>NW_028318039.1:9220000-14890000 GCF_062004578.1 Staurois parvus | reverse complement strand
TTTTTTTCCCCAAAGCAGCCTGCAGAGCATTGCACCTGTGATCTGTGAATCACAGGTGCAATGTCAGGTTTCTTCAGACACTGCCTACAGCTATGTGCCCATACCTCTGCACAGGCTGTCAATTTCAGAGCTGTAGGAAGTGTGAAAGGACTACAAACACACCAATCAGCACAATTGCAGTCCATTGAAACTACAAGTGTGTCTGCCACAGTGGCAGATGGGACTTAGTTTATTCATTCACAGATCCCTTTGAATGAATGAAACAGCTGTATGGCCGAGCATTGTGCAGCCATGTTGATTTTAAATGTGACTGAAGGGTAGAGGAAACCCTGCTTGCTGTCATGGGAAGGGGGTCAGGGGATGAGGGGGGTTGTTCTGTGCTGGAACATTATACATACATTACATGTTAAATACAGGTATAACGTGTTCCAAGAAGATGAACCTATCCTATAGCACTGGTATCCCTGTGGAATTGTATTGCTGTCCCAAGTAGGTCCATTGCCAGTTGAATGCATGTGGTGCAACATGAATGCCATCTGTTCAAGCATATGCTGTGAGTCCAGTATTATTTACAATTACTCCAATGCTCAATAGAAGGCTCTGGTGCTGAGTTGAAGATTTAAGCAAAACGTTACCTGGAAATTCCTTAGCTGAGTATCATTACATTTCAAAATTCTAAAGGAAAAAGAGGCAAAACTTTCTCTTTAAATTTTGTATTGAGCAAATGTATGTAAAAGCGCCTAAGTGGGTTTAAAAGGTTCACAGCTAACACCCTGCCAAAACTGTTTGCATTTTCTTTAGGGAGCAATAAAGTTGCAGATATGTTCTTGAACTTAATGAATCATCCTTTTACGTACATATTTTAAATGGCTAGAGGTCACATTGGAGTATGCAGAGTTTTTGAACATTTGAATTGCTTTATTCCCAGTGCAAAATTATGCAAATGAATCTCTTTATTACAAAATGGTTTTTGACCAGCGTTCTGAACATTATTCCACATCACTGGCATATTTAAAAATTCATATTTCATTAGGAATTTGATGAGACGTCACCAAAACGGCCAACAAATCCATATGCATCGTCCAAAGCAGCTGCAGAAAGCTTTGTGCTGTCTTTCTGGGAAAGATACAAGGTAAGGAGGCGATACAAGAGCCAAGTTTATATTAGCACAGGGAGTCTTAGCTCTATTCAGTGGGGTATGTCTGTAAATGAAGCATCACACAGCCATATGTTGTGAAGTGTGAAATGATTATTTATACTGCTGGATGTATTTAGGATGGAGCCCAAAATGTCCCACCTGCTCCGCAAGACACCAGCTGTCATTCATTTCTTTCATCGTATAATTGTTTACCCCATGAAGCTGCGGTCTGTAATCTGCCCAGACTTAAAGCATAAATACATGGATGCCGTTTAGTGTTAGAATCGCATCTGTGGTGGTATTTTTTCCTACTCATGAGAATTGTTGAGTTTAATCAATGTCTGTTTCACAACAAAAGTGTTTCTTTACTTTTCTAAAAAAAAAATAGCGTCGATTGCACTTTTCTGCAAATGATATACAGTTAGGTCACAGGCACAATTTTAGGTTTTTTTTTTTCAGGTATTTACCAAAACATATTCAAGCTATAGTTATATAATGGATATGGGCTGAAAGTGCACACTCTCATATTTAATTTAAGGGTATGTACATCCAAATTGGAGGAAGGGTTGAGGATTAACAGCTCTTAAGAGTAGCCATCCCCCTTTTTTCAGGGACCAAAAGTAATTGGACAGTTGAATCAAAAGATGTTTCATGGCCAGGTGTGGGCTATTCCTTAGAATTAAGTCCAGCCCTTTTACCTGCTTAATTGATTACAAAGTGTGGTATTTGCATTTGGAATCTATTGTTGTGAACCTACATCATGCGTTCAAAAGAGCTATCCATGCAAGTGAAACAGGCCATTGTAAGGCTTCAAAAACAAAACAAATTCATCAGAGAGAGAGCAGCAACATTAGGTGTGGCCAAATCAACAGTTTGGTACATACTGAGGAAAGAAGCACGCACTGGTGAGTTCAGCAACATAAAAAGGCATGGACTTCGACGGAAGACAACAGTGGTGGATGATCGCAGGATCCTCTCTATGGTAAAGAAAAACCTATTCAGAACATCCAGGCAAGTGAATGTCACTCTCCAGGAGGTGGGCGTATCATTGTCAAAGTCTACAATCAAGAGAAGACTTCATGAGAGCAAATACAGAGGGTTCACCACAAGGTGCAAACCATACATAAGCCTGAAGAATAGAAAAGCCAGATTAGATTTTGCCAAAAAACATCTAAAAAAGACAGACCAGTTCTGGAAAAGCTTTCTTTGGATGGATGAAACTTAAGATTAATCTGTACCAGAATGATGGGAAGAAAAACGCGTGGAGAAGACTGGAACAGCTCATGATCCAAAGCATACAACGTCATCTGTAAAACATGGTGGAGGCAGTGTGATGGCATGGGCATGCATGGCTTCCAGTGGCACTGGATCATTGGTGTTTATTGATGATGTGACAGAAGCAGCCAGATGAATTCTGCAGTGTTTAGAGATATACTCTCAGCCCAGATTCAACCAAATGCAGCAAAGTTGATTGGACAGCTCTTCACAGTACAGATGGACAGTGATCCAAAGCACACTGCGAAAGCAACCCAGGAGCTTTTGAAGGAAAAGTGTAATATTCTGCAATGGCCGAGTCAATCACCTGACCTCAACCCAATTCGGCATGCAGTTCACTTGCTGAAGGCAAACCTAAAGGCAGAAAGACCCACAAACAAAGAACAACTGAAGACAGCTGCAGTTAGAGCCTGGCAAAGCATCAGAAAGGAAACCCAGTCTTTGATAATGTCCATGGATTCCAGACTTCAAGCAGTCATTGCCAGTAAAGGATTCTGAACAAAATATTAAAAATGAACATTTTATTTTTGATTTTATATTCATTTGTCCAATTACATTTGATACCCTGAAAATGGAGGGACTGTGTATAAAAATGGTTTCAGTTCCTAAATACTTGATATTTATGTTCAACCCCTTTCAAGCTGAAAGTCTGCACTTCAAATTAATTTGGATTGTTTCGTTTTCATTTATTCTGGTGGCATACAGAGCCAAAAGTATGAAAATTGTGCCTGTGTCCAAATATATATGGACCGAACTGTATGTATTTTATATTCTGCTCTTGTCAGAGATATTTAACTATTAACCCAAACACAGGTTTAAAAATGTGTACAAGTCACAGGCTAGTTTTAAATTTGAATGCCTATGAAATGCTAAGCCTACTTGCCCATGGCTTCATTTTCTCCTCCAGATGTAGCCCTTGTGCACCAGGGCTGCCCACTGCTTAATATCCTCTTGTGCTGGTAATCTGGCTTTATGGAGGCATCACATGCTGAGCCATGTGAATTTGACAGAAAGTTTGTGTCCACTGTGGGCTTTGACTCTCTTTTGTAAGAACTGTGTGACATCAGTTAGGTGGAGGGCTGTATGTGCTTCTCTCATTTTATTGCCATTCAGCCTAGAGGGAGCACCATATCAGTTCTACTTCTGAAGCGCCAGTGGAATTTACCAGTCTCTGGTCTTGTCTCACTTCCTGCCTATTGTGACTTGGTCACATCATGAGCAAGTGCGTATTTCCCACAAAGGCAAACGAGGCATTTGCCCAGGGCAGCATTTTTTAGGGGGGCATCACTGCCCCCCGGAAAAAGGGACATATATGGCATGGAGACCAGGTGGGATCCGAGAGAGGTTGCGGGCTAATTGATGGTGTATGCAGAGCCCCACTGTTGTTCCTTGGGATGGCCAGAGCTGTGAAGGTGAGTGTCTGTCTTTCTTTCTGTTGCTGGGGGAGGTTGTTAGTGGAAGGCTCTCTCAGGTGGGGGGGGGTGGGGAGCAGGGGTTTTGTTGGTCACTGTCAGCCTCTGTCCGTGTGGGGGGTCTGGTGTTGGTCAGTGTCAGGCTTTCTCTCCAGCGGGGAGGGGGCGGTGTCTGATTTTTGTTATGCCTAGGGCAACACAAAACCTAAATACACCACTAGTCCTGAGTAAGGCTGGTCTGGCTGCAGCATTGGGAGCTACCTCACAGGTGGCACAGTTGTGCACTTTATAAAAACAAAAAAAAAATTCCAGGCACAGCTGATTTTACTGTGGTAAGGCTTGAGGGATCTGAGTGCTGTCATCATCTGTTAGTTGGAATGGTGCTCACATGCTTTGCATTTTGTTTTCTGGCTATTCAGCCTAGAGCAGTGGTTCTCAACCTTCCTAATGCCGCGACCCTTTAATACAGATTCTCATGTTGTGGTGACCCCCAACCATAACATTTTCGTTGCTACTTCGTAACTGTAATTTTGCAGTGGGAGGATTAGTGCCACATCACTGATGTCAGTGGGAAGAATAGTGTCCTATCGTTGGTATCAGTGGGAAGAATAGTGTCCTATCGTTGGTATCAGTGGGAAGAATAGTGTCCTATCGTTGGTATCAGTGGGAGGAATAGTGTCCCATCGTTGGTATCAGTGGGAGGAATAGTGTCCCATCGTTGGTATCAGTGGGAGGAATAGTGCGACATCGTTGGTATCAGTGGGAGGAATAGTGCCACATCCTTGGTGTCAGTGGGAGGAATAGTGCCCCATCATTGGTGTCAGTGGGGAGGGGAATAGTGCCCCATCATTGATGACAGTGTGGGAGGGGGATAGTGCCCCATCATTGGTGTCAGTGGGGGGGGGGGGGGTAGTGCCCCATCATTGGTGTCAGTGGGGGGGGGATAGTAACCCATCGTTGGTGTCAGTGGGGGGGGGGATAGTGACCCATCGTTGGTGTCAGTGGGGGGGGGGGAATAGTGACCCATCGTTGGTGTCAGTGGGGGGAGGGGGAATAGTGTCCCTTCGTTGGTGTCAGTGGGGGGGAGGAATAGTGCCCCACCGTTGGTATTAGTGACACCAATGATGGGGCACTATTCCTTCCACTGACACCAATATTACTTACCTTGCTGACCCCTGCTCCAGCCTGGGCTCTCTCCCGCCCTCTCCCATCTACAGCCAGCATACCTGGCTGCAGCAGCACCATCTGCATGGTACAGACATTTGCTAGTCGGCTGTCTTCCTTCTCTGGCTGCTCCCTCACTCGATCTTCTTTGATCTTCACACTGCCGCTCAGCTTCTCTTCTCCAAGCTCCACCTCCTCGCCGGTGATTGGCCGCCTGTGTGCCTCTCCTGAGCTACAGTTCCGGCGGCCAATCGC
This sequence comes from Staurois parvus, assembly GCF_062004578.1. Classification (NCBI taxonomy): domain Eukaryota; kingdom Metazoa; phylum Chordata; class Amphibia; order Anura; family Ranidae; genus Staurois; species Staurois parvus. Next base: position 14,884,756 of record NW_028318039.1, on the reverse strand, counting down.
CAACGAGGAGGCAGAGCTGTTGAGTGATCTCGGTGGTGTAGCCAGATGACGGGTGGCATGTCACCCCTGCCACACATTGCGGTCCAGGGAAATGTGGGCGTATCTTCATGTGGGCGGACCCGCCTGGAGACAGAGGAGTGGTGTCTCTGTTCCTAAGACCATTGGAAATATGTGTTTTCCAATGGTCTTAGGTGACCCCTATGAAAGGGTTGTTCGACCCCCAAAGGGGTCGCGACCCACAGTTTGAGAACCGCTGGCCTGGAGGAAGCTCCATCCCACTGCTGCATTTGCTTCTGAAGCACCACCATTAAGTAGATTTTCTGGTCTCATCCCACAGTCTGCTTATTGTGACAGGTCACCTCTGGACTCTTTCAACCCTCATCAGCACCATCTGCTTAGGTTAATGAGTATGTGAGGCCTTACCTTGCTTTGGGTCTAGTTTTCTGCTACACAGTGCAACATGTCTTCTCAGTCCTGTTTGCAATGTGTTACCTCAGCTCATACTCCCCTAGTAGTTCTGACAGCATTTACCTGGTATCCGCAGAAGAAACAGAGGCATGTAACCTGGGACCCCTATTACAGTATCTCACGAAAATGAGTACACCACTCACATTTTTGTAAATATTTTATTATATCTTTTCATGTGACAACACTGAAGAAATGGCACTTTGCTACAATGTAAAGTAGTGAGTGTACAGCTTGTATAACAGTGTAAATTATTTTGTGCTGTTCCCTCAAAATAACTCCACACACAGCCATTAATGTCTAAACCGCTGGCAACAAAAGTGAGTACACCCCTAAGTGAAAATGTCCAAATTGGGCCCAAAGTGTCAATATTTTGTGTGGCCACCATTATTTTCCAGCACTGCGTTAACCCTCTTGGGCATGGAGTTTACCAGAGCTTCACAGGTTGCCACTGGAGTCCTCTTCCACTCCTCCATGACAATATCACGGAGCTGGTGGATGTTAGAGACCTTGCACTCCTCCACCTTCCATTTGAGGATGCCCCACAGATGCTCAATAGGGTTTAAGGTTGAAGACATGCTTGGCCAGTCCATCACCTTTTACCCTCAGCTTCTTTAGCAAGGCATTGGTCGTCTTGGAGGTGTGTTTGTGGTCACAGTACATGTTGACATTCATGGTTCCCTCAATGAACTGTAGCTCTCCAGTGCCGGCAGCACTCGTGCAGCCCCAGACCATAACTCCCACCACAATGCTTAACTGTAGGCAAGACACACTTGTATTTGTATTCCTCACCTAGTTGCCGCCAAACACGCTTGACACCATCTGAACCAAATAAGTTGATCGTGGTCTCAGCAGACCACAGGACATGGTTCCAGTAATCCCATTTCCTTAGTCTGCTTGTCTTCAACAAACTGTTTGCGGGCTTTCTTGTGCATCATCTTTAGAAGAGGCTTCCTTCTGCCATTAACTGAAACGCAAACAGCCATGCAGACCAATTTGATGCAGTGTGCGGCATACGGTCTGAGCACTGACAGGGTGACACCCCCCCCCCTTCAACCTCTGCTGCAATGTTGGCAGCACTCATACATCTGTTTCCCAAAGACAACCTCTGGATATAACCTTGAGCATGTGCACTCAACTTTTTTGGTCAACCATGGCGAGGCCTGTTCTGAGTGAAACCTGTTCTGTTAAACCACTGTATGGTCTTGGCCAGCATGCTACAGCCTGGTTTCAGTCTTGGCAATCTTCTTCTTATAGCCTAGGCCATTTTTATGTAGAGCAACAATTCTTTTTTTCAGATCCTCAAAGAGCTCTTTGCCATGAGGTGTCATGTTGAACTTCCAGTGACCTAGCAGTATGAGAGAGTGAGAGCGATAACACCAAATTTAACACACCTGCTCCCCATTCACACCTGACACCTTGTAACACTAAGGAGTCACTTGACACTGGGGAGGGAAAATGGTTAATTGGGCCCAATTTGGACATTTTCACTTAGGGGTGTACTCACTTTTGTTGCCAGTGGTTTAGACATTAATGGCTATGTGTCACGTTATTTTGAGGGGACAGCAAATTTACACTGTTATACAAGCTGTACACTCACTACTTTTACATTGTAGCAAAGTGTCATTTCTTCAGTGTTGTTACATGAAAAGATAGAATAAAATATTTAAAAAATGTGAGGGGTGTACTCATTTATGTGAGATACTGTATTATAGGGTCATCTTTATCAGAGTCTTCTTCAACTCCATTGGGTGAGGCTCATGTCCACAAGGACTTTGTTATTCACATTGGGCTTTTTGTTGGTTTGTGCCCAATTACTGAAGCAATCTATTTGCAGAGGCTCTAAGCACACTACCTGATGGCCCTGTTATCTCTGATCGATGTAGGCTGCCTCAGATCCCTCTGTTGCTTCATGTAATCCCAGGCAGACTCTATAATGTTGGGGTTCAATGGGCTTTGTGGGGGCCAAACAATCACTTCCAGGACTCCTGTTCTTTACGCTGAAGATGGTTCCTAATTACATTTGCTGTATGCATGAGGTCATTGTCCTGCTGCTGAATAAATTTGGAGCCAATCACTCAACTCCCTGATTGTACAGCCTGATGCAAAAGTATCTGCCTGTATTTCTCAGCATTGAGGACACCATTATTTCTGACCAAATCTCCATCTCCATTTGCAAAAATGCAGCTCCAAACTTATAAGGAACCTCTACCATGCTTTACTGTTGCTTGCAGACACTCATTATTGCACTGTTCCCCAGCCCTTCAGCTGCCAAACTGCTTCCTGCTGCAGCCAAATAATTAAAATTTTGATTCACCAGTCCAGACACCTGCTGCCATTTTTCTACACTCCATTTCCAAGTTTTTCTTTCATGAAGACCACTTCTGGCCAGACTTCTCTGGACAGTAGATAGGTGTACTTGGGTCCTGCTGGTTTCTGCTAGTTTATGGCACTACTGGACATCTTCCGATGTCACAGAGAAGTAAGCATGATGTGTCTTTCATCTGCTGCATTAAGTTTCCTTGGTCGACCACTGCGTCTATGGTCCTCCAATGTTGCTCGTTTTACTTGTGCTTCTCCAAAAGCGCTTGAACAGCACATCTTGAAACCCCAGTCTGCTGTGAAATCTTTGCCTGGGACAGACTTTGCTGATGCAGCATAACTATCTTGTTGCTGTGATCAGTCTTGCCATGATGTATGACCTGTGTCTTTCAAAACTTCACCATAGTAGCAGAGTTTTAAACCTCCTACACAGCTGTTTGTGTTTCCGGTAATGACTGTGTTTCAACCTAAATATGAAATGTGATGCCCATTAATCATACATCTGACTTTAATCCTACAAAATTCCTGAGTTTGTGCAATTTTAAGAATTTATGCTGATTTGAAGCCAAAGGGTAGCCACACCACATTATAGATATAGGCAGCACAGTGGCTAAATGGTTATCGCTTCTGCCTGGCAGTACTAGGGTCGCTGGTTCGTATCCCAGCCACGACACCTCCTGCCTGGAGTTTGCATGTTCTCCTTGTGCCTGCGTGGGTTTCCTCCGGGTACTCCGGTTTCCTCCCACACTCCAAAGACATGCTGGTAGGTTAATTGGATCCTGTCTAAATTGGCCCTTGTATATGAATGTAAGTTAGGGACCTTAGATTGTACGCCCCTTGAGGGTTAGGGACTGATTTGAATGTACAATATATATGTAAAGCACTGTGTAAATTGACAGCGCTACAGTTGTGACCAAAATTATTCAACCCCCAATGCTGTAAAGGGGTTTAGGGACTATAGTGTACATTTGGAATTGTATTCAGAATCAAATCCTACAAGGACGTTGTAACTACCCAAATGCAACTAAAATGACATCAATTGTTTATGTAATACAGTAGTAAATGGTTCTTATGTGGTTTCTTCATTGCCACAATTATTCAACCCCTTAAAGACTACCACTCTGAAGAACAGAGGTTCATACAGGTGCTTTCCATCAGGTATTGAAAACACCTGTGGATGTCACCGAGCAGCAATCAAGCATAATAAGCACCAATTAGGCAGCTTTAAAATGACTGTGATACTCAGCTCCTTCTAGACATTTACTGGTGTGGTTACAAACATGGTGAAGGCAAGAGAATGGTCCAGGAAGACAAGAGAAGAGGTGATTTCTCTTCACAGGAAGGGCAATGGCTATAAGAAGATTGCAAAGATGTTAAACATACCAAGAGACACCTTAGGAAGCATCATTCGCAAATTCAAGGCAAAGGGCACTGTTGAAACGCTACCTGGTCGTGGCAGAAAGAAGATGCTGACTTCGACTGCTGTGCGCTACCTGAAGCGTAGAGTGGAGAGAAGTCCCCGTGTGACTGCTGAGGAACTGAGAAAAGATTTGTCAGATGTGGGTACAGAAGTTTCAGCCCAGACAATAAGACGCACACTGCGTAATGAAGGCCTCCGTGCCAGAACTCCCAGGCGTACCCCCTTGCTGTCTCCAAAGAATAAGAAGAGTCGACTGCAGTATGCCAAAAGCCATGTGGACAAACCACAAAAGTTGTGGGATAGTGTTCTGTGGACTGATGAAACAAAATTAGAACTGTTTGGGCCCATGGATCAACGCTATGTTTGGAGGAGGAAGAACAAGGCCTATGATGAAAAGAACACCTTGCCTACTGTGAAGCATGGTGGAGGGTCAATCATGCTTTGGGGCTGTTTTGCTTCTGCAGGTACAGGGAAGCTTCAGCGTGTGCAAGGTACCATGAATTCTCTTCAGTACCAGGAGATATTGGATGGAAACGTGATGCAGTCCGTCACACACCTGAGGCTTGGGAGACGTTGGACCTTTCAACAGGACAATGATCCCAAGCATACCTCCAAGTCCACTAGAGCATGGTTGCAGAGGAAAGGCTGGAACATTTTGGAGTGGCCATCGCAGTCACCAGACTTAAATCCGATTGAGAACCTCTGGTGGGACTTAAAGAAAGCAGTTGCAGTGCGCAAGCCTAAGAATGTGACTGAACTGGAGGCCTTTGCCCATGAAGAATGGGCGAAGATACCCGTAGATCGCTGCAAGACACTTGTGTCAAGCTATGCTTCACGTTTAAAAGCTGTTATAACTGTAAAAGGATGCTGTACTAAGTACTAAGATTGAATGTCACTTGGGGGTTGAATAAAACTGATAATGCTGTGAGCACAGAAAAGACATTTGTGGTTATTTCATTATAACTGTTATGTTATATTTGTCTGACCTACAAGTGCCTCTTTAATGTAAATGTAAGCAAGATGACTGAATGATCAAAAGCAATGTCAAACTGGCCAAAACACTCAATTTCAGTGGGGGTTGAATAATTTTGGTCACAACTGTATATAAGTACCATAAATAAATAGATTTGATTTAGATTTTTCTTCTGCTCGCTCACTTTGTAAGTTGTAAATTGATAAAAATAAACAATTAAAAATAAATCATTCTTACTTTACAGCATTTCTTCACAACTTTTGCACAATACTGTAAACAGTGTTGTTTCTAAACTGATCAATCTAGCATGTTCTACTCTGATGCCGTATGTTCCCCCAGTCAGTTTTTCCACATGCGTTCTGCAAGGGCACAACAAAATCAATTGTTCTCTATGTGCTCTGTTCACACTATAACACTAGTCTCACATGCAAATTTATTTCTGCACTAGAATCTGCAAAGTGTATAAAACTCATTGAAATGCGCATGAAAACTGACTTACAGATATCATTTGCACACTTTACATCAGTTTTTCTGTGCATATGATGTGAACAGGCCCTAAAGCTTCTATAGCTGCAGAGACCTTCACGCTATACCCAGTATTTAAGTCAGAACTGAAAACAACCTGTAGGACTCGGGGCCCGTTTTGAGAACCTGATGGAGTTTTGTCTCTTTGAAAAGGAATTTATTGCTAAGTGATCTCTGCCTACTGTATGTGTTCCAGTCATCCACCCTAACAAGCATACAATCAAGTGGATTGATGGTGTTCTTTCCTTTAAAGATTTTACTGACAAGCAGTTATATTCCCTATTTAGATCTCAGTTTGCATTAACAGGAGTACTCCTCCATCCTGTGTTGGCAGCAACTTTAATTTGTCAAACTATGTCACAATGGGTTAAATCCCTTAAAGGACCCCTCCCTCACAGGAGCAGAGGCTTGTGTCATGGAACTTTTCACCTGTGATGGCCTCTTACATGTTACTGATGTCTATTCAAATGCATAGATCAAAGACCCGCCCCTTTGTTTACTTTAGCAGAGAGGTGAATGATAGCTCCTTCTTGGAGCTATAAAGTGAAGGGAGAAAAAAAACCAGCAAGTGAGGCATCCTGTCTGTATACACTGCTCCCTCACTGTATACACTGCTCCTCTCCTGCCTCCTCCTTGCACAGTCATTTACTGGGAAGGTCTGTGTGCTGTTGTTTTCTCCTCCCTGAGTTCCTTATACAGTTGAGAACAGAGGATGTGATCACATATGAAAAACATAATTACATTTTTCCCTTTTTTTTTGATAGCTATACACAAATATTTTGCCTTTCATTTCTATTTTAAACTGAATGGGTTGTTATACAAAGTAAGGGTTTATATATTTTGTAATGTACTTAACACCTTGTTGGCTCTAGAATGTTGTGTAATTGTCTGAAATGTCACTAGTTTTTTTCTCTCCAAAGTTTCCAGTTATTATTACCAGAAGTAGCAATGTCTATGGACCACACCAGTATCCAGAAAAAGCAAGTATTTCTGTGTGATATATGTATGTATGTGTGTGTGTGTGTGTGTGTTTGTGTATATGTATGTATATATATATATATATATATATATCTACAGGCCATTTAGACATTTTATGGTAGTCAGGTATTTCAGGTAATTTTCTAGCCTTCTATAGAAAAAAATAAGGTTAACTTTTATTAGTATTTATGAATAGCACCAGCTTTTCTTTGGACACATTTTTATTAATGAGGCTCACAAAATACTATTTTCTTCTTCAGTGTAGTGTGGTAGATTTATTTGGCCCAGTGCCCTCATCAACTGGTTTAAATGTCATGAGATCCTTTTTAGAGATGTTCTTTATTATTTGACCTTAGCTTACTCCACTAGAATCATATGTTTCTGCCACTGCACATCTCATTGTGTGTTTCTGTGTTACTGCCTCATTTCCATTGAGAAGAAGACAGGGCCACCAGTTCAGTATAGCAGTGACCCATTAAAGGCAGTTTGTGACTTGTTGTGCTCATTTATACACTCAAACTACAAGTGGTGAGTAATGAAAGCGTGAATGATTGTCAACAGATATTACAGAGTAAATAAAACAAAATATATTTTTTAAGAAGAAAAAAAAGCATGTGAATCAAGGACATATATCCTTGCCCAAGGCATATTACTTGTAGTTGACAATTTGAAATGGTGAAAGCAGAATACTTATAGCTCTTTATATATGAAAAGTTCTAACCTGTCTCATTATTGTTGCGAGTTATGAGCTTCGTATATATTATATCTGGCAGGTTAGTTTATTGGTTTGCTGGCTTACTTTCTACACATCTGTGTTTTATAATTTCTGACACAGTCTTTTCTATATGTTGCTATAAAATATTCATATAATATGTTTGCAAATTAGTCTAGAGTTCAGTGTCTTCTGCTCCCTTGCAAAGGCACGGGGGTAGTGAGATGTGTTTCTATATTGTAATTTAGGTGACTCTGTGGAAGCATTAAAATTCAAACAACATGATTCACATCTGTTTTCCTCTTCTGTAATTCTAGTTTTATTGCCTGCTCACCACGTCTTTACTTAAGTCAAACAGTATGAAGCAGTGCCATTATGTGATGTTAATTGTGCTTTGCTGTTTCTACAGTCACTGTTGCTTCTTTTATCTCCATGGGTCCTGAAATAACCCTGTGAAATTACAACTCTGTCATGCCCAAGTGTGCACTAGGCTAATAAATGCCTAATTGACAGGTTATGGTACTTTTGTTTACCCTTCCATTTAATTCTCTGAATTCTAAAGACACATTTCTCATTAAGTAGATTTATTTCTCATGTGAAAGTGACATTTTCTGCTCATTGTCGTTCATCAAATCCAGTACTTGATTCACTAATGCTCTCAGCAAATATACTTTATTTCCTACGGTTTCTCAAACATAAATACTGGTTGATACTATGAAATTTTTTTAATTTCATAAGTCATTACTTACCAGAAGGTATAGAGCAGCCATACACCTAGAGACAGAGCTGCCTCATTTGATTTTCTCTGGTCATTGAATAGCCTAATCTTAAAACGAGCAAATCCCTACCCTCCACTCCAGCCCTGCAACAATTGTGAAGTCGCTTGTCTGCGCCCTCATCCTCTAACTGGCAGCTTTCAGGGCGCGGGCTTTGGCTATCACAGAATGATGTATATATTGCACATGGGTGCTTGTTCATCCTGGCACCAAGGCTTTGAAGAGGCAGATTTATATTCTTGCAAAAGAGACACGCTATGAGCCTGTCTGCTTGCCATTCAAAGGCTGTTGATCAGCAAATTGGGTCTAAACTGACTTAGTTTAGCTAATAACTGCCCCTTTTTTGTTCAGCTTATCTAAGCATACACAGGCTGATCTCCCCATTCTCTTTCCTCACTACCATAATCTAGAATACACTCTTACCACCTTGGCTGAAGTTATAATGCAGCTAGTGTGTGGTAAAATGTTCTTTCTCATTGGTCTGTTGGAAGAAGACTGACCAGTACCACCTTTTTTGTCAATGTGGCTTTCAGATAGCGGCCACAAATTCTCTCTGTTGCATCATCCTATTTTAGAACTTTATAAACTTGCAAAATGTTGGATAGTTTATAACATTTTTCCTTTCAACATATACTAATATAGCATTTGTTTTCTTTGTTCTCAGGTTATACCCAAGTTTATTTCTCTGCTGCAACGTAACAGAAAATGGTATGAGCCTATGAACCTATTTATGACTTTGACTTTTAATTAGCATCAATATAAAATGGTTTTGGACTTGATATGGATATTATTCCACCAAATATTTTTCTTTTCTAGTTCCTGAAATTTTACAAAAAAAAAAAAATCCATTATCCGGTGATGTCATCAGTAGGTCTGTGTTTTCTGTGAAATGCAAGGCAGATCATGACTGGTGGGGGGCTGACTGGATGCTGTAAATAACTTACATAGCACCCTGCTCCAGTATGTACTCTTTTCGAGCTCTCAGCCCTGATGCAAGCAATGGGCTGGTTCTTGGGAGAAATTATGCAAATATTCAAATGCCTTGATGGGTGGAAGTCAGTCTGTAGGAGTGGGCACTCCTTGACAGACTGGATTAGAATGCAGACAAGCCTAGGTAACACCCACATATGATGCTAAGCCTCTATTAATAATATTATTATTATTATTATTATTATTATACAGGATATACACTCATCAGCCATTTTATTAGGTACACCTGTTCAATTGTTTGGTAACACAAATTGCTAATCAGCCAATCACATGGCAGCAACTCAATGCATTTAGGCATCTAGACACAGTGAAGATGGACTACAGCAGCAGAAGACCACACCTGATTCTACTCCTGTCAGCTAAGAACAGAAAATGGAGGCTACAGTTCACATAGGCTGACCAAAATTGGACAATAGAAGATTGGAAAAACATTGCCTGGTCTGATGAGTCTCGACATTCAGATTGTAGGGTCAGAACTTGACGTAAACAACATAAAAGCGTGGGACCATTCTTGTATCAACAGTTCATGGGTGTGCAGCCGACAAATCTTCAGCAAATGCGTTATGCTATCATGTCAATATGGACCAAAATCTCTAAGGAATGTTCAATCTATTCCGTGAAGAATTAGGGCAGTTCTGAAGGCAAAAGGGGGTCCAAAATGGTATTAGCAAGGTGTACCGAATAAAGTGGTCAGTGAGTGTGTGCAGCACCAACAGCCATTGAAGGGCTTTACAAAATGAAAGCAGACAGTACAGTTACAATACAATTCAATAAAAGAGGAATCGGAGGACCCTGTTCATTAGAGTTTCTAATCTAAGAGAATAAAAGAAAAACCAAAGAATGAAAGGGGCAGGCCAGAGACAGGCTGGGGAGGAAAGAACTGGATGATGTTCGATATCCTTCAGCCAGGGAATGAAGCAGGCTATATGTTGCTGAAGCTTCTAATACACACTGTGAGATTTCCTTTATGTCTTATCTTGGAGAAGCAACAGGAGGTGAGAGGACCGCTCAGTGCTTCTTAATGGACCCCATTTAAGAACCTGATGAAAACTATGGACATCCTCCCCAGAAATATTCACATAAACAAAACTTGGCATGCATTTAATATATGTACTTTATTTTATTGAAATGTGATTGCCTTAAACATACTGTATATGATATACACAAAGTTTGAATAAAGTAAACACTCTTAAAGCAGTTCTATGCATAAAAGTAAAAAACCCTCAGTGTGCAGTCCCCCCCAGAGCCCCTACTAATACCTGACCCTGATCCGAATCCAGTGTTGTGCACGGGAGCAGAATCTCTCCCAGGTCTCTGCCTCCTCCTCGAGAGCAAGCACGCGTGAGTAACCCCAGAGCAAGAACCTTGCTCTGGAGGCACTCAGGAGGGGTGAGGGGCCTAGAGCGCTGGCGATTGACCCGAGAGGAGGATCGGAGCTGCTCTGTGCCAAACCATTACAAAGAGCAGGTAAGTATGATGTGTTTGTTATTTAAAAAACAAAAAGAGAATCTTTACAATCACATTAACATAAATCTCACTCCTTTTCATGCGAAAAGTTATGACCACTTATTACTAAAATGAAATACGATCGTCTTGTGCAAATTAAACAGAATTCATTCTCACATCTACTAACTACTACTAATAGAAAATGGGAGTTAGTACTTGCTATTGTGGAATGGCACAAGATGGCAGTTGTGCAGAGAATGATGACACAAATTTAAATGGTAAACATGAGTCAAGAGATGCTTAGTGGATGGCACTATAGGCAGTGTCTGGGTGCGTTTTCTCGAATTTCTTTAAATGGGAAACCCATCCATGGACCCAAGGTTAAGAACCCCTGTTCTAAAGTGAACAGAATTTCCCAATGAGAGAACTGTCATAGGAATGGATGTCCAAATTGGAGGGGTTTCCTGGCTTCTTGTTTATATGACAATGCAAAATTTTGGATTTTCCATCCCTTTTTAGCAACAATGGTCACCAGGATAAAATGGAAAGAGAATCTACCCAGTGAACTTAACTTTTACTTAAAGGGGCTGATTTTCTAAAGAAAATAGGCTGTTCACTTTGCAAGGAAAATTTCCTCCAGCTTATTGAATGTGGTGAAAATTCCCTTTTGTAAATAATATCAAATCATATGAAAGGAATAATAAAAAACTGTATTTTTGTTAGCAGATTTGGTTTGATTTGAACTTTATCTCATTCACAAAGCTAAAGGGAAGTTCCAATTTAAAGTGATAATTCCCTTGCAAAGTGAACTTCTTCTTGTCACTACTGTGTTTTGAATCACTCTAAAGTGGTATTTAAACTCAAAACTAAAAATGTAATATATTGATCATATCAGATGTGGGGGCTGTATTCGTTTTCTTTACTTTGGCTTTTTTCTCTCTGTTTTCAACTGGTAATCTGGCCAGTAACATATCTCCTGTATTGTTAAGACACAACTCTGGAGGAATGAGCACAGTAGCCACAGCAGCATTCTGGGGAGGAGAGTAGTGTTAAATGTATTAGCAAAGTTAAATACACTAATTAAAGCCAAACCCCAGCTCAGTTTATAATTAGTTGCAGCAAACTGTTTTTTCCTTTTGGGATAAAGGTTTTATATGAAAAGCGGATCATTTTAATTACCCCTCTCAGTGTTAAATAGTTTGTCTCATCCATGTAAACTGATGTATTCTGCTGGAGAGCTTGAGCGTTTGAAAAATAGACTTTTTGGCCAGATCACCAGATGAAAATCGGAGAAAGACAGAAAATTAATACAGCCTTCAAATCTAAAAATTGGTAAGCTGAAATATAATAAATGTTTGCTTTCCCTAGTCCTCTTCCAGGATGGCATACAGGAGAGAGAGAGAGAGAGAGAGAGAAAAAGAGGCTCCTGCCCCCTAGCACAGGAAACACAAGGTCCACTTTAACTCAAAGTCCAGTCAACATATTATCTATGCTGGTTAGATGAACATGTTAATTTCCCTTTAATTTTTTTTTTTTTTATCTGTAGGGACTGTAACATGGAACTAAACCCAATGATTCATTGGTTTTCCAAAATTTTCAATGCAATGACAAAGGTCACAGTATCATGGCAGCTGCAGATCAAACAGAGGCTAAAGCAGGCCATAGAAGGTTCAAATCTCGGCTCAGTCAGTCCAACTTGGGTACAACCAACCTGCCAGATTTTACGTCTATGTGATTATTGCAAGCGGTCTTATAGCCATGAGCAATAACACAGGTCTGCGACTAAAAAGCTGTTTGATTATTTTCATCTAATTTCCATGTATTTTGGTGTGCTGAAAACAAATAAAATATTGAAAAAACTCCTAGACGTCATGATTTGCCACAAAATGCAAAATTGTCTTCAAATTTATCAATTTTTTTTAATTTTTGGTATTTTTTTTATATTCTGGGTTTTTAACAAAATTTTAAGTCCAAATTACTATTAATTCATATAAGTGCATTTAAGATATAAAATGCCAAAAAAAACCTTTAAAGGGGTTGTCTGAGTTATGTAAAAACAAATATAGCACTGTAAATCTGATGGTCAGCAATATATACATAAGCTAAGCAAGTTTTAGGGAAACAAAATTCTATTTCCTTATTTCCCTAGTTCTCTTCTGGCGCTTTGTTGTTATTTGCAGGTAAACAATCTCTGCCCCTCCCCCCCTGCAAAGGGGGTGAATACAAGTGCTGCTCTGAGTGACATGTCTGACTACGGGGATACTCAGCAGCATGCTGTATGTGTAAGCCTCAGCCCCGAGTCTGTGCTTCTAATGGTAGAAGGGGTTAATCTTTCCTGAAGAATCTAGTGGATGGGATACTAAATGCCCTTGTTTTCTGTGTCTATGGGACAGTCGAGACTGACGAAAATCACTGGACCAAGAAGAGTTGGCAGCCGAGGGTGCTAACAGTCAGTGAAAAAAATGTCCTCCGAGAAACTTTGGTACCTTCACATAAAGTTCTTCTACCACATCTCCACATAAAATTGGGATTGATGAAGCAATTCGTAAAATCACTTCCAAGAGATGGAGAATGCTTCAAATACTTGGTCACCAATTTTCTAGGCCTGTCAGAGGCAAAATTGAAGGAAGGTGTGTTCGTCGGACCAGACATTAGAAGGCTTATAATTGATCAAGAGTTTGTCAATACCATGACGGAGCCTCAAAAAGAAGGGTGGATTGCATTTAAAGAGTCGTACAGAAATTTTTAGGCAATAACAAAGATCCTCACTACAAAAAGATCGTCGGACGAATGCTGAAAGCATTTCAAGCTTTAGGTTGCTTGATGAGTTTGAAAGTGCATTTCCTCCAGTCCCACCTTGACTACTTTCCTGAAAATTTGGGAGCTGTGAGTGAGGAACAAGGTGAACGATTCCACCAAGACATTAAAGAGATGGAAAGGAGATACCAGGGAAAATGGAGCATTACAATGATGGCAGACTACTGTTGGATGCTTCAGAGAGACATTCCAGATGCTACTGACAAGCGTAAATGCACCAAGAGGAGCCTCACAGGGAAGAAAAATCGAGTTTAGTGTGTGTAGGTGAGCTCATTTCAGTTCAAAAAAGGATTTTCATGAAAAAATTGTAATAAAACTTTAATTTTCTAAGTCTATTTCCATTTATTTTGAGGTATTGCCTTATTTAACATAGTTACCTAAATTGTCAGGAAACGTGATGTCCTATGACAACATGGAGGTCATTTTCGGATTCAGCGCACCAAAAAACATAAAGATTATGTGGAATAACCAAAACCGCTCTTGAAAAAATTTTTTTGGCAGACCTGTGAATCACTGTGTTCTCCCAGCAGGGACTACTTCCCCAACCCTCCAAATCCCCCCCCCCCCCCCAGGAGAACACGATGACTCAGCAGGAGGTAGCAGGAAAGAAATTTGTTCCGTCTATAGGCAGCCTTAGATGGAAACTTTCTTAACTGGAAAGGCTAGGAGGGTTTAGTTCTGCTTTACTCAGCTCTGTACTAGATGTATTTTAACCACATATCCATTTGAAAGTTTCTAGAAACAATCTAAATATATATATTTTTTTTTTTTTTTTTTTTAAGCTGCATCCATGGAAGTGGGAGACAGACCAGGAGTTTTCTGTATGCCTCTGATGTTGTAGATGCATTGTTGACAATCCTGAAGGTCGGGAATGCTGGAGAAATTTACAACATTGGTTCAAGTTTTGAAATATCTGTATCCCAGCTTGCTAGAGAATTAATCCAAATGGTAAATCAAAAGTCTTTACTGTTTTTATTTTTTTATTCTTTTGTTTGTTTCATATTTTATTCAAATAACTGTTTCTTTTTTTTCTGCTATTTCAGATAGATTTTTTATAAACCTTAGGCTGAAAAAAAAAAACCCAACCATTTAAACAAATAAATATATACAAATATGCATTTATCTTAGTTTGTGCATGCTGTTTACCCTGTACTGGCATCCACTGTGTAGTCATCTGAAAGTCTTGTCTCTGCTGAGTGCCGTTGTCTTGGATGTGATGTCAGCAGCTATAGCAGACTTCAAGCTGTCATTCAAATGACACTTTTGTAAAATTCCCCTTCAATCCTCCCCCAAGAAAGAAAGGCAGGGTTTATTGAAAGAAAACCTGCCATGCCATGAGAGGAATGTATAGGCTTGCTGACTTGTCCTTCTGAAAACACCTGGAACTGTTATACTGTTTTTGCAATACTTTATTGACTTGGAACATATATGAGAGATGAGGAATTCTGACTTTTCTCCATCATTGCTAAATGCTTGTTCTGAGTCAGTAATTTAGAAGTAATAAAGCCAGACACAGCTAGGCAACTAGCAGGTAACTGTGTTCAAGTTGTTTCCCTGAGATTCCAGGCATAGGCTATACACAGAACCTTGCAAATTGCCCACATTTGCACCAACTTCGCCGGGCAGATCTATATAAATGACAAAAAATTATTCAGGAAAACATAAAGTGGTTATGACGCCTAAACAGAAGCGCTGGCAGAGAACCCCAGAAGGGAAGGTTCGGGGGACACTTTGTGCCATTCCACAGAGCAGGTAAGTATAAAAAAGCATTTATAATCACTTTTAAAGTGTATAATGAAAGTTTGAAGTTCAGATTCAAGTTAATCAAGTTGAAACTGTTATTTTATTTTTTAACTAAAATAGCATAATGATGTTATAGGTTTTACACAATTTCCTTCCTTTTTAGATGAAAATGTTATATATGTGTGAGAGAGGTCATTAAATCCTATGCTTTCACTGTATACGTTTCTTCATGGGAATGTACTGTATATCCTAGATTGAATTTTTCTTTTTTCCTCTACAAGGGGGTTTCTAGAGAACAGCACACACACTGTTATTTCTTCGATATGCCTAAAGCTGCCTTTTTTTGAGAATTTGTGAAAATATATTATATTCTTCTCTGAAGTTCCATCAATTTGGTGGTGACGTCTTGCAATGTATGAGTAAACCTCATAACACTTTGATTAGGCGATAGTTATATATTGCTAATGGTCTGCTGACTGAAACTGCTGACTAAAATATTCAATATTTCAAGAGCAGAACACCACTGTATGTGCAAAATTATTGGCTTGTGAGTGATGATGGGGAAATCTAGTATTGTAGAAGAGGTTTAATGAGTACAATGGTCACATATGACCAATTCAATTTAAAAGCAAATATGGTATGTTATCCGATTTTTTTTTTTTTTTTTTTCTTTTTTTTTTTTTTTGCGTCCCAAGATTAAACATACATCTTCAGAAACAGAAACCGAATACTGGATGGATTATGTAAATGACAGGTAATATGCTTTTCGTCAATTTTTCCTTCTGCCCTGCCTGTCCAGTTTTAAAGTTAGGCATCAGGTAAATTGATTCTTCTTTTTGCAGGCCTGTCAATGACCTTCGATATGTAATGAATTCAGAAAAAATGCACAGTTTAGGATGGAGGCCTAAAGTACACTGGAAAGAAGGCATTGAACAAACAGGTGTGTTCTTTAGTTTTGACTTTGTTAAATAACCTAATTTTAGCTAGCCAAATGTCTAAAGGAGGTTTTTAAAGAACATCCCCATGAAGAGCTTTTTATAGAAACAACCCTACCTCTATTTCAGAGAAATGACAACCCTGCTGCTTGTTTTTGGCCCACATGCTTGTAACAGGCATTTACATGTGGACACATTTCTATAGACTTGTAGAAGGTCTGGAGATTCCACCTACCCAGGGGAAGTTTCTTTACTGGTAGCTTATAGAAAGCTAAGAAGCCAACCCCACAGTATCCATGCAGAACAAAAATATGTGTAAAATTAACCTGTGACTTATGTTCATTCACCTACCCAAGCCCTGCCCAGTCCTGTCATAAAGGGGAAAAGGGTCTATATCTATATCACTGGTTCTCTAACTGCTATGAAAAATTTAATCTTATTGTTTCAGAAAAGTTACAATTAAAAAAAAAAAAAACAGAACTAGGATAGTATTTTCACACACTGATATGGCAATGCAATGCAATTGCTGTTTGGGACCTTTTTCTGCAAAATTGCCTTGCTGTTATGCTGATCCAGCTAGGTCAATAATTTCTGAAACTCTAATCCCAGAATAAATGGGTAGATCAGGAAAGTCACATTAAAGTCACAAAGTCTAATTTTCTGGGTCAGTATCTCAAGGTATTAAAGTGGCAGCCAGTCTACTACTCTTAGAACGTGCTCAACAATGGCAGCTTACATATTAGGTTCCTTACAGGTTTTCTTTCATTTTGACCTGACAAATTTTCAGTTAGAGAATGTGTTCAAATGCTATTACAACCAAAAGAAAATGGTTATATTGTTTCTTTTTCTTCTTAACAGTTGCATGGTACAAACATAATTTCCACAACTGGAAGAATGCTGAGCATGCATTGAAGCCATTCTGTTGACTTGCAAGCCAAAGATTTTATGGAGAGAGCGGCAGATTCTGAGAACAAAAAATAATACAAACTGACCAAGACCTATCTTATTAAAATATAAAATTCCAAGAATTAAGTGTAAACTTAAACACATTTTAGTCACTTTACACATGACCTTATCAGGTGAGTTTTATACGCGGATGAAGAAATTTCTGTGCTGGTATCCCTAGAAGAAGCAAGAGTCAGCTGGCATTTACTGTTACCCAAACCATCAGTGTGTGCACCGATCTGTAGATCTGAAGCATTTTTTTGTAGATGGAAGAGATGATCACACTAACATACAGGTGATTCTCTAGGACATGTTAGTTAAATATTTATTTAGTAAATGGCTTTCAGGTAGCTAAATATCTGAATACAATTCTATTAAATCAAGAAAATCTTATCCTATTTATACATCATGCACTTTATAAACTCTGAAAAATTAAGTATAGTTAACATGTAGATATGTTTATTTTATAATGATTGCAATGTTACAATCTGTTCCTTGGTTGTAATTTTCAAACAACTGAATGCCATATTGGCATTCCAGGAGACACCAGTGTCTTACTATTTCTTACACTAAAATAATGGAAGTGGTTTTCCATTCACAATGGTAATTTCATTAAATGATTTGAATAGTAGAATGGTTGTCCAACACCATTTCTCTTCTCTTTTCTCATTTTTCTTGTTCCCCCTCCATACGGGAGTATGGAAGAGCTGCAAGTACTACATGTGGTACGCCCTAGGATGGTAAAGCAACCATGTCACTAATGGAAGTAAATGAAACTAAGCCAGACCTATTAAAAAAAAAAATGTATACTTTCCTTTCTGGTGGTCAGTGTCCTGTAATTATGTAGGGGATGTCTGCAGCCACTGTGGGCAACAGGGCAAGTATCTGACATGCCCATAGATGTCAAACAGCAGCAGCGGCTGGAGATCTGCAACACTGCAAAGTTTTAAGACACAGGGTGCTGGAAAGTTAAAGTCCACTTTTCACGATACATTTCCACTTTTGCAGCCAAATTTGGATAACCTCACAAAGTGTAACTTTAAAAAAAATATACTTTTTAAAATTCTTCTTTCTATTTTTAATGGAAAAATCATATATAACACAGTATATTATTTTTTTTATTTTTTTTTTTTATGCAAGCTGCTCTACGTTTCATCTTAGTAATAAGCCCTGGACACAATCTTCCTCTGCCCAGAACCGATCTGTCCCTAACCCTAGATAACCCGCTCCATGTGCCAATACATGTGGACAGATGTGCCCGCTGGCAGCCTGTTATTTGTGTGCAGGCTTCCTTGCCAGCTCTTCACATATACCTGTGATTCCTGTGGCAGGAGCATGCTGTCCATTCATGAACATTAGTGTGAACATAGCCTAATACATAGAAAGCAACAGTACCTGATGTATCTGGCTGTAAAATTAGGTCATTACTACAGTCCTGAGGTGGAATATGCTTTCCTCTTTACTTTTAATAAAATGAATAACCTTTTTATTACAGTTTGCGCAAAGCTTAAACTGTCTGTCTGTTTTTATATTTGAACATTTATTTAGTGTGCCAATTATAAACATTTTGTTGTAACTTAATAAAAATATATTTTTTCCATACATGCCTTATGGCTTATTTTTGTTTTACTGTATTTGGACTTTTTTAAATCCTTCTCCGTCAAGGACCAAAGAAAATTAAAATGGTTGTAAACCTCAGACATAATTTATGAACAAAGCATATCCCTCTATAGTGTGTACTTGTCTCAATTAGGAGCACGAAGTGTCATTTCTGTCTGCTGTTTAGTTCCTCTGCTATCTGCATGAGTCACTTTGGACAAGTTTTCCTGACACGAGAAAAATGGTGACAGGGGAGGGACCTCCAGCAGATTGACAGCCTCAGCTCTGTTTCTGTGAGCTGTATGGGGGGGTGTCTCTTCCCTCCAACCAGCTCTCAAAACTCTTCTCACTGAGATCTGCAGAGTGTAACTCTCCACACTGAGCTCTGCAGAGTGTAATGTCATCTCTCCACCCCCTTTTTTTTCCCAACTCTGACAAGCTTTAAAATTCAGCCCTTTGAATGGATGTAGAGAGGAGAAGACTGCAGATGAACAGGTACAAATTATGTAAAAGGATTTTTTCAACTCTGTGTATCACCTGAGACCAGCCACTTCACTGGGTATATGTAAGGTTTGTTACAACCACTTTAAAATGGCACTGATCCTTATTTTCCAAAATAATCCATACACATCTGCTATTTGGTTCTGAAATTTAATTTTTCCTGAAATTGTTTCTAAGCTTAGTCTTCACACTTATGCAGGTTGGGAGCACAAAATCGTGTGCATTCCAGACCCATAGGCAAAATGCGCTGTTCTTTAGGAGACGTGCGGGAGTGCCTTTAATAGTTAATGGCACTTCTACACATTAGAAAATGTGGCACAGTTTTGAACATGCCAAATCACATTGTGCTGCACAATTTTAAAAAAGTGTCAGGGACTTTTTTCCCTGTGTTTTCTGCGGGTAGGGCAACCCATTGAAATACAAGGGTTGCCTGCCTGCAGAATGTAGATTGCACAAGTGTGAACCTAGCATTACTTTTTTTTTTTTTTTTTGTCTCCTTGTAACATCCTCTGTGAAATCCCAAACCTCTTTTTCTCCATTTCAGTTTGTTTGGAATAATCAGTGCACATTAGTGAAGTCATGTGCACTGCTACTGTTGTGTTCAAAATAATAGCAGTCAGACATCACTAACCTGATCAATCACTGATTTTGGTAGAAATTATATTTTTACATGGCAAATAATTTACTAGCAGGAGTAGTAGAGTAATAGAAATCCAACAGACCCAATAGTCATGACATGCATGCTGCTGATTCTGTGTCATTGAATCACTAATTGAAAGGGGCATGTTCAAAATAATAGCAGTGTGGAGTTCTATTAGTGAGGTCATTCATTCTTTGAAAAACAGGTGGCAATTATTGCCCTTATTTAAGGAAGGAAGGCAGCAAATGTTCTACATGCTGGGTACAGTGCATTATTCTCTGAAATTCTGAGGAAAATGGGTAATTCCAGACATTGTTCAGAAGAATAGTGTACCTTGATTAAAAAGTTGATTGGAGCGGGGAAAACATATAAAGAAGTGCAGAAAAAGATAGGCTGCTCAGCTAAAATGATCGCAAATGCTTTAAAATGGCAACCAAAACCTGAAAGACGTGGAAGAAAGCGAAAAACTACCATTCGAATGGATAGAAGAGTAGCCAAAATGGCAAGGACTCAGCCAACAATCAGCTCCAGGAAGATCAAAGAAGGTCTAAAGTTACCTGTGAGTACTGATATGGGGATGTTTCTCCTACTACGGGGTTGGGCCTATTTATCGCATACCAGGGATCATGGATCAGTTTGAATACATCAGAATGCTTGAAGAGGTCATGCTGCCTTATGCTGAAGAAGAAATGCCCTTGAAATGGGTGTTCCAACAAGACAACGACCCCAAACACACCAGTAAACGTGGAACATCTTGGTTCCAGACCAACAAGATTGACGTTATGGAGTGGCCAGCCCAATCCCCGGATCTTAATCCAATAGAAAACTTGTGGGGTGACATCAAAAATGCAGTTTCTGAGGCAAAACCAAGAAATAGAGAAGAACTGTGGAATGTAGTCCAATCATCCTGGGCTGGAATACCTGTTCACAGGTGCCAGAAGTTGGTTGACTCCATGCAACACAGATGTACAGCAGTTCTCAGAAACAGTGCTTATACCACAAAATATTAATCAAGTGATTCAAAGGAAAGCAAAATCTTCAAACATTTTTCAGTTTATATAGTGAATGTTTGAGTTTGTAAAGAAGAATACAAACACTGCTATATTTTAATATTCACTTTTCTTCAATTTTTTTAGAGGAACAACACAAATTTGATATATTTTTCTTCATGTTTTGATTTGGAATATAATGTGTAGTGTTCCCAATACATTTGTGTGTATGGAAATAAAAGCTGTTAGAAGGATTTTGAGCTTTATTCACTTTTTTCAACACACTGCTATTATTTTGAACACAACTGTATATGCACACTGCAAATCCCATAATCCATAGACCATTGGTTCCAGTCACTCTTGAGAGCAAGCAGGGGTGGCTACTTTTACATACTGTGGGATTATGGAGGACAAACATAGCCACCCTCTCACAGGAAGTTGGATCACAGCAGCAAAAAATAAAGTTATTTGGAGGAGGCTGAGAGCAATATAAGGGACTTTTAATAAGTTAAAAATACACACTTGAATAGATTTTTTTTTTCTTCTTTTTAAACCACAATTTAGTGCTCTCCAATCAGCAGGTCGGACCACTGCAGTGAGACCAGGGGTCTTACTGCAGCTTCTGGCAGCATTTTCTGTTTTGGCTATGACTACATTAGAAAATTAAATTAAAAGTAAGACATTGCACAGTTTTTTTTGTCATGCTGTACTTTGATTGTATGTACCTGACTTAAACTGGAGGTTCTACTGGGCTTTACAATGAATGTTACAAAAAAAAATGATAGGGCTTTCACATTCAACTTTGTGTTTTCCTAATGGAGTGGAATAAAACGCCTACTATGATGTATCTTATTAACCCTCATTATTTCTCAACAGCCCCAGCCCTGAAAATTAATGTGGTGACTGCTACCCCAAAGTGTTCCTCATTCTCTAACATCTTCTTTTATTCTGACTTTCTGTCTTCCTAAAATTTAATCCAAAAACGACAGCACAGATATTTTTAATTGTCTTGAATCATCTCTGACACCTGCTCTGTGCCTCAGTGCTGACTAAAGGTTTCTGTAGAAACCCAGAACAATCAGAGCAGTGACCAGTGAGAGATGTACTTGTCCTCATTAGAACTGTGTGTAGAACATGCACCGTTTTTTTCTCTGGAGAAAATGGAACGATCACTGACAGCAGAGATACTTTGCTTGGAGAAATATGTTTGCATACAATAATGAGCACTTTATTGGCAGTTTTTAGTGCTCTGTAGTTAACTCTTACAATACTTTCTCAAGTAATGGTTAGGTCATATACAGTCCTACTAAAGCTGGCCATACACTCTTAGATTTTCACTTTAGCTCAGTGCAGACAGACTAATCTTCCATACTGCCCATTGTATTCTGACAGCTGCCAGAATATGCAAACAATGGCTGCATCTCATTGGATGCAGCCACTGTTTGACCAAAATATTTCCATCTATGCCTGCAAATTTTTAATTGGATATCAGGTGGTAGGGTGGGCAGAGGCCCACTGACAATTTTTTTCTAGGTTCTCTGGAACTGGCTGAAATATACATGGTGTATTGCCAGCTTAAAGTGATTGTAAAGTGGGTGGGTGTACATGGCACTCTGTAGATCATTAGCAGAGGAAGCTGCCATAATCCAGCCTCCATGTTTATTTTCTGAAAATGTATTCTTTAATATTTTGATCATATATTTGCAAATCAGAATAATAGTTTTGTTTTACACCTGTAGTTATGTACACTTCTCAAAAAAAATGAAAGGAACACTTTGAAAACACATCAGATCTCAATGGGGAAAAAAAAGCTGGATATATATACTGATATGGACTGAGTAGTGTGTTAGGAACGTAAGAATGCCCTGTCGTTTGATGGAAATGAAAATTAGCAACCTACAGAGGACAGCTGAAACATGTTCCCAAACGTGGACTTATCCTTAATTTAAATAGGAACTTACAATGAGGGTTTAGTGCTACTTTAACCCCTTGCTGCCGAGCGTACGCACATTAGCTGCCTCACTGGACTGGGCTTTTTTCCGTGGGGCCACTAATTTACGTACCAGTCTTTGTGCTGGGAGTGTGCTGCACAGCGTGCTCCCAGCACAAAAAGCGGGGTGTCAGTGAAAGCCCCAGGTCCTGTTCTAATGATTGGGACCTGGAACTTCCGATTCCAGGTCACATGATTGCTGTGAAAGCCTCTGATTAGATGTATCAGTGCATCAGTCACTGTGAAGCCCACCCCCTTGTTTTCTTTCTCTGAATGAAGGAGGGATACATTGTATCTCTGTCCTTTTCAAAGAGAAAAAAAGTGTTTCTAAAAAATAAATAAAAATACCTAGATCAAGGCTTGATCTAGGTCAGTGCCAGGGTTAGTGTTTGGGTCAAAGGTCAGGGTCATTTTTTTTTTTTTTTGGGGGGGGGGGGTCAGGATTTTTTTGAATTGGTATCAGTGTCAGTTAGTGGCAGGATGAAAACAAAAAAAAGCAAAATGCCCAAAATTTCTGGGCTGTCCTCCAGGTACACACAACAACTAACACACACACTAGTGGTATCGCTGCAATCGTCAGGAGCTGGAGAAATTATTATGGGTTCTTCTTTGGTGGTTGGTTATGGTAGTAGCAAGAAATATACAACTACATTTTTAAAAAAAAGGATTTTTTCAATTTTTTTTTTTTTTTTTTTTACAATTTTGGCTCAGTGTTCCTTTTACAATAAAAAACAAAAGTCAGGAGATATCCATTACCATTTGCCACCCAATGAAAGCCCAATTTGTCCTGAAAAAAACAAGGTATAATCCACTTGGATGCACAACGTAGTTGTGATTATATGTATAGTTTTTCTAACATGTCAAAGTTGCAAAATTCTGCTTAGGCTTTAAGATTTGCTTTACCCTTAGGCAGGAAAGGGTTAAGCACATACACTATATTGCCAAAAGTGTTGGGATGCCTTTACACGCACATGAATTTTAATGGCATCCCAGTTTTAGTCTGCAGGGTTCAATATTGAGTTGGCCCACTCTTTGCAGCTATAACAGCTTCTTAACCTTGTGGACAGCTTTGCCAGAGGATTTGGAGTGTCTATGGGAATGTTTGACCATTCTTCCAGAAGCACATTTGTGAGGTCAGGCACTGATGTCAGACGAGAAGGCTTGGCTTGCAGTCTCCGCTCTAATTCATCCCAAAGCTGTTCTGTCAGGTTGAGGTCAGGACTCTGTGCAGGCCAGTCAAGTTCCTCCACCCCAAACTCACTCATCCATGTCTTTATGGACCTTGCTTTGTGCACTGGGGCTCAGTCATGTTGGAACAGGAAGGGGCCATCCCCAAACTGTTCCCACAGAGTTGGGAGCATAAAATTGTCCAAAATGTATTAGCATGCTGATGCCTTAAGAGTTCCCTTCACTGGAACTAAGGGGCCAAGCCCAACCCCTAAAAGACAACCCCACACCATAATCCCCCTCCACCAAACTTTACACTTGGCACAATGTAGTCAGGCAAGTACCATTCTCCTGGCACCCGTCAAACCCAGACATGTCCATTGGATTGCCAGACAGAGAAGTGAGAAGTGTGATTTGTCACTCCAGAGAACACATCTCCACTGCTCTAGAGTCCAGTGGCAGTGTGCTTTACACCACTGCATCCGATGTTTTGCATTGCACTTGGTGATGTAAGACATGGATGCAGCTGCTCGGCCATGGAAACCCATTCCATGAAGCTCTCTACACACTGTTGTGCTAATCTGAAGGCCACATGAAGTTTGGAGGTCTTTAGCTATTGACTCTGCAGACAGTTGGTGACTTCTGCGCACTGTGCGCTTCATGCACTGACCCCGCTCTGTCATTTTACGTTGCCTACCACTTCATTGCTGTTGCTTCCACTTTGTTATAATACCACTAACAGTTGACTGTGGAATATTTAGTAGCAAGGAAATTTCATGGATGGACTTATTGCACAGGTGGCAACCTATCACGGTACCACGCTTGAATTCACTGAGCTCCTGAGAGCGCCCCATTCTTTCACAAATGTTTGTAGAAGCAGTCTGCATGCCTAGGTGCTTGATTTTATACAACTGTGACCATGGAGGTGATTGGAACACCTGAATCCAATGATTTAGAGGGCTGACCTGATACTTTTGGCAATATAGTGTATATCCACATTTCCTCTGTATATGTTTCTCTTGTGCAGTAGCAATTATAGTTTTTTTTTTTAGTTGTACCTGTGAGCATCCATGTTTGTGTAGGGTGTGCTTCCTGCATCATAGTGTTGCACATTGCAGTGTTCCTCTCCTCTCAGTGTGCTATTAGTGGACAATGTTCAGCTGTTCTGCAGGTTGATGGCTCCTTAGAAGTCTTTGTAATTGCAATGTGTGACATTGGCCGCTAGATGGGGCAGTTTAGAAAGATTTATCTATACGTGAGAATCCGCCATCAGATGGAAGACTGCAGGGAGATGACAGCACACATCAACCATGTGCCAGCTCCACATGAACACAGCTCTGCTCACAACTGCTTCTGAACAAATCAAGTTACAGAGAATGCAAGGTGACAGGTAGCCCAGTGAGTGACGATTTCTTCTGCTGTCACAGTACTGTGATAGATCACACTGTACAGGCCAATGGATATTACTATGAAAGGAGGAGATCACAGCTAATGAAGGTGTCATATGTGTGCCCAGCTTCAGTGAGCAGTCAGCGGTATCCTCTGTGAGAGATCCGAGTCACAAGAGCTTGGATCGTGTCCTTAATTAAAGAATAAATGGAATGTGACATCACTGCACCATAACACTCCATTGTTTATACATCATTAGCACATGTAATACTACAGCTGTCATCCGCACTACAGCCCCCTAGTTACCAGCAGCCGAAATAGCTCAGTTGGGAGAGCGTTAGACTGAAGATCTAAAGGTCCCTGGTTCGATCCCGGGTTTCGGCAGACTTTTTTTTTCCTCTATATAAAAAGCACACATTTTTTGGTGTAACATGGATTTTTAAAGTATTATGACTGTTTTTGTTTAGTGAAATGTATGAACTTATATTTCCACCATTCAAAATACTAGTGAATTATGATCAACCACTATAACCACTGTTATTTATATATTTTCAAGAATAGGTTTTACACCCTGGTCACACTGGGTGTGACTTGCCATGCAGCTTGCAAATCGTATATCAAATTGCACTCTATTCTTCGCAATTACAGCGGCGATATGTGTGCGGTTCCCACTTGGTCGGAGCCACACCGATTTCTAAAGTAGGACATGCACTATCAGGGGCGGACTGACAGCTCATGGGGATCATGGGGCCCCTGTGTCCTTGTCCAAACTCAAAAAAGCCTATGAAAAAGGTACCAGGGGCATCTCATGGGGCCCCCTACTGACCCCGGGCCCTCGGGCAGTGCCCGAGTTTCCAAATGGTCAGTCCGCTCCTGTGCACTACTTTTCATGCGATTTGCATAGATATCTGTGTCTGAGGTCTTGCAAATCGCACCTGAAATCGGCATGTCCCACCGACTCTGAAATTGTGAGACTTCACTGTAAGGCTACGTTCACACTAGCTTTGTCAGCAGGTGTCAGACAGGCATTTGGGAAGCGTTTTTAATGCTTCTCAAACGCCAATGAAAACTCTGCACATGGCAGCACATAGTGCTGTTCACACTGAAGTGTTAAGTGTCGCGTCGCAGCAAAATTGACGCCTCATGTTGAGTCAGGAGGAGTTGAAGCCTCCCATTCAAGTCCATGGTGCTGCTCCTCAAACGCCTGGCAGGCGTTTGAGATGCAGTTGCGAGGCGTTTGCGGAGCGTTAATACCATTTAACTTCATTATAGGCGTTTATGGTGCACTTTAATGCTTGGCAAACGCCTATCAACCGCCTCAGAACCGCGCATAGGGCGTTTGAGGAGCGTTAAGTCAAGTGTGAACAAGCCCTAAGTCGCACAATTTCAAAGTCGGGCTTGATGTGACCGGGGTGTTAGTGCCCGACAGGGGCGGACTGACTATTCAAGCACTTGGGCACTGCCCGGGGTCAGTAGGGGGCCCCATGAGATGCCCCTGGTACCTTTCATTGTCTTTTTCATAGGCTTCTTTGGGTGTGGGCGAGGACACAGGGGCCCCATGATCCCCTATTGCCCAGGGACCCCATGAGTTGTCAGTCCGCCCCTGGTGCCCGGTCATACCGGTGTGATTTGAGAATTGAAGTCACACCTGAAATCACATCTAATGAATGTGAATGTCAGTGTCTTAACATTTTGCGATTTTCTGCAGCGCAATTTCTAGTAGTTCTTGCATTACTTTTTCTGAGGTTTTGTTGCGATTTCACATACATAGAATATAATGGAAATCACACTGCAAATTGCAGTAGTAATAAAGTCTTCTGAAATCGCACACAAATCTCACGATCTTCAATCACAGTGGTGTGACTAGTGACTTACTGCATTTACAACAGCAATATACACAAAGTGTGCAGAGGCAGGACAAAGGTTTTTTGTCAAAGAGGACATCAGAACAGTACGAAGTGCATTGAATCTGGAGCAGCCAATCAGCTTCTATCTGCAGCTTGTTTGGTTAAGCTTTGAAAATGAAAGATAGAAGCTGATTGGTTGCCATGCACGGCTGCTCCAGTTTTCAATAATTCCTCCTATAGTACTTAGTAGGCAAACAACAGCACAATCAGCTGTTGTAGTGATGGTGACCCCAGAGAATCATAGCATAATGTACATCGGGGGGCACCTGTTCATGACACCTTGATATTCACAGTATCACATAGATGAGGGGTACCTGGCCCCAACACACAGATAATCACAGAATGGTATATATTAGGGAGTTGTCACAGGCACTCAGATAATCACAATATGATATGAATCAGGGAGCACCTGTCTGGGTGTCTCCACCCGGATAATCACAGCATGACATATATTGGGGGGTGCCAGTCCCAGACACCCGGATTATCATACTATTACATACATCAGGGGGCACCTGTCCCCCACCCAGATAATCACAGTATAACATATATTGGGGTGGTACCTGTCCTGTACTCCCAGATCATCACAGTATCACACACATCAGGGGGCACCTGTCCCCCACCCGATAACTACAGTATGAAATATATTGGGTGGTACCTGTTTCCCACCCAGATAATCACAGTATGACGTCTATTGGGGTACCCCTACCCAGGTGACCACAGTATCACACACATCAGGGGACACATGTTCCCCACCCGGATAATCACAGTATGACATGTATTGGGTTACCTTCACCCAGATGATCACAGTATGATATGTATTGGGTTCCCCTCACCCAGATGATCACAGTATCGCATACATCAGGGGACACCTGTACCCCACCCGGATAATCGCAGTATAACATATATTGGGGGGGTGCCTGTCCTGGACGCCAGGATCCTCACACTATCACATACATCAGGGGGCACCTGTCCCCCATCCAGATAACTACAGTATGAAATATACTGAGTGGTACCTGTTCCCCAGCCGGATAACCACAGTATGACATGTATTGGGGTACCTCTACCCAGGTGACCACAGTATCACACACATCAGGGGACACATGTTCCCCACCCGGATAATCACAGTATAACATGTATTGGGTTACCCTCACCCAGATGATTACAGTATCGCACACATCAGGGGACACCTGTACCCCGCCCGGATAATCACAGTATGACATGTATTGGGGTACCCCTACCCAGGTGACCATAGTCTCACACACATCAGGGGACACCTGTTCCCCACCCGGATAATCACAGTATGACATGTATTGGGTTACCCTCACCCAGATGATCACAGTATCGCACACATCAGGGGACACCTGTACCCCACCCGGATAATCACAGTACAACATGTATTGGGGTACCCCTACCCAGATGATCACAGTATCGCACACATCAGGGGACACCTGTACCCCACCCGGATAATCACAGTATGACATGTATTGGGGTACCCCTACCCAGGTGACCACAGTATCACACACATCAGGGGACACATGTACCCCACCCGGATAATCGCAATATGACATGTATTGGGTTACCCTCACCCAGATGATCACAGTATCGCACACATCAGGGGACACCTGTACCCCACCCGGATAATCACAGTATGACATGTATTGGGGTACCCCTACCCAGGTGACCACAGTAACACACACATCAGGGGACACATGTACCCCGCCTGGATAATCACAGTATGACATGTATTGGGTTACCCTCGCCCAGATGATCACAGTATCGCACACATCAGGGGACACCTGTACCCCACCCGGATAATCACAGTACGACATGTATTGGGGTACCCCTACCCAGGTGACCACAGTATCACACACATCAGGGGACACCTGTACTCCACCCAGATAATCACAATATGACATGTATTGAGTTACCCTCACCCAGATGATCACAGTATCGCACACATCAGGGGACACCTGTACCCCACCCGGATAATCACAGTATGACATGTATTGGGGTACCCCTACCCAGGTGACCACAGTATCACACACATCAGGGGACACATGTACCCCGCCCGGATAATCACAATATGACATGTATTGGGTTACCCTCACCCAGATGATCACAGTATCGCACACATCAGGGGACACCTGTACCCCACCTGGATAATCACAGTATGACATGTATTGGGGTACCCCTACCCAGGTGACCACAGTATCACACACATCAGGGGACACATGTACCCCACCCGGATAATCACAGTATGACATGTATTGGGTTACCCTCACCCAGATGATCACAGTATGACATGTATTGGGTTACCCTCACCCAGATGATCACAGTATCGCACACATCAGGGGACACCTGTACCCCACCCGGATAATTGCAGTATAACATATATTGGGGGGGTGCCTGTCCTGGACACCCAGATCCTCACACTATCACATACATCAGGGGGCACCTGTCCCCCATCCAGATAACTGCAGTATGAAATATATTGAGTGGTACCTGTTCCCCACCCGGATAACCACAGTATGACATATATTGGGGTACCCCTACCCAGATGATCACAGTATCGCACACATCAGGGGACACCTGTACTCCACCCGGGTAATCCTAGTATTGCATTACAAGTAAAATTTAACTACAGTGTACACTGCAACCCATGATAAAATTCAAAAGCAGCTGTGCACTATTAAATACTTTATGTTATGACATTACGGCATTAATTGCTGTCCTTTTTGGTGATGTTCTATTTAACATGATACAGTTGTACATTAAAAACATATGATAAAATAACAGTTACAGTCCATAGGTATGAGCAAAAATGAATATCCTCTTCATAAATGCAATCTATGCTGGTCACTTCGTGGTCCCTCACCAATCAAAACTGTACCCCATACAATACACTATCTCAACATTGCAAAATTAGTACAAAAGTATCAACACAGCCACAGGGGAATCACTATCCCTCTCACCTTTCTTGTAGCTTGCAGTGCACCAGTGGGAGCCAACATGCCACGTGTAGTGTCCATCATGACGTCACTTATGCTCAAGAGCTAGGGATTCTCAGCCAGGGTTCCATGGTACCCTGGGGTTCCTCCACAGTTTGCTATGGGTTCCTTGAGCAATGAACATTTTCTGCCTTTCAGATAAGTTCCTACTGACACCATTGATCTTTTTAGCTATCTGTAAAGGGGTCATTCTTCCCAAGGAGCATTCTTCCCACTGATCATCACACTAATGTATCATGAGTTGTAGATATCATTTTTAGTAGCAGTTCCATGAGACTGGCAAGTTATTTCAAGGGTTCCTCTGTGTTGAAAAGGTTGAGAATGGCTGCCCTTGGCATTTTGACATTCAGTCTTCACCAGGAGCATCTGACAGCACTCACAATGCCTTAAATACCAGCTATTAACCCTCCATATTCCAAGCTCTGTACTACATATCTAAAGGATTTAATTTATTTGGGTGGTATATTGGTTGTTTTTTTATGTTTACAGATCCTGTTTTATATACAGTATCTAACAGTTTTCACTGAATTTATGAAACTATTCAAGTAATTTTCAGCCCCAGAGAAGCTAACATTCTAATGTCCCCACCACAGTCTTACCCACTAATATCATAATACATTTATATAACTCTGCAACTTATTCTGCATAACTGTACAGTGAACATTAATCTATTCAGATCAACCTTTGTCCCACAGGAGCTTATGTACTAATGTCCCTGCCATGATCACATGGGGGATTATTATTTTCATTGTTATATATGTATAGAGGCATATTCCACAGTGGCATACAGAGAACACATCAGTCTCTGTTCGAAAAAGGCATTTACATGCTAATGTCCTTCATACCCATTTTTATTATTCATTTATATGGTGCAGCTGACATATTTTAGAGAAACTAGAAACATTTATATTGGCCATTTATCCACGGGAGCACCATGGGAGTTTATGGGCTACTTTTCCTCGCATAGTCACATAACCTCTCTAGTGATAATGTACTCAGATGCCAGTTACTTAGAAGAGTGTTCTGGGGAGAAAGCCAGGACACCCGCAGTATACTCACACAATAATGTTTATGTGAATAGCTGTACTGAAACATAAGGGTTCCTAAAAACCACATAGCTCTTAAAGTGAATCTATTCAAGTATGGTCTCTTAACAGAAAACATAACCTTCTATTGCTCTCATCCTCCTTCAAATTCCCTTTTTTTGCAGCTGTGATCCAACCTCCTGTTAGAGGGTGGCTATGTTCATTTTCCATGGTTCCACTATATGTAGAAATGTAGTCCCCCCTCTCTTGCTCACTCCCCAGATGGACTATGGGATGTGTAGTGTGTATAGAGCAGTGTATGTGACCACACTTACCCCTGGTTCACATATATGCGGATGTGCGAGCCGCGTTTTGCGCAGGTACGAGAGCCCATTCATTTGAATGGACTCCCGTGCCCCTTGACACGCAGGGAAGAAGTCCCTGCACTTCTTTGGAAAACACAGCTTGCACGGGAACCTCGGTTCCCAGTATGGTTGCGTTTTCCAGTACGGGTGGCGTGCCATTAGAACTAATGTCACCCGCCCGCGGGTCCGTATTCCTCTGTACAGGTGGTGCTGCTGCAGGGATCCGCAGGGGCACAACCCACACATATGTGAACCAAGCCTTATTGTGCACTGCTCTTTCCAAAAAATCAGAAGTGTGGGGGAAAAGGAGAGATTTGGGAGCTTGCTGAAGCTGTTACAACTAGACAGAGAAGCAGTTAGGATGCTTTCACACTATGTTTTCTTCTGTTTTTGCATTAAAAAAAAAGCGGAAGAATAACACATGACCATTAAATCAAATGAAACTATTCACAAAGATTTGTTGCAGGTCCTGCTTGCAGCAATTTTAGTGCATGTTTGGTGCACCTCGCCTTTGAATTGAATGGAAATCGCATCAAATATGTGGCAAAAACGCATCAAAAACACACCTTCCCATTGAAATGAATGGAAAACGCATCAAATATACAGCAAAAATGCGAAAAAAACACACATCCCCATTGAAATGAATGGAAAACGCATAAAATGCATCAAAAACACACCTTCCCATTGAAATGAATGGAAAACGCATCCAATATGCAGCAAAAATGCAGCAAAAACACACCTCCCCATTGAAATGAAGGGAAAACGCAACACCCACGGTTAAGTTTTTGGAGCGTTTTTTGAGACTCATGTCATGTGAAGAATGCACCGGAAATGTGGCAAAAATGTAATAATGCAGCAAAAAACA
Organism: Staurois parvus; assembly: GCF_062004578.1. NCBI lineage: Eukaryota > Metazoa > Chordata > Amphibia > Anura > Ranidae > Staurois > Staurois parvus. Next base: position 14,852,264 of record NW_028318039.1, on the reverse strand, counting down.
CACAAGTTGTTACTGCATTTTTTGCAACAGAGCAGTGTGAAAGTAGGCAAAAGCTGCCCATACTTTATACAATTTTCTTATTCAATTTCCTTTAGATTTACCTTCACCTATGTAGCAGTGTTGCCAACCTACCAGATTGAAATACATTAACATGACACCCACATTTTACTGGCACAGTCAAGTTTTCACTGGCATTACAAGTGCAAATTTCAGTATTTAGGCTACAAACGAGTACAATATAATTACCAATGTGATTTTGGACAGATATTAAAGCAAAAATCATATTTCTTATTTTATTTTCGATGTAGTAAGTAAATAGTTTAGGGACAGGACTCAACAGGGCAAGAAATTAGAAAGGGCAGGCACACATACATGAAATTGACTCTCACAGTGACACTGACAGCAGATGATGACACCTCACTGACATGATACGTCCCTTCCTGAATCACAGTGACAGTCTCCACGCCAGGTGGTCCATTCAGTCCACTCCAGTCCAAACATCACTGACAGTCCTGCTCCCAGCTTGCTTTGCTCCCATCCCGCAGACCCGCACATGAGGCTCCGGCTGCTTGGCTCCCTTGAACCATGACATCACATGACACACTCAGGCGCCACCTCCGCCAAACCCATTCCCCGCCGGCGCTACCTGAACACAACGTAGCATAAGGGTCGGCGCTTCCACTAGGCAAACTAGGCAGCCGCCTAGGATGCACTGCCACCTAGGGGCACCTGGGCACAGCACAGGTTGGCACTCTCGTGTGGGAAATCCTTCAGCTTGGGGGAGGAAGAAAGGACAGAGGAAGATATCTGGGGTCAGTGCAGCAGCTGAGCTGTCTCTCCTTCCAGTGTTCCTCTCAGACTCAGTGTCTCACTGCAAGCCCGCTGGCGGCTGGTGATCACTGTGGAGTTCCAGCCCTTCTCTTCCCATTCATCAGTGGAGGCCGAACTACACCTGTGGAGGAAAGTAATGTCTGACAGTGATGTCTCGTGTCTGTGTGACTGTGACCTGGCTGGCTGGCCTGCCATCCGTCACATGTGCAATGTGTCGGTGAGTGATGACATCATTACAATCCCACAGCCTACTCTTCTAGTGCCTGCTGGGCCTGTTGATCTGTGTCAGTGTTGGTGGTGGTGTGTTGTGTCAGATCTGTCACTGTGTGGGATTGTTCAGTTCAGCTGCCTGCTGTCACAGCGTTATTTCTCCCTCCACTGCCTGGGGAATTCCAGCCTGGGATCTGTCAGAGCTATCTCATGGCACTTACTTTTCCAAATTAAAAGAAAATTAGCAGTTTCATGTTTTGTTGATTTAATATTTTCTACTATTTCTTAATTTTTATTTTTTTTTGGGGGGGGGGAGCACAAGTAGCTGTTCTTGCCTAAGGTGCAAAAAAAGTCTAGCACCGGCCGTGCTGGCACTCAGATGGTCTCGGCTGGCTCTGTACTAGAACTGCACATGCGCAGTTCTGAGCCAAGTGTCACAGCCATATTTTCAACTGGCAATCTTTTCCTGTCACCAGCATTTACTGGCAGGAGAAAAGAGCCCATTTTTTATTGGCTGCCAGGAAAAAAAAAATTGACAGTTGGCAACACTGCTATGTAAGGGCCTGCCTGATTGCATACAAAATTAAAGTGTTTAGGTTTGACCTCATATTATATGGTTTTGGTACATCTAATAGGAAAATTATACAAGAAAATGTTATAATGTATGGCCAACCTTAGAAACAATTTCATTAAAAATAGGCTACAAGACCGTTAAAGTGGGAAAAAAAATGCAAACAGGTTGGCTCTTCATTGCAGAAGAGATATGCAATGTCTCTTCTACAATAAAATACACTTACCTGCCTGTTTGCAATCCCCTGTAGAATGTACACTGAGCTGTACTGTACATGATTTGAGTCAAAATTGTGCACATAGATCTGCTTAGGGAAACCACCTCCTATACTATGATGGGGTGCATCATGCACTCTGCTTTTATACTTTGTTTATATGTTTGTTTTTGAAAGTAAATGTAATAAAAAGTATGTTATTTTACAATTTTGCATACTGTGTGCATGGAGTACTAAGAAAGTCCAAAGGTTTCTTTTTGTTCAATTACTATAGATAGGAAGTGGTATCCCCTTTCCCTTTGGACTATTTCTGGCATTGATCCCATTTTTACCTTCGATGATCCCACCATATGTAGGACTGTAGCCACCTTCTCTTGCTCTCTCCTGAGATGGACTAGGGACTATGGACTATGCGCATAGAGCAGTGCACATGACTGCAACTAACTTGCACTGCTCGTTTCAAACAAATGAAAGTGAAGTGGAAAAGGAAAGGTTCAGGAGCTCATGGATGACGTTACAAGAAGACAGAAAAACATAATCCTTACTAAGAAATGATTTCATGAAAAAAGATTACAGTAGCAGTAGGTGGTGGTGGATGTGTATGGAATATTTTTGGAGAATAAGGATTTTGTTGAGTGTCGCTTTAATATACCTTATTTTCTCTCTCCCTGCATTTTTGTCTTCTTAACAAAACATTTCCCTGACATTATCTTTTTTATAACAATGGCTATTTTTGGAGAGGTAAAGTTCACTGCAGATCATCTCCAAATGCTTTTTATAGAAAATGTGGAATGCCGTTATTATATGACTATAGTGTTATTCAGATTATTAATGGATATTCCCATGGCTGTCTTGTCTGATGTGCTCATTCTTCCATGTTTAATGAAACAAATATTTTGGTCAGGAACTGCACATTCCAGTCTTATTACGGTGCTATTGATGTGAGGCACTCATTAACACTAATCCCTATTGTATAAACTAGATGACTGAGTTACAGCTATGCTCACTACCTAGTCCTTATGACTGTATGAATGCACACCACAAAAGTCACATTTTTATATAGATTTATGATAGTGGTGAACTTTTCCATCATTTTGCATCCAAGGCCAGTGCCAAATTTACAATGGGCCAAAGGGGGCAAGTGCCCTGGAACCCCCATCAGAAACAGCCCCCCTCTAAAAAATGTTTATATTAAATATAAAAAAATAATAGAAATAAATAAAATATAAATTGTATAATTAAAAATGAATTTTACTAAATGTATCTTGGGAAGTAATATATTACTGGCCATCATCTGTAACAGTTTTTACTCTGGACTGGTATATTGTATAATTTTTAAAAATGAATTTTGGCAGCTCAAGCAAACCACACAGAGCGCTATGACTTCATGTTTGTGTGAACGTGTGACCTCAGAATGACGTTGTGTCATGCATTTTAAAAATGGTTGCCTGTCATTGAGAATGTAATACAGCTTTGTGTATAAGGGGTCCCCCCAAAGTCCCCCACGGTCTAAATATGGTCCAGCAGAGGGCTTCTTTTGCAATGAGGACAAAAATATTGATTCCTGGACACTGCCTAGGCTAGGAGGACCAACCAATGTCACCATGGTAGTAACTTTGTTTGGGTCACCTGGCCAATCCATCATCAGTATGAAACCAAATCTGTTTTTTAATCTAGAGTGCTGTATGAAGCCTCTTAGGGCTCAATTTATAAAGCACAGTAATATGAGCTACAAAGGTGCTGAGTGATCCAATGGCACTTAAATGAATTGGTGAAAAAAAAACAAAACAGAAGAACCTGTCAAAGCCATGATCTTCTGCGTCCCCTCTACTCATCTACACTTGATGGGAGACAGAGCTTTCTGCTATGCTCCAAAACTCTGGAATTCACTTCCAAAGAACATCAGGGAGTCATCTTCTTCTTCTGTTTTTCTTTAGACAAGCTTTCACTAATTGTCCCTTTTTTCTTTTGTTTTATCTGTTGCATTTCTTGTGTTTTGTTTATCTTGTCCTTGTAAAGTGTTTTACATACTACAACACTTTTCCATTAAACTTAGAAATAACAAAAATATGATTAAATGCACTTTTTCTTTATTATTAGACAATAAGATCTGCCTTCCCATGGTCAAGGTGTCTGATCTACCTCTAAGAATGAGAATTATGACGTGCATTAGAACTGAAGAAGCAAAAACTATGAAACATCTCCAACATTACAGAAGTCCAGCTGAATGTGACTACTACAACTAGAAATACTAAGATATGGATAAATGAGAACATCACCACCAGAACATACCCTTTTAAACCCTATAGAAACTAGTTATTTTGAATTTTGCTACATACTGTTAATTATTCTTAGGCAATTGATCTGTACTACAATATATCAGTTGTTTTGTACACAAAGAAAGATCCAATTTGTAAAATTTACAGCGTCTTGTTCTCTATAAACTAATGGGATTTCAATTGTTGATGTAGAAAAGCAGGGTGGATTTGATTTAAATCAAACTGATTTAAATCACGATTTAAATCACTAGTCAGTAAGGCTTGATTTACATCATAGTTTTCTCCATAGACTAATTCTTGCTGGTATAACTTTAATATGCAAGTAGATGAAGATTTTTAGAATAACTTTTCATATTAGTTTTTTTTATCCCCAGTTTAGTAGGTTAATCATTCATATTTGGACAACTTTTCTGTTGTACTTAGGAAGGAGAAAAATAATCATTACTTTATTAATGGTTATTTATTATTACAATTAATAAAGTAATTATAAATTATAAATAACCATACAATTAATGGTTATTTATTATTACAATTTAAATAGATTTATTCAACTGAAACAATAACATTACAGCATATGTTATTTGCTTAAACAAACATCCATGTTTGTTAACTAATTTGGCTAAACAAAATATATATATTTTAAGAAACTTAGACTGTCAGCCCCTTCCTCCTCACACTTAGTTTCACATTCTTCTTGTGCAGATCTATTCCACTCCAAACAATCAGAAAAATATAGTTTCTATTCTATTCACTGAACTTCTTGAAACTTAGCACTGAAGGGGTTGATTCTGTATTCATAGGTTTGTAGAAGTTAGGATTAAGGTCTTTTTCTTAGCTCTGTTCATGTTATAACATTTTTGCTGTGAAGAAGAGGCATGTGATCTCCGCTGAGTCAAATTCAGTTTTGAGAACTGCAAAAGTAAACCAAGCATCTGTGATAAATATCTTGTAGGCAGAGAAACTGCCCAATAATCTTACAAAAACCTCTGGAAGAGCATGACATTGTGAATGGATTAATGGCATTTATTTACCAAAAACATTAAACATATACAGCCTTATTCTACATAATTAAAAAACTAATCTTTATTTCATGATGGAATAACCTTTGGATGGTAATACATTTTCCTCAAAAAGCATTTTATTAAAAAAAATCTGATTTAAATCAAAAAAATCCGATTTAAATAAAAAAAATCCGATTTGTTTTATTTTTTTAAAAAAATCATTGATTTTTATCCACCCTGTAGAAAAGTATGAATCAGAGGGAAGCTCAATGTGCAGATGGGATTATTGAAATACAGTTATGCAATAAATCTTCCTATATAAAGACTGTCATTTATAATAAAACATATTAAATGAGAATCGTCTGCGTTGCCCATTATAGCTTCTGAATAAACAGAGCCTATGTATGTACTGTATAGTGTCAGTATAGTATTTCTATAGGGACATGGGGCAGAGTCAATGGTGTGATTCCTGATTAGTAGAATAGTACAGTGCTCCACTTGTCTCACTGTAGATCTATGGATGTTGTCATTATGTTTTTTCACTAAAACCAGATGGTTTATTTTGTAAATGATTTTTCCCAGCAGTTTTACAGTATAGTGAGGATACTGATTGTATTGACTGACATAAAGTTCACATATCCATGTCTGCTTATGAAATGTCATCAAATTATTTTTCCAGTATGTGAAAACTCAAAAAAAAAAACCCACTACTATAATGAGTTTCAGCTGAGCTTTACAATAATTAGCCAAAAAACTATTACCTAATAACACTGGTTTCCCATGAAATGAAAGTCTTACCCAAAATAAAGTGTACTTTAGTGTGGAGGGCACAGCATATATATTAGCTGCCCTGAGATCTGCATACTGCCTGTCTAGATCCAGAGAGAAATAATGTGACTAGGTCATGCACACCATTAGGAGCACCGAAGAAAGGAGATCGCTCGAGGTGGAAGTCAGTGTCTCTCAACCAGGGTGTCACAGCACCCTGGGGTGTCACGAGTATGGGACCCAGCTTACCCTGGATCATGAGTCATAAATTGCTATGGTGCATGCAGGCTGGTCACCAGCACCATAACATCCAATGATGTTCTATGACCAAGATGCACATTATCATGATCATGTCCAGCTCACCCATACCAATGCATAACTCTGATCCAGGGTGGGTTGCATGCAGGTCCACCCCCAGCATTAGGAAAAGATGGAAGTCTATCTCCTCCAGGCCTCCTCCACATGCAGCCCTCTGACACACTCTTGGAGTCAAAGGTAGAGATCTGATGTAAAGAGAGGAGCTCTGTGATGGGAGGCAAGTGTAACTGGGGGACTCAGACATGAAGTTAATTTCACCAAAGTGGTCATATGCATTGTACCCTAGTATTAGTATAACTAAAGGCAAAAAGTTTTCTTTAGTTTTGGACAGAGTGGAGAGGGACTAGAAGAGCTATCAGGGTTTTATTGCTGTTTATGTACCTGTTATGGAGATTCAACCTGTCAATTTGTCCTGTTTACCATTATCATTGAAAGTAGAAGAAAATCCCAAATTTTGGGTTGTCACCAGAACAGGAATAGAGGGGAAAAATTTCAATAAACACCAGTCCTCATGACCCTGGAGAAAACCAGGGATTGCCTCACTTTGGAGGGATTTCCTCTCACTTCCTCTTTTGGCTACAGCATGGGAAGTAAATGGAAGTCTCCCCAATGGGACACAGACAAGGCAAAAAAAATGGCAGAGGTTATAACCATCCCTTACTCTATTCAAAATGAAAAACAAAACTTTGCCTTTTGTTCTACTTTAAGAGGACAATTAGTGCAGGTATACTTCTTCTCACTGTCCTTTGATCACGCTAACTGACATTTTTGTGGCATTTGAACATATATGTTGGTGGTTTTCTGCAGCTGTCATAGAGGTGAGATTGTTTTGTCTAATGTGTATTATGTCTGTTCAGCATGTTTTGAGAAAAATCGACCTCGACCAGGCAGTGATCATCTAATATCTGTGATCAGCTAAACTCTCACCATAAATATGGGATGACAGCTACAAGATTTACACATTTCTGGCCACACAGGCCGGAGATTGCATTCAGATCGTGTCTGTATACAGTAAGCTTTCATTGGGATAAAAATAGTTCTCTCCTGATCAGCGTGTAATATGGTATACCACAGGTGACAGAAGCAGAAAAACACCAGATATAAAAGAAGACCTAAATAGAAAGACATCATCATTTTTGTGACAAGTTACACATTGTATTACCAGGGGAAACAGTGTTTCATTTGCAACCTTGGTCCTGGTATTTGTCAGAGGAACAATGTTGCTTTACTGGAATTTTAACCATTCAGCCCCAGCTAACTCCAACAGTTATGAATGCAATAATTTATTTACAGAATACAATTCTACTGGAAGATGTTATCACACTCCTATCACTCATCATAATCTGGACATCCAGAATCCATTAACAATTTCTGATCTAGTCTGCAGGTGCTGCAATACTCTCTGTAGTGCAGGCCATAGACGGGTCGTTTATTGGCCAAATTTTTGTCCAACCGAAAAATCGGCCGATATTCACACTGTTAGTAGGGCAATGCCGTCGGCCATTTATTGCGCATCTTCTCGTTTCTTTTCATCGGTCATGCTGGAAAATCCATGAAAAACGGACGTTTTTTGTAAGCATTGGTGGCAAGCATCCATGGCAGCAACGTCCGATTTTTCGTTTATCGTCCGATAAACGGCCCGTCTATGGCCAGCCTTATTCTGTACCATCTGATTTACCATATGATTGTACAATCTGACAACCATGAATAGTGAGAGGGCCTACCATATAAAATAAACAAATTAGGTGGGCTACCGCTCACACTAGATAATTGTTACTACATCTGGAGGAGAATGTATGAAGAGTGCACAATCAGATTGCAACATGTGTGGTCATCTTTACATCTCTCAGAGCTCTCGCCTCATCGGCCATACCATGGAATTCCCAAGGTTCATCCTCTGTCCATACAGTATATAGCTTTCTTCCTACAGCTACCCAAACTGGTCAAAAGATACAATGGCTGCTGATTCTCTGGACTTGAAGCTCTTAGCTGATAAGCAACCAATGCTGCAGGTAACTGCTGCCATTTTTGTCAGAGGGAGAACTGCAATAGCACAAATGATAATGCTGAAGAAGAATTCCAGGTATGGTAATTCTTATATAGTCACAATGGTCCAGCTTGAACCAATCTAAGTATGCACATTCCATATCCATGGGATCCTTGTGGAAGCTGGGATTCCCTGTAGTATGCACTACTACCACTAGCTCCAGGGTTCCGTGCCGAGTGGCTGCCTGTTGTAAACACAGGAAGTTGTTCACTTACTTACTACAGACCAGGCAGCATTCAGAGAATGCTTTGCAGTTTCTGAATGAATGCAAAAACTACTCTGATTGGACAAGTTGGAGAGGCAGGGTGGAGACAATGTAATCTACACCTCATCCGATCAGAGAACATTTTGCAGTCATTGGAAATGGAAAGTGTTCTCTGAATGATGTCTCTGCAAATGCTGTAGCTGCTGACTTTTCATATAAGGATACTTACCTATCCAGGGATTCAGCGCTGTCCTCACCCGAGCTGATTCCTTAATCGGCTTCAGGTCCAGGAGCTGGCATCCTAACAAAGGGAAACCAGTAGTGAAGCCTTGCGGCATCCCAGCCTGTTTCCCACTTCACATGTGAAAGCCCCGCTAGGATTTGTGAATGGTCCCACAGTTTTATGGGAACTGTGATGTGTCCTAGAAGGCTGTGGGGGAAAGAAGAGGCGGGTGAACTTCCATTCGGATCACCAAGGGTATCCGACTGGAAGTGGGTGCCTGTCAAAACCGGGTACTCGTTCTCCCCTAAAAAGCCAACTGTTAAAGTGGAGGGAGGGACATTGCAAACAAGCGGAACTTCCCCGTTTGGGTGAATGTCAGGGACGCACGGGCCATAGCGCAGTTAAAGTGTCTAGAGCCAAGCAAATGCACATGCGCGATCCTGCAGGTGCCCGTCCAGCTTTGGAGAGGTGACCACATATGCCCATGCACAGGCGTGCACACAATCACCACTAATGCTGGCGCCAAGTGGCCTATGTAAGTGCGGCAGCCTCACTAGCTTACTGCTGTCTGATCTGCAGCTCACCCTGTGTTCCTGCGCCTGTTCCTGTGTTTAATACTCGCGATTGACTCGGCTTGTCCTGACCTCGCTTGAACGCTACCTGCAACGGCCATGGCTTGTTTCCCAGATTCTGCTCCTGTCTCTGTCTAATCTGCCTCCTCTGCTGCCGACAATTGACGTATGAACTGACATCTCTTATGCCTGCCGTCTATGCCTGATCTGCCTGTCTGTTACCGACCCGGCTCACCTGACTCTGCCTGCTGCTACCAACCTGTTCTGCTGTGCAACCTGCCTGCTGCCAGGCTGTCTACCACCTGCCTCCTCTGCTCTGCCACCTGCCTGCTGCCAGCATGTCTGTTACCAGACTGCTCTGCTGTGCCACCTGCCTGCTGCCAGCTATCTGCTGCTAGCCTGCTCTGCTGTGCCACCTGCCTGCTACCAGGCTGCTCTGTGGTGCCAACTGTTGCCAGCCTGCTCTGCTGTTCCCCCTATCTGCTACCAGCCTGCTTCATGGTGCCACCTGCTGCCATCATCCATCCAGCGAAGTGCCAACCACTTCCGCATCAGGCACTCATACCCCGCCGTGCTCTTGTGGTTGCTGTTCCACCCTCAGTGGCCCTTAAGTCAGAGTTGTACGAGAGGCCTTTCTCTGCACATCAGGTTCACCAACCAGGTATGTGACAGTGAAGTTCCGCTTTAACAAAAGGTTTATCAAACATATACTGTCTGTATTTAGACTTCACTGGCTGAGTATTTATTCTGTATAACCTCACATGGAAAGTTTTAGCAATCTTCACTGCTATCTAGCAGCAGCCAGGTTTATTTGGAGGAATATTTTTAGTTTATGCCCATGTGTGTGTATATATATACAGTCATGGCCGAAAATATTGGCACCCCTGCATTTCTGTCAGATAATTCACCACTTCACCCAGAAAATTGTTGCAATTACAAATATTTAGGCATTCTTATGTTTATTCCTTTTGTTTGCATTAGTATAGCACAAAAAAGTGGAGAAACAAAAAGCCAAATCTGACACATTCCACGCAAAACCCCAAAAATGGACTGGACAAAATTGATGGCACCCTCATTGTAATATATGGTAGCACACCCCTTGAAAAAAATAAATGAAATCAATAGATTCCTGTAACCACCAATGAGTTTCTTACACCTCTCTACTGGAATTTTGGACCACTCTTCTTTCACCAACTGCTCCAGGTCTCTCATATTGGAAGGGTTCCTTTTCCAAACTGCTGTTTTGAGATCTCTGTACAGGTGCTCTATGGGATTGAGAACTGGACTCATTGATGGCTAGTTCAGTACTCCAGCGCTTTGTCTGAAACCATTTCTAGGTGCTTTTTGACATGTGCTTTGGGTCATTGTCCTGCTATAAGACCCATGACCTCTGACGGAGACCCAACTTTCTGACACTGGGCCCTACATTTCACCCCAGAATTCTTTGTTAGTCTTCAGATTTCATAATGTCATGCTCACAGTCAAGACATCCAGAGCCTGAAGCAGCAAAGCAACCTCAAAACATTAGTGAACCTCCACCATGTTTAACTATAGGGACTGTATTCTTTTCTTTAAAGGCCTCATTTCTTTTTCTGAAAACAGTAGAATGGTGGACTGTATCAAAAAGCTGTAATTTTGTTTCGTCTGTCTGCAGCACATTCCCCCAAAAAGAGTTTGGTTCCTCAGGTAACTTTTGACAAACGCCAACCTGGCTTTTTTATGTTTCTGTGTCAGCAGTGGGGTCCTCCTGGGTCTCCTACCATAGCATTCCTTTTCATTCAGATGGCAACGTATAGTGCGAGCTGACACAGTTGTACCCTGCCTGTGCCTGAAGGTCAGCTTGAATTTGTCTGGAAGTTGATCTAGGTTCTTTAGCCACCATTCAAACAATCCTTCATTGAAATCTTTGATCAATTTTTCTCTTTTGTCCACATCCAGGGAGATTAGCTACAGTGCCATAAGCTGTGAACTTCTTGACAATGTTGCATGCAGCGGACAAAGGAACATTAAGATCTCTGGAGATGGACTTGTAATCTTAAGATTGTCCATGCTTTTCCACAATTTTTGTTCTCAAATCCTCAGACAATTCTTTGTTTCTCTTTCTCTTCTTCATGTTCCATGTGGCACACAGAGACACACAACAGAAAGGGTGAATCAGTTTTTCACCATTTTAACTGGTTGCTGGTTTGATATCTATATTGTCAGCACCTGCCAAATGATACAGGTGAGTTTAATTTCAAATTACAGGAGCATCACAAACTTGGAATGCAATTATTTCTTACAATTTTGAGAAGGTGCCAATAATTTTGTCCAGTCCATTTTGGGGATTTGCATGGAATGTGTCAGATTTGGCTTTTTGTTTCTCCCCTTTTTTGTGTCATACCAATACAAACAAAAGAAATAAACATGAGAACGCCTAAACATTTGCAATTGCAACACTTTCTGGGCAAAGTGGTGCATTACCTGATAGAAATTTAGGGGTGCCAATATTTTTGGCCATGGCTGTATATATTGTGGGGGGTAGCTCAGGTGGGGGATCACCTTCCCTGGGAAAAAGGTAGTCCAAACAGCAGGGCTTTCTTAAAATCTGACTTGTCGTCAGTTTCATTTACAAGGTTGCAAGAATCAAAACAAACAAAACAGAAAATAAATCCTCACCACCCAGGCACTAACTAAACATAGCAGATTCCTCTCACAAAGGTGAAGGGCTTCTCCCTGTCACCAACAAAATAAAAACAATATGCAAACCTTTTCCTTGCATGTATAACATAAACTTTCATCCACAACTCACTCAGATATGACTCTCCGAGTCAAAGGCCAAGAGCAACTTCTTGCTCCAGTCCTGCCTGATTAATACCACATGCTGGTGGTCATCAGTGGATCACAAAATCTGTTCTGGAACTACTTCTGCCATAGTGGCCCAGAAAACCCGGAGTGAACTCCACCTTAATCTCCCAGATATGATCTCATGTGAGGTGACATATAACGGCCATCAATCACCTCACCTATCATACTGTTACAATATATACACACACACATACGTGTGTGTGTGTATATATATATATCAATATGGTGAGGTCTCCTAGTTTCTTCAAAACAGAAAATTTCCTTTCAAGTACTTACTGTAATTTCCTTTCCTGATGGACTCCATGGCAGCATACACTTGGGTAGTTCTGCCCTTGTCCCTCCCCCATAGGACCCCACTCCCATAAATTCTGAGGCTGAGCCAGAGACCGTGTTCCTTAATTAGCCTTCTCATGACACTGGGAGGGTATCTATGCTTCCATGGAGTCCATCAGGTAAGGAAAATTACGGTAAGTATTTAATAGAAAATGTTCTGTTTTCCTGACAGACATCATGGCAGCTTACATTCGAGAACTAACAAGCCAAAAGAACAAGGATGGGATGCTAAAATAGTAAGATTTCAATCAAAGCACTGAGCCAACAGAAGCCTTAGGGATAAAAATGAACAGTATAAGGAAGCTAGCTACACACCACAGTAAGTCAGAACAGCCTTAGTGGAAGATATGTAATCATCCTACAATTATTACTGGCGCCCTTTTACAGGGAGCCCACGAAGGTTACACACTCCTGGTTGAGTGCGCGGCACTGCTTCCACAGGAATCAAGCCCTAAGCCCTATAAGCCAGTTGGCTTGCTAGAATGACCCATCCAGCGATGATTCTGGATATCTCCATCCTGCTGATTCTACTGGAGTGACAAAGAGATATCCTAAAACTCTAAGGAAAGTTGTAGTTTGTGATCATGCTTGAGTTTTCCCAGTATCCAGGTTATGGAACCAGTTATCCTTAGTGGTCCTGCATATGGGGGAACAAATCATTTGTTCTCATAGCATGCCACCTCAGATTGCAACCCAGTAAATGTATAAACACTCCCTGTACTAGGTAGAATGCGAACAAGGACCCCTCATAGCCTAAGGGCCAGATCCTGGCAAACATCCTGCCTGAAGAAAAAGTCCTTAGAGAGGCTGTCTTCATGACTAAACCTTTACCCAAAACTGAACTGAAAGAGATCCCATCTAGAGCAGCAAGCCACCAAAGGGTCCTAAAGGCCCTGATCCTAGCAAACTTACTGGCTGAGGATGTAGTCCCTGGAGAAACTGTCATCATGGCTCAATCCTTACTCCGACTGGACATAGTTCAGTCCCAGGGCTGGCCCATCGGGCGTAGACATTGCGCATATGATTATATGTTTGTGAGTATAATTGCTTCATTTGAACAAACCATTAGAGTTTTACGAAGTCACACTATGTGGTTTTCTGGCTTTTATATTAAACCGGTGGAGTTGTTGGAATGATGGGAGCCACCAAATAAGGATGCCATGCACCTGCCGATTAGCACGTTCCTCGTGATATGACTGTATTTTGACTTCTTAGAATTTAGAGGTCCAATCTAACCGGTATGTGCATTTTGGATTGATTGCTGGAGGTGCACTGAAGTGGTGTCCCCATACAGCTTTCCATTCTGGCACGAGTTTATGTTGCAACTATTTTGCTGATTTGGAAAGGGTTGTATTCAGCCTTTCTTTTGTGCACTTCTATAGACTCTTTTATTTGGACTTAACATGTTTTGCACTAGACGGATTATGACCCATTGTTTAATATTTATGTATGATTTATTCTTTTCTTTTTTCCTTATCTCACCATTATGAAATGACATATCTATATTTAGCGCTGCAGTTATATTATTAATCTATTATCAACTTGTATCAGTTGATGTGTTAGCCGCTTTTGTTTCAATTCTAACAAACTTCCAGGATAGTGTGATAGCCCTTAGAGAGGCTGTCATCATGGCTCAGTATTTACCCAACCTGGACTGAAAGGAGATCTCATCTGGAGATGGCAAGGAAATCCACAGCAAGTAGTAAATCCCACGTAGAGTCTTGGCATAGATCACTCATGAGACATCAGATATGACAGGGAATGCATACAGTTGTGGCCAAAATTATTCAACCCCCACTGAAATTGAGTGTTTTGGCCAGTTTGACATTGCTTTTGATCATTCAGTCATCTTGCTTACATTTACATTAAAGAGGCACTTGTAGGTCAGACAAATATAACATAACAGTTATAATGAAATAACCACAAATGTCTTTTCTGTGCTCACAGCATTATCAGTTTTATTCAACCCCCAAGTGACATTCAATCTTAGTACTTAGTACAGCATCCTTTTACAGTTATAACAGCTTTTAAACGTGAAGCATAGCTTGACACAAGTGTCTTGCAGCGATCTACGGGTATCTTCGCCCATTCTTCATGGGCAAAGGCCTCCAGTTCAGTCACATTCTTAGGCTTGCGCACTGCAACTGCTTTCTTTAAGTCCCACCAGAGGTTCTCAATCGGATTTAAGTCTGGTGACTGCGATGGCCACTCCAAAATGTTCCAGCCTTTCCTCTGCAACCATGCTCTAGTGGACTTGGAGGTATGCTTGGGATCATTGTCCTGTTGAAAGGTCCAACGTCTCCCAAGCCTCAGGTGTGTGACGGACTGCATCACGTTTCCATCCAATATCTCCTGGTACTGAAGAGAATTCATGGTACCTTGCACACGCTGAAGCTTCCCTGTACCTGCAGAAGCAAAACAGCCCCAAAGCATGATTGACCCTCCACCATGCTTCACAGTAGGCAAGGTGTTCTTTTCATCATAGGCCTTGTTCTTCCTCCTCCAAACATAGCGTTGATCCATGGGCCCAAACAGTTCTAATTTTGTTTCATCAGTCCACAGAACACTATCCCACAACTTTTGTGGTTTGTCCACATGGCTTTTGGCATACTGCAGTCGACTCTTCTTATTCTTTGGAGACAGCAAGGGGGTACGCCTGGGAGTTCTGGCACGGAGGCCTTCATTACGCAGTGTGCGTCTTATTGTCTGGGCTGAAACTTCTGTACCCACATCTGACAAATCTTTTCTCAGTTCCTCAGCAGTCACACGGGGACTTCTCTCCACTCTACGCTTCAGGTAGCGCACAGCAGTCGAAGTCAGCATCTTCTTTCTGCCACGACCAGGTAGCGTTTCAACAGTGCCCTTTGCCTTGAATTTGCGAATGATGCTTCCTAAGGTGTCTCTTGGTATGTTTAACATCTTTGCAATCTTCTTATAGCCATTGCCCTTCCTGTGAAGAGAAATCACCTCTTCTCTTGTCTTCCTGGACCATTCTCTTGCCTTCACCATGTTTGTAACCACACCAGTAAATGTCTAGAAGGAGCTGAGTATCACAGTCATTTTAAAGCTGCCTAATTGGTGCTTATTATGCTTGATTGCTGCTCGGTGACATCCACAGGTGTTTTCAATACCTGATGGAAAGCACCTGTATGAACCTCTGTTCTTCAGAGTGGTAGTCTTTAAGGGGTTGAATAATTGTGGCAATGAAGAAACCACATAAGAACCATTTACTACTGTATTACATAAACAATTGATGTCATTTTAGTTGCATTTGGGTAGTTACAACGTCCTTGTAGGATTTGATTCTGAATACAATTCCAAATGTACACTATAGTCCCTAAACCCCTTTACAGCATTGGGGGTTGAATAATTTTGGCCACAACTGTAGATCTGCCCTCTCAGAGAGCTTAAGGTTAGTTGATGTCCAGAATGTACCTGACCTGTGAATTAAAGCAAAAGAAAACAAAGCAGTCCAAACTGAACAAGCTACTTGTCGCCATCACTGCTGAACTCACTGCAGGAAAGAGGGTGGGAGGAACGGCAGGGTGGACTCCTCTTCTCTGTGACCTCTCCTGCTACCACTGCTATTGAAGTCACAGTAGGGAAGAAAGTGGGAGGAATGGCAGGGTGGACTCCTCTTCTGAGTGTACTGGTCACTACCATCGGTGAACTCACTGCAGGGAGGAGGGAAGGAGGCATGGAAGGTCTGCACTGAAGGTGAGAGTTACCCAACTATTCTTGGTAAAAGGCGAGTGACCCGCTTATTAATATTAAAGGTTGGGCAGCTGCCGTTCCCCCTGTAGACCTTCTGTGCCTCCTGCCCTCCTCCCTGCACTGAATTCAGTGGCGGCAGTGACAAGTACACTCAGAAGTCAGAAGAGGAGTCCACCCTGCCATTCATCCCGCTTTCTTGCCTACTGTGACTTCAATAGCAGTGGCGGCAGGACAGGCCACACAGAAGAGGAGTCCACCTTGCCATTCCTCCCACGCCCTTTCCTGCTGTGAATTCAGCGGAGGCAGGAGAGTACATTCAGAAGAGGCGTTCACCCTGCGATTCCTCCCGCCCTTTTTCCTGCTGTGAGTTCAGTGGCAGTGGCGGAAGAACAGGTCACACAGAAGAGTTGTCCACCCTGCCATTCCTCCCGCCCTCCACAATGCTGGGATTTTTTACAGCTGCAGTGGCAGGAGGAGTGGAGTCCACTCAGGCTGCTAAGTGGTACAGTCACGGTCTGGACAGGACTGTCATTCGGTCCATGTCCGGACCGCGGTCTGCCATTTAGTGATGGCTGCCCTACAGGGTTAACCACTGCTAAAGGAATACTGACACTACAGCTTCCCACATCAGAGCACTATGATTCTACCAGGTCACTAATGAACCAGACTTTGCCATACAGAATGCAAGCTACACTGAAAAAAAAAACAGTTATCTGTTCGGAACAGAAAAAACCCCAAAAAGGTAAGAAATTGTACCAAACATTGCAAAAATGTTGCAGTCACCCAGAGAGCATAGTCTTCTCCATATGGTTTTGTTTTGGTTATTAACAAAAGTAAAGTTTCATCTCTTGACAACCTGCTGACCTCAAGCCACACATACTCACGCATCCTAGACCACTTCCTCGGGGCGATCGATGCACATGCTGAGCACACTGTGGACTACCTATTGATATCTGGGCAAACATTGTCTCATCGATGGCTGGAAATGCTCTCGGATATTATTATTATACACTATTTATAAAGCGCCAACAGTTTGCTCAGCACTGTACATTACAATGGGAGACAATACATGAAACAGTACAATAATAATACAATACACGAGGAGTTCGAGGGCCCTGCTCCTTGGAGCTTACAATCTAGGAGGGAGGGGATAGTGGTACAGGAGGAAAAGCTGTGGGGGATGGAGTGGTAGGAAGAGTGGAGATCGGCAATTAGCAGGGGGCGGGGTAGGCTTCCCTGAAGAGGTGGATTCCAGAGGATGGGTGATGCTCTGTAGAAGTCCTGGAGGCGGGCATGGGAGGAGGAGACCAGGGAACTAGAGAGAAGGAGGTCTTGTGAGGAGCGGAGAGTGCGTTTTGGGTGGTATTTGGATATTAGGTCAGTGATGTAGTTTGGGGCAGTATTATGGACAACTTTGTACGTCAGTGTTAGCATTTTGAATTTGATCCTTTGGGCAATCGGAAGCCAGTGGAGGGATTGGCAGAGGGGGGTGGCGGAAACG
This sequence comes from Staurois parvus, assembly GCF_062004578.1. Taxonomy (NCBI): domain Eukaryota; kingdom Metazoa; phylum Chordata; class Amphibia; order Anura; family Ranidae; genus Staurois; species Staurois parvus. The sequence continues at coordinate 14,834,630 of NW_028318039.1, read as the reverse complement.
GAGCGGTTGGTAAGGTGGATGAGTCTGGTTGCCATATTCAGGATCACCTGAAGTGGGGATAGCCTGTGGTGAGGCAGGCCAGTGAGGAGGGAGTTGCAGTAATCGAGTTGTGATATGATGAGGGAGTGGATATGCTCCTCATCGTATGCGTGCCATGGATACTACCCCGCTGTTTGCTAGGGAACCATCCAGCTGACACCTGGGGATGCAGTGTCACATGGCACCATCGATGACTGGAAACGTTGATCCTCATTTCCTGTGTGCCATGAATACCACCCCACTGATAGCTGGGGAACCTGGTATCATCTAGCAACTGTCCCACTGATGGTGGGAACAACTTGTCTCCACTTACAACCCTGCCAGAGATCCAGGAGCTGACATCCAGCAGTAAACCAACAAAGTAAGAGAACACAATCTTGATAGGTCCAATGAGGACAAACAGGAACACGGCATCTGGCTCAGCTTTAGAATTTATAAGAGTGGAGTAGGGGCAAAGGTGGAGCTTCCCAAATGTATGCTGCTATGGAGTCAATCAGGAAAGCTACTTAGTAATGCCTTTAGCCTTGATTTCGGCACAGATTGAGCATTGCTGATTTTTGGGAATAAAATGTTATATTTTAATTTGCATACTTTAGCTTGCATACAGTTAGGCCATCAGTACACTAGGAATGATCAGGACCCCTGATGAAGTCACGTGGTTCGTGATGATATGCATGGGGAAGATACAGGTGACATCAGAGCCGGAACACCGCCAACATGATTGGAGACGCTGCAGTGTTTATTACAGCTTTTTAGCTTCTGTCACACTGCGGTTTATACTATTGCTGCCAGCTATACTGTTACAAAGTTTTACTTGGCGGATACAGTGGCCCTATATGAGAGGCGGATTACCCACAGAGGAGAGGATACTATCTCACCCCCACTAGGAGGGGAGAGGCCTGTTTGACCTGTTTTGTATATGGGTCAATACATGAAGGTGAGGGTCCACCTATTCAATATGGTCACCGTGGTGAGGCACATAATTTAAAGATTTACAGCACCAGGATAGTGGGCTTACTCTCCAGTAGGATGATGTTCTTCCCACTCACAGTGTTGAAGAGAATTTTTTTCTTTTTTCCCACTTTGAACATATATTGCTGAGTCTTTCACGTTTTTGGATTTTCTGTATGTTATGCTTTAGTGTTTTTTGAGTAGCGCAACACTATACACTGTTTTGACCCTTTAAAATTATGGATAGTCTTGAGGCACCCCATTCCAGAATGTTTACTATTCTAATTTTACATAATTCAACAACATCCACACATGTAGGACACCCAACATTAGAGGTGATTTATTCTTCCAAAGCAAATACACTTATGCACACTGATAATGATTAGTATTCCAATATTTCTCCTCTCCCTCAGTTTTTTCCTCATTGCTCAGCTAATGTGACCCCAGCAGTGACAGAGAGGGGCAGGGGAGGGCCAAACTAGGATGATGTGCAACATCCTCCTTATCAACTAGGTCGTAATGGTGTACAATGAAAACCTGTGAATTTGTGTAACTAAAAGGCAGCCTTGTTCCACCTGCTGGCTTGTAAACAAGTTTTGGGCAATTTTTAGATGTTCTGCCAAGGCACCCCTGAATAAGGCACCCTGGTTGAAAAAGGGTGGCTTAGACGGTTGAAAGCAAAAGTTGTCCTCCCTTCCAGTAGTCTTCTGAAACACGTGACAGGTCCCAAAAGACTACAGGACCATTCACAAGGTCCCGCACTACTCGCACATACACAGTGGGCACCCAGCTGTGAAGCTGGGTGCCCAAATTTAAGATGCTGGCGCCAGGGAGAGAGGATGGCCGATGGAACAGGCTGGGGTGATCACACTGCTGGACTGAGGGACAGGTGAGTGGCTGTATTTTTAGTTAGCAGCTACAAAAATTGACTTCATTTTTTAAGTTTTAACTGGATCTTCACTTTAACCACTTGCCGACCACAGATAGCCGAATGACAGCTTAACTGCGGCCGGCCAGTTCTGGGAGGCTGCCATATGACATCCTCCAAGAACACACTCTCCTGCGCGCCCCCGGCAATCTCCATGATCACTGTCCTATGGACACAGCTGATCACGTGATGTGGTAAAAGGCCAATTACAGCGGCATGTTACCACGTGATCAACATGTCAAATGACACACTGATCACCGGGAAATGCAATTGCCAGTTATCGACTACACTTTCCTCACGGCGTACTGCCGAGAACCAGCAGTTGTCAGAGGAGGGATCAGCACCGTTCATTAGGGCACTGATGATCGGTGCCCAGCAGTGCCACCCACCAGTGTCCAGCAGGGCCACCCACCTGTGCCCATCAAAACCTCCAGCCACTGCCCATCAGTGCCAGCTCATCAGTGCTGCCTATCAGTGCAGCATCATCAACACACATCAGTGAAGGAGAAAAATTACCTGTTTGCAAAATTTTATAAAAGAAACAAAGATAATTGTTTGCTTTTTTTTGTTTATAGCGCAAAAAATAAAACACCCAGCGGCGAGTACATACCACCAAAAGAAAGCTCTATTTGTGTGAAAAAAATTATAAAAATTTAATATGGGTACAATGTTGCATGACTGCGCAATTGTCTTTCAAAGTGCAACAGCGCTTAAAGCTGAAAATTGGCCTGGACAAGAAGGGGGTATAAGTGGTTAAATACCACCAAACAAAAAGCTCAATCTGTCGAAAAAAATGATAAAAATTGCATTTGGGTACAGTGTTCCATGACAGCACAATTGTCATTTAAAGCATGACAGTACTAAAAGCTGAAAATTGGTCTGGGCAGGAAGGGGGTGAAAGTGTCCGGTATTGAGGTAGCTGTCCATTTGTTTCTGATGATGAATGAACTGCATCTGCAGTGAACCAACTCAGATTATGGTTGCCATGTGCACTGTCCAGTCCGCTGTGCACTGGACTGCGTTTGCTGTGATCCAACTCTGATCATGGTTGCCAGGTGCACGGTCCAGTCCAGTCTGCTGTGCACTAGCTCCGATCATGGTTGCCATGTGCACTGTCCAGTCCGCTATGCACTGGACCGCATCTGCTGTGAACCAACTCCGATCATGGTTGCTATGTGCACTATCCAGTCCAGTCCGCTATGCACTGGACCGCATCTGCTGTGAACCAACTCAGATCATGGTTGCCATGTGCACTGTCCAGTCCGCTGTGCACTGGACCGTATCCGCTGTGAACCAACTCTGATCATGGTTGCCATGTGCACTGTCCAGTCCAGTTCAGTCCACTGTGCACTGGACCGCATCCGCTTTGAACCAACTCCAATCATGGTTGCCATGTGCACTGTCCAGTCCAGTCCGCTGTGCACTGGACCGCATCCGGTGTGAACTAACTCCGATCATGGTTGCCATGTGCACTGTCCAGTCCGCTGTGCATTGGACCGCGTCCGCTGTGAACCAACTCCAATCATGGTTGCCATGTGCACTGTCCAGTCCAGTCCGCTGTGCACTGGACCGCGTCCGGTGTGAACTAACTCCGATCATGGCTGCCATGTGCACTGTCCAGTCCGCTGTGCATTGGACTGCGTCCGCTGTGAACCAACTCCAATCATGGTTGCCATGTGCACTGTCCAGTCCAGTCCGCTGTGCACTGGACCGCATCCGCAGTGCACCAACTCTGATCATGGTTGCTATGTGCACTGTCAGTCCAGTCCAGTCCGCTGTGCACTGGACCGCGTCCGCTTTGAACCTACTCCAATCATGGTTGCCATGTGCACTGTCCAGTCCAGTCCGCTGTGCTCTAGACCGCTTCCGGTGTGAACCAACTCCGATCATGGTTGCCATGTGCACTGTCCAGTCCGCTGTGAACGAACTCCGATCATGGTTGCCATGTGCATTGTCCAGTCCGCTGTGCTCTAGACCGCGTCCGGTGTGAACCAACTCCGATCATGGTTGCCATGTGCACTGTCCAGTCCGCTGTGAACCAACTCCGATCATGGTTGCCATGTGCACTGTCCAGTCCGCTGTGCACTGGACCGCGTCTGCTGTGAACCAACTCCGATCATAGTTGCCATCTCTGACTTCTTTGCAAAAACATAATACATACATTTTCCCTGCAAATATGTGAGCACTCATTATTTCTTGTCCAAGGAGTTGTTCACCTTTCAAAGGGTCTTGTAGAGGGGTGAGGAGGGGCAGGCAGTGTGGAATGTGTGGAATGTGAGCAGACAAGAGGCGGTCACGTTGTCTATAGGTCAGTCATGTTCCCTCACGAGGAGCCCAGTAATCCTCTCCTCATATAAAATCCTGCACAGCCGGGCCGGGGAGCCTGGTCATGTGTGGGCGGGGAGGATTATCCGAGTCACAGGCCGCCTCTCATTAATGGGCCCATCACCTGTGCAGTAAATCAGTGTATAGTGACTCCGGGTGGACATAGACGAGTCTCCCTGCCCAAGCTGAGGTGATTCTCTCACAAGACATGGCTGCTATGTGGAGTGTGGGCGCTTTCCTCCTGCTTGCCCTGTGTACCCAGCGGCTGGGAGCGCAGTTCCCCAGGGTTTGTACTACAGTGTCGGCTCTGGTGAACAAGAGGTGCTGCCCTCCTCTGGGCTCCCAGGTAGACAACACGTGCGGCTCTGCCCAGGGCAGGGGACAGTGTGTAGCTGTGCAGGTGGATGAGCGCCCCTGGAGCGGACCGTACACTCTGCGCAATGTGGATGACCGGGAGCGCTGGCCACTCAAGTTCTACAACGCCACCTGCCTGTGCAATGGTGAGTACTGCCACTGACACCCCACCTGACACCTCTGCTTCTGATCCATCTCTTTACTGTCTTAGGCTGGCCATACACCATGGCAATCTGATTGTATGATCTTATGGTAGCCACACACACACTTTCATTTCATGGTTTGATCAAAACGATCTGCAGTTGAATAGCCAAAACTGATTGATTAATGGTGGTGATGCACACTTGTTATTGTTTGATATGCTGAAATCAGCAAACTTCTTTTTGAAGTATTTAAACTTGATTTTTCAATCACATGTGACCTAATACAGTTGGGAGGAGGAAAATATTGATCAGCAGCAATGATCAGATACTTTGTTCAAGATAATCACAGCTTGTGAAATGACGTGAAAAACAGGGTTGCCATCAATAAGTTACAATAATCTATTAACCACTTGCCCTCCAGAGGATTTACCCCCCCCCCCCTTCCTGACCAGGCCATTTTTTTTTCGATACGGCACTGCGTTACTTTAACTGACAATTGTGCTGTCATGCAACGCTGCACCCAAATGACTTTTTTCGTTTTTTCCCCAAAAAAATATTATTATACAGTATTTATATAGCCCCAAAAGGTTTGCTTAGAGCTGTACATTATAGTGGTGGACAGAACATGAGCCAATACAGTGACAATACAATACACGAGGGGTTCGAGGGCCCTGCTCTTTCGAGCTTACAATCTAGGAGGGAGGGGATAGTGGTACAGGAGGAAGTGGCTGTGGGGGATGGAGTGGTGGGAGGAGTGGAGTAGATCGGCTGTTAGGTGAGGGTGGGGTAGGCTTCCCTGAAGAGGTGGGTTTTCAGGGTGCGCCTAAAGGGGAGGAGGGTAGCCATGCAGAGCCATACAAAGCAATGTCCAGGAGCTGACAGGGGATAGATCTGTGTTTATACACCGGTCTCTCACCTGTCATATACTCGGCAATCACCGCTGAAACCCGGTGATTGATAGCCAAGGCCACAAATGGCGTGATTTTGCTCACCCGTGCCGCCCTGTAGCAGTATTTCTGGTGCAGAAGCGGTTAATTGAAATCTACTTCCCCAATGTGAGGCTTATCAGATAAATTGGTTGTAGGCTATAGATTAATTATTCCTATCGGAAGACATCTATTGGGAAAAAATTGCTTTAATATTCAGGATTTATGTAGCGGCAGTGCACACTGGTTTATAACATACCGGTATTTATGGAAATGTGCAAGGCCATCATTCAACTTGATTTAGTCCCCGGTCACACTGGTGTGACTTGTCATGCAATTTGATAGTTTGAAAGCACATGACAAGTCATGCCCTTGTCTGCAATGGAGGCGGTAAATTGGAGTCGCACCAATTTTGAAAGTACTTCATGCACTACCTTTTGCAGTTCATTGTGACTTGCATAGACATCTGTGCATGACTTGCATAGACATCGGTGCATGAAGTCGCACTGACATCCGACTTTGAAATTGTGCGTTTTCAAGTGAAGTCACACGATTTCAAAGCCACTGAAGCCTTAGAATGGATTCAGTCAAACAGAGTTGATTGGCCAGGACAGAAAATGATCATTCTTTTTTGCATCAACTGACCGTGCTGAGATAACTGTGTTCATGGAAACGATTCTATTTCGACCAATCAGATTATGAGATGACGTGATGGAAACAGAGATGTGATTAATCACTTGCAATCATAAGGCCCCACACTGACGGTTTGATTGGGTCCGCCTGTCAGTTCTTCAGGCGGACCCGATCAGGCCATCCATAGACCTCTATGGACTGGCGGGTGTCAGCGGACAATTGTCTGCTGACACCCGTCGGCATCAGATCTGTTGCTGTACACCAAAAACAGACTGTTCCCCATTTGTCTGGCAAATCTGATCTGGAAACACAGGTGGTCCGCTTCCACCCAACTGCCCCATAGGAAAAAGCAGGCTCTGCCTGTATCCGCTGTGCAGCAGCGGAATGGACACAGACCTGTCATCTGCTTGCTCAGCAGAGAGATCCCCTGCTGAACAAAGAGATCCGCTAGCAGGTCTGCCCCATCTGAAAAGGGCAATCACATCTTCACTATCAATCAAAACCACCTTCCTTGTGCCCACACGGCATATCCATCAAAAAGTTGTGCACTATAGATGAATTGTTCATATCGAGAGTGAAAAAAGCCTAAAAAAGAAAACTAATGCAGCCATCAGATCTAAAAGATAGTAAGCCTGCAATATAATGTTTGCTTTTGCGTTATTTAAGACTATTAGCACTAGAACATCATCACAATTTCCCCTCACTTCCTGCTCTGGTGACAACTGTGAAACTTTTGGTTATCTCATGGACAGTGGTGACCAGGATGAAAGTTTTTGGCTGTGCTTACTTTTCCCTGAAATGTCCAGGGTTTAATACAGAACAACAAGTTCCCCCTTATTCTGTCTTGTTTAAAAATGCCTTGAACTATTTATCCCTTGATATAAATACAAGTATAGAAATTCCATGTCTGCCTTGTAGTTAATGTTTCAATAGTTACATTATATAATTTTTTTAATTGAATTTGCATACAAGCGAGTGAAATGTTCAGAAATTCTTAATAATGCTCCATTCCTAGTTGTGTTTGTAATGAATGATGCTGTATGCACTCATTCACATGGCAGTCAGTGGGGCAGTAAAAAGAGGTAGCTGAATCACATTTTTACTGCCCCCCCCCCCTTAGGTTTCAAAGACAACTGGATGGAGTTGTATTCATGCCATGGTCGTAATGCATTGTTTCACGGCAAAAAACATTTTTCACTGTCGCTGAATGCAACTTATTAAAATGAATAGGGTCATGTGACCGCCACATTCAGTGTAGTGGTGTGGAATCTACAGGGTAAAACAGGCAGTGAGGAGGCAATACGTCAACTCCTCACTACCTGTCAAATGCCTCTGAAAAGTGATTAACATTTGGTTAAGGCGGTATTAAACCCAGAACCAAAAATGTAATACATTGCAGCTTACCAATCATTAGATGTGGCGGCTGCATTAGTTTTCTCTTTTAGGCTTTTTCCCTCTGTTTTAATCTGATCTGGCCAGTAACACCTTCTGTATTAGTGCCCTCTACTCTGGATGAAGGGGCACTTTTAAACAGCAGCATTGCCAGTCTGGGGGGGAGGGGGACTATTAGATGGACTAGCAGATTTAGCTACACCAACAAATTGAAGCCACATTCTAGCTAATGCTTTATAAGCAGTTACAGCAACAGTTTTGACCTTTTGGGATAAAGGTTTTTACTTGACTAAATAAAAACTGCCAGTGGTAAATGGTTTGTCTCATCTCTGTAACTGATGCATTCTGCCAGAGAGCTTGTTCTTTTGAAAAAAAAAAAAGACTTACTGGCCAGATCATCAGATGCAAATAGAAGATAGCCTTAAAAAAGCAACCGTAGCCATTATATCTAAGAAATGGTAAGCTGCAATACAATAAATGTTTGCTTTTGGGTTTAATGCTACTTTAACCACTTTAGCCCCAGCTAATGTACATATACGTCATAGGGTTGAAGTGGTTATACCAGGATGACGCCTGCAGCTACAAGCAAGTATTGTGTTTTTACAGCCAGTGATAGACGTTTTTTTAAAACCGATCCTAGCAGCTAATTATCTTTTACAGGCAGCAGAAGGGGGTCCCCCAAGACTGCAGTCGATAGTTCTGCCGTCTGACCATAGAAATGATTGAGCACTGAAATGTCCCCAATCATCCCTATGGTCTAAGAAAGCGGAAGCAAAGAGCATTTTGTCAATCCCAGTTTTGCCGGATGTAAATAAGGCATTGCTGGCTTGGCAAAGCATGGGGTCAAACCAAGCTTAATTTTGATCAGATGCTTTTTAAGGGTAGAGGAGAGATCTGAGGGCTAATAGACCCCAGATCAAAGTACCTGTCACTGCCCATGCTATTGTTCATCTCTTGTGATTAACAATACAGTTGATTAAAAAAATGTAAAGAGACTAAAAAAAAAACAATAAATAGAAAAAAAAAAAAGGTTTAAAGCACCCTCGTGCTCATGTGCAAAGACGAATGTGAACATCAGTTCCACACGTATTTGTAAACCGCAATCGCACCACACATTTGAGGTATCATTGTGCACGTCAGAGCGCAATAATTCCAGCACCAGACCTCCTGTGTAACTCTGAAGTGGTAACCTGTAAAAGCTTTTAGAGTATCTCCTTTGGATAATTTAGTATACTGTAGTTTGTCACTGCTCCACGGGCGTGCGCAATTTGAAAGTGTGACATGCCTGATATCTATTTACTCGGTGCAACATCTTTTTGCATTTTACAAAAAAATTGGGTATTCTATTGTTTGTGTGCACTAAAATTAAAGTGTAATTCTTTCCAAAAAAATTAGCATTTGAAAAATCGCTTTGCAAATACCACGTGACATAAACCATTGTAACACTCACCATTTTATTCTGTAGGGCCTCTGATTAAAAATATTTACTGTTTGGGAGTTTTTTCTAGCAGAAAATACAGATTTTTACATGTAGGTGAGAAGTTTCTGATTTGGCTGGTTCACTTTTTTTTTTTTTTGTGCTTTTTTTCAGAAACTCACTACAGTCCATTTAACATGGTTTCCTATGGGAAATAAATAAAGTGGTGTAGCGCTCAATACCAAAAATTCTATATAATACAAATAACATATATAAAAATACATGACATTGAGTGCTCAAAAAACAAACCAGGTCAAAAAGACCTAATAAGTGACTAACATATAGTGAACCCAATCCCAATGAGGGATCAATGGACAAGTGACCCTTAGTCCCCACAGCTGGGACTCAAACCTATCAACACATGGATCCCTGTGGAGGGATAAAGGCAAATAAAGTGCTCATCAAATGCATATAAATTAACACAAATGTAACAAAGTCCAATGAATGTGAACACAGCTGAAGTGCTTGTCTTCTGGATCATGCAAAAACCGTGACACACCGGTAGGTGCTCCTAAGAATGGCTGCAATGGCCTCTCACCTCCACTCAGCAACCCCTAGGGGCCACAAAGCCTTGTGGATCTCTCCTGGATCCTTCCTGTATAGGTACTCCTGATAGTCTTATACCTGGGCTGAAAAGGACCCTTAGATGTACCGTGTCTTCACTAGGAACCCCTCTGGGTCAATGGATAGGCAGGCAGATGGATACTTGTTAACAGCCCAATTCAAAAGGCCTCATCATGTTGCAAGACTTGAGCTCCCACACAATCATGACAAGGCTTTGTCCAGATTTGTGTCACTGTAGCGGATACTAAAGAACAAACCTGTCAAAGGAAGCCCTTCTGCACTGTGCTGTCAGTGTGGGAGTGCTTCCATTTCTCCCGCTCTTTCGGGAGAAATGGAAGCACTTTCTATGCTTTTTTGAGCTGCTATGTTTTTGGAAAGGGTCAGGGACTTTGTTTAATACAAAAAGCAGCGTTTTTGCTACAATAGAGTTTCCCTGTATTTTGCGTTTTTTATTCTGTTCAGCAAAAAAAAATTTCCACTAACAAAAAAATAAAGCTGAAAAAAAAAACACAAAATGGGCAAAAAACACAATGCATTGGTGTGGCCTAAAGTCACTTGGGATGTTGCAGATACATTTGCTGGTGTATGTTAAATCCCCGGTTTTGTAATATTCTTCTTTTTCTGAGAGCACATGTTTAATATTACCAAGGGGGAACAAGCCCCAAGAAAAGCTACAGCAAAGATTCCACTTGGAATGTTGTGTGGTTGAAAAGTCGACGTCGCCTGCACACTGGAAGATTCCTGTATCTATGGCTTTTACGTTTTTAACGTTTCGGTCATTAGAGTGGAGGAAATCTGCCCAGAGCTCTCATGTCTCTGACTCTTTCCCTACACATACTCTGTTGGGATATAGCTAGAGTCTAAAAATCCAGCGTAGACCTAGTTTGATAGTTTCTATGCACTCCAACTAAAAGAAACCGCCTTGTGCTCAGCGTGATTGCACAGCATCAATTCCCATGTAAAATTAATTTTCCAGTCAGTTAAACACAAATGATTTTTGTTTTTCTTTTAATTAGTTATCAAATGACAGTAATTTAGTTGTAACCCTGTGTTACTAAGAGCGAGTAAATTAATTTGACACCGAACCATTAAATTTGCCATGCTACTTGAGTCCAACTTTGCGATCTTAGATGGATGGCACAATGTGTTTACACAAACTGTTCTCACCAGATGCTTCATTAAAGAGCTGTTCCCTGGACCATCTCCACAACAGTAGGCCATGAAGGCTCCCACTGTAGCTGAATGTACATGGTTACATTTTGAAAAGTCACTCTTAATGGTGAACCTAACGAGCCGTTTTTCGTGAAGCATCCTTGAGATTTGACATTTATCTGAAACTTGTATTCTTTGTTCAGTTCGGTGGCTGCTAATTGGTATTGCTAGGTATTTGATGGAGGCAATCGCCACAGGCAGTTTGCAGAAATAAAAAATATATTATGTTATGATGTCCAAAGCTTTGTTAGGATCAGAGGCATATCTTTGAAAAATTTAGTCCCATGACAAAACTTGGAGTAGGATCCCTAGCCTGCTAAATTCTAATAGGCAACCCCACCTGCATCAGTCTGCTGCAGTTTATAATTTGCTTTTCCTTCAAAGTGATATTGCGTAACTTCTTAACTACATATGTTTCTGCATTTACCTTAGTTTCCTATTCCTTCGTTGCAGATTAGCTGAATTGCTATGCAGCCATAAAAAATGGACCCTTTGAGATGTAATTTTGCTGCCTTCTGGCCTTTATGATTGAGTTGTCAATGCATCATTTTAATGAGGGGTGCTATTTTGTGCACAGGTTTAAGGATGGCCACTGGGAATAGGTGAGATACAACTCGGTGGCCAGGTGATGAGGTGCCAGTATAGTTTCTATTTTGTTAAAGTGCTTATTTGGCCAACAGTATAACCTACTTTTTTTTATTTATTTTTTTTTGTGTGTGTGTGTTTCACAAACACCTTGGCAACGATCTACCAGTTTAAACCAAATTTCAATAGCTATATTAACCCAATGGAAGCTAACACCAGCAGTTTTTTTTTTTTTTTTCTTAAACCATGAAAAAGTGAAGTGTTGGTGGTAGGTTCCTTTACTTGGTTGGTTTGCCTGTGCTTTAAAATTCAGTCAAAAAATTGAAATTGCTAGGAAACTGCTGTGTGTTGACTTGGGTAGATAGCATAACCATATCTTATTCTAGAAATGTGTTAATAGCATAATCCCTGAGATTTTTAGTTCCACAGGAGTCTCATTCGGTGTCTGATTATGCTAGGGTTCCTCCAGAGGTTGGTAGGAGTTCCTGGAGCAATGTCTGCCTCTCAGATAAGTTCCCACTGACACATTAATGTTTTTAGATATCTATAAGAGGGTAACTCTTCCTAATGACCACAAGTTTAAGGAGCATGCTTCACATGACCATCACACTAATGTATCATGAGTTGTAGATATAGTCCTTTTTAGCAGGAATTCCGAGACTGGAAAGTTATCTCAAGGGTTCCTCTGTTCTGAAACGGTTGAGAGGCTGGATTATGCCCTAGTGTTTAGATATAAATGATTAAACAAAACTGGTCAGGAGAGACATAAGTAGGCTACCTTTGACCTTTTGAAACTAATGGTTGCCTGGCTGTCTAGCTTCAATATTTGAGTCATTGATCTAGAACAAGAATATAGTATTATTATTATACAGGATTTATATAGCACCAACAGTTTGTGCAGCACTTTACAAAATTTAATATGTGAAGTCCAGCTTCTAGTCTACATGCTTGTTCAGGGTCAGAGACTCAAAATGAAGCCATAAGATGACCATGAAGGCTAGATAACTAGCATTCTTGGGAGAGGTCATCAATGGCAACCTGGGTATTTTCCTTGAAAACACCATTGTAATAACATTTTAGTCTTTCAGTGATCACAGTAAAATTATTTAAGCTTTGATGTGGCTTTGATTAACAAATATACAGTCCAGATCAGGGGTCCTCAAACTTTTTAAATGGGGGGCCAGTTCACTGACCTTCATGCTGTTGGGGGGCCAGACTATAGTTTGAAAAAAATATGAACAAATTCCTATGCACACCACACATCTTATTTATAGTGGAAAAAACAATACAAGATTTAAACTGCACTGGACACCGCAATGCTCAATGCACTGTGCCTGGTGCACTCTCCTCCTCTCCTGTTGCTCTTGTCGCTGCAACTGGTGAAATCAGAGGCTTCCAGGCTACTGCTCGCTGGGTCCTCGGCGAGTGGCTTAGCTACTTGCTAGCTGGGCAGCGCCATGGTTTTTTTTTTTTTTTTTTTTTTTTTTTTTTCCCCAGCTGGTAGGCCAGGTAAATGTCTTTGGCAGGCTGTAGTTTGAGGACCCCTAGTCCAGATGTTTAGTGCTGTGGTAGTTCTGCCACCATTGCAGCATTGGTCGCTTTACTCAAAGACCAATAGGCATCTTCTAAGTTTTGTTTGACATGACAGGGAGTTCTGTTTTTTGCTTTTGTTATTACAAAGAGTACTGTTTGGGCTATCTCCTGCAGATATCACTATACAGAATATAATGTATATCTACCCTGTCCATGTTTGTGTTTTACATAAATTCAGTACAAATCACTTACAGGTTGCAACCGTTTCCTTAGCTTGCTAGGTCCATAATTAAAGAATATGCAGTCCTGTCATTTAGAAAATGTAATTGCTAATCTGTAAATTTTTTTCTCTGAGCTAGAACTTTCTTTTTTTTCCTCCCCAGTAGAATTAGGAGTGCTGTTTGAATATATATATTCAGTCTCATTCTCCCTAATCGAGCATAGTTTATGTTTATTGACCCATTTTCAATTTCCAGAAATAAGTGGAAGAATTTTAAGGATCTACCAAAAATCGACCAAGAACTGAATAGAAGAGGAATAAGAGTTAAGAACATTTTATGTGCAATTATGTTTTACAGAGCTAAATCTATAAAGACAGGCTAGTCCAGTCTATTAAAATAGATTTTACATTAGGAGGGTGGAGTGATCATTATAGAACATTTCACAGAATAAACTAATGTTGTTTTGTGCTTGTTTGCTCAGCTAGAAACATTATATTAATGACACAATTATTACTATGGTAAAAAATATTGTGGAACGTGCATTAACTCATAACAACAAAGTAATTATCTCCTATTCTTGGGACTGCTCCCAACTGATAAATCAGGCCCAAGTTAGAGTGGGTACTTTGGATGGTAGAGGTATAGTGAGGAGAAAGATGTCTGTTGTCATTATTGCACAAGTCCTTGCCAGACAATGAATTGGGTAATTATTTCATCACAGAATATACCTGCAGTACGTGAAATTTGTAAAATACCAACTCTGTTGGCAAAAGATTTGTGCAGTTGGGGCATTTACATTAAATCTGGTTGTTGTCTTGCACTTCTATTCTTGTTTCTGTACCAATCTTCTATGCTATAAAGACAATACAAAGACATTAACACATGGATCTGGCAGGCTTTATTTTGTGCTGCATTGTTCCTGATGTATTGCTTGTTAAATTGCAGCTTACTCATATTTTAATTTATACATATATCTTCCCCAGGAAACTTTGCAGGTTATAATTGTGGAGACTGTAAATTTGGATGGATGGGGCCTAACTGTGACCAAAGGAAGCCACCAGTTGTACGGAAAAATATACATTCTTTAACGGCACAGGAGAGAACTCAGTTCCTGGATGCACTGGATCGTGCGAAGAATACCATTCATCCTGATTATGTAATTGCCACTCAACACTGGCTTGGTCTACTTGGGCCCAATGGAACTGAACCACAAGTATCAAACACCAGCATCTATGACTTCTTTGTCTGGCTTCACTACTATTCTGTCAGAGACACATTGTTGGGTATATTATTTTCTTTAAAATTACCAAAAAAAAACTATTAAAAGGGAAGACTGTATAGCTTTTTTTGTGGAGAGCTGTTAGGTTAAAGTCCATCTAACGCAAATAACAAAAATCTACTATATTGCAGCTTGACAGTACTTAGATGTTGTAAATGCATTCATTTTTTCCCTTTATTTTCACCTGTTTATCTGGGCAATAACACACATTTTAGGGTCAAGTCACTAAAGGTGACCGCATGCGATAACACTGTTATGTGACTAATTTGCATAAATGATTGCATGCGATAACAAAATGTTCAATTCACAAAAAAAATAGGTTCTGCAGTATTAAATGCAAAATTAAAAATGTATCTGTAAACACCGCAAAAAAAAAAGAGGGTAGAGACAATGGGTTGAGAACTTTAATGCTTATTCAGAAAAGTAGAAAAGGGAAAGCCCCGGTGGTGCTCTTGTCAATTGATGCCGAAAAGGCGTTTGATAGAGTGGACTGGGGCTTTATGATGGACAACTTGGAAGTGTTGGGGATTGGAGAGAGACTGCGTGAGTGGATAGGTAAATTTTATATAGGGAGCCCACCGCAATCATCATGGTAAATGGGGAGAGGTCGGAATCCATTGGGATGTCAAATGGAACAAGACAAAGCTGCCCATTGTCCCCCTTGTTGTACATTTTGACATTGGAACCCCTGTTATCAATAATAAGGAATAGCGGAGCGGTAAAGGGAATCCAGATAGAAAATATAGAACATAAAGTAGCGGCCTTTGCGGACGACCTATTGTTTTATGTAGGCAACCCCCGAATAACACTACCAAGTATAATGAAGACCCTGAAGGAATATGGTGAACTATCAAATCTAAAACTTAACCCAACAAAAACAGAGATTCTGAACATCAATATACCAAAGAGCGAAAAAGAAAAGCTACAAAAAGAATTCCCCTTTATATGGAGAGAAAAAGATATAAAATACCTAGGAATAAAACTCGCTACCTCATATAAACAACTGTATGGATTAAATTATATTTCTCTGATAAATGAGACTAAGGACGAACTAAAAAGATTAGAAGGAGGAAACCCATCATGGTTAGGTTGTATAAACCTAGTTAAAATGGTAATTATACCTAAAATACTCTATAGATTTCAAATGATCCCAATCAAACTCCCAGAGGCGTTTTTTAAAATAATGAGAAGAATGTTAACAAGATATATATGGAGGAATAAAAAACCAGGAATATCATACGAAACACTAAGTAGGACTAAAGAGAAAGGGGGGATGGGACTACCAGATGTCAAGAGATATTATAAAGCAGTAATTTTAGCAAGAATTTATGATTGGACTTTTAACCATAAGGGGAAAAGTTGGGTAAAAATAGAAAATGAACTGAGTGGAATTAGTTTGAGTAAGATGATATGGGTTCCAGCACATTATAGAAGAATTAAAGAAAGCACAAGCACTTTCACTTGAAATGTTTTAAGGCTATGGGATAATTTACATAAACACATGAAATGGGAATTCAACTCTATATTAATGCCTCTTGCAAACACGGAGTTTTTCCCTCCAGGAAAAGATGCGATATCAGGGAGATGGTTTAAAAAGGAAGATATCCAATTGAGAGACGTATTGGTAGAGGGGGAATTGAGAACATTTAAAGAATTAAAAGAGAGGGGAGGAGATATGTTTATTAAAATAGATGAGTGGAAATATCATCAATTAAAATGTTTAATTGGAAATCTCCCAAAACCCTTGAGATTAAAAAAGGAGTGGAATATGTTTGAAAGGCTACTAGAAACACGTAGAGATGGGAAACACGGTGTTACAAAAATTTATAGAATTCTTACAGAATTAGACACAGACACAAAGTTAATTTTTATAACAAATTGGGAAAGAGATATGGAGGTGGTGATAGATGAGGATCAACAGAATAAGATATTTAGACTGGTACATGAGAGTGTTAGTATGAAAGACGTTGAGATTAATTATAAATGTTTGACACGATGGCATATTACACCGAGCACTGAGCACAGGATGAGGGGGGAGAATTCAAAAATGTGTTGGAGAGGATGTGGGGAGGAGGGCACGGTGTTTCACATATTGTGGCAATGTCCAAAAATTCAGGTTTTCTGGAAGACAATAGTTAAATTAATATAAATAATAACTGGAAATGACATAGGGTTAGACCCAACCATGTGTCTCCTACATAATGTTGAGACAACAATAAATAAATATAAAGAATCAGGCGTATGGTACTACTTAAGTGCTGCAAAAGGGTTGATACCCAAGTTTTGGCGGAAGACAGAGGTGCCGACGGAGGAGGATTGGATCAATAGGGTAAACCAGATTAGTAGAATGGAAAAATCTTACTATATTCAGGAAGACAGGTTGGAATTATACTATTCGCGATGGGAAAAATCAGGATTGAAAGAGAAATATAGAAAATTTTAAACTAGGAAGTTATTTAAAGTTATTGGGCCTAGAGAGATTGGAGATCTTGCAGAGGGGAGGAAGGGGGGTAGAAATGGGTTGGGAGGGAAAAGAAAAAAAAGAGGTAAATAGAAGGGGCAAAGTAGAAATGTATTGATTATTTATATGTATTGTGTCTCTTCTTATGGAATTTTTGTAATAATAAGAAACTAATAAATATTTAAATTAAAAAAAAAAAACACCGCAAAAAAAAATGCAGTAAGTTGTTAACATTCATACCAGACCAATAGGGTGAATTGGTCTTAAGGGGAACCCCATGCCAAAATTAAAAAAAAAAAAAAAAAAATGGCGTAGGGTCCACTCCAGATCCATACCAGACCCTAAATCCCTTAGGATTGTGAGGGGACCCGCACCCTTTTTTTTTTTTTTTTTTTTTTTTTTTTTTTTTCCCATTTTGTAGTTGCTGGCATGTTTTGTTTTCATTCAGGTGTCAGTGGGACACCCGCTGACAGCTGATGAGTTATCCACTGTTAAGGACACTGTGTCTGGCTTCCTTAACAACCAGCTACCGTGCGCTAAATTGGCGCAATACAGATATTTTACCGCAAGAGTTATATACCGCAAAATTCTTAGTGAATTGGACATTTGCAGAAAATGTACCACATGCGTTATTTTACCGCATTTTTTTCAGTCGTTATTTAACTTTTGTGAATCGATCCCATAGTGGCTTGGGATGGCTACACTCACTCTTCCACTGCATTTATGGAGGAGCACTATAGCCACCCTCTGACCATGGCATTATCAACCTGTGGAGAGGGTAGTGTTAGATGGGCTAGTAGGTTTAGAATGTATTTACACAAGTTTATTACACATTTAACTTATCTCCAGCTAGGGTTTTTTCCTTTTTTTGGATAAAGGTTTTAACTAAAGTTTAATAAAAGCTGACCAATGCAAGCCCCTGTCAGTGGATTGTTTCTCTCCCCCCCCCCCCCCCCCTTCCCCATTACCTTTCCAACCTGGTGATTTTGGGCAGTAACACACTTCCTGCCTTGGTGTGTCTCCACTCTGGATAGAGGAGCAGAAGAGCCACCTTTTGGGAAGCTGCATTGTCAGTCTGAGGAGAGGGCAAATAGGACAAATGATTTTACATAAATGAATAAAAGCTGACCATTGTCAGCACCCTTGCCAGTGGTAAATGGTTTGTCTCAGCCCTCTAACTGCTACTTTTTCTGGACAGCTTGTTCTATAAGGGAAGTTAAAACCGACTTAAAGCGGATCTCCAGGCTTCCCCCAAAAAATTCAGTGAGCCGGTGCAAATACTGTTGGTATTGCTGGTTTCCTACTGCACATTCATAAAGCGTGCTGCACTTTGTGAACTGGTTGCAGTCTTCTGGGACCTGTGAATTGTCCCAGAAGGCTGTGGGGGATGGAGGGGGACCGAACTTCTGGCTCAGATAGTCACGGTGCACCAACCAGGTGAAAAAAAAAAACGGTACTTCCCTCGTTCAAGTGTTTGTAGTTTTTGCATTAAACAGCAGAGATTGCATTCACCAGATGCTCTTCTAATGTGATCAATGACTATTGTGCTACAAATGTGCTGGGGACACATTAATCACGCCAAGGTCCTATACATTTAAATAGTGTCCTTGTGCTTGTATTCATAGAATTCTTGATAATAGTTCAAGTATACTGGTAACAACCCTTACCGCTGAACGATCAAAACCGGCTACTTTTTATGTGTTTATTTAGTTGTTGATTTATATTTGCATTTTGTGGAATGTAATTTTAAGTTATACTTTCTGTTTGGGTAACCTTCCTATATTTTTATTCCAGAAAATGGAATTTAACCAGATCAATATCTTTTTCTATTCAGCTATCCACAGACTATTAAAAAGCAGTGGACCTAAAACTATACCTTACAGCATCATTACTCTGTCTCACTAGGCTAATCATAATAGGTTCTATTAACTGACTGTGTTGACATCCAATTAATCAATTGATTGTCCTATAGAAAATTCAGCTTTGTGTCTATTAATCCTTGTACCAAGCTCTTTGGTGCGGCAATGAACATAAAAATATGATAATAACTGTCTCTTGGAGTGGAATATAAAATTCCTTTTGCTTCTATATTTTTTTTTTTTCTCTATTCCAGGGCCAGGCCGTCCATTCAAAGCTATTGATTTCTCACACAAGGGTCCTGCATTTGTTACTTGGCATCGATATCACTTGTTGTGGCTGGAGAGAGATTTACAGGTAATGTGGGTATAAACCATCATCAACAAGAGGTGTTTTTAATACAAACTTTTTTCTTACATTCCCGCTCAATGAAGTTAAAATTTGCTGCTACATGGGAGAACATTTGTTGGCTCTGTCTTTGGGCAACCGTGTTTGTCAGAAGCCTATCAGATTTACGAGATAGAGGTTATACAAAATGTTTCATGTTCTGAGACAATGGAGGACTAAAACTGATGCGCTCAGAATCTGGTGCAGCTGTGCATGGTCACCAATCTGCTACTAACTTCAATTTGTTCAGTTAAGCTTTGACAATAAAACCTCGAAGCTGATAGGTGTCTGTGCAGAACTGCACCAGATTTTGCACTCCATGTTTGATAAATCTCCCACCAGGTTTGCTTTAAAAACACTTTCTTGAGCACTTTTCTATTAGCAGCCAGGCAAAGAATCCTTTGGCATTGGAAATCTACAAACCTAAATGAGAAGTAATTTGCTTGCTCCTCTCAAAATGGCTTATACTACCTAAAATGGAATTAGGCCCTAATAACTTTTACAGCCAAGGAAGCTGCAATCTTGGCTTTTGCTTGATTTGTAGTCGCCATGGTGCTGCACATGTGATCAGTTATCACACCAGCCATTTGATGGCTTGACAGTTTGGTTGAGAGCACAAGCAACTCTGACAGTTATCATTCATGGCATGCCTTGATTGTAACTGTTTTGGGAAACTGTTAAATGGATGGGTTTAGTTCTGCTTTAATACATATCTAAAGACAAAATTTTAAAGGGAAGGGCTAGAACCTCTGAGGTTTTTATTGCTGCCTGTGTGGAAATTCACCCAATGGGATGAAGAACTTGCTAAGAAACCTAGAACCTGGCCTTAGGTAATAATTTAAAACCCTAATGGCAACTACCAGACTGTGCTGGTCCCTTATAGCCTCAATACTCAATGGATATATCTACATGGATGTAGTAATTTTTAGCCTTATACAGCCTAATCATCTAATCATGCAATGTATGTAGAGAAAAACATACTAAATGGAGGATAGTAATTTTTGCAATTTTTTTTTTTTTTTTTTTTTTTTTGCTACTTGTTATTACAGAAAATGCTTGGAAATGACTCATTTGCTTTACCATACTGGAATTTTGCAACTGGAAGAAATGAGTGTGATGTCTGCACAGATGAACTGTTTGGTGCACCCAGACCAGATGACCCCACTTTAATAAGTCTTGGTTCCAGGTTTTCACGCTGGGAGATAGTGTGTAATAGGTAACCTTCCTCTTTTAAATCAGTTGAATAAATAAGGTTTATGGTAGGAGTGTGATGATGGGACAATGATATTCCAAGTCTCTCCCAACTGCAGGGAAATAATTTGTCACATTGGATCGCATGGATGGGAGAGATGTTTAAGGGGCCTTGGAGAAGTCCATCACTGACTTGAAATGCCTTATTGCTTAGAAACACAGATGGTTATAGGTTCGAATAGGCAGTTATCATTATAACTGATATTTATTATTATTATTATTATTAATAATTTTATTATTATTTTTAGTTCAGGTAGTATTGGAGTATGGCACTTACTTGAATTTTAAAACTATGCACTTCCATATTTTCATTTTTTGTATTGCAAAAGTCCTAAGCATGTATATACTGCAATACTCTATCAATAACAGAAATTCAGTTCTGTGCAACTACTGTTGTGCTTTGCATGCTTGAAATACACACAAAAACATTATACCTTGTAAAAGTCGCATATGAGCTGACATTGATTGCTCTATACCCTTACCTAACTTTATATAGTGTTGGCAAATGTAAGTGGAGTACCAGCCAATTTTCTAATTTAATAATGGTAAAAAGTTAAAATTGTGGCGTGTGGGTTCCCCCCCGTTCCCAGTTGGAAGTTCTACTTTCACTTCATGTACTAGAAACCTAGAACATGAGGGGTCTTTCTCAAACAAGGTGTGCTGGATCACTTGAATGTGGTTTGAACCGCTTCCAATCCTCATGACATGTGAAATAACATTGCTCCTATAGTGCCTGCTCACATATGTCCGGTGCACTGGCAGTGCGGACTGAAAGAGTCCTGTCTGAATTCTGAGCAGTGCGTTCCGGTTCAGGTACGGATTACAGGCTATTGGGAATAATTTCTAAATCGCACATGTCATCAGTTGTGAACAGGATAAAATCCTGACCTAAACCTGATGTAAACCTGACCTGAACTACTGTATCAATTAGTTGTGACACCTGAGCTTCAATCCGCACTGCACATGTGTGAATTAGCACGGACACTACTGACTACAATAAAATAAACTACAAAGTTTTAATTGGACAAGAAAACACTCTTAAAAACTTCTTTGATTTGAAAATTCATGTTTTGTTAAACTTTAATTTTTCCATTTTAAAATCCTAGTCTGGATGAGTACAATCGTCTTGTTACACTGTGCAATGGAACTAGTGAAGGTTTTATTCGCCGAACCCCAATAGACAGATTTGGTGGGCGACTGCCAAACACAGAGGATGTACAGAAATGCCTTTCCCTCACAGAGTTTGATAATCCTCCTTACTATTCAAACTCTACTTTTAGCTTCAGGTACGTATTTTGTCAGTGAATTTGTTTACTTTTAACTTACAAAATTGTTTTAGTAAATACGCAACAGTTGTAAACCATATATACCATACCCCTTGAATACTGTGAATCAAAATAAATACAAATTATTGCCTCTATAACTCATGTGCAAAAACAGAACAGGCTGGATGTCAGATGTTGCTGACGAAATGCGTTGGATGGAGCTTCTGTGATATGTCCCTTCCGGTTGGTGGAATGCAAACTGGTGTTCCTTTCTGGTGATTTTATGTGCTTCATTGATTTTAACTAATGTAAGCACAATTTATAGAGGTGTGTGTTTTTTTTTTTTTTTTTTTTTTTTTTTTTTTTTAAATTAACTTTTACTACATTATGAGGAGGTCCTCTGTCTTTCCCTCTGAGGGAGATTTTTTTTCCCCATCTAGAGTCTCTTGCTTTACATTTGGGAATATCTGATGTGGTCTGTATATGCAAGTCAGCTAATACAAGAAGATATCTATTTGTGGCACTCCAAGCGTTTTGTGACCTTCTTTGAGAGAAGAGGACATATATCTTTGAGTGCGGTGTTACTTTTTCTGGGAAGAGAGGAGTAGCACTTATTTCTTGGGTGACTTTATCTTTGCACACTGGAAATGAAAGCCGTATATGAAGCTTCAAAAGAATGGACTTTTATTATTCTATCAAAGCATTCACATTATCTGTTTTTGCACATGAGTTAGAGGCAATAAGTTGTATTCATTTTTGATTCACAGTATTCAAGGAGTGCGGTATATATTGTTTACATGTTTTGAGGCTTTTAAGCTTACCAACAAGCAGCACCATATTTATATTTGCCAAGGTTTAAGGGGAGTGTGATCTTGGGGATTCACAAATACACAATCTTTTTCTGAGAAGAACCCGAAATCCTGCTTTTGCGGACTTCTCATTCTGCAGATGTTAGCTGTTTGCCTGTCTTGGCCAGTGCCCGCGCTTTGAGTTTTCTTCAATGCATGAAGTTAATAACAAAAACAAATATTCAGTTAAAGTGTTCCTGGCTCCGTCCTGACTTTCCTGATTTTCATACTTGTTACAGATCAGTGCCTTATCTGCATAATGGCAATGCATCTAGCAATCTAGCATGTTTTCCATTGATCCCATTCTGCCAGGGACAGTCTCTGATTAAGTGGTCTTCCCTCTGCAAACCTGGTAGCAGTGGTATAACTGGGGGCATATGGCCAGTGATAGGGTAGTGCAGGTTATCAAAAAACAGAAAATGCCATCATAAAGGGTGTAACCACCCATCAAAAGGGTCTCTCTGACTCACCCTATATTTGGGTGTGGATTATAAACCGAGTATGAGCAGATTTAGAAAAAGTTAGCAGTCAACTAGAGCAAACTGCAAAAACGAACGGTATTTTTTTAAATTCAATGCAGAGTAATCAGAGAACATCAATAGTAGATGCAAATAATTTCTTTATTATCACTAGGATCCTCTGAAAAGGTGGGCATATGACATGGTGAACACACAGTCAATCAAAATTAAAAACCGTGAGTTCAAAACAAAAAAAAGTCCTGCGTGTACACTTAGCTGGATCATGGTGATTAAGTGTATGGCTGGGAAACCGGTAATTATCGATAGGAAGAAATCTTCATATAGGAGAGGTTATAGTCATGTATGGAGAGTCTACTTTCAATATGGTCGGAATGATTCTATCTTCACAATTATAGGGTGAGTCAGAGAGACCCTTTTGATGGGTGGTTACACCCTTTATGATGGCATTTTCTGTTTTTTTGTTTATGCTTCAATATGAAGGTCTTTTGTACCTGTTCGGCCATTCTTTATATAGGAATGATTCTTCACAAAATTATTAATGTGAAATATTTTGGCTATACATGGTGAACACACTTTGATCATTTGGGATGGCTTATCAGATTGGTGAAGATTTAGATGCAGAAATACATTCTGCTTTCTTTAAAGCTATGAACCAGGCCACAGACGACCATATAGGGGAGATTAAAAACAAATTTAAAAATCATACAAAATTAACAATAAAATACTTAAATCGAAAATGGGATATTACATCATTAGAGTAAAATATTGAGAATGGAATCATCCCCAGAGGATTAAGGGAGAAGGTAATTCCAGCTGAACATCTCCACACTCCAAGATTCTTGGAAAAATGGAAGGATAAATGTATAAAGCATGGTATAGAAATCATGCGCCTTATAGTTGAAGAAAAAATTCAACCAACCAAATTATCTGAACAAATTGATATAAGCACTAAATCACTTGATCCTTTTAAAGATGATCCAGAATTGAATAACTATAATGAGCTTCTTAAAAAAAAAAAAAAAAGAGATTGAAAAGGTTCAAAAGAATCTGAAATTTACACAACAAAAATTTAAAAGGAATATAGAAGATTGGGGCAAGGATGAAATATTTGATTTATCCAATACACGTGGAAGGAGTAGATTCAAACGTAAATATACGTCACGTAAAAACAAACCTGGATTCTCTATTAGTGAAGACGATGAGGATCCTAATGTCCACCCAAAGGACTGGTCAAACAGTGCAGTTGTCAGGCTCAGCTGATGTATCAAGGACTGGCAGATAGGTCCCCCAGATAATCCAAACAATCTGCCAGTCCTTGATGCATCCGCTGAGCCTGATAACTGCGCTGTTAGACCAGTCCTTCGGGTGGTCAAACTCTCGGGTAAGAGGCTGTGTGAGTGGAAGGTGAAAGACTTTATTCTTTTTTGGGTTCTGGCTTCTTGCAAAGCACCAGCACTTCCAAATTATTTGGACTTTTTTTTAATTTGTTTATTTGTGTTTATCTATATGTGACTTCTCACCCTTGTTAGATGATTGGTTATTAATAAACATGTATCATCAGTTAAGCGCTACATTGATAGTTCTTTATATGATAATTGCTTATTGTTGGGGCAGGTACAATTGATGGGAATTCAAAATACTGATGGTGTGATAGCATTGTAAGAAGCTTACAATTTATATGCAATGAGGTTTTGAGGAAGCTAACCAAGAGACATGCTCTGGTACCTAATATTGAGCAGATTTTCAGGGTGGAGCATTATTTTATCAACTGGCTCCCAAAGTAGGAACTGAATTTTGGTTAAAAGACAGTATCTTCCCCTGATAGTGTGTGTGTGTGTGTGTGTGTGTGTGTGTGTGTCCGTGTCCGTCCAAGTCATTGTTTTTCCTTTTGCTATACTGGATGACTGACAATTTTTTTATTTATATATTTTAAATAAAGGAATGCACTTGAAGGCTTTGAGGAACCGGATGGAACATTGGATCTTCCTATAATGAATCTCCATAACTTAGTTCATGATTTCTTAAATGGAACCAGTGCCCTGTCCCATTCTGCAGCCAATGACCCCATTTTTGTGGTACTATGTCCTTTCTTTGAATTACTACAAATGTGTAACTGACCAGTCCAAGAAAACTTGAATTTCTATAGTCCTGACACATTGGACAGGGATTTATGTGAATGGGTCTGTGTACTCTACTGCATAGAGTATTTAACTTGCTTCTGTTGTGTAATCATGGTGTGCCTTATGCTGGGCTGAATGATCAACATGGCATTCTTAATCCATTCAGGCCTGGAAAGGCCCTGTTCCCCTGAGCACATTGAGATACTGTTTTTACACACGGCTCCTTCAGGCATCTAAAGAACATAAAAGCTTCTGTCGCTCACCCTTAGCATGAGCTCATCCCTTTAGAGACACTCAACTTGGCCTATGCTGCGTCCTCCAGTTGTTTCCGCATTTCTGCTATGACTTACAGTATCGAGTTGCACAAGCCCATTACCAGAAAATGCTCCCAATGGGGGTTAGAAGGAAGTCCACGAGCAGAAAGCCTTTTAACCTTTTTTACTTATACAGTTTACCAATGTCAACTTCAGTTATTCTGATCCCAGAATACACACACCTTCAATTGGAAGGCTTTTGATAGTTGGCTTGAGCCAAGGAGTTGCTCAGAGTCCCTGCATCCCTAGCCAGTGATGTTCATTGACCATTAGACCTCTCTTTAATTCCTTTCTACTACCTTAATTAATGTGCACTAAGAACTGCGGGTGTGTGTGTTTTTTTTTAATATAAACATATGTCAACGATTCATCTATAAACCTCTCCTGACATGAACATCTTCATATTTGTAGGTTTTGCATTCTTTTACTGATGCAATTTTTGATGAATGGATGAAGCGTTTCCAGCCTTCTGATGCAGTGTGGCCCCAGGAACTGGCACCAATAGGACACAACCGTTTGTACAACATAGTGCCTTTCTTTCCTCCAGTAACTAATGATGCGCTGTTCCTTCCTGCAGAAGAGTTGGGCTACACATATGCTATTGAGCTACCAGGTATGTGTATAAAATATACTTGCTAGAAACTTGAACAAATAGAAATATGTCAGAATGATCTGCATACTTGTTCTTAGAAAGCACTAATGTAATTGGATCCATGTCAGTCGGTCAAGGTAACCTATAATGTAACCAACTTCTGTAAAGTGTGGGGTGTGGTGTGTGTTTTTTTTTTTTTTTTTTTTTTTTTTTTTTTTTCTGCCTTTTTTTTTTTTTTTTCTTTTCCTTTTTCCTAGTCTATTATTATTTTTCAATCACTAGGCCCTCTGATGGCTTGCTGTCTTATTGCAAGCTACTCCAGTTGTAGACTACTGGTGGAGGCAAGAACACTTCACACAATTTCCCCAGAAATTGTAGCTTTTCTAGTTGCAAGCTATATTTACATTGTATTGTATGGTATGGTATGGTGTTTTCCTTTATATCTGCTGTTAGGGGCGGACTGACCATTTGGGAACTCTGGCACTGCCCGAGGGCCTGGGGTCAGTAGGGGGCCCCATGACATGCCCCTGGTACCTTTCGTAGACTTTTTTGAGTGTGGGTGAGGACACAGGGGCCCCATGATCCTCTATTGCCGGGGGCCCCATGAGTTGTCAGTCCGCCCCTGCCTGTTGTAGGGGATTATAGCTTTTCAGCTGTGGCACTTTTGGCTCATTTTTACAGTCCCAACATCTCTACCCCTTTTTGAGTCTGCTGGAGACTTGTTTCACGGTTTCCTCTTGCAAGGTGGTCTGAGCTACAGGTTTGTGTTTTTCATCTATATTTCCACTGTGTTATGATTATTTTTTATTTATTTTTTTGTATCTGAGCTTCCCTGCATTGCGAGGTATACTGTAAGATTTTGGAGGGCCTACAAGGGCTATTTTTGTTTCTTTGTTATGCTTTATAACAATAAAAATATTGAAATCAAAATGAATTAGTAAAAAGTTGCTTGCCCTTCATGTGGCTTATTTTGGCCCCATTTTTTGCCTATGGTTATGAATTTTTACACCTGCTGTAAAGCAGGGGGGAGAGACTGCAGGTGTACAGTGGCAGCTTGTGCCAGCTCAGCAGATGCTGTTGTATTGTATACAGCACTGTACTATAATGTGGCAGTGTGCATTACCAGGTAATGGAGCCACACCCTGCACCATCATATCATACTTCTTAGTTCTTGTATGTTTGCGCTATCACTGATCATATTTCAAAGAATGCATGTAATCCAAGCAGTGTCCCAAGTTCTTTAAAATGTGTGAAGAAACATTCGCTTAAATCAGCCCCTGTAGATATTTATCATTGTATATGAATAGTCAAGCATGACCTAGCATGCACAGTAAATGCTTCTAATCCTGTTTTTTGGGTTTTTTTCCCATCTGTCCCCAGCTTCTGATGCAGACATTCGGGCAGCAGGAGTCCTTGTGGCATCAACTGTTGGAGGAGTACTTATTGCCTTACTTGTAGTTCTACTTCTCCTTGTTCTCTTCATGCATAGAAAACAGCGACATGGCTTTGAACCATTACTGAATGCAAAATACCAAAGCACAAAATACACAGACGATGCCTAAAGTAATTTTCGGTGTAGGCATCTCCTACCTAACAACAATACATTTTAGTACTGCATTTATATTCACAAAGTATGCCATTTGGTCTATTCTGAAACACCATTATAAAGTGAACTTGTTTTGAAGCAAAACACACTGTAGTCTATACAAATTGTGTATTTAGCTTATATTTGCCAGGGTAGCAAAAAGTAAGAAACATAGTTACACTTGGTGTTCATTACCTTTCTTTTTACTTAAATATAACACCCCCCCCCCAAAAAAAAAAAAAAAAAAAAAAGCAAAAGCAGGCATGTAATGCTGAGTTTTTGGTTGACAATAGCTGGGAGGGTATAATTGTGTGGTGTTGTCCCAGGTCATAGTGAGAGGTATGGAAATACTTGTGGAAGCTGCATATCTACACAACACATTTCACTACAAAATAATGTAGCCTGGTGAATGTAAATGCTATTAAACCTGACTTTTTTTTTTTTTTTAAATACCCATGCAGACCTTATAAACTACATATTTGTTTTTGCTTTTGTTTACCACTTCATTTGGTGATCTCTGTATGGTATCTGTTCTAGTATGTCTGACTTTATATTTATATTAGAAGAACCTATGCAGTTTTGTCATAAAAGTAAAATTGTTGGGCAATTGTGCACTTTTTTTTTTCTGTTCTGCAGAAAACAGAAAGAAAAGGCTAATGACTTGTTACAAATCCAAAGATTATGTCTTTCTGACCAAATATAACAGACATTAAAGGATATGTAAACCCAACAGTTCATGTTCCTGATATGTGCCTACTCTACCATGTACTTGTGTGAAAAAATATCCTGTTCTCTCTGTATTGCTTCCTTTTTGTGTGACATCTCTGGGGTTCCTGACAGTCCCTCTGCGGTTCTATTAAAAACTGACCACACTACGTATGCAGGAGAACACACCGTGGTCAGTTCTATAGCTATACTGGTAACTCAGCCTGCTCGCCTCCAATGATTGTACTTGTTCTGACATCAAACTCCCCCCTCCCCACCCTCTTACTGGGAAGCTCAGTGTATTGCTGTTTCTCCTCCCCCAGCTGAAAACAACAGAGAGAGAATATGATCACTTATAATAAGGGGAAAGAAGGTATTTTATAATGTGGTGTTTTTTGTTTTTTTTTTCCCCAGAAAGGAATAACCATTGATCTGAAGAATGAAACTTCATTGGAATCATGAATTGTGATTAAGTGCATTTAGGTGACCTTTTTGAGTGTAAAAAGAAAAAAAAATATGGAACCGCATAACCACGGTATCAGGTTCATAAGAACTAATTGACATCCTAAGGCACTTTCCTCTGAAGCACTCTTCTTGCTGATGTTAATTTGGCAAATTAAAAATGACTACACTATATCTGAGCGCCAAACACAAAAAGTACTATTTAATTCATTTTTAATATTCAAAGCAGACTTGCTGAGAAATCATTTAGAAAAACAACCCCCTCACATTTTTGGCTGTGGCCATCTTGAGTAAGGGTAGATGATTCATGTAGCATTTACTTCCTGGAATCCATCTTCCCTTGTCTCAGGCATACAGGCAGGAGGGTGTGCTTAGTGGGGTAAAATCCCTCCTCCCTTCCTGAAGACTCTGGGGATGTATGACGTAATGTGCTTAGGTATGGAAACTAGGAAGTAACTAAGAAATATGAAAAAAAAAAAGGTTAAATCAAGTGAATATAAAATACTCTCCTATCTACAGTATTAACTAATGCTGGCAGCATAAGGATTCAGAACAGTCAATGTTGCTTGAGAGAGTGCATTTCTGCTTTAAGACACAGTCTGTCAATAGTAAATGAGGCATTTTATGTGAGCCCCCTATAACTTAAAACAGAGCTCCACCTACAAGGGGAAGTTCCGCTTTAAGGACTGCTCCCCATTAAGGATTGGCACCTTTGGGGGGGCGAGCAGGTACCTGAATTTAACAGGTTCCCACTTCTGGTCTGCTTGTCTAGGTGATTGGAAATGGAAGGTGTCCTCTCTCCCTCTCTCCCTGTAGTCTTTTTGGGACACGTAACAGGTCCTAGAAGACTACAGGACCATTCAGGAAGCACAGCGCTACTTGCGCATGCGCAGTGGGTACCCGGCTGTGAAGCCGCAAGCTATCACAGCCGGGTGCCCACACTGAAGATGCTGGCCTCCTGGGGGGCAGGTAAGTGGCTTTTTTTTCTTTTTTTCTTTTTTTTTTTTATTTTTTTTAAAGTCAGCAGCTACAGTTTTTGGAGCTGCTGACTTTTATATTTTGATAGGGTGAGTGGAACTCTGCTTTAAGTGTTTTTTTTTTTTTACTTGTTCCGCCTGATGTTGTTCAACTCTCTTTTCACAGACCAAGCTGTGCAGCAAAAATGGAAGTTAGAGGGTTGAGACAAACAATTTGACATTGACAAGGGTTCTTATAATGGTCAGATTGTTTTCTTTAGTTGAAAAATGTTATCCCAAATCGGATAAAACATTGTTTCTGTTACTACTTAATCAGTTCATGACCGCGCTATAGCCAAAAGATGGCTACAGCACGGTGGGCTAGTTCTTGGAGGGTGTCCATGGACATCCTGCCAGAACCGCACCTCCTGCACGCCATCAGTCACAGCTGATTCCATGGCTATGGAACGGGCCAATCACAGCCGCTTTTATCATGTGACCAGCTGTGTCCAATCACAGCTGATCACTGGGTATATAAGAAATGCCGGTTATTGGCAGTCCTCTCCTCATGCTGACAGTGCCTGAGGAGAGCTGGTAAGTGGTATTTTGCAGGGGGGCATCTACACTGATCATCAGTGTCCTAGTAATCAGTGTAGCCATCAGTGCCCAAGTATGCTGGCAATCAGTGCTGCCCATCGGTGCTACCTATCAATGAAGAAGAAAATGTACTAATCTTTTATAACAGAAACTAAAAAAAAAGTTTTTTTTTTTTTTGTTTAGCAAAAAATAAAAACCCTAGTGGTGATCAAATACCACCAAAAGAAAGCTCTATATGACTAAAAAAAAATTATTTTGGGTAGAGCGTTGCATGAATGTGCAATTGTCATTCAAAGTATGAGAGCACTGAAAGCTGAAAATTGGTCTGGGCAGGAAGGGGGTAAAAGTGCCTGGTAGGCAAGTGGTTAAAAAGTGTTAGCTGGAGCAGGGCATTAATTTTAGTCACTTATGTACTTGTCCATCTAGCATTACCCTCTCCAGACAGTACTGCTGTCCAAGGGTGACTCCACGGATGGAGGAGCCACCACATTTAGGAAATAGCTGCAATATTGTACATTTTATTAATAATCAAATAGCACCAGCAATCAATCTTCCAATCATATATCAATCATGTAATTCATGCAAAATAATTTTTTACAACAATATATAAATAAAACAACCAGTGGTCTGACTGACACACGGGACACTACTTAAAATCAATATCATCACACTATATATGATATATTTAGGGGCAGAGCCATCATATATAGCACTGTTTTATATGCTTTTATGCTGTGGTGCACCAGATTTTAAAGTGCACTGTCCCAAGTTAGGGTATACGGTTTATTTATTAATAAAAATGTTTTAAATGAAACAATAAGCATGAATAAAGTTTTATTTTAGTTTTTGAGCCACATACTGCAGTCTTCTGCTGGAAGGAATTGGATGGTCTCAGCTTGAGGTGAAGGTCTTGAGGATAAGTCCTGACTCCTGGGAGCAAGTAAAATAAACCCATTAAAGGAAAAGACATACACAGACATATTTTCCCATATAAGTCCATTACTC
The DNA here is from genome assembly GCF_062004578.1 of Staurois parvus. Taxonomy (NCBI): domain Eukaryota; kingdom Metazoa; phylum Chordata; class Amphibia; order Anura; family Ranidae; genus Staurois; species Staurois parvus. The sequence continues at coordinate 14,803,184 of NW_028318039.1, read as the reverse complement.
CATGTGAGCATATATGGTGGTGGACCACGATTTTGGGATGTCTGCTATGGATTTTTTCACAGAAACTTTGTGGAGATTCACCAAAACGAGAGTGCAAAATAGAAACCAATCAGCTTCCAGGTTTTATTGTCAAAGCTTAACTGAACAAGCTGAAGTTAGAATCTGGTGCAGCTGTGCATGATAGCCAATCAGTTTATGAGTACTCCAGTTTTAGTAACCTTCCCCATTATGTGATTGTAACAACACGGTGGACTATATTTTTAGTTTTTTCATATGTTATATCACTTGTTAACATGAAGAATTATTATTATAGGGAATAGATTGTGGTGATATTGATTAAGCAGTGTCACATAATTTTCAGCATGCTGGTTTTTTTTATCTATATATATCTCTATCAAAAATATTGTGCATAAAGAATATATGATTGTAAGGGTGATTGTGAGGCACTATTCGAATAGTAATTAATTGTTGATGGGAACACGTCAGTGCAAGCTGCAATCAACACACATTAATACACATTTTTGTGGTGGTTCGACAAGGTATTTTTAATCAGAATATAGTATATTTTGATTTGGGGTTTAATACCGCTTTAAGGCACCCACAAAACAGAAATCTAATGACTCTGATGGAGATGTGGAAGATGTGAACTAAAGGCAAACCCCACCTACTAAAAAGCTTTTTATGGAGGTTTAGTGATCAAATTGGCTAAGTAAACTCATAATACACTTTTATGGTTGGTCCATTTCACCTAAGACAATGGAGATACAAGGAGAATCCTAATCCTTCAATAAGCTAACTTTCAAGCCTATTCACCAATCCAGTCAAGATGAACAAGCAAGGGTGTAATGGAGTTGCAGTGATGAAAGACTAAAGGCTTAATATGAAAAATTGGTAAATCTCTGTCAACTAATAGGCTGTCTTGGTGCTCACAACGTTATTGATGACAGAATACAAACAAGCAATAGATGTTGACCCATTTATATGCCTTGATCTTCATACAAAGTGAGCAGAGATGGAAACTGTGGCCCTGGGAGAGCAAGTTTGCAATTTTAGGAAGAGGAATTGAATGCCAGATAAGTGTAAACATGGGGCAACTGGGAATGGTGACAACAGTAAGAGTGGCAGATAGTCAGGTTGGACTTTGGTTCAAAGTTAAATTTTGAGATATGAATCAATTGGGATCAATTGATGATGTTCTTTTGTGAAAGAAAGCTGACTTATGAATCTGAGATGCCTTTGAACCCTTCAAATTACACACGACAGACACTTTAATTTTTATTATCTTCATATTCTTTGATGCCAGCAGAATGGAAGAGGTATAGACTTAAGCTGTCCATACATGGTTCAGTGAGTTATCGGTACTGGGGGGGCACTGTTCTCACTGGGGGGGACAAAGAGAACACTGGGGTGCAGCAGGAGACAAAGGGGGCACTGGTGCTCAGTGTGTGTGTTTGTGGGGGGGTGCAGGGTACTTTTGCTCAGTGAAGGGGAAAAAGGGGCACTGGTGCTCAGTCCGGAGAGATGGGGGATCCTGGTGCTCAGTGGGTGAACAAGGGGGCATGGGTACTCATTCCGGGGAGATGGGGGTCCTGGTCAGGGCTGCTATTAGAAACCATAGGACCCCATACAGCCATCCTTACAGGCCCCCCCCCAAAAAACAAACAACCCTGACTCTCACAGTTATGAATGAACACAGTAACAATCACTCATCGTGTTCATTCAAAAAAGAAGGGCTGGTAAATGTGACATATTTACCAGACCCTTCCCCCACTCCTCATCCTGGATCCTATTGTGTGCTTGCTGCTGCCGGTGGTAAAAAGAAGAGGGAAGCCAGCAGCACTGCAAGGGTGGGGGCACACAGGTGGGCCCTGGGCAGCAGCGGGAAATGTATGGTGCACAGATAGGGTGATGGGTGCTGTGGGGGGGGGGGGATAATTACTGGAAACGATCCCCTGTATGACTCTGCAGCAGCTGAAAGCCAGAAGAAGCCAGCTTTCAGCTGCTTCAGAGAGAACTGTACAGGGGATCGGTTCTAGTAATTACCCCCCTTAGTGCTGATCACCTTCCCTGACCACATCTTATTCATCTATCTGCATGGGTCCCCCTGCTGTCCTGGGCCCCGTACAGGAGGGCTGGTGGTAGTCCCTTATCCACGGCCCTGGGGGGGAGATGAGGGTCCTGGTGCTTAGTGGGGGCATTGCCAATCAGTGGGGGAGAGGAGCATTGGTGCTCAATGGGGGGAGATGGGGGTCCTGGTGCATAGGTGGAGCAGACTGGGGGCATTGCCAATCAGTGGGGGAGAGGAGCACTGGTGCTCAATGGGGGAAATGGGGGTCCTGGTGCTTAGTTTGGGCAGATTGGGGGCATTGCCAATCAGTGGGGGAGAGGAGCACTGGTGCTCAATGGGGGGAGATGAGGGTCCTGGTGCTTAGTGGGGGAGAGGAGCACTGGTGCTCAATGGGGGGAGATGGGGGTCCTGGTGCTTAATGGGGGCATTGCCAGTCAGTGGGGGAGAGGAGCACTGGTGCTCAATGGGGGGAGATGTGGGTCCTGGTGCTTAGTTTGGGCAGATTGGGGGCATTGCCAATCAGTGGGGGAAAGGAGCACTTTTGCTCAATTCCTGGATCCTTGATACCATCTGGAATTCTGAAGAATAATCATCCCCTCTCTCTGTTCTTGTCTGCTGATCTTTCTCCAGACAAATGCAGTGGCAACTCAGATGATTACTGCTGCCACTTGTGAACAAAGTGCAGAAAGCAATAGAAGACTTCCTCTACTTACTTATCTGCTGGACTCTGACTGATGATATCATCTAATGCAGAACCCAGCAGAGGAACCCAGTGGTGGAAGTCTTCCTTAGCTGCCGCTGTTTGTTTACTTGGCTAATCTGTCCCTGCACCCACATCCCTGACATCCATCGAGACACGCCGGCCACAGGAGTAGCGATACCACTGTCACTACTCCTGTCAACGGTGGTACTCCTTTCAATGCAGCACCTGGGACACATGCTCCCCCTAGCCCCATAGTTTTGCTTATAGCTTCAGGTGTGGAAGTACTTTTTGAGGGTTAGATGTTAGATATTGCTGTGGACTGTGACTGCTCACATAGGGCTACAGATTTACTGGCTGTGCCCCTGCACTATCCGCGTTATTTTGAGGTTGCTACTGAATCGCCAAATACTGCTGGAACAGGATTGTTCAGGGAATCCACAATTTTGTGTCTGGAGCATCTTGCAACCCTAAACCCTCTTCCCTGCATTTTTTTTTCAAGATCTGCAACAAACCTCAAAGACATCCCTAAACTAAACTTGAAATTGCCTATGTTTTTCTGGTACTAAAAACAGGGCAACCTCTGGCCAGGTAAGGGGGACCCAATCTGTTTCTAGCTTCCCCTTTGAGGGTTAACACTACCTGATCATACAGTCATTTTACAGTTTCTGTTTCTTTAAAGTTCAAATGTTATGACATTAGTCTAATCAATTTTACAGTATTTATAGTGATTAACTATACATACATACATACAGTACTGGATATTTATTCATTTAAATGTTTTTGCATACTAAATGTATATTTACATTTTGTAATTTGTTTCATTAGTTGCTTTTCTGGAAGCTATGCAATATCATTTATATTTGAATGCAATGTGATTAAAACAATTTTTATTACACATAGAACCATTTAAATGGTAGTCAACTGCCATCTTGTGGTTAATGGGGAACATGATGAATTGATGATGACTGCTGAGTGACAAATAAATTACTACAGAATCAAAGGCAGTAATTATGATTTAAATGTGCTGTGCTGTGCTAAGCTACAGTGTACACACAGACACACAACGTCGGGGCATGCTCCTAATGAGACGATGGATGGTGTCCTGGAGTATTTCCTCCCAGATCTGGACCAGGACATCACTGAGCTCCTGGACAGTCTGTGGTGCAACCTAGCGGTGTCGGATGGACCAAAACATGATATTCCAGAGGTGTTCTATTGAATTTAGGTCAGGCAAGCGTGGGGACCATTCAATGATATCAATTTCTTCATCCTCCAGAAACTGCCTGCATACTCTCGCAGCATGAGGCAGGGCATTGTCATGCACCAGGAGGAACCCAGAACCCACTGCACCAGTGTATGTTGGCGGACCTGACAATTCTAGCATTCAATGCAAATGCCAGTTGAGCTCTATGGTGCCGGGCAGTAAGCATAGGGCCCACTAGAGGACATCGGGCCCTCAGGCCACCCTCATGAAGTCTGATTGTTTGGTCAGAGACATTCACACCTGTGGCCTGCTGGAGGTCATTTTATAGGGCTCTGGCAGTGCTCAGCCTGTTCCTCCTTGCACAAAGGAGCAGATAGTGGTCCTGCTGATGGGTTAAGGACCTTCTATGGCCCTGTCTAACTCTCCTAGAGTAACTGCCTGTCTCCTGGAATCTCCTCTATGCTCTTGAGACTGTGCTGGGAGACACAGCAAACCTTCTGGCAATGGCACATATTGATGTGCCATCCTGGAGGCGTTGGACTGCCTGTGCATCCTCTGTAGGGTCCAGGTATCACCTCATGCTACCAGTAGTGACACTCACTATAGCCAAATGCCAAACTAGTGAAAAACAGTCTGAAAAGATGAGTAGGGCAAAAAATGTCAGTGACCTCCACCTGTAAAACCATTCCTGTTTTGGGGTTTGTCTCATTGTTGCCCATCTAGTGCACCTATTGTTAATTTAATTAATACCAACGCAGCTGAAGCTGATTACCAACCCACCTCTGTAACTTAACTGACCATATCAATATCGCAGGAGTTTAATTGACTTGATGCTATACTCTGATTAAGTGTTCCTTTAGTTTTTTTTGAGCAGTGTATATACTATTTTGCCAAAAGTATTGGGACACCCCTCCAAATAATTGCATTCAGGTGTTCCAATCACCTCCATTGCCACAGGTATATAAAATTAAGCACCTAAGCATACAGACTGCTTCTACAAACATTTGTGAAAGCATGGGTCACTCTCAGGAGCAGGAGCTCAGTGAGATCAAGCATGGTACCATGATAGGTTGCCACCTGTGCAATATGTCCATCCATGAAATTTCCTTGCTACTAAAAATTCCACGGTCAACTGTTAGTGGTATTATAACAAATAGGAAGCCACTGGGAACAACAGCAACTCAGCCATGAAGTGGTAGGCCACATAAAATGACAGAACCAGCACATGCTGAAGTGCACAGAAGTTGTCAACTATCTGCAGAGTCAATAGCTAAAGACCTCCAAACTTTGTGTGGTCTTCAGATTAGCACAACAGTGCATAGAGAGCTTCATGGAATCGGTTTCCATGGCTGAGTAGCTGCATCCAAGCCTTACATCACCAAGTGCAATGCAAAGAATCAGATGCAGTTGTGTAAAGCACGCTGCCACTGGACTCTAGAGCAGTGGAGACGTGTTCTCTTAAGTGACGAACCATGCTTCTCTGTCTGGCAATCCGATGGACATGTCTGGGTTTGGCGGTTGCCAGGAGAATGGTACTTGCCTGACTACACTGTGCCAAGTGTAAATTTTGGTGGAGGGGGATAATGGAATGGGTTTGTTTTTCAGGGTTTGTGCTTGGCCCCTTAGTTCCAGTAAAGGAAACTCTTAAGAAGTCAGCATATCAAGAAATTTTGGACAATTGCATGTTCCCAACTTTGTAGGTAGAGTTTAGGGATGGCCCCTCCTGTTCCAACATGACTGCGCACCAGTGTACAAAGCAAGGTCCATAAAGACATGGATGAGTGAGACTGCGAGCCAGGCCTTCATGTCCAACATCAGTGCCTGACCTCACAAATGTGTTTCTGGAAGAATGGTCAAACATTCCCATAGACACATTTCTAAACCTTGTGGACAGCCTTCTCAGAAGAGTTGAAGCTGTTATAGCTGCAAAAGGTGGGCCAACTCATTATTGAACCCTTCGGATGCTATAAAAGTTCATATGCTTGTAAAAACTTTTGGCAATATAGTAATATAGTGTGTATGTATGTGTGTATATATATATATACAGTGGGGATCGAAAGTTTGGGCACCCCAGCTAAAAATTTGTATTAATGTGCATAAAGAAGCCAAGGAAAGATGGAAAAATCTCCAAAAGGCATCAAATTACAGATTAGACATTTTTATAATATGTCAACAAACGTTAGATTTTATTTCCATCATTTACACTTTCAAAATAACAGAAAACAAAAAAATAGCGTCTGCAAAAGTTTGGGCACCCTGCAGAATTTATAGCATGCACTGCCCCTTTTGCCAAGCTGAGACCTGCCAGTGTCATGGATTGTTCTCAATCATCGTCTGGAAAGACCAGGTGATGTCAATCTCAAAGGTTTTAAATGCCCAGACTCATCTGACCTTGCCCCAACAATCAGCACCATGGGTTCTTCTAAGCAGTTGTCTAGAAAACTGAAACTGAAAATAGTTGACACTCACAAAGCTGGAGAAGGCTATAAGAAGGTAGCAAAGCATTTTCAGATGTCAATATCCTCTGTTCGGAATGTAATTAAGAAATGGCAGTCATCAGGAACAGTGGAAGTTAAAGCAAGATCTTGAAGACCAAGAAAAATATCAGACAGAACAGCTCGCAGGATTGTGAGAAAAACAATTCAAAAACCCACGTTTGACTGCACGATCCCTCCAGAAAGATCTGGCAGACACTGGAGTTGTGGTACACTATTCCACTATAAAGAGATACTTGTACAAATATGGTCTTCATGGAAGAGTCATCAGAAGAAAACCTCTTCTACGTCCTCACCACAAAAATCATCGTTTGAACTTTGCAAATGAACATATAGACAAGCCTGATGCATTTTGGGAACAAGTTCTGTGGACCGATGAGGTTAAAATTGAACTTTTTGGCCGGAATGAGCAAAGGTACGTTTGGAGAAGAAGGGGCACAGAATTTAATGAAAAGAACCTCTGTCCAACTGTTAAGCATGGGGTTGGATCAATCATGCTTTGGGGTTGTGTTGCAGCCAGTGGCACAGGGAACATCTCACGAGTAGAAGGAAAAATGGATTCAATAAAATTTCAGCAAATTTTGGATGGTAACTTGATGCCATCTGTGAAAAAGCTGAAGTTAAAGAGAGGATGGCTTCTACAAATGGATAATGATCCTAAACACACCTCGAAATCCACAGGGGATTACATCAAGAGGCATAAACTTAAGGTTTTGCCATGGCCTTCACAATCTCCTGACCTCAACATAATTGAAAATCTATGGATAGACCTTAAAAGAGCAGTGCGTGAGAGACAGCCCAGAAATCTCAAAGAACTGGAAGACTTTTGTAAGGAAGAATGGGCAAAGATACCTCAAACAAGAATTGAAAGACTCTTGGATGGCTACAAAAAGCATTTACAAGCTGTGATACTTGCCAAAGGGGGCAGTACAAGATATTAACTCTGCAGGGTGCCCAAACTTTTGCAGACGCCATTTTTTTGTTTTCTGTTATTTTGAAAGTGTAAATGATGGAAATAAAATCTAACTTTTGTTGACATATTATAAGAATGTCTAATCTGAAATTTGATGCCTTTTGGAGATTTTTCCATCTTTCCTTCGCTTCTTTATGCACATTAATACAAATTTTTAGCTGGGGTGCCCAAACTTTCGATCCCCACTGTGTATATATATATATATATATATATACATATACAGTGAAGGAAATAAGTATTTGTTCTCCTGCTGATTTTGAATGTTTGCCCACTCACAAAGAAATGATCAGTCTAAAAATCGAATGGTAGGTGTATTGTAACACTGAGAGACAGAATAGCAACAAAAAATTCAAAAGATATGCATGTCTAACAAATTATGCACTGATGTTCATGAGGGAAATAAGTATTTGATCGCCCTCACAAAACATGACTTTGTGATTGCCAACAAGGGATTTGCCACCAAGTACTGAGGTCAGACGTTTCCTGTAGTTGGCCTCCAGGTTTGCACACATCTCAGGAGGGATTTTGGCCACTCCTCATGGCAGATCCTCTCCAAGTCATTAAGGTTTGGTGGATGACGTTTAGCAACTCGAACTTTCAGCTCCCTCCACAGATTTTTAATCTGATTAAGGTCTGGAGACTGACTAGGCGACTCCAGGACCTTAATGTGCTTCTTCTTGAGCCACTCCTTTGTTGCCCTGGTCGTGTGTTTTGGGTCATTGTCTTGCTGGAACAAGGTTCCACCCAATATTTGATGGTACATTGCCCCATCCATCGTTCCTTTGATGCGGTGCAGTTGTCCTGTCCCCTTAGCAGAAAAACACTCCCAAAGCAGAATGTTTCCACCACCATGTTTGACAGTTGGGATGGTGTTCTTGGGGTCATAGGCAGCATTACTCCTCCTCCAAACACGGCGAGTTGATTTGATGCCAAAGAGCTCGATTTGGGTCTCATCTGACCACAACACTTTCAAACAGTCCTCCACTACATCATTTGGATGTTCATTGGCAAACTTCAGACGGCCCTGGACATGTGCTTTCTTGAGCAGAGGGACCTTGCAGGCACTGCAGGAAATTCATTTCTTGTCGGCGTAGTGTGTTACCAATTGTTTTCTTGGTGACTGTGGTCCCAGCTGCCTGGAGATCATTGACAAGATCCTCACGTGTAGTTCTGGGATGATTCCTCACTGTTCTCATGATCATTGACACGCCACAAGGTGAGATCTTGCATGGCGCACCAGACCTAGGGAGACTGACAGTTGTTTTGTGTTTCTTCCATTTACGAATGATTGCACCAACTGTTGTCACCTTCTCATCAAGCTGCTTGGCAATAGTTTTGTAGCCCAGTCCAGCCTTGTGTAGGTCTACAATCTTGTCCCTGACATCCTTGGACAGCTCTTTGGTCTTTGCCATGGTGGAGAGTATGGAATCTGATTGTTTGATTGCTCCTGTGGACAGGTGTCTTTTATACAGGTAACAAAATGAGATTAGCAGCACTCCCTTTAAGAGACTGCTTCTAATCTCAGCTTGTTACCTGTATGAAAGACATCTGGTAGCCAGAAATCCTGCTGAATGATAGGGGATCAAATACTTATTTCCCTCATGAACATGCAAATCAGTGCATCATTTGTTAGACATGCATTTCTTTTGAATTTTGTGCTGCTATTCTGTCTCTCAGTATTACAATACACCTACCTTTCCATTTTTAGACTGATCTTTTCTTTGTGAATGGGCAAAACATTAAAAATCAGCAGGGGATCAAATACTTATTTCCTTTACTGTACATATTCTGTTGAGCTCACTTGGAAATTACCACACTTTGTAGTATTGCAACCGCTAATGAATATGTATTTAAATAGTACCATTTATCCAATATTTGTATTAGTCCAGAAAAGTTACACATAATTGAATCATTTTTATCCTTATCAGAGGCGGCCACTCCTGAGTATGCTTGGGCTGCAAAGAAAGTTGCAGGTGTTTCAGGAAAGTCTCTACCAGCTTTGCTCATCTGAACTAATGAAGAGCAAATTGGCTTGGGTTCAATTTGCGGAAGGATTTACAAACCCAGTCTGAAATTCTCAAACCCTAAATAGTGCCTAAACCCCTTTGAAATCTATGGGAGCTGAAGTTTGTTTGCCAGATTTGCAAGCTTTTAGCTCAAAAGAAGTGTGGGTAGTAGAGCATTGCAATGGGTGACATGTACTAATACAAAACAAAATGTAAAAAAATACAGTTTTGTTGGCAACAGGTATTTTAATAATGCAACGAGGAAGGGCAATATTAAAAATACACAATTCCTTTTTATAACATGCTTAGGCAATGAAATAGCATGTGAAGTGGCACACCTGTAGGATTTAATACAGCAAAAGTGGCATGTAAAAAAAGTTTACATTAATGGAGCTAAATGGCCTTTCCTCCCTGCTGGGGGGGATCTCAATTGTGAATTTAGTGGTGATAGTGATTCTTCCACTAAAGCTGGCCATACATTATACAATTTTCTTGTAGTACAATTTACCAAAACTATATAATATGAGGTCAAACCTAAACACTTCCAGTTTGCATGCAATCAGGCAGCCCCTTGCATTACATAGTTGAAGGTAATTCTAAAGGTAATTGAATAAGAAAATTGTATAAAGAATGGTCCCCTTTAACCACTTGGCAACTGCGCTATAGCCGAATGCCAGCTACAGTGCGGTCGTCCAGTCCTCCAAGAACGTGCCGTCCCATGCACCCCCAGCGGTGCGCACCTGGCGATCTCTGTGATCGCTGTGCCCTGTGTTCACATGATGTGGTAAAAGGCCAATCACAGCGGCTTTTTAAAACGTGATCAGCTGTGTCCAATGACACAGCAAATCACCGGGTAAATACAGTTGCCGGTTATCGGCTGCACTGTCACAGCATGAGGAAAGTACTGCCTATAACAGGCAATTGTCAAAGAACAGATCAGCACTGATCATCAGGGCACTGATGATCAGTGTCCAGCAGTGCCACCCATTTGTGCCCAGCAGTGCCACCCACCTGTGCCAAGCAATGCCTCCCACTTGTGCCCAGTAGTGCCACCCATCATTGCTGCCCAGCAATGCTGCCCAGCAGTGCCACCCACCTGTGCCCATCAGTGCCACCCATCATTGCTGCCCAGCAGTGCTGCCCATCAGTGCCCAGCAGTGCTACTAGTCAGTGCCATCAGTCTGTGCCACCCATCAGTGCCCATCAGTGCCGCAGCTCAGTGCTCATCATTGCTGCATATCAGTGCAGCATCATCAGTGCCGCCTATCAGTACCCATCAGTGCTGCCTATCAGTACCCATCAGTGCTGCCTATCCGTACTACCTCATCAGTGCGACCTATCAGTGCCCATTAGCGCTGCCTATCGGTGTCCATCTGTGCTGCCTATCAGTGCAGCCTCACAAATGCACATCAGTGAAGGAGAAAAATCACCTGTTTGCAAAATGTTATAATAGAAACAAAGAAAAGCTTTTTTTGATAAAATTTTTGCTATTTTTTGTTTATAGCACAAAATATAAAACATCCAGTGGTGATTAAATACCACCAACAGAAAGCTCTATTTGTGTGAAAAAAGTAATAAAAATTTCATATGGGTACAATGTTGCACTACTGTACAATTGACATTCAAAATGCAACAGCGCTGAAAGCTGAAAATTGGCCTGGGCAGGAAGGGGTATAAGTGGTTAATGATCCACTCCTGTCTGCTGCAGCAGCAAGCCGCAGTTTGTGTGTGTGAACAGGACAGCTAGAGTTTGGGTCAAACTTCCCATTGACCCAAACTCGCAGTTTATAGCTAATCTGAACCTGTCAAGCTATATTGTTGGAGAAGATTGATTTTTAAAGTGTTACTAAACCCACAACAGTAAAATCAGTCTATATGTTCAGTAAAGCATGCTTGTTATACTCACTGTGGAACCTAAGGGGTTAATCCTCTGCATTGTGTAAGAAGGCTGTTTGATCCTGTCTTCTCTAAACCTCCCCTATTTCTACTGTTCCTAGTCCTTCTGCTGATAAAACGGAGTCTTGGGGGCAAGCTGCACATGCTCAGTTTGGTGTGTATTGCTAGAGATTTTTTTTTTCTTGGGAGAGTGTATGTGATCGGTACAGGGCCAGTCAGCACTGTCCAGACAGAGGGTCAGTGGTTATGCAACCAAATAGGACAATCAGGGGAGAATGAAAACTCCTCCTACAAGCTTTAACCAGTGCTCTGCTGAAAATTGATAGAAGTCACAAGACTGCTATATACTGCTGATGAGAAAAGGTATTTAGCAGTTTATATTGACTAAACTATTTTTCATTTCCATGTCCTGTGTACTGTGGTAGACCAGATAGAGTGAATGCAGCGTCCTGGGTTTAGAAACACTTTAAGTTTAATCTGATTCTGTAATTAGGCTAGGAGATTTAGTCTTTACCTTGGCCACTTTTCTGTAGCTATTCCTGGGACTGGTTTTCCTCCTTAGCTGCCCTGTGACTATATGTCACATCAAAGAGCTGGGGGAGAGGCAGAATGCGTCACCTCTCTGAGCTGTATCTAAATTTTAGATAATGATCTGAAAAACTTTTTTTTTTTTTTCCAGCAAAGTAGTGAAGATTATCATGTGTAACACTATCCCCTTAGAAGCTACTGAACGTTTGGGTCCCCCTATAGTCCTGCACAGCCAGGCAACACGCATTTTCACATAGACTTTCATCCAGGAGTCAGTACCCAGTCCTTGAGTTTGCTTTTTTTTTTTGTAATTTTATTTAGGGGATTGTAACTTGGATAGGGTAAGGAGTGTATAGGATGCCCAATGGAATTATAACTGAGGACAATCTTCCTGAACTATGTACAAGTCTTTACACAAAAATCCTCTTCTTGGAGAGCTGGAGATCCAGTGCCTGTCACTTTAAAAGAAGACAGTCCCAGGTATTTGCTAATCTGGTTTCCTACCAGAGTGCTCCTTCCCCTATCTGGCCCAAGGGATGCAGGTCTACTCAATCAGTCCTTCTTCTGCGTTGCTGGTGGATTGGTGGCTACTACCAGGCCTTTTAGCTGGGCTGCTCTATCCTGCCTCACAGTTCCTCTCTCAGGGGGTAGGTGAAGTCCCAAGCTTTCCTCCTTTCAAGGTCCTCTTGCCTGGAGGTGAGCCCCCTCTCCCATCTAGGCCCCCTCCCAGGCTTCCATCTCCAGCCTCACATTCTCTTCTTCCAACTGATCTCTCCTCCAACTCTCCTGCTGCTGAGTAGGCTCAGTTACGTCTAAAGGATGTCCTGGCCCCTTGCCAAGCCCCCTGTTGGGGATTGGCCAGGATCCTCTAAGAGTATAGACCAGCCACTCCACTCCGCCCACTGCTTCTTGATCTTTTTCCAAAGTCCTAGAGCAGGGGGAAATTCCAGAGAGCTTGTCTGCAGAGACTCTCAGCTCTGGCCAAAATATGACCCCTACCCTTTTGGCTAACAATTAGAGCTAGAGCTCCCCCTAGCTGACTAGGAGGGTGCTACACATGGTTAAAAAAGGTAGTGTGATACCTTAGGCAGCACTTTCATAATAAATGCACTGCATCTTCACATGGAAGAAAAATTTATTTTAAATATATTTTTTAAATATTCTTCCCAAATATATTGACATATATTTGAAATACTACAATTTTGGCCGTACTCAACATATTTAAAAAAAAAAAGAAATATATATATATATATATATAGTATATATATATACTGCATGTTGAAATGCGTTTTTTATATATTACAGAATACATTTAAAATATCTTTTTTTTAAATATATTCTTCAGATTGTTGAAAAAATAATTTTAACATATTTTTACATATATTTGTAAATGCATTCCAAAAATATAGATTAAATGTATTTTTAAAGGCATACAGTATATTTGAAAATTTATTTTTAAAAATATTTTTCACATATTTTCTAATAAAAATGCATTTCAATATACAGTATATATATATTGAAATATATTTAGAAATTTATTGAATAGGGCCACAATTGTAGTATTTCAAATATATGTCAATATGTTTGGGAAGAATTTTTTTTTAAATATATCACACCCCAACGGCTGGAAAAATAGGTGCTGCTAGCATTTTATTGAAGCACAATGCAAAGTGTGCTGTGATGTATACAGCACACGTGTGTTGGAGGTGTCTTGGGGTGTCATTCATAATGAATGGTGCTCAAACACATAATGAGTGGCACAATTTTGTGGCAGTGCAAGTAACGTGTTACGGCAATGGCTTGGTGAAAACAGGCTTTACAGTATGGTAAAGGTGGAGTGCTATCCATCATTAACAGCAGGTCAACAACCATGCGCTGCATGACTACCATACATTGCATTTTTGAAAAGGGTCAGGAGCAGTTTTGCTGTTGGGTTTTGGCCACCTGAGTGCATCATTTACCTTAACACAACGTATGATAGTGCATGACGTAACACGCACCACATAAATCTTCATCCAACCTGTTTTGTAGGAGTTAGATGCATTTGAGAAAATAGATTTTTTGGAATGTTTTAAAAAAGTGCAGTGGCTTTAAACCTGATTTTAGGACTAAAACATTCTTCAAAGTCACATTAACAGTGGACTAATCCGAGTATTTTACTATGCAGGAAGTTTATAAAAAGTACTATAAATATTTTTTATTGGTTAATGGGTTAACTACAGCATGTTATTATGTGCAGTTATGGTTTGACTCACCCCATCATTTAAACTCTAGGGATAATTTAGCAACTGAATATGGCACTTTTTCATCTTTTCTTTGTTAAAAAGGGAAGAACTTGTTTTGCAGTCATTTCAGCTTTGCATCAACGCTGGCAATTAAACTATTTGACTCACTGCCACAAGGCAACGGTGATTAAATGCTAGAGACGTGGGTGTATCTGATAACAGTGCTGCTCCCAGCTGGAATGGGTTATGAAAATAAAAATGCCAGTAGCAGTTGGCAGGAGAATGAACGTTAAGATTATTGCTATACATAATGACACTACATAATTGATCTTTCAGACAGGTGTTCTTCCATTCATCACTGACAGCTTAAGGATCATTACTTGATTGGTGCGTCACAACTTGAAGTGCTTCTAAATAAAGTTTCACATGAAAGCACAGTTTTGTAGTAATATGTTATACCATATGTTTATTCTCGCCTGGAATAACGGCACAAACTTTGGTCAATGAACCTGTCACTTTTTCATGTTGACATGTGTAGGTGTATCTTCAAAAAAAAAAAATCACAAAAGATATGAGCAATTATATATAATGTATAGACATTACACAGATGGTGCTAGATTAAAAATAAAAACAAAATGCTGGTGTATAAAGCATGCCATCCACATTTATAAGACATTGTAGCCTTGGTCCCACATGGAAGAAAAATATATTTGAAATATATTTTAAAAATATTCTTCCCAAATATATTGACATATATTTGAAATACTGCAATTTTTTAAAAATAGACTCTTCAGATTTTTATGAACATATAAAAAAAGTAATTTTAACATATATTTTTACATATATTTGTAAATGTATTCCAAACAAATGTAGAATTGTATTTTACAGTATATTTGAAATGTATTTTTAAAAATAGTTTTCATATGTTTTGTAATAAAAATGCATTTCAACATGCAGTGTATGTGTGTGTGTATATATATATATATATATATATATATATATATATTGAAATATATTTTTAAATATATTGAATATGGCCAAAATTGTAGTATTTCAAA
The DNA here is from genome assembly GCF_062004578.1 of Staurois parvus. Taxonomy (NCBI): domain Eukaryota; kingdom Metazoa; phylum Chordata; class Amphibia; order Anura; family Ranidae; genus Staurois; species Staurois parvus. Next base: position 14,788,028 of record NW_028318039.1, on the reverse strand, counting down.
TATATGTTAATATGTTTGGGAAGAATATTTTTAAAATATATTTCAAATATATTTTTCTTCCATATGGGCTATACCATCCTACACTTGATCTCAATACTTGAAAATGAGCTGACTGCAAGTACTGTATGTTAGCCATTTGACATTTTATAACATTTTAGCATTGTGCAGTCTTATAGTGCTCTACTCTCCTTAGATGTTTATTTTATGTCTTCGTATCTAGTGGGTCAATAAAAAAGAGCATATTTTAGAGCTTCAAAAGATAATTTTACAGGACCACTGTACAACTACTGCTGTTCTTTAAACAACAGGCATTATGGTTATAAATGTTCAGGGATAGTATTTGAATGCTGGACATAGACTGCCCCTTTCACCTAGAGACATCGGTCCTACTCTTCAATATGTGTTGGGCAAACTGACTTTTGGGTCAGTGCTAAAGCACAACAAAATTAATTAATTAATGATTAAAGATGTCCAGCAGAATGGGGGTGATGTTAGCATTTTCTTGACTGCTGATACCTTGGGTGGGGAAGAGTGCTGAGGCTTGCACCAAAATGGTTGTTTTATTGATGGTACAAATCTTTAAATTCTTATATATTAAATATGATACTAAACACACACTGTTTCATTTATATTATCCCTTCTATTTCCCTATGCGGATGGCACTGTAATAATTTTATTGAAAAAGAACCTTTTTCCTAATCGATATACAGCTGTCACATGACCCAGCTCATTCCCAGCCTGTCTGCAGAGAAACATAAGCAGGAGGAGCATCTAGTCCTCTGTTGCTGGTTACATGTTCAAAATTAAAAATAAAAAACAGCCTTTGAAAAACAAAGTAAAAACAAATCATTAATAACAATAAACTGTTTTAAATTGTCATACAAATATATCTGAAATCAAATCTTTATTATTTTTTTGGCAATAACATGATGTCGGTGGATTTCTGCCAGTCACATGCTGTGTCATGCTTCTCCAGCCTGTCTTAGAGTAACAGGGAGGTGAAGCCTCCATCATTCTACATGTAGTATTTCACCCCTATTGTGTTTAGCTGGTTAGTGGGCCTGGAGGAGGAGGGGAGGGGGAGTGGGCTGTCATTTACCACTGTGTATATGGCCACATTTTTGACTCTATAGTCACATGGGCTGCTCAGATGTGATAGGAAGGAATTGATAAGCATAGAAAGTCACTGAAAACTGAGCATGTGCAAAGCTGCCAACACTGCTCTGCAAAATCCCTAGCTGCATTGGGGACATGGACAGAAGGGGGAGATAGAGAACAGCAGATCAACCAGATTTTTTGCAGAATACAGAAAACCAATCCCATAGTGACTGACTGAGTATGGACAGCATGTAATATGGCATTCATTGATATTTTTTTATGATGTGGGTTTAGTGACACTTTAGTGACACTTTAACTTCATGAAGCTGTCATCTAGTATTATTATTATTATACAGTATTTATATAGCGCCAGAAAGGTTTGCTCAGCGCTGTACATTATAGTGGGGGACAGAACATGAGACAGTACAGTAACAAAACAATACACAAGAGGGGTTCGAGGGCCCTGCACTTTTGCGCTTACAATCTAGGAGGGAGGGGAAAGTGGTACAGGAGGAAGTGGCTGTGGGGGATGGAGTGGTAGGAGGAGTGGAGGAGATCGGCTGTTAGGTGAGGGCGGGGTAGGCTTCCCTGAAGAGATGGGTTTTCAGGGTGCACCGAAAGGTGAGGAGGGTAGGTGACAGTCTGATGGATTGGGGTAGTGAGTTCCAGAGGATGGGGGAAGTCCTGGAGAAGTCCTGCAGTCGGGCGTGGGAGGTGGAGACCAGGAAGCTAGAAAGTAGGAGGTCTTGTGAGGAGTAAAGATTAGGGGTTGGGTGGTATTTGGGTATCAGGTCGGTGAGGTAGTTTGGGGCAGCGTTGTGAATGGCTTTGTATGTCAGTGTTAGTAGTTTTAATTTAATGCATTGGGCAGTCGGGAGCCAGTGGAGGGAATGACAGAGGGGGGTGGCAGAAGAGGATCGGTTGGTAAGGTGGATGAGTCTGGCCGCTGAGTTCAGGATAGACTGAAGCGGGGATAGTCTGTGATGAGGTAGGCCGGTGAGAAGGGAGTTGCAGTAGTCCAAACGTGAAATAATGAGGGAGTGAACGAGTTGTTTAGTAGTGTCTAGGGTTAGGAACGTACGTATTTTGAAGATGTTGTGGAGGTGGAGTCTGCATGCGTTTGCCAACGATTGGACATGGGGTTGGAAGGACAGGTTGGAGTCTAGAGTGACACCTAGGACTTTGGCTTGCGGGGTGGGACTGATGGTGGCGTTGTTGGTCATGATGGAGAGGGTGGGGGGGGGCTGGCTGGGGGGAAGATTAGGAGCTCGGTTTTGGAAAGGTTCAGTTTGAGGAAATGGTTCGACATGCAGTCTGATATGTCATTCAGCAGGTGGGTGATACGGGCAGAGACTGAAGGGGTGAGGTGAGGGGTGGAGAGGTAAATTTGCATGTCATCGGCGTAGAGGTGATAGTTGAAGCCGTGGGAGTGTATCAGTTTGCCGAGGGAGGAGGTGTAGATGGAGAAGAGAAGGGGCCTGAGGACAGAGTCTTAAGGGACCCCAACAGAGAGGGGGAGAGAGGGGGAGGTGGTAGCGTTATAGGTAATGCTGAAGGAGCATTGGGATAGGTAGGAGGAGAGCCAGGAGAGAGTGGAGTCTCTGATGCCGAGGGAGTGTAGTTTATTAAGGAGGAGGGGGTGGCCAACTGTGTCGAAGGCCGTGGAAAGGTCAAGGAGTAGTGGCCATTAGCTTTGGCGGTTAGCGGAGTGTAGGGGATGGAAACCAGGCTGTAGTAGATTGAGGAGGTTGTTGTCAGTGAGGTGGGTGCTTAGGCGATTGTAGACTAAGCGCTCAAGGAGCTTGGAAGTAAATGGCAGCAGGGAAATGGGTATAAGGTTGTTCAGGTCGGTGGGGTCCAGGGAGGGTTTTTTGAGTAAGGGGGTGATGTGCATGTGCTTTAGGGGGGAGGGGAATGCGCCAGTAGAGAGGGAGAGATTGAAGATGTGTGTGAGGGAGCATAGGATGGAGGAGGAGAGTGCCCGGAGGAGTTGTGTGGGGACAAGGTCAAGGGGGCAAGTGGTGAGGCGGGCTACTGAGAAGACCTTGGTGACCTCCTCAGTGGTGGCAAGGCTGAAGGAGTGGAGTGTTGGGGAGGTAATAGTGTGCGGGATGTTAGATGTGGTGGGGGGCAGGGCAGTTGCGAGGTCAGAGGAGGAGAGAGTTGGTGGGGTTATGGTGGGAGCTAGGCTAGGTGGGGAGGTAGGTTGAGCATTGGCGATGTCTATACGGATTGCGTCGATCTTATTTTGGAAGTGATTGGCAATCTCGTGGGAGGTGAGTGAGGTACTGGGTGGGGGAGGGCGGGGAGACGGTAGGGAGTTGAAAGTGGAGAAGAGCCAGCGAGGACTGGAGGAGAGGGTGTTGATGAGGGTTACGAAGTAGGCTTGTTTGGCGGCGTGGAGGGAGGAGGTGTAGGTAAGGAAGGCGGATTTGTAGAGGGAGAGCGCTCGAGGGGATCTGGTTTTGCGCCATAGTCGCTCCAGCGCGCGACTGCGTCGTTTAAGATTTTTAGTGTGGTCATTCTGCCAGGGTCTAATGCTACGTGTGGTTAGGGGTGCTAAGGAGTCTAAGGCAGCTGATAGTGAGTTGTTATATGCAGCAGTGGCCAGGTCAGGGCATGACAGTTAAAGGATACTGTCGTACAGATGGTCAGCTGCAGAGTGGAGAGGGGCTGGGTTCAGGTTGCGGAGGTTACGGCTGGTGATGTTTTGATGTTTGGGGGGGAGGTGTTAGAGGACGGGGAGATGGAGAACGTAATGAGGTTTTGGTCAGAGAGACGGAAAGGGGTACTCATGTGTAGAGGTACCCCCGTCGAGGTCAGCACATGAACACAGTCACTTTTTGACTCGGTAAACAGTCCAGGGAAATTCTTTTTGGTGGTTTTTATTTTTAGGAATAACTTGGATAGGGAGTGGGATTCTCGAAAAAGAACTATGTACACTATAACTTTCATCTGCAGCACTTTATGCACAGTCCTTGTAGGGGCCAGTAATAGACTTAGCTTAGTTGAAGCAGAAATAGGCACAAACTTCTTTCTTTAGGCAAGTTGAGTAGAGTCCCTTTAACACAGAACAAGCTGGATTAAGCTCTTCAGGATACCAGCCAGTATCCTCTTTTCCTGCACTCTCAGCTGACTCTCAAGTATGCATGGACGGTGAATGGATGCTTCCTTCCAATGTCCTCCAGGCACCTCTACCAGTAATCCCAGACCAGATCCAACAAGAGACAGGCCCTCAGTCAACTTCCAGGTTTAGATCTAGCCCAGCTGAGGCCTTATGAACAACAAGCACATGGCAGGACTACCCAAAGTGCAGCAAGCCCTCTAGGCTGGACTCCTCCTCTTCAGGACAAGACAAGGAAACTTGAGATCCCCAACTACACTGCTCAAAAAAATTAAAGGAACACTTTGAAAATATATCAGATCTCAATGGGGAAAAATATCATACCGGATATACTGTATGTACTGATATGGACTGGGTAATGTGTTAGGAACGTAAGGATGCCCCATCATTTGATGGAAATGAAAATTATCAACCTACAGAGGACTGAATTCAAAGACACTCTGAAAATCAAAGTGAAAAAATGATGCAGCAGGCTAGTCCATTTTGCTGAAATTTCATTGCAGCAACACAAAATGGCCCCCACGTGCTTGTATACATGCCTGACAACGTCGGGGCATGTTCGTAATGAGACAATGAATGGTGTCCTGGGGTATTTCCTCCCAGATCTGGACTAGGGCATCACTGAGCTCCTGGACAGTCTGAGGTGCAACCTGGATGGGTCAAAACATGATGTCCCAGAGGTGTTCTACTGGATTTAGGTCAGGCGAGCATGGGGGCCTTTAAATTGTATCAATTCCTTTATCCTCCAGGAACTGCCTGCATACTCTTGCCACATGAAGCCAAGCATTGTTGTGCATCAGGAAGAACCCAGGACCCACTGCACCACTGTAGGGTTTGACAATGGGTCCAAGGATTTCATCCAGAAACCTAATGGCAGTCAGGGTGCTATTGTGTAGCCTGTAGAGGTCTGTGCGTCCCTCCTCAGATATGCCTCCCCAGACCATCAATGACACACCACCAAAACGGTCATGCTGAACGATGTTACAGGCAACATATTGTTCTCCATGGCTTCTCCAGACCCTTTCATGTCTGTCACATGTGCTCAGGGTGAACCTGCTCTCTTCTGTGAAAAGCACAGGCCACCAGTGGAATGACCTGTCAATTCTGGTGTTCAATTGCAAATGGCAATTGAGCTCTATGGTGCCGGGCTGTGAGCACAGGGCCCACTAAAGGACGTCAGGCCCTCAGGCCACCCTCATGAAGTCTGTTTCTGATTGTTTGGTCAGAGGCATTAACACCAGTGGCCTGCTGGAGGTCATTTTGTAGGGCTCAGGCACTGCTTATTCTGTTCCTCCTTGCAAAAAAGAGCAGATACCGGTCCTGCTGATGGATCAAGGACCTTCTATGGCTCTGTCCAGCTCTCCTAGAGTAACTGCCTGTCTCCCAGAATCTCCTCCATGCTCTTGTGACTATGCTGGGAGACACAGTAAACCTTCTGGCAATGGTTTGTATTGATGTGCCATCCTGGAGGAGTTGGACTGCCTGTGCAACCTCTGTAGGGTCCATCTAGTGTACCTGGTTTTAATTTTATTAACACCAAAGCAGCTGAAACTAATTAACAACCCCCTCTGCTACTTAACCACTTGCCTACCAGGCACTTATACCCCCTTCCTTACCAGGCCAATTTTCAGCTTTCAGCGCTGCCGCACTTTGATTGACAATTGCGCGGTCATGCAACATTGTACCCATATGAAATTTTGATAATTTTTTTCTCACAAATAGAGCTTTCTTTTGGTGGTATTTAATCGCCACTGGGTGCTTTACTTTTTGCGCTATAAATTAAAAAAAGTGCAAAAAATTTGAAAAAAAAAAAAAGTTTATTTGTTTCTTTTATAAAATTTTTCAAACAGGTATTTTTTCTCCTTCACTGATTTGCATTGATGAGGCGGCACTGATGGGCACTGATAGGCGGCACTGATGGGCACTGATAGGCAACACTAAAGGGCACTGATAGGCAGTACTAATGAGGTGGCACGGATAGGCGGCACTGATAGACAGCACTAATTAGGGGTCACGGATAGGCGGCACTGATATGCGGCACTGATAGGTGACACTGATGATGGGTACTGATAGACGGCACTGACTGGCATCACTTCTGGGCACTGACTGGCGGCACTGGCTGGCACAACCCCTGGGCACTGACTGGTGGCACTGACTGGCAGCACTGCTGGGCTGCACTGGTGGGTGGCACTGGTGGGCAGCACTGGTGGGTGGGCACAGGTGGGTGGCACTGGTGGGCACAGGTGGGTGGCACTGGTGGGCACAGGTGGGTGGGCACAGGTGGGTGGCACTGCTGGGCACATGTAGGTGGCACTTCTGGGCACAGGTAGGTGGCACTGCAGAGTGGCACAGGTGGGGGCACTGCTGGGCACAGGTGGGGGCACTGCTGGGCACAGGTGGGGGCACTGCTGGGAACGGGTGGGCGGGGCTAGTGGGCGCACTGCTGGGCGGAACTTGCGGGTGTCACTGCTGGGCACCGATCATCAGGGCACTGATCATCAGTGCCCTGATGATCGGTGCCGATCCCCGCTCTGACAACTGCCGGTTCTCGGCAGTACTTTCCTCACGATCTGACAGCGTGAGGAAAGTGCAGCCGAGAACCGGCACTTGCATTTCCCTGTGATCAGCGTGTCATTGGACACCGCTGATCACGTGGTAAAAGGCCGGTGGGATCGGCCTTTCACCACATCACGTGATCAGCTGTGTCCGTAGGACACAGCGATCACGGAGATCGCCGGGTGTGCGCCCCCTGGGGCGCGCAGGAGAGCGCGTTCTGGGAGGACGTCATATGACGTCCACTCAGAACTGGCCGGCCGCGGTGAAGCCGTCATTCGGCTATGCGCGGTCGGCAAGAGGTTAACTGACCAGATCAATATCCCGGGAGTTTAACTGACTTGATGCTATACTCTGATTAAAAATTGTTCCTTTAATTTTTTTGAGCAGTGCATTTATACCCATTTCCCAGCAGCCACCTGTGCAGGGCCCACAATGATTGGGTTGGACTGTATAAATATTCATGCTGCCTATTTAAAGTACTCCACACCTATGTTCCAGAACTATTTCAAGTGGCTCTGGAGATACAGAGTGAGAGCAATGAAATCTGTAGCCTGTGAGAGACAGAGTAAACCCAAAAAATCGCATGCAGCTGCACTGACCACAGTGAGCTAGAACTAAATTTGCCCAACCCAGAATTGCAGCCACACTGAGTACAATGAGACAAACTAAATTTACCTAAAAACAAAATGCAGTTCTACTGGACACAGTGAACCAGAACTAAATCTATCTACTTCCAGCACATACACAGGTAAAATGACATGCATTAAACTGCAAATTAAAATCTCTTAATTCAGTTTCCAGGTCTTAAAATGCATTGCAGGCAAATAGAAAACTTAACAAAAAAGTGAAAATACAATGGACAGAGATAATTTTAACAAATGTGGTTACTTGCTAATGTAAGTGTATGATAAAAAACCCTGGTAAATAAACGTTTTTTTAAATGCAGAAAACCAAGTTGTTAAATTATTGTTATATTCTAATTTCAGCAGCATGCAATACCCAGCCTTGATCAATTGACCCTAATGTAGTAATAAAACAAATGGTTTATTGAGCATCTGTGAGTCTTTTGCCTTAGGACTTAAAACAGAAACAATGGCAGGCTGAAGCCAATACCTGTTAACCAAGGGTCACTCTTTGTTCCAGACTAGATCGGTTTCAGTGAGCTTTATTTAAAAGAAACATGTTTAAAGAATTCAGTAGCTCAAGTTAAAATGTACACAGATAAATAAATTAGAGAAGCAAAAGCCAAACATTCTAAAAAACCTATTATGATTTGTAACATCACTGTCAAGGGTGCTCCTGTATTAAATGTGGATTTAAAAAAAAAAAACAGTTTATAACTAGTAAAAAAAGATATAAAACAGTAATTTAAAAAGCATCAAGTATAAAGAAAAATAATTTAAAACATGCTATATTTTCCTTTTAAATACATACCACAAAAAATCAATTGTGAAGTAGACTACAGACACAAGTGAGAGCAAGTCTGAATAGCTAAAGTAAAGCTAATATCTGACATGTTGCTATTGATTATTGTACACTATATACCGCTCACTTTGTATTTTGGAAAAATACATGGCAAGCTGGATGCTGCACAACTTACATAGTATTTTAAGATAATTGTGAAAGTAAGGGGAATTCCTTATACTCTGCCAAGCCTTGCCCTCTCGCTGGGTGATGTCATGCAAAGGATTTGGCCCATGGTTTGTCTATTTGGATGGTGGTCATAAATTAAGGTCCATTAGAGAGCTGCTGCAATGCATTATTTTGCAATACCATTAACCAGTTCAATACCGGGTACTTTTACCCCCTTCCTGCCCAGGCCAATTTTCAGGTTTCACCGCTCTCACACTTTGAATGACAATTGCGCGGTCATGCAACACTGTACCCAAACTAAAATGTTATCATTTTGTTCACACAACTAGAGCTTTCTTTTGGTGGTATTTAAAATTCACTGGGGTTTTTATTTTTTGATAAATTAACAAAAAAAGACTGAAAATTTAGAAAAAAAAACATGTTTTTCTTTGTTTCTGTTATAAAAGTTTGCAAATAAATAATAGTTCTTCATAAATTTAGGCCAAAATGTATTCTACTACATGTCTTTGGTGAAAATAACCCAAATTAGTATTTATTATTTATTCTGTAGGAAAGTTATAGAGTTCACAAACTATGGGATATATATGAAAATTGATCAATCCTGAAGTACTGACAGCCAATCTAATTTCTTGAGGCCCAAAAATGTCAGAACAGTACAGATATCCCCCAAATGACCCCTTTTGCAAAGTAGACAGTCCGACATATTTCATAAGAGGCATGGCAAGTTTTTTGAAGTTGTAATTTTTTTGTCTTAATTTTTTGGAAAATGAAGAAATTAAAAAAATTATTTTCACAATTTTTTTACTACATACTGTCACCAGTGCAGTACAGCGTCATCACAAAACTGATGTGGCAGTGATCAGAGACACTGACTGGTCACAGTATGAAAAAAAAAATTATAATTTTTTATAATTTTTTTTTTTTTTTTTTTAATTGTTATTACATTTTTTCTCTTTTTTCAAGATTTTTTTTTCATATTGCACTATGACCAAAGTAGTATAATGTTACCATAGTAACATTGTACTACTTTGGGGAAGTGATCACTATTTTTTATTTTAAACAATTTGATTGCTTATAGCAAATAATTTCTTTGCTATTAGCAAGCATTTAACTGAATGAAATCGATTCATTCAGGTTTTTTTGTTGTGATTAGCTGTGATTGGCCACGGCTAATCACATGACACAGATGGCCTGTGATTGGCACAGCCTGTGCATGTGATCGCTGTGACCATTCACAGCTAGGCCACTTGTATACAATGGATGGTATGAAAGGAAGCCATCCATTGTATACAACTGTCTTGTGACCTGCTGTGATTGGTCACAGCAGGTCACATGGTACTGGCAACAGGGCCGGCACAAAGATCTGTTATCGGACGTGTCCGAGGTACACTGCCAGTGACAGATCTCGCCACAGTGCGGCCCTGTGAATATGTTACCCCAACATTTCATATTCTTGATATGTGTCTGTTGTACCATGTACTTGTGTTAAAAAGTATCCTGTTCTCTTTGTATTTCATCCTTTGTGTGAAATACTTGTTGTTCCTACTAGTCCCTCTGCTTCCTTATTTCAAACTGACCATGCTAGACAGAGAAGCAAACCCTTCCCAGAGTGGTTTTCTGGCTGTGCTTGGAGCACAGCCTGCCTGTCATCCAATGGCAAATGGATTGGCAATTGACAGGGTAACAAGCTGACAGGCCAACTCACTGCTGTTGCAGAAATAAAGGTAGATGGAATGTGAGCTAGTGACTCCTGTTCAGTAGTGTTCCGAGGCACGTGCGGGGGGTGCGCGCCACATCGGGTGACACCTACCGCATGGGGTGACACCGGACCCGCTCCACGAAAAGGTAAGTTGTAAAGCAAGTCGACGATCCCCGAAGGATGGATCGCATCCATCCTGCAGGGATCGTCGCCTTTCTTTACAACTTACCTTTTCGTGGCGCGGGTCCGATGTCACCCCGGATGTCACTGCGAATTGGGGAGCATAATGGATCAGACTCTGATCTATTATGCTCAATCCGCAGATCCGATCCACTCTGCGGAGATCGTTGGAGGGGGTGTCACCAACTGTTATCGCACCAGGTGACACCAACCCTAGGAACACCCCTGCTCCTGTTGGAAGAGAACATTTGATTGATGGGCAGCTAGAAAAATTGCCAGCCCTTAGTAGCTTATGTTTTTTTTTTGGGGGGGGGTTATGATTGAGTGGGCAGGACTTAGTAGTGGTAAAACTTGATGCTCCCAGCTCCCCAATGATAGTGGTGCATTCGCCTACCATGCTTTATGTAAAATAAGGCTGTGCCTACTGAAGGCCTACTGAAGATGGGCAAGGCAGCTGAATGCAGTGAAAGTCAAATGATAAAAACAGTAGCACCGGAACATCCCCAGACTGGTAAATTGTGGGTACAGCTGAAGAACAGGGCTCTCAAACTCTAGCTTTCTGTTCTGACATTGTAAACTGTAGGCAGCTTAAATCCTTCTATTTCCACCAGACCTTCCCTAAATTGATAAGCATTACGCAATGATAACCACTAAATCTGCAGATCAGGTAGAAAGTTGTTATAAGTTTCTGGGAGCAGGGCATATTGGTCATTACTTTATTTAGTGATTTTTGTTAGGTATGGGCACCAGTGTGCTAGTCTGTCCCGGTTTTATATTTCAGTACTCTGTGCATGGAGGCACCATCTATGAATTCCAAGGCTGTGTTTCTACTCCTGATGAAGAACACTGCATTCAAAAGATCTACTGTCTGTCTGGGTTTAATAGTTGCTCCTGGGTACTGAAGAAGGAACCAAGTGTTTTTTTTTGTTGGTAAGGGTTAGCTTCTTGTACCTGTCTGCATATGGATAATATATACAAGACATAGTATATAGGAATCTTTTTATTGTTCTTGTGAACTTCGTAAAGCTGAACTTGAGGATATGCAAATATTGTCTAAATACAAATGACAAAAATCATGTATATTCTTTCTTGAATGTTGGTGTGTTTTGTGTATTTCTTCCAGATCTGGGCAGTAATCCTACTTGAAACTTTGCCTTTCCACAGGAGCTTCCTTGCTTAAAACCCGCTGCTCTCTCTCCTTGTGCAGGGTGATTGGTCTTGTCTCCACTAATTTTTTTTTGCAGGAAACCTGTTGTGGGTGGGGCCTTATGGGGCCCTTCCACAGCTTTGCTCTCTGCACAGGTCATATGTAGCCTTTAAAAAATAACAACTGTGTTTGTAAAGGCATCTAGTGCACGTAAAATAATTATTTTTGACTGTCGAGGTAAATATTTAAATGGACTTTTTTTTTCACCTGGAGTTCAGCTTAAAATACATTCTTTGATACAAATAACATTTGTAGAACCCCTGAATGATAATTCAATAGCAGACGTCTTCTGCTAGCTGTTGAAAAGGAATACATTTGTTTTTCTCCATTAGAGTTCACTATGAATGGGATGTCAAAGCAGACTAGATCACAGAACATAAGGAATAAATGGCTACACAGTGAAAGTGGAAGTATAGCCATTATGCAATAATTGAGGCACTCACATTGTCAACAGAAGAGACATGCTCTATCAATGTTTTATACAGACAAAAGAGCTGTTCAGCAAATGAAAGAAGAATATTAGTTAGCAAGGTCATGGTCACCCTTTGATATTTATCACAGTGGTTGGTATATCAGCGGGATAATATGCAGATGTATCCATTTATATATCCCAGAAAAGGCCAAATTCTACATTTTTGTTGATATTTTAATTTCCTTTCTACATATCATTTCACAGTTATATATGCAGATTAATTCATAGGTCTTAAAGCAGTTTTAATTACTTCAGACTAGCTATCTATTTCTTTTGGCATGAAAAGTAAAAGTTTTGTGTTATTGTTTAGTGGGACAGCCTTCGTTTTCCTTAAAAGGGGCTAGATTTTTCAATATGTGCACAGATTTGTCCAACATGAGCTTGAAGAATTAAATATTTAACTTTTCGATCATGAAACATTCTGAGATACAGTATATGATAAGGGATTCTACTAAGTTAATAATAGTATTATTAGTGCAGCACCCTCTTAGTTAGGTGTTAGGATAGGTACATTTAGTTTGGGCCCATTGTAGTCAATGGGGTTAATTTGCTCCATTAGGCAAATCTAATTTTGCTTACTATACTCAGTGAGGCTGGAATTCTGTTTAGGGTTTATAGTTAAGTGTAAGTGCGGGTAAATTTAATTTAGTTCACTGTAAAAAGTGGAGCTGGGTTTGATTAATTTGGTCTGGTCGGTGTTCCAGGGGCTGTATTTTTGTTTGTTTCTTCCTGTTCACTTGGAGGAGCTCTGGGAAATAGAGTCAGGAGCATATTAATCAGCAGCTTATTTATGTAGCTCCAGACAATCTCTAGGAGGGTCAGCCTAGAGAATTCTGGGAGAAAGCATAAATACTCTGGAGCAGGAAGCAGACAAGTCTTCTTCCTAAGGGAAGATCATCGCCTGGGGGCTCGTTTGCCCTTCCAGGCAATTCTACCATGTGCTTGTCGTGTGGAGGCCCCAGCTGGAACGCCTGGGGCTGATATTTTCTGTTGAAATCTTAGGATCTAGTCTGGTACCATTGGGAGAAGCTGCCTGCCGGATACTGGTAGGAGACAAGCTTTTATCCAGAGGTGTTCTATGAGTCAGTCGGGTGTTTGTTCAGAAATTTGTCCTGAAGAGCATAGCTGATCCATTCCACAGGAAGGGGGCTGTTTCTTGGACTTTTCACCAAGGAAGGCTCAACTTCCTCACTACTGCTTTCCAGAGCCTGTCCACGTTCCAAGAGTTCTAATTTTTGAGAAGCAAGTTAGTGTCTTCAAAGTTCGTTATAGCAAGTTACTGGAGTATTCTACTTTCCCAATCCCTATCCAAGTTCAACCTTTAATAAAACAAAAAAAAAAACAACAGCCTAGACCAGGGGTCTCCGAACTTTCAAAACAAAGGGCCAGTTTACTGTTCTTCAAACTTTAGGGGGGGCCAGACTGTGGCCAGTGGGAGTAGAAAATGCCCTGGCATTGGTGGGGTAGAAAATGTTATAGGCTTCGTGGTCAGTGGGATTAAAAAAATTACATAATTAGTGTCAGTGGAAGGAATAGTGCCCCATTATTGGAGTCAGTAGGAGGAATAATGTCTCATCATTTGAGTCAGTGGGAGGAATAGTGCCCAATAGGGGGCGTTAGTGAAAAAATTAATTCCTCATCTCTGATGTCAGTGGAAGGAATAGAGTCCCATCATTGGTGTCAGTGGAAGGAATAGTGCCTCATATAGTGGAAGGAATCGTGTTCAAAGGGCCGGATAAAGGCAAGCAAAAGGCCACATATGGCCCACAGGCCATAGTTTGGAGACCCCTAGCTTAGACTGTTTGTTGAGCCAAGAGAGAGAACTTTCATATGTGCCTGGCTGTGGGGCGTTAGTTGGAAAAGACCTTATGACCTACATGCTGCTGGCCTCTAAGGGGGGGCCCACTACATTATCTTACCATATTCCAACTTTTATTTATCAACTACAGAATAAAATATTAAAGGTGTGGATTAGAGCTATGGATCAATTTCAGTACAGCCATCCAATCCATGGATAGATCAATTCTGAATTGGCCGAGAATCGATCCACCTACAGCTGGTTTTGAACAGTAAAGAGTAAATGAAGTCCCACCCAACAGTGCAGTAAACAACCCATACTACTGTAAGAAAGTATATGAAGATTTGTATGGTGGGTTAGTTTGTGTAAATCTGAGCATTTTTTAAATAAAATGTATTCCTATTTAACCCATTATTAACACTGTTAAACTGAATCAGCCTTAAAGGGTAAAAAATATAGCAATTAAAAAAAATAATATAGGACATACAATTGCTATACAAGCCATGTTACAATTTAAAGTTATTAAAATTCCCTTTCCTTTGGAATCTTCAGTACAGTAATTTCTGTAGAAATCAATGCAACATGGCAAACTGGAGGCATTCTGTACACAGTTGGTATAAAGAAGGCCTCCAATAATGTAATTTCTTGCTTGTGTGATTGATTTTCCATGATGTCTACACTAAAATGCAAGTTTTTACAAGATTTTAGACATTCTCTGCTATACAAATGTAGGTTTTGGTGAGATACTGCACAAGGGTTAATTATTAAAGGGATGCAAGCACTGCAGCTTCCCTCATTAGAACACAGAAAGTGCATCAGCTGATTAATATTCAACCAAATCCTTTACAGTCGCTGGTGATCGAAATCCAGAAGCCAGTCTCCCAAAGATGTTAGCGACTGATCAAGAGTTCTGGGACACTGGATTGAATGTGATTATAGTTCCACTTTAAGTAATGATAAAGATATCTTGAAATAAGCAGTCCCATAATGGAAATGTAAAAATTGCTATTGTCCTTAATGGGCATATAGGTGTGAGAGCTGAAGTGGTTAAAATGTACTTTATCCCAAAACTAAGTACAGTAGGATAGCATTGGCTGGCTTTAAATGGCATTCCGCAAAATGGACCATTGATGGTATAATGCTCTGTGTATTTTTTAACGTCTGCTGGCAGGTATTACATTGTTTTATAACCTATATGGACTAAGCTTTAGAATGTTTGCAGCATTAAATTGTAACATTTAACATGAAATCCAAAAATCCATGTTGTAAATGTAGATATCCTCTTGTAAACTCTTATTTTACTGGAAAATACAGGGCCGCCCCCTAGCTCTGCTTCCTCTAATAGCTCTCACCTAGTTATTCATTAGTGGTTAATAATGTGTAGTAGTGATAGCTGATGACTGCAACTTCCTCAATATAATGTTAGCACTAGACAATGGCCACAACCTTGCAAACAAAAACATATCTTAGGATAAAGACAGTGCTAGTGTCCACTATATATATTTGTGCAACAATGCCCTCAATAATGATTGTGCAGACTGCTAATTAAATTGCTCAACATGAATAAAGTGCCCCTTGCATTAATAAATCCAAAAACAGATATGCGTTGTGAAAAAAACAGGTGTTCTCTTGAATCTGTAACCCTGATGTACACACCACACTCACTGGATATTGTTGACTTCTCAAAGTTAAAAGAAGTCAAACTGCACTTTTTTTGTCATGGAGTCATGCATGTGGTCCTCCGTCAGGTTGTTATTGTTGTTTAGTCCCTTTAAGGTCTGTCACTGGGTTCTCCGCCTTTGTGGTCTTTTAAGGTGTGTTTGTCCCCTTTAATGTGTTCAGCAGTGACAGATATTATGTGCCACAAACATCAGAAGGGAATAGGGAAGCCTTTCATGATGTAATCATTTATATTAAACCCTTTGGGAAAATAGTATTGCACTTACATAGTTAAAGGTTGAGCCCCAGCCAAAATGAAACTGAAACTGCTGCTTTGCTCTCCAGTGTGCGTTCCAGAAATGAGAAGTGATGTCACGGAACTTCGCCCTACGCATTTCATCATCAGAATGTGACGTCCTCAGGATGCAGGTTGCATGTCGAAACACATTGGTTATATTGGAACTGGCTAAAATATGTATTTTATTTATTATTATAATGTAGTCCAGCTCTAAGGAGGTACTATGTTACTAGTGCTTTTTTAAAGAAGGAACTATTAGATATCCACATTAAGCCATTAGCTGTTTTCCCAGACTGGGGAGCTGTGGAAGTATAATAAACAAATGTGACACATATTCAACTTCGGAAGTATGCCAGTTTTAATTCATGAGATACTGATATATCAGTTGATTTTACAAATATAATAGAAGGTGTAGGGACACGTTTGAAATTTTTTTTTTTTTTAAAAAGAGGAAATTTTTGCTTTCTTTATACTATGGAAAGGAGCAGAAGGTGGAAGGATTCCCTATTGCTGACACCTTTTGTAAATAAGTATTAATGCCAAAGTGCATTTCTCTTGATGTTCATCAATTCTACCACTCTTCAGGTTTAATTACCATGAAGTGTGAAGTGCTGATTGCAGCATTTTCTGTCATAGACTAAAAATGAAATTTTATTCAATAACACAGGGGACAATAATTTCATTGTCAAATAAAAGACAGCTGTAATTAGTTATTATCATATGTACTTTGTGAAGAATCGATTTTTTTAAAAAGCAGTTCTGTGTGAAAAAAATCAGACTTTCATAAGGTGAATCCAAGTCTATTCTTAGTTGAATATTTACATTTTATTTTCATATCCATATTTGCACTTTTAAAGACTTTTATTTGAAAAAGGCCAGGCTTAAATGTGTGGAAAATTCTCATAGACTTGGTCATAAGAGACCACTATTTCAAGAAGGAACATTTGCAATGGAATTAATTCAAAATGTAATTCACTGTGAAAGATTTTAATGTTAGGCCTCTAATATATTCACAAGAGTATAGAAGGCAATGCTTAAAGGAGTTTTAGGCTCTCTTAAGTACATGCTGCTTTATTTTGAACAGTTTTAGTGAATCCAATGAAAAAGTTCTACTCTCTCTGTATTTAATATGTTGTACGCATATACTGTATTTACTCAGGGGTGAGTTACACTTGTAATCAAAGTCGAATGAGCAGACCACCACCTCCAGCAGGCTCCATACTCACTGCGACTTTATATCGAAACAAAGTAGGTGCAGACCAGCAATGGGCAAACTACGGCCCGGCGGACCTTTTAATCCGGCCCGCGGAGCTAGGCTCCCGCTAGGCTCCTCTCACAGTCCGCCCTGAAGACTGGTGTAGCATGAAAATCTGTCTCCTATGAGGATCTGTCCCCCTCGACGTATCTGCGCATGTGCCGGAGATCGCCGATCGGCTGCTAATGCCTGAAACTGGCACATGCGCAGATACGTCGAGTGGGACAGATCCTCATAGGAGACAGATTTTCATGCTACACCGGAACGGTGCGGGAACACGGCGAGAGGAACGCGCGGAGCAAAGGTAAGTGAATTGACACAGGGGGGACTTGGGGACTTAATATGGGGAATGAATTACTATAGGGGGGATGAATTACTATATGGGGGATGAATTACTATATGGGGGATGAATTACTATGGGGGATGAATTACTATATGGGGGATGAATTACTATGGGGGATGAATTACTATATGGAGGATGAATTACTATGGGGGATGAATTACTATATGGGGGATGAATTACTATGGGGGATGAATTACTATGGGGGATGAATTACTATATGGGGGATGAATTACTATGGGGGATGAATTACTATATGGGGGATGAATTACTATGCTTACTATCGGGGAATATTACTATACTTACTATGGATGACACATACACATCATTCATCTACTCTTGGTCCGGCCCCCGGGTCCAATATATGAACCCATTGCGGCCCTCAAGTCAAAAAGTTTGCCCACCCCTGGTGTAGACCATAAATCTGTCAAACTGCTCTTTTTTACTTGTAGATCCAAGTGCAAATATGCAAGTCACGTTTTACCAGTAAAACAACGGTTTTGGATGACCACGTTTTTTGTCAAGCTACATTTAGCTTGACAAAAAACATGGTAGTTTGAAACCTTCATTGTTAGCCCATAACTATGTGCTGGAAGGTGAGAGGGGCAGGTCAGAACCAGTAACTGATCACTCTTTGTAGAGGAGAGAGCCTTGGGTTATCGGGCTCCAGTGGCACACTAGACAAAATGTAAACTGACACAAAGGAACCTGGAGAGGTCAGCTATTCAGTGTTGGTGGCAGTTCCCTACATTTATCTTTGCCACCAGTTTACTTTAAGGCTAATGAATAGCTAGTAACCTTTTTCTAGCTTATAGTATAGTGTATTCAAATAATAACAGCATGTTAGAACATCTAGTTAGTAATGTATATGTTGTTAATTAATAGAAGCTGTAATGAAATATAACATGCTTTGAACATTATGGACCTTTTTGTATTTTATCAGCAGCCCACAATGTCAACTAGCTTAGTCTTACTTGATTGCATCATTCTCATGTCTTAAAAGAACTCACAGACCTGTAGCTAGTAAAACAGTTACAGTCAGGGGCGGACTGACCATTTGGAAACTCGGGCACTGCCCGGGGGCCCGGGGTCAGTAGGGGGCCCCATGAGATGCCCCTGGTACCTTTTTCATAGGCTTTTTTGAGTTTGGGCAAGGACACAGGGGCCCCATGATCCCCTACTGCCCGGGGGCCCCATGAGTTGTCAGTCCGCCCCTGGTTACAGTTATACTGTATGTGCATGAGAAACGAGCAAGCCAAGAAAGTCCAATTCAGAGTGAGGAATAAAAGAACAAGCTACGCTTCTTTATGAAAGTCAATCTGTTTCATCAACCACTGAGGGGTGTAAAAAGGATTGGACAAATAAGTAGAGAAATCAAACAAAAAAACTTTCAGTACATGGAAATTACACTTATGCAAAATACAATAAATACAGTAAATACAAAATACTCAGCCTGATCACCCAGAGCTCCCGAATTTAGTTTTAGGGCCCCCCTATTATTAGAGGCTTTCTTGCTGGCTTAGATCATGTCTAATACAATATGACATATATTATAAAATAATAAAATTTAATATATAATTATTCCCATTTGTAAACAACTGATTACTCTTTACCCTGAAGTTAAAGTAGAACCAAAACCAAACAGCTAAATGCACACATTTATAACAGGGTTCTTCAAAAAGTTTCCACACTTTTTTTTTTAACTCTATTATATAAGTATTAGTGTAGAAACATTTGAAGACCCCTCCTATATGTGAATTCTCTTACCTGTTTACATAATTGTTATTTTGTTTAGTCACTCTTGTGGGTCACTCACCTTTCCCATCCTGTTGGACTTATTCAGTAATCAGCACCTTGACAAAGCTTAATTTTGAGGCAAAAGCCATTAATCACCATCAGTAGCGCCAACGCTTTCTCCTCTGTTCAGAAGTTTGCATAGAAAAATGATTTACGGTTTTGAGGCAAAATGCATCAATGATCAGCAGTAGCATTGATGCCTCTCCTCTACTTGGCAGTTGTGGAGCAGAATGATATGCCAATGATCTATTGGACACTAGAACTATAAAAGCATAGGCATTTGAATGGAGAAGGCTCCTTTTAACCACTTGCCTACCAGGCACTTATACCCCCTTCCTTACCAGGCCAATTTTCAGCTTTCAGCGCTGCCGCACTTTGATTGACAATTGCGCGGTCATGCAACATTGTACCCATATGAAATTTTGATCATTTTTTTCTCACAAATAGAGCTTTCTTTTGGTGGTATTTAATCGCCACTGGGCGCTTTACTTTTTGCGCTATAAATTAAAAAAAGTGCAAAAAATTTGAAAAAAAAAAAAAAGTTTATTTGTTTCTTTTATAAAATTTTTCAAACAGGTATTTTTTCTCCTTCACTGATTTGCGTTGATGAGGCGGCACTGATGGGCACTGATAGGCGGCACTGATGGGCACTGATAGGCAGCACTAAAGGGCACTGATAGGCAGTACTAATGAGGTGGCACGGATAGGCGGCACTGATAGACAGCACTAATTAGGGGTCACGGATAGGCGGCACTGATATGCAGCACTGATAGGCGGCACTGATAGGTGACACTGATGATGGGTACTGATAGACGGCACTGACTGGCATCACTTCTGGGCACTGACTGGCGGCACTGACTGGCACAACCCCTGGGCACTGACTGGTGGCACTGACTGGCAGCACTGGTGGGTGGCACTGGTGGGTGGCACTGGTGGACAGCACTGGTGGGTGGGCACAGGTGGGTGGCACTGGTGGGCACAGGTGGGTGGCGCTGGTGGGCACAGGTGGGTGGGCACAGGTGGGTGGCACTGCTGGGCACATGTAGGTGGCACTGCTGGGCACAGGTAGGTGGCACTGCAGAGTGGCACAGGTGGGGGCACTGCTGGGCACAGGTGGGGGCACTGCTGGGCACAGGTGGGGGCACTGCTGGGAATGGGTGGGCGGGGCTAGTGGGCGCACAGCTGATCGGAACTTGCGGGGGTCACTGCTGGGCACCGATCATCAGGGCACTGATCATCAGTGCCCTGATGATCGGTGCCGATCCCCGCTCTGACAACTGCCGGTTCTCGGCAGTACTTTCCTCACGATCTGACAGCGTGAGGAAAGTGCAGCCGAGAACCGGCACTTGCATTTTCCTGTGATCAGCGTGTCATTGGACACCGCTGATCACGTGGTAAAAGGCCGGTGGGATCGGCCTTTCACCACATCTCGTGATCAGCTGTGTCCGTAGGACACAGCGATCACGGAGATCGCCGGGTGCGCGCCCCCTGGGGCGCGCAGGAGAGCGCGTTCTGGGAGGACGTCATATGACGTCCACTCAGAACTGGCCGGCCGCGGTGAAGCCGTCATTCGGCTATGCGCGGTCAGCAAGTGGTTAAAGGGGTTATTTACTAAAACTGGGGAGTGCAAAATCTGGTGCATTTCTGCATACTTTAGCTTCCAGGTTTTATTACCAAAGCTTAACTAAACAAGCTGAAGTTAGACGCTGATTGGCTACCATGAATAGCTGCAATAGATTCGGAGGAGTGAACCAGTTTTAGTAAATCTACCCCAGTGTCTGCATTCAGATTTGTGCAGCTGCTCCTGCTCGCATGTCAAATTTGCACATGAAACTGTGTCCATGCACCTGCTGTGTCTGCATCCACTTCAATAAGCTACCTGCGCACAACTGTGGGGTGGATGCAGAGACAGCAAAAAAAAAAATGCAGATCTGCTCATTGCCCCTCTGAATGAGCCCTAACTCAAATCTGTGCTTGCTCACAATGGGGTTGTGAACAAGTGGATTGGAAAAGAAAAAAAAAACACAGAATTTTAAAACAAAAAGGGTCTTCAACCTGCAAGTAGCATTTAAACGTCTTGTAAGCAATACATGTAAATGTAACACGTAACAAGGATATTGAGTGTTAGCAAGGTTGAAGGTATTGTTCAGAGTACCTTATGAAAATGCAAATGAAGCAACATCTTGAGGGCAGTGGTGCTACTATGGTTGATGATGTCACCCGGTTCTGTAAAATATGGTGTCATACCCTCCCGACCATGTTTTCCCCCACCGCAGCAGCATGGTTCCCCCACCCCAGCCTGCCACAGTGCTCTGTCCTGTCACTGTGAGTGAATGCAGGAACAGGACAGAGCAGTAGACAATGGGCGGCTAGCTCATTGGGCTCTCTCCTGTCTGGCCTGCCACAGTGCTCTGCAGAGTGCTGGGCAGGCTAGTTTTGGGCTTGATGGTGTCCAGGGCAGTTATTAAAAATTTGGGGGCCCCTTACACAGCTTTAGGCCTGGGCCCCCTGTGGCCTGACCACCAACATTCCTAAGGGCCCGCCCACTGGTTGTCCCACCAAATTTTCCCACTGGCCATCCCAACGAGTCCTTCGGTGCACCCACTTTTATCTTAACACTCTTACAATATAATATATGAAAAATGTATTCCAAGTCATCAGTGCTTTTGAGATTTAACAGGTAAGGAATTATATTTTGGCCAAAGAGCAGAAAAGAGACAGCCCCATGAATTCAGCAAAGAGATTGCCCAAGCCAGGAAAGAGATATCCCCAAATATTCAGCAAAGAGATGGCCCAATCCAGCAAAGATACATCTATATATATTAAGCAAAGAAAACCCAATACAGCAATGAGACATCCCCATATATGTCAGCAAAGAGACATCCCCATATGTTCAGCAAAGAGATGGCTGAATCCAAAGAGACATCTCCATATATTCAGCAAAGAGACAGCTCAATCCCGCAACGAGACATCCAGATATAGTTCAGCAAAAAGACATTCCAATATATTTCAGCAAAGAGACATTCCCATATATTCAGCGAAGAGACTGCTCAACCCAGCCAAGAGATGGCCCAACACAGCAAAGAGACGGACCAACCCAGCAAAGACATGGACCAATCCAGCAAAGAGACATCTGCATATATTCAGCAAAGAGACAGCGCAAACTAGCAAAGAGACAGCCCATACCAGCAAAGAAATTTCCCAACCCAACAAATAGATGGCCCAACCCAGAAAAGAGACAGCCAAACCCAGCAAAGAGATGGCCCAGTCTAGTTCAGCAAAGAGACAGCGCAGTCCAGTCCAGCAAAGAGACAGCCCAACCCAGCAAAGAGATGGCCCAGTCCAGCAAAGAGGTATCCCAGTATATTCAGCAAAGAGACAGCCCAACCCAGCAAAGAGATGGCCCAACCCAGCAAAGAGATGGCCCAGTCCAGTCCAGTAAAGAAACAACCCAGTCCAGTCATGCAAAGAGACAGTCAAATATATCCAGCAAACAGACAGCCAAGTCCAGCAAACAGACAGCCCAGTCCAGAAAAGAGACAGCCCAATATATTCAGCAAAGAGACTGCCAAATTCAGCAATGAGACAGCCGAGTCCAGCAGAGATGTGGCCCAATCCAGCAAAGAGATTGCCCAATCCAGCAAAGAGACAGCTCAATATATTCAGCAAAGAGAGAGTCCAACCCAGCAAAGAGACAGCCAAGTCCAGCAAAGAGATATTCCAGTCCAGCAAAGAGACATTCCAGTCCAGCAAAGAGACAGCCCAGTCCAGCAAAGAGACAGCCCAATATATTCAGCAAAGAGAGAGTCCAACCCAGCAAAGAGACAGTCAAGTTCAGCAAAGAGACAGCCCAGTCGAGTCCCGGAAAGAGACATTACAGTCCAGCAAAGAGACAGCCCAGTTGAGTCCAGCAAAGAGACATTCCAGTCCAGCAAAGAGACAACCCAGTCCAGAAAAGAGACAGCCCAATATATTCAGCAAAAAGAGAATCCAACCCAGCAAAGAGACAGCCAAGTCCAGCAAAGAGACAGCCCAATCGAGTCCAGCAAAGAGACATTCTAGTCCAGCAAAGAGACAGCCCAGTCCAGCAAAGAGACAGCTCAATATATTCAGCAGAGACAGTCCAGTCTAGCAAAGAGATGGCCCAGTCCAGCAAAGAGACAGCCCAATATATTCAGCAAACAGACATTCCAATGTATTCAGCAAAGAGACAGTCCAGTCCAGCAAAAAGACAGTCACAGGAAGGCTGGCAGCACAGGCCCACATTAACAGATGTAGCCAAGTCTGCAGAAATGTTAATTCAGCTCATGGTAACAGGAAAGGAATTGTACAGCAGCAATGCTAGCACTTACATTCAGTGTGCCGGCCAGTTCGCAAAAGCTTCTCCAGGCACAACACTACCTTTCTGCTCTCCTCTCCATCTTTCTCTAGTCTTCTGGGCTCAGTTTGACTGAACCACACTCTGTCAGTCGGTCATGTGACAACCAAGGTCCTGCTCAACGAAGGAAGCTGCAGGTAAGAGGAGGATCAGGAGGAGCTTGTCTGTTGAGCCATGCTCCCCCCTCCCCTTTTTACTGAAAAAAAAAACAAAAAACAGTGGAGCAAGCAGCTAGCGGCAGCTGGGCCCCTTGAGGCCCTAATGGTATCACCCCTCTGAAGGGTATCACCCGGGTGTGGTCTGCACCCCCCGCACCCTCATAGCGATGCCACTGTTTTAGGGATGAAGGCACTATGATAGGTGTGAGCAGGTTGCCCTCCTTGAAGCTCACATTAGAGAATATGCAACACTGAGGAGACTTGACAACCATCAGAAGAGTCTTCTACTTACTGAGGAAGCAGGTAATGGGATTGATGTGAAAGGTGGATGGGTTGGTCAGGATGATCAGGTAGGGAGCTGGGTTACTATAGTTATATGGAGTGGCCTGGGCTCACAGAGAAGGAACGCCAGTCCTGTGTTTGAGAACCCAAACAAATCTGGTTATTTGAATAAATATATAAGGGTGGCAAACTCAGAGATGCCATTCCTAGAGGTCAATGCTACCCCTAACACCTGATAGAATAGCCATCTAGTTGGCGTGGTGAAAGTAACACAGGAAGGCCTATAAAGTTGGTGGCAATAGAGGATTCTAAAATATGGATTGATAGCATAATTCATCATCTGGATAGCCTCAACTTAATGATTTGCAGTCTCCCCAATGCCAGGGTTCAGCATGTGGTGGACTAGGTAGATAAATTATGGGTAGGGGTTGAGCATGAACTAGCTGTCTTGGTCCATGTTGAGATCAATAACAGAAAACATAGAAGATGGAGGATCTCTAAGAATCAATTTAGAGAACAAGGCTGCAAGTAAAAGGTAAGGACCCTCAAGGTTATATTCTGGAATATTGCCTGTGCCATGAGTAGCACAAGAAAGACAGCGGGAGCTTAGAGAGCTAAAACGAAATAGGATGGAAATAGCTAAACTTATTGCAAGATGGCACAGTTTATGGCACAGTTTAAAGAAGCCTCAACTAGACTTGTTAATCTCAAACAATGCAAAACATATTACAAATGTTCATATAAAAAAGTCTGGGGTAGCCTTGTGTCTTTTTTCAACCCGACTAACTCTGTAACTTTATGTAGCTTATGGGTGTGCTGAAGTCCCAAAGTGATCCATTAATAGAAATTACTTTTACGTAAAAGCAATACAATAATGGACATGTGAATTGTGTCATTCAGGGATCAATGTGCAATATATTTGATCTAGTAAGTAAAAGTCACACCTAGCTTGCCAGATTGTATAAGACCATGTCTTTTTCTGAACATTTAAATGATGCAATGGATATTGCAACAGCATAGCCATAACTTTCTAAGCATATGTAAAGATAAGCAATATCAACTGGATAATGTTTCTGCTCTAATCATAAAAGAAAGGAACTAGTAAAGCTTCTGTTTTATCATTTTAAGACATTTATCATTGATTGTGGAGTCATGTAATGTGGCATTGGATCTGTAGGGAGAAGTAGGAAACTTGACAAGTCTTAATTTCCTCATGTTAGGTAGAAAAATGGAAATTATGTTATAGTTTAAAAAGGGTTCTTAATAATAAATAGCTCTTCCTTGATGTACTAGTGCTAATGTTAATTTTCTGATATATATATATATATATATATATATATATGTATATCTTATTGTAAATGAGTACACCCAAACAGATTTGTCAGAAAACCTTTTCTTTCCTTTCAGTATCAACATTTCCTATGGGACACTATACTACAAAATACTCCCACAAATGATTGCAAACATATTTGTTATTTTGCACATGCAAAAAAGAAACAGATTCCTTGCTAAAAAAAATTAATACACCCCAATGAAAGTCTTAGGAGCAAAGGTAGATTTTACACAATAAAATCCTGATTAACAAGAATTTAACTACAGGCGAGCCTAATTATTCATTAAACAGGTGTCCAGCAGACAGTTATTATAACAGGGCGTTACAAGGCCTGAGAAAGAAAATAATTTCTTTATACAAGAAAGGTGAAGGCTATAAGATCAGCAAAGCTTTACTTATCAGTCAGAATACTGTAGCAAAAGTGATACAAAAATTTAACAAAGATGGAACTGAAACCATCTCACAGAGACGTCCAGGCTGTCCATGGAAGCTAACACCTTGACAGGAATGTCTTCTGATGGGAAGAGTTTAAGAAAATAGCCATGCAAGTTCACTGCAGTTAGCTAAAGAGGTAGAAAGGCAAACTGGGGTGATTGTTTCCTGTGACACAGTAAGGAGTACACTGCAGAGGAATTGCATGCATGGGTGTCGTCCACGAAGGAAGCCTCTCGTAAAGCCCACCTGGAATTTGCCAGGGCCATTCTGAAAAAGAAGAAGACTACTGGAACTCTGTTCTCTGGAGTGATGAGACCAAGATAAATGTTTTTGGAATTGATGGATTCAAAACTGTATGGTGTTGCAAAGGTGAGGCGTAAAAAGAAAAATGCATGGTACCTACAGTGAAACATGTGGTGGCAGTGTCCTTCTGTGGGGATGCATGAGTGCTGCTGGTGTCAGGAAGCTGCATTTCATTGATAGTATCATGAATTCACAGATGTACTGCTCTATATTGAAAGAGAAGATGCTATCATAACTCCGTGCCCTTGGTCGTCGTGCTCTTTTCCAACATGACAATGATCCAAAACACACATCTAAGGCCACTGCTGCATTTCTGAAGAAGAACGCGGAGAAAGTGATTCAGTGGCCAAGTATGTCTCCTGATCTGAACCCAATTGAACATCTATGGGGAATTCTGAAGAGACAAGTTGAGCATCACTCTGCATCCAGCATCCAGGCTCTAAAATAGGTCGTTCTTGAAGAATGGAAATAGATAGATGATGCAATATGTCAGCAACGTGTTCATTCCATGCCTAGAAGACTTGGTGCTGTCCTTACAAATCATGGAGGTCATACAAAATACTAGATATGGTAGTTTTTGTTGTGGGGTGTATTCATTTTTGCATCAGCTAATTGGAGTAAAACTGAAGATTTTGTAATCTAAGTCATATTATTAACTTTACTGTCATGTAATGTGCTATGCAAAATATTCTATAAAACTCAGTTTTGTCAAAATTTTGGAAATTGTTATTGTGTTCATTTTGATATTAATTAAAATCTTACTTCCCAAAAGGGGTGTATTCATTTATGCTGAGCACTGTATATATATACAGTATAGATGTATCCCAGTAATCTTTATTCAGCAGCGTACCTAGTGGTGCATTGACATAAATCTACGTGGGATTTTTTTTTTCAATTAACGACCTATCATATTTTGATTGTAATCTTGCAAAACATTATAGTTTTTTTGTGGAGGAAGAAGAGGCGAGGGGGTCTTTATTCTCTAAAATGTTTAAATAATGACTAGGATTTGTTGTAAATTATAGAAGTGATTCACGTGAGTGCATTATATGTCTCTGCTTAATTTTTTTCTTATTGAACCTGTAAAATATACAGTAGCTGTCAGTTACTGATACTTACCAAAGTGGCAACAGGAATACAATGCAGGCATCTCAATGTACCTATATACACTTTCAAATATCTTAGGAGTGACACAGAAGTCCCAAAACTGGGGTAGTCTATAAAGTACATTCCAATGCATCCTAATGATGTTTAGAACTAGCCAATTTCCTGCTTTATCATGTGCCTTGGCCAGTGAGAACAGCAAGTTGATAGGTCAATAGGGAAGTACAAGAGGTCAGCTAGCTATTTTATCTAAGAAGTGTCCTTATATTATTGTTTCTGGATATTGGTTTCTATTTGCCTCAAAACAGGATCCACATTTCACTATTAGTAAGCAATGTATGTAAATATTGTATAAATTAGTATTATACAGGATTTATATAGCGCCAACAGTTTGCTCAGCACTGTACATTATAATGGGAGACAGTACATGAGACAGTACAGTAACAATACGATTCAAAACACGAGGGGTTCGAGGGCCCTGCTCCTTGGAGCTTACAATCTAGGAGGGAGGGGATAGTGGTACAGGAGGAAATAGCTGTGGGGGATGGAGTGGTAGGAAGAGTGGAGGAGTTCAGTAATTAGCTGAGGGCGGGGTAGGCTTCCCTGAAGAGATAGGTTTTCAGAGTGCGCCTAAAGGTGAGGAGAGTAGGTGATAGACTGATGGATTGGGGTAGGGAGTTCCAGAGGATGGGGGAAGCCCTGGAGAAGTCTTGGAGACAGGCATGGGAGGAGGAGACCAGGGAACTAGAGAGTAGGAGGTCTTGTGAGGAGTGGAGAGTACGTTTTGGGTGGTATTTGGATACCAGATCGGTGATGTAGTTTCGGGCAGTATTATGAACAGCTTTATATGTCAATGTTAGCATTTTGAATTTTATCCGTTGGGCAATCGGAAGCCAGTGGAGGGATTGGCAGAGAGGGGTGGCGGATACAGAGCGGTTAGTAAGGTGGAAGAGTCTAGCCACAGCATTCAAGATAGACTGAAACGGGGATAGCCTGCGGTGAGGTAAGCTGATGAGGAGGGAGTTACAGTAGTCAAGTCGTGATATAATGAGGGAGTGAATGAGTTCCTTAGTGGTTTCTGGGGTCAGGAATGGACATATTTTGGAGATGTTGCAAAGGTGAAGTCTACATGAGTTTGGACCTGGGGCTGGAAGGACAGATTGGAGTCTAGGATGACACCTAGTACTCTGGCTTGAGGGGAGGGATAACCACCTGTGTCAAACAAAAATATATATACATGCAGCTGCTCATATCTCAAAAATCTAACAAACCATATTCATCAGACAGCACTTGCAAAGCTTGTAATTGCACCAGAAGTGACGCACCGGACATTCTGCTTCACTTCCGCTCTAGTTGGAGGGCACACTGAGGAACTGGTGGCTTCCGAACGGACTGAATAAAGTTTACTTGTACAGTTTTCTGGTATACTATTTTTAATGTAAGCTATTTTTACAAAATAAACAAGCGTTTTCACACTCTGAGAAGATCTTTGTTGGAGTACCTGTTATTCGAGCCATTGGAGCATCGTTTGTTTGCTGGCAAGGAGAGGAAACCCATACAAGGTGCCATCTAGGAGGACGGATCTGGTCCTTTGGTGACTACAAAGCACAGCTTGACTTTTCTTGTTATAAAACAAGGGGGTCATTGCAATCTGGTGAGTGCAGAGTGTTCTATAAGTGTACATGGTGAAAAATTAACAAGTGATGTTTCTGGATACAAGCACTCTTTCTACTTTTTATGGACTTTTATTTATATTTGGACTTTGATTTTCTGGTGGACTTTGCACATATATAGATGGATGTTATAGAAAACTAGTACATTTTCTATACATTTTTCATAAATTTTTTTATACATTGTTCTCACATACTGGGGGAGATTTACTAAAGTCGGTTCACTCAGAATCTCGTGCACCTGTACATGGTAGCCAATCAACTTCTAACCTCAACTTGTTCAATTAGGCCTAGGTTCACACTACAGCGGTATGGTAAATCCCATGTGATTCCCACAGGGACCACACTGCATTCCTGTACAAATCACATGCAATTTGGGTGCGGTGTGATTAGAGCCATAGATTTTGTATGCCTCTATTTAGTGCGAATAGAGGCATACAAAATCTATGGCTCTAATCACACCGCACCCAAATTGCATGTGATTTGTATAGGAATGCGGTGTGGTTCCTGTGCGAATCACATGGGATTTACCGTACCGCTGTAGTGTGAACCTAGGCCTAATTGAACAAGTGCATCCGCACCAAAAACGTGCATAACCCTTTTTTGGTCCTCACTAGAATCGTATCGCATAGGTATTCACACCTATGCGATACGATTCTGCACATCGCACCGCATTTTGCGGACCGATGTCAGGATGTTGTTAACTTAACACACACACCCGCATCGGTTCATATGAACGGGGTGCGATTGTGATGCGGTGCGGAATTCGCACTGAAAATGCTGCAAATTCCACACCGCATCAGTGTGAACCAGGGCTAAGCTTTAGCAATAAAACCTGTAAGCTGATTGGTTTCCTTGCAGAAGTACCCAAGATTCTGAGTGAACCAGCTTTAGTAAATAAATCCCACTGGTAATTGATTGCAAGCATTGTCTGATGAATATGCAATGTTTGCAAATGTTCGGGTGCTTAAAGAAATCCTTTACTGTGACTAGTTGATACTAGTTGCCTAGCTGTCTCCTGCCTAAGTACTTTCTGAAGCATTGATCTGGAACAAGCATGAACCTAGTGAGGTCAAAGGAAAGTCAGCTCCTTTTAAATGCTTTTTCCAAGAAACTCTGCAAGTACTGAAGTCTTTGAATCAGTATAATCAGTATAACAGGCAAGTAACTAGAATTGGAGATCTCCATTATAGCAGACTATACATTTTCTAAGTACAGTTTTCCTTTAAAAATACTGAATATCACATCCAATAGAGTGGTGGTGAGGACAGAAGGTGAAAAATAATTTCAAAAGATGCTAATATTTTCCTTCAATTTGTAGTGTGATGAGGATCAACCATTGTCCTTCTGCCTTATCACTGAAGAGCAAAGAGCCAACATCAGTAAGTAAACCATAACAGCAGTTATATTTGTTCTGTATGAATAGGATGGAATTAATAATCCAAGAACCACCACAGGATACTACTTGAGTAATGCAAAGTCCTTAGAGCTGCCCTTGATCCTCCTTCCCATCTCTTAAATCTGCTGGAAGATTGTTCCACCATTATCCATAGATGACCGCACAACACAAACAAAGAATAAAATGCAGGTTGTAAATATTGCACTTTGGTGCTTACCTTGATGCCTCAGGCACATCACCAAAGATTTATAGTAAATAAACACAACGTGCTCATGAGTTCTGTAGTTGAACACAATTAAAGTGGTATTAAACCCAAAACCAAAAATGTAATATATTGCAGCTTACCAGTTATTAGAAGTGGTAGTTGCGTCAGTTTTCTTTTTTAGGCTCCCCCACTCTTTTTTCACCTGGAGATCTGACCAGTAGCACACCTTCTGTTTTACAGTGTAGATGAATGAGCACAGCGGGCACCTTTGGACAGCAGCATTGTCAGTCTGGGGGGGGGGGGTTAGATGTACTGGAAGATTTAGATACACTAACAAATTGAAGCCAAACTCCAGCTAATACTTTATAAGAAGTTACAGTAATAGTTTGTCCTTTTAGGATAACGATTTTACATAAATAAAAGCTGATCATTATAAGCACCCCTGTCAGTGTCTGATCTCTGTAACTGATAGATCTGCAGGACAGCTTGTTCTTTTGAAAAACAACAGACTTTTTGGTTGGATCACCAGATGAAAATAGAAGAAAGAAGTGCAAAAAAAGAAAACAAATACAGCCAACACATCTAAGGATTAGTAAACTATAATTTATTACATGTTTGCTTTTGGGTTTAATATTGCTTTAAAGATGAAGATGCAAAAGACAAGATTGTTACTTCTCCGGGCTCACTCCACACATGGTATATAACGTCAAGTTTCAACAACACGAGCAAGAAACAAAGTAAAATACTGTATATT
This sequence comes from Staurois parvus, assembly GCF_062004578.1. Classification (NCBI taxonomy): domain Eukaryota; kingdom Metazoa; phylum Chordata; class Amphibia; order Anura; family Ranidae; genus Staurois; species Staurois parvus. The sequence goes on along the minus strand of NW_028318039.1, from coordinate 14,756,931 downwards.
TGTTTTTCTACCAGAAGGCAGATACAAGCTGGTAGTAATCAACTGCAAATCAGCTTAACATGAATCAGGTGACATGACTGTTAAAACTGTGCTGCATTTTCTTGTACATACTACAAAATACTGTATACAGTATGTGCATAACAGGTCCACATTAAGGTTAGAAAGTTTAGCACAATTTTGTATTTTTAGCCTTGTTTTAGCTTTTATGCCCTAAAAGAAGGCTTTCTGATCACATGGTTTAGACATACATTTAAGCAAAATGCGGGTGTTTCTGTTTGGGCTGGGTTTCCATTGTAGTACAGAAATGAAGAGTATTAAGATGTACGTAAAAAATTGTCATTATTTGAGGGAAATGGTCCATTGTCCAGTACTGTATTAAAAAAAGAAAATTGACTATTTTTATAACTAAAACAGTTTTTATTCCAGAAAATGTCTAAATTATCTCCATTGTCTCACCAAGATTAGGATAAAGGGTGAGAACAGTGTGAGATGTGATTGCCTGTGAGCAGATGCTGTAGAATATTCATATTCCCGCCTGTCTGGTTCAAATGGTGGGGCTTCTGTGGTAATGTAGTCATTCTCTGTAGGACAAATATCATCAGTACAACCACTGCCACTTCCCGAGCCACTGGTCTCTTCACCTTCAAAAATAAACACACAATTTTATTGCATGTTATTTTACATCACAATAAAAAGGAGACAAAATTATGTCAGCAAGGGTAATGGTCTTCACACATATAATATGGTTCTGCTTTAGCTTATGAAACCTATCCTCAGTGCAGCTCCACTTATGGTAGTCTTTGGAATAGTGATCTGATCAACTTGTTTGAGGTTGCTGCTCCCTTCGGTTCTCACACTTTTCTATTGGCTCATCACTATGATTGGCTGCCTCAATGGCCTATACCTATAGCAATGTATAAAAGGCAGGAAGAGGCAGGCAAGTTTCACCACTACCAACAAAGAGCTGGAAATTTGCTTGTCAGAATGGTATAGGATGACAAGGGATTTGGCCATAGTTTTGGAGACAGCTGGAATTTTTTTTACATATAGTTGCCTTAACGTCACACTGTAATTTAACTATATGTCTAAGTTCAGCTTTACGGTTCACAAGGTTGCCCAAATGTAATTCATATTGTGCATGGGATATTATGGGAGTTAGATATAAGTACATTTATTTTTTATGATTACATCTTTGGAATATGTTTTTTTTTTCAATATCTGCCTGGAGTTGTGTTTTAAAGTAAACCTCTTGTCTCAGTATTGTTGGCCAATTTGATTTTAGCGAAACAGAAAAATAGTCAGTTTTAAGAGTTATATTTATAAGTCAATTTGTTGCCTCATGTATGTACACTGTATAAAATGTCTAACAGTTTTCAATTAAAAACACTGACATTTTGCTTGTTAGGCCCCTTTTACATTGGTGGACTGATAGGACCATCCATTGCCATCTATGAAGCAGCAAATGTAAATGGACATGTGTCAATTTACACATGCCTGCATCTGATCCAATCCACTAAAACAGAAGGAGGGGGGATCCCTTCCCATCAGTCTAGCGTGGGGGTCAGCAACCTTTAGATTGTGATCTACCAGTATATCGCTACCAGGTGACTGGTAGATAGAGTTCTGGACTTGCTGACCCGCCATCCCAGAGCATTAAACAGAGTGCAATGCAGAGGGACTACTTGTAAAGAAAGAGCTGTAGTAGGAAGCAAGAGCCACATAAGTCAATGCCTCCTCTGTAGTCCTGGCTCCTGTCTCATGCGGAGTGATACCAACTGCACTCCATCTCTTATCCCAGCTAGAGGTCTCCAGAGTGGTGCCAGCAGCAGGAAAGAAGAGATCTTCAGGTCAGTGTGAAGTAATACAGTGGGCACAATAGTATAGGACTGCTTTCATACAGATGTGCTGTGGTTTCCCCACACCGCGGGTGCAGTGCAGTGTACTTGCAGAATTCCTGCAAGTTTGCTGCACTTAGCTATAGACTTCTATTATATCCTGTGGGTTTGCCGCACTTAGCTATAGACTTATATTATATCCTGTGGGTTTGCTGCACTTACTGTAGCTATAGACTTCCATTATATCCTGCGAGTTTGCTGCACTTAGCCATAGACTTCTATTCTATCCTGCGGGTTTGCTGCACTTAACCATAGACTTCTATTATATCCTGTGGGTTTGCTGCACTTAACCACAGACTTCTATTATATCCTGTGGGTTTGCTGCACTTAGCCATAGACTTCTATTATATCCTGCAGGTTTGCTGCAATTAGATATAGACTTCTATTATATCCTGTGGGTTTGCTGCACTTAGCCATAGACTTCTATTATATCCTGCGGTTTTGCTGCACTTAGCTATAGACTTCCATTATATCCTGCGGGTTTGCTGCACTTAGCCATAGACTTCTATTATATCCTGCGGTTTTGCTGCACTTAGCTATAGACTTCCATTATATCCTGCGGTTTTGCTGCACTTAACCATAGACTTCTATTATATCCTGCGGGTTTGCTGCACTTAGCCATAGACTTCTATTATATCCTGCAGGTTTGCTGCACTTAGCCATAGACTTCTATTATATCCTGCGGGTTTGCTGCAATTAGATATAGACTTCTATTATATCCTGTGGGTTTGCTGCACTTAGCCATAGACTTCTATTATATCCTGCGGTTTTGCTGCACTTAGCTATAGACTTCCATTATATCCTGCGGGTTTGCTGCACTTAGCCATAGACTTCTATTATATCCTGCGGGTTTGCTGCACTTAGCCATAGACTTCTATTATATCCTGCGGGTTTGCTGCACTTAGCCATAGACTTCTATTATATCCTGCGGGTTTGCTGCACTTAGCCATAGACTTCTATTATTTCCTGCAGTTTTGCTGCACTTAGCTATAGACTTCCATTATATCCTGCCAGTTTGCTGCACTTAGTTATAGACTTCTATTATATCCTGCAAGTTTGCTGCACTTAGCTATCGACTTCTATTGTATCTTGCGGGTATGGTGCACTCCTGAATGCAGGAGTTTTGGTGCATTTTTAGAAAGTGTATCAAACCTGTAGGCTATAATAGAAGTCTATGGCAAAGCGCAGCTAACCCAGGAAAGTTGCAGATGCACTGCTGTGCAATGCACACGATTGTGAGAGGGTAGTATGGCAATTAAAGGTTTAAATCCAGTGTGAGCAGCTGACACTGTGCCTTGTGATCTTTGACTTCACCTCTTTACGTTTGCCTACCCCTGGTCTAGTGGATCAGATGACAGTTGAATGTAAAACGGACAGGTGGTCCATTTACATTTGGACAGCTATAGAGGAAATTGGGCTGTGTGTGTCCACTCAGCATAAGCAGACATGGTGCTAGCAGCAGGAAAGAAGAGACCTTCAGGTCCTGGCTGAGCAGGTGGATCTGCTGGCGGAGTCTGCCCGTGTGAAAGCAACCAATTGTCAGCACATGGTACGGTGTGTCTGTGTAAATATTCCATTGTCTGCTATAGGTAATTGATGGAAATTGCAGATAGATTCTTATGGCTATAAACTAAATGTGAATATTTTCAGCTGAGCGGAATAGACAGTTTAAAACCTTTACAGAGATAAAGGAACAGAATAAGTTTTGATGAGTTGTTGATTAGTCATGAAATAGAAAAGGAAGACTTAGAGGGAGGGTAAGAGAAAAAAATGAACTACAAAGAAAAAGGAGAGAAATAAAGAAAGATGGGCCTATACCTTATTCTGCAGTTCTTATGATAATGATTTATATTACTTATTATATGATTTATTGATCCCAAGATCAATTGTGTAAAATACCAGGTTTTAATACTCTGCAGATATTACCATCTGACATTACCTGTTTCATTTAGAAGACCCATTTTAAAATTTGCACAATGATTTATCTTTTAAAATCTGCTGATATTTCTGCTTTTCTTATTCATAGAAAAACAAATACAAGACATCCAAAAGATACTAAAGATGTAGATACAAGGACACACATATAGTTCTACTGTCTGTCATATCTAAGCTAGTAACTTACTTGTATCTTGAAAATTAACATCATTTCCATTAAGAGCGTTCTTTAATTTGTTTGTAGCCGTTCGTAGTGCCATTATTTGTTGCCTTACAAATGTGTCCGGCCTTGTAATGTCTACATCCACCTCCGGATTATTGATCTGATTTATCAAGCCATCAGTCATTACTTCAGGGAGATACCTGAAAAGTCAACCCTTAGTTAATTTCAAACAGTCACTGAACAGGAAACACAGCGCCAAAACACATGAGTCAATCTATCTGCTTCAATAGTTCATTACACTGGCAGCCATTGAGTCGTGAAGCAAAGAGGTCATGTCTGGCCACTTTAGCATGGAGAGAATATACTTGCATGAACCCTTTGAATTTTTTAATTTCAGTAGTACAAGATCTATAGTATAAGCAGTATGTTTTACAACTGTAATATATTTTTGGCAGTATGCAGGCACCACTCAAAGATTTTAATGTTAGGTGTTTCCAATGAAGGGTACTGATAAAACCACAGCAAATACTTTTTAAACAATTGTGTGCTTTCAAATTTCTGGCAACAGTTTCACACACTGATTGGGAGTAAGGTGTCTTCCAACCAATACCTGACCTTCCAATTGCTCTTTTGGCAAAACAGGTAAGGATTCACACGGAAAAAATCCAAATTATTGTGGAAATCCTTCCCAGGAGGGCAGAGACCATTATGGCGGCAACACCATATCAATGGCTATGTTTTTTTTTCATCCAGCAACTCATATTATTTAAAAGGCTTTTTGAGTTTTGTAACTGCTTAGTGTGCTGAGGAATATTTTTTTCTGTGTTTTCCACTGCCTATAGGCACCTTTAATTTTTCTAATTATACACTTACAGTATCTAAGGAAGTGGCTGCTATTTTTGCTTTGTGGGATTTGGTACAGATGCACACTAGAGGTCTGCAGCTGCCATGAACCAATTCTTTCCCTCTAGTGTGCTCCTGTAACTTTAGGAAGATAGGGCTATCCTACTTTCACACTGATCTGCTGCAAAAACACAGCAAAAACGCATAGGCGGTTTTTCCCACGCTTTTGCCGTGCTTTCTGAGCATTTTTAAAGAACATGTGACTTAAAAACTGCACCAAAAATGTTTCCCAAAGGCATTTTTGTGGCGCTTTTCAGGCATTTTCCATTGATTTCAATGGGAAGAGGCATTTTTGGGGCGTTTTTTTTTTAACTCACCATACATGCCCCAAAGATGCTGCAAGCAGGAGTTTTACACTACACCGCAAGCGCAAAGCCTGAGTGTGAAAACATGCATACTGTAGATATACATTCACATACATAGGGAAGCTCTTTTCTTGAGCTTTTCAGGTGCTTTGTTAACGCAAAACCACTTAAAAAACTCCTCAGTGTGAAAGTAGCCTTAGGCATTCCAGCTTTTCTTCTTTTTCTTCCTGGGATCACGCTTTGCAGAGTTGCTTTGATGCAGCAGTGTGACTACACATGTATTTGCAAATATAATAATAATATTTATTCTTATTTATGTTATATAGAACCTTTAAAGGTAGCTTCTCAAAGTGCTTTACAAAGAGAAACAAAAACACAAGAAATACACAGGATAAAACAAAAGAAAAAAGGGACAACTACACAATTACGTGAAAGCTTGTCTAAACAAAAAATGAAAACCTCTAATTGCAACCTTAAATATTGAAACAGATTAATTGGGCATTTTATGCTTACTAGATGGGCAGTGTGCTGGTGAATTTCTTTCTCTCTCTCTCTCACTATATATATATATATATACACACTATATTGTCAAAAGCATTGGGACACCCCTCCAAATCATTGGATTTAGGTGTTCCAATCACCTCCATGGCCAAAGGTGTATATAATCAAGCACCTAGGCATGCAGACTGCTTCTACAAACATTTGTGAAAGAATGGGGCGCTCTCAGGAGCTCAGTGAATTCAAGCGTGGTACTGTGATAGGTTGCCATCTGTGCAATAAGTCAATCTGTGAAATTTCCTTGCTAATAAATAGTCCACGGTCAACTGTTAGTGGTATTATAACAAAGTAGAAGCAACTGGGAACAACAGTATCTGCATGCTGAAGCACACAGTGCGCAGAAGTCACAAACTGTCTGCAGTGTCAATAGCTAAAGACCTCCAAATATCATGCGGCATTCAAATTAGCACAACAGTGTGTAGAGAACTTCATGGAATGGGTTTCCATGGCTGAACAGCTGTATCCAAGCCTTGCATCACCAAGTGCAATGCAAAGCATTGAATGCAGTGGTGTAAAAGCATGCCACCACTGGACTCTAGAGCAGTGGAGACGTGTTCTCTGGAGTGATGAATCACGCTTCTCTGTCTGGCAATGCGATGGACGTGTCTGGGTTTGGCGGTTGCCAGGAGAACGATACTTGCCTGACAGCATTGTGCCAAGTATAAAGTTTGGTGGAGGGGGATTATGGTGTGGGGTTGTTTTTCAGGGGTTGGGCTTGGCCCCTTAGTTCCAGTGAAGGGAACTCCAAAGGTGTTAGCATACCAAGGCATTTTGAACAATTGAATACTCCCAACTCTATTGGAACAGTTTGGGGATGGCCCTTTCCTATTCAAACATGACTGAGCACCAGTGCACAAAGCAAGGTCCATAAAGACATGAATGAACGAGTTTGGACTGGAGGAACTTGACTGACCTGAACCCAATAGAACACATTTGGGATGAATTAGAGGGGGACTGAGAGCCAGGCCTTCTCGTCTGACATCAGTGCCTGACCTCACAAATTCCCTTCTGGAAAAATGGTAATAGACACACTCCTAAATCTTGTGAACAGCCTTTCCAGAAGAGTTGAAGTTTTTATAGCTGCAAAGCATGGGCCAACTCAATATTGAATCCTACAGACTAAGAGTGGCAATATAGTGTGTATATATATATATAAATATATATATCTCTTTGCTGCCACTAGGCAAACTAGGCAGCCAACTAGTTGGCCGGATTTAGGGAGGTGCTGGAGTGGGCTACGCTGCCCCAGTTTTCAATTGTGTTCCCCAGGCTGGTCTTTCCATGGCCGCTGTGCCTGGCCGCTGAGTGCTTTCCCTTATCCCCGCACTCACAACTAGGACATGGGGAGATCAGCCTGGAGTGGTGAAGCCTGCAAAGAAGAAATGACAGGAGAGAGCCAGGAGGTGTGAGCTGTGCTCTCCTCTCCTGTCAGTGGAGCAGTACTCCATAAAGCAGATGGCACAGGATTGCTCTTACATTGGCATGTTCAGTATTTGATTAATTTCCTGGCTCCCTGCTTCCAAGAGATAAGCAGTCATTGGAGGAGATGAGGCCGGGTAATCAAACTGTGTACAGCCTGATCCAAGAGCGATTCTGTGTGATCTGCTGTATGGAGGATCTCTCCACTGACAGGAGTGACAGAACAGTACAACCTGCACCTCTCCCTGGTTTTTCACCTGTAAGTTTGGGGGGGGGGGGCTTGTAGGCTGGGGGAACTGTACACATTGAAAGGAGGGGTGACAATCATTTGTGTTGAGATGAGAGTGCCATGCAGGGGGTGGGGGCTATATGTGCTGGGAAGAGTAATGGGGATGATGAATGGGGGGAGGGGGAATTTGTGCTAGGAAAAGGAATGGGGGGATATAAGTTAGGAGTAGGAGGGAGGTTTCGGGGGAGAGGTGTTGGGTGGACTTTGTGCTAAGGGGGGGGGGTTGTATGCTGGGAAGGGTAATTTAGAGGGGTTTTAGCTAGAGGAGAGATTTGGGGGGATTTCACCTAAGTGAGGGGATTGAAGGAAGAGGATTAGTGCTGGGAGGGGGGATTGGGGGGTGGGGTGCTAGGAGAGGGGATTGGAGGGGATTTGTACTAGGAGGGGGAGCTTGAGGGAAATTTGCGCTAGGAGAGGTGATTGGGGAAGAGGGTTGTGCTAGGAGAGGTGATTTGTGCTAGGAGAGGTGATTGGGGGGATGTATGCTAGGAGGGAGGATTGGGGTGTGTGTGTGCTAGGGGATTGGGGGGGATTTGTGCTTGGAGAGGGGAATTTGTGTTAAAAGAAGGGATTGGGGGGGGATTTGTACTAGGAGGGGGAATTTGGGGGGATTTGTACTAGTAGGGGGGGTTGGGGATGAATTTGTGCTAGGAGAGGGGATTGGGGAGATTTGTGCTAGGAAAGGAGATTGGGGGGATTTGTGTTAGGACGGAGGATTGGGGGGGGAATTTGTACTAGGAAAGGGGATTTGGGAGGGGGGTTGTGCTAGGAGAGGGGATTGGAGGGATTTGTACTAGGAGGGGGATTGGGAGAATTTGTGCTAGGAGAGGGGGAATTGGGATGGGATTTGTGTTAGGAAAGAGGATTGGGGGGGGGAATTGTTCTAGGAGGGGGTATTGGGAGGGGTTTTACTACAAGAGGGGGTTATGCTAGGAGGAGGGATTTGGGTTGGGAGGAAATATTTGTGCTGGGAAGGGTAATTTGGAGGGTGCTGTGGTAGGAGAAGGGATTTAGGGGATTTATTCAAGGAGGGGGGATTTGGGGGAGGATTTGTGCATGGGTGTAAAATTTGAGGAGAAGATTTGAGGATGTGTACTAGGAGGGGTGAAGTAGAACTACAGGTGAAGTTTTTTTTTTTCTGGGGGGGGGGTGCAAGTAGATGGTCTTGCCTAGGGCACAAAATAGTCTAGCATTGGTTTTATATATATATATATATATATATATATATATATATATATATATTTATTCACCAGCCAGCCATTTTAATGGTCCTCCAGTGTTTATTTTCTTATCACGGAGAACGTCTAGTACATTAAACTGTATGAGGCTACTTATCATTGTTTAGCTTTCTTAGCTGCATATCAAGAACAGCACTGTTCGATATCATGAATAATTTGCCGTCATTGAAATTCTGCTCTGTGAAAAAAGATCTGATAGATTAAATGTTATAATAACACTTTATAGAATTGATTTATTTTTCCATTGTGCTGGATTATGGTGTTCATTTTTATCTTTAAGGATGGACAGTGCTGTTTCCCAATTATTCTCACCAGTGATTAAAAAAAAAGACAACAATGAGTAAATTATCTCAAGGACTCTATGTAATGTACATTTAGGTAATGCAATGACCACTGGCAAAGCATCAGCCACTTTCACACGATTTTCATACTTTGTCAACAGTTTGTCATTTCAAGCAAGTATCATATCGGTAGACATCTAAGCGTAAGGAACCGCCTGGCGGTACCTCTAGCAGCCCACTGGTAAGGTTTCCACAGAGCGCGGAGTCTAAGTCCCGGTTCGCTTGTTCACCAGGGCCCCTGATGGTGGGGATGGACTTGGAGCGAACCAATACCAGGTCGCGGCTCCTGAGTACACCTGCCCGTGGTAGAGGAATCCGCCAGAGGTTCCTGCAGGGTGAGAGCCTGATGTGAAGAGGCGGATATGCCAGGGCAAGGTGGATGGATGAGCAAGAGCGTGGTCAGACAAGCCGAGTCGGTAGCCATGGGAGCAGTGCGGTACAAAGCAGCGACAGAGAATGGTCGGGTCACACGTCAGGTCAGCAACAGAAGGTCAGATCCACAAGGGGGCACCCAGGAGGGAGGTCAGGCAAGCCAGGGGTCAGAGCAGGAGAGAACAGCAAGGTCAAGAACAATCCGAGTCAGCAACGATCAAGAATCACGGTAACAGGATCAGGAACACAGGGAGACCAAATGGCAATACCTGTCAGTGCAGGGCGATTTAAATAATGCGCCCTGCGCTGTCATTGGTGCCAGGCGCGCACCCGCGGCTCCGAGTGCGCATGCGCGGGATCCGTCTCTACCGCGGCCGGCCAGGACCTAGTGCCCGTACACTAGCTTGAACGGGCACAGTGCGCCTGCACCGAGCCGAGGATCGTGGCAGCTCCTGACACTAAGTGTTACATGAAACTGCCTGTATTTACAAATATATGTGTCACAATCCCACGATCGCTGCCACCAATATGTCATGATTGCGGGGTCAGACCCCAGACCTTCTCACTCAAACTCGTGACTGCAGGACTAGCCGATCTAAAACCACAATGTGACGTGTGTAACAATGCCACACCCAGCTGCACCCTGCACAACGATTTTCCAGCTAATGGGCCACAATCGATGTACCGGCATCCTGGGCAATTGTTACTGGGTCAGGTTAATTACGCAATTAACCCTTCACACTGCCACCACCTCCTTTTTGTACAGAGAAAGAGGAAACTGGGCGTTATCAGCTATAACACTATAATGATTGAGATAATCGTCTGTATAAAACGATCATAACACAAGCCTGTTATACAGAGGGTTAATCAAACAGTAGCATTCTCTTTAGAGGCAGGGATTCATAAATTGCAATACAGAGCTATAGAAACAGTTCAACACTTTCAGAACGGGTGCAATAAAAATATTTACAGTAAAAGGATGTATCTAAGATAGAAATATACAGAGCATAACAGCACAGCAAAGAGATAACAGAGAGAGGTTAAAGGGTTAAGGTACTTGCCATTAAACCTTGGATGTAAGCAGATCAAGTTTCTGAGCAGAAGGGCACGGGTCTCCCCCAGGTGGTATTGATGTTAAAAATGGGAGACGTCTTCAACAACTTACACTCTTAGGTCTGACAGCCTATTTTGTAGTCCCCAGCAGGGGGTGTCTCTTAAGTCAAGGCCCAATAACCCGTTTAGGGCGTGTAGTTATGGGCGGATGCCTCAACTAGAGCAAAAATCTCCCTTAACTCATATTTTGGCCCATAACTGTCCATCTGCACAAGGGACAGTCCACCCACAGGTAGATTATTATGCAGACACGTCTGAGGATTGATTAGATATGAATTATGAAATTATATACTGCACGGTTCACGAGATCTATGTTTCTGCATTCCTATGTGTCCGAGACAAGGCAAGTGACCCATCAAACTGTTCGCCTGCTCATTGGCCATCTGACGATATGTCTGGTTTTTATGTAAGTCTCTCATATTCCAAAATATGAGACATAGGGGAAACATGGATTTTAACAAGGTTATCTGATTCTGTCACCTACGCTGAGTTAGGTTTATGAGGTTGGAATCTCTCTCAACTCAGGAGAAAGCTTGCCTTATCTCTTCCGAGGTGTGAGATGGTACAGCTTTCCGAGACAGCTAGGCACCCAGCTCAGAGATGCCTTGGCCTGCCAGTGACCCACAACCAGCACACACACACACATGCTGGCCAAATGTCTCCTCTCAGAGAGGGAGGGGGAGGGAGTGAGGGGAGAAAATGGATACTCTTAACAAAATGGAGTCTGCGTCCTTCACTGTGTGTTGCGCACGTTTGCGACAATATGATTCATCTATATTGAGAAATAAAAGCATATAATAATGTAATCCTACCATACCAGGCCCATATGAAAACTCAAGACCAATGCTGAACATGAACTTTTGCAACCGACACGTTGTTGGTTTACATCTAAGCAAAAATTTCAAACAAGTCAACAAAAAATATACTGTATATGTTTTTGCATGTTTTTTAATAAAGATTTCCCCCAAATGTGTAATGGGACTTTTAAGGCAACATACACAAATGTAAACATACAACTTAATTTTTATTACAAAAAAATAAAAAAATATAGGATCATCACAAATAGCACATGCGGCTAAACCAAGATATATAGGTGGAGAGGGGAGGAAGACAAATGTTTCCTCAGTAAAGGTACCCAACACATTTTAGAACAATGTCTTTGTTCAGGGGTAAACTGAAGAAAAAGGATGGCTGAAAAAAATTCTATGAGATACAATAGAGAACAATGAGAATCCATATATGCCATTTATACATTAATAAAATTACACTGCGTTACATACCATCCAATTGTTTTTAATCTTTACAACCGCCAATAAAAAAAACATCCATCTTCCTCTCCTCTCCACCTTTAGAATAGGGAGGTTGCATCTCCACATCAAGTCTGCATGTTTAATCTAGCTGCCTATATATGTTGGTTTTAGCCGTATGTGCTGTTTGTAATGATCCTATATTTTTGTTGTACGTTTACATTTGTGTGTATGTTGCCTTAAAAGTCCCATTACAGAATTTGGGGAAAATTTTTTATTGATATTTCCTGGGATGTTGACAACTATAAAGTGATTCCTGCAGTGGTTCCACAAATCCATTGTATGTTTTTAAGGGGCTTAGTACCACCCCTCGAAAACTCTTGGAGGTATTCACTGCATACATCTTTGGTCTGGCATTGGATGTGACACGAACACTCCATATGCTCTGCATATAGAATATACTGTAGAAGCATCACCTGTGAGTAGATTGTACATTTGAAGGATGTACCTGACCTCCCCAGCCCACAGGTTGCATATATTTCCATGGTTTACATGGTCTACTATAAAGAGTAACTCTGTTTTGGGTGGTGTGCTGCAGGGTTCTATTCCCTGACAGTTTGGCTGTTTAGCTGAATCAGTTTTAAGATAATTTAATGTATACAGTGCTGTTACTAATATTAAATGTCTGAAGTAACTTTGTGTAAGATGTATGTACCTTATAAGATAAATTATGGATCAAGGATCTGCAGTTGTTGCTTGTGACCAGGACAACATTTGGTACTAAAAGTCACTGTAGATTTATTGCTGCTATATGAAATAATATCATAATCAGGGGTGATATGATTATCAGGTGTTTCTTCAGCTATGTTCTTAAAAATTAGAAGAATAAAAAACAAGTTGGGTTTGATGAGCTGATTGCCCACCAACATGTAGGGGAAATCTAAATATTGGAGAGGGATCAGGTACAGAAAGAGTTTATAATAAAAACGTTGTCCTTCAGGATACAGAAGAAGAAGACATACATAAATGCCCACTTTATTGCTTGTTCCTCTTTCTTTTTTTTTTTTAAATGTATGCATAACAAATATATTTAGGTGCGCAGTTTTGCGTAATCAACTTCTTGCAGTATTCATTAGAGAGCAGGGGCAGACTGACCATTTGGAAACTCAGGCACTGCCGGAGGGCCCGGGGTCAGTAGGGGGCCCCATGAGATGCCCCTGGTACCTTTTTCATAGGCTTTTTTGAGTTTGGGCAAGGACACAGGGGCCCCCTGATGCACTATTGCCCGGGGGGCCCCATGAGTTGTCAGTCCGCCCCGTTAGGGAGATTTGTTTCTAATTTTGGATAGAATATGAAGAGTTAGAACTTACACCTCCTTTCTATTGCTACCCTCAGTATTTACCCTTGTGACCACGGATTACCAACATGAATAGGAGGTAAGGGAAAATCTTCCAACTGAGAAATTAATAACTACCAAAGATGGAATTTCCCATCACTTAAAGGGAGATTTAGTTATTTTCCTGCCATGTCTCTGGGACGTAAAAAGAAGGAAAATCTTCAAAGTGGGTGAGAACACGATATAATTCCCAACCCTTCCCTACTCATACCCAATACTTAAAAGAAAGCTAAAATAACTGCAGCAACACCTCACGTGTCCAACCTGTTGTGTCCAGACATGTGTCCATAACATCTGCTGGAAGATGTTTAGCACTGTGGTGTGGTCTTCTGAAAATACTAGATATGTAGCTTTCATTGATCCAATAGTTTCAATATATTCTAGTCACTAACTCGCAGAATTAAGGTTAATCATACGAATATATCCATGTCTTTGGAGTAGTTTACTGTATATAGATCATTTCATTGAGACCTATAAAGTGTAATCAGATGAACAAAAGGGGCTTGACCAAGTTTTTGACACTTAGATATAATTTTATGTAAATTCTAGCTTTTTTTCACATCATGCCTTAGATTTCCAAGTTTTAAACCATTGATGGGGTAGCCTCACTTTCTGAAGTGCCTAGATATTTCTTTAACTTCTTCATGGTACTCTTCATCCTCAGAATGGTTCCTCACAATTCTGAAGAACTGATCTTGAGGTATTCAGTTATTGGCTGCAGTAGGATGATAGCTGACAGCATGAAAGAGTGTATTCTTTGCAGTGGGTTTACCAAAAGTGTTTGTTTTTATATATCCATCATGGACAATGATTTTCACCAGTGATAGGGAAGCTTCAGTTGATTCTTCAAATTTTCTATTTAATAAAGCAACCTGGCAATTTAGCATTTGGTTAACTGGTTCTATTTATTTATGACTTGTTTGTGGCTTAGAATTGCTTGTGTGGGGGCTTAGGTTCAATTAATAATCATGTGTACCCTTGATTAGTATACAGTAAATTTTTTAATTTGTATTCTTAATTAGAAGAACATTTCTTGTTTAATTCGTGAGGTTTCTGCATCACATTGTAACTGGAGTTAGTAATTGTTTAGTGTGCCATATTGAAGCCTCTGAATGTACTTTAATGAATGCTTGGTCCTGGCATTAAAGCTCTTTACATTATATAATAATTCAGTGGTTTGAATGATTCATTGATCGATCTGGCTGCTGATGTATCTTTATAAAGGAACTACTGCAGAACAAAAGTAAACATCTATTCTGGTGCCCATATGCAGTATATGGAGGGTCTATATTAGTGGATGACAAGAGCTTCCTCTCCTACAAGAAATCATGGGCATTGCAGTTTGCAGCAAACATTCCACAGTCTATCCTTTAACATTAGCATTGGCTAATGCGCTCTGATACCAATAAGCACAGCAACAGGTGTAATTTATAGATATGTAAAGTTTAGGAACCCACAATATCCAATACATTAATTATAGTCACTTTAGATTACTGAATATAAATATTGCTATTTACACTTTTTCAATAGGATTAGGATTGTGCACAGAAAGCACGGAATATACAGTATAGCTGCTGTTGCTCTATATCTACAGATTCTGCTTCTGGTTTGTTATGCACAGGCTGGCCTTAAAGCGGAACCCATAACAACTTGATAAAAAATAATCTTCTTTAGCAAGGAACATACATTCCACATTAATAATTTTGCAACCTCTACATTTTTGGCACAGTGCTGCAAAAAATAATCAGTAGGAAAATAATAATTGAATGGAGGAAAATAAGGGGTTACTTGTCAGGTTGCTTTAACCACTTCAGTACCAGGCACTTTCACCCCCTTCCTGCTCAGGCCAATTTTCAGCTTTCAGCATTGTTGCACTTTGAATGACAATTGTGTGGTCGTGCAACACACCCATATGACATTTTTATCATTTTTTTTTCACAAAAATAGAGCTTTCTTTTGGTGGTATTTAATCACCACTGAGTTTTTTATTTTTTTTCTAAATAAAACAAAAATCACCTGAAACTTTTGAAAACAATGCACATTTCTTCATACATTTAGGTCAAAATGTATTCTGCTACATTTCTTTGGTGAAAATAATAATTGAATTTTTAATTTTTTTTTCAACTGTTTCTATTATTTTTTTTTCTTTTTTAGAAAATGTTTTCTTTTTTTTACAATTTTATTTTTCAGCACACTGTGACCAAAGCAATACAATGTTATCATAGCAACATTGAACTACTCTGGGCAAGTGATCAGAATTTTTTTTCTTTTAACACATTATGATTGCTAATACCAATGTATTTCATTGATATTTGCAATCATTGTTACTGAATGAAACTGATTCATTCAGTCTTTTTGTTGTGATTACCTCTGATTGGGCAAAGCTGATCACATGATACAGATGGGCTGTGATTGGCCCTTCTTGTATCATGTGACTGCCTTGACCAGTCACAGCTAACAACATAATTGTATACAATGGATGGCATGACAGGAAGCCATCCATTGTATACAATTGACATGTGATCTGCTGTGATTGGTCACAGCGGTCACATGACACTGGCAATGGGCCGGTGTAGTGTTATGTCATCGGCTGTGTCCTGTGGACATAGCCGGTGACAGATCACACTGCTGCGCGGCAGCGAGAGTGACTTGTTTTGACAGGACATCATATGATGCCCAGTCACAATGGCGAGTGTCCCGCCCGCCTGTCAATCTGCTATAGGCTGGGCGGGAAGGTGTTATACCACTTTCCTTTCAGAGGATTTACCCCCTTTCCTGACCAGGCAATTTGTTGTGATATTGCGCTGTGTTACTTTAAGTGACAATTACACGGTCATGCAACGATTCACCCAATTGAAATTTACGTCCCTTTTCCCCTACAAATAGAGCTTTCTTTCAGTGATATTTGATTGCCTGTGTGTTTTTTATTTTTTGCACTATAAACAAAAAAAGACTGACAATTTTGAGAAGAAACAATATCCTGTATAATAATATTCTTGACTTTTTACTATAAAACATATCTAGTAAAATAATTAAAAAAAACTAATTTTATCATAAATTTAGACCAAAATGTATTCTGCTACATGTCTTTGCTAAAAAAAATCCCAATACGTGTACTAGTAATGGGGGCGATCAGCGACTTGTAGCGGGACTGCGGCGGGCACTCTGACTCTGGAGGGAACTGACTTGGTGTCACTGACATCTCCAGTGACACCAATACAGTGATCAGTGCTAATAAAAAGCGCTGACACTGTACTAATGGCACTGGGCAGGAAGGGGTTAACATGTGGGGTGATCAAAAGGTTAACTGTGTGCTGTTTTACTATGAGGCTGTGTCTGTGTTTCACTGTACGCACACTGCTTTGTATGGCTCTGCATAGCAGAACAGTGCAGTGTGCAGGATCTGACAGGGGAAAGATCTGTGTTGTTTATACACAGGTCTCTCCCCCATTGGAGATACTCAGTGATTACTGGGTGCCGGTGACTGACAGCTGATGCCACGAATGACGCGTGCTCGCCCCCTACCCAGAACTGCAAAATCACGTATATACAGTTATGTGATTTTGCGCACCCGTGCCGCCCTGTAGCAGTATTTCTGCTATAGGGCGGCGCAGAAGCAGTTAACTGACTTAATCTACAGATCGAAGTTCATCCCTTTGATCTGTAGATGAATAAACAGAAAGATACAAAATGAAACATTATTTCTTTTGAGCAGTGTTGTTAATAAACCTGGACTGCTTTTCTTTGAGAGCTCCAACTGTCAGAGCTTTCTCTGTGTACTTTGCAATGCCTCCTTGATTAATCAGAGCTAAATTGCCCAGTACTGTGACAGGGGAGGTCCTGGCAGCAGGACAGAAGGTCTGGAAGTGTTACACAAGCCCAGTGTAACATAATGGCTTTTTTGGGCATGTCTAACATGTCCAGAGTCTGCAACTGGTTAAACAATTGATATACAAACATGTTTACTGTTTTACCTGCCAATGTTTTTGTAATTTTGTTTAGCTGGTGTTGTAAATTATACACTCCTAGCACACAACATAATCAGGCAGGTGTCACCCCCATTTCTTTATGCTTCCTAGTCACCTCTTCTCCTCCAATCTGCTCATTAGACAATGCATAAGCAATAAACTCCTCTGTCATGTTCGTAGAGAGGGAATCCAACAAGAAGTAAAGATGCAAGCAGTAAAAGAATATTACTGACTGTGTGGTGGGGCAAAGGTATATCATCACAGGAGTAGCTTGACAAATTCAAAAATCATGTGGAAGCTCCAATAGTAGCTATGAATATGTATTAATTGTGAACTTCATAATGATATAATCATTGCTCTTTAAACTGATATACACCAAAATGCAAGGTGCTGGAGCAACTGGTGGATGGTGTCACAGCAATCAAAGGAACAATGTTGCCAGCATCTTAATCTTCTGTGTAAAGAGACATCTTTATTGACATTTGTTCAGCATGTCATAAAGCATAGGTCAGACATTATGGGGTTTATTTACTAAAGCTGGAGAGTCCAAAATCAGACTCCCTTCTGCATAGAAACCAATCAGCTTCCAGGTTTCATTGCCAAAGCTTCATTGAACAAGCTGAGGTTAGAAGCTGATTGGTTTCTATGCAGAAGGGAGTCTGATTTTGGACTCTCCAGCTTTAGTAAATAAACCCCTATGGGACCACCAGGAGTCCTTTCCTGAGGCAAAAGTGAAGCCTAACAAAGGAACCTCTGGTGGTTCCAAAACTTTGCACCTATGTGGTGTGACACGCTGAACAACTGTCAATATAGATTTATCACAAGAAGATTAACCACTTCAGCTCCAGAAGGTTTTACCCCTTCGTAACCAGGCCATTTTTTGCTATACGGCACTGCGCTACTTTAACTGCTAATTGCCCGGTCATGCAATGCTGTACCCAAACAAAATGTATTTATTTATTTTTTCACACACAAATAGAGCTTTCTTTTGGTGGTATTGGATCACCACTCTTTGTTTTTTGCAATATAAATGAAAAAAGGCCTCAAAGTTTGATAAAAAAAATATTTTTTACTTTCCTCTATAAAATATATCAAATAAAAAAAGTTTAAAAAATCAATTTTCTGCTACATGTGTTTGATAAAAAAATCCAAACAAGGGCATATTGATTGGTTTGCGTTACAGTTATAGCTCCTACAAACTATGCTATATATTCTGAATTTTTTTTTATCCTATTAACCACTTGGTAACTGCACTCTAGCCAAATGATGGCTACCGCAGTTATCCAGTTCTGGGAGGACGTCATATGAAGTCCACCCAGAACGCGCCCTCCTGCGCTCCACCAGCAGTGTGCACCCGGTGATCTCCGTGATCGCTGTGTCCTACTGACACAGCTGATCATGTGATGAGGTAAAAGACCAATCACAGCTTCCTTTTACCACATGATCAGCTGTGTCTAATGACACAGCAGATCACGGAGTAAATACAGTTGCTGGTTATCGGCAGCAGTTTCTTCACGCTGTCACAGCATGAGGAGAGTACTACTGATAACTGTCAGCTGTCACAGAGCAGATCGGCACTGATCATCAGGGCACTGGTGATCAGTGCCCTGCAGTGCCGCCCACCAGTGCCCCCCACCAGTGCCCATCAGTGCCACCCAGCAGTGCTGCCCAGCAGTTGTGCCTGTCGGTGCCCAGCAGCGCCTCCCATCAGTGCCCTTCAGTGCCACCCATCAGTGCCCAGCAATGCCGCCAGTCAGTGCTGTCAGTGCCGTCAGTCAGCCCCACACATCAGTGTCGCCCATCAGTGCTGGCTATCAGTGCCCATCAGTGCCGCCTATCAGTGCTCATCAGTGCCGCCTATCAATGAAGCACCATCAGTGTCTCCTCATCAATGCTCATCAATTCCATCTCACCAGTGCTCATCAGTGCTGCCTATCAGTGCAGCAACATCAACGCACATCAGTAAAGGAGAAAAATTATCTGTTTGCAAATTTTTATAGTAGAAACAAAGAAAAATTAAAAAAAAAAAGTTTTGCTATTTTTTTGTTTATAATGCAAAAAATAAAACACCCAGTGGCAATTAAATACCACTAACAGAAAGCTCTATTTGTGTGAAAAAAAAAATGATAAAAATTTCATATGGGTACAATGTTGCATGAACGAGCAATTGTCATTCGGAGTGCGACTGCGCTGAAAGCTGAAAATTGGCCTGGGCACAAAGGGGGTATAAGTGCTCAGTAGGCAAGTGGTTAATGGTGGTGATCAGCGACTTATATAGACTGTGGGCAATCTGACAACAATATCACCAGTGACATTAGGGCAGTGGTCTCCAAATTGGGGCCCGGAGACCAGATGTGACCCTTTGCTTGCCTTTACCTGGCCCTTGGGGCACTATTCCACCAACTGTCACCAGTGATGGAGCACCATTCCTTCTACAGACACCATCAATGGGGCACTATTCCTCCTATTAAAACTGAAGATGTGGCATTGATGCCAGGGCTTTTCTACTCCCACTGACTACAGTCTGGCCCCCTAAAATCTGAAGGACAGTAAACTGGCCCTTTGCTTAGAAAGTTTGGAGACTGCTGATTTAGGGCAATCAAGGGGTTAAATGTGTGCCTAACTATGTGTAATGTGTGCTGCTTTTAATACATGATCTCTAAGTTTCTCATTCTTGAGAAACTGACAGATTTCTCCCTCTGTACAGAGCCCTGTGTTGTTTACCAACACAGAGCTCTGGGCTGTGATTGTACACAGCTGATATGCATGTCCCGGCCGTGAATTATTGGCAGGGACTAGCTGACAGGCACCAGCTGTGTGCAATCACAGTGAGTGCTGGAAGGGGATGGGGGGGGGGGGGCGCTTGTGCTCAAAACCTGGAATTGGCAGCGACATACCTGTATGTTGCTTTGCCTACAGCAGCCGCCAGTCCGGAGTACATTACAGGCATAAAGTGCTTGAGGAGTACTGGCAACTGTGACTTTTAGACACTCATATGTTTTATATATTACTAAATCTGTACATTGTTCATGTGAATTTCATTTATAAAGCAGAAGCACACGCAGAATTAGAAGTCCCTCTGGGGTAAAAGTACCATTTCGTGATAACCTAGGCAGGAGACTAAGGTGTACATTTATCAAGCAGTGCTAAATGACCACTGGCCTTCTCCCAGGAGACAGCTCTTCTCTGAGTGCCTGTTTATGAAGCGGCGTAGATCGCTTCTCCTGATGAGGAAAGAAGAGATCTAAAAATGCTTTGAACTCTAGAAAACAGCTGTTGTTGCTGTAATCTTGCGAGATCTAGGGAGATTACAGTAACAAGCAATCAGTAAAACACACAGCCGTCAGTTTATTAAGCAGTGGTAAATTATCTCTGCTGAGGTGGCGGCTCTTCTCAGTACACATGTATGCAATAATAGAAAAAATTATGTGTGTATATACACACAGGTGTACCTTGGTTTACGAATTTAATGCGTTCTCCAGAACATTTCGTATTACTAAAAAATTGTAAACTGAAACGAGATTTCCCACAGGAATGCATTGAAAACCAATTTATCTGTTCCGGAGGCCAGAAAAAAGTAAAACAAAAGTCGCTGTCACTATAGGTCAGTGCCGGTTTTTAAATATAATTACCGCTTTTTTTTTCTTCACTATAGCTCAGAGAATTAGTTGTCACTTTCCTTTTAGTTTATTTCCCAAGTAAAATGAAACAAAGTTTCCTTTAAGTTTATTTCCCCGAGTTAAAAGAAACAATGTTTCCTTTTAGTTTGTTTCCTGACATAAAAGAAACAAAGTATCCTTTAGCTCTGGGGGAAAGTGACAGCTAATTCTGTGAGATATAGTGAAGAAAAAAAAAAGCCTGCAATTGTATTTAAAAATCAGCACCGACATACACTTCGTATTGCAAAAAAAGTCATAAAAAATTTGTAAACCGAGGCATTATTTTCAATGGATTTTCATTCATAAACCAAAAATTACGTAAACCAAGGTGTTTGTAAATCGAAGTACACCTGTATATATATATATATATATATATATATATGAATAATTAGGCTCGCCTGTTGTTATATTCTTGTTAATCAGGATTTTATTGTGTAAAATCTACCTTTGCTCCTAAGATTTTCATTGAGGTGTATTCATTTTTTCAGCATGGTCTTGAAGGGATCTGTTTATTTTTTGTGTGTGCAAAATAACAAATCTGTTTGCAATCATTTGTGGGAGTATTTTGTAGTATAGTGTCCCATAGGAAATGTTGATTCTGTAAGGAAAGTAAAGATTTTCTGACAAATCTGTTTGGGTGTACTCATTTACAATGAGATATATATATATATATATATACATACATATACACGCACACTATATATATATATATATATATATATATATATATATATATACTTTGTATATGTATATATGTGTTGTGGCAGTGCGGTGTCCTGCCACGGTCAAAATCAAGCTGAAAACCCTGGATTCTCAACCAGGCAGGTTGAGGAGCTCCAGAGAGTTGATGTATTGCAGAGGAAACTGGCTTTTCGGTTTCCTCATTTATTCATTAGGTCTGTTTTGGGATCTGGAGCCTGGAGATTTCAAAGAGATCTGGGAGGGCTGAAATCTCCAATCCTGGGACCAGGTTTTGGTAATGGCCGGGACACTGATTGCACAGGTGGGTGTAGGGCTTTTTGTAGAGGCCTAATCCATGGTTCTGAGCTCCACCCCAGCAGACGGAGTCAGGAGAGCTCCACCCTGGCAGACGGGAGGTCTCTGCCTTGGAGTCAGGTGGGCTTCACCAAGGAGAGGTGGAAGCCAGACTAGCTGTGTGCTAGTGGCCAGCTGTGTGCGAGAGACATATTTTGGGAAGAGTCCGCAGGAGACAGACATAAAGCTGCGTACAAGGCAGGAGGCTGAATACTGTTTAATTTGCTTGATGGTGGATACCCCTGCGTGGAAAGCATTTTTGTTTATGGAACTTTTTTCTTTGAAATAAAATTGGGCAAAAAGACCCTTAAAGAAGCGAGTTGCTGTGTGCTTTAACAAGAAAAGCTCTACCATTTTGAAGCGAGTTCCCACAGTTTATATATATATATATATATATATATATATATATACACACATATATACATACACACACACACACACACAAGCACATATATACACATATTTAGAAACTGCTCTAGGGTTTGGGGTGTTGTGAAAGGCAGAGGGGACTTTCCCACTGTCTTGGAGGCTCTGAAGGAAGAAGAAGACTTCCTCCTCAGAACTCCAGCGATTCTCTTTCTCTCCCTGATTCTCTTTCTCTCCCTGATTCTCTACCTCTGGGTCAGAGAATCTGAGAGGGAGAATTTCACACAGATCGCAAGTAAAGGGCTGACTTCGCTTCTTCATACACTGGCCGTTTCTGTGTCTGTTGATTGCAGATTCTCTGTGTGCAGAGAAGATCAGCAGATATCGTGTTCTCTGCTGATATTTTCTGTTTCATAAACCACTAATGTATTGAAATCAGCAGCGAGCCTCAGGATCGCTGCTGATCTCAGTTTCATAAATGGACACCTAAAGCTGGCTATATACTAGTAGAATTTTTATTCAAACTTTTTGTTTTAAGAACATGGTTTCAATTATCTAATCATTAGTGGGGTCAGCTCAATGTTCATTTTTGAGTATGGTTACAATAAAATGAAACAGAATAGAACATTTTGTTCAGGAAATTACATTAATTCTCAACTTGAATGTTTAAAGCAAACAATATTTTGCAGTACAATTGAATGATATTCATCCAAGTCATTGAATATACAAAGAATTTTCACACAAATGTAAGTATGAATATTTGTATAAGGTCCAGTTCACACCACAAAAAGCACTACGGATACATTCTGGATATTTTTTTTGCCTACAGTTCACACCGCTCTTCATTCTGGTGCAGTTTGCCATGTTCCAGTATGGTTCTGTGCAGGAAAAAATGCAACATGTTCTACTTTTTTTTTCTGCTCCGGAAACTGACTGGAGCTGACTGCACTGGTGTGAACCAGGGCCATTGGAATAAATGGAAAACACTGTGCATGCATTTTTGATGCAGAAAAAAATGCACTGGACTGCATCTAATGTGAACTAGCTGTAAGGGCCAGTTCACACTACAAAAATGCACTCTGAATACTTTTTTGCTTACAGTTCAAACCACATGCATTTCCAGTGCAGTTTTGTTGCAGTTTGCCATGTTCCCGTATGGTTCTGTGGAGAAAAAATGCAGCATGTTCTACTTTTTTCTGCACCGAAACTGACTGAGGCTAGTCTGGGGATGTGATGTTGTTCAGTATTGGCGTTCTCGGACTCCTGCTCTTGGTTTTGTTATCTTTTTTCTTTTGTACTCCTCCTTCCTTTTCTTTTTTTGTTTGTTTTTGGTGTGGCAGTGAATAGCTGCCTTTAGTTTGAGTTACTGTCGGTGTTATACTAATGTTTTTGCCATTTAAGTGCCATTGATAGCCCCTGCGTGGGTGCACCTTTTGCTCTGTTGGTGTTAGAGTACTGGTTTTTCTAATATTTTATGTGTAATTGATAGCCCCTGCGTGGGCGTGATTTGTTGCTCCTGTGTTAAACTGTTAAAAATGAATAAAACCATTGAAATACAAAAATGCACCGGAACATACTAGAACACACCAAAACGCACCAAAAACGCACTGGAACACACACGTCCCTATTTATATTGAAGAAAAAGAGGGGGGGAAATGAACTAGAATACATAAAAAACGAACTGCAACGAGTAAAAAACGCATCAAAAACACACCAGAATGCATCAAAAACGTGCGTGTGCATCTGGACTGTGTTTCTATAGTGTGAATCAGCCCTGAAACTGACTGCACTGATGTAAACTAGGACCATTGGAATACATGGAAAACACTGTGCAGAAAAAAAGCTCACTGAACTGCATCTAGTGTGAACTAGCCCTAAGTGTCAGTTCACACTATAGAAACGTAGTCTAGATGCGTTCCGGATGCATTTCTGCATGCACATTTTTGACACGTTCTGGTGCATTTTTGACACTTTCCAGTGTGTTTTTTATGCATTCCAGTTCATTTTTCCCCTCTTTCTTCAATTTAAATAGGGACATGTGCATTCCAGTACATTTTTGGTGTGTTCCAGTACATTTTACCGCGTTCCAGTACAGTTCTGTGCAGGAAAAATGCAGCCTATTCTACTTTTTTTTGTGCAATCATAACTAGAGATGAGCGAATTATTCAAAAATTCGATTCGGCTGATTCGGCGAATTCGCGGAATAAATTCGATTTGAGTCGAATATATTCGCTGCGAATTTAACTTATAAAAAGGGTGTTTCTAGGCTTCAGAGAGCCTTTATATTAGTGCAGAACACTGTACCTTTAATTTAAATGCCCTTGGAGTCTGCTGGGGAAGAGAAATAATACTGTCAGTCAGTATGACATGCAGATGAGTGCCGTCGATCTTAGAATCACCGCACACTTCACTCATTTGGGCAGTCACGGGGCCAAAACCAGAGTGTGGAGCCACAGTGTGGCGGTGGAGGCAGCAGCAATGGGAGGCCATACAGCACCCTATGACAAAATGGAACCCACCAGCAGTGTGAGGAGACCTGAAAGTGGCACATGGCAGAGTGTGGCGATGGAGACAGCAGCAATGGGAGGCCGTACAGGGACCCATGACACACTCTGGACCTGGCAGCAGCATGAGGAGGCGGTACAGGGGCCCATGACAGATTACGGGCCTGGCAGCAGCATGAGGAGTTGGTACGGGGGCCCATGGCAGATTACGGGCCTGGCAGCAGCAATGGGAGGCCATACAGCACCCTATGACAAAATGGAACCCACCAGCAGTGTGAGGAGACCTGAAAGTGGCACATGGCAGAGTGTGGCGATGGAGACAGCAGCAATGGGAGGCCGTACAGGGACCCATGACACACTCTGGACCTGGCAGCAGCATGAGGAGGCGGTACAGGGGCCCATGACAGATTACGGGCCTGGCAGCAGCATGAGGAGTCGGTACGGGGGCCCATGGCAGATTACGTGCCTGGCAGCAGCAATGGGAGGCCCGTAATCTGCCAGCACCCTATGACAAAATGGAACCCACCAGCAGTGTGAGGAGACCTGAAAGTGGCACATGGCAGAGTGTGGCGATGGAGACAGCAGCAATGGGAGGCCGTACAGGGACCCATGACACACTCTGGACCTGGCAGCAGCATGAGGAGGCGGTACAGGGGCCCATGACAGATTACGGGCCTGGCAGCAACATGAGGAGTCGGTACGGGGGCCCATGGCAGATTACGGGCCTGGCAGCAGCAATGGGAGGCCCGTAATCTGCCAGCACCCTATGACAAAATGGAACCCACCAGCAGTGAGGAAACCTGAAAGTGGCACATGGCAGAGTGTGGCGATGGAGACAGCAGCAATGGGAGGCCGTACAGGGACCCATGACACACTCTGGACCTGGCAGCAGCATGAGGAGGCGGTACAGGGGCCCATGACAGATTACGGGTCTGGCAGCAGCATGAGGAGTCGGTACGGGGGCCCATGGCAGATTACGGGCCTGGCAGCAGCAATGGGAGGCCATACAGCACCCTATGACAAAATGGAACCCACCAGCAGTGTGAGGAGACCTGAAAGTGGCACATGGCAGAGTGTGGCGATGGAGACAGCAGCAATGGGAGGCCGTACAGGGACCCATGACACACTCTGGACCTGGCAGCAGCATGAGGAGGCGGTACAGGGGCCCATGACAGATTACAGGCCTGGCAGCAGCATGAGGAGTCGGTACGGGGGCCCATGGCAGATTACGGGCCTGGCAGCAGCAATGGGAGGCCCGTAATCTGCCAGCACCCTATGACAAAATGGAACCCACCAGCAGTGTGAGGAGACCTGAAAGTGGCACATGGCAGAGTGTGGCGATGGAGACAGCAGCAATGGGAGGCCGTACAGGGACCCATGACACACTCTGGACCTGGCAGCAGCATGAGGAGGCGGTACAGGGGCCCATGACAGATTACGGGCCTGGCAGCAGCATGAGGAGTCGGTACGGGGGCCCATGGCAGATTACGGGCCTGGCAGCAGCAATGGGAGGCCCGTAATCTGCCAGCACCCTATGACAAAATGGAACCCACCAGCAGTGTGAGGAGACCTGAAAGTGGCACATGGCAGAGTGTGGCGATGGAGACAGCAGCAATGGGAGGCCGTACAGGGACCCATGAGACACTCTGGACCTGGCAGCAGCATAAGGAGGCGGTACAGGGGCCCATGACAGATTACGGGCCTGGCAGCAGCATGAGGAGTCGGTACGGGGGCCCATGGCAGATTACGGGCCTGGCAGCAGCAATGGGAGGCCCGTAATCTGCCAGCACCCTATGACAAAATGGAACCCACCAGCAGTGTGAGGAGACCTGAAAGTGGCACATGGCAGAGTGTGGCGATGGAGACAGCAGCAATGGGAGGCCGTACAGGGACCCATGACACACTCTGGACCTGGCAGCAGCAAGAGGAGGCGGTACAGGGGCCCACGGCAGAGTGGCGAAGCGTAAGCAGCTTAAATTGAAGGCCATACAGAGGCCTATGTTAAAAATAATAACATGTTTGGGGCATGATTCATGGCGGATTTAGTCAGTTGTGTCAGGAACTGGTGGTTTGAAATCCAGACTAATCCACGCCTGATTCATTTTCACAAACGTGAGTCTCTCCACACTTTGGGTGGACAGTCGTGTCCTCCGCGGAGTTACAATACCTCCTGCCGCACTAAACACGAGCTCCGATGCCACGCTACTGGCCGAGCATGACAGCCTTTCAAGGGCAAATTCAGCTAGTTGGGGCCAAAGGTCAAGTTTCGTTGCCCAGTAGTCAAGGGGATTGTCTACCTCGGTTGGCAGGGTGCTGTCCAAGTAGGCCCAAGCCTGTTGTTTGAGGTCCTGCTCCAGGTGCACCTGATGCTGCTGCTGCTGCGGCTGGTTAGTAGTTTCCTCACTGCGCTGGTGAAGAAAGCTACTCATCATCGACTGCAGACTGAGGCAGCCGCTGCTGGTGGAGCTGCCACTGCTCCTACCACCCCACCCCTCCCCTGCTGCCATGGCAGCGGAACGCGAGCGCACAGGGCCCACAGTGTCTGAGGATGGACGTTGGCGCAGAAAGGCAGAGACCAACTGACTACATAGGTGGTTTTTATAGTACGTTATTTTGGCCTCCCTCTCAGCAGGTGTGAAAAAGGCCACCATTTTTGAACGGTAGCGAGGGTCCAACAAGGTGGACAGCCAAAAGTCATCCCTCTGTCTGATGGTTATTATTCGGCTGTCGCTACGCAAGCAACCGAGCATGCTATGGGCCATTTGTGCCAAGGAATGCGAGGGACTCCCTGCCTCCATCTCCACAGCATACTGCCACGGTGCGTCTGGGTCCTCTGTCTCCTCCTCCTCCTCTACCAGATGCTCCTGCTCCTCCACTCCTGTCCGCTGAGTGGAAAAACCACCCATTTCACTCAATAATTCCTGAGCACCAATGTCCTCCTCTACCTCCTCCTCTTCTTCCTGTCCTGCCCCCACAGGGGTCATGTGGCATTGAGATCTGTGCGCCACGTCTACCGCACCCTGACCAGCCATTGTTAACAGCATTTGTTCCAGGACGTGCAACAGAGGAATGGCGTCGTTCATCCCATAGTCCTGCCGACTCACGAATAGCGTGGCCTCCTCAAAGGGCCTGAGCAAGCGGCAGGTGTCACGCATGAGCTGCCAATGGCTGACATCTAAGTTACACAGGGGAGTACCTTTATCCGCTTGTAACATCAGGAAATCGGTGATGGCCTTTCGCTGTTCGTAAAGGCGGTCTAACATATGTAGGGTTGAATTCCACCTTGTTGCAACGTCGCAGATCAGGCGATGCTGTGGAATTCCGTTCTGCCGCTGCAGCTCAAGGAGGGTGTGCTTTGCGGTGTAGGAATGGCTGAAATGCATGCAAAGTTTACGTGACATTTTAAGGATGTCTTGCAGTGGGATGGTGGATTTTAGGAACCGCTTGACAACCAGATTGAACACGTGAGCCATGCATGGCGCATGGCACAACCTTCCTTGACGCAGAGCAGACACCATGTTCTTTCCGTTGTCGGTCAACATGGTTCCGATTTTCAGTTTGCGCGGAGACAGCCATCTGTCGATTTCTCTGTTCATTACACTCAGAAGTTCCTCCCCTGTGTGACTACGTTCGCCAAGGCATACCAGGTGCAGCACAGCGTGACACCGTTGCGCCCTGCACATGTGATATGCCGGTCGGGTAATGGGACTTGGCACGGGGGTGGCGGCTGAGGACACGGCGGAAGAAGAGGTGGTAGAGGCGGACATCTTTGCTGGACCAAGGACGTGCAAACGTGGAGGCAAAAGCGGCGTGACCTGTCCAAGTTGCTGGTGCGGCTGTGCCGGCACCACGTTCACCCAGTGGGCCGTAAATGACATGTACTGTCCCTGACCGTAGTTACAGCTCCACACGTCGGCGCTGCCGTGCACTTTGGCAGAGACCGACATGCTCAAAGACTGGCCCACCATCTCTTCTACATGTGAATGCAGGGCTGGCACTGCCTTTTTGGCGAAGAAATGCCGGCTTGACACTCTCCACCGCGGCGCGGCACAAGCCATCATTTCTCGGAAAGGTGCTGAGTCCACCACTTGGAAAGGGAGGGACTGCAGCACCAGCAACTTGGACAGGAGGACGTTCAGCTTTTGCACCGTCGGGTGCGTGCTCGCAAACTGTTGTCTCTTGGAAACGGATTCCAAGAAAGACTGCTGACGGAATCCGTGAAGAGGAGTAGCAGGAGAAGGAGCATCTGAACGAGCGGAAGATGCCAACGAGCGACAACTCCCCTCAGCAGAGGTGTTGGAGCCTTGACTGGCTGATAGAGGGCGATTGACGTCGGGTGACGGAGCAAGTAACGGAGCGGGTGATGGAGCGGGGGCTGGGGCAGGCAGAACCGCCGTATCTTTATCACGGTTTTCCCAGGCCACCGAATGGCGACGCTGCATATGCTGACGCAACGCTGTAGTCCCAACATGGGCCCCCTGGCCACGCTTGACTTTCTGGCCACATAGTCGACATACGGCTACGTTTACTTCCTCGGGCGGCTTGACGAAAAATTGCCACACCGCCGAGTAGGAAACTTTGCCCCCGCTACTCCTCACTGGCTGACTGCTACTTCCTCCGTGCACACCGGCACCACTACTGGCCGTGGTGGTAGGCTGCAGTGGAGCTGGTGCTCTACTCCATGGCCGTTTGCCTCCACTGACACTGCTGCGACCCTGCTGCCTCCTGGGCAACCCACCGACTGTTTTGCTCGCTGGCAAGCTGGCACCCTCTTCTCCTGATGATGCGGAAGCAATAGCCTGATGACGACGAGGCTGCCAAGTGCGATCAGCCTCATCATCATCAATTAGGGTCTCCGCCTCACTACTAGCCCCCTCGGCTGCGTGTGGGTCAGGAGACAGACCTGTCTCTAGACCGGCTACCGAGCCACTCTCCTCGCCAGTACTTCTTCGCCTGGCTGCTGAAGAGGTGGATGTCTCCCCCCGTTCCTGACCGCCCTCTGTTAGCTCTTCCTCACTGTACAGTGGGGCTGAGCCCACAGCATGCGATACTTCGCTTGGTGAGGGAACACCAAAGGACAGGGGCAGGTAGAGGACACGTGATTTCAGTGGGCTTGGTCCCGGGCCATGCCAACTAACGGTTGTGTCTGACATACCCACCGACCGTTGGCTGTAGGTGTCAGAGGTGACCTGGGAAGAGGAAGACGACCGAGCCAACCAATCGATGACGGCAGGGTTGTCGGTGGAGACACGACCGCTGGATGACACCGGGAGCACTGGCCTCTGGCTGCGACTAGTGCTGCCTCGACCCCTTCCTCTGCTGCCACGTCTGCTCGCTCCTGAAACATTGCCTCCTCTGCCACTCCTCTGCGTGTTGTCTGACATACTCTTTAATTCAACGATTCTGTGTCCCTGAGTAACGATTCTGTGTTCCTGAGTAACAATTCTGTGTCCCTGAGTAACGATTCTGTGTCCCTGAGTAACGATTCTGTGTCCCTGAGTAACAATTCTGTGTCCCTGAGTAACGATTCTGTGTCCCTGAGTAACGATTCTGTGTCCCTCAGTAACGATTCTGTGTCCCTCAGTAACAATTCTGTGTCCCTGAGTAACGATTCTGTGTCCCTGAGTAACAATTCTGTGTCCCTGAGTAACAATTCTGTGTCCCTCAGTAACAATTCTGTGTCCCTGAGTAACAATTCTGTGTCCCTGAGTAACAATTCTGTGTCCCTCAGTAACAATTCTGTGTCCCTCAGTAACAATTCTGTGTCCCTCAGTAACAATTCTGTGTCCCTGAGTAACAATTCTGTGTCTGTCCCTGAGTAACGATTCTGTGTCCCTGAGTAACGATTCTGTGTCCCTGAGTAACGATTCTGTGTCCCTAAGTAACAATTCTGTGTCCCTGAGTAACAATTCTGTGTCCCTGAGTAACAATTCTGTGTCTGTCCCTGAGTAACAATTCTGTGTCTGTCCCTGAGTAACAATTCTGTGTCCCTGAGTAACGATTCTGTGTCCCTGAGTAACGATTCTGTGTCCCTGAGTAACAATTCTGTGTCCCTGAGTAACGATTCTGTGTCCCTCAGTAACAATTCTGTGTCCCTCAGTAACGATTCTGTGTCCCTCAGTAACGATTCTGTGTCCCTGAGTAACGATTCTGTGTCCCTGAGTAACGATTCTGTGTCCCTGAGTAACAATTCTGTGTCCCTCAGTAACAATTCTGTGTCCCTGAGTAACGATTCTGTGTCCCTGAGTAACAATTCTGTGTCCCTCAGTAACAATTCTGTGTCCCTCAGTAACGATTCTGTGTCGCTCAGTAACGATTCTGTGTCCCTCAGTAACAATTCTGTGTCCCTGAGTAACAATTCTGTGTCCCTGAGTAACAATTCTGTGTCTGTCCCTGAGTAATAATTCTGTGTCCCTGAGTAATGATTCTGTGTCCCTGAGTAACGATTCTGTGTCCCTAAGTAACAATTCTGTGTCCCTGAGTAACAATTCTGTGTCCCTAAGTAACAATTCTGTGTCTGTCCCTGAGTAACAATTCTGTGTCCCTGAGTAACAATTCTGTGTCCCTGAGTAACGATTCTGTGTCCCTGAGTAACGATTCTGTGTCCCTGAGTAACAATTCTGTGTCCCTGAGTAACGATTCTGTGTCCCTCAGTAACAATTCTGTGTCCCTGAGTAACAATTCTGTGTCCCTGAGTAACAATTCTGTGTCTGTCCCTGAGTAACGATTCTGTGTCCCTGAGTAACAATTCTGTGTCCCTGAGTAACAATTCTGTGTCCCTGAGTAACGATTCTGTGTCCCTAAGTAACGATTCTGTGTCCCTAAGTAACGATTCTGTGGCCCTAAAGTCTCTGTGGCCCTAACTCTGTCCCTAATACACAGAGGTCTGTCTCTCTTGAATGACCGGAGGCTAATGGAGAATTGTAAGATGGCCGCAATTTATAGCTCCACCATTACACAGTGCTGGCTGGCTGGCTGCTGATTGGCTAATGCGATCACATGTCATGAATGAATGCATTATGGGTCAGCGCGCCTTGTCTGCGCGCCTTCCCAGAGATCCCCACTCCGTCGCCACACATGTCGCCGCCATTTTTGGGAAAATTCGATTCGTGCATCCGAAGTTTGCTAATTTTCGGATTCGGCGCGAATCGAATTTTTCCTGATCTTCGAAACGAATTCCACTTCGCCATGTTCTATTCGCTCATCTCTAATCATAACGCACTGGAACTACAAGCACTGATGTGAACTATGACATCGACAACCATATAACCTACTTTCTCTGCGTTTTAGATGCAGAAAAAAAGCAATTGAAACCCATGTAATGTGAACTGGCCATCAATGTTCATGTGAAAATCTACTAGTTTATAGCCAGCTTTAAACACAAACATAAGTAAAAACCAAAAACTTTGTGAAGAGTGCTATTTACAGCAGTAGATGAAAACTAATGGAGATTTCATCTCTGCAGTAAAGCTTTTAGAAATGCTTCTACAGTCCGGGGATCAGAAATGACTATGAACAGTAAATCCCCCAAACAATTATTGAATGACCAGTACTTTTAGCCTATCACCTAATAGGATTGCTTTAGTGACTCTGCTACAGTTTCTGCATTTTCTAAGAACACTTAAAAAAAGAGTTACGGTGCTTTGCTGTGTCCATTCCAGCACTGCTCTTCATTTAATTCTCTTCCAGTTATTCTTTCTTCTTTACAGATTGAATGAGGAAGGTTTGACCACATCTTCCTTGAAATCTTTAGTCTGTCTTTCACTTCTGTTATCTAAATGGAAAAGAAGACAACTATTTATGCATGTTGTTACATTTATGGTCATGAGAGTAAGACAGGATAACAGCCTGGTTTTAATAAGTTATATAACACAGTGGGCAATGGAATGATAGTCATGGTACTTTGCCTGGCTTAGCCCTTGTCCTTGAATATGTCACAGTTGACACCTTAATAAATTCCTATTCAATCATTTATGCTTGTCCAACATAAATAATGTATCATTTAAATGTAATCATGGTTTAAAACAGACATGGTATTGAAAATAGTTTGGAGCTTAAAGTGTTACTAAACTCAGCCTGCATTCACTATATCTGGTCTCCCACAGTACACAGAACATGGAAATGTAATTATTTTAGTAAATATAAACTACTAAATACCTTTTCCCATCAGCACTTAGAGCAGTCTTGTGACTTCAGCAGAGCACTGGTTAAAACTTGTAGGAGGAGTTTTCTTTCTGCTCTAGGAGGATGTGAAACCCCTGTGCTGATCACATGCACTCTCCCAAGTAAAAAAAAACCCTCTCTATCAATACACACCAAACTGAGCATGTGCATGTGACTACAGATTCAGTCTGCATCAGGTGGTCATTTCAACAAGAGGAGGATCAGAGAAATCAGGATCAAACATCCTTTTTACACAATGCAGAGGATTAACCCCTTAGGTTCCACAGTGAGTATAACAAGCATGCTTTACTGCATATACAGACTGATTTTACTGTTGTGGGTTTAGTAACACTTTAAAGTTGAATTACGGGCAAACAGCTAAATACACCGATAAAATACATAGATGAGAGCTGTTTTGCTTGCCAGAGGAATTGTGTTTCTGTCCATACAGTCCTGAGATTTACACAGTTCTGCCCCACAGCACAGCCCTGTCTCACAGCAGAGGGGATCTAATCTTTCTCAGCCGAAGTTTCAGTTTCGGTTACAGGTCCCCTCCCCATCGACCACCTGTGGCCTTGTTCACACCATGTGTGCAGCAAAACTGATGGAAACTGATGAGCAAATTTTACTTGCAGAGACATCCGCTTACATCAGTTTTCATGAGCGCTTCAATGAGTTTTATACACATTGCAGATTCCTTTGTATAAAAAAATCTGCATGTGATACCAGGGTCGTGGGGTGAACAGGGCACATAAAGAACAATTGATTTTTATGCTCTTGCAGATCACGTGCAGAAACTCTGATGTTTCTGCACCATGGTGTGAATGATCCCTATGACTGCACAGTGAAAGAAGGCAGCATGATGAGCTAATTTCTGTTACTTTGCTCTTTCCACCTATCAACATGCTCCTTATTACTGCAGCACACCCGATTGTGCTGTTTCTCCTTCTGTGTCTAACACCCTGGTCACATTGGGTGCGACTTGACATGCGATTTGCAAATTGTATGCCAAGTTGCACCCTATTGTCTGCAATTACAGTGGTAAAACCAGTGTCGTTCTGACTTGGTCGGAGCTGCACCGATTTCTAAAGTAGTACATGTACTATTTTTGGTGCAATTTGCATAGACATCTGTATCAGATGTCTTGCAAATTGCACCTGAAATCAGCATCTCACCCAACTTTGAAATTGCGCGACTTCACTGTAAGTCACATGATTTCAAAGTTGGGCTTGATGTGACCGGGGTATAAGCTCTGCTGCAATGAGGCTGCAATAGGCTGATACAAAGTCAAATTCAGGTGTTTATACTGCTTTAATTAAAAAGAAATAAATGTAAGTATCTATTAACAAATACAAAGCTTCATTAAACTGCATATTTTATAACTGGCTGGAATTTAGCTTTAATTACTTTTTGTAAGTGCTGTTATTGAACTACTTTACCATTAACACACCAGTATTTATTCATAAAAGCCAAATTCCAATGGGCTTAAAGATGTCCCATAGTCAGTACAAGAACCTCCAGTGCACCTGAAAACATGGATAAAACACAAGATGCCATGGGCATTTCATATGCCTTCACTTATCTGCAGTAATGGTCAAGAGAAAAGAGAACATGTGTGAATAAATTGTTCAATATATGGGAATCTATAATATTGCTACTTCAGCATTTGACCTTTTTTGACTTATGTATGTAAACAATATTAAATCTTTTAACAGACAATTTTCTTTGTAGTCGCTGTTTTTATTTCCCCAAGGAAAAATTGAAGGAAGCAAAAATGTGGTGATCAGTACACAGCTATTTCTTCTCATGAGGGAGTCTGGAGCAGGGACGGACTGACCATTTGGGAATTCGGGCACAGCCCGAGGGCCCGGGGTCAGTAGGGAGCCCCATGAGATGCCCCTGGTACCTTTCATAGGCTTTTTTGGGTGTGGTTTGAGTGTGGGCGAGGATACAGGGGCTCCATGATCCCCTATTGCCCGGGGGCCCCATGAGTTGTCAGTCCGCCCCTGGTCTGGAGAGTTCACAACAGGGGCGGACTGACAACTCATGGGGCCCCCAGGCAATAGGGGATCATGGGGCCCCTGTGTCCTTGCCCAAACTCAAAAAAGCCTATGAAAAAGGTACTAGGGGCATCTCATGGGGCCCCCTACTGACCCCGGGCCCTCGGGCAGTGCCCGAGTTTCCAAATGGTCAGTCCGCCCCTGGTTCACAACGTGCAACACAACTGCTGCATATGGCAGCCTGAGTGGGATACGGAGTGCCGAGTCCAGGTGTGCTGACAGCCATAGGCACCTGGTTGAGGAGCAGAGAGTGGGATAATCGCGTGTGACTGGTGAGAATGGGATAGCGAGCTGCTGCTGTGGGGATTTCCAATCTACTGCTAGAGAGACTGAGCCCTTTAAGAACTGACCATACAGTCATCTAGTAGCCTTATTGCTGCCTGCAAACTCAACTGGGACTATTCACATGTGCACCAACAGTACAATTGTGCCCCAATGCTATTCAGCTGAAGAGTGAGGACTAAAGGCTGTCCCTTTACATCTACTACACAGAGACCTTCATCTACTGCTTATGCTAAGAGGTACAGTACCTCTTAGGGGACATTGCACTTTATCTTAGGCATTCTCTTAGACTGCACTCTAGGCTAGTTAAAGTACTATTATTCACATTGCAGGTAATCTTTTATACACTGTTTATTGTTGACTGTGCTGATGCATGTGTTAATCCCAGTCCAGTCTAAATTACCTTGGCATAGTAGTTATACTGTCTAGCAGACTGTGTCTGAACCTACCTTCTTTGTACTATTTATTCTAACCTGTACCAATACATTAAGTTAATTTACAACTCAACGGTCTTATGTCTATTACCTGGTGCTAATTCACAGATATGTTAAGGGTATCTATGCTCATATTCCTAAATATCCTTGCAGTAACTTTCATTCAACCCGGTAGGTCAGAGGGGCCGAGGTGGTTCTTGGAGTCAAGGAGAAGAACATAGAACCCAAATTAACAAGTGGCTTCTGTGGGGGTTGTGCTACACTTGTCTAGGTAAGAATGATGTACTTTGCCTCTGGTCCCTCCAGGGATATACACGTCACATAGTCCAGGAAGCATTGGCTTCCATTTAGCAAGGGAGAAGGGCAGGCCTGACAGTGCTTATATCCTGGGGGGACCATGGGGAATGTGGTACCGTAAACCCAGAAGAGACAGCTGTCTTCCAATTTCATCACAGAACAATATGTAGGTGTAGAACCCAGGTGGTGTCAGCAGAGAAGCAGATTGCAACAGGACAATTATTGATCCACTGGGATTGTCAGTATTTGAATTGAGGACAACCCATAATTAGGCAAGTGGGGAATAAAAAAAAGGGTGGAAGAAGGGTAAAAGTCTTCTTCAATACATGAGACATTCATATTCTTGGTCTTTTTATAGTATGTAAGGTGAGCTTCCCCATCAAAAGTGTCTCTGTGAGAGCTGGCATTTCAAACAACTAAATCCAAAGTAAATGTACCAATACACACAGGACAATTATGTCTAGCATTCACAAAGCAAGTTTCACAAATAAATATAAAGTATAAAAATACACACTTTTTATTTACACATAAATGTACTTAAAATCACATAGACATAATTCATAGAGTGCTCTCTCAAAGCTGTTAAAACAAATGGACACATGTTACATATGGTGTAGGAAAAGTGATACTATTTCACTTCAATCCAATCATATTAAAAAATGGGTTTA
The DNA here is from genome assembly GCF_062004578.1 of Staurois parvus. Classification (NCBI taxonomy): domain Eukaryota; kingdom Metazoa; phylum Chordata; class Amphibia; order Anura; family Ranidae; genus Staurois; species Staurois parvus. Next base: position 14,720,321 of record NW_028318039.1, on the reverse strand, counting down.
TGCGTTTTGTAGTATATCAGCCACTTTTTGAGGACCCCTACAAGTAGGTGGTGTTGTTTGCTGTTTATCTCTTATAGATCTGCGCAGTAATCCAGCATTAAACAACTCCTGCACTCTTATGGCTCATGTACCCTGCAGCTGATAAACTCACGTTTAGGAGCTGTTCAGCATTTTTTTCAGCAGCCCCTGAACTCTCCCTAATGTTTTCCTATGTGTCCATGCACACATCTTCATTTACAGTCGTTTACAGGCAGTTGAGTTTACAGTCGTTTTTTTGAACTCAGGAAATTTGCGTTCAGGAGTAGATTTTATCAGCGTTTTAAATGTCAAACGCTTGTAAACGTGTGTAAGTGCGGCTGAACCGTGTTTATAAGCTTTAGTATTTGAAAATTTTTTCTAACTCTTCCATTTCCAGATGCTGTCCAGAGCCTTTTTTTCATCATGAAAAATGCATGTAAAGCATTTTCCCAGTACTCAAATGGACCTGGTACACCATACTTTGAGGTTTCACATGAAAGAAAATATGTTAGACACTGCAGCAATAATTTCTGCACATCCAAATCAAGAATATCACCTTTAGGTCCCCAGCTTTCATAAAATATAGAGCTTGCAAGTGGCTTTAGTGAACATTCAAGCCTGTAATGTGTGTTTTAGCATGTGTGAGATAAATGAAAAAATTGGCATGGCAGCGAAAGGGCTGAAGGAAACAAATATTAAGATCGCGATTGTTACAATCTTTCTGAAAAGCTTGTTACCTGAATCATACTTATTCTCTGACTTCCAATTATAGAAACATAGAAAAGTGACCGCAGTAAAAGAGTGGTCCATCAAGTCTGCCCGTTTATTTTATTTTTTATGTTCGAGGGTTTTTTTTTGTCAACTTTTTTTTCTGAGTATAGAATTATACTTGTTCCACACATGTTTGAAGCTATTTACTGTTGACTGGTTCACTACCTCTGCTGGAAGTTTATTCCAAGCATCAACTACTCTTTCAGTAAAATAATACTTTCTGAGATTAGTTTTGAACTTTCCTCCAGTTAGTTTAAGGTCATGTCCACACGTTCTTGAAAATCCTGCCCTCCTGAGCCTTATTCACCCCGTTGATGTATTTAAAGGTTTCAGTCATGTCTCCCCTTTTCCTTCTTTCCTCCAAACTGTACATGTTAAGTTCCTGAAGTCGCTCTTGATATGTTTTATTCCCTAGACCTTTCACTATTTTTGTTACCCGTCTCTGGACTTGTTCTATATTACCAATATCTTTTTGTAAGTGAGGTCTCCAGAACTGGACACAGTATTCTAAATGAGGTCTACCTAAAGATCTATACAGGGGAATCAGGACCTCCTTCCTCCTGCTGGTGACCCCTTTAGTGATGCATCCTAGAATTCCATTTGCATTCCCCAGTGCCTGGCCACACTATTTGCTCATTTTGCAATAATCTGAAATAATTACCCCCAAGTCCTTTTCCTCTGTAGTTCTGGCCAACAATGTGTCCCCAATGTTGTACTCTCTAAAGGGATTATTTTTCCCTAGGTACATTATTTTACATTTAGCAACGCTGAACTGCAATTTCCACGTTTTTGACCAATAAAAGTGTGCAGTAGTAGGAGTAAAGTCAGAACTCTAATCTGCATACATGTTCTGGGTGTAGATTAGGATGGTGACCAAGCAATTAGTATTTCCAAGGACCAGCAATGACAGTCTCTGTTATATCCTCAGTACAAGATTCCTTTATGCCCATATAATATTACCTTCTAAATTGTGGCTTATATTCACCATGTTTTCACTTTATTTAGTTTTCCAATTATAGATAATATATCGATGCTGAAATATGTCCTGACTTATTAATATATGATATGCACATTGTCAAAAATTAATTAGTTATGCTACATCCTTACTGAAATCTAGTATAGGAAAGCTTACTATTTACAAGCAAAGTGCTGCCTAATGAAGGATGTACAAATGAGTTTCATATAGATTATAAAATAACATCAAAACGCAATTAAATATTATTAGAAATTGTGTTCATTTAACACTTTCATGCTGGATTCAATAATATATTCAACAGATGACAATTTGAAGCAGCTGTGTGCCTCTGCTGTTCACACTGTCTGAAAGTATCAGTTAGCTGATAAAAGTTCTGCACTGAAAGCTACCAGCACAATTTGGCATAAATGGAAATAATATGACAAGATCACAATTATATAGACTTCACATTGACTTCCTGCTGAGTTTTTTTAGTATTTTAATGAACAGCTGAGCTAATGCATGGCAGATATATATGCAACCTATACTTTTTCACTACAAAAAAAGACTATGCTGTTGACATACTGGATCTCAAGTTGGGTTTCTTAATCAGGCCTGGCAGAGGGCATTTCAGGTAGCAGGTTTAATATAATGCTAGTGTGGAAGGAATGAGGGTCATTTAAAGCAAGCAAGAGACTTGTTGGTGAAGGCAGAAGGCAACCGGACATTTAAAACAATGGCGGGGATTTACTAACACTGGGGCACTCAGAATCTGGTGTAGCTGTGGATGGCAGCCAATCAGCTTCTTTTTTTTTTTTATTCCAAACAAGTTTTATTGGAAAATAAACATCAAATACAAGTAAAGTAATTCACTGTACAAGTAAGGTATAAACAAAAGTAAAACTGATGGAAAAAACATCAGGCATGTATATAAGGCACTGTTTCGGTGTCAAATAACGCTGTTGATGGCATCAGAAAAATATGGAGAACATGTGACATCAAGATCATTATGGAAATCCTAAAAGAGCCTGAAGGCCTGGGCGCCACTTGATATCGGAAACTATGGATTTGACTTTCTAGCTAGCAGAGGTATCTCCTGCAACAGGGTGGTTACATGTTTACCTATCCACACTGTGGCCAATGTTGTCCTCCAATTACATTGCTAGTCCGTTGATCAAGTGACTCCAGAAAGAGGAGGAAAGAAAGAGAAGAGGAGGGGGAGAGAAAGAATAAAAAGGGAGGGAGGAGAAAGGATATGGCGAGCAAAACCAATGCTTTAGGAAAGGGGAGAGTGCTGTACCAGAGAGGTGAGTAAGAGCTTAGGGTAGTCGCCTATGTGGAGTAAGGAGGGTGAATCATCCCTTACATTTCTGTACGGGTTTTGTAATATATTGCCATATAAGTGTGGGGCTGAAAGAGATAGAGAACTGTCATTTCTTTCTGGAGATTAGTCAGGCAGAGCTCTCCGTGGAGGTACATCAGTCAGGGCTATCATTATTGCTGGTGTGTGGGGCAGAAGTAGCTGTCAGTATTTGGTGGAACTCATCGGTTGTTTGAAAATGGAGCCAACAGGCCCAGGTTTATGTGAATTTGGAAGGGGAGTCTTTGGCAATATGTATTAATTCCTCCATTTCCATTTGAGAATTGTGTAATCCATTCTACAAGGGATGGAACCTTGGAGAAGCTCCTGTGTATTGCTATGCATGCCTTGCTGCATTGATCAAGTGCATCATAAGTGACTTGTGATAGACCTTCAGGGGGAGTGCTGTAAAGTTTAGTAAGTACTGTGCTGGAGAGTAAGTTAGGGCTTTGGTTGTTACTTTGAGAATAATGGAGTGGACATCAGTCTGGAAAGGTTTGATCAGTGGACAATCCCACCACACATGCAGGAGTATACCAGCTGCCTGGTGGCATCTCCAACAGTGATTGGGGAGGGAATAATCAAATTTATGTAGCAAAGCCGGGGTCCTGTACCAGCTGGTCAGGAGTTTATAATTAGTTTCTTGGATTGAGACGTTGGTCGAACCCTTATGTGCAATATGGACAATTTTCTTCCACGCTTCGGGGGTTATGTCCATTTGAAGATCTCTGGACCAGGCGGCACAGGCTTTAAGTTTCTAATTTCAGCTTGTTCAATTACGCTTAGGCAATAAATCTTCAATCTGATTGCTTTCTGTGTAGAGGTACACCAGATTTTGCACTCTCCAGCTTTAGTAAATAACCCCCAATGTGACTGAGAGTTGTTTCACCTATTACCACCTGCCTGGAGTTTACATGTTCTCCTTATGCCTGCGTGGGATTCCTCCCACACTCCAAAGACATGCTGGTAGGTTAACTGGCTCCTGTCTAAATTGGCCCTAGTATGTTAGGGACTGATGTGAATATATTATATATATATATATATATATATATAGAGAGAGAGAGAGAGAGAGAGAGCACTGTGTAAATAAGTACTTGTAATAAAAAATAAATACATTTGTGCCAATGTATGTACATCATAATATTATCGAAATAGACTCCAAGTGCTGCTTTTAATTTGAGCATTAGTCTTTCTGACCAAGAAATGCAAGTCCAGGTTGGTAACTTTTTCCCATACATGGCACTACTGAGCATGTCTGATAGGTAGCTAGCCATTTAATGCTGTACCTCTAATCACTAACGATCCAAAGATAAGACATCATTCTTGCTGAACCAACCACAATGTTCCTTCCATCGTGGCCTTTTAAAGCAGAATGTATGTAGAAAATAATGTACCCACTACATTTGTTCTCTCTACAGGTAGTATAGAGCAATGCTGACTGCATTTTCAATAGATAAGGAAATGTTTTAAAAAAAAGTATTAAGGTTTATGCAAATCATTTGTGTATACAGTGGTGCTACTGATGTTACTGCACCAAAAATAGGTGTGTTAGGGGTTGTTTTCATACGTACAGTTCAGGCAGTATAGACCCAAGGGTATATTTATCTCAGAAACATTTTTTGCATTTAACACTTAATGTTGTCTTTTTTTGGCTCCTTATTGGGTGTCATCATTGGTCAAATATAGCTGCCATGACATCATTGATCAAATATATTCATGTCCATATTTGTTCAATGATTTCACCAGGGGGACCCCACCCCTTTGTTTACAATTTGTGGCAGGAACAGGGACAAGTAATTTAAAGTAATTTAAAGCAAGAGAGTGACTGGGAGTGGATTGTGTCGGCAGTTTTTTTCTTTCAGCAGGTCAGCACAGTTCATCATGATTCACATGAACTGCATTGCTGAACAATGTGACTAAAGGTGGATTTACACTGTGGGAATTTTTTTATGAAATGGGTGTTAATATAGAACTTGTGTGTTTATTTACATCTAAATTATTATTCTTTTTTTAATGAATGGGGTACACAGGTGAGAGGCATTATCTAGAAGCCATTTATTTTCAAGGGGCTTTCCAGATTTTGATAAGGCACCCCCCCACCCACAGTCTTCCACAACCACTAATCCAGGGTTGTGGGGAAGAGGTCAACAGTGAGACAAGGTACTTTGCTAGGTATATTCCCCCATATTGAGGAATTGTGACCTGGTATGGTTCAGGAGAGGGCACATGCTCATCTTCCCTTTCCTAGCCAGCCAGGCTACATACTCAAATAAGGGTCTGGTATGGAATTTGGGGGATCCTGTGTTTGTTTTTTGGCCCTGAAAGTTCTGATTTTGTACATTTTATAAATGCTGAGTCGTCCAGGAGATAATTACTGTTTTTTTTGTGAATTGACTTCAAGGTAATATAGCATTTTTTGTGATATATACTGCAAGTATTTACTGAATTTGTGGTATTTACTTCAAATTCGGTATTTATCTTTTGTCAACTGATATTTTTAGTATCACATGCAATATTTCAGAAAGAACACAAATATTGCATGTGAAATGTCAGTGAATTGATCCTTACAGTGACTTCTGCAGCTAACAATAGTAATTGACTAATATTATTATTATTATTATACAGTATTTATATAGCGCCAATAGTTTGCTCAGCACTGTACATTATACTGGGAGACAGTACAGTAACAATACAATGCGATACATGAGGGGTTCGAGGGCCCTGCTCCTTGGAGCTTACAATCTAGGAGGGAGGGGAGAGTGGTACAGGAGGAAATAGCTGTGGGGGATTGAGTGGTGGGAAGAGTGGAGGAGATCAGCAATTAGGTGAGGGCTGGGTAGGCTTCTCTGAAGAGATGGGTTTTCAGGGTGTGCCTAAAGGCGAGGAGGGTAGGTGACAGGCTGATGGATTGGGGTAGCGAGTTCCAGAGGATGGGGGAAGCCCTGGAGAAGTCCTGGAGATGGGCATGAGAGGAGGAGACCAGGGAACTGGAGAGTAGGAGGTCTTGTGAGGAGCGGAGAGTGCGTTTTGGGTGGTAGATGGATATCAGGTCGGTGATGTAGTTTGGGGCAGTGTTATGAACAGCTTTGTACGTCAATGTTAATATTTTGAATTTTATGCGTTGGGCAATAGGAAGCCAATGGAGGGATTGGCAGAGGGGGGAGGCGGATACAGAGTGGTTGGTGAGGTGGATGAGTCTGGCCGCAGAATTCAGGATAGACTGAAGTGGGGATAGCCTGTGTTGGGGTCGGCCAACAAGGAGGGAGTTGCAGTTGTCAAGTCGTGATATGACTAATACATAAATCCTGTATAATAATAACAATAATACATCTGGATGAAATGTATGTATATATCGTTTGGGAACCTCTGTACGTTGAGATAAAAACAATATTCTGTATCACTAGTTGAACTGCCTTTGGGATGTACAGTAGAGAGACAGAAAGGCTAAAACTGTTTTGCTATGAGGCCCCTTTACAAATAACCATGACCCTGTGTAGGAATAGGACATTTCACCAAATAATGAAATGCAGTGCAATGTATAACAAATCAGCTACCCTGTAAATGCACATAAATCACGCTGTGTATGTATAAAAGTAATTCCAGATAGTTAAGAATGAACAAATGACAAAGGGGTAAGAATGTTACAATACATACCATTATTTTCATTAAATGTTGTTTAAAGAAATAGATTTGCCTCTAGATGACATTTGTGGATAAAAATGAAATAAAAGTGTCAAGTTACTGAGTCAAATTACTGAGCATGCCCTATAGAAAAAGTCAAGTATTTCTTTTAGCTTATCTGCCATAGTGACCTTTGCAGGAAGATAGAAAGATCCAAGCACTCAGTGATTCATTCCTCATAAGTGTGTTTATTTCTCAAATAAGAACTGCCATATTTCAAGTTCTTCAAAAAGTAGACCCAAGGTAAACAAGTCAATTGACTTACGAAACAAATTGCTTAAAGTGTATGTTAACCCTCACCTTGTAAAACAACCCTTTTAGTTTATAATAGAAATGAAAGGCAAAACCTTTGTGTATACATATAAAAAACATTATAAATACCTACCCTTTTTTTGAAACCTCTGTTCTCAACTGTATAAGGAGCTCAGAGAGCTAGGGAAGGAGAAACAGCAACACACTAGTCTTCCCAGTGAATGGCTGTGCAGGGGGAAGGGGGGGGCTTGTCAGCACCAGCCTGATCACTGGAGGAGAGCAGACTGAATTCCCAGCAATAAGAAAGCAGAGGAACTGACAGGAACACCAGGAATTTCACACAAAGAAAGCAATACAAAGGGAACAGGATACATTTTCATACAAGTATATGGTACAACAGACACCTATCAGGAATATGAAATGTTGGGTTCACATATTTTTTATTTCAGTGCCGCAACAATTAAAAAAAAAAACATTTTTGGCTTTGTTGGTAATTGTGGTAAAAATGTATAGAAAAAAATAATGGTGATTATCCTATCAGAGGCCACATAAAAATAAGTAACAGGGACAGAGATATATTGTGTGTCCTGGGTGGTGAAGAAGGGAGGTAAGGGGTTCATAAAATAAAAACCTGAACTCGAAAAGCAACGTTTTGACATTGTCTAAGGAACATTTAGAAATGCCAATTGTGCCTAGACAGTATCCTGAAAATGTACCTTTGATTTTCTCCTGAAAAAACTCTCTGGTATGTAGGCATGCCTAAACACTCCTGTGCCTACAGTCTGAAAATATTCACAGAGGTTACATGCAGTACCAGTAACTAGCCCTCTGCCTGCCTTTTTTTTTGGCACAGCTTCCACAGTTCAGTCGCTTTAATATTCATCAAGTGTGAAGCAAGATGGTGCTCACTTGCCTTCAAAGAGTTACTAGAGTTAGGTAGGAGCTTGTCACAATACTTGACAGATACTGTAAGGGTATCAGCATATACAAATTCATTTCACTGGACAACAAATCTTTTTTAAAAGTTTTGCTTCCTGAAAAAAGTTTTGGTGGTTATTATAGACCTCCTCAAGTGGAACACAAGTATAATTACAGAATGACTGTATCATGTGTGAATCTTGCAAACTATGATGATAATGGGATTGATTTACTAAAATCAGAGACTTCAAAATCTGGTGCAGCTGTGCATGGTAGCCAATCAGCTTCCAATTTTAGCTTGTTCAATTAACTAGTTGCCGACCGCAGATAGCCGAATCTCTCGCCAGTTCTGGGAGGGTGTCATATGACATCCTCCCAGAACGCGCTCTCCTGCGCGCCCCCAGCGATCTCCGTGAACACTGTGTCATATGGACACAGCTGATCACGTGATGTGATAAAAGGCCAATCACAACAGCCTTTTACCATGTGATCAGCCATGTCCAATGACACGCTGATCACAGGGAAATGCAATTGCCGGTTCTCAGCTGCACTTTCCTCAATCTGTCAGAGCATGAGGAAAGTACTGCCGAGAACCGGCAGTTGTCAGAGCAGGGATCGGCACCGATCATCAGGGCACTGATGATCAGTGCCCTGATGATCGGTGCCCAGCAGTGCCACCCACCAGTCCCGCCCACCTGTGCCCAGCAGTGCTGCCTACCTGTGCCCAGCAGTGCCATCCACCTGTGCCCACCAGTGCCACCCACCTTAGCCACCCACCAGTGCCTATCAGTGCAACCCACCTATGCCATCCACCAGTACCCTGCAGTGCCACCCACCTGTGCCCAGCAGTGCCACCCAGTAGTGCCACCGGTCAGTGCCCAGCAGTTGTGCCAGTCAATGCCCAGCAGTGCTGCCAGTCAGTGCCGCCTATCACTGCTGACTATCAGTGCCACCTCATTAGTGCTGCCTATCAGTGCCCTTTAGTGCTGCCTATCAGTGCCCATCAGTTGTGCCTCATGAATACACATCAGTGAAGGAGAAAAATTACCTGTTTGCAAAATTTTATAATAGAAATAAAGAAACTTTTTTTTTTCACATTTTTTTCACTTTTTTTGTTCATAGCGCAAAAAGTAAAACACTCAGCGGCGATTAAATACCACCAAAAGAAGCCTCTATTTGTGAGAAAAAATATCAGATAAAAATGTCATATGGGTACTATCTTGCATGACCGCACAATTGTCATTCAAAGTGCGACAGCGCTGAAAGCTGAAAATTGGCCTGGTAAGGAAGGGGGTATAAGTGCCCTGTAGACAAGTGGTTAAGCTTTGACAAAAGGACCTGGAAGCTGATTGGTTTCTGTGCAGAGCTGCACCAGATTTTGCACTTCAATAAATTTCACATTTTGCATAATGTTTCCAACACACTGTATGAATTCAACTAGGCTAAAAATGTTTTATGCCGCTTTTCATTTGTACTTAGTGTCCATGCATCTTACTGCAGAGACCAACAATAGTCAGTCAACACTGATGGATTCCAGTTGCCCTGGTACTGTTTTTTCATTGTGGCAAAGTCCTGGTGAAAACTTTCAACAAATACAAGGACTAAAAAAGGTTAACCAAGGGCCTGAACAGCTGATATAAAAGGGATTAAATTCAAAATTACCCAGCATTAATATCAGCTACCATACGATCGCTGACTCAGCCATGAAAAAAATATAAAAGTTAATGGGTGTGGTCACCAAAACTCATATTCAATACATACGTGCATAGGAAAAAGCATTCCCGGAACAAAGGTAGTTTCGTGTGGGACCATGCAGCTTTATCAAAGGGCTTTATTAGAAAAAAACTAAACAAATGTGCATTGCCAAATATACACACAGAAGCTGAGCACACCACCACCGTAACTTCACCAAACTAAAAAGACAACATTGTCAGGTCACCCTAGTACAGTGTTTCTCAGCTCCAGTCCTCATGGACCCCCAACAGGTCATGTTTTCAGGATTTCCATTATTTTGCACAGGTGATTTGATCAGTTTCACTGCCTTAGTAATTACCACAGCTGTTTCAATTGAGGGAAATCCTGAAAACATGACCTGTTGGGGGTCCATGAGGACTGGAGTTGAGAAACACTGCCCTAGTAGCTTCTCATACAACCTCCAACATACACACTTAGGGGGAGGGGCAAGAAAGGCTAAAGGTGCAACTTGGGAACATATGGGGCAAGAAACCATGTATGGAATGTAAGAGTTGGATGATTGTCATTCAGTAGTGTCCAATATAGTAGAGATAGGAGTCAGGTAGAAGACCGGTTGTCCCATAACCAAATATAATGAGTAATAATAGGACACCTGAGAATCCAATTACATTTGCAAGTGAGGTTTGCCGGTCATAATCTGGATATGAATGTCCCATTAGTTGGCCAGTTTAGGCCATATAATGTGCCACCATCAGCTCCATTAATACACAGTTACCAAGTAGCCAGATTCATGAATAGCAGTGTAACTATACAAACGTTCCATTTCTCACCATCCCTTAGGTATTCACTGGGCTTACTTCCAGCAAGCCACGAGTAGTTCCATAACTATACCACTAGATGGTGCCAGGATCCGTTTTTCATAGGCTGTACATATCGGCAGTAGTGGAAGTCCGTCCTGTATACTGTATAACTATACCACTAGATGGCGCCAGGATCCGTTTTTCATAGGCTGTACATATCGGCAGTAGTGGAAGTCCGTCCTGTATACTGTATAACTATACCACTAGATGGCGTCAAGATCCGTTTTTCATAGGCTGTACATATCGGCAGTAGTGAAAGTCCGTCCTGTATATTGTATAACTATACCACTAGATGGCGTCAAGATCCGTTTTTCATAGGCTGTACATATAGGCAGTAGTGGAAGTCCGTCCTGTATACTGTATAACTATACCACTAGATGGCGTCAAGATCCGTTTTTCATAGGCTGTACAGCATCAGCAGTAGTGGAAGTCCGTCTTGTATACTGTATAATTATACCACTAGATGGCGCCAGGATCCGTTTTTCATAGGCTGTACAGCACCAGCAGTAGTGGAAGTCCCTCCTGTATACTGTAAAACTATACCACTAGATGGCGCCAGGATCCGTTTTTCATAGGCTGTACATATCTGCAGTAGTGAAAGTCTGTCCTGTATATTGTATAACTATACCACTAGATGGCGTCAAGATCCGTTTTTCATAGGCTGTACATATCGGCAGTAGTGAAAGTCTGTCCTGTATATTGTATAACTATACCACTAGATGGCGTCAAGATCCGTTTTTCATAGGCTGTACATATCGGCAGTAGTGGAAGTCCGTCCTCTATACTGTATAACTATACCACTAGATGGCGCCAGGATCCGTTTTTCATAGGCTGTACATATCGGCAGTAGTGGAAGTCCGTCCTGTATACTGTATAACTATACCACTAGATGGCGCCAGGATCCGTTTTTCATAGGCTGTACATATCGGCAGTAGTGGAAGTACGTCCTGTATACTGTATAACTATACCACTAGATGGAGTCAAGATCCGTTTTCATAAGCTGTACATATCGGCAGTAGTGGAAGTCCGTCCTGTATACTGTAAAACTATACCACTAGATGGCGTCAAGATCCGTTTTTCATAGGCTGTACAGCATCAGCAGTAGTGGAAGTCCGTCTTGTATACTGTATAATTATACCACTAGATGGCGCCAGGATCCGTTTTTCATAGGCTGTACAGCATCAGCAGTAGTGGAAGTCCGTCCTGTATACTGTAAAACTATACCACTAGATGGCGCCAGGATCCGTTTTTCATAGGCTGTACATATCGGCAGTAGTGAAAGTCTGTCCTGTATATTGTATAACTATACCACTAGATGGCGTCAAGATCCGTTTTTCATAGGCTGTACATATCGGCAGTAGTGGAAGTCCGTCCTCTATACTGTATAACTATACCACTAGATGGCGCCAGGATCCGTTTTTCATAGGCTGTACATATCGGCAGTAGTGGAAGTCCGTCCTGTATACTGTATAACTATACCACTAGATGGCGCCAGGATCCGTTTTTCATAGGCTGTACATATCGGCAGTAGTGGAAGTCCGTCCTGTATACTGTATAACTATACCACTAGATGGCGCCAGGATCCGTTTTTCATAGGCTGTACATATCGGCAGTAGTGGAAGTACGTCCTGTATACTGTATAACTATACCACTAGATGGAGTCAAGATCCGTTTTCATAAGCTGTACATATCGGCAGTAGTGGAAGTCCGTCCTGTATACTGTAAAACTATACCACTAGATGGCGTCAAGATCCGTTTTTCATAGGCTGTACAGCATCAGCAGTAGTGGAAGTCCGTCTTGTATACTGTATAATTATACCACTAGATGGCGCCAGGATCCGTTTTTCATAGGCTGTACAGCATCAGCAGTAGTGGAAGTCCGTCCTGTATACTGTAAAACTATACCACTAGATGGCGCCAGGATCCGTTTTTCATAGGCTGTACATATCGGCAGTAGTGAAAGTCTGTCCTGTATATTGTATAACTATACCACTAGATGGCGTCAAGATCCGTTTTTCATAGGCTGTACATATCGGCAGTAGTGGAAGTCCGTCTTGTATACTGTATAATTATACCACTAGATGGCGCCAGGATCCGTTTTTCATAGGCTGTACAGCATCAGCAGTAGTGGAAGTCCGTCCTGTATACTGTAAAACTATACCACTAGATGGCGCCAGGATCCGTTTTTCATAGGCTGTACATATCGGCAGTAGTGAAAGTCTGTCCTGTATATTGTATAACTATACCACTAGATGGCGTCAAGATCCGTTTTTCATAGGCTGTACATATCGGCAGTAGTGGAAGTCCGTCCTCTATACTGTATAACTATACCACTAGATGGCGCCAGGATCCGTTTTTCATAGGCTGTACATATCGGCAGTAGTGGAAGTCCGTCCTGTATACTGTATAACTATACCACTAGATGGCGCCAGGATCCGTTTTTCATAGGCTGTACATATCGGCAGTAGTGGAAGTACGTCCTGTATACTGTATAACTATACCACTAGATGGAGTCAAGATCCGTTTTCATAAGCTGTACATATCGGCAGTAGTGGAAGTCCGTCCTGTATACTGTAAAACTATACCACTAGATGGCGTCAAGATCCGTTTTTCATAGGCTGTACAGCATCAGCAGTAGTGGAAGTCCGTCTTGTATACTGTATAATTATACCACTAGATGGCGCCAGGATCCGTTTTTCATAGGCTGTACAGCATCAGCAGTAGTGGAAGTCCGTCCTGTATACTGTAAAACTATACCACTAGATGGCGCCAGGATCCGTTTTTCATAGGCTGTACATATCGGCAGTAGTGAAAGTCTGTCCTGTATATTGTATAACTATACCACTAGATGGCGTCAAGATCCGTTTTTCATAGGCTGTACATATCGGCAGTAGTGGAAGTCCGTCTTGTATACTGTATAATTATACCACTAGATGGCGCCAGGATCCGTTTTTCATAGGCTGTACAGCATCAGCAGTAGTGGAAGTCCATCCTGTATACTGTAAAACTATACCACTAGATGGCGCCAGGATCCGTTTTTCATAGGCTGTACATATCAGCAGTAGTGAAAGTCTGTCCTGTATATTGTATAACTATACCACTAGATGGCGTCAAGATCCGTTTTTCAAAGGCTGTACATATTGGCAGTAGTGAAAGTCTGTCCTGTATATTGTATAACTATACCACTAGATGGCGTCAAGATCCGTTTTTCATAGGCTGTACATATCGGCAGTAGTGGAAGTCCGTCCTGTATACTGTATAACTATACCACTAGATGGCGTCAAGATCCGTTTTTCATAGGCTGTACAGCATCAGCAGTAGTGGAAGTCCGTCCTGTATACTGTATAACTATACCACTAGATGGCGCCAGGATCCGTTTTTCATAGGCTGTACATATTGGCAGTAGTGGAAGTACGTCCTGTATACTGTATAACTATACCACTAGATGGAGTCAAGATCCGTTTTCATAAGCTGTACATATCGGCAGTAGTGGAAGTCCGTCCTGTATACTGTAAAACTATACCACTAGATGGCGTCAAGATCCGTTTTTCATAGGCTGTACAGCATCAGCAGTAGTGGAAGTCCGTCTTGTATACTGTATAATTATACCACTAGATGGCGCCAGGATCCGTTTTTCATAGGCTGTACAGCATCAGCAGTAGTGGAAGTCCGTCCTGTATACTGTAAAACTATACCACTAGATGGCGCCAGGATCCGTTTTTCATAGGCTGTACATATCGGCAGTAGTGAAAGTCTGTCCTGTATATTGTATAACTATACCACTAGATGGCGTCAAGATCCGTTTTTCATAGGCTGTACATATCGGCAGTAGTGGAAGTCAGTCTTGTATACTGTATAATTATACCACTAGATGGCGCCAGGATCCGCTTTTCATAGGCTGTACAGCATCAGCAGTAGTGGAAGTCCGTCCTGTATACTGTAAAACTATACCACTAGATGGCGCCAGGATCCGTTTTTCATAGGCTGTACATATTGGCAGTAGTGAAAGTCTGTCCTGTATATTGTATAACTATACCACTAGATGGCGTCAAGATCCGTTTTTCATAGGCTGTACATATTGGCAGTAGTGAAAGTCTGTCCTGTATATTGTATAACTATACCACTAGATGGCGTCAAGATCCGTTTTTCATAGGCTGTACATATCGGCAGTAGTGGAAGTCCGTCCTGTATACTGTATAACTATACCACTAGATGGCGTCAAGATCCGTTTTTCATAGGCTGTACAGCATCAGCAGTAGTGGAAGTCCGTCTTGTATACTGTATAATTATACCACTAGATGGCGCCAGGATCCGTTTTTCATAGGCTGTACAGCATCAGCAGTAGTGGAAGTCCGTCCTGTATACCGTAAAACTATACCACTAGATGGCGCCAGGATCCGTTTTTCATAGGCTGTACATATCTGCAGTAGTGAAAGTCTGTCCTGTATATTGTATAACTATACCACTAGATGGCGTCAAGATCCGTTTTTCATAGGCTGTACATATCGGCAGTAGTGAAAGTCTGTCCTGTATATTGTATAACTATACCACTAGATGGCGTCAAGATCCGTTTTTCATAGGCTGTACATATCGGCAGTAGTGGAAGTCCGTCCTCTATACTGTATAACTATACCACTAGATGGCGCCAGGATCCGTTTTTCATAGGCTGTACATATCGGCAGTAGTGGAAGTCCGTCCTGTATACTGTATAACTATACCACTAGATGGCGCCAGGATCCGTTTTTCATAGGCTGTACATATCGGCAGTAGTGGAAGTACGTCCTGTATACTGTATAACTATACCACTAGATGGAGTCAAGATCCGTTTTCATAAGCTGTACATATCGGCAGTAGTGGAAGTCCGTCCTGTATACTGTAAAACTATACCACTAGATGGCGTCAAGATCCGTTTTTCATAGGCTGTACAGCATCAGCAGTAGTGGAAGTCCGTCTTGTATACTGTATAATTATACCACTAGATGGCGCCAGGATCCGTTTTTCATAGGCTGTACAGCATCAGCAGTAGTGGAAGTCCGTCCTGTATACTGTAAAACTATACCACTAGATGGCGCCAGGATCCGTTTTTCATAGGCTGTACATATCGGCAGTAGTGAAAGTCTGTCCTGTATATTGTATAACTATACCACTAGATGGCGTCAAGATCCGTTTTTCATAGGCTGTACATATCGGCAGTAGTGGAAGTCCGTCTTGTATACTGTATAATTATACCACTAGATGGCGCCAGGATCCGTTTTTCATAGGCTGTACAGCATCAGCAGTAGTGGAAGTCCGTCCTGTATACTGTAAAACTATACCACTAGATGGCGCCAGGATCCGTTTTTCATAGGCTGTACATATCGGCAGTAGTGAAAGTCTGTCCTGTATATTGTATAACTATACCACTAGATGGCGTCAAGATCCGTTTTTCATAGGCTGTACATATTGGCAGTAGTGAAAGTCTGTCCTGTATATTGTATAACTATACCACTAGATGGCGTCAAGATCCGTTTTTCATAGGCTGTACATATCGGCAGTAGTGGAAGTCCGTCCTGTATACTGTATAACTATACCACTAGATGGCGTCAAGATCCGTTTTTCATAGGCTGTACAGCATCAGCAGTAGTGGAAGTCCGTCCTGTATACTGTATAACTATACCACTAGATGGCGCCAGGATCCGTTTTTCATAGGCTGTACATATCGGCAGTAGTGGAAGTACGTCCTGTATACTGTATAACTATACCACTAGATGGAGTCAAGATCCGTTTTCATAAGCTGTACATATCGGCAGTAGTGGAAGTCCGTCCTGTATACTGTAAAACTATACCACTAGATGGCGTCAAGATCCGTTTTTCATAGGCTGTACAGCATCAGCAGTAGTGGAAGTCCGTCTTGTATACTGTATAATTATACCACTAGATGGCGCCAGGATCCGTTTTTCATAGGCTGTACAGCATCAGCAGTAGTGGAAGTCCGTCCTGTATACTGTAAAACTATACCACTAGATGGCGCCAGGATCCGTTTTTCATAGGCTGTACATATCTGCAGTAGTGAAAGTCTGTCCTGTATATTGTATAACTATACCACTAGATGGCGTCAAGATCCGTTTTTCATAGGCTGTACATATCGGCAGTAGTGAAAGTCTGTCCTGTATATTGTATAACTATACCACTAGATGGCGTCAAGATCCGTTTTTCATAGGCTGTACATATCGGCAGTAGTGGAAGTCCGTCCTGTATACTGTATAACTATACCACTAGATGGCGCCAGGATCCGTTTTTCATAGGCTGTACATATTGGCAGTAGTGGAAGTCCGTCCTGTCTACTGTATAACTTTACCACTAGATGGCGCCAGGATCCGTTTTTCATAAGCTGTACATATCAGCAGTAGTGGAAGTCCGTCCTGTATACTGTATAACTATACCACTAGATGGTGTCAAGATCCATTTTTCATAGGCTGTACAGCATCAGCAATAGTCTGTCCTGTATACTGTATACATGGCAGGAAGTGCTGGGTGCCCAGACGTGTGATGGAAGTCAGATGGGACAGCCACAAGCTGCGATGACATCACACGCAAGGCTTGTATAGGGAGGTGCGATCCAACATGTTTTGCCCAATGAGCTTGGGCTTCTTCAGGGATAGGCGGGGCCAGTATATCAGGATATTTATACCTTGTGGTAGGGCAATAACCAATTTTACCACTAGATATCGCCCCTCAGCCTAATTAAACACACACTAACACATGTGAATGATGCAGGTGACCTCCAGGGAAAATACAATTCAGATTTTAACATTGGACAATAGGAATCTCAACTAGAAGTAGATCGTATCTAGCAGTCTTCTCAGAAATAGCAGCTGCTAGGGTGACCAGACAATGTTGTCTTTTTAGTTTGGTGAAGTTATGGTGGTGATGTGCTCAGCTTCTGTGTGTATACTTGTGCAATGCACATTTGTTTTGTTTTTTCTAATAAAAGCCCTTTGATAAACCTGCATGGTCCCACATGAAACTACCTTTGTTCGGGGAACACTTTTCCCTATGCATACTGGTGAAACCTTTCACCATGTTCATCATGGACTGTACCTACAGTTGTGTCCAAAATTATTCAACCCCCAATGCTGTAAAGGGGTTTAGGGACTATAGTGTACATTTGGAATTGTATTCAGAATCAAATCCTACAAGGACGTTGTAACTACCCAAATGCAACTAAAATGACATCAATTGTTTATGTAATACAGTAGTAAATGGTTCTTATGTGGTTTCTTCATTGCCACAATTATTCAACCCCTTAAAGACTACCACTCTGAAGAACAGAGGTTCATACAGGTGCTTTCCATCAGGTATTGAAAACACCTGTGGATGTCACCGAGCAGCAATCAAGCATAATAAGCACCAATTAGGCAGCTTTAAAATGACTGTGATACTCAGCTCCTTCTAGACATTTACTGGTGTGGTTACAAACATGGTGAAGGCAAGAGAATGGTCCAGGAAGACAAGAGAAGAGGTGATTTCTCTTCACAGGAAGGGCAATGGCTATAAGAAGATTGCAAAGATGTTAAACATACCAAGAGACACCTTAGGAAGCATCATTCGCAAATTCAAGGCAAAGGGCACTGTTGAAACGCTACCTGGTCGTGGCAGAAAGAAGATGCTGACTTCGACTGCTGTGCGCTACCTGAAGCGTAGAGTGGAGAGAAGTCCCCGTGTGACTGCTGAGGAACTGAGAAAAGATTTGTCAGATGTGGGTACAGAAGTTTCAGCCCAGACAATAAGACGCACACTGCGTAATGAAGGCCTCCGTGCCAGAACTCCCAGGCGTACCCCCTTGCTGTCTCCAAAGAATAAGAAGAGTATGCCAAAAGCCATGTGGACAAACCACAAAAGTTGTGGGATAGTGTTCTGTGGACTGATGAAACAAAATTAGAACTGTTTGGGCCCATGGATCAACGCTATGTTTGGAGGAGGAAGAACAAGGCCTTTGATGAAAAGAACACCTTGCCTACTGTGAAGCATGGTGGAGGGTCAATCATGCTTTGGGGCTGTTTTGCTTCTGCAGGTACAGGGAAGCTTCAGCGTGTGCAAGGTACCATGAATTCTCTTCAGTACCAGGAGATATTGGATGGAAACGTGATGCAGTCCGTCACACACCTGAGGCTTGGGAGACGTTGGACCTTTCAACAGGACAATGATCCCAAGCATACCTCCAAGTCCACTAGAGCATGGTTGCAGAGGAAAGGCTGGAACATTTTGGAGTGGCCATCGCAGTCACCAGACTTAAATCCGATTGAGAACCTCTGGTGGGACTTAAAGAAAGCAGTTGCAGTGCGCAAGCCTAAGAATGTGACTGAACTGGAGGCCTTTGCCCATGAAGAATGGGCGAAGATACCCGTAGATCGCTGCAAGACACTTGTGTCAAGCTATGCTTCACGTTTAAAAGCTGTTATAACTGTAAAAGGATGCTGTACTAAGTACTAAGATTGAATGTCACTTGGGGGTTGAATAAAACTGATAATGCTGTGAGCACAGAAAAGACATTTGTGGTTATTTCATTATAACTGTTATGTTATATTTGTCTGACCTACAAGTGCCTCTTTAATGTAAATGTAAGCAAGATGACTGAATGATCAAAAGCAATGTCAAACTGGCCAAAACACTCAATTTCAGTGGGGGTTGAATAATTTTGGACACAACTGTATATTTTTGATAAAGAAGTCCATGTTTCAATGGAGAAATTGAATCTTCAGTTACATGTTGCTCTTGAACGTCTTGTATGTTATAAGAAATTTGTCAACCAGCTGAATGTAGTTTGGTGCTCTGTAGTTGCCTAGAAAATTCTTAACGACGTCCTTGGATGCTTTCTAGTTGGTTTTCTCTGGACACAACAACAAATCTTCAAGCTGCTTGTCATTGCTGACGTATGTGATCCATGGACCAACAAAAATGCCTTCCCAAATCTTGGCATTAATTGTTCTTGTAAACATCTGTCTCAAATAACAAAAACCTTCATCTTTCTTGTTCATTGTTTCACTAACTTTTTCTTCAGTCCACGTTTTATGTGGAACAGGAGAAAAAATATCTTTTAACAAATGATGCATTTGGCATGTTTTCCTGTCCTTGAACCAAATTCTTTTGGAGTGACCATTTCTTTTTCAGAGATTTTTGTACCTGGTGATAGCAAGCATCATTCTTGCAGTCTTGAACCCAGTAGTTTTGCTGGGAATCTAATCATTGTCACCGTTTGTACCTGGCTGGTGCATTGCATCATCTTTGTATATTTAATCTTCATTTCTCTGGTGGCTTCTGCACTGGCAGATTGTGATCATGTGGCACTGGTCTCATTCATTGCTGAAGGCAGATTGGAGCATTCAATGGGTTTCTTATTTTTAGCAGAGAAACCGGCAACATTAGTCAGACTGAAGTAACAGTCTTTTATGTAATCATTCTGTTGTCAAAACATAATCAAGACAGCCAATGTCATTGACTTTCAAGTTCCTCTGAGCCAAACTCTAATGTGAGGAGCCAAAGCCTAGTCTTGATCACCAATATTACAATCATAGCACAGTTGATACACTTTATTAACAAGTCCAGTCACAGTTAAGGCTTAAGTGGTATTAAATCCAAAAAGCCACCATTTATTATATTGCAGCTTACCGATTTTTAGATGTGATGGCTGCTGCCATGCTTACCCCTAACACAGGTGGTCAGACATTATAGCTGGCTTCTGTGTTCTTCAAATATGGCAGCCCCATTTCCCATAAGGCAAACAGGCCTACCCCCAGGACTTATACACAATGCTATAGTGCCTGGCTACCATGCCAGGGCAGGCGCAAACTGAGCACAGCAAAAATTTACTTGCAGTTGGCAGACAGGCAGAGTGGTCCTGTGAAAGTCCAGTTAAAAGGCAGGCAAGGTTCAGAATAGTCAGGGTCAAATCTGTAGTCAAAAGGCAGACAGAGTTCAAAGAGTAGTCCAAGTTCCAATCTGAAGTTGTCAATGAGGGAATCCAAACTAGAAGAGCAGGGTAGACAAACAAGATGCTTGGAGCACATGTTACAAATGCAATACCACAAGCATGAGACTGCAGGCTTGACTGGCTTAAATCAGGTTTGATTTCCACCCAGAGATTGGCCACAATAATCACCTTGCAGGCAGGCAGACAGACAGACAGGGTGAATGTATCTCAGCAAAAACCAGGATGCTGGAATCAGACCAACAGCTGTGATGGAGCCAGAGAGCTATACGCTCCTGACAGCTGCATTGGTTTTCTTTTTTAGATTTTCTTTCTTTTATTTTCACCTAGTGATCTGGCCAGTAAGTCTGTTGTCTTCAACAGAATAAACTCTCCTGCAAATATATCAGTTAACGGGGTACTTGCAATGATTAACATTCATTTAATAATGTAAAACTTTTATCCCAGAAGAAAACAAAATGTAGCTGTAATTGCTTGTGTAACTTCATAGCTGGAGTTTGGCTTCAGTTGTAAGTGTATCTAAATCTGCTAGTACATCTAACACTCTCCTCCCCCAGATTAACAATGCTGCTGCCTAAAGGTGCCCCTGTGCTTCTTCATATTGTGGAGGCACTCTAATACAATAGGTGTGCTACTAGCCATCATCAGGTAAAAAAAGAAAACAAACAAACAAAAAGCCTAAAAAAGAAAACTACTGCAGCCACCAGATCTAATGATTAGTAAGCTGCAATATACCACATTTTTGGTTTGGGGTTTAATACATCTTTAGGTGTGTACTCACCACAAATGTAACAAAATGTTTTATGGCTGTTCCAACATTGGCAAGACATTTCTGCTGTCACCAACCGACCTATAGCAAATACTGTATATAAGTGGCTCCCTTGTTATGTAAATTACATGTACATAGACAATGCTATGCCAACAGTTGCATCAAAATACATGGAAAATGATATCAAGGAAATAATTAGCATCAGTGCACACAAGATGCTGTTGGATGCATACTACCTTCCCAGGTAGCATGCATCCAATCTAAACATTCCTAGGCATGCCCAAATTGTATCAGTTCTACCAAATGGTATGCAATATGCCCTGAGTGCCAGGACATGCATGAGCTCCACAAAGCAAGTGACAATTGGTAATATTAAAATGTATAAAATAACAAATTACAAAAACAGAAGATTTATATAAAACTGTAAATGATAGGTTAAATTACAGGTCATGTTCAAAACTGGCAGCCAAAAATCTTTAATATACAGCCAAAAGTGTTCAGGAAGCAAAATATTTGTTGCAATGTTTTTAGTGGAGAGATCTCCATAAGGTGGAAAGAGGACCAGTCTTATGTATTTTGGACTGTAAAATCCTAGTGATCACCATTTTTGCTGCCACTACAGGTCCTATGCCGTCCCTCAGAAAATGCAGCATCTTACATGAAACTATTCTGATTATTTGTAAACTAGACATGTGCGTTTCGTTTCATTTCAAATCAATTTTTGGAGATTTGGATGTATATAAATCTCTGAATGGACATAATAATGAATATCAATAAATCCGAAAAAAAGTTATAACAAAACTAACAAATGTATTCGTTTTATTAATTTCATTCAGATAACGTCACATGATGTGACAATAGTTAAGGCCCATGGGGTAATGAGTTAAATTTTTGAATTTGTTCAATAATTCAGATTGGAGTAAACTTGTGATTTACAGTTGTGGCCAAAATTATTCAACCCCCAATGCTGTAAAGGGGTTTAGGGACTATAGTGTACATTTGGAATTGTATTCAGAATCAAATCCTACAAGGACGTTGTAACTACCCAAATGCAACTAAAATGACATCAATTGTTTATGTAATACAGTAGTAAATGGTTCTTATGTGGTTTCTTCATTGCCACAATTATTCAACCCCTTAAAGACTACCACTCTGAAGAACAGAGGTTCATACAGGTGCTTTCCATCAGGTATTGAAAACACCTGTGGATGTCACCGAGCAGCAATCAAGCATAATAAGCACCAATTAGGCAGCTTTAAAATGACTGTGATACTCAGCTCCTTCTAGACATTTACTGGTGTGGTTACAAACATGGTGAAGGCAAGAGAATGGTCCAGGAAGACAAGAGAAGAGGTGATTTCTCTTCACAGGAAGGGCAATGGCTATAAGAAGATTGCAAAGATGTTAAACATACCAAGAGACACCTTAGGAAGCATCATTCGCAAATTCAAGGCAAAGGGCACTGTTGAAACGCTACCTGGTCGTGGCAGAAAGAAGATGCTGACTTCGACTGCTGTGCGCTACCTGAAGCGTAGAGTGGAGAGAAGTCCCCGTGTGACTGCTGAGGAACTGAGAAAAGATTTGTCAGATGTGGGTACAGAAGTTTCAGCCCAGACAATAAGACGCACACTGCGTAATGAAGGCCTCCGTGCCAGAACTCCCAGGCGTACCCCCTTGCTGTCTCCAAAGAATAAGAAGAGTCGACTGCAGTATGCCAAAAGCCATGTGGACAAACCACAAAAGTTGTGGGATAGTGTTCTGTGGACTGATGAAACAAAATTAGAACTGTTTGGGCCCATGGATCAACGCTATGTTTGGAGGAGGAAGAACAAGGCCTATGATGAAAAGAACACCTTGCCTACTGTGAAGCATGGTGGAGGGTCAATCATGCTTTGGGGCTGTTTTGCTTCTGCAGGTACAGGGAAGCTTCAGCGTGTGCAAGGTACCATGAATTCTCTTCAGTACCAGGAGATATTGGATGGAAACGTGATGCAGTCCGTCACACACCTGAGGCTTGGGAGACGTTGGACCTTTCAACAGGACAATGATCCCAAGCATACCTCCAAGTCCACTAGAGCATGGTTGCAGAGGAAAGGCTGGAACATTTTGGAGTGGCCATCGCAGTCACCAGACTTAAATCCGATTGAGAACCTCTGGTGGGACTTAAAGAAAGCAGTTGCAGTGCGCAAGCCTAAGAATGTGACTGAACTGGAGGCCTTTGCCCATGAAGAATGGGCGAAGATACCCGTAGATCGCTGCAAGACACTTGTGTCAAGCTATGCTTCACGTTTAAAAGCTGTTATAACTGTAAAAGGATGCTGTACTAAGTACTAAGATTGAATGTCACTTGGGGGTTGAATAAAACTGATAATGCTGTGAGCACAGAAAAGACATTTGTGGTTATTTCATTATAACTGTTATGTTATATTTGTCTGACCTACAAGTGCCTCTTTAATGTAAATGTAAGCAAGATGACTGAATGATCAAAAGCAATGTCAAACTGGCCAAAACACTCAATTTCAGTGGGGGTTGAATAATTTTGGCCACAACTGTAAATTGAATTTGTAATTGTCAGTCAGTTCAGTTCCACCGTCTATCGCAATTCTTTGGTTTGAAAAATTCAGGGCCAACGACTTTTGCATTACCTATTCTATTGTGCCCAAAAAAATTTAATCTTTCCAAATAGTTTCAATATATGAATAACAAATAATAACAAAAGTTGAAACAGAAAACTAATATATAGCAATCTTCCAAAAATCTGCTGATTTTTTTTAATCCACCCAGATACTAAACAACTGCCGAATATAACAAAACAAATTCCAAAAACAAATCTGTTCAACATAACGAATATAAAATGTGTGGGTAATTGCGAGCGCATAAAAAACCTAAGCAGTCAGCATAAAAGGTAGACCTCTACACCTCCAGAAGATATAATATAATAAATATATGCAGCGCTACAGTATAATACAAAATACAATATGATAGATAATTATAAAAGAAAAGTGAGCGCTACTATGGCCCGTATATGGTGATGACGTGATAAAGCGTCTTATAGTGACGTATCAACACACAGGGGAAATAGCGATATATAAAATGTGACAATAGTGAATTGTTCATTCAAAATGCAAAGTAGGTCCAGAAGAAAAAGAAGATAAAGTATGCGCATGTATGTGATGTATCCATCAGGGGTCATCTGGATCTGGGTAGGGGCTGCGGGGTCATCAAGCACAACAT
Source organism: Staurois parvus (assembly GCF_062004578.1). Taxonomy (NCBI): domain Eukaryota; kingdom Metazoa; phylum Chordata; class Amphibia; order Anura; family Ranidae; genus Staurois; species Staurois parvus. Next base: position 14,695,841 of record NW_028318039.1, on the reverse strand, counting down.
GGGACGTGGGCAACAAGCCAGAGACAATGGATGCTAATAGCGTAGTATTTTATTGAATAGGCAATAATCCAGCAGAATAAATAGAAGTAAACTCACATGTGGTATAACAGGTAAACAAAGATGGCCGCCGGCCATTTGTCTCTGGCTTGTTGCTTACGAGCCCCCGAAAGGTGGAGATCTCCCCAACTACTGGTGCTTCTGATTGGCTGATTACTTGGAGCTGTTTCTGGGAGTTAAGCGAGTAGAGTGTGACCTGTGAGTGAGCAGTACCATCCTGTGTGCCCACGTTGTACTTGACGACCCCGCAGCCCCTGCCCAGACCCAGATGACCCCTGATGGATACATCACATACAGGCGCATACTTTATGCGCTTCTGGTAAGAGCATCATTTTACTGGTCCTCGTCATTGAACTCACCAGCACGAATCACCGATCACCATTTCTTCTGGACCTACTTTGCATTTTGAATGAACAATTCAGTATTGTCACATTTTATATATCGCTATTTCCCCTGTGTGTTGATACGTCGCTATAAGACGCTTTATCACGTCATCACCATATACGCGCCATAGTAGCACTCACTTTTCTTTTATGATTATCTATCATATTGTATTTTGTATTATACCATAGTGCTGCATATATTTATTATAACATAATGAATGTGACAAAGCAAAATTCTTCAATGAACGTATGCATCCAAAAGGAAATGGAACAAGAATTTCCAGGGTGCATGTCTAGATGTAACTTTTCTGGCTCTCTATAATTATTTAATATACTGTAAGTTAGTGCCTTCCTGTCAAAATGTAAAATTTAACAACAAAAAGTAATCAGAGAACACAGCTTTTTGCTCAGCACACCATTTTTGCATTCAATCATTGCTGTAGTATATCCATCCTCCTTGCTTCTTTTTGTCGGAGAACCCCTACTTGTGATGAAGGAGAGCTATTCACAGACAAATTCTTTGCCGGCTCCTTCATGTTTCTCCTATGCAAAAAGCCTAGCCTAGTTAAAAAAAAATAAATCTAAGTGTAGATTATAAGCACCCAGTACCAACTTCTATCTCCCTTAAAAAATTGTTTAAAATCCTTGTGCATTTTGGGGGAAAGGACTCTCTTTCTTCAGGGCTTGAACAATTTGCAATGCAATCAGGGTAAAATACCATCGCAAGCTATTGAGGCTTGTTTGAAAAAAAAAAAATTACAGCATTAAGCAGTTATTCCCAGCCATGAGTCAAAATCAAATAGACCTTGCAAGCATGGCTGTGACTGTTGATACAACACGTAGAGATAGAGGGTTTTAGAGGTTCACTGTCAGTAGCCCTGCAAGATGCTCTCTGGTTTCTTGATGTAGTGGATTACACAAAACGTGATGGACTCGTGAGCAAAGGGTGTTTGTGGAACTAAATCTTGTGCTACATTCAAAAGGAGTGTTTCTTTGAATGTTACATTTACAGTATATAAATACTTGTTACGTTGCAGTGCACATTGAGCTTCTAAAATTGTTAATGCAGGCCTGGGTATATACCGATTTCTTTTTTTAAAATATTTTTATTCTTGTGCTAATATTAATAAAAATGTAAATTTGCATTCCTGGAAGTACAAGGTACAGTCATTGAGTTTGGTTTGACTTGTCAGTTATTGATGTTGACTTTTCCAACATATTTGAATAGGCAGAGTTTTATTCAAATAGTGCCTGCAGATTAAGGTGATAAACTTGAACAAATCACACATAAAGATGACATGATATATTTATTCTGATAATCTGAATTTACATGAATGCAGATTTGTCACATGGAAAAGTGAGTACACCCCTAAGTTTAGCACCACCTGAAATCCATGAAATGGGAATCAGGTGTTTCAGACTAGGGAGTATAACATACAAAGAGAGAGAGTGCGCACGATCACCCTAGTGTAATACCGTTTTATTGTAATAAGGGTTAAAAACTTTTCAGATTGCACTCACATATTCACATAGGTATCAAACAAGTCTGCATGTAAAGTGATCCACCGCATGGTCCCTGTAAGATCTGAAGCCTCTGGGTGATCCACTGCCGACCGCAAGCAAGAGAGGGCTGCGCTGGAGGAACAGTGACAAACCACTGGCATACCTCCCCAGCGTGCATTCACCCTGTCCAGCTGGTGCCGCTCTCCGTAGGTGACAGGTAGCTCCAAGGGAGGGAGGACCACAATGTAGGAACACAGGTCATAACCACATCATGGCTGCTATGATGACACATTTCAGAGGCATGGCCTCATTTGTCAGATCACACCCACTCCCTCTCATCAAAGGTTTTATAGGGAACAATGGCTCCTCCTGGCATTCAGATCTTAAGGGGCTATGCCACCTATATAGAGCCTTCGTGTTATGTTGACTCCAAGCCCACAGCTGTCTTTTTATGGAAAAATAAAACAGTGGACCTCTTTTTTTGATTCTTTGGCAATTGATCCCTCAGCAGCGGTTTCCTGTCAATGCTCCCAGTTCCGCTCTATTTCCGGTCCCTCCTCCTCCTCCCCTGACTGTCATCACTCTGAAGGAGCTCTGACTGCCTCCCCAGTAAATTCAGTTCAAGAGCTATTTGTTTGAAGCTAGATGAAGCCTCCAAGGAGCCCAACTTATTACCATAGGACCTGCAGGTAGTTCTTGCAAGAGTTGGTGTGAAAGTGCATTTATCTACAATCAGTAAGTGATTGCACCAACCTACATGTCAGGTGTGCCATGAAAAAGCCTTTGCTGTCCAAAGAACATCAGAGAAAGAAAACCGTTTGCCACTGAACATACTTGCAAAGACCATGCCTTCTAGAACATTGTGCTGTGGACTGATAAATCATAGATCGAGATGTTTGACCTCAGTAATAGTGGGCATATTTGCTGCAAACCAAAGACAGCAATTTAAGAGAGAACCCTTTCTCAACTGTAAAGCATGGTGGTGGAACATGAGGCCATCAGACCAAAAATTGAAGTTGAATCAGAGATGGATCTTTCAATGCAATAAGGTCTCATGCACACCGAGCATTTAGCCCCGTACCTCAAATCCTGGGGTTTATGTACAACAAAGAGGCACAGGTGCAGTGTCCAGGCCCTGCTGTCTCTCAAAGTCTATGACAAGCTAAAATACACTGCAACTGGATGTGACTGAACACTGTACGTAGTGGCAAATTGTCCTTCTGTTTTTATGTGAGTATATCACCTATAGGCACTGATTGACTAAAGATCTAAGGTTCGCCTGTTCAAAAATGTTGAAAAAGTCATCAATTTCCATAGGTGTACTTACTTTTTCACATGATTGTAACAGAGTTTCATGAGGTTAAAATTTCTCACGAGACATAATTAAGGTTCATCAGTTAGACTAGAGTATCACAAGTTGAAGTAACACTAGACTGGTTAAAAAAGTCTATTCAAACCTATATCCTTAAAGTGTTAATAAAGCCAGACCCTGCATTCACTATATCTGGTCTCCTACAGTACACAGATTTTAGTAAATATAAACTGCTAAATACCTTTTCTCATCAGCAGTTAGAGAAGTCTTGTGACTTCAGCAGAGCCCTGGTTAAAGCTTGTAGGAGAAGTTTTCTATCTGCTCTAGGAGGATGCAAAACCCCTGACCTCTGTCTGGACAGTGCTGATTGGCTTTGTGCTGATCACATGCACTCTCTTAAGAAAAAAAAACCTCTCTAGCAATACACACTAAACTGAGCATGGGCAGAAGGGCTACGGGTTCAGTCTGTCTTATCAGCGTGGACATTTGAACAAGAGGAGGGGCAGAGAAGTCAATATCAAACACCCTTGTTACACAATGCAGAAGATTAACCCCTTAGGTTCCACAGTGAGTATAATAAGCATGCTTTACTGCATATACAGACGGATTTTACTGTTGTGGGTTTAGTAACATTTTAACTCAGAAAAGTACCTTCTATTCTTCTCCTCCATATCTCCATGCCAGTTTTTTCTTGCTGTGATCTGTCTTCCTATTAGAGGGTAGCTACATTCATTCTCCATTATTCCACTGCATGTAGGAATGTAGTTGCTCCCTTTTGCTCGCTCTTGAGATGGACTATGGACTGTAGACTATGGGATTTGTATTATGTATGATTGCAATAAATGTGCAATATTCTTTCCAAACAAAGGGAAGCGAGAAGAGGTATGGGAGCTTTTGAAGGACATTACAAGGAAGCAAAAAATACAGAACAATTTCATGAACAATAGATTACAGCGTTATGAAGCAGCAGATGTCCCCTGCCAGCCACTAACATCTTGCTCCGGTCTGCTTCTGTGTACTGATCTTAAGCCATTTTCACTGGCAGGGCCGAGAAGGAGTTCATTCATCTTGGTGTTGCCAAAATTGTACACTGAGCTGCTCAGTGTACAAGACTGAGAGGTAAAAAACTTTAATGCAGAAGAAACACAGTATGTCTTTTCTGCATAAAAAAATCTTGCCAGTTTTTACCATTTCCTAAAAATTCACTTTAACCACGTGAGCCACCTATGCACCTCTGCCAAGCTTACAGTCCCAATAGTTAAATAAATGTTGCCATCACATATACCTGTTTTTTTGCTTAGAATCCAGCCAAGCACTTTGTTGCAGCCCCCCTTTTTTATGTCACATGACCCTCCCACATGGGAAATATTAAACATCTATAATATTATTCCTTGAAAAAAGTGCCGAGCAATCATATAGTCAAAAGAAACACACTACTGACATGCGTTAATGTGCAAATCCAACTTCAATGCATAATGACTTAACAGTTTAGAATGGAACATGAATACATGTGCAAACAAATGACATGCATTAACGTTTTTCAAAAGTCATACTAACTAAAATTACCACAATGTAAAGTGCATATATACTGTAAATGTGAATAAAATATATTATGCAAGTCTGTAATTTGGTTGATATACTCCCAGGGGCGGACTGACAACTCATGGGGCCCCCGGGCAATAGGGGATCATGGGGCCCCTGTGTCTTTGCCCACACTCAAAAAAGCCTATGAAAAAGGTACCAGGGGCATCTCATGGGGTCCCCTACTGACCCCGGGCCCTTTGGGCAGTGCCCGAGTTTCCAAATGGTCAGTCCGCCCTGTATAAAAGTGCTCAGTGTCCAAAACCTTCAGTGATAATGGTTCAAGATAAATGATTGTGTACACCCAGTGTATTCCACAACCAATTACACTAGATGCTCACCTCAATCATGTACATGTAAGCACCCTAAAAATGGGTGGAACATGTAACATATTCCTGATCTTGCAGCTGCCGCCCTCTGCCCCCCCTTCCCTGTGACAGAAGTACATGGAGAAGTTCCCTGTACTTTCTATCAGTTTTCAGAAACAGCGTGGCCATGCGGGACTCCGCCCACATGGCCGTGCCATTCATTCACTCACTATGTTCTGTGAATGAATAGACTACAAGTCCCGACAGCCTTAGCAGCTGTCGGCTTGTAGTCCTCAATGAACTACTACGGCGCTGTAAGCACGGTGGGAGTTCACTGAGTTTTCCTGTCAGCAAGTATCGGCTTGCCTGTATGGGATATACGAGCAAGCAGATACACTGACAGTGTGCAGGAGACCTGCATGGCATCACTGATCTGCTGATTGCTGGTGCAATGTCTTACAGGCTCCTAATACAAACAATAATAAATGCACCTATCAATGTACCTAGGTACCTATCAATAATACATTAACTGATGAGGAATCAATCAATGAATGGTTCCAATTTTTTCAATAAAAAAGGATTGGAGGTAGTAAATTGTTTGCTAAAAAGAAAACAGCGTAAAATGAAAATGGTGGAAGAACAAATACGTGAATATAAGGAAAAGTTGTAACCATGTCAGGAGCTTCAGGAATATAAAAAATGTACTATGTAAAAAAATAAAAATCTGGATAAAGTGGATAATGACACCAGAATTAGAAAAAGGAAAAAGTACCAAAGGAATTCCAGTGACCTTAAAGCACATCAGGTGTTCAAATGGCAAATGCAAATGAAAGAGGTACCTCCCACAAACACTTCATCAGAAAAGGAGAGTATTTATACATGAAGTGAAGTAACACCCAACCTGAGATCAAGGTGTCAAACCAGGAAGGAGAAAATAAGGAGAAGGGAGAGTATGACAACATTGATCCATGAAGCGGGCAAATGAAGGGAAGTACCTAGAACCACTATGTGAAGTGAGTACAGAGTTGTTAGAGCAGGCTATCCATGGGGTGGCTATAGGGGACCCCCGAGAAGAGGAAGGCCAGTGTATGGATATGGAGCAGACAGAGGTTACCGATGGAATGAATATACCCAGAATAGCCCCATTCTAGTGCATAATAGATGTGCACCATTAAAAGAAAATTACAGTAATTCCACCCGCCCTGGTGATATTTTAGACAGGTGGAGAGACCCAGCTGGGTGGAGGTCACCAGATATAAGAGGGGATGTAGGGGAGGGTAGAGAAAGAAAAAGAGATCAATAGGGAAAGGGGTTTTCAACATCAGTGGGTTAAAACCAAATCAGGAAGTAATGAAGGCATTTGATCAAGGACTTTAGTTTGCTCCTACAAAAAAATCCAAACAAATTTGACATAAACATAGGAATACATAAATTTGTAGCATTATTGCTTATTTGTCATTATAACAATGTATTTACTGTATGTATTGGGGGAGATTATTTCTGTTTATACTAGGCTTTTATTATAATGTTGTGATTATGTTAATGAACATTTATGTAAAATGGCGGCATTGCATTCACATATTAGGGGCTAAATAAAGTGAAATTCCTTGATAGTGGGAAAACTTATCAGTATAGACATGCTGTTTTAAACTTTTTACTCTTCTTCTATAACCTCATGCTCCCGTAGGGTCATAGCAAATAAAGTTATTTTTTGGTTTAGTAAAAATTATACCTTCTGGTGCTGCTCCAAGCTGTGGATGGAAGGAAAAAGATCACCCCACCAGCAAGTGAGAACTGGGGAGCATGAGTCCGAGCGATTCCAGTGTCAGTCAATACAAGTGAAGGGATGGACGCTGCTCAATCAACCCCAGGAGTCCAATGTTAAAGTGGTAGTAAACTCTCCTTGAATAATTTTACCTACAGGTAAGCTTATAACAAAGATTACCTGTAGGTAAAATTAATATCTCCTAAATGTGAATCTTTTAGGGGATATTAGCCCTTTTTGATATTCGGCGCATGTGTGCCGTGGCCCGGGACTCCAGTACATGGTCAGCCGTGCAGAAGGAAGACCGGGTGAAGATGGAAGCCCCAGAGAGCCATGACAGTGCTCTGCTGGAGGACTTCGTTTCAAGGTTAAGTCCTTCATAATGTGCTAGTATGCAATGCACCTTGCAGGGTTTTTTTTTTATGCAGTTTACTACTGCTTTAAGGAATGTTAATGAATGGCTCCAGCCGCCGTTCTGGCCATGCCCTCTGATGTGTTTTGCCCCACCCACCTGGGCTTGGTCAGAGACATTGGACTCCTGGGGTCGGTTGAGCAGCGTCCATCCCTTCAATTATTTTTTGGTTTGTTAACATTTATTTAACTTTTAATGCGATTTTCCGCTTTCTGGCTTTTTCCCCTGGGTTTCTCTGTTCCGAAATGGTGGCAGTGGTATTCCCATATCTACGATGGCCCTGCTTCCTTTTTCCTGTTTCCTACTTCCAAAATGGCAAGAGCAAGAGTATTCCCTTATCTAAGATGGTGCAGCCTGTTTTTGTTGATTGGACCTTCCTGTGAGCTTATATAATGAAGTCAGACATCACAGCTTCCATTTGCCCATGAGGAAGCCGTGGTGGGAGTGAAACATGTCAGGGGCGTAGCTTGATGATGTCAGCATGATAAATAGGAAGGAAGCACACTTGTATGTGAAATCCATTCTGGGATTGTTTTAAAGAGGCAATTGGTCCAGTGCACAGGATTTGTGCACTGGAAGATGTGAATATATTTCCTATTGCAGCTTGGTTAAAGGGCAAGGTGCTTGCATATACATGATTGAGGAGAGCGGCTAGTGTAATTGATGGTGGAATACACTGAGTGTACACAATAATTTATCATGAACCATCACTAAAGAATGTTTTTGGACACTGACTACCTTTGGAGTATATCAACCAAATTGTGGACTGGACTTTTGTAGATAATATATTGTATTCACATTTTTATATGCACTTTACATTGTGGTATTTTTAGTTATTAATATTTTTTAATACATGTTAATGCATGTAATTAGTTTGCACACAAATTCATATTCCAGTAACTGTTAGGTCATACTGCATTGAAATTGGATTTGAACATTAATGCATGTCAGTAGTGCAATATTTTTTATTTTATTGTAATTGCGCTGCACGGAAAGCACGCTGCTTTCAATGAATAATATTATCATTGGTGCGGTAGTGCGTGTCAGTGCTGGCTGCAATCAGCTGTGCAGTTTACTGTACAGGGGCGTACAGGCAGGTAAGTAGCTTTATTGCAGAAGAGACAAAGCATTAAAAATCCTGCCTATCTGTCCATTTTTATTCCTAGCCTAAAGTTCCACTTTAATTTGAGCTTTGCATCGCTGAGTTAGAGAAACATAAAAAATTCAGTAAAAGTTCCCCAAAAATCTACATTCATTCGCTGCTCAATAATAATTTAAAATTGCCTATGAAACCATTACTCTTTCTTGAAGTGTTCACTGCAAAATTGAAAATTTGAGCCGGTATATTTGTCAGGCCGAAACATACCAAATAAAAATGATCTCTGAAAAAAATGAGTTAAATAAGTTTCATGAAATCAAATAATATGTGCAATAGAATTGAAGAGATCAAAGGAATCATACTATGTGGAATGTGATAGGTTTAGGAATGTTCACAACAAACTATTTTTAGAGATTTGTCATAAAATAGTGCCGTCCATATATCTCTATAACCTCATATATGAATTAAAACATCCATACCATGTGATTATGCAACAACGGTGAATACATTGAATACAACTTAAAAGTCCATAATGTGTGCTTGATCCATGCGTTAATAATTTGTTCCCAAACAGGTGCTCTTTATTGCTTATATCCACATATATTCCTATATGTGCTCCTCCACCAGAGACATACATATATACTCTCACCTTCTTTTATGACCCAAATTGCAGAGGTCAAATACTGCCTTTCCCTTTTAACCCGGGTAGGTATACTGCATGGATGACTCCACTTTCCTCCTCATTGTGCTGCAAACAGTACCGTCTCCTCTTTATCCCACAAATCCTCCGGTTATGTAAACAGAAATGCTTGCTATTGTGTAGTATATAAATATTGCGTGATTTATTAAAAAAACAAAGTGCACTCACATTTAAAAGAGTCCTGCTGGGACACCACAATAAAAAAACCTTGTTATAATGTATGTACAATGTGTTCAGTAATTTCCAAGATGGCGGCTCGTAAACTTCCTGTTTAGCAGCTTGACGTCATTGGCCCACTCTACGCATTACGCCACGTAATGTGACTTCCACGTGACATCACATCCACGTGACTTAAGCAATAAAGATCACCTGTTTTGTGAATAAATTATAAAGGCACGGATCAAGCACACATTATGGACTTTTAAGTTGTATTCAGTGTATTCACCGTTGTTGCATAATCACATGGTCTGGATGTTTAAATTCATATATGAGGTTATAGAGATATATGCGCAGTACTATTTTATGATATATCTTTTGTGTGTGGAAACGCATGTAAGTGTCAGCAGCACTGGTATACACAGGAATTTGAGGAGTTATTTGTTGCTCTGAAGTTTTATTTGTAGAAAATGTTGACTATATAATTTTTTCATATCATTTTATTGTGGTTTACAAAAATAGTTTTAATTAAAAATAAATATATTGTAGAAAAAAAATCTAACACAGTTTAAACATTGTTATCCTTTCACATACATGTTATAAGGCTTTTCCTGCGTGTGCAGATTTAACACCTGTAGAATATATATATATATATATATATATATATATATATATATATATATATATATACATATACCATAATTGATCTCTAGATGGCACTATTGTCCAGGAATGTGACTTGTAGAAGTTGTACAGAAAGCAAAGGGCATGAGTATGAAGCTGGCAGCATCGCTGTACTTCTAAACTTCAATCTGACAGGCTGTTATTTTAATGAGGATTGTGGGGCCAAGGTTAACCAAAGCTTTATTTTCCACAAACTATAAAACCATGCCTCTAAAAACTGGACCGTGAAGTTTTACAGTCAGTGATAGCATCCCAGCATGTCTGCTCTTAGATTTCAGGCCACTCCGTTATGTTGTCTTTCCTAATTATTTGCTTTCTTGTAATTTTTTTTTTGTTAAGTAAATTTCAATGATTTACTAAAGGAATATTTGTTTATAATAAATGCCAAATCCTGTTCATAAGATTACTTAAAGAAAAAAATTGCTTGTCTGTGTTTCTTGAGTAAGTTCTATAATATAAAAACCATTGCAAACTACTGGCAAAGCTGTCCTGTGTACTATAAAGTGGGTCCCAATTTTGATTCATGGTTTCCACTAAAGGTAACCTCTTCATTTTCAGACTGATTTGACCAGTCCTGTGACAGGAATTGTGACAGTGAAAGTAGTGATAATCCTGTAACAGGCTAAAGAGTGACAGTCCCGTGACAGCATAGTCTGTGCCCCTTTTTAAGATCTGCTGCTAAAGAACATTATAGCTTCTCAACATATCCAGGCCTGGACTGCATCACAGTAATTAAAGTACTACAAAAGCACATGAAAAAGAGAGCGCACCGGCTTTGTGCATTATTCCATTAAACATGTATTAGTAAAACACAAATTAATCTACTTACAAACAAAGTGATAAGCAGAGCCTATCAAAGTAAGCACCATGATCCAAATGTCTTAGTCCACAGAGTGTGCTCCTAGGCTTGGGAGAACAACACCTGGATCCTAGTTGGCTTACATGTTTCGAGGGTGGAGCCTACTTCCCGGGTTTGGCTCTGAGGAAGAGAGTTCCACCCTTGAAACGCGTAAGTGAACTAGGATCCAGGTGGTGTTCTTCCAAGCCTAGGAGCACACTCTGTGGACTAAGAAATTTGGATCAACTTGGATGCTGATGCTTGTGCTGATCACCACTACAGTTGATTGGCTGCAGGTTCTGAGCCTAACGGTGGAAGGTATTAACCAGCTCCAAAACTACTCAGAGGTGTTGGAGCCTTGCCTGTCTGAAAGGCTTGGGATTCAGGAGTAACTGTAGGCTTTTTGGAGGCTGCTGCAGGTATATGCAGACAACTCCAGGTGATAAACACTCTTTGATATTTATAGTGTTCATTAGAGATACCTGTGACACAGCAGTGTTACATATGAATGTGCCAGTGGTAACATTAATCCCTTTTAATTAGGGACTAGTTGGAGCAGCAGGCATGCCTTCTGATAAATGTGTAGTTATTACAGATATTGGGATTAAAATCCTAAAATATATGTTTATTTTAAGTTTGCAGGTTTTATCTTTACATTTTCATCAGTAGTATTATTTATGAATATGCAAAAAGTAACATTAATCCTATTTAATAAGGGACTAGTTGGAGCAGCAGCCATATCTTTTGATGAATTTTTAGCAATTACAGAAATTGGGATTACAGTCTTTTAATATATATATATTGAGGGTTTGGTTTTTGAATTCTGTTCTTTGAAGTTTCTTTACTTTTACAACTTTTGAGTTCTGGCTAAGTCAGATCGTACTAGTTCGTTATATTCTGCAGACTGGAAAACGCACTGAAATCCACATAAGTGTGAACCTAGGGTTAATGGGCATGGTGTAAACAAAACCTAATACTTATGTCAAACACCAGAATAAAGAAAAAAATGTGATCTTTGATTTTGACCATGCCATGATTGTTTGTGGATTAACTGGTTTCCTGGGACTCTCATGCACACCAGTCTCTTATGATTACCCAGACTGGTTTGAAAACAAAAAACCTTTTGGGGGGCAGCAGCTCTGCAGACAGAAAGGACAAAGGAGAATGGTTCAAGCTGACATAAAGGTTATGATAACTACTCATTACAATTGCAGCAAGCAAGAAGCATCTCAAAATGCACAACATGTCAAATCTTGAAGCAAATACTCTACAACAGCAGAAGACCATGTTGGGTTCCACTCCTCTTAGGTCATGAAACTAGTACAGTTAAAGTCTGGAAAATGTATCCTGGTCTGATGATGGTAAGCTCTCATGAGTAGGGTCCTTCAATTATTGTATTAAACTGTACTTTGACTGTACTGTCTTCCTTATCCTGTAAAGCATTGTGCAGACTGATGGCACTATATAAATCCTGTATAATGTAATAATAATAATAATGAATCTCTACATAAATGGTAAGCCAATCACCAGATCTGAATCCAGTAGAGTATCCTGGAGATGTGGCAGACCTGGAGATTCATAGCATGTGCAGCTGACAAATCAGCAGAGGTTGTACCATGCAACAATGTCAACATAGACCAAAATCTTTAGTGATTGGCTGTGGATTCAGAATTCATGCCATGAAACATTTAGGCAGACTGGGTAGCAATGAGAGCCCTATCCAGGGTTGGTACAGCATTCTAATACATTTCACATTGAGTGTATATTCTGACAACCTCTCAGAGTGGCTTACACATCAATGCCATTAACAGTGGCTTGTGGGCCACATGTATGGCAAAGTCAATTCTTAAAGAGGCATTGCTATCATTACTATCAAAATTAGGACAATGCAGTATGTCAAATTTAGTTGTTTCCACATACTTGACTGTCATTGTACTGAATAATGGTGTTCATTTCTATATTAATCATACAGGAAACCTGTAACAAGATATATCTAGAGGCTGCTATTGATGACCTCCTTTGAAAATGCCAATTGCCTGCCTGTCTGTGGCCCAAGGGCAAATGGACCATTTGGAAACTTGGGCACTGGGTCAGTTGGGGGCCCCATGAGATGCCCCTGGTACCTTTTTCATAGGCTTTTTTGAGTTTGGGCAAGGACACAGGGGCCCCATGATCCCCTATTGCCTGGGGGCCCCAGCAGTTGTCAGTCTGCCCCTGCTGTTGCCTTATCATTCTCTGGCCGTGAAGAAGCATTCAGTGAGCAGTCAGAACTCCTAAAACTGCATATTTGTGTTTAAAAAAAAAACCCACTGCAATCACTAGGCCTGAGTTACTAAAAGGATTTTGCATGAGAATGTAGACCATTGCTGATCTGCTAATATTTACATATGATAAATGCATAGAGTACAGTACCTTTTTGCAGTGTGCATTAAGCATCAAAATAATGTTTTTATTCCTTATATGCGTGTAAAGCGACCCTGACGCTAAACTACAAATTTGAAATGCTGCCATGCCTATAAAAGAAATATGTAAATGCTTAATTTTCCTTCAGTCTGCAGCACTGAACACTCTTCGATCCTGAGAAATCATTATGATTTCTCATCCACGAGGAAACAGAAACTTTTGGGAGTGTTGATCCCCTTGACCCCTGCAACTCTCACTGTTTTTTTCTCGCTGAGCTCTATGTCAGTACTTTCTCCTTTACTGATGTGAAAGTCTGCAGGAGGAATAGGAGCTCAGCGAGCCTTCTCCCTTTCCTTCTCTGACTGTTGCAGACGTCTCTTATCCTAGGCTGTTGTTGGAACTGGTAAAATGGATAAGTATGAAGCTTGGAAATGAACTAAAATGTGCCTCCTAAAAAACAGATTACAAACAGATTTGTGTTAAGGCTGATGAGAATCACCAAACAGCCATAAAAGATGAATAGAAGCCTGACCACTATAGCCCCTGGGATATTTTTGAGGACACAGCTTTAGATGGGACCAATTGGATGCAAGAGTACACTTCTCTCTATCTTAGTCTGTTTTTACCTCCTTCAGAGCTCAAAGGTCACCCAAATGGAAGAGAGGCCAATTATTAGTTTTGGACAAGTCATTTTTAAACCTACAAGCATGGATGTGATTTGCCAGGACCTGTTGGATGGGAGTGTTCCAAGAGTAGTTAGAGGTCTTTGTATGTGTTTGTGTCTGTAAGGGGTGTAAGATAGACACGAGCATGTCGGAAATTTTAATTTAGCTTCGGATGCATTAGTTCATTGAAGAATTTAGTTTTGTCATATTCGTTATGTTGAACCCATTCATTTTCAGAATTTGTTTTGAATATTCGTTGGTCTGAGTGGATTCAAAAAATTTGGCAGATTTTTCTGGAAGATTGCTATATATTTGATATATTATCGAATCAGACTGACTCAAATAGAATGAATGAAATATTTTTGGATGCTAGTCCAACGCTCCAAGAGAAATGGCACAAGCTGATTGGAGAATATCGACATGTGCATCCAAATTAACAAATGGAGTTAAATTTGGATCTATTCGGTATCCAAATCCAAATTATTGAACAAATTCAAAACTTAATTCCTTTCCCCATGGGACTATCACATCATGTGACGTCACCTGAATTAAACAAACGCATTTGTTAGTTTCCTTAAAACATTTTTTGTCATTCATTACTATGTCTCTTCGGAGATTCATATACATCTGAATCTCCAATAATGAAACTTTACACCGAAAAATGAATAGTAATGAAACACACATGTCTAGTGTAAAAATGGTTGTGCTACCTTGAAAAGAAGACCCTCTTTCCCATCTCCAGCTATCATTTCACCTTATCCCCTCTTTCATTTCCGTATTAGTGTTAGTTAGGGGCGGACTGACCATTTGGAAACTCGGGCACTGCCCGAGGGCCCGGGGTCAGTAGGGGGCCCCATGAGATGCCCCTGGTACCTTTTTCATAGGCTTTTTTGAGTTTGGGCAAGGACACAGGGACCCCATGATCCCCTATTGCCCGGGGGCCCTATGAGTTGTCAGTCCGCCCCTGGTGTTAGTGTTAACATTTATGAATATACCTATTTGTAAATTACTCCAACCCTGAATACAGCTTCCATAATGAAGGGAGACAGAGCCACCAATCTGAGGCATCACATTTTTATCCTCTGGTGCAGAGTGAGCAAAAAGAGCAGTATGGATGAGAAGCAGAGATGGAAGACAGAGGTGAAGAAGCTGGAGTATGAACTCCATTGACTGATGTGAGAATTGGGGTCAGCTGAAGGCTAGGAAATCCTGGAAAGATGTAGCTGGCCACAGCAGAGACATCAGTAGTGTCAGGTCTATCTATCTATCTATCTATCTATCTATCTATCTATCTATCTATCTATCTATCTATCTGCCATATCTAGTCCATCATCATATTCTTTGCACTCCTCTCTTGCACACATTGCCCAAAATTATACACTTGCACTCTCCTGCATGCTGTATACTGCCCACTAAAACAGTTCTTCAGTATTGTTTGTGAAAACCTTAACCATACCCATTATGGAATGTCCACCTTTTATGCTAATATGTAGAAATAACTAGATTTCTGCAATGAAATCAAATTGATAATATTGTACCTTTACATCTGTGCTCTTCAGTGAAAAGACTAATGTTCTCTTTGACTACAGTCTATTCCATTTCTGCTCACTCTGACGACTCCTGATCATGTATGGGATAAAGAGTAATAAGGACAATAGGTGTTTTGACCTTTTTCAGTACCCTTAAGGCTGCAGCTTCATTACTTGTAGAGCTACAGTGACAGATCCGGCCTATATTCATTCAGCTAGTAAATGTGCTAAGTGCAGGCTTCCTTGTCCCAGTGGGTTTTTAGTATTAAAAAATGCAAGCAATGATGCTTATGTCACTTAAATAGACACTTTGCAATGCAGGAGAAATCAGTTCAGTGAGTAGATACATAACCTAGGTTGAACACTGTCACTCAATGTGAAAATGTTATCCTTAAGATATTTTCCTTGACTGATTACACTTTCCTAGAGAATTTTAGTTTATAAGTTTTTTTAGTGTTGTTTTTTTTACTTTGGTACCTATGCACACATTGTTAAAATAGGCATATTGATTTTTTTTTTGTCAAAAATATCAGTTTTGACACTTTTGACTACTCTCTATGTAATTTTTCATTCAAGTTTTGGCAAGGGTGGGGGGCGTGGCATAGAGCAACATGTGAATGGACGCTATTTCTAGCAGCTCTGGGCTATCTTCAACAATCCTGCTGCATCCCGATCACCCATACCTTCTACATGGCTCGTTTTTCTCCTGGCCCACTACAGAACAATGCCACATATCTGACCAGCGGTTTAGTGGATGGAGAGATATCCTAAGTAGTCTCTGGCCAAGATGAGCATCACCACCCACTCCTGCCAGATGGCTGCCACTCCACTGCACCATGCTGTTCCCCAGCCTCCACTCCGGAACTGTTTAGGGAAGCACCGGATGCTTCCCCGCCACCCTCAGCAGCTGCCTTGGACCCACCGACGCTGCTCTCTCAGACCTCCCCCAGCGAGGATGGCACGGAAGACAGGACAGAACCTGCCCTGTCGGATGTCCTTACTACCATCAACGTAAACAATTCTGATCTGATGGGGACTTCAACTTGATCTTACCATCATGCTCCAGGATATGCACGAGGTTCAAGTGCGGGTATCGGCAACTAAAAGGCACCTCAGTGACTTAGAGGATGTGGCTAACCCTCTCCTACCTAAAATCAATACCTGCAGGGGTAAAGTAAATTTTCTGGAGTGGATGATCTGGAAAACCACCTCCTCAGAATTAACTGGCTGGTGAGCCTGCTTGAAAGGGTGGAGGGGTCTGACCCGGTGGCCTTCCTTGCAAATTGGCTGGAGGAAGAATTTGGCTGCGATTGTCTATCTACCAGCTTTGTGATCAAACAGGCTCATAGAGTCCCTGGATGGCCTCTCCCTGAGGGCAGCCCCCCTCTCCCCATGTGGATTCATCTTCTAAACTATAGGGATAGAGACTCTATCCTGTGTGCTGCTCAGCTGAAAGGAAGTCTCCGCATCAACAATGCTGTGGTGTCCCTTTTCCCTTATTATTCCATCATGGTTTGTGATCTTAGACCCAAATATTAACATGTTAAGCAGAAGCTCAGGAGAAAGGTGTTCAATACTCTATTCTTTTTCCTGCTACACTGCGGGTGGTACACCAAGGTCAAGTGCACTTCTTCCAATACCCTGAAAATGTCCTGCCTTGGTTTGAATGACTGCCACAGCTATTGAAATCTCTTTCTGACTCTCTGGTGACCTGAAAATTCCTTCATGAGATCCAGTGTGTTTATCTTCATGCTGTCTTATGCCTATTTAGCTGGGCATCCATTGCTTACTCTGTAAGGGGGATCTCTGCACCCCTAGTTGACTGCTGCTACAGGGTTTTATATTTTCAATCCTGTTTTTTGCTCAAAGTTCTTGGACTGTTATGGGACTATAGGTCATGTTTCCCACAAGTGACCTTTGGGATAAAGCCAACTCCCTTTTTGGAGCTGGGCAGGGGTTTTGAATTCTGACCTCGCAACCGCCCTACCCCCCACCACACCTAACGTCCCACACACTATAACCTCCCCAACACTCCTTCAGCCTTGCTACCACTGAGGAGGTCACTAAGGTCTTTTCAGAAGCCCACCTCACCACTTGCCCCCTTGACCCTCCATCCTACACTCCCTCACCCACATCTTCAATCTATCCCTCCCTACTGGCGCATTCCCCTCCCCCCAAAGCACGCGCACATCACCCCCTTATTAAAAAAACCCTCCCTGGACCCCACCGACCTGAACAACCTACAATCGTCTAGCTCCCACCTCACTGACAACAACCTCCTCGATCCACTACAGTCTGGCTTCCCTCCCCTACACTCCACCGAAACTGCCCTACTCAAAATCACTAATGACCTGCAAACCGCCAAAGCTAATGGCCACTACTTGGTCCTCTTACTCCTCGACCTTTCCGCGGCCTTCGACACAGTCGACCACCCCCTCCTCCTTAACAAACTACACTCTCTCGGCATCAGAGACTCCGCTCTCTCCTGGCTCTCCTCCTATCTATCCCAACGCTCCTTCAGCGTTACCTATACCGCTACCACCTCCCCCTCTCTCCCCTCCTCTGTTGGGGTCCCCCAAGGCTCAGTCCTCGGGTCCCTTCTCTTCTCTATCTACACCTCCTCCCTCGGCAAACTGATACACTCCCACGGCTTCAACTATCACCTCTACGGCGATGACATGCAAATTTACCTCTCTACCCCTCGCCTCACCCCTTCAGTCTCCGCCCGTATCACCCACCTACTGAACGACATATCAGACTGGATGTCGCTCCATTTCCTCAAATAGAACCTTTCCAAAACCTAGCTCCTGATTTTCCCCCCAGCCCGTGCCCCCCCAACCCTCTCCATCACGACCAACAATGCCACCATCAGTCCCACCCCGCAAGCCAAAGTCCTAGGTGTCACTCTAGACTCAAACCTGTCCTTCCAACCCCATGTCCAATCGTTGGCAAACTCATGCAGGCTCCACCTCCGCAACATCTCCAAAATACGTTCGTTCCTAACCCCAGACACTACTAAACAACTCGTTCACTCCCTTATTATCTCACGTCTGGACTACTGCAACTCCCTTCTCACCGGCCTACCTCATCGCAGACTATCCCCGCTTCAGTCTATCCTGAACTCAGCGGCCAAACTCATCCACCTTACCAACCGCTCCGCTTCTGCCACCCCCCTCTGTCATTCCCTCCACTGGCTCCCAATTGCCCAACGCATTATATTCAAACTACTAACACAGACCTTCAAAGCCATTCATAATGCTGCCCCAAACTACCTCACCGACCTGATACCCAAATACCACCATACCCGTAATGTTCGTTCCTCACAAGACCTCCAACTTTCTAGCTCCCTGGTCTCCACCTCCCACGCCCGACTGCAGGACTTCTCCAGGACTTCCCCCATCCTCTGGAACTCACTACCCCAATTCATCAGACTGTCACCTACCCTCCGCACCTTTAGGCGCACCCTGAAAACCCATCTCTTCAGGGAAGCCTACCATTCGCTCACCTAACAGCTGATCTCTTCCACTCCATCCCCCACAGCCACTTCCTCCTGTACCACTATCCCCTCCCTCCTAGATTGTAAGCTCGAAAGAGCAGGGCCCTTGAATCCCTCGTGTTTTGTTTTGTTACTGTATTGTCTCATGTTCTGTCACCCACTATAATGTACAGCGCTGAGCAAACCTTTTAGCTCTATATAAATACTGTATAATAATATTAATAATAATTCTGTTTTACTAAATAACAAAAAAGTGAAGTGCTATATAGTGTTAAGAACCATCAATTCATTTGAAAACACGTGCTAAATAATGTTATCAGATACATAAGTCCATCAGATACATAAAATTCACGCTCAAAGAAAACTCCTTGAATGAGTGAAACCCAACCATCAACAGGAACAGAAAAACCACATTCAGTGACTCCAGCAAGGAGGAAGACGACACCTCCATAACCCTGGTAAAAACCACAGACATGCAAGAGCTCTTTCCAGAGCTTTTGGGCATTTATATAAAAAAAGCCAAAAGCACTTTAAGGGTTAAACCCGCATGACTCTCTGGTTTATGGCCCAGAGAAGTTTCTCCCCTTGACTCTGCTCCAACTCCGTGTTTCCACCAGTAAATCATGCAAGGAATAAGCACTCATAGTGTAGTATGCCCAAAAACCTTACAATTTTATTAAGAGTAAATGAATGCACTCACAATATTTAAAAATTGCATAGCCATAAAAGAACCAATACCAGAGCTGCAGCAATCCCAGTGTATGGACATTCCACCCGGCAGCCGTGTAGCACGGTGACGACACATGAACCTCCTCCCAATGCATTTTGTCATCATTTGACATCGTCAGGGGCGTGGATAAATGTCAGTCACCATGCTCTTATATACAATACAACCAGAGAAGACTTTCCTCTTATCATGTAGAAAAAGGAAGTGATGAAACCACTTCCTGATTGTGTTGCCTATATCCCCATCTAGTGGGGAAGAAAGTTAATACACCCACTAGTGAAAACCCCCCATCTTCTATATTAAGAGGAGAAAGGGATATATAATTAGACATACACCATGTCCGATTTCTCCCAAATAGGGAACAGTACAAATCTCCACCCTAAATTAACCTTTGTGGAAAATGTAATCTATGAACAATGATCAGTGAAAGTTATAATAAAAAGAGGAAAGTCAACCGTCATACAAAATACGAAAAAAAAAAAAAATATACAAACATTTCCAATATACAATAAACTAGAAAAGCTACAATTTCTGGGGAAATTGTGTGAAGTGTTCTTGCCTGCACCAGTAGTCTACAACTGGAGTGCGCGGAGTAACTGGGTGGAGTGGCTTGAGTAACTGTTGTGTGGTTGGAGTGGCTGGAGTAACTATGAAAAGGTTGGACTGGGCAGAGTAACTTTATGGAGTGGGCAGAGTAACTGTGTGGAGTGTTTAGAGTGAGTAAAGATAGTAAACATTACACTAACCAATTGATTGATCAAATTTAAAAAGTGCACATGGCAAGCTTGATAGCTCACACTCTAGCTTTTGTCACTCTGCTGCCTGCTCACACACCTGGGTTCCTATGGCAACTCTACAGCAAGGGCAGAGAAGAGCGGTTAAAAACAATCTGCTCCAACTTGCTCACTTCACTGGCAGTTGCCATCTTCAAACGGTTGTAGTTGAAAAATTATAAATTCTACACTGAAGAGCTTGTGAGAATCACAAGACCCAGGCCTACATTTTGATTCATAGTATGTCTCTGAAATATTAAAAATGAAGGCACAGTCGCAGTTTAGAAATTGCAAATTTGAGGTGGCTAGAGTGGAGTTTCAATGAATGTCAATGGGCGGCGTGAGTTGCAAACAAATGGTCATATTGTGAAAACTATCAGGACTATGGCTTAGCCATGGACATTTTTAGTGGCAGCAGGGATAGCTGAACGTTTTGATATAATTTGTGTAGGTGGGCTTGAAAATGAGGGAGTGATGGCAGTTTAAAAATCATGTCCTGATTTTTCAGCTCACACTCTAGCTTTTGTCAGCTCCCTCTCTAGTTTTGAACATTCCACCATTCATTCCTATGGGACCAATTTCACCACAAAAACACCGATATTTCGTGAACCATTCGGCGAAACGTTCCACAAAGTAATAGCACACCAATCGGGAACAATCCGCACGTTTCGGTATATTACTGTCTATGTAGTGTAAAAACTGTGGGAGGGGTTAGGGTGGTACATTTGGCTATAATAATAAGAATATATATGTGAGATAACAGTAAGTGGTCTTGCCATGCAAGAACACTTAACAAAAGACAAAAAAATTATTTAAAAACCACATCAAAATGAAAAATCTGTAAAATGCAATGCAAGAAACCCTAGCTGTTGGTAATAAAGGAGTAAATGTCACATTCAACATTAAGTCCAAACGGGACATAAGTCTAACCCTAGGTTCACACCTAAGTGTTTTCTGAAGTGTTTTGCAGAAACACAGCACAGTCCATTTAACATTATTTCTATGGGACATGTTCACATCTGCGCATTTTTACTTGGTGCATTTTTTGGAAAGGGTCAGGGACTTTTTTGGTTCTGTAGACCTCAATGGAAATGCTGCAGAAATGCATGTATTGCGTTTTTGCTGCATTTTGCCTTTTAAATCTGCCTAGCAACAAGAAAAAAATGAAAAAAAAGAAGCAAAATGCAAAAGGCATCAAAGACACATAAAAAAACACAAGTGCAAAAATGCAGAACGCAACGCAAAACACAATGCAGAAATGGCTCAAATGCAACCTGCATAGATGTGAACCTAGCCTGGGCCCCGTAGCTCCCCGTAGATCTATCATAACTTTACATTAGCCAAATGTCCACTGTAATGTTTTTGTCCTGGAATCTTCGTGTACTGAATACCCCATTTAAAAGGGTCTCTGTTTTTGAGCTCCTTAAATCTCAAAACCCCCATCTACTATGTTTGCAGGAGACCCATTAACGGGATCCAAAATTCTTGCACTTAAGAAACACTAGGTTTTACATGGATATCATTCTACCTACTCTAATTATGCCCATGGGGTATCTGTATTGTTCCATAAAGGTCTCCCATTTTCTTGTGATAACATGATTATTGGCACTAAAGACCAATATGTCCTTATACTTTGCACAGTTCATGTTATATCATTCATTTTGGTGGTGGTCCATATCCCCCCCAGTCACATCTGCAACTGTAAGATCCTAATATGTCTCTTACACTTTACCTGAGTCAAGTGGTGCCTTGGTTGAGGCTCACAGAGCTCTGCAATTTCATATGGTTGACTTGGCATGCAAACATCAGTTATACTTGTCTGCCATATTGCATGAACATAGTGGGAAGATTGGCAAATTATTGGCTTATCTTTCACGTATGGACTCCATAGATAGTTCTATACCAGCAATCAGACTGCCCAATGGGACGATCTCTTCTGATCCGCTGAGAATTCCATAGCAGGTTTTTTTGCCTTCTTTACTTTTTCCACACTTAATGACTCCCATTGCTTTCTACTTGAGAAACCACTGACAATGGAAGAAGTTTCAGCAACTATCCACTCCCTACCTTCTAAGACCCCAGGGCTGTCAGGTTACCCTCTGAATGGTATCAGACCTACAAGGAAGACCTGGCCACACGATTACATGGCCTTTTTAACTCAGTATTTGAGAACAAACTACTTCCTGACTTTGTGAATGAGGCTCTAAAAGTACTAATACCTAAGCTTGACAAAGACAAGTTACAGTGTGCGTCATATTGTCCCATTTCTTTACTTAATAGTGATGTAAAAGTACTGGCCAAACTTATAGTTACCCATTTGCAGAAAGTGATTCTGATACTCATGTACTCGGACCAATCCGGGTTCATGCCTGGAAAGAGCACCTATGACAATTTACACGGCCTGTATTTGCACATCCATAGGGCAGCTACTGAGGGACAGAACGGTTTGGTGCTGTCGTTAGATGTGCAAAAGCGCCTTTGACACCGTTAGATGGCCATATTTATGGGAGACAATGCCTTAGATGGGTTTTGTTTCTCAGTTTGTTCAATGGGTACAATTGTTGTATGCTAACCCTAGGGCTCCTGAGGCAGGGTTGTCCCCTTTCGCCTCTGCTGTTTGCATCTGCATTTGACCCCTTGGCTCTGGCAGTTTGGCAAATTGAGGCTTCTATGTTGAGTTGCTTCTTGTACACAGATGATGCCTTGGTGTATTCAGATGGCTCTGTGAGGTTCTTCTCTAGTCTGATGCATGGCTGAGGAGGTGTCCAACCTTCAGGTTGGTTGGGACAAATCTTTGGCTCTTCCAATAGGTCCAGTGGTATCTTATGAATTTTCTGTCTGCTTCTAAATTGCAACTCTCCACATAATTTTGCTATCTAGGTATCCAAATACATTCTGACCTCAAAGCTTTCTTAATGTGACACCAATTGTTAGACATATGGAAACTAGACTCCGGGCCTAGTTTTTTTTACCCCTTAACTTAATTGGAAGGATTAACATTTTCAAAATCATATATTTACCAACATTTTTTTTATGTCTTTAGGGCCTCGCCAGTTTTTCTCCATAAAAAATTATTTCAGGAAATTTACCCCACTTTGTTTTCTTTCCTTTGGAATGTGGCGCACCCACGAGTGGCTAAATCCTTGATCCAAGCCCCCAATGTAAATTGGGGTCTGGCGTGTCCTAACCTCCGTAACTATTTAATTGCTTCACAACTTACCTTTGTGTATAATTGGTTCCATGACTCCTCTCCTACTTCCTCCACCATTCTCCTGTCTGCTCTTTATGGATCTGTTTTCTCCCTACAAGAGACCCTTTATAGGTATGTTACCTCCCGTTGCTACCGACACTCTCAGATAGATACTAGATGGTTGACCTGGCGAGAAGGGGGTAAAGTGCTATTCCTTACTACTGGGGTATCCCCACGGACTCCTCTATGGCACAATCCTAACATTCCTGAGCTCCTGGGTCACCCTGACTCAAGTTCGTGGGGCCATCTTGGCATTACTCACATCTCGCATGTCTTTTTGAATGGTATTTTTGTATCTTTTGATGACCTAAAGACTTGTTATAAGGTGGACAATAAATAATTTTATACATTTTTGCTGCTACATCACACTATATGGGCACAATTTGAAACGTTAACTCTTGAGCTCTCGAAATCATCCTTAGATTTACTATTACAAGATCCAGATATTACTAAGTTGGTCACCACTATCTATTCCCATCTTCAATCAGCCAGTGTCAACCCCTTCCAGACTGATAAGTGTAAGCGGGCAGCGGTGTTCCCTGAGTTGCTTGAAGAGGGTTGGGAGGAAGCTACAGAGGTCTGTTTTCAAGACCTCATTAGTTCTGCTGATAAATTTACTCAATTCAAGTTTATCCACCATCTCTGGCTAAGTTGGCTCGAATGGGTTTTGGATCTGGGGCCTCTTGTCCCCTTTGTGGCCTGGAGGGCACAGATCTGCTGCGCATGTTCTGGACCTGTCCTACTCTTACAATGTATTAGAAGGATCTTTTTGCCTTTGTTGCCACTACCCTACATCTGCCAGTCCCTCATACCTCAAAAGTGCGTCTCTTGGAAATAATAAGATGCATGCTTTTGTTTTACAATAGAAAAATTATTTTGCTGAATTTGAAAAATACTAATGCACCTTCCATGCAACAATTCTATCATATGGTTTATTTTGATCTGCCTAAATATAAGTTAATCTATAAAGGTCAGGCTTGCCCTAAAAAAATTCACGAAAGTGTGGCTACCCTGGTTAGACATCTCAGATTTCTTCTGGGGTAATACTCCATTATCTCAATCACTGTCATATGTCTCTACAAACTAAGATGGTTCCTACACCACTGCTGTAATCAGTTCTCTAGCTATGCTGGGAGCTCAGTCTGCACTCCTCCAATGATCAGACTTGTCCTGACAAGTCCCCCCCTCACAGTCTTTTACTGGGAAGTTCAGTGTACTGCTGTTTCTCCTACTTTAGCATTATGTACTTGAGGACAGAGGGAATGTGATCACTTATAAAAAAGGAAAAACACATGTATTTATGATTTTTTTTTTATATCTATACACAAATGTTTTGCCTGTATTTATATTTTAAACGGAATGGGTTGTTTTACAAGATGAGGGGTTACAATCACTTTAACTAGTTGCCGACCGCAGATAGCCGAATGACGGCTGCACTGCGGCCGGCCAGTTCTGGGTGGACGTCATATGACGTCCTCCCAGAAAGCGCTCTCCTGCGCGCCCCAGGGGGCGCGCACCCGGCGATCTCCGTGATCGCTGTGTCCTACGGACACAGCTGATCACGTGATGTGGTAAAAGGCCAATCACAGCGGCCTTTTACCACGTGATCAGCCGTGTCCAATGACACGCTGATCACAGGGAAATTCAATTGCCGGTTCTCGGCTGCACTTTCCTCACGCTGTCAGATCGTGAGGAAAGTACTGCCGAGAACCGGCAGTTGTCAGAGCGGGGACCGGCACCGATCATCAGGGCACTGATGATCAGTGCCCTGATGATCGGTGCCCAGCAGTGCCACCCACAAGTTCCGCCCACCTGTGCCCAGCAGTGCGCCCACTAGCTCCGCCCACCTGTGCCCAGCAGAGCATCCACCTGTGCCCAGCAGATCACCCACCTGTGCCCAGCAGTGCACCCACCTGTGCCACTCTGCAGTGTCACACATCTGTGCCCAGAAGTGCCACCTACCTGTGCCCAGCAGTGCCACCCACCTGTGCCCACCCACCTGTGCCCACCAGTGCCACCCACCTGTGCCCACCAGTGCCACCCACCTGTGCCCACCCACCAGTGCTGCCCACCAGTGCCACCCACCAGTGCAGCCCAGCAGTGCTGCCAGTCAGTGCCACCAGTCAGTGCCCAGCGGTTGTGCCAGTGAGTGATGCCAGTCAGTGCCCAGGAGTGATGCCAGTCAGTGCTGTCTATCAGTACCCATCATCAGTGTCACCTATCAGTGCCGCCTATCAGTGCTGCATATTAGTGCCGCCTATCCGTGACACCTCATTAGTGCTGCCTATCAGTGCCGCCTATCCGTGCCACCTCATTAGTACTGCCTATCAGTGCCCTTTAGTGCTGCCTATCAGTGCCCATCAGTGCCGCCTATCAGTGCCCATCAGTGCTGCCTCATCAACGCACATCAGTGAAGGAGAAAAATTACCTGTTTGAAAAATTTTATAATAGAAACAAAGAAACTTTTTTTTTTTCAAATTTTTTTGTTTATAGCGCAAAAAGTAAAGTGCCCAGTGGCGATTAAATACAACCAAAAGAAAGCTCTATTTGTGAGAAAAAAATGATCAAAATTTCATATGGGTACAATGTTGCATGACCGCGCAATTGTCAATCAAAGTGCGTCAGCGCTGAAAGCTGAAAATTGGCCTGGTAAATAAGGGGGTATAAGTGCCTGGTAGGCAAGTGGTTAAGGGATGCCATATGCTGAGCATAAACACTGCCCTGCATTCAAAGGGGCCATTAGACTGAAACACTTGTTTATGGGTTGGAAGTTTGGTTTAACAAAGGCTATGTTATTGTTATTTGTCCTTTCTTCATAAATGTTCTGATAATGTACATCTCCCCAAACCTAGTGTAATACATAAAGAAAAGATGCTTTTCTTTATGAGACCCTATTGCTAATTTTTAAAAACTTGTAGGTGAAAACAGAAAACAATAAGTATTTTAAATACTTACTTGCAATGTTTTCCTTTACTATTTTATTCACAATGTATCCTTGAACTTGCTAGGCAATTTGACTACACTAGGAACAGTCAGTTTCCTAACTCAGTCACATCCCTCCTTGTAGGCCATAGCCCATTTTCTCTTTTGTCTAATTACTGTCTGTGCTGGCCAAGCTTTTCTGCCCTTCCCTGCATCTCCCTATATAACATTTTATGTAACTTCGGGGGGAGGTGTAAAAAATACAATCACTAAAGGTAAAAAGAATGCATAAAAATCTCATAAGAAGATTTTTGTTGAAATGAATGGTTTGGCTTGGAGTCTTTTTAAGGTGGAAAGATTTATTTTTGATTGTGCTGAATGTTTAGGTTTTTCTGCAGTATTTTACTTTTACTAATTTTTATGCCACACTTGGTTGTCACAACTAGCCATGTTATTTTTTTATAAAGTAGAACACTTTGTGGAAAACATTAGAGCATAGAACAGTGAAATGAATAGCAAATATCTACCACACCCTATGATATTTTTCTGTAAGGTGAAGTCCCTGTAAGGGTAAACAGGTAAACCAAAAAGAAAACACTGCTCCAGATCTGATAACACACTGCCACAATAGTACTTTACAGGTGCAGGCCCAGCTCACAGCTGATGATGAAGGAAAAAAGAAGTCCAGATGGCTGAACTATTGTAGAAATCACCTATATTTAGAAAATTGCCAAACAGAGTAAAAGTATCAAGGATATAGTAGTGGAGGAGCAGAGTGATCCTCTAACATATTTTGCACTACAGTAGTGCTTAGTCATAGCACTAGTGTAGCACAACAGGTTAATATAACAAAAACAGACAAACAAAATCCATATATAATAATTATAATTTTTGTAATGTGCATAGAAGGAAATTTTACAGATATACTATATTGCCAAAAGTATTATTGGATTCAGGTGTTCCAATCACCTCCATGGGCACAGGTATATAAAATTAAACATCTAAGTATGCAGACTGCTTCTACAAACATTTGTGAAAGAATGGGTTGCTCTCAGGAGCTCAGTGAATTCAAGTATGGTACCATGATAGGTTCCCACCTGTGCAATAAGTCCAAGCAGCTGCATCCAAGCCTTATATCACCAAGTGCAATGCAAAGCGTTAAAAGCAGTGGTGTAAAGCACGCAGCCACGGGACTCTAGAGCAGTTTGAGGCGAGTTCTCTGGAGTAATGAATCATGCTTTTCTGTCTGGTACTCTGATGGATGTGTCTGGGTTTGGCGGTTGCCAGGAGAATGGTACTTGCCTGACTGCACTGTGCCAAATGTAAAGTTTGGTGGAGGGGGGATTATGGTGTGGGGTTGTTTTTTAGGGATTGGGCTTGGCCCCTTAGTTCCAGTTAAGGTTACTCTTAAGGCATCTGCATACCAAAATATTTTTGACAATTTCATGCTCCCAACTTTGTGGGAACAGTTTGGGGATGGCCCCTTCCTATTCCAAAATGACTGTGCACCAGAGCACAAAGCAAGGTCCATAAAGACATGGATGAGCGAGTTTGGGGTGGAGGAACGTGACTGGCCTCAACCCGATAGAACACCTTTTGGATGAATTAGAGCGGAGACTGTGAGCCAGGCCTTCTCGTCCGACATCAGTGCCTGACCTCACAAATGTGCTTCTGGAAGAATTGTCAAACATTCCCATAGACACACATTGTGGGCAGCCTTCCCAGAAGAGCTGAAGTGGTTATAGCTGCAAAGTGTGGGCCAACTCAATATTGAACCCTATGGACTAAGACTGGGATGCCATTAAAGTTCATATGCATGTAAAGGCAGGCATCCCAATACTTTGGGCAATATAGTGTAATTTACAGTGCTTTGTTTCTAATTAATTATTATATTAAAGAATTTAAAAAAAAGTTTCCTGTTAGTTGTGTAAATATAATATATCATGCTTAACATCTGCAACTAGCTACTACTACTACTACTCACTCAAGGCTTTACAATCTTTGCTGTAATTTACTACAGATCTTTAAATCGCCTAGAAAACGTTGTAATTTCAACTCCTGGTATTCAGATTTGTGCACAAAACAGACAGGAAAATGAGCCATAGGCGGAATATGCCCCTCTGTCTGCTAGCTCATATGGAACTGTATAGATTTCTAGGTAGAAAAGGGCAGTCAAGAGAAAAGGTGGTGCTGGGATTTCTAATTAAAAAAGCCCAGCATTCACTGCAACCTGATATAAAATTACACTGTTTATAATGTTTATATAAATAAGTTTTTTTACTATAAGTAATAAAAAAACGATAAAGATCAGCCTTTACATTTGTAAACTAATTTGCAATTTAAAAAATTGACCAAGCTGATTATACTTGCTATTTAATCCCACAAAACAAGTAAAAGCATAGTTAATGCATATTTTTCATAAAATATGTAATCTTTTTCAAATTAAATAAATTAACTTTTCACTGAGCAAGTGAGGTCTATATACATATCTCATGGAGTAATTCAAAGTCAAATAGAAGTCGGCAGTGTAAGCTACTGAGCTGCTATCGAATACGGAAGTTTCTTCTGATTATTTGAACATTTGAAAAGCACAGCTGCCAGTCATTCATGATTGCCAAAGAAAGTTACAGAAATTAATAAGTTTAATATTCACTTACAGGCAACATTAAAACGGTAACAGATACTGAACATATAACTGAAAAAAATAGTTTGGGTACATACACAAACCTACAAATATGAGAAATGGTATGTAAACCCTTACACTTTATCTGAATGGATCCATAAACATGATCTGTTCTTTACTTTTAGGAATTATTAAGTAACAATAAGGCACATTGACATTTTTATTTAACAAACAACACACACAACACTTTTTATTGCCATACGTTTAGTGAATACAAGTTGTGATATATCAAAATGATTGACAGAACTGCTTTATATATCTCTAGCATGGAGATATCTTGAAGCAAAAGTAAATGGAGTACGGTAGCGCAGGAAATGAGTCAGTTGTTCTACTAAATTCAGGAATCATTTTAGAATACCCTTCCCTGTAAAAAAACCACACATTTCTTTACCAGCTCTTTACTACAGACTCAAAGTGCATGATGACCTGATCAAAAGAGTTCCCTAAACTCAAAAGACTGTAAAGGATAAACAATTTGCTACCATCACAAGGTGTGGGCGTCTTAAAAACATTATTGCAAAGTTATGCCCTACAATCCTGTTAAGTTGATAAACAACCCTATAGAGAAAGCTAAAAAGTCTATAAATGTTTTGTGCATTATATAGCATCTGTACATCTGTATCCATGAGCCTACAAGTAAATCCCTGAATAAAAATAGTGTCCATGGGATGGTAGCATGGAGGAAACAAAATTCTCCCAAACAAACTAAAAATGTAAACACTATTTGAATAATCTACAGCACTAATGGAACAATTCTTTATGGACACCCAAGACAAAAGTTGACTGTTTTTGTGAAATACACATGATTTTACTTTGAAAAGAAGTATTGCTCAGTTGCACAACATTTCATTGCAACTATTAAGTCTCATATTGAACAGGTCATTCCAGAAATATATATTATGCATTATTATACCAGAAGATTAAGCTCAGATCATAATGAATTAACACGCTGACATCAAGAAAGAGAGGATAAAGTCCCATAATAATCATCTACTGCATATGACCCTTTTTACTTCTGGTTACAATATAGAACAAAAGCAGATTCATATACGGTATAACATATCACAATACAGCTGCCCATCTTCCATAGGATGTTTCATTATCACTCAACCAAAGAGCGCAAATCTTTTCAAATTTCCTAAGGCAATTATGACTAAGATATGTAAGTTTGTATAGCATAAAAGATCAGTAGATAGAAGCCATCTGATCTTTAACAGAAGCTACAACTAAAAAGGATCTGATACTGGTCATAGAATCAAGGAAGCAGAGTAGAAATATATCATATTTAGATATGAGTGTTATCCATAACAAGAATTGATTAAGAATGTAAATGAGAACGAGTTTAAAGTAGAAATAAAAGCAAAACTTTTTTTTTTATGTTGGATAGAGTAAGGGTGCATCATAACCCTATTTTTTGCCATCTGTGTCCTATTGGGGATATTTCCCTTCACTGCCAGTTTTTAGCGTGATGACATCACACATCCTGTAACTCCTCTCTATGCAATTTTGGCATATGGTGATGTCGTCGGGGGGCACCATATTGGGTTAAGGACTGCGGCCATCTTGTTGGTGATTTGTTTGGGAATACATGATATTCTAATGTGTATGATCACTGTTTTTAATAAATGTGTGGGCTTTTATACTACACCATGAGGTTGTTCTTTTGCCTTTTATGAAATGAGTGCATATGGGAGCTGGATACTTGTGGATTGCTGGTGTGGAGTTAGCTCCAGGCTTCTAAGGAAGGGCCCAGCTGAACCTATGTGAACGGATCAGATTGGGTGGAGGTGAGGGAACATTGGAGGTGTATTTTAAAGCGCTAATTGACCACTCCTTATGTAGTAGGCCAATATTCTTTGGTAAAAGGCTCTGTGTGCTCAGTACTGGTGGACGTTGTTAATGGATAGCACTACAGTCTCTCTCTCTTTGGGAACGTTTGAGGTGTTCATGATTGCTTGGGCTCTTTACTTGGACTTTTAGAATTCACAGTATTTATTCACTTACGTAGTTTTTACTATATATGTATTTAAAGTGCTGCACATTTTATAATTGAGGACAAAATATTTTAGAATTTGGGAAGGAAGATCATTTTGATTATATTAGGTCTGCACACAAAGGACAAAGGTAGGAGAACAATATCTGTTTGATAACTCCAAAACTGTTTTCAGACTGGTTTCAGGTACTGATTTAAACTCTATATTTAGTCAAATTTATTTTAAACAACTGGTAAACTGGCAAAGGTGAAAGGTACATGTGTTGTATGGACACACCTTCTAGCCTTCTGCACCAAGCACATGGCTAGCATTCACATAGTAAGAAAGACCAGGGCAGCCATCAGAAATTTTGGGGTCCCTTGCACAACGTTAGGCCTGGGCCCCCCTGAGCCTGACCACTGACATTCTCCAGGGCCCGCCCACTGGCCATCCCACAAAATCTTCTTACCGGTCAACCAACCGAGTACTTCAACGCACTGTTTTATTTTAACACTCTTACAACTTAATATATAAAAATAAAAAGTGTACTCCAAGTCATCAGTGGTTTCAAGATTGAATGATAAGGAACTATATTTTGGCCAAAAAATATAAAGCCTGCCACTATGACAAGGTAGACTGTTTTGAGCAGGACCCTACACTAACTGCACTACCTTTTTATTGCCCCCCCCCAAAAAAAAATCTATTCTCCCCTAGCAGATCTAAGAAAACAAAAAAACATTAAATATATTCAGCAAAGAGACAGCCCAATCCAACAAAGAGACATTCTTATATATCCAGCAAAGAGACAGCCCAATCCAGCAAAGAGACACTCTCATATATTCAGCAAAGAGACATTCCAGTCCAGCAAAGACATCCCCATATATCCAGCAAAGAGACATCCCTATCCAGCAAAAAAGCAGCCCTGTATATTCAAACAGACATCCCCATTTATTCAGAAAAGAGACATCCCAATCCAGCAAAGAGATGACCCAATCCAGCAGAGACATTCCCATATATTCAACTAAGAGACATCCCAATCCAGCAAAGAGACATCCCCATACTACCAAGACACATCCCAATCCAGCAAAGAGACATCCCAATCCAACAAAGAAACATCCCAATCCAGCAAAGAGACATCCCCATAAATTCAGCAAAGAGACATACCCCATATAGCAAAGAGACATCCCCATCCAGAAAGAGATAGCCCAATCCAGCAAAAAGATGGCCCATTCCAGCAAAGAGATGGCCCAACCCAGCAAAGAGACATCCCCCATATAGCAAAGAGACAGCCCAATCCAGTAAAGAGACATCACCTATAACAAAGAGATATCCCCATCCAGACAAGAGCCTAATCCAGCAAAGAGACGGCCTAATCCAGCAGAGACATCCCCATATATTCAGTAATGAGATATCCCAATCCAGCAAAGAGACACCTCCATATAGCAAAGAGAAATCCCAATCCTGCAAAGAGACAGCCCAATACAGCAGAGACATTCCCATATATCAAAGAGATAGCCCAATCCAGCAAAGAGACATCCCTATCCAGAACGAAGACATCCCAATCCAGCAAAGAGATGGCTCAATCCAGCAGAGATATCACCCTATATTGTATTTTTCAAAGAAACATCCCCATATAGCAAAGAGACAGCCCAATCCAGGAAAGCGACAATCACAGCACAGGACCACATCCAGCAAGATTATCAATCAATTTACCATTGGGATGTCTAGCAAATTGTCTCCAGACCAGTCCACAGTGATCACTAAGCAGTCCTGCAGGCAGCCCTTCCTCACACCTGTATGCACTCAGCCCCCTCCCACCTATATGCACTCAGCCCCCCCCACATCTTGTATGCACTTAGCCCCCCATACCTGTATGCACTCAGCTCCCCCTAACACTTGCACACACTAAGCCCCCCTCACACCTGCACGTACTCAGCCCCTACACCTGCATGCACTCAGCCCCCCACACCTGCAGGCACTCAGCCCCCCCCACACCTGTACACACACTTAGCCCCCCCACACCTGCAGGCACTCAGCCCCCCCCCCACACCTGTATACACACTCAGCCCTCCCACACCTGTATGAACACTTACCTCCCCAAACACCTGTACAACACTCCGTCCCCCCTCACCTCTGTATGAGAACTCAGCCCCCCTCACACCTGTATAAGCACTCAGCCCCCCTCACACCTGTATGAGCACTCAGCCCCCCTCACGCCTGTATGCACTCAAACTCCCCACACACAGCTCTGCCCCCCTACACAAACAGCCCCCTCCCTTCACTTGCGCACACACACAGCCCCTCTTAGTCCCAGCTCTTGTTTCCACAAAGCTGATATCTCAAGCAGACACAAAGAAGAGCCAGTGCAGGCACCACACACGAGGAGAGCACATGCAGGAAGCAGCCACAGGTGGCAGTAAAGAGCCTATGTGAGCTCAATCAGATATAGAGCAGCTGCTGACTCTTATGTAGTGCTAGGGCAGTGGTGGGCAACCTTTTTTTTCAACTGAGCCAAATCTCGCCAAAACCACGATTGAAATTTATTTTGAGAGCCACATTTTTAAAACTGAAAATACATAGGATGGTACACTGTTTTTAGTTTCAATAAGTTTTTATAGTAATTCATCCTCCATATAGTAATTCATCCCCCATAGTAATTCATCCCCCATATAGTAATTAATCCCCCATATAGTAATTCATCCCCCATAGTAATTCATCCCCCATAGTAATTCATCCCCCATATAGTAATTCATCCCCCATAGTAATTCATCCCCCATAGTAATTCATCCCCCATATAGTAATTCATCCCCCATAGTAATTCATCCCCCATAGAGTAATTCATCCCCCATAGTAATTCATCCCCCATATAGTAATTAATCGCCCATTAAGTAATTCATCCCCCATAGTAATTCATCCCCCATATAGTAATTAATCGCCCATTAAGTAATTCATCCCCCATAGTAATTCATCCCCCATATAGTAATTCATCCCCCATAGTAATTCATCCCCCATATAGTAATTCATCCCCCATAGTAATTCATCCCCCCATAGTAATTCATCCCCCCTATAGTAATTCATCCCCCATAGTAATTCATCCCCCATATAGTAATTCATCCCCCCTATAGTAATTCATCCCCCATATTAATTCATCCCTCATATAGTAGTAGTAAGTAAGTAGCAAGTAGTAAGCCAAGTCCCCTCTCTGTCAATTCACTTACCTTTGCTCCGCGTGTTCCTCTCGCCGTGTTCCCGCGCCGTTCCGGTCTTCAGGGCGGACGCTGCTCCGCCTACACACATCCTGACAGCCAATCACTGGCTATCAGGATGTGAGTGGCAGCGAGACTGGCCAATCATTGCATTTGAGCGCGCTGCCCTGGCTGTTTTTTTTTGGATCACGGTGCAGAGTCCCTGCCGCCCGAGAGGAGGGAGGGGAGCGGGCGCCCGGCACACAAGAGCCGCATTAAAGCGTGTAAAGAGCCGCATGTGGCTCGCGAGCCGCGGCTTGCCGACCACTGTGCTAGGGAACGGGAAATGGATAGAGAATGACAGTGCAGCCACATTCCTTCCTGCCCTGCTGGGCCTCTCGGTCCTCCACGTGTTGCTGTCCCCCCCCCATGGCAGCCTTGAGATAGATACCGGTATGCTGTCACTGTCCCTGTTAAGCTGTATTTCAGGAGAAACGCAC
The DNA here is from genome assembly GCF_062004578.1 of Staurois parvus. NCBI lineage: Eukaryota > Metazoa > Chordata > Amphibia > Anura > Ranidae > Staurois > Staurois parvus. Next base: position 14,660,937 of record NW_028318039.1, on the reverse strand, counting down.
TATGGATATGAGAAGAGTATGTGCCGTGTACCTACCAAGAAATCTTGCCGTTGTTTATAAATATAAAGTACTTATCTCATCACCATAGAAAAACAAAAAGTTGTTTGCACATTTTCATACCTCCTTTCATGGAGGCTCAATATCAGTCTAGGTTATTGTCTCTTTGAGGGACTATTTTGACTCTAGCACAGTGGCAACTTTAGATCTAGTAATTATTAGACCAGGAAAGCAAAATTAGATAGGACAATATAGACAGACAAGAATGTATAAAAAGGTCCTCACATTTTATATTATCTCTATTAAAATATGCCACTTTAACAAATTTTATATTATAAACCAAGGCCGTCTTTAAGGCAGGGCAAAAGGGCAGCTGCCCTGTGTTTCGATATCTCAGTGTGAAGTGCTGTCACTTATATTGCCTCTGCCCTACTGCAGTGTACAGATGACCCATGACATGTCAGCATTCACAGGTAGATAACTGGTATTGATATGTAAATAGCATCAGCATTCACATGTAAATAGTGCTGGCATTCATATGTATTGATATGCCCCCCTGAGGTTCCATCCACCATCACCTCTGCTGAATGCTGCCCACTAGGGAAGTAAATAGAGGCATGCTTGAAAGTCCTGCTTGTAACTGTGGTCATTGAGCCTTCTCTAAAGGTAAGAAAAATGGTGCAGGTGGAGTGTGCAGAGGTAGGCAGAGAAGGAATTACACTTTGGGGTGCACATCTGAGCAAGGGGGGGATGTACAGAGTTAAGGAAGGTGGATGCATAGATGAGCAGAGCAGGCACGTAGAGTTAAGGTGGAGGGGTTGCAGTGGAGAGGTTGGGGGAGCTTTAGGTGCAGAGGTTCTCAATATTAATTAACTAAGTAATGATGTGCTGTAACATTTAACAGCCGATAAGTGTTAATGATGCACAGTAACCTAAAGCAACCAATCAGCGAGCAGTAATGATGTGCAGTAACCTTTAGCAACCGATAAGTTATAATGATGCAAAGTAACCTATAGCAACCAATCAGTGAGCCTTAAGGATGTGCAGTGACCTCTAGCAAGCAATCAGTGAGCGGTAAGGATGCGCAGTTCCCTCTAGCAACTAATCAGTGAGTGGTATGGATGTGCAATCACTGCCTGATCTGCCACAGTAAACTTATTCTGAGTCTAGCTGCTAATTATTGTTTGTCTCAGAGCAGGTGGAGAGCAAAATTGCATGGGGGGGGTGTCAGGAATGTTTGCCCAGGGTCCAATCAATATTAAAGACGGCCCTGTTATAATCAAGGCAAAACTTAATCTGCAAGCTACATATATAGGTTTGCCAGATTGCTTGCCTGACACAAATTCCTTTCCCCAAAATGTAGCTTGACATTAGTACATGAGGACAAATACGTGTGTGCCAATTTGAGAGGGTTTCATCTCATTTCCCACAGGTAACAGCCTATGAAATATAAATGTATTTATTGTGTTTAAGAATTACTCATCTTCTCTGATCCGCAAGGTGTTACAGCTTGGTGACATTTCACATCTATAGGAGAATCCGTTATATCTGCTAACTCACCACTGGTTTCAGAGCAATATTGAGGTACTGATTTAAACTGTACATTAGCAAACCTTTTTTTACATTTTGGACAGAGTAATGAAGGGTTAAAACCCTGTCAGTTTGGTGACACATCACACATTAGGCCCCTTTCACATGAAGGGTCTGATCAGGCCCACCTGCCAGTTGTTCAGTCGGACCCTCTATTCATCCTATATACTGGAGGGTGTAAACGGAGTTGTGTCCGTTTACACCCACCTATCACTAATTTGATCCAGTTCACTAAAAAAAAGGAATGGAAGAGGTCTATGCCCCTGTTTACTGCTGGCCACCCATACAGCAGAATGGGCTTTGTCATTATCCACTCTGCAGAAACTGAGTGGGTGCAGACCTGTTATCCTCCCACTCCACCCTGATCCATAGGGGATCAATGGACTGATCTAAACAGAGTCCACCCCATGGGAAATGGGCCTCAACATTACACATTGCCATCCTTGTGTTTTACTGCTTTATGAGTTCTTTAAAGCTGCATTAATAAATGTTATATATTGCAGCCTACCAATCATTAGGTATGATAACTGCATTAGTTTTCTATTTTTAGTCTTTTTTCCCTTTTTTTGCACCTGGTGATCTGGCCAGTAACACACCTCCTGTATTAGTGTGCCCCCGATTTGGATGAAGGAACACAGGAGTTTTAGATGTACTAGCAGATTTATACACACTAACAAACTGAAGCCAGCCTCCAGAATACACTGCAGTTACAGCAGTTTTTTTTTCTAATTTTGGGATAAAGGTTTTAAATAAACAAATAAAAGCTGATCATTCTAAGCACCCTGGTCAGTAGTCAATGGTTTGTCTCATCCCTGTAACCTCTGCATTTTCAGGAGAGCTTACTGGCAGGATCACCAGATAAAATAAGGGAAAGAGAGCTTAAAAAGAAAACGAATGCAGCCATCATATCTAAGAATTGGTAAGCTGCAATATAATAAATGTTTGCTTTTGGCTTTAATACCTCTTTAACCGCTTCCCAACTGCCCTATAGCAGAAATACTGCTACAGGGTGGCAGGGCTGCGCAAAATCACGGACATATAGGTGATTTTGCATTTCTGTGTAGGGTGTGCGCGCCACCCTACCCGCGCTGCCATTGGTGGCTTCAGCTGTCGATCACCGGGTCTGGCCGGAGACTCCAGCAGCCAGCAATCGCTGAGGAACAGTGACAGAGGAAAGGTCAGTATGTAAACAATACAGATCTCTTCCCTGTCAGCACCAGCATGCTGCTTTGCATTGCTCTGCATAGCAGACCAATACAAAGTAGCACGCTTTCACAATAAAGTACAGCACACAGCACACATAGTAAAACAGCACACGGTTAACCCTTTGATCGCCCCCAGATGTTAACCTCTTCCTGCCCAGTGCCATTAGTACACTGTCAGTGCTTTTTATTAGTACTGATCACTGTATTAGTGTCACTGGGGATGTCAGTGGCAGTTAGTTTCCCCCCAATGTCAGAATGCCCGCTTCAGTCCTGCTATAAGTCGCTGATCGCCGCCATTACCAGTATAAAAAAAAATTCCAGTATGTATACCACCATTTGTAGATGCTATAACTTTCACGTAAACCAATTAATTTACACGTATTTGGATTTTTTTTTAACAAAGACATTTAGCAGGATACATTTTTGGCCTAAATTTATGACGAAATTTTGATTTTTAAATTTTTTTACCGGACATGTTTAATAGCAAAAAGTCAAAAATATTGTTTTTTTTCTCCAATATTCTTGGTCTTTGTTTACAGCGCAAAAATTTTTAAATGCACAGGCGATCAAATGCCTCCGAAAGAAAACTCCATTTGGGGGGGAAAAAAAGGACATAAAGTTCATTAGGGTGCAGTGTTGCATGACCACACAATTGTCAGTGAAAGTTTAACACAGCGCCGTAATGCAAAAAAATGGCCTGGTCAGGAAGGGGGGGTGGGGGGTAAATCCTCAGGAGGGCATGTGGTTAAACCCAGAAGAGAGCTCCTGTGATATACAATGGAGAGATGCAGTTCTGATCCCCTCACTCAAGATAAAAACAAATAAAAATATCTGTGTCCAGAGTTGGCCTTTAATATTATGGTATTAGAAGTTTAGTTTCTACATTGAACTTGGCTTCGTGACCTAGGTGGGTACTGCCTAGGAAAAAGCATGCAGCCGATGAAATCTGTAGTCTGAGGTCCTGTCCTGCTTTGTTCTTGGCCAGTGACTCACCAGGTAATAAACACAGGATAAAGTGTTTGCATCTTTAAAATGAAGTGAGAGATGGCAGCTCCAATATCTCTATCATCGTAGCTTAATTCTAGTTTGACCAGAACTCCTAGGCTTGTAAACTGATCCAATGGAGTTCTTCTTTAATCCTCTCTATTTTAGATTTTTCAATATCTTAAATCTGCCTATTAACTTGAGAGTTTGATCATTCATGTAAGCATAATCCACGTACTATCAGGCCAAGCTGTCTGCAGAATTGTGCATGTGCTATTTATGTGAATACAAAAAAGGAAGAGAAGTAGGAGGCAGGGGGAAGGGAGGAGGGGGACGATTCAAGCTTCTCATGGTAAAACAACAATGTTCACTTTAAATGGCATATCAGGGAAAAATAATACAAATGATTTAAAAATACATATGCAGTACATCTCTGCAAATACATGCGCATATCCCAGGTTTTATCCCTTTATTAACCCTTGCTATTGTGGGATGACTATGTACAGCATTTTTGTTGACTAAATTGTGTAACCCCTACCCAGGTGGCTTTTGACAGATTACTCAATTCCAATTTACTCTCTTGATCTCTACAACAGAGGGGCAAATCGTTCTGTATTCCCAGATAAGAACTAGGACTAATAAGACTACGATAACACAAGAAGTGGACAGAAAAACCTGTTAAGGAACTATGAAGGCAGCTGCATGTTATTTAATGCGGCCATGCACATGCAGCGTATTTGTGCGCAGCATTCACGGGCATAAAAAATGTCTCTAAGCTGCATTTGGAGAGGAGCATATGAGCACATTTTATGCGCGTGAATTTATTCTAGTGGTTAGAATAATTTATTATTCTAGCCAATAGAATGACTTTACACCCATACGCCTATAGACACCATACTTGCATAACTGGGCAGCACAGTGGCTAAGTGGTTATCCCTTTTGCCTGGCAGCACTAGGGTTGTTGGTTTGAATCCCAACCACGGCACTACCTGTGTGGAGGTTGTTCTCCCTGTGCCTGTGTGGGTTTACTCTGGGTAATCCAGTGTCCTCACACACTCCAAAGACAAGTTGGTAGATCAATTGGCTCCTGTCTAAATTGTATGCCCTAGCATGAGTATGAATATTAGATTATAAGCTCCTTGAGGGCAGGAACTGATGTGAGGAGGACTGGTTGAAAGTGTTGTGGTCAGATGCGACCAAAATCGAGCTCCTTGGCATCAACTCAACTCGCCATGTTTGGAGGGAGAGGAATGCTGTCTATGACCCCAAGAACACCATCCCAACTGTCAAACTTGGTGGTGGAAACATTCTGCTTTGGGGGTGTTTTTCTGCTAAGGGGATAGGACAATTGCACCGCATCAAAGGGACGATGGACGGGGTAATGTACCATCAAATCTTGGGTGAGAACCTTCTTCCCTCAGCCAGGGCATTGAAAATGGGTAGTGAGTGGGTGTTTCAGCATGACAATGACCCAAAACACATGGCCAAGGCAACAAAGAAGTGGCTCAAGAAGAAGCACATTAAGGTCCTGGAGTGGCCTAGCCAGTCTCCAGACCTTAATCCAATTGAAAATCTGTAGAGGGAGCTGAAAATTTGAGTTGCCAAACGTCAGCCCCCAAACCTTAATGTCTTGGAGAGGATCTGCCAAGAGGAGTGCGCCAATATCCCTCCTGAGATGTGTGCAAACCTGGTGGCCAACTACAGAAACGTCTGACCTCTGTGATTGCCAACAAGGGATTTGCCACCAAGTACTAAGTCATGTTTTGTAAAGGGGATCAAATACTTATTTCCCTCATGAACATGCAAATCAGTGCATAATTTGTTAGACATGCATTTCTTTTGAATTTTTTGTTGCTGTTCTGTCTTTCAGTGTTACAATACACCTACCATTCAATTTTAGACTGATCCTTTCTTTGTGAGTGGGCAAACATTCAAAATCAGCAGGGGATCAAATACTTATTTCCTTCACTGTAAGTGCCTGTAATAAGTTAAATATGTGCAGAAACATGCAACATTACAGGCATTGTGTTCTGGCAGAAAAAATACAGCATAAATATATCCACCCATGTGCTTGAGGCCTAATGGGTATTTTTGCATTTATCGAACAGATATAAGAAAACTCTTTTAACTGTTCATTTAGCAGACCAAAAGGGAGCAAATTAGTTCATTTAAGATAAATTGTCTGCCCCCCCCCCCCAAGGACAACTGATAGGATAATTGAGATAACATGAGATGAAATAGTCATTTGAAATAGTTAATCAAACTGTCATCCTGTACCTATGGTACATTAAGATAAAGTCGAATTTATGAAAACCTCCAGAAGTGTATTTTCAATGAAGTCACAATGGCTATAGTTGAGAAACCTACTCAAAAGGACCAATCATGTTAAATATTCTTATTGATGTATCCAGATATTTCTACTCTCTTGGTAACAAATGTGGACAGTTAAACAGAATACATTATAAACTGACAGCAAATGTTTTTACTGGATTCCGTTGTTCTAAGAAATGATTTTTGTTCCATTGAGATTATCCATAAGCGTACAAAACTGTGTGTAATATGTACAAAGTAACCATGCACTTTGCATCAAAGTTCTCTTTGTGGAAAGAGTCTATGCATTGAAAGAGATTGGGAAACATTTTTAGCATCTATAAAAAACAGCAAAATATAGAGGTAAAGACGAGTTCATATCTAGCAGCAAATACTTCACAGAAAGACACTTCTGTGTTCTCAGCTGAAATATCTAGCTTTCTACTGAGGTCGAATGACATTCAATTGACACCTTTTAACTTTTTTGCTATGTTCAGAATCCTGATATTTTAAGATTTTCATGAAAACTAAAACAGCAAAGTTTATAGAAAAGGGATTCGGGACAAACGCTCTATTCTTTTGGAATTAAAGTTTTATTTTACTATAATTTAATGCATATTCCAGACAGAAACTCTCGGAATGTCATGAAAATACATTTCTTGTATCATTGTTTCCCAGTAGAGAAGGACAGGTGAAACATATGATCTGAGTTTATAATTGCTCCTCATCCTTCACAGTCAGTCGAGGTCTCCCTGCTGAATCAATGTCCTTTCGCGTATGCCCCCAACTCCTTCCATGTTTAGCTCCAGAGTCTGGTCTTTACATCTAAGCTAATGACAACTGTTCTTGCTTACGTTATTGTAGCCTGCTCTCCTTCTCACTTTCTTAGCAGCTGCTATATAATCAGTGATGGATCTACAGTTTATGCCAATTTTAATGGCTGAGTTAGACAGTGTTCACAGAAATGTCACTGAAACTTCCATCTGAACAACAAGTATGAAGGTCACGGATCTAGATGAACTAGTACGGCCTTGTCCCTGTCTTTCAAAACCTTTTTCTAAGTAATCAGAGATTGACAGGGGAATAAAGTGCAAGATATTGAATTAAAACGGCCCCTTGCCTATTGAATGTTCCAACAGGCTTAAAAAAGAAATCAGTCTACAGTGCACTACAACAACGTGTTAGTACTATAACTCAATGCTACTTAAAGTGGAACTAAACTCTCAATCAACGGTAGCTATTTTAATCCTTTTGCTGCTAGTATCAATAAATAGATAATTATTATATTTATATTTTATATTTATTATTTTAAACTTTTTGTTACATTTCTTCAGTTGCTTCCTGGTTTCTGGCCTAGGCCAAAATTGATGTCATATATCCCAGGAGTCTTCATGAGTATTTTTTCTTTCATCTGGAGGAGTGAGGAGGGATTTTCTCAGCTAAGCATTCCCTGCTGACTGCATGCCTGAGCTAAGGGCAGATGGACTATAGAAAGTAAATTTTACATAAATCATCTGCCTCTACTCAAGATGGTCATGGCTAGAAATGCTGGCGGGGTGTTTTTCAGAGTGATTTCTTAACAAAATAAAGCATAGAGACATGGGAGGATAGGAAAGTAGGCTTTAAATATTAAAAATGAATTAAATAGCATTTTAATTTTGTGGTACTCAGATACAGATTAGTTATGCATTACCCGGAGGCTTAGGCATTCCCTAATATTTGGTAAATTTAATTTTCTCCTGGTTTGGATATTTTCCTGTTGTATAATGGTTACTACCTCTTCTTTTTGTATTTTACAATCAAAATCACAACCGGCAGTGAGACTGAAAGAAAGAAAATCCATGAAGGGAGCACGGAAAAACTATTAGTAGTTCTCTTCTTCGAAGAAAAAGAAAACAGCTTTTATGGAAACAGCTGCATACAAATAAATATATTTTAAAAAGCTACTCTGATGGTAGTATATACAATCTATTGAGAAAATCCTGTTTGCTTGTTTTAGGACAAATAATTTTATTTTATTTTGGAATTTCTTTATCTGTTGTACCCCTAACCCAAGTATCAGCCTGCTGCACCACAGGAAGAAGAGAGGCCAGCGCTCCAAAGTAAACAATATTTTACTTTGCTCACTACACTCCACTGAAACTGCCCTACTAAAACTCAGTAATGATCTACTAACTGCTAAAACCAATGGCCACTACTCCGTACTCTTACTACTTGACCTCTCTGCGGCTTTTGATGCGGTTGACCATCCCCTCCTCCTCAAAAAACTCCACTCTCTTGGCCTCCGAGACTCTGCTGTCTCCTGGTTCTCCTCCTACCTATTGCAGCACTCCTTCAGCGTTACCTATAGCTCTGCCTCCTCCTCTCCTCTCCACTCCCTCTTTCTGTAGGGGTCCCTCAAGGTTCTGTCCTTGGACCCCTTCTCTTCTCCATCTACACCTCTTCCCTTTGTCACTTGATAAACTCCCACGGCTTTAAGTACCATGTCTATACTGATGACACACAAATCTATCTTATTACCCCTCACCTCACCCCTTCAGTCTCCTCTCGCATTACTAACCTACTAAGCGACATATCTGCATGGATGTCACTCCACTTCCTCAAACTCAATCTTTCCAAAACTGAGCTCTTAGTATTCCCTCCAGCCCGTGCCCCCTCCCCTGACTTCTCCATCAAGATCAATAACACAATCATCAGTCCCTCCCCTCATGCCAGGGTACTAGGTGTCATTCTAGACTCCCATCTGTCCTTTCAGCCCCAAATCCAATCACTGTCCAAATCTTGTAGACTTCACCTCCGCAACATGCCCAAGATACGCCCGTTCCTAACCTAGGAAACCACTAAGCAACTTATTCACTCCCTTCTTATTTCTCGCCTTGACTATTGTAACTCCCTCCTCATTGGCCTACCTCATCGCAGGCTATCCCCTCTTCAGTCTATCATGAATGCTGCTGCCAGACTCATCCACCTTACTAACCGTTCTGTATCAGCCACCCCCCTCTGCCAATCCCTCCACTGGCTTCCCACTGCCCAACGGATACAATTCAAAACATTAACAATAACGTATAAAGCCATTTATAACTCTGCCCCAAATTACATCACCGATCTTGTCTCCAAATATATACGCTCCTCACACGATCTCCTGCTTTCTAGCTCCCTTGTCTCCTCCTCCCATGCTCATCTCCAGGACTTCTCCAGAGCTTCCCCCATTCTCTGGAATTCTCTTTCCCAATTTATCAGACTATCGCCTACTCTGCTCACTTTTAGGCGATCTCTAAAAACCTATCTTTTCAGGGAAGCCTATCCTGCCGTCAGCTAATAATGGAATCTTGTACTCTTCCTACCAGTCCATCCCCCACAGTTACTACCTTTTGTACCACTAACCCCTCCCTCTTAGATTGTAAGCTCCGAGGAGCAGGGCCCTCCTATCCCTCTTGGATTGAACTGTATTGTTGCTGTATTGTCTCCAATTATATTGTAAAGCGCTGAGCAAACTGTTGGCGCTATATAAAACCTGTACAATATTAATAATACAGTAAACTTTATTTTACTGTATTTTGTCAACATTTTTGCCAACAGTACATTGTAATTGCCAACATCACATTTCAAGGACATGCAAGATTTTTTTTTTAAGGCCTTTGTGCTACTCCTAGCAGTGCACCCCAAATTGGCAAAGGTAAGAGGTACGTTTGTGGTATGGACATACAGTAGCTTTCATTCTTCTGCACCAAGCACATGGCTAGCCTTCACATAGTAAGCGAGACCCTGGTATGTTGTCATTGTCTGTTAGGCTGTATTTCAGGAGAAATGAGCTTTGGATATGAGGTGGGTATGCGCCGTGTACCTACCAAGATTACTGACAGCTGTTCCTTTTCAGCAAAATGTAGAGAAAAGTAATTATCTCATCAGAACATAGAAAAATAAAGGCCGTCTCTTTGCACATTTTCATGCCTCCTTCTTTCATAGAGGTTCTGTATAGCAGTAATATTCTAGTGACCTTCAACATCAGTCTAGTGTTTACAGGTTACTGCCACTTAGAGAATTTGTCACCTATGTCACCTACGCGTTGCGTCACCGCTCACGTGACTTCAGGGTTACCCTGAGGAAGTCACGTGAGCGGTGACGCAATGCGTAGGTGACGTCATTTCCAGCGAGGTCGCCATATTTGGACTCCCTAAAGAACCCAGCAAGTACACCCATACATGAGGTTCTATATGCTTTGTACAAGAAGAGGAAAAATGTGAGTATCCTGTGTATGAGATTTTATTACTGTATTAATAAATGATAATGCACTATGGAGGCTTTTTTCTTTGTGGACCATGTGGGAGCTGATATGTCTGGATAAGAGCCATTTAGGATATTTCTTGAGGATACGCTTTAACCCAGGAGGATCCAGGAGTGATCCATAAGGCTTTTAGGCCCTTTTAGGGTCACAGCAAGGAGGTGAGGGGCCAATATAGCTGTGTGTGGAGTCATCACCAGAGCCTACAAACACACTAGATTCACCTGCATGTTTGCATTTTATGCTGTGGACACAGGTGGCATGTTTTGTTTATCTAGATAATATTTTGAGTGATGTGTTCACTTATTGTATATATATGATTTTAGTAGTCATTTAAAGTTATGAATAGAGTGTGTTGACACTGAGCAATTGTGTTATAAGGTATATCCCCTGCAGTAGGGGGCTTATTATCAGTCATTTTCACTTCAAGCACTATATTTTGATGTTGCACTGTTTTAATATTTACTTTCATTAGTATTCACAGTCTGTTCCCCATTATGTCATATATTGTGTGTATGTAGAGATTTAGCTTGTATTCATAGAGCGCTGCACTTATTGATTCTATACACTGTATACCAAGCTATTCACATTTTATTTTTTCTCTATTAAAATATGCCAGTTTAACATACTATATATTGAAAGCAAAGAAAAGGCTCATCTGCAAGCTACAAATATAGGTCTACCAGATTGCTTGGCTGACACATAAATTGAGCTTTCGCCAAAATGTAGCTTGACATTAGTACATGAGGACAAATATGTGTGTGCCAGTTTAAGCTAAAAAAGCATAAATGGCTTAATCTCATTTCCCACAGGTAACAGCCTATGAAGTATAAAGGTATTTATTTTGTTTAGGAATGACTCATCTTCTCTGATCCACAAGGTGTTACGGCTTGGTGACATTTCACATTTAGAAACTAAAAGAGAAATGTCCTTGAGCAACTTAGAATAAACCAAGCGAAATGCTTTGTTGAGATTTTTCTTATTCAAATCTAAACCATTACCATCCCCCAAAATCTTTATATCATAAATTTTACTCACTCCAAAATAAGTTTCGTACCCAAGTGAAATTATATTGCTTGTATGCTAGAACAAAAGGTAAATGGTTTGTGTTAATAATTTCCATCTAAGCCAGGTCAGTAATCAGTTTACTAGTTGAAGTCAAAGCTGAACTGGAGGCAGATATATAAAAGCAATTCATTAAAAAATATGAAATATAGTTTAAATAAAACTTTAAAAAATGAATCTGTCTTGATAGCAGTCTTTTGCAATCCTCTGTGCTCTGGTAGTGAGCAGTTCTGCACAACAGGCCATTCAGGTTTGTTGAATAAAAACGAAAAAATAAAAGAGTCTGCTGCTGTACCTTTACTGTCCGTTTGCAAGCTAGGGGCAAAAAAGTGACCTAGCTGTATTCATTAAGTGCAGTAAAATAAAATTAGGTTACCAACATGTAAAAGTAAAGTGCAGCGCTAAAGAAAACAAAAAACAAAATAAAATAAAAGCACATAAAGTCAATAAAAATAAGTCCGCAAAAATATGAGGGAGGGGGGAAAGGGAAGGCCCTAGGCCAAAAAAAAGTCTCAAAAAAAGTCTCAAAAAAAGAAGGACGACTTCAAATGCCCATATACACTGATCAAAGATGTATATACTGCGGTAGAGATGGAGTTTGAAGATGTAGTCAGGGAACAGAGGTAGATGCAATCCCCGGATCAGTGAAGATCCCCAGATCAAGGAAGCAATCGTTCCACAAGACAGCAAGGAAGCAGTCACAGCTCCACCAAAGAGAAACACCACTCCTTCACTTCATATCAGCGGCATCTAGGAGGAGATACTCCTCATAAAAAGAAAAGCCCATGGTGAGGTACATTTAAAAAGCATTTATTAAATAAAACAGGATGCATCCAGAAAATATGTGAAAATGCACACCGCTAGTGAATAAACATGAAAACTAGCAATGGAGGCGGAACAGGACTAACCGTCCTGTCAGATGTAGTGGCCGCCGGAGCTCCCCAGTGCTCCGACGGCGTGGCGTCAAGGCGTGCGCAGGTTCCTCCTTACGCGTTACGTGCCAAGCACATCCTCAGAGGAAAGAACCGGTGTACGCCGTGGCGTGCCAATCAGAGCTAAATAGGCCAAAAAGCGCATGCGCAGTAGCCAGGCGCCATTTTGTCGTAGCTCTCAGAAGTATATGCGTCAATCCGGGATTAACAGGAGGGACAACGGGTAATACAACAATAGAACCGATACATCATTAATACAAAAAGATATGTCATATCATTAGTAAATGATGGAACAGGTAAAAGGGGAAGGTATAATGCAACCAAGGACAATATCATGAAAATATGCCAGATAAAAGGACGCATTATCGTCGTAGTAAAATGCCAATACACTCATAGTTCCAATAGGAGCAAAATGAGTTAATTATACTAACAATATGGTATTGGTAAAACGAAAAAATTGTATTGAAAAATCAGAAATAAATAAAAGATCCCGCTAAAAGAAGCAAAACGGAGCAAAAAAAGGGGGGATCACACATGAAGAATAGGTTATGGAAAAAATAATAATAATAATAATAGCAATGATCATGACATGGGCCAGTGACTACATGTACCACAACAAAGTTATACATAGTATGAACCATAATCACATAAAACAGAAAATTGCATAAAAAACATAAAAGACATAAGATGGGGAAAAAAGGAGGGGGGGGGGGAGGGGGAGAGGGGGGGGGGGTGGAGTTGACCCCTTTGAGTTCAGCTATTGTCAATAAAGCAGTTTACGTCTAGTTCGACGTTTAGGCCACGTGGATGTAAAGTATCTAGCTGGCAGATGTACCTAGTCTCTAGCTGCGACACAGCCCGGGTTTTATGAGTGCCCCTCCAATGGGGGACAACAATGTCGATTCCAATGAATTTCAAAAGTGAGGGGTCTCTCCCATGCTGACGTCTAAAATGTAATGAGAGAGAATGGTCTTTAAAACCCTTTTTAATGTTATTGATGTGCTCCCTGAGCCGATCACGTAGCCTTCTTGTGGTGCGGCCTACATACTGCTTGGAGCAGGGGCATTCAAGCAAGTATACTACATGTTTGCTATTACAACATATAAATTTGTCAATGTCATAGGTGTTGTTATTAGAACTAGATCGAAAGGCAGTAATTTTCTTTTTCCTAGTGCCATCTGCTTTGCAAGCTATGCATTTATTGCACGGATAAAAACCTTTAAAGTTAAAAAGTGCTAGCGGTTTAATAGGGGGATTAATCACATTGGGAGATATAATATCTCTAAGAGTAGATGGCTTACGGAAAATGACCTCTGGTGAGTGAGGTAAGATTTTGCTAAGGATGGGATCAGCTCTCAGAATTTGCCAATTCTTCTTAATGATGTGACGGATAGATCTATGTTGGATGGAGAAGGTGGTAATAAAGGGGCATACTAAATTCTTGGGGGGTTTGGGGTTAGATGTAAGCAATTGTTCCCTTCCCATATCTGCAACCATATTGATGGTGCCATCAAGCGTGGACATATTATAGCCTTTTTCAATGAATCTATCCTTCAGAATTAAAGCTTGTGAATGGTAATCTTTCAGATCGGTACAGTTCCTCCTGATCCTCTGGAACTGGCTTTTAGGGATGTTAGAAAGCCAGTTTGGGTGGTGACAGCTATCAAGAGGAATATAACTATTCCGATCCGAAGGTTTGAAGTAAGATTTGGTGACAATCCTACCTCCAACGTTCATAAGAACCAGATCAAGATAATTGACTTCCATCATGCTATAGGTGTATGTTAAATTGATGTTACTAGTATTGTGATTCAGTGTTCCAAAAAAATTAATGAGAGATTGTTCACTGCCATTCCACAATAGCAGGACATCATCAATATACCTCTTGTAGAAGGATAATTCAGGCCACTCCCTAGCATAAATGACCTCCTCCTCCCAGTAGGACATAAAGAGGTTAGCGAGGCTGGGGGCAAACTTAGCCCCCATAGCCACACCTTTAATCTGCAGATAAAAATTACCATTGAACCACATATAGTTCTTTTTCATAGCAAAATCCAACAGTTCGAGGATAAAACTCGTATGTGGTGTAGTTAGGGAACTATGATTTGTTAAATAATATTCAACTGCCTGTAACCCTTCGTGGTGGCTGATACTACTGTACAGAGCTTCCACATCTGCAGTAACCAAGTAAGTGGTGGTGTTAGTGGCCACATCTTGTATGGTGTTTAATACTTGCTTAGTATCTTTTAAGTAGGATGGTGTAAGAGCAACTATAGGTTGAAGGAAATGATCTATGTAAGCTCCAATCTTGGAGCACAGGGAATTGATCCCACTTACAATAGGCCTTCCTGGAGGGTGTACAGCATCCTTATGTACCTTAGGTAGAATGTACAAAATAGGTAATTTAGGTACTTTAGGACACAGAAAAGCCTTTTCTTTCTGATTAATGATCTTGTTGTCAAACCCTGAACTAATGATGCTCTTGAGAGATTTCTTGTAACTTGAAATAGGGTTTGTGTTCAAAGGTAAGTAAGTGGTGGTGTCGTTCAAAATTTTGTGCACCTCATCCACATAGTACTGCTTATCTAAAATGACTACACCCCCACCCTTATCCGCAGGGCGGATAACCAAATCTTTTTTCTCCAAGAGAGAGCTCATAGCCTTTCTACTTGAAAAATCAGTGTGGTATTTTTTAATGGGAAGACTGTTCAAATCCCTAAGAACCTGTTCACGGAAAAGACCCACTGCAGAATTGGCTTGGGGTGGTGGGTTGAAGGTAGAAGCATTACTCAAATTAGAGTAACTGGATGCGACAGGCTCCCTGCTAATGGGGTTGGAAAGGAAATATCTCTTGATGGACAGTTTCCTAGAAAATTTGTGAACATCTATGAATGCTTCAAATTTGTTAAGGTATCTGGTAGGGGCAAACTTGAGACCTTTGTCAAGTAGTTTGATCTCATCCCCAGTGAGATCAACTTTACTGAGATTAAAAATCCCATTGCCTAATATTTCCTTTTCTTGGGGGTGTACATGCGTTCTCCTTCCTCCTCTTTTCCCTCTTTGTTTCTTTTTGTCCCCTGACCAGTCCCTAAAAAATGCCCAGGTTGTGGAGCATGGGGGTAATAATTCTGGGGTCCCTGTGACATGAGGGGAACTGCATTAATAAGAGGAGGTGGATAGGGCCCATTGGGTGGTCTAGAAGGACCAGCATTCCTTGGTGTTCCTGATTGTGGGTATTGATGATTGGGGTAATAATTCCCCTTAGAAGAAGGGCCGCCCTGGTGATTAGATCTATATGGGCTGTTATAATGGGGTGGGCCTCTATAATAACCATGTCTGGGTGGAGCATCCTGATAATCTCTAAAATGTGAGTCAGGATAAGCTTGCTGATGGGGCCTAGAGTGACCCTGTGGGTGCCATCTAGAATCCCTGGGGCCTATGTTGGATTCAGGTATATAAGATAATGGTTCAAACCTATTCTGAGTAGGTATAAATGGAACTAGAGGTGCAACCCAAGGTTGGTTAAACCTCTTTTTAGCCCGTTTGTGTTTAGGAGGTTGTGAGTAAGGTAGCTGTACTGGTACAGATGGTGTAGGTATTGGTGGCAACTCCTCAGGAGACAGTTGCCACTTAAATACCAATTTAGAGTTATAATCATTGCTGTCACGAATATACTTTTTCTTTTTCTTAACTCTTTGTTCATTATCAATATCCTCTAAATGTTTTTTGAGTTTATTGGATTCTGTTGTATAATCTTCCATACTCATAAATGGTACCAATTTATCTTTAATCTGACTGATCTCATTATCCAAATGTCTCAATTTTTTCTTCTTTCTGGTTAGAAGAAATTTTAATAACTCAATACCAACCGAGTTAAAAAATTGGTACCACTCTGAAAGGGTGACTGAATCGTCCGCATCAGGTGGGATGCTCCATCTGAGAGCTCTAGGTACCATCTGTTCTTTGATGTACCTCTCTAAGAAGGAGACATCCCATATGGTTTTCAGTTCAGAAGTAGTAAGATTATTTAAATGTAGAAACATACCCTTAAGGTCATTGGATTCATGAGAGAGTGTGTATATGTCATCCGGGATTGCCATCCTAGAGGCTCTGATATCAAATATATCTCCCATGATTCAATAGGACAAAAAAGCTGCTACAAACTATATAATGGTAAATAAACGTGTAAATCAAAGAAAATAAGTGAGCGCTTTAAAGGACGAGCAGCTGAAACACATAGGACAACCAAAAGATTCCTCACATAAATATAAAAGTAAAGTGCAGCGCTAAAGAAAACAAAAAACAAAATAAAATAAAAGCACATAAAGTCAATAAAAATAAGTCCGCAAAAATATGAGGGAGGGGGGAAAGGGAAGGCCCTAGGCCAAAAAAAAGTCTCAAAAAAAGTCTCAAAAAAAGAAGGACGACTTCAAATGCCCATATACACTGATCAAAGATGTATATACTGCGGTAGAGATGGAGTTTGAAGATGTAGTCAGGGAACAGAGGTAGATGCAATCCCCGGATCAGTGAAGATCCCCAGATCAAGGAAGCAATCGTTCCACAAGACAGCAAGGAAGCAGTCACAGCTCCACCAAAGAGAAACACCACTCCTTCACTTCATATCAGCGGCATCTAGGAGGAGATACTCCTCATAAAAAGAAAAGCCCATGGTGAGGTACATTTAAAAAGCATTTATTAAATAAAACAGGATGCATCCAGAAAATATGTGAAAATGCACACCGCTAGTGAATAAACATGAAAACTAGCAATGGAGGCGGAACAGGACTAACCGTCCTGTCAGATGTAGTGGCCGCCGGAGCTCCCCAGTGCTCCGACGGCGTGGCGTCAAGGCGTGCGCAGGTTCCTCCTTACGCGTTACGTGCCAAGCACATCCTCAGAGGAAAGAACCGGTGTACGCCGTGGCGTGCCAATCAGAGCTAAATAGGCCAAAAAGCGCATGCGCAGTAGCCAGGCGCCATTTTGTCGTAGCTCTCAGAAGTATATGCGTCAATCCGGGATTAACAGGAGGGACAACGGGTAATACAACAATAGAACCGATACATCATTAATACAAAAAGATATGTCATATCATTAGTAAATGATGGAACAGGTAAAAGGGGAAGGTATAATGCAACCAAGGACAATATCATGAAAATATGCCAGATAAAAGGACGCATTATCGTCGTAGTAAAATGCCAATACACTCATAGTTCCAATAGGAGCAAAATGAGTTAATTATACTAACAATATGGTATTGGTAAAACGAAAAAATTGTATTGAAAAATCAGAAATAAATAAAAGATCCCGCTAAAAGAAGCAAAACGGAGCAAAAAAAGGGGGGATCACACATGAAGAATAGGTTATGGAAAAAATAATAATAATAATAATAGCAATGATCATGACATGGGCCAGTGACTACATGTACCACAACAAAGTTATACATAGTATGAACCATAATCACATAAAACAGAAAATTGCATAAAAAACATAAAAGACATAAGATGGGGAAAAAAGGAGGGGGGGGGGAGGGGGAGAGGGGGGGGGGTGGAGTTGACCCCTTTGAGTTCAGCTATTGTCAATAAAGCAGTTTACGTCTAGTTCGACGTTTAGGCCACGTGGATGTAAAGTAT
Source organism: Staurois parvus (assembly GCF_062004578.1). Lineage (NCBI taxonomy): Eukaryota > Metazoa > Chordata > Amphibia > Anura > Ranidae > Staurois > Staurois parvus. Next base: position 14,642,939 of record NW_028318039.1, on the reverse strand, counting down.
CTAGCTGGCAGATGTACCTAGTCTCTAGCTGCGACACAGCCCGGGTTTTATGAGTGCCCCTCCAATGGGGGACAACAATGTCGATTCCAATGAATTTCAAAAGTGAGGGGTCTCTCCCATGCTGACGTCTAAAATGTAATGAGAGAGAATGGTCTTTAAAACCCTTTTTAATGTTATTGATGTGCTCCCTGAGCCGATCACGTAGCCTTCTTGTGGTGCGGCCTACATACTGCTTGGAGCAGGGGCATTCAAGCAAGTATACTACATGTTTGCTATTACAACATATAAATTTGTCAATGTCATAGGTGTTGTTATTAGAACTAGATCGAAAGGCAGTAATTTTCTTTTTCCTAGTGCCATCTGCTTTGCAAGCTATGCATTTATTGCACGGATAAAAACCTTTAAAGTTAAAAAGTGCTAGCGGTTTAATAGGGGGATTAATCACATTGGGAGATATAATATCTCTAAGAGTAGATGGCTTACGGAAAATGACCTCTGGTGAGTGAGGTAAGATTTTGCTAAGGATGGGATCAGCTCTCAGAATTTGCCAATTCTTCTTAATGATGTGACGGATAGATCTATGTTGGATGGAGAAGGTGGTAATAAAGGGGCATACTAAATTCTTGGGGGGTTTGGGGTTAGATGTAAGCAATTGTTCCCTTCCCATATCTGCAACCATATTGATGGTGCCATCAAGCGTGGACACCACTTACTTACCTTTGAACACAAACCCTATTTCAAGTTACAAGAAATCTCTCAAGAGCATCATTAGTTCAGGGTTTGACAACAAGATCATTAATCAGAAAGAAAAGGCTTTTCTGTGTCCTAAAGTACCTAAATTACCTATTTTGTACATTCTACCTAAGGTACATAAGGATGCTGTACACCCTCCAGGAAGGCCTATTGTAAGTGGGATCAATTCCCTGTGCTCCAAGATTGGAGCTTACATAGATCATTTCCTTCAACCTATAGTTGCTCTTACACCATCCTACTTAAAAGATACTAAGCAAGTATTAAACACCATACAAGATGTGGCCACTAACACCACCACTTACTTGGTTACTGCAGATGTGGAAGCTCTGTACAGTAGTATCAGCCACCACGAAGGGTTACAGGCAGTTGAATATTATTTAACAAATCATAGTTCCCTAACTACACCACATACGAGTTTTATCCTCGAACTGTTGGATTTTGCTATGAAAAAGAACTATATGTGGTTCAATGGTAATTTTTATCTGCAGATTAAAGGTGTGGCTATGGGGGCTAAGTTTGCCCCCAGCCTCGCTAACCTCTTTATGTCCTACTGGGAGGAGGAGGTCATTTATGCTAGGGAGTGGCCTGAATTATCCTTCTACAAGAGGTATATTGATGATGTCCTGCTATTGTGGAATGGCAGTGAACAATCTCTCATTAATTTTTTTGGAACACTGAATCACAATACTAGTAACATCAATTTAACATACACCTATAGCATGATGGAAGTCAATTATCTTGATCTGGTTCTTATGAACGTTGGAGGTAGGATTGTCACCAAATCTTACTTCAAACCTTCGGATCGGAATAGTTATATTCCTCTTGATAGCTGTCACCACCCAAACTGGCTTTCTAACATCCCTAAAAGCCAGTTCCAGAGGATCAGGAGGAACTGTACCGATCTGAAAGATTACCATTCACAAGCTTTAATTCTGAAGGATAGATTCATTGAAAAAGGCTATAATATGTCCACGCTTGATGGCACCATCAATATGGTTGCAGATATGGGAAGGGAACAATTGCTTACATCTAACCCCAAACCCCCCAAGAATTTAGTATGCCCCTTTATTACCACCTTCTCCATCCAACATAGATCTATCCGTCACATCATTAAGAAGAATTGGCAAATTCTGAGAGCTGATCCCATCCTTAGCAAAATCTTACCTCACTCACCAGAGGTCATTTTCCGTAAGCCATCTACTCTTAGAGATATTATATCTCCCAATGTGATTAATCCCCCTATTAAACCGCTAGCACTTTTTAACTTTAAAGGTTTTTATCCGTGCAATAAATGCATAGCTTGCAAAGCAGATGGCACTAGGAAAAAGAAAATTACTGCCTTTCGATCTAGTTCTAATAACAACACCTATGACATTGACAAATTTATATGTTGTAATAGCAAACATGTAGTATACTTGCTTGAATGCCCCTGCTCCAAGCAGTATGTAGGCCGCACCACAAGAAGGCTACGTGATCGGCTCAGGGAGCACATCAATAACATTAAAAAGGGTTTTAAAGACCATTCTCTCTCATTACATTTTAGACGTCAGCATGGGAGAGACCCCTCACTTTTGAAATTCATTGGAATCGACATTGTTGTCCCCCATTGGAGGGGCACTCATAAAACCCGGGCTGTGTCGCAGCTAGAGACTAGGTACATCTGCCAGCTAGATACTTTACATCCACGTGGCCTAAACGTCGAACTAGACGTAAACTGCTTTATTGACAATAGCTGAACTCAAAGGGGTCAACTCCACCCCCCCCCCTCTCCCCCTCCCCCCCCCCTCCTTTTTTCCCCATCTTATGTCTTTTATGTTTTTTATGCAATTTTCTGTTTTATGTGATTATGGTTCATACTATGTATAACTTTGTTGTGGTACATGTAGTCACTGGCCCATGTCATGATCATTGCTATTATTATTATTATTATTTTTTCCATAACCTATTCTTCATGTGTGATCCCCCCTTTTTTTGCTCCGTTTTGCTTCTTTTAGCGGGATCTTTTATTTATTTCTGATTTTTCAATACAATTTTTTCGTTTTACCAATACCATATTGTTAGTATAATTAACTCATTTTGCTCCTATTGGAACTATGAGTGTATTGGCATTTTACTACGACGATAATGCGTCCTTTTATCTGGCATATTTTCATGATATTGTCCTTGGTTGCATTATACCTTCCCCTTTTACCTGTTCCATCATTTACTAATGATATGACATATCTTTTTGTATTAATGATGTATCGGTTCTATTGTTGTATTACCCGTTGTCCCTCCTGTTAATCCCGGATTGACGCATATACTTCTGAGAGCTACGACAAAATGGCGCCTGGCTACTGCGCATGCGCTTTTTGGCCTATTTAGCTCTGATTGGCACGCCACGGCGTACACCGGTTCTTTCCTCTGAGGATGTGCTTGGCACGTAACGCGTAAGGAGGAACCTGCGCACGCCTTGACGCCACGCCGTCGGAGCACTGGGGAGCTCCGGCGGCCACTACATCTGACAGGACGGTTAGTCCTGTTCCGCCTCCATTGCTAGTTTTCATGTTTATTCACTAGCGGTGTGCATTTTCACATATCTTCTGGATGCATCCTGTTTTATTTAATAAATGCTTTTTAAATGTACCTCACCATGGGCTTTTCTTTTTATGAGGAGTATCTCCTCCTAGATGCCGCTGATATGAAGTGAAGGAGTGGTGTTTCTCTTTGGTGGAGCTGTGACTGCTTCCTTGCTGTCTTGTGGAACGATTGCTTCCTTGATCTGGGGATCTTCACTGATCCGGGGATTGCATCTACCTCTGTTCCCTGACTACATCTTCAAACTCCATCTCTACCGCAGTATATACATCTTTGATCAGTGTATATGGGCATTTGAAGTCGTCCTTCTTTTTTTGAGACTTTTTTTGAGACTTTTTTTTGGCCTAGGGCCTTCCCTTTCCCCCCTCCCTCATATTTTTGCGGACTTATTTTTATTGACTTTATGTGCTTTTATTTTATTTTGTTTTTTGTTTTCTTTAGCGCTGCACTTTACTTTTATATTTATGTGAGGAATCTTTTGGTTGTCCTATGTGTTTCAGCTGCTCGTCCTTTAAAGCGCTCACTTATTTTCTTTGATTTACAGGTTACCAACATGGCTCTGCTAACTGGCAGGAGTGGGTAAAACTTAGAACTTATTGGACAAAAGTAAAAATGCTGCATTAGGCAAAATACCTACCTTGTTGGAGTTCAGCTTTAGATATGTCCTATAGATTATACACTATATTGCCAAGAGTATTGGGAAACCCCTACAAATCATTGGATTCAGGTGTTCCAATTACCTCCATGTTCACAGGTGTAGAAAATCAAGCAACAAAAAAAAAGGAGTTGTAGTTGCATGATACAAACTACCAAAGTAGGTAATAACCACCCAGGCAATGTAGCTCATATGTAAAACCACATATTTTTATTAATCCCATGTTGGGAGAGAAAAGCGCAGACTGAAGAAGTCTGCATTGATTGATGGACGGAATGCATCAATGTATACTGATGTCATCACACCCGGAAGCAACGTCCCACATGGTTGATATCACGGACTGGTGAGAGCTATTTCAGATGCTGCACCACTCGACATGCTTTCCGATCCGGCAGGAACACTGCATACTTTGCAATCCACAATATGAGGTCTGATTATCCTGAAGGGGACTGTGTTAGTTATTCATCATTCATCCACTACTTGGAAATAGAGCTACAGCGTACTGAGATCCTTACTACCTGGAATTGTTCCTGCCTTCAATCAATTTGACAGTGGTGAGTGTGGTGTACTATCAACCATCAGTACATGCTGTAACACACTTCACCTGAAGTCTATCTACTTTCTCTCAGCTGTACCTCACACTCTTTACTCAGCCTGTTTAGAGCAACATCTACACATGGGATAACATTATACGTCTCAACGATATTTTCTGATGTATACCACACAGCTTTCAAGTTTTTGAAACAAAATGGGACAGTATGAATCCATTTCAACACTGTAGAATACCATGATTATATTCCATCGTATCCCAATACTGGATATCTGATCAACTTGTATCTTAATTTGATGTTCCCACACATCGGAAACAACCACTACATCATCACATGTGCTTAGTCACATCTACTGCATCTTTCAATAGTCAAAATGCATATTTATTATGTTATTTATTCATAGTCATGATCTATATGCTAAATTATAGTTTCATATGTAACGTTTCAGCGCTGCACAAAATCTCATACCAGTCTAAGGTGAATACCACTGAAATTTATATGTTGCAATCCGGATTGCTTATCTTTCATTGTTTTTAAATCTGTGTTCAGTGATTGTATGTGTCACCATCTACGGATTTCACTTTTCTCTCCCAACATGGGATTAATAAAAATATGTGGTTTTACATATGAGCTACATTGCCTGGGTGGTTATTACCTACGTTGGTAGTTTGCATCATGCAATTATAACTCCCTTTTTTTGTTACTTAAATTTATTTGGTTAGCACCCACACCACCAAAAAGGTGCTTTCTTTGAGCTCACTATTAGGCTACTCCACCTATATCTTTGTGATATTACATTTTTGATTGTATAAAATCAAGTACCTAGGCATGCAGACTGCTTCTATAAACATTTGTGAAAGAATGGGTCGCTCTCAGGATCTCAGTGAATTCAAGCGTGGTACTGTGATAGGTTGCAATAAGTACATCCTTGAAATTTCTTTGCTACTCAACATTTCACTATCAACTGTTAGTGGTATTATAACAAAATGGAAGCAACTGGGAACAAGAGCAACTCAGCCACAAGATGGTAGGCCATGTATAATGAGAAAGCGGGGTCAGTGCATGCTGAAGCACACAGTGCGCAGAAGTCTCCAACTGTCTGCAGAGTCAATAGCTAAAGACCTCCAACCTTTGTGTGGCCTTCAGTTTAGCACAACAGTGCATTGAGAGCTTCATGGAATGGGTTTCCATGGCCGAGCAGCTGCATCCAAGCCTTACATCATCAAGTGTAATGCAAAGTGTCAGATGCTGTGGTGTAAATCACGCCGCCACTGGACTCTAAAGCAGTGGAGATGTGTTCTCTGAAGTGACGAATCATGCTTCTCTGTCTGGCAATCTGATGGATGTTTCTGGGTTTGATGGTTGCTAGGAGAATGGTACTTGTCTGACTGCATTGTGCCAAGTGTAAAGTTTGGTGGAGGGGGGATTATGGTGTGGGGAGGTTTTTCAGGGGTTAGGCGTGGCCCCTTAGTTCCAGTGAAGGGAACTCTTAAGGCGTCAGCATGCCAAGACATTTTGGAAAATTTCATGTTCCCAGCTTTGTGGGAACAGTTTGGGGATGGCCTCTTCCTGTTCCAACATGACTGCGCAGTAGTGTTCCATAAAGACATGGATGAGTGAGTTTGGGGTGGAGAAGCTTGACTGGCCTGCACAGAGTGAGCCAGGCCTTCTCGTCCGACATCAGTGCCTAACCTCACAAATGTGCTTCTGGAAGAGTGATCAAACATTCCCATAGACACACTCCTAAACCTTGTGGACAGCCTTCCCAGGAGAGTTGAAGCTGTTATAGCTGAAAAGGGTGGGCCAACTCAGTATTGAACCCTACGGAATTAGACTGGGATGCCATTAAAGTTCATATGCATGTAAAGGCAGGCGTCCCAATACTTTTGACAATATAGTGTACATGGACAAAATTTTGTAGTAACTGTTCGTTCTATTGTCATATAGTGGGCACATATTGCACTAAAGCAAAAAGTAAAAAAAAAAGTATTTGCTTTGGAGGAGAAGGGAATTTTCCATATGAGGTTTCCTTTCTAGAATGTACACAGGCAGATGGAACTTTTTCCAGGCACAAAATAGCACCACACATTTATTTGCACTTTAAAAATTAATTCCACATGTGGTCATTTTTAATCCAGCTTGGACCAATGTAAGTAATGTATATTCCCTGCAGAAACTGGAAATGACTGTGGTAGGCACCACTATACAATGAAACACAATCTATGAATGGAGGTGTGGACCTTTTAATCAGCCGTCCCGCCTCCATTCATAGAAACTGCAGTGCTGCTTCTATGAATAGAGCTGGGTGGGAAGGGCAGGCATAGTCGGGCACTCTTGTCATAGCTTCCATATTTCTATTAACCTCAACTGCACCAGAACATGGTAGGGGCAAGAATGGAGGAGGCAGGAATGAAGGAAGATTTCACCTAACAGAAGAGGCATTAGAACAAAGGACACATCCAAATGACTAAGTTATGTTCCTTGTGCTGATTTTTGTGTTTTTATTTTGGCTGTACTTAGTCTTTAAGAGGAGGGCAGGAAAGGACATTATCCCTGCTGCAGATTCAGATTGACCAACAGCATATATCTGATTAAACTGAAGCAAACAGCCAAGAATTTTTAATGTGCTTGATACCTTTATCTCCCAAATTCCATTAGGTGGGCCTCTTGCCAGCTACCCATTGGCTAGAAATGGGTTTTTACTAGCTAGATCAGGATAGTCATGTTGTATAGGTGCAACTTCTGTAATATCCCTCACAGAGCATAAGTGCTACCTTAGTTTAAAAAAAATAGAATAAAATTAGTATCAGTGTAAAATTTAGGTTAGATTAAAAAAAAAAAAAGCAAAATGTGCTCCTAGGTCCTAATACTGTACAAACAACAAATAACATACACAAATGTAGTATTGCTGTGATTGTCAGGAGCAGGAGTTTATTTTGGGTTGTTCCTTGGTGGTAGGTTATGGCAGTAGCAAGAAATCTACAGCTAAATTAAAAAATGTCCTGAAAAAAAAGGTATAATCCACAAAGTATTTGCGATAATACTCAATCTATACTTCAGGATTATGCTCATAAGCAAGAAATGTGAATCGCGTTAAACTAGAGGAAACAACAATGGGGCAATATACAGGGAAAGTCCTTTAGATGATTCTGTTTTAGATTGGTAAAAACTGAAGAATGTTCTAAGAATCATTCTTCAAAAAATTAGAGTGATTTTGGAACAGCCTAAGAACACAAATGTGAATGTCCTTAGCCTAGCCTACTCAGATAGCTGATCGAATTTAGATTGAGAATAGCACTAAAAGAAAGCTCTATTTGTGTCTAAAAAAATGCTAAAAAAATAATTTTGGTACAGTGTTGCATTACTGAATAATTGTCATTCAAAGTGTGACAGCACTGAGATCTGAAAAGTGGCATTTGTAGGCAGGAGGTAAAAGTGTCTGGACTCGAGCTGGTTAAAACATCTAGTTAAGGCATAATCAGAAGTAGCTGAAGTTACATGTAAGTCCCATATTTTATTGGAAAAGTTGAGTTTGGCCTCCATCCTCCTTATTGGTCAATGTAGCAGCCAAACACATTAAAAGACCGGTAGGGATGCTGAGGGGCCAACTCAATCTTTACAGAAAAGTCAACATTTGCAAACAACTTCAGCTGCTTATCTGATTTTTTGACAAATAATTTTTACTGAAGATTTAACGCTAGACATTTTCCATCCAAACCTTATTTTAAATTGTGCAGCTTTGTATGGATTTAGGGGTATGACTTGGATTTCATATTTGTTTCTACAATAAAAATTCATAAAAATAATTGTGAAGTCCAGTTTTTTAAATGAAAGTATCGCAGCGTCAGCTTTGTGTTAGGTAAAATTTACCATAGAAGCATGTATTGCAAAGCTTCCATTACTACCTTGTACCGATGAAGGTCAAACAGCCTGAAACCGTTGTATGTAAGTTGTAATAAATTACTCTCTAAAAATAGCCTGCGCTATGCACCAAAATTTCTGTATGCACAATTGGCTACAGAGGCATATACTGTAGGAATAATTTGCATCCACTGCCCTAAACTGAGGAATACGCCAAATGTTTTAGGTGTTTGATGCAAGTTAGGACATGCCATTAGTTGACTAGCTGTTATTTGTACTAAAACTAAATGTTGAACTGCTTGAAGCCTATTTGGAAGGCACTGCATTTAAGATAATACATTATTGGACCTGTTAAGAACGCTTACATGCTCATCCACATGCACGGTGTGCGGTTGAGCCCAGATAGTATAGGCAATAGCTCTCTACAGGCTGGCCAGGCATGTAGGAGGCACTCACCGGGAATATTCAGGTGGTGGAGAATCCAGTGGAGAAACCCAATGCTGTAACCCAGGAGGTCTTCAAACCTTCTAGACAAAGGGCCAGTTTACTGTCCTTCAGATTTTAGGAGGGCCGGACTGTGACCTTTGAGAGTAGAAAATGTCCCGATGTCAGTGGAGCAAAAACAATGCCCCATCTTTGGTGTCAGTGGGAGGAATTGTGCCACATCGTTGGTGTCAGTGAGAGGAGTTATGCCCCATCAGCAGTATCATTGGGCCCCATTGTTGGTGTCATTGGGAGATATTGTGACTCATCCTTGGCATCACAGTGGCTAAATGGTTAGCACTTCCGCCTGGCAGTAGTAGGGTCGTTGGTTCAAATCCCAGCCATGACACCACCTGCCTGGAATTTCAATGTTCTCCCTGTGCCTGCGTGGGTTTCCTCAAGGTACTCCAGTTTCCTCCCACACTCCAAAGACATGCTGGTAGGTTAATTGGAACCTGTCTAAATTGTGTATGTATGAATGTGAGTTTAGGGACCTTAGATTGTACACCCCTTGAGGGTTAGGGACTTATGTAAAGCGCTGAGTAAATTGACAGCGCTATATAAGTACCTGAAATAAATAATTGGTGACCTAGTTTTAGGGTCGGGTTGCAAAAATAAGCAACAAAATACAACATTTTCTTTACTGAACACCCCCCCAAAAAAAACATGTTTCCTTTATACAGTCTATACCCTTAGAGCCGTTATGAAATGATCTCATCGATGTTCACATTACTGTGCTGTGCTACCTAAATTAATCAGGGAAACTGTAGCTATAAGCGAACCCTTGAGTAACTTTTGTTCAGCTAATTAGTTCAAGAGACTCTCCAATCATCCAAAATCCAATTAATTTAGAACTTGTTTAAATCACTACTTGTGATCACAAATTCACTCAGGCCAGAAAAGAAGAACATTTAATCCATCACCTACAACTGATTTTCATATTAATATAATTATTTTTATTACCTGTAATTGATTGGTTGGCATCTTCCCTTTTGGCTATCAAAGATACAATCTTCTGTAATTTCATTTTGTTTTTTATTTACAGTTTACCTAGAGATGATTGTTAGTATCATTTTCATATTTTACAAGTTAATTGCTTCATGCAATCTATGAATACATTATATCATAGACATTTCTAGTCTTTACCAAGTAGATTCACTGGTCATATAGGGGTTGATTTAGTAACGGCATATACAGTGTGTACAAGTGAAGTTGCACTCTACAAGAGAATTTTCCCCAGAGCTTTAGTGAATGTGGTGAAACTTCACTTTGAAAAGCATACCTAATTATGGGAAAGGGGAAAAAAACACCATTTTTGCTTGCACATGATTGGCTGAAGGAAGTTAGCAGAGCTTTAGTCCTCATGCACACTGAGCGTTTTTACAGCGCCTGTTTTTGGCTTTTGGCGTTTTTTTCTACAGCCAGTAAATTCTGCAGCATGTTATCCAATGTGTCCATTGGCTTTAATCAGCGTTTTTTGGCAGGGGCGCTTTTTGGCTGAAAAAAAAAACAGAACTAGTGGGTTTCTAGAGGAGTTTTTTAGCTGTAAAAATGCTCTAAGGCTGGTAAATGCAGAAAAAACTCTGTTAAACATGGCAAACCATCAAAAAAAATTGTATTTATTTTTTGGTGTAAAAAACACAAATGCAAGAAAACATGGAAAAACATGGCTAAACGCTAATGCAAAAATGCTAAAACCCGCTGAAAACCGTACACAGACTTTACACAGCTAACACTACCAACGTTGTTAAAACGTGTGCTTAGAGCCTTAAGCTCAAATTCATCCTAAAGGGGAGGTTCTGCTTTAAGTAACTATGATAAACATAGCGTTCCTCACCATTTCCTTCACCGTCCCAATAAGGACTTTGGATTCATAGAGGTTGTGGCCATTGAATGTATTGATGACAAATACCTTACTCAAAATGAAAGATTCTCCTTCTTATGCAGAAGGGAAACTTTCTGGATTTTCAACTTGGGCTTTGACACAGAACAACATCCAATTTTTATATATATATATATATATATACACACACACACACACACACACACACACACACACTATTTACTCATGTTATTGTGACATAAAGTAATACCAACCAGCTGCTTTTGAATAGAAGTTTATAATTGTAGTATTTGAATAGAATGTAATTTATCTATTATTGCATTATTATTATTATTATGCAAGATTTATATAGTGCCAACAGTTTGCTCAGCGCTTTACAAAATAACGGGAGACAATACAGCAACAATATAGTTCAATACAAGAGGGTTAGGAGGGCCCTGCTCCTTGGAGCATACAATCTAAGAGATTGTATTATAGTTTCTTATGGTTTACTATGAGGCTCTGTTGTGGCATAGATAATGCGATTTTTTTCACACCAACATTAAGTATATTTGTATGTGCCTTTTAGAATCCTGGTCCTCCAAGCCCGCCCCCTCCTATGGGGTCAGCCCATTATATCCCGGTCTCTCTCAGTTGCTCACTTTGACAAAGCACTATCGGGCAAAATGTGTCGTCATGGCAACTTCTATGTGTCATGCTGGCGGTCTCCACCCAGCACTATCCCACTGAGGGTCTAAGATGCTTGCCCTGGTCTTGTTGTAGTCCAACCGAGGCTACTTCTGGTGTATTCATCTTACTATGGTTGTGAGGTGATCTGAGTGGAAGTTCAGGCCCCCTCTATTTGCCTACAGCTTTCTAGGACACGTCACAAGTCCCAGGAGGCTGCAGGACCATTTTCAAAGCTCAACACGGCTCAGTGGTAATCACCTAGGTGATCTGAGTGGAAGTTCAGCCCTCCCTCTTCGCTCACAGCTTTTTGGGACATGTTACAGGCCCCAGGAGGTTGCGGGGCCATTCACAAAGCTTGACGCAGCTCAGTGGGAAGCCGGCTGTAAAGCTGCAAAGAGTCACAGCCGGCTTCCCACACTAAAGTTGAACTATACTAACGTTAAAAAAAGCTTTACAGTTCAACACAGCCCATGTTTAAAAAAGCAACACAGCATACCAACACACGTGCATTTACGCATGCTCAACTTACATCGAGGGTGAATAAATCCTAAATAATAAGAAGAACAATTTCCTGTTTTATTATGCTAGGATACTGTAATTTGTAATTTTGAAATAAATCATGTTTCAATCCACTTACCTGTTTTAGAGGTGTCCTAAATAAATAACTCAGAACACTTTGCAAAGACGTATAATTGCTTTGTCTTTATTTATGGGTTGTGACATAGGCCTTATATGAATAAAACTTACAGCATGAACATGGTTGTAACTACCAATGCTGAAGGATAAGCTCCAGGACAGATTTAATACTCCCTATGCAAATCCTTTAAAAGGAACCTGAAACCAATTTAGAAAGTGTTCTGTGGTTGTGATGTTTCCTTTTAAAAGAAGACAGTTATACAAAATACAAACCTTTGAGCAACAAAAATCACTTATCTTCAGCATGAGTAAAATTCACGGTGTGTAAATGTTAGATAACACACAATTAAAGTTCTTTTGCTAGTTAATGTTTCACTTCCTGCTTTTAGCATTGGTATACATTGTTTAATAGTCTGGAACAAATGGGCTACCTGTGAGGATAAAGTGGATGAATAATTGAGGTATAGGGTGTCGGACTGGTAACATTATACATTTGTGTGGTTTAACAGAGAGCCTATTCTGGAGCCTGGATAAAACATAAAACAAAACTGTATAAATGGTTTCACTGCTTTATTGTGCTATATAAAAAAATCCAGATATTATCATGACCTAAGAAGCAAATTAATTAACTAGTAGTGTTGTCATGATCTTTGATGTCATCAAATTTTTGGAAGTCTATGATGAAAATGTAAATATTATTACATTCACCTATGGTGAACAACCAGTGTTATACAACTGGAAATACAGCATGTTACACTATTAATAAATGAGGAGATCTTAATATGGAGTGATTTCAAATACTCCCCTAACCTCTAGGTGAAATGTTCTCAGCATATCCTTGACTTGATGAATATATAAATCCATCAAACTGACTGATCCAGGACTCAACCCGCCCTTAGGTTAATGACTATTCATTAGCTGCTGCTGTATCTTTACACACAAGGGATGGTAATATGCAGCTTGTAAGGAAGACAACAGTGGAACACCCACCCATGGAAAATGCTACAACAACATTTTCCTTAGGTACCACTTATAGCGTGTTATCAGGTCTCTGCTAGTAGAAATAATTATTGTACCCTGTTATAAAGCAAAACACTGGAGTGATTAGACTCTGGTAGAATCAGCCATTTCCAACGTATGTGCGGTATACTAGTACCAAGGAAGTGACCCAATCAATAGATTCAGCATGCCTATCCCAAAACTAGCATATGGAATTCCTAACCTAAGTTGAATACATGAACTGCTATGGCCTATCTTATATGAGACATTTTCTAATTTTTCAGCATTGGAACAGTTTTAATTCTTACTGACTATTCTTTTTTATGGTACTTAAAATGCAGAGTTGTTCTGTGCTGCATGTGGATTAAATAGTGACTGCAGCAGCTTGAAATAAATCCCATAAAGAGCAATGCATGGCATGTTTAAGTTGGAACCCTGTACTGCATTGCTTCTTGGATGTGCTGAGAATGACCAAGACCTCTGTTTTTATTTGTTTATTTATTTTTTTGTCTGGATTAAAAAATTATATATTTTCCTTTTTAAGTAAATTTAGTTAGGTAATTATGCAACAATGCTTTTGAATATTTAGTATTCTCCTTTTCAGTCAACAGATGGTGTGTTAGGCAACTTTTTACACGTGTTTCAGAAAATTCTTATCTGCTTTGCTGAAAAAAGACCTGTTGCTTATACAGCTCAGTATGCCAAAATTTATTATAGCTATTGTTCCAGGAACCTGCAGAGGACGTAGTTGTGCTTTATATGCATTATACGGTTCATTTCATAATCCCTAGTCTACACCAAAATTATTTTCACAATTTATGATTTCAAATGTGGCTAATTGGTTAGTTTACACTGTGTAGCCTGCCCAGGACTAGAAAGGCTTTTTAGTCTCCAGCACTTTCAGGGGTGACTGTGTCACAAGTGGGATTCAGACATGTACAAATATCAGCACAATCATTTCTAAAAAATGGAAATCTTCCATTACAAATATGTGTTCTTCACTCAACCAACCTTCAGGAAAATTTAATTAACATAATGAGTGCAGTGCAGAATGTACAGTGCAGTGGTCAGGATTATGTCATATACAGCCTGGCATACAGAGTGCAGTGGTCAGGATTATGTCATATACAGCCTGGCATACAGAGTGCAGTGGTCAGGATTTTGTCCTATACAACCTGACATAGAGAGTGCAGTGGTCAGAAGCATGTCATATATGCCCAGTTTACACAGTGCAGTGGTCAGGAACATGTCCTATACAGTCCAGTGTACACAGTGCAGTGATAAGGGACATGTCATATACAGCCCAGCATAAACAGTGCAGGGACCAGGAACATGTCATATAAAGACTACATACACCATGCAGTGGTCAGAAAAATGCCATATACAGTCCAGTGTACTGAATGCAGTGGTCAGGAAAATGTCATATACAGCCCATTGTACAGAGTGCAGAGGCCAGTAACATGTCATATATAGCCCAGTGTACACAGTGCAGTAGTCAGGAAAATGCCATATGCAACCCAGCATACATAGAGTAGTGGTCGGAAACATGTCATATACAGCCCAATGTACAGTGCAGTTGTCAGTTATAAGAGTCTATTAGAACCATACCATTCCAATTATTGCACTAGGTATAGCACAATATCAACCTACATATTATGTGGTTGTTAGAATCATGTTTTTGGCACCTAAATAAAATCCCTTTATTTCTTCAATTGTGTATTTAGATCTTCTTTAATGCTGGTCAGAAGCTGGCAATATTTTAGGGAATGAACAAATGTGATAACTGTAATTGAATTGGTATTGAATTACCAGTTACACACCAAAAAATACTACAAAAAGTATTGCTACAAGTTTTGATAATTTACTGAATTTATTCTCCCTTGAGAAGAGGAGATTAAGGGGGGATACAATCAACATGTATAAATACATCAGTGGTTCATATAGTGAACTCGGTGTAGAGCTATTCACCCTGAGGTCAACACAGAGGACAAGGGGGCACTCTTTATGTCTGGAGGAAAAGAAATGTAATCTCCAAACACGGAAAAGTTTCTTCACAGTAAGAACTGTGAAAATGTGGAATAGACTCCCTCAAGAGTTGGTTCTGGCCAGCTCAGTGGATTGCTTTAAAAAAGGCCTGGATTCTTTCTTGGATACACAGAATATAACTGGATATAACATTTATAGGAAAAGTTGATCCAGGGAATATCCAATTGGGGGGATCAGGAAGGAATTTTTTCCCCTGCAGGAGCAATTTGGATCATACTCTGCTGAGGTTTGTTTTGCCTTCCCCTGGATCAACTGTGGGTATAGGATTATAACTTTTTTTTTTTTTTTAAATTGTTGAACTGGATGGACTTCTGTCTTTTTTCAGCCAGACTAACTATGTAACTTAAGTATGCATATAAAATACTGTCCAAAAATAAAAATAAAAAAAATAAAATAAATACTGTATCAGACAACTATGAGCTATAATGTCATCAACATCTGAACACCTGCACAGCAGCCAACAGGAAACAAAAGTTGTAATAACCAGCTAAGTAACCATGCAGATTTCTGAGAGAGAAGGGGGTATAGAGGTTCCAGCACACCCTGACATCACTCTGCAGTGCTATTCCTCTCCAGTTAGAAGGTAATTATCACCTACTAAGACCAGCTGCATTGTCCCTCTGTACCACCATTTAACTTGGCTACACATGAAAGAGTACAGAGTGCCATAGTAGTACCTGAAACTTGGTCCGATTATAATAAACATGTTCCATCAGACCTTTAATCACAATCCTCAATTAAAGCAGCCTTTGTCAACTCATTCACAGGATCCCAGCAAGCAGATCTGCTGACTTGGCTTTATTACCTAGTTACTGCACAGCCACCACCGATGGGTTCTCTAGGGGTGGGTAAACACCCCTTCCCTCCCCCGCTTTGCATAGCGAATGCTCACTTACCTTAGTGAATAAGGTGAGGCTGTATTTAATTCAGTCTTTCCAGATTGTTCATGCAAAAATCCTACTTTTCTAAATTTCTCTCAACATTATTTTAGCTTTCCCTTCTATGTTGAGCTAAAGGAACATTCACTTTGTTAAGGCATATCTAAACTCAAAAATAAAAATTGAATATATTGTATGTTTCAAATGCTGTGTATTTTTTACCTGTTGATCTCATCAGCTAGTCTGCTATTTTTCAACTTCCTTTTATCAGACAAGGCTGTGCAGCGAAAGTAGAAGTGAGAGGGTTGAGACAAACCATTTACCACTGACAGCAGTGTTTACAATGGTCAGATTTTATTCATTTAGTGAAAACAATATCAAAAAGGAAAAATGTTTCTCTTTAAAAAGTACTAGCTACTAGTCTAACTAAAACTACCCTCCCCATAGGTTGAATGCTGCTGTCCACGGGTGGCTACGTTGCTCCTCTATAGAAAACATGGCCATTTCAAGACAGGAAGTGTGTTACTGGTTGGAAGACCAGGTGAAAAAAAAGCTTAAATAAAATATACTAACAGAGTCACATAAAGGATGATATTGGCAAGCTGCAAAAAGTATAATTTTTGGATTGGGGTTTAGATGCCCTTGTGAATAATGTGCACCCCTGCCACCCTGTAGCAGTATTTCAGCTATAGGGTGGTGGGAAAGCGGTTATGGACACATAGGCTTTTATTAACTTTTAGCTCTGTGTATGTAATGTATTTATATACTATGTGGATCTTTTGTAATAAACTTGGCATACTAGTCCTTTATTGAAATATACAAGATTGCCATATCTGCCTTAAAAATCCCATAAAGGGTTTTTGTTTTTACTATTGTTTCAGTTAAGTTAGGGTTGCTGACAGTAAGAAATATCACCCACCCATTTCTTCTATTAAACCTGATTGGTTTCTATGCAGAGCTGCACCCGTTTTTGCACACTCCAGTTTTAGTAAATCAACCCCAGTGTATTTTTTCTTGTGTACACAATGACAGGATCAACTATTTCTATAGGTAAGCACAGACCTAAACTAAAAATAGAAAATTGTAGTCCCTTTACTCTATGAATGTTATATGTGCTTAATATGTTAGCATTAGCTCTGCAGTCAGCAGTCTATAAGGATGGCAGAGTGCAGTGGCAGAATGTTTATTATTAGAGTCACAGCTCCCCTATACTCAATGAAGATGTGATGGACACAGAAAGAAGCCATAGATGACTTTTTCTGTTTTCTTCCAGCACCCATTCGATCATCTTCCCTGTCTGTACTGGGTGCACTTATGGGTGCAGTGAAACTGACCACACAAATGGCAGCAGACAGGATTAGATATGAGCCTTTAACCACTTGCCTTCCAGAGGATTTACCCCCCTTCCTGACCAGGCCATTTTTTGTGATACAGCGCTGCATTAATTTAACTGACAATTGCGCGGTCATGCAGCCAAACAAAATCAATGTCCTTTTTTCCCACAAATAGAGCTTTCTTTTGGTGGTATTAGATCACCTGTGTGGTTTTTATTTTTTGTGCTATAAACAAAAAAAGACCAACAATTTTGAAAAAAACAAACAATATTTTTGACTTTTTGCTTTTAAACATATCCAGTAAATAAAAAAAAAAAAAAAAAAATCATATTAAAGAATTTAGGCCAAAATGTATTCGACTACATGTCTTTGCTAAAAAAAAAAATCCAAATACATGTAAATTAATTGGTTTACGTGAAAGTTATATTGTCTACAAATGGCGGTATATTTACTGGAATTTTTATTTTTTTTATACTAGTAACGGCGGCAATCAGCGGCTTATAGCGGGACTACAGTGGGCCTTCTGACACTGGGTGGGAACTGACTAACTGCCACTGACATCCCCAGTGACCAGTGTTAATAAAAAGCACTGACACTGTACTAATGACACTGGACAGGAAGGGGTTAAAATGTTTGCATTCACAGATAACATGCACTTACATTTAAGAAGAGAAAATACTTGTGTTGTATGTAGTGTAACATTAACACTGAGATACTTTGAATTTTTAATGACTTTATCATGTTGAATAAATTATGAAAAACACATTAATGGTGTTCTAATGTGATTAGTGTATGGTCATCTCTGTGACACTTTGGTCCTCAACCTACAAACTCTCAGGACTACTTACATCTTTCCTTAGAATCCATTAATGTAGCTACAGTATATATTTATAACTGACTGTATGTGTTTTATGGTGCCTGCATACAATTGATTTTAAATCCCCTGTTGATGTGTTGTGGGAGCTCAAGTCTAAGAGAACAGCAAGATAGTTTTAAAATGAGAAGCTGCTTGGTATACTTAAAAATAATTAATTCCCATTTCTTCTTTGTTTCTTGTAATAATAAAAATGTTAATATGCAGTTCAGGACCTAAACATGGAAAAGTGCATATCTCTCCTTTGGACTGGGATTACCACAGTGTCTCCTTTACCCTTGCTTAAGGCTACCTATATACATAGCAGTCTTAAGATACACACAGTCTTGAGGCAAATATTCATTTGTCCTAGAAAAATTATGTTAATTTTTCACAAAACAATATTTGCAATAGACTGTTGTTACTAGAATATTGATATGTTGAACTAGAACTTGTTGAGAGTGTTTTTGTCATTAGCATGTAATAAGATAGTAACATAAAGGGTTTATGGGCCCTTGGCAAGCTTTGTGTGTGGTATCAAACACGCTGCAGTGACAAGTGGTTTAGCTTACACCCCAACTATTCACCCTTTTGATTTCTTCCTTTGCATTGGTGACCTGTGTTGTATCGTCTATACACTGGTTGTCACCAATGGTTACACACTTCTAAATGTAGCCATCATTGGCGATAATACTCTTTCCCCTTCTAGGTCTCATGCTGTGTAATATAGTACAACTAACAGTCTCAGTTTTGTACTAGCCTTCTGCTTTGCATCAGGTAGAATTACTGCAACTTCCTCCTCACTCCTACATAGGCTATCACCCCTTCAGTCCATCATGAATGCTGCTGCCAGACTCATCCACCTTACCAACCGCTCAATGTCTGCTACCCTTCTCTGCTGATTCCTCCACTGGCTTCAACTCACCCAATGGATTCAATTAAAAAAAACTAACAATAACTTACAAACCCATCCACAACTCGGCCCCTACCTACATCACTAACCTAGTCTCAAAATACTGACCTAACTGTTCTCTTCATTCCTCCCAAGACCTCCTGCTCTCCAGCTTTCTTGTCACCTTGAGGACTTCTCTCAAGCCATTCCCATCCTCTGGAACTCCCTGCCCCAATCTGTCCAACTATCTCCTACTCTGTCCACTTTTAGACAATTCCTGAAAACCCTTCTCTTCAGAGAAGCCTATCCCACCTCCACCTAACAACTGTACTTTTATTTTCTCCATCAGCTCATCCCTCATAGTTATTACCTTTTGTATCTCTTGACCCTCCCTTCTGTAAGCTCTAAAGAGCAGGGTCCTCTGATTTCTACTGTATTAAACTGTATTGTAATTGTACTGTCTGCCTTCATGTTGTAAATTACTGTGTAAACTGTTGGTGCTATATAAATCCTGTACTATAATAATAATTTAGCTGGCTTGGACAGGTGGATTCAGGTGTACAACATCTAAACCAGCATTGAAGAGCTCTTTGCTAATTTGTTGGGAAGTGAACAAAGACAGAATAAAGTTGATTTTTGTAATGCCTTTGTCTACCTTTACCCTCACCATACTCAAGCCCGATACCAACTAAGGATGCTATGATGTTAGTTATGCCCTTGTAGGTTTTTAAATATGTATTTTTGCATTGTAAGATATCTAAAAATGTATGCTCAGTATGCATGCACAGAGTTGTGACATGACATTGCCTGCACCTTGGAGCATCATATTGGTACTACCCAGTATTGCAGTATGTGTATTTTGCAAATAAACTGTTTTCTCAGTACAACGTAGATCTTTTGTACAAAACACCAATATGACTAAGGAAACAGCCTGAGGTTTGTAATGTGTTGATTTGTAACCTCTGTAATCATCCATTTGCCAACCAGTCTCAGGAGAAGGACTAATTATCTGAAATGAAGTTTTCTGAAAAATCATTATTGTTCCTTTAAGACAAGGCTGGTGCCAGGAGTCAATAAGGAGAGAATAAGCAGATTGCCTGACAACATGTGAGGATGCTCGCCATAGCAGGTGCGCAATCATAGTATTCAAAAAGTCACAAGAAGATAAAAAAGATTTTAGTGGAAACGTCCTATAAAATGGCAACTTTATTGAAACAACCAGTTATACAACAGGTTTAACACTAGTTGTTCTCAGTCATAGTCACGTATGGGAAAATTGCACTACTTTCTAGAGCCAGGGTTCTTGACCTAGTCTATAAACAAACTCAATGATGTTTGGATATACTATGTCAAATTGAATGTACAGATTGATCATGCAGCAGTCGATTTTTCTAGCTGTCAGGCTATACAGACTAAAATATGCATCAAGATGAGACTGTGGTGATTTTATTCAATGATATAAGGGTCAAAGTGACAGCAATAATTTTAGGGCCATAATTCATAGTTAACTCTAATACGATAACAGGTAAAGGCTTTTAGGGCATCACTTATGAAACATTTTAGGTATCATAGCTTTTCTCCTTGACATGTATGGTATCTATTTAGTTGATGCGACTGCATAGTTTAATTGTTACTAAAAAGTTGGGTATTATATTGTTTGTGTGTAATAAAATGTATTTTATTCTCCAAGACATCTGTTGTCAAAAAGATATACTGTATGGAAGTTTAAAAGCCCAACTCCGGGCCACTAGAAAATTATCCCTTGCAGTGGGGCTGCGCCTGCACTGCAAGGGACAATAGCTTGTTTTGACTATGGGAGAGGAGAAACCATTTTACTTACCTGATCCTCTGCACCCCTGATAGATGGCAAACCCCCACACTCCGGCAGTGGACTGTCCCTCAATGTCATTATGTCCAGTGCACGGCAATAGATGATGATGCCAGGACCCTAGACTGCTGGAGTATGGAGGAGCAGAAGCTGTGGAGACCAGTCTAGCTGCAAGGAGGAGTGGAGGTTCAGGTAAGTAGATCTTCTTTCCTATGTACTAGACCTAAACGAGCAATTAACCCTTGCATTGGGGCTTGCCCAGAGTTGGGTTTTAAGTAATTTTCTAGCACAAAATGCTTACTTTAACATGTGAAAAAACTGCCACGGACATGAGATGTTTTACTACTTTCACCTGCTTAACAGAATCCCAAACCCAAACTTAATTCCCCAGGCATCAAGCTGGTTTGAAGACCACTGCTCTTGGCGTAAAATCGTTGGTCTCTCTGTAGCATTTAACAGATTATTTTGTAGGTGGATTGTGTGTGGATCATTTTGTCAGTGCCAAGGCAAAGGCAATAACATCAACGGGAAGTTCAAAAGAGGCCACACTTTTTTTTACAAGGATGCTTTCATGAAATGCTCTTTAAATGTCAACTCTCTCACTATAAAGGTTTATATTTCCATGTAATTGTTCCAGGGCAACCTATGGAGTCATACAGCATGAGTATTCCATACGTGACTGGTTTTATATCTTTACAAATATTGTGCTGACAGCATTCATGTATCAGTTCAACACTTCTATCGCATAGAAATAAAACCTGCTTAATGGAAATGCAAATGTGACAATACGTTCTCCTCTCACTTTATTTACCAGTCAATTTCAAGCAAACATCTGGAGGAACTGATCTTAAATCCCATCATTAGGAACAAAGTAGCCATGTTTCCAATAAATAAGACATTTATAGAGGGATGAGCTGGATGTGAGTTAGTAGCAGATGCTTATGCACTCATTAAAATCAGATGATTGTTTCCTGCACTTTACATTACTCAGGAGAAGGTCTGTTCTAAAGCACGACAATGTTACTGGAAATGAGAGATAAAAAGAAAACAATAGACAATAACAACAAAAAAAAAAGCTATAAAATTAAAATGACAACAGGTAAAGAAACTTACACGATACTGCATCATCCTCCACACACTCCTCTGCAAAGCCATTGGTTGCGATGAAAAGAGGAAAAGGAAAAGTCAATTTCACACATTTTCATATAAGGCTTGTAAAAATGAATATCACACATTTTCATAAAAGGCCTTTTTAGCCATTTAGATTAGCCAATTAGTAGATATTTGTACAATTATAATTAGGTTTTTATGTTAAACGACATAGAAAAAAAAAAATATTATAATAATGCTCAGTATTCCATGTAAATTACAATCATCAATAGCTAACTTCAGTCTGATTTTTTTTTTAGTTTTTATTAGGGTGTGGAATGATTTTTATTTCTGTCTGTGACCCCTTTGGGAAGATTTTCCCTCATTTCTTTTCCTGTGACATCTGTTCAGGAAATGAGAGAGCAGTCATTACTGGCTCAGGAAACCACAAACAGAAATAACAATAATGTCAAATGTTCCAACTATAGTTGTACCGATACCAATACTGTTATCGTCATTGGTGCCGACACTAAGCATTTGCATGAGTACTGGTCCTCGTGCAAATGCTCTGATACCTAAAACCAGTACCTTTGTGGTGCAATTTGAGCCATGCAAACTTAATGGACTCAAATCGCACTGTAAAGAATCACATGTGATTTGAACAGGATTGCAGTGCGCTTCCTGTGCAAATCACATGCACTCCCCCCCCCCCCCGCTCCTGTGTGAACCCAGGCTTGTCATAGTGACTTCAGCCTGGGTTCACACAGGGGCGGTGTTGGGAAACTGCACTGCATTCCTGTTCAAATCATATGAAATTCCTTGCAGTGCGATTTGAGCCCATTCATTCTGTATGGGCTTAAATTGCGCCACAAAGGTATTTGGTATTTTTGAGTACTTGAGTATAAGTATAGTTACTCTTAGTTGCCGGTAAAAAACAGTATCGGTGCATCCATACTTCTAACCCTTCCTCACTGAAAATTAATGTTTGTTTTATCTGCATGCCCCTTATAGTGATTTCCCTTCATTTCCTGTCCTAGCATACACAAATACACATTTTTAACTATATATAAAATGGTAGCCTGCTGTAATTTCAATTGGATATTGAGGAGAAAAGAAAATAAGTGAAATGGCTGCCTTTAATGTCCTGTTTTTCAGCAATACCATTCTAGGATGATGACTTGTCAGTCTTACTGAAGATAGAGGACATACAGTAGTGTCTCATAGGAAATAATAATCAGTGTCTCTATTATGTGACACATATCAAACGGATTCTTTGGCTTCCCCAAGAATGAAGAAATGCCAGGACAAGATCATCAATTTGTAGTTCATATCCAGCCAGCTGTAGTTACTTCACATAAGCTAAGGCCTGAAGGATCAGCTTGATTGTCCTAGAACTTTTTTTCTGCCCTGATAAAGATATGTCATCCCGCTACATCATCCCATTACAGATTACATTTAAATCTATTCACTAAAATATGTATCTAGCATGACCCCCATAGATTTGACTGGTTCTTTACCGAAACAATGCAGAGGCCACCATTCACATAAGCAACAGTCCATTTACTCTGGTTCTATTAAACAGTCTAGTGGATGTAATTTTATGATTTATTGCTTGTAGAAGTTGTAACAGGAGAGGGGCTGGGGTAATATGAGATACTCCAACATGCTGACTTGTAACAGGAGGACACACATCACTAGGTGATACTTCTCTGTGTGGTCTGAAGCTAGAAACAAATGGGAAGGCTAGAACAGAGACCCTATAAGTGTCATCTCAGAGAAAGCTACCGCTAGCCACTCTAAAGTAGAACACCACGCAGTCACTGAGCTCAGGTCAGTACTCAGGGCAGCTACACATATTCAAGCTTTCACCAGGCATTTTTTCTTAGGTCCTTAGATCATTAGATCCTTAGCTGAAACTGCTTAGTTAGCTCCAAAAGGTACTGAGGAATAGGACCCCTAGTTCTGCTACAGCTGGGATCTTGACCAGCAGACTCCACCAAAACTGCCTCAAAAGGGCAGCATTCCCTGTGGCTTGGAACATCTCTAGCAGGACAAGAACAGGGTTGCTCCATACCCCAGAATATTTATGTTTCCCCTTGCTACCTACTGGGCACACCTCCCCAGGGATTGGCTGCAGAGCAATAAATATTCAAGCTGCCCAGTTGACTCTCCCAGACCTCTATGTTATGGAAGTCTCCACAATGCAAAGAGAAGCAATCAAACCTACAGCCTGTGAGATCTAGAACAGCCTAAATAAAACAATACCTGCTCAAATAATTACAGAGGAGCCAAAAATAACTAAATTTATCTGTCATCCTAGCAAGGGTGCTACATGAATTTAGTTTAGGTTATTCTTTTTTGCACAATTTTTAAGAGATGAGAAGCCTTTCAACATATACGCTTGTTGCTTTGGACAACAATAATTTAGGGGATAGGCAAAAAATAAAAAAGTTTTTTAAATGGTTTTGGATGTTTAATAGTACTTTTAATTATACAGATCTATACATCAGACCTAGAGAGGGATAAATGTGGCAGAACTGAGCTCTAAGAAAGAATATTGCATTTAAAGAGTGATGGTAGAGAACTATGCTTTATAGTTCAAATCAGTCACTGAGTTCAACACATGCTAGGGCAAGAACTGAACAGCTCAGGCAGTCATCAGGGAAAGTTCACTGCACTGCAGCTGAAAATTGTGACAGTTGAGAAAAGTGTCATTTGTTGCATAGAGCTGTCTTCTACCACTTGTACGGAGAGAAATATGTTAGCTGCTATAGCTGACCTTATTCCAAAATGCTAGCTGCCTGTTTCAATCATTTCTGAGTCACTGACCTGGAACAACCATGCAGCAAGTGACACCAGAACTCCTGATCAAAATAGTTATTCAGGGTCAGTAAATGACATTTTATTTTTGCTTAAATCATTTTGATCAGTAAATCAGCCAAGTTACTGTCATTTTACAAGTAGAAGACATGTCAACAAACTGATCACACCCCACTTAAATCTTGTCTTTTGCAACATCAATATCCCCCTGGGCACCTGGAGAAAAGATAAATCCACAGATCTGTAAAAACTTAATCAAAAAGGATAGTCTTTAATTAGAATTCTTCCTAAAAGTTGATGGATATGGAAATAGCAGAGGGTTGTGAATGAGTTTGGCGACCAAGGGATGGGTCACTTGGGACTGCAGCCTAAAGTGTGAACTCCAATGAAAGCTAAACATGAGACTGATATCAGGCATGTACTGTAAAATAAACTTAAAGGGGTTGGAAGCGTGGGTGTAAAGTCATCAAGGATCAATGTGTAAGGTTTGTAAGGTCCATTCAGATGATTCAACATGGTGTACCAGGTTCAGGTGCTCTGGGTGTCCCTACTTAGTCAATCTACTGGTTGGTCTCCCTACTTTCCTAGATAGCACGGTGCTGCATCCCCCTTCTTTTATGAAGAAACCTGTTTAGGAAGTTCTTGGTGCCAGAAATATTCTGAACCAGTCGGAGTGCTCAGCAGTAACAACCTGTATAATTTTCTCAATACAGGTTATACATTGTCTTCCGCAACAGCAAAAACCTCCTGGCACCTGTAGAAAAAATAAATCCATATAGTATGTAAAAAAAGAAAAAAAATTAAAATGGGAAATCTTTAACTAGATTTCTTTATAAAAGCAGATAGATATAGAAACAGTGGTAACAGAGTGGGTGGAGAGGTGAGTAAGTCTGGCGGCAAGAGATGGGTCATATGGCAAAGTGAATGTTAACTTCTCATATGGCAATATATAGTCATACTTATATCAGCCTTACTATTATAATGGAAGCTTAAAGAGGAATTTAAAGGTTTAATGTGGGTGTAAAGCCATAAAATAGTCAGTTGGTGGGGTTTGTAAGGGCTATCCATTCAGTCCATTTCTAGTCTATGATTCAATATGGTGGGCCAAAGGTCGACTTTCCTGAGCTGAGCCAGAGTCAGCTGTCTACTACCCGTTAGCCTTACTTTCCAAGATAACCTGATCCTGCTTTTGCACCCCTTACTAAGGAACCTATTCTACGAAGTATTTGGTGCCAGAATCATTCCAGACCAGAACGAGCTCAGCAATGACAGATTACATATTTTTTTCTGTACTGGTTTAGTTTTACCATTTACTCAATCACATAGTTTTAGAGTATAAGGTAAAACAACACACAAGTACAGTATCACAGCAAATCTCCACATAGCCATGATCATAGGTAAAATCATCTTAAAGTAAGTGTCTTTACAAGTAAATAACCCAAATGTGTTTCCAACACCATGGCTTTTTAGAATAACCTATTCAAAAGTTCAATCATGTGGCTAAAGATGATTTTCCTACAGCTGCTCATTTTTACTTTTAATATCCACCCTGGAGTCAATAAAGCCAATACACAGCTGTTCATATTATTAATCTGCAGGTATGTGCCAAAGATTTATGGTGCACCTTGCTGAATTTCTGTCCTTGTTTGCAAAGATTTATTTACAACAAACTGTCGCTGATAAATAAACAGTGGTGTTTTTTTCTTAATGATATAGCACCATGGTGATAATCGCACTCGTTAACTGCAAGCAGGTTCTCTATGTTTTAAAGAAAGAGCATGGAATACACATCTGTTTTTGCTTGTCAAATGCTAAAACATTTGCATTTGCAAAGTGTGCATTATTATTAAAAATGTCTACAAATTGTGATGCAGATAATACTGCTAAAACTGCTGATAATGCGCCTGTGTGCACACACACACACTAGTTGTTCTTCTGTTGTTAGTAGTGATGTTGTACACTTTCCATGCCGCCCTATAGCAGAAATACTGCTACGGGGCAGCACAGGTGCGCAAAATCACATGTACAGGTGAAACTCGAAAAATTAGAATATCGTGCAAAAGTTCATTTATTTCAGTAATGCAACTTAAAAGGTGAAACTAATATATGAGATAGACTCATTACATGCAAAGCAAGATAGTTCAAGCCGTGATTTGTCATAATTGTGATGATTATGGCTTACAGCTCATGAAAACCCCAAATCCACAATCTCAGAAAATGAGAATATTGTGAAAAGGTGCAATATTCTAGGCTCAAAGTGTCCCACTCTAATCAGCTAATTAAGCCATAAGACCTGCAAAGGGTTCCTGAGCCTTTAAATGGTCTCTCAGTCTGGTTCAGTAGGAATCACAATCATGGGAAAGGCTGCTGACCTGACAGTTGTACAGAAAACCATCACTGACACCCTCCATAAGGAGGGAAAGCCTCAAAAGGTCATTGCAAAAGAAGGTGGATGTTCCCAAAGTGCTGTATCAAAGCACATTAATAGAAAGTTATGTGGAAGGGAAAAATGTGGAAGAAAAAGGTGCACAAGCAGCAGGGATGACCGCAACCTGGAGAGAATTGTCAGGAAAAGGCCATTCAAAAGTGTTGGGACTTTCACAAGGAGTGGACTGAGGCTGGAGTCAGTGCATCAAGAGCCACCACACACAGACGGATCCTGGACATGGGCTTCAAATGTCGTATTCCTCTTGTCAAGTCACTCCTGAACAACAAACAACATCAGAAGCGTCTTACCTGGGCTAAAAAAAACAGACCTGGTCTGTTGCTCAGTGGTCCAAAGTCCTCTTTTCTGATGAGAGCAACTTTTGCATCTCATTTGGAAACCAAGGACCTAGAGTATGGAGGGAGAATGGAGAGGCACACACTGCAAGATGCTTGAAGTCCAGTGTGAAGTTTACACAGTCTGTGTTGATTTGGGGAGCCATGTCATCTGCTGGTGTTGGTCCACTGTGCTTCATTAAGTCCAGGGTCAACGCAGCCGTCTACCAGGAGATTTTGGAGCACTTCATGCTTCCTTCCGCAGGCGAGCTTTATGGGGATGCTGACGTAATTTTCCAGCAGGACTTGGCACCTGCCCACACTGCCAAAAGCACCAAAATCTTGTTCAATAACCGTGGGATTACTGTGCTTGATTGGCCAGCAAACTCGCCTGACCTGAACCCCATAGAGAATCTATGGGGCATTGCCAAGAGAAAGATGAGAGACATGAGACCGAACAATGCAGAAGAGCTGAAGGCCGCTATTGAAGCATCCTGGTCTTCCATAACACCTCAGCAGTGCCACAGGCTGATAGCTTCCATGCCATGCCGCATTGAGGCAGTAATTGCTGCAAAAGGGGCCCAGACCACGTACTGAGTACATATGCATGCTTATACTTTTCAGAGGTCTGATATTGTTCTACGTACAATCCTTGAGTTATGCTCTGTGTCAATGGAGCAAGCCTGCATGAGTGCCCCCATGGGAACTGGCTTCCTATTGGGGGACACCAGCAAGAGAGGAGGAGCCAGGAGCACCAGCAGGGGATCCTAGAAGAGGAGGATCGGGGCTGATCTGTGCAATTCTATTGCACAGAGCAGGTAAGTATAGACATTTGTTTATGTCTTTAAATCCAAAAGCAACCAGTTATTGTATTGCAGCTTACCAATTCTTAGATGTAATGGCAATATTAATTATTATTTTTTTTTAAGCTTTCTTTCATTTACTTTCACCTGGTGATCCAGTCAGTCTGTTTTTTCAAAGGCCAAGATCCTGTAAATGTAGCAGCTAGAGGGATGAAAAAAACATTCACTACTGACAGTGGTACAGCGATTAGCTTTTATTTATTTATGTAAAACCTTTATCCCAAAAGAAAAAAAAGCTGTTCACTGTAATTGTTTATACAGTCTTATGTGGAGTTTGGCTTCCATCTGTTAGTGTATGCTACATCTAAAAGTCCCTTCCTCCCAGACTGACAATGCTTCTGTCTAAAGGTCCCCCTGTGCTCATTCATCCAGAGTGTAGGCAATCTAATACAGGAATTATGTTATTGGCTAGATCACAGGTGAAAACAGAGGGTGGAAAAAGAAAATTAATACAACTCTCACATCTAATGATTGGTAAGCTGCAATATATTACATTTTTGACATTTGGGTTTAATACCACTTCAAGCTCAGCTCTGCTTCTTAAAGTGGTTGTAAAGGAAAAAGGTTATTTACCTTTATACATTCTGTGCATTAGGTAAAGAACCTTTTCATAGTAGCTTCCCCCCAGCCCCCTTAAAAGTGCTGATCTGCAGCAGCTCTTCTCCCCTCTCCCCACTCTCACATGCTTAGCTGAGAGCAGGCTATGTGTCTGAATAAACTCCCGCAGCTCAGCACAAATGCCCCCATAGGAAGCAGCTTCCTATGGGGGCACTTGGTGGGGAGGAGTCAGGAGTTCCAGTGGAGGACCCCAGAAGAGGAGAATCAGGGCCACCCTGTGCAAAAGAATTACACAGAGCAGGTAAGTATACCATGTTTATTATTTGAATTTAAAAAAAAATTCAAAGCTTTACAATCACTTAAACCAAGTTATTCATATTGGTTGCTGTACACCAGGGGTCTCCAAACTTTGTAAACAAAGAGCCAGTTTACAGCCCTTCAGATTTTAGGAGGGCTGGACTGTGGCCATTGGGAGTAAAAAAGGTCCAAACATCAGTGGGAAACAATGTCACTTCATCATGTCAGTGGGGAGAATTGTGCCCCATAGTGGTATCAGTGGATGAAATAGTGTCCCAAGGGCTAGATAAAAACAAGCAAAGACCCGGATCTGGTCCATGGGCCACAGTTTGGAGACCGCTGCTGTACACTGGAGACTGCTGTCACATGTGCTGATCCTGGGAAAAACTCTTCAGACTCAGTGCCACTGTCTTTAGGTCCTTTTAGTTGGATGCTCTCCTTGCTCTGCCCTTCAGCCAGAAACCATGTGCCCTGACTAGCAGGCCCACACAAGGGATCTCAGGAAAGTAAATTCTGGTAATACTTCTGTGGAATGTTAATAACTAAAACATTGCAGGCTATAAAAGTAACTGAAAAATCTTAGGATAGAGATATATACAGTATACTCGGTGGATACAATACATATATACTGTATACAGAACATTAATACTATATACACCTAATGCATCAGGTATGAACACTAGTATGTCACAAATAATGATGAAAATATCCACATGCAGGCTATCTGATATAGACTGAAGAACTGATTACTTATACTGTCATGTTGCACAGTTAAAAATAGATTTGCTACAACTCTAATAACAACTAATAATAAAACAGATTAGTCCACGTGATTGGGAATGTGGGTTCAGATATATTTACACTATGTTTCAGTAAGTGTTATTTTGTTTTTAATACAGAGAAATTGGCTCAATTAGATATGATCTATGATGTAATGCAAACGTAATGCTTATTTTTCAATAAAAGTGTTCATCTGAAAGATATGGTGGCACAAAGTGGTTATTTTTGCATTGGACTTGTTTCAATATTTCAAAACCACAGTCTGCAATATGAAACTATTCCTTATTAGATATACAGATTACCCTGACACAGAGAAAAATACTTAAATTGCAACATTCTGTAACAACCAATTTTTGCATTGTATTTACTATCTCATTCAAATATAGATTAAAGGGGTCACCCCTTTTGGCATCAGACAAAGAAACCTTACAAGTAAAAACATGTTTTCCTCCTGAAATAAAAATGTATTCCTATTTAGCATATTGTTAACTCTAAAGCCGGCTATACATGGAAATTTGTCTGGTTCAGCACGGATTGGCTGAATTTTGATCCATGTATGGGCAGGGTTGTACAGAAGTGGATCTACCATTGGACTTCTGTACAACTGCCCTGTGGGATTTTTGCCACTGAATCAAAGTCATCAGCTATAGCTGGCAGAGCTGAACAGTGTGTTCTGGGCAGGGGTGGACTGACAACTCATGGGGCCCCCGGGCAATAGGGGATCATGGGGCCCCTGTGTCCTTGCCCAAACTAAAAAAAACCTATGAAAAAGGTACCAGGGGCATCTCATGGGGCCCCCTACTGACCCCGGGCCCTCGGGCAGTGCCCGACTTTCCAAATGGTCAGCCCGCCCCTGGTTCTGACAGTGGGGAAGACTCATCACTGTTAGAATACAGTAGCTCAGAGGGAGGATTCCCCCATCCACTTAGAGTGTGTGGATGAGGGAAACAAGTCAGTTTTTTGTTGAGCACGCTGGTTGAACAAACAAAATGACTCATCTATGGCCAGCCTTAATTAACACTAATAGGTATGAATTAAATCCTTCCCATGATGGTCCTCAAAGCGCCAACTTGTTGCCAATGGACCCTGTAACTGCAAACTTATGAATGGAATGTGAAAATGTCTGACCCCATCCAAAACATACTGCAGCCAATCAAGACATCCCTCTATCTTTCATTGCTCTGCTGCTTGCCAGATGTAAATGTTAACAATGGAGAAATGGCTGATATAGCAAAGGTTGGATCTCTCAAAATGGTTGGATCTCTCAAATGCATTCAAACCATTCTCAAAACTAAACTCAGTTCTACCCTTTAATCCCCTACAGGGGCTTTTATAAATACTTGATAATTCACCTTCTGCTTTCTTCTCTAGGTGTCAAGGACAGCCCCTCTATCAGGGAAACCCTCTCCCTATTCAATGATCAACAATCCATAGTAAAGGAAATAACCTGTCTGTATAAACTTCTATCTGACTCTGACTGGTTAGATAAGTTCCCCATTATGATTGGCTGGGAAATGGAACTAAACCTTGCTTTGACCACATCTTAGTGGCATTACAAAATTCTATGGCCTCGTAAAGGATAAGTTCACCTTTGGGAACATGTTTCATGTTCCACCCATTTTTAGGGTGGAACACGTAACATGTTCCCAATGCTGCAGCCACTGCCTGATCCTCCCCCAATCCCTATGACAGCAGTACGGGGAGAAGTTACGGGGAGAAGTAAATTTTTTAAATCAGCACAGTTGTTCTGTAAATTAATGAGCTACACATGCCAACAGCCTTAGTGGCTGTCAGCTTCTAGCCAATGAACTACCACAGTGCTGTGGAGCACCATGGTAATTCATTGATTCTTCCTGTCAGTATATCTGCTTGGCTGTACATCCTGTACGGGCAAGCAGATATACTGACAGGTCTGCAGAAGACCTGCATGGCGCCAGCGGTCTTTTGATTGCTGGTGCAATGCTTTACTGGCTCCTGCAATCAAAAATAATAAATGCACATTTTTTACCTGCAACAAAATGTGCATTTATTATTTTTTGTCAAAAGGAGAACTTATCCTTTAAGGCATCCAGATGCAGTAACTATTGGAAATCCACAAACGCATTTTTCACAGGTGGCACTATACTCCCCAAAGACTTGCAGCTATCTTCACCCAGTATTCTCCACTGTGTGGGGGGGGGGTGGATACATTGGCTCTCTTTTCTACCCCTGATCCAGTGCTTGCACTCTTGGATGTGGGAATTGAACGTTGACTTTGCAATCACCACACCCTTCTCACCCATGTATTAGGAGTGACCAGATTATCCACTGCATGACTTTGGAAAACAAATACAGTCTCCATTTGGTGCACTGTGATAGAAATTCCCTGCCCAATTTGAGTTCTTATTTGCTGGAACCTATTGAAATTGATCAATTTTCCAGAAAAACTGGTCCTGCTGGCCAGGCATGACCAGAGAGGGCCACACATAAATCAAAAACTGACCTGCCTATGCCTAGCCTTAGGGAACTTTGCAAAAAGGCCTTGGTGTGGCAGTGTGGCTTCACATATATTGTTGTAAACTTATGCAAGAAAAACCTCTGATTTTAATCCAAATGACAGTTTTAACTTCTTTTTGCTGGATGGCTGGTAAATTTGCTGGAGATTATTTTTACTGTATTGTACTATAAAATACCCTGCCCATGTGTACCCTACTTTAAAAAGTTAGTTACAGTTGGGAAAATAATTATTTGATCCCCTGCAGATATTGTAAGGTTTCCTACTTACAAACAAAGGAAGGGTTTATAATTTTTATCATAAGTGTATTTTAAATGAGAGAGACAGAATATCAACCAAAAATCCAGAAAAAACACATGATACAAATGTTATGAATTGAGTTGCCGTCCAGTGAGTAAAATAAGTATTTGATCCCCAAGCAAAACGTGACCTAGTACTCGGTGGAAAACCCTTACTGGCAAGCACAGAGGTAAGGCATTTCTTGTAGTTGGTTACCAGGTTTGCACACATCTCAGAAGGGAGTTTAGTCCACTTTTCTTTACAGATCTTCTCTAAAATCTTAAGTTTTCTTGGTTATTGCTTGGAAACCTGAAGTTTAAGCTCCCTGCATAATTTCTTTTATAGGCGTAAGGTCTGGAGACTGGCTAGGCCATGTGCTTCTTCTTAAGCAACTCCTTTGTTGCCTTGGCAGTATGTTGGGTCATTGTCATGCTGGAAGACCCATCCACAACCGATCTTCAGTGTTCTGGCTGAGGGAAGAAGGTTCTCATCCAAGATTTTACAATACATGGCTCCATCCATTGGCTCCTTGATGAAGCAAAGTCGGTCTGTACCTTTAGCAGAGAAACAGCCCCAAAGCATAATGTTTCCACCTCCATGCTTGACTGTAGGGATGGTATTCTTAGGGTCATAGTCAGCATTTTTCTTCCCCCAAACATGGCAAGTCAAGTTAATGCCAAAGAGCTCAATTTTGGTCTCTTATGAGACAGCACTTTCTCAGAATCCTTCTCAGAATAATTTAGATGTTCATTAACTAACTTCAGATGGGCCTGTGCATGTGTCTTCTTGAGGAGGGGGGCCTTGTGGGCGCTGCAGGATTTCAGTCCATGGAGGTGTATTGTGTTACCAATGGTTTATTTGGCTAAGAAAGAGATTCTGTGCACAGGTGCCCTTTATACACATAACAAGTTGCCATTAGAAGCACAAGGGGGAGCCAGCCTTAGTGCATTATTAAAACACAAGTTTATTAAAAATAGCCAAATAACTACCCACAACTGGGGTAAGTATATGGGTATTTGTCGAGTCCCAGGAGGATATATGCAGGAGCCGGTGTGTGTCCACTGAAGCTCAGGCACCAAAAATCTGATGTGAATGTGGGCTGTCAGCCGAGAACGCCGTAACCACCACGGAACGCACGGAAATCCGCCTGGAGGCAGTATCCAATGGGAACGCGAGGATAAGTCAGGTGATGCCTTCAAATCTTCCACTTTTTCTTTAGACCTGATAGGATGGCCCAGTTGTCACTCAATACAATTGATTTGTGCATTACATGTACAAATGTATCTTCCGACTGTAAAATGGCATCTACTTGCATCACCATATTTTTGGCAGCATGGCCAAGAAACTCGGAGCTCCGCAATCCTTTCAGCACTTGTTTGGTGAGGGTGATGACGTCAGCGCCACATGTGCTGACCTTCTATGAGCAGTCGGTGAAGGCACATAGCCAGTCTGTAGGAGCCAGAATTATTGTTGATATTTTTGGTTGATATTCTGTCTCTATCATTTAAAATACACCTATGATAAAAATTATAGACCCTTCATTTCTTTGTAAATGGGCAAACTTACAATATCTGCAGGGGATCAAATAATTATTTTCCCAACTGTGTCAATTTTTCAAAGTGGTTTTTTTTTTGCATGCTTTTTCCATGGCCTAAAAGACTGCAAACCAGATTTTTCTACAACTCCAATAACCTCTGGAGCTTGTAAGAACTTCCTCAGCCTGGGAAGCAGGACAATCTGAGGCTGTTTTTCAAAACATAACACATGTAAAACCATGTAACCATACACATCCAACACCAACCCTGTACTAGATTGTTTTGGTACAACAGCCAAATCTTTATGGTAGACTAAAATCCAGTATTAACTGTTGCTACAAGAGAGGAACTATGAATATTGCGTAATAGAGCTTTTTTAATGATAATAAAACAACCATACAATTAAAGTACTAAATAGTGTTCTTGTCATTTTTATCTAATGTATAGAAAGGGCATACCAATCTATCCATGCTGGTACCAACAGCAGTTGTTGGTTTTTCATGTAAACTGTACGGTTTAAAGTGCATGTGATATCTTCCCGAAAGTGATCTCAGTGTCCTCGAAGAACGAAGAGATTTAGGTTGACCACATCCAAGAAAGACCTGATGAAGAAAAAATATATATATTATAAACTGTATCATACTGTGCATTATTTAAAAATAGAAGTAATTAATATTAGTATATACTGGATAAGAAGTAAACAGCATTGCAGCATTCTTAGACTGGCAAATGTGACAAGACAATAGCTGATATTGCTTTTCTAACCAATCACCCAGGGACAAAATGAATATCCTATTTAATATCATATTAAAACATTTT
Organism: Staurois parvus; assembly: GCF_062004578.1. Lineage (NCBI taxonomy): Eukaryota > Metazoa > Chordata > Amphibia > Anura > Ranidae > Staurois > Staurois parvus. The sequence goes on along the minus strand of NW_028318039.1, from coordinate 14,607,787 downwards.
GGGTCAGAAGAGAAGAGGAAGAGAAGAGGAAGAGAAGGGGAAGAGAAGAGATGGGGAAGAGAAGGAGGAAGAGATGGGGAAGAGAAGAGATGGGGAAGGGAAGGAGGAAGAGATAGGGAAGAGAAGAGAAGAGATGGGGAAGAGAAGGAGGAAGAGAAGGAGGAAGGGGAAGAGAAGACAAGACTATGATGGTGCATCAATGGCTCTGGTACTTTTTGAACCACTGAACCAGGAAAGTATGCAGATTAGGATTAGGAGTGCTGAATTCACTCCGACTTTCCTAAAATGCATTTTTCCAGACCTGTGATTACAAACCAGTAAAGACAACTCGCTTTTTCAGAAGGATGTCAACAAACACCTCTGTATATCTCTTAGTAAAGTTTTTTGTTAAGGTATATATAAAGAGCCTCGAGACTCTCCTTCTCCATTTCTGCAGCTGAATGTTCCAAAATGTCCAGAGCTCCCAAGGCAAAGCAATCCAAAAAGAAAGAATCCTGTGCCTACTATGTTCCTTCTTACCCTGTCATTGTCAGGAAGTTATGTCCTTGGTCATGTGACAATCCACTGCAATTCAGCAGGCATTTATACTATCTAGCTCCACTATTTATAAATGACCAACCAGTATCACTGTGTGTAGAAAATTAACTTTGATCATTGAATTTGCATTTTTTACTTAGAGAAAATCCTGCATATTATTTATTATGGACAAACCGGAACTGTAATAATACCAAATACACAATCTGTTGATTTTAAACTATACACCATGGCACATCTGTATTTAATTTAGTAAATATTTTACAATTACTGGGATATTAAGTTTCAAAATCTGTTACAAATAATATTCTGAATTAACATTTATAATATCTGCAGGCTTTACACGATATTTGTTTCAATAACCAGACACAGCAACAGATGTTTTAAGCTATAAAATATGTTTATAAATTGATGTAATAAGAGGAAACAAATATGTTTTAATAATGGGTTCATAAATGTTTACGAATCATTCCTATTTGCCAGAAATGATAAATAATAATGAGCATGACAAACACAACATTGCATCATTATACAACGATATGTTACACTGATGAGTTGAGGCGTTTATTGAATTTTATGTATTCTTTTATGTACCAGTAATCATCTACTTTTTAAAACATTTCGAAGCTCATAATTAGAGCATCCTGACTATACCAAGTATAAAACAAGATAAAACCATCAGGATCGACTTATAAAAATGTATACAGCAAAATTGATTTTGCCCAACACACGCAAACAAATTAGCGCTCTTTGTCTATAATAAGTTTAAAAAAAAGCCAACATTGATCTGGTTGCTATTCACAATCTATATATTTTATTTGTCCAAGATTATATTCCCTTTAATTAAAACTGCATGACATAGAAATGGAAAATTATATGCAATTATCAAAGGTTGACCTTGCTCGCGTTCCTTTACTTTTAATTTTCTCTGTTGGTCAATGAATATATACATCACAATAAAAGACCAGTAAGGCTAACTCAAACATTACAAGAAAATTTAAAGATGATTATTGGGGAAAGTATAAATCCTCCCTTGCAGTGAGGTCGCCCCCACACGAAAGGGTCAAATGCTCGTTTAGGTCTAAGAGCCCAGAAAAAGCCGTTTTCCTTACCAGATCCTCTGCTCTCACAGTGCTGCTAAACCGGTCTCCAGAGCCTCCGTTCCAGCGGTCACAGGTCCTCTGATGTCATCAAGCCCATAGGCCTCAACTGGATGTGAGGACTCCAGAGCTGGAATGTAGGGGAGTAAAGAAGAGCACCAACTGCTGGGAAATGGTGGATCAGGTGCTTTTTCTCATCCTCTAGACTTAAATGAGCATTTAACCCTTGAAGTGCAGGTCAGTCCCACTTCAAAGGAGGATTTTAACTTCCCCGCAGATAGGCTTTAAGTTTGTATATATCATCTACTGCCTATATATTTAAATCTTATAATCTTTTTGACCAAAGGTAATCTCTGTTTATGTATTTTTTATTGTATGCCAGATCTAAATTATTGCTGTCACAGTTTTATGAGTGGGCTTCTCACTTAGTAACAGATCTACAATATTATCTAATAAGGAATGCTATATTACTGTCCTTAACAGACTAATAACCCTATGAGTGCTGGTATGCTGAAATAAAAATGGGTATGTGAGGATTTATGAAAATTTTGGGATAGGTAAATAGAACAAGCACACATGTGCTTGTGCCTATTTGTTCACATGAAATTATGATTGTTTTTGTTTTGACATATGAATTTAAAGTAGACCTGGTTGAAAAATGAAGATTTGTTATGATAAAGGGAACATCTAAAGTAAAAGTCCAGTCTAGATACACATAAACCTGCTCCCTCTCTCATTCTAAGACCTATACTAACTATCTTGTAGAGGAAAGATGTGTATACTCAAGTAATCTAGGGGCCCTTTGGTCCAGTCATGGGATCTCTCCAGCGGCTGGCTTCAGTAAAGAGGAGAGATCAATGACAACAGATGCAATGTCCAGGTGGCGACATCACCCACAGACTTACTATGAAGCATCTGTTGGCTGTCCCACCTCTACCCTGAAGCCAACGCTGGGAGGAGATCATGTAACCAGATCAGAACGCCCTGAGAATAGGTAGGTATTTACCTCTTTCCTCCACAGGTTAGTTAGTATAGGACTTAGACTGGGGGTGGGAGCAGGTTTAAGTTTAGTTTAACTGGACTTCCACTTTGAAAAATGCATTTGCTATGTTATAGGGAACATCTAAAAATGTTAGTCAGGTCCACTTGAAATTCATACAGTATGTCAAGACAAAGGCAGTCATAATTTGTTTGAAATAACCGAACTTCTACTTTAATTTTACCCAAGCACTACCCTGTAGAAAATAACTTTTGTTTGAAATTTCTCCAGAAAAACATCAGTGTACTTCTGTCGTCTTAGCATTCCTGTGCTGCTTCCTCTTAGTTTTATCATTTCAGTGTGATATCTAAGGCGCTATGCCTTTGACTGCTAGTCGCATGAGATTTAATGATGTCACTATTGTACTATTCACTTTTCTGGAAAATATCTGAAGACCTGCAATGCAAACCTCTCAATGCTTCTGTTTTATTTATTCTGTGGATATGTGCTTTCTGCACCTTCACTGCTGCTTTTTGTATAAAACCCCAGCAATCATCAAATTACCAGTCATCATGGTGCAGATCTGATATGAGGAAGCAAAGCTCTGTCTCTATCAAGATGGCCACCTCTGCACAGAGGAAAAGTTTGGAAAAATGCATGGTAAGTCAACAATGGGGAAAGAGATCAGCTATAGGCAAATTACAGTCATTAATAATGACCTCTGAGGGTCATTTGCCCTATGCATGCCTTTTTAGGAACCTCTTCTACAGTACAGGTCCTATTTAGGCGATGGTGTGTCCTATTTGAACCCTACCCACATGAGTTAAGCTCCATTTTTTTATAGCTTTTCTCTCTCCATCCACTTTTTTAATGCAGCTTCTTCTTTCTTCACATCAACTTCTCAGAACACCAAAGGCAGATAACCTGCTATAGTTGCCATGGGAACATGCTTACCCTATAATCGTCCAGTTTTAAGGTAAAGGATAGGGTTTAATGATTTTTAATGATAAACGTACATTATTATTTTTGCTATGCTGCAAAAACTCCATTACAAAGTGTAATATAGTAAAGCCTGTAAAACCTGCACAATTCACTAAATATGTATTCAGCTCCATGACCTCCTTATTCATTTATTAGTAATATTTCTGGATGAATGTAATGATTTAACAAGCAAATACAGCCCTTTTCTTCTGCAATGCTTGGCCTTAGATACACTGGTAATGGCTGTAGTTACAATGCACAGAAATACTTTAAGCCCACCTCAACTTTAATGGGTATTTTCCATGGAAATTAATAAAAATGATTCTCTCACCTTGGCATGCTACCTTAGATTGACAATTTGAGTTAAATGTTACATTTTTCAAGAACAATCTGAGTCGAATTAGAGTTTAATATTACCTAGCAAACAGCTGTTGGCATACTGCAGAATACCAATAAATTGCATACCTCTGATCAAATAAAGAGCTTAAATTGGAAGGCGAGAAATAACTATCATTGCAGAAGTTTATTATCATGTCAGAGTCTTCCCAAAATAGAGCAAATTGAACAAGGAAAAGAGTAGATAATTTAATGGTATATCTCCTAAGTAAAAGCAAAGTATGCTGTTTAAAATGTGAAATATAAGTGCCGCTGTACACTCTGCACTAAGCTGATCAATAAACAACTCTGACCACTCTTTTTCATTTAGGAATAATAGCAAAACAAACACCAAGAGCTTTCTGTGCAGCGTATAGCAACAGCCATTAAAAGATTTACAAAATGCATGTAAGCAAAAGATACAGCTGTAAAATATCAACTTGAAATTTGTTTTCAAAATCATATTTTTTTAATTATTTAGGATTTGTTTTCCCTGTGCCTTTGTGGGCTTCCTCTGGGTACTCTGGTTTCCTCCCACACTCCAAAAACATGGTGGTAGGTTAATAAGCTCCTGTCTAAATTGGCCCTAGTATGTGTATCTATAAATGAGTTAGGGAACTTAGATTGTAAGCTCCTGATGTCAATGTATAATATATATGTAAAGTGCTGCATAAATAGACAGTGCTATATAAGTACCTATAATAAAATATTACTAACAAAATCTCATTTGAAACTGCTAATATTATTGTTATTATACAGGATTCATATAGCAACAGTTTGCACAGCACTTTACAATATAAAGGAAGACAATGCAGCATCAATATAATTCAATACAAGAGGACTAGGGGAGCCCTGCTTCTGGGCAGGGGCGGACTGACAACTCATGGGGCCCCCGGGCAATAGGGGATCATGGGGCCCCTGTGTCCTTGCCCAAACTCAAAAAAGCCTATGAAAAAGGTACCAGGGGCATCTCATGGGGCCCCCTACTGACCCCAGGCCCTCAGGCAGTGCCCGAGTTTCCAAATGTCCAGTCTGCCCCTGCTTCTGGGAGCCTACAATCTAATAAGGAGGGGCAGGTGGAACAAAAGGTAATAACAGTGGTGGATGAACTGATGGGAGAAATAAAAGATTCAGTTGTTAGCTGAAAGCAGGATAGGCTTCCCTGAAGAGATGAGTTTTCAGGGATTGCCTAAAAGTGGACAGAGTAGGAGACAGCCAGACAAATTGTGGTAGGGAGTACTAAACAATGGGAGAAGCTCTGGAGATGGCCTGGAGATGAACATGGGAGGAGGAGACAAGAGAACTAAAGAGCAGGTCTATTGGGTGATAATAGTCACTTCTTATTTCCTGTAAAGCTTTGTATGCTGAGGTCAATTATTCAGAGCTTTTGGGAATGTGTTGGGTCAGGTCATAGAGATTATTGGCAAAAACTGGACTTAAAGTGGTCCTAAAGCCTTAAGGGTTTTTACCTTAATGCATTCTATGCACAGCAATCATATGATCACCGGGTTCTGATTAATGGGATCCCCATTTTGCTGTGTCTGTTGGAAACAGCGGTTGAGGGGGGATTGGGGAGCTGCGAGTAGGCTCATAGTGCACTCTTGCGTTAGTACAGCCACAGGGACATACTAGTGCCTGTAGTTGCTGCCCATTTGCAGTACAAGAACTGCAGGTGCTCAGAAAGTGCTTAATGTTGCTTTAAGCTGGCCATACATAAATACATTTTTGAATATTTGAATTAAATATTTCAGTACATTCCATGATTTAAAAAAGATCTGTGCACTGACCTATTTTTATTCCACTTTGGTCTGGTCATGTGATCCTGCAGCTCTAGCTCCCCTGTGTGAATGAGTGGCTGCTGCAGGGGAGAAGAAGGAGCTCCAATAACGGTGGAGATGTGGAAGCCTATGGGTAACATCACTGCTCCTAAAATTCACAGCCGTTGTCAAGCACTTCCTTACACAGAGCTGCAGGATCATGTGAGCAGGCTGGAGTGGATTGAAAATAGTTAAGCACACATATCTTTTTCATACAGATTATATAGGATAGGTAGGAAGAGGGGTGGATGTTTAAGAATAGATTGTTTTCTTCCACTTTAACATTGGATTTTCCAATGAATAAACTTTCCTATACTGAAAACCACATACACTGTTAGAAATTTGTTGAAAAAAAAAAATTTAATCCTGCTTCGGCAATTTTTTTCATACTTTAACCGTGGTCAAAAATGAACATTGATTTTACCCAACTAATCATTAGAAATTTGAAGGTTCTTCAGGTGAAAAATTTCAAATGAATTTCTACTAGTGTATGCCTAGCTTTCATTTTTCACATGCACTCAGGACAGTCATTATCCTTTAAACCATGCCCTGTGGATTTAAGAGTACGGGTTTAAGAGTATGGAGTGTGGCAGAGTACTAGCAACTTTTGGGCATCCAGTAGCATAAAAATGAACATTAATAAGTAATGGAGATCTGTCAAGCATTTACAAATTTGTTCTAGAGGGTGAGGAGGGGAGGTATGTGCGGTCATAGTAGCTACTCTTTCTGTACACATGTGGGTATGTTTCTCTCCTATATATTCCTTCACATAAATATGCGTGTACACTTTCCATGCTGTCACCAGACTGTCATGTACAGTTATGGTCACAGTGGACAGTGTGGCAGCCAAAACCTTCATGTTGGTGATTGCTGTCAGACATAGTCCAATACAGCCCTGGCACATAAAGCTCACCAGCCGCATATATCTAATCAAACCAATCAAGCCTTCCGGAGCAATAACATTTTTGTACTGGCATCACTTCCAGCTAAGTACCACTGTGTAGCTCAAATGCCAAAGTGTTTTTTGTTAAGTAAAACTAGGCCATGGGCCATAGCCCATAGGGACATACAAACACTATTAATCAGAGCAGTCCTTCTGGCCAATGTCAGAATAGCCAGCCTGCACCAGACACTATATCCCTAACAAAACAATGTTACCTAACCTTGTCTGACTAAAACAGTTTCCATTTGGCTTTTAGTGTCAAGACGTAGAGAAAGATATATTTTGTGTACCTTATATTAAGCACTTTGTGGCTTATCTGCTGTAAACAATTAGTAAACCAATCAATAAGTAACTAAATATAAGAAACATACAGTTAAAATCTATGGACTAGAAATACTCTAGCTCCAAAAGCAATATACAGTATATACTGTATAGCCAGTCAATAAAATACTTGTTACATTGGTTATGTGGAACATCCTTTTGATTTTTTTTTCTTTCCAGTGTCATTGTAGAATATAAGCTAAACAGGTTTTAAAGTAGAATTAAAGTATAATTTAAGGTAAGAATAGTGCATATCTGTGTTACCTTTTCTTTATCCCCATTTTATATTATCCATTTGCATCTTGCAGAGTTTATTCTATTTACTTCCTCGGCAGTAGGGAAAGGTGATAAAGATAAGGGGAATTATGTAATCATTTAGTCACAGGAAGTTCTCTGAAGGAACCATTTCTCTATAGGAACTCATTCTTTTCAGGAACTGGCAATGTTAAAGGGAGTTTCTATCTCTACTCTAATCCTTTCCTTCCTTTCTTCAGCCACTCATTAATAGTTTTACTAAATGCAGCTGTCTATCAAATGAGAAGGCAGTACACAGGGTAGGAATGGAAGGAGCCATATTGTTCTTTGCAGTGATGATCCCTGTACCATATGAAAAGGTAGAAGCATAATGAACTACTTAGCGGGAGGTGTGGAAAGCCTATGACCCTTGAGCTGTGCAGCCAGCATAGATTAAGCCAAGAGGTCAAAGTTTAAAACTTTTTCAAGCACACTGATGTAGCAAAGCAAATTAAACATTTATTTGCTGCAACATAAAGTGTTCACAGATACATAGAAGAGTGATGGCAAAAAAATTTAAGTGATTTACATTTGTGCTCACATTTGTGAGCTGGTAATATTTTTAAAGTTTTGTACCATGGTTTTTGTGGCACTATCCATCAGTTCACTTGAGTGCCCAGGTACACTGAAAGATTGACTGAAGGGATGTTTGGAATTTATGCCCTATGCGGCAACTATGCAGGCATGCAATAAGTGTTTGAGAAAACTTACACTATATTGCCAAAAGTATTGGGATGCCTGCCTTTACATGCACATGAACTTTAATGGCATCCCAGTCTTAGTCCATAGGGTTCAATATTGAGTTGGCCCATCCTTTGCAGCTATAACGGCTTTAACTCTTCTGGGAAGGCTGTCCACAAGATTTAGAAGTGTGTCTATGAGAATGTTTGACCATTCTTCCACAAGCACATTTGTGAGGAAAGGCACTGATGTCGAATGAGAAGGCCTGGCTCACAGTCTCCTCTCTAATTCATCCCAAAGGTGTTCTATCGGGTTAAGGTCAGGACTCTGTGCAGGTTAGTAAAGTTCCTCCAACCCAAACTCGCTCATTCATGTCTTTATGGACCTTGCTTTGTGCACTGGTGCGCAGTCATGTTGGAACAGGAAGGGGCCACCCCCAAACTATTCCCACAAAGTTGGAAGCATGAAATTGTCCAAAATGTCTTGGTATGCTGATGCCTTAAGAGTTCCCTTCACTGGAGCTAAGGGGCCAAGCCCAACCCCTGAAAAACAACCCCACACCATAATCCCCCTCCACTAAACTTTACACTTGGCACAATGCAGTCAGGCAAGTATCATTCTCCTGGCAGCAGCCAAACCTAGACACAGCCATCAGAATGCCAGACAGAGACGTGTGATTCATCACTCTAGAGAATATATTTTCACTGCTCTAGAGTCCAGTGGTGGAGTGCTTTACAGCACTGTATCTGACGCTTTGCATTGCACTTGGTAATATAAAGTTTCTATGCAGCTGCCGGCCATTCTTGAAGCTCTCTATGCACTTTTGTTGTGCTAATCTGAGGGCTACATGAAATTTGGAAGTCTTTAGCTATTGACTGCAGACAGCTGGGGACTTTTGTGCACTGTGAGCTTCAGCATGCACTGACCCCGCTCTGTCATTTTACATGGCCTACCATTTAATGGCTGCGTTGCTGTTGTTCCCAGTTGCTTTCACTTTGTTATAATACCACTAACAGTTGACCATGGAATATTTAGTAGCAAGGAAATTTCACGGATGGACTTATTGCACAGGTGGCAACCTATCACGGTACCACGCTTGAATTCACTAAGCTCCTGAGAGCGACCCATTCTTTCACAAATGTTTGTAGAAGCAGTCTGCATGCCTAGGTGCTTGACTTTATACACCTGTGGCCATGGAGGTGATTGGAACACCTGAATCCAATTATTTGGAGGGGTGTCTCAATACTTTTGTCAATATAGTGTAGTTCTACTTAAAAAAATAGAAGCTGAAGTGTGTTCACACTAAAACTTTTCCTGCGCTCATTGTATATTTTGTCCTGAGTACTGTTAATCGCACATCAATTTCTCATATTAGGCAATGGGGGACCTTATATTCGACAATGCCCATTTGAAGTATTAGAGGTCAGGCTCTCAGTTGTTGGTATGGCCACTTGTGGGAAGGCTTATGAGTTCCATGTAACCCTTCTGGTTAGGTAGAGAAAGAGAGCCCTGCTGACTGGGTGTATTTCTAAAAATTAAATTAATTTTCTTGTTCAAATATTTTATTGTTTTAAAGTACAACAACATAAGTTATAAGTAAGCAAATGGGATATTGGAGGTGTACAGTAAAGGAACAGGAAAGGATCCCATTTATACTAGTCAGGTAGCACTAACAAGAGTGAACAACAAATATCAAATAGAACCTAACATGAAGGGAAGGAGGAGGGGGGAGAGGAAGGGAGGGATAGGGTGTACGGCTCCAAGGAAGGGGATACTGAAAATATCCAAATAACCGCAGTATCAACAAAGGATGGTTCCCGTAAAGCAGAAAACATAGATTATGGGTTGAGAAGGGACTCGTCAAAGTTGGGTGGGAGGAAATGCTCCACCCATGGGTTCCAAATCTTTTTAAACTTGGGGATGGAATCCAGGTAGTGGCTTCTATTTTTGCGTGGATCATCGCCTGAGTGACCCTAGTCATGACTGCAGTCGTACTCAGTAAGGGTGATTTCCATGCTTTAGCGATAACCTGTTTGGCCGCAGTGGTGACTTGTAGAATAAGCTTAAAATTTGCCTTCGTGATGTCTGGTGGCCAGTGATTGAGAAGCGCGACTCGAGGACTTGGTTGGAGGGTTGTGGCGCTGAGTGCAGACAGTGTTCTGAATACCTCCGCCCAAAAAGTTCGGACGATTGGGCAATCCTACCAAATATGAAAAAATGTTCCTTGGTCTGCGCAGCCTCTGAAACAAACTGGAGGATACTCCAGGGTAAATTTCGCAATTCTGGTTGGGACAAGATACCAGCGGGTCAGGACTTTGTAATTGATCTCCAGGGCCAGAACATTTTGCGAGGACTCCTTGGTATTGTTCCAAATGAGGTCCCAATCTGATGGGTCGATTTGCCGGCCTAAATCTGCTTCCCATTTATCGGTATATGAGGGTAATGGAGAAACGGATGGGGTTGTAAAAAGGGAGTATAGATAGGATATGAGACCTCTATGAGGGTCTCGGTGACATGCTCGCTCAAAAGGAGACAGTGAGGAAATTGGGTTGGCAGCCAATGCGTACGGAGCAAAGAAATGTTTCAACTGCATATATCTAAATAATTCAGAGGCGGGGAGGTTATGGGACTCACATAGTGAGGTAAAAGTTTTAAATTGATTCCTGAGTACAAAATGACGGGTCTGGGTGAGACCTGCCGTTGCCCATTGAGCAAAGACGTGCGGTGTGGACCAGGCCGGGGGGAAGGCTGGATTACGAAGACAGGAAAGGAGGGGGTTATGGGGAGATTGTAGGAGGTAACGAGATTTCAGTTTGTCCCAAAGGGACAAAAAATGCATAGTAATGGGATTCTCAATCGTGCGGCGGTCAATGCGTCTCAACCAAAGAAGGTTTGCTATAGAAAAGGGGTCACACTCAAAGGATTCGAGAATGACCCACTGCGGGATTTCATAGGTAGCGTGATATTTTGGTAGTTGTGCCATATGCGCCACTTGGTAGTATTTGCTGATCTCAGGGAGACCCAGACCCCCATGCAGTTTAGATCGGTATAGAGTAGTGCGGGGGACACGGGGGCGGACTTTGCCCCAAACGTAGGAAGAAATACGGCACTGCAGAACTCGAAGGTAATGAGTGGGTACAGAGATAGGGAGAACTCTGAAAAGATAAAGGATTTTGGGAAGGATCGACATCTTCACGACCGCTATTCTGCCCAGCCAGGCTAGAGGAAGAGAGAACCATTTAGTCATAAGTGCCGTTAGATGAGCCAGCATAGGGATGTAGTTAGCGTTATAGAGACCTGAGATATGCGAGGTGAATTTTATACCCAAAAAGGGGACGGAGTCTTGCGACCATGAGAATGGCAAGATCTGTTTGAGGTGGGTAAGTTCGTTAGGTGGTAGCGAGATATTAAGCGCCCATGATTTCTGAGGATTAATTTGAAGGCCAGAGAGCGCGCCAAACCTATCAAGAAGACGAAGTAGAGTAGGCGTAGATGTTAAGGGAGAAGTGAGAAAAAGTAGGACGTCATCTGCAAACAAGCACAGTTTATGTGAGGTGCCTCCTATCTCAAGCCCTCGGATATCAGGATCGGTTCTAATCAATAGTGCCAGTGGTTCTATGGCTAGTGCAAAAAGCAAGGGGGAAAGGGGACAACCTTGCCTGGTACCGCATAAAATCGGGAAATGGGCGGACCGATGTCCTAGATATTTAATTCTGGCTGAGGGGCCCTGGTAGAGAGAAAATATCCAGGTTAAGAAATGTGGGCCAAAGCCCCAACGGCACAGGATGTAGTGTAAGTATGACCATGAGACTGTGTCAAACGCTTTCCGTATGTCTAAGGACAAAAAGCATGTGGGAATATTGCGGGATTTAGCTAAATGTGCTAATAGGGATGCATGTCGAACGTTGTCTCCTGCTTGCCTAGTTGGTATGAAGCCAACCTGATCATTGTAGATTAGGGAACCAATACATGCGTTGAGGCGAGTTGATTTTGGCTAACAGTTTAACATCTATGTTAAGGAGGGAAATTGGTCTGTAATTAGACCATTGCGTGTCATCAGAGTTTGGCTTCGGTATCATAGAGATGTTGGCTAGCACAGTATCTGGGCTAAAGATATGATTCGAGAGTATGGCATTAAAGGCGTTTGTCATGACAGGCGTGAGAATGGGGGAAAACTTTTTATAGTACGTGGCGGAAAAGCCGTCAGGTCCTGGGCGTTTGCGGGGCTTCAAGAAATTTATAGCATTTGTAACTTCGACTGTGGTGATGGGTCGCTCTAGCGTAGCAAGATGCTCACCATCCAATTTTGGAAAAGGAAGGGAACCAAAAAGGGCATCGGCCTGGGAAGAGTCAAAGGGAGCGGAGGCAGAGTAGAGATTCGAGAGGTGTTTGTGGAAAATTTGTAGGATCCGTTCCGGGTTGCTGGTGAAATTTGCCGATGATGTCCGCAACCTTATGGGCTTAAAGGTTTGGTCTAGTTTACGGAGAGAGAGAGCAAGAAAAGTGTCGGGCTTATTGGCTTTAGTGTAAAATTTGTGTCGTGACCTACGGATGGAGAGCTCGGCTTGGTCCGTAAGGAAGAGATCTAGGGCTAGTCGAGAATGCTCAAGGGCGTCTTTGTTAGCTGGGGTGGGGGATGCTTGAAAGGCACTATGGGATTGGTCGTACTCTTTTTCAAGGAGGAGGCGTTTCTGCCTCCTTTCTCTACTCAGGAAGGAGCCTTTACTAATGCAGAATCCGCGGATTACTGGTTTATGCGCTTCCCACAATAGGAGGGGGGAAATCCCGGGGGTTTGATTTAGGGAGAGATACTCTTTAAGCGCAGCAGCAATCTCTGTGCAGTGGGCTGGGTTAGCCAGCAGGCGTTCGTTGATGGACCAGGAGGGATCAGCGGGAGAAGGAGCTAGGGAAGCAACGGTGGTGATCACAGCACAGTGATCGGACCATGGGATTGGAAGGATATCGGAAGCCAAGATACGAGGGGAAGAACTGGCGGTCATAAATATATGATCGATTCTTGAGAAGACTTTGTGTGGGTGGGAGTAAAAAGTGTACTGGCGTTTAGTAGGATTGGATTCCCTCCATGAATCGACCATTGAGTGCTGTTGCAGAATGGATTGAAAGGAGTGTTTGGGGGTATGTGGAGTGTGAGATTGTGGGGATTTATCTAGAAAAGGGTATAGTGTACAGTTGGAGTCTCCGCAGACTATAAGCGTGCCTCACTTATGATGAGCAATAACCGAGAAGAGATGAAAAAGGAATGGCAAAGGACCCTGGTTTGGAGCATAGTACGTGGCAATGGTGACCTCAAAGTCCAGCAATTGCCCTACAAGTAGAAGATAACGACCTTCCGGATCTTTAATTTCAGAACATAATTTGAAGGGTGTAGTACGGTGGAGAGCAATTAAAACCCCCCTGCGCTTAGCAGTAGCAGAGGCGGCGTAGACCTGTGGGTAGCAGGGGCCAAAAAATTTAGGAGTGGAGGTAGGAGTGAAATGTGTCTCCTGCAGGCAGACTATGTGGGCCTTATAGGACGCAAAAGAACGAAAGGCTTTGTTGCGCTTCTGCGGGACATTAAGGCCCTGAACATTCAGGGTAAGGATATTCAGAGAACCCATGGGTGGAGGAAGCGGTGAATTGGTAAATATTGGGGTCCCTTCAGGAGAGCCATCTTGTGAATTGATCAAGGGGAAAGTATGCGGTTGTAGAAACTGGATATTAACAAGGGGCCGTACATAGGAGTAAGGGTTGAGGTGGGGAGGGGTAAGGGTGATCTAGGGTAGGTAAAGAGGGCCATAAAGAGGCTGGAAGAAAAAGAAAAGGAGAACGGTCCCCGGGGGTACCCGGATTCCGGGTGGCCCGCGGAGCGGTTGTAGCCCGAGTGGTGTCGAAAAAACGGGACACCAAAGGGGCAAGTGGAGAGTGCACAGGTGCGCGGGCGGCAAGTAAGACAGCATGTAGACATACAAATACTTGAGCGATCCTGGAAAGAAGTAAACATCAAACACAACGGGCAGGAAGCCCGGGGTGCCCTGGTGCCGGGGACCCCGACCCATCAGGCACAGCCTCTAAAAGACCGGAACCGGGCGATCCGAGCCGCTGGGGCCGGGGGACCAATAGGCAAGGTAGAGGCCCAACAGTAGCCCCAACTTAGCAAACAATAAGGCAGGTAACACCCCAACGCAAGACATATCTAGGGTGGCATGTATCCTGAGCTGGCCGAAAGAAAAAGGTATGAAAAAAAAAAAAACAAATAAAGCCCAGCAAACAGGAATAAGGATACAGGTGTGCAATGTAAACCGTCAGATGGGGGGGGCCGATTGACTTGACTCAGCAAGTAGCGACTACACGGGTGGCCATGGACCACCACACGAAGAGTCGGTAGGAGGAGTAGAAGTGGTCAACAGGATTCAGTCCATAGAGTCTTGTGGCGAGGGAGCAGGAGATGAAAATCGGCCTCGCTTGTGTACATTCAGGTGACCATTAGGTATCAACGGAGCTGTAGTTTCTTCGGAGAGCAGGACGCCGTTCGCCTTCTGGAAGTCTCTGACGGTGTTGCGGGGGGGTGTAGCTGGAGGTTCCGTAGCGTGTCCAGGAGTTCGTCAGTGGTCTTGCATACGTGGTACCGGGCTTGGTATCTGAACCGCACGGCAAAGGGAAAGCACCATTTATATGGTATGTTATGCTGCTGAAGCACTTGCAGGTGCGGTTTCATGGCTCTGCGCTTGGTGATAGTAGTGGGGCAGAGGTCCTGAAATAGTTGATAGGCATGACCTTGAAACAGGAGGGACTCCGAATTGCGGGCGGCTTGAAGTAGTTGCTCTCTTGTGCGGAAAAAATGGAGTTTAGCTATGATATCTCGCGGCGGGCCATCAGTGCGTTTAGGAGCTAGTGCCCTGTGAACCCTGTCCATCTCAAGGCGTTCTATTGGAATAGCAGGGGCGAGCTCTTGGAAAAGCGCAGTAACTGTAGAGTGGACATCAATGATCGACTCAGGGAGGCTGCGAATACGTACATTGGAGCGTCTGGCCCGGATCTCAAAGTCCTCTAGACGCGTCTGAAGTGTAAGGTTTTCGTCTCGCAGCAGGTCAATTTCGTCCCCCTGCATTTGAAGTGTTGCGTCAACGTCATCCACCCTCTGCTCCAGGTCTGCAGTGTGTTGCCCCAGCTCGCGAATTTCCCTGGACAGCTGGTCAGTAATGCGGTCAGAGGTCTGTTTCAGGGCCTTGTGCAACATTTTTTCAAAGCGGGCCAGAAGGTCAGAGGCAGTAAGGTCAGGCGTCGTGGTAGTCATGGGGGTCTCAGATTCATCTGCAGACTCACCCTCCGAAGAGCATGGCTGGCTTGGTTGCTCTGGCTGTAGGACTGCAAGCCTGGAGGATGCTGGCTGGGCATTGTAGTTCCCTGACGCAATGGCCATCTTGGATGAGGCTCGAGCTAGGGCCTCCTTTATGGGCTTGCGTGGCGGTGCCACCTGGTGCTTATGACCCCCCCTGACCATTATTGCAGGTGGCCGGGGGGTTATATAGATGATCGGGGCCGCTCGTGAAACAGTGCGAGCCCGGATCGCGCGGCGGAGGGGGCTGTCTTACCTGCGGCACGGAGGAGCCTCAGGGAGACATGTCCCGTACCGCCGGCCGCGCATGCGCACTCCTCTAAACAATTAATTTTCAAGCAGCATTCTGCACATTCCAAGGCCAAGTTTTCAACAACACTTAACAGGTATAAACCGCTGTTACTTTTATCTGTATTATGCCTGCAGTATCTTTCATTTATTCACACCTAGTCTATGGCCAGTATTATTTTCATTGGGTTACCAGACATTGGACTGTTAATTTTGCAAATAACCACCAGGACATATACAATATCTGCCTAATGAATAAAGTAATTTTTACTCTCAACCCTCTGGTAGCAGTATGTCTAACTTAAAAGTAGCTGTGTGTTTGCCTTGGCTGTAAGTAGCTTTCAAGGAGCTGCCAAAGTATTTTGCATTTATTTTAGGCACAAAACTGTTTTTTTGTTGAAATTGGGTTGCAAATTGGTTAGAGGTGGGGGAAGGAGGAGTATGACCAGTATTTTCCCCGACAGATAGTATGGGGAAACTTCTACTTGTGCTATCTGTCAGATTTGAAAACAGCGTGGCTACACATGGCTATATCACTCATTCACAGTGTTCTGTGAATGAGTGCCTACATGTCCTAACAGCCTTAGTGGATGTGGGCTTGTAGTTTTCAATGAACTAAGACGGTGCTGTGGAGCTCCGTGGTAGTTCATTGAAGCTTCCTGTCAGTATATCTGCTTGCTCATACATCATACGGCTAGTTGATATTCTGACAGGTCTGCATGACACCTGCATGGTATCAGCGATCTACTGACCACTGGTGCAATGCTTTATAAGCTCCTTTTGACAAAAATAATTACCTGCAAAAAAATGTGCAATTATTATGTTTGTCCAAAAGGTGAACTTAACCTTTCACTGCTTCCCATCCACCCTATAACAGAAATACATATGTGTATATATACGTGATTTTGCATTTCCGGCTGTCAATCACCGGGTGATTACTAGTCGGCGCCCGGTGACTGCCGAGGATCTCCAATAGGGAGGAGAACTATTTGTAAATAAAACCGTTCTCCTCCCTGTCTGCACAGCCATATAAAACAGTGTGCTTACAGTGAAGCACAAACACACAGCCCCATAGTAAAACACACCCAGCACACAGTTAACCCTTTGATAGCCCCTCATGTTATCCCCTTCCTACCCAGTGCCATTAGTACAGTGTCAGTGTTTTTTTTTAGCACTGATTACTGTATTGGTGTCACTGCGGATGTCAGAATGTCAACCGCAGTCCTGCTATAAGTCGCTGATTACTAGTAAAAATGTAAAAAAAATTCCACTATATATACCGCCATTTGTAAATGCTATAACTTTCACGTACACCAATTAATTTACACGTATTGGGATTTTTGTTTAGCAAAGACATGTAGCAGAATACATTTTGGCCTAAATTTATGATGAAATTTGATTTTTAAAATTTGTTTACTGGACATGTTTAATAGCAAAAAGTCAAAAATATTATTTTTTTTTCTCAAAATTGTCAGTCGTTTTTTTTTTATAGCGCAAACAATAAAAAACACACAGGCAATCAAATACCACCGAAAGAAAGCTCAATTCATGGGAAAATTTCATTTGGGTGCAGCGTTGTATGACCGTGCAATTGTCAGTTAAAGTAACGTAGTGCCATAACGCAAAAAATTGCCTGGTCAGGAAGGGGGGTAAATCCTCAGGAGGGCAAGGGGTTAAGCCGGGTCTAAATGTTTTAGGATTAGGCTGGGTGTTAGTGTTTGGTGGCGGTTTTGTACTCACAATAATGTTCACTTCTGTTTGCCAAGTGCTGAGAACAAACATACAGTATAAAAAGGTTGAAGCTAACAAAGTAAAAATGAAACAAACTGTAAAGCTCTAAAAATTACAATAACATAGCATCATCATTGTATTAAAGCTTTGGTATGCTGTTAAAAGAACAGCAATAAAGCAACAAGGTTGTTTTCTAAATGCATTGCAGCATTATTAGGCTAATGATTAAATCAAGAGGCTCAGAAGCTCTCTGGTGAAAAATGTCTTCTTGTCAAACATTCCTGGAAAATTGATAACCTGCTCTATCATAATGGGCACTGATTTATCACATTAATTATTATGGAAGATGCTGATTACCTTCCCTGACACCTGCACACTGTTTTCTTGCAGGATCGTGATGGCTTCAGATATCTTTGCATCAATGGGGTCCATAACAGACTCAATATTGAATGGCCCCTCCAATCTGTCAGCAACGAGAAGCATAGCATCTGTCAAAACAAAAAACAATCACAACAAGTTAAAGAAAGGTCAGCTTCATCGTCCAAACGCCTGCATTAAAAGGTCACATTACGCATACGGCTTATTTGCTGTGTCCTGAATTAATTGTTTCCTGACAATAAATATATGTGTACACAATATTACAAATACACCTGACCAAGACAGCTGCAGTTCAAGGAGACAAACATTTTTCGTAAAAATTATAAATCCATTAAAGATGAACTCTAAGTGGATATTAGTGTGGTAATATATTCATTAAAAAGTAAGAAGAATAGTATTTTTAAAGGTAACCAATGTAGGCACAATAATTTGAGCCTACTGTAATCGCCTGGAGGGCAGCACCCTAATAGGAACAGAGAGGGGGGTAACAATAGGAACCAATCTGGTATGCTGCATGTAGTAAAATAGAAGGAGAGAGAGCAGAGGGATAGCCTTCTGCAGCCCAGTCACTGCCCAAGCACAGGTCAGGGACAAGCAGGCGATCTAGTTTTACTCATTGACTGCAACAGGAAAAATTTAGGTCTCTTACTAAGTTAGGTTGGAAAACAAAGTCTTATCATGATCTACTTTTATTGTTGAAAAGTTAGGTAACCTAACTAAACCTGACCCATACACATACTACAAATAACGCATCTAATTAAATGGCCCAACCCATTATAACAGACTGATCATAGAAAAAACATTATTTGAGTCAAAATCCGACCTACATTGTTATATCTAGTTACCTATCACTACCTGTCTAGAAGACATAATCCTGACAAATTTTATTCCTAAAATCTGATCAATCCTAAACAAAGATAGTACCTTCATAAAGAACAACAGCATTAGACCAATATTCAGTATTTTGAATCAATGACACACCCGCAAATATTAAAATATACATAGCTTTATATACTTTGAGAATTGAAGACCACATTTCAATGAATGGTTTTGTGCATCGTTCAGCTTTTAACTATCTATTATTAACTTAAAAACTTTTGATTACATCTGCTAAAAGACTAACCCCTAGGTAGGGGAATAAAGCAATATGTTCCCCTATTAACAAATAGATAAATTGAATAGAAAATGTATATTTTGTATTCACAGTAACACTATTTTTTTTAAACAAGCATTGACCAAAGTAGAAAAAAAAGTGTTTTATTAAAATTTTATCACACTTGTCTATGGATTGCATAAAGAAAATAAAATCCTTTTTGCAAGACAGTATCACCAAAACAAGTCTTGTTTATCCTAAAAATATGTTTTCCTATGTTACTTTAACTAGTAAAATACAATGAACAATGAAACACACCACTATCTAAGCTTTATTTATTCTGCTACTCTAGTAAAATTTGATTGTGAAAAAAAAGAAGCACACAAAATAATGAATGAACCAAACAATGAAGTCGTTAATCTACATGTGCTGAAAACCAAAAGTCCTCAAATCAGCATAGAGATTCAACCAAAGTAAGAAATAGATATTGCCAAGTAAAATCTTCTGACGTGTATCCCATCACCAAACAAGTGAATACACACTCATCAGAAGATGAACCTCTAAAATAGGGGTGTAATCTGCTTATGAGATCAATATTTTTATCTTCACCAGAGCTGCTACAAGACTGGAGTCATGCATCAGGAACTCCACAGGAGGCAGTTGCACCAACCCAAGGACAAAATTGCCTGATCTCACCCAGGGATTCGATCCCGCACATACAAGGGACGTGCTCTCCACCAGTCACGCCAAGACAAGGGGAGCAGACTCATTGTGCAATGGAATGTGTTAAAAAATAAATTTACATCAAATAAAATCAATTGGAAAAGCTAACTGAAAAACAATCACTTGAATACCGCTGCTCCAATCCAGAGACAGCTGTTTGACATCAGTGCATTAAGCTCCAACTTCCACATTTCATCCAGTTAGATGTTCTCAGGGGCTACATGCACTGATAGATCACCTTTTTAAAAAGGAGTATAAATCACATAGAGCAATGATTATTTAAAAATGTATACTGGTGTTGCAATCATATTTGGTATCTATGTGAGACATGCATGTATCAGTCTTTATTGCTAGCAGCCTGCCACACATATTCCATACTAGTGTGGACATTTTATTTTTACCTTAACAATAATATTGCTGAATAATAATCAGACCCATAGCAGAAATGTAGAAATTGCTCTAGTCCATAAGAGGCATGATAGCTGAAGTGGTTAATAACAATGTAGAAACAACCCTGTACATACATACTACCATATCAAATTCTACTAATTATTGACACATTTAAGAAAGCAAGTAAGAAAGGAACAAAGGTCATCAACCTAGATGTACAGTCTTGCAGGGCTGCATACATTTCAAGACTGTTTGGACAGAAATGCTATTCTTTTGGCATGTAAAACAACCCCCATAAATGTATTTTATCTGTGTATTTATCTGTTTACCTGAAGTTCAGCTTTAAATTAAAAAGCAATCAGCCTGCACAGTCCCTCAGCAATTGCTTTTTCATCAAGAAATCAATTAAAATCCAGCAAATTATGTTTACTAAACTGGAAACATAAACTTAAATAATAGTTCTCATCTGTTGTTAACTTCAATGCTTCAACAATAATTTGTCCCATGTAAATCAACAGTGAAATCATATTTTAGCCCTAATATGTTTTTTATGTTTAATTATGTTATACTGATAAATAAGTACTAACAGTACTAATGGTACTAAAAATATTACTTTAACTGCTTATACTAAAAATAGTGCAAGCCATTACCTTGACCTCACTAGCTCTCTAGAACAGTTTCTTGTTCAAAATTCTGAGACAGTTAACTGCTACAGGGTTTGGTTCTGTACTGCTCACTGAAAATCCTCTAACTTGGATGTAATGTTGTTTGTTGATATGCAGCGCTTTCTAAAAATGTGGATTTTAGCTTCAAGATGTGTCTGAAAATATACCTAAAATTATATTTCATCTTATCCATCTTCTCAGTGTGCTTTAGGCTTATCTAAGTACAAGTTGCTATGCCCTAAAGGAAGTTTTCCTGAGACGTGCTTTATCTTATATTTAGGTTTTACACTAGGCTGTAACCTGCTGCTGTGCACACTACTTTATTTCACACATAATGCCACTCACTGGAAGATACTTACTTTAAAAACTGTTAAACATATATTCAAGTGAGTGTATTGAGGAGCTTTAGAATTTAAAAACGGAAAATTTAAAAACTAACTCAAAATTTTAAATCAACCCAGTAGTATAACATGGGAATACCTTATTTCCCACATGCACATGGTCCTCCAAAAAAACTGACCCTTGATGCATATAAGGACAGTCCTGTTAAAAAAAATTTTTTACCCCTACTACTGTGCCTCTTTACATACCATAAATTAAAGCATAAGCAAACCCCAAAACAAAAAATGTGTGCATTGCAAAGTACCAGTCCTTAGATGAGGTGGTTGCATTAGAATGATGTTCTACTAAGCATGCCCAAGATGGCTGCCTCACCATCTGCCCCAACAGCAGATAAAGACCTTGGTGATTAAGTCTTTATCTGCTGTTTTACTTTGCTTTTCTTTCTAATATGTGAGACTTTAGCTCAGTTGGGACACGCGTACTGGAAGGGACATTGATATATACAGAATCTTTCTCTCACACTTGCTGAATACTTTGAATAATATAAAATGTTCGATTATTGGACAAAGGTGACACATCCAACAAGGACACAGTGGACTTAACTCATTTGAGACATGACCAGTAGAACCATACAGGTGTGATTATATAATAACACTTACCCCATGGTGTTGAGGAGGGGGGGAGTCAATAGCCTGGCTCAGTATACATATCAGATACATGGACACTATTTTCTTTGGATCTCAGGGCCTTATTGGAGTCCCAAAGGAATTTATCCGTATGTATGTTGATTTGAATTCGATATGTTGCCTTTAGGAATACATATAACATATTACCAGCTGTGTGGTCTATCACATGGGGTTTAAAAACATTTCCAAGGATTGCTTCAGGATATATGCTGATTGGGTGGAGATAACTGAAAATATATGTAATTGTCTTGATTATCAGCACATCCTGTTTATCAGCTACCATTCATGAGGAGGATCTCCTTTTTACCATCTATGACTGACATGTGATAATTTTCCCAGCTCTATATTCACTCAATGTCCAAATTCCATGCAAAGTCATAATATAAATGGTGGCATTATACATTTTGATACACAAAGCTGCAATATTGTGCATGTCCTCTGTGTCCATCCATCTTTATTTATCATGATGTACGCAATGAATGTTTGATAGTGCTAGGTCCCATTTTCTTATGCATTTTAAATCCTTACTCTTAGACAATTTTCATCCCTGGATTAGACAGCACCATTTAAACTATATGAATCTTCCTTGGGAGGAATGGTGGGCTTGGCTTGTTATACCATAGTAACTATTATATACTTTAAAAAAAAAATGATCTTTAGTGGATGACAAGGCCACTGAGATAGTTTGGTTTATTATATTGTTTTGTTTATTCATTTACAACTTATTATCCAATGCGGTCTATGCAGGAGTGTGTAGACATGTGCATGCCGGAAATTTTTGTTTAATTTTGAATGCATTTGTTCTTCGAAGAATTTAATGTCATCACATTCATTATGTTGAATCATTTCATTGTCAGAATTCATTTAAATATATTTGCTATTCGTTTTGTATATTAGTTGGTCCATATGGATTAAAAAAAATGTTGCCCCAGGGGCAGCCCTGAATTTTTCGAACCTAAGAATAGCATTACACTGTGAAACTGAACTGCCTGACAATTACAAAATTTATTTTAAATCACAAAATTTACTCCAATCCGAATTATCGAACAAATTTGAAAATGTAATTAATTTCCCATGGGCCTGAACAACTTTTGCATTATACGCCATCATCCGAGTGAAATTAATGCATTAGTTAATTTCATTGTAACGTTTTTCAGAATTGTTGTCATTCATTATTATGTCCATTTGGAGATTTAAAAATAGTCAAATCAAATTTTCATGCAAAATTTTCAATGCATTATGAAACGAAATGCACATGTCTAGTAATGTTTAATTTTTTGGTTGCCTAGGATGATATTCTACTAAGTATGCCCAAGATGGCTGCCTCACCATCTGCCCCATGAAGCCAATTTGCTCCTTCCTTTTCTAGTTTTAGTACTGGTCATGTTTCAATGGTTTAACAGAGAATGCTGACTATAATGATAATGGACATGTAAAAAACAAAGTATTTTAGTTTCATAGTAAACCTACATTCTCTACAAAAGTTAACATTGAAAACTTATGTTTTGTTTTCTGTCTCCACATTGTGGACAGCCAAGAGCCACCGCAGATTATTGCTGCATCAAATGCAGGCCAACCTATCCTAAATTACTTTCATATTTATACTTTAGGTCTTTTTGAGTTCTGCAATATTAGGTACTCTGTGATCAGACACACGTATAGGTCCATGAATGAGGACTATTAGCTCCTCTAATGAAGGTGAATAACAAGCAAGGTTAGTAGGGATTGCTCATTCTTGTGATCAATGATACTGAAAAAGTCAGGGCATACTCGAAAACTTTATAAAAATAGTCACAAGATTTTAACTTCCTCATTGTAAAACATTATAATCCCTACAAACCAAAATACCCATATTAAAAAGGGCCAGAAAATACAGTATCCATTTAATCCGCTTATACTCAATCAGTAAAATAAAAGGAGCAGACTTTTCTTCATGATGCACCAAAGTAATTTATTTTTATTGTAGTTAATGTAAAATGAGACCATAATCTCAAACGAACATCTGGAATAGACTGGCAAAATTGATGCTATACAGCAAAGGGCACATTATTATCAAAGAAAAAATGCATTCATAAATTACAAAGTCAATCTCTTCTGTAGAGGAAGAAAGAATGAAAAAGGTGATGTGTGAATATTGTTGTAGAAAATGATTTCATAAATTTAAGTCTGGTGATCTAAATGCTTCAGTTTTTTTTCACCAATTGCATAATATTTTAAGTGGCTCCTTTAGAGTAATATGCATTATATATGAACATCAAATAACAGAATGTTGCTCTAGCTGGAATAAAAACATTTTGTATAAGTTTGAACCAACGCTTGTGCTGTCTGTCCACCCCAATATGTTGCTTGTCACATTTATTTACTTCTCAGACACTCTACAACTGTTACCATTAAATACTGGTTATTGTATGCCTCAGTAAATAGGGACTTTGTGTATAGATCAGCTATTTTCAACCAGAGCTCTAGGGTTCCTTCAGAGATGTGCTTGGGGTTTCTTGCACTATTGCTGATTTATTTCCCATTTAAAGGTGTTGCATAGTTCTGCAGCTTGAAAGAGTAAGTGGCACAAACGTCTATTATATTTTTAGCTGTTTCTAAGGGAGGCATTCTGACCATCACTGTAAAGGGGGCATTTTTCCCACTGACCACAAATGAATTGTTTTTAGCAAGGGTTCCCCTAGACCAGAAAACTACTTCAAGGGTTTCTCTGGGGTAAAAAGATTTAAAAAGGCTTTTCTAGATAATCATGTACATGAGAATATACATATATTACAACTCAGCAGTTCAAACACTCCTTGTTACCCAAACACCAACAATCATGCTAACACCTGAACCATTAGGCTCCATGCACACTAGGAGTTGAAAAAATACTGTTAAACAGGTCCTGTATTCATGTCCTGGTGTTTTGTGTGTCCTATGGATCAATAAATACACACTATATTCATCTATTCTCTAGTGTGCAGCTGATCCTTCTTCCTATCCCAGGCTGGTACTTACCTGCCAGCGCCCTGTGATTACCGAGCATCTTCGACAGGGAGGAAGACTGTTTTATTTACAAACAGTCTTCCTCCCTGTCAGCTCGGGCACACTTCTCAGGATGGCCATCCCGATCAGTGTGCTAACAGTGAAGCACACCCCCCGCCCCCTAGTAAAACACTCCCTACATATAGTTAACCCTTTGATCGTCCCTCATATTAACCCCTTCCTGCCTAGTGCCATTAGTACAGTATCTGTGCTTTTTTTTAACAATGATCACTGTATTGGTGTCACGGGGGATGTCAGTGACAACAAGTCAGTTCCCCCCCCAGTGTCAGAATGTCTGCCGCAGTCCCGCTAAAAGTTGCTGAGCACCACCATTACTAGCAGAAGAAAAAAATCCCAGTATCTAAACCACCATTTGTAAATGTTATATCTTTCACGTAAACCAATTAATTTACATGTATTGGGATTTTTTTTTAGCAAAGACATGTCAGAGAATACATTTTGGCCTAAATTTCTGATGAAATTTGATTTTTAAAATTTTTTTTACTGGACTTGTTTAATAGCAAAACACAGAAAAAGAAGTCCCTGTCTCTATTTTAAACTGCAGCATGCCGAGCCGCATGGTGCTGCAGCACCATGGAGTTTAGCACTCATGAAAACACGCTGATGCGAGGAGGTGCCATTAGAAATTAAACATGCAACCTCTGCAGGAATAAAATTTTACAGACTGGACCCCCATGGATATTAATTCAATACCCTGGTATACTATATATTTTTTTAATACATAATCACATGACCTGCAGGGGGCATGTCAGAAGAGGCAGAGAGACAGGAGTACACTTATTTTCCCAGTGAAGAGCTGTGCAGAGGGATGTGTCAGCACAAGTCTGACCACTGGAGAACAGGCATGTAAAATGCAAAGAAGAAAACTGACCACACTGGGATGGGTGTGTTACAATGCATAGCATGGTCAATTTGAAATAGAAAAGCAGGGGGACTGGTAAGATCACACAAAGAAAGCAATGCAAAGAGAACAGGATTCTTTTTAATACAAGTACACCGTACAACAGACACATATTAGGAAGATGAAATGTTAGGGTAACATATACTTTACGATAATTTTTTTTTAGAATTACAGATATCCAGCAAGCGAGAATTTGATAGTTCCTTAGTAGCTGAGAGTCTTGTCATTATTATAATTAGTATTAGAATTATGCCACATATTTTAGGCAATTATGCATTCCCCCTTTGGGAAATTTGCTCATTGAAATGCTTTCTTCTTCTACTTGGAAAAGTTACACAAAAGCTCTTCAAACACTAAACCGGAAAACCTAAAAAATTTATCAAAACTACTGTTAATACATAGGCTAAATACCATCTTAACTAGAATTGTGGTTCCCAAATTTGGTCTCACATTCTTGTGTAGTTATAGGGACAGGAAAAAAGGGGAAAATCGCTTCACCTGGGACATAGATAGAACCTCTGTAAGGTTTGTATTGCCAACTCCACATCTTTTAAAATTAAATTAAATTTGGGCAAAACTGCTAGAAACATTTTATATGCTATAATCTGGGTTTGCATAACGAATTTTTCACTTTGGATCAAGTAGGAGAGAAAGCCTTGTCTGTGATAGGTTACAATCTAAAAACAATGAGATTACAATCCAGAGGGAGTATAAAAGTAAAAAAATAAGCAGACAAAACCAACAGAGAAAACTCATAAAGAAAGCGGTAAAGTAGTAAAAGCATGTGTGTAGTAATAAGCACATCACATAAATGAACTGAAATGCCGCAGTAAAGAATGTAATAAAACAATACATTACATTAAATCAACTCATTAATAATTATGTTAACCCACCAGATGTTCAAGTTAGCTGCTGATTAGTCTGCATATTTCACCAAGGAGATTACAATTAACAACTCTGACAAAGACTGGAGTGCTCAGCTGAATACTTCCCAGTTGCAGAATTTTTCTGCATCAGATAAATGCCATCTGAGGACATAAGTATTTTAAATAATAAACTAAAGTCATGAATATGTAAACAGTTTATTGTAGTTTGTGGCTTTTCTGTTACATTTGTGAGTAATAAGCTCCTAGGACAGATCAAAAAGGCATAAACTATACAATAAGCCATATGACTTTACCAATAAAATAAAAAATAATGTAGAAGTGTGGAAATCACAAAGGCCATATCTTCCTTTTATAAATGTTATTTCCATAGCATTAAAATACTCATAATACTCAAGATGCATTTGCTGTTGCATTTTGGAAATTTAGAGAGTCAAAATAAAATATATTTTTTAGAAAGAATAAATATTTCAGCCATGATCACTAGCTGCTAAAAAAATATAAAAGGTTATAATGCCCACAGCAGCCATATAGTAGATATATGAGCACACCTACATAGACTTTGTATTGATGGGTGAATACGGAGCACACCTACTGCACATGGACTTTGTATGGATGAGTGTCTTTTCTGCTGATGTGTATTTTATTTGATAGAAAAACTTAAAATTAACTGAATTCACTAAAATAGAGTGGATTATACAATGATCATGTGACCCAAAGACAATCTTTGTTTTTTCAAGATACAAATTCAATGGCTGACTGCAATAACTGAATTCATGAAGAGAATAATTATGCTAAGACTTGTGGCTCCAGTAAAAAAAATGCAAGATATTGATGCAGCATCTTATGTTGATTCAAGGGACCAACTGAAATGATTATTACCACTGTTAAGCAGTCTGCCTGGTGTAAACACAACCAAAAGACATTAGCCTAATCAAATCTTCACAAAACTAGCAGTAGAAAAATAGAATTAAAAGAAAATCAAGTTCAAACTGAACATTGGTAAATTAGATACCCTCAAATATATTTTGACATAAAAGCTTCTAGAGACAATTTTTTATTTTCTATTAAACACACACTACATGCATATTCAACAAATTCAACAAAATTTGAAAGGTTTTCTGCTGACTTTCAGCATAAAACATCTAGCCCTATTGATTTGTAATCAAATACACAAACTGTCAAAAGTCCGAAACACAAAACAAAGTAGAGGACCTATTGATAGCATATGATCACCAGCTTAGCAGCTTAGGAGCCCAATGACTTCACTCTTTTCTGCCTGTGCCAAATCAGTTAAGGGGAACTATGGGTCATTCAACCTGTCCTAGTCAGACAAAAACATGGACATCAACAACACATGAAAGCTTAATACAACAGTACGACAAAAGGTTAATTGACAGCTTTGCATGAGATACCAATATGATACAAAGACCTGGATGAACACAGCAGTCAAGTTATCTATATAATGAAAGACAGGCCCTTAGATCTTACCTGGGACAAGCTAAGGATGGTTTCTTAAACAGAATGAGCAGAAGATAACTAATCAAAACACAAGAATAACTGCTTTCAGATGCATTAGATGAGGACTAGAAACTGATCCTGCAGACATCATTTTAGAAGTATTACAAAACAGCAACCTGTTATTTACACATTTTAATCTGGTACAGAAGCCACCAAACATCATGGTTTTTAAATCTTAATCATATTTTGGTTCATAATTATCCAAATAACGTTCGCTGTAGATTTGTTTAAATGTGTTTTTGAAAGCATATAGATGAAACATACTGTAGATAACAGTGGGTGGCACTGCAGCAAGTCAAAGCAACACTTTCAAAGATGGCTATTCTGATGCCAAGGTAGGCAACCTTTGAGAGGTGTAGGTCTATCTGGACAACATGGAAGAAATCAAAGATCACTTAGCTGCGATGCCTTTTTTTTTTAATAAGCAATTAACTAGCAAGCCCCCAATAAAAAGTAAGGATGTCATGAAGAAGACTACATAAACTTAGCCTGCCTCAACTGAAACAGGTTGACTAGTTTCAGGCCTAGCTGGTGTCAATGGTAGCCTGGATATCTGCTCTGAGTTCTGGTCAGTGTACATAGTATGTAGGGCAGTGTCTAGGGGTCAATAATAGGTTGGGCAGTGTACAGAGGTCATTAGTATGTAGAACATTGTACAGAGGTTATTAGTACTACATTCTACTGACCACTGTACACTGTCCTAGATACTAATAACCTCTGTACAATGTCCTACATATTACTGAGCTCTGTGCGCTTCCCTACAAACTACTGACCTCTGTACACAGTACTACATTCTACTGACCACTGTACACTGCCCTACATACTGTGTACAGAGGTCAGTAGTTTGTAGGGAAGTGCACAGAGGTCAGTAGTATGTATTGCAGTGTATAGAGGTCAGTTAGCATGTAGGGCAGTGTACAGAGGGCAGTAGGATGTAGAACAGTATACAGAGGTCATTATGTACAGAGGTTACTAGTATGAAGTGCAGTGTACAGGGATCATGAAAAAGAACTGGGGATTTAGGAGGGCATGGTACTGGGGGTTGGGAGAGCATACTACAGGGGGGTTAGAAGAGGGTACAGGGAAGCTGCTTAGATTGCTATTCTGTTGCGCTGATCTCTGCCAGCCCTTCTCTCTCATCCATCGTCCACCCCACATGATGTTACCCACAACCACATTGGATGGACTGGAGAGGAAGGCCAGTGGGGATCAGTGCACAACACATAAGTTCAGGCATGTTCAGACAAGAGCCTGAATCCGCCTGTTCTATCCTACTTGAAACCTGCCAAAACCAACACTGAATGATAGGTGGCAGATGCATTGTCCACCCCACAGCTGCCACAGCTGCACACATACAGAGGGCATGCTGCAGGGTAGGAAATGCCTCCGCAGCCTTGGATTTTCTTTGTCAGCTTCCTAGCTTGACAGCTCAGGCGGCGAACTTGCCTGAGCTCAATACTTCACTATGCTGATCTGCTGCTCTGGGGCAGGAACACTAGAGGGTTAGCAAGGCGTATTTATCAGTGGCTAAATATCCACCTAAACCAATTATCATTTTAGCTTTCTGTAAGGGCATATTCTTCCTACTGACCACAAATGTAGGAGTTTTCTTCCCACTGACTGTCTCACTAATGAACCATGAGCTGTAAATATAGTAATTAGTAGCAGGGCTTCCGATATTCCCTAAGTATTTCAAGGGTTCGTCCATGTTATAAAGGTTAAGAAAGGCTGTTTTAGTGGGTAATGGAAAAGTGACTCATTGCAGGGTCACTTGTACACAAAGCTGACCTTGTAGAGGAACTGGCAATATACATACTTTATTTGCACCTCGTGTTTTGAAACACTGCTGCTTTACTTCTGCATGGCCCCTGCAGGTCATTAATACTTCTAGTGGGCCAGATACCTACTACTCCTGCCACATGGAATGCAGTGGGGAAGAAAGTTTTCTACACATTGGTAGGGTTGAATACCTGCAGAGACTGAGGAGAGGCAAAGTATTTTTCCACACATCTCCAGTGACTTGCTCTTTCACAGCAAGTCACTGTAGACACAAGGTCAGTTTAAGTTGGGGAACATTGAGAATTAAAGCCACCATGCCGCTAAAAATAAAAGTGCAACCAGTTAAAATATTGAGGGAGTGGCTACATTTCACCACCAAATGAGGCATCATTCAATAGAAATACTCTTTTGAAGCATGCTGCGAAACCGACACAGATCTCATGGGTCCCCTGCAGCACTTACTGGTCCCCCTGCCATCCTCCACATCACTACAGGTAAATGGTCCAAGAGAATAAACACTCCTTTCCCAGCAGACATCAGAAGAATATTTCTATTACATGGTGCAGCATGCTGGCAGCACATGAAATGGGAAAGATAGGTATTCCATTTATTCTTTTTTATTTAGAGCTGTTTGAGAGTTTTACTTTTAATAACAGGGTCACTTTAATGTATCTTACTGATACATTTCAAAAACAGAATCAAATATTACACTGAACTTTGCTTCCAATACTCGCTACAAACAAGGGCTTATAGATGTCAGTTGTTGATGTCAGTATAGTAGAGGGACATGCTAGAAAAGTTGGGGAATGAGGAAACAATGTCAATGTTACAGAGAAGCAATAACAGGAAAACCAAACCTATAATGGAAATAATAAAGAGACTGGTAATACTGACCTCACTCTAAAAATGCTAAATACCTGGTCATTTCTAGATTGATTGGTTTAAGTCAATGTCGTGGGGTAAAATCAGAGCTCTAATCTACATAATTGTTCCAGGTCAGTGTCCCCAAAATTAATTTTAATGCACACAAACACAATATAATACCCATTTGTTGGTAAAATATACAAAATTATGCTATGCCAAGTAAATAGATACCTAATATTTCATGCTTTAAAATTGTGCATGATGTGCAATGTCACCAAACTTTGGGACCTAAAAATCTGTGAGGCTATAAAAGTCTTTACAGGTTACCAGCTTAGAGTTGCACAAAAGATCTGTCACTCGAGTTATTGCTCTCAACGTTACATTTGTGGTGATACCTCACATATGTGGTTCAATCAGCGTTTACAAATATATGTCGGACTTAAAGTGTTACTAAACCCACAACAGTAAAATCAGTCTGTATATGCAGTAAAACTTGCTTGTTATACTCACTGAGGAACCTAAGGGGTTAATCCTCGGCATTGTGTAAAAACGCTGTTTGATCCGGTCTTCTCTGATCCCCCCCTTCTTCCAGTGTCTCCCCTTTATCTCCTGATAAGACTTTTGTGAAGACACTCAATTTGGTGTGTATTGCTAGAGAGGATTTTTTTTTCTTCTGGGGAGAGTGCATGTGATCAACACAGGGTGAATCAGTACTGTCCAGAGGTCAGGGGTCTGCATCCTGCTACAGGAGAAATAAAACTCCTCCTACAAGCTTTAACATGTGCTCTGCTGGACACTGATAGAAGTCACAAGACTGCTGATGAGAAAAGGTATTTAGCAGTTTATATTTACTAAAATAATTGCATTTCCATGTTCTATGTACTGTGGGAGACCAGATATAGTGAATGCAGGGTCCAGGGTTTAGTAACAATTTAAGTATGTATTCGCTTTTTCACGTGCACACAGGGAGCTTTACATTTTTTGTCCCTTTACCTTTTGTTTGTTTTTTTATCAACTTTATTGCTATCATATGGTATGAACAACATCCCTTGTGATAGCAGTAAGCATGAAGGGGCTGCTTTATAAGGATGATTTGGGTCTTTAAGACCCCAGATCTTTCCTCTGCCCTCAAAAGCATCTGATCAAACTGAGATCTGGTGTGAACCAGCCCTTAATAAATGTACACTTAAAGCTTTAAGAAAGACTCATGCTAAAATGTAATATATTATCACTGCACAACCTACACTTGTTTAGAATTGCTTTTTTTTTTAGTAAGTGGTCCTTATTTAAGCTGTTTTTATATTGTTATTATTTTTACTGCCACCTGTAGTACAGCAAAATATTCCATATTCCTCAGATTTATATCACTTAGTAATCTGATATTTTCACTTGAAAAGATGCAGAGATATTCAGCAGGAGCAAAAGAATGTGGAATGGCATAAATCATAATAATAATACAAGTACTGCAGCAAATCAATGCAGTAAACAGCAAACACATAAAACATTTTGTTCTTTGATGCTTTATTATTCGTCATTTTGAAGATGGCAGGATACAAATGTGTCAAACAATTCACAGATAGAATGCAGGCGCTCAGCATCAACTTCTTCTATTTAACATGGGACAATCAGAATGACTGATAGTAATTAAAATGCATTAACTGGATTTGCTAGAAACTTTAAAGCAATTAATACATTGTGCTGCTTTTTCTGTAATACAATTATAGATTCCAGACAATTTACAGAAAAACTTCAAGTTGTTGCTGCATCATTTAAAAACTCTCAAAGTTTATTGTTAAAATATCTGTGTGCCCAGTCAATGCCCTGACCCTTTCTTGTTTTCCCTTTCTAATCCCAGGATGTTGTCTTTTGCATGAATTATTCATAGAAGGTAATCAGAATCCCCTCTCCCAGCTGAATGCTGAAAGCAAGCATCACCACGGCAGAATTTGATTCCGCTACCTAATATACATTTATTGCATTGCAAATCACCCTTTATTCCCTGATGTCACAGCAAAACACGTATTTATTAAGACAAATATTTTTACTTTATTAATAATAGAAGAGCAAATATTTAATAGTTAGAATATTAGACACGTTGGCAGCACTATTCAATAAAATCTTGCAAAATGATGATTAAAGGTCAGCCAGATTATACTCAGATTCTCTCCTTTAGCAGTGACCATGTCATTATGTTGGCCCTATTACAAAGTGGTCAGGCCTGGTGGAAGTCTGGAGTACTATTTTCTCTAGGAAAGGTAAGTACTTCGGGCTTTCAGTAAATCTTTGATTACTCTTGCCAGCAAGACTGTTTAGATATTTTTCATATGAATGTTTAGGTAACAAGCCAATTAAAGTCATATCATTGAGCTTGATTTTTAATGCAAAAATTACCAGTGGTGATCAATGTTAGAAAATATATTCGCCTTACTCGCAGCATACCTTGCTCACAATGCTTAGGCAAAGGTAACAATGAACCAAGAACCTGGAGATACTAAAGTCTGGTTCACACAGGCCGAATATCGTTTGGTATCAACCGGTTCAACAGTAACTGGCCGACATACAGCCCATGTGTACAGCAGCCTGTCCGACAGAAGCTGGCCGACTGTCTGCCACGCTGGAAAAAAAGCAGTCGATCCTCATCCGATCAGCACTTGCAGCCAATGGCTGCGGATGCTGACTGGTGTGTTCTGGCAGGGGGGTGGTCAGAACACCATAGCTCAGCAGGAAGATTGCTGTACCAAGTACAGCGAGCGCCTCCGATTTTTTTTGTTCAGCTCGCTGGGTTGTCCATCAGGCTTTAGAATCCTAAATATCTTGCAAGAAGATGCCCCACCTCTCCAGTTCCAGTGTAAGGTAGGTACACTTTCTAACTTTTTTCCACAGGTGATTTTTTTACAGATTTATTGCAGTGATTTGTAAAAGGAAGGCAGCTGATGTGAAAAGTTAAACTTGCCTTTTATTGCATGTCATTGGGTAATGTGTGTTTAACAGATGGGTACTCTTTTTTCAAGTTTTTGGTCTATACTGAATGTGTAGCCCAAACCCATTTTAAATCTAGCTGAACCACAAATTTCTAGGCCCACCAACTAATTGTACTGTATTTTGCATCATAAATTGTTAGGCATAGATATTAAACTTCAGTAATAACAAACTCCTGAAAATTAGGCTTGGCTAATAAAGATTATTTTCATGTTTTATTGCCATAATACGTTAAATCAGTGCATTTAAAGGAGTTCTATGGTTATACACTTTAATTTGAAATATTTTGCTCTATGTTTGTTAATTAGGGAATACTGGTGTTTTAAAAGTGGTCTAATGGGGTTAAATGCTTTCTTTTAGGGTTATACAAGAGAAAAATATAATCTATTTCACTTGTAAAGAAAGAACAAAAAATTAGCTTTGGCATGGTCATTTTAATATTTGACCTTCTAGACTGTGGACACAGCTTTTAGAAAACACAAAAGGTCTTTTGAATGTTATTAAGAGCTTTTACAAAAGGTCATATTTTCAAATAATGGAAAATGCTGGTTTCACAAGGTGCTGAATATTTTCTCTGCAACAGGTACTTTAATTTCAATACAAGAAGTGCTGAGACGCATATTTAATTATAGCATTGAAATGTCCAGTACTGCTCTGTGGGTGTAGTAGTATATTTGTGAGACTAAAAGTACAATAAGTATCTACTTTGCATTGTACTAAATTGATTTTCAGCCAGATTTTTTTTTAGAAAAATTATATGTTGGTTCTCCCATATGTTTCTTATATGTGATACCTTGTAGGGCATTCAGTAGGCAGTTTGCTGGTCAAGAATTGTTATTGTTTCGATATTATTTCGAGTAGGTACCTGTAGGCAGGTGTGGGCCTTCATTATATCCACCAATGTGACGGTGGTACTGTGTCATTTCTTCAGGCTGACAGGAGACCACTGAGGACTAAATGTTCCCTGCTATGAGCTTCAGGCCCCCATTTTGGGGAGGAATGCAATTATTTGGATATTGAAAACCCATGAAATTTGGGAGGCCATCTTGATTCAGAATTCCATAAACAGAAAATTCTGTGTCATTTGATGTACCCACACAGAGAGTAAGATAGGTACAGAGCCCTGCTGGATGGGGCTAGAGTAGGAATTGTATTAGGGGAAGGTACCTGTTGAGGAAAAGAGTAGGTTTCCCCATTACAGAGTGTCTCCTTTGTCAGATTCCTGGGAGCCTGATATCTGCAAGGACAATTGGGGATTGTAGTGTGACTAAGTAATATCATAGACCTTAGGTGTGGTAGCTTCATTCCTTTCCTCTATTTGGGCTGAGAACATTTTCAGCAAGTACAGAAAACCCTGTGGACCTGCCAGAAATACAGTTTCCTTGTCCCTTTTAGGGAGCTGACCTGAAAGCACAAACAAGATCATCTTCCTTATGCAAAAACTACTAATCTCCCCACCCTCCCTGTAATAAAAATGAACTAATACAGATATGTAACAACAGGGTGAGCTGGAGTTCAGTTTCAATTTGTTAGTGTATTTAAATTTGCTGGTACATTTAAAACTCCCCTCCCCCAAGACTGAAAAAAGTACCGCCTTTGCTCTTTCATCTAGAGTAGTGACACTAATACAGGTGTGTTACTGAACAGATCACCTGGTGGAAACAGAGTGAAAAAAGCCTAAATAAGGAACCGAATGCAGCCACCACATCTAATGACCGGTAAGCTGCAATACATTACATGTTTTTTTTGTTTTGGGTTTAATAAAGCTTTACTGCTTTTTGGTTGAACTGGATGGACTTTGGTTGAACTGGATGGACTTGTGTCTTTTTCCAGCCAGATTGTAACTGCTTTAAGCTAAAGTGTGATTTCTGTTTTTTACAAGTTGTTGCATTTTGCAATTTGTATTGCTCTTTGCATTGCTTTATTGAATAAAAAAAAAAAAAATCAGGGAATTCATAGAGTACCATAGACACTGAAACTGCCAGTGTCTGCAACAGATTCATGTACGTGTTGGGAACAGGTACATGAATCTGTCCTAGGAGGTGGTGGCACTGAGGCCATAGTTTCCATACCGGACATTCCATTTTCAGTGAAGCTCAGCATTACCAAGCTCCCTCCCTGGCCGCTGCGCTTGTCAAAACAGGAGCTTTATAGTGGGGGTGGATGGAGCCTGATGGGGTACCGAGAGACTAGTTCCCCATCAGGTCTGCCTTGCTTTTGATTGACAGCAGATTCCACAGCTGCATGAGGAGTGAAGAAGACATCATGCACTGATTGCAATGATGTCAGTCTGGTATGTACAATATGTGAATTTCTGCATACAGATTTTACAGAATCATTTATTTATTATTAATAGCTTTAGAAATTCCCATGGCTGGTTTTGCCGATTATAAAATACTTGCAACTAAATGAAGTGCTATGATAACTATTTAAGTTTTATCATTGGAACAACGCATATATATTTCTCTTCAGTCGTAATTAAAGATTTTGGCTGTGCTTTCCTGCTATAAATAATAAGTAGGTTTACATTTGCTTCAGGAGATTGAGAAATTCTTATCAAGTAAGTGTTCTGTCTGCAATTCGGTATGTTTGACTGAGCAAGTTCATTCACTCCCTTTATCATAAAGCGGAGACTGAAAGATACTGAACCTCTATCATGTCTCCGAAAACTGACAACCTGATTCTATTATTATTGCTAGATCTGTCCTTTACAGTTCAGTCTAAAAAGCAATATAATGGTAATTGGTGAGAACACTTTCCAAAGCTTATTGGAGTTTACAGGACATAAGATACATTTAATGTCATGTCGATATCTGTTGGGGTGTAGGGGGGAGTCCCTCTGGTTCTCATCCCAGAGATAGTCATCACTGGGAAAGGAGGGTCAATTTCTTCACTGGTGGCATAGACAGCTTTAAAAACGATATTAGAGCTTCTATACCCCCCACGCTCTACTGTATAGTATAACATAAATGTCTTGCTAGTTGGGTTTTAGGAAAAAATAAAAACATGAATTATTTTGAACTTTAGATGGTTATATTTAACCACTAAAAAGTAGATATAAAAGTGAGGGATTCTAAACAAAAGCTGCTAGCACCAAAAAGGTGACACGCCAACCGTATAAAATTATACAGAGAAAAGAATAGTGCAGCACTAAATCACACAAAAAAAATACCTTAGACATAAAAAATCATCAATACATGATTTGTGTGCAAAGAAAATCACTCCCAATATCAATCCATACATCTCATATGGACCGATACTACAAATATTGATCAAAAAGTGATAAAAATAAAAAAGTCCAAAGTGTACGTCCTAATTTATATAGTGTCCAAAACAGTGCAAAGAGAAAGATAACCAAAAATATTCTTCCCCCTTATCACCAACAGTGTGCACTCCTCCACCTATATGCACTCACCAGAGGGCTAGACTACAAAGGCATGTATCATAGCCAGCGTAGTAATTCCAGTGTTCCAATCCCTGGTCACCTATTCGAAAATCCAATGTGGAAAGGAGCTCACACCACAGAGCCCAGATAAAAGTATATAGTGTAGCATGTTTTATTAAAAGCTCTATCACACAAAGCTAAAAACAACCTTCTGGATGCATCAAAAAAATCTGTCTGGACTTACAGAGATGGCCACCGCTCCAAGTACTGTGCTCTTTTTGGATAGTAGACAGTCTGAGACATTTTGTAAGATGCAAGTTTTTTGAAGTTGTAATTTTTTTGTCCCAATTTTGACTAGTGATAATATAATAATTATTTATTCAATTTTTTAAACTTTTTTTTCATTTTTAAAAATTGTAAAAATGTTTTACTATTTTTTTTTACATACTTTCATCAGAGTAGTTCAGTGTCACTATAGTAGTAACACTGTACTACTCTTAGGGGGTGATCGGGGATTTTGTTTTTTACACTTCATTGTTACAATGAAGATCATTGTAACAGCACAGTTTTCAACTATCCTGAATGGGTTAGCCATTCATGACAGCTGTGATCACCAGTGATCTGTGATTGGCCACAGCTAAATCACATGGTACAGGGTGCTTTGATTGGCCCAGATACCATGTGATAGCTGTGGACCAATCATTCATAGCCAACACAGATGTTAAGAATGAATTCATTCATAACAGCTTTGATGACATTGTGATCACCGGGCCCAGAGTACCGGGATCGACCAGAAACAGTGGTTGAGTGGGGGGGTTGTTGTATGCCCTAGTGGGCAATTAGGTCGCCCCCTAGCCCAAGCAGGCAAAATGATGTTCATGCACGTGATTTTGCCTGCAGGTGCTGACCTGCCGCAGTATATATATACTGTGGCTGGTCGACAAGTGGCTATATACAGTATGTTTTTTTTTTTAGAAATCTGGGGATTTGTGCATTTAGCATAGTTACAAAAAATACAAAAGTCCATCTAGTTCAACCAGTAGAAAAAAATAAACAGAATTAATAGATATAAAATCTCCAGATACAGAATCCTATACCCACAGTTGATCCAGAAGAAGGCAAATAAAGTCCCTGTAAAGAATGGACCAACAATCCAAACCATGGATCAACAATCTCCAGTGTTATTACCTATAAATGTTAATATCCAATTATATTTTGTACATTTGGGAATTAGTCCAGCTCATGGATGAGGGGTTCAGAAAAATTGTTTAATCAAGCCATCTTTTTATAATAAAATTGAATTGTACATAAGATCATGTTTTGAAAGGGTTGTGACATCACAGAAAAACAAAATATTGTTTTCAAATGCAAATCTGCAGGATGCACTAAATATAACCAAATAGCAATTTTCACATAAGGAAATTAACACTATGATAGCCTTAAATGTCTGTGCCCACTTCCACAACTGAGAACATACCAGAATGGGAGCTTCATATTGCACCATGAGATTATGGTTTCTTTCAGACCTAGCCTCCTAAGACACAATGAAGAGCAGCCACACTCAAGTTCAATTTTATTTTTCTTACTTTATCCTTACATATGTTTCTGTTAGAGGCAACAAACCCATACACAGAAAGCTTTTATTTCTTGTGACTTGGGCTCATCCATAGCTGCACAGAGGGGTGCTGCTTCTAAGCTGTAGTGTATGCATGCAAGAGAATGGCAATATGTTCCATTGAGTCAATGCGGCAAAACTTTTCCAACTTGTACAGCTATTGATTTATCCTCTGGTTTTTTATTCTTAGGAAAACCCAACAGTAATTCATTGTTCCATGTGCAGAGCTCTGTTAGCTTGCCTAGAAAATAATATAAATTTAAATTCACATTCAACAATTCATATGCCTCCGAAAATAAATGACAAAAACAAACTTTTCAGGTGAAAATTGTCTAATGCATAAATGGTTTATATATGTACGGTTAGGGAATAATGTTCCCAAATCAATCAATAAATGTCACATTTTGCAATGTACTTTTCCAAATGGAAGAAAAATGACAGATACATCTCAAAAGGAATACAAATGTCTTCACCTGTTTTTTTCTCATTGGGTTGTAGCTCCCAGTGGAACAATAAGGTTTGCCTGCTAGTCCGATTATCTTTTCTTACAAATACTTCCATGCACATTTCTGTTGCATCAGCTTTATACTACTCTTGATTTGCCTTTCTTTAAACAACTATTTTTTAATTAACATTCAGAATGCATTCTGATCACTGTAGGTTGGTTAACTCATTAAAATATGAAAAACTGAGAATCAAATGAGAACTCTAGTCCGAGTAAAACTGCCAGTAAACATACAGCATATCAGATTAGATGCACGTTTTCTGATTGTGTATGCTAAAATTCTAACCTAATATCTTGTCTACTGGGCACTTTTATCCCCTTCCGGCCAAGGCCAATTTTCAGCTTTCAGCGCTGTTGCATTTTGAATGACAATTGCGTGGTCATGAAACACTGAACCCATATGAAATGTTTATCATTTTTTTCACACAAATAGAGCTTTCTTTTGGTGGTAGTTCATCACCCCCGGGTTTTTTATTTTTTGCACTATAACTAAAAATGTGTGAACATTTTGTAAAAAAAGGTTTTCTTTGTTTCAATGATAAAAGTTTGCAAACAGGTAATTTTTCTCCTTCACTGATGTGCGTTGATGAGGCTGCACTGATAGGCAGCACTGATGAGGCTGCACTGATAGGCAGCACTGATGGGCACTGATGGGGCTGCACTGGTGGGCATTGATGAGAAGGCACTGATGATGCTGCACTGATATTCGGCAATGATGGGCACTGATAGACAGCACTGATAGGTACTAACAGGTAGCACTGAAGGGCACTGACTGGCGGTACTGACAGACACAGATTTACAGCACTGTTGGGCATTGATGGGCAGCATTGAGGGGCAGCACTGCTGGGCACTGATGGGAAGCACTGAGGGGCACTGATGGGTAGCCCTGATTTTCAGTGCAGATGTCTTCTTTGACAGTTGCTGGTTATCGGCAGTACTTTTCTCACGCTGTTACAGCGTGAGAAGAGTACTGCTGATAAATGTCAAGTGTATTTACATGGTGGTCAGCTGTAATTGGACACAACTGGTCACGTGGTAAAATTGTGGTAAAAACTGTGATTGGCCATTTACCATGTCATGTGATCAGCTGTGTCCAAAGGACATAGCGATCACAGACAGCACCGTGTGCGCACCGAAGGGGGCATGTTCTGGGAGGATGTCATACGATGCCCTCCCAGAACTGGATGACTGCACTGTAGCCATCATTAGGCTATAGCACGGTAAGGAAGTGGTATCATCAGAGCTGTCATCCTAGGGAGAAGCTTCACAAGGGGATTTTAACTTTGCAAGGGAATGTTCCCTTAGCTTAGTGAATAAGGTGTATTTCTTCTGACTTCCATGATCATATTGTGTGCAGGCAAAAATACTGTTTTTTTTTTCTTGCATGTGGTTGGGTATTCTTTGCAAAGTGAATTTTTACTACGTTTTCTAAGCTCTGTGGAAAATTACCAATGTGAACAGCCCATTTGCTTTTGGTAAGTCAACCCCATTGTGTTTCAAAGCTCGACTAACCCCACACCCCAGCATGCATTGAAATAATTTTATTTTTTTTTCTATACACACACACAAATAAGGCAGAGAACCAAGAATAATTCTATGCATGCTACTCCAGTTATCTTCACTTTCTTCTGGGACCTGTGCTGAGCAGCCAGCCTTAGTTATTGTGAAAACAGGAGGACAGCCGCTCAGCACGTGTGCCATTCAGAAAATGCTTTACATTTTCTGAATGAATGTAAAGTTTTCTATGATTGGATGACTGGATACTCACCACCTTATCTAGTAAATGAATTCTTTGAATTCCCATCAAGCATACATAATAATACTGTAATTTCCATCATAGGGATTAATGGTTTGTACTACTCCTGAAGGAGCTTTGCTTGCTCTGAAACACACTGAATTTTAATAATTATTATTTTTTTTTTCAAATTGGAGATTTATTTGAATGAGCTTTTGCAGGATTGCATTTCTCTGATACCTACACCTCGTGGATACCTCCTAGATAAAGGAGTAATCAGCTTTGTAGCCATGGCATATTACACCTGGCACTATAACCAGGTGAGTTCTCTATATGGGTGCGACTTTTATGGTGTCATATTTTGCTGCACTTAGATGAGATCTTTCTCCAACCAAATAGCAAATGAAGGTTTATATACTGAAGACTGTCTGCAACAGAGCCATGAAACCTTATGATAGGAAAGGTTTAAACTTGATTTCCACAATACACAGTATTGTGTTTTCCTGACCATTTGAAGAGGTGAGTGTTATACATTTATATATTATCAACTGTGGTTTTGACAATACTCTTAAGGGTCCATCCACACTGGGCTTTAAAAAAACACCAGTTCCCTTGGCAGAAAAAAAACGCTCATATGGAGGTTTTTTGTATATGAGTTTTGGTGAGTTCAAGAGCTTTTAGGAGAGCTTAGGAGCATTCAGCATTTCTTTATGCCAGAAATCTGCTTTCAAAAATGCAAACCTGAAACGTTTTTTCTGGTCTCTAAACTCAGAGCTTAAAGTGACATTGAAGGCAAGTAAAAACGAACATGTTATACTTATCTGCTCTTTGCAGTGGTTTTGCACAGAGCAGCCATGATCTTCCTCTTCTCGGGTCCCCCACCTGCGCTCCTGGCACCTCCTTCCCACCAAATGCTCCCACAACAAGCAGCTTTCTGTGGGGGCACACAAGCAGGCTCGCTTGCTAGCCACTGCTCTGTGTGTCCATTCACATGCAGAGCCATGGCTCAGCCCTACCCCCTCTCTCCTCATCGGCTTACTGGCTCCCGCTGCTGTCTCAGCCAATGAGGATGGAGAGTCCCCAGAGAGCTATGGCTCTTGTGCACTTTTCTGGATCACTATGGGGCTCAG
Organism: Staurois parvus; assembly: GCF_062004578.1. Taxonomy (NCBI): domain Eukaryota; kingdom Metazoa; phylum Chordata; class Amphibia; order Anura; family Ranidae; genus Staurois; species Staurois parvus. Next base: position 14,565,787 of record NW_028318039.1, on the reverse strand, counting down.
GCAAGTGTCGGGGGGCTAGGGGGGACTGCTGCAAACAGAAGGTTTTTTTACCTTCATGCATTCATCTTGAGCCTTTACAGCCACTTTAAAATATACCTCTAAACCAGGGGTCGCCAAACTTTCTAAACAAAGGGCCAGTTCACTGTCCTTCAAACTTTAGGAGGGCCGGATTGTAATCAGCGGGAGCAGAACGTGGTATTAGGGGGGAATAGTTTCCCATTATTGGTATCAATGGGAGGAGTAGTGCCCCATCATTGATATCAGTGGGAGGAATAGTGCCCCATCAAAGGTATCAGTGGGAGGAATAGTGCCCCATCAAAGGTATCAGTGGGAGGAATAGTGCCCCATCAAAGGTATCAGTGGGAGGAATAGTGCCCCATCAAAGGTATCAGTGGGAGGAATAGTGCCCCATCAAAGGTATCAGTGGGAGGAATAGTGCCCCATCAAAGGTATCAGTGGGAGGAATAGTGCCCCATCAAAGGTATCAGTGGGAGGAATAGTGCCCCATCATAGGTATCAGTGGGAGGAATAGTGCCCCATCATAGGTGTCAGTAGGAGGAATAGTGTCCCATCATCGGTGTCAGTAGGAGGAATAGTGTCCCATCATCGGTGTCAGTGGGAGGAATAGTGCCCCATCATCAGTGTCAGTGGGAGGAATAGTGCCCCATCATTAGTATCAGTGGGATGAATAGTGCCCCATCATTGGTGTCAGTGGGAGGTATAGTGCCCCATCATTGGAGTCAGTGGGAAGAATAGTGTCCCATCATTGGTGTCAGTGGGAGGAATAGTGCCCCATCATTGGTGTCACTGGGAGGAATAGTGCCCCATCATTGGTGTCACTGGGAGGAATAGTGCCCCATCATTGGTATCAGTGGGAGGAATAGTGCCCCATCATTGGTATCAGTAGGAGGAATAGTGCCCCATCATTGGTATCAGTGGGAGGAATAGTGCCCCATGATTGTTATGAGTGGGAGAAATAGGGCCCATCATTGGTGTGAGTGGGAGGAATAGAGCCCTGTTGTCAGTGTCAGTGGTAGGAATTATGCCCCACTGTTACTGAGAGTGGGGGGAATAAGGGCCAGATAAAAGCAGGCAAAGGGCCACATCTGGACCCAGGGCCATAGTTTGGAGACCATTGCTCTAAACATCCTAATGTACATGGACACATAAAACTGAAAACACTGAGCTACTTCTACAGGAAAAATGGAAAACTCCTGTAGAAGCAGCATTTTTTTATGCCAGTGTGTGTGGACATTAAACCGCACCATATCTTTTTGGTTTCCTTTGTATCCTCTTGTTGGAGTCATTTGGTGGCTTTTTGGGTTATTCAAGAGTTTATCTGCTTTGTTTGTCTGCTTTGTTATTCAAGGGTTTGTCTGCTTTGGACTCCCTTTTTTTGTGGGTCTTTAACTGAAAGGACAGATCAATTGATATAGATGAGTTTAGGTTTTCAGTTGGAACATTTGTGAACATGGGAGAGGTGGAGCACTAGATTTTCATCATCCCAGTTTGTAAAAGCAATGGATTTACCACATTCTGCAGGATAGCTCAATGCTATACTCATGAATAGTAACAATAGTAGTGATTAATGGGCAGTTGGAGTCCAGAGTAGAGGTGAGTAGCATTTGTGTGCAGACTGGTCTTACCTTCTTGCACATATTTTTGTGGCACCTTTCTTTCTTTTTCCTTCCAAACATGTAAACAGCGATTAGCATTTCATATTTACTACTGAATACTGTGTGTTTATTGATTTGCCTTCCTTATCTAAATCCGCCTTTCTGCTAAATGTGATAATGTAAATCAGGAAAGCAGCATAAAACTTGTTAGTTGCAGCTATGTGGGGATTCTATTAGCCTTTTTACGGTCTAGTATTCATTTTGCCTAATAGAATATTTTACAACACAAGCAATTAAAACCATTTATAGGAATATGTTGGGCTGAAAGTGAGTTACACTGTTTTAATCTTTGATGCTTAAAAACTTTTAAAATAATCCACTTGAATGGCATCTTGTTTACTGAAAACCTATCTAGGTTTTGATTAGTATGTAACAGGATGTAACATGAGCAATGAACCTTTTTTGGACAATTAAGTACAGCTTTGCTTTCCTCACCTTGTGAAACATATCACCAATTATTTATTGATTTTCTTCCATGCCCTTTGATAGCGTATCCCTGACTTGATTTCTTTACTGAAGCGTTTATTGAAAGCTATTTTTCCTCCTTATATTTTTTCTTGATAACATTACTGGCTCCTGAATTGGCATAAACAATGTTTAGTCTAAAGAACAAAAATGTTTTATCAGACAGTATTATTGTTCTGAAAATAAAAGTACACAGACACAAAAATGACTGTTCTCTGATGCATGCGATGTGGCAATCAGAGTATAGATAAATGACCGAAAGCTCCAGGACACCGTTAAAAGAAAAAAAAAAGTCCTTACATTTGGTGGCTGCATTAATTTTCTTTTTAAAGATTTATTTTCCTTTGTTTCTTTTGGTCATCCTGCCATTAATACACTTTGCATACTGTAATGCTCATTCCGGAGCACTGTTTTGAGGGAGCAGCATTGTCATCCTGGATCAGGAACTGTATTATGGCTACAAAACCCATCCCCTCTCCTTATCTCCATAACATAAGGGAAGGTGTTCTGTAGCTTACAGGTGAATTGGGCAGGGATGATAACAATGCCTGAAATTTTAGTCCAGTTTTGTTAGCCTGCTACAGGAAGCTCAGAGCAGACTGGATTTGGGGCAGTTCACCAGGCATCATTTTATACTTAAAGTGTCAATAAACTGAAAACTTTTCTCTTGACATTTGAATTAATAATAATAAAATTTATCTATTCTGTGCATCTTTTCTTTTCCCATCTTATATAATTACATACAGTAAATACCTGGTTGATCCTGCTTTTCTAATCTCCTCCCTCTTTCACTGTCAACAAAATAGCAGCTGATTCTGTGGCAGATGGGGACAATCCTGCACATGCTCCACAATCTCTCCTTTTCGTCCCTTTGCTTTTTCTCAGTTCCAGCTGCCCAGTGTGACAGCTGGGGGGGCAGCTCTGAAGTCAGGACTGTAGGACAGCACTGTTTGAAGCCACAATTAATAGGGGCTTACTCTTCCTAGTTTATGGGTCTCATGTTTCTCACAAAGCACAGATTTTAGGAATGGTTCACAGATTGCTTTTACCAGCAGCTCAGCTGGTAAAGGCAATCTGTGAGCTCTCTCTACAGCTTTGTGTAAAACATGAGACCAGTAAACTAGGGAGAGGAATTTCCTATCAATCATGGCTCCCCAAGTAAGAACACAGGGAGCCTCAGTGCTATTGTATTGCAGTGACTTTGCAGTTTACATGTAAGTCTCTAGCTAGCTCCCCCCACAGATTGCACATTGTTGTGTAGAGCTGGGCAGAAAAACTCCCATGACCAATGTGTTCAAGGCAATAAAAATGCATTTAGGATTTCTCTTTTTAAATGTTTGACATGAATCCAGATATATTACTATTTAACCACTTGCCCTCCAGAGGATTTACCCCTTTTCCTGACCAGGCCATTTTTTGCTATATGGCGCTGCGTTACTTTAGCTGACAATTGCGTAGTCATGCACCACTGCACCCAAATGAAATGTATGTCCTTTTTTTCTCCAAATGGAACTTTCTTTTGGTGGTATTTGATCACCTGTGCGTTTAATTTTTTGCTTTATAAAGAAAAAAAACGTCAATTTTGAGGAAAAAAAACCAATATTTTCGACTTTTTGCTATTAAACATGTCCAGTAAAAAATGTAAACAATCTAATTTCATCTTAAATTTGGGCCAAAATATATTCTGCTACATGTCTTTGCTGAAAAAAAATCCCAATATGTGTAAATTAATTGGTTTACATAAAAGTTCTAGCGTCTACAAATGGTGGTATATGTACTGGAATTTATTTTTGTTAATACTAGTAATAGCAGCAATCAGCGACTTATAGCAGGACTGCAGGACTGAGGCGGGAATTCTGACAGTGGGTGGGAACTGACTAACTGTAACTGACATCCCCAGTGACACTAATACAGTGATCAGTGCTAATAAAAAGCACTGACACTGTACTAATGACACTAGGCAAGAAGGAGTTAACATCTGGGGGCGATCAAAGGGTTAACTGTGTGCTGTTTTATTGTGTGCTGTGTGTGTGTTTTACAGTGTAAGCACATTGCTTTGTATTGCTCTGCAGAGCAATACAAAGCAGTGTGCAGGAGCTGACAGGGGAGAGCTCTGTATTGTTTACATACAGACCTCTCCCCCTTCAGTGATACTCGGCGATAACCAGGTGCCGGCAGGGAATCACCGTCCGGGACCCGGTGATTGACAGATGAAGCCGGGAAGGGCGCACGTGGCGTGCATGCACCTCCTACTCGGAAATGCAAAGTCACATATATATATATGTGATTTTGTGCAGCCCTGCTGCCCTGTAGCAGTATTTTTGCTAAAGGGTGGTGGGCAAGCGGTTAAACATGTAATAAAGCAAACATTGTGGCAGTGGGTTTAGTATCATTTTAAAGTGGTTGCTAAGGCTGAAGGTTTTTTACCTCCATGCATTCTATGCATGAAGGTAAAACATTTTTATGTGTGCTACTCCCCACACAGCCCCCCTAAAACTCACCTTAGCCCCCTCTTGATCCAGCAGTGTGCAAAAAAGCCTCAGCTGTCACGAGTCTCTCTCCTCATTGGCTGAGACTGCAGCAGGAGCCATTGGATCCCACTGCTGTCAATCACAGCCAGTGAGCCAATAAAGGGAGAGCAGAGGGTGAGGCCAAGCTCATGGCCCTATGTGTCTTATGGAGGTATAAAGCAGGGCTCGGGAAGCACCAGTGCCTCGTTAGCAAGCGGCTTGCTACTGGGGCACTGGTCAAGGGGTAGGAGCCAGAAACAACAGCGGGGGACTTGAGAAGAAGAGCAGGGCTGCTCTGTGTAAAATCATTGATCATTAAGTATGACCTGTTTGTTATTTAAACAACAAACTAACAACCCTTTAATATCACTTTAACTAACAAACACTTTCAGTGATAAATTTAACAGACCAAAATGAATTAAATAAGAGAAGTTTGTTGTAAAGGTACATGTACATTTTAATTGACATACCCTAACATCTGTTCTTCAATAGGAGAAGGTGCTTGTAAAAATCCTCTATTATTGAGCACTTGGAGGTTGCTTTGTTTTCTTAACTTTTTTTTTATTTAAACAAAACACCTCAAGCCGAAGAACCCATGGTTGTGCCCTGATTGCTCCACAGCAAAAGTAGCAAGTATGTGGTTTACTGCCATGCAGATATTAGTCCACGTTACCTTCAGTATTGAAAGTCGATTTTCCTAAGTGGAAGCTAGATAGTTACTCCCTCCCAGGTGAACTGGTTGTATAGATTCTCTGGACCTAAGGCATTTAACATGAATGTGTGTATGAAGAAGAAGTAAGGTTTAAACATTAACATATTTTAATATTACACATTTCATTAATATATCTAATAGACTGAATCTGGTTGTCAAGGGTAGCATAGAACAGATGATACAATCCTTCTCTAACACAATGATAAAGTGTGTCACACGTTTTTGCTATTAAAAGGTTAAATGATTTGGATAACAGTTTGTTGAATTTAGAATTTAGCCTATGCTGAAAAAAAATTAAAACCTGGATGAAAATGTTAGAAGAAGATTAAAAGTTAGAAATGCATCAAACTGTCATTTACAATGGTCACTCATTCAAATTGAATTTTTACAACAGGTTTTTGTTCTGTTTATGAAGGCTAGATGCATATTTCCCGTTATTTCTTTACAGTATGTATGTGGTTTTGCTGCCTGACTATCACTATGTATATCCAACTACAGGTTTGTGCTAGTAATCCATTACTTACATAATAAACCCTGCATGGCCTATATGTGAACCAGACAATACAATTATACATTGATTTGTTGAAATAGACATATTAATATCTAGCTGTAAGTCAAGAAAATCTGAAGTGACTTAAGCTATATTAAGCCACAGCAGTGGCACCAATTGTTCCTTATCCATTTTCAATGACTTTGCTATAGGAAATACCCAAGGGCCAAGGCTAATTGTGAAGGTGGAAACCGAGGCAAAAAAAATGGCTTAATGAAAAGTAGAGGCAGCCTTGTTGTCTGTGTTATATCCATCACTAAGGCTACTCTTCTGATTCAAGGTGCTGATAGGATTGCTGTCTGCTGCCTGTGCTTTATCATCTGTCTGCCTTTTCATTGTATCTGCTGTATTTTAATACTAGAGTGATTTCAACCACCTTGTGAAATGTCTCAAGGACTCACTCACACTCCACAATATATACAGTTGTGTCCAAAATTATTCAACCCCCAATGCTGTAAAGGGGTTTAGGGACTATAGTGTACATTTGGAATTGTATTCAGAATCAAATCCTACAAGGACGTTGTAACTACCCAAATGCAACTAAAATGACATCAATTGTTTATGTAATACAGTAGTAAATGGTTCTTATGTGGTTTCTTCATTGCCACAATTATTCAACCCCTTAAAGACTACCACTCTGAAGAACAGAGGTTCATACAGGTGCTTTCCATCAGGTATTGAAAACACCTGTGGATGTCACCGAGCAGCAATCAAGCATAATAAGCACCAATTAGGCAGCTTTAAAATGACTGTGATACTCAGCTCCTTCTAGACATTTACTGGTGTGGTTACAAACATGGTGAAGGCAAGAGAATGGTCCAGGAAGACAAGAGAAGAGGTGATTTCTCTTCACAGGAAGGGCAATGGCTATAAGAAGATTGCAAAGATGTTAAACATACCAAGAGACACCTTAGGAAGCATCATTCGCAAATTCAAGGCAAAGGGCACTGTTGAAACGCTACCTGGTCGTGGCAGAAAGAAGATGCTGACTTCGACTGCTGTGCGCTACCTGAAGCGTAGAGTGGAGAGAAGTCCCCGTGTGACTGCTGAGGAACTGAGAAAAGATTTGTCAGATGTGGGTACAGAAGTTTCAGCCCAGACAATAAGACGCACACTGCGTAATGAAGGCCTCCGTGCCAGAACTCCCAGGCGTACCCCCTTGCTGTCTCCAAAGAATAAGAAGAGTCGACTGCAGTATGCCAAAAGCCATGTGGACAAACCACAAAAGTTGTGGGATAGTGTTCTGTGGACTGATGAAACAAAATTAGAACTGTTTGGGCCCATGGATCAACGCTATGTTTGGAGGAGGAAGAACAAGGCCTATGATGAAAAGAACACCTTGCCTACTGTGAAGCATGGTGGAGGGTCAATCATGCTTTGGGGCTGTTTTGCTTCTGCAGGTACAGGGAAGCTTCAGCGTGTGCAAGGTACCATGAATTCTCTTCAGTACCAGGAGATATTGGATGGAAACGTGATGCAGTCCGTCACACACCTGAGGCTTGGGAGACGTTGGACCTTTCAACAGGACAATGATCCCAAGCATACCTCCAAGTCCACTAGAGCATGGTTGCAGAGGAAAGGCTGGAACATTTTGGAGTGGCCATCGCAGTCACCAGACTTAAATCCGATTGAGAACCTCTGGTGGGACTTAAAGAAAGCAGTTGCAGTGCGCAAGCCTAAGAATGTGACTGAACTGGAGGCCTTTGCCCATGAAGAATGGGCGAAGATACCCGTAGATCGCTGCAAGACACTTGTGTCAAGCTATGCTTCACGTTTAAAAGCTGTTATAACTGTAAAAGGATGCTGTACTAAGTACTAAGATTGAATGTCACTTGGGGGTTGAATAAAACTGATAATGCTGTGAGCACAGAAAAGACATTTGTGGTTATTTCATTATAACTGTTATGTTATATTTGTCTGACCTACAAGTGCCTCTTTAATGTAAATGTAAGCAAGATGACTGAATGATCAAAAGCAATGTCAAACTGGCCAAAACACTCAATTTCAGTGGGGGTTGAATAATTTTGGACACAACTGTAACTTCATTAGGACCCAACAATGGAACTATTGCACATAATATTAATTACCGTGGTGTTGTTTTCTAGATTTTGGATGAAATACTGTAATGATGAGGCCTTTATATTTGCCAAAGTGTACCCTCATCCATTATTTGAATTGCTCAAAAGACTATCTTTCTTGTTGTGCTACTGTGTAAGCATTTATTCTAATATTCATTTTCATCTTTATATTAAGAAGTTGAAAACAGCAATACATACTAATTTACATAACAAATCTTTTTCCCATCCCCTATGTCTCCAAACAGATCTACAAAATCTGAATTTATTTTGATTCTCTTTTTTGATTCTCTAGCTTTTTTTTTTTTTACTAAGCGTGTTGCATTGCAGATGGCCTAGGGAACAAAAAGTAATTACATGTGTAGAAGTAGAGGAATGATATCTTCAAAATGTACTGTCAAAAATCAGATTAGAATCCCACAGGCCAATAAACACTGAAAAAAATAAAGCAAAATTCAAAAGTCAACCTGGTTCTTTGAGGTGTCATGTACAAGAACAATATAGTCAATATAGGTAGCCACAGAAGGGCTAATTGCCGCATACAAGTCAACCTCTCCCATTTTGTAGCAATTTCCTTTCTAAATTTTTTACGCCAAATGTTTATTCTGCAATCTGAAAGCACCACACACTGCAATCAGTGGAAGAGCCAATGTATGCAGACCATAAGAACAGATACTTTCATACTCTGACACATATGTATCTAAACATTTGCTCATCTCCACACTATGAAAAGCTGTGTTCACTCTGCTTAAAGTCTTGTAACAGATTATGTACTGTAATTAATAACACTCACATGTTCAGCCTTTATGTAGTTTGAAATACAAGGGTTGCCATTGTTGACAGCTTGCTGAAAATGCTAGTTGTCTGGTAGCCATGCCAATTTTTGTCTGGTAGTAAAGCCAACTGCAACTGCAGTCAGAATTAAGTTAAAACAGCTGATTTTCATTCATGTCGTGATTTAAATAGTCAAAATTGATTGCAACAATTATATAATCATGACAACCAGGTGGCTAACATTTTCAGAAGGAGAAGTTAGCAATTGCAGATTCCAGTGCACTCAGCACAGGTTTCCTTAACCACTTGCCTACCAGGGTAATTTTTAATTTATTGCACACATTATAAAATCTTGCCCCCCAAAAAGTATATATTTTCGAAAAGCAGAAACCCTGGAGTTAAGGTGTAGCTGGAGTAATGATGACTGATGCAATTTTTTATCACATGACATTTGCACAGTCATTTATCAAATGCATATTTTCAGGAAACAATACACTAATATAAATTTTAGTGCAAACAAACACAGTATTATATCCAATTGTTTGGAAAATATAAAAGATTGGGTTGTGTCGAGTAAATAGATACCAAAAAAGTCTTAAAATTGTGCAGGCCCATGGAATTGCAAAAAATTCTCTATAGACAATGCTTTAAAAGCCTTTACAGGTTAATAGAGTAAACCATGAACTATGGTCCTAGAATTATTACTCTCACACAAATGTTGGCAATGATACATACACGTGCTTGCTCTACACTGTGCTTTTTTATGATGCGTGTGTGGGGGTGACAGGGATGCTTTCAAAAGCGTTCTTAAAGCTATTTTTATGTATTTTATATTATTCTTTTTTTAAACTTTTAATTTCTTTTTTATTTTAGTTCTATCACAAGGGGGCTAAAAATCCTCCTATGTGATAGCATGGGCAGGTGACATTCACTCTTTATGGAAGCATTGGAGGTCTATTAGATCCCAATATCTCCCCCACCCTTCAGTGCAGCTATTCAAACACAGATCATGTTTGAATAACTGCATCCTCTGCCACACTAGCCGAGGAATGACAGCTGTGACCCTGGGAGGTATGCAATACACATCACTTCTGGGGTCATTAGTCACAGGAAGGGTCAGGGAACAGATGTTCCACCTGTTGCTCATAACTTCACTGTGAAAACTGTTTCCCATGGTCCCAGGCTCCCTGGAGGAACAAGAGAGCCCAGGATCCACCATGGCTGCTGCTGGTGAGTGGGGAGGGTGCCTTTTGAGAGCCCCATAAAAGTGATTAGGTAGAGTCACCCGATCACTATTATCGGAAAAGCCCTTTGCTGCCTCTTAAAGCCAGTACCAAGTGCACAGCTGCAGCAGCACCTTTGTGCGTGCTTTAACCACATGTCTACCATGCAATTTATAAATGTACCTTGGTAGACAAGTGGTTAAAGTGGCTATAAAGCAAACAAGGAAACTAGAAGTTTTATGGACTAGGTTGAATGAATGTACAGACATAAGGTGGTTATATCTTTATAACCTTGTAAACGTGGGGCATATTACCAATCTCTTCCACAGAAAAGTTATATTTTAGTATGAGTATGGGATACCCAACAGTGAGATCTCCCAATTTCCCTGACCACTTGGGACTTTTGTGTGTTGTCACCCATTTTTGTGCATTCCAACACTTTATGTTGCATTCTCCATAAGAAACTGCCAGTGGTTTATCTCTGCATTGTCTACAAAAAGCTATTAACTAAAACTATTGTCTACTAAAGAAATATTAGCTTTGGGTGAATGGATCAATAGTATGGTCAATTTTGTGAAACATAGTTTTTTTTTTACACTATCTTCATACAGAAACCTAATATGTGTTTTTGTATTTGGTCTTAACATAAGCAAAAAGAAAATGAAATCTCATAGTATCTGTTGAAAACAATGCAAAATTCATACTAAACTTGACTTATGAAAGAAGTAATTTTTTAGAATGAAGAGAGCAGTCATTTCAAACAGGTCTGGAATTAAAGCCGTCAAATTTATGTGCGGTATGGAAAGGTAACTTAGATTTAGTTTTTACCATCTGAATCTTTTCTGAATTATTCCAGTGATATAAGCATGATATAAGGCTAGCCTCATTGCCTCAAACACACTTCTAAAACATTTGCATGCAAATAGTGTTGACATTTCGCCTTGCGAACAGTTAGATATATCCTTTCATTAAACCGTGACAGTGGAGCATGAAAAATAGATAAAGCTCCTCAAACCACATTGTTTGTACAGATTGTGCTCTTGAAAGTAAATCATGCTTCCCCTTGCAATTTGAGTTACACATTGTTAATCTTGACAGGAAAATGCAGTAAAGGAGTACAGAAAGCTTTTAAAATGCGTTTGACCTTTTTAAGATTGGGGTAATTTTGACAAGAGTATTTTAGATCTCAAAGCCATTCAAGTCAAGAGCTGTGACTGGTACTAATCAGTATCAGACGTACACAAGGTGTACACTGTGTGAAGTCCATCACCCGTGGCTTGAGTTTATACTGTACTGCTTTGAAATAAATCTGTATGCCAATACTGAATGTCTATTTATTTAATACTGCAGGTATTTTACCAAAATTAGTTGTCATGGTACAAATTAAATTTAACCATTCTAGTCACACATTTGCATTTCATTTTTTCCAAATTGGGACTTCTATTTCAGGACTAGAGAGGCCTAAATGATAGATACCCAGGTAACACTTTGGAACATTGGAAGGAGAATTGTTAAAGTTTAACTATAGCCAGAACTTATTTTTTAGTTTTGGAGAGAGTGGAAAAGAATCAGAACCCTCGTCAGGTTTTACTGCTGTCCAGGGCTTCGTTAGGGAGATTTCCCCCTGTTCAGTGTCCTATGATGACCTTTTCATTAGACAGGAAATGAGGGGAACTCTCCAACAGCAACAACTATATCAGCAATTTATTGTTGTATGTTTCCCTGTTGTAGATTTGTTCCTCAATTCCTGTCTGGTAAATGTTATCCCTTGAATGCAAAGTGAAGGAAAAGCTCTCTAATGCAGCTCTGAATAGCAGTAAAACAGGACAGAGGTTATAACTCTTCTTCCCTCTATCCAAAGTGTTTCATTTTGGCTATAGATACACCTAAAAGTAAATCTTATCACAAAACTTTTTTTTTAACTAAGTAGGGCAAGGAAGTAAAACCCATATTTTTTACCATGTTTCTCATTGGGTAGATTACCCTTCACCTCCCACCCTGTAGACACAGCAGGAAGTGAGTGAAAATCCATACAAAGTGAGGTCCCCACAGGACATTTCCACAACAAGTTCCCCATTGGAAGACATTCTCTTTATTTCTGTTCTTGTGATAACTTAAAGTTTTGAATTTTCTTCTAAATGATCCAAAACTGAAAAAAAATATGGCTTTAGATTTAAAAAATGGCTGTAGTTGCCTTTATGCATCTCACATAGGACCTACTGAGTAAAAAAGATGGAATAATTAAAATATCCTGCATTGATGGTGTGCAGCTGTTCCAGTGATGCAGTTTATGAAGTTTAGATCTGCTGATGCATGTTTTTTCTTTTTGTATTTTTGATTAAAAAGATTTATAAAAATCTTAACTACTGGCCAAATTGCACTAATCTGAGAAATAGAAGCGTTTCATATTCTTATAGTTAAGTTAATAATGGAAGTCTTATTTCTTGGATACATATTGTATACTAGAGGCTGCCATGATTCTGCTCAGCAGAACTGTTCTGTTGTGATATGGGAGCCAGTTCACACCCCACCATGGGCTGCTAATAACATGGCTTTTGTTTTTTTTTATACTTTTGCATAAAATATTCAAAATATGTAAAATAACAATTTGTTTCATACTTCTGTATGGTTTATGGTCCCAATGCTGGAATTATACAGGTGCCACCTGATACACATTCACGCAGCTTTCTGTCTGCCTTAGATAACAGTGGGATACCACTAGTTAGACTATAAAGAAACGCAATGGGAAGTTTGAGCCAAATGTTTATTCAGCCTTGTTGTACTGCAGCTAGTGCAGATCCTACTGTGGGTTGCTTATAAATATGAATTTTGTTTTCAGTGTTTAACCTACATCAATCTGTCATAACATTAAGACCACCCATCATAAATAATTGAGACGTGAGCTCCACTAGACCTCTGAAGGTTTGCTGTGATATCTGACACCAAACCATCAGTAGCAGGTACTTTTAAGTCTTGTAAATTGCAGACTTGTTTTTCCAGCACATCCCACAAATGCTTGATTGGATTGAAATCTGGAGAATTTGCATGCCAAATCAACACCAAAAACTTGTTGTACTGTTCCTCAAACCATTCCTGGATTCATCAGACCAGGCCACCTTCTTCCATTGCTCTGTGGTTGAGTTTTGATGCTCATCTGCCCATTGTGGGCACTTTTGGCTCTGGACACAGGTCATTATGGGTACCCTGACGGGTCTGCAGCTACGCAGCCCCATACACAACAAATTGCGGTGTGCTGAGTGTTCTGACACTTTTCTATTGTTAGTAGAGATGAGCGAATTATTCAAAAATTCGATTCGGCTGATTCGCCGAATTTGCGGAATAAATTCGATTCGATGCGAATTTATTCGCTGCAAATTTAACTTATTAAAAGGGTTTCTAGGCTTCAGAGAGCCTTTATATTAGTGCAGAACACTGTGCCTTTAATTTAAATGCCCTTGGAGTCTGCTGGGGAAGAGAAATAATACTGTCAGTCAGTATGACATGCAGATGAGTCCCGTCGATCTTAGAATCACCGCACACTTCACTCATTTGGGCAGTCACGGGGCCAAAACCAGAGTGTGGAGCCACAGTGTGGCGGTGGAGGCAGCAGCAATGGGAGGCCATACAGCACCCTATGACAAAATGGAACCCACCAGCAGTGTGAGGAGACCTGAAAGTGGCACATGGCAGAGTGTGGCGATGGAGACAGCAGCAATGGGAGGCGGTACAGGGACCCATGACACACTCTGGACCTGGCAGCAGCATGAGGAGGCGGTACAGGGGCCCATGGCAGATTACGGGCCTGGCAGCAGCAAGAGGAGGCGGTACAGGGGCCCATGGCAGAGTGGCGAAGCGTAAGCAGCTTAAATTGAAGGCCATACAGAGGCCTATGTTAAAAAGTCCCCCCAGCAGCAGTGTGGGGAGACGACTATCAAGAGTCCAATGGCAGAGTGGCAGAGCAGAAGCAGCTTCAATTGAAGAAGAAGAGGATGAGGATGAAGAAGAAGAGGATGAGGATGAAGAAGAAGATGAGGATGAAGAAGAAGAAGAAGAAGAGGATGAGGATGAAGAAGAAGAAGAGGATGAGGATGAGGAAGAAGAAGAAGAGGATGAGGATGAAGAAGAAGAAGAAGAGGATGAGGATGAAGAAGAAGAAGAAGATGAGGATGAAGAAGAAGAAGAGGATGAGGATGAGGATGAAGAAGAAGAAGAAGAAGAAGAAGAAGAGGATGAGGATGAGGAAGAAGAAGAAGAAGAGGATGAGGATGAAGAAGAAGAAGAAGAAGAAGAAGAAGAGGATGAGGATGAAGAAGAAGAAGAAGAAGAAGAAGAGGATGAGGAAAAAGAAGAAGAAGAGGATGAGGATGAAGAAGAAGAAGAAGAAGAAGAAGAAGAGGATGAAGAAGAAGAAGAGGATGAAGAAGAAGAAGAAGAGGATGAGGATGAAGAAGAAGAAGAGAATAAGGATGAAGAAGAAGAAGAAGAAGAAGAAGAGGATGAGGAAGAAGAAGAAGAAGAAGAAGAGGATGATGAAGAAGAAGAAGAAGATGAGGATGAAGAAGAAGAAGAAGAGGATGAAGAAGAAGAAGAAGAAGAGGATGAGGATGAAGAAGAAGAAGAAGAGGATGAAGATGAAGAAGAAGAGGATGAGGAAGAAGAAGAAGAGGATGAGGATGAAGAAGAAGAAGATGAGGATGAAGAAGAAGAAGAAGAAGAAGAAGAAGAAGAAGAAGAGGATGAGGATGAAGAAGAAGAAGAAGAAGAAGAAGAAGAGGATGAGGAAGAAGAAGAAGAAGAAGAGGATGAGGATGAAGAAGATGAGGATGAAGAAGAAGAAGAAGAGGATGAGGATGAAGAAGAAGAAGAAGAGGATGAGGATGAGGAAGAAGAAGAGGATGAGGATGAGGATGATGAAGAAGACGAAGAAGAAGAAGAGGAGGATGAAGAAGAAGAAGAAGAAGAAGAGGATGAGGATGAAGAAGAAGAATAAGAAGAGGATGAGGATGAAGAAGAAGACGAAGAAGAAGAAGAAGAAGAAGAAGAGGATGAGGATTAGGAAGAAGAAGAAGAAGAAGAAGAAGAAGAGGATGAGGATGAAGAAGAAGATGAGGATGAAGAAGAAGAAGAAGAAGATGAGGATGAAGAAGAAGAAGAGGATGAGGATGAAGAAGATGAGGATGAGGAAGAAGAAGAAGAAGAAGAAGAGGATGAGGATGAAGAAGAAGAAGAAGAAGAAGAGGATGAGGATGAGGATGAAGAAGAAGATGAGGATGAAGAAGAAGAAGAAGATGAGGATGATGAAGAAGAAGAGGATGAGGATGAAGAAGAAGAAGAAGAGGATGAGGATGATGATGAAGAAGAGGATGAGGAAGAAGAAGAAGAAGAGGATGAGGATGAAGAAGAAGAAGATGAGGATGATGATGATGAAGAAGAAGAAGAAGAAGAAGAAGAAGAGGATGAAGAAGAAGAAGAAGAGGATGAGGATGAGGAAGAAGAACAAGAAGAAGAAGAAGAAGAGGATGAGGATGATGAAGAAGAAGTGGATGAGGAAGAAGAAGAGGATGAGGATGAAGAAGAAGAAGATGAGGATGAAGAAGAGGATAAGGATGATGATGAAGAAGAAGAGGACGAGGAAGAAGAAGAAGAGGATGAGGATGAAGAAGAAGAAGAAGAGGATGAGGATGAAGAAGAAGAAGAAGAGGATGAGGATGAAGAAGAAGAAGAGGATGAGGATGATGAAGAAGAAGAAGAGGATGAGGATGAAGAAGAAGAAGAGGATGAGGAAGGAGAAGAAGAAGAAGAGGATGAGGATGAGGAAGGAGAAAAAGAAGAGGATGAGGATGATGAAGAAGAGGATGAGGATGATGAAGAAGAAGAGGATGAGGATGATGAAGAAGAAGAGGATGAGGATGAAGAAGAAGAGGATGAGGATGATGAAGAAGATGAGGATGAAGAAGAAGAGGATGAGGATGAAGAAGAAGAAGAAGAATAATAAGAAGAAGAGGATGAGGAAGAAGAAGAAGAGGATGAGGATGAAGAAGAAGAAGAAGAAGAGGATGAGGATGAAGAAGAAGAAGAAGAAGAGGATGAGGATGATGAAGAAGAAGAAGATGAGGATGATGATGAAGAAGAAGAGGATGATGAAGAAGAAGAAGAAGAAGAAGAAGAAGAAGAAGAGGATGAGGATGATGAAGAAGAAAAGGATGAAGAAGAAGAAGAAGAAGAAGAAGAGGATGAGGATGAGGAAGAAGAAGAGGATGAGGATGATGAAGAAGAAGAAGAAGAAGAAGAGGATGAGGATGAGGATGAAGAAGAAGAAGATGAGGATGAAGAAGAAGAAGAAGAAGAAGAGGATGAGGATGAAGAAGAAGAAGAAGAAGAGGATGAGGATGAAGAAGAAGAAGAGGATGAGGATGAAGAAGAAGAAGAGGATGAGGATGAGGAAGAAGAAGAAGAAGAAGAAGAAGAAGAAGAGGATGAGGATGAGGAAGAAGAAGAAGAAGAAAAGAAGAAGAAGAAGAAGAAGAAGAAGAAGAGGATGAGGATGAAGAAGAAGAAGAAGAAGAAGAAGAAGAAGAAGAAGAGGATGAGGATGAAGAAGAGGATGAGGATGAAGAAGAAGAGGATGATGGTGAGGAAGAAGAAGAAGAAGAAGAAGAAGAGGATGATGAAGAAGAAGAAGAAGAAGAAGAGGAGGATGATGAGGATGATGATGAAGAAGAAGAGGATGAGGATGATGAAGAAGAGGATGGGGATGAAGAAGAAGAGGATAAGGATGAAGAAGAGGATGAGGAAGAAGAAGAAGAAGAAGAAGAAGAAGAAGAAGATGATGAGGATGAAGAAGAAGAAGAAGAAGAGGATGAGGATGAGGATGAAGAAGAAGAAGAAGAAGAAGAAGTAGGATGAAAATAAGAAGAATTCCATTCCAGCAAAAGTGTATCTGCAGAGAGCTCCGCTATTTCTGACAGTTCTCTGACAGTTCCTTCACATTTACAGCGGTTGAAACATTGTATCTATTTGTTTCCGAATAAAAACATCTGTATCCTAAATGGAAACAAATAGATACAATGTTTCAACCGCTGTAAATGTGAAGGAACTGTCAGAGAACTGTCAGAAATAGCGGAGCTCTCTGCAGGGACACTTTTTGCCGGCTGTAGAAGGGATAAAAATCGGCCGATCGGGGAAAATTCGATTCGTGCATCTGAAGTTTGCTAATTTTCGGATTCGGCGCGAATCGAATTTTTCCTAATATTCGAAACGAATTCCACTTCGCCAAGTTCGATTCGCTCATCTCTAATTGTTAGCATTAACATTTCAGCAATTTGAGCTACAGTACCACTTCTATTGGATTAGACTACATAGCTCAGCCTTCGTTCAACTTGTACATCAAGAGTCCTAGCTGCCCATGACCTTGTCACTGGTTTGTTGGTTTTGCCTTCCTTGGACCAGTCTTGGTAGGTCCTAATCACTGCAGACCAGGAACATCCCACAAGAGCTGCAATTTTGGAGTTGCTCTGAGCCAGTTGTCTAGCCATTACAAGTTGTCCAAATCCTTATGCTTGCAGATTTTTTTCTGCTTTCAAAACATCATCTTCAAGGACAACATGTCCACTTGCTGCCTAATATATCTCACCCACTTTCAGATGCCATTGTCATGAGATACTCAATGTTATTCACTTTACCTGTCAGTGGTCATAATCGCATGGCTGATCAGTGTATATTTACTTGACATTTGCTACATGAATATAAACATTAAATGTTTCTTAAAGTGGTGAAAAAAAAATAAAGGCATCTATGTGACACATGCACATTTACCCACGTTATGTCTTTTTAAACATGCTGTAAATCCAGAGGAATATCTGTTGATCCTGCCAAAAATCCAGTAGCCTCCTAACTGCATGTGTTGAGTAGATGACTCTGTCTTTGCTGCACTTAAATCTCAAGCAGTGTAAGCAGTGCTGCATAAGTTCCCTTCTGCTGAAATGCAGAACACCTACCTCTTATGTTACGGAGTTGAAAAAAGGGGGAGGTGTTCTCTTGCCTTCATGTTACTGCTGATTTGCTATTTTCTAATTTACCTTCTAAAAAACATGTTTGGCTTAGTTTCATGAGAAATATTACCAATTTTACAGACAACCATCAATCCCTGGACTATACAGGGCCATTAAGGTTGTTGTGCCAGATGTGGGGACCCCAGTTCAGATTTTTCACTAGATCCCTTTGACTACTACTCTCATTGTCTTTATACCTTCTCAGCAATGGATGCAGGCCAACATTCACCGATGTCAGCATTTTCAATTTATAAGACAAATTGCACAAAACTATGAAATAAGTCCATAAAAATAACTTTTTGTCATTGATATGAAAGTATTATGTTAAGGCACATTGTAATGTCACTGTTTTAGAATTATGCATATGTGTTGGCTGAATATTATTCCTGATTAGCATAGTTATGAGTGCACTGGCACCAGGTAGACTGCACAGTGCTAGAAGTTTTAGGAGCTGTTAATGCAGTCTAATGTCTTTAAGTGTCTATTTGTGTTCATTAAATGCCTGTTTATACAGCACACTACCTCAACCATATGCCCCACATTTAAGCCATCTTAAATATTCCATGCTATTTTGAGGCCAATTTTTATAACCTTAGACAATTTTGTGAAAACATTTTTGGCTGGGAAAAATCTAAATTAACATTCACCCTAGTGTCATAGTAAAAAAAAGGAAAAGAAAAAAAAAGAAAACAAAATTACGATTTTACTCCAAGCTGAAACAATGAATACAATAGTATATTTTTCTTTAAATGATATTCATAACGTATGTCAAAATGTTTTGCTTTCATAACGAGGCAAAAGACAAACTGGGGGACACATAAATATGAATTAAACAGAAGTACTGGATATCAAATACTTTCACAGTGTAATATCCTCCTTAAATAGGTGATCTAAACAGCAAAATTGTGGAAATGTTGAATTGAATAATTATGTTAATGCTGTTCTGAGGCAGGTACTGTCATACTAGCATTACAAAATACAATATAAAGTAGATCTAGGTTCATTATTCTCTGTCTAGAGGTTTTGTCACAGATAGTCAGTGGAACTTAATAATTTAAATAAATAAATACATAAATTATTCCTTCAATATTTTAAATTAGAAAATAACATTTTAGGCAGAATGCAAGGATAGATAGATGGATAGATAGATGGATGGATAGATAGATAGATAGATAGATAGATAGATAGATAGAAAAAGTTACATCAAATAACATATAATTTATTATAAACACCGTTGGTATGTCAGAAATACCGTTAGCTCAGACCAGACCAAAGATTATTTCATTACCCTATGCAGGCAGAGTCATTGGAACCCCATAAAGAGTAAGTATTTTTACACAAATGGTTATTTTCTGACATTTGCATTAATTTTTATGTATTCTGTATATAAACACTGCTTAGCTTATTCTTCGTTAAATGTTTATTTTTTCAGTTTGTGCAGAGTAGGAAATGGCTAAAACCATGTTTGTCACATTCCACATCAGGGTTTGATAGGAAATATCGCCAAAGTTAAGATAAAGCCTTTTCATTTTCTCCGACACATGTCTACAATTGAAGATTTCCCCTTTATTTCTATTCTAACAACTCAAAATTTGGGAATTTCCTTCACGTTCAGTTACAGTATAAGGGTCACCTGAACAATAGAGAGACATAGTAAATCTCCCCAGGAATACAGACATAAATATAAAACTTGGTAGGGGGTCTAACTCTCCATCACTCTATCCAAAACTAAAAGAAAAGTTTGCCTTTACATACACTTTAAACTATTTGTGGGTTCTGTGTCAACAGATTAACCTGCATATTGCCAGCACACCACGAATCCTCAAGTAACCTCCAAATGGTTTTATGCAAAGTGATCACATCCCAGTGGAAATAAGGCAACATTTCAGGACCACACAGAACCCCTTCGGCGAATATGTGACCTCTCAACAGGAACCTAAACCCCTTCTGTATGCATAGTGAAAATGAGCAGAACTTTACTAAATACAGCTGGGTAAGATAAAATGACAGAATACAACATCTGTGTTGGTGCTCTGGTTTATTTCCCTTAAATATAACTGTATTTCATATAAAGATAGACTTTTTCACAGAAACACAGAAATATGACTATCTTTAGTTCTGTTTGCTACAGTCTTCACAAAATATCCCAACTGACTTATGGGTATAACACAGTACATGGAGCTCCTTATCCTGTGGTGTTAATTCATCACTACGCTGGCATAATTGGATCTCCACAAATGTCCTTTTCAATTGACTCAGTGGAGGTGAGTCCCTTCTATTGTTAAGAAATGAATCTTTGTAACGGCTTCAATCACAGTCAAACGCCAGCGCCCTGTATTGCTTTACTGCACCTCCATTCCCACTTGCAATTTATGGCATTTTCTCTAGTAGCCTATTTGAAACTGAAATCATTTGTGTCATTGGTAAATATTAATGGAAGGTTCGGAGCAGCACAGAACAAATGCATTTTTATCACTCTGACGACATTGCCTCTGTGTTTTAGCACCACTATAAAATTAAATCAGGGAAGGAAATGGTGGAACTTCTTATATCTATCTACCGCCTTCAAACTAATGGCAAATATGTGCCAAATTATGCATTGTCAGAGCCCCCACAAGTCAGTAATACACTTGCGATTTAATCAATCACCCTTCATACTACCAGCAGGGCAATATCAGGGATTTACAAGGGTCCTAAAAATGACAAGGTATGTTTATTTTTTAAAAAGCTGAAAATGAAACCACCCAATTTCATGTTTTAAGTTGCATTTATAGAGAAATTGTGTGACTGATCTACTTTCTTGTCTCATTATTACAAATTTATTACTTTTGAACAAAAGAAGGATGTAATCAATTATTGGGAGACAGATTCTCAGTTTATGGGGAGCTCAACACCAACTCATAACTCAAAAGCTTATTCTGTTACGTTAGATGTGTGCTTGTAAAAAGTGCACAGATCCGATTAGATAAATAAGTGAGTGAAGGATTAAAAATTATACATAGCTGTTGAAAAGAATACTTTACTGCTTTATATAAAGATATTTACTACTGTGCCTGTATGCAATACATTGCATTGAAAAAGTGCATCTAAAGCTGAATGTTAATGTTAAGGAGTTTATACAATGATCTGTGTAGTGTAAAAAAATGTTTGTTAAATTATGTATAAGTTAGTAAATGTATACAGCAGCTGCAGTTTTTTAAAAAAGTTAAATACAGTCCCACATGCTTGCGTGACAAGAGGAGAACCTCCCATTCAAGTCAAGTGGCGCTGCTTTATCTAAGCAGAGGAGGATTTTTTAAGTCTTGGTTCATATTTGTATTATTGCATCGTATTTTTCCCTAAGTTCCTGTCCTTGTCCCTAACTTCCTGTCTTTGTGATAAATCAAAATGTATGGATATCTCCCACATTGAGACACAGGGCTCTACCAAAAAATTATTTTTTATTGCTGTTCGTAAGTTTCAAACTTTTCTCTACTACAGCTGAAATACATTTAAATGATCCCATGTGGCAACAATAAGTAAAACAATATATTTGACCATATTTGTTTAACAATGTGATCCAGGATCCCTGACCTTTTTTGTTACAAATACCAGCATGTCCAGGGACCTGTCATTTTATGGCAGTAATGCAGAGGGGAAAGGTAATTGGGTATCGGGTTCTCATGGCAGCGAGCCAACGTTGTCTGGAGGTTAGTTGTCATGGTGGCAGGTCATCTTAATTGACATTAAGGGGTAGATTTACTACAACTGGAGAGTGCAACGTCTGGTGCATCTGTGTATGGTAGCCAATCAGGTTCTAATTTCAGCTTGTTGAGTTAAGCTTTAACTAAAAAACTGGAAGCTGATTGGTTTCAATGCAGAGCTGCACCAGATTTTAAAGATACAGTACAGATCTTACTCTTCACTTTTAGTAAAGCAACCTCTAAGTCTACATTGCTGGACACAATGATTGACATTATAGTAACACCATGGTGCATTGTTTACATTTTTTTTAATTTCTAATTAGAAATGTATCAAGGTGGTGGTGGGGGGTCTTAGTTTTTGAGCTTTTTTGGGGGGGGGGCTGAGTAATAAGAGTATTTAAAGTAGATTTCAGATAGATTCAGATAAATTCCTCCACAAATCCATTAATTCTCTTGGGGGTTGGATGTGGGAATAGGATTTTGGTCCCCTCAAGGGACAAGGTGCCTTGCAATGGGAAAAGCTTTGCTTTTGTTGAAATGCATGTGGTCTTGTATGGTTCAGGTACACATTTACTGCCCTCCCTTTCCTGTTCACCCTGACAGCATGTCTCAGTAATGGCTTACAAAGTATATATTTCTAAGGGGGTGGCAAGCTCAGGGGTGGCAGTACTGGATGTCACTGTTATCCCTAACAGCCAGCAGGGCAGACCATCTGGGAGGGGTGGTGAGGGTAGTGCAGGAAGGCCTAGACAGTTGGTGGTAATAGGGGATTCTATCATCAGAAGGAATAATGTGTCACCAGGATCGCCTCACTCAAATGGTTTGCTGTATCCCTGGGGCCAGGGTTTGGCATGTGGTAAACTGGGTTAATAAATTACTGGGAAGGGCTGGGCATGACCCAGCTGTCTTGGTTCATGTTGGAACCAATGACAGAATACATGGAAGATGAAGACTCCTTAAGAATCAATTTAAAGAACTAGGCTGCAAGTTGAAGGGAAGAACCTCCAAGGTGATATTCTCTGGAATATTACCTGTGCCATGTACAAATCAGGGAAGATAGGGGGAGATTACAGAACTAATTGCATGGATAAAGACCTGGTGTAATAAGGAAGGATTTGGGTTTCCAGAGTATTGGGCTGACTTTTCATTGGGCTGCAACCTAAATGCTAGAGATAGTTTGCACCGAAATGGAAAGGGGTCTACTGTGCTGGGGGAGAGGTTTATGGGACGGATGGAAGAGTATGTAAACTAGGATCGAGGGGGGAGGGAGAAGTAGATTATATTGGGGCAGACAGATCAGACAGGGGTCAGTCCTTATTGGTGGGTGGAACGAGGAAAGATGGAGGGAGGGCTATGGCAGGTGATAAGAAGGTGCCCATGTTACAAACAACCACTGGAATTGGTACCATTTGTACGAAAATAAATATATGCAAAATACATGTGCAAAAGGTGTCAATGAATTAAAGTGTTTGTTCACCAATGGCAGAAGTCTGCCAAACAAAATAGGTAGGTTGGAAGCTTTGGTGCATGAAGAGAACTATAATTTAATTGGTATTGCTGAATGTTGGCTTCATTCTTCACAACTGGGCCATTAATATTCCTGGTTATGTTCTCTTTCAGAGAGACAGGGTAAAAAGGAAAGGTGGTGGTGTCTCTCTCTATGTGAGAAGTGATCTCAGAGTGAGTGTGAAAGAGGACCTAGTTGATAGAGAATGTGATGAGGCTGAAGCATTATGGAACTGTACATGGGGTGCATACTACAAAGGTAATTGTTTGAGTTTGTTATAGCCCACCCAATGTTAATGAGGAGGTGGAGACTTCTTGCACAGATTGAAAGGGCTGCAAGGGCTGGGACAGTGATAATAATGGGGGTTTTTAACTACCCAGAAATTGACTGGAGTAATGGCACTGCAGGAAGGTGCAAACGTTTTTAAACCTACTATAGGACAATTTTATGGTACAGTTCATAGAGGCCCCAACTAGGAATGATGCTCTGATAAATATAAATAAAACAGCGCAAAAATAGACCTCTAAGCAAATATTCAGGCTCACAAATATATGATGCTCATAAATAAATCGCAAATCATAAATGTCCACTCAAAATTAGTGAATATCCCATATAATAATTTATTTATCCTTCTCCAGAACCAAAATAATAAACACCAAAGGACCATGTGTGATGAAGACTGAAGATTCCAAACAATCTTTAGATCAAAAAAGCTTCCACCTTTCACTCGTGCACACCAACATCAATTGCACTCACCAGATAATGGTGAATGAGAAGCCTTTAGGGATTTTTAGGGACCCTAAACCCTCTTTTCATCAGCTCTATATTATCCTTACACCGCCAGGTTATGATCTTCTTTCAGGTCCCCACCACAGCCCTATGAATCTGCTCCACCATGTCACCAGGGAAAAAATCTTATATAGTGTTATATTGCCAGATCAATGGTATAGATAAAAAAACTAAATCCAGGCCACTCACATTTTACCAACTTGTAAAAGGCACATTTATTGAACCAATACCAGCCAGATGATAATGACCAGTTCACAGCCCCATAATCCAGGATTCTCACATCAAATGCCACAGGATGGAACAGAGGATCAGCAAAGAAACCAGCACAGAGTGGTGTCAGACGTATGGAGTGTAGACCGGCAATGTGTTAACGTGTTTCGCCCCTCAAGATGGTCCCAGTTTGCTTCTGTTAGTAAGCAAACCAAATGTGAATTCACCAACAAAATGTAGTCATGACCATGTCCGGACAATGACATCACCCAACATACCTGGCTTGCTTGTTTACAAACAGAAGCCAGTTATGGATGTGTCTTTATGTAGCAGTAGTGCTACCTCTGCTGAATGACAGGTGCCTGGCTAATTTATTTGCAAAAAGCAGAAATAATGTAGTGCAAAAATCCCACTCTATTACACGCCTATAAAAATAAAAAAATGTGAATAATAATAAAAACATCAAAGAGCAGCTATCACTCCAAAGTGCAATCACCACAATAATCTCAATGTATACCCAATAACGGTGAAGCACTCCTTAATAAAAAAATTGGAAGACATATTGAACTGTTTTCACATTTTTTTTATTTTTTCACTTATTTACTGCACATGATATAAGATGATTGTATAATCTATGAGCATTTTTGTGTATATGTACATTCTGAGTCAACATTTAATAATTTTTTTTATTAAGAAACTGTTCATTGTTATTGGGTATATATTTGCAGAAAGCAGTTGGGGATTTATGCAGGTAAACTGGCCAAATATTTGGTCAATTTGTTTGATGGTTGGCCGGCTGCAAGCATGCTGAGTTCAGGTCAAGCACACATTTGAGTGGGATATGCCTCTGATTAAAAAAAAATCTGATAGGCGCCTTGAAGGCATGATGAACAAAAGGTACAGAGCATTAAGGAAGATACTCAATTCCTTTAGTAAATCAGCTCAATGTGTGCTCTACTGCTTCTAAGCTGAAATTATATCCTATATTATATACATTTTTTTACTGCTTGCTTTGTCACAAACTGAGCCAAGGAATACTTATTAGACAGCCAAACTTTGCAGTTTTAGTATACATCCACTTTAAAGAAGCCATCTGTCCACACGCTGGGGAGACTTCTCCTCCCTTCCTGTCCTGTAGACACAACAGAAAGTGAAACGCAATCTCTAATTTGTAGGAAATAGCCTCTTAGTTTTCACTGAAACTAACATCCCCATTGGAAGATTTGTTTCTATTGTTTAAAAATGTTGGTTCTGGTGGACACTCAGAATTTTGGTTTCTTTTTCACTTTTAGTCCCAGTGATGGTGTTCACAGGATAAATTGAGAGAGTGTTTCCCCCTAACTGCGGACACAAACAACAATTCTTGCCTCCACAATGCCAAGCAGATCTATTTTACCATACTCATTAACTCCTTCTCATGCAGTCCCCATCAACTCTTCTCCACCATTAACTCTCTACTTTGTCCATCACTGCCTCCACCCACCAACTTGCTCACTGCCCAGGAAATCGCCAGTCACTTAAAAAATAGGATCGATACCATTTGTGATGAAATTTCCACTCTACAGAAAACTCCCCCACTTACCGCCCCATATCCACGGGTACACTCAACACTACCCTTATTCAACCCTGCTACTACAGACTAGGTTTATAAACTTTTCCTAATGCCCACCTTACCACCAGTCCCCTGGACCCTATTCCCTCTCAAATACTGCAGTTACTCTTTGGCTCTATCCTGCACTCTCTGACTCACATCTTCAATCTCTACCTCTCTTCTGGCACCTTCCCCAACACTCCAAAACATGCACTAGTCACCCCCATACTTAAAAAGTCTTCCTTAGATCCCACCAATCTTAACAACCTCCTTGCTCCCCTTTTCCTCCATACTCTTCTAATGTCTGATCTACAACCAACTGAGTGACCACCTCATTAGGAATAACCTTCTTGATCCCCTTCAGTCTGGATATCGCCCTCAACACTCCATAGAAACTGCTCTCCTAAAACTCACAAATGATTTGCTAACAGCAAAAACCAAAGGACAATATTCTGTACTCTTACTTTTCGACCTTCAGGCTGCCTTAGATAGGTTTAACCCCCCCTCCTCAAAAAACTTGATCCCTTGGTATCCATGACTGTGCTCTTCTTTGGACCTCATCTTACCTATCCCACACCTTCAGTGTCACTTACAATTCTACTTACTCCTCCCCTCTTCCTTTATCCGTTGGGGTCCACCAAGGTTCTGTTCTTGGACCTCTCCTATTCTCGATCTATACCTCCTCCCTTGGTCAGCTTTCAATATCTTCTCTACGCTGACAACACCCAAATCTATCTCTCTACCCCTCAGCTCACAACATTAGTCTCCTTACACATTACTAACTTACTGTCTGACATATCAGTCTGGATGTCACACCACTTTCTCAAACTCACGCTATCCAAAACCAGGCTCCTAATATTTCCTCCCCCACGTGCCCCTTCCCCTGACTTCTCTGTCAAGATCAATGGCACAACCATCAACCCGCCCCGCATGCCAGGGTGCTAGGTGTAATCCTGGACTCTGAACAATCCTTTCAGCCCCACATCCAATCACTTTCCAGAGATTGCCGTCTCAACCTCCACAACATCTCCAAAATATGCTCTTCCTAACCAATGACACCACAAAGCCCCTAATTCACTCCCAGATTATCTCTTGCCTCGACTACTCCATCCTCATTGGCTTACCTTTGCATAGGCTATCCCCCCTCCAGTCCATCATGCATGCTGCTGCCAGGCTCATCCGCCTTACCTACCATTCAGTGTCTGCCACCTTTCTCTGCCAATCCCTGCACTGGCTGCTATTCGCCCAAATAATTAAATTCAAAATACTAACAACTTACCGAGCCATCTACAACTTGGCCCTCAGCTACATCACTAACCTAGTCTCAAAATACCAACCAAATCACTCTCTTCGTTCCTCCCAAGGTCTCCTGCTCTCTAGTTTTCTTGTCATCTCCTCTCATGCTCACCTGCAGGACACCCGAGCCTCCCCCATCCTATGGAATTCACTACCCTAATCTGTCCGACTATCTCCTACTCTGTCCACTTTTAGGCGATCCCTGAAAACTTTTCATCAGAGAAGCTTATCCTGCCTCCACCTAAAGACTATACATGTATTTTCTCTATCAGCTCATCCCCCACAGTAATTTCCTTTTGTATCACTTGACCCTCCCCTTTTAGATGGTATGCGCTATCAAGCAGGGCCCTCTGATTCCTCCAGTATTCAATTGTATTGTAACTGTACTGGTTGCCCTCACATTCTAAAATGCTGCGCAAACTGTTGGCGCTATATAAATCCTGTATAATAATAATAATAATAATAAATAACAATAAAAACCTAACGGGGTACTATCCCTCTAAAGTGAAGGAAATGGTCTTTTATACCAGCAAGTTGCATTAACGTGCACCTTACTGCAGTTGCAGTGCCCACTTACCGCAGTTGCAGCATAGAGAATGCACTTGCATCGCAGTGCACTGCAACACATGGTGACGCAATATCAGGTGTTATGGTACACTGCATTACCAAAAACAGTGCAGATCAGGTTTTTCCATTCAATTAATGGATTGATACCATACTGCAACGACCTAAACGCGCTGCAATTGTTATTCTCACAATTTTGATTTTTTCTTCAGTCCCAGTAATTGTCAAAGAACAAATAGTTTATATAACCCAATCAAAGACAGCAATACAACCATGACAGAGATTATAAGCCCTCACCTCACTTTCAAAACTAGAAAATAAAAGTTATGGATTGATATACATTTTAATTAAAGGAAATACATTGGGTGGGGACAAAAAGTGGTCTGTCAGTTTGGCACAAAAGAAAAATCAGTGTGATTTAGAATTTTGCGTAAATATCTCTAAAAAAAAAATTTCTTACATGTTGGTTGGAACGCTACAATTCACTACCCAAAACAATTTAACAAGGAAAACAATTGCAGTAAATAGGGATCTAAGTCTCATTTGGACTCCTACGCAAAATTCATGAAGATGGAGGAGGGTGCTTATTTGATGCATTTTGATGTATTTTTGATACATCTGGAAGGACCTCAATCACGAGAATTAAAATGCAAGATATTAAAAATTATATATATATATATATATATATATATATATATATATATATATATATATATATCCATCTCAATGCAACACAGTGCAAAAAAAAAAAGTAACTTTATGTCCCTGCATTTTACTGTGCAGCTAGTACTATTTTTCTATTTTGATCAGTGACAAATACAATATCAACATGAAGGAGATGTAAGGACACAGCACAGGCAGGAAGACACACGGTACTGTATATTCTGGGACTTAGTTTACTATCACTAAATGCTGAGTCCAGAACTTCTTAGGTCTTATTATTTTAATGATAACATAAAACTGTAGCCAAAAGCAGGTACCAATCAGCTGGTTTTAGTTATTTTTGGCTTAGCTTGCAGGTACCAGAGTAGTAAATAAGACAAAGCAGGATGAACAAAGAATAAGGCATATAACATTTAAAAATAATAGTGCCATAAGGTAATTTTCCAATAACTAAAGATTTTGGAATGGGATGCTATTTATTTTAAAGCATCAGGCATTTCACTAAATTAAAATTAAAGCTATTGTAGATAAAATGAAATGAAACAAAGGGAATAACATATGCAGAAAACACTATTGATTCAACTGTTTTGGTAACAGAAATTAACTCACTGTATTGATAAATATTGGCCTGTGAGAACAAAGGGTGATTAGATTGCCAATATGACAAGATAAACATTGCCTTTTTTACTGTCTCCAACTGGAGAGTAAAAATCCTGCCAAAGGTTCAGCTGAAGGCACAAGGTAACATGCTTTGTAAAGGAAAGGTGAGTACTAATGATTCATTTCTTATTCTAATATGGCCTGAAGTTCCAATGTGCCTACAAAATAGTCACATTGTGCAAATCAAATGGTTTGATCAATTTGCTTGTATACAGTTTGTGTTAAAGGGAACCAACAATAACCCAAGGTAATTAAGTTCTGCAACTCTTCTGCATTCTTAATGATTCATGAGACATTAGATGTTTATTAATAAGTACAGTAAGAGACTAATCATTCCACATAATGGAAACTTTGTATTTAATGTATTTGATTCTGAAACAATCCAGTTAAACAAAATTTCAAAAATAAATCTAGTAATTGTGGCTTTTCAAAGAATAAAATGAAATGAATAGTAACATAAAACTACAAGGTTATTATTAGACTGGTCCATTATTAGACATTATTTTATCATAATTTAAAAATATTTAGTTCAATATTCAACAGCACAGGGGCAGGAACAATTAACAATCAAACCCAAAAATCAATTACACTTCCATACACTCATTTTGAAATATATTAAAAATTAAGCTTTGAGTAATGAATCTTAAAAAACCCCTGAAGCATGTTTTACCGTAGCATCTACTGGGGGTTTCAATTGATGCTAAAGTGTTTTAATTACCTTTTCCTGTCTGGTTCATCTTTCTTCTTATGCTAGGCTTTGTTACACTATTGATCTGTTCTGTTAATAGCTTTTTGTCTTGTGTCAGGATCTTCTAAAAGTGATATAGCCTAACCTCAACCTGTTTTCAATAATTTTAAATATGTGTAAACTATACCACAGGATTCTTTTGTAAATTTGTAATATTTAATATCTTAAGTGAATTTAGTATAATTGCTAATTATTTATAGTTATGTGGGTCACCACCTGAGTTTTCACATTGCTAGTGACTGATTTACCAACAATGATCTAATGGTCCCAGTTAGGGTGATCAGATGGCCATGGTGTCCCTCTTGGCCCTCTGTGAGTCTGCAACAAGAGAGACCATGCCACACTTCAGAAACTATATGTGTACATTTTTAATACTCCCCCATTCAAAAAATTATCTTCAGTATTAAAGTGGCGTGGTCAGTATGAGCTAGCAGTAGAAAGGTCTTAAAGGGCATGGTTAAATAAAACCTGAGTCTAACAGGCATGTGCAACACACAACTACTTAAAAAAATACATACATACATATATATATATATATATATATATATATATATATATATATATATGTCCAGCCTAAGGCTAACTAGCTTTAAAAATGTCTGGTTCTTCCTCCTGCTACCTAGGCTGCCCAAACTGTGTAAAACAAATATGTATAGTTGACCTATTTTTATTTCACTCCGGTCCAGGCACATGATCCATTGTGTTAGTGAGCAGTGGCTGAAGGGGAGAGGAGGAAGCCCTCAACCATGGCTGAGAGTTTTGGGAGCCAGGATGTCACTTCATGTCCTAGGGATTGTTGGAACTCCCTCCTCTCCCCTGCAGCCATTGGTGACTGACAGAGGGGAGCCAAAGTTGCAGATCACATGACTGGATCAGAGCAGACTAAAAATAAGTAAGTGTACACATGTATTTTTATATAGGTTAAGTAGCACAGGTTAAGTAGCACAGGTAGTAGGAAGTTGGAGGATATATTTTTAAGGCTTGTTAGTTATAGGGAGGAGTACTACTTTAAACTCTTCCTTCACATAACCTGTCCAGCTTACCTTAACCCCTTGGCGCTGGCGCCTCCTGGCCCTTTAAGGGTTTCAGAAGCCGGGAGGCGGGGCAGGGTTTAGGGTCATGTGACCACCGTGACACGCTGTCACATGATCGGAAAAGGTCTCAATCGAAAGAGGAGATCGGGACCTTTCCGTGAGTACTGGACATGTGTGCTGGGAGCACGCAGGGCGCGCACTCTCAGCACATATGTTTTTTTTTTAATAGAACGGAAATGTGTGGCCACTTGGCGTCTAGGCCCAGACGTCAGGAGGCCGCACATTTGCGTTCGGCCGGCGTCAAGAGGTTAAAGAAGAATTTTATACAATAGTCAGCAACTACTTACCAACCAGCAATAAAAAAAAATGGTCAGAAGTATTGGTGGTCAGTGATTGGCTAGAAGGTGTCCCATAAATTCCTTTCTGGTCTAGTTGGGTTCTCTGTAAACAAAAAAATCCACTACTTACCTGTCCTGCGGTCCCTCACATTTTACATATTGGTAGCATGCACCAGAGTTGGCCATCATTATGGTAGCAGGTAACACTCCTCTCGCTTTGATATCTGGACGTCTCTTTCAGGTATCAGAAAGGGCCTGCAGAAGCTCTGATTATTGAGC
The DNA here is from genome assembly GCF_062004578.1 of Staurois parvus. Classification (NCBI taxonomy): domain Eukaryota; kingdom Metazoa; phylum Chordata; class Amphibia; order Anura; family Ranidae; genus Staurois; species Staurois parvus. Next base: position 14,534,389 of record NW_028318039.1, on the reverse strand, counting down.
TGATTATAGAGAAATGGGAGGCTGCCTCTGCTGGCCTTCTGAAAATGCTGGCTGCCAGGTTATTATAGTATATTGATCCATTGACTTCAATTCTTTCCACATCACAGACCTGGATTCAGATCAGGAAACTAGGAGAAACATCAGAGACCATGCATTTGTGGAATGATAACACAGTAATGGCAGCCTCCATCATCCAAGGTTTCCTTTAAGATTCTTTTCCCAATAGCATGGCACTGGACCAGATCACGTCACTATCCCATTCTCCATCCTACTACCTTGCATCAAGTTGCTTTGTTACCTTACATTTTGTATTTTGCTCCCTTGTTACCCTGTACCCTTGTCTTGATTGAACCTTGTCTTTGTTTTGTATGTATCTTTCCATTTTTTCTGATAGCTTTCCTCATTATACAGTACCCAGTGAACTGTCTGTCTGTTTTTACACGCCGTCTGTGCACTTAATTTTCAGTTTAGTTCTTTTTGTCACTTCATCTAGTCTATTTAAAATAAGAAAAATTGGTGTAGCGCTAAAGCAAATGCCACTAAACATACATATGCATATATAAACAAGTAGGTGTAGGTACGCCCTGACGACACTTCCGGTACGCGGTGACGTCACTTCCGACGTATGCGCCATATTGGGACTCCGGGTACACCCACAGCACTAGGATACAGGAGGATTTACATAAGGCTGTATACTTTTTGTGGACATGTGAGTGGACATTATTTATATATATTTTATCAATAAATATTGCGGTATCACGCTATGGGAAGTCTCTTTTTATGTCTCTGAGCATCATCTGGTGGTATATTACCACCATTATGTAGCAGCTGGAGGTGGCTTTTTGGATAACAGCGCCTGAGGTAGCATCCAGTGTGGACCTGTATCGGCTGACATCCGAGGAATATACCTATAAGGTGTAAAGGCGTATTGGCCCTTGTGGTCAGTGCGGGGAGGTGAGGAGGCACTCAAACCATTTTTGGATTGTGGCACCAGTGGCACTCTCACGCCTTTTAAAAGGATCACAGTATCTGTGTGAAGTGGACTGCAATATATTCACCTTTGTCACTTGTTGAAGTAAATTACCCCTTTGCATGGTGTTGTGTGCAACCATCACAAGCATAGAGGCACGTTTCCCTATTTTGGGATATGCAATAAGTTTTTTATGCATGACTATTTATAAGCATCTTTTACCCTTTTTACTTGTTTATATATGCATATGTATGTTTAGTGGCATTTGCTTTAGCGCTACACCAATTTTTCTTATTTTATATATGCACTTTTTGGTTTAAAGGAGGGTGTTGGCAGCTTAGTGTATGTGTTTTTTCATCTGAAGCGCAGGAGGTTTTAATATATTTTACTCATCTAGTCTATTACTTACTTTTTTATTAGTTACTCCTCGTCTGTCAATTTTTCCAGCAAGGCTACAACAGTAGCCAGACCTCTTTGACTAAGCCCTGGGGACAAGGTGAAATGCATCAGGAAGCATGGTTTAGGAGGAGTTGAGGCAGCTTTCCACTAATACCATACACCGGGCTATTGGTAGTGCAGTGCTTACACACTGCACACTTGTTAAGTTTCCCAGGATGAAATTTCAGATGCTAGCACCCATTTAAAAAGTGGATCACCAGAGCAGCAAATCCATCATTTTGAGCTGCACTCTCAATTGTCTGAACAGCAGTCAGTAGATTCAAACCTGCTTTGGAAGTATGGAACTGATTAAAGATAATAAATAGAGAGCATGGAAATTACATACTACAAACATCAGCACATACACTCACAGTAACCCTGGAAGTTTTGCTATGGATTCTGAATGCAATGACCTGCAACAAACTCAGATTAGGTTAAACAGTAAACTTTCTGATTTTAGCACAACTACAGTGCGGTACATACTTTGCAGGTAAAATTGTAAGTTTGTCCACAAGTAGATTTTTAATTCATACATATAGCTGAATGTTTCCATTTCCTATGGCTCATACTGTAAGTACATTTAGGTTACAGCAAACGCTAAACTCTGGAAGCTTGGTAACAGCAACAGGAATATGGTATTTTTTCCGCACTTTTGTTGTGCCAATGCAAGGTTCACTGTATGCTTCATGAAACCAAAACATCATATGTACTCCAGTGTGTCCACTACTGTACCTCCTTTATCACATATATAGCAGCACATTACTAACAAAGTTCTATGTGTATCTGAGGGAAATGTCTTCCATAGCAGCCAACATATTTAAATTGTTTTTGCAGTCTGCTTTTGTTGCAGTTATATTGCATGTACAGGTGAAACTCGAAAAATTAGAATATCGTGCAAAAGTTCATATATTTCAGTAATGCAACTTAAAAGGTGAAACTAATATATGAGATAGACTCATTACATGCAAAGCAAGATAGTTCAAGCCGTGATTTGTCATAATTGTGATGATTATGGCTTACAGCTCACGAAAACCCCAAATCCACAATCTCAGAAAATTAGAATATTGTGAAAAGGTGCAATATTCTAGGCTCAAAGTGTCCCACTCTAATCAGCTAATTAAGCCATAACACCTGCAAAGAGTTCCTGAGCCTTTAAATGGTCTCTCAGTCTGGTTCAGTAGGAATCACAATCATGGGAAAGACTGCTGACCTGACATTTGTGCAGAAAACCATCATTGACACCCTCCATAAGGAGGGAAAGCCTCAAAAGGTAATTGCAAAAGAAGTTGGATGTTCCCAAAGTGCTGTATCAAAGCACATTAATAGAAAGTTATGTGGAAGGGAAAAGTGTGGAAGAAAAAGGTGCACAAGCAGCAGGTATGACAGCAGCCTGGAGAGGATTGTCAGGAAAAGGCCATTCAAAATTGTTGGGGACTTTCACAAGGAATGGACTGAGGCTGGAGTCAGTGCATCAAGAGCCACCACACACAGACAGATCCTGGACATAGGCTTCAAATGTCATATTCCTCTTGTCAAGCCGCTCCTGGGCTAAAGAAAAACAGACCTGGTCTGTTGCTCAGTGGTCCAAAGTCTTCTTTTCTGATGAGAGCAACTTTTGGAAACCAAAAACCCAGAGTATGGAGGAAGAATGGAGAGGCACATACTGCAAGATGCTTGAAGTCCAGTATAAAGTTTCCACAGTCTGTGTTGATTTGGGGAGCCATGTCATCTGCTGGTGTTGGTCCACTGTGATTCATTAAGTCCAGGGTCAACGCAGCTGTCTACCAGGAGATTTTGGAGCACTTCATGCTTCCTTCTGCAGACGAGCTTTATGGGGATGCTGACTTCATTTTCCAGCAGGACTTGGCACCTGCCTACACTTCCAAAAGCACCAAAACCTGGTTCAATGACTGTGGGATTACTGTGCTTGATTGGCCAGCAAACTCGCCTGACCTGAACCCCATAGAGAATAGAACCCCATAGAACCCCATAGAACCATAGAACCCCATAGAGAATCTATGGGGCATTGCCAATAGAATAGAATAGAACACTGCATAGAGTGCAGCCATGCATAGAGTGCAGCCATGCTATGCCAGATGTGGTGAATGTGTTGTCATTTGTTGGATGTTGTCGACAATACCAATTGCACCTGCACACACTCAATGGTTGTACATAAAGCAAAAATAACAAGAACAGATTTGAGATTCAGGGAAATTGTTTCATATAAACATATTTATAAACCTGTTAGATCAAATGCAAAAGTACAGAATATTATGGTAACAAAACATGCATATATACAGTATGCTGCTCAGGGGTGGACTGACCATTTGGAAACTCGGGCACTGCCCAAGGGCCCAAGGTCAGTAGGGGGCCCCATGAGATGCCCCTGGTGCCTTTTTCATAGGCTTTTTTGAGTTTGGGAAAGGACACAGAAGCCCCATGATCCCCCTATTGCCCGGGGGCCCCATGATTTGTGAGTCTGCCCCTGATGCTGCTGACAAACTGTCATGAGGAGTATGTTTCTGGTCATAAAGCTATAATCTCAGTAAATAATAATTAAATAATTTAGGAAAAATACCCACACAATATATAAGTGCCTTAGTAAGACTATCAAATGTACACATCATCAATAGAAGGAGTTTTCAGGCACATTTAACACCACATAAATGCCATTTTCCTTTTTAGGAAAACTGGTTTAATCAGAAAAACTATCTGGAGTGGCTCTTACTGAAAGCAGAGAAACAAAGAATCTGCAGTCATGGTGGAGGAAGAAAAATTTCACAGACCAAGCCATTTAAGCTTTTCTGGGAATTTATAAACAGAATATGAAACAAAAATAATTAAAAGTAGACGCTACTCCTGAAATAAGTGATACTAATAACCTTTTGAATTAATAAAAAAAACTCAACAAAAACTGAAAAATTATTAATACATAATGTCCAGGTCAAATAATCATGAAATGTCCATACACACATGTGATATCTAATCCAAATAATCATACAGTGTCCATGCAAAAAATCCACAGAGAACCCATACACCATGATCAGAGAAGCTGATGGTAAGTGTTCATTCCAAAGACCAAATCCACTGATTCACCACGTGTGATAAGATTAATTGCCAGATCTTTATAACCAGTGAGCCTATCACACCTTTCAATTGAGATAATCAGGAAGAGGGAATGGAACAGGTAACATAACAATCTTCTAATGTGTAATCTTTCAGAGATGGAAATACACTCAGAGAGAAAAAACTTCTATAGTGTAGTATATATGATTAAAAAGGAAATTCAGTAAAACAAATTGCAGTCACATTTTGTTGTGCCTGATCGGCACTAACATAAATCGTAGGATAGGATCAAACACCATGCTTTCTGATGACGCGATTCCGTGATATGCATTGAGGCTTGGCCATTGTCGTCACCTCCGGTTTCCCTCCACGTCACTTTCGGTGAACAAGTTCTGGCCCATGGAACACACGCCAGCTCAGAAACTGTGAGCGGCAGTACATGGTGTTTGATCCTACCCTATGTTTTGTGGTAGTGCCAATCAGGCATAACAAAATGTAAGTGCAATTTGTTTTACAGAATTTCCTTTTTAATCAAATAAATATACTACACTATAGAAGTTTATTTCTCTCTGATTGTTTGCGTGTCATTTCCATCTATGGGAGATTACTCATTAGAAGATTGTCATGTTAGCTGCTCCATTCCCTCCTCATGTTGATGGTCTCAGCTGAGAGGAGTGATAGGCTCACTGGTCATGAAGATCTGGTAAGTCATTAATCTTACCATATGCGGTGGATCACTGGATTTGGTCTTTGGAATGAACACCTACCATTGGCTTCTGTGAACACGGTGTATGGGTTTTCTGTGGATTTGTTGCATGTACACCTTATGATTACTTGAATTAGATATCACATACTGTGTTTGCATGGACATTTTATGATTATTTGAACTTGACATTATGTGTAAATAATTTTTTTCACAATTTTTGTTGAGATTTTTTTTATTCATACAAAAGGTTATTGGTATCACTTTCTTCAGGAGTAGTACCTACTTTTAATTATTTTTGTTTCATATATAGTGTTTGTTTGCACTAAAGGAGCGTCTTTAATTTTATAGATACTAGGTTGGCACCTCTTTCATATATATATTTTTTCTATAAAGATATTATATTCAACATTAAATCAATGTAAAAGCAAATAGAAAAGATATTACCAGTTGTATTCCAGGACTGAGAAATAATTATAAACTCAAATTTGCTTGACCCCAGAAAAGGATTTTATTGCATTTAAAGAGTCGTCCATGGAGTCATGGATTTGAGATTTGAATTTTTATATTATGCTCCCAAATCAAGGTGAAGAGGAGACGTCATTTTAAAGATGAAGAGGGAAGTGTTCTGGACTAATAGATTATCTACAAAGTCAAATGACCTTAACAGATATTGCATTTTATACCTCTCCAACTAAAGAAGTTAATTAGTCTTGTGTTTATTTTTGAATACGTTTTCAAATTGTGAGTGTTACAATTGTATTCAATATATATACAGTATGCTTAGCCCTCTTTTGGGTGGTGGTGAGAATATGCGAAATACCCTTCACAAACAGGATAGTGAGCTAAACCTGTACTAAATTAGAGAACCATAACTTTTTCTAAGTGAAAGAGTGGGTTTGGTAACAAAGTTGACAGTGCCTCCACCCAGAATAGGATCTCTATAAACAGGGGAGATTCCTTTCCTGGGAAATTAACCAGTAATCTAATCAAAGCGATCGGGAGCAGAGGAACTTCTGCAATCAGCATATAACATTAACCATAAGTATGTAGATGCACAACAGTATGGAAATAATACAAGCTTTGTATACAAGATTATTAATAGTACGTACTGTACATCCAATGTACAAACAAGTATTATTAGCAAAGGGCCCAAAAGTGTCCTGGTGGAAAATACCCAGTATATATATATTTATTAATAGAGACATCTCCAGATGAATGTTGCAGCAAAGTTTAATTGCAGTGGCCCCTGTGGATGATCACTATGTAGTGTCTGTCTTTGTGTCAGAGACATGAAGACAAAATCAGCAATGATGGGGAGATCCTTGAGCTGTTGTCCAACCAACTGCAATGCAGCTTTTCACATGCAGAAACTGGCGTGGCACTGGAACTCAGTCAGACTATCTACTCTGTGCTTTAGTCCCTCCCTAGTAATTTCTAATCTGACATAGAACTGGACCTCTAACTACCAGAAGTGGCTTTCAGATGCTTAACTTGGTCCAACCCTTTACTGGTTATTGAAATTAGCTATATAATCCCAGACCAGAAGGAACAGGATTAACTAAAAAAAACAGGAGCCGCATATAACTACAATAACAAGTGCTGCATGTAGACTCTATTGCAATAAACAGGTTCACCTATTAAAATACTGGAAAGGGACCACTACACACATACAGTAGCACAGACCTAGATATCTGGCACTGTGCATATGAGATGATAACGGTAGATAAGGACTTGGCTGTCATTAGAATTCAGATCAAAACATTATAGGCAACTACAAGTGAATAGCCAGAACACAGGAACAATTACCTAATAGTCTCTGATTCTGGACATGTGGTGTCAGCTACTCTCTTTCTCCATTTTCTCCTTTTGGGGTTTTCAAGCCAGCCTAGGAGGGGCAGGACTGACCATTTGGAAACTCAGGTACTGCCCGAGGGCCCGGAGTCAGTAGGGAGCCCCATGAGATACCCCTGGTACCTTTTTCATAGGCTTTTTTGTGTTGGGGCAAGGACACAGGGGTCCCTTGATCCCCTATTGCCTGGGGGCCCCATGAGTTGTCAGTCCGCCTCTGACTACACACAATTTATTCTGTGATAAACAGCAATTACAAATACAGACATCTGAAGGCAGCAGATCCCTACATACTGTACGTTTTACAGACTCATTTGATACAACTGAACTTGTTTTCCCTGTTGTGATACATCACACATCACATCAATCACTGTATTGGGACATAAATTTCTCTTTGGATGTTTAGTTTTCTCTCATATAGTAAAACATTTTTCTCTTTTACAGATTCCTTAACATAGAGGCTATTTCCTGTTATTTGATTTAAATGACATATTCTGCTAGTTATGTTACCAGGTGCCTTCACAAAGAGTGCTGTAAGTTAGTCTGACAATATTTCCTATATTATGCTGACCTACATACCATGATTTTCAAATAAATCTAAGCGGTTTCTTGGGTCAGGAGGACATGTAGCAGCACAATAGTCTGGATTATGATGATATATATCACAAAAATATTTTAATTATATAGCTTAGATCATCCCCATTTGTTTTTGGATTGAATCAGCTTTTTTTAAACACTGTTAATATTTACAAAATGTAAAGGCTTAAAGTACCACACATTGGTATATAGGATTTGAGTAGATGGTAATGAGTTAGTTTGCCTCCTGTTTACTACCATATTTATTTGACACTATAGAAAATTCAACAGGACTCAAATAACTTATTCTTTGGATTCTTTGAGACAAATCAGAACCCAGTGGTGGACGGTGGAGTCCACTGTATCTGGATACAAACGCACATCCTAGTCTATAGTACAACAGCATGGTACTACTACCCGTAAACTCATAATATGGTGTAGGGAAATCCTACAACACAGCTTTGCAAGCAAATATCCAATCTGAAAGAGGTCGGTAGCCAGATGTTCAAAGCTGTTAAAATCTTCCTTATACATATCCATTAGTAGTATAAAAAAATTCCTATACAGAACTGAAACATTTCAACCCGTACGGGCTTTAGTCATAGCAAAGTATTCAAAAGTGATAGCACATTATATTACCTCTCTCAAGATTCACAAGGAAGATGGGGCAGACATTAACACCTGCAATCAAAGATCATTCCTTTTGAATCATGAGAGAGGAGTAGAACAAATTATATATCTCAAAAATACAACAAAAATGAACAAATACAAAGCGTGAGATAGGAAATAGAGGAGATTCAGATCTATGTCCCACCTGACGTTTAACCTCTGTGGGATCCTAGTCTGTAATATAAAAATCCACTTTGCCTCTCTCCAATAATCTGCGATGACGGTCTCCCCCCCGGGTGCTGAGACCACATGTTCAATTCCACAGAATCTAAAAAAGGAGGTATTCCCTCAATGTTTCTCTTTAAAATGACTTGAAGCGTCGGAGATGAATTTGGGTTACTGAAGTAGCAAAAATGTTCCCTGATTTGCATCCTCAAAGATCGGGTCATGCACACTACATATTGCAAGCGGCATGAAGTACAGACAATCATGTACACAATATAATTAGTTCTGCAATTAATATATTATTTGATGTTAATTGCTTACTCGTAACTGTTCCAGTGCGTAGGTTAAGATGACAAAACCTACAAGTACTCATGCCACATGGGAAGGAACTCAGGACAGTCAGGTAGGTCGAAACTGTTCAGAGGTTCTATAATAACTTGGAGAAAGAAGAGTGGCTAAGGTGGGTTGAAAATCTGCACCCTTTTGTAAAATTGAATTCAGCTGCTTGTCAATGTATAATATTGGGAGATTGTTTTTGATTATGTTACAAATGCACAATGGTTGTGTTGGGATAGACTCAAAGACAAAGTACAATGAATAATATAAATTCATAAACACTGAACTTAATTTGAATGATGCAAACAATACAATACTGTACCCGTCTTCAATAAACTATGTTACAGGCACTAATATGGCATTATGTGTTTACAACCACAGTCTTCTAATATTTCTATAGTAGAAATAAGAAAATGACGTAAATATAACGTATAAATCCTAATTTAATTAATTTAAAGAGTATTTTTTGCCAGTAACAATGACTCTGATGACTGGTATTTGGCTATTTGTTTTGAAAATAATAATACTTATTGCCTAAAGGTTCTTACTGTTCAAAGAATTTTATAATGGAATATAAAAGATTTTAAAAGTCAAAAACCCAAGGGCATTGCTAAAATGTATAGTATTTTCCATTCATTGACAGCTGTTCCACAGCTACATGCTGTATTAATTATACTGGTTTAAGAAAATTTACATTTCCAAATAGGTTCATGACAAAATGTACTAACAAGAATAACCATTGCCCAAAAACAACCAATAAACTGCCAACTGTAGTTTATGCAGTGCAGATTTTAAATGAAATTAGGATTGTGATTGGCGTGTTGCTATGGTCAACAAAGTCTTTTCTTATAAGTGCACTGTGCACAAATAAGCCTTAGCCTGGAAATATATTTTGCTCACACCTATGTCTCTTAGCTATCTGTCATCTGTCTAACATTGTGACATGGTTGACATAGAAATTATTTTCACTGACAAAAAATGATGACATTATTTTGATAAATACATCCTTAACTGTAAATTTATAGTGGCAGATCCAAAGCGAATTAACACGGTCAAACAATTTGCAATTATTGCTGACAAGTAATCACAAAAGGACCTGCTTATATTATTAAGACCATAATTTAGTTTGACAATTTTAGTTTTCAGACATGAATATGAATAAGAATGATTAGAAATCACTAAAAACATATAGCAAAACAAAAAAATTGATTCTCTTATAGCCATCAATATCATGCATAATGTAGTGCAAGGAAAGTCAATTTTTGAAACACATAGGGGTTGCTTTACTGAAACTGGGGAGTGCAAAATCTGGTGCAGCGCTGCATGGTAGCCAATCAGCTTCCATGTTTTTTTTGTCAAAGCTTAATTGAACAAGCTGAAGTTAGAAGTTGGCTGGCTACCATGCACAACTGCACTAGATTTTGCAATTTTAGTATGTCCTCCATAATGTATATATACACACATACCTACACACAGACAAACACACACACACATGAACGCCATTTGAAGTAATATCTAGTTCAAGGAGCTTTGCAAGAATCAGGTTTTTAGATACAAGGGGAGGTTGATTGGACACCAGCACAGAACTGGGACCAGGCTAAGGAATAGGTTTAAAATGCTTTCAACCTAAGATTCAAATACATGACTGAAGTAAATGTAAGTCCCCCTAAACAAAGGGTGGGGTCTGCCTGCTTGCTCAGAAGGGAATCTGTCTGTTGATCCCTGCTAAGCAGACAGATGACAGGTCTATGTAGGCTCCGCTTATGCAGAGCGAAAATGGACATAGCCCGCTCTCCTCTATGGGCAGTTAGGTGTAAATGGGCCACCTGTACATTTACACCTGACTGCCATTCGGATTGGATGTAGGCTGGTGTAAACGGAAAAATGTCTGTTTACACCTGCTGCTTCATAGAGGAGAATGAAGGATTTGATTGGGCCCACCTGAAAAACAGACAGGTGGATTCAGTTGGAGCATCGTTTTTATTTTGGATAGGGTATAGAAGGTCTAAAAACCCAGAAATCTCTCAAAAATTAGAAAATTCCCCTAGTTGCCAAGAGTAAGGATGGGCCACACGTACCAGGATTAGGCTTACGGAATGTTCTTCAATCTGTGCTGAAGTTCTGAATATTAAACAATGGGAGCCAAAGCTTTAAAATCAATTCTAGGCTAATAGGCACAAAATTGTCAAAAAAAGGGCATGGGGAGCTGAACACGGTCTTGGGATAAGTACTAATGCAATTTTTTTTAATGCCAGTTAGTGGGGAGCAGCAGTTTTAATAATGCTGCTTTTCACCTTTTAGACAAAAATAATAAATGCACTTTTTTGCAGGTAAAAAAATGTGCATTTATTATTTTTGTCCAAATGAGCCTGTAAAGCATTGCACCAGTGATCAGTAGATTGCTGATGCCGTGTAGGTCTCCTGCAGACCTGTCAGAATATCTGCTTGCCATACAGGATGTAACATCAAGCAGATATTCTGACAGGAAGCTTCAATGAACTACCATGGTGTTCCACAGCACCATGGTAGTTCATTGAATACTACAAGCCCGCAGCCACTAAGGCTGCCAGGACTTGTAGGCACTCATTCACAGAATTCTGTGAATGAGTGATGTGGCTTTTTGGGCAGAGCCCCGAATGGCCACATTGTTTTCAAATCTGACAGATAGTACTGGGAAACTTCTCCCCATACTATCTGTCAGAGAAAAGTGGCGATCTACACAATATACTATTGTGAAAATGACATTTACAAAGAAAAAAATGTCAGAGAGACCAGCAGAGATGAACATTGAGAGTCAGCCCAGAACTCAAAACAGGCAGCCATGCCAGAACTCAGCCCAGCCTGTCAGGCCAGAGCTCACCCTAGCTAGCCAGCCAGTCAGGCCAAAATTCAAACACAGCCCAGCCTGCAGGTCTAGATGCAAGCACAGCCTAGCAAACTTGCAAATGAAAGTAAATGTTTCTCACTGAAGATAAAAAAGTAGGAAATGTTTATGTTTATATAACACCGTTTATATTATTATATTTAAAAAAAATTTTAAAACCTTTCTTAGGTTTTTAACCTCCCTGGCGGTATGATTATTTCAGATTTTTGGTGCTGAAAGCAGTACCATTACTTTGCATGGAAATATGTTGTTTTTTTATTGTAGGCCTGTCATTTTTAGGAATAACTCACTGAAATCTGTCCGAACAAGAGTCTAGTAAACATTCCGGATATGATAAAACTTGAAACACGAAATCATAAATTATAATTTAATAAATAATCATAAAAAATAATAATATAATAATAATAAATTTAATTCAATATAATAATCAAACCAAAAACACTGAAATTTGAAATATAGCGCCAAGTTCGCACATCGCTGAGCAAAGTCGCAAAATCGTTTTTAGTGTCTGATGACGAATTTCCCCACAAATCATTATCACTCAATTCTGCAAGTGGTTCTGATTTACTATCGCTGTTCTCTAGCCGGTCTAAAACCGCTTTTGACCTAAAATTACGCTTTTTGGACGCCGTGGACTTTTCTAAGTTTCCGGGCAGAAACAACAGTCAGAATGCAAGCAGGGCACAGTACAAAGCACTAGGGACAAAATGTATGTGAAATGCTTTGAAACAGCAATGTTTTGCTATGTAATATTTGTTTACCAAAAAATTAAATTTTTTAAAATTTTAAAATTTGCCACCGGTTCCGGCCCCCGTACATCCCGACGTCACAGGGACCGGAACACGGAAGCCGGATGCCGGCATCGGCCGGAGGAGATGGCTGGGGATGCTGTAGGAGGGACATCGCGGGAGCGAAGGACAAGGTAAGCGCTGCAGGGAATCCCTGAGCAACGCCGCATGGTAAGCCCGAGTGTAGCTCGGGGATACCGCTTTTGGTACTTCAACTCTACCCCAAGCTACACTCGGGAATACCGACAGGGAGGTTAATGATCACTTGCTAGGTTATCTAATAATAATAATAATAATAATAATAATGGAATACTGCACTCTGGTGATCTTTGATTTTCTCCATGTTTTCAGGGTAGATATCCACCTTTCCTTTTAAATTTATTAGATATAACAAACACACTAACATTCGTGCTGGATTGCTTTATTTTCTCCAGATCTTGGCTGCCACATTATTTTGGAACACACCTCTTCCTGTCTTTCATCCATTTTTTTGGGCTGTTGGGGACACTACATCAAGCTCTTGCATTTTAGGCAGCCACTTTGGTGATCTTTATGTATATGGATGGGGTGGTTCCCGGGGTGAGCTCTTTTGCCATCCACTTATTTTGTCATATGCTTTACTGCAATCTTGTGGGAGTGTACCGGACATCTTTGGTTAAGGTGTAGACATATTGTATTGTGTTCCTGGACATATTGTATTGTTTATTATACCAGGGTATCCTGAGGCGGCAATGGATTGCATAACATGTTGGGACCTTTGGATACTCCTCTGCTTTCTATAAAGCTGCATGACTTCCTATGAATGAAGACTAATGAAAATAACCTATGTATGATGCATTTGGATACTGGTTTATACTTTAAACAGGAGGTCTACTCTGCTGGCAGAGGACCTTGAATTGTGTTTTGGGGGTACCAGTGACATACTGTACACTCTGAGATTTGTTTTTACCAGACTGGATGTTAACTTATGTATGTAATAAAATGTCTATACTTTTAATATTGTTGCTGTGAGTCCAATTCCTGGGATTTCTTGGCACCTTAAAAATCCATAGTTTCTCCTTTCTCTTTTTGTGCTGTGAATTACACAGTGGGATGTGGTGCCACATATATCCTGCTACATCTTTGTTATAATAACATTCATAAATCCCTTAATAAATGCAGCTTTCCCTAATGACATTTTTTTATTTAAATAATGGCTTGAGAAGCAAATATGGCAGAAAACATTAAAGACTCATAAAATAACACATTTTAATTCAACTATTAGTTTTCACTATAGGATAATTTTGTTGAATCGGTGTTCAATATTTGAAGCAAACCAAGTTTCTAGGCATGTTAGAACAGGAATTGATGTGTGCATACAATGAAAGCATGCAAATATGTAAAACTAATTTTTCATTAGAACTGCAGATTATATCTGAACATTTTACAGGGAATAGAAGTAGGGTTGGCCATTGTTTATTTTCCCAAAAGATAGTCCCATTCAGTTTTTTTCACATTTCAATTCACTTTTTTCTTGCCAAAATTACTAACAACATGGATGATTTTTGTGTCTCGGGAGCCATGGAACAGCTGAAAATATTAGTGAAAAATTCAATTCCATCAGTATTATTACTTGATAACAGATGAATGAGATGATCCTAATGACAGTGAAGTGATGGATTGCACTGTTGTGTCAACATAACACCACAGCCAATATTGGTTATAATCTGAATTAGAATGCCTCCGCAATTGCTGTTAAAGTGTCAGGTGGCTGCGGTTACACTTGTCGAATAGAATGTGAATTTTGTTTTTCAGCATTTATGGCCTCTGGGAAATCCAGCAGCGCTGAAGGGTACTGAAAACAACATTTATATGCTTCATATTTTACCCACATTTACCAAGACGGCAACAAATAAAATAAATACAAATCCAAGATATTTGTTACTTGGAGGAATAATGATATTGAAACAGGTTTGCCTCATGATTCATTTCCAAACTACAGATCAAAATGGCTTAAAATTCAATCACAACAGACGTTTTGTGCATTATTTTTAAAAGTATTTTACAGAGCTTTTAATTCTTGAAATACAAATATTTGAATTTTGTTGATAGGCAAACTTGCAGCTTGAAGAGCAGGTGATTAATAAAATGAATTCAACTGCTAATGCCATTCTGGGAAATTGTTTAGGTGTGTTAATGCCAGTAAAGTCCACTCACTACAGCCTTAATCTGCATTATATATCAAACATTGCTGCCACGCTCAGCAGGACACTCATAGAACTTTGGACTGCAGCCTCTTTTACAAGATTTTAGCTATTAGAATGGACACCAGCTAGCAAGGAAAGCCCAATTTGCATGAATTAGTGGTGGAGCAAATTTTGTTTGGTTCATTTATTGCAAGTCAGTACTTTCTAGCATTTAAAGATCATTGAAATACCTAAGATAACAACAACCACAAGGATTTAGTGTACTGGGTTACTAGCTATACAAGTTAAATAACAATTTAGAGTAGTGGAACTAAAGGAAAAACGTTTTTCATTTTGGAACTAGTGTCACTATTGGATGATTTTCCCGCTATTAGTGTTCTAATGTCAATTCAAAATATGGGAATTCCTTTTATTTTCACTGTGGGTGATAACAGTAAACAGGACAAATAGAGTGAATTTCCCTAACGGGGGGCACAGACTGCAATAAAAACTGATAGGTGTTCTAATCCCTCTCCATTCTATTCAAAACTTAAAAAAAAAAACTTTTGCCTTTAATTACACTTTAAATATAATTTAAAGTTTGTGGAAAAGCTTGCCAGTTCACTTTCCACTGAAATTTGCAGATAATGGCCAACAGCTCATTTTATGTATGCACGTGCTATGTCAGTGATAAGCTATGTCATTGATAAGCCTCCCATAATAGCTAGCAACCCTCTACTGCAGGAAAAAGCCTCACTAGTTCTTGAGGAGGCAATAACCAAAATGCATGGCATTTCCAACTGTATAAAAAACAATTTCATGTGTTGTATAAGGAAAGGGGTGTCTATTGGCAGATCACAAGAACTCTTTCCCAACATTTTTTTAAACCCCAGGAGCTGACAATCTATACCTTATGTCAGTGTTCTAAAAGCTGCATTTTTGTAAATAAAAAGCTGGTCACAAACTGTTCTTTAGGAACAGAATTTTTATTCTTACAAATATGAGAACCAAGAGCTGACAGTTTGTTTCCACATTCACATCGTACTGTACTTCTTTAGGAACATATATATATAACATATATATATATATATATATATATATATATATATATATGTATATATATATATATATATATGAGTATATTTTTTAAAAATATGGTGTTGTAGTTTCAAAATTAGACAAATTATTTCCAAAGTTGTTACACTAAAGGCTGTTTTTTTCTGACAAGCTGTGATATTTTTTTTGCCAAAATGCCTTACATTTGTTCTTCACAATCTAAAAATCAATTTATACAGATAGTAAAGGAAACATATTTTTTTTTGACAAAATATGATTTGTTTCATTTGCAGGAGCTGACAATCTGCAATGTGAGAGGCACTGCTACCTCGCACTGTTGTCTTATGAGATTTAGAGAGAGATTTGGTGATTTCACACTGTGCTAATCATTGTTCACGTTGCTGGAGAGAAAACTGTAGTGCATGAATATCCCTGATTCTGCTTCTGTATTGAGTATTACTCCATCAGTCATAAGGGGGACAGTTCAGTAAATGAAGTGAAGCTATTTCTACTAATACAGTTGTGTCCAAAATTATTCAACCCCCACTGAAATTGAGTGTTTTGGCCAGTTTGACATTGCTTTTGATCATTCAGTCATCTTGCTTACATTTACATTAAAGAGGCACTTGTAGGTCAGACAAATATAACATAACAGTTATAATGAAATAACCACAAATGTCTTTTCTGTGCTCACAGCATTATCAGTTTTATTCAACCCCCAAGTGACATTCAATCTTAGTACTTAGTACAGCATCCTTTTACAGTTATAACAGCTTTTAAACGTGAAGCATAGCTTGACACAAGTGTCTTGCAGCGATCTACGGGTATCTTCGCCCATTCTTCATGGGCAAAGGCCTCCAGTTCAGTCACATTCTTAGGCTTGCGCACTGCAACTGCTTTCTTTAAGTCCCACCAGAGGTTCTCAATCGGATTTAAGTCTGGTGACTGCGATGGCCACTCCAAAATGTTCCAGCCTTTCCTCTGCAACCATGCTCTAGTGGACTTGGAGGTATGCTTGGGATCATTGTCCTGTTGAAAGGTCCAACGTCTCCCAAGCCTCAGGTGTGTGACGGACTGCATCACGTTTCCATCCAATATCTCCTGGTACTGAAGAGAATTCATGGTACCTTGCACACGCTGAAGCTTCCCTGTACCTGCAGAAGCAAAACAGCCCCAAAGCATGATTGACCCTCCACCATGCTTCACAGTAGGCAAGGTGTTCTTTTCATCATAGGCCTTGTTCTTCCTCCTCCAAACATAGCGTTGATCCATGGGCCCAAACAGTTCTAATTTTGTTTCATCAGTCCACAGAACACTATCCCACAACTTTTGTGGTTTGTCCACATGGCTTTTGGCATACTGCAGTCGACTCTTCTTATTCTTTGGAGACAGCAAGGGGGTACGCCTGGGAGTTCTGGCACGGAGGCCTTCATTACGCAGTGTGCGTCTTATTGTCTGGGCTGAAACTTCTGTACCCACATCTGACAAATCTTTTCTCAGTTCCTCAGCAGTCACACGGGGACTTCTCTCCACTCTACGCTTCAGGTAGCGCACAGCAGTCGAAGTCAGCATCTTCTTTCTGCCACGACCAGGTAGCGTTTCAACAGTGCCCTTTGCCTTGAATTTGCGAATGATGCTTCCTAAGGTGTCTCTTGGTATGTTTAACATCTTTGCAATCTTCTTATAGCCATTGCCCTTCCTGTGAAGAGAAATCACCTCTTCTCTTGTCTTCCTGGACCATTCTCTTGCCTTCACCATGTTTGTAACCACACCAGTAAATGTCTAGAAGGAGCTGAGTATCACAGTCATTTTAAAGCTGCCTAATTGGTGCTTATTATGCTTGATTGCTGCTCGGTGACATCCACAGGTGTTTTCAATACCTGATGGAAAGCACCTGTATGAACCTCTGTTCTTCAGAGTGGTAGTCTTTAAGGGGTTGAATAATTGTGGCAATGAAGAAACCACATAAGAACCATTTACTACTGTATTACATAAACAATTGATGTCATTTTAGTTGCATTTGGGTAGTTACAACGTCCTTGTAGGATTTGATTCTGAATACAATTCCAAATGTACACTATAGTCCCTAAACCCCTTTACAGCATTGGGGGTTGAATAATTTTGGACACAACTGTATGTCTACTTCCACACAGAGACACAAGGGTCAAGTTACTAAAGTCAAATAGATTGTTCACTTTGCAGGGGAATTTTCATTTTGCTTCTTTTTCATTAAAAGGAAAGATAATCCTTCAAAGTTCCAGCTGACAGCTGAATTCCACATTCAGTGTATTAAAAGCCCCGTTTTGGGTTTAAAATGGTATGTTATGGGTAAAGGAAGCTTGCTGGGTTGTTTTAATAAAGGGAGATACACTTCTGATGTAGCAAAGCATATGTTCACTTTGTAAAATTAATTTGAACAAAAAAGTAGGTACATGTTCACTATGAATGCTCAGTCATGTACAAGGGAAGTAAAAAATCAAGGTTTCGTTTAGCAGTCTCTATTCAGACATGTGTAGGAGACTGAGGGAAATTTTGCACAGGTTGCATAAAAACATTAGTGGTAGATCAATCCCCGATGTACTCGGCTCAAAACTAAAATGATTTTTGGGTGAAGTTCTACTGTAATAAGTCTTACACATTGTTTTATTTATTATTTAGCTTGCTAAAGTACTGTGAGTCATAAGCCATCTACTTTTTATTTAAAAATACAATTAAAAAAGTTTTACCTTCTTTTATCCTTTGTTACATTTCAATGTATACATGAATTCCCAGATGTCTGCATGGCAAATCCCAGGTGGGCGGTCCCTAAACAAGGACCTTCATGGCACTAAGTTTTTTTTCAATGAAAACTGCAATTAAAATTTACTTTTGAACTTACGTTAACATGTTAAAGCCTATGTAAAGTTTTTTTTTTGAGCGGGTTTGCATATACTTTTGTTTAATCGTAATATTGGGAACTGAATGTAGGCTATGATAAAGTTCTTGCTCCCAGAGATGTCATTTATTGGTTTATCTGTTGGTTTTGGGTAAATTTATTTTAGTTTTCTAATGCTGTTTCACTCTTTATCACAAGTGGGTGTTTTGTGGTTTCGTGTCCATAGTCATTACTGCCAGGTTTTATGATAATGTATTTTTCAAATATTCCAAAGTGTAGAATGGAGCAGTTCTCAGCTATCAGAGTAACTGACTTGATAGTCTTTAGCCTTGAGTTCTTTTTAATTAAAAACTGTACTGGTATGAACTCATAAATCTCCTGTATGCCAGATATTAATTTGTAAAATTCTAATTCATTAAACAAAATGACTAAACTTTCAGGTCACAAATGAATAAAGTGGCTAAGCTTTTCAAAATAAATCCCTAAAGTGTTACTAAACCCAGGTCCCTGCATTCACTATATCTGTTCTCCCACAGTACACAGAACATGGAAGTGCAATTATTTTAGTAAATATAAACTGCTAAATACCTTTTCTCATCAGCAATTAAATCAGTTTTGTGACTTCTATCAGTGTTCAGCAGAGCACTAATTAAAACTTGTAGGAGGAGTTTCCTTTCTGCTCAAGGAGGATGCAGAATCCCTTACCTTTGTCTGGACAGTGCTGATTGGCCCTGTGCTGATCACATGCACTCTCCCAAGGAAAAAAAACCTCTCTAGCAATACACACTAAACTGAGCATGTGCAGAATGGCTATGGTTCAGTCTGTCAGGAGATAAGAAATGGACATTTGAACAAGAGGAGGAGCAGATAAGTCAGGATCAAACTGCCTTTTTACACAATGCAGAGGATTAGCCTCTTAGGTTCCACAGTGAGTATAACAAGCATGCTTTACTGCATATACAGACTGATTTTACTGTTGAGGGTTTAGTAACACTTTAAGATACTATTGTAAAATAAATATAAAATAATTTTCAATTTGACAACTAATTAAACGCATTATTAGTAATATTACTAACATTGTATTACATCAACTGCATAGTTCATTAATACTTTGACTTACAGAGCAGTAATACATGTGTTGATCTAGCAGATGTTACCATTACATTCACATAAATTTGTGGTGCAAGAATAAATTATCAAATTATTATTTTTTTTTAATCTAAGACAAATATTATATATCGAATTTAAAGTAGAACTATAGGCAAAACTTTTTTTTTGTTTCATTTTGGATAGCGTAAGGGAGGGTTATAACCCCTGTCAGTTTATTTTTTGCCATCTGTGTCCCATTGGAGAGATTTATCCTCACTTCCTGCCCCATAGCCAAAACAGGAAGTGATAGGAAATATGTGCACATTAAGGGAATTCCTTGGAGACCCCAAGGTCATCAGAACTAGTGTCCTTATTGGAAAATTTCCCCTCTGGGGACAACCCAAAATATGCGATTTCTTTTACTTTCGATGATAATAGGACACATAGAGAGGATTAATCTCACTAATGGGGGCATAGACAGCAATAAAATTGACAGGGGTTCTAATCCATCTACACTCTATCCAAAACTAAAAAAAAGTTTTACTTTTAGTTATACTATAATATTATATTTTTTGGAATTTTAATTAACAATGATATTGTGGTTAGTTGTATTTATGTTATTTAGACTGTTCTGTACATTTCAGGTACAGGATGTGATCTTTATTTTGCCAAAATTGTCATCATTACGCACAAGACTCATGTGCAGGACACTTTACCACCAACATCATGACACATATGCATCATTTTGTTGCTCCATTCAATACCTTCTTCTGCCCTATGGAAAATAAAGGTACAATGGTGTGCATACCTCAGCTCCAAACTATCCTAAGGCTGGAATTGAAGTTGGCTTGACAGTTGTGTACTCAGTCTTCATAAGTATAACAGGTCTTAGATAAGGAAAGGTACAAGCAAATGTGCATATATCAATGTGTATGACGTGTGGGATTTGTTTTTTCTTTTTTTTTTCATTTTTATTGTCTAGGATATTTTTGTAGAGTCAACATTCTGATAAGCAAGTTATTGTGCATATAGATCCTCAGTTCATGTTCCCTGAAGGTGTTTACAATCAAATGTAGTGAGGTGACAATATGCTGTTCGTATGCTTTTGCATTGTGAAAGCAAGCTTGAGCACCTAAAGAAAGTCCATGTAGGCACAGGGAGAACAAACAAACTCCAGAGCACCCCAAATGGGATTTGATTCCAAGACCCAAAGCTACAAGGCAAAAATGCTAACCTCCTCTTTTTTTGGTGATTTTTAGAATATTATTATGTGCCCCTATTTTTCTTACCACACTACTTCTAAATTTTAGCTCTACAAAATGCTTATTTTAATACCAGATTATTATGTTTTCTGTTCATGCATAACAACTGCTCTTAGCATGCTACTTATGTCTATTTTGCAGGCCTTAGAATTATTCTACCCAAAGTGGTTGATTTACTAAGGCAAATAGGCTGTTTGCCTTGCAAGGGAATTTTCCCTAGAGCTTAGAAAAGGTGATGACTTTTCACTTTGCAAAGAATAGCCAATCATATGTAAGGAAATTTTACAAAATTTTTGTTTGCACATGATTGGGTAATGGAAGTCAGTGGAGCTTCCCTTCATTCACTACGCTCCAGGGAAAATTCCCTTGCAAAGGGCAACTTCCTTCTAAAGTCTATTCACCTTTAGTGAATGAACCCCAAAGTGTACATGACCTCTTCTCTGATCTGAAGTTAATTGTTGTTTTGTAAGGTAATAGGACTTTTGAAGGTCATCCTATTTAGACAGTTGAAATTTAATTGATTTCTTAATTTGTGGATTAAAAACTAATTTTACCTATACATTCAGGCTTAGCTCAGACAAATACAGCTATTTGAATTATACACAGTAAAAATTATAAAGGATTTTAGAGTTCTGTGACTATTGTTTGTTATGTATATTTATTCTTAGACCTATCTAGTGTATTCTAATATCCCTATAATGTTCAATATTATTACATTTTCCCATTCCTTTTCCTACGTTTTTGTGATTGTATCACTGCATATCTTCCTCCACAGAATTATGAACTTTTATACTACTTTTAAAATTCCTCTTTTTAAATTTGGATTCAATCTAACTAATGGTTATTTCACTGCTTGCTCTTTTTACTTTTTTCCTTACATTATTTTCAACTTTTTTATTAATAAGATGACAGTAACGGGATTCTATTTTGTAAGAATGTGATAAACAGAGGCAACAATTCTTTCTTGAAATGAATAATGAAAATACAAAGCAATGTCTGGAAAATGAAAAAATGTAGAGCTGAATTTTTATGTGTATTGTAAAACATGAGTTATAGTTAAACATGAAAAGTTTAGCTGTATAGGAGCTGACAAAAATCCGTAATAGATTTCTGAGTAGGTTAGGTCTATTGGAGATTGAGAGAAAATGTTTCATTTCAGGCATGGAATATTAAATGTTCTAGTTAGTTGCAAAGGGAATTCATAAAATCATGTTTAATGGTTTCTTAATAACTATCTTGTCATGTATGAAAAGCTTTTACTTATACATGTATAAATCAGAAGCTATAAGAAGTAGATTGAGCTGCTAGATGACATTGGGGGATATTTACTAAAACTGGAGAGTGTTAAATCTAGTGCAGCTCCGCATAGACACCAATCAGCTTTCAGGTGTTATTGCCAAAGTTTAAATGAACAAGCTGCGTTTATAAGTTGATTGGCTACCATGCACAGCTGCACCAGATTCTAAATGCACAAATTTTAGTAAATTCCCCCAATTATGTCACTAGCCGTAGGAGATGTGCTAGATGTTGCCACCAATATGACCATTTCTTTAGCTGTGCACATGTTCAGTTGTTTAATTTAGTACTTGGCAATATAGTTTTGTATACTGTACTTGTCCATAGTGGGCTAATGTGAGTAGAAATTTTGAAAAAAGCTTTCAGATTACATTTTACCCTACAGCCTTGTTATCAGTGGCCAATGGGAGGTGACCAAAAAAGAAGCTAAGGATGCAAGTTCAAGTGTAGGTTCCTCTCCGATGTTTAAAGGTTCAGATAGTAGAAACATTTGTTGTTCCAGGAACACCCTGAAAGTGAGCCATTGCTCCTTTGAGTTTAAAGATTCAACACAAATGGCTTGGATATCTTATTAAAAATCTCCATGGTTATTCCCAACTAAAGCTGCTCCAGGTGTGTATGCATCTGGAAAGAGTCATGAATCTGACCAAAAATGGACTGAAGGAATTATACATCACATCTGTTCTAGGAGCATATTGTAATCCCACAAACAACCTTCTGTTTGTGCCATGCAAGCTTCAGCAAGCTCTAGAATCCACAAATCTCATGAGCCTTGCAATGAGGAACTAACTGAAAATGATGATCACATGTTTATACCCAGTGAACCAATCACAGCAATCACCAGTATGAACAAGAAAACGCACAGCCCTCACCTTCTGCCTCTGCCCCCATTCAATTCTCTGTAAGTAACACTGCTCTTACCATCAATGAATGGGTGGGCATAATAACTACAAAGAGGTACACTGAACAGCAAGGGGGGCACACTGAGCAGGGGGCATATTGAACATAAAAGGAGTACAATGACCACGATGTTATGGGAGGAAAAAATACCACTAGCCCCCAACAGTTATGGACCACTCACCACTAGTTCTAAACATTTAGGCCTTGTTCACACCAGTGTGCAGAGACATCAGTTTTTCTGCATGTGTTCTGCAAGGGCACAACAAAATTGATTGTTCTCTATATGCCCTGTTCACACCACAACACCAGTATCATGTGCAGACTTTTTCTGCGCAAGAATCTGCAGCGTGTTTAAAATTCATTAAACGTACATGAAAACTGATGTAAACTGATGTCTCTGCAAGTAAAATCTGTGCTTCAGTTTCCATGCACATGTGGTGTGAACGAGGCCTAATGTGGCACAAACCATCCTTTAGTTTTCAACCATGGAAGCTGCCATCTTAGTGCCAGTTCACATATATGCGGACTGGTTCAATTTGAACCACATCCAATCCTCATGACATTGCTTCCTATGGTGCCTGTTCACATATTTCCAGTATACTGGCGGTGCGGAGACATCAGTATTTTCTGCATGCGTTCTGCAAAGGCACAACACAGCATAAATTGTTTCCTATGTGCTGTGTTCACACCACAACACTAGTATCATGTGCAGATTTTTTCTGCGCAAGAATCTGCAACGTGTATAAAACTAATTGCTGTGCGCATGAAAACAGATGTAAACTGATGTCTCTGCAAGTTAAATTTGTGCATCAGTTTCCATGAGTTTTTCTGCACGTATGGTGAGAGCAAGGCCTTAAAGTTCATCAGGAGGAGTTATAATGAACACAGATCCTTCCATTCAGGAATCAGTCTGAAAAGGATATTTGATACAAACAGCTATTTCTTCAGAACAGAAAAGGGAAGATAAGATACTGCAATAAATGTTAAAATATATGCATTGTATAAATATTACTGAGAGGGGATTGTTTCTTTCTCAAAAAAAGTGGCGTTACACTTTAAGCTCACCACAAATCACAATACTTTTTTTTGTTTCAATTTTTACAAAATGTAAATCAGTTCAGGGTATGCAATATCCCAAACCTTACACTAGTGCTTTTGCTAACTGTTGGGAATGATTTTACCAAAGAAAATTTTCTTTTACAACTGAACAGGCAGACATAAAACACAAACAAAAGTGGCAATGACATTGACCAAATGTGGCCATGCAAGAAACCTAAAGCACAAAAGAAGCATCTGGTGAATAATAAAACTTGGTATTATAGAATGCCAATCTTGTATCCCACAGGTGTGTCACTGGACATACAATGAGTTTACTAGCGTTTCTAACTTTAGTTTTACCAAACATTTCTAACAAAAACAAATTCTGGTGAACAACTTTGAAAAAAATCTCTCAATTTTGTTGTTGGCCCTGTTTGAAAATGGCATGACTCATTTTTTTGGTTGTCCACTAGCAAAATTTCTACAGCCACTGAAACAGAAGTCAGCTCATTCTCAGGGAGAAAGGTCATTTCAGGGTTGCAGTCCCACAGATTTTCTGATTTGCATGAAACTGTCACTCTCATACATCATTTCATTGCTGCAGTGTGGGAACTCCTCAGTAAGTGTATGGTGTTCACCCTGCATTACCATGGGATCAATAGGAGGGGAGTAAGCAATCTACTACACCAGCACTGAGTACTCCTCAGTGCCTGTGGAATCTAGTGAGGAATCCAGTCCAAATAGTCATGATCAACATGGACCCTTTGGTCTTGTGACTCCTATGCTGACATGATCTAACTATATCATTCACCTTTAGTTTAGATAAGGAAGTTCCTTTTCAGATCTCTCTTCATGCTTCTTCAAAATTGCTATGTAACTGTTGTTGGATACCCCCATCTTATTTGTGACATTTGTACGGTTGGGTGAGCACTCTTGTGAAGCTTCTCCTTACTAGGACACATGCTGGCTCACCATATTGAGTGTAATCACAGCAGAAGCGGCAGAGCAAACACTACAGAGGTGTCTGTGTTAAATGTGAAAGGGGGCAACAAGTCCCAAAATTACAAGTCTCTGTTGTCTTCTGCATTATCCCTCAGTTTTTCAGCTACACTCTTGTGAGGCTGTCCTGGGAGGGCCTGTAAAATCAGCTGACATAATAGCAGGCAGGGGAAACAGGAAAGAACAGAGCAAACAGGCATTTGACACTTCTCAGAAGTGTCAAATTCTTGTTAGATTTACAATGACCCTAGCAAGAAATACTGAACGTCCTTCCACTGTCAATTGCAATAGGCATACACGTAAGTAATTATTGTACTTAACTGAATGCTGTATTTAACTACAAGGGTTTCGTGACAGGCTCTTGTTAGGTTCGCCCACTGCCTCTGGTTTTCACAGAAACCTGCTACTTTACTAATGAAGAACTACAGTACATTTGTTTTCCTGCATCACTCCTCATTGAAGTGAATGCTGTGCCATTACTGTGGCCACAAGAAGCACTCAGCAGCCAAGGTAGTGTAACAGCGCTCACAGGGCAAATATACTGTTCACTATACACTTTGCAAGAAAAGTTGCATTTTCCAAAAGAATATTTCCTAGTGCTTAGTGAATATTTTTCAAAGAATATTTAAAGAATATTGATGGTCTGAACACCCCCCTGTTCAGTTCGAACCTATAGAAAGTTCTACCGCGAACATTGAACATAATGCAAGTCTATGGGACTCAAACTTGTAAATTAAAAAGTGTCCATTTTGAAGGCTTATATGCAAGTTATTGGAGATAAAAGGGGTATGGGGACTCTGATCCTGCCGTGAGGGAAATGAATCACTGAAAATTTTTTTTCAAAAAGTACTGTTTTTAAAGGGGCAGTCATTTTTCATTGCTTAACCACCTCCTGCCCGCCATATAAAGAAAAGATGCATGGGCAGAGGCTCTCTTGTTCTGGGAGGATGTCATGTGACATCCTCCCACTCTAGCTGCACATGTGCGCCCCCTGGTGGTGCACAGTGATCGGTGGTGCACTGTGTCCCTGGGACACAACAGATCACCGATTAGAGTAAAGAGCCAATGATGTCGGCTCTGTTATGTGATTAGCTGTGTCCAATCACAGTTGATCACATGTCAATAGAAAATGCCGGTTATCGGCAGTCCTCTCCTCATGCTGACAACTTGTGAGGAGAGGAGAGCCGGTAATCAGCATTCCTTAGATGGGACAGCTACACTGATCATCAGGGCACTGATGATCAGTGCCCTGATGATCAGTGTAGCCCCATTAGTACCAATTGTCAGTGCCCATCAATGCCAGTTACCAGTGCCCATCAGTGAACATCAATGCCACATATCAGTGCCTACCAGTGCACATCAATGTCACATATCAGTGCCCATCAGAGCTGCCTTTCAGTGCCACCTATCAGTGCCAGTCAGTGCTGCCTATCAATGCCAGTCAGTGCCGCCTATCAGTGCCAGTCAGTGTCACCTATCAATGCCACCAATCAGTGCCAGTCAGTGCCGCCTAATAGTGCCCACCAGTGCCGCCTAACAGTTCCAATCAGTGCCGCCTAACAGTTCCAATCAGTGCCAGTCAGTGCCACCTATCAGTGCCTCCTCATCAGTGCTGCCTATCAGTGCCCATCAGTGCAGCCTTTCAGTGCCCATCACTGCAGCCTCATTAGCACACATCAGAGAAGGAGAAAAATTACTTATTTAAAAACTTTTATAACAGAAACTAAGAAAAAAAAATTTTTTTTTAAACATTTTCAGGTCTTTTTTTAGTTTGTTTAGCAAAAAATAAAAACCCCAGCAGTGATTAAACACCACCAAAAGAAAGCTCTACCTGTGTCAAAAAAATATAAAAATTTTGTTTGGGTACAGTGTTGCATGACCGTGCAATTGTCATTCAAATACGACAGCACTGAAAGCTGAAAATTGGCCTGGGCAGGAAGGGGGTAAAAGTGCGCAGTTGGCAAGTGGTTAAAGTAAAAAAAAATCCTTTAAATATCATGTCTGGGGGGTACCCTTAGACTAACTGCAAAGTTTCACATCAGTACAATGTATAGAACCTGCTGCAGCAAGACTGACATTTTTTTTAAAAATTACTTTTATAAAAAAAAAAAACAAAAACAACGTGGGGTCCCCCCCCCTTATCTATACCAGACTCTTTAGGTCTGGTAGGAAGGTTAGGAGGGACCCCACAGTAAAAACATTTTTTTTAAAATTGCGCGGGGTTCCTCCTAAAAGCCATACCAGGCTCTTTAGGCCTGGTAGGACTTTGAAGGGGAACCCAACACCCACAAAATGGAGGGGAAAGTCTGCGGTCCCCCCTAAATTCCTATCAGATCCTTGACCTGAGCACAGGCCTGGCAGACCAGGAAAGGGGGGACGAACAAGCACCCCCCTCCCTGGGCCTTACCAGGCCATGTGCCCTCGGTATTGGGACAGTGTCCCCATGCCGATGAGAACAAGGGCCTTAATAAGGGGTTATCCTGATGCTGACCCCCCCTTTGTGAATGAGTAAGGGGTACGTGTACCTCTACTTACTCACTAAAGGGGTAAAAATGTGAAAAAATAGAGACCAGACTTTTGAAAAAATCCTTTATTGAACAAAAAACAAAAAAACTGTTTTTAACAAGTCCTTCATTTAAAAAAAAAAGCCCAAAAAAATGGTTCCAGCATTGTAATCCATCGTTAATCACGACGTCCAGTGTTATCACGACACTGCCGACTCACCAACCTCGACCTGTCCGCATCCACTGAGCACTCGCCACAATCTGACATTTGTGAGTCAGATGTAAACAATTGGGCGGAGCTAGCGCTGATGTCACCACTAGCTCTGGCCAATTGTGTACATCTGACCAGCAACTGTCATAACTGTCATTAACAATTGGCCGGAGCTAGAGGTGATGTCCCCGCTAGCTCTTCCCAATTGCCATGAGCCATCATTGGCCAAAGTCACTGAGACTTTGGCCAATCATGGCTAGTATTGTGAACTCAGTTGTGATTGGCCAAAGCATTGCACCTTACCTATGGTCAATGCTTTGGCCAATTACAATGCACCGCCAGAGCGCATTGCATTGTGGGGTGTGTGGGCAAACGGCCTGCTAAATGCCCCAGATGTTTGTATGTGCAACGAACATCCAATGTTTGAGTCAAACGTATATTCAACTTGAACATATAGACCATCCCTATCAGAGAATACTCAAGCACAAGCAAGAAAAAGCAAGCAAAGCAAAGTGCAACTTTCCTTGCAAATCGAGCAAAGTGCCTCTAGTGCGGCCTTTCTCAACCAGGGTGCCCTGGGGTGCCTTGAGGTTTCTTCAAGGGTACCTTGGCAAAATTTAAAAAAATTTACCAAAACTTGTATACAAGCTAGCAGGTGGAACAAGCCTGCCTT
This sequence comes from Staurois parvus, assembly GCF_062004578.1. Lineage (NCBI taxonomy): Eukaryota > Metazoa > Chordata > Amphibia > Anura > Ranidae > Staurois > Staurois parvus. The sequence goes on along the minus strand of NW_028318039.1, from coordinate 14,505,875 downwards.
TTAGTTACACAAAGCCACAGGTTTTTATTGTGCACCATTTCAACCTTCTAGCCGCCAGCGTCCTGACAACCAATGACATCATCAGTTGATAAGGAAGATGTCAGCTGTGTGCACAGCATCCTAGCTGACCATTCCTTGCCCCTCTCCATCAGTGCTGGGGGCACATTAGCTTAGTGATGGAGAAAAACTGAGGGAGAAGAGAAACACTGGAATACTAGTCAGTACCCGTGTGCAAAAGTGAACTTGCTTTGGAAGAGTAAATCACCTTCAATGTTGGGTGTTCTATGTGTGTGGATATTGCTGTGTTATATAAACTATTAGTTTTTCACATTCTAATTTAGAATGGGATGCCTCGGAACTGTCCATAATTTTAAAGGGTGCCTCAGGACTGTCCATAATATTAAAGGGTGCCTTGACTGAAAAAAGGTTGAGAAACACTGCTCACTACATTGAGGAATCATCCAGATAACTTTATAGTGAAACATTTCATCATGGATAATCTTGCAAATGTAACAAGCAACATCTTGTGTTCTTCACATTTGTTCACTAACTTTGCATTTTACTAAGACATTATTTTATTTCATTAGAAAGAACTCCCACCTCTACTGTTATTATGCACTTTCTTGACAATAGGAAAAATAATCACTGGATTTAATTAAATTAAATGTTCTTTCCCTCAGAAACATATATAGTAACACTTCAGTGTACAAAAATACATTAAATACTGTATGTGCTGAAAAGCTTAATAAAAGATAATGATAGAGCAATGAACAATAATGATAGGCAGCACACACCTATGCAGTGCGATGGTGTGCACATTTTGGCAAGTTTTGATGTGGTGCATTTAGGGCAGTCCATTTATTTCAATAGGCTTACCCATACATAAAAATCACACCAAGGGAGTGCAAGCACCTTTTTTTTTTAGTCGTACTGTAGCAAATCTGATTCTTTGTTACCATGTGTTCTGGCATGTGATTTTATGTGCATGTTAGCAAGGATGGGGTGCCATTAAGGCTAGGTTCACATTTGTGTGATGGAGGAATGCATACAAAACAAAGCAAGTTTCCAAAATGCAGGCATGCACAAGTGTTAACCTGTCCCTAATGTATGCTGCCTATTATCATTTGTTATTTCCTGAGTCATATAGATTGAAGGCAGATACATTATTTAGTGTGAAGCAAAAACAGATGAAAAATGTACCGGAAAAAAAAAATACACAGGCTGCCACTAATGACCACTTCTATTGAAAACAATAGATGTGTCATTGTCATACTTATTAAAAAGCTTTCTGAGTCTCTTTCTCATTTATTTATGCAGAAACAAAATGCAAAAAAATAGAAGTTCTGATCTTGTTTTGCCTGCTTGTTTCATGCCAGTGGCTGGAGATAGTAAGAAGGTCAGAACTGTCAGTTCTATCTTTAAGAAACCAATGACAACATCTTTTTTCATATTCCTATTTGATAAAGACATCTGGACCCTTCCTGCTATTCCACCAACTAGTTTTGATTTCATGTTATCTTATGTCAAGCTCAAGTGGACACCATATGATGGGTCAAACCAAAATAACAGCATATTTATATTGTTCTTCTGATAATCACACTGACCAATCAGGTTTCAGTTTACCTCCGTTAGGTCTTTTGAAAAAGACGTCTGACAGGTTATTCATCATTTTGCACAACATTGTTGCTCTTTGCACAGTCTTAGATATGGAAAACTATAACCTGCAGGGTCGTGTGAGTATGTGAGATGATAGCCAAGTGGATTAAGTTATACAATCTGAATTCCACATTCATCTTATTTCAGTGTAGGTACTGGGAATATCCAATCTCAGGGTAGGATGCTTGATGTGTATGTAGGAGATGGATGCCAGTAATGTAAATAGGTTTCATAGTTTTATTGCTTTACACTCATGGAAGAGAGGGTCCAAATATATTATGCCGAAAAACAGCATGCTACTGATCTGTTTTGTATGTTTTCTAGCTTTAGGCACATGTAGCAGCTTCTTGCAGAAGGCTCAATGTACACCCAGGGTGACTGTGCAATATAGGACCCTTCAAAGTCAAGGTTCTGGTGTCTGCTTGTATATTCAATCTTTGATTGAAGATAAGTCAAGAAGGCTCCAGTGTTGCTTCTCCATATCAGCCAGTTCAGGACCACTTCACCTATGTGGGCAGCTGCCTCCTTCCCTGACTCAGCAAAATATAGTTTGATAAATTGCATGACCACTTGCCAAATTACAGTATACCCGGTAGAGCCTGTGCATGTACTCTGCACTCCATTAATTCCAATAAACTTCCAGGTAATGGGATCTGGAGAGAGACAACTCACTGGATTGAGGAAAGGTGAGTATAAGCCTGAGAGGGCATGCATGCATCTATGGTGAGGGCAAGGTTATTGCGGGGTGCTTGCGGTGTTGTTCTTATAGTAGGATATATGCTGCTATTCTCTATGGGATAAGGCTGTTTGTTTTTGAAATCCCATTGATTCACCTCCACCTGCAACTATTTGATTAAATGATGTTTTTAATTAAGCGTGTACCGCCCACATTTTATGGTGGGTTGTTATGCTATATAAGCTTGTATTTTATTTTTCTAATGTAAGCTTTGGGAAAGGTGTGGCCGAAACGCGTCAGTTCCATGGATTTTTTTATATTCTACTGTGTGCCAATAAAGACATTTTGATGAAGAAATGAGTTGTAGGTTATTTTGCTACATAGGTCTGAGAGGGGCTGGGGGCATGGAAGGCTACCATAATAATGTAACTGCACCACCAGGGGAAGGGGAATAACATTTAAAAGTTGTGCCAAATATTTATCACACTATTGGCATTACTCTTTAGTGACTGACTAGGATGATAAATATTTGTATCTCAGGCCATTTACCCTTCTCACTTATCTCAGCTGGAGCCCACTCAACAGTAGCTGGCAAAAACCATTTGCGAAGAAAAGTATTAGCAGCAGTAATCATGCACGGACAGGGGCACCCAGGAACTGTACAGGCAAGTTTGTCTTGCAGTTTTATTCAGCAAGGCAACAAACACAACTGTCAGTGAATGAGGGTTTTGTTCAGCCAGTCCTTAGCATGAACAAACAAAACATCCGCTTCTCTGAACCACTAACTAAACTCAAGTCAGTTCCTGATTAACCACTTGCCCTCCACAGGATTTACCCCCCTTTCTGACCAGGCCATTTTTTGCATTACGGAGCTGCATTACTTTGACTATTGCGCAGTCATGCAACGCTGCACCAAAATTAAATTTACGTCTTTTTTTCCCCACAAATAGAGCTTCTTTCAGTGGCATTTGATCGCCGTTTTTATTGTTTGCACTAGAAAAAAAAAGCCCAACAATTTTGAGAAAAAAACTATATTTTGGACTTTTTGCTATAAACATGTCCAGTAAAAAAATTAAAAAAATCGAATTTCTTCATAAATTTAGGACAAAATGTATTCTGCTACACGTCTTTGCTAAAAAAAATCCCAATACTTTTAAACTAATTAGTTTACGTGAAATTTATAGAATTTACAGATGGCGGTATATATACTGGGATTTTTTATTTTTATTTTTACTGGTAATGACGGCAATCAGCGACTTATAGAGGGCACCAATACAGTGATCAGTGCTATTAAAAAGCAATGACACTGTACTAATGGCACTGGGCAGGAAGGGGTTAACATGTGGAGCGATCAAAGGGTTAACTGTGTGCTGTGTGTGTTTTACTGTGGGGCGGTGTGTTTGTGCTTCACTGCAAGCACACTGCTCTGTATGGCTCTGCTATGCACAGCCATGCAAAGCAGTGTGAAGGAGCTGACAGGGGAGAGAACTGTTTTGTTTACAGACGGTTCTCCCCCCCCCCCCGTCGGACATGCTCAGCAATCACTGGGCGCTGGTGAGTAATCATCGACCGGGACCCGGTGATTGACAGCCGGGGCCGTGAATGGCAGCATTTGTAGAGCACCCCTACCCGGAAATGCAAAATCACATATATATACATGATTTTGTGCACCCTTGCTGCCCTGTAGCAGTACTTCTGCTATAAGGCGGATGGGAAGCAGTTATAACAGGGTGCCTCATAAAGGGTCCCAAAAACAAACAGGCAATTCTTGTACCTTTTTAGTGTTCTACCAGCACTTAGCATTTTCATACAGCACCAGGATCCCAGAGCGTGAGTGTGAGAGATCTGAGAAGCAGTGTGCTCACATATATATAAAGGCCCATGGACTGCTGAGGCTAATAATGAAGTCTGGCTGCCAGCTAAGATGTGAACCTAGGAATGGAGGTTTTATTCCACCTAAAGCTCTACACACACTCTGGGCTCCAGCAGGAACTAAGACAGAATGTATTAAGTTTAGGAGAAAAAAAAAGGGGTTTCTCCATACCAGCCAAAACCCTGGTGCCCTTCATCAATTGTATATGAGAAACCTAGGTGACACATACTGTAAACACAATCCACAGTCCCCAGCAACCAGTGCCCAGTGCCTCACAATATATATATATATATATAAAGAAAATACTTAAGCAACAGCACCATGGTAATAGGGATAGTGTAGGAGCCATGTAGAATGGAGAGAAAATTATCCATCTTAACATTATTTATAAATTACTTTGTATTAGGACTGGAATAAGAAAAAAACATATTTAAAAAATTAAATACATAGAAAAATGGTTTCAGATATTTAATGCAAACTTTGTAAACTCTTTTTCTATCTCTGCTTTACTAATTGATAGTGGGAAAGAGCAGTGGTGTATATAGGTTTTGTGCTGCCCTAGGCAACACAGAAATCGTCTGCCCACACGGACACCGACCAACACAACCCCCTCCCTTCCCCCTCCCGCAGAGAGAGAATGACATTGACCAACAACACCCCTGCACCCCACCTGGGAGAGCCTTCCACTACCCCTCCCCGGTGATAGAGAGACACTCATCTTCACAGCTCTGGACATCCCCGGGAGCGAGAGCCAGGCTCTACATACACCTTCAAACAGCCCATAGCCTCTCTTGGATCCCACCTGGTTCCCATGGTGCACATGTCACTTCTTTCATCCCTTCTTCTAGGGGGAGGTGATGCCCCCCTGAAAAATGCCGCCCTAGGCAAGTGCCTTGTTTGCCTTGTGGTAAATACACCCCTGGGGAAGAGAACTGGAGAATTATCAACAAATAAATTATCTATGTAATAAATCTTCTACAACAGTAGTGCTTTGGGAATAAAAACTTAAATATATTCCTCAATAGTCACAAAGGGTAGAAATCCACTTTGTGTGCAGAAAAAGGTTTTAACAAACCCAGGTATTACCTTTTAAAAACATTGGTGACATCCTCCCTGTGCTGCACAAAGCCTGTACAGAGATCTGAGCTGTGGGAGGGACCCAACAGGGCCACCCACTACAAGCTGCTTTCAGAAAACTACAAAAGTGGGACAGATAAAATACCATTCACCCCATACAAGAAGACAGAGCAGCAGTGAACAGTCTTTATAACAGGAAGCTCCTGTGCAAAGGCAAAGTTTCACATTGGATTACTGTACAATTCCAAAAGGAATACACAAAGCACACCACAATTTAAGTAAGAGTACACATGCCTCTTGTATTTAGAAAATAATTGCTTATCCCAGAGTTCAGCTTTAACTCCAGTCCTTTGGGCTCCATCACAATGTGATAATATTATTATCATGGGGCTCTATAATGTGCCCCTATCTGGCAAAAGGCCAATAGACACAGTCTGTGGGGTCATAAGGACCAAAATTGGGCCCAACACACCTAAAAGAAAATGGAACACTTATTCTTTCTTTTCATCTGATGGATGCTTAGAAATGAATAGCGCCCATTATTTGAGTGAAGCAAGCAACTTTTGAGTATGACTTCACAGTTCCATACTACTTGAGTTCCACCAATTTTGTTCTTGGCATTTACATAGGAAAGAACAAAATGATTATTAAATATGCAACGACTGAAGCATAGTCCAAACACTTGGGGGGGGGGGGGGTGATTTAATAAGGGCAAACGGGATGTTCTCTTTGCAAGACAAATTTCTCTTAGCTTAGTGAATGTGGTAAAAATGTATATCGAAAAGAATACCTGATCACATGCAAAAAAAAAAACCCAAACCAAAAACAAAAAAACAGTATTTTTGTTTGCAAATGTTTTTATGATGAAAATCAGCAGATCATCACCTCATTCACTAAGCTAAGGGAACATTTCCTTGAAAGTGAACAGCCTATTTGCCTTAATAAACCAACCACATGAAGTGAATGCCTTTAATTTATTTACAACAATGTTTGCTAAGAGCTAATCTGTTGCATACCACCTGCCTTGCAGAATCAGTATTCCACTTTTACCACCCACCCATACTGTTTATTGAAGCTGGCAGTCAATGTCTTACAAAAAAAGAATTTAATCAGAAAATTGGTCTCTGGTTCCTGCCTCCTCATATTTAGTTCCTTCATTTTCATCCATAGAAAGCCAGCAATCCATTCTTGGAGAATCCAACGGCATATATGTGGAACTCTCACTACATCTCAGCTTTTGGAAAAAGAGTGTAAGAGAACCTCAGTACATGTTGGTACAAGAAGGCTGGCACATACTCATACTTATGTACATGCTCATAATTCTGAGCAAAAGCAAAACAGGCATTGTCACACTTGTGCAAACATATTAGCGAGTGCAGAAAACTGTGCATGCACATGTGCACACGTATAGGCACTGGCACCAAACTGTACTCTGACATGGATGGATTGCTGAGTTGTCTTTATCTAGTTCCTGCCTTACCTGCTCTTCCTGCTTTACATGAGCCTTGATCTGCCATACCTGCTTACTTATGTACTTCTCAGTCTCCCTTGACCTGTCCTTGGATTTATGAATTCCTACTGTGATCTTGGCTTGTATTCTGACCAGGGGCAAACTGACAACTCATGGGGCCCCCGGGCAATAGGGGATCATGGGGCCCCTGTGTCCTTGCCCAAACTCAAAAAAGCATATGAAAAGGGTACCAGAGGCATCTCATGCAGCCCCCTACTGACCCCAGGCCCTCGGGCGGTGCCCGAGTTTCCAAATGGTTAGTCCGCCCCTGATTCTGACTCTGCTCCTGTCTTAACCATTTCAATACCGGTCGGCAAGTGGTTAAAGTGGAGATCCAGTTAAAACTTAAAAAATTAAGTAAATTTTTGTAGCTGCTAACTTAACCAATTTAATGCCGGGCAATTTTACACCTTCCTGCCCAGGCCAGTTTTCACGTTTCAGCGCTCTCACACTTTGAATGACAATTGCGTGGTCATACAACATTGTACCCAAACTAAAATTTTATCATTTTCTTCACACAACTAGAGCTTTCTTTTGGTGGTATTTAATCACCGCTGGGGTTTTTATTTTTTGCTAAATTAACAAAAAAAGACCAAAGATTTTGAAAAAAACACGTTTTTCTTTGTTTCTGTTATAAACGTTTACAAATAAAAAATTGTTCTTCATAAATTTAGGCCAAGATGTATTCTGCTACATGTCTTTGGTGAAAATAACCCAAATTAGGATGTATTATTTAGTTTGTAGGAAAGTTATAGAGTTCACAAACAATGGTATAGATCTGAAAATTTATCAATCCTGAAGTACTGACAGCCAATCTAATTTCTTGAGGTCCAGGAATGTCAGAGCAGTACAGATATCCCCAAATTACACCTTTTTGCAGAGTAGACAGTCCGACGTACTTCATAAGAGGAATGGCAAGTTTTTTGAAGTTGTATTTTTTTTGTCATAATTTTTCGGAAAATTAAAAAATAAAAAAAATAATTTTCACTATTTTTTTTTACATACTGTCACCAGTGCAGTACAGCATCATCATATAACTGGCATAGCGGTGAACAGGGACACTGACTGGTGACAGTATGAAAAAAAAAAATATATATATTATTTTATTTATTTTTTTTATTATTTTTAATTTTTTATTACTTTTTTTTATTTTTTTTAAGATTTTTTTTCATATTTTACTATGACCAAAGTAGTACAATGTTACCATAGTAACATTGTACTACTTTGGGGAAGTGATCAGTATTTTTTTTTTTTTTACACAATTTGCTTATAGCAAAGAATTACTTTGCTATAAGCAAGCATTTACCTGAATGACATCGATTCATTCAGGTTTGTTTTTGTTTTTTTGTGCTTAGCTGTGATTTGGCCACAGCTAATCACATGACATGTGCATGTGACCTGCTGTGACCATTCACAGCTAGGCACTAGTATACAATGGATAGCATGAATGAAGCCATCCATTGTATACAACTGTCATGTGACCTGCTGTGATTGGTCACAGCAGGTCACATGGTACCGGCAACGGGGGCCGGTACTCAGATCTGTCATCGGCCGTGTCCGAGGTACATGGCCGGTGACAGATCGAGCCGCTGCGCGGCTCTGCAACCGCGCGAACTGCGCATGTGCGGGAGGACGACAAATGGCGTATACCCCAGAAATCTACAGCACTTTTGCAGCCGCCAAACGGCTATAGGCCGGGCGGCTCATGGTTAAAGAGTATGTAAAATAGTGGCTACTTACTACTTATACTGTATATATCAAAAACCCAAAAGCTGTCTCACCAGAGTCTAACGACAGTTCAGGTGGTGTTCACGGAATCTAAACCATTCAATACAAAATAATATAGGTGTGAGAACCCACTGGGATTCCCTACCAGACAAGAGGCTCCAATAGTAACTACTATTGGAGCCTCTTTTCTGGTGAGGAACCCCCTGTGGGCTTTCACACCAAATGTATTTTGTTCTGTTCCTATCTTACATTCCTGTACCGCACTGCCCAGCTGTGTACCAATCCAGGTTGTATCTTGACTCTGTCTTTGCCTGATGTTCCTGTACCTTGATGCCTGGCTGTTGATGACCTTTTGTGTTGTGTCCTGGCTACACTCCTGTCTGCCAAGCAAGTGTCACCATGTTCCAGTTCCTGGTTCCTGCCTGGTGATCTACGGTCATCTGTTTCCTGCAAACCCAAGCTGGTGCTACCTGCTACACCAGCCCTCGTGCCACTTTGAGTCCTCACACTCCCTTTCATCACTACCAGGGATGTTGGACAAAAAGTGCAAGAGAAGTCCCCTCTCCAGTTTGATCGACACAAGGTAAATGACAAGGAGTCAGTAAGGCCTTAAAACTTTCATGAGCAGTTTGCTAAATATTAAAAATAAGAGTTGGCTACAAATTTGTTCATGGAACTGGGAGAGGATAATATAAAGTCTTGTAAACTCCAGCTGGTTGTGGAACAATGATCACATATTTAGTGTATGATCAGACCCCATGTGTTAGATCTGTTTGTCTTAGGCACTGCAGTCTGTCCTAATAGGATACCTCTGTTCCAAAGTGTCTGCTGTGCCTACCAGTGTTATTATATTAGGACCCAGACTACAGTGCCCACTACCAATGGAGCTAACACTATCAAGTGCTGAAGAAGGGGGAGCCGCAATCCCCTACAACATGTTGGATATGTTTTATGTCATACACTAATAAATTACTAAAGGAATTTGTTTCACATAACATCATAATAAACACAATGCCATTTGTTTCCAGAATATATAACACCCAGTAGGTCTGATTGAAAGGATCAACCAATAAATAATATAAATAAAACCGTTTGTATCATAAATAGGAATATTTTAGAGTATGTGTTTTTTAAAGGGTTAGTCCATCTATTCAGAAAAAAATGAAAGGTTGAACTAACACCATACACCCTGCCTCCAGGTCCCCGCTGTAGTTACCACTGTGGGTGATGATCTGTCAGTGCCTACGCAGCCAGTGCTCCACTGACTGGATCTAAAATCCCTGCTCTTCTCCCGCTTTTTTCTGCAGCACTTCTGGGACAGATCAATGATGCTCTGTGCTTGTGCTGACCAATCAGAATTCCTCTGATCCATCTTGAAAGCCCTGCTGAAAGAAGAGGGAGAAGTGTGGGGATTTCAAATCACCAGACAGCTACACCAGCTGCATGGGTGCTACCAGCTACCTCATCACATATAGAAAAAAGTGCAGCAGGGACCAGGGGTAGGAAGGGTGTATAGTGTTAGTTCACCTTTTCATTTTTTGTGAAAATGTGACCTTACACTTTAAAGTTAAGCCAACAATTGACATATGCTTACAACCACACAAAATCATCAAAGTCAAATCTGTTGTGCCATTATCACTAGAGATGAGCGAATTATTCAAAAATTCGGTTCGGCTGATTCGCCGAATTCGCCGAATAAATTCGCTTCGAGCCGAATATATTCGCTGCGAATTTAACTTATAAAAAGGGTGTTTCTAGGCTTCAGAGAGCCTTTATATTAGTGCAGAACACTGTACCTTTAATTTAAATGCCCTTGGAGTCTGCTGGGGAAGAGAAATAATACTGTCAGTCAGTATGACATGCAGATGAGTGCCGTCGATCTTAGAATCACCGCACACTTCACTCATTTGGGCAGTCACGGGGCCAAAACCAGAGTGTGGAGCCACAGTGTGGCGGTAGAGGCAGCAACAATGGGAGGCCATACAGCACCCTATGACAAAATGGAACCCACCAGCAGTGTGAGGAGACCTGAAAGTGGCACATGGCAGAGTGTGGCGATGGAGACAGCAGCAATGGGAGGCCGTACAGGGACCCATGACACACTCTGGACCTGGCAGCAGCATGAGGAGGCGGTACAGGGGCCCATGACAGATTACGGGCCTGGCAGCAGCATGAGGAGTCGGTACGGGGGCCCATGGCAGATTACGGGCCTGGCAGCAGCATGAGGAGGCGGTACAGGGGCCCATGGCAGAGTGGCGGAGCGTAAGCAGCTAAAATTGAAGGCCATACAGAGGCCTATGTTAAAAAGTCCCCCCAGCAGCAGCGTGGGGAGACGACTATCAAGAGTCCAATGGCAGAGTGGCGGAGCAGAAGCAGCTTCAATTGAAGGCCATACACAGGCCTAGGTTTAAAAGTCCCTCACAGTTAATTCCAATAACAAACTCTACTCCTCCGTGCAATCTACTTACGAGACCCTGGGCAGGTCTGGGTCCAATTTGTGGTAGAGACTGGTTTTGTTCAGCCATGCTTGAGCGAGTAATAACAGGTCTGTGCTGCCCTTTGGTGTCTGGCTTAATGCGCACAACACTGAACGTCCCAGCGTTTGTCAACGATTTGCCGTTAAGTGATGCAAACCCGCTGAACCACGTTCATGAGGAGCCGGTACAGGGGGCCATGAATCAGTATGGACCTGGCAGCAGCGTGAGCAGACGACAGAGGCACATGGCGCAGGGTGGCGGTGTAGGCAGCATTATTCTGAAGCCATACACAGGCCTAGGTTAAAAAGCGGAAGCCGTCAGCAGCGTGAGCAGACGACAGAGACACATGGCGCAGGGTGGCGGTGGATGCAGCAGTATTCGGAAGCCTAACACAGGCCTCGGTTAAAAAGCGGAAGCCGTCAGCAGCGTGAGCAGACGACAGAGGCACATGGCGCAGGGTGGCTTTGGAGGCAGCAGCAATGGAAGGCCATACAGCACCCTATCACAAAATGGAACCCACCAACAGTGTAAGGAGACCTGAAAGTGGCACATGGCAGAGTCTGGCGATGAAGTCAGCAGGAATGGGAGGCCGTACAGGGACCCATGACACACTCTGGACCTGGCAGCAGCAAGAGGAGGCGGTACAGGGGCCCATGGCAGAGTGGCGAAGCGTAAGCAGCTTAAATTGAAGGCCATACAGAGGCCTATGTTAAAAAGTCCCCCCAGCAGCAGTGTGGGGAGACGACTATCAAGAGTCCAATGGTAGAGTGGCGGAGCAGAAGCAGCTTCAATTGAAGGCCATACACAGGCCTAGGTTAAAAAGTCCCCCCAGCAGCAGCGTGGGGAGACGACTATCAAGAGTCCAATGGCAGAGTGGCGGAGCGGAAGCAGCTTCAATTGAAGGCCATACACAGGCCTAGGTTAAAAAGTCCCCCCAGCAGCAGTGTGGGGAGACGACTATCAAGAGTCCAATGGCTGAGTGGCGATCCGGGAAGTCAGCGTTGTGATTGCAGATGCAATGCAGAGATTCTATGAGGTGATGCCGTGGGTGCGAAGAAGATCATATACCGTCGTACTTCCATCCATAAGACGGAACAACCTGCGAACCGGGAGCTTTATTGCCCTGACCCGCTGAGCAGCTTCTGGGATACCCAAGAGTTTGGCTTCTGTGGGGAATATGGTTGAAAACTGAAACTTAAAGGCATGTTGACGGAAGGGCACCAGTGTCAGTGCTCCGGAGGGAATATAGCTTCAAAGCTGACACTTAAAGGTATATCGACGGTCAGAGACCACAGGAAGTGGAGCTTGCGTCTTAAATCGACTGAATGTGGCAGACGTGAAACGTCTACGGGCCGTATATGAAACGGGTTGTTCCTCTTTCTGGAATAAGTGTTGGAAATGGCCACTCTTTTTGGTGTGGCGTTTTGTCTATTTAATTCCGATAACGGACTCTACTCCTCCGTGCAATCTAGTTACGAGAACCTGGGCAGGTCTGGGTCCAATTTGTGGTAGAGACTGGTTTTGTTCAGCCATGCTTGAGCGAGTAATAACAGGTCTGTGCTGCCCTTTGGTGTCTGGCTTAATGCGCACAACACTGAACACTGTGTCCCTGAGTAACGATTCTGTGTCCCTGAGTAACGATTCTGTGTCCCTGAGTAACGATTCTGTGGCCCTAAAGTCTCTGTGGCCCTAACTCTGTCCCTTAATACACACAGGTCTGTCTCTCTTGAATGACCGGAGGCTAATGGAGAATTCTAAGATGGCCGCGATTTATAGCTCCACCATTACACAGTGCTGGCTGGCTGCTGATTGGCTAATGCGATCACATGTCATGAATGCATTATGGGTCAGCACGCCTTGTCTGCGCGCCTTCCCAGAGATCCCCGCCCCATCTTCTCTGTCCATTTTCTCCGTCGCCACACATGTCGCCACCATTTTTGGGAAAATTCGATTCGTGCATCCGAAGTTTGCTAATCTTCGGATTCGTCGCGAATAGAATTTTTCCAAATCTTCGGAACGAATTCCACTTCGTCATGTTCGATTCGCTCATCTCTAATTATCACATATTGCATAGCGGGAAGAAGCGTTCCCACTCACAATTTTTGTTGTGCAATTTTCATACACTCCAATGGGTTGCCCTATGTGGTTTGTAAAAAAAAAATGCTCCTGCAACTTTTTGGGTGACAAGCTTAGCATAATTTTTAAACACATTTTTGCATTGTAGCAGGAAACCAGTGACATACAAAAGAATATGCTATGCAGGTAGAATTTAACCCAAACTCCAATTCTACAATGCTACATTTCTGCTTACTACTAAGCACTATGCTACCTCTAGACTGAACTTTACTTCCGCTAATCTGGGATTTATGCAGGTGCCTTAGTGTGCTGCATAATTCATTTATTCTTGGTGTGTACAAACGAAGTGTCTTATCTTTATTAAGAGTGTTTATGTATCAAAAAGTAGTCTTGTTTTTAGTAGTAGGATAAATTTATTCACTCATAGTTGCACTTAATCTAATTATTGTTGTCACATATGATGTAAATTTTAGCAGGAAATGTTTATGACCAAATACTTTTTTGTTGCCATTTCTGGCAATTTGTATGAGCATATAATCCATAAAAAGGAAAATGATCTGTATAAATTACATTTTTATAAAATAGATTTTCTCTGCTCTCCCATCAAGGTCAAAATTTTGCAAGTAAATATTACCTAAAGCGATAAAGTCCCATGTACGGCACCTCTCAAACACTTCATGCCATGTATTTTAGAATAAATGTGTTAATCTATGCTAATCTGATTCAACACTCTTCAAACAATTACATTTATTTTTCATCTTACTTGGCGCCTTGTCTGCTCACAAATAGACTGTACCGCGCATGATTTTTTTGCAATGGCAGGCAGCTGGAACGCAAATATAAAAAAAGACAATTTAATTTAATTTTTCCATTTCAGAACTCTGAAATATGTTTGAACAATCCATTATGTTTTATGTTCAATTTCCATAATATTATATTGGTAAAGTAATACTACACTGTGCGTATGACCTTATCTTCTTAAGTGAATCAGAGTTAAATTTTCATGTGAAGGGTAACACTTATAATAATTTATTGCAAAAGAAAAAATGGGTTTCTGTAGAAAAATCAATAATGAAAATGAAGAATAGAATGGCCTGTTAAATGAATACTAATGCCTTTAAAAAGTTCAACCAGAAGCATTTGATAGCACTAAGAAATAATAATTTTATTTCTAGTATGTTTTTGGGGTTCCTAACTCAAACACTGCACTTTAATGTTACAATATTTTTTCCTTTTTTAATAAAATTACTCAGTGACAATGGAACAGGAAAGGTGTATATTCCACTCTCATAAAACCCATGGGTGGAAATTGTTTTGTGGTAACCTGTGCCACTGAGTAATTTTGTCGCTGTAAAAAATAACATTGTCTAACTGTTTAATCAGTGTTTAAAGAGAAACATTTACTTTTATTTGGTCAAGGCCAGTTAAAGACCCTGATGTGCCCAAGCAAACATCTAGTAGGAGGTCCCCATCCCATCTATTCATTTCCACAATACAGAAATCATAATAATACCAATACAGAAACAGAGAGGGAGGAAGTTAGCAGGATTGTGGACCATAGATCCCAGCATGAACACTGTAACTTTTAGATCTGCATATTTTATGTCTTTTTAAACCACTTTGTATGCTGAGCAAGAGGCCAGGAAAAAGCATTGAGGCAAATTATATGGCGGTCTGGTGCTTTCTTTATTAAGTGTATGTAACAATTCTAACTGTAGTAGATATTCAATCTCTGTGACCAGGTATAACTGTGTTTGTATATTTCCTTCTGCATGTACATGCAAGAGCACCAGCAGCTACTCATAGAGCAAAGAAATTATGGGCGTGATTTAATAAAACTGGAGAGTGCACTCACTTTCACTCACTTTCACTCACCTGGGTCGCAGACCAGTTGATTCTACTAGTCTTTGCAGAGTAGTAGAAGAAATAACATGTGTGTGCATTGCGCTGTTGGCAGAAAATGAGTGACAGGAATCTGAAGCAGGGGATTACCATCAAATGTTGTGTGAAAATTGGCAAATGTGCGAATGAAACTTATGGTGAACTTATGGTGAACATTCCATAAAGAAAGCAAGTTTTTCTGAATGATGTTTAGGTGGTTTAAGGAGAGGCAGGAAGATTTCCACAGTGATGCAAGAAATGGGCAGCCAAAAAACACAACATTGCTACTTGGAAATTCTAAAAAGGTTACAGGACTCTAGAAGAAAAGACCAGAATTCTGGCCTGACAAGTGCATTCTCTACTATGACAATGCTTCTGCACATAAATGCGTTAAATGTTCGTGAGTTCCTGGCCCAGAAATCCATTCCAAAACTTGATCAACCACCCTATTCCCCTGATTTAGCACCCTGCTAATTTTGGCTATTTACAAAATTAAAAAATGCCTTAAAAGGACATAGTTTTGATGACCTTCCGGATATCCAGCGCACCACAACAAAGATACAGGGCATTGTTCTGGAAAATGAACTCCAAGAATGTTTCCAGCATTGGCACAGTTGTCTTGAAAAGTGAGTTGCTTCACAAGTGGACTACTTTGAAGGTGATAACAGCCATTAGCGTACAGGTATACAAACATTTTTCTTTACAGTACTTTCTGGGAATTTTCCTTACGCTACAAAAAAAGCACAGTAATAGTATACATATGTGAAAGAGTGTGGGTTTTTTTTTTGCAAGGATGCCCCGTATTTTGGTGATTAATGGGAGATATATTGGTGATTGATAGGAAGAATGCCCCCTTATGTTGGTGGTCAGTGTGAGAATGCAGCATTCTTTCCACTGACCACCAGAATAAGAACATTTTTCCTCCCACTGATCAGAAAAGTAAGGGGCATTTCTTACATTATTAGTTATTGAGAAAAATAAAGTCGGTAGTTAACCGCTTGCCGCCCTGCCACTGTGTATATACGTGTGCAGGGCGGCAGTGGAGCGCAAAACCACGTTTAAAAACGGGTTCCGCGCTCCCGACACTTTCGCCGGCAGGGGGCGCGCGCGCGCGCTCCCGCCGACCCGCGGGTGATCTGATTCGATCCAGGAGGGATCAATCATTAGATTTCAGCCAGTGATTTCTGGCTGAAATCGGATGATCGGTCCCTGTCCTATCCTGTCCTGTGTTGATATTTACACAGGGCAGGATATGATGTCATTCTTCTCTGCCTGGACACATTCCGTTCCAGACAGAGAAGAAGAGACATTTAAACGTGAGTAAAACAGCACACTGACAGTTAGAACACAGTCTAGGACACATTTAACCCCCTGATTGCCCCCCCCAGTTAACCCTTCACTGCCCTGTCACCAGTGTCACTGATCAGTGAAGCGATTTTTATTGATCACTGTATCAGTGTCGCTGGCGACTTCCAATAGTGCTAGCGCCCCTCCCAGATAGCGCCAGTTTGCCCCCCAGTACACCAATAAAGCCATTTAACCCCTTAATTTCCCCCCCCACCCCCCCAGTTAACCCCTTAACTGCCCTGTCACCAGTGTCACTGATCAGTGAAGCGATTTTTACTGATCACTGTATCAGTGTCGCTGGCGACTTCCGATAGTGTTAGCGCCCCTCCCAGATAGCGCCAGATTGCCCACTAATACACCAGTAGTCCCGTCTAACCCCTTGATCGCCCCCCCCCCTGAGTTGACCCCTTCACTGCCCTCTCACCAGTGTCACTGATCAGTGAACCAATTTTTACTGATCACTGTATCAGTGTCGCTGGCGACTTCCGTTAGTGTTAGCGCCCCTCCCAGATAGCGCCAGATTGCCCGCTAATACACCAGTAGTCCCGTATAACCCCTTGATCGCCCCCCCCCTCCCCGAGTTGACCCCTTCACTGCCCTGTCACCAGTGTCACTGATAAGTGAACCAATTTTTACTGATCACTGTATCAGTGTCGCTGGCGACTTCCAATAGTGTTAGCGCCCCTCCCAGATAGCGCCAGTTTACCCGCCAGTACATCAGTAATCCCATTTAACCCCTTGATCGCCCCCCCCCAGTTAACTCCTTCACTGCCCTGTCACCAGTGTCATTGATTACAGTGAACAGATTTTTACTGATCACTGTATTGGTACTGGTGACTTGGTACTGGTGACTTCCGATAGTTTTAGCGCCCCTCCCAGATAGCACCAGTTTGCCCGCTAGTACACAAATAATCACATTTGACCCCTTGATTGCCAGGAACACGCTTACTTGCACGCTAAACCTTCATTGCTAGTATAGTGTCTGATTGGATCAATATCTTTGATCAGATCAGCGCTATACCAGCATTCACATTACTTTAGTATCCCCAAAAACGCAGTGTTAGCGGAATCAGCCCCAACACCTGCCAGCACCTGCGTTTAGCCCCTACGCCCCCCCCTTCTCCCCCGGCAAGTGCAGTGTCAGTAGATAACTGTCACTTGATACATATTACACACAAAACCGCAGTGTTCACAGAATCAGGCCTGATATCTGTTAGCACTTGTCGGTAAATTTTTTGTAGCGGTTCAAGCAGTCCCTGACAGCCAGGCGCTCTTTTTCCCGTGAGTCGCACTAGGTACCTGTAAATTTAGTGGCCAAAATGTCTAAGCAAAGGTACACTAGTGAAGAGGCCTATAGGATTCTGAGCATGTCAAGTGAGAGCGAAGGGGAAGACTCACTGGCAGAACCAGGCTCAGAATACGAACCTATAGACAGCAGCGGCACCCTGACAGCTAGCTCAGACGACGAGGAAGTGGTCCCTGCTAAGGTCAGGCGTACCCGATCCCATTCACAGGTTGCTGAGGTGGTACAAATGCATGATGACTCTCATATGCAGCAGAGTGCCAGTACTAGTGCCGCAGTATCTTTTGGTGAACTGGCGAGCACCAGCGGCCTAGTACGTCCTGGTCGTAGGCATACCAGCACTGCAGTATCACTTGGTGACGTGGCGAGTCCCATAAGTGCAGTACAAGCTGGTGCGGTGGCGAGCACAAGTAGTGTCCCGCGGCCACCAAGAATTCGCAGACAGGCCCGTAGAGCCCCTAGTGTCCTTCCGGATGTGCTTGCAAATCCCGATTGGCAGCCCACAAATTCTGCAGCACCCGTACTTCCCCCATTCACTGCCCAACCCGGAATTCAGGTGGAAACAGCAAATTTAAATACTCCCCTTAATTTTTTTGAGCTGTTTTTCACAGAAGATCTTTATGCATTGATTGTGGATCAAAGCAATTTATATGCACGACAATATATCGCCGCCAACCCAAATTCAAACCTTGCCAGACCATTCGCATGGAAACCCATTACGGTTTCCGAATTTAAAGTTTTTTTGGGCCTAACCCTCAACATGGGCATTAATGATAAAAATCAATTGCGGTTGTATTGGTCCACCGACCCTCTTGTTCACATGCCCGTGTTCTCTGCTGCCATGGCCAGGCATAGATATGAGAGTATAATGCGTTTTATGCACTTCTACGACAACTCACTCAGTCGTCCTCGGGGTGACCCTGAATTTGACCGGCTCCACAAAATTCGGCCCCTCGTAAATCACTTTAACCAAAAATTTGCAGATGTGTATACTCCCCAGAAAAACATCTGCATCGATGAGTCCCTCATTCAATATTCTGGCCGCCTTGTAATCAAACAATATCTCCCCAGCAAGCATGCCAGATATGGGATCAAGATGTATAAGACCTGTGAGAGGGCAACAGGCTATACATGTAAGTTTCGGATTTATGAGGGAAAAGATAGTTACTTGGAGCCCCCCGGATGCCCAGACTACATGGGGAGCAGTGGCAAGATAGTTTGGGACTTGGCGTCATCCTATTTCCATATGGGTTACCACTTATACGTGGACAATTTTTATTCAAGCGTGCCACTATTTAGACATTTGTTCAATTTGGGAATTTGCACATGTGGCACTGTGCGATCTAATCGCCGAGGCTTCCCCCAACGGCTTGTAAATACCCGTCTTAAAAAGGGGGAAAAAGCCTGCTTGAGAAATGAAGAATTGCTCGCAGTGAAGTGGAAGGACAAACGGGATGTTTACCTCCTGTCTTCCATTCATGCAGATACGACCGTCCAAATTACCACGGCAGCTGGTGTTGTTGAGAAGCCCCTCTGTGTCCACGATTATAACCTTAACATGGGAGGGGTGGACTTCAATGACCAGATGATGCAGCCGTATTTAGTTTCCCGAAAATCCAAACGCTGGTACATAAAAGTGTCAGTTTATTTATTTCAATTGGCTCTATATAATGCTTTTGTTCTCTATAAAGCAACTGGACATAGTGGATCATACCTAAATTTCCAGTTAGAGAACATCAGGGCCCTTTTGTATCCAGAAGGTGCTGCGCCCCAAATCCCTCTCCCAGATGCAGTTAGCCGTCTGCATGAGAGACATTTTCTCGATACCATTCCTGGTACCCCAACCCAAAGAAGACCCCAAAAAAGATGTCGTGTCTGCAGCAAACGTGGAATTAGGCGTGACAGCCGCTATTGTTGTCCCTCCTGTCCTGGCCAACCTGGCCTCTGCATCAAGCCCTGCTTCCGCCTCTACCATACACTAGTGAACTATTAGTATAGGGTACAGCACGGCACAGATCAGGGCACATTTACACAGGGTCTCAAAAGATGTTAGGTAGTCAGGAAACTGGCTATCGCATTTGGAGAGACCCTACCAGCTGTTTAAATGTTTGAAGTTTGGAAAAAAAAGTTAAAAAAATAAAAAAAATAAATAAAAGTACAAATACCCCCCAAAAAAATAAAAAAATGTAAAAACCAAAAATAGTTATAGTTTTTTTTGTTGTTGTCATTTTTGTGATTGTTCGACTTTCACTGGTTTATTGTTGTTTTATTGTTAACCATTTCTGTTTGCAGGAATGCTTTCAGCTGCAGCGCTGACCTGTTTATTCTGACAGCAACAGGAACTTGCTCTCAGAATAGACATAAGTCAGCAAGGGCAGCGCTGTTGGATGAGATTTTTCATCCGCAGTTATAAAAAACAGAATATATGCCAAAGCATGGGGGCCTGGGGTGGCCAGTGGGTGGATGGCCCCTATGCTTCGGCATATATATTTTATATTTGTTGGCACATTTCATGTGTGCCCACCATTAGAAGTGGGTGGATTGAGGGAGGTTTCTAATGGTGGGCATACCACCACACACTTTTCCTTATAAAGTTGTTTTATTGAGTTTGTTTTATTGTTAACCATTGTTGATTTTTTTGCAGGAACGTCAAACTGCAGCACTGACCTGTTTATTCTGACAGCAACAGGGTCTTGCTTTCAGAATAGACATAAGTAGGTGTGTGCAGTGCTGTCGGATGAGATTTTTCATCCGCAGTTAAAAAAAAGAGAATATATGCCAAAGCATGGGGGCCTGGGGTGGCCAGTGGGTGGATGGCCCCTATGCTTCGGCATATATATTTTATATTTGTTGGCACATTTCATGTGTGCCCACCATTAGAAGTGGGTGGATTGAGGGAGGTTTCTAATGGTGGGCATACCACCACACACTTTTCCTTATAAAGTTGTTTTATTGAGTTTATGTTTTATTGTTAACCATTGTTGATTTCTTTGCAGGAACGTCAAACTGCAGCACTGACCTGTTTATTCTGACAGCAACAAGGTCTTGCTTTCAGAATAGACATAAGTAGGTGTGTGCAGTGCTGTCGGATGAGATTTGTCATCCGCAGTTAAAAAAAAGAGAATATATGCCAAAGCATGGGGGCCTGGGGTGGCCAGTGGGTGGATGGCCCCCATGCTTCGGCATATATATTTTATATTTGTTGGCACATTTCATATGTGCCCACCATTAGAAGTGGGTGGATTGAGGGAGGTTTCTAATGGTGGGCATACCACACACTTTTTCTGGCAGAGATTTCTTCTCTTTTTTTTCATTCAGCCCACAGGCTGCATAAAGAAAAAAAGAACATAGCATATACACCCAACAAGGACCAGTGACGTATTGGTACATCACTGGACTTTGAATGGTTATACCAGGGTGATGCCTGCAGCTGCAGGCATCATCCTGGTTTTATTTTTTTCAGCCGGCAATGGGCTTTCATGTAAAAGCATTCCTAGTGGTTAATTAGCTGCAGAATTGCCTTTACAAGCAGAGGGAGAAAATGGCCCCCCCTCCCCCTCCCTGAGATAGCATTAAAAGTGATTAAAAAAAAAATAAATTAAAGGGACAGTGTAAAAATAATTAAATAAATCAGAAAAAAAAAAAAAAAAAAAAAAAAAAGGACCCTCGCCCATCCGCGCACGCGCACACCTGCGGTCGTGAGCGTTGACCCTTTCCCAGTATGGAAACAACGATTGCACCATGCATGTGAGGTATCGCCACGAACGTCAGAACAAGGGCAGTAATTATAGCTCTAGACCTCCTCTGTAAATCTAAAATGGTAGCTTGTAAAGGCTTTTAAAGCGTTGCCTATAGATATTAAAAATGTATGCAGTTTGTCGCCATTGCACAGGGCATGCGTAATTTTAAAGCATGTCATGTTTGGTATCTATTTACTCAGCATAGCATCATCTTTTATATCATACCAAATAATTGGCCAATATATTGTGTTTTTGTGCATTAAAATTAAAAAAGTGTATATTTTTCAAAAAAATTGCGTTTGAAAAATCGCTGTGTAAGTAATATGTGAGATAAAAAATTGCACCACCCACCATTTTATTTACTAGGGTGTCTGCTCTAAGAAAATATATAATGTTTGGGGGTTCACTTTAATTTCCTAGCAAAAATACAGATTTTTTTAATGTGAACAAAAAGTGTCAGAAAAGGCTTGGTCTTCAGGTGGTTAGAAGAGTGAGTGATGTGTGGCATAAACCTCTAATGCTGGGCATAAAATGCCCCCACCCCTCAAAATGACCCCTTTTTGGAAAGTAGACACCCCAAACTATTTGCTGAGAGGCATGTTGAATCAATAGAAGAATTTATTTTTTTACCACAAGTTTTTGGAAAATGAAGAAAGAAAATAAAAATATATTTTTTCTTTTCTTTTTTATATTTCAAAACCTTGTGAGAAAAAATTAGATCTGCAAAATACTTACCATGCCTCTTTTTAAATTCCTTGGAGTGTCTACTTTCCAAAAAGGGGTCATTTGGGGGGGTTTGGTGCTATCCTGGCATGTCAGGGCCTCCAAAACTGTGATAGGTAGTGGGGAAGTGAAATGAAGAAGTTACGCACCTTCAGGCTTTCAAAGTGCTCATTGGATTTCAGGCTCCTGTATGTGGCTAGGCTCCCAAAAAGTGTCACACGTGTGGTATCCTCATACTCGGTAGAAGTAGCAGAATGTATTTTGGGGTATAATTCCACATATACCCATGGCTTGTGCAAGAAATAAATCATTTAAATGACAATTTTGTGTAAAAAAAAAAACAAAAAAAAAGTTTTTGTCATTTTCCAGAAACTTGTGGAAAAAAAATAAATCTTCCATGGACACAATATGTCTCTCAGCAGATAGCTTAGGGTGTCTGCTTTCCAAAAAGGGGTCATTTGGGGGTGTTTGTTCTATCCTGGTATTTTAGCACCTCAAGAGATGTGATGGGCGGTCAGAAAGTAAAAGCTGTGTAAATTTCAAATTATCTATACCATAGTTTGTAGACGCTATAACGTTCACACAAAGCAATCAATATACACTTTTTGGGATTTTTTTTACCAAAAACATGTAGCAGAATACATTTTGGCTTAAATTTATGACTAACTTTGAGTTTACGATATATTTTTTATAGCTGAAAGTAGAAAAAATTGTTTTTTTTTTCAAGATTTTCGTGTTTTTTTGTTTATAGCGCCAAAAATAAAAAGCGCACAGGTGATCAAATACCACCAAAAGAAAGCTCTATTTGTGTGAAAAAAAGGACGTAAATTTTGATTGGGTACAGCATTGCATGACCGCGCAATTTTCATTTGAATTAGTGCAGCGCTGTATAGCAAAAAAAGGCATAAATTACAGTATCTATACCATAGTTTGTAGACGCTATAACGTTCACACAAAGCAATCAATATACACTTATTGGGATTTTTTTTACCAAAAACATGTAGCAGAATACATTTTGGCTTAAATTTATGACTAACTTTGAGTTTACGATATATTTTTTATAGCTGAAAGTAGAAAAAATTGTTTTTTTTTTCAAGATTTTCGTGTTTTTTTGTTTATAGCGCCAAAAATAAAAAGCGCACAGGTGATCAAATACCACCAAAAGAAAGCTCTATTTGTGTGAAAAAAAGGACGTAAATTTTGATTGGGTACAGCATTGCATGACCGCGCAATTATCATTTGAATTAGTGCAGCGCTGTATAGCAAAAAAAGGCATAAATTACAGTATCTATACCATAGTTTGTAGACGCTATAACGTTCACACAAAGCAATCAATATACACTTATTGGGATTTTTTTTACCAAAAACATGTAGCAGAATACATTTTGGCTAAAATTTATGACTAACTTTGAGTTTACGATATATTTTTTATAGCTGAAAGTAGAAAAAATTGTTTTTTTTTCAAGATTTTCGTGTTTTTTTGTTTATAGCGCCAAAAATAAAAAGCGCACAGGTGATCAAATACCACCAAAAGAAAGCTCTATTTGTGTGAAAAAAAGGACGTAAATTTCGATTGGGTACAGCATTGCATGACCGCGCAATTATCATTTGAATTAGTGCAGCGCTGTATAGCAAAAAAAGGCATAAATTACAGTATCTATACCATAGTTTGTAGACGCTATAACGTTCACACAAAGCAATCAATATACACTTATTGGGATTTTTTTTACCAAAAACATGTAGCAGAATACATTTTGGCTGAAATTTATGACTAACTTTGAGTTTACGATATATTTTTTATAGCTGAAAGTAGAAAAAATTGTTTTTTTTCAAAATTTTCGTGTTTTTTTTGTTTATAGCGCAGAAAATAAAAAGCGCACAGGTGATCAAATACCACCAAAAGAAAGCTCCATTTGTGTGAAGAAAAGGACGTAAATTTTGTTTGGGTACAGCATTGCATGACCGCGCAATTATCATTTGAATTAGTGCAGCGCCAAACAGCAAAAAAAGGCCTGGTCATTAAGGGGGGTAAATCCTCTGGGGCTCAAGTGGTTAAAAAAATCAGTGGTGTCACTGATGGCATTACTACTTTTCATGAAAACAGCAGACCTTTCCGTGCACTGTAGAAGTGATGTTGGCCCCAGAACTATGCAGATACACCCTCACTTGCTGTACCTGTGGTGGAGCACACCTATCTCCCTGCTCTAAGTAAGTCTCTGCCTAATATGTTTATAGGGTTCCTAATTTATACACTTGATTTTAATGTTTCAAGGTTTTTTTTAACTTTTCTTTTGTTCAATAACACTACAGCAGTAACGATGCACTGATGATAAACACTTTACACTTTCAAAATTGCCTGATGGTGGGGATTTTCCTGTCTGACCTAAGGCAATAGGCCATTCCGTGAAAAACGGTACTGTGTATTTATTTAATTGGTGCTCTAAGTGACAAATAAGCAGCAATGTTTTTGTTGTTTGATTCAGTTGACCTTTTTATTTTGATCTCTCAGTAATATTTGTGTGGTGATCAGACATTTTTCTCCCAATGGGTAAACTGTTATTTCTAAGTTATCTCAACCTTGCTTCAGGACCTTTTCTGCATTCTTCATTCTTGAATGAATTATTGGCTAATCTGTAATTTTGTTTACTTTGTTTACTAGAAAGAAAAAAATCCAAGTTCCCCTTCAAAATGAGTGCAACATATTAATGCCATTTTGTTATTTAGGTCATAACGAATTACCTTTTTAATTTCAATCTACTACTGCTAGGTTTTTTCTGACCTGAAACTGCAAATAAATTCAATTCTTTGCTTTCTGACTCTATGACAACCTGGGAGCATATTGTACATAGTGTACAGAACATCCACAGAAATTTCAATAACTGCTTATGTCATTGGCTTACTCATTTCCTGAGAATTCTGCACAAAGCTGGAAGCCCAATTAGAGGCATTCATCTTAATAGGTGGTCCACTTGTGCTGAGATACTTTCTAAGACTTCAAAAATGGGTACAGATGGTGGTACTTTTCTTAATACCACTCAGGTGCAGATAATGAAGGCAGACCCTCCCACTCACATTCAGAGAAAGGATTTGGTAAGGCAAATGTCAATTTCTGACTAATGCTTGCTAAAATCTGTGCATTGCAATCAATTCAACAACAGTTTCACATTAAACATCTTTTAGCACAGTTCAAATACTTCCTGAATTTTCTCCAACTTCTTCTTTTTGTTATTATAGTAGGCTCAATATATAAACTTTTATCAGTAGTGACATTGAGGAGTACACAACAAATAACAGTAAACAGGTAGACGTAATACACTACTCTTTGTGATTATCTTGTATCTGAAACAGCTTTCTCATCATTTACATAAAGCAATAAAAACACTATATCGCAACACTATATCATCATAAAGACCTATGTTGGTAAAAAGTAGTGAAATAAGAACATTATTTGTCAAAATATGTATTATTTACAAAACTGTATGCATTAAAACATTTTATATAACTGCCTGAATTATTTATTTGTATTATCTTTTCAGAATTCATTGGCACTACGTATTGGCCATTCTCCTATATAGTCTCATCCATGTTTTCTGGTACTGGGAGCTAGGGGGAGTTTAGCTAACTTGAAAAGTAGTTTGGGAACACAGGGAGGACCCTAGCATTGTAATAGTTCTTTTTCATGATCCAATGAACAGGCAGATCACATTTATATGTTTAACATTTAACGGAAGTTCTAAATTCACATCTAAACCAGCTTCACCAATATTGACATACAAAGAACATATTTTAGCTCACATACATTTCAGAGTGAAAACAAAAAATAAATGAAACAGTGACCAGTACAGCCAACCTTCCCACCAAATCCAAAGCCTTGCTGATTTTAACCACTTGGCTACTGGCCAACACATCCATCTCCTACATCTACAAAATCTGAATGTTTTGCTAAAAAATTTTTAGAACCCCTAAAAATTGTATATTTTTTAAGCTACATGGAAATGTGTTGGTGCAAATGACTGTCCACTGTTAGATCCATAATCCCACTACTGAGGAAAAAGGAAGGAAGGAAGGGGGAAAGGAGGAAAAGAACACTGCCGTGTCCGGCAGGGGATCCACTACCAGGGTAGTTGACACTTTAAGGCAAGCCTTCAGGGTAGAGCAGAAGCAAGTCTCCAATGTCATATGTAAATAGAGAAGTAGAGAAGGCGCCACTGAGTGCAGACCATTTGACACTTTATTAAAACAATGCTGTGAATTGCACTCACATTTTGAAAGATATATACAGGCACATCTGAAGTCTATAAAAGTTTAATTAAAAAAAGTAAGTATACCATAAAACAGATATAAAGATATAATCTTAAAAGTGGATTTTAAGGGGGGCGCGTGAGCAGCAACCAAGATGGCTGCTATCTAACTTTGCTCCTCGGTCGTCGGACACATCGGCCAATTTCTGCTCCTCAGGGGGGGTCCCCCTGCTTCTTCTCTGGCCCCTTGTCACCCTGGTGCCCTGATGGGCAAAAAAACGCTGACTGCCCGTGCCTCCAGCTCCCGGCGGGCGGCGCCGAAGTTTGCGGCCTACCCGCCGGAGGTCGCGGCTGAAGCCGCGGCCTCGATTTTGGGCCGGCCGCCGAACACTTCCAGGACCCCGGCTGCGGATTCGCGGCTCCCACCGGAGACCTTAAATGGAGCCCCAGCCGCAATTTTGGGTCCCATGCCATCACCATCTGCAGGTGGGTCGGACCATGGCAGTGTGGAGGACCCGTCCCAGCAGTCTCCCATGCCATTAGAGCCATCCCAGCAGTCTCCCATGCCATCTCTGTGGGATGCTGAGCTCCTGCGCAGCTTCCAGTTTATGTTGCAATCAGAATTGTCCTCCGCTACCTCCAAGCTGGCCGACCGTCTCTCACGGGAAAATCGGGAGTTGGGCAGCCGGACGAACAACCTCGAAGATAAAATGGATGCTGCGGCTACGGTCCTTGAAAATCACGAGCAGGATTTATGCGACCTCAAGAAAGAATTGGCGGACGCGCTGCTAAGGCTTGAGGATTTTGAAAATCGTTCCCGCCGTGGCAATTTGCGGTTAAGGGGTATCCCGGAAACGGTTACGGATCTTACCTCCACTGCTACTGCTCTGTTCCAGGAGCTGACGCCCGCCATTCCCATTGACCGGCTTGAATTTGATCGCATACATCGTGCATTGGGCCCCAGACGACCGGATGGGCCCCCGAGGGACATCATCATCAAGTGCACTTATTACCGCACTAAGGAAACTATCCTCTTGGCGGCCAGAAATAAACCTGATCTCAGCTTCCAGGGGCATCGCTATCAGCTCTTCGCGGACCTCTCCCAGACCACTCTTCAAAAGCGCCGCCAGTTGAAGCCCTTCACTTCGGTCCTGGTGAAACCTAGTATTAAATACGCCTGGGGCTTTCCGTTCCGCCTCACCTTCACCTACCAGGGCCGCAGTCACTCTGTGGCTACACCAGAGGAGGCTCACTCTCTCCTGGAATCCTTACACCTTCTTTCGCCGGAGGCTGCGGATCGGAGCCCAGTTCATTCATCCGGATCCCCGGCGAGGCCGCTTCCTCCGAGCCGCATCTGGGAGCGGTCGTCCAATAGGAAGAGGGCCCTTTCTCAGACCCCTTCGCGATCAAGTCCTTCCTGCTCTTCCCCGGGCTGAAGATGCGTCCTGGATTTTCCATGTATCATCTCACCGATGAACTCTCTGACGGGACCGTGAGTTTGGACCTTGGGGCTCCCCCAGTTTGTTTGCATTCCGGGTTGGTTCTGCTCCTCGGGCTCCGGGGTGGGAGGTTGACCTGGTGGGCCTGGTTGGGTGGAAGGGGGTTGGCCCCTATGGTTCTCAGGGTTTCTATGGGGAGGTTATCGCGGAGGTCCCTGCTCCTGGGTCTTTTAGTTCTATTAAGTTTTATTACACTATATTATGTTCATTGCCTTTTTGCCCCCTGAGGGCTTCTGTTTGATGTTTCCATTTGCAGCCATGTGTCCGGTGGTAGAGTTACCCCTAACTGTATCCTTCATGTGTAGGATGCACGTCACCATTGGTGTGACACGATTGCACTGTTATGTATACTTTTTGTGTCTTTTCCCTTTTTTCTTTCTTTGTTCTTTTCTTTTTCTCTGTTTTTTTTCGTTTTTGTTTTCTGCAGGGTTCCGGGACGCCATGGTCCGATCGCCATTGGGAGTGGAGATTGCTGGCTGCTTTGGGCTTTTTTCTGCTGAGAGTGTTGCGTTGATACCGCCATGGCCTCGCCCCTTTTGAAAATACATTCACAAAATGTTCAAGGCTTTAATTCTCCTCAGAAACGGACTAAAGTTTTTCATCACCTCAAATCGCAACAAATTGATGTGGTATGTCTACAGGAGACCAGGTTCTCTCAGTCCTCCGCTCCGCGTTATCTTTCACCTCACTATCCCATCTTTTACACGGCCTCAGCTCCTGAGAAGCGTCGGGGTGTTCTGATAGCTTTTAAACGCAATCTCCCCTTTGTCTGTTCTAGGCATATAGCGGACCCCACGGGCAGGTATTTGCTTCTGCAGGGCACCCTCTGGGACCAGGAGGTTACCTTTGTCTCTTACTACGCGCCTAACCGTTTCCAGCATAAATTCTTTTCGCATCTTTGCACCATTGTTTCTCGACACTCTAAGGGTCTTCTTCTTGTTATGGGGGATTCGAATGTTACCTTGGATTCCACATTGGATAGGCGCTACCCACGGGGAGTGACCCCCTCTCATGACTTGGTGCTGGAGGAACGTATGCGCTCCCTTTTGCGGACGGCGGGGCTAGCGGACGTCTGGAGGGAACTTCATCCAACTGAACGCGACTTTACGTTCTATTCCAATCCTCATGACAGTTTTTGTAGAATTGATCATATATTCATGCAGGTCCGGCAGCTCCCCTCGGTCCGCCGGATAACTATTCCCTCCTCACCCTGGTCAGACCATGATCCTTTGGTACTCCTCCTTGCCCTTTCTGGGTCAGAACGACGCCCTTTTCATTGGCGCATCAATGACTCTTTGCTGACCACTCAGGCTACCTGCCAACAAATAGAATTCTTTTTACGGACATACTTTGCGGAAAACTCGGGATCGGTTTCTTCAGCAGTGCCCCTATGGGAAGCGCATAAGGCCACAGTGCGGGGTCATGTTATACAGCTGGCTGCGGTCCGGAAGCGGGAGCGGGAACGCCGACTCCTGGAGCTTCATTCTCTCCTGGCCTCTGCGGATGCGCGTTGGAAGTCATCTCCATCCGTGGCCCATAAACGCGCTCGGGACGCTCTGGCGACAGAATTGGACCTCCTTGCCTCTTTGGAGGCGGAACGGGCCCTGCGTTGGACCAGACATAAATTCTATTCCTGCGCTAATAAGCCCGGTCCCATGCTAGCCAGGAAACTCAATTCTGTGGGGAAACCCCATAAACCGATTCGACTTAGACTTTCCACAGGTGGCTGTACTTCTAATCCCCAGCAGATTGTTTCCCGATTCTCGGACTTCCTTTCGCGCCTCTATGCTGCCCCAGATCCCTTCCCTGTGGCCCAGGCAGAGGCATTCTTTCAAGACCTCCATCTTCCCGGATTAACCGAGGCAGCACAGGCGGCCCTCAACGCTGGTGTCACCGTACCGGAAGTGCTCCAAGCGATCAAATCTTTACGGTCCACCGCGGCCCCAGGTCCCGACGGCTTCTCCGGTCTCTATTATAAAAAATTCTCAGCCCTATTGGCGCCCTTTTTAGCGGCCTATTTCAATGAGTTACGACAGGGCTCCTTACCCTCTTTGGACGCACTTAGGGCACATATCTCTATGATTCCTAAGTCGACTGACGATGTCCAGGAACCGCAAGCCTTCCGGCCCATTTCTCTTCTTAATGAAGACCTGAATATATTGGGCAAGATCCTTAGTTTTCGCATCAATAAATATTTGTGTAGCCTGGTCCACAGGGACCAAGTAGGGTTCGTCCCTGGGAGGCAGGCGGGGGATAATGTCCGTAAGGTGGTCCATCTTATACATTTTCTGCAACAACGGAAAATCCCAGGATTCCTACTGTCCTTGGACATATATAAAGCTTTTGATTCTCTATCCTGGGAATATCTGCGGTTTGTGCTGTCTCGTTGGGGTTTCGGGGATTCTATTCTCTCTTGGATTCAGGCCTTGTATTCCTTTCCTTCGGCCTCCGTTAAATACGCTGGATATTTCTCGGATCCCTTTCCTGTTGGGCGAGGGACGAGGCAGGGTTGCCCGCTGTCCCCGGCGCTCTTTGTCCTGGCGCTTGAGCCACTGGCTTTAGCGCTCCGGACCGATTGCAATATATCGGGGGTTCCATACGCGGGACAGGAGTTTAAGCTGAGCCTCTTTGCGGACGATGCCCTCTTGACCCTTACTAATCCTCTGACGACGCTTCCTAACTTGCAACGGGTTCTTGAGCGCTTCTCCTTGATTTCGGGTCTACGTATCAACTTGGATAAAACTGTCGCTCTCAATATTACTCTGCCTTCAGATGTGGTTTCGCGCTTACAATCCCACTTCCCTTACCGGTGGGCTTCCTCTTCTCTTGAATACTTGGGCATTCGCTTGACCCCCACCTATGACTCCCTTTTTGCTGCAAATTATTATCCTTTGCTTAGCTCTTTATCTTCTCTTATGCATTCTTGGCAATTTCCGCACCTGTCTTGGATAGGACGGGTTCATTCAGTGAAAATGACCATCTTGCCGAAATTGTTATACTATTTTCGCACTCTCCCGGTGCGGGTTCCCCCTCATTTTCTTCGGTTGCTTCAGGCAAAGTTTATGCGTTTTATCTGGGCCAATAAACACCCCAGAGTCTCTAGAAATACGCTCTTTGCTCATAGACTCCAGGGTGGTCTTGGGGTACCCAATGTAACTAAGTATTATCAGGCGAGCCAGATTGCCCCGCTGGCTATGTTGCACGCTTCCTCCGATGTTCCTCTCTGGGTCCTGCTGGAACTACCTAATTGTGCCCCTATCGCACTGTCGACACTCCTATGGCTTCCCCCTGCCCTGCGCCCTATGGCACTGAGTCCGATGTTGCTCCATGGCCTACAAGTCTGGGACTCGGTACGTTATTCCAATGGCCTGATGTCACCCTTTTTGCCTTTGCTTTCAATCGTTAACAACCCTGTTTTCCCGCCGGGTCTAGATCACCCGAGGGCATTTTCTTGGTGGGTGGCTCATGGTTTCTCACAGGTGCAGCACTTTTTGACTTTTCGGTCCTTTCCCACCTGGAATGTCCTTCGAGAGTCTCGGGATGTTCCCCCAGCGGAATTTTTTCGGTACCTTCAATTGCGGCACTGGTTGCTTTCGCTGAGGGCCACTTCTGCTTTCCCATATCAGAAATCTGCCTTTGAACGGCTTTGCCAGCAGCGCCCGGGCCTTATCTCCCTTCTTTACGCAGCTTTGAACAGACGCTCGTCGCACACTTCTCTTTCATATGTTGTTCAGTGGGAACGCGACCTGGGAGTGACTGTGGATCCGGAGGACTGGAGTAAGGCCTGGTCCCTCATAGCTAAATGTTCATTTAATACGACCACGCTGGAAGCAGCCTACAAGGTATTATTCCGTTGGTACTGGGTTCCGGCTCGTCTGGCCCAGGCTAACCCAGCCTGTAGTGATCGATGTTTTCGGGGCTGTGGCCATCGTGGCGATGTACTGCATATCTGGTGGTCATGCCCGAGGTTGGTTCGTTTTTGGTCTCGTGTGTTTGGCCTCCTCTTCACTTTGTTCCATCTCTCCATACGCCGGGACGCTCGGTATGCTTTGCTTCATTGCCCCATACCGGGCCTCTTGGCTCGTCAGCAGCGGTTGGCGTCCTATTTGTTTTTATCGGCCACTAGGACAATTGCTCAGGCCTGGAAGAGTCCGTTTGTACTTTTCCAGGGGGTGCGGGATCGTATGACTATTATGATGCTCAACGAACAGATGTCGAGTATATGCAACGACTCTCAACATAAATTTTTGAAAATATGGGAACCGTGGTTGCAATACGCCTTTCCCACGCTCCCCCTGGCCAGTGTGGGGAGGTAATTGAGTTTTGATATTGGCGCTTGTGGACCCCTGCTCTTTGGTGTTTTTTTTTTTTTTTCTCTCCTTTCTTCTCTGCTCTTCTTCTCTCCTTTTCTGTTTGTTTTGATGTGACAGTGGACAGCTGTCTTTAGTTGCGATAGTCAGAGTCTCACTGATATTATTGTAACCTATGTGCCATTGATAGCCCCTGCGTGGGCATACGTTTTGCTTTATTGGAATTAGAGTGTTGTCTGCTCTATTTTGCCTTTTTTATCAGTGCAATTGATAGCCCCTGCGTGGGCGTGTTTTGTTGCCTCTGTTTTATACTGTTTAAAATTAATAAAAACCATTGAAATATAAAAGTGGATTTTAAATAATCCCCCGCTCCCTCCTTCCCTTTTTTCTTAACCTACAGATAGCGTTAGCAACACTTCCATATACAGTGTCTGTTTAACATAGATTTCTCAATAATTGATTATTCACATGTATATGTACAAGTACGTATATATATACAGTATATATATATATATATAATTTGTATACACTCCTATTATAATTTTAGAGCCATTGATACTAATAATCTTACTCTACCGCAGGGGTATTGAATTAAAATTCAAGGAGGTCCGGTCACTAAAATCTTCTTCTGGCCGAGGTCTGAAAACAAATGTCCCCATTAGTGTTCCCCCTTACATCAGGTTCCCCCTCCCCCTTACATTGGGTGCCACTGTCAGATTTCCCCCATAAATCAGTTGCCACCGTCAGAGTACCCACCTATATCAGGCGTTCCCATCAGAGCACCCCCTTAAGTAATGTGTTCCCATTAGAGTGCCCCCATACATCAGGAATTAACATCAGAGTGCCCCCTTACATCAGGCATTCCCATCAGAGTGCCCCCTTACATCAGGCATTCCCATCAGAGTGCCCCCTTACATCAGTTGTCCCCATTAGAGTGTGCCATTATATAAGGATTCCCCATCATGGTGACACCTTACATAGGGTGTGCCCATCAGAGTGTCCTCTTACATTAGGTGTCGCAATCAGAGTGTAACTTTACATCATGTATCCCTATCACATCAGGTGTGCCCATCAGAATTATCCTTTACATCAGTTGTCCCCATCACAGTGCCCCTTTACATCAGGTATCCCCATCACATTGCCACCTTACATCAGGTATTGCCGTCAGAGTGCCCCTTACACTCAAATTCCCCTTTCCATCATATTTCCCCATCAGAGTGCCCCTTTACATCATATTCCCCGTCAGAGTGCCCCTTTCCATCACATGCGCCCATCAGAGTGCCCCTTTCCACAGTATGTGCCCAAATCGGGCCATCATAGTGCCCTTAATATAAATGTGCCCATCAAGGTCCCCCAGAAAAACACACTCTACTTTGAGGGCAGAGAGGAGCGGAAGGCAGGTGCTTGTCAGGATCCTTTGGGGTGGGGTGCGTGCTTGTGGACAGGCAAGGAGCAAGATCTGGGAGAGACAGTGAGCTGCAAGGGGTGGGGCGCATACGTGATGTCATCGGTTGCCAGGACGACTACCCTGCTGATCCGTTGATTCTGTCATTCTAGTCTGGTGGGCTGGCAGTCCGGGCGACAGCACTGCTCGGGCTGTTCGTGGACTGTGACCGCTGGTCTATAGTATGTTTTTACAATGTTGAGATACCTGTCTAGGGACACATATCTTCAATTTATTTTCTTTATGGTTCATGATAACCCTAAAATTATTGATGTCCATGTAATAATTTGATATCCATATAATTTAAGTTTATACTCAGGTTATGCCTTTTATAACAGCCCCAAAGACAATTATGTAACATATGTTATTATGTTTACATGGTTTTATAAGTTGAGTTGTATATTTCTCAACAAATTGCAATCTGAGGCCTATAATGTCTCTAGGCCTTCATGTTCTTTTTTTATCTGTAAACCTGGATTATTAGCACTTAGTATACCTTTAGCATTTTGCACATCTAATCCAGGGCATCACTGAGCTCCTGGACAGTCTCAGGTGCAACCTGGCATTGTTGGATGGACCGACACATGATATCCCAGAGGTTTTCTGTTGGATTTAGGTCAAGCAAGCATGGGGGCCATTCAATGGTATCAATTCCTACATCCTCCAGGAACTGCCTGCATACTCTCGGCACATGAGGCCGGGCATTGCGTGCACCCAGAGGAAACAAGGACCCAATGCACTAGCATAGGGTCTGACAATGGGTACAAGGATTTCATCCTGATACCTAATGGCAGTCAGGGTGCCATTATCTAGTCTGTAGAGGTCTGTGCATCCTTCCATGGATATGCCTCCCCAGACCATCACTGACCCACCACCAAAACGGTCATGCTGAACGATGTTACAGACAGCATAACGTTCTCCATGGCTTCTCCAGACCCTTTCACATCTGTCACATGTGCTCAAGGTGAACCTGCTCTCATCTGTGAAAAGCACAGGGCACCAGTGATGGAATTGCCAATTCTGGTGTTCAATGGCAAATGCCAATTGTGCCAGGCAGTGAGCACAGGGTCCACTAGAGGACATCAGTCTCTCAGGCCACCCTCATGAAGTCTGTTTCTGATTGTTTGGTCAGAGACATTAACTCCAGTGGCCTGCTGGAGGTCATTTTGCAGGGCCCTGGCAGTGCTCATCCTGTTCCTCCTTGCACAAAGGAGCAGATACTGATCCTGCTGATGGGTTAAATACCTTCTACGGCCCTTTCCAGCTCTCCTAGAGTAACTGCCTGTCTCCTGGAATCTCCTCCATGCTCTTGAGACTGTGCTGAGAGACACAGCAAACTTTCTGGCAATGGCACATATTGATGTGCTATCCTAGAGGAGTTGGGTTGCCTGTGCAACCTCTGTAGGGTCCAGGTATCACCTCACGCTACCAATAGTGACACTGACCCTAGCCAAATGCAAAACTAGTGAAAAGCAGTCCACCTGTAAACCAATTCCTGTTTTGGGGGTCGTCTCATTGCTGCCCATCTAGTGCACCTGTTGTTAATTTCATTAACCCCAAAGCAGCTGAAACTGATTAACAACACCCTCTGCTACTTAACTGACCAGATCAATATCCCAGGAGTTTAATTGACTTGATGCTATACTCTGATTAAAAAGTGTTCCTTTATTTTTTTGAGCAACTTTAACTTTAAAAGTAGGATTCTTTTCTTTTTTTATGCAACTGATCCATTGTAAAAGCAGTCTAATTTATCCAGTTAGCTAATTACTTTTTCCTCTTCTAATTGTGATAATTAGTCAAAGTCATAATTTTGTGCTTATGATCATTGTTTTGCACTCAACAGTAATTAACTTTTTCATGTTTCACTGAAATTACCTGTCTGTAAAAGGACACTAAACTTCTTTCCTTTAAGGTTATATGGGCTTAATGGAAAAAGAATTGTACAAAACTGAGTGATACAAAATAAAATTCTACACAAAGGCCTAAGTTTAATTAGGCTATAACCAATAGCAACACATCACAAATTATTCCCCATGAAGTGCTGGAACTCTGGAAGCCTAAAAACTGATTTGCTGTGATATGTAACTGCCTGAAGTAAATCCACAGATTGACTATAACTGCTTCTGTATATAATAAAACAGCATTAAGTACACCTGCATTTATTTTTTCCTCTCATATTTCTTTTTCCTTCTATAACCTGCTTATTGAGGATTTAGTAATCATATAAATATAAAAAATACAAATTTTACCCAAATGTATTATAAACTAGCACCTCATGGACTAAATGGAATGAGCAAAATTTTTTGCAGAATATGCATGGACCCCATTGTTTAAATTTTGCCCCATGTCTCTATTTTTGTTATAGCTCTGTGTTAACAGCAAGCAGGAGCTGAGGACTGTGTGATCAATGAGCAGAAGCAAGAGTGGAGGACTCCAGGTGCTGTGTGGTCAGAGAGGAGAAGACACTGGAGGCTTAGTGTTCAAGG
Organism: Staurois parvus; assembly: GCF_062004578.1. Classification (NCBI taxonomy): domain Eukaryota; kingdom Metazoa; phylum Chordata; class Amphibia; order Anura; family Ranidae; genus Staurois; species Staurois parvus. The sequence goes on along the minus strand of NW_028318039.1, from coordinate 14,469,828 downwards.
AGCAGGAAGAGAGGACACTAGGGGCCATGTGATCAGTGAGCAGGAGATCCCAAACAGGGCTTGTTTACACTTGCTTCAAAATGTGGCAACGGACGCACTTTTTAAAAGTAATACACGTGATTCTTGTGAGCTACTATGGTGTATATATAAAGTATATATACACATATATATATGGTGTAAATATAAAGTGAATGTACCGTATTTTTCGCTCCATAAGACGCACCTGACCATAAGACGCACCTAGATTTTAGAGGCAAAAAACAGGAAAAAAAATTCTGAACCAATGGACTGCAGACATAGTACAGGAGATGACCAGAGACTGCAGACCGTACTACAGGAGATGACCAGAGACTGCGGACATAGTACAGGAGATGACCAGAGACTGCAGACATAGTACAGGAGATGACCAGAGACTGCGGACACAGTACAGGAGATGACCAGAGACTGCGGACACAGTACAGGAGATGACCAGAGACTGCGGACATAGTACAGAAGATGACCAGAGACTGCGGACATAGTACAGGAGATGACCAGAGACTGCGGACATAGTACAGGAGATGACCAGAGACTGCGGACATAGTACAGATGACCAGAGACTGCGGACATAGTACAGATGACCAGAGACTGCGGACACAGTACAGGAGATGACCAGAGACTGCAGACATGGTACAGGAGATGACCAGAGACTGCGGACATGGTACAGGAGATGACCAGAGACTGCAGACACAGTACAGAAGATGACCAGAGACTGCGGACACAGTACAGGAGATGACCAGAGACTGCGGACACAGTACAGGAGATGACCAGAGACTGCTGACACAGTACAGGAGATGACCAGAGACTGCGGACACAGTACAGGAGATGACCAGAGACTGCGGACACAGTACAGGAGATGACCAGAGACTGCGAACACAGTACAGGAGATGACCAGAGACTGCGGACATAGTACAGATGACCAGAGACTGCGGACATAGTACAGATGACCAGAGACTGCGGACATAGTACAGGGGATGACCAGAGACTGCGGACATAGTACAGGGGATGACCAGAGACTGCGGACATAGTACAGGGAAAATACCAGGGACACAGTACAGATGACCAGAGACTGCAGACAGTGCAGGGAATAACCAGAGACTGCAGACAGTGCAGGGGATGACCAGAGACTGCAGACAGTAAAGGAGATGACCAGAGACTGCTGACCTTTGGGGAGGGAGGGGGAGCGGGTACCTGAATTTGACAGGTACCCACTCCCACTTCCGCGGAGCCATCCTTCTCTCTTCTTCCCGGGCCGGCTTCTGTGACAGCCGGGTGCCCACTGCGCATGTGCGAGAAGCACTGCGCTTTGTGAATGGCCCGGCGCCTTCTGGGACCTGTCATGTGTCCCAGAAGACACCGGACCATTCACAAAAGCGAAGCGCATGCGCAGTGGGCACCCGGCTGTCACAGAAGCCAGCGCGGGAAGACTGTGCAGCGCTGGAGCGAGGAACAGGTAAGGCCCTGCAAGAGAGAACAGCTGAGCGGCCGGCCCGGTATTCTGACACGGTGGCGGCAGAAATACCGGACCGGCCGCTTTATATTCGCTCCATAAGACGCACTGACATTTTCCCCCCTTTTTTGGGGGGAAAAAAGTGCGTCTTATGGAGCGAAAAATACGGTATGTATAAAGAAACCAACTGGTTATTGAAATATCACTGTGTGTTTGGTATAGATGCAATAGAATCCTCTCGGGCGGCCGCCCCAAAAGTCAGGCAAACTACGGCCCGCATACGGCCCGGCGGACTTTTTAATCTGGCCCGCGGAGCGTGGCAAACATTGCCTGTCAGGATGTGTGTAGGCGGGGCAGCGTGAGGAGCGGGGCAGCGTGAGGCGTGGGCAGCAGGGGAGCTAGGCTCCTCTCACAGTCCGCCCTGAAGACCGGAACGGCGCGGGAACACGGCGAGAGGAACGCGCGGAGCAAAGGTAAGTGAATTGACACAATATGGGGAATGAATTACTATGGGGGATGAATTACTATAGGGGGGATGAATTACTATATGGGGGATGAAAGGCAAACACATTAAGAATCCTGCAAATTTGTACAAATAGCGATTTTAACTTATATGCTATGTGAGTGCACTACATTTGTCTAATACATTTTTTTAAAAAGAAGATAAGGCACTATATTCTCTTTTTAATTACATGGTATATATACACATGGAGGAAAACGTTTGAAGGGAGTGAAGAGACCCCCTAGTGGGAAGAGGGATAAACCCATCCGTCCATCCACATCCAGGAAAAAGGTCCCCAGGAAGCGACGAGACCCCCTGCTGGGAAAAGGGAAAAACTCCATTCATTCATCCATCCATCCATCTGGGAAACAGGGATTTATCCATTTGTTCACCTCTAAGTCCAATTAAAGGGACACAAGCTTGTATGACCTCACTTAACGGTTTGGTCATATACATCAGGTGAGAGCACCACTGGTGAAGGAGCACACTATTTAAGATTGGTGGACTATATTTACTTTGTATTACACCATTAGAAGACACTTGAATATCACGGATTATTCAAAGATATGCATGCAGCACCAGCGTGATTGCATTATCACGCTGTGGAAATAATATTGGACTTATCCACTTGTTTTCATTTGTTTGCATTTATTTAATTATTAATTTATTTAATATAATTTCATATATATATATATATATATATATATATGCATGTAATATTATTGATATATTGATAGTGGAGCGCTACACCACTGGTTTTGATTCACTTTTTTAAAGTGCTCTGCTAATCAAAGCACCGTCACCAAATAAAATGGTAAGTTTACAGTTCGCTTACAGTTCTATTTACACATTGTGTTTGCTTTGCTTCAAAAATCATATCCCATGTTGCTTTCTTGGTGCTTCAAAGCATCTCTAAAGCCTCCATAGAAGTCTATGACAACGCTTGCTAGCAGCACCTGCAGCTTTTGAGAAGCTTCAACTCAGCTTTAGCTTTGCTTTGTTTTGGAGGCATTGCAGATATGAGATATCCCAGGATATACTGTGAAACCGACAAGCGAACCGGAAAGGCATTATCAGCAATCACTTCCAGTTCATGTGTATATATTCTGAAATTGACTGGTGCAGACGTCACATCCAGTGTGAAGCGTGGAGCAGCACAAAGGTGAGCGGGGTCTGGACTAGAGGGGAGAAACTAGCAGATGGCACATGTGGAGTGCAACATGGGAACACTATAGTGGAAAGTGAGCAGGGGCTGGAGAGAGAAGACTGAGCAGCAGAGGATCAGCAGAGCTAGGGGACCAGGGCAGGAGAAACTAGCAATTTCACACATGGTGTGCAGTGTGGGAACAATATAGCACGAGGTGAGCGAGGACCGGAGAAAAAGGAGGATCAGCAAACCAGAGGATCAACAGAGCTGGGGGCTACTACAGAGTGGGGGTTCAGTAGAGCTGGAGGTTACTACTGAATGAGGGATTAGCAAAGCTGGGGGTTACTACTGAGAAGGGGATATGCTTAACGAGGGTAATAGTAAGTTGGGCTTCTGCTGAATGAGGGTACCAATGAGCTTGGGATCTGCTGAGCAGGGGTACTAATGAGCTGGGGATCTCCTGAGTAGGGGTATTACTAAGCTGGGGTTCTACTTGGCCCCTTTAAAACAAAGAGAAAATCAACATGCACACAGAGTATTTGCCAAGGTTCATTAAAACTTCAAAAAAACATAACTGAAGCATCACCAAAGCATCACTGAAGCATCAAAAACACATCAAAAAAGCATGTTGAAGCGGTAGGCACTTTAATGAGTGTTAAAGTCGAAGCAAGTGTAAATGAGCCCTTATGGAAACAACTAGTGCTCAGAATAGAATTCATTTAAGAAGAAAGTATAGCAATAAATTACATAAAATATAATTTGTAATGTTTACTGTATTATCCTCATTACGCTAATGTGCAACATGTCCACTGGGAGTTGTGATGCAACCATGTATATGCTCCTTGAACAACCATTTGAGGGTGAATACTGCTGTGCAACATGTTAGCAAGTTGTTTCCTTGGAAACCCAGATCCTGAATTTAAGGAAGCAACTGGCAACACTGTGAGGCATCAGCAACCTGAAAGGGAGTTTGGACCATACCTGTCAGAAGCTGGAAGGGACCAGTATAGAGGAGGGTGAGGATATGGGGGTGCAGGCACTAGAGGAGGGAAGCTGGGTAGAGGGAAAAGTGTTAGGGAGACTAGTCCCGAGCTGACAGGGCACTCGGGTTTGGCACATCACAGACCAGATTGCTGTGTGGGGCTGGAGAGGACCGAGCTGTCATTGTACATATTGGTACAAATAACTAAGAGGAAGATGGAGTGTCCTAGAAATGATTTCAAGGACTTAGGTGCTATATTTAGGAGGTTTTAAACCTAAAAGCCAACATTTATTATATTGCCACTTACCAATTCTTAGATGTGATGGCTGCCTTTACTTTATTTTTTAAGGCTTTCCCTTCATCTCATGATCTAGCCAGTAAATTGGTTGTTTTTCAACAGAATAAGCTCTCCTGCAAATGCATCAGCTGGAGTGTTGAGACAAACTATTTACCACTGACAGGGGTGCTTACAATGACAAGCTTTCATTTATTCATGTAAAGCCTTTATCTCAAAAGAAAATAAAACTGTTGCTGTAACAGCATTTGTAACTGTAGTGTGAACTGGAGTTTGGCTTCGGATTGTTAGTGTCAGGCAATGTTGCTGTCCAAAGGTGCCCCTGTGCTCTTTCATCCATAGTCGGGACACTCTAATACAGGAGGTGTGTTACTGGTCAGATCACCAGGTGAAAACAGAAGGAAAAAAGCCTAAAAAAGAAACTAATGCAGCCACTAAATGTAAAGATTGATAAGCTGCAATATAATACATTTTTGGTTATGGGTTTAAAACCACTTTAAAGAAAAGACTTCCAAGGCAGTATTCTCAGAAATATTACCTTTACATCAAGCCACACCAAAGAGACAGCAGCAGCTCAAGGAACTTAACTAGTTGGTGAGGAACTGGTGCAGGAAGGAGGGTTTTGGGTTCATGGAGAACAGGGCTGACTTTCTTGTCAGTTATGGGCTCTATACCAGAGATGGACTGCACCAAGATGGGAAGGGTGCAGCTCTTTTGGAGGAAAGTTGGCCAAAAGTTTGGAGGAACTTTGAAACTAAGTGGTTGGGGGGGCAGTGAGCAACGGTTAGTGGGTGGTACTGTGGGCAAAGTTGGTAGTATAGTTAGAGTACCTAAGGCCATAGTCTGGCAGAATCCTATTGCAGCCTAAATATTGAAAAAAAAAAAGTAAAGTAATGCACTTGGGAGCTAAAAATATGAATACAAGTTATTCACTAGGGGGAGAACCGCTGGAGGAATCGAGGATGGAAAAGGGTCTGGGAGTCCTGGTAGATTCAAGACTCCACAATAAACATGTAATGTCACACTGCAGCAAGCATGGCTAGCAGATGAATAACAAGCATTAAAAAGGGTATCTATTCAAGAGGCAAGCCTATAATTCTACCACTTTACAAAACTCTAGTTTGGCCATATCTTGAGTATGCTGTCCACTTCTGTTCACCAGTCCTAGGGGAGGATGTGCTCTAACTGGAGAGAGTCCAGAGAAAGGCCACACAGCTAATAAGGGAGCTAGAGGACCTCAGTTATGAGGAAAAACTACACGCATAAACATATTCTTCCTGGAGAAGAGATGCTTAAGAGGTGATATGATCACAGTCACTCAAGGAGGTTGGACGAGAAGCAGTTTAACCTTAAACTGCTAAAAGAACAAAAGAAATTTCACGCTATGGCCAAAATGAAAAAACACAATAAGCAGCTGGCACTATACCTAGATACAAAGTACCTCCAAATCGAAAAACAAAAAGTGCAGAGCTAAAACATATATGACAATAGCACCTCATCGGTGCCTGAATACAAATTGTAAATTATATAACATTCCCTAAAATGACCACATAATTTTGTCATTTTAGAGAATGTTATATAATTTACAATCATATCACCTCTTAAGCATCTCTTCTCCAGGAAGAATAAGTTTATGCATGTAGTGTCAATTGCAATTCATAAACACATCAAAGTGTGTTTCAGCCTTGGACATTGCATCCCACCTTGGAACCATCTGGTCGAAAATTTGACGTGTATTAGGAGTCAAACCCCTTCGTTAGAGCTAATCCAACCTAGTGTCCTGTCTGCCCTTAAATGGCCAAGGGTCACCAACAGCCCTCCCTTGGAATGCAAAACCGGAAGTGTGCACCGCAACTGCATTAGCGTCCAAAGAAAAAACCCTTTCTGAGAACTGAGCCTGTTGAAAGGCAAAGGGACTGCTAGGAAACACCTTAGCCTATCAACAGGCTTTGGTCTCAGAAAGTGTTCCATGGACTCTGGAGCCCTGCCACTTCTCCTGACATAGTTCCTTTCAGTTTTGCATTCCAAGGGCCGGCTATTTGCTATTCTAGAACACAGGGCATATGTTCCAGCTGCCGATGCTCACAATAAACACTCCCACTGACAGGATTTTATTCTGAATGGTGGCATTAATGGTGAGTGAGGCAGAGAAGGGGCATATAGATATGGATTAGACCATAGTTACAGGGAGTATTTATATTATACTGCTTTTTGATAACATATGATTCTTTCTCCCAGAATATGAACTGATCCCACGTTCAACCATCACTACTCTGTATGGTTGACAATCCTTGTTTGCATACATCTATCTGTTTTAGTGCTTTGAATGTGAAAAAGAAATTTGATGGAAAAGTAAACTGTAGTGTGGACATCCCCTGAATGCAATGTCCTACATGTGGACATCTCTTGATTATGATGGTCTTTATTTGGCAGTCAGTATCAGGTTTGTTCTTTCCATTAATTGTCACATCATAGCAATGAACTGTTGTGAATTAGTTTAGTTCGTATATCCTTGTGTATTCATTTTACAGGTGCAAGTCATAAGTGGCGGATATGCCCTGAGCCTGCCAACTGGCCCTCTGACAGAAGGAAGGACTGTTGCTGACCCTTGGGTATTTAAGGGCAGACAGGACACTAGGTTGGATTAGCTCTGTCTGAAGAAGATATATTAAAACACTGAAATCCCTTTAAATGCAACCAAGAGAATATATGTTAGTAATATAACCTTTTTCTTTTTAGTCTTTTATAGATTTAAAAATGGTGTGGTGATCATATCTGTCTGTAATACATTTTTATAGAGATACCATGGTAATTTACTCCACAGCCTACATTGTCTAGAAGGTCAGAATGACCATCAGTGATTCTAAAAGCATATCAAGTTGTAGAATATTTGATCCTTTTAATATTGTAGCCTATTCCATCCATACTTTCTGCCTGTATGTGAAAACTGCTGGTTGAAACTTGTGAATGCTTTCCTTTTCTATAAAGTTGTTATTGTACTTTTTTCACTCATAAAACAGACTTTTTCTACTCTAATAAAACCATGCCAGGAGGCAGAGAAACTCCTCAAGAGTATTGTAACCCTATAAAAACGTGCAATCCAGCATGAGTGATTAGTATTGTAAAACCCAGAAGAGGTTCTTAAGTGGCTCATCCGAAACTTGAGTGTAAACATATGTCACCCTAACCTGATGTATTAGAAGGATATGATGGACAGATAGGATCCTGTGTGAGCGTTAGTGTCATTTAGGACAACAATGGTAGCAACTAGTAAAACTCTTGGGTATGCAATAAGAAGTTCAACAACAGGTCAACATGATATTTTGTGGTAAAGCTGACAAAACCACATTATTTCATGTTACAATTTACATTATATTTAATATTTAACAACCAATTGCTTTACTACCCAAGAATAGGTATGATAAAGAAACAATATTTTTACAATTGTTATATGTAAAAGTTAATCTCCAAGAAAACAAAATAATGCATACTTGAAAGGCATATGTACCTCAAATTATTTGCTATTGTGTTGAGTCTGTGATTCAGACACCCACACTAGACAGCACAACCGGATCAGAATGTCCCTACAGACTACATCATATTTAAGCATCTGATTTAGGATCTACCTATGCCTGTGTGTAAACAAATGGAGAAGCAGCAGCACAGGGATGATGTCATGCATGTGCTCTCCCCTTCTGTATGTTCCCTGTAAGTACAGAATACCCAGTATGCTTAGACTGCAGACCCTCTTAGCCCCAGTCTGAAAGCATAATGTACAAGGGATTATGAGATGCTAGTATAAGGCACTTACATTAGTTCTTTGCAAAAATAAATGTAATGATTTCTTACTGAATTTTTAACTAGATTAAATAATATTTTTTTAAACATTTGCCTGGAATTCTGTTTTAAAGGAGATCAATTCCCAATCTGTGAAGTCTCTTAAAAGTCCTAACATGTTAATCTCATTTAAAGATGTTGCTTCCAAACTTTTTGAAATATGCAGCTTTAATTAAAATAATACATAGCAATCCTACCATAAAAGACCTTTTGCAGGTGCTTCCTATCATTGTGTGATAACTACCTCTCAGCTATGTTCCTGTATTGTCACCATGTCATGTGCACTCTGGAGGAGAATACTGTGGTGCTGCGGTGGTACATTGCGCAAGCATTTGTGAAAATGTATTTTACAAAGAATATCCAATCATATACGAAGAAAAAAAATGATTTTTTTTTCTTGCACATAATTACATGATTAGAAAATTAAAGTCAGCAAAGCTTTACTTTATTTATTAAGCTAAGTGAAAATTTACATTGCGGATACGTTCAGCCCCTGTAGTAAACCAACCCCATTGTGTGTGATATATGATCTCAACAATAGTTAAAGCAACTTTCTAAAACAAATACTGCTGCCAGCTATAAAGTTCAGGAACTTAGAGATACCTGTTTTAGACAAAGCTTACATGCCCCTTCCTATCTAATGTGGCAGACCATCAGAGTAATGGGCCAATGGGAACATGTGGGTGTGGGAGATAGCGGCAAACACTAACACTAGCATTAAGTGTCAAAGGTTTGGCAACCAGAATGTCAGGAATTGGATCACCTGATGGTGACACTGTTACTCCCAAACCTGTAGGTCGTAGTTTCAGTGTCCACCAGCAGGTGTCTCTCAGTAGCAAGCAGTTCATAGTAATTAGCCAACAGCTAATACTGGCTGCTGGAAAGGTATTTACTCCCTTCTCTGCTACTCCATCTTGCCTTGGTGTTCTGCTTGTGTGCCCTTGATCTGTGTGCCTCGTTACCTTGTTCCTGCTCCTGTTTCTGATCCTTCACCCACCTGCTTGGCCCTGCTCCTGTGTACTATTTCCCTGTCCTGGCTTGTTCCCTGCTACTTTTGCCTGATCTTCGGTGCATGATCCTGGCTCTAATACTGATGACACCTCTCAGTCTTATCCTGCCATCTGTATATGCTGTAGTTAGTTTAGTTAGTCAGTTAGGGTAGTTTATTGTTATCAATCTCACTCATTAGGTTTGCTGATTTAGGTTCACAGATGGTGGTGTATAGGATGTTCTTTTATATTGTTGTTATACTAGCTTTGTCTTTAATAAATCACATTATTTTGCATCATATTTGTACCTGGTATTCTCTGTGCAAGTCCATACATTTCTGGTCATACCAGCTTCACAGGATACCAGCACTGGGTATTCTTTAAAAAAAAAAAAACTCCAGAATTAGGTTGTAACTAGAGATGAGCGAATTATTCAAAAATTCGATTCGGCTGATTCGCCGAATTCGCGGAATAAATTTGATTCGAGGCGAATATATTCGCTGCGAATTTAACTTATAAAAAGGGTGTTTCTAGGCTTCAGAGAGCCTTTATATTAGTGCAGAACACTGTACCTTTAATTTAAATGCCCTTGGAGTCTGCTGGGGAAGAGAACTAATACTGTCAGTCAGTATGACATGCAGATGAGTGCCGTCGATCTTAGAATCACCGCACACTTCACTCATTTGGGCAGTCACGGGGCCAAAACCAGAGTGTGGAGACACAGTGTGGCGGTGGAGGCAGCAGCAATGGGAGGCCATACAGCACCCTATGACAAAATGGAACCCACCAGCAGTGTGAGGAGACCTGAAAGTGGCACATGGCAGAGTGTGGCGATGGAGACAGCAGCAATGGGAGGCCGTACAGGGACCCATGACACACTCTGGACCTGGCAGCAGCATGAGGAGGCGGTACAGGGGCCCATGACAGATTACGGGCCTGGCAGCAGCAGTGGGCGGGCGGTGGATGCAGCAGTATTCGGAAGCCAAACACAGGCCTCGGTTAAAAAGCGGAAGCCGTCAGCAGCGTGAGCAGACGACAGAGGCACATGGCGCAGGGTGGCGGTGGAGGCAGCAGTATTCGGAAGCCATACACAGGCCTAGGTTAAAAAGCGGAAGCCATCAGCAGCGTGAGCAGACGACAGAGACACATGGCGCAGGGTGGCGGTGGATGCAGCAGTATTCGGAAGCCAAACACAGGCCTCGGTTAAAAAGCGGAAGCCGTCAGCAGCGTGAGCAGACGACAGAGGCACATGGCGCAGGGTGGCGGTGGAGGCAGCAGCAATGGAAGGCCATACAGCACCCTAACACAAAATGGAACCCACCAACAGTGTAAGGAGACCTGAAAGTGGCACATGGCGCAGGGTGGCGGTGGAGGCAGCAGTATTCGGAAGACATACAAAGGACTAGTTTAAAAAGCGGAAGCCGTCAGCAGCGTGAGCAGACGACAGAGGCACATGGCGCAGGGTGGCGGTGGAGGCAGCAGTATTCGGAAGCCATACACAGGCCTAGGTTAAAAAGCGGAAGCCGTCAGCAGCGTGAGCAGACGACAGAGACACATGGCGCAGGGTGGCGGTGGATGCAGCAGTATTCGGAAGCCAAACACAGGCCTCGGTTAAAAAGCGGAAGCCGTCAGCAGCGTGAGCAGATGACAGAGGCACATGGCGCAGGGTGGCGGTGGAGGCAGCAGCAATGGAAGGCCATACAGCACCCTATCACAAAATGGAACCCACCAACAGTGTAAGGAGACCTGAAAGTGGCACATGGCGCAGGGTGGCGGTGGAGGCAGCAGTATTCGGAAGACATACACAGGACTAGTTTAAAAAGCGGAAGCCGTCAGCAGCGTGAGCAGACGACAGAGGCACATGGCGCAGGGTGGCGGTGGAGGCAGCAGTATTCGGAAGCCATACACAGGCCTAGGTTAAAAAGCGGAAGCCGTCAGCAGCGTGAGCAGACGACAGAGACACATGGCGCAGGGTGGCGGTGGAGGCAGCAGTATTCGGAAGCCATACACAGGCCTAGGTTAAAAAGCGGAAGCCGTCAGCAGCGTGAGCAGACGACAGAGACACATGGCGCAGGGTGGCGGTGGATGCAGCAGTATTCGGAAGCCAAACACAGGCCTCGGTTAAAAAGCGGAAGCCGTCAGCAGCGTGAGCAGACGACAGAGGCACATGGCGCAGGGTGGCGGTGGAGGCAGCAGCAATGGAAGGCCATACAGCACCCTATCACAAAATGGAACCCACCAACAGTGTAAGGAGACCTGAAAGTGGCACATGGCGCAGGGTGGCGGTGGAGGCAGCAGTATTCGGAAGACATACACAGGACTAGGTTAAAAAGCGGAAGCCGTCAGCAGCGTGAGCAGACGACAGAGGCACATGGCGCAGGGTGGCGGTGGATGCAGCAGTATTCGGAAGCCAAACACAGGCCTCGGTTAAAAAGCGGAAGCCGTCAGCAGCGTGAGCAGACGACAGGCACATGGCGCAGGGTGGCGGTGGAGGCAGCAGCAATGGGAGGCCATACAGCACCCTATGACAAAATGGAACCCACCAGCAGTGTGAGGAGACCTGAAAGTGGCACATGGCAGAGTGTGGCGATGGAGACAGCAGCAATGGGAGGTCGTACAGGGACCCATGACACACTCTGGACCTGGCAGCAGCATGAGGAGGTGGTACAGGGGCCCATGACAGATTACGGGCCTGGCAGCAGCATGAGGAGTCGGTACGGGGGCCCATGGCAGATTACGGGCCTGGCAGCAGCATGAGGAGGCGGTACAGGGGCCCATGGCAGAGTGGCGGAGCGTAAGCAGCTAAAATTGAAGGCCATACAGAGGCCTATGTTAAAAAGTCCCCCCAGCAGCAGCGTGGGGAGACGACTAATAGTCGTCTCCCCACGCTGCTGCTGGGGGGACTTTTTAACATAGGCCTCTGTATGGCCTTCAATTTAAGCTGCTTACGCTTCGCCACTCTGCCATGGGCCCCTGTACCGCCTCCTCTTGCTGCTGCCAGGTCCAGAGTGTGTCATGGGTCCCTGTACGGCCTCCTATTGCTGCTGACTTCATCGCCAGACTCTGCCATGTGCCACTTTCAGGTCTCCTTACACTGTTGGTGGGTTCCATTTTGTGATAGGGTGCTGTATGGCCTTCCATTGCTGCTGCCTCCACCGCCACCCTGCGCCATGTGCCTCTGTCGTCTGCTCATGCTGCTGACGGCTTCCGCTTTTTAACCGAGGCCTGTGTTTGGCTTCCGAATACTGCTGCATCCACCGCCACCCTGCGCCATGTGTCTCTGTCGTCTGCTCACGCTGCTGACGGCTTCCGCTTTTTAACCTAGGCCTGTGTATGGCTTCAGAATAATGCTGCCTACACCGCCACCCTGCGCCATGTGCCTCTGTCATCTGCTCACGCTGCTGCCAGGTCCATACTGATTCATGGCCCCCTGTACCGGCTCCTCATGAACGTGGTTCAGCGGGTTTGCATCACTTAACGGCAAATCGTTGACAAACGCTGGGACGTTCAGTGTTGTGCGCATTAAGCCAGACACCAAAAGGCAGCACATACCTATTATTACTCGCTCAAGCATGGCTGAACAAAACCAGTCTCTACCACAAATTGGACCTAGACCTGCCCAGGGTCTCGTAAGTAGATTGCACGGAGGAGTAGAGTTCGTTATTGGAATTAACTGTGAAGGACTTTTAAACCTAGGCCTGTGTATGGCCTTCAATTGAAGCTGCTTCTGCTCCGCCACTCTGCCATTGGACTCTTGATAGTCGACGACTATCAAGAGTCCAATGGCAGAGTGGCGGAGCAGAAGCAGCTTCAATTGAAGGCCATACACAGGCCTAGGTTTAAAAGTCCCTCACAGTTAATTCCAATAACGAACTCTACTCCTCCGTGCAATCTACTTACGAGACCCTGGGCAGGTCTGGGTCCAATTTGTGGTAGAGACTGGTGTTGTTCAGCCATGCTTGAGCGAGTAATAACAGGTCTGTGCTGCCCTTTGGTGTCTGGCTTAATGCGCACAACACTGAACGTCCCAGCGTTTGTCAACGATTTGCCGTTAAGTGATGCAAACCCGCTGAACCACGTTCATGAGGAGCCGGTACAGGGGGCCATGAATCAGTATGGACCTGGCAGCAGCGTGAGCAGACGACAGAGGCACATGGCGCAGGGTGGCGGTGTAGGCAGCATTATTCTGAAGCCATACACAGGCCTAGGTTAAAAAGCGGAAGCCGTCAGCAGCGTGAGCAGACGACAGAGACACATGGCGCAGGGTGGCGGTGGATGCAGCAGTATTCGGAAGCCAAACACAGGCCTCGGTTAAAAAGCGGAAGCCGTCAGCAGCGTGAGCAGACGACAGAGGCACATGGCGCAGGGTGACGGTGGAGGCAGCAGCAATGGAAGGCCATACAGCACCCTATCACAAAATGGAACCCACCAACAGTGTAAGGAGACCTGAAAGTGGCACATGGCAGAGTCTGGCGATGAAGTCAGCAGCAATGGGAGGCCGTACAGGGACCCATGACACACTCTGGACCTGGCAGCAGCAAGAGGAGGCGGTACAGGGGCCCATGGCAGAGTGGCGAAGCGTAAGCAGCTTAAATTGAAGGCCATACAGAGGCCTATGTTAAAAATAATAACATGTTTGGGGCATTATTCATGGCGGATTTAGTCAGTTGTGTCAGGAACTGGTGGTTTGAAATCCAGACTAATCCACGCCTGATTCATTTTCACAAACGTGAGTCTCTCCACACTTTGGGTGGACAGTCGTGTCCTCCGCGGAGTTACAATATCTCCTGCCGCACTAAACACGCGCTCCGATGCCACGCTACTGGCCGGGCATGACAGCCTTTCAAGGGCAAATTCAGCTAGTTGGGGCCAAAGGTCAAGTTTCGTTGCCCAGTAGTCAAGGGGATTGTCTACCTCGGTTGGCAGGGTGCTGTCCAAGTAGGCCCGAGCCTGTTGTTTGAGGTCCTGCTCCAGGTCCACCTGATGCTGCTGCTGCTGCGGCTGGTTAGTAGTTTCCTCACTGCGCTGGTGAAGAAAGCTACTCATCATCGACTGCAGACTGAGGCAGCCGCTGCTGGTGGAGCTGCCACTGCTCCTACCACCCCACCCCTCCCCTGCTGCCATGGCAGCGGAACGCGAGCGCACAGGGCCCACAGTGTCTGAGGATGGACGTTGGCGCAGAAAGGCAGAGACCAACTGACTACATAGGTGGTTTTTATAGTACTTTATTTTGGCCTCCCTCTCAGCAGGTGTGAAAAAGGCCACCATTTTTGAACGGTAGCGAGGGTCCAACAAGGTGGACAGTCAAAAGTCATCCCTCTGTCTGATGGTTATTGTTCGGCTGTCGCTACGCAAGCAACCGAGCATGCTATGGGCCATTTGTGCCAAGGAATGCGAGGGACTCCCTGCCTCCATCTCCACAGCATACTGCCACGGTGCGTCTGGGTCCTCTGTCTCCTCCTCCTCCTCCTCCTCCTCTACCAGATGCTCCTGCTCCTCCACTCCTGTCCGCTGAGTGGAAAAACCACCCATTTCACTCAATAATTCCTGAGCACCAATGTCCTCCTCTACCTCCTCTTCTTCTTCCTGTCCTGCCCCCACAGGGGTCATGTGGCGTTGAGATCTGTGCGCCACGTCTACCGCACCCTGACCAGCCATTGTTAACAGCATTTGTTCCAGGACGTTAAACAGAGGAATGACGTCGTTCATCCCATAGTCCTGCCGACTCACGAATAGCGTGGCCTCCTCAAAGGGCCTGAGCAAGCGGCAGGTGTCACGCATGAGCTGCCAATGGCTGACATCTAAGTTACACAGGGGAGTACCTTTATCCGCTTGTAACATCAGGAAATCGGTGATGGCCTTTCGCTGTTCGTAAAGGCGGTCTAACATATGTAGGGTTGAATTCCACCTTGTTGCAACGTCGCAGATCAGGCGATGCTGTGGAATTCCGTTCTGCCGCTGCAGCTCAAGGAGGGTGTGCTTTGCGGTGTAGGAATGGCTGAAATGCATGCAAAGTTTACGTGACATTTTAAGGATGTCTTGCAGTGGGATGGTGGATTTTAGGAACCGCTTGACAACCAGATTGAACACGTGAGCCATGCATGGCGCATGGCACAACCTTCCTTGACGCAGAGCAGACACCATGTTCTTTCCGTTGTCGGTCAACATGGTTCCGATTTTCAGTTTGCGCGGAGACAGCCATCTGTCGATTTCTCTGTTCATTACACTCAGAAGTTCCTCCCCTGTGTGACTACGTTCGCCAAGGCATACCAGGTGCAGCACAGCGTGACACCGTTGCGCCCTGCACATGTGATATGCCGGTCGGGTAATGGGACTTGGCACGGGGGTGGCGGCTGAGGACACGGCGGAAGAAGAGGTGGTAGAGGCGGACATCTTTGCTGGACCAAGGATGTGCAAACGTGGAGGCAAAAGCGGCGTGACCTGTCCAAGTTGCTGGTGCGGCTGTGCCGGCACCACGTTCACCCAGTGGGCCGTAAATGACATGTACTGTCCCTGACCGTAGTTACAGCTCCACACGTCGGCACTGCCGTGCACTTTGGCAGAGACCGACATGCTCAAAGACTGGCCCACCATCTCTTCTACATGTGAATGCAGGGCTGGCACTGCCTTTTTGGCGAAGAAATGCCGGCTTGGCACTCTCCACCGCGGCGCGGCACAAGCCATCATTTCTCGGAAAGGTGCTGAGTCCACCACTTGGAAAGGGAGTCCCTGACTGCAGCACCAGCAACTTGGACAGGAGGACGTTCAGCTTCTGCACCGTCGGGTGCGTGCTCGCAAACTGTTGTCTCTTGGAAACGGATTCCAAGAAAGACTGCTGACGGAATCCGTGAAGAGGAGTAGCAGGAGAAGGAGCATCTGAACGAGCGGAAGATGCCAACGAGCAACAACTCCCCTCAGCAGAGGTGTTGGAGCCTTGACTGGCTGATAGAGGGCGATTGACGTCGGGTGACGGAGCAAGTAACGGAGCGGGTGATGGAGTGGGGGCTGGGGCAGGCAGAACCGCCGTATCTTTATCACGGTTTTCCCAGGCCACCGAATGGCGACGCTGCATATGCTGACGCAACGCTGTAGTCCCAACATTGGCCCCCTTGCCACGCTTGACTTTCTGGCCACATAGTCGACATACGGCTACGTTTACTTCCTCGGGCGGCGTGACGAAAAATTGCCACACCGCCGAGTAGGAAACTTTGCCCCCGCTACTCCTCACTGGCTGACTGCTACTTCCTCCGTGCACACCGGCACCACTACTGGCCGTGGTGGTAGGCTGCAGTGGAGCTGGTGCTCTACTCCGTGGCCGTTTGCCTCCACTGACACTGCTGCGACCCTGCTGCCTCCTGGGCAACCCACTGACTGTTTTGCTCGCTGGCAAGCTGGCACCCTCTTCTCCTGATGATGCGGAAGCAATAGCCTGATGACGACGAGGCTGCCAAGTGCGATCAGCCTCATCATCATCAATTAGGGTCTCCGCGTCACTACTAGCCCCCTCGGCTGCGTGTGGGTCAGGAGACAGACCTGTCTCTAGACCGGCTACCGAGCCACTCTCCTCGCCAGTACTTCTTCGCCTGGCTGCTGAAGAGGCGGATGTCTCCCCCCGTTCCTGATTGCACTCTGTTAGCTCTTCCTCACTGTACAGTGGGGCTGAGCCCACAGCATGCGATACTTCGCTTGGTGAGGGAACACCAAAGGACAGGGGCAGGTAGAGGACACGTGATTTCAGTGGGCTTGCTCCCGGGCCATGCCAACTAACGGTTGTGTCTGACGTACCCACCGACCGTTGGCTGTAGGTGTCAGAGGTGACCTGGGAAGAGGAAGACGACCGAGTCAACCAATCGATGACGGCAGGGTTGTCGGTGGAGACACGACCGCTGGATGACACCGGGAGCACTGGCCTCTGGCTGCGACTAGTGCTGCCTCGACCCCTTCCTCTGCTGCCACGTCTGCTCGCTCCTGAAACATTGCCTCCTCTGCCACTCCTCTGCGTGTTGTCTGACATACTCTTTAATTCAATAGTGGTTGTGAAGCAGAAAGTAACGATTCTGTGTCCCTGAGTAACAATTCTGTGTCCCCGAGTAACGATTCTGTGTCCCTGAGTAACAATTCTGTGTCCCCGAGTAACGATTCTGTGTCCCTGAGTAACGATTCTGTGTCCCCGAGTAACAATTCTGTGTCCCCGAGTAACGATTCTGTGTCCCTGAGTAACGATTCTGTGTCCCTCAGTAACGATTCTGTGTCCCTGAGTAACAATTCTGTGTCCCTGAGTAACAATTCTGTGTCCCTGAGTAACGATTCTGTGTCCCTCAGTAACGATTCTGTGTCCCTGAGTAACAATTCTGTGTCCCTGAGTAACGATTCTGTGTCCCTGAGTAACGATTCTGTGTCCCTGAGTAACGATTCTGTGTCCCTGAGTAACAATTCTGTGTCCCTGAGTAACAATTCTGTGTCTGTCCCTGAGTAACAATTCTGTGTCCCTGAGTAACAATTCTGTGTCCCTGAGTAACGATTCTGTGTCCCTGAGTAACAATTCTGTGTCTGTCCCTGAGTAACGATTCTGTGTCCCTGAGTAACAATTCTGTGTCCCTGAGTAACGATTCTGTGTCCCTGAGTAACGATTCTGTGGCCCTAAAGTCTCTGTGGCCCTAACTCTGTCCCTAATACAGACAGGTCTGTCTCTCTTGAATGACCGGAGGCTAATGGAGAATTCTAAGATGGCCGCGATTTATAGCTCCACCATTACACAGTGCTGGCTGGCTGGCTGCTGATTGGCTAATGCGATCACATGTCATGAATGAATGCATTATGGGTCAGCGCGCCTTGTCTGCGCGCCTTCCCAGAGATCCCCGCTCCGTCGCCACACATGTCGCCGCCATTTTTGGGAAAATTCGATTCGTGCATCCGAAGTTTGCTAATTTTCAGATTCGGCGCGAATCGAATTTTTCCTAATCTTCGAAACGAATTCCACTTCGCCATGTTCGATTCGCTCATCTCTAGTTGTAACACCCGAGCTTGGAGGATGCTGCAAATGAAGAGACATTGGATTTGATTTACTAAAGGCAAATAGACTGTGTACTTTGCAAAGTGCAGTTGCACCAGTGTTTAGTAAATGAGGTAAAGCTTCACTTTGCAAAGAATACCCAATCACGTGCAAGGAAAATAAAAAAAAACAACATTTTTGCTTGCACATGATTGGATTATGGAAGTCATCAGAGATTCTGCTCATTTACTAAGCTCTGGGGACACTGCTCTTGCAGAGTGCAACTGCACTTTGCAGAGTGCACAGTCTATTTGCCTTTAGTAAATCAACCCCTTAAGGAGAGAGACAAAATTGCATTGATTACTTCTTCTAGAGGCTGATGCACAAATATCTATCTTTAATACAGTAATGAAAGTAGGGAAGAATTATTTTGTAAATATGTGTCATATCAACAGATCATTTTTAAGGTAAAGGCTAAAATTATACAGTACAGGAACATTATGCTATCCACCAGAAATATCATGCTAGTGACAAGACTGCCAGTCACACACACGTACAACATGTGCATAGGAACATATTAGTGCTTGCATGTGGATATATGGCCATGTCCTCCACAGATACTGGTACCTAATGGGCTATTTAACCTTGAACTCTGCATAGGATCATTGGGAATAGCCTTGTAGTCAGAGTTCCTGCAATTCCTGATCCTAAACCTTATGCTTGACCCCATTATTGACCCAGCTTTTGTCTGACCTACTTCTGATTTATCCTTATCTGCCTTTGTTTGCTGCTCATCTTTGTTACTAACCTCAGGCTGAACATGATTTGGCCTATCAACTCTGTATCGCATTGCCTGCACATTGCCAGCCTCTGCTTGTTACTGACCTGGGTCTGCCTATGATTTGATGCCTTCCTGAACTGTTACCAAGCCCAGCTTGTGGCCCGACTCCATTCATAGCTGAACTTGGTATTCTGGGGGCCCTACCCATTGTACTTCTGCTTGTCTGATACCAGTGCTGCCAAGTTCCAATCTTTAGTTCCAGCTCCCTGACACTTGTGTCATTTCCTCAACCATTGCAGACCCCATTGAAACTTCCAATGGTGCTCTGACAGGAATTTTGAGGCCACCTTCCTTCTGCAAGAGGTACTTCATACAGGTGTGTGACAACACTGAATTTCCCTTCAAAGTGTGCCTCCACATTTGTTGAGAAAAAACAATCCCCTCTAAGCAGGGGCAGATTGACAACTCATGGGGCCCCCAGGCAATAGGGGATCATGGGGCCCCTGTGTTCTTGCCCAAACTCAAAAAAGCCTATGAAAAAGGTACCAGGGGCATCTCAAGGGGTGCCCTAGTGACCCCGGGCCCTCGGGCAGTGCCCGAGTTTCCAAATGGTCAGTCCGCCCCTGCCTCCAAGTGAGCTAGGTACATTGCAGGAAATTCCTAAAACTTAGTTGCAGAATCCTACCTTTTTCTGCTCTGAAGATATAGTGATTTATCCACTATGTCCTTTGCAGACTGATTGGGAATGGGAGGATCTGTTCACTATAATCAGCTGGTGCATTTTGATTGTCATAATGAGGAAAGTTGCAGTGTTTGCATCTTTTTAGTGGTATTTATCCCTTAGAGAATATCTCCTGAAAATGTAAATTCTTATTGCAGAGGATGTCTAAAATGTGAGTTGTATCATTGTGCAGGCATCTGAGAAAATCAGTAAGCAAACCATACAAGCAGGAAATGACATTTCTGGGGGTGTTCTGTACAACAACAATGTAAAATATGCCTCTAAGATGCCATACTGTATTGAATTCTACAGAGAATTACAACAGCTGCAGATTAAGTATGAAAGGCAATTTTTATCAACATTAGGCTACAATATGGCTTGTATAGGAATCGTACATGCTATATTTTTTATTTGCTATATTTTATTTCAGTGGAAGTGGAATTATACTTTACATAAACTCTAAAAGCAAAAGAGTTCTCTTTGTTCCACAAACCCAGTGACTACATGTGAAGTGCAGCATTTTCCTAAGATGAGCAAGGTGATCGATTTGACACTAAGAAATGCCTATAGTAACAAAGTTCTGAAAAAAAGCTCTTTTATCTAAAGCTACATAGAAGCCAAGCATCAAGTTGCACACACGGTTCCATCCATCTTTGTTTTGCCTTTTTGCAATAGAGGCCATGCCACATTACTGAATCTGTCCTTGATGGCAAATCTCTAGCAACAGAATCACTGAAAAGACTACTTACCTGGTCCTTCAGTGTAGTTATGTTACTGGCCAACTCACGTTGCAGAATCTCATGTGCAAAGGAAGGAGCAGCTATGAAGCAACACTTTGCTGGTTCAGCCATAAAGGGAACAAGATTGCAAGAAAAGTTAAGAGAACTAGCAATCCCATTGCAGGGCATATTACATGGACCTAATGATACTTTGAGAATCTTATCTTACTGCCACCACTGTTTCTAACAGTTATATGTTTCTTGTTCATTCCATGAGGAACTCCACTAAAACCATTAGGTCGTTATAGTCAATGTAGCAAGTACCTAAGAAAATAAGGAACACCACAGTGATAGTTTTCACATTGCTCTTGCAAAGGTAAGCATGATGAGTCTACCCTCATTTGCCATTTGTTTCTCAGAACAAAATTATAGAGATTTCCCAGCTTAATTCCGCACAGAGAAGAATAAACCATGTTCGCATCTCAGGAACTATGTGGTACAGCACTGGACAATTAGAACTCTTGAACAAGACTAGACTCATGTTCATCCTACTATTGGATTTCTGCAGATGCTTTGGAAATAAAATTAATTATATATTAGGGTTGCAAATAATTGAGAGTTTTTAGCTTTGCATACCATTAGTGACATGAATGGATGTCTGCAAAATTTCACCATTTTGCAAAAGTCATTAAAATCAGTGAGTAAGATGAACTGAAAGGTAATTTTTGAGTGTACAATGGGGCTTAGATGGCTCCTGGTGATTTCATAAGCTAATTTCAACTCTCCTGGACCATTCTTGTAGCAAAAATGGCCTCTCATAAGCCCCATTATTTCATTTACAGGAAAAAACACTGTGGAAAAAAGTGGCAATACAGGAACTATAGAATACACAAAAACATAAAAATATACACTAAGTGAAAACAATTACCTTAATCTTCTCAATAGGGAAAACAGAAAAAGAAGAAAACAAAGAGGGCATACTTTTAGGTGCATGACCTAAAACTTTCCAAAACAGGAGAAACAAGAGGAAGTCTGGGCTGGCAGATGCAACACATGCACAGACTTGTTTTGCACAACACATATGTGCAGTACATTGTTCGGCACAATACTCTCTGGGGGTCCAGAGGGACTGGGTATTAGTAGCTTGATGTCAAATGCCTATTTTAATACCCACATTTATGAGCTTCAATCCCTCGTCATTCATAGTCTTTATTAATGTGCAATGTTTAATGCACTTTGCATGCTTGCTCACGTCTAATTTCCGCAGTGGCAGCCAGAATCCCACTAATGAGTGAATTGGAGGGGTTCCTGGTCAAGTGATCACTATGGCAGCTCAGATACTGTGATCACTAGAGCCTCATCTAAAAAAATCAAAGCCTTCAGCCTGCAGGCTTCAGCGCTTATCATCAATGCCATCTATTATTAGTGTAACTATATATAAATTAATATTAATTTAAAGTGGTTGTAAAGGTAAAATGTTTTTTACCTTAATGGATTCTCTGTATTAAGGTAAAAAAAAACTTTTAAAAGCAGCTCCCTCCACAGACCCCTGATAACAGTGGGAGCCATTGGCTCCTGCTTCTGTCAATTAAAACCTGTAAGGTGAGAGCAGGAGAGAGCCAAGCTGGGCTGTGTGTCTGAATAGATGCAAACAGTCTAGCTTGGGAAAAAGCATGCATGAGTACCCCATAGGAAGTGGCTTCCCGTGGGGGCACTCAACAGGGGGGGAAGCCAGGAGTTCTGGCAGGGAACCCCAGAAGAAGAGGATCTAGGCTGCTCTGTGCAAAACCACAGAGCAGGTAAGTATGATATGTTTATTATTTTAATAAAAAAATAAGACTTTACAATCGCTTGAATACAATAATTAAAATAGTATTCTAAAAAAAACATTATATCATATGTATAGAAATGACTTAGTTATGAAAGTTAGTCATAGAGTTATTGCTATGTTAACTGACATATGCATGCTGTCACTGCAACATTTTCCTGGGCATCTAGACGTTAATGACAGTCACAAAGGACAAATGTACAAAAGTACAACTAAAGGATTCTGTATGACAGTCTAAACAAGTACAAATCTAATTATCATGTAATCCAGATGCCTAATAAAGTAGACAATTAATAGAGAAGTATTGGGTGTTTATAAAAAAAAAAAAATCATAATTACTTAGGTGGATGCATTATCTCATCAATGCCTGCACTGTCCCCCACCAGCTCTAAGGGTGAGCCGCACACTGGAGTGTTGGGCTGTGGAGGGGGCAGGAGCAGCTGGCTCAGGCTCTCACTGGACCTCTGAGAGGCGGTCCAGACATTTCCCCAGCCAGGACTGGCTGAATGATGTCACAAGATCCCAGAAGTGCAGAACAAACTGCACTTCTGTGATCCAACACAGGCAAACCAGCTTTGGCTGTACTCCTTTAACTTCCTTTACCTTCCTTGACTCAGCCAAATCCTCCTTCATGTACTGTATGTCTCACATGCTCTCTCTCCAGACACTGCAGATCATGGTGGGAGGATTTCAACAACAGGCACAGTGCTGGCAAACCAAAAAGAAGGTGGCAAGACTAGGTGGCCATGTGCAGGCATGCTACAGACTTGTGAAGCAGCAGTGACAATGCTGGTAGCCACACACCCTGCTAAATTTTTATCCCACTGTAGTGTAAGCAGGCACAGCTTACATGAGAATGCTAACTTTGCGCTGACTTCAGGAGCAGTGCAGCATCATTGCCGCACCATCACAGAAAGCTGGATTAGATGGACTTCACTGACAGGTACAACAAGCATTAGCAGGGGGATTAAGAAAAAGCTGTGAATGGAAATGCACTCATAATTAAGTGGTGCAGTACATATATATATATATATATATATATATATATATATATATATATGTATTATTTTCTAAGTACATTAGCCCTCAACAAAAACATCTCCGAAGTACATTTACAGTGTCTAGCTCCTGCATAATCATAAACACCATGTAAATTTAACAGCTCTTTGAAGTCTGTTTGCATACACAACATTTTTAATGAGAAGATAAAGTCACTATATTGACTCTATAGCTCAATAAAAAAAAATGGAAATTGAGCTTGGATCCTCTGTGCTAAGTAACACAGAACACTGCAAATGACAAATGAACACTTTATTTCACAGAGAAATAAGTCATTCCAAGTAGGAGCATAAATAAAATACCAAAAAAATCCCATTACAAACTTTTGCTTATATGTCTGAGAAACCGAGTTTCTTTTTAGAGCTTATCTTTGGTATTTCTAAATAAATTGAACATGAAATGAGTTCTGTATGGAAATAATACACAGTAATATCTCAAATATTCAAAGAAATACTGTGACAGTGTATTTGCATACCTTTCCATAAAAACATTTTGACTGGTTAATAGAGTATTTTGGAAAATGTTAGAGTGAATATATATTTTTTTACATATTTTAAAATAAATAATTAAAATCAGCAATGCATTGATATATTAACTGATCTTACTCAGAATTAAAATGTTATAAATTATCAAAATGACAATAACAGCATGTGTAAAGATTAAGGCTAAAAACATGAATTTACTGAGCATTATTGCAACACATAATAAGACACTTTTTGCGAATTGGTGTCTTTCATTCTAAATTGTAACCCCAACGTATTATTATACAGGATTTATATAGCACCAACATTTTGTGCAGCACTTTACAACATGAGGGCAGATAGTACAATACAATTCATTACAAGAGGAATCAGAGGGCTCAGCTTGTTCAAGCTTAAAATCTAAGAGGAAGGGTCAAGTGATACAAAAGGTAATAACTGTGGGGGGTGAGCTGAAAGAAAATATAAAAGTGCAGTGGTTAGGTGGAGGCAGAATAGGCTTCTCTAAAAAGAAGAGTTTTAAGGGATCATCTACAAATGACAGAGTAGGAGATAGTCGAACATATTGGGGTAAGGAATACCAGAGGATAGGAGAGGCTTTATAAAAGTCCTGGAGGCAAGCATGGGAGGAGGTGCCAAGAGAGCTAGAGAGCAGGAGGTCTTGGGAGGAACAAAGAGAATGATTTGCTTGGTATTTTGATACAAGGTTAGTGACATAGCTGGGGGCAGATTTGTGGATAGCTTTGTAAGCTGTTAATAATTAGAATTTTATTTGTTGGGTGAGTGGAAGCCAATGGAGGGATTGGCAGAGAGGGGTAGCATACACTGAACGTTTGGTGAGGTGAATGAGCCTGGCAGCAGCCTTCTTGATGGACTGAAGGGGGATTGCCTATGTAAAGATAATCCAATGAGAAGGGAGTTGCAATAGTCGAGGCGAGAGATAACCAGGGAGTGAATTAGAAGCTTTGTTGTGTCATTGGTTAAGAAGGGGCATACTGATTGGATGTGGGGCTGAAAGGAGAGTTCAGAGTCCAGGATTACACCTAGTACCCTGGCATGTGGGAATGGACTGATAGTTGTGCTATCAATCTTGACAGAGAAGTCAGGGGAAGTTGCACCTGGGGGAGGAAACATTATCAGCTCAATTTTGAAAAGATTGAGTTTGAGGAAGTGGTGTGACATCCAGACTGATATGTCTGTCAGTAAATTAGTAATGCATGAGTGAACTAAAAACAGAGAGATAGATTTGGGTTTCATCAGCATAGAAATGGTATTGAAAGCCATGGGAGTCTGACCCAAGGAGGCGGTGTAGATCGAGAATAAGACAGGTCCAAAAACAGAACCCAATCAAAAACTATTCGTTAATTTAGTCCCATCTCGGATCTCAGTTCTGATACACTTTTGCTTCTTATGGGTTAGAACTCTTTGCATCTCATTCCATATATCTGGCTCTGGTTTAAATGCTACATGAGCAACATAGGACGTTTGGCTGGGATGCCTTTATTGCTTCTGGTGAATTTCCTGATTGAAGCCTCTTATGGCCTGGTTTCCTCTTTTACAGTACTTGGATTGTCTACATTAATTTATATTTCTGTGTCACTTTACTGCTTATCTTCATGTGACACTGATGTGAAATTTCCCTCAGTCTGAAGTTTCATCAACAAGTACACTTCTACCTTGCTTGTGTCTTCGTGTAGAATTCTGTATTCCCTTTGAGATTCACCGTACCCCACAAGTACACCTTCCCCATCCCATTCAGTATATTTTTCTTTTGGGATGTGCACATAGGTATTGCTTCCAACAATTTTTAGATGGTTCGAATTCGGGGCTTTTCTACTTCACAGTTCATATGGAGTTTTCTCAGTTGATTTTTCTGGTAGTCGATTTTGCAGACAGCATGCGGTCATAATTGCCTCCCTCCAGTGCGTGGTTGGCATATCTGCATTGAACAGCATGGTTCTTCCACTCTCACATAGAGTACAATTCATTCTTTCTTCAACCTCATTTTGTTCTGGTTGTATGGTAGAGTAGTTTGAAATATTAAGCCATGCTTTCTGAGAATAGCCTGTGTGTTATCACCTGTATATTCAGTTTCATTGTCTGTGTGCAATATACTCAGCATTTTGCCAGATTTGTTGCTTACTAGAGCCAAAAGTGTTTAAGTTTCTCCGGAACTTCACTTATATTGTGTAACAGATATAGTGTAGTATACCTGGCATAATCATCTATAAAAGTAAGAAAATACCTCTTCTTTCCAGGAGTCAATTTTTCTTCAAAGATCTCAATGAATTAAGTCCAGAGGTTTTTTTTTAGCTCTGCTGTTACTCTTCTTTGGAAGTGCTTTTCCTGTCATTTTTTCTTTTATACAGCTGACACAATTTATTGTTTGATCTCATAGGCTAATTTTTATTCCCCTTGCATAGTCTTTCTCAGTTAATTTCTTTATTATGTGCCCAAGTCATCTGTGCCATGCGTGAATTCAGTTTGAATGTTTTTCCTCCTTGGCAGTATTAACCACCTCATTGTGGTTCAGCTGATGCAGTTCATCTGTAATTTTAGTCTTTGCAAGTGTAGTACTACCCCCTTAGGAGTTGCAATAGTTTTGGGTCCTGCACAGCCAGGCAACACACATTTTCACATCCACTTGCATTCAGGAGTCAGTAACTAGTCCTAGAGCTTGTTTTGAAGTTGTATTAGGGAATGTAGAACTTGAATGGGGTAATAGATGTATGGGATACCCAAGGGAACTGAGAAACCAAGGACAACTTCCTGAACTTTGTACAAGTGGTTACAGCAAACAGTCTTTTTTTTTAAGCTAGCCAGGATCTCCTGTAGTACCACCCTAGATCCAGGGGCGGACTGACCATTGGGAAACTCGGACACTGCCCGAGGGCCCGGGGTCAGTAGGGGGCCCCATGAGATGCCCCTGGTACCTTTTGCATAGGCTTTTTTGAATTTGGGCAAGGACACAGGGGCCCCATGATCCCCTATTGCCCAGAGGCCCCATGAGTTGTCAGTCCGCCCCTGCCTAGATCTATCTGGCTGCCTGGAGGAATCCCTGGAAAGGGGATCCAGTGTCTACCACGTAAAATGGTGAAACAGATCTGGGTGGCGGGCTAAACCAGTTTCCCACTAGAGTACCTCCTTCCCCTATCTGGCTCAGGGGGTGCAGGTCTACTCACTTAGTCCTTGCTGTGTTGCTGGTGAGTCGGTGGCTGCTACCAGACCTTTTAGCTGGGTCGCTCCTTTTCTTTTTTTCACAGGTGGTCCTCTCTCAGTGGGTCAGTTAAGTTCCGAACTTTCAGCCTTCCTAGATCCTTCTGCCTGTAGGTGATCCCCTCTCCTTCTGGGCTCCCTCCCAGGCTTTTGCCCTTCAGCCTCTATAGCGCCTGACGTCACTTCCTGAGGTGTTTCATCATTATGACTTTGTCAAAGTCATAATGATGAAACTTGTTGTAAAGTGACGTCAAGGCTATCCGGAAGTTCAGCAGCGGCCATCTTGGTTGAGGTCCAAGGAAGGAGCTGTATGTTAGATGTTGATATAAACTACTACATTGTAAGAGTTTTTATAATTAAATAAATCTGTTTACTTGATTTGCTACACTATGGTCTGCCTATTTTGGTTTGATTGTATGTGACATCGTGGGAGCGGATTATCGGCAGGAGAAAGGATCTTCTGAAGCATAGCAGATACTTTAATTCCAGGCTTCCTACTTTAGATTACCTGGTAAGGTGCATGAGGCGTGAGGTGGTGGGTCACCTAAGTAATTGTGCACTGATTGGCGGTCACCAAGTTTGGATAAGTGTGAGCACATTGGCACTATTTTTGTTCGCTATATGATAACTACTACACTATATATTTATTTTGTTGGAGAGCAATTTACCATGGATGAGGAAGAACAATAAAGGAGTAATCCACAAGATTCATCCACGTTTATAAAGCAAAGAATTTTAATTGGAGGGTAAGAGTAGGAATTACGGATTGAGAGTGATGGCACATGGTGAAGTTTTGGCACTATTATAGCACGTTTGTGTGAGTGTAATATATATTTGATTTATTGCATTTAAACAGTTAATACACTATAAATGGAAAAAGGAGTATAACGAGCGCTGGACAGTTTTTAGAGCGAAATAGAGAAGCAGCTGGCATGAAAGGCAAGCCTCCAAAACGCCTCGTGGTGGACAATCATATACAAAAACATGCAGCGCTAGAGTGAATAGATCTATCTCATAATACGGAGTGACCACTTAATAAGATATAAACGCAGCTATCATAATAGTCTTATGCAACTAATATTATAACATTCTCATGGTTAAGAAGGTATAAATGGTGATAAAGGTGTCAAAGTCAATCTATCACCGGAGTGACGTAAATCTGTGACATCTGTGGTAGGAAATATGGCTGTGGAATGCACTAACCAGATAGCGCAAATAAAAGCGCATTGGAGTAAAATGACCTACTCCTGGTCACTGGATCAGGGAACCTGCCGGAATGGTGGTCGTCTCTACTATGGTCACCAGAGTCATCCGTGTCCTCTCCAGTAATGGAATTCCCAGGTATCCGGTGGAGTAAACGTTCATCCGGTATGCAGTAGAATCCTTGTGTCAGCGACCTCCCGGGGTGCGATGTGTGCTCAAGGACCAGGAATCACCTTCAGGGCTCAGAAATAACCCAAAAGAGAGGCTTCCGATAGTGTGATAACTTTTATTATGGAGTAGTAAACAAAAAACGCACTTACATGGTGCAATATACACTTCCAAAGATGGCCGCCCGTGTCAAGGTGTGGACCATGTGGGTAGTGGTTGTGGGTCAAATAGCATCTCCCTAACGCGTTTCGTGGCAACTGCACGTTTTCAAAGGGAGTGGGCTAGTGTTGGAGGACACCTATTTATAGTGTGGTGCCTGAAAAGCTTATGGGCACAAATCGCGGTAAATTACCGCTACTGCGCATGCGCGGATCGGGTGCCTCGCGCATGCGCAGTCCGACGCTATCGCGTCATTGCCAATATTCCGCGCATGCGCAGATTGCGCTCGGCGGCCATTTTCTTGGAGACCCAGTCTAAGGATACTGCCACTGAGGACAGAAATAACAGGAGGGAGGGTCACAATCTATGGTTGCTGTCTAGGATGACAGATCAACCCAGGGGGAGAGAATTCAGTGCGGTATAGAGGGCTAATGATAATATTAACCTCTCAGGCTTGATGTGCTCAGGGAATGTAGGAAATTCATTAAATATATCCGGAGTGCAGTCATCCTGTGATGAACTTAGTAGGACTACAAGTCTCAGGGCAGATATACCGCAAATATGTCCTTATGGAAGTGTGTTGATATGGGCAGATAGTGTACAGTTATACATATATACATGGACATGGAATACACTGGTAAAAGATAAACATTAAAATGATAAACAATGCATAATATATATTAAAATTATACCATACATATATATAGGAATATGGGCAACACCTGGCATCCATATACAATTTGTTATTTAATAGCAGAGATTCGGTTCCTAGTTTATTGAGAACCCGATCTTCATGAATGATAAGGATGTCACCCAGTGCAATACTTACATAGGTGATACCACACGTAGTTCTTATACAGGTGGCCATATGGGAATATATACATATTAAATATATATAAAATTATAAAAATGTAAGCATGACATAGCATTACATGCATAAAATGTAAATGCAATTAAAACTAGAATATAGATGATAATGCCGAGAATGTGGCCGAAAAATGGCAACACAGTGAACCCTCACAGTACAACAACCAATGTAAAATAGGTTGGGTAAATAAAGTGTTGAGTGTAACAATACAATCAAGGCCTTAGATATCTGGTAACCTTGCTGGGCCCCGTGGATTGTTCAAACCCGGTAACCCTAAAATTCGGTTGAAGTCAGAGACATAAGCTAAAAAGCCATAAAATTAATCAATAAAAGACCGTTAACTTGTGTCTAAAAAACAGTTAAGATCCAAATCCACATTTAACCCTTGTGGAGCAAATGTTTTGAGTAAAAAAATCCATTTGGTTTCTATCTTGGAGACTGCCCTACGTTTGTGTGTTCCTCTCCAATGTCTTTGGATCATGTCAATTCCTATGAATTTCAGGGAGTGTGGATTATTGTTATGCGTTTGGCGGAAATGCATAGAGAGTGAGTGTTCTCTAAATCCCTTTTTTATATTTGTTAAATGCTCCCTTAGTCTATCA
Source organism: Staurois parvus (assembly GCF_062004578.1). Classification (NCBI taxonomy): domain Eukaryota; kingdom Metazoa; phylum Chordata; class Amphibia; order Anura; family Ranidae; genus Staurois; species Staurois parvus. Next base: position 14,439,795 of record NW_028318039.1, on the reverse strand, counting down.
CGAAGCCTTCTGGTCGTTCTCCCGACATATTGTTTGCCGCATGCACATTCTAAGAGGTATACGACATGCGTGCTGTTGCAGGTTATAGTGGATTGAATGTCATAAGTTCTCCCGGTGGTATTGGAACGGAAAGTCTTGATTGGGTTTTTATGAATACCGTTGTGGGTACATAACATGCACCTATTACAAGGGAAAAACCCTTTCCGGTCAAAGAAGAAAGATGGCTGCTTAGGTGGATTAACTATATTAGGTGCCAACCTGTTTCTCAGGGGAGGTGCCTTGCGGTAAGTAATATCGGGGATTTCGGGTAAATGTTGCCCTATAATGGGGTCATTCTTCAGAATAGACCAGTTTTTCTTAATTATCTTGGCTATGTCCCTATATTGGGTGGAAAAGTTGGTGATGAAAGGACAAAATTTCTCGGTCTGGATCTTTGGCCTCGTGGTAAGTAAATTGGCTCTGTTACTTTCTCCCACTGCAAGTCTTTCATCATCGAGGGTATTGTCATTATAGCCCTTATCAATAAATCTCTGTTTGAGGATTTCAGATTGAACTAAGTAATCCTCTTTCTTGTCACAGTTTCTAAAAATACGAAGAAATTGTCCCCTCGGGATATTACTTAGCCATTTAGGGTGAGTTAATACACTATGTGCAGTTTATATATATTTTTTGCATGAGGATTTAATATTTGATGAAAGGAGGAAGAGGAGCACATCATCTTGGTGTTATATGAATAGGACACTCAAATATTCACAGTGAGAACATTGGAAGAATAAAGGACTTATAGTATGAACTTTCACGGAATGTGTTTCAGTACTTTTGGATGGTTTACCAATTTAGACGCTGGGTATTTGTTTATATTTTAGCTCTCTGGGGGGAAGTGGTACTGTGGCGATTTTGGAACTTCACTTGTTTTATTTGGATTTGCTTCTTAATTTTATTAATTTTATTTGTATTTGGTGACTAGTTATTGAGGTCTGTCCTGGTTTTGGATTTTATATACAATTTTTCATAGGTATCTTTCTGGTGACACTCTGGGAAGTAGGAGAGTAAAGAAAACTGTCTCCTATTCCTTCTGATACCATTATTTGGCAATTACCTATGGTCATTTTTTTCTGTTTTACTCAAGGTGAAAAAATAAATTTCTGTCATTTGTCATGTGACTCACAGCTCCTGAATCAACACACCATGCCTGCAAAGATGAAATGCATCTTTTGGTCTGAAAAACATATTCTTTATCTGAAGAAAAATCAGTTTCTTTCTTCACACTTTTGGCACATTTGTTTATGCATTCTAGCTTTCCAGATTTTGCAATCTGCTTTTAAATGGCATTGTTCCTTGCATACAAAGCATTCACATGTCTCTTGTTGCAGGTTACTGCTTTTATTCCTATTTTTCATCTTTAAAGCAGGCTCCATGATAGAAGCACCATCGTCATTAATGCTTTCTGTTTTACACTTACAGTATTTTTATCCACAAGCTTGCTCTTAACATATTCCAATGTTAGTTCATCATCTGGATGTGCCTCAAGTGCTGTGACAAGCATTTAATAACTTTCTGTTAAGACACTAAGTAATGCTGTGACATGAAAATCTATTATTTCTTCTCCTATACCTCTCAGACAGTCAACCTTTTCCAAGGTATGCCTTATGTAATCCTGCATATCCTGGCCTTTTATCAGCTTGGTTTGTTATAGCTTTCTAATCAAATACAGTTTATTGCTGAGATTAGCTCTTTCAATGATTCTTTTGTACTCCTTCTTACATTTATTTAGCAGTTTCATACTTACATAAATGCATGATTTGATCATCTTCAATGCAAAGAGAGTTTGTGCTCTGAGCTTTCTTATCTTTCTCTATCCACTCATCTGAAGGATGTCCTGGCCTGACTACATTTATACATTTCCACAAACCTTTTCTTTTTAGCACCATTTTCATTTTTATTTTCCATGACTGGTAGTTCTGGTTTGTCAGATTTGCAAATTAAAGCTTTGTTGCAGCTGTGTTACAAGCTACCTGAGCCTGCTGTCACTTAAGCCTGGTGCACACATTTCATTTTTTTTTGTTCAACCCAGAGGGCTTAATGAAAAAAAAACCTGAGAGATCACTGTACTAATTAAGCAATATGCCTTTGTGTTCTGACAGGTGGAATGCCTTCCTCCCACTAGACCACCCTAATCAGCCCTTGGATGTGAGCTCTGATTGGATGCTAGTTTTCCAGCATGTCCCTTTCACAAAAGCCAGTCCTTAGATTGGCTTCTGTAGGAAGGACAGCTGAATCGGCCAATATTCGGGCTGTATGTACCCAGAATTATGCTGGCCATACACTAAGGAATTTTTCCTTAGCACATTTTCATTTTAAGATTTTAGATTCATTTTTTACATTTTCTAATCATTTGTGGGGTCAAATCAGCATTCACTTTTGAGCACAGTGATGGGAAATTCAGAAGCAGCAGAATAGAAAACGTTTCTCAATCAAACACATTTTCAGACTGTGTATTTTAAAATTGAATGTTAAAAGCAAGTAAAATATTCAAACAACATTTTAAAATTGTATGCAAGAAGGTACTCCAGACACTCCAAGATAAATTCTTTTTGTGCCTCTGACAACCACACACATCAAGATAATAGGAAACTGCTCTCAAACCCAAGAAGTGAGCGATGGAGGAGTACAAGTTGGACACATTGCATGTCAACCACAGGCACCTCTTCACCCACTCAAACTCCTGGCACAGATTTAACAGGTGCTGGGTGCTATGCAGATAACTAGGTAAATTTGTGACTAATGGTTGCAAGTGATAATCTATCCATTGTCCCAATTGCTCATTCAGGGACCCTTTATCCACGACAATGGGACTACCCACAAGGTAATCAAGTCCCTTGTGGGTTTTGGGCAAGTGACAGAAAACAGGGACTGTGGGGGTCTTGGGAATGAGTGCCTCACTTTCTTGTGTAGTGAGGACCCCCAATCTCACCCCTTTTCATACCAATGTAGTGAGGATGGATTAATATTCAGTGGTGGGATCTTTTCTCAACCTCATGTATGTATTGCTTTCCAAGAGCTGTCTAAATGCTTCCTGTCTATAGCTATCTCCATCTTGGACTAAAATCATACTACCCTTGTCTGAATTTTTAATCACTATAGAGTTGTCTTTATTGAGTTTTTCCACACTTAGGTTGTCCCTCATGACTCCACCAACAAAAATAGTGCATGAGGCTACTCTAGTTAACTCTATTTCAACCATTCTCTGAAAGTGGTCCATTTCTTTGCCTCTAGATTGTATGGGGTAGAAGTCAGAGCAACATCTAAATGGAACTAAAGGCCCAGAAACCTGATCCTCTACCTCTACTGATAATGATTCACCTGCTAGTTCACTTAATTCACAGACTTTGCTTAACTCTCTGCAACCCCTTCATCTCTAGAAGGAGAAAGACCAATTTCCAAATGACTTGACCCAAAATAATGTTTGCGGAGTGTAGGTAAGCGTGAAAATTTATTCAAATCCAACAGTGTATCAAGGAGATTAAAGTGATGGAGTGAACAAAAATGTAAGCCTTTGGATAACAAAGACACCTCACTATCAGAAAGCACCCTATTTGCTAAATTCAAAACACTGTTTAAGGTTTTGGTTGTATTCTCCTCAAGAGGTAGGGGTTTCTCCCACCCTCGTCTCCCCCCCCCCCCAGTCGGGTTTCCTTCCTCTACTTTTAGGCCATTTTTTCTTTTTCTTGGTGGTTGTCCCCACCTCCACATTTTAAGGGGCTCTTCATTTGGTGCACTTTCATCATTTGAATCAGATGAGGATGTAGCCAGAGTCTGACTGAGACACTCATTTTCCATATCATAAAATTTACTTTTTTATCACACCGCCCGAATTAGATTTACTCTTTTGATTCAATCTCATTTGTGTTAGCCATTTCCATATATAAGCAACTTATAATAAAATTTGTCAGTGTAATTTCTCTTTCTTCCCAGCAATAATTTACTTCTCAGTCCCATCCAACTTTTCTTTTTATTGTGTATTGAATGCCCCAAAACATTTCTGATCCTTAAAGGGTATAATCTCCCTCTGTATTTCAGCAACCTCCTTTTTGCAATATTTCTAATTCCTGAGTCTTAGCAGTGATGTAGCACTACCCCTGTAGGAGTCACTGAGTTATTTTCTGGCTCCATGTCATTCTGGACTCCTTTCTGAAAGCTCAACCCCTGCTGACAGCACAGGATTTTTTTGACCAAATTACCACCAGAAAGTAGACTATCACACAAATTAAAGTGATATGAAGTTTATATTGAATTTCAATGTAAGCTTGGTTAGACAGTACAAAATGGTATTGGTACGTAGAAAGGCAATTATTAAGATTAGCAACTCTAGGCAAAGAAACAACACATGCAGCAGAATTTCAATCAGTGTTACCAGGCCTGCTTTCCAAAAGTAAGCCCAATACCTTCAACCTGAAGTGCTGTCAACCCCAGTGAGCAATGAAAACCAGAAAATAGTAGAACTACCTCACTTTGGGCCCTCAGAATCCGATGGCAATGCTTAAATCTAGAAGAGCTCTTTGATAAGGGTTGTTAATGTCCCTTTAAATGCAGTGAAGATTCTTCTGCATGCTTGCTGGGGTCCAGTAGGTGCACAAGTAGAAAGTGATGTAGGTGATAGTTCCCTAAAGGATTAATACAAGTAGAGGAAGAAAAAGGACAAGTACTCTTTCTTTAATTGGCACTTGACTTGGGTGTTGTCCCCTTTTATGCACTCAGGAAAGAAAGGCAGCTTTATTGGCAAAGGGGCAACTCCACTCTGGGCTGCAGTAATCAATGGCATTGGTAGTAGATGTTCCTTTAAGAGGGTAAGCCAATGGTCAAGGGAGCACTGATGTGATATGGCCTGCAGAAAGTGTACATTGCAGCCAGCTCTGATGTTTGGACTGTGCTGCAAATGTGTTCAACAGTAGTGGCTGTGGGAACTGCGCCACAACACATGCTAACTGGATGCAATGTCCGCAACTGTGTTCAGGAAAAGTAGCAGATATGAGGAGGATGTCAGTGTTCTCTTGTTTAACTGGTGTATGGGATTCACCCACCCATCTGGCTGTCTCTCTCTGTCAGCGGATGGGGGCAGCCATAGGTTCTCTGTCCTAACTTCCAGCGTTCCGTTCGGTCACCTGCTGGTAGACTGTCTTGCTGAACAGGGTGGCAAGGTCAGTGGTCAGCAGCTCCTCCTCTCTTTAGCTTTGCGGCCTAGTGCCAGTCCGGCAGTTAGCCCAACTCTCTCTATGCTTCTGCTCTCCAGCTCTCTCCCCTCTCACTTCCTGTCCAGTCTCCTGGGCTTCTGTATATATCTGCCCCTGCCCACACGCCAGCTCATCCTCTGATACACTGCTCCCCAGAAAAGTCCTGCGATTCAGCATATAAGGTTCATGGGGCTGATCTGTGGAGTATGAGTGCCACTGAATTTGCAGAACACAACCATCTTGTGTTGGTTTTAACATCCTGCAGCTGACATTACAGTAGGGTGTTACAGTGATAATGATCAAAGGAGCTTTCTGACAACATGTCAGTCTACTTTTTCTTTAAATCATCCGAGGGGAGTTCAAAGGTGGGAACTTCTTAATCCTCGGACCTCTGGGAATCCAATCAAAGGCTAAATACTCCATTAATGTACACATGTCCCAACAGGACCTCATCTCCTTAATCATTAGATTCTCCAGTTTGTGGAACATGAATTTCAAAGTTTGCGCACAGTCATCCACTGCTGTATGTAGCAATTGACTGTTGCCCGTTCCAGGTGGATTACTGTGCATTTGGTTCAAGGTTCTGCTGAACCATTCCCCCACTCCTTCTGAGCCGTCTATAGACATGATCAAGAGTGGATCTGGCAGTGTGTGTGTAAATGAACAGTCTATAGCATAATCAAATGCACGGGTGAAGCAAGACACTTACTAAGCCGACGGGTAATACAAACTCTGAAAGATTAGAACAAAAAAAATGCTGCTTCAGGTTGGTTTGCTTGTTAACACCCCACACATCTGCCGATAGGGTGCTAGCCTCGTGTTGTCCATGTCTGAAAAGGGGGGAGGTATTTGTCTCCACAAAGAGTAGTAAAGAGGATAAAATGAAGGAATTCATCAATTGCACCATGAGAAATGTTATAGATTTGATCACATGTAAGATTTGCCACATACAGTATGTTGGTAGAATGACCAGAAGGCTGTGTGATCGTCTCCATGACCACGTATATGACACACAAAAGAAACACTCTACAATTGTAAAAAAAAACAAAAAATCACTCTACTAATGTGGCTAAGCATTTTATTTGTGTGCATGGGGGTGATCACACAGCCTTAAGCATACAGGGCATTGAAAGAGTTAAGAGACCCCGCAGAGGTGGGATGCATTCAAATTGCTTTGCAAACACAATATTTTATTTACAAACCCACATACCTAAAGGTCTTAATTTTGAGTGGGATCTCACACATTTTAAAGGATGATATGTGTTGGGATGCATACGGTTCCCTGTGTGCTAGTTTTGGGGTTAGATTGGGCCATTTTTCAGTGGAGAAACTTTTAAGTGCATTGATGATAGATATACATATGGGGTTTTTTGTTTTTAAATATTTTTGTACATGTTATGTGGTTTTGTATATTAAAATTGGTGGAAATTATACATTTAAAATATTTACATACAGTTGCAAGAAAAAGTATGTGAACCCCTTGGGATTACGTGGAGTTTTGCATGAATTGGGCATAAAATGTGCTCTGAATGTCATCTAAGTCACAACAATAGAAGAACACAGTCTGCTGAACATAATACTACACAAACACTAGATGTTGCCATGGTTTAATTGCACATAACATGTAAACATTCACAGTGCAGGGAGGAAAAAGTATGTGAGGCCCTAGCTTAATGACTTCTCCCAGAGCTAATTGGAGCCAGGAGTGAGCCAACCTTGACTCCAATCAGTGTGATGATATTGGATGTGTTGCTGACAGCTGTCCTGCCCTTAAAAAACACACACCTGTTTTGGGTTTACTGGTTTCAAGAAGCACTGTCTGATGTGAACCATGCCTCGCAGAAAAGAGCTCTCAGAAGACCTACGATCAAGAATTGTTGACTTGCATGAAGCTGGAAAGGGTTACAAAAGTATCTCCAAAAGCCTTGATGTTCATGTGTCCACGGTAAGACAGACTGTCTACAAATGGAGGCCGTTTAGCACTGTTGCTACTCTCCCTAGGCGCGGTCGTCCTGTAAAAATGACTGCAAGAGCATAGCGCAGAATGCTGCATGAGGTAAAGAAGAATCCCAGAGTGTCAGCTAAAGACCTACAGAAATCTCTGGCACATGCTAACATTTTTGTTGACACATCTACAATAAGGAAAACATGAAACAAGAATGGAGTACATGGGAGGACACCACGGAGGAAGCCATTGCTGTCCAAAAAGAAGATTGCAGCACGTTTGAAGTTTGCAAAAGAGCACCTGGATGTTCCACAGCACTACTGGCAGAATATACTGTGGACAGATGAAACCAAGATTGAGTTGTTTGGGAAGAACACACAACACTATGTGTGGAGAAAAAAAGGCACAGCACACCAACATCAAAACCTCATCCCCACTGTGAAACATGGCAGAGGGAGCATCATGGTTTGGGGCTGCTTTGCTGCCTCAGGGCCTGGACGGATTGTTGTCATTGATGGGAAAATGAATTCCAGAGTTTATCAAGACATTTTGCAGGAAAACGTACGACCATCTGTCCGCCAACTGAAGCTCCGCAGAGGATGGGTGATGCAACAGGACAATGACCCAAAGCATACAAGTAATTCAACAAAACAATGGCTGCAACAGCACAGAATACGCCTTCTGGAGTGGCCCAGTCAGAGTCCTGACCTCAACCCGATTGAAATGCTGTGGCATGACCTTAAGAGAGCGATTCACACCAGACATCCCAAGAATATTGCTACACTGAAACAGTTTTGTGAAGAGGAGTGGTCCAAAATGACTCCAGATCGTTGTGCAGGTCTGATCTGCAACTACAGGAAACATTTGGTTGAGGTTATTGCTGCCAAAGGAGGGTCAACCAGTTATTAAGTCCAAAGGTTCACATACTTTTTCCTCCCTGCACTGTGAATGTTTACATGTTATGTGCAATTAAACCATGGCAACATCTAATGTTTGTGTAGTATTATGTTCAGCAGACTGTGTTCTTCTATTGTTGTGACTTAGATGACGTTCAGAGCACATTTTATGCCCAATTCATGCAAAACTCCACGTAATCCCAAGGGGTTCACATACTTTTTCTTAGTAGTATTTCTTAACAAAAACTGTGTATATCTCATGGGGTTTGAGCATGGGAGGTCCGGGCATTTTTTTTTTTTTTTTATTAAGCTGAGCTTGCACGTTCCTGGGAGGGGTTTTGGTTTAATTAGTAACAGCTGTGAACATGGTATATTTGTTTGTTTGAACACTGGCCAGATGAGGTTATGAATATGAGTGCGCAAAATATGTCAACCTAATTTTGTTCCCCCCACTGTCTGTGATCTGTTTTAACCAATAAGGTGAATCTATCAAAGTGCTGCCATCTGGAATTTTGTTCCATATGCTGAACGGCTTGCAAGCTGGGTTAGCACCCGATCTGCAGTTGTGTAGAGTGTTAACTAGCAGACCGACCTGGAGCAGCGTTTTTTTTTTTGTTCTGATCTTCCAATGTTTTTTATCACCTGTCATAATGGGTTTAAGAAAAACAAAAATGAGCCCTTTATAGCAGGATTTTTCAACCAGGGTGCCTCCATCAGTCCGTAGGGGTGCTGTGGCAAAATTACAGAAGGCCCTGTACAGTACGAGGATTAAAGGATTCCTCTGTTAACTTCTGTGTACAGAGAGCAGGGAGAGCACATCCCGTTCCTCTTCCGGCTCTCTCCCCCTCCCTGTTGCTATATGTGCTATGCCCAGCAAAACTGAAAGCTGTGCAAGCCACCCACCTGCATCCTACCAACCAATGCTGTCAAAATAGTTGACAACGATTTTCATAATCGATTAAAATGATTATGTTGATTAGTTATTTCAGCTCTAGTCATCAGGCATTAGTTGCCTAATAAATATTAACAAAACACCAGAAATATTTTCTACATCTTTCTGGATTAAATCAAACAAATGGAAACCTCTGTGCTAACCCAAATATATATCAAAACCCATATATATTATGTTGCAGCTTCTCACTGTTGTTAGTTCAAACACCAATAGAAATCAATATGCAAAAAGTGCAGCGCAACTAGAATGTGTATACTCAATATATATGTGCAAAAATTTGTGTTACTCATTGCACTTTATCTATTCATATCATTAGTTACAGTATGTCACTAATTGTGTTTTTTGCATTTGTAATTTTTTAATTTAATATACTTTTTTTTTGCCCATTTTTTATTGGGTTATTCACATTCTAGTCGTGCTGCACATTTTCCATATAGCTATCTGGATTATCTCATGTGTGCTGGGAAGAAATTACTGTGTACAAGCTTAGGAAAATGTTATAGTTTTATACTAGGTCAGTTTGGCAAGAAATCACAAAAAACAAAAAAAAAATCCTAATGCTTACAGATAGTTCAGATTCATAGAAAAAGACTGCTACACAGGTTAGGATAATGTTGAGGGGGGTTGTTAATATGGCATAGGTAGTTTTTAAATTTGGTGTTTTCATTAGGGACACCTACCCACTCCATCATAACCATGACCTCCATTAACTTGAGGGATGATGTGCCAATCATGAGGGACATTGTTATGTATACCCTTGTGAATGTTTGTATTTTTTCATCTGAGAATAACTTATATGTCATGTGGAAGATCATTCTTCAATTTGATGTAATGACTAAAGCTTATATGTTCCATTTTTCCTTGATGTATGTATATGCTTCATATGTTTTTTATATATTCAGTTTTACATGCTGATAGATGCCCTATGGTGCCACTTTTTCCTTCCTCTCTTTCTGCAGTCCGCTACTCGGCACGCGTAGGTCCCTCCTGGCTGCATCACTATACCAAACTGTTACCCTGAGGAAGGAACTTCGTCTGAAACATGTTGGGAGTTATGGGAAGAATACACCACTGCCTATCAAGACATGTATCTACATTGGTGTATTTGTAATCTATATGGGTATATGTTTGTCAATGAAGTTGGTGTATCATACTTGTTATTGAACTCTTATTAGCTTTTATTGGCCACTACTTTAAATTGAGATTGAAAATTGGTCTTTTATATGTTGTATGCTCTATACTTTTCTGCCTTCAAAGTCCCAGGGGGTTTTCCTAGTGTATAGGTCTTGTTTCTGTGCAACTCTTCTGGGAAGGCTGTCCCCAAGGCTCTTCTAGATGCACAGTTGTGAGGTCAGGCACTGATGTTGGATGGGAAAGCCTGGTTCACAGTCTCCATTCTAATTCATCCAAAAGGAGCTCTGTTGGGTTGAGGCCAGGACTCTGTGCAGGCTAGTCAAGTTCCTCCACTCCAAACTCACTCATCTATTTCTTTATGGACCTTGCTTTGTGCACTGGTAAGTAGTCATGTTGGAACAGGAAGGGGCCATCCCAAAACTGTCCCCACAAAGTTGGGAGCATGCAATTGTCCAAAATGTCTTGGTATGCTGATTCCTTAAGAGTTCTAAGGGGCCAAACCCAACCCCTGCAAAACAACCCCACATCAAAATCCCCCTCCACCAAACTTTACACTTGGCCCAATGTACAGTTGTGTTCAAAATAATAGCAGTCAGACATCACTAACCTGATCAATCACTGTTTTTGGTAGAAATTATATTTCTACATGGCAAATAATTTACTAGCAGGTGTAGTAGAGTAATAGAAATCCAACAGACCCAACAGTTATGACATGCATGCTGGTGATTCTGTGTAATTGAATCACTAATTGAAAGGGGCATGTTCAAAATAATAGCAGTGTGGAGTTCTATTAGTGAGGTCATTCATTCTTTGAAAAACAGGTGGCAATTATTGCCCTTATTTAAGGAAGGAAGGCAACAAATGTTGTTCATGCTGGTTACAGTGCATTTCTCTCTGAAATTCTGAGGAAAATGGGTTGTTCCAGACACTGTTCAGAAGAACAGCGTACCTTGATTAAAAAGTTGATTGGAGAGGGGAAAACATAAAAAGAAGTGCAGAAAATGATAGGCTGCTCAGCTAAAATGATCGCAAATGCTTTAAAATGGCAACCAAAACCTGAAAGACGTGGAAGAAAGAGAAAAACTACCATTTGAATGGATAGAAGAATAGCCAAAATGGCAAGGACTCAGCCAACAATCAGCTCCATGAAGATCAAAGAAGGTCCAAAGTTACCTGTGAGTACTGTTACAATTAGAAGACGCCTATGTGAAGCCAAGCTATCTGCAAGAAGCCCCTGCAAAGTCCCACTGTTGAAAAAAAGACATGTCCTGAAGAGGTTACAATTTGCTTGTCAGGGACCGCGGCTCCATGGTCCGCGATCGCGGCTCCGTCCCTCGCGCATGCGCATTGGCGGCAGATCGCGCCGGGACACAGGCACTAGGTCCCGGCGAGCCGCGGCTGACAGGACGCCGCGCATGCGCAGTAGGAGCCGCGGGCGCGCCTTAGGCATCCAATGACAGCCGGGGGCGCGTCCTAGCCGGCCAATGACAGTGCAGGGCGCACTATTTAAAGATGCCCTGCACTGTCACAGATTGCCGCAAGGTCTTCCTGTGATCCTGAGTTCCTGCACCTATCTTGTGACCCTGATTGACCCTGACTATTCTGCCTGCTCCTGCGTTTGACCCGGATTGTCCTGACTACTCTGCCTGCTCCTGCGTTTGACCCGGATTGTCCTGACTATTCTGCCTGCTCCTGCGTTTGACCCGGATTGCCCTGACCATTCTACGGATTGACTTCCCTGCTGACCCTGCGTGTGACCCGACTACTCTCGCCTACCGATTCTGTACCCCGCTTACCCTCACGGGCCCACGATCCGTTACTACCCTGCTGGGGCCGCCATCCTCTTCATATCTGGCTCTCCCGGTACCTGTCCCCAAAGGTCTCCTCAGCCACTGGCGGGCCTGCTCGGAGGTCGTGACCTGGCCCGGGACTGTTTCAAGTCCATCCCCACCATCAGGGGCTCTGGTGAAAGCACAGCCCGGGCTTAGACCCCACGCTCTGAGTAGGTCTGTCAGTTGGCAGCCTGAGGCACCACCTGGCGGATCATAACAGTACCTTGCGGCCATGACAGAGCCAGGAAGTGGACCGGCGTCCCTAGAGGATATTTGTCAGCACCTGGCCACCTTGACCCAGGCTTTTCAGAACTTCCACAGTCGCTGCGCCCGACTGGAGGACCGCATGGAGTCATTAGCCCCCCTGACTCCCCCTGCTCAGAGTCCTCCACCTGCAGGACCTCCCGCTAACCCGGTATCCGGAGCGGTTGCCACATCCCTAGCTCCTGAACCCCGCGTTCCTCTGCCGGAACGATTCCGTGGTGACCGGAGCCGCTTCCGAGCCTTCCGGAACGCCTGCACCCTATACTTTGACTTACAACCCCGCACGTTCACCACTGAGACCGTCAAGGTGGGGTTTATAGTCTCCCTCCTTCAGGATGAGCCCCAGGATTGGGCTCACCGTCTGATGGAGAAGCACGACCCCCATCTTGACTCCGTGACCGAGTTCTTTCGGGCCATGGCCGTCTTGTATGACGACCCTCAGCGAGCTGCTTCTGCAGAAGCGACTCTATACTCCCTGCGGCAGGGCCGCCGGACAGCCGAAGAATACGCGTCCGATTTTAGGCGTTGCATGGGCGACACCAGATGGAACGATGCGGCCTTATGTCACCAGTTCCGCATCGGGCTGTCTGAGCCTCTCAAGGACGAACTAGCGCGAGTAGGCCTACCTGACTCCCTGGAAAAACTGATTGAGTTGGCCATTCAAATTGACCGTAGACTAAGGGAACGTCGGCTGGAAAGGAGCAGTCAGGGTCAAAGGGTGGCATGGATTCCTTCCAGAGATACAGCTCCAACCCCAGGGAACCATCCGCGAAGCACGGAAACAGGGGACAACCCGGAACCCATGCAGCTGGGATTGGCCCGTTCTCACTTATCGGTCGAGGAACGTCAAAGGAGACTATCACAGAACCTATGTCTGTACTGCGGGGAAGCTGGTCATCAGGTGCGCTCCTGTCCTGCTAAAATGAGTAAGTCCACGCCCGTTTCTTTTACTCTACCCGCAGGAAGGGATGATCAGTCGAGTTACCTGGCCATTCCTGTGTCTTTACAGCTCCCCGGAGGAACATTGTCGGTGACCGCAATCGTTGACTCAGGAGCCTGTAGTTGCTTCATCGATCTGACTTTTGCCCACCGGCAAAAAATCCCTCTCCAGACCAAAGAAAGGGGGTTCAACATCTTCTTGGCAGATGGGTCCCGTATAAAATCAGGGTGGTGGACCAGGAGACACCACCCATTTTCACCACAATGGCAGACCATCACCAGGAGTTCCTCCGTTTGGATGCCATCGCATCCCCCCTTTTTCCAGTCATTCTGGGCCTCCCTTGGCTGAGGGCCCATAACCCCCAGATTGACTGGGAAAAGGGAACAGTTCAATTTTGCTCACCCTATTGTTTGAGTCACTGCCACGTCACAGGATCCGTGGTTCCCCGGTTCCTCCTGTGCTTGGATGGTGACACCGATCTATCCCAGGTTATTCCCCCGGCCTACCATGACTTCTTAGACGTCTTTAGTAAGCGAGGAGCTGACGTTCTCCCTCCGCACCGTTCCTACGACTGCCCCATAGACCTCCTACCCGGATCTGAAATCTCATTCGGCCGTATCTTTCCCTTGTCCGAAGCAGAATCAGGAGTACTGAGGGAATACATTGATGAGAACCTTCGGAAGGGATTTATTCGTCCATCCACATCCCCAGCCGGGGCCGGGTTATTCTTCGTAGAGAAGAAGGACAAATCGTTACGACCCTGCATAGACTACCGTGACCTGAACGAAATAACGGTAAAGAATCGTTATCCTTTACCCCTAGTCCCCGAGCTCCTCCAGAGATTGAGATCGGCAACGATATTCACTAAATTAGACCTGCGGGGGGCCTATAACCTTGTCCGTATCAGGGAGGGGGATGAGTGGAAGACGGCGTTCCGTACGAGATTCGGTCACTACGAGTACTTGGTGATGCCGTTCGGGCTCTGTAATGCACCGGCGACCTTTCAGCACTTTATCAACGATGTTTTTCGTGACCTTCTTGATATTTTTGTGGTGGTTTATTTGGATGACATCTTAATTTTTTCCCCTTCACTGGAGGTTCATCGGGGTCACGTGATACGGGTATTAGAACGGTTGCGTCAACACGGGCTATACGCAAAGGCAGAAAAGTGCTGTTTCGAACAGCACGAAACCACATTCTTGGGACTGGTTCTCTCTTCCGCGGGGGTCACGATGGATCCCCAGAAAGTCACGGCGATCTTAGATTGGCCAATACCCGCCGACAAAAAGGGGGTACAGCGTTTCATCGGTTTTTCCAACTTTTACAGGAAGTTTATTAGGAAATTCTCCGGTCTGGTCTCCCCGATCACGCAACTGACGAAACAAGGGGTCCGCTTTAAGTGGACTCCCGAAGCGCAGACAGCCTTCGAAAAGCTCAAAGAATTGTTCACCACTGCTCCCATTCTCTGCCATCCAGATGCTTCTCTCCCATATGTGTTGGAAGTGGACGCCTCCGAAAATGCTGTAGGGGCGGTTTTGTCCCAAAGGAATGGTACCAAGGAACTTCTGCACCCTGTGGCGTTCTTCTCCAGGAAGTTGACTCCAGCGGAACGTAACTACGACATTGGAGATCGGGAGCTCCTGGCCATTAAAACTGCTCTTGAAGAATGGAGGTATTTACTGGAAGGAGCCACACACCCAATCCTAATATTCACAGATCACAAAAACCTTGAATATTTGAGAACGGCAAAACGACTGAGACCTCGCCAAGCGAGATGGGCGCTTTTCTTCTCTCGATTCTCATTCCATATAACGTACCGACCCGGTACTAAGAACACTAAACCAGACGCTCTGTCCCGCATGTTTGAGGACCCCGACGACGCTGTGGTACCTGACACCATCTTACCTTCTGGGAGTTTCCTCGCTCTACAAACGGAACTTCGCTCCCGGCTTCTTGATGCTTCTGTAGGACTACCAGTTCTGTCTGAATCACCCCTCCAGAGCCACGGTGGGCTAATTTGGATGGAAGACCGGATCATGGTCCCAGAAGAAGTGCGAACCTTGGTCCTAGGGCACTGCCACGACCATCCTATGGCGGGCCACTTCGGGGTAACGAAGACTCTGGATCTGCTACGGCGCTCGTTCTGGTGGCCAGACATGATCAAGGATTGTGAGCAGTACGTCCGAACGTGTTCCACCTGTCAAAGGAACAAGCCCTCCAGGAGCAGGGCATGGGGATTGTTACGTCCATTACCCATACCCAAGCGGGCCTGGCAAATGATAGCCATGGATTTCGTGGTCGAACTTCCACCATCCCAGGGCTACACTGCAATAATGGTGATCGTCGACAGCTTTTCAAAGATGGCACATTTCGTGCCCCTGGAGAAGACCCCATCAGCACCGGAAACGGCACGGATCTTCATCAAGGAAGTGGTTAGGCTTCATGGTGTTCCCGAAGATATAGTATCAGATCGGGGGGTCCAATTCACCTCCAGGTTCTGGAACGCCTTATGTAAATCGCTGGGAATCAAGCTGTCGCTTTCATCCGCCTACCATCCACAGACCAACGGCCAAACTGAGAGGACAAACCAGACGCTGGAACAGTACTTACGGTGCTACACATCCTACCTTCAGGACGACTGGCTGTCATTGCTGCCTTCCGCGGAATTCGCGTACAACAACTCGAGTCACTCAGCCACGGGTCAATCCCCGTTCTTTTCCAATTATGGGTATCATCCCACATTCCTCCCTGATCTGATGCCTGAGAATCCGGTACCAGCATCTCAAGACATCTTGAACTTCTTTTCTGTCAATAACATGACGATTCAGGAAGCCATCGCTAAAGCCCAAGAGGATAGTAAAAGGGCATTCGACCGAAAGAGAAGAGGAGAATTACTGCTTCATCCAGGGGATCAGGTTTGGCTAGCAACAACCAACTTGAAAATGCTATGTCCTTCAAGGAAGCTGGGACCCAAGTACATCGGCCCCTTTCCGGTAAAGCGAGTAGTTAACGAGGTGGCCTACAAACTCGAGCTTCCGCAGACCTTCAAGATACATCCTGTCTTCCATGTATCTCTCCTGAAGCCATCCAGACCGGATCCCTTCCCGGACCGTGAATCCAGACCTCCCGAGGCAGTCACTATAGGTGACCAGGAGGAATTTGAAGTGGAGACTATCCTCAGTTGCCAAAGGAGGGGGGGCCAGACACAGTTCCTGATAAAATGGAAGGGGTATGGCCCTGAGGAGAACTCATGGGAACCCGCCCAGAACGTCCACGCGCCCAGGCTCATCCGGGAGTTTTTTCGTGCTCACCCGCGGTGGAGAGATCAGTGGGGCTCCCGGAGGGTGCCCATTGGGGGGGGGCAATGTCAGGGACCGCGGCTCCATGGTCCGCGATCGCGGCTCCGTCCCTCGCGCATGCGCATTGGTGGCAGATCGCGCCGGGACACAGGCACTAGGTCCCGGCGAGCTGCGGCTGACAGGACGCCGCGCATGCGCAGTAGGAGCCGCGGGCGCGCCTCAGGCGTCCAATGACAGCCGGGGGCGCGTCCTAGCCGGCCAATGACAGTGCAGGGCGCACTATTTAAAGATGCCCTGCACTGTCACAGATTGCCGCAAGGTCTTCCTGTGATCCTGAGTTCCTGCACCTATCTTGTGACCCTGATTGACCCTGACTATTCTGCCTGCTCCTGCGTTTGACCCGGATTGTCCTGACTACTCTGCCTGCTCCTGCGTTTGACCCGGATTGTCCTGACTATTCTGCCTGCTCCTGCGTTTGACCCGGATTGCCCTGACCATTCTACGGATTGACTTCCCTGCTGACCCTGCGTGTGACCCGACTACTCTCGCCTACCAATTCTGTACCCCGCTTACCCTCACGGGCCCACGATCTGTTACTACCCTGCTGGGGCCGCCATCCTCTTCATATCTGGCTCTCCCGGTACCTGTCCCCAAAGGTCTCCTCAGCCACTGGCGGGCCTGCTCGGAGGTCGTGACCTGGCCCGGGACTGTTTCAAGTCCATCCCCACCATCAGGGGCTCTGGTGAAAGCACAGCCCAGGCTTAGACCCCACGCTCTGAGTAGGTCTGTCAGTTGGCAGCCTGAGGCACCACCTGGCGGATCATAACATTGCTAAAGAACACATTGACTGGCCTAAAGAGAAATGGCGCAACATTTTGTGGACTGATGAAAGTAAGATTGTTCTTTTTGGGTCTAGTGGCCGGAGACAGTTTGTCAGACGACCCCCAAACACTGAATTCAAGCCAAAGTACACTGTGAAGACAGTGAAGCATGGTTGTGGAAGCATCATGATATGGGGATGTTTCTCATACTACGGTGTTGGGCCTATTTATTGCATATCAGGGATCATGGATCAGTTTGAATACATCCGAATACTTGAAGAGGTCATGCTGCCTTATGCTGAAGAGGAAATGCCCTTGAAATGGGTGTTCCAACAAGACAACGACCCCAAACACACCAGTAAACAAGAAACATCTTGGTTCCAGACCAACAAGATTGACGTTATAGAGTGGCCAGCCCTATCCCCAGATCTTAATCCAATGAAAACTTGTGGGGTGACATCAAAAATGCAGTTTCTGAGGCAAAACCAAGAAATAGAGAAGAAGTTTGAATGTAGTCCAATCATCCTGGGCTGGAATACCTGTTCACAGGTGCTAGAAGTTGGTTGACTCCATGCAACACAGATGTACAGCAGTTCTCAGAAACAGTGCTTATACAACTAAATATTAATTAAGTGATTCAAAGGAAAGCAAAATCTTCAAACATTTTTCAGTTTATATAGTGAATGTTTGAGTTTGTAAAGAAGAATACAAGCACTGCTATTTTTTTGAACAGTGTAATATTCACTTTTCTTCAATTTTTTTAGAGAAACAACACACATTTGATATATTTTTCTTCATGTTTTGATTTGGAATAGAATGTGTAGTGTTCCCAATGCATTTGTGTGTATGGATATAAAAGCTATTAGAAGGATTTTGAGCTTTATTCACTTTTTTCAACACACTGCTATTATTTTGAACACAACTGTGAGTGCTAAACCCAGATACTTCCATCAGATTGCCAGACAGAGAAACATGACTTGTCACTCCAGAGAACACGTCTCCAGTGATCTTGAGTTCAGTGGTGGCATGCTTTACATCACTGCATCCAACATTTTGCATTGCACTTGGTGATGTAAGGCTTGGAAACCCATTCCATGAAGCTCTCTACACACTGCTGTTGTGCTAATCTGAAGGCCATTTGAAGTTTGGAGGTCTATTGAATCTGCAGACAGTTGGCAACTTCTGTGCACTTTGCGCTTATGTGGCCTACCATTTTGTGGCTGAGTTGCTGTTGTTCCCAGTGACTTCCATGTTGTTATAATACCACTAACAGTTGAACATGGAATATTTAGTAGGTGGTGAATGGAACACCTGAATCCAATGATTTGAAAGGGTGTCCCAATATTTTTGGCAATATAGTATATATATACAGTGAGGATCGAAAGTTTGGGCACCCCAGCTAAAAATTTGTATTAATGTGCATAAAGAAGCCAAGGAAACATGGAAAAATCTCCAAGAGGCATCAAATTACAGATTAGACATTCTTATAATATGTCAACAAAAGTTAGATTTTATTTCCATCATTTACACTTTCAAAATAACAGAAAACAAAAAAATGACGTCTGCAAAAGTTTGGTCACCCTGCAGAGTTAATATCTTGTACTGCCCCCTTTGGCAAGTATCACAGCTTGTAAACGCTTTTTGTAGCCAGCCAAGAGTTTTTCAATTCTTGTTTGAGGTATCTTTGCCTATTCTTCCTTACAAAAGTCTTCCAGTTCTTTGAGATTTCTGGGCTGTCTGTCACGCACTGCTCTTTTAAGGTCTATCCATAGATTTTCAATTATGTTGAGGTCAGGAGATTGTGAAGGCCATGGCAAAACCTTCAGTTTACGCCTCTTGATGTAATCCCCCGTGGATTTCGAGGTGTGTTTAGGATCATTATTCATTTGTAGAAGCCATCCTCTCTTTAACTTCAGCTTTTTCACAGATGGCATCAAGTTACCATCCAAAATTTGCTGAAATTTTATTGAATCAATTTTTCCTTCTACTCGTGAGATGTTCCCTGTGCCACTGGCTGCAACACAACCCCAAAGTATGATTGATCCAACCCCATGCTTAACAGTTGGACAGAGGTTCTTTTCATTAAATTCTGTGTCCCTTCTTCTCCAAACGTACCTTTGCTCATTCCGGCCAAAAAGTTCAATTTTAACCTCATCGGTCCACAGAACTTGTTTCCAAAATGCATCAGGCTTGTCTATATGTTCATTTGCAAAGTTCAAACGATGATTTTTGTGGTGAGGACGTAGAAGAGGTTTTCTTCTGATGACTCTTCCATGAAGACCATATTTGTACAAGTATCTCTTTATAGTGGAATAGTGTACCACAACTCCAGTGTCTGCCAGATCTTTCTGGAGGGATCATGCAGTCAAACGTGGGTTTTGAATTGTTTTTCTCACAATCCTGCGAGCTGTTCTGTCTGATATTTTTCTTGGTCTTCCAGATCTTGCTTTAACTTCCACTGTTCCTGATGACTGCCATTTCTTAATTACATTCCGAACAGAGGATATTGACATCCGAAAACGCTTTGCTATCTTCTTATAGCCTTCTCCAGCTTTGTGAGCGTCAACTATTTTCAGTTTCAGTTTTCTAGACAACTGCTTAGAAGAACCCATGGTGCTGATTGTTGGGGCAAGGTTAGATAAGTCTGGGCATTTAAAACCTTTGAGATTGACATCATCTGGTCTTCCCAGACGATGATTGAGAACAATCCATGACACTGGCAGGTCTCAGCTTTGCAAAGGGGGCAGTGCATGCTATAAATTCTGCAGGGTGCCCCAACTTTTGCAGACGCCATTTTTTTGTTTTCTGTTATTTTGAAAGTGTAAATGATGGAAATAAAATCTAACTTTTGTTGACATATTATAAGAATGTCTAATCTGTAATTTGATGTCTTTTGGAGATTTTTCCATCTTTCCTTGGCTTCTTTATGCACATTAATACAAATTTTTAGTGGGGTGCCCAAACTTTCGATCCCCACTGTATATATATATATATATATATATATATATATATATACAGCATACTGTTTAATGGACAGTATCAGGTATCGGTGGGTGACAAGGATCTTTCTACAATGTAGATCCACAGGTAGTTACTGTGATTGCTAATACTATGTTATCTCTAACAAATGGGTATATTTTTTGGTAAATGATAGAAAAACATAAAACATACTGCCCACTCCCTCCATATGTTATATAAAATATAAATATTTTATATGTGGGACACTTGGTGTGAAAGATCTGTTTTGCCAAGTTTGCAGAAATGTCAGATGTGCTATGTTTAAGTGCTGTACATAATTACCGTTCTGCCCTTCTGTGCAGATATTTTCTAACATCTTTTGTCAGAATCACTAGGCTAACACATAACATGCCATAATATTTATGCTGATATGAGGATAGTAAGTAATTGTAGCATTGTTGAGTGTATGGCAATAAAGTAAATGTAAGAGCTGCGCTGATCCCTTGTCATCTCTTGTTATTTGTCTGTATTTTCTATTTGCTTTCAAATCACTGCAATGAGAATTGCTATTGAAGGATTTACTAGTTTGTGTCACCTCAAATGGCACGTCTGAGATTTTCCTGGCATGTATTATTTTTCTATTCCTTGCTGTTAAAAGTATGGATTTTGTAGCCTTTAAACTGTTGTAAACATTCAACTGAAAAGGGAACAGAACCACAGGACACTTCATATTTGAAAAGGCTTAAAGATATTTCACGATGTAGCCCAATCAGCTATTTGAAGGGTACCTGTCACCTAACCATTAACTGTATGCATACATTTTTACTATATGTTGTGGAATTCTAAAGTTTATTTCAGTGCTCTGCTTATTACATGATGACACAAAGTTTCAAAAACAGACACTATTCTTTAGTACGTCATGCAAGCTATTATTTTAAATATGCATTTAGATTTAAATCATTTTATTTCATGGCCCCAAGCAATATGTTGATAGCTAACTGCTATCTTATAATAAACATTCCTAACTCAACTAATATTTGATCAGTGATCAGAACTGAGTCTGTAGTTCTCCTTTAACTATGTCTGTTTGTCCCATAGTGGTACTATATGTCCACTTAAGTATACTGTAAGCAAGAAAGTACAGTATATCGCAGTAGAGTAGGGACTGGCCAAAGAGGGATCATTTTGATGCAGTTGACCAGCTTCAACATGTATTGTAATATATGCAAGCCAAGAATGCCTGTTTTATGCAAAAGTTTGCTAGGAATATGTAAGGATGCACAGCAGTGCACACAGCAGAATATGTTAACCCAGCATTTCATAATCCTGATATATGCCTGCTGTATCATGTAGGTGTATAAAAAAGTATCCTGTACTCTTTGTATTGCTTCCTTTGTATGAAATACCTGGTGTTCCTTCCTGTCCCTCTACTTTCCTATTAAAAATTGATCACTCTGGACATGAAATCACAGCATGGTCAGTTCTCTAGCTGTGCTGGGTACTCAGTCTGCTCTCCTTCAATGTTCGGGTTTGTGATGACATGTCCCCCCCCCCCCCAGCACAGCCACTCACTGTGAAGATCAGTGTCCTGCTGTTTCTCCTCCCCCCATCTTGTTATGCAGCTGAGAATAGAGGGATTGTGATAATTTATAAGAAAAAGGAAAAAAGAGGTATTTCTAATGTTTTTATATGTATACATATTTTTATTACACATATTTATTTTATTAAAAACCCATATGTATAGGTGAGTGAGCATAAAATGCATTAAAATGCTATGAAGTAAAAAACCTTCTGCCTTTAGGACCACTTTAAACTAGGCTTTAATGAAAATATACAGTATGTCAAGAAGTGCACTAGCCACTTCAGTAGATCATGTCATCTAGGAAAATCTAAAAAATATCACAAAGACCCAGGACTACAGTATACCAAAACAAGATCTGATATGTTTTGTATAGATTAAAGTATACCTTATTTAGTTACATTGGTTGCCTTAGCAATGGAATACACCAAGTATTTTGCTATCCCCAACAATGTCAATTAAAGTAGAGCTAAATTCACTGTTGGTCTCTGGAGCTCTTGCTCATAATGTACAAGAATGTTAAGTATACTTTCACACTAAGGGACACTTATACTCTAGTTTGCTTTCTTCCAGTAATACGAGGTCCACACACCCCATCAAGATTTCGTCCATGCCCCCTCTTGGCTTCTCCTGGTCTTCTTCAGAGTCTACTGCCTTTTTTGGTCCACTGCTGGGAAGCCACTGATGAACTCTACATGCTAGAGATGCATCATCCCAGTACCAGAACCCATTATCTGCTTATTACAAATGCCGGGACTGGGATGGAAGCAAGCCAGTATGGTACACTGCACTGCATGTACATTGCAAGCATCATACAAAAAGAAAAAGAATGAAATGCTTAAACCTTAGACTTATGAAGCTGTTTTTTGGCAGAAAAGACCTTTAAAGCAACTTCTACCAAAAAGCTGCATTTGCTAGCATTTTTTTTTCATTTTTAACTTTGGTTCCTTTTATTTAATTATTTTTATTGTACAAGCAAGCATTTAATACAGGGCACATCAGTGACACAGGTTGTGCTGTGTGTTTCTCGAAAGAGAGAACAGAAGTAATTTCTCGCTTTAAAACCTTCTCTCCAATTGAATCACTGTACATAACTACACAGAGCAGGGAGGAGAGGATGAGCCATTCATAGTACTCAATTCAATTGAATTTGTAATTGCAACATCAGCTATTATTCTCTGCAAAAATCAGACTTTTTAAAGGAAAGTGGTGAAGGTTAAGCTGGTAAACATTGAAAAACAAGCCTAAAATTGCACTTGTTAGCAGGGAATGGTAAATCTATTAAATGTGTGTAATATGTCACATTTTGTGTGAAAAATATACTTTTAAAATAGTAAGACAGTAAATAACAGATTTACAAAAACACTTTAGGTTCCTCTTAATAAAGACCTATGGCGAGTATGGGTAATTCATCAAGATCCTTCCTAAGACAGCAATAAAGATACATAAGATCTGAAATTTTGCAATTTTAAGGGCTCATGTAGACGGGACATTTGGAAAAATCTTCTGAATGATGGAAACTGATTGCTGGAAAATGTAGGTTAAAAAACGTCACTTTAGCCACGTTTGCATACCACATTTATGTGAGTTTGCATTCAGAAGCTTTTTTAAAAGATAACCTCAGGAGACCCTCCCAAATGCCCAGAATGCACTGAAAAATAGTAAATAGTTAACTATTTCAGACATTTTGAGAGAAATAGAGAGAGAAGAAGCAGGGAGAGCAGTATGTGTTGACATGACCTATCTTTTTTGGTTGTATTCATTATGGATCCCATCATGAGCATATGCAGCACGTTCTACCATTTTTTCCTTCACTGGATAACGTGTGTACTCTCCAGCGCCTCAGGAAATGCACAGCCAAAGGAAAGCCAAGGGAACAAGGACAGCGACAACCAAAGGAGATGCTTCAGGGGTGCAGCCCTCCTGAGACGGGGAGATCAACCACTAGATAAAGAATAAACAGGTGGCGCACACACCTAGTGCATTATCCAAGGTGTATTCAACGGTATAAAGGATAAAAAACATACTCACAGACAAAGCATGTATCTAAAAAGCATGTACATTATGAAGATGGCCACAATGGCAAGCAAGTTGTTCCAAATGTGGTCAAATGGCTGACTCATTTCGGGGACCCTTTCCTCAGAGCTGCTGACCAGCCTCTAGGACTGGTCCAGATCTGTAGTGGATATGGTGGACCAAGGGTAGGGGCCTTGCTGCTGATGCCTCTTTATTTTTTCCTTCACTCGAAACCTGCAACTGACTGCGCTGCTGTACCAGGTCCATTTGAATACATGGAAAATGCTTTGCACTAGACAGCATCTGGATATGGAACAGTTAAAAAACACTTCTAAACGCAAACGCTTATAAATGCAGTTAACTGCGTTTACAAGTGTTTACACACGTTTACAAGCATTTGGCATTTTTAATCTACTCCTGAACGCAAGTTTGGTGCTTTCAAAAAAATGACTGAAAAACTCAACTGCCTGTAAACGACTGTAAATGACTATATGTACATGGACACATAGGAAAACATTTGGGAGAGTTCAGGGGCTACTGAAAAAAACACTGAACAGCTCCAGAACTTCAGTTTAGCAGCTGCAGTGTACATGAGCCCTTAGGCTTACATGGACTACATCAAAGAATGCCATGTTGTTTAGAACACACAAAAAACATATGCTGTCTTAAATAGGCTTTCTTTCCTTCCACAGGTAAAACTTTTAACGGAACATTATATTTTCTTACAGAAATGTGCCCACACATAAAAAGCAGTGGTAATAATCTTTCACATTTGATATTTATTACTGAATGTTATGTTTTTCCTATAACTTTCTCGTATGTCTGCAAACAGAATCAAGGGCAGCATTAAATACATTATCTTAGCACGACATTTAACATTCTTGCTAGCTACTATTACATTGTGATCACACAGACTGGAGATACCCTACAGGACCAGAATGAACCATAAGGTTTGAGAATTAAAAATAGACTTGCAAATGTTTATGCAGTGAGAATTGTGTTAACAGATTAGTTGTGTTTCTTTTATGCTTTTATGCTGTAAATAAAGCAACTGGTCCACAGAAAAGTAACAAACAGAACAGAAGAAAATCTTATGCCCTCTATGCTATCCTGTGGGAGACCATCACTGCCGTGAAAACCCATAATATGAAGCTCTCTACGAACTGTTGTTATGCTAATCTGAAGGCCACATGAAGTTTGGAGGTCTTTAGCTATTGACTCTGCAGACAGCATGCGCTGACCCCACTCTGTCATTTTACAAGGCCTACCACTTCATGGCTGAGTTGCTGTTGTTCCCAGTTGCTTCCACTTTGTTATAACAGCACTAACAGTTGTGGTGTGAACCTCCTGCGCTCAAGATGATTTTAAACAATAATATTAATAGCGAGAAGCTGCCAACATTAAATCATACAGTCAGGTCCATAAATATTGGGACATCGACACAATTCTAACATTTTTGGCTCTATACACCACCACAATGGATTTGAAATGAAAGGAACAAGATGTGCTTTAACTGCAGACTGTCAGCTTTAATTTGAGGGCATTTACATCCAAATCAGGTGAACGGTGTAGGAATTACAAAAGTTTGCATATGTGCCTCCCACTTGTTAAGGGACCAAAAGTAATGGGACAGAATAATAATCATAAATCAAACTTTCACTTTTTAATACTTGGTTGCAAATCCTTTGCAGTCAATTACAGCCTGAAGTCTGGAACGCATAGACATCACCAAACGTTGGGTTTCATCCCTGGTGATGCTCTGCCAGGCCTCTACTGCAACTGTCTTCAGTTCCTGCTTGTTCTTGGGGCATTTTCCCTTCAGTTTTGTCTTCAGCAAGTGAAATGCATGCTCAATCGGATTCAGGTCAGGTGATTGACTTGGCCATTGCATAACATTCCACTTCTTTCCCTTAAAAAACTCTTTGGTTGCCTTTGCAGTATGCTTTGGGTCATTGTTCATCTGCACTGTGAAGCGGCTTCCAATGAGTTGTGAAGCCTTTGGCTGAATATGAGCAGATAATATTGCCCGAAACACTTCAGAATTCATCCTGCTGCTTTTGTCAGCAGTCACATCATCAATAAATACAAGAGAACCAGTTCCATTGGCAGCCATACATGCCCACGCCATGACACTACCACCACCATGCTTCACTGATGAGGTGGTATGCTTAGGATCACGAGCAGCTCCTTTCCTTCTCCATACTCTTCTCTTCCCATCACTCTGGTACAAGTTGATCTTGGTCTCATCTGTCCATAGGATGTTATTCCAGAACTGTGAAGGCTTTTTTAGATGTCGTTTGGCAAACTCTAATCTGGCCTTCCTGTTTTTGAGGCTCACCAGTGGTTTACATCTTGTGGTGAACCCTCTGTATTCACTCTGGTGAAGTCTTCTCTTGATTGTTGACTTTGACACACATACACCTACCTCCTGGAGAGTGTTCCTGATCTGACCAACTGTTGTGAAGGGTGTTTTCTTCACCAGGGAAAGAATTCTTCGCTCATCCACCACAGTTGTTTTCCGTGGTCTTCCGGGTCTTTTGGTGTTGCTGAGCTCACCGGTGCGTTCCTTCTTTTTAACAATGTTCCAAACAGTTGTTTTGGCCACGCCTAATGTTTTTGCTATCTCTCTGATGGGTTTGTTTTGTTTTTTCAGCCTAATGATGGCTTGCTTCACTGATAGTGACAGCTCTTTGGATCTCATCTTGAGAGTTGACAGCAACAGATTCCAAATGCAAATAGCACACTTGAAATGAACTCTGGACCTTTTATCTGTTCATTGTAATTGGGATAATGAGGGAATAACACACACCTGTGTGGAACAGCTGAGAAGCCAATTGTCCCATTACTTTTGGTTCCTTTAACAAGTGGGAGGCACATATGCAAACTGTTGTAATTCCTACTCCGTTCACCTGATTTGGATGTAAATACCCTCATATTAAAGCTGACAGTCTGCAGTTAAAGCACATCTTGTTTGTTTCATTTCAAATCCATTGTGGTGATGTATAGAGCCAAAAATGTTAGAATTGTGTCGATGTCCCAATATTTATGGACCTGACTGTATATCCAATGATCCTCAAAAATTAAATTGTGAAAAAATTTAGCGCTAATCGCTTATATTCAAATAAATCAATGTGCAAATAAATCCCCTCAATTATAAGTGAATAAACGTGTCTACTATAAATAACCTCGTGCTTATAAAAAACACGAAAAACACAAAAAAGCTCCTATAGTGATGGTGAAAAAAACAGTCCTTTTGACTGATATAACAGTGCGCTGAGCCCTGAGGAAGTCACATGATACTGTGACGCAACGCGTCGGCCCGACGTAGTGACGTACTTCCAGCGTGGCGGCCATCTTGGTACACCTCTTTGCACTCTGTACACCCATGCAGATGACATCCAAGAGCATGTGGTGGGAGCCTTGATTTGCATTAATCTGATGTAAGTGCGCATTCTATTTTACCATTTTTTGGCAATAAACATATTACACAATGGAAGCTTGTGTTTTATGTTACATGTGAGTGGTTAGCGCAGTACGTGACCCTGCCTGGAGAAGGAGCCAATATTGGAGTTCTGATCCCCAGAGGAAGATCTGCACATAGTGGGAGCTGTCGTTTGGAGTGATACTAACCTGGAGTATCTGTGAGAGGGATCCTATTGAAACGCTTTGACTCGCAAGGGTCGAGACTGTAAGGTGAGAGGCTAATTCAGCCGGTGATCGGATGATCTTTTGTACAGCCATCAATCCACATTTTTACACGGATATCAGCACGAGTTGATTTGTTCACTGGAGTGTGATTATTGAAAGCTGGACTTTAAAAACGCATGAAAATAGATCATTGTGTGTATACTATTGCACTAATTATAGTTCACATTTGCACATGAGGTTGTTTTATCCACTTTATGGGATTTGTGTAGGTGTGTATATATATATATATATATATATTAGTGCACATTGTGTGTTTATGTATATTTGTTAAAATACGCACTGTTATATCAGTAAAAAAAGGACTGTTTTTTTCATCATCACTATAGGAGCTTTTTTGTGTTTTTCGTGTTTTTTATAAGCACGAGGTTATTTATAGTAGACACGTTTATTCACTTATAATTGAGGGGATTTATTTGCACATTGATTTATTTGAATATAAGCGATTAGCGCTACATTTTTTCACAATTTAAGCACTAACAGTTGACCGTGGAATATTTAGTAGCAAAGAAATTTCATGGATTGGACTTATTGCACAGGTACCACACTTGAATTCACTGAGCTCCTGAGAGCGACACATTCTTTCACAAATGTTTGTAGAAGCAGTCTGCATGCCTAGGTGCTTGATTTCTTACACCTGTGGCCATTGAGGTGATTGGAACACCTGAATCCAATGATTTGGAGGGCTATCCCAATACTTTTGTCAATATGAAAACTATCTCATATAGACATTGTTAACTGACTCCAGTAGTATATATTAATAGCAAGCCTGAAATACAACTCCCAGTACAGCTATTTGTGTAGAAAGGATGAAACTGGCTGGTGGCTTCCAGGACAATATTAGTAAACCTTAAGGCTAGGTTCACATCTGTGTAGGTGATTGATGCTGCAGACAGCACCTGTTCCCACAACAGCAACCACTCACACAGAAAAATGCTGGAGATGTGTGTGGGTGCCATTAATCCTAATGGAACGCCGCATGCTCTGAAAATCACTCCTTCATGGGAAACGCACTGCACTTGCAGTTCCAGTGCTGAGTATGATCCAAAAATGGAGCAGTGACCTTTTCCCTGTGTTTCAGGAGGCACTGCAGCCAATACAAATGAATGGGTTACCATGCCCACACAAAACACAGCTTGCAGAGTTGCATCAGGGTGAACCAGGCTGAGCCTACTTTTGAGAAATGTACAAGAAGTTATCACTCTTCTCTTGCTATCGCCCTGTTGTACTGGAGTACATGATAACTAAAGCACATATAGTTTTATGTTTCCTTACAGCTCTGCTTGATATTGCATCACACTGTGCTGATATGTGTACCACAAATTTTGCCAATAATCCCTACATCAACACACTCTGCAACATCATAAATCATACATCACACAACCATATAGTCTTTGACTGTACCTTGTTATAGAAATTACACACTGCCTTAAGTTAATATCATTCCACCAGATGCTTAGTAATAATTTTAAAAAACTTAATTTTTATACTTCAGTGAAAAAATATTATAAATCAAGTGATAATTATGAAAGATCAATGGTTAAATCAATATCCATACCAACAAAGAGATTCCACTCAATGTCCAAATCAGCTTGATTAGCCAAGCAGCCTTTCATCACATTGAGGCAGTAGTTTTGGCAGGGTTTCAGTGTGGGCAGTCCACGACAGTATGGGCAATACAACATCTTCAAGAGTGCCCGAATGCACCCTGAATTTGGGCTGAGCTGTAAAATAAAAGACACAGTTTAGGAACAGCTCTGACTGAAAAAAAAATCACTAAATTAGATTATGTTTGTAAGGAGGGAATATGGCTAGAAACTGAAAAACTTCAACTAAGTTTGAAACAATGTAATTCAAAACATTAAGGTATATGTAATTCTCAACAATGAATACCTCTTATTTGCTCTCCTTTGGTCTGTTAAATATACCATTGAAATCATCTTAATATATCCATTAGGTGCACATGTCCAATATTATTTCAAGGAGGCTATTTAGCTTTCCCTTACCTTGAGCTGCAAATTGATTAGCAATTATAACCAACTGTGATCAATCAGCGCAATCACCTAAATCCAAAATAGTATTAAATACCCCTTTGTTGCTTGCTGAACTCAAAAACAGTGGATCCCACCTCACTATCTAAATATATTCACAAATTACTAGTGCAGCGCAACTCTCTAAATTAGTAATTGTTAGAAAACATAAATACTCCTGTGAAAAACATATACAAGTGATAAACTAAAGAGTCCATAAACAATCCCCTCAGTGACGTGTATCACTTCAGTGGATTTCTTCTTCTTTAGTAATATTCAGTGATCCTCCACCAATAATGACCCCCTTCTAATAACTTATGTAAAGGATTTTTAGATGTTAAAGGTTTCTATACATGTACGAAATGCCTAGCATGTTAATCAAAAAAGAATTTGTGATTTTAGGGCAACAGCCACAGGTTTCTTCTATAAATTGAAGGATCTCATATCATGTACCACTGAAGGGGTGGTGTATATGATGGAGTGCCCTTGTTCACTTCAGTATGTGGGGTGTACCTCTAGACCTTTACACGTGAACATATTAATAATAATAAGAAAGGTAAGAAGGAACATAGTGTTTCTAAACATTTTAGAGAAGTTCATGGGAAAGACTCCACAGGATTAAAATTCTGGGGTGTGGAAAAAGTCAATAAACAGTGGAGAGGAGGTCATTTTATACGGTTTTTGAGTCAGAGGGAATCCTTTTGGATTTTTGAAACCAAGGTTCTGTCACCGAGGGGTCTTAATATTGATTTTGATTTAAATTGTTTTATTAGTAATAGTTGAGTGCTTTAGTTGGCATATATTCTTGTATGCATTTGCATTTTGGTGTATTTAAGTCAGGTATTGTAATGACACAGCTCAGGTATATGCATATTATTCATCATTTATGTTTTTATGCATCAGGGTTTTAGGGAGGTAGCCTTGGTAGATTTGCGGTTAATGTGTAGGCATTTGGTCTTTTGTGTGGAGGATGGGAGAGAGTGTTCTCTGCCGAAGTTAGGTGGGAATCTCCAGTCACCCTCACTTAAGATAGTTGCCGGTGTACTTCTGGTGGTTCGTGTGAGAAGAGGCCAGTATTGGCACTTCCGCCCAAAGATGATGACTCACTTTCGGTGTTTCCAGGACCAATTGGACACAAGTTGGGGGAATGTGTGGTTATAAAAAGGTTGTGTTAGAAGGGCTCTTCACCTACTGAGGAAGCCCTGAGAGGGGGTGCAACGCGTCTAGGAAGGAGGAGCCAGTTTTTATGCTTTTTATGCAAGATCAATTTTGGTTTGATTGAGTGAAAGGCAAGAGGAGATAAGAAGATATGTCACTGTGACTGAGGAATTGAGTACACCCAGATGAGCGCATATTTTCTTTTCTTGAGATGAGCAGGTTTTTCACCTGGTGTGGTGGAGGATCACTGAATATTACTAAAGAAGATATTCACGGAAGTGCGTGACTGAGCGGATTGTTTATGGACTCTTTAGTTTATCACTTGTATATGTTTTTTACAGGAATATTTATGTTGTCTAACACTTATTAATTTAGAGAGTTGCGCTACACTAGTAATTTGTGAATATACAGTGGGGATCGAAAGTTTGGGCACCCCAGCTAAAAATTTGTATTAATGTGCATAAAGAAGCCAAGGAAAGATGGAAAAATCTCCAAAAGGCATCAAATTACAGATTAGACATTCTTATAATATGTCAACAAAAGTTAGATTTTATTTCCATCATTTACACTTTCAAAATAACAGAAAACAAAAAAATGGCGTCTGCAAAAGTTTGGGCACCCTGCAGAATTTATAGCATGCACTGCCCCCTTTGCAAAGCTGAGACCTGCCAGTGTCATGGATTGTTCTCAGTCATCGTCTGGGAAGACCAGGTGATGTCAATCTCAAAGGTTTTAAATGCCCAGACTCATCTGACCTAGCCCCAACAATCAGCACCATGGGTTCTTCTAAGCAGTTGTCTAGAAAACTGAAACTGAAAATAGTTAACGCTCACAAAGCTGGAGAAGGCTATAAGAAGATAGCAAAGCGTTTTCAGATGTCAATATCCTCTGTTCGGAATGTAATTAAGAAATGGCAGTCATCAGGAACAGTGGAAGTTAAAGCAAGATCTGGAAGACCAAGAAAAATATCAGACAGAACAGCTCGCAGGATTGTGAAAAAAACAATTCAAAACCCAAGTTTGACTGCACGATCCCTCCAGAAAGATCTGGCAGACACTGGAGTTGTGGTACACTATTCCACTATAAAGAGATACTTGTACAAATATGGTCTTCATGGAAGAGTCATTAGAAGAAAACCTTTTCTACGTCCTCACCACAAAAATCATCGTTTGAACTTTGCAAATGAACATATAGACAAGCCTGATGCATTTTGGAAACAAGTTCTGTGGACCGATGAGGTTAAAATTGAACTTTTTGGCCGGAATGAGCAAAGGTACGTTTGGAGAAGAAGGGGCACAGAATTTAATGAAAAGAACCTCTGTCCAACTGTTAAGCATGGGGTTGGATCAATCATGCTTTGGGGTTGTGTTGCAGCCAGTGGCACAGGGAACATCTCACGAGTAGAAGGAAAAATGGATTCAATAAAATTTCAGCAAATTTTGGATGGTAACTTGATGCCATCTGTGAAAAAGCTGAAGTTAAAGAGAGGATGGCTTCTACAAATGGATAATGATCCTAAACACACCTCAAAATCCACGGGGGATTACATCAAGAGGCGTAAACTGAAGGTTTTGCCATGGCCTTCACAATCTCCTGACCTCAACATAATTGAAAATCTGTGGATAGACCTTAAAAGAGCAGTGCGTGACAGACAGCCCAGAAATCCCAAAGAACTGGAAGACTTTTGTAAGGAAGAATGGGCAAAGATACCTCAAACAAGAATTGAAAGACTCTTGGCTGGCTACAAAAAGCGTTTACAAGCTGTGATACTTGCAAAAGGGGGCAATACAAGATATTAACTCTGCAGGGTGCCCAAACTTTTGCAGATGCCATTTTTTGTTTTCTGTTATTTTGAAAGTGTAAATGATGGAAATAAAATCTAACTTTTGTTGACATATTATAAGAATGTCTAATCTGTAATTTGATGCCTTTTGGAGATTTTTCCATCTTTCCTTGGCTTCTTTATGCACATTAATACAAAGTTTTTGCTGGGGTGCCCAAACTTTCGATCCCCACTGTATATCTGAGAGTGGGAGTGGTTGAGTAATTTAGCAAAAGGTACTGGGCAGGGCTGACTTTGCTGACAGAGACATTTGCTGAACCTCTAACCATGTGGGATGAATGGGTGAGTCATACCAAACACTGTGCCAGCCTAATTTTCTTGAAACATTTCTAGTAACAAAAATGGTAAGATTTACATCCAAGGTCTATTCTAGGCATTCCTGAGGTGTCACCTTATATGGAACCAGCCCAGTTTAAGACACATTTGACACAAAGCAGAGAAAGTTGAATGGAATGCAGAGATGTCATAAACTTCCACAAGGTTTTAATGAGGCCAGTCGCAAATACTCATCTAATCAAAACACATCCTAAGTCTCTTTTTTAACTATAAGAATCAAACTTTATTCATGATCCATAATTCCCACTGTCATGGACTTACCTTCATAAAAGATACAATTTTGTTAGACATCAAACATCTTGCTTTACAAAGGCCAGGGAGCCTTTCTGGATGAAAGCAGAACTCTTTTTAAAAAGTTCATGGATAGGGGGTTACCTCAAAATAGATCCTTTTAGATCATTTTGTAAAGCCAGAGATACATCAAGAGACTTACTACTAAAGAATTAAAAAAAAAAAAAAAAGACAACAGTAATGTGGTATGATTGATTGATAGACACCTACTGTCAACAAGCTGGTGAAATTTATAATAGCTTACAGAAATATTGGTGGTTTTCCTGGACGATAAGGTTCTGAGAGACTGCTTATCACCTACTCTATATGTAATCTATTAGAAATTAAAGAATTTAAGAGATATACTGGTACATAGTTATTCTAAACAGGATAGAGGGGGCAAGCAATTGCCATTATGGCTGCCACAGAAACCAAATGGCTCCTTCCACATGTACAGCATGTCCTTTTGTTCCCACAGTGAAGGAAACCCAAAAAACGGTGAAAAACCGACCAGTAGTGAGGCATTTCTGGAACAAACACAGGGGTAAACCTGATGGTTTCAAATTTTGGTTTGTATAGGACATTAAATTGGAGAGATTTGGATAGAATGCAGCTAAGAGCTGAAGAAAAATAGATTTTTAGATTGGGATCTAGGGCCCTTTACAGTAGGACTTAATAAAGGTTTCACATTTATGCCATTTATACACGAATAAATTGATAATGCTTGCTGCAATCTGATGTTTCTCTCTGTGTGCATCTGTTTTGGTTATTCCCTAATAAATAAAGTTATATACTGGAAAAAAGTTAAAAGTTGGTAAAAACGTAGAAAGAAAATTGTCGGTATGAATCTAAACATGTATGGTACAATTGATATGACTAATAGTAGTTTGCCAATTGACCAAAGGGGGGAGCTCCTGTCTGAACTGGACTCCTGTTTGCTTACTAGTGGTGACTAAATTATATCAATTAATTGTAAGTTATAGATGGTGGCTGCCTTCATTGCACGTGTTGTTTTGTGTTTGAGCACACTTTTTATCTAAAATTACACTTTTTTCACTGCTAAGCCCTTTTATGGGTGAAACATGTTGAGTTTTGGGCTTGGAATGCTTGCTTTTGCTCTATATTATCAGTCTTTGTCAGATATGTGATAGTTGGGGCCCTTTGCCTCTTACCTCTCCACCAACAATCATTTTTCATTAGAAGAATAAATGAATTGATTACATTTCCCATTATCCCCTTCCTATGTTGTGAGAGGAAGTTGAGGGATCACCAACTTAAACAGTACTACACTGCTAACATTGGTAATTTCTGTAATTGGTCATCACAGCAATCCCATGGCACAGAGCCACTCTGCTTGGCTCTATGTCTTTAGCACCCTGCTGTCTAATGGCAGTGGCTTTGTGTGTGTGCACAAAGGTAAACAACATAGATATTCGCATAAGCCTATCAGCCCTAGTAGGGGTGTTTTCTGCCTGTTTAGTTACAATGGCCTTACTTAAGATGGTTAAAGGGATAGAACATGGGAAAATACACACTGTATGTATTTCAGAAATGTGCTGCATATGTTTTTTTTTGCCTTGACATATACTTTTTATGAAATATTGAAATGTCTCTGTTTAACGCTGCAGCACCTAGCTTAACCTTCCACAGAGGGCTGTATTTGACGTACAGAAACACATCCTTTGGCAGGCAAAACAACTGCCATATATGTATTTCGGTTCTGTATTTAATTTTATGCCTAGAGTTCATCTTTAACCAAAGACACAACTTCTTTATAACATATACAATATAGTAGGACTGCTTCTAGAAAACAGCTCTGATTTTAACTGAGCCTCCTGCATCCTCACTATGTCCCCCTGTTCATTCTCTCTGATATACTACACATATTACCCTGGAAGCTAAAAACACAGTATGATGTTAGAATGGTTTCCATCAGGATGTCATTCTCTCTTCCCAAGTAAAGCAGTATTTATAAATGCAGTCACACTTCATGCTGCAGACACCTGACAGCTGGAAAAGAACAAATCTGTATATTTAAATATGGATGTTGTCTTAAACAGTCAGCAGGGTGCTGAATAATATGGCCCTAATACTGTGTTTTGTGTGAATAATGAATGTCAGAGAGAAGTTCCATGTCACAAGGTGCTTTTCTTGAGGTCAACTTCGAAGGCAAAAGTTACAAAGAGAGTGAGCATTCTTTGCTTTCTCAATTCAGGGAGAACTATGGCAAACATATTCAGTCCCATAAAACCTAGGGCTGTGAAGATTGTGCCCGTGAAAAATTAATCTCATAAATGATGCTGATAAATTAATCATTTTATAGTCTATTAATTTGATCAACCAGAGCAATGCTTAGGCAGCTTTTGTGCAGGTTCATACACATTAATTAGCACTCTTATTCTTTAAGTTACGACATTGAGTTCAGATGTCAGATAGTGAAATATGCTGCAAATCAGGTGAATATGTTCCATGCAAATTAGTAAAATAGCACTATACCCTCTCCAGGCAGTGACTGGTATATTGAAGTTGAAGCAGATTGGAGATGTCTATCAAGTCTAGTCCACCTGGAGACATCTCCAAGTACCTTCTTTATGTCTCTGGGTGGGTGCAATAAATATCTTTTAAAAATAAACATTATTTCAACCCAGATAGATCAAGATAAGTAATGGGTCAAATATCTGGATATCCCCTTTTTTCCCGAGCATGTGTTCTTTTTTGATTCCTAGTTATAAAAGCATATTTGAAGGTTTTGTTCATTAGGGAAATTTGTAATTTCACCCTTTTTCTTGTAATTCTTTTATATATAAAGTAAAGTCACCGAACACAAAAATGTGAATTCCAAACGTGCACATAAAGATGGCAGGATTACAACATTCCCAATAATACATATTCGGATAACTAATAACGGTGACTAGCAAATACATTGTATGTGATTTCGGAAGTCATGCTTTAGTACAAACAAAATTTGAAAATCAGCCTCAGTGCGAGGTATGTGAGAAATTATTCATACAGTAGGTCCAAGAAAATGCTTGAACATACCGTATTTTTCGCTCCATAAGACGCACTTTTTTCCCCCCAAAAAAGGGGGGAAAATGTCAGTGCGTCTTATGGAGCGAATATAAAGCGGCCGGTCCGGTATTTTTGCGGCCACCATGTCAGAATACCGGGCCGGCCGCTCAGCTGTTGTCTCCTGCAGGGCCTTACCTGTTCCTCGCTCCAGCGCTGCACAGTCTTCACGCGCTGGCTTCTGTGACAGCCGGGTGCCCACTGCGCATGTGCTGCGCTTTGTGAATGATCCGGTGTCTTCTGGGACACATAAAAGGTCCCAGAAGGCGCCGGGCCATTCACAAAGCGCAGCGCTTCTTGCACATGCGCAGTGGGCACCCGGCTGTCACAGAAGCCGGCCCGGGAAGAAGAGGGAAGGCAACTCCGCGGAAGTGGGAGCGGGTACCTGTCAAATTCAGGTACCCACTCCCCCTCCCTCCCCAAAGGTCAGCAGTCTCTGGTCATTCCCTTCACTGTCTGCAGTCTGCGGTCATTCCCTGCACTGTCTGCAGTCTCTGGTCACTCCCTGCACTGTCCGCAGTCTCTGGTCATTCCCTGCACTGTCTGCAGTCTCTGGTCATTCCCTGCACTGTCCGCAGTCTCTGGTCATTCCCTGCACTGTCTGCAGTCTCTGGTCATTCCCTGCACTGTCCGCAGTCTCTGGTCATTCCCTGCACTGTCCGCAGTCTCTGGTCATTCTCTGCACTGTCCGCAGTCTCTGGTCATTCCCTGCACTGTCCGCAGTCTCTGGTCATTCACTGTACTGTCCGCAGTCTCTGGTAATCCCCTGCACTGTGTCCGCAGTCTCTGGTCATCTCCTGCACTGTGTCCGCAGTCTCTGGTCATCCTCTGCACTGTCCGCAGTCTCTGGTCATTCCCTGCACTGTCCGCAGTCTCTGGTCATTCACTGTACTGTCCGCAGTCTCTGGTAATCCCCTGCACTGTGTCCGCAGTCTCTGATCATCTCCTGCACTGTCCGCAGTCTCTGGTCATTCCCTGCACTGTCCGCAGTCTCTGGTCATTCCCTGCACTGTCCGCAGTCTCTGGTCATTCTCTGCACTGTCCGCAGTCTCTGGTCATTCCCTGCACTGTCCGCAGTCTCTGGTCATTCACTGTACTGTCCGCAGTCTCTGGTAATCCCCTGCACTGTGTCCGCAGTCTCTGGTCATCTCCTGCACTGTGTCCGCAGTCTCTGGTCATCCCCTGCACTGTGTCCGCAGTCTCTGGTCATCTCCTGCACTGTGTCCGCAGTCTCTGGTCATCTTCTGCACTGTGTCCGCAGTCTCTGGTCATCTCCTGTACTGTGTCCGCAGTCTCTGGTCATCTCCTGTACTGTGTCCGCAGTCTCTGGTCATCTCCTGTACTGTGTCCGCAGGCTCTGGTCATCTCCTGTACTGTGTCCGCAGTCTCTGGTCATCTCCTGTACTGTGTCCGCAGTCTCTGGTCATCTCCTGTACTGTGTCCGCAGTCTCTGGTCATCCCCTGTACTGTGTCTGCAGTCCATTGGTTCAGAATATTTTTTTTTCTTGTTTTTCACCTCTAAAACCTAGGTGCGTCTTATGGTCAGGTGCGTCTTATGGAGCGAAAAATACGGTATTTGATTCTTGGTGATTAACGGTCTGACCATAAAGTAAAGGGGGGGCATTATGATTTAATATCAGGATATAAAAGTAGGGAAACTATAATGATGCTCCAGAAATAGGGGGAGAGAGAGGAAAAAGGAAGAAGGAAAGGAGGGGCAAGAGAGAAGCATTTCCCCCCTTTTCTAGTTCGCCATTATTAAAACATTTTCCAAACAATTGCAGCTATATTTTTTTTAAATATTCCACATTTAAAACCATAAATATATATATTTTAAAAAAAATTGAGAAGTTATTATATGACTGTGACAGTGGTGAGTGTAAAAAGAAGCATTTCCCCCCTTTTCTAGTTCGCCATTATTAAAACATTTTCCAAACAATTGCAGCTATATTTTTTTTAAATATTCCACATTTAAAACCATAAATATATATATTTTAAAAAAAATTGAGAAGTTATTATATGACTGTGACAGTGGTGAGTGTAAAAATGTTTAACTATGACATCCCTTTTTCTAAGAATATAGCACTTCTGTTTAAAACTATTTCATGAGTTCTCTGGGATTCCAGTTAATTGTTTGATCTTTTTATATTGGAATTGTGTATACATTTCAGTATGCCACTTCCTAATAAATAGGGCTCCATGCTATACTAAAGTTAAATTTAGGCACTCCAATTTGGGAAGACTGTGGAAAATATGTGGCATAATTAGCTATAAAAATGTTAATTGTTTTAATGCTAAATTTAAAAAAAAATAGTACTTGAAGAAAAGAATGGTGCATGCCTGCATGTTAATGGAGACTGGGGACAGCCTTTTGGGGGAAAGTAGAGCAATTCAGTTTGTTTGAAAGAAACATCCCAAGAGTTATTTAATAACCTAAAATTAAAATATAAATATTGTCATTCAAAAAAGGTGAAAATTCTTATTGTGTAGCAACCCAGATCATAATTCATCTTGTTCTGGTCTGAGGGTGGAACTTCACCACCGCCTTCATTTCTTCCCTTGTCTCTCCTCATCTCACAAGGTCTGATGCATGGGTGGTATTTTGATACTTCTAGAGACTGGAGCATCTGAAAATGGTGGAGGGTTTTTGCACATGCGCATAAATGCTGCCATTTCTAAGATATGGTCACGTCAGCTGCCAACGATGATTGTGCATAAACGCAGAAAACTCCACGTATGAGCAGATACATAGCACACTGCCTCCTGGGATAGCTGTGATGTAATAACCCCAGGCTGATAACAACCTAGGCTGAAAACCAGAAAGTGCTGCCTTGCAGCACAAAAATAGCTAAGGTACAAATCCATAATATTTTTTTACATTTTTTTTTGTGGATTTGGAGGTACAAAAAGAAAAAATGTAGCTATAAGGAGTTCAGTTCTGCTTTAAAGTGTATGCAAACCCTGCTGACGCACTTCTCTTATTTGCTCCCTTTTGGTCTGTTAAAAATACCTTTGTGTTTTGTTTACTGCCAGTGAATGTTTAATGACTCACATTCACTGCTTTATTATTATTATTACTACCGTATATCTTATATCTTTATAACTGTGCCCCTTTGTGTTTTAGTTTTGCTTTTCACAATGCTTAATTTAGTGAGTCATTTAAGCTATTACTGCAGTTGGCGGCTGTGAAAATAGGCATTTGAGCAGTGGTTTTAAGGCCAATTCACATCAGATGTGGTCGAACTGCATTGGGCAGATATTTCAGTTCAGTTCCACAGCAAAATGGCTTGTCTCCTGAGTAAAAGAAACAAAACACAAGGGAAGCACCATCCTAACACAATAAATATAGAAACACAGGAAATACTGCACTCACAGGATCCCAGGTAGCATAGACATAATTCAATCACCAGAAGCCACAAGGTGTGAAGATCCATCTCCAAAAAGCCCTCTGTCCAAGCGCCAGCTAATTGTCCTGTATACAGCTTGTAATCCTCAACATGTCTCAGTGTGTGATTAGGGGAAGGAGGATGAGCAGCCATCCACATTTACAGCTTGTATCTGACAGGTGTCGGAGCTGGGAGAGGAGACCAGCAGTGTCTCTGTGTAACAGTGTGTGCCCAGAAAGTAAATGAATGATACTTGCAAAAAGGAGGCCATGCCCCAGAAACACGTCATATCCACAGCAACCCACAAGTGTCTTCTTTTTCAAGTATCAAGATAGTTGAAAAAGGAGGTCATGTCCACAAAACACATTGCAGGTCTCCTATCCTGGCTCCAGCACCTGTCAGATACAGGTTGCAAGTATGGATAGCTCTCCCCTCCCTCTAATGACACACTGGGATGGGTTGGGGATTACAAGCTGTATAGAGGACAATTAGCTGGCACCTGGACAGAGGGCTTTTTGAAGTCACGCCTTGTGACTTCTGGTGATTTAGTTATGACTATGCTACCTGAGATCATGTGAGTGCAGTATTTACTGTGTTTTTATATTTATCAATAAAGAGGTTTATTACGCTAGGGTTGTGCTTCCCTTGTTTTTTGTTTCTTTTGTGCAGATTGTCCACAGACCTTCTCTAGGCAATTAAGGGAACAGCTGCGCAGACCCTGGCTTTTATTTGAATATCACATTGCTAGTTTTTAGAGTCCTTTTAAGCTTGAAATGCCTGAGCATGAAATTGGGGTTAATTGGAACTTTTAGTTCTTGTCTCCTGTGTGCCCCGTTCACACCGATGCATTGCGGTGACGTGTTAGTGGTGTGCGCTGAAAAAAGTTCTGCATGTTGTACTGTTTTCAGAGCACCACAGTTGGAGGCAATCTAATGCCTCACACCTCATGGCAGCCAATTGAACTTAATGAAAAGCTTGTGAGACATTTTAGTAAAGTTCAGTAAAAAAAGTAAACAGTGCGATGCACTGAGATCCTGCATGGGCACTGCAGAGATCCCTCTGCATTGCACCGCACACCAGCCACTGTGTTGCAATGTAGCAGCTGGTGTAAATTAGCCCTTACTGTCCCAGAACCACACCTTAAATTAAAGCAGTGGCCAGATGAGGTTTTGTTTGGCAGGTTTGCCATTGCATCATTGTATTTCCATTAAAAAATTTCATCTGGATGTCAAAAAAAAAAAACAGGCATTCAGGAGGCGGCAGTACTGCATCCTGAATGCCTGTCAGCTTCTCCGGTACTGCCCTCTGAAAAACGATCTGCCTATGCCTAATAGAGAATAATGTCAAATTTAGTAAACTAAAAACTGCATGTATAAGACATAGCATTATCCATTGCAGCCAAACTAATAACTGTATTTCTTTAAGTTGTAACAGTTTGATAATTACACTATTTTACTTAGCAATGTGTTATCAAATAATAACCACATAACCATATGCACAGCTCTTCAAAGGGAAGCAAAGCTGAGAGCTGTGGACTAAACAAATGTCTGGAGGGAAGCGTGCATGTGCCTTTCTGCTGTGTTGTTTTCTGCTGTGCAATAGGAGAAAATCGACTAAGAAACTGTGGCTGACTGTGTCCCTCTTATGGAAATTTGCTCCATGCTTTAAAATACTATTCCGGCAAAAAAGTTTTTCACCTTATTTAGGAATGTTCAGAGAAGACCTATAACCCCTCTCAGGCTTTTATTGCTGTCTGTGTTCTTCTTTTTGTGCAATACATCTCCCAAACATGGATGTGTGGACAGCAATATAACCTGATAGAATTTCACTGTCCCCACCATACTAAACAATATTTGTAGCTGTTTTTGGCTTTCTTGGGGGGACTTACTTCCACTTTTTATTCCAGTGACCACCTGTCATTGGAAAAGGAAGGAAGGAAAAATCTTCTTTATATTGACACAAACAGTAAATCAATACCAAAATGAAAATATAACCCTTGCCCACTCTGAAAACAACAAAAAAAGTTTGGGTTGCAGTTAGGCATAAATTTTGCCTGATCCTGTTCGGCAATTAGTTATTGTTAAGGACATTTGATCAAGTCATATAGTGATGATACACTATTTGCAAACAACCTTTTTTATTTAAGTGTTGTTAGTCTGATTTTACATTACGTGCCTAAACATGCATGTTTTTCATCCTTTCCAAGTGTGTAATGATGATACACTATTTGCAAACAACCTTTTTTATTTAAGTGTTGTTAGTGTGATTTTACATTGTCATAGTACATTTTTCATTTCCTAAGACTTGAATCATGCTTCAACAAGTAGTTTTCTTCAACCTACTAAGACTGGGGATAAACATTAAGTCAATCTGCCAAACGTACTGACTAAATTAGGCCAGTTCACCCTTCTAAACCCTTGGCTTCTGTTTGTAAACAAACTGAACGGGGATCATGGGCAAATATGGTCATGACTTGGGGACTGTTTTTTTCCACTCTACTTTGCAAGGTACCTTCTCAATGTTGAAAGGCATGTGGCCTGGTATGGTTCAGGAAGGGGGGGAGGAACGCATGCTCATCAACCTTCCTTTCTTCCTGCTCTTGTCCCTTTCTGGCCACCAAGGTAGCATGCCTAGATAAGAGTCTGGTTTGAATTTTAGAGGGAACCCCATGCAGTTTTTTTCTTATATATGTGTTCTGTCTCTTAATAGAAAATATGTGTAGTCCCCAAAATTTTGGGGAGGAATGAGAAAAAGGGGTACTAATGTACCCTGTATTCATTCCTACCTCTAGTCTGCAAGAGAATGTGGGGATTTGTGGGTGAACTTATCTGAATATTATTACCCCTTTATAATATGAGGACTTTCAGATATCCACCTCTCCTAGGTGAATAAGTATGGGGAAAGCTTCACTGCCCACCTTGCAAGGTACCTTCTTACTGTTGAATGTATGTGACCTGGTATGGTTTAGAAGGGGGAGTGCTCAGTTGCTGCTCTTCCTTTCTTGGGCACTGATCCTGCATGCCTGGATAAGAGTCTGATATGAGTTTTAGGGAAATACCACACTTTGTAAAATGTCAAATCATTCTGTTCTGTTGTTTAAAGGTTTTGTTGCCTTTTAAACTGCAATAAGATCCTCTTCCCACTAATTTTTAAAAATGTTTTTTTTAAAAGATTAAAAAAATGTTTTT
This sequence comes from Staurois parvus, assembly GCF_062004578.1. Classification (NCBI taxonomy): domain Eukaryota; kingdom Metazoa; phylum Chordata; class Amphibia; order Anura; family Ranidae; genus Staurois; species Staurois parvus. Next base: position 14,396,946 of record NW_028318039.1, on the reverse strand, counting down.
TAAAAGATTGGTATATGTCCCTTATCGCAGTGCCCATCTAGCTTGCAAATTAGCCTTAAAAAATTAAAAATGTTGCCTCTTGTAGAGTTTGCTAGGGTTCGTGGACTTCCTGGCTAGTTTGTTAAACCTCCAGCAAACTGAACTTTGCTTGTTTAATCTATCCTAATTAAGCAAGCAGCAAATACTGGTTCTGAATATGAAAAGGACTGCAGGGCATGGTATACCTTTTCTCATTTTATGTCTCCGTGGGAGGAATTTATCAGAACTGGAGCAGACAGAATCTAGAGCAGATGCACATGGCAACCAATCAGATTATATCTTCAATCTTGTTCAGTAAAGCTTTGAAACTGAAAGTCAGAAGCTGATTGCTTGTCATGACTGCTCCAGTTTTGCTGAATTCCCTTAATTGTATCTTAACAATAGTTAATTACATAGCTATGTTGTTCAACAAAAAGAATAAAAAACAATACCTCATCAGAAACCAAAACCCACAATTTGTCCAGAAGGCAAAAAAAACTGATAATGTGTGGTCCAGTTTGACGTAAAGAAATTCATCCCTGTCTGTTCCTTCCTGCCAATTGATCAGACAGCTCCCTTCAACATTCTGCAATGTAAAAGGCTCTATGCACACTGGCTTAAAAATGTTGCTTCTAAAGGAGTTTTGTATTTTGCTTGTAGAAGCAGCTCAGTGTTATCCTATGTGTCCATGCGCATTAGAACGATTAAAGGCATATTTTAACCTTAGCATTTAGAGGCAGAAAAAAACCCTTCTGGATTGATTTTTTGATTGGAGTTTTCTGGTAGAAAAAACACTAAACACTCCCAAACGTGCCTAAACATGTGTACAAAAATGGTCTATATTAGCATTGTTTTTCTGCCGAGAGAACTGGCATTTTTTTTAAGCCTGTGTGCATGGAACCTTAGTATATGTGAAACAATAAAACAACCCATTCAGTTTAAAATAGAATTGAAGGGCAAAACATTTGTGGATAAATGTAACAATCATTATAAATAACCTTTTTTCTTTTTTATAAGTGATCACATAGCCTCTGTTATCAGCTGCATAAGGGAATAAAAAGCGGGTGATGGAGAAACAGCAGTATAGTGGTCTTTACAGTGAATGGTTGTGCAAGGTGGAATGTCAGCTCAAGTCTTGGCCATTGGAGCATAGGCAGGTATTTCACACAAAGGAAGCAATACAAAGAGAACAGAATGCTTTTTAACATAAGCACATTTTATAAAAGTCATATCAGAAATATGAAATGTTGAGGAAACATTCTTTAATTCTCATAAATATTGGAAGACATACAGCCATGGCCAAAAATATTGGCACCCCTAAATTTCTATCAGGTAATGCACCACTTTGCCCAGAAAGTGTTGCAATTGCAAATGTTTAGGCGTTCTCATGTTTATTTCTTTTGTTTGTATTGGTATGACACAAAAAAGGGGAGAAACAAAAAGCCAAATCTGACACATTCCATGCAAATCCCCAAAATGGACTGGACAAAATTATTGGCACCTTCTCAAAATTGTAAGAAATAATTGCATTCCAAGTTTGTGATGCTCCTGTAATTTGAAATTAAACTCACCTGTATCATTTGGCAGGTGCTGACAATATAGATATCAAACCAGCAACCAGTTAAAATGGTGAAAAACTGATTCACCCTTTCTGTTGTGTGTCTCTGTGTGCCACATGGAACATGAAGAAGAGAAAGAGCAACAAAGAATTGTCTGAGGATTTGAGAACAAAAATTGTGGAAAAGCATGGACAATCTTAAGATTACAAGTCCATCTCCAGAGATCTTAATGTTCCTTTGTCCGCTGCATGCAACATTGTCAAGAAGTTCACAGCTTATGGCACTGTAGCTAATCTCCCTGGATGTGGACAAAAGAGAAAAATTGATCAAAGATTTCAATGAAGGATTGTTTGAATGGTGGCTAAAGAACCTAGATCAACTTCCAGACAAATTCAAGCTGACCTTCAGGCACAGGCAGGGTACAACTGTGTCAGCTCGCACTATACGTTGCCATCTGAATGAAAAGGAATGCTATGGTAGGAGACCCAGGAGGACCCCACTGCTGACACAGAAACATAAAAAAGCCAGGTTGGCGTTTGTCAAAAGTTACCTGAGGAACCAAACTCTTTTTGGGGGAATGTGCTGCAGACAGACGAAACAAAATTACAGCTTTTTGATACAGTCCACCATTCTACTGTTTTCAGAAAAAGAAATGAGGCCTTTAAAGAAAAGAATACAGTCCCTATAGTTAAACATGGTGGAGGTTCACTAATGTTTTGAGGTTGCTTTGCTGCTTCAGGCTCTGGATGTCTTGACTGTGAGCATGACATTATGAAATCTGAAGACTAACAAAGAATTCTGGGGTGAAATGTAGGGCCCAGTGTCAGAAAGTTGGGTCTCCGTCAGAGGTCATGGGTCTTATAGCAGGACAATGACCCAAAGCACATGTCAAAAAGCACCTAGAAATGGTTTCAGACAAAGCGCTGGAGTACTGAACTAGCCATCAATGAGTCCAGTTCTCAATCCCATAGAGCACCTGTACAGAGATCTCAAAACAGCAGTTTGGAAAAGGAACCCTTCCAATATGAGAGACCTGGAGCAGTTGGTGAAAGAAGAGTGGTCCAAAATTCCAGTAGAGAGGTGTAAGAAACTCATTGGTGGTTACAGGAATCTATTGATTTCATTTATTTTTTTCAAGGGGTGTGCTACCATATATTACAATGAGGGTGCCATCAATTTTGTCCAGTCCATTTTTGGGGTTTTGCGTGGAATGTGTCAGATTTGGCTTTTTGTTTCTCCACTTTTTTGTGCTATACTAATGCAAACAAAAGGAATAAACATAAGAATGCCTAAATATTTGTAATTGCAACAATTTTCTGGGTGAAGTGGTGAATTATCTGACAGAAATGCAGGGGTGCCAATATTTTCGGCCATGACTGTATATATTTTGGGCATTTGGAAACAATCTACTGTTTGCTTTTGGGGAAGACTATTCTACTCTATTACAGCTTCTTTTGCAATGAAAAACTACGTCTGACTGCTAAGGTTAAATCTCTTTTTCTCCAGTCACAAGTGCCGTGTGCCCCTCATGTCTTGTGCAATGAACCTAGAGGGATCATCTTTCCCCAGAAATTAAATGTTAAATATTTATATAAGGTGATCATATGTCCCTTAATTGTCTCTTGAGAAGGGTGAATAAATTCACTTCAGTTTATCTTGTCTTGTACCCAAGATCCTCCATACTCATTAATTAATTATTATACAGTTATCCACACTTATTACAGCTCTAAATGTCTTTTTTGTGAACTGGTGCCTAAATTTAATTGTTTTACAAATGCTTTTTATGAGAACAAGATTATGTGTATTTTAAAGCAAGAAAGTACTTGCTCAATTTATTGAATATATATATATATATATATATATATATATATATATAGTGCTTAAATCTATATACAAACACATATAAAGTGCACAAAAATAGAGCTTTCTTTCGGTGGTAGGTAATCACCTCTACGATTTTTACTTTTTGCGATATAAACAAAAAAAACCCCAAAATTTTGAAAGATATTTTCACTTTTGTTATAAAAAATATCCAAAATGTTCTGTCTTTTTTCATACTACACTTTTTGTTTTTTGTGAATGAGAAGGGGTACCATGTACCCCATACTCATTCACATGGGGGGTTCGGGATCTGGGGCCCCCTTGTTAAACCCCCTGCCCGTAGACCCCCACATCCACTGACCAGGGTTGTGAGGAAGAGGCCCTTGTCCCCATCAACATGGTGACAAGGTGCTTTGGAGGTGAGCCCCCCTGCCCCAAAGCACCCCTGGCCTGGTATGGTTCAGGAGGGGGGGTGCTCGATTGTCCCGCCCCCCTTTCCTGACCTGCCAGGCTGCATGCTCGGATAAGGGTCTAGTATGCCATTTTTTTTTTACATTTTGACGTTGGAGTTCCCCTCAAAATCCATAACAGACCCAAAGGGCTTGGTATGGATGGGAGGGGGGACCCAATGCCATATTTTTTTAATTATAAAAAATTGGTGCAGCGCTAAACAAATGCCATTATATAAATGGACATAACCCTAAAACTAATACATAAATACATATATATATATACCACAAATACATGCATGCAAGGATGACCCCCTGTCAATCCCCAGTGGGGGGAAACGTGACCATATATTAAGGATGGTTAATATACACATGCAAAGGGAAAACACACTGCAGCAAGTGATAAAAGTGAATAAATACAGTCCACTTCAAACAAAAACGATGATTCTTCAGAACGTGAGAGTGCCAATAGTGCCACAATCCTACAATGGTCTGAGTGCCTCCTCACCTCCCCGCATCGACCACAAGGGCCAATACGCCTTAATAATATATAGGGTATAACCCTCAGATGTCAGCCGGTCACAGATCCACAGTAGATTCCACCTCAAGTACTGTGTTCCAAAAACCACCTCCAGCCGCTGTTAATGGTGGTAATAAACCACCAGGCGATGCTCAGAAACACAAAACAAAAACTCCCATAGCGTGATACTGTAATTTTAATTATAAAGCATAGATACAGAGTTCCTACTCACATTTCCACATAAGATTAAAAGCATATGACAAGTCCTCATGTAGTCCTGGTACTGCGGGTGTACCTGGAGTCCCAATATGGCGCGTACGTCGGAAGTGACGTCACCGCGTACCGGAAGTGTCGTCAGGGCGTGCCAACGCGTTGCGTCACGGGTACACGTGACTTCATCAGGGTAACCGCCCACAATGACATCGATGCTTTTTATAGGCCTCCTGGGAGTCAATCATCCGACTTAGACAACCCACGGTGGCCATTTTCTCGGAGCCCAATTTGGTACTGAGATGTGACGACTATAAATCACAGCAGCCATATACGGACCAGGTAACCGTATACAGGGGAGATTAATCCCCTATTATACTAATTATATATTATAACTGAGGATCAGAAACAAGTCATTCTACAATATAGATACTGCATGGGATAAATCACAAAAACACATGATAACCATTGCAGTAATCAATACCTTAAAAACTACATGCATCTATGTATGTATATGGCATACATATACACACATGCATGAATTAAAACCATAAATAAATACAATACATAAATACACTAAATACAATAAACGAAAAAACCCCCCTAGCCAGGTGGACTACTTATATAATCAGATAAAAAATACTTAAATAAAATACTTAAAAATCACTAATGAAACAATTCAGGTCGAACTCTATGTTCAAACCTTTTGGCACCTGTGTTTGCATAATATAGATCCACTTTGACTCAGCCTGACTTAAAGATCGCACTTTATGAGACCCCCTTCAATGCCCCTTGTAATTTTCTATTCCCCAAAACAATAATGTGGATGGATCATTATTATGACATAGGGAAAAATGCTTAGAGACGCTATGTTTGGGGTAGCCTTTCTTTATGTTCTGAATGTGCTCGCGAATCCTCTTCCACATCAACTTTTGGTTAAAGAGGGTGCTGGCTGCTTAGTTAGTTTACATTCATCTGAAGCGCAGGAGGTTTTATTACATATTTTTGTCAATTAGCTTACCTTTTTTACTCCAGCAGCTAAGATGGAAGTTTTCAATTTTATTGAGAATAGGTCATTAAATCTAGAAGATATTTTCAAACATACAGCTAATACTAATGGTGACCTAGAGTCCCACTATAGAAAATTAGGACACTTAATGGAAAAGAAGGTGGCTATATGGTGGGACATGGTCACTTATGAAAAATATCTTAAGGATAGATTAATCCCTAGACGTTTGCGATGGGATGTGCCAATTACAGATGGGCTGGTAGATGAGGAATCTACGGAAGAATGGTTTAGTTTCTTCCATGAGAAGGGGCTAGAACTACTGAGGCTCCTACTAAAAAGAAAACAAAAAAAGATGAGGATCTTGGACATGCAGATTGGGGAAATTAAAGATAAGATCGAACCATTAAAAGATTCCCAGGAAATGATAGAGTTAACAAAATGGTTAAATAAAGATCTGGATAAATTGGACCAAGAAATTAAGTATAGAAAAGGAAAGAAGTACCAGCGGGATTACAACGATTTTAAAAAGGACTAGGTCTTTAAGTGGCAGTCTTTAGCTAATGATATAGAAGCTGTATCGGTTAATACTACCCCAGTCAAGGCAACTAAAATTGAGACACCTAGAAAACCAGTCGTATACCAAGGTGAACATAATAATAAAAATCAGTATAGATATAATAATAACTCTGCCTACCAAACACCAAGAAATGGGTGGAGACCACAAAATGGAGGCTATCCCCAGAATAATCAAAACAAACCTAAAGGGGGAGGAAAAGGGAAAAAATGGAAACCATACCATCAACCCTATAGGCCTAATTATATACCTAGAATGGAGAATTATGCAAGACCAGAACCCCAATATGGATATGATAATAGGCAGTACTACGAGAGGAGTCCTAAGCATTATCAGCAGGACAACTGGAACTATTATTACCAACAAGGAGGAAGGAGTCCGTTACCCACATATAATAGATACGAATCATTGAGTTATGACCAGCCCCAGCGGGATTTTTTAGAAAGGGCATGGAAAGAAAGGAGTCCGGCTATGGAAAGAAGGCGAAGCCCCCCAAGAGTAGGGGATGCAGAGCCGGGTGGAAAAAGCAAAAGGAAAAGAGAGAGCTAGGTGAAGGGGTATTTAATTTAAGTGGATCCGTCCTCACCAAGGAAGAAATCATGGTGTTGGATAAGGGTCTGAAATATGCACCCCCGAAGCCAGCATGTAAGTTTGATGTCTATGTGGATACACAGAGATTTATTAGAAAATTAAACCTTAAGAAATACTTCATGGGAGCATCAGGATCTAAATATAGTCCCAGTGTGGATAATAGTGACATTATACATTCCAATTTAAGGAATAAGTCATTTTTCAACCCACAAAATTCACACAATAGCCAGGTGGATACTTTCAAAAAAATGGTGGTCAAAGATTTGGACAAACTTGTTTTACCAAAAATTCATCCTAATATTGGAATACAAATTGGCACAAAAAGGCTTATTAAAAGAGAGAATATAGTGATCAGACCAGCTGACAAGGGAGGTGGTATTGTGGTGTTATCTAAGGATTACTATTTGGAAGAACTAGGAGGCCAACTGGCAGATTCCGCCACATACCAAACACTCTCAAAGGATCCTACAATAGGGTACAAAAAGGAATTGGGAAAATTGATTAAAAAAGGCACAGATAAGAAAATTCTAAATAAAAAAGAATCCAAGTATCTGGTTCCGGAAGTATGCCGGATCCCGGTGATTTACACTGTCCCGAAGTTGCATAAAGACCCAATTAATCCACCAGGGAGGCCCATTGTGAATGGGATCGGATCTATCCTTGCAAGATTGGGTCAATATATTGACATATATCTTCAACCTTTGGTTAAAAGAACAAAATCATACTTACGGGATACAAAACATCTTATTCAAATCTTGCATGAGGTAGAAGAAGAAGAAAATACGGATATATATTTAGCAAGTGCGGATGTTGCATCCCTATACACTATCATAGGACACGAGGAGGCCATTGAATCAGTAGAATGGGGACTAAGAGAGTACAGTAATATCACCTGGAATCAAAGAAAGTTTCTTGTTCAATGCCTAGATTTTTGTCTGTCACACAACTACTTTTGGCATGACAAAAAGTTCTATAAACAGATCAGGGGTGTAGCGATGGGAGCACGTTTTGCTCCCAGTGTGGCTAACCTGTTCATGGCCCACTGGGAGGAAAATGCAGTGTATTCAGATGTTCCCACAGAGTTGTTGGTCTTCAAGTGCTACATAGATGACGTGTTCATTATGTGGAAAGGAGATGGCAATTCGTTAGTGTCTTTTCTTAACAAATTGAATTGCAACAATAAAAATATTAAATTCACATGGGAATACAACAATTCACAGATTAATTTCCTGGATCTTAATGTTGGTATAAACAAAGGGAACATTGTCACCAAGACATTCTTTAAGAATGTAGATAGGAATGGGTATATTCCGTGTGATAGTTGTCACTACCCTCCCTGGCTATGCAATATACCTAAAGGTCAATTTGTTCGCCTTAGGAGGAATTGCACTAATAAAAAAGATTATGAAGAACAAGTGGAAATATTAAGTGATAGGTTTGTTTCGAAAGGGTACCCCCGTGATCAGATTAAGGGTAGGATTAATATGGTTGGCAATATAGAAAGAGACACACTTCTGAAGGATAAAGTAAGGACTGAGGGACAATCCAAGGATCCCAATAGTAAGAAACAAGTGCCCATAATATTGGACTTCAATGTGCATTATAAGAAGATAGAGAAGATTTTCAGGAAATATTGGCCTATCTTAAAAATAGATCCCTGTTTGAATAATATAATACCGGAGTGGCCTCATTTTGTATACAGGAAAGCGCCTACACTTAGGACTAAACTGGTGAAGAATGTACTAGACCCCCCAATTAAAAATAAAACGATCACCTTTTTAGACCAAAAGGGTTTCTATCCCTGCAAATCATGCTTTGCCTGCAGAGAGACAAAAGGACAGAATGTAAAACGTAAGGCTTTTGTGTCCAGTAGTAATGGAGTAGAACATCAAATTCGAGATTTTATCTCATGCAGGACGGAGGGGGTGGTATATGGCCTCCAGTGTCAGTGCGGTCTTCAGTACATTGGGAGAACGAAGCGACCAATGTGGAAGAGGATTCGCGAGCACATTCAGAACATAAAGAAAGGCTACCCCAAACATAGCGTCTCTAAGCATTTTTCCCTATGTCATAATAATGATCCATCCACATTATTGTTTTGGGGAATAGAAAATTACAAGGGGCATTGGAGGGGGTCTCATAAAGTGCGATCTTTAAGTCAGGCTGAGTCAAAGTGGATCTATATTATGCAAACACAGGTGCCAAAAGGTTTGAACATAGAGTTCGACCTGAATTGTTTCATTAGTGATTTTTAAGTATTTTATTTAAGTATTTTTTATCTGATTATATAAGTAGTCCACCTGGCTAGGGGTTTTTTTTCATTTATTGTATTTAGTGTATTTATGTATTGTATTTATTTATGGTTTTAATTCATGCATGTGTGTATATGTATGCCATATACATACATAGATGCATGTAGTTTTTAAGGTATTGATTACTGCAATGGTTATCATGTGTTTTTGTGATTTATCCCATGCAGTATCTATATTGTAGAATGACTTGTTTCTGATCCTCAGTTATAATATATAATTAGTATAATAGGGGATTAATCTCCCCTGTATACGGTTACCTGGTCCGTATATGGCTGCTGTGATTTATAGTCGGCACATCTCAGTACCAAATTGGGCTCCGAGAAAATGGCCGCCGTGGGTTGTCTAAGTCGGATGATTGACTCCCAGGAGGCCTATAAAAAGCATCGATGTCGTTGTGGGCGGTTACCCTGATGAAGTCACGTGTACCCGTGACGCAACGCGTTGGCACGCCCTGACGACACTTCCGGTACGCGGTGACGTCACTTCCGACGTACGCGCCATACTGGGACTCCAGGTACACCCGCAGTACCAGGACTACATGAGGACTTGTCATATGCTTTTAATCTTATGTGGAAATGTGAGTAGGAACTCTGTATCTATGCTTTATAATTAAAATTACAGTATCACGCTATGGGAGTTTTTGTTTTGTGTTTCTGAGCATCGCCTGGTGGTTTATTACCACCATTAACAGCGGCTGGAGGTGGTTTTTGGAACACAGTACTTGAGGTGGAATCTACTGTGGATCTGTGACCGGCTGACATCTGAGGGTTATACCCTATATATTATCAAGGCGTATTGGCCCTTGTGGTCGATGCGGGGAGGTGAGGAGGCACTCAGACCATTGTAGGATTGTGGCACTATTGGCACTCTCACGTTCTGAAGAATCACTGTTTTTGTTTGAAGTGGACTGTATTTATTCACTTTTATCACTTGCTGCAGTGTGTTGTCCCTTTGCATGTGTATATTAACCATCCTTAATATATGGTCACGTTTCCCCCCACTGGGGATTGACAGGGGGTCATCCTTGCATGCATGTATTTGTGGTATATATATATATATATATGTATTTATGTATTAGTTTTAGGGTTATGTCCATTTATATAATGGCATTTGTTTAGCGCTGCACCAATTTTTTATAATTTATTCATACACTTTTGGTTAAAGAGGGTGCTGGCTGCTTAGTTAGTTTACATTCATCTGAAGCGCAGGAGGTTTTATTACATATTTTTTTAATGATTTTTTTAATTGTCGGCAATTCTTTTACATTCAGCTGTCAGTGGGGAACCCCGCTAACAAATAAAACATTAACACATGGTTGTCACTACTAAAATACTGCATCACTTGATAAAATAACTCATGCAGTATTTTAGTAGCGTTTACTTTTTTCCGATCTCTGGAACGGATTAATTGGTTTTCAATGCATATCTAAGGGAAACATCGTTTCGGTTTATGAATTTTTCGCTATACGAAAAAGTCCTGCAGAACAAATTAAATTCGTAAACCGAGGTATTACTCTATTAGAATTTACACAGGTTTTACTCTTTGAATGCCTATCACATTTCTTGAGGTGCTAAAATGTCAGGGCAGTACAAACACCCCCAAATGACCCCTTTTTGGAAAGTAGACACCCTAAGGAATTTGATAAGAGACATGATGAGTATTTTACAGATATCATTTTTGTCACAGCGTTTTGCTGAATAAAAAAAGAAAAGAACAAATAAATGTACTTTGAACCCCAAAACATTATATATTTCTTTTAAAGGAGAGGCCCTAGAGAATAAAATGGTGGGTGTTGAAATTTTTTGCGTCACACAGTATTTGTGCAGCAATTTTTCAAATCCAAATCTTTTGGGAAAAATTTTAATGCACAAAACACAATTTATTGCCTGATTGTTTGATAAGGTATAAAAGATGATGCTACACTGAGTAAATGGATACCAAACATGACATGCTTTAAAATTGCGCATGCCCGTGCAATAGTGAAAAAGTACATACATTTTTAATATCGACAGACAACACTTTAAAAGCCTTTACAGGTCCACAATTTATATTTACACAGGAGGTCTAGTGCTATAATTACTGCCCTCAATATGACATTCACGGTGATACCTCACATGCATGGTGCAATCTCTGTTTACATACCGACATGGAACCAATGCTTGCATTCACCTTTGCACATGAGCATGGGAAGGGGGGAGGATCAGGGGTTATTTTTTTTTAATATATAATTTAGATTTTTTTTTTACACTGTCCCTTTCTTTTTTTTTACTACTTTTATTGTTATCACAGGGAATGTAAATATCCCCTGTGATAGCAATAGGCAGTGACAGGCACGGGCGGACTGATCATTTGGAAACGCAGGCACTGCCCGAGGGCCCGGGGTCAGTAGGGGGCCCCATGAGATGCCCCTGGTACCTTTTTCATAGGCTTTTTTGAGTTTGGGCAAGGACACAGGGGCCCCATGATCCCCTATTACCCGGGGGCCCCATGAGTTGTCAGTCCGCCCCTGGTGACAGGTACTCTTTTCTGAGAAATCTGGGGTCTTTTAGACCTTTGCTTTTAGATGCCCTTAAAGCATCTGATCACACCAAGCTTGGTGTGATCAGATGGTTTTCCAATTTAAAAATGGCACTGTTAAACTCCAGTGAAACGGAAAACATGAAATGCTTGTAGCTTCCTGTCTCTTAGACCATAGAGATGATTGGAGTAATTCTGGTCTCTGTTCAGTTCTATGGTCAGCCAGCAGAACTGCCAACTGCATTCTCGGATTCCTCTATGGGGCAGGAGAGCCCAAGAAAACTGTGGAAGGCGTCAGGATGGGGGGGAGGGTTGTCCCTTCCCACTGCTTGTAAAAATAATTCAGCAGCTAATTGGCCACTAGGATTGCTTTTACATGAAAGCTGCCATCCAGCTGAAGAAAATTATATCAGGATGAAACCTGTAGCTGCAGGCATCTTCATGATATAACCACTCAAAGTCCAGCAACGTACCTGTACATTGCTGGTCCATGTTGGGCATAAATGTAACAGCAGAGAACATGGGCATATGATGAATCGGGTCTGTGGACCAATATGACCACAATTCATTCTTTTTTGTAATGCCCATGTTGAGGGTTAGGCCCAAAAAAGTTTTAAATTCAGAAATCATAATAGGTTTCCATGCGAATTGTCTGGGCACCGATGTATTGTTGTGTGTATAAATTGCTTTGGCCCACAATCAGTTGGTACAAATCTTCTGTGAAAAACAGTGGAAGGGCTAAACGCTAGTGCTAGCAGTGAACAGTGCCGATCGGTCTAACAGTGCTTTTTTGGGGACACTATACAAAGCAGCCATTAGTATAGTTCTGTTTATGATCAATATATTGATCCGTACAAACTCTATACTAGTAATGGGTGTGATCAGCGGCCTATAGCGTGAGTGCGATAGTGTGTGGGCAATCTAACGCTAGCTGACCCTGGCTGGGATGGGTGCTAACTGACCCTGACGCTATCTGATGTCGTTAGTGGCAGGAATACAGTGATCAGTGAAAAATTCTATATACTGACACTGTACCAGTGGCACTGGCTGGGTGAGGGGGCGATCAAAGGGTTAATAGGGGCGATCAAAGGGTTAATGTGCTAATCTAACGTATGTGTGTGTGTAAAATGTAGTGCTTTTACTAGGTGTCGTGTACTTTCTTCTCTCCCTGGACCAATGGGGGATGGGGGGGCAAGCAGCAGGGGGCAAGTTTAAACCCCGAAATGGAAAGTGACGTTATATTGCTTTGCTCAGAACCACTGCTCGCTCACTAAATGCAGGTAAGCAGTCGGCAGAAAAAACTCAATGCGGTATTTTTTATTTTATTTTTTTTTTACTTTATTTACTTTATTTTTTAAAAATACTTTTATCAGAATGGTACAATGTTATCATAGTAACATTGTACTACTGGGGGCTAATCAGGGATTTTTTATTTTGTTTTGCTAGCAGGAGAAATAAAGATAATTTCTCCTGCAACGCAAAGCTTGCTGTCATGAACCTAACTCATTCATGAACTGTTAGGATTTTGACAGCTCAAGATAGTGATCTATGATTGGCTGCAGCTGGTCACATGGTGCAGAGTGCTGTGATTGGCCCCATGTATCATGTGACAGCTGTGGGCCAATCACAGCTCATTAGAAAGAGAAGCTGAGCTGTTATGAATCAGATTGATTCATAACAGCTTTGCTATCATTGTGACCGTGTGATTGCATAGCGATCACATGATCACCGGGCCCTGTTCACTGGGATCTTCATTCCACTGTGTCTGTTGGACAAAGCAGTTGCAGGTTGGGAGTGCGGAGAGGGAGCAGAGTCCCCCTGTGTTACTATGCGTACTCGGATGTCACTTTGCCTGTAGCTACATTCTGCTAATAAACCTATGATCCACCAAATTACCCTAAAAACAAAACAAAAAAATGGATCCATCTATGGGCTGCCTTACTTTTAGCTTTTGTTAATATGCATGAATATATCACAATATAAAAATGTCTGTATCTTCTATGTCTTTCTCTTAAAAGTATATATTGTTGGAAGTTTAGACCTGATCTTTCAATTTAAAGAATATTTTTATTTAGGTATGGGAATTAAAATTTGGTGTGCTGATGATGTACCTAATCAGAACTGACATAATTAAGAATGACAGTGTGGGAATGCCAAAACATAAAATAGGAAGTATGCTTTTTATTGGGTTTCTAGCTATGAACAAAAGCAATGAAGCCCCACAATCCTCAACAGTGTAAATTATACTCAATAATAGTAAACCTCAATGTTTTCTATTTTACTCTCTGACCTCAAAAAGGCCATTATTTAAAAAAATATGACTTTGGAGATTCTGTAGTAAACTGGTAAGGGGTCCAAGGGGCTAGCAGACTGACAAAAAAGATTCATGAATACATACCTCTTTACAATGATCTACCCAGTAAAATCCCAGAGCCAAAAAAAACTATTTTCTTGTAAGTATATATAAGCCCAGCGGAGCTTAAATAGTAAAAAGGCTTTTAAAACGCAATAGTAAAAAGAGAAAAAAAAACCTGAAACTATATCTGAATCAATGCATGTTTGTGCTGGATTTGCTTAGATGACGGCTCATTATTATGATACCCCTGAAGCATGAAGGTTGTAAAGCAACAGAGCCTACTTACGGTACTCTGCATATTGCTAATGTTCATTCATTAGACCATTAGACTTTTTTATTGCAGCAAACAGTTGCAGCTGAATATTTCATAGTTACACAATTCACAGAACAATATTTTATCCACTCTTTAATATTCTACATTATAATCTTATATGGCTCCCATAAGGCATTAGAGTTTGCAAGAGATAAATTAAAAGCATACTTTCTTTAAAACTGATATCTATAACTTTTTTTTTCTTACACGGTAGTCATTAATTGCTTGGTAATAGACTATCACTGCGTTTCATTTCAGTGTTGTGAATGAAACATCTGCCGTGCTAACTAGATGTATAGGATCCCATGAAGCTTTACAGATTGTTTAGAATTGTCAACAGATATGAAAAACTGAAATCTGTTCCTTTCCAGGGTTGTATAATCTAATCGAAATATCTAACATCCTTGCCTGAAAAACATAACTATGCTCTCAGTCCTACTTTGTAAAGTATACATTAATGTAATAAACTATTTAAATGAACTACAATAGAAAAAACACTATACTAAACAGCCATGCTTGCTTACAGCTTAATTTGTTATATTAGGAAATCTTTGGCAGCAGGACATTTGAACATGTGTCTCTTATAGTGTACTGTTTAAGCTAATTACATACTACAGTATATATATATATATATATATATATATATATATATATACTACATGTCAAAACTGTACAGCTATCCAAAGAGCTTCTAAGATTGTTCTGTCACCATCAGGGGCAGACTGACAACTCATGGGGCCCCCGGGCAATAGGGGATCATGGGGCCCCTGTGTCCTTGCCCAAACTCAAAAAAGCCTATGACAAAAGGTACCAGGGGCATCTCATGGGGCCCCCTACTGACTCCGGGACCTCGGGCAGTGCCCGAGTTTCCAAATGGTCAGTCCGCCCCTGGTTGCCATGTTCTGGCTTCTCTGTAAACGCTCCTTGCAGTCTTTCAGTACAGATGCCGCTGGTTCTAAGGAATATGTGAATTAGGGTAAGCAAAGGCAAGGTGCTTTGGTTTGAAGATAACAGTTTGACTGTTTATTTGTGGGTAGGATAAGGATACAGTAAGGCTGGCCGTAGATGATTCATTTTCTTTTGTTCAACTAGTGGGTTGAAAGAAAGAAGCTGAATCGATTCCCCCATCCACACATTTGAGGTGGATGGAGGAATCACTTCCATTGAGCTATTGTATTTTGACAGTAGGGAGCTTTCCCTGCCATCAATATATCAATATACATTCATCAGTACTGCTGGCTATAGCTGATGGCACTGATTGAGTGAAAAATTTTCAACAGGCTGGTTGTACAGAAGTCGATCGAGAGATCAACTTCTGTGCAACCAGTATGCCCAAAGATGGCTTGAAATTTGGCCCTACTGGACTTATGGTCCCTATGGCCGGCTTTAGTGCCCATGCACATAGACTATTATAGCCATTTTTTATGCCTATTGTAAATTTCCCAGCACTTCCCTGCACCCAAGGAGCCACGTGTACCATGTACAGCCTGCCTCTCAAGTTAATGGCTGTATGTGGCTGTACTCTAGAAAACATTGATGCCTCTTTGTATTGGCATTTACCTGTGCATGCTCCAACTAGATTGACTTGGAGCTTTCATGGAGCTTTCTCATTTTGCTCGACTGAGGGAACAGGGCAGAGGAAGAGCTCAGGGAAAGTAAGTATAAGCAACTGCAGTGAAGGGGGTGCTCTTGACTGAACTTGTTTTATACTGCAATAGAGAAAATAAATGCTCACTTTAAAGTGAAAGTACAAACAACAAAATGTACCATAGTAGACTATATGGGACCATTGCGTACCTTGTCTATTTCATGCATTTGGTCTGATTCTGACATAAGTTGTAGTTATGCCAGAGCAGCCTTGAGTATTTCTGCAACACAAATGGCTTGCCCATAAGACATGCTCAACTTCTTAACTCATCTATTTGTTTTTGTATTCTTACGGAGATTGTTTCAAATACAACTTTGCCAAGGATGTTTTTACCAGCATCAGTGTTCAGCTAGCTTATACTTTGCCCTCGACTATCTGACTTGCACACTTGATATACTAAATAATGTATAACTTAAAAAACTGACCTTTTTTAGAGTCACATAATAATTGTTGTTTTACAATAAGCACTGAACTCTTTGTACTCTCAATCTGTAAAAGCAAAAAACAGAATTTTCTTTCTCCTCTTTTGCTTTAAGAGACCATTAGAGATAACATATGCATGCTGATTTAAACCTTTTCTATTGCTCTTAAAGATTTACTGAGTTCTATTTCATAGCTGTGTGACCGTATGTCATATCATTTGTATTACTTTCTGTGCTTGGCAGATGTAGATCATGACAGTCATGACACAGGAAATATGCTTGTTGCATCATAACTTTATATTCACCATATATTAAAAATACATAAATGGCTACAGTTCTCTTGATTTAATAAATCATAACTCAAAACATTGTACACCATCTGTTTTCCAGATATAATGCCATTCTAACATCTCTAGCAATTGGATTAAATTGGACGGTGATACCTCTGTGGATGGTAATGCTGGGTTAAGTTCCTGACAAATTTGAGGTAGATGGAGGAATCACTCCCATTGAGCTATTGTATTTTGACAGCAGGAAGCTTTCCAGATATAATGCCATTCTAACATCTCTAGCAATTGTATTAAATTGGACTGTGTGGATGGTAATGCTGGGT
The DNA here is from genome assembly GCF_062004578.1 of Staurois parvus. NCBI lineage: Eukaryota > Metazoa > Chordata > Amphibia > Anura > Ranidae > Staurois > Staurois parvus. The sequence continues at coordinate 14,380,014 of NW_028318039.1, read as the reverse complement.
TATGTTCCTGACACTCAATAGAGCAGAAGAAATGGCTTTGATAAGCTGTGCACACTTGGAATCCCAGATCAAGATCTTACTCACAATGATCTAAGACAGCTGTCACCCATTCAGGCTTCCATATGAAACCCTTCAGTTAGGGAGAAAAGGAGTCGTCTCCAGACCAGCCTCTACAGATGATGCACTCCAGACAAATCCTTTTCAGGAGATCCCTTTCAGGTCTTCAGCCCAGCTCTGAACAAACCTCCCAAACATTTATCATTTTCCCAGCCAATCTTTGGGTGCCCCATCCCAGGGATTGGTTGAGGACCGATAAATATTCACACCTCTTTCAAACTTTTCCCAGAAGTAGACTGGGCTAATCAATCTTGGAAAACCTGACCAGACCAAAAAACAGATCACCACTCCACAGAGCCAAAATACTAAATTTAGCAAACTAGGGCAGGGCGCTACACCTGTAGTAATGAGAACCTTCACAGGCATACATATTAACTTGTAGCCACACCTGGTGTTTACCATAATGTGGTATAGAAAGGAGAACATAGCTGATATATAGAACAGAAAAACATCATACTGTATAAAGCTCACACATTCACATGTTGTCTGGAGTGATGGATCGTGCTTCTCTGTCTGGCAATCTGATGGACGTGCCTGGGTTTGGAGGTTGCCAGAAGAACGGTACTTGCCTGACTGCATTGTGCCAAGTGTAAAGTTTGTTGGAGGGGGGATTATGGTGTGGGGTTGTTTTGCAGGGGGTTGGGTTTGGTCCCTTAGTTCCAGTGAAAGGAACTCTTAAAGCGTCAGCATACCAAGACATTTTGGACAATTTCATGCCCCCAGCATTGTGGGAACAGTTTGGGGATGGCCCCTTCTTGTTCCAACATGACTGCACACCAGTGCACAAAGCAAGATCCATAAAGACATGGATGAGCAAGTTTGGGGTAGAGGAACTTGACTGGCCTGGCCTGATCTCAACCCAATAGAACACCTTTGGGAAAAATTAGAACAAGCCAGGCCTTCTCGTCCGACATCAGTGCCTGACCTTACAAATGTGCTCCTGGAAGAATGGTCAAACATTCCCATAGACATACTCCCAGACAGCCTTCCCAGAAGAGTTGAAACTGTTATATCTGCAAAGAGTGGGCCAACTCAGTATTGAACCATACAGACTAAGACGGGGATGCCATTAAGGTTCATGTGCTTGTAAAGGCAGGCCCAATAGCTTTGGCAATATAGTGTATACATCAGGAAATTTGCAGTTTTGCATGTATGTTGTAATATATATTTTTTCTTTTTCAACCAGGAACTGGAGATTCAGGTTTGTTTTCCAGTCTTGTTAACAGAACTCAATAGCTGGATCATTTTCAGTCATGTATTTAACCCCCCTGGCGGTATTCCCAAGTGTAGCTCGGAGTTACCTTTCAGTACTAGAAGCGGTAAACCCAAGCTACACTCGGGATTACACTGCAGCGTTGCTCTGGGATCCCTCCAGCACTTACCTTGTCCTGCGCTCCCACGATGTCCTCCCTGCAGGGTCCCCGGCCATGTCCTCTGGCCGATGCCGGCATCCGTCTTCCGGGTTCCGTTCCCTGCGAGCATCAGGATGTACAGGACATAAGGGGGATGGAACCAGCGGGAAATTAAAAAATTAAAAAAATTTGACATTCACTCAATACACTTAAATCTCATACTATTACATTACTGTATCAAACCATTTCACATACAGTATATTTTGTCCCTAGTGATTTGTCCTGTGCCTTGCTTGCATTTTTACCGTCCTTTCTGCCTGGAAACTGAGAAACGTCTGCGGCGTTCCAAAAGTGTCCCTTTAGGTCAATAGTGGTTTTAAACCAGCTAGAGAACAGTGATAGTAAATTAGAACCACTTGCAATACTGAGTGATAATGATTCGTGGGAAATTCGTCATCAGACAATGAAAACGATTTTGCGACTAAGCTCAGTGATGTGCGAACTTGGCACTCTATTTCAAATTTCAGTGTTTTTGGTTTGATAACATTGTTGAATTAAATTTATTATTATTATATTATTATTTTTTATGATTATTTATTATATTAGAAGAATTACAGGCCTACAATAAAAAAACAACATATTTCCATTGAAAATAATGTACCGCTTTGAGCACAGAAATACTGACATAATCAGACCGCTAAGGAGGTTAACAGAACAAAAGGTTTTAAATAAGAAAAGTTCATTGTTAAAAAACAGGAGTCTGTTTTTTTTTGCCTTTTATTAGGGAATTTGAACTTGGATGGGGTAAGGTGTGTATGGGATGCCCAGGGGAACTATAAGTAAAGACAATCTTCCTGGAACTATGTACAAGTCTTTCTAAAGCAAAGATCCTCTTCTTAAAGAGCTATCCAGCATCTCCTGGTGTACCACCCCAGATCCCATATACTCCTCTATCCAGCTGTCTGAAGGAATCCCTGTGCAGGGAATTCAGTGCTTGTTGTGATGATTGCGCGTCATACCCCACACCTTCTCACCAAACTCATGACCGAAGGACTAGCCAATCTAAAACCGCAATGTCACGTGCGTAACAATGCCACGCCCAGCTGAACCCTGCACAACGATTTTCCAGCTAATGGACCACCAATTGATGTACCGGCAGCCTGAATGCGATTGTTACTGGGTCAGGTTAACTACGCAATTGACTCTTCACACTGCCACCACCTCCTTTTTGTACAGTGAAAGAGGAAACTCGGCAATATCAGCAAAACCACTATGATGGTTAAAATAAACGTCTGTATAGCACTATCACCACAGAGAGGTTATACAGAGGGTTAAACAAACACAGTAGCGCTCTTTTAGAGGCAGGAATTTGTAAGTTGCATTAACGAGCTATAGAAACAGTTCAACACTTTCAGAAAGTAATATTTATTACTAAAAGGTCAAAAAGATGTAACCAATATATATTTATAAATATACAGAGAACAATAGCACAGCAAAGAGGTAACAGAAAGGAGGTTAAAGGGTTAAAGTACTTGCCAATCAGCCTTGGGTTTGCAGATCAAGTTTCAGAGTGAAAGGGCACGGTCTCCCAAGGTGGTTCTGATGTTAAAAGGGAGAATTCTTCAACTTACATTCTTAGGCCTGACAGCCTATTTTGTAGTCCCCCAGCAGGGGGTGTCTCTGAAGCCAAGGACCAATGCCTCATTTTGGGGGGGATTGTCTGGGCGGAGACCTAAACTAGAACAAAAATCTCTCCTAGTTCATATTTTTGGCTCATAACTTTTCCTAGGCACAAGTAACATTCCACGCGCAGGTAGATTAATATGCAGACGCTTCTGAGGAACGGTTAGGTATGAAATATAAAATACAGACTTGCATGGTTCAAGAGATATAATTATCTGCTTTCCTAGGTCTTCCAGTCAGGGAATGTGACCTATCAAATGGTTTGTCTTCTCGTGGCCAATCCGAATATATGCCTGGTTATTATGTAAGTCTCTCATATTCCAAGATATAAGACATTACACAAGTATGAGATATGACACAAGTGTTATCCAGTCTCCTACTCCTCTGGAATGTCTTTGAACTCAGGGGAAGGCTTGAATTATCTGTTACAATGTGCCAGATTGCATAGGTTCTTTAGACAGCGAGGCCCAACTCCCTTTGGGGTGTTATAGCTCAGAGCTCCCTGCTGTGTTCTGGCCTGCCTGTGACATTTCCAACACACACGACCACATGTCACGGTGTATGAACAGAGAGGAAGGGGGGATGATGGGACAACATGGAGAATTCTTAACAAAATGGAGGACTGTGTCCTTCTCTGTGGGCATGATTGCTACACTTGTCACTTTAAATGTAAGCCAGCCCCAGGTAAAAAGCTAATCCAGTTTCCCACTAGAGTGCTCCTTCCCCTTACTGGCCCAGGGGGTGTAGTTCTACTCACTCTTTCCTCTGCCTATGAACTGATGGGTCGGTGGCTGCTCTCAGGCCTTCTGCCGGGCCACTCCTTCCCTGCTGCATATGCCTCGCTCTGGGGACCAGTGAGGTCCTGAATTTTTCTACTTTCCAGCACCACTGCCTGTAGGTGAGCCCCTTCTCATCTTGGCTCCCTCCCAGGCTCCTGCTCTTCAGCCTTTCACTCCATCTTCTATTTGAACTCTCCTGCTGCTGGTTAGGCTCTGTCACTCTTAAGGGCTGTCCTGACCTCATGCCAAGCCTTTCTGTTGGGGATTGGTCAAGATCCCTCAAAAGTGAAGACCAGCTCTTCTTCACCCCTACTGAGCTCTAGAGATTCCTCCAAGTCTCTAGATCAGGGGAAGGTTTCAGGGAACTGCTCAGCAGAGCTTCTCAGCCCTGTTCTGAATTTGACCCTGCTAACTATTACACCTGGGCTGCTGCTCATCTGTTCTAACAGATTGACTCTAGCTATCTAGGAGAGTGCTGCATGTGCTTGAATAAAACAAATTGAAAAACTAAAGTAAATTATCCCAGAGCCATTACAGGTTTCATGCAAACTAGTTTTGGTATTAAAACACTTTTAAATAATGCTGCCATAATAACTACAAATAATTAACTCTAATCGTAAAAATCGCGTACAGGATTCAAAATGTTCATGTCATTTCAAAAGACATTGACAATATTTTTAAGTTTGCAGCTTTTATCTCAATAACATTTGGTGAACCTGCCATTAAGGTCCTTGTTCAGACACTTCCCATTATAGGGCGACAACACTCATACGTTTCCAATTGTGATCCTGCAGCGCATACATGTAGGCAAAAAGCAGTTGCTAAGTGGCTGATCAGCGGCACCGAGATGCAACAAAGGATAGAAAAATAAACACAAGTGTTTTGTTAATTCTATGCATCTAAACTGAGAGGGAACAATAGAAATCTACATATGCAACCAGGAATATCCAGTTGGTTTTGCTGATCATGTCAGGATATATATTAGATATGGTTGGGTATAGGTTATCATTTATTGCGCATGATTATAAATAATGTCTTGATAGAATTATTATTAATAAGCTATCCAGCTTTTAATGATTTCTATTATTTAGGTGTAATTGTGTACCAGTGATATTCACAATCATAACTTTAAGGGCCATATGTGTAAAACACTGGTGATTTCAGGTACATTTGTCATGTTTGAGTCACCAGCATTCATCACAGACTTACCAGAAATAATCAACACATTTATATAGCCATAGGCTTGACTAATGAAGCTCATTGGACTTAGCTAAAAATAACTGTCACTTTTTAAAATAAGGATCCTTATCCTGGTCTCTTAATGAGATGTGATGGATGTTTAACATGGTGAATATTGGTGAATGTTTAATTTGTAGGTGAACCTTCCTGGCAAAAAAGCTGCAAGTGATTTACTCATAAACGTTTCATACAATATAAATATTTCCCTTTTAAAATGATCAAGTACATGAAGGGCAATTTTTTAAAGCACTGAATGGCATTACTTGTTTGTGTTGATTTCTGGAGGTCAACCTTGAGCCACAATCTTGTATTTTTCACAACAGTAGCTTACTGTCAGCTTCCATGTCAGTACTTCCTCTATATGACCTTGGCACAGTTTAAAAAAAAAACCCTTCACATTCACTGCAGGCTTCCTTAACAAGTTCTATTCTACATTGAATGAAATACTGTATGTAGTTTGAGAAATACAAACGTTAGCATTGCTGACCTGGCTGACATACCTGAAAAAAATCTTGCAAATTACAGAGATGGAGTGATGTCAGAAATCCTGATCTTCATTCTCTAAGATTTTATATGAGGGCCCAGAAATTATTGAAGCCTTGGAGGTCGATTGACCGAGATATTTTAAAAAGAAATGTCAGCAGTGGCCTTCATATTCTCTCAGTGCTGATTTTCTTTAGAAATTCATTGGGGTAAACATTTAATGAAGCCAAATTCAGTAAAATATAAATGTAGAGACTGTCGTCTGTAAATACAATTAAAAGTGCGGTAAATGCTAGTGAATCCAGAACATTATTATTATTATTATACAGGATTTATATAGCGCCAACAGTTTTCTCAGCGCTTTACAATATAACAGGAGACAATACAGCAACTACTGTATACAGTTCAATACAAAAGATACAGAACATCAAAAAAATTTAGATTTGCTTCATTTTATAAATGTGCACAGGTGCTAAGTGGTTAGCACTTCCACCAAGCCACTGAAGAAAGGTCGTAGGTTTGAGTCCCAAGCACGGCACTACCTGCCTAGAGTCTGCATGTTCTCCCTTTGCCTGCTTGGGTTTCCTCCCACACTTCAAAGTCATGCTGAAAGGTTAATTGCCCCTGTCTAAATTGGTCCTAGTATGTGTTTCTATAATTGTGTGTTAGGGACCTTACATTGCAGGCTCCTTGAGGGCAGGGACTGATGTGAATGTACTATATATGCAAAGTGCTACGTAAATTGACGGCGCTATATAAGTACCTGAAATGAACAAATGATTAATGGACGGTGATCACCTAAGTAGTGTTGCAAAACTGCTGCTGAATCATACAAATCATTCTGGCTCTGATTGGCTGCCAGCTATTTGTAAATGGGCTACATTTATAACTATACACATGCATTAACCACAAAATATAAAATTCAGTAAATAAATGTCCATAATTCTAGCACCAATATGCAATATTAACCAAGAATGAAATAGTAGCTGCTTTTGCCACTGCTGCTCCTACATATTTTGTTTTTTAGAGTTATTTACTAGAGTGCTAAGACATACAACACAATGCACATACTACTAATAACAAAAATTATAATCTTTGGAATACAAAGATCAAGATAATTTTGTTTCTTGTCATGTGTCAGTTTTTATTAAATAATTTACTATTCTCACCTTTTCATACCTATTGCATTTATTGTAAAATTGATCCCTGGCAGCTGATGGTAATTAATGTACCAGAAACCTATTGATTCAACATTGCAGATTTACTTGGTCATCATTCACATGACTTTGACTTTAATCTTCCGCAAAAAGTAATTTAATCATTTCTGTGACAAGGCATCTCCGTTCACATTAATGATCACCATAAGCTAGCTTAGGTGCCCTCATTACTAAAATCAGCATCATGGTCAATAACAAAGCAATATATTATCATAGAGTTAAGTATGCACATAATTACTAAAGCAGAACTGAAAAATGCCAAGCCATAGTCTTATAGATCTAAATTATCACCAGAAAACTTTAAATAATTAATCTTTTAAAGACCCATGTATTATTTTTCCATATTTAAAGGTTACTAAGAAAAGCATGATTAAACTTCTGTAATTTTCTACCAATATTTCTAATATCATTTGGGAAAAGGAAAATGGAATAAAGTAATTTTAAAGGATTTCTATACTTTTAGAAGATCGAAGCTCAACAGGTCTTGTCACCTGACTCTACATCCCCAAATCTTCTGTGTTTTCCAACACAGACCTCAGATCAATAGGTGTCCAATGTTTATGTTCAAGAGTTCCTGCCTACACAGGTCCAGGCTATGTTTCATCTGGGCCATGTGGTACTGTGCATGTGTGTTTTTTGTTTTACGTAGACCAAAAAATTATTTTCTTGCAAGCTTGCAGGAAAATGGTCTGTCACTGAAGAACTGAAAAACTGTCTGACCAGGTGTGGGCCATGGCATTTTGGCATGGTCACCTATTGATCAAAGAGACAGTTGGGTCTAGTTGCTATTGTTATCTTCAAAAATAACAATTATGTTATGAAATTGTAGATGGGTAATAGAAATCATCTCAAAATAACCCAGTTATTGCAAAATAATATTTTGGGTAAAATGTGGAAATGGATACACAGGATGAATCTGCACAGATGTGATACGTTTGTTCTTTGCTAATAAAATAATTTAAAAACTGTCTCCAGGAGCAAATATATAAAGACGTTACAAAGCATAACAGTGTTACTGCTTCTGCATTTGCTGTACATTTGTAAAGCAACTTTACACATAATTATAAAGGTCCAAGCAAGTTTAAGTAAGTTGTAGCACTGTAGATTTTGCTCTGTTTAGGTTGCCTTAAAGCATATGCCAAGGGATAGAACTTCTGTTTTTACTGTTATCTGGAGCTCTGTTAGAGGGATTTAATTAACTTTTTACCAGACATGATGTGAGAGGAACTCTTCAACAACAACACAGAGAGAAATAAAAATGTTTTTCTTCAGTAGAGTCAGGGAGGACTAGAATCCTTGTCAGTTTTTTGTTTTAGATTTTTTCCTATTCCCTATCTGGTGAAACAATTGTCAGAAGGACAGGAAGTGAGGGGAAAACTCTCTATGTGAGATTGTGATCTTAATAACAGCTTTCCAAAAACAGCTTCTTGGTATTTACCCAAAAAATTGGTGTCACTGTTAAGTCAGTACTTAACCCCTTGGTGCTGACCGCCTCTGGGCTCTTTAAGGGTTCTAAAATCCAGGAGGCAGGCCTGCGGGTCATGTGACCACTGTGATTGGCTGTCACAGAGGTTACATGATTGGAAAGCTCCCGATTGCAAGCATGGATTGGGAACTTACCGATCACTGCCGGTTACCGTGCTAGGAGTGTGCAGGGAGTGCACTCTCAGCATGGTAAGTAGTTTTAAGAGGGCCACATACAGCATATGTGGCTGATCAGCATTCAGGCCCACATGCGGAATGGCTGAAGATGCGTATGTGGCCGGCATCAAAAGTTAATAGCTGTTATATGAGCTCAATATGGCTTTATTTCATAAGGCTATTTGTGCACTGTTTGCTTAGAAGACATACTGTATGTTTTCTATATGCACATAAATTAATTTTTACCAGCTCCAACAAGTGTTAAAACTGATTTAACAAAAATTAATTTTGTCAGTATAACCCAGAAAATGGGGTTGATTTACTAAAACCGGAGAGTGCAAAATCTGATGCAGATCTGCATGGTAGCCAATCAGGTTCTAACTTCAGCTTGTTCCAGTAAACTTTGCCAAAAAAAAATGGAATCTGGTTGGTTTCAGTGCAGAGCTGCACAAGATTTTTCATTCTCCAGTTTTAGTAAACCAACCCCAATGCCTTGTTTCACCTTATCTGTGGTTTCAGTTTACATAGATGTAACATCCTCCAGTGTAGATAGTTTTTTGGTGTGTGCATAGTCAAAGGCTTGCTAGAAGTCTGGGTGTGAGTCCGCCTGGGTGTAAGTCAGCAAGGTTACTTTAGGTTAGGGCTGGATGGCTCTGCAAGTCAGTTCTCCAGTACCTCCCCTCTAGACTTGGAGAAGTTTCTATAAGCCAGTGGGCGGGGTGATAAGGGGCTGATCTGCATACTTAGGGGAATCTGGCCAATCTCCAGGCAGGAGACCTGGCATGGTGGCTAGGTCAGCCGTTAAATATGACAGAGCCTGGCCAGCAGAGGAGACAGATGGAAGAAGGAGTGAGGAAGTGCTGCTGCTGTGGAGCCTATGAGGGGGCCCTGGAGGAAGGGGGGTCTACCTACAGGCTGGGAGCTGGAAAGAGGGAACTTCACTGTTCTACAGTCTACAGGAAAGGACAGCCTGTCAGCATAGGAAGAAGCCAGCCCAGCATAAGGCCTGAGAGCAGCTTCACCTTTCAAAGCTACAGGAACAGGACAGTGTGAGTACCTCTACACCCCCTGGGCCTACAAAGGAGATGGAAGACAGGTACCATACCCAACTACTTCTCCCTGGGACAGCATTCTTTATGTGTCTTGGAATCCTTTGTCCTGGGATATTCTCATAAAAGCGAGGTGGATGAGGAGATTTTCATCTGGGGACTGAGGAGGTTCATTTAAGGGGACCAAGTGCTCCTAGTAAAAACTGTGTGTGCAGATCCTTCAAAAAACAAGAGCCACTTCTGAAGGAGTAGAAAGTCCAGGACCTATTTTTGTGCTTTTTGCTGAATTCTTGTCAAGTTGTTAAGCCCTAATAAATCAATAAAAACTTAGCTCATGGATTGTTTACTAACTTTGGATGCAACAGTGGAAAATGCATGTTGCCTGGCCATGCAGAGCTTAGGGGGGACCCAAAACTCAGCAGCTCCTGGAGAGTAGCGCTACATATACATGCAAAGCTTCCAAAAGTAGTTGTGAACATAGCATTGCTTACTGCTGTATTTTAAAACTTTTGAAGCCTTACAAATAGGTCCCCACTAGTTATATTTTTAGATATCTGAAATTGGAAAAAAAAAGAGAGACACAAAAAATACATATAACAATGCCTAAAACACATAACTTGCAGAGTCTTCCTGTTCCTAGGTACCTAACTAATGGCCAGCTGCACCTCAGCTTGTACAACTGCTTATGGTTGTAGACACACTCAGTCACAGCTGATAACCAACTGATCCTGGAGTCTCTATAATGACTTATCTTTGCCACCATTAGGCAAAGCAAAGTTGCCATTGGTGTATCTCAAACTGTTCCAAAGGGGTTTATTTACTAAAGCTGGAGAGTGCAAAATTAGGCTTACTCCTGCATAGAAACCAATCAGCATCGAACCTCAGCTTGTTCAATTAAGCATTGGTAATAAAACTTGGAAGCTAATTGGCTTCTATGCTGATTTTGCACTTTCAAACTTTGTCAAATAAGTGCAAAGTTGCTATTATTACATGATAACAGCTAATTCCACATGCACCACCATGCTGAAATCCTCCTTATACTAGTAGAAGATAAGCCACTGTACTCTTACGAAGGTTCACAAAAAATTATGCTGAGATTTTTTATACAGTACAGTCTAAAACACTAGAAGTATTTGTTATGTTCAACCCAGCAGGCTGAACAAAAATAACTGATCAATGATGTTAGGGTGGCAGTCTCCACCACTGTGGTTTGTGTTCTGACAGGGGGACTGCCCCCCACCGGAACACACTAATCAGCCATTGGCTGCCAGCTCTGATCGGATTTGGGTCAAATGCTGGCTTTCCAGCATGCCCATTTGACAAAAGCCCCCCACTCTCCACCCCTTATTCCCCCCCATCTAGTTTAATTTTTATTTAAAAAATGCAATATATATATATTTGCTGTAGTCTTCTAGCTTGTGTCATCACAGCTTCTTCCTCTTCTTAAGGGGTGGGCATACTTCCTGGACTAAACAACACTTATGTAAGGATGTTTGAGCTTTGCTCAGTCCTGAAGTACTGTCAGCTCAGCCTGTAGGATGATACACCACCTGGGAGGGGCTTGTAAATATAAGGCTTGGCTCACAGGACCTGGGCTGTTCAAAGAGAAATACTGGCACTGGACCAAGAAGGAAATTAGGGACAGTGCTTTAGTATGGAGGGGCCAAGTAGAATTTGGAATTATTTTTAACACAGGAGGGGGTGAACTAACTGGAGTTGCACTTCAATATATGAAATTGTAATTTGTAGACATAAATAATTACAATAGTTTACTTTTATAAAAGGCATGAGATTGTGTGTAGCTTTATGAAGTCACGTATTCTTTCTAGGGATGCCTAACACATTTAACAGTAGTGTGTTTAATGAGTATTTTCATTCATTTACATTTTCTGCTCACTGGGGGAATTTAAATAGCAGACATTATAGCGGAGGACAGACTGCATTGCAAAAACATATAGCTCTTTTTAAATAATGATCTTGTTTAACCAGTATCCCGCAACAAGAATCAATATTCAGGCCATACCACTTGCATTAATTTACTGTCGGTTTGCCACTAAATCCTGTAACAGTCCCACTTATTTGGCACTAATTATTAACCTTGACTGTAACCTAAGAAATAAATAACAGTAAGAAAAGCTTATTTTCATGATGGGTCACTTATTTTAACAATAGTGTTATGGTAAGATTATTTAATATATTTCAATTAACAAGATGCATGAACCAATTTACCTGCTTGCTCTTTTTTAAAATTAAACAGACCATTTTGCAAAATTAGAATATATTTAGCAGATAAACTGAAAGTTGTGCCTCCCTTAATGTCCAATTTACCCTCTCAGTCCTGCTTTCACAATTTATTCAATTTCTACCATCTCTGCAATAATTGCCCAGTTCTTTTTCTATTTTCTCTACTTCTTGCTTATGTTCCATAATAGCAAGATCATAAACATATGCTTCAGCTTACCACCCTCAATCCTCAATTTATATTGCCCTGTAAACTTAATTATCCAAAGTCTCAGCTCTGTGTAAAAAAAATAGAAATTGATTATTTGAAAATCATTATGTTTTCTGAACTCTGAGAAACATTGCTTATCTTAATACACATGATGTCAGATATAACAGATATTTAGATCCAAAAACAAGAAAAAAAGGAAAAGTTTCAAAGGACTGTAATGAGAAAAAGGCGTGTAATTAGAGTTCTGATAACACCAGGAACATAAAGCTAGGGCTATACAGGCAATTTTTAACCTTGGAGAAAAATAAAATCATAATTAAATGCAATTGCAGGATTGCATGAGAATTAGTCTAGCAATAACAATGCCATGGGTAAAGTTTAATCTATGAAATTACTAAATGAATTCTAGTTCAATTCTTAATCTCCTACTTCCATTCAAGCCTATAGAGGAGAAGAGAGCAGATAAATTGCTAATAGTTTCTGATTTATGATTACATTGTGGGATTGTACAGTTGTGGGAGAGTAATCACTTAAAGTGTTTCTAAACCCAAAAGCAAAAATATAACATAATGCAGCTTGCCAGTTCGTAACTATGGTGTATGCTTTAGTTCTTTGTTTAATTCCCCTTTATTTTCACCTGATGATCTGGACAGTAAGTTTATTTTCCAACTTCAACAGACCAAGCTGTCCAGCAAAAATGGCAGTTAGAGGGATGAGACAAACCATTTAACACTGAAAGAGGCACTTACAACAGTCAGCTTTTATTCATTTATGTAAAACCCTTATCCAAAAAGGAAAAAACTTTTGCCGTAACTGCTAAAAAAAACGTTTTCTGAACTTTGGCGCTAAAGCAAAATGAAATCCTCCTATCCTTTATAGCCAAAGAAGTTATCATCTTAACCACTGTTTGATCTGCAGTTACCATGTGATCAGTTATGACTCCAATCATTTGCTGTATTGGAAATTGGGTTGAAAGCACAAGCAACTATGACAGTTAACATTCATGCCATGCTTTGAATGTAACTGTTTCCATGTCAGTGTGTTAGTCTGGTCCATCTCCAGAGGCTGACAATGCTGCTGCCCAAAGTTTTTTCCATTGCTCCTTCATAGACTTAAAGTGTTATTAAGAAAAAGGAGAGAAGCGCCTCTAAGTGCAATAAGTCTTTTAATTCAAGTCTAAATGTAGAAACACTCACATGTGTGAAGTAATCATAAGCTTAAAAGCCGTGGTTAACAATAGTTAACGGTGGGGTGGTAACCCGGGTGAAGAGCCGTCATCTCTCTGCGATGTGGGGAGGTCAGCTCTCGGCTGGAACAGCGTGGTGGCTGGAGGGGAACAGCGGTGAGGCCGGCGTGCACGTCCTCCCTCAGAGCCGGATGGAACGCATGCTGGAACGTACTGCAGTGCACCCTGGGATCTGACGTGATCACGGCCACGCCGCCGCTACGTTCCAGCGTGCGTTCCATCCGGCTCTGAGGGAGGACGTGCACGCCGGCCGGCCTCACCACTGTTCCCCTCCAGCCACCACGCTGTTCCAGCCGAGAGCTGACCTCCCCACATCGCAGAGAGATGACGGCTCTTCACCCGTGTTACCACCCCACCGTTAACGATTGTTAACCACGGTTTTTATGCTTATGATTACTTCACACATGTGAGTGTTTCTACATTTAGACTTGAATTAAAAGACTTATTGCACTTAGAGGCGCTTCTCTCCTTTTTCTCATCTACAGAAGTTGCTACAGCTTATTTGGAAGCCTTGCCCTCAGTGCCACACGGAATCCTACGCTCTTCATACAGTAGCCACTAATACCACCATCACCCCATACTACCATTTCTCAGGACTTTTCAGTGTTTGCGCTGTTACAACCCTTCCTCATTTAAGTGTTATTAAACCCACAACAGTGAAATCAGTGTGTATATGCAGTAAAGCGTGCTGTTATATTCACTGTGAAACCTAAGGGGTTAAGCCTCTGCATTGTGTAAAAAGCTGTTTGATCCTGACTTCTCTGATCTTCTTCTTCTCCCAGTGCCCCCCTCTTATCTCCTGATAAAATACAATATCTTATCAGTTTTGGTGCTCAGTTTGGTGTGTATTGCTAGAGAGGTTTTTTTTTTCTTGGAAGAATGCATGTGATCAGCACAGGGCTAATCAACACTTTTCAGACATTCTGCATACTCCTAGAGCAGGATGAAAACTCCTCCTACATGCTTTAACATCTTAGATTGTAAGCTCCAAGGAGCAGGACCCTCCTATCCCTCTTGTATTGAACTGTATTGTTGCTGTACTGTCTCCCGTTATATTGTAAAGAGTGGAGCAAACTGTTGGCACTATATAAATCCTGTATAATATTATAATAATAATAATACCGTGCTCTGCTGGACACTGATAGAAGTCACAAAACCGTTCTAACTGCTGATGAGACAAGGTATTTAGCAGTTTATATTTACTAACATAATTGCTTTTTCATGTTCTGTGTACTGTGGGAGACAGTATAATGCACACAAAAATGAACATGTCTAATTTTTTTAAATGCAGTGCAAACTGCAACACAGTACAACACCATACATTGATGTGAACAGCCTCATGAAACATGTGTTCCTATGACATATCCATCTATGCACACACTAATGGGGTATGAAAGGGGCCTTAGAAATTGGTATCTTGCAATATCATACTACTGCAAATTTCTTGTGTAGCAGCTCATAATAAATTAAACATGATTAAAAAAATTATATTTCATGTTTCAAATTTTAGCAGAATGGGTGGCTGAGCTACAAAAATTCACTTAAATCTCCCAAGTATTAGTAAATCTTTGACAGACTTCAATTCTTGGAGATATACCATTTTGCACTTCACTAATTAATCTGAACACATGGACAGGGGCAGCACAGTGGCTTAGTGGTTAGCACATCTGCCATGCAGTAAGTGGGTCATGGGTTCAATTCCCAACCATAGTGCATCCTGCATGGAGTTTGCATGTTCTCCCTGTCCTTGTGTGGGTTTCCTCCCACACTCCAAAGACATGCTGTTAGGTTAATTGGCTCCTGTCTAAATTGTCCTCGTTTCATACCTGGTCATGGAGGATCTCCTGCATTGTAGTGGTTGGGGAAAGACCTGGCAACATACCCTGTAAAATAATTGCTAAGAGAATTTCATGGAAAAGGTTGTTTACAAGTGACGGTCCATGTAATTGCCAAGGGTCAGATACAACTGAATGGATAGGGAAGGAGAGAGAGACACATGGACAGAAAGTGGTAATGGATAATCCTATAAGAAATTAAGCTGTCCAACACATAGGGCTCCTCAAAGTCCAATAAACATAGGTTAACAGTTCAGATAAGTATTCACGGTGAAAAGTTATTTATAGCCCTTGCTATAATAGACTATGAAGTGATAGACTACAAAGTAAAGCCATAAAGCTCTGTAAATGGTCTATAAATGCTTCTCCCCACTAATACACATGTGATTGTGTTATGGTTACAAGCTACAATGCTGTGAATAAGTATTCTTTCCTGATTTTGTTTTTTTGCATACTTGTCACAATGAAATGGTTCAGATCATCAAACAAATTTTAATATTTGTGGGCAGCACAGTGGCTAAATGGTTAGCACTTTCACCTGGCAGTACTAGGGTCATTGGTTCAAATCCCAACCACGGCACCACCTGCCTGGAGTTTGCATGTTCTCCCTGCATGGGTTTCCTCCCACACTCCAAAGACATGCTGGTAGGTTAATTGGCTCCTGTCTAAATTGGCCCTAGGATGTGTATGTATGAATGTGAGTTAGGGACCTTAAATTGTACGCCCCTTGAGGGTTAGGAACTGATGTGAATGTACAATATATATGTAAAAGCACTGCGTAAATTGACAGCACTATACAAATACCTGGAATAAATAAATAAATAATATTACACAAAGATAACCCGAGCAAATACAAAAATGCAGTTTATAAATGATGATTTCATTTACTAAGGGAAAAAGCTGCCCAAACCTGCATGGTCCTATGTGAAAAGTAATTGTCACCTTAACCTAATAACTGGTTGTGCCACCCTTAGTGACAACTGCAATCAAACGTTTGAGATAACTGGCAATGAGTCTTTCACATAGTTGTGAAAGAATTTTGGCCCACTCTTCTTTGCAGAATTGTTTAAATATAGCCACATTGAAAGGTTTTTGAGCATGAATAACCCATTTAACCATTTGCCCTCCTGAGGATTTACCCCCCCTTCCTGACCAGGCCATTTTTTGCATTACGGGGCTGTGTTACCTTAACTGACAATTGCGCGGTCATGCAACGCTGCACCCAAACGAAATTTATGCCCTTTTTTCCCATGAATTGAGCTTTCTTTTGGTGGTATTTGATCACCTGTGTAATCAGCAGCCGGGATCCGGTGATTGACAGCCGCAGCCATGAATGGCGGCGGCCCCTACCCGGAAATGCAAAATCACGTATATATACGTGATTTTGCTCACCCCTGCCACCCTGTAGCAGTATATCTACTATAGGGTGGCGGGAAAGTGGTTAAGTTCATGCCACAGCATCTCAATCATATTTAAGTGTGGACTTTGACTAGGTCACTCCAAAAATGTAATTTTGTTTTTATGAACCATTCAGAGGTGGACTTGCTGGTGTGTTTTGGATTATTGTCCTGTTGCTTAACCCAAGTTCGCTTGAGGTCACAAACTGATGGCCAGACATTCTCCTTCATGATTTTCAGGTAGAGTGTAGAATTCATCGTTTTATCAATTATGGCAAGTCATCCAGGTCCTGAAGCTGCAAAGCAGCCCCAGACCATCAAACTACCACCACCATATTTGACTGTTGGTATGGTGCTCTTTTAATGAAATGCTGTGTTAGTTTTACACCAGATGTAACGGGACGATGTTTTTTGGCAAATGTGAAACATTGTGGTGTTGTGGTGAGAAGTGTGTATCCCTGGGGCGCTCAGTGGGAGAACTATACAGGCAGACTGGAGACTATTTTTCCATTTTCGGGACTAAGCTCAAGTGTAGTGGCTCCTGTGAAGTAAACTAATGTCCCGGCCTCTTCTACATCACTCTGCTGGAGCGATCTGGAGAATTGATATAAAGTGGCCAGGAGTTTAGTTTATTAATAGGAAACAGTAGCACTGCAGATTACTCTACTGCTCCGGAAAATGGAAAAATAGTACCCAGTCTGTTGCTGCCCCCCTGAGCAAATGGTGCCAGGAAAGTTTTTAATCTTTTTTAACAGCTCTTATCTCCTGTAGGAAGCTCTTTCTGTGGCTGTCCACGCCCTGATCTTGGATTTTTGGGACATTGGCAGGGACTGAGCATGGCGGGACATCATTCAAAAAATCAGAACTGTCCCGGGCAATCCATGACAGTTGGCAGCTATGTGACTATTGCATTGTTTGTCTACAGTCAGAACAACCCACAGTACCAAATGTATCCTTGAACTCTTGCTGACATCAATATTCCTGATTCCATTCAAAAGTGAGACTGCAGTCTCCATTTAAAAAATACCTGTATTCACATGAGAAAAATATATAGGCTGTCAAGGCTAATCTGAAAAATGTTCCCTGCCTATGGTGATCCTCTGACCACAATGCTTTCTTGGGGAACTTAACAACATGCTGGGTCCAGGGCAGAGATCCATAAAGTATTGAAGCCAGAGGCTCAGTGTGACACCCAGACAACTAACATTTTTGTGTTTAGAGGTTTCTCATCTGATCCTTTAATCCTGTTGTTGCTACCACCTTGTACACAAACATCCCGAATCCCAATACAGTATCAGCAAGTTTGTTTACAATTTAACCCAGCTTTTATACTGTATAGGAGTGATTTGGGCATCTTTATTACTTCTATACATTTGTTACAGAAAAAAAATGCCATCATTTTATTTTATAGGCCATCTGCTTTCAGAAACTATTTATTTTTTGTTCCACAAAGTTTATTGAGAAAAATTCAAAACATATAAGTTGTATAAACTGTACAAAGTAAAACAATGTGCCAAAGAAAAACGCGGTGAAACACCAATCGCATATGCCAAACAATAAGAAATACTCAGGCGAACAAAATAATAAAGCCATCTCGCGTTACCTGTAACAATAATGAAGTTGAACTTGGAAAAAAAAAAACACGAGAACACAGCAAAAAAAAAAAAAAAAAAGAAAGAAGGCAAACACCAATCATAAGCACCACACAGCGTACAAAATATCACCAAGCGAGCAGGATCATTTATTTGCACCCCCATATATCTTATATCGTAGAGCAGCATAGTAGGGGGGAAGGGGAAAGAGCTAAAGGTGCTGGGCTTCTGGTGCAAGGAAGAGGTTACGAAAATATAGAAAGCTCGGTGATATCCATGAGGAACAACAAAGGTATCACTCAAAGGTAGCCAACGCCTAGGAAAATAACTCCGTGGAATGCGAGAGGCACATGTGCAAGTGTAGTCTGGGTGTGAGATTAGGTTGCCTATGGACAGAGGAATAAACTTATGTGTAGAAAGAAAAAATGAAGTGGAGAAGATGTGACAAACAGCAAAGACAGAAATGGCAGGTACAGGGCACAATGAGGAAGGAGTCGGGAGAAAAAAAAAAAAAAAAATGGTAAGGAGCTGGAAAGCCAAAGAAAGAAGAAAAAAAAAAAAAAAGGGGGGGGGGGGTAAGGGTCAAAGGGGAAGGAGACTAAGGGGGGGGGGCGGTATGGATAGACATGTCATATGGGTGGAAGCTCCAAGGACAGAGCTGGTATGCTCATCCCCAAGGGGATAGAGACATAAATCAGACAATCGGGCGCCAGGGAAAAGGAGTGTCTCACTTCCTGAGCAGTGAAAGGGATATAATAGAAAAGTGTTAGCGACAGCCTAGCAAGGGTCGAGGAGTCAATACAATACAGAGTGTAATATAAAGCCACAGACCTGGCTCAGAGTCAGGTAGAAAGACCCATGAGGGATTGGTATTCGGGGGTCGTTCGGAAATGAATCCAACACGACCAAATATGGGAGAATTTAGTCGGGTTATCTTGGGAGAAAGCAATCAGCTCCTCCATCTCTGCAATTCTTCCCAGACGAGTGAACCAATCTTTTATTGAGGGGGGTTGAGTAGATCTCCAAAGCACAGGAAGACAGAGTCTAGCAGCATTAATCATATGCATAGCTAACGATTGGAAGTATAGACGTTTGGGGAGCGGTGTATGGTGGAGGAGAAATTGGGCCGGGGAGAAATCGAGAGGTAAAGTGGACACTGACGAGGTTATACGGTGGACTTCCTGCCAGAAGGGCAGTACGATAGGACAGGACCACCAAATATGGAGAAGGGACCCATCAGGTGCTCCACATCTCCAACAGTTATTGGGTAGAGAAGGGTTAAAACGATGAGTTCTGGAAGGGGTAATGTACCAACGGGAAGCTAGCTTGTATCCGTTTTCTTGGGTCGATACGTTCAGCGAACATTTGTGGGAGTATGTAAAAATTTGTTCCCAATCTGAGGAAGAAAAATCTATATCAAGGTCTCTCCTCCAAGCTCGGCAAGCGGGGAGCGAATTAGGATTCCCATCACTGGCGAGAAGGAGGTACATGGATGAGATTAGATGCCGCTGGGGTTCAGCCTTAGAACAAATTGATTCAAAGGGGGTGAGAGGACGAGTCCATTTGTGGTGGTGAGCAGAGGATGTGAGAAAATGCCTGATTTGAAGGTAGGCCCAAAAGGGGAAGGTACGATCTTTCATGGTGCTCGCCAAAGAGGAGTAGGATTTCAATTGGCCTTTATGAAAAAATTGTTCCGCTTTCACCTGAAAGGCCGAAAGGAAGGCCTTGTGCATACCCAGAGGGAAGTCCGGGTTTAAGCAAAGGGAGGTTAAAGGGTTGGGGGCATCCGAGATGGAGGCCGACTTGCATGTCAAGCGGAAGATGCTCAAGGTAGGACCAATCAGTGGATGAAGGGCCTGGGGGGTATGTTTCGTCATGAGCCACGGGATCGAAGCTATAGGAGAAGGAGAGAAGGAGTTTTCGAGATGCACCCAGTCTTTGGTAGTCGAATGAATATTCCAATCTATAATTCTGCAAAGATGGCAGGCCCAATGATATTGCCTGAGGTCTGGGAGCCCAATCCCACCCCTGGATTTGGGGAGAACCAATTGTCAGAAAGATATGCGCGGGCGCTTGTGGTTCCAAAGGAAGAAGGAGCACATTCTCCTACATGAAGCGAAAAAGGCGGATGGCAATTGGATGGGTAAGGTTTGAAATAAATAGAGGAGGCGGGGGAGAATGTTCATTTTCAGTATAGCAGCTTTGCCGAACCAGGAAAAGCATGGGCGATGCCATTTAGTGAGATCTTCCTGAATGGATTTAAGTGCTGGGATAAAGTTTTTGACGTAAAGGTCAGAGAGGTCACACGTAAGCTGAATGCCCAGGTAAGTGAGAGTCTCACATTCCCATCTAAACGGGAACTGGGATCGGCAAAATGATACTACATCAGAAGGGAGGGTGACATTGAGGGCGTATGACTTTGAATGGTTGATTCTAAGATTCGACATGTATTGAAAAAGTGAGAAATCTTTAAGCAAATTGGGCAAGGTGGTCCGAGGTTCCGTTAGAAACAGCAGAATGTCATCCGCATAGGCGGCGAGTTTATACTCTTGAGCCGGTGCGGAGACGCCCTTAATATCTGGGTTGGAACGGAGTTTACGCAGCAGTGGCTCTAATGATAGTACAAAGAGGAGAGGAGAAAGGGGGCAGCCCTGGCGCGTGCCATTGCCGAGAGAGAAATGGTTTGATAAATGGCCATTCACCCGAACCTGTGCCGTGGGTCCAGAATACAAGGTCATGATGAAATTAAGCATGTGTTCTCTCAAACCAATCGCCTGAAGGGTTGCCCTCAAATAATCCCAGGACACTCTGTCAAAGGCCTTCTCAGCGTCCAAAGAGAGAAGGAACCCAGGATTCTTTGATGTGCGAAGCCAATGGATGAGGTTGAGGGCCTTGATAGTATTGTCTCTCGCTTCCCTGCCAGGGATGAAACCCACTTGATCGAGGTTAATCAAAGAAGGGAGTAAGGGGAGGAGACGGTTGGCCAGAATTTTAGCATAAAGTTTCACGTCTACATGCAGAAGGGAGATGGGCCTATAATTGGAAACCAAAGTTGCATCCTTATCTCCTTTGGGTATGACACGGCACAGGGAGTGAAGAGAAAGTGTTGAAAGCCGAAAGGAAGGGGTTGGACAAGACATTTAAAAACTCCTTGTAATATACTGCAGACAGGCCATCAGGGCCCGGGCTTTTACCAGACTTCATTTGTTTGACGGCCCGCGACAGTTCCTCTGCCGTGATATTTTGCTCCAGTTCCAGGGCGGACGTCTCAGAAAGTGCAGAAGGGCTATAAAGATGAAGAAAGTCCGATATCACCGTGGCTCTGAGTTTGTTGGTTTCAGGTGGGGGACGTTCCGGAGGGAGGTTATATAATGCCTTATAATACTGCTCAAAATGAGAAGCAATGTCAGCATTAGTGGTGGCAAAAGAACCGTCTGGACCCCTGATTTTGTGGATTGTTAAGCTTGACTTTTTCGCTTGAAGGGATCTGGCGAGGAATCTCCCGCTTTTGTTCGCAAACTCATAAAATAATTTTTGAGATAAGACATATCTACGTTTAGCCACCTTGCCCAGTTCGGTCAAAAGCTGCGTGCGGGTGTTTGTGAGTTCAGTCAAGGTAGAAGCCGCTTGACTGTGTTTGTGCACTCTTTCCAAAAACTGGATGCGCTCCATAAGTCGTCGCAGATGTGCTTGTCTCTCCCTTTTACACTTCGTAGCCATAGCTATGAGAACCCCGCGAATTACGCATTTATGTGCCTCCCATTGCGTCAAGGAGGAGGTATCTGAAGTCTGGTTGGTCGCGAAGTAATCTACCAATTGGGAGCGGATCTCGGCTTCGTTTGTTGGGTCGGAAAGAAGAGATGCGTCCAATCTCCAAATCTTAGAGCGGGAGTGTTTTTCAGGAAAACGCAACGTCATGGTTATGGGATGGTGATCCGATAGGACCATTGGTTCAATGGAGGTGTCATGAAGAAATGGCAGATCCACTTGCGAGAGAAAAATGTAGTCAATTCTGGAGTACTTATTGTGTGGAGGAGAAAAGAACGTATAATCTTTAACGTTCGGGTGTAGGATTCGCCAAGAATCGTGAAGTTGTAAATCCTGGAGTTGTGTGCGGATCTGTCTTAGGGAGTTGTATGGTAAAAATGAACTGCCCGAGGAGGAATCCAGTAAGGGGCATAAAGGGACATTAAGGTCTCCCCCCAAGATCAGTACACCCGACTGAAAAGAAGAAAGAGAGGTGGTGATTGAGTGGAAGAAGGAAACCTGCTTGGTATTGGGCGCAAATAAATTTGCCAGTGTAATGGGTCTGTTGGCAAAAGTGCCTTTTAGAAACAGGAACCTACCTTCTGAGTCAGGGAGCGACTCCGTGACAGTTAAAGGGAGATGTTTCGCAATCAAGATGGCGACACCTTTTGATTTGGCATGAGGGTTAGGGGCATGATAGACTGTTGGATAACGTGAGTTAAAGAGCTTGGGAATGACATCCTGTCTAAAATGCGTTTCCTGAAGGAAAACGATATCCGCTCTTTGTTTAGATAAGTAGGAGAGCAGAATGGAGCGTTTTTCAGGCGTGTTCAAACCCTTCACATTAAGAGATAGAACTTTTAGTGATAAGTGTCCTGACAACGATTTGGGAGAAGACATGTCCAAAGAGGTATGTGAAAGCAACCTAAAAAGAAGGAACACGGGGTACTAAAAGGATGGGAATAGGATTGAGGGGGGGGGGAGAAAAAAAAAAAAAATTAAAGAGATAAATGAAAGAAAAATAAAATAAAATAAAAATAAGAAAGGGGGGGGCGTGGTCTGTCGCAGTCCGCAATGGCCGCTTAAGCCAGGAGCTCCCGCCGGCCGAAGACTTCTCCTCATACTGCACCGAGGATCGGGTGAGGCAGGGGCACATAACCATGGGGAAAACGGACCGGAACATACCCGGTTCCCGTTCCCGTTCCCCACGGGTCCTTACTCAGCCGCAATCGCGGCATATACAGGAGCTGTTCCGCTCCCAGCAGAGGGACAGGTCCCATACAGCTTCCCCCTCTCCCTCCCCTCCTCCCTCCTCAACGGCAGCCTGTGCTCACAGTAGTGACACTGAGAATGTCACAGATGCAGTCCCGCAGCATGATCTCTCCTCTGACTCCCAGGCAGTGTCTCTCAGAGATCTTCAGGCGGTGGCTGCAGACATTAAAGTCACACTCACCACCGCCCTCAGTGACCTGCGAAATTACCTGCTTTCCCTGGGCACAAGGCTGGAGGGAGTGGAAATTGCTAACCGCACTAATGCAGATGCCATAACAGAAATACAGCAGACGACAGTCTCACACGCATCACATATCCGTGAATTCTACAGACAAATAGAGGATTTGGATAACCGTGGACGCAGACATAACATTCGACTCCGTGGTTTGCCAGAATCTGTGGAACCGAACGACATCTCTACAACGGTTGTGGCGATCTTTAATGACCTACTAGGTCGCCCACCGGCCACACCTATAGAGTTGGAACGGGCACACAGAGCACTCCGTCCCAGGGGCAGAGATTCTGATCCCCCAAGAGATGTAATATGTTGCCTAGTCAGCTTCCCAATTAAAGAGGACATCCTCAGGCGCGCCAGGGACAGAAGGCGCCTCTTATATCAGGGGTCAGAAATACATTTATTCCAGGATCTCTCCAATCTTACTCTGCAACAAAGACGGGAACTTCGCCCCCTATTGGATGCACTCCACTCCCATAACATATCATATAGGTGGCGTTTCCCATTTTGTCTTTCCGCACAGGCGCAGGGGCGCACAGCCTACCTGCGAGTTCCGGAGGATCTGCCTAATTTCTGTACTTCCCTAGATATCCCACTAATCGACCTCCCCGATTGGTACAGCAATATGCGTCTCCCAGGTGTTCCGGAATCCGGACCGACGCCAAGTGATATGGAATGGCAGGGCCCTGGCTCTTGCCGACGCCGATTGGTTCCCGCAACCCCGCCGAGACTTCCAGCCGGTGGCTCTACCAACATAACCAGCCCGACGGCCTCTCCTGCTCATCGCAGGCCTCGTCATGAAGCTTAGAGACCCTTCTCTAAACTCTGTCCTGATTTCCTTAATTTACTGTACACTACCGCTGGTTTCACTGCTCAGGATCCGTTCAGCCACTCTTCGGACTTTGTCTGCAAAATCCTTGTCCCATTTCGCCTTCCCTATGGAGCTTTCTGATCTATCACCCTGGGATCTTCCCTCCACCTGATCTGGACTGGACTCATTGGTACTCTTGCACACAGGCAGCCCTATGCATCTGGGGCCACTGAGATCTCATCCCTACGATTCTTGACCCTTAATGATTGTTTGGCACAGAATATTCCAATAAGTTCCTCCCTTCTACCCGCCCATTTTCTGCACCACCGATGTCGCTCCGCAACGGGAATATCGGGTCTACAACCAATTTAGTGCCCAACCTCCTCCATGACACCTCTGATCGGTCTATTGCCATCTAGAGACCCCGGGTGGACTCCGGAGGGCTCCGATCCTCTTCCATCTCCTGCACAGCTGACTCCGAGCCTATCCTGGGGACCTCCGAGGATATCGGGTTCGCCACTGAAGGACTTTATGTCTCCCCACATGCATCGTATTCAACTCGCCTTGCACCGTTTCCAGAAGACCGAGATAGGAGAGGATGAAGAGAGTTCCTCAGCACCAGTTATCCTTTTTCACGTACTCTGATGAGCGGGTTGCTGAGTTTGGATTGGGAGGGGTGGGGGGGGGGAACCTTTGCTTATAATTTTTTTTTTTTTTTTACCTTCACATTGTTACTGTGCACCTGTGAACGAGCATCACCTCAATAAGCTCTCCGGATGGAGACTCCTAGCAGAAATCGGTCTCTCCCATCCTGCTCTGTATCCTTTTCCACCCTCTGCATACTAATGAGTACCTCTGATGAGGCTCTAATGTAGGTACTCTGCCTGTGCCTTCTTCTTCCCTCCCCACGCATTTCCTCCTATCTGATATGAGGTGCTGCTCGAGTCCAGGGGTACCTTGAGAGTCCAGGCCGGGGGGGGGGGGTCGTTCTGTCATTTTAGTTGTTTTCAATTTAGTATATTGTGTTTTTTTGATATGCGATATTTGAGCTGTATGTTTTTTTGCACATGTCATGCCTTACTGTTCCTCTGCCAATAATTTATGACTTCATGTGTTGTGAGACACTGCCTGTTCTCTCCCTGAGGAGAGGGCGGTCTGACCGTTCTATGAAGCCATACCTTTGAGGACGACACTCCTAATAGTTCCACCACGGTATACTCGTGACACCATATTTCCGCTTTAGACTTCCTACGTAGTGCTCTGTTCATATATGTATCTCACAAACATTGATATGGCTTGTTGCCTGTCTCACTTCCCTCACTTCCCTCCTAGCGCAGGCTACCGTTCTGTTCTTGACCCCAATTTCTCGCTAAATCCTGAGCCATACGCCCTACCAGGTGAGGGTTGATACATCTCCCTCGCCGGCTGGGTGTAGTCCCTCTCTGTGCATGCCCTATCCTCGCCCTACCTCTCCATTCCCTGCACTTTTTAAGGTCTTCCGTACGGCGGGCCTCTTTTTTATTTTGGATTTCGACCCACTGCGTTCCCCACACAGTAAGCTCGGAGAGCTTTTACTGACTCTTGCCGGCTGTTTTTACTCCCTCCTTTCTCTTTTCTGTTACCCCTTAACCCCCCCCCATCTTCTCTTCCTTTCTCTTCTCCCCTTTTCTTATATATCTAGGTGGATTAGCTGGTCTACTCCTGCCGCTGGTAGTTCTGGGTTTTTTTTTCTTACCTGTATCTACTCTCCTCCTTTCCCCTTTCAGAAACTATTTATTGCTGTGGGAGATTTTAAATAATATTTGAGCCACAAATGGGCACTTTATCATCTGGCTCTGGCAGTGAAAAGGTTAAGATTATAGCAAAGTGTACCTTAAATGTGTGACCAACCAAGAGGGGATGAAACCAAATACAGTTATGCTGTTCAAATACAATACAATATACAGTGGTTAATAACGCAAGGACTTTTGTTTTTTAACAATAGGCTTTAAATGAAGACAGAATAATAGTAGGGAATAAACGATGATGAAAGACCGATACAGAACAGAAGTCTATAGGAATAGCAAATGATGATGTGTGATTTTTAATGGTGTATAAATCAAATTACATAGCAAGGAAGAGAAATACACATAAAAGCAAAAATGCAGAAAGATCACTTTATGGTTTAACAAGTGAGTCTTTATAACCCTTCCTATTGTATTTATGCTTTTAGCTGTGTATGCTCAAATAGTGAACACTTGCAATCATACAGTGTTATTGTGAAAACAGAAGGATTAATAGTCATGAAATAAATCAAAAGAAAAAATAGAAACTAACACCTTTATTTAATACATGCTATTTAACACAAGCTCCAGTGCCACCCCTTCCTAGGTGTGTATCTAGTAACCTTTTCATCGCCAGTCACGAGGTTCGGGTTTGCCAATACTATAGGTTTGAGGTGAACCTGTGCTGTTTATGGTATCAGCAAATTTATGCAAGAATTTGAGCTAAGAAAATTGTGAATTAAAATCTAGCTTAGAAGGAACAAAAAGGGGGATTTTGGATAAGCCAACCCCCTCAGTATAAAAGGGTGAGGTCAGAGCTGCTTCAGTATATTAACTTACATGTGGATTTCTCTTAAGGCATTTGACACAGTACCCCATTAAGGCTTCATTTACAAATAAAGATCTTTTGGCATTGACCAGATTGTATGTATCTGATAGAAAACTGGTTACATGAGTGCATCCAGAGGGTTGTGATTGATGGAATATTTTTAAATGGTCTAGAGTTGTGAATGGGATGCCCCAGGGCTCTGTCTTGGGACCAATGCTGTTTAACTTGTTCCTAAACAATATAGAGGTTGGTATAAATAATTCAATCTCAGTGTTTGCTGATGATATAAAGCTAAGAAGGGAAATACATTTACAACAGGATAGCATGCAATGCCAAGCTGCATCAAGAAAGGGCAGCAGACTATTATCAAATCTTTAAATGGTGACTTTATCATTGGAGAAACTGGTTAACCTACAGAATCTAGAAGACACAGGGCCACTCAATGAAGTTGGACAAGAAGCAGTTCAATCTTAAACTGTGTAAGGAGTTCTTTATTATTTGAGTTGGTTGTGTCAGTGGGGAGTGTAGATAAATTCAGAAAATTCTTAGGTGTGTTTCATAGTGGGCGCAATGTACAGAAATATGGAAAGTGGTAATGACATAAACACACACTCAAGATGAACTGAATAGGCTGGTATCTTTATTCGACCTTAACAAATATGTAACTATATTGACAATGTTTTTGATCTGTGATAGGAAAGCATAAGGCATGCTATTGACAAACGGCATATACAGAGATTAGTGTAGTCACTGGCAGGTCTGTTAATGAGGATATAAATCCTTACTGAATGTCATGTTGGTAGCAAAATGCTGTGTATTTTTGAGAATTGGAGGGTGGAAAAAGAAAAAGTTTTACATTTTTTTTGAAAATGAAGAAAGCAAATAAAATGTGATTTTATTTCACAAAGTTGCCATTTTAACAAGGTATTTCTCACTCATGGCATAGGCTTAATTACAATTACTCCCCCAAACCCATTCTTCTACTCCTTTTGAGAATGGAGATATCACATGTATGATACCTTTTCACTCCCGAGATGCATACAGGGGCCCAGATCCAAGGAGCACATTCAGGCTTTTAAGCAGCACAAATAATACATCTGATTTCCTGATTACCTATCATCATACGAGTTCCTGAGGCCCTGAAGTAGCAAGACAGGAGAAACACTTCTACATCCTACAGTAGACCCTCCAATGTCTTTAATTAGAGGCATAGTGGGTCTTTTGAAGATCCTTTTTTTGCCAAAAGTTTTTGGAAATTGAAGAAAGAAAATGAAACTATGTCTTATACACAAAACTGTCAATAAGATATTTTCTAAAACACACAGCATGGGCATACTCAGAAATACACCACAAAACACTCCCTGCTATTTCTCCCTAGAATGGGGGTAACACATATGTGAAACATATTTGCAGCCTAGTTGCATAGGGAGGCCCAAAATCCAAGGAGCAACATCAGGCTTTCAAGGGGCATAAATTATGCATCAAATTTCCTGACTATTGATTACATGTATGAAGGCCTTGGAGTGCCAGGACAGTAGTAACAGCCATAAAATGACCACATTTTGGAAAACAGACTCTTCAAGGTATTTTAATGGGCACAATTAGTCTGTTGAAGATCTCATTTGTTTTGCCACACGGTTTTGGAAAATGTGAAAAGAAAATGAGAATTAAATAAATCAATAAGTTGTAAATAATAGGATATTTCTAACACAGAATATGGGCATACTCAGAATTGCACTTCAAAACACACTCAGCTACTCCCCCACAATTATGGGATACCACACATGTGAGACTTTTTGCAGCCTAGCTGTATAGAGGGGCACAAAATCAAAAGGTTCTTTGAAAGCTTTCAAGGGGCATAAATTGTACCTCTAGTTTCCTAAATACATTACTTTTCTATAAATCATCTACATCTTAAAGGCTTCCCTCCAAGCATGTAATTTAAAGTATTGACAATTTTTCCATATCAACCTTAAAGTAAATGTCCATCATGGCATTGCCCAGCAACTCATGCCCTTTTATGATGACAGCTTGCCTATTAGCCTTGGACGTGGCTAACATTCTGTATCAAGATTTGCCGCCCATAGACTTCAATGGGATTTGCTATTTGGGTATCACAAATTTCAAATAGCATTTGATGAAACACCCTGAAATTCGCTCATCCATTCTTATAACATACAGTTGTGGCCAAAATTATTCAACCCCCAATGCTGTAAAGGGGTTTAGGGACTATAGTGTACATTTGGAATTGTATTCAGAATCAAATCCTACAAGGACGTTGTAACTACCCAAATGCAACTAAAATGACATCAATTGTTTATGTAATACAGTAGTAAATGGTTCTTATGTGGTTTCTTCATTGCCACAATTATTCAACCCCTTAAAGACTACCACTCTGAAGAACAGAGGTTCATACAGGTGCTTTCCATCAGGTATTGAAAACACCTGTGGATGTCACCGAGCAGCAATCAAGCATAATAAGCACCAATTAGGCAGCTTTAAAATGACTGTGATACTCAGCTCCTTCTAGACATTTACTGGTGTGGTTACAAACATGGTGAAGGCAAGAGAATGGTCCAGGAAGACAAGAGAAGAGGTGATTTCTCTTCACAGGAAGGGCAATGGCTATAAGAAGATTGCAAAGATGTTAAACATACCAAGAGACACCTTAGGAAGCATCATTCGCAAATTCAAGGCAAAGGGCACTGTTGAAACGCTACCTGGTCGTGGCAGAAAGAAGATGCTGACTTCGACTGCTGTGCGCTACCTGAAGCGTAGAGTGGAGAGAAGTCCCCGTGTGACTGCTGAGGAACTGAGAAAAGATTTGTCAGATGTGGGTACAGAAGTTTCAGCCCAGACAATAAGACGCACACTGCGTAATGAAGGCCTCCGTGCCAGAACTCCCAGGCGTACCCCCTTGCTGTCTCCAAAGAATAAGAAGAGTCGACTGCAGTATGCCAAAAGCCATGTGGACAAACCACAAAAGTTGTGGGATAGTGTTCTGTGGACTGATGAAACAAAATTAGAACTGTTTGGGCCCATGGATCAACGCTATGTTTGGAGGAGGAAGAACAAGGCCTATGATGAAAAGAACACCTTGCCTACTGTGAAGCATGGTGGAGGGTCAATCATGCTTTGGGGCTGTTTTGCTTCTGCAGGTACAGGGAAGCTTCAGCGTGTGCAAGGTACCATGAATTCTCTTCAGTACCAGGAGATATTGGATGGAAACGTGATGCAGTCCGTCACACACCTGAGGCTTGGGAGACGTTGGACCTTTCAAAAGGACAATGATCCCAAGCATACCTCCAAGTCCACTAGAGCATGGTTGCAGAGGAAAGGCTGGAACATTTTGGAGTGGCCATCGCAGTCACCAGACTTAAATCCGATTGAGAACCTCTGGTGGGACTTAAAGAAAGCAGTTGCAGTGCGCAAGCCTAAGAATGTGACTGAACTGGAGGCCTTTGCCCATGAAGAATGGGCGAAGATACCCGTAGATCGCTGCAAGACACTTGTGTCAAGCTATGCTTCACGTTTAAAAGCTGTTATAACTGTAAAAGGATGCTGTACTAAGTACTAAGATTGAATGTCACTTGGGGGTTGAATAAAACTGATAATGCTGTGAGCACAGAAAAGACATTTGTGGTTATTTCATTATAACTGTTATGTTATATTTGTCTGACCTACAAGTGCCTCTTTAATGTAAATGTAAGCAAGATGACTGAATGATCAAAAGCAATGTCAAACTGGCCAAAACACTCAATTTCAGTGGGGGTTGAATAATTTTGGCCACAACTGTATATATGCCCCATGACCACATGCTATTGTACCACTGTCTAAGCCACAAACATGTTCATGATAGGTACACATGAGCACACCCAAATGTAACAGGGTCTCTGCCAAAGGCATCTTCATGACAACTGCATAAACGTGCACAGTAATGTACCAACCATAACATGCACCTCATAAATGGCAAAAATACAATTTTCTAGGAAATATGAATACTTATCATGTTAAATTATTCCCTGCTGGTTATACTGCAGTTTAAATTAAGATTTGTTTGGATTCTCTTTGGCAAATTATTTTTTTATTTGCCTCTTTAAACATCTATTTTCCTCACATCTGATTGGCTGGCATGGGTTCATTCTCAAAATCATAGGATAATCTATTATGATGCCATTACACATGTCATGTTTTAGTGGCAGAGGGGACAGTGCAGGCAGTAGAGCCATCAAAGTTTATCAACTAATATAAATCACTAAACCACACAGCACATCATAGTGTTCAGTAATAGTAAGTACCTGTTATAGTATTTTTGATTTGGAGAAAAAATAAGATTTAATATCAGCATTCAAGTTAATAAATATGACTTTGAATGCAATGTATTAGAAAAAAGGGCATGCAAATTTGCCTTCACATTATTCAAAACTTTAATAGCCAGCCTCTACATTCTGCGAATCATAAAAAGCGTTCTTGCTAATATACTGGTTTATATTCTAGCATTGAAATTGGCACATCAGAGAAAAGTTTCTATTTCCACAAGTATTTAATTCCTAAGAGAACATCTTGCCAATTAAATTTACTGTGCTAATCGTATTACACAAAATATCTACTCTCTCCACAAAGAACTTGTTAACAGTAATTAAATTTTAAGACATTCAATGATGAAAACTGAGCACATGAATACATTGGAACTCTAATTACAAAAACGAAAGATTTCTTATTGAAATGATACTTTAAAAATAAGAACAATGTTTTCCATCAGCACAATAAAAGTCAAAATAAAACAAAGTCAGATAATGTAATAAAAAACCTGTGATGAAAAGTACAGTATATAAAGACATTATATCATTTGTGATCTTTTCTATACGATAGAAAAAAGTGCAGTGTTCCAAATGTTCTCTTTCATTAGATTAGATAATGTTTTAGAATATGTTTTTTTTCATATTGGCCCAGCAATGTTAAAAATAATAATAACTGGAAAGGGTAAATGATGAAAGCACCATGTAAAATATATGTGTTCAGCATTAATTTTATCAATCATAAACAAAATAACCCAACGCATTTCAGGAGTTTCTAATGCTGGGAATTTTTTTTTTTTCGTTCACCCTCCTGAGGGCTGAATGAAACATTTTTTACAGATCGCCGTACTAAAGCATCTAATGTTAGTGTGGCATCTCCCCACTGAGCTATTGTGTTCTGAGCCAGGACATAGTAATCATTGTGGCAGCCATTGGCCAGTACCGATTTGATGCCGATTGGATGCTGTGCCTGTTTAACAGACCGGCTTCTGTCGGATGAGGAGCTGTACACACGGGCCAAAAGTTATCTGGCTCCTGCCAAAGTGACCGTTTTTGGACAATTTTAGCCCATGTGTGCCCAGCTTAAGCCCTTCTGTTATTAGGGTTGGAAAATTATGAAGGTAAAATCTGGACTGGGGGTAATTAAAACATACTACAAAGAATTGTGGTCGGGTTCAAATTTTTAGCAACCTGTTCTGTAACAGGCTTGAACACCAATATATTATAGAGACTTCCTTTTGCTCTACATACATTTTGTTACATATTACATAGTGCTGACTGCTACAGTCCTAACAGCTGGACTATGTACATATATGCTAAATAGTCTTGAGCATTGCACTCTATTAGCTACACAGTTCTAAATACTGCAACCTAAATGTTGTAATAGTCCTGCACTGCATATGCTATATATTAGCATGGCAAGCAAAGTATATAGACAAGGCCAGACATTACGGGACAGGGGGTAAAAGATCAATCAAAGCACTCAGTACAACAGGAAGTGTGTGGTGCTGGAAGAGAAATGAATGGAGGTGTAGGATTTGTTGCATATATGCTCTGTTAGTGGTAAATTAAAGTATAACTGAAAGCATTTTTTAGTCTTAGAGTAAAGAGGAATTGGAATACCTGTCAGTTTTTTTTTTATTGCAGTCATTGTCCCCATTAGGGAGACTCACCCTCTCTTTGTCTTAGTGATGGGATCTTCTAATGAGGACACTAGTTCTGGAGACCCTGGTGACCAGCACAGTTTTTTCTAACGTTGGATAGATTTCTTCTCACTTCCTGTTAATGCTATGGAACAGGAAGTGAAGGGAAATCTCCCTAAAGGGACACACATGGCAAGAAAAAAAAACGTGCCGGGGTTTTAACTCTTCTTCACTTGGGTTTTAACTCTTCTTCACTTGTTCAAAATAAAATAAAAAAGTTTTGCCTTCAGTTCTACTTTAGGACAAACAGAGGGACGTTTTGTGGAAACAAAGGAAGCCACAAGTCTTTGGGCCTATGATGTATGTATCTCCGAAGAGACATTAGTTCCTACTCCACAACGCATAACAGAACTGTTTATGTGAGTAGTGGAGGAGTATTCACTTGTTTCCTGGCTGAATGTCTTCTACATCAACCTCCCATCCTCGCTTCCCCAAGTCCAACCCTCAATACTTTCTTGGCTGTGCACTCTCCAATGTTATTGTCCCACACTTGTAGTATAGTAAGTGATTCCTCTTCATTCTACAGTAAAATGATAGAAAGAATTTAACACTGTATTTGTCTCTCAATAGTTATAACCTTGCATAGTGCCAAAGCATCTGTTAGCTCCAAATTACCATAGCATAAGACACTTGCTGGCTCTAATACACATAAAGGATGTCTGTGATTGTACAATATATTCCTGAGAAGCTGTTATTATCAGAACAGCTAGATAATAGTTAGTTCCAAGTCTAAGGCCTGCAAGATTTTAGTGACACTAAAAGTATTGTAGACATTGCAGCAGCAACATCCCTGAAATATCAAAATTTACCACCTCAGTCACAGAACAGAATTATCTTTGACACAATGGGCTGAAGTTTTCATGCTGAATACAGCTTAAGTATCCATTAACAGCATGGATCAGTATGAGATAACACTAGAGCATTTAAAGGCTCAAGTGGCTCATTCTTGTAGTGACTTCAGCTCTGGAAGCTTTCACCCCTTTCCTGACCAGGCCATTTTTTGCTATTCGGCACTGTGCTTTTTCAACTGGCAAAGCTGTATCCAAACAAAAATTATATATTTTTTTCACCCAAATAGAGCTTTCTTTTGGTGGTATTTGATCACCTTCATGTTTTTATTTTTTTTGTAATAAAAAAGAAAAAATTCTAAACATTTAGAAAAAAAACCCAATATTTTCCACTTTCTATAACAAAAAATATCCAATAAACTCAAATGTATGCTAAAATGTATTCTGCTACATGGCTACATGTCTTCCATAAAAAAAACAAAAATCCCAATACGTGTATATTAATTGGTCTACAAGCTATGGTGTATATATTATATTATATATATATATATATATATATATATATATTAGAATTTACACTGGTTTTGCTTTCTGACTGCCTATCACATTTCTCGAGGTGCTAAAAAAAACTGTACTAATGGCACCGGCTGGGTGACAGCGGTGATCAAAGGGATAATAGGGGCGATCAAAGGGTTAAATGTGCTAATCTAATGTGTGTGTGTACAATGCAGTGTTTTTACTCACAGTATGGTGTTCTCTCTTCTCTCCCTATACTGACGGGGTGGGGGGAGGGGGGAGGCCCATCAGATTGATTTATAACTGCTTTGTGGACATTGTGATCTCATAGTGATACAGCGATTGTGGGAAGGGCATGCTGTGGACCCAAGAGGGTGCACAGCACCATCTGTGTATGTACAACAAGAGCAATGTACCTGTGTGTTGCTCTCCCTGTAAATGCCAACTGCAGTAAAACTACTGTGGGCGGTCAGCAATGGGTTAATGGACTTGGTCAGTTATTGAAATAACAATAATATGTATCTAACACATACTAAAATAGAATTGCTATTCAAAGCTTATCTATAGACAACAGAGCGTAATAAAATATGAATAGAATAACTGCAAAAAGGGAGTTCCTTATCTTGTACAATATCAGTGGACTTTGGTTCAACCACTCTGTTGGATAAAAGCCGTTCAATCAGTGGCTGCAGCCAATGGCTACAGCACTTATTTGTGTGTCCTTGCAAAAGGGAGTCTCCCCACTGTCAGAATAAAATAGCACAGTGGGGAGGATCCCTCTATCCACTCTGAATGTGTGGATGGGGAATCAGGTCAGTTCTTTTGCCTGCTGACTGAACAAAAAACTGAGCCATGTATGGTCAACATAAGAGGTGAGCACCTACATACCAAACATAATTTCCAACAGCCCACAAAAACAAGGTTTGAGTAAACCCGAAAAGAACATTCAGATGACAGCATGAAGCACCTAAAGCTTGCATTAGCCGAGGCTTGAACATCCACCTGGTAAAACCTTGACAACACATGAACAGAGGACCAGGTAGTAGCCTTCCGAATTTGGGACACAGAAGCTAGATGATAGAAAGCCTAGTAGACATCAACAGGTCTGGTAGAATGAGCTCTGATAGGGAATGGAGGAAATCTGTCCCTAAGGGTGTGGGCCCTGGAGATACAGTATGCTGTCTGATCCAACTGGCAATGGCAGAATATCTTTTCACCAGAGTCTGTAGAGCGGACAAACAGGGACAAAAAGTTGTGATTGGCACCTTGGGCCCTGGGTCCACAGAAGAGCAATAAGCTGGGAAATTACTTTTGTGAATACCTGGGGTGCAGTTGAAAGTCCAAATGGTAGAACCAGCATTTGGAAGTGCTGGTCTCCCACAAAAAAGCACAGAGAGCAGAAAGCGCTGATGTGGAGAAAATATAGGAATATATATATATATATATATTTTTCTATCTTTTCTCCACATCAACGCTTTCTGCTTTATTGTATATGTATATATATATATATACATATATATACACAGTTGTGTTCAAAATAATAACAGTCAGACATCACTAACCTGATCAATACTGTTTTTGGTAGAAATTATATTTCTACATGGCAAATAATTTACTAGCAGGTGTAGTAGAGTAATAGAAACAGACCCAACAGTCATGACATGCATGCTGCTGATTCTGTGTAATTGAATCACTAATTGAAAGGGGCATGTTCAAAATAATAGCAGTGTGGAGTTCTATTAGTGAGGTCATTCATTCTTTGAAAAACAGGTGGCAATTATTGCCCTTATTTAAGGAAGGAAGGCAGCAAATGTTGTACATGCTGGTTACAGTGCATTTCTCTCTGAAATTCTGAGGAAAATGCGTCATTCCAGACATTGTTCAGAAGAACAGCGTACCTTGATTAAAAAGTTGATTGGAGAGGGGAAAACATATAAAGAAGTGCAGAAAATGATAGGCTGCTCAGCTAAAATGATCGCAAATGCTTTAAAATGGCAACCAAAACCTGAAAGACGTGGAAGAAAGTGAAAAACTACCATTCGAATGGATAGAAGAATAGCCAAAATGGCAAGGACTCAGCCAACAATCAGCTCCAGGAAGATCAAAGAAGGTGTAAAGTTACCTGTGAGTACTGTTACAATTAGAAGACACCTATGTGAAGCCAAGCTATCTGCAAGAAGCCCCCGCAAAGTCCCACTGTTGAAAAAAGACATGTGCTGAAGAGGTTACAATTTGCCAAAGAGCACATTGACTGGCCTAAAGAGAAATGGCGCAACATTTTGTGGACTGATGAAAGTAAGATTGTTCTTTCTGGGTCTAGTGGCCGGAGACAGTTTGTCAGACGACCCCCAAACACTGAATTCAAGCCACAGTACACTGTGAAGACAGTGAAGCATGGTTGCGCAAGCATCATGATATGGGGATGTTTCTCATACTACGGTGTAGGGCCTATTTATTGCATACCAGGGATCATGGATCAGTTTGAAATACATCAGCAGAATACTTGAAGAGGTCATGCTGCCTTATGCTGAAGAGGAAATGCCCTTGAAATGGGTGTTCCAACAAGACAACGATCCCAAACACACCAGTAAACGTGAAACATCTTGGTTCCAGACCAACAAGATTGACGTTATGGAGTGGCCAGCCCAATCCCCGGATCTTAATCCAATAGAAAACTTGTGGGGTGACATCAAAAATGCAGTTTCTGAGGCAAAACCAAGAAATAGAGAAGAACTGTGGAATGTAGTCCAATCATCCTGGGCTAGAATGCCAGAAGTTGGTTGACTCCATGCAACACAGCAGTTCTCAGAAACAGTGCTTATACAACTAAATATTAATTAAGTGATTCAAAGGAAAGCAAAATCTTCAAACATTTTTCAGTTTATATAGTGAATGTTTGAGTTTGTAAAGAAGAATACAAACACTGCTATTTTTTTGAACAGTCTAATATTTACTTTTCTTCAATTTTTTTAGAGGAGCAACACAAATTTGATATATTTTTCTTCATGTTTTGATTTGGAATAAAATGTGTAGTGTTCCCAATGCATTTGTGTGTATGGAAATAAAAGCTATCAGAAGGATTTTGAGCTTTATTCACTTTTTTCAACACACTGCTATTATTTTGAACACAACTGTATGTATGTATAAACAGTATATATATCATTAGCTCCGGCACCTCAACTGTGGGCACCTGGCTGTGATAGCTTGCGGCTTCACAGCCGGGTGGCCACAGTCTTCTGGGTTCTGTCACATGTCCCAAAAGACTGGGAGTAGGGGGAAGTTTTGTATTTCTGATGTAAAGCTCAGAAGTGCAGTAAGGTTGTGGTTTAGTGCCTTTTATAGGGCCCATGCTGATTAGTTGATTTGTTAAAGATCTGAGATTAATTAATGTCTGTACTGTAACTGTGTGTTAATTAGCCATGTTTGTTCAATGGTTTATTAGGGTAACAATTTGTGCAGCTAGGTTTATAGATATGGTAAATTAAATAACCACACACTATTCATAAGGAAAATTGTGTAATGCTGTGCAAATAAAACAATGGAAGCAGGTTTTAATTAAATACATTGTATTTTGGAGCTGAAAAACCCAAACAGTCCTGCACTACTGCTGCAAAGGACTATGCATATACCTTGCTTTCACACTACCTTGGCAGAGAGGTGATATAATGAACTCCATGGACAAGCACACACATAACTCACAATGCTGAATTTTAGTGAATGCCA
Organism: Staurois parvus; assembly: GCF_062004578.1. NCBI lineage: Eukaryota > Metazoa > Chordata > Amphibia > Anura > Ranidae > Staurois > Staurois parvus. Next base: position 14,342,247 of record NW_028318039.1, on the reverse strand, counting down.
TAATAGGTTTAGCAGTAACCAGTGCTGCAAGTTTACAAAATCCTCCTATTCCTTGAGTATGCCAACCTTGTGTCTTTGTCTAATGAACATGTTTGGATACCATGTGAAATTACAAGATACATGCTAAGAGGAAAAGCTTTTATGCTCCTGTACATCCTTATGGGCTTTATATTTTGGGCTTCAAAGTTATCTGGAACATTATGTGGACCAATTCAAACAAAGGTTCAAACAAGGGTGTTTATTCAGGTAATTTATACTATTGTTGGCCTTGTGCTCCAAAACTTCCTCTTTCCAAAGATAGATTGTGATTGTAGGGATATCACGATGGCTTACATGAGTGAGATGGCTTCCAAAATGTATTGGGTGTCATCAGGGGTGGACTGACAACTCATGGAGTCCCCGGGCAATAGGGGATCATGGGGCCCCTGTGTCCTCGCTCAAACCACACCCAAAAAAGCCTATGAAAGGTACCAGAGGCATCTCATGGGGCCCCTACTAACCCCAGGCTCTCGGGCAGTGCCCGAGTTCCCAAATGGTCAGTCCGCCCCTGGGTGTCATTAACTGCAAGCATTACCACTCACTCAGTGTCCAACTAGTCTGTAATGCCAGACAGAGAATTATGAGTGTGTGTTCAGGTTACCCAGACTCATAGCATGGCACCTCCTTCTTTGTAAAGCTTTATAGTGGAAATGCTCTACAGCTGGCTTGTTGGTAAAGTTAATTTTTGGGTTTTGTGTTAAAAATAATAAAGAGAATATTTGTGTAAAAATTATTAAAAACGTCAAAGCCTTTTCATCATAATTACAAGAAAGCAGAAAGTAACTTGTCGCCTAGTAGAATGGATGCTTATTTATTTGTGATTGCCTATTCACACATACCAGCATCACGTTTGGGACAGGGTGGATATAGCCTGTTTGATCTGGGGGCGAAAGCACTTTCATTTTATCCTTCTGGCTATGTACACCGTAATGGGTGGACTGGGCTTTAGTGCTTCATTATAGGGTCCATCCTGCTGAGGCCACTGGTCTTGGGGGTGCAAGACAAAAAATCTGGGGGCCACAGCCCACCGCAACATTCTCCTAGATCCAGCCCATTCATGTCCATGTAAAGGCAGTTTTTTGGGAGGAAGGGTTGAAATGTGCTCCTATAATATGTTTAAATGGGTGTCCAACCTGTGGCTCTCCAGCTTTTGCTGCAAGACCCATTAGGCATTGCAATGCTGACAGTTGCAAGCAATTAAATGTCTGTTTTTGTTTTCCCATTCAAAGAGACGAAGACTAGAAGCAGCTCACCTGGCTCTTGGTTCTAATCAGACATCCCTAGGCTGCAGCTGAACACTGCTATAATAAGGCTTTTCAAAGGTTTTTTTTTCACTGTTATAAGCAAGCATTGTACTGAATGAAATTGTTTCATTCAGTGTTTTTTTGTTGTAATTAGCTGTGATTGGCCACAGCTAATCTCATGGTACAGGTGGGCTGTGATTGGCCCTGTCTGTACCATATGATCACTGTACCAATCACAGCTAGCAACACAAGTGTACATAATGAATGGCATGAATTGAAGCCATTCATTGTTTAAAATTGTCATGTGATCTGCTGTGATTGGTTACAGTGATCACATGGTACCAGCCATGGGCCACTACACTGATCAGTCAACGGCTGTGTCTTAGCTGTTGACAGATTGCGTCTGCTATAGGCTGGGAGGAAAGTAGTAAAGAAAGTAGTAAAGAAACAATATGATGCAGTTCTTTCATTTACATTACATTACATTACATTGAGTTTATATAGCGCCAAAGGGTTTGCTCAGCGCTGTACAATAGAGGGGGGGACAATACATGAAACATTACAGCAGCTACGAACAGCACACGAGGGGTAAGAGGGCCCTACTCTTTCGAGCTTACAGTCTGGGAGGGAGGGGGTAGTGGTACAGGAGGAAGTGGCTGTGGGGGATGGAGTGGTAGGAGGAATGAAGGAGAGCAGCAGTTAGGTGAGGGTGGGGTAGGCTTCCCTGAAGAGGTGGGTTTTCAGGGAGCGCCTGAAGGTGAGGAGGGAAGGTGACAGTCTGATGGATTGGGGTAGTGAGTTCCAGAGGATGGGGGAGGACCTGGAGAAGTCTTGCAGACGTGCGTGTGAGGAGGAGACCAGGGAGCAAGATAGAAGGAGGTCCTGTGAAGAGCGAAGGGTACGGGTAGGGTGGTACTTGGGAATCAGGTCGGTGAGGTAGTTAGGGGCAGTGTTGTGAATGGCTTTGTAGGTCAGAGTGAGTAGTTTGAATTTGATGCGTTGGGCGATAGGGAGCCAGTGGAGGGAGAGGCAGAGGGGGGTGGCAGAGGTGGAGCGGCTGGTGAGGTGGATGAGTCTGGCAGCTGAGTTCAGGATGGTCTGAAGCGGGGAGAGTTTGCACTGGGGTAGGCCGGTGAGGAGGGAGTTGCAGTAGTCAAGGCGTGAGATAATCAGGGAGTGCACAAGTAGTTTAGCGGTGTCTGGGGTAAGGAAGGTGCGTATTTTGGCGATATTGCGGAGGTGGAGCCTGCATGTGTTTGTCAGTGATTTGACATGAGGTTGGAAGGAGAGGTTAGAGTCCAGAATGACCCCAAGGACTTTGGCTTGCGGGGCGGGATTGATGGTGGTGATGTTAGTAGTGATGGATAGGATGGGGGGGGGGGCGCGGGCAGGAGGGAAGACGAGAAGCTCGGTTTTGGAGAGGTTGAGTTTGAGGAAATGGAGCGACATCCAGTCAGAGATGTCGTTTAGGAGGTGAGTGATGCGGGCGGAGAAAGTGGAGGTGAGGTGAGGGGTGGAGAGGTAAATTTGAGTGTCATCTGCATAGAGATGGTAGTTGAAGCCGTGGGAGTGTATGAGTTTGCCAAGGGAGGAGGTGTAGATGGAGAAGAGAAGGGGTCCAAGGACAGAGCCCTGGGGGACCCCAACAGAGAGGGGGAGGGAAGGGGAGGTGGCACCATTGTAGGAAACGCTGAAGGAGCGTCGGGATAGGTAAGAGGAGAACCAGGAGAGAGCGGTGTCTCTGACGCCAAGGGAGAATAGTTTATTAAGGAGGAGGGGGTGGTCAACTGTGTCGAAGGCCGCGGAGAGGTCCAGGAGGAGGAGGACAGAGTAGTCGCCTTTGGCTTTGGCGGTAAGTAGTGGCATTTAATTTAAAAAAAATGGGAAAAAGCAGTGTGGGGGTCCTCTTACAATGCAAACCAGACCCTTAGCCAGGAAATGAAAGGCAGCAAGCCTGTGCCCCCCCCCCCCCACACACCTTTAATTAAAAGAAAACACATACATAAAACAGAAACTGTTTTTATTAATGTCCACCATTGTAATCCATTGTAAATCACATCGTCCAGTGATGTCATCCACATTAATCCAGACAACCTGCTGTCCGTCAATCTTTATCTACCGCACTCCCACCACTTAATTACAGATTCCCAGAGCTGCAAAAATGTAAATACAGTGAGGGCATCCTAGGTGATGTGACCTCACTGATCAAATTAGGTTCCATAAACTTCAATGACATTCAAGTTCAATTAATTTGAAAAAGGATGTGCCAGAAATGTTTACTATTCCCTACTAAACCACTTGCCTACCAGGCACTTATACCCCCCTCCTGCCCAGGCCAATTTTCAGCTTTCATTTTTTGCAATATGGCGCTCCATTACTTTAACTGACAATTACGCAATCATGCAACACTGCACCCATTTGAAATGTTTATCATTTTTTTCACACAAATAGAGATTTCTTTTGGTGGTATGTACTTGCCACTGGGTGTTTTATTTTTTACGCTATAAACAAAGAAAGAGCAAAAACATTTTTTACATTTTTTTTTCTTTGTTTCTATTATAAAATTTTGCAAACAGGTTATTTTTCTCCTTCACTGATGTGCGTTGATGGGCACTGATAAGCAGCACTGACAGGTACTGATAGACAGCACTGACAGGCACTGATGGGCTCTGATAGGTGGCACTGATAGGTGGCACTGATGAGCTGGCACTGAAATGAAACAATGATGGGCACTGATAGGTGGCACTGATGAGCACTGATAGGCAGCACTGATAGGCGGCACTGATGAGCTGGCACTGATATGTAACAATGATGGGCACTGATAGGCAGCGCTGATGGGCACTGATAAGCGGCACTGATGGGTGGCGCTGACTGCTGGCACTGACTGACAACACTGCTGGGCACTGACTGGCAGCACTGCTGGGCACTGATGGGTGGCACTGCTGTGCACAGGTGGGTGGCACTGCTGCGCACAGGTGGGTGGCACTGCTGGGCACTTGTAGGCGGCACTGCTGGGCACAGATGGGCAGCACTGGTGGGTGGCACTGCTGGGCACCGATCATCAGGGCACTGATCATCATCGATCCCTCCTCTGACAATTGCCGGTTATCGGCAGTACTTTCCTCATGTTGTGACAGCGTGAGGAAAGTGCAGCCGATAACTGGCAATAGCATTTACCAGTGATCTGCAGTGTCATTGGAAACAGCTGATCACGTGGTAAAAGGTTGTTGTGATTTGCCTTTTACTACCTCACGGAGGATCACCGAGATCGCCGGGTGCGGGCCCCTGGGGGCATGTGGGAGAGTGCGTTCTGGGAGGATGTCCTATGACGTCATTCAGCTATCTGCGATCGGCAAGTGGTTTAAAGAAAAGCCCAGTCACATGACAAGCTAAGGTAACTTGATGAACTGTCCACCAGTCATGGAGTGTACTATATTCTGCCAATGAGGGAGAAGTTCATATATCAAAATCAATCCATTTAAAAGACATTCCTGAAAACAGCATGCGCAAGATACTCCTCTATTTACAAAAATTCTGAGCACCATTTCACATCAAACAGAAATATTCCACACACATCCTCTGTACTGGTACATTTAGAAATGTTTGCTTACTATCAGGGCACATTCCCAGTGGTTATCCACCACCCCTATAGTAAATCAGGGCTATAGTTTCGATAAGCAAAAGTGAGAATCTTTAAAGGATAGGTTCAACTTTTGTTTCACACAGAATTTACTGAAGTTTTTGGGATAGAGTGCAATGATCCAGCATCCATGAACATGAACAAAGGAGTATATTACACCAAAGGGAGAAAAGTTCACAATCTGAATCAAAAGAAATGCAAATATGAAGGATGATAAAGCTTCCCAGGAAAGGTTCATGAATGCACAGCATGAGACAGCAATGAGAGGTTTGTAGACACATGAGTAGTCCTAAATCAACCAACAGGTAGATGTCACCATGTAGGCAAGAGAGGGAAGCTCACAAACTAGCAGTCTGGTGAGGGGGAGGAGATGAGAGAGACAGAGGAGAAGGAGAGAGAGGGGGGGGGGAGAGAAAGGAGAGAGTGGGGGGAGGAGAGAGAGAGGGGGGGTTGGGGAGAGGAGGAGAGAGCGAGGGAGAGGGGGGGAGAGAGGGGGGAGACAGAGAGGAGATAGTGGGGGGGAGAGAGAGAGAGGAGATAGAGGAGAGAGAGAGAGAGAAGGGGGGAGAGAGGGGGGGGCACTGCAGAGCATTGCACCTTCGATCAGCAGATTGTGGGTGCAATCTCAGGCTCCTGCAGACTCTCAGGATATCCGTCTGCTTGTACCTCGTATGGACAGGCAGTTACCTGAGAGCAGGAAGATCAATGGACTACGGGAGTACTCCCCAGCACCTGCATTGTTCATTGAGAACTACAAGCTGCAAACTGCAATTGCTGATGTTATTTGTAGTCCATCAATTCACAGATGTGTGGGTGGAGCTCCACGTGGCTCTACTGTTTTCAAATTGTGACAGCAGGTGCAGGGAGAAGATCCCCTGCCCTCTGTCATTGGGAGGGGGGGTTGGGGAGAGGAAGCAGATGCTAGCACATGCTGCATGTTCCCCCCTAAAAACAGGCGGAATATGTGACATGTTCCAGAGGTGGACCTAACCTTTAAAGTATCCTTTGGTAGGGTGACATGAATCTAGTACATTTTAGGACTTTTGTTCCATCTTTACTCTTCCTGGAAACAAGTGGATAACTTAAATATCAAATTATTTTTAATGTGAATCTATTCATTTTCCTTATGAGATAAAATGAAAGTTTCAACCTGCAATGTTGTATTTGCATCCGTACCTATAATGCCTTGTTCACATCAGCCTACTTTAGCCTGATTTTCAGAGCAATTTTAGAGTCTGACTTTAATACGGCCTTCAAGTTACTTTGATATGTCTTTTACACTCTCTGGCACTGAAGCCGAATCAAAGTTGGATCAATATAGTGCAAGTACCTTTTCTGAAGTCGTGGCGACTTCAGAGGTGTCAATTGGAACGGCTATCATAGAGATACATGGCATTTCACATGCCCTGCGAATTTGGGCCCCATAATTTTATTGATACATTTGACATAAAAATTGTAATTAAAAAAATGTTTTCCAAACAATAAAAAACGTACAATATCCATAACCAGGACGCTGCATGTCATTTGGGGGAAAAATGCCAGTGTATATAGTTTTTTTTTAATGTATGGAAAACTTCTTTTAACCACTTTCCTGCTGCCCTATAGCAGAAATACTGCTACAGGGTGGCAGTGGTGCACAAAATCACGTATATGTACGTGATTTAGCATTTTTGGGTTGGGGGCGTGCGCGAGCCGCATGCATGCCTTACCTGCGCTGCCTATTGGCTGCCTCAAACAATACAGATCTCTCCCCTGTTAGCTCCTGCACATTGCTTTGTATTGCTCTGCATAGCAATACAAAGCAGTGTGCTTACACACAGCACACAGTTAACCCTTTGATCGCCCTAGATGTTAACCCCTTCCTGCCCAATGTTATTAGTACAGTGTCAGTACATTTTATTAGCACTGATCACTGTATTGGTGTCACTGGAGATGTCAGTGACAGTTAGTCAGTTCCCCTTCAATGTCGGAATGTGTGCCACAGTACCGCTATAGGTCACTGATCGCCACCATTACTAGTATATATACAAAAAAAAATTCCAGTATCTATGTCGCCATTTGTAGACACTATAACTGTCACATAAACCAATTAATTTACATGTATAGGGATTTTTTTTAGCAAAGACATTTAGCCGAGTACACTTTGGCCTAAATTTATGACAAAATTAGATTTTTTTTATTTTTTTACTGGACATGTTTAATAGCAAAAAGTCAAAAATATTGTTTATTTAGGCAGTTACTTTGTGAAGTGTTTGTTTCACCCTGACAGTACGAACCATGGTGCTACAACACACTTTTCCATGATCTTTGCACTACCATAGATTAGTCCAGCACTCCCAGAAGAGAAAAGAGCTATGATGTGCAAGATATGAGGGGCTGTGCTAGAGAATCATTACTGGTGTGGTCCGGTTTCCAATCAAGTTCAAAGGCACATTTCAAGTGAAAACAAAAATTGTTTATGAAAAGGTAAAGTGATTTAGTCTCTACTGTCACTAACTCCCTTAAATAGGCCCAGCTTAGGGATTCCAGTGACTATGGATGTTGATACTACGAACATTTTTAACTCAGGCATGGGCTGTACTATGTATCTAATGTACCTCAATCTATGTGAACTTGCTGGGGACAGAGTTTGACATAGCTAATTCTGCCACAATCCAATTATGTGATTTATCTGAACATGTATGGGGAGATTTATGAAGACTGCACCTGTAATTAATTCAACTGGGTGAACGTAGAGTTTGTGTAACCTTAGTGTATCTAGTGAACCTCATACTGGGAGCCAAGCCATGCAACCTTACAGTTTCAGAATAATGACATGATGTAATGGTATATATCATGGATCTGCTAAGCCTTGTTTGAACCTTCGATATACACCATTACATTATATTGTCCAGCTGATTCACAGAGCTTGCGAGGATTAGCAGCTGGAGGGTGCACTGTGCTATCACAGCCCAGCTGTGAGGAAAAGGACAGAGATGGTGAACTTGTTACATGGCTTAGACAGCAAGTGATCCATTCACAGCAATCAGGCTGTTGTTGCTGCACTTGGTGAGTGTGCAATTCACGAGGTGGTGGTGAGGGACCACACATTGGAAAAATAGCTGCGGATCTGATTTGGTGGTGGATAACATCTTCGTTGCTTGTGTTTTCAGCACTTGGATAGACTTTTCTGTTTGGCACTTGTTTCTTAACACATCACATGTATTTCAGATTTTTGAGCATGCGTACATATGTATCTGGCTTTTTTAGTTGTAATATTCATTTAGACACATGCACTGTGGATTGATTAGGGATTCATATGTATTGGATGTTTAAAAAACACACATATATATATAATTTTTTTTTCTTTTATTTAAATTTTTTTTTTTGGGTGCTGCAAACACCCATATACATTTAGGGTTTTCATATCAATCCTTATTGTTGATAGTAGCCTGCAATTTATACCACTGACTTTACTCCTCACTCCTGTCTATTAATAACTGCGTGGTTGTTGCATAGTAGCTTCTTATTACCCTTTTCATTGCAAGGTCCTGTGCTCTACTTTAACCTCAGGTGGCCTGACCATTTTTGCAATTTTTTACCTTTTACTTTCAGCTTTCAAAGTTTGTAAGAAACCACCCCTAAACATACAGTATTCTAAAAGCATGGAATGAAAAGATGGTGCTACAGATTTTTTGTAGGTACCATGATAGTTATGCAAATGTTTATCAAACAATATTTTTGACAAAAAATATATTGAAGTTATTATTAGCTCTCACAAACACAACATAGCTTATACAATTCCAACTAAATTCCTACTAAATCTAAAAGATAAAAAGGATATCAGGTTAATATATAAAACATATTTGTCAATTTTAAATTCTGCCTTTTTGAAAGAGGGTAAAAACTGAAGGCGTGCAAAACTGTAAACATAAACGTATGCTAAAAATCTGGAGGTTGGATTCATACCTATGTAACATGCATTACCAGTATGTTATGGTATGTGTGGTGTGTGTGTATATAGAAGCATTTATATTAATAATAATAATTTTAGGCCTCATTCACATGGTCTGTACAGCGTCAAAAAGGAGCATATTTCTGGTTGTGTACAGCTGAGGGCATGTGTATATAGGGGTGCATGAGCAGCCCAGTTTGCATCCAGGATTTGCAGTTAAATGCACATAGCCACTATATCTGTAAGCCTTTCATTGATGTGTACAGGCTGCTGTTCATTGCTGCACGTAAACACATATGACTCCGAGCACAGAAATATGCTCTGTGTGTAAATGAGACTTTATTTTGGTTGTAGTTCTTTCTTTTTTTTTTTTTTTATATTTTTTACCTTTTCTATTTTCTTTAAAGTCCTGTTAGTGGGGGGAGGCTCTGGTGAGATATCAGGAACAAGGATGTTTCAATTTTGAGTCTTCATTCTCCTCCGCAACCGCAGCTGCACTCAATGAATGAACAAGAAGCACTCTGTACAGAGACTTTCTATTTATTCACAAAACTAAAACTGAAAGACATAGTAAGCACTGTCTACTGTGCTTCAGGCATGAATGAACACAGGAGTGATTGCTAACAACCACTTACTGTGTTCATTCAGGAAAGGAAGGGTTCTCGAAATGTGAAACACATCCTGCAATCCGATCTCTCTTGGTGTGCCTACAGCCACCAATGTGTGGTGGGGAGGGAGAGGAGGAGAAGCTGAGACAGCTGGGGGGAGAGCTGCAGGAATTGGGTAATCAGAGCAGCAGGGGGAAACCTGCGGTGTAAAACAGAAGACAATGGGGGATGGGAGAAAGGCGTAGGCACAGAGGGGACACATGGGCACATAGCCTGCAGCCACAGAGCAGCAGGAACTCAGGACACAAAGTGAGCAGCGGAGCGCCATGGGGGAGTTGTATATTTTTAAATAATAACTGTGATTGGCAGCTTGTTAGCCACTTATTGCTATTTTCTCAAGCAACAGAATCTGGGTGAGCTTACATAAGAAGCTCAAAAGACAAGGTGCTGGCCAGCTGGAAGCAGTCCCGTTCCAATGTAAGCCTTATGTCCTTGGCAGTCAAAGGTTTAAAGTAAGTGTATGTAACCTGATTTCACACATTTCACCCCAATAACATTGTAGTGCATGAATACATTTATAAGCATTATTTTCATATACATATGAGATAAGTTGCATATTTGTGGAGAGATATCTCCCCCATTATCACTTTAAAACTGTTATTTTTGATGTATGTCTCATACTGAGTAAATAAGTTCACACACCACAACAGTGAAACATAAAACAAACTGCCTTAAGGATTCATAATTATGCAATATCCAGATGTATGCATGTTTATAGTATCATACTATTAAACAGTTCATAGTATTCTCTTTAAATCTAGTATTAATTAGAATCTTTTTAAAAACCATTTTAATCCAGATTTACAGTTCTAAATGATCAGTATCTCCATTTCCTTACTATAAAGGATAATTTATGCTGTAAAAACCACAATAAACAGGGCATGCTACAAATGCATCAAAAGGTTTCTAGGCACAAACATGTTTGTTTAGTTTCTGTTGGATGACTTGTCACACTGGAACTGGTTTCCTTTCATAAACTATAAAAGAAAATATTGAATAGATAGATAGCTATTGTTTTTTTTTTTTTATTCTCTTATTTCAGCATGGAATCAGCTTTTAATGTGAAGTTAGCAGCAGGCAATTTTTTTTCCTGTTATGCATATGCATAGTATAAGTAATGTGTAACTGTAACACTTTTAGGTATTTATTACCTCCCGAAGGGATCACATTTCTCCAGCTGACAATGCATTAATCTTGCTTTCTCACCAGAAGGCCAACACCATCTTTTTCATGTATCATCTAGGGTCATCTTCTACTTCCAGGACTAAAATTCGTCCCTGTATATATCCCCCCACTCCATGGGTACATTTTATAAGCCTTTACTGGTTTATTCTAATTATATGGTTATCCAAATATGCAAACATGTATTTAAATATTAGGTATCAAGCTGAGATGGGAAACAAAACTTCATTTATATGTAAAAATATACTGTATACTTTAAAAATGTATTGACATAAACCTGTCAAGTCTACAAACCTACTTTAAACTGACTTTGGGAAATGAAAGTATGCCCTGAAACTGAACATTTTATTATGCAAGACTTAACTTAAAGCTGAAATCCAGGGAAAGAAAACATACTCCGTTGTAATGGGGCTTGCTCATTTAGGTTTAGATGGCCATTTTTAATTACCGATCTTCCTCTCAAATAGTCTTCCTCTAGACTGTAAGATCAGTACCTGCAGCATCTTTTCCCCTTTGCTCTGACATCTCAAGTCCAGTACAGAGCCCATAACCTTGCATTCAACAAGAGGACGCCAAGGGGCACAGTCAGATTGTGTCAGAATGGAGAAGAGGAGAGCACTGGCTGCTAGTGGAGTGGAAGAGGTGGTAAGTAAAACTGCTTTTTGCAAGCTCCTACACATAAATGAGCATTTGAACCTTGCAGTGTGGAGGCAACCCCACTCAAAGAGAGTATCTTTCTGCATGGAGCATCGTTACTTCTGCAGATCTCCATATATCCATACTGCTTTGGTCATTTGATCTCCCAATCTTCAGAATCCACCAATGGTCACCTTAGAAATGTTCTCGACTGCAACTTAACTGTCACCAGCTGCAACTTAACTGTCACCCGCATCCCAAAAAAGACCAATCTCAAAACAGGTTTTTCTCTTTTGGCTTCCTCTGCTGCTGCCATTTTTATTGGTGTTTGAACCTTTTTCCTTTTGTTTTTGTAACTCCAGGTGCCTGTTCAGTTCTTGGCTGGGTTCAAAAATGTCTGACTTCTATCATGCCTCCCATCTTGTGACTTGCTTGAAAGTTACTTGAAAGTTGCATTCAGTTTCTAATTTTACTGACTTTATGGATTTCTTTAGTTTAATCTAATATTTACATATTTCTATAAGTATTTGGTTCAAATATTTTAGATTTTTAGGGGGTTTGACCATTCCTAGATGACTATGCTCCCAGCCAAAAGTGTGATCCTTGAATTTTCCATTAGTCAAAATGAACTAGAGTTGTAAATATTTGTTATTGAGTACATTTTAGAGACTCTTTTGTGCAACTTTGTTTTTGTCTATACTAGACTCCATTCTAACTTGTTGTTAACATATACAATTTACTAGTCATGCTAAACTGTCAGTTACTGCCTCAAGTTTTAAAAGCCTGCCTATTGATTCTGAGTAATAAGGGTAGATAAATAAGCACATACTTCATTTTTGCTTCAAGCAAAGTATTTGACAAAAATAATGGATGAAAATACACTGGAGATGCCTCACATTCAAATATTTGAGAAGACTATTTAAAGTCATCTCATTTGTCTGTGACTGTCTTATTGTATCATTTCCATATGTATAGGTCCCTTGGATCACATATATTTTTTTCACTCAGTATATTAACTTGCTTGTTATTCTCTTGCCTTCTTTCCAGTTTTCTCTAGAGTGTCTTACTCCCCTATTTGACAAGATGCTGCAGATTCAGGGTCATTAGATATTTAGAGTCTAAACTAATAGTGAAGAACTAGTTTTCCAAATAAATCTGAAGTTTATAACAGAAATGTTGACTGTGTATTGATCTGCAACACTTAGAGATTTTGGTATTGCTCAAGAGCATTACGCACCATATGTCAAGGGAAGCTTGCACAAATCAGAAAATCTGCCCCTGATTTAATGAGACACTTCCAGCTTCTGTGAATCACACTCATGCATTTCTACACTTACATCCTAATCTTTTAGACAAGCATATGCTGGTTGCAGAAATATTCTGGACTTCCTCATGTGAGCAATCCATTTTATTTTCATTAGTAAACTGGCTAGAGCTTTATGATCATGTGGAGTGAGTGATAAAAATATAGAGACAGTGATAGCAAGCTGGTAAGATGTATAGCATATACAGTGAGACATGGAGCCATGATGTCTGTACCATTATGAATCTGCACCATCTGACACTAAACTGTTACAAATGAATGCAGGCAGGCTGGTAAAGTAACAGTCCAACAGTTCATGTGACACTTGAATCTAGATGGTAATCAGGCTGAGATGCCACATCAGCTGGATAAGAAAATCAGTGGTAGTATATTTAAAAAATGCATCCACGCATCCAGCCACATGAGGTGTGTTTTTTTAATTCAAAGTATCATCTTTAGCAAAAATGAATGTATTTTGTGATGGTGTCTTGCTTAACTTGCATTAAATATACCTAAGAAGAGCATGCATCTTTTAGGTGAAGAAAAACACAGTATTATGTACCACACCAGTATTCCCTCAAAGAGGGCCTGAACTATGGGAGCTGTGCCCAAAAGCAGTCAAAGGGAAACAAATAGTCACTGAGATTGCCTGTAGGTTCCTGCAAATTATCTTTTTTCCATTAGTGACTTACCATGTTCTACAGTGATTCTTTGGGTGGAGGTGGTGTAGGGTCCAGACATAGACACTCCAGTTGGAAAAAACAGCAGGGAAGTGTAACCTCACCTTTAACAGCCCCCTTCTCTTACGGCAAGCAGGCCTATTGGAACTAGGTTGCCTGAAGGGCTTAATCCACAACTAAAAGAGAGCAGAGTAGACATACTGCCCAGCAATGAAAGAAACAAGATGGAAGTAACTCTGGATAAGTCAGGACTGATAGCTGGCATCTCACTGAGAATAACCTTGATCCCTTTCAGTTTGGATTTTGCTCTCAGCACTCAACAGGGACTGCTCTCCTCAAACTTACAAATGATCTACTAATGGCTAAAGTCAATGGACACTATTCTGTACTCCTATTACTGGACCTCTTTGCTGCCTTTGACACAGTGGACCACTCCCTCCTGCTCCTCAAAAAACTCTACTCCTTTGGTTTCCACAACTGTGCTCTTTGTTGGTTCTCATCCTATCTATCCCACCCCACCTTCAATGTCACTTACAATTCTACTTCCTCTTCTCCACTTCCTTTCTCCGTTGGGGTTCCCCAAGGCTCTGTTCTGGGACCCCTCCTATTCTCAATCTACATCTTCTCTCTGGGTCAGTTGGTTGCCTCCCATGGCTTTTAATACCATTTCTACGCTGATGACACCCAAATCTCTCTACCCCTCAGCTCATCAGTCTTCACACGCATCACTAATCTACTAAAAAACATATCAGCCTGGATGTCACACCACTTCCTGAACATGAATTTATTCAAAACAGAGCTCCTAATATTTTCTCCCCCATGTGCCCCTTCCACTGGCTTCTCTGTCAAAATCAACAGCTCAACCATCAACCTGTCCTCACATGCCAGGGTGCTGGATGTAACCATGGACTCTGAACTATCCTTTCGGCCCCACATCCAATCACTGTCCAAAGCCTGCCACCTCAACCTCTGCAACATCACCAAGATACGCCTCTTCCTAACCAATAACACCACAAAGATTGTAACTCACTCCCTGGTCACCTCCCGCCTTGACTACTGCAACTCCCTCCTCACTGGCTTACCTTTGCATAGGCTATCCCCGCTCCAGTCCATCATGAATGCTGCTGCCAGACTTATCCACCTTACCAACTTTTCAGTGTATGCCATACCTCTTTGCCAGTCCCTCCACTGGCTCCTGCTCACCCAACAAATAAAATTCAAGATACTTACAACAGCTTATAAAGCTACCCACAACTCAGTCCCTAGTTACATCACTAACCTAGTCTCAAAATACCAACAACATCGTTCTTTTCATTCCTGCAAAGACCTGCTGCTCTCTAGCTCCCTTGTCATTTCCTCTCATGCTCGCCTCCAGGACTTCTCCAGAGTTTCTCCAATCCTCTGGAACTCCCTTTCCCAATGTGTCCGACTCTCTCCATCTTTGTCCACTTTTAGATGATCCCTGAAAACTCATTCCTTCAGAGAGGCCTATCCTGCCCCCACCTGACAACTGTACATGTATTTTGTTCATCAGCCGATCCTCCACAGTTATCACCTTTTGTATCTCTTGGGCCTCCCTCTTAGATTGTATGCTCTAATGAGCAGGGCCCTCTAAATCTATCTATTAATTTGTATTGTAATTGTACTGTCTGCCCTTATGTTGTAAAGTGCTGCATAAACTGTTGGTGCTATATAAATCCTGTATAATAATAATACAAAATAATAATAATCAAATTTCAAAGGAGGAAGCAGACAGTAGAGGTATTTTAAAACATAGAATGGTTAGGACAAGCAGCAGACAGTAGAGGTATATGGTAAGGTGGCAAAAGTCAGTAACAGGAACAATCTGACAGATAATACAGGCACACTTCATCAGCAGGTACATCATTTTACAAGCACTGGGGCATTGGTTGATGAGGTTTAAACAAGGTGCCTCCTGTGCCAAGGACAAATCCTGGGGTTGGGAGGCATGTGAGCAGCAAAATTAGAAAAGTAAAGACCAGTGTCAAGCAATCACTGTGAGGGAGTGGAAGACTGTGTACCTTTGACCAACAACCAAGATACAAGCCAGGAAGGTGAGCAGCATTGTGGGCCTGAAATCAAACTTAAAACTGAAATCAAACAGCAGGGGTACAATGGATGGATAAGTGTATAGGTGTGCATCACAATCCCTATTGGAAGCAGCTAGTCAACTCCAACCTACCACTCTACAGAGACAACTACACAAACAGGGGCTGTAGTAACACATTTGACAAAATATTGGCAAAGTAGCTGGAAGATGCCACCACAGTATAGACGCTCATTTTATTAGGGTCGGGGGTAGGTTCTGCTTAGAGTTTGTAACCCTTTTCTCCTCCTGTCTCCTGGGGGGACCTGTGCTGGGTTTACATATAGTTGTGTCATTGTAACTTTAGCATGAGCCACACATGCACAAGTATTTTGTTTGTTTGTTTTTTTTAAATGTGATTGTACTGTGCTTGAACCTTTTTTACTTGGGTAGTCTGCCCCTGCATGCATTGGGCTACCCATTTGTAGGTGTCCTAACAGGTACTCGTCAAGCTAAGGCAATAGGGTTTGCTGCCTTATATCAGAGCTTCTCTGCTGAGGACCGATGATTAGGGGCATGTGGTAGAAAACAGCATAATGGATCATAGTTACGGATCTACCTAATCTTGATACAGCATAAGCTATCCAATTAAAAAAGCAGGCAAAAATTATTAGTAGTGATTTAACCCATCCAAGTTACAGTGTGTTTGCCCTGTTGCTGTCAGGAAAAAGATATAGGACACATAAAATGCAAACTAATCATTTGAAGTATAGCTTTTTCCTAGGGCTGTGTTGTCTATAAATTCACCAAGTGAAATTTTTACTTCTTCCGAATATTATAAATGTCACCTCACTCCTTCAGTCTCCTCTCGCATTACTAACTGACATTTCAGTATGGATGTTGGATGTTGCACCACTTCCTTAAAGTAAATCTTTCTAAAACCAAACTAATAATATCACCCCCCCCCCCCAAGATCAATAATGCAACTATCAGTCCCTCTAGGTATAATCCTAGACTCTGACTTGTCCTTTCAGCCCCAAATCCAATTGCTGTCAAAAGCTTGTAGAATTCACTTCTGCAGCATCTCTAAAGTTCACCCCTTTTTAACTAATGAAACCACCAAGCTACTCTTTCACTCCCTTGTTATCTCTCACCTTGACTATTGCAACTCTCTTCTCATAAGCCTACCTTTCCACAGGCTATTCCCTCTTCATTCTATCATGAATTCTGCAGCCAGACTTATGTACCAACCACTGCCATCCCTCTCTGCCAATCCCTCCACAGGCTTCCGATTTTCAAGCGAGTTAAATTCAAAATACTAACAACTCTGCCCCAAGCTACAGTACATCACCAAACCTATCAAATATCACCAAACCATACTCTCTGCTCCTCTCAAGCTCCCTTGTCTCCTCCTCCCATGCTCATCCCCAGGATTTCACCAGTGCCTCTCCCATCCTCTGGAATGATCTACCTCAATCTGTCCAGCTATCTCCCATTCTGGCTGCCTTTAGGTGATCCTTGAAAACGCATCCCTTCAGGGAAGCCTATCACGCCTCCAACTAAACTTATCACTTCCATCAGCTCATCCCCTACAGTTATAACCTTCTGTACCACTTCCCCCACCCTATTAGATTGTAAACTCATATAAGCAGGGCCCTCTTAACCCTCTTGTATTTTATTGCATTGTAACTGTACTGTCTCCTTTTATATCGAAAAGCGTTGCTCATTTTGTTGGTGCTATATAAATCCTGTATAATAATAATAACATACGACACAGTTTACAAGTTACACCAGCTGAGCCTATATAATATACAACATAGCATATAAAGTGCAGTGGTAAGGGTTATGTGACATACAGCACAGTTTAGAGCCTGACACAGATTATCAGCAGGGTTATAACTGAAAATCATAGTGCTCCATGGCAGAATATGTATGCTTCCTCAACATTGCAAACATTTTAGCCCCTTTACCACTGATGTATAATTGCTTTTATATTTAATATGTATGTCTCCAACGTACTGGCACTCCTTAGTGGCCTCAACCCTGTAACATTAATAGTCAATTACAAGCATCTGTAATAAAATCCAGATATACAGAAGCCAACATCTATCTGTAGAAACAGCTCAGGTTGGGGGAATTTAAAGGCACATCTTTTTTACATGTGTGTGCATGGGGTCTAACAGCCTTAGGAGAGAATTCTAGCCACAGTCTGGCTAGCTAGAAACTCTGCTGTGAAAATTTTTCACTAAGCGTGGTAATTTTGCTTTCTGTACCTTATTATAAATCCTTAGTAATAAAAAAGATTGAATATTACAAAACAGGTATGTAAATCCTGAAAGTGTAAATGAGCTGCTAATTAAAAAAAAGAAATCAATGATCTATGCTACAGTATTTTTGGTTTCATGTACGGTAATTTTCCAATTTTAATAAGTTTCCAACTGCATCCCATTCCAGAACACCCAGTTTCAATGATGCATGGCACAGCTGACTCAGTGAGCATCCAGTTAAGCAGAAAATGGGATGCGATTATGATGCTTATAGTGTTTTAGCTTCCTCTTCGCCTCATGGGAAGATTTTCTTAATACTTTCTGAAAATTAGATAATGGCATTCAAGGTGAAATCAGTTAATCCACATTTAGCTCAGACACTGCTTTGCTTTAGAGTTAGGGATCCAACTATCCGGGAGCCTTTCATTTTAATTTACACTGCCTATTTCTTATACCTTGTAACTTTTATGCCTCTTTGTTGGAACGATTGCACACCGACCTTAATTTCACACACACAGCAATGAGACTATGTTGCTCAAGGTCATTGGTAATTGTTGAGCGTATTTAAATATATTCAGAGATGGAAAATTGCCTTTGCATAATGTAGCATCTTAATATGACTAGATTTTTGCTGTGAAAACTTGCAGCAAACAATGAAATTATACCGAGGTCATTATCTAAAAATATTTTGGATTTTGGAAACATTTGTTCTCTCGGTGTTCAAACCTTTCTGAAATCAACAAATGCGTAGAAGTTTAAAGCCAAAAACTTGGCATACAAAAGTAGTTTGGACACAAACATTTTTTGAGACGTTAATTGCAGTGTTCTGTATAACAAATCACGACCTTGAATATTATTTGGCATTGATCATTTAATTTAGCTGGTCATGAATACTTGGATAGCTAAGACAGCATATACTTTATTTATTGTACTTATTTATACATATATTGCCAATACGTTGCACAGTTTTTTACAGATTCTACTAAATAATTTACCCATTCCACTGTGCCTTTTATGGGGGCAGATTTTGGAAGGCATTACACACTGTATACAAAAGATAACATACATTTGTTATTTGTGGTATATTATTTCTGGTTAATGGCAACTCTATTGCCACATGTTGTGATGTAGAAAACTACTAAATGCAGAGGGAAAAGTGAGTGAGAATAAGGGTACATAATGTCAAGGTAATTCATGCATATACCAATACATACAAGGGACATACAAACACAAAACCAAAAGGCACCAGAAAAAAAATATGGGAACAAAGCACAATAGACAAAAGAGGGAAATAGGTATAATGACATCTAGAACAACTAGGTACCAGGGAAAATATATGAATAAAACCAATCTGCATGGAACATGCTGTATGTCAGTCACATGTTAAGGAGATTGGTCATTTCTCTTGCCAACTAGGGTATTCATACGATGAAACACCAAAACTAACTCTAAATGTCAGAATATGCAGGGCATAAGAAAATACCAACACATACTCCTGCGTAGGGTTAGGGCTCCCTGTTAGGCAAAGCCAAATCTACTGTATTTCTTGAGTTTGAGTGTACAACCTATTCTTAATGCATTATGCTTAACAAATATTTGTATATTACATTTTTGTATTATTATGGCTGTGTACGTTGATATTAGAGCACAAACACATATACGGTTATTGCTAAATTGCAAAATGTAATGTTGATTTTTGCCAACCCCCTTTTAAGCACACAGTTTTAATTAAATTAATTGAAATGTTATACACTGCATACAAAACTTGTTTATAATAGTTTAAGCACCATGAAAAAAAAGGCTCATTATTATTTCATACCGGTTATTGAAACAGCACAAAATTTTACTACGAAAATATAGAAAAAGACACCTAAACTAATTGCTCTCTTTTTTTAGTGTACATTTTTCCAAAATACATAATTACAGTCAACCCAGTATAGTGCTTGTCCATTACAACTGTAACACCTTCCCAATATAGCCCTGACACTTCCTAAAGGATGACAAAAGGCAAAACATTTTTCAGTTTTGGGTATAGAGGGATATGAATTTGAACACATGCCCGTTTTCATTGCTGTCTGTGCCCCCATTTAGGGAGATTCACCCTCACTATTTGTCCTGTTTACCATTATTATCAAAAGTGAAAGTAAAAGGAACCCTACATTTTGTATTGTCCCCAGAAAAGTAGCAGAGGGAAAATTTTCCAATGGGGACACTAATTCCGGTGACCTGGGGGTCCCCAAGGAAATCCCTTAATCCGCAGGGATTTTCTCTCACTTCCTGTTTTTGCTCTTGGATAGGAAGTAAAGGTAAATCTACCCAATGGGACACAGGTGGCAAAAAAACCAGAGCGGTTTTAACCCCCTCCCCACCTTATTCTATCCACAATGAAAAAAAAAGTGTTGCGTTTTGTAAACGTCCTCGGATGGGAAGGGTGATAGCTGCAGCATCAACAGAGCAAGAGCAATAATTTTAGTGCCAGACCTGTGTAACTCTAAACTGGTAACTTGTAAAGGCTTTTAAAGTGTTGCCTGAAATAATGTTTCGGCACCAATATCTTGATTAGAATATCCATGAAACAGGATTTACAGTGGATTAAGCCAGTTAAGTGGAGATGGAACTGTGATGGTACAGAGTCACTATGGGTGAAGCTCCATAAGAGTGTATCAAATAGCAAATTGGTAAATGAGGAGGAGTCTCAGCTCCTTTCACAGGCTGAAATGACTAGGAAGTATGGCGATGTTATTATTATGGAGCATTTTAATTATCCTGAAATTAATAGAGCAACTGGAACTGCACAATCAACAAGGGCTTGCCATTTCTTAAATAAAATGCAAGACAATACCGTGAAACAGATGATGGAAGCCCAAACAAGGAAAATGATCTGTTGGATCCAGGGGCGGAGTGACAACTCATGGGGCCCCCGAGCAATAGGGGATCATGGGGCCCCTGTGTCCTTGCCCACACTCAAAAAAGCCTATAAAAAAGGTACCAGCGGTATTTCATGGGGCCCCCTACTGACACTGGGCCCTCGGGCAGTGCCCGAGTGCTCGAATGGTCAGTCCGCCCCTGGTTGGATCTATTCATTTCAAACAACACAGAATTTATTACAGATGTGCAAGTTAGAAATTGCTGAGAAATAGTCATCATGATGTAATCACATTTGTCAAGAAAGAGAAGCATGTTGGTATGACAAGACATCTGAATTTCAAAAAGCTAACTTCAGTATGCTTCAAGCCTTACTGCACAACACTCAATGGGGCAAATATTTGCAACAAAGAGCTCACAAGGCAAGTGGGAGTATCTTAACCGCTTCCCGACCCGCCCTATAGCAGAAGTACTGCTACAGGGTGGCAGGGATGCGCAAAATCATGCATATATACGCATATATTTTTTTGGGTGGGGGTGCTGCTATTGGCTCCTCGGCATGTCAATCACCAGTTCCTAGTGATCATCGGCAGAGCCGACAGGGGAGAGGTCTGTATGTAAGCAACACAGATCTCCCCTTTCAGCACAAACGTCTGCTTTATATTGCTGTGCACAGCAGAGCAATACAAAGCAGCTTGTTTCCTCAGTAAATCAAAACACAACACACTATGTAAAACATACACAGCCCACAGTTAACCCTTTGATTGCCACAGATGTTAACCCCTTCCTGCCCAGTGTCATTAGTACACTGTCGCT
Organism: Staurois parvus; assembly: GCF_062004578.1. Classification (NCBI taxonomy): domain Eukaryota; kingdom Metazoa; phylum Chordata; class Amphibia; order Anura; family Ranidae; genus Staurois; species Staurois parvus. Next base: position 14,320,926 of record NW_028318039.1, on the reverse strand, counting down.
GTTTTTTATTAGCACTGATCACTGTATTAGTGTCATTGGGGATGTCAGTGGCAGTTAGTCAGTTCCCCCCAGTGTCAGAGTGCCCCGCCACAGTCCTGCAATAAGTCGCTTATTGCCACTAGTAAAAAAATAAAAATAAAAATTTCCAGTATATATACACCGCCATTTGTAGATGCTATAACTTTCAAGTAAACCAATTAATTTACATGTATTGGTATTTTTTTTAGCAGAGACATGTACCAGAATACATTTTGTCCTACATTTATGAAGAAATTTTTGTTTTTTAATTTTTTTTACTGGATATATTTTATATCAAGAAGTTAAAAAAATTTTTTTTTTTTCAAAATTGTCAGTTTTTTTTTGTTTATAGCACAAAAAATAAAAAACGCACAGGTGATCAAATACCACCAAAAGAAAGCTCCATTTGTGGGAAAAAAGGTCATAAATCTCATTTATGTACAATGTTGCATGACCGCACAATTGTCAGTTAAAGTAACGCAGTGCCGTACCGCAAAAAATGGCCTGGTCAGGAATGGGGTGAATCCTCTGGAGGACAAGTGGTTAAAGATGAATTAAACAAGTACATTAGTCAGTGTATTCCACTGGGTAACAAGCATAAAAGAGCAAATTTAAATCTATGTGGCTAAATCATACCGTAAAAAACAAACAGTTGAGAAAAAGCAGCCTTTAAAAAAAGCACAAAGCACAAGGGACACCCTCAGGATTCTAGATGTACAAGGAATGCAACAGGAAATGCAAGAGAGATATCAGGGGGGCTAAAATAGAAATGAGAAACATATTGCTACAGCAAGTAAATCCAATTACATTTTTAAAAAATATATCTAAGTTGTAAAAAGGTTTTTAAAGAACAGATAGACCTCATAACGGATGAACACGGGAAGTTGGTAACAAATGAAAGGAAAAGGCAGTTATAATAAATAATTTTTTCTCTTCAGTCTTTATATACACAAAAGATGGGTTTGATGGTCTTAACAGTAATGTTAATGATGTAAACTAATCACCAGGTCCAGATGGCTTATAGCCATGAGTCCTTAGGGAACATAGCTCAGTTATAGCCAAGCTGCTATTTCTTAATTTTTAAAGACACCTTACTAACGGGAATGGTATTAACTGATTGGTGTAGAGCAAGATGCATACTAGGTAACTACAGCCTAATATCAACAGTATTTAAGTATTTGAAGGAACTATAAGAGGCTCTGTAAAGAAATGTATCTGTGGTAAAGGTATCATAAGTCACATCCAGTATGGATTATAAAAGACCATTCTTGTCACACTATCCTGTTATTGTTCTATAAGGAAATAAGCGAGAAATTGGATGAAGGACTGGACTGAACTAAGTCCAGTGGACGTAGTTTATCAAGATTTTGCAAAAGCCTTTGATACTGTACCTCATAAAAGTTTCCTCAATAAAATAAGGTCTGTTGGGAGCTGATGAAATTATATGTACATGCATATTAGGCTGGTTACATGAATAGGTCCAGAGAGTAGTGATGATTGGATGCTTTGAGTGGCATGCCCCAGGGTTCTGTCTTGGGGCCAGTGCTGTTCAGTTTGTTTATTAATGATACAGAGTTTTTAATCAAGAATTCAATCAGTGTTCGATGATACCAAATTATGCAATGAAAAAACAAGGATATAGCATAATTACAGGAAGACTTTGACAGAACAGAGGTTTGGGATTTTGGGAGCAAAAAATACATGTGTGTAAACTACACATTAGGAGAGGTTCCCCTGGGATAAGCAGTGATGGAAAAGGATCTGGGGGTGCTTGTATATCACAAGTTAGCAAGGGCATGCAATGCCATGCCATACCTAACAAAGGTAGCAAAATACTCTCATGCATTAAAAGGATATACATTCAAGACATCAAATTATTCAAATCAAATTAATTGACAAATCAATTATTCTACCCCTTTACAAAACACTGGTTTGGCCTCACCTTAATTATGCAGTTCAGGTATGAATCCCAATCCTCAGGAAAGATGGTGTTGAATTAGAAAGAGTTCAGCAAAGGGCAGCAAACTTAATAACGGGGATGGGGGAGGATTGACTATGTGGATTACAGTTTTTCACTCTGGAGAAGAGGAGCTTAAAAGGGGGTATGATTACAATTTACAAATATATCAAAGTTGACTTCAGTAACTGAAATAAACTGTTTATCCTAAGGTCCCTGAAGAGGACACATGGCCACACTCTGAGGTTGGATAGGCAGGTTTAACCTTAGATTTCAGAAAGGTTTTTTTTTTTTGTTACTATTAGAGCAGTTAAAATGTGGAACCCTTCACCCAGGAAGTGGTACTAGATGAGAGTGAATATACCGGGGTATGGGAATTGCAATGTGACTATCAATAACAAGCTTTGTTAGGTTCTCCTACTCTTTACAGGATCCAGTCAGCAGATGGGAAATTATTTGGCACAACATATACATAGGCATATGAAATAGCTGCAGCTGAAATTTTTTAGTGTTTCCTAGAGAAAGAAAGAAGACATAAATAGGATACACAAAACAAACCCTTGCAGTTTAACTGTGGCGGAGGTTGCTGTCACCAGTGCACTCATACAAGCAGTAGACCCTGCAATTTTTCTGTGTTTTGTGTTTTGAGAATGCAAAGTGCATGCTTAACAATCTGAGGCAGACACACAGAGAATGACAGGTTAGGAAAGGATATGATAAGTGTGGATAAGTGAGCAAGGACAAAGAAGAAATATATGTATAGGATGCATAGGAAAATTCTGGTAAAACTCTCATTAATATTTGCTTTAGTTGTCAGCTCAAAAAAGCAACTATTCATCCATTATACATGCACCAAATTTTCCGAAAGGCATACCAATAATAAATGCATACACATTTTTAAAAGTATAAATAATTGTCAAAGCTCAGAGCACCATTGTGTATATTTGGGTGCGTATTTTGGTATGTCCACAATTCTAAAACATCAGTTATATTGTTAGTTGTGCAAGTTCCAGTGAACACACTGAATTTCTCATGTCTCTATATAATTTGAAAATCAAATTATTATACCTAAAGTGTTACTAAACCAACAACAGTAAAATCAGTCTGTATATGCAGTAAAGAATGCTTGTTATACTCACTGTGGGACCTAAGGGGTTAATCCTCTGCACTGTATTTGATCCTGTCCTCTCTGATCCTCCCCTTATTTCAGTGCCCCCCTCTTATCTCCTGATAAGGCATATTGTGTGGAGTCATTCTGCACATGCTCAGTTTGGTGTGTATTGCTATAGAGGTTTTTTTTCTTGGGAGAGTGCATGTGATCAGCACAGGGTCAATCAACACTGTCCAGACAGAGGTCAGGGGTTCTGCAGCCTCCTAGAGCAAAATGAAAACTCCTCCTACAAGCTTTAACCAGTGCTCGGCTAGACACTGATAGAAGTCACAAGACAGCTCTAACTACTGACGAGAAAAGGTATTCAGCAGTTTATATTTACTAAAATAATTGCACTTCCATGTTCTGTGTGCTGTGGTAGACCAGATACAGTGAATGCAGGGTCCTGGGTTTAGTAACACTTTAATGGAATTGCACTGTAATGTCAAAGTATGACATTAACAAACAGATATAGTTGTGTTTCAAAGTCATCATAGCTAATGCATGTCTGAACAATTTTAAACATTATTTATACAATTAACTGTGTTGCAACGTGTTCAATGGGTTGCCATTATGAGACAATTATTGGCAACAGATTATCTTGTGTTTAAAAGTACCACAACTAGTACACTAATTTATGGTAGGTCTTTACATTTCCTTTCCAAATTAGTGCACTTATGAGATCCAAACCTCAGAGCAGTGCAAGGAACAAGCATTGCTAGGGATTGAAAATGAACAAACACTTCAATCTACATTGTACCCCCCGATTTTAAACAAAATTCCATCAACTGAATTCATTTCAAGTCAACTTCTCAACAGTTTCTTTGCATGCCTTGAGTTATTTCATTCACTATGAAAGAACTTGTGAAAAAGGTAAAAAATGAGATCTAATGTGGAGTGGTGAGGCCAAAGGATGTTAACCTGAATGACCTATCGCTTAGCTTGGAATTTTCCATACAATTCTTAATAAATTCTTATTAAATTATTCAAGTTACAGTGAATACGTACACTATATTGCCAAAAGTATTGGGACGCCTGCCTTGAACTTTAATGGCATCCCAGTCTTAGTCCGTAGGGTTAAATATTGAGTTGGCCCACCCTTTGCAGCTATACCAGCTTCAACACTTCTGAGAAGGCTGTCCATCCACAAGGTTTGGGTGTGTGTCTATGGGAATGTCTGTCCATTCTTCCAGAAGCACATTTGTGAGGTCAGGCACTGATGTCGGATGAGAAGGCCTGGCTTGCAGTCTCTGCTCTAATTCACTCCAAAAGGTGTTCTATCGGGTTGGGGTCAGGACTGGGGTTGAGGGCCAGTCAAGTTCCTCCACCCCAAACTTTCTCATCCATTTCTTTGTGGACCTTGCTTTGTGCACTGGTGCGCAGTAATGTTGGAACAGGAAGGGGCCAACCCCAAACTGTTCCCACAAAGTTGGGAGCATGAAATTGTCCAAAAGGTGTTGGTATGCTGATGCCTTAGGAGTTCCTTTCACTGGAACTAAGGGGCCAATCCCAATCCCTGAAAAACAACCCTTACACCACAATTCCCCTCCACCAAACTTTACACTTGGCACAATGCAGTCAGGCAAGTACCATTCTCTTGGCAACCGCCAAACCCAGAAACATCCATCGGATTGCCAGACAGAGAAGTGTGATTCATCCTTCCAGTGGATATGTCTCCATTGCTCTATAGTCCAGTGGTAGGGTGCTTTACACCACTGCATCCGACGCTTTGCATTGCACTTGGTGATGTAAGCCTTAGATGCAGTTGCTTGGCCTTGGAAACCCATTCCATGAAGCTCTCTACACACTGTTGTTGTGCTAATCTGAAGGCCACATGAAGTTTGGAGGTCTTTAGCTACTGACTCTGCAGACACTTGGCGACATCTGTGCACTGTGTGCTTCAGCATGTGCTGACTCCACTCTGATATTTTCAGTTGCTTCCACTTTGTTATAATAGCCCTAACAGTTGACCGTGGAATATTTAGTTGCATGGAAATTTCACGGATGGACTTGCATAGGTGGCAATCTATCACGGTACCACGCTTGAAATCACTGAGCTCCTGAGAGTGACCCATTCTTTCACAAATGTTTGTAGAAGCAGTCTGCATGTATAGGTACTTGATTTTATACACCTGTGGCCATGGAGGTGATTGGAACACCTGAATCCAATGATTTGGAGGGGTGTCCCAATACTTTTGGAATTATAGTGTATCTATTATACATTATGGGGTTGTGCATGTTCTCTTTCAATATGTAAGTTCACTTATCTTAATGAATGATGTGAAACAAAGTGAAAATATTTTGCTTTGCCAATATCCAATCAACTGCAAGGAAAATAAAAAAAAATAATTTTATTTGTATGTGATAGGATGATTAGAGCAATTTCACCTCATTAAAAAATTCACTTTACAAAGAGAAAATTCACCTAGTTTAGTGCATCAGGTAAAGTTGACTACAATCATCCAATCACGTACACGTACAAATGTGTTTTTAATTTTCCTTGTGCATCATTGGGTATTCTTTGTGAAGCAGATATTTATTTTGCTTCACTTCATTCATTTAGATAACCAAAAATTCATTTTGAGAGTAAACATGATCTACTTTTTTAATAAATCTGGGTCTATGTTTTAATTTTTTGTGTTTTAACACAATTGTAAAACTCCTTTATATCATAAACTTCTTCCCGGCCACCTACCACAGATTTACTGTGACAGAGTGAGCCCGTTGTGCTGGATCACGTACAGTTTGCATACGCTGGCAGAAATCGTGAAAATTTGGCATTTATATTGAAAATATGACTGATCGTACCAAAAAACTGTCTTTTAATTACGGGTAGTGATCATATGAAGCCATTTATTATAACATAGTTGTTTGGCTCCTTTTAAAATCATAATGATGACAGAAATCACCCAAATGTCCCTTATCAAAAGCTTGCATACCATGGAATGTTTGGCCTTGGTACAGACACACACAGGTAAAAATGTCAATTCAAGGTTAATTTCCCACATATGTGACTTTTTAAATTGCAACTAATGTCTGTGTATAAACAGTCAGTGAGTTTGTTAGCTCTCACGTGGATGCATTGATCAGGCTAGATATTGCACAATGGGGAGCAGAAAAGAACTGTCAAAAGACCTGCGCAACAAGGCAATAAAAATTTATAAATATGGAAAAGGATATTAAAGATATCCAAAGCATAGAATATGCCAGTCAGTACTGTTCAATCACTTGAAGAAGTGAAACGTTTGGGGATTTCCTGATACCAAGCCAAGGCCAGGTAGACCAAGAAAGATTGCAGCCTCAACTGCCAGAAGAATTGTTCAGGTTTCAAAGAAAAACCCACAGGTAACTTCAGGAGAAATACGGGCTGCTCTGGAAAAAGAAGTTTGTTTTAAGGAGCAGAATACAACAATACTTGAACAAAACTAAGGCACCAGAAAGAAGCCTTTACTGCTAGAATGCCACAAAAAAGCCCAACAATACCCTGACACACCTCAACACCACCTTGTGGCATTAACGCAGTAAAGTCTTTTTTCTGGCACCTTGATCTTTAAAGCGCTACTTCAATAGGATTCATGAAAATTGATTTAAATCATGGAAATTTTTCTTTTAATTATACAAAGAATTCATAAAATTTTAGCATAAAAACAATTTTTTGTGTTTATCTTAATATTTAACAATTGACCAAATTCATCCACAACAACATACTGTCCTATCGCCCCCATCTTTCAGCCTTTCCAGTCTTATGTCATAAGGAAAATGTCCTTTACAGTTTCTGATGACTACATTAACCTGTGGAGGAGAGGCATAGTTTGACATGTTTGAAGTATTATATAAAAACGTCCTCAGGACCTGTGGAGGATTGATATATGTGCATAACAAACAATTTCTTACACACAGTAAATACAGCCTGCTCCGCACGTTATAGATAGCTAGAAAATATACCACAAAGGGGCAACTACAGAACCAACCACATTCCATTTCCATTGGCATCTGGTGCCCTCATCAAAAAGGGACACCGGAGTTCCTGTTCAATAAAATAATTTTCCTACAGAAACACAAAACATTTGCCAGAGGAGGCTTAGTGAACTTCTTATCACTGAGAAAATCAACTATAATCTAACTGCTAGATTTATTTGTGCACCCGCTGCTAGTGACTGCACACTGCTTTTCCAATTACTGCCTATAAGCACACGCTGTACCTAATGGCAAATCCAGTCCTGCTGATGCCCCTTTTAGAATGTCCCAAAAATTAAATTCGCCACAACAACAAACTTTACCTAACGATGTTGCCTTAGCACACCAATTTTTCCCTTGTAGCCTTTTTTTTTAATCTGTGTCTTGTTGTACAAACAAGTAAGGGTGCAAAAGGTTGCAGTGGAGTAGGATAGCTAATACGGTGGACTTTTCTTGCTCCCCTACAAGGGAAAAAAAAATGAAAACCCTATAAATCCTTATTTTACATATGTCATAATAAAAATAATGATTTTTGTGTGCAGCTGTTAAATGTGTTTATCATTATGTAGTAAAAATGAATATTTCAATTAGCTGTGTCATTGATGAGCTGCATTTTAAAATTATACACAAAATAACATGTTAAAGCTGCACCGCCTGACATCAGGGATTGGGGAAATATTGATATTATGCCATCTAAAATGATCAGGTTGTCAAGAATGACACTGATTTGAAGTCCCACATTACCACGGTTGGTTGGAACCACACCAATGGGAAATCTGACTGCCTTGCTAGATTTGTCAACTTGTTGCTTTTATTTTGACAATATTTCAATGAATCATGTCATCACATCTGTTAAAATCCCTGGAAAAATTATATACAGCCAAGTAACAAAACAGTTGCACTCCATTTTGTTGTTGTTTATGCTTGGATTGCCCTCATGTGTGCCATCAGCCACAACTAAGTGTCATGACAGTTTCAAAGTTGCCATCTGCTTGTGAGGTGTGATCCAAAGATGTACACAAATCTTTTTTTTCTTCTGATTATCTGCCAATACATTGCATGAGTTTTTATGGCATATTAAAAGAGGTATGATGGCAAAACCATGCAGTTGGCTGCTGCAGTTAAACAAATTGTAGCTTTTGCCCACTATTGCTCAAAAAGTTGATATTTTCATTTAAAAATGGGGACTGAATGTCTGTCTGAATGTTTCGTCTTCCGTGTCTGTCTTAGCTGTTTCTTATACTTGTGCCATACTTTGCGTTTCTCTGGTACATTGAAAAGTCAAGCCACTGTGGGGGGGAATCAGGGGCGGACTGACCATTTGGAAACTCGGGCACTGCCCGAGGGCCCGGGGTCAGTAGGGGGCCCCATGAGATGCCCCTGGTACCTTTTTCATAGGCTTTTTTGAGTTTGGGCAAGGACACAGGGGCCCCATGATCCCCTATTGCCCGGGGGCCCCATGAGTTGTCAGTCCGCCCCTGGGGGGAACTACAGTAGCTATTATGAAAATGAAATGGCTGAGTATACATTTATGTGTATAAATAGCCTAGTGAACAACTGATTCACTCAAATTGGGTGATAAGAAGATAAATTCTGGAAGTACTTGATTCCATTATCACAGACGTGCATTACTACTGCAGGTTGATTATGGTTTGACAGAGGGTTAGGCTTACATTTAAACCAAGATCTCAGAGAGAAAGAGTTGAGAGTAGGTTGAGAGTTAGGGCAAGGACTTGGCAATTGGTTTATTTTTAAGGTTAATTGTTCAAGAAGAATATTACTGGAATAACAATTGCTTTACAAGTTGATCAATTACCTTAAAAAAAAAAAAATCACTATACGTCAATTGCACCTATCTTTCCCCTCATCCATCTCTCAATGTGAAAATCACTCACACATCCTTAATTCTAACTGACATAATTCCAATAATGTTAATTCCACAAGTCTTTAGTATATGATTGATAAAGTTGACAACAACTATATCTAAAGCTGAATGCCCTCTTAATTCCTTACATATCAGTAAAGGACTTCCAGACATGAAACATGAACTGGGAGGGTAGGTTATGTCCACTTTCATGGATTTTCAATAAAATATATCTTTAGCACCAACATACTGTAAGTAAAGTACCAATTTTACTTGTACAAGGTGTAACTTCACCTATATGTAATCACATGAAACATGCTTTTTACATGTGCTGAATATCTGTCACTCTGAGATTCTGCTTTGTAAGAGAGGAGTTGGCAAAAGTCTTCATTCCTTAACTTCACATTTTTCACTAGAGTAGCATGATGCAAACATTTTTTATGCTGTCATGTTAAGTTTTGAGTGATTTGCATTCACCCCTGAAATTATAGATAACTAATACTTCCCCAAATGGATGACCACTTTGAACTTCTGCAAGAACAGAAAAGATAATACAGGACAAATGTAGCTAGAGGTCCTGTCAGTGTTAAAGCGTATCTAATGTCAAAATGTAAAATCATATATTCATTTCTACATTGTATTTTGGCTATTTCTAGCCTTCTCCTATTAAACGGAATGATCTTGAAGTCTGTAAACTTACTTAGTGAAGGTTCCCACACATTTACTTCCTTTTAACACATATTCACTATACTCTGTAAGTGCGCACTACTGTGTCACAGAATTCACAGTCTGCCTTCTGAGCTACAAAGATGCTGAGAGGTTGAGTTTCAGGAGGTGGAGTCAGCATAGGGATCACTGCTTGCAGGCAGCAAGGTACCATGGGATATGTAGTCCTTATATTTAAAAGTAAAACAGCAGAGGAGGTATCCCTGCAAATATGGGGCCTTAGTTTATAGGTAACTGTAAACCAGGGGCGGACTGACCATTTGGTAACTCGGGCACTGCCCGAGGGCCGGGGTCAGTAGATGGCCCCATGAGATGTCCCTGGTACCTTTTTCATAGGCTTTTTTGAGTTTGGGCAAGGACACAGGGGCCCCATGATCCCCTATAGCCCCGGGGCCCCATGAGTTGTCAGTCCGCCCCTGCTCTAAACTGATGACCTGTAAAAGCTTTCAAAACAATGACTACAGAGAATTTTGGGGATCATATTTTTTTGCAATTTCACAGGTGTACAGAAACTTAAGCTTGACATGTTTGGTGTTTATTTCCTCAACACAGCCCCATATTTCATATTTTACCAAAAATCTGATATTATGTTATGTTTGTTAGCACAAAAAATCTATTTTAATGTATTTTTTCCAAAAAATATCTGTTTAATAATCCATCATTTTTGTACAGGGCTTCTGCTTTCAGAATAAATTCAATTGTTTGCGTGTTTAAAGTAATTTCTAGCTAAAAAATTTTGATATTACCATGTGTGCAACAAAAATTTGCCCCAGTAGACAAGTGGTTAATGGGAGGCTAATGGGAGTCAAACATTTAAGTATAAAGAAGTAGCTGTGCACACGCGTGAGAAAAAAATTATAAATGGCCTGATCCCACCATTACATTGCTAGAACAAGGATTAGGTCAATGGTCACTTATACGTATACTTTTGGAGTGAAAACAAATGCTTTCAGTGTTGGAAGTAATAGCCTAAGCCACTCTTATTCTTTGTGTGAATGGTGTAACAATGGGAGTCTTTTTGCAACTGAGGACAGGCATATAGTACATGTTTCCCTACTTGTTGTTCTAAGGGAGACATCTACCCATTTATGGCTAGCCTAAGAAAAACATAGGGTAGTATAAGGCATATCTGAAACACTGTAATCATCTGAGCAGCTCGGTAGTACTATACTTGGCTTGTTTTGTTTGGAGTTTCTCTTGTTCATGTGTTCATTTATTCATTCATCTGCTAAAACACAACCAGTCAATGTTAAGAGGTAGCATTCATGTGTCTATCAATATGAGTATCAATATAATAGTAATATAAGAGAACAGGGATGTAATTACCATAATGGTACTCGTGGCCATGTGCTAACTTTTTTTTTCTTGATTTGTTTTTCTCTTCTGTACACCTCTGGACATCTGTGGCTGAATTCATCAAAAAAAATGTGGGGAAAGAGGGTTCAGAGAATGTTGTAAGGAGTCAGATGACTCACTATAGTTCAAGAAACATGAAATCAGGAGTGGCTTGACTTCAACCGAAGATGGTGGCTTAGATCCAGAGCTCCAACACCCGGCAGGGAATAATAGCGCCACACTGCTTCCAGGCAAAATGCCCAGGAAAAGGAAAGAGTGTCACCAGCCCCAAAAACTGACAGCCTACTTTTCCCAGCCTCAGCAGTGGCATGGGCAAGATGGCGCCAGCTTATCTTCCTCCTCTCCATCGAACACTTGATCCCCACACAGAGATCAGAACAACTTCCATAGGAACAACCAATGTTATGATGGAACATCACAAGCCTCAACACCATCATTAAGAAGCTCTTTGAAATCTAGAATCAGGATGGATGACTCTAATCTGCAGCAACGTGAGGTGAGTTCTAACCCTGATTCACAAGAAGACACTAAAGAATTCCCAGAATCTATTAAATCTTTCCCCACTTCTAATCAATCAATTTTAGATACTGCTTTAAAAGACATGTTAATTTCTCTCAGAAGCACTATTCATACAGACATGATGGCTTGTATGAAGAAGTTCAACACTGAACTCACTGCTGTAGGTGATAGAGTGAATTATATTGAGACAAAGATGGTGGAATATCCCGCCTCAATAATGAGCTAATAGATGCACATGACACCACTGAAGAGGAACATATCTGGTTAAAAGCAAAGCTCGCTGACCTAGAAGATAGGTCCAGGAGGAATAATCTTAAAATTAGAGGAATTTCAGAAACAGTTCAACCGGTAGCACTCCATTCATACGTTACTACAATGTTTTCATCCCTCATTCTAGACCTATCTCTACTGGAATTAACTATAGACAGGATACACCACATTACAAAGCCTTCACATCCAGTTTTATACTGACCTATCACAGCATACATTGCAATGGACACAGCTGATCACGTGATGTGGTAAAAGGCCAATCACAGTGGCCTTTTACCACATGATCAGCCGTGTCCAATGACACCGGGAAATGCAATTGCCGGGTCTCGGCTGCACTTTCCTCACGCTGTCAGAGCGTGAGGAAAGTACTGCCGAGAACTGGCAGTTGTCAGAGCAGGGATCGGCACCGATCATCAGGGCACTGATGATCACTGATCTGATGATTAGTGCCCAGCAGTGCCACCGACCAGTTCCGCCCACCTGTGCCCAGCAGTTCGCCCACCTCTGCTCAGCAGTGCACCCACCTGTGCATAGCAGTGCGCCCACCTGCACCCAGCAGTGCACCCAGCAGTGCCACCCACCAGTGCTCAGAAGTGCCACCTACCTGTGCCCAGCAGTGCCACCCATCTGTGCCCACCCACATGTGCCCACCAGTGCCACCCACCAGTGCTCATCAGTGGGCAGTTGTCAGAGCAGGGATCGGCACCGATCATCAGGGCACTGATGATCAGTGCCCTGATGATCGGTGCCCAGCAGTGCCACCAACCAGTTCCGCCCACCTGTGCCCAGCAGTTCGCCCACCTCTGCCCAGCAGTGCACCCACCTGTGCCTAGCAGTGCGCCCACCTGCGCCCAGCAGTGCACCCACCTGTGCCACCCAGCAGTGCCACCCACCAGTGCTCAGAAGTGCCACCTACCTGTGCCCAGCAGTGCCACCCACCTGTGCCCACCCACATGTGCCCACCAGTGCCACCCACCTGTGCCCACCTGTGCCAGCCACCAGTGCCCATCAGTGCAGCCCAGCAGTGCTGCCAGTCAGTGCCACCAGTCAGTGCCCAGCGGTTGTGCCAGTCAGTGCCCAGCAGTTGTGCCAGTCAATACCTAGCAGTGCCGCCAGTCAGTGCCCAGCAGTGATGCCAGTCAGTGCCACCTATCAGTGCTGTCTATCAGTGCCACCAATCAGTGCCGCCTATCCGTGACACCTCATTAGTGCTGCCTATCAGTGCCGCCTATCCGTGCCACCTCATTAGTGCTGCCTATCAGTGCTGCCTATCAGTGTCCATTAGTGCCACCTATTAGTGCCCATCCGTGCTGCCTCATCAACGCACATCAGTGAAGGAGAAAAATTACCTGTTTGAAAAATGTTATAATAGAAACAAAGAAACTTTTTTTTTTTCAAAATCTTTGCACTTTTTTTGTTTTTTTGTTTATAGTGCAAAAAGTAAAGTGCCCAGAGGCAATTAAATACTACCAAAAGAAAGCTCTATTTGTGAGAAAAAAATTATAAAAATTTCATATGGGTACAATGTTGCATGATCGCGCAATTGTCATTCAAAGTACGACAGCGCTGAAAGCTGAAAATTGGCCTGGTAAAGAAGGGGGTTATAAGTGCCCGGTAGGCAAGTGGTTAATAACACTCAATTTACTTTGATGGGTGTTTATGCTCCAAATACACACCAAGTCTGTTTCCTCAATGGTCTGATGTGAAAAATCAGGAAAGTACAGCAAGGATCAATTCTGCTATGTGAAGACTTTAACATCACCCCAGACCCTCAAATTGACTCTACATCAGCTACTTCTGCAAAAACTCCATTTCTACTACCCTTTATGCGCTCTCACGACCTGTATAATGCATGGCGTTGCACTAACGCAAATGAAAGAGATTATCATTTTCTGGCTAATAGGCATTGCACCTGCTCTAGGATAGATTTATTTTTCACAGACAAGTGGTTTCTCAAAAAAATAAATCAAGCTAAAATCAATGATATCACATGGTCAGATCATGCGTCAATACTTCTTACAGTGGCAGACGCATATCCTAAATATTCTAACCCACAATTCACGCAAAATTCTGCCACTACAAAAAATTTGGAGAGCCACGCGACTGATTATTTCGATCTCAACTCTCCTTTCACTGATAATGCATTTATCTTATGGAATGCACACAAAGCATATATCTGAGGTATCTTTATCAAATTGGGTGCGAGGGCAAAGAGACAGAGACAGTGACAAATAGACATCCTTCTTTCAGACATACGCTCTTTAGAAAATCAAAACAAAATAAAACCCTCCCACCAGAAAACTACCAAACTTTCTAAATTAAGGCACGAATTAAGGTTAGCACTGTTGAATAACTATGAAAAATATAAAAATATATAACAGATTGAGAATGATTTTCTACTCCTCCGGTAATAAGGCGGGTAAGGTATTAGCACACATAATACAAGGTCAGAGTTTTAAAACGAGAATACCATTCCATACCATCAACCCCAAGTCTAACAACAAAGTATATGACCCCCCCGCAAATTGCAGATGTATTTAGCGAGTATTACAGCTCTCTTTAAAACTTGAGACAAGATAATCAGGTTACCCAACCTTCATCAGGTATTATAGACAACTTCTTAACTAATTTAAATCTACCACAGCTCTTTCCACCACAGATTCAAAAATTGAACTCTCCCTTTTCATTACCTGAAGTGTTACAGGTCATAGATACACTACCCAATAACAAGTCCTCTGGCCCTAATGGTCTGACTGGGGAATACTATAAACAGTTTAAAAATATATCTCCTTATCTCAAAAGAGTATATGACCAAGCTGCTTTATCGACTTCCTTCCCACCAGAAATGCTAGAGGCTATGATAGTAACTTTACCAAAACCAGGGAATTCACCAGACACCCCTCTTAATTTTAGGCCAATATCTCTCCTGAATAATGACCTAAAAATATATGCTTGGGTTGGTAAACATTCTTCCTACCCTAATTCACCCATCTGGTTTTACCAAAGGGAGGCAGACTTCTGACGATACCAGGAGGCTGATCGATATCAGACACCTTCTCTGCTGCTGGCTTTGGACGTGGAGAAGGAGTGAATTGGCTGTGTCTGGAAAAAGTGCTTCTTAAATTCAGCTTTCAGGGGCATATGTATACTCTTCCATCTGCACGAGTAATATACATCAGGAGTACTATCGAATCCCTTCCATATAATTAATGGCACCCGCCAGGGATGCCCCTTATCTCCATTAACCTCCCTAGCGGTCTGATTATGTCAGTATTTCTGTGCTCAAAGCAGTACATTTTTTTGCATGGAAATATGTTGTTTTTTTATTGTAGGCCTGTAATTCTTAGGAATAACTCACTGAAATCTGTCCGAACAAGAGTCTAGTAAACATCTCGGGTAGGATAAAACTTGAAACACGAAATCATAACTTATAATATAATAAATAATCATAAAAAAAAATAATAATACATTTAATTCAATAATGTAATCAGACCAAAAACACTGAAATTTGAAATAGAGCGCCAAGTTCGCACATCACTGAGCTTAGTCGCAAAATCGTTTTCAGTGTCTGATGACGAATTTCCCCACAAATCATTATCACTCAATTCTGCAAGTGGTTCTAATTTACTATCGCTGTTCTCTAGCCGGTCTAAAATCGCGTTTGACCTAAAGGGATGCTTTTTGGATGTCATGGACGTTTCTCAGTTTCCAGGCAGAAAGAACAGTCAAAATGCAGGCAGGGCACAGGACAAAGCACTAGGGACAAAATGTATGTGAAATGCTTTGATACAGTAATGTTTTACTATGTGATTTTAGTGTATTGAGTGAATGTCACTTTTTACATTTTTAAATTTCCTGCCGGTTACGTCCCCCTTATGTCCCGTATGTCCCGATGCTCGCAGGGACAGGAACCAGGAAGATGGATGCCGGCATCAGCCGGAGGAGATGGCTGGGGATGCTGCAGGGGGGACATCGCGGGAGCGCAGGACAAGGTAAGTGCTGAAGGGAATCCCTGAGCGATGCTGCAGGGTAATTCCGATGTGTAGCTCGGGGTTATCGCTTTTTGTACTGAAAGTTAACCCCGAGCTACACTCAGGAATACCGCCAGGGGGGTTAATTTTTAATCTCATAATGGAACCCTTGGCTTCTAGTATTAGACAACACCCTGACATTACTGGTTTTCTGATCAAAGGTAGCAAACATGTTATAAGCCTCTTTGCAGATGATGTTATTTTAATGCTAACTAAACCACTATCTTCTCTAGAATATGTGTGACAGTTATTACAAAAGTATGGTATGGTATCATATTACAAAGTAAAAGACACCAAATCCCATACAGTTGTGGCCAAAATTATTCAACCCCCACTGAAATTGAGTGTTTTGGCCAGTTTGACATTGCTTTTGATCATTCAGTCATCTTGCTTACATTTACATTAAAGAGGCACTTGTAGGTCAGACAAATATAACATAACAGTTATAATGAAATAACCACAAATGTCTTTTCTGTGCTCACAGCATTATCAGTTTTATTCAACCCCCAAGTGACATTCAATCTTAGTACTTAGTACAGCATCCTTTTACAGTTATAACAGCTTTTAAACGTGAAGCATAGCTTGACACAAGTGTCTTGCAGCGATCTACGGGTATCTTCGCCCATTCTTCATGGGCAAAGGCCTCCAGTTCAGTCACATTCTTAGGCTTGCGCACTGCAACTGCTTTCTTTAAGTCCCACCAGAGGTTCTCAATCGGATTTAAGTCTGGTGACTGCGATGGCCACTCCAAAATGTTCCAGCCTTTCCTCTGCAACCATGCTCTAGTGGACTTGGAGGTATGCTTGGGATCATTGTCCTGTTGAAAGGTCCAACGTCTCCCAAGCCTCAGGTGTGTGACGGACTGCATCACGTTTCCATCCAATATCTCCTGGTACTGAAGAGAATTCATGGTACCTTGCACACGCTGAAGCTTCCCTGTACCTGCAGAAGCAAAACAGCCCCAAAGCATGATTGACCCTCCACCATGCTTCACAGTAGGCAAGGTGTTCTTTTCATCATAGGCCTTGTTCTTCCTCCTCCAAACATAGCGTTGATCCATGGGCCCAAACAGTTCTAATTTTGTTTCATCAGTCCACAGAACACTATCCCACAACTTTTGTGGTTTGTCCACATGGCTTTTGGCATACTGCAGTCGACTCTTCTTATTCTTTGGAGACAGCAAGGGGGTACGCCTGGGAGTTCTGGCACGGAGGCCTTCATTACGCAGTGTGCGTCTTATTGTCTGGGCTGAAACTTCTGTACCCACATCTGACAAATCTTTTCTCAGTTCCTCAGCAGTCACACGGGGACTTCTCTCCACTCTACGCTTCAGGTAGCGCACAGCAGTCGAAGTCAGCATCTTCTTTCTGCCACGACCAGGTAGCGTTTCAACAGTGCCCTTTGCCTTGAATTTGCGAATGATGCTTCCTAAGGTGTCTCTTGGTATGTTTAACATCTTTGCAATCTTCTTATAGCCATTGCCCTTCCTGTGAAGAGAAATCACCTCTTCTCTTGTCTTCCTGGACCATTCTCTTGCCTTCACCATGTTTGTAACCACACCAGTAAATGTCTAGAAGGAGCTGAGTATCACAGTCATTTTAAAGCTGCCTAATTGGTGCTTATTATGCTTGATTGCTGCTCGGTGACATCCACAGGTGTTTTCAATACCTGATGGAAAGCACCTGTATGAACCTCTGTTCTTCAGAGTGGTAGTCTTTAAGGGGTTGAATAATTGTGGCAATGAAGAAACCACATAAGAACCATTTACTACTGTATTACATAAACAATTGATGTCATTTTAGTTGCATTTGGGTAGTTACAACGTCCTTGTAGGATTTGATTCTGAATACAATTCCAAATGTACACTATAGTCCCTAAACCCCTTTACAGCATTGGGGGTTGAATAATTTTGGCCACAACTGTATATTTGACATGGGGGTACTACCACAACACAGACACAGCTTACAGTCTAAATTCCCTTACCTATGGAAAGACTCAGAAATTTCTTATTTGGGTATTACCCTAACATCTTGCCCTGACCAACTATTTAGAGTCAACTATCTACCTTTGGAAACCAAGTTAAAAGAAGGTCTACTACATTTAAGCAAACATGCTTTATCATGGTCTGGTAGATCAGCAGCATTCAAGATGCAATTACTACCCCAGATTCTGTATGTACTTCACTCGGTACCTATTCCTGCTAGCAAGACATTTTTCCATACCCTGCAGTCTATATTACATATATTTCTATCGGAGGGAAAAAAGCATGTTGTGCATTTACGGAATTGATTAAAGAAAGGTCCGCAGGGTGGCTAGGACTGATGGTTCTTCATTTAGCTGCAATATTAGCACAATTGTGGTACTGGTTTCCAAACTCACCTAATTCCTTATGGGGGAAAATTGAACAAACACAAATCCCAGGTGGGCATATATACACGTTCCTATTAGCATATCTTCACCTCACTGTTATTCCAAAGAAATTTTCATTACCAATTTTAGCGACGTTGAACACGTGGAAAACGCTAATCGTCTCTATAGGCAAAAAGATTTCGCCCCCAGCTGTTCCACTGACTATCCCAATCTCCATATACTCCATATTATTGACTGATATTGATCTAGAACAGTTGAAATCATGTGGTATACAACAGGCATCAGATCTGTTTGTAGGATCCTCTCTGAAATCCTTTGCCTCTCTACAATTGGATTACCAACTACCTAGTTCAGAATTTTACTCCTATCTCAGGGTAGCGTCTTATACCCCCAAGAATATCCCCATTAAGTATGAGCTTCCATGGATAATTGGACATTACTACACAACTATCCGCAATGGAGGGGTATCGATAATTTATAACTTTCTAGATGGGAAATCTTTGTTTACAAAAACACACTCTATTTTAGCCTGGGAAAGGGATCTTACCAGTTCCTATTCTGATATACAATGGCAAAAAGCCCTACGGTACACATTTACCTCGACTAAGTGTGCTAAACTATGGGATTTTACTCATAAAATTATGTTAGGATGGTACCTTACTCCATATAAATTGGCTAGATTTCAATCCTCACAATCCCCACTATGTTGGATGCAATGTATGCAGACTGTTAAATTATATCATATTCTCTGGTCATGTAGCAAACTAGTTAATTTTTGGCTGGTAATGTTTAATATTCTTACCCAGGTCACAGGATTATCCATACCACCCTCTCCTGCATTGGTCGTCCTGCACTTGGGTAAACCGGATATTCCTCCTCTCTTTAGACAATTCACAACTCATTTTTTTGGCAGCAAAGCTGACAATTCTACATATATGGAGATCACCATCCTCCTCAAATATTAATGATACCATACTGACACTTAACACTCACTACACATATGAATGTATGTTAGCCACAATTGCTGAAAAATACTCTACCTTTAGCAAGAATTGGCAGGTATGGAATGAGTGGTACACATCTAAAAAAAAAATATGTATGTAAACCTTTTACTCCTTGCTCTTTCGTAATGCTTTCAAACAAAATTGGCATATGTCTTGGGTCCTGAACCACAAACTGTTGAATTTACTTTTGTATAGTTAATCTTTATAATTTTACATTCTAATCTTTATTTCACAATCGTTTTTTCTTTTCTAACTATATGTTGCATAGATGGCACTAAAACATTTCAGGTTTCCCACAGCATACTGTATTCTTAATGGATAATGATGTTTTGTACCAGATACAAGTGCCATTTACTGTGTCATATTGTTTCAGCTGGTTAATGTATACCTTTCCTTTGACTTTGGTTTACTAAAATTTGAAAACAACAATAAAAATGTATTGAAATTAAGAAATATTAAATCATCACTCCTTTCTTTTCTTTTTTTCGGTGGTCTGTACAGTTAAAAATATACCTGTATACAGAGCAGACTTCTTTCTACATTCAATTGTGCATTCTAGCAGTAATGTTTATTATAATAATCACATGTTCCAACAGGAGGGGCTTATGCGAAATGACATTGTCGTTCAGTGTGCCTAGGCTGCATGGTGTCTATAAAAAGGACCATATGGGACCAGTACAAATAGTGGAAAATAAGTAATAATAATAATACTATTATTAATATTATTGATAATAATAATAATATGAAACCAATATTATTCTGTAGGTTTTAGAGAAATAATGTATCTGAACATTCTCCCTGACTTTCGAAATTCATTTGCAAAATAAAAGAGGAAATTGTTGTAGGAAGAACATTTGATTAATGTAGACATATTGAGGAACTTCATAGTGTTCATGACGGTGTAATAATTTTGAGTTATTTTCCTAATACTATATAAAAACCCACATATAACTAATATGTCATGTCGATCTTTCAAATTCTGAGCAAACCACCAAAACTGAAGAAGATAGATGAACAAGAATAGGTTATAAAAATGAAAATGTATTCACAGAGAAAGAATGCTTTAGGTAGAAGCATTTTGTTCAGTACATGAATGATTCCCAATTTCTTTCCTCCAGCAGAACACTGATTTAGATTTTTACATTCTGAATGAAGGCTATTAATGTGTACTATGTCAACAGTTAATTATCTGTAAGCTAATAAATAATTTCTGAATATATCTTAGCCATGTTTCTAAATAGGGCTCAGGCTGTTTTTAGATATTAACCACTTACCCTCCAGATGCCCCCCTTCCTGACCAAGCTATTTTTTGCGATACTGCGTTACATTAGCTGACAATTGCGTGATCATGCAATGCTGCACCCAAATAGAATTTACGTCTTTTTTTCCCCACAAATAGAGATTGCTTTTGGTGGTATTTGATCACCTGTGTATTTTTTATTTTTTGCACTATATAAAAAAAAGACCGACGATTTTGAGAAACAATATTTTTTTACTTTTTGCTAATTAACATGTCCAGTAAAAAAAACGTAAAAAAATCAAATTTCAGCGTAAATTTAGGCCATAATATATTCTGCGACATGTCTTTGCTAAAAAATCCCAATACGTGTAAATTAATTGGTTTATGTGAAAGTTATAGTGTTTACAAATGGTGGTGTATATATATATATATATATATATATATATATATATACTAGTAATGGCGGCGATCAGCGACTTATAGTGGGACTGCAGCAGGCATTCTGACACTGGTGGGAACTGACTTGGTGTCACTGACATCCCCAGAGACACCAATACAGTGATCAGTGCTAATAAAAAGCACTGACACTGTACTAATGACACTGGGCAGAAAGGGGTTAACATGTGGGGTGATCAAAGGGTTAACTGTGTGCTGTTTGACTATGAGGCTGTGTGCTGTCTTTTACTGTAAACACAGGTCTTTCCCACGTTGGAGATACTCAGCAATCACCAGGTGCCGGAGCGAAATCATCGTCCAGGACACGAGGCCGAGGCCGGGAATGGCGGTGTGGGTAGAGCGTGTTTCCCTCCTTACCCAGTACTGCAAATGTACATATATATATAGATATATATATGTGATTTTGCGCACCCGTACAACCCTGTAGCAGTATTTCTGCTATAGGGCAGCATGGAAGCAGTCAAAGAAAAACCCTGGTCTGAATTAGAAATGTTTCTGCACAATATAATGGTAGAGTTTTGCAAAGCTTTAATTAAAACTCTTGAACAATTCTTTCTTACGTTTCTGAGGTTGAGACAAAATCTAGTAAAATAATTTGTTATACATGTTAGCCAAACTTTAAAGTGCACCTATAGGCTAATGACATTTTAGTTTTTATACATTCTTAAGAAGTAATAAATAAGTATTAAATTGAGTGCATACAACCTCAGGAGCTGCAAAAAAATATGGTGCGACTCACAGAATAAGCACCTACAGCATATATAAGTCCAAGTACAAAAATGTTATACAGTGAAGGAAAAAAGTAGGTGATCCCCTGCTGATTTTGAATATTTTCCCACTCACACAGAAATGATCTGTTTAAAAATCAAATGGTAGGTGTATTGTAACACTGAGAGTCAGAATAGCAACAAAAAATTCAAAAGAAATGCATGTCTAACAAATTATGCACTGATTTGAATGTTCATGAGGGAAATAAGTATTTGATCCCCTTCACAAAATTTGACCTTGTACTTGGTGGTAAATCCCTTGTTGGCAATCACAGAGGCCAGAGGTTTCCTGTAGTTGGCCACCAGGTTTGCACACATCTCAGGAGGGATTTTGGCCCGCTCCTCTTGGCAGATCCTGTCCAAGTCATTAAGGTTTGGTGGTTGACGTTTGGCAACTCGAACTTTCAGCTCCCTCCACAGATTTTCAATCAGATTAAGGTCTGGAGACTGGCTAGGCCACTCCAGGACCTTACTGTGCTTTTTCTTGAGCCACTCCTTTGTTGCCTTGGCCGTGTGTTATGGATCATTGTCATGCTGGAACACCCATCCACGACCCATTTTCAATGCCATAGCTGAGGGAAGAAGGTTCTCACCCACGACTGGACGGTACATTGCCCCGTCCATCATCCCTTTGATGCAGTACAGTTGTCCTGTCCCCTTAGCAGAAAAACACCCCCAAAGCAGAATGTTTCCACCACCATGTTAGACAGTTGGGATGGTGTTCTTGGGGGTGTTCTTGGGGTCATTGGCAGCATTCCTCCTCCTCCAAACATGGTGAGTTGAGTTGATGCCAAAGAGCTCGATTTTGGTCTCATCTGACCGCAACACTTTCAACTAGTTGTGGGATTATTCCTCCCTGTTCTCATGATCATTGTCAATCCATGAAGTGAGATCTTGCATGGTGCACCAGACCTAGGCAGACTGACAGATGTTTTGTGTTTCTTCCATTTGCGAATGAATGCACCAACTGTTGTCACCTTCTCACCAAGCTGCTTGGCGATAATTTGGTAGCCCAGTCCAGCCTTGTGTAGGTCTACAATCTTGTCCCTGATATCCTTGGACAGCTCTTTGGTCTTTGTCATGGTGGAGAGTTTGGAATCTGATTGTTTGATTGCTCCTGTGGACAGATGTCTTTTATACAGGTAACAAAATGAGATTAGCAGGACTCCCTGTAAGAGACTGCTTCTAATCTCAGCTTGTTACCTGTATAAAGGACACCTGGTAGCCAGAAATCCTGCTGAATGATAGGGGATCAAATACTTATTTCCCTCATGAACATGCAAATCAGTACATAATTTGTTAGACATGCATTTCTTTTGAATTTTCTTTTGCTATTCTGTCTCTCAGTGTTACGATACACCTACCATTCGATTTTTAGACTGATCACTGTTTGATCACCCACTTCGTGAGTGGGAAAATATTCAAAATCAGCAGGGGATCAAATACTTATTTCCTTCACTGTATATTGCAAATTACCAGTTCTTAGATGAGGTAGGTGCATTCCCTTCTTTTTTCAGGCTTTTTTCCCCCTCTATTTTCATCCAGTAAACCTGCTGGTAATATACATCCCATTCTAGGGTTAAAGCGCTTATTCACTGTACTGAATGTATGGATCAACAGCATTGTCACCATAGGAAAGAAATTGTTAAGAATACAAAACACCTACCATTCTTCTGCTTTACATAGCATAGTGGGGGAGATGTGCTGCAATAAGCAGAGAGAGCTAGAAACAATTCAAACTGAAAACATCCAGCAAAACCACAGAGCATAGGAGGTTATCACCTCACTAGATTTCTGGCAGGATCAACATAGATTTTTGGCACTTATCTAACAGATATAAAAAAAATTGTTTCAATGCTATACTTAAAGTGTTACTAAACCCACAACAGTAAAATCAGTCTATATATGCAGTAAAGCATGCTTGTTGTACTCACTGTGGAACCTAAGGGGTTAACTCTCTGCACTGTGTAAAAATACTGTTTGATCCTGACTTTTCTGATCCTCTCCTTCTTCCAGTGCTCCCCTCTTATTTCCTGATAAGACATATTATGTGGAGACAGTGCACATGCTCAATATGGTGTGTATTGCTAGGGAGGTTTTTTTTCTTCTTGGGAAGTGCATGTGACCAGCACAGGGCCAATCAGCACTGCCCAAACAGAGGTTAGGGGTTCTGCATCCTCCTAGAGAAAACTCATCCTACAAGCTTTACCCAGTGCTCTGCTGCACACTGATAGAAGTCACAAGACTGCTCTAACTGCTGGTGAGAAAAGGTATTTAGCAGTTTATATTTACTAAAATAATTGCATTTCCATGTTCTGTGTACTGTGGGAGACCAAATATAGTGAATGCAGGGTCCTGGGTTTAGAAACACTTTAACATGCCAAAAGAGAGCAAACAAGAGAAGTTCATTGGTAGGGTTTACATACTGTTTAGAGTCTTTGAAAGGGTAAGGAAGCCTTCACACAAAGTTGTTTCACTTTTTTCCATTACACTCTTAAGTAGATCTAGCCCCCTACCCCCAATCTAGTTACCTGCCTAGCTCTTGCCATAAGGCTCAGGGAAGTGTTTACATTTTTCCAGTGGCTTCTTGCCTGTGCAGCCTGGCCCCATATGATTCTCAAAGGCTGATAGTCAGATAGGAGCCAATTCATCTTCTAGCCTCATGGAAGTCTAAAATAATAAGCAAGTGCCTATTACCCTGTTGGGTTGTGTCTATAATCAAAAGTCTCTTCTCTCTACTTCTGCAAAACAAACAGACATCTGGCTAGTAAGTAAGACTAGGGTCTATGTCACACTCATCTGGGAGGATACAAAACAACCAAGGAAGCAATTCCACAGTAACAGATTTTTTTTTATCATTTCTAGTGAATTCACTGATATAGGCCTTATTAAGATGTTGGTCTGTACTGACTTCACCCTTCGTTCGGAGACTTTTTAATAGAGAAGTTGGTAGAATGTAAAAACAAAAATAGCTAAAAGCTAAAAAACAAAAACAAATTTAATTGATGTAGGATTTTTTTTAAACATCCCTGCATTTTCACATTGACAGTGGTTATATTTATTTTTGCTTTACGATTTTTCTGCACCCTCTCACCAGTTCACTTACTAAAGATGTCTACTGTTCTATATGAGCAAGAGAGCAAATCAAGATCATTGACATAGATAAGGACTGAGAAAGCACAAATTCCCCTTGGTTAGGAAATACAGCCAAATACTCTGAATTTTGTTTCCACATTCCTTCAAAAGCTCACACAATCATCCTAAGTTATTATACTAAATTTTGTGGCATCCCATTGACAGTTTAAGAAAGAATGAAAGTCATACAACATAGAGGATAGTGTAATTAACTTCTACAAAACCCTCAGTCAAAGAGAAGATTATAGTTCAAATATATTTTAATAAACCGAATGAAAGTACAATATTAACATAAGTTTTATGACAGTTAAAACTTGGGGATTAACATCTAAAAATAACTTTAGGAAAATAATAAAAACATCCATTACTCTTTAGCTGTAGATTGATTAGGGTAGCTCTTTACACAGCCATACAGCATTACCTACATTTGAAGTATAAGTAAAACCAATAACTAAAATCTCATATAATCTTTAACAATTAATGTAATTTCAGAAGGTATTTACAGCATTGTTAAACATTTAGCTTTCATTAAAATAACACCTGGTGATCCTTCCATGAAGGTCCTTGTTGAAGAAGTTCTTATTATGGAATGCCAGGGCTCTGTTATTATTTGGACATTCTGTATTCAGAGATATTCAGGAGTCTGACACTTGTAAAGGTACTCAACACAATAATAGTACTTTATAAAAACAATAAACATTTCTGTCCCTGTAGATGTGTACAATGAGCCTGTTTATGCCTTTTCAGATTGGCCTCCTGCACCTGTGTCCCAGGTCCCTCCTAGTTGGGAGCCCCCCCCCCATGCCCTGTTCATTTTGAAAATAGGGGAAGCAAGGTCTTAGGCAGAGTGGCACTGCTGCATGAGTCCACCCCTCCACATTTATACATGTATGTTGTGCTCTGATCTATACATTGTAAAAACTCATTTGTGGTAAATACACTACATGCCAATATTTGGAACTTTTATGAATATATTCCAACACTTCATGATGAAGAAGGTCACAGAACCTGAAGAATGGATTGAAGACCACTACCTCCACCACAACTGGTCGGCAGTTCATCACCTTGACAAGGTTATATGTGATCTTTTCTGTAATATATTGAATGCAGTCTATAGACTCTTATAAAAATAACACAATAACAGTCATAACCTTTGTAAAACAACTTTTCTTTAAAGATACATACATATACAACCAGTCAGGTCTGTGTTGTTCATTTCTGGCTCTTTGTATTGTTGGACTATCTTCATCAAAGTATTTTTATATAACAATTTTGAAGCACTTGGGGATAGTATCTGAAGCTTCCCATGTGATGTGCCAATAGTAAAAAGTGGTTTCTTGGTTCATGTTGTCTGTGTACAGCCTGGGACTAGGATCCATAGACCTCAACAAGCACCAGGAACTGATGACAAGTATTCTACTAACAGGCATCATAAAGTATCTGGCTTTAACACTTACCTCAATAAATTAAAGGAGTGGGCAACTACATGACTAATGAGGTTTAATATTGAAAAATGTAAAGTAATGCACTTAGGGGCTGAAATTATGAATGAAAGTTATATGCTAGTGGGAGAACTACTAGGGTTATCCAGGATGGAAAAAAATCTGGGGGTCCTAGTAGGTAACAGGCTCAGCAATGGCAAACAATGCAAAGCTGCAGCAAGCAAAGCTAACAGAATGTTAGCATGCATAAAAAAGGGTATGTACTCAAGAGATAAAACAAAATTCCTGCCACTTTCTAAAACTCTGGTCCAGCCACATCTAGAGAATGCCATTGAGGTCTGGTCTCCAGTCCTCAGGAAATATGTGCTGGGACTGGAGAGAGTCCAGAGAAGGGCAACAAAGTTAATAAGGGAACTGGAGGACCTCAGTTACGAGGAATGACTACAACATTAAACTTATTCTCCATGGAGAAGAGACGCTTCAGAGGAGATATGATAGTGATATACAAATACCTCGATGGTGATTCTAGCATAAAGAATAAACTATTCAGTCTCAGGGAGTATAAGAAGACATAGGGCCACCTAATGAAATTGGAGGAGAAGAGGTTTAACCCTAAATTGCGTATGAGGTTTTTTACTGTCAGAGTGCTAAGGATGTGGAACTCGCTTCCACAATCGTGGTTATCAGCGGGTAGTATTGATAGTTTCAAAAAACGTTCAGATGGGCATCTTAGCAAACACAATATACAGGGATATGGGATACGTTTTTTTACACACACCCACCCACATAAGTTGAACTAGATGGACTGTTGTTTTTATTCAACCTTATAAACTATGTAACGATATGTATTTCTGTAGGCATTATAGGTTGACTTTAAATTAATATCAGGTTAATAAAAATACATAAAAATATAATCCATTATTGGTCATGAACTGAATAAATCTAGAGACAACAATAATCTTATGATTGACTTTCTCTTTAAATAAAGATAATTGATCAATAAGGGACTAGGTAAATGAAGCAGGAAATTATTGTTATGCATGACAGAGCTTGAATAATTAGCCAGTTAAATAGCAGGATCCATATATCATACACTCGTTTTTTACATAATACAATTTTATGCAACATTGACAGTATATAAGGGTGTAACACTGACCGTGAAGATTTACTACTCAATGATGGTCTGCATTACATTCTGCATTTGGAAAATATCAACTAAAGTTGTTTTCTTTGATATTATTATTTTATTATATTTCAGTGTTGGAACTATACCCCTTAGTCCAGCTTACGTTTTGGAATACCCCCTGAAAGAAGACATGATGCTAACTAAAAAGTTATAATCTTAAGAAAAATGAAATGCCAAAGTTAGGTGATGATTCACGAATTTCTGCTAAATTGAGGCCATAGAATATAGATTAGGAAGGCATTTAATAATTAATCAAGCCTGTCAAAGAGACTAGATTCATTTCCCAGTACACAAAATGTGCCTGAAAAACATTTATCTTCCACAACACAACAAGCTTAACAGCTTTAAGATACTGCAATAACTGTGATTCAGGTGAAGCTACATAAACTTGTTCTGAATATTAAATCAAGCCTTAGTGCAATATCATCAGTACTTCTGAGAGCTGCGGAGATCATGTCACATTCTTCATCCAGAAAGATATATCCAATCTTTTAAGATGTGACAGTTCAAGTTTACTATTGTAATCAATTACATTAGTTACTGATCTGAAGATCTTGCAATGTGAGTAAAACTGAAGATGTCTGCAGTGGTAAACTTATGGAAACTTTGATCATATATGAATAAAGCCCACAACTGCCCCGATGTAATACCTTGGACAGTTAATTTTTAAATTCTGTGTTCTAAACTGAGAATAACCTTCATGGTAAAAATTGTTGTTCTTAAATGTTATCTTTTTCAAAACTGCTTTTAATGCCAAAGTGAGCATTCAGTATAGATCAACTAAATACAGTTCGTTCCAGGTGCTTCAATACAAAATTTGTGCAAGGTCTTAAAGTGTGTTTTCTTTTAAAAAGATGCTGCAATCTGAGTAGAATGACCTGTCCCCTGCCAGCATGCTGCAGAGAAGGGCAACTGCTCTCTGTTGGAAGCAGTGGTTTCTCTATAGAAGTCCAACATGTCCCTAATTCAGATCTACAGCTTCCCAATCAGCAGGGAGCATGAACTATATTGACTGGAGTTTGGGTCTGAATTAGCAAAGATGTGTTGGATCTCTGCACACACTGCTTCTACAAAAGGAGCAAGGGTTTCTTTCTGCTTCATGCTGGCAGGGGAGATGCACTGGCTGCTTTATGAAGATGACCTTGAGTACACTCACCTGGGATGTATTTAGATAATAAAACTGAAAGTTTAGTTGGGCTTTACATATTTTAGGCAGAAGGTAACATATACTCTGCCGACCAGTCGGCACATCCCTCTATACCAGGTCTCTTGCAGTCTCGTGAAGACTTCACTATGTCTATTTGACACAAAGGCTAGTAGGAGACCAGGACCTTGATATACAGTATGTATCTTAAAATCCTTAGAATGTGGTATCATGGGACTGTGGGAAATAAAGAGCCAGATTTTAAACCCCTCTTCCTTTAGAGTTTTCCTTTACAGATATTTTCCAATTTTATAACAGCATTGTTTCATTTTATTATTATTGTCAATATGCAATTCCCACTAGGGTCAGATTGATCTAGCTTAAATCTATACACAGATATTAGGTTTCCTCTGAACTCCAAACACTCAGGACTTAGGCACAGGTACTGTTGTGTGCCTTTATACAGGTGAAACTCGAAAAATTTAAATATCGTGCAAAAGTTCATTTATTTCACTAATGCAACTTAAAAGGTGAAATTAATATATGAGATAGACTCATTACATGCAAAGCAAGATAGTTCAAGCTGTGATTTGTCATAATTGTGATGATTATGGCTTACAGCTCATGAAAACCCCAAATCCACAATCTCAGAAAATTAGAATATTACATGCAATCAATAAAACAAGGATTGTACATAGAACAATATTGGACCTCTGAAAAGTATAAGCATGCATATGTACTCGGTACTTGGTTTGGGCCCCTTTTGCAGCAATTACTGCCTCAATGCGGCGTGGCATGGAAGCCATCAGCCTGTGGCACTGCAGAGGTGTTATGGAAGACCAGGATGCTTCAATAGCAGCCTTCAGCTCTTCTGCATTGTTCAGTCTCATGTCTCTCATCTTTCTCTTGGCAATGGGTTAAGGTCAGGCGAGTTTGCTGGCCAATCAAGCACAGTAATCCCATGGTCATTGAACCAGGTTTTGGTGCTTTTGGCAGTGTGGGCAGGTGCCAAGTCCTGCTGGAAAATGAAGTCAGCATCCCCATAAAGCTCGTCTGTGGAAGGAAGCATGAAGTGCTCCAAAATCTCCTGGTAAACGGCTGCGTTGACCCTGGACTTAATGAAGCACAGTGGACCAACACCAGCAGATGACATGGCTTCCCAAATCAACACAGACTGTGGAAACTTCACACTGGACTGCAAGCATCTTGCAGTGTGTGCCTCTCCATTCTTCCTCCATACTCTGGGTCCTTGGTTTCCAAATGAGATGCAAAAGTTGCTCTCATCAGAAAAAAGGACTTTGGACCATTGAGCAACAGACCAGGTCTGTTTTTCTTTAGCCCAGGTAAGATTCTTCTGACATTGTTTGTTGTTCAGGAGCGGCTTGACAAGAGGAATATGACATTTCAAGCCCATGTCCAGGATCTGTCTGTGTGTGGTGGCTCTTGATGCACTGACTCCAGCCTCAGTCCACTCCTTGTGAAAGTTCCCAACACTTTTGAATGGCCTTTTCCTGACAATCATCTCCAGGCTGCGGTCATCCCGGCTGATTTTGCACCTTTTTCTTCCACACTTTACCCTTCCACATAACTTTCTATTAATGTGCTTTGATACAGCATTTTGGGAACATCCAACTTCTTTTGCAATTACCTTTTGAGGCTTTCCCTCCTTATGGAGGGTGTCAATGATCGTTTTCTGCACAACTGTCAGGTCAGCAGTCTTTCCCATGATTGTGATTCCTACTGAACCAAACTGAGAGACCATTTAAAGGCTCAGGGACCCTTTGCAGGTGTTATGGCTTAATTAGCTGATTAGAGTGGGACACTTTGAGCCTAGAATATTGCACCTTTTCACAATATTCTCATTTTCTGAGATTGTGGATTTGGGGTTTTCATGAGCTGTAAGCCATAATCATCACAATTAGGACAAATCACAGCTTGAACTATCTTGATTTGCATGTAATGAGTCTATCTCGTATATTAGTTTCACCTTTTAAGTTGCATTACTGAAATAAATGAACTTTTGCACGATATTCTAATTTTTCGAGTTTCACCTGTATGAAATTGCACAGTTCAAACATAAGCAGTGAGAGGCATCCTTTCCTCATTAGGGATGAGGTTCAAGTTGGGCATGGGTTCAAGATGAATCTAACTTGATTACAGATTATGAAAATGCTGAACTAATGCGGCTGTTCACCACCATAGCAACTAATTATCAGTAATGATCTTTCTGGTTTTGAACTTCAACTGGCTAAGAATGGTCAATAATGGAGGCTCCATTGTGTGTCTCACTATAAAAGGCAAACGTTTTGTTGGTGTCTATTGGAGTAGAGAGCTGCTGCTATGTAGTGCCAGAGACAGTGCTCTAGAGTGTTGTATTGTACTATGCCATTGTGGAATTGCAGTGTGGTGGGCTACATTATCCATCCTGTGTTCACAATACATAGACCCATTGTCCTATCTGCGACTATATTAGTTAAGTTTTTGGAGGAGGTATATTTCATTTTAATTTAATTTTGTTAGGGCCTTTTCATCAGAGTCAGTGGCATGAGATTTTTACTGAGAAGGGTAAACCTGGCCTTTGTTTGCAACATGTCACTGCAAACTTGTGCAGTAAAGTTTATGCATACAATCATTGCCTCTTTAGTGCACCAAATCACCACATCCATATTCTCTCTATTGCTATAGATAACATTAAAGGTAGGCAATTCCCTGTATTCAAAATGTCAGGTGGGCCAAAAGTGAGAGAAAGAAGTTCAGCATTTGAAGGTAGTAGGGGGTGAATAGGTCCTGAAGGACAAAGCAGCGAATGAGTGGCACCATCCAGAGGAAAGGCATGCCTATCTTTTCTTTTTCAGAGTTGCTGTGCTATACAGCCAGAGCACACAAAGGAGGTAGCTGATTGACTGACAACATATTTTTCTGCTCAGGTGCACAGCAGCCACTTGCCTAAAACTGCTGAAAGTGCACCCTCTTCTTCCTCCTCTCCGGGCATGGAGGGTTTGGTAAAAAATTTTCAGCACAGTCTCCTGTTCAGGAGGATGCATAAAAATTCAATATATGAAATACGAGGATAGAAAGAGCATTCCAGCACTACAAAGGAAGGGGACATCGGGCAAGAAGCAGCAAGAGACAGTGATGATCCTGCAGTTGCAACTCACTGCCAAGTGGGCTCCATTGATGAGAAGGGTGGGGATGATGAGGTGACAGACCGTATTTGAGCACCAGTGACTGGAGAGGAGGCAAGTGATGGAGAGGTAGAGCAGCATTGAGGGGAGATTTTGTTCTAGGCAGCTTTCAGATGATGGAAGAGAGATACTATTCTATTAATGACATTGGCCCATGGGTTTAGGCCACTGCTATTTCAAGGGTCATTCTTCAGAGCTCTGAAATCTGTGTCTCTTTTTCATACAGCTACTGCTGACAGCAGAGAGTGCTCTACAGCTTTTGCCTGCACTGTATCAGTAGTAAAAATACAAGCCATTTGGGTACATTATGCATGAGAAGACACATGAATCTGTGACACGGGGAGCAACACCTCAATAATAACAATCAGGAGTAAAGCCCCCCACACTCCTTATTTCCCCACCTCAACAAGATTCTTAATCTTCATCTGTCACAATATTTGCAGCCCCAAGCAATAGGAAAGATAAAATATAAAGTGCAGCGATAAAAATTTAAATGTGACACAAAAACAATATTCATAAAAAAGTCCCAATTAAGGTGACCTAGGGTAACAATGCACACTGACCAGAAGTGCACATAAATAGTGCAGCGTAGTAAGGATGGAGTTCAAAAAGTAGTCATCAGCATGGAGAGGGTAGATGTATTCCCTTGATCAATGAAGGTCCACACGATGAAACAGAGTTAGACAGAAGAAAAACCGTCCTGTCAGATGTAGTGGCCGCCGGAAGCTCGGCACGTAACGCGTAAGGAGTAGCCTATGCACGCCTTGACGTCACGCCGTCGGAGCATTGTGGAGCTCCGGTGGCCACTACATCTGACAGGACGGTTAGTCCTGTCCGTTTTACATGTGCTAGCTTTTGCCATTTTACTGGATGCATCCTGCTTTATTCCAATAAATATGTTTTAACTATACTTCACTATGGGCATTTTTTCTTGATCCCTTGTGGGGAGAATTTTTTTCTCAGATATCGTTGATGTGCAGTGGAGGAGCGGTGCTTTCTTTGGTGGAGCCGTGATTATTTTTCTGCCATCCAGTGGATTTCTTCTGTCTAGCTCTGTTTCACCGTGTGGACCTTCATTGATCAAGGGAATACATCTACCCTCTCCATGCTGATGACTACTTTTTGAACTCCATCCTTACTACACTGCACTATTTATGTGCACTTCTGGTCAGTGTGCATTGTTACCCTAGGTCACCTTAACTGGGACTTTTTTATGAATATTATTTTTGTGTCACATTTAAATTTTTAGCGCTGCACTTTATATTTTATTTTCATGTGAGGATTTTTTGGTTATCCTGTGTGCTTCAGCTGCTTGTCTATTGAAAGCGCTCACTTCTTTGCTCTCTGTTTTAATAGGAAAGATAGTCTCAAAAGGGGTTTAGGAGGCCTTTCTTATGCCATTTCAAGCTTGTAGGGGGATCAGCATGGGGCTATGCTGAGTAGGGTCAAGCATAGGCTTGAACTCCTGCCGTAAGTCTCTTAACCCCACTCCATTATTACCAGCAGCACCCTTCACCAGGAAGGTGTCTCTTCCACAACTGCCGAAGGAGAAGAAAATAATGTCCCCTTGTCATCCACTCATCCAGTGTCTCTATGCCATCTTGGAAAAATTGTTGACTTTTCACGTTCCAGCTTATGAGTTTGGCTCTCTACTGCACATTTAAAGTCTTCTCCACCACAGTGGAATGTACCCAGTCCCCATTATTTTGACAAAAAAACCCTGCCTGCTCGTCACCAGCAAGTGGAAAGTAATGTGTTTCTGTTTTTAGACCACTCTATAAGCAGAATTGTAAACATGACAATGGACACATGGTCCAGCAAGTATGGGTAGGATGCTATGTCTACTTTACTACACACTGAATCTCTTCAGAATGTAGGTTAGGAATAATGCAAGATATGATACACTGCTGGTGCTGGTGCTGGTGCTGCTACCCCATGTCCTGTATCCTGGTGTCAGTGACAGAACAGTCATCTCTACCCCTCCTCATTTACCTCATCCCCTGACTTCTCAGAACCCAGTCTCCCAAAGTGAATCAAAACCTATGCAAAAGCCCAGGCAAAATTCTGTCATGCTGTTTTGCAGCTGCTATATCTGAAGGACAGGAGCAACACTGGGTCAGAGATTCTGGAAACTCTCCAAGACCACGCTGAGAAGTGGTTTATGCCACACCATCTTGTATCAAGCAAGATCATATATGACAACGTAAACCTGCTGGCTACCCCTCAAAGAGAAAATTCGCACACATACCTTGCTTGCAACATGCCCTCAACCTGGTGGTGAATTGGTTCCTGGTTAGGTATCCTGGCTTCTAGGATGTCCTTAATCTGGCCAGCCACACCCTGTGTGAAGCCACACTCTGCAAGTTCTTAACTGGCCGAAATGCAGTGACAGCACTGTTGCCTGTTGTCAACCACATTATATGTTATACACCCACTTGCTGGAACTCAACTTTGGCCATGATTCAGAGTGGATGCACGAGCAGCAGTGGGCCATCAAGGAGTACTTTTGTAAGTACAAGATGAGGACTGTTGGGGAGCTGTGGGTCTTTTCATTATGTCAGTCCTGACATAATGCAGCTTCTGGTCACCAACGAAAGAGGTGAGCAGAATGGTTACTGGACTAATGGGATTAACAACACGATCCCTCTGGTATATCTCCTGGAGAACAGAATGCATGGTGTTACAGACCTGGCACTGGACGTGGATTCCTTTGCCTGCTACTCACATCATTGTGAGGAAGAAGAAGTATGAAGCAGAAAAGGAGTATGGGTAAGGCTTCACAGGAGACATTTCAAACCTCCCAAAACTTATAGTTGCAAGAGGGTTTGGAGAGACTGTTAAATATACTGTTGTCCTTAGTGACACTAAAGACTTGGGGCCCTCTGCTGCAGGCAGTTGTTGGTGAATGGGCTCTTTTATTCCAAAATGCCTCCACAAGGACCTCAGGATTTGAGCCATGAAGTTGAGATATTAGTGGGTGGCAACCCTTTTTCATCCCCGATGCAATAGATAAATGTCATATCTAATGCGACCATCCCAGAGGGAATCTATTGAACACATTTACAGATAGTGACAAAATCTGCTCTATTGTCCAATGATCAGCCAATGCTAACATTCCTAAAAGAAGGAGCAATGATGGAGGGTGCTGCCCCAGTGATGCCTTTCAGATGTTTCTTCAATTACAACAGTGACAGGCAGTGCCTCATCCATATGACTGCAGACTACTTTGGGTCCAGAGCTAATGTGGGCACTCTTCAAAGTTAAGACCCCATGGACTATTGGGAGCCAACAATTACCTGATCCTGTCACTTCTGCTGACCTAATCCGCTTTACCATCTCCTGCCACCTCTGCTGGCTTGCCATCATTACTTGCTCCTGTCACTTCTGCTGACCTGCCTGCTTTACCATCTCCTGCCACCTGTGCTGGAATGCCATCATTACCAGCTCCTGTACACTCGAGCCTCTGGCTGTTGCAACTGCAAGTTATTCATATAGTGGTGCATCACTATTGCCACTAACTGATAACAGCTTTCTGTTGCCCAGTAGCTTATTTCAAATTGTAAAGAAACTGGTGAGCATCGTGGGCGATGTCACTGACTACATAGAGTAATGGCAATATATGCTCAATCATGTCAGCCATCTTCCAAGGCCAGTTGGTTAAAATTCAGCAGCTGGCTGGAGAGCTGTCATTTGCAATGGAGTTATTGGTGACAGAAGATTGCTGTCATGTGGGTCATCATTGAGTCCTTCATTGTGATTTATGAAGTATCTACATCTGGAAGCCGGAAGACATGATTGATGTTGTATTTACATTGTGGGGCATTTCTTTGAAGAATTAAGTTGCTTACAGCAGTGACTGCTCATTATTTATTGCTACCGTTGCTGAAAAAATATACAAATGTTTATTTCAGGATAAAACCTGCCTCATTTACCCTCTTATAGTGCAACCTAATCAAACTGCTTGCATACTGTCCAGCCACTATAAAATATCAGAGACTGTTGTCTCTCAAATAATACACTGTAAAGTTATTTCAAGATAAAATCAGCCTTGTCTCTCCCTTTTATATTACAGCTTAACCAAGCTGCTTACATACTGTTCAGCCTGGAGCTATGATCAGAGAGTACATTCTAATTTTTAGTCCAAGATAAAGTGTGCCTTGTCTGTTTTAATTTGCTATGTATTCAGCTGTTCACGTACTGTCTTGACACTGGCTAATTTCTGACAGACCAGTAAACACAGATACAACACCTCCTGCGCTCAGGGAGCCAGATCAGTAGAGGACCGATGGACCAATATAAAGTATGATATATGGAAGTCCCTCCAGGACCGATCAAAGGTTGTGCAGCTCTAATACAAAGCTGGGGAAGCTTGATATAAACTGTAGTAAAGAACAAAAAACAGAGCGCACCAACCTTGCGCATTACCTCAGTATATACTGTATTCACAAGACTAGCAATACAACAGGCATAAAAAAATCCCAGACACCAGTCCCTGGATTAGGAAACATGTGCAAATCCCATCAGGAGGGGAGACTCTCAGGATGAAGAGGGGACCCCCCCTTCGAAGAGCGTCAGCTTTGTCCTGAGAGTCTCCCCTCCTGATGGGATTCGCACGTCTCCTAATCCAGGGACTATTTCTGGGATTTTATATGCCTGTTGTATTGCTACTCTTGTGAATATACCGTATTTTTCGCTCCATAAGACGCACCTGATCATAAGACGCACCTAGGTTTTAGAGGAGAAAAACAAGAAAAAAAATATTCTAAACCAATGGACTGCAGACACAGTACAGGGGATGACCAGAGACTGCGGACACAGTACAGGGGATGACCAGAGACTGCGGACACAGTACAGGGGATGACCAGAGACTGTGGACACAGTACAGGGGATGACCAGAGACTGCGGACACAGTACAGGGGATGACCAGAGACTGCGGACACAGTACAGGGGATGACCAGAGACTGCGGACACAGTACAGGAGATGACCAGAGACTGCGGACACAGTACAGGGGATGACCAGAGACTGCGGACATAGTACAGGAGATGACCAGAGACTGCGGACACAGGACAGGAGATGACCAGAGACTGCTGACACAGTACAGGGGATGACCAGAGACTGCGGACATAGTACAGGGAATGACCAGAGACTGCGGACATAGTACAGGGAATGACCAGAGACTGCAGACATAGTACAGGAGATGACCAGAGACTGCGGACACAGGACAGGAGATGACCAGAGACTGCGGACACAGTATAGGGGATGACCAGAGACTGCGGACATAGTACACGGAATGACCAGAGACTGTGGACATAGTACAGATGACCAGAGACTGCAGACAGTAAAGGAGATTACCAGAGACTGCGGACCTTTGGGGAGGGAGGGGGAGCGGGTACCCGAATTTGACAGGTACCTGCTCCCACTTCCGCGGAGTTGCCCTTCCTTCTTCTTCCTGCGGCGGCTTCTGTGACAGCCGGGTGTCCACTGCACATGCGCGAGAAGCGCTGCTCTTTGTGAATGGCCCGGAGCCTTCTGTCCCAGAAGACACCCTGTCACAGAAGCCGCCGCGGGAAGACTGCAGCGCTGGAGCAAGGAACAGGTAAGGTCCTGCAGGAGAGAAGAGCTGAGCAGCCGGCCCGATATTCTGACATGGTGGCGGCAGAAATACCGGACCGGCCGCTTTACATTCGCTCCATAAGACGCCCTGACATTTTCCCCCCTTTTTGGGAGGTAAAAAGTGCGTCTTATGGAGCGAAAAATACAGTATTTTCTATATCAATAAATCTACAAATTGCTTACTGAGGTAATGCGCAAGGTTGGTGCGCTCTGTTTTTTGTTCTTTACTACTGGCTAATTTCTACCAAACATTTACCTGAAGTCTATATTTTTATTATTTCGGGAAATAAATACAAGGATACAGGGTTGGGAAGGGGGTTTTGTGCACTCAAACATCAAGGCAATACAGTGTGGTACTGCTTAAAAGAAGCTCACAAGTTATATTATGCAACTGTTTTGCCAAGGGCCAATTTGTGCAACGTTGAGGGCTTTGGCTTTACTTTTCAACTGTTCATTTTCCTACAGGTTTTAGATCTGTTGTGGTTGTTACTTGTTAACATCGTAATTATTAAAATATGCTGCTGCTTTGTTTAATCCAGGCAATAATGTAAAAGAAAAAATAACCAATCATGGTACCATGCTTGAATTCACTGAGCTTCTGAGAGTAATCCATTCTTTCACAAATGTCTGTAGAAGCAGTCTGCATGCCTAGGTGCTTGATTTTATAAACCTGTGCCCATGGAGGTAATTGGAACACCCGAATCCAATGATTTGGAGGGGTGTCCCAATAGATTTGGCAATATGTATACATACACTGCTCAAAAAAATTAAAGGAACACTTTGAAAACATATCAGATCTCAATGGGGAAAAATATCATGCTGGACATCTGTACTGATATGGACTGGGTAATGTGTTAGGAACGTAAGGATGCCCCATTGTTTGATGTAGATGAAAGTTATCAACCTACAGAGGACTGAATTTAAAGACACCCTGAAAGACACCCTGAAAATCAAAGTGAAAAAATTATGCAGCAGGCTAGTCCATTTTGCCGAAATTTCATTGCAGCAACTCAAAATGTTACTCAGTAGTTTGTATGGCCCCCATGTGCTTGTATGCATGACTGACAACATGCTCCTAATGAGATGATGGATGGTGCCCTGGGGTATTTCCTCCCGGATCTCGACCAGGGCATCACTGAGCTCCTGGACAGTCTAAGATACAACCTGGTGCCGTCGGATGGACTGAAACATGGTATCCCAGAGGTGTTCTATTGGATTTAGGTCAGGCGAGCGTGGGAGCCATTCAATGGTATCAATTCCTTCATCCTCCAGGAACTGCCTGCATAGTCTCGCCACATGAGGCCGGGCATTGTCATGCACCAGAAGGAACCCAGAACCCACTGCACCAGTGTAGGGTCTGACAATAGGTCCAAGGATTTCATCCCAATACCTAATTGCAGTCAGGATGCCATTGTCTAGCCTGTAGAGGTCTGTGCGACCCTCCATGGATATGGCTCCCCAGACCACCACTGACATACCACTAAAACGGTTATGTTAAATGATGTTACAGGCAGCATAACTTTCTCCATGGCTTCTTCAGACCTTTTCACGTCTGTCACATGTGCTCACGGTGAACCTACTCTCATCTGTGAAAAGCATAGGCTGCCAGTGGCAGACATGACAATTCTGGTGTTCAATGGCAAATTCCAATTGAGCTCTATGGTGCTGGGCAGTGAGCACAGGGCCCACTAGAGGATGTCGGGCCCTCAGGCTACCCTCATGAAGTCTGTTTCTGATTGTTTGGTCAGAGACATTCACACCAGTGGCCTGATAGATGTCATTTTGTAGGGATCCAGCAGTGCTCATCCTGTTCCTCCTTGTACAAAGGAGCAGATACCGGTCCTGCTGATGGGTTAAGGACATTCTACGGCCCTGTCCAGCTCTCCTAGAGTAACTGCCTGTCTCTTGGAATCTCCTCCATGCTCTTGAGACTGTGCTGAGAGACACGGCAAACCTTCTTGCAATGGCATGTATTGATGTGCCATCCTGGAGGAGTTGAACTGCCTGTGCAACCTCTGTAGGGTTCAGGTATTGCCTCATGCTACCAATAGTGGCACTGACCCTAGCCAAATACAAAACTTGTGAAAAACAGTCAGAAAAGATGAGTAGGGAAAAAAATGCCAGTGGCCAGTTTAGGGGTTGTCTCATTGTTGCCCATCTAGTGCACCTGTTGTTAATTTCATTAACACCAAAGCAGCTGAATCTGGTTAACAACCCCCTCTGTTACTTAGCTGACCAGATCAATATCCCAGGAGTTTAACTGACTTGATGCTATACTCTGATTAAAAAGTGTTCCTTTAATTTTTTTGTGCAGTGTATAATATATACAGTGGATATTAAAAAAAACTACACACCCCTGTTAAAATGTCAGGTTTCTGTGATGTAAAAAAAATGAGACAAAGATAAATCATTTCAGAACTTTTTCCACCTTTAATGTGACCTATAAACTGAAGTGATTTATCTTTGTCTCATTTTTTTACATCACAGAAACCTGACATTTTAAATGGGGTGTGTAGACTTTTTATATCCACTGTATATATATATATACTGTATATATATATAATTTTTTTTTTTTAAACAAAATTGAAGTTATACTTTAAATGCCAAACAAGGAGTCTTTCAGCCCTACCTAGGTTACTTATTTGAAATATAGAACAACCCCTTATGCTAAAAAGAAAAAGGGGTTAAGAGAACTTAAACCATGAGCTAATAGCCTCCAGTACCAATACATCCCTTGAATAGAAACAGTTCAGAGAGGGTTCAATATCACCATAGTATAGGAAGTGTGTTACTGGCAGGATCAGCAAGTGAAAATGAAGGGGAAACAAAGGTGAAAAAATAAAACTAGCACAGCCACATCTAATAACTGATAAGCTGCAATATATACATACTGTATATTATTTTGTTTTCGGGTTTATATACGCTTTGAGTAACCAAATTCATGTGCATGTAAAATCAAAACATAGTTTCCTTTATTTCAAAAAGTAGTCAAACAGAATAAACAAATAAACACAGATGGATTCAGCAGGCTGATTATACATTCTGTGTCTGTTGGATTATTCATTATGCTTGCTTGACTGACAGAAACACTGAGCCACACACTTCACACGTTTCTGCTTAATCAACTTTTTTTGGTTCTTTGAAGTATAAACAAAAAAACAGACGTTTCCAAGTGTCTTGCGTTTGTAGTACGAGTACTTGTGAGATAGCATCTTTTAACATCCAAGTGTTCATGTTGTATCTTATCTTCTTAATGAATCAGAGCTTGTGGAGACGTAATGCTAAAATAAATGGATGGTACTTGAATAATTAATAAACCGAGACAGAAGGAGACAGTGATTTTGCAAACCACATAATACTTGTTTTAACTAAGTAGAAGCAGAGTTAGTATTCCAAAGAATTAAATTATTTCCTGAGTTCCAACAAACCACTAAACATCTAGTAATAATGGCACCTACAGCTTATGCATTGATTCTGTGATGAGTGATCGCCATAAATATTGATTTGGTTTTGAAGGGAACAAATCAAGAGAGCATTTAAATCAAAATGAAATCCTAATACCTACTATAGTTTATTTAAATGTATTTTATATATGGATTGTGCACTGACCCCTTTATCCAATATGGAAATAAAAAAAAATCTTTGTTATCACATGATTTATTTTTAAAATGTACATGATAAACATTGACTGAAATTGGTAAACAGCTCTCAATCCACACACCAACTCAACCAACATGTACAGAAATGGCACCTTTTTCTATTGGGAGCATGTTTACATAGTTCAGAACAGACCGAGTTCTGGAGCCCCCCAGTTACTACCTTATCTCGGTCTTTTTGGATGTGTTGTTGGTGAGCCAGTAATACCTTGCAGTTTTGTTATCTTTATCTTATTGTTGTTATGTAATTGTTATGTATTAATTGTTATATTATGCTCCATACAGTTCCTAGCTTATCTTCCACTCTTTCTGATGAAGCGAGGGTTCTCCCGCGTAAAGCTTCAAGGCATCTCTTCCCATCTGGATATCCCTCAAGCAACAATTTTTACTTATATATCTTATATTAGTGCCATGCATATATCTCCTATACTGTACGTAATTTACTGAGTGCATCAAGAAACATGTAACTTGAACACTTATGAATGTAATAATAACCAAAACTTATAGTCCTTCATATAGTTTATTAATATATGTGGACACAAAGAAAAAAGGAGCACCTATCTGGCACAAAGTTTTATATATGCATGAATAATATCACAAATGAAAGTTGTGGTTATTACTACAAGTTACATGTTTTTTGATGCACTCAGTAAATTAAGTACAGTATATGAGATATATGCACGGCACTAATATAAGATATATCTGTATATGTATGTGGAAACACATGTAAGTGTCAGCAGCATTAGTATACACAGGAGGTTGGTTGTTTTTGCACAGAAGTTTTATTTGTATAACAATTTTTACTTAACTCACATTGTTATGTATATGTTTCTATATATGATTGTATACTGGTCTCATGTGTCAACGTGAGGTACCTTTGGCGAAGCAATATTATCTGGAGATACTTGGAACATTCCTGCTTTATTGCTATTTTATCCTTTTGGATTTTATGTTATTTATGTAATAAAAGTGTGTTTTAACTTAGTAATGTTCCATCCATGGCACTTTAAAAATCAATTTCTTATACAGTAACCAGAGAGTGCCAAAGCTGCACAAGGAGAAGAGCAGAAAGCATTTATTATTGCGGTGTAGCAATGGCCCATTGTGTTTTTGTCCCTGATGGAACATGTGATGTGCTGTCTGCATTTTGGCAGTTTATTCATGTCCATTCCCTTAATTTTCTCAGTGGTGTTCACCATAGGCCTAAGCAATAATTGGAGTGAAAAAAAGAAACATTGATTGAAATTACTTAAATAATCTGGTTTAAGATAAATCACAGACAACACAAAATTAACTTGAATGGTCTTTGACCTTGACTGATACAACAGGAAAGTTTAATTGAAAAGCAAACAACACCCACAAACCTAACAACAGACGTAGAAAATAGCATCTCA
Source organism: Staurois parvus (assembly GCF_062004578.1). Taxonomy (NCBI): domain Eukaryota; kingdom Metazoa; phylum Chordata; class Amphibia; order Anura; family Ranidae; genus Staurois; species Staurois parvus. The sequence continues at coordinate 14,278,485 of NW_028318039.1, read as the reverse complement.
AAATAATTTTCTCCCACTACTCAATAAAAGAGTCCCTGGACATTTTTTTTTATATATTAAAGCAATATGCAGTGAGGCAGTGTTCAAACTATTTTATACCAAATACAAATAAATTGATCTAGTAATTTAGTGTATTCCTTTCATGCTATTAAACCTTTTGAATTGGAATCATAGCTACACCTTTAAGCTCTATTACATTGCAGCATTCACCATTGTTCAGGTTAATTGAAAACCATACATTGTATGTGCAGTGACTTTGTTACAAAATAGATGATATCCATTGGACCAAATTAAGACATTTTTACATCCACTTATATTCACTATCTGACATTTTATAACAAAATAAATGAAACTAGAATATGTGTGCACAAGGGATTAAAGACTCTTATTTCATGCTCTGGTAATACTAGAATTACTTTAACAGAAGTGTCAAAGGCTCAAAAGAAAGAAAGAAAGGCTACATGAACAAGGTTTAACCTCGGAGACTGGGACTGGGAGAAATCACCCACGAACCTCTTAAACAAAGAATTGTAATTAATCATGATGAGTGGAATTGAGTTTTCATTTTACCAAAATTTCTGAAGAAAACAGGAGTTTGGATGAAACTGTTGCCACTTTGGCAAAATGAATGAAAGTACAGGGGAAAGTGAAATAAAGGTTTTGTTGTTTTGGGATGATATGAGATTTACTTGACTCCCAAGGGTTTCCTTGGATCTGTTCCACTATCCTGGACCTATTGCTGTGCCTCGTTATACATATTTTTTTCTCAGAAAGAAAAAAAGGCAGTGGAAAAAAAGTAAATAAACAAATAATGAACAAATATATAAATAGAAAAAGAAAGCATATGTAGCCCCCCTGCCCTAAGCTGGATAAATCTGCTATACCCATTGAGTAACAATTTATTTTCCAGCTCTGGTCAGGTCTCCCCAAGCCTGGTGGTTGATTAATCTACTGTAGCTTCCAGAAATACAGTAGGAGGGTTAGGAGGGTTAGCCACTGAGTTATGAATATTTATCTGACCTCAGCCAATGCCTGGGAGGGGCTCTCAGAAGGTGTGGCTAGGGAGAGGATAAATGTTTGGAAGGGCCTGTGCAAAGCTCTCTCTCTTCTCCTGGGGCCTCTGCCCTGGAAGGCAGCATGTGCTACTAAAGAGCTGTTGATGTCAGGCCTCATCATGTGCTTGGCTGAGGGCTTTGGAGTATCTTGGGCCTAAAGAAGCTCGGCTGGAATAGGGAACCCTTTCACCGATGAGTGTTGCAGGGAGGCTGGTTCTGAACATTGTGAATAGGACCATATCTAGAGCCCCTGGGTGGCTTATGCTTTGAGGGTCAGATACCAGAGGTTGCTGCATGGGCTGCGACTGCTCTTACAGAGTCACAGATTAGCTGGCTGTCCCCTCCACTTAGTGCTTCTACTGAATATACTTTGCCTAAGAATCTGTTCTGCACCTGCTTGTGTTTTCTGGGTATCTTGTACCCTCATCCCTCTCTCCTCTTTAAGATCTGCAATAGAATTTCTAAAAGACAAATCCTAGATTAAGCCTGTGTTTGTTGGTGTGCTCTGGATCTCTGGTACCTGGGCCTAGCAACCTTTGAACAGGTAAGGGACACTTGTGTATTTCCAGCAGCCCCTGGGAGGTGAGCGCTACAAACAAATACAAAGAACACTAAATGAAATAAAGAAAATGTTACTAAATGCATATCTATATAAAGATAACAACACTCCCTAAATAAAAGAAAAAGGGATTGTATAGAGTAAATTTTGCATAGGCAGCTTTACAAGCAAAACTGAGAGTGTCTGCTTCAGTGTAATTTCTCAGATGGTAAAATTAGTTATTTCAGCAAAATATTCCTGCTTAACCCCAGTGATTATTCCCATATAGTTTTTGCCACACAACTAAATTACAGCATTTTGCATTTCAGGGAGATTGCCTAGTTGCACTATTGAAATCTGCTATGTAGCAGCCCAATGTAAAAAAGACAGGAAGTGAAGGGAATTCTTCTCAGCAGGACAACAATAGGATTTTTGACTTACTGTATAAATAATTTTTTTGGGAGTTCATTAAGGGACACAGGGTCACAGGGAATTCTGGTTATACTGCTGCCAACAGGAAAACTGGGCACTGGCAAACAAAAAGCTTCTAGTCAGCCAGGTATAAACCTTCATACTCCCATTGTGTTTCAGTTTTGTGAAAAAGAACCCCAGGAAAAGGATTTACAGTAAGTCACAAATCCAATTTTTTCCTAATTAATTGTTTATTAAAGGACAAAGGGTCAGAAGAAATTCTAAATTCTGACATGTATGGGATGTCCAAAAGCAGCCTAACAATGGGGTGGGCAATTCAGCAAGCAAACTGCTAATAGGCCCAGAAACACCAACTAGGTGAAAATAACCAGAAGCTGCTGGCAAAAAGCCGCCTAAAGGACCTAACATCTGAAGATGTATGAGATGAGGCCTGAACTTCCATCTAGTTAAACTCAGAAAACGTGTGAACAGAAGATAAGGTGGCAGTTTTGCAAACCAGAAGTGAAAAAGTGTGAAATAGAAGCCTGATGTTAAAAAGCCCAGGTAGGAAAATGGTATTTTGGGCAGAAGATCCAGAAAATATGGAAAAGCCCATAAGGAGTAAGTATGAGATCTGAGTACCACATCCACCTAGGTCTGTTCAGTATAATGATAATCACCAGTATTTCTTTCACCTCGATCCTGTAGTGCAAATAAGGCAGATGCTTCAGAGGAGGAAAGGCGTATATCAGGTTGAACTGACCCAATGAAGTTGACACAACATCCACAGCTATTGCTAGAGAGTCCTTGGACCTGGAAACTGGAAACAGACACGCTCAACTTGTTGTTAACCACTTTAAATCCGCCTTATAGCAGTTTTACTGCTACAGGGTGGCATTCCTGTGCAAAATCACATATACAGTATATATATATATATATATAGTATATATATGTGACTTTGCACTTCTGCCACATGGGGATGCGCGCATACAGCCGGAGGATCGCTTCTGCTGTGAAATGTCACAGCACAAACCGATCTACAAGTCTCACCTGCAGATCCTTGGTCAGGGAGGAATAACAGAGCTTTGTCTATGTTTATATAGATACAGTTCTGTTGTGACAGGGGGGAGTCATGAATCATGTGTCTCTGCAGAGATGAGAACACAATCCATCACTTCCCATAGTAAAAGCACCACCTAGTGCACACCAAGCACATAGCTAAGCACAAACGTAACCCCTTGATCACCCTAGATGTTAACCTATTCCCAACTAGAGTCATTAGTACATTGATTAGTGTGTTTATTTAGCACTGATCACTGTATTAGTGTCACTGGTTCCCACAAAGTGTCAGTTAGTGTAAAAATGTCCACCACAATATTGCAGTCCTGCTATAAGTCACTGATCGCTGCCATTACTAGTATAAATAAATAAAATAAATTCCAATATATGTACCATAGTTTGTAGACAGTATAACTTTTGTGCAAACTAATCAATATAGAATTATTGGGATTTTTTTACCAAAAATTTGTTTTTATTGGATATGTTTTATAGGAGATTACTTATTTTTTTTTCAAAATTGTCAGATTTTTTGTAGCGCAAAAAGCAAAAAACACAGAGGTGATCAAATACCACCAACAGAAAGCTCTATTTGTGAGAAACAAGGGCCATAAATTTAATATGGGTACAGCATTGCATTGGAAGTTAAAATAACACAGTGCTGTATCACAAAAAATGGCCTGGTCAGGTTGGGTAAACCTTCTGGAGGGCAGGTGGTTACATCTGGAAGCCAGGTCAATATCTGGCATTTTCACCTGCAACATAGGTCCAGAAACACTTCTTGGTGAAGAAACCATTGTTCAGAGTCCAGATGTTGTCGACTAATGCAGTCTACTTTTCAATTTACCATGCCTGCAATGTGCACATTGGACAAGGCTGGAATATGATGCTATACCCAAGTCAGAATTTGGTCAGCTCCTCCTTGAGCCATAAGATTTTTGGCTCCTCCCTTGTGATTGATGTATGCCATTACTGTGGCATTGTCCAATGGAATCTGGTGACCTTGCAGTTGAGAGGTCCAGCATTGAAGGGATAATTGAATTGCTCACAACCCCGGTATGTTGATTGGGAGACGCGTTTCCTTCACTGACTAAGTCGCTTGTACCAAGAGGATGTCTAGGATCCCAGCCTGTCAGACTAGCTTCCATCACAAGCATCTTCAGGACTAGCAGATTTCTCTGATCCCAGGGCTGGATCTGTGATCCACTAGGTAAGAGTCCTGGGTGGCAGGTGAATCAGTGAATCAAGAGATTGCACCTTTTTCTCTCACCCAGCCAGAATATTCAGATGCAACATTCTGGAGTGGAGCTGGACAAATGAGACTGCCTTGAAGGAGGCTTCCATCAGACCAGAACACTCATGCAAAGGCAAAAGGTTGGATAGCTCCTAGACAGCTGATCCCCCCTTCAAGGTTGGTGATTTGGAGTGGCAATATACTCAAAATAGCTATTTCAGGGTCCACTCTCACAAATGTGCACCAATATTTATTGGACCCTTCAAGATCACTAAACAGATTAACTCAGTTTGTTTACCTGAAACTTTCTCCCTCTATGAGGATACCCAAGTGTTCCTATGTTTCCTTGCTTGAACCAAGATAACATTTTCATACTTAAATTTCCATTGTTGTCGATGGTCAGCTGGAATTTGAGGTAGAAGCCTCTTAGACTCCAGGAGGGGTCAAGACTCACTGCAATACCTCATCCACTGGAATGGATGTGACCAAGAAGAATGCTGTTGGTGCCAGCCTCCTCCTCCTTTACAATGATTACCTGGTAAGGAATTTTCATTGCCTTCATCCTGATATTTAAAACAAATCCTGACTGTCCTGATTCTTCCTTTAGGTTTACTCATTGTAACAACTCTCTGTGCATCTGGCCTTAGTGCTTACACAAAGGGAGGACACAGACCGCTGTCAGGTAGATGCTGTTAACCATATGCAGCACCAATCTACTCCTAGCCGACTCAAACCCATTTAAGCCCGCTTGTCCATCACAGGGGCAGGTTATGACAAAGAAGGTGTGAACCTTTAAAATGCATTACTACCGCCCTAAACCACCCCCATCCCTCCTACAGCACTTTGGGGTAGACACGAGGTAGGAAATAGTAGTGACACGCTTGACACTGGCAGCTTTTTGACAACTGTCAAACCAGGCTTCTCCCCCATGCCGGCTCGGATAATACAGCTGCTGGTAATCGCAAGCTATTTCACAGTATTTCCACCTAATCTCATGTTGACTGTTAAGAACCTAACATGTAAGTGTGCTATTTTTGATTGTGTAAAAAAATTACTTTTAACTTGCTAATGAGGATCCCATGCTGCTGTTCCTTTTTGATGTTTAAGCATATTGGATTTCTGTGAGCTGCAGGATCCCTGTTGCATGGACATTGGTCTTCATCTGCATTGTGGACATCTCGGTTGAGGTCATTGAGGGCTGGTGCGTGTTGTACACTGGACTGGTTTGTTTCATCTAGTACAATCCTCATAAGCCTGCTGCTTTGGGCCTGAATTCCCCACTTCTGGGGGGTAATATTAATAGTGTAAAGAATGCTCCTACTGGGTCTCTCCCTGTGGCTACTCTGGCTGCTTCTACTTCCATAGTTGCCACTCAGCTGCTCTTCTCTGCCATGGCCTATGCATCAGGAGTTGCCAGGCAATAGTTCACACCCTGGTAGCAACATACTTTCCTATCCTATTGGTTGGCAGCAGCACTGCACTCGAAGCGTATCCTTGTTTCTATTCAGTGGGTTGTCACTGTCTGCCTACCCTCCACCTCACTGATTTTCCCAGTTGGCTCACCCTCCCAACTCAGTGCTACTACCCTTTGATGTACTGTAGTGCTGTGACACTATATTTGAGGATCGCACGCCCCAGCCTTTGGATTTGTAATAGCATCCTTCTTTCTGGCTTTGTATCCATGTCTAACCTAGCTTTGTCATGTACATTAATTGATTTTATTAATTGTTCTTTCAATGCTGCTTGCCATGACCCTTGATTGGAAACAGATTATTCTGATGGGCGTCTGCTCTGACTGTTGCTGTGATAATGGACAATTCTCTGATTGCCACCTTCCCAGACCCCTGCTAGGTTATAGGCTATGACTCTGCCTGCTGAGAGCCTGCCCAGGCCACTGCATGCTTGGTGTTCCATCAGTCACTGGTCCTCAGAAATGAGGATAGTGAGGGGCCCAGGTAGTATATTTAGGTAAGTATAGAAAGCTCCACAAGGTAATGATAAAAGACGGCTAGGTTAAACAAGGACAGAAGTGGGGGAGGTGGATTACGTTCTGCTCAAAGATGAGCTTTAGGGTTTATTATTGTCTTTATCAATTTACTAGAAACAGGTGATATCACCATAGCATGAGGTTGTAAGTTGGTTCCTACCAAAACATGACTGCAATCACTGCCTGCAAGTGGCAGGAACAATTTTACATACTGTATAATCTTGTGCATATTTAAAGTATTTTGTTTTCCATGGAGTGCTAATGATGCTCACTGTATAAAGCTGTTACTATTGATTAGTATTACATTTTTTCAACGGTCCTGTTTTCCGTAGAAGGTTCTTTTATAATTTTTTTTTTTAAGTTTTAATATACTATTCTGTACATGGGCACTACATGGGGAGAAAAGTGCAATTTGATACATTCCAACACAAAGCAATTTTCCAACAATCCAAATAACTGTTGCTTTGTTGGCCACATGCTGATTAAAGTGAGGTGACATTACTTGCAATGATGCTCTATACTTTCCTACAATCTGCATACAGTCGATACAAATGTCAGACACATTTGCAAACAGCGTACCACGTTTTCAAACCCCCCGTTAAGCAATGTGAGAAAAAAGAGCATTGTAACTGTTCCAAGAACACAGATCACTAGATCTACTAAGAACAAAACTGTCCAACACTAATAATAACTCAAGCACAATTTAGTCACAGTCTCTAAATGTATGTTATTAGTTATTTAGTAGCAATTATATATGTGAGAAATAACAACAGTTGTGTCCAAAGGTTTGCATACCTGTGAAGAATTGGTAATATACAGTAAAACAAGAGTGAACAGGCAAAATACATTTCTTTTATTTCTTATGGGATTCATATTCAACTGTAGGTCACAACAGAATGGCACAGTCATAAAACAAAACATGGCAACAAGCAAACAAATGAAATTACCCCTGTTCAAAAGTCTGCATACCCTTAGTTCTTAAAGTGTTACTAAACCCAGGACACTGCATTCAATATATCTGCTCTCCCACAGTACACAGAACCAGTGATGGGCTTTATGTTTGAGTCAAACATAAATGTACTGCCACTCACAGTGCATTGTGAGTGACAAAAGCAATGCACCTGACCACAGTCAGGTTTTTTTTTAATTTTGTAATTGTTGGGCAATGCTGACAATGCTTTTGACATTCAGCTGTCAGCGGGGAACATTTTCTGACAGCTGAAAGAATGTTTCACTACTAAAATACCGCATTGCTTAATAATAACTCATGCAGCATTTTAGTAACTGAATGGTATCTCACCACATAATAAGATGCGGTAAGATACCACTAAGTAAATTTTCCCTGTTCGAAGTTCACGGTCAAAATTTCGGTATGTTCGACTGCAAACCAAACAAGGGGGTGTTTGGCCCATCACTACACAGAACATGGAAGTGCAATTATTTTAGTAAATATAAACCGCTAAATACCTTTTCTCATCAGTAGTTAGAGCAGTCTTGTGACTTCTATCAGTGTTCAGCCGAACACCGGTTAAAGCTTGTTGGAGGAATTTTCATTCTACTGTAAGAAGATGCAGGATCCCTGACCTCTGTCTAGACAGTGCTGATTGACCCTGTGCTGATCACTCCCAAGAAAAAAAAACTCTCTAGCAATACACACCAACCTGGTTATGTGCAGAGTGACTCCACATGATATGTCTTATCAGGAGATAAGAAGGGGGCACTAGAAGTAGGGGAAGATAAAGTAAGGCTCAAACAGCGTTTCTACACAATGCAGAAAACTAACCCCTTAGGTTCCACAGTGAGTATAACAAGCATAATTTACTGCATATGCAGACTGATTTTACTGTTGTGGGTTTAGTAACACTTTATTACTGTATATTGCCCTCTTTAACATCAATGGCAGCATGCAGTCTTTTGTTATAGTTGTCTATAGGGTCCCCTGGAAGAGCATGGAGCTGCCGTATCCCTAAACTAATAACAAAGCACATAGAAAAATAATACACAGGATGAATAAACAAAACAGGGGACATAGCAGTCTGCTGAGCTTACTACTCCTGAGTAATAACTTTATTTGAGATAATATACAGAATGTTTAATCATATGCAGTGTTTTTAATAGATACTATATAAATTAACCACATGGATTGTATATACTGTATCTTATACCCCTCTTTTTTACCTATTAAGAATACACCTTGAACGTTGGGTGCGTTTCAGATTCTGGGTCTCCCTATTTAACATTATTTAGCAAAATAAATGTTGGATGGTATATATTGAACGTCAATCTAGCTAATGTTTCAATATATATTTTTTCACACAGACTTTGTTTCTGTCTTAAGTGGATGAAGTCCATATTAACGGTCTGGCTCCCTTTAATGGATTTTTTGTTGAATGATTTTAGTACGTATTTTAAAAATATGATGAATCGCATGGATATATTATATATAGTTTTTCTTAGTGTAAAATATAGTGTGGATTTTCCTTGGTCACTATACCCTCTCTGTGGTCTGCTCTGTATTTATTCTGGTCCTGGTCTCCGTGAGCCTTTGGGGATTCCTCTTCACTATTTCTGGTATTGCCACTGTGGGCTCCCTCTTGTGGGGCTGGTCCATGATAGGGTGAGTCTAATTTTCTGGGCTTGCATGTGTAACTCTGGGCTGAATGTTATATTATGTGCAAATCATGTTTTTCTTTGTTTTTCTCTGTCTTACATTATTGATCTTGTATTTTTATTAGTATCCTTCACACATGTAACTTCCTGAAAAAGTCTTGATGGCAAAACACGTAGAAGATTTTGTGTAAAAGACTGTGTCAACAGTATATAAATGCATGTACATCTCTTCTTCTGCATACTTATTTTATGGATTTTAATATCTATGTTAATAAAATATTTTGCATAGTTTAACTGTTGTTAAATCCCATTCCTTTCTTTTGTGTAATTTTTTATGTGATCTTAGGGATGTGGAGCTCTACATGAGTACTTCCTCTCCACATATTTTAATACATTAATAACAAAGCACACCACCAATACCTCTTGGGACTTTAAGGTAGCAACCAAACATTAAACATCTTTAAAAGAATATAATTTTATTTATTCATGGTTTAAAAGCATATGTGAAAAATATGTGATTTCAGTATGATATATTCACCATACAATATACATCATCCCTATAAAATATTGTTGATTGTGGGTTCAATACTAATTTTCATACAGTATCCAGGTGGATATTGTATGAAAATGTATTCTCATACAATATCCAGCTCCAGGGCTTCAACTTGTATATTGCACAATAATTAATTTAATATATATATATAATTATATTTTGCTGTCTTTGAAAATATTTTTTTTTTCAGAATTGTTTGGTTTGAGAGTAATTTTTCCTACATTATACTGTATGTTTCAAAGTATTTACAATTAATGCAGCAATAAGGGGGGTGCAGGTCCTTCCTCCTAACTGTGGAAAAAAGGGTAGGGGGCCTCTACATTTTATTATACTGTTAGATTGTGAGAAAGGACGTGAAGACCCTTATCCAAGAAAGCACAATCCTATGACCAAGATGTGTAAACGGGCCATAAAAAATTATTTAGGCTGCATTCACACCTGAGCATAGTGATTTACTGGCGGTTTTTTTTTTAGAGTTTTTGAGCATTTTTAGAAGTGTATTACAAGCAGTTTGGAAGCATATTACAAGTGTTTTACAGCTTCAGGCATTTTTGTTTATCCAATACAAAGCACTAGAGAAAGGAGGGGGGATTAGAGGTGGAGAGCTACTGTTTGAGCAGAAAACATGCAACAAAATACTCATAAGATGCTCAAGTCGCACATTTTCAGGCTTTTCTATTGAAGTCTATGGGACCAAATACACTTCTAATCTGCTGAAATTAAGCTCATGTACATTTTTGAGTGTTTGCGGTACGGTTGCGACACAATTGCGGGGCATTTGCGGAGCGGCAACACCATTCAAACTGCATTATAGGCATTTGTGGGGCGGTTTTTAACGCTCGGCAAACATCTAGCAACCTCCGCTAAACCGCGCATGCGGCGTTTGCGGAGCGTTTGCCGAGCGTTAAAAAACGCTCCGCAAACGCCGGACCAACGCTTGCCAAACGCTATAGGGGCATTTGGCAAGCGGTAAAACAGCCAAGTGTGAACGAGCCCTTAGAGCTACATGTTTCAAGCAGAAAATCACTCAGGGCTTTTATTTTGAAATGCTTTATTTCAGTTTCCTTTTTCAAAAGAGTGATGCATACTTTTTACCTCTAAAAGGGCTTACGTAAATGTTTATTTGTGTTTATTGTATTATTTTTTATTTTTATGTATAGCTATTTTTAGGCATTGATTTATTGCCCACTAAGGGCCACAGCGACTTTCCTGTTCTATAGACATTGTATAACTTATCTTACAAAAGAATGCTTTTAATAGCTTATATTCAATATGTCTGTTTATGTGTCCAAGTTGTCACAAAGCCAAGATTTGCTACAGTTGCTGATGATTGGAATTCTGGTGAAAGCATTCACTAGGACAGGACATGAAGGGAAATCTCCCCAATGGGAACGCATTCAGTAGAAGAAACCTACCAAATTTTCTAACTCTTCCCCACCCTATCTGAAACACAGAGTTGGGGCTGGTAGTTTAATGTTTAATTTCCATGTTACATAATTTTATCTAAAATGCACCCACAGGAGCATTTCCTATGTTCATACAGCAGTACAAAGAGTTAAAAAGTCAAAGGCATAAGAAATTATCATGGCAAAGTTGACAACATAGAGAGACAAACTTGAAATTTCATCTACATAAATGTTTATTTAACCTTAGTAAATGCTGCATTTTAAATGGCTTGTGGCCTTTGCATTTTTTTTCTAATTGCTATTAAATGCCACAATGTATTTCATTTTTCTGTTAATAGGAACAATATGTAACCTATTCTCTTTTATCAGAAAAAAAGGAAATGATGTGTCAGTGATAGAAATTTATAGGCACTGCTGTATAGATCTAACTTTTACCACATCAGCACTATTAATATATCTGTCAACTATTATTTAAATTCTTTTTGATATATATATCAGCTCATAAGCTGCACACTGTACAAAATTGCCTTGGGGAGCATTCTCATCACTGTGTATCACTGCAGGGAAATAGGAAAACCTATATTTAAAATATTACCCGCTATTAACTATTGATGTTCCAGATAATGTAGGGATTCTAATATACAAAGGATTTACAAAGAAAATATATTGAATGATATCACAGCACCCAGGTGTCAGTATAAAATATCTGCATATCATCTCATCTACTGCTAAATTCAGATATCAGCTCTCCCTCTTAAAATGTAACTAAAGCAAAATTGTCTAGTTACATCTAAGAGATGGTCATTTAAAGTGTAAGTCCAGGCAAACTTTTTATTTTTTTAGGGCTGGACAGAGTGGGGAAGGAATCAAATCCCACTAGACTTGTTAGAGAGATTTTCCTTTATTTATTGTCAAGGAGACAACAGATTCACCAGATTCCAGGTCCTTCAAAAGTAACAGAAAAACTAATAAAAATAAAACTGCTTTTTTGGAGGGTATGGGAAAGTTAGAGCCCTTTCCAAGTTTTATATTGTCTGTACCAAATGAAGTGAAGAAAGTGCTCTGTGCTGCAAAACGTCATATAAAGTGCTTCCGTGCTCAGGTACTCTTCAAAGAAACAAGCAAGCCTCTTACCAGATGGACATGATCTCAAGCTATAGAGATCTGATAAGCATAAGCATCATAACCCAGGCTGGTGCTTTCACAGTCAAACCACCTCCGGAAAACACTGGCTGCATCCACCACACTGATATGCGGTCCCACTAAAAAATCAATATGGTATCCATATGGTTTTCCAAGGCTGAGAGCTGCTCTCCAAGACTAGGACTGGGAGGGAATATTGGTATTGATGAACACAACACAGAAATGGGAGTTCTTCAAAAAGACTGTACTGCAAAATATATTCACATGGGCAACAAGTTTAAAAGGCTAAAAATCAAACCTTTGTGGCTTACGGCCAAAGTTAAAAAAGCTATAGATAAAAATAAAAAAAACTTTTATTAAATATAAAAATAAAGGAACGCTATCATTGTTTAACATTACAAAGAATATACAGAATATGCAAAAAGGGAATAAAGGCTGTAAAAATTGAAAACGAACGACAGATTGCAAAAGATAGCAGGACCAACCCCAAAAAATTCTTCAAATATATTAATAGTAAAAAGGTTCGGTCCGAGCATGTAGGCCCTTTACAAAATAATCTAGAGTGGGAGACTGGGGACAAAGAGAAGGTGAATTTATTTAATACTTTCTTCAGCTCTGTGTATACAAAGGAGCATGGGGGAGCTCTTGTCCATAATGGGCATGGTAGAGTGCGCATGCGCGGCCGCCGGGATCGGATGTCCCGGCATTAGCTCCGCACATCTCCGGCACTGACAGCAGCCCATAAAAGGGCATAGTGCCGCTTCACCCCCGGGGCCCCCCCCTGCCTATCTCCGGATCTCGGGCACCTGTCAATATGCCCGGCAAGTCGGCGATTAAGAGCCGTGGAGGCTCCCAGCTGCGGCTCCCTGCGGGGACTGGGAGGACCAAGATGGCGGCCGGATCGGCGCCCGCGGCTCATGGGGTCTCCTCTGCCTCTCCTACAGCAGCACCTCTCCCTCGGAGAGAGAAGATGGGCTCCTCGTCCCACGCTGGGCCAGGGAGGACTACAGCAGCATCGCTAGGTGGGGTGAGTGACTTCCTGCAGCCCCCCCAGTCATCCTCCAGCCCTGTGCCACTAGAGTCCCAGGCTTCGGCCTGTCCATTGAGCCGTGACTCCCCTGCATCCTCGCCCTTGAGCAGCGAAATAGCTGCCATTTTTTCAAGCCAGCATAGCGGTCCAGATCCCGCTGATGATAGCCCGGCTTCCTCGCCAACGATTCCTCCTGACCCGCCTCTATACTCTTGTGATGCGACTTTGATAGCTCGATTCGCAGATTTGCTGCAACGCGAATTAGACAGAGCTACCTCAAAATTGGCGGCGGATTTAAAGCAGGATTTTCAGGCCTTGGGCCACCGTTTAGACTGTATTGAGGCTAAAGTTGATGCGACAGTCCAAAGTATCTCCCAAAATTCTAACATGATCACCGACTTGCAAGATCGCCTGGAGGAGGCGTATTCTAAAATTGATGACCTGGAGAATCGGGCTAGGCGATACAATTTTCGCATTCGAGGTCTTCCTGAGTCGGTTAAGGAGCTTACTAGCTGCGCACATACCCTCATGCGGTCCGCTATGCCTGCAATTGATGATCTTCATCTTGAGATTGATCGCATTCACCGGGCATTGATCCCCCCCCGGCAAGGGGGGCCTCCTAGAGATATCATCGTCAAGCCTCATTTTTTTCAGGTTAAGGAAGCGGTTATGCGGTTTGGCAGGGAGAATCCGGATATAGAGCTTGCAGGGCACAGGGTACAAATCTTTGCTGATGTTTCGTCGGCCACTATCCAGAGGCGGCGCTCCCTCAAGCCACTTCTTTCTCACTTGGTTCAAAAGGGCATTAAATATCGTTGGGCCTACCCTTTTCGTCTGCAGTTCACTCTTAATGGAAAGTCCTATGGGTTTACTACATTCCAGGATGGCGAGGAGTTGCTGCTTCAGCTGGGTATTATATCTCGCAGTCCGACGTCCCATTCTCCCACGGGATCGGCTTCTCGACCTCCGCCGCTCCAGCCTTTGTGGACTACTCCATCGTCTAAGAAGAAGGGGTCCCGGAATTTTGTGTTCTTTTGGGGACTTTTCGCTGGAATATGTTCGTTGATGGCGGCCTTTCTGTGGCTCTTCGGAGCATTGGCCGCTGTTGTTATATTGGTTTGGGGGGATGGGCTGGGGGTGGGACTTAGGATGTTAATTACATTTGTTTGCTGAATATCATTTCAGTGGCTCTAATTGCTTTGTTTTTTTGTTTAATGCACTGTGCGTTTGATTTATTGTTATTGGGTTGTAACTGCTGTTAGTGCCGGAGAGTGTCTTTGCGCTCTCCCTGATTGGAAGACTCTTCCCCGGGAATGTTTCTCTGGGCAGACCTATTCCACCGCAGGGCTATTGCTCTGTATTTCCTGGTACATTGTTTCCTTCATTTTCTGATACTGTTTTGTGTACCGCGGTCACTTGGCATTTGGACTTTTGTGATCCGAATGTTCTCTTTTCTTTTTTCTGTTTTTTTCTGTCTTTTTTCTTTTTGTTGTTTTCTGATTTTTTGGGGGGTCAGCTGGCGACATTTAGGGACTTATAGGGATCTTCTTAGTTTTAAGGAACGAGGGGTCTTTATTCTGCTTAGTTCCATAATTATTTGTCATGTCTTCCGTACGGTCCACTAGCGGAGAAATTCGCTTCCTTTCTCATAATGTTCAGGGGTTCAATTCCCCATCCAAACGTATACAGGCTTTCAGCTCATACTACTCCCTTGGGGCGGATATAGTTGCCTTACAGGAGACTCATTTTCCACCCTCCTTCTCTCCACGTTATATTCATAAAAATTACCCTCTCTGCTTTTTTGCTAATGCCACAGAGAAAAAGCGGGGGGTGGCCCTTTGCTTTTCTCGCCGAGTGTCCTTTGTTGACTCTAAAATTATCCGGGACAAGGAGGGGAGATATCTTTTGGTGAAAGGCCACTTGGGAGGCGACCTTATCACTTTTATAATTTATTATACCCCCAATACCAATCAGGTTGAATTTTTCCAATCTTTGCTAAGCACTCTGGTAGGAGAATTTGAGGGTGACGTTATTCTAGCTGGTGACTCTAATTTAGCATTGGATCAGACTCTGGATCGTTCCCAAACCGCCACGCTTCAACCTCCTTCTAGACGGAGCCGTAAATTGGCTCAACTTTTATATCGCTATGATCTTATTGATGCATGGAGGGAGGCTAATCCTACTTCCCGAGACTACTCCCACTACTCCAGGGCTCATGATAGTTATTCTCGCATTGACCATATTTTTCTTCATACATATTCACTCCCCAAACTTGTCACTGCTAAAATCTTTTCCACGCCCTGGTCTGACCACGACCCAGTTTCTATCACCTTTTCGTCCGAGACTCTTGGTAAGACGGCTTTTCATTGGCGTCTTAATGACTCTATTTTGGGTAATCCATCTCATTGTCGGGAAATTTCATCGCACCTACAAATGTTTTTTGATTTTAATAAAGCAGAGGACACGAACCCGGCGATTAATTGGGCAGCTCATAAGGCCTCAGTCAGGGGCTATATTATTCAACTCTCTTCTCGTTTAAAAAAAGCCCGAACTGACCTACTTGCTACTAAAACTCAGTTATATATTGACCTGGTTGCTCAACATAAACAACATCCCAGTTCTGATTTGTTACTTAAACTTGACCAGGCCCGACTGGAACTTAATTTATGTCTTACTACCACTGCGGATAAACAACTTCGTTGGTCTAATCATAAATTCTTTACGTGGAGGGACAGACCTGGCACCTTGTTGGCACGCAAGCTGACTCCTAGACACTCCCAGACGGCCCTCCCCAAGCTCAGACTGGACAATGGTTCGTTATCCCAGGACCCGGGTAAGATCCTCCACAAATTTCAGTCTTTTTACTCTCAGCTTTATAGTTCGCCCACGGGGGGCTGTTCTTCTTCCTCTCTGGAGGCTTTTTTGGAGTCTATCTCCTTTTCCCCCCTCCAGGAGGCACATAGGGAGCTAATGGAACAACCTATCTCCTGTGAAGAGGTTGGGAATGCGGTGAAATCCCTGGCCTCTCACAAGGCCCCGGGACCGGATGGTCTTCCTAATACTTACTATAAAGCTTTCCCGGACATTCTGATACCCCATATGGCCCTGTACTTTAATTATTTGCGGGAGGGGGGGGTGGTTCTCCCAGAGGAAAATAAGGCATTCATTAGTGTCATTCCCAAGCCTTTCAAGGATGCCGCTATGGTCTCCAATTACCGGCCTATTTCTTTAATTAATTGTGATTTAAAGATTCTTACTAAAATCCTGGCCTTACGGCTCCATAACTTCTTGGCCTTATACATTCATGATGACCAATCAGGATTCATAAGTGGTCGACAAACATCGGACCAAATTAGGCGGACTATAGCTTTGCTGTCAGCTGTGCAGTCCAATTGGGATGGATCGTCGCAAAGGGATATTTTTCTACTGTCACTGGATATTCAGAAGGCATTCGACAGTCTGTCCTGGGATTATTTGTTTAAAACGTTGGACAGGTTTGGGTTTGGCCCTTATTTTACGACGTTGTTGCGGGCCCTCTATTCTACCCCGTCAGCTCAGGTATCCATTCGTGGACATAAATCAGTTCCTTTTTCGATAGAGCGAGGAACTAGACAGGGATGTCCTCTTTCTCCGTTGCTCTTTGCATTGGCGATGGAACCTCTTGCGATTGCTATTCGCGCTGATTCCTCTATATCGGGTGTTATCTGTGGTCAAAGGGTTCATAAATGTGCCCTATTTGCCGATGATGTTCTTATGTATATATCTGATCCTCGAACGTCTCTACCTGGTTTCTTCCATCTGTTTCATCGTTTTTCTGAGGTCTCCGGTCTTACGCTCAACTCCTCTAAAACTGTTGCTTTGAATATCTCTTTACCCGATTCAGAGGTTCGCTACTGCCGGGAAAACTTTGCTTTTCAGTGGGCTCCTGGTTCTCTCCCCTATCTGGGGATTCTTCTTACGAAATCTGTATCGACGCTATACCAGGCCAACTATATCCCGCTTTTCAAGCGACTTAAGAATGACTTATTAGCCTGGCAGGATCTTTCTCTTTCCTGGTTCGGTAGAATTAATTCTATTAAAATGACCTTCCTACCTAGATTATTATACTATTTTAGGACGTTACCAATTCTGATTCCCAAACGAGAACTAGTCTTCCTGCAGGCTGCAGTCTCCAGATTTGTTTGGAGGGGAAAGCGCCCTAGGCTGAACAAATCTACCTTGTTTTCTTTGAAGAGGCATGGTGGTTTGGGACTCCCTAATCTTTTCGCATATTTTCAGGCGGCCCAAATAGCACAACTATCTTGTACTACGGCCAGGGGATATGTCCCCCAATGGGTTGGGATTGAGGCTCTTTCGTGCCGTCCATATGCTATTGGTACTCTCATGTGGCTTCCCAATAGATTGCGCCCTCCTATTTTGTGTCCTACTCTATCTTATTCATTGTCAGTGTGGGATAGATGGCGAGCTCGTAAACCTTTTTTCTCTCCGCATACTCCGTTGGCTCCGGTGTTTGGTAATCCTGAGTTTGTTCCGGGTTTGTCTTTCGCGGGGTTCCAATGGTGGATTAATAAGGGTTTGCTACGTATTGGTGATTATTTAGATGGGGTTCGCCCTCGGTCTCGTCAGTATTTTGTGAATTTTTGTGGGAAGCCTCGTGGAGAGATATTTCGTTACCATCAACTTCGCTCTTTTATTGATAGCAAACTTAGACTACTCACAGAACCTTGTGCGCTTACTTCCCTCGAGGTCTCCTGTGGGGCGAGTGGGGTAATGCGGGGTCGCTTGTCCATTGTTTATGCTTTGTTGGTTGATCCTCTAACAAAATTGTCTTACATGACTTTATGGGAACGGGATTTAAATAGTTCATTAGATTTGGATACCTGGCGGACGGCGGCCCATGCCTTATCGAAGATTTCGATTAACACTGATCTTGTTGAATCTAATTACAAGACGCTACTTCGGTGGTATTTGGTCCCTGCTCGCCTAGCCATTATGTATCCTTCCGTTTCTTCTGCCTGTTTCCGACGCTGTGGTCAAGAGGGTACTATGTTCCATGTCTGGTGGAAATGCCCAGTCGTGAGTAGGTTCTGGATCCGCATATTTAATTTTCTTTACTCAGTGACAGGAATTAATATCCGTAGATCGCCGGAAGTAGCCTTGTTTAATATACTACCCTCTGATGTTCCCAAAAGATCGATTAAAATAATTGTATATATCTTATTGGCGGCTCGCATTACTATAGCTAGGAGTTGGAAGCAATCTTTGATCCCGCTGGATAGGGTGAAACAAAAACTGAACTGGATAATGGTTAATGATAAACTGACGAGTATCGTCTCTGATGATGTGTCCAGATTTGAGAGGACTTGGGATCCTTGAATTGCTTATATTACTGTATCGTGAGTGTCTGGCAGCTGCCCCCCCCCCCCTCCTTTCTCTATTTTTCCTCTTTTTTTCTCTTTTCCTACTATTTGTTAAACATTTTTATTTTTCTTTGTTATTTTTGGTCTATTTTGCTATAATTGTTGTTTATTGATCTTTGAAACTTGTATATTTTGATGGCTTTGACTTTTTTCATGTGCATTGTAATGCTATTATCTGCTAAATTTCTTTTTTTTTTTTTTTTTTTTTTTTTTTTACCTACCAGTATTATGTTTATGATTCTGAATCTGGTTCCATTTTGTTGGTGGGCCCTTTCTTTTTTTTTTCTTTTATTGTTAGCCATCTTGTTTTAATATGTTTATTTCTCAATAAAAATATTGAAATATAATGGGCATGGTAATGACACAGCTCCAGATGATCCACATTGGTTCACAATTGATATGATCCAGAAATATTTAGACAGTATAAAGGTGAATAAAGCACCTGGACTGGATGGCATACACCCACGGGTCCTTAACCACTTGCCTACCAGGCACTTATACCCCCTTATTTACCAGGCCAATTTTCAGCTTTCAGCGCTGCTGCACTTTGATTGACAATTGCGCGGTCATGCAACATTGTACCCATATGAAATTTTGATCATTTTTTTCTCACAAATAGAGCTTTCTTTTGGTGGTATTTAATAGCCACTGGGCGCTTTACTTTTTGCGCTATAAATAAAAAAGGTGCAAAAAATTTGAAAAAAAAAAAGTTTCTTTGTTTCTATTATAAAATTTTTCAAACAGGTAATTTTTCTCCTTCACTGATGTGCGCTGATGAGGCAGCACTGATGGGCACTGATAGGCAGCACTGATGGGCACTGATAGGCAGCACTAAAGGGCACTGATAGGCAGTACTAATGAGGTGGCACGGATAGGCGGCACTGATAGACAGCACTAATGAGGTGTCACGGATAGGCGGCACTAATATGCAGCACTGATAGGCGGCACTGATAGGTGACACTGATGATGGGTACTGATAGACGGCACTGACTGGCATCACTGCTGGGCACTGACTGGCGGCACTGACCGGCACAACCGCTGGGCACTGACTGGTGGCACTGACTGGCAGCACTGGTGGGCTGCACTGGTGGGTGGCACTGGTGGGCAGCACTGGTGGGTGGGCACAGGTGGGTGGCACTGGTGGGCACAGGTGGGTGGCACTGCTGGGCACAGGTAGGTGGCACTTCGGGGCACAGGTGTGTGACACTGCAGAGTGGCACAGGTGGATGCACTGCTGGGCACAGGTGGGTGCACTGCTGGGCACAGGTGGGTGATCTGCTGGGCACAGGTGGGCGGAGTTAGTGGGCGCACTGCTGGGCACAGGTGGGCGGAATTTGCGGGTGGCACTGCTGGGCACCGATCATCAGGGCACTGATCATCAGTGCCCTGATGATCGGTGCCGATCCTCGCTCTGACAACTGCCGGTTCTCGGCAGTACTTTCCTCACGATCTGACAGCGTGAGGAAAGTGCAGCCGAGAACCGGCACTTGCATTTCCCTCTGATCAGCGTGTCATTGGACACCGCTGATCAGGTGGTAAAAGGCCGCTGTGATTGGCCTTTTACCACATCACGTGATCAGCTGTGTCCGTAGGACACAGTGATCACGGAGATCGCCGGGTGCGCGCCCCCTGGGGCGCACAGGAGAGCGCGTTCTGGTGGGACGTCATATGACGTCCACCCAGAACTGGCCGGTTGCAGTGCAGCCGTCATTCGGCTATCTGCGGTCGGCTACTAGTTAAAGAATTGAGCTCTGTCATTTCAAAGCCATTGTTTCTCATTTTTAGGGACTCTTTAATGACTGGCAGAATACCATTGGATTGGCGTAAGGCCAATGTGGTGCCAATATTTAAAAAGAGGTCAAAATATTTACCAAGTAATTATAGACCTGATAGTTTAACTTCTATATTTGGGAAGATATTGGAGAGTTTAATAAAACACCACATAGATGAGTTCTTGCTGGAAAAAGTATTTTAAGCAACAGACAGCATGGATTCATGAAAGACAGAAGTTGTCAAACAAATCTGATTTCTTTTTATGAGCGGGTGAGCAAAACGTTGGACAGAGGGGTGGTGGTGGACGTGGTATACTTGGATTTTGCAAAAGTGTTTGACACAGTTCCCCACACATGGCTAATGTGTAAGGTAAAGTCTACGGCCTTGGAAAAATATGTAAATGGATAGGAAACTGGATAAAAGATCGTATTCAAAGAGTAGTGGTTAATGATTCATACTCTGAATGGTTGTTAGTGGTGTACCCCAGGGTTCAGTGTTGGGACCCTTACTTTTTAATATATTTATAAACAATATAGGGTCTGAGATTGAAAATCCCATTTCAGTCTTTGCAGATGATACCAAGCTGTGCAGTGGAATAACGTTCTTACAGGATGTCTTCAACTTACAAGCGTGTAAGTTGCACTGTTTAATTGGGCAACTATGTGGCAAATGAGGTTTAATGTTGATAAATGAAAGGTTATGCACTTGGGGGCTAAGAATATGCATGCACCATACATACTAGGGGGGTACAACTGGGGAAATCAGTGGTGAAGGATCTGGGAGTTTTGGTAGATCACAAGCTTAATAATGGAATGCAATGCCAAGCTGCGGTTTCTAAAGCGAACAAAATCCTCTCTGTATTAAAAGAGGTATAGACTCTAGAGAGAGAGATATCATATTACCCCTGTACAAATCATTAGTAAGACCTCATCTGGAATATGCAGTTCAGTTTTGGGCAATAATTCACAAAAAGAACATTGGGGAACTAGAGAAAGTACAGAGAAGGGCAACTAAACTGATAAGTGGCATGGAGGAGCTCAGCTATGAGGAAAGATTAGAGGAACTGAATGTATTCTCTCTTGAAAAGAGGAGATTAAGATCATCATGTATAAATACATCAGTGGTTCGTATAGTGAACTCGGTGTAGAGCTATTCACCCTGAGGTCATCACAGAGGACAATGGGGCACTCTTTATGTCTGGAGGAAAAGAAATTTAATCTCCAAACACAGAAAGGTTTCTTCACAGTGAGAGCTGTGAAAATGTGGAATAGACTCCCTCAAGAGTTGGTTCTGGCCAGCTCAGTGGATTGTTTCAAAAAAGGCCTGGATTGTTTCTTAGATACACAGAATATAACTGGATACTAACATTTAGAGGTAAAGTTGATCCAGGGAATATCCGATTGCCTCTCGGGGGATCAGAAAGGAATGTTCTTCCCAGCAGGAGCAAATTGGATCCTGCTTTGCTGTTTTGGGTTTTTTTTTGCCTTCCTCTGGATCAACTGTGAGTATAGGATTATAACTTTTTTCTATGGTTGAACTGGATGGACTTTTGTCTTTTTTCAGCCAGACTAAGTATGTAACTATGTAACAATGTATCAAATGCCGCTCATCATAATGCCATGGAAGGATTAAACAAGAGAAACCTCACAGAGCAGTATGTTAAAACCAACTATTTTATTAAAAAGTATTGCACTTACAATCAGATGAGTGTAATACGCAGCAGACCAGACAATTCAATGTATTCACCCAGCCTCGGTCTCAGTACACACATGGGTACATGATGATGTCATACAAGAACTTCGCCCAACATGTTTCCCCAAAAATGGCGTCTTCTGGGATTGGAGATAAATAATAAAATAGTTGGTTTCAACATACTGCACCAAGAGGTTTCTCTTGTTCAATCCGTCCATGGATTACGATGAGAGGCATGTGTGGTGGATGTAGCCAGTTTTCTCCAGAGGTGTTTTGACTATGAGAGCGCCAGCCTGGGTTATGATACTTATGCTTATCAGATCTCTATAGCTTGAGATCATGTCCATCTGGTAAGAGGCTTGCTTGTTTATTTGAAGATCACGGAAGCACTTTATATGACATTTTGCAGCACAGAGCACTTTCTTCACTATATTGGGACTTTCCATTCTATTTCATTTTTATTTTCTGTATATGTATATACTGTATATGAATTTATATGCATTTATTGATCATGTTTTGTATGTTTCACTGATCAGTTGTTGATTTTTTCATTGGAACACATGGCACCTGTTTATTTATATTTAAAAGAACAGCGTACTATATCTATTTAGATATCTTTGTAATAAACCTCCATAGGAGGTAGTCCTCCATAACTGAGATCCGGAGAGCTGTAAAAACCCAACATGTGATCTTAGGCTTTCTCATTCTATCCAAAACTAAAATAGTCTTGATTAGACAAACATCTAGGTACGGTATGTTCCAGGATCTTCGCAGGAAGTCCCCATACTCCTGTATACTATATGTAGCTGCTGCTACATACAATTCATACAGCAAAGTGTACATCTGTTAGTCATGGAAGTAGTTCATTTGGGCAACCTTGACGCAAACAAACTATGTATTTATAGTCATATTAAATCTTGAGGTCAACATATTTACACTTTTTTCAGCTTTTTGGCTTTACTTTAAGTAGCCTTTTGGCTGGTATTCATGACATAACATGAACTGATTAAAGAAAAGTCTGAGAGAAAACATTTTCCTTTATAAGACTATAGTTGTAATGAATTAAAAAAATGCACATTTGATTTACAGTATGTTACATTAAACATACTGTACACAGTATGCATTGTTTTATATATGGTATATAGATTTATGAAAATAATAATGCTGTATTTGGTCATAAACTTTAAAAATTCTGTGACATCAACTAAACAGCTTTACAAGTTTCATATAGTTAAAACAGTCACCAAGCAAATGTATATTGATTATATAGTACAGTGACAATAGTAGCATTAATATCTTTTAACAATAATGTAAATGCATTGATAATATTAACAGGACTTAGTTAATTAATATAAATTTTTAAATACAATCTATGATACAAAATATACTTATAGAAATAAGTAAATGTGGATGCAAAATATGATGCAAGTGAACCATTTCAAAATCAGCATTGTGATGAATTTAAGATATAACAACTTATGTATTGAAAAGCCACTTCATTTCCATAACCCTGCCAGATGGGTAAATTACTTGGTCCCCTTGGCTCACTTGGTGGCCCCCATTGTTTGGCTCATAAGTCTCGAAGTGAGGCTTGCACAAGCAGAAAGAACCACAGCGACCTGTGAGTGAACAAGTATTCTATACACCGGTATAGAATACTTGCAGTGGCTGGGAACTAGCTAAGTGTTGACTTTCTTGTACATGAGCTACTAGAAAGGTAAGTATTTTCAAACTTTTTCTTAGAGGTGGGCTATTGAGTAAAAGTGACCCCTTGTATATAGGGGTAAAAATTATATGATATAATGATAGGGAATATTGCCATCAGCATAACTTCAAGTAGACAGCTTCAAACTTAAAATCAGGCCAAAATGGTGTACCATCTTTTTATGTATTCAGAATTCTTTCAGACAGTTTTATCTGACACGTTTAGCAATCACTAAGGACGTGCTGTATATAAATGTGTTATTATTAAGATAAACACTTTTAGCTAAGCTGAAGAAGGAAATACTAAGATTCCTCTGTAAGCATGACCTCACTCCCACCGGTTGGGATGTATTCATTAATGCTTATGCATGGACATCTTTTAGTCTTCTCCCATATCCAATTACTGTATTTTGAGCAGCATCCAACAAATTCCTGTAACTTAATTTTATTCTACTAAAATGACAAGCCATAATTGATTCATTCTAAGCCAATTAACCTTGGCAGGTTACAGTCTCTTGCAGACTTCCACGATCCTATGAATTATTATTACTAGTATCGCTGGATGTCAAGAAGCGATCATTAAAAGGTGTAAGTACATATGCTTAATGATAGCCATACATCTGTACTGCTAAATTGTCTTAGCACTTTTTGAATGATTCTTTAAAATATATACTGTGCAAAATTGAAACTTTAATAAACAATAAGAACATTGCGTAAAAGGCATTGAAACTGAATGCACCTGTACCCATTCTCTGAATGGTCTAAGATTGTGAGTGGTTCTCTCTTGGGGCCAATGCTGTTCAATTTGTTTATTAATAATATAGAGGTTGAAATCAAGAGCTCAACATAAGTGTTTACTGATTATACCAATTTATGCAAGGAATAAGTTTGGCACAGAATCAAGCAAAATTTCAGGAAGACCTTAACAAAATAAGTGGCTTGGGCAGTTACATGGCAGATGAGGTTCAATAATGAGAAATGTAAAGTTATGCACTTGGGTGCCAAAAACACATATGCAAATTGCACATTATGAGGGGCTCCTCTGGAAGAGTCAATGATGGGAAAGGATCTGGGGGTGCCTATAGATCACAGACTTATAAATAGCATGCAATGCCAAGCCACAGCTAACAAAGCTGTCATTCATTAAAAAGGGCATACATTCAAGAGATAAATCAATAATTCTACCATTGTCTTGAATAATCAGTTCAGTTTTGGTCTCCAATCCTCATGAAAAAAGTTGTTGAAATAGAAAGAGATCAGTAAAGGGCGACACAATTAATAAGGGGGTGGAGGACCTCAGCTATGAGCACTGATTACATAGATTACAGTTACTCACTCTGGAGCAGAGGCATTTTAGAGGGGATATTGTTAAAATATACAAATGTATCAAAGGTGACTTAAGTAAGAGCTGATTCACACATGTGTGGTGCAGATTGAACGTCACGTTTCACAGATAATTGATACAGTAGTTGGTCACAGGTTCACATCAGGTTTGCGTCAGGTTCAGGACAGGATTAGCTCAGGATTTTATCTTGTTCACACATATGCGGTTTAGAAACAGTTCCCATAGAAGTCAATAGCCTGTTATCTGCACCTAAACCGGACCACACTGCTCAGAAATCAGACATGACTCTTTTTACAACTACACTGAATCCACACCGCCAGTGCACTGGACATATGTGAACAGGCACCATAGGAAGCAATGTTATTTCACATGTCATGCGGATTAGATGCAGCTCAAACCGTATCCAATCTGCATATATGTAAACTTCCTTGCTATTAAATGTTCCATGGTCAACTGTTAGTGGTATTATAACAAAGTGGAAGCAACTGGGAACAATAGCAACTCAGCAAATGACAGAGCGGGGTCAGTGCATGCTAAAGTGCACAGAAGTAGCCAACTGTCTGCAGAGTCAATAACTAAAGACTTCCAAACTATGTGTGGCCTTCAGATTAGCACAACAACAGTGCATAGAGAGCTTCATGGAATGGGTTTCCATGGCCGAGCAGCTGCATCCAAGCCTTACATCACCAAGTGCAATGCAAAGCGTAGGATGCAGTGGTGTAAAGCACGCCACCACTAGACTCTAGAGCAGTGGAGATGGGTTCAATGGAAGGACGAATCACACTTCTCTGTCTGGTAATCCAATGGACCTGTCTGGGTTTGGCGGTTGCCAGGAGAATGGTACTTGCCTGACTGCATTGTGCCAAGTGTAAAGTTTGGTGGAGGGGGGATTATGGTGTGGAGTTGTTTTTTAGGGGTGGGCTTTGGCTCTTAGTTCCAGTGAAGGGAACTCCTAAGGTGTCAGCATACCAAGACCTTTTGGATAATTTCATGCTCCCAACTTTGTGGGAACAGTTCGGGGATGGCCCCTTCCTGTTCCAACATGACTGCGCACCAGTGCACAAAGCAAGGTCCATAAAGACATGGATGAACAAGTTTGGGGTGGAGGAACTTGGCTGGTCCACAACCCGAGTCCTGGCCTCAACCCGATAGAACACCTTTGGAATGAATTAGAGCAGAGACTGAAAGCCAGGCCTTTTCGCCCGATATCAGTGACTGACCTCACGAATGCGCTTCTGGAAGAATGGACAAACATTCCCATAGACACACTCCTAAACCTTGTGGACAGCCTTCCCAGAAGAGTTGAAGCTGTTATAGCTGCAAAGGGTGGGCCAACTCAATATTGAATCCTACGGACTAAGACTGGAATACCATTAAAGTTCATGTGCGTGTAAAGGCAGGTGTCCCAATACTTTTGGCAATATAGTGTATCTTTAATCCATATGTGTACCATCCACTCCTGCAATGGGAATGGACTCACCAAAGATATAGATCCCTTTAAATTAGTGGGTCAAAAGCACATAGTGTTCGATAATCATCAAAATCCAATCAGTTTCCTTTCATTTATACTCCTCCTCAGTTATTCATTAAGACATAAAGGCAAAAGGTGGAAGAGCTTCATCACTTAAAACCATTTATTAAATATGACAATAAAAACAAATTGTACTCACATTATGTTGTGCTCGACCCAGCACTCAGGAATAACAGCCCATATACTTAATGGAGCAGCACTCCACCTGCAATCTCCGCACCTGAAACCCCACCCTAAGCATTTAATCTACAAACATGTCTTCAGGGGCAATCTATAGGGCTATAAGAATTGTTTGAGTATAAAAATCACACATGCATACACACATATAGGTTGAACTGCATGGACCCTGTGTCTCTTTTTCAACCTTATAAACTTCATAACTAGGCACCCAGGCTATGCACATTAAAGTAGTTACATGTTTATTAAAGGCACATTTAAATAATCATTTACTGGCCTTGTTAGCTTGAACTCCTATTGCTTTTCCCCTTTCCTATAAAAAGCAGAATCATAGCAGTCTGCCAGACTGCTTAAAATATACCTAAAGGCAAAACTTTTTTTTTTAGTTTTGGATAGAATGGAGAGGGATTAGAACCTATTTCAGTTTGTTTGTGTTGCTGCCTTTGATCCCGTTAAGGCGATTCACTCACTCTATTTGTCCTGTTTACCATTATGATTGAAAGTGAAAGTAAATAAAATACCACATTGTGGTTTGTCCCCAGAAAAGAAACAGATACGAAATATTCCAATGGGGACACTAGTTCTAGTGAACAGGGGGTCCCCAAGGGATTTCCTTCATTTGCATAAATTTCCTCTCATTTCCTGTTTGGCTATGGGACAGGAAGTGAAGGAAAATCTCCAAAATCGGACACAGATAGTTTTGCCTATGGTTCTACTTTAATATACAAATACCAACTGCTATAAAATGTAAAAAACTGACTGCCAAAGCCAAAACTTCAGAGCCTCTGTTGGGATCTATGATAATGAATTACTTCCCAGTACTTGCTTCTAGAGGGCCTGGTATGAATATTTTAATGTTTTTTACTGCTTGTCAAATCATATATTTACACCTTGATGCAATAGGCAACATTCTTCTCCTCCCCATCTTCTGCAATTCAAAACTGCATCTTTGTTTTATTTCTCTGTCTGTATCCATTTTTTTACTTTGTATGGTTCTCTTCCCCAAACATCCCCTCACCCCTGTCTGCAATTGTTGCCTAACAATTCCTCTGCTGTGAAGCCTCCTAGAATATGCACATCACATATCCCAGGGTGCATCACGTTCCATTCACTAGGGCTGGAGGTGAGGAGGCCGGAGATGCATCATCAGGGGACCCGGGCTGTCTGAACTAAGAAGATACACCTCACACCCAATAATATAACAGCAAAGACGGCAGTGCAGGACAATGCTGGATTTGCCGGCTAGGTGAATATGTGAAATGTTCAAAACACCAATGAAAAAAGTAAGGGGAGTAAAAAAAACATGGGGCATGGGAGACTGAAAGTACTCTTTAATATAAATACTGTAATGTCCATAGTCTGGGCACAGATGCACTTTAAAATGCAAATGAAATATATTACTTTTACAGGCTGATAATTTTTTTGTTGGGTAAAATATGCTGTTTCTCAACCTTTGTTCAGTCAAAGTTAAAATTTGGCACAATCTTGAGGCACCCCATTCTAAAATGTAAAAACTAAGCTTTGGAAGAATAAATCACATTCAGTGTGACTATTAAACTATTACATAGCGGAGGAACATTCACACATGTAGGACACCCAACATGATTTATACTTCCAAAGCAAACACACCTTTGCACACTGGTACTGAATAGTATTGCAGTGTTTCTCTCCGTCACTTAGTTAATGTTACCCCAGTGATGACGAAGGTGCCTGATGTCCTCCTGATCAAACTGATGATTGTTAGGGTGCTGGTGGCTAGAAAGTTATAATGGTGCACAATGAAACCCTTTGTGTATGAATACCTTTGTGTATCTAAGGCAGGCCATACACTATACAATTTTCTGTCCAATTTATGGCCAATTTCCTTTAGATTTGCCTTCAACTGTGTAGTGCAAGGGCCAGCCTAATTGGATACAACTGAAAGTGTTGTTTGGGTTTGACGTCCTATTATATGGTTTTTGGTAAATCTAAAGCAAAAATCTCATGAAAATTATATAATGTATGGCGAGCCTTAAAGGCAGGCTTGATCCACCCACTGGCTTGTATACATTTTTGGGGAAATTTTCAGGCATTTTACCAAGGCACCCCTGAAGAAACCTGAGGGCACCCTGGTTAAAAAAGGTTGGTTTAAGGGCTTGTTCACAACACATTGAGTTGCATTTTCCTGCATGTTGATATGTACTTCATTTTGAAGTTTATTTCTTCTGACATTACTTGTGTTGTGGGTTGAGAAAGAGATTTTCTGTGGAAATTTTTGAGAACATTTTTTGTATGTCTGCTTTAACAGCCCTGACTGTTATGGCATTTGCTATATTGAGGAGGAGAAGAAGACTAAAGCATCCTAAATTCCGCTTTGCGGTTCATTTGTTGCTGGCTCCATATGAAATGAAAGAGCAGTTTTCGACCATATACCATCATCTGTGAATTTACCAAGAAAAATTCTTTTAATGTGCTTGCCTTTTGAAATGTAGGTCTCAAAATGCAGTGCAAGTTTGTTGCACAGAAAATTGGTGTTTTCCATTTATCAAGCGTAGGAGGCTTTGGCAAGGTAGGGTGACAAGTGAGTGGCTCATTAACTTGGAAAACTAAGTATATGTGAATGTTCACTTTAATTATCCAATCATTCTAGTTTACTATAAATACCCAATCATGTGCAGATGAAATAATTTCACAGAAAATTGCTGTTAACATGATTGGCTAATTGAAGTGAAATGAATTTTCACATATGATATGTAAAAGATTTGAGTCTTGGCAAAATAAATAATGTGTGTAGTATCAACTACTTTTTTTTACCTCTTTCTGCTGACCTTATGCATATATGTGTGGCAGCACGGAGGGGGGTCTGTGCTCCCCAATATATTTGTTTGAAGCATGGTTAATCAATCAAAGTGATGGGCAGTACCATTGAGCCCACCCAGACACTCATACACAGAAGTATGTATGCCCCCCCCTCCCCTTGTCAACTCAGAGACTACCATCTAATAAGCTGCTTTAAGGTAATTATAACCATATAACAATAAATTTATTTTGATATATTGAAAATTCACCACTTAGTACTAAAGTACTTTAAAAAAGTGTGAAATCATAGGTCCCATTGAAGAAACTCATATATGGCCAGGTGCTTGGAGGAGGTATTCATAGAGTGGACACATTCAATGTAGAGAATGGTAATGTAATGATGCCATTAAATGTTGCTATGAACTACAGTGGAAATTGTATATGACTGGTATTAGGGGAATAGCAGCCACATCGGCCACCAGTTGTATGAAAATGAAATGCAACGTACTGAAGTGCGATTGCAAACCATTTATGCTAGGACTATTGTGTTGGTGCTTACCTCTGTAATCTAACATGCACATGTTGCACAAAGGTAAGCGGTGAACTTTTAATACACCAAAAAATATTTCCTTGGGGTTCAGCTGTACTGTCCATGGTACTTTTTCATTTGAACTAAAAGTTAAATCTTTTGTACATGCTTTTGGAGTGTACCCTTCTACTTCTTCTCGGATATAACACAGGGCAACATATTTTTTTTTGTGCCATGTAATTTTATGGAAACATTGAACTATTAGTACAAATAAAAGATGTATCGCAGACAGTGCTTAACTGTTTCATTTAGTGATCAAGCTCACTAAAATTGTAGGTGAAAACTGTTTTTATTTTCTACAAATTTAAAAATTTTACACAAAAACAAAGGCTCAGGTGAACAAAGTCTAATGATGAAATATCTGTTATCTGAAGATCACCATGAAGGCATAATGAAGAAAAACATTGGTCCCCCTTAAAAATGCATAAAAGACCTTTATCCGGGCATGCAGTCTGGGCAGCCAGGAAAGGGGAGGGAGGGTAGTGAAAGTGCAAGGGGGGGGGCCCTTTCCCCAAGGTCTCTTACCTTGTAAGGCACCTTGTCCCTATGGTGAGAGGGCAAAGTGTGGAAAACCCTTTTAGGATAAGAGGACCCCCAGGTATTGCCCCCCTCCATGTGACTGAGTATGGGGGAGGGGAGCACAGCGCCCCACAGTACTTCACAAAAAAAATAAGAATGTAAATATAAAAACTCACACCTCAAAAAAAGATTTTTATTAACCACTTGCCCTCCTGAGGATTTACCCCCCTTCCTGACCAGGCCATTTTATACGTTACAGCGCTGCGTTACTTTAATTGACGATTGCGTGGCCTTGGAACACTGCACCCAAATGAAATTTGCATCCTTTTCTTTCCACGAATTACCAGTAATCTTTCTTTTGGTGGTATTTGATCGCCTATGCATTTTTTATTTTTTGCGCTATAAAATATAAGACTGACAATTTTGACGAAAAATATTTTTGACTTTTTGCTATTAAACATGTCCAGTAAAAAAACTTTAAAAATCAAATTTCTACATAACTTTAGACCAAAATGTATTCTGCAACACGTCTTTGCTAAAATAAAATCCCAATACGTGTAAATTAATTGGTTTAAGTGAAAGTTACAACGTTTACAAATGGCGGTATAGATACTGGAATTTTTTTTTTTACTAGTAATGGCGGGATCAGCGACTGTGATGGACATTCTGACACTGGGGGGAACTGACTTGGTGTCACTGACATCCCCAGTGACACCAATACAGTGATCAGTGCTAAAATAAAAACACTGACACTGTACTAATGGCACTGGACAGGAAGGAGTTAACATGAGGGGTGCTCAAAGGGTTAACTGTGTGCAGGGTGTGTTTTACTAGGGGGCAGTGCCTGTGTGCTTCACTGTAAGCACACTGCTGTAGATGGCTGTGCTGTGCACAGCCATCCAAAGCAGTGTGCCCGAGCTGACAGGGAGAACTATTAGTAAACAAAACACTACTCCTCCCTGTCAGAGATCCTTGGTACTCACCAGGCAGCGGCAAGTAAACACTGGCCGGAGTCCGGTGATTGACAGCCGCAGCCGCGCATGCCCCCTACCCGAAAATGCAAAATCATGTATATATACATGACTTTGCACACCCGTGCCGCCCTGTAGCAGTATTTCTGCTATAGGGCGGTCAGGAAGCGGTTAAAGAAACTTTGTTTAGAAATGTATGAGCCACCAGCCACTGATTTGTACATTCTGCAGTCCCACCTAAATGAAAGCCTTAAAATAACCTATGAACTCTACACTACCAATAAATCATGAAAATATACTGGCAGTAAATGTTCACATGTGTGCTGTGAAAAATCACAGTGAGTTATGTCATACTGCAAGCTAATGCTAAACATATAATAATGTACTCACTGGTGGCTGTTTGCTGGGATTTCAATTGTTTTCCCCAATCTGGATAGATTTTGCATGCAATGTCTTGCCAAATCAAGGAGTTCTCCCTGTTGCCCTTATAATTGCAGCTGAGCTGGTTGTACAGCTCTTTGTGTTGCTGAACATGGCTGTAATTTGAAAAACTGGTCGATATCAATCCAGCTGCTGGACATTATTTTAACATATGTTAAAACAATCTCTGATCCAAAAAACAATAGTTTTCTATATATCCCTCTGTTGAGCCTGCATTTATCAATGCAGATCAACATGGGTCAGTGGTTATGGTGTGAATGAGCCCTAAAGGATTTGCAATTAAGGATCTGAAAAACAGGATCTGCTTTGGCTTTCTTTAGTCTTTAGAATTAAGAAAGCAATGACGCTTTGAATGATTTAGTAATTACACAACTTGTTCCAGATAGCTTTTCAGCACTAGTCTTTCAGCAATAGCTTTTCAGCACTAGAAAAGCATGTCTGCCACTGAACACTGCCGCTAATAGGAAATAGATCTTTCGCTTCTACAGATAGAAATTATTTTTGCAAACATACCGAAGCCTCAACTCCTTATAGGGACTGCAAGAAATAAACCTTTCAGGAGAAACCTCCAGTATACCCTAACACTAACCATTTCTATGCAATTGGAGAACTTCACTATTTCAAAACAGAACCTTTTCCCGAGATAAATATGGAGGCTGCAACTGCTAAATTCTCACTTTGTGAATACTAGTTGCCAGGCTATTATGCTGATCCTCTGGATTCAATACTATAAATCACTAAACCAGAACATATACACTCACTGGTGTAAAGATGTTTATTAGGGTACACCTTGCTAGTGCCAAGAAAATATCCCCCACACCATTACACCACCACCAGCAGCCTGAACTGCTGATTTAAGGCAAGATGGATCCATGCCATTCTATTGTTACGCAGCCAAATTCTGGCCCTATCATCTGTTGAGCCTTGCCAGGTCAGGCAACATTTTTCCAATCATCTATTGTTCAATTTTGGTGAGCCTGTATGAATTGTAGCCTCCGTTTCCTTTTCTTAGCTGACAGGAGTGGCACCCGGTGTGGTCTTCTGCTGTAGCCCATCTACTTCAAGGTTCGACGTGTTGTGTGTTCAGAGATAGTATTCTGTATAACTTGGTTGTAACAAGTGGTTATTTGAGTCACTGTTGCCTTGCTATCACCTCAAACCTGTCTTCCTAGTCTCCTCTGACCTCTGACATCAACAAGGCATTTTTCTCCACACATCTGCCACTCACTGGATATTTTCATTTTTTCAGACCATTCTCTGTAAACCTTAGAGATGGTTGTGTTTAAAATTCCAGTAGATCATCATTTTTTTAAATACTCAGACCAGCCCTTCTGGCACAAACAACCATGCCATGTTTAAAGTCACTTAAATCCCCTTTCTTCCCCATTCTGATGCTTGGTTTGAACTTCAGCAAGCCATCTTCACCACGTCTAGATGCCTAAATGCATTGCGTTGCTGCCATGTGATTGACTGATTAGCAATTTGTTTTACCAAGAAATTGAACAGGTGTACCTAATAATGTGGCTGGTGAGTGTGAGGAGCTCTGACTTTTTCAGTGACTTTCTTGACTGGCACACATTTTTTAGGTCAGTCACTCAGAAAGAACTGAACCCAGATGGATAGTATAGCAACCAAAAAAGAGATCAGCAATGATAGGTCCTATATTCCTATGGTTTATTGTAAAAATAAAAGATTTGGAAGGACAAATGAAGACAGTGTAAAGTAGACATCTCCAAATGGTGGACTGTAGTCTGGACAAGGATTAAGTGACAGCCTTATCCAGACCATGATGCATTTCTGATAAGTAAATACCATTTACAGTGGTGTATCCAAGGTGTGGCAGCTATAGCACTTGCCCTGGGTGAAGGAAGGATTGAGAACACTGATGTCAGCACCTGTGGTAGTGAGCCCTTGTAGATAGTTAACTTGGGGTTCCCCAAGGCGCGGAGTCTGCTTCTTCACCAGAGCCCCTGATGGCGAGAATGGACTTGCAGCAAGCTGGGACCAGGTCGCAGCCCCCTGGTACACCCAGCTGAGTATGAGGAGACCACTCGCAGGAGCAGAGTACAATGGGAGCAGACAAATGGAATCCGATAGACTAGCCGAGGTCAGGACGGGCGGAAAACAAGAACAGTCAGAGAACGAAGCCGGGGTCGGTACACGAGTAGTCAATGCAGGATACAGGTGATAGCAACACACATGAGCTCAGACAACTAGGAAGTTGCTCAGACAAAGTGGCCTAGACTGAGAATGTCTTATATAGGCAGGCAAACAAGGAGGCGGGCCAGGAAGTGATGGAAGGGAAGGAAATAAAACCCAGAGAACAGCAGATGTCGCCCATAGGTGAGCACAGACAAACACACATGTGAAAGGGATCAGGAACAGCACTGCAGCAAGGAGGTAAGAAAACACAAACAAGAAACTGCAGGCTAACTTGTGATAACTGATGTAAAAGGAGACTGGGATGTGAAGGAGGGCTGTGATGGTACTGTGATGTGAAGGGGAGGCTATTATGTGAAGTCAAGGCTATGATGTGTGTGTGTGTGTGGGGGGGGGGGGGTCAGTCTGTGATGTAAAAGGGAACTGTGATGTGATGGTGATGTGAAGGGGAGGAGGGGGGGCTCTGTGATGTAATAGGTCAAATGTGATGTAAAGGAGGATGTGTGATGTGAAAGGGGGTTATGTGAAGTTGGGGCTGCGATGTAAAAAGAAACTAAGGCACTAAGCTGTCTCAACTATTGAAGGCTGAAAATGTCTTAACAGTTCCCGCTGATATGAGCTCCTACTGGAGGATAGTAGCAAACAATAAAAGAAACATAAACACAGCACAATGACTTTGCAAGAAGTGTCAGAAAAAATGGCAAACTTTGTACAGAAAAAACAGTATAGCCTCAATTGTCCATAGAATATTGAAGCTATATGTTTTTTTTTTGTACAGACTTTGCCATTATTTCTGACATTTCCTGCAAAGTCCTTGTACTGTGTTCATGTGCCTTTTGATGTATAAGGCGGACTATGAAGTGAAGGGGGGGCTATGATGTGAAGAGGGCTGTAATGTAAAGGGGGACTCAAATGTGAAGAGGGATGTGATGTGAAATCGGGGCTGTGAAGTGAAGGGAAAACTATTATGTGAAGGTAGATGTGATGTGAAGGGGGAGCTGTGATGTAAAAAAGGAACTATCATTTGAAGGGAGGCTTTGATGTGAAGGGGGCTGTGATGTGAAGAGGGGCTGTGATGTGAAAGGGAGCTGTGATGTGAAGAGGGGCTGTGATGTGAAAGGGGGGTGTGATGTGAACAGTGGCTGTGATGTGAAAGGGGGTGTGTGATGTGAAGAGGGGCAGTGATGTGAAGGGGGTGTGATTTGAAAAGAGGGCTGTGATGTGAAGACAGGCTGTGACGTAAAGAGGGGCTGTGATGTGAATAGGGGCTGTGATGTGAAGGGGGGGCTGTGATGTGAAGGGGGGGGGCTGTGATGTAAATAGGGGTTGTAATGTGAAGGGGGGGGCTGTGATGTGAAGAGGGGCTGTGATGTGAAGAGAGGTTATGATGTGAAGTGTGTGGGGGGGGGGTGATGTGAAAAGGGGCTTTGATGTGTAAGGGGGGCTGTGATGTAAAGATAGGCTGTGATATGAAGATTGGCTGTGATATAAAGGAAGGGGGGGCTGTGATCTGAAGACAGGCTGTGATGTGAAGGGGGGGGGTGATGTGAATAGGGGCTATGATGTGAAGAGGGGCTGTGATGTGAAGAGGGGCTGTGATGTGAAGAGGGCTGTGATGTGAAGAGGGACTGTGATGCGAAGAGGGACTGTGATGTAAAGAGGGGCTGTGAAGTGAAGGGGGGCTGTGCTGTGCAAAGGGGCTGATATATGAAGAGGGGCTGTGATGTGAACAGGGGCTGTGATGTGAAGGGGGGCTGTAATGTGAAGGGGGGCTGTAATGTGAAGGGGGACTGTGATGTGAAAGGAGGCTGTGATGTAAAAGGGGGCTGTGATGTGAAAGGGGGCTGTGATGTGTAGAGGGGCTGTGATGTGAAGGGAGGCTGTGATGTGAAAAGGGGCTGAGATGTGAAAGGGAGACTGTGATTTGAAGGGGGACTGAGATGTTAAGGGGGAACTGTGAAGGGGGGAGCTGTGATGTAAAGGGGGGGGGGCTGTTATGTGAAAGATCTGAGTAATAACACAAATATGAGATTCAGACCTCTGCTAGAAGAAAATGCAACCAACAAGACTTCTATGAATTTTAGTTCAATACCCCTCTCCCAAAGTTTCTGGACCTTCATGGGAAATATTTTTTGGATATGAATTTTCAGTTTTACAAATACATTTTTACATTTTTATAACAGTTGATTACTCCCATATATATATAACTCTGTTACAAAGATTGTTTATAAACAAAGAAGAATTCTAATATTCTAATACATATTGAAACCTTAAATACTCACTATAATTTACTATTTGTTTTCATACACAAGGCATGATCATCACTCATTTCTTCCATGTACTTATGAGTACCATTGCTAGTGACTTAAATGAACTGTGCCATGAAACTTTAATGAAATTGGAATGTTTACTGGATGGCATCCAAGTGATAAAAAGAGAACTCAAGAATTTCAAGATATTTCAGATAGTAATTACCCTTCTTTGTATAATGCAGCAATTGTTCCAGGCATTGTTCATCGTATCAGCTGAGCTTATTACTCTATCAGTGGGAGAAACTGTGTCGTGGTGACAAAGTGACCTCTTTATAGTGGGACTAATACACGATCAACTGAGCTTAACTACTGAATTTTTCCTTACATTTCCTCATACCATGCAATTAACTAGCAGCAAGTTTTTACTTTAAATAATATTTAATTTTTCCTGGATCTAAAGCTTTTATTGCAGTGTTGAACTAGTATTGAAATAACTATCCCATCATGGTGCATGAATAATTATTTAATTAATGTGATTAATTCATTAATCGATTCACTAATTAAACTGCTCTCTGATTCAAATTGATTCCCTCATTAAGTAACCATGCTTCCCAATACACCTAGTCAATTAGGCATCCTTTGAATTAAATATCTGCTCCAGGCAAGCAGCTAAATGCACGTATGACCTACATATATGGCAGTTGCTAAAGTCTTTGTATATTTTTTTATCCAATTTTGTGATCCACACACCCCTATCAGACAGCACAGCAGTGGTGTATTTTGGTTTTTTGCTGACCTTGGCAAGACTAAAGTCGGGCACCCCCCCCGCATATAAATTTGTCCCACCCATTCATCTGCAAGCCCCACCCCTTCCTCTTTAGGCCCCACCTCTTCCTATTAGAGCTCCACCCACTGACAATGATGGGGCTCTATTTCTCCCACTGACACCAATGATGGGGCACGATTCCTCCCACTGATACCAATGATGGGGCACTATTCCTCCCACTGATATCAATGATGGGGCACTATTCCTCCTACCCTACTGACACCAATGATGGGGCACTATTCCTACCACTGACACCAATGATGGGGCACTATTCCTCCCACTGACACCAATGATGGGGCACTATTCCTCCCACTGACACCAATGATGGGGCACTATTCCTCCCACTGACACCAATGATGGAGTACAATTCCTCACACTGACACTAATGAATGATTTCAGGACAGATAGATTACAGGACCATTAAGTAGTAGATGTGACTGGATTATTTTGTACAGTAAGGATATCATGTAATTTCAACTGGAATTGGTCCTAGGACAGAGCTCTGGGGTACCCCACTTATAACTGCAGACCATTGCATACTAATGGGGAGAAACTGTTTAGTATCCATAATTAGAAATTATCTGGTTTTTTTTCCACCTCTAATGCCTTTCTAGTAAACTGCCAACAAAGGAGACATTGAGAAACATAATGCAAACTGGAATCTTTACATATGGGCTTCAGCAGCCATTTTTTTAGAGACTGTGCCCTCTCTGAATGTGACATTGTGTGAGTAGTTTATGTAGTGTATCTCCCAGATAAACCATATGTTGCAGTTTTTTTCCGTAGTTCTTTCTTACAAGTTTGCTAACTCCAGAATTCTGATTGAATTTTTTGACTGTACACTATGACATCTGTTTATGAGTTAACAAATGACCAATTAGGAGCATGCAGGTGACACAGAATTCAGTCACAGAATTATTGCAGTGTGGTATGAAGTTTCTTTACAATGGAGTATTGGTATGGATGAAAATGGCTATCCTGCTATGGCACAGGAATAATTATTTCATTAAAGTAATTAATTCATTAATTAGTTCACTAATTCCACTGTTCACTGATTCAGACTGATTCTTTCATGCCTCCCTTAACACCTTGTCAGTTGACCATGCTTTAACCTACTCTTTATGTAGCAATAAGAAGAGCTACCTAAAAACACAAGTAAGCTATACCATGCCATTAAGGCAGTATATATACATATACTAAATTGCCAAAAGTATTGAGACACCACTCAAATTCATTGGATTCAGGCATTCCAATCACCTCCATGGCCACAGTGTAAAAAAATCAAGCTCCTAGGTATGCAGACTGCTTCTACAAACATTTGTGAAAGAATGGGTCGCTCTCAAGAGCTCAAATAATTCATTTGTGATACTGTGATAGGTTGCCGCCTGTGCCACAAGTCCATCCTTGAAAATTTCCTTGCTAATAAATATTCCACGGTCAACTGTTAGTGGTATTATAACAAAGTGGAAGCAACTAGGAACAACCACAAAGTGGTATGCCATGTAAAATGACAGAGCGGGGTCAGCGCATGATGAAGAGCACAGTGCAAATAAGTCGCCAAGTGTCTGCAGAGTCAATAGTTAAAGACCTCCAAACTTTACGTGACCTTCAGAGTGGCAAAACAGTGCGCAGAGAGCTTCATA
The DNA here is from genome assembly GCF_062004578.1 of Staurois parvus. Lineage (NCBI taxonomy): Eukaryota > Metazoa > Chordata > Amphibia > Anura > Ranidae > Staurois > Staurois parvus. Next base: position 14,239,641 of record NW_028318039.1, on the reverse strand, counting down.
GAATTGGTTTCTATGGCCGAGCAGCTGCATCCAAGCCTTATATCACCAAGTGCAATGCATTCGATGCAGTGGTGTAAAGCACGTAATTGATGTTGGATCTACTTCGGGGGACATTCTTTTATTTTTCTTCTTTTAATAAAGGGCTTGTCTAAGACTGTCTCCTGTCAATTTTTACTACACTTTTTTTTGTGAATGGGTAGCAGTACCATGTACCCCATATTCATTCACATGGTGGGGATGGGATCTGGGGGCTTCCAGATTCTGATAAGCCCCCCACCCGCAGACCCCCACAACCACCGACCAGGGGAGCCCCCCCATCCCAAAGCACCTTCCACGTTGAGTACATGTGGCCTGGTATGGTTTGGGGGGGGCACTCGCTCGTCCTCCCCCTTTCCTGACCTGCCAGACTGCATGTTCGGATGGGGGTCTGGTATGGATTTTGGGGGGGGGACCACCACACCATTTTTTAAAAAAAAGTTCTGGTGTGGGGGTTCCCCTCAAAACCCATACCAAAAAAAAGGCCACCTGGTGACATCACATATGCAACCCCCGATCCTTGTGATGTCATCGACCCAGCATGATCCCGAAGGGCTTGGTACGGATGGAGGGGGGATCCCCACGCTGTTTTTTAAAATATTTTTTTTAATTGCCGGCAATTCTTTTTTTTTATATTCAGCTGGCAGTGGGGGACAGCTGATGACTCATAGGTTGTTAAGGACTTTGCCGCCTCCCATTCCTTAACAACCCATGACAGTACTGACAGATACCAGTACATACTGCATGCCTGGACCAGTACTTACCACATTCATTTAATTATTTATTTCCTTTTGTGAATTGACTTTAAGGTCTTTTTATGTGGTATTTACCGAGTGTTACTAGCAACAGTGAATTGATATTTTCAGTATCGCATGCGATATGTGGTCATGTGACTGACTTAACTCATGCGATAAGCTTTAGTGAATTGTGACCACTGTGGGCTACCACAACGGAGCGTGAATGGATCCCAAAGCAGCCTATAGAAACCACAGCTATCTGCAAAAAATACCAATTAAATCCAGCTTACCACAATATTTGATCAATACAATTTTGCTGCTTAGTGTAACACTATTTGTATTAAAGCTCTGACAGATTTACAGTATAGGTTAACTTTAAAAACAAATACAAGCTTGCTGTGAAACATAAAATTAGTTTGTTAGTAAATCATCCACTAAAGCTCTGCCATGAAGCATTCAAGCATTGCATTTGCTGGTTCAAGAAAGGTCTCATTGCCTCTAAAGTAAACATGTTTTCTAGCTGTAATCCCTTTAAAACACATTTGGCAGAACACAGTGAATTTCTCATGTTGTGGCCTTCTTTGATGCAGTTAAGATCTGGAAACCAAAGTTAAAAGAGAACAATTTAAATCCGGCAGTCTATTTTTTTACTGGTACAACCTCTTCCGAAAAAAAGTAAACACAGAAAAGAACAAGAAAGTAGCTTAATTTAAGTTGTTATTCAATGAATTGAGAGATGTTATCTTACGAACTCCATTTTTCCATTTTAACTCAATCGAAGCGTAACCGGACTTGTAATAAGATTACACATACCGAGTCAATGTACAAGGGCAGGTGAACTAATTATTTTGTTACTGTGTAGCAAGCACACTTATCACTTGCCTTCTATTTTGATTTTCAATAAACTTCCTTTAAACAGGTATTGTGTATAAATATATACTGGGTGTGTGTGTATATATATATATATATATATATATATATATATATACACTGTATATATACATTGCTCAGAGAAATTTTGACTTTTAAAATATCTCAATGATCTCATGATCTCAATGGGTTAAAATATCATGCTGGATATATATACTGATATGGACTGGGTAATGTGTTAGGAACATAAGGATGCCCCATCATTTGATGGTAACTAAGATTATCAACATACAGAGGACTGAATTCAAAGACACCCCGAAAATCAAAGTGAAAAAATTATGCAGCAGGCTATTCCATTTTGCTGAAATTTCATATAAAATATTTATTAAAAGGATAAAAAGTAAATATCGTACTCACAATTGACATACAGGGCAAAGGCATATCACACTAAACGGCGGTGTCCAATCCACACTGCATATAAGTCCAAAAATGGAACTCTATACTTCCAACTGGCTAATGCTCTTCGAGGACTCAGCCTCTTCCTCAGATTCCAGGGTTCCGTTTTTGGACTTATATGCAGTGTGGATTGGACACCGCTGTTTAGTGTGATATGCCTTTGTCCTGTATGTCAATTGTGAGTACGATATTTACTTTTTATCCTTTTAATAAATATTTTTTACGATAATGTACTAGGCTGGGGCGCCCTCTGTTTGTTTTCTTTGTATCTAGTGACTTTGGACTACCTTGGTCCATTGAGGGCAGCCAGGAGTGCATATTCCAGGACATATGAATTGTTACCATAGCCTTTGCTGAGTCCATGCCCAGCGCAGGAGTACAGAGTTTGCTGTGTTTGCACAGTCTGAGGTGCAACCTGGCGGCATCGGATGGACAGAAACATGATATCCCAGAGGTGTGCTATAGGCGAGCACAGGGGCCATTCAATGGCCATCAATTCCTTCATCCTCCAGGAACTGCCTGCATACTCTTGCCACATGAGGCCAGGCATTGTCGTGCACCAGGAGGAACCCAGGACCCCTTGCACCAGCGTAGGGTCTGACAATGGGTCCAAGTATTTCATCCAGATACCTAATGGCAGTCAAGATGCCATTGTCTAGCCTGTAAAGGTCTGTGCATCCCTCCATGGATATGCCTCCCCAGACCATCACTGACCCACCACCAAAACGGTCATGCTGAATGATGTTACAGGCAGCATGACGTTCTCCATGGCTTTTCTAGACCCTTTCATGTCTGTCACATGTGCTCACAGTGAACCTGCTCTCATCTGTGAAAAGCAAAGAATGCCAGTGGTGGACCTGCCAATTCTGATGTACAATGCCAAATGCCAATCGAGCTCTATGGTGCTGGGCAGTGAGCACAGGGCCCACTAGAGGACGTCGGGCCCTCAGGCTACCCTCATGAAGTCTGTTTCTGATTGTTTGGTCAGAGACATTCGCAACAGTGCCCTGCTGGAGGTCATTTTGTAGGGCTCTGGCAGTGCTCACCCTGTTCCTCCTTGCACAGAGGAGCAGAAAACAGTCCTGCTGATGGGTTAAGGACCTTCTACGGCCCTGTCCAGCTCTCACAGAGTAACTGCCTGTCTCCTGGAATCTCCTCCATGCTCCTGTGAGTATGCTGTGAGACACAACATACCTTCTGGCAATGACATGTATTGATGTGCCATCCTGGAGGAGTTGGACTGCCTATGCAACCTCTGTAGGGTCCAGGTATCACTTCAAGCTACTAGTAGTGACACTGACCCTAGCCAAATGCAAAACTAATGAAAAACATTCAGAAAAGATGAGTAGGGAAAAAAATGGGATGAGTAGGGAAAAATGTAAAACCATTCCTGTTTTGAGGGGTCATCTCATTGTTGCCCATCTAGTGCATCTGTTGTTAATTGAATTAACACCAAAGCAGCTGCAGCTGATTAACAACCCCGTCTGCTACTTAACTGACCAGATTAATATCCTAGAAGTTTAATTGACTTGATGCTATACTCTGATTAAAAAGTGTTCCTTTAATTTTTGTGAGCAGTGTATATGTATGTATGTATATATATATATATATATATATATATATATATACATACATACATACACAGTATATACTGTATATATAGTATATATATATATGTGTGTGTGGGGGGGGTTTGTTTTCTTCTCGTAGGACAATGTTTTGATTTATATATCGTGCATGATGTGCACAGGTAAAAGTATGCTTTTACATTATACATAATAAACTTTGTAATTTCGAAAAATAATTGAGAATATTCAAAATGAAAAATAAGATAAAAACAATAAACCTAGAACTGATATGCCATTTTGAAAGAGCCTGATTTTGTGTAGAGATGTTTTGAGCATGAAAGTAAATGAATATATAATTCCTCAGTTCTGATCAGGGCCTATTTGTTGATATGCATCCTAAGATGGAAAATGCAGATTTAGAACTGGAAGCAAAGACATTCCTTCTAAGAGGTAAAATATGGAAAACTTTCAACACCAATCACAGAAAACATTACTGCTATCTGCTGCTCAATTAGATAGATTCCCCTTACTTCCCATCCTGATCACAATTTTTCACCAGACAGGCATTGAGGGAAAATCTCTCACAGCAACACAGAGATACAATTTTTATTGTAGGGTAGGGGCTGGATAGCCAAGCCTTGGATAGCAGTAAAATAACTGTCAGGGGTTATAATCATTCCACACTAATTTCAAAACTAGTAAAAAAAAACATGTTTTGGCTAGACACACACTTTAAGAAAAATGTTTACTCAAGCCTTAAAAATGCAGTATAGTGACATTTAAAAAGGACTTTTTTACCTTAGATACCCTGTTGATAACCTCTCGACCTACTGCAAGACCTTGGACAAAAGTTCGAGCTGCAACAAAAGCTTTAGTTACTTGGGCTTTCAGCTTCCTTGGTATTTCTCCAAATGGTTTCAGCTGGTCAATGTACTTGCTCACGCACTCAAGATATTCTTCTGAGAAATGATATTGAGGATTTACCAGCTGAAACATACGTTCCAGAAGACGGGCCCAAAAATCATTTAGCAATTCTTCCAAATTGACATTTCCTCCTGTGTAATAGCGTTTCAGCTCCATGAATAAATCCTGGAATACCTCTGAATTCTGCGTGTACAAAAGTCCATATGTCCTTACAAATATTTCATTTAGGGATCTTTGTGCATTTTCCAGAAGTGATTTGAAAAGTTCTAGACAGAGCAAAAGAAATATTAAAAAGTTTAAGGGAAAAACATACATCAGGGTAGTTTAAAAAAGAGTAAAGTTAAGTTATCAGATTCATCTTGAAAGTATCAAATAGCAACCAATCACCTTCTAGAGGAAATGTGATAATATCATATATAAATACTTTAGATCAACACATTATTTAGTATATGACTTTTAGCTAAATATCAATACAAACTCTTTTTAGCTATGTACTTAATGACACAAATACTTTGCAATTATGGATGTAAATACTGTATATAGAATACCCATCATAATATGAATGTAACTATTGGAAATAGTACTTCAACACTATTCAATTTGTTAAATAAGAAAAACAAATATACATAGCATTTTATTTGGCATTGACCATTTCTGTATTTTTCTTTCAAACCTTGACTTAATTTAAATTTCCTCACACACTCTTTATATTTAAATTAGTTTTTAAATTATTACAGGTGCTTTTTCACATGCCACAAATTAAAGACAATTAATATCCATTAAAATGATTAATGGCAAATACATTGAAATTATGTTTATTAATCAGATCTCATTGCTTTCTGACATTAGTATATTGCAGACAAAAGCATAAATGAACTTCTATGACTTAATGGCTTTTCTAAGTAAAAGCCATTTCTTCTTTTTACCCTGGAGCTGCCTTATTGCCTTAGAAATTTCACATAGGACTTAAGGCTCTCTTTATAAAACTATGGCCCTACCCCAAGCATACAGCTGCTTAGAAAAAGCACAGCCCATTTATGAAGTACCATGATGTGCTTTAGAGATGTGCATTGAGCTTCACTTGGTTCACACTCCAAAGAAAGTGGACCACCATTCAAATGAATGAAAAACATATTTGGAAGGTAGAGAGCTAAGCCACACAACCTTTCAAAGTCATATGACTGAATTTTCCTCGAAGCACGACATTCCATCCCAGTGTTTAGCAGTGTTTATGAATGAGACGTAAAATACAAGCCACACTGTGGAGTAATGCTGAATTGTCTAGCGGAGAGCAGATCAGCTTCTTGTTTTAAATTAGACCTTTACAGAATACAATAATAGAAGAGGTTTTACAGCAAAATGTCTTCTGCTTGAAAGTCGGGCAGCACATAAGGTTTCCAAAAGCCAAAGGGTTGATGTGAAAATGTTACTGACTGTAAAAAAAACATTTGATACATGGACTAAGCTATGGAAAGACCCACCCCCACCCTCTAAGGTCTTAACATTTTCAGCTGTTTCGTACTTCAAATTGCTATTTCTTTGCAGACCTATCACATTCAGAATATGGTTAACAGCTGCTCCAGAAGCTCTCACTCAGTACATTAACTTCCCAAACAATGTTGCTAACATGATTACCACTTTTCTCCTTTCCTACCTTCTTCACTTTATTTCCTCATCCAACGTTCCTCTATTTCACTTATCCGTATTTCCCACCCCAACCTCCCCCCTTTTCTCCTTCCAACTGAGGTGGACCCACACCTACATGGGCAAGGGCTCGTATCATTTCAAACTTACACAAATGAAAAGTCATAGGTGAAGGCCTTTCATCAATTTCTATCCCTACATGCCGACATAATTTGTTTACAGGAAAGCCCATTTCTCTAGCTTCTCTTGTTCTAGATATTTTCATGCTTCCTATCTCGTTGTTTATATAGCTAAATAGCATCTACTAAACAAAAAAAGTGTTCATTGGCTTTATTTATTTATTTATCTAGTTTATATAGCGCCAAAGGGTTTGCTCAGCGCTGTACAATAGAGGGGGGGACAATACATGAAACAGTACAGTAACATCAAACAGCACACGAGGGGTAAGAGGGCCCTACTCTTTCGAGCTTACAATCTAGGAGGGAGGGGGTAGTGGTACAGGAGGAAATGGCTGTGGCGGATGGAGTGGTAGGAGGAGGGAAGGGCAGCGGCTGTTAGGTGAGGGTGGGGTAGGCTTCCCTGAAGAGGTGGGTTTTCAGGGAGCGCCTGAAGGTGAGGAGGGAAGGTGACAGTCTGGTGGATTGGGGTAGTGAGTTCCAGAGGATGGGGGAGGACCTGGAGAAGTCTTGCAGTCGTGCGTGGGAGGAGGAGACCAGGGAGCAAGAGAGAAGGAGGTCCTGTGAAGAGCGAAGGGTACGGGTAGGGTGGTACCTGGGAATCAGGTCGGTGAGGTAGTTAGGGGCAGTCTTGTGAATGGCCTTATAGGTCAGGGTGAGCAATTTGAATTTAATGCGTTGGGCAATGGGGAGCCAGTGGAGGGAGAGGCAGAGGGGGGTGGCAGAGGTGGAGTGGCTGGTGAGGTGGATGAGTCTGGCAGCTGAGTTCAGGATGGTCTGAAGCGGGGAGAGTTTGCACTGGGGTAGGCCGGTGAGGAGGGAGTTGCAGTAGGCTTTAAAACAAGTATCCCCTTTCTCTTAGAACACTCAGTCTCTGACTCTGAAGAAAGATACCTTCACCTCAGGGGACAATTTAACAATATGCAATTGATGATAATCACTTACTTGCACAGGTTCTGATATTTACTCCCAAACACTATGTACACTTCTTTCCCAATACTCTTTGCTAGATGCCTGAAAAGAGCTGCACCCAAGCAGAAAAGACTACATTTATTCTTCTCATACACACCAAGTGTTCTTTAGAATAGACAATGTTTTCCTCATCACACAAAAAATACCTCAACTGCAGTCCTGTGAAATGTTTCCCAACTAGTGGTCGACTTATGGCACTACCCTTTTATCCCTAATAACAATCTATGCCTGGTAAACCGTAGAATGTTAGGTGCAATCTAACTGACTCTGCTGAGCATCCCTGACATTGGAATCTTTGAATTAATACTCTTGAAAGCCTCTCCAGAAATTAAGTGTGAAATGCTTTGGTTTGCACATAAAGCAGGTGTTTAAGCAGTGGTAAGCTACAACCCCCCCCCCCAAAAAAAAAAAAAATCCTCATCCTGCAGGTTATGTGCATAATGCGCTATAATGCATCAAATACTAGCACATTATGAAAGACGTACTTTAAAATAAAGCCCACTGCTGACCGGTCTTCCTTCTGGGCTCTCGTGTTCTAGGTCAATATAGTCCCCATGTTAATTGCAAGGTTTTTTACCAGCCTAAATTCTAAAGAGGCCGATGTGTCCCACACCTGGCCCACTATTATGCCATAATGCAAACCGCCCAACCTGTGGCATACCCTTTTATTTTCAACCCTCCTCTTTGGGTATCTAGAGAGATACTGGAAATTTAACCTGTCTCTGTAGATTTTCTATTTAATGTGAAATCAAATCCTTAATCCCATTATTCGCCACTCTTTGCAGGTCTCTTTGGGACAAAATTAAATATTCTGGTAAAGTAATGTCCCCTTATGCCTCACGCACAACTATAGTTCACAATCCCATGTTTCTTTCAATGTTTTTTAAGCCACTACACTTCAAATGGTGGGTTACCAAAGACCTTTTGTAAAATCTACAACCTATTCTCATGAGGGTCTTCAGTTTCCCCTCAAAGTTTACACCAGGCCCCAGCACAGGAAATTGTCAGATACCTTCAAATCAAACACTTTATTACTCAATCAATTAAACATTCATCATCCCTCAAGAAATTGAAAACATTCAAACATATATGTTTACATGACGTTACCAGTATATGGTTATCTCTGCCATATACACATCTGTTCTGCAAGGGCAAACAACTAACCCTTTCCCCTATGTAGCAAATAGAAACCTAGGAAGGAAAATAGGTCAGGAGAGCTGGAAGGAAGTCTTACAGCACTTGTCAAAGTTTAGGCCCACTTCAACAAATGTTTTAGGGGATGCCAATTCCCAGGTACCCTTCTAAACATATGGTGGGAGTTCCCTAAGATTAACAAATCTTGGACCAGCATATACTATTTAGTATACAGTATATGGTTCTAGGAAAAGGCATAGACAAATTTCCATGGGAGGTATTATTGAAATTCTCCCTGACATTTCTGTTTACAGGTCCAAAACAAGTGCTAGCCAAGGTGTGGTGGTCCTCCACCCCCATGATTATGCATGTAAACCACAGAATGGCGTGTTTTATAATTAATGAGAAAATGGCCAAAATTCTCAAGGATTCAATATGAAAATTTAAAAACATGTGGACCCTTGGATTGAACATTTATAGTAACTCTGACTGGCCCTTATTGGATTTCTGAGAGTAGCACACCCTGGGCTATTCTGACTTGTGCTAAAAGTCGATGGACCCATCCCCAGGTTCTTTTTCCCAAACCCCACCTTTGACATACCACTCCCAAACCACTCTGATTCTTTTTTTAATCTTCTTTCCACTTTTTCTTTTCTATCTTCTTGAATAGTTAGTGCTGTTATTTTTCTCCTCACATGTACCCTTGTCTCCTCAATTTTTACCTCAGGGGTGTATTACCATTAACTCACTACTGAGGATAAGCTGGATACATTTTCATCCAAGAACTGATTCCTCACTTGGGTGAGAGCAAGCAAATCAATAAGGGGCCTAATTAAATTCTCATATTTAGGTTGAATATATTTTTATTTTCGGTTTATGCAAGGACATTAAACTATACATCTCAAAAGTGTGAGACCGACATTATCCATCATAAGGGAAATTGTGACAGACTCTTAAAAAAGCAGTCAAACAATAGAGCAGCCCATGTAAGTCTACATGCAAAAGCATGTCATCCTTGACAGTAAAAAAAAAACATAGCGAGATGAACTCATCATTTATGCAGAACATATACAACAAAGTAAGTCAAAGAATATTAGAAGAAAGAGGAAAACAGGAGGAGGTAAAAGAAAAGAAGCAGAGGAGGAAGTGGAGCCGGGATTTCTGGGAATTGATTATGATAGTGGCTAAAATCCACAAAAAAGAGGATATTCCAGGAGGGGTCCACGAGGCATTCAAGTGGAGATCAAAAATTTCAATCTATCCATGGTAGTAGTGGATTCCTATTCAGCCAGAGGACATTGACTTTATCCCATACACCAGATTCTTTTGCCAAGGATTCTTGTATCTGCATAGTATCGATAAAAATATGCACTTTATTTGCATATTTAAATATTGTTGTCACACCTGGATTGTAAAGCTCACATAGAATTACATGAATGTATATTTTGATCCACTGTGGGTGATAAAACTGTTTTATATGTTATCACAGTTGTTTGTTTCTATGCCACTGTAACTTTGTAAACCTTCAAAAATGTATTTTTAAACAGAATATGATTAACAAAAAGCCTAAGGCAAAGTAAAATAAAAAAACAAAACAAAAGCTATCATTCAAATATTCATATCATTAAAAAAGTGTCCATGTATGTAAGGCTATTAAGTAATGTAATGTAAGACAAAAGCAGAAGGAAACAGGAAATATTGAACACTGCAGTCAGGAAGCCTATGAACTTCTGATGGACATAAAAATAGACCAGGAAGCATCATGGCAAGAGTTTGTGTATACAGTATATATGGAGCAAGCACTTCAAAGATGGGCCAAAAATGTTTTGCACAAATATCATATCATGTAAAAGGCATTCAATGGCAACATATTGTTTCTGGATATGATAATGATGCGGTTTTGATGATAACACATTCCAGTACCTATGCATCAGCATAATGCCACTTTGTTAAATTATTAATTTTAACATATTAATGATATTTTGGAAAATACCAACAGAAAATTATCAAGCACTTTGCTTGTGCAGCATTTATCTGCTTGACCTGTTTTATACAATTTATGTGGCATCAAAACATTATTTGAAAGAGTATTGATTTCTCTTTAAGGTCACTGGAATTAGAAATTGATCCAACACCGTCTTCTTGAGATATTGAAATATACATTTATCTCCCATTTCACTCTGTGGCATGATATATTTATGCAACCTTCTAAACTAATATGTCCACCTTTGCACATATACTAAGCATACATGTAAAATAAAAGAAAATTATTCATTTATATTTCCCTAATTAAGCATCATGGGAGCACATTATTCAAACTGTGTGTTTTATTTCAACAAATATAACATTAAATACGAGATTAAAGAAAAAGATGGATGACAAATAATGTATGCCATAGGGAGATTTGACAAACTCAACTCATGGAGTCGGGAGCTTCTGATGCCCTCCATCACTTCTATCATGATGAAGCTGAAAAACATCATTGTATCCACTTATTAAAGTTTCTGAAATACATCTTATCTTTATTGTCCCATAAGATCTCAATTACATTAAAGCTAGATTCACACCTTTCTTTGCACATTTCAATGCATTTTAAAGTACAGTATCAATGCACATTGATATAAGTTTGCTACATGCACTTCAACATGTTGTTCAATGCAATTGTATTCATATGCTGCCATAGTCATTAAAAGGTTCATTTAACAGACCCTGACATGTAAAAAAATGGAAAAGAACTTTGTCTGCTAACTCATATTGCACAGAGGTGGCCTAGCATCAATTAAAGCAATGGTCCATCTGTGTTCATTCGTTAGCATGCATTAAAACATATCCGTTAAGATGCATGGATATGAATGAGCCCTAAAAGTTTAATTTTGCAACCATCATTTTTTAGCACACATTTTTAACTTGCCAAATGTTAAGGCCCTCTGATGAATCAATCTTGTCGGGCTTACATATAAAAGCAGTATTTCAAAGAGGCCACATGTGAATAACTAATTAGGCACCACATATCATTTAAATGTGTTTTTTTTTATGTAAGTGTATATGATCATATTTACCCCTTTAATGACCAGGCCTCCTTTTGCTATTTGGTGCTGCACTGATAATTCAACTGATAATTGCGCAGTCATGCAATGCTGTATCCAAACAAAATTTACATCCTTTTTTTCCACACAAATAGAGCTTTCTTTTGGTGGTATTTGATCACTTGTGCGCTTTTTATTTTTTACTCTATAAATAAAAAAATACCGAAAATTTTGAAGAAAAACAATATTTATTACTTTCAGCTATAAAATATTTATATATAGTAAACTCAAAGTTAGTCATAAATTTAGTCCACAATGTATTCTGCTACATGTATTTTAATTATTTTATACATAGCCAGCATTATTCAACCCATTTTGATCTTCCAAACAAAGGAAAAGTACAGCACATAATGCAGACAATCATAATCTTAATCAGATCAAACTACAGAAAGTGCATTTCACTTATTTGAGCACATCACATGAATATTTGTATACCATGATATCTGTAATTTTTTTTTCAAAACAGGGTGGATGCTAGCATGTTAACTGGTTGGATTCTCTGGACTTGACAGGAAAACATTTTCTACTTTTAGCTTACAGGACCATGGTCATTGTTACACAGTTATAAAGGGTGATAGAATAAGCTTCTGAAGCACAACTCCAGGGTGGTTTTAAACATACCCATGCAGTGGCATTTCCCACATACTGCATAGATTAAATGCTTGTTTGGCTTGTTTGTGCTCTCCGATGCTCCAAGCTGTTGACTGGCCCTCAACATCTTCCTGTACAATGCAGGACTGATGGCCCTGCATTGTACATGATGATGTTAGAGCTGTGATTAACCTGGCAGCTCAGTGAACATTGGGGTCGCATGAAGAGGAGGAAGTATGTGGTAGTGAGTAAGTATTTCATTTTATTCCCTTTCCACTTTTCCAACCCACTGCATGAGTAAATTTAAAAGTAGCCCCGAGTGGGGCTTTAAGCATTTTTTAAAAATTAACACTCATAGGGATTGATTTACTAAAGGAAAATAGGGTGTTCACTCTGCAAGGGAAGTTGCACTTTGCAAGGAAAGTTTTCCAGCAGTTACATTTTACTTTGCAGAGAATACCTAATCATATGCCAGGAAATACAACGTAAAAAACTGCATTTTTGCTTGCAGATGATTGGATGAAGTAAGTCTGCAGAGCTTCACCTCATTCACTAAGCTCTGGGGAAAAGTCCTACTTTCCTTGCAAAGTGAACAGCCTATTTGCCTCTAATAATAATAGTAATTCAACTCTATAGAGCATGCATTGGGTAGAGGCTGACCACTTAAAGGAGAAGTACAGCTAAAGCTCAATGAGTACTAGGGGGAGGGGGCAGAGCAGACAGTGGTAGCTGTCAGTTACCACTCTCTGCTCAGAGCGGATCGTTGTTGCATCCACCTAGGTAAGTATAATTAAAAGAAACAAAAAACCAAACCCACAAGTCTTTTAACCGCTTCCCGACCACCCTATAGCAGAGTCTCTGATACAGGGCAGCAGGGCTGCGGAAAATCACGTGTGTGTATATATATATATATATATATAATATACAGTATATATATATACGTGATTTTGTATCTCCAGGTAGGGGACCCACAACCCCATTGGCGGCTTCAGCTGCCGATCACCAGGTCCCAGCCAGTGATTCCCCGCCAACACCTGGCGATCGCTGAGCATCACTGACAGGGGAGAGGTCTATATGTAAACAATACGGATCTCTCCCCTGTCAGCTCCAGCATGCTGCTTTGTATTACTCTGCATAGCATAGCAATAAAAAGCAGCATGCTTACACAGTAAAGTACAGCACACAGTAAAACAGCACACAGTTAACCCTTTGATCACCGCAGATGTTAACCCCTTTCTGCCCAGTGTCATTAGTACAGTGTCAGTGCTTTTTATTAGCACTGATCACTGTATTAGTGTCACTGGGGATGTCAGTGACAGTCAGTTCCCCCCCAGTGTTAGAATGCCCGCCACAGTCAAGCAGTCCTGCTATAAGTCTCTGATTGCCGCCATTACTAGTATAAAAAAATAAATGAAAACAAATTCCACTATATATACCTCCATTTGTAGACGCTATAATTTTCACGTAAGCGAATTAATTTATACGTATTGGGTTTTTTTTTTTAGCAAAGACATATAGCAGAATACATTTTGGTCTAAATTTATGATGGCATTTGATTTTTCAAATTTTGTACTGGACATGTTTAATAGCAAAAAGTAAATAATTGTTTTTTTCATCAAAATTGTCGGTCTTTTTTTGTTTATAGCACAAAAAAATGCACAGGTGCTCAAATACCACCAAAATAAATCTCCATTTGTATGAAAAAAAGGACACAAATTTAACTTGGGTGCAGCATTGCATGACCGCGCAATTGTCATTTAAAGTAATGCAGTGCCATATCGCAAAAAATGGCCTGGTCTGGAAGGGGGGTAAATCCTCTGGATGTTAAGTGGTTAATGCAGGTTCATTTGAACAAGATAGTAATGGAAAGACAAGACAGATGGACTTGAAATTAAAACAAGCTTCTGCTTCAACAAACTATCCACTCAATGAAGGTATTTTATTTAGCCTTTTAAGGGCAAGGACATTCAATAATGAGAAGGTTTGGCTATAAGCCCAGTGTTCTTACTAGCACTCTTAACTAATGTCATAATTACTACTAACACATTTGAACTGACTTAGTCAAACACTGATTTTGTGTTTTTCTATTTAGTCCTTCTGAGAATTTGATGAGAATGTAGACTGTCCAATATTAGATCTCTGGGGTCAAATAACTGAAGTAGGTAAGTCTACAATTTGAAGTTTGCCATCCTGAATTCTGCACAAAATTGAATTTCAACTTCTAAAGTTAAATTCATACATAAAAGTTTTCTTTACTTGTAATAAATATTATATATTACATTTACAGTTGCATTAAATTTATAACAAATAAAACTATAACCCCCAGTTTGACCTTCTATATTACATGAGTTAATTAATGCTAAATATGTGCGTTTTTTTGTAATTAAAAGCATACACAAAAGAAAATGTGAATTTAATGATTATAGAGTATAAATGAAAATATTATATTAACTAATATCCAGCAACTTTAATCAATATTCCTTATAAATTCCGTATGTAAGCAAATTGGAAAAGCATAACAGGGTTTGACTTATAATAATCATGGTAATTACAACCCCAATTCCAAAAAAGTTGTCATGCTGTGTAAAATCTACATAAAAACAGAATGCAATGATTTGCAAGTCTTATAAACCAATTTTTATTCATAATAGATAATAGAAAATATATAAAAAATTTAAACTGAGAACATTTTAAGAAAAAAATTAGGTAATTTTGAAACTGTCTCAGATTTGAAATTGAAGTCTCACATGAGGCCACAAAAAGCTGGCAAAGTTCATCCCTAATTCCAAAAAAGTTTGGACAGGGCCATGTTTATCATGATACATCCCCTCTTCTTTCAACAACACTCTGTAAATATATACACCAGCACATAACTTTGTACTCCAATCCTCCTGTCTTCTCATCAGAATTTCTTTAACCAGAATGTGTTGTATACCATAGAATATCTCACTGTCAGAGCCTGGAATCGAACCTGGGCCTTCTGCGGTGAGAGACGGTGTTTCTTCTCGCTGAGCCACCTGGAATGCTGGACAGCTCTCTTGACAATTCTTTGGATGATCCTGCCTTTTCCCTGTTTTGTCTTGAACCTTGAACTCCTTGCTCCTCCCATGAACTTCCTATAAAAGCCATGTCTCTGCACTTCCTGGTTGCCAGATTATTGTGCCTTACCAGCCAATATCCCGCTTACTGTTCCTGCTGCCGTCTTCCTCTACGTTACCGACCTTTGGCTTGCTACTGACTACGATTCTGCCTCATCCTATCTACTACCATTGGTGACCGACCCTTGGCTTGTGACTGACTCCGCTTCTGTTTGATCCCTGAACTGTTTGATCCGCTTTTGGTTTCCAGCCTACTCATTCCCTGGTGGGGTGATCCTGAGATCTGCGACCTGGCATTCACACGCAGCCAAATCCATCTCCACCATTAGGAGCTCTGGGGAAGACCGGTGGATGCTTAGACCCCGCACCTCAGGTGAGCCTGCGTCATTCCCAGGGTGGGCCGCTGGTGTACCAATCCTGCTGGTTTCAGGTAAGCCTTACAACTGCTGTAGCAACTGGTCTCTGAACCTGACCCAGATCGTGACAGAATAATCTGGCCTAAAACATGGAGGCCGCTATAGCAAATGCCATGGCTCCTGTCAGGCAGCAAATTTCAGAGCTGCAAGAGTTTGGTGTTACCTACCAAGAAAAATTTTCTGAACTGCAAGGTATAGTAGAAAGGCAACAGGGAGAGATTCAGGCTCTGCAGAGACAACTGCTGAACCGAGATGATCCTAGCTCACATATGCCCCAACCATCTAAGTTTAATGGAGACCGCCGCCACTACAGGGGTTTCTTTAATCAATGTTGTATATATTTCCAAATGTACCCTGCTGCGTTTCCTTCAGAGAAAAAGAAGGTAATGTTTATTATTGGGCTTCTGACTGGGGAAGCTCTAGCTTGGGCCTCCCCTTATATAGAGCAGAACCATAACATTCTGAATAATTTTGATACCTTTTTGACCGCAATGAATCAGGTTTTTGATGATCCCAACCGTTGTGCTACTGCCGAAGCAAAATTGCATAGTCTGCGGCAGGGTAGACGCTCGGTCACTGAACATACAGCCGAATTCTGAAGTTGGATGGCAGATACCACTTGGAACCCTGCAGCACAAAAGAGCCAGTTCCGCCAAGGGCTTTCTGAACAGGTAAAGGATGAGCTTGCCAGAGTAGATATTCCTAATGATCTTGAGGAATTTATCCAATTGTGTATCCGAATCGATCAAAGGCTTACAGAAAGGAGGAAGGAGAGGTTGGGAATGTTTGGAA
Organism: Staurois parvus; assembly: GCF_062004578.1. Classification (NCBI taxonomy): domain Eukaryota; kingdom Metazoa; phylum Chordata; class Amphibia; order Anura; family Ranidae; genus Staurois; species Staurois parvus. The sequence goes on along the minus strand of NW_028318039.1, from coordinate 14,223,141 downwards.
GTAATAGGGGCATGCATTTCTCTGCTAGTCCATTTGTTCAGCAGGATTCAAGAGTCTCTCTGGGTCCTAACACTCCTGAGCCTATGCAGGTTGATGCGATCAAGAGATCCATTTCCATCCAGGAGAAAGAGAGAAGACGTTCAGAGAACTTATGTCTTTACTCTCCTTTGATCTTCCAATACAGTGATCCAAATCTCCAAAGAAAAAAGACTGATATAGTGTAGTATTTCTTACACAAATGTGTTACATGCAGGGGCGGACTGACAATTCATGGGGCCCCCGGGCAATAGGAGAGATGGGGCCTCTGTGTCTTTGCCCACACTCAAAGCACACCCAAAAAAGCCTTTAAAAATGGTACCGGGGCAGTTCATGAGGCCCCCCACTGACCCCGGGCCCTCGGGCAGTGCCCGAGTGTTCGAATGGTCAGTCCACCCCGGTTACATGTACACCTGTGCATGATTTAATATTATTATTAAACTGATCTTTTAATACAGCTGCACTATGGGAGTATATGTTCATCTTTTATGCTCACTGAGAGCATATGAAGAACCGGGGAGGAGATTGAGCACACTGATTACATATTTTGAAAGGCAAATTACAAGACATGCAGGGTAAGGTGTATGCTTGAAGGGGAAGGGATTGAGCATGCTGGATTTGTTTCGCACACAGGTGGTGGATGGAGCATGGTCACATGTGTATCTGTGGATTCTATTCACAGCCTAAGGAGTGAAATGCACATTTTTCACCCCAAGAGGGTAAGAGTATTTAAGGGATAAGTGGCAGACACTATTTGTTTAACATTAAATCATGCACTGTACATGTAGCACATTTGTATAAGAAATACTACACTATATCAGTCTTTTTTCTTTGGAGATTTGGATCACTGTATTGGAAGATCAACGGAGAGTGAGATATTCTATGACATACAACACATTCTGGTTAAAGAAATTCTGATGAGAAGACAGGAGGATTGGAGTACAAAGTTGTGCGTTGGTATATAAACATAATGACTTTTTACCCAGGGGGTATTGGACTGTCAGCTGCACTTTCGTTTTATGCTATATTTTGTGTCTCTTATTATAATCTCTAACATTCCGAGGAGATGCATTTTCTTTCTGCATTTTCCAAAAGCTTGTGGCAAAAAACTGACATGTTTAAAAGATTCATCATACCTCTTAAAAAATACCTTGGGGTGTTTGTTTTCCAAAATGTAGTCATTTTGTAGGTGTTACAATGTTCTGGAAATTAAATGCTTAATTTATGCCCCTAGAACACCTGCAGGTGATCCTTGGATTTTGGGCCTCTCTATGTGGCTATGAAAAAGTCAAAAACACGTGGTATCACCATACACAGGAGGAGAAGCAGAATATGTTGTGGGGTGTAATTCTAAGTATGCCTATGATGTGTGTTAGAAATATCTTATCAATTGACAACTTTGTGAAAAAAAAATTTTTTTCATTTTCTTTCTTGCATTTTTCAAAAACTTGTGGGAAAAAAAATTACATTTTCAGAAGACTCACTATGCCTTTCAGAAAGTACCATGAAGTGATTGTTTTTGAAAATGGGGTCATTTTGTGGTTGTTCTCTCTGTCTTGGTGCTCCAGGGCCTCCAAAACTGTGATAGGTAGTGGGGAAGTGATATGAAGAAATATGCCCTTTGAAAGCCTGGAGGTGGTCATTGGATTTTGGGGACTTGTATGTAGCTAGGCTGCCAAAAAGTCTCTCACATGTGGTATCCCCATAATCGGAAGAAGTAGGAGAATGTGTTTTGGGGTCTTATTCCACATATACCCACATATTGTCATATTCAAAAAAATGGTGGCAAAAAAATAAAATGTTCCATGGACTCAGCATGCCTCTCTGCAAAATCCTTGGGGTGTCTACTTTCCAAAAAGGGGTCATTTGTGGGAGTTTGTACTGCCCTGGCATTTTAGCACCTCAAAAAAGTAAAAGCTACGTAAATTCCAATAGATATACCAAAGTTTGTAGACGCTATAATTTTCACACAAACCAATTAATATACATATACTGAGATTTTTCTTTTACCAAAGACATGTAGCAGAATACATTTTAGCCTAAATTTATGACTAACTTTGAGTTTATTGGATATTTTTTATAACCAAAAGTGAAAAATATAATTTTAAAAAAATTAGAGGCCTTTTTTTGTTTATAACGCAAAAATTTAAAACCACAGAGGTGATCAAATACCACCAAAACAAACCTCTCTTTGTGTGAAAAAAAGGACATAAATTTCATTTGGGTACAGCATTGCACGACTGTACAATTACCAGTTGAAATAGCGCAGTGCCAAACAGCAAAAAATGGTCAGGAAGGGGGGTAAATCCTGAAGAGGGCAAGTGGTTAAGTATTTTTGAGTTATAAATATCCATACTTCATAAGTAAGCTAACAGCACTGGTAAATTACACTAAAACCTCATGCCAATCAACAGGCATTTTTTGTACTTGTAGTGTTTTTAAAGAGACAAAACAAGTTTTTCTTCAAAAACTGTAAAAATGAATTAATTATCCAGGAAATTACTTACGTTTCTGACATATTAAACATTACTTCACCATAGGTTGTTCTTTACAATCTCCACAACTACTGAAGGTTTGGAGGGTAAGGAATGTCTTTTTTCTGATTACACAATGTGACGGGTGACATTCACGGGTGACAGGTACTCTTTATGGTGACACCAGAGATCTATTAGACCAATGATTTCTCCCATGGTCTCCAAAGCAACTAATGAACTACAGATCATTCTTGGCTAGATACTTCCCTGGATGTAACAGGGTTCAGACAGCTCTTAAACAGGAAGTCCTTGTTGCTTCCCTGGAGGAATGGGAAAGCCAGGGAACCACTACAGTTGAAGGGGGGGAGGGGAGAGACACCTTCAGAGCACTATAAAAGTGATGGGATGGCTGTAGATCTGCCTGGATCACTGTTACAGCCTATCGCTGGCTGTAAAAAACTATACAGGATCAAGTCTGCAGCAGGTTTCTAATGGAATTTTTTATATGATGCTGAGCATTGGGGTATGACCTCAAACTAGCAAGAGGAAAGAACAAAGCTAAAAATTATTATTACTTTACCAAAAGACTAGTAATGTCTGCAACAAATTTCCAGCAGTGGAAGTGAGTCAGTCAATGGTATATGGATTTAAACAAGCTTGGGAAAAGAATTAAACTCAGCCAAAATGATTAATGTCCCACCTCTAAAAAAGGGCTAACTGTGGTCTTTTCCTGTGCCTTTTTGATATTTTTAAGCAAAGTTTCAGGGGGAACTGAACTTCAATGAGTTGTGGGATGGGAAATTCCAAATTCTTTATTGTTCTGAATCTGGACAGTATAGGAACTGGTCAGAGGGCCATGTTGTTCATGCGCTAGTGAGTAATTTACCGCCAGGAATGGCTGAGTTATGTGAAAGCACCGTGAACAATTCTTATTAAATATATAATTTTCACGGCAGTATTCTTTTAATGTCTTTACTTATATAGCCAACAACTTATTCACAATGCATTTTATTTTCTTCTCAAATTGTGACTTTAAAATATAATGGCCAAAACTATAACAGCTGGTGTGTTTAATAATAATGTTTACAGTCAATAATATTTTCTAGAGAAATCAGGTGGGAGTCTCAATATTGTGAAAAGACTTGAATTCTCTCCAGAAACTGCAGACTAAAAATTAGCCTGAAGCTATTCATGTGTACTTTTTTGTGACATTTTATTATAGCACAGATTAATAAAATGAATATAAGCTTATTTCAGCGTCCAGATTTGTTTTTTATTTGCTATAGTTAGATGTACAATTTTTGTCTTTCAAGAATTACATATATAAAGAGACAAATTATATTTTCTGAGAAAGCATTGCTGTAATACAATGAGATTTTTAAATGATTCAATTTTCCGACATCTCTGATACTCACACTGTGATAATTAAAAGCAATTACCCAATGTATGACTGCCAGGAATCATACATGATGTCTTCAAATATAAACATGGATATTTATGGTGATATAATAACCAAAAACAAGACTCAGATCTACTGTTTTTGCTCATTCATATGTAAGTACAGTTAGGTCCATATATATTTGGACACAGGCACAATTTTAGATTTTTTCAGGTATTTACCAAAACATATTCAAGCTATAGTTATATAATGGATATGGGCTGAAAGTGCACACTCTCAGGTTTAATTTGAGGGTATGTACATCCAAACTGAAGGAAGGGTTTAAGAATTATTGCTCTTAAGAGTAGCCATCCCCCTTTTTCAAGGGACCAAAAGTAATTGGACAATTGAATCAAAAGCTGTTTTATGGCCAGGTGCGGGCTACTCCTTTGTTATTTTTCATCAATTAAGCAGGTAAAAGGCCTGGAGTTGATTCTAAGTGTGGTATTTGCATTTGTAATCTATTGCTGTGAACCTACATCATGTGTTCAAAGGAGCTGTCCATGCAAGTGAAACAGGACATTGCAAGGCTTCAAAAACTAAACAAATCCATCACAGAGATAGCAACAACATTAGGAGTGGCCAAATCAACATTTTGGTACATTCTGAGGAAAGAAGAACGCACTGGGGAGCTCAGCAACATAAAAAGGCATGGATGTCCACGGAAGACAACAGTGGTGGATAATAGCAGGATCCTCTCTATGGTAAAGAAAAACCCATTCACAACATCCAGACAAGTGAAGGACACTCTCCAGGAGGTGGGCGTATCATTGTCAAAGTCTACAATCAAGGGAAGACTTCATGAGAGCAAATACAGAGGATTCACCACAAGGTGCACACCATTCATAAGCCTGAAGAATAGAAAAGCCAGCTTAGACTTTGCCAAAAAACATCTAGATCAGTTCTGGAAAAGCATTCTTTGGATGGATGAAACTAAGATTAACTGTACCAGAATGATGGGAAGAAAAAAGTATGGAGAAGGCTTGGAACAGCTCATGATTGTCACAACGTCATCTGTAAAACATGATGGAGGCAGTGTGATGGCATGGGCATGCATGGCTTTTAGTGACACTGGGTCATTGGTGTTTCTTGATGATGTGACAGAAGACAGAAGCAGCGGGATGAATTCTGCAGTGTTTAGAGATATACTGTCAGTCCAGATTCAGCGAAATGCAGCAAAGTTGATTGGGCGGTGCTTCACAGTACAGATGGGCAATGATCCAAAACACACTGCAATAGCAACCCAGGAGAAGTTGGAATATTCCAAAAGAAGTGGAATATTCTGCAATGGCCAAGTCAATCACCAAAAACTCAACTGAGAATGCATTTCAATTGCTGAAGGTAAAACTAAAGGCAGAAAGACCCACAAAGAACAACTGAAGACAGCTGCAGTTAGAGCCTGGAAAAGCAACAGAAAGGAGGAAACCCAGTCTTTGGTAATGTCCATGGGTTCCAGGCAGTCATTGCCAGTAAAGGATTCTCAACAAAATATTAAAAATGAACATTTATTTAGGATTATATTCTTTTGTCCAATTACATTTGAGCCCCTGAAAATGGAGGGACTGTGTATAAAAATGGTTGCAGTTCCTAAAACTTGTACTTGATATTTATGTTCAACCCCTTGAATTAAAGCTGAAAGTCTGCACTTCAGATTCATTTAGATTGCTTCATTTATTATGGTGGCCTACAGAGCCAAAAGTATGAACATTGTGCCTGTGTCCAGATATATATGGACCTAACTGTATATATGTATACATAAAAAGATTGTATCTGTTTTTGAAATGTGTATGTTACATTTTGGCTGGATATATACTTTGATATTAAAGTTTGCATGTAGAATATTTTTAATACATAAATATATACGCATAGTGACAGACATAACATTACTGTGTAAAGTACAGATAATGATGGGGAGAGCCTAGTTAAGCATTTAAAGGGTTTCTGAACAAGTGTGAGACTGATTGTCAGGTTGGTGTTCCCCACAAAAGGGGGTAGTCTCCATTTAGCCAGTGCTCCTCCTGTAGGGATAGATCTGCTGTAGAAGCAACATGTGTGCAGATATGCAAAGAACACATGTCAAGGCATGATTGGCTCTGTAGATCTATAGACAGGAACTTTGTCCAGACTGGTATCTGATGGTAAGAGATTGGGTCACTGACTTGCAAAGAATGATGGTGCTCAAATATACAAAAACCCTATACAGTCCAAGCTGAGAAACTCCTTGGCCAGAAAGCTGACTATTGTTTGTGTCGACATGTTGCTTACAAACCCCTACAAAGGTAAACTTTGTGTGAAGGTACTTTTGTTAATTAATAAAAGTGAACAGGGATAGGCTCAACTTGTGCTGGCAGCAATACCATGCACTATACAGGAACACCCAGACATGTCCAAGCAGGTTTGCACTTTTATTCAGCAAGGCAACTGTAAATCCGTAGAATTAACAAACCATGCATCAGCTCATCCGAGTAACTAACTATTCTTGTGTAAATTATTAACTAACAGGGTTCCCCAAAGCAAACAGCTCTTGTGCCTTTTCAGTGTTCTGTTTGGCTTCTGCCTTCTCACTTAGCAGCAGGCCCTCACAGCAGAGAAGAAAAGACAGCCCTGAACATAATAATGAGGTCTGGCTTTAAGGTAAAATGTGGACTTGGGAATGGAGGCTTTTTTCCCAGCCACAGCACTACAATGACTCCAAGTTCCAGGACTTAGAACAGAAGTTATTAAGATTCTAAGAAAACATCAGCCATAACCACTGGAGCCCATGACCATGGCTATGTGAGAAACGTAGGTGACATGCACACTGTCTATAATCCTGTCAGCTAGTGCCTTACACTATATATACTGTATATACTGTGATATGGGACACGTATAGATTTGTGGTAGTAGCATTTTGCAAATGAGACCATGCCAGTCCAAACGTCATTTTGGGGCTTACCAGATCACTTTTATTTAAACAAAAACTAAAAGATCACAACATTTTCCCATGCAGGGTTTTCAGTTTCACACAGCAAAACAGGTTCATGAAAATGCCAAGCCACCTGTCTCTCTCTCTCTTCAACAGAACCACTGCTCTTGTCACTGGTCCCTCAGACTGTCTCACCCAGCTTTTCTTGGCTCTCTGGGCTTTCCTGGCTCACTCAGTGGATAGACACAGCTCCCTGCTGTACAAGCCCACTCTTGGCCTCTCACCAGGGGTTCTCCTGACATCCTGAGCTCTCTCACTCTGAGGATTACAGATTCCCTCAGTCCCCTGGACTTGCCTGGTTGACCCAGCTTTCTCAGTCTCCCAGACTTTCTCTTCCAGATAGCTGTCTCAACTCTCCCGGTTCTGTGGGCATAGAATCTCTCCAACAATGAGTGCTATCTCTAGAGTAGAGCATTTCTGCCTCCAGTCACACACCTGTCTTTAAATGGAAGCACACCTCCCTCCTGGCTGGAGCCTTGAGCTGTGCTCAAGTCTTCAAGCTCTAGACCCTGATCCATAATTACAAACCACAAAGAAAACCAAATACCCAGTTTTCTCCACTCACAACACTCCCCAGCCTTGCAATCTGCACTAGTTTGAACTCTGTGTTTATTTTCCCTATATTCACACAGTGGCTGGGTCTAGCACTGTCACTACATACCATATACGTATAGTAACTCTTTTGGCAGTGTACAAAACCAATATGACTAGTAACTCTGTTGGTAGAGTGATGGTACTATTCATATACTAGAAATACATTTTGAAACATAATCAGAGGAGATGATAATTTACAAGTTTAATCTATTATCCTCTGTGACTAAGCCCCGGTGGGTGGGGCAAAACACATCTGAGGGTGTGGCTGGAGCACCAGCTGAGCACAACACCACTAGCCTTACTGAGGAGGCTGATGTGGCGTCCATCCCTTTCTTTCATTGCTCTGAATTAATGTTAGGACACCGGCTCCCATTCTCTGTTACCGGTGGGGTTATTTAGAGCATTCTGGCTTTGAGCAGCACAACAAGTTCAATCGGCTATAATAATTTACAAGGTGAATCTATTTTAGGATGATTGATATAAAAAGCTAATAATAAATGTAGTGATTATTAAGTGAGATATTACTGAAAAAGGCCACATTGTGATTATGCTGTTTTATATTTACTAAGAGCATTGTGCTATGTCAGTGGAAGCTTTTCTAATGCTTTAGCACTCACACTCGTGAAATGTAGACAAAATGCAATATATATAGTACAAATAGACTATAAATCAAAACAGTTATAGGTCTCAGGCCATGACACATTAGTTTTTTTAATATACCGGTGCTGGCCAAATAATAATTTTTATATGATCAAAAAGAGGTTGGTCGCATAAAAATGCACAATAGTTCAAACATCACAGACAGTAAAAAGTGACTTTATAGATATCACCACATATTTTCTAAGGAAGAAAACTAACTGGTTCAATATATCAGAAATAAGGTATCATCTGTACCAATTCCCTGAGCAAGGAATAATGCTTTATCACTTAAGAAGAATGTGACATGTAATAGTGACCTGTATTAACGATATTTAGTGCAATTTGTATTGGAGTAAGGGTGATCATAATAGCCAGAGGTTAGCAGGTTAAGCAAGTTTGACATAATTGGCCCGTTATGACCTGCCTAGAAGGCAATAACCAGTGCCTCCATCTTTTAGAAGTGTTTAGCACACATTGAAGTGGGAAGGAGAGCTTTACAGAGTGCTCTTACATATTGACCTAATATCTAATGAGCCCCAGAGCTCCAGCAATATATTGAAGGTTGGGCAATAAAGGACATGGTTTCCACATATTGTTCTCAGGAAGACATTTGCCCTTCTATGACTATCCTAAATCTGATCACAGATAGGACAGTCTTGTAAACAATCAGGCAACCAGATTTATGCCATATTTGTCAGTGCACAACCATGAACAAATTTAAAGTGAAACAATGCCTAAGAATTAAAAACTGGTAGCCTTCCTGCTGCATCCTTCTGCAATAAAACCTTCTTACCTGCTTGAAATCTTCTTTAGAATTTACACTGCACTGCTGACGCACAGTTTAGTGTACATTCACAGTATGCCTTAGTGCTGAGATAAATGCACATGCACAGATGCTACATCAGCCTAGGCTGGCCAATCAAGATGGCAAAAGATGCCAAACCTGGAAGAAGACCAAGTATAGATGTCAGAGACAGGAAGGGAGTGGAGGTAATTATTGTGAGGTCTTTAGTTCCACTTTTAAAGACCCTGTCAACCTTCAGATGTATTTCCTAACCTTTTCTCTTGACTGACTACCACATTAGATCGTACTGTGATGTATTACATCAATAGCATCACTAGACACTTTTTCTAAGTTAAGCATTAATGTATACAGTATTATTTCATAAACCACACAGCCAAACTAGAAGACAACTTTGCAGTAGATATTTCTATAAATATACTGGAGCTGAAATTATACAAAATGCATTGCAGTATTAAAGCTATTCAAAATATACATCTACTATTCAAAACATATGTCTTCTACTCCTTTATAAAACTTTACAGTAAAATTGCTTCGAAAAGGTTTATATCTTAGATAGGCATTTTAAGTATCACAGCACAAACAATTTCATGGATCATTTTAGTGTATGCTTTCCCTACAGTAAAGAATGCTGTAAAATGATATGGTCATTGCCTACAGCGTGAAATAGGAAAACATGACTTGAAGCATGCAGTCCTAGAAGATCCTAGTTTTCTGAAGTCCTTGAAGATTTCTATCATGCTATTTTGTTTTGTGATAAATGAACACCAAATAACAGTAATGCTATAATACAGCCTCAATATTGCTGTCAGCAGAGATAAAAAGCTGTAAGTATTCCATTTTAATAACACTGGTGGGAGAAATGGCTACGGAGAGAAAGTCAACAAAAGTCACTTTCTGCCAACAGCTGTAGAACACTGACTAAAGACAGTGAAGTCTTTGAACAGTGAGCTTATACAAAATATTTAACATATAAAAGACATATTATATAATTTAACAAAGTAAATTTTCTCATATATTACTAAATGTGGAAATTAAAGTTGAAATAAGTGGCCCATTAAGGGCTGTATCAACAAATACACGTATTCTTTATTTTCATGTGTAATTTATATTTTAGAAGTATGTCTTTCTAATCTTTGTCAGGCATTATTATTGCCACTTTGTACCATCCTGGTGTAAAGCTATCCCACTCTCTATAGAAAAGTTAAAACAAATTATATTTGCGTGTACTATTAGATCTTGGGTTTCAGTGGACTTTATGTTAGAATTGCTTAGCAACACCAGATTGTTTCAAATAAAATAATTTTAAGGTAAAAGAGTGATAGTCTGTAAACAATCACATTTTTTTTTTTTTATTCCAAAACGTCAAGCATTTATGTAATGGTGTCTGAATGTGCACAATTCAGAGGCATTACTTGACATATATACACAGAATTTGTTACAATGATGCAGCCAGTGGGCTAATTTTGGGGTGCCTAAATTCTGATTTCAAGAAGTAATATAGTCAATAATCAGTGTGCTCAATAATGCAGAATTACTTGTTTGAAGTTTAGGTTATAAGCTAGATTAAAGCTAAACCCAAAACCACACTTTTTGTACTAGGCAGCTGCTCTCACTCCAGTGTAGCTATGGACTAGAATTCAATTGGAAAGAAAGATAACATTGTTCCTGCTTCTATCGCATCTCAAAGGATGCAGATTTCACGTATTTTCTTAACTTGCTAAAAATGTTCTTAACCTAAAAATTAAAACAAATAAAACCACTACATCTATGGTGTGGTAAGCTGAAATATATAACATTTTTGTTCTTGGGTTTAGATTACTTTAACCCTTTTGTTGCCACCAACATAAGACATTTACTGTAGCCATGTCAGTGTGCCTTAAGTTGGCTATATTCCTCCTTCTGCTATAAGCTTATGGTTGCTTCAGTGATCATAAACCTATAGCAGAACTGCCTCCAGATGCTGCAACTTACAAAACCTAATTTATACTGCCACAAAAATGTGATGTCACCGTGCAAAAATGAAAAGCGCTGACCGTTATTTGTTTTTTTGTTGCTTAAGAAACAAGCTTAGCTTTACATTTTTCAACACAAAGATCTTTTTTTTTTTTTTTCAGGTGAGCAACTTTAAATTAGAGAATACACTGCAAGCAAAATCAAATTCCTAAAATATAATTTAGACACGAGCCAAACGAATAGAGTAAGCCATTCAATTTTGATCTGAACAGGTTAATTGAGGTCAGATATTCAATTATACATGATATTGCTAAACTGTCAAATGCATTGAATCCTTCTTCTCCTCTAACAAAATTTTATGCTATGAAAACTACTTGAATAGATAAACATTTTAAGCAGATGTAGAAGACCTCATTTATAATTAAGAGGGTAGGAAAAAATATGTGTAAAGTTCATTGACAGCTATTCATACTGTTCTACCTTGTGACACTCAAGCTTCCAACAAGCATATAAAACTAATTTATACATTATCCATACATTTACATAATGCAGTTGAAATAAGATCTGTAACAGTTGGCAATGAACAAATTATAAAATAAAGTTTTACAAAGGCAGTATATCAGTAGCAGATAATAGCATAATACAATGCTACAGCCCAACGTACAGCAAATGCACAAAATATGGGTGTTCAGATTTCAAGCATATAAAGCCGAACATAACAGATTTTGCAATGTATGGTTGTTTAGCATAAAACTAAATAGTAAAAATGGAACAAGTGAAAAGCTAAAAGCAGGAAAGCATGTGCTGCAAGCTACTTAAAGTACATCAAATACTCAAGAATGACAGACTAAAGAAGTTCCAAATCTAGTTCAGCTCACATATCCTCCTTCTACACACTGCAGCTTACAATGGGAGAGATTTAGCTGCAGAGGCCCTGCTGTCATTCTGGAAAGCAATGATAAGGGCTAGGTGTGGGCAACTGGTGAATGGAAAAGGACAAAAATAGGATCATAATGAGCCAATGGTTGAAGGTACTTCAGTCTTCCTAGTTAGTCTTCTTAAAGTCCACTATTATCTCCTTTGTCTTCTTTACATTAAAGAAAAGATTGTTAATTTTGTACCAAACTTTCAGATGCATCGCATACTAGTATGTATTGCATACTAGAACATTATGAAAGACTTACTTGAGAAAGAAGCCCTCCAGAGGAGCACTGTCTCAGCTCCCTGGGGCTTCCATCTTCACCTGGTCCTAATTCCAGATTCAGGGGCTGCGGCTATTTGACTGGTCGGGTCGCAATGACGTCACTGTTACGCATGCGTGTGGGAGCCTTAGCAGTGGCACAGCTCTCTCAATGGACAGCACACTTAGGAGATATTTACTGTCTCTAGCGGCAGTGGTGTATTTTAACTAACAGGCTATTGAGTCCATAAGCAGTGGTGCTCATAATCATAAGAAAAAAATGACAGATAGTGGTATTCTCTACCATCACCCCAATTGTGCAGTTTCTTACCGGATAGGTTTGACCACAAAAACGGTCAAATTGCGCAACTTTAAACCTTGAGCAAAAGCCGACAATCAGTTCACCATGAGTACACACTTCTTCGGACCCAAAATTGATAAGCCCCAATTCTTCTTAAGATGGTATACATTAGAGCCTGAACATGGCGGCGGCTGAGGGCTTGGTGTAGGAGCTCTCAGCAAAGCTCCTCCACTGACTTTCCCAGGGGCCCTCTAAATGGAGAGAAAGCAAATCCTACCACAGAGAGTCTGTAACTGAGTGCCGGGGGTGCTCGGCAGGAGAGCGGAGGCGCTGGGCTGGCACGAGGGGGAAGAGGTCCGCCCGAAGTCCGGCGGATCGAAGAGCCGGGTTTCTGGGAATCGGAAGAGAGCGGGTTGGGTCACATGCCCAACCGCAAAGGAGCACTGGGAGCGGAGGAAGCCGGCCGGTGTGAGGAGAATGGGAGAAGGCGGCTTTCTGCCCCAGGTGTACTGCTCCCCATGCGTGCTATTCCCCATGCATACGGCTCCCTAGTCGGATCCCTGGCTGGCTGAGCATTGAGGTGTGGACCTGGCAAGAGTCACTCTGTGGAGGATCTCCAAGGAAATTGAGAAGGAAAGAGAAGTGGCCCTGTGGAATCCCCCCAAGGTGCAGAGGAGCTGGATACCTGTGCAGAGGAGGTGGAATTCGGAGACCCCTACCATCTTCACAGCAAGGGACAAGTGATTTTGGATGAGTGAAAGAGACTGGAACTGTTTTTAATGACCCATAGTGCTGTTGAGGAAAATAAGGGGTGAAGAGGAGAAAAGGGGGATTCCTTTGGGGCATTTGAAATAACAGAAGAGGAGAGAAGGAAAAAGGAAGAAAAGAAGATTAAGTAACTTAAAAGAGGAGGAAAAATCGGTTATTAATTGGGCTAGGTTGGGACCTTTTATATTTATGTGAACCATCTATGTATAAAGGAGAGTAAGGCCCATGAAAGAAATGAAGAACAAAAGCAGTAAAGGAAGTGGGCCAAAACAGTCCCAAACAGGAACGATTAAACAGTATACATCCCAGGGAAAAGTAACCCCAGAAAGATCTCAAGGGAAAAACGGAAAAGCTGAAGGGGACATTAGTTTGGAAAGTAGTCCTAGACTATTGCTGGGACTAAATATTAGTAGTCAACAAACAATAGGAGCCATGGAGAGGAGTGAGAATGAAAGTGAACTACAAGTACCAAATAAAAAAGAAATGGCAGAGATGTTTAAAGATCTAGAGAAAATAATAAAACAAGAAATGGCAACTATTCGAAATGACCTGGGGCAGGTGTTGAGGAGAGTGGAAGAAATGGAGGAGAAAAGTAAAAATCAGGCTCAAAACATCGAGGAAATAGAAAAGAAATAAAAGAACATGGGGAAAATACAGAAAAAAATTATATATAAGATAGAGGTACAAGAAAATTGGGACAGGAGGAGTAATCTTAGGATAAAAGGAGTTCCAGAAAATACAAAAGGGGAAACATTGCAAGAAATAGTAGGAAAAATTTTAAACTCCATAATGGACAGACCTGCCCTAGAGGTGATTGACTTGGAGGATGTCATGAGAATAGGAAAGGGATATAATATATATCAAGGGATATAATTGTTAAATTTAACAAATATGGAGATAAAGAAGCAATCTGGAGAAAGATTAAAGGAAAAGCAGTAATTAGCTATGGAGAAATGGATATCCAGATATATGCGGATCTTACACCTGAGACTCTGTGGAGAAAGAGATCTTTAAAACCCCTTCTAGAGCAGATGAGGAAAAAGAACGTGTTTTATAGATGGGGGACCCCAGCGTGTTTAATTGGATGGAAAGATGGAGTTACAGCTTATTTGAGATTCCCGGAAGACCTGAGAGACTTTTGTGAAAAACTGGAGTTACAAAGAATGGAGATTGTTGGATGGGAGGAAGAGGAGAGATACGAAAAATGAGACAAGAGGACTGGCTGTCTGCCAGAGAAATGAAGTGGGGGGGGGGAGGGAGAGAGGGTTATGAGATAAAGTTCCCCCTTTTTTTTCTCATGTCTCTCTCTCTCTTCTTCCTGGCCCTTTAGTCTTCCTTATAGAAAGATATTTAGTAGTGTGTCAAGAGGCACTTGGAACTACAATGAGTAAATAAAAGAATTGAGGGTACTGGGGAGGTGGAGGGAGGAGGAGCCGTTCATGGGCGGAGTTGTGACCCTTAGTAACAATTCAAAGGTGGGGAGTGGGTCCCCACAAATGAATAGTAGGTATAACAGTCGCCTAAAAATGGGAGGGGGGGGTAGGGGGTAGGGGTATTGATACTAGGGATAATACTCTGCAGGATTAAGAGGGGTACCAAAGCAAAGGAAAAGAGGAGGAGGAATGGTAGAGGAAAAGAGGGATATAAATAAGATGGAAGAACTACAAGTGGTTACATATAACGTAAAAGGGTTGAATTGCCCTGGGAAGAGATTTAGGCTATTTAAAGAACTACACCATAGAGAGGCCTCAGTGGTTTTTTTTGCAAGTAACACATCTCGAGATAGAATCTAAGGTTAAATTAAAATCTAGAGATTATCCAATATGGTATTATGCAGATTCCCCAATCAGGAGAGCTAAAGGGGTGGCAATAGGGTTTCAGAAAAAATATAAGATTTGAGTTGGAGGATAGAAAAGAGGACCCAGAGGGGAGATATGTTTTTGAAAGGTAAAATACAAGAGGTGGAGTGTACAGTAGCGAATGTATACTGTCCAAATAAGAAACCGGAGATGTACTTGAAAGGTGTGTTAAAAAGACTGATGGATTTTAAAAAGGGCTGTTTGATATTAGCCGGGGATTTTAATTTCTGTATGGACCCACAAAATGATACAACCTCTTCTGTGCAACGTGAAGGAAATAGATCTCTGAGATTATTAAAGAAGACGATCCATGAGTTTCAATTGGTGAACGCATGGAGAATTATGCATATGAAGGACAGAGACTATACATTCTTCTCAAATGCACATGAGACGTACTCAAGGTTGGACTATATATTGATAGAACATCGATTTTTAGAATCAATGGTCAAAGTAGATATAGGAGCAATGACTTTTTCAGACCACGCCCCTGTCGTGTTGAGAATGGGATGGGGAAGGAGGAAAACGGAGGGGGTGGGATAGAGGTTGAATGAAGCACTTCTCCTTGATAAAGATACCACCCAAAGGATTGGGAAAGAAATTGAGAGATTTTTTTAGAGAGAATGAGACAGAGGATGTATCAATAGCTACAGTATGGCAGTCTCATAAGGCATACATAAGAGGTATCCTAATTTCAGTTGGGGCAAGAAAGAAAAGAGAAAGGAGAGAGAAAATCAGTAGGCTCCTAAAGGATATATCTGATTTGGAAGAGACACATAAAAATAGTATAGCAAAAGAAATAAAGCAGAAGATAATAAAAAAAAAGGGGAGTTAGAGACCTTGATGGAGGAGGAGAGAAGGAGAGTCTATAACAAAGTGCTAGGTGAGAGATATAGATGGGGAGATAGGCCGGGAAAATTTCTAATGAGAGCCTTAAGAAAAAAGAAAAATAGGAATTATATCGATAAAATAAAAAACCCTAAGGGAGAACCGGTTCATTCAAATAAGGAGATTGCAAAGGTATTCATGGATTATTATAGAAAGCTGTATAATATCAATCCCTATGACGCAGTAAATAATAGGGAAATGGAAAATAGAAAAAAAAGAAAGATATATTTAAAAAATGCGGGTCTACCGAAATTAAGAGAAGATCAATTAAACTCCCTTGAAGCAGAAATTACACAAGAAGAAATAAAAATAGCCCTAAAAAGCACAGAGACGGGGAAAAGCTCAGGACCGGGTGGTTTCACGGCGAGGTATTATAAAAAGTTTAGTGAACAACTGACCCCCAAATTGGAAAAATATATGAATGCCCTGGGAGGAGAGATCGATATGAGGAGAGAATCATTACAGGCTCATGTGGTATTATTACAGAAGGAAGGAAAAGACGCCTCAGTGTTCTAACTATAGGCCAATCTCACTGTTGAACTTAGACACCAAGTTATATGCAAAGGTCTTGGCAAACAGGTTGAAGGAGTTTATGCCTAAATGGATACATGGAGATCAGGTGGGCTTTGTCCCAAGAAGGGAGGGTAGGGACAATGGGTTGAGATCCCTGATGCTTATTCAGAAAAGTAGAAAAGAGGAGATGTCGGCGGTGGTTATGTCAATCGACGCCGAAAAAGCCTTTGATAGAGTAGATTGGGGCTTCATGATGGATACCTTGGAGGCTATGGGAATTGGAGTTAGAATGAGGGAATGGATAAAAAAAGTTGTATAGGGAGACTTCTGCAGTAGTAATAGTAAATGGGGAAAAAACAGAGCCCATTAGAATGTCAAATGGAACAAGACAGGGCTGTCCTTTGTCCCCCCTATTGTATGTTATGTCATTGGAACCTTTACTGTCAACAATAAGGAGGAATGGGGATATAAGGGGAATTCAGATAGGAGATATAGAGCACAAAGTGGCGGCCTTTGCGGATGATTTATTGTTTTATGTGGGGAATCCCAGGATAACACTACCAAACCTAATGAAATCGTTGAAGGAATATGGGGAACTATCAAATTTAAAAATTAACCCAACAAAAACTGAGATCTTAACTATAAATATCCCAAAAAGAGAAAAAGAGAAAATACAAAAAGAATTTCCCTTCATTTGGAAAGAAAGAGATATAAAATATTTGGGAGTAAGACTTACTGCGGCATATAAGAACCTATACAAACTAAACTATATTTCATTAGTAAATGAAGTGAAGGGGGAAATAAAAACTTTAGAAAAAGGAATTCCATCATGGATAGGACGTATAAACCTGGTAAAAATTATAATAGTACCGAAAATTTTATACAGATTTCAAATGATACCAATTAAACTCCCAGAAGCCTTCTTTAAAGTAATAAAAAGAATGATAACCAGATATATTTGGAGGAATAAAAAACCGAGGGTATCATATGAAATACTAAGTAGAGATAAAGGGAAGGGAGGCCTGGGAGTTCCAGATATTAAGAGATACTACAAAGCAGTAACATTAGGGAGAATTTTTGACTGGATGTTCAATTTAGAGGGGAAAAGTTGGGTAAAAATAGAAAATGCACTTAGTGGAAATAATTTGAACAGAGTTATATGGTTACCGGCACAATTTAGAGGTTTGAAGGAGGATATAAGTTTGTACACTGTAAATGTTTTAAGGGAATGGGATAAAATACACAAATATATGAAATGGGAATTTAATTCTATATTAATGCCACTAAGAAACACAGATTTTTTTTCCCCTAGGTAGAGAGGAGATAACAGGTAAATGGTTTAAAAAGGAAGATGTACAATTAGGAGATATAATGGGGGAGGGGAAACCGAAGCCCTTTAAAGATATGGAAAAGGAAAAGGGAAAGATCTTCACCAGGTTAGATGAGTGGCGTTATCACCAATTAAATTGTTTTTGGGGAAATCTCCCAAAACCTTTGAGAATGAAAAAGGATTGGAATTTGTTTGAAAGGTTGTTGGATACACGGGGGGATGGGAAACACGGAACAGCTAAAATATATAGAATTCTTACGGAATTAGACACAAATACAAAACCAGTGCACATAGTAAAATGGGAAAGTGACATGGGGGTGGTATTAGATGAAGAAAAACAAAAAAAAATAAACAGATTAGTTCACGAAAATGTAAGTTTGAGGGATGTAGAAATAAATTATAAATGTTTGACACGATGGCACATTGTTCCGAGTGTAGAATGCAAGATAAGTGGGGAGAAATCACAGTGGTGTTGGCGAGAATGCGGGGAAGTGGTGACAGTGTATCACATTTGGTCCGAATGTCCAAAAACTCAAATATTCTGGAAAACAATAGTACATTTAATAGAGACCATTACTGAAGTAAACATCGGGTTAGATCCAGGGATGTGTCTGTTACATAGCTCAGAGCTATCAGTTAGCAAATATAAGAAATTAGGTTTAGGGTACTATATGAACGCGGCAAAAAGCCTGATCCCCAAGTATTGGAAGAAAGTAGAAATACCGAAAGAGGAGGATTGGATAGAAAGAGTAAACTGGATTAGTAAGATGGAGAAGCTATATTATATACAGGAAGACAAGTTAGAGGTATATTCCGTGAAATGGGAAAAATGGGAAAACTTTGTAGCAAATGTGAGGAAGTGAAATGTAGAAAATCATAGAATGGATAGATGGGTAAGATATGTTTGCTTTGGATAAAAGATAGTGAAAAATGCAGAGTGGGGAGGGTTTCCGGGGGGGGAGGGGTAGGGGGTATTGTTTTAAGAAGGGGAAAAATAAAGTAATAAGAAATAATTGTATATTTATTATGAATGAGATGAAAATATTTTTGTTATTACTGTGAAAAATCAATAAATATTTAAATTAAAAAAAAGATGGTATACATTAAATGATGGTATGTATCAAGAAAGAGAAATAGACCATCTCATAGTGTAACAAACCAGCAAGCTTTAAATTTAATAAACGTATTGCACTTACAACAATCCAAGCAAAATCCAGCATGTCATGAATTTCAATACAAGTTTTTAACCAACAAGATGTCGGCGGTCTGTGTCGGCATGTGGTGACGTCACAAGCTGTGTTGATGCCCAATGTGTTTCATCATCAACAGATGTCATCAGGGGCATGGCTAACAGATGGCATCACGCTACATATAAGTACACTGGAAGGACCCTTCTACTAATCATACTGTGTTCCAACTAGCAGAACCAACACTAACCAGCGGCTACAAAGGCCTTCAGTTTCCAAACTATGATAGCCAAAGACAAATATGTATACATATAGTCAAAGAAAAATTATTAGTTTTTTTAAGCCAAAAAACACCCTGATAAAAAAAATAGCACCCATGAAAACTTAAAAACCTTATGCAAATCACAAATATATTAAAAAATAATAAAGTGCCCGAGCCTAAAAGAACATAAGAAACTAAATAGATGGGAATGAACTGTTACTAATCAATGCATTCACATCCCATTCTATATTTAGGTCATAAGGCACATAAGATTTGAAATGATATATCCATCTTGTCTACAATTTGGATATCTCATGCCTAACATGATTGCCTGTCCAATTGGGAGTAAGCTTATCTATAGCAAAAAACTGGGTACCAATTGGGTTCTCCTGAAGAATGATAGGGTGCTTGGCCCTTTTGTTGCCAGAAGTCCCGAATGTTATCTTTTAAGTCTACACCTTTGAAACTATTCTCTGCCTTTAGACCTGCCAGTTCATACATTCAAAAGAGTCCTGCAGTATTTATACAGTGTAATGACTTTTAGCAAGGTTAGGTAGGAACCAACATAATGGAAATGTGGTCAGAAACACCAATGTAGGGATGAGGGGAAATCTCTGTATGCCCCCTTTGTATTTCTATATTCTTGATCAAGCAGGTTCACCCTCAGGTAGCAATAGTGACATGCTAATGAACTTTTGGTAAAAAGTCTGTCGAGTCTGTCGAGTTGACATGATTAAAATCACCAGCAAGCACATTGAGAGCCACTGGGTACCTATTTTGAATAAGCAGATGTTGTCTCCTTTAGTGCATCATTAGCCTTAGCACTTGGGGGAACACAGACAGAAACAATGACACTACTGTAAACTTCCATAGCAAATAACGTGACTGGCATTTTACTTTTGCTTTAAAAATTCTGCTGCATCAGTACAGTGACTACAAACCAAATCTCCTCGGAAGAATAGCATCTCATTGAGTTGGAAAGGCAAGTTCTGCATATTGTTATTTAGCCAGGTTTCCATGAGGAGAAAACACAACAGTTCATAATCTCCTGACAAATTCTGAGTCAATTAGATCCATTTTGTTATCAAGTGAACACACTTATGCCAGAAAGAGCTATAGAATAACTGGCCTAGTCATGTTAGTTCTATGTTTAGCTAACAAACTGGCCTGTTTGCCCCACTTCTACTTCTGCACATCCCTTCTTTTGCTTCTAAGCCACCTTAGTCTGTTATGCCAGTCTGCTATTGATGGGTCCTATGACTGCAAAAGCTGCAGCCTGCTATGCACTGCTCTAATCTCTGGTGAAAATGAAGCAGGCAAATTATTAATAATATGCAGAAGTTTGGCTTGACTGTACATTCTTGGCATAGTTTCACAGTTTCAACACCATTTACAACATACCCAAAAATCAGAGAAGCCACTGAATACTGCATGCCACCATGACAGTAACAAGCTAAAGGCTTGTAAATCAGCAGTGACAATGATACCCGTGGCCCTGCAACATTTTCCCACCCCATTGTAGTACAAGCAATCACTACAATGGAATGGCAGTAGGGTGACAATGTTGGTCTAGGTTCAGAAGCAGTGCATCAGTGATGTCACCCTATCACAGGAAGCTGTATGAGGTAGGCTTTAGTGTTAGGATCAACAAATATTTGTGAGACTTTGCAGGGGGACTAAGAAGTCCTAAATCACATATGTTTAATGGCACACCTCAGTTCCACTTTAACCCTATCATGAACAGGAGTTTTTAAAACCTCAATGCCCAGACCAAATTTAGCAGCTTCGGTATTCATATTTGGTGAATGTCACACTCATTTCTTTATGAATAAGGACAAACATGGTAAAAAAATGAATTTTGGATATAAATTTGGAAAATTTTACACATAACCGTTTTTAAAGCTCATCTTAGTGCACTGTAAGTATTCAGTAGGCTAGCAAGTTTAGTATTTACCTTTTTATCTTGTGCACTCCACTGATCCATTGAATGTTTAACAGCATCCTCTAAAGAAAGGCGCCTGAGTATATTACAGATGGTGGTCATCAGGGATTAAAGGAATCATGTACTGAGAGAAATACATAGACCTGCACTGTGAAACTGCTGGTTCTTTGAGTTTCATATGTCAAAAGCTTCTAAGTCACTAGCTCAAATACAGATCATGAACTCTGACTTCAATGGTGACATACTTGCTCTAGGTTAGTAGCTAAGAAAAAACTGAAGCCAGAGATGACAACAGGTTTGAATTATAACAATTCCTGGTAAACATCCAGCATTATCAGAAGCATTCCTTCCAGTGTTTGGCAAAATAATGCAGAAAATTTTGACAGTCTACTTCTGATTGTTTGCTGTAGGTAGCATTCTCCACAACACACTATACTGTTAAATGCTTAAAAAAGAAAAAAAAAAAAAAAGCTTCAAATGTGTTTCTATGTACTCTGGATTTCACAAGCATTCTGTTTAAAGCCATACAAATGAGACAAATAGATTGACAGCTAAATGTTAATTTTACACATGCTGTTATACTCATGAAGTCATTAATGTAGAATGTTTAGCAGTCAAGATGACAGCTTTAGTTCTCCCAGGCTTTTGCATTGTGTAGTAATTGTCTTTTCAAGAAGACACATGGTCAGCCCCCGAACTGTCCTATCTGTCAGAGAAGATGAGTCTACAAGTATACTGCCCTGTGGGGATAGTGACTGAGAACTGGCAGCTGAAGATGCTCCCAGTTAATGGAAAGTAACAATAACATAATCTGCACACCAGCCAATTTTTTAGAATTCATAATGTTACATAGGTAATTTTTTCTGAGAGCATGTATTTGAAAAACATATTTTATGGTGCATATGTTTTATTAATCTAAAAATAAATACTAAAATTTAGGCTTCCATGAGTGATGGTTGGGGCAGAGAAGAGGGAAGGGTGTGTGTGTGGTGTATTCGAGGGGGTCAGAGACTCTAGCCCAATGTGAAATGCAAAATTTTGCAATAAATGTAGGGATTCATACTACATGACAATGTGTGTGTGCAGTTTATGTGTACTCTTGATTAATGTAGTCAGGAAAAGAGCAATTACCCAAAGCAACAAATCGGAGTCTGGCACAGCATGTCATTAAAAAAATTTAAATCAGAAAGTTCTATAAACTGTTAGAAATCAACTGAAACCCAACTTCATTGTCTGTGTTATGATCTTTAAGGGTGAAACACTACACAGTGCCTTCAACTACAAAGGTCAATGAGGACCTACTATGAATCCTTAATGCTTAATCCCCCCATAACATTTAAACTTTGGCCTTAAACTTAATTGTTATCACTGCTACACAGTTAACATCACTTTACCTCTCTCTAAAACTGAAAGTACACCTATACTTAGGATAGGTAGATTACTTTAGTAATGTTCCTCTAGTCTAGTCTAAGTAGTTAACACCTTAGGCTTCCTTCACTTACTTTAAATTCCATCTAAACTATCTATTTTTTTTGCTTCAAAAAGTAAACAGGCATTTACCTTTTTACTTTTGCAGCACTACTCCAAGAGGAGCAGCTGAATTGTTTTGTGATTTCTCTGTACACATGAAGATGACACACTCAGCACCTACCAACACACCTTGAGGTACAGTCAGGTCCATAAATATTGGGACATTCTAACACACAATTCTAACATTTTTGGCTCTATACACCACCACAATGGATTTGAAATGAAACGAACAAGATGTGCTTTAACTGCAGACTGTCAGCTTTAATTTGAGGGTATTTACATCCAAATCAGGTGAACAGTGTAGGAATTACAACAGTTTGCATATGTGCCTCCCACTTGTTAAGGGACCAAAAGTAATGGGACAGAATAATAATCATAAATCAAACTTTCACTTTTTAATACTTGGATGCAAATCCTTTGCAGTCAATTACAGCGTGAAGTCTGGAACGCATAGACATCACCAGATGCTGGGTTTCATCCCTGGTGATGCTCTGCCAGGCCTCTACTGCAACTGTCTTCAGTTCCTGCTTGTTCATGGGCCATTTTCCTTTCAGTTTTGTCTTCAGCAAGTGAAATGCATGCTCAATCGCATACTCGGATGCGGTAAGATACCGCTTAGTGAATTGTGCCCACTGTCTGGATGGGAGTTTAGAAAGCAGTGTTTATAGATCATGTTAAGATATAGCTTCTTCTTTTTATGATAGACCTTTACCTTGTTTTTTTGGATTGCATGGCAAACTGTGTTCACAGACAGTGACTTTTAGAAGTATTCTTGAGCCCATGCAGTCCCATCACAGAATCCTGCCTGTTTTTAATGCAGTGCCGTCTGAAGGCCCGAAGATCACTGACATTTGGCCTTGTCCTTTCCACACAGATTCTCAGAATCTTTTGCTGATAATATCTACTGTAGATGATGATATATTAAAGTTTTTGCAAATGTATGTTTAGGAACATTATTCTGAAATTGATCAAACAATTTTTAAACGCAGTTTTTCACAAGTGCTCTTTTTATACCCAATCATGTTACTGACCATGTGAATAAATCAAAGAGTGCGCTAACTATAAGTAAATACAAAAATTATTAGTTTAAAATAATGATGTCCGTGATAGAAAAAATATAAAAGTACATCCACCATAACAAAGTAATTAAACAGTTTTGAAATCTTGTATAAATCAAACACCGTGCAAAAAAAATCCACCACCGAATGAAATGGGTACACTCACCAGAGCTCCATGCTGACCAGATTATAAGTCAGCAAAGATAGCGTTTGCTCTGGGAGCGATGATTAGCAGAAGTAATCCAAACTGGGAGCAATATACTGCAAGCAGCTAGTCAGCACAATATGGAATAGCCTTTAACCTGCTGTGGTTTGTAAATCAACAAGTGCAAAGAGGTGCCATTGATACAGGTATTGAGAGCAGGACAGAGGCCACTTAAAGAAGAAGGTACAGGTCTGTGAAAGCCAGAAATCTTGCTTGTTTGTAGGTGACCAAATACTTATTTTCCACCATAATTTGCAAATAAATTCTTTCCAAATCAGCCAGCCAATGTGATTGTCTGGATTTTTTTTCTCATTTTGTCTCTCATAGTTGAGGTCTACCTATGATGCAAATTACAGGCCTCTCTCATCTTTTTAAGTGGGAGAACTTGCACAATTGGTGGCTGACTAAATACTTTTTTGCCACACTGTAGATCTTTCCCCTGTCAGCACCAGCATGTTGCTTTGTATTGCTCTGCATAGCAGAGTAATACAAAGCAACTTGTTTACACAGTAAAACACACACAGGCCACATAGTAAAACAGCACACAATTAACCCTTTGATCACCCCAGATGTTAACCCCTTCTTGCCCAGTGTCATTAGTACAGTGTCAGTGCCAGGGGCAGACTGACAACTCATGGGGCCCCCGGACAATAGGGGATCATGGAGCACTGGGTCCTTGCCCAAACTCAAAAAAGCCTATAAAAAGGTACCAGGGACATCTTATGGGGCCCCCTACTGACTCCGGGCCCTCGGGCAGTGCCCGAGTTTCCAAATGGTCAGTCCGTCCCTGGTCAGTGCTTGTTATTAGCACTGATCACTATATTAGTGTCATTGGGTTGTCAGTGGCAGTTAGTCAGTTCCCCCCCCCCAGTGTCAGAATGTCCGCTGCAGTCCCACTATAAGTCGATGATCGCTGCCATTACTAGTATAAAAAATGTAAATAAAAAACAATTTCAGTATATATACCACCATTTGTAGATGCTATAACTTTCACATAAACCAATTAATTTACACATATTGGGGATTTTTTTAGCAGAGACATGTAGCAGAATACATTTTGGCCGAAAATGTATGATGAAATTTGATTCTTTAAATTTTTGCACTGGATATGTTTAGTAGCAAAAAGTCAACAATATTGTTTTTTTTTTTTCAAAATTGTCAGTAAAACGCAGAGGCAATCAAATACCAACAAAAGAGAGCTCCATTTGTGGGGAAAAAAAGGACAAAAATTTAATTTGGGTGCAGCGTTGCATGACCACGCAATTGTCAGTTAAAGTAACACAGTGCAGTATTGCAAAAAATAGCCTGGTCAGGAAGGGGGGTAAATCCTCTGGAGGGCAAGTAGTTAAAAAAAAAAAGAAAAGTCTAAAGGAAGCAAAGAGCCTTTTGTTTGTGCATTATGCCATCTAGGTTATCTAAACAGCAACAGTTCTCTAAGTTGGATAGGTGTCAAAATAGTGAGAAGGTCCAAGTATCGAAAAGCCTTTTCATAAGGTACTCCTATTATTCAACAGATTTCATTTTATCAAAATGCATACATTTATAAAAAGCATACACTTTTGTGACAGATCCTTAAGAGTAGGAAGATCTGGAGTAATCCAATTTGTTAGTAATAATTTTTGGATTTCTAAGAGAGCAAGATGTTCAAATCTATTTAACAAAAAGGTTGTCCTTCCTACAGAGGAAAAAAACTAGCTTGAAATAATAGCAGAGAAGAGGAAAGAGGTTGTACCCGTTGTCCCGTTAATTGAGTCAAAAATTTGGGACCATACTAACTGAATCTGTGGGCAGGCTCATAGTAAGTGGTGAGTGGTTAATTTTTTTATATCATACAACCTTGTCCAAAATAACACCAGGGAAATCTTTTTGTAAACAAAGCATTTTCTTGACTTACTGGTCTTTGCCCAGCTTAGAAAACTTCATAAACTGGGTTAACAGAATAGAACCCATTTGTTTGATTGAAGTGACTGTTCATTGATCTTACTGAAAAGGTTGTAAACCCTTACATATACCCAGTGAAGTGAGTGGCCTCAGGTGATACACAGAGATTAAACAAATCCGCCTACATAAGTTGTACCTGTCTATCTGCAGTCTTCTCTTCTCTACATCCATTCAAAGTGCTGAATTTTAAAGCTTGTCTGAGATTTCAAAAGAAAAGGGGGCAGAGAGCTGAAGTTACACTCAGTGAGGAGAGCTCTGAGAGCTGATTGGAGGGAAGAGACACACCCCCTTCCGCACAGCTAACAGGAATGAGGCCGAGGCTGACAATCTGCTGGAGGTTCCTCCCCTGTCACCATTTTTCTTTTGGTGTCCGCAAAACTTGTCAGAAGTGGCTCATGCTAATAGTAAAGGAATGAAGCAGCAGATCAAAATGACACTTAGTGATTTTAATTGAGATAAGTACACACTATAGAGTGATATGCTTTGTATATATTTCCTGTCTGAGGTTTTACAACCACTTTAAAGTGTGTTAACTTAAACAAACCAATGCTCGTCATATGCAATTGCACATGGCAGGGCACTCCAAGTAAACACAGCTTTACTTTCTTTTTAATAGCATTCATATTTAAGAGATAACAGTCACATTGCAAAGTGAGCATTCTCTTTGTTAGGTAAACAGTATCTGGTCCTTTAGTAAATCAACAGCAATGTATAGGCACATTTATATAGGATGACTGTGATTCTGCTAATGGAGGAGAAAAAGTGTAGTCAATGACCGTACAGAGAAGGGTTGCTTCCTTGCCTCTGCTGCCTATAAACACAAGCCTATTGTACCTTGCAGTAAATCTAGCTCTGGCTATACTTGCATTACAGATGCCTCTTATGGTCAGCTATTTTGATGGTCTGGAAATGTAATTTCTATTATTATTATTTGAAATGTATATTAATGTTAAGTGCTCTGCTGTAACAATTATACTCTATAGTGTTTACTCATAGGCTAAATAATACTTGATTCAACATACAAATTCTACAATGCGAGCATCAAATGACATCAGTGGTTAAATGATGGAAAGTGATATACACACTGTTAGATAAAACAATTAATTTATAATAATAGAGGATTCTTTAAATCTGTAAAGCTTTGTTTTTGAAAGGAAACATAAAACTATACCTGGTACTACTCCCCAAAGCTTAGCTATCTGGAAATTCCCCAGGAGGAGCTTTCATAGGCAGAAATCTCAATACATTGATTAAACTATATATAACATAAATATTTAACATTACTAAATGTAACAATATATAAAATATTAACAGTCCCATATCTATTCGTGGGTATAAAATGTAATATGATATTCAGAAACCAAAATAGAAATCTCAAACTATAAACTTTCAGGTTCCAACACACAAGTGTAGCCCATTAATTCTTTTCTTATAGGGTTATCCAAGTACTACACAAAGGAGTTGATTTATCAGAGAGATATAGAACGTTCAGTATACTCAGTGAATAAGGTAAAGTTGTGTTCACTTCAATACTCCAATCACATGCAAGCAAAAATCTTTTTTTTTTTTAATTCCCTTGCACTTGATTAATTAAAATGGAGCATGTTAGTTATTAGCAAATCAACCCAATGATTTTAAAATATGTTGCTTAAGGCGACTCATATTATTGCACTTGCAACAGTACAATTAATTAACCTATTGACGCCAACATTATGCAGGCCTTACTGCCAGGCTGCTGCATATATGCGACCCTGTTAAAACAACTTACCGTGCTGAGAGTGCACTCCCTATATGGTAACCGACAGTGATCAGTAAGCTCTCGCTGTATGCTTGCCAATCACAGCAGTCGCATGATCTGAAGGCCTGCCTCCCGGCTTTTAGAACCTTTAAAGTGCCAGGAGGCAGTTGGAGCCAAAGGGTTAATGTGACATTTTCAGGACAAGATTTTGAGGATTTGCCATTCTTTTTGGTGAAAGCAGTAATGATACAGGTTTAGCAAAAAAAAAGGAATGAATCTGCAAAAACAACAATCTCTAGAGCAAACACACTCACAGGGCGAAAAAAAAAGATAGAGTTGCAACTCATCATAACAAAGGATAAAGTGCAAAAAAAAAACTTTAGGCAATCCCCAATCTGAGACAAATAATTTAGCAGAAAACTTTATTCTGACCACAGGAAAGTAAAAATGGGAACAAAATACTACAACAATAAATGCTGCAAACTGTTCAGCCACATCAATCCAATAAAAAAAAAAGTGATATACACAAAAGGAACCTTGAGTATTACTGGATCACACAGTTGCATCTCCAGTAATGTGGTATACCTCATACAATGCAACAATTGCAACTAGAGATGATCCACTGGTGAAACAGGACAGAAATTACAAAAAAGAAGGAATCTACACAGACATGCCATAAAAGATCGAAGAATGCTAATAGAATTTTTTTTTAAATAAAACCTTTCTGTTTTCATTACATATCTTATTTTAGACAAATTATATCATCACTAGGTCTTTGTTCTTTTTTTATGCAATGCTAGCAGATTAGTGCTGGTGGGGGGGCTTGGCAAGTTGCTATAAATAGTTTCCTGTAAACATCAGAGCACCTTGATACATGCAAGCAGTGGACTGGCTTTTGGTAGAAGTTTTTTTAAGTTAAAAAAGTTTTATTCTTTTGAAGATTAAATAAAATAAATACAACTGTAGACAGTAAGACTTCCAGCTACACTATTGGGTCTTAATAAAGATTTGTAAGCAGGTTGCATGACACCATACAAAAAGAGTTATAAAACAACAATGTATTTAGTCTGGAAACCATTGAATCATAAGTGGCATCATTTGTCCAATGTGGGCTAAGCAGTTAGTGAAAAAACTGTAGTCAGTAAGTGTACAATTAAGTTCATGTAGCCATTCAGGTAAATATTAGAGTCCGATAGAGAAGAATTCTGTGAGCAATAAACCATACAACAATTAAATCACATGGGTTGGCCCATCTGGTTGTTGACATGGCATCTGAAAATGGGTCAACAACAGAGTCTAAGAAGCTTTATGGTGTAGTGTGATACAAAATGTATTTTTATATTTTCAAAAGTTGAAAATAGTGCAGCCAGTAGCCTCCTGTAGTAGAGGGCTGAGACCTAGGGGAAGCCAAAAGTTTTATTCCTCCAGTCTCCAAGGCGATACATATGGAGGAAGGGTGTTGGGAGTCCCATAGAAATAGAACTTTGAATTCAAGGCCCAGGGGGAAGACAGGATGCTCTATGATGAGTGTCAAAATGTCCTACATATGTAGACACTTCAGAAGCTTTCAAGAGAAAATCCCAGGTTTCCACTAGTGACGGAATCTTAAAAGGTAAATATTATGAATTAGAGTTTGCCAAAGGCTGTAGCCAAAGATGATAGCATGGGAGAACAGGTGAAATTACTTTTTCTACTGCCAATCTTAGTTTATAAAACTCATGAAAACAATCTAAGCTATGTGCAATGGAATGTTTCCTTATACGTAGCAATTTTGATACAT
Organism: Staurois parvus; assembly: GCF_062004578.1. Taxonomy (NCBI): domain Eukaryota; kingdom Metazoa; phylum Chordata; class Amphibia; order Anura; family Ranidae; genus Staurois; species Staurois parvus. The sequence continues at coordinate 14,193,758 of NW_028318039.1, read as the reverse complement.
GTTTATTGTATATTTTGCAGTGTTACTCATTCTGGTATTATGCTGCTTTTTAGATATTCTTAGATTTCGTTCTAGGTTTAGAATCTGTTGCTTGGTATGATTAACTTAATTGATTTTATAGGTATGTTATGTGCTGTTTATTAATGCTTGGGATCCACCCTTGCAGGTGGTTATTTTAGGGTTTGTTTTGTAACTAGCAACTAGCTATGACTAAGGCTGTGTAGGCAGATATGCGTCAGCTGTTTCTTTTAGCGTGCTGGACTTTTTTCAATAAAGCAATTTATGGAACAGTTGTCTTGTGTCGTTGTTGCATTTACAAGTCTTTGACACCTAGGCAGAGGGAGGCTCAGGATGAGGATACAATGAGCACTAGGTATAGATCATGGGTGCTCAAACTGTGGCCCTCCAGGTGTTGCAGAACTACAAATCCCATGAAGCATTGCAAGGCTGACAGTTACAAGCATGACTCCCAAAGGCAAAGGCATGATGGGACAGTATAGATGAACAAGGAAGGAGGTGAATTCTCGACATGATAGCATAAAAGTATACTCATTAGCCCTACAATTAGGGTTTATAAATTTTCTTTTTGAAACATTAAATAATGTAAGGCCCATCATAATTTTTAACTGAGCTAATTTCCAAGAATTAATTTTCTGTACCAGGCTACTTTAAACATTTTGTGTATACACCACTATACAGAAATGTATTTAGCTGTTCAAATGTAAGGACTGCAATTTTATGGAAACTCTGAGCTAAAACTAACAAAAATCACAGCATGGCACCCCACTCTGAACCACAGGCACCTGCCGATTTCCTTCATAAACTTACAAAACAGGACTTCCACTGCAAGCCCATCTTTATTTTTCAGAGAATGTGCAGAATCAACATGAGTCAAAGTGCATTTTGATATTTTCATTCAGCTGTTTTATAGCTGACCACAAACTGTTGCTATGGCAAGCATGTAACCATATTTTTCATCCATTTTCTTGCAAAATTGTTTTTTAAAAATATGCTAACAAGCTTCTGAAAAAAGTTTACTATTGAGAATATGAGCTTCACTGTTCATTCAATTTGCAATTTTAGTGGGTTCAGGTGAGGCCAAAGGGTTTACAAATAGAGATGAGGCTTGCGGTCATATTAGGGGGTTTCCAATTCTTTAGGGCAGTTTCCTGATTTTTATTTTATTTTGGTAGGTTTTTTTAAGCTTCGGGTGCTAATAAAGATAAGTGTACTTTGCTAGCCTAAATAAATATACCAACAAATATTATTTATTTGTTTTAAACTTACTTTTCAACCTTTGTCATTTATACAGCAATAAATTATCACCAATGCATCTTTACCTTTTGTCTAATACACCATATTTACCAAGCAGGAGTGGCTTCAACGGAGATGAGTATCATGAAGCAACCCTAGCTGGACTGAACCTCCCATTCACCACTGTTTTCAAATGGCAAAAGGCCCATTTCTCCTTCCCAGCAGCAGCTGTTGTTCTTAATGCAAAGGAAGGATTGCCTCAGGAACCTGTTTTACAGTTTTCACAGATAGTACTTTATTAGCTTGCAGGAAATTTTGTAGTGATTGCCAATCGAGTAGCAGGAGGAGTGTTGTGGGTGGGCAGAATGGGAGCATGGTGCTATGGGAAGGAGGGAAGAGTGGCAACATAGAAATTAAGTCAATATATAACCAGGGTTGTCTTCCCAGAAAATGCTTTGAGAGACAAGGAATGAGGTAGGCAGCAGGGGCATCTGCATAATGTTTGTGAACAGTACCATTCAGTAGGGATGCACCGAAATTTCGGTGGCCAAAACGTTTCGGCCAAAAACACCCCTTTTGGGCCGATATGAAAAAAAGCATTGATACAGATGCAGAAAAAAAAGCCTCGCCGCCACCCACCCATCGTCGCCGCTGCCCGCCCACCCGCCGTTGCCAGCCCGCTGCTGCTGCCACTGGTCGCTACTTGGTAGTTCTCAGCCTTACCTGAAAAACTATTAAATGATAGCAGTGCTGGGCATAGAGAATAGTGAAGGAAAGATGGCCTCCACGCATCTCTCGCACGTAGTGGTGAATGCATATGTAGGCCATGGCCACATATGTAAATGGTGTTCAAACCACACAGGTGAGGTATCGCCACGAATGTCAAAGCAAGAGCAATAATTCTCACACTAGACCTCCTCTGTAGAAATTTTTAAAGCATCATCCATGGAGATTTTTAAGTACTGCAGTTTCACGCCATTCCACAAGCCTGTGCAATTTTAAAGCGTGACATGTTGGGTATCTATTTACTCGCTGTAACATCCTCTTTCATATTTTACAAAAAATGTGGGGTCTATATTATGTTTTGTTTTTTTTTAATCAAAGGGTATTTTTTTCCAAAAAATATATATTCATTTTTAAAAACTGCACATTCCGGTTTCGATTTTCGGCCAACGGCATTTTGAATTTTTGGTTTTGGTTTCGGCATCAGAATTTTCATTTCGGTGCACCACTACCATTCGGTAGTCAAAGGATTCAGAGCAAGAAATCTGTGGACAGTGGTAAAGGAATGCCCAGTGAGTAGATTGAACTGACTTTTGTTCACAGCACGCCACTGCATCAAATGAAGAACAAAAATCTAAGTGCAAGCACAATGTACTCTGATTATCATTGTAGATGTCTTCTTTCACATTTACTGGTTATCGGCAGTACTTTCCTCATGCTGTCACAGCATGTGGAAAGTACTGCCAATAACCGGCAAGTGTGTTTACATTGTGATCAGCTGTGATTGGACTCAGCTGGTCACGTGCTAAAGGGCTGCTGTGATTTGCCCTTTAACGATGTCCAAGGACACAGGGATTACAGAGAGGGCCAGGTGTGCACTGCAGCAGGCACGCAGGGGGCGCAGTTCTGAGATGACGTCATATGACGCCCTCCCAGAACTGATTGACTGTGCTGTAGCCATCATTTGGCTATAGCACGGTCAGCAAGTGGTTAATACATGTGTCACAAAAACTTTAGAGTGCAAAATCTGGTGAGGCTGTACATGGCAACCAATCAGCTTCTAATTTCAGCTCATTCAACTGAGCTCTGAGTAACCACTTGCCCTCCTGAGGATTTAGCCTCCTTCCTGACCAGGCCATTTTTTGCGTCACGGTGCTGCGTTACTTTAACTGACGATTGCACGGCCATGCAAATTTACGTCCTTTTTTTCCCACGAATAGAGCTTTTTTTCAGTGGTATTTGATTGCCTGTGCATTTTTTATTTTGTGTGCTATAAAAAGAAAATGACAATTTTGGGGAAAAAAACAATATTTTTGACTTTTTGCTATTAAAAAATGTCCAGTAAAAAAATAAAAAAATCTAATTTCATCATAAATTTAGGCCAAAATGTATTCTGCTACATGTCTTTGCTAACAAAAATCCCAATACATGTAAATTAATTGGTTTACGTTAAATTTATAGTGTTTACAAATGGCAGCATATATACTGTTTTGTTTTTTTTTACTAGTAATGGCAGCGATCAGCTACTTATAGCAGGACTGCGGGACTGCGGTGGGCATTCTGACACTGGGGGGGAACTGACTTGGTGTCACTGACATCCCCAGTGACACCAATACAGTGATCAGTGCTAATAAAAAGACACTGTACTAATGGCACTGGGCAGGAAGGGGTTAACATGTGAGGCGATCAAAGGGTTAACTGTGTGCTGTTTTACTATGAGGTTGTGCACTGTGTTTCACTGTAAGCACACTGCTTTGTATGGCTCTGCTATGCAGAGCCATACAAAGCAGTGTGCAGGAGCTGCCAGGAGAGAGATCTGTATTGTTTCCATACAGTTCTCTCCCCCGTCGGTAATACTCGGCAATCACTGGGTTGTAGAGAGTAATCACCGGGCAGGATTCAGTGATTGACAGCCGAGGCCGTGGATTGGGGAGTGATTAGGGCGCACACACGGCTCGCACGCCCCGTATGCCCCCCCTTTTCCCTGAAAATGTGAAATCACGTATATATATACACGTGACTTTGTGCACCCCTGCCATCCTGTAGCAGTATTTCTGCTATAGGGCGACGGGAAAGCGGTTAGAAACCTGGAGCTGCACCAGATTTTGCACCAGTTTTAATAAATCAACCCCCATGTCTTTTGGGAACACTTATCTCCATGCCCGCCCCCCACCCCTCATTTATTGTGACACAAAGACACGAGTTGCATGGCACATTTTTAAACAAACAAATCTATACTGTATGTATACATCTATTTCTTTATATCTATCTATAATACCTGGAGTTACATTTACTAGTAATGCAGTATAACAAACTATTAATAAACATATTCAACCAATCACACATTAAATCATTAAAAAATAAAATCTCCAGGATTGTGAAACAAAATTCTTACATGGCAATTTATCTTACAATCTCCAGCAACTGTTTTTTCCGCTTACTGTAAAAAAAAGTGTATACACAATTACATTGCGTAAATTCCTATGCATTAAAGTGGTCACTGAAGCAAGGGAAAACACTGAGACATTTATTGTTTTTCATCCCGTCATATAAATGAAAACTGACAGGTAGTTTGTCATGATTTCAGTGGGGAATACCATGCAATTTAAAATAAAAATCTGTCAATTATCAGCTGTTCCCTAAGGTTAATCAACTGTATTGGTGGAGCAAATGTGAGGTATGGCACTTTCTGCCAACATTTTGTGCACCAATAGATTTCTTTTATGCCTTGCTACATTTACCACATTCTGATAGTTGTCAAATGGGCTTATAATGTGCCTTGTCAGGTAAATGAATTAGAATAATCAACACTGTGACCAATATATTGGCCCAGTTCTATATGAAATCCCATACAAATACAATAATTATGGTCCGTTTTACAGTTTTCTTCCTTTCTTTTTTTTTTATTTTTATGAGGCTAGATTCACAAATCCCTCTGCTGGTTTATAGGTTTGGTGGATTTCCAGACCAGAATCTGTGTTGCGTTGTTGAAAGCATTTTAGTTGTAAGATACTTGCTGCTTGCCGCCCATTCACACATGCGCATTTTAACACAACGCAGGTTACCACACAGGTTTATGTATGTTTGGTGGTAGTGCCATTGAAAATGAATGACACACATACAGAACAACAATATGCACCCATGAAACAGCACACCACTAAAATAAAATGGTGCAGGTTCATTTTTTGTGTGCACTGCAAACCTTTTTTGATAGGCTATCTTGAATCTCAGCTATATGCTCAGTGGTAACGTATGGTATGCTTACATTTTTCTACCTTATGCGAAAAATATGGGTATAGCTGATAATTTGTTGAAGGATTTTTGCTATGCAATGTTGTATATTATAATAACATTAAAAACAGCAGCCATAGGCTTTTTAGTATAACTTTCACAAAACGACTTCAAATTTTACATTTTTGTCATATGGCAGCTTACAGTGCAGAAGGATTGAAGACAATAGGACTTTTAAAATTGACATTGACATAACTTTGCCACAAGCAACTAAAGTAATTATGACACCTCATTTTGGCACAGCTGAAATGACTTGATAAGAAGCCATGACAAATGACATATCACACAGAGTGAGTAGTTTTATCACTAGAACACTAAATCAGCATGTCCTGAATTTTTTGCAATTCTCTTAAGTCATCAAATAACAGATCGCTTTATGTATCACAGTATAGCTATATTGCTGACAGACTTGTGTAAAGGAATGTGACTCATCCTTGTTTTATTGGAAAGCCTGCTAAGATGACCAATTAGGTTTAAAGTGAGGTCTAGCTTTGATGTCATCCTGCTAAAAGCGATTAAAATGTTATCACAACACATCACTAAAGGTTGGTTATTGCACTGATAAATTACAAAAATACAGAAAAGCAGCTGATGGCCACTAAATGTATATAGATGACAAGATTCAGCCTACCAATATACTTTTCACATATTTGAGCTTTATTCATGAAAGAATGACCTTTAAAGAAAAAGCCTGCTTATGTCGGTTGTCATTCTCCAAGCCAGATAAATATTTGATATTATCCTTCAGAGCATCTACCACATCAAAACCTGATTTTCCATTTAAACAAAGGAATGTCTATGACATGTGAGTATATATTGCTACCTTTAGAAAATGGACACTGGCAAACTTAAAAAAAATTTGAAGGCCATCTCCGGTATAACCCTGCCCTGAACTATTATGCTTCAGTTTTTTGAGAGAGCAAAACATATGGCCAATAAACATAGTGGCCTGGGACCTGTGTCCCTCAATAGACCGAAAAGAATTCATGGCAAGTACATACATCTTTGTTTATCTTTAAAGTCTTTATTTAATGAAAGGCAGGGATTCACAATCAAAATCTCATGATTAGAACATCTCAGGTACAACAGAGTGAAGTAGTCGGTTATCAACATGCATTAAATACAGAACATAATGCAAGAAAGTCAAAGAACAGCAAAGAATAGGTTTACAACTAACAATGCATGATAGACCTCCCAAGGCTGTTGCCTGCCAGAGTTTTATCCCAATGCCTTCTAGCAGTTACATTTTATGTTTATTAAAATAGAAAGAATTGAGAGGGATAAGAAGAAAAGAAAAGAGAAAAAAGGGAGAAAAGGGGGCATGCAGGGATGGTAAAGGGTGCAGCAGGGGATAGGACCAAGAACAGCAGGCACCATAGCAGGGCATGAGTAGAGACCTACTGTAAAAGGTGTGTTTTAGCATAGAGTCAGTTACTCTAAGCCAGTGGACCAGGACTATCCAGAGGTCTTCCCACAGCCGAGGGGTGTAATAACTCTTGATATGCAGAAGAACATGAGAAGATAGACTATTGACACCACATGTTACAAAATGTCTCCTCTCTATGATAAAAGGAGGCCATAAGGCTTTCCATATGTTGAATGTTATTGATTTTTGCCAGTCATAGGGAAAGTGGGGGGGCAGTAGGTTGTTTCCATAGGGCTGGAATACAAGCCTGGGCTGCATTCAAAAGGTGTATCATAAGTGAGGATTTACAATGGGTAAGAGGAATGCTATTGAGATATATTAAGTAACTTGTGAGATGACTGCCCAACAATACTAACATAAGCTTAACTACAAGCTGTCTCACTTGTTCCCAGAATGGGTAGATTGTTTGGTATTTTTTTCTTTCCTTTAAAGGCTAAGTTCACCTTTTGCGAAAAATAATAAATGTACATATTTTTGCAAGAAAAAAAAATGTGTATTTATTATTTTTCCCCCAGGAGGCTGCAAAACATTGCACCTATGATCAGTGGAAATATAGGTGTAACATGTAACATGCTCCAGAAGGTGAAACTAATCTTGTAATCTCCATTGAGAGACACAGGACTGTAGAATAGTCTATGACGTATGGGACATCTAAAAGCAATCCAACTAAGTGGGTGAGCAAAGCCACTAGGATAACTAATGGTTAGTTAAGTTGCATCAACATCTGTAGGATTGATTAAAAAGAGGAAGTTTGACCTGTAAATTCCATAGCTTGGAGTACAGTACAGGTTACTAGGCACCCTAGATTATAGACTGGAACCTTCAAGTGATTGGACACTGGCAAACTTTTACGGACACCCCACTAGGTGCCTCCCCTATAACCCTACCCAACATCATAAGTCCTCAGTTTTGTAGCAAGCAATGCTGAGTAACCCAAGATGGAAGGGAGGGTGTTCTTTGCACTGTACTGCACTTTAAGATATGACATTTACAGGTAAATCAAATCTTAATTGACTTATCTTAATTGTACAGTAAAGGATACAGACAAAGTATTCATAGACTCTGGGATGTTCCCAAGCAATGAATGAGAAGGTTGGGAATCAACTAGGCAAGCCGAACTAGCTTAACAACAACTCAACAGGCTCAACAACAACAAGGGTCAACAGACCCAACTTCAGAGTACTGCTGTAATAATATTGCAGCCAAAAGCTGCATCCATTGTAGATTGGATATCTACGTACCTAGTGGGACTTTGAAAAAGTATAAATGGAGGACCAGGTGGCAGCCTTACACAGCTGGTCTACAGGTGTTTGGTGCCAGAATGCCCAGGAAACCCCCATCGATCTGGTGGAATGGGTATGTAAAAGCACAGGGGGAGATTTGTCCATGAGAGTACAAGCTCTAATGATAGGATTTCTAATATGTCTGGTGATGGTGGACTTGGAAGCAGGGTGTCCCTTGCAAGGTCCTGAGGACAGGACAAATAGGGAATCCATCTGTCTAATCAAAGCTGTAGCTTCGAGGTAGGCTCTATTGACTCTGATTACATCCAGACAATAAAGTGAGATTTCCTTTGGATTCTTTGGAGCAGGGCATTAGGATGGCAGGACCATGTCCTCATTGAGGTGGAAGACTAATACCACCTTGGGAAGTAAGGATGGTCTTGGGTGTAAGACATCCTTATTTTTGTGAAATATGAGGAATGGCTCCTTACAGGAGAGAGCCGCCAACTCAGAGACATGTCTGATTGACGTGAAAGCAAACAAAAAGGTCATGTAAAACAAGATATGCAGCGCTAATAAAGTTACTAAGAACAAGTGGAAAATCAGAACATGAATAGCACAATAAGATAAGTGAAAAAACTCAGTCCATATTGCATGGTGAGATAAAGTGATAGGTGCAATTGTCCAAATAATCCATGGTCAGAGATAATCGTGACTCTTGTGATCTCGTGATTGTACAAATAGTACACTAACCAGATAGCGCATGAAATGCGCATGGAGCAATTAAGACCCGCTCCTGGTGCTCTGGACTTGTAATATTAGGAGGATGTCATCTGCAGGTTGGCCACCAGATGTCATCAATCCAGGTATATTCGTAAGTCATCCACCAGAAAAATCATCAGCCAGCGGGGGAGGGGGTAATCACACATCACTCCAAACCAACAGGAACCTTCAAAAGCGGGCTCCCATGCAATAGATGAGACCCAGAGAAGCTTCTAATAGTGTAGTATATCTTTAATAAGCAAAACTTACAACATGTACAGTTTTAGGATAAACTTACATCTAGAAAAGAATCTGGCCACCAGGGTGTCAGTCAAGATAGCCTTGTGGTATGAGTACACAGGTCAGGGGCACCTCTCTAACGCGTTTCGTGTAAATAACACTTCCTCAGAGGGAGTGTGCCCATGGTAAATGACTATGCTTATATAGAATTGTAATTGGCGCACAATTGTGCGTTCCTGCATCGCCGATTCCGGTTCGCGCATGCGCACTAGTGACTTTGCGGCCATTTTCCCAGTGATTTGAGTACATAGACGGAAAACGGACTTTCGCGCATGCGCAGTGAGCGCTCGCGGCCATTTTCCAAGAGTTTGTAACTAGGGAAGGCATTCGCGCATCCGCAGTGAGCGTTCGCGGTTGCCATTTTGTTGGTGCCACAGTGTACACATACTAAAAAGCCTCCTAAGCAGACGCCCAGCATCAGGAGCACCGAGGATTCTCTCTACTACCTTTACAATAAGCTCACAATACATTTTAATGAGGGTGAGCTTAGGACATTAAAAACATAAAAAATATATAGAAGTAAAAATGTATATAAATCTGGATTGATGACATCTGGTGGCCAACCTGCAGATGACATCCTCCTAATATTACAAGTCCAGAGCACCAGGAGCGGGTCTTAATTGCTCCATGCGCATTTCATGCGCTATCTGGTTAGTGCACTATTTGTACAATCACGAGATCACAAGAGTCACGATTATCTCTGACCATGGCTTATTTGGACAATTGCACCTATCACTTTATCTCACCATGCAATATGGACTGAGTTGTTTCACTTATGTTATTGTGCTATTCATGTTCTGATTTTCCACTTGTTCTTAGTAACTTTATTAGCGCTGCATATCTTGTTTTACATGTTCTCATTTGGGTTCCAAAGGTTACCTTTATGCTAGCTGCTTTATTCCTACGTTCCCAGCGCTCTATTATCAACTTATACATAAACAAAAAGGTCACTTTGCAGAAGAGATAATTTAACATCCCTGATGGGTTCAAAGGGTGGCTTCTGCAGTTCAGAAAGAACCAAGGTGAGATCCCAAGAAAGCACAGAGTGCTGCAATGGGGGCTTAATGTGAAATACACCTTAAATAAAACTTTTTGCAAGGGAGTATGAAGCCAGAGATCTTTAAAATAGAATGGACAAGGCAGAGACCTGTCCTTTTAGAGTGCTTAAGGCCAAGTTGAAGACCTGATTGAAGAAAAGCCAGAATGCGTGGCAAAGAGTAATCTTTGAGATTGAAGTGTTTGTGTTCGCACTGGACAAAGAATGATTTCTAGGTAGAATAGTACATGTTTGTGCAAGTGGCATTTCTTGCTTTTAGGTAGACAGACTCAGAGTCCCCTGTATCTTTTAAGACCTGGGCTTTAACAGCCGTGCCTTTCAAGCCAGAAATTATGAAGCAGTTGAGGTGGAATTCACACTGGAGAGAAGGAACAGATTAGCCTGAACTGAGACCAGGGAATTAGCAAGGCATACAAGGCTAGGCTAGAGGATCAATGGTCCTGGCTACAGAGATATTTTGCTGTTGAATCTAGAGGCTGATATGCCTACATTTGGAGTCTCTGATTTCTGACATATCAGATTGAAGATTTCAGGGCGAAGGGCCCATTCCCCTTTCCCCTATTCCCCCTATCCAGGCGATAGTGAGTTTCTGTCTATGAGATTATCTGGTGTTCTTTCTTCGAGGCTGCCTTGTTCTTGGTGCCCTTTTGATAGCTGATGTAGGCTGCCGCCCTGGCATTTTCTGACTGCACCCTGATTGGGAGTCCTCACAGAAATGGGGTCCAATATTGCACAGTCATCTGAACAGCTCCAGGATGTCTATGGGAAGTTTGGTTTACTTAAACCTGCTCCCACCATCTTTCAAAGCCTATGTTATCTACCCTGCAAAGAAAAAATCTATATACTTACCTATGCTGAGGTTGCTCCTGTCTAATCATATGATCAGGTCCCAGTGCTGGCTTCAATGAAGAGGAAAGATTGTGTAAAAATGGCTGCAGAGCCTATGCAGTGATGTCATCCATAGGATTACAGTGGGCATCTGTTGTTGGCTGTCCTCCCTCCTCTACACTGAAGCTGACACTGGGACCTGATCGTGTGACCGGACTGAAACGCCCTCAAGATAGGGAAGTATACAGATCTTTCCTTTCACAGGGTAGATAGATTAGGCTTAGAATTGGGATGGAAGTAGATTTATGTATAGTTAGTGTTTGACTGAACTTCCACTCTACACAGGTGACCATTTTCCCTGGACCATGAGGGACAAACGACTCCTCCATAGTCTCCCCCAAGGACTGGCATTTATTGTTATCTCTTTTCAGTAATAGGATAGAAAATATCTCTGTATTGCTAGGGCTGGACTTGTGATCCACCAAGAAAGGGATTTCCTTGCTTGACTGGATAGCATGGGTAGGTTGAGAGAAGGAGCATGCTTGTTGCAGGTCAGCAGGATATTGGGTTTGAGAGCTCTTAAATAAAATTGGAAAAATGGTACAGACTTCAAAGAGGCTAACATGAGGCCTAGAACTCTCATGGAGAATCTCATTGTGGGATGTCTCTTCGACCTGATGCTTGAGAGCGGGCTTTGAAATGATGAATTTTATTTTCTAGAAGGGAAACCTTTGCTTGGGATGTGTCTAGTGACCCAGGTAAGAAGGCTGGAGAGCAGATTTTTTTAATGTGATCACCCAGTCAAAATCCTGGGATAAATGAATTGTCTTGTTGAAGTTTGCTGACAGCGGGATAAGAAATTAATCCTTCAGGAGAAGGCCATTTAGCCTGTGACCTGGATGCCATGAGTTCTGATAAGGGCAAAAAGAGGTGAGGACATTTGTGAATACTCTGGGAGAAGGGGATAGTTCAAAGGGCAGAGTGACAAATTGGAAATGATTGTCTGTCCCTATGAAGCCCAGAAAGCACTGATGAGGTGGACAAATGGGAACATGCACATATGTCTGTTAATGCCATGCATTCCACCTGTCTCAGGGGGTAATTACTGACTTTGCATATTCTATGTAAAATTTTAGAATTTCAAGGTATTTTATGAGGTATTTAAAGTCTAGATTTCCATGTTGGGCTTTGGTACTGTAAGAAGTTTTGAAGAAAATCTTTTGAACTTTTGGGGGTATGGGCACAACTACTCCTTGGGAAAAAGCAAGGGTCAGATTTTGCAAATCTTACTGTCAATGGGCAGTTTTTGGTTGATTTGAGAAAAAACATTGAGGTTGTAGAGCTTTGAACTATTTAGTACCCCTCTGAAACTGCTTTTTGAATCCACAGGTCTGGGACATCTGTGATCCTGAGAGAGGCAAAATGTAACAGATGTTCTACTATGAGATGAGTGAGGGTGCCCCTTCATTGGGAAGAGGGCTTTAGAGAAGACATGCTGGGCTTTGTGGCCCAAATCTTGCACCAAAAGGAATGGCTGTACTTAGGTTTTAGAAACCTAGATAGAGTGCTCTGTGTTTTGAGGAGGTAGATGCTCCTGCAGAGGGCATTTTGGGATTTCCCACTGTGGGAATATAACCTACCCTCCTGTGACCTCATTTATGAGACGTTCAAGTACCTCTCCCAACAGATGTCTTTTTTGAAAAGACATCCATGTGACACTCTTTTTATTGTTAGCTTCAGCTGTCCAGGCTCCTAGCAACTAGATTCTGTGGATGTGAATGGAGATAAGGGTCACTCTGAAAATTTGTTTCATGGCATGTTCTAGAGCATCCACAAAAAAGCAGAGTAAAAGTTAGTTGCTGTTATTGCTCTGTTTTTTTTTACAAAAGTAGTAAAAGGATTAGAAGGAATCCATGTTTAGTTATATTTATAATATTTTGTGAAATGAGATAGTATTATAATACCAATGCCTGACTGAGTATGGACTGTCATAAGCAGAATTCGACACAGAGATGACAGAATTAGGAATTGGCTTAGGAGCACAAGGAAAAGAAGGTAAGGAACTAAAGTAATGGAATCAGGTGTCATTCATGAAATGGTTAATAATACCACACCAAAAGAAAGGACTGTGGGATAATAAAGAATGTTATCTGTTCACCTTTCAGGAAGGCACAGGAGAATAAGTAAGCAATGTTTCCATGTAAAGAAAGGCATGAGATTTCCCAATGCTCAAATGAGAAATTTTTATCTGAGGAGATGAAGATTGACTGCTTTGAACAAGCAGACTGTAGGAATATCATTCCCAGGCTAAGGGAAGGGATAGGCTACAACATGAGGAAAAGCTTCAAATAATATTGGTAATCAAAGTAAAAGGTTACCATATAATACTTCAATGGGGCAATGGGATGGAATCTGATGTAACCAAAAAAGGAAACTGTTTCAGAAACTGTTAGGGTGTAGGCACTGATTTTTTCAGTGAGAACATGTAGGGGATTCCTCAGAAAGAAGTAAAAGGAAAAAAGGCATTACAAGGGAGACCATAGTTTCCTGTGCCAAGAACACATTGGAAACACATTGTATAAATTAGGAAACTGTAAAATCCCTACAGAGAGGGACAGGACTATGAAATAATCGAGAATCATAAGGAGTAGAAACCCAATAATGGCAAAAAAACTCTACAGTACAGAAGAGTTTAGAAAGTGGGATGGAGTTAGAACAAAAAATAAGACGCAATGGGAGGTATAATTAGGAGCGGTGCAAGCACCATGCTTGCACGACGCTTCTAAACTTAGAACATGAAGCAGATGCTGCTCCTATTTAACAATCCATTTTCTGTTTTGTGACTGTGACAGGCACAGCACACAGAATGAGAGAACTGGAGCTGCAAGCTCTGATCTCTCTGACCATCCCTGCTACCCCCGCTCAGCTCAGAGTGGGAAGGAGGAGGAGGGTTGTTAACTCTGCAGGCTTTGCTCCTGTAGGGTAATTACTTCTGAGCAGGGAGAGGGATGTAGGCTGTCTGCAGACAGCTCATATTCCATATGACAGGTCACACCTGGTGAGAATCTGCAGTAGTTTTCTATAAGGAAAACATCTGTATTTCCCCTGTTAATTAGGGGCAGCCCTGCACTACTTACTATTTCACTCTGAAATGGAAACTGGCACAGTTGGTGCCTGAAACAGGACTATCTGCTTAGTTTATGTGGCAAACATCACTTCTGACACTATGATCATGCAGGAAGCTTTGTTAATGCTGGAAGAAAAAAATAAGATGGGTGCATGAATGTCAGAAAAAAAAGATCAATTAAAGATGCTTAACATAAGTTTCAGAAGTCGAGAAGCTATATGAAAAACCTGAGCATCAAACTGTTAGAATGAAAAAAAAATAACAAGTGTTCAAGTAATAAACAACAGACAGTCTCCCGCATGGGATATGAAGGTGAATCTTTATGCAGAAGGCCAAACAGAAGAGCTTGAGGATTTGTGGCCTCGAGATCTACTGCTTAAGCAAGAAAAATACTCTGCATCTTCAAGGAACAGAGGTAAAAGCAGAGTGTGAGTAAGGTCAATCCACCTCATCAACAGATCTCCAGAGGTGGAGAAGACGTACACTGGAGGGACCAGAATAACATGGTCAATGACACAGCCAAAGAGGCATCTACCCTTGAAAGGAGAGTAAATTGGATGCTCCTTAACCACTTCAATACCGGGCACTTTTACCCCCTTCCTGCCCAGGCCAATTTTCAGGTTTCAGCGCTCTCACACTTTGAATGACAATTGCGCAATCATGCAACACTGTACCCAAACTACATTTTTATCATTTTGTTCACACAACTAGAGCTTTCTTTTGGTGGTATTTAATCACCACTGGGGTTTTTATTTTTTTGCTAAATTAACAAAAAAGACCGAAAATTAAAAAAAAACACTTTTTTTTTTGTTTCTGTTATAAAAGTTTGCAAATGATTAATTGTTCTTAATAAATTTAGGCCAAGATGTGTTCTACTACATTTCTTTGGTGAGAATAACCCAAATCAATATTTATTATTTAGTCTGTAGGAAAGTTATAGAGTTCACAAACTATGGGATATATCTGAAAATTGATCAATCCTGAAGTACTGATAGCCAATCTAATTTCTTGAGGCCCAAAAATGTCAGATATCCACCAAATGACCCCTTTTTGTAAAGTAGACAGTCCAACGTATTTCATAAGAGGCATGGTGAGTTTTTTGAAGTTGTAATTTTTTTGTCATAATTTTTTGAAAATTAAGAAATTAACTGGTGTGGTGGTGATCAAGGACACTTGATAATTTTTTTCAATTTTTATTACATTTTTTTCTCTTTTTTAAGATTTTTTTTTTCATATTACACTACGACCAAAGTAATATAATGTTACCATAGTAACATTGTACTACTTTGGGGAAGTGATCAGTATTTTCTTTTTTTGCACACAACTTGATTGCTTATAGAAAAGAATTTCTTTGCTATAAGCGAGCATTTAACTGATTGAAATCGATTAATTCAGGTTTTTTGTTGGCCACAGCTAATCACATGAAACAGATGGGCTGTGATTGGCCCAACATGTGCATGTGATCACTGTGACCATTCACAGCTAGACACACTGGAATACAATGGATGGCATGAAAGGAAGCCATCCATTGTTTACAACTGTCATGTGACCTGATGTGATTGGTCACAGCAGGTCACATGGTACTGGCAATGGGGCCGGTACACAGATCTGTCATCGGCCGTGTCCAAGGTACACAGCCAGTGACAGATCTCGCCACAGTGTGGCCCTGCGGGCATGCACAAGGCACGATCAGGGAAGGACATCTTATGACGCCTTCCCAGATCGACGAGAGGCTCGTCCGGCTGTCATTTTATTATAGGCGGGAGAAGTGGTTAAAGAGTTCTATAGTCCCAGCATACACTTTTATTTTCTAACATCAGCATTGCACTAGCAATACAAACAATACTTATAAGTGATGATTAAATAAAACCTTACTGGAAAAATCTCCTTTCATGTTGTGAGCACTGCCTGTCTACTGGCCATCTCTTTCCACAACTTCCTGGATCCCCTGCATGTTTTCAACTTTACATCTGTTGTTTACTTTTAATTTCTAAGAACTACATTTCATCCCATGGTACCTTGATGCCTGAAAGCAGTGATTCCTGTACTGACTTCGCCTCCTGAAACTCCTCCTCCCAGCAACTTTGTAGTTCACAAGGCAGGCTCTGTGAATTCTGTGACACAGCACTGCCTACTTACAGGGCATAGTGAATGCATGTACAAACTTCAAGATCATCCAGATTATGGTAACAGAAGTAGGCTAGAATAAGTGAAATGCAATTTGGAAAGGAATTTGATTTACATTTTTTGGTCATAGATTCACTTCAAGGGTCTAATCATTTCCCCAGGTATAGAGCCCGAGTGTTCTATTCATATCAGTGGACATTACAGTTGGAATATGCAAGATGGTTTCTTTTATAATAAGTAATCCATTCAGATAGAGATGCACAAATCTGAGTGACTGCATAATTAGGAAAAACAGCTGCACCACACTGCGCAAAACGGATACCTTTACGGTAGAGTCCAAGTGAAAATCACAGATATCCTTAAATGTAAAAACATCATCAACCCGTATGTTTGTTAATACAGATACATATGAACCATCAGGCACACAAAGAGGCAAATATACAGTAGTGTGTTTAATTGTAGCGCCTAACAAGGTATGCTTGGAACCCTTGCAGGTCGATCTTTGTAATAAAGCATCAGAAAACCGTGAAAAAAAATCTTCTGCCTGCAAGTTTAGAGCATAATATGCTAGTATGCATCACATTTACTAGCCCCTTCATTTCCTGAATGAACACAGATAGCAATCAGTACTGATTACTCCTGTGCCCATTCATCACTGAAGAATAGTAAACAGACCTCATTTGATGTTTTTGGGGAGGGGGGCTCTGTCAGGTAGGCTGTATTTCTATTTCTAACAGCAGCCCTACTGTTGGTACACTTGACCTACAGGGAAGCTTATAATAAAGCTAACCAGTAGCTACAAGGAATAACTCTTAAACATACACCATTTAGGAGATATTCTCTGTTACTGCAGCCTGTATACATCTCATACTAGCACATTATAAAAGATTTACCTGAAAACAAAGCCATCCAGCAGAGTGCTGTCTCTGCCTTGAGGTCTCCATCTTCAGCCGGTCTTCCTTCCGGGTTCACTGGCTGCAGCCATTTGACTGGCCGAGCCGCGATGATGTCACGCATGTGCATGGGAGCCTCAGCTGTGGCAAAGGCTCTCTTAATGGAAGTTACATTGTCCATTGAGAGTGCAGTCTGCATGCACCAATTACATCACCGGAGCCGCTAAAGTAAATATCTCCTAAACGGTGCACGCTTAGGAGATATTCACTGTATCTACAGGTAAGCCTTATTATATTCTTACCTGTAGGCAGGGGTGTATTTGCTGTGAGGCAAACAAGGCATTTGCCTAGGGCGGCACTTTTTTTTTGGGGGGGGGGGGGCGGCGCAGCGGCGCCGCCCCCCCTTTCCCACGGACGGGACACTTCGTTCAGGGGCGGGCTGCTGTGTCTTACCTGGGTCCGCAACTCCATGTCCCAGTCCCACATCAATCCGGTCCACGAGGCACTGCTGGAGGAGGGGTAGAGAGGTTGTCCGGTCAGTGACTCCGGTGTCTTCATTTTCCCAGACCGGGATGTGTGGGCGGGATGACTTGCCACCCTGTCATCTGGCCACACCCCCAGGATCACTCAACAGCTCCACCTCCTCGTCGGTGATTGGCTGCCGGTACTGTAGCTCAGGAGAGGCACACAGGCGACCAATCACTGGCGAGGAGGTGGAGCTTGGAAAGGAGGAGCCAAGCGGCAGCACAAAGGTCAAAGAAGATCGAGTGAGGGAGCTTCCGGAGCGAGTGAAGAGGAGGAGAGCGGCCGGAAATGGAAGACAGCTGACTGGTAAGTGTCTGTACCGTGCAGATGGTGCTGCTGCAGCAGCCAGGTATGCTGGCTGTAGATGGGAGAGGTAGGGAGCGAGCCCCGGCTGGAGTAGGGGTCAGCAAGGTAAGTATCATTGGTGTCAGTGGGAGGAATAGTGCCCCATCATTGGTGTCACTAATACCAATGATGGGGCACTATTCCTCCCACTGACACCAATGATGGGGCACTATTTCCCCCCCACTGACACCAATGATGGGGCACTATTCCTCCCCTCACTGACACCAATGATTGGGTACTATTCTTCCCCCCACTCACACCAATGATGGGGCACTATTCCCCAACCCCCCCGATACCAAAGATGGGGCACTATTCCACCCCCCCCACTGACATCAATGATGGGGCACTATCCCCCCCACTGACACCAATGATGGGGCAATATTCCTCCCACACTGACACCAATGATGGGACACTATTTCCCCCCCACTGACACCAATGATGGGGCACTATTCCTCCCACTGACACCCATGATGGGGCACTATTTCCCCCCCCCACTGACACCAATGATGGGGCACTATTCCTCCCCCCACTGACACCAATGATGGGGCACTATTCCCCCCCCACTGATACCAAAGATGGGGCACTATTCTCCCCCCCCACTGACACCAATGATGGGGCACTATTCCCCCCCACACTGACATCAATGATGGGGTACTATCCCCCCCCACTGATACCAATGATGGAGCACTATTTCTCCCACTGACACCAACGATATGGCACTATTCCTCCCACTGACATCAGTGATGTGGCACTGTTCCTCCCACTGACACCAATGGTGTGGCACTACTCCTCCCACTGACACCAATGATGGGACACTATTCCTCCCACTAACACCAATCCAGTGATGAGCACTATTCCTCCCACACTGACACTAATGATGGGGCAAAGACGAATTCTCCTGCGCTCTAGGACAGGTGGCGAATAGATGGAACCAGGCCTGGAGAAATCGTCCACCAATGCATAAAGGGCTGTGCGGCTCCAAAACAAGGCTGGGGAAGCCCGATCAATACTGCAGAATGAAATGAAAATGAGAAGCGCACCAACCTTGCGCATTACCTCAGTAACCAAAATGTATTAATTGTAAAAAATATACTCACAAACAGCGAATGAAATCAGGCATGTAAGTCCTCACAGGGACTGATGAAGAAGGGACCCCCCTCAAAACGCGTCAACTATACTGAACACCCATTCCCTTGATGGGACTCACGCTATCTTCAAGTCCCTGTGAGGACTTACATGCCTGATTTCATTCGCTGTTTGTGAGTATATTTTTTACAATTAATACATTTTGGTTACTGAGGTAATGCGCAAGGTTGGTGCGCTTCTCGTTTTAATTTCATTCTGCACTAATGATGGGGCACCATCATTGGTGTCAGTGGGAAGAATAGTACCCCATCATTAGTGCCAGTGTGGAAGGAATAGTGCCCCATCATTGGTGTCAGTGTGGAAGTAATAGTGCCACATCATTGGTGTCAGTGTGGAAGTAATATTAACCCATAGTTGGTGTCAGTGGGAGGAATAGTGCCGCATCATTAGTGCCAGTGTGGGAGGAATAGTGCCCCATCATTATTGTCAGTGAGGGAGGAATAGTGCCCCATCATTAGTGCCAGTGTGGGAGAAAAAGTGCCCTATCATTGGTGTCAGTGTGGAAGTAATAGTACCCCATCGTTGGAGTCAGTGGGAGGAATAGTGCCCCATCATTGGTGTCAGTGGGAGGTATAGTGCCCCATCATTGGTGTCAGTGGGAGGAATAGCGCCCCATCATTGTCAGTGGGTGGCTCTCTAATAGGAAGAGGTGGGGCCTAAATAGGAAGGGGTGGAGTTTACAGATGAAGGGGTGGGTCTTAAACAGGAAGGGGTGGGCCAAATTTAGATACGGGGTGCCCGATTTTAGTCTTGCCTAGGGCAGTACAAAACCAAAATACACCACTGCCTGTAGGTACATGAGAAAAAAAGACTTTACTACCACTTTAACTGTGCACAGCACAACAAAAACCTGAAGTGGAAATCAATGTTCTTGCAGCTGTATGTGAGGACTGAGACTCCCTTTGCAGAACTTTATAAGTTCCTGGAGAAGCCACTGTACGTATAGTAATAGGAGTAGAGATGAGCGAATCGAAGTATCCGAAGTGGAATTCGAGTCGAATATCGGAAAAATTTCGATTCGTGCCGAATCCGAAAAACAGCCTAATTCGGACGCGCGAATCGAAATTTTTCCGAAAATGGCGGCTGACATGTGCGGCGACGGAGCGGGGATGTCGGGGAAGGCGCGCAGACAAGGCGCGCTGCCCCATAATGCATTCCTCAACGACATGTGATCGCATCAGCCAATCAGCAGCCAGCCAGCCAGCACTGTGTAATGGTCGAGGTATATATAGCGGCCATTTTGGAAATCTTCATTTGCCTGCAGTCATTGAACAGAGGCAGACCGCTCTGTACTAGGGACAGGGACAGAGTTAGGGCCACAGAAACGAGAATTGGGGACAGAGAGAAGTTACTTAGGGACAGAGAACCATTACTCAGGGACACAGACTTGTTAATGAGGGCCACAGAATCGTTATTTAGGGACAAAGAAACGCTAGTTAGGGCCACAGAATTCATACTCAGGGACAGACAGAATTGTTACTCAGTGCCAGAGAATTGTTACTTAGGGCCACAGAAACGTTATTAGGGCCACAGAATTTTTACTCAGGGACAGACAGAATTGTTACTGAGTGCCAGAGAATTGTTACTCAGGGACAGACAGAATTGTTACTGAGTGCCAGAGAATTCTTACTCAGGGCCACAGAATTCATTCTCAGGGACAGACAGAATTGTTACTCAGGGACAGACAGAATTGTTACTGAGTGCCAGAGAATTGTTACTCAGGGACAGACAGAATTGTTACTGAGTGCCAGAGAATTGTTACTCAGGGACAGACAGAATTGTTACTGAGTGCCAGAGAATTGTTACTCAGGGACAGACAGAATTGTTACTGAGTGCCAGAGAATTGTTACTCAGGGACAGACAGAATTGTTACTGAGTGCCAGAGAATTGTTACTCAGGGACAGACAGAATTGTTACTGAGTGCCAGAGAATTGTTACTCAGGGACAGACAGAATTGTTACTGAGTGCCAGAGAATTGTTACTCAGGGACAGACAGAATTGTTACTGAGTGCCAGAGAATTGTTACTCGCACAGACACAAAATTGTTACTTGCACAGACACAGAATTGTTACTCGCGCAGACACAGAATTGTTACTCAGGGCCACAGAATTCATACTCAGGGACAGACAGAATTGTTACTGAGTGCCAGAGAATTGTTACTCAGGGACAGACAGAATTGTTACTGAGTGCCAGAGAATTGTTACTCAGGGACAGACAGAATTGTTACTGAGTGCCAGAGAATTGTTACTCGCACAGACACAAAATTGTTACTTGCACAGACACAGAATTGTTACTCGCACAGACACAGAATTGTTACTCAGGGCCACAGAATTCATACTCAGGGACAGACAGAATTGTTACTGAGTGCCAGAGAATTGTTACTCAGGGACAGACAGAATTGTTACTGAGTGCCAGAGAATTGTTACTCAGGGACAGACAGAATTGTTACTGAGTGCCAGAGAATTGTTACTCAGGGACAGACAGAATTGTTACTGAGTGCCAGAGAATTGTTACTCGCACAGACACAAAATTGTTACTTGCACAGACACAGAATTGTTACTCGCACAGACACAGAATTGTTACTCAGGGCCACAGAATTCATACTCAGGGACAGACAGAATTGTTACTGAGTGCCAGAGAATTGTTACTCAGGGACAGACAGAATTGTTACTGAGTGCCAGAGAATTGTTACTCAGGGACAGACAGAATTGTTACTGAGTGCCAGAGAATTGTTACTCGCACAGACACAAAATTGTTACTTGCACAGACACAGAATTGTTACTCGCACAGACACAGAATTGTTACTCAGGGCCACAGAATTCATACTCAGGGACAGACAGAATTGTTACTGAGTGCCAGAGAATTGTTACTCAGGGACAGACAGAATTGTTACTGAGTGCCAGAGAATTGTTACTCAGGGACAGACAGAATTGTTACTGAGTGCCAGAGAATTGTTACTCAGGGACAGACAGAATTGTTACTGAGTGCCAGAGAATTGTTACTCAGGGACAGACAGAATTGTTACTGAGTGCCAGAGAATTGTTACTCAGGGACAGACAGAATTGTTACTGAGTGCCAGAGAATTGTTACTCAGGGACAGACAGAATTGTTACTGAGTGCCAGAGAATTGTTACTCGCACAGACACAAAATTGTTACTTGCACAGACACAGAATTGTTACTCGCGCAGACACAGAATTGTTACTCAGGGCCACAGAATTCATACTCAGGGACAGACAGAATTGTTACTGAGTGCCAGAGAATTGTTACTCAGGGACAGACAGAATTGTTACTGAGTGCCAGAGAATTGTTACTCAGGGACAGACAGAATTGTTACTGAGTGCCAGAGAATTGTTACTCGCACAGACACAAAATTGTTACTTGCACAGACACAGAATTGTTACTCGCGCAGACACAGAATTGTTACTCAGGGCCACAGAATTCATACTCAGGGACAGACAGAATTGTTACTGAGTGCCAGAGAATTGTTACTCAGGGACAGACAGAATTGTTACTGAGTGCCAGAGAATTGTTACTCAGGGACAGACAGAATTGTTACTGAGTGCCAGAGAATTGTTACTCAGGGACAGACAGAATTGTTACTGAGTGCCAGAGAATTGTTACTCGCACAGACACAAAATTGTTACTTGCACAGACACAGAATTGTTACTCGCACAGACACAGAATTGTTACTCAGGGCCACAGAATTCATACTCAGGGACAGACAGAATTGTTACTGAGCGCCAGAGAATTGTTACTCAGGGACAGACAGAATTGTTACTGAGTGCCAGAGAATTGTTACTCAGGGACAGACAGAATTGTTACTGAGTGCCAGAGAATTGTTACTCAGGGACAGACAGAATTGTTACTGAGTGCCAGAGAATTGTTACTCAGGGACAGACAGAATTGTTACTGAGTGCCAGAGAATTGTTACTCGCACAGACACAAAATTGTTACTTGCACAGACACAGAATTGTTACTCGCGCAGACACAGAATTGTTACTCAGGGCCACAGAATTCATACTCAGGGACAGACAGAATTGTTACTGAGTGCCAGAGAATTGTTACTCAGGGACAGACAGAATTGTTACTGAGTGCCAGAGAATTGTTACTCAGGGACAGACAGAATTGTTACTGAGTGCCAGAGAATTGTTACTCAGGGACAGACAGAATTGTTACTGAGTGCCAGAGAATTGTTACTCGCACAGACACAAAATTGTTACTTGCACAGACACAGAATTGTTACTCGCACCGACACAGAATTGTTACTCAGGGCCACAGAATTCATACTCAGGGACAGACAGAATTGTTACTGAGCGCCAGAGAATTGTTACTCAGGGACAGACAGAATTGTTACTGAGTGCCAGAGAATTGTTACTCAGGGACAGACAGAATTGTTACTGAGTGCCAGAGAATTGTTACTCAGGGACAGACAGAATTGTTACTGAGTGCCAGAGAATTGTTACTCAGGGACAGACAGAATTGTTACTGAGTGCCAGAGAATTGTTACTCGCACAGACACAAAATTGTTACTTGCACAGACACAGAATTGTTACTCGCGCAGACACAGAATTGTTACTCAGGGCCACAGAATTCATACTCAGGGACAGACAGAATTGTTACTGAGTGCCAGAGAATTGTTACTCAGGGACAGACAGAATTGTTACTGAGTGCCAGAGAATTGTTACTCAGGGACAGACAGAATTGTTACTGAGTGCCAGATAATTGTTACTTAGGGCCACAGAAACGTTATTAGGGCCACAGAATTGTTACTCAGGGACAGACAGAATTGTTACTGAGTGCCAGAGAATTGTTACTTAGGGCCACAGAAACTTTAGTTAGGGCCACAGAATTGTTACTCAGGGACAGACACAGAATTGTTACTGAGGGCCACAGAACTGTTACTTAGGGCCACAGAATTGTTACTCGCACAGACACAGAATTGTTACTCAGGGACACAGAATTGTTACTCAGGGACACATAATCGTTGAATTAAATAGTATGTCAGACAACATGCAGAGGAGTGGCAGAGGAGGCAATGTTTTAGGAGCGAGCAGACGTGGCAGCAGAGGAAGGGGTCGAGGCAGCACTATTCGCAGCCAGAGGCCAGTGCTCCCGGTGTCATCCAGCGGTCGTGTCTCCACCGACAACCCTGCCGTTATCGATTGGTTGGCTCGGTCGTCTTCCTCTTTCCAGGTCACCTCTGACACCTACAGCCAACGGTCGGTGGGTACGTCAGACACAAACGTTAGTTGGCATGGCCCGGGACCTAGCCCACTGAAATCACGTGTCCTCTACCTGCCCCTGTCCTTTGGTGTTCCCTCACCAAGCGAAGTATCGCATGCTGTGGGCTCAGCCCCACTGTACAGTGAGGAAGAGCTAACAGAGGGCGGTCAGGAACGGGGGGAGACATCCGCCTTTTCAGCAGCTAGGCGAAGAAGTAGTGGCGAGGAGAGTGGCCCGGTAGCCGGTCTGGAGACAGGTCTGTCTCCTGACCCAGACGCAGCCGAGGGGGCTAGTAGTGAGGCGGAGACCCTACTTGATGATGAGGAGGTTGATCGCACTTGGCAGCCTCGTCGTCATCAGGCAATTTCTTCCGCATCATCAGGAGAAGAGGGTGGCAGCTTGGCAGTGAGCGAAACAGTCGGTGGGTTGCCCAGGAGACAGCAGCAGGGTCGCAGCAGTGTCAGTGGAAGCAGTGTCAGTGGAGCCAAACGGCCACGGAGTAGAGCACCAGCTCCACTGCAGCCTACCACCACGGCCAGTAGTGGTGCCGGTGTGCACGGAGGAAGCAGCAGTCAGCCAGTGAGGAGTATCGGGGGCAAAGTTTCCTACTCGGCGGTGTGGCAATATTTCGTCAAGCCGCCCGAGGAAGTAAACGTAGCCGTATGTCGACTATGTGGCCAGAAAGTCAAGCGTGGCCAGGGGGCCCATGTTGGGACTATTTGGGCCATGTTGGGACAATGGGAGACCTCCCATTGCTGCTGTCTCCATCGCCACACTCTGCCATGTGCCACTTTCAGGTCTCCTCACACACTGCTGGTGTGTTCAGTTTTTTGACATAGGGTGCTGGCAGATTACGGGCCTCCCATAGCTGCTGCCAGGCCCCTAATCTGCCATGGGCCCCTATATACCGCCTCCTCATGCTGCTGCCAGGTCCACAGTGTCTCATGCCATGTGCCACTTTCAGGTCTCCTCACACTGCTGGTGTGTTGAATTTTTTGACATAGGGTGCTGGCAGATTATGGGCCTCCTATAGCTGCTGCCAGGCCCCTAATCTGCCATAGGCCCCTATATACCGCCTCCTCATGCTGCTGCCAGGTCCAGAGTCTCTCATGGGTCCCTGTACGGCCTCCCATTGCTGCTGTCTCCATCGCCACACTCTGCCATGTGCCACTTTCAGGTCTCCTCACACACTGCTGGTGTGTTCAGTTTTTTGACATAGGGTGCTGGCAGATTACGGGCCTCCCATAGCTGCTGCCAGGCCCCTAATCTGCCATAGGCCCCTATATACCGCCTCCTCATGCTGCTGCCAGGTCCAGAGTCTCTCATGGGTCCCTGTACGGCCTCCCATTGCTGCTGTCTCCATCGCCACACTCTGCCATGTGCCACTTTCAGGTCTCCTCACACACTACTGGTGTGTTCAGTTTTTTGACATAGGGTGCTGGCAGATTACGGGCCCCTAATCTGCCATAGGCCCCTATATACCGCCTCCTCATGCTGCTGCCAGGTCCAGAGTCTGTCATGGGTCCCTGTACGGCCTCCCATTGCTGCTGTCTCCATCGCCACACTCTGCCATGTGCCACTTTCAGGTCTCCTCACACTGCTGGTGTGTTCAGGTTTTTGACATAGGGTGCTGGCAGATTACGGGCCTCCCATAGCTGCTGCCAGGCCCCTAATCTGCCATAGGCCCCTATATACCGCCTCCTCATGCTGCTGCCAGTGCCAGAGTCTCTCATGGGTCCCTGTACGGCCTCCCATTGCTGCTGTCTCCATCGCCACACTCTGCCATGTGCCACTTTCAGGTCTCCTCACACACTGCTGGTGTGTTAAATTTTTTGACATAGGGTGCAGGCAGATTACGGGCCTCACATAGCTGCTGCCAGGCCCCTAATCTGCCATGGGCCCCTATATACCGCCTCCTCATGCTGCTGCCAAGTCTAGAGTCTCTCATGGGTCCCTGTAAGGCCTCCCATTGCTGCTGTCTCCATCGCCACACTCTGCTGCCATGTGCCACTTTCAGGTCTCTTCACACTGCTGGTGTGTTAAATTTTTTGACATAGGGTGCAGGCAGATTACGGGCCTCACATAGCTGCTGCCAGGCCCCTAATCTGCCATGGGCCCCTATATACCGCCTCCTCATGCTGCTGCCAAGTCCAGAGTCTGTCATGGTCCCTGTACGGCCTCCCATTGCTGCTGTCTCCATCGCCACACTCTGCTGCCATGTGCCACTTTCAGGTCTCTTCACACTGCTGGTGTGTTAAATTTTTTGACATAGGGTGCAGGCAGATTACGGGCCTCACATAGCTGCTGCCAGGCCCCTAATCTGCCATGGGCCCCTATATACCGCCTCCTCATGCTGCTGCCAAGTCCAGAGTCTGTCATGGTCCCTGTACGGCCTCCCATTGCTGCTGTCTCCATCGCCACACTCTGCTGCCATGTGCCACTTTCAGGTCTCTTCACACTGCTGGTGTGTTAAATTTTTTGACATAGGGTGCAGGCAGATTACGGGCCTCACATAGCTGCTGCCAGGCCCCTAATCTGCCATGGGCCCCTATATACCGCCTCCTCATGCTGCTGCCAAGTCTAGAGTCTCTCATGGGTCCCTGTACGGCCTCCCATTGCTGCTGTCTCCATCGCCACACTCTGCTGCCATGTGCCACTTTCAGGTCTCTTCACACTGCTGGTGTGTTAAATTTTTTGACATAGGGTGCAGGCAGATTACGGGCCTCACATAGCTGCTGCCAGGCCCCTAATCTGCCATGGGCCCCTATATACCGCCTCCTCATGCTGCTGCCAAGTCTAGAGTCTCTCATGGGTCCCTGTACGGCCTCCCATTGCTGCTGTCTCCATCGCCACACTCTGCTGCCATGTGCCACTTTCAGGTCTCTTCACACTGCTGGTGTGTTAAATTTTTTGACATAGGGTGCAGGCAGATTACGGGCCTCACATAGCTGCTGCCAGGCCCCTAATCTGCCATGGGCCCCTATATACCGCCTCCTCATGCTGCTGCCAAGTCCAGAGTCTGTCATGGTCCCTGTACGGCCTCCCATTGCTGCTGTCTCCATCGCCACACTCTGCTGCCATGTGCCACTTTCAGGTCTCTTCACACTGCTGGTGTGTTTAATTTTTTGACATAGGGTGCAGGCAGATTACGGGCCTCACATAGCTGCTGCCAGGCCCCTAATCTGCCATGGGCCCCTATATACCGCCTCCTCATGCTGCTGCCAAGTCTAGAGTCTCTCATGGGTCCCTGTACGGCCTCCCATTGCTGCTGTCTCCATCGCCACACTCTGCTGCCATGTGCCACTTTCAGGTCTCTTCACACTGCTGGTGTGTTAAATTTTTTGACATAGGGTGCAGGCAGATTACGGGCCTCACATAGCTGCTGCCAGGCCCCTAATCTGCCATGGGCCCCTATATACCGCCTCCTCATGCTGCTGCCAAGTCCAGAGTCTGTCATGGTCCCTGTACGGCCTCCCATTGCTGCTGTCTCCATCGCCACACTCTGCTGCCATGTGCCACTTTCAGGTCTCTTCACACTGCTGGTGTGTTTAATTTTTTGACATAGGGTGCAGGCAGATTACGGGCCTCACATAGCTGCTGCCAGGCCCCTAATCTGCCATGGGCCCCTATATACCGCCTCCTCATGCTGCTGCCAAGTCCAGAGTCTGTCATGGTCCCTGTACGGCCTCCCATTGCTGCTGTCTCCATCGCCACACTCTGCTGCCATGTGCCACTTTCAGGTCTCTTCACACTGCTGGTGTGTTTAATTTTTTGACATAGGGTGCAGGCAGATTACGGGCCTCACATAGCTGCTGCCAGGCCCCTAATCTGCCATGGGCCCCTATATACCGCCTCCTCATGCTGCTGCCAAGTCTAGAGTCTCTCATGGGTCCCTGTACGGCCTCCCATTGCTGCTGTCTCCATCGCCACACTCTGCTGCCATGTGCCACTTTCAGGTCTCTTCACACTGCTGGTGTGTTAAATTTTTTGACATAGGGTGCAGGCAGATTACGGGCCTCACATAGCTGCTGCCAGGCCCCTAATCTGCCATGGGCCCCTATATACCGCCTCCTCATGCTGCTGCCAAGTCCAGAGTCTGTCATGGTCCCTGTACGGCCTCCCATTGCTGCTGTCTCCATCGCCACACTCTGCTGCCATGTGCCACTTTCAGGTCTCTTCACACTGCTGGTGTGTTTAATTTTTTGACATAGGGTGCAGGCAGATTACGGGCCTCACATAGCTGCTGCCAGGCCCCTAATCTGCCATGGGCCCCTATATACCGCCTCCTCATGCTGCTGCCAAGTCCAGAGTCTGTCATGGTCCCTGTACGGCCTCCCATTGCTGCTGTCTCCATCGCCACACTCTGCTGCCATGTGCCACTTTCAGGTCTCTTCACACTGCTGGTGTGTTAAATTTTTTGACATAGGGTGCAGGCAGATTACGGGCCTCACATAGCTGCTGCCAGGCCCCTAATCTGCCATGGGCCCCTATATACCGCCTCCTCATGCTGCTGCCAAGTCCAGAGTCTGTCATGGTCCCTGTACGGCCTCCCATTGCTGCTGTCTCCATCGCCACACTCTGCTGCCATGTGCCACTTTCAGGTCTCTTCACACTGCTGGTGTGTTTAATTTTTTGACATAGGGTGCAGGCAGATTACGGGCCTCACATAGCTGCTGCCAGGCCCCTAATCTGCCATGGGCCCCTATATACCGCCTCCTCATGCTGCTGCCAAGTCCAGAGTCTGTCATGGTCCCTGTACGGCCTCCCATTGCTGCTGTCTCCATCGCCACACTCTGCTGCCATGTGCCACTTTCAGGTCTCTTCACACTGCTGGTGTGTTAAATTTTTTGACATAGGGTGCAGGCAGATTACGGGCCTCACATAGCTGCTGCCAGGCCCCTAATCTGCCATGGGCCCCTATATACCGCCTCCTCATGCTGCTGCCAAGTCCAGAGTCTGTCATGGTCCCTGTACGGCCTCCCATTGCTGCTGTCTCCATCGCCACACTCTGCTGCCATGTGCCACTTTCAGGTCTCTTCACACTGCTGGTGTGTTTAATTTTTTGACATAGGGTGCAGGCAGATTACGGGCCTCACATAGCTGCTGCCAGGCCCCTAATCTGCCATGGGCCCCTATATACCGCCTCCTCATGCTGCTGCCAAGTCTAGAGTCTCTCATGGGTCCCTGTACGGCCTCCCATTGCTGCTGTCTCCATCGCCACACTCTGCTGCCATGTGCCACTTTCAGGTCTCTTCACACTGCTGGTGTGTTAAATTTTTTGACATAGGGTGCAGGCAGATTACGGGCCTCACATAGCTGCTGCCAGGCCCCTAATCTGCCATGGGCCCCTATATACCGCCTCCTCATGCTGCTGCCAAGTCTAGAGTCTCTCATGGGTCCCTGTACGGCCTCCCATTGCTGCTGTCTCCATCGCCACACTCTGCTGCCATGTGCCACTTTCAGGTCTCTTCACACTGCTGGTGTGTTAAATTTTTTGACATAGGGTGCAGGCAGATTACGGGCCTCACATAGCTGCTGCCAGGCCCCTAATCTGCCATGGGCCCCTATATACCGCCTCCTCATGCTGCTGCCAAGTCCAGAGTCTGTCATGGTCCCTGTACGGCCTCCCATTGCTGCTGTCTCCATCGCCACACTCTGCTGCCATGTGCCACTTTCAGGTCTCTTCACACTGCTGGTGTGTTTAATTTTTTGACATAGGGTGCAGGCAGATTACGGGCCTCACATAGCTGCTGCCAGGCCCCTAATCTGCCATGGGCCCCTATATACCGCCTCCTCATGCTGCTGCCAAGTCCAGAGTCTGTCATGGTCCCTGTACGGCCTCCCATTGCTGCTGTCTCCATCGCCACACTCTGCTGCCATGTGCCACTTTCAGGTCTCTTCACACTGCTGGTGTGTTAAATTTTTTGACATAGGGTGCAGGCAGATTACGGGCCTCACATAGCTGCTGCCAGGCCCCTAATCTGCCATGGGCCCCTATATACCGCCTCCTCATGCTGCTGCCAAGTCCAGAGTCTGTCATGGTCCCTGTACGGCCTCCCATTGCTGCTGTCTCCATCGCCACACTCTGCTGCCATGTGCCACTTTCAGGTCTCTTCACACTGCTGGTGTGTTAAATTTTTTGACATAGGGTGCTGCAAGATAACGGGCCTCACATAGCTGCTGCCAGGCCCCTAATCTGCCATGGGCCCCTATATACCGCCTCCTCATGCTGCTGCCAAGTCTAGAGTCTCTCATGGGTCCCTGTACGGCCTCCCATTGCTGCTGTCTCCATCGCCACACTCTGCTGCCATGTGCCACTTTCAGGTCTCTTCACACTGCTGGTGTGTTAAATTTTTTGACATAGGGTGCAGGCAGATTACGGGCCTCACATAGCTGCTGCCAGGCCCCTAATCTGCCATGGGCCCCTATATACCGCCTCCTCATGCTGCTGCCAAGTCTAGAGTCTCTCATGGGTCCCTGTACGGCCTCCCATTGCTGCTGTCTCCATCGCCACACTCTGCTGCCATGTGCCACTTTCAGGTCTCTTCACACTGCTGGTGTGTTAAATTTTTTGACATAGGGTGCAGGCAGATTACGGGCCTCACATAGCTGCTGCCAGGCCCCTAATCTGCCATGGGCCCCTATATACCGCCTCCTCATGCTGCTGCCAAGTCCAGAGTCTGTCATGGTCCCTGTACGGCCTCCCATTGCTGCTGTCTCCATCGCCACAGTCTGCTGCCATGTGCCACTTTCAGGTCTCTTCACACTGCTGGTGTGTTAAATTTTTTGACATAGGGTGCAGGCAGATTACGGGCCTCACATAGCTGCTGCCAGGCCCCTAATCTGCCATGGGCCCCTATATACCGCCTCCTCATGCTGCTGCCAAGTCCAGAGTCTGTCATGGTCCCTGTACGGCCTCCCATTGCTGCTGTCTCCATCGCCACAGTCTGCTGCCATGTGCCACTTTCAGGTCTCTTCACACTGCTGGTGTGTTAAATTTTTTGACATAGGGTGCAGGCAGATTACGGGCCTCACATAGCTGCTGCCAGGCCCCTAATCTGCCATGGGCCCCTATATACCGCCTCCTCATGCTGCTGCCAAGTTCAGAGTCTGTCATGGGTCCCTGTACGGCCTCCCATTGCTGCTGTCTCCATCGCCACACTCTGCTGCCATGTGCCACTTTCAGGTCTCCTCACACTGCTGGTGTGTTGAATTTTTTGACATAGGGTGCTGGCAGATTACGGACCTCCTATAGCTGCTGCCAGGCCCCTAATCTGCCATAAGCCCCTATATACCGCCTCCTCATGCTGCTGCCAAGTCCAGAGTCTGTCATGGGTCCCTGTACGGCCTCCCATTGCTGCTGTCTCCATCGCCACACTCTGCCATGTGCCACTTTCAGGTCTCCTCACACACTGCTGGTGTGTTGAATTTTTTGACATAGGGTGCTGGCAGATTACGGGCCTCCTATAGCTGCTGCCAGGCCCCTAATCTGCCGTAGGCCCCTATATACCGCCTCCTCATGCTGCTGCCAGGTCCAGAGTCTCTCATGGGTCCCTGTACGGCCTCCCATTGCTGCTGTCTCCATCGCCACACTCTGCCATGTGCCACTTTCAGGTCTCCTCACACTGCTGGTGTGTTCCATTTTTTGTCATAGGGTGCTGGCAGATTATGGGCCTCCCATAACTGCTGCCAGGCCCCTAATCTGCCATGGGCCCCTATACCGACTCCTCATGCTGTGACGTTGCAACAACGTGGAATTCAACCCTACATATGTTAGACCGCCTTTACGAACAGCAAAAGGCCATCACAGATTTCCTGATGTTAAAAGCAGATAAAGGTACTCCCTGTGTAACTTAGATGTCAGCCATTGGCAGCTCATGCGTGACACCTGCGCTTGCTCAGGCCCTTTGAGGAGGCCACGCTATTCGTGAGTCGGCAGGACTATGGGATGAACGACGTCATTCCTCTGTTGCACGTCCTGGAACAAATGCTGTTAACAATGGCTGGTCAGGGTGCGGTAGACGTGGCGCACAGATCTCAACGCCACATGGCCCCTGTGGGGGCAGGACTGGAAGAAGAGGAGGAGGTAGAGGAGGACATTGGTGCTCAGGAATTATTGAGTGAAATGGGTGGTTTTTCCACTCAGCGGACAGGAGTGGAGGAGCAGGAGCATCTGGTAGAGGAGGAGGAAGAGGAGACAGAGGACCTAGACGCACCGTGGCAGTATGCTGTGGAGATGGAGGCAGGGAGTCCCTCGCATTCCTTGGCACAAATGGCCCATAGCATGCTCGGTTGCTTGCGTAGCGACAGCCGAATAATAACCATCAGACAGAGGGATGACTTTTGGCTGTCCACCTTGTTGGACCCTCGCTACCGTTCAAAAATGGTGGCCTTTTTCACACCTGCTGAGAGGGAGGCCAAAATAACGTACTATAAAAAACACCTATGTAGTCAGCTGGTCTCTGCCTGTCTGCGCCAACGTCCATCCTCAGACACTGTGGGCCCTGTGCGCTCGTGTTCCGCTGCCATGGCAGCAGGGGAGGGGTGGGGTGGTAGGAGCAGTGGCAGCTCCACCAGCAGCGGCTGCCTCAGTCTGCAGTCGATGATGAGTAGCTTTCTTCACCAGCGCAGTGAGGAAACTACTAACCAGCCGCAGCAGCAGCAGCAGCATCAGGTGGACCTGGAGCAGGACCTCAAACAACAGGCTTAGGCCTACTTGGACAGCACCCTGCCAACCGAGGTAGACAATCCCCTTGACTACTGGGCAACGAAACTTGACCTTTGGCCCCAACTAGCTGAATTTGCCCTTGAAAGGCTGTCATGCCCGGCCAGTAGCGTGGCATCGGAGCGCGTGTTTAGTGCGGCAGGAGGTATTGCAACTCCGCGGAGGACACGACTGTCCACCCAAAGTGTGGAGAGACTCACGTTTGTGAAAATGAATCAGGCGTGGATTAGTCTGGATTTCAAACCACCAGTTCCTGACACAACTGACTAAATCCGCCATGAATCATGCCCCAAACATGTGCCACTTTCAGGTCTCCTCACACTGCTGGTGTGTTCCATTTTTTGTCATAGGGTGCTGGCAGATTACGGGCCTCCCATAGCTGCTGCCAGGCCCCTAATCTGCCATGGGCCCCTATACCGCCTCCTCATGCTGCTGCCAAGTCCAGAGTCTCTCATGGGTCCCTGTACGGCCTCCCATTGCTGCTGCCTCCATCGCCACACTCTGCCATGTGCCACTTTCAGGTCTCCTCACACTGCTGGTGTGTTCCATTTTTTGTCATAGGGTGCTGGCAGATTACGGGCCTCCCATAGCTGCTGCCAGGCCCCTAATCTGCCATGGGCCCCTATACCGCCTCCTCATGCTGCTGCCAGGTCCAGAGTCTCTCATGGGTCCCTGTACGGCCTCCCATTGCTGCTGTCTCCATCGCCACACTCTGCTGCCATGTGCCACTTTCAGGTCTCCTCACACTGCTGGTGGGTTCCATTTTTTGTCATAGGGTGCTGGCAGATTACGGGCCTCCCATAGCTGCTGCCAGGCCCGTAATCTGCCATGGGCCCCCGTACCGACTCCTCATGCTGCTGCCAGGCCCGTAATCTGTCATGGGCCCCTGTTGTCGCTTGTTGGCATATTCCGCTCGTTCAGATGCTCCTTCTCCTGCTACTCATCTTCACGGATTCCGTCAGCAGTCTTTCTTGGAATCCGTTTCCAAGAGACAACAGTTTGCGAGCACGCACCCGACGGTGCAGAAGCTGAACGTCCTCCTGTCCAAGTTGCTGCTGCCAGGCTCGTAATCTGTCATGCGCCCCTGTACCGCCTCCTCATGCTGCTGCCAGGTCCAGAGTGTGTCATGGGCCCCCGTACCGACTCCTCATGCTGCTGCCAGGCCCGTAATCTGTCATGGGCCCCTGTACCGCCTCCCCATGCTGCTGCCAGGTCCAGAGTGTGTCATGGGTCCCTGTACGGCCTCCCATTGCTGCTGCCAGGCCCGTAATCTGCCATGGGCCCCTGTACCGACTCCTCATGCTGCTGCCAGGCCCGTAATCTGTCATGGGCCCCTGTACCGCCTCCTCATGCTGCTGCCAGGTCCAGAGTGTGTCATGGGTCCCTGTACGGCCTCCCATTGCTGCTGTCTCTATCGCCACACTCTGCCATGTGCCACTTTCAGGTCTCCTCACACTGCTGGTGGTTTCCATTTTTGTCATAGGGTGCTGTATGGCCTCCCATTGCTGCTGCCTCCACCGCCACACTGTGGCTCCACACTCTGGTTTTGGCCCCGTGACTGCCCAAATGAGTGAAGTGTGCGGTGATTCTAAGATCGACGGCACTCATCTGCATGTCATACTGACTGACAGTATTATTTCTCTTCCCCAGCAGACTCCAAGGGCATTTAAATTAAAGGTACAGTGTTCTGCACTAATATTAAGTCTCTCTGAAGCCTAGAAACACCCTTTTTTAAGTTAAATTCACAGCGAATTTATTCGACTCGAATCGAATATTGTCCACGAATTCGCCGAATCAGTCGAATCGAATTTTTCATTTCTTCGCTCATCTCTAAATAGGAGTTATGAGATCTTTGTTGCAGTCATTTGTCCCTTTTGGAGAGCTGAGAAATCTCGGCTTTTTATCAGTGTCTCTATGGAACAACTGTTGCACTGCAAAGCAGAGAAAGACTAAGAAAGGAGGTAATGCCTCGCATAGTCACATACACAAGACAGTTGAACCAAGCCGGGGACCAGAAGAGATAGAGGATGGAAGCCGGCAGCACTTCGGGGGAGAGGGGGCACAGAGGGGGATCCGTACAGCAGGAGGGTGGGGGTGATCAGGACGGGGAGCGCAAATAATAGAACCGATCACCCTGCAGTGCAGCCAAAGGGAGGGAGAGGTAGCAAAGCTGGCAGCACTGCAGAGGGAGCCACAGGAGGATCAGTGTAAGCAATAAGGCAGTACAGCCAGCCCTCCAGCTCAGCAGGTGCATGGGTCCCTCTTTTGAAATTATGGGCCCAAGCCCAATACAGGAGAGCCGGCTGTACTGCCTTATCAGCGATCCTGCCAGTGGTGTTTACTACCACTTTAGTAATAACCACTACAAGGAGAAAATGGCAAGAAATTATAAAAAATATGCAACTGCAAAGTAGAAAGTAAGAACTGTAAGGTAATTTGCAGTATATCCATTGACTCAGATTCACTTACTAAATGAATTCTTAGAGACTAGGCATACCAGAGGTGGTGCCACTCTTAGCATCTGGAAAACGGGCTTGTAAACTGTCATAGACAACCCAAGTGGCCAAGAAATTTTCCAGAAGCATTGAGGGGTATGCAAATAGTTGTGAAAAGACAACATGGTTCATCATGCCCTGCAGCTAACTAACACAGTTCACTAAGCTGTGCAAAGCACTATAATAGAAAGCTAAAGGAGAAAAGGTCACAGTCCATAATAGTCCTCAAAACAACAGTTCATCGGGGTGTGATTAGTTAAACAGAGGAAGAGGACATATGTTTCAGGCCGTAGGGCTGTTTCATAATTTGAGTATTTAAAGACAGGGACACATGAGCAGTCGTTCCTCTGCTTTAGACTTGGACACCGTGTCCTGCAACTAACTGTTACAGAACTGAAGGTCCGGAAAGTGCTGCAATGTAGAAATCAGTAGCTAAAGATGACTTACAGCTTATCTTTCACTAGGACCATAGTTTTACTCACAAAGTGAGTTTTTAAAGATGGTATCACACCGGAGGCTGTACCTTGGCTCAGGACCTGGAGAGCACTTGGAGGCTAACTAGCACTGTGCACTAAGGCAGAACCCAATAACCTAAGGTCACATTCCAGGCTAGCCCCACAATCTTTGGTCCAACGGGGTCTGGGTACAGCCCCCAAGGCATCTCTGAGGATAAGTTCAACTGGATATCTGCGGTGAAGAGACAAGCTTATGTAACTTGTTTAGATACTTAATTAACCTCTCTGGCGGTATGATTATTTCAGATTTTTGGTGCTGAAAGCGGTACCATTATTTTGCATGGAAATATGTAGTTTTTTTATTGTAGGCTGTAATATTTAGGAATCTGTCCGAACAAGAGTCTATTAAACATCTCGGGTATGATAAAATTTGAAACACAAAATCATAAATTATAATTTAATAAATAATCATAAAAAATAATAATATAATAATATTACATTTAATTCAATAATATAATCAAACCAAAAACACTGAAATTTGATATATAGCGCCAAGTTCGCACATTGCTGAGCAAAGTCGCAAAATCGTTTTCAGTATCTGATGACGAATTTCCCCACGAATCATCACTCAATTCTGCAAGTGGTTCTGATTTACTATCGCTGTTCTCTAGCTGATCTAAACCCGCTTTTGACCTAAAGGGACACTTTTTGGACGCCATGGACTTTTCTAAGTTTCCAGGCAGAAAGAACATTCAAAATGCAGACAGGGGACAGGACAAAGCACTAGGGACAAAATGTATGTGAAATGGGTTGAAACAGCAATGTTTTACTATGTATAATCGTTTTGAAAAAAAATGACTTTTTTTAAATTTTCAAATTTCCCGCCGCCGCCGCTGCCGGCGCCCGTACGTCCCGATGTCACAGGGACCGGAACACAGGAGCCGGATGCCGGCATCTGCCTTAGGAGATGGCTGGGGACGCTGCAGGGGACACATCGCTGGAGCAAAGGACAAGGTAAGTGCTGCAGGGACTCCCCTATGCAGCACCGCATGGTAAGCCCAAGTGTAGCTCGGGGTTACCTCTTTTGGTACAGACATTTTACCCCGAGCTACACTCGGGAATACCGTTAGGGAGGTTAAAGTTACTTTACAGCAGCAGAAGACCACACCTGGTGCCACTCCTGTCAGCTAAGAACAGGAAAACGGAGGCTACAGTTTGCACAGCCTTACCAAAATTGGATAATAGAAGATTGGAAAAACGTTGCCTGGTCTGATGAGTCTTGATTTCCCTACAGATGGTTGTGCATGAAAATCCCAGTAAATCACCGGTTTTTGAAATACTTAGGCCAGCCTGTCTGCCACGTTCAAAGTCACTTAAATCCTCTTTATTCCCCATTCTGATGCTCGGTTTGAACTTTAGCAAGTCATTTTCACCACATGTAGAAGCCTGAGTTGCTGCCATGTGATTGGCCGATTAGCAATTTGTGTTACAAGCAATTGAACAGGTGTACCTAATAAAGTGGCCAGTGAGTGTATATAAGATGCACAAGTCAAATGCTATGTCCCTCAATGAGCAAAAAAAAAATATTTGTAGTTTACAGCTAATCAGCATCAAGTATTTGCCTAATATAACAGTATAATAAATAAAGTAAAACTAAAGGCAAAACTTTTTTTTTGTTTTGGGCAGAGTGGAGAGGTACACTGTCTGTATCCCCTTTGGGTAGATGTCTAGATTTGTCCTGTTTACCATTATCATCAAAAATGAAAGTGAAAAAAACTCATATTTTGGGGTTGTCCCCAGAACAGTAACAGATGGAACATGTTCCAATGGGGACACTAGTTCTGGAGACGCCAGTGACAACCAGGGATTCCTTCACTTTAAAGGGAATTCCTTTCACTTCCAGTTTTGACTATGAGACAGAAAGTGATGGGAAATCTCCCTATTGGGACATAGATGGCAAAAATAACTAACAGGAGTTATAAACCCCTCTTACTCTGTCCAAAAGGAAAGGAAAGTTCTACTTTAACCTAAACATTTGTATTTTTCTTTAACAAAGCATACCAGAACATTCTGTTCTGAAAACACATCACCAACATGCACATTGTAGGAATATGTTCGGGGCCATTGAAAAGATATGTTTTAGCTAATAAGACAGTTATCAGCATGAGATGGTGTATTTTTGTGTTGCAAAGCCCTTTGAAAGGAAATGCTTACAGAGAATAAAATGAAATACAGTGTGACCTCAAAGCATTATGTTTGTAAAAGTGTCTACAATCACACACTGTAAATGTGTTCTCTAAAGTCATAAGTTATTTGCTTATCCATTTCATATTCCAAATACCAGATCCATTGCATTTGTAGATCAACGATATGGGGAAGGTCCTAAAAAGTAGGATATTATACAATGGGAGTGTACTCCTCAGCTATCATGATTGAAAATGGTAAGCTTTATTCAATTAAAAATAATTCATTGAAAACTATGTGAAAAAAAATGAAGTACTCTCATTTAAATTTTTCCAGCCCGGTGTTTCAGTAGTATTTATAGAGAGGAAGAGGGAAACCTTGGGGAATGTAACATGCTATCTCATACTTTCTTCCAGCTCCACTTCTTCCTCTCTCACTCTCCCAGACTGACCACTGCCCTCGAAGGCATTTTTACATTTGCATAACAATTCCCACTTCTTGCATCAGGGCTGAGGGCCCTAGACAAGAGCACTGAGGGAGGATGCTGTGATAATTTCAGGATGCTATGTACAGCACCCCGCTGGCCCCTCCCACCAGCCATGATCTTCCTGCATTGCACTGAAAAGCCCAGAGACCCAGTGATGGCATCACTGGGACTAAAATAAGGCATGTAATAAAATGAAAGGGTTTTATTGATAAATGTCATTGGCTTCTTGATGAGTGAAAAAAGAAGTAACCAGAGAAGCAAACTATAAGCAGATTAAATTTCAGCTTTAATTTAAAGTAGTTGTAAACCTCAGAGCATACCCCTCTATAATGTGCACCTGTGTGGGCAGTGGGCCAGCAGCAACGCCATTTGCATCACAATGATGAACCTCAGCTTGTATGTAGATATGGAGAATGTAAGTGTGTTGAAATGATATTATAATTGGAAACACATACATGCCACCAATTGATATTGTTGTTATAATATGACGTAAAAAACTGTTTTGTTAGAGTAACTGTTATGGTATACTGATGTTGTACCTATTATATTGTGACCAAGAAAAAATACTAGTATTCCCCTGGGACTGTATATGGCAAAAACTACATTAATTATACACAAGTATGCAACTGTTAAAAAAAGTATACACAAGCCTAAAATGGTAATGTTTATTACAAAAGATTATTAGCCAATAGGTTTGATAAAGTGAATTCCAATACAATGGTTCATGGTATACATACAAAACATACACAAAATGTGAATAACCTGACAGTCTGTAATACCTCAGCTGGCAAAAAAATGCTAGCAGCTTAAAAGAACTCAGTGATGTTATCCAGACAAAACCAACGCGTTTTAGAACTCATGTTTCCTTCTTCAGGAAATAAGCATGTCATGTCTAAAACATAACAGCATATCAGAAAATAGTGAACAACATAGTACATAATATTACTTTGAGACTACATAGAAAATAGCTGATTACTCAAACACTTACAAATTGCATCACATCACATAGTGATAGATACTCATAAAGAATTGAATGCGGCCATGCTACGGCTTCACCTAGCAACCTGGGGGGATAATCGTCATATTTAATTACCAATTACTTTTGGTGCCAAACACAGGCCGCTTGCCATTGGTTTGGGAATACTCTACTACTACTATTAATACCAGCTCCCCTGCACCTCCATTCTTTTTGGATGGTCTTTAGACAGCTCTGTGTGACAATACAGAGGCACCATGGTGAGTGTTGTACCATACTTTAATACTTCAATGTCCTCTTGTGCTCTTCCCTAAGTGGGGCAAGTTCTTCAGTACTTGGGCCCACATAGATGTTTTTTGCTAACTTGACCTAAGTGGATGGATCAGGCTATTTATTATATTATTGTATTTTTCAGAGCCTATACATTAATAATTTATGTGCAGGAGCTACATAATATACTACCCTCTTATGTTAAACAACAAGTAATATATATACATATATATATATTGAATGCAAATAGAAAAAACACAGCGCCCAGGACCAACTCACTAACACCCTCTTGAGAACGCCCTGTGGGTGGGGCGAAACGCATTGACGTACTTCCGGCTGGTCGTCCCAACATCCTACATCATTTCCGGTGAGTGGAACCCACGCTGAGCGGTGCGTTCCAAGTGGCCATTTTGTTAAGTGGAGAAGGTTTTTCTTTGAAGTCTGTCATCCTGCTGTGTACAAGGCTGTGAGGTCCTGTTACAAGATTTGTGGAATTTCGTTTTTATCTACAATAAATGCTGGTTATTATCTTTCAAAATGTGAGTGGTCTGGCTTAAAGTAGATTTTAAGTAAGAGTCATAACAGTATCACACTATTAGTTTTTTTTCTTCCTGGAACTTGGTGGAGTTGGCGAGGGGAACAATTGGAGGAATATCCATATCTCTGAGGTGAAAATAGTGAAGGTCATAAAGGGGGTCTAGGAGCCCTAAATAATCCTGAAAGGCGTTGTACTCACCAAATATCTGGTGAGTGCGTTTCATGTTGGTTTTTGCACTGGTGGATGGTGGAAGGATCACTATAGGCATTGAAGATTTTCAATCAAAGGAAAAAGTTCTTTGGGGCACTGGAATTTTCTCTCTTTTTTTATGTGTCACTGGATTTTTTTTTTGTTGTATGGGTCACTTGATTTTTTGTTAATTTTTTTTTTGTTTTTTGTTTTTGTAGGTATCACTGGACTTTTAATTTTAATATTTTATTTTTTTTGATACTTATACCAAAGTATAATGTTTATTATTTATTATTGCTCACTTATACTGGTTGGTGTGAGATAGTTTGTGTTTTGCGCTGGTTTTATATTTGAAAAAAACATATATATATATATATATTTCCTTGATTTATGGCATTGTTTATACTTGACAGATCCCCTAAATGGCTGCTGCGGCGCGGTCCTCACTGATGGATGTTTCATCGGTGTGTCCTTGCCTATTCTCCCCCTGACATGCAACTGGGAGAGTGTTGCCATTCAATTCTTTATGAGTATCTATCATCCACTAAGTGATGTGATGCAATTTGTAATTGTTTGAGTAATCAGTTTTTTTCTATGTAGTCTCAAAGTAACATTATGTACTATGTTGTTCACTTTTTTTCGATACGCTGTTATGTTTTAAACTTGACATGCTTATTCCCTGAAAAAGAAAACATGAGTTCCGAAACACGTTGGGTTTGTCTGGATAACATCACTGTATGAGTACTTTTGAGCTGTTAGCATTTTTTGCCAGCTGGCGTATTACAGACTGTCAGGTTTTTCACGTTTGTGTATGTTTTGTATGTATACCATGAACCATTGTATTGAAATTCACTTTATTAAACCTATTGGTTTGTTTTCATTATAATAATCTTTTGTAAAAACCTTATCATTTTATACTTGTGTATACTTACTGTAGTTTTTGCCATATAAAGTCTCAGGGGAATACTACTATTTGTTCTTGGTCTTTATATATTGGGATGCTGGTAAAAACAGTCTAAAAGGGGGGCACTTTACCAATTTCTTTTCATTTTTGTATACATATTATATTGTAGAATCATTATACCTATCTCTTTACCTTGAACAAGGAATGTCGGGACATTTTGAAGACTACACTACGGTTGACCAATTTATACTTTCTTTGACAGTATTCTGTTGGTGTGTCTCCATATATTAGGATATATGTACTCAGTATCGTCTTTTGATTGTATGCACTATCACACTGTATATTTGGTTTTGTTGACCTTTGTGGTCCTTTTGCTTTTATGAACAATACATTCCTCCTAATAAAGATTGATACTGCTTTTAGCATAGCCTGATTTTGTATACATTTTTTCTGCCTTTAAAGTCCCAGAGGGATTCTTTTTCATTATTTTATGTCCGTTTGCTGCTCTATGGTGTGTACTTGTCTCAAATAAGAACACTAACTATAATTTCTGTTTGCTGTTTCTTTCTTTTGCTATCAGTATGAGTCACTTCTGACAAGTTTTCCTGACACCAAGAGAAAAAAGGTGACAGGGGAGGGAGCTCCAGCACACAGTCTGTAATTGACAGCCTCAGCTTTGCTGCTGTTTGCTGTTTGAAGGGTGGTGTCCTTTCCCTCCAATCAGCTCTCAAAGCTCTCCTCACTGAGCTCTGCACAGTATAAATTCAT
Source organism: Staurois parvus (assembly GCF_062004578.1). Taxonomy (NCBI): domain Eukaryota; kingdom Metazoa; phylum Chordata; class Amphibia; order Anura; family Ranidae; genus Staurois; species Staurois parvus. Next base: position 14,151,516 of record NW_028318039.1, on the reverse strand, counting down.
TTCTCTGCCCCCTGTTTTCTGAGAGCTTCAGACAAGCTTTATAAATTCTGCACTTTGAACAGATATAGAGAAGAAAATACCGCAGATAAACAGTTACAACTTATGTAGGAGGATTTATTTAAGCTCTGTGTATCACCTGATGCCAGTCATTCACTGGGTATATGTAACTATTTTAAGCAGAAATTAGGAAACCTGCCAGATAAAGCAGATATTCTGTCAGATCTGCTGGAGACCTGCATGGCTCCTACGATCTACTGATCACTGGTGCAATGCTTTCCAGGCTCCTGAAGACAAAAATGTAAAAAAAAACATTGTTTTACCTGCAAAAAATGTGCATTTATTATTTTTGTGCAAAAAGTGAACTTATCCTTTAACCACTTCAAGTCCAGGCACTTTCACCCCTTTCCTGTCCAGGCCAATTTTCAGATTTCAGTGCTATCACACTTTGAATGACAATTGCACGTTCATGCAACAATGTACCCATATGAGACATTTTTGAGACAGATAAAACTTTATTTTGGTGGTATTTATTCACCACTGGGATTTTTATGTTTTTGCTATAAAAATGAAAAAGTCCAAACATTGTGGAAAAAAAAGTGTTTTTCTTATAAAATTTTGCAAATAAATAACCTTTCTTCATAAATCTTGGCCAAAATGTATTCATCTATCTTCATATGGGTACAGCGTTGCATGACCGCACAATTGTCATTCAAAGTGTGATAGCGCTGAAAGCTTAAAACTGGCCTGGACAGGAAGGGGGTAAAAGTGTCCGGTATTGAAATGGTTAAATACTGTATATACTTGTAATTATAATATTAATATAATAATGGAGATTTCACATGAAGTAATTATCTAACAAGCCTCACATTATGACACTCCAGTGAAGAGGATGTGACAAATTTTGAGGTTTGGCCATCACCTGGGGTTGGAGCAAACAGCTTCATGGAGGACTTTGGATAGTACAGGTACATGGCGGTATCTTGTGATTGCTCTAAAGCACTAGTATTAGTATTTATTTTTTAATGACATGTTTATAATAAATGCACAAAGTTAAAGCGACACTAAACTCTGGTCTGTTCAAGTATTAATTATTAAGTATATTCTATTGCTCTCAGCTTCCTCCAAATCCCTTTTGCTGCTGTGATCCAACTTCATGTTTATGTTTGTTCTCCATGGTCCCACTGTATGCAAGAACATAGACTACTGTATGAACTATGGGATTTGTAGTGTGCATAAAGCAGAGGACTTGACTACAACTAATGTGCAGTGCTCAGTCCAAACAAGTGAGAGGGAAAAGAAGAGGTTCAGGAGCTCAAAGAGGATGTTGCAAGAGGCAGAAAAACACAGTAAGGAATTATTTAATGAATAATTGATTACAGAATCCTTAAAGTGGAGCTGCACTGCAACTGAGCCCCACAAACCAAAAATGCTAAACTCCCCCATCCATCCATCCATGTCTCCGTGCTTTATTTGTTGTGAAGTAATTTTGAAAAACACCTCCTGGCATTTCTGGCATCTTGAGTAGGGGCAGAAGATTCATGCAGCATTTACTTCCTGGAATCCATCTGCCCTTAGCTCAGGCATTTGGCTGAGCTGAGAACCCTCCCCTTCTGAAGACAGGTGGAATATGTGACAGCCTAGCTTTGGAAACCAGGAAGTAACTGAAGAAATGTAAAAAAAAGTTTAAAACAAGTAAATATGATAAACTTTCCTATATATTCAGTATAAGGCTCCATGCACATGGGGTGTTTTGATAATGCTGGTAACGTTAGCTGTGTAAAGTCCCATTAAAAACGAGCGGTTTCCAGCTTTTTTTTCAATCATTTTTGCATTAGTGTTAGCTGCGTTTTTCTACATTTTTCCATGTTTGCATTTTTAGTGTTTTTTTGGTAAAAAAAAGTCCAAAACCACCGGTATGCGGCATTTACCATGTTTTACTGTGTTTTGCAGCATCAGAGCATTTTTACAGCTAAAAAACTCCTCTAGAAACCCACTAGTCCTGGGTTTTTTTTCCAGCCAAAAAATGTCCCTGCCAAAAAACGTTGATTACAGTCTATGTGTGCATGGACACATAGGATAACATGCTGGGGAGTTTACTGGCTGTAGAAAAAAAGTCAAAAGCCAAAAACAGCCGCTGTAAAAACATCCTGTGAGCATGAGGATTTAGGATTACAAATAGCCCATGTTGATTGAGAAAGTGAAGTTCCACTTTAAGTAGTGAATGTGTACAATTTTTAATTTTTTCAGAACATGGAAATGCAAATATTTTAGTAAACATAAACTGCTAAATACCTTTTCTCATCAGCAGTATATAGCAGTCTTGTGACTTCTATCATTGTCCTGCTGAGCACTGGTTTATCTTGTAGGAGGAGTTTTCATTATCCTCTAACTGTCCTATGAGGCTGCATGACCCCTGTCATCTGTCTGGACAGCGCTGATTGGCCCTGTGCTGATCACATGCACTCTCCCAAGAAAAAAAGAAACTCTCTAGTAATACACACCAAACTGAGCATATGCAGAGTGCCTCCTAGGGCTCTGTACTATCAGCAGATGGACTGGGGACTGTGGAAGAAGGGGAGGATCAGAGAAGACAGGATCAAACAGCCTTTTTACACAATGCCCCTTAGATTCCACAGTGAGTATACAAAGCATGCTTCACTGCAAATACAGATTGATTTTACTGTTGTGGGTTTAGTAACACTTTAAGAGCACGCAACATCTAAGATGAGTTCAGAGGATGCTGTTTATGAGCACTGACAGATGCTGTCAGAATAGACATAAATGACTTCTGCCTGAGATTCAAAGGCAGCCTACAGAGGGGATGCTGAGAGCGAAGACCTTCTAGATGAAAGAGAACATGATCACTACAAATAATATGTAGTGAGGAAAGGATATGAGAATCACTTGCTGATAGGAGACTGCAAAAATCAATGCAACCAAGATTGACAAAGATAACACTAAATTTCTATGTCATTTTGCATTAACCCCTGACTAGTTCTTGGCATGTCTGGATTTTTGGGACAGAATTTAGCCATACCCAAGTAAAATAAAGTCTTGTGATCCTTACCTGATAAGGCACTATAAAAATTCTATTTCTAAAAACCCAACAAAAGACGTTCTCAGAAAGAAAAAAAGGATTCCTATATGCAGCTATGGATATTATAGGGGTTTCTTTCATGTGTGATCATTTTTAAGTAGCTAGTTTGATAGTTATTTCTGATTGCTTTCATGTCTCCACAATTTGAAGACAAATAGCTAAACTGAGAGAGTCACATCATATCGAGGTCCTAGACTTTAGCTTTCCCACAGGCTTCAGAAATTCTCTCAATTTCATGCTTGTCTGCACAGCTTTATTTACACTGAAACTCCTTTGCCATCAGCTTCACAGCACAAACTAGAGATGATTTGTTGCATATCTATGCCATTTTTTTACAAAAATAAAGGTTAAAAAAAGGAAAAGAATGTTTTGTAAATTGAGTTAATAAAATGTTAAATATACTCATGGCAGATACTGATTTCTTCATTTTGTTAAATGTTTTTCTTTTACTTTAAGTAAAGCTGTATAATACCAGAAATGCAAATATATATTGCACTGAAAAAAATGTAAGTGCAAAATCTTTTCAAACACGTTTTCAACATCATTTGTTCTTGTACTGTATTTTCCAGACCATTCACAATTTTGGCTTTCACAGGCCTTGTATTAAAATGCAAGCTTGGCTTACTAGCTTATCCCTCCAAGATACAGTATGGAAAAAAACAAAAAAACGCAAATTAGAAAAAAATATTTTATTTATATCCTAGCTTCTGCCCTGGCACCTATTAGAGGGTGACAACACAAACCTTCCAGTGGGATCATGGGAATGTGGAGGATCCCAAATCTTAAGAGAAGATGCTTCTACATGTTGCTTCTATGTATGTATGTATATAGATGGTATTTTTAAGTTTTATTTAATTGTATATTTTTATTTATTTCATATGGCGGTGAGAGGATCTAACTAATAAGTGGACACTTCACTTTGCTTTAAAGCAAAAAAAAATTTGTTACCTTGCAACTCACCAAACCTTAAATGTGGTGGCTGCATTTTTTTAGGCTTTTTTCTCTTTAGATGGTGATCCAGCCAGTAAAACACTTCCTATCTTAGGGTGTCTCCACTCTAGATGGAGGAACAATGGAGCCACCCTTGGACAGCAGAATTGCCAATCTAGGGAGAGGGTAAGATGCACATCTTTATGTAAATATAGTGCCTTGAATAAGTATTCATACACCATGAAATTGTCCACATTTTGTCATATCACAACCAAAAATGTAAATGTATTTTATTGGGATTTTATGCGATAGACCAACACAAAGTGGTACAAAGATGTGAAGTGAAAGGAAAAATGGTTTTCAAATTTTTTTACAAATAGATGTCTGAAAAGTGTTATGTGCATTTTGTATTCAGCCCCCTTTACTCTGATACCCCTAACTAAATTCTAGTGGAACCAATTACCTTCAGAAGTCACCTAATTAGTAAATAGAGTCCACCTGTGTGTAATTTAATCTCAATATAAATACAGCTGTTCTGTTAAGCCCTCAGAGGTTTGTTAGAGAACTTTAGTGAACAAACAGTATCATGAAGGCTAAAAAACACACCAGACAAGTCAGGGATAAAGTTGTGGATATGTTTAAAGCAGGGTTAGGTTATACAAAAATATCCAAAGCTTTGAACATCTCACAGAGCATTGTTCAATCCATCATCCGAAAATGGAAAGACTATGGCACAACTGTAAACCTACCAAGACATGACCGTCCACCTAACCTTACAGGCCAGGCAAGGAGAGCATTAATCAGAGAAACAGTCAAGAGGCCTATGGTAACTTTGGAGGAGCTGCAGAGATCCACAGCTCAGGTGGGAGAATCTGTCAACAGTACTACTATTAGTCATGCACTCCACAAATCTGGCCTTTATGGAAGAGTGGCAAGAAGAAAGCCATTGTTGAAAGAAAGCCATAAGAAGTCCTGTTTGTAGTTTGTGAGAAGCCATGTGGGGGACACAGCAAACATGTGGAAGAAGGTGCTCTGGTCAGATGAGACCAAAATTGAACTTTCTGGCCTAAAAGCAAAATGCTATGTGTGGCGGAAAACTGATACTGCACATCACCCTGAAAACACCATCCCCACCGTCAAACATGGTGGTGGCAGCATCATGTTGTGGGGATGCTTTTCTCCGGCAGGGACAGGGAAGCTGATCAGAGTTGATGAGAAGCTGGATGGAGCCAAATACAGGGCAATCTTTGAAGACAACCTGTTAGAGTCTGCAAAAGACTTGACACTGGGGTAGAGGTTCTTCTTCCAGCAGGACAATGACCCTAAACATACAGCCAGAGCTACAATGGAATGGTTTAGATCAAAGCATATTCATGTGTTAGAATGGCCGAGTCAAAGTCCAGACCTAAATCCAATTGAGAATCTGTGGCAAGACTTGACTCCATCCAATCTGACAGAGCTTGAGCTATTTTGCAAAGAAGAATCAGCAAAACTTTCACTCTCTAGATGTGCAAAACTGGTAGAGACATACCCAAAAAGACTTGCAGCTGTAATTGCAGTGAGAGGTTGTTCTGCAAGGTATTGACTCGTGGGGCTGAATACAAATGCACAACACACTTTTCAGATATTTATTTGTAAAACATTTTAAAAACCATTTATCATTTTCTTTCCACTTAACAATTATGTGCCACTTTGTGTTGGTCTATCATATAAAATCCAAATAAAATGTCTTTGGTTGTAACATGAGAAAATGTGGAAAATTTCAATGGGCATGAATACTTTTTCAAGGCACCATATGTATATATACTGCTAAAAAATTTAAAGGAACATTTTTTAATCACAGTATAGCATAAAGTCAATTAAACTCCTGGGATATTGATCTGGTCAGTTAAGTAGCATAGGGGGTTGGTAATCAATGTCAACTAATTTGTCGTTAATGAAATTAACAACAGGTGGGCTAGATGGGCAACAATGAGATGACCCCCAAAACAGGAATTGTTTTACAGGTGTAGGCCACTGACATTTCTTTCCCTACTCATCTTTTCTGATTGTGTTTCACTAGTTTTGCATTTTTGCATTTGGCTAGGGTCAGTGTCACAGTGTCAGTGGTAGCATGAGGCAATACCTGGACCCTACAGAGGTGGCACAGGCAGTCCAATTCCTCCAGGATGGCATATCAATATGTGCCATTGCCAGAAGGCTTGCTGTGTCTCCCAGAGCATAGAGTAGATTCCAGGAGAAGGGCAATTACTCTAGGAGAGCTGGACAGGGCCGTAGAAGGTCCTTAACCCATCAGCAGGACTGATATCTGCTCCTTTGTGTAAGGAGGAACAGGATGAGCGCTGCCAGAGCCCTACAAAATGACCTCCAGCAGGTCACTGGTGTGAATGTCTCTGACCAACAATCAGAAACAGACTTCATAAGGGTGAGCCAGGTGCTCACTGCCCGACACCATAGAGCTCGATTGGCATTTGCCATTGAACACAAGAATTGGCAGGTCTGCCACTGGTGCCCTGTGCTTTTCACAGATGAGAGCAGGTTTTAAAAAGGAAACAAATGCAGTCACTTCATCTAAGACCCCTTTCAGATGGGGTGGACCCGTCAGTGGATCCGCTTGCTCTGTGGGGGATCTTCCAACTGATCCCTGTTGAGTAAGTGGATGATAGGTCTGTCTCTGCTCCGCTGCTGTAGAGCGGACATAGATACAGCCCACTGTTTTCTATGGGGCGGTTGGATGAAAACGGACCGCCTGTCCATTTCCAACCGACTGTCATCCCAACAAACCGTCAGTGTGAAAAGGGCCTTAGAATTAAACTGTGATATCTTATTTTGTTTTTGCTTTTAATTAAATCTGTTTAGCAAGTTTTCACCAACATAAATGTTTCTTCTTGTAGTTCTAGACCAAGCAAAGTTATGGCCCACTGCAAATGGCATTTCAAAGCTCAATCATAAAAACCAAATTTAAAAATCTATAGATATTAAACACTTTGCTCTCTTTTTTTCATTACAGTCATACAGGCAGAACCTTTGGGGATTTGTCACACAACAATAGCTGGGCACACATTTTACTACGACAACAGCCACCAAGTCTGCATATGCAACCCAATATGTATATATTTTCCCTACAGGTCACTCTGTTTCCTGTTCTGCTTGTGGCAGATAGTGCTTCTTCAGTTATAACATAACTAAACCTTGTGCTTACCATTCAACAAGAACCAATTAAACACCCCCTCAAACATCTGTACTTGGTGAATTATCAGTAAAGTTATTTTAAATAATTTTTTCCCTGATTTATTAGCGGTCATCTGACCACTATCTCTCCTCATTTCTGACAGCAAAGGCGGAGACAGAGACTAATAATGACACTTTGATGTGATGACAGCAATACAGGAGCTACGTTGTACTTTCATTCAACAGATATGGGAGGGCAAAAGGTGTGGTTGTCAGTCCATCACACAGGCTGATCATAGCAGTCTACAGGGTGCTGTACCTATGAGCTTACACAGGGATTTTGATTGTCCCTATGCACGATGTTATGTAAACAGCATAGAGTGAATGAAGCCAATTAATTGAAGGAAGCTATGAACGTGAAGTTAGTTTTTGGGTTTACAAACACTTTAAAGTTGTTGCAAATAAAAATATTTTTTCTTTCGATGTCAGCTTCCTTGCCCTTTGGCTGCTGCTGGTGCTATCCAGGCATTGCTACTTCACCATAAAAAAGATCTAAATAGTATGATCGTCAAAACAATAGCAATCCTGTTACATAAGCAATCTTTCACCCTATATTATTGTTCCTTAACCCCTTTCCGTCTGCAGAAAACATTTATATTAACCATGAAATCATTTTTTTTACTGATCTACAAACCTCAGCTGTTTTATCAGGTTTTAGCTGAAGAGACACTGAAGACTTTAGATAGTGTCAAGCTGCATTTGGCATACAGGGTTGATTTCAGAGTGAATATTGCTGCATGAACTGTATTGTTACTGTACTGTCTCCCTCCATAATGTAAAGCGCTGAGCAAACTGTCGGCGCTATATAAGTCCTGTATAATAATAATAATAATATTAGCGGAAGTTCTAATGGCAATACATTTGCACTGTTAAGACAGCTAAACATATGCTCCATACTCCATACAAGCAAGGGGAATCTGTGACTGACAGACCTGGCGACTCCTGTATGTCTAAAGTAAGCTTTTCTAGAACGTAGAATTCAGAGTTAAATTTTCTTCAACGGCCTCTCTAATGAGGTCCCTCTCCCATCCATGGGCTCCATAGCAGCAACTGTATATGGGCAGCTACAACCTCTGTGGCACAACACTGAACCACTGGAGAAGGCCATATGTTCCCACATTCCTGAAAGCTCAGGATAACTTTCTGCAGCAATGAAGTGCTGTAAATGTAAGTATAAGTAGACTGGGTATGAGTTTTGAATAGATTCTCATTCAGGGAAATTACTGTCTCTAAAACACTATTCTAAATGTACGTTTAAACAAATATAAAAAGTGTGCTACAGAAATACAGCCTAGCTTATCTGCAACTTACAATTAACATCAAAAAGTAGTTCAACCAAGAGTGTTTCTAGATGGATGGATAATATATGGGAGAATATTGATTATCAAATTAGGAAAATCTTCCTCGTTGCATGCAGAAAAAAACAAAGCATTTGTAATTCACGAATAGTGTAGTATAAGGTGGCAGACCTGGAATTTATTTAATAGATTTGCTCATAATTAGGAAGTATTAGCTATCCAGCATACTAAGAGATGACAGCAGAACAGTATGGAAGTAATGACTAAAGCCTCTGCAGACTGTTCATGTGAAATATTGCAAAATGCTAGGCAGTAGCTGTATTTGGCTAATCAATTATGATGTAACAATGGCATATACCATTTATTTACTATTGTTATATTGCTTTAGGTGTTTTCTATGAGAGTCAGGTTCTAGCTAGACCTTTTCTATTTCTTCCATGTATCCTCATTCAGTAAACGTTTTCGTCAGAGACAGGGTTTAGGAAAGTCATTGTCATGGGAAAAAAATCCTCTGTACTGCACTTATCTGAAGTAAAATTGAGTTGGACTGAACTTCTGTGCCTTATTGAAGAGTTAAGCTGCTTGTGGATGTTGCCAAGTCAGCAGGTGACCATACCGTCTGGAAAGACTGGGTCTATGGAGTTATGTCAAAGCATAAAGCTACATTTGAAACAAGACACTGTTTTTTTGGAATGACATGCATATGTAAAAATTAATTACATACAAAATAACATCTCATAAAATTTAAGTAGAGCTCAGTATGCCTTGTTTGTTTCAATACAATAAACAACAAAGTGCATTTGCTTTTACATTTGGCCTTTTATTTTTATATTTTGCACAAGTTCTCCTCTGAAGCATCACACAAAGCTTGACTAGATTGTGTTTTCTTTTAATAAACCTACATCTTGGAGCAAGAACAAGGAGCTAGTTACAGCGTTCAGGCTTAATTGCAAGGTTGAATAAACTCCCTGGTGATTACAGATTACTGTCACCAATTCATGGTAACAATTTAATGTTCTTTTTTTCTGGAAAATAAATTATTTCCATTCTAACTAGCACAATAGTAAAGATCAATTCACCAGCAGGCTAATATGCACAGTCTAAGCATTAAGCAGCAGGTTTTTGCATTATGAGCAGCAAGAATCAATTATATGTTCAAAAAATTGAGTTTCTTTATTGTTTCTCTTCATAAAAGTTCTTTGGTTGCAAACATTATATCTCTTAAGAGATCTGGTTAAATCACCCCACCTGGTATTATGACAATTTATTACATAACAAATATATAAAGTATACTTCATGCTGTCACAGCAGTGCCATATAATCTAGATAGAAAGCCAGATTTTGATTGTCTAAATTTATTGTAGGGAACAAAAATGGATATTTCATTCTATGAAGCTGTCAATTAATATTTTATCTTATTTTAGCACAATAAAAAGTAAATCAGCCTTTTGTGAAATTGCTATGCATTCCATATCTGCAGTCTAGGAAACATGCTGTTACTAATGTTCGATGTAGCTTGGAAACCATGAGGCCTGTCAATGAGGTCTTCCCAAACCCAGCAAGTACTGCAAAGTAAATTAACATGCCAGTTTATCACTTTGAATTTTGCCACATTACTGTTAATGATGCAGTTTACAATTTGGCCATAGTACTGTATATTTGATTGACTCTATACTGTATGTGTGACAATACATAATAGAAACTATTTTTACAAAGTACTGGAACTTATTTTTGAAAACAAGTAAAGAAATGGGACTATTTATAGGAATCAGATTCAGGCTGCTATGATATGCTGAAAAGGGAATGTTATCATTTACCCCTACTCCTACAGCAAAACACATGCTTTCTATTACATCAAAATAAACTTTCATCATAGAGAAAGTAGGACAACCTGGAAAAGTGATAACATTTGATGCGCTCGGCTTGGCCTAAAGGAAATATAGTCTAAGGATATTTGCAGTACACACCGTACACAAGTCTTTGTACCCCCAAAATACTCCATAATCACTGTACCACAAATGAGAGTTTTACAGACACATATAAATTTAATGGATCATTTTAAATAAAATAAAACAGTGCTCAATGAAGCACCAGGCTGTTTCAATATCATAGTGGTGTAGCTGAGAAGCAAAACCAGGCTTCTGGGTGGATGCCAATCATATTGTACGGATCTTTCCAGACCTAGGGCCAGCTCTGTGATATCAGCCGACAGTGGGCTTCAGACCATTGTCGGCTACAAAAGGGTCACAGGAGTGCAGAATAAACTTCACTCCTGTGATTCAATAAAAAAGATTTGGCCATACTTCTCCTTTAAAGAAAAACTTCATAAAAAAAGCTGGAAACAATTTAGCAACTAGCAACTGTTGAGACAATTTGGTAAGTAGTAGGTAATGTACAACAGTAAGCACTTTGTAAAAAGTGCAATGGTTAGCAGTAACCCCTTCTCCAGCACCCTTCTACAACCTCTGTATAGCTGCACCAATAACTCATTTCCTTACCCTTAATTGTTTCCTGTCCTTATAATGCTTATATATCAGAGTGTCAGTGCTAAGAACTGTCTATACTACTTACAATTAGAGTGACCACTGCTAGAGGTGTTGGTTTCCCAGCACTATTTAGGGTATCAATTCACAGCATAAAGCAAAGTTCATTGGTGTGGTGAGATAAGTATTATGTTTCTTCTTTACATGCTTTATACCTTCCACTTAGGAGATGGGGTTGCTTTAAAGTTTTTAATGGTCTGAAAATTGGGCAAAAACATAAATTAGCATGGAAAGGTAAATAGTTTCTAAAGTCTGACAGCAAGGAAAAAAAACAATTTCAGACTCCCGGGATCCTGCTGTGCAGAAGTGCTTTTGAAGTATTTGCCTTTTCATGTTAATTAACACTTTCCACAGCTTTCAGAAATGTAGAACAGGTGACATTGTGGCTCTGCAATGTGAGGCTGATTCAGCATCGGACATTGCTGGGTTCTCAGTTCTGCTTACCTGATTCCTCCTTTGCTCAGCTTCAGCCAACAGCTCAAGTTGGCTCAATCCCTGCCTCCTGAGGTCTGAATATTACCTTGAGCACCACCACTTCTGGGGACACATTCAGGGACACGTTTTATCAGGGGCAACCTCCTGAAGGGACTCTCCCCAGAAATCAGGGACGTCTGGTCACCTAATCTACAATCTCCCTACATCATCAATGCTGAAGTCTTACCATAAAGACTTTCCCTCTCCTCCTCTATAGGTGTTACCCCACTGTCTCTAATCTCTGCTGGAGATGCAAACAAGAGGAGGGTATGCTACTTCATGTGTGGTGGTCGTGCTCCAGAGTACTGCCCTTTTGGGAAAAAGTGCACAAAATTGAAGAGTTCTTGCAAGCACAATACCTCTTACACCACACATCCATTCCTAGGAACATCTACATTAAATCCCTGGTGATGCTCATGATCACAGCAGCAAGACACTGCATATCCTTTCACTGGCCCTCCACCAAAACTCCAACAATAGAGGAATGGTTGAGAATAGACAGAACTGAGGAGATTGAAGAACTTATCGCAATCTTGTGAGAATGACTGTCCAAATTCACATCTACTTGGTATTGTTGGACTCACTTTAAAACAATATCAGCATATTAGACCTAGGCCCTTAGCGCCAGTTGGCGTTGTGGGTCCATATAGTCTTTTACTTCCTGAGACTTTAGAAGTCCTCTCCTTGAACCCTGACACTTCACAGAACTGATCTGTCACCTGATTGCAGGGGGTGGGAGAATGAATGAGTCTGTAACTCCTACCCCCATTCCCTACCCTTAACCCATCAACTAACCCCCTTTGTCTTCACCCTTTACTCTTGTCTTCCATCCCTCCCCCCTTCCCCCTTCCACCTCTCTAGTTCCTCTCTCTCTCCCACTTCTATTGTCTTTTTCTTTCCCATTTTCAGTAAATAACTCTGCCAGTGACACCACTCAATCGCGATAGCATACACCCCTGCCTATTCTAGATTGGTTGAATATCTGTAATCCATTATCTTCCTAAATAGAAGCTCCTCTTTGATTTTGTGGACCATACCAAACTTTTGTTTTCTATACATGAACAGTATATATCTTCCTGCTTTGATATGTGTACACTGACTCTGTAAATCTGTTGTTTTGTATTGCTCCCATTCTTTTTCCATGAATGTATCTCATATGAAAAAAAAAACATTCCCTCTCATGAAAAATTTCCTTAATCTCAATTATTTACTATTTGTAACTTAGATCTCTTTTGTACAATAACTGAAACTGGTTTGCATGTATTTTGTGGTGCCTTTCATATTTGCCCGTAAGACCTGTGTTTCTTAGCATTAGTGGGTCTGTGGCTACCTGTGGATTGCTCAAATACATTTTACTGTAACTTACACAAAGTCCTTTTTAGTGGGAACTGAGAATATGGTGACAAAGGCATTATTGTCCTTAGCTTGGCTTGGCCAGAAATGGTTTTAGGTTTGATGGGTCCCATCACAATTATATGAAGGCAGAGCTGTCCAGCAACATTAATAGGGGTTGAGACAAACTGTAACTAACACTGCGAAGGATGCTTGAATAGTAGCAGCAACATTTTTTTTTTAAACTAGCAAATGTTTGTCTATTCCAGAACAAGCAAGGTTGGAAACATTAGAAATAATGAAGAACTGAATAATGGGTATGATGCATAGGAGAGGAGTGTGGAGGGTATTATGATGGGCAGTCTGTGCAGTAAAGGTATAAAGGGAGTGTGATGGTGGACAGAATGTGGGGAAGGCAGTATGATAGCAGGCAGTAAGTAAGAATGAGGAATGTGGAGGTTATGACTTTCAGCAGTATGATGGTGAGAAGTAGGCGTGTGTTTCGTTACAATTCTTTTTTTGGCCGCAAATTAAATTTTCAGAGATTGGGATGTACAGTTGCAAGAAAAAGTATGTGAACCCCTTGGGATTACGTGGAGTATTGCATGAATTGGGCATAAAATGTGCTCTGAACGTCAAATAAGTCACAACAATAGAAGAACACAGTCTGCTGAACATAATACTACACAAACATTAGATGTTGCCATGGTTTAATGGCACATAACATGTAAACATTCACAGTGCAGGGAGGAAAAAGTATGTGAACCTTTGGACTTAATAACTGGTTGACCCTCCTTTGGCAGCAATAACCTCAACCAAACATTTCCTGTAGTTGCAGATCAGACCTGCACAACGATCTGGAGTAATTTTGGACCACTCCTCTTCACAAAACTGTTTCAGTGTAGCAATATTCTTGGGATGTCTGGTGTGAATCGCTCTCTCAAGGTCATTCCACAGCATTTCAATCGGGTTGAGGTCAGGACTCTGACTGAGCCATTTCAGAAGGCGTATTCTGTGCTGTTGCAGCCATTGTTTTGTTGAATTACTTGTATGCTTTTGGTCATTGTCCTGTTGCATCACCCATCCTCTGCGGAGCATCAGTTGGCGACAGATGGTCGTACGTTTTCCTGCAAAATGTCTTGATAAACTCTGGAATTCATTTTCCCATCAATGACAACAATCCGTCCAGGCCCTGGGGCAGCAAAGCAGCCCAAAACCATGATGCTCCTTCCGCCATGTTTTACAGTGGGGATGAGGTTTTGATGTTGGTGTGCTGTGCCTTTTTTTCTCCACACATAGTGTTGTGTGTTCTTCCCAAACAACTCAATCTTGGTTTCATCTGTCCACAGTATATTTTGCCAGTAGTGCTGTGGAACATCCAGGTGCTCTTTTGCAAACTTCAAACGTGCTGCAATATTCTTTTTGGACAGCAATGGCTTCCTCCATGGTGTCCTCCCATGTACTCCATTCTTGTTTAATGTTTTCCTTATTGTAGATGTGTCAACAAAAATGTTAGCATGTGCCAGAGATTTCTGTAGGTCTTTAGCTGACACTCTGGGATTCTTCTTTACCTCATGCAGCATTCTGCGCTGTGCTCTTGCAGTCATTTTTACAGGACGACCACACCTAGGGAGAGTAGCAACAGTGCTAAACTTTCTCCATTTGTAGACAGTCTGTCTTACCGTGGACACATAAACATCAAGGCTTTTGGAGATACTTTTGTAACCCTTTCCAGCTTCATGCAAGTCAACAATTCTTGATCGTAGGTCTTCTGAGAGCTCTTTTCTGCGAGGCATGGTTCACATCAGACAGTGCTTCTTGAAACCAGTAAACCCAAAACAGGTGTGTGTTTTTTAAGGGCAGGACAGCTGTCAGCAACACTTCCAATATCATCACACTGATTGGAGTCAAGGTTGGCTCACTCCTGGCTCCAATTAGCTCTGGGAGAAGTCATTAAGCTAGGGCCTCACATACTTTTTCCTCCCTGCACTGTGAATGTTTACATGTTATGTGCAATTAAACCATGGCAACATCTAATGTTTGTGTAGTATTATGTTCAGCAGACTGTGTTCTTCTGTTGTTGTGACTTAGATGACATTCAGAGCACATTTTATGCCCAATTCATGCAAAACTCCACGTAATCCCAAGGGGTTCACATACTTTTTCTTGCAACTGTATATGAATTTTCAAATGGACATAGTAGTGAATGTCAATGAATCAGAAAAAAAGATATAACTAAATTAACCACTTGCCCTCCTGAGGATTTACCCCTTTCCTGACCAGGCCATTTTTTGTGTTACGGCGCTACGTTACTTTAACTGACAATTCCACGGTCATGCAACGCTGCTCCCAAATGAAATTTACATCCTTTTTTTCCACAAATTGAACTTTTTTTCTCTGGTATTTGATAGCCTGTGCGTTTTTTATTTTTTGCGCTATAAAAAAAAAGACCAACATTTTCAGAAAAAAAACAATATTTCTGACTTTTTGATATTAAACATGTCAGGTAAAAAAATTTTAAAAATCTAATTTCGGCATAAATTTAGACCAAAATGTATTCTGCTACATGCCTTTGCTTAAAAAAAATCCCAATATGTGTAAATTAATTAGTTTACATGAATGTTATAGCATGTACAAATGACACTGACATCCCCAGTGACACCAATACAGTAGTTAGTGCTAAAAAAAAAAGCATGGACACTGTACTAATAGCACTGAGCAGGAAGGGGTTAGCATGAGGGGTGATCAAAGGGTTAACTGTGTGCTGGGAGTATTTTACTAGAGGGCTGTGTCAGTGTGCTTCACTGTAATCACACTGCTTTGGATGGCTGTGCTGTGCACAGCCATCCAAACCAGTGTACCTGGGCTGACAGGGAGGAGAACTGTTAACAAACAAAACAGTTCTCCTCCCTGTCGGAGAGCCTTGGAAATCACCGGGGGCTGGCGCGTAATCACCGGCCAGGACCCAGGGATTGACAGCCACGGCCGTGTATGGCGACGCAGGTAGGGTTCGTGCGAGCCCCCTACCCAGATATGCGAAATCACATATATATATGTGATTTTGTGCAGGTGTGCTGCCCTGTAGCAGTATTTCTGCTATAGGGTGGTCAGGAAGCAGTTAATGAGTGCATTTGCTTAGTTTGTTTTATTCGGATGATGTCACATGATGCAATAATAGTTAAATTTTTAAATTTGTTCGATAATTTGGAATCAGAGAATGAATGGGTTTGAATTTCGTTCCATTAGGTAATTCAAATGCACATGACACCAGTTGATATTGTCCAATCAGTTCATGACATTTCTCTTAGTGGGTTTGACTAGCATCCAAAAATATTGAATCCTTCTGATTCAAATCCGTCTGATTCGATAATATATTGAATATATAGCAAACTTCTGGAAAAACTGCAAAAATGTTCGAATCTACCCAGACCAACGAATATATACGAAACAAATGCTGAAGATACAAATGTATTCCAAAAAACAAATCGATTCAACATAACAATATAAAATACAATTCTTCAATGAACTAATGCATCTGAAACAAAAATGTCTGGCGTACACATGTCTAGTGAGCAGTATGTGCAGGAACGGAGTACAGGGGGTACTAGGTGGGAAAGCATGTGCAGGAAGGGAATGTGGTTAATAAGACGGGGAAGAATGTGCAGGAGAGGAGTATGGAAGGTATGACAGTAGTCTGTATTTGCAGGAAAGGAATATGTAGGGTATGATAGTATGTGTAGGAATACTAAAGTTGTATGGTTGTGCAAGAAAGAAGTACGACAATATGTCGTAAACAATTGCACAGAGCAGGTAAGTATAACACTTTTTTTTTAACAAAGACTTTACAGTCACTTTAACAATAATTAGTACTAGTTAACTTCTTCATTCCCCTTCTCTCCTCTAGTTTTCAACATTATTTGCTAATTTTTTTACACTTAAATTAGTAGTGGGCTTTTTATTGTAGTGCTTTGTTAAAAAAACATGAATAAAGTTTATTTTAATTGTAGAACAACAACCAGATAGTGTACCATCAGAAGAATACATTTGTATCTTGTATTGACTGTGAAACTAGTTGTTTTAAAACTACCTCTGGTGTAAACTGGGGAAATCATATTTTTATATTTGTTCTATTTCTTTTTGCCATAAATAGATGTGGTTTACGATTAAGGTCAAAGTAAAACACATAAGGTAAAAACTGAAAATGTACAATAGCTGTCCCTTAGGAACTGGTTTTAGTAAATGAAGTAGATGTTTTCCTTCAAGAACATTATATAAAGGAAAATATACAGTTCTAAAAATACATAGTAAAATGTTTAACTAAAGACGTACTGCATATGATTATCATAAATGGATATTAAAGTACCATCTTTGCATTTTGTAATCCCCAGTATAGCAGCACTGAGCCCGGTAAAGGGAGGGCTTGCACTATTAGCCAAGCAGACTCTGAAATAGTGCACATGTATTCTCAGTATACATACTGACGGAAGGAGAGAGCAGAAGGGGCAACATCATCAGTGTGCTGCTGATCCTTCAACCTGGGTTCACATAAGTGCAGCTCCGTATATCGCATGTGATTCACACAGGAACCTCACCGCATTCCTGTGCAAATCACATGCGATTTGTGTGCGGTGCAATTGGAGCCATACATTTTGTATGGCTCTATTCGCACCGCACCCACACCAAAAACGTGCAGGACCCTTTTCTGGGTCCACACTAGAATCAGATCGCATAAATATTCACACCTATGTGATCCGATTCTTCACATCGCGCAGTGTTTTGCGGACCGCTTTCGGGGTGTTGTTAGCTTAGCATACACACACGCAGCGGTTCGCATGAATGGGGTGCGATTCTGATGCGGTGCGGAATTTGCACTGAAAACGCTGCGAATTCCACACTGCATCAGTGTGAACCAGGGCTAAAGAACCTTTCAGCAAGCTGCGGTTATGCCCAATTTATGTTGCAGTGCTGTCACTGCAGCTAAGATGCCAGAACTGTCTGTTTTGTCTGGATCACTATACTGGCTACATAGTAAAACAAAACACATATATGTATTCCGACTATGTATGTAGCTGTTTTCCTGGAGTTAAACTTTAAAGGGACACTGTCATGAGAGATTACAGAGGCTTCAATAATAGACACAAGTGAAACAGATATTTGGCGCACTCAGGAAGGGCTAAAATGGTACCTGCAGAATGAGAATGGGCTAAAAACAATATAAAACTTGTAGAAGTTGTGTAAATCTTGGTATATATATATGTAACAATGTCCTTGAGGATTTAAGGTAGTCCTTATAATGGTCCTTATAAGTTGCATTACTAGTAGACAGCCAGCCAGTAGAGAGCTAGAGAAAACCCTGTGGGGAGACTACGGGTACGGCCTAAAGAGGGAGCACGCATGCACCGAACACGCGCCATTCCCTGCTACCACGTGACTTGATGCGACATCCCCGTCTCCTCCATTGTCTGCTCACAGTGTCCCGGAACTCGGAGGAAATGCTGGGAGCCACCAGCATCACTGCCTAATACCGGACCCACTACCTTGCACAGGGAACCACATCCCTTCACACAGCAGATGCCGATTATGTGACACGATAAGCACTTCTCTACTATGCCTATGTGAGTGGTCTGTATTATACATTATGTTTTATTCAAGAGTTTTACCGCTGCACTTAGAAGGCACCGCTCTTCTTTTCTCTTTGCCATAATAGACACTCCTTCTGAAAATGATAGTTCCCTGGATGTCAAGTGGAAGTTTTGCTTCAATCTAGTCTACGCCACTGACTTAGTATAAAGATAAGGAATTCAAACACTTTTTGACACTTGTGTTATCTTTTTACTATCACCAATGTAACTATTACCTCAGCAGTACCAGCATGTAAACATATTCCTGGCCGCTTTAGCAGCCGGGAGTTTGTGTACATTTTTTTTCCTGATTTGCTAGCTCTTATGTAGCAGTGATATGCATGGCTGTAAAGCCACCCCATCACTTTTAGCAAGTCTTATAGACTTATACTTCTGAGCTCAAACATGTGGATACAAAAACAAAAATTGTGCGACATATATTAGGTATTGCCAGGTAGGCTGGAGAGAGCAATAATTGCAGGGTTATCATTCACAGTTCAATCTAAATTGATGTTTTTGTATATGACTGATGAACTGTAAAGCCTTTCAAAGCATCAACTATGGACAGTTTTGAGTATTGTAGTTTTTCATTGTTTTACAGGCGCACATATGTTTGAGGCTTGCCATTTTGGTACATATTTACTTCATGCAATCTCATCTCTTATATACCAAAATTGAATTTAGTGTATTTTTTTATTGAAAATATAGATTTGATAAGCAGTGGCCCAATTATCTTGTGACATATTAACTTGCAGATGCCACCATTTATATCCCAAGGGGAGTCTCTGCTTTTAGAAAATATATATTGTTTTGGATGTTTTAGGTAATCATCAGTCCTAAAATGTACATTTTACCATCTGTGAAAAAAAATTAAAAAATGTGTGAAAAAAATGGGTCCGGCTGCAGAAGGGTTGCCGAGAGCTTGTTTCAGGTCTGTGATTTAAAATTACTTAAGTCAGACACAGTCAGGCAACTAGCATTTGCAAAAGAAGGCCAGCAATGCAACCACTATACTGCCAGACTCACTTTAAGGCAGGTCTAGATCTAAGTTTATAAGACTTTTCTTGTGGAGGAAGTGTCCCCTTTTGGAATAGAATACTGGCAATCTTTAACAAGATCATGGGTACTAGGACTGAAAATGGCTTTCGCATTACACTGTTATCTATTTTCTTGGAATCCTTTGAAACCACGAAAAAGGTTCTTCTACGTCAAATTCTTTCATCAGCTTTTATGTCCATGTCAAGACATTGGCAGTCAACAACTGCCCCTTCTATAGCAGAGTGAGTGTGTATCACGAACAAGAAAGAATGTTGAAAAAGAATTATCCTTTTACAGGATAAGCCTGGACCTCATCAATTAGTGTGGTTCCGGTGGGACTAATTTAAGTCCTTTGAGGACTTTTCTTTATATCAAAGTGATTTAGTCTAGAGCATCAGTGTTCCCTTTTTTATCTTTTGAAATTCACTCTTTCCTTTCACTATCCTAGTATTTATGACCACTGTACCAGAAGTTTTTACCAGCATTTTTTTTTCTACATAATACCATCCTCCCTTGGTTATCATTGCATAGTAGACACATATACACAATGGTATTGTAAAAACACTTTCTTTGCCCTGATGTTTATTGTTTCACCAAGATTAGGAGTTCGTTTATCACAATGATTATTCTTTTCTTATGATGTGCTTGGTCTTCATGTCTGTTATGCTTGCTTCCTTTTTCACTTTTATTAAACAGTGAAAAATAATAAAAACTGATTACGGTATATGTAAGTTTATAATGGTTTGTGCTACCTTTTAATCTGCTTGAATTTTTAAGAAAATTTTATAAACCCAACAGACATTTACTGTATCTTTTCAATTGAACAGCAATGCAAACAACCTAATTACTACTTAAATAATAGAATGTAATGTGCTATACATACTTAAGAGTTAAGTCTGCTCAAATATCAATCAGCCATTGTGTCTCATCAGTTAGCACAGGGTGACCACTGTTTAATGTGTCAGTCAAATCAAGCTCACTTTCATTTGCTTCAACTTCTTTTTCTTATCAAGAGGTTTCCTAAAGACCCTGCTTCTTATCAAGGCATATCTTTTAAATTTGACCCTAGGGATCTTCTAAATTCTGCAACTGTTTTATATGTGCTACATGAGCTACAGCTACATTTTTTGCTTTCTGCAACTGACTTAATGACTTACAGCAAGCCTGAGACTGAAATAAAGGAGTCACTTGGGAAAATATGAATTTGGATATCCTATATCCTTGCAGAGGTTTGCAGTGTCTCTTTTAAGCCGGTGTCTTTTGGGAACACAGCAAAAAGATACTGTATTGAGTCCCAGTGTTAGCTGTAAAACCAGCACCTACAGCATAATTAATAAATGAGATATAAAATAATAAAACGTCTGGATATTTTGTACAATTAAATCTGTTTTTTTAGGTGTATTATATGTACTGTACTTGTATTATGTTTAAAAGAGTTTTCCCTTCTCTATTTATTTATTTATTGTATCTAAAGCCAAAATAGTTTCTTACAATTTTGGATAAAATAGGGAAAAGTTAAAACTCCTTTCAGTTTTTTTTACCTTCTGAGTCCCATTGAGGACATTTTTCTTCACATTCTGTCATGAACATACAACAGAGATGAAATCTTTCCAAAGTGAGAATGTTAATAGTAGAACAAGTTTCCCTATTTGAAAATTTCACATCTGCTCCTGTCTAGGTGACAACTTCAATTTAACCACTTGCCCTCCAGAAGATTTATCCCCCTTCCTGACCAGGTCATTTTTTGCGATACAGCGCAGCATTAATTTAACTGGCAATTGCGAGGTCATGCAATGCTGCATCCAAATGAAATTTACATCCTTTTCTTCCCACAAATAGAGCTTTCTTTTGGTGGTATTTGATTGCCTGTGCAGTTTTTATCTTTTTTGTTATAAACAAAAAAAGACCGACAATTTTATAAAAAAAACTATATTTTTGACTTTTTGCTATTAAACATGTCCAGTAACAAAATTTTAAAAAATCTAATTTTGTCATAAATTTAGGCCAAAATGTATTCTGCTACATGTCTTTGCTAAAAAAAATCCCAATATGTGTAAATTAATTGGTTTACGTGAAATTTATAGCGTTTACAAATGGTGGTATATATACTGGATTTTTTTTTTTTACTAGTAATGGTGGCAATCAGTGACTTATTACGGTATTAGGGGACTGCTTTGGGCATTCTGACACCGAGGGGAAACTGACTTAGTGTCACTGACATCTCCAGTGACACCCAGAGAGTGATCAGTGCTAATAAAAAGCACTGACACTATACTAATGGCACTGGTCAGGAAGGGGTTAACGTTTGGGGCGATCAAAGGGTTAACTGCATGTTGTTTTACTAAGAGGCTGTGTGCTGTTTTTCACTGTAAGCTAATTTGTACGGCTCTGCTATGTAGAGCCATACAAAGCAGTGCGCATGAGCTGAAAGGGGAGAGATCTGTAGTGTTTACATACAGGTCTCTGCCCCATCAGAAATCCTCGGAAATCGCTGGGAGTCGGTGCGGAATCACTGGCCAGGCGTGCGCCCCCTACCCAGAGCTGCATAATCACGTATATATACATGATTTTGCATACCCATTCAGCATTTCTGCTATAGGGTGGTGTGGAAGCAATTAAAATGTAAAATTATAAGTAAACATTTCCTTTTTTATTTTTTGCAATGATAGTAAAGGACTTCTATATCAAACAGTCTGGTCTTTGTTGCAGTGGTCACCAGTACAAAAAAAACTAAATCATACTATGTAAACTTTCACCCTTTCACTATTGGACAATTTTTTTCACATGCTAAAATATGCATTTTTGACAGGGACATGTACTTAATCACTTGAGCTCAGGAAGGTTTATGACCAGGCCATTTTTTACTATTTAGCACTGCGCTACTTCAACTGGCAATTACATGGTCATGCAACACTGTACCCAAATGAATTTATTTAATTGTTTTCTACACAAATAGAGCTTTCTTTTGGTGGTATTTGGTCACCAATGGGTTTTTTCGTCATGTAAATAAAGAAACAACATTTGGAAAAAAAAAACAATATTTTTACTTTCTGCTATGAAAGATATTCAATAAAAAATTGAATTTCTTCATAAATGTAGGCCATAATGTATTCTGCTATATGTCTTTGGTAAAAAAAATCCCAATAAGTGTATATTGACTGGGTTTGTGTGAAAGTTACAGCCTCTACAAACTATGGCATATATATTGGAATAGTTATTTATTTAAACTAGTAATGGCAGTGATCAGCGACTTATAGTGGGACTATGATAGTGCGGTGGGCAACTAACTGACACTGAGTGGGAACTGACTAACTGACATCATCAGTGACACTAATACAGTGCTCAGTGATAACACTGTACACTGTCACTGTACTAATGACACTGGCTGAGAAGAGGTTAACATCTGAGGGTAATCAAGGGTTTAAGTGTGTGCCTAACAAGTGTTAATGAATGTAAACTGTGCTGCTTTTCAATTAAAATCTATTTGTTCTTTCTGCCAAAAAAATAGATTGTTCCCTTTGTACAGAGCCCTGTCTTGTTTAGGACAGGGCTCTGGGCTGTGATTGGACACAGTTGATTAGCAGGTCCTGGCCAGGAATCACTGGCTGGGACCTGCTGACAAAATTCTGCTGTGTATAATCACAATAGGTGATTATAAATATGTATTAAAATAAGTATAAATTAAGTGAATGTATGCAAAATATGTCAAGTCTAAAAACTGCATGCACCTACAGAATGTACAAAATGGTGAAAAAACTATGATTCCCATAACTTTCAGTAGGTGACATTTTAAAAACCTTTACAGCAAAACAGCTTGATGCTATTTCCATTCTCATTTTTATTAGTTTTCTTAAAATGATTACAACAAAGCTTTAATCATCATAGCACATTCAATGAATCATTCCACATCAATCACAAAATAGCCGTTACCCCCAAGTTTGGCGCTAACCACAAATGATAGCTCTAACGTTACAATGTATTTCTCCCACTTTAGCTTGTATTGGCCAATGGACCAATACATGTTCCACAACTGTATTTATTCAACTATAAGACATGCAAGACCCTTCTTTTTTTCAGTTTTAATGATGACTAAGCATTATTAACATGTAATTAAATTACTCATGTTACATATTATTAGTAAAATTGTTTAATTTTATTTTTATTATTGAATTATCTGTAATAAATTTCTTTCTCAGAGTCATAAAAGGTAAGCACAATGAACATAAGTATGCACAATGGAAATGTGGCAATTCCTGACCGAGTTATTGTATTCACACGCAAATTTGCTGAGCACATGACATGACTATAACTACCTATTTCCAAATACAGATTTTCTGGTTCACATGATTTTTTTCAATGTTTCAACTACACTTTCAGCCTATATGTATAGTACCCATAGTCAATGAAATAAGATAATAGAATGAATACTCCTGTTATTGACCTGTACTTCTGCCATGAAATCATAACTCCAAATTGAATGAGAAATACAAACTCCTCTAGGTACACTATATAATAGAAATTGCAAGGAAATGAATATTCTGAGGAAATAGCTGTTTGTTTTACATCATTTTGAAAAGGAGGGTCTGCATTGCTTATCCACTTCACCTCCTGAAAGTTTTACACCCTTCCTGACCAGGCCATTTTTTTCTATTCAGCACTGCGCTATTAAAATGGTAATCGTGCTGTCATGCAACGCTTGTCCTAAACAAAATTTATATCCTTGTTGCACACAAATATAGCTTTCTTTTGGTCTACTTTCTGTTATAAAAATTATCCGATAAACTCAAATTTCTTCATAAATTTAGGCAAAATGTGTTCTGCTACGTTTTTGGTAAAAAAAAATCCTAATACGTGTATATTAATTGGTTTGCCTGAAAGTTAGTGTCTACAAACTGTGGTATATATAGTGGAATTTATACAGTTTTCCCTTTCTGACATTTCTTGAGGTACTGAAATGCCAGGGCAGTACTAAAAACCAACAAATTAAAGCTTTTTGGAAAGTCGACACCTCAAGCAATTTGCTGAGAGGCATGTTGAGTTCATGGAAGATTTTATTTTTTGTCACAAGGTTTTAAAATATGACACAAATAATGTTTTTCTTTTTTTTTACACAAACTTGTCACTTAAATAATATATTGCTCACACATTCCATGGGTATATGTGGAATTACACCCCAAATACATTTTGGGGTATGGGGATACCACATGTGTAAGACTTTTTTGGGAGCCTAGCTGCATACGGGGCCCAAAAAGCAATGACCACCTTCAGACTTTCAAAGGACATAATTTCCTCATGTCCCTTCCTCGTTACCCCTCACAGTTTCACAGGCCCTGAAATGTTAGGATAGCACAACCACCCCCCCACCACCAAATAACCCCTTTTTTGGAAAGTAAATACACTAAGCTATTTGCTGAGAGGCATGTTGAGTCAATGGAAGATTTTATTTTTTGCCACAAGTTTTTGGAAAATGACAAAAAAAATGTATTTACACAAAGTTGTCACTTAAATGATATATTGCTCACACATGCCATGGTATATGTGGAATTACACCCCAAACACCTTCTGCTGCTTCTCTTGAGTATGGGGATATCACATGTGAGAGACTTTTTTTGCAGCCTAGCCACATACAGGCACCCAAAATCCAATGACTACCTTTAGGCTTTCAAAGTGCATATTTTCCTCATGCCACTTCCTCACTAAAGAATGCACAACACAGAGGGAGCAATTAAATCATTGACTGCCTAATCACTAAATAAGTGTCGTCGTCTAAACCATAAATAACTGGCAAAAAAAAAAGGGTCACGGACAGAGGATACTGCCCTCTGTGTGAGACAAGTGGACAGCAAACAAGGCATGTATCAAGAAGTGTAATAACACAAAAATTATTTGATTACAAAAAGATAAAATAAAATTAGTTTTGAACTATAATGCACAGTACTCAATACCCAAAATATCACAAACAACAATATTAAAAACAATGTCAAAGTAGGGACGTCCGGACGTCAGTGGTGATATATATATCCTGCGGAACACACGACGCGTTCTATTAATCTCAGACAAAAACATTAATAAATAGACCCCTATATGTTACATTTTTGTAGTGAACTTAGAGTTTTTATTTACACATATTGATCTTGTAAGAAATGTATAATGCCACAAATATAATGTATAAATGATCTTCCTATGCTAAGCATTTAAAGTGTTACCAAACCCAGGACCCTGCACTCACTCTATCTGGTCTCCCACAGTGCACAGGACATGGAAATTCAATTATTTTAGTAAATATAAACTGCTAAATACATTTTCTCATCAGCAGTTAGAGCAGTCTTGTGACTTCTATCAGTGATCAGCAGAGCATTGGTTAAAGCTTGTAGTTGGAGTTTTTATTTTGGTCTAGGAGGATGCAGAACCCCTGACCTCTAACTAGGCAGTGCTGAAGTACTGATTGGCCCTGTGCTGATCACATGCACTCTCCCAAGAAAAAAAAACCTCTCTATCAATACATACCAAACTGAGCATGTGCAGTGTCTCCACAATATGTCTTATCATGAGATAAGAGGGAGACACTGGAAAAAGGGGAGAATCAGAGAAGTCAGGATCAAACATCCCTTTTACACAATGCAGAGGATTAACCCCTTAGGTTCCACAGTGAGTATAACAAGCATGCTTTACTGCATATACAGACTGATTTTACTGTTGTGCGTTTAGTAACACTTTAATTTACTTTAATTAAAGTTAGAAATGTAAAGTATATTAAACAAAGAGCTCATTATCACATTTTGCTAACACATATATACCCAGGAGAACATGAAAATAACAGATTCACCAATTATTTAGTGCTTATACTTTAATTTAGTTTGGCATAACATAGCATGGGATCAAAACACAAATTCCCAAGACTAATTTTCAAACATTGTTAATTGCAAGCAGGCGTAGTGTTTATTTAAATCAAAGTGTGTAGTCTACATGTATGTCAATTTACGTATACTTGCTTAACACAAAGTCATGGTGATTCATTTACTAAAGTCAAACAGGCCATTCACTTTGCAAGGGAAGTGGCGCTTTGCAAGGGAATTTCCCCTAATTTTCAGCAAAGCTTAGTGAATGTGGTGAAAATAGAATGCCCAAGAGCTTTACCGCATTCACTAAACTCTGGGGTAAATAACCCTGCAAAGTGAAAAGCTTATTTACCTTTAGTAAATCAACTCTATAATATCTTTATACTGCAGACTACCTTCAACATTTGGGTCCAGGAACCTTAACCTCTTCCCATCCAGCCCATGTCGATTAACGGCCGGACAGGAGCACTGCCAAATCGGATGGACGTTTCTAAACATCCCCCCCACATCCACCACCTGTACGCGCTCCCTGGGAGCACACAGCACCGCGATCAGCGCCCACTGTGTCCGGAGGACACAGTAGAACACGGATCGCTGTACAGGACCTCTGTGAGAGGTCCCGATTCATGTGATCAATGATTGGCCAATCAGTGATCACATGAACAGTAGAAGACAAGATGTCACTTCCTGACATCATTGTTTACTACTTGTGAAATCTGTGAATGATCACAGAGGTCACATGGTACATGGCTATTCACAACAGCTTTGTACCATGTGACAAGCTGTGACCAATCACATTTTTCACAGTATTTTTCAACGGCTGCAGGAATGCAGCCAGAGATAAGGAGAAATGATTGCTTTTACAGCCTTTATGGGTGACAATATGTAAAAAAAAAAAAATAATAATAATATAAAAAAATGTAAAAATACATTTTGAAAAATTATGATTTTTGGTTATAAACTAATTTGGGTTACTTTTTTTTTTTACTAAAAAGATAGATTAATACATTTTGCCCAATATTTATAAAGAAATATTATTCATTTGCAAAATTTTATAAGAAAAACACTTTTTTAAAAACATTTTTGGACTTTTTCATTTGTATAGAAAAAAAAATAAAACTCCCAGTAGCAAATAAATACCACCAAAATAAAGTTCTATCTGTCTCAAAAAAATGCAAAAAAAATCATATGGGTACAGTGTTGCATGACCACGCAATTGCAATTCAAAGTGTGATAGTGCTGAAAGCTGAAAACTGGTCTGGACTGAAAGGGGGTGAAAGTGTCCGGACTTGAAGTGTTTAAAGGATAAGGTCACCTTTTAGACAAAAATAAGAAATGCACATTTTTTGCAGGTAAAAAAATGTGCATTTATTATTTTTGCCTATAGAAGCCTGAAAAGTATTGCGCCAGCAATCAGTAGATCGCTGATGCCATGCAGGTCTCCTGCAGACCTGTCAGATTATCTGTTTGTTGTACAGGATGTAAGAACAAGTAGATATTCAGACAGGAAGCTTCAGTAGTTCATGGCGCTCTGCAGCTGCTAAGGCTGTTGGGACTTGCAGTTTATTCATTCACGGAAGGTCATGAATGATGCGGCCGTGTGGCCGGAGCCCTTCAGGGCCACGCAGTTTTCAAATTTGACAGATAGTATGCAGAGACTTTTTCCCACACTACCTGTCAGAGGGAGGGGAGGGCGGTGGGCAGCAGATGCGGCTATGCAAACATGTTACATGTTCCACTCTAAAAATGGGTGGAACATGTAACACGTTCCCAAAGGTGAACATATCCTTTAAGCTCAAATGTGCGGCCCCCCGGCGTCTGGGCTTTGGCGCAGAGCGGCCGCACATTTGCGTGCAATTAAAAAAACATATGTGCTGAGAGCACGCGCCCTGCGCACTCCCAGCACGCATGTCCAGTACTCACGGAAAGGTCCCGATCTCCTCTTTCAAACGGGACCTTTCCCGATCATGTGACCACCGTGATGGCCAATCACATGACTCTAAAACCCCGCCCTGCCTCCTGGCTTCTGAAACCCTTAAAGGGCTGGGAGGCGCCGGCACCAAGGGGTTAAATTGTGGGCTGATCTACTCTGCAAGATTCAACATTTCCTGGTGGTGTCAGAATCTGAAACTCCCACCCCTCCACCACCTCCTACAACTTCTCATTGGCCAGTGAAGTTGCCCAACATAGTGATGTTCCAATGTGACAGTGCAGGAGTTAGGGGGAGGAAGGGAAGACTTAGACCTGCCTTCCTTCCAAGAATAGGATGAAGGCACTGCACTTTATACAGATTGCTAGTTTATCACTCTGTTCTTAAAGAAGCATATGTTAAGATTTGGAAAGGGTTTTTAAAGCAAAATATGTTTTATAAAAATGATGATCATGGGTGTAATATATTTGGTGTCAACTGATGAATACAGGTAACACTTCCGATTTCTTATAATAGGAAATATTTGAACACTATCTTTTTATATGTCACAACACAGATAACTTGTGTGGATTGTTGACAGTGCTAAACAAATTGGTAAATTTAGCAACTTCATCAAATCTATTTTTTTCAGCAAATTGCAAGCACTTAATTTACCTGTATATATGGATGCAGTTTGGTCAAATCTTTGGGGAGTCATGTACTTCAAGAATCAAAGTTATAGGAAGTCATAAAGTGCACCATTCTCTTTAGATTATTCTCAGATGAATTAAACATTTGTAATTCATGGAAAACTATTAGGTTGGAAACACATTTATACACTGTGAAAATGCTCGCTTCATCACACATTTCTGGAAAGAACAGTAATGCAGGACCCATGGTGGCATTTATTTTGCACACAAACTGTAAGTTTCATTTTAAATGGCACCCCAATGTATCTTGAAGATCAATGCATGTGCATTTTAGGATCCCACATGATCTGTGCCTTGTAGTGTGCTGGGTTATAAAATTGACCAATTGCTTATGCGTTGGCAGTACATTAAAAATGAACTGGGTGAATTAACCACTTCAAGTCCGGACACTTTCACCCCCTTCCAGTCCAGGCCAATTTTCAACTTTCAGTGCTATCACACTTTGACTGACAATTGCACAGTCATGCAACACCGTACCCATATGAATATTTTAGCATTTTTTGACACAGATAAAACTTTATTTTGGTGGTATTTAAAATTTTTTTGCTATATAAATTAAAAAGTCCAAAAATTTTGAAAAAAAAGTGTTTTTCTTATAACATTTTACAACTAAATAATCTTTCTTCACACATATTGGCCAAAATGTATTCATCTATCTTTTTAGTAAAAGAAAATAACCCAAATTAGTTTAGAACCAAAAATTATAATTTTTCAAAAATGTTTTTACATTTTTTTTTATATTATTATTTATGTTTTTTTAACATACTCTCATCCTAGCAGTACAGTGTCACCATAGTGAAACTGTACTACTTGTGGGGTGATGAAGATGTTTTCTTTTTTTACACTGATTGCTTTTACACTCATAAAGGCTGTAACAGCAATAATTTCTCCTTCTCTCTGGCTGAATTCCTGCAGCCATTAAGAAATACTGTGAGAGCTGTGATTGGCCACAGCTTGTCACATGGTACAGGACTGTTGTGAATAGCCTTGTACCATGTGACCTCTGTGATCATTCAGATTCACACATAGTAACCATTGATGTCAGGAAGTGACATCTTCTTTACTACTATTCATGTGATCACTGATCAGTGATCAGTGATCACATGAATCGGGACCTCACACAGAGGTCCTGTACAGTGATTTGTGTTCCGCTGTGTCCTCTGGACACAGTGGGCACCGATCGCGGTACTGCGCGCTCCCAGGGAGCACTCACAGGCAATGGATGCGGGGGGGGGCATTTAGAAACAGCCACCCGCATCGGCAGCGCTCCCTTCCGGACGTTTATCTACATGGGCCGGATGGGAAGTGGTTAACAGAATGCATGTAAACGTGCATGTGATAGCACACTGCAACACACCAGACAGGTGTTGAGGCGACCTAGTACCTGCTGAATGAACCAGGTTTCCTCATCTATAATACTAAACTTTAATAATTAAAGGAAATCTGTGGCCACAGCATACACTGTCATGTCATAACATCAACGCTGTAATAACAATACAAACAATAGTAACATTTGACAATTCTATATACGTTTACATGCATAATCTCCTTTCATGTTGTGAGTTCTGCCTGTCTACTGGTCACCCCTTTCCACAACTTCCTGGATTCCCTGCATGCTTTGCAGCTTTTGCACGTTTTGCATTTTTCCATGGTTGGCAGTCAAAACAGTCCTATCCTGAATGTAATTCTTTCGCATTCAGGAAAGGGAGGTTTAACCTTACCTAAACGCAGAAGCTCTTAACCACTTCCCGTGGCTTTGCAGATGCGCAAAATCACAGTGGCCGTGGCTGTCAATCACCGGGTCCCGGACAGTAATTACTCACCGGTGCCTGGTGATTGCTGAGCATCTCTGATGGGAGGGGGGAGAACTGTTTGTAAACAATACAGTTCTCTCCCCTGTCAGCTCCTCCACAACGCTTTGCATGGCTGTGCATAGCAGTGTGCTTACAGTGAAGTACAAACACACAGCCCCACAGTAAAACACGCACAGCACACAGTTACCCCCTTTGATTGCCCCACAAAAATAGTCACAAATATAGTTTTTTTCTCAAAATTGTCAGTCTTTTTTTTATAGCGCAAAAAATAAAAAAAGGTGATCAAATACCACAGAAAGAAAGCTCTATTCATAAGAAAAAAAAAACGTAAATTTAATTTGGGTGCAACGCATGACCGTGCAATTGTCAGATAAAGTAACGCAGCGCCGTAACACAAAAAATGGCCTGGTCAGGAAGGGGGGTAAATCCTCAGGAGGGCAAGTGGTTAAATTCTGCTAAAAGCCTATGTTTACATGGACACACAGGCTTTTATGGAGTTGAGTTTAGGAGCTTTGGCAAAAAAATTCCAAAAGCTCCTAAACTCAAGTTTAGCAGCTGCTCATGTGCATGCAGCCTTAGAGTTGTGCATTGATATGCAAGTATACTTTTCCCAGCTAGCTGAGGGAGAACTGCTTACCCCAACTGGGAATTCAGACTCACCTGAAACAAAATTTGAATACCATTTTAAGATTTTTAAAATATGCCCACTGTCTGCTATTACAACCCAGAAACACACTTCTGTGCATCCTTCTGCAATTTTTTTTCCTGCTAATGCATGCCATAGACGGTTCGTTTATTGGCCGATTTTTCGTCCGAAAGAATAATCGGCTGATTTTCACACTGTTAGTGGGGCAATGGCATCGGCCGATTTTTGCGGTTCCTCCTCATTTCGTTTATCAGTCATGCTGGAAAATTTGTGAAAAACGGTCGATTTACGCAATCATTGGTGGCAACATCAGTTTACAAAACGAACAATAGTTTGTTTTTCAGACAGAAAATCGGCCGATAAACGAACCGTCCATGGCCTGCATAAGGGCTTGATGTACTTCAGGGTGAAGCCCAACACCTACCATACACTCACAGCACTCTTACTGGCCACTGAGGAACACTCATTGGACTGGAGGGTGGGCATTGGTGGATGAGCTTTAACCCCAAAACTACAGAAGTTATACTTTGTAATAAAGTGAAACTAATATCATTGGGTTGAACAGATAATAGCTTTCTAGCTAACAATCCATTTCATCCTGTGATACCTGATTTTATACAATACTTTAACATTTAAAAGTATAGGATGGTTTTCCCCTGCTATATCTTTCTCACCTTCAGTCTTTCTCTACTGTTGTGGGGGAACTAGCCCTACCCCTGCAGACCAGTTCAATACTTATCTTTTTCACCAAGTGAGGGATGGGCTATTTCCTGTATTTTCTTTGGCCCCACATCTTTAAACTGGAAGAATCAGGAGGATGGTACACACATTCTCTCAGCAACTTTGAAACCAATATTGCTACTGATGGATATACCTGGATTTTCATTATATTACACTTAAATGTTACCAGAATGTCATATTCTACACCTACCGTCTGTGTAATGCATTTGACTATCTGTATCCAAATCCTACAGTAATTATATTTCACATTTCTTTTTAGGTACCATCCATGTACACTCACCGGCAACATAAGCTTTGGCTAGTGCCAAGAAAATATCCCCCACAGAATTACACCACCAACATCAGCTTGGACCATTGATGCAAGGCAGGATGGATCCATGCTTTCATGTTGTTTACACCAAATCTTGACCCTTCCATCTGAATGTTGTATCAATCAGTCTGCCCATTCTCCTCTGACATCAACAAGGCATTTTCATCCACACAACTGTAGCTCACTGGATATTTCCTCTTTTTTTAACCATTCTCTGTAAACCCTAGAGGTAGTTGTGCATGAAAATTCCAGCAGATTAGCAGTTTTTGAAATACTCAGACCAGCCCAGATGGCAGCAACAACCATGTCACATTCAAAGTCACTTCATTCCCCTTTCTTCCATATTCTGATGCTCAGTTTCAACTTCAGCAAGTTGTCTTCCCCACGTCTACATGCCTAAATGCATTGAGTTGCTGCCATGTGATTGGCTGATTAGCAATTTGTGTTACCAAGCAATTGAACAGGTGTACCTAATAAAGTGGCTGGTGAGTGTATATTCGGTTCTGTGTTGTAAACTGCCCAATTCATATGCAAAATAAAAAATAAAGAATGCATTAAAAAAGTATAGAATGGTAAAAAGCTTTTATTTAATGCCCCCCTCCACAACAGTGCATGTTAAAAAATGTGGTACTGTCAAGTATGGAGGAGCATGTGATTCAACCCACTACCTCCTATGTGACAGTGAAGGTGCTCATGAATAGCCCACTGCTTATCACATGGGAGTGGGGAAAAAAGGAGCTCTGCGCATGCTTTAACAGGCCTTCTTTTTCTTACTCTTGGCATCTTAGTAGAAGAAAAGAAGCAAATTTGAGTGTGCACTGCTTGGGAAGGGGATAATAAATTCGAACTGAAGTAATTTTTTTTTTTAGAGTGTTGGGGGATTAGCATCACTGTCAGATTTGTATTTCTTTCTTTGTCTCCGTTAGGGAAGCTCTCCATCTCTAATGGTCCTGATCACCAATGTCATCAGGAGTTAAACTGCTGGTAAAACCAAACTTTTGAGTTGCCACCATAACAGAAAAAGGAAAACAAATCATCCAATGGGGACATTTGTTCCTGTGACAACTGTCTAAAAGGGGATTTCCTTCACTTTAGAAAGATATCTTCTCACTTCCTGTAGGGTCTACAGGACAGGAAGTGAAGGGGAAAAAATGTCCAATGAAACAAAACTGACAGTGGTTTTAACCATCCTCTACTTTATCTAAAATGAAAAAAGTGTCTTTTAGCACAAACCTGTTGCGCTTAACCCTTCATGCCAACGTAACACAAATATGTGGCCACAGCACATTCCCAGCACAAAGACCGTGGTGTCACTGAGAGCCCTGGGGCCCGTTCTAACGATCGGGACCCGGGACTCCTGATTGGCTATCACAGTGATCAGTCACTGAGAATCCTGCCCCCCATGGGTTTTTTCCTCTCTGAATGGAAGAGAGAGATACATTGTATCTCTCTCTCTCCTTGCAGAGAGAAAAAAAAACAACTGTTTATAAAAAATATATAAATAAATATTAAAAAACAAAGAAAAAATACCTAGATCGAGGTATGATCTAGTTTAGTGCCAGGGTTAGTATTTGGGCCAAGGTCAGGATTTTTTTTTTCTAATTGGCATTAGTGTCAGTGTGTTTTAGGTAAAAAAAAACAAAAAACAAAATGTGCACTATTGTTTCTGGGCTGTAGTACAGGTACAAACAACAAATAACATACACATATATGGTATCACTGCAATCGTCAAGAGCTTGAAAATTTATTTTGGGTTGTTCTTTGGTGGTAGGTTTTGGTAGTAACAAGAAACACACAGCCAAATTAAAAAAAATGATTTGTTTACTATTTTGGGCCAGTTTTCCTTTAATAATAAAAAAAATCAGGAGATATCCATTACCATTTACCATCAAATAAAGCCCAATTTGTCCTGAAAAAAAAACAAGGTATAATTCACCTGAATGTACAAAGTAGTTGTGATGATATGTACAGTTTTACTAACACATGTCAAAGTTGTAAAATTTTACTTAGACTTTAAGATTTGCTTTACAATTAGGCGTAAAGTGGTTAAACAATATGTAAACCCAGCATTTCATATTCCTGATACGTGCCTGCAGTACCATGTACTTGTATGTAAAAGTATCTTGTTCTCTTTGTATAGCTTCCTTTGTATGAAATCTCTGGTGTTCCTGCCAGTTCCTCTGGTTTCCTATAAAAAACTGAGAGCACAGCATGGTACGTTCTCTAGTTGTGCTGGGAACTCAGCCTCTTCTCCTCCAATGATCAGACTTATCCTGAAACAACCCCCCCACAGCTTTTCACTGGGAAGATTGGTGTCCTACTGCTTCTCCTCCCCTAGCTCTTATGCAGCTGAGTATGTATTCACTTGTAAAAAGAGGAAAAAGGGTATTTTTGTTGTCTTTTATATCTATACACACATTTTGCCTTTAATTTCTATTTTAAACTGAATGGGATGTTATACAAGATGAGGGCTTACAATCACTTTAACTCTGCACAGGAAAAGCACATGTTTGCTTTAAGTAATCAGAACATATATAATCAAACTGTTAATATTTCAATTAAAAAAAAAATCCACCAACCTGACAACTTACCATCAAACTTTCTATGCCATGATGTGAATGCAGTACGGACAAAATGGCTTGTTTCTTGGACAATATTGGCAAATTCCAGTTGACTTTGATGGCTGAGTTTATCCTCCATTTCAGTTGTGCAGCATGTGTATTCCTGAGAACAGACACGCAGATGATCCCCTGAAGGAAAATTACAGAAAAAGTTTTTTTGTGTTTATAAAAAAAGAAAGCACCACAAGATTGATTATTTTGTAGTCTAAATTCATGAATCTTTCATGATAAACATGTCTTGTTGTTAGACTGTATATTAGAATATGACTAAAGCCCAGAAGATAAAAACAATTAAAATTAAAAATTCATACAAGAGGCATGAAGATGCTAGTTTGTGTGTGATAGCATAAATTTGAAAGAAGCTCTTTATTATTTCTGTTTTATTTTGTTTTGCTTGTCAGGGTAGAATATTCTGATGGGAAACTGCAATAATGACATCTCTCAAAAAGAGCCATAGCAAAAATGCAAAGAGCATAATGAATGAAATTTTTGTCAGGAGCTGACTGTCAATAATTTCCAATAAGTAAACTGTCAATGCAAATAAAATACATAGATAACAAAGTCATATTAAATATACATATAAAACATCCTGGCAGATTAATAATTATAACCACCAAATAGTAGTGTTGCATGGGCAATGCCTTCTAAAGCCAACAGTATTGAGTAAGAAGACCCTCTTACTAAACCCATGCACCCTATAAAATTTGACCAAGCCACAATACAAGCCATGGCAATTTTTAAACAAAAAGTAGGAAAGTGCAGCGCTAAAATATATCTATCTATATATCTATATCTATATCTATATATATATATATATATATATATATATATATATATTGTCCAAGCAGATATAAATAAGATTAAGTATATAAGTATCCTATCTCTGATTAAATAATAATAAATAAATAAAATTCCGATATGCAGACAATATAAACAAGATAAAATGACTCTTGTGCTTCGGTGACTCTGGACCCGGTATCAGTGCAATAGTGATAAGGTAATGCACAGTCACCGGACGCACATAATAATTGCGCCTTATGTAAATAATCTAGATGTCATCAGATAAAGAGAAGATCAGGAGATGGGTGGTCCTCCCTCTAAGGGTTGGTGGGTCATCAAACTGGATACTATGAGGTTGGTGTAGATGTTCCTCGTCCTCTAGGGGTCCCCTTTCCAAGACCTGTTGTATCTTTCTAGGTGTGCAGATCTCCACTAGGAAGTAATGATCCGTCCTGGGGTGATGGGTCTGTGGGCTAAAGAACTCCCCCAGGGGGTAGGAACAGAGATACTTCCATATTGTAGTAGGTATAAAATTACTTTCCTGTGATGCATCAAAAAATAGATAATGTAAAACAGCAGAGAGAAATCGATGAGGACTAACCATCTGGTATTGTAAGATGGCCGCCGGAGCTCCACGTTGCTCCGGCGGTGTGATGTCATGGCGTGGTGTGGCTCCTCCTATAGGAGGAGCTCCGGTGGCCATCTTACAATATTAGATGGTTAGTCCTCATCGATCTCTGTCTGCTGTTTTACATTATCTATTTTTTTGATGCATCACAAGAAAGTAATTTTATACCTACTACACTATGGAAGTATCTCTGTTCCTACCCCCTGGGGGAGTTCTTTAGCCCACAGACCCATATCCCCAGGACGGATCATTACTTTCTAGTGGCAAAAATCCCAGGACCACACAGGGGGACCTAGTGAATGACCTGCAGAGAGCTGGGAGCAACGTAACAAAGGCTACCATCAGTAACACACTACACCACCAGGGACTCAGATCCTGCAGTGCCAGACGTGTCCCCCTGCTTAAGCCAGTACATGTCTGGGCCCATCTGAAGTTTGCTAGAGAGCATTTGGATGATCCAGAAGAGGATTTGGAGAATGTCATATGGTCAGATGAAACCAAAATAGAACTGTTTGGTAGAAACACAACTCGTCGTGTTTGGAGGAGAGAGAATGCTGAGTTGCATCCAAAGAACACCATACCTACTGTGAAGCATGGGGGTGGCAACATCATGCTTTGGGGCTGTTTCTCCGCAAAGGGACCAGGACGACTGATCCATGTACAGGACAGAATGAATGGAGCCATGTATCGTGAGATTTTCAGTGCAAACCTCCTTCCATCAGGAAGGGCATTGAAGATGAAACATGGCTGGGTCTTCCAACTGTCAGGGCAGGACCCGAGGAACGGACAGGCAGGCCTAACAATGTAACGCACTGGCTGACGACAACCACTACCCACAGACCGAAGTCCCCCAGGGCACGGAGTCTAAGTCCCAGGCTGCCCTTCACCAGGGCCCCTGATGGTGGGGATGGACTTGACGCAGCCAGGAACCAGGTCGCGGCCCCCGAGACACCTCAGCTGCGGTAATGGCCGCCGCCAATGGCGTGTAGCTGGTGGAAGAGACAAAAGAGTAGTCAGACAAGCCGGGTCAACAACAACAGGACAAAACAGTACAGGACAGCAGACGAGAATCACAGGTCACGAGCCGGGTTCAGCAACAGAGGGTCAGATCAAGGGAGAATATAAAGAATAGTCAAGTCACAAGCCGAATCAGATACCAGGAGAGTCACGAGAGTCAGAACAGAGTAATAGCAACACAAAGACACAAGACACAAGTGCAAAGAGCATGTGCGGGCCACAGGCTTATATGTCATCAGCCACACCCCTCTGGGGGATGGACCACAGAGACCTGAAGGCATAAAAGGATTCCCATCATGCACAGCAGAATCCAAGATGGACGCCAGCACATGGAGTAACATAACCTCAGGGAAAAGGTAGGACCTTGACAGTACCTCCTCCTCAAGGGCCCCTCCCCCTCCGCGGCTCAACAAAAGGTTTCTGAGGAAAGCGGGTATGAAAAGCGCGGAGGAGGGCAGGAGCATGGACATCCGCGGAAGGAACCCAGCAACGCTCCTCGGGACCATAACCGCGCCAATGAACCAGGAACTGTAATCGACCTCGCACCAATCGAGAGTCCAGGATCCGGCTCACCTCATACTCCTCATGACCGTCAACCCAGACAGGACGGGGCCGAGGCAGAGAGGTAGTGAAGCGATTGCAGATCAGAGGTTTCAACAGGGAAACATGAAAGATATTGGAGATCCGCATCCCAGACGGAAGGGCAAGGGCATTGGCCACCGGATTCACTTTGCGGAGAATGCGGAAAGGACCGACAAAACGGGGAGCTAGTTTGGGTGTGGGCACCCGAAGATTGAGGTTGCGAGTAGACAACCACACACGATCGCCGACCTGGTATGAAGGAGCGGGCAACCGTCTGCGATCAGCCTGGAACTTCTGGCGCTGAGCTGAGTCCCTCAAGGCCCTCTGGATCTGCCCCCATGAAGAACGCAGGGCAGCAAGATGGTTCTCCACAGCCGGAATGTCCTGTGGTGAGAACCTCTCAGGTAATACCGTGGGTTGGAACCCATAGTTGGCCATGAAAGGAGACATCCCGGAGGAGGAGTTGACCGCCGAGTTCCTGGCAAACTCTGCCCAAGGCAGGAGATCGGCCCAATCGTCCTGATGGTCTGAAATATAACACCGAAGGAATTGTTCTAAGGCCTGATTGGAACGCTCCGCAGCCCCATTGGACTGCGGGTGGTAGGCTGAAGAAAAGGAGAGACTAATACCCAACTGGGAGCAGAAGGCGCGCCAGAATCTGGACACGAACTGACTCCCGCGGTCCGAGACAATCACCTTGGGCAACCCATGCAGGCGAAAAATCTCCCTGGAAAAGACCGTGGCCAGTTCTTGCGCTGTGGGTAATTTCCTGAGTGGAATGCAATGGCACATCTTGGAAAACCGATCGACGATCATGAGGATGACCGTATGACCCCGAGACACCGGGAGGTCTACAATAAAGTCCATACCTAGATGTGACCAAGGACGCTCCCCATTGGGAATGGGTTGTAGAAGACCCAAAGGGAGATGCCGTGGAGACTTATTCTGGGCACAGATCGAACATGCCGCTACATAAGAGGCAATGTCGGCACAGAGGGTTGGCCACCAGAATAAGCGAGAGACGACCCAACACAGCTGGTTCTTCCCCGGATGCCCGGCAGTTTTGGCGTTATGGTAGGTACGCAGCAGGCGGGTGCGCAATCCCTCGGGTACGAAACATCTACCCTCCGGCTTCCCGGGAGGAGCATCAGTAGGAGCCGCCAAAATCTGCTCCCCAAGAGGAGAGGTCAGACTGGTGCGAATGGCAGCCAGGATCTGATCTGGAGGTATTGGCTCAGAGTCTTCCCTGGACAACTCAGAGTATTGCCGTGATAACGCATCAGCCCTGACATTCTTGGAACCAGGCAAATATGAAACCACATAGTTGAAGCGTGACAAGAACAGAGCCCATCTGGCCTGGCGGGGTGTCAATCTCTTGGCCTCCGAAAGATAAGTCAGGTTCTTGTGATCGGTAAGAATGAGGACCGGAACCGCGGAACCCTCGAGCAGGTGCCTCCACTCCTTGAGAGCCAGGATGATGACCAACAACTCCCGATCTCCAATCTGGTAGTTGCACTCTGCAGAGGAAAGCTTCCTGGAGTAGAACCCGCAGGGAAGTAGGGGTTCATCGGGCGACCGACGCTGAGACAGGAGAGCCCCTACTCCCGTCTCGGAAGCATCAACCTCGAGGACGAAGGGCAACCCAGGATTGGGATGTGAAAGAATCGGAGCCGAAGCAAAGGCGGCTTTCAGAGCCTCGAAAGCTATGATGGCCTCGGATGGCCACTCGTGAGGGTTACTCCCCTTCCTGGTTAGGTCAGAGAGAGGCTTTGCCAATGTGGAGAAGTTCCTGATGAACTTCCGATAGTAGTTGGCAAAACCCAGAAAGCGCTGAATGGGCCGAAGACCATTGGGACGAGGCCACTGCAGAACCGCAGCAACCTTCTGAGGGTCCATGGAAAATCCCTCCGCGGAAATTATGTAGCCCAAAAAGGCAACTTGGGATCGATGGAACTCGCACTTCTCGAGTTTACAAAAGAGTCCGTTCTCACGCAATCGTTGCAGCACCTGCTTGACATCCTGGACATGAGACTCCATGGAGGTAGAGTAAACCAAGATGTCATCCAGGTAAACCACTATGCACTGCTGCAACAAATCACGAAGGACATCGTTTATGAATTCCTGAAAAACCGCGGGCGCGTTACACAA
This sequence comes from Staurois parvus, assembly GCF_062004578.1. Lineage (NCBI taxonomy): Eukaryota > Metazoa > Chordata > Amphibia > Anura > Ranidae > Staurois > Staurois parvus. The sequence continues at coordinate 14,111,207 of NW_028318039.1, read as the reverse complement.
CCCGAAGGGCATCACCAGGTATTCGTAGTGCCCGGTTCTGGTGTTAAACGCGGTCTTCCACTCATCCCTCTGTCTGATCCATACGAGGTTGTACGCCGCCCTAAGGTCGAGTTTGGTAAAGACTGTTGCTCCCTTAAGGCGGTCGAACAACTCAGAAATCAAAGGAATCGGATATGCATTTTTAATGGTAATCCGATTGAGACCCCTATAATCGATGCAGGGCCTCAATTCCCCACCTTTCTTCTTTACGAAAAAAAAACCTGCTCCTGCTGGAGAAGTAGACTTACGAATGTGCCCCCGGGAAAGCGCATCCACAACGTACTCCTCCATGGCCTTATTCTCCGCAACCGAGAGAGGGTACACCCTGCCACGCGTAGGAGTGGCCCCGGGTTGCAAGGATATGGCGCAGTCGTAAGGACGATGCGGCGGTAAGGTACCAGCGCGTACCTTATCAAACACGTCCCGGTACTCCCCATAGTCGGTGGGCAACGCAGAGTCCGAGGAGGCACACAATACCTTAACCGGCCCCCGGATGCACCCGGCCCCACACTGTGGAGACCATGAGAGAATCTCGGCTGTTTGCCAATTGAAGGTTGGATTGTGTCTCTGGAGCCAGGGATACCCCAAAACCACCGAATAGTGTGGGGAAAAAATCACCTGAAAACAGGCCAACTCCCTGTGAACAGCCCCAATGGCTACCTCTATCGGCAGAGTCTCATGGGTAACCTGCGGCGGCTGCAGGGGCCTGCCATCTATGGCTTCGAGAACCAATGGGGTAGCGCGAGCCTGCAGGGGAATGGAGTGCTGTGCAGCAAACGAGCTGTCCAAGAACAACCCACCGGCCCCAGAGTCTACCAACGCCTGGGCCGTCACCGAGCCCTCCGTCCAAGAAAGGACCACGGTGATCAGTGGCTTATCCTTGCGGAACGCCGGGGACGAGGAAACTCCACCCAAGATCTGTCCCCGACATGATCTCAGGTGCGAGCGTTTCCCGGACGGACCGGACAAGACTGCCGAAAGTGCCCACCGAGGCCACAGTACAGGCAGCGACCCTCCCGACGCCGAGCGGCCCGCTCCCCCTCGGAAAGGCAAGCAAACCCCAGCTGCATGGGTTCCCCACCAGACAAGCTATCCCCAGGAGGCGTGGGAGGAGAGGGAGGAACGGGTGGGACAGAAAACGCAGGTGCCAGTCGATTGGAAGGCCTTTGCAGGCGTTCCCTGAGTGAAGGCCTCTCCCTGAGCCTGGTGTCAATCAGGATCAGGAAAGAGATGAGCTCCTCCAACACCACAGGCAGTTCCTTAGCTGCAATCTCGTCCTTCAATGTGTCAGAAAGACCATGGAAAAACGCAGCCACCAGAGCCTCATTGTTCCAACCGACCTCTGCCGCCAGGGTACGAAACTCTATGGCGTACTCGGCCACGGTCTGTGAACCCTGATGCATGGTCATGAGCAGTTTGGCCGCCGAGGCGGAACGAGCCGGTACGTCGAATACCCTACGGAAAGCATCGACAAAACCGGAAAAATCTTGAATCACCGGGTCGTTCCTCTCCCATAAGGGATTCGCCCAGGCCAAGGCCTTGTCTGAGAGTAGGGAAATTAGGAACCCCACCTTTGACCTCTCAGACGGAAAGGCGTGGGGTATTAATTCAAAATAAATACCCACCTGGTTGAGGAACCCACGACACTGACTAGGCTCACCCCCAAAGCGCTGTGGAAGAGGGGCTGAACCAGTCATACCTCTGGGCGCAGCTGATGCAGCCGTCGAGGTGGTGGATGCAATAGGCGGAGAAGCTGCGGGAGAGACCACCGGAGTGACTACCGGCCTGATAGCACCAGGATCAAGGTGTGCAGTGCGTGCAAGCAGAGTTTGCAACGCCTGAGCGAATTGATCCAACAGGTGATCCTGTTGATCGAGTCTGGCGACTAGCATTGGGAGCGAAGGCGTGCCTGCACCGTCAGGGTTCATGGCACTTGTGTAATGTCAGGGCAGGAGCCGAGGAACGGACAGGCAGGCCTAACAATGTAACGCACTGGCTGACGACAACCACTACCCACAGACCGAAGTCCCCCAGGGCGCGGAGTCTAAGTCCCAGGCTGCCCTTCACCAGGGCCCCTGATGGTGGGGATGGACTTGACGCAGCCAGGAACCAGGTCGCGGCCCCCGAGACACCTCAGCTGCGGTAATGGCCGCCGCCAATGGCGTATAGCTGGTGGAAGAGACAAAAGAGTAGTCAGACAAGCCGCGTCAACAACAACAGGACAAAACAGTACAGGACAGCAGACGAGAATCACAGGTCACGAGCCGGGTTCAGCAACAGAGGGTCAGATCAAGGGAGAATACAAAGAATAGTCAAGTCACAAGCCGAATCAGATACCAGGAGAGTCACGAGAGTCAGAACAGAGTAATAGCAACACAAAGACACAAGACACAAGTGCAAAGAGCATGTGCGGGCCACAGGCTTATATGTCATCAGCCACACCCCTCTGGGGGATGGACCACAGAGACCTGAAGGCATAAAAGGATTCCCATCATGCACAGCAGAATCCAAGATGGACGCCAGCACATGGAGTAACATAACCTCAGGGAAAAGGTAGGACCTTGATACCAACATGACAATGATCCCAAACATACCGCCCGGGCAACGAAGGAGTGGCTTCGTAAGAAGCATTTCAAGGTCCTGGAGTGGCCTAGCCAGTCTCCAGATCTCAACCCCATAGCAAACCTTTGGAGGGAGTTGAAAGTCCATGTTGCCCAGCGACAGCCCCAAAACATTACTGCTCTAGAGGAGATCTGCATGGAGGAATGGGCCAACATACCAGCAACAGTGTGTGCCAACCTTGTGAAGACTTACAGGAAACGTTTGATCTCTGTCATTGCCAACAAAGGATATATAACAAAGTATTGAGATGAACTTTTGATATTGACCAAATACTTATTTTCCACCATAATTTGCAAATAAATTCTTTCCAAATCAGCCAATGTGATTGTCTGGATTTTTTTTCTCATTTTGTCTGTCATAGTTGGGGTCTACCTATGATGCCAATTACAGGCCTTTCTCATCTTTTTAAGTGGGAGAACTTGCACAATTGGTGGCTGACTAAATACTTTTTTGCCCCACTGTATATGGTGCTGGAGAGGCACTAAGCAGATGTTGGATTGCTGATGGGGAGGTATTGGCAGCTTTAATTCTGCTGATTGGCCCTGTGCTGATCACATGCACTCTCCCAAGAAAAAAAAACCTTTCTAGCAATATACACCAAACTGAGCATATGCATGCCTACGGTTCAGTCTGGAGATAAGTGGTGGTCGCTTGAAAAAGGGGAGGAACAGAGAAGCAAGGATAAAACATCCTTTTTACACAGTGCAGATGATTAACCCCTTAGGTTCCACAGTGAGTATAACAAGCAAGCTTTTCTGCATATACAGAACGATTTTACTGTTGTGGGTTTGTGGGTTTAGTAACACTTTAATGCAGAGAATGCATTAAGGTAAAAAAACTATTTAGCTTCTACAACCACTAAGTCTACTGTCATTGTAGACAAAGCAAAACAATTCAAGAATGTTGGGTATAACAATAATATATAGTTTCCAAAGACAAAATATACAAAATAATACCAAGCTGTAACAAAGATGGATAGCAAAAGCTTGCTTTAAGTTGTAAATAAGCTGTAAATAACCATCAAACCTTAGTCCATGATTTCAATATTGTCTTGTTATATATTAACTTTTTAAACCAATGGCAGGAATACACGAATAGAAAACCGACTGATTGGTCACCCGACGACCAGCGAAACTGTTCGTTGGCCGAAATCGAGGCCCACATTAAGCAATCGAAAAAAGCGTTCAACGAGCAATCAATTTCATACGTAGTGTTGACGTCTTTCGTACAAGTGGAAGTCATGCAGTCTGCATGTGACCTTGTAGCCACGCCCTTCCACCCAGAATGGATGTTTAATGAGCATTCTACACCCTTTGCAGGGAAAGTCATTTGAACCTGTTAATTATGATAATAATAGATACTTTAGGGGCTCAGAAGTGGAAGCATCTGCGTACGCCCAATGTTTTTTCACAAATGTATAGCTGATATTCAACACGGATGAGGCCCAGAGTTAAAAAATTAGCTTCATTGGCTATCCAAAAATATAAACATAGGACAACATGATGAAAAATGGTGAAATGTTCAATGCTTTACCCACTGTTTAACTGTATAAACACTGTGCAATTTGTTAAACATAAAAATATATTTATACTATGATCTATATCTTAAAATGAGAATATAATTTTGATACATACCCATCAATTAACAGCAATGAATCTTCTTGAGTATAATGTATTTTATTACATTAACTATATACATAAATAGTGATACATAAACATATAATATACATCATTTTATCATAATTCTATTTTCATTATCTCATTAGGTCAATCTACTTTTAACATTTGGATTTTTTGTGTTTATGATTATTCCTTGGATATAAACATATGGGTCATCTTCTGTTTCTGCTCATTTGTGATAGTGCTTGATAGATTTTTTTCAGATAACCTTCATACCAACGCATAGAAAATCAGTCATTCACATGCGAAATGAACATTTTCAATATTGTTCAACCGTTTTTTTTTTCGTTCACAATATCGATATCGGCTATAAAATCCTGCTCATCAATGAAGAGAAAATCAGTCGATCATTTGATTAACAACATTTTTCATACAATTTTCTTATTGTGTATTCCTTCCATAAGGCATTATAATGCAGTAGAGATTTGAAGGGTAATCTCCATTGATATCTAATTCTGGCACCTGCTGAATTGATAATAATTTCACCAAACTTCCTTCTGTAGTCAACGTTGTTTAACAAAAAGTTGAATGCAATGGTTCTCAAATTTGAGATTGTGGTATTTTTTGACCACTCTGAAAATGTCTTTTTTTTTTGGCTTTCAGTAAAGGGTTTGATGAATGGTAATTTTGTGATTTTATAAACAATTGGCACAATTATAAACAATTGGCACAAGAAAGAAAGAGAAAAAAAGCTTAACAAGTCTTGTTTCTTTGAATTGATTATGTATTTTCCATAGCCTGTAATAGTTGGCAATGTGGTTAATAATATTATGGAAAATATTTACACTGATATAACAATGCATTTCAGAAAACATCTATTTGGTGATTAGATGAAAATAAACATTAGATAAACCCTAAAGAAATCACAAGTTATAATCAGAAGCACTGGAAATTCTCTGGAGGTTGGATAAGACCGAGTTTTATCTAAATGAGGGAAATCGTTCTTTAATGTAAACACTGAAATTGATTTTATTTAAAGAAACTGATATTTCATTTTGCAGAAGTAGATAGGCAATACAGTAAGTGATATTGATCCATTTGGGAACTAGATATTTTCTCACAGTTAAAAAGAGAAATTACTTTTATACTTTTTCTTGTTGTTTCTTTTGAATTATTCAGGATCAGTAATGGACTGCTACTAAAGAAGACAAATTAAGTAAAAAGAAAAGAAAAATCATTATGAAACAGTACTAATTACATCAAAAGAAATATATATTGGGGAATTCATAAAAAGTGTCAGTGCAGGTAACAGATATTTGTAGCTGTTGTAAACAGGTAGATGAATCTGGGGCATGCATCATGTATGGCGGTGCTATAAAGGCAGTGTGCCCATTGTGTCCATCCTCAGTGCAGCTGAGCTTCCTCCTGCAGCCGCGGCTGTCATACAAACCGCACAGTGGCGGAGTTGGAGCAGGGTGGGCAGAGCCTGATGGGGATGGTTCCCTATCAGGTCTACTCCCATTATGATTGACAGCAGACAGTTGTCAGATCCTTAAGCCCACCCATGGACGGTTCGAATCTTGGCTGGTTCAGAAGGGACTGCCCAAGATTCAAACCATGTGTGGGCAAGCTAAATGTACCAATCGATCGATCAACTTGGATACAACCAGCCTGTTGGATTTTACATGCGATTATTGCTAGCGGCTATTATGGCCACCAGCAATAATCACTGTGTTCTGTGAACACAATGGCTCTGAAGGAAGGATTCCCCCATCAACACTGACTGTGTTGATGGGGGAATCAAGCAATTTTCTTTCCTTTAACCCGATTGCAGGAAAGACAATCGAGCCATCTATGGCCGACTTTAGCCAATAGACAACCTATCTATCAGACTAATAAATATCAGCCAATAGGAAGGAATCGGCGCTGAGCAAACTGTTGGCGCTATATAAATCCTGTATAATAATAATATAATAATAATAACCCACTGCCTGCTGTTAATCACAAGGAAAGATTTGATCTCAGGGAGAACTATCGTCTCAGCTTTCCCATCAGTTTCTACCCTCTGTTAGCACCACTGGTTGCTAGGAGGCAGTGAAGCCGACAGCATCCTTGGCAACCAGTAAAAGGTGGGGCGGGGAGGAGGTAGTGGCAACAAATATGCCACCTGTTTCACAGAGACAGGCACTCTGTCTGACTTGGTACACCAAATTAGAGAAGGTCTTAATTACTTTTAGTCTCATTATCTACTAACTGGAGGTAATTTTTTTTTAACTTGTAAAACTTGTTATTTCTTTAACTTTGTAAAAGTGGCATTATTAGGAACTACCAAAATTTGCCACATGTGACTTTAAAACTACCAAAACAGATGAGAAAGAAATTTAATCTGCTGTAGGCCATTGTAAAGGGCCAAACTTTCATAAAAGTCCTTTTTGGAATTTTATGAATTCCTCCGATCGTATATGTTTTTTTATTTTTTTCAAATAATTTTTTATTAAGTTTGGTACAATTTTTAAAAACATTTTAATGCTTTAAACTAGATAAATATGATATGTTTATTTATCAATTGCAGTCAGCAGATGGCAAACTACGCAGAGGTAACAGTTCTCTGGGACACTATCCTACAGCTGTTGGACCAAAAACAGACAAGAGTAGAAGGAGTACTGCATCAGTATGCTAGCTACCAAAACTTAGTGAAAATATAGTAAAAGGTAGACCTGTACTTTATATGGCCCTAATATTTTTGCACAAAGAAGGCATTACATTATAAGCTACTTCAGGGTCATGCACTGTATTTTAAATTTTTCCTGAATTTTTCAGTGAAATATAAATACACAGGTAAATAATACTTAATGGAATAGTTAATAGAAGAACATTACATTAATTCATCTTGCAAAAACTATATGATAAAGATAACAATGAAAACAGATGGCATAAAAAATACTAGTATAGTATACTAGTATACTAGTTTATAAATATAAAAAGGTGATGATGTACTGTAGTGTTGTATAATTTTGTGTCATACTTTGAATCATTTGGAAGGTATTCTGTACTTAAAATGTAGTAGCTTATTGCACTTTCAAAGTATGTGACCATTCAAGATCAATTAAAAATGAAGTCTTGCAAACAGACTGATAATTGGTTAACTTTTCTTTCATGATGCTTCCCAGAGGGACCATTCATTTTCGAGACTCTCTGACCCTGCTGTCCTTGTGAATCATTCATAGAGGTGGATGCCACTGCAAGCCAGTACCATATAATGCTTAATAGAAAAAGAGTGACAGTCTTTGGATGAATTCCATCTGTATCACTCCTCAGATTGCCCCAGTACGGTATATGTAATAAGTAACAATGTTTCAAATTACTGTTTTAAACAGCTATACGTTCAATGACCAAGGTTCTTACCAATTCTGCTTTCGTATTATTTATCTTGTTGATTTGACTTCCATGTTAATGTACATGACATTGCTGTTTATTGGCAAATGCAAATGTGTAGTGATCCATGGTTTATAATTAAGAAGGTGATAGCGCTTGAATATATAATTTTAGAATTAGAGGCTTATGTTAGCAGAAGTGCAAATAGGTGACAGACTCGGAAACAAGCTAGGAACAACATGCTCTCAGGTAACAATGACTTGCATTTGAAATGTGACTAAGGTATATTTACTATCCACCCATGCATGTCATGAATGCCAAAACAAAACACCACCTAATGCATAGTCATTGCTTGTTTTTAAGTACTAGTTACAAATAAAGAACACTTCTATAGGAGCAAGGTTCTGGAGTGCTGAACTATCTGCTGTTCAATCACTCAGATAAGGACTGCCAGGGCTGAACTGCATCTGTATTATATTGTATTATATGATGCATTTCAAAAGCAAAAATAAAGTGAACACTTATCGACACGATCCAATACAAAATAAGAACACAACATTCCAGCTCCTTCTAAAAAGTCAGAAGCCAAAAGCCTGTGTACCCAACCTCTTATCTATTAATTAAATTAAATTAATATACATTAAATTAACATATTAAAAGAAATATATATTTAAAATAAACAAGACTAAAAAAGTGAGATGCCACAGTTCAGATTTTGAAAATGTTAGTTTCTTAGTCTTCATATTAATAAAATGGCTTCAACACATCATTGTGAATTGCCATAGGAGTTTTAAAATTGTACCATTTTTTTAGAAAGAGGTTAGCAATGTAAGCCCACATACTCCTTTAAGTACAGGTTTCCTTTAACCCCTTCCCGCTGCCACTTCCTGGCCCTTTTAACAGGTTCTAAATGCTGGGAGGCGGAGGGGGGCATTTCGATCATGTGACCGCTATGATTGGCAGTTACAGCGGACATAGGATTGGAAAGTTCCTGATCGCAAGTATACATCGGGAAATTTCTGGCGGTACCCACTGGTTACTGTGCTTGGAGCCGTGCTAGGAGTGTGTAGGGAGCGAGCTTTCAGCACAGTAAAGTGTTTACAGGAGAACGAATATATGCGACTGTTCGACGTTAAAGCACACCTGCAGAGAGGCCGCATATATCATATGGTTGGAGGGAAGTGGTTAAAGTGCCCATTTGTCTAGACTACAGACATTAACCACTTGCCCTCCAGAGGATACTATTCAGTGAAGCTAAATAAAACAACATATAAATAATGTAGGTTTGTACAGTTATAACAATTTAAAGTGGTATTAACCACTTGCCCTTCAGAGGATTTACCCCCTTTTCTGATCAGGCCATTTTTTGCACTACGGCACTGTGTTACTTTAACTGACAATTGCATGGTCATGCAACACTGCACTCCAATTAAATTTATGTCCTTTTTTCATCACAAATAGACCTTTCTTTCGGTGGTATTTAATCGCCTGTGTGTTTTTTATTTTTTGCGCTATAAAATAAAATACAGCCAATTTTGAGAAAAAAAAAACAATATTTTTTTACTTTTTGCTATTAAACATGTCCAGTAAAAAAATTTAAAAAATCTAATTTCATCATAAATTTAGGCCAAAATGTATTCTGCTACATGTCTTTGCTAAACAAAATCCCAATAAGTGTAAATTAATTGGTTTACGTGAAAGTTATAGCGTCTACAAATGGTGGTATACTGCATACACTATCATTTTGTTTATACTAGTAATGATGGCGATCAGCGACTTACAACAGGACTATGGGACTGCAGTGGGCATTCTGATACTGGGGGGGGGGGGACTGACTAACTGTCACTGACATCCCCAGTGACACCAATACAGTGATCAGTGCTAATAAAAAGCACTGACACTGTACTAATGACACTAAGCAAGAAGGGGTTAACATCTGGGGAGATCAAAGGGTTAACTGTGTGCTGTGTGCTGTGTGTGTGCAGAGCCATACAAAGCAGTGTGCAGGAGCTGACAGGGGAGAGATCTGTATTGTTTATTATGTATTTAAAACCAAAAACTATTTTTTCATTTTGTATAAAATGGTGAAGGTTTAGAACCTCTTTCAGGTTTTTATTTCAGTCCCCACTGGGGGAATCACCATATTTGTTCTGGCCACTGGTGGTTCTGATGAAAATGAGAGAAAATCCCAAATTTTGGGTTACCCAAATAGAATTGGAGGTGGGATTTCCAATGAAGAAATTTGTTTAGATGAAAATGATCAAAGAGAGAATTTACTTTCCTTTAGAAATATTTCATTTTTGTGTACAAGCTCACACATCAATACAAAGCCTGGAATGTGTAAAGGCTATGGCAAATGTTACTTTAAAGTGACACTAAACGGTATCCTTATTCTTCAAAAACCATCTTAATGGCCCTGTAATCTGTTTTTCATGAACTCCTTCCTGCTGGCTGTACACATATATGGGGCCTCTCGGCGGGTAGGCTGTAATGCACAGAGGCCGCGTATAAGCGTAACTTTAAAAAAAGCAGAACTGTACTAAGGGTGTGCACCGTGCGCACTCCCAACACAGTTACCAGTGGCTAACAGAAAGTTCCCAATCTCTACTAGTGATTGGGAGCTTTCTGATCGTGTGACCACTATGATGGCCAATCATGGTGGTCACATGGTCAGAAACCCCACCTCCCAACATCTGAAACCCCTTAACCTCCTCGGCGGTATGATTCTTTCCGATTTTTTGTGCTGAAAGCGGTACCATTTTTTTGCATGGAAATATGTAGTTTTTTATTGTAGGCTGTAATTTTTAGGAATAACTCACTGAAATCTGTCCGAACAAGAGTCTAGTAAACATTCCGGATATGATAAAACTTGAAACACGAAATCATAAATTATAATTTAATAAATAATCATAAAAAATAATAATATAATAATAATAAATTTAATTCAATAATATAATCAAACCAAAAGCACTGAAATTTGAAATACAGAGGCAAAGTCGCACATCGCTGAGCAAAGTCGCAAAATCGTTTTCAGTGTCTGATGACGAATTTCCCCATGAATCATTATCACTCAATTCTGCAAATGGTTCTGATTTACTATCGCTGTTCTAAAACCGCTTTTGACGTAAAGGGATGCTTTTTGGATGCCATGGACTTTGCTAAGTTTCCAGGCAGAAAGAACAGTCAAAATGCAGGCAGGGCACAGGACAAAGCAGTAGGGACAAAATATATGTGAAATGCATTGAAACAGCAATGACAGCAAAAATGACATTTTTAAAAAATTTCAAATTTCCCGCCGGTTCCGGTGCCTGTACGTTCCGACGTCACAGGGACCGGACAACGGAAGCCGGATGCCGGCATCGGCCGGAGGAGATGGCCGGGGATGCTGCAGGGGACACATTGCGTGAGCGAAGGACAAGGTAAGTGCTGCAGGGACCCCCTGAGCAACACTGCATGGTAAGCCCGAGTGTAGCTCGGGGATACCGCTCTTGGTACTGAAATTTTACCCCGAGCTACACTTGGGAAAACCGCTAAGGAGGTTAAAGGGATGGGAGGAGCTGGCACCAAGGGGTTAAATAATTTCCTTACTGTGTTTTATACCTCATTGTAATGTCCTCTGTGAGCTCCCACACCTCTTCTTTTTCCATTTGCTTGGAATAAGCAGTGCACGTTAGATGCGATCATGTGCACTGTGCCATGTAAAGTATACATCCCGTAGGCCATAGTTGTATGCTCATAGTTTATAGCCCTTAATCCATCTCAGGAGTGAGCAAAAAAGGGTGTATACATTCCTATGTACAGTGGGACCATTAAAACAAACATATCCACACTCACACACTAAAACAGTCAGATATAAAAAAAATTGAGATTTGGAGGATGAGAGAAATAGCAGGGAATCATTTTGAGTTAAGAATACATACTTTAATAGTTTTTTTAACAGAATATAGTGTCAATTTAAGTTAATGCAGGGCTGACTGACCTTAGATAGACAACTCAGTTTTACTCCAGCTCACAGATACCCTTGGGTACTTCTCTAATAAATAAAAACACCTGCGGTGGAAAACTCGGGTACTTCTATCTAGGGTCAGATTTAGATCTTGGGGGGCCCGGGGCACTTCAGGTTTGGGGGGCCCCTTATAGACAAAGTTGGTTTACATTCTCATTGACAGTTACCGATTTTCAAAACGCATGAAACAACCAGTGGTGTATTTAGGTTTTGTGCTGCCCTAGGCAACACAAAGATCATCTGCCCCCATGGACACAAACTAACACCCCCCCTTTCCCCTCCCACAGAGATATCCTGACATTGACCAACAACCTGGGAGAGCCTTCCACCAACTCCCTCCCCCGGCGATAGAAAGACACTCATCTTCACTGCTCCGGACATCCCTGGGAACGAGAGTCAGGCTCTACATACACCATCAAGCAGTTTTTATTCGTTATCTTGTGAGTGGCTGTCTCCATTTATTTAATAAAAGGTGTAATTTGTACTGCACCATTGGAGTTTTTTTTGCTTTTACCTTTTTATGGCCATTGCATCTTGGGGAGAGGAGCAAGGAGGATTGTGGATTTGCTGATATTGTCACATTCCCTTCCCATTTGGAGTTTTTCAAAGTGATATATGCCGACCATGAGAGTGGGAGGTATGGAAATTTGGTGAGTGTACACCCAGAAGGGGAAAAAATTTTTCTGGAACACGTGGTGATTTTGGTTTTGGTAGAAAGACTGATTTTTGTTCACAGCGCCACTGAATCACTTTAGGGTTCATTTAGTGTGTATATGATTTATTTTGAGGTGGCAACAGTGTTTGATTGGATACATTTCACTTATTCACTTACTTATGTTGTTTTTTTATGTATTTAGTGCATAGGTTTTTCTCACATATAAAATACAATATACCAGTCCATAAAACTTTTACAGATAATGGCAGGCAAAATACTACTTCCCAAGAAAAATCTAAAAAAAGAAAGTCATTTTTCTTTATTATACATTTTATCTGATGTTATTATTAATATTTTTAAGTACTTTATATACATTTTTTGTATTGTTTCATATTATTTTGTCAGGGGGCCCAGGCCAGTTGCCCCCTCTACCCTTACAATGCCAAGTTGAAAAAGAAACTTCTTTTCCCATGATGCATTCGTACGCAAATGTTAAATGCAAATGCCGAAGAAGTAAGTGAATTGTTAACACCTAAGAGAAAGATTAATAAAATTTCACAGAGAATAATCACTTAGTTGGCCTATTAAATGGTAATACAACCTAAATCTACTCAGCTATGAATAGACCTTGCTCAAAATCCCACTGTGGTTTTAAATGTGTCAGCACTCAATTAATTAGAGGTAGTACCTATTGGTTTGAAAATTTAAGTATTAGCAGAAATTAGGCCAGAGGAATATATGAGGTTTGTTAAAGCTCTAGAGAACCAGTAATTAAATAAAAGAGGAAAAGGGCAAGAAAGAAAAGCTAACTCCAGGGAGCAGATATTCCCCAAGACACAGACATATTATTACTCTTTGTTATACACCAAATTATTTAAAACAAATAAACAGAAGATTAAGTGATGCCCGTTGGCGGGGATATATATTGATTCCCTGTACTTTCTAAACATATTAGTTGTTGAGTCTGAAACATCACTTAAAGTTTAAACCTGAACAAATATAAAATGTCCTTTAGACCAATTATATATTGAACCAAAAATCTTTATTATTTTTTTCTTTATTATTGCCAGTATAATTGCTTAAAATGTATTTGTATATAAACTTCCCAAAGTTCCCTAAACAGCAGAAATCAGAGAGTGGGAGTATCCCTACCATGAATCTCTCTTTCTTGCACACCACTGTCAGTCTAGTACTTACAGGTCCTTGATAAGCACCAGTTTCCATGCCATCCTTTCCTAAGCAGATCCCCAAGCAGTACCACTATATTTTTTTTTTATCTTGAGGCTTCAAGTTAAGCTAACTGAGGTCTTACTATTGCTTTGTACAGGGGCAAAATGATATATATCTTTTGGGAATCTATACCACGATCTGAGGCTCTTCCTGCTTTACTTCCCCCCAAGTTCCATTCCAATGAGCGCGCTATAGTAAACAACAGTAATACCTCATCTGGAATGTGCAGTTCAGTTTTGGGCACCAGTGCACAAAAGGATATTGGAGAACTGGAGAAAGTGAAGAGAAGAGCAACCAAAAGGGACATGAAGGAGTTCAGATATTAGGAACGATTAGCTGAATTGAATTTACTCTCTTGGGAAAAGCTGCTTTCATAGGATCGTTCCCATCTGTGGCAATACCTGGAAGATGAGCGATCTGTGGAGGTTGTAGCACACACTGTACGCAATTATATTTTGTTCTCTGGTGAGTGCATAGTGGTGGTGGATTTATGCAAAGAGATTTCACCATTTGACCATCTGCGCAGATGATTTATTTGATATGAAGAGTTCATTTTTGATTTCTATTTCTGGACATTCTATTTTGGACTGGGCACTTTGTTTTTAATCATGAATGGTTTTATTCACTGTATGGTGGTATTTAGATTTCAGTTACGTTTTTCATTGATGAATTGATTGAATGAATTTATGTGAATTTATTTATATTGATATTTATATCTCATATGCACTTTATTTAAGTGCTGCATCCATTCACTTTATTCATTTATTTTTTGGCTTGTCACCAATTTTTTGCTAGCTGCTTCCCTCTCTAAGCACTCACTTTTTGTTGTTGATCCTGGTACGTTTTTAATCATATTTAATCATTTTCAGTCCTAGCATTGGTAGTTGTGATATAAATACAGGAGATGTGTTACTGGCCAAATGATTAGGTAAAAACAGAGGGGAAAAAGCCAAAGAAAAGAAAACTAATGCAGCTACCAGATCTAATGATTAGTAAACTGCAATATAACACTGCTTCTAATGCAAGGGTGTCAAACTGGTGGCCCTCCAGTTGTTGCCAAAGTACAAGTCCTATGAGACATTGCAAGATTGACAGTTACAAGCATGTGGCTCCCAAAGGCAGAGGCATGATGGGACTTGTAGTTCTGCAACAGCTGGAGGGCCACCAGTTTGACATCCCTGTTCTAGTGTATCAACCCCTTTATTATATTTGGATTTCTTTGGCGTTACATAGCTTATCTGGTTGAAAAAAGTCCATCCAGTTCAACCAACAGAGAAAAAAAACAACACGTAAACAAATAAAAAACCTCCATATACACTATCCAATACCCACAGTTGATCCAGAGGAAGGAAAATAAAACCCAATAAAGCATGATCCAATTTGCTTCAGTGGGAGAAAAAAATCCTCCCTGATCCCAGAGGAGGTAACTGGATATTCTCTGGATCAACTTTACCTATAAGTATCAGTATTTAGTTATATTATGTGCTTTTGTGAAATAATCCAGGCCTTTCTTAAAACAATCTACTGAGCTGGCTAGATCCGGCTCCTAACGGAGTCACATTTTTACAGCTCTTACTGTGGAGAAACCTTTCTATATTTGTAGGTTAAATCTCTTCTCCTCCAGACATAAAGAGTGCCCTTTTGTCCTCTATGATGACCTCAAAGTGAATAACTCTACACTAAGTTCACTATGGACCACTTTTGTATTTATATATGAGAGGGAGGTCCCTGCTTTAAAAAAAAACATGTTCTTTCTCCAGAGTTCATCTACATACAGTAAATAACTGAACAGTTTGGTTTCAGATTAATATTGGTGTCTGCGTCCAAATTATGGAAATCCATCAATTCATATGTAGATACCATACTAATAGGTTCCATGACGGTTATAAGAAATCATAACATGTCATGCACCAAAAACTGAAATTATGGATGAACTGACCTATCTTTTTTAGCATCCTGGCTTTTGATATTGGTTGGTTTTATGTTGTAGATGACATATGGTATGTTTATAACACTTACAAAAATAAAATATACTGCTGTTCAAACATCCTTCATTGAAGAATATGCTTGAAAATATCCCAGTGTTAAAAAAAGGTAGTTAAGAAGAAGGTGACAAGGGTTACTTCCCACGGTAGGAAAAAATGTTTCCTCGAATTTTCTTCTACATCTTCTCTATGGTTCAGCACATAGCCCCTAGATTTTTAAGCTTCACCACATCAAATAAATCTGTCTGTTCCACTTTGTCAGCCCCTTGAGAATTTTAAAGACTGTTACATCTTCACATAGTTTCTGAGCTCCGGGCCGAGGATATCAAGCATAACTAATCTGCTTGTAGCTTTTGCTTAACAATCCACTCCATCATTTCACTTTGTCATTTTTCCTTTAATGTGGAGCAGTGCATCAATGACTAATTACATTACACCTGGCTGGCGATTAGATATATATTGTTTTTCAAAATCATAATGCAAATAACTGAATGGTTTCAAAGCAAAATAAACATATGGAGATTTACATATATAAGCATTCTGCGTGTAGCCGTAAGAATTATAACTAGTGTATGATGCCATAGGGCTCGGGGAACTGCAGCTGTGGGCTCCACAGCATAAAATGAACAGCAAGGGGGAATTTGCAACTCTTTGACAGCAGCAAGCTGCACATAGCAATTATTATGCTGTTTATCAATCAGCTATTTTTGTATGCATAGCTGTGTATAAATGTACACAGCATTAAGTAAAAACAGTAACAAATAATACTACAGAATGGCATAAATTGGCCCAGAGAACCTCTGCATCAATATTGAATACTTCCCTAATTGAAGACAATTATAAAGTGTTGCCGAGGTGGTATCTGGTCCTGACCAGGGTGGCTCACTGGATACCATGGGCCTCCCCCTCTGTTTTAGAGGGTGTGGTCAGGCAGGCACGGCATATAATATCTTGTGGACTTGCCCAAAGGTCTACCAGTTTTGGACCTGTATTTATAACTTTACCTATTCCCTCAAGCGTATGAATTTAACTAAGTCTTCTAGACAGGCACTGCTTGGCCACCCAGTGGAGGGACCTCCTCAGCCCACACAGCTTCTGATAATGCTTCTCTTCACAGCAGCAAGAGTCACTATAGCCAGGTCCTGGAAATCTCCCACGATACCTTTAGAGCTTCTAAAAGCTAAACTATCTTGGATCAATGAATGAATGCCTGTCAGCTATCCAAGTGGATAAAATACCCCTTTTGAGAAGACATGAGACCCTTGAATCAAATATCTGACAATACTACTTAATTTGATTACTCGATAGGCTGCTGGAGGGACTCACTGGATTACTTGTTCCACATTCCTTCATTTCCATTCCTAATCTTTACCACTTTTTCCTTTCCCCCCTTCCCGTTTCTTTCTCTTCTTTACCTCCAGCCTACCAACCTGTCCAGAAGGGCCATAAGGCTGCGGCATAGCCGCCCTGGGTTCACCTGAACAAAGGGCAGACAATAGTTTTGGAGAATCACACAGCTTATCTGTTCTCTGAGAAAAGGGTGTTTGGGGACTCCCCTGTAGGGTTCACCTGCACTACCAATTCTCCTTATTCTGTTTTGTGTTCAACAAAAACTCAGGAAGCCAATTTCTCTTTGTATAATTTATTGTAATGTGGCACTCACATGCATTTTATGCAGCTTATAATGTCTGTTACTGTAGTGCTCATTTCCTCATTTTGGCATTCTTGTACCTTGTTATTGTCAAAATTTTAATAAATATATTGCAAACAAAACAATAACAAACAGAATACTCTGGAATAGACTCAATTTTGATATTGAAAGCAATATATAGAACATCATATCATTTTTTTTTCACATTTTTCTGTTTGTTAAAATGTGTTTTCACACTTCAAGATGTGTTGTGTTATAGAAGAACATTCATTTTAAAAGGGTTCCTAATATGCTTTAAAGTGAAAATCATGTTACACTTACCTACTCTGTGCAATAATATTCCATAGAGTGTCCCAAACCTCCTCTTCTGGGGTCCCCCCAATGCTCTCCGCTCCTCCTCTTCTCCAAGTGCACCCATAGCAAGCCGCTTGCTATGGGGGCACTCATGTGGGCATGACCATGAGCTAGGTTGTGTGTGTCCATAGACACACACAGCATAGCTTGGCCCTGCTCCCCACTCCTTCCTCACTGAATTTGACTGACAAATCCAGTGACCAACAGCAGATGGTGCCGTTGGCTTTGGCTGCTCTCAGTAAAGCCCGTGAATGCAGGAATAGAGCAGAGGGGCTGCTGGACAGTACTGGATCAACATTGTAGTCAGGTAAATGTTTAGGGGGTAAGGAGGCACATGCAGTATAAGTTTTTTACCCTAATGCATAGATTGCATTTAGAAATTCTACTAATTTTGAAAATACGTGAAATTATTCTCTAGTTTTTTACTGAACTGCATTAGGATAGCAAACATAATATTCACCATTATGTTGAATGTCTAAAAATGTCTTTTTTGGGAGGTTCCTTTTAAAATATTACATGTAATCAATTATCAAGACCTGAGAAATTACAAATTGTGGGTGAACTTTAAAGACAATGATATGTTTAACTGGCAGATGAAGGGATACAGCTGCAAAGTAGAAATTAATCTTGCTACCTCAGCTTTTGTTACAGATAAAATGCTGTCCTGTGTTCACACATGCAATGATGGTCTTTATTGGTGTTATGAAAGCACTATTAACCCTTTCACTGCCAGGTCTGTTTGATGTATGGACCTGACAGCAGGGAGTTTTATACACAATCCAGTGGCTATAGTCACCAGAATTGTGTAAAAAACTGACAGGTGGACCTGCCTGTCAGGTGAAAGCAGTCAGGAAGCTCTGCTGCCGCTGTTTGCTTCCACAGCCCCTGGTTCCGGTGACACCCCCCCCACAGGCGCGCTCCTGCCACTTGCCCATCTGCGGGCCCAGGGAGAGCTATGGCGGGTGCCGTTGGGTGGAGGGGAGAGAGGAAAATGGATGAACATCCACTCCTCGCCTCTTCTTTGTGTGACCTGGAAGGAGATGCCCATGATGTCACTTCGGGGTCATGGCTGTCATAGGGGACTTTGTGTCCCCTATGTGATGAAAAAAAGTTACACCAACATAGCATCCCCTTCCAAGATGAGCCCTCCCACACCCACATATATGCATGTATGAATGTAAATGTACACATCGGGGCGCCTATGCATGAAAACGCCAATTGTGATACACATGTTACATATATCGATGCACACGCCGGAGTGAGTGCAATAGTTCTAGCACCAGACCATAACACTAAACTGATGACCTATAGGGGCTTTTGAAGCCTCGTCTATGGAAAATATAGGGTACTGAAGTTTGTTGCCATTTCATAGACGCACACAAATTTAAGGTTTGGCATGTTGGGTATCTTTTTATTTGGCACATCCTCGTCTTTTATATTTTACAAAAAATTTGGGTCATTTATTGCAATGCAAACCCACTGGACACTGCTCAAAAATTTGGGTAATTTATTGCAATGCAAACCCACTGGACACTGCTGCCAGTATTTTGTGAATTCCAGTCCCTGAGTCATGTGAATGTGCAGGCATTGAAGAACAATGACAGACACAGTGACTGGAAACTCTTCTAACCGTTGGATGTGTCCTAATGACAGACAAATGGGTCTGCGATCTAACTAATTATTTTTGGACATACTGTACTATTGGCTTTTATGTATTCTATGTACTGTTACTGATGGAGAGTGAAGATACAGTGGAGCAATAGGAGCATGAATATGTTGTGGGATTGATCCCTTTACTCACTTTTCATTAAATTGAGAGCCCAACAGTTCCGGTAAGGGCTCGCTCACCTGTGGTCACCAGAATCTACCTAGAGTGTCACTCTCTCTTTAGCCCTGTTGGATAAGCAGGTCTTTCTCTTCTTCTCTTATTGTTTGAAGCACATCCATTATCATGGACATTTCTTGAAGTGGACATTCTTTTGATTATGGTGGAATGTCACTGTTTTGAATTTGGTGTTTAGCGCTGCACTTTATATATTAAATGTATTGCAATTGTTTTAGTGTGATTTTTACTGAAATTTATAATTTCCTAGACCTTTATGGTAATATCGTGTGACATAAAAAATTGGAACTACACTATTTTATTCTCTAGGGTGTCTACTTTCAGAAATTATATACTATTTAGAGGTTTAGTGTAATCATCATGCCTAAAATTATTTTTTAAAAGTGTGCAAGAAAATGCAAAAATGGCTCTGGCAACGAAAGGGTTAATAAACATGCCTACTTTGACAACTATTACTTTTTTAAGAATTCATTTATTTTTGACAGGGAAGAAAAATGCAAATGAGATAATGCTGCCTTACATATTATTTTTTAGGGAATGTATTTATTTTATTATGTTGTATTTTCTGCCACTTCAAGAACGGTGCTTTAATGCATTTGTCCATTTGTTAAATTTTTTTGGACACCATGAGGCTGTTAAAAAGAGTTCTGTGTTTAATTATTTAACTGGCTTTGAGCATATGAATAATTTAATTGGCATGACAGGTATGCAGTAATTAGCTGTATGTCACTGTAGTCAGGTCTGCATGAAGTATGCATCGTTATTAGCTCATTTTATAAATTTGATGCTACTCCGGGAAAAAAATTTAAAGCGATATTTAATGCACCTGTAGTCATATTAATTAGCGCAATGATATATTGCATGTGCCTCACAATGTTTCAATGCTGGAAGAATATAATGTTTAGTGAACACGCTAACATGAAGTATGGAGTTGATTTTATTTTTTTTTTGTTTTACATATTGCATTAAAATGTGTTAATAGAAGTGATTTTCTAAGACAAGCTATAAATGTTCTTCTTTTATACAAGCTCATTTCCCATTATGTACCTTTTTATGAAAAAGACATAATAAAGATAATATGGTAAAGGTCCCTCTGTGCTTGTATCTCTGGTTCCAGATGGTCCACCCTATGTCACCCTATGTCATGTATTTGTCATTGTGCAGGTTCACCTAACAGCTTATGCATTAATCAATTTTCAGAGATAAAACTTAAATCTATGAGCAATTTGAAAAAACCTACATTAAAGGTTTATGAATAGCCCTCAGGACGAATATAAAGCTAATCTTTCTATGGCACAATCGTACTTACCAAGTTTCATTTACAGTCTGGTTTATTATGTAATTACAAATGTCATGATAATCATCTTGATTCAGTCATGTAGATTAGTATATAAAACTGCCAAAGTTTTATGACTATAATAACATTTCCAGATTAGTTCATCAAAATTAGTCCTTAAATCTTCACCTTATACAGCTTCTGCATTATTTAAAAACTCTTAAAACTGACCTGTGTCAGAATACCACAGATAAACTTTCAGACTCACGCTAATGTGGTGCAGGACACCGTATGCAATTTGCACAGGAATCGCACCGCCAATACTCAAATTGCTCCATGCTCAAATCGCATCACACCCACACCAAAAAGGTGCAGGACCTTTTTTTTACTCACACCTGAATCGCATCGCATAGGTGTTCTCACCCATGTGATGCGATTTCTGGCAATCACGTTGCATTTTGCGATCTATTTCAGAGTGTCATTACTTTGGCATTGACACCCGCACCAGATCGCATGTGATTACAATGTGGTGTGGGAAATGCGCACGATTCGCAGCACTTCCCACACTACATCTATGTGAACCCAGGCTCAGTGTGGCTGCCCCATAGTGAATTGTAGACTACATCTTAGCACCAAGCATGACATAGAAAGACTCACTAAAACAAATTAATTTTCCTAATTAGTGAATTGATTAATGTTGAAATGCTGTTTTAATTAACAGAGTCCCCAAACGCACTGTCTGTGTTCAGGGTTGTGCACCCACATGGATGTCAAATTGGGAGCAGCGACTGTGTCCATGCAGCTGCTGCATCCCAACTGACATCAATGGGACTGCCTGCACGGGATGCATGGAACAGCTGTGAAACTCCATGCACAAACGTACACTATAGTACACCTGTGTGAGTGAGGATATATTTTTACTACACCCCTGCCATTCTCACCAGCTAGTGACCAAACAAACCAAAGATAGAAAAGAGAAGGAGGTGTCTACAGGAACATACAGTGTCTTTAAAAACAAATATAGTTTGATCCATAATCATTCTGTATTTTGTTAATTTCTGAAAATCTTACAAGACACCCATAATAGGTAAAAATAGCCATGTAATCATTGGTGGAAGATAGTTCCAATTACTAGGGATGACTAGGATTACTAGCCAAAACATAATTCTTTCAGGCAGGAATGGACTGACCATCTGGAAACTCGGGCACTGCCCGAGGGCCCGGGGTCAGTAGGGGGCCCCATAAGATGTCCCTGGTACCTTTTTCATAGGCTTTTTTGAGTTTGGGCAAGGACACAGGGGCCCCATGATCCCCTATTGCCTGGGGGCCCCATGAGTTGTCAGTCCACCCCTGCTTTCAGGGTTTGCTGATATCTAGGAGTTCATTTTCTAAAGACAACTAGACTGTTTAATTTGCAAGGGAATGTTTACTCTCCACGTGGATTTTCCCTTAGTATGTTCCCTTAGAATGTTGTGAAAATTCACTTTTCAAAGAATACCCAATCACCTCAACTGAAAAACAAAGAAAACCGTATTTTTGTTTGCACATGATTGGATGATGAAGGTCTACAGAACTTCACCTCATTCACTAAGCTGAAGAAAAATCCTCTTGTAAAGTGAATAGCCTATTTGGCTTTAGTAAATCAATTCACTAGTGTTTCAGGATTATGGTCTTTGTAGGTTTTTTTTTTTTATGAAAGAAAAGTTGTATATATGAGTTTAGGAAATTCATACAATGGCAAAATCAGCTATATACAATTTCTGCAACCTCTCCAACACAGAGAGCAGATATCTGAGGGTGTTTTGTGCAGAAATGTAGGATGTCTGTACAATGTTGGCATTATGTCTTATTTTGATTTATGAACTTGTAAGTTCATATAATAGGCATGAGCTAAGGATAATATAATGGATCTTCATGATGTTTTTCAATTAGTTTCATGCCTATCTCCTTCTTTCACTCCATTAAGTACTTTGATGCCTCTTTATGTAGAGACTCAGGTGATACAATGCTTTAGACACAATGGGGGGATTTACTAAAGCTGGCTCACTCACAATCTGGTAGCCAATTAGCTTCTAACTTCAGCTTTTTCAATTAAGCTTTGCCAATACAACCTGGAAGCTGATTGGTTTCTATGCAGAAGTGCACCTGGTTTTTCACTCTCCAGCTTTAGAAAATAAATCCCAGTGCTTTGAACCTAGAGAGTGCACAATCTGCTGCAACTATGCTTAGAAACTAATCAGCTTGCAGCTTTTATTGCCAAAGCTTAAAGTGTTACTAAACCCACAACAGTAAAATCAGTCTGTATATGCAGTAAAGCGTGCTTGTTATACTCACTACTGTAAGGGGTTAATCCTCTGCATTGTGTAAAAAGGCTGTTTGATCCCGTCTTCTCTGATCCTCTCCTTTTTCTACTGTCCCCAATCCATCTACTGAAAGTACAGAGCTCTAGGAGTCACTCCGCACATGCTCAGTTTGGTGTGTATTGCTAAAGAGGTTTTTTTTTTTTCTTTGGGAGGGTGCAGGTGATCAGCACTGTCCAGACAGAGGTTCAGGGGTTATGCAGCCTCATAGGACAGTCAGATCAGAATGAAAACTCCTCCTACAAGATTAACCAGTGCTCAGCTGGACACTGATAGAAGTCACAAGACTGGTATATCCTGCTTATGAGAAAAGGTATTTATCAGTTTATATTTACTAAAAAATAATTGAATTTCCATGTTCTGTGTACTGTGGGAGACCAGATATAGTGAATGCAGGGTCCTAGATTTAGAAACACTTTAATTAAACAAGCTGAAGTTAGAAGCTGATTAGATACCATGCACAGCTGCACCAGATTCTGAGTACTCCAGTTTAAGCTTAAGTTTAAGTAAATCTACTCCATAGGCGCATTATGGAGCCCCTGAAAATTTGAGAGAACCCCAGTGGACCACAGTGCAATCTTGAGTGTTGTGATGATGTAAGCTACAAAAATAATTGACAATGCAGATAATGAACTATTGACCACAACTTTCTAGATGTAGTCCTCAAAGGGTATCTAGAGCCAAAATTTGTTTTTTTTTTAGTTTTGGATTGCGTGATGAGAGGTTCGAACCAGTGTCAGGTTTTACTGCTATCTACTGTATGTTCTCACTGCCATATGCTTTGGCAAACAATACATCCACAACTATGCCTATATGTGTTCCATGAGGGTATGTATACTGAAAACATTTTTTTGGTAGAGTAGGTAAAGATTAAAACCCCTGTCAATGTATTTTTTGCTGTCTGTGTTCCAATGTTAATATGTTCCCTCACGTTTTGTCATGAGGAGTGATAGAATATTATACGCCTTGCTAGTAGCAGGTTGGACCCCCTTTTGCCTTCAGAATTGTCTTAATTCTTTGTGGCATAGATTCAACAAGGTGTTGGAAACATTCCTCAGAGATTTTGGTCCATATTGACATGATAGCATCACGTAGTTTCTGCAGATTTGTCAGCTGTACATCCATGATGCGAATCTCCCGTTCCACCACATCCCAAAGTACTCTATTGGATTGAGATCTGGTGACTGTGGAGGCCATTGAAGTACAGTGGACTCATTGTCATGCTCAAGAAACCAGTTTGAGATGATTTGAACTTTGTGACATGGTGCATTATCCTATCCTATGGACATGGTCAATAACAATACTTAGGTAGGCCGTGGCATTTAAATGATGCTTGGTACTAGGGGGCACAGTGTGCCAGTAAAATATCCCCCAAACCATTACATCACCACCAGCCTGAATCGTTGATAAAAGGCAGGATGGATCCATGTTTTCATGTTGTTGACACCAAATTCATCAGACCAGGCAATGTTTTTCCAGTCTTCTATTGTCCAATTTTGGTGAGACTGTGCGTACTGTAGCCTCCGTTTTCTGTTCTTAGCTGACAGGCAATCTGCTTCAAGGTTCAATGTGCTGTGCATTCAGAAATGGTATTCTGCATACCTTGGTTGTAACAAGTGGTTATTTGAGTAACTGTTGCTTTTCTATCATCTCAAACAGTCTGCCCATTCTCCTCTGACCTCTGACATCAACAAGGTATTTTTGTCCATACAACTGCTGCTCACTGGATATTTTCTCTTTTTCAGACTATCCTCTGTAAACCTTAGAAATAGTTGTGCGTTAAAATCCCTGTAGATCAGCAGTTTCTGAAAAACTCATACCAGCCCATCTGGCACCAACAACCGTTCCACGTTCAAAGTCACCTAAATCCCTTTTCTTCACTATTCTGATGCTTAGTTTTAACTTCAGTAAATTGTCTTCTCCAGGTCTAGATGCCTAAATGTACTGAGTTGCTGTCATGTGATTGGCTGGTTAGCAATTTGTGTTACCAAGCAATTGAACATGTGTAACTAATAAAGTAGTCGGAAGGCATACTTACCAGCTCTGTGCTTTTTCTTCTGGGGCTCCCTCGCCGGCGCTCCTGGCTCCATCTTATAGTGGCACACCTGTGGGCTTGATTCCAAGCCATGCTGCCTGAGTCTATAGAAACAGACAGCAAGGCTTGGTCCCACCTCCCCACTCCCTCATCAGAGGATTTGACTGACAGCAGCAGGAGACAATGGCTCCCGCTGCATGCAGCAAAGCCTGTGAGAGTGGGGAGAAGAGGAGAGAGCTGCTGCAGATGGGCACAGCACTGGATCAAGATCAGGCTCAGGTAAGTATATGGGAGGTGAAGAGGCAATATACATTCTGAAACATTTTTTGCCTTAATGCAAGGAATGCATTAGGGTAAAACATGTTTAGGGTTTACAACCACTTTAAATATCTCTTCTGCTATAGAATGTAAAAAGACAAGTCAATAATTACTGGGAGAAGACAGCCTTTACCCATTTTAATATAGATAATACATAGGCCTTGTCAGGGACGTATTTACCACAAGGCAAACAAGGTATTTGCATAGGGTGGCATTTTTCAGGGGGGCAGCACCCCCCAGGAAGAAAGGATATATGTGGCATGGGGACCAGGTGGGATCTGAAAGAGGCTGTGGGCTGTTTGATGGTGTTTGCAGAGCCCAACTCTCATTCCCGGGGATGTCTGGAGCTGTGAAGGTGAGTGTCTTTCTTTCTGTTGCCGGGGGAGGGGGTGGGTGTTAGTGGAAGGCTCTCTCGGGTGGGGGGGGGGGCTGAGGTGTTGTTGGTCACTGTCAGGATCTCTCCGTGAAAGGGGGGGAGTGTTCTGCTGTTGGTCGGTGTCAGGCATTCTCCGCCGTGGGGGCGTCTGATTTTTGTGCTGCCTAGGGCAGAACAAAACCTAAATACACCACTGGGCCGTATGCCAATCTATTGGTACTATACTTGTCATTAACAAGAGCAGTAACATTAGCAAAATAAACTGTCACTTCAGAAGCTGTAATTGAATTTGTCTCCAATGACAAAATCAGTTTTGTCATTTTTAGGGTGGCTGCTTCTTACTACTGATAAATTTATGTCACATCAGCCCACATGCTAAAACAATCCATTTTAGTGTGCAGACTGGTGTTTGATGTAAAGCAGTGGTGCCTTGTGTTATTACCACTCAAGTCACTGCTCACTCTTTTTCTTCTTTTATAACTTTTTTTTGAAATGTCACAAATGACATTTCATTTATTCCTATGCACTGCCACCTACTGTTGTGAGTACAGGGCTCAAAGTAAACAATTGTTTTCTTTGTGCCCTAACAGTGAATCAGTATTGATCTGTGCAGATTAAGCAAGTCACCACACATGGTGTAAACACGTGGATCATTTTATATTTTTACATTTTTATGTTCTGTAACATTTGTTGAAAATATTCCTCCTACGCTATATGTTGCAGAGTGGTCCTCTATTGGCAACTGTATTTTTTTTGTTTGTGTTACATATTTACTTGTTTTCTAATTCTTAGTAAAAAGTAAATAATATGATAGTACTCTTATTTACTCTTAGTACATAATGTCATGATATAAGCATTATTCCTCAAGTTTTTTTTTTAACATGAGCAGTTGTAAAAAGGTTAAAAAAAACTATCATTTCACAGAGGATATTTTATTGGATAGGTTTTCCATAAAATCTAAAGGCAATATGTTAATACATTTTAAGCTCTTTACAAAGTAGCATAATTTAAGACACTAGTCCCGATACAAATTATGAACTAGGTTTTCTAAGCTTTATTCCTGAACCCACTGCTCCAGACACAACATGCACAATACCTATAAACTGCTCATCCTGGTAACATCCACATGCATTACCTTTTGTACATAAAACCACCAAACCACACAACCCCTCCTGTTCACCTAACCCTATGCCTATTTTACTATCTGCCTGTAACTGGTACACCATTGAAGTATATTTAAAAAACTGTAAAAGTATCTTGATCAAGACAGAATAATGAAGAATAAGAGCAGCACATGATTTCTAACCGATATTTAGGACAACTTAAATAAAAAAAAAAAGACTGGTAAAACTGAAAATGAATCATCAAGTCAGCAAAAACAATTAGTAAATAACAAATAGCTAAAAGTATAAAAATGCATTTTAGAACTGATTGGAAATAAAAAATTGGAATTTGAAACACAAAAATCTGAATTCATACCACCTGCTCCTTTAAAAAATAGTATTTCATGAATGTGTATATTTAAGATATAATCATATTCTCTCTTGTAAAAATAAATAATTTCAGCTTATGACAGTTAATAAAATATCTTGCTTTAAAAAAGTGAAGATGCAGTAAAAACAAAAGACAGTTATGCAAAGATAAAAAAAATTTAGTCATGTTCCTACAGATGCTTTTAGAACCCTTTGGAGATTTGATTTACTTTGTTGGTGTTTTCCTTTTGTTCTTGTGCATGTTTCAGAGCCATCTTTGCTCTTTCTGCGGCTGTTTCTTTCTTTCTTTCTTCTTCAGCATTGCACGGAACACACTGAGGAATTCTCAGTCAATAGTCTCCAATACAGACTTGTTCATGAACTGCACCCAATAATCCCTTGATAATAAGTTTAAATGCCTTGCTACTCGTTAATGCAATTGTGATTCCAGGAAAAAAAAAGAGTCCCACTTAACAGGGTAGGCTGGGCGACAGCATGTCCTCATTTAGCAATTAGATGTGTATATAACATTAAAAGAAACATTTTGTATTTTTATCTTCATGAAGAGCCATTTCATACATTTATTTGTGCTATTTTACAGGGTACTATATTTTTCTCATTATTTCGGGACCAATCTAGTTTGTAGTACTATGTACATGGCAGGTATTGCAGTATATGCATTAGAAAATAAGTTTTAACCTGTATTTGGAAGGTACCTAAACACATACAATGTTTGTAGTCACATTGAGTATGTCAACCAAGTGTGTATCTACCTGGTATGGTTTTATATAAATGGATGTATTGCATTTTTGTTTGGTAAATGTAGAGCTCTATGTACACTACAGTGACATTCGATACAAAAAGCATAGGAAATTAGTCCTTAATCTATATATTAAGGGAAACAAACATTTGTAACTTCATATAGTAACGGTTTCCTGAGTTGTTATGGGATATGTAGAAGTACAATAATTGTGTGCATGTGTTACCTTAGTGAATGTTGGGAAAATTCACTTTGCAAAGCATAACCAGTAACAAGCAAGGAAAATTACACAAAAAATATTTTTTACTTACTAGTAAAATCTGTTTATTGGCGTACAGTACAGTACTGTACACAGGATTATTTATTTATTTATCGAGTTTATATAGCGCCAAAGGGTTTGCTCAGCGCTGTACAATAGAGGGGGGGACAATACATGAAACAGTACAGTAACATCAAACAGCACACAAGGGGTAAGAGGGCCCTACTCTTTCGAGCTTACAATCTAGGAGGGAGGGGGTAGAGGTACAGGAGGAAATGGCTGTGGGGGATGGAGTGAAAGGAGGAGGGAAGGGCAGCGGCTGTTAGGTGAGGGTGGGGTAGGCTTCCCTGAAGAGGTGGGTTTTCAGGGAGCGCCTGAAGGTGAGGAGGGAAGGTGACAGTCTGATGGATTGGGGTAGTGAGTTCCAGAGGATGGGGGAGGACCTGGAGAAGTCTTGCAGTCGTGTGTGGGAGGAGGAGACCAGGGAGCAAGATAGAAGGAGGTCCTGTGAAGAGCGAAGGGTACGGGTAGGGTGGTACCTGGGAATCAGGTCGGTGAGGTAGTTAGGGGCAGTGTTGTGAATGGCCTTATAGGTCAGAGTGAGCAGTTTGAATTTAATGCGTTGGGCAATGGGGAGCCAGTGGAGGGAAAGGCAGAGGGGGGTGGCAGAGGTGGAGCGGCTGGTGAGGTGGATGAGTCTGGCAGCTGAGTTCAGGATGGTCTGAAGCGGGGAGAGTTTGCACTGGGGTAGGCCGGTGAGGAGGGAGTTGCAGTAGTCAAGGCGTGAGATAATCTGGGAGTGTACGAGTAGTTTAGTGGTGTCTGGGGTAAGGAAGGAGCGTATCTTGGCGATGTTCCGGAGGTGGAGCCTGCATGTATTTGTGAGTGATTTGACATGAGGTTGAAAGGAAAGGTTTGAGTCCAGAATGACGCCAAGGACCTTGGCTTGCTGGGACGGGATTTATGGTGGTGTTGTTGGTAGTGATGGAAAGGATGGGGGGGCATGGGAAGGGGGAAAGACGAGAAGCTCGGTTTTGGAGAGGTTGAGCTTGAGGAAATGGAGCGACATCCAGTCAGAGATGTCGTTTAGGAGGTGAGTGATGCGGGCGGAGAATGTGGGGGTGAGGTGAGGGGTGGATAGGTAGATTTGAGTATCATCAGCGTAGAGGTGGTAGTTGAAGCCGTGGGAGTGTATGAGTTTGCCAAGGAGGGAGGTGTAGATGGAAAAGAGAAGGGGTCCAAGGAAAGAGCCCTGGGGGACCCCAACAGAGAGGGGGAGGGAAGAGGAGGTGGCGCCGTTGTAGGAAACGCTGAAGAAGCGTTGGGATAATTAGTCTTTACCATGGGTTATATACAGCTACCTTCAGGCCATCTCCTATATAACCCCTCCCAGTCCTAGCTAGCCTTAGTTTTGTAGCAAGCAATAGGGAGATGATAACAAAAAGAGGGCAAGAACCAGTGCCCTGTGCTGTACACCAAGTTACCCAGCAAATATATGCCAGTTTGTAGCTCCTTACACCTTAACCTGCCATCAGAGGGAATCTGAAAATTCTCCTGGTAAAACTTAACAAATATGTGAACTGAAGACCAGGTAGTGCCCTGTAAACCTGGACTGCAGATGCCTGATGCTGAAAGGCTTATGAAGCTCCAACAGACCTGAAGGGTGCACTGTATCCAGGAAGGGATGTACGCCTTTAGACCATAGGCTCAAATAATGACTTGGTTTAACCCACTTAGCAATAGTGGAGGAAAAGGGTCAGGATAAGGTGATACCTCAAACAGGTCCAAAGGGTGGCTTCTGACAAGCTGAAAGAGACTAGTTATGGGTCCCATAGATTCACAGTGGAATGTACAGAGGGAGAGATGTGTGTGACACCCTACACAAATGCCTTAACAGAGAAATGAGAAGGGATTGGTCTCTGAAAAAGAGATTTGCTGAGATTTGCCCTATGATGGTACTTAAGGCCAGATGTTGATCTAGACCAGACTGAAGGAAGGATGTTTACTATAAAATACTTCCTAGAATGAAATTCCATGATTTTGCAGGATTCAAAATATTTTTTTCAGGTGCTGGAGACTTTGTGGGAAGTCAACTTACTTGCCTTCAAGATGGTAGAGATAACTGAAATTGATAGGCCCGTGTCCCCTAAGACTTGGGCTCTAACAGCCATGCCATTTAAGCCAGCAACCAAGAAGCGGGATGGTGTATTGGCCCCAGGGCAGAAGGTGCGAATGATCATGAAGGAGGCATGAAGACTCTACCAGGAGTCTGGGTATGTCTGAGTAACACTTCCTTCTGTCCAGTTCAGTGTAATTAAAACCAATGGAATGCCCTACATCTCAATTCCGTAGAGTGATTCTTGTATGGAAGTTCTGCTGACCAGCATTGTGGTCAATTAACAGATGCTTGTATGTTGTAGCATTTCTTGCATAGTAATTCTGCTGACCAGCATTTGAGTCAAAGGATGCCCTGCATATGAACTGATATGCACATATACTGATAATCTGGCAAAGTGCATCTGCCAAGCCTTTCAAGCTGTAGTGTAAAGCAAAAAGAAAAAGCTCTAGTTGGTAGTGAATGGAGGAATCTGCTAAAATGGAATTATGGCCATAGGCAATGCGCTTAGTCCAGACTACAAAGGTCTGGAAAACTGCCATGGAAAGAACCATCAGTTGCACAGCTGGACCTGCCCAGGAAAAAGGTTGTTAGGCTTATTAACCACCATGTGATAGCAATAAAGTTACAAAAATGAAAAGCACCCCCATTGTTCCACACATACACGAATGTAATTGAGCATGTGAGGTGTACACATGTATGTAAACTGCAATTGTACCACACAGAGTGAGAGCAATAATTCTACAGTCATAATTCACAGTTACCCCAAACCAAAAACTTGTCAATGATTTTACAGCAACGCCTATGGACAATTTTGGGTACTATTATTATTATTATACATTATTTATATAGCGCCAAAAGGTTTGCTCAGCGCTGTACATTATAGTGGGGGACAGCACATGAGACAATAAAGTAACAAGACAAAACACGAGGGGTTCGAGGGCCCTACTCTTTCGAGCTTACAATCTAGGAGGGAGGGGATAGTGGTACAGGAGGAAGTGGCTGTGGGGGATGAAGCAGTAGGAGGAGTATAGAGTGTAGATCAACAATTAGATGAGAGTGGGGTAGGCTTCCCTGAAGAGATGGGTTTTCAGTGTGCGCCTGAAGGTGAGGAGGGAAGGTGACAGTCTGATGGATTGGGGTAGAGAGTTCCAGAGGATAGGGGAAGTCCTGAAGAAGTCCTGCAGTCGGGCGTGGGAGGTGGAGACCAGGGAGCTAGAAAGTAGGAGGTCTTGTGAGGAGCGAAGATTACAGGTAGGGTGGTATTTGGGTATCAGATCGGTGAGGTAGTTTGGGGCAGCGTTATGAATGACTTTGTATGTCAGTGTTAGTAGTTTGAATTTAATGCGTTGGGCAATTGGAAGCCAGCTGAGGGATTGGCAGAGGGGGGTGGCGGTTACAGAGCGGTTAGTAAGGTGGATGAGTCTGGCTGCTGAATTCAGGATAGACTGAAGCAGGGATAGTCTGTGATGAGGTAGGCCAGTGAGGAGGGAGTTGCAGTAGTTGAGTCGTGAGATAATAGTAATGTCTGGGGTTAGGAACATACGTATCTTGGAGATGTTGCGGAGATCGAGCCTGCATGAGTTTGCCAACGATTGGACATGGGGTTGGAAGCACAGGTTTCAGTCAAGAGTGACACCTAGGACTTTGGCTTGCGGGGTGGGAGTGATGGTGGTGTTGTTGGTCGCGATGGAGAGGGTGGGGTAGGGGGCACGGGCTGGGGGGAAAATTAGGAGCTCAGTTTTGGAAAGGTTCAATTTGAGGAAATGGAGCGACATCCAGTCTGATATGTTGTTCAGTAGGTGGGCGATACGAGCAGAGACTGAGGGGGTGAGGTGAGGGGGGGGGAGAGGTAAATTTGTGTGTCATCGGCGTAGAGGTGGTAGTTGAAGCCATGGGAGTGTATCAGTTTGCCGAGGGAGGAGGTGTAGATGGAGAAGAGAAGGGGCTCAAGGACAGAGCCTTGGGGGACCCCAACAGAGAGGGGGAGAGAGGGGGAGGTGGTGGCGTTATAGGTAACGCTGAAGGAGGGTTGGGATAGATAGGAGAAGAGCCAGGAGAGAGCGGAGTCTCTGATGCCGAGGGAGTGTAGTTTATTAAGGAGGAGGTGGTTGACTGTGACGAAGGCCGCGGAAAGATCGAGGAGTAAGAGGACTGAGTAGTGGCCATTAGCTTTGGCGGTTAGCAGGTCATTACTGATTTTGAGTAGGGCGGTTTTGGTGGAGTGTAGGGGACGTAAGCCAGACTGTAGTGGATCGAGGAGGTTGTTGTCAGTGAGGTGGGCGCTTAGGCGATTGTAGACCAAGCGCTCAAGGATCTTGGAAGTAAATAGCAGCAGGGAGATGGGTCTAAGGGTGTTCAGGTCGGTGGGGTCCAGGGAGGGTTTTTGAGTATGGGAGTGATGTGCTCATGCTTCAGGGGGGAGGGGAATGCACCAGTGGAGAGGGAGAGATTGAAGATGTGGGTGAGGGAGTATAGGAAGGAGGAGGGTGACCAGAGGAGTTCTGTGGGGACAGGGTCAAGGGGGCAAGTGGTGAGGCGGGCTTCTGAGAAGACCTTAGTGACCTCCTCAGTGCTAGCAGTGCTGAAGGAGCGGAGTGTTGGGGAGGATAAGGTGTGCGCGATGTAAGGTGTGGTGGGGGGCAGGGCAGATGTGAGGTCAGAGGAGGGGAGAGTTGATGGGGTTATAATGGGAGGGAGGCTAGGCAGGGAGGTAGGTTGAGCATTGGCAATGTCCTTACGGATTGCATCAATCTTGTTTTGGAAGTGATTGGCAATCTCGTGGGTGGTGAGTGAGGTACTGGGTGGGGTGGGGGGGGAGAGTAGGGAGTTGAAAGTGGAGAAGAGCCGGCGAGGACAGGTGGAGAGGGTGTTGATGAGGGAAAACGAAGTAGCAGGGGCAGACTGACAACTCATGGGGCCCCTGGGCAATAGGGGATCATGGGGCCCTGTGTCCTTGCCCAAACTCCAAAAAGCCTATGAAAAAGGTACCAGGGGCATCTCATGGGGCCCCCTACTGACCCCGGGCCCTCGGGCAGTGCCCGAGTTTCCAAATGGTCAGTCCGCCACTGCGAAGTAGGCTTGTTTGGCGGCATGGAGGGAGGAGGTGTAGGTGAGGAAGGCAGATTTGCAGAGGGAGAAAGCTTGAGGGGATCTGGTTTTACGCCATAATCGCTCCAGCACACGACTGCATCGTTTAAGATTTTTAGTGTGGTCATTCTGCCAGGGTTGAAGCGGTCGGGGTCTAATGCTACATGTGGTCAGGGGTGCTAAGCAGTCTAGGGCAGCTGATAGCGAGTCGTTGTATGCAGTAGTGGCCAGGTCAGGGCATGACAGTGGGAGGATACTGTCGTAGAGACGGTCAGCTGCAGAGTGGAGAGGGACCGAGTTCAGGTTGCGGAGGTTACAGCTGGTGATGGTTTGAGGTTCGGGGGGGGGTGTTAGAGGACGGGGAGGTGGAGAACATAACGAGGTTGTGGTCAGAGAGAGGGAAAGGGGTGTTTGTGAGGTCATGGAGGGTGCAGAGATGGGAGAAAATGAGGTCCAGGGTGTTCCCGTAGGTGTGGGTGGAGGACTGTGTGCACTGAGTGAGTGAAAAATATGAGGTTAGGTGGAGTAGTTGGGATGTAGCCGGGTTGTTGACATTGATAGGGATATTGACGTCTCCAAGGATGATGGTGGGTAGCTCAGAGGACAGGAAGAAGGGTAGCCAGGCGGAAAAGTCATCAAGAAGCAGGATACGGGTCCAGGAGTCCGATAGATTACTGAAATCCTCAGAGGGGTGGGGGAGAAGAGTCAGATGCAGTGAGCCTCAAAGGAGGAGAACGATAGAGAGGGGGGGTTTGGGAGGACCTGGAAGGTGCTCAGCGGTGACAAGAGCATGCTGACCCCACCACCTCTACGGCCGTTCGGTCTGGGTGAATGGGACCAGACAAGACCTCCATAGGAGAGTGCCACTGGGGAGGTGGAGTCAGTGGCTTGGATCCAGGTTTCAGTGACTGCTAGGAGGTTGAGGGAGTGGCGGTGAGCTTGTTGCAAACCGATCGGGTGTTCAGGAGTGCAATCGAGAGTGGAGGGGTGGATGCGGGGAGGAGGGGGACAGGTATAAGGTTGAGGGGGTTGTGGCGGTTTGTGGGAGTAGGAGGGTGCCTAGTGGGTGAGTGAGGTGGTGAGGGGCCAGGGGTTGGGGAGATATCCCCGGTGGTAAGGAGGAGAAGGAGGGTGAGAAAGGTGGCATGGGAGCGGGATGTGCAAGAGCGTGAGGGTCTGTTAGTGGTGGCGTGCGGGTCGGCGGGAGAGTGGAGTATCAGGAGGAGGTGGTGAGAGCCGTAGTGGGGAGATGGAAGTAGTGAGGGTCCAATGTATAGTTGTTTTGGGGGAGTAGGGGGGTAGAGGGAGGAGATTTTGTGAATGGAAGAGAGGAGTACGAGGAGGAGGAGTACAGGTGGCATATTAGGAGGGTGGGTGGAGTGCTGGTCAATTGAGGGAGGTGAAAGGTTTCACATCAGGCCGTGTAGATGGGGAGAGTCTGTCGCGCAGTGGTGGAGGAGTTCATCTGTGGGAGGGAAGGGAGGGTGGTGGGCAGCTGGATCTGCTGCTGGCTAGTCACGGCAGTCTGTGGGTGCTGTAGGCCGGCATCTGGAGGTGCTGTGGGGCGCGGTGTCTGGAGGTGCTGTGGGGCGTGGCGTCTGGGGGTGCTGTAGTGGTCAGCGTCTGCAGGTGCTGTAGTGCCTGGCGTTTGGAGATGCTGTAGGGCCTGTCGTCAGAGGTGCTGTAGGGCCCGGCGTCTGGAGGTACTGTAGGGCCCGGCGTTTGGAAGTGCTGTAGGGCCTGGCGTTTGGAGATGCTGTAGGGCCTGGCGTCAGAGGTGCTGTAGAGCCTGGCGTCTGTAGGCCGACATCTGGAGGTGCTGTAGGCTAGGTGTCGGTAGGTGCAGTAGGGCCCGGCGTCTGCTGGTGCTGTGGGCCGGCACTTGTAGGTGTTGCTAGCCAGCACTTGTGGTTGCTGTGGGGCCCAGCGTCTGTGGGAGCGGTAGGGCCCAGCGTCTGTGGGTGTTGTAGGCAACGTGGCAGGCTCACGTGATGGGGCTCAGGGCTGGCGGGGCACGGGGGGCAGCTGCGTGGCACGGTGGGGAGCAGGGGAGTTGTGTTGGTGGCTTACCCTCTCAGTGCCGGCGGTGGTGGTTTCTCCTGATGGTGCAGGAGTAGGAGGAAGGTGCTCTCTCAGCGGCGATGGCAGTAGCTGTAGGTACCGGTAGGGTTGGTGGTAGGTTCCCCTCTTTCTGGCGTGGGACGGTGGCGTCTTGGGTCGGCAGGGAGGACCGCGGAGCGGTGGCGTCATGGGTCACTGCGGCGACTCAGTATGTCGCGGCCGGCAGGAAAGACCGTGGCTTTAGGTGCCGCGGTAGGCTGCGAGCAGCCAGAGCTCCGCCAGAGGGAGAGAGCTCCCAGTACCCCTTCAGGATGTTGTCAGGACCTCCGGCGGTTGCTTCAGGCGGTGGATTTTGGCAGGGGCACCAGAGCTGGCCGCTCCAGACGCCATCTTGGTATGCATATAGTACTATAGTTTTTCTCAATTTCATGGGTGCATGAAATTTTAAGGCTTGACTTGTTTGGTATCTAATTACTTGATGCCCCCCCATCTTTTTTATACTACAAAAATGTATATTATATTGGGTTTATGTGTACCAAAATTAATTTTAGTACATTTTTCTTAAAAATATGCATCTGATAACCAGTTGTGCATATTTTGTGCATCATAAAAAAAATACATCTGCCACCATTTTATTCCACAGGACCACTGCAGTCAGAAAACATATAATGTTCGAGGGTTTAAAGTAATTTTATAGTAAAAATGCTGATTTTAACATGTTTGAAAAAAAAGTTTAAAAACTGCCCCAGCAGACAAGTGGTAAAGACTAAAGCAGCCCTTAGATGAGGTTTTATTTTTTTCTGTTCAACTAGCGGGTTGAACAAACAAAGAAATTACTCAATTCCCCCATCCACACATTTGAGATATTGTATTCTGACAATAGGAAGACTTCACTAGCATGACATACCACATGCAGCACCATAGTAAGGAGCAGGGAGGATCCAACTGATACAACTGTAAGAGCATAATACAAGGTAGTGTGTCGTGCTACCCTTGATGGACTTTTGTTATATATTTGAATTAATTATCTGAAGATCACTTACATATTATTTTATGGACATTTATAGACTTTTATGGACTTTCATGAATCTTATTTTATAACACCTGAGTTTGTAGATTTGACTGTTATTGCTACAGTGTATTCTTTTATACAGATAAAAGAATACACTGTAGCAATAACAGTCAAATCTACAATATACAGATTGGAATTTGGAGCTCTGGTTTAGGGACTGTGCATTCATTGAAAACACAGTTCTCACTCTACTGATTGGGATGTGTTAATAGTGTGACAATTTTTTTCAATAGTTTTTTTTATTGAGCCTTACAGGTCAAAAGCAAGAACTGAAACAAGGTGACATAAAATATATATAGTACAATGGACAGAGTGTAGTAACAATACAACATCATTGTATAGATTCAGTGACATTGCAATGAACTCTCAAAGAATGGTACATGTATCTACTACTTTCAAACTTTCCAAAATAACGGAACTGAAAGTTATGTATGACGTGAATACATGAGCATATGAAATTTGTTGTGTTAGAGGTAAATACAGTGACAACCAACATACAAACCTTCAGATGCCAGTACCTAATAAGCTATTGTGCAATAAATAACTGATTTATCTATGCAACGGTTAGTAGGATAACAGATGGTACCCAGGGGTCCTCTTTCAAGAGGGATGGGCCCTCTTTTCCTGGGGTCTAATGTGTGACCCATCCCTCGGGGAAGATTTCACCACTGGGAGAGAAAGTCAGAAAGGAAAAAAGAAAGTAAAGGAAAACAGAAAAGGGGACTAGACTAAAGGGAATAAGAGTAGACAGAAAATAAAAAAGGGGGGAGGGATGGAGGGCATGGAGTAGAGGGGAATAAAATGGGTAGTGGTAGAAGAGTAGAAGGGAAGGGGAATATCAGGAGGCCCAGAAAACCAGATAATTTTGACAATTTGTAACAGATAAAAGGCAATACCCACTCACATTCAAAGCCGCTACTAACAAAAGGGTGGTTAGCTCTGAAACGCATTGCCAGACCAGCCCCATCTCTCCACACATATTTCTTGCAGCAGACTTTATCTCCACTGACACTGAAGGCTTCAGTGCGCCAATACTGGCTTTGAATCTAACAGAACGCTGGCTCAACACCTGGGCTGGGACTGCTTCTTGTCCACATACTTAAGCTTTGAGGAACAACTTCCTTCACCTTAGAGCTTACACTTAATGTGTGTTGGCATTTTAAGATCCTTTGATAGGATGGTCAGAGAGCGTTCTAGTCAGAGCTAGCAAACCACATCTGTAGAGAACTGCACAAGCTAAAATATGCAGTATTCCAGTAGATTTAATAGCTGGTTTTCAACCCACAATGGTTGACAGAGGAGAATAAATTGATTTGGTTGGAAATATACTTACAAAGTCATTTTCCAGACAGAAAAGAAAACCTCTCAAGAAAAGACATCGTGAAGAAAGGTCAGCCAACCTTGAAGATAGCAAGCCTGTCTCAGCCAGGGAAAGGGTTCATCTGCCACTTTCAATTCATGAACTACAAGTGGTACCCTTGGCTCACAGCCTCCAAGGAGCACTGCAAATTGTATTGTTGGGAATGCCTGCTATTTGCAGGTAATTGACTTGGAGTTTGGAGCCACACTGGCATTAATTCTTGTTGCATGATATCTGTTTGTGATGCAACACCCTGTTATCTCTGTTTATGTATAATATTGATGGTTCCTACAACTGTGGCATCATACTGTTGGTATTAGGAGGTGGAATAATGCAAGTAGGACACCACTGAAGGCCTAGAATGTGAAATGTATGGCTGCCTGTGATCACTATTCTGATCAGGCAATATCCACTCACATTCAAAGCCTATACTAGCAAAAGGGTGGTTAGCTCTGAAACGCATTGTTAGACCAGCCCAATCTCTCCATGCATATTTCTTGCAGCAGACATTATCTCCACTGACACTGAAGGCTTCAGTGCGTCAATATTGGCTTTGAATCTAACAGATCACTGACTCAACACCAGGGCTGGGAGTGCTTCTTGTCCACATCCAGAAGCTTTGAGGAACAACCTCCTTAACCTTAGAACTTACACTTAACGAAAGTGGATATTGCTTTTTATCAGTTAAAAATTCTTATACTATTAACACCCTTCTGTCTTATGGTCCTCCAGCTTCCAATATAAAAAAGAGATTGTTTTATCAGCATGAGGAATGTTAACCTACAGACTGCAAAAAGAAAGCAGTTAATCAGAAAAGTTGAATAGGAATGAGTGAAAAATGGAGCTCCCACTAGTGTTTAATCACCAAATCCCAATAATAATAAAATTATGGATGAATGAGAATGTAAAATGCAAAAGTCAAACTGAAAATTACTTTGAGCTCAACACTGATATAATAACTCGTACTCAGTAGAAATGCATTATACTTTTCATTTAACAGGCAAACTCTCCAAAGGGAGAATAGTTATGCTGGTCCCTTTCTGCTCATTATCAGATGACAATGAGAGTTATTTTCATTCTTTTAAATCACCAGATTACTGTTGTGATACTGTTTTTCCTGTTAACATTTTTTTTGTGTGTCTTCTTTTAGGGAGAATTCCAAAAACAGAGAAGGCAACATTTAAAACAATTAATTAACTGAAAACATAAAACCTTTTTACATACACAGTTTTCAATTATCAGTCCAAAGAAGAGTGTGACTTGGGCTGTACTCATAAAACACTTAAGCAATAGACTGAAAAGGTGTAAACTATGCTAGATAAATAAATCTGTGGATATTTGCCCTTGAGCCACATTTCACTTGCAATACATAATGCTGTTCTCAGGGAATCCACTGGAGCATGAAATGAGAAGCTGGAATTATTTTTAAATTTACAGCTAATTGTAGATATTTTGGGTCATGTGCAAACCTCAATACTGTCATATTGCTAAAAATAAAATATGCTTAGTAAGGTATAAAGTAGCCAGCGTCGTGCACGGAAAACAAGAATCTCCAGCTCTTTAATAAGCATTTGTGGTTTTCTGACAGGTAGGAATAGGATAACATTGTATCACACTTGCGTGAGCCATTCAGCTAGTATCAAATCAAACATTATACCTGTACCATAGCAAGTAATGATTCAGTTACATACATTCTGTTAATTGTTTTCATAAAGCGTGGGGTTAGGAGACAAAATTAAAAACCTGTGATATTTTTTTCATGAAGCCTGGTATAACAGGGTAGTGTTAATCCTTCCTCTCCAGCAGTACATGCTAATCCTTCTTTTGCTACCTACTATTCCATTCAGACATTGGGACAAAAGTAAGTATCTGGTACTTGTTGGAATGGAGTAGCATATGGCTTACACTATGTATCAGCACTGGGCCAACCTCCAAAAACCAGAATTGTCAAAAGGGGTGAGCTTATAGTCCTACATAGGCTATGACTTGAATGACTTGTGCCTTATAAGTAACACTTTCTTGTATTCACAATGACAATTAAATATGTTCCTTTATTCTGCACGGGCACAGCATAGGATCACTTTAAGATTATAATTTACCTTTTAGGTAAAATAGAGAGGACTACAAAGTACCAGTATATTGTGTTAGGTGAACATTGTGTGCTATCCATATAGTCAGAAAAAAGCTAATCACAAAGCTTTCCTCATTTACAATACAGAATCAGAACAGATAATAAACCTACATGGTAACTGTCCTCATTATGGTTTGTATAGGTTGTGCTGCACCGCCTTATCCTGTGCAACCAATTCCAATATATTGGTAATGCAATGTCGAATATTCTCTTGTTGATGGCACCCTCTGTACAGGAAGGCTGATAAGTACCCTCATTATTTTGGTTGTGGTCCCTTTAATGCAGAGTATTCAGGGGTTCTCCCCTCTGCAGGGTGAGAGGTTTTTGGAAGATTTAATAGAGAGGGAAATCTGATTTACAGCTTTCACAGGATTATTAAGTCCTCATATGGGACCTGGCTCAGAGAGATTTTGGGTGGAAAAGAGCCTCCAATGCTGACTACGGGTACTATGGTGCTGAGGTGGTTAACCCGCCTGCTAGAAGAGGCTGAAAGGGGCAGGAGGCAGTCAGCAGATGTCTGTAAGCTGTTGAGTGAAACAAAACACAGTTGTTTGGGGGCTACGGACTGTCTGGCTACTAAGATGCTTTCTGGGCTCATGTGGTCTTTTTCTGGACACCAAAGCAGACCGGAATCTTAAGGCCCTTATTCACATTATCACAATTTTGGAATACGATGTTCACACAATTCTGTGTGTAACCTAGAGCAGCCAATTCACTTGAATGGGCTTCCCTATATGTGTTTGTTTCCCGAAAAGAAGCTCCTGCTCTTTTTCGGGCAACAAGCTTCACACGATTTAAGAAGGTACAGTTTGCCGCAATTGCCACGTGATCCAGTGAATGGCATCACGTTTTGGGTGCCATTGAAGGATAAATGCACCAAATTGTGCACAGTGTATTGTACTGTGATTGCCATGCAATTTGGCATCATGGGCGGAATGTCTGCAATTATGCCCACAATCCCAAATCGTGAGATGTGAACAGGGCCTATATCCTGGCTTGGAACTAGTTAATACTGGCAGTGAAATGTAGTTTTATTTTCTGTATACCAGAGTTATGGATTGGTTTTGTTTGGAATGCTGAAGAAAACTGTGTTTATTTGGCTGCTTTTGGAACCATAAAAGACCCTCCTTAAAGCAAATCATCCAGTCACAATGCATTTGCTGTATTACAGGTATGACTAAAACAAATGATAAATGTCCATTTTTTTCCACAAATTGCACAAGGGGATGATCCACTAAAGGAAAATAGGCTGTTCATTTTGAAAGGGCAGTTGCCTTTTTCAAAGGGAAATTGCCCCAGAGCTTGATGAATGTGGTGAAAATATCCAATCGTGTGCAAGCAAAAAAAAAAACCTGAATTTTTGAAGCAAATGATTGGATGGTGGAAATCATCAGAGCTTGACCACATTCTCTGAGCCCTGGGGAAAATTCCCTTGCAAAATGTATTCCCTTGTAAAGTAAACTATCTATTTGTCTTTAGTAAATCAAGCCCAAAATGCAATTCGTGTGCATATGTTATATCTAGAGATGAGCGAATTATTCAAAAATTTGATTCGGCTGATTCGCCGAATTTGCGGAAGAAATTTGATTCGATGCGAATTTATTCGCTGCGAATTTAACTTATTAAAAGGGTTTCTAGGCTTCAGAGAGCCTTTATATTAGTTCAGAACACTGTACCTTTAATTTAAATGCCCTTGGAGTCTGCTGGGGAAGAGAAATAATACTGTCAGTCAGTATGACATGCAGATGAGTGCCGTCGATCTTAGAATCACCGCACACTTCACTCATTTGGGCAGTCACGGGGCACGACGAAGAAGAAGAAGAATGAAAAGAAGAATGAAAAGAAGAATGAAAAGAAAAAGAAGAAGAAGAATGAAAAGAAGAAGAAGAAGAATGAAAAGAAGAAGAAGAAGAATGAAAAGAAGAATGAGAAGAAGAATGAAAAGAAGAATGAAAAGAAGAATGAGAAGAATGAAAAGAAGAAGTAGAAGAATGAAAAGAAGAATGAAAAGAAGAATGAAAAGAAGAAGAAGAAGAATGAAAAGAAAAAGAAGAAGAAGAATGAAAAGAAGAAGAAGAAGAATGAAAAGAAGAATGAGAAGAAGAATGAAAAGAAGAATGAAAAGAAGAATGAGAAGAATGAAAAGAAGAATGAAAAGAAGAAGAATAAAAAGAAGAAGAAGAAGAATGAAAAGAAGAATGAAAAGAAGAAGAAGAAGAATGAAATGAAGAAGAAGAAGAATGAAAAGAAGAATGAAAAGAAGAATGAGAAGAATGAAAAGAAGAATTAAAAGAAGAA
Source organism: Staurois parvus (assembly GCF_062004578.1). Classification (NCBI taxonomy): domain Eukaryota; kingdom Metazoa; phylum Chordata; class Amphibia; order Anura; family Ranidae; genus Staurois; species Staurois parvus. The sequence goes on along the minus strand of NW_028318039.1, from coordinate 14,068,844 downwards.
GAAGAAGAATGAAAAGAAGAATGAGAAGAAGAATGAAAAGAAGAATGAAAAGAAGAAGAAGAAGAATGAAAAGAAGAAGAATGAAAAAAAGAATGAAAAGAAGAAGAAGAATGAAAAGAAGAAGAAGAATGAAAAGAAGAAGAATGAAAAGAAGAAGAATGAAAAGAAGAATGAAAAGAAGAATGAGAAGAATGAAAAGAAGAATGAAAAGAAGAAGAAGAAGAATGAAAAGAAGAAAAATGAAAAGAAGAATGAAAAGAAGAAGAAGAAGAATGAAAAGAAGAAGAAGAAGAAGAAGAAGAATGAAAAGAAGAAGAATAAGAATGAAAAGAAGAAGAAGAATGAAAAGAAGAAGAATGAAAAGAAGAAGAATTCCAGTACAGCAAAAAGTGTATCTGCAGAGAGCTCCGCTATTTCTGACAGTTCTCTGACAGTTCCTTCACATTTACAGCGGTTGAAACATTGTATCTATTTGTTTCCGAATAAAAACATCTGTATCCTAAATGGAAACAAATAGATACAATGTTTCACGACGAAGAAGAAGAAGAAGAATGAAAAGAAGAAGAAGAAGAATGAAAAGAAGAAGAAGAAGAATGAAAAGAAGAATGAAAAGAAGAAGAAGAATGAAAAGAAGAAGAAGAAGAAGAATGAAAAGAAGAAGAATGAAAAGAAGAATGAGAAGAATGAAAAGAAGAATGAAAAGAAGAAGAATAATGAAAAGAAGAATGAAAAGAAGAAGAAGAAGAATGAAAAGAAGAAGAAGAATGAAAAGAAGAAGAAGAATGAAAAGAAGAATGAGAAGAAGAATGAAAAGAAGAATGAAAAGAAGAATGAGAAGAATGAAAAGAAGAAGAAGAAGAATGAAAAGAAGAAGAATGAAAAGAAGAATGAGAAGAAGAATGAAAAGAAGAATGAAAAGAAGAATGAGAAGAATGAAAAGAAGAATGAAAAGAAGAAGAATGAAAAGAAGAAGAAGAATGAAAAGAAGAATGAAAAGAAGAAGAAGAAGAATGAAAAGAAGAAGAAGAAGAATGAAAAGAAGAAGAAGAAGAATGAAAAGAAGAATGAGAAGAAGAATGAAAAGAAGAATGAAAAGAAGAATGAGAAGAATGAAAAGAAGAATGAAAAGAAGAAGAAGAAGAATGAAAAGAAGAAGAAGAAGAAGAATGAAAAGAAGAAGAATGAAAAGAAGAATGAGAAGAATGAAAAGAAGAATGAAAAGAAGAAGAAGAATGAAAAGAAGAATGAAAAGAAGAAGAAGAATGAAAAGAAGAAGAATGAAAAGAAGAAGAAGAATGAAAAGAAGAATGAAAAGAAGAATGAGAAGAATGAAAAGAAGAATGAAAAGAAGAAGAAGAAGAATGAAAAGAAGAAGAATGAAAAGAAGAATGAGAAGAAGAATGAAAAGAAGAATGAAAAGAAGAATGAGAAGAATTAAAAGAAGAATGAAAAGAAGAAGAATGAAAAGAAGAAGAAGAATGAAAAGAAGAATGAAAAGAAGAAGAAGAAGAATGAAAAGAAGAAGAAGAAGAATGAAAAGAAGAATGAGAAGAAGAATGAAAAGAAGAATGAAAAGAAGAATGAGAAGAATGAAAAGAAGAATGAAAAGAAGAAGAAGAATGAAAAGAAGAAGAAGAAGAATGAAAAGAAGAATGAAAAGAAGAAGAAGAATGAAAAGAAGAAGAAGAAGAATGAAAAGAAGAATGAGAAGAAGAATGAAAAGAAGAATGAAAAGAAGAATGAGAAGAATGAAAAGAAGAATGAAAAGAAGAAGAAGAAGAATGAAAAGAAGAATGAAAAGAAGAATGAGAAGAATGAAAAGAAGAATGAAAAGAAGAAGAAGAAGAATGAAAAGAAGAATGAGAAGAAGAATGAAAAGAAGAAGAAGAAGAATGAAAAGAAGAAGAAGAAGAATGAGAAGAAGAATGAAAAGAAGAATGAAAAGAAGAATGAGAAGAATGAAAAGAAGAATGAAAAGAAGAAGAAGAAGAAGAAGAATGAAAAGAAGAAGAAGAATGAAAAGAAGAATGAAAAGAAGAAGAAGAATGAAAAGAAGAAGAAGAAGAATGAAAAGAAGAAGAATGAAAAGAAGAATGAAAAGAAGAAGAAGAATGAAAAGAAGAAGAAGAAGAAGAATGAAAAGAAGAAGAAGAATGAAAAGAAGAAGAAGAAGAAGAATGAAAAGAAGAAGAAGAATGAAAAGAAGAAGAATTCCAGTACAGCAAAAAGTGTATCTGCAGAGAGCTCCGCTATTTCTGACAGTTCTCTGACAGTTCCTTCACATTTACAGCGGTTGAAACATTGTATCTATTTGTTTCCGAATAAAAACATCTGTATCCTAAATGGAAACAAATAGATACAATGTTTCAACCGCTGTAAATGTGAAGGAACTGTCAGAGAACTGTCAGAAATAGCGGAGCTCTCTGCAGGGACACTTTTTGCCGGCTGTAGAAGGGATGAAAATCGGCCGATCGGGAAAAATTCGATTCGTGCATCCGAAGTTTGCTAATATTTGGATTCGGTGCGAATCGAATTTTTCCTAATATTCAAAACGAATTCCACTTCGCCAAGTTCGATTCGCTCATCTCTAGTTATATCACATCTAATCAGTATCTAGCTGTTAATCAATACTCTAGATGTAATATAATGTTAATAATGCAGCTTGCAGATTTCATTGGAGGTCCCAGGCATGCATTTCATTTCAGTGAAGCATATTTCAACAACATGCAAGACTTGATGTTTCACCAAACTCAGGCGAGATGTTCGAGGTAAAATAGATGAAAAAGAAACAAGTTGCTCTTTTGTCTATGCACCAATCAACAGCACTGACATTAAACCCAATACTTGTCACAATCTAGTGCACACTTGTGAACAATAATTAAGAAAAAAGTGTCACTTTGCAGCTTCAAAATAATACGAACCATATCGTAAAAATTAATGCCAAATATTCAAAATGTCCATAGATATAGTGAGTCCAAGAATAATTTGTGTCCACACTAAAATAAATGGTAATTAAACTGTTCCTTTAACCAATCAGATTTTTATTTGGTGACACCAACGCCATCTAGCAGGGTTACAATAACGTTGGCATTTTCACATCCTTTGATTGGATGGCCAAAGAACATACTAGTCAGAGCTAGCAAACCACATCTGTAGAGAACATTTTCCAGACAGAAAAGAAAAGCTTTCAAGAAAAGCTGAACATTGTGAGGAAAGGTCAGGCAACCCTGAGGCTACCAAGCCTATCTCAGCCAGGGAAAGGGTTTGTCTACCACTTTCAATTCATGAACTACGAGCGGTACCCTTGGCTCACAGCCTCCAAGGAGCACTGCAAATTGTATTGTTGAGAATGACTGCTATTGCAGTTAATCGATTTGGAGTTTGGAGCCACGCTGGCATTCATTCTTGTTGCATGATACCTATCTGTGATGAAACGCCCTGTTATCTGTGTTTATGTATAATATTGATGGTTCCTATAACTGTGGCATTGTAATGCTGATATTAGGAGGTGGATTAATTCAAGAAGGACACCACTGAAGGCTTAGAATGAGCAATGCATGGCTATCTCTGATCCCTGTTCTGATCTGAGCCAGATTGCACTTTCACATCAGTCGTTTTGCTGCAATGCAGCAGCTGGTGATAACCAGCCCTCACTCTAGGCATTTTTTTAAGATAGATACTTAGTTCTAGTTAGCATTGGGAAAAGTAAAGATTTCTGTATGGATGTGATTTCTGTCTTATTTACACTTCCTAACTGCAAATTGCCCATGAATGGCTTTTTTCCTACCAGGGTTGCCCTCCCTATGGCTTATGCTGCTTACATACTTCATATTGACAGAAACTAAAAGAGGTATCTAATCAGAGAGAGATATACCTGCACTGCAGAAGAAGAGTTGTAGGAACAACAACGGCAAATGGCTATGCCTCACAGAAGTACAGATGAGCAGAAGTGGGAAGAGAAAAGGCAACCACCAAATTTATAATAAAGTTAGAAATTAGTACATTATTGCCCAAAAGATATTGGAACATGTTAATCCACTGTAAACATTGTAACTGCCAATGGCCAAATACCTAACACCAAACTCCATGCTGAATGTACAGTCTTCCTCTATCATTAATTGCCCAAAAATGGTATTTACTTGTTTCCCATCACAGAGTCTGGAAAAGTGACTGGTTAAATACAGTGACAATATTTAATACAGAATTATTATGTTTTATAGTCATATTTGACTGGAAGGTTATACGGTATAAGTTCCTGTTTATTATTTTCCCATTTCATTGCATAGAGGAATGTACTACATACGTACTTGTATTTGTATTACTTTTGATGATATTTTAACGTATATGAAAATTGTGCTATAAATGAATACACTTTTTAATTCAACTTTTTTTAAGCTGTTTTAAAATCATTAATTTGATGTCCTCGTGGGGAAAAATCTTGAACAGTGCTATTCACCCATAGTAATCACCTTACATGAAAACTTGTCATGCTTAATCTGCACGTAGGCATCCCTAGACTACTGTGTCTGGGCAAAAGAAATATTACCAAACAAGGAAACATACAGGAAAGAAAAGGTCAAGAAAAGAGTACACAAGTCACAACCTGGCCAGAACTCAAGGCAGAATCACTACACTACAAAGGTAATAAAACTAAAAGACCAAACAGGACATCAAATCGAATTTCAGGTGAAAAAGTTGAGGGTCACACAAGTTTCGTGTTGGGAGAAGGAGATACAGTAATACAATTTACATGCAAAATTCTGACATAAGCAACTACCGAAATAGTCTTCATTATACAGCTCGATCAGCCAATAGCAAGAGGATAAATACACAGAAGAAAACACTGGAAGAATGGGTAAGTGTCTTTTACTACTATTTGTTGGTCTGATGAAACATCTTTATTATCTCACTGTAAGAATTGTTTCAAGCGGTTAGTAATTTTTTGGAGTGCAGTACCTATTAGCATAAATTATGGAACTAATTACAGATAGTCTGTATGGGGTTATGCTGGATGAGTAATCGAGAAAAACAATGTAGTTGATACTTGAAATGCTAATTAAACTGGATTATTTCCTAAATCAAACCAATATCACTTACTATTTAATAAAATGCAATGGTGGATTAAATTGCATTTCCTCAACAAATCTAGCAAAGTTCTTTTAAAAATAACATCTACCAAAAAATGTACTGACAACCATTTTCATGGTGAACAAATGATTTCCATCAATAATAAGTCCGAACTTTACATTTCCAAGGTAAATGAACATTGCTTTTCTGCTGCTGCTCATCAGTAATTACTGCTGATGCATTGTTCGGTCACCTGCGCTGCAGTGCAGGAAAACCAATAACCTTGACATATACAGTATATCATTTGTCACATGGCTCATTTACACCATTTTCACTCACATATCCTATTTTCAATTGAATGTTTTTCAGCCTGTTTACCATAGTACATTTATGTTTAATCAACCGGGTCATCCATGTTTGTTTTACTAAATATATAGTTTGCATCAAATTAAACTTGTTCAAAGAGAATTTGTTGGCTGAGTTGCTGCATTTAAAGCCTTAAAGGTACCCATCACTTAATAAGTTTGTCCTGATCTAATGATCTTTCTCTAATAAGCAAAGTATCAAAGCCAAATTCCATGCACAGTGGCTCTACATTTTTTCTATAAATCCCATGAATTTTTGAGGTATTTTCTTACCAGCTTAGTTGTCTGTAAGCTCCACAAACCTGCTACAGCAAAGTACATGGAAGCGGCACTTTATTATGCATATTACTGACAAAAACTCTATGTGTTGCGCTTTTTCTCCATCTCTCTGTCTTGCCCTTCACAAAGAACAGCTTGTGATAACACTGCCGAAGTGCTTGGGCTTTACCCCTTTCGCTGCCAGAGCCATTTTTGCATTTTTTTGCACATGTTTAAAAAATCATTTTAAGCCTGAAGATTACACAAAACCCCCAACCATATATTTTCTGAAAGCAGACACCATAGAGAATAAAATAGTGGTAGTTTCCATTTTTTTATGTCACACAATAGTACCACAAAGGTACAATTTCAGTAAAAAACACACTAAAGGGAATTTTACAGCAAACCAATGCAATAAATTACCAACATTGTTGGTAAAATATAAAAGACTAGGTTGCGCCGAGTAAATTGTTAAGAACCTTAAATTTGCATGTGCCTGTGAAATGGCAACAAACTTCATTATCCTATATTTTTTATAGGCGCCACTTCAAAGCCCCTATAGGTCATCAGTTTAATGTTACGGAGAAGGTATTACTCCAGTGTGCGTGGCAATATGTAACATGTTTATCTCAATCAACGTTGTCATGCGTTTACATTCATATGTGTGTATACGTGGGGGTGGAGGATCCTCAACATTTTTTTGGAGGTGTGTGTTACGTGCTTAAGTGTAACCTTATTTTTTTGCAAAAAAAACATTTTACTTTTTTTTCATCACTTAGTGGACACAAAGTCTCCTATGCGATGATTTTTAGGTGGCAGGTTCTCTTTAATGAGACAAGCAGGGTCTAAAAGACCCTGCATGTCTCCTCTGGGCTCCACTGGATGTATTGCAATGCAGATCGCATTGCCATACATCTCTTCCCGGCTACAATTTAATTAAATTCAATTTAATACAAAGCAATTAAATACAATTTAATACAAAGCAGTGTGACAGCGGTGACCTGGAAGTGATGTCATACACGTCGCTTTCTGTGTCACAGCAAGAAGGAGAGGAAAGTCGGCGTGTGTCCGCTCTCCTCTCTCGCCTCCACCCACTGGCACCCGCCATGTTTGCCCCAGGCTTGCAGATGGGCAAGCAGAGCCCGGAATACATGGCAAGAGCGTGTGAAGGGGGACCACCGTTACCGGGGGCTGTAGAAGCAATCATGCAGCAGCGCAGTTGCCAGACTGCTTCCACCTGACAGGCAGGGGTCTGTCTGTCAGTTTTAGACACAATCCCAGTAACTGCAGCTACAGGATTATGTGTAAAACCCCCTGCTACCTGGTCTGTGCGAAGTATGGACCTGGCAATGAAAGGGTTAAAGTTACATGGTTCTTTTGGCTGCAGGATGGGGCCCCTCTTTATGGGTCGCATATGGTACCCTAAGCAAATCCGGTATATGTCTAAATTTGTCTCTGAAAATGAACATTTTAGTCCCATGGAAGAAATAAAAATTACAAACCCAAGTGATTTTACTGCAGCTTCAATGTTGTTATGCTTAATTTAATCCTTTTAATACAATGCTGGCATTTTCATTTCTTTGGCTTGTAATACATTTTTATGAAATCAGTTGTGACGGTAATTCCAGTGCAACCTTGATGTGAAAAGTGTTTGTCAGAAGTGGCATTTGAACCCACACCTGCATTTGAAGAGCCATGTAAGGTCAAGATACAATAATTGAAACTGACACCTTAAAAACACTCAGCCATCTTGATTTGACAATACTTTTTAGCTGATTTTTTTTTTACCAGTCATTGCTCAAACCTAAAACTAAAATTACAATGAGAACAAATACATGCTTGTCATACATGCTGACTTATGCATACAGCAATTTTCAGGCAATTTCAACCACTTTCAAGCAGCTTTTGAACAAAAAATAGATCAAAGTAACATGCTTTCTAAAGTTTATATAAAAATAATCAAAACATTTGGTTTTACATACATTGCATTGATGTGTTGCATTTGACCAATTTTCCATTTGAAATTGTACGAAAAGAGATGTGTGTACAGCCATTATTTTGCTAGCTATTTACTATGCAGTTGTTTTTTTTTCAAACCAACTGCCATCCATTCTACCCATTTCTATCAATTTCTCACTTGAAACTAGGAAATTATCAAAACCACAGGTGGCAGATTGTTTTCCTACACATTTTAATGAAAAGCTTATGGAAATTAATTTTTTTTAGGAATCAGATCATGATTTCTATCCTACAGAAATGTTAGGAATTGATGCAGAAACCCACCAGACCACCAGAGTAAGGCCCAACATAAACCACATAAACAATCTCGGAGTATAAACCTGTCATATGGGAGTATCCCAGGTGTTCATAGGTCCAGAAATACACAGTGCAATGTTTTGAACAATATATGGCCCTTTCTTGAATGCTTAACCAAATAAACAACCAACATACCCCATATGGGCAGGTTAACAAAACACCTATTAAATTAATTACAGTTGCATGTATTATGTTGCAAATCTTATACATTTTACATTGCAGAAGCGGAGTGGTAGTGATACATAGTTACAAATTTAGGCTGGAAAAAAAAAACAGTCCACCAACTTCTACTAAAAGACAAAACATAAATTGACCAGCATCTTCAGTACCCTAAGCCCACATATGTTTCAGGGTTCCTCCATTTATATACAGTGGCAATTAACTGGTTTTCTGCAATCATTTTCAATTAAATAAGATCTGTTCCTCATCTATGCCACAACAATAGACAAACACAATGTACTTAAAGCAGAACTTCACCTAAAAAGGGAAGTTCAGCTTCATGTCCTTCTTAATGCCCCCCTTCTCTCCCTTATTTGGAGTTTTTTTTTTCTTTTAATGAGCGGGTACCTAGTTTTGACAGGTACCTGCTCCCACTTCTATTGGAATCGTCTAGGCGTTCCCAGCAGAAGTTCATCCCCCTGCCTGTAACCTCCTGGGATAGGTCACAGGTCCCAGGAAGCTGTGCGTCCATTCACAAAGCACAATATGATGTGTGTATGCACAGCGGGGAGCCAGCTGTGAAACGGCAGGGAGTCACAGCTGGCTTCCCATACTAAACATGCCCATGCCGAGGACCAGAAGACTGGTGAAGAACTGGCCTTGCGGAGGACAGTGCTGGGTTCCTGGACAGGTAAGTGTCCTATTACTAAAAGTCAGCAGCTACAGTATTGTTAGCTGCTGACTTTAATTTTTTTCAGACTGAAGAACCTCTTTGAGCTTATAGCACACAAACAATTCTAATTTCTCATGCCGTTATTAAAAACACCCATTAAACATTCACAGTGTTGGAGGAAAAAGTAAGTGAACCCATACACTAATTACTTCAATGAAAGCTAATTGGAGTCAGTAATTTGCACACTTGGACTCCAAACAGTTAAATGAGTTTGGAGGTGTGACTCCCAAGGCACAGAACAGAATCCTCAGTGAGGTAAAGAAGAGCCCACAAGTATCAGCTAGAGGATTGAAGACATCACTGGAACTGTCAAGCGTACAGCGCTGAGCAAACCCTTTGGCGCTATATAAACTCGTAGTAATAATAATAATAATAATAATAATCCCTGTTTATGAGTACATCATATGCAAGTATTTGAAAAGGCAGAGTGTCCATAGCAGAACACTAGAGAGCAAGCCACTGCTACCTTGGTAAACCATAATGCTACTAGGAAAATGTTTTGTGGACTGATGAAACAAAAGATGAATTGTTCATGAAGAATGCTCAGCACTATGTATGGTGCAAAAAGGGCCAAGCTTACCAACAACAAAACATCATCCCAATTGTTAAGATTGGTGGAGGGAACATCATGGTTTGGGCTTGCTTTGATGCCTCAGACCCTAGACAACTTTGCGGGGAAAATTTATTCCCAGGTTTACCAATATGTCCTACAGGATAATTCCAGGATGGCTATCCGCCAACTGAATCTTAGTAGAATTTGGGTGATGCAGCAGAACAATGACCCTAAGCACTGAGGTAAAATGGACCACAGACTGGCTTCAGAAAAAGAGAATGCAACTTTTGTAGTGGCCCAGTCAAAGCCCAGACCTTAACCTCATAGAGATGCTATGGAATGACCTCAAGACAGCCTTTCACATCAGACATTCTACAATTGTGCCACAGCTGAAGCAGTTTTGTAAAGAGGAATGGTTAAACATTCCTCCTGAACATTGTCTGTTCCATAGCTACCAAAATACTAGCCTTGCATTTTTTTTTCCAGCAAACGGTTATATTCAGCCAAACAGATAAATGCATTGTTGAAAAAACACATATTGCTTTACAAAGGCTTACAAAGAAATATAGGATTCCACAACTAAGGATGCTGAAGCTGTCAGCTTTTTCAGAGTCTGCAGTGCTACTGTTCTTGTTCTATGATCAGCTCTTGCATACTCTTTTGCCTAATTGTGAATATCACTAAACTGGCGACTCCCACCCTCAGCTCTCTCCCTCCAATTAAACCTCCTCAATACCCACACAACCAAAATATATATATAAATCATGATATCATCTTACAATTCAGACGCTCCCATTAGCAGCCTGGTACAAAAGTAAAATTAAATATGTGCTGCAGCACTAAATTTTAAGTAAACCCTTTTCTCTTAGTCATTCTGCAAGGAGCCACAAATACCCATTGATTCTGCCAGTGAGGTCCACAGCTTCTAGTCATGGTGTGGTAACAATGCTGCACTGCTCCTGACTTCAGAGCACAGCTGTCACTTTTATGTAGGCTGCACTTAGCTGAATTACAAAAAACCTTCCACTGTAAACTGCAATGTCTCAAAGGGGGTACATGAGAAGAATTTGGTTCAGTCAGGGAAGGAGAAAGACATTTTTTGGTTTACTTTATGAGGTATGTGCATCACAGAGTAACTGGATTTGGGGCTGTCACACAGCAGTCTTTAGTTGTATTTTAAACTGTGTTAAATGCAAAAAATAGTTTAGGTCTGGGAACTCTTGAACAAATACATTAAAAATGTACAGTTACATAGGTTCAAAATGTTTTATTAATGTAATAAAATGTAATACTGTTGATAAGGTTGCTATTACCCTGGTAAAAACAAGATTCTGTAGGTTTGTTCTTACATTGAATTTGTATGTAAGTTGGAATGGGTACATTTGTTAAGTGTAACTCCAGCCAAAAAATAATTTTTAAGTTTTGGATAGCATAGGGAAGGGTTAACAGGCCATGCAGTGATGTGGGATTGCTGACAGGTCTACCTGACAGTAGGTAGAAGCATGTGGTGAGCAGCAAGATGGCTGCCTGGTGGTTTCTGGGACCAGCGTGAGGTCATGCTGCCTCTGCTGTTAAGTACAAGTCGTATGTAAGTTGGATGTTTGTAACTTGGGGACTGCCTTTAGTTAAAATACTAGACCTCATTTCACCTACAATTCCACTTAAGGTGGAGTCTAATATTAAAAAAGTACATCAACTGCCAAGGTGAGAAATAGTAATGGTTTCCTTTTTGCTCCATAACATAACTTTCATGGGTAGTATTAACTAGAGATGAGCGAAGAAATGAAAAATTCGATTCGACTGATTCGGCGAATTAGTGGACAATATTCGATTCGAGTCGAATAAATTCGCTGTGAATTTAACTTAAAAAAGGGTGTTTCTAGGCTTCAGAGAGACTTAATATTAGTGCAGAACACTGTACCTTTAATTTAAATGCCCTTGGAGTCTGCTGGGGAAGAGAAATAATACTGTCTGTCAGTATGACATGCAGATGAGTGCCGTCGATCTTAGAATCACTGCACACTTCACTCCTTTGGCCAGTCACGGGGCCAAAACCAGTGTTTGGAGCCACAGTGTGGCGGTGGAGGCAGCAGCAATGGGAGGCCATACAGCAACCTATGACAAAATGGAAACCAGCAGGAGCGTGAGGAGACCTGAAAGTGGCACATGGCAGAGTGGGAGCAATGGGAGGCGGTACAGGGACCCAGGTCACACTGTGGGCCCAGCAGCAGCGTGACCAGGCGGTACGGGGGCCCATGGCCGATATGGGGCTTGGTGGCACCTATGGAAGGCCTGTAATCTGCCAGCAACCTATGACAAAATGGACAACCGCAGGAGTGTGAGGAGATTTCAAAGTGGCACATGGCAGAGTGGAAGCAATGGGAGGCCGTACAGGGACCCAGGTCACACTGTGGGCTCAGCAGCAGCGTGACCAGGAGGTACGGGGGCCCATGGTCGATATGGGGCATGGCGGCACCTATGGAAGGCCGCTAATCTGCCAGCAACCTATGACAAAATGGACAACCGCAGGAGTGTGAGGAGATTTCAAAGAGGTACATGGCAGAGTGGAAGCAATGGGAGGCCGTACAGGGACCCAGGTCACACTGTGGGACCAGCATCAGCGTGAACAGGCGGTACGGGGGCCCATGGCCGATTTGACCTCATTCATCCCATAGTCCTGCCGACTCACGAATAGCGTGGCCTCCTCAAAGGGCCTGAGCAAGCGCAGGTGTCACACATGAGCTGACAATGGCTGACATCTAAGTTACACAGGGAGTACCTTTATCCGCTTTTAACATCAGGAAATCTGTGATGGCCTTTAGCTGTTCGTAAAGGCGGTCTAACATATGTAGGGTTGAATTACACCTTGTTGCAACGTCACAGCATGAGGAGTCGGTACGGGGGCCCATGGCAGATTACATGTCTGGCAGCAGCAATGGGAGGCCCGTAATCTGCCAGCACCCTATGTCAAAAAATTTAACACACCAGCAGTGTGAAGAGACCTGAAAGTGGCACATGGCAGCAGAGTGTGGCGATGGAGACAGCAGCAATGGGAGGCCGTACAGGGACCCATGAGAGACTCTAGACTTGGCAGCAGCATGAGGAGGCGGTATATAGGGGCCCATGGCAGATTAGGGGCCTGGCAGCAGCTATGTGAGGCCCGTAATCTGCCTGCACCCTATGTCAAAAAATTTAACACACCAGCAGTGTGAAGAGACCTGAAAGTGGCACATGGCAGCAGAGTGTGGCGATGGAGACAGCAGCAATGGGAGGCCGTACAGGGACCCATGAGAGACTCTAGACTTGGCAGCAGCATGAGGAGGCGGTTTATAGGGGCCCATGGCAGATTAGGGGCCTGGCAGCAGCTATGTGAGGCCCGTAATCTGCCTGCACCCTATGTCAAAAAATTTAACACACCAGCAGTGTGAAGGAGACCTGAAAGTGGCACATGGCAGCAGAGTGTGGCGATGGAGACAGCAGCAATGGGAGGCCGTACAGGGACCCATGAGAGACTCTGGACTTGGCAGCAGCATGAGGAGGCGGTATATAGGGGCCCATGGCAGATTAGGGGCCTGGCAGCAGCTATGTGAGGCCCGTAATCTGCCTGCACCCTATGTCAAAAAATTTAACACACCAGCAGTGTGAAGAGACCTGAAAGTGGCACATGGCAGCAGAGTGTGGCGATGGAGACAGCAGCAATGGGAGGCCGTACAGGGACCCATGAGAGACTCTGGACTTGGCAGCAGCATGAGGAGGCGGTATATAGGGGCCCATGGCAGATTAGGGGCCTGGCAGCAGCTATGTGAGGCCCGTAATCTGCCTGCACCCTATGTCAAAAAATTAAACACACCAGCAGTGTGAAGAGACCTGAAAGTGGCACATGGCAGAGTGTGGCGATGGAGACAGCAGCAATGGGAGGCCGTACAGGGACCCATGACAGACTCTAGACTTGGCAGCAGCATGAGGAGGCGGTATATAGGGGCCCATGGCAGATTAGGGGCCTGGCAGCAGCTATGTGAGGCCCGTAATCTGCCTGCACCCTATGTCAAAAAATTTAACACACCAGCAGTGTGAAGAGACCTGAAAGTGGCACATGGCAGCAGAGTGTGGCGATGGAGACAGCAGCAATGGGAGGCCGTACAGGGACCCATGAGAGACTCTAGACTTGGCAGCAGCATGAGGAGGCGGTTTATAGGGGCCCATGGCAGATTAGGGGCCTGGCAGCAGCTATGTGAGGCCCGTAATCTGCCTGCACCCTATGTCAAAAAATTTAACACACCAGCAGTGTGAAGGAGACCTGAAAGTGGCACATGGCAGCAGAGTGTGGCGATGGAGACAGCAGCAATGGGAGGCCGTACAGGGACCCATGAGAGACTCTGGACTTGGCAGCAGCATGAGGAGGCGGTATATAGGGGCCCATGGCAGATTAGGGGCCTGGCAGCAGCTATGTGAGGCCCGTAATCTGCCTGCACCCTATGTCAAAAAATTTAACACACCAGCAGTGTGAAGAGACCTGAAAGTGGCACATGGCAGCAGAGTGTGGCGATGGAGACAGCAGCAATGGGAGGCCGTACAGGGACCCATGAGAGACTCTGGACTTGGCAGCAGCATGAGGAGGCGGTATATAGGGGCCCATGGCAGATTAGGGGCCTGGCAGCAGCTATGTGAGGCCCGTTATCTTGCAGCACCCTATGTCAAAAAATTAAACACACCAGCAGTGTGAAGAGACCTGAAAGTGGCACATGGCAGCAGAGTGTGGCGATGGAGACAGCAGCAATGGGAGGCCGTACAGGGACCCATGAGAGACTCTAGACTTGGCAGCAGCATGAGGAGGCGGTTTATAGGGGCCCATGGCAGATTAGGGGCCTGGCAGCAGCTATGTGAGGCCCGTAATCTGCCTGCACCCTATGTCAAAAAATTTAACACACCAGCAGTGTGAAGGAGACCTGAAAGTGGCACATGGCAGCAGAGTGTGGCGATGGAGACAGCAGCAATGGGAGGCCGTACAGGGACCCATGAGAGACTCTGGACTTGGCAGCAGCATGAGGAGGCGGTATATAGGGGCCCATGGCAGATTAGGGGCCTGGCAGCAGCTATGTGAGGCCCGTAATCTGCCTGCACCCTATGTCAAAAAATTTAACACACCAGCAGTGTGAAGAGACCTGAAAGTGGCACATGGCAGAGTGTGGCGATGGAGACAGCAGCAATGGGAGGCCGTACAGGGACCCATGAGAGACTCTGGACTTGGCAGCAGCATGAGGAGGCGGTATATAGGGGCCCATGGCAGATTAGGGGCCTGGCAGCAGCTATGTGAGGCCCGTAATCTGCCTGCACCCTATGTCAAAAAATTTAACACACCAGCAGTGTGAAGAGACCTGAAAGTGGCACATGGCAGCAGAGTGTGGCGATGGAGACAGCAGCAATGGGAGGCCGTACAGGGACCCATGAGAGACTCTAGACTTGGCAGCAGCATGAGGAGGCGGTATATAGGGGCCCATGGCAGATTAGGGGCCTGGCAGCAGCTATGTGAGGCCCGTAATCTGCCTGCACCCTATGTCAAAAAATTTAACACACCAGCAGTGTGAAGAGACCTGAAAGTGGCACATGGCAGCAGAGTGTGGCGATGGAGACAGCAGCAATGGGAGGCCGTACAGGGACCCATGAGAGACTCTGGACTTGGCAGCAGCATGAGGAGGCGGTATATAGGGGCCCATGGCAGATTAGGGGCCTGGCAGCAGCTATGTGAGGCCCGTAATCTGCCTGCACCCTATGTCAAAAAATTTAACACACCAGCAGTGTGAAGAGACCTGAAAGTGGCACATGGCAGCAGAGTGTGGCGATGGAGACAGCAGCAATGGGAGGCCGTACAGGGACCCATGAGAGACTCTAGACTTGGCAGCAGCATGAGGAGGCGGTATATAGGGGCCCATGGCAGATTAGGGGCCTGGCAGCAGCTATGTGAGGCCCGTAATCTGCCTGCACCCTATGTCAAAAAATTAAACACACCAGCAGTGTGAAGAGACCTGAAAGTGGCACATGGCAGCAGAGTGTGGCGATGGAGACAGCAGCAATGGGAGGCCGTACAGGGACCCATGAGAGACTCTGGACTTGGCAGCAGCATGAGGAGGCGGTATATAGGGGCCCATGGCAGATTAGGGGCCTGGCAGCAGCTATGTGAGGCCCGTTATCTTGCAGCACCCTATGTCAAAAAATTAAACACACCAGCAGTGTGAAGAGACCTGAAAGTGGCACATGGCAGCAGAGTGTGGCGATGGAGACAGCAGCAATGGGAGGCCGTACAGGGACCCATGAGAGACTCTAGACTTGGCAGCAGCATGAGGAGGCGGTTTATAGGGGCCCATGGCAGATTAGGGGCCTGGCAGCAGCTATGTGAGGCCCGTAATCTGCCTGCACCCTATGTCAAAAAATTTAACACACCAGCAGTGTGAAGAGACCTGAAAGTGGCACATGGCAGCAGAGTGTGGCGATGGAGACAGCAGCAATGGGAGGCCGTACAGGGACCCATGAGAGACTCTAGACTTGGCAGCAGCATGAGGAGGCGGTTTATAGGGGCCCATGGCAGATTAGGGGCCTGGCAGCAGCTATGTGAGGCCCGTAATCTGCCTGCACCCTATGTCAAAAAATTTAACACACCAGCAGTGTGAAGGAGACCTGAAAGTGGCACATGGCAGCAGAGTGTGGCGATGGAGACAGCAGCAATGGGAGGCCGTACAGGGACCCATGAGAGACTCTGGACTTGGCAGCAGCATGAGGAGGCGGTATATAGGGGCCCATGGCAGATTAGGGGCCTGGCAGCAGCTATGTGAGGCCCGTAATCTGCCTGCACCCTATGTCAAAAAATTTAACACACCAGCAGTGTGAAGAGACCTGAAAGTGGCACATGGCAGCAGAGTGTGGCGATGGAGACAGCAGCAATGGGAGGCCGTACAGGGACCCATGAGAGACTCTAGACTTGGCAGCAGCATGAGGAGGCGGTATATAGGGGCCCATGGCAGATTAGGGGCCTGGCAGCAGCTATGTGAGGCCCGTAATCTGCCTGCACCCTATGTCAAAAAATTTAACACACCAGCAGTGTGAAGAGACCTGAAAGTGGCACATGGCAGCAGAGTGTGGCGATGGAGACAGCAGCAATGGGAGGCCGTACAGGGACCCATGAGAGACTCTGGACTTGGCAGCAGCATGAGGAGGCGGTATATAGGGGCCCATGGCAGATTAGGGGCCTGGCAGCAGCTATGTGAGGCCCGTAATCTGCCTGCACCCTATGTCAAAAAATTTAACACACCAGCAGTGTGAAGAGACCTGAAAGTGGCACATGGCAGCAGAGTGTGGCGATGGAGACAGCAGCAATGGGAGGCCGTACAGGGACCCATGAGAGACTCTAGACTTGGCAGCAGCATGAGGAGGCGGTTTATAGGGGCCCATGGCAGATTAGGGGCCTGGCAGCAGCTATGTGAGGCCCGTAATCTGCCTGCACCCTATGTCAAAAAATTTAACACACCAGCAGTGTGAAGGAGACCTGAAAGTGGCACATGGCAGCAGAGTGTGGCGATGGAGACAGCAGCAATGGGAGGCCGTACAGGGACCCATGAGAGACTCTAGACTTGGCAGCAGCATGAGGAGGCGGTATATAGGGGCCCATGGCAGATTAGGGGCCTGGCAGCAGCTATGTGAGGCCCGTAATCTGCCTGCACCCTATGTCAAAAAATTTAACACACCAGCAGTGTGAAGAGACCTGAAAGTGGCACATGGCAGCAGAGTGTGGCGATGGAGACAGCAGCAATGGGAGGCCGTACAGGGACCCATGAGAGACTCTGGACTTGGCAGCAGCATGAGGAGGCGGTATATAGGGGCCCATGGCAGATTAGGGGCCTGGCAGCAGCTATGTGAGGCCCGTAATCTGCCTGCACCCTATGTCAAAAAATTTAACACACCAGCAGTGTGAAGGAGACCTGAAAGTGGCACATGGCAGCAGAGTGTGGCGATGGAGACAGCAGCAATGGGAGGCCGTACAGGGACCCATGAGAGACTCTGGACTTGGCAGCAGCATGAGGAGGCGGTATATAGGGGCCCATGGCAGATTAGGGGCCTGGCAGCAGCTATGTGAGGCCCGTAATCTGCCTGCACCCTATGTCAAAAAATTTAACACACCAGCAGTGTGAAGAGACCTGAAAGTGGCACATGGCAGCAGAGTGTGGCGATGGAGACAGCAGCAATGGGAGGCCGTACAGGGACCCATGAGAGACTCTAGACTTGGCAGCAGCATGAGGAGGCGGTATATAGGGGCCCATGGCAGATTAGGGGCCTGGCAGCAGCTATGTGAGGCCCGTAATCTGCCTGCACCCTATGTCAAAAAATTTAACACACCAGCAGTGTGAAGAGACCTGAAAGTGGCACATGGCAGCAGAGTGTGGCGATGGAGACAGCAGCAATGGGAGGCCGTACAGGGACCCATGAGAGACTCTGGACTTGGCAGCAGCATGAGGAGGCGGTATATAGGGGCCCATGGCAGATTAGGGGCCTGGCAGCAGCTATGTGAGGCCCGTAATCTGCCTGCACCCTATGTCAAAAAATTTAACACACCAGCAGTGTGAAGAGACCTGAAAGTGGCACATGGCAGCAGAGTGTGGCGATGGAGACAGCAGCAATGGGAGGCCGTACAGGGACCCATGAGAGACTCTAGACTTGGCAGCAGCATGAGGAGGCGGTATATAGGGGCCCATGGCAGATTAGGGGCCTGGCAGCAGCTATGTGAGGCCCGTAATCTGCCTGCACCCTATGTCAAAAAATTTAACACACCAGCAGTGTGAAGAGACCTGAAAGTGGCACATGGCAGCAGAGTGTGGCGATGGAGACAGCAGCAATGGGAGGCCGTACAGGGACCCATGAGAGACTCTGGACTTGGCAGCAGCATGAGGAGGCGGTATATAGGGGCCCATGGCAGATTAGGGGCCTGGCAGCAGCTATGTGAGGCCCGTTATCTTGCAGCACCCTATGTCAAAAAATTAAACACACCAGCAGTGTGAAGAGACCTGAAAGTGGCACATGGCAGCAGAGTGTGGCGATGGAGACAGCAGCAATGGGAGGCCGTACAGGGACCCATGAGAGACTCTAGACTTGGCAGCAGCATGAGGAGGCGGTTTATAGGGGCCCATGGCAGATTAGGGGCCTGGCAGCAGCTATGTGAGGCCCGTAATCTGCCTGCACCCTATGTCAAAAAATTTAACACACCAGCAGTGTGAAGAGACCTGAAAGTGGCACATGGCAGCAGAGTGTGGCGATGGAGACAGCAGCAATGGGAGGCCGTACAGGGACCCATGAGAGACTCTGGACTTGGCAGCAGCATGAGGAGGCGGTATATAGGGGCCCATGGCAGATTAGGGGCCTGGCAGCAGCTATGTGAGGCCCGTAATCTGCCTGCACCATATGTCAAAAAATTTAACACACCAGCAGTGTGAAGAGACCTGAAAGTGGCACATGGCAGCAGAGTGTGGCGATGGAGACAGCAGCAATGGGAGGCCGTACAGGGACCCATGAGAGACTCTAGACTTGGCAGCAGCATGAGGAGGCGGTTTATAGGGGCCCATGGCAGATTAGGGGCCTGGCAGCAGCTATGTGAGGCCCGTAATCTGCCTGCACCCTATGTCAAAAAATTTAACACACCAGCAGTGTGAAGGAGACCTGAAAGTGGCACATGGCAGCAGAGTGTGGCGATGGAGACAGCAGCAATGGGAGGCCGTACAGGGACCCATGAGAGACTCTGGACTTGGCAGCAGCATGAGGAGGCGGTATATAGGGGCCCATGGCAGATTAGGGGCCTGGCAGCAGCTATGTGAGGCCCGTAATCTGCCTGCACCCTATGTCAAAAAATTTAACACACCAGCAGTGTGAAGAGACCTGAAAGTGGCACATGGCAGCAGAGTGTGGCGATGGAGACAGCAGCAATGGGAGGCCGTACAGGGACCCATGAGAGACTCTGGACTTGGCAGCAGCATGAGGAGGCGGTATATAGGGGCCCATGGCAGATTAGGGGCCTGGCAGCAGCTATGTGAGGCCCGTAATCTGCCTGCACCCTATGTCAAAAAATTTAACACACCAGCAGTGTGAAGAGACCTGAAAGTGGCACATGGCAGCAGAGTGTGGCGATGGAGACAGCAGCAATGGGAGGCCGTACAGGGACCCATGAGAGACTCTAGACTTGGCAGCAGCATGAGGAGGCGGTATATAGGGGCCCATGGCAGATTAGGGGCCTGGCAGCAGCTATGTGAGGCCCGTAATCTGCCTGCACCCTATGTCAAAAAATTTAACACACCAGCAGTGTGAAGAGACCTGAAAGTGGCACATGGCAGCAGAGTGTGGCGATGGAGACAGCAGCAATGGGAGGCCGTACAGGGACCCATGAGAGACTCTGGACTTGGCAGCAGCATGAGGAGGCGGTATATAGGGGCCCATGGCAGATTAGGGGCCTGGCAGCAGCTATGTGAGGCCCGTAATCTGCCTGCACCCTATGTCAAAAAATTTAACACACCAGCAGTGTGAAGAGACCTGAAAGTGGCACATGGCAGCAGAGTGTGGCGATGGAGACAGCAGCAATGGGAGGCCGTACAGGGACCCATGAGAGACTCTAGACTTGGCAGCAGCATGAGGAGGCGGTATATAGGGGCCCATGGCAGATTAGGGGCCTGGCAGCAGCTATGTGAGGCCCGTAATCTGCCTGCACCCTATGTCAAAAAATTTAACACACCAGCAGTGTGAAGAGACCTGAAAGTGGCACATGGCAGCAGAGTGTGGCGATGGAGACAGCAGCAATGGGAGGCCGTACAGGGACCCATGAGAGACTCTGGACTTGGCAGCAGCATGAGGAGGCGGTATATAGGGGCCCATGGCAGATTAGGGGCCTGGCAGCAGCTATGTGAGGCCCGTTATCTTGCAGCACCCTATGTCAAAAAATTAAACACACCAGCAGTGTGAAGAGACCTGAAAGTGGCACATGGCAGCAGAGTGTGGCGATGGAGACAGCAGCAATGGGAGGCCGTACAGGGACCCATGAGAGACTCTAGACTTGGCAGCAGCATGAGGAGGCGGTTTATAGGGGCCCATGGCAGATTAGGGGCCTGGCAGCAGCTATGTGAGGCCCGTAATCTGCCTGCACCCTATGTCAAAAAATTTAACACACCAGCAGTGTGAAGAGACCTGAAAGTGGCACATGGCAGCAGAGTGTGGCGATGGAGACAGCAGCAATGGGAGGCCGTACAGGGACCCATGAGAGACTCTGGACTTGGCAGCAGCATGAGGAGGCGGTATATAGGGGCCCATGGCAGATTAGGGGCCTGGCAGCAGCTATGTGAGGCCCGTAATCTGCCTGCACCCTATGTCAAAAAATTTAACACACCAGCAGTGTGAAGAGACCTGAAAGTGGCACATGGCAGCAGAGTGTGGCGATGGAGACAGCAGCAATGGGAGGCCGTACAGGGACCCATGAGAGACTCTAGACTTGGCAGCAGCATGAGGAGGCGGTTTATAGGGGCCCATGGCAGATTAGGGGCCTGGCAGCAGCTATGTGAGGCCCGTAATCTGCCTGCACCCTATGTCAAAAAATTTAACACACCAGCAGTGTGAAGGAGACCTGAAAGTGGCACATGGCAGCAGAGTGTGGCGATGGAGACAGCAGCAATGGGAGGCCGTACAGGGACCCATGAGAGACTCTGGACTTGGCAGCAGCATGAGGAGGCGGTATATAGGGGCCCATGGCAGATTAGGGGCCTGGCAGCAGCTATGTGAGGCCCGTAATCTGCCTGCACCCTATGTCAAAAAATTTAACACACCAGCAGTGTGAAGAGACCTGAAAGTGGCACATGGCAGCAGAGTGTGGCGATGGAGACAGCAGCAATGGGAGGCCGTACAGGGACCCATGAGAGACTCTAGACTTGGCAGCAGCATGAGGAGGCGGTATATAGGGGCCCATGGCAGATTAGGGGCCTGGCAGCAGCTATGTGAGGCCCGTAATCTGCCTGCACCCTATGTCAAAAAATTTAACACACCAGCAGTGTGAAGAGACCTGAAAGTGGCACATGGCAGCAGAGTGTGGCGATGGAGACAGCAGCAATGGGAGGCCGTACAGGGACCCATGAGAGACTCTGGACTTGGCAGCAGCATGAGGAGGCGGTATATAGGGGCCCATGGCAGATTAGGGGCCTGGCAGCAGCTATGTGAGGCCCGTTATCTTGCAGCACCCTATGTCAAAAAATTAAACACACCAGCAGTGTGAAGAGACCTGAAAGTGGCACATGGCAGCAGAGTGTGGCGATGGAGACAGCAGCAATGGGAGGCCGTACAGGGACCCATGAGAGACTCTGGACTTGGCAGCAGCATGAGGAGGCGGTATATAGGGGCCCATGGCAGATTAGGGGCCTGGCAGCAGCTATGTGAGGCCCGTTATCTTGCAGCACCCTATGTCAAAAAATTAAACACACCAGCAGTGTGAAGAGACCTGAAAGTGGCACACGGCAGCAGAGTGTGGCGATGGAGACAGCAGCAATGGGAGGCCGTACAGGGACCCATGAGAGACTCTGGACTTGGCAGCAGCATGAGGAGGCGGTATATAGGGGCCCATGGCAGATTAGGGGCCTGGCAGCAGCTATGTGAGGCCCGTAATCTGCCTGCACCCTATGTCAAAAAATTTAACACACCAGCAGTGTGAAGAGACCTGAAAGTGGCACATGGCAGCAGAGTGTGGCGATGGAGACAGCAGCAATGGGAGGCCGTACAGGGACCCATGAGAGACTCTAGACTTGGCAGCAGCATGAGGAGGCGGTATATAGGGGCCGATGGCAGATTAGGGGCCTGGCAGCAGCTATGTGAGGCCCGTAATCTGCCTGCACCCTATGTGAAAAAATTTAACACACCAGCAGTGTGAAGAGACCTGAAAGTGGCACATGGCAGCAGAGTGTGGCGATGGAGACAGCAGCAATGGGAGGCCGTACAGGGACCCATGAGAGACTCTGGACTTGGCAGCAGCATGAGGAGGCGGTATATAGGGGCCCATGGCAGATTAGGGGCCTGGCAGCAGCTATGTGAGGCCCGTTATCTTGCAGCACCCTATGTCAAAAAATTAAACACACCAGCAGTGTGAAGAGACCTGAAAGTGGCACATGGCAGCAGAGTGTGGCGATGGAGACAGCAGCAATGGGAGGCCGTACAGGGACCCATGAGAGACTCTGGACTTGGCAGCAGCATGAGGAGGCGGTATATAGGGGCCCATGGCAGATTAGGGGCCTGGCAGCAGCTATGTGAGGCCCGTTATCTTGCAGCACCCTATGTCAAAAAATTAAACACACCAGCAGTGTGAAGAGACCTGAAAGTGGCACATGGCAGCAGAGTGTGGCGATGGAGACAGCAGCAATGGGAGGCCGTACAGGGACCCATGAGAGACTCTGGACTTGGCAGCAGCATGAGGAGGCGGTATATAGGGGCCCATGGCAGATTAGGGGCCTGGCAGCAGCTATGTGAGGCCCGTAATCTGCCTGCACCCTATGTCAAAAAATTTAACACACCAGCAGTGTGAAGAGACCTGAAAGTGGCACATGGCAGCAGAGTGTGGCGATGGAGACAGCAGCAATGGGAGGCCGTACAGGGACCCATGAGAGACTCTAGACTTGGCAGCAGCATGAGGAGGCGGTATATAGGGGCCCATGGCAGATTAGGGGCCTGGCAGCAGCTATGTGAGGCCCGTAATCTGCCTGCACCCTATGTCAAAAAATTTAACACACCAGCAGTGTGAAGAGACCTGAAAGTGGCACATGGCAGCAGAGTGTGGCGATGGAGACAGCAGCAATGGGAGGCCGTACAGGGACCCATGAGAGACTCTAGACTTGGCAGCAGCATGAGGAGGCGGTTTAAAGGGGCCCATGGCAGATTAGGGGCCTGGCAGCAGCTATGTGAGGCCCGTAATCTGCCTGCACCCTATGTCAAAAAATTTAGCACACCAGCAGTGTGAAGAGACCTGAAAGTGGCACATGGCAGCAGAGTGTGGCGATGGAGACAGCAGCAATGGGAGGCCGTACAGGGACCCATGAGAGACTCTGGACCTAGCAGCAGCATGAGGAGGCGGTATATAGGGGCCCATGGCAGATTAGGGGCCTGGCAGCAGCTATGTGAGGCCCGTAATCTGCCTGCACCCTATGTCAAAAAATTTAGCACACCAGCAGTGTGAAGAGACCTGAAAGTGGCACATGGCAGCAGAGTGTGGCGATGGAGACAGCAGCAATGGGAGGCCGTACAGGGACCCATGAGAGACTCTGGACTTAGCAGCAGCATGAGGAGGCGGTATATAGGGGCCTATGGCAGATTAGGGGCCTGGCAGCAGCTATAGGAGGCCCGTAATCTGCCAGCACCCTATGTCAAAAAATTAAACACACCAGCAGTGTGAGGAGACCTGAAAGTGGCACATGTTTGAGGCATGATTCATGGCGGATTTAGTCAGTTGTGTCAGGAACTGGTGGTTTGAAATCCAGACTAATCCACGCCTGATTCATTTTCACAAACGTGAGTCTCTCCACACTTTGGGTGGACAGTCGTGTCCTCCGCGGAGTTACAATACCTCCTGCCGCACTAAACACGCGCTCCGATGCCACGCTACTGGCCGGGCATGACAGCCTTTCAAGGGCAAATTCAGCTAGTTGGGGCCAAAGGTCAAGTTTCGTTGCCCAGTAGTCAAGGGGATTGTCTACCTCGGTTGGCAGGGTGCTGTCCAAGTAGGCCCAAGCCTGTTGTTTGAGCTCCTGCTCCAGGTCCACCTGATGCTGCTGCTGCTGCTGCGGCTGGTTAGTAGTTTCCTCACTGCGCTGGTGAAGAAAGCTACTCATCATCGACTGCAGACTGAGGCAGCCACTGCTGGTGGAGCTGCCACTGCTCCTACCACCCCACCCCTCCCCTGCTGCCATGCCAGCGGAACGCGAGCGCACAGGGCCCACAGTGTCTGAGGATGGACGTTGGCGCACAAAGGCAGAGACCAACTGACTACATAGGTGGTTTTTATAGTACGTAATTTTGGCCTCCCTCTCAGCAGGTGTGAAAAAGGCCACCATTTTGGACCGGTAGCGAGGGTCCAACAAGGTGGACAGCCAAAAGTCATCCCTCTGTCTGATGGTTATTATTCGGCTGTCGCTACGCAAGCAACCGAGCATGCTATGGGCCATTTGTGCCAAGGAATGCGAGGGACTCCCTGCCTCCATCTCCACAGCATACTGCCACGGTGCGTCTGGGTCCTCTGTCTCCTCCTCCTCCTCCTCTACCAGATGCTCCTGCTCCTCCACTCCTGTCCGCTGAGTGGAAAAACCACCCATTTCACTCAATAATTCCTGAGCACAAATGTCCTCCTCTACCTCCTCCTCTTCTTCCTGTCCTGCCCCCACAGGGGTCATGTGGCGTTGAGATCTGTGCGCCACGTCTACCGCACCCTGACCAGCCATTGTTAACAGCATTTGTTCCAGGACGTGCAACAGAGGAATGACGTCGTTCATCCCATAGTCCTGCCGACTCACGAATAGCGTGGCCTCCTCAAAGGGCCTGAGCAAGCGGCAGGTGTCACGCATGAGCTGCCAATGGCTGACATCTAAGTTACACAGGGGAGTACCTTTATCCGCTTGTAACATCAGGAAATCGGTGATGGCCTTTCGCTGCTCGTAAAGGCGGTCTAACATGTGTAGGGTTGAATTCCACCTTGTTGCAACGTCGCAGATCAGGCGATGCTGTGGAATTCCGTTCTGCCGCTGCAGCTCAATGAGGGTGTTCTTTGCGGTGTAGGAATGGCTGAAATGCATGCACAGTTTACGTGACATTTTAAGGATGTCTTGCAGTGGGATGGTGGATTTTAGGAACCGCTTGACAACCAGATTGAACACGTGAGCCATGCATGGCGCATGGCACAACCTTCCTTGACGCAGAGCAGACACCATGTTCTTTCCGTTGTCAGTCAACATGGTTCCGATTTTTAGTTTGCGCGGAGACAGCCATCTGTCGATTTCTCTGTTCATTACACTCAGCAGTTCCTCCCCTGTGTGACTACGTTCGCCAAGGCATACCAGGTGCAGCACAGCGTGACACCGTTGCGCCCTGCACATGTGATATGCCGGTCGGGTAATGGGACTTGGCACGGGGGTGGCGGCTGAGGACACGGCGGAAAAAGAGGTGGTAGAGGCGGACATGCTTGCTGGACCAAGGACGTGCAAACGTGGAGGCAAAAGCGTCGTGACCTGTCCAAGTTGCTGGTGCGGCTGTGCCGGCACCACGTTCACCCAGTGGGCCGTAAATGACATGTACTGTCCCTGACCGTAGTTACAGCTCCACACGTCGGCGCTGCCGTGCACTTTGGCAGAGACCGACATGCTCAAAGACTGGCCCACCATCTCTTCTACATGTGAATGCAGGGCTGGCACTGCCTTTTGGGCAAAGAAATGACGGCTTGGCACTCTCCACCGCGGCGCGGCACAAGCCATCATTTCTCGGAAAGGTGCTGAGTCCACCAGTTGGAAAGGGAGGGACTGCAGCACCAGCAACTTGGACAGGAGGACGTTCAGCTTTTGCACCGTCGGGTGCGTGCTCGCAAACTGTTGTCTCTTGGATACGGATTCCAAGAAAGACTGTTGACGGAATCCGAGAAGAGGAGTAGCAGGAGAAGGAGCATCTGAACGAGCGGAAGATGCCAACGAGCGACAACTCCCCTCAGCAGAGGTGTTGGAGCCTTGACTGGCTGATAGAGGGCGATTGACGACGTCGGGTGACGGAGCAAGTAACGGAGCGGGTGATGGAGCGGGGGCTGGGGCAGGCAGAACCGCCGTATGTTTATCACGGTTTTCCCAGGCCACCGAATGGTGACGCTGCATATGCTGACGCAACGCTGTAGTCCCAACATGGGCCCCCTGGCCACGCTTGCATTTCTGGCCACATAGTCGACATACGGCTACGTTTACTTCCTCGGGCGGCTTGAGGAAAAATTGCCACACCACCGAGTAGGAAACTTTGCCCCCGCTACTCTTCACTGGCTGACTGCTACTTCCTCCGTGCGCACCGGCACCACTACTGGCCGTGGTGGTAGGCTGCAGTGGAGCTGGTGCTCTACTCCGTGGACGTTTGGCTCCACTGACACTGATGCGACCCTGCTGCTGTCTCCTGGGCAACCCACCGACTGTTTTGCTCACTGCCAAGCTGCCACCCTCTTCTCCTGATGATGCGGAAGAAATTGCCTGATGACGACGAGGCTGCCAAGTGCGATCAACCTCCTCATCATCAAGTAGGGTCTCCGCCTCACTACTAGCCCCCTCGGCTGCGTCTGGGTCAGGAGACAGACCTGTCTCTAGACCGGCTACCGAGCCACTCTCCTCGCCAGTACTTGTTCGCTTGGCTGCTGAAAAGGCCGATGTCTCCCCCCGTTCCTGACCGCCCTCTGTTAGCTCTTCCTCACTGTACAGTGGGGCTGAGCCCACAGCATGCGATACTTCGCTTGGTGAGGGAACAGCAAAGGACAGGGGCAGGTAGAGGACACGTGATTTCAGTGGGCTTGCTCCCGGGTCATGCCAACTAACGGTTGTGTCTGACGTACCCACCGACCGTTGGCTGTAGGTGTCAGAGGTGACCTGGGAAGAGGAAGACGACCGAGCCAACCAATCAATGACGGCAGGGTTGTCGGTGGAGACACGACCGCTGGATGACACCGGGAGCACTGGCCTCTGGCTGCGAATACTGCTGCCTCGACCCCTTCCTCTGCTGCCACGTCTGCTCGCTCCTAAAACATTGCCTCCTCTGCCACTCCTCTGCATGTTGTCTGACATACTATTTAATTCAACGATTAGGTGTCCCTGAGTAACAATTCTCTGGCACTCAGTAACAATTCTGTCTGTCCCTGAGTATGAATTCTGTGGCCCTGAGTAACAATTCTGTGTCTGTGCGAGTAACAATTCTGTGTCTGTGCGAGTAACAATTCTGTGTCTGTGCAAGTAACAATTTTGTGTCTGTGCGAGTAACAATTCTCTGGCACTCAGTAACAATTCTGTCTGTCCCTGAGTAACAATTCTCTGGCACTCAGTAACAATTCTGTCTGTCCCTGAGTAACAATTCTCTGGCACTCAGTAACAATTCTGTCTGTCCCTGAGTATGAATTCTGTGGCCCTGAGTAACAATTCTGTGTCTGTGCGAGTAACAATTCTGTGTCTGTGCAAGTAACAATTTTGTGTCTGTGCGAGTAACAATTCTCTGGCACTCAGTAACAATTCTGTCTGTCCCTGAGTAACAATTCTCTGGCACTCAGTAACAATTCTGTCTGTCCCTGAGTAACAATTCTCTGGCACTCAGTAACAATTCTGTCTGTCCCTGAGTAACAATTCTCTGGCACTCAGTAACAATTCTGTCTGTCCCTGAGTAACAATTCTCTGGCACTCAGTAACAATTCTGTGTCTGTGCGAGTAACAATTCTGTGTCTGTGCAAGTAACAATTTTGTGTCTGTGCGAGTAACAATTCTCTGGCACTCAGTAACAATTCTGTCTGTCCCTGAGTAACAATTCTCTGGCACTCAGTAACAATTCTGTCTGTCCCTGAGTAACAATTCTCTGGCACTCAGTAACAATTCTGTCTGTCCCTGAGTATGAATTCTGTGGCCCTGAGTAACAATTCTGTGTCTGTGCGAGTAACAATTCTGTGTCTGTGCAAGTAACAATTTTGTGTCTGTGCGAGTAACAATTCTCTGGCACTCAGTAACAATTCTGTCTGTCCCTGAGTAACAATTCTCTGGCACTCAGTAACAATTCTGTCTGTCCCTGAGTATGAATTCTGTGGCCCTGAGTAACAATTCTGTGTCTGTGCGAGTAACAATTCTGTGTCTGTGCAAGTAACAATTTTGTGTCTGTGCGAGTAACAATTCTCTGGCACTCAGTAACAATTCTGTCTGTCCCTGAGTAACAATTCTCTGGCACTCAGTAACAATTCTGTCTGTCCCTGAGTAACAATTCTCTGGCACTCAGTAACAATTCTGTCTGTCCCTGAGTAACAATTCTCTGGCACTCAGTAACAATTCTGTGTCTGTGCGAGTAACAATTCTGTGTCTGTGCAAGTAACAATTTTGTGTCTGTGCGAGTAACAATTCTCTGGCACTCAGTAACAATTCTGTCTGTCCCTGAGTAACAATTCTCTGGCACTCAGTAACAATTCTGTCTGTCCCTGAGTAACAATTCTCTGGCACTCAGTAACAATTCTGTCTGTCCCTGAGTATGAATTCTGTGGCCCTGAGTAACAATTCTGTGTCTGTGCGAGTAACAATTCTGTGTCTGTGCAAGTAACAATTTTGTGTCTGTGCGAGTAACAATTCTCTGGCACTCAGTAACAATTCTGTCTGTCCCTGAGTAACAATTCTCTGGCACTCAGTAACAATTCTGTCTGTCCCTGAGTAACAATTCTCTGGCACTCAGTAACAATTCTGTCTGTCCCTGAGTAACAATTCTCTGGCACTCAGTAACAATTCTGTCTGTCCCTGAGTAACAATTCTCTGGCACTCAGTAACAATTCTGTGTCTGTGCGAGTAACAATTCTGTGTCTGTGCAAGTAACAATTTTGTGTCTGTGCGAGTAACAATTCTCTGGCACTCAGTAACAATTCTGTCTGTCCCTGAGTAACAATTCTCTGGCACTCAGTAACAATTCTGTCTGTCCCTGAGTAACAATTCTCTGGCACTCAGTAACAATTCTGTCTGTCCCTGAGTATGAATTCTGTGGCCCTGAGTAACAATTCTGTGTCTGTGCGAGTAACAATTCTGTGTCTGTGCAAGTAACAATTTTGTGTCTGTGCGAGTAACAATTCTCTGGCACTCAGTAACAATTCTGTCTGTCCCTGAGTAACAATTCTCTGGCACTCAGTAACAATTCTGTCTGTCCCTGAGTAACAATTCTCTGGCACTCAGTAACAATTCTGTCTGTCCCTGAGTAACAATTCTCTGGCACTCAGTAACAATTCTGTCTGTCCCTGAGTAACAATTCTCTGGCACTCAGTAACAATTCTGTCTGTCCCTGAGTAACAATTCTCTGGCACTCAGTAACAATTCTGTCTGTCCCTGAGTAACAATTCTCTGGCACTCAGTAACAATTCTGTGTCTGTGCGAGTAACAATTCTGTGTCTGTGCAAGTAACAATTTTGTGTCTGTGCGAGTAACAATTCTCTGGCACTCAGTAACAATTCTGTCTGTCCCTGAGTAACAATTCTCTGGCACTCAGTAACAATTCTGTCTGTCCCTGAGTAACAATTCTCTGGCACTCAGTAACAATTCTGTCTGTCCCTGAGTATGAATTCTGTGGCCCTGAGTAACAATTCTGTGTCTGTGCGAGTAACAATTCTGTGTCTGTGCAAGTAACAATTTTGTGTCTGTGCGAGTAACAATTCTCTGGCACTCAGTAACAATTCTGTCTGTCCCTGAGTAACAATTCTCTGGCACTCAGTAACAATTCTGTCTGTCCCTGAGTAACAATTCTCTGGCACTCAGTAACAATTCTGTCTGTCCCTGAGTATGAATTCTGTGGCCCTGAGTAACAATTCTGTGTCTGTGCGAGTAACAATTCTGTGTCTGTGCAAGTAACAATTTTGTGTCTGTGCGAGTAACAATTCTCTGGCACTCAGTAACAATTCTGTCTGTCCCTGAGTAACAATTCTCTGGCACTCAGTAACAATTCTGTCTGTCCCTGAGTAACAATTCTCTGGCACTCAGTAACAATTCTGTCTGTCCCTGAGTATGAATTCTGTGGCCCTGAGTAACAATTCTGTGTCTGTGCGAGTAACAATTCTGTGTCTGTGCAAGTAACAATTTTGTGTCTGTGCGAGTAACAATTCTCTGGCACTCAGTAACAATTCTGTCTGTCCCTGAGTAACAATTCTCTGGCACTCAGTAACAATTCTGTCTGTCCCTGAGTAACAATTCTCTGGCACTCAGTAACAATTCTGTCTGTCCCTGAGTAACAATTCTCTGGCACTCAGTAACAATTCTGTCTGTCCCTGAGTAACAATTCGCTGGCACTCAGTAACAATTCTGTGTCTGTGCGAGTAACAATTCTGTGTCTGTGCAAGTAACAATTTTGTGTCTGTGCGAGTAACAATTCTCTGGCACTCAGTAACAATTCTGTCTGTCCCTGAGTAACAATTCTCTGGCACTCAGTAACAATTCTGTCTGTCCCTGAGTAACAATTCTCTGGCACTCAGTAACAATTCTGTCTGTCCCTGAGTAACAATTCTGTCTGTCCCTGAGAATGAATTCTGTGGCCCTGAGTAAGAATTCTCTGGCACTCAGTAACAATTCTGTCTGTCCCTGAGTAACAATTCTCTGGCACTCAGTAACAATTCTGTCTGTCCCTGAGTAAAAATTCTGTGGCCCTAATAACGTTTCTGTGGCCCTAAGTAACAATTCTCTGGCACTGAGTGAAAATTCTGTCTGTCCCTGAGTATGAATTCTGTGGCCCTAACTAGCGTTTCTTTGTCCCTAAATAACGATTCTGTGGCCCTCATTAACAAGTCTGTGTCCCTGAGTAATGGTTCTCTGTCCCTAAGTAACTTCTCTCTGTCCCCAATTCTCGTTTCTGTGGCCCTAACTCTGTCCCTGTCCCTAGTACAGAGCGGTCTGCCTCTGTTCAATGACTGCAGGCAAATGAAGATTTCCAAAATGGCCGCTATATATACCTCGACCATTACACAGTGCTGGCTGGCTGGCTGCTGATTGGCTGATGCGATCACATGTCGTTGAGGAATGCATTATGGGGCAGCGCGCCTTGTCTGCGCGCCTTCCCCGACATCCCCGCTCCGTCGCCGCACATGTCAGCCGCCATTTTCGGAAAAATTTCGATTCGCGCGTCCGAATTAGGCTGTTTTTCGGATTCGGCACGAATCGAAATTTTTCCGATATTCGACTCGAATTCCACTTCGGATACTTCGATTCGCTCATCTCTAGTATTAACCTATAATGATGGTACAGATTCATGTACAGCAGTCTCATAATATATAAGTCTGCATGTCAGAACTTCCAAAATTGCTGTGACCAGAAAAGGATACTTTGTTGATCAGTAGGATTAAACTGTCTGTAGAACTGCACCCATTACCAATACTGTATTCCAAAGCTCCTAAGGCCTCATGCACATGGAGTTTAAAATGATTGTAAAGCTAAAAAATATGTTATCCTATTGTACAGATCAGCCCTGAACCTTCACTTCTGGGGTCCCCCAGCATTGCTGTCTGCTCCACCTCTTTTCCAAGTGACCCCATAGCAAGTAGATTGTGCTTGTGTGGTTGAGCTCCTGAGTCAGGCTGTGTGCATCCAAAGACACACACAGCGTGGCTTGCCACTGCCCCTGCTCCCTCCTCACAGGATTTGACTGACAACAGCACAAGCCCATTTATGCAGGATGAGGGCAGAGTGGGGCTGTCAGCAGGGACAGTAATGGATCGAGAGCAGTGTCAGATAAGTGTTTGGTGGGGGAGGCAGACAGTGGAAGGTTTTTAACATAGAGAACAAGTCTAAATGCACATAAACATGTATATATGCACATAAATGTTTTCCAATGGCCATAATAAATAATATTCTGGCCAGTAGAATGCATTTATGCTTGAACACCAAATGTGCATAAATGCACATACAGTGAGGAACAGAAGTATTTGAACACCCTGCGATTTTGCAAGTTCTCCCAGTTAGAAATCATGGAGGGGTCTGAAATTCACACTGTAGGTGCATTCCCACTCTGAGAGACAGAATTTAAAAACAAAATTCAGGAAATCACATTGTATGATTTTTAAAGAATTTATTTGTCTTGCACTGCTGAACATAAGTATTTGAACACCTGAGAAAATCAGTGTTAATATTTGGTACAGAAGCCTTTGTTTGCAATTACAGAGGTCAAACGTTTCCTGTAGTTCTTGACCAGGTTTGCACACACTGCAACAGGGATTTTGACACACTCCTCCACACAGATCTCCTCTAGATCTGTCAGGTTTCGGGGCTGTCGCTGAGCAACACGGAGTTTCAGCTCCCTCCATAGATGCTCTATTGGATTTAGGTCTGGAGACAGGCTAGGCCAAAAGGTAATTGCAAAAGAAGTTGGATGTTCCCAAAGTGCTGTATCAAAGCACATTAATAGAAAGTTATGTGGAAGGGAAAACTGTGGAAGACAAAGGTGCACAAGCAGCAGGGATGACCACAGCCTGGAGAGGATTGTCAGGAAAAGGCCATTCAAAAGTGTTGGGGACTTTCACAAGGAGTGGACTGAGGCTGGAGTCAGTGCATCAAGAGTCATCACACACAAATGGATCCTGGACATGGGCTTCAAATGTCGAATTCCTCTTGTCAAGCCGCTCCTGAACAGCAAACAATGTCAGAAGCGTCTTACCTGGGCTAAAGAAAAACAGACCTGGTCTGTTGCTCAGTGGTCCAAAGTCCTCTTTTCTGATGAGAACAACTTTTGCATCTCATTTGGAAACCAAGGACCCAGAGTATGGAGGAAGAATGGAGAGACACACACTGCAAGATGCTTGAAGTCCAGTGTGACGTTTACACAGTCTGTGTTGATTTGGGGAGCCATATCATCTGCTGGTGTTGGTCCACTGTGCTTCATTAAGTCCAGGCTCAACGCAGCCATCTACCAGGAAATTTTGGAGCACTTCATGCTTTCTTCCGCAGACGAGCTTTATAGGGATGCTGGCGTAAATTTCCAGCAGGACTTGGCACCTGCCCACACTGCCAAAAGCACCAAAACCTTGTTCAGTGACCGTGGGATTACTGTGCTTGATTGGCCAGCAAACTCGCCTGACCTGAACCCCATAGAGAATCTATGGGGCATTGCCAAGAGAAAGATGAGAGACATGAGACCGAACAATGCAGAAGAGCTGAAGGCCGCTATTGAAGCATCCTGGTCTTCCATAACGCCTCAGCAGTGCCACAGGCTGATAGCTTCCATGCCACGCCGCATTGAGGCAGTAATTGCTGCAAAAGGGGCCCAAACCAAGTACTGAGTATATATGCATGCTTATACTTTTCAGAGGTCCGATATTGTTCTATGTACAATCCTTGTTTTATTGATTGCATGTAACATTCTAATTTTCTGAGATTGTGGATTTGGGGTTTTCATGACCTGTAAGCCATAATCATCACAATTATGACAAATCACGGCTTGAACTATCTTGCTTTGCATGTAATGAGTCTATCTCATATATTAGTTTCACCTTTTAAGTTGCATTACTGAAATAAATGAACTTTTGCATGATATTCTAATTTTTCTAGTTTCACCTGTATTGATGTATGAGGGAGGTTATAGTGATTCATTTACATACCAACCCTCCCCTGGATGTCACCCTTATTTGATAGGCAGATAAGGATCTTTAGAGTTCTATCAATTGCTCCTCTGGATTACATCAATACATACAAGCTTGGAAACTACTCTGGGACCATTTGATGTCTGCCTTCAGTGGGACAAACCACATACCTACAACTATAGTGTAAGAGGGAGGTAATTATGAATATGCTCTTCACAAGGCATCCTCCTCTGGGCTACACATTGTTACTTTCCTTATGGGGATCAAACTAAGTATATTCTCCTCTGGGTGGCATTGACTTGTGACATAAGAGATGTTTATCCTTGAAGATGATTTAAGGACACTTAAATTCAATATGCAGAGCAATTATGGTCAACCTAAGAAACTTTGTGTTGAATACGTATAACGTGGCATTAATCAATACCCCTTGTGGGGAGCAAGTGAAACTTATGGAGTGTGACTTGCTTTTACATTTTGTATATCTTTGTATACTTAAAGGAATTGTTCATGTGCTATAAGTACCAACCTTTGATTATTGAATTTTTTACCACAAACAATACAAAAAACCCTCTAATCTTGGTTGAGTCCATAACTTATCTTTGTTGCTTGTTTACATATTGTAACATTAGATGCATTTTTTGTGCCAAATTCCGGCAGAACAAAATGCTGCTTATTTTCATATGCCCATGGGCATGAGGCCTCTAAATGAAGGAGTCCAGAGGAAAAGGCCTCGGGAGTCCTTTAACTGTGATCAGCAACAAAGAGGAAATGAATAAGTAGCACAAAGTTGCCTACCCAGTTGTAGGCAATATACATTTCCTCTACACACTAAGGTCTTTGTCTGATCCTGAATAAAAAGCAACTGAATTATTTCTTTACGCCTACATCTGGTGACTCATATTAATGTTATTGAATTAATTCAATAAGCAAATAACAACATGCCAACTGTAGCAACCTTTAACAGGCGATCAGCAACCCCATTTCACGAATGCACTAAAATGAATAAAGTACCTGCTGCTTTGAGCAGTGAACTCTTCTTAAGAATATTATAGCACTGAAAATCAATGTAAGTTGGAGAACATGAGTGCTATGTTGCTCTATAAACACTAAACTGTGTCACGTTTTGTATAGAATGTCAGACAATTCAGAAACTGCTTTTCATTTTTACATTTATGTTACTGTTGCTGATAAATGATGAGTGAAAACCTGGTGAATCAGTAAACCAGCAAAAAAATTGTTTTTCTTCTGAAACATACCTGAAAGTGTTGAAGGAGAATCAAAAACTGAATAAATGGTCTTTCTTCATAATTGACCAACAAAAGAAGAAAAACCTCTAAAAATATTTTAGAAGGTATAAGGCAGACTTTATAGGCACCACGTGAGACCACATATAATTGTGATAAAAATTGTATGTATTTTATTCAAACAACATTGTAAAAATGGACAGATATGACAATATATGCCTTGATTAAAAGATACATTTGGGGAGTACCCCCCAAAAATTTATAACCTCCTCACAACATGTAATTGGCATGAATATATGTTATATATATATGTTATAAATATATTTATTTTTAGGAAATCACATATGTATTTGTGATGATCCCACGATCGCTGCCACCAATATGTGATGAATGCGGCGTCAGACCCCTGACCTTCTCACCAAACTCGTGACCAAAGGACTGGCCAATCTAAAACCGTGATGTCACGTGCGTAACAATGCCATGCCCAGCTGCACCCTGCACAACGATTTTCCAGCTAATTGGACCACAATCTATGTACCAGCAGCCTGGGAGCGATTGTTACTGGGTCAGGTTAATTACGCAATTAACCCTTCACACTGCCACCACCTCCTTTTTGTACAGAGAAAGAGGAAATTTGGCGATATCAGCTATAACTCTATAATGGTTGAGATAATCGTCTGTATAACACGGTCACTGCAGGCGGGTTATACAGAGGGTTAAACAAACACAGTAGCGCTCTTTTAGAGGCAGGAATTCGTAAATTGCAATAAAGAGCTATAGAACAGTTCAACACTTTCAGAAGGAAAGATTTATTACTAAAAGGTCAAAAAGGGGTGCAATAAAAATATTTACAGAAAAAAGATGTAACCCATATACAGTGGGGATCGAAAGTTTGGGCACCCCAGCTAAAAAATTGTATTAATGTGCATAAAGAAGCCAAGGAAAGATGGAAAAATCTCCAAAAGGCATCAAATTACAGACATTTTTATAATATGTCAACAAAAGTTAGATTTTATTTCCAGCATTGACACTTTCAAAATAACAGAAAACAAAAAAATGGAGTCTGCAAAAGTTTGGGCACCCTGCAGTATTAATATCTTGTACTGCCCCCTTTGGCAAGTATCACAGCTTGTAAACGCTTTTTGTAGCCAGCCAAGAGTCTTTCAATTCTTGTTTGAGGTATCTTTGCCCATTCTTCCTTACAAAAGTCTTCCAGTTCTTTGAGATTTCTGGGTTGTCTGTCACGCACTGCTCTTTTAAGGTCTAGCCATAGATTTTCAATTATGTTGAGGTCAGGAGATTGTGAAGGCCATGGCAAAACCTTCAGTTTACGCCTCTTGATGTAATCCCCTGTGGATTTCGAGGTGTGTTTAGGATCATTATCCATTTGTAGAAGCCATCCTCTCTTTAACTTCAGCTTTTTCACAGATGGCATCAAGTTACCATCCAAAATTTGCTGAAATTTTATTTAATCCATTTTTCCTTCTACTCGTGAGATGTTCCCTGTGCCACTGGCTGCGACACAACCCCAAAGCATGATTGATCCAACCCCATGCTTAACAGTTGGACAGAGGTTCTTTTCATTATATTCTGTGCCCCTTCTTCTCCAAACGTACCTTTGCTCATTCCGGCCAAAAAGTTCAATTTTAACCTCATCGGTCCACAGAACTTGTTTCCAAAATGCATCAGGCTTGTCTATATGTTCATTTGCAAAGTTCAAACGATGATTTTTGTGGTGAGAACGTAGAAGAGGTTTTCTTCTGATGACTCTTCCATGAAGACCATATTTGTACAAGTATCTCTTTATAGTGGAATAGTGCACCACAACTCCAGTGTCTGCCAGATCTTTCAGGAGGGAACGTGCAGTCAAACGTGGGTTTTGAAATGCTTTTCTCACAATCCTGCAAGCTGTTCTGTCTGATATTTTTCTTGGTCTTCCAGATCTTGCTTTAACTTCCACTGTTCCTGATGACTGCCATTTCTTAATTACATTCCGAACAGAGGATATTGACATCCGAAAACGCTTTGCTATCTTCTTATAGCCTTCTCCAGCTTTGTGAGCGTCAACTATTTTCAGTTTCAGTTTTCTAGACAACTGCTTAGAAGAACCCATGGTGCTGATTGTTGGGGCAAGGTCAGATGAGTCTGGGCATTTAAAACCTTTGAGATTGACATCACCTGGTCTTCCCAGACGATGATTGAGAACAATCCATGACACTGGCAGGTCTCAGCTTGGCAAAGGGGGCAGTGCATGCTATAAATTCTGCAGGGTGCCCAAACTTTTGCAGATGCCATTTTTTTGTTTTCTGTTATTTTGAAAGTGTAAATGATGGAAATAAAATCTAACTTTTGTTGACATATTATAAGAATGTCTAATCTGTAATTTGATGCCTTTTGGAGATTTTTCCATCTTTCCTTGGCTTCTTTATGCACATTAATACAAATTTTTAGCTGGGGTGCCCAAACTTTCGATCCCCACTGTATATATAAATATAGAGAACAACAGCACAGCAAAGAGATAACAGAGAGAAGTTAGAGGGTTAAAGTACTTGCCAATGTCCTGGGTTAGCAGATCAAGTTTCAGAGCAAAAGGGCACGGATCTCCCAAGTTGGTTCTGATGTTAAACGGGAGAATTCTTCAACTTAACGTTATTAGGCCTGACAACCCAATTTGTAGTTCCCCAGCAGGGGGTGTCTCTGAAGTCAAGGACCAATACCCCGTTTAGGGAGGGGTCGCCTGGGCATAGGCCTAAACTAGAGCCAAAATCTCTTCTAGTTCATATTTTGACTCATAACTTTCCATCTGCACAAGTGACATTCCACCCGCAGGTAGATTATTATGCAGACACATCTGAGGAATGATTAGATATGAAATATGAAATTATACACTGAATGGTTCACAAGATCTACTTTTCTGCTTTCCTATGTATTCCTGCCAAGGAGAGTGACCTATCAAACTGTTTGTTTCCTCGTGGATAATTTGAAGATATGCCTGGTTTTTATGCAAGTCCCTCATATAGGGGAAAAATGGATTTTAAAAGTGTTTATCTGGTTCGTGCTTTGTTGGAATGCCTTGAACTCCTGGGAAGGCTTGCTTTATCTTTTACGAGATGTTATATTTCACAGCTTTCTCAGACAACCAGGCGCTCAGCTCAAAAATTTTTCATAGCTTTGGGCTCCCTGCTGTGCCCTGCCCGGCCTGTGACACTCCTAACACACAGGCTATATATCAATTTGTATGAACAGAGAGGGAAGGGGAGAAATGAGGGACAACAAGGAGATTTCTTAACAAAATGGAGGACTGCGTCAGTCTCTGGATGTACGATTACGACAGTATTCAATTCTGCTTTTTCTGTTATTGTTTGCTTTATGGAATTGGAGTTTATCTTAACTCCAAAAACACCATTACAAGATAACCATCAATTGTCATATTTGTTGGATCACTTGTAAATAATAATATATAGGATATATATATATATATATATATATATATATATATATATATATATAAAATTTAACTCCTGTTTTACATTATAAGGACTCTCCTAAGGATTCACAAAGTATTTCTGTGACCATAGGCTATAAATGCTTACTAAAAATCACAAATCTGCAAGGTACATATAAATAGAGATGATTTTTTTTTGTTGCGGTTATGCGGTTTGTTAAAGTACACCAATGGTTGACAGATACTGACAGCTAAAGCCCACAGGGACAGGTATTCAACATCTGGATGTATTCCCTTGGCACCTCTTTGCTCATTCTGAGATAATAAGTGGGCATACTAAAAAAGAAGCACAAGTACCCATAGCAACAAATCAGAATTCTTGTTGTACTACCTTATTGTACTAATCTGACTTACATAAATAGTAATTGGTTACTATGGGGTTGATTTACTAAAACTGGAGAGTGAAAAATCTGGTTCAGCTGTGTATGGTAGCCAATCAGCTTCTAGCTTCAGCTAGTTCAATTACACTGTGACAATAAAACCTGGAACTCTCCAGTTTTAGTAATGCAACCCATACAGGTTAATGCACTTTGTACGTAGAACTTTACTTTTTACTGAATAAAACCTTGTCCAAAATTGGTCAACGTTTTAATTGGAGAGTAGAGGCCCTAACTTGTTGGCTAAAACCCAAATCCAAGATTTTTTTAAAGATTGCTTTAACCCCGGCTTGTGTGTGAAAATTATGTCAAGTGTTTCTCATAGTCCAGCATTCTCCTTTGTGTTCTCAACTGCTGCTGGTCGCTGGTCAACTTCCTGCGAGCGCAGTCTGTCATGGATTTATCATCATACAACCTGGGTTCACAGGTGTATGCTGCAGAGAACGGTGCTCACACTTCATGATGAGTGCCATTCTATCCAGCAGTAGACCATGCACCACTGATGGCAATAAAAGGAAGTAGGATCCTGGTCATTACTGGCTGAAAACCTGGATTTAAGGAGAGCATACTATACATTTTTAACATATAGGGTGGTGGTAGTGGTGGTTTGGGGGGGGGGGGGGGTCGCACAGAAAGATAGAGTTGGATTTTAGGTGACAATATTCAGACTGTATAAACAGTACATTCTGAAGTTGAAAGGGGTTGTTTCTAAAACTGTAATTAACAGGAAATGCCAATAGCACTTCATTGAAGGTGTACTATATAAATACTACTCAACTAGCCAGATCCTGCTTTACTTCAAAAGTACACAGTAAAGGGGACATTTATTGAAAGCCAGTGTAAAATCTAAGATTATGTACAAAAAGAAAGCTCTAAACATCACACTGCATTTTATATTTATGCCAGGCTTACCGTCTTGGTCTACTGCATAACTTTACAACTTTACCCTTTTTGTATTTTGCTGAGTATGTGCTATGGTTAATAGAGTTTGATAATTTATTGCATTTCAGCATTTTATGTATTGCCAGCAAAAAAAGTTGCCAGTTTCAAGTTTAAATTCTATGAGAAAAAACTTCTGCTCTGGCAATACTTTTACCACGGATTATAAAATTCATGAGCAGAATAATGCATGCACATACACAGCTTGCACAGTTTGGGGCATATTTTTAACTACACTTATAAAGTGAATTTGGCAAAAAGATCTACTAGGACATTTGCCAGGTCAAGCAACAATCATCACATTCCGCCAACATCTGGTCTTCAGTAGGGAATGGTGCTTATTATACTATTATATTAATCCAGATTATGAGGTTTCAAATATTATTATTGACACACATTTGTTACACCTTTGCTAGAAAAAATGTTTAGCATTTCTACCAATCTTCAGTGGTGAATGTGTGTTCTAAAAGGAGTTTTAATTACATGAATATGCAAGAACTGGTGAAAATTGACCACTTCCCATTCAATGTTGTCTCTATGGTACCCCATAATGTCCACATGCAATACAAGAAACGGCATTATAATAATAAAACAACTCGCTTCAGCCTTAGCAACATACCCGTACAACGCAAGTTTAAAGGGGTTATACCAGGATGATGCTTACAGCCACAGGGATCATCCTGGTATCTTTTTATTTAGCTGGCAATACTCTGTAATATAAAAGTGGTCCTAGCAGCTAATTAGCCTCTGGATCATTTTTACAGATGGCAGAAGGGGGTTGTCCTTCTCTGGCAGCCTTTTGCCGCCTTCTCGGACTCTCCTTTCCCACTGGGGAGCCCAGGACTGAATCCGGCAGTTACGCCAGCTGACCATTATTATTATTATTATTATTATTATGCAGTATTTATATAGCGCCGAAGGGTTTGCTCAGTGCTGTACAATAACGGGGGGGACAGAACATGAGACAAAACAGTACAATACAATACATGAGGGGTTTGAGGGCCCTACTCTTACGAGCTTACAATCTAGGAGGGAGGGGATAGTGGTACAGGAGGAAGTGGCTTTGGGGGATGGAGTGGTAGGAGGAGAGGAGATCGGTTGTTAGGTGAGGATGGGGTAGGCTTCCCTGAAGAGATGGGTTTTCGGGGTGCGCCTGAAGGTGAGGAGGGTAGGTGCTAGTCTGATGGATTGGGGTAGGGAGTTCCATAGGATGGGGGAAGTCCTGGAGAAGTCCTGCTGTCGGGCGTGGGAGGAGGAGACCAGGGAGCTGGAGAGTAGGAGGTCCTGTGAGGAGCGAAGGGCACGGGTGGGGTGGTATTTGGGTATCAGGTCAGTTAGGTAGTTTGGGGCAGCGTTGTGAATGGTTTTGTATGTCAGAGTTAGTAGTTTGAATTTAATGCGTTGAGCAATCGGGAGCCAGTGAAGGGATTGGCAGAGGGGAGTGGCAGATGTGGAGTGGTTGGTGAGGTGGATGAGTCTAGCCGCTGAGTTCAGGATAGACTGGAGTGGGGATAGCAGTTGTTTGGGTAGGCCAGTGAGAACGGAGTTGCAGTAGTCCAGGCGTGAGATAATGAGGGAGTGTATGAATTGTTTAGTAGTGTCTGGGGTGAGGAACGTACGTATCTTGGAGATGTTGTGGAGGTGGAGCCTGCATGACTTTAATAGTGATTGGACATGTGGTTGGAAGGAGAGGTTTGAGTCCAGGGTGACACCCAGGACTTTGGCGTGTGGGGTGGGATTGATGGTGGCGTTGCTAGTCGTGATGGAGAGGATGGGGGGGGGGACGCGGGCTGGGGGGAAGACTAGGAGCTCAGTTTTGGACAGGTTTAATTTGAGGTAATGGAGCGACATCCAGTTTGATATGTCGTTCAGGAGGTGGGCGATGCGGGCGGAGAGTGAGGGGGTGAGTTGAGGGGTGGAGAGGTAAATTTGTGTGTCGTCGGCATAGAGGTGATAGTTGAAGCCGTGAGAGTGTATCAGTTTGCCAAGGGAGGAGGTGTAGATGGAGAAGAGGAGGGGTCCGAGGACAGAGCCTTGGGGGACACCAACAGAGAGGGGGAGGTGGCAGTGTTATAGGTAACACTGAAGGAGCGTTGGGATAGGTAGGAGGAGAACCAGGAGAGAGCAGCATCCCTGTTGCCGAAGGAGTGCAGTTTAGTAAGGAGGAGGGGGTAGTCGACAGTGTTGAAGGCCGCAGAGAGGTTGAGGAACAGGAGGATAGAGTAGTGGCCATTAGCTTTGGTGGTTAGCAGGTCGTTAGTGATTTTAAGTAGGGCGGTTTCGGTGGAGTGTAGGGGACAGAAGCCAGACTGTAGTGGATCAAGGAGGTTGTTATCAGTAAGGTGGGTGCTTAGGCGATTGTAGGCAAGGCGCTCAAGGAGCTTGAAAGTGAATGGCAGCAGGGAGGTGGGTCTAAGGTTGTTTAGGTCCGTGGGGTCAAGGGAGGGTTTTTTGAGTATGGGGGTGATGTGTGCGTGCTTTAAGGTGGAGGGGAATGTGCTAGTAGAGAGGGAGAGATAGAAGATGTGGGTGAAGGAGCGAATGATGGAGGAGGGGAGTGACTGGAGGAGTTGTGAGGGGATAGGGTCCAGGGGGCAAGTGGTGAGGCGGGCTTCAGTGAAGACCTTGGAGACCTCCTCAGTGGTAGCAGGGCTGAAGGAGCGGAGTGTTGGGGAGGTTGTAGTGTGCGGGGAGTTAGGTATGGTGGGGGGCAGTACGGTTGCGATGTCAGAGGGGGGGAGAGTTGAGGGGGTGATGGAGGGAGGGATGCTAGGTGGAGGGGTAGAGTGTGAATTGACAATGTCCTTACGGATTGCGTCAATCTTGTTTTGGAAATGATTGACAATCCCGTGGGCGGTGAGTGAGGTACTGAGTGGAGGTGGGGGGGGAGAGAGCAGGGATTTGAAAGTGGAGAAGAGCCGGCGAGGACAGGTGGAGAGGGTGTTGATGAGGGTTACGAAATAGGCTTGCTTGGCGGCATGGAGGGAGGTGGTGTAGGTGAGGAAGGCGGATTTGTAGAGGGAGAACGCACGAGGGGATCTGGTTTTGCGTCATAATCGCTCCAGCGTGCGACTGCGTCGCTTGAGACAATTTGTGTGGTCGTTCTGCCAGGGTTGAAGCGGTAGGGGTCTGATGTTACACGTCGTTAGGGGTGCCAGGGAGTCTAGGGCAGCTGACAGTGAGTCATTGTACGCGGTAGTGGCCAGGTCAGGGCATGACAGTGGAAGGATACTGTCACGGTCAGCTGCCGAGTGGAGATGGGTCGGGTTCAGGTTGCAGAGGTTACGGCTGGTGATGGTTTGGCACTTTGGGGGGGGGGAGTTAGAGGAGGGGGAGATGGAAAACGTGAGGAGGTGGTGGTCAGAGAGGGGGAAGGGGGTGTTAGTGAAGTTGTGAGGGGTGCAGAGGTGGGAGAAGACGAGGTCCAGGGTGTTTTCATCGGTGTGGGTGGAGGATTGTGTGCACTGTATGAGCGCGAAAGAGGTTAGGAGAAGGAGTTGGGAAGTAGCCGGGTTGTTGACGTTGATGGGGATATTGAAGTCCCCGAGGATGATGGTCAGTAGCTCAGAGGAAAGGCAGAAGGGAAGCCAGACGGCAAAGTCGTCCAGGAAGAGGGATACGGATCCAGGAGGCCGATAGATTACTGCAATCCTCAAAGGTGTGGGAGAGTAGAGCTGGATGCAGTGGGCCTCGAAGAAGGAGAAGGATAGGGAGGGGGGGTTAGGGAGGACCTGGAAGGTGCTCAGCAGTGACAGGAGTATGCCGACCCCACCGCCTCTGCAACCACTCGATCTGGGTGAGTGGGTCTAGACGAGGCCTCCATAGGTGAGTGCTGCAGGGGAGGTGGAGTCAGTGGGTTGGATCCAGGTTTCGGTGACCACTAGGAGGTTGAGGGAGTGGGAGACAAAGAGGTCATGGATGGTGGTGAGCTTGTTGCAAACCGAACGGGCATTCAGGAGTGCAACTGAGAGAGGAGAGGTGGATGCGGGGAGGAGGGGGACGGGTATGAGGTTGAGGGGGTTGCGGCGGCTGGCGGGAGCAGGAGGGTGCCTAGAGGGGGAATGGCGGTTAAGAGA
The DNA here is from genome assembly GCF_062004578.1 of Staurois parvus. Lineage (NCBI taxonomy): Eukaryota > Metazoa > Chordata > Amphibia > Anura > Ranidae > Staurois > Staurois parvus. Next base: position 14,024,909 of record NW_028318039.1, on the reverse strand, counting down.
AGGAGAAGGGTGAGGAAGGTGGCATGGGAACGGGATGTGCAGTAGCGCGTGGATCCTCTAGTGGTGGTGTGTGGGTCAGCAGGAGAGTGCAGTATTAGGAGGAGGTGGTGGGAGCCGTAGTGGGGAGAAGGAAGAAGTGAAGGAGCAATGTAGAGCTGGTTTGGGGGAGTAGGAGGGTAGAGGGAGGCGATTTTGCGCACTCCCAGCACATTTACCAGTTGAGATTAGCTCTGTTTAGAATGCTTATACAACCATATATTTTTTTTTCACTAATGCATTTCAGTTAAAGCTAAAGTCCAGTTAGAGGTCACCTCCTCTTTTCTATGTACCCCAACATCCCTACCTGCAATAGGAACCCTCCTAAGCCAGGCTCCCTCTTCATTCGCTTGCAATCTTCAGTGCTGCACAGAACAGGGCTCATCCTATGATGTGTGCACATTAGCCTGTACTATACCATGTACCATTGTGATTCCAGGCTGTATAATAACCCCCACAGCATGGGATCACATTTACTGAACCTTACCAACTATGTAACCCTGGCTTCACAAGAGGTGGATTCAATGACACTAGCCATCATTCAACCTGGAAAAGAGCTGGTGCTGAATGGTAGAGCAAGTCTCACAAGGCAGTACTAGATCATGGAGAGAGTGATTTACGCTTTACTAACATTTCTTTGAAAACAGCAGGGGGTGGGGGTTGTCCAAAAGAAAAAAAATGCATTTATGCTTTGAAGAAATGATCAAGTTAATAGCATCTGTAGTGTACAGTTGCTGTCATTATATGGATAATTGAGATGTAGAATTGTTTTCCCTACATCTGTTATAAAATCTACTGAATATGTGTGTTATTTTAAAGAAAAGTCTACTGTATCTGCATGTCATGTTGGTAATACAGTAAAGATGAACAGATGCTGTACAACAAAATAACGAATAACTGCAATACAGAAAACTGTCCTCCACATTTGGCTGGGAAACTGATGGGGTGTAACTAACTGCCGGAATCATAGAGAAGTGGTAATGCTATCGTTGATGAAGTACGATGTCACTGAATTGTGCTGAGCTCTAAAAAAATTAAGCGACACGTTTTTTAAAGTGGAATCTGAAAAATGATGTTAAAATAATTCAAATGTGTATATTTCAAAAACAAAATAGTTTTGCTATTTTTCAACACATAACGAGGATTGGACTGGTTTCTATGTTTAATATGAAACAACCTATCTTGACAAATGTTAAGTTTTTCTTATGATTTGAATGTTATAAACACCATGAAATACAGTAAATAAAAAAGACCCTTGTTACCTATCATTCCTCTGTGAGCTCTCAGGCTTTCTCTGACTTCCATCTATCTCTGCAGCACCGCAGATCATATACAGCTGGCTCCACACTTTACATTCTGATAGTACAATCTCCTTTAGATCTACCAAAAGGGCTAAGTGAGGGACTGTCTAAACCATCTGTCTAACAGAGTTTTTACAGATTGAAAGGTGTATGACCAGCTCAAATACTTTAGGATCTATGAAAAACAATTGCTGTTAGTGTTCATGTTGTGTACAGATTGGAGTTTCTTGCTTATGGGCCACACAGTAGAGATGGTCAACTCATAAAAAATAGGGGGACGCAACTGTGGCTCCTGATATTATCAAGGGGCTGTAGATAATATTTAGTAAATGTAACACTACAGAAGACTGTCAGAGGCTTCAGACTTATTAACCTCTTGGCGCCAAGCACACACAAATATGTGGCTTCTCAGCGGCTGGGCTTTGGTGCAAAGGGGCTGCATATGTGTGTACCCATAGTAAAGAAAAGATGTGCCAAGAGCATGCACCCTGCGCACTCCCGGCACATTTACCAGCACCTCATTGAAAGGTCCCAATCACTACTTACGGATGGGAGCTTTCCAATCATGTGACCGCCATGAAAGCCAATCACGGTACATGACCCTAAACCCTGCCCCGCCTCCAGATGTCACAAACACCTTAAAAGGCCAGGAGGCGCCAGCACCAAGGGGTAAAATGAGCTTCAGGTTTGTATTGAACAGGAGTTTGAAGCCCAACTTGTTTGCAGTTCGGTAAAAGGGAAAACTAATGGAGCCAATTGCTGTAATACCAAACAATTAACAATAATGCACTTCCTGTCCTTTGGATTGTGGCATGAGGGCTTAGAATATCCAATAATGGGGGGTTTCTTATGTGGCAATCTGCTCACTATAAAAGTTTTGTAAGTATGCACTGGGGTAGATAGGGAGAGTTGACAGCATATTTACAGGAAAAGCTGTTTCTATACAGTGCTATATACAGTGATGTTTTGTGCTACATTACAATGAACTGCAGTGTGGTGGGCTACAATAGTCCTTTTTAGGACATTCTTTTTGTGTGTTAGTTGTTGATTAGCTGCTGTCCATCCTCTTGCCAAAACTAAATATCGAGCCTTTTTTCAACGTAAAACAAATCAGACTAGAGTGTTGTTGCATTTAAAAGGGAATTATGATCAAAGCTTTTTTGTCATACTTTGTTTCTGGATCGCAGGAGTGCACAAAGTTCTGCTCTCCTGTGACCCAGAATCAGCTGAAAGTGAGCTAAAGCCCACTGTCACAGACCTGCTTCAGTCTCTGGATGTATCCCGACAATAATCTGGGATCCCCCAGATGCATGGACCAGCAGCTGGCTCAGCCTATGAGCCAGTTGTTCCCGCCTCCTCCCCAGCCTGGCGCTCTAGTGAGCACTGGAGGGGCAGAGTACAGACTGACAGTCTTTTTATAAAAAAATAGTTTTCCTCTGATAGAAATTACCTGTTGATCCTGACAGTCACTCAGACTTCTTCTAGGTGGTAATGAACTGCGGGCTCATAGAGCCTCTGCACCATCGTCACCACAGTCCATATGCTCTGAAATAACTGCCTGCTCACAGGCAACAATGTCTGCAGGGCTGATCCGATGCCTTGAGGTGGCCCTACGTGGTCTGAGATGGCAGCCATGCCTCCTCGCCTGCCCCAAGTTGTACATGGACAGCAAAGTTGTAGTTAGGGAGTGTATATGGATGCCAATTATCCCTACAACTCCACTTACAGCATTACAATACTTCCTTGGTTGACATGTAGCTACTGAGCTCATGGAAAACATGACGCTGGTGGAAGCAATTGGGTGTCCTTTTCTGTCTCAGCACCGATCCTACAGAGTTGTAGCCTGGAGCAAGCACATGACCTTCATGAAACACATATAATATGAAGAACAACGATAGCGATTTGTAGCTAAGAAACTTTGGAAGATTATTATATTTTTGTTTAACATAAAATTACTTTATTGTTATTGTAAATACCTTTATATTCAGGATATGCCTCTTCTCTGTGTAAGTAGATGCTGCAGGTTGTGAATTAGAATAGGATACAATCTGTTTATAGTTTCTACCAGTAAGAGATATCAATGCTATTAAATATGTTTCATTTATTTTATTTAATAATATTAATTTATAATGGTGCAAGACATAGTTCAAGGTTTTACTGATGGTATCTTCAATGTTGTCAGACTGCTGTTTTAGCACCTCACTATTTAAATGGTTTGCCCTTAATTTATATTGCCCTCCTCCTTATACAGTAGCTGGAGAAAGCCCCCACCATGGTTCTCTGCAAAGAACAAGTTCCATTAGTTGGTAATGACAGTTGCTGTGTGCTGGCCCTAGGGATGCTAGTATTTGATCCATGGAAAATTAAATTGGGTGGGATGGGTATTGCAGCATGGTAACACCTGTGTGATTCCGTCATACTGAGCATGGTAAAACAGAGTTCTCATTATCGTAATGATGACCAAAATTGATTCTTTCCTTTTTGAGCTAAGCTAGTGTATAACTGATCAAAAGGGCAATTTTCATTCTGTGATTTGTACCTGTTTATAAAGGCACTAAAATTATGTTTATTATGTACAAAGCATGGTAAAGTTATTCATAAGTTAGGTGGTTAATTAGTGTGTTATTTTATAACAGTGCTACATAAAACCAACAAACTAACTGAAAGAGAACATAAAAGGTTTGCATGCAAACAAATAAAATCCTTTAAATAACAAACAAAAAAAAAAAAGAGGAGGAGTTATTTAACCACCTGGTGCTGGCGCTATATAAATTCTGTATAATAATAATAATAATAATAACCACTTGCCCTCCAGAGGATTTGCAACCCTTCCTGACCAGGCCATTTTTTGCGATACAGCGCTGCGTTACTTTAACTGACAATTGCACGGTCATGAATGCTGCACCCAAATTAAATTTATGTTCTTTTTTCCCACAAATATAGCTTTCTTTCAGTGGTATTTTAATAGCTCTGCATTTTTATTTTCTGTGCTATAAACAAAAAAAGACCAACATTTTTGAAAAAAAATTTTTTTTCGACTTTTTGCTATAAAACATAAAAAAATTTAAAAAATCAGATTTCATCATAAATTTAGGCTAAAATGTATTCTGCTACATGTCTCTGCTAAAAACAAATCCCAATACGTGTAAATTAGGTGGTTTACGTGAAAGTTATAGAGTCTACAAATGGCAGTATATATACTGGAATTTTTCTTTTTATATACTAGTAATGGTGGCAATCAGTGACTTATAGCAGGCATTCTGACACTAGGGGAACTGACTAACTGCCACTGACATCCCAATTACACTAATACAATGATCAGTGCCAATAAAAAGCACTGACACTGTACTAATGACACTGAGCAGGAAGGGATTAACATCTGGGGCTCCTCTCACTGTTCCTTGGTGATCGTTGGGTGCCGGTGGGGAATCTCAGGCAGGGACCCGGCATCAACAGTTACAGCCGCCAATGGTGGCACGGGTAGGGCGGAAATATATATATACATGATTTTGCGCAGCCCTGCCGCCCTGAGGCAGTAGTTCTGCTATAGGGCGGCGGGGAAGCAGTTAGAAAAAAAACTAATTGGGGTAATAAAGGTTTAAAAAAACAACAACTTTTATTAAAAATAATTAATTATTGAAGGTGTGCGATTAAACGATAATTCTTAGATTTGCACATAAACGCTGACAATAATGCATTGTTGCAATATTGTTACAATGTATTTATGACTGAACACTACCACTGCTGTATTCAGACCGTATTTATACAGAAGATGTTGTCATTGTGCCTGATACACAGAGCAAGACCTAACAACTAAGCAATGCAGATTCTTCCAAACTGTATTCCCACCACATTACAGCTCCTCAGTGTGGGCACCATTCCCTCTGAGTCAGCCTGGCCCTGGGGAGTAGTAGCAATCAGCAGTCTAACAGACATCATGGCAGCAATGGCTGAGCACTGGAACTTAGCTCATTTAGCCAGTAAGCTGGACAAACACATTGCAGATTGATTGAACAATCCATATCCACTTAAAGCTACGGGACCAGTGACGTACCCGTACGTTTCTGTGCTTTTTCTGGGTTTGGAGCTCGCACGTATGCGCTGACCCCCACCGTCATTGCTGCAGGACATGTTTGTCAGCAGGTCTCAGCCAATTATTTTTGGCCGGGACTCTGCTGATCTCCTGCAAGGAATGGAGAAGCAGAGCTGTGCCTCTATTTGTAAATATAGGCACAGGATCTAGCTGGATCTTACCTTCCTGCAACCTTTTCGTTCCAGGGAGAGAAGAAAGACACACCACTCGTTCATAAAAGCCACATTTGAACCCACATCATAGTTAGATACATAGTAACTCCCTTATTGCCATTTTTTAACCCTTTGATCGCCCCAGATGTTAACCCCTTCCTGCCCAGTGTCAATACAACAGTGTCAGTGCGTTTTATCAGCACTGATCACTGTATTAGTGTCACTGGAGATGTCAGTGCTAGTTAATCAGTTCCCCCCAGTGCTAGTGTCAGAATGCCCGCTGTGAGTCACTGATTGCCACCATTACTAGTATAATAAAAAAGAAATAAATTCCAGTATATATATATATATATATATATATATATACCGCCATTTGTAGTCACTATAATTTTCATAAATACATATATAAACCTGCACTAAAAAGAACCACAATAGATAATCAATAATCAAAAATGAGGTATAAAATATATAGCAGCTGAACACAAAAACCCTGATACTAGGCAATCAACAATAAATACATAAAAGTGCATCCAAAAAGAAAAGAAAGGTCCCAGAGGCTGTGATGAAACAAAATAAATCCAAGGACAGTTGTCTTGTCACCAACCACTACTACAGAAGGCTTACCAGAAAGGCATGACCCGCTGTGAAGAGTGGTCAGTCACGCTTTGTTAAACAATCCAGTTTTCCAATTTTCCAATTTCCTTTTAAGCTAACATCATTAGGTGGTGACCATTTTGGAAATTGGAAAATTTGGATTTTTTTTGCCAATCAATGCCTAATGATGTTTGCTTACATGTGAGTGCAATCATACTTTAAATAAATGTTGAGATTATGGTTTTACACTATGTGGAGCATTCTTTCTTTGCATGTTCTCCACTATGAGTCCAAGCCTTATCCTGAATGGTTTAGCTACCCTAATTAAGGTCCATTGTTTGGAAGATCCTTATCTGCTGTTTTGGTGATCTGGAGGAGGATTCAAGTGACCAGCTTTCCAGATTGTTTAACAAAGCGTGATTGACCACTCTTAACAGGGGGTCATGCCTTTCTGGTAAGCCTTTTGTAATAGTGGCTGGTGACAGGACAACTGTCCTTGGATTTCTTTTGTTTCATCACAGCCTCTGGGACTTTTCTTTTCTTTTTGGGTGGACAATTTTTTTGACACATTTTTCACTATTTTCTTATGATTATTTGTAACTTTTTAAGCGCTGCACTATTATGTATTTACTACAATTTTCATGTAAACAAACTAATATACACTTATTGGGATTTTTTTTTACCGAAGACAAATAGCAGAATACATTTTTGGCCTAAAATCATGAAGACATTTTTTTATTGGATATGTATTATAGTGAATAGTAAAAAATTTTTTTTTCAAAATTGTCAAACTTTTTTGTTTATAGCGCAAAAAACATGCAGATAATTAAATACCACCAAAAGAAAGCTCTATTTGTGGGGAAAAAAATTACATAAATTTCATTTGGGTGCAGCATTGCATGACTGCGCAATTGTCAAAGTAAAGCAGAGCTGTATCACAAAAAATGGCCTGGTCAGGAAGGGGGGTAAATCTTCTCGAGGGCAAGTGGATACAAAAGCTTATTTTAATTTTTCCGTTTATAATCAACTATGTAATGTGATGGCAACAAATTCAATTTATACTCAATCAGAGCTGCATTATGCAAGTTGTCTGTACATTTTAAGATGATTGTACAATGAGCCAGCTTTAGAAGGGAACACTGTCAGGAGCTGTGTAATTAGGAGAATGGCAGCAGGAACCTACATTTGTAGAGCTGGTTTGTCACAATGTTAATAAGGAACAGACGATTTTGGAAGAAAATAAATAAGTGAGAACAGATAAAAGTTTTTATTGTGCCCACATTGGAAATAGAACAGCTCTTCAGAGAGAACTTTGTTTCAAATATTGTACTATTTACGCATACAGATTTTACTGCACCCCTTGTAATAAAACATGCTGTTCGGAGCTTAGCTCTGACATCATCATGGCCGCTGGAAAGAGTGGAGAGCTTTTGCAAGCTTGTGGTTTACTTTTTCTTTTGAGTACCCTCACTTGTGGTATTATGTGGCCTGTTTTCCTCTTCATGTTTGCTGCATATAATCTGGGATTGAAGTTGATGTGAGCTCTTTCTAGGACCCATGTAGAGGCTGTTAGTAGGGGATACTGTGACATCCATAGTATCATTGATCGCTGAAGACGTCATATACTAAGAGGCAGGGGCGGACTGACAACTCATGGATCCCCCAGGCAATAGGGGATCCTGGGGCCCCTGTGTCCTTGCCCAAACTCAAAAAAGCCTATGAAAAAGATACCAGGGGCATCTCATGGGGCACCCTACTGCCCGAGTTTCCAAATGGTCTGTCCGCCCCTGCTAAGAGGTCATATCCATTTGGTAAGAAGCTTGTGTGCACAGTGGTGGTAGAGCACAGAAGTTATCACAGATTTGGAGTGAAGTCATCACATATTTTCACAACTATATGGATTTTTCTATTTCAATGATCAATTAATTGTAGTGCAGTGATCACTTATATCTGTCCATGCTGTATTTTATTTATACAATTTTCACACACACGTTCACCTGCCACTTTATTAGGTACCGGGTTGAACCCCCTTTTGCCTTCAGAACTGCCTTAATCCTTCATGCAATAGATTTAACAAGGTGTTGGAAACATTCCCCAGAGACTTTGATCCATATTGACATGTCTTACTGTTGCCTTTCTATCATCTCGAACCAGTCTGTGCATTCTCCTCTGACCTCTGACATCAACAAGGCATTTTCATCCACACAATTGCCGCTCACTGGATATTTTCTCTTTTTCAGAATATTCTCTCAAAAAATGGTTGTGTGTGAAAATCCCAGTATACCAGCCTCTCTAGCATCAACAATCATGTCATGTTCAAAGTCACTTAAATCCCCTTTCTCCCCCATTCTGATGCTGTTTGAACTTCAGCAAGTCGTCTTCACCACATCTAGATGCCTAAATGCAGTTGCTGCCAAGTGATTGGCTGATTAGCAACTTGTTTTACCAAGCAATTAAACAGGTCTTATAAAGTGGCCGGTGAGTGTATATGTCTATATTCATGCTTATAGTATTTTATTATCACTCATATGTGTTCACGCTGTATTTTATTTATATGGTTTTCACACAAATATACACCTACAGTATGTTCATGCTGATGTTATTTTTCTATAGGGATACCACAACACCTTTTTGACATTTCATTTTATCTTGTATTTGTATAGTTTGAGTGCAGCTTTCACTCATTTCCACTTACATTTTGTACCAAGCACAAGGTTTCATGAATTTTTATTTGGTCTCATTACTTTGTCTTGAACTGTATGCACAGTAGCTGTTTCTGAAAAGAAGCAACACTTGCACATACTTGGCTCAATGTTTATCTCTAAATACTTATATAAAAATAAAATCTGAGCTAGAGCCACTGGGTAACAATCAGCAATGTCAAAAGGCCTCCTTATTCAGATACCCAAGTTTAAAACATAATATTAATGTTACATTACCCTCCTCCATATAGGTGTCCATATACAGTATAGGAGGGATGTTATAATTTATGGTGCAGACGAAATGTCACAACGGAGGTGTATTTGATACATTTGGCTCACTCTTGGCACTATAACCCCCAGATCAATGATTTGGGATGACCTATAGCAAAGCACTGTGGATTCTATTTAATCCTGTGTGTCAATATCTGTGCAGGGCTATGATCAACAGAGCTCAGGCAGGATATAAGACAATGGAAAATTAATTACTATACCCTGGATTTCATTTGTTTTAATCCAGCCTGCATGTATCATGACATTCAGTAAACATAAGGACTTTTCCACCTCTTGTATATTCTCATGGAGATCTGTACATTCTTGATCTATGACTGGAGGATCCACATACAGTGCAGTCATGGCCAAAAATATCAGCACCCCTGCCTTTCTGGCAAATAATGTACCACTTCACCAAGAAAACTGTTGTAATTGCAAATGTTTAAGCATTTTCATGTTTATTTCTTTTGTTTGTATTGGTATGGCACAAAAAAGCAGAGAAACAAAAAGCCAAATCTGACACAGTCTATGCAAAACCCCAAAAAGGGACTGGACAAAATTATAGACATCCTCAATTTAATATTTGGTAGCATACCCTTTTGAAAAAATAACTGAAATCAATCGCTTCCTGTAACCATCAATGAATTTCTTACACCTCTCTACTAGAATGTTGGACCACTCTCCTTTTGCCAACTGCTCCAGGTCTCTCAGGGTTCCTTGTTCCAACTTCTGTTTTGAGATCTCTCCATAGGTACTCTGTGGGATTGAGATTTGGACTCATTGCTGGCCAGTTCAGTGCTCTCCAGTGCTTTGTTTGAAACCATTTCTGAGTGAAATGCAGGGGTGCCAATATTTTTGACCATGTCAGTAGGTTGATGCCACCATGTGTGCTGTAGGCTGTGTCTATTTTTAGTGTTTTTAATACCCAAAGTTCTTTATATTTTTGTATACATCTGTTGTCTGCAGCTCACAGCTTGCTCTAATGTACAGATGAAACTGAAAAAATTAGAATATCATGAAAAAGTTCATTTATTTCAATAATGCAACATAAAAGGTGAAACTAATAATATTAGAATATTACATGCAATCAATAAAACAAGGATTGTACATAGAACAATATCAGACCTCTGAAAAGTATAAACATGCATATGTACTCAGTACTTGGTTTGGGTCCATTTTGCAGCAATTACTGCCTCAATGCGGTGTGGCATGGAAGCTATCAGCCTGTGGCACTGCTGAGGTGTTATGGAAGACCAAGATGCTTCAATAGCAGCCTTCAGCTCTTCTGCATTGTTCGGTCTCATGTCTCTCATCTTTCTGTTGGCAATGCCCCATAGATTCTCTATGGGGTTCAGGTCAGGCGAGTTTGCTGGCCAATCAAGCACAGTAATCCCACGGTCAGCGAACAAGGCTTTGGTGCTTTTGGCAGTGTGGGCAGGTGCCAAGTCCTGCTGGAAAATTAAGTCAGCATCCCCATAAAGCTCGTCTGCAGAAGGAAGCATGAAGTGCTCCAAAATCTCTTGGTAGACGGCTGCGTTGACCCTGGACCAGTGGACCAACACCAGCAGATGACATGGCTCCCCAAATCAACACAGACTGTGGAAACTTCACACTGGACTTCAAGCATCTTGCAGTGTGTGCCTCTCCATTCTTCCTACATACTCTGGGTCCTTGGTTTCCAAATGAGATGCAAAAGTTGCTCTCATCAGAAAAGAGGACTTTGGACCACTGAGCAACAGACCAGGTCTGTTTTTCTTTAGCCCAGGTAAGACGCTTCTGACGTTGTTTGTTGTTCAGGAGCGGCTTGACAAGAGGAATACGACATTTGAAGCCCATGTCCACGATCCGTCTGTGTGTGGTGGCTCTTGATGCACTGACTCCAGCCTCAGTCCACTCCTTGTAAAAGTCCCCAACACTTTTGAATGGCCTTTTCCTGACAATCATCTCCAGGCTGCGGTCATCCCTGCTGCTTGTGCACCTTTTTCTTCCACACTTTTCCCTTCTACATAACTTTCTATTAATGTGCTTTGATACAGCACTTTGGGAACATCCAACTTCTTTTGCAAACACCTTTTGAGGCTTTCCCTCCTTATTGAGGGTGTCAATGATGGTTTTCTGCACAACTGTCAGGTCAGCAGTCTTTCCCATGATTGTGATTCCTACTGAACCAGACTGAGAGACCATTTAAAGGCTCAGGAACCCTTTGAAGGGTTCCTAAGCTAACTGAAGTCTTACTATTTTGTACAGGGGCAAATGATATATCTCTTTCGGGGATCTATACCACGATCTGAGGCTCTTCCTGCTTTACTTCCCCCCAGCTGCCATTCCACTGAGCGCGCTATAGTAAGCAACAGTAAAACCTCATCTGGAATGTGCAGTTCAGTTTTGGGCTTAATTAGCTGATTAGAGTGGGACACTTTGAGCCTAGGATATTGCACCTTTTCACAATATTCTCATTTTCTGTGATTGTGGATTTGGGGTTTTCATGAGCTGTAAGCCATAATCATCACAATTATGACAAATCACGGTTTGAACTATCTTGCTTTGCATGTAATGAGTCTATCTCATATATTAGTTTCAGCTTTTAAGTTGCATTACTGAAATAAATGAACTTTTGCACGATATTCTAATTTTGTGAGTTTCACCTGTATACTATGTTGACACTCATATGGAGGAGGATGATTTAAACTTTATGAGTGCATTTTGAGATATGGTAGCATTGTATGGAGGATTTCTTTTTTGAAATACATGGCCTAAATAATATTTATAATCAAACAGTGAGAGTATGATTACATGCACAATTCAGTGGTCACAATGTACTATAATTCATAAGTAATCAGATTTGGCTGTTAAAACTAGGCAGATCAGTACACAGGGCTAGTGGGTATGAGGATAAGAAGTAGGGGGAAAGTAAGATGGGGCCTAGTCAATCCAAAGAGAAATGTTCAATGAGTTTAATGCTTTGTACATGGTAACCAGACCCTATAACTTTTTTTAGACAATTCCTATTTATATAGGTCCTCTGATACACAGGTAAAGTAGCATTAACAGATAGTGCCCTTAAAAAGATTCTAAATGCTTTTTTTAAATAAAAAAAAATAACAAACATGTCTATACTTACCTGCTGTGTGCAGTGGTTTTGCACAGAGCAGCCTGGGTCCTCCTCTTCTCGCGTCCCCCACAGGCTCAACTGGCCCCTTCTTCCTTTCGGGTGCCCCCACAGCAAGCAGATGCTATGGGGGCACCCACTGCTCCATTTGTCCATTCACACATGGAGCCGCGGCTCAGCCCAGCCCCCTCTCTCTTCTCATTGGTTCACTGGGTTTGATTGACAGCAGTGGAAGCCGATGGCTCCCACTTCTGTCTCAGCCAATGAGAAGAGGGAGTCACGGCATAGCCTAGACTCCAGTGCACATTGCTGATTCAAAGGGGGGCCTCGGTAAGTATAAGGGGGGGCTGCTGCACTGAGAAGGTTTTTTACCTTCATGCATAGAATGCATGAAGGTAAAAAACCTTCAGCCTTTACAACCACTTTAACCTCTTGGCGCTGGCTACACGCAAATGTGCGGCCTACCAGCGTCTGGGCCTTGATGCCGGGCGGCTGCACATTTGCGTGCAATTAAGAAAAACATATGTGCTGAGAGCGCGCGCCCTGCGCACTCCCAGCGCACATGTCCAGTACTCATGGAAAGGTCCTGATCTCCTCTTTTGATCGGGACCTTTCCCAATCATGTGACCGCCGTGACAGCAAATCACGGTGGTCACATGACACTAGAACCCCATCCCGCCTCCCGGCTTCTGAAACCCTTAAAGGGCCGAGAGGCGCCGGCGCCAAGGGGTTAAGGACACCATAGGGAGTAGCACAGATGTTCACCAGCAAAGATGTTCTTTCTTAGCATAATAAAAAGGTATGAAATCAACTGCTTGGCAAAATAAGGCCTCTGTTCATCTTCATTCCCAAGTCAGGGGGTATTTGTACATGTGTTTATAATATCTAACACTTCTGTCCAATAGATGTGCAAGACCAGAGCATGTGTAGGTATGTTCCAGAATCCAACTGGCAGCAAGGGCAAGTGGGAGATGTTTGGGGATAAATTTATTCCCAATAGCTGTTTGCGCAAAGATGATACCCAGCACTTGTGGGTCTCACTGCTTCTACCTGCACTACATGAACCATATACTGTATGTCTGAAATCTGAGGATGGCTGCTGTTTCATTGTACGGTTAAGAAAGTCTAATAGATTGTTGGAAAACAGAATTATCACTGCATTGCATTAACTTCATTAAAAGTTGAATATACAATTCTTCAGTTGGGATAGGCAAGTGCCGTGGAACCATGTACACGTTTCTTCACTGCAGATATTGCCTGTTATAAACTACTAGCTTTATTCTCTGGTGACAGGCTATAACAAAAGTCTGGAACAACACAACAAAACAAGTTTATAGCCAGCTTTGCTAAAGCTGCTTTTATAGATAATTTAACATTCTGCTTAATTTGATATATTGTAAAAGAATTTGCTTGTCATTACTAGACACTTGCAGAGAGCTATTTACTTTGTTTACACATTCCAGTTGGTGTTGGTGTGCAGTTTAGGATAAAAGTATATAAGAACAAAAGACTAAGGCTTCATTCTCACTGGCGCTCCTGCATTTAGCTTTTTTAAACATATGAGGATTGGTGTAGGAAGTATAAACAATGATTAGCCTCCCAGATCACTTTTTCCTGAGTTTATGTTACGCTTTAAGCCCTGGTTCACACTGGATCCGATTTTCAAATTGTGCGATTTCACTTGAAGTCGCAAGATTTCAAAGTAGGATGGCGGTGTGATTTCGGGTGCGACTTGATAGACATCTGTGCAACTTCATGCACGTATAGCTATGCAAGTTGCACCCTAAATCGGCAAAAGTAGTGCAGGAACCACTTTTCTAATCAGTGCGACTCTGGGGAAGTCGGAGTTGTACTCATTAGACCGGTTCCATTGCATGCGCTTTTTCATGCGATTAAAATGCATGACAATTCACATCAGTGAGAACCAGGGCTTAGGGTCGGGTCACACCAGGATTTACATAAGAATGTGCTGCGCATTCCTGTGCAATTCACACATGGTGCGATTAGAGCCCATTAATTTTGAATGGGCTGAATCACACCAAAAAATAGTGCATGCACTACTTAAAAAACCGCACTGCAACTGTGTTTGTGACCTGTGTTTGGGGTGTCATTAACTGCAGCGCGTTTTGAATGCAGTGCGGGAAATGCGCACATCACATGGGTTTCCCATACCATGTTCTGGTGTGAACAGGCACTAAAGCAGGTTCAGCCATGTTTAGACACTCGCCCTTTTTTTATCGGCAAGTAGGAGTACCGACACTTTCAGTAAAGTACTCGCTGATACCGTGTACCGATACTTTACAGTGCGATTTGCATCAATACAAGATGTACGGATGCAAATTGCACCACAGAGAATAGCAAGCGATTTGAACAGGAATGCTATTCCTGTCCAAATCACATGCGGTTTCTCCACTGCTCCTGTGTGAACCCAGGCTGTCATAGACTGAGTTCACACAAGAGCGGTGCAGGCAGGTTTCCCGTAGTGGAGCGTGGGCATGAGGGGATGTATACCATGGTGGCAGATGTTCCATAGTCTCAATTTGGAATAGAAGGCTTTCGATTGGTCAGTAGCATCACATGGATGGTGCTGACCAATCAGATGCCCGTACTAGCAGCTTCACAGGTCTGGGGATTTGAAATATCTACAGCTTTCTCTCCTCTGCTTGCATTGATGACAGTGCAGGCTAGATGGCATCTGACTGGTCAGCACCATCCATGTGACAGTGCTGACCAATCAAAAGCCTTCTAGCCCCAACTGTCATCCCCGCAAGGAGAGGAGAGAAAGTGGCGGAGATATAAAATCCCTGCTAGTTTCTCTCCTCTCCTACGGGTGAGAATATGGAGCGTCTGCCTCCATAGTATATATCCCCACACCCCCACTCTCCACTCAGTATGAGATGCCTGCAAGGAGGTTTCCAGCACCGCTCCTGTGTGAGGCTATGACAAACCTGGGTTCATACAGGAGCCGTGGGGAAACCGCATGCAATTTGGACAGGAATCGCATTTCTGTTCAAATTGTATTCTAATCTTTGTGGTGCAATTTGTATTCACGCAAATCGCACCGCAAAATATCAGTTTCCGGCATCTGCAGCATTTTCACAAGTACGAGTACTCGTGAAAATACTCATAATCGGCACCAATACTGGTATCGATCTATCCCTAGTATTTACAATTTCTAATCATGTCTTTGATTCACATCATTTTATTTTCTAAACTAAACAGACTGCACCTAAAAGCAGGTAAGGCCTCATTCATAAGGGCACACTTAACTGATTGCTCATATGAGGGTTGTGTTTGACCACAGGCAGTCCCATTCAGGTCAGGGATGCAGCAGCTACTTGGACACAGCCATTGCTCCCAATATGACAGCCATGTGGGTGCAGGTGCATGTGTTCAACTTGACATGAATGGTACTGCCTGCACGTGGATGCAAATAACACCTGTGCTGCAGGCAAACACAACCCTCACATGTGCTTAAAGTGGAACTTCACATTCTCCATCAACATCGACTATTTTTTTTATCCTTATGCTGCTAAAATTAGTAAATAGATAGGAAGGTATATCGTATTTACTTGTTTT
The DNA here is from genome assembly GCF_062004578.1 of Staurois parvus. Lineage (NCBI taxonomy): Eukaryota > Metazoa > Chordata > Amphibia > Anura > Ranidae > Staurois > Staurois parvus. The sequence continues at coordinate 14,009,073 of NW_028318039.1, read as the reverse complement.
AAACTTTTTTTTTATTTCTTCAGTCACTTCTTGGTTTCCCTGCCTAGGCAAATGTTGCCACACATCTCAGGAGTCTTCAGGGAGGAAGGAGGGACTTTTTCAGCTAAACATATCCTTCTGCCTGTATGCCTGGGCTAAGGGCAGGTGGATTCCAGATTCCAGGAAGTAAGATCATCCGCCCTTACTTAAGATGGTGGCGGCCAGAAATGCTAGAGGGGTGTTTTTCAAAGTGATATTTCAGCAAAACAAAGCATGGAGGCATGAAAGGATGGAGGGGGGTTGCTTTAAATATTACAAATGAATTAAATAGTGTTTTTGTTTGTGCTGCTCAGATGCAGTGTAGTTCCACTTTAAGTACACCCATGTGAGGTCTTACCTGCATTTAGGTGCAGTTTTGTTTAGAGAAGTCTGAATGGCGCCATTGAAAACTCATTACAAGCCTTTTGTATGTGTTTTCTAAACAGATATAAGCACAGGCTTGACAGCGCCAGTGTGAATGTGGCCTTATAGTCTCACTGTAACAGTTATAACTAAAAGTATGGACAAACTATGTGTTGTTTTACTCTTTCAGTTTTACATTCTAAAGCCCTAGTGTGTGCATTTCAGATCACTAAGCTGGCTGTAGATATATTAAAATAATGGACCTTTTATTGAAGAGCAATTACGTTTCCGGAGTAGTAGTCCAACTTGAAGTTATACTACAAGTTTTGCCTCAAGCTGGAATAGTATTTAGAATTAATTAATAGAATATGCACTCACTGAACTTAAAATATTATCAGTGGTTGCCTAGTTCATACTTTGTGGGAATTTGAGTTATCATAGGCATGTAAAATGCATAGTACAAGAAATGTCTTGTATGTAAATATGGACTTAGGTTCATTTACTAAAACTGCATGCTGCAAAATCTGGTGCAGCTCTGCATAGAAACCAATCAGCTTCCAGGGTTTTTTTTTTGTCAAAGATTAAAGTGTTACTAAACCCACAACAGTAAAATCAGTCTGTATATGCAGTAAAGCATGCTTGTTATACTCACTGTAGTACCTAAGGGGTTAATCCTCTGCATTGTGTAAAAAGGATGTTTGATCCTGTCTTCTCTGATCCTTCCCTTCTTCAAGTGTGTCCTAAATATCTCCTGATAGAACAGAGGCTTGGGGGCAAGCTGCATATGCTAAGTTTGTTGTGTATTGCTAGAGATTTTTTTTGGGGGGGGGGGTGCATGTGATCAGCACAGGGCCAATCAACATTTTCCAGACAGAGGTTATGGGTCCTGCATCCCCCTACAGGAGAAAGAGAAAACTCCTCCTACAAGCTGTAACCAGTGCTCTGCTGGACACTGACAGAAGTCACAAGACTGCTTTAACTGCTGCTGAGAAAAAGTATTTAGCAGTTTATATTTACTAAAATAATTGCACTTCCATGTTCTGTGTACTGTGGGAGACCAGATAGAAGGAATGCAGGCTCCTAGATTTAGTAACAATTTCATTGAACAAGCTGAAGTCAGTAGCTGATTGGTTTCTATGCAGAGACGCACCAGATTTTGCACTCTCCAGTTTTAGTAAATCAACCCTAATTTGTAAACAACAAAGCTTAGTAACATTCTTCAGTTATTTATACAGTATATTCAATGTTTTAAAATAACAGCAAAGCTAATGCAGAGATATTTCCCAAAAGACTGTACTAAGCAAAAGCACATATGGTTTTTTTCCATTTTTAGAAGCTAAATCACAACATGTATGATGCATGCAGTATTCATGAAAGCTTTTAATGTTGTATGAGAAATCAATTTTATATCTCAAGCACAAGAATAAATAATCATGCATCCATGTCTATTATTTGTGACTGGGTTGGAATATCTGAATAAATAAGTATTGAAACAAATAGTAGGATGTGTTCCTTAATTACTCGTATTTATTTTTGGACACAGTCACCAGATGGCCGCAAACTTTTTTGTCAACCATAAACAAGTTTTCTGAAGCACTGTTGAAACCTCCAACCATGTCCTGATACCATTCTCAATTTCTTCATTGGATGTGTAGTTATGTTAGAGAATAGCTTTCTTTCAGTTTTTCCAAAAGATGCAATTGGGAACTATAAGGTATATGTGATAGATTCAGTCTCTGAATTGCTCCCGTAGCAAACCCACTATGCACACAATCCATTCACACATTTTCTGTTATGCAAACAATTATGTGACCAACACGCTCTTGTAAAATGCCTATTCTGTCAGAAAGTTCTGAATGGTCCACCATTTTTTTCTTAAGGTTGACCATACCTTTGTATCACAATTCTAATATTCCCTCCTTGCCATCTTTGCATCTTTTTTTGCCCACCAAAGCACAATGTACACATCAGTACAGTATTCATCATTATATGATTGATTGCGTAAAGTCTTAATTCCATTGGGCCTTATGTACACTGCTGCTCCTAAATGTGAGTTTAGGAGATTTTATCATTTTTGTTTCCAAAGCCCCAGAACTCAACTCAATAAAAGTCTATGTGTCCATGTTCACATAGGCTGTTACCAGAGCTTAGGAGCAATTTAATGTTCCTCTCCTGAACTTGATTCTCCTGAGTTCAGGAGAGGAAAGTTTTGGCCAAAAAATGCTAAACGTGTCAATAACGCATGTAAATGAGTCTAAATGCTAGCTGCATTTAGCGCTTGGGTTGTTCATTGATAATACTGTGGCCTAGCAAATGAATAAACATCTAAGCGCTAAATGTGGCTAAACGCAGTACCACGTTTACACACATTTTTGATTCGTTTAGCGTTTTTCTGCTGCCAGGAGAGCTAAACATCTAGCAGAGTTCATGTGTACATGAGACCTTAGGAATTCAATGATATCATATTTCTTAAATTGCAATGCTGAGGCCCATCATAGGGTTCCTTTTCACAGAGTATAGCAAAACAACCATCCAGAGTGATTACCTCCTGTCAACTGCGGTGAGAGAAGAGAACCTACACTGCATGCCAATACTTGTTGCATATCAGTGCTGGTACCCGTTAATGATATATGAAAGTGGAGGCTTTACCTTTCATTTAAATCTCTTAAACCAATACACATACAACAGGGAGTCATCTGCATGTCACTGCCACCCCATAAAATCTAAAAATATGTGATCTATAGCATGCAAATTAAAAATAAAATAAATCTTGTGCAATGCACCATCTAATTGCAGCTAATTGTGATGACATTATTAAAGCCTCCTTGTGATTATATCATTATGTCAGCCATAATGACAGTATGTTCAACATGAGCATTCCCACACCAAATTCTGTGCATAAGAAAGCCATTGCAGAGCTTAGATAAATACTGGATCATAGTGTCACTGAATGGCTCTATATGTACAACCATGTGTATGATGCATGGAGGCTTTAAAAAGCATAAGATCTGCAAATATCCTGCCACTCTGTCACTGTACACACTATTATCAATATTCTCTATACACTTAATAAAAGTTGAGGATTTTCTTACTTGTCCTGTTTAAAAGAAATTTTCCACAATGATGTGTTGTTCTGTACAAAACATTTAAAATCATGTTCCATTTTAATATTTGATACATTTGTTTTAAAAAATAACAAGATGCGTGGGAAGCAAGTACACTTATAAAAGAGCTAAAAGCATTTATGTTATTTTACATTATTAGATACTTAACTGCCAACTTTTCGTACCATTAAAAATGAACCATTAATGTCTTTGTTAAATGGTTTACTAAAAAAAAGTGTCTGCCAATGACTAATTGTAGTCCAAGGGCATATTCAACACAGTAGTCTTGTAATTAACCCACAAACTGTTTATATGTATACATTTCTGTTACATCAGAATAAAAGAGTACCTGCACTGAAGTGATATCTAAAATGCTATAAAGGAGAAGGGTAGGTGAGGTAAATCAATACTACTAATCATACGTAGAACAGAAATACACACAGTTCCATAGCTCCGCTCAAGACTGACCTCTCCTATACATGGACATCCTGGGTACTAGCCATTGTCTGTCTCCACTCGCCATTAGGAATATGAAAAAATATCAGCCAAACTCCAGTTAACTCCTATAGCAGTATTTTTAAATAATCAATTTATTGACTGTATACAGTAATGTCTTCACCCCAAAACCAACTTTTCTTGATGCATGTCACCACCCCTGGCTGCCACACAAGGATGGTGGAACTTAGGGGAAAAATATTGCAAGAGGAGCTAAGTGGAGTGCGGTGGCTATTTTTACATATTACTAGTCATACTTCCTTTTGAAATTTATGTAAACTCAATAATAGTAATAAACCCCAAACCAAAAATTTAACATATTGCAGCTTACCAATCATTAGATGTGGTGGCTGGATTAGTTTTCTTTTTATGCCTTTTCTCTCTGGTGATCCTGCAGGTTGACACATTTTAGCCTACAGAAATCTGACATGTCTTCAGATGATGGAAGACCTTCTTTTTGGACATATCCAGCACAACAGTCTCTCATATGGACTGTTATGATCAAGGCTAGGTGAAGTGCTCTGAGGCCATTCCTTAAGGAGGAGAACTGTCCGGACCTGGATCACTTACTGGTGGCACTGCGCTTCCCAGAGATGAAGTGTGTAGTTCCAGTGACCACCAGTGGGTCTCCCCCAGTAGCTAGTCAATACCATTAAACAGTTTGACGTTGGCTGCTGGGAAGGTATTTAACTCTTTCCCTACCTTCCATCACTGGTTCAGTGTTTTGCCTGTGTACCTTGTACCTGGTTATTGATGCTCTGCTCCTGACATTGATCCTGATTCCTGCCGTGATTCTCCTCCAATGCCAGCATCCTTTACCCTGCTACTTCATATCTGCAGGAGCTTAGAAAGGCAAACAAGTGGTTCAGGAACTGGTGCAAGAAGGAAAGCTTTGGGTTCATGGGGAACTGAACTGGGCCAAATTTGTGGTCAGTTACCAGCGCTATAACAGAGATTACTGCACCTAAATGGGAAGGGTGCAACTCCGCTGGGGGGAGAATATTGCCAGAAGGTTGGAAGAACATTTAAAGTAAAATGTGGTGGTGGTGGTGGGGAGGAGGGAAATCAGTGAAAGTCATAGAGTGCAGTGAGCAAGGGTCAAAGGGTGAAGATGTGGGCAATGTTGGGGGCCCCAAACCAGATGATAGAGCAATTACAGTATTGAGGACCAATACTCTTAGGCTGGATGAATCTTGTTGTAACCCAAGAGTGAGAAAGAATAAAATATTATGTACAGGGGGTGCACGAGCGCGCAAGCCCGTCTGCCTGCGCTGTCATTGGCTCCTGTACATGTCAATCACCAGGTCTTGGCCAGCAATTCATGTCTGGGACCTGGCTATAGGCAGAGAAGCTGACAGGAGAGAGATATGTGAATGTAAACAACACAGATCTCTCTCCTGTAGGTGGGGATGTGCTAGTATTTACTGTATCTCCCTGCAAAGCAGGGAATAAAAATCAGCACATCCCCTAGTAAAGTGGTACGCAATACACAATAATCACACTCCCTAACACACAGTTAACTCTTTGATCGCTCCAGATGTTAACCCCTTCCTGCTATAAGTTGCTGAACATTACTATATAAATAAAAACCAGTGCTATACCATTGTTTATAGATGCTATAATTTTTCAACTCACTAATTATTATACAGTTATTGGGATTTTTTTTTTTACCAAAGACATGTAGCAGAATACATTTTGGCCTAGATTTATGAAGACATTTTATTTTTAAAATTTTGTATTGGGTATGTTTTATAGCAAAAAGTAAAAAAAATATTATTTTTTTTAATTTTCGGTCTTTTTTTTGTTTATAGAGCAAAAAATTATAAACCCAGTGGTGATCAAACATCACCAAAGGAAATCTCTATTTGTGTGAAAATTTATATAAATTTCATTTGTGTACAGTGTTGCATGACTGAGCAATTGTCAGTTAGAGAAGTGTAGCGCTATATAGCTAGAAATGGCATGGTCATGAAGGGGGGTAAGTCTTCCAGAGGGCAAGTGGTTAAAGTGAAAACCCATGCTGTAAAAAACATTGGCATTCCAATAAACTACAAATAATTCAATAAGACATGCAAGAGGATAAACATGGAAGCTAAAATAGATTATGAGTGACACATTGCTGAGGAGAGTAAAAAAAAAAGTAAAAAGGGAAGTAGGTAACAAATGACAAGAAAAAGGCAACTGTATTAAATACAATCTTCTACTCCTTTTACAAGAAGAAAAAGCAAGACACTAATATTAATAATATTAGAGAATACTGAATGTACCCTTGTGGCTGACAGAGACCAGTGTTCAAAAAAGACTATAAAAACTTAATGTGAACAAATCAACAGGACCAGATGGTTTACACCTGAGAATTCTCCGAGAACAGCTTACTGATTGGAATGATGCCAGCTGATTGGCAAAAATCAAACATGGTGCTAACATTCATAAAAGGGCCAAGATATATACATGGAAACTACAGACCAATCAGCCTAACATCACTAGTATGTAAACTATTGGAAGGACTGATAAAGTTCCTTAGCCAATAATCTGGCAATGAATATGGTATCATTAGTAGTAACAAACATGGATTTACAAAAGACAGCTCTTGCCAGACCAACCTATTAATGTTCTATGAGGAGGTGAGCTGTTATTTGGATAGAAGCAGGTCTGTAGACGTAGTGTATCTAGATTTCGCTAAGACATTTGATACAGCACCCCATATGAGATTAAATTACAAATTGAAATCTTATTGCACTGATGAAATCATATATACCTTAATAGAAAACTGGTTGCAGGAGTCTGTTCAGAGAGTGGTAATTAGCTGCATATTTACTGAATGATCTGGAGTTGTGAGAGGGGTAATCCACGGTTCTGTTCTAAAACCAATTCTGTGTAACTTGTTCATAAACAATATAGAGGTGGGAATAATTAGTTCAATCTCAGTGTCTGCTGGTGAGATAAAGCTGAGCAGGGTTATAACTTCCCAACAGGATACAGCAACTTTACAACAAGACCTAGTTAAAATAGAGGGAAGGACAGCTATATGAAAAATGAGCTTTAATATTGAAAAAAGTAAATTAATGCACGTGGGAGCTAAAAATATGATGCTCACTAGGTGGAGAACTTATGGGGGATTTAGGGATGAAAGGATCTGGGGGTCCTAGTAGATGACAGACTCAGCAATACCATGCAATGCCAAGCTGCAGAAAGCAATGCTAGTACACTATCAGCATGCATTAAAAATTTAACCAGTTGCCGCCCGGCTTATAATCAAATGACGGCTGGGCAAACACTTTGTCCCTCAGGGAGGGCGTCATATGATGTCCTTCCCGGATCGTGCATTGTGCATGCCACAGGGCCGTGCTGTGGCGAGATCTGTCACTGGCCGTATACCTCAGACTTGGCCGATGACAGATCTGTGTACCGGCCCCATTGCCAGTACCATGTGACCTGCTGTGACCAATCACAGCAGGTCACATGACAGTTGTATGCAATGGATGGCTTCCTTTCATGCCATCCATTGTATACAAGTGTGTCTAGCTGTGAATGGTCACAGCGATCACATGCACAGGCTGGGCCAATCACCGCCCATCTGTGTCATGTGAATAGCTGTAGCCAATCAAAGCTAATCACAACAAAAAACCTGAATGAATCGATTACATTCAGTTAAATGCTTGCCTATAGCAAAGAAATTATTTGCTATAAGCAATCAAATTGTGTTAAAAAAAAAATTACCGATCACTTCCCCAAAGTAGTACAATGTTACTATGGTAACATTATACTACTTTGGTCATAGTGTAATATGAAAAAAAAATCTTAAAAAAAAGATAAAAATGTAATACAAAATAAAAATAATTGATTTAAAATTATACATTTTTTTCACCAGTCAGTGTCACTGATCACCACCAAGCCAGTTATATCATGACGCTGTACTGCACTGGTGGCAGTATGTAAAAAAAAAATTGTGAAAATATTTTTTTTAATTTCTTCATTTCCGAAAAATTATTACAAAAAAATTACAAAAAACTCGCCATGCCTCTTATGAAATCCGTCAGACTTTCTACTTTGCACAATGGTGTCATTTGGGGGATATCTGTACTGTTCTGACATTTCTGGGCCTCAAGAAATTAGATTGGCCATCAGTATTTCAGGATTGATCAATTTTCAGATATGTTTGTGAACTCTATAACTTTCCTACAAACTAAATAATAAATACTGATTTGGGTTATTTTCATCAAAGAAATGTAGCAGAATACATCTTGACCTAAATTTATGAAGAACAATTATTTATTTGAAAACCTTTATAGCAGAAACAAAGAAAAACATGTGTTTTTTTTTTTCAAAATGTTCGGTCTTATTTTTGTTAATTTAGCAAAAAATAAAAACCCCAGTGGTGATTAAATATCACCAAAAGAAAGCTCTAGTTGTGTGAACAAAATGATAAAATTTTAGTTTGTGTACAGTGTTTGGATACAGTGAGAGCGCTGAAACCTGAAAATTGGCCTGGGCAAGATGGGGGTAAAAGTGCCCGGTATTGAAGTGGTTACACTATAATCTACCACTTAATAAAACTCTGGTTCAGCCACACCTTGAGAATGCATTTCAGTTTTGGTTAACAATACTCAGGAAGAATATGCTTGAATTCAGAGATGGGCAACAAAGCTAATATAGGGGCTGGAGGACCTCAGTTAGGAGGGACAACTACAAACATGAACTATAGAAGAGACACTCGCTTATGAGGGAATGTGATTGCAATACACAAATCTTTAAATGCGGACTCTAGCATCGGGAGGCAACTATCTAACCTATGGTCTCTAAAGAAAACACGCAGCCACATAATGAAGGTGGACAAAAAGCGGCGCTGAACTTAAACTGCGTAAGGGGTTCTTTACTGTTAGAGTGGTACAGATGTGGTGTCTACTGGGAGTGTAGATACATTAACCACTTGCCTACAGGGCACTTATACCCCTTCCTGCCCAGGCCAGTTTTCAGCTTTCAGTGTTGTCACACTTTGAATGACAATTGTGCGGTCATGCAACACTGTACCCATATGAAATTTTTATAATTTTTTGGAGACAGATAGAGCTTTCTTTTTGTGGTCTTTAATCACCTCTGGGTTTTTTATTTTTTGCTAAACAAAGCAAAAACAACTAAAAATTTAGAAAAAAAATGTTTTTCTTAGTTTTTGTTATACAATTTTGTAAATAAGTAATTTTTCTCCTTCACTGATGTGTGCTAATGAGGCTGAAGTGAAGGGCACTGATAGGCAGCGCTGATGGGCACTGATAGGCTGCACTGATGGGCACTGATAGGTGGCACTGATGGGCACTGATGAGGAGGCACTAGTAGGTGGCACTGATGGGCATTGACAGGCATCACTGATGGGCACTGAAAGGTAGCACTCATATATGGCACTGATAGGCTGCACTGACTGGCACTGATAGGCGGCACTGACTGGCACTGAGAGGCGGCACTGACTGGCACTGTTAGGTGGCACTTACTGGCACTGTTAGGTGGCACTGACTGGCACTGTTAGGCAGCACTGATAGGCAGCACTGATAGGCGGCACTGATAGGCGGCACTGATGCGCACTGATAGGCGACACTGATGCGCACTGATAGGTGGCACTGATTGGTAGCACTGGTCGGTGGCATTGACTGGCATTGATAGGTGGCACTGACTGGTACTGATAGGTGACACTGAAAGGCAGCTCAGATGGGCACTGATATGTGGCATTGATATGCACTGGTAGGCACTGATATGTGGCATTGATGTGGCACTGATGGGCACTGGCAGGTGGCATTGATGAGCACTGACAGCTGGCATTGATGGGCACTGACAGGTGGCACTGCTGGGGCTACACTGATCATCAGGGCACACTGATCATCAGTGCCCTGATCATCAGTGTACATGTCCCCTCTCAGGAATGCCAATTATTGGCTCTCCTCTCCTGATTGGACACAGCTGATCACATGATGATCACATGACCGAGCCGACATCTTCGGCTCTTTCCGTTGATCAGTGATCCGCTGTGTCCAAGGGACACAGCGCACCACCGATCACCACGCTGCGCGCTCCTCGAGCCGTGCATGCACAGTTAGAGTGGGGGGACGTCATATGATGTCCTCCTAGAACGAGAGAACCGCCTTGCGCCTTATATGGCGGGCAGGAGGCAGTTAAAAAAACTCTTAGATTTGTTTCTCAGTGATCACAATGTACAGGGATATTGAAAATGATAGTGACATAAACATGCACACACACAGGTTGAACTAGATGGACTGGTGTCTTTATTCAACTTTACCAACTATGTAACTATATTACTACAGAGGGTTCTGCCTGAAATTAGCAGCAACTGACTTGCATTTTGCAAATACAGATACAGAGACATTAAAAAAAGATATCAAATATACTGTACAGATTAGCTCTGACTTCTGTAAAACAGTTTAAGAGGAGTGTAAGGTTAAAACTAGGGTTGCATTGTGGGGGCAGATATTTTCTAATACCCAGCTAACCTTGCCAGTTGAAACAAGGCTTATTTTAATATTTGAGACGTGTATATTAAGATGTGTGGGAGGCACTTACATTTATAAAAGAGCTAAAAGCATTTGTCATTTTTCTCAAATCAGATATTTAATGGCCAACTTTTCATAAGTACCTGTTAACGTGTTTGCCAAACGGTTTACTACAAAATGTGTCTGCAAATTGAATAATTGTAGTCCAAGGGCTGCTTCAACACTGTAGTCTTGTCATTAGCCTACAAACTGTAAATATAAATATATCTTTTTCACCAATTTTGAAGAAAGATGCAATTCTAGACAATGGTGGTGAGATTGGGGCAACTCTATAACTTATTTTGTTTTGGATTTTTCTTTCTTTTGAAACATAGCTGTATAGGAACTTATCAGCAAACCTACTGTATATCTTTATTAAATTCAATATGGCACCCTGATGATTTCTGCTTTGTAATGGCATCATTATGCTAGTCTCTGACTACTGTCTGGTCACTGTGCAAACCCAACAGCAATATTTTGAGGAAATGTGAGCGAAAGCTCATTTAGTGATGGTAAATAGGAGTCACAGCATGGGTGTTTCCAGCCTATGACTTTAAAGTTCTACCCTTGTTAAAAAAAGATTGCTATACTGGCTTGTGCATGTAAGTAAGTGATAACAGAAAAGAATGCTTCAAAATTATGTACTACCATCAAGGAAAAGCTGTTAGGGGAAAATAAATCCTTAAGAGCGGAATGTATCTGTTGTCACATGTGTTTTAATGCATTAGTCACTCCAAGCATAATGGAATGGAGAAATTGAAATAACAGAAAAATAACCTGACCATTAAATAGAAAAATGTATCCTCGCACATAACCACCTACAAAACAAAGCTTAAATTGAATGCTGAAAGTTACACAGTTGGTTACTTCATTAGGCTCCCAGAACCATTTAAATGCAGTAATGCATTGACAATACTACTAAGTGGTATACATTCAGCACGCTATCTTCTGACATTTCAAATAGCCCAATAAGTAAATTTATAATTATTTTTAAATGGATGCACTATATACACAGACACACTCATAAAGCTTGGCAGAGCTCCAGATACAGGCTTATAGAAAACATTGACTTCTACTAATTATATACTATTGGCCTCTAAGAAGTTCTGGAAACCTGTCAAAATGTATTTAAAAGGCAAATAATCCATAATTACAAGTTGCTTTGGATCAGTTTGCTAGTGGTAATATGCATAAATATAGCAGTAAAAGCACATTAGGTCCGAGGACATTTTATTATGTAAAGTGACTGTCACTTACAAAAGAAAGTAAGACTGCTGACACTTAGAAACTACAGATATCTGCAGGGGATTTGTGTACATCGTCTATGCCTGAATGTGTATTTTCAAAGCTTGCCCAATTCCTCCAATGAACCCCAAGTATTCCAATCTGTATATAGGCTGGCCAAAAGTAATAGGAACGGGGTTGCCAAAACCTTTCCTGGCCAGAAATGCTTGGCATACAGACACAGTGAAGGTAAGTCTTAGTTTAGTCTTCTTAGAGTAAAAAGAGATATAAAACACTTATAATTGCCAGCTAGGGAAAAATGGGATGTTTGAGGACAGACCGGAGCTGAGGTTTAACAACTTGCCTACAGGGCACATATACCCCCTTCCTGCCCAGGCCAATTTTCAGCTTTCAGTGCTGTCACACTTTGAATGACAATTGCGCGGTCATGCAACACTGTACCCATATGAAATTTTTATCATATTTTGAGACAGTGCCCTGATGATCAGTGTACATGTCCTCTCTGTGGAATGCCGATCACCGGCTCTCCTCTCCTCTTGAGCTGTCAGCGTGACAGCTTGTGAGGAGAGAAATGCCGATAACCGGCATTTCCCTATTTACATGCGATCAGCTGTGATTGGACAAAGCTGATCACATGACCAAGCCGACATCTTCGGCTTTTTCCATTCATCGGTGATCCGCTGTGTCCGAGGGACACAGCGCACCACCGATCGCCACGCTGCGCAATCCCAGAGCCGCACATGTGCAGTTAAAGTTGGAGGATGTCATATGACGTCCTCCCAGAACGAGATAACTGCCTTGCACCTGTGGTTACCTTATATGGTGGGCGGGAGGTGGTTAAGTGAGTTTTATAGGTGGAAAAGTTCATAGTTGGCACGTGTTTCTTCAAAAAAGAAAAGGGTTGCTTTAAATTTTTAGTCAAAGCACAACAACAAAGTGCAAGTACCCATGGGGCCTTTGTGCTCAATGTAGCATGTGATGAGCTTCCAGTAATGGTGCTGTACTCTTTGTACCTGGTATGTCAGGCATGTCCATTCAGTGGCATGGATCAATAGAACTCTCACTAGATGCCAGATGATCTGTCTGCCAGTTTATCAGTTTATTGGTAGTAGAAAGAATTATTAACCCTGAAGCCAATAGATACAGTAGTTCAGTATTATGCCTTACAAAAAACCCACAAGAAAGAAAGCATACAGCACCTCAATGGCTAATGAACAGGATATATTTATTGGAAGTAAAAAAAAACAGCCCCCACCCCCAAAGAAAACCCCTCCAGAAGGCACAGCTCAACCCCAACAATAACCCCCTCCTCCACCCCCAGGACACCCTCAACCCCAACAGCAGACCCGCCCTCTCTCCTCCCTCAGTATTATGCCCCAACTGCAGAAGCTCACATCCAATGTTTCAATAAAGGGGTGGTAATGATCTCCCCAATATCAACACAAGAGACATTAGCCATCAACTGAGGGACAGTGAGAACACTGAGACAGATTTACTTATCCTCAGGCATTAGAGAAGTGTCCCACATTTGAAGAATTCCTTCTGTAAAGATGGAAAGTAAATTGCATGCATACAGAGCTTTGAACCTGGCTACCACTGCACCCTAGGCCTATTAATTTCTGGGAGTTTAGTGTGAGATTGAAAGCAAAGAAATGCTCTGGGGGTATGGACCTGTCTCAAATTCTAAAGAACAGAAGCCGGAAAGACTCTGCATTGAGATTCGCTATAATGTTTGTAGGCAGAACCATAAGCATTGGGGCAGCTGTCCCTGGGGATGTAGTGTTAGGGATTAGATTTGAGATTTGGTTAGCTGTTATAATCAGGATTTTAGTTTCGAGTTTATGGTTTAGGGAATTAACTGTTAAGGGCTAAGCGGTGGAAGAAAAGTAAGAGTTAATGGCTACTTTTTTAGGGTCAATGTTGCATACTACCAGTTCTGGTCTCCTGGCACTAAGAACTAACATACCAAGCAATCACATATATGTTTTCTATAATATTCTAATAATGCCACCCATCCTGTAAATGCTTAAAGTCTAATTACACTTTTGCTGAGAAAAAAACAATCCCCTCTGCGTTATGTATGTACATTGCAAGGATTTTAACAAAAATCTTCAACTAGGTCCTTGCAAGGCTGATTCCCAAATGTGAAGGTCAGCACTACTTACAACCACCTGGTACTCTTTCTCACATAAAAATAAACTTCCTAATGCAGAGGATGCCTAAAAGTTTACTTGTATCTTACTGCATATGTGTGAGAAAAAAACTGTAAACCAATCACACAAGCAGGAAATTACATTTCTGGGGGTGTTTTGTACAAATGTGCCTCCAGGCTGCCATATTGCATAGACTTTATGACAGTTTTAGAAAACTACAGCTGCTTCAGATTGAAAAGCAATTTTTAATAGGATTAAATTACAGAATGAGTTGTAAGAAAATTTGATATGCTATTTTACTTTTTTATAACAAAAGTGGAATACCACTTCAAAGAGACACTGTCACCAGACCATTGTTTAAACAACAATCTTTCCATTAGATTCTATGTGCATTTTACATATTTTATGCATGTTATTTACATGTAAAAGCATCCAAAGGCGCTATAACATCTGCTGAATGCCACCATCTTGGAGGTGATGTCAGCAGCCCTAGTGGACTCAGAGCAATCGCTATTGCCTTTTGCTCCTCCACTGGTATCTATAATAAGTTATGTAGGGAGGTGGAGGGAGGGGTGGATGGATGAGCTAGGCCAGCACAAACAGTAATTAGGCACTCCTAGAAGACAGAAAGGACTATGACATGCAAGGACGAAGTCAGATGTAGTAGAGAAGAAAGAATTTAAAATTCTTCCTGATTTTTTTGTGTTTTTACCAGCAACTTTCTTAAATTGGTGACAAATTCTCTTAGAGAATATAGGCATTACTTGTTTTTGCAGAGAATGAATAAGCCTTACACCAAAGGCATTGTTAGGGTCCTATAAAATTAAGAGTAATTCTGACCACCTAAAGTGAAATGTCACAGGACTTATGGGTAAAGCCATTTTGGTATCCCTCATGGAATCTTTTTTCTGCTCCTAATATTTTTTTCTTTTTTACTTTTTTTTCGCATTCCATTTCCAGCTACGCTGCTATAGTATTCAACCATTAGTCCTCTGCCCCTTTGCTGGTTGCATTTCCAGGTCTGAAAACCAGCGCACACTGAAGATGCCAGCACTGTGGAGAAAAGACATCTGGTGAAACCAGCTGTGGTGAGGACACCGCTGGACCGAGGGACAGATGAGTGTCTGTATTTTAAAAGTCAGCAGCTGCAGTTTTTTATAACTGCTGACTTTTGTTTTTTCAAGTGGAACTCTTTTAACTGATACAGGTGAGTTTTATTACAAATTACTGGAGCATCATAAACTTTGAGAAGGTGCCAATAATTTTGTCCAGTCCATTTTTGAAGTTTTGGGTTGAATTTGTCAGATTTGGCGTTTTGTTTCTCCACTTTTTTGTGTCATACCAATACAAACAAAAGAAATAAACATGATAATGCCTAAACATTTGTAATTTCCACAATTTTCTGGGCAAAGTGGTGCATTATCTGACAGAAACGCAAGGGTGCCAACATTTTTGGCCTTGACTGTATTTAATGCAGTCCATTATCAGGATCACAATTACAAAGTCCAGAGGTTACTGGTTTGCCAAGAAAATTGGTGGGGGGAATATTGCATTCTGTGAGTTGTGGATCAACTGTTAATGCAGAAAATAGCAGTGCTGTGTGCTATTATCTTCACATTGCAGCTCTTAGTAATAAGTCAAGACAAACAAATGATCTTTAAATGTCCAGATTTGTTAGTTGCTTATGAAAGTCATTTAAGTTTCAGAAATACTCATGCAAAATGCGTTTTTTTGCAGAGGAGAGTTGTCAGCCTACATAACGTTGAAATAAATATATTGGAGAACATTGCAGCCAACCTCTGCCCAGCCAAAAATGGAAAATCATTTAAAACCAGAGCTTATGCTCAAGTACACTATGCGTGTCAAAGGTGCGCTGCGGTATTACATTAAATGTTTGACTTTAAACTGACTCCGGGGACACAGCATTCCTGCTGAATGTCACTACTGTTCACACTGACCTTTATATTCTGCACATCACTGCCCTGTTAGTTAAATTCATTTACATATTACAGTCTTCTATTTTAAACTGAGAAAATGCAGGCCAGCACACTCATTGGCTCATGCACTACCCATGTTCTGTTAGACCACTGCAGCCTTACACATATTGGTACATAAGAGGGAGGTTATACATCACAACAACATGTGACAAGATGCTACAGTTCTACCCAGAAATCTGTTGAAATGACTGCACCACATCTTGCAAAAATGCAAAGTAAACAGGTACTGAGGGATATATGTAGGCTGCCAATGCTGACATCTACAAATTGGAAGTTCAGGGAAGCAGCATTGAGATAGCAAAAGCCAGCAGCATTGAAAGTTGTAAACTGCAAGTGCTGAAACTAAAATGTTATCAAATAGTTTACTGGGGAATGTTTATTTTAGTGTGTTCAATGTGTTAAACTAAAAGCACTGAGGGTTTCAAGGATATCTCCCCTTTATATTAAAAAAAATAGAATACTTTTTCACTCCCTGGTTATCTCTCGCCCTGACTATTTTAACTCCCTCCTCATTGGCCTACCTCATTGCAGGCTATCCCCTCTTCAGTCTATCATGAATGCTGCTGCCAGACTCATCCACCTTACTAACCGTTCTGTATCTGCCACCCCTCTCTGCCAATCCCTCCACTGGCTTCCCATTGCCCAACGGATAAAATTCAAAACATTAACAATAACATATAAAACCATTTATAACTCTGCCCCAAATTACATCACCAATCTTGTCTCCAAATATCACCCAAACCGTACTTTCCACTCCTCGCACGACCTCCTGCTTTCTAGCTCCCTTGTCTCCTCCTCCCATGCTCATCTCCAGGACTTCTCCAAAGCTTCCCCCATCCTCTGGAACTCTCTACCCCAATTTATCAGACTATCGCCTACTCTGCTCACTTTTAGGCGATCTCTGAAAACCTATCTCTTCAGAGAAGCCTATCCTGCCCTTAGCTAATAATGGAATCTTCTACTTCTCCTACCAGTCCATCCCCCACAGTTACTACCTTTTGTACCACTAGCCCCTCCCTCCTAGATTGTAAGCTCCAAGGAGCAGGGCCCTCTTAACCCTCTTGTATTGAACTGTATTGTTGCTGTATTGTCTCCCTTTATATTGTAAAGCGCTGAGCAAACTGTTGGCGCTATATAAATCCTGTATAATATAATAATATTAATGGCCTCCTGATCCTCCTGTTCCCACTGCACGTACCTGCATTTGCTTAGAATCATCCACCAACCACATCTGCCAGTGCCAGTATCTACAAAAGTGTTGTGCTCAGGGAGGCTGGAGGTGCTTTATTGTATTTTTTTTTAAGTTTATCTTTATTTAAAACATTTCTTTTCAGTTTTGGAGTAGGGAAACATTAAAGTGTTACTAATCACTGGACCCTGCATTCACTATATCTGGTCTCCCACAGTACACACAACATGGAAGTGCAATTATTTTAGTAAATATAAACTGATAATTATCTTTTCTCATCAGCAGTTAGAGCAATCTTGTGACTTCTATCAGTGTCCAGCAGAGCACTGGGTTAAAGCTTTTAGGAGGAGTTTTCTTTATGCTTTAGGAGGATCTAGGACCCCTGACCTCTATCTGGACAGTGCTGATTGGCTCTGTGCTGATCACATGCACTGTCCCAAGAAAAAAAAAAACTATCTAGCAATACCCACCAAACTGAGCATGTGCAGAGTGACTCCACATGATATGTCTTATCAGGAAATAAGGGGGGACCCTGGAAGAAGGGGAGGATCAGAGAAGTCAGGATCAAACAGCCTTTCTACACAATGCAGATGTTTAACCCCTTAGGTTCCACAGTGAGTATAACAAGCATACTTTACTGCATATACAGAACGATTTTACTGTTGTGGGTTTAGTAACACTTTAAAATCCCAAATAGGTTTATATCACTCTATCTGCCCCATTAGGAAGATGTCTCTGTGGACCAATATTACCTAATAAAGAAGATACAGGAAATCAAATACTATGCATTTGTCTCCAAAACATGAGGTAAGTGGAAATCTCACAATAGCAGCACCTGTTCTGGTGATAGCTGTTTAAGAAACGATTTACCTTTCTTTGAAGAGATTTTATCTCACTTCCTATAGTGTCTCTGAGATGGGAAGTAAAGAGAAACCTTCTCAGTAGGACACAGACCCCAATTAAAAAAATCTCAAAGATGTTCCAATCTTTGCCTTCTCTATCAAAACCAAAAAATAAATAAATAAATAAAACGCTTGGTAACGGCTACACTCTAAGGGGTATTTTTAAACAAAAACATTTTTAGCTATTCTTCTATCAAAACAACATGTAAAGTAATTCTGTTTTCTATTGGAATAAGGGAAAATCAAGCATTCTCAGGTTATATTCTCTGCAGATTCAATGTGTGAATTTGGAAAATACTGCATCTGACCACTAGATGGAGGTGAAGAACATACTTATTTCCTATGTTAGTCAATGCCATACAGTGGCCAAAAAAGTATGAAAAAGTATTTTCCTCACTCAAACATTTTTTTTTCTTATAGATACATCCTTACGTTTTGTAAGAAAGTATTAATATTTTAGCTTTATTGACATACATATTGATGTTTTAGAAAATAGCTGTATACTAATTAATGATTTTAATCAGCTAGGGTTTACAGGTGTGAAGAGCTTCAGAGATACATACTAAATAGAAAGGTTTAGCATTTAAATGCTTCCAGTGGGATTTCTATTTTCATTCATATTAAATTATATTATGAGATTAATATTCATTTTAAATGAGATGCATTATCTGAAGGGTTGCTCATGATTTGTAGAGTTCAAGTTAGCTTCAAAAGCGTTATGCTAATTTGCAGTGTTTTTGCATTAACTTGTTTCAATTAATACACTATTTGAATGCAATAAAATTGCAGGAAGTTAATTACTGAACAGTACAAAATTTAAAACCCAAAATAATGAGAATTATTTATTTTTAATATATTTTAATATATGTTCCTTTACCTTAAAAAGTCCACAATACAGTGAAAATATTTCAATGCTGTGTGTTAGTGAACCTGTATATACAGGGGCGGACTGACCATTTGGAATCTCGGGCACTGGCCGAGGGCCCGGGGTAAGTAGGGGGCCCCATGAGATGCCTCTGGTACCTTTTTCATAGGCTTTTTTGAGTTTGGGCAAGGACACAGGGGCCCCATGATCCCCTATTGCCCGGGGGCCCCATGAGTTGTCAGTCCGCCCCTGTGTATATATAATATTTAACAGAAATGCATACCGGTTTTATGCATATTCAATTGCTTTCTTTTTATAGTGAAGACTAAAAAAATTAAATAAAAATAAAATTAGCTCCTGAAAGATAACTACAGAAGTGTTTTTTTTTTTTACTTTTTTAGAAAATGAAAAGTACACAAGAATTCTGGGTCATAACATGACATGATTATTTGTAATACAAAGATTAATTATACAGTAAGTTGTAAAAATGTATGTATAAATGTAGCAGTACCCCCTTGAGAGCGGCTGAGTATTTTCGGGATCCCTGTCCGTTCTGAGAATGTTTTGGAAGCACAGCCCCTACTGAAACCACCATTAAACCTTGACCAGGAGAACCCCCCTGGCTTTGAACCATAAAATAATCACACAGTTTAAGGTGCACAAATATTCGGATTGTATTGAGTTCAAAGCATGGGTGGTATAGATGGTGCCACACCCTATTAGTTACAATCACAGAATCCCAAAATATTTGGGCCTTTAAGGTACCAGATATCAAATAATGACATACAAAGTTTACAAAGTTTTACTTTTACACAATAAAAAAAAGATTGTACATAAAACACATAAAGGGAAAAGATTCTGAATCATTAATATAGGTGCACCCAAAACAAACATCCAATCCTCTATAACCCTATTATATTTGTAGATCAAGATAGCCAATTGCTCAGTCCAAAGAAGGGCCATGTACAATACTATAATTACATTTTATACAAAGAGAGAGGGAAAAGGGTCACCGTTGAGCTCTACGAGATGAATTTTTTATAAGCAATAATGTTCCTGTTAGTATCTCATCAAGGAGTGGCAACAAATCTGCACGCTTGATGGGGCCCTAGTTGGTGCACGTCAAAGTTGAGATCCTGTTTTGTGTAAGAGCAAGATTTCTTCAGTATTGTACAGCAATAGAACGATTCCCCTTAGAGTGGTGTTGAAAACTGGGTAAGGTCTCTTTAACACTGAAGATGAATGTAGGAATTTGCTAAAGTTGAAAAAAGGGGTGGAAGCAGAGTTCATCAGAGTTTGAACCCATACTAGTGATGAACTAGTCTGGTGAAGCAAGTTCCTTTTAATCTGAAAGAAGCTTGAAATTAGATACTAAATGTAATCCTGTCTGCAGGAAGCACGTGTTGTAGCAAGAGTCCTGCAGTTTCAGAATAATAGGGAGACACCACAGCAGTAGGCCACAGTACTGAATGGGCTAGGCAATGTGTGTCTCAATGTGATAAACTGTGGTGTAAGCTGTACTAAACTGGAACAGTTGAAAATAACAGAGTCACTTGCAACTTGTGATGATCTGGGTTATGGAACCTCACCCGGTCTGTAGTATCTGTAGCGCAAATGGTGGTCTGGCTGTTGAGGGGCCCCTGTGTCCTCTTGATCCCTCTGTTAAAGAAGTGATACCAATGACAGCACTATGATCTGCTTGCCTGAAGGACTGACTGTCCTGCTCATCAGCGAAACTAACACTCTGCAGTCCCTTTCTCATGCTCTGCGATGCGACCCGTTCCAGCCAGGATCCCCTAATTCCTCCAGCCAATACCTCCTCTACACACACTTCCTTCTCCTTTCACTATCTATTTCTTTCCTGGAATGTTCCCAGGCTTCTCAATATATACCCTCCCGCCTCTTCGCCAGCTTTCATGGCAAATGTAGTCTGTTCAATCTTTGTGTGAGTACAGAATTCCTGATGTTAGCATACAAGTTCAACAAGGCTTCAGTAAAGTCTTACTAAACTGCAGAACACTGCCATGTTGTGGTTAATTAACATCCTGCAATCAGTATTAGTGCAGTGTGTTACATAAATGTATAAGGTTTAAAAGAAAGGAAACATATAATAAGACAGTGTTGTTGTTCTGGAGAGCAAAGCAGATACAGACACTGTTAGGAGGAATACAGTAATGTCTGTGAGAAGTAATAAATACACTTATTACACAATGTTACACTTACACATTACTTATTTTGCATGTACTTAACATGAAAACATAAAGTATATTTGATATTGGGTCTACTTTGGCATCATTATTGAGCAATTAATAACCTATATTTCAGGAGGCACAGCTCCACTACAGTTAACATTTTAGTCTAGTATGCAGATCTATCATCCGCAAATCTGTGGGCACATTTGTTCTATGCGAAAGGGGGCAAAATCAAATGTTACTCAGATATTTTCTCTCTAGGTCAAATGCTATTTATTAATAATAGACTGAATCAGGAAAGTACCACATTATCGCCTGTAGATGGAGGTGATGATCATAGGAAATACTTATATGCTATAATTGCCAGTGCCATCTAGTGGCCATAGTGTGCAAATAACCTAAAAGGATAATTTTGCCCCCCCCCCGCCCCACAGAATAAAGACACATGCGGTTTCGCAGGGCAAACAGCTCTGTGAATTTTTTTATAAATACAGCCTCTATAGCCTTTTTTGGAGATGAGGAAACTGGCTGTAAATAAGACCAATGTCATTTTGTACATATGTCCCCCCTCCATTGTTGGTTGGAGCCCTGAGGCTGCCAGCATCTTAGCAACCAATCAGACTCTGCTTCAAAATTCCATTGGTTACATGTAAACAATCATCATTGGCTGCTAGGATGTCAGCGGTTTGATCCTGCCTAGCAGTTAAGTAGCTTATTGCAGCAGCGTCCTTCAGACCTGTGCACAAGGCAGGCTTCAGGACAAATGTTTCTGACATGAATTTGTTGCATTCACTGGCAGATATAAAGTCTAAGGCCCATTTCTCATGAAGGTTCTGATCAGGTCAGTTTTTCAGGCAGACCTGATTGGGCGGTACAGTCACCCCTATGGACTGCCTACCTCCAATGTGATGGTCTGCTACAAAAAAAAAAACTGGAAGGGGATCCATCCCCCTCTGTCTAGGCAGACCATTTCAGAGGGCAGTCATTGTAAATGGGACTACACAAGTCCATAGAGCAGAGTGGGCTCTGTCCACGTCTGCTCTACATAAACTGAGTGGACATAGACCTGTCATCCACCTGATCTGTTCTGACCAGCGAACAGATCTCCTGCCGATCTAAATGGAGCCTGCCCCATGTGAAAGAGGCCTCAGAGATCAGCCCACTCTGCTGCTTCTCTCCTTGTGACCTGGAAGACAGTTACAATGTTACAACGTTCACAGAAGCTAAAATGTTCCTAACCACATAATTCCACCAATATGGTCTTCTAGCCAGTCACTTGCCTGGAGCCCAGTTACAGCTTTTTAATGATAAAAGATTGAGGCCTGTAGAAGGAGCTGAAGCTCCAAGCGCTTAGCCTATCACTGGATCTGACCCTCTCCTCCTTCCGGTGAAGTCACTTCCACCCATGCGCTACACGCTGGTTCCGGTGTACTTCATGAAGTACACAGGGCGTCCCGGGCCCCTCTTCAATTTCCAAACTGGATTGCAGCAGCGGACACTGAAGGACTTTGGAGTGAGCGGTGACCCAATAATGAAGAGCCTATAACATTCACATACAGTATCTTGTGGGTATTTTTAATCTTGTATCAATAAATACTTTTACTAATGTTGCACTTAGCTGGCGCCTCCCCCTTTCTTCTTGCATCCTCTTCATAGAGCTAGCCAAACTCTGCAGATGGCTGCCACTAGTGCCGATTAGGAGTTTATGGACTTTGTATATTTTAACTGAAGGACTTTTTACCCTGTTTTATCAGTATTCACCCATATGGAAGAAAAATATATTTGAAATATATTTTAAAATATTCTACCCAAATATATTGACATATACCGTATTTTCCGGCGTATAAGACGACTGGGCGTATAAGACGACCCCCCTACTTTTCCTGTTAAAATGTAGTGTTTGGGCTATACTCGCCGTATAAGACTACTCCTCTTCCAATGCACACCAGTGGGAAGAATCGTGCCCCATCATTAGTATCAGTGGGAGGAATAGTGCCCAGTCATTGGTGTCAGTGGGAGGAATAGCACCCCATCATTGGTGTCAGTGGGAGGAATAGCACCCCATCATTGGTGTCAGTGGGAGGAATAGTGTCCCATCATTGGTGTCAGTGGGAGGAATAGCACCCCATCATTGGTGTCAGTGGGAGGAATAGCACCCCATCATTGGTGTCAGTGGGAGGAATAGTGTCCCATCATTGGTGTCAGTGGGAGGAATAGCACCCCATCATTGGTGTCAGTGGGAGGAATAGCACCCCATCATTGGTGTCAGTTGGAGGAATAGTGTCCCATCATTGGTGTCAGTGGGAGGAATAGCACCCCATCATTGGTGTCAGTGGGAGGAATAGCACCCCATCATTGGCGTCAGTGGGAGGAATAGTGCCCCATCATTGGTGTCAGTGTGAGGAATCGTGCCCCATCATTGGTGTCAGTGTGAGGAATCGTGCCCCATCATTGGTGTCAGTGGGGGGAATAGTGTCCCATCATTGGTGTCAGTGGGGGATGGAATAGTGCCCCATCGTTGGTGTCAGTGGGGGGGGGGAATAGTGTCCCATCGTTGGTGTCAGTGGGGGGGGGGGAAGTGCCCCATCATCGGTGTCAGTGGGAGGAATAATGCCCCATCATTGGTATCAGTGACACCAATGATGGGGCACTATTCCTCCCACTGACACTTGCTGACCCCTGTTCAGTATGGTGCTGCTGCAGCAAGCATATATGGTTGCAGCAGCACCTGTGCACGGCACACTTACCTTCACTTGATTTTCGCGGGGCCGCTCGGCTCCGCCTCCTCCCCGGTGATTGGCCGCCTGTGTGCCTTTCCCGAGCTACAGTTCTGGCGGCCAATCACCGGTGAGGAGGCGGAGCCGAGCAGCCGCACGAACATCCAGTGGCCGAACTGAAGGAAGGAGCAGCTGTGCTTCCTGGACCGGATCGTCGTGGGACCGGAGCCAGGTAAGAAACAGAAGCCCCTGCCTACCCCTGTACTTAGTTTCACTTCCGTTGGAAGGGGGGGGCGGCGGCGGCACCGCACCGCCCCCCTAAAAAGTGTCAGCATGCCGTATACCGGCGTATAAGACGACCCCCGACTTTTGAGAAGATTTTCAAGGGTCAAAAAGTCGTCTTATACGCCGGAAAATACGGTAGTTGAAACGCTACAATTTTGGCCATATTCAATATATTTCAAAATATATTTCAATAACTAAATATATATATATATATATATATATATATATATATACTGCATGTTGAAATGCGTTTTTATTACAAAATATATGAAAAATATTTTTAAAAATGCATTTCAATATACTGCATTTAAAAAAAATATATTTTTAAAAATATATTTTTTTTAAATATATTCTTCAGATTTTTTTTAACATATAAAAAAGTCATTTTAACATATATTTTTACACATATTTGTAAATGCATTCCAAAAAATGTAGATTTGTATTTTTAAAGACATACAGTATATTTGAAATGTATGTTTTAAAAATATTTTTCATATATTTTGTAATAAAAACACACTTCAACATGCAGCATATAAATTTATATTTAATGAAATATATTTTGAAATATATTGAATATGGCCAAAATTGTAGCATTTTAAATATATGTCAATATATTTGGGAAGAATATTTTTAAAATATAATTCAAATATATTTTTCTTCCATGTGGGTGGCTTTAAGGTATTGGTTCTGCTTGTGCGCTAGAACTCCCATTACTACACATTTTTTATTAATCATACTTATGCTGCAAATTGTGACATGTCATAAATATATTAACTGAGTCATGTAAAGTTACTAATAGATCCCCCTGAAAGCTAATCAAAGAACTAAATACAAGACTGAAATATACATGTATGAGTTGTTTTACCTGCCAAACCATTTGGAATTTTGTCTAGCCAGTCATGAAATGTACAAAGCCCTGCAATACAGCACAGTGAACCTGGTTAACTGACTTTTCTGCAGTTAAGCAACAGAATATTGACTGTTTTCTTCCCTCCTGCTCTGACTGGACAAGTGAAAGAGCAGCAGAAGTCATCTCCCTCCTCTCTCCCCGTCAGCATGCTCATTGTCAGGAATTTTGCATGCAGCAGAACCTGGCTGGCATAGAGTGTAGTGTCTCCTCTAACAGCGTTACTGCACAGCAGATTACAGCAGGCTGATATTAACACAGATTCAGGAACTTATACTTTTATGATTGTTAATTGACTTTTGGAATAAAGCAGAAGTCCAGTCAAATATTATCTAAGCTTAAACTTGCACCCGTTGCCATTGTAAGCCCTCTACTAACTACCCTGTAAAAGAAAGATGTCTATACTTATCTAATTGGTCACGATTGGCTCCCAGTGCCTGATTCAGTTTAGAGGAGGGACAGCCAATAATGAATGCCCCATAGTAAGCCTATGGGTTACGTCACTGCACAGGCATTACAGCGTCTTTGATCTCTCCTCTTCACTGAAGAAGGCCGCTGGGGAGATCACATGAATGAGGGTGGGAGCAGGTTTAAAGCATAAGTTCACCCAAAAGTTCCACTTTTCTGGCTCCCCCTCTGACTTTTGGACACTTTTTTTTTGAGGGGGGGAGCAGGTACCTAGTTTGAATAGGTACCCACTTCCACCTCAGCTTGGATCACCTAGTTTGGACCCTTTCTTTGCCTGCAGCCTTCTAGGGCATATCACAGGTCCCAAAAGGCTGTAGGTCCTTTCACAAAGCACAGTGCAGTTTGCACATGCACAGTGTGCAGCAGCAAGGAGCCACAGCCTGCTTCCCACACTAAACATGCCAGTACTGGGAGCCGAAGACCAGAGAAGAACCGGGCATGGTGAGGATAGTGCTGGATACCTGGACTAGTAAGTGTCTTTTTATTAAAAGTCAGCAGCTACACTATTTGTAGCTGGTTTTAATTTTGTTTGGGGGGGACGGGACTAAAGATCCTCTTTAAACTTAGATAGTATTTGACTGGACTACTTTGAAGCATAGCTGCAATTAATTATGTACTTTATAGATGCCTGGAGTTCACTTTTGGGCTTGTTCTTTTGTAGAATCCAAGAGCCCTCAAAATGTTTCAGTATAATTTGTTCAATAATTCACAGAAATATATAATATCACGTTCTGGTTTGCAGGAGATGAGATGGTATATTATGTTAGATTGGAATGCTGTGCACTAAATGCATTTTGTTGACAAATTATTTATAGGCTCTGGATGGTAATTATACTAACACAATCTACATGTATGATTATGCAAAGGCCAAACAATGCTGCCAAAATCACTGCTACAGAAATCAAATCAGCATTATGTCGCTTTTGGATACAGCCACTTTTAAATTTTAGAATTTTCTCGATATAAAAGCAAAGCGTTGTGGCCATAAGCTCTTCTGTATGTAATGCACAAAGTAGCATACAAGTAGCAACCATCATCACCATACAGCAACCCTGCAGCACAAGGTCACTTGTAAACAATACTACACCTGCAAAAGAATTGCCAATATACTTACTGTTCTGTGTCGAAATGCTGCAACTTCACTGCTCCCCGATCACTGTGAGTATTCCACACTTCCGGATGTATCGAATACCCTCCCCTTGGCATGATTGGCAATTGTCCAATACCTTCAGCAGCCAGGAAGCAAGAAAGTGGTGATATTTCCTTTCATAGGTATGGTATTATTTCCTACAGTCCATTTATAGGTATGGTATTATTTCCTACAGTCCTTTTATAGGTATGGTATTATTTCCTACAGTCCTTCTTTTATAGGTATGGTATTATTTCCTACAGTCCTTCTTTTATAGGTATGGTATTATTTCCTACAGTCTTTTTATAGGTATGGTATTATTTCCTACAGTCTTTTTATAGGTATGGTATTATTTCCTACAGTCCTTTTATAGGTATGGTATTATTTCCTACAGTCCTTCTTTTATAGGTATGGTATTATTTCCTACAGTCCTTCCTTTATAGGTATGGTATTATTTCCTACAGTCCTTCTTTTATAGGTATGGTATTATTTCCTACAGTCTTTTTATAGGTATGGTATTATTTCCTACAGTCTTTTTATAGGTATGGTATTATTTCCTACAGTCCTTTTATAGGTATGGTATTATTTCCTACAGTCCTTCTTTTATAGGTATGGTATTATTTCCTACAGTCCTTCTTTTATAGGTATGGTATTATTTCCTACAGTCCTTTTATAGGTATGGTATTATTTCCTACAGTCCTTTTATAGGTATGGTATTATTTCCTACAGTCCTTCTTTTATAGGTATGGTATTATTTCCTACAGTCCTTCTTTTATAGGTATGGTATTATTTCCTACAGTCCTTTTATAGGTATGGTATTTTTTCCTACAGTCCTTCTTTTATAGGTATGGTATTATTTCCTACAGTCTTTTTATAGGTAATGTATTATATCCTACAGTCCTTCTTTTATAGGTATGGTATTATTTCCTACAGTCCTTCTTTTATAGGTATGGTATTATTTCCTACAGTCTTTTTATAGGTATGGTATTATTTCCTACAGTCTTTTTATAGGTATGGTATTATTTCCTACAGTCCTTTTATAGGTATGGTATTATTTCCTACAGTCCTTCTTTTATAGGTATGGTATTATTTCCTACAGTCCTTCCTTTATAGGTATGGTATTATTTCCTACAGTCCTTCTTTTATAGGTATGGTATTATTTCCTACAGTCTTTTTATAGGTATGGTATTATTTCCTACAGTCTTTTTATAGGTATGGTATTATTTCCTACAGTCCTTTTATAGGTATGGTATTATTTCCTACAGTCCTTCTTTTATAGGTATGGTATTATTTCCTACAGTCCTTCTTTTATAGGTATGGTATTATTTCCTACAGTCCTTTTATAGGTATGGTATTATTTCCTACAGTCCTTTTATAGGTATGGTATTATTTCCTACAGTCCTTCTTTTATAGGTATGGTATTATTTCCTACAGTCCTTCTTTTATAGGTATGGTATTATTTCCTACAGTCTTTTTATAGGTATGGTATTATTTCCTACAGTCTTTTTATAGGTATGGTATTATTTCCTACAGTCCTTTTATAGGTATGGTATTATTTCCTACAGTCCTTCTTTTATAGGTATGGTATTATTTCCTACAGTCCTTCCTTTATAGGTATGGTATTATTTCCTACAGTCCTTCTTTTATAGGTATGGTATTATTTCCTACAGTCTTTTTATAGGTATGGTATTATTTCCTACAGTCTTTTTATAGGTATGGTATTATTTCCTACAGTCCTTTTATAGGTATGGTATTATTTCCTACAGTCCTTCTTTTATAGGTATGGTATTATTTCCTACAGTCCTTCTTTTATAGGTATGGTATTATTTCCTACAGTCCTTTTATAGGTATGGTATTATTTCCTACAGTCCTTTTATAGGTATGGTATTATTTCCTACAGTCCTTCTTTTATAGGTATGGTATTATTTCCTACAGTCCTTCTTTTATAGGTATGGTATTATTTCCTACAGTCCTTTTATAGGTATGGTATTTTTTCCTACAGTCCTTCTTTTATAGGTATGGTATTATTTCCTACAGTCTTTTTATAGGTAATGTATTATATCCTACAGTCCTTCTTTTATAGGTATGGTATTATTTCCTACAGTCCTTCTTTTATAGGTATGGTATTATTTCCTACAGTCTTTTTATAGGTATGGTATTATTTCCTACAGTCTTTTTATAGGTATGGTATTATTTCCTACAGTCCTTTTATAGGTATGGTATTATTTCCTACAGTCCTTCTTTTATAGGTATGGTATTATTTCCTACAGTCCTTCCTTTATAGGTATGGTATTATTTCCTACAGTCCTTCTTTTATAGGTATGGTATTATTTCCTACAGTCTTTTTATAGGTATGGTATTATTTCCTACAGTCTTTTTATAGGTATGGTATTATTTCCTACAGTCCTTTTATAGGTATGGTATTATTTCCTACAGTCCTTCTTTTATAGGTATGGTATTATTTCCTACAGTCCTTCTTTTATAGGTATGGTATTATTTCCTACAGTCCTTTTATAGGTATGGTATTATTTCCTACAGTCCTTTTATAGGTATGGTATTATTTCCTACAGTCCTTCTTTTATAGGTATGGTATTATTTCCTACAGTCCTTCTTTTATAGGTATGGTATTATTTCCTACAGTCCTTTTATAGGTATGGTATTTTTTCCTACAGTCCTTCTTTTATAGGTATGGTATTATTTCCTACAGTCTTTTTATAGGTAATGTATTATATCCTACAGTCCTTCTTTTATAGGTATGGTATTATTTCCTACAGTCCTTTTATAGGTAATGTATTATATCCTACAGTCCTTCTTTTATAGGTATGGTATTATATCCTACAGTCCTTCTTTTATAGGTATGGTAATATTTCCTACAGTCCTTCTTTTATAGGTATGGTATTACAGTGGAACCTCAACTTACGAGTTTAATTCGTTCCGTGGCCGAGCTCGTAACTCAAAATGCTCGCTCGTTAAATCAATTTTCCCCATAAGAAATAATGGAAACGGCCGTAATCCGTTCCAACCCTCAAAATGGCACCTCATATTTGTCATTTTTCTTGTTATTTCATAAGGAAAAAAGCTTTTTACATAACTAATATTATATAAAAACAAAATAGAAAGAAAATATGAAGATATAATAAGGTTGTATACAATTTACTTACCTTGGAGATGATTTTTGTTTTCGCTTAATTCTCATCACTCTCTTCACTTTCACTAGTTCTTGGCCTTTTTGCCACACTTTGCTCACTTCGAGCTGAAGGTCTTTTCTTAAGAAACATGTCTAAGGAAGTCTGTTTCATTCTCCCTTTGAGAATGTTTCTGAAACGACGTAGACACGTGTCATTGAAAAGCTCTGTCGCACGACTCGTTGCAATTTTTTCAGGATGGTTCTTTTCAACAAATCCTGCCACCCTCTCCCACATTGCCAAAATATCCTTGAGGTCTTTTGTACTGATTGTCTCCGGCTCTGTCTCCTCTCCCTCCGAAGTAGCTTCAGTTAATGCTTCTGTGTGCCGTTGCTCTTGTAACTCCTTTAACTCGTCAGTCGTAAGTTCCTCGGAGTGCTCCTCAACGAGTTCCTCGATGTCTCTTTCATCCACCTCCAGACCTATAGTCTTGCCAATGGACACGATCTCTTCCTCCACTGGCTCCTCTTCTTCCTCAGTCTCAAACCCTTCAAAATCTCTTTCAGCCACATTTTCAGGCCACAGCTTCTTCCAAGCAGAGGTCAAGGTCCTTTTCGTAACCCCCTGCCAGGCAATATCGATGATTTTGAGGCCTATTGCTATGTTAAAATGCTCCTTCCAAAACTCTCGAAGGGTGAGGTTTGTGTTCTCCGTCACCTCAAAGCAACGGCGAAACAGGTGCTTGGTGTAGAGTTTCTTGAAATTTGATATTACCTGTTGGTCCATTGGCTGGAGGATAGGGGTGGTGTTTGGAGGAAGGTAGAGAACCTTCACAAAATTATACTCGTCGAGTATTTCTTCCTCGATCTGTGGTGGATGTGCAGGAGCATTGTCGAGGACGAGAAGGGCTCGCAGGGGCAGGTTGTTGTTCTTCAAATATTTCTTCACCGAAGGACCAAACACAAGGTTTACCCAGTCGATAAAGAACTGCCTGGTGACCCACGCCTTAGGGTTTGCCCTCCACATAACATGGAGTTTCTCCTTTATTATCTTGTGCGCTTTAAAGGCTCTGGGGTTCTCCGAATGGTATACGAGTAGCGGCTTTATTTTGCAGTCGCCACTCGCATTGGCACACAGAGCGAGGGTCAACCTATCCTTCATAGGTTTGTGTCCTGGCATCCTCTTCTCCTCTTCGGTGATGTATGTTCTCCTCGGCATCTTCTTCCAGAACAGCCCTGTCTCGTCACAGTTGAAGATTTGCTGGGGGATGTATCCTTCTTCCTCAACGAATTCTGCGAAAGTTTTCACGAACTCCTCTGCTGCCTTTACATCAGCACTTGCTGCCTCACCATGCCTAACAACGGAGTGAATCCCCGTCCTTTTCTTAAAATTATCAAACCAGCCCCGACTGGCTTTAAAGGATTCCTCCTCCGTTGAAGTGCCTGGGGTTTGCTGTTGTAAATCTGAAAAAATACTGCGCGCCTTCTCGCAGATTATTCCCTCGGTGACGGTATCTCCGGCAAGTTGTTTTTCCGTCAGCCACACCAACAGCAGATTCTCCATCTTCTCATGCACATCTGTACGGCGCTTTGAAATAATCTTGATACCTTTGGCTGGCTTAATTTTCTTTAGGGACTCCTTCTGCTTTAAGATGGTGCAGATCGTTGACGTTGTACGGTCGTAGTGCTTGCCAGTTCCTTTACTCGCATGCCTTGCTCATGCTTCTTGATGATTTCAAGCTTTATTTCGAGGGACATCATCCTCCTCTTCTCGGTACTCGCACTACCACTTGCTTTCTTTGGTGCCATGGTTACAACAAAGTTAGAAGTTGGGATTTCAATCACGTGTAGACAGTGAGAGAGAGAGAAAGGCCCGGAGATGGGATGCTGTGACTCGTACCCTCTGAGCTGCGCGTGCCTCGAAAATATACACTTAGAGCTGCGTGCGCCTCGAGCTCGTATCTTAAAATTCTGCTCGCGTGCTGAAGCAAAAAATCGTCCGAGCGACTGCTCGTATCTCGGAAAACTCGCACGTTAGTTCGCTCGTAGGTTGAGGTTCCACTGTATTTCTTACAGTCCTTCTTTTATAGGTATGGTATTATATCCTACAGTCCTTCTTTTATAGGTATGGTATTATTTCCTACAGTCCTTTTGTAGGTATGGTATTATTTCCTACAGTCCTTTTATAGGTATGGTATTATTTCCTACAGTCCTTCTTTTATAGGTATGGTATTATTTCCTACAGTCCTTTTTTATAGGTATGGTATTATATCCTACAGTCCTTCTTTTATAAGTATGGTATTATTTCCTACAGTCCTTCTTTTATAGGTATGGTATTATTTCCTACAGTCTTTTTATAGGTAATGTATTGTATCCTACAGTACTTCTTTCATAGGTATGGTATTATTTCCTACAGTCCTTTTATAGGTAATGTATTATATCCTACAATCCTTCTTTTATAGGTATGGTATTATATCCTACAGTCCTTTTATAGGTAATGTATTATATCCTACAGTCCTTCTTTTATAGGTATGGTATTATTTCCTACAGTCCTTCTTTTATAGGTATGGTATTATTTCCTACAGTCCTTCTTTTATAGGTATGGTATTATTTCCTACAGTCCTTTTATAGGTATGGTATTATATCCTACAGTCCTTCTTTTATAGGTATGGTATTATTTCCTACAGTCCTTCTTTTATAGGTATGGTATTATATCCTACAGTCCTTCTTTTATAGGTATGGTATTATTTCTTACAGTCCTTCTTTTATAGGTATGGTATTATATCCTACAGTCCTCCTTTTATAGGTATGGTATTATTTCCTACAGTCCTTATGTAGATATGGTATTATTTCCTACAGTCCTTTTATAGGTATGGTATTATTTCCTACAGTCCTTCTTTTATAGGTATGGTATTATTTCCTACAGTCCTTTTATAGGTATGGTATTATTTCCTACAGTCCTTCTTTATAGGTATGGTATTATTTCCTACAGTCCTTTTTTATAGGTATGGTATTATATCCTACAGTCCTTCTTTTATAGGTATGGTATTATATCCTACAGTCCTTCTTTTATAGGTATGGTTTTATTTCCTACAGTCCTTCTTTTATAGCTATGGTATTATATCCTACAGTCCTTCTTTTATAGCTATGGTATTATATCCTACAGTCCTTCTTTTATAGGTATGGTATTATTTCCTACAGTCCTTCTTTTATAGGTATGGTATTATTTCCTACAGTACTTCTTTTATAGGTATGGTATTATTTCCTACAGTACTTCTTTTATAGGTATGGTATTATTTCCTACAGTCCTTCTTTTATAGGTATGGTATTATATCCTACAGTCTTTCCTTTATAGGTATGGTATTATTTCCTACAGTCCTTTTATAGGTATGGTATTATTTCCTACAGTCCTTCTTTTATAGGTATGGTATTATTTCCTACGGTCCTTTTATAGGTATGGTATTATTTCCTACAGTCCTTCTTTTATAGGTATGGTATTATTTCCTACAGGCCTTTTATAGGTATGGTATTATTTCCTACAGTCCTTTTATAGGTATGGTATTATTTCCTATAGTCCTTTTATAGCTATGGTATTATTTCCTACAATCCTTCTTTTACAGGTATGCTATTATTTCCTACAGTCCCTTTATAGGTATAGTATTATTTCCTACAGTCCTTTTATAGGTATGGTATTATTTCTTACAGTCCTTTTATAGGTATGCTATTATTTCCTACAGTCCCTTTATAGGTATAGTATTATTTCCTACAGTCCTTTTATAGGTATGGTATTATAAACAAGTGAACCAGTGGTGACAGGGTCACTTCAATAGCAACTTTTCACTAAGAACATATTTGTCTGATTTTCACCTTTACATTACACCTTTTGTTTCAATATTGTCTTAAGTAACTGTATTACAGTTCATAGAAAAACCTAAACATGCTTATATGAATATGTAAATTTAAGATAAAACTTAATATAAACTTGATTAAAGCTAAAATGCAATCCATTAACATAAACCTTATAGAAACCTGGGAATGTAAATACATCAGTGATCAGCAGACTAAGACATGTAGGTGGCTGAAGTTGCTTTTATTAAATAACCAATAGGGAGCCTTGCAAAGCAGGATGAGGCAGGGCCCAACCTATTATTCCCAGGAAAAGTTAGCTTCCAATATGAATAGATCATACTGGCATGTTGTTTGCACTGTAGGTGATTGTGCATTTATCCATCTCATTCTCAATTTGAATTGCTTGAGTTTGTGATAATCAGAAATAAGAAAACCAAGCCAAGCTTTTACCACCAGGTTCAGCAAACCCAACACAAAGTCTGCAAACCCCGCACATATTGACAAACCCTGCTGAATATAAATCACTATACAGTGTGATTGACTCTGGGTTTACTTCATGTTGTGGGTGTTTTATATACTTATTTATTTTTGTATGGAACAATTAAGAAGAGGTACTAACGTGTCTTTTATTTATTCTCTAAGGAGGGGGCAGATATCTGGGGTCCCTTTTGTTAAAAAGGGGACTTCCAGGTTCCAATAAGTCCCCACCTGCAAACCCCCACATCTCTTTTAAGGCAGAATGTGGGGGTGAGACCTTTGTCTCCTCAACATGGGAACAAGGTACCTTGCAAGGGGGTAGGGTGTTTCCCCCCCCGAAAGGTCTCCCCCCAACGTTGAAGGCATGTAGCTTGGTATGGTTCGGGAGTGGGAGGGAATGCATTCTTGCTGTGCTCCCATTCTTGGCCACCCAAGCTTCATGTCTGAATACGAGCCTGGCGGGAAATTTGGAGGGATCACAGGCCATTTGTTCCTATTTAAAAAAAACACAGCATATCAGAACCTCTTTATCATAAGGGAACCCCAGTTATCCACCCCCTCTACTAGAATGAGTATGGGATACATAGGTACCCCTTCTTATTAATTTCCCCCACAAAATGTAAAAAGCAGATAAAAACACAGGCAAAATGACAAAGTCCTTTATATGAAAAAATAAATAAATAAACAATGTTCTCAGATGTAAATCCAATGTTAATAATGGCATCCAGGAATATAGATGCATGACAACCCACCACTCAACATGTGGCCTCACAACATGACAATGCTTCCCTGGCGCTACTCCCATCACCAATAACAGAACCCTGGCCAGCTTATGTTTGCAAGCAAACCAGACAGGGATCAAGGGTGACATGAACAAACATGGTCAGTAGTTATAATATGGTGAACATAGAAAAGACTTATAATCATTTGATGGCAGAACAATCAGTCCTTTACAAAGCAGGGTGAGCCCAGGTGCTTACATCTAAATTTCATTGGCACAGAAAAAAACATGGTGCTTGGTTTGACATACAGGAGTTAGCCTTTAAGAAGCCTCCACTTTAATAATTATATATACATATATACATGGTTTAACTTCCTTCATGACTACACATGTGTATATAATCTTTACTTCACAAACTTTTTCTTTATTTCCCTTTTCTTCTATATATACAATCAACACATATAAATACATACAGTAGGTGGACCATATAACAAATTTGGTGTATAGTTATTCACTTTGAGGTCATTACAGAGGACAAGGGGGCATTCTTTACATCTGGAGGAAAAGAGATTTAACCTCCAAATATGGAAAGGCTTCTTCACAGTAAGAGCGGTGAAAATGTGGAATAGACTCCCTCAAGAGCTGGTTCAGGCCAGCTCAGTAGATTGTTTTTAAAAAGACTTGGATTCTTTCCAAAATCTACACATTATAACTAGATACTACTATTTATAGGTAAAGTTGACTCAGGGAGTATCCAATTGCCTCTTGGGGGATCAGGAAGGAATTTTATCCCCTGCTGGAGCAAATTGGATCAAACTCTATTGGGGTTTTTTGCCTTCTCCTGGATCAACTATGGGTTTTTT
The DNA here is from genome assembly GCF_062004578.1 of Staurois parvus. NCBI lineage: Eukaryota > Metazoa > Chordata > Amphibia > Anura > Ranidae > Staurois > Staurois parvus. The sequence continues at coordinate 13,973,474 of NW_028318039.1, read as the reverse complement.
CTCCCCTTTTATTGGTTGAACTAGATGGACTTGTGTCTTTTTTTCAACTGGACTAATTATGTAACTATATATACATAACTATTCTTGCGGCCCATTTGATGGTTTTTGGCAAGGCCACACTTTAGTGAGACAGTGCCTGCTTTCTCCATTCAGTCCACACGATGGCATTTTTTTCAGTTATCGTGTATGCATCATCAAACGACATGCGTGGAGGCCATTTTTATTACTAACATTATAAATAGAGGAAACCAGCCATTTTATTGCCATGTACTTTATGTTTAACTTTGACTTTTTTGATTTGGTGCACAGGTAGGCTTTATTTTTTGCACAACTTATTTTCTTTTGATCTTTTTTCTGTAGGGTGATGCATGGTTTTAGTAGGATGGGGGCTGAGTATTTAATGACTTCCTTTGATTAATGATGGAGACATTGGGGAGGTCTCAATCAATTTACTGTCTTGGCTTTTTGTGCAGTGAGAAGGTAAGGTTGTGTCATTAGTGGGGATTGCTACACAGAATACCCCAATGGCTCTCCAATCCCACCATCTATTTACTTGCATACACCTTTTTTGCAGTATTTTTATGGGACTGGCCAATGAGTGATGTAGATGGTATAATACTGACACAGTAATTTATAAAAAAAGTGCAGCGCTAAGATAAAAGCAAAAAAAATACATAAGAATATATTGGAATATATTAAAATAAATGTATATAAATATTAGTAGTCCCAATAGAGATGACTTAAAGTGAGTAATGCACACTAACCACATGTGCACATTTAATGTGCAGTGCAGGTATCCTACAGCTCAGCAAATGATCATCAGGGTGGCAAAGATAGGCAGATTCCCTCGGTCAGAAAGGATCCTCGGATGGTACACAGATGAACAGAAAAAAGTTCCCCTTGAGGGCAGAACCAGGCACAACTCCACCAAAGGGCAAGAATCTTCCACTGTCTTCCAGTGTCTAGAAAAAAGATGCTCCCCGCAAGGGGTCAAAACAAAAGAGTGCCCATAGTGATGTATTGTTTGATTAAACAGAATTTATTGTAAACAATTGACAGTAGCAAGGGGATGCATCCGATAACAATTGCAATGATCAGAAGGGCTAACCGTCCAAAAAGATGTAATGGCCGCCGGAGCTCCACGATGCTCCAACAGCGTGACGTCACAGCGTACGTAGGCTCCTCCTTACGCGTTACGAGCCAAGCACATCCTCAAGAACTAACATTAAATGTGCACATCTGGTTAGTGTGCATTTCTCACTTTAAGTCATCTCTGTTGGGACTACTAATATTTATATACATTTGTTTTAATATATTCCAATATATTCTTATGTATTTTATTTGCTTTTATCTTAGCGCTGCACTTTTTTATAAAAGTTCTTGTGAGGATTATTACTGGTTAATCTGTGTGCCTAGCTGCTTTATTTGAAAAGCGCTCACTTCTTCTTTTTTACTTGCATTTCTGACACAGTAATTGGTTAGCCCATTTTGTTGGCAGTGAACTACGGTGTGATGAATAAACTATTCAAAGCCAAGAGGTACTTGTAAATTTATTTCAGTGCCTAGACTTTGATGTGTGAGGGATTTTTTATTAACATCCCTTTTTGTTTTTCATTTGGTTGAACCTCCACCTCCAAGGTACCAAACATTTTGTGACAGGAGAGATAGTGATATGTATCCTATCCCCTAGTTCACTAATGGAAGGTTACAAGAGCTCCTGTTCCCCATCCTACCAGTATCAAAAACCAAACACACACTAAAATCCCAATATTTACTAAAATCATAATAAACATTAGGTCTTTTGTTGTCCCAGTGGCTTTTGGTAAGTGGGAATATGCACTCTTGTTTCTTGTTTTCAGTGCACATCCTATATATGTGGTAATATGGTAGTGTTTGATGGCACTAGAAATGGGGATGTGATCGTCACCTGCACATGAAGGCACAGACAATAACAAAAAAATTGTCAGAAGTTTTTGTGTCTTTCTCACTCAACCAAAAACATGCACCAACAGAAAAAAGTACCTGTTTGCACTTTGTGGTACCTATTTTCTGCTTGTTAGGCTACGTTTAGAGCTGCATGTTAGTAAAGGATAACTGGATGTATTTCTTTAGGATTTATTTGTAAAATGCTATTTTAACTATATTTACAAATGCTTGACATATTCCATTTTTAACAGATTTTTACAGAAGTCTTATGCTTGGTAATTAATTTAAATGAACTAGTCTTACATATTTGCAGGTAAATACCCATTGTAATGGCTACTTATTGTCAGGATCTTCCACTAAGCACAGATGTGTTTTCTCATGTAAATACAAAAGTATAGGGATGTACAAGTAAGGGTGAACTCCTCCATTGAGGAAGATAAACACTGCTCAGCCACACTGGTGACATCAGCTTTACTTTTTCTCATCTGTTGAGTGTTCAAGTGACACATATTTAGTTATTCATTGTTATGTTTTTCTTTTCTCTCAAATAATTTAAATGCTTTGTTTTTACTTTATATGTTTGGTAGACTGTAACTTAGCCAAATGAGCCCCAATCCAATTCTATATGTACAAATCTGCATTTTTTGATAGATAATTACTAGGCCCTAGAGATTAAAATGGTGGATGTTGCAATTTTTTTATGTCACACAGTATTTGCGCACTGGTATTTCAAATGTAGTTTTTGTAAAAAAATATACTTTAATGGATAAAAACACAATATCATACCCAATTGTTTCCTAAAATATAAAAGACGATGTTATGCTGAGTAAATAGATACCTTACATTTCATGCTTTAAAATTGTGCACATTTGTGGAATGGCAAAAAACTTTGGTACTTTGAAAGCTTTTACAGGCTACCAGTTTAGAGTTACAAAGGAGGTCTGGTGCTACAATTACACTGTTCAACAGGTAAAAAGTTTTGGGCATAAATTTAGCTAATCTTACATAATTTTGGGGTGCTGAAAACGAAAATGACCCTAAAAAATGTTGATTGGCTCTAGTTTCCATGATATATTCACCCATCTAATGACGTAAGCCATTCAAAATTATGATGCAACTTCAGCTGCATATTGCGCAATTGATACTGGTGACCAATAGAAAATTGCATGTATACTGAGATGATGCAATATTAGCCTTTCATTGCATCACTTCACTGCATAAAAGCTGCAGTATCTGTAGCTGATTGTAGTTCGACAGCGTCTTTACATTTCGTTTTATGCTTATATAGGCTACTCAGTAATGCCTCGAACTTGTGTGAATAAAGCAGATAATTTCTGCTATATCTGCGGTGAAATAACTTTTATCTCACAAAAAAGGAGGATAACAGGAATGATTAAGAAAGCCTACAACTTGTATTTTGGCTGCAAGATAGGAGACCAGGACAAGAGCTGGGCACCACATATATGCTGCAATTCTTGTGAGACGGCACTGGAGCAATGGTTGAATGGAAAAAAGGCATCTATGCCTTTCGCTGTGCCAATGATTTGGAGAGAGCCAACAGATCATGTTAGTAATTGTTACTTTTGTATGGTGCCTCCAATTGTAAAAGGGCTAAATAAGAAGAAAAAGTTATCTGTGCACTATCCAAATATTCCATCGGCAATACGTCCAGTTCCTCATGGAGAGGGGCTACCAATTCCTAAAGCACCAGAATCCTTCGTGGTTGAGTCAAGTGAGGAAGAATCTGAAGCGTGTAGTCACGTGCAGTTGTAAGAGATAGCCCTTTCCTCGAATACAAGAGAAAAGCCAAGAGAAGCAAAACCGACACAAACTGAAGACAAAACTATTGAGAATCCTAAGTATTAAAATGATTCAACTTAGCTTATGGCTATAATTTTTCTTGGTAATCCTATGCAATATATTATGCCATTTAGGCTTTGTTATGTAGTCAATATCACTTGCTTTATATTTGTGGAAAGACATCTATCTATATAATTATTGTGCATTATGTAGTCATTACGCCTATAGTAGAAAACTTTCCGTTTACAGAAAAACTAGAGCCAATTGACAAATTTCATTGTTATATTTGAACTCAGAATGTGAAATTCATTAAGAAATGGATCCTTTTGTTTCCAAAACTGGCAAAAAATAAAAATTTGTTGAACAGTGTTATTGTTCTCACTATAACATTCATGGCTATACCTCACATGTGCGGTGCAAACATCGAATACATATGCAAGCTCAACCTAAGTATGCGTTCTCCTTTGCATGGTAGGCAGAGGCACTTTAACATTTTTTTGTGGGAGAATAAAAGGGGAACTTCACTCTCCCAATCAACATTGACTGTCTTAATCCTTATTCTGCTAGCATTAATAAATAGATAGGAAAGTATATTATACTTAAACTTTTCTTTTTACATTTCTTCAGTTACTTCCTGGTTTTCAGGCCTAGACAACTGATGTCATATATCCCAGGAGTCTTCAGGAGGAAAGGAGAGGTATTTTCAGCTAAGAACACCCTCCTGCCTGCACGCCTGAGCAAATGACAGATGGATTCCAAGAAGTCATTGTTACATGAATCATCTGCCCTTACTCAAGATGGACATGACAAGAAATGCTAGGGGGTGTTTTAAAAAGTAATTTCTCGGCAAAATTAAGCATGGAGACATGGCTGGGTAAGTTTGCTTTTGATAATAAAAATTAATAAAATAGCATTTTTGGTTTGTGGTGCTCAGATGCTGGTATGTAGTTTCACTTACATCTTTATTGTCAAGCTGTTATAAAATATTACATTTCTTAATGCATACACGGAGCCCAATTTACATACTTTAGGGCTTCACGTTTTATCCACGCATCGCTTTAGGGCTGGATTCTACATTACACATGTATAGGTACTGTGCTTAAGGCCCGAAAAGGTTCTAGGACCCACACTAAAGAAAACAATAGGAGCTAGTTAATAGATCTTGTTTTGTGAACTTATGACAAAAAAATAAACCTGCTGCCCTTGCCTTAGTCCCCTTTGAGTCCACGCCCATGGAGGGCCGTGGTTACCTGCACAGGGGACACATAGGTATGCCATGCATCCATGTGCAGTCAGTCCCATTGATCTCAAGAGATTGTCAAGACTGACACCCTCACCCCCACCCACACGAGACTGACCCCCCTCCCCCACCACATCTACCCCAGACTGTTTCCCCACCCCCATTGACTCAAGATCATTCTCCCCCATCCCCATCTACCCCAAACTGACCTCCCACTACCATTCAGTCAAGACTGACCCCTCCACCCCCATCCCTAGGCTGACCCCCCCATCCGCTTGATATCGACCACACCCCCATCTACCTCAGAATGACTCTCCTCACCACAAACTACTAACTTTCCCACCCCCCAGATTGACAGACCCACACTCCCTGAGACACTAACATCACCTACACCAAACTGCTGACCCCCCCCCCCCAGACTGACCCAGACTAATTAGTTTGGCTCCCACTCATGAAATCATATACCTTGTGCCTCCAATGTTTACCCAGGCATTAATGGGGCTAAAGCACATTGGGATCCAACTTGGTGCTCGGCCCCTTCAACCAGTCACCATTTGTAAGACCCGGAGGAGCCTGCAGTGATTAGACACAAGGGGTGGGGCTTATTACTTTTCCAATCACAAACACACAGGGCGTGGGGGGGGGCGGTCCTGTGGCTCTCCAGACATCTGCCGCTCCTCATTGTTCTGCCGGGCTAACTGCAGAAAATTTCACAAAGCCAACCAAGTAATTGGATAGCCATGTGTCCCCCCTCCTCTCCGTACATCTGGATACTGACATACCTGCTGGTCCAGTACCCTGTTTTCCTTCTCTGTCATCACTGACTGGAGATGACATCTTTGGCAGGGCAGGAGAGGAGACACAGGCATGGCCACATAGCGGGAGGTGAGAGGTGACTGCGGTCTGTATTAGTCCTGCCCAGATCATGGCCACCTCTTACCTCTTGTTATGCGGCCCAGTAATCAACACGCTCTCTTGTTAGAACATGCAACTCCGGCCCACCATACACATCCGCCATGTGCCCTTTGGCTATTCTGGGCCTGGTGGCGGTACCAGAGAAATGGCTGATAGCTTGTGTGGATTAGGGAAAGCCTAGAACTAGTGCTTGTGTATTTTGTAGTTTGGTGGTATGGTGTGAAACACTTGTCCTCTAGTTTCATGGGAGGGTTGGTGAAATGTTCTTGGAGGGGAACTCTGGGGAAAAGGGGGTCACAAAGGCAAAATGCCGTGGACTCACTAAGGGAAATCTGGCCCTGCTTTGCTGTAGTCCACTAGGCATACCACTTCCCTGTATCTGTAATCTAGTAACCTGAGAATCCCTTTAGTTTACTGGGTCCATGCCAGTCTCAATGGCGGATTTTCTGTTCAGTCTGGTGAGCGAGAAGTTTGTTAAACATCTGATACAGCACTTACCATCTCCTTCCGTCTGTGAATAAACACAGAAGAGCACAGTACTCAGAACTTCCAAAACCATAAACTGAAGCAAATCCACTTACACAAGAAGTATGTTTACTCTCTCCTGCAGTGTGTAAATAAATGCAGAGGAACTCATTGCTGAGCACTTGAAAATAATTTTGAGGACTCTTTCCTCTACCTCTACATGCAAACATCAGGGTTCTGTTTCAGTGGACCTACAAAATCAGTAGTGCCAATTTGTTATTCTATTGGTCCTGTGCTTTCAGAATATGCAAGGTTGGGGTGTCTTTTACAAACTCTAAAAGCTGTAAGGTAAAAATAAAATATAAAATAAAAAAAAAAGCAAAATGATCTGGCCACCTAATGTGAAACATGAAGAGCAGGACCTGACAGCAAAAGTGTTAAAGCATAACCAAACCCATGGACAAAAATGTAAAATCTCTGCTTTTTGGTCCTTATATGTGGTGGCTGCCTTTGTTTTCTTTTTTCAGTCTTTTTTCTTTATTTTCACCTGGTGATTCTGCCAATAGTACAAATTCCTAGGGGTCACAATGCTCATTCACCATGATATATTTATGTAGAAGCAGTGTTTTACCATAGGATAGGACTACGGAACACCTCCCTTTTCCTCTTTTCTATAACATAGGGAGGAGGTGTTCTGTATTTTATAGAGAGAACTGAGAACAATACTAATTGATATCAGTCAGCAAAGGCAGATGGGACAGGAAGCTATTAGCTCCTAATATTTCTGGCAGATCAACATCTGGCTGATGCAGACCATGTCCCATTTGGTACGGAGAAGGCTAAACTAAGCTGTCACTGCTCACTTCTGGATTTAAAAATGAAGTGTCAAAATAGGTGACACGTTTATAAAATGCCACATAAAGAAGTATAAGTTACATACAGCTGCTTTGCTTTGGTAGTCCGTTGTCCTTCCTGTAAATATTACAAATCACCAAATGTATTTTCTCAGCAAGTAAACACTTTTTACCATTTTGAACAGGTTTCTTAATAAGGAAAATAGAAAGAATGGTATAGCAATATCTGTTGTCATAAGAAAAAAATATGGAGCTGAAAATTAAACTAAATATCACTTGAAATAAATATGACGTTCAAGGCAGAAATCCAAAGACGACAGATAAATAAATAAGCACAGCTTTTTGTTGGTCCCTACTGGAAATACACAGCCAAATAATATAATTAATTTTTTGCAATTACAATTAAACCGAAGTAACAAGACACACTTTATATTGTATGTTTACTGAAGTAAAATATACAGTACATGTATACTAGCTATGGCTGTACTGAATCAAGCAAAATACCATGCCTCAGCTGTAACCTGCAGGAGGCTTGGCAAGCTGGTGAAGATAATATTCGATTTGGAGTTGTAACTCAGGCATGGCAAGGGAATACATGGCTTATTAATTTATAGAGTGACCCAAAAAATGTATCTAAATACTCACTCAATCGCGCCAAATGATGATTTTTAAATATTATTATATCCAATGAGCTGCCACTTTAAATGCTATGTCAAAACGTATTACAAATACTATCACCTTCAATAGCAGAGATTGTTGATAGGATTTAATGTATTCACATATAAGCGCCGCTAATAATCACTGCTACTGAAGGAAATCCATGGCTTATGATCATCTGTCTATATATATTCTGCAAACATGTTCACCATAACACCACCTTTTATTCCCAAACTGGATATGATCTGAATGTGTACATGGAGACAGCTGATTGGGGCAAAGCAATAGTTTTATCACAACAATTATCAAGTTCTGTACAGAAGCACAATAAAAATATTCAAAATACAATACTATTACACTGGTATAGGTATACAGCAGACACATAAATATGACCTTAACATCCCAGAGACCTTCTGAAGATTTGGAACAGGAATAGGTATTATGATCTATTTTGGTTGGGATGCCTACTCATTAACCACTTGCCCTCCAGTGGATTTACCCCCCCTTCCTGACCAGGCCATTTTTTGCATTACGGTGCTATGTTACCTTAACTGACAATTGCGTGGTCATGCAATCTGCACCCAAATTAAATTTATGTCCTTTTTTTCCCACGAATTGAGCTTTCTTCCGGTGGTATTTGATTGCCTGTGCGGTTTTATTTTTTTGCACTATAAAAAAATAGACCGACAATTTTGAGAAAAAAACAATATTTTTGACTTTTTGCTATAAAAGATGTCCAGTAAAAAAATTTTTAAAAATCAAATTTCATCATAAATTTAGGCCAAAATGTATTCTGCTACATGTCTTTGCTAAAAAGAATCTCAATATGTGTAAATTAATTGGTTTACGTGAAAGTTATAGCGTTTACAAATAGCGGTATATATACTGGGATTTTTTATTTTACTTTTTATTTTTACTAGTAATGGTGGTGATCAGCGACTTATAGCGGGACTGCGGCAGGTATTCTGACACTGGAGGGAACTGACTTGGTGTCACTGATATCCCCAGTGACACCAGTACAGTGATCAGTGCTAAAAAAAAGCACTGACACTGTACTAATGGCACTGGGTGGGAAGGGGTTAAGATGAGGGCGATCAAAGGGTTAACTGTGTGCTGTTTCACTATGTGCTGTGTCTGTGTGCTTCACTCTAAGCTGCACAGCACGAGCTGTGTGCACGAGCTCACAGGGAAGAAAACTGTTTTATTTACAATCAGTTCTCTTCTCCATTGGAGATGCTTGGCAACCACTGGTCACCAGCGAATAATTGCCGTCTGGGACCCGGTGATTGACAGCCGCGGCCCCCTAACCGGAAATGCAAAGTCGCGTATTTCTGCTATAGGGCCATTGGGAAGTGGTTAAACCAGGAAATAAGAACACATTCCACATATATACACAAAAGTAATAAGTATTGTTTTGCCTAATAAGCTTCAAATTATATTGCTATCTATTATTCCTGGACCCGCAACCAGGCACACAGTCAATGAGCTGTCCAGGGGTGTTCTTTTTGCTGTTTTTTTTTTTTTTAGTAACTTGGATGGGGTTAGGGAATTGAGCGGGATACTCCAAAACTATATAGAAATAGGAGGACACTTTCTCTTCTGCAGAACTATAAGTCAATTCCTTGCACAAGTAAAGGGGATGGACAAATTGTAGCAGCAACTTCAAGTAAATCTTCCTCTGTGGGCAGTCCAAGCAAATTCCTTTCAGTAAGAATTAAATAGACTGAGCTGTTCAGGACACTGGACACTTTGTTCCTTTTACACACACAGCTGACTCTATAACACCAGAGGGGTGGCAACAGCACACAGTCTAGGATCTCTTACACCTGTCTGTACTCACAAATGTCAGACAATTGGCTGCCACCTTCCAATGCCTTCCAGACACTTTCTCCCTGTGATACCAGACTAGATTCACAGTCAGATCCAGCAACTTTCAAAAAAACTGAGATGATCAGCAAACACATGGCAGGTGGCCTGGCGGGCAATCACTCTCCCCAGGCTGTGATCTCCTCCTCGGGGACAAGACAATTCTGTTCCAGGTCTCAAACTATTTATACAGTTTCCCAGAACCCACCTGTGCAATCTTCCTACAGGGATTGGCTGAGACAGTATAAAAATGAATTTGCCTTACTCCACACCTACGTTCAAGAACTATCCAGAGGGCTCTAGAAGGCAGAAGGAGCAGTCTGCAGCCTGTGAAACACAGAAAAAACTTAAACACTTACAAACCGGCACACTGATTACAGTGAGCCAGACTAAATTTAGCTAACAACAAGAATGCAGCTCCACTAGATTAGATAGATTATATAAAATAACTATTTTGCAAGCAAAGTGGAAGTAACTTTGTGAAAACGGAGTCAAGTAGGCCCATACAGGCAATCTGGCAATCACAGTCTTGGCCTGGAGGGTTTTTGTGTCTGAGAGTGACTATGTAATCATGTACCATATGAATATGCGGAAATAAAAGTGATAATCAGAACAGGCAGTGCACTGATTACAACACACATTATTATGCTGATTTTTGTGAGATGTGATAAAAAGATCCTTTCTAATGAGCTCTGCTGTATTCTGAAAGATGTCATCAGCTTTACAGAATGTGTTATGAAAGGGGAACTCCATTTTTTCCATTTCATCTCATAATTAAGTGTGAACAAGTGAAGGAACATCATATTGCTTCCTGATAAGGCAATCGCAACGTGTTCTTTCTCAAGATGTATTTTCTTGGTTTTATAAAAGGTGCTATCTTCTTTACTTAAATAAATTGAAACGTCCAAAAACATGAGCTGTGTCAGATCACCACTCTGTGGTATCCATGTCTTCTTTGGGTTTTCATTTTTACATGTCTCTTTTAAAACATTCTACATAATATCAAATGGTTTTGCTTATTTCAAAGCAAAAAAAGCTATTAGATCATTAAAATCTAGTATTTATATTTCAAAGTTTCGTAATTATATTTTAGAATTTGAACCTTTATGCTGGCAATACACCATTTTAATTTCATAATTAATGCAAGGGTGGCCTGACTGACATTGACCTTTCAGCAGCCTTACAGGTTTATGAATACATTTCAAGCATGTCATCTCATACAGCAACAGTATAATTAAAAAGAAACTGCACACTTAATCCAAAAAAGAAAAAGAAAGAAAATGAGTTCCTAAATGGACAGATGCCCCGTAGTTAGCCTATAGGTGACGTTATCATCATTGTTGGTGATCTCTCCTCTTCACTAAAGCCAGCCACTGGGGAGATCATGTGACCGGACTTACTATGGGGCATCCATTATTGGCTGTCCCTCTTCTACACTGAAGCCACCACTGACAGCTGATTATATGACCAGACTGGATCGCTCTCAGATTAGATAAGTATACACATCTTACTTTCATAGAATAGGGTTTGAAGGGGGCAGGATGGAGCAGATTTAAGCTCCATGCACACTAGGAGCTGTAAAAAAACACTGGATAAAAAACGTTAATATTAGCATTTTTCCATCATGTTTTATTTTTGTGCTGGCGTTTTTCTGGAGTTTATCTGGGTATTAAGGAGTGGGCTGCTTAACATCTGATGACCAGCTGACAGCTAAATGCAAACAAATGATTTACTGGACAAATTACCAAAGGGCCAGATATGGATTTGAAGGGTACCCCATGCCAAAATTTAAGAAAAAAATGGTGTGGGTGTCCTCTCCAAAATCCCTACCAGACTCTTATCCCACCATGCAGCCTGGCAGGCCAGGAAAGGGGGTGGACGAGCGAGTACCCCACACCGAACCATATAAGGTCACATGCCCTCAATATGGGGGGGGTGCTTTGGGGTAGGGGGAGCTTCCCAACAACCCTGGGCAGTGGTTGGGGGATCTGTGGGCGGGGGGACTTATCAGAATCTGAAAGCCCCCTTTAACAGATTCCCCCCGTGTTAAGGAGTATAGGGTACATTTTACCCTTACTCTTTCACCAGAAAAAAAGTTAGTAAAAACACAACAGCAGTTTTTGACAAGTCCTGTATTTAAAAAAGAAAAAACACAAAAAAAAAGTCCCGCAAAATAAATCCTCAGACCCGAAAAAAAAAAGGTCAGCACCCCAAGCTGGCTCCTTCTGCTGCCTCCCGCCTCTAAATAAACAATGAATTTATGAAGAAATTAGGGTTTTTTTTATAACAGAAAGTAGAAAATATTGTTTTTTTACTCAAATTTTTGGTCCTTTTTTTTTCGTTTATAATAAAAATAAAAAAATCTAGTGATGAATACCACCAAAAGAAAGCTCTATTTGTGTGAAAAAAATTATATAAATTTCATTTGAATACAGTGTTGCAGTTGCTAGTTAAAGTAGTGCAGTACCGAATAGCAAAAAATGTTCTGGTCATGAAGGGGGTAAAACCTTCCAAAGGTCAAGTGGTTAATTTGGGAATCACTTATTCAAAGTCCATCTAAATATACTAGTCTATCCAACATTACCCTCTCCACAGTTTGATGACGCTGCTGTCCATGAGTGACTATACTGCTCCTCAACAGATAAAGCGAAGGAATGAGCATGAACAAGCAATAATGATGACAGTTAAAACATGCCTTCTTGAGTGCTTGTTGTGCAAGTCTTCCACCATTCTCGAAGATTTGTGCTAACCAGCTTGAATTCATTGTAAACAGAATGTTTTATTGAAAGAAAGGAAATGACCTGGCAAGTCACAGGTATTATTTATTGGCCTGTGTTTTGAGTATGGGCAGTTTGCAGTTCTTTATTGTTAGTTTATTTTACTGAGAAGAATGGCCATTCAAAACCAATTGCATTACTGAATGCCACTACAACTCTGCTGGGAACTCAGAAGCCCAGATCTGAAAAGCTTGAGTACTAAACCACGCAGCCATCATACTCGGAATGGAAAAAATGTCTCACTAGCAATGATGGCATGTAAAAAATCACCCAAAATTAAAGTCTTTTCTACATCGAGCTATAAACTGCAAACATAAAGTGACTTTGCTTTTCCATTAATAGTAAGCTAGTTTTGTACTTTATAATCTTAGCGTTTTTTTAACAGGTGCTCCCAGAAAACATTCACTGCACCACTAGGACACACCGAGCTTGCAACTTCTATTCTCCACACAGTGAAATATTAGATTCAGGATATGCTCATTGAAGAGATTATTCCCTGTTCTAAGGAGATTTTCTAACATGTTAGAAAATACATATCTGCCTGCAGTAATGAGCACATATGAAATGCTCAGTTGCTTGGGAGTTAACATCTACAAGTCTGCACTAAAAATGCTGCTTGAACCACCTGATTCTCCTTTATGAAAACATAACTGTTGGGATTCATTTTAGGTACATTAATAGTCTCAAAATAGTCAGTTAAGGTTGATCAAAAATTTCAAGCAGAAGACATATGTTTACTCAGGGTTTTTAAGAAGCTGCACATTTGTGAGTTACTAGCTCAACATTCTGAATTCTAAAGTGTACCAATTTTACAGAACTCATGGCACTATCAATGGGTGCTTGTTGTTTCTTACAACAAGGTTAATGGAGATATTCAGATAATACTCATCATTAGTTCAGAAGACATAAAAAAGCTGCTTTTGTTTGCATGTCATCTTTTTAATGCACAGTCTGATGCTTGCGTGTTTATCAGCAAACACAGTAGTCCCTTATGCTGTGTGATATAAGACAAATCAAAGCGGAAACTGTTGCTGATGAAATTTTCCGCTTCAGTAGGACTTCACATTCAATAACAAAATCAGGCTTTGTGAACATAAATCTGATATTGTGTAAGTTTGAGGTTGATATCCATATTGATCTTCATTAATGAGGAGCTCCAGTCTGCTGTGTATAAATTAAAAGTCAGCACCTACAAAAGCCGTAGCTGCTGACTAAACAGCCACTCACCTGTCCCACGATCCAGCGGTGTGCCCACCCCAGCTGTTTTCTTCTCCCGTTGTCTGTCCTCGGCATCAGCATGTTAACTGTGGACAACCGGCTGTGACAGCATACATCTTCTGGGACTGAGACCTTCCACTTCTAATCACCTAGGTGGTCGGGGGTGGATATGGAAGCGGATACCAGTCAAAATCAAGTACCCACTCCCCAAAAGTGCCATTTCTTTACCAGGAGTTGGCCTTAAAGCAGACCTTTCCCTTTTGGGTGAAGCTCCCCTTTAAGTTTAAGCGCAACTATAATTTCAGCTTAAATTAGCAAAAAGCATTCTGCACACATCAAAAAAAAAGGTATATACAGTTCATTTACATTCTAAAGCAGCCAAAGCTTGAGTAAAAAAGGTGTGTTGGACCTCCGCAATGAGACCATTGCTTCCCCATAGAGAGCAAAGGTTGCAGTTACTGGCAAGGAGGCGATTTTCTACTTCTTTATGAAGAAAATGAGTTGTAAGACAAGGAACATCTTTTGTTTTGAAGCACCTACAAAGTATTCACTGGGCTATAAAGTGGATCTAAACTGTATCTGAGCACCTTAAACTGATAATGCTGTTTAACTCATTTCTAATAAACACAGCAAACCCATCCATCTATGTCTCCGTGATTTATTTTGTTTTGAAATAACTTTGAAAAACACCCCCCTTACCTCACACCATGAAGATTCCATAAAATATATTCTACTATCTCCCCTAATTGTTAGAGGGGTATGGATGATTTGGTGACTACCTGCATCTGAAATTGCCCCAAGATACAGAGATTTTGGTCCAAGTTACTTTGCTTTATCTCTGATCTAACAATTATTCAAATCCCAGTGCAGGAAGAAATATGTCTCTTGAGACTGATGGAATCAGTAAACTTTGCTAGAGCAATCAGGACCTTCCTGGGTCATCTTTTATTTTTTCTCTAATAAATTGTGTTAAAATTAAAATTAAATGTTACCCCCACTCTAGATTTCTGGATATCCTTGGTAAGCAAGGCATCATATCAATCCCATGGTTGCCCTAAAAGTTTAATAAGGGGTGGGATTTCTGGAGGCTGCCAAGAGGCCTACAGCAACATTAAAGGGAGCTGCAGGAATATCTGGCAAGTACTGGCTGTGTAGTACATGTGACAACAATCTCCCATATTCTTCATATGTCTGGACTCTGGGGTAGAGTGCCAAGACGGAAGCCTTTTCTTACAAAGAAAAGCATCCAAATCCGGCTAAATTTTGCAGAAAAACATCTGAAGTCTCCCAAAACCATGTGGGAAAATGTGTTTACGGTCTGATGAAACCAAGGTTGAAATTTTTGACCAAAATTCCAAAAGATTTGTTTAACACAAAAATAACACTGCACATCACCAAAAGAACACCATACCCACAGTGAAGCATGGTGGTGGCAGCATCATGCTTTGGGGCTGTTGTTTCTCAGCTATAACTGGGGCCTTAGTCAAGATAGAGGGAATTATGAGCAGTTCAAATGCCAGTCAATACCAGCACACAACCTTCAGGCTTCTGCTAGTAAGCTGAACATGAAGAAGAACTTCATCTTTCAGCAACAACATCCAAATCAACAAAGGAATGGCTTCACCAGAAGAAGATTAAACTTTTGGAATGGTCCAGCCAGAGCCCTGACCTGAATTGGATGGAAAATCTGTGGGGTGATCTGAAGAGGGCTGTGCACAGGAGATACCCTCGCAATCTGAAAGATTTGGAGTGTTTTTGCAAGGAAGAGTGGGCAAATATTGCCAAGTCAAGATGTGCCATGCTGATAGACTCATACCCAAAAAGACTGAGTGCTGTAATAAAATCAAAAAGTGCTTCAACAAAGTATTAGTTTAAGGGTGTGTACACCTATGCAACCATAATATTTTAGTTTTTTATTTTTACTTCCCTCCACCTAAAAGATTTCAGTTTGTTGTTCAACTGAGTTGTACAGTTCATAGGTTACCTTAAAGGTGGAAAAAGGTTCTGAAATTATATATCTTTGTCTCATTTTTTTACATCACAGAAACCTGACATTTTAACAAGGGTGTGTAGACTTTTTATATCCACTTTAAGTGTTGAATTACAAAAGGTGAATAGACCATCCACTTTGCTAGGGAGGGTGGGTAAGTGTAGTATATATGTATGTTTAAGTGGACATTGAGCATGAGACATAACTTTTAACAATATTCTAAATTATGTAACTTTTCTGCTGCATAAATATTGCAAATCTGATCTGCTCATTGCTTTCTAAACCTAATCTTGTTTCCTGTACCCTGCACTATGATACCAAGAATGTGGTCTTAACCATTACATACTAAAACAATTTGAAAAATACATGGAGATATTGAAAGTACAAACAAAATATTGTAGTCAAAACCCAAATTTTCTTAAAGTGCAATTGGTTGGTATGAGCATGTCCAGTATTAAAAATAAAAAGTTTATTTTCAATGCAGCCAAAACAATAAAGACTATTGTTGGCTGGTTGATTTTGGTTACTACATTTTTATCCTTGCCCTAGTAAATGAACCATGAAAGTCTTTGGTGCTATCAATCTATAAAAAATAAACAATATCCATGGTAACTATTAATATTGTTCACAGCTACTACTAAGCATGTACACGTTATAATTAATTTCACACTGGAAAGAACATATTAGCTTATTTTTACATTTTCTGGTAAACTGAAACCGCAGCAAATTAAAGTCAGTGGAACATGCAATTAATTCACAATGCATCCTCAATTACGCTACATACATGGCTTGCCAGTAAATAAACAATTTCAAGAAAACCTGGCAAAACCTTTATGATTTCGCTCCCAAATATGAGCATATTGTTGCACTACACAAACTCCTGGCAAAATACAAACTGGAAAGGATTTCAAATATATTAATTTAATCAATCAATATTCCTTTTTGTGATCTTTCAGAATATTCTAATCCCTTGTACATGCTGTATACAAGAATATGCAAGTGTTCAGTGAATTATTTTAGTCACCTTTACAATAACTGTAACCATACAGGCATGACCTATAACAATGTATTTATTGTAAAGGTGACTGTTTTTAATACAAGTTACTTCACAACTCTTAGATGTCCACTGCTTCAGCAAAGAATAGAGAAGCAAGGCTTCCTAAAAGCAGATGCTCAGGAACTAAGTTTTCATTGATGACAAATGATACAATCCCTGGACAAATATACTACTGCCCCTGTTTTTAGGGATGTTTTCTCTTTGGGATCTAAATTCAGAGTTTTCAGTTTAACTCATTTTAGGTGCATAAAAACAGGGGTGCAAAATCTATACGTTTGTTTTCATAAAAAAAACAGGCACAGCTTGAGTAGGAAAGCCTGTCCCTGCCAGCATGCTGTTGAGAGGGACTTTTGTTTTCTGTGTGAAAGCAGTGATCACTGCAGAGCTCCAACCCCCAACTTGCTGTACAGAGAAGAGATTTAGCATATGATCTCTCCTCTGTATACATTTCTCACTGTCCTGAAGTAGTTGTTTCTGCTCTTGGACTACCCATATGAGGGGAGAGTCCGGGAACCAAAAGGAGGAAGTTGCAAGGATAGGGGAG
This sequence comes from Staurois parvus, assembly GCF_062004578.1. NCBI lineage: Eukaryota > Metazoa > Chordata > Amphibia > Anura > Ranidae > Staurois > Staurois parvus. The sequence goes on along the minus strand of NW_028318039.1, from coordinate 13,956,165 downwards.
ATCCTGCACTTTTATCGCCTATAGAAGGAATCACCCAGGTCACTTCTACATTGTAGTCAGGTGCTTGCTGATAAAATGCTGTAGGCTTGTTTTAACCTTTTGTAATTGCATTGTCATGTCATTTGTAGAAAAAAGTGTTTAAATGTACCTAAACCAAAGAAGAAAAATTAACTGTACAGCAGTTTACTAATCCAGATGTAATGGTTGCATTACTTTTTTCCTTAATTTTCACCTAGTGATCCAGCCAGTAACACACCTACTGTATTAGGGTGGCAATGCTCATTCCTGCACTGCACAGTATTAGGATGGCTACACTCACTCCTATACTGTAATGTATTAGGGTGGCTACACTCACTCCTATGCTGTAATGTATTAGGGTGGCTACACTCACTCCTATACTGTAATGTATTAGGGTGGCTACACTCACTCCTATGCTGTAATGTATTAGGGTGGCTACACTCACTCCTATACTGTACTGTATTAGGGTGGCTACACTCACTCCTATGCTGTAATGTATTAGGATGGCTACACTCACTCCTATACTGTACTGTATTAGGGTGGCTACACTCACTCCTATACTGTACTGTATTAGGGTGGCTACACTCACTCCTATACTGTAATGTATTAGGATGGCTACACTCACTCCTATACTGTAATGTATTAGGGTGGCTACACTCACTCCTATGCTGTAATGTATTAGGGTGGCTACACTCACTCCTATACTGTACTGTATTAGGGTGGCTACACTCACTTCTATACTGTAATGTATTAGGGTGGCTACACTCACTCCTATGCTGTAACGTATTAGGATGGCTACACTCACTCCTATGCTGTACTGTATTAGGGTGGCTACACTGACTTCTATGCTGTAACGTATTAGGATGGCTACACTCACTCCTATGCTGTACTGTATTAGGGTGGCTACACTGACTTCTATGCTGTAACGTATTAGGGTGGCTACACTCACTCCTATACTGTACTGTATTAGGGTGGCTACACTCACTCCTATACTGTAATGTATTAGGGTGGCTACACTCACTCCTATGCTGTAACGTATTAGGATGGCTACACTCACTCCTATGCTGTACTGTATTAGGGTGGCTACACTGACTTCTATGCTGTACTGTATTAGGGTGGCTACACTCACTCCTATGCTCTAATGTATTAGGATAGCTACACTCACTCTTATGCTGTAATGTATTAGGATGGCTACACTCACTTCTATACTGTAATGTATTAGGGTGGCTACACTCACTCCTATGCTGTACTGTATTAGGGTGGCTACACTCACTCCTATGCTGTAATGTATTAGGGTGGCTACACTCACTCCTATGCTGTACTGGATTAGGGTGGCTACACTCACTCCTATACTGTAATGTATTAGGGTGGCTACAATCACTCCTATGCTGTAATGTATTAGGGTGGCTACACTCACTCCTATACTGTAATGTATTAGGGTGGCTACACTCACTCCTATACTGTAATGTATTAGGGTGGCTACACTCACTCCTATACTGTAATGTATTAGGGTGGCAATGCTCATTCCTGCACTGCACAGTATTAGAATGGCTACACTCACTCCTATACTGTAATGTATTAGGGTGGCTACACTCACTCCTATGCTGTACTGTATTAGGGTGGCTACACTCACTCCTATACTGTAATGCAGGGGTGTCCAAACTTTTTTGGAAGAGTGCCAGATTTGATGAAGAGAACATGTGCGAGGGCCGACCATTTTGCCCGACATTCTGATGAACCATTAAAATTAAATGCATCTGCAGGCTCAGCCTGGGCGTTAATGTCACCTATAGGCTTGCTATGAGGCATTTGTTGTCGGTTGCCCCTCCTCTACACTGAAGCCGGCGCTAGGACCCAATCATCTGACTGGACTGGAGTGCCCTCAGAATAGAACCGTATGGAGATGAAAATATAGAGGAATAGCACACTCTGGAGAGGAGATTCATTCCATAGCATATGTCGTATACCATGGATATCTTAAAACAGGAGTTCCAAACAAGCAGGTTCCAAAGGAGGTGAACCGCAAGCTTATATAGCCTAATTGCAGGCTTCATATGAGGTGAGCGCACATCTTCACTTGAGGGAGGATTTACAAGCAGTCACCGATTTCATAATCATTGAAGATTTTTCAGCACAAAGTCACTTTTTTGGGACATTATTTTATTTTTACTTTTATTTTTTATATTTTATTTATTTATTTTTCATTTTATATTTGTCTGTTCACCATTTTTATTTTTATTTTTCTATGCACATGGTTTATCTGAGTGTATTCAGAGTATAAGAATATTAGAATTTATGTTTATTCATACACATCATTCTTAATTATTGAAAAAAAGCTTTTTGATTAAGTGATTTAAATAATAATATATTGATTGAAGGTTTGGGAGCGCAACACTATATATACAGTACAGGAGATGACCAGAGACTGCGGACACAGTACAGGAGATGACCAGAGACTGCGGACATACTACAGGAGATGACCAGAGACTGCGGACACAGTACAGGAGATGACCAGAGACTGCGGACACAGTACAGGAGATGGCCAGAGGCTGCGGACACGGTACAGGAGATGACCAGAGACTGAGGACATAGTACAGGAGATGACCAGAGACTGCAGACACAATACAGGAGATGACCAGAGACTGCAGACATAGTACAGGAGATGACCAGAGACTGCGGACACAGTACAGGAGATGACCAGAGACTGCGGACACAGTACAGGAGATGACCAGAGACTGCCGACACAGTACAGGAGATGACCAGAGACTGCGGACACAGTACAGATGACCAGAGACTGCGATGACCATTCACAAAGCGAAGCGCATGCGCAGTGGGCACCCGGCTGTCACAGAAGCCAGCGCGGGAAGACTGTGCAGCGCTGGAGCGAGGAACAGCTGAGCGGCCGGCCCAGTATTCTGACATGGTGGCGGCAGAAATACCGGACCGGCCACTTTATATTCGCTCCATAAGACGCACTGACATTTTCCCCCCTTTTTTTGGGGGAAAAAGTGCGTCTTATGGAGCGAAAAATACGGAAAATGGTAGCACCAGTAGTAATTCCCTGCGCACCACCTGGGATTCCTCGGCCCACGTTCCGGATCCCACAGATGAGCTGCCCAATATATAACTTACGGCCCTCCACTAATGATTCTGCGAACGCCACTGAGGAATCCAGGGATCTGTTGAGCGGGAATTGACGTCATCAGCCGGCACACAGAGAAGGAAAGCCCAAATCTCACGAGATCTCGGACGTCGCGAGATTTGGGCTCTCCTTCCTGCGCCAGCTGATGATGTCAAGAGATCGCTGGAGTCCTCAGTAGCTTTCAGGGAATCACTACCGGGGGCCATAAGTTATATATTTGGGTAGCTCACCTGTGGGGCCGTTTCAGTCCGGAACGCGCGCCGCAATTGGCCCGCGGGCCGGACTTTGGACATGCCTGCTGTAATGTATTAGGGTGGCTACACTCACTCCTATGCTCTAATGTATTAGGATGGCTACACTCACTCCTGTGCTGTAATGTATTAGGATGGCTACACTCACTCCTATACTGTAATGTATTAGGGTGGCTACACTCACTCCTATACTGTAATGTATTAGGGTGGCTACACTCACTCCTATACTGTAATGTATTAGGGTGGCTACACTCACTCCTATGCTGTAATGTATTAGGGTGGCTACACTCACTCCTATACTGTAATGTATTAGGGTGGCTACACTCACTCCTATGCTGTAATGTATTAGGGTGGCTACACTCACTCCTATACTGTAATGTATTAGGGTGGCTACACTCACTCCTATACTGTAATGTATTAGGGTGGCTACACTCACTCCTATGCTGTAATGTATTAGGATGGCTACACTCACTCCTATACTATAATGTATTAGGGTGGCTACACTCACTCCTGTACTGTAATGTATTAGGGTGGCTACACTCACTCCTATGCTGTAATGTATTAGGGTGGCTACACTCACTCCTATACTGTACTGTATTAGGGTGGCTACACTCACTCCTATACTGTACTGTATTAGGGTGGCTACACTCACTCCTATACTGTAATGTATTAGGGTGGCTACACTCACTCCTATGCTGTACTGTATTAGGGTGGCTACACTCACTCCTATACTGTAATGTATTAGGATGGCTACACTCACTTCTATGCTGTAATGTATTAGGGTGGCTACACTCACTCCTATACTGTAATGCAGCGTTTTTCAACCACTGTGCCGCGGCACACTAGTGTGCCGTGAGATATTGTCTGGTGTGCCGTGGGAAAAATTGCAATTTTATCCATAACATGTGGCCTCGGCTCACAAATAGACCAATCATTAGAACAGCAATGGGCAAACTACGGCCCGGCGGACCTTTTAATCCGGCCCGCGGAGCGTGATACTGTCAGGATGATCTGTCCCCCTCGACGTATCTGCGCATGTGCCGGAGATCGCCGATCGGCTGCTAATGCCTGAAACTGGCACATGCGCAGATACGTCGAGGGGGACAGATTCTCATAGGAGACAGATTTTCATGCTACACCGGAACGGCGAGAGGAAAGCGTGGAGCAAAGGTAAGTGAATTGACACAGGGGGGGCTTGGGGACTTAATATGGGGGATGAATTACTATGGGGGATGAATTACTATGGGGGATGAATTACTATATGGGGGATGAATTACTATGGGGGATGAATTAGTATATGGGGGATGAATTACTATGGGGGATGAATTAGTATATGGGGATGAATTACTATGGGGGATGAATTACTATATGGGGGATGAATTACTATGGGGGATGAATTACTATATGGGGGATGAATTACTATGGGGGATGAATTACTATATGGGGGATGAATTACTATGGGGGATGAATTACTATAGGGGGGATGAATTACTATGGGGGATGAATTACTATATGGGGGATGAATTACTATGGGGGATGAATTACTATATGGGGGATTAATTACTATATGGGGGATGAATTACTATATGGGGGATGAATTACTATAGGGGGGATGAATTACTATATGGGGGGTGAATTACTATAGGGGGGATGAATTACTATATGGGGGGTGAATTACTATGGGGGATGAATTACTATATGGGGGATGAATTACTATGGGGGATTAATTACTATATGGGGGATGAATTACTATGGGGGATGAATTACTATGGGGGATGAATTACTATATGGGGGATGAATTACTATATGGGGGATTAATTACTATGGGGGATGAATTACTATATGGGGGATTAATTACTATGGGGGATGAATTACTATGGGGGATGAATTACTATATGGGGGATTAATTACTATGGGGGATGAATTACTATGGGGGATGAATTACTATATGGGGGATTAATTACTATGGGGGATGAATTACTATATGGGGGATTAATTACTATGGGGGATGAATTACTATGGGGGATGAATTACTATATGGGGGATTAATTACTATGGGGGATGAATTACTATGGGGGATGAATTACTATATGGGGGATGAATTACTATGGGGGATGAATTACTATATGGGGGATTAATTACTATGGGGGATGAATTACTATGGGGGATGAATTACTATATGGGGGATTAATTACTATGGGGGATGAATTACTATGGGGGATGAATTACTATATGGGGGGTGAATTACTATGGGGGATGAATTACTATATGGGGGATTAATTACTATGCTTACTATGGGGGAATATTACTATACTTACTATGGATGACACATACACATCATTCATCTACTCTTGGTCCGGCCCCCGGGTCCAATATATGAACCCATTGCGGCCCTCAAGTCAAAAGGTTTTTCAATAAATTGTTTTAACATTTTCTAATGGTGGTGTGCCTCGTGATTTTTTTCATGAAAAAAGTGTGCCTTTGCACAAAAAAGGTTGAAAAACACTGCTGTAATGTATTAGGGTGGCTACACTCACTCCTATACTGTAATGTATTAGGGTGGCTACACTCACTCCTATACTGTAATGTATTAGGGTGGCTACACTCACCCCTATACTGTAATGTATTAGGGTGGCTACACTCACTCCTATACTGTAATGTATTAGGGTGGCAATGCTCATTCCTGCACTGCACAGTATTAGAATGGCTACACTCACTCCTATACTGTAATGTATTAGGGTGGCTACACTCACTCCTATGCTGTAACGTATTAGGGTGGCTACACTCACTCCTATACTGTAATGTATTAGGGTGGCTACACTCACTCCTATACTGTACTGTATTAGGGTGGCTACACTCACTCCTATACTGTAATGTATTAGGGTGACTGCACTCACTCCTATACTGTAACGTATTAGGGTGGCTACACTCACTCCTATGCTGTAATGTATTAGGATGGCTACATTTACTATGGGGGATGAATTACTATGGGGGATGAATTACTATATGGGGGATGAATTACTATGGGGGATGAATTACTATGGGGGATGAATTAGTATATGGGGGATGAATTACTATGGGGGATGAATTAGTATATGGGGGATGAATTACTATGGGGGATGAATTACTATATGGGGGATGAATTACTATGGGGGATGAATTACTATATGGGGGATGAATTACTATGGGGGATGAATTACTATATGGGGGATGAATTACTATGGGGGATGAATTACTATAGGGGGGATGAATTACTATGGGGGATGAATTACTATATGGGGGATGAATTACTATGGGGGATGAATTACTATGGGGGATGAATTACTATATGGGGGATGAATTACTATATGGGGGATTAATTACTATGGGGGATGAATTACTATATGGGGGATTAATTACTATGGGGGATGAATTACTATATGGGGGATGAATTACTATATGGGGGATTAATTACTATGGGGGATGAATTACTATGGGGGATGAATTACTATATGGGGGATTAATTACTATGGGGGATGAATTACTATGTGGGGGATTAATTACTATGGGGGATGAATTACTATGGGGGATGAATTACTATATGGGGGATTAATTACTATGGGGGATGAATTACTATGGGGGATGAATTACTATATGGGGGATGAATTACTATGGGGGATAAATTACTATATGGGGGATTAATTACTATGGGGGATGAATTACTATGGGGGATGAATTACTATATGGGGGATTAATTACTATGGGGGATGAATTACTATGGGGGATGAATTACTACAGTTGTGGCCAAAATTATTCAACCCCCACTGAAATTGAGTGTTTTGGCCAGTTTGACATTGCTTTTGATCATTCAGTCATCTTGCTTACATTTACATTAAAGAGGCACTTGTAGGTCAGACAAATATAACATAACAGTTATAATGAAATAACCACAAATGTCTTTTCTGTGCTCACAGCATTATCAGTTTTATTCAACCCCCAAGTGACATTCAATCTTAGTACTTAGTACAGCATCCTTTTACAGTTATAACAGCTTTTAAACGTGAAGCATAGCTTGACACAAGTGTCTTGCAGCGATCTACGGGTATCTTCGCCCATTCTTCATGGGCAAAGGCCTCCAGTTCAGTCACATTCTTAGGCTTGCGCACTGCAACTGCTTTCTTTAAGTCCCACCAGAGGTTCTCAATCGGATTTAAGTCTGGTGACTGCGATGGCCACTCCAAAATGTTCCAGCCTTTCCTCTGCAACCATGCTCTAGTGGACTTGGAGGTATGCTTGGGATCATTGTCCTGTTGAAAGGTCCAACGTCTCCCAAGCCTCAGGTGTGTGACGGACTGCATCACGTTTCCATCCAATATCTCCTGGTACTGAAGAGAATTCATGGTACCTTGCACACGCTGAAGCTTCCCTGTACCTGCAGAAGCAAAACAGCCCCAAAGCATGATTGACCCTCCACCATGCTTCACAGTAGGCAAGGTGTTCTTTTCATCATAGGCCTTGTTCTTCCTCCTCCAAACATAGCGTTGATCCATGGGCCCAAACAGTTCTAATTTTGTTTCATCAGTCCACAGAACACTATCCCACAACTTTTGTGGTTTGTCCACATGGCTTTTGGCATACTGCAGTCGACTCTTCTTATTCTTTGGAGACAGCAAGGGGGTACGCCTGGGAGTTCTGGCACGGAGGCCTTCATTACGCAGTGTGCGTCTTATTGTCTGGGCTGAAACTTCTGTACCCACATCTGACAAATCTTTTCTCAGTTCCTCAGCAGTCACACGGGGACTTCTCTCCACTCTACGCTTCAGGTAGCGCACAGCAGTCGAAGTCAGCATCTTCTTTCTGCCACGACCAGGTAGCGTTTCAACAGTGCCCTTTGCCTTGAATTTGCGAATGATGCTTCCTAAGGTGTCTCTTGGTATGTTTAACATCTTTGCAATCTTCTTATAGCCATTGCCCTTCCTGTGAAGAGAAATCACCTCTTCTCTTGTCTTCCTGGACCATTCTCTTGCCTTCACCATGTTTGTAACCACACCAGTAAATGTCTAGAAGGAGCTGAGTATCACAGTAATTTTAAAGCTGCCTAATTGGTGCTTATTATGCTTGATTGCTGCTCGGTGACATCCACAGGTGTTTTCAATACCTGATGGAAAGCACCTGTATGAACCTCTGTTCTTCAGAGTGGTAGTCTTTAAGGGGTTGAATAATTGTGGCAATGAAGAAACCACATAAGAACCATTTACTACTGTATTACATAAACAATTGATGTCATTTTAGTTGCATTTGGGTAGTTACAACGTCCTTGTAGGATTTGATTCTGAATACAATTCCAAATGTACACTATAGTCCCTAAACCCCTTTACAGCATTGGGGGTTGAATAATTTTGGCCACAACTGTATATGGGGGGTGAATTACTATGGGGGATGAATTACTATATGGGGGATTAATTACTATGCTTACTATGGGGGAATATTACTATACTTACTATGGATGACACATACACATCATTCATCTACTCTTGGTCCGGCCCCCGGGTCCAATATATGAACCCATTGCGGCCCTCAAGTCAAAAGGTTTTTCAATAAATTTTTTTAACATTTTCTAATGGTGGTGTGCCTCGTGATTTTTTTCATGAAAAAAGTGTGCCTTTGCACAAAAAAGGTTGAAAAACACTGCTGTAATGTATTAGGGTGGCTACACTCACTCCTATACTGTAATGTATTAGGGTGGCAATGCTCATTCCTGCACTGCACAGTATTAGAATGGCTACACTCACTCCTATACTGTAATGTATTAGGGTGGCTACACTCACTCCTATGCTGTAACGTATTAGGGTGGCTACACTCACTCCTATACTGTAATGTATTAGGGTGGCTACACTCACTCCTATACTGTACTGTATTAGGGTGGCTACACTCACTCCTATACTGTAATGTATTAGGGTGACTGCACTCACTCCTATACTGTAACGTATTAGGGTGGCTACACTCACTCCTATGCTGTAATGTATTAGGATGGCTACATTTACTATGGGGGATGAATTACTATGGGGGATGAATTACTATATGGGGGATGAATTACTATGGGGGATGAATTACTATGGGGGATGAATTAGTATATGGGGGATGAATTACTATGGGGGATGAATTAGTATATGGGGGATGAATTACTATGGGGGATGAATTACTATATGGGGGATGAATTACTATATGGGGGATGAATTACTATGGGGGATGAATTACTATATGGGGGATGAATTACTATGGGGGATGAATTACTATAGGGGGGATGAATTACTATGGGGGATGAATTACTATATGGGGGATGAATTACTATGGGGGATGAATTACTATGGGGGATGAATTACTATATGGGGGATGAATTACTATATGGGGGATTAATTACTATGGGGGATGAATTACTATATGGGGGATTAATTACTATGGGGGATGAATTACTATATGGGGGATGAATTACTATATGGGGGATTAATTACTATGGGGGATGAATTACTATGGGGGATGAATTACTATATGGGGGATTAATTACTATGGGGGATGAATTACTATATGGGGGATTAATTACTATGGGGGATGAATTACTATGGGGGATGAATTACTATATGGGGGATTAATTACTATGGGGGATGAATTACTATATGGGGGATGAATTACTATATGGGGGATGAATTACTATGGGGGATGAATTACTATATGGGGGATTAATTACTATGGGGGATGAATTACTATGGGGGATGAATTACTATATGGGGGATTAATTACTATGGGGGATGAATTACTATGGGGGATGAATTACTATATGGGGGGTGAATTACTATGGGGGATGAATTACTATATGGGGGATTAATTACTATGCTTACTATGGGGGAATATTACTATACTTACTATGGATGACACATACACATCATTCATCTACTCTTGGTCCGGCCCCCGGGTCCAATATATGAACCCATTGCGGCCCTCAAGTCAAAAGGTTTTTCAATAAATTTTTTTAACATTTTCTAATGGTGGTGTGCCTCGTGATTTTTTTCATGAAAAAAGTGTGCCTTTGCACAAAAAAGGTTGAAAAACACTGCTGTAATGTATTAGGGTGGCTACACTCACTCCTATACTGTAATGTATTAGGGTGGCTACACTCACTCCTATACTGTAATGTATTAGGGTGGCTACACTCACCCCTATACTGTAATGTATTAGGGTGGCTACACTCACTCCTATACTGTAATGTATTAGGGTGGCAATGCTCATTCCTGCACTGCACAGTATTAGAATGGCTACACTCACTCCTATACTGTAATGTATTAGGGTGGCTACACTCACTCCTATGCTGTAACGTATTAGGGTGGCTACACTCACTCCTATACTGTAATGTATTAGGGTGGCTACACTCACTCCTATACTGTACTGTATTAGGGTGGCTACACTCACTCCTATACTGTAATGTATTAGGGTGACTGCACTCACTCCTATACTGTAACGTATTAGGGTGGCTACACTCACTCCTATGCTGTAATGTATTAGGATGGCTACATTCACTCCTATACTGTAATGTATTAGGGTGGCTACACTCACTCCTATGCTGTACTGTATTAGGGTGGCTACACTCACTTCTATGCTGTACTGTATTAGGGTGGCTACACTCACTCCTATGCTGTAATGTATTAGGATGGCTACACTCACTCCTATACTGTAATGTATTAGGGTGGCTACACTCATTCCTATGCTGTAATGTATTAAGGTGGCTACACTCACTACTATGCTGTACTGTATTAGGGTGGCTACACTCACTCCTATGCTGTAATGCATTAGGGTGGCTACACTCACCCCTATGCTGTACAGTATTAGGGTGGCTACACTCACCCCTATGCTGTAATGTATTAGGGTGGCTACACTCACTCCTATGCTGTACAGTATTAGGGTGGCTACATTCACCCCTACACTGTAATGTATTGGGGTGTCTACGCTCACTCCTACACTGTAATGTATTAGGATGGCTACACTCACTCCTATACTGTAATGTATTAGGGTGGCTACACTCATTCCTATGCTGTAATATATTAAGGTGGCTACACTCACTACTATGCTGTACTGTATTAGGGTGGCTACACTCACTCCTATGCTGTAATGCATTAGGGTGGCTACACTCACCCCTATGCTGTAATGTATTAGGGTGGCTACACTCACTCCTATGCTGTACAGTATTAGGGTGGCTACACTCACCCCTATGCTGTAATGTATTAGGGTGGCTACACTCACTCCTATGCTGTACAGTATTAGGGTGGCTACACTCACCCCTACACTGTAATGTATTGGGGTGTCTACGCTCACTCCTACACTGTAATGTATTAGGGTGGCTACACTCACTCCTATGCTGTACTGTATTAGGGCGGCTACGCTCACTCCTACATTGTACAGTATTAGGGTGGCTACGCTCACTCCTATACTGTAATGTATTAGGATGGCTATACTTACTTCAATACTGTAATGTATTAGGGTGGCTACGCTCACTCCTTTTAGTCATACTTCTCTTGTGGGTCACAAGGATGCAGTTACTTTTGATCTTCTGCAACCCACAGTGAGCTAACTGCAGGCTAAAGCCCTCTGTCAGCTGATGTTACAGAATTACTCCAGGCTCTGGAGGGATCCCAGTTAAACTGTTGGGATTTACTCAGCAGCCTGACTGACAGCTGGCTCCAGCTCTCAGCGCAAGGCTGGAGGTCGAAGCCAGCTGTGTCCGCCCTTTCGCCAGCCTGGTGCTCCAGTGAGTGCCAGAGGAGAAGAGTGGAGAGCACTGTCTGAAAGCAGTTATGCAATCAATCAATTCTCGGGCTTAGAGCCTACAATGGAACAGTTGCAGCATCAGACCAATACTGCAGCATAGAGGTGAGTATAGATATTTGTTTTTTTAATACCCCAAACTTTGAGTATGAAATACCCTATGTATATAAGGGTTAGTGGCATACAGATATGGACAAAAACACTCATCTATGACTTAATACTGCTTAAAGTTCATTGCTAAGAATGTATGCAATGATGCTCACATGGCAAATTGAACTGCATCTATTTTCAGAATAGGCCTTGTCACAATAATCTATTTAGTGTTGCCTGCATACATTGTGAGTGAGATCCGCAGACTCATTCTCACTACTTTTGTTTACATCAATGAACTGATAAAAAAATCAGTGGCGGCTGCGTGTAATTTCTCTGCATTTCGACTATGATGTATGTTGATTAATATTTTGCCCACTTTGGGCATGCAAGGAGAGATCTTACTGGCAATTCCTAGGCCCCACCTAGGCCCAAGTGAATAAACCCATGCTGAAGATGAATCTCCAAACTTGAGGTACTTAGCATGGAATTTACCTTTTGGGTTCCCTTATGCACCACCTTAAAGATAAAATTCCAAGCATATTGTTTAGTAAATGTATGCCCAATGAGATTAAATCATTTCTGGTGCCCTAAAGTGGAACTAAACCCTCCCTCCTATCCTTTACAGCCAAGAAAGTCACTATCTTAGCTTCTGCTTGATCCGTAGTTGCCATGGTGCTGCACATGTGACCAGTTATGAGACCAGCCATTTAATGGCTTCACAGTTTGGCAGAGAGCAAAAGCAACTGTGTCAGTTATCATTCATGGCATGCCTTGATTACAACTGTTTTGGGAACCCATTAAATCCATGTGTTTAGTTCTGCTTTGAGTTTCAACTCAGTTGTCAACGTGTCAGAGTTTGGCAGGCAGTTATTTCCTCATAGAAACATACATATCCATAGACCAACTTCAGAAGTGCAAGCACTAACATGAAAAGAAAATTGTACTGTGGAAGAGGAGATGCTTTCTTCTGCCTAAAGCAGACTGATGACATCATCTCTGCCTAGGCACAGTTACTGGACAGGAGATCAAAGACTGGCTTCTACTGATAGATAATACTGTGACATGGCAGGGATTTATTCACACAATAGATGTAAAATAACAAAAGAGGGTACACCAGCTTTGTCCATTAACCATTTATTTTCAAAGATAAAAATAGGTAATGTACTCACAAGCAATAGAGAACAACATGTTTATCACAAATGTCCAAAAGAACAGCTAAAACCAATGTACACACCTCCAGTTGGTCTACTGAGATGTCACACAGTCCTACAGATGCTAACATGTTTCAAGGGTGCCCCCTCTTCATCAGAGTAAAATGCCTGCTGCACTCTGTGCGTGCATATATGGACTGGGTAGCAACATAATGAACCCAAGCCCCACCTCCAAAAATTAATATGACACTTTGTGTGTGCTTCAGATTCTGGCTCAAAGGGCTATAAGGTTCTTCTCTGACAGAACCACCATGTGGTATGTAAATGGGCTTAGGTATGAGGTACCATATGTAAATGGCCTACACCTATAACAAGGGCATTATTCAACTTTAGTTAAAGCTGTTTTGTTTGTTTGTTTTTGTTTTGTTTGTTTGTTTGTTTTTACAGATACCCCTTAGCTGCATAGACAATTTTTTTTGTAAAGGTGAACTAACACTTATAATTATAATTAAAAGGCACCCAAAACACACACATATATATATATATATATATATATATATAGTATTATATATATATGTATATAGTATTTTCTAGCACTAACAAATATTCCATATATATATATATATATATATATGGAATATTTGTTAGTGCTAGAAAATGCTATAATTCCAGTGACTTCTAAGAGTGTCCATTAAATTCTATTACGTGTTTAGAAGCTGAAAGTCAAAAGTTTAGCATAAGAATGGGATTGCATTTCTACCTTATCATATGCTATAATTGAGTTTAGCCAAAGGGTATTTCAGAATTGAATGTGTCCAATAGTAGAGGCAAATTTAGTTGCTAATGCAAAGTTTTATGAAAAGGTATTAAAAGTGAATTAAATCTCACTTTCTTATTAACAGTGTCTCATAGATTCTATTAAAAATGATGTCAAAATATTAGGAGAAATCATGCAGCAAAAGTAATAGCATTTTCTAAATATCTTTCTTATTGGAAAATGGAAATAATTTATCATGTTACTTTTCATTTGCATAAATGATGCAAAAATTTAGTCTGAGTGTACAACAGAGCTGATCAACACCCAGTAAAATAATATATCCATCATGGCTGCTGCAGATAAAAAAAACTGAATAAACATTTTAAAAGATTTGATTTTGTGAACAGATATCAAGGAAGTAAGACAGGCATTTCTGAGTCAAACTGTGTACTGTATGTGAGTGGCATATTTAATTATCACATGCACTGGAAAAAGAAATTGTTCATTTAAACTTTGCATATGTGGTTTAGTTTTTAGGTCAGTCCCAACTTTTGAACTGGAATAGTTTTTTTTTCAGAACTAAAAATTTACCATGTGTTACCCATTTTATGATTTTAAATTAATATATGTTAATATTTGTTACCTTTTGTGCCTGTAGAAATTATGAAAAGACAGTATTCATGATTAGACACTATTTGCATCTGTTAAATAAAACCTGAAAACTTGAAAATACTAAAGACTGAATCTGGGTCTATACTCGACACTCAAGATTCAGGCACATGTCAGAGGAACAACTTTGCCCAATTCGTTTTTGTCTTTCAACTTAATCAATTTGTAGAAAAAATGGTTGTATCCAGGGTATTTTTAAAGAAATCTAGGCATTTTAGGAGTCAAGAGAATATGAACCCAAATATCATTTTGTTTTAATAGTATACCTAATTTTTATGGTTTGTTCTTTTTACAATAGATTTCACAATATATTACAAAGAAATGTGTTAAAATGTACAAAACATGAGAAATTTACAGAGCTTTCTAAAGTAATCTCAGTGGCACTTCCAGATTATTTCTACATTCTTGTCATATGTTGTTTCTTCGCTTCTCCCTCTGGTTTTTACATCAGTAGAAATGTGACAGCCACAAAGTAGCCAGGATTCAACATGTTTAGAGGGGTCAGATTAACATAGGAGACATCATCTCTGATAAACAGTAATCCTGCAATGTTTTTTTTTTTTAGAAGGGAACCTCTGTTGAAAGTAACTAATACATTCATTTTTGCAAATCCTCTTTCACACTCTCTAAATAAAATTGAGACCATTTTGATGGTATTTTTAAGAGGACATAAGACACTAAGCAAAGTTTTGTCACGCAAATACCCCTAGAAAGCTAGAATCATTTTCCGTTCATTCAAATGGAATGGAATGGGCAATTTTTTAATTTCTTCCTCTCCGAAAGTAGGTTTTTGCTGAAGATTGAGAAGTCAATGGGAATTATTTACTATATCTCTGGTGCAGCACTGCACAGAAACCAATCAGCAGTTTTATTGCCAAAGCGTAAATGAACAAGCTGAAGTTAGAAGCTGATTGGTTACAATGCACAGTTGTACCAGATTCTCCAGTACTCCAGTTTTAGCAAATCTCCCCCAGTGTTTGGAGTCATGCAACCTGGGCCAGTTCACTTTAATTAAGTAACCTACTCTCTATTGTTCTTTCCTGCAGATTTTAATTTTCATAAACAGCATCATGATTTTGATGCTGTGAGAAATGAACGAGAAATGAGCAAGATTGCCCGAAAACATAGATTTTTAGTGGCAACAGCTGCTTCTTTATAATCAGAATCCAACACTGTTGCTCTGCTTTCAAATATTTGTGCAACAGCTTTTTTTTTTTTTGAACTATAGTGCACACATTCATTTGACTCTTGCACTCTTGATTATATTTTGCAGTAAATATATGGGAGTGCATTGTGTTGGGAAAAATTACAGGAAATTAAATATTGGTCTATATTTTACCATTTATACACAATATAAACTAAGAATATAAAATATATACATTATGTACCCAAGATGGCTACCAAATTAAAGCCCTATCTGTCCTGAAAATAAAACAATTTATAATAGCATAGGGTAGGCTACAATACCTAATAAA
Organism: Staurois parvus; assembly: GCF_062004578.1. NCBI lineage: Eukaryota > Metazoa > Chordata > Amphibia > Anura > Ranidae > Staurois > Staurois parvus. The sequence continues at coordinate 13,939,816 of NW_028318039.1, read as the reverse complement.
AACAATGTGTGGGACTCAAGGGGGTTGGGATACTCTACTACTCTACTACGCGCATTCTCTTGTACAAAGGAATTAATGGAACATTTAGCCACTGCTGACTAAATGTTTGTGCCATTCTGTAATGTCTAGAGATTCCCCCAGGTAATGTTCCCTATCAAGGATGTAGTTAGGTATATTAGTGCAATAAACCTGAGCAGGATGTAAGAGAGAAGTGGAGGTTCAATTTACACAATTTTTTGAAAGGTGTTGAAAGAGTTGGGCTAGTCATTATATTAGTAAGGAGACTTTGTATAAATTCAGTTATCTGAAATAATCAAGACGATTCTGATGGTGAAAGATGATCTAACAGGTAGGAGTAAGATTTGACTCCAATCAACATCAAAAGGTCATGTATATATTTAACATTAGGGATGCACCGAAATTTCGGCGACCGAAACATATCTGCCAAAAATAGCCCTATTGGCATATTGCCAATAGGAAAAAGTTGGCCAATACAGGTGCTGATAATTGCGACCTGAGGGGCAGACTGATTATTTGGCTGGGGGGGTTTGGGGGGCTATGTGTACTACAGATTGGAGAGGTGGGGCGGGTTACAAAGGCAGGAGAGGAGGTAAGCAGTGTGTACAGTGAGGGAGCAGTGTATACAGACAGGATCCCTCACTTGCCGCTGCCGCTAACTGTCATTGCCAGTTTTTAAATGCAATTGCCAGCTTTTTTTTTCTTCACATCATACGTCGATAAGGAATCAACTGCCTTATGGATGTCAAGTGATAAAAGCATAGATTCAAGTGATCTAGTTTTTGTGAGATGTAACAACTATAGTAACAACTCTGGTACTTTCTTTTGATATTGTTGCCAGCTTGCCTCTTAGGAACAAAGCCAATTTGGTCTTTGTAGATAATGTCGCTTGAGAAAAAATTAATTCTTGCAGCTAGTATTTTAGCTAACATTTTAATGTCATTGTTTAAAAGTGAGATGGGGCAGTAGTTAGACCAAGAGAGAAGATCCTGAAGTGGTTTAGGAAGCATGAACACTGAAACCTTTAATGTTTCTGAGGTAAAATATTACCCTGGCATAAATAATTAAAAGAGGAAAGAAGATGAGGTACAATTATGTCTGAAAACATTTATAGAACAGTGAGGTAGATCCATCAGGACTAGATCTCTTATTATTTTCAAGGATTTTATAGCATTGGTTATTTCCAATACAGGTATTCGAGAGTCAAGAGAAGTTTTATGTTTGAGAAATAGATTAGATAAACAAACACAATGGGCTCTTTCACCCGGACATTCCGATCGGGTTCACCTGCCCATTTTTCAGACGAACCTGATCGGAAACCTCCATTCTCCTCTATAGAGTGGCGGGTGTAAACGGACATGTGTCCATTTACACCCATCGACATCCGATCCAATCCATCAAAAAGGGACAGATGGGGATCCAATACCGTCAGATTAGACGAAAACGGACAGGCAGTCCGTTTTCATCCGACCACCCATTGCGGAGTGTGAGCAGCTCGGTGTCTGCTCTGTACCAGCGGAACAGACACAGAGCTATCATCCGCTTGCTCAGCGGGAATCAGCAGAGAGTTCTCCCACTGAGCAAGAGGATCTGCTAAATAGGTCCACTCCGTATGAAAGGACCCAATGGAAGAAATTGTCAGCAGATTCAGCAGAAAAAAGGGAGGTATTGCACTGTTTAAAGGTGACAGTAGTTGTCTTCTACAGATGATTTGCTTGGGACAAACTTGTAAAGGAGTCTAGAAGATGTGATGGATCTGAAAATATAGATGACATTGTGGTGCTATATAAAACTATAAATAATACTAAACAACTGTGTGTTGTGCATTATTTTGTCCATAATGCTCTTATAAAACAAACATGTATTCAGTCCGCATGTATGGACTTATACTATACTGCCAAAAAGTATTAGGACACCCCTCCAAATCATTGGATTCAGGTGTTCCAATCACCTCCATGGCCTCAGGTGTATAAAATCAAGCACCTAGGCATGCAGACTGCTTCTACAAACATTTGTGAAAGAATGGGTCGCTCTCAGGAGCTCAGTGAATTCAAGCGTGGTACCGTGATAGGTTGTCACCTGTGCAATAAGTCCATCTGTGAAATTTCCTTCCTACTAAATATTCCACAGTCAACTGTCAGTGGTATTATAATAAAGTGGAAGCAACTGGGATAAACAGCAACTCAGCCATGAAGTGGTAAGCCATGTAAAATGACAGAGCGGGGTCCTCGCATGCTGAAGTGCACAGTGCGCAGAAGTTGCCAACTGTCTGCAGACTCAATAGCTAAAGACCTTCAAACTTTGTGTGGCCTTCAGATTAGCACAACTACAGTGCATAGAGAGCTTCATGGAATGGGTTTCCATTGCCGAGAAGTTGCATCCAAGCATTACATTACTAACTGCAATGCAAAGCATCGGATGCAGTGGTGTAAAGCACACCACCACTGAACTCTAGAGCAGTGGAGATGTGTTCTCTGGAGTGATCAATCACACTTTTCTGTTTGGCAATCTGATGGACGCGTCTGGGTTTTTGCGGTTGCCAGAAGAATGGTACTTGCCTGACTGAATTGTGCTCAGTGTAAAGTTTAGTGGAGGAGGGATTATAGTGTGAGGTTGTTTTTCAGGGGTTGGGCTTGGCTCCTTATTTCCAGTGAAGGAAACTCTTAAGGCGTCAGCATATCAAGACATTTTGGACAATTTCATGCTTCCTTTTTTTGGGAACAGTTTGGGGATGGCCCTTTCCTGTTCCAACATGACTGCGCACCACTGCACAAAGCAAGGTCCATAATGACATGGATGAGCAAGTCTGAGGTGGAGGAACTTGACTGGCCTGCACAGAGTCCTGACCTCAACTCAACAGAACACATTTGGGATGAATTAGAGCAGAGACTGTGAGCCAGGCCTTCTCGTCCGGCATCAGTGCCTGACCTCACAAATGTGCTTCTGGAAGAATGGTAAAACATTCCCATAGACACATTTCTAAACCTTGTGGACAGCCTTCCCAGTTGAGTTGAAGCTGTTATAGCTGCAAAGGGTGGGCCAACTCAATATTGAACCCTACGGACTAAGACTGGGATGTCATTAAAGTTCATGTATGTGTGTAAAGGCATCCCAATACTTTGGCAAAATAGTGTATGTATGACCACATCACAATGAATGTGCCTGATCTTGGAGGCTAAGCAGGGTTGTGCCTGGTTAGTACCTGGATGGGAGACCACCTGGGAATACCAGGTGCTGTAGGTTAGCCCTGATTGGATGAAATGCATTGAGGCGGGTCTGGATGTTGACATCACATCCTGTGAGATCATTTGCTGTATTTGGTGTGCATGCTGGACCCTGAAGTGGGGCAGCAGTCAGTCATTACATCTGTTATTGATTGGAAACACTCAGTGCTGGTTTTAGGCAGTTTTTTCATGTGAGTTCATATTTGAATGTTTTTAAATTGGACAATCTTTTTACTATTAACAAATTGTGGTGCACAATCATCTTTTGTTTGTGACTTCTCTATGTGAAGTACTGAGCTGTGGTAAAGAGGCTCCTGGAGTGGAGTGTTGGGCTGGCAGAGTGGTGGAATATGAGAGAAAGCCTATGGTTCGTGTAACCTGAATTAAATAGAGGGTCAAACATCTCTCGTGAGTCATTACCTTCAAGGGGGGAGTGTGGCACATCATATGTTTGGAGCACTTCTGTTTGATCAAGTAAGCATGTGCACAGTGAAGAGTGTACTATTGTGTTTGGGACTATATTTTCTTTGTTTATTGTACATGGACTGAATATATGTTTAATATAGGAGCATTACGGACAAAATAACGCACAACACACAGAGTTATAGCATTATTTTTTGCAGCACATCCATAGCACTGATCAGTTTTGAATATAAACACAAGTCACATGGTAAAATACACATATTGACACCAGTTTAGATCTGCAGTTGGGCACATTTGTGGCGCAGGTAGTTTTGTTTGTTCGTTTTATATGAAACTATAGTAGTAATATTCAGCAGTAATAAGGAAAAGTATGTACACACCTGTGTTTCAGTCAAGTTTGTTCTTAAATACCTGACATATACACAGCTGAAAGCATACAATCTACATGAATAACAGACCTTTGCAGCAGCAACGGCATGGAAACAACCAGTAGTCTACTGTCATCTGCTTTGTGCACCTGACAGCAATAGAGATCTAGTACTGCCTGCAACACTAATGTTACAATGTATCCTCACACTCCCAACACCACTTCCAATGATGTTGGACAGGGGGTACAAGAGAAACCCCTCATGAACTCAGCCTTTATTAGGTGCATCACAGGCTGCTATGAATAGTTGTTTAAAGTGATCTTCTGTCTTAGCTGGTTAGCACTCTATTCTGGCCAAGGATGTGTAGATATCTCACTAAGAATTACAGGCAGGGAGAAATCTACCTGTATTTGCTGAAATCACTTAAAACCAAACCTTATCATGGTCCTTCTTTAATGTGCAGGTGTACAGATGAAACGTATGTGGGGCAAAATTGATCTCTTTTCTGTTAATAAACAAAAAACATTCTATGAGCATACCATAAAACCTTTGTGTGATCACATTTACTGCCAATGTCATACGATCACTCTTCAGGTAGGTCTTCACAAGCCCAAGTTTAACAATAAATACTCATATTACTTGCATTGCTTGGATATCTGCAATTGTGGTCACATATAACCAAAGAAAACCATATTAAACTATGTACCACGAGTTGCGGATTTAACAGTCTTATATAAAACAGCAAACAACAGCAAATTTAAAGCCAGTTTACAAATACAATCCAGGACAGAGCTTAGAGAAATCTGCAGTGTGCTACCAATGCATTTAGAAAAATTAAGTTGTTTTCTAAATGGCAAAACATGGCAATAATTCACTTTCAAATGGATCTATTCTTGTAAAGCTTTTCATTTTAAGTGCATATTAATTACTATAATGTCTGTCTAAAGGTGACCACCACTTCTAGCTAAACACTTCCTCAAATTGCAGTGTAATAAAAATGTAATACCTCCAAAGTGGCAACAAGAAAGAGCTAATCTTCCCATGGTTACACTTATGTGATTTAGAAAATATTAAAACAACTGTATGAAAAGTGGTAATATCATGCAATGTTTCACTGTAATGCAAGAAACATGTACAGTACATACAACTTTTCTTTCTTATCTTTGTTTTATTTAGAGCTGCTACTAACAATTATTTTCATAATCATTTATACAGATAAAACCCTCAATATGCCATTTTTATTTTCTTTTAAATAATTTATTGCACAAACGGAGCGTTACACATACTGCAGAATAAAAAAAAAACGTAAACTTTACATTAACATTAAGATTACACAACCGTACAAATTTTTAAAAAGCAGTAAAAAAACTATCTGAAAAGGGGTGGATTATCACTGTTCCAGAAACTTTACACTGAAATGTAAGGCTGGTCATTTTAATAATGCTGGTAGCATTAGCTGTGTAAAGTCATGCATTTTTCAGCTTTTTTAGCATCTTTTCATTAGCATTTAGCCACATTTTTCTGCATTTGTGTTTTTAACTTTTTTTACGATTTTTACACCAAAAAAGAAAATTTTTGCTAAAAAAAAGTTACCAGCATTAGAGCGTTTTTACAGCTAAAAAAAACTCCTCTAGAAACCTACTAGTTTTCCAGCCAAAAAACACTGATTAAAGCTTATGTGAGCAAGGACACATAAGATAACATGCTGGGGAGTTTACTGGCTGTCAAAAAAAATGGCAAAAGTCAAAAACAGTTGCTGTAAAAACATCCAGTGTGCATGAGGACTAAGAATGTTAACATGTCCACATACTCACCACTGAGGCTGGCTCTTTTTTTTACAAACTTAGAAAGGGCACTCTGATGGCATGGAGGTGCCTGGGATACACAAGCAGAATATTGCTAGTTTTTCCTAGGTACAATATTTCTCTTGGTTACTCTTCCAGTTCAAAGGGTTTCACTCTTTAGCAAGAGGCTTCTCTACAAAATAAGCCTGGACTACTTTTCTTACTTGAATACTAATATACTCCTTATGTTGTCCCTATTTCGTCTCCTCTTCACTGCTGCCCCCAGACTCAAAGAGTGTGTTAAGTAGAGATGGTGCAGATGTTGAGGGCTCAGCAACTTAAGTTACAGGCCAAGTGGCCATTTGCTGCTGCACCATTTCCCTTCATAAAGCAAGCACCTCTATTTGCACCTTAGCCTTTACATTTATAATTTGCTCAGGTGTTAAAAATGTAATCTTCTAAATCTTGGTCCATTGCAGAGAAAAGAACTACAGTATTTGGGACCTATTCAGAAAGGGTCCCCTTCTATCTGCTTTGAAGCTGGTATGTTGCAGTGGCTTGGAAGCTCTTCAGTGCAGATGATTTGAAAGAAGCACCCTTACAGGACTGTAACGGTCCTGTCACAAGTACAGGCACAGATAATAAAGTAATGTACTCTTGGCCAATCATGAATATAGTTGTGCATTCAAAGAGTTTAAGAGCAGTGGAAAGTTCTTCAAGAACACTCTACTGGTCTGGTAAGTCCTGATAATGTTTTCCCCCTTGTGTAACTGATGGGTCAGAGAGAGTTGCATTTACTGGCCACCTCTGTTCAATGAGTCTGTCAACCATACAGAAAGTGCTATCTCATATTGTACTTACATCTTGAAGAAGATTGTGCTCAGGTTCACCCATTTTCTGCTGGCAAGGTCACTTTTGTAATTGTTAAACTAGTCCTCTTGCAGCACTAACAGCTCTCTCAAGCACATAACACAGAATGGAGTATAAGTTGGTTTCAATAATATACACTTTATTGCCAAAAGTATTGGGTTGTGCAAGCATCATGATATGGGGATGTTTCTCATACTACGGTGTTGGGCCTATTTATCGCATACCAGGGATCATGGATCAGTTTGAACATATCAGAATACTTGAAGAGATCATGCTGCCTTATGCTGAAGAGGAAATGCCCTTGAAATGGGTGTTCCAACAAGACAACGATCCAAAACACACCAGTAAAAGTGCAACATCTTGGTTCCAGACCAACAAGATTGACGTTATGAAGTGGCCAGCCCAATCCCCGGATGTTAATCCAATAGAAAACCTGTGGGGTGACATCAAAAATGCAGTTTCTGAGGCAAAACCAAGAAATAGAGAAGAACTGTGGAATGTAGTCCAATCATCCTGGGCTGGAATACCTGTTCACAGGTGCCAGAAGTTGGTTGACTCCATGCAACACAGATGTCCAGCAGTTCTCAGAAACAGTGCTTATACAACTAAATATTAATTAAATGATTCAAAGGAAAGCAAAATCTTCAAACATTTTTCAGTTTATATAGTGAATGTTTGAGTTTTGTAAAGAAGAATACAAACACTGCTATATTTTGAACAGTCTAATATTCACTTTCCTTCAATTTTGTTTAGAGGAACAACACAAATGTGATATATTTTTCTTCATGTTTTGATTTGGAATAGAATGTGTAGTGTTCCCAATGCATTTGTGTGTATGGAAATAAAAGCTATTAGAAGGATTTTGAGCTTTATTCACTTTTTTCAACACACTGCTATTATTTTTTACACAACTGTATATACATATATATATATATATTTTTTTTTTTTCTGCTGACACAGAAACATAGAAAAGCCAGAATGAAGTTTGCCAAAACTTACCTCAGGAAGCCAAAATCCTTTTGACAGAGTGTGATGTAGACAGATGAAACATAATTATAGATTTTTGGTAAAGCCCATCATTCTACTGTTTTCAGAAAAAGCAATGAGGCCTTTAAAGGAAAGAATACAGTCTCTAAAGTCAAACATGGTGGAGGTTCACTGATGTTTTGGGGTTGCTTTGCTGCTTCAGGCATTGGATGTCTTGACCCTGTGCATGACTTTATGAAATCAGAAGACTACCAAAGAATTCTGGGATGCAATGTAGAGACCAGTGTCAGAAAGTTGGGTCTCCGTCAGAATTCATAGGTCTTACAGCAGGACAATGACGTAAAATCACGCATCAAAAAGCATCCATAAAAGGTTTCAGACAAAGCACTGGAGAGTACTAAAATGGCCAGCAATGAGTCCAAATGTCAATCCCATAGAGCAGGGGTGTCAAACTTGGGGCCCTCCAGCTGCTGCGGAACTACAAGTCCCATCATGCCTCTGCCTTTGGGAGTCATGCTTTTAACTGTCTTGCAATAGCTCATGGGACTTTTAGTTCCACAACAGCTGGAGGGCCACCAGTTTGACACCAGTGCCATAGAGCATCCATGGAGAAATCTCAAAACAGGAGATGGGAAAAGGAGCCCTTGCAATCTGAGAGACCTGGAGGCAGTTGGCAAAAGAAGAGTGGTCCAAAACTCATTGATGGTTACAGGAAGCAAATAGATTTCAGTTATTATTTCCAAGGGGTGTGCTGCCAAATATTAAATTGAGAGCGCCAATAATTTTGTCCAGTCCACTTTGGGGGTTTTGCATGGAATGTGCCAGATTTGGCTTTTTGTTTCTCTACTTTTTTGTGTCATACCAATATAATCAAAAGAAATAAACATGAGAATGCCTAAACATTTGTAAATGCAACAATTTTCTGGGAAAAGTGGTGCATTATCTGAGAGAAATCCAGGGGTGCTAATATTTTTGGCAATGACTGTATAAGAATTTCTAATCTTCTAATGTGTATTTATGTCACTTTTTATCCTCTGCACACTGATTGGGCCAATATATCTAAAACATTTTTACTATTATTATACTATTTTTGCTTATTTTGTTGTGTCTGGGTTCTGATCTGCTTATATAATGATGTTCATTGTTAATTGCAACTCTAGCAACAGGAAATGCTGAATTTTTTAACAGAAAATTCCAAAAATAGTTTCCAATGAATGAGAAGTTGCATAACAAAGTAATGTGTACATACAAATTCTGTGGTTGTTTTCTCATTCCGCTTTCCACCATCACAAACTAACACAAACATTCTGTCTTGGATCTTACTGCAGTGAACCTGCTGAAGGTATGCCGGAATGATAATACATTGGTGTGGGAATGAGCTGCTATGCAAAAGAACCTTTTATAGAGGCATTAAACATCTCAGCCATACAGTCATAAAGCAGTGATCGGGATAGGGAACTGATCGTCTTTGGCTGCAGTACTATCAGCACTATGGACAGCTCAGAAAATGACACTTCTTACCATTCCTTTCAGGCAAGATTTGGTTAATTAATTTTTATGGCTATATTACCTAATTCCATTCACATGCAAAATATATTTACCTTTGAAAATGAATGAACTATAAGGGATTCTCATGGAAAAAGGAATAGGTTTATTTAAGACAGACTTGGCTGCTTGCAATAGGTAAGGGGCCATCAGCTGCACTGCTTTAAAGTGTGCATAATGCATTCACACTGGTGTGCATTGAGCATGTGTGCTGCAATATATTGTTTTTTTTAATCTTTTATTTAAATTTTATTAAACCTGACAGTTCATATAACTTATTGACAGCTTGTTGTGATGCATTACGATGTGCTGAGTAAAGCTGCACAAGATCCTGATATTTTTCAGCATGAACTTCAGCGTGAAATAAAGATGTTGGACATAAAGCAATTTGTCTGTGAGTTGGGACTATGTTAGGCAACACTACACAGCCCAACACATTTGCTGTGAAAAAGATCTTGAATGGCATATTAATACTTTTGATGGATAAATAGTACATTTATGTAGATTTGTGCTTTAAAATATATAAGACAATTGTGAAGAAAAGAGGGACCATTGGTATCCTCAGGTTCAACACTCTACCTCACTGCAAGGACACACAGAAAACAAATGTTTTCCATGTGTCCAATTCATACTGCAACGCAGCCCAGAGCTGTGCTGCAGCGTGCTGTGATAAAATGCAGACATGCTGCATTTTATCGCAGTGCACTGTACAGAACAGCATGGCACTGTACAGCAGCTCAGCACAATGAGCTGATGTACAGCGATACGAATGAAGTGTACTTTTGTACACTTCAAAAAACGTTTGTACAAAAAACAACAAACAAAAAAAGCTGCTGTGTGAGGTGCTGAATAGTGCACCACATTGCACATTTTCTTTACTTATATATTTTATTCTTCTGGTAGACCTCAATTGACATGTGTCTAATTTCAGCTTCACTGTATTATTACATATATTATTTAATTGTACAAATTATGATGAAACCAGTAAGTAACAAAAGTGTACCTAAAATTATCTTAGCTGGTTTAGCTATTTTCCAGATATAGTTGTATAGTTGGTAAGATGGAATAAAGACACAGAGTCCTTCCAGTTCAACCTGAGCGTGTGTGTTTATGTCGCTTTGTGGATTAAACTTGTATTTATTGTTCTATTGCAGAAGAAAACGAACTAGTAAATCTCCCATTGATGTTAATTGGCAGTGTGTAGTTCTGGTGCTCCTTTTACTTGAGTTGTCTGACATGGAATTTTGGAACTTATAGTTACAAACCATTGGAGAGCCACTACTATATATAGAAATGTCAAAAGCAGCAGTGAACAACTTGTATTAATCTCCTAAAACTGCTCAGGACATTAAAGGTTAACACTAAGTAAGTGGGGTTGATTTACTAAAAGAATAATATAATGTTCACTATGCAGTGTTAATTTTCACTGTGTGGTTGTGCTGAAGCTAAATGAAAATTACCATTGCATAGTATACCCAATCATGTGCATGTAAAAGTTGAAAAAGCGCACATGATTGAATAATTACAGACAGCACAGCCTTTCCTCATTTACTACTACTACTACTACTCCTTAAAGAGGTTCTTCACCCTGTTTGAAAATAAATTAAAGCCAGCAGTTACAATATTGTAGCTGCTGACTTTTAATATAAGGACACTTACCTGTCTAGGGATCCAGTGCCGTCTTCACCTGGGCCGGTTCTTTATTGGTCTTCATGTCCCCGCTGCCAGCATGGTAACTGTGGGAAACCAGCTGTGACTCCTTGCAGCTTCATGCCTGGATTCCCACTGCTCCAGGCATGGCGCTTTGTGAATGGTCCCACAACCTCCTGACCTGTGATGTATCCTAGAAGGTCGCAGGCAGAAGGAGAACCTCTGGTGGAATAGCCATGGTAACTCAGGTACCACCCCCCTGCCAAGAAAAACAGTTACAAAAGAAGAATAGGGGGAAGGAGGGCATAAAGCAGAACTTACCATTTAGCGTGAAGTTCCACTTTAAGTAAGTCAACCCCATAAGTTAGCTATTGTTGTAAAGAGCAACACCATCCAAATAGGAGATAGCTTACGTCTCCTACCACTTTCCTCTTTCTCCTTTGGGCGGATGCTTACTGTTTTCATTTTTCTGTTCAGCTGTGGAGAGAGACGCCCCAGTCACCTGACTGCACTTGAGTGTACTTACCAGGTAGGTTGTATGGTATTAAGTGTGCACTGCAGAATATTTGTGCTGAAGCGTTCCCTCTAAAGCCCATCTCTGGAAAAAGGAAGTAATTATGCTCCCTTATTGTGGGGCTGTCCTCAAACTACAGGGAATAAATGCTTTTTTAGGTCTAAAGGGCTGCAAAAACAGTTTTATGTACCCAATCTGCTCCTCCTCCAACAGCTGGCACTCTCCTCTATTTCCCTATAGTGCATTGTTCCTCGGTCTTCTCATGTCTAATCCAGAGCTTTGGGCTCTGTACTGGTCATGATGATGCAAGAGGACCTGTGACTACTGCGGCATGAGAGAGAAGAGACTGCAGGACCAGTCTAGCAGCATGGAGGGTGTAGCAATCGTACCCAGAGATGGACGCGGTTTAACCATTTTGCTGCAACGCTCCATCTTGTAGATCTTTCTCCCCCTCTTTGCTCATCCCCCACCCTTGCTGTGGGGTGGCATGTGGCCTGAGTGATGAGAGAGGTCACAAACAGCCAAAGCACCGAGCTATAAAACCCCCAAGGGAGCTGGGGCCTAGCTGTCTGCTGGATGTGCACACTGGCATATCATAAAAGTGTAAACCAAGTCCCTCACTGAACTTCAAAAGACCTTCCAAGGGGTCATAAAAACAGACTTACTTTTAAAAACTCACTTTTTCATACAAGTTGATATCTTCACGTAGGACATAAATACCTAAACATGGAGCCTATATTCGGAAGGTTCAATTTGAGACCATTCTCCTGGTATGTTACACCCCTTAGCTGGCATACATAGAAAAGCAGAAAAGTATATCTCCTAAACTATTCAAGTGTATATGACATGTGTCATCTCTAACCGTTCTGCAGATGCGGCTGAGTATTAATATACTAGTGACCAGGCCGGCAAATGCCCCTAGACCAAGTTATGAATCTTAATAGCAGCTATGAGAGTTTCTGGTTATAGCTTAAGTCTCCACCTACACTTCCCTCCCCAAAAAGAGACAATTGGTTTCACTGCTCCAGGGAGACAACCTACTGAGAACCTAGAAAAAGCTGTTATGCTTGGTGTGTGAGAGAAAGAAGAGTCTCCCGTTTAACATCAAAACTGAGTGAGAGACAAGAAATCCTTTTTGAGCTCATAAGACTTGAAACTGCTTGAACCAAGGCTGATTGGCAAGTACTTTAAACCTTTAAACTCCTTTCTGTTATCTCTTTGCTGTGCTATTGTTCTCTGTATATTTACATATACAGTATATATTGGCTACATCTGTTTCTGTAAATATTTTTATTGCACCCTTTTGACCTTTTAGTAATAAATCTTTCTTTCTTAAAGCGCTGAACTGTTTCTAAAGCTCTTTAATGCAACTTACAAATTCCTGCCACTGAAGAGTGCTACTATGTGTGTTTAACCCTCTGTATAACCTGCCTGCGGTGAGAGTGGTATACAGATGATTATTTCAACCATCATAGTGTTATTGCTGATATTGCCGAGTTTCCTCTTTCTCTGTACAAAAAGGAGGTGGTGGCAGTGTGAAAGGTTAATTGCGTAATTAACCTGACCCAGTAACAATCGTTTCCAGGCTGCCAGTACACAGACTGTGGTCCATTAGCTGGAAAATCTGTGTGCAGGGTGCAGCTGGGTGTGGCATTGTTACGCTCGTGACATCGTGGTTTTAGATTGGCTAGTCCTTCGGTCATGAGTTTGGTGAGAAGGGCAGGGTTCTGACGCCGCGATCATCACAGAGGGATCCTAAACAAGCATTTAGGCCTTGAAGTGTGGGAGCAGCCCCACTACAAACAAACAGTTTTGTTTTCCATGGAGTTCAGCAGTAAACCAGCAAACAATAGGAGCAACTAATAAGAATTGGGTATATTTACTAATACAGGTGAACTCAGAATCTTGTGCAGCTGTGCATGGTAGTCATGAAAGTAATAAGCTTCTAACTTCAACTTGTTCAAATAAGTGATGGTTATACTGAAAAGGATTGATGGGAACCGTGGATGCAGGAGTGTTCCTTTCCCTCCTGTGATTTGGGGCTTTTTGAAAATTATTTAATCACTAATTTGGAGTTCTTTGGAGGTCATAGACTGTCTATTGGGATATACAACTATATTGTTCGCTGTGCTTTTGATTATGGATTGATGATTCCACCTGATTGGCGGATATTGATATCTCTGACTGAGGGGTCCTCTCCATCTAGGTCTGGATCAGATGCTCGGTTTGCTTTCATTGGCCTTATATGAAGTCACTAATATCACCAACTGAAATATATACTTTGTCTCCCTGAAGAAGCGGGCTGCGTCCCGTGAAACAGGTCGGAGCAATCAGCAAAGTATCAATCTGTACCAATTATGTCTACCTGTCGTATGCATCAGTAGGCTACTCTCTGTAGCATTGTTTGTTCATTGTGGTTAAGCACAGTATGCTTTTTAAGGAATATGTCTATTTGTCATGTTCCACCATTATGGTGGCTCATTTTTATCAATAAAGTGATAACTGTTTAAAACATTTAGATTTTTTTCATTGTATGGTATGGTACCTTTAAAACTCTATTCATTTCTTCTGGTTGGTATTTGCAGTTGTTTAAATAAAGTGTCACTAAACCCACAATACTAAAATCAGTGTGTACATTCTGTAAAACATCCTTGTTATACTCACTGTAGAACCTAAGGGGTTAATCCATCACAGTGTGGGAAAAAAGGCTGGTTGATCCTGCTGTTCTCCGATCCTCCCTTTCTTATACTGTTCCCAATCCATCTACTAATTTTACAAAACAGCAAAGGCAAGTCTGCACATACTTTGTTTTGTGTGTATTGCTAGAAAGAACATTTCCTCTATGATCAGAGCTATTCAGGTGACATGACTTTGACTTCACACATTAGGGTGTGTATACATATCCTAAATGACAGCCTAGTCCCTCCCTCCTCCTCAATGCCCAGTAACTTAAAAAGTACACAGTGGGTAGGATGTCAAATCTTGATTGATGGAGGCACCGCCTCCCATAAAAGTGGACACAGGCTTCAGTGGAGGGTGCATGTGATCAGCCCAGAGCTCATCAGCACTCTCCAGAGGGTCATGCAAACTCTGCATGGAGGCAACTCAGAAAGTAATGAAAACTCCTCCTAGAAGCTGAACCAGCATTCTGCAGGACACAGAAACCAGTCACATGACCAACGTATACCGCTGCTGAGAAAAGGTATTTAGCAGTTTCACTTTATCGAGTGCCCGTTCACATATATGCAGATTGGATACAGTTTGAACCGCATCCAATCCGCATGACATGTGAAAAAACATTGATTCCTATGGTGCCTGTCCACATATGTCTGGTGCACTGGCGGTTTGGATTCAGTGCAGTTTTCAAAAGAGTCATATCCGATTTCTGAGCAGTGCAGTCAGGTTCAGGTGCAGATTACAGACTATTGATTTCTATGAGAACCTTTTCTAAACCGCATATGCCTGAACAAGATAAGATCCTGAGCTAATCCTGTCCTGAACCTGATGTGAACTTCTGAACAACTACTGTATCAATTAGCTGTGAAAGCTGAACCTCAATCCGCACCGCATATATCTGAATCAGCTGTAAATTAAATGCATTACCATGTTTTATGTACTGTGGGAGATCTTATATTGTTAATTCAGTGTTATGAGTTTAGCACCTCTCTAGGCTTTGGCAATAAAACCTGGCAGCTGATTGATGTTTATGCAGAGTTGCACCAGATTTTGCATTCTCCAGTTTCAGTAAATAACCTCCAATATGACAGGTCTGCTGCAAAAAAAAAAAAAAATATATGATTGGACAACTAAAGGACTGCCTATGTAAAATGAGTGGCAACTGCCTATGGATCAAATTGATGCATTTTTTCTTTGCATGTTTGTTGTATCCACATCATTTAAAGCTTAATGCAACTAGCCTCTAAGAATACGGACCACAAAGTGCTGATGTTAAAAGTAATTTGTTAAGATAAAGGTTTAGCCACACAAGACTAAAAGCAGCCATTAGTCATGCATTCCTTAATCTCTATTAACTAACAGAAGCCATTAGCAAGTGCATGAATTTTACAGTTCCCATCGGACTCTCTCGTAACCATCTTGACTTCTACAGCAAAATGATTCTGTTTGGCCCAACTTCACCTGACCTAAATGTCTGCAAATTATCATTTGGTAGATATATCAAAGGACAGACTAGCTAATGTCTGTCTGGAAAAAAAAAGATATATTTTAGCTCAGAAACATATTTGGCCAAAGTTTTCTTTTTTTATTATTGCCCTTTACACAACAAAAATAAGATCAGTAAAACTATAAATTTACATCAAATTTTAAAAAAATTAACATATTTTATATTTGTGAATGTGGAAACCTCATTGCCTATGGGTTAAGAACCCTGTGCTTATGTAAAAAAAAACTCCTTTGCACAATGGTTGAAAATTATAAATAAGGTGTCACAAGTGCATAGAATTTCTTAAATTACACACATTTTTTCTAAAAAATTTCAACGTAAATGGGGAACATATTAGAATTTCCTCAAATAAAGATCTTCCTTGAGGTACAAAAGTTCATCCTTGAAAACTGAAAGTAATCAGTGCTGAAAATAGAGTAGGCTTTTTTTAGTAGATCGTATTATAGACGACTTTTTACCATTTACTGCACTTATCATCCCCTTTCTGCCACTTCTCTATTAGACAATCACTAACAATTTTCATATTTTGTATACTGTATGTAGCTTGTTTTTTCTCCTCCGTCCTCTCATTTCCCACCTTACCCTGGGCCAGCTGCAGCCTCCTGTGATATTCTCATCACACATTTCAGAAGGCTGCAGGTCACTATCTGCTAAAGTAGCTCAAAATTTTGCTTCTGTTAGAAGACATTTATACAGGTGTGAAATCTCATGATACTTTGATACTTACTGACCTGCAGCTTTTTGGATATGTTACATAGATATCTCTGGAAGCTGCAGGTGGCCGATGGTAAGTTACGTTGAGAACTGAGAGGGTGGATGAGAAAAAATAAGCTATGCTGTACTCAGTAAACAATACATGAAAACTGCAGGCGAAGTATAGAAATTCCTTTTTTATTCACATACCTTTATTTATATTTTCACCACATTTACATGCAGGCCAAGCTGTCCAGAAAAACAGTCACATGGGTTGGTGCAAACTTTACCCTAGCATGAGTGCTTACAATGGTCAGCATTTTTTTCTTTCTTCTTCCATAAACATTTTTATTGAAAGTAAATTCCAACAGATTACAAAAAACAATCAAGTACAGGTCCAGTATAGTCATAAAGAGTAGTCTGCCGAATACAAGCGGGACCTCAGTGAGCACATAAACATTTAATAGAAAACCAACATGTTAATGTACAGAGTCATATGGGGCAAACAATGTGCAATACGTGACAGTATAATAGAGCCTTAAGGAACCCCAATTTGTAGTCTGTAATGGATTACCGGAATAACCAGAACTAGAGAAAAGAACAAGAGAGAAAAGGAAGGGAGGATTAAAAACAAGGGGGAGGGTGGGTGGGTGGTAGAGGGAGAGAGGAAGGGGACTGGGGAAAAGGAAAAGGCAAAGGTGGGGAAGATCATCCCACTCCCCCATCCAACCCCCAGTGCTTACATGGTAGAAGGGAAGACAGAGAACCTACCACAGCTATTGACAATTTAGACTACTAAACAGTGAATGTTTGTATCTCTTTAAACGTAGCTCTTGTATCACTCGGAGGTTATAGGTCAGCTTTTATTTGTATGGTTTAAACAGTATTTTCCAAAAAAAAACTTTTGATGCGACTGCATAAAAGTGTTAAAATGAAGTAGGGTTTAATTTGTTTAGCACTTAAAGTGTTACTAAACCCAGAACCCTGCATTTACTCTATCTGGTCTCCCACAGTAGTGTTGGGCTAAATGTTTGAGTCGAACCTAAGTTCGCTAAACACACGAACAATACGGGCGTTCAGTGGGCTTCACACCCGCCGCACCCCACAATGCACTGCGCCCTGACAATGCATTGTGATTGGTCAAAGCAATGCACCTGACCACAACTCAGGTGCAATGCTTTGGCCAATCACAGCACAGAATGATGTTACAACGGGGTGCGGTAAACCCCATCCCCTTTTGACATCATGACAGTATTTAAGAACTATCAATGCAGGTTTTATTCTCTCCGGGCATCATGACTGATGTTGGAAATTTTTTTAATTTTTAATTTTAATAAAGGACTTGTCAAAGACTGTCTCCTGTCTTTTTTACACTACACTTTTTTTTGTGAATGGGTAGCGGTACCATGTACTGCATATGCATTCACATGGGGAGGGCTGGGATCTGGGGTCCCCCTTGTTAAAGGGGGCTTCCAGATTACGATAAGCTCCCTGCCCGCAGACCCCCACAACCACAGTCCAGGGTTGTGAGGAAGAGGCCCTTGTCCCCATCAACATGGGTACAAGGTGCTTTGGGGGGAAGCCCCCCTGACCCAAAGCACCCCCCGTGTTGAGGGAATGTGGCCTGGTATGGTTCAGGAGGGGGGCGGTCACTTGTCCCCCCTCCTTTCCTGACCTGCCGGGTTGCATGCACAATTAAGGGTCTGGTTTAGATTTTGGGGGGGCACCATGCCTTTTTTAATAACATTTTGGCATGGGGGTTCCCTCAAAATCAATACCAGACCCAAGGGGCTTGGTATGGATGGGAGGGGGGACCCCATGTTGTTTTTAAAAAAAATGTTTGTCGGTTAATGCCGACAATTCTTTTTACATTCAGCTGTCAGCGGGAAACCCCACTGACAGCTGAAGCAATAATGAATGTTTCACTGCTAAAATACTGTATGACTTAGTAATTTAACTCATGCTGTATTTTAGTAACTGAGCGGTATCTTACCACATACTCAGATGTGGTAAGATACTGCTCAGTAAATTGTGTTTGAAGTTCATGGTCGAACATTCTGTAGGTTCGAATGTTCGACCGCGAACCGAACAGGTCAGTTTTCAGCCCATTACTATCCCACAGTACACAGATCATGGAAATGCAACTATTTTAGTAAATATAAACTGCTAAATACCTTTTCTCATCAGCAGTTAGAGGAGTCTTGTGACTTCTGTCAGTGTTCAGCAGAGCACTGGTTAAAGCTTGTAGGAGGAGTATTCTTTTTGCTCTAGGAGGATGTAGAATCCCTGACCTCTGTCTGAACAGTGTTGATTGGCCCTGTGTTGATCACACGCACTCTTTCAGAAAAAAAAAACAATCTCTCTAGAAATATACACCAAACTGAGCATGTGCAGAGTATCTCCACACAATATGTCTTATCGGGAGATAAGAGGGGGGTACTGGAAGAAGGGGAGGATCAGAGATGTCAGGATCAAACAACCTTTTCATACAAAGCAGAGGATTAACCCTGTAGGTTCCACAGTGAGTATAACAAGAATGCTTTACTGCATATACAGACTGATTTTATTGTTGTGGGTTTAATAACACTTTAAAGTCCTTCTAAGGCCTCATACACACGATGAGAATAGTGTCATGACACTTTTTTTGTGCATGCTAGTCTCATTCCAAAAGTGAAGAGGTTACTAAAGTTACGAAAATTATCATACAACAGAATAAAAATTTGAAAGTGATGTTTTGTATTGTATTGTATTTGTATTGTATTTTTGGATGCAAACTGTACTGATTAAGCGAAAATCATACAATCTGGTATCTTACGAGAAAAATGTTCATGCTTGTCCCTTCAAATAATTTCAGACGAAAGCTGTATACTAACAATCAGATTATCGTACGATCGCTTCGAAAGCTGTACTTTTCCTACAATTTGATATTCAGATTTCAAGTGATTCTATTAAGAAGAATTCAAAATGAAAATACTTGTAACTTAAAGCTGCAGGACTGCTGGATGTAGACTGGATTCCAGTTATTGCAGCTGCACGTTTACGGTATGTAATTTATTTCAGCTAAATTTGAAACTAAGACTCACTGGAAATGTGAACACAGGTCTGCTCTAAAATGGTCATATCATGTGAAAAAACCAAACTGCTACTCTGCGTGTAATGCCTGCCTAATGTCACTATTACTCAAATTTAGCTGTGTAACAAAATCATTCAACAACGTGCTTACAATGTTGACATACTGTCAACTGAAATATTCTCATCTTCACTTCAGTTGGTTCACATGAAAGGACAGAATGCTTTAGACAGGCTGGAGAGGGATGAAGACATTTATAGTTTTTCCAAGAACTGTACAATGTTACTGCCTCAGCTCAGTCACTGTCATGCTGAGACAAAAACGGTTATACTGTATATACTTTACTTGTCTTGAAAATGATGTTATATTCTTACCACTGCACTCAGCATTTTGTGTAGCTTTAAATGAACAGAATATTGCAGCATGTGCCTAAAGTTGTTCATCTGTCCCAGTTACAAGCATGTTTATTGCAAGCTAGAGAATGGCTTAACACTGGAGAACACATTTAACTCTCATAAGTCAAAATATAAGGACTCATTATAGTATCTAAAAAAACAAAGAAATCTGAACCACATGTGGATTTCCTTCCTGATCCTAAGATTTTAAAATGCAATAAAACAATTTGTTTTAGGTTTTACATCTGATGAAATGTTGGGAAAGACATGACTTGAACCACCCTTGACACCACAAACTGCTACTAGAGCCTAGAGAAAACCCCAGTAAATTTGTGTATGGGGCACTCTTGACACTTTGGCAGTCAATCTGTAGGCCCCAGCATAGTTACATTCGGAATACATAATCCTTTGCTAAACTGGGATCTGAATAAAAATTTTGGAGCCCTGCAACAGGTGTTCAGAGCAATGGCAAAACAGAAAAGGTAAGAGCAGGAGTTTTTTGATGCAAAATTTGTAGGTTAGCTTAACAGCACTTTAATGCATACACTCCCATATGACCAACATTGGGGACAATTGTCCATATCTTTTATATTTTTAATCTATTGCTATTGTTTCCTTCCAGATGCTGGGCTGTGCAGGACACCCATGTACATTCACTTGTGTGCTATATTTAATCCACATTAATGGAGATATCTTTTAAAAGTAACATCTTTTGACATCTTTGACCAGTTTTACTCAAAAGATAAGCTCTAACCAATGAATGCATGGACATTAAAGCCCACACACTGTAATCATGGCTCAGAATATAACATGACCTGGCTAAGGCTAGTCTCAGAAAGGAATGTAGACTTGCAGTATTAGAAACGAAAAACACTTAGCAGGAATGTACTCCACTAGTGGCACTATATCTCAGAAGACTTTTAAAAGTCTATGGATGAACTTCAGCTCTTACAAATATTGACATCTGAGAAGAATTCCTTTTTTGCACCTATTCTGTGCGTAAATGGCAAACATTCTATTATCTACTTAAGAGCTATCACTATACAGTATGTCCCTTCATGTAAGTCTTGCCCCAAAGTGGAACATGGTTTATAGACTGAGAATAAATGTAATGCTTAACAGAAAAGGTTGAATTGTTTGAAAAGAGGTGCATTACATTGTTCTAGTTTGACTTTGTTAGTTAACATTTAAAGACATATTCACTAAAAAAAGATAAAACTTTATAAAAAATAGACAATCATCTTTATTTTTAAAAAGAAATGTGTGGCCATTTTAAGCTTTGATTAAATGAATTAAAAAATAAGTCTTTTTCATTACAGCAGAAAACCATATCAGGAAAAATCTGCTACCTTCATCTATGTTAAACAAAAATGACAGTATCATGAAAAGCATTACATTTCTTTTTGTGATTAGACTTTCAAACCCAACATGTGGTCTTGTAATGATAAGACATATATGCAACATTTTCATTCTTTTCTCTGAAAGTTGAGGATTTTCATAAAGGGCAATATGAACAAAAAGCAATCGGTTGGATTGTATTCAGTCAAGTGACATGAAATAGAATCCCAGGTATATGCCTGGCTGCTAAATACTGTATATTTAAAAGTAAAGTCCCTCCTACTGCACTGTTTCATTGTGGTAGGAACACAAAACCATTGACCTCACCCATGCTTCTGAGTTCACCATATACAGTATACTATATGTTTCAACTGAAACATGATACCATTGCCACTTTATCTATATGTACCATTAATATTTAAAAATGTGAACTGTCTATATCCACACCTAGTAAAAAAAATGTTCATAGGGGTTGAAAAATTAATTTATCTATACTATTAAAGCTATAGAGAGCCAATGATTCAGCAAATCTGAACTTCATCAGCTTTGTCTCACTGATATTAAGTAGAAAGAGGGTCTATTTTTACAGTTCAGAGTTAAAGAGATTATGCTGCTATATGACATAGATACCTATATCTGGATTTTTTTTTAGTTTATTTCAACAGTGAATCAAATCATCCAAACTTGAAAATGTGTTTTTGACCCAAAATCTATGTACACCTCATGAGGTGCAATAAACTTGTTTAATCACCATGGTAGCAATGCCATTTCTACCATGAGGCAAGGTGATAATATAATCTCAGATGATACTTTCCTGCTGCTTTTGGCATTTAAGGAGTTGTTAAATTTACATCATTCAAAAACTTTTGCTGTATTACATGCTGTTCATACTCACTCAATCACTATGGGATTTGTTTTCTGTAATCTGCAAAAAAAAACTTGGTTGATTTTGCTGTTCTCTATCTCCCTCTCCTGTCCATGTCCCCACTGCAGTTGGGGATTTGCAGAGCAGCATTGGCAGCTAGTGCACATGCTCTGTTTTCAGTGTATTTCTACTCATTTCCTCCCTATCACATCTGAACAGCCCATGTCATTATAGAGTCACATATGTGGGTGCATACTCTTAGATTGTAAGCTCCAAGGAGCAGGGCCCTCCTAACCCTCTTGTATTGAACTGTATTGTTGCTGTATTGTCTCCCTTTATATTGAAAAGCGCTGAGCAAACTGTTGGTGCTATATAAATCTTGTATAATAATATAATAATAATACCACTCTGGATAACTGTCAGCCCACTCCCTCCTCCTCCATGCCCACTAACCAGCTAAATACAATGAGGATGGGATATTACATCTTGATTGAGGGATGATTCACTTTCCCGTTATTCTAAGACACAGGCTGAAGGGGCGTGACACAGCCTGTGATTGGCAGAAACATGTTATTGCCAAAAAATGATAAAGATTTAATTTCAAGGATATATTTATATGACAGTTTAAAACAGTTTATTGATTTTATTTATTTTTGCTCTATATTCCAAAGGCTATTTTTATTTTTTTGAACACGTGACCAGCAGCAGAGGACTAGAGGTGCCTCTTCATATTGGCACTACTACAGGCAAGCAGGCGTTAAACAGACTCCTCTACTAGTGCTGACAGGGTGCAATCCCAGTTCGCTGCTGTGTCACTGCAAGTAATAAGTTCCAGATGGCTGCACACCTGTAAATCTTCAGTGAAACTTTATTAGTCAGAGTAGCATAAACACACCACACAAGTGATAGCAACGAAGGGATGGATGGTTCACACGTTTCACACTAATAAAGTGCTTTGTCAAAACTGACTGACCACCAAGCCCAAAAGATCTAAATATCTGTTAACCTCCCTTGCAGTCTGATTATGTCAGTATTTCTGTGCTCAAAGCGGTACATTGTTTTCAATGGAAATATGTTGGGTTTTTTTATTGTAGGCCTGTAATTCTTAGGAATAACTCACTGAAATCTATCCAAACAAGAGTCTAGTAAACATCCCGGGTATGATCAAATTGGAAAGACGAAATCATAAATTATAATATAATAAATAATCATAAAAAATAATAATATAATAATAATAAATTTCATTCAATAATGTAATCAAACCAAAAACACTGAAATTTGAAATAGAGCGTCTGATGACAAAATTCCCCACGAATCATTATCACTCAATTCTGCAAGTGGTTCTAATTTACTATCGCTGTTCTCTAGCTGGTCTACAACAGCTTTTGACCTACAGGGGCGCTTTTTGGATGCCATAGACGTTTCTCAGTTTCCAGGCAGAAAGAACAGTAAAAATGTAGGCAGGGCACAGGACAAAGCACTAGGGATAAAATGTATGTGAAATGGTTGATACAGTAATGTAATACTATCAGATTTTGGAGTATTGAGTGAATGTGAAATGTTTACATTTTTGATATTCCCGCCGGTTCCGTTTCCTGTATATCCCATACGTCCTGACGTCGCAGGGAACGGAACCTGGAAGATGGATGCCAGCATCAGCTGGATGACATGTCTGGGGATGCTGCAGGGGGGACATTGCGGGAGCGCAGGACAAGGTAAGTGCTCAAGGGATCCCAGAGCAATGCTGCAGGGTAATCCCGAGTATAGCTCGTGGTTACCGCTTCTGGTACTTAAAGTTAACCCCGAGCTACACTCGGGAATACCGCCAGGGGGGGTTAAAATAAAATCCAGGTGTGTCAATCAACAATCAACAGGGTGGCCAGCTCCTCTATACATGTTTCCATTTTAAAAGTAACAAATTATAACATTTATTTTTACAATATAACAAAAAGCTCCTTTTGTCGTTGTTTCCCTGCAGACAGGCTGGGAAAGAGCTGGGCTATGTGACAGCTCTATATCGACTAGGAAAAGATACATAGATTTTTTTTGTAATTAAAATATTTACAGTGCCATCATTCACATACAGAAGGAGAAGGGATAATGTACATTAAATAGTGCGTTTAGTATCACGTTTAGTGCATCTCCAGCCTTTTTTTTTTTATAGAATGTAGAATATATGTTATTTTTTACTACGGTCTGTGGACCTGTTGGCAAGATTTCTCCTCACTTTTTGTCCAGCTGACAACATTATCATCACCAAAGGAAGTGAGGGGAACCTTCAAAATGGGCACAAGCAGTGATAAAATACCCATTGTTATAAGATTAAGAGCAATCATTAAAGTTGCTTAGTTCTGGGAATGTATAGTTGACATGGCAGTTAAAGTGATATGAAACACACACTGTTTATTTTACATTATCATTTTTTTCTGTATAGACATGATGGCACTGTAATTATTTTAATGAAAAAAAACAACTAAGTACATTTTTTCCTAACTAAGCCATGTAACTCAGCTCTTTCCCAGCCTGTCTGCAGGGAAACAGTGGTAGGAGAAGCTTCTAGTCCTCTGCTACTGGTCATATTTTCGAAATAAAAAAAAACAGCTTTAGAGATACAGAGTAAAAATAAATAACTAATATCAACAAAATGTTTTAAATTGTCACACAAATATATATTTGAAATCAAATATTTAAAATTGCTTGGCCGATTTCTGCCAGTCACAGGCTGTGTCACACCCCTTCAGCTTGTGTCTAAGAATGACAAGGAGGTGAAGCCTCCATCAATCAAGATCTAAAATCCCCCCACCTGTGTTTAGCTGGTTAGTGGGCATGGGGGAAGAGGGAAGGAGTGGGGTATCATTTACCACTGTGTATATGCCCACATGTGTGACTTCATTGTCACCTGGGCTGCTCAGATGTGATCAGGGAAAGATTGCTCAGCACTGAAACACACTGAAAGTACTGAGTAGCAAAGCTAGGATAAGTGTGACATCCCTGAAGCTTGCAACTTTGACAGGAGCTTCCTAGGATAATAAAAACTCTTCAGCTCCCATCTTCTGATCATCCAGCAGTAAAATGTAATTGGTTTCTTTTCACACTCTGTATTTGTTATGTGGGACTCTTGTATGGCTCTTCTTATGGGAAGCACAACATAGTATTCAATCTGAAAGTGAATATATTTGGCCCTGGTGGGTAAGGTGACCCTCCAAAACATCTGAAGATGAGTTCAGAAGCAGAAGTGACATTTTCCATTGTCCCTTAAAGCACATCTTGTTGCACTTATACCATACAATTCTGCCATTCACTATGTATCAGTAATATATTTTTGGATTTCTTTCCTTATGCCTGTCTAAACAGATCAATGTACTAGTCCATCTACTGCAAAAAACATTGCTCGCTTTCTTTACGGACTATCCACTATACGTATCTCATTTGTGAATCTAAAATACTGACACTATACATTGGATGGTAGGAGAAAATGCATTACACTTAAAGTAAACCAGTCATAAAATTAAGCAATTCAAATTGAGCATTAAATAAAAATGCAGAAGCAGAAATGACCTTTCATTAAAATCAAAATGTTGAAATAATCAGCAGATCCAGAGATGCATGCATCTGAAAATGTGCACACATATCTTGATTTTTCCTGTTAAAGTCGGGTCCAGCACTTTAACATTTCACCTCCTGAGCCTTCCCACTGGATACGGAGAATACTCATCTCAATAAAGGCCCAATAGTGAAGTTAGATCACCAGGACGTGATACAGCTAATCTCACAAATTTTCAGTCAAGATTTCTTAAAACGTATATCTGTGGATTTTTGATCACTTGCCAACACTGACAGCTATATTTGTCATCGTAGGTTTAGCTTAAATTGCTTGGGTTTTTGACAGATTTGCTGTAGCTTTACATGAGCCTTGTGACCAGGGCAATTTTATATTTCAATCTACTTTCAAAGCAAAATTTGAAGGCATTATAAACCTTCCTATCTCGTATTTTTCACTTGCATAAGATGTGCTTTCATCATGTAGGTTTCATGGTGTCATTTGTTGCCCTGTGCAGACAGCATATAGTAGAGTAAATCTTCACATCCCATTGTCAGATGTTCCTCTTTGTGTTTAAACATGAGGAATGTGGCATGACATTGCACAGGTTAATGCATGACCTCTGTCTTCAGAACGGACACTTTCTGTGAAGAAACTATATATCCCAAAATGCCTGGGTTTATAAGCCTAGCACTGGGGCAAATGCAGTAATTAGGGCTCATGTACACTGCAGCTCCTAAACTGAAGTTGAAGAGCTGTTCAGCATTTTTTTCAGCAGCCCCTGAACTCTCTCTAATATTTTCCTATGTGTCCATGTACACATAGTCATTTACAGTCATTTGCAGGTAGTTGAGTTTACAGTAGTTTTTTTGAATGCATCAAACTTGCGTTCAGGAGTAGATTTTACTGGCGTTTCAAATGCCAAACGCTTTTATAACCATGTTTATAAGCATTTGCGTTTAGAAGCATTTTTTTAACTGTTCCATGTCCAGATGCTGTCCAGAGCCTTTTTCCACCATCAGAAATGCATGCAAAGCATTTTCCATGTATTCAAATGGACCCGGTACACGAGTGCAGTCAGTTACAGGTTTTGTGCGAAGGAAAAAATGGTAGAACGTGCTGCATTATGCTCATGATGGGATCCATAGTGAATACAACCAGAAAAGACAGGTAATCTCAACACATGCTGCTCTCTCTGCCTCTGCTCTCTCTATTCCTCTCAAAATGTCTGAAATAGTTAATTTTTAACTATTTTTCAGTGCATTCTGGGCATTTGGGAAGGTTATCTTTTAAAAAGGCTCCCAAGCGCAAATGCAGATAAACGCGCATAAACGCGGTATGCAAACGCAGCTAAACTGATGTTTTTTAACCTACGTTTTCCAGCAGTCAGTTTCCATCATTCAGAAGAGTTTTCCAAAAGCCCTGTGTACATGAGCCCTTAGATCTTACACAACCACAAACAGGCAGAGCATTCAAAGAGAGATCGTCATGCCGGAAGAGATAAGTTTTGATCACATTAGCATGCCTACATTTATGATACAACACATAGGAAATAGTAAAGCTAGGATTGGATGCTGTGTGACCCCAGAACAAGAAGTTGCCTGTCCCTCTTTCATATAGGGACAAGCTATATGACTGAATACATGGACATAGGGAATCAATCAGAACTGCAAACTGCCGCCACAGCATGCCAGCACATCATTACAAGGTAACTCAAATAAACAACACAGGGAATAACACGAATGCCTTCTACATGTGGACTGTGTTACTACCTGTAGTACTGTTCCCTGGTATCTCCATGAATTCAACACACTTCCCTCTGTTATGGAGAAGAGACAGAGATGTTGAGTAGTCTTAACGCATTCCTTATCCTATAGTGAAAACGCTGCTCAATACGGTCAGGTGAAAAAAATGGAAAAGAAAAGGGTGAAAAATCTAAGGACTAGTAAGCAACTACAATTTTTGTTTTTGAGTTTAGATATGCTTTAGAGTCGGGCCTATCCCTTCTAACTCTTACAATCCTTTATTGGGTGCTGAGGATGCCAGTTATGTTGGGGTTCAAGTAAACCCTTACAAAGCAAAAAAATGTAGTAATTAAGCATGCAGACAAAATATGTTCTATTGTTATCATGGATAGTGCATAGTACCAACACAAGATAATGTTTAGTGATGCCACTGTAAACAGAACATTTGAGAAGACTTACTACTGGATATTGAACCTAAAAAAATTATTCTATTACTTTCAAGGTCGATCAGGATGATCACGTTGTTTAAGAAATTCCATCACAGAATATCTGCCCATTCTATTAATGTTACTGATGTCTAAAATTACCAACAATTTGTATTCACTCCTTGTGTGGCCTACTATAGCACTGACTTATCAGCCTTTGACAATTCTTATAGATCATGTAACAGAGAGGGACAGCAATGTGATCTACTATAGCTAACTAAAAGTCTAAACTTTTCCCAGCAAACCTTGAAGAGCTGTTTGTTTAAAATCATTCTTTCTTATGTCACCTGGTATGTTCCTATATAGCTGACATATATTGATATTTTTTTAAATTTGGATTGGTTCAATTGAACAGTGGATTCAATTCAACGAACAAGTTATCAGCACAATTCATACAGTCCACTTTTCTCTCTATTACAATATCCATAATAGGTACACACTGGGGCTTCTTGTTTCAGTGTTCCAGCAGAGGGAAGCTAGATGTGAAATAAGAAGTGACCTTGCAGCAGATTATATTTTCTATACAATGCAGGAAATATGAAGGAAATACAAGAATTGAGGTCAAATAAATGGCCAGGAGTGTCTATACCACTATGTTCCAGGATTCCCTTGCATGGAAAGATATCTGGACATATACAAGTGAGAATAAAACTTTAGTCTGGATCCCCCCCCCCCCCATGTGTTGCGAAATAGAACATAAATAGAACATTCTATGAAAGGGAAGAAATCCTTTGATCCTAATATGAAAAATAGCCATCAAGTTTCCCCTAAACCTGTCTCATTGGGTATATGAGAATAATTCAAGATATCATTCAACCAGTAAAAGGAATGATGTAAAAGAGATGCTAAATTGTATGCACTGATGTTAGAGATACCCATTCCTTCCTCCAAATTTGGTGTGTCTTAATACGATGAAAGAGCATTTTGATTTCCATATAAACCCTTGACCACCACTGATTCTAATGTTTTGATGCCCCTGTATAGTTTAGATGGGGTACAATGGTTTTGCAAAACTAGCCATTTGAATAAACTCCCCCTTCCAAAAAATAAAAATAATAAAGAGAGATCGGTCCAGGCCTGTAATTCCTTTACAATTTTCTTTTACAAAGCGAGGTCTGTAGTTTAACTGGCACATATTTATTGGATGTTTACCTATTTTGATACCAAAATAGTTATGTAATGCTTGGCAAGTGATATATCAGATACGCTTGTAATTAGTGAGGGAAGTCTGTGGAAGCTAAAAACAAAACTTTGCATATATTGATGTAGATTTTATAGCCCTAAGACTCCTTAATCTTGGGGATATCTTGCTCCACCTTATAATTAAACACCGACAAATCATCTGCATACAAAGCGGCTCCTCCCCAGTCACCCAGATGTCTATCTGAGGTCACTGAAAATCTGGAAAGGGACTCTAAAGCTAAGTTAAATAAAAGCAGGGACAAGGGGCATCATAATTATGTGCCTTCCTGGAGATGTACAGATTGGGAAAGAAAGCCAGGGTACCGTGCATAGTATATTCTAATCATAACCCCGAAGAGCCACTTGTGTCAAACACTGAACACTGGCATATTTTTCATTAATAATTGAATTAAGTTAATAATTGTGGGACTTTTTTTGTAAGAATTACCTAGAAATTTTAAGTAACATCTTAAGGTAACAATTGGTTTACTGTGCTTCAAACTCCAGCTAGCATGTACCCCTGAGGTCATTGTCAAAATGTAGTCTATGCACAAAAACTCACCATTTATGCATCCCTAAAGTGGCAAACAGTTCACCATATGTGGTTTTGTAAATTGCTCAACATGTAATGTTATTCATCTAATGAAGTCACATTGTGGTAGGTGATACTTTAGCAAAAACCATTAAAAAAGAAAGGATTTATATGGGTGAAGACAGCAGTGATATTAGGGCTTGAATCTCCTTTTGTTAGGTGCTTTATAATGGCAAGACACAAGGTATTACAGCTGAGAGATTCAGTGATAAAACAAGTACAGTAAACTATGGAGGTGATCTAATGAAAAACTTACAAAGAGAGGTCTGTTGATATTGAAGCTTGAAATGTATTTGTGTCTGAAGGGAATAACAGACAGTGAAGTCCAGTTCATTTTGTAAAAATAATATTTAATAAAATATTGTTTTTAAAAAATGAACTGGACTTTTGTAATTCTTACAAAAAAAGTCCCACAATTATTAACTTAATTAAATTAATAATGAAAAATATGCCAGTGTTCAGTGTTTGACATAAGTGGCTCTTCGGGGTTATGGATAGAATATACTATGCACGGTACCCTGGCTTTCTTTCCCAATCTGTACATCTCCAGGAATTACAGACCTATCTTTGTAAAACAAAATTGTAAAGGAATTACAGGCCTGGACCTTTCTCTTATTTTTATGCAGAAGTGTAATATATATATATACATATATATATATATATTAATGCCATATATATATATATTTATTTATTTCTATACCTGGCATAAACTGATTGTTCCTATTCTGTTGTACTTACTTAAACTTTCTCCCCCTCTTTTTGAGTTTTATCTTGACAATGCATCTTCATGGGTTTCCCCATTATAACTTCTCCTTGTTAAATTAAGACTGTGCTCCTTATATTAACCTCCTTAGCGGTTTTCCCGAGTGTAGCTTGGGGTAAAATTTCTATACCAAGAGCGGTAACCCCGAGCTACACTTGGGCTTACCATGCGGCGTTGATCAGGGGGTCCCTGCAGCACTTACCTTGTCCTTCGCTCCCGCGATGTGTCCCCTGCAGCGTCCCCTACCATCTCCTCCGGCCGATGCCAGCATCCGGCTTCCGTGTTCTGGTCCCTGTGACGTCGGGACGTACGGGCGCCGGAACCGGCGGGAAATTTGAAATTTAAAAAAAATTTCATTTTTGCTGTCATTGCTGTTTCAATGCATTTCACATAAATTTTGTCCCTACTGCTTTGTCCTGTGCCCTGCCTGCATTTCTTTCTGCCTGGAAACTTAGAAAAGTCCATGGCGTCCAAAAAGCGTCCCTTTACGTCAAAAGCGGTTTTAGAACAGTGATAGTAAATCAGAACCACTTGCAGAATTGAGTGATAATGATACGTGGGGAAATTCGTCATCAGACACTGAAAATGCTTTTGCGACTTTGTTCAGCGATGTGCGAATTTGCCTCTGTATTTCAAATTTCAGTGTTTTTGGTTTGATTATATTATTGAATTAAATTTATTATTATTATGTTATTATTTTTTATGATTATTTATTAAATTATAATTTATGATTTCGTGTTTCAAATTTTATCCTACCCGGGATGTTTACTAGACTCTTGTTCATACAGATTTCAGTGAGTTATTCCTAAAAATTACAGCCTACAATAAAAAACTACATATTTCCATGCAAAAAAATGGTACCGCTTTCAGCACAAAAAATCAGAAAGAATCATACCGCCGAGGAGGTTAAAGATCTGTATCTGTTACAGTCAGTTGGGTTGGCACATTACATTTCCCTTCCTCCATCATCTTGCAATTGTCTAATACAAGCTTTAGCTTAGGTTTCATATTGCCTGACCAACTAAATTCTTCATTTAACCTAAATATGTTGCTAAAAGTGTTCTGTGACAGACCCAACCAGGACAGGGGATTTTGGAGGGGACTAGGGGCTAGCCTTCTGCCCACTGATTATGGCCCTTGGAGACACCAGATCATTCTCTAATGATGGACAATAACATGATGGATGCTGAGAGCGAGGCTTGAATTCTCTGCATGAAGACAATAAATCTTTCCTGCTGGAGTAGATGGAGAGATGTATTATTAAACTTGTACAGGTTATGGTGGCCCTCATGCAGACTGGGTTGGAGAAGCTCCTCCACTTGGGACAGAAATATTTATCAACAATCTCCCTCAAGAATTTTATGAAGATAAATTAATTCCACTTTTCAGACTGTTGGAATATTGTATGATTTTTTTCTTAGGATGGACACATTATACAAGTGAAAGCAAACACCTGATAGACAGCATGTGTAATGCACTTCATGTATACAGGGGTGTGTTTGTTGCCGGGCTGTTTGGGGTGGGCTCCCTGATTAATCAAGGCATTTTTTGGGTGCCTGGCTGTTAGCTATTGGCTGTACTGTTTACCATTTACATTTATTAGGATAATGTGATCAGGCTCTTACCTAATCAGTGTGGGATGTTTTTATTGTTCTTGTCGGGACTTCCCCTATTTCTGAAGTATATAAAAACCTGTGTTCCTGTTCAATAAAGGAGTTCCAGTTTGCATCAAGCTAGTCTCATCTAGTCTTGGGTACAATGCCCAGCTGAAATACCTTGGTCCTGTGACCCATTGGCAAGGAAGCAGTTCTCTAATGGAATCACCCAATCGGGGTGACAGGCATTCCATCACAGGTACATGATCAACAACTCTTTGATAAAGGTTAGCCTCAACCATGTTCTTTCTGTTTTGTGTTGCACTGGTTTAGCCTTTACACTTATTACTTTTTACCATCAAATATGGATTGTGTGTTTTATGTATAATTATTGTGTATACTCTTGTAAAAAAGTAAATACACTCTATGGAAATTGTTGACTTTTTAAGCATATTTGAACAGGAAAACATTATATCTTCATTCAAACATTGTCTAAAGATAACAATAATACACTTGAA
Source organism: Staurois parvus (assembly GCF_062004578.1). Taxonomy (NCBI): domain Eukaryota; kingdom Metazoa; phylum Chordata; class Amphibia; order Anura; family Ranidae; genus Staurois; species Staurois parvus. The sequence continues at coordinate 13,907,468 of NW_028318039.1, read as the reverse complement.
TGAAAAAAAAATGACATTTGCTGTTTCAATCATTTGTTCAACAAAAATAACAATAAATGTAATGGTGTACTGTGGTAAAAGAAAGTACACCCTTAGCCTCAGAAGCTGGTGTTGCCCCTTTTAGCAGAAACAACTTGTTGTAGGCATTTTGACTAGAATTGTCTTCTAGTCTTTCAAACACATTTCTTTGCATAAACATCCAGTTTCAAATCAGAGCATAACATTTCAATGGGATTTAAATGAGGGTTTTGACTAGGCCAGTTTAAGCACTCACATTTTCGTCATGATTTATCCACTCCTTGGTGGATTTGCTAGTGTGTTTTGGATCATTGTTTTGTTGAAATATCCATTTTGGGTTAAACTTCAACTTTTGCACAGATCGCCTCATATTTTCACCAAACACGCTGATATGATAGAGAATTTGTGGTTTACTCAATGACTGCAAGCTGCCCAGGCTCTGAGGCAGCAAAACAACTTCAAATTATTTTCACCAGCATGCTTCACAGTTGGTATAAGGTTAATCTCCTGATATGCAGTTTCCTGTTTGCATCACACATGTCTATGGACATTGTCGCCAAACAGCTTTATCTTTGATTCTTTAGTCTACAACATATTGTTCCAGAAGGCCTGGCATCTACCTAAATTTTGAATAGCAAGCTGCCACTTGCTCCAGTGTTTTTCGGACAGCAAATGCTTTTTTTGGCACACCTTCCATGGAAGTTCAACTAGTTAAATTTCTTACCGATTTTAGATGCATGCAAATTGACACCAACTACTGCAAGCATTACCTGCAGATCCTTTAATGAAATTTTAGGGTTCTTGGAGACTTCCTGTTTTCCATCAAATGGTCAGCTCTTGGGATTAATTTGGTGGGCCGGCCAGTCCTAGACAAATTAGCAGTTGTTTGAAATATATGTCACTTGTAGAATATTTTACAGTGGAATGATTGAATTAAAAAAAATAGCAATATTTTGAAGCCAGATTCATAGGCACCCATATTTCTGAGGGCCTTAGAGAACGCTTTGGTTCTTGTCATGGTGACACCACACACATCAATAAGAGTAGAGAGCACCCGAGATATCTGAGGTTTAAATACGTCAGGATCCACCTGCATACCCCCAAATGATCCCAAATCACTGGTACCTAACCTGGAATTCAAATTTTTCTAATTTTGTGATTTTACTTTTTCCAAATCTGCATTTTCATGAGTTTAGATTAAGAGACTAAAAGCAGTATTAAACCCCCCAAAAAAATGTAGTATATTGCAGCTTATCAATCTTTAGATGTAGTGGTTGCATTAATTTCCTTTTCTTAGGCATTTTTCCCTCTGATTTCACCTGATGATCTAGCCATTATTAGAGTGCCTCCACTCTGGATGAAGGAGCACAGGCGGCACAGGGGTTAGTTTGGGGGGAGTGGAGTGTTAGCTGTACTATCAGATTTAGATACACTAACAAACTAAAGTCAAACTCTAGCTTTATTAAGAGTTACAGTAAACAGTTTATTTCTTTTGGGATAAACGTTTTACATGAATAAATAAAAGCTAATCACTGTAAGCATCCCTGCTGGCGACACATGGTTTGTCTCAACACTCTAAACTTCTAATGCAGGAAACTAATGCAGCCATCACATCTAAGAATTGGTAAGATGCTATATTATAAATGTTTGCTTTTGGGTTTAATTCCACTTGTATACATTCTGTCAATTTTTTGTGTCTATTGATCAAGTATATCACCTTTATTCATAAAGGCTGTTTGAAGAAGATCTGCCTGTTCAAGTATGTTTTAAAAGTCAACAATTTACATAGGATTTACTTACTTTTTCACATTTGTTATCTTTTGGGAATTATTACACAGTAACACATACGTTTTGCATATATCTTTGAACTGAAGGCTGTGGTTACAGTTGAATACTTGTGTAATTTTGTTACTTTAATTTAGCCATTTTAGTATTTATACCTGGTTATTAGCACCCATTATTTACATTATAAGACTGCAGTATTTTCTAAAATTTTGCAAAAAAAAAAACACAAATCAGACATTTCACATCCATTGTCAAAAAAGTTAATACTATTGTTATCAAACTCTCCCATAAAAATACAATATATTCGTGGGTTTTTCTAAGGCTTAATCCAGAAGTGCTGGTTGCAGAAGTTTAGTAACTAGTGCAAAGCTGGACAAATGCAAAGTATGCTCTCAGTCATTTGGCTCAGTTCACGCAGTCAGGCCTGGCTGTTGGGTTGACTTGGCAGGTGTCAGAAATACCTGCCAAGCTCCCACATTCAAAGCCTATAGAGACACAGCCTAAATCCAGTCCCCTTCCGTGTCATTAAGCATTTCACTAAATTGCTGCTGGGAATTTGATTTGCATTCAGTTTTTGCTGCCATCGATTGGCTGTATGTTAAAACTGACACAATCAAATAGTAACAACAATTTAAAGTATCAGTCATCACTAGGTTTTGGATGCCAAAACTTAATTGTTATATTCTAGTCAGAATGCTGGAAAAGCAAAGATCATGAGATGTAGATAGTCATTGTCAAAATAAATGTGTTATGCCAAGCCTCAAAGGGAATTATCGCAAATAGGAACAGATCAATAGTTTCTGCTTTGCAATATGCAGTCACCAACATCTTCAATATAGTTTGTGTAGTTTACAGTCCAATTACATGCAGCGCAGATAACTGTTAAAATGTTGAAAGCATTGGAAAATAAATATTGTTTACTGTAATGCCTATAATTAAAGTGACCCTGTCCCCAGGTTACACTTTGCTAAATCAGAATTTATAACAACACTTACCCAAGTTCCTATTATCCTGCTAATTAATTTCGTTTTTGTAAACAGATCTGAAGTTCTCATCAGCCTTGGACACTTCTGTGAGTGTCAGATATTTTCTTAATCTAACAGCAGCTGCTGCTCCCCACTGGTCCTGATGTCACCAGGTTCAGTAGATGCTGTCTCTGAGGACTTGGTCCCTGCAATCTGCTACACTCACAGTGTAGGAGCTATGTGATATGTGCCTGCACACACTACAGGAGACAGCACAGTGGAAACAGGTTCTGCTCATTAAAGGCAGGGTGTATAGTATTTAGCACACAAACCCTAAAAACTCTGCCAGTGGTAAAGCTGGCCATATACTTGTAGATTTTTGGACATTCATATGAAAAATCTCATCAGTACATTCAATAATGCCAACAAAGACTTGATGAATGTCAATTAAAAATACAAAATGTTGCTTCTGCACACAGCTTCTTCATTATAATTATAGCAGATTGCAGAATATAAGTTTCCCAAGGCAGTGGCCAGCAGCCCTGATGACATCAGGTCTGATGATAAGGGGGTTAGTAGGGAATTTTGGAGAAGCTGCCGCTGTCAGATTAGATTGAGAAAGCCTCCAACACTCCCAGAAGTGTTAGCGTTTAAAGAGAACTTCCAAGCTCGTTAACTAATTTAAGGATATAAGGTGTGATATACTGTACATATACAGTATATATATATATATATATATATATATATAATGTATATACTGTAATTTTTTTATACTAGTAATGGCGGCAATCAGCGACTTGACTATAGGACTGCAGCGGGCATTCTGATACTGAGGGTGGAACTGACTGTCACTGACATCCCCAGTGACACCAATACAGTGATCAGTGCTAATAAAAAGCACTGACACTGTACTAATGACACTGTATATATATATATATATATATTTATTCTAACTAAGACTTATGCAGGCCATAGATGGGTCGAAAATCGGCCAATTTTTGCACCATTAATGGGTTAATTGGTCGGCCGTTTTTCTGGATTTTGGCAAATTTTTTTTATCGGTAAAGTTGGGTAAAAATTGGCCGATTTTCGCGGCAACGATGGACAAATCAGCCGATCTTTTTACCGATAAAAAATCTGCGCATGAGCCGTGACCTGGAAGAAGAAGAAGAAGAAAAAGAGAAGGCGAAAAAGAAGAAGAAGAAGAAAAAGAAGAATAGGAATTCCAGACCGCTATTATATTTGACATGAAAAAGTATTGTGGTTGCAACAATGTATCTATTTGTATCCGAATAAAAACATCTATATCCAAAATGGATACAAATAGATACAATGTTGCAAATGCTATACTTTTTAATGTCAAATATAATAGCGGAGCTCTCTGCAGGGACAGAAGTAATTAAATGCCGGCCGTAGGCGGGACGAAAATCGTGCGATTTTTTTTTACTGTTGGTGGTAACGTCGGCCTATTGAACGACCGATTTTTCGTTTTTTTTTTTTTAAACGGCCGGTTTTCGACCCATCTATGGCCTGCATTAATCTACTTCCACCCCCATTCTAAGACTATCCTATCTACCCTATAAAAGAAAAGATATGTATACTTACCTATTCTGAAGCCGCTCTGGTCCAGCACCAGCTTCAGTGTAGAGGAGGGAAAGCCGACAAAGGCTGCCTCATCGTGAGCCTTTGGGTGACGTCATCACTCAGGCTCTGCAGCTGCTGCCTTTCCTGTACGCTGAAGCCGGAGTTAGGGCTTGATCAAGTTACCAGACCAGAGCAGCTCCATAGTAGGTTAGTACAGGCTTTTCTTTTGAAGGGTAGATAGAATAGTGTTAGAATTTGTCTGGAATTCCACCTTAAGCCTACAAAGTGTAATCTGGTAACAGGATAACTTTACCTTATAATTTGTATGGTGATATATGTGTAATGATGGGCAGAACACCCACCTGTTCGCGGTTGAACATTTGAACATACCCAACCGCGAGGTCAGAGGGGACAATTCACAAAGCTGTATCTTACTGCATCTAAGTATGCGGTAAGATACTGCACAGCTACTAAAACATTCTTTAATGTTTCAGCTGTCAGAGGGGTTCCCCGCTGAAAGCTGAATGTAAAAAATGTAAAGAAAAATGTGTGGGGTCCTCCCCATCCATACCAAGCCCTTTGGGCCTGGTATGGATTTTGAAGGGAACCCCCATCTCAAATTTGTTAAAAAATTGCGTGGTGGTCCCCCTCAAAATCCATACACGTCCCTTATATGAGTATGCAGTCAAATAGGTCAGGAAAGGGGGGACAAGCGAGCACCCCCCCTTATTAACTCCTTAACCACACCATGCACATGCCCTTAACATGGGGGAGGGGCTTTGGGGCAGGTGGGCTCCCCAAGAAAGCGTCTTGCCCCCATATTAACGAGGACAAGGGCCTCTTCCCCACAACCGTGGCTGGTGATTGTGGGGGTCTGTGGGTTGGGGTCTTATCAAAATCTGGAAACCCCCTTTAACAAGGGGGCCCCCAAATCCCACTCCCGCATGATAATGAATATGGGGTACATGGTACCACTACTCATTCACAAAAAAAAAATGTCTCCCGAAGTAGATCAAATGTCAATCACGATGCTCGCCACCACTGCCCACCTGAAAAAACAAAAGCGAAAAATAAATGCTCCACTCTCAAAGCTGGCTCTCGTCATCTGACAGCTGCGCCGGGATGACAGTTCTTAAATACTGTGATGACATCACAAGGCGGGGTCACCCCCTTGTGATGTCATCATGCTCTGTGATTGGCCAAAGCATTGCACCTGACTTGTGGTCAGGTGCATTGCTTTAGCCAATCACAATACACTGTCGGGGGGGGGGGGGCAGGGGGTGTAGTGCCAGGACAAGTATGATCACTGCAGGAGAGCAGGCTGAGTTCCAGCACAACTAGAGAATAGAGCATGTTGTGCTCTTAAGCCTAGTGTGGTCAGTTTTTAAAGCAGTAGTAAACCACAGCAAAAAAAAACAAACTTGGGCCTGAGAAGTTTAAGTCATAATGTGCTAGTATGCACCAGATATGACAGACTTACCCGAAAATGAATCCCTCCAGTGGCGTGCTATCACCGCTGTAATCACTTCCATCTTCATCCGGTCTCCCTTCCGGGGAAAAGGGCTTCGCCAATATGAATGGCCGAGCCGTGATGACGTCACTCCCCCGCATGAATGTGGGAGTCACTGTTTATGGCACAGGGCTCCAAAGGAATGCTCCACAGGTTTCCACGGTATGCCAATCCTTCAGAGCGCATGCTCCGGTGATATCACCAGATGCTTCTTTAGTAAATATGTTTACAGTAATGTTTACTATACCAATAGGTAAGTGTAATTATAGGCTTACCGATAAGTAAAAATCAACCAAGGAAGTGTACTCCCACTTTAATAGGAAAGCAGAGGAACTGGCAGGAACAGCAGGGATAAAGGAAGCAATACAACAAAAAAGAATACTTATTCATACAAGTTCATTGCACAGCAGACACATATCAGGAATACGAAATGTTGGATTTACATACTGTTTAACCGGTTCCGTGCCGCCCTATAATAGAAATAGTGCTACAGAGCGTCATGATTGCTCAAAATCATATATATATATATATATATATATATGTGATTTTGCAGGTCTGGGTAGGGACCCAGCCTCGGTTGTCAATCACAGGGTCCCGGCCGGTGATTACTCACCAGCACCTGGTGATCGTCGAGGGAGAAACCTGTATATAAACAATACAGATCTCTCCCCTGGCAGCTCCTGCACACTGCTTTGTATGGCTCTGTACAGCAGAGCCATACAAAGCAGTGTGCTTACAGTAGAAAGCACAGACACAGCACATATGTACATTTGCAGTACTGGGTAAGGAGGGAAACGCACCCTACCCACACCGCCATTCGCAGCCTCGGCCTCGTGTCCTGGAAGGTGATTTATCTCCAGCACCTGGTGATTGCCGAGTATCTCCAACGCTCTGGAGGGCAAGTGTTTAACCTCCCTGGCGCTGTTCTTTAGCTGGTCTAAAACCGCTTTAGACCTAAAGGGACGCTTTTTGGACGCCATGGACATGTCTCAGTTTCCAGGCAGAAAGAACAGTAAAAATGCAGGCAGGGCACAGGACAAAGCACTAGGGACAAAATGTATGTGAAATGGTTTGATACAGTAATGTAATACTATGTGATTTTAGTGTATTTAGTGAATGTCACTTTTTGTCATTTTCAAATTTCCCGCCGTTCCGTCCCCGTACATCCCGACGCTCGCAGAAGACGGAACCCAGATGACAGATGCCAGCATCCGCCGGATTACTTTGCCGGGGACACTGCAGGAGGGACATCGCGGGAGCGCAGGATAAGGTAAGCGATCGAGGAATTGCGGAGCAGCGCCGCATGGTAAGCCGGAGTGTAGCTCAGGGTTACCACTTGTGGTACTGAAACTTTACCCTGAGCTACACTCGGGAATACCACCAGGGAGGTTAATAGCAAAAAGTCAAAAACACCGGTTTTGTTCTCAAAATTGTTGATTTTTGTTTATAGCACAAACAATAAAAAATGCACAGGCAATCAAATACCACCAAAAGAAAGCTCTATTTGTGGGGAAAAAAGGACGTAAATTTAATTTGGGTGCAGCATTGCATGACTGCGCAATTGTCAGTTAAAGTAACGCAGCGCCGTATTGCAAAAAATGGCCTAGTTGGAAAGGGGGGTAAATCCTCTGGAGGGCAACCAAAAAGTAAAAAATATTGTTTTCTTTCTTAAAATTGTGGGGGGTTTTTGTTTATAGTGAAAAAAAATAAAAAATGCAGAGGCGATTAAATACCACCGAAATAAAGCTGTAAAGATAAAGTAATACAGCGCCGTATCGCAAAAAATGGCCTGGTCAGGAAGGGGGGTAAAGGAGGGCAAGTGGTTAAGTGAGAGCTAATGAGAAACTTCAGGAAGATATTTAGTGCAGCTTTCCTCAACCAGGAAGCCCAGGCACCCTGGGGTGCCTTGAGATTTCTTCAGGGGTACCTTGGCAAAATGTCTAAAAATTGCCCAAAATTTATACTCAAGCTAGCTGGTGGAACAAGCCTGCCTTTAAGTTACACAAAGGTTTTTATTGTGCAACATTACGACCTTCTAGTCGCTGGCATCCTGACAACCAATAACATCATCAGTTGACCCTACCCTGCACAGCATCTTAGTTTGACCCTTCCCCCGCCCCTCTCCATGAGTTCTGGGGTTCTGATGAAGAAAAACCGAGTGAGAAGAGAAACACTGGAATACTACTCAGTACCAGTGCACAAAAGTGTATTTGCTTTGGCAAAATAAATCACCTCTAATGTTGGGTGTCCTACGTGTGGATGTTGCTGCATTGTAAAAAACTTTTAGAATAGTTTTTCACATTTTAGAATGGGGTGCTTCAAGATTGTCCATAATTTTAAAGGGTGCCTAGACTGAAAAAAGGTTGAGAAACACTGATTTAGAGACTACACTTAATTCAATTACATATTTGTTAAAAAAATAATTGTATGTATTTTCATGCAATTATTATTTGTGCCTAAATCTGTCTTGGTATCAGCTTGTTGTTATCCTCTGCACAGTAGAGCTCACACTGGGTCAGTGGATGTTAGTCTAACACTGAGCATGCTTAGAGACGGGGTGACAGCACAAGTACACTCAACATACAGAATTTACATTCCCTTGTGCTTCCACAATCATGATGTGTTATGCCCCATGTGAATTCTGAATGCAATACAAATTAGCTCACCTTACTGGGCAGAATCATTTAGTACGCCAAAATCATTTCATTTGTTTATTATTTGCAAACAATGCAATGTACTATGCAGCCTCCAAATTGCTATAGTAACTAGAAAGTGAGATCCGGCAGCCTGTGAACTTTTGCATATCAGTACAATGTGACTATTTGTCTTTTCAATCACTTCTGTTAATTATTCATATTTGTGCAAGAGTTAATGAGCCTTAATAAATATCCTAATGCTTATCAGCATATTACAGAACGGACAGAAAAAGATAAAGGATAGTTGATCTATAAGAGCCTACTGTAATAAAGAATGATAAGGTCAAAGGACATCTGCGGTAATAAATTGTGCATGAAAAATATCCACATATACTTGATTTAAAAAGAAATAATGGCCTTTTAAACAAGCACAAATGCCTTAGACTCGACCCATAGTTGATTCATTAAAATGATCATACTGCATGCAGTGCTAAACATAGACTGCATGCTTAAATACATTCAGCGAGCTGTACTTCCAGAAAGATGATCAGTAATTCCCGCATGTCTGCTGGAGTCATCATTACAAATGTAAATAACTTCAACTGTCAGACTGTCAATAGAACTGTGACAAATTAGGCAAGTCTGCTGCCTGCTGGGTACAAAACTACATAGAAGAGGGATAAGCCTCTACCCGGGATATAGGATTGTTCTCTCCTTATACAGAAACACTCCAAAAAGACTATTTAACAATATGTAGTTCACAAATCAAATAAAATATGTTGTTGACAGTCTGTCAATGTCCAGATCAATCCAATATTTATATTCTAAAGTGATTTATTAAAGGGATAGAAGCAGTGAATGTTTACTTTGCATTGTGAATAACATTAAATATGGCAATTCCAATCATGTGCGAAGGCAATTACAAAAACAGGAGTTTTTCTAGCATGTGATTGTATGAAGAAAATCAGAGGTCTCCAAACTATGGCCTGCAGACCACATCTTACACATCTCTAGGGTCAATGATTTATCCATAAGGTGCATTGAGCACTATGGTCTGCAGAGGCTAGTTATGGCCTCTGCTTCAGATTTAAGGGGCGCACTCTGATAGGGACTCTGATGTAAAGGGGGGACTCTGATGGGACCCTGTTATAAGAAGGGAAGGACTCTAATGGGGAACCTAATGTAAGGGGGTACTCTGATGGGGACCCTGATGTAAGGGGGATACTCTGATGAGACTCTGATGTAAAAGGGGGACTCTGATGAGGACCCTGATGTAATGGGGGCTTTGATGGGGACCCTGATGTAAGGGGGTACTCTGATGAGAACCCTGATGTATTTGGGGGGTTCTGATGAGGACCCTGATGTAAGGGAGGTACTCTGATGGGGACCCTGATGTAAGGGGGTCACTTTGATGGAACCCTGATGTAGGGGGGGGAGGACTCTAATGGGGACCCTGATGTAAGGGAGGGGTACTCTAATGGGGACCCTAATGTAAGGGAGAGACACTGATAGGACCCTGATGTAAAAGGGGGACTCTGATGGGGACCCTGATGTAATGGGAGCTATGATGGGGACCCTGATGTAAGGGGGTACTCTGATGGGAACCCTGATGAAATTGGGGGGTTATGAGAACCCTGATGTAAGGGAGGTACTCTGATGGGGACCCTGATGTAAGGAGGTCACTCTGATGGGACCCTGATGCACGGGGGTAAGGACTCTTAATGGGGACCCTGATGTAAGGGGGGGTACTCTAATGGGGACCCTGATGTAAGGAGGTCACTCTGATGGGACCCTGATGCAAGGGGGTAAGGACTCTTAATGGGGACCCTGATGTAATGGGGGGTACTCTAATGGGGACCCTGATGTAAGGGGGTCATTCTGATGGGGACGCAGATGTAATTGGGGATTATGATGAGGACCCTGATGTAAGGGGGTTACTCTGATGGGGACCCTGATATAAGAGGGGTACTCTGATGGGGACCCTGATGTAAGGAGGGGACTCTGGGGGGGGACCCTATTTGTAAAATATATGACGTGGCCCTCACAGGTTCGTCTAATTCACTAAGCTCAGTTAACATTGACTTTTCCAATTAAACATTCTCTATTCCTTTCATAAACCCACCTTATTATGTGATACTTGAAAACAGGTACAGTAGATGCCAAGGCACAAAGCAGTGCTGGGGTTTCTGTAATGCAGTCAGCTATAAAAGGTGTCAAAGCTGCTCATTTTCCACTATTCAATATTCAGCAACAATATACAGTAAACATAAGAAAACACTGCGGTCCCGTATCAAGCCAGGAGAATTGCCAATGTGTGCTTTCGATGATTATACTGTATGCAGAAAGATCTGCCTGGTCTGTAGAGAATTCAAGCAATCATAATACATGAGCTTCCTGATTTTGTGCAAATTGGACAAATCATATGTTTATTTTTGCAAATAGAACAAATTAACAATTTTATGATAGCCATGTGATATACATTATTCAATTTTACATAGAGATGTTCGGCTATAAGGATACCCTGATCTACCCTGACCCACTATTTCATCTTTTGTGCACATTATCTGCTTTATTCAATAAGGCAATGAAAATAAAAATACTTACAATATGTACATGGTGCATTTACCTATAGAATCAATCAGATCTGAGTTTACTCTATATAGATGTAAGGTTCCTGTAGATATATTAACCAATCACAGTACTATTTACTATACTCAGGTTTTTGGTTTACTATGGATAGATCCTTAAACCACAGACACACAGATTACTACACAATTGAAAGACATATATGTGGACTGTTACTAGGATTTGTCATTCTGTTCAGCCAATTTTGTGATAGATATACCCCTACCCGATAGCACAGCTAGGTCCTCAACTTCTATTATACAGAAACACAGCTACGTAAAGAACAAACCACAAGACTCCTGCTTGGACAATGATGGAGCAGCAGAATGCTAAGGAGTCGTCACTCTGCTCTCCCCATCAGCTCATGTGCAATGCAGGAGATCCTGAGTTCTTAGTGTCTTAGTATTGCTGTTAGGAGTTTACAGTAGGCTCTGCTGTTTGAGCCTGGGTTCACACTGATGCGGTGCGGCACATCACATTTGATTCGCACGGTAAGCGTACTGCATTCCTGTGCAAATCATATGCGATTTCTGTGCAGTGCAATCTGGGCCATACATTTTGTATGGCTCAGATCGCAACGCATCCACACCAATATAGTGCAGAACCGCACCAGAATCGGATCCCATGGGTATTCACACCCATGCGATCCGATTTTGCACGTCGCACCACGTTTTGCGAACTGATTTCTCGGTGTCGTTAACATACACACCCGCAGCGATTCGCAGGAACGGGGTGCGATCATGATGCGGTGTGGAAGTTGCACAGAAGCCGGTGCGAATTCTGCACTGCATCAGTGTGAACCCAGGCTTAAAGGTAGACACTCACCAGTCATACAGATGTCTGTAAGGCATTTTTCTCTTGCACACAAGACTCTGCACTTTAATAATTTAATGAACAGTCACACTTGTGCTAGTACTACTGACAGCTTTGCTCTAAAATAATTTCTGCTTGGTTAGTATGGGCTTCAGCACTTTGTACATCATTAGCAATCTGCATACTGTCTACCTAAATAAACCTGATCACAATAAATGGCGATGTAACATGCAGAACAATAAGGAACACTGCTACTTGGGGATCCCCCTATCACTCTGCTGCTGACATTACAGAATTATTGTGGTTGAATGGTAAACACAATACCAGAATCAATACGTCCACGCTGTGTCATCTGAGAGAAATTGGAGATTTATTAAGAACAGAGTCACACAAACAGAACAATGCTCAATGCCTTAAAGTGGTTCTAAACCCTTACACACGCCCAGTGAAGTGACTTGTCTTAGGTGATACACAGATATAAAACAAATCCTCATGCTAAAAGTTGTAAATGTTTATGTGCAGTATTCTTTTCTTTACAGCCATTCAAAGTGCTGAATTTATAAAGCTTGTCTGAGCTGTCAGAAAACAGGGGGAAGAAAGCTGAAGTTACAGAGCTCAGTGATGAGAGGTCTGAGAGCTGACTGGAGGGAAAAGACACACCCCCCTCCACACAGCTCACAGGAACAGAGCTGAGGCTGTAAATCTGCTGGAGCTCCCTCCCCTGTCACCATTTTTCTCTTGGTGTCAGGAAAACTTGTCAGAAATGACTCATGCTGATAGCAGAGGAACAAAACAGAAGACACTTAGTACTAGTAATTGAGACAAGTACACACTATAGAGGGATATGCTTTTTTCATATTGCATGCTGATGGCTGCCATTACTAGTATAAAAAAAAAAATTCCAGTATCTATACCGCCATTTGTAGACGCTATAACTTTCATGTAAACCAATTCATTTACATGCATTGGGATTTTTTTCAGCAAAGACATGTAGCAGAATACATTTTGGCATAAATTTATTAAAAAAATTTGTTTTTTTACTGGATATGTTTTATAGCAAAAAGTCAAAAATATTGGGGGTTTTTTTCAAAATTGTTGGGGGTTTTTTGTTTATAGTGCAAGAAATAAAAAGAGCAGAGGTGATCAAATACCATCAAAACAAAGCTCTATTTGTGGGGAAAAAAGGACATAAAATTCATTAAATGCACAGTGTTACATGACCGCACAATTGTCAGTTAAACTAACACAGCGCCATATTGCAAACAATGGCCTGGTCGGGAAGGGGGGTAAATCCTCTGGAGGGCAAGTGGTTAAAGCTGAAACCATCTATACACAAATGTTTTGCCTTTCATTTCTATTTTAAACTGAATGGGTTGTTTTACAAGGTGAAGATTCACCTATACTTTAAGGTGTTTGTACCATCTGTGCTTACCCATAAGGCTCATTTCATCCTGTACATTGTTATACATCCCACACTGCACGATGACAGATCAATAATAGCACCCTAATTCTGGGCTGCTGTGAGTAATCCTATGTCACCTTATTCTTTCTATAATAAAGCCTGAGGATATAGAACATAGACTAACCCTAAGATTCCTGGTGTATCAATCCTAGCAAGATCAGTAGTACATTTACATGAATATAAGGGTTACAAAGCAGTCAAAAAAATCATCATAACATAACAATAATTAATATTACTTGATTTATTTGTTAGTTTTCTTTTTGCAGTTCTGTTTTTATAGTTTACTTTGTCAGCCAAGCATGGTACAAGCTCTTACGCTAACGAATGACCATTTCTACAGAACACATTCAATGCCATTATATAGGATTCCACTTACACTACAGAGCCTCCTAGTGGCCACCAGGTGCCTGCACAGAAGCCATCTGTGTTCACTGCAGGGCATCTCGAGAAACCTGACAAAGTCAGCAGCACTGTGTGAAAATATCTGGATAGGCTACATTTACACTTGCCTCCTGCTTTAGTTTTATTTAAATGCAGAGAAATTGATCTGGGATGTATAAACAAATGTTAGACTTCACTGATCACCTTCTCCTGTGTTCAAATGTACCTGCATTTACATGTACTGTATTTAGACATATTTTTTGAGTATTTTAATCTGCCCCTGGACTCACAGATTGCTATTTTCTCTTAGGCTCTGTTCACACCTTGCAACTGCAATCTCAGCACAATCGGGAGTTTTTGGTGCCATTTTTCTTTAACCCTTACGCTGCCAGAGCCGTTTTTGCAATTTTTTTTTTTAGACATGTTTAAAAAATCATTTTAAGCCTGAAGATTTCACAAAACCTCCAACCCGTTATATATTCTATGAAGGCAGACACCCTAGGGAATAAAATAGCTGTATTACCAGTTTTCTATTTCACACAATATTACCACAAAGGTCAAAGGTCTTTCAGTAAAAAACACTCTAAAGTGGATTTTAGGGCAATAAATGACCCAAATGTCTCCTCTGGCTTCCATTCAATGCAGACCACATTGCAATACATTGCTTCTCAGGCTATGCTAGCTAAGAAAGTGACAGTAGTGACCCTAAAGTGACACATGATGCCTTCCAGGTCACAAAACCTGCCATGATGCTCCCCTGGCCTGCAGATGGGCAAGCAGGGCCTGGAATCATAGTGGGAGTGTGCACGCATGGGGGAGCTGTGCAAATGTTTGGGCGGCAGCATATAAGTCCCACTGGTGTGAACTGGGGCTGACACCATCAGTGTAAATGAGACCTTAGTTGAACTAAGATAAATGCACATATTCGCCAGCACACAAAGGAGAAAAAAGGCTTTTATTGCAGAACGATCACATCACAAAGGAATAAGTGCAATGTTTCGGAGCTGCACAGGACCCCTTCGTCAGGCATGTGATAAAATGCAGCCGTGAAAAAGAAAAAAAAATATAAATACATAAACCACCAATCAGATCAAAATATTACTAGCATTAGATGGACCAAGATAACCTATGCAGTTTATTGGGATTACAATCAGGGAAACGGTAACAGCCACCGTTAACCCTATCTAAGCTATTGATCGGGTACATCAGCCAGATATGTCTGATCAGGATCATAGCCTTAGTTGAACTAAGGTGAACGACCAAGGCAGGATTTACCAAGTTGGGAAGTGAGGTGAGATATCCACGTCAGGAAGATTCACTTGAAGGATGCATGTAGAAACACAGGTCCTTCTCACCTTACAGTTTAGTAAATCAGCCCACATTTCTTTCACCTCAACCCAGTTAAATTACCCTTTAAATTAGTCCCCTGATAGTCCATTCAACACAGCTTCAGAATGGTCCTGGATGCCTAAAATGCTAGTTACCTGGCCATTAACTGGGTTGAGCCTGATGGACAGGTAACTACATTTTAGGCATCCAGGACCATTCTGAAGCTGTGTTGAACGGACTATCAGGGGACTCATTTAAAGGTAAATTTAACTGGGTTGAGGTGAAAGAAATGTGGGCTGATTTACTAAACTGTAAGGTGAGAAGGACCTGTGTTCCTTCATTCAATCTATTCAATAGATCCTGAATCACTCTGCATGTTCCAGGACAATGGCTTGGAAAGTACTAAAACAACTGCACAGGAACTATTTTCAGGGGGCATAAGAAAATGAGAGTAAACAGATTTTTCTTAACACAGATTTCCTTTATATCAACCAACAAAAACCTCTACTACTACTACTACCACCTAGGTGGAAGATGGTACTTGTAGTTTATTCATTCACAGGAATCTGTGAATGAATGATGCTACTGTGTGGATGGAGCCCCATGCAGCCAAGCTTTTTTTTAAAAAGTGACATTGGGTGTAGGGCGAAGATCCCCTGCCCGCTCTAACAGGGAGGAGGGATGGGGGGTGAGGGTATGGCTGAAACATGTAACATGTTCCAAAGGTGAACTTTCCTGCACATTCCCCCCCCCCCCCATATGTGTCATGCATTCCAGCATACTCAGTTCATTATATACCAGTGCTCAGCTTTTTGAAAAACTGCTTCTGTTCCACTCAACGTCTACAGGCAGCAAGCAACCTGTCTGGGAAAAAAAGCTCCCAAGCAGCTAAACCTCTCCATCCTGCCTAAATGGCAAAATGGTCTGGAGATTAGAAGTGTGCCCCAATGGGTGCTCTTTCTACCTCTAACAGAAGCTGTCACACAATGCTGAGTTCGGCTGCTACTTCGAGACACAGAGAGAGCACACTGCGCATGTGTGCAATTTGAATGAGTTGGGGGCCTGTTAGGGGAGCACATCTAACCTCCGGCCTGTCCTGCTGTTTAGGCAGCATGGAGGGAGTTCAGCTACCTGGGAAATTTTGCAAACAGGCTGTCCATGACCTATAGGAATGGAGTGGCAAGGGAGCACTTTAGGTTTAGGCGATGCAATTTCCTTGTGATTTCAAAGTGTAGTTGTTCAGTGATTCAGGTGCAATTCTGATGCGATTTGGCAACATTCTCAGTCAGTCTCTCTCTATTTCTCTGTCTTGACATGGACCAGGGATGGAAGATAAGGAACAAAGCAAAGACTTGCAGAAAATGTACTGAAAAAAACTTTTATCTGAGGACAGATAAGCGATTTCCATTCAAGTCTATGTAGCTACAAATTGCATAGTACTACACTAAACTTTCACAGGACCCTTTTTAAAATCACATTAGAATTGCACTGCATATATGTGAACGGCCTCATGTTATTTCACTTGTCATGTGATTCCATGTGTTCTGGAACACATCAGAAATTGCATCTGTGTAAACCAAGGCTATAGGGATGAGTAGTTTAATGCAGGATCTCTTTATACAATAGACATGCCGGTAGTTTTGCTATAGATGTTGAGAATCTTCACACAATAGGCTGTGAATACTCACATCAGTTTATCCAATCATGTGTTCACTTTGAATACCTAATCATGTGTCAATGATTGCCAATGACAGGACTTTGCTTTTCACATTATTGGACAATTGAAGTGAAAATGTACTTTATTGTGTAAAAATTCAATTTATTATTTGAAAATTCTAAATTCCTTTAGTAAATCTGGCTGATTATCTACAACTCACTACAATCAGAATCAGGAGCTTTGAAATGTAAACTGTGAATACTCCTTCATGAACTATTTTGTCTCACTAATGTTATTAAATTACAAACCACAGAAGTAAAAAAAAAAAAAAGGTCCCTTACTGTTATTATTTCAGGTACTTATATAGCACTATCAATGTACACAGCGCTTTACATATATATTGTACATTCACATCAGTCCCTACCCCTCAAGGGGCGTACAATCTAAGGTCCCTAACTCACATTCATACATATATATATACTAGGGACAATTTAGACAGGAGCTAATTCATCTACCAGCATGTCTTCGAAGTGTGGGAGGAAACTGAAGTACCTGGAGGAAACCCACGTAGGCACAGGGAGAACATACAACCTCTAGGCAGGTGGTGCCAAGGTTCAGATTTAAACCAACAATCCTAGTACTGCCAGGCAGAATTGTTAACCATTCAGCCAGGCGGAAGTGCTAACCATCTGCAGTTAAATGATAAAGCTTAAAATAAAAATATATAAAAGTATTGTAATAACTGAGCATACCACAAATTGTTGAGCTTTGCAGTTCTGGCCCCTTTGAAAAAAAATGATCCTTTCATATTCATTTATACACAAAATGTTATATCAATATTAGAAATCAAATATTCATGAAGCAGAAGTTTAGGAACTAAAATAAGTGTTTTAAGAGGCAACATAGCCCAGGGTATGTTTGTGATGGTTATAGATTTGGATTTAATGGCTGTGAAATACTAAAATGTGCACCACTGTGTACTTTCTAAAAACAGGTGTTCTGTGTTTTCAAGATGCTTCTTATGTGACATTTTGTGCAATTTACTTACCCCTTAAACATTCAAACAAAATGACACATACTAATTTTAAAGTCAAGTTATCAAGGAAAGCTTTGATAGCTTGAATTACAATGCACCACTTTTAAATGCTCACTGTGCAGTCTGTAACCTTGTATGATTTCTCAGTGTTAATAATTTATTAAATGAATATTTTTGCCAATATACTGTCTATACGCTACATCAGGTTCTCAGGTGCATCGTACAATATAATGAAGAAGTACAGTCAGGATAAAAATAAAAAAGAAGCTTACATAGTCAGGAAATAGGCATTTGCTGCTTCTTTGATGAGATGAGCAGTATGTGCAATCAGGATGCCTCTCCGCTGAGCTGTAGCCATTGATAGCGAAATGTGCTCAAGACTACCTTGGGGAAGCCACACATGTCACAGGTCAGCTTTAGTTCCATTACAAGCTCAAAACGGTAAAGGAGATTAAAAAACAGACCCATGTTATTGTTATTAATATACAGGTTTTACAAAGCACCAACAGTTTGCTCAGCGATTTACATTATAAAGGAAGACTGTACAATTCAAAAGGGTTAGGAGGGCCCTGCTCCTGACAGTTTACAATCTAAATGGAGAAGCAACTAATATAAATGAAATACCATGTGGACCGCGCATAAATTAAGTGCATTAAATTTAACAATACATGAGTAATATTGCTTCACATATACAAAGTGAATAATTGTAACATTCAGTCCAAATTCTGGAAAATAAAGTGCCCCAGTGTTGGATACTAACAGAGCAGAAACAAAAAAAAGCCCATAGTGTAAAACCATAAAAAAACTTTAATGATGGGGAGAAATTATAAGAATAAAACTCATAAGCAAAGTGCCCATAACCTGGCACTCAGTGTATTCAGCCTTACTGCCTGTGAATAGGAACCAAGATGGCCGCTGCATTCCAGCGTGCGTTCCAAAGGGCTGAAATTACGTCAGCACTTCCTGATGACGATCTATTGATCCAAACTGGTTGAGGTTTGCTGAAACAACTTCCTCTGATGTCATTTTGGAAAGCACACTGGGACGCAGCGGCCATCTTGGTTCCTATTCAGGCAGCAAGGATGTTTTCTTTTGTTTCTGTTCACATGCTGAAACTTGGTTTACTGCCTGGGAGGAGAGGAGAAAGTTTAAAAAGGCTCTTTAAAAACTACACTGTCATTTATATCCATGCTGATCATCATCCTATTTGTTACTATCCTCCAGATCGCATGATTCCCAGGAATGAATATTGGTGCCACTTTTGCCATCACGCATTGGGCTAGTCCCAAACCAGGTGCTTAAGACCAACCTAGAGATAGGTGGTCCATGGCTAACGGTGAGTGCACATCCATGTGGGGCACCGACTGAGCACAGAGGAGCACCTGTCATTTTTGCCCGAAGTTCACCAATTAGTATCCAACACCTGGGCACTTTATTTTTCCAAATTGGGACTGAATATTACAATTATTCACTTTGTATATGAAAAGCAATATTACTCATGTATTGTCAAATTTAATGCACTTAATGTATGCGCAGTCCACATGGTATTTTGTTTGTTTTTATGTTATTGGTTCACAAATTAGGACTGCAGGGTATATTTATCAAAGTTGCATGAATATCTATTCCTAATTCCTAATACAGGATTTATATAGTGCCAATGCCCAATTTGTCATTTACTTTATTATTACAAAACTTTGCATTTTTCCTGATTACAAAAGTTACAAACTCCTGTGCAGAACAAAATCAAGAATATTGTTTGTAACCAGTGTTGGTTTTATTTTCTACTTCTTTTCTCTCTTCTTGCAAGATAATTCCCATTTGGCTAGAAGGGTCCTCTTGTGACTAGTATACTGACAGCATTTATTGAAGCAAGTTGCTTTAGATATGCTTTAGGTAAACACTGCAATATAGTATAATACAAACTCAGTGAAATTAGATATCACATTCGCTGTTATATTAGTACATATAGTAATACAATGTGATCAAGCACTATTGCAGCAGATAAAGGTAGAGCTTCTTATTTTACTTATTTTCTTATTCATGTCAGTGTATTTGTTTGGATAACTGTATATTAAAAGACTCAACTGCAACAGTACAAAAAAATTAAAGTGCCAAATGGACTCCAATTATGACAGTAGGAGACGGCTCATTAAGTGGGTTATGACACCCTAGGCTGGAAGAAGGGGTTCCCATTCATGCGGCACTGTGCCGTTATCGGCAGCCTACTGACTTCCGATCGTTGATAGTTGACCATGAGCTGTCAGTGACAGCTGGGTCACAATTTTGGGGTTGCCAACTGAACGCGGCCCCAGAACAACACAATGACACATGGAGATATTTACTAAAACAGCATTGTACAAAATCTGGTGCAGCTTTGCATAAGAACCAATCAGCTTCCAGGTTTTATTGTTGAAGCTTAATTGAACAAGCTGATTGGCTACCATGTGCAGCTGCACCAGGTTCTGAATGATGCAGTTTTAGTAAATCTCCACCATACTGTATATGCACCACATGGGCGTTAAGGTTCACCAGCTGTGCTACTGCATATATGCATTAGGTTGTTGTAAAGGGGTTCAAGAGGCAGTTATTCTACACAGATTAAACATACAACCAGGCTGAAAAGACTCTAGACATTAAACCAGGCATAAAAAGGATAGATGTAACAATTTAATGACAATGAAGCATTTGTAAGCATTGGATTTGATGATGAAGCATTTGCACTAAGGGTTACACTGTTTCAATTTGCCAAAGTAAAAATACTAACTTAAAATCAGGACACTCTAAGGGTATTACTTAAAGCACTTGCAAAAAAGCTCCATGTGCTGCCAAATGCCACCCACTCCATTGAAAAAATGGACACTTCCAGGAGTGTTGGATTCCTGCTACATTCAGTGGTTAATACCACCAAGGCCTACTTCACTACTTTGTCCTGTAGTGCCAAAGGTCAGTGGCAGGAACCACTGAATGCAGCAGGGGACCAAGAGGTCAAAATTCCCAAAAGTGTCAGTTAATACAGAGATGGTTTCTCTACATCAAAGCAGTGTTTAGAGGTGTAGAATGAAAGATAAACAAGCTTTTACCTAATTATTTCCAATAAGCTCCAATAAGCGCATTGTGATTGGCCCCGCAGTCTTCTGGGACCTGTCCCAGAAGATTGCAGGGAGGGAGGGGGGAAGGAGATCTTCTGCTCGGATAGACTAGGCGATCCGAGCAGACGTGGGAGTGAGTACCTGTCAAAACTAGGTAACCGCTGCCCCCACTCCCAAAAAGATTGCCAAAACGTGAAAAAAGGAGGGGAGGGGGCCTTAAAGCGGAACTTCCCCTGGGTGAAGTTTCACTTTAACTGTCTTAAAAAATAAAATCATTGATGCTCGTATGCCAGAAATAATTTTCAGAATAATCAGATTAGACACAGTAACCATATTGGCCCTTCACAGGTGTTTAAAATATCTGTGAACCCTTACTTATAAGGTTGTATTACAACCCATTCAGTGTAAAATTAAAATGGAAGGCAAAATGTTTGTATAGACATATAAAATAATTTATTAATACTTTATTTTTTAATGATCACATGACCTGTTCTCAGCTGCATACAGCAGTGCACTGATCTTCCCAATTAATTGCTGTTCATGGGGAATATGTCTGCACAAATCTGATCATTGGTGAACAGGCAGGCTGTGCTCCTAGTACAGCCAGAAAACTGACCATGCTGGGATGGATGCATAGCATGGTCAGTTTGAAAATAGGAAAACAGGGGTCTTGCAGAATCACCAGGTAGTTCACGCAAAAGAAGCAATACAAAACGAACACATATCAGGAATATGAAATGTTGCATATTCTTTAGTATTAAAAAGCTGCAGATGACCTGAAATCAGTATGCCTAGAAAACCACAAGATAAACAAAATCAGAATTTGCAGATATACATCCGTCTCTGGTACTCACAAATCTAAGGAGCATTAGCCTATAACAAGATTACCTGTAAGTCAGCATAACAGGTAAACTGTTTATGGCTGCTTACTGTAGGAATGTTTTGCTCAATTTGATTTTGGAAATCACCATGATCTCCATATCACCAGAAAAACTAATGATGCTCTAGGGCAGTGATCTCCAAACTACAGCCTGGGGGCCAGATGCAGTCCTTTGCTTGCTTTTATAAGGCACTTGGGACAATTTTCCCCCCACTGTTGCTGACATAGTTTCTTCCACTCACAACAATGGGACACTATTCCTCCCACTAACACCAATGATGGGGCACTAGTCCTCCAATTGACACCAGTGATGGAGTACTATTCCTTCCATTGACACCAATGATGGTGAGCTATTTCTCCCATTGATACTGACAATAGGGCACTATTACCTCCACTGATTCCAGGACATTTTTATTCCTCCACTGGCCACAGTGCGCACCCCCTAAAGTTTGGCCTTTGGTTTACAAAGTTTGGAGACCCCTATTCTAGCGCAAGGGCACTACTGTGGTTATGGCAGATGGCTGGTCACCCACACCATGGCAACACACAACTCTAATCAAGGCATTGCTGAGCCACCCACAGCATTCAAGAGCAGACAAAGTCCTCCTCCAGGTCTTCTTCATCTCCCATCCTCTGCCGTGCTGCTGGAGTCTCTGATGTGCAGAGGCAACTGTGTGAAGAGGTAACTGGGGGGGGGGGGGCTCTGTGATGGGGGGGGGGAACTCTGATGTGATGAGGGGCTTCTATGTGCGGGGGGCTCTGACAGGAAGGGAGGAGCTCTGATATGATGGGGAACCTCTGTTGTGATGGGGAACCTTGTGAAAGGGGTCTTCTGGTGTAAAGTAAATTTCATCAAGGTGATCATGTACATTTTCCCAGGCCCAGGTTTCCCATTGAAAGATAATATTTACATTTTTCACGTTAGACTTGAGATTTTACGTACTTTTAAAGGGTGTCATGAAAAAAGATGAGAAACTATAATTTGTTTTGGCTTTGTCTTCACGCAAGCAATACAAACCTCACACAGGATCTAAGATTTCCACCCTCTAATATGTTCTACTTTAAAACACATCTCTAATCCAGTCTATTCTTGGGCCTGCAGGCACTGGGGAAAACCCTTAACAAATTGCAGACCAACAAGGGCAGGTCCATCCCCGGAAGATGCTGCTAGAGAAAAGGGTCTCAGTTTTCCTTATAGTAGGAACAGCACTGGTTCAGTTGCCTATATACTGACGCCATTATTGCTCGCATTTTATACAAACTCAATTTTTTCACAGTTTGTTAAGGGCAATGTCAGCCATACAACTGGTTCCTAGTGCTTTACCAATAATAACAAAAACAAACATAATAGTCAAACATGTATGCTTTGTGTTAAACATATGGTATTGCCATTTCAGGGAATATTTCATTTAAGAAACCTTCAGATCTGGGATTTCGATGCTTTACAAACTTGCCTAAGGCATTTACTTTACTTTCTTATCTAAATTCCCAGAGACTTTCTCTGCTTAGTTTGTGTGCCACAATATATATGCATGGTATAACACAAATTGGTACAGGGATGCAATTAAATTGTCCCTCTGTACAATGCTCAACCTTTTTCGAATTCAGATGAACAATGCAAACGTATGAGGGAACCTAGCAAGATAATTCCCTTTGCTGCCCTAATACCCAGTATTGCTAGCTTACAGGTAAAAACATCAGTGTACCTACAGCTGTGCCACGTTATGAGACTGCTTTGGGACCTATGACCAGAAATGCCTTGGATTCTCAATAAACACAACACAAGCTGCTAAAAACACCAAGATTTCCCCAATAACATGGTTAAAATAATGTAGGTAAAATGACCAGTGCCATTTCTCATAGGCTACAACAGATAATTCAAGAGTGTGCAAGTGCGTATATAAAAAGGGAGAGGTAATACAAATTGTTTAAAGTACACCTGGCATTAGAAAAATATGAAGGCTGCCATTGCTCCCCTCCTGAAAATGTAGCCTGAATTCTGATGTTTTCCTTTTTCATTTGCAACACCCTTGTCTCTGGTCTGTGACTCAGGCCTGGTTCACGCCTATGTGTTTTTTTTTTTTCTTTCGCTTTTTGCAGAAACGCATTTAACATGGTTTCCTATGGGACACATTCACATCTATGCTTTTTTCAGCCGCTGCGTTTTTTGAAAGGGTCAGAGATGATATACCTGTAGGTATACTTTAAATGTAGAGCTACTTTTTGACTGTGCAGAGTTCCATTAAAGTATAAGTAAAGGCAAAACTTTTTTTGGTTTTGGATAAAGTGGAGAGGGATTAGAACCCCTGTCAGTTTTTATTTATTTCTGTGTCCCCGTTAAGGAGATTCCCCCTCTCTATTTGTCCTGTTTGCCATTATCTTTGAAACTGAAAGTAAAAGAAAATCCCCCATTTTGGGTTGCCCTTAGAAAATAAATAGAGGGGAAATCTTCTAATTGGGATGCTAGTTCTGGTGACCTGGGGGTCCCCAGGGAATTCTCTTAATTTGCAGTTTTTTTCCTCACTTCCTGTTTAGTTATAGGACAGGAAGTGAAGAAAAATCTCCACAATGGGGCATGGATGGTGAAAAAACAAACGTTTTGCCTATAGTTCTACTTTAAGAGAAAGGAGAAATGGAACTGAAAAGAGACTTCTAACATCTGTCAACATCTGTGCCTTCACCTCCTATACCTTGCAGTTCTCTTGCTGAATTCACCCATAGAGGTCCTGAGGTGGACAGAAGAGAGAAACAAAATAAGGAAAAGGTTATCACAATCTGTATGTTATGAGGCTTGGTGTTTCCCTAGGAACAGGGCCACAAATGCCATTATGAGAAATACAGCCCTGCTACCAGCACCACGTAAATATCTTGGCACATCCCAATGCACATGTGGATATTTTAAGAGCAAGCAGGTATCTCCCAGGTTATTGTTCTCAAAGTGCTCGTCTACAGCTATCACAAAGAAGGATCCAACAGCCTATAATTCCACATGGAAAAACAGTAACTATAACCCTAACAAGAAAAAGCTAATGGGGGTTTAAAGGTACCAAACCATGTAGAACAATAACTATGAAAAAAGGAGAAACAAAAATTTAAAATAATTTACTGCCTTTTACTAAGTTAAAAAACCACCATAATGGTGGAACATGACAATCAAACACATAAATTATAGGTCATAAAGAACCAAAATGTGTTGGATAAACAAAACTATAAAATGTAGCCTAATCACAATTCATGTAGTAACTGATACTTTTAAAATTTTTGTGGCATCATAGGTGTCAGTTTGCAATTGGTTGATTGCTCCAGCCTTGAGCTATAAATTGATACTTTGTTCATGTACTCCAATGCATTTCACGGGGCAAGGCCCGCTTCTTCAGG
This sequence comes from Staurois parvus, assembly GCF_062004578.1. Taxonomy (NCBI): domain Eukaryota; kingdom Metazoa; phylum Chordata; class Amphibia; order Anura; family Ranidae; genus Staurois; species Staurois parvus. The sequence goes on along the minus strand of NW_028318039.1, from coordinate 13,882,320 downwards.
AAGACAAAGTATAGGTTCCTACAATAAATTAAGAATAGGCCCAAAGACACATTATGGATATATGACCATACATAAAATTGAGAGAATAATAAGAATAAAAGGCTTTACAGCGTTTACCAGTTGGCCATATTGATGACCTCCCATAGGACCAGTGCAATGCATGTGGGACATTAAGCTCACGCCTGGATGGAAAGAGGCCCTCAGCTAGTGGTATTAGTAACCACCAGTCAAACGGAACCCCGTATCCACTATAGAAAGCTTAAATATCATTGTAGAGAATTAAAATCTGCAGTAGTCAATGGTGACCCCCATTAATCCCAACTACACCTCTACTCCCCAAACTGATCATCAACCCTCCAGGGGGGGGGGGGGGAATCACCAATAATGGGAGGAAGAAGTACCAAAAGTATTCTCATGACCTCCATATCTATATCAGCTTAAATATATCTAAATGGTTCAACATAATACAGAGACATCTATGGATATATATGGCAAAAATACAAAAAAAAAATCCATCCAGGTACATACCACGATAAATAGTGTTAAAAGGTGTTGGTAGATATCCAAAGGGTGCTCCAGAAATGAGGGTACAGAGAGTGTTAAAGCCACTTCCAGAAATAGGGGAGATGGCATCACCCCTACTCCCCCAGTGTAGTCCTGAATTGTAACTGAACCTGCTGGCCTTAAATATCGATAAACTGCCACCAAATTGGCGGTGTTAGTGCTGTACTGCTGTCAGAACCACGTGAATATCTTGGCACATCCCAATTCGCATGTTGAAATTTTAAGAGCAAGCAGGTATCTCCCAGCTTACTGTTCTCAAAGAGCTCATCTACAGCTATCACAAAGAAGGATCCAATAGCCTATAATACTACATGCACAGCATTTGTTTGTCATGTATGCTGAACCATCTTATTCACCAAAGGGGTTAAAAAATAGTGCAAGATTCAGATAGCTGTTTTTTCTGTTGTCAAATGTCCACCTAGTACTGTCTTAGGATATACAAGAGTTACTTCTGCAATTTTCAGATGGATCAGTGATCCTTTTTCAAAGGTCTTTCCAGCTAGTTCTTTCATCTGTTGCTATTGGTTCTATTTAACAGCGGCTGACTGAAATCTTATTAAAGTAGGTAAGCCGTTTGGATTAAATAACCATTTGCACATACAAACACAGTCAGGCTACTTTCACATTGATCCATGGAAAAACGCAGCAGGTTTTTTACAGGGAATGTGACTGAAAACAGCACCAAAACCGTAATGCTGGTGCATTTTTTATCTGTTTTGTGACTTCTATCAGTGTCCAGCAGAGCACTGGTTAAAGCTTGTAGGAGGAGTTTTCATTCTCCCTTGATTGTCCTGTGAGGCTGCATGACCCCTGACCCTCTGTCTGCATGCACTCTCCCAAGAAAAAAAAAAACTCTCTAGCAAAACACACCAAACTGAGCATGTGTAGCTTGCCTCAAGGCTCTGTCATATCAGCAAATGGACTGGGGACAGTAAAATAAGGGGAGGATCAGAGAAGACAGGATCAAACAGCCTTTTTACAATGCAGAGGATTAACCCCTTAGGTTCCACTGTAAGTATAACAAGCATGCTTTACTGCATATACAGACTGATTTTACTGTTGTGGGTTTAGTAACACTTTAAGTTGTATAGGTATGTACCTGCTATTAACAAAATAGTGCATTACTGAAATAAAATAAAAAATCACATTGAAAGAAAACATGAAAATGACTCACCTTACTCCAAGGTTCTGGAACCTTAGAGTTCATAACTGGACCTTACAGAGGGATCTTGGGAAAGCTTAAGAATCCAGTTCTCCTGAAAAGATGGTACAGCATATCACAGATATGACATATCTTTAGTGCCTATACCTAGCATTGATGGTCAGGAACTATAGCTGGCTCTGTCTGATTAATCTAAAGCAGTCCCCTTTCCCATAAGGCATGTAGGCCTACTGGTACTCAGTTGCCCTGGGTCTAATACAAAGGACTATAGTGCCCAGCCACTCCGGGGGGGGGGGGGGGGGCGGGGGGGGATTGCAGGCGCAAACTGAGCACAGAAAATAGGTATTTGAACTGAGCACAGCGAACAGGTACTTTTGATTAGCAGACAGGCAGAGTGGTCCAATGACAGTCCAGGTTCAGAGCAGGCAAAGTACAAAGAGTAGTCACAGTCAATCCTTGGTCAAAGGGCAGGCAGAGTTCTAAGCAGGGTCAAAATCAGATCTGAGGTCATCAAGAAGGGAATCCAAACAAGCTGGCAGGGCAGGGCTGAAATGCAGATCTAGGCACGGGAACAAGGCAGGGAAACAGGGAGCCTGAAGCTTCGCAGTACTGCAAACACTATCACAAGCATGAGACTACAGGCTTAGCTGGCTTGAAACAGGTTTGGTCTCCACCCACAGACTGCCTACACCAATCACCCTACAGGTGGACAGACAGACAGGGAGAATGCAGCTCAGTCAAAACCAGGATACTGGAATGAGACCAGCAGCTGACATGGAACAGGAGTATTACACGCTCCTGACAATGTTCTTTTGGAATTTATGATCCTCAGCTTTTCCAAGATCCCACAAGAACACCCTACAGGACCCCAAAAAAAGGCTCAGATTTTTTTTAATGATTTTTTCCTAAAGTGTATTTTTGACATTTTGTAGTGCAGCATTACAAAAGCAGAGGGTGGGGGCAGCTGCATAAGCCAAACCCGAACTTAGTACAAAGTCCGCTTTAATTCATCAGAATTTATCCTTATTGGTTTAAAGTACTTACAACACAAAAGGTTGTTTTTTTTTTAGTTTTTTTTTTATTTTTACTATTGGTTACTGCAGTTTGCACATCACTCATGCCTTGTTAAACCATCTGCCGGATCATGTTTTATATAAAACTAGCAAAAGAGTGTCAGTTAAATTGTAATAAATTACCTTTATGTGTGTTAGAAAAGTGAGATAATGAACGGTTTATGTGTTGGTGTTTTAAGTAAATGTCTTGATTTCTGTGAGGAAAGTATAAAAAATAAATCAATTAATATATTAACAGATAAAAAGCTGTGACTGTGTAATAAAAATGTGTATATGTAGAATGAATAAAAATGTAACACACAGTGTCAGAACACATCACATCATGTCAACTGTCACTATTTAAGTTGCAATCAGAACATGTTACCTGTCAGTATGTGGAAACATTCTACTCTGTAATCATCTGTCACTATGACACACACCTGTCACTATGGTTTTACTGCAGACATGGATGTAAGATTTTGAGGAGCAGGTAGTAGTAATTAGCTCACTAACACTGACTGACTAGGTAGAGAGGATTACTGGTAGGCAGTATTCAGAATGGATGTCACGGGAGCTCATCAGCATGAAAAGGGGGAATGGAATGACCAGTACTAACTTCTGTATAATTTTACTAGGGTGTGGAGTGATCTTCATCACAATTTTCTGCCTGTTAGGATGCAGAGTAATCTTTATTGCATAGTTCTACCTGTTGGGGTGCATGGGGACTCTCCATCCCAAGGTTCTTCCTGTTAGGATGAAGGGTAATCTTCATCATATAGTACTGTATGTTAGGCTAGCCATAGATTATGCAATTTTTTTCCATCAACCATGGGTTAAAGGAAAGAAAAGTGCTCCATTCCCCTATCAACAAAGTCAGTGTTGATGGGGTAATTCAACCTGCTGCACTATTGTATCCTGACAGCAGGATGTTTTCCATGCCATCAGAATACAATGATCACTGCTGCCAACTATAGCCAGCGTAAGTGATAGCACAAAAAAAAACCCAGACAGACTGGTTGTACTGAAGTCCACCGATAGATTTTCAGTAGATTTATGGCTGGTTTTAGAGTGCAGGGTAATCTCCATCCCCATAGCACCACTTGCTAGGGTGTAGAGCAATCTACATTGTATAGTTCTGCTATAGGGGGTGCAGGGCAATCTACATTGTATAGTTCTGGTAGTTAGGGTGCAGGGCAATCTTCATTCTATAGTTCTGCTTGTTAGGGTGCAGGGCAATCTTCATTCTATAGTTCTGCTTGTTAGGGTGCAGGGCAATCTTCATTGTATAGTTCTGCTTGTTAGGGTGCAGGGCAATCTTCATTGTATAGTTCTGCTTGTTAGGGTGCAGGGCAATCTTCATTCTATAGTTCTGCTTGTTAGGGTGCAGGGCAATCTTCATTGTATAGTTCTGCTTGTTAGAGTGCAGGGCAATCTTCATTGTATAGTTCTGCTTGTTAGGGTGCAGGGCAATCTTCATTGTATAGTTCTGCTTGTTAGGATGCAGGGTAATCTTCATTGTATAGTTCTGCTTGTTAGGGTGCAGGGTAATCTTCATTGTATAGTTCTGCTTGTTAGGATGCAGAGCAATATTCATTGTATAGTTCTGCTTGTTAGGGTGCAGGGCAATTTTCATTGTATAGTTCTGCTTGTTAGGGTGCAAGGCAATCTTCATTGAACAGTTCTGCTTGTTAGGGTGCAGGGCAATCTTCATTGTATAGTTCTGCTTGTTAGGGTGCAGGGCAATCTTCATTGAACCGTTCTGCTTGTTAGGGTGCAGAGCAATCTCCATTGTATAGTTCTGCTTGTTAGGGACCAGGGCAATCTTCATTGTATAGTTCTGCTTGTTAGGGTGCAGGGCAATCTTCATTGAACAGTTCTGCTTGTTAGGGTGCAGAGCAATCTTCATTGTATAGTTCTGCTTGTTAGGGTGCAGGGCAATCTCCATTGTATAGTTCTGCTTGTTAGGGTGCAGAGCAATCTTCATCGTATAGTTCTGGTAGTTAGGGTGCAGGGTCAATCTTAATGGTATAGTTCTGCTTGTTAGGGTGCAGGGCAATCTTCATCGAACAGTTCTGCTTGTTAGGGTGCAGAGCAATCTTCATTGTATAGTTCTGCTTGTTAGAGTGCAGGGCAATCTTCATTGAATAGTTCTGCTTGTTAGGGTGCAGGGCAATCTTCATTGAATAGTTCTGCTTGTTAGGGTGCAGGGCAATCTTCATTGTTTAGTTCTGCTTGTTAGGGTGCAGGGTAATCTCCATCCCAATATTCTGCCTGTTAGGGTGAAGGGTAATCCCCATACAAATATTCTGTCTGTTAGGGTGCAGAGTAATCTCTGTTCCAAAGTTCTACCTGTTAGGGTGCAAGGTAATCTTCATTGTATAGTTCTACCCGTTAGGGTGCAGGGTAATCTTCATTGCATAGTTCTACCTGTTAGGGTGCAGGGCAATCTTCATTGCATAGTTCTACCTGTTAGGGTGCAGGGCAATCTTCATTGCATACTTCTGCCTGTTAGGTAGTTGAGTAATTTTCAATGCATCAACCTTTATGTTAGGTTGCAGGGTACCCATCACTCCAATGCTCTGCAGGTTAGAGTGCAGGGCATTTCCACTGCATATCTGTGCCTGTTAGGGCATAGGTTAACCTTTACTGCATAGCCCTGTCTGTTAGAGTCAGAGACAATCTTTATTGCACAGCTCTGAAGGGTTCAAGGCATTTTCTCTGTATAGCTCTGCCTGTTAAGATGCAGAATAATCTTTACTGCATAACTGCCTGTTAGGGTGCAGAGTAATCTTTACTGCATAACTGCCTGGTAGGGTGCAGGGTAATCTTTACTGCATAACTGCCTGGTAGGGTGCAGGGTAATCTTTACTGCATAACTGCCTGGTAGGGTGCAGGGTAATCTTTACTGCATAACTGCCTGGTAGGGTGCAGGGTAATCTTTACTGCATAACTGCCTGGTAGGGTGCAGGGTAATCTTTACTGCATAACTGCCTGGTAGGGTGCAGGGTAATCTTTACTGCATAACTGCCTGGTAGGGTGCAGGGTAATCTTTACTGCATAACTGCCTGGTAGGGTGCAGGGTAATCTTTACTGCATAACTACCTGGTAGGGTGCAGGGTAATCTTTACTGCATAACTGCCTGGTAGGGTGCAGGGTAATCTTTACTGGGATAACTGCCTGGTAGGGTGCAGAGTAACCTTTACTGCATAACTGCCTGGTAGGGTGCAGGGTAATCTTTACTGGGATAACTGCCTGGTAGGGTGCAGAGTAATCTTTACTGCATAACTGCCTGGTAGGGTGCAGGGTAATCTTTACTGCATTACTGCCTGTTAGGGTGCAGGGTAATCTTTACTGCATAACTGCCTGGTAGGGTGCAGGGTAATCTTTACTGCATAACTGCCTGTTAGGGTGCAGGGTAATCTTTACTGCATAACTGCCTGTTAGGGTGCAGGGTAATCTTTACTGCATAACTGCCTGTTAGGGTGCAGGGTAATCTTTACTGCATAACTACCTGGTAGGGTGCAGGGTAATCTTTACTGCATAACTGCCTGGTAGGGTGCAGGGTATTCTTTACTGGGATAACTGCCTGGTAGGGTGCAGGGTAATCTTTACTGCATAACTGCCTGTTAGGGTGCAGGGTAATCTTTACTGCATAACTGCCTGTTAGGGTGCAGGGTAATCTTTACTGCATACCTACCTGGTAGGGTGCAGGGTAATCTTTACTGCATAACTGCCTGTTAGGGTGCAGGGTAATCTTTACTGCATAACTACCTGGTAGGGTGCAGGGTAATCTTTACTGCATAACTGCCTGGTAGGGTGCAGGGTATTCTTTACTGGGATAACTGCCTGTTAGGGTGCAGGGTAATCTTTACTGCATAACTGCCTGGTAGGGTGCAGGGTAATCTTTACTGCATAACTGCCTGGTAGGGTGCAGGGTAATCTTTACTGCATAACTGCCTGGTAGGGTGCAGGGTAATCTTTACTGCATAACTGCCTGGTAGGGTGCAGGGTAATCTTTACTGCATAACTGCCTGTTAGGGTGCAGGGTAATCTTTACTGCATAACTGCCTGTTAGGGTGCAGGGTAATCTTTACTGCATAACTACCTGGTAGGGTGCAGGGTAATCTTTACTGCATAACTGCCTGGTAGGGTGCAGGGTATTCTTTACTGGGATAACTGCCTGGTAGGGTGCAGGGTAATCTTTACTGCATAACTGCCTGTTAGGGTGCAGGGTAATCTTTACTGCATAACTGCCTGTTAGGGTGCAGGGTAATCTTTACTGCATACCTACCTGGTAGGGTGCAGGGTAATCTTTACTGCATAACTGCCTGTTAGGGTGCAGGGTAATCTTTACTGCATAACTACCTGGTAGGGTGCAGGGTAATCTTTACTGCATAACTGCCTGGTAGGGTGCAGGGTATTCTTTACTGGGATAACTGCCTGTTAGGGTGCAGGGTAATCTTTACTGCATAACTGCCTGGTAGGGTGCAGAGTAATCTTTACTGCATAACTGCCTGGTAGGGTGCAGGGTAATCTTTACTGCATAACTGCCTGGTAGGGTGCAGGGTAATCTTTACTGCATAACTGCCTGGTAGGGTGCAGGCTAATCTTTACTGGGATAACTGCCTGGTAGGGTGCAGGGTAATCTTTACTGCATACCTACCTGGTAGGGTGCAGGGTAATCTTTACTGCATAACTGCCTGTTAGGGTGCAGGGTAATCTTTACTGCATAACTACCTGGTAGGGTGCAGGGTAATCTTTACTGCATAACTGCCTGGTAGGGTGCAGGGTAATCTTTACTGCATAACTGCCTGGTAGGGTGCAGGGTATTCTTTACTGGGATAACTGCCTGGTAGGGTGCAGGGTAATCTTTACTGCATAACTGCCTGGTAGGGTGCAGAGTAATCTTTACTGCATAACTGCCTGGTAGGGTGCAGGGTAATCTTTATTGCATAACTGCCTGGTAGGGTGCAGGCTAATCTTTACTGGGATAACTGCCTGGTAGGGTGCAGAGTAATCTTTACTGCATAACTGCCTGTTAGGGTGCAGGGTAATCTTTAGTGGTTAGGGCTGCATATTCAGGTGCAGGGTGAATATCACTGCATATCCTTCCCTAACAGAGTGCAGGGTCTTGGAGGGGCAATGAGTGTCATCCGTGCTCATCAGTCATGGTGTTGAATTTTGGTGTAAATGAAGACACGGTAGAATGATTGCTGCGGTACTGGTGGGTAGTAGTTTATGGTTTATGTTGTCCAAGGAATCCTAACAAGTACCTTATTTATAACATACATCAGATATATCTACTCCACTACTGATTCCAGATTTGACAGCTCTAAATGCTTACAAACCGAATGGTAAAAGTCAGCAATAGCCTAAGAACTGCATGGTTCAAAGGCATTAAAGCAACCCAACATAGTGGCAAAAATTACTTCCAGCAATATACAAAAGGCAGTTTAAATATATGTCTGAATAGTGATATTGTGTAGACCCATCATAAATTTTATTTTACTTTTATTGCAATTACTGTTGTATTTTATTTTTACTATTTTCATTTTACTTTTTACATAGTACACAATTATACAGGATGTGTCTTTACCAGTACCGGTATTTACCTATATAAATCAGCATATGGGAATAAATGTGGGCATTATTCAGCATAAAGACACATGAAGAATAAAAATCAATGTTAACACTTATCTGGAAGAGATACATTGTCCTGAGACGCACATGGGGTTAAAGAATACCTCCAAGCTGACATTATCCAGCTGTAATAGATACAGTGGCCAGACAATGAACAAGAAACACACAATCTATAACAGCACACTATTGGAACACCGCTGGAAGTAAAACATAGTGCTTTAACAAAGTTTATCTATTGTTATGTGGATAATTAAGCCTAGCTGCTTCTTGGAAGGCTACTATGAACCCCCAACTAATCATATCAAAAATACAACTAAGATACGACTTAAGTGGAAAGGCACCATTGATATACTAAATGGAAATGCATTACATGATTTCCTTCAGCAATACCTTGACATCACTTTGATACCTGAACATAGAAGGCTGTACTGGGTATCTATATGTCTACATCAATGCTAGCAAAGATAAGAGCAGAAAGCACAGTGTGATGACTGAGATGACAAGCAAAATCGGTCCCACAACCAAAAATAAACATAATAAATGCACTTACAGCAGCCACTTTAAACTAGACAGCAACCATAAGTGGATGACATTTATTTCCCTGAAGCACTGTGTATCATAAACAGGTTTTTTTTTTACTGTTTTCACTTTCTTCATCCTTTTTTACGTCAGTGCTTCTGATTCCCTCCAGGCTTTTGCAGCCACTTACGGTCTACATGCAAGCATCCCAGCACTGGCTACATGTCATTTATCAGGGCAAGCTCTTTGATGGTCACCATGGTGGGACATGCCTGTGTTATTAGTTTTAGCACAGCTGCCTAAAGTTTTCATCGAAAGCCCATGTGACAAGGTGACCAAGCAGGACAGCTACTGGGAGACAGAGTATTGTCACCCTCTAATAGAAAGTCGCCTGGTCACAAAGTTCGTAGGTCGAAAAAGTCCTACTACTCCATCTAATAGAAAATTCCAACTCGTCTAACCAATAGAAAAAAATGAATAAATAGAAAACCTTTATGTACAGAACCCTATACCAAGTGCCTGAACAAAAAAAAAAAACCTTCATGGAAAGATCATAGGTATAATTTTAATGAAAGATGTAGATTAAAAATGACTTTTGAAATGATATAGATTATTAATATTATTAATTATTAGGATGTTTATTGTTATTATTATTCATATCCTTGTTATTATTATACTTTTCTTACAATCTGTTAACATTTTGATAAAGACTCTGTGAAATTTTTAGTGACTGGGTTTACATCTACTTTAAGGTTGCATGTATACAATCGATACCAAAAAAAATGCAATTCAATGTGGGAGATTTGCTAAAAGTGCAAAATCTGGTGCAGCTCTGCATAGAAACCAATCAGATTCCAGGTTTTATTGTCAAAGCTTAACTGAACAAGCTGAAGTTAAAAGCTGATTGGCTATCATGCACAACTGCACCAGATTCTGAGTGCACCAGTTTTAGTGAATCTCCCCTAAAGTGGGTCTTAATGCAGATGTATTTTTACAATAAGGACATGCATACAGGTGGGTAAACATGCATCACGTTCAGATCCCTAACCAAAAATGGAAAAATCTGTGCTTGAGGACATGCATTCCCCCCCCCCCCCCCTTTGCATATAAACGAGTATACATAGAAAAAGAGCATTTTGGGATTGAAAACAAAGCAGGAGGATATAGAACTGGAAGTTTATACATTCAAACGCATCTAATGCAAACCTTTTACTGAACATTGAGGGCCAGTTCACACTACATACGTTTCAGTTGCTTTTTTTCTGCATCCAAAATGCACAGAAAGTAGGTGATATGGTTGTCAATGTCATAGTTCACATCAGTGCTTGTAGTTCCAGTTGCAGAAAAAAAGTAGAACAGGCTGCATTTTTCCTGCACAGAACTACATGCATCAAAAACGCACCCGAACGCACCAAAAATGCACATGTTCCTATTTAAATTGAAGAAAAAGAGAAGAGGGGGGGAAATGCACTGGAACGCGTCAAAAACGCATCAAAATTGCACATGAGTAAACGAATCTGGAATGCATCTGGACTGCGTTTCTAGAGTGTGACCCGACAAAGATTACGCAAAAAAAATGTGCCTATATGATCAATAAAATTCTGAAGGCTTCCTCAATGGCAGAGTTTTCTAAACATGACAATAGCTCATAGCGAGCCTCTCCAATATTTATAAATGACACACACTTGATTGACTAATTCCATTCATTGCAGTTACATTCTGTTTGTACACATAATCAAGTCATTGCAAGCCGAAGAGTTGTATTTCTCAGTGGTAAATGGCAGTTCCCGCAAAGGGTTAGCCATTGACCAAAAAAAAAAAATGACAGTTGAGGGTCAGAGGTAGGTGATGAAGCTGCTCTTACCTGCGATCTGCTGGTAGGGGACAGTGACCAGGCTGAATCCCTTCGCGCTATACGCCTGTCTGACCTCATTGCAGCTCCGAGCCTTCATTTCAGCACCGGCACAAAGTGACAGCAGCACAGGTCCCCAGATCCAAAGCATGCTGCAAGCTCCAAGCTGGAGGTGATCGTCCCCGAATCTCAGCAAACACTTCCCACTTCCTAATCTCCACAAATGGCATCCAAAGCAATCCTAATGTAGTGACACCACGGACGTGCCTTGACAAATGGAAGAGAAAAAAAAGTTTGGATCCCAGAATCCTGGGAGGGACGGTGCAGGGAGCAGAGCCTAGGCGCGACTCCGCCGCTCACCTGTGCAGGGGGCAGATGTGACCTGCTCTACACATGGCACGCCGAGCCTCTCCGCTGTGCATAGTGCATGCACACATCACCAGCCCTGACCCAGCCGGCAGCACCAAATCCTGGAGACAGGCGGAGAGAGCAGGCTGAGAAACGTGCTGTACAATGCATTGCCTCAATCTAGGAACAAGGCTGACAGGGAAATGTGGACTGGAGTCCCAGCCATGCAGCACCAGCTCTACAATCGCCTGTCATCTTCACCCATTCTTCTTCTATCATTCCACCGACACCATGGATCTCTGCAAAACATTCCTTACTATTCCAATGCTCTTTTCCTGCAGACGTTTACTGTTAATAAAATGTCTAGAAAAAGACAGTATTACATATTTATCCAAATTACAAATGAAATGAAAGGGATTGTTATTTAGTATGCCTATAAACAAAAGAGATTGACAATTTTCAGAAAAAAACAATATTTTTGACTTTATGCTATTAAATATTTAGCCAAATTACAAATGAAATGAAATGGAATGATATTTAGTATGCCTAGTATTCTGCTTGGATGCCACACGCTCCAGTATGTGATTATTATTATTAATATTATACAGTATTTATAAAGCTCCAACAGTTCGCTCAGCACTGTACATTACAAAGGGAGACAGAACATGTGACAGTGATCAATTTATTTGGCAGTCAATTACTTTTGACAGTTAATAGCAAAAAGTCAAAAACATTTTTTTTCTCCAAATTATCGGTCTTTTTTGTTTATAGCGCAAAAAATAAAAAACGCATAGCCAATCAACTATCACCGAAAGAAAGCTCTATTTGTGGGGGGAAAAAATGACGTAAATTTAATTTGGGTGCAAAGTTGCATGACCGCACAATTATCAGGTAACCACTTGTCCTGCATAGGATTTACCCTCCTTCCTCATGAGGCCATTTTTTGCAATACAGCACTTAATTACTTTAACTGACAACTGCGCAGTCATGCAGCGCTACACCCAAATGAAATTTACATCCTCCCCCCCCCACAAATAGAGTGTTCTTTTAGTGGTATTTGATCGCCTGTGCCTTTTTTATTTTTTGCACTATAAACAAAAAAAGGTTGACAATTTTGAGAAAAAAACAATATTTTTGACTTTATACTATTAAATATTTAGCCCAGGGGTGTCCAAACTTTTTTCAAAGAGGGCCAGATTGGATGAAGTGAACATGGTGGAGGGCCGAACATTTTTCCGAACATTCTTTGAACCATTACAATTTAATGCAAATAAATTATTTTATGCCAAGTTAATTGCAAACGACATACTTTTCATTTCATAACATTAAGATCAACTGACAGCTGAGTTTTCACAATGTATTGAAAATACATTTAAAAAAAACTTACCTGCACTAATGTGAAGGGTGAAAAAGGTAGCTGGAGCTGAAGTCTCTGCTCGGCAGCTGGGAGGGGAAGAGAAACACACTTCACGCTGGAAGCCCGGCCCTGACGTCACCGCCCTCTGTCACTCCCAGCGCTGCGCAGTCACGCATGCGCACTGCTGTCAAGCAGAAGACTGTCTGCCACAGAAGGGAGGGCCGTGGGAGGGCCACATTACACAGGGCAGGGAGGACTGTTGGAGGGCCGTATTAAACCGACCCCCGGGCCGTAAATGGCCCGCGGGCCGGACTTTGGACATGCCTGATTTAGCCAAATTATAAATGAAATGAAAGGGAATGATATTTAGTATGCCTATTAGTCTGCTTGGATGCCACACACGCTCCAGTATGTGATCAATTTCTTTGGCAGTCAATTACTTTTGACAATTAATAGCAAAAAGTCAAAAATACTGTTTTTTTTTCTCAAAATTGTTGGCCTTTTTTTCTTTATAGTGCAAAAAATAAAAACCGCACAGACAAAAAAATACCACCAAAAGAAAACTCTGTGAAGAAAAAAGGATGTAAATTTAATTTGGGTGCAGCTCGCATGACTGCGCAATTGTCAGTTAAAGTAACGCAGCGGTGTATAGCAAAAAATGGCCTGGTCAGGAAGGGGGGTAAATCCTCTGGAGGGCAAGCAAAAAGTCAAAAATACAGTTTTCTTCTCAAAATTGTCGGTCTTTTTTTTTTTATAGCGCAAAAAATAAAAACCGCAGAGGTAATCAAACACCACCAAAATCTCTATTTGTGGGGAAAAAAAGGAAATACAGAAATTTAATCTGGGTGCAGCATTACGTGACCGCCCAATTGTCAGTTAAAGTAACGCAGTGCTGTATCACAAAAAATGGCCTGGTCAGGAAGGGGGGGGGGGGGGGGAATAAATCCTCTGGAGGACAAGTAGTTAAAATCAAAAAGTCAAAAATGTTGTTTTTTTTTTTGTTTATGATGCAAAAAATAAAAACCGTACAGGCGATCAAATACCACTGAAAGCTCTATTTGTGGGGAAAAGAGGACAGAAACTTAATTTGGGTGCAGTGTTGCATGACCGTGCAATTGTCAATTAAAGTAACGCAGCGCCGTATCACAAAAAATGGCCTAGTGAGGAAGGGGGGTAAATCCTCTGGAGGGCAAGAGGTTAACCGACAATTGCACAGTCATGCAACATTGCACCCAAATTAAATTTACCTAATTTTTCCCCCACAAACAGATCTTTCTTTGGTGGTATTTGATTGCCTATGTATTTTTTAATTTTTTGCACTATAAACAACAATTTTGAGAAGCAAACTATGTTTTTGACTTTTTGCTATTAACCACTTGCCCCCCAGAGGATCTATCCCCCCTTCCTGACCAGGCCATTTTTTGTGATACAGAGCTGTGTTTAACTGACAATTGCGCGGTCATACAGCGCCGCACCCAAATTAAAATTATGTCCTTTTTTCCCCCACAAATAGAGCTTTCTTTCAGTGGTATTTGGTCGCCTGTGTGGTTTTTATTTTTTGTACTATAAACAACAAAATACCGACAATTTTGAGAAAAAAACATATTTTTGACTTTTTACTACTAAATATTTAGCCAATGACAAATGAAATGTAAGGGAATGTTATTTAGCATGCCTATTAGTCTGCTTGGATGCCACACACGCTCCAGTATGTGATCAATTTCTTTTGCAGTCAATTACTTTTGACAGTTAAGAAACCATGGGGTCAATTCACTAAAGGTTACTGCATGTGATATTGTGGTCACGTGACTCCCTTGTATAAATTATAGCATGCAGTAAAAAAAATGTCCAATTCACAAAAAACAAAACAAAAAAACGATTTTGAGGTATTTCATGCAAAATAAAAAATGTGTTGGTAAATACTGCAAAAAACGTGGTAAGCTGTTAAGTGTTACTAAACCCACAACAGTAAAATCAGTCTGTATATGCAGTATAGAAATTGGAAATCAAATTGTAGGAAAATACAGCTTTAGAAGCGATGGTACGATAATCTGATTGTTAGTATACAGCTTTTGTCTAAAATTATTTGAAGGGACAAGCATGAAAATTTTTCTCGTACGATAACAGATCATATGGTTTTCAATTAATCAGCACAGTTTTCAACTGAAAATATAATACAAATACAATACATTACATCACTTTCACATTTTTATTCTGTTGTATGATAATTTTCAATACCTTAGTAACCTCTTCACTCTTAGAATGGGACTAGCATGCACAAAAAAAAGGGCAATCATTTGTCATGACAATATTCTCATCATGTATGAGGCCTTAGAAGGACTTTAAAGTGTTACTAAACCCACAAAAATAAAATCGGTCTGTATATGCAGTAAAGCATGCTTGTTATACTCACTATTGAACCTAAGGGGTTAATCCTCTGAATTGTGTAAAGAGGCTGTTTTATCCTGACTTCTCTGATCCTCCACTTCTTCCAGTGCCCCCCTCTTATCTCCTGATAAAACATATCATGTGGAATCACTCAGCACATGCTCAGTTTAGTGTGTATTGCTGGACAGTTTTTTTTCTTGGGAGATTGCATGTGATCAGCACAGGACCAATCAGCACTGTCCAGACAGAGGTCTAGGGCAGTGGTCGGCAAGCCGCGGCTCGCGAGCCACATGCGGCTCTTTACCCACTCTAATGCGGCTCTTCTGTGTGCCGGGCGCCTGCTCCCCTCCCTCCTCTCGGTCGGCCGCTCCCCTGCCTCCTCTCGGTTGGCAGCCCCAAAAGTCCGCGCGGACCTTTTAATCCGGCCCGCGGATGTGGCTGTCAGGATGTGTGTAGGCGGGGCAGCGTGCCGAACGTGAGGGGAGGGGAGCTAGGCTCCTCTCACAGTCCGCCCTGAAGACCCGAACGGCGCGGGAAGACAGCGAGAGGAACGCAAAAGGTAAGTGAATTGACACGGGGGACTTGGCTTACTAGAAGGGGGGGGGGATAGTACTCTGGGGGATGAAATACTATATGAGGGATGAATTACTTTATGAGGGATGAATTACTATATGGGGGGATGAAATACTATATGAGGGATGAAATACTATATGAGGGATGAATTACTATATGAGGGATGAAATACTATATGGGGGGATGAAATACTATATGAGGGATGAATTACTTTATGAGGGATGAATTACTTTATGAGGGATGAATTACTATATGGGGGATGAAATACTATATGGGGGGATGAAATACTATATGGGGGGATGAAATACTATATGGGGGGATGAAATACTATATGAGGGATGAATTACTATATGAGGGATGAATTACTATATGGGGGATGAATTACTATATGAGGGATGAATTACTATATGGGGGGATGAAATACTATATGAGGGATGAAATACTATATGAGGGATGAATTACTATATGAGGGATGAAATACTATATGGGGGGATGAAATACTATATGAGGGATGAAATACTATATGAGGGATGAATTACTATATGAGGGATGAAATACTATATGAGGGATGAAATACTATATGAGGGATGAATTACTATATGAGGGATGAAATACTATATGAGGGATGAATTACTATATGAGGGATGAAATACTATATGAGGGATGAATTACTATATGAGGGATGAATTACTATATGAGGGATGAAATACTATATGAGGGATGAAATACTATATGGGGGGATGAAATACTATATGAGGGATGAAATACTATATGAGGGATGAATTACTATATGAGGGATGAAATACTATATGGGGGGATGAAATACTATATGGGGGGATGAAATACTATATGGGGGATGAAATACTATATGGGGGGATGAAATACTATATGGGGGGATGAAATACTATATGGGGGATGAAATACTATATGAGGGATGAAATACTATATGGGGGGATGAAATACTATATGGGGGGATGAAATACTATATGGGGGATGAAATACTATATGGGGGGATGAAATACTATATGGGGGGATGAAATACTATATGGGGGATGAAATACTATATGAGGGATGAAATACTATATGAGGGATGAATTACTATATGGGGGATGAAATACTATATGAGGGATGAAATACTATACGAGGGATGAAATACTATACGGGGGATGAAATACTATACGAGGGATGAAATACTATACGGGGGATGAATTGCTATGGGGGATGAATTACTATATGGGGGATGAATTACTATGGGGGATGAATTACTATATGGGGGATGAATTACTATATGGGGGATGAATTACTATGGGGGATGAATTACTATATGGAGGATGAATTACTATATGGGGGATGAATTACTATGGGGGATGAATTACGATGGGGGATGAATTACTATATGGGGGATGAATTACTATGGGGGATGAATTACACTATGGGGGGTGAATTACTATATGGGGGATGAATTACTATGGGGGATGAATTACTATATGGGAGATGTATTTTCAGTTTTAAAAATGTGGCTCTCAAAATAAATTTCAATCATGGTTTTGGCGAGATTTGGCTCAGTTGAAAAAAAAGGTTGCCCACCACTGGTCTAGGGTTCTGCATCCTCTTAGAGCAGAATGAAAACTTCTCCTACAAGCTTTAACCAGTGCTCGGCTGGACACTGATAGAAGTCACAAGACTGCTCTAATTGCTGATGAGAAAAGGTATTTAGCAGTTTATATTTACTAAAATCATTGCACTTCCATGTTCTGTGTACCGTGGGAGACCAGATATAGTGAATGCAGTGGCCTGGGTTTAGAAACACTTTAAGTCCAAGATTGTACGCTCCTTGAGGGTTAGGGACTGATGTGAATGTACAATATATATGTAAAGCGCTGCGTAAATTGACAGCACTATATAAGTACCTGAAATAAATAAATAAGTCACAAAGAACAGAATGTAAAAAAAGATGCGGTATTTATCACCAGGGTTTTGCTGGCGGTATCACATGCAGTATTTTTTCAGATGCAGCATGGGGTCCTCCCCCAATCCTTACCAGGCCCTAGGGGTCTGGTATGGATTTTAAGAGGAACCCCACTGCATCATTTAAAAAAAATGGCGTAGGGTCTCCCCAAAATCCATACCAGACCTAAGAGCAGTTTATATTTTCAATTTTGGTATGGGGTTTTCCTTAAAATCTATACTAGACCCAAAGGGTCTAGTATGGATGGAGGGGGGGGACCACACGCTGTTTTTTTTCATAATTTTTAATTGCCGGCATGTTTTGTTTACAATCAGCTGTCAGTGGGACACCCGGTGACAGCTAATGAGTAAGGATGAGGCGGTCGGCTTCCTTAACAACCAGCTACTAAATTACCGCAGTTTCATATCCTTAGCCTTGGTGCACACTGATGCAAATCTGATGAGATTCTGATGCGTTCCAGAGCGCAAAGATTCACATGGCAAGATAGATAACATGATTTTCTATGGAAGTCATTCACACCAGTGGCATCACTAGGGTTGGTGTCACCTGGTGCTGTAAAACATGGATGTCATACTGTATGTTATATACACTGCTCTGTATATAATGTTCAGTACAGTGTCAGGGTACAGACTGGTCTGTATATAATATACAGTATGATATCAGGGTACAGACTGTACGTTATATGTACACCATACTGTACTTGATATACAGACCAATCTGCACACTGACACCGTACAATATATTCAGACCAGTCTGTACTCTGATGACACCATACTGTGCATTACATGATATACAGACCAGTCTGTACACTGACACCGTACAATATATACAGACCAGTCTGTACCCTGATGACACCATACTGTACATGATATACAGACCAGTCTGTACACTGACACCGTACAATATATACAGACCAGTCTGTACCCTGATGACACCATACTGTACTTGATATACAGACCAGTCTGTACACTGACACTGTACTCTACAATATATACAGACCAGTCTACCCTGATGAAACCATACTGTACATGGTATACAGACCAATCTGCACACTGACACCGTACAATATATACAGACCAGTCTGTACCCTGATGACACCATACTGTACATTACATGATATACAGACCAGTCTGTACACTGACACTGTACTATATATACAGACCAGTCTGTACCCTGATGACACCATACTGTACATGATATACAGACCAGTCTGTACACTGACACCGTACAATATATACAGACCAGTCTGTACCCTTATGACACCATACTGTACATGATATACAGACCAGTCTGTACACTGACACCATACAATATATACAGACCAGTCTGTACCCTGATGACACCATACTATACATGATATACAGACCTGTCTGTACACTAACACTGTACTGTACATTATATACACTGGCCTGTATACGGTATGGTGTCATCAGGGTACAGATTGTTTTTCCTATAATGAGAAGAGAGTTTTGGGACAGAGAAAGGAAAAAAAGAGTTGGCGGAGGGAGCTGGATGCAAAGATAGAGAAAGGGAGGTGAGAGAGGGGAGAAATAGGGAGGGGGAGAGAGAGAGAAAAGAGAGAGAAGGAGGAGACAGAGAGAGAGAAAGAGGAGGAAATATATGGGGGGGGATCAAATGGGGGGAGAGAGCGGAGGGAGGAGAAAGATAGAAAGGAGGGAGATGGAGGGAGAAAAAAAGGGTGGGGATGAGGGGGGCAAGGAGGGTGAGAGAGAGGAAGAAAAAAGGAGAAGAAGGGAGAGAGAGGAAGTAAGAGGTAAATTGTGAGGGGCGGAGAGGGAGGGGAGAAAGAGAGGGGGATGAGAGAAAGAAAGCGGGAGGCCTGGAGCATGGGGGGAGAAAGATAAGGAGAGAAGGTAAGAGAGTGAGGGGGGAGAAAGAGAGAAAAGGGATGAAAGAGGGAGAAGGAAGAGAGAGTAGGGTGGAGCAAAAGAGGAGAGAAAGGAAAAGAGTAGGGTGGGGGGGAGAAAATGGCAGGAAAGAGGAGAGAGATTATGGGGGCAGAGCAAATGGGGAGAGAGAGCAGAGGGAGTAAAAAGAGAGGAGGGAAATGGAGGGAGAAAAAAGGGGTGGGGGAGCAAGGAGGGTGAGAGGGAGGAAGAAAAAAATGGGACTGAGGAAAAAGAGATTGTGGGGGGGTGAGACCATGGGGAGAGAGAAAGGAGAAAAAGAGATTAGAGATAGAGGGGGAGAAAAAAATTGAGGGGGCAGAAAGAGAGAAACGGGGAGACAGGAGGGTGAAAGGGAAGAACAGAGGGGGGGAGAGAAGAAGGAGGAGGGGGAGAGAAGAGGGTGGAGCAAAAGAGGGGAGAAAGGAAAAGAGGAGGGAGGGGAGAAAGGGGGATGAAAGAGGAGAGAGTAAATGGGGAGAGAGAGTAGAGGGAGTAAAAAGATAGAGAGAAGGGAAATGGAAGGAGAAAAAAAGGGGGGGGGGAGCAAGGAGGGTGAGAGGGAGGAAGAAAAAAAAGGGACTGAGGAAAAGGAGAGAGACTGTGGGGGGGACCATGGGGAGAGAGAAAGGAGAAAAAGAGATTAGAGAAGGAGGGGGAGAACAAAATGAGGGGGCAGAAAGAGAGAGGAGGAGCTAAAGACTGGGAGACAGGAGGGTGAAAGGGAAGAAGAGATGGGGGAGAGAAGAGGGAGGAGGGGGAGAGAAGAGGGTGGAGCAAAAGAAGGAAGAAAGGAAAAGAGGAAGGGGGGGAGAAATGGGGATGAAAGAAGAGAGAGTAAATGGGGAGAGAGAGTAGAGGGAGTAAAAAGATAGAAAGGAGGGAAATGGAGGGAGAAAAAAAGGGGGGAGAGCAAGGAGGGTGAGAGGGAGGAAGGAAAAAAAGGGACTGAGGAAAAGGAAAGAGACTGGGGGGGCATGGGGGGAGAGGAAGGAGAAAAAGAGAAAGAGATTGGAGAAAGATAGAGGGTGAGAAAAAATTGAGGGGGCAGAAAGAGAGGTGGGTGCTAAAGAGGGGAGACAGGAGGGTGAAAGGGAAGAAGAGAGGGGGGAGAGAGAGGGAGAAAGGGGGAAATGGGGGGAGGGGAGGGAAAGAGGGAGGGAAGAAAAAGAGGGGAATAGAGAGAGAAAGGGGGTGAGAAAGTGAGGGAGAGGAGATAAGAGAGTGAGGGGGAAGAAAAAGAGAAAATGGATGAAAGAGGGAGGAGGGGGATAGAGAAAGAGTGGAGTAAAAGAGGGCAGAAAGGAAAAGAGTAGGGTGGGGGGGAGAAAGGGGGATGAAAGAGGAGAGAGAGTGTGGGGGGGTGAGAAGGGGACAGAGGAAGGGAGAAGGGGCAGACCAAAAGGTGGTGGGGGGGAGAGAGGGGGTGGTTCTGTGTCCCAAAGGCTCATTCACCAATGATGCCTTCCCCCTGGGCAGCTTAGGCAGTTATAGCAGCCCTTGTTTCAGATCTCCCACCCAGCTGCTCACAGAACCCCTCTCATAGCACACTGTAGGCATTGCATGCTGGGGGTTGGAGTGTGGGTGGGGTTGGGCGGAGACAAATAGGAGGCGGAGTGTGGGATTGGACAGGTGGTGTGGAGTAAGGGAGAGGCTAGGAGAGCAGTTATGACAGGACAGGATACTGAGCACTTGCAGTCTGACTCCTGAGCAAGTTTGCTCTCCTGGTCTCAGGCAGAGTCCTGCTATCTGCCCTTAAAAATGACTGAGAAAGTTGGTGCGAGGCAGAGCAGAGATACGGCACCAGCCGCTTCCATCACCTGCACCTTTGATAAGGGATAAAAATGCCACGGCTCCTACCTCCTCTGGGGCCCCACTAAGAGGCAGTGCACGCTTATGGTAGCACCGGCCCTGGTGTTACCCCTCTGGCAGGTGTCATCCAGCTGCAGTCTGCACCCCCATAACAAAGCAACTGGCTCACACTTATGTGTTCCAAACACGATGCGATTTCCAAAAGGGTCCTGTGTATGTTTGGTGCGATGTGGTGCATTTTTGACCCCTATAGACTTAAATGGAAGCAGCAGTGAAAACACATAGGTGTTCAAATGCAATGCAGTTTCATTGTAAGATACATCTACAGGGGTTAGACAAAAAAGGAAACACTACATGATTTACAGGTGTGAAAGTGATATGTTTCACATTGAAATCGGAAGTGATGTAACATTCTTTTGCTTCTGTTGTGTGATGAGACACCTAGCTAACGGATGGGAAGCCTCACTTTCGTCATTCACTGCATGTGCTGCTAGTAGTTCATGTCATGTCAGAGCTTACTGAGCTTCAAAGAGGGCAAATAGTTGGTGCCGCTTAGCTGGTGCCTCTGTGACTGAAGTTGCCAATTTATTTGCTGTTCCGTAAAGTACAATATCAAAGGTTATGACGTCATATACAATTTCTGGGAAAACGTCATCTGATAAGCATAAGCACGGTCGACATGGTCAACTGACCGAAAGAGACAAAAGGACATTGCGCAGGATTGTGACCCAGTAAAAAAACAAGTGCTGCAAAAGTGACTGCTCAATCTCAGTCCCGTGAAGACTATACCGGTCACGGCAATACCTCCCATGTATGGTGCGAACACTGTTTTCATATGCATGCGTGACCTTCGTACCTGTTCACCTTTGTGCGCGAGCACAAGGGGATGGGGGCTTTTTACAAGACATATTTATTTTTTATTTATTTAATTTTTTATACAGTCTATTTATTTTTTTATCACTTTTATTGCCATCACAAGGCCTTGTGAAAACAGCCCTTGTGAAAACAATAAGCAGTGACAGGTACTCTTTACTGAGACATCTGCGGTCTATTAGACCCCAGATGTCTCCTCTGCCCCTATAAGCATCTGATCACACCACAATCAGTATAACCAGATGGTTTCCCAACTAAAAATGGCTTTGTTGACATTTGGAGAAACCAGAAGTGACAAAATACTTGTCACACCCCTCCAGAGGATAAGTAGCCACTAGAATTTCATTTACTTTACAGAGGATTGCTGACCATAAAAAAGACACCAGGATGATGCTTGTAGCTGCAGGTATCGTCCTGATATTTCCACTTAAAGTCCAGGACTTCATATGATGTCCTACAGGCGGAAAGTGGTTAAATATTTAGCTGTTACAGGAGTGACTTTTGGGGGTGGGGGGACCCCTTTCTCAGCTCCTCCTGTTCCTCTTATGTCTAAGGCACCCTGTGCCTGTTAGGGGTACAGGGTGAAATGTTCTAATATTGGTGTGGGGATTGTTCATTGTTCTCTGCCATGTGGCTGCATCTCATTGTTCTAGCAAACTATTATGGGATGTAATGTTTGTGTATTGGTGGGGATTGTTCATTATTCACTGCCATGTGGTTCCATTGTTTTATTATGTGTTTGTGTATTGACTTGGTGGGGGGTGTTTCCAGCAGCCCTCCTGATGGGACTGTCTGTTGGGATGTGTCTCTGGTTGCTAAATTTGGTCTGCCCCACCCTGTGTCCTTATGCAGGGAGGTGGGTTTTTCCCTTGAATGTTTATATCTTGTGTCTCTGTAGAATATAAAGTAGTCCACTTCCTGTTTTAAGACGTGTCTGGTGCTGTCTATTTCCTGTATGGTCAGGGTGGTGTCCGTGGTTGGTGTTCGGACAGGGAATCGGGAGTCTAACGGAAATATCCTAGTGCAGTCGGGGTCTGGTTCTGTTAATTTGGCAAAGTACAAATGAAATTAAAGGGAATGCTGCTTAGTATGTTTATCAATCTGCATGGATGCCACACACATTTCGATATGTGATCGATTTCTTTTCCTATCAAATACTTCTGACAGTTTAGTGATTGTAAGTTATCAACTGCATTTCCACAATGTAATTTCATAACTTGATTACTCGAAATATGATTGTAAACTAAAGCAAAGCGATTGGTGGGTGATCATGGGCACCACATCCCTTAATGATATGTAAACCCAACATTTCATATTCCTGATATGTGCCTGCTGTACCTTGTACTTGTATGAAAAAGTATCCTGTTCTCTTTGTATTGCTTTCTTTGTGTAAAATCCCTGGTGTTTCTGCTAGTTCCTCTGCTTTCCTATTAAAAACTGACCACACTACGCAGGAGAACACACCATGGTCAGTTCTCTAGCAGTGCTGGGAACTCAGTCTGCTCTCTTCCAATGACCAGTCTTTTCCTGACATGTTCCCCACCCCCCACCACACAGCCATTTGCTGGGAAGATCAGTGTGCTGCTGTTTCTGCTACCCCCAGCTTATGTAACTGAGAACAGAGGGAATGTGATTACTTATATACACTGCTCAAAAATATTAAAGGAACACTTCGAAAAGACATCAGACCTTAATGGGGAATTGATGGAAATGAAAATAATTAACCTACAGAGGACTGAATTCAAAGACACCCCAAAATCAAAGTGAAAAAATGATGCAGCAGGCTAGTCCATTTTGCTGAAATTTCATTGCTGCAACTCAAAATGATACTCAGTAGTTTGTATGGCCCCCAAGTGCTTGTATGCATACCTTACAATGTCAGGGCATGCTCCTAATGAGATGATGGATGGTGCCCTGGGGTATTTCCTCCCAGATCTGGACCAGGACATCACTGAGCTCCTGGACAGTCTGAGGTGCAACCTGGCTGCATCAGATGGACCGAAACATGATATCCCAGAGGTGTTCTATTGGATTTAGGTCAGGCAAGCGTGGGGGCCATTCAATGGTATCAATTCCTTCATCTTCTACGAACTGCCTGCATACTCTCGCCACATGAGGCCAGGCATTGTCGTGCACCAGGAGGAACCCAGGACCCACTGCACCAGCGTAGGGTCTGACAATGGGTCCAAGGATTTCATCCCGATACCTAATGGCAGTCAGGGTGCCATTGTCTAGCCTGTAGAGGTCTGTGCGTCCCTCCATGGATATGCCTCCCCAGACCATCACTTACCCAACACCAAAACGGTCATGCTGAATGATGTTACAGGCAGCATAACATTCTCCATAGCTTCTCCACTCCCTTTCATGTCTGTCACATGTAAAAATAGAAAACCCAGCACAAAAAAAATAATTATATATAAATAAAATCAAAAAACTTAAATAAAAATTATATTAAATAATATATGAAATTGTCAGGATATATAATATCCACAAAGCGTATTTGACTCTTAATCACTGAGAGTCCACTATATTTGGTGAGTGCAGTATATGTTGACTATCACGGATGGTGTTAATACACTGAAGTTTTCTGCACACTTTTTTTCATTTATTTCATTAGAGCACATTGGATTTAAGATATCTTCATTCTTTGGATTGGTACTTTTATTTTTTCACTTTTATTTGGACATTAATTCATTTATTATTTAGTATAATTTTTATTTACATTTTTTGATTATTTTATTTATTTATATATATATATATTTTTTTCTTTGCGCTGTGTTTTCTATTTTTATTTATTTTGTTTGATGGTTTGTCAACAAAGAGCAGCAGCATTGGTTTTGGAGTTAAATTTTTTTTTGGCACAGGTTTTTTTTTTTTTCTTGATTAATGTCTGTCACATGTACTCAGAGTGAACCTGCTCTCATCTGTGAAAAACACAGGACACCAGTGGTGGATCTGCCAATTTTGGTGTTCAATGGCAAATGTCAATCAAGCTATATGGTGTCGGATAGTGAGCACAGGGCCCTCTAGAGCACGTCAGGCCCTAAGGCCACCCTCATGAAGTTTGTTTCTGATTGTTTGGTTAGAGACATTCACACCAGTGGCCTGCTGGAGGTCATTTTGTAGGGCTCTGGCAGTGCTCATCCTGTTCTTTCTTGCACAAAGGAGCAGATACCGGTCCTGCTGATGGGTTAAGGACCTTCTACGACCCTGTCCAGCTCTCCTAGAGTAACTGTCTCCTGGAATCTCCTCCATGCTCTTGAGACTATGCTGGGAGACACAGCAAACCTTCTGGCAATGGTACATATTGATGTGCTATCCTGGAGGAGTTGGACTGCCTGTGCAACCTATGTAGGGTCCAGGTATCGCCTCATGCTACCAGTAGTGACACTGACTCTAGCCAAATGCAAAACTAGTGAAAAACAGTCAGAAAAGATGAGTAGGGAAACAAATGTCAGTGGCCTCCACCTGTAAAACCATTCCTGTTTTGAGGGTTGTCTCATATTTACCCATCTAGTTCACCTCTTCTTAATTTCATTAACACCAGAGCTGCTGAAACTGATTAACAACCCCCTCTGCTACTTAACTGACCAAATCAATTTCCCAGGAGTTTAATTAACTTGCTGCTATACTCTTTTTTTACTTTTTTTTGAGCAATGTATAAGAGGAAAAGATGTTTTGTCTTTCATTTCTATTTTAAAATGAAAGTGTTGTTTTACATATATAAATCTACATTTTCATTATACGTGGGACTTTTTAGGTGCCAAAAATACAGAAAATGTTTATATTTTCATAAAAGAATCTGATTTTTGTTATTGGAACGGAAACAGAAACAAACTGATTACATACATAGAATTCAACTAACATCATTATGCATTTGAAAAAAAAAACAGAAACCAGTTGCTAGGTTCCAAAATTATATATCAGCCCTGATAGCATGATTCCTGGTATACAGTATTATGTGTCTTATAGTGGCCTACTTCCATGCCCCTTAGAAGAGAGATATAAATCTCTACATCATTTCAATAAATTGATTTCATTGATTATATAGTATTGCTACCTGGAAGATTGCTGTATTTGGATGCGTTTCGTGGTTAGCTTCTTCAGAAACCAGGGTAAATGAGAGAATCTTCAATACAAATATGACATGTTAATTTTGTGATACTTTAGAGGTTTGCAATTTTATCCACAACTACATATTCATTTATTCATAGTTAGTTCATGATTGCTTTTTGCTCACACAGTTCGAAAAAAACAAACTGTGTTTATCAAGTCAAGAAGAAGACTGAAGTGAAGAGGAGACTAAAGCCAGCTATAGCTGGATCGAATTTTGGCTGTTTCAACAGAAACTGTCCGAATTTTAATCCATCCATAAGCATGCTGGTTGTACTGAAGTCGATCTATCAATAGACTTCCGTACAACCAGCCTGTCTATTTTTGTCTTGTTTCTGGCGATCACTGCTGGAGGCTATAGCCGTCAACAGCAATCATTGTATTCTGCCAGTGGGAAAACCTCTTTCTGCTCCCCACTCGCAGAACAAAATGGAACTGTGGGAGGGATTCCCCCATAAATATTGACTGTGTTGATGGGGGAACTGGGCAATTTTCTTTTCTTTGACCCATGGTTGAAGGAAAGAAAATTGCATAATGCATAACTAGCCTGTATGGCTAGCCTGAGAAACTCTGAAGGGGTGGGGGATGATCAATCACTTTCCACCTTATCCAATCACCTCAGTTTGATCAAATCCAATCTAAATCAAGGCAAAATTAAATGGAAGGGAAGTTATGGCTATTCGATCATTTTGATCGAATCACACATTGCTTGGATAAAAAAAGTCAAAATATGTGTGGCCACCATTAGGCTGACTCTGCCATTAGCAATCTTTCCACTGGCAATTTGCCAAAATCAATAAGAATCACTAAGAAGCTGACTGTTTGTCCCTATGGAATCACTCCCTCTGTAGCCGAGACATTAACATGCCATTTCCATTGCTAACAATCAAGATTCTGCAGCATTCAGGCTAGCAGCAGAGCAAAATCTCGCTGCATGTGGCTACAGAGGGAGCAGTTCCACAGGGACAAACTAGCTGCATATACAGTCAGGTCCATATATATTTGGACAGTCAAAATGTAAGTTTTTTCAGGTATTTACCAAAACATATTCAAACTATAGTTATATAATGGATATGGGCTGAAAGTGCACACTCTCAGGTTTAATTTGAGGATATGTACAAATTGGAGGAATGGTTTAGGAATAATAGGTCTTAAGAATAGCCATCCACCTTTTTTAAAGGGACCAAAAGTAATTGGACAATTGAATCAAAAGGTCTTTCATGGCCAGGTGTGGGCTACTCCTTTGGAGTTGATTCTAAGTGTGGTATTTGCATTTGAAATCTATTGCTGTGAACCTACATCATGTGTTCAAAGGAGCTGTCCATGCAAGTGAAACAGAAAATTGTAAGGCATCAAAAATGAGTTAGCCAGTCTGGCACATTCTGAGGAAAGAAAAACACACTGATGAGCTCAGAAAAATAAAAAGGCATGGACGTCCACGGAACACAACAGTGGTGGATGATCACAGGATCCTCTCTATGATAAAGAAAAACTCATTCACAACATCCAGACAAGTGAAGGACACTCTCCAGGAGGTGGGCGTATCATTGTCCAAGTCTACAATCAAGAGGGTTCACCACAAGGTGCAAACCATTCGTAAGCCTAAAGAATAGAAAAGCCAGATTAGATTTTGCCAAAAAACAACTAAAAAAGCCAGACCAGTTCTGGAAAAGCTTTCTTTGGATGGATAAAACTAAGATTAATCTGTACCAGAATGACAGGAAGAAAAAGTGTGGAGAAGGCTTGGAACAGCTCATGATGCAAATCACACAATGTCATCTGTAAAACATGGTGGAGGTAGTGTGATGGCATGGGCATGCACAGCTTCCAGTGGCACTGGGTCATTGGTGTTTATTGATGATGTGACAGACGACAGAAGCAGCCGGATGAATTCTGTGTTTAGTGTTTAGAGATGTACTGTCAGACCAGATTCAGCCAAATGCAGCAAAGTTGATTGGAGGGCGCTTTACAGTACAGATGGCCAATGAACCAAAACACACTGCAAAAGCAACCCAGGAGCTTTTGAAGGAAAAGAAGTGGAATATTCTGCAATGGCTGAGTCAATCATCTGATCTCAACCCAATTGAGCATGCATTTCACTTGCTGAAGGCAAAACTAAAGGTAGAAAGACCCACAAACAAAGAACAACTGAAGACAGCTAGCTACAGTTAGAGCCTGGCAAAGCATCAGAAAGGAGGAAACCCAGTCTTTCGTAATATCCATGGGTTCCAGACTTCAGGCAGTCATTGCCAGTAAAGGATTCTCAACAAAATATTAAAAATAAACATTTTCTTTAGGATTATATTCAGTTGTTCAATTACATTTGAGCCCCTGAAAATGGAGAGACTGTGTATAAAAATGGTTGCAGTTCCTAAAATTTGTACTTGATATTCGTGTTCAACCCCTTGAATTAAAGCTGAAAGTCTGCACTTCAGATTCATTTGGATTGTTTTGTTTTAAGTTATTCTGTTGGCATACAGAGACAAAAGTATGAAAAGTGTGCCCGTGTCCACATGCAGTATATATGGACCTAACTGTATATGTACATAAATTACAAACACAATGAAGACCACCACTGAATGAGTATTTTCATAACTATAGTTGAGTGCCATAAGTGCATGTTTGAACCCCAACACGTTTCAGCTCACAGAGAGTATGAGTCTTCTTCAGGGAGTAGTTGCAATGTTGAATTCTCACAATTATTGGTCATACAAAAAAGGAACAAACAATAGGGAGTGTGCTTTCGCTGCCGACAAACTCCCAAGGTGAATCATGGCACAGCACAAGAGATACCAAACAGCCATGAAAGAGACCAGACCATATGATGCATAGGAAATCAGATGGTGGATTGTGAGGGTCAATAAATGCTATTCTATTCAAAGAGACATCAATTCTAGGTCCAAAAAGAGGGAGATCCTAGATGGACCCACAGTAAAATACATGAAATAAGGGCAAACAGTAATTACCAACTGACCACAAAAGACGCTAACTGTTTGCCCTTACTTCATAGATTTTCCTGTTGGTGTATCTACGACTGCCCTCCTGGACCTATAATTTTTTATGTGTATATATGTTTATGAGTATTTATTTGGTGCCTTAGTCACCAGTCACACCGCTGCAATTTAAAATTGCGCAATTTGTGTGCAATTTCAGTGCGATTTCATGTGTGATTTTTGAAGACTTTATTGCTACTTGTGAAGATTTTCTATGATTTCTTGCAATTTGCAGTAAGATTTCCATTAGATTCTATGTATGCAAAATCGCAACAAAACTGCAGAAAAAGTAATACAAGAACTACTTTAGAAATCACGCTGCAGCAAAATTGCAAATCTTAAGACACTGACATTCACATTCATTAGATGCGATTTCAGGTGCAATTTCAATTCCTAAATCGCGTCTGAAATCGCACCAGTATGACCAGGCACTAAAAGTCCTTTTCCAATGAAAACATTTGTCTTAGCATTAATTAATTTAATGGGGTTTTTGGTTACATTCTTTCAATGTTGCTGGCTCCTGCTATCTCAGTGCTGCTTCCCTGAACTCCCAGTCTTCACAGAAAAGTGCCAGCAGTGGACAGTGCAATCTTGATCCAGTCTGTTAGCTTGGAGATGGAAGGAAGGAGGAGGGGGAGGAGCAGGGGAGTGCCTTGCCTTCCTAGGCTACAGTGCTGTCTGTTTCTATTGATGCACACAGTGTAAGGAGACTCAACTCTAGTCTCTGCGTGCCAGGGTGACTCCATGGGATGATGCAAGAGAAAGGAGCCACCTTGAAGCAGGAAACCTGGGGCAATGGTCATGTCACCAGTTTAGAATGGAACATAGTGCTTTAAAAAAATAAAGGGTTTGGCATTACTTTAAGCTGGCCATACATGGAGCGAATTTTGACTAGTCCCTAATGGAATACTCTGCTCAAAATCCTTTGATCTTGAAATCTGGGAAATCTGGCTGGGCAGAAAATTGTTGGCCAAAATGTGACTGCAGCCAATCAGCTGCAGCTAGTTTTCAAGTATTCTGACAGCCGTGGGTGCCATCTGTCAGTATACAGTAGGCAGTAGTGAGCGATTCATCCATCCATGCTCTTCACAAATCTAAGAGTGTATGGTCAGCCTAAGGGTTAGCTCTGTTATGCTCTATAGAGCATGCCCCTGTAATGTGCAGTTTGAAATGTCACAAAATGACATTTTATTCATGCAGGAAAGCATGCTGCAGTGCAGTTAGTTGAGCTGGTGAAAGTGCAGACATGATGCATTTCTAAGCAATTCACACCTACACATATGTATAATGTAAGCAGAGAAAGTAAAAATCTATTGTTTTCTATGGCCCTTATGTTGAGCCTGTGTTGATCTATGCAGATCAAAGCACCTGAACAGACATGGTATGACTGGACCATACTATGGTCATTTTTACCTTAATGCATTCCCAGCATTAAAGAAAAAAATGTCCCATTGGTCGTATCATTCCCTCATCCCCCTGAATACTTACCTGAGTCCTATTTAAGGTAAAAAAAAAATATCCCATTGGTAGCATCGTTCCCTCAACCCCTTAAATACTTACCTGAGTCCTATTTAAGATTTTAAAAAAATGTCCCGTTGGTTGCATTGTTTCTTCATCCCTCTAAATACTTACCTGAGTCCTATTTAAGATTTAAAAAAATGTCCCGTTGGTTGCATCGTTTCTTCATCCCTCTAAATACTTACCTGAGTCCTATTTAAGGTGAAAAAAATGTCCCGTTGGTTGTATTGTTCCCTCACCCCCTAAATACTTACCTGAGTCCTATTTAAGATTTAAAAAAATGTCCCGTTGGTTGCATCGTTTCTTCATCCCTCTAAATACTTACCTGAGTCCTATTTAAGGTGAAAAAAATGTCCTGTTGGTTGTATTGTTCCCTCACCCCCTAAATACTTACCTGAGTCCTATTTAAGATTTAAAAAAATGTCCCATTGGTTGCATCGTTTCTTCATCCCCGTAAATACTTACCTGAGTCCTATTTAAGGTAAAAAAAAATCCCATTGATTGTATTGTTCCCTCACCCCCTAAATACTTACCTGAGTCCTATTTAAGTTAAAAAAAAATCCCATTGATTGTATTGTTCCCTCACCCCCTAAATACTTACCTGAGTCCTATTTAAGTTAAAAAAAATGTCCCATTGGTTGCATCCTTTCTTTATCCCCCTAAAAACTTACTTGAGTCCTATTTAAGGTGAAAAAAATGTCCCATTGGTTGCATCGTTCCCTCATTCCCCTAAATACTTACCTGAGTCCTATTTAAGAGAAAAAAAAACAAAGAAACATTGGCTGTATTGTTCCCTCACCCCTCAACATACTTTCCTGAGTCCTATTTAAGGTAAAAAAAAATGTCCCATTGGTTGTATTGTTCCCTCACCCCCTAAATACTTACCTGAGTCCTATTTAAGGTAAAACAAAAATGTCCCATTGGTTGTATTGTTCCCTCAACCCCCTAAATACTTACTTGAGTTCTATTTAAGATTAAAAAAAATGTCCTATTGGTTGTATTGTTCCCTCACCCCCCTAAATACTTACCTGAGTCCTATTTAAGGTAAAACAAAAATGTCCTATTGGTTGTATTGTTCCCTCAACCCCCTAAATACTTACCTGAGTCCTCTCTTGATCCAGCACTAAGCCTAAGTGCAGCAATGCTGCTCTCTCTTCCTCTTCTCATAGGACTTGCAGAAGGGGCTGAGTTGTGCTGTGTGTATCTAAAGATGCACACAGCCCGGCTTTTAAGCAGGAATGCAGGACACGCGATGGTGTCTGTACAGCCATTGCATCTGCATCCACTTTTATGAGCATGGGTCCAAACTGGATACACATGCAGCAAAAAGCAGCTCAGCATGGAGGATGGGGTGGGTTTTAGGACCTGTCTGAATGAACCCTAAGTCTAAAGTTTGGATGTATTTATTTATTTATTTTTATGACTGTAGTCATGTAACTCACCTGTAATGAAGTATTGTATGTCCCACAACCTGCAGGCTTTAGAAATCATGTAGAAATCTTTTCTTCAGTGATGCCCAATCCTTTTTACAGTGCTATCCTTCTAGCACTACAGGGGTTAATAATTTGAGGTACATTGAAGAAAGTCCCAACAGGTACCCAACTCTTCTGTCCTCTTCTCCATTGATACAAATCCTTGCATCGCTTTATCTGAATGTAACAGTTCTATGTCAAGGGGAGAGGATTATTCGCCCCCTTTCATCATGCATAAAACTTATTACAGGTGAATGAGCATTTTTTTAAAGTCATCTGGACGTTATAGATTATCTTGAACATTCGTAGCTTTGCCAGCTCTGATTTTATTAAAAAACATTTTTCTAGATTTTAATCAGGAAGTCAAGTCCAGTTAAAAAACAGGAAGGTGCTTAGTTGATATAATGTGATGGATATGACTCTATTCACACTAGAATTTCAGATGCCGCTTGAGTCACCAAGAATCACATGGCAATGGAAATCAGATTGTTTTCAATGGTGCCCATTCATATCAATGCAACTCACAGTGCACAAGTGTGATTTTGAAAATGGTTTCTGTACTACTTTGGTGTGATTCCAGTGTGATTTTGGCCCCTTAGAATATACACCGCTTGAAAAATTAAAATAACACTTTGAAAACACATCAGATCTTAATGGGGAAAAATGTCTTGCTGGATATCTATACTGATATGGACTGGGTAATGTGTCAGGAACGTAAAGATGCCCCATGGTTTGATATAAATTAAAATTATCAACCTACAAAGGACTGCATTCAAAGACACCCCGAAAATCAAAGTGAAAAAAATGATGCAGCAGGCTAGTCCATTTTACTGAAATTTCATTGTAGCAACTCAGAATGGTGCTCAGTAGTTTGTATGGCCCCCACATGCTTGTATGCATGGCATGCTCCTAGAGACACGACGAATGGTGTCCTGGGGTATTTCCTCCTGGACAGTCTTAGGTGCAACCTGATGGCATTGGATGGACTGGAGCATGATATTCCAGATGTGTTCTATTGGATTTAGGTCAGGTGAGCATGGGGGCCATTCAATGGTATCAATTCCTTCATCCTCCAGGAACTGCCTGCATACTCTCTCCATATGAGCCCGGACAGTGTTGTGCACCGAGAGCAACCCAGGACCCACTGCACCAGCGTAGGGTCTGACAACGGGTCCAAGGATTTCATCCCAATACCTAATGGCAGTCAGGGTGCAATTGCCTAGCCTGTAGAGGTCTGTGTGCCTCTCCATGGATATGCCTCACTGACCCATCACTGACCCACCACCAAAGCGGTCATGCTGAACGATGTTACAAGCAGCATAACGTTCTCCACAGCTTCTCCACTGCCTTTCATGTCTGCCACATCTGCTCAGGGTGAACCTGTTCTCAGCGGTGAAAAGCACAGGGTGTCAGTGGCGGACCTGCCAATTTTGGTGTTCAATGGCAAATGCCAATCGAGCGCTATGGTGCCAGGCAGTGAGCACAGGGCCCGCTAGAGGACACCAGGCCCTCAGGCCACCCTCATGAAGTCTGTTTCTGATTGTTTGCTCAGAGACATTCACATCAGTGGCCTGCTGGAAGTCATTTTGTAGGACTCTGGCAATGTTCATCCTGTTCCTCCTTGCACAAAGGAGCAGATACCGGTCCTGTTGATAGGTTAATGGCCTTCTACGGCCCTGTCCAGCTCTCCTAGAGTAACTGCCTGTCTCCTGGAATCTCCTCCATGCTCTTGAGACTGTGCTGGGAGACACAGCAAACCTTCTGGAGATGGCACGTATTGATGTGCCATCCTGGAGGAGTTGGACTGCCTGAGCAACCTATGCAGGGTCCAGGTATCACCTCATGCTACCAGTAGTGACACTGACCCTAGCCAAATGCAAAACTTGTGAAAAACAGTCAGAAAAGATGAGTAGGGAAAAAAATGTCAGTGACCTCCACCTGTCAAAACATTCTGTTTTGGGGGTTGTCTCATTGTTGCCCATCTTGCGCACCTGTTGTTAATTTCATTAACAACAAAGCAGCTGAAACTGATTAACAACCCCCTCTGCTACTTAACTGACCAGATCAATATCCCAGGAGTTTAATTGATTTCATGCTATAATCTGATTAAAAAGTGTTCCTTTAATTTTTTTGAGCAGTGTACAAATCTTATCAAAGTTGCATGTAATCGCACTCAACGCTGGATGAAAATCTGATCACAGCAGTGTAAACCTAGCCTAGGTGACTTACTGTATTCCCAGTTTGCAAGCATGCTAGTTTGGTTAAACTCATTTTAACAAATTCTAAATTAATCATAATACTGACAAAATTCTACATGGGAAACCTGCCAACCCTTCCCTTAAATGCTGCCCGTTTAAGGTTCTCTTCTGTGCCAAGGGTGCTGGTAAAGTATTTTTTCTTGGTATTTGTTATGAGGATATTTCTTTGTAATTTTGTGCTCTGCGCATCTTTCTTCCATTTTATAATACATGTATATGTGTACATGTTTCAACTGTATGCAGCTTTATTTTGCCTATGACATATAACATTTATTATAATTTTTACAGTCATGGCCGAAATTGTTGGCACCCTTGATATTTCTCCAGGAAATCATGTATTTCTCACGAAACGTATTGCATTAACACATGTTTTGCTATACACATGTTTATTCCCTTTGTGTGTATTGGGACAAAACAAAAAAAGGGAGGAAAGAAAGCAAATTCGACATAATGTCACACAAACCTCCAAAAATGGGCTGGACAAAAGTATTGGCACCCTTTCACAACTGCGGATAAATAAGAATGTTACAAGCATGTGATGCTCCTGTAAACTCACCTGGGGCAAGTAACAGGTGTGGGCAATATAGAAATCACACCTGAAAGCAGATAAAAAGGAGAGACGTTCACTTAACCTTTGCATTGTGTGTCTGTCTGTGCCACACTAAGCATGGACAACAGAAAGAGGAGACGAGAACTGTCTGAGGACCTGAGAACCAAAATTGTGGCAAAATATCAACAATCTCAAGGTTACAAGTCCATCTCCAGAGAACTAGATTTGCCTTTGTCCACAGTGCGCAACATTATCAAGAAGTTTGCAACCCATGGCACTGTAGCTAATCTCCCTGGTCGTGGACGGATGAGGAAAATTGATGAAAGATTGCAACGCAGAATAGTCCGGATGGTGGATAAGCAGCCCCAAACATGTTCCAAAGACATTCAAGCTGTCCTGCAGGCTCAGGGAGCATCAGTGTCAGCGCGAACTATCCGTCGACATTTAAATGAAATGAAACGCTATGGCAGGAGACCCAGGAGGACCCCACTGCTGACACAGAGACATAAAAAAGCAAGACTACAGTTTGCCAAAATGTACTTGAGTAAGCCAAAAGCCTTCTGGGAAAACGTCTTGTGGACAGATGAGACCAAGATAGAGCTTTTCGGTAAAGCACATCATTCTACTGTTTACCGAAAACGGAATGAGGCCTACAAAGAACAAAACACAGTACCTACGGTAAAATATGGTGGAGGTTCAATGATGTTTTGGGGTTGTTTTGCTGCCTCTGGCACTGGGTGCCTTGACTGTGTGCAAGGCATCATGAAATCTGAGGATTACCAAAGGATTTTGGGTCGCACTGTAGGGCCCAGTGTCAGAAAGCTGGGTTTGCGTCCAAGATCCTGGGTCTTCCAGCAGGACAATGACCCCAAACATACGTCAAAAAGCACTCAGAAATGGATGGCAAAGAAGCGCTGGAGAGTTCTGAAGTGGCCAGCAATGAGCCCAGATCTAAATCCCATTGAACACCTGTGGAGAGATCTTAAAATTGCTGTTGGGAAAAGGTGTCCTTCCAATAAGAGAGACCTGGAGCTGTTTGCAAAGGAAGAGTGGTCCAAAATTCCGGGTGAGAGGTGTCAGAAGCTTATTGATGGTTATAGGAAGCGACTGATTTCAGTTATGTTTTCCAAAGGGTGTGCAACCAAATATTAAGTTAAGGGTGCCAATACTTTTGTCCAGCCCATTTTTGGGGTTTTGTGTGACATTATGTCATATTTGCTTTTCTGCCTCTGTTTTATATTTGTTCCAATACATACAAAGGGAATAAACATGTGTATAGCAAAACATGTGTTAATGCAATACCTTTTTTGTGTGAAATACTTGATTTTCAGGAAAAATATCAAGGGTGCCAACAATTTCGGCCATGACTGTATATGAAACATTTTCAAATATAAAAGCGTATTGCTGCAGTGCATACTGTTTTGTGCCTATTATATTTATATACACATGGTCCTTTTGGGATTTCAGCGGCTAGAACCCTTTATATTTCAAGCACCCTGATGAGCAATATAATCATTGAACATCTTTATGTATAAGTTTATGTTAAGATGTATGAACCACATACCAACAACTGTTGTCTTTGTATTTTGTCTTTGTACAGATTTAGGTATCTGTACCCTCTCTGCTCTTTGCAATGTCATTTGCTGATTTATATTCACTTACTAGCAAAATCGCCGACACCCTGGTATACAGGCAAGCTGAAATAGATCACATAGTGGAGCAATTTGGTCAACAAGAAAGTCCATTTACTGCAGACACTGCCTATCTCCAGCACCAATTAGAATTAAATTCAAAGAAAATTATAGAGTATAAATTGTACTCTGTCACCTTGGTGGAGTACATAAAGGTGAAACGGATTCTAACAGGCCTGAGACTGGATATATGCCCTACTTTTTTTGTAGTAATAAAGCATTCTGTGACAACTGGTTTAAAATGTTGAACAAGTGTAGTTTAGATCTTACAGTGCAAGGTCTTCAAGGGGAGGTTGAAAGATTTGAAGGTATATGCTCCTGGGTGCCTTGCTGGTTAGTAAGGATTATACATCATTCCATCAAACGCAGAACACTTCCCCTGATATTTAGAACTGGTCTACTAAACTAGACAAGTTTAAGGCGATATTCTTAATTATTAAGAAGAATGTGTTTACACTTGGGAAGATTGCTATAGGTTTAATAGAACCAGGTGACAGTCCTAATCTACTTCACACTCCGATGTTAATGCTGGTGAATCCTCCACATTCCCTCAGCCTACTTTTTTAGAAACCAACAGAAAAGGCATAAAATAAAAAGACAAAGAGTGGCCACCAGCAGGACAGATATCCCCATGAGCAGCTCCACGAAGAGCAAGGCAACCAGGTCAACATAATTGTGACTATATCACTCTACACGTTGGCTGCTGACCAATTACAGGTACTTAAGGGTCTTGCTTTTGTGCCCAGATGTTTAAATGATAAACTAGACCTGGATGTAGAGTTAGAAAATCTTTTTAGGACTCAGATTTAGAGCTTATTTTGACACCACAAACAGTGGTTCTTGTTTTACAAATCCTCTTCTTTCCAAATGTAATCTCATAATGTGTCGTGGACATAGCAAATGGGCATCACCAATATCGTTCCATACAGTAAAGGCATTTATTAAAAGAGAACTTGCTTTTTTGTTAAATTATACTTACCTAGGTGGATGCATCAATCTGATGCTGCGTCTGTTCCCTGCCCGCTCTAAGGGTGATAACTCAGCGATCATACACCACTGATCGCTCAGTTCTCCCTGCTGCTCTGAGCAGAGAGTGGTGACTGTCAGTCACCGTTGTCTGATTTCCCCCCCCCCCCCCCCCCACAGAGCTCACTGGAATGCTGGGTTGTGGATGGGGTGGGAGCGGCTTGCTGAGAGGCTGAACCATGTGCTGGTCCAGACATCTGGACTTTAAAGTTGGGATCTTTCCCCAGCCTGGACAGGCTGAGTGACCTCAGCCAACAGCAAACTTTAGCCCGCTGTTGGGCTGAAAATGGGTCACAGGAGTACAGAACAAACTGCACTCCTGTGATTCACAGGAAAAGTACAGCCAAAGGAATTTTGGTTGTACATCTCCTTTAAAATGATAATAGGGATGTGGGCTGACTTCAATGGCAGCGTAATTATCCCAAGTATAGCATTTTATGCAGAATAGTACAGAATGTCAGGCATGGACTAATTTATAGAACAACAAAAACATTGTGCTGAAACCAGCCACTAAGGGTGGTGCCTTGATTATAATGATTTATTATGATTATGAAATTGAGGCAATTGTTGGCTGTTAGGATTTTTAAAAAGCCCAGGATCTTCAGGATTTAATTAACAGGATTGTTCAAGATTCTTCCAGATCTGACACTATTGACAACTGTTTGAGGGATTTCCTCTGCAATATCCACTAACTCCTAGATTCTATTTTCTTCCACAAATACATAAGACTAGTTATTGTATTCCTTGATCAACTTATATGTTCCAAGGTAGCCACTATGTGCTCATTTTGTACTGCTACTCCTTTTTCTTAATCATATTGTGCATATTGAATAAATTCCAGAAGATATTTTTATGGGGAAAGCTGAACTCGGGGAAGATCTGTAGATCTGTACTGGAGGGGTGAAGATCTTTACAGAGGGGAGGGGCATTTGTACTAGTAGGAGTTTTGGAGATCTGTACTGGGAAGGAAATCTGTACTAGTGGGGGGTGGGGGTCTGAGATTAGGCTTGGGGAGAGAGGAAGTTTTTTTGTTGTACTTTGTCTACTGACCAGTGTGCTATGTTATCCTAACCTGACCCTTACATTGTGTGTGTTAACATAACCAAGCCCCTAAGCACCCTTACCCCTGCACCGTGTGGATTATGTACTCCTAACTCCTGCACTCTGTGCATTGCGCACTGCTGACCCCTACACCCTGTGTATTATACACTCCTGACCCCTGCGACCTGTGTTTTTGGCCCTCCTGACTGCTGGACTCTGTGCATTACACACTCCTCACCCCTGTATTCTGTGCTAATGCACTGCTGACCTGTACTATTTGCATTATGCACTCCTGTCCCCTTTGTTTTGTGTGATATGCACACCTAACATTATACACTGCTGACCCCTGCACTCTGCGCAGTATGTGCTCTCGACAACAGCAGGTACACTCTCCTGATCCCTGTACTTTATGTCTAACACAATCCTGGATCCTGCACTCTGTTCAGTATGTACTCTAGACACCAGCGCTCTGTGTTTTATGCACTCCTGACATCTGTGTTTGTGTAATATGTGCTCCTGGTCCCTACAATCCAGGACTTCTGCACCCTATGCTCTGTGTGTTATGCACTCCTGAGCATTGCACCTTATACATTATGTACTTCTGACCCCTGCACTCTGTATGTTATACATTTCTAACCCCTGCGCTCTGTGCATTGCACACTCTGGATCATTGCACAGTCTACAATATCCTGTATGTGTCATATTCCTGGCCACTGCATTTTTTATATTATGCAACAGTTGGTGGGTGCTGAAAATAGGCACTGACTATGTCATTGAGGTTCTTCATCAAGGTAGGCTGTGTGCAGAAAACATTTATAATGGAAGAATGTCATAGTTTTCAAATGTTAGTGCTGAGGTCTGTACAGTACATGTCTTTTAGATTCTCACAGTAATTAAAGTATATTTTGTAGGTACGATGACTATAGCATTTGTCACTATGTACACAGTGAGTAGGCTCATATTTTAAGCCCCACCCACTATTAGTACAATTTTTCCACACCCATTGCTTAACTATTCTCCTCTATATGGCCAAAGCTTAATCCCCCCTAGGAAACAATTATCTACGGCCAGGGTCGGTGCTTCCACTAGGCAAACTAGGAGGCCACCTAGGGCACATTGCCACTTAGAGGTGCCTGGGCACAGCACAGGCCTGCATTTTCTCTGTGTGAGACCCTGCCACATCATGAATGATCCTTCAGCTGAGGGGAGGGGCAGCAGAGGGGAGGAAGAAAGGACAAAGGAAGATGCCAAGTGTCTGGGGCCAGTGCAGTAGCTGAACTGTTCCTTCCAGTGTTCCTCTCAGACTCAGTCCCTTACTGCAAGCTGGCTGGCGGCTGCTGATCACTGTGGAGTTCCAGCCATTCTCTTCCCATCCATCAGCAGAGGCGGAGTTACACCTGTGGAGGAAGGTAATGTCTGACTCTGATGTCTCGTGTCTTCGTGTGACCCGGCCTGCTGACCATCAATCACATGTGCAATGTGTTGGTGAGTGATGACATCATTACAATCCCACAGCCTACTCTTCTAGTGCCTGCTGGGCCTGATGATCTGTGTCAGTGTTGGTGGTGGTGTGTTGTGTCAGATCTGTCACTGTGTGGGATTGTTCAGTTCAGCTGCCTGCTATTACAGCGTTATATCTCCCTCCACTGCCTGGGGAATTCCAGCCTGGGATCTGTCAGAGTGTGCATCCATTGATGCTGGTTGTATCTTATGACACTTAATTTAGCACATTAAAAGAAATTTACCAGTTTCATGTTTTGTTAATTTAGTATTTTCTACAGTTTTCAAAAATTTCTATTTTTGGGGAGGGGGGGGGGAGCCGCAAGTAGCTGGTCTTGCCTAGGGCGCAAAATAGTCTAGCACCGGCCCTGTCTAGTCTAGTTCACAACTACCCTTTGCAGTGATAGAGGAAGTGGAAAAAGAGGGAGAGATCTGCTGCACTGGATCTGTTAGTTGTACACACTATATACACACATGATGAATGAAGAATATAGCTTAACCATGTTTCTATAAATTGTAATAATTTGTTAATAGATCACAATCCACAGCGCACAAAGAAATATTATTTCTAAATGTGATTAAGGTAAAGGTATGCTGCTGTGCACCAGTCTAATACACCAAAAAATAAAGAAATATATAATAACAGCGCAAAACACAAACCTCTTCACCATAAATTAACATCCATCAACATCAATAATATTTTAAAGTGTCCACAAACGAATTTCATAAAATGTGTCATAAATGAATATAGATGAAAAGTCCTTCTTCCCAAAGGTGTATAAAAAACAAAACAAACAATTCTTCTCCCAAAGAAATGTGCTTCCACCATCCACCAGTGACCTAACCAGTCAATATCAGTATAGATATCCATGATATTTTCCCCATTGAGATCTGATGTGTTTACAGAGTGTTCCTTTAATTTTTTTTGAGCAGTGTATTTTGTACTAAACTGGTATTGCATATGTTGGTAACTTTGCTTGAATAAAACCCCCCACTTAGCTTGATCCTGATTAAAGTAATGTTTATGCGGGTCAGAAATATCACTGGGTATGCAAAATGTCACACACTGGAGTGGCTTATATGATGCTGACCGCTGTGTATAATAGAATTATTGGCTAGTGTAAAATACAAAATATTATCCAAACAATAATGTAACTTTGACATGTTAAATGCCAACAGCTTTCAAAAAGAATAAATGTTCGCATTTATGAGTTACCACTGCTTTTACTTTATTTAAAAAAAAACTAATGTATATTTAGTAGTTTATTTGCTTTTGCAAAGTGTTATGCTATGTTTAATATCATTTGCAGTTCTCAGTTTGTAATTTACTCAAGCAAGGACAGCTGCCCATGTTTAAAATGCTCCCCAGAGTAAGCTGACATGACATAATTACCATTACAGTTACAAGATATCATCTTTTTCAGGTGTGTTGTTACTGAATAAAATTATGCAAACGTTTTATTTTAAACTATGCAAAATGAATTGCCATCAGTTTCTGGGAAGCATAGAATTAATAATTCTGAGAGCTACATTTTAAAACACAGGGCAGAGGTAATGACTTGCAGTTACCTATAGCAACTGGCCATAAGTCAGCATTGATTAGAATTTAATTGCTGAAATCAGACATTTGGTTGTTTGATGTGTTTAAAGATATTATTAGTTTTTAGATTACGTCAATAAATATAGCTTTTCTGGATTTATTATACAAGGCATGCAAATTACATTAAATATGCTACTCACAAAATTGTATATTTTATTCATTAATTTATTCTTTTGTATGTTGTTTTTTTTCATACTTTCACTCACTTTCATC
Organism: Staurois parvus; assembly: GCF_062004578.1. Lineage (NCBI taxonomy): Eukaryota > Metazoa > Chordata > Amphibia > Anura > Ranidae > Staurois > Staurois parvus. The sequence goes on along the minus strand of NW_028318039.1, from coordinate 13,840,329 downwards.
TGAGTGCATTGGATCTTTAAATATAGCTGGTACATCCTATATATATATATATATATATATATATATATATATACACACTATATTGCCAAAAGTATTGGTATATATATATGGTCATATATATATATATATATACACACTATATTGCCAAAAGTATTGGTCTGCCTGCCTTTCCGTGCACACAAACTTTAATGGCATCCCAGTCTAATTCCGTAAGGTTCAATACTGAGTTGGCCCACCCTTTGCAGCTATAACAGCTTCAACTGTTCTGGGAAGGCTGTCCACAAGGTTTAGGAGTGTCTATGGGAATGTTTGATCACTCTTCGAGAAGCACATTTGATGTCAGTCAGTCAGGCACTGATGTTGAACGAGAAGACCTGGCTCACAGTCTCCAATCTAATTCATCCCAAAGGTGTTCTTTCGGGTTGAGGTTAGGACTCTGTGCAGACCAGTCAAGTTCCTCCACCCCAAACTTGCTCATCCAGGTCTTTATGGATCTTGCTTTGTGCACTGGTGTGCAGTGATATTGGAACATGAAGGGGCCATCCCCAAATTCTTCCCACAAAGTTGGGAGCATGAAATTGTCCAAAATGTCTTGGTATGCTGATGCCTTAAGAGTTCCCTTCACTAGAACTAAGGGGCCAAGCCCAACCCCTGAAAAACAACCCCACACCATAATCCCCCCTCCACCAAACTTTACACTTGGTACAATGCAGTCAGGCAAGTACCGTTCTCCTAGTAACCGCCAAACCCAGACACGTCCATCTGATTGCCAGACAGAGAAGCGTGATTGGTCACTCCAGAGGACACATCTCCTCTGCTCTAGAGTTCAGTGGTGGCGTGCTTTACACCACTGCATCTGAAGCTTTGCATTGCACTTGGTGATGTAAGGCTTGGATGCAGCTGCTCGGCCATGGAAACCCATTCCATGAAGCTCTCTACACACTGTTACTGTGCTAATCTGAAGGCCATGCCAAGTTTGGAGGTCCTTAGCTATTGACTCTGCAGACAGTTGGCAACTTTTGCGTACTGTGCGCTTCAGCATGCGCTGACCCCATTCTGTAATTTAACATAGTCTACCACTTCGTGGCTGAGTTGCTGTTGTTCCCAGTTGCTTCCACTTTGTTATAATACCACTAACAGTTGGCCGTGGAATATTTAGTAGCAAGGAAATGTCACGGATGAACTTATTGCACAGGTGGCAACCTATCACGGTACCACTGCCACTCCTAAACTGTGAGGCACTGGTTAACCACATCCTGACCGCCCTATAGCAGATACTGTATACTGCTACAGGGTGGCAGGGGTGTGCTCCCTACCCACGCCCCCATTCGTGGCTGCGGCTGTCAATCACTTGGTCCCGGCCGGTGATTACCCTCCAGCACCCGGTGATTACCGAGCCTCTCCGGCAGGGAGGGGGACTGCTTTGTTTATTAACAGTCCTCCTCCCTGTCGGCTCAGGCACACTGCTCTGGATGGCTGTGCGCAGTAAATTTCAGTATCTATACCGCCATTTGTAAATACTATAACTTTCACGTAAACCAATTAATTTACACATATTAGGATTTTTTTTTAACAAAGACATGTAGCAGAATACATTTTGGTGTAAATTTATGATGAAATTTGATTTTTTAAATTTTTTTACTGGACACGTTTAATAGTAAAAAGTCAAAAATATTGTTTTTTTATCAAAATTGTTGATCTTTTTTTTCATAGCGCAAAAAATAAAAAATGCACAGGCAATCAAATACCACAAAAGAAGGCTCTATTTGTGGGAAAAAAGGACTTAAATTTAGTTTGGGTGCAGCGTTGCGTGACCGTGCAATTGTCAGTTAAAGTAACGCAAAAAATGGCCTGGTCAGGAGGGGGGGGGGGGGTAAATCCTCAGGAGGGCAAGTGGTTAAAAAAATGATAATGTGTGTGTTTTTGAGAATCAATGATAAAGTGATGTGTAGTGCTACAAAACACCTCCCTCTTCGATGTATAATTATATAATTTCAACTCAAAAAACTTCCAATAGTGCATTCCATGTGTCAATGTACCTATCACTTAAATAAATGTGTTAGTGCAAACCACCGTATTGCGTAGTGCTACAATCAGGGGCGGACTGACCATTTGGAAACTCGGGCACTGCCCGAGGGCCCGGGGTCAGTAGGGGGCCCCATGAGATGCTCCTGGTACCTTTTTCATAGGCTTTTTTGAGTTTGGGCAAGGACACAGGGGCCCCATGATCCCCTATTGCCTGGGGGGCCCCATGAGTTGTCAGTCCGCCCCTGGCTAAAATACAGCTCCCTCTTAAGTAAAACTTTAGCGACACTTTAAAAAATGACTCATATAATGTTTGTGATATAAATCATAAGTGAAACCCCTATATATCAGTCACTGAGTGTGATGGAGGCTACAACACACCTTCCCCTCAAGATAACACACTATATTGATGGTGCTAAAACCACATGAAGTGTGCTTAGAAAAAGAAATATGAAGATATATACAAATCATAAACCATAAGTGAAAACGTCAATATATCAAACTTCAAATATTGCGGGGACTACAAAACACCTTCCCAGGAAGAAACCCTTAATAGATTATGTTGAAATAATTCTTAAATTTGATTTATTCACTGTTTACATGACTACTTAATCTTAATGTTATTTTGTATTGCTTTAACATGTCAGTAATGGTTATGTTTTATATTTTCTTTATGAAGGTTTAGAGCAGCGCAATGTATTTATGAAATTATCTTTAATAGCTACTCACTGCCTGTCAAGTGGGCTCTGAAGAGTGATCAAAACATGGAAGGCATTTCAGAGAGCATCCCAATTGTGGACAAATTTTTATGGTGAAAAAATGGCTGGTGTGCCAGTGATCAGGGACAATATGACTGGAGCAGAGGTGATCAGTCACTGTTACTGGTGTGGGGGTGATCAGGGACAATATGACTGGAGCGGAGGTGATCAGTCACTGTTACTGGTGTGGGGGTGATCAGGGACAATGTGACTGGTGCGGAGGTGATCAGTCACTGTTACTGGTGTGCCGGTGATCAGGGACAATATGACTGGAGCGGAGGTGATCAGGCACTGTAGCTGGTGTGGGGGTGATCAGAGACAATGTGACTGGAGCGGAGGTGATCTGGCACTGTAACTGGTGTGGCGGTGAACAGGGACAATGTGACTGGTGCGGAGGTGATCCGTCACTGTAACTGGTGTGGCGGTGATCAGGGACAATGTGACTGGTGCGGAGGTGATCAGTCACTGTTACTGGTGTGCCGGTGATCAGGGACAATATGACTGGAACGGAGGTGATCAGTCACTGTTACTGGTGTGAGGGTGATCAGGGACAATGTGACTGGAGCGGAGGTGATCAGGCACTGTAACTGGTGTGGCAGTGATCAGGGACAATATGACTGGTGCGGAGGTGATCAGACACTGTAACTGGTGTGGCGGTGATCAGGGACAATATGACTGGTGCGGAGGTGATCAGGCACTGTAACTGGTGTGGCGGTGATCAGGGACAATGTGACTGGTGCGGAGGTGATCAGTCACTGTTACTGGTGTGGCGGTGATCAGGGACAATATGACTGGAACGGAGGTGATCAGTCACTGTTACTGATGTGGGGGTGATCAGGGACAATGTGACTGGAGCGGAGGTGATCAGGCACTGTAACTGGTGTGGCAGTGATCAGGGACAATATGACTGGTGCGGAGGTGATCAGACACTGTAACTGGTGTGGCGGTGATCAGGGACAATATGACTGGTGCGGAGGTGATCAGGCACTGTAACTGGTGTGGCGGTGATCAGGGACAATGTGACTGGTGCGGAGGTGATCAGTCACTGTTACTGGTGTGGCGGTGATCAGGGACAATGTGACTGGTGCGGAGGTGATCAGTCACTGTTACTGGTGTGGCGGTGATCAGGGACAATGTGAGTGGTGCGGAGGTGATCAGGCACTGTAAGTGGTGTGGCAGTGATCAGGGACAATATGACTGGAGCGGAGGTGATCAGGCACTGTAACTGGTGTGGCGGTGATCAGGGACAATGTGACTGGAGCGGAGGTGATCAGGCACTGTAACTGGTGTGGCGGTGATCAGGGACAATATGACTGGTGCAGAGGTGATAATTCATAGTAGTGATTAGGTATACTGTAACTGTTGTGGCGGTCCTTAGGAACAATATGACTGTTATGACTTTGATCAGGGACAGTGTGACTGGTGTGGTGGCAGTGATTAGGGACACTGACTGACAGTAGTCAGTAAAAAAAGCAAAACAGTAACAGCAAGAAAGCATAAATCAGGAAGTTCATGGGAGGAATAGTGTTTCAAGACTTAACAAGTCAAGGTTGTCCAAGGGGTCTGGCAGGGAGCTAGCCAGCATCTCATGTGGTACGGCGAGAAGAGCTGCAGCCAGACATTGCAGAGGTCCCACTTTCAGATCTGGACCTTGGAAGGCACATCGTGTCTGGTGTTGTTGTCTGGTGTGTGAGCTCCTCTTAATTGAAACATTGCTATGATTAAACTTCCCTCAATGCTAACTTTCCTGTCTCAAATCCTGTGGGGTGCCTTCTTTTCATTTTGTAATTCTGCTAAAATGAAACAACATATGTTTAGGCATCATGCACTTATCTAATGAAATACCCATGCAACATGTTGCATATAGGTGAAATTATCCAAAATGTTGGGAGTAGAGAACCACAGCACAGGTTTTCAATTAAGACAAAACAAATTGAGCTGTCTGTACCTAAACATTTCTTGGAAGCAGAACAGGGATAGGGATACTAATCGCAATCCTTAAACCAAGGACCCTGAACCAAGATCATATCAATGCATTAAGAAAGAAAGTGTTTTTTTAATTTTTAATGACTAGGTACTTTAGCACCACAAGGTCTCAATCATGATTTTAATTTAAATTTATTTCTTTGAGATGTTGTGTAAAATCAATATTATTTATATTCATTGTATATATGAAAAAGGACCTGGTATAAGACACTAGGCCCACATGTTTGGATCTAGGAGATTTGCTGCATCTATAATAATCAGGGTTTGAATCTGTATGCTTCTCACATTTTATTGAAATGTAACTACAATAAGAAAAAGAGGTAAAAAGAAAGGTGCTTACAATGAAAAGCATAGCTCTATAAGGCAAAGAAAAAGGTTGGACCCAACTTTTAACATAAATGTCACCCAATGTTTCCTCTTGCAAACTGTTAAAATGGTTCTGTCTGCAAAGCAATGTTAAACATAGGACATGGTTTTTATGAAACTTTTGGAAGGTGGTTAATTTGGACTGATATGGTACAAACATTTATAGAAATAGTTAAATTCACAGTTGTGCTCAAAAGTTTGCATACCCTGGCAGAAATCATGAAATTTTGGCATTGATATTGAAAATATGACTGATCATGCTAAAAAAAACCTGTTTTTTGTTTAAGGATAGTGATTACGTGAAGCCATTTATTATCACATAGTTGTCTGGCTGCTTTTTAAGTCATAATGAAATGCCATTAGTGTGTGTATATATAGTCAATTTGTTAGCAGAAAGAACTGTCAAAACATCTGTGTAACAAGGTAATGGAACTTTATAGGGATGGAAAAAGATATCCAAAGCCTTGAATATGCCAGTCAGTACTGTTCAATTACTTATTAGGAATTGGGAAATTTGGGGATCTTTTGATACCATGACTATGTCAGGTAGACCAAGATAGATTGCAGCCACAACTGCCAGAAGAATTGTTTGGGATACAAAGAAAAATCCACAGGTAACCTCAGGAGAAATACAGGCTCTGGAAAAAAGACAATGTGGTTGTTTCAAACAGAGCAATACAACAATACTTGAACAAAAGTGAGCTTCATGATTGAGTTGCCACAAAAAACAGTTACAATATGCCGGGCAGCGCCTTGACACTCCTCACAGCTTATGGCACACTATAATGTGGAGTGACAAGACCAAAATAGAGCCTTATGCCCAAAACCAAAACAGCTATGTTTGGAGAGGGGTCACCAAGGTCTATAACTAGAGATGAGCGAATTATTCAAAAATTTGATTCGGCTGATTCGGTGAATTCGCGGAATAAATTCGATTCGAGTCGAATATATTCGCTGCGAATTTAACTTATAAAAAGGGTGTTTCTAGGCTTCAGAGAGCCTTTATATTAGTGCAGAACACTGTACCTTTAATTTAAATGCCCTTGGAGTCTGCTGGGGAAGAGAAATAATACTGTCAGTCAGTATGACATGCAGATGAGTGCCGTCGATCTTAGAATCACCGCACAATTCACTCATTTGGGCAGTCACGGGGCCAAAACCAGAGTGTGGAGCCACAGTGTGGCGGTGGAGGCAGCAGCAATGGGAGGCCATACAGCACCCTATGAAAAAATGGAACCCACCAGCAGTGTGAGGAGACCTGAAAGTGGCATATGGCAGAGTGTGGCGATGGAGACAGCAGCAATGGGAGGCCGTACAGGGACCCATGACACACTCTGGACCTGGCAGCAGCATGAGGAGGCGGTACAGGGGCCCATGACAGATTACGGGCCTGGCAGCAGCATGAGGAGTCGGTACGGGGGCCCATGGCAGATTACGGGCCTGGCAGCAGCAATGGGAGGCCATACAGCACCCTATGACAAAATGGAACCCACCAGCAGTGTGAGGAGACCTGAAAGTGGCACATGGTAGAGTGTGGCGATGGAGACAGCAGCAATGGGAGGCCGTACAGGGACCCATGACACACTCTGGACTTGGCAGCAGCATGAGGAGGCGGTACAGGGGCCCATGACAGATTACGGGCCTGGCAGCAGCATGAGGAGTCGGTACGGGGGCCCATGGCAGATTACGGGCCTGGCAGCAGCAATGGGAGGCCGTACAGGGACCCATGACACACTCTGGACCTGGCAGCAGCATGAGGAGGCGGTACAGGGGCCCATGACAGATTACGGGCCTGGCAGCAGCATGAGGAGTCGGTACGGGGGCCCATGGCAGATTACGGGCCTGGCAGCAGCAATGGGAGGCCCGTAATCTGCCAGCACCCTATGACAAAATGGAACCCACCAGCAGTGTGAGGAGACCTGAAAGTGGCACATGGCAGAGTGTGGCGATGGAGACAGCAGCAATGGGAGGCCGTACAGGGACCCATGACACACTCTGGACCTGGCAGCAGCATGAGGAGGCGGTACAGGGGCCCATGACAGATTACGGGCCTGGCAGCAGCATGAGGAGTCGGTACGGGGGCCCATGGCAGATTACGGGCCTGGCAGCAGCAATGGGAGGCCGTACAGGGACCCATGACACACTCTGGACCTGGCAGCAACATGAGGAGGCGGTACAGGGGCCCATGACAGATTATGGGCCTGGCAGCAGCATGAGGAGTCGGTACGGGGGCCCATGGCAGATTACGGGCCTGGCAGCAGCAATGGGAGGCCCGTAATCTGCCAGCACCCTATGACAAAATGGAACCCACCAGCAGTGTGAGGAGACCTGAAAGTGGCACATGGCAGAGTGTGGCGATGGAGACAGCAGCAATGGGAGGCCGTACAGGGACCCATGACACACTCTGGACCTGGCAGCAGCATGAGGAGGCGGTACAGGGGCCCATGACAGATTACGGGCCTGGCAGCAGCATGAGGAGTCGGTACGAGGGCCCATGGCAGAGTGGCGAAGCGTAAGCAGCTTAAATTGAAGGCCATACAGAGGCCTATGTTAAAAATAATAACATGTTTGGGGCATGATTCATGGCGGATTTAGTCAGTTGTGTCAGGAACTGGTGGTTTGAAATCCAGACTAATCCACGCCTGATTCATTTTCACAAACGTGAGTCTCTCCACACTTTGGGTGGACAGTCGTGTCTTCCGCGGAGTTACAATACCTCCTGCCGCACTAAACACGCGCTCCGATGCCACGCTACTGGCCGGGCATGACAGCCTTTCAAGGGCAAATTCAGCTAGTTGGGGCCAAAGGTCAAGTTTCGTTGCCCAGTAGTCAAGGGGATTGTCTACCTCGGTTGGCAGGGTGCTGTCCAAGTAGGCCCAAGCCTGTTGTTTGAGGTCCTGCTCCAGGTCCACCTGATGCTGCTGCTGCTGCGGCTGGTTAGTAGTTTCCTCACTGCGCTGGTGAAGAAAACTACTCATCATCGACTGCAGACTGAGGCAGCCGCTGCTGGTGGAGCTGCCACTGCTCCTACCACCCCACCCCTCCCCTGCTGCCATGGCAGCGGAACGCGAGCGCACAGGGCCCACAGTGTCTGAGGATGGACGTTGGCGCAGAAAGGCAGAGACCAACTGACTACATAGGTGGTTTTTATAGTACGTTATTTTGGCCTCCCTCTCAGCAGGTGTGAAAAAGGCCACCATTTTTGAACGGTAGCGAGGGTCCAACAAGGTGGACAGCCAAAAGTCATCCCTCTGTCTGATGGTTATTATTCGGCTGTCGCTACGCAAGCAACCGAGCATGCTATGGGCCATTTGTGCCAAGGAATGCGAGGGACTCCCTGCCTCCATCTCCACAGCATACTTCCACGGTGCGTCTGGGTCCTCTGTCTCCTCCTCCTCCTCTACCAGATGCTCCTGCTCCTCCACTCCTGTCCGCTGAGTGGAAAAACCACCCATTTCACTCAATAATTCCTGAGCACCAATGTCCTCCTCTACCTCCTCCTCTTCTTCCTGTCCTGCCCCCACAGGGGTCATGTGGCGTTGAGATCTGTGCGCCACGTCTACCGCACCCTGACCAGCCATTGTTAACAGCATTTGTTCAAGGACGTGCAACAGAGGAATGACGTCGTTCATCCCATAGTCCTGCCGACTCACGAATAGCGTGGCCTCCTCAAAGGGCCTGAGCAAGCAGCAGGTGTCACGCATGAGCTGCCAATGGCTGACATCTAAGTTACACAGGGGAGTACCTTTATCCGCTTGTAACATCAGGAAATCGGTGATGGCCTTTCGCTGTTCGTAAAGGCGGTCTAACATATGTAGGGTTGAATTCCACCTTGTTGCAACGTCACAGCATGAGGAGTCGGTACGGGGGCCCATGGCAGATTACGGGCCTGGCAGCAGCAATGGGAGGCCCGTAATCTGCCAGCACCCTATGACAAAATGGAACCCACCAGCAGTGTGAGGAGACCTGAAAGTGGCACATGGCAGAGTGTGGCGATGGAGACAGCAGCAATGGGAGGCCGTACAGGGACCCATGACACACTCTGGACCTGGCAGCAGCATGAGGAGGCGGTACAGGGGCCCATGACAGATTACGGGCCTGGCAGCAGCATGAGGAGTCGGTACGGGGGCCCATGGCAGATTACGGGCCTGGCAGCAGCAATGGGAGGCCCGTAATCTGCCAGCACCCTATGACAAAATGGAACCCACCAGCAGTGTGAGGAGACCTGAAAGTGGCACATGGCAGAGTGTGGCGATGGAGACAGCAGCAATGGGAGGCCGTACAGGGACCCATGACACACTCTGGACCTGGCAGCAGCATGAGGAGGTGGTACAGGGGCCCATGACAGATTACGGGCCTGGCAGCAGCATGAGGAGTCGGTACGGGGGCCCATGGCAGATTACGGGCCTGGCAGATGACGACGAGGCTGCCAAGTGCGATCAGCCTCATCATCATCAATTAGGGTCTCCGCCTCACTACTAGCCCCCTCAGCTGCGTGTGGGTCAGGAGACAGACCTGTCTCTAGACCGGCTATCAAGCCACTCTCCTCGCCAGTACTTCTTCGCCTGGCTGCTGAAAAGGCGGATGTCTCCCCCCGTTCCTGACCGCCCTCTGTTAGCTCTTCCTCACTGTACAGTGGGGCTGAGCCCACAGCATGCGATACTTCGCTTGGTGAGGGAACACCAAAGGACAGGGGCAGGTAGAGGACACGTGATTTCAGTGGGCTTGCTCCCGGGCCATGCCAACTAACGGTTGTGTCTGACGTACCCACCGACCGTTGGCTGTAGGTGTCAGAGGTGACCTGGGAAGAGGAAGACGACCGAGCCAACCAATCGATGACGGCAGGGTTGTCGGTGGAGACACGACCGCTGGATGACACCGGGAGCACTGGCCTCTGGCTGCGACTAGTGCTGCCTTGACCCCTTCCTCTGCTGCCACGTCTGCTCGCTCCTGAAACATTGCCTCCTCTGCCACTCCTCTGCGTGTTGTCTGACATACTCTTTAATTCAACGATTCTGTGTCCCTGAGTAACGATTCTGTGTCCCTAAGTAACAATTCTGTGTCCCTGAGTAACAATTCTGTGTCCCTGAGTAACGATTCTGTGTCCCTGAGTAACAATTCTGTGTCCCTGAGTAACAATTCTGTGTCCCTGAGTAACGATTCTGTGTCCCTCACTAACGATTCTGTGTCCCTGAGTAACAATTCTGTGTCCCTGAGTAACAATTCTGTGTCCCTGAGTAACGATTCTGTGTCCCTGAGTAACAATTCTGTGTCCCTGAGTAACAATTCTGTGTCCCTGAGTAACGATTCTGTGTCCCTGAGTAACGATTCTGTGTCCCTGAGTAACGATTCTGTGTCCCTGAGTAACGATTCTGTGTCCCTGAGTAACGATTCTGTGTCCCTGAGTAACAATTCTGTGTCTGTCCCTGAGTAACAATTCTGTGTCCCTGAGTAACAATTCTGTGTCCCTCAGTAACGATTCTGTGTCCCTCAGTAACAATTCTGTGTCCCTGAGTAACAATTCTGTGTCCCTGAGTAACAATTCTGTGTCCCTGAGTAACAATTCTGTGTCCCTCAGCAACGATTCTGTGTCCCTCAGTAACGATTCTGTGTCCCTCAGTAACGATTCTGTGTCCCTGAGTAACGATTCTGTGTCCCTGAGTAACGATTCTGTGTCCCTCAGTAACGATTCTGTGTCCCTGAATAACGATTCTGTGTCCCTGAGTAACAATTCTGTGTCCCTGAGTAACGATTCTGTGTCCCTCAGTAACAATTCTGTGTCCCTGAGTAACAATTCTGTGTCTGTCCCTGAGTAACGAATCTGTGTCCCTGAGTAACAATTCTGTGTCTGTCCCTGAGTAACAATTCTGTGTCCCTGAGTAACGATTCTGTGTCCCTAAGTAACGATTCTGTGGCCCTAAAGTCTCTCTGGCCCTAACTCTGTCCCTAATACAGACAGGCCTGTCTCTCTTGAATGACCGGAGGCTAATGGAGAATTGTAAGATGGCCGCAATTTATAGCTCCACCATTACACAGTGCTGGCTGGCTGGCTGCTGATTGGCTAATGCGATCAAATGTCATGAATGAATGCATTATGGGTCAGCGCGCCTTGTCTGCACGCCTTCCCAGAGATACCCGCTCTGTCGCCACACATGTCGCCGCCATTTTTGGGAAAATTCGATTCGTGCATCCGAAGTTTGCTAATTTTCGGATTCGGCGCAAATCGAATTTTTCCTGATCTTCGAAACGAATTCCACTTCGCCATGTTCGATTCGCTCATCTCTATCTATAACAACAAGAATACCATCCCCACTGTGAATCACGGTGGTGGCTCACTGATGTTGTGGGGTGTATGAGCTCTAAAGGCATGCAGAATCTTGTGAAAATTGATGGTAAGATGAATGCAGCATGTTTTTAGAAAATACTGGCAGACAAATTTTCATTCTTTTGCGCAAAAGCTGTGCATGGGACGATGACCCTAAGCACAAGACCAAGTTGACCCTCCAGTGATTACAGCAGAAAAAAGGTAAAGGTTCTGGCCATCACAGTCTCCTAACCTTAACCACTTGCCTATCCCAGATAGCCAAATGACGGCTTCACTGCAGCCGGCCAGTTCTTGGAGGGCGTCATATGACGTCCTCCCAGAACGCGCCCTCCTGTGAACCCCTGGGGGCACACACCTGGCGATCTCCATGATCGCTGTGTCGTACGGACACAGCTGATCACATGATGTGGTAAAAGGCAATAACAGAGGCCTTTTACCACATGATTAGCCATGTCTTTGACACAGCAGATCACCGGTAAATGCAGTTGCTGGTTATCGGCTGCACTTTCCTCACGCTGTGACAGTACTGTCGATAACCGGCAATTGTCAGAGGAGGGATCAGCACCGATCATCAGGGCACTGATGATCAGTGCCCTGATGATCAGTGTCCAGCAGTGTCACCCACCAGTCCTGCCCATCTGTGCCCAGCAGTGCCGCCCACTTGTGCCCATCAGTGCCACCCATCAGTGCCCAGCAGTGCCCCCCATCAGTGCTGCCCAGCAGTGCCCCCCATCAGTGCCCATCAGTGCCGCCAGTCATTGCCACCCATCAGTGCCACTTATCAATGCCCATCAGTATCGCTTATCAGTGCCCATAATTGTTGCATATCAGTGCCAGCTGATCAGTGCCACCTATCAGTGCCCATAAGTGCTTGCTATCAGTGCGGCCCATCAGTGCCACCCACCTGTGCCCATCAGTGCCACCCACCTGTGCCTAGCAGTGCCACCCACCGGTGCCCAGCAGTGCCATCCATCAGTTACCAGCAGTGCCGCCCATCAGTGCTGCCCAGCAGTGCCACCCATCAGTGCCCAGCAGTGCTGCCAGTGAGTGCCACCCATCAGTGCCACCTATCAGTGCCCATCATTGTTGTATATCAGTGCCAACTGATTAGTGCCACCTATCAGTGCCACTTATCAGTGCCCATCATTGTTGCATATCAGTGCCAGATCATCAGTGCTGCCTATCAGTGCCACCTCATCAGTGCTGCCTATCAGTGCCCATCACTATTGCATATCAGTGCCAGATCATCAGTGCTGCCTATCAGTGCCACCTATCAGTGTCAATCAGTGCTGCCTATCAGTGCCCATCAGTGCTGCTTATCTGTGCAGCAGCATCAACGCATATCAGTGAAGGAGAAAAATTACCTGTTTGCAAACTTTTATAATAGAAACAAAGAAATTGTTTTTTTTTTCAAATGCTTTGCTTTTTTATGTTTATAGCGCAAAAAATAAAACACCCAGCGGCGAGTACATACCACCAAAAGAAAGCTCTATTTGTGAAAAAAAATTATAAAAATTATAAAATTTCATATGGGTGCAATGTTGCATGACCGTGCAATTGTCACTCAAAGTGCGACAGTGCTGAAAGCTGAAAATTAGCCTGGGCAGGAAGGGGGTATAAGTGCCCGGTTGGCAAGTGGTTAACCACTTGCCCTCCTGAGGATTTACCCCCCTTAATGACCAGGCCTCTTTTTGCTACTCGGCGCTGCACTAATTCAACTGATAATTGCGCGGTCATGCAATGCTGCACCCAAACAAAATGTATGTCCTTTTTGCATACAAATAGAGCTTTCTTTAGGTGGTATTTGATCACCTGTGTGCTTTTTATTTTTCACGCTATAAACAAAAAAAGACCAAAAATTTGGAAGAAAAATTATATTTTTTACTTTCAGCTATAAAAAATATATAGTAAACTCAAAGTTAGTTATAAATTCAGGCCAAAATGTATTCTGCTACATGTTTTTGGTAAAAAAATCCCAATAAGTGTATATTGATTGCTTTGTGTGAAAGTTATAGCTTCTAGAAACTATGGTATAGATACTGCAATTTACGCCATTTTTTTGCTATACAGCGCTGCGCTAGTTTAATGGACAATTGCGCGGTCATGCAATACAGTACATAAATGAAATTTATGTCCTTTTTTTTACACAAATAGAGATTTCTTTCGGTGGTATTTGATCGCCTGTGCGTTTTTTATTTTTTGCGCTATAAAAAAAAAAAGGCTGACAATTTTGAGAAAAAAAAACAATATTTTGGACTTTTTGCTATAAAACATGTCCAGTAAAAAAAAATTTAAAATCAAATTTCGTCATAAATTTTGTCCAAAATGCATTCTGCGACATGTCTTTGCTAAAAAAAAACCCAATACGTGTAAATTAATTGGTTTACGTGACAGTTACAGCGTTTACAAATGGCAGGAAAGATACTGGGATTTTTACATTTTTTTTATACTAATAATGGCGTCGATCAGTGACTTATGGTGGCGATCAGCGACTTATGGCAGAACTGACACTGGGGGGAACTGACTTGGGGTCACTGACATCCCCAGTGACACCAATACAGTGATCAGAGGCAAAAAAAAACCACTGACACTGTACTAATGGCACTGGGGAGGAAGGGGTTAACTTTTTATTTACTGAAAGGGTTAACTGTGTGAGGGGCGTGTTTTACTAGGGAGCGGGGGTGTGTACTGCACGGGGACATGCTGAGATAAACTCTTCTCTCCTGCTCAGCATGTCAAGAGCTGACAGGGGACTGACAGAGAGCAGAGCTACCGCTAATCGGTGGGACACAGCCAGTAACGACCGGATGTGACCCGGCGACTGACATCCGCGGCCGTGATCGGCGGGACAGGTAGGGCGGTGGCGCGCCCCGTGCACGCCCCCTACCTGTTTTGCAAACACACGTTTTGCCCAGCCGTGCCGCCCTGCCGCCGTATTTCTACAGTGGCTGGGCGGCATGTGGTTAATATCACTGAGCCTCTCTACAAAAGACTGCACGCTGTCATTGATGCTAAAGGGGGCAGTATACAGTATTGAGAACTAATAGTATGCAGACTTTGAAACAGGGATGATTTCATTTGTTTACTTGTCGATATTTTTTGTTTTATGATTCTTTCATTCTGTTTTTACCTACAGTTGAATATGAATCCAATAAGAAATAAAAGAAATGTGTTTTGCCTGCTCACACATGTTTTCTTTAAAAATGGTACATACTATTACCAGTTCTCAAAGGGTATGCAAACGTTTGAGCACAACTGTATATGGAAGTAAATGAGGTATTAGGTTCTAAGCTCACGTAAATACATAGTTGCAAAGAAACTGTGTAGAAACTATGTATATTGCTGAACACACAGAAATCAAACATTTGTCAGCAATGCTAAGCTCAAGATTCCTAACCATGTTGGGGGTTGTTAGAGATTTGCTTTTGAGCTCCCAAAACCTAGAACTACCACCCAAAGACAAAAAATATCTTCTGAGTGGGACCCCATTCTATGTTACTTTTTATGGTCAATGACACTGACTTTATTTTAATAGATCTCTGACAATCATATGCTATAAAAATTGTGAAAGGGTGTTTGACATTGCATGTGCTATTGGTGCTCCTACCCTGATCTTGCTGCTTTTTCGGTTGGATGAGGATTCTGTATACACAATTCCCACAGCCATCATCTTTCATTTTTACTGATAGCTGCAAAAGGTCACCAATCTATTTATTATGTCAGAAATGTACCTTTTTCTTCAGCTCAGTAAATATACATGTGAAATTAAATGTTAAATTGTTCATTTACATGTGAAATTAAAATGTTTTGCTTAGATTGTGCTCCACACTTTCAGCAGTTAAATATGTACATGGTGTGGGTAAGAACAATTTCTAGTGTTTGTCTAGAATAGTGGCAATCAACATGTGTCCATCTGTAGTTTTCTCACTGTAGCTTTTATATAATTTGCACAGCAACAAAAATGTAGCCCAAATATAACTGACAAAGACTTCTGATGATATCACATGACTATGTTTGTAATGTAGTGTAGAGAAATAATAAAGTTTTCATTTCATTTAGAATAGCATTTCTCCTCTTTTAACACATACAGTTGCAAGAAAAAGTATGTGAACCCCTTGGGATTCCGTGGAGTTTTGCATGAATTGGGCATAAAATGTGCTCTGAACGTCATCTATGTCACAACAATAGAAGAACACAGTCTGCTGAATATAATACTACACAAACATTAGATGTTGCCATCAGAGCACAGCCATCCAGAGCAGCGTTCTTACAGTGAAGCACTATCACAGCGCCCCCCAGTAAAATACTCCCAGCACACAGTTAACCCTTTGATCGCCCCTCATGTTAACCCCTTCCTGCCCAGTGCCCTTAGTACAGTGTCAGTGCTTTTTGTTAGCACTGATCACTGTATTGGTGTCACTGGGGATGTTAGTGACACCAAGTCAGTTCCCACCAGTGTCAAAATGCCCGCCACAGTCCTGCAGTCCCACTATAAGGCGGTGATTGCCGCCATTATTAGTAAAAAAAAAGTGATTACCGAGCCTCTCCGACAGGGAGGAGGACTGCTTTGTTTACTAACAGTCCTCCTCCCTGTTGGCTCAGGCACACTGCTCTGGATGGCTGTGCACAGTAAATTCCAGAATCTATACCGATATTTGTAAATGTTATAGCTTTCACGTAAACCAATTAATTTACACATATTGGGATTTTGTTTATCAAAGACATGTAGCAGAATACATTTTGGCCTAAAATTATGACGAAATTTGATTTTTAAAATTTTTTTACTGGACATGTTTAATGGCAAAAAGTCACAAATATTGTTTTTTTCTCAAAATTGTCGGTCTATTTTTTATAGCACAAAAAAAACACACAGGTGATCAAATACCACTGAAAGAAAGCTCAATTCGTGGGAAAAAAGGACGTAAATTTAATTTGGGTTCAGTGTTGCATGACCGTGCAATTGTCAGTTAAAGTAATGCAGCGCCATAACGCAAAAAATGGCCTGATCAGGAAAGGGGTAAATCCTCAGAAGGGAAAGTGGTTAAAAGGTACTTATATAATTCCTACAATTTATGCAGCACTTTACAAATATATTGTACATTTACAGTTCATCAGTCCCTGTCCTCAAGTAGCTCACATTCTAAGGAACTTAACACACATTCATGCGTACACATATTAGCACCAATTTAGACAGGGATCAATGAACCTAACAGCATGTCAAATGAATGGGCTGAAAATCGCACTGCACTGAATCGCTCAGGAACACGTTTCTGTGTGATCAGGTATGAACAGACCCTAAGGGAGAGTTATAAACCCTGTCAGTTTTCCCAGTCCCCCATCCTCAGATCACCAGAACTAGTGTCCCTATAGGAAAATTTCCCCTCTATCACTTTTCTGGGGACAACCCAAAATTGGGAATTTTATTTTTCTTTCACTTTCACTAATAATAGTAAACAGGACAAAAAGAGAGCGTGAATCTCCCCAGGGACACAGACAGCAATAAAAACCTGGCAGGTGTTCTAATCCCTCTTTGTCCAAAACTAATAAAAAAAAAAAAAGTTTTGCCTTTAGGTATGCTTTAAACTCTGCCCAACCTTGGATGCCTAAGCACAAAGCTAAGGTTCATAGCAAGTGAACCTATAAACTAGCCTCCCAACTTCACCACTGAAAAACGAAGATGTATAAACATAAAAAAATGACTTTATTACTCTTATGCCTATACATTCAGTATTTGGACAAAAGATCCATTGTTTGAGAATCACCATTTTTTTTTTTTTTTTTTAGCTGTGCTGTAACCGAGATAATATAAACAGGCAGCAAGTAAATGCATGAAACAGCAGAAATGAGCATGAGAAATGAGCATGAGTAAATAACTTGCACACTCATACGCAGGGGCGGACTGGCAACTCATGGGGCCCCCGGGCAATAGGGGATCATGGGGCCCCTGTGTCCTTGCCCAAACTCAAAAAAGCCTATGAAAAAGGTACCAGGGGCATCTCATGGGGCCCCCTACTGACCCCGGGCTCTCGGGCAGTGCCCGAGTTTCCAAATGGTCAGTCCGCCCCTGGTCATACGTCAATGCAAGTGGAACTAGAAATCTACTACAGCTAACAATCAGGAGCACAATACAGCTGTTTTGCCAAGCTTATATGTTTTGGTAACTATTAGGTGATCGATGTCTAAAACATTTGCCATTTAAAGAGAAACAGGAATTAGGAGTGTGAATTTGTGAGAAGCTGAAATGTTATGCTAGAGCCAGTGGCGTCCCGAGGCAGGTGCGGGGGGTGCGCACCGCACCAGGTGACACCTACCGCAAAAGGTAACACCGGACCCTCTCCACGAAAAGGTAAGTTGTAAAGCAAGCCGATGATCCCCGTATGATGGATCGGATCCATCTTGCGGGGATTGTTGGCGTACTTTACAACTTACCTTTTCGTGGAGCTGGTCAGGTGTCACCCTGTATAGGTTGCATGCCGACGATCCCCGCAGGATCTGTGGATTGGGGAGCATAATGGATCGGACTCTGATCCATTATGTTCAATCACTCTAACGCTGAAAAACACGTCAACATGCGGTAAAACATGGTAAATTGTGGCAAACCAGCGTTTTTTTTACTTTTTTGACTAGAAAAAAAAAATTTTTTGGTCCAAAAAACTCTATAAAGTGCAAATGCAAAAAACCATGGCAAAAGGCCGCTAAACGCTAATACAAAAATGCTGAAAAACTTTTTAATGTGACTTTACATAGCTAACGTTATTAGCGTTATTAAAACACCCCTTGTGCATGGAGCCTAATACTCACAGCAAATTTGTTGTATGACAGTTTTTTTTTAGTGTCTGTTATCAGAAATGTACTCAAGGTAGGCAAAAGATAGGACAGCCTTCCAGCTAAAAACACTTAACACTGCTGCTCTGACGGAGAAAACAATAAATCAAACAAAATCAAGTAGCTCCCTCAAGAGTAAGGTTGTGCTATTATATTAATTCAAGAATGGGGATTTAATGTATTAAAGCGGCCAATGGTGACTGTTTATTTTTTTTTATTTTATTTTCTTATGTTGCCCCAGGGTGACAAACAACTAGGCAATACATACAAACAATGACAGGAATATTACCCTGAGAACGCACTAAAGAGTAAACACACACGTCAATGGAATAGACCTACTGGAAAAACAGAAAGACAATCAAATTCTTTAAATTATTTTATTTACATAACACACACACACACATATATATGTATATATATATATACATATACATATATACTTTAAAGCTCTTTTTTTTTCATGAAAGCCTGCCCTGCTGCACTTGGCATAATAGGCAGCAAATAAATGTGCAAAACAGCAGGAATAACATGCAGAATATATAGTCTTCAGAGTAAACACAATGTGCGCTGTGGTCGGTCCACAGACCAGATAAAAATAGTCTTCAAGGTGCACTTGCAAGAGGTCTGCTGTGCTTCTAAGCAAACTGCGTACTACCAAAAGGCAAACGAATAAAAATGTACTTTTTTTCTGCATTTAGGAATGTGTTTAAGCACACGGCAACTGAACATGTAAGAATTTGTCTAAAGGATAAAATCTGTGTAAGCATATTGGATAAAGAGGTTTTAGTCTATCCTTTGTTCTGAAAATAGGAGTTTGGACCAGGGGCGGACTGACAACTCATGGGGCCCCTGGGCAATAGGGGATCATGGGGCCCTGTGTCCTTGTCCAAACTCAAAAAAGCCTATGAAAAAGGTACCAGGGGCATCTCATGGTGCCCCCTACTGATCCTGGGCCCTCGGGCAGTGCCCGAGTTTCCAAATGGTCAGTCTGCCCCTGGTTTGGAGTATAACGCTTGTGTATGTGTATAAGGTGTAAAAATATATGGCTGGTGACCTTTTTTTATTAGGTCATTGCAGTACAGCAAGCACTTTGAAGGGTAACACATTTGTGTAATTTACACAAAAACTTAAATATTTAGCTCTTCTGCCAAGTGTAACACCCATTGGGGTGATGGGGCCTTTAAGCCACCCAGCAGATCATTGCTTCCTTGCTGCACAGCTTGCTGCTCCTTTCCCTGCTTGATAGACAGCAGCAAAGAAAGGATTTTCATTGGCTGTTGCTGCAGCATGGAAAAGCCTGCCCCTAGCAACAGGGCAATGATGGATTCTGATTGGCTACGGGTAGAAACTGTGTTTATCCCCAACTATTGCATGGAGGGGGGCAAGAAAAGTGGAATGCCTGTGCTTGGGAGGTGTTGTGTGTGTCCAAAGTCAATGGGGCAGAAGAGTGGTTGAGAGTCTGCAAAAATGGAGATTTGGGGCTCCTTCTAGAGAATGTCTTCTGCCTGGAGAAACTACATGGTATTCTGTTGCTGAGAGCCATGTGATGAGTGAGCTCTGCTGTGCTGTTCTGAGAGAGACAAATCCAAAATCACATGGCTGTTGCGTACTCATGCTTCTGTCCCAGACTGGGCTAATCTGTGGGGAGATAACTATAACACAGGCTGCACTACTGTGTCAGAGTTGCTATTGTTCCAGAGACTGTGCTTTTGTTCCAAGGATGCAATTGTTCCATAGAACTGCTGTTAGAGAGCTGCTGTTCTACAGTTGCTACCATTCTGGTGGATGCGTCAGGATCTCCATGAGGGTGAGATGCCTATTGGCCACTTTGAAGTCCTTCATTTGTTCTGTTGCAAGTGCTACTATGTGCTTGTAAATCCTAGTCTGCCAAAGGGACTGCTACCTGTTACCTAATCAACCCTGGGATTACAAATCCTTGTTGTGAGTGAGTGATCTAACGTGCAACCCAAGGGATCCAATGCCAGCACGCTTGTAGTGGCTTAGGTAGGGCCTCTGATACTATTAGGCAGGACTTCTTCATTCTATGTAGGTCCCACAGTTGACACTGATTACACTTGTTTTCTCACACTGTGCTGGACTTGATTGTCTCTGTATGTTCTATGTCAGGAAGGTCATGCAAATGGACAAGTTTGTTCTTCTGGACAGACTTCTGTGCACAGGCTAATACATATTTCCTCTTGTGCTCACAGAAATTGGGCACATGTTAATGTGCATATGCATGCGCACATTGGTGCTTGTATGCATGCAAATATTCGTGCGCACAGGCACACATGTGCACTTGTGAGAGATGCTGGCTGCAAATGGCCTGTTTACACTGGGCTAGTGCTCTGGATCAGTGTTGCTTTGCCTTCAGCCTCTTGTGAATCCTGTGTTCCTGTGATCTTGTATCCTGATTTCCATTGTCCTGACTACCTCCTGAACTCTGCCTGCACTGACCTCGGCTTGTCCTCTGATCTTTGCTTCTGTCTATTTCATTGGCTTCTGTTCCACTGATAGGCTTCCAGGCCCGCCTTGTACCTAGACCAGGGGTGTCAACTTGGCGGGCCTCCAGCTGTTGCGAAACTACAAGTCCCATCATGACTCTGCCTTTGGGAGTCATGCTTGTAACTTTGGCAACAGCTGGAGGGCTGCCAGTTTGACACCTGTGACCTAGACAATACTTCTCCCTGTGCCCTGTACCTAATCTGTCCTGATGATGTATGACCCAGCCTGTCTGACTCCGCTAACTGCTTGCCACCACTGGTACCTGCCTACCACTCTGCTGATTTTTGCTGATCTACTGTCTGCTACTAGCTACTGTCTCATCTGTCACCAGTATCAGTCTTCTTCAGTCTAATTCCTAACTGCCTGCCAGTCTGATGGCCTTACTGAAGACCTTTGATGGCTTCACCTGCCCAGCCAGTGTGTACGCCTGCTCTGCTGTTAGCAAGACTTACAGGCACTCATGCCACTCTGCACTTCTATGCCTTCTGTTTACACTACCAGGGGCCCCAAGTCATGATGAGGAAGGCTTCTCTTACACCTCTAACAGGCTCTATTACCAGGTACTCAATAGTCTTATCATTGCATTTCATTGCATAGTCAACCTTACAGGGCTTTTCATGTAAATAAAGACCATTTCAAAAGTCCCAGGTGTCTCTGTGTCATTCAAGAGCAGTGTCCATATACAGAGCAGGTAATCACTGGAGCAGAACAGGAGGCCCAAACAATCCAGTGGCTCCCCTTGGGACAATGCTACACACACAAATCAATTTCCAAACACAATGTGGAACAGTTTTTATTAATAGATACTGTATATCAGTAGTGATATATTATGAGCCTCTGAAATTAAATACATTTTGTGGGAATTCAATAAAGAGTTTACAACACTTTCCTGGTGGTACGGTCACCAGTTTAATTTGCAATTCGACAAAGCTGTCATTATGGCTGTTATTCAAAAAGAATTAGTTGCAGTTTGCCGATTAGGAAACTAGTGGTAGTTAAGACCAATTTTGAGCTGGCATACAGAGACACCAGTGATCAGAGTGGGCATGTATGTGCTGGGAAGCTGTCATGAATGTGACAGCTTCCTGCACAGGGCTCATGGGTTGCTAGAATACCAATGGTCAATAGTGTCCCAACAACCAATGAGTCAGTGGACTGCAGTAGCATGCTATGTGATAAGCAGTAGTAGATCAGCACTGTTTAACCTTGTTATAGCTAACTCCCCATCCTGCTTGCTTCATCTATGAAAGAGAATTGAGCAGAGTAAACCCTACCCACTCTTGACATCACTTTGATTCCCGTACATGCCTCTCCAGTTGAAACAGGAGGAAGCAATGGAATCTGGCATCTTGGGGCTGTTGGGTTTTATATGGGGGGATGTCCATACATTTTATCCAGTAGATTGGCTGCTTGAGGAGGCTAGAAAGCTGTTTTTAAGATCAGGTAGAATGTTGGGGAGGGATTCTGTACAGGTATATCAATGTCACAAACCATACAATTACATACTATCCATAAACATCTGCCTCAAGCAAAAAAAGGCCAGATTCATGGCAAATTCTAATTTGTATGTATTCATTCAATCAATCATCTCTTCATTCATTTCATCATTACTACTAAAAAGCTCATATTTACACTTGTGGTTTGTGTTATTAATATGGGGTTAATCTGCAGATGATCCTCTGTCTACAGATAAAGGACAGCAAGACACGTACATCAAAGGTACCTATTTACACACGTTGAAAGTGTAGTGATTAATGTTTATGTCATGACCCAAAGTAGTTAATACAGAATTTATCTATGTAATACTATAGAATATGATCATCTATTAGCCTGACAGGCTATTTAGGTATAATGCCCTAACCAAAATGAATTTGCCTGTATTCCAATTGATTGATCAATATTTCTGCAGAATGAAGGTATTTCCAAGGTCACTAAGGTACGGGCAGCAGCTGTAATTTTAATATGTGGTATGTCTCTAAGGTAACAAGTGAACCAGAGGTTTCAAAATACAATCAATATGCTGCTTGCTTGAGAAGCACAGTAAAATAAACACTTTACACTGAGCATTAATCATACTCTGTGAATTTGCCCCTGTAGATCATGTATTACTGGATTCTTTCAATAAAACAGATCAAAGATCTAAAATCATGACAGTTTCTGTCTTGTCAAGAATAGACACACATATATTATTCTTTTTGTACTCTCTACAATTTGCTAATTGAAATGTAAGCTCTGTAAAATGAACTGTTTTAGTATTCTTTAAATGGCTATTGTGTATATATAGTCCTTGTAGCTAGTGGTAGTACATGGATTGGAATGATATTCCAGAGCAAAAGTAAGCAAAAGTTTACAGTGTATAGGCCTGGATGAAGACTGTCAGAAGCTCTCAACAAGTCTTGCCCATATACATATGTTGAGCTCCCACATCTGGGTTAAGTAGTGCTTCAGCCTGGTTAGATGCAATCTTTCCGGGGAGGAGAAATGTTCTGTCACTGCTGCTGTGGATGAGGTAGGATGGAAAAATTCTCAGATGCAGAGAGATGTAAGGAGGGGTTCTTGATCAATGTGCTCCAATCTGCAGATTGGGCAAATGGCTCAGAGGCATTACAAATGGTTCCAAGTAGGTGATAACACAGAGTTTCAACATAGGTTTGGGAAAGGAGACCATGCAAAATGAGTCTATTTGTCTATGGGTTGAAGATGAGGCAAAGGTGGAGACTGAGTTTCCATATGTCTCAGATACTTAGACAGATTGTATATATTTGACAGAGTTCATCATAGGAGATAACTGAGTCACAGAGCAGCAAACTCTGTAGCTGGCTTCATCGGGTCAAGAATGTTTCTTCTGGGGTGGCCTTGTGCTGATCCAGAGCACAGGGGGTTTCCTCTGTAGTAGTGAGGCAACTGGGGGTCCATTGATCCAGTTGAGGACTTGTGCCCAGAAACAGGAACTCCACCTGTAGAAGAAGAATTCTGGTATTTGAGGAGAAAGTGGAAGGAATGTCTTCTTTATGTGGCACTATTCTTTGATGAGTTCCCAAATAGTTTTGAGATGGTTCTACATGAAAGAAAGAGAGTGTTATGGGAAAGACTCAGCAAGACAGGTTTGTGCTCCCTTGATTTTTAGGGTTCCCTTTTCCCAAGTTTCCCACATGATGAACTCTTTCTCTGAATAAAAGTGGATATGGCATAGCATGTCCTTGGGCCTGGGAAAATCATTCTGTGGGAGGCCCAGGGTCCTATGTACCCTTTCTAGTTTTATCTGTAAGGTGGTTGGCTTCCTGAAGTATGTGTTAATAACAGGGGATCAAATACTTATTTCCTTCACTGTATTTACTAAAGTTAGCAGCATAAGGATTCAAAATACTGCATGTTAATTGAGAGAGTGGAGTTCCGTTTTAATTGCTTCAACCACCAAGGTTCCTGAACTTTGTTACATTTGACTAGTTTTCATAGCTACTGAATCACATACAGTATATGGAGTGAACTGGTATCTCTATATTACTAGCTGAGTAATAAATATTTGTCTATCAGCTGACATTGCTTATCTAGAAATTTGAGTTATTGGACTACTTATAATAACTGTTGTTTTCCTTGATTGAGTGGTATCCTGCAATATGCACGAAGGTTGTCATTCTCATGATTTGGAGTGAGCTTATTTGTCTATGACCTTTTAGACATGCATATGTGTTTCATCAGAAAGTCAGGTGAAAAACAGTGTGGATATTTACTTGTTAAACAATTTCATTCTCTGTTCTCAAATGTCATCAATGCCTGTGGCAACAAGGGAAATATTTAGAGCTATCTAAACTGACTGTATGTCTGCTGGAAATCAAGTCTGATATAACCTTAAATTGCACCCAGAACTGATTCTGACACTAACTAATCTGTGATCTAAAAAATATGTAATTGCAATATGATGAAGGATGTGGATGGATATGAAATATTTTAGTCCTTCATATGTGACATCTTTACAGATCCTGAGATCACAGCCTTGTCATCATTGTTGATAGTTAACCTATAATGAATGAGAGGTTACTCCAAGATGGTCTTTTTAACAATTTAGTTCTATTTGTTACTTCAATCCTGGGTGACTACATTTGGGGGGTAAAGATAATTCCAGACATATTTTCTAGCATAATAAAGATTTTTATAAAAATATTTTTGGAATAAATGATTTCTTTTTTATGATGGATTAACTATATACAGTTGTGTTCAAAATAATAGCAGTCAGACATCACTAACCTGATCAATCACTGTTTTTGGTAGAAATGATATTTCTACATGGCAAATAATTTACTAGCAGGTGTAGTAGAGTAATAGAAATCCAACAGGCCCAACAGTCATGACATGCATGCTGCTGATTTTGTGTAATTGAATCACTAATTGAAAGGGGCATGTTCAAAATAATAGCAGTGTGGAGTTCTATTAGTGAGGTCATTCATTCTTTGAAAAACAGGTGGCAATTATTGCCCTTATTTAAGGAAGGAAGGCAGCAAATGTTGTACATGCTGGTTACAGTGCATTTCTCTCTGAAATTCTGAGGAAAATCGGTCGTTCCAGACATTGTTCAGAAGAACGGCGTACCTTGATTAAAAAGTTGATTAGAGAGGGGGAAACGTATAAAGACGTGAAGAAAATGATAGGCTGCTCAGCTAAAATGATCACAAATACTTTAAAATGGCAACCAAAACCTGAAAAACAGGGAAGAAAGCGAAAAACTACCATTCAAATGGATAGAAGAATAGCCAAAATGGCAAGGACTCAGCCAACAATCAGCTGCAGGAAGATCAAAGAAGGTGTAAAGTTACCTGTGAGTACTGTTACAATTAGAAGACGCCTATGTGAAGCCAAGCTATCTGCAAAAAGCCCCCGCAAAGTCCCACTGTTGAAAAAAAGACATGCTTAAGAGGTCACAATTTGCCAAAGAGCACATTAACTGGCCTAAAGAGAAATGGCGCAGCATTTTGTGGACTGATGAAAGTAAGATTGTTCTTTTTGGGTCTAGTGGCCGGAGACAGTTTGTCAGACGACCCCCAAACACTGAATTCAAGCCACAGTACACTGTGAAGACAGTGAAGCATGGTTGCACAAGCATCATGATATGGGGATGTTTCTCATACTACGGTGTTGGGCCTATTTATCGCATACCAGGGATCATGGATCAGTTTGAATACATCAGAATACTTGAAGAGGTCATGCTGCATTATCAAATTAAAAAAGAAAAAAGCGCCACTTACAAAAAACACCAAAATGTCAGCAGCATATCCCACCCAAAATAAATTTTGGCAACAATAATCCTAATTAAAAGGTATGCGCTAATAACAAACTTATACAAAAGGTGTATATCATCATCCAAAAAACATTAGTGTTTTAAATAAATAATTATAGTGTCCAAACATAACTTACTGTCCAAAAAATATATATATATCTTCAGTGACTTGAACCAATTGTGAAAAATCCACCACCAAAGGAGATTAAATGAACTCACCAGAGCTAATGGCTGGTCAGATTATAAACCAGCAACAGCGCTTGTGCTCTGGGAGCAATGAACCCGATGTCCAAATAGATATGGTGATGTTTCAGATACTTCCAGATAATAATAATCAAAGACAAACAACTTTGCAGCCCAAGCTCTTATGATGAACTTCTCCACTCTTTCTCATACCTCCATGAGAGCATGCAGTACAGTCAGGGACAAAAAAGAGAACATAATGGTGCAATACGTTTTTTTCATTTATCTCTTTAATAAAAAAGGTATAAGGAAACTCACAAACAAGGTGTCCAACAGACACCAGCTTCAATCGCAAAAAAGGGTTGAGATACAGTTAACGCTCACCGCGGATCTCTCCCATACAGCACAGACCAGCAAGGCTCTCTAACGTCCACATCAAGTAGGCTACGCCCAACCGGTTTCTACATGCTGCATTATGCTGAAGAGGAAATGCACGTGAAATGGGTGTTTCAACAAGACAACGACCCCAAACACACCAGTAAACGTGCAACATCTTGGTTCCAGACCAACAATATTGACGTTATGGAGTGGCCAGCCCAATCCCCGGATCTTAATCCAATAGAAAACTTGTGGGGTAACATCAAAAATGCAGTTTCTGAGGCAAAACCAAGAAAGAGAAGAACTGTGGAATGCAGTCCAATCATCCTGGGCTGGAATACCTGTTCACAGGTGCCAGAAGTTGGTTGACTCCATGCAACATAGATGTACAGCAGTTCACAGAAACAGTGCTTATACAACTAAATATTCATTAAGTGATTCAAAGGAAAGCAAAATCTTCAAACATTGTTCAGTTTATATAGTGAATGTTTGAGTTTGTAAAGAAGAATACAAACACTGCTATTTTTTGAACAGTCTAATATTCACTATTCTTCAATTTTTTTAGAGGAACAACACAAATGTGATATATTTTTCTTCATGTTTTGATTTGGAATAGAATGTGTAGTGTTCCCAATGCATTTGTATGTATGGAAATAAAAGCTATTAGAAGGATTTTGAGCTTTATTCACTTTTTTCAACACACTGCTATTATTTTGATCACAACTGTATATATATATTTTAAGCTTAATCTGTTTCAGTTTTTCTTCAGTTTTTTTTTCTATTTTTTTATTTAGATAAGACTGCACCGTAACAGATTATTATTTATAATTCTGTGCACTGATTTAGGTAGACAAAGAAAAATGTTGCTTCATGTACAGTAAAAGATATTTACTGAGGACCCTGATAGAGGAAAGGAGTGGAAGGGAGCACGGTTACAGTGAGTATTAGTGGGTAAGGGTATTTTTTTCTTACGTGGGTAAAGTAAGAAATATATTATAAGGTTTAGATTTAAGAGGGAGAGATCAAATGGCTCTAACTCATTGCAACCACTCCAGATGCCAAGAATGACTGGCTTGTGTGAAATATCTTTTGTCTAGGTTCATTGGATAGGAAGGTTGACCCCTCATCTTCCTTTCTCTTAAGCCTCATTTTAGGCCTGTTATTATGATGGGAAGACTTACTAAAAGAGTAAAAGAGAGGCTTAGTAGATGAAATGAGCTGGGTTCACCCAGGAAGTAAGTTCATTTCAGAGCACCTACTGTAGGCATTTAAGGATAGATACACAGAGGAATGACCTGGAATTTGCCTGCTTAGTGTTGATTTCCCTGTATACAAAAAATATATACAGCCCACATACACTCACTTACCACTTTATTAGGTACACCTGTTCAATTGCTTGGTAACACAAATTGCTAATCAGCCAATCACATGGCAGCAACTCAATGCATATAAACATCTAGACGTGGTGAAGATGGCTTGCTGAAGTTCAAACTGGGATTTTCATGCACAACCATCTCTAGGGTTTCCAGAGAATGGTCCAAAAAAGATAAGATATCCAGTGAGTGGCAGTTGTGTGGACAAAAATGTCTTGTTGATGTCATTCAGATGGTAGGGTGAGAATTTGGCCTAAACAACATGACAGCATGGATCCTTCCTGCCTTGTATCTACAGTTCAGACTAGTGGTAGTGTTGTAATGGTGTGGGGGATATTTTCTTGGCACTAGCAAGGTGTACCCTAATAAAGTGGTGTTGTGAGTGTAGGTTTGCATTAAGTAATAAGGTGTACTTTGGTGTTAGGTACACTTTGTAACATAGGAGCCATTAGGGCTCCAGGAGTCATGCTTGTTCTTAGACCAGAGCATGCTGCTGCACAGACTACCAGGACTGAACTGTCAGTATTGAGAATGTAGAGGTCTGGCACCACTTGCTCATAACAGGCAGATGTCATAGATTTCTGCCACCCCATTCCATATTAATGCACAAGGTTTGCTGAACAGGTTGTGGTCACACCAGAGTTTAACAAAAACAGGCACAGTGATTTTTTGCTGCTATTGCACAGAAATACAAAAACCTTTCTTTTTTGCCAGCAAGTGTCAATGTTTGAGAAGAAAGTCATCCTATGTATACTACATGTACCCATAGTGGCTTTCCATATGCATTCTCAACAAATAAACTTTTCTTTAACTTTTCACAGTCCACTGACTATCACTAGAAAATGTTGTAGTACATATTTGAAGAATAAATTCAATATTATATTTCAATTACTGTTGCTGTCATCAGACATAACATAAAATCTGTATTAACATTTTTCATTTGTCAGCCAGAATCAGTGTATCAGAAACAAAGCCATCAGTTTCACATGTATCCATTCTCAAATTCAATATGTAGCGGTAATACCAATATAATTTGTTCATGCTTTACACTCAAACATAACCCTGTATGTTTGTAAAGCATATTTAAAAATTGGATTTAATTTTATCACTGTTTCTTTTATACTGACCAATCTGCATTAAAATGTTTTATTTGCCAACAGACATCATACATCAGTGTCTGAAAATGAGGCTACTTATTGTGTACCAATCTATAGTCATATTCAGTATAAGGTTAGCAGAAACATTGTTATTTCTCTTTTTATACTCAGTTAAGCATCAACGAAACAATTGTTATTGTGAATTTTGAAAAATAAATTTAAAGGATAAGTTCAGCTTTGGAACATGTTACATGTTTCACCTGTTTTTAGGGTGGAACATGTAACATGTTCCCATAGCTGCAGCCATGCTCCCCTCCCTCTGACAGATAGTATGGGGAGAAGTTTACCCGTACTATCTGTCAGATTTGGAAACAGCGTGGCCGTGCGGGGTTTGGCCCACATGACAGTTTTCTGTGAATGAGTGCTTACAAGTCCTGACAGCCTTATTAGCTGTGGGCTTGTAGTTTTCAATGAACTACTATGGCACTGTGGAGTGTTGCGGTAGTTCATTGAAGCTTCCTGTCAGTATATCTGCTTGATCATACATCCCGTATGGCAGGCAGATATTCTGACAGGTTTGCAGGAGACTTGCATGGCATCAGCGATCTACTGACCGCTGGTGCAATGCTTTACAGGCTCATTTGGACAAAAAATAATAAATGCACATTTTTTTACCTGCAAAAAATTGTGCATTTATTATTTTTGTCCAAAAGGTGAACTTATCCTTTAGTTGATAAAATTCATGCAAACCCAGAAGTGGGATAGGAAGACTTGATTCTTTTTAAATGCATTTTCTAGAGATGGGGTTACAGTGGAAGCATATCTAGCTGTCTGGATGTCAGTGTAGGCCATAGGGAGTAGGCAGTGTGTGTTTGTCAGTCTAGACTGTGGGGAATGGGGTTGGAAATGCATACCTGTCTCCGTTCTGGCCTTTTTTTGCCAAAAACTAGACAAACGTTGAGGGCAAGCTAATCAGTGGTGGTCTAGACACACATTTGAAAGATTCATCATTTGTCCAGGACTTGAAATGCTATGACAGGGTCCTATGGGATAGGAAGTGACAAAAAATAAGCTAATCCTCCAAGTCAACAATTTGCCTAAAATACCTAAACTATGCTGTTGTCATCATGGTCATATTGCACTGTACTTGCCCATGGTTTTCAGTGATCATCTGCCCAGAGATTATCAGTGATCCGATGCAGTAATGGCAAAGAGGGATAGACAACCCAGACACTCCCTACCCACAAACCACTTTTGAATTCCCTTTTGTCCACATTCTTGGAATACCCCTGAAGTCTGATCATATAACAGAACCTGAAACCCCTTTTTATTGTTGCCATGTTAAAGAGCAGAGTAAGTTGCCACATTACAAGAAACTACTAAGTTACAAAAAAAACTGGCCCATACATACATAAACACTGCTGCGATACTTTCAATGTTATGTGGTTAAAAAGAGCCGTCTTAGGATACAGAGAGAATGCTATAGGTTTTTGATCATTTAGAAAGAGTGCCTGCACAAAAACCGTAAGAGATTTCCCAGTTTACAGAAATCCTATCAGAGACCATCTATGTTACAGATAAATTCCTAGAACTGCCACTTAAAGAAAAGGACAGTAGTAATGAAGAATTGTAAACTCAAGTGCATTTTTCCAGTTTTCCCATATCAGATAAGAAAATGAGAGAAAGAAAATATCAAACATCTAATTTTACTTGGTTGTTAACAAATGATGTACTAAATGACTAGCCGAAAGTA
This sequence comes from Staurois parvus, assembly GCF_062004578.1. Lineage (NCBI taxonomy): Eukaryota > Metazoa > Chordata > Amphibia > Anura > Ranidae > Staurois > Staurois parvus. Next base: position 13,809,483 of record NW_028318039.1, on the reverse strand, counting down.
AAGCATTTACATATTCCAACAGCGTCAGCAATGGGGTTCTTTAATGTTTAAAGAGTTATTCTGGATGACCCCATCTGCAAAGGTGAAAACACAGTTGTTTTTTTTAAACATGTGACAATTAAGTTGACAAGACAAATATACCAAGGACACGTGGGGGTTGATAAATATAAAAGAAGAACCCAGAATATACAGTTACAAGAAAAAGTATGTGAACCCCTTGGGATTACGTGGCATTTTGCATGAATTGGGTATAAAATGTGCTCTGAACGTCATCTAAGTCACAACAATAGAAGAACACAGTCTGCTAAACATAATACTACACAAACATTAGATGTTGCTATGGTTTAATTGCACATAACATGTAAACATTCACAGTGCAGGGAGGAAAAAGTATGTGAGACCCTAGCTTAATGACTTCTCCCAGAGCTAATTGTAGCCAGGAGTGAGCCAACCTTGACTCCAATTAGTGTGATGATATTGGATGTGTTGCTGACAGCTGTCCTGCCCTTAAAAAACACACACCTGTTTTGGGTTTACTGGTTTCAAGAAGCACTGTCTGATGTGAACCATGCCTCGCAGAAAAGAGCTCTCAGAAGACCTACGATCAAGAATTGTTGACTTGCATGAAGCTGGAAAGGGTTGCAAAAGTATCTCCAAAAGCCTTGATGTTCATGTGTCCACGGTAAGACAGACTGTCTACAAATGGAGAAAGTTTAGCACTGTGGCTACTCTCCCTAGGCGTGGTCGTCCGGTAAAAATGACTGCAAAAGCACAGCGCAGAATGCTGCATGAGGTAAAGAAGAATCCCAGAGTGTCAGCTAAAGACCTACAGAAATCTCTGGCACATGCTAACATTTTTGTTGACACATCTACAATAAGGAAAACATTAAACAAGAATGGAGTATATGGGAGGACACCACGGAGGAAGCCATTGCTGTCCAAAAAGAATATTGCAGCACGTTTGAAGTTTGCAAAAGAGCACCTGGATGTGACATACTTTTTCTTGCAACTGTAGTCTATGACCAGAAATGAGTGCTCAAACTCAGGAAATGATTCATAATTAAACAGTGTTAAGCAAGTCTGAATTTTGCCACAGATTGGCATATATACTTGAAACATAGGTTAATTTGAACTAATAAGCTGGTAAAGTGTTCTGTGCTGGTAGAGTGGCAATGTGCCCCTTCAGAGAGGGTTTGGCTTCCTCTGCACACTCCACCCCATCCAACACTTGTAATGACGAGAGGTTGGGAGGGGAGAATCCTTGCCCTTGACTTCCTTATTTGGGCAATATCGTCGCACAAAGAGAATACTTACTGTAAATACTGTAAATTCAATAAGAAAAGTCAGTGATGATCAATTATGAATATGTTACAAAGTACATGTGCACATTGACTTCTCTTACAAAGGTTAAAGCTTTACATGGAAAACATGACCTAGGGGAATGTCTACCATATAAATAGTTAAGGGTAGGTTGGTTGTCTGTAGTTTTGTGCATAATAATTGGATAATTAAAGGAATTACAAAAAAAGTTAAGGTAAGTATAACAACAAGCCAGGACATTCATGCTCCTCAGGAAATCCTAGCAGTACTAAAGGAAGGACTTGCAGAGAACAGCGGCAAGATGGAAAAACTAGAATTGATTAGCAAATATAAAATGGGTAAATACAGTAGGTCCAGGAGAGCTATGGATTTGCCTGGGCCACGGAGCCCTAAATAAGACTGGATAGCAAAGATCTAACAAACATCTACCCTAAAAGCTTTCAGGGGCAAGCTGGTGGGTGCAAATACTTCAGTCTTATGAATGCAAAGTCACAGCATTGACAAATAAAGCTAGACAAGGACTGTTCTATGGTAACAACTGTTAACCTACCACATTGCAAGTGCTGCTTTACTAGCCTATTGTTTAGCATTCAATCTATAACGGACGTGTTCCAAAGTAAAGAAGCTGAAATGTTCAGGATCCAAAAGGCAGTTAGTTATGTGGATGGTTTCTTAGTGTTTTGCAGTACTAAGAATGTGATTCAATTCTGAAAGCCACGCTTTAAAGATTCAGGGAAAAAGATGTTAAAGTTAATGCAGAAAAATGCATACTGAGAGCAAGGGAAGTCAAATATTTTACAGTAGCCGCATTTTGTCATCAGAAAGCCAGAAAACCTTATCCATATATAATTGCAGCAATCTCTCAAAGGAGATCACCTGAAACCATTTAGAGCTGGTAACAATTTTAGGTATGCCCAATTGCCTGGCAAAATTCTCTAGACATCTTACTAATATTTTATCACCCCTAGGAACTTTTAAATAAAACCTTTCATTTTCTGTGAGATCCTCAGTAGTATAATGCAGTTAACAAAATTAAAGTCCAGCTCTGAAAATTTTGAAAATTCTTATTTTTACTGGGGCTGTGCCCGCATTGCAAGGTTAACTGCTCATTAAACACTTTTACCTGCCCAATATTCCACTCCCCTATATTCTAGCAGTGGACTGTCTCTGGGCTCCATCACTTCCTATGCATGGTTTTGGCCCCTGAGATAGTCTTGATGACATTAGGGCCATAGACCTCTGCAGTATGGGGGAGAAGACACTGTTGGAACTGATGTAGCAGTGTAGAGAATCAGAGGATCAAGTACATTTTCTTTTCCATGTCCCTAGACTTAAACAAGAAGTTGCAGGCAGTGCACAGCGCCACTGCAAGGGAGAATATTCAAGTCTCTCAGAGTTGGGCTTTAAATAACTTGTTACTGATGATAAAACATTAGCACATTATATCATGGCAAAAAAGTGACAATTTAGGCTGATGCCCCCCAATCAAAGACCTGTTGCTGCAAAAAGGGACATCCAAATATTAAAAACATAAAAGAGGTATAAACAATTGTGTTTAGATGTTAATCTTACCATCAATGTAGGGGCGTCCCTAGGGTTGGTGTCACCCGGTGCGGTAACACTTGGTGACACCCCCTCCGACGATCCCTGCAGAATGGATCAGATCTGCGTATTGAGCATAATGAATCGGACTCCGATCCATTATGCTCAATCCGCAGATCTGACCCATCCTGCGCGGATAGTCGACTTGGTTTACAACTTACCTTTTCGTGGAGCGGGTCCGGTGTCACCCCATGCGGTAGGTGTCACTCAGTGCAGCGCGCACTCCTGCACCTGCCTAGGGATGCCCCTGCATCAATGTATATAAAAGTGAAGAATAACTGTAAAGCCAGATCACAAACCTTTAGTGCCAGTTCATATATTGTATATGCAGATTGGATGCGGTTTGAACCGCATCCAATCTGCATGACATGTCAAAAAACATTGCTTATGGTGCCTGTTCACATATGTCTGGTGCACTGGCGGTGCAGATTCAGTGCGGTTTGAAAAAGAATCATGTATGGTTCAGGTGTGGATTACAGGCTATTGACTTTTATGGGAACTGTTTCTAAACCGCATTTGTGTGAACAGGCTGAAGTCCTGAGCTAATCCTGTCCTGAACCTGATGTGAACCTGACATGAGCCGCTGAACAACTACTGTGTCAATTATCAACTACTGTACCAATTTTGGACCTTTATTTCAAGGGGCAGTCTTGTATCTAAGTTACAAAGTAATTTTCTACACCTGCAAAAATATGACACTATAGCAAACTACAAGTCTGAACATTTTTTGATTTGCTGATAATAAGCAGGCTGACACTCAGAAACAAAGACACTATTAATGACATATTCAAATCTCAAAGCTTGTTAATGAGTTGTTTTTTTTTTTATTTCAGTTCGGAAAATGAGATACATGATATAGCTAATTACACTAAACTGTTACCATTTAAAGATGACATAATAAATGGCTGAGCAAAACAAAGCTTCAACATCCTCCAGCAGTACTAGGACCATTTTTGAAAACTTTTTTGAATTGGTTATTAGAGGTGATCTGATTTGCAAATGTGAAAAGGCTGGTTGTTGCAAAATCCATGAGAAATGAATTGATAGGATAAATATTCTAAGGACAAGTGGGGGTTGAGATAAGCAGAGACCTAGCTACTGTATATATGCAATGTCTTTTATATTGTAAGCTCTAAAGAATAGACAGGGCAGCACAGTGGCTAAATGGTTAGCACTTCCACCTGACAGTACTAGGGTCGCTGGTTTGAATCCCAACCACAGCACCACCTGCCTGGAGTTTGCATGTTCCCTTTGTGGCTGCATGGGTTTCCTTCCACACTTCAAAGCCATGCTGGTAGGTTATTTGGATCCTGTCTTAATTGGCCCTAGTATGTGTATGTATAAATGCGAGTTAGGGGCCTTAGATTGTACACCCCTTGGGGGTTAGGGACTGATGTGAATGTACAATATATATATAAAGTTCTGTGTAAATTGATTATGCTATGTAAGTACATGTAATAAATAATAAACCTGTAATGCATAGATCTCTCTGATTCCTCTTGTATTGTACTATCTGTCCTCATTTTATGCAAACTGGTGGCTCAAAATGAATCCAAAATAATAATTATAATGACAATTTGTTGCAGCATCAATTTTTATGCTTAAAGGAACCTATGATGCCATACACAATATCCTCATCAGTGATCATAGCAAAAAGTTATATTAGATATTTTTGTGGCAGACATGAAACTATGTTTTAGTTGTGGACTGTTACAAAAGAATTGTTTTACAATAGTACCTTTAAAAATAAATTGATATCTACCATAGTAAAAAAATTGAAAGCTTTTCTTTCTAAAGATGGAATTTTATATCAGACAATGGTCCTCTGAATTCCAAAGATTTAAAGAAATCTATTATATTCAGCATAAGACTTTGAGACGAACACCAAAGCTGTTCAATTTGTCATATGTTTACTCTCAAAGTTAAAGCAAAGACAAGGAGATTCATACATTGCTATTTTGGACTACAAGAATACATCTACTGATAGCATAGAATTACCAACTCAGCTACTCATGAGCTGGCAGCAGCCTTTCAGACCACTCCTGGGCACATCATTTAGCAAAAAGATACAAGCAACTGTGCCAGTATTGGGCAATAAATTGCACACTCCAGCCCTTTAGTTGTGACACTCATTAGAAAGCATTTAGAATGACAACTTGGCAGGCCAAAATGCTCTTTCACTTTTCTAGGGCAAACTCTACAACCACAATTGTAGTGATGTTAAAGAGGTGTGGGAAAAGGGCAAGGGGAAGGTGTGTGCAGATGTAAGGAGAATAATCAACCATGCAGGTTTGGAATTATCATTTATGGAGATCTGGCTAAACTGGAGGGAGCTGCAGTGCCATTGATGGATGAAAAACAGACAGTAATGCTTTCCTATGGGTAAACAGATGTAAATGGATGATTATCCATTTACATCCGCATCTGTTCAGGTCCATTTTTTTTAAAACGTCTCTATTTTTGTTCCATTTAAAAAACAGAAGCAAACCTAAATTGACAGAAATGGATGTAAACAGACAATGGTTCGTTTTGCATTGGTTGTTAAGAGTCTGGCACCTGTTGGCATCCTAACAACCATAACTCTTTCCTGCTGTCAGCAAACACGAATAATAATTAAAAAAAAACAAAATGGTGTGAGGGCCCCCCAATCCATACCAAGCCCATTGGGTCTGGTATGGATGGGGGGGGGGAGGTTGGTTTCACATGCACAATTAAAAAAAAGTGAGGTTCCCCCCAAAATGAATACCAGATCCTTGTGCAAGCATACAACCTGGAAAGTCAAGAAAGACCCTCAACATGAGGGGGGTACTTTCTTGGGGGGACCACCCTTATGAATGAATATGGGGTACACAATTCAAGGAAAATAAACACAGTTTTTACTTTAAAAAAAAGAAAAGAAAGAAAAAAGTGCCCCCCGATGTACATCCATCATCAGTCATGTAGTCCAGTGATGTAGGTTCATGTCAATCGCGATGAGTGATAGCCACTGACCCACACAAAAAAAAAGATAAAAACAGCCACTAGCTGAACCCAATGGCACCCTTCCTATTCTACAGTTCTTGCTGAAAAAGCGAAGCAGTATGCAGCCAATGGTTGCAGCTATGATCAGTGTATTCTGACAGGGGTAGCCCCTGCTGCCATTATACAATAGAACAGTGGAAGAGATCCCTGCATCCACATCGCTTGTGTGTCTGGAGAGATCTGTGAGTTTTGTGCCCTCTTTCAGAAAAACTATTTAAAAAAGTATAGTTGTTTTAAGTGGCTGACAAACATTAAATTCATCAAAACACATAACATTTAGTAAATTTAAAAAAATAGCATTTTGTCAGTTTTTTCAATATTTTTACAAATGTTAACATTTTAAAGTTCTAAAACAGTTTTAAAAAGCTGTTAATGTCACTGTAACTATTTATACACTGGAGATGTGATATTTTTCAAGAAGTAACATATATCATTTTAAATTACAATTGTCCTGATTGACCTTATCATGTATATTGCCTATAAACTGAAGTAAAAAGCAATACCTATATTATTGTTTTTCTTTCCTTGTCAACTGTTTTAAAGGGGAATAATAATTTGTATTATTATTATGATGATTATGATGATGATGATGATGGTTATTATTATTAGGTCTTGTTTTTTAGCTTAAATTGTATGTGCACTGTGGGAGCTCGCTTCAAGTGGTAGAGCTCTTCTTCAACACACAGCAACTCGCATCTGTTTAAGGGCCTTTTTGCCCAATTTTATTTACAAGAAAGTTCAAATAAACAAGAATTCTTCCCACGCAGGGGTATCCATCATCAAGCAAATTAATAGTATTCAGCCTCCTGGCTTGCAAGCAGTTTTAAGTCTGCCTCCTGCAGACTCTTCTCAAAAGGTTCTTTTGGCACCCAGCGAACCTTTAGCACACAGCTATTCTGTAGCAGCCCCTTGTTGCTTTTGGCTTCCACCTCTCCTAGGTGTAGCCCACCTGACTCCACGGCAGAGACCTCCTGTCTGCCGGGGTGGAGCCTGCCTGACTCCTAACTGCTGGGGTGGAGCCCTTCTGACTCCGTCTGCCGGGGTGGAGCCCTCCTGACTCCGTCTGCCGGGGTGGAGCCCAGAACCATGGTTAGGCCTCTACAAAAAGGCCTGCACACACCTGTGCAATCAGTGCGCTGGGGGTTCTCAAAACACGGACCCCGGATTGGAGATTTCATCCCTCCCAGATCTCTTTGAAATCTCCAGGCTCCAGATCCCAAAACAAACTTTATGAATATATGAGGAAACTGAAAAGCCAGTTTCCTCTGCAATACATCAACTCTCTGGAGCCCCTCAACCTGCCTGGTTGAGAATCCAGGGTTTTCAGCTTTATTTTGACCGTGGCAGGACACTGCACTGCCACATATCCCCCCCCTTTGTTTTGACCCCGTAGGGGGCGGAACACACAAACCTAAAACCCTTGCTTTAGACCTTCTGTGTGGGCTATCACCTGTAAAAGTCCAATCCTGACTGACTTCGTTTTCATCAAAGGGAGACACTACTCCCTGCCCCAAGAGGTGACTTCCCCTGTCTCCCCTTACTTGGGCTCTACGACATCCCCGTGCCTTTTTACGAGTGCGCTTCCAAAAGCGCGGTCTTTCTAATTTTCTTAAGACTATGCTAGTCCTTTTACCACTAGGGGGTTTACAAGTCTCAGTACCCTTTGTAACCTGGGGTTGACTCCTAAGCTTTAAATGCCTGGTACCTGTAATATTACAACTTGCTCCCTCAAATTCCTCTAGACCATCCCTTTTTGCTTCATTTAATTTTACAGGGGATATACTTTTAAACCCTTTAGTAACAGACATGGGCTCTTTTATTGTGGCATCAAACTCTTTTAACATCCCCTTGTTAAGCTTTGGGCCATTTCCCTTAGACCTTTCATTCTTATAACTTGGGCGTTTACTGGACCTTTGGAAAACATTTCCAGAGTGACCTTCCTGAACATGTAGGGGGCCTATTACTATACTCTTAACCTCTGTTGTGTCTGTTAAGCACTCATTACCTTTTCCAGGATGACCAGCTACCATGTCAACTTGACCACCAGGTCTACCATTCTTTTTGTTATCACACATAGTAATCAGACAATCCAAATTCATCAACACATTTCCCTTTTTATCATTAGCCAAAATACTCTTGTCAGAACCCAGTTCACTAGTAGTTGGCAGGGCAGTTTCTGGAGAGGAATTACACACAGCGGAGTGGGCATCTCCCATGGAAACATCACTATCCACCGACTTCACTGTCACAAAAGACTCTGCCAGCAACTGTCCTGATGCCAAACCATCCTTACATAATTCTGCATTTGGGTAGATGACCCCAACCCCATCACATATGATGATATATCATATCATATATATATATCATAGAGAGCAGCAGCGGCGGGAGCAGACACGCTTTAGGAGCTCCTGCGCTCCTAGCCCCAATCCGCTGCCATCCGGGCCGCAGCGGAACCCAGCGGGGCCCCTAAGTCACTCCCGGCCCAGCCTGACCACCAGGGACCACTTCTGGACCTTTTCCCGGAGCCCCGGAAATCGCGGCCTACCCGCGCACCCGAAGCCGCGGCCTCGATTTTGGCCGCGGCCGAGCCGCGATCGGACCGGATCGCCGGACATCTACCCGGACCGTCACCGCTCTGCCCACCGGGTCCCGCCGACCTGCCTGCCTGCCCAGGGCCCTCCCCATCAGCCCTGGGTCCTTGCTGATCACCCTGGACCACCAGGAACCGGCACGGCCTCACGGTCTCCCTGGAGCCCTCCCTAGCTCTGGGACCACCCCAGACCACCTGGCACCCAGCCGCCACCTCGGGGCACCCAGCTGCTCGCACCCGGCGACCCTGCATGGGAACTGCTTCAGGCCTCCCAGCACCCTGCGGGCCACCCTGCACCAGCCAGCCCCAGACCAGGAACCTTTCCAGGACAACGCCGCACCTCCGCTACCTGCATCGAGGGGATTCCGAAAAACCATGGGTCTTTAATGCCGATCCAGATATTGCAATGCATTGTTGATGAGGATTCTCCCGTCCTTCCCATCTCTTGGCCTTTGCTTGGCAACTTGAAGTCTAAGCTCCCAGCTAACACCCCTGGACACCCAGCACCCAGCTACCGGGTACCCAGCTACCACCCCTGGACACCCAGCACCCAGCTACCGGGCACCCAGCTACCACCTCTGGTCACCCAACACCCGGACCACCCAGCGAATCGAGACGTCGCCCAGCGAATCGAGACGTCGCCCAGCGAATCGAGACGTCGCCCAGCGAATCTCCCGGACCACCCAGCGAATCTCCAGTCACCGAGCCGCCAGCATCACCAGACGCCTTGCCTGCCAACGCCCCCCAACATCGCACCCTACGTCCCCTCCACTCGCCGATCCACCAGACCCACTGATGCCCCCTCGGACGCCAGCATACTGCACCCACAGATTGCAGCCAGCCAGCTGCTGGACTCTACTCCCACTCTCCCCCTACAGAAGGACTCTAGTGGACTCCTCCACGGTGATATAGACTCTCCACATCACCTCGCCCTGACCCGTATCCCTTCACCTCCCCTGACCCGAACAGCACTGCACTCACCCCAGCATGCCACCTGCACTTCTCCTCCTCGTTTTCCTCTCCTCCATCCCAAAAATCGCCTCCCTCTACCCGCCCACCCCCCCAAAACGGCTCTACATTGCCCCTTCACTTCTGCCCTCTCCCCACTACGGCACTCACCACCTCCTCCTGGTACTCCACTCCTCAGTCGACCCACGTGCCACCACTACCAGACCCACACGCTCCTGCACCTCCCATTCCCATGCCACCCTCCTCACCCTTCTCCTTCTCCTATCCGCTGGGGACATCTCCCCGAACCCTGGCCCCTCACCACCTCTCCCCCCCTCCAGGGACCCCCCTGCTCCCGCCAGCCGCCGCAACCCCCTCAACCTCATACCTGTGCACCTCCTCCCCACATCCATCCCCCCTCTCTCGGTTGCACTTCTGAACGCCCGCTCGGTTTGCAACAAACTAACTGCCATCCATGACCTCTTTATCTCCCGCTCCCTCAACCTCCTAGCCATCACCGAAACCTGGGTACAGGCCACCGACTCTACCTCCCCTGCGGCACTCTCTCATGGAGGTCTCATCTGGTCCCATTCACCAAGACTGAGCGGTCACAAAGGTGGTGGTGTCGGCCTGCTCCTATCACCGCTGAGCACCTTCCAGGTCCTCCCTAACCCCCCCTCCCTAACCTTCTCCTCCTTCGAGGCTCACTGCATCCGGCTCTTCTCACCCACCCCCTTAAGGATCGCAGTGATCTACAGGCCCCCCGGATCCATAGCCCGCTTCCTGGATGACTTCGCCGCCTGGCTTCCCTTCTTCCTCTCCTCTGAGCTACCGACCATCATCCTCGGGGACTTCAACATCCCCATCAACGACAACACCCCAGCTACCTCTCGACTCCTCCACTTAACCACCTCCTTCGCGCTCACACAACACACTCAATCCTCCACCCACATCAATGGGAACACCCTGGACCTCGTCTTCTCCCACCTCTGTACCCTTAACCACTTCACTAACACCCCCTTCCCTCTCTCCGACCACCACCTCCTCACGTTCTCCATCTCCCCTTCCCCTAACTCCCCCCCCCCAGTGCGCCAAACCATCACCAGCCGCAACCTCCGCAACCTGCACCCGGCCCCCCTCCACTCGGCTGCCGACCGCTTGCACGACAGCATCCTTCCACTGTCATGTCCTGACCTAGCCACCACCGCGTACAACGACTCACTATCAGCCACCCTAGACTCTCTGGCACCCCTAACCACACGCAACATCAAACCCAGACCGCTCCAACCATGGCAGAACGACCACACTAAATGCCTCAAACGTCGCAGTCGTGCGCTGGAGAGACTATGGCGCAAAACCAGGTCCCCTCATGCATTCTCCCTCTACAAATCTGCCTTCCTCACCTACACCTCCTCCCTCCACGCCGCCAAGCAGGCCTACTTTGTTGACCTGATCAACACCCTCTCTAACCGCCCTCGCCGACTCTTCTCCACCTTCAACTCCCTGCTCTCTCCCCCCCCTCCTCCACTCAGTACCTCACTTACCGCCCACGAGATTGCCACTCATCTCCATAGCAAGATTGACGCAATCCGCAAGGACATAGTCAACTTGCAGTCTACCTCCCCATCTAGCCTCCCCCCTTCCATCACCCTCTCATCTCTCCCCTCCTCTGACCTTGCAACGGCACTGCCCCCCACCACACCCAAGGCCCTGCCTACCGTAACCCCCCCATCACTGCACTCCTTCAGCCCTACTACCACTGAGGAAGTCACCAGAGTCTTCTCAGAAGCCCGCCTCACTACCTGCCCCCTGGACCCTATCCCCTCTCAACTCCTCCGGTCACCCCCCTCTTCCCTCATCCGCTCCCTTACCCACATCTTCAATCTCTCCCTCGCTACTGGCGTCTTCCCCTCCCCCCTAAAACATGCGCACATCACCCCCATACTCAAAAAGCCCTCCCTGGACTCCACTGACCTCAACAACCTCAGACCAATTTCCCTACTGCCACTCACGTCCAAGCTCCTTGAGCGCTTGGTCTACGATCGCCTAAGCGCCCACCTAACTGACAACAACCTCCTTGACCCACTACAGTCCGGCTTCCGTCCCCTACACTCCACCGAAACTGCCCTCCTCAAAATCACCAACGATCTACTAACCGCCAAAGCCAAAGGCGACTACTCTGTCCTCCTTCTCCTAGACCTCTCTGCGGCCTTTGACACAGTCGACCACCCCCTCCTCCTTAATAAACTACTCTCCCTTGGCATCAGAGACACCGCTCTCTCCTGGTTCTCCTCCTACCTATCCCAACGCTCCTTCAGCGTTTGCTACAACGGCGCCACCTCCTCTTCCCTCCCCCTCTCTGTTGGGGTCCCCCAGGGCTCTGTCCTTGGACCCCTTCTCTTCTCCATCTACACCTCCTCCCTTGGCAAACTCATACACTCCCACGGCTTCAACTACCACCTCTATGCTGATGATACTCAAATCTACCTATCCACCCCTCACCTCACCCCCACATTCTCCGCCCGCATCACTCACCTCCTAAACGACATCTCTGACTGGATGTCGCTCCATTTCCTCAAACTCAACCTCTCCAAAACCGAGCTTCTCGTCTTTCCCCCTTCCCGTGCCCCCCCCCCCATCCTTTCCATCACTACCAACAACACCACCATCAATCCCGCCCCGCAAGCCAAGGTCCTTGGCGTCATTCTGGACTCAAACCTTTCCTTTCAACCTCATATCAAATCTCTCACAAACTCATGCAGGCTCCACCTCCGGAACATCTCCAAGATACGCTCCTTCCTTACCCCAGACACCACTAAACTACTCGTTCACTCCCTGATTATCTCACGCCTTGACTACTGCAACTCCCTCCTCACCGGCCTACCCCAGTGCAGGCTCTCCCCGCTTCAGACCATCCTGAACTCAGCTGCCAGACTCATCCACCTCACCAGCCGCTCCACCTCTGCCACCCCCCTCTGCCTCTCCCTCCACTGGCTCCCCATTGCCCAACGCATTAAATTCAAACTGCTCACTCTGACCTATAAAGCCATTCACAACACTGCCCCTAACTACCTCACCGACCTGATTCCCAGATACCACCCTACCCGTACCCTTCGCTCTTCACAGGACCTCCTTCTATCTTGCTCCCTGGTCTCCTCCTCCCACGCACGACTGCAAGACTTCTCCAGGTCCTCCCCCATCCTCTGGAACTCACTACCCCAACCCATCAGACTGTCACCTTCCCTCCTCACCTTCAGGCGCTCCCTGAAAACCCACCTCTTCAGGGAAGCCTACCCCACCCTCACCTAACAGCCGCTGCCCTTCCCTCCTCCTTCCACTCCATCCCCCACAGCCATTTCCTCCTGTACCTCTACCCCCTCCCTCCTAGATTGTAAGCTCGAAAGAGTAGGGCCCTCTTACCCCTTGTGTGCTGTTTGATGTTACTGTACTGTTTCATGTATTGTCCCCCCTCTATTGTACAGCGCTGAGCAAACCCTTTGGCGCTATATAAACTCGATAAATAAATAAATAAATAAACATATACATGTGTCTTCCGGCACTTCTGCCCAAACCTCTGTCCTGTCCAACAGTACTCTGGTGTGCCTCTCATACAGATTACTGCTATGAAGCAACCCAGCCATGCACTGAAAGACAATTTTCACCATTACCAACAAGGATGGTATCACAGAATTCCTATATTGACCATCTTTGTTTTGTATAGCCTGTAATACCCAGCTCCGATTAGCGGGACTCCACTGTACCAGCTCTCCCGAACATGGAAGAGACAGTATGGTATACACCGGCTGTACACTCCAGAAGGCTAACATTTCCTTCAGCAGGTCTGTTATAAAAAGACAGCCTGATTCCACACATAAGACCTTCCTGGGGACATGGAGACACTCATTTACTGATGCCTCAGAGGTGGTGCTTCTTAACGAGGCTTCCTCTTGGCTGGAGGTACCCAACACAATAACCTGGGGCTCTCCCAGAGCGTAACCAGGTGTGGGATTCACCCAAATACTCTGAGGCTCAGTGTCAATGAGCTCTTCCACGGCTTCTCTATGGATATCAGTTTGGTATACTACACCATTAACTCCTTTATGGGCTGTGGGCAAAACTTCTGCTGAGCGTTTATCCTTAACGGTGCCTTTTACCAGCGGTGGGTTAATTTTGGCAGCAGCAGGTGCGCCCTGGACTAATAGCTGCTCCACAGTCCCTCTATTCAGCACAGCAGAAACCATGTCCACCCCATTGTTACCCACTGTTGCTAGGGGAGATAACACATCCTGCTTAGTGGTCACCCCTACTGCATTTAATTCAGCATTCTCTTTAGAGGACATTGGTGCAACGCCAATATCAGTACTCTTCACATTGACATTTTTAACCATTGCCTCCCCACTAAACAGAGCATTATACAGAGGCAAGTCTCTCTCATGATCACCAGCAGTGGGTTTCCCAACTGGGAGTATCCCAAATTTATAGCAGAGAGTCTCAAAGTCAGTCTCAATCAGTGCATTAGTGTCTCTCACATTTATCTCAAAAGTACCAGTCTTACCCATCACTTCAACAGGCTTCACCTTCACTTGAGTGCGTGGGATCTGGATCCTTTCTGTCATCTCCTCTGCTTGGCTTTGGCCAGCCAGTTCATCCATGCAGCTATAGGATGATACTGTGGCAGGCACTTCTGACTCCTTGGCACCCTCTGCAGGCACAACAGGTACTTCCTCACCGTTGCTAGAGGTGGCTGCCAACATTTTTAAACACAAATCTGGGCTTGCAGATGAAGACTTTTGCCCAGTAACACCCTCATCCATGGTGTTCCATAATCTGGGGCAGGTAAAGATACCATGGCCAAACTGACCACATTCCATGCAGGGTATGGTTCCACAGATAACCTTCTTGGGATATGGAACCACATCTCCCTTTTAGCCCCTTCTCCTGGTTGGCAGGCTTTCTCCTGTTGCTATGGGAGATGGCACTCTCCCAGCTGAACTTTGTGGGTTCCTCCAGATGCGCTGAACTCTCATCTCTACGTTGCCACAATCCTCTGCAGACGACACTTCTCTCACAGGGTCCGCAGGCCTGAAGTCACATGTGTTGCTATGGGCAACCACATTTTTCTGAAACTTTTGGGCAGCCTGCTGCTCCTTCCTGGAACTCCAAGCAGGCTTCCCAATTGCATACCCAGACCTTTGTCTGGTTGTGTCACCTTGTACTGGAAGCTGGGATAAAGGGCACTTGGAGACAGTGTGCCCCCATTCACTGCACCGCAAACAGCGCTCTTGCGGCAGTATCTTGGCTGAACTTCCAACACTGCATCCTCTTTCAGGCTTAGTACTCTGTACACAGAAAACTGGTTTCCCTTCACCAGCGTTGCCAGGGACAACAGCATGCACTTCCCACTGTGGCAAACTCTGTGCAGCCATGTATGGGGCTTGTTCTGGTGGTAACAACCCCTCCAGCCACAGGGCTCTGTCTCTCATTTCAGAAAAGCTTGCTTCTTTTTTGAGTTTTGACCACCCCATCTTTGCAGTCACTCCACAACAATTTTGCACAGTCCAGCAACACAATGGAGCACTGTCTCTTTAAGGCAAGTTCCCTTTCTCTTGCAGGATCTCCTCACCTGCACACACAGATAGTGCAGAGTCATGCACCAAACACAGTTCAACACATGAACTTACTTCCTTGCTGGGATCTCTAGTTCTGCCCGCATCCTCCACCATATGTGGGAGCTCGCTTCAAGTGGTAGAGCTCTTCTTCAACACACAGCAACTCGCATCTGTTTAAGAGCCTTTTTGCCCAATTTTATTTACAAGAAAGTTCAAATAAACAAGAATTCTTCCCACGCAGGGGTATCCATCATCAAGCAAATTAATAGTATTCAGCCTCCTGGCTTGCAAGCAGTTTTAAGTCTGCCTCCTGCAGACTCTTCTCAAAAGGTTCTTTTGGCACCCAGCGAACCTTTAGCACACAGCTATTCTGTAGCAGCCCCTTGTTGCTTTTGGCTTCCACCTCTCCTAGGTGTAGCCCACCTGACTCCACGGCAGAGACCTCCTGTCTGCCGGGGTGGAGCCCGCCTGACTCCTAACTGCTGGGGTGGAGCCCTCCTGACTCCGTCTGCCGGGGTGGAGCCCTCCTGACTCCGTCTGCCGGGGTGGAGCCCAGAACCATGGTTAGGCCTCTACAAAAAGGCCTGCACACACCTGTGCAATCAGTGCGCTGGGGGTTCTCAAAACACGGACCCCGGATTGGAGATTTCATCCCTCCCAGATCTCTTTGAAATCTCCAGGCTCCAGATCCCAAAACAAACTTTATGAATATATGAGGAAACTGAAAAGCCAGTTTCCTCTGCAATACATCAACTCTCTGGAGCCCCTCAACCTGCCTGGTTGAGAATCCAGGGTTTTCAGCTTTATTTTGACCGTGGCAGGACACTGCACTGCCACAGCACCCAAACAATGAACCTCTCCTAAATGTTCCCTTTTAAATATACCATTCAAAGCATTTTGTTATTTTAGGTCGAACAAAAATGTAAAAAATAACCTGGTCCTGCTACAAATCTTTTGAGCAAGTAACTGCTTGTGCTTACTGCCTGTGCTGATTGTCATGAGCAGGGGTGGACTGATAACTCATGGGGCCCCCGGGCAATAGGGGATCATGGGGCCCCTGTGTCCTTGCCCAAATTCAAAAAAGCCTATGAAAAAGGTACCAGGGGCATCTCATGGGGCCCCCTACTGACCCCGGGCCCTCGGGCAGTGCCCGAATTTCCAAATGGTCAGTCCGCCCCTAGTCATGAGTTAGCATTGTTTCAAACTCTCTCTGTGTACCAGAGAGATGTTTTGAAGTCTTGTGATGACACTGCTCTTCCATATATACAATAAGGTGAGCAAGAGTTGTCACCCTAAGACAGGAAGTGTGACAGGAAGAAAATTAATGCAGCCACCACATCTAAGAACTGGTAATCCAAAATATATAAAATGTTTGTTCTTGGGCTTAGGTACACTTTAAAATTAGAGCAGTATCTTCAATCACCCAACAGGAAACAAGTGTATCCAAAAGTCCAGTCTCTGAGCCTCTTACCTGATTCGCCAATCCATACTTGAATAAATGGGTCAAATATAGCCTTAGCACTGCATTGCCTCTGTGTCTTCCTTATCCCAAAAGAATAAAACTTATATAGTGTACTACCTTATATAATATCACAGAAATGCTCAGTTTCCCCATAAATAAGTAAAAAGGCCATGCAAAAGAAAAGAAACTAATAGTGCAGAAAATCCCAATAAAACTTCATATATTGCACTCAAAATGCTCATATTGGCAGATAAATACAGTCTTTCCAATATCCATGATGGCTTAATGGGCACTTCCGGTTCTAGCGCCAGCATCTGCTGTCACTTCCTGATGCATTTCTTTGTAAATGACTTTGGCAAAGGATCCTATGACACTTTTAGTTTCTTTAATAAGGAAGACACAGAGGCATTGGTGTTGAAAGGCTTTATTGGACCCATTTATTCAAGTATGGGTTGGCGAAACAGGTAAGAGGCTGGGAGATTGAACTTTTGGATACATTTACCTGTTGGGCAATTTAAGAGATTGCTCTTGTGTATTTAAAGCACTGGATAACTTGGATTAAAACAAATTAGAACTCTCCGGGGGTCAGTGTATTGTCTGGTTGCTGGACTATTTGTATTTGGGACAATTGTGTTCTGGTGAACATCTGAACTTTGCACTTTAAAATGCAAAGGCAGTCATAAGAGAAACTTGCCAGTCGCCTAAATGATAGATTCATAAGTGCATGAGACTGGCTTTGTGCAAAGGAAACAATCTTTGCCCAGGATCATCTTGCTTCAGTACTTTTAGGTTGATTTACAAAAGGAGTTGAAACTATTTGCTTAGCAAATATAATGTTCACTTTGAAAAAGGTTTGTTCACATTTAAATGTAAACATTAGTGTTCTGGATCTGCCCTTGGTACTCTAGCTGTCTACATTGGACCAGCCTTGTGATATGTTACCCACAAGGCCATAGATTTTTCTGAATACAACTGTTGTACCTGTTACACATATGATACACAGCATGTTTGCATAGGAGTTTGTTTTGTATTGCTTTTTTGTGATTTTCTGATCTCTTGCCAAACAGGGCTTTATTGCCTTTGCAACTGCTTATGTGATATGTCATTCTACATGCCTAATAGGGCATTGTTACTTTTGTAACTGATTACTTGTTCTCGGTTTGTTGCTTATACCTTCTCTTTCCTAATAAAGCTTTTGTGAGAAAAAAACACAAGTGAAAAGGGTGAACCTTAGTTCACTTAACAAAAAAAAACAATGAATATTTGAAAGAAATGCAAAAAAATGCAAAAAATAAATAAAATGAACAGTTTCATCTCGTTTCTAACCTTGGAGAACATTCACTTTGCAGAGTGAACAGTTCCTATTCATTTAGTTGAGTCGCTGATCTTTATGTGGCTAAGGGCTCATGGCTTTTCTCCAACTTTACTGACTTCTTGTCCCAGGTCAGTGATTCAAAAAGTACTGAAGCCAGTGGATCAGCAGAGCCTTCCAGTTATCCAATGATCTACTTTAGCCATCTTGTTCAAACAAATATAATAATTTTGTCAACTAACCAAGGTGTTTCATGTAAAATCACAAACAAATACAATTGCAAAATGAAAACATTTCATTATGAAAAATCACCATATACTGTATGCATTATAAGCTACTTTTAAAATATGGAACTACATATAAAATAAAGCATATTGGGCAGCGCAGTGGCTAAATGGTTAGCACTTTCACCGGGCAGTACAAGGGTTATTGGTTCAAAACCCAACCATGGCCAGGGTCGTGGATAAGGGGGTACCATTGGTCCTCCTCTACAACGCTCAAGCCAGCAGGGGGGCTCAGGCAGCTGGGTGAATCAGATGTGGGCAGGGAGGGTGATAAGCACAGAAGGGGAGGCGACTACTGGAACCAATCCCCTATATGGCTCTCTGCAGCAGCTGAAAGTTAGGTTCTTCTCCCCTTCCCACCAGCTTTTTCAGCTGCTGCAGAGAACCAGTTCTAGTAATTGCCTTCCTGCTGCACTGGTCATCCTTTCTGTGCACCATACATCTTCCCCTGTGTGCCCCCCCACGCCCGCAGTGCTACTGGCTTCCCTCCTCTTCTTCCCACAGGCAGCTGCAAGCACACAATAGGATCCTTTAGGATGGAAAGTTGGGGAAGGGTCCCTTTAAATATGTCACATTTACAGCCCTTTCTTACCTGAATGAACACAATGAGAGATTGGCACCAATCACTCACTGTGTTCATTCATAACTGAAGCAAAGTGTTTATTTGGGGGGCCCTTGGAGGTTGGCTGTATGGGGCCCCGTGGTTTCTAACAGCAGCCCTGACCATGGCACCACCTGCATGGAGTCTGCATGTGCTCCCTGTGCCTGTGTGGGATTCCTCTGGGTACTCCGGTTTCCTCCCACACTCCAAAGACATGCTGGTAGGTTAATTGGATCTTGTCTAAATTGGCCCTAATATGTGTATGTATGAAAATAGGTTAGGGACCTTAGATTGTACACCCCTTGAGGGTTATGGACTGATGTGAATGTACAATGCATATATGTAAAGTGCTGTGTAAATTGACAGCACTATATAAGTACCTGTAATAAAAAATAAATATTGGTTATTATGCCTTTTAATATATATTACACATAGAGTGATATATAGAAATTCTCATTTCTCAAACTATGATATTTCCAACAAGAAAAGGAACCATAACAAACTAACCTCAGGATCCTTTATATAGCTTAAAATTAGAAAGCACAATTTTCATTACTACATTTATTTTAAGTGTACTGACTTTGCAGTAATGATGAAATCTAAGCCCCATGCAAATAAGTTCATTTATTTTTATCACAAACAAAAACTTTCCACTTTATTCCAAATGTTCATTAGTCTACACTACAGCAGCCTAATGTGATTTTCTGAATAACTAAGCAGCTCAGAATTTACAGCCCAGTTGATAAACAGACCTTCCCATTTCCCTGATGGAATAAAAATTTAAATATTTAATCACACACTACAGACAGAAAATACAGTATGTATGCCAGTTGGGTTTAGAGTGATGTCAGAAATTGTTTTATTTTTTTAAGCATAACTAACAACTGCTTTAGAAACATCTTAGACTGTTAGTTCATTTCCTTTCATTTCTCTGTAGGCAGGCTGGCGCTTTACAGTTTGAGGTGTTCAGAATATATTGGTAACATGAACGTATCTATAACCACAGATGGTAAATTCATTCCCAGAAATGAAAGCTAAAAGAGGATCGGGGTGTTAAACCCATTGTCCCACCACAGGGAATTTAAGGACTCTGGATTCGATTTCTGTGTTTTTTGGATTTGAAGAATGTAAAAACCTCAGCAGTGTAATGTAATACAACCATGCATGCTTCTGGGTCTAAGAAATCATAGATAAATACTAAGTTACTTTTACCCCCTTCCTGACCAGAGCATTTTTTCTATTCGCCACTGTGCTACTTTAACTGGCAATTGTACGGTCATGTAACACTGTATGTAAATGACATTTATATAATTTTTTCACACAAAATAGAGCTTTCTTTTGGTGGTATTTTCACTGCTGCTTTTTTAAAATTTGTTATTATATAAAGGAAAAAAATATAAATATACTTTTTACATTCTGTCATAAGGGCCAGGTCACACCATAGAAACGCAGTCCAGATGTGTTCTGGATGTGTTTCAGCATGTACGTTTTTGACGAGTTTTTGGTGCATTCCGTTGCGTTTTGATGAGTTCCAGTTCATGTTTTCTCCTCTCTTTTTCTTCAATTTAAATAGGGACATGTGTGTTCCAGTGCATTTTTTATGCTTTTTGGTGTGCTCCAGTGCATTGTTTCATGCATTTTACCGTGTTCCAGTACAGTTCTGTGCAGGAAAAATGCAGCCTGTTCAACTTTTTTTTTCTGCAACCAGAACACAGTGGAACTGCAACCACTGATGTGAACTATGACATTAACAACCATATAAGCTACTATGTGTGTTTTAGATGCAGAAAAAAGCAACTGAAACGCATGTAATGTGAACTGGCCATAAAACATATCCAATAATTATTTTTTTTCTAAATCAAATTTCTTCATAAATTTAGGCAAAAATGTGTTTTGCTACATGCCTTAAATAAACAAATCCCAATAAGTGTATATTGATTGGTTTGTGTGAAAGTCATAGCATCTACAAACAATGATATATATACAGTGAAGGAAATAAGTATTTGAGCCCCTGCTGATTTTGTATGTTTTCCCACTTACAAAGAAATGATCAGTCTAAAAATCGAATGGTGGGTGTATTGTAACACAGAGACAGAATAGCAACAGAAACTTCTAAAGAAATGCATGTCTAACAAATTATTCAGTGGTTTGCATGTTCATAAGGAAAATAAGAATTTGATCCCCTTCACAAAACATGACTTAGTACTTCGTGACAAATCCCTTGTTGGCAATCACAGAGGTCAGACGTTCCCTGTAGTTGACCACCAGGTTTGCACACATCTCAGGAGGGATATTGGCCCACTTCTCTTGGCAGATCCTCTCCAAGTCATTAAGGTTTGGTGGCTGACGTTTGGCAACTCGAACTTTCAGCTCCCTCCACAGATTTTCAATTGGCCACTCCAGGACCTTAATGTGCTTCTTCTTGAGCCACTCCTGAGTTGCCTTGGCCGGGTGTTTTGGGTCATTGTCATGCTGGAGCACCCATCCATGACCCATTTTCAATGCCCTGGCTGAGGGAAGAAGGTTCTCACACAATATTTGATGGTACATTGCCCCGTCCATCGTTCCTTTGATGCGGTGCAGTTGTCCTGTCCCATTAGCATAAAAACACCCCCAAAGCAGAATGTTTCCACCACCATGTTTGACAGTTGGGATGGTGTTCTTGGGGTCATAGGCAGCATTCCTTCTCCTCCAAACACGGAGAGTTGAGTTGATGCAAAGAGCTTGATTTTGGTCTCATTTGACCACAACACTTTAAAACCAGTCCTCCTCTGCCTCATTCAGACATGCATTTCTTTTGAATTGGTGGTGGAAACATTCTGCTTTGGGGGTGTTTTTCTGCTAATGGGACAGGACAACTTCACCGCATCAAAGGAACGATGGACGGGGCAATGTACCATCAAATATTGTGTGAGAACCTTCTTCCCTCAACCAGGGCATTGAAAATGGGTCATGGATATGTGTTCCAGCATGACAATGACCCAAAACACCCGGCCAAGGCAACTCAGGAGTGGCTCAAGAAGAAGCACATTAAGATAGTGGAGTGGCCAATTGAAAATCTGTGGAGGGAGCTGAAAGTTCGAGTTGCCAAATGTCAGCCACCAAACCTTAATGAGTTGGAGAGGATCTGTCAAGAGAAGTGGGCCAAAATCCCTCCTGAGATGTGTGCAAACCTGGTGGTCAACTACAGGGAACGTCTGACCTCTGTGATTGCCAACAAGGGATTTGTCATGAAATACTAAGTCATGTTTTGTGAAGGGGATCAAATACTTATTTTCCTTACGAACATGCAAACCACTGAATAATTTGTTAGACATGCATTTCTTTAGAAGTTTCTGTTTCTATTCTGTCTCTCAGTGTTACAATACACCTACCATTCGATTTTTAGACTGTTCATTTCTTTGTGAGTGGGCAAACATTCAAAATCAGCAGGGGATCAAATTTACTTTTTGTACTAGTAATGGCAGTGATCAGTGACTTATAGTGGGACTTTGATAGTGCTTTGGGCAATCTGACACTGGGTGGAAACTGACTAACACTGACATCTCCAATGACACTAATGCAGTGAGCAGTGATAATACTGTCACTGTACTAATGACATGGGGAAGGGTCTAAAGTCTAGGGGTAATCAAAGAGTTAACTGTGTGCCTAATAATGTGTAATGTGTACTGCTTTTACTACTAGATGTGTTTTTTTGTTTTTCTCCCTGCTTTGCAGGGTGAAAAAAAGCAGACACATTGCTGCTCTTGTGTACAGAGCCCTGATTTCTTAGTAAACACATGTCTCTGAACGATCTTTTGCCAAGACCTGAACTACACTGCTCAAAACAATTAAAGGAACACTTTTTAATCAAATTATAGCATCAAGCAAATTAAACTCCTGGGATATTGATCTGGTCAGTTAAGTAGCAGAGGGAGTTATTAATAGATTTAAGCTGCTTTGGTATTAATGAAATTAACAACAGGTGCACTAGATGGGCAACAATGAGAAGACCCCCAAAACAGGAATGATTTTACAGGTGGAGGCCACTGACATTTTTTTCCCTGCTCATCTTTTCTGACTGTTTTTCACTAGTTTTGCATTTGGCTAGGGTCAGTGTCACTACTGGTAGCAGTCCTCCAGGATGGCACATCAATACGTGCCATTGCCAGAAGGTTTGCTTTGTCTCCCAGCACAGTTTCAAGAGCATGGAGGAGATTCCAGGAGACAGGCAGTTACTCTAGGAGAGCTGGACAGGGCCGTAGAAGGTTC
Source organism: Staurois parvus (assembly GCF_062004578.1). Classification (NCBI taxonomy): domain Eukaryota; kingdom Metazoa; phylum Chordata; class Amphibia; order Anura; family Ranidae; genus Staurois; species Staurois parvus. Next base: position 13,786,483 of record NW_028318039.1, on the reverse strand, counting down.
TTAACCCATCAGCAGGAACAGTATCTGATCCTTTGTGCAAGGAGGAACAGGATGAGCACTGCCAGAGCCCTACAAAATGACCTCCAGCAGGCCACTGGTGTGAATGTTTCTGACCAAACAATCAGCAACAGACTTCATGAGGGTGGCCTGACGTTCTCTAATGGGCCCTTTGCTCACTGCCCCATAGAGCTCGATTGGCATTTGCCATTGAACACCAAAATTGGCAGGTCAGCCACTGGCGCCCTGTGTTTTTCACAGATGAGAGCAGGTTCACCATGAGCACATGTGAGAGACATGAAAGGGTCTGGAGAAGCCATGGAAAATGTTATTACTGTGCAGTGCTAATAGTGATACCCTCTGGAAAAATTTTACATGAGTGAGTGTGACAACACTGCTCTGAATTCAGGAGCAGTGTGAAATTGTTGCTGCACCATCACAGGAAGCTACACTAAGTTGACTTCACTGGCAGGCTCAAAAGGTATTTGTCGGACTGTGTGAGGGACCCAAGAAAAAACTGTAAATGCAGAAGCACTTTTAATTAAGTTCTGCTGCACATTTTTTTAATAGAAATCCATAGTTCTACCTAAACTCTGTTTTTTCATAGCTGTAGACTTGTTCCTTGTTGGTAACAAAAGAAAATATGAAAGCCACTGGACCACCATAACAGACAGAATGTTCCGAAAGGAGATCAGAAAAGCCAGCCTTCATATTTTTCTTGGTATTGGTTTCCTTTAACCTCCCTGGGGGTATGATTATTTCCAATTTTTTGGTGCTAAAAGCAGTATCATTATTTTGCATGGAAATATGTAGTTTTTTTTATTGTAGGCCTGTCATTTTTAGGAATAACTCACTGAAATCTGTCCGAACAAGAGTCTAGTAAACATTCCAGATATGATAAAACTTAAACACGAAATCAAAAATTACAATTTAATAAATAATCATAAAAAATAATATTATAATAATAATAAATTTAATTCAATAATATAATCAAACCAAAAACACTGAAATTTGAAATATAGCGCCAAGTTCGCACATCGCTGAGCAAAGTCGCAGAATTGTTTTCAGTGTCTGATGATGAATTTCCCCACAAATCATTATCACTCAATTCTGCAAGTGGTTCTGATTTACTATCGCTGTTCTCTAGCTGGTCTAAAACCGATTTTGACCTAAAGGGATGCTTTTTGGATGCCATGGACTTTACCTAGTTTAAGGCAGAAAGAACAGTCAAAATGCAGGCAGGGCACAGGACAAAGCAGTAGGGACAAAATGTATGTGAAATGCTTTGAAACAGCAATGTTTTGCTATGTAATAATCATTTTTAAAAAAATGAAATTTTTTAAAACTTTCAAATTTGCCGCCGGTGCAGGCCCCTGTACGTCCCGACGTCCCAACGTCCCGACGTCACAGGGACCGGAACACGGAAGCCGGATGCCAGCATCAACCGGAGGAGATGCCCAGGGATGCTGCAGGTGGGCCATCATGGGAGCGAAGGACAAGGTAAGTGCTGCAGGGAATCCCTGAGCAATACCGCATGGTAAGCCCGAGTGTAGCTCGGGGTTACCGCTTTTGGTACTGAAACTTTACCCCGAGCTACACTCGGGAATACCAACAGGGAGCTAAAAGAACAAACCAAAATTACCTGCATTCTGCATGGCTAAAACTTTTAGCATAACACTCACATTAGCATTACAAGATATATTTCAAGAGCTACAATAATATATGAGCAATTATGTGTTTAACATTTGTAAACATCAAATTATCAGCTAAAAGTTTTCCATGCAACCTTTTGCCAATGCTTTGTTATTTATAGAGTGTGTAGGCATCTATTGTCTAAAAATGATTGCCTATCTGGCACTTTATCATGTAAAACTGGATTTATTAAAAATTTTGTAGCACCCTCCTATTAGGTGGTAGGATATGTATAGTTAGGTTAAGCATTGCTGTGTTTCTCTGCTTACCAGAGAGGCTGTCAGGTAAACTCAGTGTGGTATTCTGCTTAACAGAATACTGTGATTAATGAGTTAAGTCTGCTCATGCTGCTCTTGGAGTTTGTCTCAGTTCTACCCACATTCAGGAAGCTATGAGAGCCTTCCAGAACATGAGTAGGGGCTAGGCAAAAGCACAGCTTGAATATGGATAGAGCCCTGGCCAATTGCAGGGGAGGTAGCCCCATTAAACTGGGAGTGATATTTATATTCGGAGAGCACATGGATTCAGTGCCTTTACTGAGAGGGGATTGCACCAGCCAGGCTGGAGGCAGGCAGCCTCGCCAGGCACTTGCAGTCATGCGGCCTCACGTGGGTCGATCGGAGTTAGAGAAAGTGACCCTGGTTCTTCAGTAAACGGACTGAGGGGAGTTGGCCGCCAAAGCTCTGTTTGGTGTCACTGGAGGATTTCGCTTGGACGATTGGAAGGAGGCAACCATTCTGTCTGTGATCCTTGTGAGTACTGACATTGAGGAATTTGGGGACTCTGTGTGCTTGCTACCTCCCCTGGTGTTTAATAGTCAGTGTGGGTCTGGAATAAGGGAACACTGGCTAGTGTTCTGAAGAGCTTGTCCAAGTGTTGCAACTGCAATGGACTCTGCTCAGCTGTTAGCTTTTAGCTGATGCAGTCTGTCATAACTGGCTTATACCTGAAGAACTCAGCCCTGTAACTACTACTGCAAAAAAGGACTTTGCTCACTCCTAAACTATTTGTTGCTTCAAAGTAAAGGGAAGTCTGCTATCTGCTTCAGCTAAGACTTCTACATTTTTCAACTAAGTTTATCTAGATCCCTCAGTGTGAATATTTCTGATTTTGGAGTATCCTACTACAATTCCCCATCCCTATACCCAGCTATACAAAAAAGCTCCAAAAACAAATATCCCCTAGACTGGTCATTGGAGACAACAAGCAGAAGTGTGTGTATATTTAGCTGAAGGAATACACTGCCTGGCTGCGGGGCGAAGTAAGGGGAAACTGGGACATCACACAAGCAGCCCTCGCAAGGGTAGCACTACAATTTGAATAATGTTTACACAAAAGAAACTTTGTGGATCACCCATTAAGATGAGATGAGATTTCTCACTCTAACTGAAGCAGGACATTTCTAAAACTTGCAATCAATAAACAGGATATTATTCAGAAAACTTTAACTTAATAGTTAGGAAACAAGTCAAACTGCTAAATTTTCACAAATGCACAACATACTAAGCAGTGGTTTAAGATGAGCAAATATCTAAATGTCCCCCCGCACTGATTGCCTGTGTGCGCTCCCTCGGAGCGCGGAACCGCGATCGGTGCCTGCTGTGTCCAGAGGACACAGCAGAACACAGATCACTGTACCGGACCTCTGCGTGAGGTCCCGATTCATGTGATCGATGATTGGCCAATCAGTGATCACATGAATAATAGTAAACAAGATGTCACTTCCTGACATCATTGTTAACTACTTGTGAAATCTGTGAATGATCACAGAGGTCACAAGGTACAAGGCTATTCACAACAGCCTTGTACCATGTGACAAGCTGTGACCAATCATAGCTCGCACAGTATTTCTCACTGGCTGCAGGAATGCAGCCAGAGAGAAGGAGAAATTAATTATTTTACAGCCTTTATGGGTGCAAAAGCAATCAGTGTAAAAAAAGAAAAAAAAAATCTTCATCGCCCCCCACAAGTAGTACAGTGTCACTATGATGACACTGTACTGCTAGGGTGACAGTATGTTAAAAAAAACCATAAATAATCATATAAAAAATAAAATAAAAATGTAAAAAAGATTCTGAAAAATTATAATTTTTGGTTATAAACTAATTTGGGTTATTTTTTTTTTTAATAAAAAGATAGATTAATACATTTTGGCCAAGATTGATGAAGAAAGATTATTTATTTGCTAAATTTTATAAGAAAAACACTTTTTTCAAACTTTTTGGACTTTTTCATTTACCATATTTTTCGCTCCATAAGATGCACCTGACCATAAGACGCACCTAGGTTTTAGAAGCAGAAAACAGGAAAAAAAATATTCTGAACCAATGGACTGCGGACATACTACAGGAGATGACCAGAGACTGCGGACATAGTACAGGAGATGACCAGAGACTGCAGAGATAGTACAGGAGATGACCAGAGACTGCAGACATAGAACAGGAGATGACCAGAGACTGCAAACACAGTACAGGAGATGACCAGAGACTGCGGATAGCACAGGGATGACCAGAGACTGCGGACATAGTACAGGAGATGACCAGAGACTGCGGACATAGTACAGGGGATGACCAGAGACTGCGGACACAGTACAGGAGATGACCAGAGACTGCGCACACAGTACATGAGATGACCAGAGACTACGGACACAGTACAGGAGATGACCAGAGACTGCAGACCTACTACAGGAGATGACCAGAGACTGCGGACATAGTACAGGGGATGACCAGAGACTGCAGAAATAGTACAGGGGATGACCAGAGACTGCGGACATAGTACAGGAGATGACCAGAGACTGCAGACACAGTACAGGAGATGACCAGAGACTGCGGACACAGTACAGGAGATGACCAGAGACTGCAGGCATAGTACAGGAGATGACCAGAGACTGCGGACACAGTACAGGAGATGACCAGAAACTGCACACAGTACAGGGATGACCAGAGACTGAGGACATAGTACAGGAGATGACCAGAGACTGCGGACATAGTACAGGAGATGACCAGAGACTGCAGACATAGTACAGGAGATGACCAGAGACTGCGGACACAGTACAGGGGATGACCAGAGACTGCGGACACAGTACAGGAGATGACCAGAGACTGCAGACATAGTACAGGAGATGACCAGAGACTGCGGACATAGTACAGGAGATGACCAGAGACTGCGGACATAGTACAGGAGATGACCAGAGACTGTGGACAGTACAGGAGATAACTGCTGACCTTTGGGGAGGGGGGGAGCAGGTACCTGAATTTGACAGGTACCCGCTCTTACTTCTGCGGAGTTGTTCTTTGGTTAGTGTCAGCTCTGCAGCGGGACCTTACCTGTTCCTCTATCCAGCGGCGTGCTGTCTTCCTGGTTTCTGTAGTGTGGGCGCTCGGCTTGACAGCTGGGTGCCCAGTGCGCATGAGCGAGAAGCGCTGCGCTTTGTGATTGGTCCGGCGGCTTCTGGGACCTGTCATGTGTCCCAGGTGCCACCTTACCATTCACAAAGCGCACCGCTTCTTGCGCATGAGCACTTGGCACCCGGCTGTCAAGCCCAGCGCCCACACTACAGAAGCCGGGAAGACAGCTCGCCGCTGGATAGAGGAACAGATCTGCAGAGCTGAGCGGCCGGCCCGGTATTCTGACACGGCGACGGTGGAAATACCAGACCGGCCACTCCATATTCGCTCCATAAGACGCACTGACATTTTCCCCCCTTTTTTGGGGGGAAAAAAGTGTGTCTTATGGAGCGAAAAATACGGTATTTAGCAAAAAAATAGAAATCCCAGTGGTGAATAAATACCACCAAAATAAAGTTTTATCTATCTCAAAAAAATGCTAAAAAATTCATATGGGTACATTGTTGCATGACCACGCAATTATCATTCAAAGTGTGATAGCACCGAAAGCTGAAAATTGGCCTGGACTGGAAGGGGGTTGAAAGTGTCTGGACTTGAAGTGGTTAAAGTTGATCTGGATGCCCCAAAGATTACACCAGTGCTAAAGTTTAGTCATTTTGTAATAGCTGTAAAATACCTATATTAGTCTTTAAAATCAAACCATGTGTTGCCCATTGGATCCTAGAACCTCGGCTTCTATCCAAGTTGAGATAATGACCAGCTCCCCCTGGTACTAAGCCCTAACCTCTGTTATTAACCTGTTGATGCAAACTTTAGCAGGCAGAATTTGACATGTTAGGTTTCCTATAAAACACAAAATGTTTTTTTCTGCTTCGCTTTGATAAACAAATTAACACAGAAAAGTTAAGCATTTTTGAAAGAGAAAAAGAAAATTACAATTTTATTTATGAGTTAGTGCTTTGTTCGCAAATCACCTAATTTAGTCTCCGTGAGTTCACTTCATTCTTTCATCTGTTACAATTACTGAATCCAAATGTAATGTTATTACTTGAAACAAATATCGACAATGCAATTATGAAAAGTCTTAGAAAGTATTCATGCACAACAAATCAATAGTTATATAATTAGGTCAATGCATACATTATTTAAAAACCATGTCTACCTTTCCAGACATAGCAGAGATAAAATTAATTCTACTAATTTGATGTATTGATTGTTTTAGCATTTGTTGAACTATTAACATGGTGTCCTTACTGTGCCTTTTCTTCTCATTTCAAAACACATTTTATAAAATGACAATTTATTTTATTTCAAAATTCTGTCGAAGTTTAATTCAGTGCCTTGAAAAAATATTCATACCCCTTTCCACATTTTGTCATGTTACAACCAAACACGTAAATGTATTTTATTGAGATTTTATGTGAAATAACAACACAAAGTGGAACACAATTGTGAAGTGGAAGGAAAATAATAAATGGTTTTCAAAATGTTTTACAAATAAAATATCTGAAAAGTGTGGCATGCATTTGTATTCAGCCCCCTTTACTCTAATACCCCTAACTAAAATCTAGTGGAACCAATTGTCTTCAGAAGTCACCTTTAATCTCAGTATAAATACAGCTGTTCTGTGAAGCCCTCAGAGGTTTTTTAGAGAACATTAGTGAACAAGCAGCATCATGAAGGTTAATGAACGCACCAGACGGGTCAGGGATAAAGTTGTGGAGAAGCTTAAAGCAGTGTTAGGTTATAAAAAACTAACTCAAGCTTTGAACATCTCATGGAGCACTGTTCAATCCATCATCTGAAAATGGAAAGAGCATGGCACAACTGTAAACCTATCAAGACATGGCCATCCACCTAACCTGACAGGCCGGGCAAGGAGAGCATTAATCAGACAAGCAGCCAAGAGGCCTATGGTAACTCTGGAGGAGCTGCAGCGATCCACAGCTCAAGTGGAAGAATCTTTCCACAGAACAACTATTACTCGTGCACTCCACAAATCTGGTCTTTATGGAAGAGTGGCAAGAAGAAAGCCATTGTTGAAAGAAAGCCATAAGATGTCCCATTTGCAGTTTGCAAGAAGCCATGTGGGGGACACAGCAAACATGAGGAAGAAGGTGCTCTGGTCAGATGAGAAGAAAATTTAACTTTTTGGCCCCAAAGCAAAATGCTATGTGTGGCGGAAAACCAGCACTGCACATCACCCTGAAACATGGTGGTGGCAGCATCATGTTGTGGGGATGCTTTTCTTCAGCAGGGACAGGGAAGCTGGTCATAGTTGATGGGAAGATGGATGGAGCCAAATACAGGGCAGTCTTAGAAGAAATCCTGTTAGAGTCTGCAAAAGACTTGAGACTGTGGCAGAGGGTTACTTTCCAGAAGAACAATCCTAAACATACAGCCAGAGTGTCAGGGATGCGGGTGTGACCAGAAGTGTGTGGACTGACACAGAAAAACGTAGGCTACAGATATAGTAAATAATATAATTTATTGAGACTAACAATACAAATATAAACGCAGTGCACCAAACCCCAAGCTAACACAAATACATACAACAAGGCGAAACAAACCCAAACCTAAACTGATATAGATACACAGGTACATACACATATAGAGCACAACGTAGTCAGGCAGGCCGGGTCAATAACTATCGGGCAGGTAGGTACAGGAGGAGCAGGCGGAGAGAATGGTCAGGGTGAGTGTTTGAGTGTTTTTCCTTGTTATCATCCTTTTAATTCAAATAAAGTACTACACTATTGGAGATTTTTTCTTTTTGGCTTGTCCACCACGAGCCCCCCCTCCAAGGTGAATCCTGGTGACCCTGCATTACCTGCATGTTTGGTTCCCTCTGCTGTTTGGAGAGTGTATCTCTGGAGCCTGGATATTCCTATGGTGTGCTACCTGCCTAGCTGACGCTTGCCTGATGACCCCCATTGTTCCAGTTTCCAGATGCAGATGACCAGGAGTTGGTCTTGATTTACTCAAATGTGCATTAGTTTGCGCTTTCTGGTTAGTGCAATCTACACTCATCCTTCTAGACACCATGGTCACGGATTTTCACCATTTTGCTGTTATTTGAAATTTGGAATTTTTACACATCACTATAGGCACCTTATGACGTCAAGTCTGGACGTTCTCACATGTGATTGCTTTTAGTGCCATAGAGCGCAATTTTATATAATTGATTATTTATGCTACTTTTTATATAAAATCTATATACCATCATTCATTTCAGCGCCACAGAGCACAATTTTATATGATATATTATTGATATGGTTTTTATATTACTGTATTTATGTTTATTATATAAAACCTATCTATCATTAGCGCTGCATGTACACATTTTATGATTAACAAACCCTTCTATTGTTTTTAGCCAAGGAGGCTGCCATCTTAGGGCTCATTCACACCATGGTACAGAGAGATCAGTTTATCTGCATGTGTTTTGCAAGGGCACAACAAAAACAATTGTTCTCTATGTGCCCTGTTCACACCAGTATCACATGCAGATTTTTTTCTGCGCAGAAAGTCTGCAAGGTATATAAAACTCATTGAAGCATGCATGAAAACTGATGTAAATGGATGTCTCAGCAAGTGAAATCTCGTGTCAGTTTCCATCAGATTTCATGTACGTATGGGGTGAATGAGGCTTTAGTCTCTGTTTGATCTGTAACTGCCATGGTGCTGCACATGTGATCAGTTATGACTTCAGCCATTTGATGATTTTACAGTTTGGTTTAAAGCACAAGCAAATGTGACAGTTAGCATTCTCGGCATGCTGTGAATGTAAACCGTTTTTGAAACTGTTAAATTGATGGGCTTAATTCCACTTAGAAGCTTTGTGAATGAAAACAGGTACATTTATAAGGCATGCAGTGAACGATAACTGTCACAATTGCTTGTGCAACTGTCAAGCAAGCCATCAAAAGGCTGGAATCATAACGGATCACATGTGCAGTTTCCTTGGCTGCACTATTTTTCATTTTTATCTTTTTTTTTTTAGAGATTCAAACAATATTTTACTTTCCTATTTTTTTCTAATATTAATAAATCTAGTTTCAGCAGACTAAAGTATACAATATTAATGTGTGCAATCTTAGATCTTTCCTTCAATACAAATAGAGATCAGTTTGCACCCAATTTCACGGTTTACCATTGGTTGTGAGGTCAGCTAGCCTAATGATAAAGTAAAAGTAAGACTTAAGAGGTAGGAGAGGGCAGGCAGAGAAAACAACCAATACAGTTAGTATCAGAGGCTTTGCACAGCTTTCCAGGGGGTCACAGGCAATATCAAGGCACCATAACATACTTGTTAGTTATAGAAACTGGCATATTAACCCCCTTTCCCTCAAACAGTACACTTTTACTAATTAGACTTTAATTGGTTAAATGCTTATGGCTTTTATAACTTGTTTGACCTTCTTTTTCTATGTATAAATTATGCAATGTGCCGTCTTTCATTTGTACTGATATTTAGGAATAAATCAATAATTCAAATTAATTAATTATGACAGACAGAATTTGATATTTTTCACAAGCTGTAATCTTTATGCCAGTACAGTTCTGTAGTTTTCAATATGCACCTTTTCACCCTGAATACAGTTGACCCTTTTCCAATGACTCTCAGATGCTTCCACCTGTAAATGGGAAATGTCTATGGACTTCAGTCATCATGTTAAATAGGTGGCACATGCATCCAATTAATTACAGTAATTTACGGTTTTAGGAAACAGGAATACATACTGCATAATCATACAGTCAAAATTATTGTAATAAAGAGTGTTGCGCAGCAATAAACAGGTGGATTTGTACATATAAAATGGGAAGAAGTTTCATTTTCAAAACCTAAAGCAAAACTAAAGAACCTCCGTTCCAGTCAATTGTTGGAACCAGGGCCAGTGCTAGACTATTTTGCACCCTAGGCAAGACCAGCTACTTTCACCCCCCTCCTAGCACACATACTCTTTCCCCTCAAACTTTTCACCCTAGGACAAGTCCTCTCCCGCAAATCCCTCCTCCTAGCATAAATCCCCCCAATCCTGCCTCCTAGCACTGTCGTGGTGGTTTATGTAAGGATATATATTATTTATAAAGGGCGTGTCCCTTTCCCTTAGATGAAATATTACAGTGCCTCCAGCCGTTAAAATACGGCAAATATTTAATAAACCAATAATTTGGACACTTTGATAATTTGATCACCACTTATTATTATACCTTGAATTCTTTTAGCCAATATGATTTCGTACCATACACACAAAATTTGCCTTATAATAGATAAATATAAAAATTTATTTATGTACAAAAATTATATATATATTAACACAAAACGCAAAAGACTGGTGATAAATGAATATTGGTACACACAATCAAAAATATATCCTACCAATGTAAGACACACTAATAATGTCTCTAACTAATTACATCAATCACAAATTTTAAATGATATGATATTTATTAAATTTATTAATAATTAATAATTTCGAATATCTCAAAGGTTATATTCTCGCATGCCGTGGCCATAGGATTGCAAGAAGTAAGCCCTTGATATGTGATACTCTGGTTATTAATATTCAATAAATTATGAAATATGGAAAAATTTATAATATGGCAATAAACAATTTTTAACAGTAACACAGTATCTTTCTACATATATCTAACTGCCCAATATTGTTGTAATACACTAAGGTAATTTTATGATTCTACACAACAGAGAAAGTAATTAATACAAAATCAAATAAACATCTCACCACACCCGGACGTCAGACTAGGCAACTCTCCCGTGGATTTAGCTGGCAGTGGAACGCCTTTAGACTGATATATAGGCAAGTGATAGATTCAATAGGGGAGAATGTAGGAAGTTATAAGTTTAGAGGTTTAAAGTTTTAGGAAGTTTGAAAAAGATGGAAGAGTAGTTATTCAGCAGATCTTCTTCAGATGTCAGGTCTTTCCATGAGGTCTTTATGAGGGTTTTTTTTCTTAAAGCACATGGGCTTTTATATCCACTAGTCCATTGTTCTAAGATACCTTCCCACCAGGCTTCCTGATTGGCTAGTTGAGAAATGTGTGTACATAAGCTATTTCTCACCTGCCCACCAGGTGGCGGTCATGTATCACAGAACAATGTGAGTATTTGAGATGACTCATACCTTGGGTGGAATCTTCAGGTAATTTCAGGAATAAAATATACGGCTCTTTCCAGATATAGCAGTGATACCTATATTATTCTAAATAGGGACCATGGAATATAGGTGTATATTCGGTTATTCCTCCTTGAAGTACCATCCTGTTTGTTTCCTGATAAGACATGTAACTAATGCTAGTTTATAATACATCTTACTTCCCATCATCTCAATACTCAAGTTAGTGATATATAGTTCCCATTGCTGAGTATTTAGTGGTGTTTAAAGTCTATGACATCTTATTTATAATCTGTTTTTGTAATACATTTTTGTAATGATATACAGTGAACTTTTAGACTTAAATGTCCTGAATTTCACCCCTTTGTTTCAGAATCAACATTTTTCTCTGTGTAGGGAAAAAACTCTCTATTTGCATGGCCCTTGTATTGGGCTCATGGTAAACAATTGTTAATGCTTTCACCCTTGGTGAACAATAGTATATGGTAATAGTTTCAGAGGTCTGTTGGTTCATCACACTCTACAAGGTTTGGGTAAGCTCTCAGACAATCAGTTTGGTTCCTCTATTGTCCTGTCCAGACCTTGTATATGTTTACCTGCTTATTGAAGTCTGAATAATGGTGTTTGATCACCTGTAGAACTTTAAAATAGTATTGTCTCTAGGAGGAAAGAAAAACAATCCCTTCACCCATTCTCTCCAGTTCTTTAACTAGAATTCTTGGTAGTTCAACCAAGACAAAATTAACTCTTAACATCCGGTTATGCTGAGCTGTTTGCCATATAATACTATGTCTTGATAAAAGTCATATTCTTGAGACGTGATTCAAAAGCCCACAACAAAATCCCCCTTTGTTTTTGGGGTATAGGCACGCGTAGAGGGGTGTCTGTATCGAAAAACATGAGTGGGGCTTTTGGGTTAGAGTGATCGTTCGTCTTCTCTGGTGAAGGGAATGAAATTCAAAAAAAATATTTCGATAATAAAATGGCAGCGGTCATGCTGGTTGTTCCTCAACTTGACTCGGCGTCTTTAGATGGATACTTCCGATGACGATCCTGGTCTTGTGATGAGGCCGGCCTGGCCTGGCACATCCACCTTGGGGTCCATGGGTCCACCGCACGACAGGTCTCTTAGACGGTCTCCTAGGCGGGTCTTTTCCTCTGGACTGGCCCTTGGTGGCCTGGGACATCAGGTTATCGTCTCCGGATCGATCTCTGGCATCTGGTCTTTCCCACAGGACATTATAGCTTCCTTCTAGGGTCCGGTCATTGACACCTCCGATCGCCGGTCTGGTCATAGTCTGGGCCTTCCTTTCTAAATTATTAAAATGAACAGTTTAAGTATGGGATATACATAAAATTATGTTACTGGATCCTGTAAGGCAAAAGATGAATTATATGTTTAAAGGAAATTTAATAATGATCTCAATATCTCCAGATAGGAATTGGTGGGTTCAGTCTTCCAACAACTGCAATTGAGACTTCGGATGGCAAGCACGTAATTGGTTGATGTGCACCCATCTATCACTGATTTCACCATACCGGGTAACCTGCAATTTATATGCGACCGGAGAGATTTTATCAATGATAGAGAACGGACCTTTCCAAGATGGAAGGAATTTCCGTTCCTTGATCTGGTCTCTTGCAAAGTTGTATAGATAGACCTTGTCACCAATCTCATATTCCTTCTTGGAGGTTTTGAGATCATAGTATGTCTTAGCACTAGTTGCAGCTCTTTCCAAATTTCGCTGGGCAAAGGCAAAAGCATATTGCAGATGTTTACGTAAATCCTCTATGTACTGGTGTGTGGTGGTAGCATTGATCAAATTTTGATCTGTAGTGCGATACAATAAGTGCTGGGGCAGTACCATCCGTCTACCTGTCATCAGTTCAAAAGATGACATTTTTGTAACTGTATTCGGAGTAGCCCTCAACGCCATCAGGACCAGTGGCAGTTTGACATCCCAATCTTTGCCTGTTTCCTTAACAAATTTCTTAAGGACATTAACGATGGTCTGATTGTATCGTTCTACACCACCACTAGAGGCTGGCCGATAGGCGATATGCAATTTCCTTTTAACCCCCAAAATTTTCCACAATTTGGCCATCACTTCGCTAGTGAAGTGCGATCCTCTATCAGACTCTATCCTCTGAGGTAAACCAAAACGTGAAAATACATGATTTATTAGCAGTGCAGCACATGTCTCGGAGCTGTTATTTGGTGCTGGTATACATTCGACATACTTGGTGAATAAACATGTAACTGTTAACATATACCGATTTCCTCGTGAAGATTTTGTTACTGGCCCAATAAAATCCATCTGAAGGTCTGACCAAGGCATACATATCCCCCTCTTCTGGAGAGGTGCTCTGTGAGTTGGCTTGGTAGGTTGAAATTGGGGACATATTAGGCAACCTTGGCAGTATTCCTTCACATCACGTAACATATGAGGCCAGTAGGCATAATCCCGCAGGATCTCATACGTGATCTTTTCCCCACGATGACCGGAAGTGGGAGCATCATGGGCATGCTGTAGCATCAAACCTCTAAATTTAAGTGGGACGACCCATTGTTGTACGCCACCCTTTGAGGTTCGTATCAACAATCCCTGGTATAAAGAGAATTGGGATTTGGATTTCATTAAGATACGTAAATCCTCCTTCCCACTACATACTTCCTTATTTATGGGATTTTGGTTGGGATCTTCTATATGACTATAAAACAAGCCAATTATTGGGTCTTCTTTTTGGGCAGTAATTAAATCCTCACTAGGAGAATCGTGACTCCACTGTAATGCATTCGGATCACCAGCTGTTCTGGCCTGTTGCCTGGTGACAGCTTCAACCTGTACGGTACCTAAAAATTGGTCAATGTCTAACAGTTCACCGGTGATTGCCCCTTCCTTGGCTAGAGAATCGGCCAGATCGTTCCCTTCTTTCTCGGCACCTAGAACCTTGGAGTGGCCTTTGGTCTTCTTGAAGTGCAGGGTGAGATCATTGGACCTTACCAGTTCATCGATGTGACAAAAGAGCTTACCATGTTTCACGGGTTTGTGATTACTCTTGTTCATGTTGTTTCGCTTCCACCTAGGGAAATACTCCACAAAACTATTCCTGACATAATTGGAATCGGTTATGATGGCACACTCTCTGATGTTGAACTCTATAGCCATCTCAACTGCTCTAAGAATTGCAGTAAGTTCAGCAACCTGACTGCTCTTTGGTCCAAGTTTGTATCCCACAGAAATTGGGGTGACACCTTGGGTCCAAACGATTCCAATACCTGCCACTAGTTGGAGCTGTTCCCCATCCTTGTGATGAAAAGCACAACCATCCACATATACACACGGCAGCTGTTTACAGTATTCTTCATCGTAAACCTTGTAGGGAGAGAACAGTTGTTCTTCCAGAAAGTCAGTGTCCGGGCCCTCCATAGCAGGCGTAGTTGCGGAACAATCATGGAGCTCGGCTAGGCCCTGGGCTACTGGACTTTCCTTGTTCTGTTTGTACCGAATTTCAAGAGGCCACCCTTGCAAAGACAACGTCCAAGCAGTGATGCGGCTATTAGACACATTTCCTCCCTTGATACGTTCACTCTTTAAATACTGTAAAGGCTGGTGTGCCGTTTCAACAATGATTCTCTCTCCCTGAATGTAACTGCGGAAATTCTGTAATGCCCACACGGTGGACAATAGAGCTTTTTCACAGTCACTGAACTTTACTTCAACCGGGGACAAAGTTTTACTGGCATAGGCAATCACCTTACTGACATCATCACGTTTCTGGTAAAGAACAGAACTCATACTTACCTGCGTAAACCCTGTCTCTAGATAGAAATTTTTACCCCCTTCGGGATATCCGAGACACGGAGCTTGTGTGAGACGTTCCTTTAACTCCTTCATGGCGTCCTCCTGTTTCTTACCCCACGACCATTCGACATCCTTCTTCAGTAGGTGAAGCAGTGGCTTGCTTATCTCGGCGTAATTATCAATAAACTTACGCGAGTAGTTTACCATACCTAGGAATGATCTCAATTCTTTAAGGTTAGTAGGGACTTTACAGTTCAGAACCGCCTCAACTTTCTTCTTTTGTGGGTTCAAACCTTCAGCAGTAACTTCATGGCCTAGGAAGTTTACCTTCGTGCGACACCACTGGGCTTTTTGTAAGGACAGTTTTACTCCTGCTGCTTTTAATTGGCCCAGGACATGCCGAAGTTCTGTAATGTGTTTGGCCATATCAGTACTTTTGATCAGGATATTGTCCACATATGCCAACGTCCCCCTTTCGAAGGCGTCTGGCATGGCCTTGTGCATGAACACAGCAAATTCATGTCCAGAATTTATGAATCCGAAAGGCATTCTCACCCAACAATATTGTCGATTTCCAAAACTGAAAGCCAGTTTGTATTGGTCTTCCTCACTCACCTTTATGGTCCAATACCCCTGTGCACAATCCAAGGCTGTAAAAACCTGGGATCCTTGGAGCTGGGCGAGACATTGGTCTATGTATGGGACAGGCCATCCTGACATGTACACACGTTTGTTCAGCTGACGGAGGTCAGCGCACAAACGCCATTGTCCATTGGGTTTTAAAATACCCAGGATCGGGTGGTTGTAGGAGCTGTGGATGGGCCTAATTATACCCCTTTCATGTAACTTCCTGATAATCTCAGCTAGAGATTCATAGGAAGCTAATGGTAACCTATACTGTCTTACGAATACTGGTGGGGCATCTGGATCTGTTTGGATCCTAGCGATGTGTAGGTCAGTAGTCCCACAATCGTAAGAATCCTTGGCAAAGATCTCTTGGAATTCAAGGAGAAGCTCTCGGAGCAATTGTCGGTCGAGATCACTGGCACACGCGTCGGCGAGGGCCACCATCTCTTCCACTAACTCCTTGAATCCAGGAAAGCTTTCCGGCTGACCTATCTCATATGCCTCTTCAAGTTTCGTGGTGAGGTCATTGGGTATGTGATGTGTGTGTGTGTTCTCCTGCCATCCAGGTTCTTTGGGGTACTCTTGTTCTTTGATTGGGTGATCAAAGACAATTGATGTCTCTTCGATTCGACAGGTGCCATCTTTAGAATCGAATGGATAAATGGACTCTATGGTGAAAATACCCTCTGGTAATGAATGGAATGTTTGTTCAATTAATTGTTCCTCCGACAAATATTCATCGGGGATGAGTCCAATCACCTGGTTAGTAACCCCAAAGGTATAATATTCAGTCTCTACCGCTAGACCAATAAGGGTCTCTTTGGGTAAGACGATGTCCTGATTGGACAGATTATGTATGTAAATGTACATCGGGGATTGATGTGTGTTGACTAGGGGCGTGTGTGTAATGTTCAGTCCCTCCCCCTGCATTTTATGGGAGAGGCATACTAATGCATCTGACCCCTTCAGTCTATGTCCCTTTTTAACTTGGATGGGGAGTATGAAATTATTTATGCCCTTAGGAATTGTAATCTTTTGGGCTACCTGGACTTCAACAGCATAAGGCATCTGTTGCTGGGATTTTAAAGCTAAGTCCAGATTTTGGTATTTTTCGGGGTCCCCCTTTAGTCGACTCCATAAACAGTCATTAATTAGGTCGACTTGCATTGCAAAGCGATGTAATACATCGTTGCCAAAATAAATTTTAGTTTGGGAATTATCCAAGACTAGGAACACATGGGTGGCTGTTTTGTTTCCTACAGTGACGTTTAAGAGACACCTAGCCATTGAATTGTGATCATCAGAGTCATCGAGGGAGTCTGAAATCCAATGACGCTGAGGTGTGGAGAAACGGATCATTTCCATTTCGGTCAGGTGTTTTATCAGCCCATGGCTTACAAAGCTGTGTTCCTGTCTCAAATCTAGTTTGGCATATTTTGACCTATTAAGACCATTTATCCGGATGGGGATAAACAAGTCGCTGTTAACCCTTTCAATACCTGTCAAGAATTGGGTGTGATCTCCCCCTTTTCTTGGTTTATCCTCCTGATGAAAAGATATCGTAAGGATGTTATCTTGGAGGGAAATGTCTTTTATTTTATCTTGGGGAATTCTAAAAATGTGTTCCTCATCTCTTCTGATAGGGTTATGGTCATCAGGTTTGATAACCGTTACATCAGGAAGTTGGCTGTTCCTGAAATGGATTTCTAATGATCCAGGCCTTTCTTCCACCAGGTGGCAGTGTTGTCGGGAATGGGGAGTTTTAAGTTTCCCATATTTAATTGGGGTATTTACCTGTGACCACAGGACTTGGTTCACACAGTCAACTATCGTGTTCAGCCTTTTTAGGAAGTCCATCCCAATTATCATGTGGTGCCGGGAGATGCTAGCAATGATGATGGGGTGTCTCAGTTCCTTATTACCCAATTTTAGTTTAAGCCAGGCGGTACCCATGACCTGTAACGGGTCTCCACCTACACCAATCAATGAGCTGTCAAAACTTTTAAGTCTCGGCTTGGTGGGCATGACATTCGCCACTTTGTCAAAATGTTCCTGTGACATGATGGTTGCTTGGGATCCAGTGTCTATTAAGCCGACAATCGAAAGATCACTGGCATCCTGCACCTGCACCGTGGCATAATATCTCCCATCAGATTCAGTCAGCTCACACATGAAATTAGTGTGGTTGAAGATCTGTGGGTCCTTCAATAACATATGACTGGCTCTTATCTCACCGCATGTGGTGGACACATTACCCTTATCCTCCCTGGTGGGATTCTTGGACTGTCTCAAGACAGAAGCACAACTAGAAGTTGGTGCTCCGTCTGGCTTGTCAATCCCGACGACTTCCGATGCCGCGACTATATTAGGGGCAATAGATGGACACTGAAAAACAGGAGAATCATTAATCACCAACAACTGGTCCCCCTTTGCCTGAGAACTAGCTTCTCCATTGGTAGGCGTGTCAGGGACGGGGCACACATCTCCTGTCATTTGACTCAGTGTCCTTCCCTGTTGGTTTAAGGCTTGGTTGCCTATTAATTCTGTGACCCTTGGTTGGTCACAGGAGCTGCTCCTAAAAAAGGATTGGATGGAAATTGAGTGACAAGCCTGTCCATTTGTTCAGCCATTTTGCTGACCTGTGCCTCTATTTGTCCAATACGCTCAGAGGAGTCATTCTGTTGATTCTCCCTTTTCCTATACTTGCGCTTGTATTTTGGACGAGACTGGTAATGAGACTCAGAGTCAGAACTACTGCTCTGGTCCCGACGCCATTGTTCTCTCTGAGGTTTTGGGGTCTCCCTGTTATTAAAGGGAGCCTGGGGTACTGTATCCCCCCTTTGAGCTTGAGGGTGTTCTTGGCGTGGAGGAAATCTTTGGAAGTCGGAGTTTTTATTAAAATTGGGATTCTTATTGTAATTATGGGGCCTGTTGAAATTGGGGTTCCCATAAAAATTCCCATGTTGGTTTTGGCGAGGATAATAGAACCTCTGAGGATACCATTGACTCCTTTGGTTCTCATCATTGTACTGACCCTTACCATACTTTTTATTCTTCTCCCTTCCACTACCGTAGTTCCCTGGCTTTTGTCTATCCTTTCTCACCCACTGGTTTTGGGGTGCAAAGTTATGGACCTCCTTCACTTGCTGGGTTTGAGGTACAAATCTAGGGGAACCATTGGTTTTACCCCCACGGACTACTTCCGCATATGATTTCTTCTCTGCCTGCAAATTTGGATTTGGAGGGGAGACGGTAGTGGCTGCTACTATCTTGGGGCTATTTTTAGGTTCTCTTTTTATCCCGCCCTCACTGGACTGTTGGATCGAGAATAAATAGTCACTCTCTCTCACCAACCAATCAAGAGAGCATCCCTTTCTGTAATCCTTTGCAAGTCCCAATTTTATGTAAGCAGGTAATGCTTCATAGAATAATGTCTTGAATTCTGGCTGGTTAGGATTGGGATCCTTTTCAGCCAGGAAATAGGCATTTCTGAGGACAGCCAGAAATTCTGCAGGGCTTTGGTGAGGACCACACTTTAAATTGTAGGCCGCAGCCTTGGCAGAGGTTACAGTTTTATAAGGCCCAAATTCCATGTGGCACTTATGTTTAACCTCTCTCCAGGACTGATTGGAATAGGCCCTCAAGGTCTCAAAGAATTGCCGGTATTTCTCTTCAAACACCCATGGCAGCAATTCTATTTTGGTGTGGTCATCTCTAATGCCCAGAATCTCTAACGTCTGTTCATATGTTTTCATGTGTTCGGTGATCTCAAGGGACCCTTTCTTAGAAAACATAGGAACAGTGTCCTTCAGGAACTTAATGACCTTTGGGGTGTCATATCTCCTGAATGACCCCTGGGATTTCCCTTCCTGCCTATATGAAACCTCATACTTTTCTTCTGAGCGCTCTGGAGTATATCTTGAAAGCCTAGGAGGTGACCTATATTCTGACCCTGACTCACTATCAGATACTTCGCTGTGATGCGGGTATCTCCGCTCATCAGCCTCTGGCTTGACTGGGTTGGTCCGTCTTTGGACTCCAGAATTTATTTGGGCCGTCAACCTTATAATCTGCTCCTCCAGAGTTTTCTGCTCAGATTTTATCAAGGTAAGTTCTGACTGGTCATGCTTATCCCCTGGGTGAACTTTAATTTTGACAGGAGATAACCTCTCTGATCTGAAGTACTCCACCTCATCTTTTAAGTCCTGATACTTCTTTTGAAGTTGTTTTAATTCCTGAAAGTTTCTCTCATACAGGTCCTGAGCACTTCGAAAGTCTCCGACCAATCTATCATAATGTTTCTCGGATTCGTCTAAACGAACACCGGCATGACCAAGCTTCCCTTTCAAAGACTCAATGTCCTGATTTTTGCTTTCTAACAAGAGGCGGGCCTCTGACAACTCTTCCCTTAGAGTCCTGGTCTGCTGGGCAGCTCCAGCGGTCATGAACCATAACATGGGCCAAGCTTCTAGGAGAAGTCTGTCACGGCTTCTATCACTTTCTGCTCCAGCAAATGCTATTAAAAACCCAACAACCTGGCCCTTTTGGTTGAACAGGTCCTCAAAGGTACTCATGGCCTGCTCTTTCTCTTCATCCACAAATTCATTATTGCTATCCCCCAAATTCAATCTCTTGCGGAGATAATTTATTACTTCATTTTCAACATACTTCTGCCAAGCACCGGCAGCTTTCCGAGCTGGCTTCATAACTTCCTGCTCAATGCCTTGAGCCGCCATATTTTCCTCGTTATGCTTGGAAGAGGTGGATCCGTGATTACTGGATGCCATTTTGATATAAAAGATATGTTTGACCAAGTGTACAAATATACAATCACCAGTGCGTTTTGTGTTATGGTACGATTTCTATGGATCTCAGCAGTGCCTCCAAATTTATGTCGTGGTGGTTTATGTAAGGATATATATTATTTATAAAGGGCGTGTCCCTTTCCCTTAGATGAAATATTACAGTGCCTCCAGCCGTTAAAATACGGCAAATATTTAATAAACCAATAATTTGGACACTTTGATAATTTGATCACCACTTATTATTATACCTTGAATTCTTTTAGCCAATATGATTTCGTACCATACACACAAAATTTGCCTTATAATAGATAAATATAAAAATTTATTTATGTACAAAAATTATATATATATTAACACAAAACGCAAAAGACTGGTGATAAATGAATATTGGTACACACAATCAAAAATATATCCTACCAATGTAAGACACACTAATAATGTCTCTAACTAATTACATCAATCACAAATTTTAAATGATATGATATTTATTAAATTTATTAATAATTAATAATTTCGAATATCTCAAAGGTTATATTCTCGCATGCCGTGGCCATAGGATTGCAAGAAGTAAGCCCTTGATATGTGATACTCTGGTTATTAATATTCAATAAATTATGAAATATGGAAAAATTTATAATATGGCAATAAACAATTTTTAACAGTAACACAGTATCTTTCTACATATATCTAACTACCCAATATTGTTGTAATACACTAAGGTAATTTTATGATTCTACACAACAGAGAAAGTAATTAATACAAAATCAAATAAACATCTCACCACACCCGGACGTCAGACTAGGCAACTCTCCCGTGGATTTAGCTGGCAGTGGAACGCCTTTAGACTGATATATAGGCAAGTGATAGATTCAATAGGGGAGAATGTAGGAAGTTATAAGTTTAGAGGTTTAAAGTTTTAGGAAGTTTGAAAAAGATGGAAGAGTAGTTATTCAGCAGATCTTCTTCAGATGTCAGGTCTTTCCATGAGGTCTTTATGAGGGTTTTTTTTCTTAAAGCACATGGGCTTTTATATCCACTAGTCCATTGTTCTAAGATACCTTCCCACCAGGCTTCCTGATTGGCTAGTTGAGAAATGTGTGTACATAAGCTATTTCTCACCTGCCCACCAGGTGGCGGTCATGTATCACAGAACAATGTGAGTATTTGAGATGACTCATACCTTGGGTGGAATCTTCAGGTAATTTCAGGAATAAAATATACGGCTCTTTCCAGATATAGCAGTGATACCTATATTATTCTAAATAGGGACCATGGAATATAGGTGTATATTCGGTTATTCCTCCTTGAAGTACCATCCTGTTTGTTTCCTGATAAGACATGTAACTAATGCTAGTTTATAATACATCTTACTTCCCATCATCTCAATACTCAAGTTAGTGATATATAGTTCCCATTGCTGAGTATTTAGTGGTGTTTAAAGTCTATGACATCTTATTTATAATCTGTTTTTGTAATACATTTTTGTAATGATATACAGTGAACTTTTAGACTTAAATGTCCTGAATTTCACCCCTTTGTTTCAGAATCAACATTTTTCTCTGTGTAGGGAAAAAACTCTCTATTTGCATGGCCCTTGTATTGGGCTCATGGTAAACAATTGTTAATGCTTTCACCCTTGGTGAACAATAGTATATGGTAATAGTTTCAGAGGTCTGTTGGTTCATCACACTCTACAAGGTTTGGGTAAGCTCTCAGACAATCAGTTTGGTTCCTCTATTGTCCTGTCCAGACCTTGTATATGTTTACCTGCTTATTGAAGTCTGAATAATGGTGTTTGATCACCTGTAGAACTTTAAAATAGTATTGTCTCTAGGAGGAAAGAAAAACAATCCCTTCACCCATTCTCTCCAGTTCTTTAACTAGAATTCTTGGTAGTTCAACCAAGACAAAATTAACTCTTAACATCCGGTTATGCTGAGCTGTTTGCCATATAATACTATGTCTTGATAAAAGTCATATTCTTGAGACGTGATTCAAAAGCCCACAACAGCACAAATCCCCCTAAACCCCTCCTCCTAGCATGACCCCCCTCCAGATTATCCTTTCCAGCACATATCCTTCCTTCCCACCCAAACCCCAACCACATCCCCCTCTCCTAGAACAAATTCCAACCCTCCATCCCCTCTCCTAGCACCACAAATTTCCCTCAATCACCTCTCCTAGCACCAATCCCCTCCCCTCCAACCAACCCTCCTAGCACAACCCCACTCAAACCCCCCCTCCTAGCACAAATCTCCCCCAATCCTCCTCCCTAGCACAACTCCCCCAGTTCCCTCTCCTTGCACAGTTCCCCCGTAATACCCCTCCTAGTATACATATTCCCCCAATCCTTCCTCCAAAGACAAATCCACCCCAAATCCCCCTCCTAACACAACCCCCCCCAATCCCCTCTCCTGGCACACATCCCCCCCCCCCCACAATCCCCCCTTCCAGCACCAATCCTCTCCCTTCAATCCACCTGCCTTGGACAAATTCCCCCAAATCTCTCCTTTAGCTAAAACCCCTCCAATTTACCCTTCCTGGCATACAATCGTACCAACTAACCCAAATCTCATCCCCCAACCCTCTAAACCTCCCTCCTACTCCTAGCACATATCCCCCCATGCCTTTTCCTAGCAGAACAACCCCCCCACACATCATCCCCATTACCTTTCCCAGCATAAATAGCACCCATCCCCGCTCCTGCACAAACCACAACTTAGAACAAATGATTGTTTCCCTTCCCCTCCCCCCTTACATTGTGTACAGCTTCCCCAGCCTGTAAGCTCCCCCCTTAACTTACAGGCGGGAAACCAGGTAGGGGTGCAGGTTGTGCTGTTCTGTCACTCCTGTCAGTGCAGCGATCCTCCATACAGCAGATGACACAGGATCGCTCTTGGATCGAGATGCACAGTTTGATGACCCCGCCCCCTATCTCCTCCAATGACTGCTCCTCCATGCTCTTGGCAGCAGGGAGCCTGGGAATGAATCAAACACTGAACATGCCGATGTAAGAGCAAACCTGTGTCATCTGCTTTATGGAGAATCGCTCCACTGACAGAAGAGGCACACACTTACTAGCCCTCTACTGTCATCTCTCCTTTGCAGGCTTCACTGCTCCAGGCTGCTCTTCCCTTGTCGCAGCCATGAATGTGGGGATGGGGGAAGGCACTCAGTGGCCAGACCTATTGAAATCCGGGTTGGGGGGGGCACAGCTGAAATTTAGGGGGGCATAGCCCAACCCAGCACCCCCCTAGATCTGGTTATGGTGGATAGTAGGGAAAGCAGCAGTTGTGGCTGCACCCTAGGCAGCAGTGCACCCTAGGTGGCTGCCTAGTTTACATAATGGTAGCGCTGGCCCTGGCTGGATCCCTTGCTGGCCACTGACATCATCTTCCCAGGTTTCTGTCATGTGCTGGGTTTTTCGACCTCTTAATTTGCCGGTGGGAATGACAAGACTCCCACGCATGTGTATGAGAGTCACTCATCCCGCCATACTGACAATGTGCAAAAAAGTATGCTGAGCTGCTCATGCACAGCTCAGTGAACACTCACAAGAACATTGCGAACAAGCAGGGACATTTGTTTTATTGCAGAAGAGACATAACGTGTCTCTTCTTCAATAAAAGGCTGCCTGCTAAAAATTTTTGTTATCAAAGGTTTAGCTTTACTCTAACTGAAACTGAAGCTAGACATTGATTGGTAACTATGCACAGATGCTCCAGATTCTGGCTGCCCCAGTTTTAGTAATTTCCCCTATGATATATTTTATTTTCTGATTTTTGGGAAAGAGTCATAGCAGACAATTAGCTTTATTCAGATTAAATGACTGAGCTCTTCTAAACTGAAGGCTAATTAGTTAAAGAGGAACTAAACCCCCTAACCTTTACAGCCAAGGTAGCTGCCATCTTAGCCTCTTTTTGATCTGCAGATGACATGATGCTGTACGTGTAATCAACTATGACCCCATGCCTTTATTGTAACTCTTTTCGGAAACAGTTAAATTGGTGGGTTTAGTTTCTTTTTATGGCCCAATTAAAACTGCAGAAATAAGATATTAAATCTGATAGACATTGTTCTAGTAACCTTCATTTTACATTTGTAGCCCTCTTTTTGGAGGATGTTATGAGAAATGACCCTCCTCAAACAGGATAGTGCGCAAAACCTGTAGACAAATAAGAGAACCAGAACCGTCATATGACATGTACATGTGACATGGCCTCTGTGAAAAGGGGAAATTCTATTGCAATAAACAGGCTCACCTACTAATATATTGAAAGGTGACCACTGCACACATACAGTAGCACAGACCTAGCTATCTGGCATTGTGCACTTGAAATAATAACAATTGGACAGATATACTGTATGTCTATTATAAGGATTTGGATGCACACTCAAGAAGCTAAAAGGCAGATGCAGTTAAACTATTAGAACATAGAAATACTTGCCTAATAGTCTCTGGTCTGGGTGAAATACAACAGCAGCTCCTGTGTGTGTGTAAGGCCATGTGGCTCAGTTCTGTGGCTATTTCCTGGAAACTCTCCTTTATATTTATCACAGCCCTCCAGTTGGGGTCTCTGACCCAGCTAGCAGGAACAGGAAGTACCTGTCTATAACCAACTAACTGTCATAAATAACAAGGAACAGCTATTTACCAATACAGGCAGTAGAGGGCATCAGGTCCCTACATGTCTTACTTTCATTTTCTAGATGCATACCTAAATCTGACTGCACAGACATTCTCCTCTCTATCATTAGCTCTAAACATCTGTGTGACAATGCTTTTGAGTAGTAGTGTGGGTGTTACTCACCTATTCCAGCAAAAAGCATTGGAATGAGAAGAGGAAATGTATTTTCAGCAAGAGAAAATGTTTTAGGAGATTTCAAAGTAAAAAATTATAACATACTGCAATAAAAGACTATAAAGAGAGATAAAAATGTGACTTCGATGCAAAACACAATTAAAAAAGTTATCCTTCCATATTTCTTCTTGCTACTATTACAGTTGCTATTTACCATGGTGTGTGCTACATTGTTGTCCCTTTTACACTGGTGTGGTATAGTAATGCTCATTACAGCATGCACCTGCACAATGCAGAGCATTGCCATTCATTTTAGATGGCACCTCCGTGTACAGTTACAGAAGCTGGAAACTGCACTGCACCATAACAAGTCCAATTTTTGTGCATTATGGAGGACTACCAGCCTATACAAAATCAATTGGCTGCCTTAAAGTGGTTGTAAACCCTTACATATACCCAGTGAAGTGACTGGCCCCAGGTGGTACACAGAGATGAAACAGATCCTCCTACATAAGTTGTACCTGTTTAGCTACAGCCGTCTGTCCCCTACATCCTTTCAAAGTGCAGATTGTATACAGGATCTCTCAGCTCTGAAAAGCAAAGGGCAGGGAGCTGAAGTGACACTCAGGGAGGAGAACTCTAAGAGCAGATTGGAGGGAAAATTACACCCCCCCCTCCACACAGCACAAAGGAAGAGGTGAGGCTGTCAATCTGCTGGAGCTCCCGAACCCTGTCACCATTTTTCTCTTGGTGTCAGGAAAACTTGTCATAAGTGATCTGACAGTAGTGGAATGAAGCAGCAGACAGAAACTACACTTAGTGCTCTAAATTAAGACAAGCACACACTGTAGAGGGACATGCTTTTTTCATATTTCATGTCTGAGGTTTACAACCACTTTAATTCACAACAACACATTGTGTTAATGCATTGATTTAAGGCCTCATTCATGCAAGGTGTGTCCAGGCCATGTACCTGCACCCACACAGATGTCACATTGGAAGCAACAGCTCTGCCTGTGCAACTGCTGCATCCCAAGTGACACCAATAGGAGCCTGTGCATCCCTGTGTGGGTAAGCATGGGCCTCATGGTGTATAGATTTATATGCCCCATGTGAATTCATACTATGAAAGGATCAACACAGTAATAAACTTCAATTTGCAGAATCAGGCATCTTAAAGTAAACCTATACAAATCTCCGGTTTACATTTACTGGCAACTTTTAAAACAGGCAAGGCAATGCTGGCATGTTAGAAGCAGACGTATTAGGTGACTGATACATGGAGCACATTTACATAACCATTTATCAGGCTATAGGTTTGAAATCAGCTTCGAGTGGCTTGGATTTTCCTTCACAACACAGTATTAAAGGAAATGTATTATTTGGTATTTCTTTTCCATATTATCCTTAGGACTTAGAAACATAGTTTTAACACATTTTTACAGCTTTCAGGTGAATATAAAATATTGTGAGTAAAAGCAAATATTAACTGGTTTGTTGAACAAAATCCTGCACACAGAGCACAGTGGCTGAAACTCTTATTATACATACAGTTGAATAAAGCAGAGAGAAATAAAGTTCCATAGAAACATGTATTTACGAAGGAAAGAGCCTGAAAGCAAGCAGCTACTGCTGTTCTCTTCTTTTAAAAAGCACATAATTCTCTCACTCCTATGTCATAGGGCACCCATGACATGTATTTATATAAATACTAGGAAAGATAGGAATTTAGAAAATATAAGTTAGAAAATTAAAAGTGGCCATGATTTAAATGGCTAGCACAAAACAAACTGATATTTCATTCTGAGTAGAAGATACAGAGTGTGTCCTCCATGAAATCAGGCCCCGATCATTACAACCTTGGCAAACAGATGACAGCCACACTCTTGACCATCTTTGGAGTAAAACTGAATGCCAGCAAGACTTCACTCTGTACAAATCTGCCCTCGAAAAATACAATTCTGCATTGCTAAATAGATCTATTTTATCATTCTCATTAACAACTCAGGCTGTCCCCATCAACTCTTTTCTACCCTTAGCTCTCTACTTCGTGCTCTACTTGCTAGCTTACAGCCAAGGGGATTGCTACAAAAATAAGATTGATGCAATTCATGATGAGATCTCCACTGTGCAGACATTCCAGGTCCACCTTCACGTTCAATACTCCCTATTTTAGACCTGTTACTATAGATGAGGTTGCTAAACTTTTCTAATGTCCACCTAGTCACCTAATCACCTAACCACCTGCCCCCTGGACTCTATTCCCTTGCAACTACTTTGATCATCTTTGTGCTCTATTTTTAACTCACATCTTCAAACTTTCCCTTTCTACTGGTATCTTCCCCAAAACTCTAAAACATGCTGTCAGGGATGCGGGTGTGACCAGAAGTGTGTGGATTGACACAGGGAAAAGCAAGCTTCAAGATATGGTATAAATAAGACAATTTATTAAAGACTAACAATACAAACATAAACGCAGTGCACCAAACCCCAAGCTAAGACAAATACATACAACAAGGTGAAACAAACCCAAACCTAAACTGATATAGATACACGGGTACATACACATATAGAGCACAACGTAATCAGGCAGGCCGGGTCAATAACTATCGGGTAGGTAGGTACAGGAGGAGCAGGCGGAGAGAATGGTCAGGGTCACAAGCTAGGGATCAAAACAGGAGAAGTCAGCAGAGGTCAGGATCAGGCAGGGTCAGCAACAAGTCAGGCAGAGGCAGAAACAGGAACAGGAACGCAGGTTACAAGATACAGGGGCCCATGGAAAACACACACCAAGGCACAGACTGCAGGTCAGGCTATCCCTTAAATACACCTGCAATCAGCCCCAGGTGATGGCTAGTTGCTGAAGTGAACCTCTGGTTGTTGAGAGCACCCGCTGGCCAGCCCTGGTACTGCAGCCCACAAGGCAGGTGAGTCCCACCATTATTGGCAAGTCCATTCCTGACACATGCACTGGTAACCCATACACTTAAAATGCTCTTTCTAGACCCCGGCAATCTTAACAATGTAAAGCAGGGTATACGTGTACATTTTCTCAAGTAGAAAGATTGATGGTATCCAAATGAAACATGTCGGCAGAAGGGGACATCACCAGTACAGGGACATTGCTGTGGAGTGTGCACTGTCATCTGAGTTTTGTTTACTATTGCATACATGCTGGTTGCCAGTGGCCAGGGCCCAGCCTGTTAGTGCTCTTCTCCCTTGCTCTGCTCCTATTGTACCTGTTATTAGGCACACACATGCTTGCACTGCATTAGCAACATTGAAGCAACACAGCTCAGAAGCAATACACAGTGTACAATATAAAGTGAATGTATTGTTTTAATTCTATAGATGATATTTATTACTTTATGTTCATTTTTGCACAAAGGATTTGTGTGTGAGCACTGCAGGAATTGTTTATAGTGTTTGATTTGTGCTGCCTTTGGAGGATTTAGGCTGTCTCCTAGCTGGCTGCTCCACAGATCTTTTTAACCACTTGTTGCTCTTCTATTTGTGCTTGAGTTATCTATTGTCTGTACTGGGATTAAGAACCACCTCCTTGCTCCTGTTAAGCTCCAAATTCCTAAACAGTCTAGTCTACAACTGACTACAGTACCATCAACTGATGACCTTCTTGACTCCTTCTAAAACCAATTTTGCCCACAAAACTCCACAGGGACTCGTCTCCCAAAACTGACTAAGGACTTATAACTACTACAACCAATGGTCACTACTCTCCCCCCCCCCCCCTTGACTGCCCCATCCTCAAAAAAAAACTTTCTTCCCTTGGTCTCTATGACTCTGCTCTTTGCTTTTTTCTCTTACCTATTTTGCTGCACCTTTAGTATAACTTATTACTCTACCTCCTCCTTTTCTCTTCTTCCCCCTTCCATTGGGTCTCCCAAGGTTCCATACTTGGCCTTCTTATTTTCTTTATCTACACCTCCTCTCTGGGCTAGCTGATAGCCTCCCACAGCTTCCAACACCATTTCTATGATGGTGACAACCAAATCTATCTTTCTACTCCTCAGCCTATCAGACTCCTTGTGCATCACTGATTTACTAACAGACATCTCAGTATGGACGTACAGTATTTCCAAAACTGAGCTCATAATATTTCTTTCTCCCCCATTACATTGTGATGACAGTGATGAGGAAGCCAAATGGAATGGAACTGTATGGTTTTTTGACCTAAGCTGCAACTTCCCAAATTCCATTGGTACCATTCATGGCAAAGACATCTGCCTCATAACACCATACAACCTTACAACTATAAGATGTTATGTTCTCTAGTCTTTTTGGTGTTTACAGATGCTAATTATGGGCTCATCTACACAGATGGCTATAATTCTGTTACTTGTATTACCAACTCTACTTTTTACCAGATACTACATGCTAATGCTCTGGACCTGCCTCCCAGTCATCCACTTCCAGTATAGTATTAACAACTTTACCTATTGTATTTGTAAAGCTCCATGTTATTTTGCCGCCATATTCTATACATACACGTCATGAAGAAAAACGGGCATTAAACTACTTCCTAAGCCAAGCCTGGTGCATGTTGTAGTGTGTATTTGAAATTCTGACCAATAATTGGTGCATTTTACAGTCCCCCTTTTCAGCTAGCAGTGCCAAATGCAGTATGTGCAGTGCAAGCTGCATATGTTCTGCATTAGAGATGAGCGAATCGAAGTATCCGAAGTGGAATTCGAGTCGAATATCGGAAAAATTTCGATTCGTGCCGAATCCGAAAAACAGCCTAATTCGGACGCGCGAATCGAAATTTTTCCGAAAATGGCGGCTGACATGTGCGGCGACGGAGCGGGGATGTCGGGGAAGGCGCGCAGACAAGGCGCGCTGCCCCATAATGCATTCCTCAACGACATGTGATCGCATCAGCCAATCAGCAGCCAGCCAGCCAGCACTGTGTAATGGTCGAGGTATATATAGCGGCCATTTTGGAAATCTTCATTTGCCTGCAGTCATTGAACAGAGGCAGACCGCTCTGTACTAGGGACAGGGACAGAGTTAGGGCCACAGAAACGAGAATTGGGGACAGAGAGAAGTTACTTAGGGACAGAGAACCATTACTCAGGGACACAGACTTGTTAATGAGGGCCACAGAATCGTTATTTAGGGACAAAGAAACGCTAGTTAGGGCCACAGAATTCATACTCAGGGACAGACAGAATTTTCACTCAGTGCCAGAGAATTGTTACTTAGGGCCACAGAAACGTTATTAGGGCCACAGAATTTTTACTCAGGGACAGACAGAATTGTTACTGAGTGCCAGAGAATTGTTACTCAGGCACAGACAGAATTGTTACTGAGTGCCAGAGAATTCTTACTCAGGGCCACAGAATTCATTCTCAGGGACAGACAGAATTGTTACTCAGGGACAGACAGAATTGTTACTGAGTGCCAGAGAATTGTTACTCAGGGACAGACAGAATTGTTACTGAGTGCCAGAGAATTGTTACTCAGGGACAGACAGAATTGTTACTGAGTGCCAGAGAATTCTTACTCAGGGCCACAGAATTCATTCTCAGGGACAGACAGAATTGTTACTCAGGGACAGACAGAATTGTTACTGAGTGCCAGAGAATTGTTACTCAGGGACAGACAGAATTGTTACTGAGTGCCAGAGAATTGTTACTCAGGGACAGACAGAATTGTTACTGAGTGCCAGAGAATTGTTACTCAGGGACAGACAGAATTGTTACTGAGTGCCAGAGAATTGTTACTCGCACAGACACAAAATTGTTACTTGCACAGACACAGAATTGTTACTCGCACAGACACAGAATTGTTACTCAGGGCCACAGAATTCATACTCAGGGACAGACAGAATTGTTACTGAGTGCCAGAGAATTGTTACTCAGGGACAGACAGAATTGTTACTGAGTGCCAGAGAATTGTTACTCAGGGACAGACAGAATTGTTACTGAGTGCCAGAGAATTGTTACTCGCACAGACACAAAATTGTTACTTGCACAGACACAGAATTGTTACTCGCACAGACACAGAATTGTTACTCAGGGCCACAGAATTCATACTCAGGGACAGACAGAATTGTTACTGAGTGCCAGAGAATTGTTACTCAGGGACAGACAGAATTGTTACTGAGTGCCAGAGAATTGTTACTCAGGGACAGACAGAATTGTTACTGAGTGCCAGAGAATTGTTACTCAGGGACAGACAGAATTGTTACTGAGTGCCAGAGAATTGTTACTCAGGGACAGACAGAATTGTTACTGAGTGCCAGAGAATTGTTACTCAGGGACAGACAGAATTGTTACTGAGTGCCAGAGAATTGTTACTCAGGGACAGACAGAATTGTTACTGAGTGCCAGAGAATTGTTACTCAGGGACAGACAGAATTGTTACTGAGTGCCAGAGAATTGTTACTCGCACAGACACAAAATTGTTACTTGCACAGACACAGAATTGTTACTCGCACAGACACAGAATTGTTACTCAGGGCCACAGAATTCATACTCAGGGACAGACAGAATTGTTACTGAGTGCCAGAGAATTGTTACTCAGGGACAGACAGAATTGTTACTGAGTGCCAGAGAATTGTTACTCAGGGACAGACAGAATTGTTACTGAGTGCCAGAGAATTGTTACTCAGGGACAGACAGAATTGTTACTGAGTGCCAGAGAATTGTTACTCAGGGACAGACAGAATTGTTACTGAGTGCCAGAGAATTGTTACTCGCACAGACACAAAATTGTTACTTGCACAGACACAGAATTGTTACTCGCACAGACACAGAATTGTTACTCAGGGCCACAGAATTCATACTCAGGGACAGACAGAATTGTTACTGAGTGCCAGAGAATTGTTACTCAGGGACAGACAGAATTGTTACTGAGTGCCAGAGAATTGTTACTCAGGGACAGACAGAATTGTTACTGAGTGCCAGAGAATTGTTACTCGCACAGACACAAAATTGTTACTCGCACAGACACAGAATTGTTACTCAGGGCCACAGAATTCATACTCAGGGACAGACAGAATTGTTACTGAGTGCCAGAGAATTGTTACTCAGGGACAGACAGAATTGTTACTGAGTGCCAGAGAATTGTTACTCAGGGACAGACAGAATTGTTACTGAGTGCCAGAGAATTGTTACTCGCACAGACACAAAATTGTTACTTGCACAGACACAGAATTGTTACTCGCACAGACACAGAATTGTTACTCAGGGCCACAGAATTCATACTCAGGGACAGACAGAATTGTTACTGAGTGCCAGAGAATTGTTACTCAGGGACAGACAGAATTGTTACTGAGTGCCAGAGAATTGTTACTCAGGGACAGACAGAATTGTTACTGAGTGCCAGAGAATTGTTACTCAGGGACAGACAGAATTGTTACTGAGTGCCAGAGAATTGTTACTCAGGGACAGACAGAATTGTTACTGAGTGCCAGAGAATTGTTACTCGCACAGACACAAAATTGTTACTTGCACAGACACAGAATTGTTACTCGCACAGACACAGAATTGTTACTCAGGGCCACAGAATTCATACTCAGGGACAGACAGAATTGTTACTGAGTGCCAGAGAATTGTTACTCAGGGACAGACAGAATTGTTACTGAGTGCCAGAGAATTGTTACTCAGGGACAGACAGAATTGTTACTGAGTGCCAGAGAATTGTTACTCGCACAGACACAAAATTGTTACTTGCACAGACACAGAATTGTTACTCGCACAGACACAGAATTGTTACTCAGGGACAGACAGAATTGTTACTGAGTGCCAGAGAATTGTTACTCAGGGACAGACAGAATTGTTACTGAGTGCCAGAGAATTGTTACTCAGGGACAGACAGAATTGTTACTGAGTGCCAGAGAATTGTTACTCAGGGACAGACAGAATTGTTACTGAGTGCCAGAGAATTGTTACTCGCACAGACACAAAATTGTTACTTGCACAGACACAGAATTCTTACTCGCACAGACACAGAATTGTTACTCAGGGACACAGAATTCATACTCAGGGACAGACAGAATTGTTACTGAGTGCCAGAGAATTGTTACTCAGGGACAGACAGAATTGTTACTGAGTGCCAGAGAATTGTTACTCAGGGACAGACAGAATTGTTACTGAGTGCCAGAGAATTGTTACTCAGGGACAGACAGAATTGTTACTGAGTGCCAGAGAATTCTTACTCAGGGCCACAGAATTCATTCTCAGGGACAGACAGAATTGTTACTCAGGGACAGACAGAATTGTTACTGAGTGCCAGAGAATTGTTACTCAGGGACAGACAGAATTGTTACTGAGTGCCAGAGAATTGTTACTCAGGGACAGACAGAATTGTTACTGAGTGCCAGAGAATTGTTACTCGCACAGACACAAAATTGTTACTTGCACAGACACAGAATTGTTACTCGCACAGACACAGAATTGTTACTCAGGGCCACAGAATTCATACTCAGGGACAGACAGAATTGTTACTGAGTGCCAGAGAATTGTTACTCAGGGACAGACAGAATTGTTACTGAGTGCCAGAGAATTGTTACTCAGGGACAGACAGAATTGTTACTGAGTGCCAGAGAATTGTTACTCGCACAGACACAAAATTGTTACTTGCACAGACACAGAATTGTTACTCGCACAGACACAGAATTGTTACTCGCACAGACACAGAATTGTTACTCAGGGCCACAGAATTCATACTCAGGGACAGACAGAATTGTTACTGAGTGCCAGAGAATTGTTACTCAGGGACAGACAGAATTGTTACTGAGTGCCAGAGAATTGTTACTCAGGGACAGACAGAATTGTTACTGAGTGCCAGAGAATTCTTACTCAGGGCCACAGAATTCATTCTCAGGGACAGACAGAATTGTTACTCAGGGACAGACAGAATTGTTACTGAGTGCCAGAGAATTGTTACTCAGGGACAGACAGAATTGTTACTGAGTGCCAGAGAATTGTTACTCAGGGACAGACAGAATTGTTACTGAGTGCCAGAGAATTGTTACTCGCACAGACACAAAATTGTTACTTGCACAGACACAGAATTGTTACTCGCACAGACACAGAATTGTTACTCAGGGCCACAGAATTCATACTCAGGGACAGACAGAATTGTTACTGAGTGCCAGAGAATTGTTACTCAGGGACAGACAGAATTGTTACTGAGTGCCAGAGAATTGTTACTCAGGGACAGACAGAATTGTTACTGAGTGCCAGAGAATTGTTACTCGCACAGACACAAAATTGTTACTTGCACAGACACAGAATTGTTACTCGCACAGACACAGAATTGTTACTCGCACAGACACAGAATTGTTACTCAGGGACACAGAATTCATACTCAGGGACAGACAGAATTGTTACTGAGTGCCAGAGAATTGTTACTCAGGGACACCTAATCGTTGAATTAAATAGTATGTCAGACAACATGCAGAGGAGTGGCAGAGGAGGCAATGTTTTAGGAGCGAGCAGACGTGGCAGCAGAGGAAGGGGTCGAGGCAGCAGTATTCGCAGCCAGAGGCCAGTGCTCCCGGTGTCATCCAGCGGTCGTGTCTCCACCGACAACCCTGCCGTCATTGATTGGTTGGCTCGGTCGTCTTCCTCTTCCCAGGTCACCTCTGACACCTACAGCCAACGGTCGGTGGGTACGTCAGACACAACCGTTAGTTGGCATGGCCCGGGACCAAGCCCACTGAAATCACGTGTCCTCTACCTGCCCCTGTCCTTTGCTGTTCCCTCACCAAGCGAAGTATCGCATGCTGTGGGCTCAGCCCCACTGTACAGTGAGGAAGAGCTAACAGAGGGCGGTCAGGAACGGGGGGAGACATCGGCCTTTTCAGCAGCCAAGCGAACAAGTACTGGCGAGGAGAGTGGCTCGGTAGCCGGTCTAGAGACAGGTCTGTCTCCTGACCCAGACGCAGCCGAGGGGGCTAGTAGTGAGGCGGAGACCCTACTTGATGATGAGGAGGTTGATCGCACTTGGCAGCCTCGTCGTCATCAGGCAATTTCTTCCGCATCATCAGGAGAAGAGGGTGGCAGCTTGGCAGCGAGCAAAACAGTCGGTGGGTTGCCCAGGAGACAGCAGCAGGGTCGCATCAGTGTCAGTGGAGCCAAACGTCCACGGAGTAGAGCACCAGCTCCACTGCAGCCTACCACCACGGCCAGTAGTGGTGCCGGTGCGCACGGAGGAAGTAGCAGTCAGCCAGTGAAGAGTAGCGGGGGCAAAGTTTCCTACTCGGTGGTGTGGCAATTTTTCCTCAAGCCGCCCGAGGAAGTAAACGTAGCCGTATGTCGACTATGTGGCCAGAAATGCAAGCGTGGCCAGGGGGCCCATGTTGGGACTACAGCGTTGCGTCAGCATATGCAGCGTCACCATTCGGTGGCCTGGGAAAACCGTGATAAACATACGGCGGTTCTGCCTGCCCCAGCCCCCGCTCCATCACCCGCTCCGTTACTTGCTCCGTCACCCGACGTCGTCAATCGCCCTCTATCAGCCAGTCAAGGCTCCAACACCTCTGCTGAGGGGAGTTGTCGCTCATTGGCATCTTCCGCTCGTTCACATGCTCCTTCTCCTGCTACTCCTCTTCTCGGATTCCGTCAACAGTCTTTCTTGGAATCTGTATCCAAGAGACAACAGTTTGCGAGCACGCACCCGACGGTGCAAAAGCTGAACGTCCTCCTGTCCAAGTTGCTGGTGCTGCAGTCCCTCCCTTTCCAACTGGTGGACTCAGCACCTTTCCGAGAAATGATGGCTTGTGCCGCGCCGCGGTGGAGAGTGCCAAGCCGTCATTTCTTTGCCCAAAAGGCAGTGCCAGCCCTGCATTCACATGTAGAAGAGATGGTGGGCCAGTCTTTGAGCATGTCGGTCTCTGCCAAAGTGCACGGCAGCGCCGACGTGTGGAGCTGTAACTACGGTCAGGGACAGTACATGTCATTTACGGCCCACTGGGTGAACGTGGTGCCGGCACAGCCGCACCAGCAACTTGGACAGGTCACGACGCTTTTGCCTCCACGTTTGCACGTCCTTGGTCCAGCAAGCATGTCCGCCTCTACCACCTCTTTTTCCGCCGTGTCCTCAGCCGCCACCCCCGTGCCAAGTCCCATTACCCGACCGGCATATCACATGTGCAGGGCGCAACGGTGTCACGCTGTGCTGCACCTGGTATGCCTTGGCGAACGTAGTCACACAGGGGAGGAACTGCTGAGTGTAATGAACAGAGAAATCGACAGATGGCTGTCTCCGCGCAAACTAAAAATCGGAACCATGTTGACTGACAACGGAAAGAACATGGTGTCTGCTCTGCGTCAAGGAAGGTTGTGCCATGCGCCATGCATGGCTCACGTGTTCAATCTGGTTGTCAAGCGGTTCCTAAAATCCACCATCCCACTGCAAGACATCCTTAAAATGTCACGTAAACTGTGCATGCATTTCAGCCATTCCTACACCGCAAAGAACACCCTCATTGAGCTGCAGCGGCAGAACGGAATTCCACAGCATCGCCTGATCTGCGACGTTGCAACAAGGTGGAATTCAACACTACACATGTTAGACCGCCTTTACGAGCAGCGAAAGGCCATCACCGATTTCCTGATGTTACAAGCGGATAAAGGTACTCCCCTGTGTAACTTAGATGTCAGCCATTGGCAGCTCATGCGTGACACCTGCCGCTTGCTCAGGCCCTTTGAGGAGGCCACGCTATTCGTGAGTCGGCAGGACTATGGGATGAACGACGTCATTCCTCTGTTGCACGTCCTGGAACAAATGCTGTTAACAATGGCTGGTCAGGGTGCGGTAGACGTGGCGCACAGATCTCAACGCCACATGACCCCTGTGGGGGCAGGACAGGAAGAAGAGGAGGAGGTAGAGGAGGACATTTGTGCTCAGGAATTATTGAGTGAAATGGGTGGTTTTTCCACTCAGCGGACAGGAGTGGAGGAGCAGGAGCATCTGGTAGAGGAGGAGGAGGAGGAGACAGAGGACCCAGACGCACCGTGGCAGTATGCTGTGGAGATGGAGGCAGGGAGTCCCTCGCATTCCTTGGCACAAATGGCCCATAGCATGCTCGGTTGCTTGCGTAGCGACAGCCGAATAATAACCATCAGACAGAGGGATGACTTTTGGCTGTCCACCTTGTTGGACCCTCGCTACCGGTCCAAAATGGTGGCCTTTTTCACACCTGCTGAGAGGGAGGCCAAAATTACGTACTATAAAAACCACCTATGTAGTCAGTTGGTCTCTGCCTTTGTGCGCCAACGTCCATCCTCAGACACTGTGGGCCCTGTGCGCTCGCGTTCCGCTGGCATGGCAGCAGGGGAGGGGTGGGGTGGTAGGAGCAGTGGCAGCTCCACCAGCAGTGGCTGCCTCAGTCTGCAGTCGATGATGAGTAGCTTTCTTCACCAGCGCAGTGAGGAAACTACTAACCAGCCGCAGCAGCAGCAGCAGCATCAGGTGGACCTGGAGCAGGAGCTCAAACAACAGGCTTGGGCCTACTTGGACAGCACCCTGCCAACCGAGGTAGACAATCCCCTTGACTACTGGGCAACGAAACTTGACCTTTGGCCCCAACTAGCTGAATTTGCCCTTGAAAGGCTGTCATGCCCGGCCAGTAGCGTGGCATCGGAGCGCGTGTTTAGTGCGGCAGGAGGTATTGTAACTCCGCGGAGGACACGACTGTCCACCCAAAGTGTGGAGAGACTCACGTTTGTGAAAATGAATCAGGCGTGGATTAGTCTGGATTTCAAACCACCAGTTCCTGACACAACTGACTAAATCCGCCATGAATCATGCCTCAAACATGTGCCACTTTCAGGTCTCCTCACACTGCTGGTGTGTTTAATTTTTTGACATAGGGTGCTGGCAGATTACGGGCCTCCTATAGCTGCTGCCAGGCCCCTAATCTGCCATAGGCCCCTATATACCGCCTCCTCATGCTGCTGCTAGGTCCAGAGTCTCTCATGGGTCCCTGTACGGCCTCCCATTGCTGCTGTCTCCATCGCCACACTCTGCTGCCATGTGCCACTTTCAGGTCTCTTCACACTGCTGGTGTGTTAAATTTTTTGACATAGGGTGCAGGCAGATTACGGGCCTCACATAGCTGCTGCCAGGCCCCTAATCTGCCATGGGCCCCTATATACCGCCTCCTCATGCTGCTGCCAAGTCTAGAGTCTCTCATGGGTCCCTGTACGGCCTCCCATTGCTGCTGTCTCCATCGCCACACTCTGCTGCCATGTGCCACTTTCAGGTCTCTTCACACTGCTGGTGTGTTAAATTTTTTGACATAGGGTGCAGGCAGATTACGGGCCTCACATAGCTGCTGCCAGGCCCCTAATCTGCCATGGGCCCCTATATACCGCCTCCTCATGCTGCTGCCAAGTCTAGAGTCTGTCATGGGTCCCTGTACGGCCTCCCATTGCTGCTGTCTCCATCGCCACACTCTGCTGCCATGTGCCACTTTCAGGTCTCTTCACACTGCTGGTGTGTTAAATTTTTTGACATAGGGTGCAGGCAGATTACGGGCCTCACATAGCTGCTGCCAGGCCCCTAATCTGCCATGGGCCCCTATATACCGCCTCCTCATGCTGCTGCCAAGTCTAGAGTCTGTCATGGGTCCCTGTACGGCCTCCCATTGCTGCTGTCTCCATCGCCACACTCTGCCATGTGCCACTTTCAGGTCTCTTCACACTGCTGGTGTGTTTAATTTTTTGACATAGGGTGCAGGCAGATTACGGGCCTCACATAGCTGCTGCCAGGCCCCTAATCTGCCATGGGCCCCTATATACCGCCTCCTCATGCTGCTGCCAAGTCCAGAGTCTCTCATGGGTCCCTGTACGGCCTCCCATTGCTGCTGTCTCCATCGCCACACTCTGCTGCCATGTGCCACTTTCAGGTCTCTTCACACTGCTGGTGTGTTTAATTTTTTGACATAGGGTGCAGGCAGATTACGGGCCTCACATAGCTGCTGCCAGGCCCCTAATCTGCCATGGGCCCCTATATACCGCCTCCTCATGCTGCTGCCAAGTCTAGAGTCTGTCATGGGTCCCTGTACGGCCTCCCATTGCTGCTGTCTCCATCGCCACACTCTGCTGCCATGTGCCACTTTCAGGTCTCTTCACACTGCTGGTGTGTTAAATTTTTTGACATAGGGTGCAGGCAGATTACGGGCCTCACATAGCTGCTGCCAGGCCCCTAATCTGCCATGGGCCCCTATATACCGCCTCCTCATGCTGCTGCCAAGTCTAGAGTCTGTCATGGGTCCCTGTACGGCCTCCCATTGCTGCTGTCTCCATCGCCACACTCTGCCATGTGCCACTTTCAGGTCTCTTCACACTGCTGGTGTGTTAAATTTTTTGACATAGGGTGCAGGCAGATTACGGGCCTCACATAGCTGCTGCCAGGCCCCTAATCTGCCATGGGCCCCTATATACCGCCTCCTCATGCTGCTGCCAAGTCCAGAGTCTCTCATGGGTCCCTGTACGGCCTCCCATTGCTGCTGTCTCCATCGCCACACTCTGCTGCCATGTGCCACTTTCAGGTCTCTTCACACTGCTGGTGTGTTAAATTTTTTGACATAGGGTGCAGGCAGATTACGGGCCTCACATAGCTGCTGCCAGGCCCCTAATCTGCCATGGGCCCCTATATACCGCCTCCTCATGCTGCTGCCAAGTCTAGAGTCTCTCATGGGTCCCTGTACGGCCTCCCATTGCTGCTGTCTCCATCGCCACACTCTGCTGCCATGTGCCACTTTCAGGTCTCTTCACACTGCTGGTGTGTTAAATTTTTTGACATAGGGTGCAGGCAGATTACGGGCCTCACATAGCTGCTGCCAGGCCCCTAATCTGCCATGGGCCCCTATATACCGCCTCCTCATGCTGCTGCCAAGTCTAGAGTCTGTCATGGGTCCCTGTACGGCCTCCCATTGCTGCTGTCTCCATCGCCACACTCTGCCATGTGCCACTTTCAGGTCTCTTCACACTGCTGGTGTGTTTAATTTTTTGACATAGGGTGCAGGCAGATTACGGGCCTCACATAGCTGCTGCCAGGCCCCTAATCTGCCATGGGCCCCTATATACCGCCTCCTCATGCTGCTGCCAAGTCCAGAGTCTCTCATGGGTCCCTGTACGGCCTCCCATTGCTGCTGTCTCCATCGCCACACTCTGCTGCCATGTGCCACTTTCAGGTCTCTTCACACTGCTGGTGTGTTAAATTTTTTGACATAGGGTGCAGGCAGATTACGGGCCTCACATAGCTGCTGCCAGGCCCCTAATCTGCCATGGGCCCCTATATACCGCCTTCTCATGCTGCTGCCAAGTCTAGAGTCTGTCATGGGTCCCTGTACGGCCTCCCATTGCTGCTGTCTCCATCGCCACACTCTGCCATGTGCCACTTTCAGGTCTCTTCACACTGCTGGTGTGTTTAATTTTTTGACATAGGGTGCAGGCAGATTACGGGCCTCACATAGCTGCTGCCAGGCCCCTAATCTGCCATGGGCCCCTATATACCGCCTCCTCATGCTGCTGCCAAGTCTAGAGTCTGTCATGGGTCCCTGTACGGCCTCCCATTGCTGCTGTCTCCATCGCCACACTCTGCCATGTGCCACTTTCAGGTCTCTTCACACTGCTGGTGTGTTAAATTTTTTGACATAGGGTGCAGGCAGATTACGGGCCTCACATAGCTGCTGCCAGGCCCCTAATCTGCCATGGGCCCCTATATACCGCCTCCTCATGCTGCTGCCAAGTCTAGAGTCTCTCATGGGTCCCTGTACGGCCTCCCATTGCTGCTGTCTCCATCGCCACACTCTGCTGCCATGTGCCACTTTCAGGTCTCTTCACACTGCTGGTGTGTTAAATTTTTTGACATAGGGTGCAGGCAGATTACGGGCCTCACATAGCTGCTGCCAGGCCCCTAATCTGCCATGGGCCCCTATATACCGCCTCCTCATGCTGCTGCCAAGTCTAGAGTCTGTCATGGGTCCCTGTACGGCCTCCCATTGCTGCTGTCTCCATCGCCACACTCTGCCATGTGCCACTTTCAGGTCTCTTCACACTGCTGGTGTGTTAAATTTTTTGACATAGGGTGCAGGCAGATTACGGGCCTCACATAGCTGCTGCCAGGACCCTAATCTGCCATGGGCCCCTATATACCGCCTCCTCATGCTGCTGCCAAGTCCAGAGTCTCTCATGGGTCCCTGTACGGCCTCCCATTGCTGCTGTCTCCATCGCCACACTCTGCTGCCATGTGCCACTTTCAGGTCTCTTCACACTGCTGGTGTGTTAAATTTTTTGACATAGGGTGCAGGCAGATTACGGGCCTCACATAGCTGCTGCCAGGCCCCTAATCTGCCATGGGCCCCTATATACCGCCTCCTCATGCTGCTGCCAAGTCTAGAGTCTGTCATGGGTCCCTGTACGGCCTCCCATTGCTGCTGTCTCCATCGCCACACTCTGCCATGTGCCACTTTCAGGTCTCTTCACACTGCTGGTGTGTTAAATTTTTTGACATAGGGTGCAGGCAGATTACGGGCCTCACATAGCTGCTGCCAGGCCCCTAATCTGCCATGGGCCCCTATATACCGCCTCCTCATGCTGCTGCCAAGTCTAGAGTCTGTCATGGGTCCCTGTACGGCCTCCCATTGCTGCTGTCTCCATCGCCACACTCTGCCATGTGCCACTTTCAGGTCTCTTCACACTGCTGGTGTGTTTAATTTTTTGACATAGGGTGCAGGCAGATTACGGGCCTCACATAGCTGCTGCCAGGCCCCTAATCTGCCATGGGCCCCTATATACCGCCTCCTCATGCTGCTGCCAAGTCTAGAGTCTGTCATGGGTCCCTGTACGGCCTCCCATTGCTGCTGTCTCCATCGCCACACTCTGCTGCCATGTGCCACTTTCAGGTCTCTTCACACTGCTGGTGTGTTAAATTTTTTGACATAGGGTGCAGGCAGATTACGGGCCTCACATAGCTGCTGCCAGGCCCCTAATCTGCCATGGGCCCCTATATACCGCCTCCTCATGCTGCTGCCAAGTCTAGAGTCTCTCATGGGTCCCTGTACGGCCTCCCATTGCTGCTGTCTCCATCGCCACACTCTGCTGCCATGTGCCACTTTCAGGTCTCTTCACACTGCTGGTGTGTTAAATTTTTTGACATAGGGTGCAGGCAGATTACGGGCCTCACATAGCTGCTGCCAGGCCCCTAATCTGCCATGGGCCCCTATATACCGCCTCCTCATGCTGCTGCCAAGTCCAGAGTCTCTCATGGGTCCCTGTACGGCCTCCCATTGCTGCTGTCTCCATCGCCACACTCTGCTGCCATGTGCCACTTTCAGGTCTCTTCACACTGCTGGTGTGTTAAATTTTTTGACATAGGGTGCAGGCAGATTACGGGCCTCACATAGCTGCTGCCAGGCCCCTAATCTGCCATGGGCCCCTATATACCGCCTCCTCATGCTGCTGCCAAGTCCAGAGTCTCTCATGGGTCCCTGTACACGGCCTCCCATTGCTGCTGTCTCCATCGCCACACTCTGCTGCCATGTGCCACTTTCAGGTCTCTTCACACTGCTGGTGTGTTAAATTTTTTGACATAGGGTGCTGGCAGATTACGGGCCTCCCATTGCTGCTGCCAGACATGTAATCTGCCATGGGCCCCCGTACCGACTCCTCATGCTGTGACGTTGCAACAAGGTGTAATTCAACCCTACATATGTTAGACCGCCTTTACGAACAGCTAAAGGCCATCACAGATTTCCTGATGTTAAAAGCGGATAAAGGTACTCCCTGTGTAACTTAGATGTCAGCCATTGTCAGCTCATGTGTGACACCTGCGCTTGCTCAGGCCCTTTGAGGAGGCCACGCTATTCGTGAGTCGGCAGGACTATGGGATGAATGAGGTCAAATCGGCCATGGGCCCCCGTACCGCCTGTTCACGCTGATGCTGGTCCCACAGTGTGACCTGGGTCCCTGTACGGCCTCCCATTGCTTCCACTCTGCCATGTGCCACTTTGAAATCTCCTCACACTCCTGCGGTTGTCCATTTTGTCATAGGGTGCTGGCAGATTACGGGCCTCCCATTGCTGCTGCCAGGCCCGTAATCTGTCATGGGCCCCTGTACCGCCTCCTCATGCTGCTGCTGGGCCCACAGTGTGACCTGGGTCCCTGTACCGCCTCCCATTGCTCCCACTCTGCCATGTGCCACTTTCAGGTCTCCTCACGCTCCTGCTGGTTTCCATTTTGTCATAGGTTGCTGTATGGCCTCCCATTGCTGCTGCCTCCACCGCCACACTGTGGCTCCAAACACTGGTTTTGGCCCCGTGACTGGCCAAAGGAGTGAAGTGTGCAGTGATTCTAAGATCGACGGCACTCATCTGCATGTCATACTGACAGACAGTATTATTTCTCTTCCCCAGCAGACTCCAAGGGCATTTAAATTAAAGGTACAGTGTTCTGCACTAATATTAAGTCTCTCTGAAGCCTAGAAACACCCTTTTTTAAGTTAAATTCACAGCGAATTTATTCGACTCGAATCGAATATTGTCCACGAATTCGCCGAATCAGTCGAATCGAATTTTTCATTTCTTCGCTCATCTCTATTCTGCATATTGCATATGGTAGAAAGAAGGGTTTGAGGACTCATTGGGACATTCTATAGAGAGGGTACAATAGCTTGCCATTTATGGAAGTGGGAGTGAGCCTACAAATCATGAAAAGTTTGTACAATATTTCAAGTTTCCTGCAGGACAACTTTCCTGACAACTTGACAGCTTCCTGCAGTTTGGTTTTTGTTCAAGTGCCCTTTGTTTTAATTTGATAGCCACTTAGCCTCAGAACCAGCCAGGCCATTTGGAACGCACTCTTGTTTAAAAGCATGTGTTTGCATTATGTACTAAACAAGTTTTGCATGGAGGCACACATTTGAGAAGCAACAGTTTTACAAGGAGTATGTTGGCAAAGCAAATAATCTTGCAGCAGGAAGAAAAGAACCTAGAAAAGGGTAGGAATGCATTTGCTGATATTGTACTATG
Organism: Staurois parvus; assembly: GCF_062004578.1. Classification (NCBI taxonomy): domain Eukaryota; kingdom Metazoa; phylum Chordata; class Amphibia; order Anura; family Ranidae; genus Staurois; species Staurois parvus. The sequence goes on along the minus strand of NW_028318039.1, from coordinate 13,742,261 downwards.
ACTATGCAATACATTAATCCTCCCACATCAATTTACTTTAGGCTATGCTAGACAATGCAAACAGGTTCAGAGGACCTTGTAGCTGGCATTTAAATTCAGTGGAGAGACTCACAGCCACTGGCTCCATAAACCTTTGACATAATATTTGAGAAACAGATTACAGTTGCAAAGAAAGGCATTTATCAATCTAATTAAAAGGATAAGTTCACATTTAGACCAAAAATAATAAATGCACATTTTTGTGCAGGTAAAAAAATTTGCATTTATTATTTTTGGTTGCAGGAGCCTGTAAAGAATTGCACCAATGATCAGTAGATCACTGGTGACATGCAGGTCCTCCTGCAGATCTGTCAGTATATCTGCTTGCCCGTACAGGATTCTGGTCCACAAGACTAAGTTTTAAAGTGGGTCAGACATTGCCACCAAGTTTTCGCTTTTCAGGTGCTTGACAGGTGGTAAGTAGGTAATATGCTGCCTCCTTACCACCTGTTTTAACACTGAAAATGCTGCACTACCACATTGCAACCACATGTATTACACATAGTTGCAGGGTGATTGCAGCACAGTCCATTTACTTGAATGAGTCGTGGTCAGCAGTGGCACTGCCCACTGAACGACACAAGGGTTTTGTGCTTACCGTATTATAACAGACATTTTGTGGTTTCATTGTAATCACTGGTTTGGTTTTTAAAGTATTAATAAAGTAAACATCACTAAATTAATTGAACAGTTAAAAGCACATAACTCTATGACCTCGTTTAAAAAGGGCCAAAACATAGCACCAGCAGCCAGTAACCATGGTGTGATGGTTAATGTTTACTACAATACATGGGTCTCTTTTCCCTCAAAAATTGTATTTTCTTTCTTCATGATTACATTTTAAAATGTGCAATGTGAGCTTAAATTATTTTTTTACGATATGAAATCTTCATTGCATTTTTATTGACTTTCCATTATGATACAAATACAAATAATAGACTTTATTGGCTTTTTCAATTGTTTTTGTATTTCCCCTGCTTTCAGTAAGACTATTATTTTTCATAGATTTATGAGACTTTTTCTTGTGTAATAGAAAATATATGTCAATGTAAATGTGTATGTGTATTTGCTGGTGCAAATAAAACAATGTCTAGGATAAAAGATGCCATGGTTGTAATGTATTGTTTGTTTGCATGAATGAAATGTGAACAGATGGTATCATTATTACATTTTTAACAAGGTATTCATCATATTGTTCTGCTAAAAACAAGGCACTTTTTAGATCATGCAGTCTTCTGCAGTAATTAGAGAACAGCATATGCAATATTTGCCATTACAAATATACAACTAAGGCACACGTAATTAAATATTACTTCAATTTGTCACCAGGATAGTCAATTCTTATGTCTGTAGCCTCAAGAATAAAAATGAGCACTTAGAGAACTTTTCAAAAAACAGTTTAACAAAATGACCTCCTAACCAGCAGAGATCTAAATGCTTTGCTTGCACTTGGCACATGCATATACATAGCCTTGCCATAGCTTTGGAATATCCCATGTGTAAAATTCAGTTCATGAAAGATCTGATTGCATGCTGCTATCTTCACTTAAAAGCCTACACATGACACAGTGCATATTTCAGCTGCAGTTTATAGAATAAAGGCATTTTGCAAAAGATGATAAAAGTCCAACACCCAACTGCACAACCTAAACTACTCCCACATGATTTCTAAAGGAAATTTAAGCATAGGTGGACGGTACCTCAGCAGTCACAAAGGATTTTCCAAAATGTGATGTGCAATTTTTTTTTCCCTGGTTATCTTCCTTATTTTTTGAATGAAAGACTGTACCATAATTGATTAAAAATAATCTATAATAACAAAAAGGTACTTGTCTGCTGAGCCTTTACAAAGTAAAATTACATTTTAATGCAGAAGTCTAATTTCTGTAATGCCCAGTATTGAATAATTATCTGCAATGCCCAGAGCTTTAGAGTGACAAATATGACATTTTCTGCCACAGCATCCACAGTTTAAAGCCTGAATCCACAGAAATAGTCAGATAAGCATAATACTAACAACCCCATTTTTATAATCTTACTTCCAATTTTCTGTACAGCAGTTGCACATGTCTACCTAGGACTGCGCAATCCAAAAGACACTAGAGTTTTACCTAGTGCACTTGTGGGGAGTCCAAGTGCAGCAAAACTTAAAACTTGTATTAAGTAGAATGCCAGTGTCACAAACACCCCAGCAAGAGAGCGCTGCTTAGGGAAATAACTCACAGTTCAATGTAGTCACAGATTTGGCTGAGGAGAGGTGCTAACATAGTCTGTTTAGAGGGTGTCAGGGAATGCCTGAACAATTAATTTAGTCAGTTATGTTGATTGTTTAATCGATTGATCAACCACAGTACTTCCAATACAAAAATAATTTATAAGCTAATTTAATTGAATTACTTATTCCTGAATTGTTTTGGCTATGCAGAAACCCTTTAAATAATACAACACGATCGGTGTGAGCATGGACTGAGACAATCAAAAATAAATTAATATTTAACTACAATAAGTTAGTTTAGAAAAACACCAGTCCATCTAAAGATATACCAATACCGCAAATTAAATTGACTGACTTTTTGGGTGTTTAGGATATCTAATGGGGTAGCAATCAGCTAGCAAATCCAATTGTAAACAAACTGTAAAACTCTTTGCTGTAGCTGACTATAAAGTGTGAGCTGTAGTTTGGCTTCAATTTGTTAGCGTAAGTAAATCTGCTAATACATATAACACTACCCTTACCCCCAGACTGACAATGCTGATGTCTGCTGTGCCTCCTGTACTCATTCATCCAGAGTAGTGTCTCACTAATACAGGAGGTGTAGATCACCAGGGGAAAACAGATGGGAAAAAGCCAAAGAAAACAAATGCAGTCACCACATATGACTAGTTAGCTGCAAGATACATTTTTGATTTTGGGGTTAATACCACTTTAATGAATATTTATAAAATTATAATAAAGGGTAACAGTTATGCAAGATGTAAAAAATACTTTAAAATACTGAACAGATCAAAGGCATGTCATGTAAATAAAACTATCAATTTATTTGTGGCTCATGAGAGGTGACAGGTTCAGCAATTTTCCTTAAAGTGGAGTTCCAGCGGTTTTTGTGTTTACTAAAAGTCAGCAGCTACAAAAACTGTAGCTGCTGACTTCTAATAAACACACACTTACCTGTCCCAGAGTCCAGCAATGCACTCACCCGCACTGTCCCTTCTCTCCACAGACTGGGAGCAAAGAGGGGGAAGAACTTCCGGGTCAGTTCGCCGTGGCGAACTGAGCTGGAAATGGTAGCGGGTACCTGTCAAAACTATGTACCCATTTCCCCCTCCCCCCCCCAAAAAGTGCCAAATATGGCAGTGGATGGGGGGGGGGAGGAAAATAAACAGAGCTTCCACTTTTGAGTGGAACTCCACTTTAATGTGTCATTCCTCTGTATGTGACCTCATATTGCTCAATAGATCTATGTTTTTCAGTAAGAATTCCTTCTGGTACAATGTCAACCTGAACAAGAGACTGTATCGTTACAAGACAGGTCTTTTTTGTGTATATTAATAATGGTGGGGAAAGGGTTACTATGACGGAGTTCCAAAACTCCTACTTATAAATGTAAACAAATCTGCTACATGTAATTAACATACATCAATAAATGTACACATTGTGTTTTAATAAGCCATTTACGAATTAGATTTAGAGCTCCAACAAACGGAGTATGCAAGGTTTTACTTGATTAGTACAGGCACTAGTCAAGTGATTTTAGCTGTAGAACTTTCCACTTGGCTTTCACTTTGTGGAAGTGTACTGGATGAGCCCATCTCGGAATATACAGAACAGAAGCTAAAGCATTTGCACTATCTCTAGTTAAACTGAAAAGGATTGTTTTATTGGTGCTTAACAAAATTGCAGTTTTACATTCATGTTTTATCTGCATATCAATAGCTGTTGTGCAGCAGAATTTTAAATGCAGACTAAAGATTTTGTAACTGAGTATGAAGAACTCCTTGTTCATTGTGTGCAGTGTCAAGAATTAAAGGAGCGGTACAGATAAAGCTTATTTGGCAGCGCTTCTGTGGATCAGAGGAGTGCAGCTTGTTCTGCACTCCTGTGACCCATTTTCAGCTGACAGCTAAACTCCGCTGTCGGTTGACGTCACAGAGCTGGTCCAGGCTGTGGAAAGATCTCAACCATATAGTCGAGATCCACCCAGGAACCTGGACCATCACTTAGCACAGCTCTTAGTGAGCTGTTGAGAGTCTGAGCCAGCCATTCTTGCCACCTCCACAGCCCAGCACTCCAGTGAGCGCTGGGGAGCAGTGCAGAGAGCAGTAACTGACAGCCACCACTCTCTGCTCAAAGTGGCTGGGAGAACTGAGCAATCTGTGGAGTTTGATCGCTGAGTTCTCACATTTACAGCTGGCAGGAGACAGATGTTGCACCCACATAGGCAAGTATGATTTAAACAAAACAAAACTTCTCTTTTAAACTTATTCACTTTCATTTTCTTTAAAATACATATGATTGACAATTCTATTTTCACCTGCTACTTCTTTCCTGACCCATTTCTGTGGTAAGAATCATTATACAGAAAGGCTGAGGAGAGGTGCTAACATAGTCTGTTTAGAGGGTGTCAGGGAATGCCTGAACAATTAATTTAGTCAGTTATGTTGATTGTTTAATCGATTGATCAACCACAGTACTTCCAATACAAAAATAATTTATAAGCTAATTTAATTGAATTACTTATTCCTGAATTGTTTTGGCTATGCAGAAACCCTTTAAATAATACAACACGATCGGTGTGAGCATGGACTGAGACAATCAAAAATAAATTAATATTTAACTACAATAAGTTAGTTTAGAAAAACACCAGTCCATCTAAAGATATACCAATACCGCAAATTAAATTGACTGACTTTTTGGGTGTTTAGGATATCTAATGGGGTAGCAATCAGCTAGCAAATCCAATTGTAAACAAACTGTAAAACTCTTTGCTGTAGCTGACTATAAAGTGTGAGCTGTAGTTTGGCTTCAATTTGTTAGCGTAAGTAAATCTGCTAATACATATAACACTACCCTTACCCCCAGACTGACAATGCTGATGTCTGCTGTGCCTCCTGTACTCATTCATCCAGAGTAGTGTCTCACTAATACAGGAGGTGTAGATCACCAGGGGAAAACAGATGGGAAAAAGCCAAAGAAAACAAATGCAGTCACCACATATGACTAGTTAGCTGCAAGATACATTTTTGATTTTGGGGTTAATACCACTTTAATGAATATTTATAAAATTATAATAAAGGGTAACAGTTATGCAAGATGTAAAAAATACTTTAAAATACTGAACAGATCAAAGGCATGTCATGTAAATAAAACTATCAATTTATTTGTGGCTCATGAGAGGTGACAGGTTCAGCAATTTTCCTTAAAGTGGAGTTCCAGCGGTTTTTGTGTTTACTAAAAGTCAGCAGCTACAAAAACTGTAGCTGCTGACTTCTAATAAACACACACTTACCTGTCCCAGAGTCCAGCAATGCACTCACCCGCACTGTCCCTTCTCTCCACAGACTGGGAGCAAAGAGGGGGAAGAACTTCCGGGTCAGTTCGCCGTGGCGAACTGAGCTGGAAATGGTAGCGGGTACCTGTCAAAACTATGTACCCATTTCCCCCTCCCCCCCCAAAAAAGTGCCAAATATGGCAGTGGATGGGGGGGGGGAGGAAAATAAACAGAGCTTCCACTTTTGAGTGGAACTCCACTTTAATGTGTCATTCCTCTGTATGTGACCTCATATTGCTCAATAGATCTATGTTTTTCAGTAAGAATTCCTTCTGGTACAATGTCAACCTGAACAAGAGACTGTATCGTTACAAGACAGGTCTTTTTTGTGTATATTAATAATGGTGGGGAAAGGGTTACTATGACGGAGTTCCAAAACTCCTACTTATAAATGTAAACAAATCTGCTACATGTAATTAACATACATCAATAAATGTACACATTGTGTTTTAATAAGCCATTTACGAATTAGATTTAGAGCTCCAACAAACGGAGTATGCAAGGTTTTACTTGATTAGTACAGGCACTAGTCAAGTGATTTTAGCTGTAGAACTTTCCACTTGGCTTTCACTTTGTGGAAGTGTACTGGATGAGCCCATCTCGGAATATACAGAACAGAAGCTAAAGCATTTGCACTATCTCTAGTTAAACTGAAAAGGATTGTTTTATTGGTGCTTAACAAAATTGCAGTTTTACATTCATGTTTTATCTGCATATCAATAGCTGTTGTGCAGCAGAATTTTAAATGCAGACTAAAGATTTTGTAACTGAGTATGAAGAACTCCTTGTTCATTGTGTGCAGTGTCAAGAATTAAAGGAGCGGTACAGATAAAGCTTATTTGGCAGCGCTTCTGTGGATCAGAGGAGTGCAGCTTGTTCTGCACTCCTGTGACCCATTTTCAGCTGACAGCTAAACTCCGCTGTCGGTTGACGTCACAGAGCTGGTCCAGGCTGTGGAAAGATCTCAACCATATAGTCGAGATCCACCCAGGAACCTGGACCATCACTTAGCACAGCTCTTAGTGAGCTGTTGAGAGTCTGAGCCAGCCATTCTTGCCACCTCCACAGCCCAGCACTCCAGTGAGCGCTGGGGAGCAGTGCAGAGAGCAGTAACTGACAGCCACCACTCTCTGCTCAAAGTGGCTGGGAGAACTGAGCAATCTGCGGAGTTTGATCGCTGAGTTCTCACATTTACAGCTGGCAGGAGACAGATGTTGCACCCACATAGGCAAGTATGATTTAAACAAAACAAAACTTCTCTTTTAAACTTATTCACTTTCATTTTCTTTAAAATACATATGATTGACAATTCTATTTTCACCTGCTACTTCTTTCCTGACCCATTTCTGTGGTAAGAATCATTATACAGAAAGGTCATTGGTAGTCTTCAGTGTGAGACTGCATGCATTTGTTGCTTGATAAAGTAGGTATATTTTTGTAGGGGTAAAGTATTAACTGCTTGCCAACCGCCCTATAGCAGAAATACTGCTACAGGGCGGCAGCGGTGTGCAAAATCACGTATATATACATGTGATTTTGCATTTCCAGGTAGGGGGCGCGCCTCCATTCGCAGCCGCGGCTGTTAATCACCGGGCCTCGGCCAGTAATTGCTCGCTTGCGCCCGGTGATTTCCGAGGATCTCTGATGGGGAGGACGACTGTTTTCTGTTTACTAACAGTCTTCCTCCCTATCACAGCACAGCCATCCACAGAAGTGTGATTACAATGAATCACACACATCCCGTCCCCCTAGTAAAACACTTTCAGCACACAGTTAACCCTTTGATTGCCCCTCATGTTAAACACTTCCTACCTAGTGTCATTAATACAGTGTCAGTGCATTTTTTTAGCACTGATCATTGTATTGGTATCACTAGGGATGTCAGTGACACAAAGTCAGTCCCGCAGTCCCACTATAAGTTGCTGATCATCATCATTACTAGTAAAAATAAAAAATAAATATCCCAGTATATATACCGCCATTTGTAACTGCTATAACTTTCATGCAAACCAATTAATTTACACGTATTGGGATTTTTTTTTTAGCAAAGACATGTTGCAGAATACATTTTGGGGTAAATTTATGATGGAATTTGATTTTTTTTTATTTTTTTAATAGCAAAAAGTCAAAAATTGTGTTTTTTTTTCTCACAATTGTCGGTCTATTTTTTTATAGCGCAAAAAAATAAAAAAAGCACAGGCAACCAAATACCATTGAAAGAAAGCTCAATTTGTGGGGAAAAAATTATGTAAACTTAATTTGGGTGCAGCATTGCATGACCGCGCAATTGTCAGTTAAAATAATGCAGCGCCGTAACGCAAAAAATGGCCTGATCAGGAAGGGGGGTAAATCCTCAGGAGGGCAAGTGGTTAAAATTACCATTAATCCAAACTATTTATCCTGTAAGATGTGCCAAAAAAAGGCAAACAGATAGCAAAGGACCAGTAACCAGTATGGCCTGGGTGGTTTTATGTTTTATGTTATGAGTGATGACAAGCTGGGCCCAATTACTTGATAAACAAAAATACAGCATTGCTATTGTCAAAGAGTTGGCATGGTTTTCATTGTGGCTGGAGTGTTGCTATGGTTGTAAAGACCTGGGACGTGTTTGGGAAGCTTAGCTGGAGTAGTAACGTAGTGTGTATAGTGTGCCGCAGCAAAAATGGTGAGTATGGCCAAATTGTGTTAACAGTGGGAGAGTGGGGGGGGCTTTAAGGGGCATGGTTACATTGCTGTGCCACAGGAGTCTCAGAGACATGTATAAACCTCAGCACAATCATTTTGTAAAATATTAAAACTCTTCCATTACATATGGTTTTCTGTGCACTGAAAATAGAGAGCTATTTTATCTAGGCCTACCTTATAGAAGAACTTCATTAAAATTGTCAGGGACTGATTACCAACCAGGAACTGCTGAGACAATGAACATGTTTGTGAGAAGTATGTAATGTACAATATAGTATATAAAGTGCAGGAGAATGTCTTCACAGCCCCCCTACCATCCTCAAGCTTTAAAGCCCCCCTCCAGCTCATCTGCACTGTTCCCTTCCCTCTCTACATTCACAGACCTCACATCAGTATTTCATACTGAATCTCTCTCACAGACATAGGAGATTTCTCCAGTAGACGACATCAGCTAGTGGGGGTCATATGACAAAAAGCACAGGTCCATAGAATTACTGTTTTAGAAGCAGGGAAATCCTTGCATTGCAGGTCCTCAGGTACAGCTTTCACTGCAGCAAAGAGCACAGTGAGTATCATAGTAGTGACATCACCAAATCTCTTGAGAATAGCAGATGGGAATGGAGGTCAAGCTGCAGATATGTGCCTTTAGGCACAGCAAATACACTGCAAAAAAAAAATTTTTTTTTAGGGTACAGCTTAGATACAATTAAAGTGATATTAAACTCTTAGTTTTTTTTTCTTTTAGCAACCAATTAAATAATTTACTAAACATGCAGCTTCTTGTAATCCTTGTTTATGTTCCAGTTTAAGCTAGTGCCATTTCCAATACCAGATTTCCTGTTTCACGATTGTTCCTTTCTCTTGTAGTATCCAGTGGAATTTCCTTTGCATGCAGAGACTAGAATTTTGTCTCTATACATTGTGTGCATCAACACACACACACAGCCACACAGCCTAGGATAACAGGGCACTCCCCTGTTCTTCCCTGTTCTTCTCTTAAAGAATTAATTTATTCCTGATATGTGCCTGCTGTACCATTTGTATGAAAAAAGTATCCTGTTCTCTTTCTATTGCTTCCTTTGAGCACTGACCACACTAGGCAAGATAGCACAGTTTTCTGGCTGTTGTGGGATCCCAGCCTGTTTTCCTCTAATGATTAGACTTGTGCTGACACCCCCCTCCCCCCGCACAGCCATTCACTGGGAAGACCAATGTACTGCTGTTTCACCAACCCTAGTTCTCTGAGCTCCCTATCCAGCTGAGAACAGAGGGTATGTGATCACCTATAAAAAGGGAGGAATGTAATTATAATTTTTTTATATGTATAGACAAATATTTTGCCTTTCATTTTTATTTTAAACTGCACGGGTTGTTTTATAAGGTGAGGGTTCACAGCTACTTTTTTTTTTTGATAGAGTGGAGAGGGATTAAAACACCTGTCAGGTTTTATTGCTGTCTGTGCCCCCACTAAGGAGATTCACCCTCTCTATTTGTCCTGCTTACCATTATCCTTAAAAGTGAAAGTATAAGAAAATGCCCGATTTTGGGTTGCCCCCACAAAAGTAATAAAGGAGAAATTTTCCAATGGAGACAGTTTTGGTGACCTGGGGGTCCCCAAGGAATCCCCTTAAAGTGTTACTAAAACTACAATAGTAACATCAGTCTGTATATTGCAGTAAAGCATGCTTGTAATACTCACTGTGGAACCTAATGGGTTAATCCTCTGCATTGTGTAAAAAGGCTGTTTGATCCTGACTTTTCTGATCCTCTACTTCTTCCAGTGTCCCCCTCTTATCTCTTTTTTGTCTTGGGAGAGTGCATGTGATCAGCACAGGGCCAATCAGCACTGTCCAGACAGAGGTGAGGGGTTCTGCATCCTCCTAGAGCAGAAATAAAATTCCTTCTAAAGCTTTAACCAGTGCTCTGATGAACACTAACAGAAGTCACAAGACTTGGAGGATGTGGGACGAAAGGCACATTGGCACATACTGTATATGATGGGAGTATCCCAAAATTCAGGAGTATTGGAGAGAATTTATCTAATTTATCTAATTCAGGAGATAACAGGGGTTGAGGTCCCGAAAGATCCAGGCACATGCTTATTCCATAAAACTGAGACTACAGTAGAAAAATATAAGAACTCGGCATTTCATCTGATAAATGCGGCAAAGGGGTTGATACCTAAATTCTAGCAAGAGCAGGAAATACCAAAAAGAAAAGATTGGATAAGTAGGGTTAACTATGTATACAGGATGGAGGAACTCTGTCATCAGGAAGAAGATAGCATGGAGCCATTCAGAGAAAGGTAGGAGAAATGGGATAAATTCAAAGTGCAATTTAAAGAAAAATAGAGAGAAGATAAGAAAGGAAGAAAGAGAAGGGTGCCTTGAGAGGGAAGAGAAAAGAGGAGGAGATAAGAAGAAACAAAATCAGGGAGTAGAATGGGGAATAGGGGGTGGGAATGGGTGGGTGGGGTATTTCTTTAGAATGGAGTATAAGGGAATTGTGTATTGGGTAATATTTTGAAATTTTAATGGTATAATGTGATATATTGAAAGTTAATAAAATATTTCTAAAAAAAAAAAGAAGTTACAAGACTGCTATATACAGCTAATGAGAAAAGGTATTTAGCAGTTTCTATTTACTAAAATAATTGCATTTCCATATTCGGTGTACTGTGGGAGACCAGATAGAGTGAATGCAGGGTCCTGGGTTTAGTATTACCTAAATTTTCAGGGATTTCCTGTCACTTTCTGTTTGGATATGGGACAGGAAGTGAATGAAAATCTCCCCAATGGGATACAGATGGCAAAAAAAAAAATCTGTCAGGGGTTATAACCCTCCCTTGCTCTATCCAAAATGGTTTTGCCTATAGTTCTACTTTAACTTTTTCTTGTGAAGACAAGAAGTTCAGGGAAACAGTATTGAGACTGCAACTTTGAAAGTAAACTGTAAACTGCAAGTGCTGGGGTAAGAATTGTAACAAATACAGTAGTGTACTTGGGAATGTTTATTGTTCTCAGTGTGTTAAGCTTAAAAAAACACTGAGGGTTTAATACAACTTTAACATGTTTGGTATTCTCAATAAGACAGCAAATCTTCACTTTTTGGAGTGTTGCATTAAGTGCTAAACTTAGTGTGAGGTTCGGTATTAGTGTGGCTATATTTCAGAATTAGGAGTGAGATTAAGTGTTTTTTGGGGACAGATTTGCGGGTTGGGTGCAGTTTATGTTAGAAAGGAGATGCTTCTGTGCCATATTTTTTATAGTTGTTTTCTACACTGAAAGCTTCTATGTCATTGACTATTGTTGAGCTCACATGGATGAAAGACAATTTACCATAACTAATTTTTAGGTTTTCTGGTAACAATTCATAAAATGTTTTGCCATGTTTACTCTTTCCTAAAATTAGAGCATATTTATATACTAAACACTGATTTTATGCAGTACAATACATTTGCATTTCAAATAAAATGTTACTTTCACATTGAAATTATTATAATCAGATCATTTAAAATATATGGATTTGTGATTCTTTCCAGTCAGTCTTGTGTTTAACACACTTTAGCAACACTGCACAGACAGACAGATAGGTAACAGCTGCTTTAAAAATGAAGCTTGCTTATATTATTGATAATATTTCAAGCCATTTTGCTGAGTTTAAACCCATTTAAAAGTGGGGCCAGATATATTAGCAAAAAGATTCATAATTTTGTATAAAGAATATGAGAATGCATTCAAACACATATTCTTTGAAATATAAAGAAATGGAATTCAATTCTCGGGTTGACAAATTAAGTCACATTTTCATTAACGTGAATATGTGGATTCAGATTTCAATGACAGTGGCCATCAAGATTCATGATTATCAGCAAATTAGAAAAAAAATGGCAATGTTCACAGAACTTATTCAGGTGAGTGTAAAATGTGTGACTCACTGGAAAAGATGAGATTCACCATATCTGTTCACCTTTGATAAAAATACAAAGTTCAAAACATATTGAGCATATGTTATGACCGACGCTAGAGATTACTTTGCTAATTAAAAAATAGGGATACAAACTGTTATTTTTATTGAGTGAACTAATTAAATATACTCTTGGGAGTAATTTTGGATCATGGAAGTGTTGCTTGAAATTCCACTGACAATTCATTAGCCTTTTGGCTAATTAAAAAAGACATTTTCACAAAATAAGATTCCACGCTCCATTTTATCACGAAAAAGTACAACTAAAATACACTTGAGTCTTACAGTACAGAAGTTAATGCTTTATTTTCATATCTAATTCTCTTAAGTCATTACATTCTCATTAACAATTAGCCCCTTAAGTAATTCAGTAAAATAAAGGGGTAAATGACTAACAGTGACATACATCTATCATAGATGTTTGTGCTATATTTTGTTTAGAGTCTAGGTTTAGGGTGAAACTGTTTTAAAATTATGAGTTGCAAATTCATTTGCAGATTCTTCAAGTAAGGATAAATGGATTAGGCTGGGCATAGTCCACTGGAAATTTGGTAAACCCAGTGAAATGTCCACAAACCCCACTGGAGTCTCTGGGTGTTGAATTTTTAATTTTAAAACAGGGGAACTCACTTTATGGGAGAGATCGTACAAGAAGGTTTGAGGTTTTTTACACCCCCCACTGTCCACAATGTAGTGGAAAATTAGAAAAAGTTACTGGAATTTAAAAAAATAAAAGGAGCTAAGGTGATGTCAAAAACTAGAAAAATGATGACCTGAATGTCTTTTAATATTTTATATTAAGTTAGAATAGCCTGTAAGGGGAATACTGGACTCTCTCCCTATGAGATTTTGTATGGCAGTGTATTATGCACTTGCTTATTTTTCTTAGCAACTGAAGGCCTCCACTTGGATCTTTCAGAGAATTTTGCTGATCTCTAAAGGTTTTTGACAAACCTATGTGTTTTCTCCTCAATTATAGATCTTCCAAACTACTAAGTGGATTGTTAATCACTTGTCCTCCTGAGGATTTACCCCCCTTCCTGACCATGACATTTTTTGCGTTATGACGCGGAGTTACTTTAACTGACAATTGTGCGGTGATGCAATGCTGCACCCAAATGAAATTTACGGTCTTTTTTTCCAAATAATTGAGCTTTCTTTCATTGTTATTTGATCACCTGTACGCTTTTAATTTTTTGCACTAGATATAAAAAAAGAACCAGAATTTTGAGAAAAAAAACAATATTTTTGAATTTTTGCTATTAAACATGTCCAGTAAAAAAAAATTTACAAATCAAATTTTGTCATAAATTTATGCCAAAATGTATTCTGCTACATGTCTTTGCTAAAAAAAAAAAATCCCAATACATGTAAATTGATTGGTTTACGTGAAAGTTTTAGTATTTACAAATGGCGGTATAGATACTGGAATTTAAATTTTTTTTGTATTTTTACTAGTAAAGATGGAGATCAACGACATTTAGCGAGACTGCAGCGGGCATTCTGACACTGGAGGGAGCGGACTTGGTGTCACTGACATCCCCAGTGACACCAATACAGTGATCAGTGCTAATAAAAAGCACTGACACTATACTAATGGGACTGGGCAGGGTTAACATGGAGGGCGATCAAAGGGTTAACTGTGTGCTGTTTTACTTGGGGCTGTGTCTGCTTCACTGTGAGCACAGCTGTCAGGGAAAACTGTTTTGTTTACTAACAGATCCCCCCCCTCAGAGATGCTCAGCAATCACCAGGCACCAGCGAGTAATCACCGTCCGGGAACCAGTGATTGACAGCCGCAGCCGTGAACGGCGGCACGGGTAGGGTGCGCCCCATACCCGAAATGCAAAATCACCTATATACGTGATTTTGTGCAGCCATGCCGCCCTGTAGCAGTATATCTGCTATAGGGCGGAAGGGAAGCGGTTAAGATATACAGTATGTGTGTGTGTAAGCTTCTATTTCACATACAATTGACAACATAAAGCAAAAGTCATCAGGATCCACAGCAGATACTGCAAAAAGTTTATCAATTGAATGGAACTTTACCCATAACGACTAGATAAAAATAATATTCTTTAGCAAGGAGCATACATTCCACATTAATAATTATGCTACCGAAATTAGTGTGTGCTGTAAATTCCCTCAAGCATTGTTTGTTTCTTCTTGCTGGAGGCTGCCATTTTTCTGAAGCCCAGAGCCCCTGAACAGCAGTAAATCATTAAGCGGAACTAAATCCATTGATTTAAAGTTTCAAAAAACAAGGTACATTCCTAGAATGCCAGGATTGCTAGCTGTCACATTTGCTTGTGTCCGCAACCAAACTACCAAATGGCTGAAGTCATAATTGATCACATGGGCAGTACCATGGCAGTTGCAGATCAAACAGAAGCAGTTTCCTTGGTTGTAAAGGAGGGTTTAATTCCATTTTAAGGCTGTCAGCAGTTTGGCCTCTACAAATTCGGCAATGCTTTAAATGCCTAAAAATAGAGAGCAACTGAGCATGTGTACAACAGGGTGGGATAGTGTATTACTGTATTTTAAACAGTATGGGCACTTATTTGTGATGTTTTACACAGTTATACCTGAAAAAGGGACCAGCCTGAACTGATCTAGCAAGTTCCACTTTAAAGTATCTCTGTAATTGGTTTGCTTTCCTCTAGGAATCTCAACCTGGCACTATTTATTTTCAAGTGCTTTAGTTGTAGGGGATAAAAATATATTTAACACCGTCTAGGTTAGCTAGGTTTGTTGGGGTTTTTTTTGGATAGAGGCTGAGTAGCAGCCTAGGATGAGTCAGGCCTGGGAGTGAGGCATGAGTTCACCTCAGGACAGGCTGGGAGGTTCTATAGGTCAGGGCTTCTGGAGCTCTCCCACCTTTCCAGAAACTGGAGAATGTTCCGGAAGAGGGGTGGAGGAAGGGAGGAGGCCCAGATCTGCATGTTTGAGGGACCTTGGCCAATCCCCTAGCAGAAGGCTGGGTATGATGACCAGGGCAACTCTCAAATATTACAAAGCGTGGGGAGCAAGGGGAATCCGAGAGAAGATGAACTGAGAGGAAGGCTGGAGTGTGGAGCCTGAGGAGGGGCCCCAAGGAAGGAAGCCTACCTACAGGCTGATTGCTGCACAAGAGGATCTCCACTGCCCAAAGTCTCCTAGGACATCCCGAGCAGCAGAGAATCCAGTCCAGCAAAAAGCCTGAAAGCAGCTACCAACCCACCACACTGACAGGACAGTGTGTGTCCTCCTACACCCTCTGGGCAAGAAAAGGGGAGAGGTTGGTAAGGTGCAATACCCAATTAGTCCTCATCCAGGACTGCTTAACTGCAAGCTTCTGGGACCTCTTGCTCAGGGATACCCTCAGTACAGCTGGTTGGAGAGGAGGATCTGAGGAGGTACACCAAAAAGGGACTACAGTGCTCCATAAAGGGACAGTGCTATGTTTTGGCTAGTCAACATTTTTGTACATAGTTGCTAAGACATTCATCCTCAAGTTCTACAGTTCCTTGGGCATCCCATATACCCTTAAACCCCATCCAAGTTGTTAACGCCTTAATAAAACAACTAAAAAACAGCTCAATGATTGTTTATTGACTCTAAAGGTATGAGTGTGGAAAATGCATGTTGCCTGGCTGTGCAGAGCATAGGGGGACCCAAACCAAATCCAGCGGCTTTTACGAGGGTAGTGCTACATATGGGGGCTGCGGTGCCTTTGCGGATTTCAAATACTTTGTGGTTTGACAGCGCCTGAGGCCTATGCTCTACTTTTACTGAATCCTGCAAAAGTCAATATGTGATACGTGTACTGTTGTCCAGAGGAACTGGTGCGGCTCATTTGCCTTTGGATTACAATGGTCCAGTTGCCCAAAAGTGGCTGGAATCAGTGACTTTGTGCTAATATGCTTTAAATTTGCAGCGGTGAGTGTGTCCTGTCCCCTGCTGTTGCCCGTAGCAACCATTGAGGGCCATTGCTACTTCAAACACAAACACCCAGTCACCCAACAATGGCTGGGGCCAAATGTTCTGCTACTGTCAGTGAACTGTCTTTGTGTTACTGCCCGAATTCAGCGCTCTGCAAGCTTGCAAACCAGTCAGCACACTCCTGCTTGGTGAAGCAGGGGTTAACACAAGCGCGAGGAAAGTCCTGCACGGCAGTCTCGCTGGCGCCAACATGTCAGAGAAGGGTGTGGCCATGCTCTTAAGTTCATCCAGTACACTCAGCATGCTGAGAGTGAGAGAGGATCAAGATGGAGGGTTTTGTGCAAGTTGTTCTGAAGTTTTTTTGGCTGGAGATGTTGGAGGTGACCCTAGGATTGTTATATTTTCCTGTATATTCTATTCTTTCACTGTTCTGCAGATGTCCCAGGATGGCTGTCTTCTCCTGTTCAAGAACAAGAAGATCTACTGTTGCTATGGAAGGTTTCCCCAAGGAGAAGGTGCTTCATGGATATTTAAATGCACTTTTGTACATACAGTATGTTGCTATATGTTGTGTTCCTATTTCTCCTGCTGTTGGCTACAAATGTTGATATTAGAAATGTAAATATTTAACCACTGGCCCTCTAGAGGATTTACCCCCCTTAATGACCAGGCTTCTTTTTGCTACTCGTTGCTGCACTAATTCAACTAATAATTGTGCGGTCATGCAATGCTGTACACAAATGAAATTTACATAGTTTTTTTTCACACAAATAGAGAAGCTTTCTTTCAGTGGTATTTGATCTCCTGTGCATTTTTTATTTTTGGTGCTATAAACAAAGACATTTTGAAGAATTTTTTTTTTTTTTTTAAATGATATTTTCTCTTTTCAATCATAAAAAATATCCCAAAAAACTAAAATTTCATCATAAATTTAGGCCTAAATGTATTCTACATGTTTTTGGTTAAAAAAATCTCAATAAGTGTATATTTATTGCTTTGTGTGAACAATATAGCATCTACAAACTATGGTATAGATAATGGAATTTACACAGCTTTTACTTTCTGACTGCTTATCACATTTCTTGAGGTAAAAAAATACCAGGATAGTACAAACACCCCCAAATGACCCCTTTTCAGAAAGTAGACACCCTAAGTTATCTGCTGATAGGTATATTGAGTCCATGGAAGATTTATTTTTTTCCACAAGTTTCTGGAAAATGGCAAAAACATTTTTTTTTTACACAAAGTTGTCATTTAAATGATTTATTTCTCGCACAAGCCATGGGTATATGTTGAATTACACCCCAAAATACATTCTGCTATGTCTTCCAAGTATGGGGATACCACATGTGTGAGACTTTTTGGGTGCATAGCCACATACAGGAGCCTAAAATCCAATGACCACTTTGAAAGCCTGAAAGTGCGCAACTTCCTCATGTCACTTCCTCAATACCTAACACAGTTTTAGAGGCCCTGAAATGCCAGGATAGCACCAAACCCCCCAAATGAGCCCTTTTTGAAAAGTAGACACCTCAAGGAATTTAAAAAGAGGCATGGTAAGTATTTTGCAAATCTCATTGTTTCTCACAAGGTTTTGAAATATTAAAAAAGAAAAAATGTTTTTGTTTTTTTCTTCATTTTACAAAAACTTGCGGCAACAAACGAGATCTGCAAAATACTCAATACCATGCTTCTTAACAAATTCCTTGGGGTGTCTACTTTTTAAAAAGGGGTAATTTGGGGAGGTTTGGTGCTATCATGGCATTTCAGGGCCTCCAAAACTGTGATAGGTAGTCAGGAAATGTAATGAGAAAATAAAGCCCTTTAAAAGCCTAAAAGTGCTTATTGGATTGGGGTCCTGTACTTGGCTAGACTGCCAAAATATCTCTCACATATGGTACCCCTATACTCGGGAGAAGTAGCAGAATGTATTTTGGGGAGTAATTCCACATATATCCATGGCATGTGTGAGCAGTAAATTATATAAGTGACAATTTTGTGTAAAAAAAAAAAATTTTTTGTTCGTCAGTTTCCAAACATTTGTGGTAAAAAAATAAATTCTTCTATTGATTCAACATGCCTCTAAGCAAACAGTATATGTACTGAGGCTGGACAGAAACCAGTTAAAGAGTACATATTTTATATTTCTACAATTTGTTTGTACATATCCCCTTCCACGTTTGAGACGCTACCATGGGGTGAATTTCTCTCACTTTCTGTTCTGTGACACCCTCCCACATCTGGGGGAATCCTACCCACAATTGTGACAATCCTTACATTTCTGTGCTTTCTTCTTATGTGTTCAAATATTTACCAACAATCATAAAGACTTTGTTAACATGTAAATACCAGGAAAAAAAATGTCTAGCGCAAATGTGTGTATCCATCACTATGAAACTGAGCTGAGAACATTAGCCTGTAATATTCTCAGAGGCAGGCAAACATACAATCTATTCACATTCACAAGCCTGTAACTTTATAACAGACAGATCAGCCTATAGTACAACCCCTGGCCAAAAGTTTTGAGAATTACACAAATATTAATTGACCTGCAATGGAAACACGTGCAGTCACCATTGCTTTGCACAAAAAGAGTCACAGGCAAGGATATTACTGCTACTAAGATTGCACATAAATCCACCATTTATTGGATCATCAAGGACTTCAAGGAGAGAGATTCAGTTGTTGTGAAGAAGGCTTCAGGGCACATAAGAAAGTCCAGCAAGCTCCAGGACCGCCTCCTGTAGTTGATTTAGCTGCAGGATCAGGGAACCACCAGTGCAGAGCTTGCTCAGGAATGGCAGCAAGCAGGTGTGAGTGCACCTGCATGCACAGTGAGGTGAAGACTTTTGGAGGATTGCCTGGTATCAAGAAGGCCAGCAAAAAAGCCACTTCTTTTCCAGGAAGAACATCGGGGACAGACTGATATTCTGCAAAAGGTACAGGGATTGGTCTGCTGAGGACTGAGGTAGAGTCGTTTTCTCTGATGAATCCCCTTTCTGATTGGAGAAGAACCTTGTCCGGAGAAGAAAGTTGAGCTCGACCATCAGTCCTGTGCCGTGCCAATAGTAAAACATCCTGAGACCATTCATGTGTAGGGTTGCTTCTCGGCCAACAGAGTAGATGCACTCACAATTTTGCCTAAGAACACAGCCATGAATAAAGAATGGGAGCAACGTCTCCCAACCATCCAAGAACAGTTTGGTGATGAACAATGTCTTTTTCCAGCATGATGGAGAACCTTGCCATAAGGCAAAAGTGATAACTAAGTAGCTTGGGGAACAAAACAGTGAAATTTTGGGTCCATGACCAGGAAACTTCCCAGACCTTAATCCCATTGAGAACTTGTGGTCAAAACTCAAGAGGCAGGTGAACAACCCCCCCCCTCCCAAATTCTGACAAACTCCAAGCATTGATTATGCAAGAATGGGCTGCCATCAGTCAGGATGTGGCCCAGGAGTTGATTGACAGCATGCCAGGGTGAATTTCAGAGGTCTTGAAAAAGAAGGTGTAACGGAACCGGACCCCGACTGCACTCTGGTACGCTGTGTCTCTGGGACACAGCGGATCACCAATCAGAGTAAAGAGCTGATGACGTCAGCTCTGTCATGTGATCAGCTGTGTCCAATCACAGCTGATTGCATGTAAACAAGGAAATGCTGGTTATCGGCAGTCCTCTCCTCATGCTGGCAACGCGCGAGGAGAGCCAGTAATCAGCAGTCAGAGGTGACATCTACATTGATCATCAGGGCACCAATAATGAGTGTAGCCCCATCAGTGCCACCTGTAAGTGCCCATCAATGCCACACATCAGTGCCTACCAGTGCACGTCAATGCCACATATCAGTGCCCATCAGAGATGCCTTTCAGTGCCACCTATCAGTGCCATATGAGTGCTGCCTTTCAGTGCCCATCAGTGATGCCTGTCAATGCCCATAAGTGCCACCTGTCAATGCCTCTTCATTAGTGCCACTTATTAGAGCCCATCAGTGCCCATCACTACAACTTCATTAGCGCACATCAGTGAAGGTGAAAAATTATTATTTACAAAATTTTCTAACAAAAACTAAGAAAAAATTTTTTTTTCAAAATTTTCAGTATTATTTTGTTTAGCAAAAAAAAAATAATAAAAAACCAAGTGGTGATTAAATATCACCAAAGAAAGCTCTATGTGTCTCAAAAAAATGATAAAAATTTTGTGTGTACAGTATTGCATGACTGTGCAATTGTCATTCAAAGTGCACGTCTTGGGCACGAAGGGGGAAAACGTGCCTGGTAGGCAATTGGTTAATGTAATTGTAGCAATGTAGTGTAATGCCAATAAAAGTCTTTGACACTTATGAAATGCTTGTAATTATACTTCAGTGTTTTTAGATCTTTTTGTCAGGTATTACTATGTATACTGAAGTAGCAGACTTTGTGAAAATTAATAGTTGTGTCATTCTCAAAACTTTTGGCCAGGGCTATAGGCTAGAAGTACAAAGAAATATGACCTGCTTTACAAGCATGGTAGAGCATACTTACAGATTCTCATCATTTTAAACTGAAATTATTGTGGTTTGCATACATTTTCTAGATGTAGTTTGGTCTGAGCAAAAATAAATATTTTTCTAAGGTAGATATGAGGGGCATCCAAGTAAAACCGGTACTTTTGAGTTTATAGAATAAAAGAACAAACTTCCAGGATTGGAAACGGCATTTATTTTTCAACATACTCCCCTGCTACAATTATACACTTATCCCAGCGTTTAACCAATGCCGGGAAAGCTTTGTCATAGAAAGATTTGTCAGTATGCCTGAACCATCCTAGGACAGCCTGGTTCACTTCATCATCAGTGCTGAAATGCTGACCTCAGAGCAACTCTTTTAGGGGTCCAATTTCATGACAGGTTTTGCATCTATTAGCCAGGATCGGGTGTTCCACATGCTAAATGTTCACAGGAATGACTGCTATGGGCTGGGAACCACCACGGCCAGGATCATCACTGACGGACGTTAGGACATCTTTGAAACATTTACACCATTCAAATGTCTTACTGTGGCTGAGCATCTCATCACCGTACTCTGCTTGAGGTTTTCTGTAGATATCTGTGGGTTTTACGCCTTCGTTCACAATAAACTTCAGCACACACTTTTCCATGTATGTACTAACACTGTTGTCTGCCATCTTGATTAACAGTCTCTGGAGGGGCCTGTGACGTGTGTCACCTGTCAGTAATAGGCCACACTTGCCACTTACTACTGCTAGCATCCCTTTTTTTCCCTGTAAAATGAAAAGTTCCAAATTGACGTGAACGCCCCTTGTATAAATACAGCATATAAATAATTTAAATCGTAATAATTTCTGTTGCATTAGGTTGAGCTTCTCCTTCACACACTTTCCAAGTTTTCCTACCTATTCTGCTGAAATTCTGGTTTACAGTGTTCAATAGCACAAACTCAAATTTACAAATATACCAGAACAATACTTACCTTCTCCCTTCTTGCGGTGTTCAGATCATTGAAGGGAGAACAAAAGGCAAACAGCTTTTACTTTTTTTTTTTTAAACCTCTGTGAATCATGCTAGCAGTTAATTCTGCAGTAAATAATTGTTAAAAAAAAAAAGCTTATATCAATAGAATTGGATAAAAATAATACATGCACATTTTTTTGCAGACTGAAAACAAGCCCACAGCCGCTAAGGCTGTCGGGACTTGCACTTCATTCATTTACGGAAGTCCAAGAATGAATGACGGGGCCGTGTGGGCAGAGCCCCGCATGGCCGAGCAGTTTTCAAATTTGACAGATAGTATAGGGAGACGTTTCCCTGTATTATCTGTCGGAGGGGGGGGGGGGGGTAGCGGGCGCAGCTGCAGCTATGGGAACATGTTACATGTTCCACCCTAAAAACGGGTAGAACATGTAACATGTTTCCAAAGGTGAACTTATCCTTTAAAAACACTCAACTTATTTTAGTTTCCTTAAAGACTTTACAGTGACAAAGAAGATTTTTTTTTATTAATGAAAGGTCATATCAAAATCTAGAAAAGCAATTTTGTGACCCACATGGGGTGAAAAAACAAATACAACTCCCTTAATGTAAAAGGATTACATGCAACTGTACATGTAAGGGCTCAGTCCAAAGTTTATATCATAGTCCAGAACCTTGTATCTACTCTGATTCTGGGAGTTTTGTACAGTAAAAACAAAGAACTATTATAAAACAGTGAAAGCTGGACCTTTGACTTACTGTTTAACTTTGAATCCTGCATGTTTCCAGATGGCTAGTTTTTAAAATAAAACGGTATTAGTCAGCTGCCATCTGACTTCTATACCAAAAGTGGACTTTTACGAATGGAGAAAAATTTAAAAAACCAAGGATGAAGGTTATTGAGAAACACAAAAGTCACTTAAAATAAATTAGTCCATCTATCTTTTATTTTTCATGAAGGTAAGATGTCTTTTGGGGTTAGCATTTGACAAGTGCTATAAAACATAACCTTGAATGAGACAATGTATTAGCACACGCCAGTCTTATTCTATGTGGGCACATGAATGTTTAAATTCCAGGAACCTGGACAAAAGAAAGAATTGGACAGTAAAAAAAAAAAAAAAAAACACATACACCATTATTTTTGCATAACAAGAACACAATTATTTAATGGAAACGCTAAACAATAATTCACTATATCAAAGCAAATAAATTCCCTCATTAAAATGAAAGATAAAATGTGTTATTAATTCAGACCCACACATTTACAGAGATATGGTTATATACTGTATAGCTATCGCTATTTTACTTGAGTGTATAAAAGAGTATTGCACAGCATTACCAGTGCCTAAAAAATGTCCTTTGTTAATTAACAATCTATTTAAAACAAGGACAGAATGTTAATACAGACATTTGGCACCTCTTTAGACCTTTTTACCCTCTATGAACCAGAGCAATTTTTTTTATGGGCATGTTTATTTGGCAACAACTTTGTCATTAAGTAAGATAAAAAAGTAATGCAAATATATTTTTTATGGACAAACAAGGCTTTCTTTTGGTGACATTGCCTAGCAAACATGATTATTATTGCAATCCATAGACAGAAAAAAAAAATAAAATAAAAATAAAAGAAACAAAAACTAAAAGAAACATACTGTGCATAACATCAGTGGCATTAGGATAAGTGTTACTGTAACTACAAACTATAAATTTTTTCTATAATTTGTCCTCTTGACATTAAAATTATGATTTTGGTACAAAGCATTGCAAAGGTATTTACAAATGAAATAAAGGCTTTTTTTTTAATTTTGTGCTTTTAAATGTGGCAATTAAAAAACAAAAAGGAAAAAAAAATTACATATTATTTACAAAAATGAGAAAAAAGGGAGAAGTGAAAGGTGGAGTCAATTAGGGATGATTATGGTGAACTAAAAGGTTAATAAGAGTTTAAATAGGAACACAATTAAAAAAATTGGGGGGCTGCTATAACCAATACCTCTGAATGAAACAGAGTAAATACAAAATATCCCTAGTCAAGGATTTCCAATTATTGTTTTTGCAGATTTACAAACTTTACAATGCACATATATAATAACACAGCTTTTGACTTAACCAGTTCCCGTCTGGACTACAGCAGAATGACGGCCGGGTGGGACTTTCCTCTTTCCTTTTGACGTCCTCCAGGTCTCACCACTCGTATGAGCTCCTCAAGGGTGCGCAGCACAACAAATCGGTGGTGTGCTGTGTTCTTCGGACACAGCACATCACTGATCAGGGTAAAGAGCCAATGACCGCAGCTCTTTACCACATGATCACTGTGTCCAATCATAGCTAATCACAACTGTAAATGAAGACCGATAACTCGCTGTTACTGGCTTCTTCCCTCCTTACTCAGGATCTGTGTGTGAGGAGGAGAAACCAGGAGTAGTGTGTTACCACTTTGACCCCTTTTGCACTGTGCCTTGAGTGCCCTGGTATCAGTGTACCTGTAAACTCAGCCATCAGTGCAGTCTAATTAGTGTTTTGTCACTGCAGCCGTCAGTGCATCCTAATAAGTGTACCCATTAAAGAGCAGCCATCACTATCGTCCATCAGCAGTGTACCCATCACAGCTGCCCATCAGCAGTTTACCCGTCATACAGCCGAAATCAGTAATGTACCTGTCCAGATATCACCAAAGCCACATGTCCAAAAATGTTTATATTAACGAAGAGGCATTACAAATCCTCAGTATAAACGGATGATAGCAGCGGAGTTCTCATCTGATTCCTATTTGGAGTATGAACCTGTCAAAGCAGTGGATCTGTGATCAAATCAGAGGAGGAAACAGTCCCTCCTAAAAGGATAAGACACTATGAAGACCAGGAAACCACCAGGAATATCATACATCTCAATGGTGAATTTGCAAACATCAACAGCGCTAGACTCCTGGTTGAAAGTCAAAGTACTAGTACTAGTACTGGAGTACATCAGACTTCAAGAATTAGAGCCCACACATATCTTCCAGATGCCCATGCAAACTCATTATGACTGCCTTCCAACTCAGGATCAGCTGCAATCACCACACAGCCAGGTGTTCAGGCCAACATTGAACATTTTTCAGAAATTGATTTTTTAAAAATCTTTTTTCCTTGACAATTTACTGAAGTTGATTGTGGACCAGACAAATCCTTTTGCCTAGCAATATATTGCAAACAGTCCCAATTCATTCTATGCCTGTCTGTTTGAATGTTGAGGTCTACAGTGGAGGAGTTCAAATTATTTTGGGCCTTACAACTAACATTGGGCTTCCAAAAAAAACAAAAACAAAACAAAAAAACAAAAACAAAAAAAACCCTATGCTTACTGGTCCGCTCACCCTATCCATCATATGCCCATTTTTTCAGTTGTAATGTCCAGGTCACGCTATAACATGATGCACTTTGCATTTCAGCGATAATCCACAGTTTCCTCATCAAGATAAGTCTGGCTATGAGGGATAGATTTAAATAATCAAATACAACAGTACTATTTATCAACAAGAAAGTCCCTCTACGTGTATAAAAATATATAATTTACCTTTTCAATTTGTCCACTTATAATGCGAATTTCACCTATCACAAGTCAATAGAAAGACCCACCACCTTCCTCAAATTTATAGAAGATGCCATCACTGCCCTGATCTACCTGCAAGCATCTGTGAGCAGACTTTATGAGTGACATTTTCCAAAGAAAATTCCACCCACAGAAGCAGGCCGAAGATGTGAAAAAAAAAGTTGGGTATGCAGCAAAGGGAGGAGAGACAACAGTTTTCATTGTCCCCAATATCCTTCCCAATCGGGCCTATGCATCAGAGACTGCTTCCGATGTTACCACACATCACAAAAATATTAGGAATAGTGCTCATATTTCTAATATCTGTGCTGATCTCATTTGCTTGCTGCCTTGACTGACCATGCCTTTGCCTTCCACCTTACCTGACCCCGGCCTGTTTACCGATGATACCTCTGCATGTCGTCTGGATTGTTTCTCAACCACATTTCTGCCTTCCCCCCTGCACTGACCGTGGTCCACCATATTTTTTTTGCCTGTCGCTTGGAATATTCTTTTGCCCTGCTACTGCAGTAGTGGAATTGAAGATAACACAGGGGTCTCACATACTGTAAGTGGGAAGCTTCAGAGTAGTATTTCGAGTAGAGAAAATTTTTTTTTTTGTTTGCATAGGGTTTTTTAATTCCCAGATCAGGGTGGGGAGTCTGTAGGTTTCAAAGAGTTTAGCTGGAAATAAATCTCTACCCCTGTGCCCAGGTCTTACCTGACCGAGGCCCTCAACCTGATGTTCCTGCCTGCTGCCTGGACCAATAATTTGGCTGTGCTGACCATATCTCTGCCTGCTGCCTTTAATGACCCAGGACTTTTTATGAACCATGATCCTGCCTGCTGCCTGCACCAATACTTTTGCTGTGCTGACCATATCTCTGCCTTCTGACTGTACTGACCCAGGCCTGTTTATGGACCATTTTCCTGCCTACTGCCGAGACTAATCCTTTGGCTGTTGCTGACTACATCTCTCCTGGCTTTCTGGATCAATGCTCTCCTCTGCGGACAACTGCTCTATGAAAACCACAGGTAATTTTTTGTTTACCCTTTGTTCAGCTAGGCTGTGGAAAAGTCTCACACAGACTGTAATTTATGTCTCTAGAACACCTGAAGGTGCTCCTTGGATGTTGGGCATCTATGTTGCTAGGCTGTGAAAAAGTCTTACACATGTGGTATCACCATACTAAGGAGGAGTAACAGAATGTATTTTGAAGTGTAACTGCAATTATGTC
Organism: Staurois parvus; assembly: GCF_062004578.1. Classification (NCBI taxonomy): domain Eukaryota; kingdom Metazoa; phylum Chordata; class Amphibia; order Anura; family Ranidae; genus Staurois; species Staurois parvus. The sequence continues at coordinate 13,715,819 of NW_028318039.1, read as the reverse complement.
TATGCAGTGTGAGAGAAATAACTTGTTAATATGCCAATTTTGTGGAAAAAATGTTTTTTATTTGTTTTCTTTATTTTACTTAAGAATTGTATGGAAAAAATTACAAATCCACAAAACTCACCAAGTCTCTTACTAAATACTGTCTACTTTTCAAAAAGGGGTCATTTGGGGGGGATTTGTATTGTCCTAGCATTTTAAGGCCTCAAGAAATGAGACAGAAGTCAGTATATCAGGACTGATCAATTTTCAATTATCTATTATCTATACCATAGCTTGTAGACTAACTTTCACACAGACTAAATAATATACAGTGATTTGGGTTATTTTTACCAAAAAAAAATGTAGCAGTATACATTTTGGCCCAAATTTACAAAGAAAAGTTACTTATTTGCAAAATGTTATAATAGAAACTAAGAAAAATGCGTTTGGGTACAGCGTTGCATGACTGAGTAGTTGTCATTCAAAGTGTGAGTGCTGAAAGCTGAAAATTGGCTTGGGCAGGAAGGGGGTGAAAGAGCCCAGTACTTAAGTGGTTAAACAACTGTATACCTAAAACAGGGGTAGGCATTCTTTGAGAGGTGGAGATCGACCTGAACAACATAGAAGAGATCAAAGATCACTGAGGTTCAACGCCCTTTTTTTTCTTTTTAAATTAACAAGCAAGGACTAAACTACCTAACTAAATAGAACATTTTAGAAATATATAATAAAACAAATGTCACTGTAAAAATATAAACATAGCCTACCTTAAAAGTGGGCAGTGTCAGTAAAGTGTGTGGACAGTGTCAGAGCAGTGGATGTGTTAGTAGGGCAGGTGGCGGTGTGTGTACAGTGTCAGTAAGGCAGTGAACGCTGTAAGTAGTTTTTTTTTTTTAATATTAATATTTTAATATTATTATTTTTTTTTTTTTTTTAGGAGCCCCATTGGGGGGCTTTGGTGAAATATCAGGGGTGTGAACAGACCTCTGATGTCTCACATTTGAGACAGAGAAAGGGCCCGAGGACAGATATTCCCCAGTCCCTTACACTGCAGCCTCTGCTGCAGTGGACAGTGAATGAATGGGAAGTTCTCTGTGATGAGCAGCTTCCTGTTCATTCAGAAAATGAAGCATAGTAAACACAGTTTACTATACATCAGTTGTGAATGTACACAGTCAGTGATCAGAAGTGATCGCTGACTGGGTTTATTCAGAAAAGGAAAGGCGCGGTAAATGACACATTTACCGGCCCCTTTCCCGCTCTCCATCCTGACACATCCCCTGCAGCAGCCGGTAGGAGGGGTACCCAGCAGCGCTGAGGGGAGCACACAAGGCAGCTGGGCAACATAAGGCAGAGGAACCTAGAGAGGAAGGGCAGCGGTGATGGCTGTATTTTTCTCCCTGCAGCAACTGAATGCTGGTGTGAGGGAGAGTTAGAGAAGTGGGCATTCAGCTGCTGCAGGGAGGAAAATACAGCCATTGGTTTCACTAGATGCCACCCCAGCTGTTCTGACAGATATGATCTACCCATCACCTGCCCATGATCAACGGGTTGCCAAACCCTGAAGTAAAAAGAAGTCTAGGGCAGATTTTGCTGGGACCTGAAATCATGCAGCACATCTGTGCATGTACAGAATCTGATGATCTTCATTCTTGCCTAGGTACAAAAATATGAACAGGTTAAAAAAAAAATAATAATAATAATTAAAAAAAGAGCAAGTTGGGGGTGAAGGCAGGGGAAAGTATGTGTGTAAATGTGTATTATTTATTAATATATCCACAGGGTAATTAACATTTAAATCCCACCAATAAAAGTATTTGCATTTGGCTTGGTATAGGCCTTTTGAAGCCCATACACAGCAGAGGTCAGATTGGAGGAGGTTGAAGCAGCACAACACACTAATCAGTTCTGCTGTACGCCAAGGAGCATGCTGACAGGAGAACAAAAGGGACACCAAGATGAGCCCATCAATGTGCTGCTTCTCTTAACTGTCCAGGCACAGGCTGGGGGTGGGGGAAGAGTGTTCCTGATCTGCAGCAGAAAAATAAAAAATAACAGGTCTCCTTCCCTGCCAAACAGGGCTGTGTGGTGTGATAGAATTGTATACTGGATGGACAGAAACAGAAACCCTTTGGCAACTAAAATAGCTACCTTATATACTGTATGTAATTCATCTGTGTGTGTTTAGTTGTCTTGCTTGATATTCACCTTTAAATTTGTTTTTAAAATGTAGCTAGAATAAATACCAGAACTGGTAACAGGCTCTTGTAATCTCTTGTACTACAGCACTTACACTGACAAATGGAGGGGCAGTATATGGTACCAAAGGAACATTCTGAGAGAAGAAACTCATGCCTCTGGCCTACGCCCTGTCCCTATTGTGTCCAATCACTGTAGTAAGCTCTAATGAGCAGGGCCCTCTGTTTCCTCTTGTTCCAAATTGTATTGTAACTGTAATGTCTACCTTCATTTTGTAAAGCACTGCGCAAACTGTTGGCGCTATATAAATCCTGTTTAATAATAATACTAATAATAAATTCCATATCTTGGCATACAGCACAGGACAAAACAGAGCATTCATACACCATGGGTTAGAAGATGTGTACCTTCCATTGATAAGACATTGACTACGTTTTACAGGACACAGGCCCTAAAAATTTAAACTATAACCCTACCCCTCTCGATGAGTTCTCAGTTTTGTAGCAAGGAATAGAGAGAAATCCAAGAAATGGAAAGGAAGATGGCCTGTGTACTGTACTACAAAATATGGAATTTACAGTCAAAATTCATCTTATCTTAATCATACAGTGCAGTGCAAACAAAAAACCTGTGTACCTTGTGGCCAAAGCTGCACCAACAGAGAATTGGATTTGCACCTGGTAAAACTTTGAAAAAGTATGATTAGATCATGTGGTGGCCTTTCAGAACTTGGCTCCCTATGCTTGGTGCCAAAATGTTCAGAAAACTCCCAGTGACCTGGTGAAATGGTCACGGGAGAGAATTCTCTTTGAGAATGTAAGCTCTTACAATCAGGTTTTGTATCCATTGCAATGGTGGACTTTGTCCTATTCTCGGGACCTTGCGAGGGACACCCTGATTCAAACAGGGAATCCATCCATTATTATTATTATACAGGATTTATATAGCTCCAACAGTTTGCTCAGCACTTTACAATATAACGGGAGACAATACAGCAACAATACAGTTCAATACAAGAGGGATAGGAGGGCCCTGCTCCTTGGAGCTTACAATCTAGGATCTGGTTGAAACAGAGCCATTAGCATATACTTCAATGCTATTGTTTCAATCAGATGGATAGATTCCCTGTTTGTTCAATTCTCATTCTGTTTAGAAGTTTGTATCGGCATCTATGGTCTTTTCTCTGAATAGTTTCCCGTTTCCTTGCTGCAGTGAAGAAGAAAAGCACATGTGGACTGTGTACGGTCTGTTCTGTAAGGCTATATATAGATTTCCTAACAAGGATCACTCATGCAAAGTTGCATTTTTGGTTGCTATCCCATCTGCCAGACGTTTTTCTGAACTGGCAGCCCTTTCCTGTAAAGAAACTTCCATCATTTCACAATGACAAAGTTGTCTTTATCCCACAGCCATCCTTTCTCCAGAAGGTAGTCTCAGCATTCCACCTCAATGAGTACATTGTTCTCCCATTCTTATGCTGTTTCTCCTAAGCAAATTAAAGGAAATCTATCTACATTACTGGACATAGAGTAATTAGCATATTCCTCAATGCTACAATGTCCAGCAATGTAGAGAGATTTCCAATGATTTATGGCTGAGACCTGCTGATCGGCTTGTTACCTAGTTACATAGTTAGTCTGGCTGAAAAAAGACAAAAGTCCATCCAGTTCAACCATAAAAAAAAAAAAAAAAGTTATAATCCTACACTCACAGTTGATCCAGAGGAAGGCAAAAAAAAAAAACCCCAGCAAAGCATGATCTAATTTGCTCCTGCAGGGGAAAAAAATCCTTCCTGAGTGGCAATTGGATATTCCCTGGATCAACTTTACCTATAAATGTTAGTATCCAGTTATATTTTGTTTATCTAGGAAAGAATCCAGGACTTTTTTTAAAGCAATCTACCGAGCTGATCAGGACCAACTCTTGAGGAAGTCTATTCCACATTTTCACAGCTCTTACTGTGAAGAAACTTTTCCATGTTTGGAGATTAAATTTCTTTTCCTCCAGATGTAAACAGTGCCCCCTTGTTCTCTGTAATCTCAGGGTGAATAACTCTACACTGAGTTCACTATATGAACCACTGATGTATTTATACATGTTGATCATATCCCCCGTAATCTCCTCTTCTCAAGAGAGAATAAATTCAGTTCCTCTAATCTTTCCTCACAGCTGAGCTGCTCTATGCCTCGTATCAGTTTAGTTGCCCTTCTCTGTACTTTCTCCAGTTCCCCAATGTTCTTTTTGTGAATTGCTGCCCAAAATTGAACTGCATATTCCAGATGAGGTGTTACTAATGATTTGTACAGGGGTAATATGATATCTCTCTCTGGAGTCTATACCTCTTTTAATACAGAGAGGATTTTGCTTGGTTTAGAAACTGTAGCTTGGCATTGCATGCCATTATTAAGCTTGTGATCTACCAGAAGTCCCAGATCCTTCTACACCATTGATTCCCCCTGTTGTACTCCCCCTAGTATGTATGATACATGCATATTTTTAGCCCCCAAGTACATAACCTTACATTTATCAACATTAAACCTCATTTGCCACATAGTTGCCCAATTAAACAGTGCATTGAGGTCGGCTTGTAAATTGGAGACATCCTGTAAGGACATTATTCCACTGCACAGCTTTGTGTCATCTGAAAAGACTGAAATGGTATTTTTAATCCCAGAACCTATATCGTTTCTAAATATATTAAAAAGTAAGGGTCCCAACACTGAACCTTGGGGTACACCACTGACAACCCTAGACCAGAGTATGAATCATTAACCACTACTCTCTCAATACGATCTTTTAGCCATTTTTCTATCCATTTACATACAGATTTTTCCAAACCTGTAGACTTTACCTTACAGATTAGCTGTGTGTGGGGAACTGTGTCAAACGCTTTTGCAAAATCCAAGTATACCACGTCTACCGCCACCCCTCTGTCCAAGGTTTTGCTCACCTCCTCAAAAACTCACAACTTCTGTCTTTCATGAATCCATGCTGTCTGTTGCTTAAAATATTTTCCTCAGCAAGAACTCATCTATGTGGTCTTTTATTTAACTCTCCATTATCTTCCCAACTATAGAAGTTAAATGAACAGGTCTATAATTACTTGGTAAAGATTTTGACCCCTTTTTAAATATTGGCCCCACATTGGCCTTACACCAATCCAGCGGTACTATGCCAGTCATTAAAGAGTCCCTAAAAATTAGAAATAATGGCTTTAAAATGATAGAGCTCAATTCTTTAAGGACCCGTGGGTGCATGCCATCAGATCCAGGTGCTTTATTCTGTCTAAATATCTTTGGATCATATCAGTTGTGAGCCAATGTGGATTATTTGGACCTGTGTCAATACCATGCCCATTATTGACAAGAGCTCCCTCATGCTGCTTTGTATATACAAAGCTGAAGAAGGTATTTTATAAAGTTGCCTTTTCTTTGCCCCAGTCACCCACTCTAGATGATTTTGTAAAGGTTCTACATGCTCAGACCGGACCTTTTTACTATTATTTGAGGCTTTTTTGGGGTTGGTCCTGCTATCATTTGCAATCTGTTGTTCATTTTCAAGTTTTGCAGCCTTTATTTCCTTTTTGCATATTCTGTTATATTCTTTGTAATTATTAAACAATGATAGCATTTCGTCATTTTTATATTTAATAAAAGCTCTTTTCCTATTATCTATAGCTTTTTTAACTTTGGCCATAAGCCACACAGGTTTGATTTTTAGCCTGTTAAACTTGTTGCCCGTGGGAATATATTTTGCAGTGTGTTCACATACAGTCTTTTTGAAGAACTCCCATTTCTGTGTTGTGTTCATTGATACCAATGTTCCCTTCCAGTCTAAGTCTTGGTGAACAGCTCTCAGCCTTGGAAAATTAGCTTAAAATTGAGCATTTTTATTTTTCCTGTATGTGCTTGCTGTTTACAGCTAACAATAACTGAAATCATGTTATGGTCACTGCTACCCTGATGTTCTTTACATGGACATGCGTAATATGTTCTGCATGGTTTGAGATTACCAGGTCCAGCAGAGCATCATTCCTAGTTGGGGCCTCTATGAACTGTACCATAAAATTGTCCTGTAGTAGGTTTAAACATTTTTGCCCTTTAACTGTTCCTGCAGTACCATTACTCCAGTTAATTTCCGGGTAGGTAAAATCCCCCATTATTATCACTGTCCCAGCCCTTGCAGCCCTTTCGATCTGTGCAAGGAGCAGAGTCTCCACCTCCTCATTAACACTGGGAGGCCTATAACAAAATCCAATGATTACCTTTGTAGTACGCACCCCATGTACAGTTCCACCCATAATGCTTCAGCCTCATCACACTCTCCATCAACTAGGTCCTCTTTCATACTCGCTCTGAGATCACTTCTCACATAGAGACAGATACCACCGCCTTTCCTATTTACCCTGTCTCTCCAAAAGAAAATATTGCCAGGAATATTATGGCCCAGTCATGTGTAGAATAAAGACAAGATTCAGCAATACCAATTAAATACTAGTTTTGTACATGCACCAAAGCTTCCAACTCACCTATTTTGCTTGGCAGACTTCTGGCATTGGTGAACAAACACTTTAATGCATTGACACCTTGTGTACACGTATTTTGCATATTTTTAATTTTCATACAAATGGTACCGATTCCACTGGTTGTTTGTAACATGGGAACCTTCTTATCATCTGCCATAGTCCTCCCCCCCATTTTTCCCCATTCCACCCACCAATAAGTACTGACCACTGTCTGATCGGTCTACCCTGTTATAATCTAATTCTCTCTCCCCCCTCGATCCTAGTTTAAATACTCCTCCAGCTTTCCCATAAACATCTCCCCCAGCATAGCAGACCCCCTTCCATTTAGGTGCAAACCATCTGTAGCATATAGGTTGCACCCAATGAAATGTCAGCCCAGTGATCTAGAAAACCAAATCCTTCCATCTTACACCAGGTCTTTAGCTATGCATTGAGTTCTCTAATCTCCCTGTCATTGGTGTATTCTGTCATTGGTTCCAACATGGACCAAAGACAGCTGGGTCATGCCCAGCCCCCCCCGCAATTTATCAACCCAGTCCACCACATGCTAAACCCTGGCACCAGGGAGACAGCAAACCATTCAGTTGAGGCGATCCAAACTATTCTATCAGTCCTTCTGATTATAGAATCCCCTACTCCACCAGCTGTCTAGGCCTCCCTGCACTACCCTCACCACCCCCCCTAGATGGTCTGCCCTGCCAGTTGTTAGGGATAGCAGTGACATCCAGGGCTGCCACCCCATCTTCACCCAACTTGGAAAATCTGAGTGCACAAACCCAAGGCCAACCTTCCTTTTCTGTGAACCCCTACCACTCCCTTTCATTACAGTAACCCATCTTCCTACCTAATAATCCTGATTAGCCACTCCGCCCTCCACATCAATCCCATTAGCTACCTATTCAGACAGCAGAAGACCCCTTTCAAGGTTGTCAGTTCTGCCCAGTGTTGCAACTTGCTCCTCCAGATCTCTAACGTGGGTTTCCAGAAGGGCAACCTGCTCACATCTGACGCAGCGGTATTCATCCTGGAGCTGTTGCTCCATTGTTTCATACATGCAGCACACTGTGCACTGCACAAAACCTTCCTCCCTGCTAGCACACATTATCCCAGTTACAATATTTATAGGAAATTTCAGTTGTCACTTACAGGTTAGTAGACTCCTGTTATAATCTCCTGTTTTCCACTCCGGTTTTTTAACTCCACTTAGTCAAAGATCCAGCAAGAAAAATACAGGCAAGCTCAGAGTGAGCTCTACAGCAAGTTATTTAGCACCTGTATCACCTGTGACCAATTAACCCCTCCCCTTAGTTAGCAGACTGAAGGAGGGCAAAGAAAGGAAGACAAAAAAATGCTATTTAAAAAGTGCTAAAAGCTTTTACTTTTTTTTTAATCACTTTTTCTGTCAAAGACCCAAAGAAGAACATAAAACTACTACAAGTACCAGCAGTCAAAAGTAAAATGTTTTCACTTTCCACTCAAATTTCCCACTCTTTTTAGCTATCAGCCAGCAAAAATGCTTGTGCTGTAGTGAGAAATGCCAGATCACGTCCATGTACGTGATCTGGCACAGCGGGACTGCTCTGCCACAGTAACACTGCAGTGAGTGGTGTAGAAGTGATTAAAGTGTATTTTTCCCCCTCAAAAAAATTTGAGTTTGAGAAAATACCGTGTGGCATAAAAATATGCAACACTCACCATTTTAATCTCTAGGGCCTTTGCTTAAAAATATATATATAATTTTTGAGGGTTCTAAGTAGTTTCCTAGCACAAAAATTTTGTTTTTTTACATTTATTACAGGTACTTCTATAGCACCATCAATTTACACAGCACTTTACACACACACTATATATATATATATATATATATATATATATATATAAATAAATATTGTACATTCACAGCAGTCCTTACCTCTCAAGGAGCGTACAATCTAAGGTCCCTAACTCACATTCATCATACACATATTGGGGTCAAATTAGAGAGGATCCAATTAACCTACCAGCATGTCTTTGGAGTGTGGGAGGAAATCGGAGTACCCAGAGGAAACCCACTCAGGCACAGGGAGAAAATGCAAACTCCAGGCGGGTGGTGCCGTGGTTGGGACTTGAATCCATGACCCTAGTATTGCCAGGCGGAAGTGCTAACCATTTAGTCACTGTGCTGCCCCATTTAGGAACGGAAAGTCAGACTTGGCCCAGACTGGAAGTGGTTAAACTTCTGGAGTACAAAACTGCAAAGGACTGAGGTAAGGAGAGACAATCTTTTAAGAAAGGCATCCTCCAGGGTCCACGCAGACAACATGCAAATGTTTGCACTGGCAGATTTCTAATATGTCACTAGCTAAGGTCAAAGATAGACGCTTGAAAAGAAACTAAGTGTAAATGCATTTTTGCAGAACAGATATAACCACTTCCCTTTACAGCAATTTTTCACACACATTAAAAAAAAAAATCAACATTTTAGGCCATAGAATTACTTAAATGTTCCAGCATCTTTTTTTATTTTACAAGGCCTCTGCATTCAGAAAAAAATAAAGATGGTAGTTGTATTTTTTTTAATGTTACACAACTGGTTATTGACTCAATTTTTTCAGAATTATAAAAACATCGTATGTTTTAATGGCCATAAACACAATTTAATCTCCATTTTTTTGTACAAAATAAAAAGTGAGGTAGTGTTGAGTAAATAGATACCAAATATGTCAAGCTTTAAAACTTCATGAACCTGTGAAATGGCAAAAAAATGCAATACTCAACATTAGCAATAGGTAATGCTTTAAAGCCCAAGTTTAAACTTCCCCCCACTTTCTTTTTCAAATTAGCACAAGGGACAGTACTTACTATCAATGCAAAGAGTATGCCTGTCCTTTCTGTACCCTCCTCCATTCATATGATTCAGAAGACTTCAGATTTATTTTACTGTTCCTTGCATGAATATAAAAAGAAAAGTGTTTCACTAAACTTAGGCTTAAAATTCATTTACAGCTCATCAGTTTAGAGTTAACCATAAATGGAGGACCAAGAATTATTGCTCTTACATGTGCTGCAATAAATCACATATGCAGGGGCGGACTGACAACTCATGGGGCCCCCAGGCAATAGGGGATCATGGGGCCCCTGTGTCCTTGCCCAAACTCAAAAAAGCCTATGAAAAAAGGTACCAGGGGCATCTCATGGGGCCCCCTACTGATCCCAGGCCCTCGAGCAGTGCCCTAGTTTCCAAATGGTCAGTCCACCCCTGCACATATGGCAAAATCATTTACATACACATGTGCTCTGTGGATGCTTTTGTAATTGTATGTGTGACTGTGTTGCAACAGGGGTGATTTTAATTGTTTTTTTTAGAATACACATTTTACCTCTTTCTGCACTTAAAGGGATTCTAAAGACATTTTTTAAAATAACAAAACATATACATACCTGCTTTGTGCAACGGTATTGCAGAGTGGTCTTGAACCTCCTCCTCTTCCGTGTCTGCCCCCATAGCAAACAGCTTGCTATGGGAACAGACATTCGGGCTGTCTCCTGAGCCATGCGTGGCTCAGCCCAAGCTCCTGCTCCCTCATCACAGGCCTTAAATGACAGCAGCATGAGCCAACTGCACAGAGACTAGCACCGCTGCAGATGGTTTTACACAGAGCAGCCCAATCCTGCTCTTCTGGGGTCCCCCTCCAGCGCTCCTGGCCCCTTCCCCCTGCCAAGTGCCCCCATAGCAAGTGCCTATTGACACAGAGCACGGCTCAGCTCTGTCCCCTGTTCCCTCCTCACTGGCTGTGATCAACAGCAACCAATGGCTGTCTCTCTGTCCAATGCGGAGGAGAGAGAAAAAAAGATTGTTTTGGGATTTTTAACTAGTTTAAACATACTGTATGTAGTAATACTGTATATTACATCATTGCTTAGTTGCAGCTTTGCTTACAACTTAAAGGTTGCTTCCTTTTTAATGTAAGCACGTTTATAAAACCCAAACGCACTCTAATAAACTTTGGAACAGCCTTGGAAACATGCCTAGTGTGCTTGTGTCTGTTCACTCGCTGCAGCGAAAGTGATAACAACTAGGAGCCACTAATCAATGCTTTCACAGAACTTTGCTGTGAATAACTAAACTTCAAAACAGTGTTGCACTGAGACATTTCTTGATTAGAGAAAACACTGCACAACTTGGGTTATACAAATGGTCTTTATTTTCCATATCTAGGGAAAATGAAAGAATTACTTTTCCCAAAAGAACTTCCTAGTTATCCCTGCTACATTCGAAGATTAACACTTTTACTGACAAGCTTTTTTTTTGCACCAATATACAAAATGCTCATTGCCTACTTAAGAACACACTTAAAAGCCCAAAAGCATATTTTTTTCTAAAAGCAAGATACTTTTAAAACAAATAGTGGTAGTTGCAAATTTTTATGTCACATGATATTTAAGCTATTATTTATCAAATCTATATTTTTCAGTAGAAAAGTACTCAAAATAATTTTAGCATATGTTAGATAATGAGTTTATGTGAAATCTCCATTAAATACTGTAAATAATATTGTAATTCTGAATATATTTCAGTTAGAGCTGTATCAGTCTGGGTGTGCAATATGTATTCCCATAAATTCCTGTTCTATACTGTAGATACCATAGTTGTCAAAGGGAATATTCTATTAATTACACCTTCTTTACTGTATAACAGACATCTTTGCTGAGAATCCTCTTTCAGACAGGTGGGTGCCAGAGTTAGTTTATTTAACAATGGGACAGACATATTGGGTTCCCAAATATGCACTTCAAATGATATCTCATTTAGATATGCAATGAAGATGGCCAGCCATTCATGAATACTTAGTTTCCCAGGAAAAGGTCATGAACTGGCATGCTTAAATTCCATAAAGGGGGTGCCAAGATTTGCCTAAATTATGTTGGTGTATGCTAAATACAGGGGATTTGAAGTTAGCCAATTATGAAAGGGAATAGACTGGCCAACCAATCAGAGATACTTTATGAAAATTAATTGAGGAGAGGCCTATAACTATGGACACAAGAGAGAAAAAGAGCCTCTCTTTGGAACACCAGAGGAAGGGAATGGAACTTTTATGTCCAGTTCCATGGTAATTATGGAATATATCCCTTGCACTTGTATTTAAATATTTGTCTTGTGTCTTTTCTGTATCACTATTTGTATTTTGTATTGTGTTCGAGCTTTCTTAACCTTCCTAGTGGTTTTCCCGAGTCTGACTCGGGGTAAATCTAGCTGTTAAAAGCGGTAACTCCGAGCCAGACTTGGGGTCACCGCAAACGAAATACCTGGTCCCTGCGATCCGTGTCCCGGGTCCTGAGCCGTATGAAACCATCCCCTCCGTCCATCTCCTATCTTTCCCTGCTTCCCTGGTATCTCGCGCTGATCAGTGTAATCAGCCTGAGCAAGCCATGCTGTGCCGTTGGGGGGGCGGGGCTTGCGGGAGGCGCGAGTTATAAAAATAGATCAGTGTCAAAATAAAGTGTTACTCTAGTGCATACATTGTAACTTTACCTCAGATATTTCCATGAGCTACTTGAACTGAGTGATAGCGACTCATGTGACAATTTGTCTTCAGACACCGACAGTGAAGACAGTGGCGAATCTGAGATTGACGTGAGTGATCTGCTCATGTGGTGCACTATTGATTGCGGTACGCCAGCGCCACCAAGATTTCCGTTTACCGGCACGCACCTGGTATGAAAGTCCACATTGAAGGTGACAACCTCTCGTCGTACTTAGAATTGTTTCTGACTGATGAGGTTATTGAAATTATCGTGACGGAGACAAATAGGTACTGTTATGGACCAACCGGTGGTAGCCTCTAGCGCTCCACAGACCAGAATTCCCCAGGGTGCGGAATCTAAGTCCCGACCTGCTTGTTCACCAGAGCCCCTGATGTTGGGGATGGACTTGGAGCAAACCGAAACCAGGTCGCGGCCCCTGGGTGCAACCAGCTGTGGTAGAGGCACTTGTCGGTGGTACGTAGCAGGTGAGAGTCTGATGTGAGGAGGCGGAGTGAGCGAAGTCAGACAGGCCAGGTCGGTAACAGCGGAGGCAGGTCAGTAAAAAGGGCAGGCAGAAGAATAAAACGGGTCACAGTCCAGGTTCGGCAACAGGAGATCAAAAGGTACAGGATTAGACAGTAGAATGGTCAGAGAAGCCAGTGGTCAGAGCAGGAGACAGTCAACGAATCAGGGTCAGGCAGGGTCGGCAGCAAAGCAATCTCTCAGGACACAGGATACAGGAAAAGACCATACGGCAACTAAGGCACAGTCAGAGCCTGTTTAAATAGGGCGCCCTGCCCTCCTATTGGTGCCAGGCGCGTGTCCGCGTTCGCAAATGCGCATGCGCGAGCACCGTTGCCGTTGCGGGCGCCCAGGTCCTAGTGCCCGCATGCTAGTGCGCCCCGGCATACCGCGCATGCGCAGACTTGTGCGCCGCGGTCCAGCCCGAGATCCCTGACAGGTACACAGTGCAACAACTAGTTGCTCCACACAGCAGGTTTTCACGAAGCAGAAAGTGGGAACCTGTGACAAAAGAGGACATTTGGGTGTTTCTCGGCCTAATTGTTCTGCAAGGAGTGGTGGGGAAACCGCTGCAGAAGTGGTACTGGACCACCAACAAAATGCTTGCCACGCCGTTCTTTGGCACAGTCATGTTGGAGTACAGCTTTTCCCTTATTATGAAGTTTTTGCACTTCGCAAATAATGAGGATTTTGATGAAACAACTCATCCGGCTCCCAAGCTAAAAAAAATTTGGGAAGTCTCCCAAATAATTGTAAGAAATTTCCAGCAGAGCTATGTGCCAGAGAGAGACATTAGCATAGATGAAAGTCTAATGGCCTACAAAGGAATGCTCAGCTGGATACAATATATCGCATCCAAGAGTGCATGATTTGGTGTCAAATCCTACCTGCTGTGCGAATCCTCTACTGGCTACATATGGAACACAGTTATATACACCGGTTGTTAAGCACCGCCTGGTGGCGTCTCTAGCAGCCCACAGCACGGGATTCCTCAGGGTGCGGGGTCTAAGTCCCAATCTGATTATTCACCAGGGCCCCTGATGGTAGGGATGGACTTGGAGCAGACTGAGACCAGGTCGCGGCCCCTGAGTACGTCCGGCAATGGTAGAGATCGTCGTCAGAGGTGTGCGGGGAAAGGAGTCTGATGTGAAGAGGCTGGCAGACCTGGTAACAGGGACAGATCCGTGCGGGATGGATGGATCATCTGGGTAACGTAAGGCGTAGTCAGGCAGGCCAGGTCAGCAACGTGTGGGCAGCGAGGTACTGGAGGAGCAGGCAGAGAATGGTCAAGGTCACGAGCCGGGTTCAGTAACTAACGGGCAGCACAGTACAGAGGATCAGGCAGAAGGATGGTCAGGCTAGCCAGCGGTTAAACAGGAGACGGTCAGCAGGGTGGGGAACAATGCAGAGGCCGGCAACAGCAGATTCACAGGATCAGATATCAGGAACAGAGCAGATAAGACCAAACGGCAATTTGACATACCTCCTGTCCTGTTTAAATAGCCCGCCCTGCGCTGTCATTGGTGTCAGGCGCGTGTCCACGATCACGAGTGCGCATGCGCGGCCGTCGCGATTGCCCAGGTCCCGCTGCTCGCTAGCTAGGGTGCATCGGTGTTCTGCGCATGCGCCGCCCGGTGCATCGCGGCAGAACCACCGATTCCTGACATTGCCCCCCCTATGGACAGCCGCCGGATGCCCAATTGTTCTCTCCTGCGTGGGCGATTACGAGAAAACTCCCGAATTAGTCTAGAGGCATGGATGTTCTGGGCTGGTTCCCATGAGTTTTCCTCCGGGCCGTAACCTTTCCATTTAATGAGGAATTGGGTCTGGCCTCTCCTTTTCCTGCAATCTAGAATTGTTTCGACCTCAAATTCCTCTTCCCCATCAATGTTAATGGCCTTCGGAGGTCTAGATCTCTGGTTAGGGAATGAATCCGGTGCCACGGGTTTCAACAAGGACACGTGAAAAACTGGGTGTATTTTAAAGGATTCGGGGATTATGAGTTCATATGCCATCTCGTTAATTTTCCGTTTCACCTTGAATGGACCCATGAATCTTGGTCCTAATTTCCTTGATGGGCAAGACATTTTCAGGTTTGTTGTGGCTAGCCAGACCTGGTCCCCAGGGTGCAGAACAAGTTTGCCTGTCCTCCTCTTATCGAAGGCCTTTTTACTATCTTTTTGGGCTCTTGAGATAGCCTCCTGTAGAACCTTGTTATTCGCTGAGAAGAACTGTAACATATCCTGTGTAGCTGGTACTGGACTCTCTGGAATCGTGTCGGGTAGAAATGTGGGATGGAATCCGTAGTTGGCGAAAAACGGAGATTGTTGAGTAGCAGAGTGGCTTGCATTGTTATATGTGAATTCGGCCAGTGGCAAGAGAGTCAGCCAATCATCCTGGAGGAAAGAAGTGTATCTACGGAGATACTGCTCCAGAGTCTGGTTTGTGCGTTCCGTCTGCCCGTTGGTCTGTGGATGGTATGCCGAAGATAATGACAGTTTGATTCCCAGGGTCTCGCACAGTGCTCTCCAGAATTTAGAGGTGAACTGAACCCCCCTATCTGAGACGATGTCCTTTGGGACCCCATGAAGTCTTACCACTTCCTTCACGAAGACTTGTGCTGTCTCTGCAGCTGACGGCATGTTCCTCAGAGGCAGGAAATGGACCATTTTGGACAGGCGGTCCACCACCACGAAAATGGCGGTATGATCTTGGGATGGTGGGAGCTCCACGATGAAGTTGATGGAAATCATCTCCCATGGCCTGTTAGGTATGGGTAAGGGTCGTAGCAGACCCCAAGCCTTGCTCCTGGAGGGCTTGTTTCTCTGGCAGACGGCACAGGTTTTCCCATACGCTTCACAATCCTTAGTCATGCTGGGCCACCAGAACACACATTGCAGGAGTTCCAATGTCTTCTGCACCCCGAAGTGGCCAGCCAAAGGATGATCATGGCAGTGACCCAAAACTGCGGTACAGGACTCTTTGGGCACCATGATCCGTCCCTCCTTCCACCAAAGTCCTTCCTTACTTTGCAATGAAACTCCTGGTGGGCTCGGCATCCCTACGAATGCAGCCTGCAGTTGGGACCGTACCTCGGTCTGTAGAGCGAGGAAATTCCCAGTAGACAGGATGGTGTCCGGATTGTGGGGTTCTTCAGGGTCTTCAAACATACGCAAGAGTGAGTCGGGTTTTGTGTTCTTCGATCCCGGCCTGTATGTGATGTGGAACACAAACCTCGAGAAAAAGAGTGCCCACCTAGCCTGACGTGGCCTCAAGCGCTTCGCCGTCCTCAGGTACTCCAGATTCTTGTGGTCTGTGAAGATCAGGATTGGGTGTGTGGCTCCCTCCAGTAGGTACCTCCACTCCTCTAATGCTGCCTTGATGGCCAGAAGTTCCCGGTCCCCAATATCATAATTCCTCTCCGCAGACAAAAGTTTTCTGAGAAGAAGGCCACAGGGTGCATCAGTTCCTTGACACGCTTCCTCTGAGATAGCACAGACCCTACCGCGTTCTCAGACGCGTCTACCTACAGAATGTAGGGCAACGAGGAATCTGGGTGGCTCAGTATGGGGGACTTGGTGAACAGCCTCTTCAAGGACTTGAAGGCCATCTGTGCCTCAGGTGTCCACCTAAACGCACCCCTTGTCTGGTGAGTTGGGCGATGGGGGACACGAGGCCTGAAAATTTTTTTATAAATTATCTATAAAAATTGGCGAAGCCAATGAATCGCTGCACACCATTCTTGTCCACCGGCACCGGCCATTCCAAAATCGCAGAGATCTTTTGGGGGTCCATGGCTACTCCAGTGGTGGAAATGATTAGTCCCAAGAAGGAAATGCTGTGTTGCTCGAAACTGCACTTCTCTGCCTTTGCGTACAGCCCATGTTGAAGGAGCCATCCCAGCACACTTCTAACGTGACCTCTATGCTCTTCCAGGGACGCAGAGAAAATCAGGATGTCATCTAAATAGATGACCACAAAAACGTCCAGAAAATCTCTGAACACACTATTGATGAAGTGTTGAAAGGTTGCTGGGGCATTACACAGAACGAAGGGCATCACCAAATACTCGAAATGCCCAAACCTAGTACGGAAGGCTGTCTTCCACTCATCTCCCTCCCGAATGCGGACCAAATTGTAAGCCCCCCTTAGATCAAATTTTGTGAAAATGGATGCTGTCCTGAGCCTCTGAAATAATTCTGGCACCAAGGGAAGCGGGTAGCGGTTCTTTACCGTGATCTTATTTAGTTCCCTGTAGTCCACGCAGTGTCTCAGGGATTTATCTTTCTTCTCAACAAAGAAAATTCCCACCCCGGCCGGGGATGTGGAAGGGCGAATGAACTCCTGGAGATTCTTATCTATATACTCCTTAAGTACCCCCAATTCTCTCTCTGAAAGGGGAAAAATTCGCCCGAAGGGTACCTCAGATCCTCGAAGCAGGTCAATCGGGCAGTCATAGGGCCTATGTGGGGGAAGGTTGTCCGCTCATCATTTGCTAAACACGTCAAGATAGCTGTGGTAGGCCGGGGGAATGAGTTGTGTCAGTTCTGCGTCAGTGTCTAAGCATAACAGAGAGCGTGGAGCCAAAGGCGCCTGGGAACAGCAATGCTCCCGACAGTATGGGGAGCTGAACTGGAGGGTACTGGTTTTCCAATTAATCTGGGGGTCGTGTGCCCGTAGCCAAGGAAGCCCCAGAATAATTGGAAACAGAGGGGATGCGATGGCATCCAAAACGAAGGAACTCTTGATGGTGCCCAGCCACCGTAACACAGAGAGGTGGCGTCTCCCGGCCTACCACTCCTGATTTGATTCGGGACCCATCGGCCAAAAAGATGTTTAGCCCACATTCCTTGGTTTGTAGGGGGATCTGATGCTGTGCTGCAAAACCTAGATCTACAAAGCAGCTACAGGCCCCGGAATCAACGATTGCAGTCGCTGACACGGTCCTTCCAGGAAGCTGAAAAGAGATAGGTACTGCTAAGTAACTAGAACTATTAATGGCAGTGGAAGATGTGGCAGAAAACACAGATGCACACTTACCCAATTTTGCTGGGCAGGAACGTACCATGTGGCCCGCTTCCCCACATTACAGGCACAGATTGTTGAGCCGGCATCTCTGGCATTCCTCGAACGTTAATGAGGGACGAGTTAACCCCACTTGCATGGGTTCAGGGGCGTCTGCTGTCTCCGGGTAACGATTTCCAGTAGGCAAAGCACCCTGCACTGGGACACGGGGTAACACCCACGTAGGCCTCTGACCCTGGCCGGATCTCTCCATCCTGCGTTCCCGCAACCGTCGGTCAATCTGGATGGCCAGAGTGATGAGGTCTTCTAACGTGGCTGGTATACCCACCCTGGCTAATTCGTACTTTAATGGCTCGGACAAACCTATGCGGAACTGGTGGAGCAGGGCCGCATCGTTCCACTGCGTATCCCCCATCCAACGCCTGAATTCTGCCGCATACTCTTCGGCCGCCCTACGACCCTGTCGGAGTGTTTGTAGGGACGATTCGGCCAAAGCTGTTCGTTGGGGGTCATCATAAAGAAGTGCCATCGCCTCAAAGAAGGTTAAAACCGACTCCAGCTGTGGTTGACGGGTCTCCAGTAAACGGTGGGCCCAGGCCTGGGGTTCGTCCTGCAGCAGCGAAATGACAAATCCCACCTTCACGGATTCTGTTGAAAATGTCCATGGCTTCAGACTGAAGTAGAGCTGGCAGGCATTGCGGAAGGCCCTGAACTTAGTGCGGTCCCCATTGAACCGCTCTGGCGTAGGCACACGAGGTTCTGGTACAGCTCCGGCAGGCGTTTCCGGGAGGCTTCCGGCCGACGATGAGGGACCCGAGTTATGGGATGCAGGGGCGGAAGTAGTTAACGTCTGAATCCGTCCTTCCAAGTGGGTATAACCCTCCTGCAGCGTCTTTACTGCCTGGGTTAGTGTTGCCAGGTGCTGACATATATCCTCCAATGGGGATGGTCCTCTTCCAGGCTCCGACATTTGGCCGTTTGGTACTGTTAAGCACTGCCTGGCGGCGTCTCTAGCAGCCCACAGCACGGAATTCCTCAGGGCACGGGGTCTAAGTCCCAATCTGCTTATTCACCAGGGCCCCTGATGGTAGGGATTGACTTGGAGCAGACTGAGACCAGGTCGCGACCCCGGAGTACGTCCGGCAATGGTAGAGAGCGCCGTCAGAGGTGTGCGGGGAAAGGAGCCTGATGTGAAGAGGCTAGCAGACCTGGTAACAGGGACAGATCTGTGCGGGATGGATGGATGGATCGTCTGGGTAACATAAGGCGTAGTCAGGCAGGCCAGGTCAGCAACGTGTGGGAAGAGAGGTACTGGAGGAGCAGGTAGAGAATGGTCAAGGTCACGAGCCGGGTTCAGTAACTAGCGGGCAGCGCGGTACAGAGGATCAGGCAGAAGGATGGTCAGGCAAGCCAGGGGTTAAACAGGAGACGGTCAGCAGGGTTAGGAACAATGCAGAGGTCGGCAACAGAAGATTCACAGGATCAGATGTAAGGAACAGAGCAGATAAGACCAAACGGCAATTTGACATACCTCCTGTCCTGTTTAAATAGCCCGCCCTGCGCTGTCATTAGTGCCAGGCGCGTGTCCGCGATTGCGAGTGCGCATGCGCGACCGTCGTGATCGCCCAGGTCCCGCTGCTCGCTGGCTAGGGTGCATCGGTGTTCTGCACATGCGCCGCCCGGCACATCGCGGCAGAACCACCGATTCCTGACACCGGTAAAGGAACAAAATTTGATCCCAAGTACAGCAACTACGGAATGGCAACATCTTCCGTCCTGTCACTGATTGAGCCTCTGCTAATTCAATGCTACTGTGTAACGACGGGCAATTTCTACACATCTCTAGAACTTTACGAGGTTCTTCTTCAGCACAAATGGATGCATATGGAACCGTTCGGGCTAACCGGTGCAACCTGCCATCGATGTTTGCAAAAAACAATGCCTCCACAGTGATGGTACAAACTAGAGATGAGCGAATCGAACCAGGCGAACCGGAATTCGATACGAATTTCAGGAAAAATTCGATTCGCGTCGAATCTGAATATTTGCCTACTTCGGGTGCGCGAATCGGATTTTTCCCGATCAGCCGGCAAAAGTGTCCCTGCAGAGAGCTCCGCTATTTCTGACAGTTCTCTGACAGAAGGAACACATGTACAGCGGTTGAAACATTGTATCTATTAGTTTCCATTTAGGATACAGATGTTTCAACCGCTGTACATGTGAAGAAGCTGTCAGAGAACTGTCAGAAATAGAGGAACTCTGCACATACACTTTTTTCCGGCTTGGAATTAATCTTATTTTCATCCTACTTCTTCTTCTTCATCCTCATCCTCAGAAGAAGAAGAGGATGAGGATGAAGAAGAAGAAGAAGAAGAAGAAGAAGAAGTAGGATGAAAATAAGAATAATTCCAAGCCGGCAAAAAGTGTATGTGCAGAGTTCCTCTATTCTGCAGATACACTTAGAGGAGCTCTGCACATACACTTTTTGCCGGCTTGGAATTAATCTTATTTTCATCCTACTTCTTCTTCTTCTTCTTCTTCTTCTTCATCCTCATCCTCAGAAGAAGAAGAAGAGGATGAGGATGAAGAAGAAGAAGTAGGATGAAAATAAGAATAATTCCAAGCCAGCAAAAAGTGTATGTGCAGAGTTCCTCTATTCTGCAGATACACTTAGAGGAGCTCTGCACATACACTTTTTGCCGGCTTGGAATTAATCTTATTTTCATCCTACTTCTTCTTCTTCATCCTCATCCTCAGAAGAAGAAGAAGAGGTGAGGATGAGGATGAAGAAGAAGTAGGATGAAAATAAGAATAATTCCAAGCCGGCAAAAAGTGTATGTGCAGAGTTCCTCTATTCTGCAGATACACTTAGAGGAAGCTCTGCACATACACTTTTTGCCGGCTTGGAATTAATCTTATTTTCATCCTACTTCTTCTTCTTCTTCATCCTCATCCTCAGAAGAAGAAGAAGAGGATGAGGATGAAGAAGAAGAAGAAGAAGTAGGATGAAAATAAGAATAATTCCAAGCCGGCAAAAAGTGTATCTGCAGAATGTCATTTATGGAAACAAATAGATACAATGTTTCAACCGCTGTATGGAGTGAATGTCCCAGAACTGTCAGAAATAGACTATTTATGACAGTTCTGGGACATTCCCTCCATACAGCGGTTGAAACTGCTGTATGGAGTGAATGTCCCACAACTGTCAGAAATAGACTATTTATGACAGTTCTGGGACATTCCCTCCATACAGCGGTTGAAACCGCTGTATGGAGTGAATGTCCCACAACTGTCAGAAATAGACTATTTATGACAGTTCTGGGACATTCCCTCCATACAGCGGTTGAAACCGCTGTATGGAGGGAATGTCCCACAACTGTCAGAAATAGACTATTTCTGACAGTTCTGGGACATTCACTCCATACATGTCCCAGAACTGTCAGAAATAGACTATTTCTGACAGTTCTGGGACATTCCCTCAATACAGCGGTTGAAACCGCTGTATGGAGTGAATGTCACAGAACTGTCAGAAATAGACAGAAACTGTCACAGAACTGTTCTTCTTCTCATCCTTCTTCTCATCCTTCTTCTCATCCTTCTCCTTCTTCTCATCCTTCTCCTTCTTCTCATCCTTCTCCTTCTTCTCATCCTTCTCCTCCTTCTCCTTCTTCTCATCCTTCTTCTCATCCTTCTCCTTCTTCTCATCCTTCTCCTTCTCCTTCTTCTCATCCTTCTCCTTCTTCTCATCCTTCTCCTTCTCCTCATCCTTCTCCTTCTTCTCCTTCTTCTCATCCTTCTCCTTCTCCTTCTTCTCATCCTTCTCCTTCTCCTCATCCTTCTCCTTTTCCTTCTTCTCCTCCTTCTCCTTCTCCTCATCCTTCTCCTTCTTCTCATCCTTCTCCTTCTCCTTCCTCATCTCCAAGGGCATTTAAATTAAAGGTACAGTGTTCTGCACTAATTTAAAGGCTCTCTGAAGCCTAGAAACCCTTTTTATAAGTAGCGAATTAATTCGCATCGAATCGAATTTCTTCCTGGAATTCGCCGAATCAGCCGAATCGAATTTTTGAAAAATTCGCTCATCTCTAGTACAAACAAAAAGGTGGGAAAAACATCCAGAAGCAGCAGGTTGTTATTGACTACAACAGTCCCATGGGAGGTGTCGACAGAGCTGACCAAGCTATGACATTCTATCCAGCGATGAGAAAGCAGCAGAGGAAATACCACAAAAAGATTTTCCGGCATCTTCTGGAACAGTGCTTGTGGAATGCCTATATTCTGTTTCACAAAAACAGTGACAAGCCTGTGGTTCATGCAAACTTTATCTGGAGAGTTGCGGAATCCATTTTCCTCAAGCATCAAACACCATCAGTGTCTGTGGGTAGATCCGGATAACATGCTGTGGGAGTTATCAACCTAGAACGCCTGACTGGACGTAATTTTATGGACCACTCCCACCAACCCATAAAAAGGCAGCACCTACACGGATGTGCATGGTATTTTGCTCTCGGCGAGATGAGAGTGGAAATAAAATCCGCAAGGAAACGAGGTTCCACTGTCCTGATTGCGATGTCAGACTTTGTGCAGTCCAATGTTTCAAAATATACCACACCCGTGATGTTTTCTAGAATATGCAGTGTCTATATAATATTGTTTGGAGGGGAGTTCCGTGTGTTTGATTTGATTACATTATTTAATTTATTATTATATTATTATTTTTATTATATTATAATTTATCAAACTTTATTGCACCAGGATGTCTACTAGACTCTTGTTTTAAACAGATTTCAGTGAGTTATTACTAGGAATTACAGGCCTACAATAAAAAAAAACAACATATTTCCATTGAAAACAATGTACCGCTTTGAGCACAGAAATACTGACATAATCATACCACTAGGAAGGTTAATATTGTTTCTTTTATGTAACTAGATAGATTGTTTGTGTTAGTTTAGACCTCCATTCTATTCACTAATAAAATTTTGGTTGTTGTGTTAAACCTTTCACTTCCGGGTAAGAACTCTTCATTTACCAAATCATATCAGAGAAATATTATATTTCATAATCTATAGATTTGGTCAACACATACACAATGGATCACCCATTTTTGTAAAGTATACAGTAAAAGATGAGTTTGTGGCAATAGATACCATTTATCTCAAACCTTGTGTGCAACTGTGGAATGGTAAAAAAACAAAACAAAACAAAACAAAAACTGTGCTACCACATATTTTCGATAGGAGATTAAGACCATTACTTAAGCCTTATTCACACTACCATAAGAAAAACACATTTAAAACTGTTTTATATTTACGGATCTGAACATGACTGAATTGTTTTCAAATGGAGATGTTCACACAGATGTGTAAACATGCACTATCCATGGAGGTGTGGCCGGGATGTGAGCTGAGGCAGACGTGCAGCTGACGAGCTCTTGCCATCCTGTAATTAATCAGTTGTCATCCGGACTCTATTGGGAGGGTGAGACCCTCTGATCTCCTTGATCTCTAGCCCCACCCTCTGCCCTTACCTCTGATGCCATTCAGGAGCCGTTCTGCCAAGCAGAGACCCCCGTCCCTCCCTGGCTCCGATCACGCGACCAGACGCCATCTTGGTCGAGCGACCGCAGGCCTTGCTAGTGGAGATGGACGCGGACCCAGGTGATCCCTCTGTCCCATGCACCCCGACCTGGGTGGCACCCCCAGATCCTCCAATATCCCCCTCAGATGGTACATTAACCATCCTGGCAGCTATTGAACTGAGCAAAACCTCCCTCTTGGTTCGCATAGATAAGCTGGCTGAAGAATGTAATTTAATCCGTGCTGATTTGGATAAATTTAAAGGCCGCATCACTGAAACTGAATCCAGACTCTCTATTATAGAGTATCTCACTGCAACTCACGCCAATTCTATAGCTGTTTTGCAACGTTCAGTGTCCACTCTGACAGCCAAAGCAGATGACACCGAAAATTGACTTAGACGCAATAATGTTAGGATACTGGGTCTTCCTGAGGGTGCAGAAGGCGAGAAGCCATCAGAATTTGCACAATTATTTTTTAAAGAAATCCTTGATCCCCTATGTTTCATCCACTTATGTGGTGGAAAGGGCGCACAGGGTACCACCTGGCCGCAATACACCAGGTAACAATCCGCGCCCATTCCTGGTGTGTTTTCTAAATTACCATGACAGAGATATCATCCTTTCTGAGGCCAGGAAACGCCCTGCTTTACAATTTGGAAATGCTTCCATTATGTTATTCCCGGATTTTTCAGCTGAATTACTGAAGAAAAGGAAAACATTTACTGATATTCGCAGACGCCTTTGTGACAAAAATATTAAATACAGTATGTAATATCCCAGTCGCCTTCGTGTGCAATATGAGGGATCCTCCTGTTTTATTGACTCCCCTACTGATGCAGATGGATGGTTTTCTACTCTGCGGTAACTATTGCTTTCCTGAGAAGTCATGCTTGTTTGTTTGCACTACTTTATATTCAGCCTTGCGTTACCTCCATGGGGCCCCACTTCCTGTTAAGGGACATTCTCTCTTTTTGGTCTACTCCATTGGCGACGATCCTGTTTTTTATCTAGCTCTGGATGCAACTTGGGAAAGTCCCGTGGTTTACCAGGGATTGCAGTCTAACCGGTGAATCCTTATCTCATAAGTATGGAGACGGTTTGGGCCATTTCCATCAGATGTTCTGCGGATGACCATAATCCTATACTGGAGCTCTTTAGCCTTGGCTTGTCTATTGATGAACTACCCCCCCCCCCTCCTCCCCATTCTCAGTTCTTTCCTGAAGACGTCTGATTCGTGGGACTACCCTATTGTTTTAGCCTAGTTGCTATTGTAGGGAAGGACTTCAAGTTTTGTTAAGGGTATAAACTGACTGGTCAGTTGTTGGGGTTACGGGTTAGTAGGGTGGTTCTACTATTGTTTATGAAAAGTATGTTCACGTTTGTATATGACAACCGTACGCTCCTTAGATTTCTGTTGTGGCGGGATTTGGGGTATTTGTGGGCGGTAGGAGGCTATGGAAGCCCCCCTCTAGGGCTGGTGGCCTTCTCCCCCTATTGGCCCTTTCCTTTTCTTCCCTTTTTGGTTCACTTAGGTGATATATGTCCCTCCTTCCATGATTTCTTATCTTGAATATTTAATGGAGCTTATAGTGATCTCATGGAATGTCTGAGGTTTAAACCATAAATTTAAAAGGTCCCTAATGTTTAAATTTCTCCAATCTCACAAACCACATATTCTTTTTTTGCAAGAAACTCATCTCCTGGGTAGTAAAATATTATCCCTCTGTAGGGCCTGGGTGCAACAGGCTTTTCATGCTACGTATTCTAGTTATGTGAGATGGGTTGCTATACTCTTGAATAAATCCTTACAGTGTACTGTAGTGCAGGTATGTTTAGATACTGGGGGCAGATTTATTATTTTAATCCTAGAGATTTGCAATGTGAAATATGCTTTTGTCATTGTTTATTTGCTACCGCCTTTCTCTGCTGAGGTATTATATAAGATACAGGAACGGTTGGCCCCGATACAGGTCCCTGAGGTGATTATTGCTGGTGACTTTAATACAGTACTTGATGTCTCTTTGGACTCCTTGAACCCTAGGAGGACCGTCTGTCCGGATTTGGAGATATGGTCCCAAGACTTTGGTTTGACTGAGCTGTGGAGGCTTCAACATCCTGGGGTACGTTACTACTCATGTTTCTCGGCAACTCAAAGGTCGGCCTCTAGAATTGATCTTGCCTTTGGCTCTCGTTCATTGTCCAGATCAGTGCAGAGGGCTGCTTACCTACCGGCAGGTATCTCTGATAATTCCCCACTAGCGTTGACATTAAGGTTGGGAAACGGGAGCCACCCCGGATGTTGGAGACTGGATCCTAAGTGGAATCGCAATGCCAAAGTACAAGAGTTGTTATCTGGGTCCTGCTCTCAATTTTGGGAAATGAATGCCCAGTCTACCTCCCCTCTGTTAATTTGGGACGCTTTCAAGGCTTATACACGAGGGCAATTAAAACGACAAGGAAGGATTTCACCAACAACACCACTTCTGTGTTGGAACCTAATGTTGCCAATATGGTTTCTAAATTCACAGAATCTCCTATTGAGGACAATTATGTCGGGTTGACTGGGGCCCGCAGGGAGCTGGAACTACATTTTACGTCCCTGTCCCATGCGGATGCAGCCCTTCTTGCGGGCAGATTGTTTGAATCTGGTGATAAGGATGGCAAATTGTTGGCAAATTTAGTGGCTGAGTTTCATCAGCAGAGAATAAATTTCTCGACTTTTGTCCTCTATGGATGACCTCCTTCTAGGGCATTCTCAGATCCTGCAAGAATTTAGAAGTTATTTTCAGTCTCTTTATAGTCCTCGCCCCTCTCCAGATCCCATGGTCTTGGGGGATAGATTGGGGATCCTTTCTTTGCCGTGTTTGTCGGACGTTGATGCAGCTGAACTTGACAAAGAAATCACTATCTAGGAAATTGAGCAGCTATTCATTCATTCCGGCCCAATAAAACCCCTGGGCCGGATGGATTGCCTGGGACTGGTATAAATGATATATTTCAGATCTGGCACGGCATCTTTATGAGCTCTTCAGGGAAAGCTTGGTCCAGGGTGTCCTCCCCCTCCATGTATCAGGCACACATTGTCTTGATACCGGAGCCTGGTAAGGATCCTCTACTCTGCTCCTGCTATAGACCCATATCACTATTAAATTATGATTTAAAAATTCTGACTTAAATTTTAGCACAGAGGTTGAGGAAACTCCTTCCTTCTCTCCTAAGTATGGATCAGACTGGGTTTTTCCCTGGGAAATCTACTGATATTAATTTGCGATGTGTTTTGTCACATATTCAATTTCCTTCCACGGAGTCTTCCTCCTGGGTAATGGTCATGCTTGACGTTGAAAGGCGTTTGACTCTGTTGACTGGGTTTATATGTCTAAGGTGTTGGAGCTGATGGGTTTTGGTCAACATTTTAGTTCCTGGTTAAGCATATTATATAGTGATCCCCAGGCCCAGATCAAATTGGGTGGTGACCTTTCTGACCCTTTCCCTGTGGTTAGGGGGACGAGACAGGGATGCCCTCTCTCCCCTGTGCTCTTCACGTTGGTTATGGAGCCTTTGGCTCAGGCCTTGCAGATGTCCCCCGAGGTTCAGGGCATACAGGTGGGCCCTATTACTGAGAAAGTGGCTCTATACGCAGATGATATGGTGTTGTTTCTCCAGGATCCGGGTCCAACCCTTAAGGCGGCCTTGGCCCTGATCTCTCACCATTATCGAGACTAAGGCTTAACTGGGATAAATCTCAAATTCTCCCTATCGACAAGGGTGCTAAAACTTTGCTTGATCCTGACATCCCCTTGCAGTGGGCCTCCACAGTGAAATATTTGGGTATTGTGGTTTCATCAAACCCCTTAGATTTCTGTAGGCACAATTTATTGCCGTTACTCTTGAGGGCGAAGCAATGTATGGTGTCATGGACTAACCTTCCCCTCTCCCTCATAGGCAAGATTAACTTAGTCAAAATTAAACTCCTTCCCTCCTTCCTCTATGTAATCCAACATACTCCAGTCTGGATTCCACGGAAATACTTCAAACAATTTGATGCAGCAGTAGTCTCTTTCCTGTGGGGTTAAAGGCAGCCAAGATTTAAACTAAGGGTGCTGCAGAGACCCTGCACTGAGGGGGGATTGGCCTACCCTGATCTATATTCTTATTACCTTGCGGTGTTGCTCTCTCATGAGCACAACTGGATAGTGGCTGATGAGACCAATGCTGCTGTGGTATAGGAAGCAGCTTTCATGGGCTCTTATGAAGCCCTCCGTAGCCTGTTATATAGGGGTCCAACCACACCGCTTCCCATTACTATGGCTATGAGGGTGGTCCTGCGGGCCTGGCGGTTGCATTTTCCTTTAGAGTTCCGAGTTTGGTCACCCCACACCCCATTGAATCCCTCTTTAAAAGAATTGTTTTTTTCCCTTACCCTCAGGTCTGGGCATCAAAAAAATGTTAAGTATCTTCAGCAGATCTGTGAGGGTGGTACACCCAACATTTGATTCCTTAAAAGCTCAATATGATCTTCCCAACTCCTGTTTTTTTTAGATACATTCACTTATGTCATTCTTTTCATCAACAATTTCAGGGTAGTCCAATACAGTTTCTAGAGTTGGGGGTGTGAGTCCATGCTGTGGGATGAGTCCCTGAGGAAACCCCTCTCCTCTATTTTCAATTCCTTGCAACTGTCAGTCCATATTACATATACTGCATCAGAGACTCCGGCATACCTCCAGTGGAGAACACATCACATTTAGTCATGCAGACACCTCAAAAACTGGCATGTTTAAGTTGTGAACTGCCACCCCCCTATAAGAAGAAGAAAAAGAAAAGAGCTTTCAAAGGACTCCAATCCCTTGCCAACTTGCAATGGAAACAGTCAAACCAGATGTTGACAAGACTGTGCTTGTAAATCACAGGAATAAATACTATTAAAAGGTTCAGTTCACTTTTAGTCGAGTAACATTATTTTCAATTTCAAGTCTTGATGAGTGGGGTGTTTTTGGACACCCCAAATGCTTTGGCTACTCTTGCATTATCCCTTGGACCTACATTGGAATAAAGTTGTATCTGGACATTTTAACAATGGCATGACACTTCAGATTTAATTTTTGTTCCATAAAAGTGATCTGGCATTTAGGGTCCAGGTGAACAAACATTAACAAGTCCACTGCTTCTGTCATAGCCATGAGCTTATTTTAACCCTTTGACTTATGCCTTAACCACTTACCTACCAAGGCACGTTTTCAAAGTATAATTACAGGTTCAACCATTAGAAAAGCAAAAAACTACAGAAATTCAATGAGTATTGAGAAAATTAGATAAGCGTTGCTCCAGAGTTAATGTTAGATTGTAAAGTGTGGGCTTTGTTGTAAAAGTGAAACAAAACCACAAGGCATGCAATCAAGGAAAGGATGTGTGCAGCTATGGACCAAAACTTTACTGATATAGTTATCAAAACCATAGAAGTTCTCAAAATAATGTGTTGAAAGAGTGCTTCAAAGAATCCATTTTATCAATTAAGTTTAGCCCAGTGGAGAGTATTAAAATAAAATGCTTATTATAAGAAAATGGTATGCTATACCAAAAATGACCACAAGATGTCACACTGGAAACATAAAAAAGTATCATTGAAAATACATTACATTCAAATTGTAAATCAGAGACAGCCAAACAATCGAACAGAGCACCAAGAATGATGTACATGGCTGTTTACAAAGGAAAATGAAAAATGGAGGATGCAATTATATTAAATGAGCATTTATATTTTATGAAAATGCTTAAATGTATCCTTAGACACACATAAAAGTTTTAATTGTACTGAACTGATATTTAAACTATTCCTAAATATTATAGAAAATCCATGGAATGAGTGAAGTCCATACCTGCTTAATATCTGGCTGTGCTCCCCCATGTCACTCCATTGCTGGCACTTCCATTGTCTCTTGGGTTCTTTAGCCTTCTTGATTGGCCAGGAAGGTGCAACATTCACTCAAATGCAAGATGATACTTTGTATGCCACACTTTGCCTATCCCCTGTATCTCATACACAGTTTTCAATGTACAATTTGTAAAAAAAAAAAAATATATGCCTAGCAGGCCTGGAAAAAGATGTAGAGGCTTTTATACCATAATTATATACCTTTTAGCATTTTTTTTTTACTTGGAGTTTGTTACTGCTTTAAGCTTGAATTTTGTCCTCATCTTCAATGACTATACAAAAGCAGATCTGCTTTGTTTTAATACAACAGTAAGATTCAGTATATCTAACAATAACGTAGGAAAATAAAGACATATTATTGCTTTAGGTTCATATGTTAAAATTGATATTTTCCTAGCCTAGATTCAGGCATCCTGTAAGAATCTGTATCTTAACTTACAGCTCCCTGCAGTGGTCACTTCTGAGATATGCATCTAATATTTTGCATACATATTCATCTCTGCATAGATACATTTAGTATTCTTTTCTATTAACCAACAAGTCACACTCATTTAGAATAATTATCACACGCTAGAAAGCTATAACAACTTGCCATCCGGGAGATTTACCCCGATAATGACCAGGCCATTTTTTACTATTTGGCACTGCGCTATTTCAACTGGTTATTGTATGGTCATGCAATGCTTTACCCAAACAAAATTTATGTCCTTTTTCCCCACAAACATAGAGCTTTCTTTTGGTGGTATTTGATCAAAAGTTTTTTATATTTTTTGTGATAAACGAAAAAGACCAAACATTTTGAAAATGGCTTCCTGATGCTTAACCTCTTGGCACTGGCCGAACGCAAATGTGCGGTCTCCTGGCGCCTGGGCCTAGATGCTGAGTGGCCACACATTTGTGTTCTATTAAAAAAAACATATGTGCCAAGAGGACGTGCCCTGCACGCTCCCAGCACACATGTCCAATACTCACGGAAAGGTCCCGATCTCCTCTTTTGACCAGGACCTTTCCTGGACATGTGACCACCGTGATGTGTCATATGACCCTAAACCCCACCCTGCCTTCTGAAACCCTTAAAGGGCCGGGAGGCACCAGCGCCAAGGGGTTAACTGTACCAGGTAAACTGTTTAGTTTATTTTTAATTTTTCAGGATACAACCACTTTCAAATGATATATTGCTTATGCATGCCATGAGTATATGTGGAATTACACATAAGATAAAAAATGTAGCGCTACTCACATAATAAATAAGTGCATATAAATATATGTGATTATATATATATATATATATATATATATATATATTATTTACACTGAATGGATTTGTACAGAAAAACATATGTTTTTCACATGTCTTAAGTTATCATAATTCTGAGGGTTATAATCGGCACTAATTGTTTTCAATCATCATCACAGTTTGAGTGTATTTTTGTGTTCACATGTACTGTTTGGATTCTTGCATGAGATCACTTTGTTAAACAGTTGATTTGACATTTTTCACTAATTGATACACTTGGTATATATATTTATATGCACTTATTTATTATTTGAGTAGCGCTACATTTTTTTTATCTTATATGTGTATGGTAATCATTGGTATATGATTTAATGTTAGCTGCTTCTCTTCTCTTTGTATAGAGGTGAACACTTGTGAGCGCAGGAGGTTCACACCATTATTATATGTGGAATTACACCCCAAAAACACATTCTGCTACTTCTCCAGAGTATGGGGATACCACATGCGACTTGAGACTTTTTGGCAGCCTTGCCACAAACAGACCCCCAAAATTAAAAATGACCAAACTCCAGGCTTTCTAAAGGGCATATTTCCTTATATCACTTTCTCACTACCTATCACAGTTTTGGAGGCCCTAAAATGCCAGAATGGTACAAACACCCCTCCCCCCAAATGACCCCCTTTTTTGGAAAGGGTGTGCTTAGCCGAGAAAACACCTCCTCCCCTCCTGAAGACTTCTGGGATGTGTGACATAATTTACCTAGGCTTGGAAACCAGGAAGTAGCTGATGTAATACAAAAAAAAGCATAAAAGGATTAAAATCAATTTTGTTTGAGAGCGTGAACCATAGGTGGAGAGAAAGAGGAACCACTCAAGAAACCCTGGAAACAGGGTAATTGAATTGCAACAGTTTCCAATAAAATTTGGAAATAAGTATCCCCATACTAAGATCAAGACCTAGGCAGGGAGGGCAGACTAAATGCCTTACCCTGGAACAGAGAAAGGAATAGGATAGGAAAGGGTGTTATGGATAAGGACAAGGCTTTAGGGGGAAAAGAAAGTCATATGGCAAAAAACAGGGTGGTTGGGGTTTTAGCTTGTGTAACCAACCTCCTCCCGTGGAGGGGAGTAGAAACCAGTGGCTGGAGCAAAAAGAAAAACAAAACCCAAACACAACACTAGTACCCCTTTGCTGTCTTGAGGAGGCAGATCCTCATGAGAGGGAAGGGAGAGGGAAAAAAAAAAAAACACACACATCTCGTAAGGGGCCATGGATAGTGATGAGGAAGTCAACATTTTATTTATTTGTTAAACAGACATAGATAAAATTGTTATACTGAAGAGTGTGTCTTCAAAAGACATTCGCACCTAGACAAAAAAAAAACATAAAAAAACATTAAAAAAAAAAAAAACCTGCCAAGCGTAGGCACAACTTTTAGAAAATATGGAAGCAGCGGTATTGGATGAAAGAATTTAGGTATCTAAAGTCCTATCACCACAAACTCAGAGGGTGATCCCTGGGGTTGAGGAAAAAAAAATACCAGTAATCTAGCACCCCAAGGACACAGTGAAAAGAGTGGTCAATTACATCAGTAAGAAAAAGCAACAGGGACAGGAAGGGCAAAAAAAGAATTCTGACATCAGAGATGTTATTGCACATGTACACAGGTCTTTGACACAGCCATTTGTCTAATCTACAATTAGATTTGCAAAGGAGATCTCATGGAAGCCTCACAATGCATCACTGCCTAAATCAGTGAATCCACCAGTAATCAATATATGGCAAGAGGGTAAGGAAATAATTTCTTTGAATAGTGGAGAGAAATTTTAAGGCACCTGTGGCAGAAAGTGAACATGCCGCTTGGATTGTGCCACAGCGAGTGTGTCAGGCAATTCTTTCTTGGGTGGGAGAGGAAAAGGGCAGGGCAGGGCAGAAGAGTACCTGTGGTTGACAACTGGTAACAGCTGGACCTGAAAGCGTAAAGAGCCTTTAAACATCTCAAATTTTCTGTCTGCAGAATATCTGAATAAAGAAACATCTTTAGGTACCGTAAAATGTTTAAGACTCAGACAGTAGGGTCTACTACTGGAACAGTCCATATTTTAGGGTTAACTTTTTCCACGGGATATACAGTACCACAGCCACAATTCTCAGAGGAGTGAATACCTTTTCAGGAGAAACCCAATTTTCATAAAATTGTGCGTTCTGTTTGTTCATGAATGGGAAAAGAGAAATATTGATTTGCCTGTAATGTGCATATCTTGGGAGTACCATACAGGACACAGGCAAAGTATTCATAGATCCTGAGTTAAAGGATCATACATTGAGGTGACTGGACACTGGTAAGGCTTTTGAGATGAATCCTGAGCATCTCCCTTATAACCCTGCCCCACTTTGAGTCCTCAGTCTTGTAGCAAGCAATGCAAAGTAACCAAGGGATGAAAGGAAGGGTTGCCGGTGTACTGTAGTGTACTCCAAGATGTGGCATTTGAATGTACAGATAATTCCTTTTATCTTAACTGTACAGTACAGGACACAGGCAAAGTATTGGCAACAACTAGGCAAACAGAACTGTGTCAACAGGCTTAACAAAACAGGTCAGAAAGAACCCAAACTTCAGAGTGCCACTGCAAGAACCTTTCAGGATGAAAACTGCATTAGAAGACTGGACATCCACCTGGTAGAACAATGATGTTTGAAATAAGAACAAGGTGGTAGCCCTTCACAGCTGGGCTACTGAGGCCTGGTGCCAAAATGCCCAGGAAACGCCAAATGATCTGGCACAATGGATGCATAAAGTAAAGAAGAAAATTTGTCCATGAAAGTGTAAAGTCTAAATCATATTTTAAATTAATCTCACCATAGTGGACTTAAAATCAGGGTGTCTCTTGTAAGGTCTTGAGAACAGGACATATAGACAATCTGTCTGAATGAAGCTGTTGTTTTGAGGCAGACTTCAAAACGGACTAATTCAGGTGGAAGATTGATAACAACGTAGGAAGAAAAGGATGGTCTTGGGCAGAAGATCATCTCATCTGTGAAGTGTAAACAATGGTTCCTTATGGAAGAGGGCCACCAACTCAAGACACATCTGACCGATGGGTTCCCTGATGGGTTTTTAAAGGGTGGAGTCTAGAGGGTAGAGAGAACTAAATTGATAGTCCAAGGAAGCACAGTGTGCTACTAAAGGGGCTTAATGCAAGGTACACCTAGAAAAAAAATTTCTCAAGGGAAAGTGTAACCAGAAGTCTTTGAAAAAGAACATACAAAAGGCTGAAACGTCCTTTCAGAGCACTTAATCTGAAGTTCTGGTCAAGATCAGACTGTAGAAGGCCAGAATGCGAGGCACACTGTAATCTTTGGGATTGAAGTGGCTTCTCTTGCTTTTAACAAGGTATGAACAGAGACCCACCTAGCTGTTAAAACTGGAGCTTCAAACAGCCATACTGTTATAGCCAGAGACTGTAGCAGGATAAATTAGAGGGCTCTTCTGGGCCAGTTACGTACAATTAGAATCACCATTTTCCTCTCTTGGTTTATCTTTTAGCAGATAAGGCATAATTCACAGTGGAGGGCAGGTATACATTAGCCAGAACTGAGCCAAGGGAATTATCAAGGCACCAAAGGCTAGGGCTAGAACATCCTTGGTCCTGGCTACAAAGAGGAAATTGGATGTTGAATCTGAAGGCCAAGATGACTACATCTGGAGCCCTATTTTTGACATATCAAATTGAAGACACATTGATGAAGGACCCATTCCCCTTGATCCAGGCAGCAGGTGAGGTAAGCTGCTTTCTTTTTCCAATCCTGGGATGTGGACTGCAGCGATCATTAAACAGTGAATTTCTGGCTTGTTTTCTTCAAGGTTGCAGGACTCCTGGTGCAACCTTGATTGTTGATGAATGCTACAGCTATGATGTTGTCTAGCTGTTCTTGCAGAATGGGGGGGGGGGGGGGGGGGATCCAATGTTGTAGAGCCAACTAAATATTGCTCTGATGTCAATATGGTTATCTGTTGAAGCCAAACACCCTATTTCCTTGAATTTGAGGGACTGGATCTCTCCTCTCGAGCCTGAAAAATTGCATCTGTTATTTTCTAGTGGAAGGGAAGAAAAGTCCATCCCTGTTGTTCAGGCTGGCCTTGTAATACATCAAGATGGGGTGTCCCTTGTTTGGTTGGACAGAAGACACAGATTATCTTCAAATCTACACTACTCAAAAACATTAAAAGCAACACTATTTAATTAGAAACATAGCATCAAGTAAATTAAACTCTTGAGATATTAAGCTGGTCAGCTAAGCTGCAGAGGGGGTTGTTAATCAGTTTCAACTGCTTTAGTGTTAATTAACAAGCGCACTAGATAGGCAACAATGAGATGACCCCCAAAACAGGAATGGTTTTACAGGTGGAGGCCACAGACATTTTTCCCTACTCATTTGTTTTTCACTAGTTTTGCATTTGGCTATGGTCAGTGTCACTACTGGTGGCATGAGGCAATACCTGGACCCTACAGAGGTTGCACAGGCAGTCCAACTCCTCCAGGATGGCACATCAATATGTGCCATTGCCAGAATGTTTGTTGTTTCCCAGCACAGTCTAAAGAGCATAGATGAGATTCCAGGAGACAGGCCTTTACTTTAGAAGAGCTGGACAGGGCTGTAGAAGGTTCTTAACCCAAAAGGACAGGATGAGCACTGCCAGAGCCCCACACAATGACCTCCACCAGGCCACTGCTGTGAATGTCTGACCAGAGATTTCATGAGGGTGGCCTCTGGGCCGAACGTCCTCAGTGGGCCCTGTGCTCACAGCCCAGCACCATAGAGCTAGTTTGGCATTTGCCATTGAACACCAGCATTGGCAGGTTCACCACTGGTGCCGTGCTTTTTCACAGATGACAGCAGGTTAACCCTGAGCCTATCCAAGGTCATTTGAATCTCTCAGTCCCTGTAAGAATCACACCCGCATTCTGTTCTTAGCATCAAAGTTGTGTAATTCCATCTCAAACATTTTTACAAATAATTGTACAGTATATTTGGGTATCCAGACCAGGGTTATTGGTTTTATTCTTACATTTCAGACTTGTGAAGGAACCCATCACTTCCATGTTTGCGTTCTTTCCCCTATTCCAGGAATTCTAATAGTACTACTACAGAAATATTTTCTATTACCATCTTCTTCCATCTGTTTTAGATTTTAACATTCCAATAAATTGAGATCTTACCCAATCAAAAAAAAGGACAAAATGTAAAAACATAGGGACAAATGTCATTTTTCAAGGATTTGACTATGATCTTAATCATAATGTGTGTAATAAAATTTTCATTTTGTCCTCACTACCAGTTATATGTGGGGATATTTTCTGCTTGATCTCTGGCGTAGATCTTTTTACCCTTATCAGGGATTCCTGCCTCTACCTAGTCTCGTCCCTGTGTAGCATTATTTGTCCATGCACCTCAAAATTTCTTTAAGGGAACTTTTCACATTTGATATCCTTCATCCTCCTAAGAGAAACAAACACCCACAGGTTCATATTCCTGTCTACTGATCTACATTTGTTTCACCGCAAAGTTGATTACTCTGCCATTACTCTCATCTACACTAGAGGTCTCCGTCTTCCTGGCATACTACATATCCTGTTCCATACATTTCTCTCCAATTTTCAATTCTCTGCCCACCAGCCTACTTCACCTTTCAAAAATCACCCATATACCTGGTAATTTTCCTATATTTTCTGTTTACCATTTGAAGACCAGACTGTTTCACCTCCTAGTCCAGGCCATTTTTCAGTGCTTTTACACCTTGAACAACTAGTCAGAGGTACAACACAGTAGTCTACTGAATTAGTTAATTTTTTTTCTTCAATTTAGACAGAGCTCTTTTGGGGATATTCATACAGCACTGGACTTTATATTACTCATGTGTACATACACACTGTGTTATATATATATATACACACACACACACACACACACACACACGGATCAGCTTTAAAAAAAAAACTTTATGACCACACCATTACCCATTAAAAGGCATGGACCACTAGACTTCTGAAGGCTTGCTGTGATATCTACACCAAACCAACAGTAGCAGATCCTCTAAATACTGTAAACTGGGAGGTAGGGCTCCTATGGATTGAACTTTTTTTTCCCAGCACATCAGATGCTCAATTGGATTGAGCTCAGGAGAAGCTGGAGACCAAACTCAAATTCTCCAAAAAAATTACACATCTAATTTTCTAACTACCGTTCACATTTTCTGGACACCAAGTGGATGCATTATTATGGCTTATTCACATATTATTCACATATGGAGGGGGCAAGCAAAACATCACAATTGAGCTTTGGCGTTTCCATACCTCAGCTATTTCCCCTCGGTCCCCCCCATCTGCAGAGGCAGTAGTCAAGGCTGTACACATACCACTGCTGCAAAGCTTTTTGTTGCAGCTGTGGAAGAAAATTATACCCCTTCATTTTCAGTAGGCAAAGAGCCAGCTGATTGTGACCCAGTCAAGTGAATTGGGGCAATTGTGCAAGGCCCAAGCAGGCAGTAAGGATAGATACACCTCACCATTTTTTCAAAATTTCAGAAAGCTCCACTCATGTGAAAAAGGCTTTATGGTGACACTGGAACGGGTGGGGATACAGTGACTGGGTGTGTATGCGTACAAGTGGCAATAGCCACACACAGTCATTTTTACTAAGTAGCCAGACAGGAATTGGTGTTTTTAATACATATTTCTCCACATTTTCCTCTAGGTTACTATAATCTGTATGAGTAATAAACCTCAGAGAAGGGTAAGTGAGATAAGGAAAACACATCAAGAAGAACACAGCAACACTGGTGTACTTAACTCTGTAACAAATCCTTATGGGGAAAGGAAGCACTTAAAGCAGTTCTAGAAAAAAAAATATTTTAATAGCAGATCCACAATGACATTACAAATATGTTTAACAATTGGAATAATAAATATTAAAACCCTTGCAAATTACTAACATCATTAATATTTAGCATGCAAACACTTGTTCTTGCACATGCGCAGTAGACCGATTGGCGCAACATGTGCAAGACAGGTTGTCATAGCAATGGTGGGGACAGATGAATTTCCCACCCCCATCAGGCAAACCTGTACAGCACTGCAAGCAAGGATATATATCTATCTCGCTCTCTATATCTGTTACTCTCTAAATACACAAGCATAGAGCACAGCAGGATAATGAGGACACATCCTCCCGTAAGCATGGACTCTGGTAAAATAGCACAAAACACCGCCCATTCACATTATTTCCGGTTTCCAAGTCCCATGAACACAGGAAATGACATCCCAAGAGACGTTGCAAATCACCTTTCTACATCATCGCCTAGGCCAGGGGTAAGCAACCTGTGGCTCTCTAGCTGTTGTGGAACTACATTTCCCCACGAGGCACTGCAAAGATTACAAAAAACTGACAGTTACAGCTATGACTTGCAGAGGCATGAAGGAACGTGTAGTCCTGCAGCTCTCAGGTTGCCTACCCCTGGCCTAGGCGGTCAGGACCGGAACTGCAGGCGAAAAAAAAAAAAGTACAGGATATATATATAAAAAAAAAATTTATAAAAATTCCAACTTGTGCTTCTTTTCACAGGGACTAATGAGGTAAAATTACTAAAAGTGGATGGAACTCCGCTTTAAAAGGAACTTAAGAAAAAAAAAAAAAAAACTAATTTCATTTTGGTACAGCGTTGCATGACCGCACAAATTGTGTTCCAGTGCTGCGTTACTTTTACCTGACAAACAGCTTATATAAAATACTGCTACAGGGCAGCATAGGTACGCAAAAAAAAAAAAAGACACTTCGCGTCCTGTGGTTTTCACCCCCCCCCCCCAGATGAGGTCAGTACACCAGTAAATCACATTTACCCCTCGATTGCCAGGAAGACACTCATACACAATAAACCTCCATTGCTAGTAGTGTCTGAACGAAATATCTTTGATCAGATCAGCACTATACCAGCGTTCACATTAGTATAGCGTCCCCAAAAACACAGCATTAGTGGGATCAGCCACAGCACCTCCATTTAGCCCCTACACTTAACACCCCCCCCCCCCCCTTCTGCCCCAGCAAGTGCCGTGCCAGTAGGTCAGTCACTTGATACATTGCACACAAAACCGCAGTGTTGGCATAATCAGGCCTGATCCGTTAGCACTTGCTAGTAAATTTTGATGACTCTCCTATGCAGCAGAGTGCCAGTACTAGTACTGCACTACCTTTTGCTGAACTGGCAAGCACCAGCGATCTAGTACATCCTGGTCTTTCACATACCTCTTCAATTGTATGCCCCAAGAATCAGGCCCTCCTAACCCTCTTGTATTGAACTCTATTTTTGCTGTATTGTCTCCAATTATATTGTAGAGCGCTGAGCAAACTGTTAGCACTATATAAATCTAGTATAACAGCACTGCAGCACTATATAAATCTAGTATAATAACAGCACTGCAGTATGACTTGGTGAGTCCCATAAGTGCAGTACAAGCTGGTGCAGTGGCAAGCACAAGTGAACTGGATGGAATTTTGTCTTTTTTTAGCCAGACTATGTAAGCATCAAGAATTCACACACAGGCCCATAGAGCCCCTAGTATACTTCCAGATGTGCTTGCAAATCCTGATTGGCAGCCTACAAACGCTGCAGCACCCATACTTTCCCTATTCACTGCCCAGCTAGAAATTCAGGTGGAAATAGCAGAAACAATTGAGTACTGTCTGTGATAGTGCAAATTTAAAAAAAAAAAACGCATCACAGACAGTACTCAATTGTTTGTCGCAAATGCACTAATACAGCTACAATCACCTCAAGGTGGAAAATAGCAAATTTAACTACCCTCCTTGATTTTTGGGAGCCGTTTTTCACATATCTGTATGCATTGATTGTGGATGAAAGTACTTTATATGCACAACAATGTATCGTTGTCAACCCAAATTCAAACTTTGCCAGAACATTCGCATGGGAACTCATTACGGTTTCCGAATTTATATTTTTTTGGGGCCTAACTCTCAACATGGGCATTAGTAAAAAAAATTAATTGCGGTTCTATTGGTCCACAGACCAGATTCATCATATGCCCATGTACTCTGCTGCCATCGCCAGGAATATATATGAGTGTATGTATTTTATGAATGTCAAACAATACACTGTCGTCCTCAGGGTGACCCTGAATTTGACCAGCTCCACAAAAAATTCAGCCCCTCATAAATCACCTTAACCAAAAATTTAGATGTCTATACACCCCAGCAAAACATCTGCGTTGATTTTTCTGGCTGCCCTGCATTCAAACAATTTCTCCCCAGCAAGCGTGCCAGATATGGGGTCAAGATGTAGAAGACCTGTGAGAGGACAACAGGCAATACTTATAAGTTTCAGATTTTACGAGGGAAAAAGATAGTCATGTGGAGCTCCCCCCGCATGCCCAGACTAAATGGGGAGTAGTGGCAATAAAGGTTGGAACTTGGCATCTTTTCTATATGGAGTATCACTTATACATTAGACAATTTTTATTCAAGTGTGCCACTATTTAGCCATTTGTACAATCTTAGAACTGGCGCATGTGGTACCATGTGAGCTAATGTATGCCCACAATTAAAAGTGGGTGGCTGCAGGGTGGTATATTTTAAATTTTAAAGTGTGGTATGCCCACAATTTTGGGAGAAATCTCTTTTCCCATTCAGTCCACAGACTGCATATAAAAACAAAAACCATACCCAACAAGGACCAGCGACGTACTAATACATCACTGGACTTTGAAGGGTTATGCCAGGATGCCTACATGTGCAGGCATCATTCTAGTATTTTTTTTTTCAGCTGGCGATTGGCTCTCATTTAAAAGCAATCCTAGTGGCTAATTAGCGGCAGGATTGCTTTTACAAGCAGTGGGAGTAAATGGCCCCTCCTGCCAGTCCCATGCCTTCAGGGGAACCTGAGAATGCAGCCAGTGTTTCTGCCAGTTGACCATAGAGCAGAATGGTCTGAATCATCTCTCTATCCTAAGAAAACAGAAGCTACAACCATTTCATCACTTCAGTTTTGCAGGATATAAACAGCGCCATTTGTAAATTGGGAAAGCATCTGATCACATCAATCTTGGTGATATTAGATAATGTAAGAGCAGAGGATATCTAGAGCCTGCTAGACCCCAGATTTTTCTCAAAAAGGAATGAAAATGCCCATTGAATAGGGAATATTTGCATTCCCTGTGATAGCATTAAAAGTGATCAAAAAAATTTAGCCCGTGTGCTAGTATGGAAACAGCAGTTGCACCATGCATGTGAAGAATCACCATGACCTTCATATCAAGGGCAGTAATTCTAACACTAGACCTCCTCTGTAAATCTAAAATGGTAGAGTGCAAAGGCTTTTAAAGCATTGCTTATAGATATTACACGTATGCCATTTTAAAGCATGCCATGTTTGGTAAAATATAAAAGATGGTATGCCAAGTAAATAGATACCAAAGAATTGGCCAATATATTGTGTTTTTGTGCAAAAAAAAAAAAAGTAAAAAAAAAAAATTGCATTTGGAAAAAAAATTGCTGCACAAGTATTATGTGGCATAAAAATTGCAGCACCCACCATTTTATTCACTAGGGGGTTTGCTTTAAAAATAAATGTTTGGGGTTTAAATTAAATTTCCTAGCAAAAAAAAAAAATTCTCATGTGAACAGAAAGTCAGAAAAAAAGGCTTGGTCGTCAGGTGGTTACAAGAGTCAATGATGTGGCAGAAACTTCTAATGCTGGGCATAAAATGCCCCCACCCCCCAAAACCACCCTTTTTGGAAAGTAGACACCAATCTATTTGCTGAAAGGCATGTTTAATCAATAGAGTTTTTTGAAAAATGTTTTCCATACAAAATTGTCACTTAAATGATTTATTGCTCACACATGCTATGGGTATAAGTAGAATTACTCCCCAAAATACATTCTGCTACTTCTCCCAAGTATGGAGGTACTACATGTGAAAGACATTTTGGCAGTCTAGCCAACTACAGGACCCCAAAATCCAATAAGCACCTTCAGGCTTTTAAAGGGCTTTATTTCCTCATTAGACTTCCTGACTGCCTTTCACAGTTTGAGGCCCTGAAATGCCAGGATAGCACCAAACCCCCCCCCCCCAAATGACCACTTTTTTGGAAAGTAGACACCAAGGAATTTGATAAGCAGTGAGTATTTTTCAGATCTTTGTTGCTGCCACAAGGTTTTGGAAACTGAAGAAAGTTTTTTTTTTTGATATTTCAAAACCTTGGAGAAAAAAAACCCACTCACCATGCCTCTTTAAATTCCTTGGGGTGTCTACTTTCCACAAAGGGGTGTTGCTATCCTGGCATTTCAGGGCCTTCAAAACTGATAGGTAGTGAGGAAGTTACACACCTTTAGGCTTTCAAAGTAGTCATTGGATTTCAGGCTCCTGTATGTGACTGGGATCCCAAGTCTCCCCCTACTTTGTAGAAGTAGCAGAATGTATTTTGGGGGGATATACCCATGGCTTGTGCAAACAATACCCTTAAAAAACCACCAAAAAAAAATCTGTGTAAAAAAACCACACGACAAAATATCATTTATGTAACATATTGCATGACCGCACAACTGTCAGTTAAACTAGTGCAGCGCTGTATAGCAAAAAAAAAAAAAATGTAAAATCGCTACACCATAGTTTGTAGACACTAACTTTCACACAAAGCAATCAATATTACACTTATTGGGATTTTTTTTTTTTTTTTAACCAAAAACATGTAGCAGAATAAAATTTTGCTCTAAATTTATAACCAACTGGAGTTTACTATATATTTTTTTTTAAAGCCCAAAGTAAAAGGTTTCTTCAAAATTTAGTTTGATCACCTGTGCGCTTTATATTTTTTTGCATTATAAACAAATACCACCGAAAGAAATCTATTTGTGTGAAAAAAAAAAAAAAAAAAAAAGAATTGTTTCGGTACAGCATTGCATGACTGCGCAATTATCAGTTGAATTAGTG
Organism: Staurois parvus; assembly: GCF_062004578.1. Taxonomy (NCBI): domain Eukaryota; kingdom Metazoa; phylum Chordata; class Amphibia; order Anura; family Ranidae; genus Staurois; species Staurois parvus. The sequence goes on along the minus strand of NW_028318039.1, from coordinate 13,673,311 downwards.
CTGCGCCAAGTAGCAAAAAGGTCTGGTCATTAAGGGGGGGGGTAAATCCTCTAGAGGTCAAGCGGTAAAAAAAAAAAAAAAAAAAAACCCACAGGTCAGAAGCAGAGTGACCTTGTCTTACTTGTCCACAACACTAGAATATACATACAGGCTTCCTCACTGTGGGTATACCCTACCCTCCCAAAAGGTTATTTGACTGGGTTCCGGGAGGGATGGAACAGGACTCTGGACAGCACCCTAGGGGTGACTAGTTTCAAGGTGAGCACCCATACAGGATCCAGTACCCAAAAGCAACATTACTGGCTGTCCCAACAGCATGGGGTTGGATAAGCCGCTTAAGGTTACACCAATCCAAATGCACTACTCCTAGCTGTGGCACTAGAATGCAGGGACAAAATCTATTTTTGGCTTCAAATTATTCAAAGAAAAAAAAAAAAAAGTTAATAGCTACAGTGAAGCAGTTCTTCCTGAAGCAGAAGGTCTAGGACCTTTGGACACAACTGAGGATTCAAGTAGGGAAGAGTTGCAGGGGAGGAGACCTGTCCTCAAAAGCTTCAGTGTCCAAGCACCTGAAGGTACAAAACCTATAACCCAGGGTGTATGACTACTTAGCCTGGTCCTGGACTTTGCATGGTCCTCTCCTAATGGCTCGATATAACCCCATCCACTTATTCAGTTGCAGCAGGAAGTAATAAAGACCACAGAAAAGATAGTGTTTACGAGTATATGAAAAATCCTCTATTGTACAGGACACGGGAAATCCATTCAAAGACCATGGGACAGCCCAAAGCAATAGGGGAGCCATCAACAATACATCCAAAATATCAGATGGGAGCAAAAGCAAAAAACTGCTGACAGCAAAAAAACAAACTTGCTACAGGAGCAATAGCCAAAATTCAACTAGTCCCTCACGACATACGAGAAACCGTAAAACCGAACTAGTTTCGGACGCCACGTAAAGAAAGGGGGGGGTATTAAACCATCCACTATAAAGGGGAGGAGACCCAAAAGGGGGACCACCCAGTTAGAAAATGGAGAAGGGAAGGACAGGGATTCGGGTTAAGGCACAATACCTATGGATACAGACGGGGGATCAAAAAAAGGTCCGGACATGGTAGAATTACAACAGTTTCAAGGGATAGCATGAAAATTGAGGTTGTTTCGAGGGATAACAAGAAGCAACATGGATGTAAGGAGCTATTCTAGGCCCAAGTGGATGAGGAGCTTATGGAAGGTTTCTTCCCATTGACAGGAACAGGGGGAGGATTGGATGTTATGAAGGTCACCCCAAAGGCAATCCTGCTATTTACCAGGATACATCTCAAGATGGAAGAGTCATCTGTAGTAGAAATAAATATCCCTATAGCAGATCTTGTTACAGGCTAGGAGGCAGGTGGGGTGTTACAGCAACTGTCAGCTGTAAACTAGTATAAGGAACAATGGACAGTACATATTGCCAGCACACCAAAAATCTTCAAATTACTTCCAAGAGGTTTCATTCAAGAGGATCACAGTGGAAGAATGCAGTGTTTGAGCCACACAGGGCCTTTGAGTGAGGTATGCCTGTCTGTAATGCTTGTGCAACCTTCTATAGGCCACAAAATACATATTGCCAGCAGAGTATTAATATACATACAAAAAAAAAAGTCAACAAATGGGACCTATGGTTCTGAAGGAAATTCTATACATATGGTAAGGTATATGCAGAATGGTGGACAAGTAGGGAACTCAAGATCATATTTTCCATTATCCCACTAGGTGGAGCCATTTAACCATATTACCAAGCAACAAAATACATACACCAGAATAGCTATATAAAACTCGGAGGAAACCAATCCAGAAATAGTGTACCAACTTCAGAAATATCTAGGGTGGCAAGGATACAAGGATATTTCTAGTCAAGCATCCACAGGGTAAGAAGGATGGTAGGAAAGTGCCGAAACTGCTATGAACCACATCAAAATCCATCAGAAAGGAGGAACCACCCAGGAAGGAGGGGGATTGCAACAATACATACAATTGCATACAATTTGGCAATAGGTCACCCTGCAACAAGGTCAAGGCTGAGGCAAGGGAGGGCAGACTAAACATGTACCCCAGGAACAGGCAAAATGGCTAGCTGCAGCTGGGAAAAGGATACATTGGAGCTCATGACAAGGTCAGACTGCCAAGTCAGGGAAGCAATATAGAAAAAACCAGGGTAGATAGGATTCTAGACTGTAAATAACCTTGAGTGTGGGGACAGGGTTTGTTTAGAAAGTGGTAGCCTATGAAAGATTAATTACTCCTGTACTGCCTTAAAGTGGTTCACAAACTCAGATATAAACAAAGTATATCCCTCTACAGTGTGTACTTGTCTCAATTGACAGCACCAAGTGTAATTTCTGACAGTGGATTCATTTTTTTTTCCCACTATTAGCATGGGTCACTTCTGACAAGTTTCCGACACATAAAAATGGTGGGGGTGGGAAGTAATTTCAGCAAATTCATAGGCTCAGCTCTGTTCCTGTGTGGAGGGGAGTCTCTTCCCTCCCTTCAGCTCTCAGAACTCTCAATGGAGCTCTGCAAAGTGCTCTCAACCCCCCTTTTCTGAACTCAGACAAGCTTAAAAATTCAGCACTTTGAATACATGTAGAGAAGAGAAGACTACAGAGAGTAAACAAATCGTCCATAAGTTTTACCTGTCCAACATCTGAGGCCAGCCACTTCACTCAGTATAGGTGTTTACAACCATTTGAGGAGGGGGTGGGAAAAAAAACCAAACACACCTATTAGGTACACCTGTTCAATTGCTTGGTAACAAATTGCTAAATCTGCCAAACACATGGCAGCAGCTCAATGCAATTAGACATGGTGAAGATAACTTGCTGAAGTTCAAAATGGGCAAAATTGTATCAGTGGCATTTCATGGGGACCCCTACTGACCCCAGGCCCTCGGGCATTGCCTGAGTGCTCGAATGGTCAGTCCGCCCCTGAACCATCCCTAGGGTTAACAGAAAATTGTCCAGATAAGAGAAAATATGCAGTAAGAATGTTATGTGGACTAAAATGCCTTGAGGTCAGAATGGGCAGACTGGTTTGAGATGGTACAAAGGCAACAGTAACTCAAATAACCACTTGTTACAACCAAGGTATGTAGAACACCATCTCTGAAAAACTTTGCATGGTCAGATGAGGCTCGATTTCAGCTGCAACATTCAGGGTAGGGTCAGAATTAGGCATAAATATGAAAGCATGGATCCATCCTGCCTTGTACCAATGGTTCAGGGTGATGTGGGGGATGTTTTCATGGCACACTTTCTGCCCCCTAGTACCAATTGAGCACAATTTAAATGCCACAGCCTACCTGAGTATTGTTGCCGACTATGTCCATCCCTTTATGGCTACAGTGTACCCATATTTTGATGGCTACTTCCAGCAGGATAATGCACCATGTACAAAGCTCAGATCATCTCACACTGGTTTTTGAACATGTCTGAGTTCACTGTACTCCAATGACCTCCACAGTCACCATATCTCAATACATTAGACAACCTTAAGGATGTGGTTGAACAGGAGAGTCACATGGATGTGCAGCCAACAAAGCTGCAACAAGTGTGGCACCATCATATCAATATGGACCAAAATCTGAGGAATGTTTTTAACACCTTGCTGAATTAATGCCACAAAGAATTAAGGCCGTTCTGAAGGCAAAAAGGGGGGGGGGGGGGTCCAAGCAAGGTGTACCCAATAGGCTGAATTTTTTTTAACCCAAAATCAAGATTATGCTGTACAGAGTGCCTGGAAAGGAGGAACGGTGGGGGGAGAAGGTATGTAGGGAGTATTGAAAGCAGCAGTCAGGTATTGTTTGGAGGCCTCACAAACTCACAGGAATCCTCTTGGTTATCTCAGGAGGTGAAGGAAAAAAAATCCCATTAATCTAGAACCCCCCAAAAAGTGGGATGCAGTCAATTAGGTCACCAAGAGAAGGTTTACAGAGATAAGTGGACAGGAAGGGAAAACACCCTGTAAGCTGCATGGAGGGAACTCAATTGCTAGCATCAAAATGTGGAAGAAAAAAAAAAAAAAAAAAAAACACAACAAATGTACAGAAGTCTTCAGTCTATTGCTAGATTAGACAAAAATGGCTGTATCAGAAGGGGACCTCATGGAAGCCTGACTACTAAACTAGGTCATACCAATGCATTTTGTGCAATCCTTAAAGAACCATTCCTAAATATGGGTTGGTAAGCCCCAAAAGCTTTTCCAGAGAATGGGAAAAAAAAAAAAAAAAAAAAAAAAAAAAAAAAAAAAAAAAAGAAGAGACAAACACCCATTGTTACAATTACATGGGTTAAGAAATCTTGTTCCTTTAATTCTTGAGTAGAAACTGAAAAATGAAGACAGCAATTGTGTATTTCCTGCTCAAGAGAACACTTTGATCGGTCATATATGCTGCATTGGACACTGCAAAACAAGGCAAAAATGCCTTCTCTGGTGTGGCCAGTACACAGCTCTGTTGCTTTTTCCCAGTGCATTGGTCACTGGTTGACAAAGCTTTATGAACTGTCACTGTGGGACACCGCAATACAAAACACTTATGCAGGGGCTGGTGTGAATGGGCGCCAACAGTGCAAACCCCCCCCCCCCCCCCCAAACACTTCTGACCTCATACTGCAAGGACAATTGCATAGATGGAAATTTTATCCCGAGGGGACTAGGAAAAACCCACACACACACTAGCTCCATGCGGCCATCAAGGCATCTGTTGTCTGCCAAGGTAAACCTTGTCCTTGGCAACTTGCTGAACAAAGACGCTAGAAGGGAGACATCCATGGCACCCCTCTGATCTCTGCATCTGAATATTTTTCAGCTTTGTCTCCACACTCCTTGATCCAACCTCAGGTAGGTATTCTGCCAACTGTCCACATCTGGAATGTGCACAGCAGAGAGCACCATCACATGTTGTCAGAGGAATTGAATGACATGGGTAATGCCACAGCAGTGACCTTGTCCATCTAGATCCAGAAAAAGTGCCCCTCTAGGGTGCTCAGTTCACTGCTAGAAACAGCTAGATTGCACGAAAAAAGAAAAATTCAGCCTTTGATCAGGGATCAATATTGAGTTGACCCATCCTTTGCAGCTATAACAGCTTCAATGATTCTGGGAAGGCTGTCCATAAGGTTTAGGAGTGTGTCTATGGCATTGTTTGACCTTCCAGAAGCTCATTTGTGAGGTCTGGCACTGATGTCAGATGAGAAGGCCTGGCCTGCAGTCTCTGCTCTAAAGCATCCAAAAAGGTGTTCTATCAGGTCAGGACTCTGCACAGACCGGTCAAGTTCCTCCATCCCAAACTTACTCATTCAGGTCTTTATGGAACTTGCTTTGTGCAGAGTCATGGCCCATCCCCAAACTTACCACAAAGTAACATGAAATGGGCCAAAGCCGTGGTATCCTGATGCCTTAAGAGTTCCCTTCACTGGAACCAAGGCACCAAAGACCAACCTCTGAAAAAAAACCCCACACCATAAATACCCCCTCCAAACTTTACACTTGGGTACTTGCCTGACTGCATTGTGCTTTCTCCTGGCAACTCCCAAACATATCCTTAGGATTGCCAGAGAACACATCTCCACTGCTCTAGAGTCCAGTAGCGGCATGCTTTATACCACTGCATCTGACACTTGGCATTGCACCTGATGCAAGGCTTGGATGCAGCTGCTCAGCCATGGAAACTCATTCCATGAAGCCCTCTACCCTGTTGCTGTGCTAATCTGAAGGCCACATGAAGGTTTGGCTTCTTTAGCTGTTGACTCTGCAGATAGTTTACTACTTCTGCACACTGTGCTTCAGCATGCCATGACCCTGCTCTGTCATTTTACGTGGCCTACCACTTTGTGGCTGAGTTGCTGTTACCAGTTGCTTCCACTGTTATAATACCACTAACAGCTGACCGTGGAATATTTGGTAGCAAGGAAATGACCCATCACAGTATCGCACTTGAATTCACTGAGCTGAGAAAGACCCATTCTTGCATGTCTGTACAAGCTTGGCAACAGCTGTATAATAAAATAAAGCACCTAGCAATATTTTATTATATCTGTTGCCATGGGAAAAAAAACAAACAAAAAAAAGACAAAAAAAAACACTTTGTTTTGTAGAATAAAAAAAGTAGTTTACATATAGAAGTGGCAAAATAGGCTTGGGAAGCAAGATAAATGAACATTTAAGAAATGGAGTTAAAATAGGGGCTGTGACCAGCATGGACACAGAATCACTCTACAGCACTCCAAAGACCTTTTATCTGGCCCATGAGGGCTGCCACCACCCAACACAGCAGTAGTGTTATGTCTCCAAAAAAAGGAGAGGCACCCCAGGGGGAAAAGCCTTCCTCTTCCAGCCAGCTCTGGGACCCAGCCAAGATGGTGCTGCAGCAGGTCTCTGCCCACACGGCTCCCAGCCTGACATTGTCCAGCAGCTGAGGAATGGAGGAGTAATGGATCCAATTCTGCTCAGCACCTACCTTATCTCCAGGCCCACCACTGGCAAGCAGTCAGACCAAAGCAAGAATGAGAATGGAAGCAACCTCCAGTCAGTCACTCATGAGGTGAGCCATAACTTTATGACCACTTATTCTGTCAACTCTGTACTAGACCCCTTTACCACTTTCCCTACCAATGATCCTATTTGGACACTACACAAAGAAAATGTTAACTTCAAGGAATTCACTGACATGTCTTCAGTCACCAATCGCTTACTAAATTGAAAACCAAATAGATTTTGCTGCAACTGAATGGTTTAGTCGATGTACATAAACAGAGGAACATATCTGGATCAGGCAAAACTGGCAGACCTGGAAGACAGATCACTCCATAATATTAAAATTAGAGGCATTGCAGAAACTGCAAAACCAAGATTTAGCAGGCTACGCTAAAGGCCTATTAAAATCATTGCTACCAGATCTGTTTTTTGTTTTTGTTTTTTTTTTTTAGAATTGATTGACCAAATCCATCTGTCTGCCAAGAATGTTTTCCACCTAATCTTCCAAAAGACATGATCACATCAAAAGACTACCAAATTACGTCAAAGAACTACTAAATGCAGACTAGGAATATGAAATCCCTATCAGATCCATATGTGCATCTCCAACTATATGCTATCACAGCATACACTTCAGTTCTGCACAGAACTGATTAAAAAGCACTCAATACAGGGTGACCGATGACAGTTGGTGTACTACCGGTTCTAAAAATATCCAAGTGGTGATGGGAGGGGAACAAGCCAAGTGTAACCCCCTCCCCCAGAATGCCAATTCAGTCACAATGCAGCAAAGGACATTACAAACACAATTTGCTTAGGACAGCTTGGTTTGAAGTGGCGAGTAACAGCTCTATGGGAGTACCCAAAAAGCCATGTGTGCATTCAAACCCTGTAATCTTATTTGAAGGATGCTGACAAAGTGCTCACTATTGATCAAAAGCTGTTGCCTGAGAATTTCAAGGGAAAGATCAAAAGGATGGTTGTCATCTAAATGACATTTTTCATAACTTAAATGGCATGTCAAACTATGTTTTTGTAAAAATGCATTCTTTTGAGTTGAAAATTTATGTAGTTCTCTTCAAAACCATCCAACCCCCATCAGATCAATCCAGCAAAACTACTTATCACCTACAAATGGTGCAAAGTATTTGGTGACCACCCTTGCCAAAGGTCTTAAACATCTTCATAATTCCAGAGACTCCAGCCAAATCATCCGGTAACCGTAAACCCAACAAGCTGCCTCCTGATAAAACGCCTACCTCAGCGAGTTCACCATTCACAAATTTGCTGATTAAAAAAAAAAGTCTTGCCTTTTAACAGCCTCCATATCCCAGAGTCAGACCGTTCCAGTTACTTGAACTTCTATCCCACACATAGTAGCCAAGAAAGTGCCCAGAACGCAACTGCAGGATCCAGCTCCTTCAGTTGTGTTTTAAAGTTAAAAACTTTACTGCTAACTGCTCTGCAAATAGCACTTCCCTACATTTGCTTGTGCGCAACCTCCTTTTGGAAATAATTCATCTAAAAGACAACCTATTATCTTAACTTCAACCTGCTTCAGAGTACGTTACCAATATACCACAATTGCTATTCATAGTGAGAAATGTAATATTTTTTCCAAAGGCCTCAAGGCCACCCAGCAAAGCAGTCCTCCCTTTGAAAACTGGCTATTGAAACCCAATGCAATGTCCTCTGTGTACAGGAGGCACTTTAAAGCTACTTTGCAACCCTTGTAAGAGCCACCATTTTCCACATTTACTGCGATGTTTGCAGCATCAATTCCCTGTATATATTAGTTAATGTACACACCAAATCAGACTTGAGGAAATTGAAGCAGTTCGGAAAGGTATCCTCTTCTGGTATGAAGACTTTAATATAGTTCGACAGACTCCTCTGCATCTTCCAGATGGCAATCTTCCTTTGAACCCCCTTTTGAAAACCCCTTTTGATAACATGCCGATGAATGAGACTTCTCCCCAACCCCCCACCTGTCAATTCTTATTCCAGAAGAGGAATTATTCCCGAGTGACCAGTGGACACTGGAAAAAAAAAAAAAAAAAAAAATTTCTACTTCAACATCCACATGGTCTGATCATTCTCCTGTAAGCATTACAGATTCACCACCCAACTTTCCTTGGTGCATTTTGCAGTCTTCCACATACCAAATCATTCTGAAACACCACCTAGAGAATTTATTCAACAAGTACTGTTTCTACCCCTGCTAGAGTTTGGATGGTACACAGCTTATTTGCATGGCAAGGGTCTAAAGCAAAGAAGAATGCAGCGCATAGATATATTTTAGTAAATGGTCTAAGACCTTGAACTCAACATGTAAGTGATCACTTGAACAAAAAAATTAGGCCGCCTCCACTTAGAACCACACTATTGAAATGTTTGTGGGCAAATTCAAAAGGTTTTTAATCCTCCTGATATGCAACTAGCAATAAACCAGGTAAATAACTGGCCAAACAAAATCTACACATCCCCTACCTTTATTATTCCATCATTAACCAGCCGCTCGCCCTACATGCGCTGCCATTTGCAGCTGCAGATGTCAATCACAGAGTCCCGGACGGTAATTACCCACCAGTACCTGGTGATTACTGAGCATCTCTGACAGAGGAAGATTTTGCTTATAAACAATCTTCCTCCGTCAGCTCAAGCACACTACAGCAATCCTGATTGGTGTGCTTACAGTGAACATAACCCCCCCCCCCCGCCTTATAGTACAAACACTCCCAGCACAGTTAACCCTTTGATCACCCCTCACATTAACCCCTTCCTGCCCAGTGCTATTAGTACAGTGTCAGTTCTTTTTTTTAGCACTGATCACTGTATTGGTGTCACTGGTGTGTCAGTAACACCAAGTTAATTCCCCCGTGTGTCAGAATGTCCACTGCAGTCCTGCTAAAAAGGTCGCCGATTGCCGCAATTGCTAGGAGGGGGGGAAAAAAAAAAAAAAAAAAAAAAAAACACCCCACACACTTCCTATTATCTACACCAAACTCCATAAAATTCAAGTTAAAAATTTTAAAAGTGACATTAACCCAATACACTAAAATCACATAGTAAAACATGTACTATCAAAGCATTTCACATACATATTGTCCCTAGTACTTTGTCCAGCCTGCATTTTTACTGCTTTCTGCCTGGAAACTGAGAAAAGTCCATGGCGTCCAAAAATAATCCCTTTAGGTAAAAAGCGGTTTTAGACCAGCTAGAATACAGTGATTGTAAAATTAGAACCACTTGCAGAATTGAGTGATGATTAGTGGGGAAATTCGTCAGACACCGAAAACAATTTTGCGACCAAGCTCAGTGATGTGCTAACTTGGTGCTCTATTACAAATTTCAGTGTTTGGTTTAATTACATTGAATTAAATTTACTACTTGATTTCACGTTTCAAATTTAATCAAACCCGGGATGTTTACTAGACTTATTCTGACAGATTTCAGTGAATTCCTAAAAATAACAGGCCCACAAAAAAAAAAAAAAAAAAAAAGTACCGCTTTGAGCACAGAAATTCTGACAGACCGCTAGGGAGGTTAAGATAATTCCACTACTACAGAGCTGCCTACTCCCACCATAAACATTTCTACAGCACATTCAACTACCTTGTTTAACTCATTCAAGTTGAGTCCTTAAGTTCAATTTAAGGAATCATGAAAAAGGCCATCAAAGCTCAAGGACCTGATTGTTTTGCCAATAAGCATTACACCTCTAATCTATTAGATCCTCTTGTGTCACTGTTCAAAGATGCTCTTCCTCTTTTCCCGATGAAATGTTAAAAGCTTCATTACCTTACCAAAACCAGGGAAAGAACCCACCCACCTCCCCTCAAACTGCTTGCCAAAGTAATTGCAGACAGGATCATAGACCTACTTACCAAACTTAATCTGGATCAATCCAGATTCACAAAAAGAAACAGCAGATGCAACTAGATTTCTAATATTATTCACCATGCCAAATAGTCATAATATGCCTTCTCTGCTCCTCTTTGGATTACATTTGACAGCCCATTGATCTTATTTAAAAAAAACCCTGCAGAAATTTCAAGGCCATCTTTCAGCAATCCTAGCAGTCAAACACGCATCACTTACTATGGTAACATTGTACTACTTTGGTCAGTGTAATAAATTAAAAAAAAGTCAGTATTAAAGTACCTCAAAATGTACAAACTAACCTTTCTGAAGGTTTCCCCATATGCCTGGGCAAAAACATCTACAGGTGAAACTCGAAAAATTATAATCTCGTGCAAAAGTTAATTTCAGTAATGAAACTTAAGGTGAAATATTTAAGAGACTCATTACATGCAAAGCAAGATAGTTCAATCCACGATTTTCATAATTGTGATTATGGCTTACAGCTCATGAAAACCCCAATCTCAGAAAATTAGAATATTGTGAAAAGGTGCAATATTCCAGGCTCAAAGTGTCCCACTCTAATCAGCTAATTAAGCCAGAACACCTGCAAAGGGTTCTTGAGCCTTTAAATGGTCTCAGTCTGGTTCAGTAGGAATCACAATCCTGGGAAAGACTGCTGACCTGACAGTTTTGCAGAAAACCATCATTTACACCCTCCATGAGGGAAAGCCCCCCCCAAAAAAAAAAAGTGCACAAGCAGCAGGGATGACTGCAGCCTGGAGGATTGTCAGGAAAAGGCCATTCAAAAGTGTTGGGGACTTTTACAAGAAGTGGACTGAGGCTGGAGTCAGTGCATCAAGAGCCACCACACACACACAGGTCCTGGACATGGTCTTCAAATGTCGTATTCCTCTTGTCAAGCCGCTCCTGAACAACAAACGTTAGAAGCGTCTTACCTGGGCTAAAGAAAAACAGACCTGGTCTGCTGCTCAGTGGTCCAAAGTCTTTTCTGATGAGAGCAACTTTTGCATCTCATTTGGAAACCAAGGACCCAGAGTATGGAGGAAGAATGGAGAGGCACACACTGCAAGATGCTTGAAGTCCAGTGTGAAGTTTCCACAGTCTGTTGATTTGGGGAGCCATGTCATCTGCTGGTGTTGGTCCACTGTGCTTCATTAAGGACAGTGTCAACACAGCCGGCTACCAGATTTGGGAGCACTTCATGCTTCCTTCCACAGACGAGCACCTGCCCACACTGCCAAAAGCACCAAAACCTGGTGCAATGACCTGGGGATTACTGTGCTTGATTGGCCAGCAAACTTGCCCGACCTGAACCCCATAGAGAATCTATGGGGCATTGCCAAGAGAAAGATGAGATATGGGACCAAACAATGCAGAAGCGCTGAAGGCTGCTATTGAAGAATCCTGCCACACCGCACTGAGGCAGTAATTGCTGCAAAAAAGGCCCAAACCAAGTGCTGAGTACATATGCATGCTTATACTTTTCAGAGGTCCGATATTGTTCTATGTACAATCCTTGTTTTGATTGCATGTAATCTATTTTTCTGAGACTGGATTTGGGGTTTTCATGAGCTGTAAGCCATAATCACCACCATTATGGCAAATCACAGCTTGAACTATCTTGCTTTGCATGTAATGTGTCTCAGTTTCACCTTTTAAGTTGCATTACTGAAATAAATGAACTTTCACTATATTCTAATTTCGAGTTTCACCTGTATAACCTACTTAGGAGTAGATCCCACATCAACCTTTCAAGAAAATTTCCAACCTTTGGAATCAGAATTATCCACCCTTTCCAAGAAAAAGGACACTGTCAGATAGATATGTTGCCTTCAAAATGCAATTGCTATACCTTGATTCTTACTCATTCCTATACCCACAACTTACTTTAAGAAACTTAATTACTATCCTATTTTGTGCGACAAGGTAAACAAGCAAGATGTTCCCATAACAAACCAAGCACAAATCAGGAGGCATGGGTTATATTTTACCACAATATTAGCACAATTAAAAGCTTGGTTTACACTCCAAGTATTTAGAAGGAGCTGAAGTCTTTCCAAATCCCAGGCCACAACCTATACAACTGGCTTATTGGCCATCTCCACAAGCGGAACAGACAAGCATCAATCTCCAACTATAGTCACTTCATTGTTAGCATTCCATCACTACTGCTCAAAACACCCAATACTTGCCATACAAAAACTACCAATTCCCTTAACTGCCCTTCCTTTATTAATTCCTGACAATATTCAAACATTGGTAGGAAGAGGTATCAAACACATCAGATTTACACACTAAGTTGAAATGACCTACCAGATAATTTAGTGGGCAATTCTAAAGTTATAAAAAAATAATTCCCTTAAACTTCCATGGTGGTTTGGAGTCAGAACTAGTTCGTTTGTCTTTCAAGAGTTGAGGGATAGGCCTTAAAATATGAGTAGTCTCTCCTGACATTCACCAAAATCAAACTTATGCTAAAAATGGGAAGATTTGGGATCCTCCTTTATTGGAAAAAAAAAAAAAAAAGCCACCCACACCCTCTGCTGGTACAGGGCTCCTCAGATACTGCACATAATAGACCCCCTCTACCTCACTTATGCTGGAGGGGGTGTGGATCTCAAGGCACATACTGTGGTCATGTAGCATTATACACTTCTGGATTGAGGTCTAACTAATTTTCCTTGAGTAAAGGCCACCTTCACACAGCTCAAAAAGAATTGTCCCAAAGGGCTATTTGGAATTATGAAATGTACAGGACAATTGACTAGAGAGTAATTTATGGTATCTTTTTAGATATACACAATATTCTACGGATTTATCCACCATAAACATGCATGATGTTGGGACAGAAGAACCAAATATATATTCAGAACACAAGTAAAAAGGTTTGGCTGTACATAAATTTATAATTATTCTTGTTACCTTTATCTACCTTCACATAATATGGATACGGTTTGTGCACACAAATTGATAAAAATCTATTGAAAGTAAATTGGGTTAAAATAAGCAGAGCTAGAGAAAAAGTCAGTATTTCTAGGATATTAGAGTGGTTATGGGTTTGGGCTAGACTAGAGTTTACTGTCAAATCCTCCTACTGGCAGCAGTTCAAGAATTGTCCTTCAAGGGATGAGAAAAATACTTGCTTTATCAGTTCATTGATTTGTTTGGGTTAACAATTTACTAGAAAATTAGATTATGCACTTTGCAAGTGAATTTGCACCAAAGCTTAGCAAATAGGTGAAGTAAAAGCACAGGTATTGTAAAGGAAATTTGTACATTCTGTATTAAAAAAATTGTATACTATTCTGTATGCTTTGCCTATGTATAGTACACCTTCAAGTCCCGATTTGAAATTGGCCTGTTATGCCCCTTGTTACCATGAAAAGTATAATTGTATTACCTACGTAATATATAAAACCCTTCAATTGCACTGAACATAACAGTAATTTGGAAGGTTGCTGAGCATCTTGGTTTATTCCCTACTTCAGTAGTTATTTTGGAACCACAAATTAGAATTGCCCATCAATATCCCCTTTGCGCTGGCGCCTCCTGGCTCTTTAAGAAGTTTCAGAAGCCGGGGTTTTAGGGTCATGACTGCCGTGATTCGCTGTCACATGATCGAAAAAGGTCCCAATCACAAGGGAAGATTGGGACCTTACCATGAGTCAGGGACATATGTGCTGGGAGCATGCACTCAGCACATATGCATTTTTAAATGGTACGCAAATATGCGGCTACTCGGCATCAAAGCCCAAAACGCTGAGGCCGCATATTTGTGTGCACTCGGTGTCTAGGGGTTAAGGTCCAGGACTAAGATATTAGTCTCTCAGTAAAAAAGGTGAAGCGCTGCTGACTTCCGTCATTCAATCAAGTGCAAGGAAAAATTTAATTTTCCTCATTTGTGATGGGTATTCTTTGCAGAGTTAAGATTCACCTCATGTACAAAGATCTGGAGCAAATGCCTTTGCAGAGTGAGTATATTATTTGCCTTTAGTAAATCAGCCCCAGAGCCTTTGCTGGACTAAGCTCAACCAGAACGGTTTACTCTGAGTGCTGGACTCAGTTTTACATCAAATGAGTTTTCAAAAGCAAAACCAATTCTACCTCTACTCCAAAAAAACCTGCCAACACCATGTGGGGAAGAGGGCTCTTGGGAAAATGGGATTTTTGGTTTACCTGTATAATCAGTTTAGAAGATGAGTTATGGGACCGATCATATCCAATATGATAGGAATGTCCCAAAGCACTGAATCTGAGAAGACAGTGGCAACTGGCCCTAAACTATACTAGATTGGTTAAAACCTAATGCAGCAGCCAGCAAAACAAACGTCTTCAGCAACTTTAAACAGCCACAAGATAAAACATTGTGAAGCTGCTATCTGGTCTTCAGATCATACCTCTACAAATAATCCATTAACCCTTTGAGAACTAAGATTTTGGAACACCAAAAGAATTTTTGTTTTTTAAGTTTGTACACTTCAGTTGCTGTAACTAAGCCATTTCATGAAATTGGCAAAAAGCTAGATCCATTTGACAAGAAATATTTTGACTCAAAAAAAAAAAAGTTTTAAGTTCCTAATCAGATGATATACGCAATTAAAGACATGGGACAAATACGTCCCTTGGTCCTCAAAGGGTTAAAGCCTGACAGCTAATAGTACAGTAAACACCAACCAACCTGGCAGAATGAGCAATCACAAAAAGCAGTGGGGAACTTTGCCCTTTAAAGTGTAAGCTCGTTAACATAAATGGCACAAGCCACATCCAAAAATTGTGGCATAATCCTTGTAAGTTGGCATCGAAGGCCAAGGACAGAAAAAAAAATTGTAATCAGTTGGGACCAAACAATCCCCTTAAGAGAAATGTTACTTATGCCTCTTGTCAATTCCGCTGGCCAACACTTCAGCTGTAACAGCCTGTACACATGTACAGGCAAGCTGTAAGGAATTCGCCAAAGCATCCACTGAAGATGTTGGAAATCTTCCATGTTTCTGCTCCTCTCATCTCCACTAAAAAGATTGCCGTGTCATGCACTGAGCCCAGGTCTTGAGGATCTGGCAGACATTGCTGCAATCAACCACTGCAAGGCTGCCCCCACCACAGCAAATTATACTATGCAATACCTCCAGCTGTTTAAGGCATTTTTAAAGGACATACCCTGGGCATGCGAACTTGCAGGAAATGAGCATCCGGATCGACCGATGCTCCATTTCTTAATGAGCACAACTTTCCAATGCTGAACAAACCTAGTCAGTCTGCTCATGGAAGACTGAATTCAAATTGGAGACCTTTTGAGGACTTTTCTGCTGCATTCCCTTCTACCAGAATTCTCTCTTCCCTCAACTGGTTCCTCCCGTTAAGGAAGGGGGGAATGTTTCCATTTGCAACCCAGATGGTCCAAACCAACAGGTATTCTGGAAAGCTGCTGCTGTGCCCCAATAGATGAGAATTCCTCCCATCAAAAAGGAACTGGAAGATGCTGCAGAAGCAGATATACCAGATAGGTGGAAGGGGTCAGAGCCACAGGGAACTGACCTCCAGGTGATATAGCATTGGGGGCTGCATTTGGGACCCCTCAACCTATACATACCTACTCTGCCTTTGATAAGACACTGGCCTGCTGACAACAAATGAACCCTTGCTGGACTCAGTCCCAGTCAGCCATGAGGGTACAGCTAATAAGCACCAGAGCATTGGTTACACCAAGAGGCCAAGTCTGCTAGTGCCCCCAAAAGGAAAGGTAGACTTGCCTTCCCATACTTGCTGCAACCTAGAGTCACCCAAGAATGCTTTGTTGTGACCTATAATCTGACCAGGAAAGCTCTGCTGTGAATCTCACAAATATATGTCTGTGTTTGTCACTCATGCCACCAGAATGCTCCACCCCAGTCATGTCTGCCATACTGCACATGAATCCCTTGTTTGATAACCAAAGAAATACTCCACCCCCTCCTGTGGTGCTTCAAGCCTCCTGTACCACCCCTTGGCACATAGTGCTTGTAAGGCAATTAGTGTTTACCCTAAACTACAATCAGTGCTGTGACACTGCTTCTCACACTTTAAAAGTGGACAGTGAAAGACATATTTCCTGTCCTGCCGCAGGGGAGAGGGAGGCCATCAGAGCTACTCTATAGGGCACTCACTAGTCATTCCCCTAGGTTTCACTCTTCAAACATAAAAGCACACAAAAACAAGAGTCTACAGACTACTCTCCAGCTAGGGTCCTTTTCCACAAAGTCCAATGCCAACTGGAAACATCTGGGACAAGCACAAACATTTCTCATACAATACTAGAACAGTTTTCATGTAATCAGTACAGTATGTCAGATAAAAAAAGTGACCCAAGACTATGCATGCTTGGAAACAATACATAAAACTTCCAAAGTTGTATGAGAATATTCGTAACCTCTTCATTTGATACGACTAGCATAACGGAAAAAAAAACCCTTGATTCTCTCTACCCCCCTCCCCCCAACAGTCAATGGAGGAACCCCTCCCACAGAGGAGCTGTCCCTGCCAGGACAGTGATTATTGCTAGAGACTACAGCCATTGGCAATAATTGCATGTTAAAAATCCAACATGGTGGTTGTATCTAATAAGGTACAATCAGCCTGCCCATAGGTGGTTTGAGTCTCAGTTGCTCCATGGTGAACAGCACTTCAAACCCACAATGGCCAGCTTAACCCCTTCACACTGGCGCCTCAAGGGTTTCAGAAACTGGGAGGTGGGGTTTAGGGTCATGTGACTGCTATGACATGATTGGGAAAGGTCCTGACCTGTGAGTACCGGACATGTGTGCTGGGAGCACGCATGCTCTCAGCACATGTTCTTTAATAGAATGCAAATGTGCGGCTGCGCAGTGTCTAGGCCCAGCCTCCAGGAGGCCGCACATTTGAGTTCAGCTGGTATGAAGAGGTTTAGGATGTACAGATCTATTTTACAAATGAGGTCTGCCAGCACACATTTCAAACAGTGTTAAGGCAAACCAGCCCTCAAACATTATATAGGATTTCCCTTACTGCAGTTTCCGGAAAACTGAACCTAGAAAAAAGGTAGGCTGCAATTTAAATCATTTTGAAAGTTATGCTGGGTGAATGGGGACATGCAAATATAAAAAGGGTGTTATCCCAATTTAGCTGGGAGAGTGGAAATACACTAAAAGTGGATGCACATCCGACATGAAATATGAAGTATATGTCCCTATAGTGTGTACATCTCAACCCAGAGCACAAAGTGCCATTTTGGGCTGCTGCCTCTGCCATCAGGATAACTTGTCAGAAGTGACTGAAGCGGACACCAAAAAGGGTGACAGGGAAGGGAGCGCCAGCCACAGTCTGATTGACAGCCTGGGTTCCTGTGTGTTGTGTGAAGGGGAGTGTCCCTTTCTTCCAATCCTCTTACTGAGCTCTGCAGAGCAGCTTAAGCTCTCCACCCACTGCATTTGAAAGCTCAGAAAAGCTGTATAAATTCTGGACTTTGGATGTAGAGAACAGAGCTGCAGATAAATAGGAACTTACACAGGTGATGGGTTTTATCTCTGGATCACCTGAGGTCAGTCACTTCACTACTTTCTGTAGTTAAAGGACTGAGTCATAACAATGCTTTAAAAACTGGGAACAAAGTAACCAGACTGACAAGATGAGAAATTTATCTTCAAAATGATTAAAAAACGGAGCAAGAGACCCAAAAGGAGTTTAGATTGCATTCTCACATGACCATTTTCAGGCAATGCAAGAGTTCTGCATTTCAGAATTTTCAGGTTTGAACATGTACATCGAAAGCTAGGTACTAGGAAGAGGAGCTATTCTAGCTTTTAAAACCACCTTCTCCCACTTAGAAAGTGTTGCTTTAGCTGACCATTTTTTTCCCCCAACCTTAATGCAAAGAATGTAAAGGGGAAAAAAACAACAACAAAAAAAAAACCCCACCACCCACACTTCAACCTTTACAACCACTTTAAATTGCTCACCAACCTGTCACTGAAAATATATTGACAGAAATATCACAAGGGCAGAATCTGGATGAAAATTTCAGCAAAAAGCACTAATCAAATGTGTGGGTGAATGTTTTTTTTGCTCATCCCTAGACAGCATATACAGATGGGGGAAAAAAGCAAATGACATCACATACAGTCACTGGACGTCACAAGTGTATAAACCAATGCAAAATTTCTTCCACAGCAATTATGCACTACATACATGTATATGATACAGTTCTGCTTTAAAGTAGTATTTCCAGAAAATGTTTCATATGGATTTGGGATAAACCTTTTGCTCCCAGCCTTTTGTCACTGACTAGTTTCCACAGAAGAGTGAAGACAAAAGCCAGTAACTCCAAGAACAAAAAAAAAAAAACCCACATACAACAGCGTTTAATATTTGGAAGAGCCACTCTGCTTCAAACCGCCATGTGTCCAGGTTTCAGATCCCCATTTCCTTTTTGGAAAGACTGGTCAAAATTGAGCCAATATAGGATTAAAAACCCAACTGGTTTAACCTTTACCCCACACACTATGCAAGGTTACAAGAGTAAAATAGGCAGGATAGATTTTGGGGACAAGTCTTGTGAAGAAACACCTGATGCCTACCAGAGTTCCAGCTGTCCAATATCTTTCATAAGCAGTGCCACCAACTGCCATGCACCAACTCTTCTGTTGGCCTTTCTATATTATTCAGATACTGTAAATCATGCATTGGGCCTGCACAGGGCCTTTAACAGGGATAACAGAAAACCAAGCATCTTTTCATAGAAAAAGGTTTAGGACCAGTGCAACAAAAAAGCCTGAAAAACGCTGGTGGCCTTAGCTTCTATCATGTTGAACCTCAGCTTCAACATTTATAGTTCAATAGGGATTCTTGAACTGAAATCAAGGTCAGCTATAACTTCTGAAAAATATTTGATATACCAGATGGCCAGCATAACAGCCAAGCAACTAGCCAGTTCAGAATGTGCTCACATATTACAGGCTACACATTAAGTTAATTAATGTAGTATTAAACCCAAAACCAAATATGTAATATAGCAGCTTACCAATCAGATGTGGCGGCTACATTTGTTTTCTCTTTAGGTTTCCCCCAGTATTCGAGTACCCCACTCTGGATGAAGGAGCACATTTGGACCACAGCATTGCCATTTAGATTTAGACACAAACTGAAGCCAAACTAGCTCACCACTGCTGTTACAGCAGCGGTGGTCTAAATTTTTTTGATTAAACTATAAAAGCTATTTTTTTTTACATTTTTGGAGGGGGGGGTGAGGGGGAAAAAAAATAAATAAATAAAAAAAATTAGGCTTGTATTGCTGTCTGTACCCCCATTGGGGACATTCTATTTACAATTAAAAAGTGGAAAGTAAAAAAACCCAGATTTTGGGTTGCCCCCAGAAAAGTAATAAAAATCTTTCAAAGGGGACACTAGTTCTGGTGACCCCCAAATGGGGAGAAAAAAACACCCTCCCTTACTCTATCCAAGATGGAGGTTAAAAAAAAAAAAAAAAAAGTTTGCCTATAGTTATACTTTAAAATTTTAAATATACATGTTTACCCAATCCTGATTGTAGGAGGGACAAAAAAAAAAAAAAAAAGTCAAAACAAATCCTTAAACCTATTCAGGGAAACTTCACATCTCAATTTGACAATTTTAACTGAATTAAATGTGCTGCAACTATTCACATATTGCTGGCTATATAGGTTTTCCTAGCCATGTTGTGTAGGTTCACCCTCCATCTTAAGGTTATTCCTGTGAAAGCACAATCTACATCCTTACAAAGCAATTGCCAAAACTAAACCTTCAAAATATTCAATGTACACAGCATTTACTGAATTCATGTGGACCAAAGCTGAATAAAATATGCTCTAGTAGAAATGAACATTTAAATAAAACCTGTATGAAGTAAATAGATGCTGCCAGAACTTGCAGAAAATCCTTGCTTCCTGGCTGATCCAATGTCAAATCTTTAAAGTACAGATTTCTGATTTCCAGACTTAATCTGGATACTTGTTCCAGGTTGTTTACTACTAAAGACAGCCAAAACTAACACTAACAAAAAGGTCAGCAAAAGGTACCCTTTGTTTCTCCTATCAAGACTTCCTAAAGGTGAGAGGGGGAAAAAAAAAAAAAAAAAAAAAAAAAAAAAAAAAGAAGGGCTGCTGTTCCACTAAACTGTGATACTGCCATTACCAGATTCTGATTTCCCCAACTCCACTAGCAGCACACATTTATTCCAAAGTCATGTATTCACTAGTACTGAAGTGAGAAATGGTCAGGAAACTATCCATTGTAAAGGGTCAGAAACTGAATCATTTCATTACTGTGTTGCACTACTAGGTGGTTAACACCCACCTCCAGGTTTCAATTTACTAGTTTGGACTAACCTGGTTCAAACAATTTCCTTCACCAATACATGTGGCTGCCATCAGCCTTGTATAAACACATACACTTCTCACTCAGAACAAAAATTGGATTTTGGCTGAGCACTGCTCAAGCAGAGGAAGCTTCGTATTTTTATGTATGGATACAAGGTTTCCTCCGATTAGCAGAGATTAAGATGTGATCTGCCTGCCTCTCGCCCTCAGCAGTCAGAAGAGGCCTTGAATTCACACAAAAATACAATCCTTCCCTTTAATAGCTGAGCAGTACCAAGCCTGACTCAATTTTGTTCTGGAGTTCATGTACCACTGCCAGAAAACAGCACAGTATATTGTATGAAGCTTGTACTATGTACAGTTTATACAGGTCTGACAGCAGCCACATGTATTAGTTAAATAGCTTGGAGCAAATCAAACTTCAGTATTTAAAGAAAAATACCCATATAGTCAGTCTTCCAGGCATACTCAAACATTTGACAATATGCTTTTGTATGCAAAGATTAGGAAGCCTGTTCTAAACGTACATGTAGGTTGTGCTTTTGCCAACTCCAGAAAGTTGGTTGCCTGGATGTCTCTGGTCTTGCCACTTCACCAATGCAGTATAAGCATAAAGTAGGCTGGTGAATTCAGAAGAGCTGATCTGCTTACTAGCTCCAGATCAGAGGTTTACAAAGTATTTGCGACACTGAGTAGCACTGAAAATCCAGTATTTAGCATTTTCAGATGTCTGCCATAGCAGCCCACAGATTCACAAAGCTTTAATAAAACGCTATGCTTGTGCACAGGTTGTAAATGAAACCCTTTGCAGAATAATTTTCAAAAATATCAATAAAATTTTAATTTTATAGAGAAGCTCACAAAAGAAATTTACAAAGGTTTTTGTTCCTTTTAATATGTACAAAAACTCCAAAACATGCTAAAATCAATTTTAGTGTGATGTCTTTACATTTTTAAAGGACCAATAGGTGACAGATGCAAAGAAAATAATGCAAACTTAACACTTAAATGATAGTCTTATTACAGATCACTACAAAGATAAATCCCAACTATCCTCAACAGGCCGGGACAAGTGCAATACCACATAAACAAACAGCATTGCAATCAATCCCAACCTGCGCAGAAAGGGGTATATCTTTCTCATCATCAGATGACATGAAGTGCCATGGTCAGTTTTGCATGGATTTGCACAGCAGGTCTTACAAAAGCTGGACGCAAACCTGCAAAACTAAACAGAACACCAAAGTAGTAAGACTTGGAAAGCACATGTAGGCTGAGGATTTACAGCCAGAAGTACTTTAAGTGCTCATGATGCAGTAGAACACTATACACTACCTGCACTATAAGCACTTTAGTACTACTGAAGCCAAAGCACACATTACTCCATCAAGGTTGGCATTCAGCACAGAGGAGATTGCTACAGTAGACAAAGCACTCTGCTATCAGTTTTGCATAGATTTGCACAACTCAATTCTTCTTGTAGTGCAACTATGCAAAACTTATAGAAGACCACATTAAGTAGCAAGAAAAAAAACCCACACATGTTCAAACCACAAATCTGCAGGTTCATTGGAGGAGTACTTCTTATGCCAGAAGGAGCATTTAGGGCAGTAGATGCTAATCTACTTCACTATCTGCACTAGATGCACCTTAGAACAAAAAGCACAACATACCTGATCACCCTCCAGCATGCTATATTCTGCCAACATAATGCTACAAGTGCCTTCACTGCAGTAGGTTGTCTTTAATAACTACCTGCACTGTAAGCACTTTGGCATTACCAATGACAGTATACTGAACACTCAACGGTTTTTCTTTAGACAGATCTGAAAAACAAACAAAATCTAGTCATGACAAAAACCAAAATTTAATGTTTTCTTCTTCCATACAGTAAAAGTTCAAATTAAATGTAACATTAGTACCTTAAAAAAAAAGCAAGGCAGATAGTTTGTTAAAGTTGAGGGGGGGGGGGGGGGGGGGGGGGGAAGAAAAAAAAAAAAAAAAAAAAAAAAGAACACAGGGAACTTTAATCATCTAATTATGTACAGATGAACGTTTTCACAAGTGAATCTTATTGTGCACATTCTCAAATTTAGTTACTCGGCATGTATTTTAGTGAGTGTACTTAAGTAAAAATGTACTAGACCAAGAGCCAAATTCCTGCTTAACCACTTCCAGACCGGACACTTACCCCCTTCCTGACCAGGGCAATTTTCAGCTTTTAGCGTTATCACACTTTGAATGACAATTGCGCGGTCATGCAACACTGTACCCAAATGCATTTTTGGCCATTTTTTTTGAGATAGATAAAGCTTTATTTTGGTGGTATTTATTCCCCACTGGGATTTGTATTTTTTTTGCTATGTAAATGAAATGTCCAAAAATTTTGAAAAAAAAAAGTGATTTATAAAATTTTGCAAATAAATAATATTTCATCATAAATCTTAGCCACAATTTATTCCGTTATCTTTTTAGTAAAAAAATCCAAATTAGTTTATAAGCAAAAATTATAATTTTTAAACATTTTATTTTTTTATATTATTTTTTACATACTGTCACCCTAGCAGTACAGTGTCACCATGGTGACACTGTACTACTTGTGAGGGGTGATGAAGATTTTTTTTTTTTTTTACACCGATTGCTCTTACATCCTATATGGGTGTAAAAGCAATCATTTCTCTTTCTGTGTGCATTCTTGCATGCATTGAGAAGAACTGAGTGAGCTGTGATTGGTCACAGCTTGTCACATGGTACAAGGCTTTTGTGAATAGCCTTGTACCATGTGACCTCTGATCATTCACAGATTTCACACATAGTAAGCAATGATGTCAGAAGTGACATCTTGCTTACTACTTTGCATGTGATCACTGATTGGCCAATCAGTGATCACATGATCGGGACCTCGTACAGAGGTCCCGTCCGACGATCGGTGTTTCATTGTGTCCGGAGGACACAGCGGGCACAGGATCGCGGTGCTGCGCGCTCCCAGGGAGCGCGCACAAGCAGGGTACGGGGAGGCCGTTTATAGACGGCCACCCGACCCTGCAGTGCCACCTTCCGGCCGTTTATATACAATGGCCGGTCGGGAAGTGGTTAAGTACTGGTTCACACCGATGCAATTTGGGATACGACTTGAGTCGCATAACAAGAGAAATCACATTTTCAAAAGGTGCCCATTTACAACAAGGCTCCATCTGATTTTTGGAAAAAAAGGTTCTTGTGTTACTTTGGTGCATTTTCAGTGTGATTTGGCTCCACAAACATGCTAACCATATCCCAAATTGCTTTAATTGCACCACAATTGTACTGAAACATTGCACCAAAATACAATCACAAGTAGCGTGAACCTAGCCTTAAAAGACATTTGATAACCTGTAAAGTAACCAGCTAGATGTAGCCAACTCAGTATTGGGGCTGCAGAGCAAAACCAAAAAAGCCCCCATTCAGCACACGTCCATTTATAAAGCCAATGCTGTGGTGTTACGTCCCAATATCAGATCTTAATCTATTAAACTGTATGATGAATGCAATTGTTACAAAGAGGGGAAGAAAAGCAAAAACATGCACAGCTGTGGCCTCTGGACACCCTCCTCAGGGTAAATGCATCTGGGCGCTAGTGGTACACATCTGTGTTGCAGGACTTGCACCCTCAGTTCAAGTCCCAACCATAACAGTAGCTACATGGAGTTTGCGTTGCCAAAGACATGATGGTAGGGCAACTGGTCCTAGGTGGGTGTGTGGTAGGCACCTTAGACTAAAGCTGGCCATACACGAGTCGCATTCCAAATTTCAAAATTCTTTTCTAAGAATTTTCATTCTGAATTTCGCAACAATAATGGGTCATAGAAACTGACGATTTTCATGTGACCATCAAACCTGGGTGATCGGGCATGTTGGAACGGTTTTGAAAGATTAGTGAATTTCGTTTCGATGGGAGAATTATGCAAGAAATGTACCTGAAAAAGGAAAAACCAAGCATGAGCTGTAAAATGGAAAGAAAAGTTCTTATCCACAAAATTTGTAGCAACATGAGGTTAAATTGAAGGCTTGGTTGGTTGAATTTCAAAATCAATGGTAGCACCAGATTACAAAACAGCTGAAATTTCTGAATTCCTAAAATAAATTTGTACAGAATTCAACCTGTGAATGGCCTGCATAAAATTCTTAAACACAGGAGCTGATGTCAATGTGCAATCAAGTTATCATACACGTGTAGATTTTTGTTTCAGAAACCCAGAGTTGGGCTTACTGGTAATTCCTTTTCTAAGAGTCACAGCCCCTTGAGAAAGCTCCTCCCTCCGGGTCTGTAATCCCCACACCTTAAAGGCGGACCTCCATCCCCAGTTTTACCCAAGAACTACCAGAAGACACTGAAAGACACTTAACTACATATACATTACTTGTGCATCCTCGTGGTGGGAAATCACAGCTGTCCTGAAAGACTCATAGAAAAGGCGTTACCAGTAAGCCCAACTCTGGTTTTCTCCCAGTGTCTTCAAGGACAGCCCCTTGAGATGATAATCAAGAACTTACCCCCTAGGGAGGGGGCCACTGCCTGGAGGACCTTGTGCTCAAATGCCTGCTCCTTACTTGACTGGAGATCCAGGCGATAATGCTTCACAAAAAGGTAGAGAACTTTGACCAGGTGGCTGCCTTACATATTTTCTCTGGTGAAGCACCGGCTCTGTTAATGCACACTCAACTAGATCCTTAGCATCATGGGCAAACAGGAGGAATCTAACGATTCATAAGATTCCATGACAGCTTACCTAATCCATCTAGCTATGGTAGATTTGGATGCTCTGGAACCTTTCCTTGCTCCTGCAAGAAGTACAAAAAGGGAATCCAAATTTCTAAATTCTTGGGACCTACTAAGATACCCCATAAGGCCTCTTTTCACATAAAGCAAATTCAATCTCTTCCTCCCTACTGCTGGGAGATCAGAAGGTCGGTAGGACTATATCCCGAGACCTATGAAAAGTACACCTTAGGGAGAAAACCTGGATCTGTATTGAGCACAACCCCATCTTCAAAAACAGTCAGGTAGGGTTCCCTAATGGAGAGTGCCTGTAACTTACTTACCCTACGGGCTGACGTGATAGAAAAGAAGAAAAAAAAAAACCACCACACTTTAAAGTCAAAATTTTTATAGAAGATTTTTCCAGAGGTTCAAAAGGGACAGAGGACCAAAGCCTTTAGGACTAGGGACAGATTCAAACTGGACAAGACCTGAATTTTACTGGTCTGGACTTTGAGACCTAAACAAAATCCACTATGAAGGGATCCTGCTGCAAGGGGGCCTGAAGAAAAATACCGAGGGCCGATGCTTTCACTTTTAAAGGTGCTGATCGAGAGCTCCCGATCCGTCCCTTCCTGAAAGAAGGCCAAAACTGCTGGAATATCTGGAGGGCCCCACCGTTTACTTAATCAGGAGTTGAACTTCTTCCAGACCTTCGCATAAACAGCTCTGGTTACTGGTTTACGGCAGTTTACTAAAGTTTTTATCATGGTGTCTGAAAACCCCTGAGCTTTCAGGAGCTGCTCTTCAGAAACCAAGCAGCCAACTTCAAGGTTCTGATCAGAGGATGTAGAACAGGACCTCCCTCTCTGGGGAATGGGGGAGCCAAGATGAGGCTCTGCAATAGAGAAAACCCAGGGTCTTTTTGACCAAAAGGGCACTATCAGAATGAGATCTGTCTTTGACAAAAAACTCCTGCAAGACTGCTGGGATTAGTCTCACTGGAGGGAATGCGTAAGAGGTTGAAACCACACATGCTTGTCACGGCGTCGATACTCAAGGTCTGCTCTCGTGGATTCAGGGGAAAAAAAAAAAAAAGCTGGATGACCTACCTGTTTTCCTGGGAAGCAAAAAGATCGGCCTGCGGTATGCCCCACCTGAGAGATAGGTTTAAAAACACCTGGTTGAGAGACCATTCGTAGTGACTGACTGGCCGCTGACTTAGGAAGTCAGCTAGGGAGTTTTGTGACCCTTTCAAATGAATGGCAGAAACCAAAAGCACATTTCGCTCGGCCCAGGATAGAATGCTGCCTGCAATCTTCTTTGGCTTTGTGTGCCCCCCCCGGTTGATATACGCAACTGTAGCCATATTGTCTGAACGGATCTGTGACTGTCCAATAGCTTAGTTCCAAAGGCATTTAATGCCCTTTGGACTGCTATAAGTTCTGATTCAAGGATCTGAGACTCCCGAGGCCACAACCCCTGGGCTGCCATATTACCTAGATGGGCTTCCCAACCATAACTGCTGGCATCGGTTGTAATGAGCAGAGAAGGCTGGTTCCACGCCAGACCACTGGGCAGATTTACTTCCTTCTGCCACCAAAGGGATCTCTTGACCCTAAACGGGAGCTAGACTGCTAGATCTAAGGTAGCTCTGTCTGTTCCAAATCTTCAGAAGAAAAGCCTGAAGAGGTCGCTGGAGTATTTAAAGGACAAGCTGTACGCAGTGACATGCCACTGCCAGAGCCTTGTGAAGGTTCAGCGGCCATCTTACAACTTGGATGGTCAGTGCACATTATACAGCCGATATCCTATACTGCACAATTTACAATTTTATCCATGTGGATGGCTTTATATTGGCTTGCCTAATAAATATTGAAATACTACACTATGGGCAACTTCTTTCTAGGCTCCACATAGAGCTAATTTTCAGGGCCCAGTGTGAAGGACGGCTGCAGAGCAGCTCAGGATCCAAAGGAGGGAGATCCCATTCCAGGCTACACATCTGTTCCACCTTAAAAA
This sequence comes from Staurois parvus, assembly GCF_062004578.1. Taxonomy (NCBI): domain Eukaryota; kingdom Metazoa; phylum Chordata; class Amphibia; order Anura; family Ranidae; genus Staurois; species Staurois parvus. Next base: position 13,645,783 of record NW_028318039.1, on the reverse strand, counting down.
TGGGACCTCTGGCTGATCATAACACAAATGCGTATTTAAAATATGCATCTGGTGAGTGTGTATATTTACTATATCCCTGAATATTTTATTGGCACATGGAATGTATTTGTGACCACAGATCCTCACTCACTATCACCAATTAATAGACATAAAAATTGTCACTTTCACAAGGACTATAGATATTTGTTTCGGAGCACATTGAAATCATACGATTTTACTACATATTTTACTGTGGGTTTACACACCATGATTTACCATTTTTAAGCACTTTATTGATGTTGAATATATTTCTATGATCATTATTTTATGAGCGCTGCACTACCTGATTTTACATGCTATTGAATGTTTTTGGTTGCCTTTTAGTGCATTAGCGGCTGGTTTTAAGTGCTCGCTGATTCATTTTAGTTTATATAGCTAGTGGAGTCTTGCCCACGGGACCGTTGGGAAACATGAAGTCATGAGACCTACTGCCCCTGAAACTTTCCTTATTGACACCGACAAATTGCATTGCAATTCTGTTAGCGTCTGATCCATCTTGAGAAATTTTTCTAGAGGAAGGAAGATTTTCTCCTCCACTGAAGAGAGCTTTTATCCCAGATAGATCACTCTCTGAAAGGGAGTTAAGGAGGACTTGTGCCTGTTTACGAGCCAGCACAGGCTATGAAGGAAATCCTGAGCCACCTGCAGATCTTCAGCCAATTGCTAGTGAGATTTGGCCACAAAGGTGCTCGTCCAGATAAGTAATGATGGTAATGGACTTCATCCTTAGGGGAACTAAGGCCTCTGCCAGCACCTTCGTAAAAATTCTTGGCGCTGAGGCTAGCCCAACACTGCCACTGGAGGATCTGTGAACCCATATTTATGGCTATTCTCAGGTATTTCTGACTCGCCCAATGAATGGGAATATGGAAATAATACGCATCCCTCAGATCCACCATGGCCATAAAAGCAACCTTGGAAAAGGATTTTCTTTACAGAAAGAAAAAACCCCACACGATTCCACCCTGAAGTGCTGGTACCTCAGTAATCGATTTAGGGGGCGCAGGTTTAAAATTAAGCGAAATTTGCCTGAGGGTTCCCCTACTACAAACACATGGGAACAACAACCCTTTCTCTGCTTGCTCTGCGGGACTTTAACTAGGACCTGCTGGTCCGCCAAGTCCCCAATTAGGCTGCGCAGAGCCTGTGCCCTGTTCCTGTCTTTGGGAAGATTGGTTACCAGAAATCTGTTCAGGGGACAGGAGTCAGACTCCAAACCGCAACACCTATTAGATCTAAAATATAGGGGTTTGGGGAGAGTGAAGCCCACTGAGGGAGAAAGGTCCCCAATCTTCCTCCCAATGGGATGCTCAAGTCATTGCAGCTTGGAGGGGCTTTGAGGATTGAATAGAATCCCCCCTTTTCTCCCTATTTTTGTGCCCTGTCCCATGTTTTTTGGGCCGACCATCCTTAATCTGTGATTTTGGCCGAAAAACTACCCTGGGGTAAATTCTTTTTTATTCTCATGAAAAGCTGTCAGCCATACGCTCTAAAGCTTCCTCTAATCCTGGACCAAACAGGTTGTCACCTGAAAAGAGCAAGGCACAGACGCAGTTTAGACGCTGAATCCCCAGCCCAGGTTTTTAACCATAAGGCCTGACTGGCTGAGTTTACTAAGGCCAAACTACCTGCGGCTAGCTTTACCGATTCTGCCGAGGCATCCGCAAGAAAACCTACCGCCTTAACCAGTAAAGGCAAGGATTTTAAAATCTGCTGCCTTGATGTTCCCACTGCCAAGTGAGTTTTCAACTGGGTAAGCCAGCACTCAAGTTTTCTGGCAACACAAGTAGCCAATAGAGCCAGCTTAAGACTAATAGACGAGGATTCCCATGCCCTACGCAGCAAGATTTCTCCTCTTATCCATGACCTCAAATGCCAAATCCATCCTCTTGGAAACTCTAGATATGGGGGCATCCAATCTTGGAAGCTTGTTCCAAGGTTGGGACCCATCCTCGCCAAAAAAAACTTTTTAAACTCCCTGGAGAGGGGGAAAAAAAAAAAAAAAGCCACCTTTCAGGGTTTTCCCACTCCTGCTAAAATGGAGTCAACCAAGGAGCTGTGGACTGGAAAAACCCTATTCTTGGCATGAGGTCATGCTTAAACAAACTTCCTCCTCTTCAATCTCTAACGTTTTGTAGATAGCCTTCAGGAGGTCGTCCACATCTTTCAGGGCTAACTTGTACCTGGAACTACTGGAGGCGCTAGTTTCTGCCCCACTGCCCACCTCTGAACCCGCTTGAGAGGAAGCAAGGGACCGAAGGTCCTCCTGCCTTGCTGATACTGCTGTAGTGGCTGACTGGGTCCAAGGGCCTAGCGGTGTCTGCATCCTATCCAGCAGGGATCTGAAGGACTGGAATGTAGCTGTCATGTGAGAACCTTGTGACAGGCCGTGAAAGAACCTTGTGACAGGCCGTGAAAGACTCACCTTTAACTAGGCTATCTACACAGTTGCAACACAAGGGGTTTTTCACAAGTAGAACCCAATTTAACCACGCACACTGCATCTTTGGGGTCTGACTCTGGGTCCTGTCCAGGGTCTTAACCTAAAAAAAAAAAAAAATCCACACGAACCTGAAGTGTGCCCCACTGTCACCTGCTCTTAGAGACTGGAGAAACAATCACCCACCCCTCAGGAGTCTGCAAGAGGGACTGTCCCCAAGCCTACCTGAGGAGCTTGTGCCAGGATCAGCTTGCTGTGATGAGCCAGCTTCCATGGCATCCTGTCTGGCGTTGTCCGCAGCCTCTGCTGAGCTTCAAAACACCACACTGACCGCCTGAAGTGGATGCCTGCACCTCTTCAATGGAGACCGGAGCCAGCGTCTCCAGGCGCCCGCCTATGTTCCAGCCTTTGGAGCACATAGCCACGCCCCTTGAAGTCACACCTAGCCCACCTGTACAGCCATGCCGGAGAAGGAAGGGCTCCCAGGCTCCGGGGGGGGCTTGGGGAGTGGTTGGAGAACGGATGCGCCGGGCTCGCCGCTGGGCACTCCCCACTCCTCCTGCAGGTGACCTGTCACCAGCAGTCCTTTCGAGGATGAAGGACATCCAACCCGCAGCCCCACGCCACTCACCATGGAGGGATTGCATTGGGAGAGGCAAGCTAAACATAGGAGCTTACACTCTTCCAGGACCCCAAGAGTGCAGAGCCCCTCAGGCTCCTGAACGTGTGTTCCTTCTGGATCAGGAACCAGTAAAAAAAAAAAAAAAAAACTGGGGACGGAGGCCTGGAGGTCCGCCTTTAAGGCATGGGGATTACGCGTTTCCTGACCTGGAGGGAGGAGCTCTAAGTCTCAAAAAGCTGTCCTGGAAGACGCTGGGAGAAAATTTCATTTCAAGAATATTCAGGAATGACAGGAAAATTTGAAAGGGAAGGAAAACTTTCCCCGATCAAAGAATTTTCAGCCAGTGTATTTGATGATCGTTGAGAAATTACATTCATTTTCAAAGTCTAATGTTAAAAGCTAAAGAATATTCAGACTACATTTGTCCATTCACCAAATGTTCAAAGCATTTTTGTACGACACTTCGTATGAATATTCTCGTCCGAAAATCTACACGTGTTTGGCCAGCTTAAGGCCTCATGCACTCTAGGCTTAAATGCCGATTTACAGGCTTTTTTGCTCAGTCTGTAAAAGCAGCCTTGTGTCAACCTATGGAGATCATTTACTAAAACTGGAGAATGCAAAATCTGGTGCAGATCCGCCAATCAGCTTCCAGGTCTTTTTTTGACAAAGCTCAACTAGTGAAGTTAACAGGCTACCACACAAATCTACACCAGATGTTTCACTTCAGTTTTAGTAAATCAAACCCTACATATCCATGCACACAGGTATTTACAGGAGTATTAAAGCATTTAGGCCACTTTCACACTGACCTGTGGCGCAAAAAAAAAAAAATAGCATGTTTTGCCATATTTGCAGTGCGTTTTAGATGACACGCAACTCAGACACCAAAGATGCGACATGGGGTATTTATGCATTTTCCAGTCATTTCAATACAGTGTACACTTGGTGTTTTACTGCACTGAAATGCAGTGGACCAGTGCAAAGAGTGCCAGATGTAACGTTTTTCTACTTTTTTTTTTTACGCAAGGCAGAAGAAAACAGATCATTGTGAAAGCAGCCTTAGAGGGAAAAAAAACCCACACATTACAAGCATGTTAAGAGGAGGAGCTATGGAGCAGAAAAAAAATTGATGTACGTAAAGGCTCCATGCACACCAAGCTAAAAAATGCCAGAAAAATGCTGGCTGAAAAACACTCGTAGGCTCCATGCAAACTAGAATTGTTTATTCTCCTAGAAGCTAATAGCATTCTATTTTACCCCTAGAAGCTTAATAGTGTTATTCTATGTGTTCATGCACAGCATTTCAGGCTAATAGCATTTTTAGGCTTCAGTATTTAGGAGCCAAAAATTTTTTTAGTTTCTCTGGCAGGGAAGAAAAAAAAAAAAACAAAAAAAAAAAAAAAAAAAAAAAAGGAAAAAGGTTGTTGAAAGTATCTCGACACACTGTGAAAAACTAACACCAACCTTCTTAAATCACTACTAAAAGCCAGCGCAAAAACACTATCAGTGCTTTTCATTTAGAATTTTTTGAGCCTGTAGAAACACTAGTGTGCATAGAGCCATAATAGCGTTTTTGTGCCAACTTTTAGCACCATTTAGCCTTTTCTGCTGGTAAAATTCAAATAGTGTGCATGACATGGGGAAGATTTACTGAAACTGGTGCACTCGGAATCTGATGCAGCTGTACATAGCAGCCAATTGGCTAACTTCAGCTTGTTTAAGCTTTGGCGATAAAACTTGATTGTTTCTATGCAGAGCTTCACCAGATTTTGCCCTCTTCGGCTTTAGTAAACGTTATAGGATAACACTATTTGCTTCTAGAAGTAGAAGCAAATATGCTCAAAAGCGGTGCTGGGAGCGTTTTTAAAGCTAGTATGCATGGAGCCAAAATGTCAGGCCCATTAGGGAGTTACTGCATTCCAACAGCCAGAATAATTTATTCTGTCAAATTGAAACCATTAATGCTTGACGCGCCTAAACGTGTGTGCATTACGTGGCTTTAGGTGCCATTTTTGAGCAGATTTTTTTCCTACCAGAAGTTCCGGTGTAGAGGAGAAAAGCAAATGCTGTGTGGATGAGGCCTAAAAGAAAAAGAAAAAAAATACTGGTAACAGCCTTGTAACCAAAATTCCCTCCTTTCTACCATAACAAAATAAAAGCATCCACAATGCCCCAGATTAACCAGGTAGGTGAAAACTGCCCGGGAGTAGTATGGATGAATGGTGTGCTTTCTCCAGGGCCCATTGTCCCATCTCTAGATGTGGATGGCTCTTGTTTACAAAGTTTCATCCCTCCAAGGATTATGACGTGCAGGCATGAGTCACCTGATCCGATTCACCGTGTATTGTAAGCTAGGATTCCAGCATGGAGGAGTCCAAGGTATGCCTCATGGTAGATAGAGGCAGCCTGCCACCTTCAGGAGGGGAGGAGTGCCATGTGACAAAGCCCAGGCTGGTGACCGCACACACACACACGTTGTGGTGGCCCATACATAAGGGACCCCGGTAGGCAGGCGTAGCACGTGTTGGGCCTATCCGCCCAGATGGCGGCTCATAGAGGGAAGCCCACTGTCACACGATGGCGGACAGTGCGGTGAGCCGCGCCTCTGCGGCCCTGCTTCCAGCAGCACGTGTTGCTGGCGCCTGCACGGCCATGAAGGCTGCTGCGTCACCGGGGGAAGCTGGCCCGCGCCGGCCGCCATGCCATGTGAGGCCTCGGCCAATGTCGGGGAACGTGGAGTAGGCAGCGTGCTGCGAGGGAGTCATGTACACAGCGCTGCTGGCCTCCCCCTCCCCCCACACTCCGCTCTCCCGCCTAACATGGCGCCGCAGAGTCCCCTCAGTTGCTCCTGCGGTGTGCGTGTGAGCGCCTCACTAACAATGAGCGGCCTAACGATGTAAACAAATCGCGGCCATGTCTGCCGTACGAGGGGAGAAGGTCATGTCAAGCAGCGGTGTGGAGAGCGGCCATGACGATTGTTGTGACTGCGGGACCCACACTACTACACAATGACCCCTCGTGTGAGGATAACACACGCGGGGGGGGGGGGGTAGTTCCGGGACTCGGCGCTCACACAAAGGGCTTTGTCCCACTGGGGAGGCCGCCGGACAATGCCCGAAGCACAATAGCGGAGACAATAGAGAGCAGCCCGGGTGCTGTGTACGCAAACAGGGCCGGCCAGGGAGCCTCGGCCTACAGCGCCGCTTTGTTCCGCCGTAAACTTTCCCTCCCACCGGTCGTGTCCCCTCACCGGCCTGACCACCCCCTCCCTCCCCGGGAAGCACACTACAGCCGCAGTACGCGTTTCAAATCTCCCTCATTCCTCCGCACTGTGAGGCTGCCATGCGCTCTCCTCCCTTTACTATGATAAACACTGAGCCATGCAGCGGCCGCATTACACCGACCTCCCTCTCCCTCCTACTACTCCATCTTCACACGGCCGAGAGAAGCCCCCCCCCTTCGCCCCAGCACAGAGAGCCCGCTAACACTCACCTCAGCGGGCCCCCTCCGGGATAGAGCTCGGCTCCCCGGCACCCTGAGCAGGGCAAAAGTGGCGCGAATGATGTCTGAATCCGACCATGTGGGTGAATGAAGGGCGGCTCCCGCACCAACGTAAATATCTACAAGCCCAGCTCCCTCATTAGCATAAAAAAAATGGACTTCCGACCCGCCGAGCAGCCAATCAGGAGGCCGGTCTAGCATAGTGTACAGGGGAAATGCCGTGCCTCCCTGTCTCCTCCTTTACACACACCACTCACTACTACGAGTCCACACAAGACGCGCCACACACAAAAACAACGTGTTCACAGCACACCGCCCGCCTGTATTTATATATCTGCGAGTGTCCACCCTCCCGCCACACACACACCGGGGGGGAGGACCCCGCCACTCAATGAACGCCACACACAGCGGCGTGTTTATTACACGGAGAATAGAAAACATCATGTGCTCTCCTCCCCCCCCCCCCTCACCTCAGTCACGTGTGTGAGAGGAGCGTGGGGACTGACTGCCGGGAGTCAGGGACACCAGCCGGCCTGCCACTTGTTGTGACACTAGAGAGAGATAGCCGGTCACTGTGGGAAATGACTGACATTGTCAAGGGGGCTGTCACCAATACATGACACTAGGCCTGAACATGGAAGGGGGGGGGGAATAGTCATTGTACAATATGGAAGTTCCACAGAGAAGTGTGCTAAGGGGTAACTTTGTACAGAAAAAGGCCTCACAGGGAGGACCACCTCTACTTTCCTGTGTGCGCCTTCACATTCCAGTTTGGGCAGCCTGTTCAATTCAATAGTCCGCAAAACGCATCGGAACGTGCAAGTGCTATATAGCGCCGTCAATTTACACAGTGCATTTTTACAAATATTGCACAGAACCACATGGGACTGCTGTACCACACGGTTTGAAGGCCGCAGGCACAGCACGTTAACCTGTTCACACCAACAGTATGCAAATATGCGGCCTCTCGGCGGCACTGCATCACTATCGCACCCCGTTCATGCGAACCGATGCAGGTGTGTATGTTAACAACACCCCGAAATCGGTCTGCAAAATGCGGTGCAGAAGCAGATCACATAGGTGTGAATACCCATGCAATCCAATTCTAGTGCGGACCCAAAAAAGGGTCCTGCATCTTTTTGGTGCGGATGAGGTGCGATATGAGCCATACATAATGTATGGCTCCAATCGCACCGCACACAAATCGCATGTGATTTGCACAGGAATGTGGTGGGGTTCCTGTGTGAATTACATGTGATGTACTGCACCGCATTAGTGTGAACCTAGCCTTAGGCTAGCCATACATTATACAATTTTCTTGAGTAGTACTGCCTGGACCTTGAAGAAGGGGACATACCCCGAAAGCTTGTCCTCAAAATTGTATGTTAGTGCAAATAAAAAAAGTATCACGTCAGTACTCAATTGTTTCTGTTACAATTTTCTTGAGAATTTTGCTTTAGATTCACCAAAAACCATATAATATGAGGTCAAACCTAAACAACATTTTCAACTGTATCCAATTAGGCAAGCCCTTACACTACATAGTTGAAGATAAATCTAAAGAAAATTGGGCAGAAAACTGTATAGTGTAGGCCAATCTTAATGAAAAAGAGGACAAATAGGGGGGATCTCCCTAACGTGGGGGGGGGGGCACAGGAATAAAAACTGACAGGTAATCTAATCCCTCTGTATTATATGCAGAACTGAAAAAAAAGAAGTTTTGCCTTTAGTTATACTTTATGTACACGGGACACTTCTGAATGATGGAAACTGACTGCTGGAAAGCGTAGGTTAAAAAATGTCTGTTTAGCCGCGTTTGCATAAAGTGTTTATGCGAGTTTGTGTTTAGAAGCGTTTTTTAAAGATAAGCACAGGAGAACTTCCCAAATGCCCAGAATGCACTGAAACGTGGTAAATTATTAACTATTTCAGACTGTTTCAGAGAAATACAGAGAGTAGAAGCAGAGACAGCAGTATGTGTGGAGATAATTAGGTGTGAGTTGCTCATTAACATATCTTTTGTTTCCAAGGGTGGGAGAGGTCTGAGGTGTGAATTGGTCATTACAATGTGTGACAAGCTTGGTAGGAACATCCTGTGTTCAGTGTTTTGTCCATCTGAGTACCTTGAAAACGCTTTGCATGCATTTTTCATGATGAAAAAAAGCTCTGTACAGCATCGGGAACTGGAAGAGTTAAAGAAAAATTCAGCCGCAAACGCTTATAAACGCGATTTGCAGCGTTTACAAGCGTTTTGCGGTTGAAATGCTGATAAAATCAACTGCTGAACGCAAGTTTTCTGCGTTCAAAAAAATGACTGTAAACTCAAATGACTGTAAACGAAGATGTGTACATGGACACATCAGAAAACATTAAGGAGAGTTCAGGGGCTGCTGAAAAAAACGCTGAACAGCTCCTAAACGTGAGTTTATCAGCTGCAGGGTACATGAGCCCTAATGGAACTTTGTAAATCTGTCATGGTCCTTTAAGGGTTTGTGGCTCCGGTGCCAAAGGGGTTAACAATTAGCAGCATCCAGGCACATCCCACACAGGCAGCGCATTTGCATGTGAGTAACAAGCCTTTCCAGCTCTGCAAAAAGATTTTTTTTGAGCTGTTTGGGATCCCATTCACATTAAGTGTGAGTTTTTTTGGGGGGGTTTTGGTGCATTTGTATGTACAGGAGAAGATTTGGCACCATAGATTTTTCAAGAACTGTCAAACCAGCAGAGAGGCAGACGGCCGGGAGCCAGCGTCGGGAGTGGAGCATTTTTTTTTTTTTTGGAGCCGTGGTGGCGGGCATCGTGATGAGGCTTCCCCTCAAAATCCATAAAAGACCCGAAGGGATGGAGGGGGGGGAACCCCACACCATTTTTTTATTATTGTTTAATTGCCGGCAATTCTTTCTTTCACATTCAGCTGTCAGTGGGGAATCCCACTGACAGCTGAAACATTAACACATGGTTAGTATAAGTAATAAGTATTTTAGTAACCTTTTTTAGTGGATTCAAATAGATTTTTTAAAAATGCTATGCGGTATCCTACTTCATACTTGGTAAGCCATAAGCCAAAAACAGCAGCTGTAAAAACGTCAAGTGTGCAAACCATAAAGCCATAAACCAAAAACACACCATTTTGCGTTTAAAAAAGTCCCTGACCCTTTCCAAAAACACAGTAGCTGAAAAAAAGCATAGATGTGAACGTGTCCCATAGGAAACCATGTTAAATGGACTGTAGTGTGTTTTTGCAAAAAACACCAAAAAATGCATTCAAAGGTGCCTTTTCACACCTGAGCAACTTGAAGCTTCACCAGAAGCATTTCAACACTGAAAATTATAGGATTTCCATACTCAATGAACAGTTTGAAGTGTCACCAGAAGAACCTCAGCTCTTAACTCTAACTCTAGAATTATTAACACTAGTTTAGTGTTTGAAGCTCATCACTCAAAAAAAGGAAACAAGCGTCTTTTGGGGCCAATAGGCTTTTTTTATTGCAACTTATTATTGCAGCTTATTGCAACTAGTAACTAGTTTTCCATTGGCTAACAATAATAAAAAAAAACACTAAAGACTGATACACATGCAAAAATCACCTGTACAAATGTAAAAAAAAACCCAAAGACATTCAACTCTTGTTAAAAGTGTCTCCACAACAGGCAACAAGCGACACGGGGGGAGATTTACTAAAACCGAAACACTCAGAATCCAGGGCAGCTGTGCATGGTAGCCAATCAGCTTCTAACTTCAGTTTGTTCAATTAAAGGATAAGTTCACCTTTCAGACAAAAATATTAAATGCACATTTTTTTGCAGGTAAAAAAATGTGCATTTATTATTTTTGTGTACAGGAGCCTGGAATGCATTTAACCAGCGATCAGTAGATCGCTGATGCCATGCAGGTCTCCTGCAGACCTGTCAGAATATCTGCTTGCCGTACAGGATGTAAGAGCAAGTAGATATTATGACAGGAAGCTTCAATGAACTAACATGACACTCCACAGCACCTCAGTAGTTCATTGAAAACCACAAGCCCACAGCCCCTAAGGCTGTCTGGACTTGCAGCTCATTCATTCATGGACGTCTGTGAATAAATTATGCGGCTGTGCTGGTTTCACATTTGACAGATAGTACACTTCTCCCCATACTATCTGTCACTTCTCCCCATACTAGGAGACTTCTCCCCATACTATCTGTCACTTCTCCCCATACTAGGAGACTTCTCCCCATACTGTCTGTCCCTTCTCCCCATACTAGGAGACTTCTCCCCATACTATCTGTCACTTCTCCCCATACTAGGAGACTTCTCCCCATACCAGGGGCAGACTGACAACTCATGGGGCCTCCGGGCAATAGGGGATCATGGGGCCCCTGTGTCCTTGCCCAAACTCAAAAAACCTATGAAAAAGGTACCAGGGGCATCTCATGGGGCCTCCTACTGACCCCGGGCCCTCGGGCAGTGCCCGAGTTTACAAATGGTCAGTCCGCCCCTGCCCCTTACTATCTGTCAGAGGGGGGGGGGGGGGTTGCGGCTGCAGCTATGGGAACATGTTACATGTTCCATCCTAAAAACATTTGGAACATGTCACATGTTCCCAAAGATGAACCTATCCTTTAAGTTTTGACAAAATAAACCTGGAAGCCAATTGGTTTCTATGCAGAGCTGCACCAGATTTTGAACTCTTCAGTGTTAGTAAATAAACCCCTACTGTGCTTAGGTGTGAACAGGCCTATTAAGAATGATAGCATTACTGTCACACTTAGGGAATCTAGTGACAAGATGCTCAGGTGTGAATGGGGTCTACATGATGTTTTAGGATGTCTTTAAAAGGCATTGTATTGTTAGGGCTAGTGTACACAAGCAGATGTGTTTACCATTCACTTGCTGTGTGTTTGCTATGCATTATCATGATAAATAAAGGAAAGTGGCTGCCCAGACTCTAAGACCCATTGTAGTGGAGGGTTTGCATACTGAAGTCATATACATGTGACATTGAGAGGGCCATGATTAGTACATGGACTCTTAATATGGTTATGGTTATGACACAGCCTACTGTAAGTCTACTGTCATTGATGTGCATCATGTGCGGTCTTAAAGTGTTACTAAAAGTAAAAATTGTTTTAGTTTATAAAAGTAAAATCAGTCTGTATATGCAGTAAAGCATGCTTGTTATACTCTCTGTGGAACCTAAGGGTTAATCCTCTGCATTGTGTAAAAACGCTGTTTGATCCTAACTTCCCTGATCCTCCCCTTCTTCCAGTGTCCCCGTTATCACCTAAAAATACATATTGTGTAGAGTTACTCTGCACATGCTCAGTTTGGTCTGTATTGCTCGAGAGGTGTTTTTTTTTTCTCTTAGGAGAGTGCATGTGATCAGTACAGGGCCAATCAGCACTGTCCAGACATAAGTTTTGCATCCTCCTAGAGCAGAAAGAAAACTCTTCCTCTCAAACTTTAACCAGTGCTCTGCTGAAGACTGATAGAAGTCATAAGACTGCTATGTACTGCTTATGAGAAAAGGTATTTAGCAGTTTATATTTACTAAAATAATTGCACTTCCATGTTCTGTGTACTGTGGGAGACCAGATATAGTGAATGCAGGGGCCTATGTTTAGTAACACTTTAATTACATTCTACATTAAAGTGATTGTATACTTTGCTTTTTGTTTTGTTTTTTTCAATAAAATAGCAAAGGTCATACTTACCTGCTTTGTGCAATGGTTTTGGGGGCAATTGTGCAGACTCGCTCCCAAGCCCCGCTCTGTGCATCCATTCACACATAGAGTGTGGCACGGCGCCACCCCATCTCTCCTCACTGGCTGTGATCGATAGAAGCAGGAGCCAATGGCTCCCACTGCTGCCAATGAGGAGGGAGGGAGCTGTTACTTTCATGCACATAGCAGGATTGAGATTGGGCTCAGGTAAGTATTAGGGGGGCTGGGGGGGAGAAGACCACAGAACATTGTTTACCTTCATGCATAGAATGTATAAAGGTAAAAACCATCTAGTGTTACAACCACTTTAATATAGGGCTTGAAAAAGTCGCTCGCCTGCTCGCCAAATGCGAGGGGAAATCCTTGTGTGGCGAGCAGTGGCGTCCCAAGGCAGGTGCGGGGTGGGGGTGCGGTCTGCACACGGCCACTCCCAGTACAATGTGAATGGACAGTGGCCCTTCCTCACTGAGCTCTCCACACCCTGCTGTCAGAGGGGAGAGGAGGGGAAGGTGCAGCTCACCATCACCTCCAAGACAACCTGCGCTAGCAGTGAAGCCCTTGGTGTCCCATGGTAATGGGCTGGGAGTAGAGGAGCCCGCACTTCTTCCAGGAGTGCCAGGACCCGCCCCCTCCCCACTGATCCCTCCATCTACTTACCTGCTGCTAATCCGGGGCCCTCATCACCACACACAGCGACATGTCTAAGCTCCGGAGGAGAGGCCCGGGGGAGCCCGAGCACGACAACAGCAGTGACAGGGTGAGTGTCAGCGGACAGGGCATGGGATTGGGGGCAGGTCACCTGTCTGCATGGAGTGTCCTGGGCCTGACTGAGTGCAGGTGAGGGGGGGGCCCTGACAGGGGGCGCTGTCTTCATCTCTGTGGGGTAACTCTTGGCTTCTGGTCTGGCCTCAAAGCATACATTGATTTCCACACTGGATTTCAGTCATTCCCACTCTGCTCCTATTATTCTGAACTTTGTAAACTAAGTTTGCAAAGATCTCCACACATTTAGAGTAGGTTCACACTATCTCATTGCTCTGAAAAGTGATCCATGGTGGATTGCTTTTCAGAGTGTGGCTAAGCTGCCCCTGTCAGAGGTTCAAGTAATTTTAAAGGCAATTTTATTTTGAAAAAGAAAAAATAACAAACATGTCTATACTTACCTGCTGTGTGCAGTGGTTTTGCACAGAGCAGCCCCAATCCTCCTCTTCTTTGGTCCTCCGCCTGCACTCCTGGCCCCTCCCTCCTGCTGACTGCCCCCAGAGCAAGCAGCTTGCTATGGGGCACCCGAGCCGCTGCTCTGCGTATCAATTCACATGCAGTGCCGCAGCTCGTCCCCGCCCCTCTCTCTCCTTATTGGCTGTAATTGCACCCTATTTCTATGAAGCTATTGCTGTTATGTTTAAATTGACATAATAAAGCTATGTTATAATTGCAGTTTTTTATATTTTGGACTCTTTATTCTAAAGAAAAATGTAATTTCATAAGCTTTAAGGGGGCGTGGTTGGGGGACGGGTCAGAGGTGGGGGTGGAGGCGGACCTGGGCAAGGTTGGGTGGGGCAACTGTGGGGAGTAAGGTTTGTGCCTGGCTAGTAGGTCTAGACTCAAAATTGTAAGCTCTGGGTTATAATTACTTTCATACTGTCACGCCGGAGAGATTCCCTACAGTATATTGTATACATGGTATGGTTGTATTTTTTTCCCTTGTAAACAAAATTAATTAAACTATTGTAAAAGAGAAAAAAAAAGTATAGTTGATCTCAAAACCTGATGTTCACCTACTCACTTTTATCATTTGTTAAAATGGATCTAGCATGAAAATCATTATTATTTTTATTATTATTGCCACACATTCTCATGAAAAAAAGCAGTGTCTGCCAGACCCCTGGACTCAATAGACTGGACGGTTTGGGAGATCAATATTATTATTATTCTACAGGATTTATATAGCATTTACAAGTTGCATCTCATTTTACAAAATAAAAAGAGTATGATTACAATACAGTTCAAGAGAAGAGGTTTAGGAACAGGGGCGGACTGACAACTCATGGGGCCCCCGGGCAATAGGGGATCATGGGGCCCCTGTGTCCTTGCCCAAACTCAAAAAAGCATATGAAAAAGGTACCAGGGGCATCTCATGGGGCCCCCTACTGACCCCGGGCCCTCGGGCAGTGCCCGAGTTTCCAAATGGTCAGTCCGCCCCTGTTTAGGAGCACCCTGCTCACGAGAGCTTACAATCTAAAAGTCTTATCCTGAAACCTTAACCTAACTGCAAGTAATTTACAGAATTCAGCATCGCAAGACAAATATTAAAAACACTCACCCCCCAGGTATAAAATTGGATACCATAATATGGATTATAGTTATTTTGATACTCTTGTGCCAGAGATATTTCTTTCAGTTTATTGTATACTTGGTACTGTTGTATGTTTCTTTTTTTTAACAAAATAAATATAAATATTGTAAAAGAGAAAAACCTTAAAACCTGATGTATGATTGCTCACATGTTTATCATTTGTTAAATGCAAACCCACCTATAATTATTATTATTATATATTATAGTTTGCCTTGCATTCTCATGAAGAAAAAGTAGTGTTTCTAAGATCCCAAATCCCGCGAGAATGTGCTTTTGCACAGTGCTCATGGTCAGCAGTATCCCACGGTGAGGCCCAGTGATGTCATCTTCTCTTACAATAAGAGGCTGGGGGGGTACAGGAATATTTTTTTACCCCTTTAATCTGATTTTTTATTTGATAATTGTTTTCAGTTAAAGTATAACTAAAGGCAAACATTTTTGTTTTTTAGTTTTGGCTACAGTGTAGATGGATTAAAACGCCTGTCACTTTGTATTGCTGTCTTTGTCCCCATTAGGGGAATTCACTCTCTCTGTTTACCTTTATCATTGAAAGTAAAAGAAAATCCCAAATTTTGGGTTGTCCCCAGAAAAGTAACAGAAAGGAAATCTTCCAATGGGAACACTAGTTCTGGTGACCTGGAGGTCCCACAGAATCCCTTCAATTTGCATGGATTTCTTCCTACTACCTGTTTGGCTATGGAACCAGAAATGAAGGGAAATCTTTAAAATGGGACAGAGATGATGAATAAAAAAATCTGTGAGAGTTATAATCCTCTCTTGCTCTATCCAAAATGGGAAAAAAGTTTTGCCTATAGTTCTACTTTAATGTTTTTTTTATTCAGTGAGTAAGCAGTGATTTATTTTTTATTAAAAAGATCTTCTCTGGTTACTTTTGAATTGGATCCATGAAAGCATTGTAAGTGTATATGAATCATTTCAGCTGCTTTCTCGTTGACAGCATATAAAATGAAAATAATTGTGGGACATGCTCTTTTTTGAGCAAACTACATTGAATAAAACCTGTTACAACCCATAAAATAGTAGGGGATTTTATTACTGGAGCTGGAGAGTGCAAAATCAGGTGCACTTCTGCATAGAAACCAATCCAGGTTTTGTTGCCAAAGCTTAATTAAGTAAGCTGAGGTTAGAAGCTGATTGGCTACTATGCACAGGCGCACCAGATTCTGAGTGAGCCCGCTTTACAAAATCCCCTCAGGGTACTCTGCCGTAACAAATTTCATTGCGATTAATAAACAGCTCTGTTTTTGAAGCTTTGCTCTTGTGTGTGATAACTGAAGTTTGATCTAAGCAAGCCCCACGATAGCTGTATGATATACCATATACTGTATATGGATAATACAATATGTGAAAACCATATTATAATGCAGATATGTGAGTTTGGAAGAAGGAGACAGGATGAAAACTATTTTTTAATGAAAGTTTACCCTTTTGATTTCGTGAATGGTTCTATGATCTGGTGGAAGGTCATGGGGTCATTACTACTTATTAAGCTGCAGGAGTTATTTTAACTTTATGTATCATTTTAATATTTTAATGAAATCATTTTCTTATCAAGACAGTTATTATATAGTAAGATAAAAAATAATAAATGTCATTAAAACAACTCTTTTATTAGCAGGACAGTTCATTCCCACAAAAGGATTGCATAGGTGTGGAATCTTGAATTGTTATTTAACCACATATAGCTTAGTAAGATATTTTAACTACATCTCATATGGGCTAGTTTTCTGTTCTTCTCAGTAGATACCCCATACAACACCCACAGTTAACACGAACTAGAAGGTAATGTTAGTTTCAAAAATATAAGCCTATTAGTCAATCTTTTTGTAAATGATTTTTACACGAAGAATACTTCAATAAAGACAATGTAATATGGATGCAATCAGTTCAGCTGATCCTTGAGATAAATCCATTAATGAAGTAAAGCACCGGGTTTGTTTGTGAAAAATAGAAAATAACAGGCAGTAATTAAAATTCAATTTGTTTTATTAATAATAATAATAATAATAATAATAATATTAATAATCATCTAAATCTTTATTTTAGTTATGCTGTATTTTTATGTTATGTTGGCTAGAATATCAATTTAAAGCTGTATTAAACCCAAATCCAAAAATGTAATATATTGCAGCTTATCAATCATTAAATGTTTTGGCTGCATTAGTTTTCTTTTGTTAGGCTTTTTTCCCTCTGTTTTCACCTGGTGATCTGGCCAGTAACACACCTCCTGTATTACACAGACACCATTCTAGATGAAGGAGCATATGGTGCAGATTTGGACTACAGAATTGTCAGTCTGGGGGGAGGGGAGTGTTAGAAGTATTAGCAAATTTAAATACAATAACATACTGATGCTGAACTCCAGCTAATACTTTATAATCAGTCACAGCACAGAGGGTTTTTTTTAACATTTTGGGATAAAGGATTTGCTTAAATAAAAGCTGATCATTTTAAGCACCCTATCAGTGGTAAATGTTTTGCCTCATCCCTGTAAATTTCAAGAGAGCCTTTCTGTTGAAAGACAATAGACTTACAGACTGGAGCACCAGATGAAAACAGGAGAAAGAAAGCCTACAAAATGGAATTATGCAGCCATCCGATCATATCTAAGAAATGGCAAGCTGCAATATGATACATGTTTGCTTTTGGGTTTAATACTGCTCTAAAATATGAAATCAGAGTCATTATTTCTTTTTTAAATATATTTAGAGTGTATAAGGGTATATATATATATATATATATATATATATATATATATATATACCCTTATTCACTGTAAAGGGCACCTTCTGGTACCTATTCCATGCCTGTCTGTTTCCTGTGATCAGTACAGCAGCCCCTGTGAAAACCCCAGTATTGCTAGGTATGCATCACACATGCACAGACTTTGTCCTTGTAGTGTTTGATGCCTGAACAGCCAATTAGCAGGCCTGAGTGCTGTCACATGAGGTGTGGGTGTGCGTAGTACTGACCAAACAGCATACCTCCCCACTGCCCCTGATTTCGAGGGACTGTCCCTGATGTGAAACAAAGTCCCTCTGTCCTGCTTTCCTCCTCATTTGTCCCTCATTTTGGTCTGATCTATACAGTTGTATCTCAGATGCTTTATTTATCTTTCAAAAAGTGTGTCACAGTGCTAAACCTTTCATCCAATTTCTAAACTGATGCATTTGTAAATTTCAAAAGCCAGTATAAAGGAAAAATAGTGTTAAAAAAAAACATTCAGGTTTTACTAATCTTTATTTTTTTGTATACTTTTCCTTTAAGGGGCGTGATAGGGGGGGTGTCCTATGCCTACATACATTTGCTAATAGGTGTCCCTCATTCCCATCTGAAAGAGTTGGGAGGTATGCAAAGAGTGTGGTTAGTATTTGTGTAGGATGTTTACAAGGGCTGTAAAAGTGATAGACAGGGTGTCTTGTATATGGGAAAGGGGGGAAGAAAACAGGTTAACTTGAAACTGTTTGCACATGGCTGTATATAGATTATAAACTCTTGTATGTAGTTCTTTTTGTTTCAGATGTGTTTATGTTATTCAAAAAAGAAGTATGGTTTCAGTCATGGAAGGTTTGTTCAAATTGCAATAGGCAATTGTGTGCAAGTAATGCTGTTTTACTTTACATTTTCTTAATATATAATATTAATATGAAGTATGTATTTACAGCAGTTCCTATTACATTATTAACATATATTTACTAGGTAACAATTGGGTCTTCTAATCTCAAGTACTTTTTTGAGAATTTGTAATTTCTTGCCTGTACGCTCTCACAATGTTTACATGTTTTCAAACAATCCAATATGTGTTTTAAATATCTGATTTACTTCCCAATATTTAGTTTGTGCATCATGTGTTAGGCATTAAACCTTTTAACATAATCAATTTTCTGAAAGAAGTAGAAGTACCCCATGGTCTACATATACAGCTATATGATAGAAAGTGATTATTACAGTTGGAATATTTAATGACAATGCACATTTCTTTGATTACAAAAATACAAAGGCATGTCCTGCAATGAGTATACTAGGACTCTATAATTGCAAAGCAGTATGTGACAGTGTCTTACAGTTCAGTAAAATTAAATGTGTTTCTTTAAACTGGTCCTATGGATAAACATTATTGTTTAAGTGTATTGACTGTTTAAGCTGTAAAATACACCTGTCATGGGAGTTGTGTGCTGCACAAACTGGCTTTTCTAATGAAAATGCTAGTCTTGCATCTGTCATGCTGATGTGTTGGCCTCAGTACTCCCTGAGACACTGACCCTGAAAAGTATAGAGATAAAAAATTGCAACATTTCTCTGACTTTTACTTTCTGTATTCTTGTTCTTGGTCCTAGAAGTAATGAAGCAATTTTCAGAAGGAGGTCAGCGTTGGTAGCCCACATATTTCTCTCAGTACAGGTGTACTTCAAGGTTTAGTTTAATATACATGTGTGTTCTAGTGATTGAAGAAGTGCTCTTTTAATAATGATAGGAAAATGTACAGCAACATAGGCCATACAATTTTGTTTTTGTTTGCTTTAAATGCAGGAAAAATTCTATTTGATTGGCTGCAATGGGCTTTTGTCCCTCAGTGCTCTCTGCAGTTTCTTATTACATGAGCTTGATTGTGTGTTTTATAAATCCCGAAGGTTGAAAAAATTGTTTTTTATTGAGTTCAAAAACTGCTGTACATTTGGTAAATTGAATTTAAATAGTCATAGAGGAATAGTAGAATAGTAATGTATCATAAATAGCAAAGCTTTCTTAAAGCTTTATTAGCTTTTGTATCTCTTGACCCTCCCTCTTAGACTGTAAGCTCTAATAAGCAGGGCCCTCTGATTCCTACTATATAAAATTGTATTGTAATTCTACTGTCTGCCCTCATGTTGATAAGTGCTGCGTAAGCTGTAGGCTCTATAATATAAATCCTGAATAATAATAAAAAAAAGCAAACTTGGAAGAGGAAAAAGCTCAAACTTATTATTTTCCACCACTTTGTTTCAGCACCTGGATATAAATTTGGTAGTAGAACCCTAATTATTATAACAGTCTGTGGTGATTTGAAATACATTTTGGGTGTCTTGGAAAAATATATTCACTTTGAATTTTAAAAATAATTGTAAGCATAAACAGGATAATTAATTTATGCATACAAGGAGTTATTTAGCAAGCTATTGCTTTAATTTAAGTTTTAGGCTGTCTAGACATTTTTTGAGTGCATGTTGAATAACTTTTAAATTCAGTTCATTATATAAATAAAGAAATAAAATAAAAGCCCTCTAATACCAACCCATAGAAGCATGTCTTCCAACAGAGGAAGATGGTTTTTATAAATGATTTATTATTTAAAATGTTTAATGTGTAATTCAGTCTTTATGTTAAACATTAAAAAATATTTTCAGAATGTATTTCTTTGTAAACCTGCCTCTACCATTAATAATGCCTACCATATATGTCCACAAGGAGACACTTTCTGTTATAGAGTGGCAGTGCTCCCATTCTGTCTCCCAATTGTCTTCTTGCATTCCCACCCTGTCATATGGACTTTCAGCGGAGACTACAGCACATATTAAGCAGGCATAGACCACTGTTGTCTCCATCAGGAAGCCTATCCTAGGAAATGTCATGCAGCCATTGCTGAAGTACATGCATGTGGTGAAGAAGTGTCTGCAAGAGATCAGCAGCACTGGGATGCAATAAAGGATGAAAAGGGGTAACAAAAGACAATTGTTTATGTTTACAGTGGCAATTGTTTTCAGTAATTTAGCAAACTAAACATCTTTTGTTGAGATATACATCTACTTTTAAAACAGGAAAATGTTGAGCTTAAGGCATGCATCTTATTGACCCAACAGATTGAAATGTCAAGCCTTTGAAACAGCACAGGTATCCTTTTCAGGCTTTGTGTAATGCAGAATCTGTACCATCCCATAAGCTATAGACTGGAAAAGGGTCCTATCAATTTGACATTTTTGCGTAAAATAAATCCAGAACAGATACAACAACATATTTATCTAGCGAGTACAAAGAAAGCTAATTAACACCAGTCATCTGAACCCAGTGTCATTTGAAATATTTAGATAATCATGAGTGTAATCATAAATAGTCATTATTAAAGCTAAACTACAGGAAGATATAAAATAGACAAATTAAAGAATAAGTTCACCTTTACAGAAAAAATAATAAACATTTTTGCAGAAAAAAAAATGTGCATTTAATATTTTTTTCTACAGGAACCTGGAAAGCATTGCACCCACAATAAGTAGATCAGGGGAGCAATGTGGGCTCCTTCAGACATGTCCTGTGTTTTTCAGCCTGTACCTCTATATGCGTTTTCTGTTTGGAAGCTGGAGGAAATGTCAATGTGGATTATGGTGTCCTTTTATCATGCAGCGGTAAATGACCGTTGCTCAGTTCTCCGGCATTCTCAGAGAAGACAGTTCTCCTCTGAATGCCTTTTTATGAAATGGTGTAGATCAGTTCTCCAAATGAAGGGAGAAGCGATCTACAAACACTGGAAAATGGCTGCTTTTACTATAATCTCGCGAGATTACAGTAAGAGATCAGTCAAATACCGTTTACTAAGCAGTGGTAAATTATCGCTGCTTCGTTTTGCGGTTCCCCCGATTCTCCAGCTCTGGGCTGGAGAATCTGGAGGGACAACACAGATCGCCAGTGAAGTGCTGACATCACTCCTTCATATACTGGCCATCTGTGTGCTGATCTCCGCTGATCATCTCTGTTTCCTAAACCACAAATGATCAGAGATCAGCAACGATCCTCAGGATCTCTGTTTCATAAAAGGACACCTAAGTGACAGCTTATCAGTGACCCTGCAGCCCACTGAAACTTGGTACTTGTATTTTATTCATTCACAGTAATGAATGAATGAATGAATGAATAATGTGGCTGTGTGGGCACCCTGCACAGCAGCACTATTTTTAAATTTTGACAGCGTGGGGTTTATTTACTAAATCCCTGTACAGCTAAGCTCAGCTGGGGAAGGGAGTAGCAGCACACAGAGCCAATGAGTTTCGCTGCAGTGTAAAGATAGGAGGAAGAAGAAAAGTGACATCAAGTTGAACTCATCAATCTGCTGCTTTCACTGTCCAACCACAGTTTGGGGGGTGGTGAGGAGACCCGTAATCATTAATGATTTGCAGCAGGAAAAAATCTCCTGCCTTGCTGGACAAGGATGCGTGATGTGGCAGAGATGTGTAAATCTCGGAGACAGAGTGACAAATACAAATCTTTTTGCCAGAACACAGCTTCTTTTTATAAAATCAGTTAAACTTTGTTTGGGCAGCAGATAGGAAGCCTCTTAGTGAGTACCAAGCCCCCTCGATAAATAAAATGGAGTCACCACATTGAACTTTACCTTTATTTTTTTTCTGTTTTCACTACACCTTAACCTCTTCACGTCGGCCACACACAAATGTGCGGCCTCCCAGCGTCTGGGCCTAGACGCCGAGCAGCCGCACATTTGCATGCAATTAACAAAAAACATGTACTGAGAGCGCGCACCCTGCGCACTTCCAGCACACATGTCCAATACTCACAGAAAGGTCCCGGTCTGCTCTTTCGATCGGGATCTTTCCCGATTATGTGACCACCGTGACGTCGCGGCACGGCGGTCACATGATCCCTAAACCCCGCCCATCCCGCCTCCCGGCTTCTAAAACTCTTAAAGGGCCGGGAGGCGCCGGCGGGAAGGGGTTAAAAATATCAATGCAAATTATTTAGCAATCCAGCTAATATAACAAAATAAATTAGCACTGATCATCATGAAGGAGTAATAATTCCTATACAAAATTTCATACTATGTGTTGCTAGTGTATTGCTGGAAGAAAAATTGTGCTTATAATACTTATAGTTACATTTACTGTCTGGAAATACATAACAGTACTTTTTTGCGGAATGGTATATTACCATTTATACAGTAAACTTACAGTATGTTATGTGCATTTCATATAGAGGGAGAAAAAAGAAACTCCTTGATGGTATGTTGAAAGCCAACACTGCTTTAGTACGTTAATGAGTGAGGTTTCTAGTACTCTGTAAGACAAGCTGGAAAACCCTAACAGAAGTAACTCTTAGATCTGATTCACACAGCTAATTGAAACAGTAGTTGTTCAGCGGTTCATGTCAGGTCTACATCAGGTTCGGGACAGGATTAGCTCAGGATCTTATCTTGTTCACACATATGCAGTTTAAAAACAGTTCCCATAGAAGTCAATAGCCTGTGATCCACACCTGATCCTGAGTGCACTGCCTAAAACATGACTTTTTCAAACCACACTGAATCTGGACCGCCAGTGCACTTGACATATGTGAACAGACACCATAGGAAGCAATGTTTTTTTCACATGTCATGTGGATTGGATGCGGTTCAAATCGCATTCAATCCACATATATGTGAACTGGCACTTACTGGTAATTCTAATGGGAGACTTCTCAAATCTTCCGGGACAGCAACCTGCGGGGAAAAAGTAGTAACACAAGCCTAACTTAAGCAGGGACTACTACCTGCAGATGGTTGCTGCCAAATGCCAGGTCCTGTTGCAAAAGTAATTACACTCTATAGTGCTTGATGAAGGCATCCTGATTTGCAGGCAGCAGCTTATGTGGAAGAAATCTGAAAAACAACCTTGAGTCTATGCAATGAAGGATTCTGCACAGTGGATGAAATAAAATATATATTTTTTGATGGGCAGCTGCTGTCACCAAACACAAACCTACTAGACAGTTAAGGGTAATAAACTGAAAATATATACCTGAGAAAAAAAAGTGAAAAAAGCAATGTTTTTTCACATGTGATGTGGATTGGACGTAGTTCTAACCGCATCCAATCTGTATATATGTGAACCAGCACTTAATTCAAAAGAATAACATATGGGGTTTATTTACTAAAACTTGAGCTCTCAGTATCTGGTGCAGCTGTGCGTGGTAAACAATCAGCTTCTAACTTCAACTTGTTCAATTAAACTTTGACAATAAAATCTGGAAGCTGATTGCAAAGCTGCCCTAGATTTTGCACTCTCCAGTTTTAATCTCCACCATGGGGATCATTAGTTCATTCCCATGTTTAATTTGCCAATTTATTGATTTATTGTTTGATTTCTTTCTTACAATAACAGTTTTAGACAGATTTGCAGACATTTCTGCATGCATGTTTTATCTATTTTTGCTTAATTTCCATTGAAAAGTCAAATCAACAATATTATTACAAGAGTTTTGGTGAGCAAAAAAAATACCTCGACTATGACTGATGTTAAAATTCACTTTCTATGAAGTCTCTACTCAGGAGAGCAGGAAAAGAGCCATATCAGGTAATGATGAATCACTAAGGTTGATTTACTAAATGTAAATAGTCGCTTCACTTCAAAAGGAAATTTTCATTTTTCAACGGAACGTTCGTTTTGCTTAATATGGTGAAGCTCTGCTGACTTCTATCATCCAACTATGTGCAAGAAAAAATATTGTATTTTCTAAGTGAATATTGTCTGCTTTTATTAAATCATCCCCATTATATAAAAATACCGCTTTCTGAGACATTGAGACTTTTTATAGTAATGTGTTGTACACCAATGCACTTTTTATTTTTATGAATTGAACATCTTGATGCAAAAACTATCACATCAAAGTGAAGTCATGTAAAATAAGTCACACATCTTTGTAACTTATTGTGAAAGGTCATACAAGAGTGTTATCAAACTGAAGATATGCACTTCTTTGTTTCATCTACCTTATATTTCATTGTCCTGTTTGCTGAATTTTGGTGTGGTTTCTAGCAAAATGTGCCTTACATAGATATTGGTGGTAACAAGTATAGAGTATAAAGCAGCCTAAAAGGCATAAGCACCTAGAATCACCCTCACAACACACAAAAATGCTTTGGTGCGAATAGAGCCATACATGGACATGGACTTAACATTTCTTTACACACCACCAACTACTTTAATGTTTGCAATAAACTTATCTTTTTTATTTTTGTATAGCTGTTTTTTTAAAAAGTTGCCAAGACCATAAAGGCATAACTAATACCTGCTGATCCTGTCATAAGCAGGTAGCTGTGCCAATTAATGGTGCCAAAACAAAATTAGAATGTTGTTCTATGTCACACTTTTTTTTTAAAATTGTATTTTTTTATTGAAGAATTTAACATTTACAAAAAAAGAAAAGTCACATCAAAAATTCAAGGTACCATACAAGTACAATAAAAGTATAAAAATTGTAAAGGCTTCCAAGAAACTAGCCTGAGCACGTTATGGAGTTCAAAGCAATAATAACTAGGCACAAAGAAAAAATGTACTTCACAAATAATAAATGTCTTGGATGATCACTCTTTTTTAAGCAGAATTGTAATAAGCTTACAATATTAAATTCCTCCTTAAAGAACCCAGAAGATGTAACATAAAGAAAAAGCAAATTTGATTGGAATACCCGAGTCTACGTACCCTATTTTCAAGAGCACGTTTTCCTAAAGGGTTACAAACTTTCCCATAAGCTGCTTTAATACCTTAAATGATTTGTGCATTAAAGCTATGACAATGTAAATTGCTATATGTTTTATTTGTTAAATAATACTCTTAGGCCCTCCTAGCCCTCTTATATTGAACTGTGTTTTTGCTGTATGGTCTCCCTTTATATAGTAAAGCGCTGAGCTAACTGTTTTTGCTATATAAATCCTGTATAATAATAATAATCACATATTATTATGTCTAGCAAAAGTGTGCCTTTATCAGAGCAAGACTGGGGAATTACAAAGAATGCAAAAGAAGAGTTTTAGTTAGTAACATGTACAAATATGCAAAGGGTATGATAGCATGCAGTATTATCCGTAGAGGAGTGCGGAGGAAGTGGTATGATGGGGTAGATGATAGAGGGTAATATGTGCAGGGAAGTAATGGGAGTGTGTCAGCAAAACTGTAGACTGTAAAGACAGTGGAGGGACAATAAAACTGTAACAAGAGAGGTGTTTCTGTGGAATTGGAGATAATGGAGGTTGAAAGGAGACACCAAAACTGAAGCAGGTTATCAGTAGGGATGATGTCACAAAGTGCAGGTGGTACTGAGGATGTAGAAGACAGGGTGTGTTTTTTTTCCAGAGGTATGTTCTTAAGCAGGAAGTAGGGCACTGGAGCAAAGATCACAATTGGGCTGGGGGCAGTGGAGATGAGACTGATATTTAGTCTGGTGAATGTGCAGGATTAACTTGCATGCACTGCAATTGGGTTCTGAGGTTTTAATGCACATGTGCTGGGGACTGCACACTTAGAGTTTATTACAGATGTGTTAGACCAACCCCTGACCACCGAGGGGTCATTTACATACCCTGGAGTCTGGGTGCTAAGGAGTTAACCTCCCTGACGGTATGATTATTTCAGATTTTTGGTGCTGAAAGCGGTACAATTATTTTGCATGGAAATATGTAGTTTTTTTATTGTAGGCCTGTAATTTTTAGGAATAACTCACTGAAATCTGTCCGAACAAGAGTCTAGTAAACTTTGATATGATAAAACTTGAAACACGAAATCATAAATTATAATTTAATAAATAATCATAAAAATAATATAATACATTTAATTCAATAATATAATCAAACCAAAAACACTGAAATTTGAAATATAGCGCCAAGTTCGCACATCGCTGAGCAAAGTCGCAAAATCGTTTTCAGTGTCTGATGACGAATTTCCCCACGAATCATTATCACTCAATTCTGCAAGTGGTTCTGATTTACTATCGCTGTTCTCTAGCCGGTCTAAAACCGCTGTTGACCTAAAAGGACGCTTTTTGGATGCCATGGACTTTTCTAAGTTTCCAGGCAGAAAGAACAGTCAAAAGGAAGGCAGGCAGGGCACAGGACAAAGCACTAGGGACAAAATGTATGTGAAATGCTTTGAAACAGCAATGTTTTGCTATGTAATATTTGTTTACAAAAAAATGACAGTTTTTAAAATCTTTAAATTTGCCGCCGGTTCCGGCCCCCGTGCATCCCGACGTCACAGGGACCGGAACACGGAAGCCGGATGCCGGCATCGGCCAGTGGAGATGGCCGGGGACGCTGCAGGAGGGACATCGCAGGAACGAAGGACAAGGTAAGCGCTGCAGGGAATCCCTGAGCAACGCCGCATGGTAAGCCCGAGTGTAGCTCGGGGTTACCACTTTTAGTACTGAAACTTTACCCCGAGCTACACTCGGGAATACCGCCAAGGAGGTTAAAGCACCTGCTGGCTGATAATGCAAATACACTGCAGGTTTGTCACTGACATGTGGGATAGGTGCTGTTAAAAACTGGCCCATGAGCTCTGTATATTAGAGGGACTGTCTCTTGTTGGGGGGATGTACTGGTTAGAGCAATGTGCTAGAGGTGGAATGTCACTAGGGAAAAATCAATGCGTATGTATGGAAAGTGGAATCTCACTGAATGGTCAGTTTGTGTACTTAGCATAGGATCTCACTGGGGAAAGTTCCATGTGTGTGCTGAAGGTGTGCACTCTCCAGTTTCAGTAAATAACCCCTACAGTGACATGGCAAAGCAATAGTGGAACGTTTGCATAATTGTGGTCTTGAAGCTAAGACTACATTTTAAGAGCAATTCATGTTACCATGCAACTTCCTTATCTTGCAACTATTTGTAAATATTGAGCTAATTTTGAATCTTCAACAGATCACAAGACTAAAGCTGGCCATAGATGGTTATGCTTTTGCTTTTTTTTGTTCAATCAGCAAAAAATGGACCTGATTCCTCCATCCGCACATTTGCAGTGGATGGGGGAATCCTCCTGCTGTGTCTTTGTATTCTGATAGTGGTGAGGCTTCCCCTCCATCAGAATACACTAATCAAACATTGCAGGCTGTAGCCTGCAATGCTGATGGAGAGGAAATTTTCCAGCAGGGCAGTTGTACAGAAGCCAATCGGTAGATCGATTTCTGTACAACCATATTGCCCCATATATAGATCAAAATTTGGCCATACTCTGCTGAACCGAAATCGGATTTTGATCCATCTATGCGCAGCTTAAATGGATTAGGAGAGCCTTAGAAATTTTTTAATGAAAAAGAAATATCAATTTGTTAGACATACATCTTGGATAGCCAGTAAAATAATTAAAAATAAAGAAGACAATATAAAATACTGCATCAAACACATAGATGTAAAATTTAGGCATGAACCCTTCAATGGACCCATAACAATGCATTAAAGCTAATAAAATTGCATGGGAAAGGCAAGTTGATACATGTCACAGTTTAAAGAATAAAATGACCTTTTAATAAAAAATAAATAATTCACATTTTTTTTGAAGGTAAAAAATGTGTATTTACTATTTTTTGTTTTAGGAGCCTGAAAAACATTGTGGCAGAGATTATGGGGAAAGATCCCTGGCTCAGCAGCACTGTTGCTCTTGGCACTGGTCCTACAGACCTGGCTGTCTGAACTCTCCTGGCTAGCGAGGCTTTGTGGCTTGCAGCACCCTATTGCACAGGCCCACTCCTGGCTGTCAATAGTGGTTCTCCTGACACCCTGGGCTCTCTCACTCCTCTGAGACTTACAGATATTCTCAATCCCCTGGACTCGCCCCGTTGTCCCAGCTTTCTTTGCTCCCAGACTCTCTGTCTCCCAGACTCACGTGGTTGCCTCAACCCTCTCAGTCTGATGGACATGCAATCTTGCTGTAAACATGGAGTGGTGTCTCTTCCTTCCTTGCTGGAGCACACAGCTCTCTCCTGAAAAGGCCCTGAGCTATGACCAGCTCCTTCCTTAAACCTGCACACTTACACAACCTGCAGGTTTCCGGTATGACCAGGACACAGGATCCGAGATTTCTTCTAACAAATCTCATGTAAGTCTCCAAGCTCCAGACCCTGATCTGGGATTACCAAACACTTTAAAAATCAAAAATCCCATCTTCTCTGCTCAGAAACAATAATCTGAAACACATCAAGCTGTAACTTTGAGAAGCTTGTGTTATTTTTACCTCCATTTACACCAGGGGTGCTCAGTCCTTTGAAGAGCAAGGACCACTTAAATGATTTGGTAACTGGTTATCGGCCACAAATTAAATGGTTCAGAATTAAAAATTTTTAATTTTGCATAGCATAATGCTGCTGAATGCCGGCGGGAGGGGTAGGAGGAGACGCTGTCTTTTAGCAGTTGCAGAAGGAAAATGGAGAGGATCAGTTCCTGTATATGCCCCTTGTGATGGGAGTCACTTTGTGTGGGGGGCCCATTGAACCCAGCTTACTTTGGAGAGGTGTGGAGACCCCTGTTTCAGCTCCCCATATCCCTATTATGTGACTTGACTCTGCCCTCCACTAACCAAAGTGGATGAGACTACAGTCATCACCTGGATACCCCAGGGATGCTGGGCAATAGGCCCAGATCCCCAACAGCATGATGGAGCCGGCCCAGCCACTCTGTCTTCTCTCCAGCGGCTGAGAGGACTTCAGGGAGAAGGACCAGTCCGTACTTCTCCCTAGCGGCGGGTATGTTCTACGAGAAGGGTAGAGGTTGGCTGGGTGAGTAATGCTATGTTTGGGACAATTTGTTTGGGGAACTGTGTGGGTGCTGGCATTAGGGGACTGGAAGTACAGACTAACTTCGGAGTCAACCCATTTGGGGTCTCCTCCTGTGTTAGTCTCCTGTCGAAAGGGGAGATATGTGACGAGAGTCACTTTGTGGGGGGGGGGGGGGGCCCATGGAACCCAGCTTACTTTGGAAAGGTGGGGAGACCCCTGTCTCAGCTCCCCTATTTGTAAGTCATCCTGTGCCTGTTAGGGGTACAGGGTGATCTGTCCTAATGTGTAGACATGTCTAGGAGATAGGTGGGGCGGGGGTTGTGGATTGTTTGTGGTGTTGTGTGGCTGCATCCCATTGTTCTATTGTTTGTCTTGCTTGGGAGCGAACTATTATGGGATGTATGTGTTTATGCGTATTAGCTTAGTGGGGGGGGGATGTCTCCAGCAGCCCTCTCTCCTGATGGGACTGTCTGTTGGTGTGAAGTTTGAATACCTGTGTGTCTCTTGTTACTAAATGTAGATTTCCCCGCCCTGTGTCATTATGCAGGGAGGGGGGACTATCCCTTGAGTGTATATATACATATCTTGTATCTGTGTTAAAATAAACTAGTCCACCTCTGGCTTACTTCAAATCTGGTGTCATCCTGATCTTGGGGTAACAATAGCCAGAGTCACTGGTCTCATGTTCCAGAGCCTGAGAAGCAGCTTCTTGATGGAGATACCCAGTCGTTGGTGGCTGAGGTCCGTTATACCCCTCCTGTCCAAATGTAAAACAGAATGTGACAAGGAGGCCTCATGGCCCCCCTGAAGCATGGAGTGGAGTTGCCATTGCGTCCCCTGACACTACACTAATGGTTTGGGGGAGGTGGTAAAAAAAAATCTCAAATATGGGGTTTTACCCTCCAAACTACAAATGTAAACAAGCCCTTACTGTCCGGAGCCCCCTATAAATCTGCTTTCACACTGAAGCCCTGCAGTTTACCTGCACTGTGGGTGCAGTGCAGTGCACCGGTGGCTTTTCTGAAGGTTAGCTGTGCTTTGCCATAGACCAGGGCTCAAACTTTCCACTTATCTGCTTGCATTTGGTGAGTATAAATATGGTGGAGGCAAGTGTGTCCAGACCGCAGCAGGTGAAATTGACAGTTTTGGATGATCGGTGCAGCGGTGGGGACAGTTAAAAGCACCAATCTCTCTGTATGGCTTTCAATGAAAGCCGCAGGAGGGAGAGGAGGAGATGCAGATTCCAGCTGCTTCATCGAAAGCCATACAGGGAGATCAGTGCTTGTAACTGTCCCTGCCACTGCACTGATCATCCCTGGCTATCCATTGGTTTTCTCTTTCTGGGCCCCCCTGTGTGCTCCTTAGTGCCCAGCCCCTCAGCCCATCCTCCTCACTAATAGGATAGAGAGAGGCTGAATCTGCTCTTCCTCCCCCTGTGCCCACCCACACTCCAGTCCATGCAGCTTCTAAGGGGATGTGTGGGCAGGAAATTGTATGCAGAGCAGCAGGCAGCTCTGTAATGCTTCTGAGTGAGCCGAGGCCATCCAGGTGAGTCAGACCTTCCACCCCTTCCTCTACTTCCTTCTTTCCATTCCTCCCATGCTTCCTTCATCCCTCCCTTCCCAACCTTTCCTTCCTTCCTTCCTTTCCTCCATCCATTCCCTCCCTCTCTTCTTTTCTTCCTCCTTCCCTCTCACCCTTCCTTTCTTCCTCCTTCCCTCCCACCTCTCCCTTCTTCCTCCTTCCCTCCCTCCCTTCCTTCCTCCATCTTTTCCCCTTTTTCCCCTTCCTTCCAAATCTTTCTCTTCTTCCTTCCTTCCTTCCTTCCTTCCTTCCTTCCTTCCTTCCTTATCTCTCTCTCTCTCCTTCCTTCCTTCCTTCCTTCCTATTTTGTCTTCCACTCTGATGGGATATCTGATGTAAAAAGGAACTCCTGATGAGTGTTTATTTAATACTTATTTTTGTAACTTTACTCTGCATAGAACATTTAACGGTGTCATCTCATGAAATAATTTATGAGGGTGTGTTTAGGGGCAGGGTAGGATAGGGGTTGGGTGGGACAATTGGTGGTGAGTAACTCTTAAGGCCTGGCTAGTAGCTCAGGACTTGAAATTTTAAGCCTTGCCATAGACCTCTATTATATCATGCGGGTGTGGTGCACTTTCGAAAAGTGGGAGGGGCGGGTCTGCTCGGATCTAGGATTTTATTACACAGAGGTATTTGATATATTAATCATTGGCAAATTTTGCTTGAGTGGAATTCCACTTTAATGGCTTATAGGCATTCTAAGAATGGTTGTAGTTTTAACAGTCATTCAATGCGTTACACAGTGGTAGAATAAACAAATATAAATAGAAGTAAAAGTGATTGTAAACCCTTACCTTCCTGTCTATCTTGTCTAGTATGGACAATTTTTAACAGGAAAGCCAAGGTACTGGCCGGAACACCAAGGTTTTCACACAAAGGAAGCAATACAAAGATATTGATGAGATAGGAGTCCACAGACGGTTAACAAAAATGGTGAAATGTCTGAGTGATAAAACCAAATCAAGAGAGACTTCAGAAACTTAACATGTACAGTCTGGAGGAAAGAAGGGAACAGGGTGACATGATTTGAGCCATTAAATACATCAATGGGGTAAATAAGGTTCAGGAGGGCAGTATTTTCAACATGAAACCAAAATCAAGAACATGGGGACATGACCTTAAACTAACTGGAGGAAAGTTCAAAAATAATCTCAGAAAGTACTATTTTACTGAAAAAGTAGTTGATGCTTGGAATAAACTTTCAGCAGAGGTAGTGAACCAGTAAACAGTAAATAGCTTCAAACATGCTCGGGGCAAAAAAGTTAACAACAACAACCCCCCCCCGAAAAAAAACAAACAAACGAGCAAAGGCGATTGACCACTTGGTCTTTTTCTGCCATCACTTTTCTATGTTTTCTAAAAGGATATTTTTTCATACAAAAACATGGTACAGCAGGCATATGTCAGGAATATCAAATGTTGGGTTTCCAAATTCTTTAATAGGATTCTTTAAGAATTAGCTTAAAGACAAAGTTCACCTTTTGTACCATGTTAAACCGTACTTAGGGTGTAACATGTAATATGGTGCTAATGCCCCCACCCTCAAACTGTACCCCCCCTCTCCAAGTGACAGTGTGCAGGGGTTATTTTCCCCCCCAAACCGTTGTCAATTTAAATTTTTTTGTGGCTGTGTGGGACTCCACCCACACAGCCACGTCATTCGTTCACAGAGGTCTGTGAATGAATGACCTACCAGTCCTGTCTGCCACAGTGGAAGATGAGACTTCTAGTTCTCAATGTACCATGTGTATGGTAATCAGCAGTCATAGTCCTTTGGCACTTCCTGCAACTCAGCAACTGAAAGCCCGTACAGAGGTATCGGCAGAGAGCTGGAGAAAGTGTTTGCAGGACACTGGTTGCATGTGAAATACTTTTTGAGCTACACTGATACCTCGGTTCACGATCACTTCTGTTTATGAGCAACTCAGTTCATGAAGAGAAGAGTTCGCAAAAATTTGCTTTGGTTCGCAAACTCCGTGATGAATGACAGACACAAGCTGCGGCCATCTTCCCTGCTTTGACATGTGGTCCTGACTTCCTGCAGGCGAGATCGTGGTCACAGACAGACACTGAAAGTGTACTGTGAAGACACTAACAATACTGAGAAGCTTTTTGGTGTGCATTTTAGCACATACTGTACATCCCTGTGCACACTTGCATTAAAGCTTTTTTGTGTGCTTTTTAGCACATACTGTATCAGACATCCAGTATGGCTCCAAAGAAAATTCAGTGCAAGCATGGTGGTAAGAAGAAAGTGTGGAGCGGTAATGAAGGTGACAAAAATGCGCAGAGTAAGCATGTTGTTGAAAAGAAAGTGCAGGGTGGTAGTGAAGGTGACCAGAACGTGCAGAGTGGTAATGGAGGTGACAAGCATGTGCAGATCAAGCACGTTGTTAAAAAGGAAGTGCAGAGTGGTAATGAAGGTGACCAGAAGCACCACCCCAGCCTAACATGGTCTCTCATTTCTGGAGGGTTATGTAGTGCAGGAAAAGACAAGTGACATTGGACAGATTTTTCACCAAAACTGAGCCTGCAGCTAAGACACAAAAAAGAGAGGAAAACCCTGAAGGAGATCTCCCAATGTTCTTATGAAGGAGGACTCTTCCTCTGAACAATAACTACCTCCCACCCGCCTTCCTGTCCTCCACGCCAGAAGTTGTTTCAAGCAAGGTTAGTGTTCTCTCTCTTCATACTATATTGTTCTTTGTTTTATATTTATGTGGTTCAAAAACAACAAAAAAGTTCAGAACAGATTAACCTTATTTGCATTGAACCTTATGGTAAAATTTGATTCGGTTGGTGAACAAATTTGGTTCGCGACCACGTTAGTAGGGGTCAGAATGGATTAATCTGTTTTACATTGAACCCTATGGGAAAATTTGCCTCTGTTCATGGAACGAATTAAGTTCGTAAACCGAGGTATTGCAGTATTGTAAAAAAAAAACAACAAATGTAAACATTTTTTCCCAAAATTATGTGCATTTATTATTATTTTTTAAAGGTGAACTTAGCCTTTAACAACACACTGATAATTCCAAACAGAAACAGAACCTTTGTCAGTGTTCGAGAAGATGGGGTTGATTTACTAAATGCAAATATGCACTTTGCAATACAATTTTCCCCAGAGTTTAATGAATGAGGAAAAGCTCTGCTGACTTGCATTATTCAACCATGTGCAATGAAAATGCTGTTGTATTATTTTCCTTGCACATATTTGGGTAGTCTTTGCAAAGTGAACTGTTACCACATTCACTAAGCTCTTGGGAACATTACCTTGCAAAGTGAAACTTTAGATTTGTGTGAACCTTGTGTGAAAAAAAATATAAATAGACCCCATCAGTGTAATACAATTTCATTACACATTTTTCTGCTGCTTATATATGACGTGTTAGACAAGCCTAAAAAAACTTTAGGGTAAGTGAGACCCTACAGGATTCCCCTTACCCACCCTTTAAAGTGTTAGTAAACCCAGGACCCTGCATTCACTCTATCTGGTCTCCCACAGTACACACTACATGGAAATGCAATTATTTTAGTAAATATAAACTGCTAAATACCTTTTCTCATCAGCAGTTAGAGCATTCTTGTGATTTCTATCAGTGTCCAGCTGAGCACTGGTTAAAGCTTGTAGGAGGAGTTTTCTTTCTGATCCAGGAGGATGCAGAACCCCTGACCTGGACAGTGCTGATCACGTGCACTCTCCCAAGGAAAAAAAAAATCTCTAGCAATACACACCAAACTGATCTTGTGTAGTGTCTCCACACGATATATCTTATCAGGAGATAACAGGGGGACACTGGAAGGAGGGGAGGATCAAACACCTTTTTTACACAGTGCAGAAGATTAACCCGTTAGGTTCCACAGTGAGTATAACAAGCATTCTTTACTGCATCTACAGACTAATTTTACTGTTGTGGGATTAATAAAATTTTTAAGGGAAAGTCATTTGTACTTTAAAGGGAATGTATAATGCTTGTGTGGAGCCTGAAGTAGAGAATAAAAAAAGTGAAGAACATTTTTTTATACTTTTAAAGTATAACATTTCTACTAAAAATTTGGAAATTGTAATCAGATATTGTGGTGCATTGTCATATGTGTGTGATATACACATATATACCACAGAATTTGTGATACATTGAAAAAGTAATTTGTAAAACAACTTTCACTTTAGGATAAAAAAGCCACTGACGAGTATAAAGTACAGGTAGAGGTACATACCTGCAGTAACTTACAGTACCTTTGCCCTTTCCAAATGCAAAGCCATTTTGATCAAGCTTCTCAAAATTTGACTTGATCAGTTTCTAAAATTTCCAAATAGCATTGGAGCACTCTCTCCTGCCCCCTATACATTGCTATTTGCTCATCAGTATCATGGGCTGTCTTACTATCCAATAGGAATTTGTGGGAGGAGGGAGGAGGATGGTCAAGCACTGACACTTCCAGGTAGTGCTGAAGCTGAAGACAAGAAAGGTCCAATTGGCTGCACTCTAAAAACTCCACTTTATTGAACAGGATAAAACCAATACAGACAGTGGGAATACAGTGGGGGACCAGCAGGTAAACGACTTTCACGCTAAGGACAGCACTCATATCATTCATTGTGGGTAATGAATAAGCACTGTTCTTAGTGTGAAAGGCATTTCCTGGCTGGTCACTCACTGTATTCCCACTGTCTGTGTATGTTTTATCCTGTTCAATAAAGCAGAGTTTTTATAGTGCAGCCAATTGGACCTCTCATCTGTGCAGTGAACGAGCTTGGGCTGGCACCTATGGGAGGAGTTGTGCTTGGAGATCAGGGAGCCTCTCTACCATGAGCAGCAGTAATGTATAGTGCTGAAGCTCTGCTCCATCTGAATAGTTCTACATTTGGTCAGGTCAGCAGTTTTGTCACTAAAAGCTGTTACATGGTTTTTCTTCCCATTAGGTCACAGAGTAACTATAAACATGTCAGAGATCAATCACACTGGTACTCCGGTCCCTTCACATTTAATATGTTCTGTGTCACATATCTGCTTCCATAATTAAAAACTTGCTGTTGCATAATGGTTAAAGGCATATCTAGATGCAACCTTTAGGTAGAATATTAGTTTTAATAGTTAGACCTTTAATTACAGATCCAGTTACTGCATTTTTCTGTTATCTCTAGTATAATTTTCATTATAAAATCAAGGATCACTTTCGAGCAAAAAAAGAAAAAAAATACATTTTTTAAATTAGTAGTTATTCTATCTCAATACACTTACAGATTACATCACATCACACTAATTATGTCTTTTTTTTAAACATAGGCTATATCCCCAGTTCTTCCTGGCCACGTGGGATCTCCTGCATGGTAGGGGTTGGGGAAAGACCTACCCTGTAAAATAATTGCTAAGAGAATTCATGGAAAAAGTCACTTACAAGTGACGGTCCATACAATTTCCAAGGGTCGGATACGATTGAATAGATAGAGAGAGAGATATCATCAGTGCATGTTAAGTTTATTTACTATCATAGTTGCACTCAGTCTTTTTTTTATTAAGAGAAAATAAATACACCTTACATAAAAGTTTTGCTAGTGATTGATTGAATTCAATTCTGTATATTAATCCTTAGGAAGACAACATCTTGGCCACTTTTTAAAATAATATATAACTATGTTTTCAGCAAAAACAAACAAAAAAGTATATGCTAAAATATTAGTGCATATAATGGCATTTATGTACATATACAGATGTTTAATTTGCCTAGCACTGGACAATTAGCAAACTGCAATACTGTTCCAATATTACATATATTTGTACAAATGAATAGTAAGTCTATTTTTACCACTGAAATAGTTTATACAGTTAAATCAAAAATACAGTCAATTTTGTTTGACATCAAGACTATTTGTACCAGTTATTAAATAATAGTTCTAATATAAGTTGACATAATGTGGTTACTTTTGCACTGTTGATTTAGCGCAAATATTTTTTCTTGCGTCTACATAAAATTGCTGTAAAATAAAATATTATTAGCATTTTGGTAATATATATTTTTGAAATTTGTATATTTGCTTGTTTATATTATAAATATCTTATTGTTTGTCATATAATTTACATTCAGGTATAATGCATATACGTACATTATATTATATAAATGTGAGTTCTATTTTCATACACTTAACACAGAATAAATAAAAGCATAACCATACAGACTAAACAAACTTTAAGAGAAAATTCAGTTTAGCTACAGCTTCAGTATTTTTTATTTTGATACTTCACAAAGGTGTTAGTTACTGCTTAAACATTTTACTTGGATTTATTGTACAAAATTCCCTTTCCTCTCTACTGAAATAGGTGTTTTTAAAATGGTAAGGGTTATAGTATTTTCAAACAAATATGTAATACCTGAGAAAATGTGACTTGCACTTGAATGTACAAATTCAATATCTTTTATGTTTATGTTTTGCTTTTTCTTTGAATTTAACATCTGAACTAAAAGTTCACTTTTGTATCTCCAAAACGTAAAAAAATGTTCTGACAAATTAATTTAGATAAATGTTAATTTTCAATGTATTTTATTTTAATGCATTTTAAAATAATTTTTGCTTAGGTACTGCTTACAATTTATTTTAAATAATTGCACATTCATGTGGGTGGACTTAATGCAAAAAGCATTCTTGAATGCATTGCTTCTTTTCATGGTCCAATGTGAGCAAACTGCTGTACAATACATTGGACAATGCAGGGTAGGGTAAATTAAGAAGCACTATGCCTGTTGATCTAGGTGTTCTGTGTCCATGACAACAAGCAAGAAGGACACCACAATGTGAAGGATTGTTAAAAGTAGATTATTATGAAATTGAAGGACACAATAAATGTTACTTGTCAAAATTTTACAAAGGTGAGATCATGCTGTTTCTTGTGCCCATCGCTTCTGTTTCTTTTTCTAGATGTTTTTTTACTGCTACGATAGGCCTCCCCCTATATAAAGTCCAAAGCAGTCTATATGCTTCTCAGATACTTATTTTTTTTATTTGTTTCTGTAGGGTTATTATGCATAAAATTCTTATTTTATCTCATGATAATTTTCTCATAAAAATGTTCAGTTCTAAAACATCAATGTCACCAAGGTGTGTAATCTTTATTTCACCACATGAAGTGAACATTTATCTGTTGAAAGTCCTATTTGCTCTTAAATCATTCATTTATTTTGCAAAGTGAAATTGTATCACTACCTGAAACAGCTACTTTTATTTCCCACCTCCATAGACAGATATTGAAATTCTCAGTTATCATCCCTAAACTGGTGTTATATTAAGGGTTGTTAATCTGTGTTGTAATCTTTGTAAATTGACGTTTACATTTTTTTTTAATAAGGGATAACAAATAACACTGACACTGATATAACAGCACTAGTAGTGGTAAATGCCAGTACTTAAGCTGACAAAATGTGTTATGCATGTTTGTGAATTGAGATCTACAAGTTATGAGCTAAAAACAGATGTGATATCAAAGAACAAGAAAACAGCACTGTGAATTGATCCCCATGTATTTAAAATTTATATACCTTCTGTTACATAATACTTCAATCCGTCGTTTTTTATTTGAACAAAAGTTAAAGTGAAGCAATTAAATATCCGTTATTATAAATTGATCCCACACACTGATCACTTGAGTAAGCAGGAGTTCACTGATTAGAAAAATAACATTATTATTACAAGGTAACTAATGTATAAATATCTAAATTAAAAGCAATTTTTATGGGTGAAATCCACAACTCAAATAGACCATGCTAACGTTGTTGGTTTGCAAATTGAAACTCATGTTAATATGCTTTTTTAGTTTTTTAAAATGTCTTTTAGGTTTGACACAACACCCCTTCCTGTCAGGAACTTCAGTTAAAGTTACTGACCACTGTATATTTATGAGACATACAAATATGTCAGACACATACATTTAAATAAATTTCCCAGGCTGAAACGTGAAATGGGGTATTTGACAATCTGCAAAGTTTGGATACAGTAAGTAACTTATCTGAAAAAATAATTTGGAAATGCTTCTTTCTTGCTGCAAAATCTTCATATTGATCTAGCAGGAGAAAAAAAGACCGTGGGGTAGATTTACTAAAACTGGTTCACTCAGAATCTGGTGCAGCTGTGCATGGTAGCCAATCAGCTTCTAATCTTAGCTTGTTCAATTAAGCTTTGGCTATAAAACCTGGAAGCTGATTGGTTTCCATGCAGAAGTGCACCTGATTTTACATTCTGCAGCTTTAGTAAATAAACCCCATGTGTCATGCATTTATTCTTAAATAAAATGCAATAAATGCATGATGATTACACAGTCACTGTAGATAAATGAAGAACACAACCAAATAACCATAATACAGTTATAACATAAAAAGACCAAAAAGCTATTTTATTAATCATTAGATATAACCACGTACATTCTCTTCTCCCTTGGCATTCCTCCTATCTTGAGCTACGACAAGCTGCAGTTAGGATCGATCTGTCTCTTTTCCAGTCGTTGTTAGATTTGCCATGCAGGGGGGAGAGGGGATCAGGTCTGACTTCTTAATTACATTTAGGTATGAACCTAGTTACATTGGACAAACTACTACATTTACTTTGTCCTATGGGAGGCAGAACAGTGTAAAAATTGTAATGATAGATCTCCTTTAAAGGATAAGTTCACCTTCGGACCATATTACATGTTCCAGCACCTCCTCTCCCGGGGATCGCTTTCCTGCATGTGCTGTCACAATTCGAATGCAATGAACTTGCAAGGACACTGGTGAACTCTATCCTAGTTCATTGATTCTTCCTGAAATTCAAAAACTGCCTGCTCATACGAGGTGTGGACAGACAGTGTATTGAGAGTCTGCAGGATCCTGGCATCACACCCGAGATCTGATGCTTTACAGTCTGCACTGTAAAAAAATAATAAATGCACATTTTTTTTACCTGCAGTATTTTTTTTGTAAACGGTGACCTAAGCCTTTAAGGTGTCAATATGGTGGAAACATATAGGTAAAGCCATATGAATAGCAATAAAAACATTATTTTATGTACAGTTGGCTTTAAAATGTAAACTTTAAAATAAAGTTTCATAAAAACTATAAAATATGAGAAGTCCAAGCAAGTTTAGGTGCCACTGATGAATATACAGTATATTTTACCCATACAAGTGCTTTGTACCATTCAATACATAGGTTTATATAATCTGTTGTTGACTGAGTCTGTTTTCTCTTTCAGAATGCACTGATAATTGTTAGTAGGATGGTGACACCATGTTACACATTTCTCAGATACAGTCTGCTTCCTCAGACAGTATGGGGCACTATTTAAAATGATACAAATATAGTGTTAAAGTACACAAATAATTACATTCCATTTACCCCAAATCATGTAGAAACTTACAAATCACTTACCGTGCAAGCTATATGTGTGTGCTACCAAACTCATGCACCAAGTAACCCAAAGGAGACTGCAGCAGAGATCATAAGCAAAAAATAAAGCCTCAGTCTCAGAAAATATTTTATCAATTTATAAATTATAAGATTGATGCCCTCCAAAAT
This sequence comes from Staurois parvus, assembly GCF_062004578.1. Taxonomy (NCBI): domain Eukaryota; kingdom Metazoa; phylum Chordata; class Amphibia; order Anura; family Ranidae; genus Staurois; species Staurois parvus. Next base: position 13,605,463 of record NW_028318039.1, on the reverse strand, counting down.
ATGCACATTACCTTGCATATTTTTAATCGAAAGAGGGTCATTACTACAGTTGGATGTAAGTAGAGAATTAAATAGTACACAAGAAGATCAGACCCAGATTTTTGATAAGATCATATTAAATAATACCAAGTGAGACTTTGGGTTGATTTACTAAAACTGTAGCGTGCAAAATCTGGTGCAACTGTGCATAGTACTTAATCAGCTTATAACGTTATCTTGTTCAATTAAAAGAAAAGTATAGCCAAAGCTTTTTTGGCTATACTTCTCCTATGAATCACAGGAGTGCAGTTCCTTCTGCACTCCTGTGACCCATTTTCAACCAACAGCGGGCTTAAGTCCACTGTCGACTGACATCATTCAGTCGGTCCAGGCTCAGGAAAGTTGGGATCCAACCCAGATGCCTGGACCACCAGCCAGAATGCTGCTGAGAGGCTTAGCCAGCCCCTCCTGTCTCCTCCACAACCCAGCACTCCTGCATGTGCTATAGGAACAGAGTACAGAGCCAGTGACTTACAGCAGCTCTATACTAACAGTGGAGGGGAGAACCGAGTGATCAGCAGTGTTTAATCACTCAGTTCTCTGGGTACAGCCAGTGGGGGGCAGCTGCAGCTGGGATGGGTATCTGCTGCAATCTGGCATCACATATTCATGATTACATAATTACATAGATGTAATATACATATAGGAAATATCATGTGTCAAAAACAGCTTGTAGGCAACACTGATAATGCATGTCTACCCTTTGCATTCATGAGACGGCTCCAGTGGATCTTAACCAACAGATGTTGAAAGAAGTAGTAGTGATGCCCTAAAAGAAAAGGGACACCAGAGCAAGTTAAACCAAAAAGCCACCAGAAAACCCACAATAAAACCTCTGAGGGAGCTATGTGCCCATTTTGCCTGGGGGGGAACCTAGGAACAAAAGTGAGCAAAAAAAAACAAGAAACAATCAGTAAAAGAAGATGGGAGCACAAGTGAAAATGAAACTATAAGAAAAAAAAATGGGCTACTTATCAGAACTGAAAAAAAGGTAGGTTGCAGCTGAACCATGCAGTCTCTACAGTTGGAATGGCAAGGGGCCACATTCTCAGCAGCAGAGGCGAAACACTAGTCTGTGATCTGATATTGTTTTCTGCAAGGGTAGCATGCTCACATTCTAGTTTGTTGTGCTAGAAAACTTGTCAGAAAACCTGGGTGTCAGATGTTTTGTAGTTCTTATGCACTGTAAAGTAGGGGTACAATACACATGCACCTTTATTTTGCAGGAAAGGGTCTAAATGATGGAAACTTTGCTGTTGTGATACAGAAGTAGATGGAGCTAAGTGGAGGAAAAGTGGGCATCTGAAAAAAGCCTTTTCACAAACAGATTCTTCTCTAATTTTAAGATGGAACTCCAAACAATAGTCATTTCTTTGCTGTTTTTTTTTTTTATACTGTGGGGAAGGGTTAGGACCTCTGTAAGTTTTTTATTGCTGTCCTAGTCCCACACTTACTATATATTCTTGGCACTGAAACTGAACAGAATCTCTCTTAAGCCCTTTCTGCATGGGTGATCCGATCAGGTCCTCCTGTCAGTTTTTCAGGTGAACCTGATTGGAAGGTCCATGCATTTCTAGATTCCCCTCCTAGATTGTAATATCCAAGGAGCAGGGCCCTCGAACCCCTCGTGTATCGCATTGTATTGTTATTGTACTGTCGCATGTACTGTCTCCCATTGTAATGTACAGCGCTGAGCGAACTGTTGGCGCTTTATAAATACTGTATAATAATTTCTATGGACTGGCGAGTTTAAACCAACTTCTGTCTGTTTACATATGTCTACCTACGAGTCTGATCCAGTCCACTAAAAAAAAACAGAAGGGGATCCAATCTCTTCCCCTTAGACAGATCAGATCAGAGGGTAGTCACATGTAAACAGACAGAGGAGTCCGTGTCAACTCTGCAGATACTGAGCGGACATGGATGTGTCATCTGCCCACTCTGCTCTAATCAACAGGGGAACTATGAGTCCAGAATAATAGTGACATAGGTGTCCGTTTATGACACAGAGAATAGCTGCGATTCAGAGGATCGCAGCTATTCTCTGGTCATTCACAGTTTATGACACTCAGGAGATCAGCGGAGAACATGTTCAGTCCTTCACTGGAGATCTGTGTTCTCCCTCCAGATTCTCCAGCCCAGAGCTGGAGAATCGGAGGGACCGCAAACTAAGCAGAGATAATTTACCTCTGTTTAGTAAACTGATCTTTTACTGTAATCTCACGAGATTGTAGTAAAATCAGCCATTTTCCAGCATTTGGAGACTGTTCTCTAGCATTTGGAGACTGTTCTCCCTTCGTTCGTTGAACTGCTTGATAAAAGGCATTCACAGGAGAACTGTGTTCTCAGAGAATGCCGGAGAACTGAGCAGCGATCTATTACTGCTGGTTTATAAACAGACACCTGAGTGACTGAAGTGCATAGAGTAAATGTATATCTGTGTTTAATTGGGTTCCGCTCCACAAATGCTAACTAAATTTTCTATAGCCACATACGCATCAAAAGGGAACATTTTTATATATATGTGTGAAAATATGCATGTAGACACCAAGCCAAAAAATGTCCTGAGGCTGTATATATGTGCCAGTCCTAAAGGCACACTACTGTTTAGTTTGATAGAAAAAATTATAAACTAACTATTGCTGAATAAATGACCTATTAATATTCCAGGAGGAGAACTGCATAATAAAAAGCCATAAAATACAATGAAATAAAGCTATAATAAAATATACAAGACCAATGGTAGTGCCATGTTTTAATTACAATAAAACAATAACAAATAAAATATTCATAGGAATTAAAAGATATATTTTAAAACATTTTTCATACTAAATTTAAAATAATGTACAAAATGATATATAATAATTATCCATAAGTCAAGGGGTTTATCTTCTGTTGTTGTTGTTTACCCACCCTTTCCCAAATCGCAGTAAGCCTCTTGAGCACTGCACGTTGCAAAGCAAGGCAGGCCTGTGAGAATAAACATTCAAAATTATAATTAGAAATATATTAGGAAAGAAAGGTACTTGTTCCTCACTTTAAAGTGTATGTTACCCCAACATTGCTTATTCCTGATATGTGTATGTTGTTTGTTAAAAAAGGATCCTATTATATTTCTTCCTTTGTGTGAAATATCTGATGTTCCTGCCTGTCTGTCCATCCTCCAATGGCCAATATTACTTGTGCTCCAAATAAATAAATAAATAAATAAATAAATGTTATATATATGTGTGTGTATATGTATATACTGTATATACACACAAATGCTTTGCCTTGCATTTCTATTTTAAACTGAATGGGTTGTTTTACAAGGTGAAGGTTCATACTGTATATGCATTAATCCTGCAGCTTTGCATTACTTACAACAAACATTACTTACAACATACCCAGTTAAATATGTGTGTAAAGTGCAGCGCTAAATCGCATAATAAAACGTCAAAGAGTTTTGAAAAACACCAAATGAAGTTTACACATAGGTGCAAACAAAAACATAAACATCAGTGAAACAATAAATGAATAAAGTCCATACAGTGTAAAATATAGGTTCTAGTGTAAATCACAACAAAAATGTGACAAAGTATAGTCCATATATGTGTCAGTGGTACTGCAAGACAAAAAACAGCAATGTGTCCAACTCTAAAACAGTGCTAGGGGATCCAGTGAACACTCCACCACCACTATGCACTCACCAGAATGTTACTGGTATAGTAGCAATGATCGATGGTCAGTCAGATACAATGTTCACAATCCTTAGCCAGAGATGCTACTAGAAGGAAAGCTCACCACATGGGGCCCAAAAGAACATTTATAGTGTAGTATTTATTAAAAGACAAAGTAAAAACTTTCCCCATGGAAACAGTGTATACATGTATGAATACACATACCAATATGGCCACCGCTCTTGATCACAGACACGGCGGCGTGACGTCAGCATGAGAATGAAAAACATAAAACAGTGCAGCGCTACAAAAGAACATATAATATATGCTAATCCAGTAATATATCTTATCCCTTATCAGAATATAGTACTGTGGTCACTCCCAGTAACATTAACAATACTAAGTCCTTGAGTGTCCTAATAAGTGAAACACAACAAATCTTCATGCAGGTGCTCCAAACTGAGTGTGAATCCACAGTGACAGGGGTGCCCCCTCACCTTCCTGCCCAGGCCCCTCAGGACCAATGAGCTAAATGTGCCTCTTTTTGCTCCTCCAAACCGTGGAATCCTCCTCAGGAATAGTGGTGGGATTCTCCTCCCCTGATAGATAATACCTCCCAGTACTAGGACAGGTGCCTCTCCATAAACATCCCCAGTAAAGCAAAAAAATCCAACATAGTATAAAACCGTATAGCTTTATTGCAAACCACACTACAGTAGTCTACTCACATTTGTGCAGCTAGTCATCAGCGTTTTGCTACACCACACCATGGGTGTACTGTCTGTGTGGATCCTAATAGGGTGCACCAAGATGGCCCCTACGCTGGATATGACGCCACTGCGCGGTCCGTTTAAGCCCCTCCCACTGGCGTATCTACGCGTTACGTCACGATTGGTGCACGTGACTTCCTCAGGATATACGCCTACTGTGGGCGTGTAGACTCCACCCAGCGCATTTCGTGCGCATGCAGTGTATAACACTTGGTCCTGTTCTGATGTTTGGCCAAGTTATGTAATAAAAGAACATCTTTAGGCCAATCTGTGGCAAAGTTTTGCTTAAAATAACAGCAAGATGAAGAAACATTCTCCTGAATTGCAGTGACCATTCAGGAGTTGTAGAAGCAATTGTGGGCAAAAATTCCTTAGGGCTGCGCTACTATAGGCACTTCAGACTAAGTAATGTGAGATCAATTAATTTTTGGGATTCCCACCAGTTCCATAAATAGGCAGTGCAGGATTGTGTGAGGGTGAATGCTGCTGTGTCATGTAGCATTATACTACTGGAAACTGTGGTGCTGGAACAGAAAGAGACCAAAGAGACCAGATGTATTGGAAATATGATGATAAATTGTGTGCAGGAGGAAAGCTGAGCTCTTCCACACAAGTTATTAAACTAGATGTTCCAAGAGTAGGGGGATGACCTCAATTAGTCCTAGGCTTGACTCCAAAATAATCTTCTTATCTATATCCATAGTACTGAATGTTTGCCAGGCCCAATGCTTAGTGGACACAGGGTTTGAGGTGAATACTATGGACTATGCTTTCTACTAACAACAGTTTGGTCAAGCATCAACCCTGGATCCCTTCTGACTCACCCTGAAGGCTGGCAAAATCTTCCTATCCCAGTAGGGGGAAGAGTGGTCATCTGGATGTCTATTCAAGTATTTATTATCAAACTGAAGACCAAATTGGGGTGGTGGCAGCTCATGAATGCCCTGCTGGAGCTGGGCTTGATTACTTAGAAATGGGACAACTCAAACAGCTGTGCATCCAAGGGTCCGAAAGGAGCAAATCTGGCTACAAATCTTGGTGAATGCTTATCAAGCCCAATATCAAAATCACAAACACTGCTTAGAGAAAGTGGGGATAATACAGTTACCACCTTGACACTGATTACAACTACTACCACAACAAGAGGGGGGCTGTCTGTTCCCTCTTGGAATCCTGTCCAAGGTGTATTGTGGTAAGGTGATTGTTCAAATGGTCATCTGGGGACCATTCAGATACAGGTGCTAGCTTAGCTAGTCATTACTGATATAAATGCAGTTTCAAAGAAATGTATTGTTCAGAGGTAGAGGATGCCTATGCCTCTTTGACAGCTGCCATGACATCTCTAGAGGACTATCAGCTGCTGGATCAAGTGGCTCGGCCAGTGCACAAGGTTTTCTTGAACAGCAATGGCTATTACATATGCTAGCATTTGTGAGTGGGCCAGAAGACTATAGTTGTACTACTTATAGACCACTCTATACATACTAGGAGCACTGTTCTGATCTGTGGGAAATATTGTAACAATCCTCCTGCCGTGTGCCAAGAACTTAAGTATTTTTTTGTAATATTTTACAGAGTGGGGTTGATCGGGAGAGCAGAAATTTGGGGGCTGCTTTTACAGTTCTTATTCACAAACAAGATGAGAGTCCGTGCTTCTATGTACGGTGCTGCAAGGTAAACGTGTGTGATGCCTATCTGTTGCAGCAGGTGGAGAAGTCTATGATGGGCCCAGGGCATGCATGTTTCTTTATAAAATTGGACTCAACTAGTGGCTGTTGAAAAGTGTCTGCGAGAAAGGAGGATCAAAAGAAATGTAACTTTTCTCACCCCTCTGAGACTGCATGAGTTCATTTGAATGCCCTTCAGCTGAACTAATGCTCCCAGCACTTTTCAGAGGCTCATGAAACAATGGTTGGGGTACCTCAACTTCGAGATGGTTCTTATTTATCTGAATTACATTATCTTTTCCAAAACCTTTGAAGACCACATCTGTCATCTTCATACTGACAATAACCACCTGGCTTACCTGGAGACTGCCAAACTGGAAGTATTGGAGCAATGTTGGGTCACCTTTTTCGGTCATTTCGACTACATGATTCATAACAACCCAGGATGACTGCACAAAAAAATAAACACATTACCCCTGTATCCCCTAGAGCAGGGGTAGGCAACCTTTGAGAGGTGGAGACTACCTGAGCAACATGAAAGAGATTATAGATCATCAGGGTCCAGCGCCCTTTCTTTTATTTTAAGAAATTAAAAACTTAGAAAAATATAACAAAAAAAAGTCACTGTAAAAATATACACTTAGCCTACCTCCCTGTCAGTAGTGCAGAGGATGGTATCAGTAGTTTTTTTTTTTTACAATTTTAGGATCCATGTTTAGTTATGTATTTCAGGCACTTATATAGCGCCATCAATTTATGCAGCACTTTACATATAAAGTATATTGTACATTTACATCAGTCCCTGCCCTCAAGGAGCTTACAATCTAAGGTCCCTAACTGCCATTCATACATACACATACTAGAGCCAATTTTGACAGGAGCCAATTAACCGACAAGCATGTCTACGGAGTGTGAGAGGAAACCCATGCAGGCACAGGGAGAACATGCAAACTCCAGGCAGGTAGTGTCGTGACTGGAATTTGAACAAACAAGCTTAGTTCTGCTAGGCGGAAGTGGTAACCACTGAGCCACTAAACAGACCCCTGATGTATCATGTTTGAGAGAGAAGAAGGAACTGAGGATATATTGCCCAGTCCTTTTCTCTGCAGCCTCAGCCAACAGAAGAAAGAGGAACCTGGAGAGGAGGGGCAGTAGGGATGGCATTTAGTGAAACTGATCAACTCTATTGTGCTCCATGCATCAGCTGAATGCCGGTGGCAGGGAGAGGAAGAGAAGCGGGTATTCAGCTGCTGGTTCCACTAAATGCCATGTAGATCAATGTTTGGAGGAATCCGAGGTTGTTCCTTCTCAGGTACAGCAAGCAGAAAATGTGAATACAGTATGTTGACTGCTCATTTTCCACAACACCAACAAGTAACTGAAGTCTACACTTTGAAGGAATGGCCTAGTTTGCAAAAACAAGATCCTACCATCTCACAGACTTAAAAATGTATTTCCCAGAATAAAAAACATACCTGTCAGGTACAGATCTGGCTCTCGGCCTTTGCGTGTCAGCTGATTCAATAATGGGACCGCCTGGAGGTATGGAATGGAGTGTTGTATTAGGGGGCTGAATCCCCACCGAACATCAATACATCTGCCAGATAGTGGTTCCTCAATTGACCACTGTTGGACTTTGTCAGATTGTACATGGCAACATTGGGCATTTTTGTGCTGACCATATAGAGGCATATATTTAGTGGTATTTCAACTGCTTGGGATTAGTCGGATGGGTACAACAGGCCTGTAAGGACACCACTCCCCTTGAGATTTCAAGGGCTGAAGCAACTTTGAGGTTCCATTATGCCCTGGTGTTCATGGATCACTTCTCAAAATTTTCCATAGTGGTTCCTACCCTAGATTAAACAGCCATCACCACAGGCAAGCTCTTCTGGAAACATGTTGTACAACCATATGGGTGCGCAAAATGGATTATCTCGGATCATGACCCTAATTTTCAGTCTTAAGTCTTTCTGAACGCAGTGTCAGTTAAGTGGAATTAGCAACGTTCTTACCTCTGTGTACCATCCACAAGGGAACAGAGTATTTGAGAATTTTAACCAAACCTATAACCATACTGAGCATAAAGGTACAGGATATACACCTGTCTTTCTGATGTTTGAACAAAGTACCTATGGACTTGCTGTTGGAGACACATGAGTCTGTATCTAATCGAACACTTAACAATTGGGTGCATGAATATTGAAGATGTCTGGAGAGGTCTAAACCAAACCCAAAATTTGGCAGATGAGTCTGCAGATGACTTTGCTGTCCTTGAGTTTAGTAGACAGGACACATGTCAAGAACCACAAAGATGAGGGTGGCAATAGGCTGGAGCCTTGATGGGAACCTGGAAGTGGTTGCACCTTTTTAAGGCCTTGTGTTTTCAGAGCAGATTCTTCTTCTCTGCCCTCTGTAGATTGGCGTTGTAATGGGGTTAGGGACGTGCCCCCAATCCTAGAGACTCCTCTAGAATGGTATCTACTCCCAGTAGAGACTCTGCACTCTGATAAGTCTGACCTTGCAGAATATGGACACTTTTGGGATTGCGATAAGGCGTCCCTACATGGAGTTGATAACTGCTTGAATGAAAAGTTATCTGTTCATCCTGTGGTCTACTGAAGAGAGCCCACTTATAAGAGAAGAGGAAAATGGCTAAGTACGCAATTCTACCAGGGCTACTAGGGGATTGTTGTCTTTCAAATATTCTATGTTTTGTAAATATTCTTGCTGTTTTTATTATTATTATAATACAGTGTTTATATAGCGCCAAAAATTTTGCTCAGTGCTGTACAATATAGTAGGGGACAGTACATGAGACAATACAGTAACAAAACAATATACAAGAGGTTCGAGGGCCCTGCTCTTTCGAGCTTACAATCTAGGAGGGAGGGGATAGTGGTACAGGAGGAAGTGGCTGTGGGGGATGGAGTGGTGAGAGGAGTGGAGGAAATCAGCTGTTAGGTGAGGGTGGGGTAGGCTTCCCTGAAGAGATGGGTTTTCAGGGTGCGTCTAAAGGTGAGGAGGGTAGGTGACAGTCTGATGGATTGGGGTAGTGAGTTCCAGAGGATGGGGGAAGTCCTGGAGAAGTCCTGCAGTCGGGCATGGGAGGAGGAGACCAGGGAGCTAGAAAGTAGGAGGTCTTGTGAGGAGCGAAGAGTACGAGTTGGGTGGTATTTGGGTATCCGGTCGGTAAGGTAGTTAGGGGCAATGTTATGAATGGCTTTGTACGCCAATGTTAGTAGTTTGAATTCAATGCGTTGGGCAATCGGAAGCCAATGGAGGGAATAACAGAAGGGGGTGGCAGATGCGGAGCGGTTGATAAGGTGGATGAGTCTGGCCGTTGAGTTCAGGATAGACTGAAGCGGGGATAGTCTGTGATGAGATAAGCCGGTGAGGAGGAAGTTGCAGTAGTCGAGTCGTGAGATAATAAGGGAGTGAATGAGTTGTTTAGTAGTGTCTAGGGTTAGGAACGTACGTATTTGGAGATGTTGTGGAGGTGGAGTCTGCGTGAGTTTGCTAGCGATTAGACATGGGGTTGGAAAGACAGATTTGAGTCTAGAGTGACACCTAGGACTTTGGCTTGCGTGGTGGGACTGATGGTGGCGTTGTTGGTCGTGATGGAGAGGGTGGGCAGGGGGTTTAATTTTGTTCTGTGATTTATTCTCACATATGATTTCTTGTAATGCCGAGGACTACATCCATTAAAGGGGGTAGCGTAGGCAGGTGCTGGCATCCCTCCAACCTGTAGATGGCACTGCCATTATTACAGGTGGGAGACAAGCTTGTTAAGAGAATTGTCTCTTTATGGAGAAGACAGCTGTCAATTTGGATGCTGAATCCCTTGAGACCTTTCTTCTGAGCATCAGTTTATAATGGAGCTAATGTGCCACAGTCGCAGACCAAGCATTTGGTTTGACACTGCAGCATTGACTTAAATGGTCAAGTTTGATAGGTTGTGCTGCCTGTCAACTGCATGTTGCAATAAATTTGCCACAGCATGTGAACAGCTTCCTCCAGCTATTCTTTTTTGGTTGGGAAGCCTGGGGAAAGAGGCAGGCGCTAACACCTTTTTGCTGCTGCCTGTGTGGAAGAGGCCTAAATATGTGGGGATTTTCATAAAGTAAGTTTACAACCTTCAAGATTGTTCAGATTATTGGAGTAGGCTAGAAATAATTGACATTCAATGTGGAAATGTCTTGCTTCTATGCAGACCTGCTCCACCTCCGTTTCCTTCCATGATACTGCAGCTATGGTGAGCATTTGAAGATAGGGCTGTATTTGTGAAGGGACTGGATACTATGTTGTGAAGGGGACTGACTCTATTGTGATGGAGGCTGACTCTGATATGATGGAGGCTGACTCTGATGTGATGGAGTCTGAAGCTGATGTGATGGAGGCTGACTCTGATGTGAAGGGGGACTGATATGTGAAGGGGGTTATAATGTCATTTGAAGGGTTTCTTTTATGATGTGGAGAACTCTGAGTGGATAAGGATATTCTGATGTAATTAAAGGACTTTAATGTGAAAGGGGGCACAGTGGTGTTGATCAGGGGACTCTGATGTGATAGGGGGAATTTGATTTAATGAGGGGACTCTGATGTTATGAAAGGAAAGTCTCTGATGTAAAAGAGGCTGATTCTGATGTAATGGGTGGACTGTGGCATGATGGGGACTGACTTGATGTAATGGGGGAATTCTGATGTGAAAGGAGAATGTTGTGTAACACTACACCCTGGAGTCGCTGAGTTCTTTTTGGGCTCCCTGACGTTCTGGACCCCTCTCTGAAAGCCCAACCCCTGCTGACACCACAGTACTCTTTTAACCAGTGTAAATTACCACCAGAAGGTAGACTCACACACAAATGTAGTGTAAACTGTAGAGTAAACTGGTTTGATTTTTTTATATCAAATGTCAATGTAAGCTTGGATAAACAGCACAAATTAGTATAGGTGAGTATAATAGCACTTGTCACTCTTAACAACTTTAAGCAGAGAAACATCACATATAGCAGAATCTCAATCAATGTTAGCAGGCCTGCATTTCAGAAGTTAACCCAATACCTCCAACCTGAGGCGTTTCTACTCCTCAGTGAGAAAGGAAAACTACCAAAGGTTGAACTCGCTCATTCTGGGCCCTCAGTATCTGATGGCAAGGTTTAAATCTGAGATAGAAAAGAGCTCTTTGACCAAGGTAGTCAATGTCCCTTTAAAAGCAGTGAGGAGTCTTCTTCATGCTCGTTGGGGCCCAGTTGGTGCACAAGTAGGAAGAGATGAAGGTGACAACCCTCAAAGGATTAATGCAGGGAAATAAAGAAAAAAGAAGTGTCCCTTTAATGCACTGTGCAGGTTACAATTTTGGGCAGAAAGGTGTCAGAAGTTGAAGAAGCACTTGCTGGCAAAGGGGCAACTCTACTCTGGGCTGCAGTAACTAAAGGCAATGGTGGTAGACATTCCTATAAGAGGGTAGGCCAATGGTTAAAGGGATCATGCAGAAGGCATGCACTGCGGTCAGCTCTGATGTTGGACTGTGTTTCAACTGTGTTCAAAAGTAGCAGCCAGGGGAACTAGGTCACAACACACATTAATTATATGCAATCTCCTCAATTGTGTGCAGGAATGTAGCATATATGAGAAGAATGTCAGTGTTCATTTGTTTGGCTGGTGTATGGGACTCTCTCACCATGGCATCCAGCAGGTCCTGGCTATCTCTCACTTTCTCCCAGCAGACGGTGGCCCCCACAGGTACTCTGTCCTCACTTGCAGTATTTCGTCCGGTCACCACACTCTGGGTCACCTGCTGGCAGACTGGCTGAAAAGGGTGGCAAGGCTAGCGGTCAGAGACTCCTCCTCCTCCTTCTCCGGGAGTCAGCACAACTCTCTCTGTCAGGGATCCCGGCCGCTCAGCGGTGTGCGCATGCGCAGATAGCTGACTCGTCCTAGCCGGCGAGCACTGAGTCCTAGGCGATCGTGGCAGCGGCCGCGTATGCGCACTAGCGATCGCTGCCGCACCAATGAGAGCACAGGGAGCCCTATTTAAACCAGCCCTGTGCATCTCCAAATCGCCTTATGGTCTTGTTCCCTGTACCTGTGTTCCTGTTTGATCCTGTGTTCCTGATTACCTTGTTGCAGACCCAGCCTGTTCCTGATACTGCTGTCTTCTCCTGCTCTGACCGCTGGGTCGTCCTGACTATTCTCTGCCTGATCCTGATCGCCTGACCTCCTGTTACTGAACCCGGCTCATGACCCGTTATTCTTCTGCCTACTGCTCCGTACTGTCTGCTCCGCTGTTGCCAACCCGGCCTGTCTGACCACGCATACCTCTTCACATCTGGCTCTTACCTGCGCCACGCCATTGGCATCCGCCTCTACCACAGCTGGTGTTTCTCGGTGGTCACTACCTGGTCTCAGGCTGCTTCAAGTCCATCCCCACCATCAGGGTCTCTGGTGAACCAGCAGACTGAGGTTTAGACTCCGCGCCTTGAGAGATCCCGGCCAGTGGGCCGCTAGAGGCTACCGCCAGTCGGCTGCTGACAGAACCATAAGGCCATGACGGAGCCAGGAAGAGGCCCCTCACCTCTGGATGAGATATGCCAACACCTGGCAGCACTTACTCAGGCAGTGAAGACACTTCAAGAGGGGTACACGCACCTGGAGGGGCGTATCCAGACTCCGCACCGCACCAGCAGCCACACCATTCACCACGGCAGGTGCACCTGCGGCCCAGGACTCCGCAGAATCCTCCGCCAGAGCAGTATTCACCATCCCTCCACCCGAACCTCGAGTACCTACGCCCGAGCGTTTTAATGGGGATCGGAAGAAATTCAGGGCTTTCCAGAACTCCTGCCTGCTTTACTTTGACCTCCAACCCCGAACCTTTACCTCCGAATCAGTCAAGGTGGGGTTCGTTATATCGCTGTTGCAAGGGGAACCTCAAGGCTGGGCCCATCGGCTGATGGAGGATTGGCACTCACACTTAGATTCGGTGTCATCATTTTTTAAGGCAATGTCACAACTGTATGATGACCCGCAGTGAGCCGCTTCCGCCGAGGCGACTCTACATACAATGCAACAAGGCCGCTGAGCGGTGGAAGATTATGCGGCTGAATTCAGGCACTGAAATGGGGGGACACAGTGGAACGACGCAGCTTTGCATCACCAATTTTGGCTGGGCTCATCTGAACCACTTAAGGACGAATTGGCCAGAGTTGTTATACCCAACACGCTGGAGGATTTAATTAGAGTGGCCATTCAAATTGACCGCAGGCTGCGGGAACGCCGGGAAGAAAGGGCCACTTCACATACCAGGCCAACATGGGTGTTACCCCAGGTTCCGCTCCAACCTGCTTCCCCAAGCAGGAATCGAGGTCAGGAAATGGCTGAAGAAGCTGAACCAATGCAGATCAGAGTAATGCGGCCCTCGCTTACATTTGAAGAGCGCCAGAGACGCCGGCTGAACAATTTATGTTTATATTGCGTTCTTGTCCCGAGAAGATGCGTAAGTGTGCTTCAGTTGCTTCTACTGTGTCTTCTCCCTGCCTCAACAATGCCACTCACTTAGCTGTACCCATCTTTTTCCAGCTTCCCGGAAGGCTCGTACCGGTGATGGCCATTATTGATTCAGGAGCCTGTAGCTGCTTCATCAACCTTGGCTTTGCAGCTCACCATCAGATACCGTTGCAGACCAAAGAGCAGGGTCTGAACATATTTCTGGCAGACGGGTCTCAAATAAAGTCCGGAGTAGTAGATCGAGAGACCCCGCCGCTCCACACTACTATAGCCGGTCGCCATCAGAAGTTCCTCCGATTGGACGCCATCGCATCCCCTCTGTTTCCAGTGATCCTGGGACTTCCTTGGCTACGAGCCCATGACCCTCACATTGACTAGAAAACGGGTACAATACAGTTTACGTCCCATTATTGCCAGGAACACTGTTGCTTCGAGACACCCAGAGCCACGCCATCTCTGTGCTGTGTAACCACAGAGGAAGAATTAGCCCAGGCTATTCCTTCGGCCTACCACTCCTATCTGGATGTGTTCAGCCCACGGGGAGCAGACATCCTTCCCCCACATTGGGCATATGATTGCCCCATCGACTTCCTACCGGGTTCTGAAATTCCTTTTGGCCGAATCTTCCCTCTCTCTGAACAGGAGTTAGGAGCCTTGAAGGAGTACATCGAGGAGAGCCTCAAAAAGGGATTTATCCGTCCGTCCACATCTCCCGCGGGTGCAGGAATTTTCTTTGTTGAAAAGAAAGATCAGTCGCTGAGACCCTGTGTGGACTACCGGAAATTAAATAAAATCACAGTTAAAAACCGCTCCCCGCTCCCCTTGGTCCCCGAATTATTCCAGAGACTGAAGGTGGCCTTCATCTTTACGAAGCTAGATCTCAGGGGCGCCTACAGCTTGGTCCGTATCCGGAAAGGGGACGAGTGGAAGACAGCTTTCTGCACCCGATTTGGCATTATGAGTACCTAGTGATGCCATTTGGGTTGTGCAATGCCCCAGCCACCTTTCCACATTTTGTCAATGACATCTTCAAGGATTATCTGGACATCTTCGTGATCGTCTACCTTGACAACATCCTAATCTTTTCATCATCCCTGGAAGCACATTGTGGTCACATTAAGAATGTATTGGAATGACTTCGCCAGCACGGACTGTTTGCCAAAGCTGAGAAATGTTGTTTCGAGCAAGGCAGTATTCAATTCTTGGTATTAATCATCTCCACCACAGGAATTGCAATGGATCCCCAGAAAGTCTCAGCAATTTTAGAATGGCCAGTCCCAGCAGATAAGAAAGGTGTGCAGCGCTTTATCAGCTTTGCAAATTTTTATAGAAAATTCATTAAAAATTTCTCAGGCCTGGTCGCACCTATCACGCAACTTACCAAAGCAGGGATGCATTTTCAGTGGACATCGGAAGCACAGGCGGCCTTCGAGACCCTGAAAAAGTTATTCACGGCTGCCCCCATCCTAAGTCACCCGGATGCATCCCGGCCCTACATCCTGGAGGTGGATGCATCCGAAAATGCAGTGGGAGCGATCCTGTCACAAAGGGGAGGCGTAAAAGACCTCATGCACCCGGTGGCCTTCTTCTCCAGGAAACTCACTCCGGCCGAGAGGAATTACGATATTGGGGATCGAGAACTCCTGGCGATTGAAGTCGCGCTAGAAGAGTGGAAGTACCTCCTGGAAGGAGCCCCGCATCCAGTCCTGGTCTACACCGACCACCAGAATTTGGAGTACCTCAGAACAGCTAAGCGCCTTAGACCATGACAAGCTAGATGGGCGCTGTTTGTCTCGAGGTTTTCATTTCACATAACTTGGCCTTACACCCAGGAGATCAGGTGTGGTTAGCAACAACCCTGAGAATGTCCTGTCCATCAAAGAAGCTGGCACCCAAATTCATAGGTCCGTTTCCGGTAAAACGGAAGATCAACGAGGTAGCTTTCGAACTGGCACTACCTGAATCCTTCCGCATACACCCAGTGTTCCATGTATCTCTGTTAAAACCTGCAACTCCTGATCCATTCCTGGATCGCAGATCAAGCCCTCCAGTAGCCTTGGACATTGACGGTGAAGAAGAGTTCGAGGTAGAGGCAATTTTGGATTGCAGGAGGAGAGGAGGTCAGGTTCAATACCTGATCAAATGGAAAGGCCGGAGGAGAATTCATGGGAGCCAGCCCAGAATGTCCACGCTCCCAGATTAATCCGTGAGTTTCAGCGCAACCATCCACAAAGGAGATGTCGCTTGGGCATCCGGAGGCTGCCCGTAGGGGAGGGGCAATGTCAGGGAACCCGGCCGCTCGGCGGTGCGCGCATGCACAGATCGCCGAATCATCCTAGCCAGCGAGCACTGAGTCCTAGGCGATCGCAGCCGCGCATGCGCACTAGCGATTGCGGCCGCACCAATGAGAGCACAGGGAGCCCTATTTAAACCAGCCCTGTGCATCTCCAAATCGCCTTATGGCCTTGTTCCCTGTACCTGTGTTCCTGTTTGATCCTGTGTTCCTGATTACTTTGTTGCCGACCCAGCCTGTTCCTGATACTGCTGTCTTCTCCTTCTCTCACCCCTCGCTCGTCCTGACTATTCTCTGCCTGATCCTGATTGCCTGACCTCCTGTTACTGAACCCGGCTCGGGACCCGTTATTCTTCTGCCTACTGCTCCGTACTGCCTGTGCCGCTGTTGCCAACCCGGCCTGTTTGACCACGCATACCTCTTCACATCTGTCTCCACGCCATTGGCATCTGCCTCTGCCACAGCTGGTGTTTCTTGGGGGGTCGCGACCTGGTCTCAGGCTGCTTCAAGTCCATCCCCGCCATCAGGGGCTCTGGTGAACCAGCAGACTGAGGCTTAGACTCCGCGCCCTGAGAGATCCCGGCCAGTGGGCCGCTAGAGGCTACCGCCAGTCGGCTGCTGACACTTTCTTTATTTCTGCTCTCTAGCTCTCTTCTCTCTCACTTCCTGCCCAGTCTCCCGGGCTTCTGTATATAAATGTCCCTGCCCTCACGTCAGCTCCTCTGGGAAATGTAGTCCTGTGGTACACTGCTCTTCAGCAAAGTTTTTGCTTTTCAGCATACAAGGTCCATGGGGCTGTTGTACAGAGTGTGAGTGCCTCTGAATTGCAGGGCACTGCCATCTTGTGTTTTTATTAACATCCTGCAACTTGCACTATAACAGTTGATTTGAAAGGGGGACTCCCCCATGTTGCACAAGGGAAATTGTGACATCATCCAGTGCAGATGTCAGTCAGGACTGACTAAGGTGCCTTGTGATTTGGCTTTCTTTCAAAGGGTGCTGAGGCTGTAAAAAGGTGAGAAACACTGATATAATTCATGCACTTTTCATCGCAGCCACATAGAGACACAGGGAACAAGTGTTCACTTGTGCACTGCCTCTGCTCTATCCTGAAGTAATGTCAGATGTTACTTCATGGTCATGACTTGTGGTATGGAAAAGCTCAGGGTGAACAGGGAATATCAGTTCCCTGC
Source organism: Staurois parvus (assembly GCF_062004578.1). Taxonomy (NCBI): domain Eukaryota; kingdom Metazoa; phylum Chordata; class Amphibia; order Anura; family Ranidae; genus Staurois; species Staurois parvus. The sequence continues at coordinate 13,588,333 of NW_028318039.1, read as the reverse complement.
ATCTCTGTCATTCTCACACACAGCCAGTGCCATCAGGGAGAAATTGAGAGACTGAAAAACCCTGAGAACTAGCTGGGGAGGATAAAAGGTATGTTGACAGTATGCCCCCCCTGATATTTTTTTACTGCACCCCAAGATTAGACAGGCTAAATCCGGCCCTGCTAGAGATATACTTTAGGTCCATGTGAGGTTCAGTTTAAAATGCTAGGTATTACCCCTTCACCTTTTCAATGTTGTCATGTTTTGCAGTATTAATGGATAACTCCAGCAGATGTTTTACCGTAAATATGAATCACAGAAATACTCTGGAGCAAAGCTGGTATGACCATATGTTGTTTCTGTGTCATATGCAGTTGTTTAATAGCATATGCTAAAGCAGTATTTTAACTCTAGATGGAGTCTATCACCTCTTAGACACTCCAGCAGATCTTATAAGATTCCCAACATTTTTTCTGTCTACCTGGGAATTTTAGGTTGGTTTGCCTGGCTTTGCTTGTTCCAAAATGTCCTATTGCATACTAAATACATTGAAAAAATCCACAGGAAAATCCCTAACAAAAGGTAGTTGACTCTTTAAAATGGTTGTTAAGGCTGAAGGTTTTTTTTTTTATGTTAAAGTGATTGTAAAGTCTCAAGGTTTTTTACCTACATTCATTCTATGCATGAAAGATATCATGATGGATATCTATACTGATATGGACTGGGTAATGTGTTAGGAACGTAAGGATGACCCTTCGTTTGATGTAAATTAAAATTATCAACCTACAAAGGACTGAATTCAAAGACACTAAGAAAATCAAAATTAAAAAATAATGCAGCAGGCTAGTCCATTTTGCTGAAATTTCATTGCAACAACTTAAAATGGTACTTAGTAGTTTGTATTGCCCCCACGTACTTGTATGCATGCATGACAATGTCCGGGCATGCTCCTAATGAGACGACGGATGGTGTCCAGGGGTATTTCCTCCCAGATCTGGACTAGGGCATCACTGAGCTCCTGGACAGTCTGAGGTGCAATCTGGCAGCGTCAGATAGACTGAAACATGATATCCCAGAGGTGTTCTATTGGATTTAGGTCAGGTGAGCATGGGGGCCATTCAATGGTATCAATTCCTTCATCCTCCAGGAACTGCCTGCATACTCTTGACACATGAAGTCGGGCATTGTCGTGCACCAGGAGGAACCGAGGACCCACTGCACCAGGATAGGATTTGTCAGTGGGTCAAAGGATTTCATCCTGATATCTAATGGCTGTCAGGGTGCCATTGTCTAGCCTGTAGAGGTCTGTGTGTCCCTCCATGGATATGCCTCCCCAGACCATCACTGACCCACCACCAAAAGAGTCATGCTGAATGATGTTACAGGCAGCATAACGTTCTCCATGGCTTCTCCTGACCCTTTCACGTCTGTCACATGTGCTCAGTGTGAACCTGCACTCATCTGTGAAAACCACAGGGCGCCAGTGGCGGGCCTGCCAATTCTGGTGTTCAATGGCAAATGATAATCGAGCTCTATGGTGCCATTCACACCAGTGGCCTGCTGGAGGTCATTTTGTTGGGCTGTGGCAGTGCTCATCCTGTTCCTCCTTGCACAAACGAGCAAATATCGGTCTTGCTGATAGGTTAAGGACCTTCTATGGCCCTGTCCAGCTCTCCTAGAGTAATTGCCTGTCTCCTGGAATCTTCTCCATGCTCTTGAGACTGTGCTGGGAGACACAGCAAACCTTCTGGCAATGCCACGTATTGGAATAAAAATAAAACCTGCGCAAATGTCACACTTCCGCACCACACAAAGCAGCAAAACTCACCAAAAGGGATATCTCCCTCCTAAACAATGTGTAAATATATGAAAAGTATTGCGCTAAGGGTGAACAACATGTACCAAACAATATATAGAAAATACAATAAAGTGTACTAAATAAATAGTGCTAAATAAATAAATATTGACAGTCCCTTTGGAACCCTCAAGTGCTCAAAGTCCTCAAATGTGAAAAATAATTACAAAACAGTCTCTATGAATGAAAAAATTATCTCAAAGTGCAAATAATCAAAAAATTCTTCTTTCTTCCAACCAAAAATCACCCATGCAAGTGGCCACCACTGTATAGGGCAAATTGAAGGCTTACCAGATCACCAAAACCCCTTATTACAGGAGGTCGGGTTTGGCTCAGTGTAAATAAGGCTCCATCAGGCAGATGGAGTATACTGCGACCCACTGCTCTGCTCCAACCATTCCGGGGTAAAGATCAGTATTGGCTCATAAAATATAATAAAGAAGTGCCTCTCATAGTGTATTATCTCCAGTAATTTTACTAGAACCAGACAAGATTGCACTTACAACAGCGCTGAAGTAACAGGCATCAATCGCTATGTTTGGGTGTTCCAATATAGTGGACAACACGATGACATCAGAACGGAGGCTCCACCCAATGCGTTTCATCATAAAAAGACATCTTCCGGGGCTAGGAGACCGCCCTCGGCCATCGCGTTTAAATAGACAAAAGCCAAACCTTGATTTGGAATGAACCAATTCAACATTATGAAAACTGGATGAAGAATCACTTCTGGGATTAGCAAATGTTATACAAATGAAAAACAATGCTAACCAAGCCTCCTTATGATGGTTAGATATTAAGCTTATGTTTCACATTTGAGGACTTTGAGCACTTCAGGGACCTGTATGGACTGTAATTATTTGTTTATTTAACACTATTTGTTTAGTACACTTTATGTTTTCTATATATCATTTGGCTCATGTTGCCCATCCTTAGCGCAATACTATTTATATATTTACAAATGGCACGTGTTGATGCGCCATCCTGGAGGAGTTGGACTGCCTGTGCAACCTCTGTAGGGTACAGGTGTCCCCTCATACTATCAGTAGTAACACTGACCTTAGCCAAATGCAAAACTAGTGAAAAACAATCAGAAAAGAGGAGTAGAGAAAAAAATATCAGTGGCCTCACCTGTAAAACCATTCCTGTTTTAGGGGTCGTCTCATTGTTGCCCATCTAGTGCACCTATTGTTAATTTCATTGACACCACAGCAACTGAAACTGATTAACAACCCCCTCTGTTACTTAACTGACTAGATCAATATCCCAGGAGTTTAATTGACTTGATGCTATACTCTGATTAAAAAGTGTTACTTTTATTTTTTTCAGCAGTATATATATAAGTTCTTAACAGGAAAAAAGTTACCTCTTGTGAGGCATGTTAAAGTTGATCTACAGCCAAAACTTTTCTTATTTTGGTCAGAGTATGGAATGGTAAAAACCACTGACATGTAAAGGGATATCTTTTGAATGCTAGGCCTTAAATCTCTTAAACAGTTGTCACGGGAACAAGTGTCCCCATGGGAAGGGGGAAGTTAACTCTCCCCATGATTTTGTTCTTTCCTTTTTACCTGTATTTCTGGGTTATCTTAAAAACACATACTCACCTGCAAAACAAATCCAGAATTCCCTATTTGGGTGATATAGCCCGGGTTTCACATCACCTTCTTGGTCCTCTTAAGTTGTTGGCTGCCTCTCCTGGTTTCAGAAAGCCAACTCACAATGACATGCTGGGCCTGCCCCCAACCCATTCTAAGTATCCAAGAAGGCTGCTGGACTACTCTGCCTAGGCCAGAATAGTGGTGGAGGCAGGGCTGGAGTATAAAAATAAACAAACACAGAGAATAAACATATTTTGTGGTTTGGGGGGGGGGGGGGGATTGTTTGTGTAGCAACTATTTGGATTCACCCTCAATTTTATTGTCAGTTACAATAGTGATCAAGACAAACAAAGAGAGCAGAGAGCAATAAAAACCTGACAGTGGTTCAAAGCCATCACCATGCTATCCAGACTGCAAATAACACTTTTTAGCTTTAATTATACTTTAAAAGCACAGCACCTTATCCACAGAAAAAAACAGATAGCTCTAATACCACCATAACTGCTTCCATACTGGGCACTTTTACCCCCTTCCTGCCCAGGCCATTTTTCAGGTTTCAGCGCTCTCACACTTTGAATGACAATTGCGCAGTCATACAACACTGTACCCAAACTAAAATTTTATAATTTTCTTCACACAACTATAGCTGTCTTTTGGTGGTATTTAATTACTACTGGGGTTTTAATTTTTTGCTAAATTAACAAAAAAAGACCAAAAATTTTGAAAAAAACCCCACATTTTTCTTTGTTTCTATTATAAAAGTTTGCAAATAATTAATTGTTCTTCATAAATTTAGGGCAAGATGTATTCAGCTACATGTCTTTGGTGAAAATAACCCAAATTAGGATGTATTATTTAGTTTGTAGGAAAGTTATAGAGTTCATAAACTATGGGATATATCTGAATATTGATCAATCCTGAAGTACTGACAGCCAATCTAATTTCCAAGATCCAAGAATGTCAGAACAGTACAGATATCCCCCAAATGACCCCTTTTGCGAAGCAGACAGTCCAACGTATTTCATAAGAGGCATGGCGAGTTTTTTGAAGTTGTAATTTTTTTGTCATAATTTTTCAGAAATTATTTTCACTATTTTTTTTTTTACATACTGTCACCAGTGCAGTACAGCGTCATCATATAACTGGCCTGGCGGTAATCAGGGACAGTGACTGGTGACAGTACGAAAAAAAAAAAAATTATAATCTTTTTAAATTTTTTAAAAATGTTTTATTAGTTTTAATTTTTTATATTTTTTTTCTCTTTTTTAAGATTTTTTTTCATATTTCACTATGACCACAGTAGTACAATGTTACCATACTAACATTGTACTACTTTGGGGAAGTGATCAGTATTTTTTTTTTAACACAATTTGCTTATAGCAAAGAATTACTTTGCTATAAGCAAGCATTTACCTGAATGACATTGATTCATTCAGGGTTTTTTTTTGTGCTTAGCTGCGATTTTGCCACGGCTAATCACATGACACAGTTGGGCTGTGATTAGCCCAGCTTGTGCATGTGATCGCTGTGACCATTCACAGCTAGACACACTAGTATACAATGGATGGCATGAAAGGAAGCCATCCATTGTATACAACTGTCACGTGACCTGCTATGATTGGTCACAGCAGGTCACATGGTGCTGGAAATGGGGCCGGTACACAGATCTGTCATCGGCAGTGTCCGAGGTACACGGCCGGTGACAGATCGCACCACAGAGCAGCCCTGTGGGCAGGCAAACTGCGCATAACTGGAAGGACGCCATATGCTGTCCACCCGGAGGGACAAGCTGCTCGCCCGGCCGCCTTTGTGCTATTGGCTGGGCGGGAACCAGTTAAATTAATTAAACAACACAGCTCAGATTTGATCACATGGCTCATATATGATCGCATGGCTGAATACATTGGATATGTACGCATTTTATCCAGTTGAACCTGCATGTAATTATTTATGCAGCTGTTAATTAATGGTTTGCACTTTTCATGCACAGACCACCTGCTACTGCTTAGTTTAACCTAAATTAGATTAATATACAATAAGTGTATCTTGAAATGTATATTAAAGAGAGTGTGCACAGATCTGGTGCAATATCAGAGGATTTTCTTTTTTGTATAAAAAAGTAAATTATTACCAAAAAGCACATAATTATACAAATAAAGAGCATCCTTTGATATTTTACCAGATCTGTGTGGACTCACTTTGTTAATGTAGCACTGCCCCCTTAGGGGATGCTGATGAATTGGGTCCCCTTATAGTCCTGCACAGTCAGACAACCTGCATTCTCCACACAATCGTGTAGAAATCAGAAGTCAGAAATCAGTCCTTGAGCTTTTGTTTGTTGTCAGAGCAGGGGGAAATTCCAGAGGGGCTGACCTGCAGAGCCTCTCAGCCCTAAACACAATTTGACCTTTCTGGCTATTACACCTGAGCTGCTGCTCAGCTCCTGTCTAACCATTAGGATCTAGCGCCCCCTAGCTAAACTAAGCGGGTGCTACATTAAATATCAAGATATATTCAAGGTTTTTACTGTGCCGTTTGCTCGTCTGAACAAGGGCATGCAGCTGCTAAGGGGTGTACACATACTGCGACTGTGGTGTGTTGCTTTCTGACCGCGGCAAATATTAAAGGGTATATCACTTTCGGCCAATGCTACACCTGCCAATCACAACCCATTCAAGTGTATAGGGCTGCGCTGTAACCTTGTGCACTTTACATTGGTGCGCAATACTCACCACCTGTCAGATTCCCTTTGAAAAGTGATTCACCATGGATCACTTTTCAGAGGAGCAGCTAGCAGCACTTGTGAAAAAGTCCTAAGTGCATTCCCTCTGCTATTATAAACTGAGCTGCAAGAAGGGTTGGAGCTGGTTAAAAATACCTTGATTTATACTCTCGGAAGAGTGTCAGATAGACTTTTATTTTTTTCAGTAAATATATAAATGTAATATAAAAATATTATGCTGTATGCTTATTACTAAGTACATTTGTAGTGATTTTTTAAAATAAAACAATTTGACACTTTGGAACTTCTCAAATATCCTTCCTCCTAGATTGAAAGCTCTAAAGAGCAGGGCGTCTGTTTCCTCTTGCACCATCTTGTATTGTAACTGTTATGTCTACCTTCATTTTATAAAGCGCTGTGCAAACTGTTGGCACTATATAAATCCTGTTTTATAATAATAATAATCCTAGGATATTCAAAGATGTACCATCACTAAAGTAGAGCAGCATTAACCTATGACTACTGCCTGCCTCACACAACTTTAAAATGGTCTGCTACTGTGTTGAAGATGCTGTATTTCAGAATATACCGCAAGGTATTTTTATAAAAAAAATTTACTTAGGTATTCCTCCATTGAAAATGCATGTAGTGTACATTTGTTTTATCAGACTATCACCTACTTTGCTCACTTTTAGGTGATCTCTGAAAACCGATCTCTTCAGGGAAGCCTATCCTGCCCTCAGCTAATAATGGAATCTTCTACTCCTCCTACCAGTCCTTCCCCCTCACTTACTACCTTTTGTATCACTAGCCCCTCCCTCTTAGATTGTAAGCTCCAAGGATCAGGGCCCTCCTATCCCTCTTGTATTGAACTGTATTGTTATTGTATTGTCTCCTGTTATATTGTAAAGCGCTGAGCAAACTGTTGGCGCTATATAAATCCTATATAATAATAATAAATAGGGAAAAATCAAATGTTTTCAGTCTATATTCACTGCCTACTCAGCGCCAGCTAGTGGCCATTTACCTCTATTCACAAATTTGATTTGCCAAGAATGTAGCCTAAGAACATTTTATTTTTCCCCATTCGCACAAAATACATTTACATGCAGTTCCAATGGATAAATAGCATTTTATAATTGCACCCCCATGAGTCTAATTTTTTAAAGTAACTTCCAGGATAGGGGCTCCAGATTTGCCCCACTGGGAACATCAAATGTATCAGAAGCAGTCTGACTTTGGTAGGTTATAGCATTATTAAACATGAATCTGGTAGATAGAGACCAGATCCGAAACAAGAGGGAAGTCAAAACCAAGTTATCAGCTGCCAAGTATAGTCTTGGATCAGGAGATAAACCAAGGTCATTGAATAAATCGAGGTCAACATCAGTGAAGCAACTAATCCAAAAAAAGCAAAAGTATGTAAAGACAGGAAATATGTAGATGTTCAAGTTCAAGAATGCAAGCTAAGACTATCTTACAACTTATGCATACAATGACATTTCTTTTATAGAAATGCCCAAATAGTAGCACATGCATACACACATCTGGGTACACATGCATTGTCTCTGATCAGGGTCCAGGTTCTGACACTACTGCAATAACCAAGCTTGCTGCAAAATAGCAGCATGACAATGATTCTCTACCAATTGGCTGATAACAACTAGATAGGTTGTTCACCTGCTCTGATTCAGATGTAATATAGTAATATTTGTACCTGGAAAATATACAGTTTTAAAATATATAGATTTTTTGCTTCAAATATTTTGTTATGAACAAAGAATGAAAATATAGTACAAACTGTTCAGGTGATACAAAGGAAAGTACCACAAGTGTCAGTAGGAATAAACCGTCATGTGAGAACCATACACAATAAGGGTGGGTGCCATTGTTAAGTAATGTTATCAGTAATATCCAAGTTAGTGACTGAGAGTACAAAAGAAAGGAAAAGAATATACACTCACCGGCCACTTTATTAGATACACCTGTTCATCTGGTTGGTAACACAAATTGCTTATCAGCCAATTACATGGCAGCAACAAAATGCATTTAGACATCTAGATGTGGTAAAGATGGCTTACTGAAGTTCAAACCGAGCATTAGAATGGGGAACAAAGGGGATTTAAGTAACTTTGAACATGACCTGGTTGTTGGTGCCAGATGGGCTGGTCTGAGTGTTTAAAAAAACTGCTGATATTGTTGCTTTGGGAGAGAATATTGTTTACAGAGTAAGGATCGAGGATGTGAAAACTGTACATGTTCAGTTTTCTTCTGCATTTTGACAGCAGACAACATGTGTTTGACCTATGGGCAACCATATGAAAATGAACTTACATGAGACTACCTCTGATCTCTCATGTGTAGGTCTAAAAAAAAAACAGAATAGGGTGCAATCTTTTTCCAATTTTGTTTTCAGACCTGGACAGACTCAGAGGTAAGTGGATGTAAAAGGATGCATATCAACATTTGCCCATAGAAAGATAGACTGAGAGACCTGTTTTTTTTTTTTTCCTTTAGTTGGCCCTCACCTAAAGCACATAACCATGTTATTCCAGAGTGCTGTGCCCCAGGTTGTTAATCACTTTACAGTAAATATCTATATTTTGGTATACCAGCCTGTCCAGTGTGTAAATTGATGTATACAACATATTCCTGTAAAAGAACAGGTATCATACATTTATGACAGGCTGTTTGTGAGCTTAGACTTGTAGCTGTTTAAAGAGTGATTATGTGTAAGTACTATGTATACCAAGTGACTGTTGCATTGAACAAAACATATAATACATTGCACAGACTACAACATTTTGTTTGCCAACAAATACATTTTACTTATACAAAATTTTCATATAAAAAACATAAACGCAGCTAAATGTGGCCATATTTAAAAATATCATAATAACAACAAGATGGGTATAACAGAGATTAACCGAAATATGGGGAACTGAAAAAAAGAAAAGACTTCTGATGTAGTGACTTCTACAAACTTTGGTCGGTGTTCTTGTCTGCTTAAAATATTCATTCACCATGGCCCTCCAAGTAGGGTGCATTACTATTGCCAGGAGGGTCAGAGGGATAGATGAGGGAGCTTTGTGGTAATGATTAGGTAGGAATAGTTGAATGCGGGGAAGGGGGGGCAGTATAGGAAGGCTGGGCATATGGAGGAAGATTTTTGATAGGCTTGCAAATCAACAGCAGGAGAAAGTACATAAAATGGAGGTGTGAGGTGAGGGTAGGGTGCAGGTGTAATGGTATTGTAGAGTGGGCCTCCAGCAACAACAGAAGCAGAACTTGCTTACTAGTGAAATAACATATGAGTGAAAACAGCACCATAAAAAACTTATTATTGTGTTATATTATGACATCCAAGCTGCTAAACCTCACCCTCTAACAGAGGTAATAATGAAAATCAAAGTGAAAAGGTAGTGCTTATTAAGCCAACTTAATTTTGTGATAGTGACACAACAAATATAAAAATAAATAAATAACAAATATTCCTAAAAAATGCAAATTATTCAATAAAGTGATTAAAAGAAAATTCTCTAATGTCTCTCAATTCAAAAAGATCACAATGTAAAAAATCCACCACCAATTGTGCAAAACTCCTTCACCAACAGAAATGAATGAACTCACCAGAGCAAGTTGCTAGTAAAATTATAAACTAGCAAATCGCGTGTTAGCTCTGGGAGCAATGGTCTGCAGACTGATAACCAACGACAGATGGTCTCTCTTATAATGTCCAGATCTTCGTATACCATATAGGCTCAAAGGGAGGAGAACAGAGCAAGCGATAGTGTAATATTGTATAGCAGGTTTTTATTTAAAAACATTATATCCAAGTCACTCACATTGTTAAGTGCCATAAGCTGACACCAGCATGAGCCGCACAACACATAAACCGTCTCAAAAGCCGGAGACGCCGGCAGTTCACGGAACGTTGTGAGATCACTCCGAAGCCCCGGCTTGCCTGGACTAGGTACATGGTAGAATGCACATTTGGAATACTGGCTAATGGTGAATTGTGCACTCCCCAATTCACTTATCTGTCAGCAAGGTTGTACATGCAGTGAAAGCAGCATGTGTTTGCCCAGTTTTGCCAAAGGTATTGAATGGATGGGAGCACCACATTAGTTTGTACAAACCTTTAAAAGATTTTACTTTGTTACAGCAAACATGTTTTGAATATTCAGCACTAAAATACATCATGCAGGCACCTGGATTGAAAAAGCTTTAAAAAGTCTGTACAAACTAGTGTGGAGCTCACATCCTTTAAACACTTTAGTAAAGGCTTCTGAGGGTCTAGCAGGACACCACGGTTGCCGTTGAGCAGCCTCCAGGACCGCACACCACCTACCATGTTCAGTGCTCCAACACCACAAAAAGCCCCGTTTTGTCAGATAGAGTGATGGACACCTCTCTGAGGATTCCCTAAGGCAGTGGTCGGCAAGCCGCGGCTCGCGAGCCACATGCGGCTCTTTACCCAGTCTAATGCGGCTCTTCTGTGTGCCGGGCGCCTGCTCCCCTCCCTCCTCTCGGTCGGCCGCTCCCCTGCCTCCTCTCGGTTGGCAGCCCCAAAAGTCCGCGCGGACCTTTTAATCCGGCCTGCGCATGTGGCTGTCAGGATGTGTGTAGGCGGGGCAGCGTGCCGAACGTGAGGGGAGGGGAGCTAGGCTCCTCTCACAGTCCGCCCTGAAGACCCGAACGGCGCGGGAAGACAGCGAGAGGAACGCAAAAGGTAAGTGAATTGACACGGGGGACTTGGCTTACTAGAAGGGGGGGGGGGGGGGGGGAATAGTACTGTGGGGGATGAAATACTATATGAGGGATGAAATACTATATGAGGGATGAAATACTATATGAGGGATGAATTACTATATGAGGGATGAATTACTATATGAGGGATGAAATACTATATGGGGGGATGAAATACTATATGAGGGATGAAATACTATATGGGGGATGAATTACTATATGAGGGATGAATTACTTTATGAGGGATGAAATACTATATGGGGGGATGAAATACTATATGAGGGATGAAATACTATATGAGGGATGAAATACTATATGGGGGGATGAAATACTATATGAGGGATGAATTACTATATGAGGGATGAAATACTATATGGGGGGATGAAATACTATATGAGGGATGAAATACTATATGGGGGGATGAAATACTATATGAGGGATGAAATACTATATGGGGGGATGAAATACTATATGAGGGATGAAATACTATATGAGGGATGAATTACTATATGGGGGATGAAATACTATATGAGGGATGAAATACTATATGAGGGATGAAATACTATATGGGGGATGAAATACTATATGGGGGATGAAATACTATACGGGGGATGAAATACTATACGAGGGATGAAATACTATACGGGGGATGAATTGCTATGGGGGATGAATTACTATATGGGGGATGAATTACTATGGGGGATGAATTACTATATGGGGGATGAATTACTATGGGGGATGAATTACTATGGGGGATGAATTACACTATGGGGGATGAATTACACTACGGGGGATGAATTACTATATGGGGGATGAATTACTATGGGGGATGAATTACTATATGGGAGATGTATTTTCAGTTTTAAAAATGTGGCTCTCAAAATAAATTTCAATCATGGTTTTGGCGAGATTTGGCTCAGTTGAAAAAAAAGGTTGCCCACCACTGCCCTAAGGCATTCAATGTAGAGGGTCCAATGGTCTGCTACACAGTCCGAAAAAAAGAAACACATGGCAGGTTGCCAAGGGCAGGCTTTGCTATTAGGAGTTGACAATACATTAAAACAAAACCAATGTATAATGTAATGTTGTGATTTGCCATAGACTTCTACGAACTTTATGACATATCATGATGTGAAAATAAGGTCATAAAGTATTTTTTATTATGCAATTAGGGAAGGGAGAGGAGGAAGGAAGAAAACAAAGGAAAGGAAGGGAGGGGAGGCAAGGGAAGGGGAGGAAGGAAGGAAGGAAGCAAGGAGATGAAGGAAGGGAGAAAAGGAAGGAAGAGAGGGAGGGATGGAAGAGAGGGAGGGGAGGAAGGAAGGGAAGAAAGGAAGGAAGGAAGGAAGGAAGGAAGGAAGGAAGTGAGGGAGAATAGGAAGGAAGGCAGGAAGGAATGAAAAGGAAGGGAGGGAGGGGAGAAAGAAGGGAAGGAAGGAAGGGAGGGAGGTAGGTAGGGAGGGAGGGAGGGAGAGGAGGAAGGAAGGAAGGGAGGGAGGAGAGGAAGGAAGGAAGGGAGGGGAGGGAGGAAGGGAAGGGAGGCAGGGAAGGAAGGGAGGGATGGAAGGAAGGGAGGGGAGGAAGTGAGGAAGGGAGGGGAGGAAGGCAGAAAGGGAGGGAGAGGAGCAAGGAAGGAAGGTTGTACTCACATGGATACATTATATAAAATTTCCTGCCCACATATCCTTTTCTGAGAAGCTATACGGACTGGAGTGTGGGTGGACACAGGGGGAGGCAGAGCAGATCCAGCCTCTCTGCTCTCCTATTGGTGTGGAGGATGGGGGGAGGGGCTGGGCACTGAGGAGCACACGAATAGCGGGGCAGAAAGAAAGGGAACTCCCATGGACAGTCGGGGATGATCGGTTCAGTGGTGGGGGCAGTTACAAGTACCAATTAATATGGCTATCAGTGAATCAGCTGGAAAACGGTTCTCCTCCTCTTCCTGTCGTGGCTTTTAGCTGCTTCAGTGACAGCCATACAGGGAGATCGATGTTTGAAACTGTCCCCACCAACCACCCCTAGCCCTGCTCACCCCCACATAATTTCCACTCGCCAAATGCAAGGAGTTGAGTGGAAATTTTGAGGGCTGTATGTAGTATGTTACCACATGCCCATTAAACACAACAGTATGAATTGATCCTTAATGTTCCTTAATATTCTTTAATAGGATGCTTTTTAAAGTGTTTTTTTTTTTAGTAAGGAAATTTCTTTAATATAGTTTTGCACACATTCTAGCTGCTGCATTTGCTATCTTAACACCAGGATTTTTTATATCATGTCATGTTCTTATATGCCCACCTTCCCCATTACAAACCCAAAATAGAGAACAAAAAGAGCAATAGAGAGGAAACATTATTTTAATATTAAGAAAATACAATAGGGAGTGCTTTTATCTGATAAGTATAGGGTAAATTGTAGATTTTTGTGATAAATATTAAATTGTATTTTTGAATCAGGTAAAGCTGTTTGTTCATCTTTAATCATTATTAATAGCAACATCATTAATTTACAGCTTATTAAGGTAGTTATAGAAGTAAAACTCTTTGCATAACATGCTTTTATGAAACAGGTTGTACTAATACTATTGCACACATTTCTATTTGGTTCTCAAAAATTAATTAAGATTTACTTTCAGATTGCATTGTTCCTAATTCAAGTTTTGATTTGGTTTAGTTTTCTATTGAAGATTACAAGAATATTTGTGCTTGAGCGTCAAGTCAGATTTTATGCAAATTCGTAGTTTATAAATTAATTCAATTTTTATTACAACTGCAAAAGTGAGTCAGAGACTGTGACTCAAATATTGCAAAAGCATTCAAGACCTCTCTGATAAGCCTCTATGCGCAGGAAATCTTTGCAATCTACCCATGTGCACATTCAGCACCCCTGAAATATCCTTGATAATTCTTATTATATGTTTCTGATAGATATTCAGTAAGGTTGGCTCTTCACACCTATGCAGTAATGCCCATTAAAGCACATGAGGCTTAATTCATGAAGTTAACACACCAAGATAAGGATAACTTTTTTTAATAAAGTGACAGTTATTTGAATTGAGTCCAGTAATATTTGAAATTTACACTTACATGAGTATAATAAAGATTATTAAAGATTATAAATATTATTAACCTTTATTTATTAAATAATTAAGATTAATAACCTTGTGTTAAAGCTTTATAAATTATCCCTATGTTCATTTCAAATGGAGCGCTAATGCACAGTACAGTAGTTGCTGGTAGATCCTTACTGCAACACACCATAAAGTGCATACCATGCATTGTAGTGCACTGCATACAGTTGCAGGTTATTTTTTTTCCATTGCTGTATGTTGGCACACTGTAGAGGGGGTTGAGAAATGGAAAGAATTCCCTGAATCCTGTTGCCACAGGAATCCCAAAACCCAGAAGCGCTGCCCAGGTGCTGTGAGCAGGGTGGACTGACCATTTGGAAACTCAGGCACTGCCCGAGGGCGCAGGGTCAGTAGGGGGCCCCATGAGATGCCCCTGGTACCTTTTTCATAGGCTTTTTTGAGTTTGGGAAGGACACAGGGGCCCCATGATTCCCTATTGCCCGGGGGCCCCATGAATTGTCAGTCCCCTGGCTGTGAGTATGTTTCTGCGTACATAACTCGGCAGGTCCATTGCTTCTCTGCTAGCTAGTATCCAGGACGAAGATACTGATTTATACAAGTAGCCCTGCCACGTGCCACAGAGGGCTGCTAGAGGCTGACATCTTGCAGCAGGCTCTATCTTTATTAAAGCTGCATTGACACGTGAGTGTTTTGTAGCTTGAAGCTCGAAGCTTCAAAAACACTCAAACTTAAAAAATCAAGTGTTCTCTATGGTGCCTGTTCGCACAATCAGGTGTGAACAGGCATCATATAGAACAATTGATTTTTATTAAGTTTGAGCTTTTTTGTTGCTTCAAGCTACAAAATGCTCAAGTGTGAATGCAGCTGTAGATAAATGATTCGACATGTTAATCCACAACATTATTCTGCCCTCTTGAACCAATGTGACATATTTTCACTAGGTACAAGCACTTTTAATTGCTGCCATCATATTCCATACAATATCTATTATCAGTAGTGATGTTTTTAGAATTTTCAGGGGGAGTTAGAAAAACAGGCTAAACATTTCTCTCATGACAGCTTTAAAGCTCCCTATACACTGATACATTTTTTAAATTCAGCCTGCGGTATTCCTCCATCCACTCGCACAGGTGGATTAACTCAGAGCCATGAAGTTCAGTCCTTAAAATATTTTTGCAATATCACTTTGAACTTTATACATTTGTACACTGCCTAACAACTGCTAAAAATGGCAATATTCTGGGTTACATCTATTGATGATACTTCCTGTCACCAGTATTGCCTGCAATCTCTTGGATTTTTGGGAGATGGTTTAATGAAATTGGACCTTTCCACCGTTCGTTAAAAATCCCAGCAGCCTACAGCTCGATGTTGACATGAAAGCATTTTGCATTTATCCATTAAGCATACATTTGTTTCTTTTACTTACAATTAGTCATATTGCACACAGAAATAAAAAATGCTACGTTTTTTACTGATCTTAAATGAGAAGCATTGTTGTCTATGGTACATTACACACAGCTGAGTAAATATCAGTAATACAGCGTTGAGTATGAGCAGTAAAACAAAACTAGAATATTTTTCATTTGATTGCAGTAATTTACTTACATGTTTACTCGTTTGGACCCCTGGCATACGAGCATCATAATTTAGTTATGTTTACTCAGGAACTTGTGACGCCTGTGTGCACGAAGCCACAATACTGGCAGTGATGAAGGTTTTTACTCGTCTATACTCATCTATACGCTTACACACCTTTACTCCCCTATACTCAACATTAATCTTTACACACAGTTTTTGTCCCCTTGCATACGGGGGTGTCCTGAGTAAACTTACGTGAATTATGATGCCTGTATGCTAGGGGCCAGGGGCGGACTGACCATTCGAGCCCTCGGGCACTGCCTGAGGGCCCTGGGTCAGTAGAGGACCCCATGAAATGCCCCTGGTACCTTTTTTATAGGCTTTTTTTGGGTGTGCTTTGAGTGTGGGCAAGGACACATGGGCCCCATGATCTCCTATTGCCCGGGGGCCCAATGAATTGTCAGTCCGCCCCTGCAAGGGGCCTTACGGTTTTTCCACTTCCTGGTTTCCTCAAGGTACTGGTGATATCACCCTGGCCTTACAGCTGCATCCTGGGAAGTTCCTGTCACATGTTCCAGGAGGTCGACCTAGTGTTTCAGGAAGTAAAGAGAGATGGAATAATTTGCCCTTAGTAAAAAGGAACATCATGGGATAAATGGAGTGGAAAACAAAATAAGGTATGCAAAGAATAAAAAGCTTGCAATTATCTATAGGTATCTGAGTCTTGCCATTTTTAAACATTTCTAAAGATGCTTTTGTGGTAATTGTTATGATTAGACAGAAGTTCCTTTTTAATTCAATGTAGTGTAGGTCTTCTGTATCCAAACACTGCCCCTAAAAAGTCAAGTGATATCATAATGATATGCATAGGGCCGAGCCAGGTGACGTAATTTCCGATACTGGAAGTGCTGGCGGAAGCTGCTGTTTAATGCCGTCAGGAGGTTTTTAATACATGTGCATATATCTACACAAATTGTAAGTGCAACATACAATTATTAAAAGCAATTTTTAAACTACTGCACTATGAGAAACCCCCCTTGTTCTGAGCATTTTGCATTGTATTAAAGAGGAGACCCGACCCTCTAAAGGGGCATACACACCTAAAGAGCAAAGCAGCAGATGTGGGCAATTGGAAGTAATAGAAGTAATCCACCGCACTAGAGTCTATGGGATGAGGAGAGTCTAAAGGAAAGATTGATCCCTAAATGGGAAAGCACTCCTGGACCTGATATACAGTTAGGTTCATATATATTTGGACACAGGCACAGTTTTATTTTTTTTCAGGTATTTACCAAAACATATTCAAGCTATAGTTATATAATGGATATGGGCTGAAAGTGCACACTCCCAGGTGTAATTTGAGGGTATGTACTTCCAAAGTGGAGGAAGGGTTTAGGAATTACAGCTCTTAAGAATAGCCATCTCCCCTTTTTTCAAGGGACCAAAAGTAATTGGACAATTGAGTCAAAAGCTGTTTCATGGCCAGGTGTGGGCTACTCCTGTGTTATTTCTTCATCAATTAAGCAGGTAAAAGGTCTGGAATTGATTCTAAGTGTGGAATTTGCATTTGGAATCTGTTGCTGTGAGCCTACATCATGCGTTCAAAGGAGCTGTCCATGCAAGTGAAACAGGCCATTGTAAGGCTTCAAAATTAAACAAATCCATCAGAGCGATAGGAGCAACATTAGGAGTGGTCAGATCAACAGTTTGGTACATTCTGAGGAAAGAAGAACGCACTGGTGAGCTCAGCAACATAAAAAGGCATGGACGTCCACGGAAGACAACAGTGGTGGATGATCCCAGTATCCTCTCTATGGTAAAGACAAGTGAAGGACACTCTCCAGGAGGTGGGTGTATCATTGTCAAAGACTACAATTAAGAGAAGACTTCACAAGGGCAAATACAGAGGGTTCACCACAAGGTGCAAACTATTCATAAGCCTTAAAAATAGAAAAGCCAGCTTAGACTTTGCCAAAAAACATCTAAAAAAGCCAGACCAGTTCTTGAAAAACATTCTTTGGATGGATGAAACTAAGATTAATACCGTACCAGAATGATGGGAAGAAAAAAGTGTGGAGAAGGCTTGGAACAGCTCATGATCCAAAGCATCAGAAAGGAGGAAGCCCAGTCTTTGGTAATGTCCATGGGTTCCAGACTTCAGGCAGTCATTGCCAGTAAAGGATTCTCAACAAAATATTAAAAATGAACGTTTTATTTATGATTATATTAATTTGTCCAATTACATTTAAGCCCCTGAAAATAAAGGGACTGTGTATAAAAATGGTTGCAGTTCCTAAAATTTGTACTTGATATTTATGTTCAACCCCTTGAATTAAAGCTGAAAGTCTGCACCTCTAATTCATTTGGATTGTTTAGTTTTTAATTTATTTTGGTGGCATACAAAGCCAAAAGTATGAAAATTGTGCCTGTATCCAGATATATATGGACCTAACTGTATAGGATAAGTTCACATTTCGTAACATGTTACACCCATATTCAGGGTGTAACATGTTGCGAATAGACCAGCCTCGGTCCCCCCCGATCCTCGTGACAGCTAGCGAGGGATTTTCTCCTTCCCGCTAGCTGTCCAATTTTTAAAAAAACGCGGCAACATGTTTCAAGGGAATACTTCCATTTCTCAGTATTCTGGTAATGAGAACACTACAAGTTCCGACAGCCTTTGCGCCTGTCAGCTTGTAGTTTTCAATTAACTCCACAACGCCGTGGCAGTTCATTGAGTCTTCCTGTCAGTAAGTATCTGCCTGCCCTTATGAGTTGTATGGACACACAGATACAGTGACAGGTCTGCAGAAGAACTGCATGGCATGAGCGATATGCTGATCTCTAGTGCATTGCTTTCCAGGCTCCAGAAACAAAAAATAATAAATGCACATTTTTTTACCTGAAAAAAAAATGTGCATTTATTATTTTTTGTTAAAAGCTGAGGTTATCTTTTAAAGGTGAGAGCACTGGATGAACGATGGTGGGACTCAATGCTTTGATGGTGTATGAAGAGGTGGAGAAAGAATAGACAACTGAGAAGTGTTTACCCATAAGCAATCACGTGGTGGTTGTACATTAATATAATAATAGAGACATTGCACAAGGAGTGTATTTTGATTTTTTGCTTTATTGAGATGGTTTATGCTGCCTGGTTTGGATAAGATCATTTCATTACATGACATAATATTTCTATGCATATTTTGCACAGCTTATGAACTGATTATTTATAGGTAGTGCAGCATAATTTTATTGATTTATTTTATCTTTAGTAAAGGTTTAGCGATAATGCACTTATACTTTAATTCAATTTATTTTTTAATTCCTTGAAGCCACAATCCAGTCTTTGCACATAATAATCAGATTCAAACTTTTACATAGAGCATTAAGACTTCTCACACACCAATCAGATTCAAACTTCCAAGACAGGTCTGAATTCAATATGTTGCTGCAACAAAGTGTTAGTACTGAGACTGTTTCAAATTGTGTTTTCTTCTTTTTTCATTTTTTTTTTCAGGAGTAGGAAATAACCCCCCCCCCCCCAAACGTATGTTTTTCTTGCTATCTGTGGACTCGTTAAGAGGTTTTCCTTTCCTTGAAATAGAACTAACGACAGAAATTTTGTTTTTCATTTTAGATAGTGTAAGGGAGGGTTATAACCTCTGTCAGGTTTTTTTTTGCCATCTGTGTCCCATTGGGGAGATTTACCTCACTTCCTGCTTCATAGGCAAAGCAGGAAAGGAGAAGAAATCTCTCAGAAGTTAGGGAATCCTCGACTGTAACCAGAGTGACCAAAACTAGTATCCCCTTTGAAAGATTTCCCGTCTATTTCTTTTGCAGGGACAACCCAAGATTTGGGATTTTCTTTCCCTTTCGTTCATGACATTAAACATGGCAATTAGAGAGAGCAAATCTCCCTAACATGGGCCGAGACAGCAATAAAAAAAAGAACAGGCATTCTAATACCTCTCCACTTCGTCCAAAACTCAAGAAAAAAATGTTGCCTTTTGTTATACTTTAAGACACAGCACACAGTTAATGGAAAGTATCATCACTGGGACAAATGTCTGCATTGGAAGATTTCTCCTTACTTCCTGTTCTGGTGACAGCTGTAACATTATGGATTTCCCATTACTTTCTATTACAGTGACAAGGGTCACCAGAACAAATAGAAAGAATAAACCAAAGTGGGAAAAGAGCAAGTTTCCAATCTCCCCATCCGAAACAAAAAAAAAAGCTTTGGCTTTAGATTTATTTAAAATTTAATTTTTGACTGATGTTTACCTTTAACATTCAACTTTATTTAAATAAGGTAGCACTGTTATCATAACTGCAAGAAATTGTTCTGTGTGGCCTGCCAGTTTTGATTTTTTTTTGAGTATTGCACTTATAATTATGCATTTTGGCTCTTACCTGGACACTTTTGATCAGTTTTGTTTTAGATGTCTGCTTATATTTAATTAAATACTATTATTACTAGTAGTACAGTGTTAAAATTGGAGTTATTTGCCTTCTTTGTGACAGTATAATCTTGTGAACACTGTTGTATAAGATTCATATCTACACTGCTGCCACCTGGTGGAGATTATTTTCATTATCAGGCATTGTTAGAGTGTTACTGAGCCTTTTGTTATCCTTTTGTAAAGCAGTGCCTTTCACTTTGAAGGTTCTATTGTACAAGGTTCAGCCATTGTATCAGTATCTTCTGAGCATTTAGACCCCCACATCCTCAAATATGGATATAGAGTGTTCATTGTTGGCTTGAATGATTTTTTACCAATAATTGTGGCTTTCTAGAGCAGTTTGCTTAAATTTTTTAAGCCTACACACATTTTATTAAGAATAAAGAACTTTGTTAAAATACAAATCTTACTTAGAGCTTATTGGATTGTGTATACCCCAAACAAATGATAAAAACTCATAAAATAGTACAGTGCTCATATAAATCTCCAACATGAATAGAACAATGCTTAAAAAATGTCAAAAAACAACAATTAATGTCCCAGATATATCAAAAGGATCAATCAAACAGGTCAAAACAAAGTCCAAACTTTATAATAATGCAGTCTTCAGTGCAACAATGTGCTCCAAACTTGTCACACTGTGCCCACTTGACTCCAGGTGCTCACATTAAAAATAGACCTGTTAGGTTGCAGGAGGTCTATAATAAGCTTGCTATTAAATACAGGATTGCATTTCACCACTCCTCTACATCCGCAAGAATACCAGCATGAAAGGGTTTAAAATGCTACATTTTCCTTTTATCCAGTATGAAGCAGAAAAAGAAATATCATAGTGCTCACTGTACTCTTCAAATCACACTTCACAAGCATACAAACCACTCACATGTAAAGTGAAGATAATAATGCTCAAAAGTTAACTCTTCAAACACACCAAAATCCCTGCAAAAGCAACTCCCTGTGTGATTTGTGAATTCTCTTCTCTTAGAAATTAGTGAACGTGAGTGTGCTTCCACCATATAGTGTGCGTAATCTACTCACCTTCAACCTTAGAATCCTTAGATCATAGGAGGTCAAGTGTCACTTAAGCTGTATGATAAGAGGGTAAATCTCCAGGTTTGCATTCCATCCAACCAATGTACACTCAAGAGTATATTCAAAGAGAGAAAGGGGAACCATAGTGCTCACTGCTAGTATTTACTTAAAAGCCCAAAAGAATAAAAACACTCACAATTATCATAGAAGAAAACAGTCTAGTACAGGCATGTCCAAAGTCCGGCCCGCGGGCCATTTATGGCCCGGGGTCGGTTTAATATGGCCCTCCAACAGCCCTCCCTGCTCTGTGTAATGTGGCCCTCCCACGGCCCTCCCTTCTATGGCAGACAGTCTTCTGCTTGAGAGCAGAGGGCAGTGCGCATGCCTGACTGCGCCGCGTTCTCCCTGGTCTGTGTAAATGCGGCTGTCGCACGGCCCTCCCTTCTGTGGCAGACAGTCTTCTGCTTGAGAGCAGTGCGCATGCGTGACTGCTCCACGCTGGGAGTGACAGAGGGTGGTGACGTCAGGGCCGGGCTTCCAGCGTGAAGTGTGTTTCTCTTCCCCCCTGGCTGCCGAGCAGAGACTTCAGCTCCAGCTACCTTTTTCACCCTTCACATTAGTGCAGGTAAGTTTTTTTTAAATGTATTTTCAATACATTGTGAAAACTCAGCTGTCAGTTGATCTTAATGTTATGAAATGAAAAGTATGTAGTTTGCAATTAACTTGGCATAAAATAATTTATTTGCATTTAATTGTAATGGTTCAAAGAATGTTCGGAAAAATGTTCGGCCCTCCACCATGTTCACTTCATCCAATCTGGCCCTCTTTGAAAAAAGTTTGGACACCCCTGGTCTAGTAAATCCAGGTAAGTGAAAAGTGCAAACAGCATGGAGAATAACCTGTCTCATTTTGCCCATCATTAGGCTCCTCCGATAACATGATAACATCACTGGTGTAGTTTCACCTACCTCACCTTACTCTATCAAGCTATTATATGCACACCAACTAATCAGTAGGACAGCATGAAAAGCATGTTTTGTATGCATATACAGTTACTTTTCAGACAGCATATTGCTCACAACAACTCTACACTTGTGACATTATTATTATACAGGATTTATATAGCGCCAACAGTTTGGTTAACACTTTACAATATAAAGGGAGACAATACATTAACGATACAGTTCAATACAAGAGCATTAGGAGGGCTCTGCTCCTTGACGCTTACAATCTAAGAGGGAGGGGCTGGTGGTACAAAAGGTTATAACTGTGTGGGAATGGACTGAAAGGAGGAATAGAAGATTCCGTTATTAGCCGAAGGCAAGATAGGTTTCCCTGAAGAGATAGGTTTTCAGAGCTCACCTAAAAGTGGGCAGAGTAGGTGATAGTCAGATAGATTAGGGTAGAGAGTTCCAGAGGATGGGGGAGGCTCTGGAGAAGTCCTGGAGACGAGCATGGGAGGAGGAGACAAAGGAGCTAGGGAGCAGGAGGTCATGGAAGGAACATAGAGGACGGTTTAGGTGATATTTGGAGACAAGATTGGTGATATAGTTTGGGGCAGTTATAAATGGCTTTGTATGTTATTGTTAATGTTTTGAATTTTATTCGTTGAGCAATGGGAAGCCAGTGGAGGGATTGGCAGAGAGGGATGGCAGATATGGAACGGTTAGTAAGGTAGATGAGTCTGAAAGCAGCATTCATGCTAGACTGAAGAGGGGATAGCCTGCGATTAAGTAGGCCAATGAGGAGGGAGTTACAATAGTCAAGGTGAGAGATAACAAGGGAGTGAATAAGTTACTTAGTGGTTAAGAGGTTAAGAACGGGCGTATCTTGGAGATGTTGCGGAGGTGAAGTCTACAAGATTTGGACAGTGATTGGTTTTGGCGCTGAAAAGACAGATGGGAGTCTAGGATTACACCAAGTACCCTGGCATGAGGGGAGGGACTGATGGTTGCATTATTGATCTTGATGGAGAAGTCAGGGGAGGGGGCACAGGCTGGAGGGAATAGTATGAGCTGTTTTAGAAAAAGATTTTGTTTGAAGAAGTGGAGTGACATCCATGCTGATATGTCACTTACAGGGGCGGACTTACCATTAGAGCACTCGGGCACTGCCCAAGGGTCCAGGGTCAGTAGGGGGCCCCATGAAATGCCCCTGGCACCTTTTATAGGCTTTTTTGGTTGTGCTTTGAGTGTGGCCAAGGACACAGGGGCTCCATGATCCCCTATTGCCCGGGGGCCCCACGAGCTGTCAGTCCTCCCCTGGTCACTTAGTAGGTTAGTAATGCGAGAGGAGACTGAACGGGCGAGGTGAGGAGTAGAAAGATAGATTTGTGTGTCATCAGCATAGAGATGGCACTTAAAGCCATGGGAGTTTATCAAGTGACCAAGGGAGGAGGTGTACATGGAGAAGAGAAGGGGTCCAAGAACAGAACCTTGAGGGACCCCTAGGGAAAGAGAAAGTGGAGAGGAGGAGAGAGAGTTATAAGTAACGCTGAAGGAGCGCTGCAATAGGTAGGAGGAGAGCCAGGAGAGAGCAGAGGCTCGGAGGCCAAGAGAGTGGAGTTTTTTGAGGAGGAGCGGATGGTCAACAGTATCAAAAGCTGTAGAGAGGGAAAGTAGTATGGAGTAGTGGCCATTGGTTTTAGCAGTTAGTAAATCATTAGTGAGTTTTAGTAAGGCAGTTTCAGAGGAGTGTAGTTAGAGAAAGCCAGACTTTAAATGATCAAGAAGGTTGTTGTCAGTGAGGTAGGAGCTCAGGTGATTGTAGACTAAGCGTTCTAAGAGTTTAGAGGTAAACGGGAGCAGGGAGATGGGGCTTAAGTTGTTCAAGATGGTGGGCTCCAGCGAGGGCTTTTTAAGTATGGGAGTGATCCGTGCATGCTTTAGAGGGGTGGGGAAGGCACCATTAGAGAGGGAGAGATTGAAGATACGAGTGAGGGAGCATAGGACAGAAGAAGAGGGTGACCATAGTAGTTGAGAGGGGACAGGATCCAGAGTACATGTGGTGAGACGGACTTCTGAGAAAACTTTAGTGACCTCTTCAGTAGTAGCAAGGTCAAAAGAGGAAAGTGTTGAGGGAGGTTTAGTATCAGGTATGCTAAGTGGGATAGACGTCTGTATAGCGGAGATGCCCCTATGAATTGCATCTATCTTGTTTTTGAAATTATTTGCAATCTCATAAGCAGTGAATGAGTTACTGGGTGGAGGTGGAGAACGTAGAGAGTTAAAAGTAGAGAAGAGACGACGAGGACTGGATGACAAGGTATTAATAAGAGTGACAAAGTAGGCTTGTTTGGCAGCATGGAGGGATGAATTGTATGTTAAGAAAGCAGATTTACATGGGGTGAATGCTTGCTGAGATTTGGTTTTACGCCACAATCACTCCAGTGCACAACTATGTCTCTTAAGATTT
Source organism: Staurois parvus (assembly GCF_062004578.1). NCBI lineage: Eukaryota > Metazoa > Chordata > Amphibia > Anura > Ranidae > Staurois > Staurois parvus. The sequence goes on along the minus strand of NW_028318039.1, from coordinate 13,563,846 downwards.
CTGGTGTTGTCAGTCTTCCACGGTTGTAATGGTTGGAGCCTGATACTTTGTGTAGTTAGAGGAGCAAGTGAGCCTAGTGTGGATGAAAGTGAACTGTTGTAGACAGCAGTGGCCAGGTTAGGGCAGGGCAGGGGAGAGATTCTGTCAGAGAGTTGGTCAATTCCAGAGTGGAAAAGAGAAGGGTTTAAGTTGTGAAGGTTTCTGTGGGTAATTGTTTGCTGATTGAAAGAATATGTGTTTGAAGACAAGGACACTGTGATGGGAATGAGATTATGATCAGAGAGAGGAAAGGGGGTGTTTGTGAGGTTGTAGGGAGTGCAAAGATGGGAGAAAACAAGATCTAATGTATTCCCATAAGAGTGAGTGGAGGACTGTATACATTGTGTTAAGGCAAAAGTTGAGGTTAGATTGAAGAGTTGGGATGTAGCTGGGTTGTTCACATTAATGGGGATGTTAAAATCTCCAAGAATGATAGTGGGTATTTCAGAGGAGGGAAAGTAGGGTAGTCAAGCAGGGAAGTCATCAAGAAAGCGTGACACCAGTCCAGGAGGCTGGTAGATCACTGCAAACTTCAGAGAAATGAGAGAAAACAGTCGAATGCAGTGAGTCTCAAAAGAAGAGAAGGATAGAGAGGGAGGGTTAGGGAGGACTTGAAAGGTGCTCAGTGTGTATGGAAGCAAACCAGCTCCAACTCCTTTCCGACCACTGGGTCTGGGTGAGTGAGTTTAGAGAATGAAACTAATTGCTTAAAGTACAACCAAAGGCAAGACTTTTTTTCAGTTTGGATGGAAAGGAGAGTAAATAGAACATCTGTCAAGTTTTTATCGTTGTCCCTCTCTAATTGCCCGGTTAACTGTTATCACCAAGAATGAAAGTGAAAGAACATTCCTACATTCCTGGGTTGTCACCAGAACTGGAATAGAGGGGAAATCTTTCAATGGGACATTAGTTGTGGTGACAGCCAGGGATTTACACATTTAGGAGGATTTTGTTTCACTTCCTGTTTTGACTATGGAGCAGGAAGTGCAGGGAAATCTCCCCAAAGGGACATCAATGACAAAAAACCCCAAAAACCTGTCAGGTGTTATAGCCCTACCTTACTCTATCCCAGTGTTTCTCAACTCCATTCCTCATGGACCCCCAACAGGTCATGTTTTCAGGATTTCCCTCAGATGAAACAGCTGTGGTAATTACTAAGGCAGTGAAACTGATCAAATCACCTGTGCAAAATAATAGAAATCCTGAAAACATGACCTGTTGGGGGTCCATGAGGACTGGAGTTGAGAAACACTGCTCTATCCAAAGTAAAAAAAAGTTTTGCTCTTCATTATACTCTAAAGCTGGGTACATCCAAAAAACCTGACAGGTCACCGTACTAACACAAGCGATGTTATTACGGTGATCTCTGTGACTGTGATCTGTGACTTTGTGTTCAGACAGGAGGCTGCCCTCGCCCCCCGCCAGAACACACTGATCACTGCTCAGCTCACAGCCATTGACTGCCAGCGTTGATCAGATGCTGGTTTTACAGTATGTCCCTTCAACAAAAGTTGGTTTCTGACAGAAAGACAGCTGTACACACAGACCGCATGTTGAACAGTTTCTACTGAACCCATTGATACTTGCTGATATCCGGCCCATGTGTACCCAGCCAAAGACTCCAAACTTTGTAAATAAAAGTATAGAGTGCTGATAACTATAAATAACAATATATCATAATACATATAATAGTTCGACAAGAATCCTTGATAAATTGATAATGTCCAAAAAAGAATATACTCCCCCAAAGAAACAGTCCACAGAATAACTTCCAGCAAAATGATATTCCAAAGTGTTTCTGGAGATCAGACCTCAAAGAAAAGAAAACTCACATAGTGTAATACCACAAATGTACATGGAATCAAAAAAACATCACTGCAAATGCATGTGAATCACACTAAACCACACGTGATCACTAATAAAGGTGAGTATTAGTGTGAGCTTGTGCGTGAAAACGCTAGTGACACTTGCATGCAGTGTTCATACTGTGAAAGATGTGACCACTTCTAAGTATAAGGATTAAATACCCTTACCAGAGTGTGGATTTAAACCAGCATGTAAAAATCCCACTCAAGAGACCGCCTTGTGGATTCAGCAAATGGAACACTAATCTTCTATCCATACATAGCTTTACTCAATGCCACTGAACAGCCTGTATTGGTGCAGTTCATAAAGACTTATCCAATACTACTTCTCTATAAGCAGTTGACTCTGGATATAGTCACCAAAACCCAGCAATGATAGGCTCATCGATAACCAGATAAACTTTAATGAATAACAAAAAGTCATATAAAGCAATAAAACAGCCAGGCCCTCTGCAGATCCTTAGGAGCGCACCTTCTGCGTATCTGAATGAGGATTCCAGGATCCAAGATGGCCGTCCGGAAACTTCCGGCTATGCTGTGCATCTTGACGTCACTTCCCTTTAAAATACGCACAGCATAGCCGAAAGTTACCGGACGGCCATCTTGGATCCTGGAATCCTCATTCAGATACGCAGAAGGAGTGCTCCTAAGGATCTGCAGAGGGTCTGGCTGTTTTATTGCTTTATGTGACTTTTTGTTATTCATTAAAGTTTATCTGGTTATCGATGAGCCTATCATTACTGGGTTTTGGTGACAATATCCAGAGTCAACTGCTTACAGAGAAGTAGTATTGGATGAGTCTTTATGAACTGCACTAATACAGGCTGTTCTGTGGCATTGAGTGAAGCTATGTATGGATAGAGGATTAGTGTTCCATTTGCTGAATCCACATGGCGGTCTCTTGAGTGGGATTTTTACATGCTGGTTTAAATCCATGCTCTGGTAAGGGTATTTAATCCTTATACTTAGAAGCGGACACATCTTTCACAGTATAAACACTGCATGCAAGTGTCACTAGCGTTTTCACGCACAAGCTCACACTAATACTCACCTTTATTAGTGATCACGTGTGGTTTAGTGTGATTCACATGCGTTTGCAGTGATGTTTTTTTGATTCCATGTACATTTGTGGTATTACACTATGTGAGATTTCTTTCCTTTGAGGTCTGATCTCCAGAAACACTTTGGAATATCATTTTGCTGGAAGTTATTCTGTGGACTGTTTCTTTGGAGGACTATATTTTTTTTTTTGGACATTATCAATTTATCAAGGATTCTTATCGAACTATTATATGTATTATGATATATTGTTATTTATAGTTATCAGCACTCTATACTTTGATTCATACACTTTTTGGGTGAAAAGTGTTTATGTGCATTTAGGGTATTTAATATAGTAGGAACACCGTTTATTTTTGATATTAAACTTTGTAAATATTAAAGAAATTCTGTGATCTAATTTTCAGAGAAAATCACCTCATTTGTATACAGTACAGAAGAAGTTCTATGCCTCCTCATCCCCTGAGAGATGGAGAGTACATCTGCAAAAAGACGTATCCTTTTCCCTGGGATACAACCCATTATGAAAAAGGCATTGTTATTAATAACATAATTTGTTTGCTTTTGTATCAGGTTAAAAAAAACAGACTATAGGATGGTAAACCATGTAATAAGTAAAAAAAAATCACTGATGAAAGATTTTGTGAGACAACTTATTTTAAGAAAGTGCTATTTAAGCTGCAAAATGCGTTAGACTTTGGAGTGCCGAAGAATGCCCAAACACCATGATGGACTTTGTATAAAATGTTTTTAGCACCTTTTAGTGCAGCTTCTTTTATGTAATGGTGTGGAAGTTGACAAATATTTGGGCTATGGTTTTATCATGTTTTCAATAAAAATTCTGTATTTCTTAAATATCTTAAGATAGTTTTTTTGCCTCAGTCTTTAAAGTCTGTTTCATGAAATGTTTTCTGTAAGAATAATATGTGTAAGATATTTGCATAAGAATAATGAATAAATGTTAAAAAGGAAATAGATCCAGATGTAATTGAACCTTATTTTTTTACTGGTGGCAAAATATAGTCCAAATGTTTAAATTGCTAGCCTTGCTTGTGATCAGCTACTAAGTACAACTGAAATCATGTTCTGTTCACAAGGTAATATAGTTAAACACACTCTCCTTGTTTGGTCAGTTAATGGTTCTTATATAATATTTTCCATTTTATACCTCAAAACCGGACGTTATCTTATGATGTCTCCGATTTCAACAGGAAGTGGTCACCTTAGCTGCCATTAACAATTATACCACAAGTTCCCTTTACAACAATACATCCGATGTCTGCTAGCCGTTACCAGTTTGAACACAGATGGTCGTATTTCAGGATAGATAGCTTAAAAATTACTCTAACCACACAGCTAACTGTTTCCCACATTTCTAGCCATTTTTACAAATCTTCAACGTTTTTCAAATTATTACAGTATGAAAATATCTACATTGGTCAAACAAACAAAATCAATAAATTTTTCCTAAATATTATAATATTTGCATGGAAAGGATAAGGGCTTTACATCTAGATTTACAAATGAACTGTATGTTTATTAAACGTTAAAGCAGTATTAAACCCAAAAGCTAATTTTTATTATATTGCAGCTTACCAATTCTTACGAATTATCACAAAAGGAAAAAAAATATTTACTGTAACTGCTTTTGTAACTCTAGTGTGAGCTGTAGCTCAGCTTCAATTTCTTACTGTATTTAAATCTGCTAGTACATCTAACACTCCTCTTCCCCAGACTGACAATTCATGACTTAAAAAAGAAAACTAATGCAGCCACCACAGCTAATGATTGATAAGCTGCAAAATATTACATTAGCCTTTCTCAACCTTTTCAACACAGAGGAACCCTTGAAATAACATTCTGGTCTCAGGGAACCCCTGTTGAAAATGACTATATCTACAACTCATGCTACATTAGTATGATGGTCAGTGGGAAGAATGTTCCGTACACTTGTGGTCATTGTAAAGAATAACCACATTATAGATAGTTAAAAAGATCAATGGCAATAGTGGGAACCTATCTGAGAGGCAGACATTGCTCATTGCTCAAGGAGCTCCTAGCAACCCCTGGAGGAATATTTTTTGGTTTTGAGTTTAAAACCTCTTTAACACTGGGGAAACTAAAATCTACCCTTGCAGTGGGGCTCCCCCCCCCCCAGCATTGCAAAGGTTAAATGCTTATTTTTGGCTAGGGTCATTAAAAAGCAGTTTTACTTACTTTAACCTTTGTTCCTCCAGCAGCTGGTGTTCTCTTTCCTTTGACATTTCAGGTTGTATTTGACACTTCATGTGAGGTAATTTCATGCTTGTAGGTGTTTGTAATTGTTGCTGAGTAAAAGCCTTGTGTAGAATTGTATGTGTCTGTGTAGTGTCTCCTTTTATTTGCATACTTGTCATGCTGGTCATTGCAAGATGATGCTTTAAGAGAAGGCGTGGATTTTAAAACCATCAGCTCTATACCATGACCTGGCTTCCCATCGAGACAAATTGTTTGCAAATGCTAAGATATGCTATGCAGTTTAGCAGTAAATCTTTGTATAGCATGTGTCATTCAGTGGAAAGGGTGTGTGTGTGTGTGTGTGTGTGTATGTGTGTGTATTTTATTTATTTCCTTCAATTTTTGCTAGCTTTGACCATCTTCTCAAAATCCTGATGCCAGCCCTTCAACCACAGGACACATATCACAGGAAGGTTGTGTCGTTCACTGAACATCTGATGGTTACCTTCTAGTAAGCTAGCAATGCTATACCTATGTTTTTGCAATATGTGCAATTGTTTTCTCTTTCTAACTGTGGTCATGGATAGTTTTTATCCAGATGCAGGGTGTTATTCTTCCAGCAACACTGTGACATATACTGTATTATCCTAAACATAGAACTCCAAGATTGTAATGAAGGGTAAGTATTGATTAACATTTTCAAGGATGGGGTTCTTCTTAGCTGCCATACAGGGTTTGGACAGGGTGGTTCGGCGACAGGGCGAACAATGCTCAATGTTTGGTGGGCCAATCCTTTCTCTTCTATGCATGAAAAAAGTTGTCACCTAGTATTACTACTGCCGCTAGCTGGCAACATCCCCCCTGTGGTCCCACAGTATCAATATGTGCAAAGGGCACCTCCATGCGTATCCTAACAACCATTAACATTGTGGGCTTGCCTCTCTTCTAGCAACCAACAATTCTATGCATAACATCATGGGTTGCTAAGAGACAGCCAGCCTAAGTTTGGTAGTCAAACCTTTACTTCTAGCTGGACTCTGCAAACGTCCAAAAGAATAGAACACAGGCCACTTCGACAATTACAAATCACCTTCCATTTACATACGTTTGCTCCAAATTCACACATTAGTCAAAAGAAATCAAATTTGTAAAATGTGCGAATTTACAGAGAAGAACATAGTGACAATTCAATCAAAAACACAATAAGACAAGTGATAACTAACAGATTTTTATTAGTAAGCTGTAAGGCCTTTTTTGCAGGGGTTATTCACTAACCATTACTGAGATATAAAATTAACAAGACAATTACAGAAAAAAATAAGAGGGGGAGTCTCTTCCCTAAATCTTTTGTGAAGTATTCTCCTCTTCATATACCTGGCTTAAACTGGGCATTTGCTGGAAAGGTAGGTGTGGGTGCAGTACCCATCAAAAAAATAGAGAAAACTTATGGATAGTGTAGTGGTAAGGTTTGGCAGGCCTGCCGATGCTTGTACTAAAGTGTTTGTACCACTGGTGGTGGTAGTGGTGCAGAGGACATGGTAAACCTGGTTGCTCGTTGGGTGTCATGATAGTATGTGTAAAGTAGGTCCTTCAATTCCACCAGCCTGTCATGGGCTACATCCTCCACAATGATACGTGTCATTGCAAAATGATAACGCGGCCTCCTGTCTGCACTCCTCTCTCCAATGAAAAATTTCAAGGCATCCACCAGCTCATCTGTGGGTTGCGTTGGTCTGGAGGCTGCTGGACACATCATGGGTTGCCTTGCCACTAAGGTACATACTGGTGTTCGGGCTGCAACCTGCAAATTACCCACTGATCCAGAGGATTACGCCTCCTCCACATTATTGGACACCTAAAGGTGTTTGATCACAGTGTCCTCAGCAGCATCCATCTAAACCTCAGGCTTATCCTCCTCAGTTTCCATTTGCTCCTTCTCCTTGTCATCATCATCAAAGTTACTATTAGCTCTACTGAATAAAAACACAAAATATAAAGATAGTAAACTAATCTGAAAATAAATAGCTATTACCACATTCCTAGTTATGTCCAATTACAGACAAAGCTCCATCATGTGTCAGAAAAATTCCAGCTGGACAAAGTACATTTAGCAGTGGTGTATATTACATGCAGACCTCATTTGGCTCACCTGCCATTGTGTTTAAAATTACCTCTAGAAATTGTCTCTTAATATTCACCGATTTCCAGACACTACTGGATCATATGCTTCCATCCATTTTGAGTTTTGCCTGGGGAAATCTACCATCTATTGTATAATTCAATCAACCCACAAGGTTATATAGTGAAACTTGAAGAAAATGGTGATGTCAGCTCCTAGAGAAGCAAGGTGGAGGGATATTGCAGATTTATTTTTGAGAATATGCACTTTTTTTATCTGTCTTGGAACAATAGGTGTCAACAAATGCAAACTGTGATGCCACCAGGTAGTGGGAGCAGATTCTACGACTATAAGAAATACATTTTATATGCAGATCATCACGTCACTTGCATTAATGTTGGCTCCTATGGAAGCAGTAGTGACTCCTCTATCCTTAATAATTCCACCCTTAGCCAGAGATGATAGAATATCCAACTAAATATTCCATAGAGCATTGGAAGTGGCAGAAGCTTCTGCTGGAAGCCGCTATCAATAAACAGCAGGGCTGAGTGGGGACCATGACAGCCAAACAGACTGTGGAAAGTACAGGTATGCTGCACATAGACAAAACGTCCTATAACCCCAAGCAGGAAGGAGGCACTGCTGTGTGTGATGTTAGTATGACACACACAGACAGGTTTCCTGCTATGGAGACCAGTGAGGAATGGAGACTGCATGGTCATGTGACTGCCATTAAAGCATGGATTTAAAATTATTTAGTATTTTTTTTTTCTTATAAATGCAGTTTTGGTTAGAAATTACTTCTGTATCTAAGAGATGTTAGTAGTGTGTTCACAAATACTTTAAGCCAACAACCCATGCAGCCTTATTTGCAAAAGGGGACTAAGCTATGTAAATTAATTTTAGCTGTACATGAAGGATGATTGAGTGCACATTCAGGATCTTGGCAAACAAATAGCATTTATTCCATACTTATGCAGAGATCTCCACAGAATGCAAATGTGATCAAGGCCACCTGTGTTCTCTATGTGAGAGAGAGAGATAGAAGGCTATGATTTTGAGAGGTACGGCTATAATTTTGAGAAAAAGTTGCATCATACCCTTGAACAGGTTATGTGTAGCACTGCCAGGTGGAATGTGAGTGCTCTTAGCATAATATTTTATCATAACTGCAAGCCATATTTTGTGGTTGGAAATGTTTGCCTAACTTTTGATAGTTATGGTATATTATTGAACATCTATTTTTTGTTGTGTTTGGCTGCTGTGGGTTTTCTTGTATATATGATGACGTCGGTGTGACGAAACCGGTTGGGCGTGGCCTACTTGATGTGGACGTTAGAGAGCCGTGCTGTTCTGTGCTGTATGGGAGAGATCCGCGGTGAGCGGTAATTGTATCTCACCTTTTTTTGCGATTGAAGCTGGTGTCTGTTGGACACCTTGTTTGTGAGTTTCCTTATACCTTTTTTATTAAAGAGATAAATGAAAAAAACTTATTGCACCATTATGTTCTCTTTTTTGTCCCTGAGTGTACTGTATGCTCTCATGGAGATATGAGAGAGTGGAGAAGTTCATCATAAAAGCTTGGGCTGCAAAGTTGTTTGGCTGTGATTATTATTATCTGGAAGTATCTGAAACATCACCATATCTATTTGGACATCGGGTTCATTGCTCCCAGAGCAAAAGCGCTGCTGCTGGTTTATAATCTGACCAGCCATTAGCTCTGAGTTCATTTAATCTCCTTTGGTGGTGGTTTTTTCACAATTGGTTCAAGTCACTGAAGATATATATATATATTTTTTTGGACACTAATATATATTTTTGGACACTAATTTATGTTTGGACACTATGATTATTTATTTAAAACACTAAATGTTTTTTTTTTTTTCGGATTTCGATATACACTTTTGTAAAAGTTTGTTATTAGCGCATACCTTTTAATTAGGATTATTGTTGCCAAAATTTATTTTGGGTGGGATATGCTGCTGACACTTTGGTGTTTTTTGTAAGTGGTGCTTTTTTCTTTTTTGGTATTTTCTTGTATATATGCCTAGTTCTGTGATGACATTGTATTGTGTTATATTTTTCATGGTATTATAGGCATATATTATTTATTAAAAACATTTATCAGCATTTGTATGATTGGTCTTATTTTTGGCATATACTATTATGGGGTGGGGTTGGTAGGACGCAGGCAGGCACTCCCTAAACAGAAATGACCTTGTTGCCAGTAGAAGCTTGTGGTTTTTTGTCCATGTTCATCTATTCTGGGTATGACTCAGCTACTATTTCCTGCAGATCTGGGCTTTCATTTGGTTGTCCATGTATAAGCAATTCTGGGTGTTTTACAGCTCTGGGTGGTCGTGCACCAGAGTGATGGGAGCATCCACACCCAGCCACTGTCTGCCATCCATGGTTTGCTTCTGCTTTCCAGCATCTTGTCTTCTGGAAGAACTTTTCTCCTCACTTCTTGCAAAATGCAAAGGGTCTCATGGCAGAGGAGCCACTCTTGTGCTGGCCTGCTGATTTGCCAGTGTGTTGATGTGTGCAGCGATGGCACACATTAAACATGCATTGGATTGTGCTGAGCTGAAAAAACGTTGGGCTTGCTCTAATTTTCTTCCACCGCAAACCAGCACATACAGTAGGGAAAATACATTTTTGATCCCCTGCAGATTTTTTAAGTTTGCCCAATTACAAAGAAATGAAGCATCTGTAATTTTTATTGTAGGTATATTAAATTATAGAGACAGAATATTAACCAAAAATCCAGAAAAAACACATGATGCAAATGTTATAAATTGAGTTGCAGTTCAGTGAGTAAAATAAGTATTTGATCCCCTACCAACCAACAATAATTCTGGCTCCCACAGACTGGCTATGTGCTAATGTGGTACACAGATTAGTCCTGTCAATTTAAGAAGGTGTTCTAATGACAACTTGTCATGTGTATAAAAGACACCTGTCCACAGAATCTCTTTCTTGGGCACCACCATGGGCAAGACCAAAGAGCTGTCTCCAGACATCAGGGACAAGACAGTTGTAGAACTGCACAAGGCTGGAATGGGCTACAAGATCATCAGCAAGAAGCTTCCTGAGAAAGATACAACTATTGGAGAGATTATTCGCAAATGGAAGAAATACAAAATAATCATCAATTGCCTCGGTCTGTAACTTCATGCAAGATTTTGCATCATGGGGTAAAGATGATGATGATGAAAAAAGTGAAGGATCAGCCCAGAACTACACGGGAGGAGCTTGTGAATGATCTCTCAGGAGCTGGGACCACAGTCACCAAACAAACCACTGGTAACACAATACGCCGCCATTGATTGAAACTCTCCAGTGGCCGCAAGGTCCCCCTCCTCAAGAAGGCATATATACAGGCATGAAGTTTGCCAATGAACTTCTAAATGATTCAGAGAAGGATTTGGAGAAAGTGCTGTGGTCAGACGAGACGAAAATTTAGCTTGTTGGCATTAATGCAACTCACCGTGTTTGAAGGAAGAAAAATGCTGACTATGACCCTAAGAACACCATCCCTACAGTAAAGAACAGAGGTGGAAACATTCTGTAAACAATCTGTAAAGAAGAGTGGACCAAAATCCCTCCTGAGATCAGTGCAAATCAGGTAACCAACTACAAGAAACGTCTTACCTCTGTGCTTGGTAACAAGGGTTTCTCCACCAAGTACTAGGTCATGTTTTGCTTTGGGATCAAATACGTATTTTACTCACTGAACTGCAACTCAATTTATAACATTTGTATGATGTGTTTTTTCTGGATTTTTGGTTGATTTTTTGTCTCTATCATTTAAAATACACCTATGATAAAATGTATAGCCCCTTCATTTCTTTGTAAGTGGGCAAACTTACAAAATCAGCAGGCGACAAATAATTATTTTACCCACTGTAAAAGTGCAGCAGTCTAGTGAGAACTGCTCCTATTCAATATTTTTTTTATCAGCTCCTTGCTTTGGCATGTTTTGAAAACATGTCAGTGCTTCTCGTGTGAATAAATAGCAGTTTAATATTGATCCATGCAGTTATTAACTTGCTTATGCATTTCGTCTCCGTTATGTGGTGCTTAATCCTTAAAATGGGCCAATCATATTTTCTGTGGCAGATAAATACTGTGGCTGATAAATAATTTCTATCACAGCTTAAAAGTAACAAACTAGCCACATGCTTCAATTGCAAAGCCTTGCACTTTCTGGTGCTTGTATTTTGTCATGCAATAACATGCGTTGCATTAAAATGTTTTTCTTATAGCTGCAGTCACATCACTTACCTGTAGGAAATGTCCCACAGGCACTTGGATCCTGTGGAAATCTTCTCTGCAGAGATGCCAGTCCTCTTCCTGGTGCTGAACTTCTGACATTGAGGAAGTTAATAGTTTCAGTTGTCCTGTGAGCTGTAGTGAAAAAGGTCTGATGGTGACCGCTCCTACTCCCCTCGCATCCATTGAAAAAGCCCATGCATAACCACTTGACCTCTGGAAGATTTACCCCCCTTCATGATGAGGCCAGTTTTTGTTATATGGCAATGTGTTATTTGAAATGAAATTATATCATTTTTTTTCACACAAATAGAGCTTTTTTTTATTTAATCACCACTGGGTTTTTTATTTTTTGCAATATAAATGAAAAGGACTGAAAATTTTGAAAACAAATGATATTTTCTCTTTTCTGTTATAAAAGATATCCAATAAACTCAAATTTTGTCATAAATTTAGGCAAAAATGTACTCTGCTACATGTATTTGGTAAAAAAAGTCCCAATAAGTGTATATTAGTTGGTTTGTGTGAGAGTTATAGCGTCTACAAACTATAGTATAAATACTGGAATTATGCAGCTTTTACTTTCTGACTGCCTATCACATTTCTTGAGGTGCTCAAATGCCAGGGTAGTACAAACATCCCACAAAAGGACTCCTTTTTGGAAAGTAGACACCCTAAGATAATTGCTGAGAGGTATGTTGAGTCCATGAAAGATTTATTTTTTTCCACAAGGTTTTGGAAAATGCTAAATTTTTTTACTCAAACTTGTCACTTGTCAATTATATTTTGCTCACACATGCCATGGATATATGTGGAATTACAGCCCAAAATATATTCTGTTACTTACAGAGTAATGGTAACAGTTTTCTGTTACTGAGTATGGGGATACCACATAGAGACTTTTTGGGAGCCTAGCCTCATACAGGAACCCGAAATCCAATGACACCTTTGAAAGCCTAAAGGTGTGCAATTTCCTAATTTCACTTCCTCACTACCTATTACAGTTTTGGAGGCCCTGAAATGCCAGGATAGCACCCCCTCCCCCAATATGACCCCTTTTTGGAAATTAGACATCCCAAGGAATTTAATAAGAGGCATGGTGAGTATTTTGCAAATCTAATTTTTTGTCACAAGGTTTTGAAAAACAAAGAAAAGAGAGAATAAATTTTCGTTCTTCATTTTCCAAAAAAATTGTGGAAACAAATGAGATCTGCAAAATATTCACCATATCTTGGGGGGGGGGGGGGTCATACTATTCTGGCATTTCAGGGCCTCCAATACTGTGATAGGTAGTCAGGAAATGTAAAGAGGAACTAAAGTCCTTTAAAAGCCTGAAGGTGCTTTTTGGATTTTGGGGTCCTGTACGTGGCTGGACTGCCAAAAAGTCTGCCATGTGTGGTAACCCCATACTCTGGAGAAGTAGCAAAATGTATTTTGGGGTGTAATTCCACATATACCCATGCCATGTGTGAGCAATATATCATTTAAGTGATAACTTTGTTTAAAAATATAATACATTTTTTGTAATTTTCAAAAAACTTGTAATATAAAATAATACCTTCTGCTGATTCAACTTGCCTCTCAGCAAATAGTTTGGGGTGTCTACTTCCAAAAATAAACAAGATATACCTGTGCTCAAATCCCAATAGCTTGCACATACATTTATCTATCAGGTGCTAATTGGGTGTAGGCATATGTTAAAACTAGAAATCCCGGAGGAATCTTCTGCACACTGCTAATTACCCTTTCCAGCAAACGCTGCAATAAAAAATAGGGATCTTTGATTCAGATATATTTCAATACATGTTTAAGCTGGCCAACTGCATCAAAGTAATCCCTCTATGGCCAGTCCTACTCTGCTCTGCCAACGCAAATTCTACTGTGGACACAACCTGAGGCAAACAGACACAAAGTGGGGGAGAGCTACAAGGTTTATATCTGGCTACTGACCTACTATGTTTCTAAGTTGTGTCCCCTCCCACTGCTTGTATAAGCAATCCTAACAGCTTATTACATGAAAGCTGACCGCTGGCTGAAGAAAATGATACCAGGATGATGCCTGTATCTGCAGGCATAATCCTGGTATAACCACTCAAAGTCCAGGGATGTACCAATACGTTGCTGGTCCTTGTTGGGATTATATGTTGTTTTATTTTCATGCAGCCTGTAGATTAAATGAAAAAAGAGAAGAAATCTCTGCCAGAAAAATTATGTAGTATGCCAACAATTAAAATATACCTGTCACAAGTTAGCTTGCAGCCTCTGGTGTGTTTACACTTACCTCCATGCTGCTCTTGATTCCTTCACATGTGTGTTGTTCTGTGTTCACCTATGGACGTCGTCTGCTATTCCCTGGGTTTTATGTCCTTCCCTTCCATCACTTGAGCAACGTTTGTTGTTGGAGCTCCCCTGTGTTCTACTGAGTATCTGTTTAGTATATCTGTGTACCGACCTCGGCTTCGTCCCTGACATCCCTCCTGTATTGTCTGCCCGTGTACCGACCCCGGCTTCATTCTGGACTTCGCTAGTTTTCTGCCTGTCCTGACAACGGCTTCCCAACTGGATCTCCTGTGTCTACTCCTGGTGTACCCTGTTCCCTCTAGCTGTCTCCTCTACCTCAGCTGGGTGTACATTTGGGCCGCAACCTGGTTCCAGCTTGCTCCAAGTCCATCCCCACCATCAGGGGCCCTGGTGAACAAGCAGACTGGGGCTTAGATTCCGCGCCCTGGGGAACCCCAAGCTGTGGTTTTATAGAGCTTACTACCATAGATGTGACAATACCACCACTTCTAATGTTGGGTATGCAAGAAATCTCTACCAAAAAAAAATGAAAAAAAAAATATGCCAAAGCATAGGAGTGATACACCCACTGACCACCTCAAGCCCCCATGCTTGGGCATATATGTTCTTTTTTTAACTGCAGATGATAAAGCTCATCCAGCAGTGCTGCACGCAATGACGTATATTCTAAGAGCACACCCTGTGGCTGTCAGAATAAACAGATCGGTGCTGCATTGAATGGCGTTCCTGCAAAGAAAGCAACAACGATTAACAATAAAACACAATTACAACAGAACATTAACTCAATAAAAGGACAACTATTTTTGACTTATTTATTTATTTAACTTTTTTATTTTTTTCACTTTTCCATTTTTTTTCACTTTTTTCTAACTTTATTTGTAAAACAGTAACCTTTCCAGACTGATTTTAGGGTCTCTCAAAATGCCATTTTCCTCACTACCTAACATCTTTCAAGAAACATCCCATTTGTCCTTCCACTTCACTGTGAGCATTTAATTATTTCTCCCCCTTTCTAAGTCGTGTATTTACAAGCCGGTGGGGGAAGCCCCAGCAATTAGGTCACATGGTGCCACATGAGCCAATTTCAAAATCATAAAGGTATCTAAATAGTGGCACGCTTGTATAAAAATTGTCCACATATAAGTGCTAACCCCATATGGAAAAAGGGTGACACCAAGTCCCAAACTATCTTACCACTGTTCCCCATGTAGTTTGGGCATCCAGAGGGCTCCACGTGACTATCTTTTCCCTCATAAATCCGAAAATTACATGTATAGCCTGTTTCCCTCTCACAGAGCTTATACATTTTGACCCCAGTTCTGGCATGCTTGCTGGGGAGAAACTGTTTGAAATGCAAGGCAGCCAGAAAAATGAATGAGGGATTCATCAATGCAGATGTTTTGTTGGTGCATATACTCATGTACAAATTTATTGTTAAGGTGATTTACGAGGTGCCAAATTTTGTAGAGCCTATCATATTTAGAGTTACCCCAAGGACAACAGAGTGTATTGTCAATAAAATGCATAAATCACATTATATTCTCATATTTATGCCCTGCCATGGTAGCAGATAACATGAACATATGATGAATCGGGTCTGTGGACCAATATGACCATGACTCATTCTTTGTAGTAATGCCCATGTTGAGGGTTAGGCCCAAAAAAACTTTAAATTTGGAAACTGTAATAGGTTTCCATGCAAATTGTCTGGCAAGGTGTGAATTTGAGTTGGCAGTGATAAATTGTTATGTGTATAAATTCCTTTGGTCCACAACCAATCCATACAAATTTTCTGTGAAAAACAGTTTGAAAAAATCAAGGGGAGTAGTTACATTTGCTATTTCCACCTGAATTCCATGTTGGGTAGTTAATGGGGGAAGTACAGGTGCTGAAGAATTTGTGGACTGCCAATCAGGATTTGGAAGCACATCCGAAAGGACACTATGGGCTCTACGGGCCTGTGTTTGAATTCTTGGTGGCTGGGCGACACTACTTGTGCTAGCCACAGCATCAGCTTGTACTGCACTTATGGGACTCACCACGTCACCAAGTGATTCTACAGACCTGGTATGTAAAAAAGCAGGATGTACTAGTCCGTTTGTGCTCACCAGCTCATCAAAAGGTAGTGCAGGACTAATATTGGCACTCTGCTGTATATGAGAATAGTCATGCAATTCTACAATTCTAACACCTCAGCAACTTGGCCACGGGGTCTGATACACCTGACCTTAGCAGAGACCTCTACTTCATCTTCTGACCTATCTGTCGGGGGGCCGCTACTGTCTACAGGTTCGTATTCTGAGCCTGATTCTGTCAGTGAAATTTCCCATTCGCTCTCACCTGACAAGCTTAGAATCCTGTGGGCCTCTTCACTATTGTACCTTTTGTTGGACATTTTGGCCACTAAATTTATAGGTACTTAGTGCGACTCACGGGAAAAAGAAAAATGTACTTGCTAGTGCTAGCAGAGATCATGCCTGATCTTGCTAACACTGCAGTTTTGTGTGTAATGTATCAAGTGACAGTGATCTATTGATACTGCACTTGCTGGGGAGGGGGGGGCAGAGGGGCTAAATGCAGGTGCTGGCAGGTTCTGTAAACACATTCACAGGATGAGCTCTGATTCAGTACAACCGATCAGCAGGTCAAATCCAAACATCATTGGATGGGATCTGATAAGGGATAGGTGCTTTACTGAATCAAAGCACAGCCAAGCTAATGTGCATGCTCCCAACCACAGGTCAGGAACACGGCGGGAGCGCAGATCACGCATATATAAGTGATTTTGCACTGAGAGCCCGTCCTGTAGCCATAAATCTGTTATAAGGTGGATGGCAACTGGATAGTTTACACTGCATGTAACAAGTTCTCTGAATGTGGGAGATAATCTTGTCAATTGACCCAAAGCTATAAATCTCTCAGTGCCAAAGTTTCAGCACCACGTATGTGTAATGAAGTATCTCCCACATCGTTCAGGCAGCTGGGTCCTATAGAAATCTTCTCTGCTGGTATTCCAGTCCTCTACATGGTGCTGAACTTCTGGCACTGAGGGATTTATAACTTTGGGTCGATTGACAAGATTATCTCCCTCATTCAGAGAACGTATTACATACAGTGTTAACTATGCATGGGCTTTTTCAACGGAAGAGAGGGGAGGAGGGGGCAGTCAAAATCAGACTTTTTTCACTACAGCTCACAGGGGACCTGAAGCTATTAGCTCCCTCAATGACAGAAGTTCAGCACCAGGAAGAGGACCGGAGTACCTGCAGAGAAGATTTTTACAGGATCCAGCTGTCTGCATGACGCGGATCATACTTCGTTAAAAGTAATGTGACAGACACAATGGGAAAAAAATAGATTTCTGACTAAACTTCAGCTTTAAGAATAGCTATTCATTTTAAATTAGCTGCCAAAATTCCAGAAAGACATGCAGCATTTTTTTTCAGATGCAGTGCACCACAAGGCATGTGCGAGGGAGCCTTAGTGTGTTGCAGTACCATTAAAAAAAAAAAAGACCCAGAATAGTAACACATGTGACATTCACTGTAATAACTCACACTTTACTGCAATGCACTGCAATTTATAAGTGTGATTCTGCCCTTAAAAACATCTTCCAAAAATAGGCAATACCAAGGTTACAGTAGATCTTTCAGAAAACCTCCAGTATGAATCTAAAGTTATTTAAATAGCATAACATAAAATCTCCACAGTTTAATATTAATGATAAAGGATTGATGTACTGCAGTTAATTCTATATAATTTACATTTAGAGAAATTTGAGATATTCCTACATTTTTGCACT
Source organism: Staurois parvus (assembly GCF_062004578.1). NCBI lineage: Eukaryota > Metazoa > Chordata > Amphibia > Anura > Ranidae > Staurois > Staurois parvus. The sequence continues at coordinate 13,546,169 of NW_028318039.1, read as the reverse complement.
ATAAAGGATTTGTTTAATTCCTAGACTCCGGTGCCATTTACATATATAAAAGCCTAGAATCATCATAAATTTTAAAAACTATAGCTAGGCAAGAAAATCTAGTAACTCCCTTAGGTAATACATTCTTTCAGTGTTTAGTTTTATAATAGATAAGAGCAGGCAAACTAGCCATCTGCATCCATATTTTTCTGAGTTTTATGAAACTAGTAAAATAATATGAAAAATGGTTATAGTAGCAGGAAAGTTTTATATATATAATGTTTTAAATGTCAACAAAGAATTTATTGTGTTTTCATATCATAAGTACAATGCAGCAAAATAAATTGTTAACACTTGCACAAGGACAAGAATAGGAAAGTGTACATATACCAATAAAAATAAAATAAATACAAAATACAGGATTGGAATGACACAATGATTAAAAATGTTGTGATGATATTACACCTTCTATGGTACAGCAAACTGTAAATGCTCCACTTCAGTTTGAAGGAGCAAAGCTCTACAAAGTAAAAACTATTTGATGATGCTTATTCAAAAATGCTTTATTTGATTATTGCAATCATAGCTAATGCTATTTGAGGTTTTATAGTTGCATGCTTTTTGCATGTCTCATCCAATATGTCCATCAACACTTACTAAGTTTCTCTCCACTTTACCAAATGATTGCTGGCATTGTCATAATCATGACCATAAAAAACAAAACAAAAAAGACTTCACCTGTAGTTCTACTTCACTCCTCCTAGCATTCCTAGAACACATCCGCTTTCCACTCAAATTTTCCACCCTAGCACAAATCCTCTCCCCCCTAATCCCCCCTGTAGCATAAATCCCCCCAATTTTGCCTCCTAGCACAAATCCCCCTAAATCCCTCCTCCTAGCACAACACCCTCCAAATTACCCTTCCCAGCACGAATCCTTCTTCCCCACCCAAATCCCCCCTCCTAGCACAAATCCCCCCTCTTAGCACAACCCCTCCCAATCTCCCCTCCTAGCACAATTTCCCCCCCATTCCCCCCTCCTAACACATATCCCCCCAATCTCCCCCCCTCTCCTGATACAACCCCCCCAACCACCTCTCCTAGCTCAAATTCCCCCCAATTACCTCTCCCAGCACAGATCCCATCAATCCTCCCTTCTGACACAATCCCCCACCAATCCCCTCTCCAAGCACAAACCCCCCCAATCCCCCCTCCTAGTAAAATTCCCCCCCACCCCCCTCCTAACACAACTTCCCCAAATCCTCCCTTCTACCGCAACCCCACCACCAATCCCCTCTCCTAGCACAAATCCCCCCTCTAATCCCCTCTCCTAGCATGAATTCCCCCCAAATACCCCCTCCTAGCACAACCCTTCTCCCAGTCCTCCCACCTAGCACAAATCCCCCCCTCCTAGCACCTTCCACCAATACTTCCTCTTAGCACAACCTCCCCAATCCCCTCTCCTAGCAGAAATTCCCACAAATCCCCCCTCCTAGTACAAATTCTCCCCATGCCCCCTCCTAACAGATATCCTCCCAATCCCCTCTCCTAACACAAATCCCCCCCAATCCTCTCTCCTTGCATAAATTCCCCCCATCCTCTCTCCAAGCACAAATCCCCCCCCCCAATCCCTTCTCCTAGCAGAAATCACCTAATCCCCTCTCCCAGCAGCAATCATCTTCATCATCCTCCTTCAGTCCCCCCTTTTAGCACAAATCCCCCCTCCCCCTCAAACTTCTCTCCTACTCCTAGCTCATTCCTTCTCCTAGCACAAATCCCCCCCCCCCAATCATCCCTATTATGCTTCACAGCACAAGTAGCCCCCACACCCCCCTCTTGCACAAACCTTTCATCTCAGCAAATTATTGTTACCCCTCCTTTCATTGTGTACAGCTTCCCCAGCCTGTAAGCTTCCATCCCCCCTGAACTTACAGGAGGGAAACCAGGTATAGATACGGGTTGTGTATGATTACCCCACCCCCATCTCCTCCAATGACCACTCATCTCTTGGCAGCAGGTCATTGAACATTTAACATGCCGATGTAAGAGCGATCCTGTGTCATCTGCTTTATGGAGGATTGCTTCACTGACAGGTTCTCTCCTGTCATTTCTCCTTTGAAGGCTTCACTGCTTCAGGCTGCTCTCCCATTGTCCCAGCCATGAGTGCAGGGATGGGGGAAGGCACTTACTGGCCAGCACAGCATCCATAGAAAGAATCTGGGGGATTTAGCTCACCCCAGCACTCCCCTAGATCTGGTCAAGGCTGGGAGTGAGGAAACCAGTGGCTGTGGCTACGCCCTAGGTGGCAGTGTGCTCTAGGAGGTTGCCTAGTTTGCCTAGTGGTAGCACTGGCCCTGCAGACAGGGTTAATTATGGTAACACAGACAAACCAGAATAGAGCATCTAAAAGAGGAAAGCTGCTAATCTTTTTTTATTATGTTATCTAAATGAGTAGCAGAGTCCAAATATTGCCCCTTAAAAGTCAAAGTCCATACAAATTCTATCACATACCTTCCTCACTCCCACACAGCCATACTCTCTCTATTTCTTGGTTGATAGTGCCACTGGGTTCTTCCTACAGCATTGCAGCAGATGAATGATCTGCACCTACTTAAAGGACCTGCTCCCACATGTGCAATCATTCCCTGAGCATTGCTTCTCCCCGCATCCAAGCCCCTTTCTTGTGCACTTGTTTCAGCCTGTTTATTCCTCGGATTGTCTTCCCATGTAGCAACCTTGGTTGCCTCAGAGCTCTGAGGAAGGGGACACATCCCTGAAACGCTTCAGCTTGAAGACACTACTAACAGTTGGGAACACACCACGTTGGTTGACCATCAGTAATCCTTGTCATGCATATTCTCTCTGTTGTTTGTGAGTATGAATTTGGCTTTTCTTGATTTCTCCTAATAAATCTTGGGTAATGTGCTAGGCCTTTGCACCCCCTGTGTGTTCTTTTCCAGTTTGTGGTTGGATTCCCCTTTCTGAGGAGGGCTGCATTGCCTATTCACTATCCCAGAGGAGATATTAACCCTACCATATATTCCAGTCTGGTGACTTTTCTTTTGAGCACTGGAGAAATTGTTTGCAAACCTCCTAACAACTAACTATATACAATATATACAAAATGGGGAACACATAAAAGCAGGAAAAACTGGAGATGCAGAGAGCAGACAGGAACTGGGATCAGAAACAAGGGGAGCAGGTACAGGGCAGCAGGATGCATGGTACAGCATACAATGCAGAAACAGAAACAAGATAATGGCTGGCAGTATCTGGCAGCTAGCAAAACACTGGGAGAGGCACTAATAGGGAGGACCTAAATAACCTCCCAGCAGCCAGCATAGGATGGAAACTGATTACTGGGATCTGCTGGTTGTTGGGAAACACCCGCTGATGGACACAGGAACTACAACCTTCCACTCTGGGAAGCACAGTGCCACCGGCAGGTGATCCAGGCTCTGACATGTATACAGCTCCATTTTGTCCATAATCCTCATCCAGTTTTGAACCACCTCTATTACTTTGCTATCACGTACCTGGTGATGGAGGCCAATGGAGAGAGGGCTTCCCTTGTGGATAAGTTCTGGACTCCCCTGAGATTGGGACAGCGGGAGTCAGGCCAGGAGTGCTGGTTGGTGGTCCACTCAGAAGCACAGCTGGTGCACGGAGATAGGTCTGCAGACAGGAGGCACCTGTGCATGGTATGCAAGCCCTTCCAGGATTTAGGTGTTTACTGGGTAGTAGGTTTAAGCCAAGGTCAGGTACCAGGTGGGAATAAGAGCAAAGTCAAATGGGATAGCCGAGGTCATACACAGAGGAGCGAGAGAGAGAGAGAGAGAGAGAGAGAGAGAGAGAGAGAGAGTATCCGTAAGCCAGGCCGAGGTCAGATCAGGGATAAGGCAGAGTAGACAGGTCCAGGAGCAAGCCTAATCGGTAATAGGAGATCACGGGTCAAGTCACAGAAAACAGGAACAGGGCACGGGGAGCTAGAGATCATCCAGTAACTAGAGGAAGTGATGAGCCTCCTTATAAAGGCTGTCTGGCACCAGACTGAGCCTGATGTGTACTTCTGCGGCCATGTAGAGTACTGGCAGAAATGCCAGATCTTCCAGAACTCCTGCCCTGACATTTGCACATCCATGCTTTACAACAACAGGTGATCTCTTTTCTGGTATTGTCTAAATGTACTAATAATACCTTCCTTAGCTACATAAACTCTGCCCCCATGTGTACTGGATCTTTGGACAAATTTTGTCATGGGGATGTCAAAAAACCTGTTTGGGCAAGGTCCTGCCAATACCCCTTCTGCTTCCCCTTCCATCGCATTACAATTCCTTCTGAGATGTCTTTTGAGAAAAGGGCGTGGACTAACTTTTTTCTCACTATGCTATTGACTGTTTTTGAGCTCATGTCAGCAACATTTCTTCCAAACTCCAGTAACTTTCTTTTGATAATTTAAAGTTGGATCTCACAGGGGGGCATGTCATTTAATTAGGGATCAGGATATTATCAAGTGGAAGATGGCCTTTAACACCAGGGAAGGAAATTACGAGAACCTTGTGGTGCACTTCTGCTTATGCCTTCTGTGATCTTATGTATATTTGTGTTATAGCATTGCATTTTTCCCAGTCCTGTACATCTACCATCTTCATGTGAAAATGGTTCTACAGAAGCTTTGGGACAACAATCCTGAAACAAATTCCTTTTTCAAACAAATCCAGGTACCATTTCTGGACTACATTATTATGGATCACGGTCATCATATGGATCTGGCCAAACTACAGACTAAACCCAAATGGCCTCAGGCTTCAGGGCTAAAGGCGAGTCAAACCTCAACATTCTGATATCACCAAATCCTTTTCCTTTTAGGTTGATTCCTCATTCGTTGGCGTAGACAGGGTAATTTGGCCTGCAAGAATAGTGATATCTTTTGGAAGGTTGTCTATATCACAGCATTATAGTTATAAAAGATCACAAAACCTTCAATATCTGAAATCTGTTTAGCAACTCCCCACAAACTAATCCCCCACACTCTTCTTTGCCAGACCTAATTTTGCATTACTTTTCAGCTGGTTTCCACACATGTGGATGCTATATTCCGATCCTTTGATGTTGCCAACATGGAGAGTTGCCACAACTTGCAACCTATTATTTGCTGCAACTGTTTTCTAGACACTGCCTATCTTCATGTCACTCATCTTCCCATGGAAGGTTGTTTGTAGCACTTTCATCCTAAACCTCTTAGATGGGCATTATTCTAAACTTTCAGGACATTGTGGTGTGCAACATTTTTGTGATTTTCATCAACACACCATTCAAATCATCTCTGACAGGGGAGTTCAGTTTACAGCTTAGGCTTTCGGAGAGTCTTTTCAGTCCTTTGGAATCAAGTTAAACATTCCATCTGTAGTCTAACATTCAAAGGAGAAAGGTCAATTAAAATTTTGAACAATACCACCGTGCCCTCATTTTTTCCCACCAATATTAAGTCTCTTAATATTCACACCGATGCCAGAACTAGAAAAGTTCCTTTTCTCACAATTTCTGCCAGACATCCATTCAGACCATTTCCCCATTTTCCCCTTCATGCTACCATAGATACAGCGGAAACTCAGAAATTCTTTAACTCCATCTGGGAAGAGGTTTCCAAAAACCAACATCTGGTGGCTTTGAGGTACAAATAGCTATGGATCATCAGTGCTGTAAGGAACTCAAACTCCTGCTCAGTAACAAAGTCTGGCATTCTACCAGAAGCATTTACCTTTTGTATAGCCTTAGCAAAATTTTCTTCTGGGTTTATTGTCCCATTTTCCATCATCCCCCAAATGAATCTGATTTCCTACAAAGTCTATCTGCCTTATCATGTGAAGATCCCCAACCCATCCTACATGTCCATTCCAAGACCACTTGTTATCAACAGGTTCCCCTGTTCTTCACCTTTTCCTGTAATTATTACTATGGACAGTATGAAGTTGAGAAAACCTTGGATTCTAAATACTTTAGGGAGCAACTCTATTATTTAATTGACTGACAGGCTATGGTCCAGAGGAAAGGTTTTGTAGACCAAATGTTTCAACTTCCCTTCTGCTGACATAATTTACCTTCAAGCCTGTCTCTAAAACCTGTAGAGGGACCTGTCAAGCACAGAGTACAGTCACTTCCCTTCCTCACTCCTGTGACCTCAGGCTGCCTTTCCCCCACAGCCTTGGTGCTTCTGGGTTCCTCCTGGTAGCTCCCCCCTTAGGGATTCAAAATGTGTGCAAGTGTCAAATGTCAGCATATAAACACACAACTTTTAAAATTGCATGTAAGCGGTTCTCCCCCCCTCACTTGTGAAAGAGCAGATGTGACAGCTGTAGGATAAAGCAAGCATGATGTTGGGATTTCTTTTCTTCTAATGGAATCTATAATTTCTGCAATACTGGTGAGTTTTTAGTGTGCAGTGTTGGGCTTTAAGTGCCCAGGAAATTCTCAGAATGGAATTTTCAGGAAGTAGTTCTCCATGACATCGCTGCTTACATATGGTATCAGTCAAATATGGGAAATGATGGCGTAACAATGCCCAAATTTGATTTTAGCAAATTTATAGCATGGGAGGTCAGACTGTTAAGAAAGTATTATAGTATTTATGGCAAAAGGTTTTTGAGCCCAATTAATTAGATAGTGTTTACTCACCTCTGTTATCAGCCTATTTTCAAAGTCCGATTCCAACTTGGGTCAAAAATAATTGAATGGATCCTCACAGCCCTGAAAAAAAAACAGCTGTGGGTGCTATATTCACCTTCTCTGCAGTGCCCAGCAGACTCACCCCGCACCTATCAAGTGCTGTTCCCCTCCTGGATTAAATGTTACCTATCATTCATAGTTAAAGGAATCATGGATAATTGTCATAGTAAGACCACTGCACAGTTATCTTAGTTGGTGTTTTACTAGGAGTTTTATGAATCTCCAAGGGTGAATCGGGTAGCAACAGAGAAAGTAGGTTTCTATAAATGTGTAGCAATTTTCATAAATGCTGGAACCACAAAGATTTATAGGTAGCCTTCAGAACTGAGGTAGACCTTCAGGGCATGACTTAGTGTTACTGAATGTGGGACTTGAACAGCAGTTAGGGCTTGTTCACACTTGACTAAATTTCTAACTCTTAACAAATGCTCCTATAGCATTAGTATGGACATTAGGCAGGTGTTAATTAGCTTTTGTATGGGTGTTAGACTGGCATTTTACAAGCCTTAAAAATGCTCCCCAAATGCCCTATGCGCAGTTTTGAAGCATTTTACAAGGGTTAAAACCTGACCACAAATGCCTATGATAAACTGTAATGTTATTAATGGCCGCAACCTAACTGCAAACGTCCCCACTAACCCCTGCCAACACGTTGGCAGAGCATCATCATAGACTTGAATGGGAGGCGTTAAAAGGCTTCAAACTCCTCCAGACTCAACAAGAGGCTTCAATGTTTTGATAATGTGAACAGCACTGTGTGCTGTCCATAGTATCATTTGCATAAGCGTTTGAGGAGCTTTAAAAATACCACTCAAACTCTTGCTTTCAATGCTAGTGTGAACTAGGCCTAAAATTGACAAGACCTGGTAAAATCTGATTGCATAATTTCATATTCTAACAGCTAGGTAGTGTGAGGGTTGACCAGATTTTGTAGTAATGAAATAGGTTGTTTAGGAGAGGCCTCATATTACAAAGTTCCTGGGTAATCTAAAGGAGGGACATTCAGGTATTTATTTAATCAATTCACTCATCTGAGTTTTCACTACCAAAAACCTCCTTTACACCCCGGTCACACAGATCCCGACTTTGAAATCATGCGACTTACAGTGAAGTCATGCAATATCAAAGTTTCATGACATGCTGATTTGAGGTGCGATTTGCAAGACATCTGACACAGGTGTCTATGCAAATCACACCAAAAGTAGTGCATACGCTACTTTAGAAAATGGTGCGGCTCCGACCAAGTCAGAACCACACCGATTTAAAAACTCTTCTAATGCAGGAAGCTGTAATTTGGATTTATTTTTAAGCCTGATGGGGTAACTTTAAAGCTGATGTCTGGCCAGATGATCTATCCCCCCCAAAGAAAAAATAATCATTAAGTTAAAAAATGCACCAGGTACTGAGTCTTCTATGTTTTGAATTGCAGACTAGGATTCTTTGTAAGGAGTCCATGGTGCTACCTGAGTGCCATGTAGTGGTAGGGTCCTCTCAGAACTGCGGGGACGTGATGATATCATAAAGAAACATAACAACAACACCAGTCAACAGCAGGCCTAGTAGCCAGCACTCGATGGACTGGTGGGTATTCATTCATCAGGTCTGGTTAAAAAATGCTAGTGTTATTTTATTGAGAAAATGGGTGGGAAGAGGGTAATAGGGATGGATTGTAAACTGTATAAATATTATGGAGGTATCCAGATTATCTACAGAGTTATTATTAAGTTAGCTGACACTGCTAAATTTGGCCCAGGAATCTAGGTTTCAATGACTTCTGGTTATGAAGGGGTTAGCATTATTTGTAACTTTTTCTACCAACGCTATACGCAACATAGTGCATAACATTTTTGAAGCTTTGATTGTGGAGCAATTGTTAAACAGAATAGCAAAGTGCTGTCTCTCTATCCTCCAGTTTCAAAAGCTTTATCCAAAAGTATATTTTTAGCACATTAAGACGCTTCAGCACAATTTGCAATTCAATAACGCATACAAATATACCTTCCTCACAGATTGCAGACAACTTTATATAGCTTTAATACATTTCTCTACAAGTGTTTCTCCTTGTTCCTTTTTCTTTATATTCATATTCTCTCCTAATTTTGAGTATAATAAACGCTGTAAAATGTAACAATGTCATTGTGAACAAAGTGTGTGTTCAGTATTATTACTTTTGCTGTTTTTTTTTACAGCTTTATGTAAATTGGTGTTGGTCAAGATGTTACATTTATGTGGACCTTAAAGCAACCGCATATTCAACATTCTGTGACCTATTAGATTGCTTTTGGTACCGCTGAAATTAGAGGTGAAAGCATATCAATGTGTCCCAGAACATGGGGTGAAGGCTTGTCCTGATACCAATCCAGAGAGTAAGTGTAAAGAGGAAAGGATTTCCACTACTCCTGACCAGCGCAGGTGAATAAGTGATAAGGAGTGACCTTAGCATACATGTCTCCACCAAACCACACACCCAGGCATTTCACACTGCCCACCAGGGCTTAGCCATATGGTAATGACTTCCTTATGACTAATACTGGGTACACACTAACAGTTTATTTTTTTCATTCAACTCAGTAGGCTAAATGAAAAAAAAAATGAAGAGCTCGGGAGCAGCTTGCTGTACTAACTATGCAATGTTAGTACAGCGATCTCCCTGCTAGCTTTTGTGGTCTGACAGGGGGACTGCGCCAACGCCGGAACACACAGGTCAACGTACGCAGCTATTGGCTGCGAGCACTGATCAGATGCCCATTGAATGCTGGTTTTCCAGTTCGACAGAAGTCGGCTGTTTGGCTGGCTTCTGTTGGATAGGTTGGTGTACATATGGGCCGAATGTTGGCCAGTTTCTGTTGAACCAGCCAATACCGACCAATTTTCAGCCCCTTGTATATGGGGCTTAGGCCCTAGTTGGAGGGGTGTAATGTATCAGGGTGTGTGGTTTGGTGGAGACATGTAGGCTGAGGCAGCTCCTTTATTTAATCCGGCTGTTTAGGAGTAGCGGTGATCCTTTCCTCTTTACCCATATTCGACATTAGTAAATCCTTACTAGTATGGTAGAGTAGGCTGTTCTTGTCTCTCCTGGTTTCCTATTCAGTTCCCTGAAAATACCTATTGTGCATAGTATAGTATGCAGATCCATGGCTGCCAGTCATAGTGTTGTGTACCCATATAATTGTGAACCAGTTCTACAGGACTAATAGCATTTGAGAATTCAGAGAAAAATTGGGCATACTAGCAGTTTATAAAAATATTGTCACCTTGCCTATTCAGGGCATATTGGTAGTGTCTTTGTAAAGGTTCCCCCTGAATCCCTGATACTCAACATGTCAGCTCTCCCTCTTTTCTCTTGCAGCTTGCAGTTTGAATGAACAAAACCATGGGGGAGCATGAAAATGGACTAGGGGGTGGCTTTTAAAGACACTTTATCACTTTGCCCAGAACCTGTGATTTTGCCAAGCAACAATATCAGATTCTATTTGATTTGTGCTGAAAGTAAATTACTATGGCAAGCAAATCTGAGCCCACGCCTGTTATTGATAGAGGCTTCAAAATATTATATTTATTGTATTAAATAATTTTATTCCCCAGAATACATACATGCAGATTTGTTTAAATCAAAGAGAATTATATGATTCATTAGTCACACTTGCCTGGATACCTGAATTGTGTAATTGATTGCATATAAGACAGATCTGCATGTAAATATTCAGTCCAAATATTTTTAAATCAGCTTTTCTTCTGATTTAGTCATCATTAGTTGATTGTGCTTTACAGACAAGCAGTTAGGCAATTTCTTTACTTGTGATGACGGATCACAGTCATTTGTATTTCAAGATATTCACTCTATCAAAAAATAGAAAGTAAACCTCTGTAAGTAGCACAGCGTTATAATTGGTCAAGAAAAGTACAAAACAAATTCTTCTTTTCTTATGGAAGTTCCCTTTTTGCCCCCAACCCATTGAGAATCAGCATCTAGTGCCACATCTGTTTTAGGATTAGCCTGTCCATTACACATTATCATTGGTAACAGTAGTATAACTGTAAATAATGACTATACAAAGGAGGCTACATGTGCCTTCCTTTGCGTATTGGTGTTTGTGGTAATTAATCTTTCTTTTTTGTTCAATCTTAAATGCTGCTTGCAAAATTATATGGCTTTCCAGCTTTTCAGAGGAGGTCTTTTTAGGATCTCTTTTTGTTCAGTTGACATTTTGCTTAGCATCAACATACAGAGTCATTCACTGTTTCCTCTTTTTGTTGTATGAAAAAAAATGTAACAGTTATAAGTTATATATAGTAAACAGTGTAATCTATCACATTCACTGATATGATGTTCATATAGCTACTTGCTGACCGCCCCATAGTAGATGTATTGCTACAGGGCGGCACACTGTGCAAAATCACGTATATACTGTATAAACGATATTGCCTTTCTGGGTAGGGGGGCACGCCACCCTACCTGCACTGTCATTAGCTCCCAGAAATGTCAATCACCGGTTCCCGACCCCGGAGCCCCACACAGCCACTTTTAAAAAATTAGCTGTCAGAACAGGGGATGGGTGGGAATGGAGCCAGTCATTTTGTAACATGTTACTTGTTACACCCTGATTATGGGTGTAACATGTTATGGAAGGTGAACTTATCCTTTAACCACTTGCCTACCAGGCACTTTTATCCCCTTCCTGCCCAGGCCTTTTTTCAGCTCTCAGCTCTGTTGCACTTTGAATGACAATTGTCATGCAACACTGTACCAAAACAAAATTTTAATAATTTTTTTGAGACAGATAGAGCTTTCTTTTGCTGGTATTTAATCACCACTGGGGTTTTTATTTTTTGCTAAACAAAATAAAAGAGACTGAAAATTTTGAAAAAAAAAGTTTTTTTTATAAGTTTCTGTTATAAAATGTTGTAAATAAGTAATTTTTCTCCTTCACTGATGTGCACTAATGAGGCTGCAGTGATGGACACTGATAGGCTGCACTGATGAGGAGGCACTGATAAGTGGCATTGATGGGCATTGACAGGCATCACTTGTGGGCATTGATAGGCATCACACATACATGGCACTGATAGGTGGCACTGATGCGCACTGATAGGTGGCACTGACTGGCACTAATAGGTGGCACTAATTGGAACTGTTAGGCAGCACTGATTAGAACTGTTAGGCAGCACTGATGGGCACTGATAGGCAGCACTGACTGGCACTGATAGGTGGCACTGATTGGTGGCACTGATAGGTGACACTGACTGGCATTGATAGGTGGCACTGACTGGCACTGATAGTTGGCACTGAAATGTAGCTCTGATGGGCACTGATATGTGGCATTGATGTGTACTGGTAGGCACTGATATGTGACATTGATGTGCATTGATGGGCACTGGTATGTGGCATTGATGGGCAATTATAGGTGGCATTTATGGGCACTGACAGGGCTACACTGATCATCAGTGCCCTGATGATCAATGTAGATGTCCCTTATGAGGAATGCCGATTACCGGCTCTCCTTATGCGCTGTCAGTGTGAGGAGAGGGCTGCCAATAACTGGCAATTCCTATTTACATGTTGTGATGATCACGGCGTCAGACCCCAGCCCTTCTCACCAAACTCGTGACCGAAGGACTAGCCAATGTAAAACCACGTTGTCACGTGCGTAACAATGCTACGCCCAGCTGCACTCTGCACAAAGATTTTCCAGCTAATGGACCACAATCTGTGTATCTGCAGCCTGGGAGCGATTGGTACTGGGTCAGGTTAATTATGCAATTAACTCTTCACACTGCCACCACCTCCTTTTTGTACAGAGAAAGAGGAAACTCGGCAATATCAGCAATAACACTATGATGTTTGCATAAGCGTCGGTATACCACTGTCACCGCAGGCAGAGATATACTGAAGTTTAAAACACACACACATTAGTGCTCTTCAGAGACAGGGGTTCTTAGTTTGCATTAAACAGCTTTAGAAACAGTTCAACACTTTCAGAAAGTAAGATTTATTACTAAAAGGTCAAAAGGGTGCAATAAAAATATTTACAGAAAAAAGATGTAGCCAATATATATATATATATAAATATACAGAGAGCAATAACACAGCAAAGAGATAACAGAAAGAAGTTTAGAGGGATAAAGTACTTGCCATCAGCCTTGGTTTAAGCAGATCAGGTTTCCTGAGCCAAAAGGGTGCCTTATCTCCCAAAGTTAGTTCCGATGTTAAAAAGGGAGAATCTTCAACAACTTTCAACTCAGCTTAGCTTAGCTTTTTCTAGGAACTCAGCAGGGTGTCTCCTTAAAGCAGAGAACCAATCGCCTCATTTGGGGAGGGGTGTTGTAGGCAGGGAGCTCAGGCTATGACCAAATCCCTCACAAATTATACTATAGTCAATAACGTTTCCTAGGTACATGTAACATCCTATCCATGGGTAGATTAATACGCAGACGCATCTGCTGAACGTCTATATATGAAATATGACATACCTGGGGGGATGGTTGAGGAGATATCATTTTCTGCTCTCCTGTAGATGTCAGATAGGGGATGTAATATACCAGACGACTTTCATTAAAGTGACCGGTCTGAATATATGCCTGTTTTTTTTGTAAGTCTTTCATAATCCAAGATATGTAATCATAGGGGAAAATGGATGTTGAATGTGGTGTCTGGTTTACTGTTTATCTGGAATGTCTTTGAGCTCAGCGAGGGACGTGGATTATGGCTTTACGATCCCTTTCCAAGCAAGAGTCTTGCAGACATATGGGCACCAGCTAATTGGGGTTTATAGCCATGACGCCCTCCCAATGCGTTTGCTGCCCGTGATCTCTGCATCAAACAGACACATGTCACTCAACAGAGAGGGAGGGGGGATATCGGAGGAATCTGATTTGGGAGAGAGAGATACAAGATGGAGGGGTTTGGAGCAAAATGGATAACCTCGTCCATCTCTGTGTGCACGATTGCTACACATGTGATCAGCTGTGATTGGATACAGCTGATCACATGACAGAGGCGATGTCATCGGCTCTTTACTCTGATCGGTGATGCACCCTCCGGGGGGGGCACATGTGCAGTTAGAGTGGGGGGATGTCATATGACGTCCTCCCAGAACGAGAGAACCGCCGCCTGCCCGTCATTTCCTTATATGGCGGGCAGGAGGTGGTTAAAGTATAACTAAAGGCAAAACTTTTTTTTTTAGTGTTGTACAAAGTGGAGAGGGATTAGAACAGCTATCAGTTTATTTATATTGCTATTTGTGCCCCCATTAGAGAGGTTCACCCTCTCTATTTGTCCTGTTTACCCTTATCACTGAAAATTACATCAAAGATAATCCCTAATTTGGGTTGTTTCCAGAACAGTAATAAGAGGTAAATCTTCCAATGCGAATGCTACTTCTGATGACTCTGCAGACAACCAGAGATGTAGTCACTTTGCAGAGATTTTCTCTCACTTCCTGTTCTGCTTATGGGACAGGAAATGAAGGGAAATCCCTCCAATGAGACACAAAAAATAAATAAAATAAATTAACCTTTTAGAGTTTGTGACCTCCCCTTACTGTATCCAAAATAAAAACAAAAGTTCTACTTTGTTGAGGGAAATTTACTATAAGTGGAGCAGACAGAATCTGGAGCAGATGTGTAGAGTAACCAATAAGCTTTGATCTTCAGCTTAAGTCTTGAAAATTAAAATTAGAAACTGATTGGTTCCATGCAGAACTGCTCCAGTCTTAGTAAAATTCCCCTCAATGTGTATCCTTTAAAAAAAAAAAAAAAAATTGAAAATGACAGGTATTGCATGGGCTCTTTTTGTCATCATTAAAAGAACATGTGATTTGACAAAGTGACATAATAATGCATCCGAGGAAGGATCAGCAGTTGTCTCTAGTAGTGCTTTCTACCTGTTCATTACCAGCATTGCTAAATGGCAAAGTGAATAGGCTTACTACTGGGGAGGCTTTCTGGAGAAAAACACAGCCTCTTCCTGTCTCTCCTTCTCCACCACCTAACCAGGGTCACTGAAATTCATAGATGGGTATTCTAGGGCATAAGGATTCTCAGGTTTATAAAAAAACAAACTAAGGATTTGTACACACAAGTGTTTTGGGGGCAGTAAAACTCTGTGGTTCAGCTGCGCTTTTACTGGCCCCCAACTGCTACCCCCTTCAGCTGCAGAGGAAGCGGGCGAGAGTGTACACATGTTGTGGCCACAATGCTTTGTTTCACGGCCACAGAAGGAATCAAAGAAACATAGAAAAGTGATGGCAGAAAAAAGACTAAGTGGTCCATCGAATCTGCCCATTTTTTTTTTACCCCCTGTCACTTTCTATGGACAATTGGCAAGTCCCGGCAACTGTATGCAATGCAATTTCAGTGTACTAGCGTTGGGCTGAAGAGGTTACAGCAGGTGGTGAGGAGGCAATACGATGCTTCCTTACTGCCTCTAAAAAGCATTCTGAAAAGTGATCTGAATGTGGAACACTCTTCAGAGACCAACATTAGTGTGAGTGAGCCCTAAAAAACATTTAATTTAAAAATGATTTCAAGCATTATGGAAAATGTTTATGTGAAATCAACTAACCATTGCTCTATTGCATTCTTATCACAACTAGTCTGTATGATTATGGCTAAATCAACACAGTGCAGTTGATTTACTAAAGGCAAATGGACTATTCTCTTTCCAAGATAAGTTGCACTTTGCAAGGGAATTTCCCCCAGAGCTTAGTAAGCAAAAATACTTTTTTTTTTTAATTTTCCTTGCATCTGAATGTGTATACATTACAAAGTAAAATTTCACCATTCTGGGGAAAATTACCTTGTAAAGTGTAAACTCCATTCTAAAGTGAATCTGCCTTAATAAATCAACCCCAGTGGGTAAGCATATGAATGAAAATAGATGGTCTAGCAATGGGTGAAATGTCTTTAAAAGAATTAAATATTCACTGGGGACAACATACTTATGGGTGCTATGTATGTTGAAGTGTGGACCCTGTATCCTAGTTGGGGATTAAGTGTAGCTTAGACCTCATGGTGTTTACTAGAGATGAGCGAATCGAACATGACGAAGTGGAATTCGTTCCGAAGATTTGGAAAAATTCTATTCGCGACGAATCCGAAGATTAGCAAACTTCGGATGCACGAATCGAATTTTCCCAAAAATGGCGGCGACATGTGTGGCGACGGAGAAAATGGACAGAGAAGATGGGGCGGGGATCTCTGGGAAGGCGCGCAGACAAGGCGCGCTGACCCATAATGCATTCATGACATGTGATCGCATTAGCCAATCAGCAGCCAGCCAGCACTGTGTAATGGTGGAGCTATAAATCGCGGCCATCTTAGAATTCTCCATTAGCCTCCGATCATTCAAGAGAGACAGACCTGTGTGTATTAAGGGACAGAGTTAGGGCCACAGAGACTTTAGGGCCACAGAATCGTTACTCAGGGACACAGAATCGTTACTCAGGGACACAGAATCGTTACTCAGGGACACAGAATCGTTACTTAGGGCCACAGCTATCAAAGAATCGAAAATTTAAAGTGACATACACCCTTTTTTTTTTTGGTGGCTGTCGTGCACAGTTGGTGCTGCAGTTTGCCGATTGTGCAAAGTAAACTGACTTTCTGCTTCACAACCACTATTGTACGTTCAAAGAGTTAAATCCATTTACACGCCGGCTGGCGGTAATATTTTTTGGGTGATTAGTGCATTCCAGTGACACAAACGTACAGTTTCCAGCCAACGGCAAGCTGCAATTGACCGATTGTGCTAAATAAACTGACTTTCTGCTTCACAACCACTATTGTACGTTCAAAGAGTTAGATCCATTTACACGCCGGGTGGCGGTAATATTTTTTGGGTGATTAGTGCATTCCAGTGACATAAACGTACAGTTTCCAGCCAACGGCAAGCTGCAATTGACCGATTGTGCTAAATAAACTGACTTTCTGCTTCACAACCACTATTGTACGTTCAAAGAGTTAAATCCATTTACACGCCGGCTGGCGGTAATATTTTTTGGGTGATTAGTGCATTCCAGTGACATAAACGTACAGTTTCCAGCCAACGGCAAGCTGAAATTGACCGATTGTGCTAAATAAACTGACTTTCTGCTTCACAACCACTATTGTACGTTCAAAGAGTTAAATCCATTTACACGCCGGCTGGCGGTAATATTTTTTGGGTGATTAGTGCATTCCAGTGACATAAACGTACAGTTTCCAGCCAACGGCAAGCTGAAATTGACCGATTGTGCTAAATAAACTGACTTTCTGCTTCACAACCACTATTGTACGTTCAAAGAGTTAAATCCATTTACACGCCGGGTGGTGGTAATATTTTTTGGGTGATTAGTGCATTCCAGTGACATAAACGTACAGTTTCCAGCCAACGGCAAGCTGCAATTGACCGATTGTGTACAATAAACTGACTTTCTGCTTCACAACCACTATTGTACGTTCAAAGAGTTAGATCCATTTACACGCCGGCTGGCGGTAATATTTTTTGGGTGATTAGTGCATTCCAGTGACATAAACGTACAGTTTCCAGCCAACGGCAAGCTGAAATTGACCGATTGTGCTAAATAAACGGACTTTCTGCTTCACAACCACTATTGTACGTTCAAAGAGTTAAATCCATTTACACGCCGGCTGGCGGTAATATTTTTTGGGTGATTAGTGCATTCCAGTGACATAAACGTACAGTTTCCAGCCAACGGCAAGCTGCAATTGACCGATTGTGCTAAATAAACTGACTTTCTGCTTCACAACCACTATTGTACGTTCAAAGAGTTAAATCCATTTACACGCCGGCTGGCGGTAATATTTTTTGGGTGATTAGTGCATTCCAGTGACATAAACGTACAGTTTCCAGCCAACGGCAAGCTGCAATTGACCGATTGTGTACAATAAACTGACTTTCTGCTTCACAACCACTATTGTACGTTCAAAGAGTTAAATCCATTTACACGCCGGCTGGCGGTAATATTTTTTGGGTGATTAGTGCATTCCAGTGACCTAAACGTACAGTTTCCAGCCAACGGCAAGCTGCAATTGACCGATTGTGCTAAATAAACTGACTTTCTGCTTCACAACCACTATTGTACGTTCAAAGAGTTAAATCCATATACACGCCGGGTGGCGGTAATATTTTTTGGGTGATTAGTGCATTCCAGTGACATAAACGTACAGTTTACAGCCAACGGCAAGCTGCAATTGACCGATTGTGCTAAATAAACTGACTTTCTGCTTCACAACCACTATTGTACGTTCAAAGAGTTAAATCCGGTTTTATTTTTGGGGTGCTTATTGAATTAAAGAGTATGTCAGACAACACGCAGAGGAGTGGCAGAGGAGGCAATGTTTCAGGAGCGAGCAGACGTGGCAGCAGAGGAAGGGGTCGAGGCAGCACTAGTCGCAGCCAGAGGCCAGTGCTCCCGGTGTCATCCAGCGGTCGTGTCTCCACCGACAACCCTGCCGTCATCGATTGGTTGACTCGGTCGTCTTCCTCTTCCCAGGTCACCTCTGACACCTACAGCCAACGGTCGGTGGGTACGTCAGACACAACTGTTAGTTGGCATGGCCCGGGAGCAAGCCCACTGAAATCACGTGTCCTCGACCTGCCCCTGTCCTTTGGTGTTCCCTCACCAAGCGAAGTATCGCATGCTGTGGGCTCAGCCCCACTGTACAGTGAGGAAGAGCTAACAGAGGGCGGTCAGGAACGGGGGGAGACATCCGCCTCTTCAGCAGCCAGGCGAAGAAATACTGGCGAGGAGAGTGGCTCGGTAGCCGGTCTAGAGACAGGTCTGTCTCCTGACCCACACGCAGCCGAGGGGGCTAGTAGTGACGCGGAGACCCTAATTGATGATGATGAGGCTGATCGCACTTGGCAGCCTCGTCATCATCAGGCTATTGCTTCCGCATCATCAGGAGAAGAGGGTGCCAGCTTGCCAGCGAGCAAAACAGTCGGTGGGTTGCCCAGGAGGCAGCAGGGTCGCAGCAGTGTCAGTGGAGGCAAACGGCCACGGAGTAGAGCACCAGCTCCACTGCAGCCTACCACCACGGCCAGTAGTGGTGCCGGTGTGCACGGAGGAAGTAGCAGTCAGCCAGTGAGGAGTAGCGGGGGCAAAGTTTCCTACTCGGCGGTGTGGCAATTTTTCGTCAAGCCGCCCGAGGAAGTAAACGTAGCCGTATGTCGACTATGTGGCCAGAAAGTCAAGCGTGGCCAGGGGGCCAATGTTGGGACTACAGCGTTGCGTCAGCATATGCAGCGTCGCCATTCGGTGGCCTGGGAAAACCGTGATAAAGATACGGCGGTTCTGCCTGCCCCAGCCCCCGCTCCATCACCCGCTCCGTTACTTGCTCCGTCACCCGACGTCAATCGCCCTCTATCAGCCAGTCAAGGCTCCAACACCTCTGCTGAGGGGAGTTGTCGCTCGTTGGCATCTTCCGCTCGTTCAGATGCTCCTTCTCCTGCTACTCCTCTTCACGGATTCCGTCAGAAGTCTTTCTTGGAATCCGTTTCCAAGAGACAACAGTTTGCGAGCACGCACCCGACGGTGCAGAAGCTGAACGTCCTCCTGTCCAAGTTGCTGGTGCTGCAGTCCCTCCCTTTCCAAGTGGTGGACTCAGCACCTTTCCGAGAAATGATGGCTTGTGCCGAGCCGCGGTGGAGAGTGCCAAGCCGTCATTTCTTCGCCAAAAAGGCAGTGCCAGCCCTGCATTCACATGTAGAAGAGATGGTGGGCCAGTCTTTGAGCATGTCGGTCTCTGCCAAAGTGCACGGCAGCGCCGACGTGTGGAGCTGTAAACTACGGTCAGGGACAGTACATGTCATTTACGGCCCACTGGGTGAACGTGGTGCCGGCACAGCCGCACCAGCAACTTGGACAGGTCATGCCGCTTTTGCCTCCACGTGTGCACGTCCTTGGTCCAGCAAAGATGTCCGCCTCTACCACCTCTTCTTCCGCCGTGTCCTCAGCTGCCACCCCCGTGCCAAGTCCCATTACCCGACCGGCATATCACATGTGCAGGGCGCAACGGTGTCACGCTGTGCTGCACCTGGTATGCCTTGGCGAACGTAGTCACACAGGGGAGGAACTTCTGAGTGTAATGAACAGAAAAATCGACAGATGGCTGTCTCCGCGCAAACTGAAAATCGGAACCATGTTGACCGACAACGGAAAGAACATGGTGTCTGCTCTGCGTCAAGGAAGGTTGTGCCATGCGCCATGCATGGCTCACATGTTCAATCTGGTTGTCAAGCGGTTCCTAAAATCCACCATCCCACTGCAAGACATCCTTAAAATGTCACGTAAACTTTGCATGCATTTCAGCCATTCCTACACCGCAAAGCACACCCTCCTTGAGCTGCAGCGGCAGAACGGAATTCCACAGTATCGCCTGATCTGCGACGTTGCAACAAGGTGGAATTCAACCCTACATATGTTAGACCGCCTTTACGAACAGCGAAAGGCCATCACCGATTTCCTGATGTTACAAGCGGATAAAGGTACTCCCCTGTGTAACTTAGATGTCAGCCATTGGCAGCTCATGCGTGACACCTGCCGCTTGCTCAGGCCCTTTGAGGAGGCCACGCTATTCGTGAGTCGGCAGGACTATGGGATGAACGACGTCATTCCTCTGTTGCACGTCCTGGAACAAATGCTGTTAACAATGGCTGGTCAGGGTGCGGTAGACGTGGCGCACAGATCTCAACGCCACATGACCCCTGTGGGGGCAGGACAGGAAGAAGAGGAGGAGGTAGAGGAGGACATTGGTGCTCAGGAATTATTGAGTGAAATGGGTGGTTTTTCCACTCAGCGGACAGGAGTGGAGGAGCAGGAGCATCTGGTAGAGGAGGAGGAGGAGGAGACAGAGGACCCAGACGCACCGTGGCAGTATGCTGTGGAGATGGAGGCAGGGAGTCCCTCGCATTCCTTGGCACAAATGGCCCATAGCATGCTCGGTTGCTTGCGTAGCGACAGCCGAATATTAACCATCAGACAGAGGGATGACTTTTGGCTGTCCACCTTGTTGGACCCTCGCTACCGTTCAAAAATGGTGGCCTTTTTCACACCTGCTGAGAGGGAGGCCAAAATAACGTACTATAAAAACCACCTATGTAGTCAGTTGGTCTCTGCCTTTCTGCGCCAACGTCCATCCTCAGACACTGTGGGCCCTGTGCGCTCGCGTTCCGCTGCCATGGCAGCAGGGGAGGGGTGGGGTGGTAGGAGCAGTGGCAGCTCCACCAGCAGCGGCTGCCTCAGTCTGCAGTCGATGATGAGTAGCTTTCTTCACCAGCGCAGTGAGGAAACTACTAACCAGCCGCAGCAGCAGCAGCATCAGGTGGACCTGGAGCAGGACCTCAAACAACAGGCTTGGGCCTACTTGGACAGCACCCTGCCAACCGAGGTAGACAATCCCCTTGACTACTGGGCAACGAAACTTGACCTTTGGCCCCAACTAGCTGAATTTGCCCTTGAAAGGCTGTCATGCCCGGCCAGTAGCGTGGCATCGGAGCGCGTGTTTAGTGCGGCAGGAGGTATTGTAACTCCGCGGAGGACACGACTGTCCACCCAAAGTGTGGAGAGACTCACGTTTGTGAAAATGAATCAGGCGTGGATTAGTCTGGATTTCAAACCACCAGTTCCTGACACAACTGACTAAATCCGCCATGAATCATGCCCCAAACATGTTATTAGGGACAAATGGAAGACCTCCACCTGATCCGTACATTTGTATATATATTTTATTGAGAGGCTGCTGGTCGGCCGACTCATGTTTTGCACATTTTTAATGACTTATACTCTGCAGGTCGGGCCCCTCATGAATTGGGGTTTTTAAATTATTTATACTTCGCTGGACGACCGTCACATGAATTGAACCTTTTTAATGACTTATACTCTGCTGGTCGGGCCCCTCATGAATTGGTGTTTTTAAATTATTTATACGTCGCTGGACGACTGTCACATGAATTTAAACTTTTTAATTATTTATAGTCGACCAGTTCCAGACCGATGGAATAGCAATTTTTTTAAATATTTATTTGACACGTGTTGTCCATCTCATCAATGAGGTGGACTGTTTATTTATTGGCCACGGTTTGGCCCCCTCCTGTTTCTTACATTGTTAACTTGTTGTATCGGTCACGGTTTGGCCACATGTTTGGTTGTCTTGTTAAGATTTTCTGTAATGTACACAGTTAAGCTTGACTTGTCGACTTTCCACAATCTACTAAGGTATAGCATCGCATCAAAGTTTTTTTTTTTTTTGGTCTAAACCATTTCTTATAATGTCAATTTGTAGGATACGCCGCTGTAAGGCGACCTACTTTTTTGTCACTGTGTAGACATCTATTTATAGGCCGATGTTTGGCCAGAAAGATATATTTAGTAATAACCTAGCCGTTCAAGCCGCTCACTGAACACCTCGGGAATTGCTTTGTATATCTGTCGCCTTAGGGGCCGCTGTCTGGCGACATAATTTTTTGTCACTGTGTAGACATCTATTTATAGGCCGATGTTTGGCCACAAAAATATATTTATTAATAACCTAGCCGTTCAGGCCGCTCCCTGAACACCTCGGGAATTGCTTTGTATATCTGTCGCCTTAGAGGCCGCTGTCTGAACAGCTCATGAATTGCTTTCTATATGTGTCGCCTTTGAGGCCGCTGGCTGGACAGCTGATGAATTGATTTGTATATATGTACTTATTGTCCGCTGTCCGGACAGCTCATGAATTACTTTTTGTATATAGCCTTCCAAACCACTCTCAGAATAAGTCATGATATTCATGCTGTGTATAGCCTTATAGGCCAATGGTCAATAAAGTCATGATTGTTATAGTGTGTATAGCCTTATAGGCCGCTGTCTTTACAACTTTATAATTCCATGCAGTATATAGCCCTATCGGCCACTTTCTGGCATCCAGTTGCTGTAGCCCCCATCACCACACTGTGCCACGGGCCCCTGTACCGCCTTCTCATACTGCTGCCAGATCCATCCTCTGCCATGTGCGTCTTTGTCGTCTGCTCACGCTGCTGGGTTCCAGTTTTAAACCTAGGCCTGTGTATGGCTTCCGAATACTGCTGCCTCCACCGCCACCCTGCGCCATGTGCCTCTGTCGTCTGCTCACGCTGCTGACGGCTTCCGCTTTTTAACCTAGGCCTGTGTATGGCTTCCGAATACTGCTGCCTCCACCGCCACCCTGCGCCATGTGCCACTTTCGGGTCTCCTCACACTGCTGCCAGGTCCATACTGATTCATGGCCTGTACCGGATCCTCATGAACGTGGTTCAGCGGGTTTGCATCACTTAACGGCAAATCGTTGACAAATGCTGGGACGTTCAGTGTTGTGTGCATTAAGCCAGACACCAAAGGGCAGCACAGACCTGTTATTACTCGCTCAAGCATGGCTGAACAAAACCAGTCTCTACCACAAATTGGACCCAGACCTGCCCAGGGTCTCGTAACTAGATTGCACGGAGGAGTAGAGTCCGTTATCGGAATTAAATAGACAAAACGCCACACCAAAAAGAGTGGCCATTTCCAACACTTATTCCAGAAAGAGGAACAACCCGTTTCATATACGGCCCGTAGACGTTTCACGTCTGCCACATTCAGTCGATTTAAGACGCAAGCTCCACTTCCTGTGGTCTCTGACCGTCGATATACCTTTAAGTGTCAGCTTTGAAGCTATATTCCCTCCGGAGCACTGACACTGGTGCCCTTCCGTCAACATGCCTTTAAGTTTCAGTTTTCAACCATATTCCCCACAGAAGCCAAACTCTTGGGTATCCCAGAAGCTGCTCAGCGGGTCAGGGCAATAAAGCTCCCGGTTCGCAGGTTGTTCCGTCTTATGGATGAAAGTACGACGGTATATGATCTTCTTCGCACCCACGGCATTACCTCATAAAATTTCTGCATTGCATCTGCAATCACAACGCTGACTTCCCGGATCGCCACTCAGCCATTGGACTCTTGATAGTTGTCTCCCCACACTGCTGCTGGGGGGACTTTTTAACCTAGGCCTGTGTATGGCCTTCAATTGAAGCTGCTTCCGCTCCGCCACTCTGCCATTGGACTCTTGATAGTCGTCTCCCCACGCTGCTGCTGGGGGGACTTTTTAACCTAGGCCTGTGTATGGCCTTCAATTGAAGCTGCTTCTGCTCCGCCACTCTGCCATTGGACTCTTGATAGTCGTCTCCCCACACTGCTGCTGGGGGGACTTTTTAACATAGGCCTCTGTATGGCCTTCAATTTAAGCTGCTTACGCTTCGCCACTCTGCCATGGGCCCCTGTACCGCCTCCTCTTGCTGCTGCCAGGTCCAGAGTGTGTCATGGGTCCCTGTACGGCCTCCCATTGCTGCTGACTTCATCGCCAGACTCTGCCATGTGCCACTTTCAGGTCTCCTTACACTGTTGGTGGGTTCCATTTTGTGATAGGGTGCTGTATGGCCTTCCATTGCTGCTGCCTCCACCGCCACCCTGCGCCATGTGCCTCTGTCGTCTGCTCACGCTGCTGACGGCTTCCGCTTTTTAACCGAGGCCTGTGTTTGGCTTCCGAATACTGCTGCATCCACCGCCACCCTGCGCCATGTGTCTCTGTCGTCTGCTCACGCTGCTGACGGCTTCCGCTTTTTAACCGAGGCCTGTGTTTGGCTTCCGAATACTGCTGCATCCACCGCCACCCTGCGCCATGTGTCTCTGTCGTCTGCTCACGCTGCTGACGGCTTCCGCTTTTTAACCTAGGCCTGTGTATGGCTTCCGAATACTGCTGCCTCCACCGCCACCCTGCACCATGTGCCACTTTCAGGTCTCCTTACACTGTTGGTGGGTTCCATTTTGTGATAGGGTGCTGTATGGCCTTCCATTGCTGCTGCCTCCACCGCCACCCTGCGCCATGTGCCTCTGTCGTCTGCTCACGCTGCTGCCGGCTTCCGCTTTTTAACCTAGGCCTGTGTATGGCTTCCGAATACTGCTGCCTACACCGCCACCCTGCGCCATGTGTCTCTGTCGTCTGCTCACGCTGCTGACGGCTTCCGCTTTTTAACCTAGGCCTGTGTATGGCTTCCGAATACTGCTGCCTCCACCGCCACCCTGCGCCATGTGCCTCTGTCGTCTGCTCACGCTGCTGACGGCTTCCGCTTTTTAAACTAGTCCTGTGTATGTCTTCCGAATACTGCTGCCTCCACCGCCACTCTGCGCCATGTGCCACTTTCAGGTCTCCTTACACTGTTGGTGGGTTCCATTTTGTGATAGGGTGCTGTATGGCCTTCCATTGCTGCTGCCTCCACCGCCACCCTGCGCCATGTGCCTCTGTCGTCTGCTCACGCTGCTGACGGCTTCCGCTTTTTAACCGAGGCCTGTGTTTGGCTTCCGAATACTGCTGCATCCACCGCCACCCTGCGCCATGTGTCTCTGTCGTCTGCTCACGCTGCTGACGGCTTCCGCTTTTTAACCTAGGCCTGTGTATGGCCTTCAATTGAAGCTGCTTCTGCTCCGCCACTCTGCCATTGGACTCTTGATAGTCGTCTCCCCACGCTGCTGCTGGGGGGACTTTTTAACATAGGCCTCTGTATGGCCTTCAATTTTAGCTGCTTACGCTCCGCCACTCTGCCATGGGCCCCTGTACCGCCTCCTTATGCTGCTGCCAGGCCCGTAATCTGCCATGGGCCCCCGTACCGACTCCTCATGCTGCTGCCAGGCCCGTAATCTGTCATGGGCCCCTGTACCGCCTCCTCATGCTGCTGCCAGGTCCAGAGTGTGTCATGGGTCCCTGTACGGCCTCCCATTGCTGCTGTCTCCATCGCCACACTCTGCCATGTGCCACTTTCAGGTCTCCTCACACTGCTGATGGGTTCCATTTTGTCATAGGGTGCTGTATGGCCTCCCATTGCTGCTGCCTCCACCGCCACACTGTGACTCCACACTCTGGTTTTGGCCCCGTGACTGCCCAAATGAGTGAAGTGTGCGGTGATTCTAAGATCGACGGCACTCATCTGCATGTCATACTGACTGACAGTATTATTTCTCTTCCCCAGCAGACTCCAAGGGCATTTAAATTAAAGGTACAGTGTTCTGCACTAATATAAAGGCTCTCTGAAGCCTAGAAACACCCTTTTTGTAAGTTAAATTCGCAGCGAATATATTCGGCTCGAAGCGAATTTATTCGGCGAATTCGGCGAATTAGCCGAACCTTATTTTTGAATAATTCGCTCATCTCTAGTGTTTACGCATATATACATACATACAAAATATTACAGAATGACCGCTCATGGTTAAAGGTGATCAATGGAAACACAAGAAAACAAGGGAGGATAAGATTAAATGAATAATAATATATGTTTGTTACCATAGTAAACCTAAAATTTTATTGTACTATGATAGTGTGCACATCCTATAATTTTTTTTTATTTGATTCATTTTGGATAAGGTTAGGCTCTAATTGGTCACAATTTATTGTTATGAAGAAAAAGTCTGCAGAGTATGTATGATTAGATGCCTTACAGTATGTATATTTACCACATATTGATAAGTCCAAAATGGGACACAGCAGGAGACGGCTTAACCACTTGCCTACTGGGCGTATTTACCCTTTCCTGCCCAGGCCAATTTTCACATTTCAGTGCTCTCGCACTTTGAAGGACAATTGCGTGCTAATGCAACACTGTACCCATATGAAATGTTTATAATTTTTTCACACAAATAGAGCTTTTGTTTGGTGGTATTTAATCACCACTGGGGTTTTATTTTTTGCACTATACATAAAGAGCAAACAATTTGATAGGCTGCACTGATGAAGTGGCACTGGTGGACATTGATATGCAGCAATGATGGGCACTGATAGACGGCACTGATAGATGGCACTGATGGGTGGTACTGACTGGCAGCAATGAATGACGGGACTGACTGGCAGCACTGATGGGTGGCACTGCTGGGCAGCACTGATTGGTAGTACTGCTGGGCACTGATGGGTGGCACTGTTAGGTGGTACTGCTGAGTGGCGCTGCTGGGCACTGATGGGTGACACTGCTGGGCACTGCTGGGTGGCATTGCTGGGCACTGATGGGTGGCACTGTTAGGTGGCACTGCTGCGTAGCACTGCTGGGCACTGATGGGTGACACTGCTGAGCACTGCTGGGTGGCATTGCTGGGCACTGATGGGTGGCACTGCTGGGTGGTGCTGCTGGGCACTGATCATTAGAGCCCTGATGATCAGTGCAGATCTGCTCTGTAAAACTTGCCGGTTATCGGCAGTACTTTCCTCACGCTGTGACAGCGTGAGGAAAGTGCTGCCAATAACCTGTAACTGTATTTACTTTGTGATCTGCTGTGTCATTGGACACAGCTGATCATGTGGTAAAAGGCTGCTGTGATTGGCCTGTTACCTAGTCATGTGATCAGCTGTGTCCATAGGACACAGCGATCACTGACAGAATCGGGTACGCGCCACTGGGGGCGTGTTCTGGGAGGACGTCATATGATACCCTCCCAGAACTGGACAACGGCGCTGTAGCCGTCTTTCAGATATAGCGTGGTTGTAAAGTGGTTAAAGTATAACTGTCAGGACCTGGATCAATTTCTGGTGGCACTGTGATTCTCAGAGATGAAAGGTACAGTACTGGAAACCTCCAGTGGCTGCTTGGAAAGTAAATAATCCCTCCTTAACTTTCATCAGTGCCTCAGTGTACTGCCTCTGAGCCTCCTTCCTGCATGATTCTCTACCCAATACCAAGTATTCTGTACCCAGTATCCTGTATCTGGGATCCCCATCTCTGCTTCCCTTGTTCCTGGTCCTAGTAATAACCTGTTTACAGTATGTGAGCTTCCCTCCATTTGTGCATAGTTTATTACAGTTAAGTTGTTGGTTTGTTTTTTCTTTACTATCACATTTATTTTTCACTTTTGCTTTGTTTATAGTCTGTTGGTTTTGAATGGGTGTTATGTGCATTAATAAACTTAATTTTAATCTTACTCTGTTGTTTTCAGCCTCTTTAAGTGTAGCTGTCTGTGTCCCCGTTAGAGAGATTTACCCTGTCCATTTGTCCCATTGACCATTATCACTGAGAGTAAAAGGAAATCCCAAATTTTGGGTTGTCTCCAGAACAACAATAGAGATGGGGACACTGTGAGGGGGGACAACCAGTGCATCCTTCACATTGGAGGGATTTCCTCTCACTTCCTGTTTTGGGTATATGACAAGAGGTGAAAGGAAACCTCACCAATAGGACACTGATAGAAAAACAACTGACAGAGGGTTATAGCCCTTCCTTACTTTATTGTAACATGCATTGTTGTGATTTGATGCTATTTATTCTGAATGGCACCCCAAAGCATATTGCCATTAGATGTGCATAGCAATGTAGTGTGCTTCCATAAATGCTATAGTAATCTATGTGCAGCACACCTCATGGTAACACAGAGTGCAATAGTGTGAATGAATTCTTAAAATGAAGGTAAAATCAATATACTGTATATCCACTGGCCCAAATGATCCCTGCATTATTGTTTTTTCACTTTCTACATAGACATTATTAAAATCACAAATAAAATACCCTTTTTACTCATACTTTCAGTTGTCTCATGACTGCTAAACCTCCTTGCTGGTCCTATCCTGTATGGAAAATGGAAGAAAGAGGAAAAAGTGAAACTGGTGCATGCTCAGTAGTGGAAAAGTCCCAGGCCCAAAGTTGTAAATACTGTACATAATAAAGCGATGACCCCCTGCAAGCGCAGTAGTGGAAACATCCCAGGCACAAAATTGTACCTGTATATAAGTAATATAGTGATGAGCCGGTGCATGCTCAGTAGAGGAAAAGTTCCGGGGCATGCCTGTGCTTGTGCCATATCGACAAAGTCCTGAGATCAGAGTTGAATACATAAAAAGCTTCTGGGTGCTGGCAACAGTTGTGTAGTCAGTCATTTGAATAGCAGCTGAGCAACATTGTTGGCCCAGCACCAGCAACAAGATTCTAATCAGGAAGAAGGCAGGATTTCAAGGTAATTTATTGGCTTTAACCTAAGCTGCTAAAATTACTAAACAAGGAATATAAATAGATTATTGAAACCTTACAAAAGGCATTTTTTGCCTGGAAAGATACTCTAAGCATCTTCTTTTCAACATGTATACTGCTGCTAAGAATAAATGCAAATAATAGACATCCACTTCTATCAGATGGAATAAAATGAAATTGACTGAGTCATATCCCTTAATTTGTGAATAAGAGCAGATATACTCTGGACCCTTAATGTAAATGGTTATATCCTTTACACTTTGATTATAAACAGATACCCGGATGCTGAAAATCATGTTGAGCAGATATGGGTACCTGTGCAGGACACTTGCATTATTGAGAACAGATATTATAAATGACTTCTAAGATGAAGGAAACGAAACACCATGAAGTATCCATGCAGAGATAAAGAAACATGCTTGGAATTGCACCTAGCACATACACCAAGATACTGCAGGATCCATACATACAGAACAAGAACAGATGTGGAGAATTACACCCAGCATACAGAACAAGATACATGCTACTGTGCAGGGTCCATAACAAAGAAATAGAACCAAAACTGAAAATTACACCCAGCATATAGAGGAAGAACATTTTTAATATGGAACATCCACATATACAGAAATCAAACAGACTTTGAGAATTACACCCAGCATACAGGACAAGAGAAGTGGTACTGTGCAGAGTTCAAACAAACAGATACAGAGAATTACTACCAGCATATAGAACAGGAGAAGTGTTAGTGTCAAGGTTCTATACACACAAACATTTAGAACAAGAGAAGCCTTACTGTGCAGAGTCCATATGTAGCACTACACCCTTAAGGGCCACTGAGCATTTTTGAGTTCCCTGTTTGTCCCCAGCCCACCTTGGAAGCCCAATGCCTGCTGACACCACCTTAAACCTGTGACCAGGAGGACCCCTTGGCTTGAAACCATAAAATTAGACACACACACTTTAGCGTGAACTGATGTTCTGGTTATATTGAAGTAAAAAAGTAAAGAGTGCAAGAACAACAAATGACATTGATATATTTGCTTAGGATAAAAATTAAACACTCTAAAATATTCAACCTAGTGTTGCAACACAGTACCCCTTTGATCAATTCTTAAATGTCCTGCACATTAGAATTTAAACTGCAGTCCCAGCTCTGAGATTTTTATACCGAAGTAAGCTGGAAGGAATTCTGAAACTGAAAAAATAACTCACACTTAGGTTCTCAGTAACTAGTGACCAGGTTAACTCTGTAAATAGATTCTTTGGTTAGAGGCATCAATGTCCCTTTTTTGTTTTGTTTACTCAACACAGAGGTGTTGACTCTTCTGCCCCCTTGATGGGGCACTAGTTAGTGCACATAAAGGTTCAGATCTTTACTGGTGTAAAAGTAAGATTTCCTTGAGATAGAGTAGACATGAAGAAAAAGGAATTTCTCCTTCAATTGATGTTGAATAGTGATACCTTTTTAACACAAGATTAAAGTTTAGGAATAAACTGAGATTGTAGAAAGGGGCAGAAGGAGACTTCAGCAGGGTTTAACCCCTCCTTAAAGGGTGGCAAACTAGGGTGATGAGAAAGCTCCTTGGTGATTACTAGAACAGACTGGACTGAGACACTAATGTAGTCTTGTCTGCAGGGTGCATAAATTGTAGCAAAGTCCTGTGAGTTAAAATATTGATAATACAATAATCAGTAGGCCGCAGGGCTGGTAAGGCTGGACAATCTGGGCCTTAGTGTGAGTAATTGTGAATCAAAGTGTGTTGAAACAAACTGGAAAGAAGGCAACTAAACTTACAATGTTACTGGCAAAGATTTGAGTATGGGACTCTCTCACCCAATCTGTAGCCTCAGTAATATGGCAGATAGTCTCCGCCATACCTGCCTATAGGATGGTCCCTCCTGCTTGCCAGCGATGCCAACAGCTTGCACTTCCTCCTCACTCCTTTGCTCACTGCGGTCTGATCCAGCCCAGATCTCCGGCATTCCTCACAGCCGTCTCCACACACTCTTTGGCTCTCACCATCCACTTACTGCCTCCTGGTTTCTGGGCTTCTGTATTTATATGCCCCCACCCCTTGGCCAGCTGATCTGGGAAATGTAGTTGGTTCATTTGTTATCTAAACAGCGTAGCTCTGCTACCAACATGGAAGACCAACAATGCTTTTCTTCAGCAGCCTCTGCACAACTGAACTGCAGAACACTGCCATCTTGTGTTTACTTAACATCCTGCAACCAGTATTACTGCAGGGTGTTACACATACATAGAGAACAAAAACAGGTACTGAGATATACACCCAGCATACAGGGCAAGAGGAGTGTTACTGTGGAGTGTCCATACAACAGAATAACCCAGCATACAGAATAGGAATAAGGTACACGCAACTGAATTACAACCCTTGAGCTATCATCTGCTGTATAATGGAAAGAGTAGGGATAATGGTGACATCACTGACCAAATATGGCTATGAGCATGGCCATATTTGGGCAGTGATGCCACTAATGTCCCTGCCCCTTTGGTTACGTTACTGGGAATTCCTGGTAACATCAATGGTTCCTAGGGACATAGGGGGTGCAAGCACCTGCTGTTTCATTAGCAACCAGTGACAGTGGGATGCTGTCATATATAGAATTAGTAGAAATACCATTTCTATAAATGATTTTTGGCTCCTGATGAACAGGGAGCTGAACGGGTAACAGTTTGGGAGTTTGTCCAAAAGCCTGAACAGCCAAAGAGTGGTCCAAAACTAGGTTCAAATGCTCAAGCGTTCATGGGAACTAAGAATAACACACAGCATATGAAAGAGGAAAATGGTGCTATATAGTGTCCATGCACAGAATAAGAACAAGTTCACTGGTGTCCTGCGATTTGGCCACAGCATAATTGTGTGTGCGGTTTAGCCGTGGTTTAAGGCATACTCCCTTTGACTTCTATTAGACCGTGAGTTTTCTGAAAGCGCATCAGAGATACAGTATACAAGACTTAGATGTGCTTTCATGAAAATGCAAGGTCTAATAGCATTCAATATAAGCATACCTAAAAAAACAGGTAAACTGCACGTACAATCATACTATGGCCAAACTGCTGTGTATTAGTGTGAACCCTTTCTAAGAAGAAATGCTAAGATTAAGGCCTAATGCACATGAGCAGAAATAAATTATGCATTTATAAGCATTTTATTTTTTTCTATGCCTCTGAAAGCAGCTTAATTTCAAACAATATTTACATTCACATTGTGGCATTTAAATTTGTATTTTGAAAAAGTAAATGTGTATAAACAAATGCAAATGCAATTATATAGTTATATATGCATTCCAGTAATTAGAATAAATTAATGTTGTAGCCATTAGAATGAGTTTATGTGCATACACTTCAAAATGCCATACGCCTGTAAATGCCCATAAATGCTCTTAATTATGCACCAATATGAGCCCTTTTCTATGCTGCTCTTGGCTGAAAGATCCAGATAGGAATATTTTGATACGCTCGTGTGCATGAAGTCTTACATTCCTCATACATAACAAGGGATGTGCTGCTGTGCAACATATATGGAAACAGCATAAAAATGTATACATGGTTATATCTCTCTCTGCAACATTCATCACACTTTTCTCCTCCCTCAGCTATGCATATTTGTATAATCACCCCAGCTCCCTGTTTATGTGGCATATTTATAAAGCAATGAATGTGACATTCACCAAATATTTACTGCAGATGGATCTTCCTGGTATATGTGTTTTAACTGCTTTCTAGCCGCACTATAGTAGAAATACTGCTACAGGGCGGCAGGGCTATGCAAGATCATGTATATATATATGTGATTTGCATTTTAAGGTAGGGGGCACACCGCCCTACCTGCGCTGCCATTGGCGGCTAGGAATGTCAATCACTGGGTCCCGGATGGAAATTTCCCGCCGGCACCCGGCGATTGTTGGCCAAAGCTGACAGGGGAGAGACCTGTGTGTAAACAACACAGGTCTCTCTCATGCCAGCAAGGACATGCTGCTGTGTATTTCTCTGCTCTGCACAGCACTGCACAGCAGATAAATACATAGCAGCATGTTTCTCTAGTAAAACTCACACAGCACATCAGTAAAACAGCACACTGTTAACCCTTTCATCGCCCCAGATGTTAACCCCTTCCTGCCCAGTGTCATTAGTACAGTGTTAGTGCTTTTTATTAGCACTGATCAATGTATTAGTGTCATTAGGATGTCAGTGGCAGTTAGTCAGTTCCCACCCAGTGTCAGAATGCCCACCGCAGTCCCACAGTCCCGCTATAAGTCGCTGATCCCTGCCATTACTAGTATAAAAAAATATAAATTCCACTATATATATAACGCCATTTGTAACTTTTATGTAAACCAATTAATTTACATGCATTGGGATTTTTTTTTAGCAAAGACATGTAGCAGAGTACATTTTGGCCAAAACTTATGAAGAAATTAGATTTTTACAATTTTTTTACTGGATATGTTTTATAGCAAAAAGTATTGTTTTTTTCAAGATTGTAGATTTTTTTTGTTTATAGCACAAGAAATAAAAAACACACTGGTGATCAAATACCACCGAAATAAAGCTCTATTTGTGGGAAAAAAGGACATAACCTTCATTTCTGTACGGCGTTGCATGACTGTGCAATTGTCGGTTAAAGTAATGCAACGCTGTGTTGCAAAAAATGGCCTGGTCAGGAAGGGGGGTAAACCACTTGTTAACCACTTGTTGATTGTGCTATAGCTGAATAACAGCTACAGCGCAGATCTGGGAGGGCGTCATATGACGTCCTCCCAAAACAATGCCCCCTGTGTGCCATTTTGGACACAGCTGATCACATGACATGGTAAAGGATCACAGTGGCCTTTTACCACGTGTCCAATCACAGCTGATCCCCATTTAAACCAGGGGTGTTAAACTGATGGCCCTCAAGCTGTTGTGAAACTACAAGTCCCATCATGCCTCTGCCTTTGGGTGTCATGCTTGTAACTGTCAATCTTGCAATGCCTCATGGGACTTGCAGTTTGGTAACAACTGGAGGGCCGCCAGTTTGACACCCGTGATGTAAACACACCTGCCAGTTATCGGCAGTATTACAAAAAGTACTGTCGATAACTGGCAAGTGTGAAAGGAGACATCTACACTGATAATCAGGACACTGATTACCAGTGCCCTGATTATCAGTGCAGCCCCAAAAGTGCCCAGCAGTGCGGCCAATCTGTGCATGTCAGTGCTGCCAATCTGTGCTCGTCAGTGCTGACAGCCGGTGCCACCTATCTGTGCTGCCAGTCAGTGCCGCCTATCAGTGCTGCTAGTCAATGCCACCTATCAGTGCCCTTCAGTGCTGCCTATTAGTGCCCATCATTGCCATCTATCAGTGCCCATCATTGCCACCTATCAGAGCCCACCAGTGCCACATATCAGTGCAGCCTCATCAGTGCTTCCTCATCAATGCCCACTAGTGCTGTCTCATCAGTGCAGCCTATCACTGCCCATTAGTGCTGCCTATCTGTGTTGCCTCATCAGTGCCTATCAGTGCCCATCAGTGCAGCCTCATCAACGCACATCAGTGAAGGAGAAAAAATGTATAATACAAACTAAGAAAAAAATTTTTCTTTAAATTTTTGGTCTTTTATCGTTTGTTTAGCAAAAAATAAAATACTCAGTGGTGATTAAATACCACCATAAGAATGCTCTATTTGTGTGAAAAAAATGTCCGTGCAATTGTCGTCCCCCCCAGTGTCAAACGCCCCTTGATCTTTACAAGTGTCACAGCAAACAGATCACGGATATGATTCATCTTTCTCCTCCTTTTCTGCTTTTGATGCATTTTTCAGTTTTGCAACATTTTTTATGATAGTATCCTGGTGCAGTTGTCATCTGTAATCCTGTATCATTTCTTATGTCTTTATCTTTTTTAGTTTTGGAAAGATGAAGAAACTTTGAAGTGAAATCACTGATTTTTCCATAATTTGTATAATCAGACCCCTAAATAATAATAAAAATAAAAGAATCAGATAAATACCAGTAGATGGCAGCATTGCCCAAACGTTCCTCATCTAACTGGCATGTCTGAATATTCTGTTTGGTGAAACATTTAATGTACAGTTCATGTCTGACAACATAAGCACATTTTTTTTTTCAAGATCCAAAACACTAAAAAAAAAATGGTAACAACATAATACCAACTAACTCTGAATTTTCAAAAAGGTGTCAGTAAATGGCAGTTAAACATACCTGTCAACGGACATGGTACATTGCCTAAGCGTTTTTCTTAAAGTATATTTCTCAGAAAAATCATGATTAAAATATTAAATATTTAAACACGTGTCCTGCCTTAGTGGTAGAAGCTTTTAGAGTTTCAACCTAGGACAAAGAATAGTTGATTTTTCTTGAATGGATCTCCTTATGTGAGTAAAGAGCAGAAAATGTAATCTTTTTACTTACAGTAGATGCACTCTTGGGTCCATTTTGTTTCAAATGAAAATTGGACAGCGTGATTGAATTCTTTTGTGTAGCAAACCCCCTGCTTGTTAGGACCAGTGGAAGTGTTCTATTACATTTGAATGGGATAGATTTTTACCAAGGTTCAATCTGGCATTGTGGACTGACTCTGGAAAGTTTGGGGGGGTTGCCAGGATAGAGAACCACAGTGTGCTGTTACACACCGAGATCTCAGACAAGAAGTCAACTCTTCATGCCATTTATATCTAATCATGCAGCTTTTTCTTTTACATATTTTCCTACTGCTTCATATTATTTTCACTCCAACTGAACATCTGTCTGCCAAATAATACAGTATTTTGATTGAATAAACTATTACCCAATATCCCCCTTTTCCTTCCATAGTTTTGAGACATCTTATTTCATATGTATTAATGTATTAATAAATTAATTTACTAATAAAATAACTAATATATACTTTCCCATACAATATTTATCTCACTCAGTAATTTTATGATTGGCGTTTATGCAACCCCTTGCAAAAAGTATGGAATCACCACTCTTGGAAAATATTCATTCAACTGTTTAATTGTGTAGAAAAAAAACTAATCACAGACATGCCTCAATTTTCATTTAACATTCTAACCTTCTGGCTTTAAGAAACACTTAAAAAAAAAAAAAAATAAAACTAGTCAGTTGCAACTGTTTTTGCAGATCAAGCAGAGGAAAAAAATATGAAATCATGAAAAACAAAACCCCTACAGTACACCACTAGTACTTTGTTGCACCACCTCTGGCTTTTATAACAGCTTGATTTCTCTGAGGCATGGATTTAACTATTGACAAACAGTATTCTTCATCAGTCCAGCTCCAACTTTCTCTTATTGCAGTTTGCAAGTTGGAGCCTTGTCATGGACCATTTTCTTTAAGTTCCACCGTAGATTTTTAATTGGATTGAGGTCCGGACTATTTGCAGGTCATGCCATTGACATTATGGGGTTGATTTACTAAAACTGGAGCACTCAGAATCTGGTGCAGCTGTGCATAGTAGCCAATCAGCTTCTAACCTCAGCTTGTTCAATTAAGCTTTGACTATAAAACCTAGAAGCTGATTGGTTTTTATGCAGAAATGAGCCTGATTTTGCATTCTCCAGCCTTAGTAAATAAGCCCCTATATGTCTTTCTTGAAGGAAATTTTTCACGGCTTTAGCCTTATGGCAAGATTATTATCCTGAAAAATTATGTCATCATTACCAAACATCCTTTCAATTGATGGAATAAGAAAAGTGTCCAAAATCTCAATATAAACTTGTGAATTTATTGAAGATTTAATGACTGTAATCTCCCACGTGCCTCTACCTAGCACGCAACCCCATATCATCAATGATTGTGGAAATTTGCATGTTTTCTTCAGGCATTCATCTTTATACATTTCATTGGAACGGCACTAAACAAAAGTTCCAGCATAATCACCCTGCCCAATGCAGATTCGTGATTCATCACTGAATATCACTTTCATCCAGTCATCCACAGTCCATGATTGCATTTCTTTAGCCCACTGTAACCTTGTTTTTTTCTGTTTAGGTGTTAATGATGGTTTTTGTTTGGCTTTTCTGTATGTAAATCCCATTTCCTTTAGGCCATGTCTTATAGGTCGGTCACAGACATTGACTCCAGGTTCTCATTTGTTTTGTTGTGCATTTTCTGTTTTCACGGCATATTGTTTTAAGTTTTCTATCTTGATGCTTTGATATCTTCCTTGGTCTACCAGTACGCTTCCCTTTTACAACTTTCCCATTTGATTTGTACTTGGTCCAGATTTTTGACACAGCTGACTGGGAACAACCAACATCTTTTGCAACATTCCATGATGATTTACCCTCTTGAAGAAGTTTTATAACCCTCTCCTTTGTTCAACTGACATCTCGCGTGTTGGAGCCATGATTCATGTCAATCAGCTTGGTGTAACAGCTCACCAAGGTGTACAAGCACTCTATTTAACTGATAACTAATTAGCAGATGTAATCTGATGCAGATGTTTGTTTTAGTACTGCAAAGTACATGGTGATTCCATAATATTTTCCCCTGCTTGATCTGCAAAAACAGTTGAAATTGACTACGGTTTTCTTACTTTTTTATTATTTTAAGTGTTTTGTAAAACCAGAAGGTTGGAACATTAAATTAAAATAGTTTTGAGGCATGTCTGTGTTTAGTTTTTTTTCTACACAATTAAACAGTTGAATGAACATTTTCCAAGTGTGGTGATTCCATACTTTTTGCCAGGGGTTGTAGAATAACAACTGGATCCCCTTAAACTTTTTCACATTTTGAAATGTTACAACCAAAAATGTAACATACAGAGCTTGAGCTATTTTACAAAGAAGAATGGGCAAAAAGTTCACTCTCTAGATGTGCAAAGCTGGTAGAGACACCCCCAAAAGACTTGCAGCTGTAATTGCAGCGAAAGGTGGTCCGACAAAGTATTGACTCAGGGGGGGCTGAATACAAATGCAGACCACACTTTTCAGATATTTGTAAACACAATTTAAAAACCATTTATCATTTTCCTTTCACTTTCCAATTATGTGCCACTTTGTGTTGATCTATCACATAAAATCCCAATAAAATACATTTACGTTTTTGGTTGTAACTTGACAAAATGTGGAAAATTCCAAGTGGTCTGAATACAAGGCACTGCATATCTTTATTTATATTTGATACATACAAACATTTAGCTTTCCACATGGCACATCCAAATTTAAATAGAAAAATAATACCAGACAAATATGTACAATAAAATGGTGAATTTTCAATGCACAGCGTGAGACCAACAACTTGTATAAAAATAGAATACTTTATTTTACAAATGAATAAAAACAGTTCTTAAAAAGAAATAGTAAGCACACCCAGGGGTATCTCCGCTCCAAAGGAGGATTACTACCCTGGTGTTACCCTCTAACAATTTAGGATCTAGATCGGGGTCGGCAACCCGTCGATCGTGGTCTACCTTTCAATCGCGGGCAGGTGACAGGTAGACCACGAACAGGTCCCTCTCATCCCCCTCATTCTCAGTGCACAGTGGAGAGTAGAGGACAGCACAGTTCAGGGCAGAGGGCGAGAGGAGGAGCTGGCCAAATTAACTTTTCATATTAACCCGCAGGTGATTGGTGGTTAGGGAGGTCCTAGCAACCAATTACCAGCTTGGTAATATAAAAAATTCATTTGGCCAGCTCCTCCTCTCACCCTCCATCCTGAGCAGTGCTGTCCTCTGCTCTTCAATGTGCACTGAGGATGACAACAGCAGCAGAGGAGGCTGGGGGAAAGGGGGGCAGAAGACATTGCTGGGGGGGGAAGGGGGCCAGAGGTCACTGCTATGGAGGAAAGAGGGGAGTAGAAGACACTACTGGGGGGAGGGGTGAGTGAGGGTAATAGATAAAATGCGTATTGTATTCTTATGAGGGGTTACGTTTGTTTGTTTATATATTGATTAAAGAGATGAGAAGAGGGGAGGGGGAGGGGGAGGAGGAGGGGGTGGGGGGAGGAAGGGAGAAGGTAAAATAAATATGCTATCAGAGGAATATGATGATGGATATTGGTGATTGTTTTTTTTATCTATGGAAATTCAATGATATCAGTGATACTGTCCTGATGTTTCCTCAAAAAAAAAAAAGACACTACTGGGGGGAGGTGATGTACAGAGGACACTGCTATGGGCAGGGCCACCCCTATAGCAGTGTCCTCTACTGCCCTTTCCCCCATAGCAGTGACCTCCAGCCCCCCTTCCCCCCACCAGCAGTGTCCCCTTCCCTTCCCTCCCATGGACAGCTATTTTAAAAATCTGAATTCCCAGCAAGTGGCTGGAGATCAGGATTTTTCTGCCCCCCACCCTACCCTGGTGTCCTAAGGCAGCTGCCTTAGGGCACAGGGTAGCTGGGGGGCAGAAAAATCCCAATCCCCAGCCAATTGCTGGGAGTTCAGATTTTTAAAATACCTGCCATCCGACGATCCCCTTTATTGTCCTCCTGGAGCAGCTGAAAGCTAGTATCTCCTCCTCGCCCTCCCACCAGTGTACAGCTGCTGCAGGAGGAAAATCCAGGGGATCGGTTCTAGTAAACGCCTTCCCCGCTTCCCCTCCCGTCCTTGTTCCTCCTTTTTTCTGCTACCTGGCCCCTCCCCCAAGTGCTCCCCTTTAAACACGGCTCCTAAAGAAATTGTGAAAAATAATAAAAAATAAAAATGTAAAAATAAAAACTACTGACACCATCCACTGCACTACGGACACCAACCTCTGCCTTTCTGACACTGTCCACTGCTGTATTGACACCATGCACTGCTCTACTGACTGACACCAACCTCTGCCCTACTGACACCGTCCACTGCCCTGCTGACTGACAACAACCTCTGCCCTACTAACACCGTCCACTGCTCTACTGACTGACAACAACCTTTGCCCTACTGACACCGTCCACTGCTCTACTGACTGACAACAACCTTTGCCCTACTGACACCGTCCACTGCACTACTGACTGACGCTGTCCATTTTTAAGGTAGGCTGTTTGTATTTTTACAGTGACATTTGTTTTATTATATGTTTCCACATTTTTCTTGCTATTTAGTTAGGTCTTACTAGTTAATTTTTTTTCTTAAATGGCGCTGAACCCCGGTGATCTTTGATCTCTTTCATGTTGTTCATGTAGATCTCCACCTCTCAAAGGTTGCCTCAACCTACTCAAAGGTTGGCTTTGTGCAAGTCTGGCGAGATCCTTCAGTATCATCCCCACAACTGTAGTCAATGTGTCCAACCACCTAGTAGTCGCTTGGTTCCTTCGACCTTCCCATACATTATTTCCTTCTCCAGTGAGCTCTCTTCTGACAGTGTGACCAAAATATGACAGTCGCAAGTTCATCATTTGGGTGACACAGCATGTTTGATCTCTTCCAAAATTGATTAATTATTTCTATGGGCTGTCCACGACACACATAAAATTCTTCTCCAGCACCAATGCTCAAATGAGTCGATCTTCTTTCTATCTTGTTTCCATAGCATCTACTGTAGCTTTCACAACTGTAATTGACAACTGAAAAGATGAGTGCATGGACAAATCTGTTCTTTTTTTCAGTGTAACTTCTTTGCATTTGAAAACTTTGTTGAGAGTCTTTATTGTGTAGCTACCAAGTGCAATTCTGCGGAATATTTTCTCACTGTTAGTTGCTTCCTTGTTTAGGAGGGAGTCTAGGAGATTACAATGCTTTACAACTTCTATTCTGCCACCGTCAAGCTCAAAATCATCATCATTTTCTGTGTTCATGATCTTCATCTTGTTTATATTTAGTTCTAATCCCATGTTACAACTTTTGGCTGTAGCTTTTCTCAGTATTGTGTGATCTGCATATTGTAGGTTGTTTATGTTTTGGCCACCAGCTTTGACACCAACAAAATCTTCTTCCAAATGTACTTTTCTGAGGATGGCCTCACACTATTGGTTGAATAGGTAAGGTGACAAGATACATCCCTGCCTGACGCTATGTTTTATCGGAAACTGATCAGTGTTGCCGTATTCAGTTCTCACTGCAGATTCTTTGTAGAGACTTTTTATTAACTGTGTTATGTATTTAGGCATTCCCATTTGCAACATAGTCCTCCATAATTTATTATGATCCACACAATTAAATGCTTTGCTGTAGTCAATGAAGCAAAATATGTCCATCTAACATTAGCAACAATGTCTCTTGTTCCTTCTTCCAAATCCATTGACATAGCTGAGTAAGGGCCATGATAGTGCTCAGAGCTTATGATTAACTCAATTGGAATACCATTGATACCACTGGTGACTTATTGTTCAATAAAGTTTTAATTGCTGCTATGACTTTTTACCTTTAGAATGTCTGTTTTGTCTTTGGCGCCAATGTCTGGTTTACTCTCTACAATGTTATTCACACTGCTTTTTTTTATATACATTTTTGGTATAATCTTTTCATTTCATTTTAATGTTCTCTGGATCATTTAGTATCAGTATCCATTAGGATCTTAAGCATCCCCAGGTTGGAATCTAGGTTGGAATTTCTGCTGCAGTCTCTCCATGTCCTGAAAAGCTAGTCTGTTTTTTCCTTTTACATGCTCAGCCTGACAAATTTCTGACAAATGTCTTTCTTTATCTTTCCAAACTTGGCATTGAAAAGTTTGATTAATTTGTGATACTTTTATGCTGTCACCAGAAATTTTGGCTTGCCTTCTTTGTTGCCTGCTACTTTTCTAGTTTCTTCTGAAATCCAAGGTGACTTCTTGTTTTTTTTTCTTCACCTGTAATGTTCTTTCAGCATCTTCCCTAATTATGGTTTTGATGTTGCTCCATAACTCTTCTGGCTCTTTATCTCCCATATCCAGAACTGCAAATCTGTTGTTTAGTTTAATCTAGTAATTTTATGGAATATTTTCAATATCATATCTTGGAAGACCTCTAATGAACTTATTCTTGCAAAGCTTCACCTTGATCTTGCATGTCAAAAGCTCCTGGTTGCTGCCACAATCAGCTCCTGGTTTATTCTTTGCTGTCAAAACTGCAGATTTCCACCTCTGTCCTATGCAGATGTAGTCAATTTGATTACGATGCATGCCATTGGGAGAGGTCAGTGTGTATATCCGATGCTTGTAGTGCCAAAATTCTGTATTCATAATGGCAAGTTGGTTAGTTTTGCAAAACTGTACAAAGTTATTATTGGATTCATTTCTTTCTCCCAAGCCATGCTTTCCAATCACTGCATCCTCAGATTTACATCCTAATTTTGCATTGAAGTTCCCCATGATAAGTAGATCTTGATTCACTGCTTGATCTATTGCACCTTGAAGATGTTCATAAATCAACTCTACATCCTTCTCTTCTGCATCTATTGTTGGAGCATACACTTGAATTGGGGTGACATTGATCAGCCCGCCTGTAGATAGATTGAGATGACTCCATCACTGATAGTATTGTATTTTACTACCGTCTTTGAGAGCTTATTGTGCCACACCATTTTTCATATAACTTTAATGACCATAGTAGCATGTCCAATGTTTATTTGTTAATAAGTGTCCCTGTCCTGTCCATTGGAGTTCACTGACTCCTTATAAATCGATGTTGGTTTTATCCATTTGATCTTTAATAATTTCTAATTT
The DNA here is from genome assembly GCF_062004578.1 of Staurois parvus. Classification (NCBI taxonomy): domain Eukaryota; kingdom Metazoa; phylum Chordata; class Amphibia; order Anura; family Ranidae; genus Staurois; species Staurois parvus. The sequence continues at coordinate 13,503,879 of NW_028318039.1, read as the reverse complement.
TCCTTGTTTCATATTTCATATGTTCAATGTTCCTATGCAGCTAATGTTTTTACAGCTTTTTATCTCCCTTTCTGTCCAGCAAGATCAACATCAGGATGTCCTGTAGGCTTTGATCCATCAGCTTTGTAATTACCAGGCTTACTTTTGATGACAGTCAGCTCTTCCCTAAGCGCATGATGAGTGCCTTCCGACCTAGGGGACCATCTTTTAGCACTATACGACAGTTCTTTTAATTTTCTCATCATCATTTTTGCATGATACAGAAGTACATTGTCAGCCCTTCTTCTGCGCAGTGTATTATTATTATTAATTATACAGGATTTATATAGCGCCAACAGTTTGCGCAGCGCTATACAAAATGAAGGTAGACATTACAGTTACAATTAGAGATGAGCGAATCGAACTCAGCGAAGTGGAATTCGTTTCGAATATTAGGAAAATTTCGATTCGCGACGAATCCAAAAATTAGCAGACTTCGGATGCGCGAATCGAAATTTTTCCTAAAATGGCGGCGACGGAGCGGGGATGTCTGGGAAGGCGCGCAGACAAGGCGCGCTGACCCATAATGCATTCATTCATGACATGTGATCGCATTAGCCAATCAGCAGCCAGCCAGCCAGCACTGTGTAATGGTTGAGCTATAAATGGCGGCCATTTTAGAATTCTCCATTTGCCTCCAGTCATTCAAGAGAGGCAGACCTGGCTGTATTGAGGGAGAGAGTTAGGGACACAGAAACGTTACTTAGGGCCAGAGAAACGTTACTTAGGGCCAGAGAAACGTTACTTAGGGCCAGAGAAACGTTACTTAGGGCCACAGAATCATTACTTAGGGCCACAGAATCGTTACTTAGGGCCACAGAATCGTTACTTAGGGCCACAGAAACGTTACTTAGGGCCACAGAAACGTTACTTAGGCCACAGAAACGTTACTTAGGGCCACAGAATCGTTACTTAGGGCCACAGAATCGTTACTTAGGGCCACAGAAACGTTACTTAGGGCCACAGAAACGTTACTTAGGGCCACAGAAACGTTACTTAGGGCCACAGAATCGTTACTTAGGGACACAGAACCGTTACTTAGGGCCACAGAAACGTTACTTAGGGACACAGAATTGTTACTCAGGGACAGACACAGAATTGTTACTGAGGGACACAGAATTGTTACTGAGGGACACAGAATTGTTACTGAGGGACACAGAATTGTTACTCAGGGACAGACACAGAATTGTTACTCAGGGACAGACACTGAATTGTTACTCAGGGACAGACACTGAATTGTTACTCAGGGACAGACACAGAATTGTTACTCAGGGACAGACACAGAATTGTTACTGAGGGACACAGAATTGTTACTGAGGGACACAGAATTGTTACTTAGGGACACAGAATTGTTACTCAGGGACAGACACAGAATTGTTACTCAGGGACAGACACAGAATTGTTACTGAGGGACACAGAATTGTTACTGAGGGACACAGAATTGTTACTCAGGGACAGACACAGAATTGTTACTCAGGGACAGACACAGAATTGTTACTGAGGGACACAGAATTGTTACTCAGGGACACAGAATTGTTACTCAGGGACACAGAATTGTTACTCAGGGACACAGAATTGTTACTCAGGGACAGACACAGAATTGTTACTCAGGGACACAGAATTGTTACTCAGGGACAGACACAGAATTGTTACTGAGGGACACAGAATTGTTACTGAGGGACACAGAATTGTTACTCAGGGACAGACACAGAATTGTTTCTGAGGGACACAGAATTGTTTCTGAGGGACACAGAATTGTTACTCAGGGACACAGAATTGTTACTCAGGGACAGAAACAGAATTGTTACTGAGGGACACAGAATTGTTACTGAGGGACACAGAATTGTTACTCAGGGACAGACACAGAATTGTTTCTGAGGGACACAGAATTGTTACTCAGGGACACAGAATTGTTACTGAGGGACACAAAATTGTTACTCAGGGACACAGAATTGTTACTCAGGGACAGACACAGAATTGTTACTGAGGGACACAGAATTGTTACTGAGGGACACAGAATTGTTACTCAGGGACACAGAATTGTTACTGAGGGACACAGAATTGTTACTCAGGGACAGACACAGAATTGTTACTGAGGGACACAGAATTGTTACTGAGGGACACAGAATTGTTACTGAGGGACAGACACAGAATTGTTACTGAGGGACACAGAATTGTTACTGAGGGACACAGAATTGTTACTGAGGGACACAGAATTGTTACTGAGGGACACAGAATTGTTACTCAGGGACAGACACAGAATTGTTACTGAGGGACACAGAATTGTTACTGAGGGACACAGAATTGTTACTGAGGGACACAGAATTGTTACTGAGGGACAGACACAGAATTGTTACTGAGGGACACAGAATTGTTACTGAGGGACACAGAATTGTTACTGAGGGACACAGAATTGTTACTGAGGGACACAGAATTGTTACTCAGGGACAGACACAGAATTGTTACTGAGGGACACAGAATTGTTACTGAGGGACACAGAATTGTTACTGAGGGACACAGAATTGTTACTGAGGGACAGACACAGAAGTGTTACTCAGGGACACAGAATTGTTACTCAGGGACAGACACAGAATTGTTACTGAGGGACACAGAATTGTTACTGAGGGACACAGAATTGTTACTGAGGGACACAGAAGTGTTACTCAGGGACACAGAATTGTTACTCAGGGACACAGAATTGTTACTCAGGGACATACACAGAATTGTTACTCAGGGACACATAATCGTTGAATTAAAGAGTATGTCAGACAACATGCAGAGGAGTGGCAGAGGAGGCAATGTTTTAGGAGCGAGCAGACGTGACAGCAGAGGAAGGGGTCGAGGCAGCACTAGTCGCAGCCAGAGGCCATTGCTCCCGGTGTCATCCAGCGGTCGTGTCTCCACCAACAACCCTGCCGTCATCGATTGGTTGGCTCGGTCGTCTTCCTCTTCCCAGGTCACCTCTGACACCTACAGCCAACGGTCGGTGGGTACGTCAGACACAACCGTTAGTTGGCATGGCCCGGGAGCAAGCCCACTGAAATCACGTGTCCTCTACCTGCCCCTGTCCTTTGGTGTTCCCTCACCAAGCGAAGTATCGCATGCTGTGGGCTCAGCCCCACTGTACAGTGAGGAAGAGCTAACAGAGGGCGGTCAGGAACGGGGGGAGACATCCGCCTCTTCAGCAGCCAGGCAAAGAAGTAGTGGCGAGGAGAGTGGCTCGGTAGCCGGTCTAGAGACAGGTCTGTCTCCTGACCCACACGCAGCCGAGGGGGCTAGTAGTGACGCGGAGACCCTAATTGATGATGATGAGGCTGATCGCACTTGGCAGCCTCGTCGTCATCAGGCTATTGCTTCCGCATCATCAGGAGAAGAGGGTGGCAGCTTGGCAGCGAGCAAAACAGTCGGTGGGTTGCCCAGGAGGCAGCAGGGTCGCAGCAGTGTCAGTGGAGGCAAACGGCCACGGAGTAGAGCACCAGCTCCACTGCAGCCTACCACCACGGCCAGTAGTGGTGCCGGTGTGCACGGAGGAAGTAGCAGTCAGCCAGTGAGGAGTATCGGGGGCAAAGTTTCCTACTCTGCGGTGTGGCAATTTTTCGTCAAGCCGCCCGAGGAAGTAAACGTAGCCGTATGTCGACTATGTGGCCAGAAAGTCAAGCGTGGCCAGGGGGCCCATGTTGGGACTACAGCGTTGCGGCAGCATATGCAGCGTCGCCATTTGGTGGCCTGGGAAAACCGTGATAAAGATACGGCGGTTCTGCCTGCCCCAGCCCCCGCTCCATCACCCGCTCCGTTACTTGCTCCGTCACCCGACGTCAATCGCCCTCTATCAGCCAGTCAAGGCTCCAACACCTCTGCTGGGGGGAGTTGTCGCTCGTTGGCATCTTCCGCTCGTTCAGATGCTCCTTCTCCTGCTACTCCTCTTCACGGATTCCGTCAGCAGTCTTTCTTGGAATCCGTTTCCAAGAGACAACAGTTTGCGAGCATGCACCCGACGGTGCAAAAGCTGAACGTGCTCCTGTCCAAGTTGCTGGTGCTGCAGTCCCTCCCTTTCCAAGTGGTGGACTCAGCACCTTTCTGAGAAATGATGGCTTGTGCCGCGCCGCGGTGGAGAGTGCCAAGCCATCATTTCTTCGCCAAAAAGGCAGTGCCAGCCCTGCATTCACATGTAGAAGAGATGGTGGGCCAGTCTTTGAGCATGTCGGTCTCTGCCAAAGTGCACGTCAGTGTCGACGTGTGGAGCTGTAACTACGGTCAGGGACAGTACATGTCATTTACGGCCCACTGGGTGAACGTGGTGCCGGCACAGCCGCACCAGCAACTTGGACAGGTCACGCCGCTTTTGCCTCCACGTTTGCACGTCCTTGGTCCACAAAAGATGTCCGCCTCTACCACCTCTTCTTCCGCCGTGTCCTCAGCCGCCACCCCCGTGCCAAGTCCCATTACCCGACCGGCATATCACATGTGCAGGGCGCAACGGTGTCACGCTGTGCTGCACCTGGTATGCCTTGGCGAACGTAGTCACACAGGGGAGGAACTTCTGAGTGTAATGAACAGAGAAATCGACAGATGGCTGTCTCCGCGCAAACTGAAAATCGGAACCATGTTGACCGACAACGGAAAGAACATGGTGTCTGCTCTGCGTCAAGGAAGGTTGTGCCATGCGCCATGCATGGCTCACGTGTTCAATCTGGTTGTCAAGCGGTTCCTAAAATCCACCATCCCACTGCAAGACATCTTTAAAATGTCACGTAAACTTTGCATGCATTTCAGCCTTTCCTACACCGCAAAGCACACCCTCCTTGAGCTGCAGCGGCAGAACGGAATTCCACAGCATCGCCTGATCTGCGACGTTGCAACAAGGTGGAATTCAACCCTACACATGTTAGACCGCCTTTACGAACAGCGAAAGGTTACAAGCGGATAAAGGTACTCCCCTGTGTAACTTCGATGTCAGCCATTGGCAGCTCATGCGTGACACCTGCCGCTTGCTCAGGCCCTTTGAGGAGGCCACGCTATTCGTGAGTCGGCAGGACTATGGGATGAACGACGCCATTCCTCTGTTGCACGTCCTGGAACAAATGCTGTTAACAATGGCTGGTCAGGGTGCGGTAGACGTGGCGCACAGATCTCAATGCCACATGACCCCTGTGGGGGCAGGACAGGAAGAAGAGGAGGAGGTAGAGGAGGACATTTGTGCTCAGGAATTATTGAGTGAAATGGGTGGTTTTTCCACTCAGCGGACAGGAGTGGAGGAGCAGGAGCATCTGGTAGAGGAGGAGGAGGAGGAGACAGAGGACCCAGACGCACCGTGGCAGTATGCTGTGGAGATGGAGGCAGGGAGTCCCTCGCATTCCTTGGCACAAATGGCCCATAGCATGCTCGGTTGCTTGCGTAGCGACAGCCGAATAATAACCATCAGACAGAGGGATGACTTTTGGCTGTCCACCTTGTTGGACCCTCGCTACCGTTCAAAAATGGTGGCCTTTTTCACACCTGCTGAGAGGGAGGCCAAAATAACGTACTATAAAAACCACCTATGTAGTCAGTTGGTCTCTGCCTTTCTGCGCCAACGTCCATCCTCAGACACTGTGGGCCCTGTGCGCTCGCGTTCCGCTGCCATGGCAGCAGGGGAGGGGTGGGGTGGTAGGAGCAGTGGCAGCTCCACCAGCAGCGGCTGCCTCAGTCTGCAGTCGATGATGAGTAGCTTTCTTCACCAGCGCAGTGAGGAAACTACTAACCAGCCGCAGCAGCAGCAGCAGCATCAGGTGGACCTGGAGCAGGACCTCAAACAACAGGCTTGGGCCTACTTGGACAGCACCCTGCCAACCGAAGTAGACAATCCCCTTGACTACTGGGCAACGAAACTTGACCTTTGGCCCCAACTAGCTGAATTTGCCCTTGAAAGGCTGTCATGCCCGGCCAGTAGCGTGGCATCGGAGCGCGTGTTTAGTGCGGCAGGAGGTATTGTAACTCCGCGGAGGACACGACTGTCCACCCAAAGTGTGGAGAGACTCACGTTTGTGAAAATGAATCAGGCGTGGATTAGTCTGGATTTCAAACCACCAGTTCCTGACACAACTGACTAAATCCGCCATGAATCATGCCCCAAACATGTGCCACTTTTAGGTCTCCTCACACTGCTGGTGTGTTCCATTTTTTGTCATAGGGTGCCGGCAGATTACGGGCCTCCCATTGCTGCTGCCAGGCCCGTAATCTGCCATGGGCCCCCGTACCGCCTCCTCATGCTGCTGCCAGGTCCAGAGTCTCTCATGGGTCCCTGTACGGCCTCCCATTGCTGCTGTCTCCATCGCCCACTCTGCCATGTGCCACTTTCAGGTCTCCTCACACTGCTGGTGTGTTCCATTTTTTGTCATAGGGTGCTGGCAGATTACGGGCCTCCCATTGCTGCTGCCAGGCCCGTAATCTGCCATGGGCCCCTGTACCGCCTCCTCATGCTGCTGCCAGGTCCAGAGTCTCTCATGGGTCCCTGTACGGCTTCCCATTGCTGCTGTCTCCATCGCCACACTCTGCCATGTGCCACTTTCAGGTCTCCTCACACTGCTGGTGTGTTCCATTTTTTGTCATAGGGTGCTGGCAGATTACGGGCCTCTCATTGCTGCTGCCAGGCCTGTAATCTGCCATGGGCCCCTGTACCGCCTCCTCATGCTGCTGCCAGGTCCAGAGTCTCTCATGGGTCCCTGTACGGCCTCCTATTGCTGCTGTCTCCATCGCCACACTCTGCCATGTGCCACTTTCAGGTCTCCTCACACTGCTGGTGTGTTACATTTTTTGTCATAGGGTGCTGGCAGATTACGGGCCTCCCATTGCTGCTGCCAGGCCCGTAATCTGCCATGGGCCCCTGTACCGCCTCCTCATGCTGCTGCCAGGTCCACAGTGTCTCATGGGTCCCTGTACGGCCTCCCATTGCTGCTGTCTCCATCGCCACACTCTGCCATGTGCCACTTTCAGGTCTCCTCACACTGCTGGTGGGTTCCATTTTTGTCATAGGGTGCTGTATGGCCTCCCATTGCTGCTGCCTCCACTGCCGCACTGTGGCTCCACACTCTGGTTTTGGCCCCGTGACTGCCCAAATGAGTGAAGTGTGCGGTGATTCTAAGATCGACGGCACTCATCTGCATATCATACTGACTGACAGTATTATTTCTCTTCCCCAGCAGACTCCAAGGGCATTTAAATTAAAGGTACAGTGTTCTGCGCTAATATAAAGTCTCTCTGAAGCCTAGAAACACCCTTTTATAAGTTAAAATCGCAGCGAATATATTCGCATCGAATCGAATTTATTCCTCGAATTCGCCGAATCAGCCAAATCAAATTTTTGAATACTTCGCTCATCTCTAGTTACAATACAATTTGGTACAAGAGGAAACAGAGGGCCCTGCTCATTAGAGTTTACAATCTAAGAGGAAGGGTTGAGTGATACGAAAGGTAAAAGCTGTGGGGGATGAGCTGATGGAGGAAGTAAAAAGCAGTTTACTAGCTAGAAGCAGGATAGGCTTCTTTAAAGAGAAGGGTTTTCAGGGATCTTCTAAAGGTGGATGATTAGGAGATAGACAGATTGGGGTAGGGAGTTCCATAGGATGGGGGAAGATCAGGAGAAATCCTGGAGGTGAGCATGGGAGGAGGTGACACGGGAATTAGAAAGCAGAAGGTCTTAGAATGATGGAAGAGAGCAGTTTGGTGGATAATTTGAGACCAGGTTGGCAATGTAATTGGGGGCAGAGTTGTGGATGGCTTTGCAAGTTGTTGTTGGTATTTTGAATTTTATTCCTTGGGCGAGTGGAAGTCAGTGGAGGGATTGGCAGAGAAGGGTAGCACACACTGAATGGTTGGTAAGGTGGATGAGCCTGGCAGCGGCATTCATTATGGACTGAAGGGGGGATAGTCTATGTAAAGGTAAGCCAATGAGGAGGAAGTTGCAGTAGTCGAGGCAAGAGAGAACCAGGGAGTGAATTTGAAGCTTTGTGGTAACATTGGTTAAAAAGGCGCGTATTCTGGAGATGTTGTGGAGGTTGATGTGGCATGATTTGGACATAGATTGGATGTGGGCCTGAAACGATAGTTCAGAATCCAGGGTTACCCCTAGCACCCTCTCATGCGGGGATGGGTTGATAGTTGTGCTATTGATCTTGACCGAAAAATCAGTGTATGTTCGATGTTGTTGCCGTTGTCATGTCAAATGTGGTCTTCTGCCTTCAACACTGCCTGTCCGCTGCTGCCCAGATAGGTGGAACATCATTAGTCTGGTATCTCCGTCGGAACCTGCTTGCCTCGGGAGGCTCTGCTGGTAGTAAAACTACATACGGCTTAGCTGTCTCATAGATACATGCAACCCTGGCAGCACGAGAAGCCTATGTACCATGTCCGGGGGTAACCAAGTATATAAACTCAAAATCAATCTTACTTTGTTCTCTTGTAAACAGAAAAATACTATAGGCTTAATTGACTAAACTATCACAGTTATTTGCCTTAATGACCATACTTTCAGAAATGATAGCCAATGAGAGATGAAAATAATCATTATTTTGACAAATAACACATGTTATAGACTGATGTGAGCATTTGGCTTTTTTTCACCAAGATGTTCTTGTGAATAAATAGCATGGGTGTCTTTACTGTCAGAGTACAGCTGCTATTACATGCTCTTTGCTTTACAGATCAAAAGCTGGAATCATAAAGCTCTGCTCCAAAGCCGACCCTCACCTGATTACATACTTATCCTATTTATATTATTAAGTATGTTCATTTTACATTCCTATACTCATACATAGAAATAACATGGCCAGTCTACAATAGCTGCAGTTTTGATTACTTGTTTATAGTGTAACTGAAACACTTGCAGACACCCTGAACAGCACATCATTAAAGCTGTATCAAAGTGGAACTAAGCCCATTGATTTAAGGGTTTCCCAAAGCAGTTACACTCAAGGCATGCCATGATTAGTAGCTGTCACAGTGATTGTGCTATCTACAGAACTGTCTAATCATCAAATGTCTGATGTCATAATTGACAACATGTGCAGCACCATGGTAACTGCAGATCAAACAACTTCCTCGGCTGTGAAGGGTAGGAGGGTTTAAGTGGTTCCAAAAGTATAACATTTCCTGCCATAAGGTAAAAAATGTTACAAAAGCTTAAAAAGCTACAACCTCCTCACATCAATGTGTTTAATCAGATGCACCCATGCTCAGACTAATCCATGACTAATCCATTTCTTTGTATTGTCCCTACTTATAACAAAAGATTTAAATTTTAATCTTTTGTGGATCATACCAAAGTGTCAACTTTCCTTCTAAGCATCACTATGTGCCCATTTTAGGGCAAAAAACATTTTTGTGATGCACCTCCCCCAAAAAACATTTCCCTGAGTCTAGTATCGATCCAGTACTCTGCCTGTCTGCATCTGGTCTCTCCTCTCTCCACTGGCTCCTGCTGCTGTTAGTAAAATCTTATAAGCAGGGAGTGGGAAGGCAGGGCTGAGTTGCGCTGTCTATGTCTATATATGCACACAGCCCAGCTAGGAAGTGAGCGTGCATGAGTGCTCCCATAGGAAGCGGCTTGCTATGGGGGCACTCAGAGAAGAGGAGTGGAGAGCACCAGTAAGGGATCCCAGAAGAAGAGGTTTGGGATTTCTCTGTGCAATACAAAGTGTAATATGTTTATTTTAACAAAGAAAATTGCCTTTAAAAATGCTTTAAGTTCTGCTTAAACGCCAAAACCTGAGTGCGCATGCGCAGGCTGCTGGTGTACATGCTCCTGGCCGTAGCACCGACCCCCCTCTGATCTCGGGACCTGCTCCGGGTCTTGACCGAACCCCTGGGGAACCTCAATTATGACGGGGTGGACGGCAGGAAGGACTCGCGGTGGCTTCCAACACTTGATCCCTGCAGTGAGCAGGGGATCCAAGATGGCGCCTGGCTCGGCACCCACGGCCCCTGCTGTCTCCTCTTCCTCCACACGGCTAGCACCTCTCCCTCAGAGGGCGAAGATGGGCTCTGTCTCCTCCATGGGTCGGGACCGGACAGCGGAGACCTCGTTCACTGGGGTGAGTGAACCTCCACAGACCCCCCAATCACCTTCCAGCTCTGCACTACCTGAGTCCCAGGCTTCGGCCTATTCACTAAGCCACGATTCCCCTGCCTCCTCCCCATTGGATAACAAGATGGCAGCCATTTTCTTCAGTCAGAGCAGCGGCCTGGAACCAGACTCTGATAGCCCTAATCATTCGCCAGCTCTTCCCTGGATCCTTCACAATATTCAGGAGACGCGACTTTGATCGCTGGTTTTGCTGATTTACTGCTACGCGAATTAGACAGAGCTACTACTAAATTGTCGGCTGATCTTAAGCAAGATTTTCAGGATTTAGGCCAACGCCTGGACAGTATCAAATCTAAAGTTGATGCGACGGTCCACGGTGTATCCCAAAATTCAAATATGATTACCGGCCTACAAGACCGGCTTGAGGAAGCTAAAATTGATGATCTGGAAAACCGGGCTAGGCGCCACAATTTCAGTATTCAAGGGCTCCCTGAGTCAGTTAAAGAGCTCACTAGCTGCGCCCAATCCATTATGTGATCTGCAATGCCTGATATTGATGATCTCCACACGGAAATTGATCGTATACATAGAGCGCTATGTTTATAATGGGTAACTGTTTTTGATGGTGTCGGGGAGTGCCTATAGGCCCTCCCGGATTTGGAAGACTCTTCCCTGAGTTGTCTCTCTGGGTAGATCCATTCCTCTATATTCAATTCAACAGCGATAAATCCTCACCGAGGGAAATTCTACTACTATCACTAGATATCCATAAAGCATTTGACAGTTCGTCTTGGGACTATTTATTCCAGATCCTGGGAAGGTTGGGGTTTGGCCCCTCTTTTATGACCCTAATAAGGGCTCTTTATTCTAATCCTTCAGCTCAGATTTCCATCCGTGGACACAAATCAGCTTCTCTACCTATTGAGCGAGGTACTAGACAGGGCTGCCACCTTTCCCCCTTACTTTTTGCTTTGGCAATGGAACCACTTGCTATAGCTATAAAGATGGATAAAAATGTGAGCACTAAAACACAATAAAAAGCTGCTGTGCACAAAAGGTAACCAAAAGTAAACCTTCTAAAATATACTGTAAAAGGGGTGCAGTGCTTTTAAATCAATTAAAAAAGTTATATGTTTCAAATGCAAAGTTCATATATATAAAAACAATTAAAAATTGACTCTTGTGCTCTTAAAGTGTTTGATATTCTGGTAGCGGTGTTCATGCAGTATTAGTGTAAGTAATGCGCACTCACCGGAGGCGCATACATAATGCGCCTTTTTATCAATACTCCAGGTGTCATCAAAGGGGGTCAGGGACTATGTAGTCTTCCCTCTAAGGGAAAGATGGTCATCAGACAGGATCCTTAGAGCTTTATAGGTGATCCACATCCACCAGAGTTCCCCTTAAGGGGTTAAACGGGTGTTTCTCCCTGGATAAGAGATCCCTCTCTGGATATAGAATGGGTCTCGTCCTGAGGTAGGATATCTGGGTACCCACCACCACCTAGTGTGCTGAGATGCAGCAGCTGGAAGACACACACCCTGCCCCTTACTGACAATAGAGCATAGCTATAGCTATCCGTTCCGACCCCACTATTTCTGGTATCCACTGTGGCCAACGAGACCATAAATGTGCCTTATTTGCTGATGATGTTCTCATGTATATATCTAACCCTCGAACATCTTTACCTAGTCTCCTCCACCTGTTCCGTCGTTTTTCTACGGTCTCTGCTCTCACTCCTAATCCCTCCAAAACAACTGCTTTAAACATTTCTCTACTTGATTCAGAGGTTCAACATTTGCGGGATAACTTTGATTTTCAGTGGGCCTCCCACTCTCTCCCTTATTTGGGAATTCACCTCACGAGCTCTATCTCATCACTTTATAAGACTAATTATCCCCCACTCTTCAAACGACTTAAAGCTGACTTACATGACTGGGAGGACCTTCCTCTATCCTGGTTTGGTAGAATTCATTCTATCAAGATGACCTTTTTACCGAGACTCTTATACTACTTTAGGACTTTGCGGATCATGGTAAGGACCATGATCAAGGTATGGAAAGCAAAACGCCAACTTTTTTCTCCCTAAAAAGCACAGCTCTCTTGTACTACCGCTAGGGGCTATGTTCCCCAAGGGGTTTCGTATTGAGGCCTTATCTTGTCATCCTCATGCTATTGGCGCTCTCATGTGGCTTCCTAATCGGTTGCATCCTCCTATCCTTTGTCCTACATTATCCTATTCCTTAACAGTCTGGGATAGATGTCAGGCGTGTAAACCTCTCTGCTCTCCACATACCCCATTAGCTCCTGTCTTTTGCAACCCCCGAGTTTATTCCTGGCCTATCGCCCTCTATATTCCAATGGTGGATAAATAAGGGTCTTTTGCATATTGGGGATTACCTGGATGGTCTTCTTCCTCGTTCTCTCTAATACTTCTTGACAACTTTTCAGATGCCCTCCTGTGAACGGTTCCATCATCATCAGCTTATGTCCTTTATTACCAGTAAACTCAAGCTACTCACAGAGCCTTGCACACTCTGGAGGGATGAGGGGTCGATTATCCACTATCTATGCCTCCCTTGTGGATCCACTCACCAAGCTATCCTACATGATTCAATGGGAAAGGGATTTGAACAGCTCTTTCGACTTAGACACTTGGCAGACTACGGCTAATACCCTAAAATTTCGATCAATACTACCCTTATCGAATCCAATTATAAAACGTTTCTTCGTTGGTATCTAGTTACAGCAAAATGTACCCATCCGTGTCACCCAATTGCTTTAGATGCTGTGGACAGGAGGGCACTATGCTCCATGTATGGTGGAAATGTCTAGTGGTCCATAGATTTTGGATCCGAATATTTAATTTTCTTTATTCAGTAACGGGAATTAATATTCACAGAACTCCAGAGGTAGCTCTATTTCATCTGTTGCCCACTGATATTCCCAAGAAATCAGTTAAATTAATTCTTTATATTTTGTTAGCAGCACAAATTACAATAGCTAGAAGTTGGAAACAGACATCTATTCCGCTAGACTGGGTCAAACAAAAACTTAATTGGATCATGATAAATGATAAACTTATGAGTATCGTTAACAATACCTCTAAATTTGAGGCCACATAGGAACCATGGATTATATATATTTCTATCACTTAATGGTAATTTGGCTGACCCTCTCTTTCCTCTCTTCTCTTTTTCCTCTTTCTCTCCTCCCCCCCCCCTCTTTTCTTTTTTTCTCTTTCTTCTGTTATGTTCTTGTTTATTTGGCTTTTTGTCATTAAACTGCCCATGTTGCTGACCGATGGATCATTTGCTTCCACATGGGGGCAGTGTTTTCTTTGCTTGCATTGTTTTATTCTTGATTGATGTTTGCTATGTGCTTATGTACTTGTGAACCTGTGTGATTGCCTCTAAACACCCTGTAGGTGGGCTAAGTCTTTATGTTCTTGTTTTTGTATATCTTTTTTCTTTCAATAAAAATATTGAAATATAAACCCCAAAACCACAATTAAATATATTGTAGCTTCTTAGTTACATGTGGTGGCTGCATTTATTTTAGGCTTTTTTCCTTTACTATTACCCATGATTCAGTCAGTCAGTCTGTTATTTTTCTGTGAACCTACTTGGTGTATGTGTATTCCAGTGTTGTGGACAAGTAAGACAAGGTCACTCTGCTTCTGAATGTACTGGGTTTTTTTAACTACTTGCCCTCCAGAGGATTTACCCCCCTTCCTGACCAGGTAATTTTTTGTGATACAGCGCTGAGTTACTTTAACTGACAATTGTGCGGTCATGCAATGGTGCACCCAAATTAAATTTATGTCCTTTTTTCCCCACAAATAGAGCTTTCTTTCAGTGGTATTTGATTGCCTCTGCATTTTTTTATTTTTCGCGACAATTTTGAAAAACATTTCCTATATTTTTTAGTTTTTGCTATTAAACATGTACAGTAAAAAAAAAATTAAAAGATCAAATTACAAATGGCAGTATATATACTGGATTTTTTTTCTAGTAATGGCAGCAATCAGTGACTTATTGTGGGACTGTGGGGCATTCTGACATTGAGGGGAACTGACTTGGTTCTCAGTGACATCCCCAGTGACACCAATACAGTGATCAGTGCTAATAAAAAGCACTGACACTGTACTAATGACACTGGGCAGGAAGGGGTTAACATCTGGGGCAATCAAAGGGTTAACTGTGTGCTGTTTTACTGTGTGCTGTGTGTGTGCTTTACACTATAAGCACACTGCTTTTTATGGCTCTTCTATGCAGAGCCATAGAAAGCAGTGTGCAGGAGCTGACAGGGGAGAGATCTGTGTTGTTTATACACAGGTCTCTCCTCCGTCGGTGATACTCTGCGATCTCCGGGAGCAGGCGAGGAATCACCAGCCGGGACCCAGTGATTGACCGCCGAGGCCATGAATGGCGGTGCGCGCCCCATACCCGGAAATGCGAAATGTGATTTTGCACATCCATCCCACCCTGTAGCAGTATTTCTGCTATAGGGCGGCGTGGAAGTGGTTAATGGACCATTTTGTCAAGACAAAGTAGCACTTAGAGAGATGAAAAAAACTCAACATTTAATACTGACACAAGTGCTTACAGTGGTTAGCTTTTATTCATTTATGTAAAATCTTTATTCCAAAAGAAAAAAGTGTTAGCTGAGTTCAGTTTCAGTTTGTTAGTCCATCTAAATCTGCTGGTGCATCTAACACTACCCTATTCCCAGAACGGCAATTCTGCTGTCCAAGGATGGCTCTATTCCAGGGGTGGGCAAACTTTTTGACTTGAGGGCCGCAATGGGTTCATATATTGGACCCGGGGGCTGGACCAAGAGTAGATGAATGATGTGTATGTGTCATCCATAGTAAGTATAGTAATATTCCCCCATAGTAAGCATAGTAATTAATCCCCCATATAGTAATTCATCCCCCATAGTAATTCATCTCCCATATAGTAATTCATCCCCCATATAGTAATTCATCCCCCATAGTAATTCATCCCCCATAGTAATTCATCCCCCATATAGTAATTCATCCCCCATATAGTAATTCATCCCCCCTATAGTAATTCATCCCCCCTATAGTAATTCATTCCCCATATTAATTCATCCCCCATATTAAGTCCCCAAGTCCCCCCTGTGTCAATTCACTTACCTTTGCTCCGCGCGTTCCTCTCGCCGTGTTCCCGCGCCGTTCCGGTGTAGCATGAAAATCTGTCTCCTATGAGGATCTGTCCCCCTCGACGTATCTGCGCATGTGCCAGTTTCAGGCATTAGCAGCCGATCGGCAATCTCCGGCACATGCGCAGATACGTCGAGGGGGACAGATCCTCATAGGAGACAGATTTTCATGCTACACCGGTCTTCAGGGCGGACTGTGAGAGGAGCCTAGCTCCCCTCACGTTCTTCGCGGGCCGGATTAAAAGGTCCGCCGGGCCGTATACGGCCCGCGGGCCGTAGTTTGCCCATTGCTGCTCTATTCTCTATAGAGTGGAGACTCCCTAGGATAGAAAGTGTGTTAATGGCTGTATTGCCAGGTGAAAATACAGGAAAACAAGAGCCCAAAAATACATCTAAGCAGCCACCACGTTTAAGGATTGGTAGGCTGCAATACATTATATACACTAAAATGTTGACATTAAGCATATACTGTATAATCACCTGCAAAATGTTGTGGTTTATATAACTTAAACTAAGTGATTAGTTGCACATCCCTATATAATGATATTACTGCAATTATAATGTTCATGGAATTGAATCCTTAAAATGTGCCTGTATAGGGTACTTAGCAGGAGTCAAGCTGATTCCTAATAAATAAAAGATATCAGTGAATGTCTTTATTCCCTATTAACATTAGTTGAGAGCCTTTTATTTAATGTCTTCTAAGAAAAACATTATTCAGTACATGGCTTTTATTACTGAATTATTCAGGTAATTTAATATAGGCACACAGGGGTGTTTATACAATAAAACGTGATAAGTAAGACATAACAAGATTGTCACATTTGCCTTTCATCACCATATGTTTTAATCTGATTCCCATCAAACTATTTCAAACAATAACTGGTGAACATAATATTGTAGGAAAGTTATAGATACTGTGTAGTGCATTCATTGACTATACTGCTTGAAGCAGCAGGTTTATTGTGGACCTAGCATTGTTTCTTTCTGTTGCAAAGCTTACATCAGCCCTAGATCTTTT
Source organism: Staurois parvus (assembly GCF_062004578.1). Classification (NCBI taxonomy): domain Eukaryota; kingdom Metazoa; phylum Chordata; class Amphibia; order Anura; family Ranidae; genus Staurois; species Staurois parvus. The sequence goes on along the minus strand of NW_028318039.1, from coordinate 13,487,572 downwards.
CTCAGTTTTAACCACTTAAAGACCAGACTGTTTCACCCCCTTCCTGCCAAGGGCATTTTTCATATTTCAGTGCTGACACACTTTGAATGACAAATACTCAGTTTTTTGAGACATATATAGCTTTCTTTTGGTGCTATGTAATCACCACTAGGTTTTTGTTTTGATGCTAAATAAAAGAAAAAGACAGAATATTTTGAAAAAGAAAACATTTTTCTTAGTTTCTGTTATAAAGTTTTTTAGGTAAATAATCTTTCTTCATAAATTTAGGCCAACATGACAACAAAAAAACAAACAAACAAACAAACAAACAAACAAAAAAAACAAATACGTTTATATTTTTTAGTCTGTGTGAATGTCATAAAGTCTACAAACCATGGTATATACAGTATATTTTAAAACTGATCAATGCTGATGACTGCGTGTTCCGATTCTCCAGGCTCTAAAATGCCAGGACAGTACAAATACCCCTCAAATTACCCATTTTAGGAAAGTAAATAGTCTGAGGTATTTAAAAAAGTATTGGTGGATTTTTTTAAGCTGTATTTTTTGCCACAATTCTTTGGAAAATGATAAATGTAAATAAAATGTGTTATTTTTGCAAATAGTTGTCAATTAATAACATATTTTTAACACACAGTATAGGCATGCTTAGAATTACACCCCAAAACACATTCTGCTACTCCTCTGGAGTTCCTCGTGAGTACCTCCCGATATCACACGCTTGAGACTTTTTCAGTGTTTGGACGGATTATGTATCAGACATTGCATCTTGTTTATCACAAAAAATCAACAAATTGTATCAAAAACATTGTACTGTAATGGTTGCCACTGTATGAGTGGTCAGGGAATAGCTTAGTGTACCATTACCTATATCAGTCCCCATTCCTTTAAGCTAACAAGCTTAGCCTATTGGCTTGTGGCTGCCTCCAGCAATGCTATGTTCACTGGCCAGGAGGTACAGGAGGCTGAACAAAAAAGTTCTTGCCATTCCAGTAGTGCAGTTGTCCGCACGGGGTGGCTCAGACTGGTGTCTCTCAGGAATGTAGTCAGTGGGACATGCAAATGGGTTGGTTCAGACAGTAAGCAGAAACATGGTCAATAAGCAGGCCAGAGTCAGTACAGATAGCAGGCAAAGGCAAAACTAGACTGGTGTGGCAGTGATCAAGAATGCTGTTGCTGGCTGCACTGGCTCTGGTGACGCTGTGCTGATATGGCAGAGATCAGGGACATTGTTTATAGCTTCACTGTGTCAATGACAGTGGCAATGGTGTGTCTAACAAACATGAACATTGATGCTGGCGACATTGTCTCTGGTTTGGCAGTGATCAGGAACACTGTTGCTGGCTACTCTGGTCTGACAACATTGTGACTAGTGTGATGATGATCGGGGACATTGTGACTGGCCAGTCACACAGTTTGCGTTTGGGGCCTTGCATACGCACAGATGCCAGATTGGGAGCAGAGTCTTTGCAGCTACTACGTCCCAATAGATATTAATGGGACTGCCTGCATGGGGATGCGCAGAACACCTGAGCATACCCATGTGGGTAAAAATGGCCTTCGTACAAGGTTCATATTATTACATCCCAAGTGAATGAGGACTTATGGGGGTTTATTTACTAAAGCTGGAGAGTCCAAAATCAGACTCCCTTCTGCATAGAAACCAATCAGCTTTCAGGTTTCATTGCCAAAGCTTCATTGAACAAGCTGAGGTTAGAAGCTGATTGGTTTCTATGCAGAAGGGAGTCTGATTTTGGACTCTCCAGCTTTAGTAAATAAACCCCACTGTGTCATTGGGAGTGTGGCAGTGTGACTGGCTGTACTATTAGGCCTCATTCACATGGGGTGTATCCATGCGTACCCCATGCTAGGTCTGTATTTACCCACAATGCACAGGTGGCCATGCATCCCTGTGCAGAAAAACCCTTTTATGCTTATTGGGATGTTGCAGCTGCATGGACAAAGCCACTGCTCCCAATCTGACATCTATGCAGTTGTCCCCAAACTCACATTGGCTGCATTTGGGCCTTGTACCCCCACAGATGTCAGATTGGGAGCAGTGTCTGTATCCGTGCAACTGCTGTGCCCCAACAGACATCGATCGGGATGCAAGGAACACCAGAGTTAGGCTTTCATTTTTAATCCTAGCTTCGTAGTCTGTTGCACATTTTGCACTGTTGCACAATAGTTATGCACATTTGCCTGGACTTTGTTGTCAATGTTCACTACTCATCTGAGTGGCTTCCTAATTTATTATGAGTTTTGGGAACATATCTCAGATTTGATTACATGATGTATTGTTATGTCACTAGGACACTGTGCAGTGAATGAAAATGTGGGCCTGAGCAAAAGAGCAGTTGCAGAATTCCTAATGTAGGTGGTATATCTACCTCAACTGACTTGTTCTATACTGTTTTAAGGATAACCTGCTTGATCATTATCTTATTCCCATGGTGCCTTGAAATCTAGCACAGGTTTTGTTTGGGTTACATGGCTGAATGCATATATATAAGTGTGAAATACGGTACCTCCTACTCTAATAAACTAACCAACTATTCATAAACAAAACTGTCACCCTTGAAAGTGCTAGTGATTGAATAATAATATGAATAAATCCCCACCTTATAAACCTCCCTTTACATCTAATAACAAATGGATCTAGGCAATTATTTAAAGAGTGTACCAAAAAAATATATTATAGTCTTTCAAAAATTCAGTGAAAAAATACCCAGTGTCTCTAAGTCCAAAATTGTAAATGCATAAAAAAATCTCCAGACTTCAACTTGATGGTTCTTTCAGGGATTTAGCCCCTCCACCGGCTCCCACGAAGTTGGAAAAATACCAGAAATCAAAAGTAAACACGCCTTGTAAACAAAAGAAGGTATCATCAGAAACGCTTTCTCTCCTTTCCTCCACTCCTGAAGCCTTTTACTTTCAGTACCTTCCCATCAGGGTAACATATGAGCCTTCCCAAGACCTCTCAGAAATTCATCCAGATGATATATGGGTGAGAAGCAATGACATATTAGTGCAATATCGTTTTGACATGTAGAATAAACCTTTAATCAATCTGCTTACATAAGTAAAATGAAACAAAATCATGAGGGTTACCAAGCAGCTCCCAGATGGATCTCACTGCGGTTTCCAGTATCAAAGATGGCTGCTGCACCGCTTTCGGTTCCTGCTGTACCTCCGACGTCACTTCCTTTGACGCGTTTCGTCACATCCGGGACTTAGTCATAAAGGATAACACGTCGGAATAACCAGCCACAATTTATCTCCCTTCTCATCCTATTACCGACTTAATGGCCGCCATATTGGATCAGGGAAAACATGCCCTTAATGCACCCGCAGCAGTGTCTAGCCAAAAACAGTATCTCTAACTGCGGATCATATCCCAAACTGATCACGCTACTCTTCCGCCCCCACCAGTATCCATGATACAAAATATAAACATAAAATGATATCTGGGGAACGAATAGCTAAATATAATAATCCCAAATACAAACTAATGGGAATACTCACATTCAACATATTTAGACAAAAATGATTACAATCCTACTACATAAATAATCAATAAAATAGCACAAGTAATATAGAATATATATGTATACATATAAACTCACAAATATATACACATATATATATACGCATACATATAAAATATAAAAATATACATACATATACATATATAATATACATATAGATTTAAATAGATCTTTAACCCAATTACCCTAACCCTTATAGTATAATGTATTACCCCACCTCCTGGTCACCTAATATATAACAAATTAAGAGAATATAATGGCCCAATATAAAGATGGTAATAACAAAAATTATTATGTCTTAAAATCTACTATTATATTCTTCCTACCTCACCTCATCTATTTCACATAACCATATAAAATAAATATAAAAAAAAACAAAAAAAAAACTATTAATTAAAAATTATTAAAAATTATTAAGATATTATTAAAATTTATAATAAAATATATATTATATATAAAAAATATTTATTCTACAAAGTACATAAAATTTAAAATGTAAAAATTAGAAATAAAACAGTTAAGATCTAAATCAACAACTAATCCTTTAGGTCTGAGTGTTTGTAGTTGAAAAATCCAAAATGTTTCATTTTGTGATATTGCTTTAATTTTATCCCCACCTCTCCAGTGGGCTACTATTTTATCTATACCACAAAATTTTAAGGACCCCGGATCACAGTTATGTACATCCCTAAAATGCCTAGAGAGGCAATGATCCTTTTCCCCTTTTTTTATGTTTGTTACATGTTCCCTAAGTCTTTTATATAAAGGTCTAGAGGTCCTTCCTACATACTGTAATTTGCATGAACATTCAAGCATGTAAGTAACAAACGGCGTATTACATGTGATAAATTTCTTAATATTAAAATTTATTTCAGTGCTTTGGGAGGTAAATTGTGAGATAACCCTAGTGTTAATTCCTGTAGTTCTACACATACAACATTTCTTACATGGATAAAAACCTTTAAAATCAAACAAAGTACACTTTTCCGATTAGGAGGAGAAATGACACTTTTTACTAAAATATTCCGCAAAGTTTGGATCCTTCTATAGATAAAAATAGGTTTATTAGGAATTAGAGGGCCTAGGACCTTATCCTTCTTAATTATAGGCCAATGTTTAATAAAGATTGATTCAATCTCTTTATATTGAGAATTATATCCTGTTATGTAAGCAGATTGATTATTTAGAATTTTAGAATCAGGTTTATTCTACATGTCAAAACGATATTGCAGTATTATGTCATTGCTTCTCACCCATATATCATCTGGATGAATTTCTGAGAGGTCTGGGGAAGGCTCATATGTTACCCTGATGGGAAGATACTGAAAGTAAAAGGCTTCAGGAGTGGAGGAAAGGAGAGAAAGCGTTTCTGATGATACCTTCTTTTGTTTACAAGGCGTGTTTTCTTTTTATTTCTGGTATTTTTCCAACTTCATGGGAGCCGGTGGAGGGGCTCAATCCCTGAAAGGACCATCAAGTTGAAGTCTGGAGATTTTTTTATGCATTTACAATTTTGGACTTAGAGACACTGGGTATTTTTTCACTGAATTTTTGAATGCATATATAGGCTCTGCAGAGGGATGTTGAGCTAGAACTATGTAGGAAGCTCTGGTCTAAAAATTGTTCCATCAAATGCTGTCAGCATACAATAGAGCAAGTCACTTTAACAGTCAGAATGACTAGCATTGTTAGAGAGCTATCTAGATCCAGGGCAATATGCAGGAGACCCAGGGCACTTACCTTTTGGTTCTGGGTCTAGTGATACCTATTTATAGATAGCCTTTTGAATGCTTTTTGTGACCCATCCAAATTGTGGTGAAATGTCTTCAGTATCTATATTAAAATGACTAACCACTACTAGCCCAAACAGGCTTCTGCTCTGAAGATATTGTGCATAGGCCATAGCAATACCGTTACCGCAATTTTTAACAATCTTGCCACGTTTTTACAGTTAATGTAAAAACAATATATGCTTACTTTCTGTGTTGTATTACATATTGTGCCTCCAGCATCACCTTAGATGTATGTGCTCTGTGTAACTATCTCATCAGAGGTTTTACTCCCAATACAGTTAGGACAGAGCTCTATAAATAATACTGCATATAAAGTCAGCCACTCTGATGTCTATTTGATTTGCTGCAAAATAGATTTTCATAAGTCTTTTAACAGCTGTACAATGTTGCAATTTAGCAGTGTAGCAATCTGACATCTCCTTAGACTTATGGATAAGGGTGACAAGATTAATCACCCTAATGCAAGCATAATGATATTGTTGCATACAAGCTCCAGTCTAGCTTATCTTAATTATAATGTAACAGGAAAGTCTGCTTGGTTAAAAGAGAAGTATTTGGTTTGTATTTCTTTTTTAAAGAATATAGGTGGGTTCAGCATTTGTTTGATGCTGAATCTGTTCCCGCTGCTTCTAAGGCTGAGAATTGAGCGATCAAAGAACACTGATCGCTCAGTTCTCAGTTTTCAGTGAGCAGATTGATGACTGTCAGTCACCGCTCTCTGCTCTACCCCTCCAGCACTCACTGGAGCACAGGGCTGTGCAGGTGCTGGGAGTGGCTGGCTCTGGCTGTCAGCAGCTCACTAAGAGGCTGAGTCATATGCTGGTCCAGGTATCTGGGTGGATCCGACTTTAAATTCGGGATCTTTCCAGAGCCCGAAACAGCTGAGTGACATCAGCCGACAGAAGGATTTAGCCCGCTTTCGGCTGAAAATGGGTCACAGGATTGCAGAACGAAGTGCACTTCTGTAATTCATTGGAGAAGTTGGGCTATAAAAGTTCTGGCCATACTTATCTTTAAAAGAATAACTCTAGTGAATGCAGTTGCATATTTATTAAACATATGTACATTTTGAATACAAATACTTTAAAAAAAAAACCTCTGTCAGGTTTTTACTAATATTTGTGTCTCTGCAAAGATATTACCTCACTTACTGTCCCGGTGACAATGGTTTAATCAGACAGAAAAGACCACTGCCATATATGTTGCAGGGAGCTTATCAATGAATTAGAAGACGTTTCAGACCACTGAGCAGGAAAGAAGTGAGGAGAAGATGTCAACTCTGCTATGGAAGAGGCTGAAGCTGGGTGTCACATTCAGCACATCATCTGCAGTATTCTCACCAATAACTTTTAACTGCAGTAAAAATGTTCATAAAATCATACCACAATCAGAATGAACTCAACAGGGGGTATCTCAGCTTGTTCTAGATCCTGGAACAGCCAAGCAAGCTCTGTAAATGTACATGAATGATATGAAACAGATACTAGCAAAAAAAAAAAACAGCACAGATTTCTTGTTATCAATTTAATAAATTATAAAGAATAAACTGAGAAAGCCTCTATAGATTGTTACAGACCCTATAGACATTGATTTTGTGAATACACTTTTCTTATGATTTATTAATATGAAATGCAGCATGCTATGTTTTTTCTTTCATAATCATTTTTTATGTGTTTACTGTAATATAGTGTTGTGTACTGCTGTCTTGAAATAGTAACGTTGTTGGCCCTATCACATACTGATATGTTTTTAAGAATTCCCATTTTTTTGTTACACCAAAAAGCAAAACAAAATTACATTTGCATTTCTAACCAAAGTAGTCCTACATTGTTTGAATGACTCTATTACTATAGACAAATTCTCCATGGCAAACAATGATGCAAAGGCTTTTATGCACTCCATAAAGCACTAAATACTTAATTGACACCTTATAATGGTACTGTGTGACAAATATGAATGTTATACCTGAAACCCTTCTCAAGGGGTGTTGTAGCCTAATAGGCAGAGGTAGGTTTCTCCTACATTTCTGGCTTAGGAGCCCTGGTAAGATAACAGGGAGCACCAGAGTGGCACGAGTGCCTGACAGTTCTAACATAGACAGATGCTGATGCATAGGCCATGCATCCATCGACCGCAGGGATGGAAGACTGGATGCCTACAGGCAGATGGATTGGAGCAGGAGCCAGGCACAGATCAGCAGGCTCAGGTACAGGAAGAAAGTCAGTGAGCAGAGTCAGGTAGTCTGGGCAAGCAACTAGCGGGCAGACCAGGTACAGATGGCAGGCAGATGGGTGGTCAGGAATCAGGTTACGATCAGTAACAGCAAGGCAGATGAGCAGAAGGAGCGGGCAGAGGCAAAATCCAGAAACAAATCAGGGGTCAAGGCAGGCGGTATTCAGGCAGAGCCAGGAGCAGATCAGGTCAATACAGGAACAGATAGCAGATGCACAGGAAATGTACTAGACCAAATGGCAATGACTCAGGGCACTAGTGCAGCTTACATAGACAGCCTGGCACCCAGTCCCACATGGGAACGTGCACCCGTTTGCACACTTACACATTGGCCACAAACAGAGCTCCTTAAAGTTCTGCACCTGCGCACATGTATGCACCTTTCCTGACAGGGATTTATGTAAATGTTCCTTTGGAAACTGAACAAAAGTGCCAGTCAATCATTCCATATAGTAAACTGTGTAATTGTGCACCAAACTCTAGGTCAAGGGAGTCCAACCTGCGGACCATAGACCACATGTGGCCAAAGATGGCTATGAATGTGGCTCAACACAAAATTGTAAACTACCTAAATGCTATTAAAAAATGTTGATTTTTGGGGGGGAATTTTCTGTAAAAAAACATGAACACATATGGCCGAAGTAAAATTTGACAATGTCTATTTACTGAACTTTTATTCGTTTTATCTTCCCACAGAAAAATATCACATTCATCACAATTATGTCTTATTCATGCCATCAGTTTTCAGCAGCACCCATATTTGTGAGCAACTGTTTTCAGGGATGAAGTACACGAAGGGCAGAATTAGAACCAAAATATCTGACGAGCACTTTGAGAATTCAATGAGAATTTCAACAACATTTATAATAAAAAGAAATTGCAAAAAAAAGTTTTATTACTCAGATAGGTACATTATGTATATCAGAGATCATTAACTTGTGATGTGCCTGACTTTTTATGCTCATCAGCTATCCTTATTGTTAGGGTATTTTATGTAGGGCCCAAAACAATTCCTCTTCTTCCAATGTGGCTCAGGAAAGTCAAAAAGGTTGGACACCTCTGATCTAGATAGTTTAACAAACAATGAGGAGTATATGGCATTTGCTGTAGGTTAGGGGCAGATGGAAATGTTTACAGCATTTCACATTCTCTTAAGGAAATCCTTTACTGCTCTTCTCTTAGATCCTATTCTCTTTGTTGCTGTTCTACCATCTGTGAGTGACTGGGGAATTGGGGAGACACAACTGAGTAGTAATGAGGAAACCTGTTTGTTTTTACAGTTTTACAGGAGTATGAAGGACCTATGACAGGATCTTTCTAGTTTTTCCTAATTTGATGCGTAAGAACAATATAATGGCCCAATACAGAAACAAAAATATTTAAAACAATGCACAAATGAAAGTTTTTTTATATCTCTGAAATTGATCATATATAGGAATTATTAAACTCACTGTTCTCCTCTACCTCAGCAATACATTAAAACACAGTATTGTGACTACTGTAAGAGAGACAGATTTAGTAACATTGATACATTGATTGATACTCTCTCCTCTGAAGACTTGGAAAATTTTATCATCAGCTTCAAGTGTCAGAGGTTAGAGCCCTGGGGGTTAGAGAACACAAGAGAAAATAAAGAAAATGATTAATTATTGGAAGTGTCACTGAATATTTGTCCATTTTAGAAGAACAACTCCTTCATAAGCCTATTAATATACAATATTTAAATAATTACTTGACTAGATTTTTGAATACATTTGAAAACATGATAAATCCAGAAAATAAAGATGTAATGCTATATTCCCTCTTAATGAATATTTTCTTCCGTCTTCACAAAAGAATTGACAAATTATATAGTTGAGAGATCTATGCAATACTTTGCATTCAAAATTGTTTGTCTAACGCAAGAAAATGTGCAGTAATGCCTTAACAATTTAAGATATACAGTTGCAAGAAAAAGTATGTGAACCCCTTGGGATTACGTGGAGTTTTGTATGAATTGGGCATAAAATGTGCTCTGAACGTCATCTAAGTAACAACAATAGAAGAACACAGTCTGCTGAACATAATACTACACAAACATTAGATGTTGCCATGGTTTCATTGCACATAACATGTAAACATTCACAGTGCAGGGAGGAAAAAGTATGTGAACCTTTGGACTTAATAACTGGTTGACCCTCCTTTGGCAGCAATAACCTCAACCAAACGTTTCCTGTAGTTGCAGATCAGACCTGCACAACGATCTGGAGTCATTTTGGACCACTCCTTTTCACAAAACTGTTTCAGTGTAGCAATATTCTTGGGATGTCTGGTGTGAATCGCTCTCTTAAGGTCATGCCACAGCATTTCAATCGGGTTGAGGTCAGGACTCTGACTGGGCCACTCCAGAAGGCGTATTCTATGCTGTTGCAGCCATTGTTTTGTTGAATGACTTGTATGCTTTGGGTCATTGTCCTGTTGCATCACCCATCCTCTGCGGAGCTTCAGTTGGCGGACAGATGGTCGTACATTTTCCTGCAAAATGTCTTGATAAACTCTGGAATTCATTTTCCCATCAATGACAACAATCTGTCCAGGCCCTGAGGCAGCAAAGCAGCCCAAAACCATGATGCTCCCTCCGCCATGTTTCACAGTGGGGATGAGGTTTTGATGTTGGTGTGCTGTGCCTTTTTTTCTCCACACACAGTGTTGTGTGTTCTTCCCAAACAACTCAATCTTGGTTTCATCTGTCCACAGTATATTCTGCCAGTAGTGCTGTGGAACATCCAGGTGCTCTTTTGCAAACTTCAAACGTGCTGCAATATTCTTTTTGGACAGCAATGGCTTCCTCCGTGGTGTCCTCCCATGTACTCCATTCTTGTTTAATGTTTTCCTTATTGTAGATGTGTCAACAAAAATGTTAGCATGTGCCAGAGATTTCTGTAGGTCTTTAGCTGACACTCTGGGATTCTTCTTTACCTCATGCAGCATTCTGCGCTGTGCTCTTGCAGTCATTTTTACAGGACGACCGCGCCTAGGGAGAGTAGCAACAGTGCTAAACTTTCTCCATTTGTAGACAGTCTGTCTTACCGTGGACACATGAACATCAAGGCTTTTGGAGATACTTTTGTAACCCTTTCCAGCTTCATGCAAGTCAACAATTCTTGATCGTAGATCTTCTGAGAGTTCTTTTCTGCGAGGCATGGTTCACATCAGACAGTGCTTCTTGAAACCAGTAAACCCAAAACAGGTGTGTGTTTTTTAAGGGCAGGACAGCTGTCCGCAACACATCCAATATCATCACACTGATTGGAGTCAAGGTTGGCTCACTCCTGGCTCCAATTAGCTCTGGGAGAAGTCATTAAGCTAGGGCCTCACATACTTTTTCCTCCCTGCACTGTGAATGTTTACATGTTATGTGCAATTAAACCATGGCAACATCTAATGTTTGTGTAGTATTAAGTTCAGCAGACTGTGGTCTTGTATTGTTGTGACTTAGATGATGTTCAGAGCACATTTTATGCCCAATTCATGCAAAACTCCACGTAATCCCAAGGGGTTCACATACTTTTTCTTGCAACTGTAAATCACCTGGCCCACATGGCACTAATACTGTGTTCTAAGGTAATTAAGCTTATAGGTTGTTTTGTACTATTTTCTTAAGCTCTTTTTCCGGAGTCATTTTCACAGGACTGGCATATATATATATATATATATATATATATATATATATATTGGAAGGTTTAAAAGCTAGAAATATTAAACTATAAATATATAAGCCTGACTTTTGTTAGGTGTTTTTTTTTAACAAGGAATAAGGTGAAGATTACACCTGTGTCATACATTAATGCATGAAAGTTAAAGTGTGTTAAGGCAACTTGTTTATTTTTTAATGAACTGCTAATGCACTCCAGCTTGACAAACTTTGCACCTAACCCTTTTTGGAAATGCAATGCACAGTGGAGCATTATAATGCAGCACATTTAAAATGAATGCCCTTGCAACACACTAACATGTGAATGGTGCTGCACTGCACTTTGGGGTAATGCTTGTGTTTCCACAAGGCTAGGATGTAATTATGTGCAAAAAATGTGCATTTATTATTTTTTTTCTTAGGAGCCTGTAAAGCATTGCACCCACGATCGGCAGATCATAGGTGCAGTGTATGGCTCCTGCAGACTGTAAGTAGAGCTGTCTGCCCTTACCGCTGATACTGGCAGGCAATTACTGAAGTCCAGGAAGATCAATGAACTATGAGAGTGCTCTCCAGGGCCCTCTGTAGGTCATTGAAAACTACAAGCTGTCTACCTCAGTGGATGATGGTAGTTGTAGTTCCTTTATTCAGAGAATTCTATGAATGAATGACGTGGCCATGTGGGCCGAGCCCCACATGGCTGTGCTGCTTTTGAATTGTGACAGTAGATGTGGGGAGAGCATCCCTCGCCCGCTATGACAGTGGGGCATAAGGTGGCGGCAGGTAATTTAGAAACGTGTTACATGTTTCACCCTAAATATGGGTGTAACAAGTAACATGTTACTAAAGGTGAACTTATCCTTTAAGGAAGAATGTATTTACATAGATAAAGAAGTGGTTAAACAACAGTAGATAAGAATTGGTTGTAAAATGGTCAGAAATGGGCCAAGTTTTGCAGATCATTATTAGGCTTTTAGCTCTTTTCCAACTTTTTATTATTGACCTGGAAGATGAAAATTTATGTAATTTTTTTGTCACCTATATTTATGTAGAACTATGAAAACAGCACAAGTACTGTTTTGGGCATCCAACTCAAAGAAGGATTTGAGAAATTTACAGGCATGTTAATTGTAAAAAAAAGTGATTAGAGCTCTCATTTAAAATGACAGGCTAGAAAACTGGCCTTGTTTAACTTAGAAAAAATGGTGAACTTTTTAACCCTAAGGAATGTAGATAGTTCATAGATCAAAGGACATCAGTTGCATATAAAGAAGCCATCAGTATAGGAAAGGAGTCTTTGCTGGAAAAGTTAAACTGCATTACCACTGGAGGTAGAAGTGACAAAACCATAAAAACCACAAAGTCACAATTTTAAGATGTTTTGAATGATTTCTATTTAACCAAACATATCTAATGTTAAAGTTGCTAAAAAGAGTAAATTACTCTCCAAAGCATTTATTTACCTTCATTGAGGGGTCAGGATGAAATTTTTTTTACAGTGACTTTGGTCATAGTTGTAGCAGCAGGTTTGTTTTGATTTGTAAAAATTTTAATATCATGTTAAGAATGTTTTTCATTTTAACCCCTTTGATGCCGAGCATACACAAATATGCAGCCTCTTGGAGGCTGGGCCTTGACGTGAGCAGCCGCATATTTGTGTACCGTTTGTAAACAAACATGTGCTGAGTGCGCACGCCCTGCGTGCTCCCAGTACATGTATTGGTGTCCCACGGAAAGGTCCCGATCTCTTCTTGTGATCGGGACCATTTTTGATCATGTGACTGCCGTGTCAGCCAATCACAACGGTCACATGACCCTAAACCCCCTCCCGGCGTCAGAAACCCCTTAAAGGGCCAGGAAGCACCAGTGCGAAGGGGTTAAATAACAATTTGAATTTTGTAATATTGATTGAAAATATGCATATGTAATTTAAATCAGCATTAACTGGAATATATCCAGACCCTGTTAGATTAAAAGAAAATACTAGTTATCTCAGTTACTGATTGCTTTTCATTCCACCACAAGTTATAATTGAAGAGAAATCAATTAATGACAGAGCACATATCAATAAACAATTTAAATTCTCCTGGTGGTGGCTATACTTGACCAAACGTACTAAGGTAGGCCTTTTTTATTTGCCTGCTAGATATTAAAAATACATTCATCACAACAACCAAGTGGGCTATGTCCAAAAATGAATTACCTTGATCAAAGAATTATCTTTCAGTGCCTTAAGTACCTGCATGTAGCTTTGGTGGTAAATGGCCAGTATGATTCTTTATAGTTAGTACAAAATGTTGTACCTATAGTTTTCTGGAATATCAATCAAAGAAGACTGTAGATTTTTACAGGTTGACCAGTTGGATGGCACCATGGTAAACATGTTAAATGGTTTGTCTCATCCATGTAAAATGATACACCTAGAAGAGAGCTTGTACTTTTGAAAAACAGCAGACATACTGGCTGGATCACCAGATGAAAATAGAAGAAAGAAAGCATAAAAAAGAATATTAATGCACCCATCACATCTAAGAATTGGTGAGCTACAATATAATAAATGTTTGCTTTTGGGTTTAATACCACTTTAAAAGAAAATATTTCTAATAGTACTGGAATGTCTCATTTAAGAAAAAAAAAGAATGTAAGAAACACGCAGATCCTTGCATACAAAAACAACCTAAGTACAAGTGCTCTGTATTAAATACCCTACTGTATATAGGATTTCCTTATTTGAGTAGATGAGAATAAAAATGGCACAGCTTGGAAGCTGTTTAAGAGCATGTTCATCTATCCATGTCAATTCACATATCCATGTTAGATCACCTTGGGATATTCCTGTATTTCATCTGGATATTGGCAATAATCAGCTGTCTGCATCCAGTAAATCATTCTTTAAGACTTGCCAAGATTTAGCTAAGGATGGATTTGTATACAGATATAGGATAAGGATATATATTCATTCTGTCAACAGGCCCACAATTTTTCTTTTACATAGTTTTTAAGGTTGAAAAAAGACACAGGTCTATACAGTTCAACTTGTGTGTGTGTGATATTTATTCTCTAGCAATTCCCATAGCCCTGTATATTCTGCTTCCTGAGGAAGACATCTCAGCTAGTATCACTTCATGGGGAAGGGAGTTGCACATTTTATCTGCTCTAACAGTAAAGAACGCTTTCCACAATCTAAGGTTAAATCTCCTTTCTTTTAACCACAAATTATGGTCACAGGTCTTCAAGGATCCTAGAATGAACATGTTATTGTAGTTACTGGGATAACCTTTGATATATTTGTACATTGTAGTCATATCCCCACTTAAGTGCCTATTCTTCAGAGTAAATAACTGTAATCTCTGTAATGTGAGGTCCTCCACCCCCAATATTATTTTTGTTGCCCTTAGCTGAACTCTTTCTAATGCAACAACATATTTTCTGAGGATTGGTGACCAAAACATAACTGTATATTAAAGGTGAGGTCAAGACAGTGTTTTATAAAGGGGAAAAATTATTGATTTATCTCTTGAATGTATGCCCTTTTTAATGCATAATATTTTTTCTAGCTTTGTTTGCTTGGCATTGCATTCTATTTTTAAGTTTGTAATCTACAAGCACCCGCATATTATTTTCCATCACCAATTCTCCCAGGGGAGCCCCTCATAATGTGTAATTTGCATGTGTATTTTTGGCTTCCAAGTACATAACTTTACTGAATCTCATCTGCCATGTAGCTACCCGACACCCTAATACTTCCTATAATGATGCTATATTCAGTGCAGAAGTTATTTTCCTGCATAATTTGGTATAATCAGCAAACACTAAAATTGCTTACTTGATTTCCTCTTTATCATTAATAAACAAATTGAACAGCATTGACCCCAAGACAGAACCCTGGAGCACACCATTTGCAACTCTCTTTACTTAAATCTATTTATCCAAAGAATTATTAGATTTACAGTACTCTTAAAACAATTATAAGCCTATTCATTTGCTTGGCAAATACTCTGTGAACCATTTTATAAGCCACTAAAATGTTCATGCCACTTGTTTTCATGTATTTAGACTCTAGACAAATTATCCATGAAGTAGGCAAAATATGTGTTTGCTGTTAAAATGGTCTTGTATGCATATAAGACTTCAGACAGTGGTCATGTTGCCATTGTGTTGGTTTTTGAATCACTGCTAAGCTGTGAAACTTAAACCTCAACTTAGTTTTTTTTTTCAAGCAATTTTAATTTTTTTTTTCATAAATCTTTAAAGCTGAACCTTTAAACCTTAACTCCTTAGTCTTTTTGCCAACCATGTAACAATGCTTCTGCTGTGTTGAAAAGTATTAAGCTGGCCATACATAAATCAAAATTCAGCTAGTTTGGCAGGGACTAGCCAGATTTCAATCTATGTATGGACACTGGCTGAACAGAAGTCGATCTACCGGTCAGCTTATGTACAACCACCCTGTTGGAAAATTTACATTTGATCACCACTGCAAGCAATAGATTGCAGCAATGATCAGTATATTCTGAAAATGGGGAAGTCTCCCTGCTGTCAGAGTACAATGACGCAGTGGGGAGCATTACCCATATGGAGTCCATTTGTGGGTGTTGTTTATTTATATCTACTTCTTTTGTGAGTGTTAACTTAGGCAGACTGTGTTTACACCTATGACCCATAAGCCCACTCACTATAGCAGCTAAAATAATTAAATTGCACATACCCCACAGTCTACCCATTGTTTGGAGGTGGGGGGGGAGCTTGCACAGTAGAATAATATGACAATTACAGGAAGGTCATCCAGCTCCTGATATCAAAAAGGAACTTTCTTTAAAAAAAGACTAGCAAAAGAGACCCAGTACTAATGTTATTGGATCTACAAACAGGTATATTTACTAAACTATGCCTTTTGGTGAGACATTTGAATTAAATGTGCATCAGGTTGGGGGAGGTGGGGGGACAGGGGAAGGTATTTCATGCATACACTACACTTCAGTTTTATTGAAAGATGCAAGTTTTCATTTGGAACATCATAATTTGCTGAAAAGAGAATACGTTCTTATAAGTTGCCATAATTACCAGTATTGTTTTTCAAGTTATATAATGACTTATTTGAGCCATAAGAATGAAATGGTAACCCCTGCTTTCCAGTAATTTTTTTTTTAAATTCCTTATGCCTTCTTCATGTTCCTTTCAATGGAGCATACTTCCTTTTTTTATGGAAATCTGTTGCTTGTTTAAAGGCATTTTAATGTCCCTTTTTTTATGTAAAGGTTGTGTTTCACTAAAGCTACATGCTTGATAACAGTGTCTAAAATGTGCACATCCAGCAATAAGTGCAGAGATAGCATTTGAACATTTATACCACAATAAAATGTTTGCAGATTTCCATTTTTATCTAGCAAGGTAGAATAGATTATCAAGCTCCCCATTTGCTTTCTTATGAAATGAACAGGGGAATAACTATTGGGGTCACAGGAGTCAAGTCACTATTGTGACCTGGCCCCATGCTCCTGGGGGCCCGTGTGGCCCCCTGTACAAGTGGATAGGAGGGGCGGTGGGGGCAACATATAGAGGTACCAATGCCCTCCACTTTCCTCCTTCAGCCGCTGAATCCACAGGCATTCTGCAGCTGCAGGAGGAAAGTGGAGGGCATCAGTTCTTTTATATACTGCCCCTCCTATCCAGGTCCTGCTGCCAGGTCTGTGTGCAATGTCAAGCTTATCTTGTTCCACCTTAGGAAATCCTGCACCTCCTCCCCACTCTGCTCCACATTCATCTGCCTATCAAACTTCACAGTGCCCAGCACTGTTGGAGGGAGCCCTGGAGGGAGCAGGGTGGGGGGGTAGCAGGACATGATGGTCCTATAGTGCGGAAGAGGAGCCAACAGTAGCCATGGGTCCACCTTGGACAGTGACATCATGGCGGGGTTACGTTAACCTCCCTGGAGGTATTCCCGAGTGTAGCTCGGGGTAAAGTTTCAGCACCACAAGCGGTAACCCCGGGCTACACTCTGGAATAACTGGCTGACAGTTTGAACTGGCTTTTCTTATCCCCCTTGTTGATAAGATGTACATATCCTTGTTCCTTGCCAATAAAAGCCGATATTAGATTGGGGTAGGCTGGCAAGTTGAACTGGATATTTTTACTTATTTGGAAATTTTCTCACGTAGTGACAGCCCCCCATGTTCACTGTTGAAAAAGCCAGTTATAGACCTGGGCAGGTGATCAGTTTTTTCTCTGTATGCTTTGTAGTTTCAGTGGGTGCACTGGACTCCCTAGCTGCCGTTGTGCAATAGGCTGGGTGTCAGGTGCGCTCCCATAACCTTTTTAATGAAGGGTGGGGCTCCCCTCATGTTTATCTGCCCTTGTTTCTATCCATTTAAATGCATGTGCCTCCACTGTGAGGACTCTTTAGACTTGTAGAGTTAGGACCACAGATACTCAGGGTGCCGTGACGCGGCTCTGTGGCTTACGTATGTATTTGCAAATGTGTGCTAACTAAACCCCTGTTTTTAAACGCATGTTTCCAGACAGGTTAATTTGGTTTCTGATAGTTGGCTAACTGGCTGACAGTTTGAACTGGCTTTTCTTATCCCCCTTGTTGATAAGATGTACATATCCTTGTTCCTTGCCAATAAAAGCCGATATTAGATTGGGGTAGGCTGGCAAGTTGAACTGGATATTTTTACTTATTTGGAAATTTTCTCACGTAGTGACAGCCCCCCATGTTCACTGTTGAAAAAGCCAGTTATAGACCTGGGCAGGTGATCAGTTTTTTCTCTGTACACTCTGGAATACCCTGCAGCGCTGCCCCGGGATCTCTTCTTCACTTACCTTGTCCTTCGTTCCCGCGATGTCCCTCCTGCAGTGTCCCCTGTAATGTCCTCCGGCCGATACCGGCATCTGTCTTCTGGGTTCTGTTCCCTGCAACATCAGGACGTACGGGGACGGAATGGCGGGAAATTTAAAAATGTGAAAAAGTGACATTCACAAAATACACTAAAATCACATACACCCTGTTCCAAATTATTATGCAAATTCTATTTAAGTGTCACAAAGATTAAATATTTTGTTTTTCAGTTTAACTCATGGATGGCATTGTGTCTCAGGGCTCTTTTGATCACTGAAAACAATCTCGGACACCTGTGATAATTAGATTGGCAGGTGAGCCCAATTTAAGGAAAAACTACTAAAGGAGGGTGTTCCACATTATTAAGCAGAGCACCATTTTCAAGACAGACGGGTTCGTGCAGATAAAGGCACATTGAGGAAGATTTCTGCCAGATCCATGCATCGGATCAAAAGAGCAGCTGCTAAAATACCATTACATAGCAGCAAACAGATATTTGAAGCTGCTGGTGCCTCTGGAGTCCCACGGACATCAAGGTGTAGAGTCCTCCAGAGTCTTGCAACTGTGCATAAACCTTCTATTCGGCCACCACTAACCAATGCTCACAAGCAGAAACGGCTGCATTGGGCAGAAAAATACATGAAGACTAATTTTAAAACAGTCCTGTTCACTGATGAGTGCTGTGCAGATGGATGGAGTAGTGGATGGTTGGTGGACGGCCACCCTTTTCCAACAAGGCTGCGACATCAGCAAGGTGGTGGTGGAGTCATGTTTTGGGCCGGAAGCATGGGAACAGAGCTGGTCAGCCCCTTTAGGGTCCCCGAAGGTGTAAAGATGACCTCTGCAAAGTATGTGGAGTTTATGACTGACCACTTTCTTCCCTGGTACAGAAGGAAGAACTATGCTTTCCGTAATAAAATCATCTTCATGCATGACAATGCACCATCTCATGCTGCAAAGAATGCCTCTGCATCAATGGCTGCTATGGGGATAAAAGGAGAGAAAGTCATGGTGTGGCCTCCATCCTCCCCTGACCTCAATCCTATTGAGAAACTTTGGAGCATCCTCAAGCAAAACATCTATGAGGGTGGGAGGCAGTTTACATCCAAACAGCAGCTCTGGGAGGCTATTCTGACATCTTGCAAACAAATTGAAGCAAAAACTGTCCAAAAACTTACAAGTTAAATGGATGCAAGACTTGTGACGCTGCTATCAAATAAGGGGTCCTATGTTAAAATGTAACGTGACCTGTTAAAATGTTTAAAAAGTTAAAATGTTGTTAAAAGTTTGATTGAAATAGCTTTCGATTTCAGTAAATATGTTGCAAATACAACAAATGACAATTTTCAGTTCTTTACAACCTATAAAGTGTTTTGAAACTTACTGTGCATAATAATTTGGAACAGTGCATTGTAAATTTTTTATGTTTAAAAAAAATACTGTTATCATTAGGAGGTTTGCTCAATAAAATTTGAATTGTACTCTTAATAGTTGATAACATGAGAATTATGCTGACTGTTATTTACATCAATTATTTAGGGAAATGAGAAAAATATCATTTGCATAATAATTTGGAACAGGGTGTAGTAAAACATTACTGTATCAAAGCATTTCACATACATTTTGTCCCTAGTGCTTTGTCCAGTGCCCTGCCTGCATTTTTACCGTTCTTTCTGCCTGGAAACTGAGAAATGTCCATGGCGTCCAAAAAGTGTCCCTTTAGGTCAAAATTGGTTTTAGACCAGCTAGAGAACAGCGATAGTAAATTACTACTTGCAGAATTGTTTGATAATGATTCATGAGGAAATTCGTCATCAGACACTGAAAACGATTTTGCGACTTTGCTCAGTGATGTGCGAACCTGGCGCTATATTTCAAATTTCAGTGTTTTTGGTTTGATTATATTATTGAATGAAATTTATTATTATTATATTATTATTTTTTATGATTATTTATTAAATTATAATTTATGATTTCGTGTTTAAAATTTTAACATACCCGGGATGTTTACTAGACTCTTGTACAGGCCTACAATAAAAAAAATACATATTTCCATGCAAAAAAATGTACCGCTTTGAGCACAGAAATACTGACATAATCAGACCGCTAGGGAGGCTACTATTAACCTCACCCCACTCCCCTGAGCCTGCCGTACCCTACTTTCCCTGAGCCATATACGTTCAGTGGGAGGGCTGAAAGAGAAGGTGTCATGAAGGAGGGGATTAGAGACTTGTATCCCCGCCCCTGTCACTGAGCCAGCTCTACATTCCTTTCCCTGAGTCTTTCTCCTGTCAGTGGGAGGGGACCTGTCATGGAGGAGGGGTTTGGAGATTGGTAACCCTGCCCCTCTCACTAAGCCCACACCTCCCTCCTGTTTCTGAGTCATACCCCAGTCAGTGGGAGGGGGAAAGAGGACCTGTCATGGGGAAAGGGGATCCAGAGAAGGCTGAACTACAAGCCCAAAAGGGGGAGGGGCAGAGAAGCCCATGAGGGGCAACAAAGTTTTAATTACACCTGACCACCATCTATGACTGACCTCCAGGGGTGGGGGGTGGGAAGGAACAGTGTATTGCTGTATATATGATCTATATAAATATATATTATGACCCCCTAATCTATGACTGATTCTAGCGGTGTATTTCTACCCCCATAACTACCCCCCATATGACAATAGAGTTTATATGTAACCAGAGGCATAATGACAGGGATCGCAATTGTGACCTGGCCCCATTCACCAGGACCATGCTGTGCCCCGATAAGATAAGATTATTGAGATAAATTGGAATATTCCAACATATTCTAGTAGGATCTCAGGCTTTTACAGTACCAGAGGATGGGTCCTAAGCTTCCACATGTCTACAGCATAATGGGAAATTTGTTGATGAGAATTTGGAAAGTTTTTTAGCTGTTTTGCACTTGGCAGAAAGTTCAAATAATAATTCTGTTTGGCTAAAATATTCTCTGATCGTATAAACAAATTTCAACCCTTTATGATGTTTATGGACACCACATCCCCACAATAATAAATTAACCAGTAAATTCTCAAAGAACAGAATTTTAAGGTGTCATCTCTTTAAAAACACAGAAAATGGTATGATTGGGTCTTGCAAGCACCTCATCCCAAAATGAATTCAAGAACATATATGAGGATAGAGAAATGTGAGACTTTTTGGGTGCTCAAAATCTCAGGAATGAACAACAACTGGCTAATATTAAAACTACATAATTCTTACATTAGCTTTTTATTATTTACAATTGACAACTGTAAATAATAAAATTGAACAAAAAATAATACAATTGAACAAAATTTTTTCCATGAACACATCATACTACATGTATAAAACTCAACACTAAGGTGTTACAGTCAATATAATAATCCCCCACATCCACATCTACCAGCCAAGGGGAGAAAAGTCCCCCCCAGCACGGGATGCCTGTACTGGATCAAACTGAACCAAGAAAAAACATATTATTATTATTACTATACAGGATTTATATAGCGCCAACAGTTTGCTCAGCTCTTTACAATATAACAGGAGACAATACAGCAACAATACAGTTCAATACAAGAGGGTTAGGAGGGCCCTGCTCCTTGGAGCTTACAATCTAAGAGGGAGGGGCTAGTGGTACAAAAGGTAATAACTGTGGCGGATGCACTGGTAGGAGGAATAGAAGATTCCATTATTAGCTGAAGGCAGGATAGGCTTTGCTGAAAAGATAGGTTTACAGAGATTGCCTAAAAGTGAGCAGATTAGGAGATAGTCTGATAAATTGGGGTAGAGAGTTCCAGAGGATGGGGGAGGCTCTGGAGAAGTCCTGGAGATGAGACTATACATAGTTAGGGCCATATTAGGTAGACACAGGCACAATTTTCATACTTTTGGCTCCGTATGCCGCCAGAATAAATTATAATGAAACAATCCAAATGAATTTGAAGTGCAGACTTTCAGCTTTATTTCAAGGGGCTGAACATAAATATCAAGTACAAATTTTAGGAACTGCAACCATTTTTATACACATTTTCAGGGGCTCAAATGTAATTGGACAAATTAATATATTTTGTTGAGAATCCTTTACTGGCAATGACTGCCTGAAGTCTGGAACTCATGGACATTACCAAAGACTGGATTTCCTCCTTTCCGATGCTTTGCCAGGCTCTAACTGCAGCTGTCTCCAGTTGTTCTTTGTTTGTGAGTCTTTCTGCCTTTAGTTTTGCCTTCAGCAAGTGAAATGTATGCTCAATTGAGTTTAAATCAGGTGATTGACTCAACCATTGCAGAATTATTCACTTCTCTTCCTTCAAAAGCTCCTGGGTTGCTTCGCAGTGTGTTTTGGATCATTGTCCATCTGTACTGTGAAGCGCTGTCTAATCAACTTTGCTGCATTTGGCTGAATCTGGGCTCAGTATATCTCTAAACACTGCAGAATTCATCTGGTTGCTTCTGTCTTCTGTCACATCATCAATAAACACCAATGATCCAGTGCCACTGGAAGCCATGCATGCCGATGCCATCACACTGCCTCCACCATGTTTTACAGATGACGTTGTGTGCTTTGTATCATGAGCTGTTCCAAGCCTTCTCCACACTTTTTTTCTTCCCATCATTCTGGTAAAGATTAATCTTAGTTTCATCCATCCAAAGAATGCTTTTCCAGAACTGGTCTGGCTTTTTTAGATTTTTTTTTGGCAAAGTCTAATCTGGCTTTTCTGTTCTTCAGGCTTATGAATGGTTTGCACCTTGTAGTGATCCCTTTGTATTTGCTCTCATGAAGTCTTCTCTTGATTGTAGACTTTGACTATGATACGCCCACCTCCTGGAGAGTGTCCTTCACTTTTCTGGATGTTGTGAATGGGTTTTTCTTTACCATAGAGAGGATCCTGGGATCATCCACCACTGTTGTCTTCCGTGGACGTCCATGCCTTTTTATGTTGCTGAGCTCACCAGTGCATTCTTCTTTCCTCAGAATGTACCAACTGATTTGGCCACTCCTAATGTTGCTGCTATTTTTCTGATGGATTTGTTTTATTTTTGAATGACCTGTTTAACTTGCATGGACAGCTCCTTTGAACACATGATGTAGGTTCACAGCAATAGATTCCAAATGCAAATTCCACACTTAGAATCAACTCCAGACCTTTTACCTGCTTAATTGATGAAGAAATAATGAAGGAGTAGCCCACGCCTGGTCATGGAACAGCTTTTGATTCATTTGTCCAATTACTTTTGGTCCCTTGAAAAAGAGGGGATGGCTACTCTTAAGAGCTGCTATTCCTCCAATTTGGATCTACTGTAAATACCCTCAAATTAAACCTGAGTGTGCACTTTCATCCCATATCCATTATAGAACTATAGCTTGAATATGTTTTGGTAAATACCTGAAAGAAACTAAAATTGTGCCTGTGTCCAAATATATATATATGGACCTAACTGTGTGTATGTATGTATATAAAAACTAATTAATATCAAGGAGAACAACATGTGTATTCACTCTTCAACTACTATCATTTTGCAAATAAGAAAATGTTAAATTTAATATATAAATGCATGAGAACATGGTCCAGCTTTTCCAAAACAAAAGTCATTGCATATGTAAATGCATTCTCTAAGGCTTAAGCCAAACTCCAGTGTAATTACTTTTAAATATTTATTGCCCTGTAAGAATTAAAATAAGATCAGGTCTTCAGATCATTAAGAACCATGCCCAAGAGTCTTAGACTCACTGGAGAATGCTGTAGAGAAAGAAAATGGCATATTTATGTGGTTCCATCCTTTGCATCATTCAGGACTGCTTACCTCCAGAGATGTCATGTGATCGAACAAAAGACCTCAGAATGTAAAGTATGCATACAGTGATTTTTTTTCAGATGTGAGTAAGTGAGGTGGTTAGAGAAGCTAGCACTGGCCTTCAATTTTCTAAACATGCCTCATTCACATTAGGTAATTTGGAGTTCCAAATCATGGCAAAATGTGCACCCCAAACGCAGTGCAATTTTGCCTCAATTGTCGCACATCAGAATTGTGCTGCAATCGCTGCAGTATGTGCATTTAAAAATCGTACAAAGCTCAATGCCCAAAAAAGGTACATGAGCTGCTTTTGCACAACAAACGTGCTTGAGACAGCCTATTCAAGTGTGTGGGCTGCCCTATGCATGACACGTGTAATTACAATAATACCAATACATAGTTACATAGTTAGTGAGGTTGAATAAAGACACCAGTCCATCCAGGTTAACATGTGTGTTTGTGTGTGTTTATGTAAAAAATCCTTTCCCTTATCCCTGTATGTTTTGCTTGCTAAGATGCCCATCTAAAAGGTTTTTTAAACTATCAACTATCAATTTCCCACTAACACTACCAGTTGTGAAAGTGAGTTCCACATCCTTACTGCCCTGACAGTGATACACAGTTTAAGGTTAAACCACTTCTCCTCCAGTTTCATTGAGTGGCCCCGTGTCTCCCTGAGACTGAATAGTTTATTCCCTATGCTAGCATGATCATTGCAGTATTTGCATATTGCTACCATATCTCTTCTCAAGTGTCTCTTCTCCAGGGAGAATACTTTTAATGTTTGTATTTGTTCTTCATACCAGAGGTCCTCCAGCCCCCTTATTAGTTTTGTCGCCCTTCTCTGGACTTTCTCCAGTTCCAGCACATCCTTCCTGAGGACTGGTGACCAGAACTGGATTGCAAACTCCAGATGTGGCCAAACCAGAGTTTTATAGAGTGACAGGATTATAGTTTTATCTCTTGAGTAAATCTTCTATTTTTGCATGCTAATATTCTGCTGGGTTTGCTTGCTGCAGCTTGGCATTGCATGTTGTTGCTGAGTCTGTCATCTACTAGGACTCCTAGATTCTTTTCCATCCTGGATTCTCCCAGAGGTTCTCCCCTTAGAATGTTAACAGGTTGGTTTGGCAAGAACCAGGGGCGGACTGACAACTCATGGGGCCCTCGGGCAATAGGGGATCATGGGGCCCCTGTGTCCTTGCCCAAACTCAAAAAAGCCTATGAAATAGGTACCAGGGGCATCTCATGGGGACTGACCATTTGGAAACTCGGGCACTGCCCGAGGGCCCGGGGTCAGTAGGGGGCCCCATGAGATGCCCTTGGTACATTTTTTTATAGGCTTTTTTAGGTTTCGACATGGACACATGGGCCCCATGATCCCCTAGTACATACATACAGTAGCACAGACCCACTGCCTCAGTCCAAGTTGGCGACTATCATGTGAATGTATCTGAGGGGAATGTGTGTCACTCTTCTTACTTCACATCCCCAACTCACAGTTCAAAGCTGTCACCTTAGCTGTTCCCACCTCCCAGCTACTCTCCTAAGATTGACTGAGACAACACATGCAGCTGACTCCTCATGCTCCGCAAGAAACATTCTATACAGACTCACTGGGAAAATTCTGCTTTAAACCAAAATGTAAGTCTTTCTGTTTAGGCATCTCAGATACTCTGATTGGAACCTAGGTTCAATCTTTTGTCAGGATATTATAATAATAATAATAATAATAATGCTTCTTAGGGGATGTAACAGTTGTGAGAGCAGCCTTTTGTTTTGAAGGCAGCATGCATGCATGTTGCATCCTCAATTTTCTTGCGGGTTGGAGTGCAGAGCATTGTAAATGTTCTTTTTTGTATTTATGTTTGAATTTATAAGCGATTTACTTTTAAATATTAACTATGTCATATTAAATATTAATATTGATATTATTTGTTTAAAATCAAATCTTCAATAGTGCCCACCTTTCATCATCAGATAGCATTATGCAGCAAATTAATGAAACTGGTATCAGCCTTAATACAAATATTTGCAGTAGATAATTCAAATCACAAAAACAAAAATTTACTTGACCCCTGCATACTCACTTCCTACTCCCTATGTAAATACAAACACTCTAAACATCTGCTCATTGCAGCTAAGTCACTGATCTAAATCTAAATCTGTTCCGACCATTAAATAATGGATTCAGAAACGAAATGGTGTACAGTAAATGACATGTAGGAACATTTAGCAATCACTAATGACACCACAACCCGTTTTCATAAAACATAGACTGCATGAATATTGTTTTAATATTCCGAGGACTACCCCTCCCTTCTGATGGGGTGAAATTTATAAGATTCAACAGGACCTCAATGTCATGTAAATTATTACTTTGATCATTCCCTTCTAAATAACCAGAGTTAAGGAGTCAGAAACAAGCCCGTTAATGTATCCAACCACTTGGCTCTTAACTACCCTACTCTCTCTTCTTTTTTCTTTTTCTTACTATTTCTATGTTAAGGGTTTGTTTTAGATTAAAACCTTAGGTGGGGCTCAATCTTCTTGCCTATTATGGGAGCCTAAGGAAAGGCTATGAGACCAGCTGGAATGAATACTGTTACCATGGTCAACAATACTTGATTCAAGGCAAATAGAAGCCATATCTTTCCCTGTACTGTTAACATTGTTTATTATTCACAAACATTTTGTGCATTTAAATTATTAAATTTTGCACATTGTGTCACTAAGAAACTATGAAAACTTATGTTATACCTTACTTGGATTGATGTACTTGGTGCACATAACAGCACTGTATTTTTGTATTTTGTGTAATCCTTTAATAATAATTTAATTGAGAAAAAAAATATTTGCAATTCATTTTACTGTATTGTGCTGTATTTTATATTGTACATTGTATTTCCCCATTTTTATCATGTTTTATTGCCATTTGCATTAGACTCCTTAAAAGTGCTTGGCAGGATTGCTAAATTTTATTTATCAGACAACTTTTCTATCCTGCTTGAATGATTCCTGTTTTGCACTACATTTCTTGGCATTTGTTACGGCTTTCTGCCACTGTCTCTAAATTAACTTTATGTTCATGTTATTTATCCACATTAATTCTGACTAAAATTGCTTTCTACTGCAAATAGGTGGTCACTTTTGTAGGGCTACTCATTTTCAGTAAAAGCATAATATTTGAAAGTCAGAATTGAATTAGTTTAATTTTATGATAAAAAAAAGATTTAACTTTTACTTATGGAAAGAGAAAAGTAATTTACATAACAGAATGAAAGCAACTTACAGAAAAAAAGCATTTTTTTTGCACAAAAGAGCTTCCAGAGTTTGTGGATTGTAAAATAGCAATCATGCAGAATAAATTTGAGGAACTAGAAATTAGAGTTGCAGATCCATTTAACTAAAGCAATATCATTTCATATTTCTAATTTCTGTTTCCATACATAAAGAACACACTGAATGTTTTTATTTCTGTTTAGTATTTTTCTTTTAAATTGAAATGCTTATGCTTTTACAATAAATTTTGTTTATTATCATTCACTTCACTCCCTGGGTAGCTTTTCAAATTTTTCATTGAAGTTTTATGGCAACCTGGCAGCCAAGATAATGGTTTTAAATAATACTTGTATCCTTATGAAAACATATAAATGATGTACAGTATTTAGCATAGAAAAAAGACCAGAAGCCTGGGAAACATCTTCCTGCATTCAGATAAATCTGTAATTGTAAAATATCTCATTAAAAATATATGTAGTGAAAGAAAACAGAATTTGTAACAAACTGAAGCAGTGTAAAATTTGTAGTTTTGTTTTTTACATTATAACTACCTTGTAGAAATGTTTTAAAAAAATGTTAATTCTAGCAGGATATAAATTCATAATTTTTTTTCTTTACAGGATAAGTTCATCTTTAAAAAAAATAATGAATGCACATTTTTTTCAAGGTAATAAAAATGTGCACTTACAATTTTGTTTCTTAGGAGCCTGTGAAGCATTGCACCTGTGATCAGCAGGTGCAAAGTCAGGCTCCTGCAGACTGTCAGTATAGCTGTCTGCCCATACCTCCAATACGAGTAGGCAGTTACTTCAGTCCAGGAAGAATCAATGAGAACTACAAGCAGTCAGCTGCAAAGGCTGTTGGCAAATGTAGTCTATTATTCACAATGTAAATGAATGAGGTGGCCGTGTGGGCTTTTTTCAAATTGTTCCAGTGGGTACGGGGAGAGGTTTCCCGGCCCGATGTCACAGGGAAAGGGGTATCGGGGGGAAAGCTGCAGGAGCAGGAACATGTTAACCCTAAAAACGGGTGGGACCTGTCGCATGTTCCAGAAGGTGAACTTATTATTTAATTTAAAAAATAAATACAGATTTTAAATACCCAGTTAAAGACCCCTATGCTTTGGAGCCTCATTTTCTTAGGTTTTACCAATAAATCCCCAATCTGATGGAGGTCCCCTGTTACCTTCTGCAACAGACATTAGTAATATATCAAAGCAGAAGCCAAGCAGGGGAGTCACTCTCCTTGGAAATTCCTACCATCTTGACATGATAAATTATTATGTACCCTGATAAACTGAACATCAAATGGGTCATTCTTTTTAACACTCTCATGCCTGAAAAGAAATATTTCCAGAGATATACGAGTAACCCACTTTCTATTACCTTTCCGTGGATTGTGTATAAAAAGTTAGATAACTGATACAACCTACAGTTGCAAGAAAAAGTATGTGAACCCCTTGGGATTACGTGGAGTTTTGCATGAATTGGGCATAAAATGTGCTCTGAACGTCATCTAAGTCACAACAATAGAAGAACACAGTCTGCTGAACATAATACTACACAAACATTAGATGTTGCCATGGTTTAATTGCACATAACATGTAAACATTCACAGTGCAGGGAGGAAAAAGTATGTGAGGCCCTAGCTTAATGACTTTTACCAGAGCTAATTGGAGCCAGGAGTGAGCCAACCTTGACTCCAATCAGTGTGATGATATTGGATGTGTTGCTGACAGCTGTCCTGCCCTTAAAAAACACACACCTGTTTTGGGTTTACTGGTTTCAAGAAGCACTGTCTGATGTGAACCATGCCTCGCAGAAAAGAGCTCTCAGAAGACCTACGATCAAGAATTGTTGACTTGCATGAAGCTGGAAAGGGTTACAAAAGTATCTCCAAAAGCCTTGATGTTCATGTGTCCACGGTAAGACAGACTGTCTACAAATGGAGAAAGTTTAGCACTGTTGCTACTCTCCCTAGGCGTGGTCGTCCTGTAAAAATGACTGCAAGAGCACAGCGCAGAATGCTGCATGAGGTAAAGAAGACTCCCAGAGTGTCAGCTAAAGACCTACAGAAATCTCTGGCACATGCTAACATTTTTGTTGACACATCTACAATAAGGAAAACATTAAACAAGAATGGAGTACATGGGAGGACACCACGGAGGAAGCCATTGCTGTCCAAAAAGAATATTGCAGCACATTTGAAGTTTGCAAAAGAGCACCTGGATGTTCCACAGCACTACTGGCAAAATATACTGTGGACAGATGAAACCAAGATTGAGTTGTTTGGGAAGAACACACAACACTATGTGTGGAGAAAAAAAGGCACAGCACACCAACATCAAAACCTCATCTCCACTGTAAAACATGGCGGAGGGAGCATCATGGTTTGCGGCTGCTTTGCTGCCTCAGGGCCTGGACGGATTGTTGTCGTTGATGGGAAAATGAATTCCAGAGTTTATCAAGACATTTTGCGGGAAAACGTACGACCATCTGTCTGCCAACTGAAGCTCCGCAGAGGATGGGTGATGCAACAGGACAATGACCCAAAGCATACAAGTAATTCAACAAAACAATGGCTGCAACAGCACAAAATACGCCTTCTGGAGTGGCCCAGTCAGAGTCCTGACCTCAACCCGATTGAAATGCTGTGGCATGACCTAAGAGAGCGATTCACACCAGGCATCCCAAGAATATTGCTACACTGAAACAGTTTTGTGAAGAGGAGTGGTCCAAAATTACTCCAGATCGTTGTGCAGGTCTGATCTGCAACTACAGGAAATGTTTGGTTGAGGTTATTGCTGCCAAAGGAGGGTCAACCAGTTATTAAGTCCAAAGGTTCACATACTTTTTCCTCCCTGCACTGTGAATGTTTACATGTTATGTGCAATTAAACCATGGCAACATCTAATGTTTGTGTAGTATTATGTTCAGCAGACTGTGTTCTTCTATTGTTGTGACTTAGATGACGTTCAGAGCACATTTTATGCCCAATTCATGCAAAACTCCACGTAATCCCAAGGGGTTCACATACTTTTTCTTGCAACTGTACTTACATACACTACATCTAAAATTTAACTATTTATTATGGGAGATGTTGAATGTTGTCTGCATTCCAAGTTTATATGAAAATCTTTGCTTTTTCAACTTCAGGTGTTGACAGGAGGGATACCAATCAATCAATTTAATAGCCCAAAGACAGAAAGTTGAACACCAATCAGATTATTTCCAAGTTTGTTAGACTTTGACATAGCATGCTGCAGCCCCTCCTAGGTCAACCCCACTATAATATTTCACCCAATACAGATCACAGAGATCACTATCTCTATGATCTGTATCTGGAGCAGGGGGAAAAGGCTCTTTAGTGCAGTATTTGATCAATGCAACTTAAGTCTTAAAGGGATGCATGCCACAGAAAAGCAGGAAGTTCCACACTGGTGAAGTTAGATCATACCCAACTTTGTTAGATCCAAACATGCAGTCCTGCATAAGACCTCTCTAGTATTTCATCCAATACAGGTTTGATCAGAGAAATACAGGGAGGAGAGAGAAAAAACTCTTTTGTACAGTAGACAATCAATTTAACTTGAAAGATAACTCCACTATTGGGTTAAAAAAAATGTAAAAAAAAAATAGCATATAGAATTGCGATAATATGACATTTAGAGGTCATATTGTAATATAAAGTTATTAAAAATTACCTTTACTTTTCAATTTGCAGCACTGTAATTTGCTGTAAACTGCAATGCAAAATGGCAAGCTGGAGCCATTCTGTATTTAGATGTGTACAGAATGCCCACAGGTGAACAAAATCTTTTCCAACTCTGTATCACTCTGTAGTAGGGGTAAATATTTATGTATAATTTTTTTTACCATAAATAACCACTTTAGTTCTGCCCAGTAGCAGAAATATTGCTACAAGGCGGCAGCGGTTCACAAAATCACGTATAATACCTGATTTTGCATCTCCGGGTAGGAGACACACGTGAGGCACGTATGCACTCTACCCACACCACCATTCGCGGCCACGGCTGTCAATCACCGAGTCCTGGCTGGTGATTACTTGGCACCCGGTGATTGCTGAGGATCTCTGACAGGGGGGAGAACTGCTAGTAAACAAAACAGTTCTCTGTCAGCTCCTGCACACTGCTTTGCATGGCTGTGCACAGCACAACCATGCAAAGCAATGTTCTTACAGTGAAGCACAAACACAGCACACATTGTAAAACAGCACACAGTTATCCCTTTGATCGCCCCAGATGTTAACCTCTTCATCCCAGTGACATTAAAACAGTGTCAGTGCTTTTTATTAGCACTGATCACAGTATTGGTGTCACTGGGGATGTCAGTGACACCAAGTCAGTTACCCCAGTGTCAGAATGCCCCTGCAGTCCCGCTGTCCCACTGTCCTGCTATAACTTTCACGTAAACTAATCAATACATGTATTTTTAGAAAAGACATGTAGCAGAATAAATTTTGGCCTAAATTTATGACAACATTAAATTTTTTAAATTTTTTTACTGAACATGTTTAGTAGCAAAAAGTCAAAAATATTTTTTTTTTCTCAAAATTGCCAGACTTTTTTTAACATAGCGGAAAAAAAACCACATAGGCAATCAAATACCACTGAAAGAAATCTCTATTCATGGGAAAAAAGGACATAAATTTAATTTGGATGCAGCATTGCATGACCACGCAATTGTCAGTTAAAGTAGCGCAGCGCCGTAACGCAAAAAATGGCCTGGTCAGGAAGGGGGTAAATCCTCTGGAGGGCAAGAGGTTAAACTCCATATTTTAACAGGTCATAAATAATACCAGCTGAGATTCACGCTTGCATCCCCTCTTACTCTGATGAACACAATCTTTAAGAAGATCACTTCTAGAGGTGTTCTATTTAACTGACAAGCCTTGTTTAAATAAATTGATCCTGGCCGCATGGGGAGATGGGCGGGGGTGCATGTATTTTGATACATGCATAACTTCCAAACCTTTATACCCTGCACAATCCAAAGGGCTTAAATGATAAAGCAAACACAGATCATCATTAAGGTACAAGTTTGAATGTAATACCAAAAATACATGAGACCCCCTCCATCTTGGATCATCTATAGGAACTAGGCCTAATTTCTGTCCTGTCTAGGATAGAAGTGAAACACTGGACTTGTTTCCAGAAATATTTAAGACAAAATTGTATACTTTTGGTTTAAATGGTAAGAATAAGAGATTTAATATGAACAAATAGGAAAGAAAAACTCTTCATTTCCTTAAAGAGAATTTGGTTATTGCCATTGGAAATGTATATAATGTATGTAATAGAGGAACAATGGTGATCGTAACTACCAGAAGGTGGCCTTTAGACAGTTATACAACAAGTATACCTATATTACAATGAGCTGTGACCCTACTATGGGTTTAGAAAAAAAATAGTTGAAGGTGATTGTCAGAGCAGCTGTATCTCTGGGTATAATTTATTTGAATTTACCCAAGAAATCATTAC
Organism: Staurois parvus; assembly: GCF_062004578.1. Taxonomy (NCBI): domain Eukaryota; kingdom Metazoa; phylum Chordata; class Amphibia; order Anura; family Ranidae; genus Staurois; species Staurois parvus. Next base: position 13,454,920 of record NW_028318039.1, on the reverse strand, counting down.
ACAAGCATCCCCTTGGATTCTTTACCCCCAGAAGGTTCACTGGGGCATGCTCGAGTGACTGACAGACCTATTGTGGCTAGCACTAGGCATGTCTGTGAGCCTTTGGGAGATTTGATTGATGATCAACTCCAACCTCTGGTGTGGAATTTACCTGCATACTTATGTGATATTAAACACATAATTTAGCGCCTGGAGAACAATTAAAGGTATGTTTATAATAATTGGTAACCTGAGATACTACTATCGTTATACTCTTTATACTTTTGTATACCCCACAGTCTAGGGTTGTGTACCCTGCAACACCATCTATTTTGTCATACTGAATACTCTTTGGATTTGAATAACTTCTTCTTTGGAGGGAGTGAGTTATTTGTTGACACATAACTATTTTCTGTTTAATGGGGGTTACTATCTTTAAAGACGTGGCACTTCAATGGGCGTAAAGTTTTCTCCCACTTACACCAAATTCCACATGGGGTGGTGGAAAGAGTGTCCTGTCTTTGGAGATACTAACCTCTATAGAGATATCATGTTCTTCTCTAATTATATTGATGATTTGACTTTCATTGTATATCAAGAGTTGCCAGTGATGAATTTTCTGAGTTGCCATACAACTTAATGGTTGTAATCTTAAATCCTACTTGTAAGGAACAGATCTCTTACATTAATTTCTTCTAACTTTGTAGGGACGTTGTGATGACCATAAAATCCATGTACAGGCTTATGGTAAGCCCATGTTGAGAAATTCCTTTTCTAGGCAGATAATTGCCATCCAGCCCATGTTACAAAAGCTATACCTAAAGACCAATTTAGTTTGGTGCAGCTGCTTATCACTATGAGGTTTTGAGTCAGAGGTGACAGAAATGAGATTTCTTGAACTGGGCTATGATCATGTAACAATAGAAAAGGCACATCAGGCAGGTAAGGACACACCTAGAAATCATATTCTCAACCACTTTCCCCGGTGGGTGGATGTCATATGACATCCTCAGATTGAAGTGGTTATACCGAAATGATGCCTGTATCAACATTTTCAGCAGATGATGCTCTTTCATGTAGAAGTGATTTGATTGGCTATACCCACCTCCACCGCCTTTCCTGGGTTCTCCTATCTGACTGAACAGAATTGAAGAGATGGAGGAAATGATTAATACATCGCAAGATAGAATGTCAGCCCCTACAAAAACCTGGGCTTATTAGGTTAATTTTAAGACCACTGATTCGTATAAACAGATCATGTTATTGATATTATAAAATCAATGTGCAGCGCTAATAAAAATGTGTGTTATACTCAATGATGACCAGTTCGCTCCCTCACCCACATCTTCAATCTCTCCCTCTCCACTGGCACTTTCCCCTCCCCTCTAAAGCACGCGCACATCACCTCCATACTCAAAAAACCCTCCCTTGACGCCACTGACCTGAACAACCTTAGACCCATCTCCCTGCTACCATTCACTTCCAAGCTCCTTGAGCGCCTGGCCTACAATCACCTAAGCGCCCACCTCACTGATAACAACCTCCTTGATCCTCTTCAGTCTGGCTTCCGTCCCCTACACTCCACCAAAACCGCCCTACTTAAAATCACCAACGACCTGCTAACCGCCAAAGCCAATGGCCATTACTCTGTCCTCCTGCTCCTTGACCTCTCCGCGGCCTTCGACACAGTCGACCACCATCTCCTCCTTACTAAACTGCACTCCCTTGGCATTAGGGACGCTGCTCTCTCCTGGTTCTCCTTCTACCTATCCCAACGCTCCTTTAGCGTCACCTATAACACTGCCTCCTCCCCCTCTCTCCCCCTCTCTGTCGGAGTCCCCAAAGGCTCTGTCCTCCAGCCCCTTCTCTTCTCCATCTACACCTCCTCCCTTGGCAAACTAATACACTCCCATGGCTTCAATTACCACCTCTATGCCGACGACACACAAATTTACCTCTCCACCCCCCATCTCACCCCCTCTCTCTCCGCCCGCATCGCCCACCTCCTGAATGACATATCAGACTGGATGTTGCTCCATTTCCTCAAATTAAACCTGTCCAAAACTGAGCTCTGGTCTTCCCCCCATCCCACGCCCCCCCATCCTTCCCATCACTACTAACAACGGCACCATCACTCCCACCCCACATGCCAAAGTCCTGGGTGTCACCCTGGACTCGAAACTTTCCTTCCTACCTCACGTCCAATTACTATCAAGATCATGCAGGCTCCACCTCCGCAAAGTCTCCAAGATACGTACATTCCTCACCCCAGACACTACTAAACAACTCGTACACTCCCTCATCACCTCATGCCTGGACTACTGCAACTCCCTTCTCACTGGCCTACCCAAACAAACGGTATCCCCACTCCAGTCTATCCTGAACTCAGCGGCTAGACTCATCCACCTCACCAGCTGCTCCACATCTGCCACCCCCTCTGCCAATCCCTTCACTGGCTCCCGATTGCCCAGCGCATCAAATTCAAACTGCTAACTCTGACCTACAAAGCCGTTCACAACGCCGCCCCAAACTACCTAACCGACCTGATACCCAATTACTACCCTACCGTACTCTTCACTCCTCACAGAACCTCCTACTCTCTAGCTCCCTGATCTCCTCTCCCCATGCCTGATTGCAGGAATTCTCCAGGACTTCCCCCATCCTCTGGAGCTCCCTACCCCAATCCATCAGACTGTCACCTACCCTCCTCACCTTCAGGCACACCCTGAAAACCCACCTCTTCAGGGAAGCCCACCCCACCCTCACCTAACAACTGACCTCCTCCACTCCTCCCACCACTCCATCCCCCACAGCCATTTCCTCCTGTACCACTTTCCCCTCCCTCCTAGATTGTAAGCTCGAAAGAGCAGGGCCCTCGAACCCATTGTGTATTGTATTGTTTCTGTCTTGTCTCATGTTCTGTCCCCCTTGCTATTTTACAGCGCTGAGCAAACCCTTTTGCGCTATATAAATACTGTATAATAATAATAATAAAAAAGAAAGGAAACATCATAAAAAAGAAATAGGGAATAGTGAATACTCCAATAAAGAAACAAAATGGACAGTATAACAAATAACAAATGAAAATATATACGTCCTCTAAATATCATAATAGTCCCACAAAGAGTGATGTGATCAAATCAACAAAATGTAGTGTCTTCTGTGACTTCCACACTGCACCTCCACCATAATGCACTCACCAGAAGTAAGTAGCAAGCAAGCTTAGAGTGGAATGACACTAAGGGGTGTTCCTGCTTGTTCCTCCTGCCGGTGACCCGGTTGAAGGTGAGATCTCTCCAGAAGCCAGTGATACACCAAATGAACAATCAAAAGTAGAGCAGCCAAGTCTCCATCTCCAGCCCACAGTGAACCAAGGAAAGGGATTCCTCCTAGAGGGCAAGCTCATAGACCGAGCCCGGAGACAGTATCATATAGTGTGGTATGTTTTATTAAAAAGACAGCAGCCACGTGGCACATCAAATCATCAATGGATAAAAAGAACTTACAAAGATGGCCGCCGGACCATCACGTGGACACGGCGGCTTGACATCAGCATGTAGGCTCCTCTCTGATGCGTTTCGTGCGCACGCACGTTCTCAAAGGGATCCACCTTATATATTTTCATTTGTTATACCGTCCATTTCGTTTCTTCATTGGAGTATTCACTATTCCCTATTTCTTTTTTATGATGTTTCCTTTCTTTTTTACAATTACACTGGTCATCATTGAATATAACACACATTTTTATTAGCGCTGCACATTGATATTATAGTGTTTTGTTTTGGTGAAGAAAGAGGGTTTGCCACATTGTGCTAGCTGCTTTACTTTTTCCCTTTTGTCTTGTGCTCACCATTTATTCCTTGAGTATGGTATTGATAGTGGTTGGGACTTTTGTTTATGAAATGGTTTAGTACTCATAAATTGAGCCTCAACATGTGTGGCTGGTTTATAGATGAGCAGGGAGTGGAGTATGTTGTATGTAACCACTGGACACCTGGGTGTCAACATTGTGAATGCTTGAATTCTGAGAATCTACACATTTTTCATTCGTATCTCTATCCAGGTGAACCTTTTGTCCCGTTTGGGCCATCCTACAGAAGGGAAGTTTTGCTGTTATCCTTTCAAATTGTTTCTTAGCTGGATTCCTTCCTCTCTCATCTCCCTCCCCCCTCTCCCCACCATTTTCTTCTTTCAAAATTGTTTTTTCCTTTCTTTATCTCTACTGTCTTCTTTAGATTCAGCGGACTTGCAGATGTATCATTGGACGGAGGTTGTTGAAGGGCAGGCATTGCGCAATATCTGGAACTGAACACATTACAAGATTGTGGTTTTTTTTGTTGCATTGTGATATAATTACTATATTATACAAGAGTGTAAGGCTTCATACCAAGTCTATTTGCATGTCAGATATTCTGCGGAGGAGGCGTATTCCTTTTCTTTGTTTCAATTTCATTGTATTACTTGATACAGTGTACTGAGATATAGTATGTTTACCATTTCTTGTGATATGCCCCCCTTTTTCCTTTTTTTTCTTTTTGTATTTGTTGTGTTGTTTTGTCATGTGTCGTGACAAATCTCTGTATTTCAAAGCTTTTTCAATAAATATTGTATGAAAAAACTACAATTGTAGTGTTTTAGGCAGGTTTTTCATTTTGATAGAATATTTCAATGTGCAATTAATTTTGTACTGGGATATGTAATACCAATTTTATATCAGTGTGTTTTCATTTTTCTGTTTCTTAAGTATGTATCCCACTAAAGCTCAGCTCCAAGAAGTCAAAATACCCTCCTTTGCAGTGGCAATGCGCCCACACTGCAAGGGTTAACTAGTTGTTTATGTCTATGTGGTGAAAAAGCAGTTTTACTTATATGATCCTCTGATCCCCAGTACACAGTGCTCCCCTTTGCTCTGGAAGTGCACTACTACCCAGCATTCTCACCTCTGATGCAGTGTTATGCATGTCAGAAAACATTAGACTGCTAGAGCATAGGGAAGGAGAGGCTGCAGGGCCTGGTCTAATGCAGAGAAGCCTACAGAAGAATAGGATCAGGTAAGAAAAATTGCTTTAACATGTCCCTTAGACATAAATGCAGCCCGACTGTAAACAGGGTTTTTTTTATTTTTATGGAGTTCAGCTTTATAGGTGGCCATACATGTGTGGTCACTGCAGGTGCACAGAATCGACTTCTGTTCAACTGCTCTGTTGGAAAAAAGCTGCTTGATCAGCGCATGTAGTCAATGGCTGCAACGCTGATCTGTGTATTCTGACAGTTGAAGGAGTATCCCCACCTCCCTGCTGTCCAAATATAATAGTGTAATGGGAAGGATTACCCCATCTACCTTGAATGTGTGGATGGGGGAATCGGTTCAGGTTTCTATGCTCAGCTGGCTGACTGAAGGTGTTAGGAATGGACTGGCCAGCAATGGTGGGACTCACCTGCCTTTTGATCTGCAGTACCAGGGCTGGCCAGCGGGTGCTCCCAGCAATCAGAGACTCAACCTTTCAGCCAGCTAACACCTGGAACTGATGATACTGGGGTATTTAAGGGATGGCCAGACTTGCAGACTCTGCCTTGGTGTTGTGTTTGTCCTGGGCCCTGTATCTGTCCTGCATCCTGTTTCTGTTCCTTTGCTGACCCTGATCTGAACTGCTGCTGACTTCTCCTGCTCTGATCCTGGCTTGTGACCCTGACCACCCCTCTGTCTGACCCTCTGTACCTCGCTGCTTGCTACCTGCTGAACCTGGCCTGTGACCCCGACCATTCTCTGCTTGCTCCCCCCGTACCTACCTGCCCAATTGATATTGACCCGGCCTGCCTGACGACGCTTGCTTGTATGTACTGTTATCTGTGGGTGGTTGGTTTGGTTTGTTTGCACTGTATTATGTTTAGTATTGCCCTGCGTTTATGTTTGTATGGTTAGTGTTAATAAATTATATTGTTTATCACATTTCTGAAGTCTGCGTTTCCCTGCATCAGTCACACATCTCTGGTCATACCTGGGAGCCCTGACATTACACCAAGGCCAATCCTGACCAGAAGTGGCTGCACAGGGAAGCCATCTTGGCTTGTTGATGGGAAGGATGGATCTTGATGAGGTTGAGTATTTATATCTGCTAGTGTTTGATGACAGGGAGTATGCTTATCAAACTCTGAAGGAGTATACCCGGGATGAATTGCTAGAATGTATACGGCTCGCTCATGTTCTAGTAGATCAGGGCACAGTGTTCTCTGAGGTGCAGCCATTGATTGAGGTTTGTGCAGAGTTGGTTTCATCTGGTTCCCCCAAATGCAGGGATGAATTTTTGCCACCATTTAGTGCAGACCAGGTAGAGTCCCTGGTGTGGTTATTAGAGGATGATGTGGGTTACCTTTTGGAGCGTTACTCCACATGTTCACCACAGACACTAAGAGATTGTATCAACGCAGTGCAGTCATTGACCAGACAGACTTTGTGTAAGCTCAGCTTTGTTCAACCCCCTACTGCAGACATGGACAGATTTGTTGCACCCAGCCTCAGTCAGCTTACAAAGACCCAGTCCTGCTTCTAACTCTACTCCTGTATTCCCACCAGCTCCTCCTGCCCTGCTATCTACCGCATGTCAGAACCCTGTAAAAGAGCCCTCTGTAGCAACTGCTCCCTCTCCTGTTCCATCCTCCAGTTTTTCTCTGTCTCCAGCTGCTCCATTCGTTTGCAGACCTGCGTTTACTTGCAGTGCTCCAGTAGTTAAAACCAGAAAAAAGCGAAAATTCTTTCCAACCAATACCATCCTACCAGTATCCAAACCGGTGAGCCTGCCTTCCGTGACTCGGCCTGAAGCCTCTACTCAGCCTGAAGCCTCTACTCGGCCTGAAGCCTCTCTTCAGCCGGATGCCTCTCTTCAGCCGGATGCCTCTCTTCAGCCGGATGCCTCTCTTCAGCCGGATGCCTCTCTTCAGCCGGATGCCTCTCTTCAGCCGGATGCCTCTCTTCAGCCGGATGCCTCTCTTCAGCCGGATGCCTCTCTTCAGCCGGATGCCTCTCCTCAGCCTGATGCCTGCATTCAGCCTGATGCCGCTACTCAGCATGATGAACTGATCCAGCCCGACGATCCTATTAGGCCAGTTGACTCGATGCCCGCTGTTGATCCAGATGATCCGGTACCTGATCCAGTGCCCGCTGTCGTGCCAATTGACTCAGAGCCCGCTGTCATATCTGGTGACCCGGTGCCCACTGCCTTGCCAGATGACGCGGTGCCCGCTGACAAGCCAAATGACCTGATGCCTGGTGACCCAGTGCCCGCTGTCATACCTGGTGACCCGATGCCCGCTGTCGAGCCAGACAATCCGGTACCTGATGCCCCGGTGCTCACTGTCGTGCCTGTTGACTCGGAGCCCACTGCCTTGCCAGATGACGCGGTGCCCGCTGTCGAGCCAAATGACCTGATGCCTGGTGACCCAGTGCCCGCTGTCCAGTCAGACGATCCAATGTCTGACCCAGTGCCCGCGGTCATACCAGTTGACTCGGAGCCCACTGCCTTGCCGGATGACGCGGTGCCCGCTGTCGAGCCAAATGACCTGATGCCTGGTGACCCGATGCCCGCTGTTCGGTCAGACGATCCAATGTCTGACCCAGTGCCCGCGGTCATACCAGTTGACTCGGAGCCCACTGCCTTGCCAGATGACGCGGTGCCCGCTGTCGAGCCAAATGACCTGATGCCTGGTGACCCAGTGCCCGCTGTCCAGTCAGACGATCCAATGTCTGACCCAGTGCCCGCGGTCATACCAGTTGACTTGGAGCCCACTGCCTTGCCAGATGACGCGGTGCCCGCTGTCGAGCCAAATGACCTGATGCCTGGTGACCCGATGCCCACTGTCCAGCCAGACCATACAATGTCTGACCCAGTGCCTGCGGTCATACCAGTTGACTCGGAGCCCACTGTCGTGCCTGGTGACTCGGTGCCCGCCGCTCCGCCTGGGGGCCCGAGACCTGTTGCTCCGCTTGGGGGTCCAGCGCCCGCCGCTCCGCCTGGGGGTCCGGCGCCCGCCGCTCCGCCTGAGGGCCCGAGACCTGTCGCTCCTCCTGGGGGTCCGGCGCCCGCCGCTCCGCCTATGGGCCCGAGACCTGTCGCTCCACCTGGGGGTCCGGCGCCCGCCGCTCCGCCTGAGGGCCCGAGACCTGTCGCTCCTCCTGGGGGTCCGGCGCCCGCCGCTCCGCCTGAGGGCCCGAGACCTGTCGCTCCACCTGGGGGTCCGGCGCCCGCCGCTCCGCCTGAGGGCCCGAGACCTGTCGCTCCACCTGGGGGTCCGGCGCCCGCCGCTCCGCCTGAGGGCCCGAGACCTGTCGCTCCACCTGGGGGTCCGGCGCCCGCCGCTCCGCCTGAGGGCCCGAGACCTGTCGCTCCATCTGGGGGTCCGGCGCCCGCCGCTCCGCCTGAGGGCCCGAGACCTGTCGCTCCTCCTGGGGGTCCGGCGCCCGCCGCTCCGCCTATGGGCCCGAGACCTGTCGCTCCGCCTGGGGGTCCGGCGCCCGCCGCTCCGCCTGAGGGCCCGAGACCTGTCGCTCCACCTGGGGGTCCGGCGCCCGCCGCTCCGCCTGAGGGCCCGAGACCTGTCGCTCCTCCTGGGGGTCCGGCGCCCGCCGCTCCGCCTGAGGGCCCGAGACCTGTCGCTCCGCCTGGGGGTCCGGCGCCCGCCGCTCCGCCTGAGGGCCCGAGACCTGTCGCTCCGCCTGGGGGTCCGGCGCCCGCCGCTCCGCCTGGGGGCACGATGCCTGTCGCCCCGCCTGGGGGCACGATGCCTGTCGCCCCGCCTGGGGGCACGATGCCTGTCACCCCGCCTGGGGGCACGATGCCTGTCGCCCCGCCTGGGGGCACGATGCCTGTCGCCCCGCCTGGGGGCACGATGCCTGCTGCCCCGCCTGGGGGCACGGTGCCTGCTGCCCCGCCCGGGGGCCCGGTGCCTGCTGCTCCGCCCGGGGGCCCGGTGCCTGCTGCTCCGCCCGGGGGCCCGGTGCCTGCTGCTCCGCCCGGGGGCCCGGTGCCTGTCGCCCCGCCCGGGGGCCCGGTGCCTGTCGCCCCGCCCGGGGGCCCGCTGCCTGCTGCTTCGCCTGGTAATCCGATGTGCCTCTGCCCGGAGTCCTGCCCGATGTGCCTCTGCCCGGAGTCCTGCCTGATGTGCCTCTGCCCGATGTGCCTCTGCCCGGAGTCCTGCCCGATGTGCCTCTGCCCGGTGTGCCTCTGCCCGGAGTCCTGCCCGATGTGCCTCTGCCCGATGTGCCTCTGCCCGATGTGCCTCTGCCCGGAGTCCTGCCCGATGTGCCTCTGCCCGGTGTGCCTCTGCCCGGAGTGCCTCTGCTCGATGTGCCGCTGCCCGGAGTCCAGCCCGGTGTGCCGCTGCCCGGAGTCCTGCCCGGTGTGCCAGTCTTTGCTATCCCGCCAGTTGCCAGACCCGGGCGGTGGAACATTTTGCCCAGCTAGGACTGTTTGGAGCGTCCTGAGGCCGCTCCTTGAGGGGGGGGTACTGTTAGGAATGGACTGGCCAGCAATGGTGGGACTCACCTGCCTTTTGATCTGCAGTACCAGGGCTGGCCAGCGGGTGCTCCCAGCAATCAGAGACTCAACCTTTCAGCCAGCTAACACCTGGAACTGATGATACTGGGGTATTTAAGGGATGGCCAGACTTGCAGACTCTGCCTTGGTGTTGTGTTTGTCCTGGGCCCTGTATCTGTCCTGCATCCTGTTTCTGTTCCTTTGCTGACCCTGATCTGAACTGCTGCTGACTTCTCCTGCTCTGATCCTGGCTTGTGACCCTGACCACCCCTCTGTCTGACCCTCTGTACCTCGCTGCTTGCTACCTGCTGAACCTGGCCTGTGACCCCGACCATTCTCTGCTTGCTCCCCCCGTACCTACCTGCCCAATTGATATTGACCCGGCCTGCCTGACGACGCTTGCTTGTATGTACTGTTATCTGTGGGTGGTTGGTTTGGTTTGTTTGCACTGTATTATGTTTAGTATTGCCCTGCGTTTATGTTTGTATGGTTAGTGTTAATAAATTATATTGTTTATCACATTTCTGAAGTCTGCGTTTCCCTGCATCAGTCACACATCTCTGGTCATACCTGGGAGCCCTGACAGAAGGAAACAACTGAACAATGTGTAGCCAGCTTAAGACTTAAGTTGTGTTGATTTTATACTGCATAAGAGAGCTTTTCCCTCTTGATCCCCTTTCTCTGTGATCAAGTCCATATTTTTTGAAACATTAAAGAGGAGATGATCCTAGTCAGGGCTGTAATGTGCTTTTTCTGCCTTTAATAATGTTTGATGTGAAAACCAACGAAAAAAAGCTTGTGGGATATTCAAGGTGCTTACCTTGAGGAAATAAGGGTATAAAATCCCACTGATATTATATATTTTTTTTTACAAGTATCTGTTTCATTTATTACTTTGGGGATGTGGTGCTGAGGCACTCAATTATACTCAGTACTTTGTGTGACTATGATTTTTTGCTAAAATATTGTATATCACTTATCACAAATTTCCTTCAGTCTTACTCTCATTTTAGTACACTGCAAAAAATGAATTGTGTCAAATAACACATAATTTATATTCTAAAATAAAAATGTATTTAAACCATTTATCTTATTTAATTTTAAGATATCTGCTTTTCATTTCAGTCTTCAGCAACCATCAGGTAAACGCAAGTTCAAAGAGATATAGGCAAACTAAAGCTTAAAAATAGGAAGTATTGCTCTAAATAAAATAAAACGTATTAACTTAGTTCCCCTCTAGAGAGCTTTTTTTAAATTTGTTTTTTTACACATTTTTAACCCCCCCCCAGAATATTATATAGTTTCTGAAAGCAGAGGCCCTGTAGAATAAAAATGAAAAATACATTAAATGAATTTCATTGTATACAAACACATATTGTTCCCCAATTGTTTGTCCAAAATTAAAGATGAGGTAGTGAAATAGATTCCAAATGTGTCAAACCTTAAAACTGCATGCATCCAAAAAAATGGCAAAAATGTATGGTACCTAGGTGATCTTTTAAATGCCTTTACAGATTGTCATTTTAGATTAAACAATAAATGAGGGGCCTAAAATTATTGGTTTCACTCCAACATTCATGATATGATATAAGATATGTGTGGTAAAATTACCGTTTTAATACATGGGTGCTCCCTGTGCATTTGTGGGTATATGCAGTTGCTTTTAATCTTTTTTAAAACATTTTTTAAATGGCATTTTTAAATTAAATTTTATTAATATCACAAGGGGGCTAAAAAAAGGCCCTATGTGATAACATTGGGCAGGTGACAGGTCCTCTTTATGGAGACATCAGGGTTCTTTTAGACTCCCAATGTCTCTCCTGGCCTTTACTGCTGCTAAGCAAGCACAGATCATGCTTTATTAGCTAATTCTGTAGCTACAGGAGCCAGGAAATTTCATATCTGAAACCAGAAATTCCAGCACCGTAAAAGTGTAAGGGTGGCACTTTTAAGTTACAGCCAGCAGTCAGGAGCCATGAGCATGTTATTAGCCTTTCACACTCTGGATGTGTGTAGTTTGTCCAGAGAAGCAAAGTGGTTAAAGACCAACTCATGCCAAAACATTTTTAGCCTTAAATTTTTTATTGTGAATTAAATTATTTATCGAATTCTGTGAACTATATCATGCAGATTAATTGTCAGGTCTCAATGCATCTGTAATCATGAGTTTTCTTGAGCATTCATAGAACATCTATGCTACATTATATTTTTTTCCCCAAGCTTTGTCCATAAAAGAATGGTTGATATCTTTCTCCAAAGCTTTACTCATTGGGTTGGAGTTGGGTCATGAATGAGAAGACAATAGGGAATATGCGTTTGAGGTAAAATGTCTTCATGATGTTTCTGAGATGAAGTTACTCAAAGGGTGTGAATAATTTGCTAAAAGCATTGAGGTGAGTGGGAGTAGTGAAAAGTTCCCAAGATATAAGTAAGAATACCATGGTCCATTTTTTCCTATGTCATTTACTGCTCCAATCTTGAGAATTGTTCCATCATTCCAGCCACAGATCTCCTTTGATTGGCACAGGAGTGGAGGAAATTGGGCCTGGAGAAAAGGAGATGTTATTTTATGAGTCATTGGGCGCAACTACATTGATACAGTGGATTGCTTACAAGCTATAAGTAAATGTTTTAAAATAGGGCCAATTTACTGGGTGGTATAAAAATTTCAGAACCAGGTGTGTATGAGGCAGCTATGGATGGGATTGTAAGAGGATATTTCTAATTTCTATATTTCTTTATTAACAAGTTAAGTAGGTAGGTACATAGTGCAAACAATAGATGATGGAACAGCAATACAGTTACAGTTAGGGCTTGTACATAACATAAATGTTGACTAATAACACAGAGCCAAAAAGCCCATATAAGGATAAGCAATAGGAAGTGTTCCACCGGGGGAAGGGGGGGAGGGGAATGAACTTATGGAGGGGAAGGTGTGGGTGAGGATGGGGGGGTAAAAGGAGTGGAGAGGTGCAGGATGGGTTGAAAAATAAAGTCAGGAAAAAGGTTAAGTACCATAACATATGTCATCAAGATTTAACAGTACATCTGAGGTTAGTTAACCATACCATACAGACCATGAATTGTAGAACTTTGAAACAGTTAAGTTAGTGATTGACAATAGTTTCTCCATTTCACATTGGTGGTTGAGTGTAGATATGCAGTCGAAGGGGGTTGGCATGAATTTCACAATCTAGTGATATCAATTTTTGCCGCCGGGAATAGATGTATGAGCACCTGCCCAGCGTTAGTAGGGAAATCATGAATAGCTTAAGTGCAGAAGAGCTAAGGCAGGGTTAGGGTCTATCGGGTTTCCTTCTAATTGAGATGTTATATGAAAGAGATTTGATTCCAAAAGGATCTTAAAGATTTATATTACCACAGGATGTGGTAAAGGGATTACATTTCTCCACAAATCCTCCAGCATTGGGCTTTTTGAATAGAGTAAAATTTGGAAAGTTTGTATGGTGTAAGTTACCATTGCTGAACTGATTTCTGGTATAGTTCCCAGTGGGATACACAATGAGAAAAGGAATATGTGTCATATTTCCTCAGGGAAAGTGGTGCCTAAGTTGTATTCCAATTTTGATATAATTTTAGAAAAACAATAGTTTTGATTCATCCAAGCATAAAACATAGAAAAGCCTATTATAGCATATGAGGGATCTTGTAGGGGTATCGACTGAATGTGTAGAAGATTCCAGATCTGTAGATAGGTAAAGAAAGAGGAGGGGGTAAAGAATAGCGAACTGTGATATTATCAAATGATTGTAGAGAGTCATTGCTGTGTATATCCGCAAGAAAGGAGATGCCTCGATCTTGCCATGTAGCTAGATTAATATTCAGAATAAAGTGATGTAGAAATGATATCGGGACTAAGAGTTTATGTTTGGCTATAGTATGTAAAGAGGGGGGATTAAAGTCTGACCATACTTTAAAAGTTGTGAATACTGGTAGAATCTTAGAGGAGGGTCATGGGGCTCCTAAACTTATGGCAAAAATGTCATGTTACGATAGGGGATGGTAGAAGCTTCCATGTGTGCTCAGGTCTTATAATCAGGAGGAGACCACCAGTATTTAATCTGGTCTAATACACATGCTTTATAATAATATTGCAGATTAGGTAGTTCCATACTCCCATTTTTCCTGTGCCTCATCATAATACCTGCTGAGCATCAGGGAGGTTTATGCCCCCATGAGAATCGTTTAAAAAAGCATTGGATTTGTAATAGGAAAGAGTTTGGAAGTGGAATAATAAGGGCCCGAAATAGGTACAGCAATTTTGGGAGCATTAACATTTTTAAAGCCGCTATTCTTCCTGAGCTAGAAAGATTTTGTTTGGTTAAGAGTAGAGATGAGCGAATCGAACTTGGCGAAGTGGAATTCGTTTCGAATTTTAGGAAAAATTCGATTCGCATCGAATCCGAATTTTAGCAAACTTCGGATGCACGAATCGAATTTTCCCCGATCAGCCGGCAAAAGTGTCACTGCAGAGAGCTCCGCTATTTCTGACAGTTCTCTGACAGTTCTGACAGTTCATTTACAGCGGTTGAAACATTGTATCTATTTATTTCCGAATAAAAACATCTGTATCCTAAATGGAAACAAATAGATACAATGTTTCAACCGCTGTAAATGAACTGTCAGAACTGTCAGAGAACTGTCAGAAATAGCGGAGCTCTCTGCAGATACACTTTTTGCTGTACTGGAATTCTTCTTCTTTTCATTCTTCTTCTTCTTTTCATTCTTCTTCTTCTTCTTTTCATTCTTCTTTTCATTCTTCTTCTTTTCATTCTTCTTCTTCTTCTTTTCATTCTTCTTTTCATTCTTCTTTTTCTTCTTTTCATTCTTCTTCTTCTTCTTTTCATTCTTCTTCTTCTTCTTTTCATTCTTCTTTTCATTCTTCTTCTTCTTCTTTTCATTCTTCTTCTTCTTCTTCTTTTCATTCTTCTTTTCATTCTTCTTCTTCTTCTTCTTCTTCTTTTCATTCTTATTCTTCTTCTTTTCATTCTTCTTTTCATTCTTCTTCTTCTTCTTTTCATTCTTCTTTTCATTCTTCTCATTCTTCTTTTAATTCTTCTTTTCATTCTTCTTCTCATTCTTCTTTTCATTCTTCTTCTTCTTTTCATTCTTCTTCTTCTTCTTCTTTTCATTCTTCTTCTTCTTTTCATTCTTCTTCTTCTTCTTCTTTTCATTTTTCTTTTCATTCTTCTTCTTTTCATTTTTCTTTTCATTCTTCTTCTTTTCATTCTTCTTTTCATTCTTCTTCTTCTTCTTTTCATTCTTCTTCTTCTTCTTCTTTTCATTCTTCTTTTCATTCTTCTTCTTCTTCTTTTCATTCTTCTTCTTCTTCTTCTTTTCATTCTTCTTTTCATTCTTCTTCTTCTTCTTTTCATTCTTCTTTTCATTCTTCTTCTTCTTCTTCTTTTCATTCTTCTTCTTCTTTTCATTCTTCTTTTCATTCTTCTTCTTCTTCTTCTTTTCATTCTTCTTCTTCTTCTTCTTTTCATTCTTCTTTTCAGTCTTCTTCTTCTTTTCAGTCTTCTTCTTCTTTTCAGTCTTCTTCTTCTTCTTCTTCGTCGTGCCCCGTGACTGCCCAAATGAGTGAAGTGTGCGGTGATTCTAAGATCGACGGCACTCATCTGCATGTCATACTGACTGACAGTATTATTTCTCTTCCCCAGCAGACTCCAAGGGCATTTAAATTAAAGGTACAGTGTTCTGCACTAATATAAAGGCTCTCTGAAGCCTAGAAACCCTTTAAATAAGTTAAATTCGCGGCGAATAAATTCGCATCGAATCGAATTTCTCCCGCAAATTCGGCGAATCAGCCGAATCGAATTTTTGAATAATTCGCTCATCTCTAGTTAAGAGGTTGGGGAACAAGGTCAGAAAGGGTTGATAATTATAGTGGAATAGTTGGACAGAGGATTTTGTCAGTTGTATGCCTAAAAAAGTGAGAGAGGCTGAGGTCCATGCAAAGGAGAATTGTTTAGTTATCGTGGATTTAAGGGAGTGAGAAACATTAAGCCCTAAGATTTTTTATTTGTTTGCATTTAGTTTATAATAGGATACGTCACTAAATTGGTCTAAAGTATTTTGGATTTCTGGGAGTGATGTCGCAGGATTAGAAAGTATAAGCATGACATCATCCACAAAGAGACTTATCTTATATTCATTACCAGCCATATAGAATTCTTTAGTGTTAGGGTTAGTTATGATGTTTTTTGCAAGAGGCTCCATAATTAAAGTAAATATAATAGGTGAAAAGGGGCATCCCTGTCTAGTACCATTGGATATGTGTATGGTGTTAGATATGAGAGGACATTTGCAGATGGTTTGAATAAAGGGACATGATGGCAGAGTGAAACCACCCAATAATGCCAAATTTAGAGAGTACCTGTTGAAAGAAGACCCAGTGGACCCTATCAAACTATTAAGGTCCTACCTTTCCTCAGGGCTTGTGCTGCTCCATGTGCTGGCATCCATCTTAGGTCTGCAAAGCATTGTGGGATCCTTTATGCTTTCAGCCCTCAGTGGCTCCTCCCAGGAGGTGGCGGCTTATCACGTTTAAGTCTGCTGTTTGCAGCTGTCCATTGCATTTGTGTCCTGTCTGTTGCGCAGCAGCAAGCTCCTGTTCGGTTAACTCTTTGCTCTCCTGGATACCGACTCGACTTTGGCTAAGACTCCTCCTGGCTTCTGACCCTGACTCTGGTGACCATTCTTCCTGGCTTCTGACCCCGGCTCTGGTGACCATTCTTCCTGGCTTCTGACCCCGGCTCTGGCGACCATTCTTCCTGGCCTCTGACCCCGGCTTTGGCTCGGATTCCCGCTGGTTCTCAACTTGATTATCCTGGAAGACGACCTCGGCAGGAGAACTTCTGTCCTACCAAGTCATCCGCTGTTGCTGTCTGACTTGCATAGACTTTTGCCTTGTTTCTGTGTAAATAAACCTACCTTTAATCACACCTCCTTGTGGGTCTGGCTCCTTGCTCCCTGACACAAACTCTTTCTCTGCATCCAAGGAAAGGAGCAGAGAAGGCGCTTGAGAGGAACCAGCAAGGGCAATCAGATAAATAAGGTGTCTGGTGCCATCAGGGGTTTGGAAGCCTGGTACAAAGCCCATTTGATCAGGGTGAGTAAAAGAAGGTAAAATTCTCTGTAGTCTACGAGCAAGCAATTTGGCAAATATTTTTACATCACAGCTCAGGAGGGTTATTGGTTTATAATTGGCAGGTATGGTCTGATCTTTATTTGGTTTGGAGATGGTTACAATTACCACACGTAGCATCCCAGGGGAGAAGAAGCCAGAGGTGGAGGCAAGATTGAAGATTGACAGTAGATAGGGTGTGACTTCTTTAGAGAAGCTTTTGTCATATTCATTGGAATACCCATCCTCTCTGGGGGATTTATGATCAGGAAGGTGCTTTACAATGTCAAGAATTTCTTGAGAGGTAAATGACTGTGAAATAGAAGAAAATTGTTCTGGGGTGAGTGAAGGTAGGTTCACAGGTTGGAGAAATTTGGTAATAAGTTCTGGAGATGGTTGTGGAGTAAAGACATCATTACGCAAATCTAGAGTGACTGGTAGTACTCGCCAAAGGCATCAGCGATATCTTTAGGGTTAAATAATTTACAATTAGAGTGATAATGGGTGAGGGAAGTAATTTGTTGTTTAATTTGTTTTGGCTGGTTTCTCTAATTTAGCACCAGCTTTATTACTTAGACCATAAGAATTGGCTTTTAAAAACTTTAAGTGGGATTCATATTTGCAGAGGAGTAAAGATCATATAGCTTGTCTATCCTTAGGGATTTCTTGGGAAATTTGGGGGTCTGCATGGTTCTTGTTAGCTTGTTCTCAAGAGGATATGGAGAGGAGTAAGTCTTCAATCTGTCTTGCTCATTGTTTTTTAACATACAATGCCATTTTAATCAGTATGCCTCTCATATACACTTTATATGTATTCCACAGGGTAAATCGATTAGTTTCAGGTCTGTCATTAATTGTGAAAAAGTTGAGGTGTTAATGTATGATCTGTTGGTACAACTGTTTGTCTGCTAGAAGTTAAGAATTTAGTCTCCATATAGGAGGTGGAGTTATATAAAAGTAGTCATCAAATTCAAGAGTAATGGGAGCATGGTTCTGGACCATGCAATTGTACCAATGTCAGAGTGCAGGACATTTTGCAAGAAGCAATTATCTGTTAAGAAAAAATCAATAGGCGAGTAGGAGGAGTGTTGTGTGGAAAAAAAAGTAAAGTCCCTTTCCATGGAAGCACCTCCAGACATCATGGAGATTATGCTTGCGAAGCAAGGAGTTGATAGATTGAGTGGGTTTTCTATGGGTAGTGGTAGAGTCCATAGAGGGGTCAACAATAGTGCTGAAGTCTCTGACAATAATAAGTGTTCCTTGATGTATGTCCGTCAGTTTGAAAAAAAGGGGAGCCAAACATTTTTCTGCTTGATATTTGGAGCATATAGGTTCACAAGTGTGAACAGAGAGTGGTTGAGATCACAAATAAGTATTACATAGCATCCGCTGGAATCAGAGATCGTTTGGATATGGCAAAAAGTTATGGATTCCTTGATTGCTATTATAATGCCACAGGTTTTTTTTGGTCCTTTAGCCATATATAGGTGAGGGAATTGTCAAAAAGCCAGGCGAGGGCATTTAGAAGCAGAAGGTGAGTCTCTTGAACCATCATGACGTCTGCTTTCAGAGAAAGGGCCTCTTTTAGGAGAATATTACACTTAAAAGGGCTATTGAGACCTTTGGAATTTAAGGACATTATTTTCAGTGGCATAATAAAGGTCGTGTGATTGCTGGGTTATGTTGCTGAAAGTATGCATCTACAATGTTCATATAATAGGAAATAGAGAATACCTGAATAAGATGGCTGGTAGGTATCAAAGACGGTCTAGAGATTCAGTGGAAGATAAGCTTATTTATGGAATTGAGGAGACAGCAGAGGTTTTTCCTTAGCGCAGGTCTGTTGTACATCGCGTTTGGGTGAAGAGTGTGAGTTTGGAGTAACCATGGCTGGTGCAGAGCTACAATCAAAACAAAAAGGAGTAGGGAAAAAGAATATAGCATAGTGTAGCTTCACCTATAGTAGTCCCTGTTCCTAAAAGCCAAGTGGGCCTAATCCACTGGTACATGGCTGCCCTCATAGCACAATGCTATGTTTACTGGCCAGGAAGTACAGGAGGCTGAACAAAGGGTAAATAAAAGAGTACCTATGGTTCCAGGAGTGCAGTTGTCAGCAGAGGATGGGTAGGACTGGTGTCTTGCAGGAAATAATCACTGGGATGTGCATATCTGTCAGTACTGGCGACAGGCAGAGACATGGTCAGCAATCAGACAAAGGATTGATCCAGACAGCAGGCAGAAATGCAGTTGATAAACAAGCCAAGGTCATTTCACATGGAAGGCAGAGATGTGGTCAGTATGCAGGTAAAGGATCAGCCCAGGCAAAGGATTGGTCCAGACAGGAGGCAAAAATGTGGTCGATTAACAGGCCAGAGTCAGTTCAGGTGGCAGTCAAAAGACATGGTTAGTATGCAGTGTGAAATTCTGGGGGTATTCCTCAAGTGTAGTACCCTGCTTTTCTTTGGTTGGACACAGGAGTAGAGACTTCTTCCGACTAAAAGCTCTTCTAAGCCTCCAGACTCCAGACCCTGATTTGAGAATTACAAAACCCAGAGAAAACCAAAAGCTTAGCTTTCTCTACTCTGAAACACTGCTCTGGAGCCCATCACTCTGCATAAGTGAGAGCCCTGTGTAGTCTTCAATACCACTTCACCACTTCAACAGAGGCAAGTCCTTGTACTTTCACAGCAAGCAAAAGATAAGTCCAGGTGGCAGGCAGATACATAGTTGATTACAGTCCAGAGTCAGTTATGGCTGCAGGCAAAGGGTTGTTCCAGCAAGCTGGCAGAAACATGTTCAAGAAAAAACTGACATGGTCAGTACACAGGACATCAGGCACAGAAAAGCAAAAAGCAGATAGCAGAAACACCTCCACCATACCTTCACTAATATTGTATACACTATATTTTTTACTGAGTTTTTTTGCCTGTTTCATTAGGAAGTATAATATCTGGAAAGTGTCTCTCATGCAGCCTGCTGACTGCATCAAAACAAAGGTTTTCAGGTGCAGGGTCTTCCTGGTAAACAAAGGCTATTACAATATTAATAGTTTAGGAAGGAACCAGGTCTTTCTGTGGACATATGATAGATGGCAAATAAGCTGTAAATGGAATAGGTATATGGACATTGAATGGATATTCTTGTTGCTAAGTAAGGCTGCATCATTTGGTCGTTATAATCTACACTTCCCATGAACTGATTGCAGTTATGTATGCAGTCAGATTTGTGGACCACACTATGCCTTCCTTAAATATCCATGAGGTGTCATGTTGGATGAAAGAAAGATCATACACATTCCACTTACCCTTTCATTTAAAGGCCACAATTTCACCATTCAGAAAACTTGGATTTCATCATTCAGCAAACCTTTCAGCTTTGTGGTGACCAGTCTTTGTGGAAAGCCCTTGCAATTTGGCTGCACTGTACCACAAGCTAGAGTTTGGTGCAGATAAAAGTGGCAGAAAAGTGGCAGGCTAGTATAAGTCCTCTCCACATAGAGGTGGAATCCCTAACAGAATAGGGGTGACACACAATTTTTCCACTGCCACCCATATAAATTTGGCATCCAGGGGGCTCCTGATGGCTGGCTTTCCCTTCATAAACATAAAAGTCATATGTGTACCCTGTGGCCCTCTAACAAAGTTTATATAATTTTCCCCTGTATCTGGCAGGTTTACTGGAGTTATACTGTTTGATACCCAGCCTACTTGTAAAATGGATAAGGGACTAATCAATGCAAATTTATTTGTCGGGAGTGTAAATCTGAGAACTTTTTTGGCAAAAAGATTATTAAGTGGCCTAATTTTCTAAAGTTTGTTGTATGCAAAGTGGTTTGGGGGAAGATTCAGGGAATTACCACTAACATGAAGAAATTTCAGAATCATTCTATAGCATATCCTGGTCATAATGAAGAAATACAGTGGTATATGGTGAATGGAGTGTGGACCAATAGGTGTGAAGTTAATTTTTTTTGAGTTCCATATTTAAGGTAAGGTCATGAAAGATTTTAATTTAATTAACTGTGATGCGCTTCAGCTCAAAATGGATGGGCATAAAACAGATTTGGATTATTGACAATGTGCTGCCGGGTATAAAAATTACATTGGTTGATGATTGAATTTAATAAATCTTCTGTGGAAAATAAATTGGTGTAAAATTTTTGGTTTCTGCCCAAATGCTTGACTGTGCTGTAAATGGAGGGATGATAGGTGCTGAATTAGAAGACAGCTATAAAGTATTTGAACGATCCTCTGGCACACTAGTATGGGCCCTTATTATTATTATACAGTATTTATAAAGCGCCAACAGTTCGCTCAGTGCTGTACAATACAATGGGAGACAGAACATGCGACAGTACAATAACAATACAATGCGATACACGAGGGGTTCGAGGGCCCTGCTCCTTAGAGCTTACATACTAGGAGATCCTTTGTGGCTGATGTGACACTACTTGTACTTGGCCTTTCATCCAAATGTACTGCGCTGCTGGTGCTTACCACTTCACCAGGATGCACTGTGCATGTGCTTACTGATTATTGAACCATGGATCTCTAAAGGTTCATATTCAGAATCTGACAGTAAAAGTGCAATCAGGGCACTTTAGATGCCTACTGTGTTGTATGTTTCATGTAAAAATGGAACAGTAACTCACTGTGGGCACAGGTCGGCACAGATCAACTATCATTCCTCTCACACTGCTCTCTGTGTGAGAGGAAGGAGAGCTGATAGCTGTAACATTTGTTTAAGTTTGTGATCACTGTGATTGGTCACAGTGATTACATGGTACAGGGTGAATGAATATTGGATCTTATCTTCCATCATCAGCTTGTTACTTTGATACTTGTATTCCCTGGACCTGTTCTTGGCTGCCTGAAGCCACTTTATTTTTTAAACTGTACTGATGCTCACAACAGCTTTTTCAGCGCCATTTTAAAAATGGTAGCTTTGCTCAAGTGGTTAAATAAATGATAATTTGCCAGCATTATACATTATACCAGCTTCAGGGTGACTTTGAATTATATTTGGATAAGACTAATCAGTTATCAGATATACCAACTGATTTGAAATTACGTTCCATCTTAATTTCAAATATTACTATGCATGAATTAATTAGCATATTTAGAAGTGTAATTGAGATTTAATTCACATTTTAAAAACTTCATCACATAATAGGGTGTTCAGTTGGTACTGTAAATAAAAAAAACATGTAAATCAAAACTTGGAATTTAGAAAAAAAACATGTATGAGCTAGAAAATGTCAAATTTATTAACTATGCATTTTCTGAGTTTAAGTATAAGTTAGATTTCCATTAAGCCTAAATTCACTTATGAATATAAAAGTACTCTGGGGATTTTAGGGCTTATTTTTAAACATGGAGCATAGTGTTTCATTCATCTAGAGCTGAATAAAGAATGAAAGCTGACAAAGAATTGGTTACCATAGATGACTGCCTTTTTAAATATTTTTTTAGCCGTTTTGATTTTTAAGCAGCCCAGTTGGCTATTAGTAGTGAGCGATTTTAGTTAAAGTATATCTACACTGTCACTATACATAATACATTTGTATCTGTCCATGTAATCTATGAAAAAATACTGGCATGGGTTACCTTTATTAAATATAAATCTATATAACAACAGAATGGTCTAGCTCTGTAAGTTCTATTTGGAAACAGAAGACATGCTCTGCATCAGGCTGAATGAGCAACCCACTTTCTAGGATAACATTTTTCAAAGCACAGCAGGATGTACTCAAAGCCTGGAGGAGGCTTTAGGCAGTATTACTGAAAAAGGTAACTCAACATAGCATTTTTTAGTGGCTGCAAGAACAAGTAGAAATGTAAATTATTTAGCGAAAATGCAGTGTTTTTGTGGGGTGCAAGGACAAGTACAAATATAATGTAATATATATAGTGACAAGTTGGGGGTTTTGTAGCTCATTGGTAGTGCAAAACAGTGAGTTTACTTTATACCAGAAGTACATTTCAGGGCTTTTCCTGCCCATCTTAATTTTAAAAAAAGCAAAAGTTCTCATCAGATTCCCATACACATGTTTCCACCATCAAACAAACAAACAAACAAACAAACAAACAAACAAACAAACAAACAGTAATCAGCTTTGTGGCTCTCTTTGCAGCTCTCATCACCTTTACAGTGTCCTCATCTTCAAACACTTATTTCTCCAAGCAGCAAATTACCCGCAGAAACATTCACAACTTAAACCCTTCTCTTTTCCACTCTGCAACTGACTGCTTCTATGACAGAATCTCTCCTCTGTCCTGCCCTGACCTGGCCAAGGCTGTCTACAACAGTTCGCTTTCATCCACACTAGACTCACTTGCTCCTCTAACTACACGATGTATCAGCCCCTACCATTACAACCGTGGCAGACTGACGACACCAGAAATTTTAAGCGACATAGTTGAGCACTGGAGCGATTCTGGCATAAAACCAAATCTCAGCTTTCTTATCATACAATTCCTCCCTCCATGCTACCAAAAAAGCCTACTTTGTCACTCTTATTAATACCTTGTCATCCAGTCCTCTTGTCTCTTCTCTACTTTTAACTCTCTACTTTCTCCACTTCCACCCAATAACTCACTCACTGCTTATGAGATTGCAAATCACTTCAAAAACAAGATAGATGCAATTCATAGGGGCATCTCCACTACACAGACATCTATCCCACTTAGCCTACCTTATACTAAACCTTCCTCAACACTTTCCTCTTTTAACCTTGCTACTACTGAAGAGGTCACTAAAGTTTTCTCAGAAGCTGGTCTCACCACGTGCTTCCTGAATCCTGTCCCCTCTCAACTACTACGGTCACCCTCTTCTTCTGTCCTATGCTCCCTCACTCACATCATCAATCTCTCCCTCTCTAATGGTGCCTTCCCCACCCCTCTAAAGCATGCACAGATCACTCCCATACTTAAAAAAACCCCTCACTGGACCCCACCAACCTGAACAACTTAAGACCCATCTCCCTACTGCCATTTACCTCTAAATTCTTAGAACGCTTAGTGTACAATCGCCTGAGCTCCTACCTCTCTGACAACAACCTTCTTGACCCTTTACAGTCTGGCTTTCGCTCACTACATTCCACTGAAACTGCCCTACTAAAACTTACTAATTATTTACTAACTGCTGAAACCAATGGCCACTACTTTATACTCTTACTACTTGACCTCTCTGCAGCTTTTGATACTGTTGACCATCCCCTCCTCAAAAAAACTCCACTCTCTTGGCCTCCAAGACTCTGCTCTTTCCTGGTTCTCCTCCTACCTATCGCAGTGCTCCTTCAGCATTACCTATAACTCTGTCTCCTCCACTCCACTTCCTCTTTTTGTAGGGGTCCCTCAAGGTTCTGTCCTTGGACCCCTTTTCTTCTCCATCTACACCTCCTCCCTTGGTCACTTGATAAACTCCCATAGCTTTAAGTACCATCTCTATGCTGATGACACACAAATCTATCTTTCTACTCCTCACCTCACCCCCTCAGTCTCCTTTTGCATTACTAACCTACTAAGTGACATATCAGCATGGATGTCACTCCACTTCCTCAAACTAAATCTTTCCAAAACAGAGCTCATACTATTTCCTCCAGCCCGTGCCCCCTCCCCTGACTTCTCCATCAAGATCAATAATACAACCATCAGTCCCTCCTCTCATGGCAGGGTAATAGGTGTAATCCTGGACTCCCATCTGTCCTTTGAGCCTCAAATCCAATCACTGTCCAATCTTGTAGACTTCACCTCTGCAACATCTCCAAGATACGCCCGTTCTTAACCTCTGAAACCACTAAGCAACTTATTCACTCCCTTAGAGTTATCGCTCACCTTGACTATTGTAACTCCCTCCTCATTGGCCTTCCTAATGGCAGGCTACCCCCTATTCAGTCTATCATGAATGCTGCTGCCAGACTCATCCAACTTACTAACCATTCCATATCTGCCATCCCTCTCTGCCAATCCCTCCACTGGCTTCCCATTGCCCACTGAATAAAATTCAAAACATTAACAATAACATATAAAGCCATTTATAACTCTGCCCCAAATTACATCACCAATCTTGTCTCCAAATATCACCCAAACTGTCCTCTCCGCTCCTCTCACAACCTCCTGCTCTCTGGCTCCCTTGTCTCCTCCTCCCATGCTCATCTCCAGGACTTCTCCAGAGCCTCCCCCTTCCTCTCGAATTCTCTACCCCAATCTATCCGACTATCGCCTACTCTGCCCACTTTTAGGTGATCTCTGAAAACCTATCTCTTCAGGGAAGCCTATCCTGCCTTCAACTAATAACAGAATCTTCTATTCCTTCTATCAGTTCATCCCCCACAGTTATTACCTTTTGTACCACTAGCCCCTCCCTCTTAGATTGTAAGCTCCAAGGAGCAGGGCTCTCCTAACCCTTTTGTATTGAACTGTACCATTGCTGTATTGTCTCCCTTTATATTGTAAAGCACTGACCAAACTGTTGGCACTATATAAATCTTGTAAAATAATAATAATCTAACACAAAGTCCCAATGCTCACAAAACGCTGTGCCTTCCCATTGCTACAGCCTTCACAGACTCGTGCCTTTGACTGTCCTGTCTTGAACAGCATGGTGCAGACATGCACCTCTCTGCTCTCTTCACACACTGACACCCTCAGGAGGGTGGGGTCATGAACACTAAACAAAAAACAAAAGAAAAAAAAGAAAATAGGCTGCACACCTAGTAGGCTAACCTGAAATAAAGTTTATTGTACACCAATAACAAAAATAGACATCGGAGATACAACATACAATCCAACATCACAGGGGGCGCCACCCCCCAGAAACCAGGGGACCCTCCAATTGGGACATCAAAGATGGAACAATATCCACTGGAACTATCCTACCCCAATGGTAACCTCTGATGAGCCAACCCCTCCTACCTCCCACCCTACCAACCACTCCCAACCAAACCCCCCCAAACCTACGACACACCCCCTCCCTCAGATGGAAGTGTCACAACCGTGCATACAAGAGCCAGGCACGGCTCTCACTGCGTTAATAAGTCTTACTGTTATTCCCTCATTCCCCCTCCCTCAGGAATGCATTCAGCGTACCTTGCTATGGGGCTGTCTATACAATCCTCTTGCCAAATAAGGTAATTGGCTTGTCCGTTGTAGGAAGATACCAGTTGATTTTGTGTAGAAAAGAAGCTGTTATGCTTTGTGTGAAGCAGGTTTCGTCAGTCATGGGTGCAGCTGGCTACGGTAAGGCGCATGGGTGCAACTATCATGGCTCAGCTGGACCCGTGACTGACCTAGCAGACAGGAAACTGATGGAACTGGTGTCCTGGATGCTAGCAGGTATAGAGGACTGTTCATTTTGGATGAAGATACCTGTGGACCCATACGGGCAGCGAGTTCCAGAATTCGCCTGTCCTGTTCCGGTGCACACAGGCGCCACTACCTTCGGGTCAGATGGGAGAGGGAAAACTCATTCTCTACTTCGACAAAAATCTACATCTCAATATGTTAGCAGATGACACCCCTGAGCCGAAGTGTTTTGTGAACAGGTGGGCACCCTGGCAGTCGTCACAATATCCGGATAGTCACAGCCGACTGGTGCTCCCCCGTGACCACTCACTTGTTCGGCACAACAGAAGAAACCTGGTTCTCCCACAGTGCAATGGCACCCTGTCAACCCAAGGTGAACCTTTGGGCAGAGGTCGGTTGCGTCAGGAGGGAAATTGTAGTTCCCTCCCATGCAAACACCTGAGGGGGGAGGTGTCACAATCGTGCACGGCTCTCACTGCGTTAAGAAGTCTTACTGTTATCCCCTCATTCCCCCTCCCTCAGGAATGCGTTCAGCGTACCTTGCTAAGGGGCTGTCTATACAATCCTCTTGCCAAATAAGGTAATTGGCTTGTCCGTTGTAGGAAGATACCAGTTGATTTTGTGTAGAAAAGAAGCTGTTATGCTTTGTGTGTAGTCAGAGAAGTGAGGACCGCCTGCGTGTTAATATCTAGAAGACCGAGAGAAAGCTAAATCTCCTGCGATGAACCAACAAAACTAGCCGAGAAACTAGTCGAGACCAGAAATCCCTTTTAAGCTCATCATTTACCTAAACTTCTTTCTGTTATCTGTTTGCTGTGCTGTTGTGCTCTTTATTTTTATATATATATATATATATATATATATATATATATGTTACATCTTTTTTCTGTAAATATTTCTACTGCACCCTTTTGGCCTTTTAGTAATAAATTTTACTCTCTGAAAGTGTTTCCATAGCTCTTGAATGTAACTTACGAATCCCTGCCGCTGAAGAGCGCTACTATGAGTGTTTAACCCTCTGTACAACCTGTCTGTGGAGATAGCGGGATACCGACGATTATCCAATCATCCTAATGTTTTGCTGATATTACCGAGTTTCCTCTTTCTCTGTACAAAAAGGAGGTGGTGGCAGTGTGAAGGGTTAATTGCGTAATTAACCTGACCCAGTAACAATCGCGTCCAGGCTGCAGGTACACAGATCGTAGTTCATTAGCTGGAAAATCTTTGTGCAGGGTGCAGCTTGGTGTGGCATTGTTACACACGTGACATCGTGGTTATAGATTGGCTAGTCCTTCGGTCACAAGTTTGGTGAGAGGGTCTGGAGTCTGACGCCACGCCCGTCACAGGAAGACCCACCCTTCCTACCACAACAGGAGGGAGAGGAGCTGAGGGGAATTACACCAGCCCACTGACACCCTCAACCCCTCCAACACCCGCTAGATGGACACCTATACCAACTTCACACCTGGGGCTCCTAGGGTAGAATAACAAATATACAGTATAATTGTACTAGACAGCAGCCATATAATGCACAAGTGCTCAGCAATGAATAATATATAACCTCAAAGCCTGCCAGGCTATAGCCGATAACCAAAAGAGGTGAAAATCTATTCAAATGTCAGTATAAAGGGCAATAGCCTCACAGACCAGTCAGTATATGGTATGAAAAACATCTTATATGGCCAATGCCAGATGGAAGGAGGCAATAATGATGGTAATGCAGCACTATATATACATATATATATATATATATATATAGATATATCTATATATCTATCTATATATATATATATATATATATATATATATATAATGACACAGAAACCAAGAGGACAACACATTTAACATTTCATTTTACATACATGCATTTAACAATACAAAACATAGCAGTTAATCTAAGATTCATCAAACATGCACTGCAGGTGAAGCTTCCAGGTACATGTGTTTTAAATTATATTGATTGGGGGGCATGACAGGAAGTTGAGGGGGATGGCCGTACATAAAAGATCTCTGGTGGGCATGGCTAGCTGAGGACCGACATGGACGACTGATTCCTGAGCTCTGCTCAGAAGTGTGGATACTAGCAACACAGGGCAACATACTTGCCCCCTCTCTCTTCTCAATAGAGAGGGGAAAATCTGGGAACAACATTGGGATGTCTAAAAATTGGTATAATCCGCCAACACCTTACTCCTGAACCATGACCTAACAGCACTCTGCCTACCGCACAGGGAGATCGGAACTCTTCCACAGGAGATGGCACTGAAGATATGGATAGCCTTCCACCCACAGAAGTCTCTCCAGTATCCCCCATCGCTGACAGTGGTAAGAGGCTGTCATTCTCCCCAGCACAATCACCTAGTAAAGCTCCACAGGCTAAAAAGAAACAACACTGGCAGCCTCACTCAAATAGTGACACGTTACAGGAGCATACTCCAGCATTAGCCTCTGTCCCTGCCACTAACAACCCAGTTACAGAAACAATGCTGAAATCTATGCTTTTAACACTGGAAAAAGATCTCCATAGAGAACTACAATTTTCCTTATCTCAAATTCATGACAGGATGGATTGTTTGGAAGAACGCACAGACATACTAGAGGAACATGTGTCTGAATATACCAAAGCACATAACGAGTTATTAGATGCTCATACTCACCAAACTGAAGAGATCCATAGCATTAAAATAAAACTTGTGGATATAGAAGACCACTCTAGACGTAACAAAATTAAATTCAGGGGGATTCCTGAATCAATAAAACCCAATGAACTGAACAGTTTTCTACAGCAACTCTTCATCACCTTATTTCCATGCCTCACTCCCTGTGATTTGATTATTGATCAGGCAAATAGAATAGCAGAGCCTACTCACCTTCCCGCAGACATCCCAAGGGATGTCTTGGCCCGTATCCCTTTCTTTCATATTAAGAAGCAGATTCTGTCAGCGGCAAAGGGTAATAAGCCACAACCTGTAGCCTACGCTCACATTTCTCTTTTTATTGATCTGTCTCCTGCTACTATGGAGATGCGTAGAGTAATTGTCTACAAATGGGGTTATCCAACTAAACTGTTGGTTACATATCAATGTCAGCTCATCACCATCCTTACGCCTAAAGATATATATAAACGTCTGACAAATTGGGGTCTCCTTCCTGTGGCCCCCAACTCCTCACCTTCATGCAATTCTCCACCCATTGCTTCACTTTCCCGGAATTCAGCCAACGATGAACATGTAGGCTAAACTGCCATTTCCTTTTTCTTTCATACTCCTCTTGACAAGATGTATCCTACCTGGGCGATATTGTTATTTTTCTCACTCCCCAGGCCTAAAGTGTGCTATGCACACCTACTTGTTATCAGTTATTTGCATTCTTTATGACACCCTGTTTGTAACTCTGTTGATACCACATTGAATCAATCACTCTGTGAATAGTGCCTTATCTCTTATTACGTGCTGTTATTATTGTATGCTATCAATTTGATATATTCCTTACTAGTATGCTTAGAACTTCTGAGTGCTTAGGAAACTTTTTTTTCCTTCTTACCACTAGCAGTAGTCCTTCTTTGACTGCTGTTCATATCTCCTCCGCACGTCTACCAGGGCCCTGACTATTACTACAATCAATGCCAAGGGACTTTTAGCCATTTAAAAGATCTAGACTTTGGAAAGAAGCTATTTCCCAGAAATCTGCTGTAATATGTATTAAAAAAACACGTTTTGTGCAACACAAAGCACCCTCCTGCCAGCATAGATTATAATCCCCTTCAGTTCTTTGCTAATGCCAGCACAAAAGCAAAAGGGGTGATGATAGAAATTAAAAATTCAGTAGCATTTCAACTACATCATTGTGAGGCAGACACAGATGGCAGATTCCTTATACTCTCAGCTACTTTCTTTTCTTTTCAAATCTTTTTTATTGGGTTTTCCACAAATACAACAATATAAAAAGAGTCAAGATAGAAAATAATTACAAAGGTATCTTAGCACCATGTCTCAAACGCGTTCTTAAATCTGCAAGATCAATCATATACAGGCCTATTGGCCATCTAAAATATACATAAACAACATATGCAATAATAGCAGGTTTTGTTACCAACAAAAAAAATGGTTACAAGTAAGGCGTATAGAATCTGCATAGTGCATTAATTTCCAACACAGTTATCCCAGAAGAACGGGCCAGCATATAGCCCAACCTCCAGGTATTGTAATCATAAAAAAAAGAGAGAGGGAGAAGAAGGAAAAGGAAGGGGAAACATAAAGGGTGAGGGAAGGACAGAGCACCAATTCAGCCAAGGAAACAATATCATTCTCAATTTTATATATTCATAATGTGCATCATAAACATCTCTTTCCCACTAGACCACTTCCTGTCAAATTTCTCCATATGCTGATTGGTGAGGGCCACAGCCCTCTCGTAGACGTAATGTAAGTGCACTCTTTGAATTACTTCTGATATAGAGGGAATTTTTGTTGATTTCCATGTAGCCGCAGTGGCCATTCTGGTAGCATTGAGTATATGGTCAATTATTGTTCTGAATTGGCCAGAAAACAAGTTTAGGGTAATATTAAGTAATGCCAGATGTGGTGGTGGGCTAGTTAACATTCCAGAAAACTGCTTGCCAAAAATTGTGTAGACAGGAGCATTCCCACATAATGTGATACAAGTTACCTTCCCTGCCACAAATTCCTCCAGCACAATCGGGATACATTTGGGTACATTTTAGCTAATTTGTATGGGGTAAGGTAGCTACGGTACAGTATTCTAAGAGAACAATCCCAGTGATTGGTACATTTTGTAATACTCAAATTATTGCTCAAGGCTGCATCCCACTCAGCTCGGGTGAAAGATCTTTGGAGATCCTTCTCCCATCTACTCACAGTTTAGAGCTGAGACATCATTGTCATAGTGCAAAAATTTGTAAAACCATGAGATACCTTTTTTTATTTTAATAGGGTTAGTTAAAACATGCCATAGTTTGGAATCTATTTCAATCCATGTCTTCAGATGTATACTGTTATAACCTCTTATTTGTAAAAAGGGGTATAGGCCTCTGCTTGGGGTAGTGTTGCCAATCTCAGCGTAAGTACTGTAACCTAGGTCCCTTAAGGGGTTGGTGTTGAGATTGGGGATAAAGAATTCATACGCTGATAGTGGAATATCAATATGAAGTTTTGGAGAGGAGGTATTCAGCTTATGCAGACCCATTATCCATGCCTCAAGTGTTGTGGTAATGGATGGAAGGAATGTAGGTAAAAGTTTAGATGTGACAGACTTAGCCATCAATAATGCCCGAAGGTCTCTACTGGGCACCACACTCTGCTCTATCTGTACCCATAATTTATCAGATGGGGCTAGCCATGCCGAAAGTTGACCAAGGATAGTTGCATAATAGTACGTATAAAGTATTGGAAGGCCAATCCCTCCTTTGGACTTATGTTTAGTGAGGGACAGAAATGGGATCCGCGACTTCTTCCCTTTCCAGATATATCTTTTTAGCGCTGCCTCCAACTTACGGAAATAGGCAGGAGGAATAAGAATTGGAATTGTTCGAGAATAATATGATATTTTAGGAAATACCAACATCTTAAACCCCGCTATTCTACCTATCCACAAGGATTTAAATTTTTCAAGCCGCTGTAGCTCCACTATAATGGACAGTTTTTCGTAGTACAGTTTTTCGTAGTTATCTTTAAGTGTATTGGAGGTCGGGGCTGATATATATATATACCAAGATAGTCCAGTTTCTTATGGGTCCAATTATAGGGAAATTTGTCTTTGAGGTATTTCAAGGGTCCCTTTGCTACAGATATTGGCAGGGCACAGGATTTTGTAATATTAAGTTTATAGCAAGAAACTGTACTAAAGGACTACAGGGAAGCGGAGATTTCTGTAAGGGAGTTCACCGGGTCAGTAACAGTAAGTATTATATCATCTGCAAACAGTCCAATTTTATGGGAAGTAGTCGATATTTTAATACCTGAGATCCCTGGGTTAGTTCTAATTGTGGTTGCTAGAGGCTCCATTACTAATGAAAAAATGATGGGAGATAGGGGACATACCTGTCTTGCTCCATTAGTGATGCTAAAAGATTCTGATAATGCATTAGACATAAATACTTGTGCAGTAGTTACTGTATATAGAGACATAATAGCCGATTTTATAAAACCAACTGATACCAAATTTATTTAGGGTAGCATCTAAGTATTGCCATGGACTCTATCAAAGGTTTTTTTTGCATCCAATGCCAAAAACACAGCCTGAAGCCCACGAGATTCAGTCAAATGCATCAGGTTAAGAATTCTACGAGTTCCGTCTGCTGCTTGTCGGCCCTTGACGAAACCCACTTGATCAGCTTTAATTAGGAGAGGAGTTATATTTAAAAGACAAGTTGCTATAATTTTGGTGTAAATTTTAAGGTCTGTGTTTAGCAGGGAAATGGGCCTAAAATTTTGAGGGCAGTCTGGAGTCTTCCCCAATTTGGGCAAAGTAACGATGATAGCCTTAAGCATCTCGGGTGGAAAAGTGGACTTAAGCACAGCTTCATCGAAAGTTCTCTTAAGATGGGGTACTAAGATGGATTGAAATTCTTTATAATATCAGCGGTAAAACCGTCAGCCCCCGGAGACTTCCCCTTTGGCAAAGCTTTAATAGCTGCGATTATTTCACTTTCAAGAATAGGATGGTTAAGCTCCTCTAATTTTTGATGGTCTAAGGTAGGTAGTGGAAGTTTTTAAAAAATTGGTTTATGAGCTCTGGTGTAGGTTACGTAGTATGAGGGTCATCTTTGAGGTTATATAGCTGGGAGTAGTAGGAGCGGAACGCTGATGCTATTTTATTAGGATGATAGGTGATATTATTTGATATTGGGTCCAAAATAGAGGCTAATTTAGATTTGGATTGTCTAACGGCCAGGTATCTCACAAGCAATTTGCCCGCTTTATTCCCCTGTGTATAGAAGTTAGCTTTAGCTTTTTTAAAATTTTGTCCATGTCGCCATAATAAGAGGTTCCTAAGTTCAAGTCTAGTGGTTTGGAGTGCCTGCAAAACAGCGGGGGATAAAGATTGCTTATGTATAAGTTCTAGTCTAGTTATCTTGTCGACAGTGTAAGAAAAGGTTTGATTCCTATGACGCCTTGCCCATGAAGCTAACTTCAGTAGTAAACCTCTACAATATGGTTTATGAGTGCACCACGTGCTAAATGCATCAATGTCAGGAGAAGAATTGATATCAAAATATTCCTGTAAAGCTGCAGTAAGAGTGAAGCGAAAAGCAGAATTGCAAAACATAGAGTTATCTTTACACCATAGAAATACTGGGTAAAATTTTAAAGTCTCTTCAATACTCAATGAAATAGGTGCATGGTCCGACCATGTCATAGGATGGATCTCGGTTTTGGATATATTTTGCAGTAATTGAATGTTGGTTAGAAAGTAGTCAATTCTTGAATAAGAATTTGTGAGGGGCCGAATAATATGTAAAATCTTTTTCAGATGCGTGTAGACATCTCCACGGATCATACAGATTAGCTTCAGCTAAAACATGAGCTAGAGAATGTCTCAAGCTATGAGAGGGGTTTGAAATATCTAGAGAATTATTTATAATAGCATTGAAGTCTCCACAGTACTACAGGAAACACTTCTGAATTTTTGCCACTTTTTTCCTGAGAGAATTTAGAAAGTGGACCTGGAGAACATTTGGGGCATAAAGATTCACAATGGTATATGCAATATTGTTGATTTCGCAAACAATAATCAGAAATCTGCCTTTACTGTCTGTCACTTGAGATAGCAATGAAAAGTCCACTGAATTACGGACAGCTATAAGAACTCCACATTTCTTATCAGGACCATTAGCCGTGAAAACATATGGGAATAAGTGGTGTGAGCAGGGCGGTGCTTTAAGGGAGGAAAAGTGTGTTTCCTGGACACAGAGCACATCTCCATGTAGCCGTTGAACCTCTTTCCACATCAATTGACGCTTAAACGGGCTATTAAGACCCTGGGCGTTCAGAAATGCAAACTTCAGGACCATGATAAAACCAGTAAATGTGAGGTGTGATCGCTCTCAAGTGGTGGAAGTAGGAAATGTATGTCAGAGAGTGTCCTCCAAAAAAGTAAGCTTACAGTATCCATAAGATTCCAGTGAAGGAGAAATGGCCTCAACCCTCCGAGGCAAGCGGAAAGTAACATACTTAGATCTGGTAGCAGGCAGGTACTGATGCTCTATAAAAAAAACCCCTAAAAAACAAGAAAGAAAAATTTGAAGAACAACAGAACGAACAAGTAACATATAGGTTCGTGTGAAGTAAATCACTTTAACAGATGGAGGGAATATGCTGAGGCACGCAGCCTGAATATCTACTGTCCAAGAGCACAGCGGGTAGAACACAAAAAAGAAAAAAAACAGGAAAAACGGGAATATAAGTATGTATTCACGTCATCCCGCCACTTGTTCCCAATCAGAAGATATTTTCCTAGGGAAACTTTACTAGATACAGGTTCTTCTTCCTCGTGTAGAAGTCCCCATTTTTTGACTAGTTGGAAACCTTCTTCTTCAGAGGTAATCGCTATCACACGGTTATCTTTCGTATTAAGCAATTTGGTAGGAAATCCCCATTTGTACTTAATATTGTTGTTATGCAGCAATTTCGTAAGGCAAATCAATTTTTTGCGGGCCAATATAGTTTACTGTGAGAGGTTGGTAAACACCGAGATCCAAGTGTAGGGTATGGGAAGCGGGTTGTTCTTCCGCGCGAATAACATTAATTCCTCCTTAACATGGTAGAAGTGGATCCTCGCTATTATATCCCGAGGGATATGGTCGGGAAGAAAGGAGGGCTTTGGCAGTCTATGCGCCCTATCCACCACTACTTCCCTGTTCGGAGTATGCAGCAGAAGGGTGGAGATCATCTGTTGGATATATGTGTGAAGATCCACAATAGGGGCATTTTCGCCAACTCCCCTAAATTTTATATTATTTCTGTGGGAGCAGTCCTCCAGATCTGCCATTTTTACTTTTAAAGCTTTCGAGTCATCTTCTGCTTTGTTATGTGCGTCAACTAATTTGTTATGAGCTGTAGTGAATTCGCCCATCTTAGTTTCCACGTGAGATACACGCTCACCTAGACTTTCAACTTCTTTATTGACTTGTGACACAAAGCTCATCATATCTTTATGCAGGGATCCCTTAAGCGTAACTAACATATCCTTCATAACTGCGGTAGTAAGCGGTAAGGACTCTGCAGGATAATCCTCCAGATGTTCTATAAATTCTCTGGTATTGCTATGTGAAAAGAAATCAAAAGAATGCTCACCCACTTGTTGCAGAGCAGCGCTGCTTTTCTTTCTGAGGGCTGCTGGTTGGTGACTGCAATATAGAGCCAGGAGTCACTGCTCGGCTGGAGTTGTGCAGGGGAGAGCTGTGACCATCTCCCTCTACATGTCCCTGCAGGTCTGGAGAGGAGCAGGGACCGGCGCCATCTTGGGAGGAAGAGGCACCCGTCGGAGTGAAGAACTCCGTCAGTTTGTGGGGCCCCTCCTTTATTTTCCATTTGCCCATCACTTCTGATCCATGCCCCACACCACCCAGAGGCAGTTAGTAATGTTGGCGGGTTTCCCCACTGTCACACGTCGCGGTGTAATGCTGCGGTACTTGGCAGCTCCAGGAGCACTCCTTCAAAGCGGCCATCTCTGTCCTTGGCCGGCCACGCCCCACTCTCAGCTACTTTCAATAATATCCAATATCTATGCCCCCAACACCCATCATAAACATTTTTACAAGACTATAATGAGAAAACTACATTTCTCCAAAGAACGCATACTTATTTGCGGAGATTTCAATGATATAATTGGATACTTCCAATACACTAAGGAAAAGGCTCTCAACCCTATTCTCTCTTCTCCGCTCTGAAGAATTATATGACCCATAGATTGTCTACACGGATCGGAGAAGGACTACACCTTTTATTCTAATGCGCAAAGGTCTTACTCCAGAATAGATCTGTTTTTGACTCACATATCTACCCTGCAATCCATAACCGCTGCAAAAATTGGTCTCATTACCTGGTCGGATCATGCCCCAGTTTCTATTACTCTCTACTACCTCCCCAGTGAGGCTCTCTACCCTACGTCACTTAAAAACCTCCTTGCTAAATCACCCCAAATATCATGAACAGATCAAGTCTGAAATTGAGACCTTTTCGTCACAAATGATGTTACGGTCCCATACGTTACGACTAGAGATGAGCGAATCGAAGTATCCGAAGTGGAATTCGAGTCGAATATCGGAAAAATTTCGATTCGTGCCGAATCCGAAAAATAGCCTAATTCGGACGCGCGAATCGAAATTTTTCAGAAAATGGCGGCTGACATGTGCGGCGACGGAGCGGGGATGTCTGGGAAGGCGCGCAGACAAGGCGCGCTGACCCATAATGCATTCCTCAACTACATGTGATCGCATCAGCCTATCAGCAGCCAGCCAGCCAGCACTGTGTAATGGTCGAGCTATAAATAGCGGCCATTTTGGAATTCTTCATTTGCCTGCAGTTATTGAACAGAGGCAGACCGCTCTGTACTAGGGACAGGGACAGAGTTAGGGCCACAGAAACGATAATTGGGGACAGAGAAAAGTTACTTAGGGACAGAGAACCATTACTCAGGGACACAGACTTGTTAATGAGGGCCACAGAATCGTTATTTAGGGACAAAGAAACGCTAGTTAGGGCCACAGAATTCATAATCAGGGACAGACAGAATTGTTACTCAGTGCCAGAGAATTGTTACTTAGGGCCACAGAAACGTTATTAGGGCCACAGAATTGTTACTCAGGGACAGACAGAATTGTTACTGAGTGCCAGAGAATTGTTACTCAGGGACAGACAGAATTGTTACTGAGTGCCAGAGAATTGTTACTTAGGGCCACAGAAACTTTAATTAGGGCCACAGAATTTTTACTCAGGGACAGACAGAATTGTTACTCAGTGCCAGAGAATTGTTACTCAGGGACAGACAGAATTGTTACTGAGTGCCAGAGAATTGTTACTTAGGGCCACAGAAACTTTACTTAGGGCCACAGAATTTTTACTCAGGGACAGACAGAATTGTTACTGAGTGCCAGAGAATTGTTACTCAGGGACAGACAGAATTGTTACTGAGTGCCAGAGAATTGTTACTTAGGGCCACAGAAACTTTACTTAGGGCCACAGAATTGTTACTCGCACAGACACAGAATTGTTACTCGCAAAAGACACAGAATTGTTACTGAAGGCCACAGAACTGTTACTTAGGGCCACAGAATTGTTACTCGCACAGACACAGAATTGTTACTCGCACAGACACAGAACTGTTACTGAGGGCCACAGAACTGTTACTTAGGGCCACAGAATTGTTACTCGCACAGACACAGAATTGTTACTCAGGGCCACAGAACTGTTACTTAGGGACAAAGAAACGCTAGTTAGGGCCACAGAATTCATACTCAGGGACAGACAGAATTGTTACGGAGTGCCAGAGAATTGTTACTCAGGGACAGACAGAATTGTTACGGAGTGCCAGAGAATTGTTACTCAGGGCCACAGAAACTTTACTTAGGGCCACAGAATTTTTACTCAGGGACAGACAGAATTGTTACTGAGTGCCAGAGAATTGTTACTCAGGGACAGACAGAATTGTTACGGAGTGCCAGAGAATTGTTACTTAGGGCCACAGAAACTTTACTTAGGGCCACAGAATTGTTACTCGCACAGACACAGAATTGTTACTCGCACAGACACAGAACTGTTACTGAGGGCCACAGAAACTTTACTTAGGGACAAAGAAACGCTAGTTAGGGCCACGGAATTCATACTCAGGGACAGACAGAATTGTTACGGAGTGCCAGAGAATTGTTACTCAGGGCCACAGAAACTTTACTTAGGGCCACAGAATTTTTACTCAGGGACAGACAGAATTGTTACTGAGTGCCAGAGAATTGTTACTCAGGGACAGACAGAATTGTTACGGAGTGTCAGAGAATTGTTACTCAGGGACAGACAGAATTGTTACTGAGTGCCAGAGAATTGTTACTTAGGGCCACAGAAACTTTAATTAGGGCCACAGAATTTTTACTCAGGGACAGACAGAATTGTTACTGAGTGCCAGAGAATTGTTACTCAGGGACAGACAGAATTGTTACTGAGTGCCAGAGAATTGTTACTTAGGGCCACAGAAATTTTACTTAGGGCCACAGAATTTTTACTCAGGGACAGACAGAATTGTTACTGAGTGCCAGAGAATTGTTACTCAGGGACAGACAGAATTGTTACTGAGTGCCAGAGAATTGTTACTCAGGGCCCCAGAAACTTTACTTAGGGCCACAGAATTTTTACTCAGGGACAGACAGAATTGTTACTGAGTGCCAGAGAATTGTTACTCAGGGACAGACAGAATTGTTACTGAGTGCCAGAGAATTGTTACTTAGGGCCACAGAAACTTTACTTAGGGCCACAGAATTGTTACTCGCACAGACACAGAATTGTTACTCGCACAGACACAGAATTGTTACTGAAGGCCACAGAACTGTTACTTAGGGCCACAGAATTGTTACTCGCACAGACACAGAATTGTTACTCGCACAGACACAGAACTGTTACTGAGGGCCACAGAACTGTTACTTAGGGCCACAGAATTGTTACTCGCACAGACACAGAATTGTTACTCAGGGCCACAGAACTGTTACTTAGGGACAAAGAAACGCTAGTTAGGGCCACAGAATTCATACTCAGGGACAGACAGAATTGTTACGGAGTGCCAGAGAATTGTTACTCTGGGCCACAGAAACTTTACTTAGGGTCACAGAATTTTTACTCAGGGACAGACAGAATTGTTACTGAGTGCCAGAGAATTGTTACTCAGGGACAGACAGAATTGTTACGGAGTGCCAGAGAATTGTTACTCAGGGCCACAGAAACTTTACTTAGGGCCAGAGAATTTTTACTCAGGGACAGACAGAATTGTTACTGAGTGCCAGAGAATTGTTACTCAGGGACAGACAGAATTGTTACGGAGTGCCAGAGAATTGTTACTTAGGGCCACAGAAACTTTACTTAGGGCCACAGAATTGTTACTCGCACAGACACAGAATTGTTACTCGCACAGACACAGAACTGTTACTGAGGGCCACAGAAACTTTACTTAGGGACAAAGAAACGCTAGTTAGGGCCACGGAATTCATACTCAGGGACAGACAGAATTGTTACGGAGTGCCAGAGAATTGTTACTCAGGGCCACAGAAACTTTACTTAGGGCCACAGAATTTTTACTCAGGGACAGACAGAATTGTTACTGAGTGCCAGAGAATTGTTACTCAGGGACAGACAGAATTGTTACGGAGTGCCAGAGAATTGTTACTCAGGGACAGACAGAATTGTTACTGAGTGCCAGAGAATTGTTACTTAGGGCCACAGAAACTTTAATTAGGGCCACAGAATTTTTACTCAGGGACAGACAGAATTGTTACTGAGTGCCAGAGAATTGTTACTCAGGGACAGACAGAATTGTTACCGAGTGCCAGAGAATTGTTACTCAGGGACAGACAGAATTGTTACTGAGTGCCAGAGAATTGTTACTTAGGGCCACAGAAACTTTAATTAGGGCCACAGAATTTTTACTCAGGGACAGACAGAATTGTTACTGAGTGCCAGAGAATTGTTACTCAGGGACAGACAGAATTGTTACGGAGTGCCAGAGAATTGTTACTCAGGGCCACAGAAACTTTACTTAGGGCCAGAGAATTTTTACTCAGGGACAGACAGAATTGTTACTGAGTGCCAGAGAATTGTTACTCAGGGACAGACAGAATTGTTACTGAGTGCCAGATAATTGTTACTCAGGGCCCCAGAAACTTTATTTAGGGCCACAGAATTTTTACTCAGGGACAGACAGAATTGTTACTGAGTGCCAGAGAATTGTTACTCAGGGACAGACAGAATTGTTACTGAGTGCCAGAGAATTGTTACTTAGGGCCACAGAAACTTTACTTAGGGCCACAGAATTGTTACTCGCACAGACACAGAATTGTTACTCGCACAGACACAGAATTGTTACTGAGGGCCACAGAACTGTTACTTGGGGCCACAGAAACGTTAATCAGGGACACAGAATTGTTACTGAGGGCCACAGAACTGTTACTTAGGGCCACAGAATTGTTACTCGCACAGACACAGAATTGTTACTCAGGGACACAGAATTGTTACTCAGGGACACATAATCGTTTAATTAAAGAGTATGTCAGACAACATGCAGAGGAGTGGCAGAGGAGGCAATGTTTTAGGAGCGAGCAGACGTGGCAGCAGAGGAAGGGGTCGAGGCAGCACTATTCGCAGCCAGAGGCCAGTGCTCCCGGTGTCATCCAGCGGTCGTGTCTCCACCGACAACCCTGCCGTCGTCGATTGGTTGGCTCGGTCGTCTTCCTCTTCCCAGGTCACCTCTGACACCTACAGCCAACGGTCGGTGGGTACGTCAGACACAACCGTTAGTTGGCATGGCCCGGGACCAAGCCCACTGAAATCACGTGTCCTCTACCTGCCCCTGTCCTTTGGTGTTCCCTCACCAAGCGAAGTATCGCATGCTGTGGGCTCAGCCCCACTGTACAGTGAGGAAGAGCTAACAGAGGGCGGTCAGGAACGGGGGGAGACATCCGCCTTTTCAGCAGCCAGGCGAAGAAGTAGTGGCGAGGAGAGTGGCTCGGTAGCCGGTCTAGAGACAGGTCTGTCTCCTGACCCAGACGCAGCCGAGGGGGCTAGTAGTGAGGCGGAGACCCTACTTGATGATGAGGAGGTTGATCGCACTTGGCAGCCTCGTCGTCATCAGGCAATTTCTTCCGCATCATCAGGAGAAGAGGGTGGCAGCTTGGCAGCGAGCAAAACAGTCGGTGGGTTGCCCAGGAGACAGCAGCAGGGTCGCAGCAGTGTCAGTGGAGCCAAACGTCCACGGAGTAGAGCACCAGCTCCACTGCAGCCTACCACCACGGCCAGTAGTGGTGCCGGTGTGCACGGAGGAAGCAGCAGTCAGCCAGTGAGGAGTATCGGGGGCAAAGTTTCCTACTCGGCGGTGTGGCAATTTTTCGTCAAGCCGCCCGAGGAAGTAAACGTAGCCGTATGTCGACTATGTGGCCAGAAAGTCAAGCGTGGCCAGGGGGCCCATGTTGGGACTACAGCGTTGCGGCAGCATATGCAGCGTCGCCATTTGGTGGCCTGGGAAAACCGTGATAAAGATACGGCGGTTCTGCCCGCCCCAGCCCCCGCTCCATCACCCGCTCCGTTACTTGCTCCGTCACCCGACGTCAATCGCCCTCCATCAGCCAGTCAAGGCTCCAACACCTCTGCTGAGGGGAGTTGTCGCTCGTTGGCATCTTCCGCTCGTTCAGATGCTCCTTCTCCTGCTACTCCTCTTCACGGATTCCGTCAGCAGTCTTTCTTGGAATCCGTTTCCAAGAGACAACAGTTTGCGAGCACGCACCCGACGGTGCAAAAGCTGAACGTCCTCCTGTCCAAGTTGCTGGTGCTGCAGTCCCTCCCTTTCCAAGTGGTGGACTCAGCACCTTTCAGAGAAATGGTGGCTTGTGCCGCGCCGCGGTGGAGAGTGCCAAGCCGTCATTTCTTCGCCAAAAAGGCAGTGCCAGCCCTGCATTCACATGTAGAAGACATGGTGGGCCAGTCTTTGAGCATGTCGGTCTCTGCCAAAGTGCACGGCAGCGCCGACGTGTGGAGCTGTAACTATGGTCAGGGACAGTACATGTCATTTACGGCCCACTGGGTGAACGTGGTGCCGTCACAGCCGCACCAGCAACTTGGACAGGTCACGCCGCTTTTGCCTCCACGTTTGCACGTCCTTGGTCCGGCAAAGATGTCCGCCTCTACCACCTCTTCTTCCGCCGTGTCCTCAGCCGCCACCCCCGTGCCAAGTCCCATTACCCGACCGGCATATCACATGTGCAGGGCGCAACGGTGTCACGCTGTTCTGCACCTGGTATGCCTTGGCGAACGTAGTCACACAGGGGAGGAACTTCTGAGTGTAATGAACAGAGAAATCGACAGATGGCTGTCTCCGCGCAAACTGAAAATCGGAACCATGTTGACCGACAACGGAAAGAACATGGTGTCTGCTCTGCGTCAAGGAAGGTTGTGCCATGCGCCATGCATGGCTCACGTGTTCAATCTGGTTGTCAAGCGGTTCTTAAAATCCACCATCCCACTGCAAGACATCCTTAAAATGTCACGTAAACTTTGCATGCATTTCAGCCATTCCTACACCGCAAAGCACACCCTCCGTGAGCTGCAGCGGCAGAACGGAATTCCACAGCATCGCCTGATCTGCGACGTTGCAACAAGGTGGAATTCAACCCTACACATGTTAGACCGCCTTTACGAACAGCGAAAGGCCATCACCGATTTCCTGATGTTACAAGCGGATAAAGGTACTCCCCTGTGTAACTTCGATGTCAGCCATTGGCAGCTCATGCGTGACACCTGCCGCTTGCTCAGGCCCTTTGAGGAGGCCACGCTATTCGTGAGTCGGCAGGACTATGGGATGAACGACGTCATTCCTCTGTTGCACGTCCTTGAACAAATGCTGTTAACAATGGCTGGTCAGGGTGCGGTAGACGTGGCGCACAGATCTCAACGCCACATGACCCCTGTGGGGGCAGGACAGGAAGAAGAGGAGGAGGTAGAGGAGGACATTTGTGCTCAGGAATTATTGAGTGAAATGGGTGGTTTTTCCACTCAGCGGACAGGAGTGGAGGAGCAGGAGCATCTGGTAGAGGAGGAGGAGGAGGAGACAGAGGACCCAGACGCACCGTGGCAGTATGCTGTGGAGATGGAGGCAGGGAGTCCCTCGCATTCCTTGGCACAAATGGCCCATAGCATGCTCGCTTGCTTGCGTAGCGACAGCCGAATAATAACCATCAGACAGAGGGATGACTTTTGGCTGTCCACCTTGTTGGACCCTCGCTACCGTTCCAAAATGGTGGCCTTTTTCACACCTGCTGAGAGGGAGGCCAAAATAACGTACTATAAAAACCACCTATGTAGTCAGTTGGTCTCTGCCTTTGTGCGCCAACGTCCATCCTCAGACACTGTGGGCCCTGTGCGCTCGCGTTCCGCTGCCATGGCAGCAGGGGAGGGGTGGGGTGGTAGGAG
The DNA here is from genome assembly GCF_062004578.1 of Staurois parvus. Taxonomy (NCBI): domain Eukaryota; kingdom Metazoa; phylum Chordata; class Amphibia; order Anura; family Ranidae; genus Staurois; species Staurois parvus. The sequence continues at coordinate 13,411,779 of NW_028318039.1, read as the reverse complement.
CAGTGGCAGCTCCACCAGCAGCGGCTGCCTCAGTCTGCAGTCGATGATGAGTAGCTTTCTTCACCAGCGCAGTGAGGAAACTACTAACCAGCCGCAGCAGCAGCAGCAGCATCAGGTGGACCTGGAGCAGGACCTCAAACAACAGGCTTGGGCCTACTTGGACAGCACCCTGCCAACCGAGGTAGACAATCCCCTTGACTACTGGGCAACGAAACTTGACCTTTGGCCCCAACTAGCTGAATTTGCCCTTGAAAGGCTGTCATGCCCGGCCAGTAGCGTGGCATCGGAGCGCGTGTTTAGTGCGGCAGGAGGTATTGTAACTCCGCGGAGGACACGACTGTCCACCCAAAGTGTGGAGAGACTCACGTTTGTGAAAATGAATCAGGCGTGGATTAGTCTGGATTTCAAACCACCAGTTCCTGACACAACTGACTAAATCCGCCATGAATCATGCCTCAAACATGTGCCACTTTGAGGTCTCCTCACACACTGCTGGTGTGTTGAATTTTTTGACATAGGGTGCTGGCAGATTATGGGCCTCCTATAGCTGCTGCCAGGCCCCTAATCTGCCATAGGCCCCTATATACCGCTTCCTCATGCTGCTGCCAGGTCCAGAGTCTCTCATGGGTCCCTGTACGGCCTCCCATTGCTGCTGTCTCCATCGCCACAGTCTGCCATGTGCCACTTTCAGGTCTCCTCACACACTGCTGGTGTGTAGAATTTTTTGACATAGGGTGTTGGCAGATTACGGGCCTCCCATTGCTGCTGCCAGGCCCCTAATCTGCCATAGGCCCCTATATACCGCTTCCTCATGCTGCTGCCAGGTCCAGAGTCTGTCATGGGTCCCTGTACGGCCTCCCATTGCTGCTGTCTCCATCGCCACACTCTGCCATGTGCCACTTTCAGGTCTCCTCACACACTGCTGGTGTGTAGAATTTTTTGACATAGGGTGCTGGCAGATTACGGGCCTCCCATAGCTGCTGCCAGGCCCCTAATCTGCCATGGGCCCCTATATACCGCCTCCTCATGCTGCTGCCAGGTCCACAGTGTCTCATGCCATGTGCCACTTTCAGGTCTCCTCACACACTGCTGGTGTGTAGAATTTTTTGACATAGGGTGCTGGCAGATTATGGGCCTCCCATAGCTGCTGCCAGGCCCCTAATCTGCCATGGGCCCCTATATACCGCCTCCTCATGCTGCTGCCAGGTCCACAGTGTCTCATGCCATGTGCCACTTTCAGGTCTCCTCACACTGCTGGTGTGTTGAATTTTTTGACATAGGGTGCTGGCAGATTATGGGCCTCCTATAGCTGCTGCCAGGCCCCTAATCTGCCATAGGCCCCTATATACCGCTTCCTCATGCTGCTGCCAGGTCCAGAGTCTGTCATGGGTCCCTGTACGGCCTCCCATTGCTGCTGTCTCCATCGCCACACTCTGCCATGTGCCACTTTCAGGTCTCCTCACACACTGCTGGTGTGTAGAATTTTTTGACATAGGGTGCTGGCAGATTATGGGCCTCCCATAGCTGCTGCCAGGCCCCTAATCTGCCATAGGCCCCTATATACCGCTTCCTCATGCTGCTGCCAGGTCCAGAGTCTCTCATGGGTCCCTGTACGGCCTCCTATTGCTGCTGTCTCCATCGCCACACTCTGCCATGTGCCACTTTCAGGTCTCCTCACACACTGCTGGTGTGTAGAATTTTTTGACATAGGGTGCTGGCAGATTATGGGCCTCCTATAGCTGCTGCCAGGCCCCTAATCTGCCATAGGCCCCTATATACTGCTTCCTCATGCTGCTGCCAGGTCCAGAGTCTCTCATGGGTCCCTGTACGGCCTCCCATTGCTGCTGTCTCCATCGACCACACTCTGCCATGTGCCACTTTCAGGTCTCACACACTGCTGGTGTGTAGAATTTTTTGACATAGGGTGCTGGCAGATTACGGGCCTCCCATAGCTGCTGCCAGGCCCCTAATCTGCCATAGGCCCCTATATACCGCTTCCTCATGCTGCTGCCAGGTCCAGAGTCTGTCATGGGTCCCTGTACGGCCTCCCATTGCTGCTGTCTCCATCGCCACACTCTGCCATGTGCCACTTTCAGGTCTCCTCACACACTGCTGGTGTGTAGAATTTTTTGACATAGGGTGCTGGCAGATTATGGGCCTCCCATAGCTGCTGCCAGGCCCCTAATCTGCCATGGGCCCCTATATACCGCCTCCTCATGCTGCTGCCAGGTCCACAGTGTCTCATGCCATGTGCCACTTTCAGGTCTCCTCACACTGCTGGTGTGTTGAATTTTTTGACATAGGGTGCTGGCAGATTATGGGCCTCCTATAGCTGCTGCCAGGCCCCTAATCTGCCATAGGCCCCTATATACCGCTTCCTCATGCTGCTGCCAGGTCCAGAGTCTGTCATGGGTCCCTGTACGGCCTCCCATTGCTGCTGTCTCCATCGCCACACTCTGCCATGTGCCACTTTCAGGTCTCCTCACACACTGCTGGTGTGTAGAATTTTTTGACATAGGGTGCTGGCAGATTATGGGCCTCCCATAGCTGCTGCCAGGCCCCTAATCTGCCATGGGCCCCTATATACCGCCTCCTCATGCTGCTGCCAGGTCCACAGTGTCTCATGCCATGTGCCACTTTCAGGTCTCCTCACACTGCTGGTGTGTTGAATTTTTTGACATAGGGTGCTGGCAGATTATGGGCCTCCTATAGCTGCTGCCAGGCCCCTAATCTGCCATAGGCCCCTATATACCGCTTCCTCATGCTGCTGCCAGGTCCAGAGTCTGTCATGGGTCCCTGTACGGCCTCCCATTGCTGCTGTCTCCATCGCCACACTCTGCCATGTGCCACTTTCAGGTCTCCTCACACACTGCTGGTGTGTAGAATTTTTTGACATAGGGTGCTGGCAGATTATGGGCCTCCCATAGCTGCTGCCAGGCCCCTAATCTGCCATAGGCCCCTATATACCGCTTCCTCATGCTGCTGCCAGGTCCAGAGTCTCTCATGGGTCCCTGTACGGCCTCCCATTGCTGCTGTCTCCATCGCCACACTCTGCCATGTGCCACTTTCAGGTCTCATACACTGCTGGTGTGTAGAATTTTTTGACATAGGGTGCTGGCAGATTACGGGCCTCCCATAGCTGCTGCCAGGCCCCTAATCTGCCATAGGCCCCTATATACCGCTTCCTCATGCTGCTGCCAGGTCCAGAGTCTCTCATGGGTCCCTGTACGGCCTCCCATTGCTGCTGTCTCCATCGCCACACTCTGCCATGTGCCACTTTCAGGTCTCCTCACACACTGCTGGTGTGTAGAATTTTTTGACATAGGGTGCTGGCAGATTATGGGCCTCCCATAGCTGCTGCCAGGCCCCTAATCTGCCATGGGCCCCTATATACCGCCTCCTCATGCTGCTGCCAGGTCCACAGTGTCTCATGCCATGTGCCACTTTCAGGTCTCCTCACACTGCTGGTGTGTTGAATTTTTTGACATAGGGTGCTGGCAGATTATGGGCCTCCTATAGCTGCTGCCAGGCCCCTAATCTGCCATAGGCCCCTATATACCGCTTCCTCATGCTGCTGCCAGGTCCAGAGTCTGTCATGGGTCCCTGTACGGCCTCCCATTGCTGCTGTCTCCATCGCCACACTCTGCCATGTGCCACTTTCAGGTCTCCTCACACACTGCTGGTGTGTAGAATTTTTTGACATAGGGTGCTGGCAGATTATGGGCCTCCCATAGCTGCTGCCAGGCCCCTAATCTGCCATAGGCCCCTATATACCGCTTCCTCATGCTGCTGCCAGGTCCAGAGTCTCTCATGGGTCCCTGTACGGCCTCCCATTGCTGCTGTCTCCATCGCCACACTCTGCCATGTGCCACTTTCAGGTCTCCTCACACACTGCTGGTGTGTAGAATTTTTTGACATAGGGTGCTGGCAGATTATGGGCCTCCTATAGCTGCTGCCAGGCCCCTAATCTGCCATAGGCCCCTATATACCGCTTCCTCATGCTGCTGCCAGGTCCAGAGTCTGTCATGGGTCCCTGTACGGCCTCCCATTGCTGCTGTCTCCATCGCCACACTCTGCCATGTGCCACTTTCAGGTCTCACACACTGCTGGTGTGTAGAATTTTTTGACATAGGGTGCTGGCAGATTACGGGCCTCCCATAGCTGCTGCCAGGCCCCTAATCTGCCATAGGCCCCTATATACCGCTTCCTCATGCTGCTGCCAGGTCCAGAGTCTCTCATGGGTCCCTGTACGGCCTCCCATTGCTGCTGTCTCCATCGCCACACTCTGCCATGTGCCACTTTCAGGTCTCCTCACACACTGCTGGTGTGTAGAATTTTTTGACATAGGGTGCTGGCAGATTATGGGCCTCCCATAGCTGCTGCCAGGCCCCTAATCTGCCATGGGCCCCTATATACCGCCTCCTCATGCTGCTTCCAGGTCCACAGTGTCTCATGCCATGTGCCACTTTCAGGTCTCCTCACACTGCTGGTGTGTTGAATTTTTTGACATAGGGTGCTGGCAGATTATGGGCCTCCTATAGCTGCTGCCAGGCCCCTAATCTGCCATAGGCCCCTATATACCGCTTCCTCATGCTGCTGCCAGGTCCAGAGTCTGTCATGGGTCCCTGTACGGCCTCCCATTGCTGCTGTCTCCATCGCCACACTCTGCCATGTGCCACTTTCAGGTCTCCTCACACACTGCTGGTGTGTAGAATTTTTTGACATAGGGTGCTGGCAGATTATGGGCCTCCCATAGCTGCTGCCAGGCCCCTAATCTGCCATAGGCCCCTATATACCGCTTCCTCATGCTGCTGCCAGGTCCAGAGTCTCTCATGGGTCCCTGTACGGCCTCCCATTGCTGCTGTCTCCATCGCCACACTCTGCCATGTGCCACTTTCAGGTCTCCTCACACACTGCTGGTGTGTAGAATTTTTTGACATAGGGTGCTGGCAGATTATGGGCCTCCTATAGCTGCTGCCAGGCCCCTAATCTGCCATAGGCCCCTATATACCGCTTCCTCATGCTGCTGCCAGGTCCAGAGTCTGTCATGGGTCCCTGTACGGCCTCCCATTGCTGCTGTCTCCATCGCCACACTCTGCCATGTGCCACTTTCAGGTCTCCTCACACACTGCTGGTGTGTAGAATTTTTTGACATAGGGTGCTGGCAGATTATGGGCCTCCCATAGCTGCTGCCAGGCCCCTAATCTGCCATGGGCCCCTATATACCGCCTCCTCATGCTGCTGCCAGGTCCACAGTGTCTCATGCCATGTGCCACTTTCAGGTCTCCTCACACTGCTGGTGTGTTGAATTTTTTGACATAGGGTGCTGGCAGATTATGGGCCTCCTATAGCTGCTGCCAGGCCCCTAATCTGCCATAGGCCCCTATATACCGCTTCCTCATGCTGCTGCCAGGTCCAGAGTCTGTCATGGGTCCCTGTACGGCCTCCCATTGCTGCTGTCTCCATCGCCACACTCTGCCATGTGCCACTTTCAGGTCTCCTCACACACTGCTGGTGTGTAGAATTTTTTGACATAGGGTGCTGGCAGATTACGGGCCTCCCATAGCTGCTGCCAGGCCCCTAATCTGCCATAGGCCCCTATATACCGCTTCCTCATGCTGCTGCCAGGTCCAGAGTCTCTCATGGGTCCCTGTACGGCCTCCCATTGCTGCTGTCTCCATCGCCACACTCTGCCATGTGCCACTTTCAGGTCTCCTCACACACTGCTGGTGTGTAGAATTTTTTGACATAGGGTGCTGGCAGATTATGGGCCTCCTATAGCTGCTGCCAGGCCCCTAATCTGCCATAGGCCCCTATATACCGCTTCCTCATGCTGCTGCCAGGTCCAGAGTCTGTCATGGGTCCCTGTACGGCCTCCCATTGCTGCTGTCTCCATCGCCACACTCTGCCATGTGCCACTTTCAGGTCTCCTCACACACTGCTGGTGTGTAGAATTTTTTGACATAGGGTGCTGGCAGATTATGGGCCTCCCATAGCTGCTGCCAGGCCCCTAATCTGCCATAGGCCCCTATATACCGCCTCCTCATGCTGCTGCCAGGTCCAGAGTCTGTCATGGGTCCCTGTACGGCCTCCCATTGCTGCTGTCTCCATCGCCACACTCTGCCATGTGCCACTTTCAGGTCTCCTCACACTGCTGGTGTGTAGAATTTTTTGACATAGGGTGCTGGCAGATTACGGGCCTCCCATTGCTGCTGCCAGGCCCCTAATCTGCCATGGGCCCCTATACCGCCTCCTCATGCTGCTGCCAAGTCCAGAGTGTGTCATGGGTCCCTGTACGGCCTCCTATTGCTGCTGTCTCCATAGCCACACTCTGCCATGTGCCACTTTCAGGTCTCCTCACACTGCTGGTGTGTTGAATTTTTTGACATAGGGTGCTGGCAGATTATGGGCCTCCCATTGCTGCTGCCAGGCACGTAATCTGCCATGGGCCCCCGTACCGACTCCTCATGCTGTGACGTTGCAACAAGGTGGAATTCAACCCTACATATGTTAGACCGCCTTTACGAACAGCGAAAGGCCATCACCGATTTCCTGATGTTAAAAGCGGATAAAGGTACTCCCTGTGTAACTTAGATGTCAGCCATTGGCAGCTCATGCGTGACACCTGCGCTTGCTCAGGCCCTTTGAGGAGGCCACGCTATTCGTGAGTCGGCAGGACTATGGGATGAACGACGTCATTCCTCTGTTGCACGTCTGGGTGCGGTAGACGTGGCGCACAGATCTCAACGCCACATGACCCCTGTGGGGGCAGGACAGGAAGAAGAGGAGGAGGTAGAGGAGGACATTGGTGCTCAGGAATTATTGAGTGAAATGGGTGGTTTTTCCACTCAGCGGACAGGAGTGGAGGAGCAGGAGCATCTGGTAGAGGAGGAGGAGGAGGAGACAGAGGACCCAGACGCACCGTGGCAGTATGCTGTGGAGATGGAGGCAGGGAGTCCCTCGCATTCCTTGGCACAAATGGCCCATAGCATGCTCGGTTGCTTGCGTAGCGACAGCCGAATAATAACCATCAGACAGAGGGATGACTTTTGGCTGTCCACCTTGTTGGACCCTCGCTACCGTTCAAAAATGGTGGCCTTTTTCACACCTGCTGAGAGGGAGGCCAAAATAACGTACTCTAAAAACCACCTATGTAGTCAGCTGGTCTCTGCCTGTCTGCGCCAACGTCCATCCTCAGACACTGTGGGCCCTGTGCGCTCGCGTTCCGCTGCCATGGCAGCAGGGGAGGGGTGGGGTGGTAGGAGCAGTGGCAGCTCCACCAGCAGCGGCTGCCTCAGTCTGCAGTCGATGATGAGTAGCTTTCTTCACCAGCGCAGTGAGGAAACTACTAACCAGCCGCAGCAGCAGCAGCAGCAGCAGCATCAGGTGGACCTGGAGCAGGACCTCAAACAACAGGCTTAGGCCTACTTGGACAGCACCCTGCCAACCGAGGTAGACAATCCCCTTGACTACTGGGCAACGAAACTTGACCTTTGGCCCCAACTAGCTGAATTTGCCCTTGAAAGGCTGTCATGCCCGGCCAGTAGCGTGGCATCGGAGCGCGTGTTTAGTGCGGCAGGAGGTATTGCAACTCCGCGGAGGACACGACTGTCCACCCAAAGTGTGGAGAGACTGACGTTTGTGAAAATGAATCAGGCGTGGATTAGTCTGGATTTCAAACCACCAGTTCCTGACACAACTGACTAAATCCGCCATGAATCATGCCCCAAACATGTGCCACTTTCAGGTCTCCTCACACTGCTGGTGTGTTCCATTTTTTGTCATAGGGTGCTGGCAGATTACGGGCCTCCCATAGCTGCTGCCAGGCCCCTAATCTGCCATGGGCCCCTATACCGCCTCCTCATGCTGCTGCCAAGTCCAGAGTCTCTCATGGGTCCCTGTACGGCCTCCCATTGCTGCTGTCTCCATCGCCACACTCTGCCATGTGCCACTTTCAGGTCTCACACACTGCTGGTGTGTAGAATTTTTTGACATAGGGTGCTGGCAGATTACGGGCCTCCCATAGCTGCTGCCAGGCCCCTAATCTGCCATAGGCCCCTATATACCGCCTCCTCATGCTGCTGCCAGGTCCAGAGTCTGTCATGGGTCCCTGTACGGCCTCCCATTGCTGCTGTCTCCATCGCCACACTCTGCCATGTGCCACTTTCAGGTCTCCTCACACTGCTGGTGGGTTCCATTTTTTGTCATAGGGTGCTGGCAGATTACGGGCCTCCCATAGCTGCTGCCAGGCCCCTAATCTGCCATGGGCCCCTGTTGTCGCTTGTTGGCATATTCCGCTCGTTCAGATGCTCCTTCTCCTGCTACTCCTCTTCACGGATTCCGTCAGCAGTCTTTCTTGGAATCCGTTTCCAAGAGACAACAGTTTGCGAGCACGCACCAGACGGTGCAGAAACTGAACGTCCTCCTGTCCAAGTTGCTGCTGCCAGGCTCGTAATCTGTCATGCGCCCCTGTACCGCCTCCTCATGCTGCTGCCAGGTCCAGAGTGTGTCATGGGCCCCCGTACCGACTCCAAATGCTGCTGCCAGGCCCGTAATCTGTCATGGGCCCCTGTACCGCCTCCCCATGCTGCTGCCATGTCCAGATTGTGTCATGGGTCCCTGTACGGCCTCCCATTGCTGCTGCCAGGCCTGTAATCTGCCATGGGCCCCCGTACCGACTCCTCATGCTGCTGCCAGGCCCGTAATCTGCCATGGGCCCCTGTACCGCCTCCTCATGCTGCTGCCAGGTCCAGAGTGTGTCATGGGTCCCTGTACGGCCTCCCATTGCTGCTGTCTCTATCGCCACACTCTGCCATGTGCCACTTTCAGGTCTCCTCACACTGCTGGTGGTTTCCATTTTTGTCATAGGGTGCTGTATGGCCTCCCATTGCTGCTGCCTCCACCGCCACACTGTGGCTCCACACTCTGGTTTTGGCCCCGTGACTGGCAAAATGAGTGAAGTGTGCGGTGATTCTAAGATCGACGGCACTCATCTGCATGTCATACTGCCTGACAGTATTATTTCTCTTCCCCAGCAGACTCCAAGGGCATTTAAATTAAAGGTACAGTGTTCAGCACTAATATTAAGTCTCTCTGAAGCCTAGAAACACCCTTTTTAAAGTTAAATTCACAGCGAATATATTCGACTCGAATCAAAATTTTTCTACGAATTCGCCGAATCAGTCGAATCGAATTTTTGAATACTTCGCTCATCTCTAGTTACGACACTTTGGAATGCTCATAAATCTTATATGAGAGGCCTCTTTATAAAGATTGGTGAACACGAGAAAAAAATGTGATATTACATCACCTCCCATCTTCTTGACCAGATTTGAGTCGCAGAACACAATAATATATCTAAACCTAATGATTGAGACTCTGCTGAACTGCATCAGCTTAGAGAGAAATTATGTATACATCTGCTTTTCTATTAAACGACTGCACCTCAACTGGTACGCCTATGGCAATAAACCGGGGGCAGTATTGGCCAAACAGCTCAAACAGTGGTTCGCCCTTGCTAGGATAACAGCTATGAAAATAACTCAAGGCTAGTCACTAATCCTCAGGATATATCTAACTGTTTCAGTGCGTTTTACTCCAACTTATATAACATAACAACATCTAACACAATTCCTTCCCCTAGCTCAGAGGACCTACAGTATATAGTTTTCTAGACTCCATACATCTTCCCTCTATTACTACAGCACAAGCCACAGATTTATCCCGACCATTTTCTGTGGAAGAAGTATTAAAAGTTATCACATCTCTACCTCTTCACAAGGCCCCTGGCCTGGATGGCTACTCAAATGAATATTATAAAACTTTTCCTTTGCTCCTCACGCCATACCTATGTAGATCCTTTAATAGATTTGCTTTCATGGGTGAAATCCCTACAGAATCCTTAGAAGCTCTGATTACTATTATCCTAAAACCAGGTAAATCTATGGAAGACCCCACCAATTACAGGCTGACATCCCTCTTAAATAGGGATTTAAAGCTGTATGCATCACTTTTGGCCAACCGTATTTCTACCTATATCCCAGATCTGTTACATCCTGACCAAGTAGGCTTTATACAAGGCTGTGAAGCCTGTGACGGAACTAGGAGGTTTATTGACCTCATTCAATGGATGGAACACCACAGAATGCCTTCTCTGCTTCTCTCCCTAGATGCAAAGAAGGCATTTGACAAAGTCCATTGGGACTATCTCAAAGCGGTTCTTAAAAAAATTTGGCTTCTTGGGAACTATTTTATCGGCCATACTGGGCTTATACTCTACTCCCTCTGCTACAAGTATGGACTTCTGGTATGGGTTTAGAGCCCTTTTGGATCACTAATGGTACTTGGCAAGGCTGCCCACTCTGCCCTATTATTTTTGCTTTAATTATGGAACCGCTAGCAGAGGCCATCAGATCTCATCCCCTTATATCAGGTATACAAGTAGGAAAGGTTACTCACACAATCGGACTCTATGCAGATGACATCCTAATTGCCATCTCTAAGCCTATGGAGTCTCTATCTGCCCTTCACTCCTTGTTAGTGCAATTTGGTTCATTATCACTATATAAAGTCAATTGCTCCAAATCTAGTATGATAGCTGTCTGTTTAAATCCCACTGATAAACAATCAATCTCAACCATGTCACCTTTTTCATGGGCACCAGCCGATACATTGACCTATCTCGGGATATAGCCAATTACCCCATCCTGTAACATACTGAAAAATAATATGGAAAGACTTACAAAAACACTAGAAGACTTATGTCTTCAACTCCAAAACATAAGAGCCTCATGGGCAGGGGAAATTGCATTATCAAAAATGTATCTTCTACCACATATTTTATACACCTTCTGCACCATACCTGTGACAAATATCTAAACTACAGAGGATTTTAAATCTCTTCATCTGGAAAGGTAAACGCCCTCAAATAAGACCCTCTATTATGTGCATCTCAACACAATTAGCTGGTGTGGGAGCACCGGATCTGAAATCTTATTTCAATTCTTAACCAAATTCAAAAGTGGTGGTCCTCCTCTTTCCAGACTTCCTGGATGCAAACAGAACAAACAGCTATATCCTGCCCTCCTAAACACAGTGCAATCTGGTTACATTATCATCCACCTTCTTCCTTTTTGCTAACCATCACTGCGGCGCTAAGAACTTGGCAAGCAACCCATCAACTAGCATCTGGAGTTTCAAAAGCAACTTTCAAAATCATACCTTTACTTGCTCTGGAGCTCCTGGAGCTCAGACCTCTCTCTTACCACATGGCAAACAGCCGATATCCTCACAATGGGCTCGTTGTTTGAAGGCCCACATTTGGCTTCCATTCAATTCCTAACTCGCACCTACAATATTGACCACAAAGATTTCTACAAATACCTATGGATCTGCCATATTATTTATTCACTTCAATGGTAAACAAAAACTCTATCTCTGGACATTTTACACTTAGATCATCCAAACCTAATAATACCAAGATTTCTAACTTCGACAGACTACTGATTCAACCTGCAGAACCACAAAAACTTACATCAATGAAATATTGGGAAAAGAAACTACATACAGTATATCCCTGGATCTTACTCAATGGCATGTGTCCTTAAAAAATCCACTCAAATTCTTAAAATGTATCTCCCATTGGGAAACAAGACAAAAAAATCTACTTAACTGGTATTATACCCTCACTAAACTTGTTGCCATTTATCCAGATTCTCTGTCTAACTACTGGAGGAGTTATGGCTTTCGTGGATGCTCCTTACATATTTGGTGGAAATGTGTATGTCTTAGCCTTTTTTGGAAAAATGTAGAATTACTTATTATATCTCTTATTGGCAGCAAACTGGCTGTTTCAACACAATGAACCCTGTGGGGCTTAGGCAATAATGCTTGGCCACGAGAGTCTTATGCTAAAATTACTCATGTTCTCATAGCTGCCCATCTGTCAGTAGCACGTAATTGGAAAATACCTCACCCTCCACTTTTCAACAACTTATTAACATCCTTAATGAACACTTGCACCTAGAATATATGTTTGCTAAGGCACAGCTTTCCACCTTTAACTTTCATGCACAGTGGGCCCCTTGGCTTAAAGACCTGAGATCCGTTGACCTCTCCTGAAACCAGGAGAGTCTACATCTTTACCTTCTAAACCCAGCAAGGACTTATAGCATTTTGTATTACTATGTACTTCTGACATTCAATGGCTGCTTCCTTTCTCAAAAATATAATTTTCCAATAGTTCCCTTTTACCTTTTTATTTATTTATGTATTTATTTATTTTGCTTTGTTAGCTATCATAAAAATGAGTAACTACCTGAGCTCTTCACAAATCTGTTACAATTTACTGCAATATTGTTATCTGTTTTATTAGGGAAATAATCTATTGCCTTCCCTACCTATGTTATTACTCTTTGTTTCTCTTGACTTCCACATTATTGTAGACCTCTCATGCTTCTGTAATTTTCATCAAAATTCAATAAAGACTAAGTTGGGAAAAAAAAAGAGCTCTTGCGCTAGTACTGTCCTAAGGCTATGCAGTGACAAACAGAATGATTCTGGAAACTACTTTCCAGTTCTACAGATACCCCCAGACCCAGCTGACATCATGGGCAAAAGAAAGATTAAAGAATGCCCAAGAAAGTTAACAGATTTCTTACAGATGACCGAGCAAAGAGGTGACCAAAATGGCTCCGGCACCTGCCGCACGACATTTTCGGTTGCTTCTATATAGAAAGAAGGACAGGTTATCACCACCTGCCTCACACAGGAAAAGTACCAGTATGATCAGTACTGACTCATCAGCTGGTGAAAGCCCTGCAAAATTGATGCTAAAACATGCTGTGAATAACATGCTGAGTCCTGAGGTGAAGGGCACCGACCTTTCTTTAGAAGACACCAGGGAACAGATAGATTGTATTGATGATTTCCCCATCTCTGATCAGCCCATTTTAAAAAAAATCCTAAAAGAAATGCTGATTTTACTCTGTGGCTCCTTTCATAAAGACACAATTTATTATTTAAAACCAGTTTAGAGATGATCTGAATGAACTGAAAGGCCAAGTTAGTCCTTTTCAAAACAAGAGAGGGATTATGCAGGAGCCCATAATGACTTAGAAGACACATCAGAACTGTTGGGGGCCTAGGAAACATCAATTCTAAACTGGCAGATTTCAAAGACAGGCCCTGCTACAACAACAGAAAACTTTAGGGGGCTTAGTGAATATGTCTCTGAAGCTGACATCTGTCATTATCCCAAAAAACTATTGCTACTCTATTACCATCTACTTCTCCATATAAAGTGATTATCAATAGAGCACTTCACCTGCCCAACCCCCCTTATTTGCCAGACATAGTTCTTAGAGGCGGTATCGCTCAAGTGCACTTTTTTCATGTGAAAGAACAATTAGTGAAAATAGATTGAAAGATCTCTCCACTACCTGATCCTTGTATAGTGTTCTATCTCAGGCCAGAGTTATAGCCACTAAACAATTATGGCCTATTACTAAGGTGCCACACAATAGCAAAATACCATACCACTGGAGTTACTCAGTCAAACTGCTAGTGATTAAAAATGGTGATAAACCTGCAATTCACAAAGTTAGAGCTTACCTCTAATTTGTTATTTCAGTAAAATGCTGCTGTATGTTGTATGGTGTTGGAAAATCTAAAGGAGATTTTATAGGGGTTGCACAGTTGTATTGTAATATACGTGGCCATCTTTACAGTAAATGTTTATTACTTGAAAATCAAATAATTAGTAAGGCTCTTCATATTGAATTTTCTTATTTCTCTACATTTCCAGGAAGACGCATCCTGGTATAACCATGCTAGTTTTATTGTTTCTAAGGATTCTTGTACTGGCCATTGCTCTAGGCATTTTATGGAGACATTAGAAGTAATTAGGTTACAAGGGAAATCATTCATGCAAAGAGCTCAAAACTAATTAAAATATTTCTTTGATTTAAGCTTATTTTGTTTATCACTTATAATCCCATTGTTGGGTAGGATTTTGTGTGTTACAGCTTACAGCAAATTGTTACTTACTTTAGTAGAGATCTCCTAGTGGCAAAGCAACCCTAGATATCCCATCAGCTTCTGCAGAATTTCATATTATGAAGCAAACTCATTACCAGTAGAAGAAAACAAAGGAGATAATTACCATTGTAGGTACCATTGGGGCAACTGATGGATAGCCTTTCTAAAGAAATGAAGGGGGATTCTACTGTACATGCATAGTCCTGGCCAAGACACTTTTCAGAGCCTATGCTGCTCCAAGCTGGTCTCACAGTGAAGATCTAAGACAAAAGAGACACTTAAGTGTAGGGTTTTGGAATGAAGGTTAATTAAACGACAACTGATCTGAAAGTACAGTTACCATTTAATGCAAATACTGTTACATTACAGTTAAGGATTTTTCTTTGAAGTGTATTACAACCAATTCTAAATGTAAAAAATGTTGTGTTGTCATACTTGTTGATGCATCTGGCAGTGCATATTGCACAAGGGCATATATCTACCCAGCAAACAGTAAAATCACTTAAAACAAGCCCTAATTCACCTCTGTATCTATAAGCATCACAGAACAATTCAATGTTCACTGAAATTTAACTATTTTTCTATGAAAACAGGATCTTGGCAACTCACCAACCTTCTAATGATAAAATAAACAACAACAGGTGTTTATAAACTGTTAAATCTTGACTGAAAAGCAGCTGCAGAGTATAGGGTTAAAATTTATACTTAAATAAAAGCAATAAAAATATTTTAAAAATCTTTTAAAGCCCACACCCCTATGGACACACATATATGAACATAAATGTGTGCAGTGAGTACAATTATGCACAAAAATAATGATAAGAACCTTTGAAAACTAGCCTGCTTTTACCAGCTATGGTCACAGCAAGAAGTGCTGGGGAAATTAGTTCCCGTGTGGTGATCTCTGACATAAATCATCTGGCAAGATATAAAAGCACTGGTTTGTCTTAAAAATGTTACTGTTAAGAAGCAGAAAGAGACAGATGACTATAAGTGGGGAATTGATAAAGAATGTTGTAGCCACCCTTTTGAATCCTATCGATGCACAGTGCGGAAAGTGTCAGTGCTTGCTCTCGATTCATGTACCTAACACAAACACATGCATGAATATGACCTTGTCTGCACCAAGGAAGTGTCCACACTTACCCCCATCATGGCCATTGCATCCGTCACACTAACTGGCACGTGGTTGAGGAGTTTTCTACTGGGGATGGGGAATGGGCAGAGCCTGATGGAGAAATTAGACTAGTTCCCCATCAGGTCTACTTTACATTTGATTGACAGCTGATGACAGTGGACAGATCCATAATTGCTATTCAGTCACATAGCAGCTTTCAAATACAACCACTGCCATGCACTGTCAATAAAAAAAGAAATGTGGGGGCGTGGCCAAAGCGGAAGCTGAATGGCTGCATAACGACACAGCTCTGCTGTACTCACAGTGCCAGCACACAGCAGCGGCAGACCTGACACTCCAAAAGCGACCAGAGGAGACCAATTGAGAGCATATACCCAAGAGCTCTTTCGTGCCCTCCTACCTGATGCTACAAACACAGATCTGACTATCAATAGAATACATCGCCTTTCCGAAACCCTCCTATCTGCCAGATAAAATACCTAGAGATGTCTTGATGAGAATTCATTTTTTTCATATCAAAGAAAAAATCATGGAAATTGCGTGCAAACCCCAAAATTTGCCTGCGCAATTCTCCTCTTTACAGCTTTTAACAGATTTATCTAAGAGCACCATGCAACTCAGGAAAAATCTCCCAATAACAAAAGCTCTACGAAACTACAAAATTATTTATCGTTGGGGGTCACCCCACTAAATTGATCTTCACCAGAAATGACTCAATTATCACAATTAACAGCCTAGAGGAAGGTCTGCAATGTGTTAGAGAGTGGGACATTCTCCCAGAAAGTGACCCACAACATTCTACTGCCACCAGAGCATCTCCAGAATGGAGCCTGTTCACTCACAAATGCCAAACTAAACATTGACCGTTTACTTGCAGTCTTATCTCATGGTCCCCGCTTAGATGTAATTTCACATGTTTAAGCAAGGCACTGAGGGTATTACCCTTACCGAACACACTATCTGTAAGTATGGCTGCCAATGGCAAGGTCACTTGTTTTGTTTTTGCCCCAAAAGTACTACACATATTTTATTGCGTTCAGATCTTGGCTAATATTGTATTTTTTACTGATTTGTTATCTGTATTTGTTTATTTTTTTTATTTTTGTTTCTACTATTGTGTAATTCCTGACAGTCTAAATGGTTTAACTGACGTCCAAAAAAATGTATTACCACTTTGGGGGGCCCTTGGTTAAGCCCCAATTAATATCAGTAAATTTATCTATTCAATGGGTATAAAAATTATCTCTATTAATGTCAATGGCTTGAATCATCCGGCCAATCATATGAACATGTGGAAACAGGCATTTAAAGATAAATGTGGTATACTCTGTGTTCAAGTGACTCATTTCGTAGATTCATCCCCTCCTAAATGCTCACACAAAAGGTTTCCACATATATATGCTGCCAATGCCTCTGAAAAAAAAGAGGAGTACTCACTGCTATTAGAGATACACAAAACTTTCTCAAATATCTCAGACCCCGAAGGCCGGTACCTGATTCTTATATGTACTATAGATAATACAGATTACACTATTGTAAATTCATGTGTACCTAATACTCATCAAAAAAGATACTTTACTAAGCTCTTCAAACTAATCTCCAAAAATCGTTCTGGTTCCCTTATACTATGCGATGACTTCAACCTCATACTTGACAGAAACACAGACTCAACAAAATCTAAAAAAAGACTACCCCAACCCTTTACCTCTTTCTAATAAATGAAGATGTCTATGACGTTTGGAGGTGTGAACATGCAGGTGAAAGAGATTACACCATTTTTTTGGCTAGACACCAATCTTATGGAGAATTGACCTTATATTAGTAGATAAATGGCTACTGCAAAATGTTACCACATCATCCTTAAGCAATATAATGTGGTCAGACCACGCACCAGTTTCAATTACTATTTCGGATAACCATTTATTGAAACCACACAATCTCTGGCATGTAAATTCATTCATTATAAAAATCCCCAACAATAATTTGATACTTGAAAAACATCTTGAGGAGTTCTTCCATATAAATTTGCAATCTGTGTCAAACTCTGGCACCTTTTGGTGCGCTCACAAAGCATATATACGTAGTATAATTTTAAAAATGTGCGCTAAAGCTAAAAAGCAAAGAAATAAACAGCTTAATGACTTACTACAGGATACTCACAAACTGGAAACACAAAATAAAGCTCAAGTCGATCACACCACCTTGAATACACTCTCCAGACTAAGGAACGAATTATGTTCCTTACTAATGTACCAATTTGATAGAAGTACGCGAAGATTTATTGGTATAAAGTTTTCCACATGATATCAGAAATTACTGGGATATTAAAACAACCTGATCCTACTCTAGCCATTCTGAATATAAATATAGACACATGTCCAATCCATTATTGACTTTTAGTGAAACATATTCTTCTAGCATCAAGACTTACCATTACTAGATACTGGAAAAAAGACTTAGCCCCTTCTCTAAAAGAAGTCATTGAGCTAGTCCAGACCCACATCATCTATGAGAAATCTTTAGCTTACCTATACAATAGGATTACAATAGAATTACCAAATTTGACAAAGCTTGGAAACCCTGGTCTGACTGGTTCAGAACTGTAACCTAAGATATTGTTGCGTTTAACCTTTTCTTGGCTACTCTAAAATTATTATTTCGGGGAACTAGTAGGATTGTTAGGAATTATTGAATATTTCCCTTTTTCTCTTTGTAAAACTTTACCACAGCACCTATACTGTGATATTCTGTAGCTTTTCACTGTTCTGTATTTGTTTTCATTTTTTTTTGTTGCTGTAACTATATTTGTAAAACCAAATAAAAATGTATTATGGAAAAAAAAAAAGAAACATGGAGGTGATGGGGAGCTAGTCTCTTAGTTCCCCATCAGGCTCTGTCTACTCAGTGTCTAGTCATTATCCAAAGACAGGCATTACCCATATTTGGGTGATGACATCACCTGTATCCCCATTTACATTTAGCTTTCAGCTGGGGAAATCTCCCACCTGACAGTTGAATGGGACCAGGCATCTCTGGCATACATACATGACAACTTCTCAGCATAGGACAGCTTAATATGAGTACTGACATACCTCTGTATGCCAAGTCAGAGTTGTTGTTAAACTTTTCCTGCTGACACCGTGCAAATATGCAGCCCCTCGGCAGGTGGGCTTTAACGCCAAGAGGCCACATCTATGCGGCCCAAATTAAGCCTCTCTCTGTTCTGAGAGCATGTGCCCTGTGTGTTCCCAGCACAGACACTGGCAGGGACTGGAAAGCTCCTGAAGCTTACTAGCAACCATTACTTTTCCAATCATCTGACCACTGTGACAGCCAATCACAGCAGTCACATGACCTAAATGCACATCTCAACCTCTGTGCACTTAAAAGCTCTTAAAGGGTTGGGAGGCGGTGGTGGGAAGTGATTAATTACCACCAGATTCCTAATCTGAGAACTGGTGGTAACTCTGTAAGAATCTGTCACTGTCATAGTGACAGATTCTTAAAGTGGTGGTAGTAAGAACTGCTTGAATTTGTTGCACATGTTGATAATGTCACCGACACTGGAACTACCACCAGAAAAGTGTCTTTAGGGCTGTGCTGAATTCTCCTGATTGTGTACTAGCACTTTGCTTAAATCCAAGAAAAGCCTATGCAGCACTATCCTCAGAGGAGCCCCTTAATTGTTTTCTGATTTTTCTGCATACATGAAGTTGACACACTTCGTTCTCCCAGCAGTTACCAACACACCCTAAAGGTATTTTAAATAATTTATTAGGTCAAGCATAACCTAAAAGAAGAGAGGATTTGCAAGTGTACTTATACAAACAATCAATAAGAAAAAAAAAATCTTACTCCAAGAGATACTATATTATTAAACACCTGAAATATTCTATAATATTATGGCTAACAGTAATTAACAGAACTGAATTGCTTTTACCTAACAACAGTGTATAAAGACAGTCCTAACTTGCTATAACAGTCCCCATTTTAACCCACTGCCCCTTGCACTGGAAACACTCAAAAGACGAGCATTACAAAGTGGTCTTCTTAAAGATGATTGCTGCACTTCTGCATTAATGAATATTGAGTTTAACCCTGTTCACATTGCAGAAGGATAGTACAGGAGCAAAAAGAAAGACGTTCTGTAGCAGCTTTTACCCAGGTTACACCTGTATAGGAGAAAAAATAGTATATGTAGACCCAGTCACTAAAATCTCAAATATATATCTTTAATGTGTTAATATACATTTACATTAATTTTCAATATTTTTTAATTCATCAACTTTCATTAAAATAATACCTGGTAGTTCTGTCATAAAGGTCCTTGTTTAGGCACTTACTATGTGGAGGAAAAGACTTTGACAAGACTTTGTCCTTGTCTATCCAGTTGCTTCCCTGCAATGTCACCCTGTCATATATTGTTCCAATTGAGGTCATAAGCATCTGTACTGAAGCCTAATGAGCAGGCATATTCTGCCATTGTCATATCATGGAGCTCACCCTGAGCAATGACAGGCAGCTGCTTCTGTAGCACACACATAAAGATGGGAAGAGGCTGCAAAGCGGGTGTGAGATGCAAAAAAAGATTAAAAAATCAAAAGCAATTTCTTAAAATATGGCAATTGTTATGATATACAGTGCATTATGCAAACATAATTCATCCAGTTAGGGTTTACATTTACTTTAAAGATAGATATTTATAGCAAAATGTCTGTACATAGCCCCCCCAAGCCTATATATTTACCCAGACATGATTCTACCCGCTTCCTTGCTGCAGCATCACAATCAGTCTAAGCTCTGGTGTTAACTGGTGTCAGAGCTTAGACAACATGATGTTGTTAAGGCACTGCTAATATGACAATTATTGGATCTGGCAAATGACACCTAGGGGAGATTATATGCTCCCCTATACCCAGAAGCCCTGCTCCATTATCAAGGGCTCTGGCAATGTAAGGTGAAGGCAAGGAAGAATGGCTGGCTAAGTATACATGCCCATAAGAAGTAGAGCAAGGAATGCAGACTTATTATTTTGCCCCAAATGAACAAAGTGATAGTGTCTTTATACGGCCTTTATATGAAGACACAGAACATCTGCGGCCATGACAGAGTTTACCAATAGCTAAAACCAGCAGCTTCCAAACATTGTGTTAATAATAAATCAGAATAGGTATTTAAAATTCAAACTGGGTTGTTACGGGGAATGAAATCACTATTTAATTTAAAACCTTTTCATTTCGGTCATTGAAATAAACAAAACTGAATTGGTGATTAGATATTTATTTCATTATTTTTGTCAATCAGTGCTATTTTCTGTAGTCTAAGGAAGCTAGTTTTTGCATGTGTTGAATATTGTAGCGTAAAGCTCCTGTAACACATATCAAGCATGGCCAAATATATTCCTCTCAATGAGGACACTGCATCAAAACAAAATTATTATATAAAGTAGGCTACTGAAAAATACATAAAGGAATATTTGGAAATTTTCCAAAGAGGTTTTCAAGTCAGTGAATGTTTATTAGGTATTTTAGATACTAAAAATCTAAGTATACAACAATAATTTTGTTGTTGTCCCAGAATTCTAATAATTGCAATACCAATAATGGTTTAAAAATGATTGCTTATTCTTTTTCCTTTTTATTATAGTAACCAAGTTTTTATTAGAAATGATAACAAATGCTTTAACATTTATTAAGGCTTTAAAACCCCTAGTGTTTTCAAACTGCTCACTATTAATTTCAGTCCCTGTAGATTTTTATTCTGCTGCCATTTATTATGTTTTTTTTTGTACTTTCTTCTCACAGATAATGTACAATGATTTTATAATATATGTGTGTGTGTATATATTATATATATATATATATATATATATATATATATATATATATATATATAGTATCAGTGCTAAAATGTTTTAAATGTACACGCGCCTGTCACCAACACTGGTGCCATTCTATTTAAACAGGGCTGTAGCACTGGCTCATTGCTGTTAGGTCTACAGCGTTCTCTGTGCTTGTTCCCAATTCCTGGTCCTGACCTCTGATCTTGATCCAGCTTGCTCCTGACCACACTCATCCGCTACCTGCCCTGACTTCAGCTTGTCCACGGATTCTGCTTCTGCCTCCTGTCCTTGCCTGATCTGCTTCACATTTGCTGTCACTGGCATATGAACCGACTACTCTCCTGTCTGCCGTTTATGCCTGATCTGCCTGTCTGTTACTGACTTGGTGTGTCTGACCCTGCATCCAGCTCATTTAACCTGCTACATCTCCTTCATTCCATCACACTCACATCTGGCTCCAGCTCCTTGCTGCGCATCCACTGCCTGTCACTAGCCAAGCACTGTGCTAGCTCATCTGCCATGAGCCTGTCCTGCTTCCACATCTGCCTGCTGTCAGCTGCTCTGTTTCCTGGTGCCCTTCCAGTGAGGTATCAGCTGATGCCCAAACAGACTACTGGACTGATCACAGGCACTTATACTTGCTCTGCTCTTGTGGTTGCTTTTTCACTATCAGGCTCACTAACAAGGTATGTGACAACCTTATTGCCATCCCTAGTGTATTTAAAGGTTTCAGTCTTGTCCTCCTTTTCCTTTCTTTCTTTGAGGCTATACATATTACATTCAGTCTTTCTCAGTATGTTTCATCCTTCAGCACATTACCATTTACTATTATTATTACTGTATTGTAAATGGGGTCTAACTATAGCTCCATATAGTGTTACACCCAATGTGAATTTGTGAGGCTTGGTTTTCACTATACAATATACTACTTTAACCAATATAAGAGCAATATATTTTATGACAAGGTGTTACACTACCTCCTGTTTACAGCAGCTAATGGCGGCCATAATGGAATCCCAAAAGCATATTACGTGTCAATGAAAGGAGAGGGGCGGTAACACTTGGAGGATGACAGAGAGATAAGGGGGATATTTAGGACATCTGATAAGTAGTCATTAAAAATGTCCATGTATTGACCACATGTGGGTCAGAAGTCCATGAGGACAATGATAGTCCAAGTACACTCCATGGGAAAGCAGCGAGCTGTCAGAACAGAAGCGGCTCTAGGAAGCAAATGTGGAAGACAAGAGCAGAATTTTCTGAGTTTAGTAAATCAAAAAGAAAAGTTTAATAAAACTAATATTGGCAACTCACAAAGATCGCAGTGACAGGCACATAATGAGTAAATGTAGAGCTCCAAGACTGCTGGGGATCCAAAGAGCTGTCAGCTGTGAGCGGAAGCGAGAGGGTCGACTGGCGCAAGAGGCGCATGTTTAGAGCATGCATGCTCCTTTCTCGAGCCACACAACTATCATGGCTGGAGTGGGCATTTTATACAATAGAAAAAAATGGGCAAACTACAGGTGTCAGCAAACCAGCAGCATGATAATAACACAACAAATAGATTAATAAGTACTGCAGCTTACTACAATAGCAAAACAGTGACAAGTTGTAATATATAAAGAATAAAACATTAAAAGATATAAATAAAAATAAAAAGAGAAGAATAGATTTTTTAATACTTACAAAGGATGGATCACAATAAATACCAGAGGGATGCTAATAAATACAATAAGTGGTCTTGGGGTGGAAAGTCTGTGAGTCCTCGAGGGAAGACATAAGAATTTCAGTTGCTAGGTATCTCTTCACAAGGTCCACAAGCTTGTCCGCTGTTTCCGAATCTCCGTGACCCACCCATTTCTGCAAGGTAGTAGGGAGAGACCTCAGAAACTTGTCCATAACCACCCGTTCCACAATCTTTGGTCTAGACAGTGTATCTGGCTGCAACCATTTCCTGGTCAAATGAATAAGGTCATACATTTGGGATCAGGGTGGTTTTCCCAGTCGATAACTCCAGTTGTGTACCTGATAAGCCCGGACAGCCAGGATTACGCCCGGCCATGCCAAAATTTCCATTTTTAAACAATCATAGTTCTTGGCTTTCTCTGGCTCAAGGTCAAAATAAGCCTTTTGGGACTCACCAGATAGTAGGGGGCCACTAGTCCAGCCCACTGTTCTTTAGGCCAACTTTCCTTTTCAGCTGTCCTTTCAAAAGTGGTCAAAAACATCTCAGGGTCATCATCTGTAGTCATCTTTGGCAGCAGATGACTCACACGAAAAGATGGTATGGTACTAGAATCGCTTCCAGCCTTGGTCTGCTGCCTCTGCTGAAGCTGTTTCATGATGGCCGCAATTTGCCATTGGTGTATCTGTTCCTGCCGTTCCAACGATTCCCTATGGTGTTCCAAGGCTTGCTGCTGGGCTGCAAGGCTCTGTTGCAAAACTTGCTGCTGGACTGCAAGGCTCTGTTGCAAACTTGCATTTGTTTGCTGCTGATTTGCATTTGCTGTTGATTTGCATTTGCTTGCTGCTGATTTTCATTTGCCAAAGCAAGCTGTCTCAGTATCTCTCCCATGCTGGCCTTACTTCACCTGCCCCGCAAACCTCCGCCGTATGAGGGATTAGCTCAGTAGCAGGTTGTGATCGACCCCCTGGATGAGTCAGAGCACTGTGAAAGAGGCTCAGTACGACAGCAGGATCTTGTGAAGAAAGTTGTGCTTTATTTACAAGACTGGTGAACACAAGGTGCATATATTCAAAACAGCAAAAAAAAAAAATACAAACAGAAAATAAAGCCTTGCCACACTGGGCATCTAACTGCAAACACAGGTTCCTATCTACCTGTCTGATTACAGCCTACCGCTGTACAGACACAGGGGGTTCACAGAGAGCATCTCCAAGTCCCAAAATCACACACATTTACTCTCACCACAGTATGGTTTGGTTGCTCCCCAGTCTGTCCTGCACAGCAAACTGGTTCCAGGTTGGAGCATTCTCCTTAAGCAGCCTGTGAGTTTTATAGAGCCCAGAGCCCTTAACCTACTTACAGATGAGCTCATTAAATCATCAGTGAGCCAAACAGGTTCACTACACAGCACCAAAGGATAAACAGTCGGTGTAGAGCATGAACCCGGGACAAATATACCTCCCATCCTGGACACATCCCTTATTTCTGCTTGGCCTCCTGTCACAATATATATATATTTCTTTATCCATACACTCTTATATGCTATTAGATTTGTATGTATTCCTGCATAACAGCATTGAGAAACATATTAAAAGGGCAGTATATAACAACAATATATATATATAATTTGACACTTATTTTTTACAGTTGCATTTATATATATACTGTATATATATATATATATATATATATATATATATATTGTGAAGTTTGGGGTTATCTAGCTCAAGTGTAGTGCCCGCTTGCGAGTACAGTCCATACCAAATATTTCCATTCAAGGGCTTGTTGGGCCACTTTTATTTAAAGGAAAGTTTATACAAAGTTCCATAAAGCATAATTCATGGTTTAATTAATGGTTTTCACCATTAACACAAAAACATAAAATATCCAGCCTCCTGGCTCACTTTAGTAAGGAAGTAGTTGCATAGCCTCCTGGCTTACGCAAACCAAAGTGCTGCACAGGCCTTCCGTTTTAGACCCTTGTCTGTCTCCCACAGACCTTTTCCTTGCCAACACTGTTCACATAGCAGCCTGTTGCTGCTCTGGCCCGCAGACTTGGGTCTCTGTCTTTCCCAGCGCAGACATGCACCCCTCAGGCTTCTCCCTTGCACACCTGGACTCCTTGGGAGGCTGGAGCCTTGGTTGGGTCACTACTAATCGCCCAGCACACACCTGACCAATCAGTGTGCTGGTGGTTGTGAATACCTGGACCCAGGACTAGAGATTTTGTCCCACCCAGATCGCTTTGAAATTTCCAGGCTCCTGGTACCAAAAATGAACTTTCTAAACAAAGAGGAAACTGAAAAGCCAGTTTCCTCCTAATGAAACAAGCTTTCTGGAGCCCCTCAACCTGCCTGGTTGAAAAATTCTGAGTTTACAATGCCACAATATTTATACTTTTTTTTGTATCTTGTGTAATACTAGTTTTAATTTCTTATTAATTTTTTAACTTTTTTAGTTTATTTGTACTTTTTCATCTATTGTATAATTTATCATCCCTCTGTTATTTATTGTGTTCCATCCCATTTTTATAAATATAAAAAAACCTTTCTTCCCTTTTTATTTATATCTTTGAATTTTTTAATCTTTATATATTACAGCTTGTCATCGTTTTGCTATTGTAGTAAACTGCAGTACTTTTTAGCTTATTTGTTGTGTTATTATCATGCTACTGGTTTGCTGAAACCTGTAGTCCGCCCATTTTTTTATGTTCTATAAAATGCCCTCTCCAGGCATGGCCGCTGTGTGGCTCGAGAAAGGAGCATGCATGCTCCGAATGCATGCCAGTCTGGCCAGTCCACCCTCCCCCTTCCGCTCACAGCTGACAACTCTGTGGATCCCCAGCAGTCTTAGAGCCCTGGAAACCACCAGCACAGCTGAGCGATCCTGTATTACACCATCTGTAGCGGTCCTGTTGCATCCAGCGAGGAGGCTCTACATTTACTCGATATGTGCCTGATCTTTGGTGAGTTTACAATATTAGTTTTATTAAACTTGTCTTTTTGATATACTACACTCAGAAAGTGCTGCTCTTGTCTTTGGCATGTCAACTGATACGTTTTATTTGAGCTAATCCCTATCCCTTCCTGCTAAGCCCCACTGTTGCTGTTTATGCGTTGGCAGGTACAAACAGTTGGTGCACTGGGGTTAACTTAATAAAAGCAAATAGGCTGTTTAATTTTCAAGGGAACTTCCACTTAGTGGATGGGGTGAAACGCTGCTGTCGTTTATGATCCAAATATTTTCAAACAAAAATATGTATTTTTTTTTTACCTTGCTCATGATTGGGTGTTGTTTGCAAAGTGAATTTTCACCACATTCACTAATCAAAGGGAAATTGCAAATAATAATAATAATAATAATAAAAAATCAATCCCATTAGGAGTTAGGGTACAAACTGTTCTTCGTTCCCACAGTTCACACATGACCCAGTATGTTAGAAGTGAACTAAAAGTGAGCATAATAAAATTATTTTGTGGCTGAAGATTGTGATGGTGCTGAAGCTTTCGGGATTAAATGACATAGGTTTTGCAGACTGATTAATTATTAGAATTACAGTGTTCTAATTTTAATGAAGAAGTAAATACTTGGCTTCTTACAGGAATGGAAAGAGCTGCACAGGCTGACACACTTGCGATAATGAGGCATTTTAAATAACTTAAACTGGAGTGACCAAATTGGGTTGCTGGTGCAGCTAAAAGGTAACTTTGTTTTATAAACTTACAACAGTTTCATGGGACAGATAAAGAAAGCCAGCTAGAAAATGGCATTTTCTTGAATTTTGTGAAAGATTGTAGGTTACATATTCTTTAGTATTGACATTTTAACATATTTGTTGGCAACAAAGCACAACATAAATGGGAGTGTTTCAAAGCAATCTAATGTAAATACATTTGACATTTTCTTTCTGTTGGCAAGAGGTGCAAGCCATGGATTATTTCTCTTGGTAAAAAAGTAAACTAGAGATGAAAAAGGTCAAACTAAAAAACACTCTGTTGGTCATTATAGAGAAGTTGAACATTAACTGTTGTCTTAGCTGTGACCTTTAGCCTGAGTATAAAAAATAAACAAGGTATTGCTACTGCGTAGTGTGGCAATTGTAGTGATATTATTATGTGATCATTACAGTGATTTAATCGTGATATGCTATAATATTTTGTTTAATAAACGTTTAAGCACATGTACTCAAGAGCAGGTGTTTCTAAGTCATATTTTCTTAATTATGAAGAACCTTTAAAATGTATTTTTAGCCAATTTTCTGTTTGGATAGGGTAGGAAAACTTTGCTAGATTTTCACTATTGTCTATTTTCCCACTGGGGGAACAGAAGATAACAGCAAATCAAACATTTTACAGTTGTCTCTAAAAGAAGAGAGGAAATCAGTTTGGCATAGTTCCATTCCAATACCTTCTGCATAAAATAAAGTGGAAGCTTACCAGTAGGTAAAATCTCCTAAGTGTGCACCGTTTAGGAGATATTTGCTCTTTTTTACAGCTGGTGCATGCGCTCTGAAGGAACGGCATACCCATGCTGTTCCTTCAGAGCACTGTGCCATGATGCGAGATTCCCATGTGCATGAGCAGGAGTGGCATCATCGCGGCTCTGCCAGTCAAATGGCTGGAGCTCACGAACCCAGAAGGAAGACCAGTGAATATGGAAGTCCTGTCAGCGGTGACAGTGCACCGCTGGAGGGCTTCATTTTAAGGTAAGTCTTTTATAATGTGTTAGTATGCGATGCATACCAGCACATTATGCCATTACCTTGCAGGGTTATTTTTTTTATTTATTCTGCGGTTTACCACCGCTTTAAGTGACAACTTTAGTTTTACTGGAAAGGTCCTTTATGGGCCCTATCTTTTCCCCCAGAATGAATTTCCCATGGTTAAGTACCTGCACCCCTGTTCCTGAGTTAATTACTAGATTGCCCTGCCATTTCTCCCGAACAGTCCCAGCCAGGCCCCATGCTGGTCCATGGTCCGTTTACTCCTACAGATGGATAGGTACTCTGTGGCAATTTATCTATAGTTAAGGATAGGCACTCCTACCTCACATGGCGTAAAGACCCATCTATAGGAACAAAGAAGTACCATGGTGCATGTACTCAGCAAGCTCAGGGCCTGGCTGGGATTGTTCTGAAAGAAAAGGCTATGCATTGTCAGACAGAGATCTCAAAATGTCTTAATCCTTAATCAGGTTTTCCAATTGTAAAGGAACAGCAAAGAGCCTACAGTAAGTGTGTTTTGGAATATCTCTCTTGCATTACCAACAGCTAGTCAAAATCAGATTCCACATCACCAGACTAATGTCTTAATGGAGTAGGGTGGACAGCTATTCTGTAGCAATACCTGGATGAAACACTGAAGCTCTGAAAATGAAAGGTTGTGCTCCTAATATGAACCTCACGTTTTGTTTTTTAGTATCAAAAGCAATGTGCCTTTGATCTTAACCTTCAAACAAGTGTTTTTTCTTTAAGAGCTTTGAAAATGTTTAATAATATTGTGCATACATTGATGCTAGCATCTACAGGAGATTGTTTTTAAAACATTTTGGACATTTTCCTAAAGTGACAGAACATAGGTACTTCCTTTAAAAAAAAAAAAAGACAGTTAAGAGTGGAATGATGAACCAGGAAGTGCACCACAATGCACAATAGCATGCAAGGTGTGTTAGGGTGCTGTTCAGAATTAATGACACACAATGCATGTGAACACAATAGTGTGCATGAACCCTTAGGCTTCCTCTGGGTTAATTGAATGGCATAGTTATTTCAACCTAATTACGTAACAACAATTTGTTGTCTATACCCATCCTATATTAGGATTATTAGGACATCTGGCAGTCTGTGTGAGTCACATATGTTTGTCCCTGCCATTGACAGCTATAACATGTATAGGAGGCGAAGTGGCCACCTCATTTTTTTGGATTCTTCTAAAGGTGCATGATTGTTGGAAGCATATGAACCCTATTAACAGGATGTCTTTTTTTTTATACAGAAAGTAGTGTTAGATCTGGCCACACGTTATACGTTAGCATTTTTTAATTTTGAAAATAATTTGTGTTGTACATACATACACAACCACTACAGTGTGCATGACAAATTTATTTACTACTTAGGTGAACTTAAAAGATATTTCTTAGATCCTTGATGCCCAACTTGTGGCCAGAGAGCCCCAGGTGACTCTTTGGGATTTGGTATGTGAGGCAAAATTTTTCTTTAGAAAGTCTTTTAGGAGTTTAGTAGTTACAGTAAATAGACCGGTTTATTTCATTTACACTGTGCTAGTTTTTCTGTGCTGTCAGTCCCTTTTTTCTTTTTGTTCCACAAAGTTTATTGAGAAAAATTCAAAACATATAAATGGTATAAATTGTACAATGTAATACAATGTGCCAAAGAAAAACGCGGTAAAACACAAATCGCACATGCCAAACAATAAGAAATACGCAGGCGAACAAAATAATAAAGCCATCTCGTGTCACCTGTAACAATAATGAAGTTGAACTTGGAAAAAAAAAACACGAGAACACAGCAAAAAAAAAAGGCAAACACCAATCATAATCACCACATAGCATACAAAATATCACCAAACGAGCAGGATCATTTATTTGCACCCCCAGATATCTTTTATCGTAGAGTAGCAGAGTAGGGGGGAAGGGGATAAAGCTATAGGTGCTGGGCTTCTGGTGCAAGGAAGAAGTTGCGAAAATATAGAAAGCTCGGTGTTATCCATGAGGAGCAGCAAAGGTACCACTCAAAGGTAGCCAACGCATATGAAAATAACTCCGTGGAATGGGAGAGGCACATGTGCAAGTGTAATCCGGGTGTGAGATTAGGTTGCCTATGGACAGCGGAATAAACGTATGTGTAGAGGAAAAAAAAAGGGAAAAAATGAAGTGGAGAAGATGTGAAAAACAGCAAAGACAGTAATGGCAGGTACAGGGCACAATGAGGAAGGAGTCGGGAGAAAAGAAAAAATAAAAAATGGCGAGAAGCTGGAAAGCCAAAGAAGGAAGAAAAAAAAGTGTAGAAGAAAAAAAAAAAAAAGGGGGGGGTAAGGGTCAAAGGGGAAGGAGACTAAGGGGGGGGGCGGTATGGATAGACATGTCATATAGGTGGAAGCTCCAAGGACAGAGCTGGTGTGCTCATCCCCTAGGGGATAGAGACATAAAGCAGACAATCGGGCACCAGGGAAAAGGAGTGTCTCACTACCTGATCAGTGAAAGGGATATAATAGAAAAGTGTTATCGACAGCCTAGCAAGGGTCGAGGAGTCAATACAATACAGAGTGTAATACAAAGCCACAGGTCTGGCTCAGAGTCAGGTAGAAAGACCCATGATGGAGTGGTATTCGTGGGTCGTTCGGAAGTGAATCCAACACGACCAAGTATGGGAGAATTTAGTCGGGTTATCTTGGGAGGAAGTAATCAGCTCCTCCATCTCTGCAATTCTTCCCAGACGAGTGAACCAATCTTTTATTGAGGGGGGTTGAGTAGATCTCCAAAGCACAGGAAGACAGAGTCTAGCAGCATTAATCATATGCATAGCTAACGATCGGAAGTATAGACGTTTGGTGAGCGGTGTATGGTGGAGGAGAAATTGGGCCGGGGAGAAATCGAGAGGTAAAGTGGACACTGACGAGGTTATACGGTGGACTTCCTGCCAGAAGGGCAGGACGATAGGACAGGACTAGAGATGAGCGAAGAAATGAAAAATTCGATTCGACTGATTCGGCGAATTCGTGGACAATATTCGATTCGAGTCGAATAAATTCGCTGTGAATTTAACTTAAAAAAGGGTGTTTCTAGGCTTCAGAGAGACTTAATATTAGTGCAGAACACTGTACCTTTAATTTAAATGCCCTTGGAGTCTGCTGGGGAAGAGAAATAATACTGTCTGTCAGTATGACATGCAGATGAGTGCCGTCGATCTTAGAATCACTGCACACTTCACTCCTTTGGCCAGTCACGGGGCCAAAACCAGTGTTTGGAGCCACAGTGTGGCGGTGGAGGCAGCAGCAATGGGAGGCCATACAGCAACCTATGACAAAATGGAAACCAGCAGGAGCGTGAGGAGACCTGAAAGTGGCACATGGCAGAGTGGGAGCAATGGGAGGCGGTACAGGGACCCAGGTCACACTGTGGGCCCAGCAGCAGCGTGACCAGGCGGTACGGGGGCCCATGGCCGATATGGGGCTTGGTGGCACCTATGGAAGGCCTGTAATCTGCCAGCAACCTATGACAAAATGGACAACCGCAGGAGTGTGAGGAGATTTCAAAGTGGCACATGGCAGAGTGGAAGCAATGGGAGGCCGTACAGGGACCCAGGTCACACTGTGGGCTCAGCAGCAGCGTGACCAGGAGGTACGGGGGCCCATGGTCGATATGGGGCCTGGCGGCACCTATGGAAGGCCGCTAATCTGCCAGCAACCTATGACAAAATGGAAAACCGCAGGAGTGTAAGGAGACCTCAAAGTGGCACATGGCAGAGTGGAAGCAATGGGAGGCCGTACAGGGACCCAGGTCACACTGTGGGACCAGCAGCAGCGTGACCAGGAGGTACGGGGGCCCATGGCCGATATGGGGCCTGGCGGCACCTATGGAAGGCCGCTAATCTGCCAGCAACCTATGACAAAATGGAAAACCGCAGGAGTGTAAGGAGACCTCAAAGTGGCACATGGCAGAGTGGAAGCAATGGGAGGCCGTACAGGGACCCAGGTCACACTGTGGGACCAGCAGCAGCGTGACCAGGAGGTACGGGGGCCCATGGCCGATATGGGGCCTGGCGTAACCTATGGAAGGCCGCTAATCTGCCAGCACCCTATGACAAAATGGAACCCTGGGCTGGGGCAGGCAGAACCGCCGTATCTTTATCACGTTTTTCACAGG
Organism: Staurois parvus; assembly: GCF_062004578.1. Lineage (NCBI taxonomy): Eukaryota > Metazoa > Chordata > Amphibia > Anura > Ranidae > Staurois > Staurois parvus. The sequence goes on along the minus strand of NW_028318039.1, from coordinate 13,380,192 downwards.
CCACCGAATGGCGACGCTGCATATGCTGACGCAACGCTGTAGTCCCAACATGGGCCCCCTGGCCACGCTTGACTTTCTGGCCACATAGTCGACATACGGCTACGTTTACTTCCTCGGGCGGCTTGACGAAAACTTGCCACACCGCCGAGTAGGAAACTTTGCACCCGCTACTCCTCACTGGCTGACTGCTACTTCCTCCGTGCACACCGGCACCACTACTGGCTGTGGTGGTAGGCTGCAGTGGAGCTGCTGCTCTACTCCGTGGCCGTTTGCCTCCACTGACACAGCTGCGACCCTGCTGCCTCCTGGCAGCAGCAATGGGAGGCCGTACAGGGACCCAGGTCACACTGTGGGCCCAGCAGCAGCGTGACCAGGCGGTACGGGGGCCCATGGCCGATATGGGGCCTGGCGGCACCTATGGGAGGCCGCTAATCTGCCAGCAACCTATGACAAAATGGACAACCGCAGGAGTGTGAGGAGATTTCAAAGAGGTACATGGCAGAGTGGAAGCAATGGGAGGCCGTACAGGGACCCAGGTCACACTGTGGGACCAGCATCAGCGTGAACAGGCGGTACGGGGGCCCATGGCCGATTTGACCTCATTCATCCCATAGTCCTGCCGACTCACGAATAGCGTGGCCTCCTCAAAGGGCCTGAGCAAGCGCAGGTGTCACACATGAGCTGACAATGGCTGACATCTAAGTTACACAGGGAGTACCTTTATCCGCTTTTAACATCAGGAAATCTGTGATGGCCTTTAGCTGTTCGTAAAGGCGGTCTAACATATGTAGGGTTGAATTACACCTTGTTGCAACGTCACAGCATGAGGAGTCGGTACGGGGGCCCATGGCAGATTACATGTCTGGCAGCAGCAATGGGAGGCCCGTAATCTGCCAGCACCCTATGTCAAAAAATTCAACACACCAGCAGTGTGAGGAGACCTGAAAGTGGCACATGGCAGAGTGTGGCGATGGAGACAGCAGCAATGGGAGGCCGTACAGGGACCCATGAGAGACTCTGGACCTAGCAGCAGCATGAGGAAGCGGTATATAGGGGCCTATGGCAGATTAGGGGCCTGGCAGCAGCTATGGGAGGCCCGTAATCTGCCAGCACCCTATGTCAAAAAATTAAACACACCAGCAGTGTGAGGAGACCTGAAAGTGGCACATGGCAGAGTGTGGCGATGGAGACAGCAGCAATGGGAGGCCGTACAGGGACCCATGAGAGACTCTGGACCTAGCAGCAGCATGAGGAGGCGGTATATAGGGGCCTATGGCAGATTAGGGGCCTGGCAGCAGCTATGGGAGGCCCGTAATCTGCCTGCACCCTATGTCAAAAAATTTAACACACCAGCAGTGTGAAGAGACCTGAAAGTGGCACATGGCAGCAGAGTGTGGCGATGGAGACAGCAGCAATGGGAGGCCGTACAGGGACCCATGAGAGACTCTGGACTTGGCAGCAGCATGAGGAGGCGGTATATAGGGGCCTATGGCAGATTAGGGGCCTGGCAGCAGCTATGTGAGGCCCGTAATCTGCCTGCACCCTATGTCAAAAAATTTAACACACCAGCAGTGTGAAGAGACCTGAAAGTGGCACATGGCAGCAGAGTGTGGCGATGGAGACAGCAGCAATGGGAGGCCGTACAGGGACCCATGAGAGACTCTGGACTTGGCAGCAGCATGAGGAGGCGGTATATAGGGGCCCATGGCAGATTAGGGGCCTGGCAGCAGCTATGTGAGGCCCGTTATCTTGCAGCACCCTATGTCAAAAAATTAAACACACCAGCAGTGTGAAGAGACCTGAAAGTGGCACATGGCAGCAGAGTGTGGCGATGGAGACAGCAGCAATGGGAGGCCGTACAGGGACCCATGAGAGACTCTAGACTTGGCAGCAGCATGAGGAGGCGGTATATAGGGGCCCATGGCAGATTAGGGGCCTGGCAGCAGCTATGTGAGGCCCGTAATCTGCCTGCACCCTATGTCAAAAAATTTAACACACCAGCAGTGTGAAGAGACCTGAAAGTGGCACATGGCAGCAGAGTGTGGCGATGGAGACAGCAGCAATGGGAGGCCGTACAGGGACCCATGAGAGACTCTAGACTTGGCAGCAGCATGAGGAGGCGGTATATAGGGGCCCATGGCAGATTAGGGGCCTGGCAGCAGCTATGTGAGGCCCGTAATCTGCCTGCACCCTATGTCAAAAAATTTAACACACCAGCAGTGTGAAGAGACCTGAAAGTGGCACATGGCAGCAGAGTGTGGCGATGGAGACAGCAGCAATGGGAGGCCGTACAGGGACCCATGAGAGACTCTGGACTTGGCAGCAGCATGAGGAGGCGGTATATAGGGGCCCATGGCAGATTAGGGGCCTGGCAGCAGCTATGTGAGGCCCGTAATCTGCCTGCACCCTATGTCAAAAAATTAAACACACCAGCAGTGTGAAGAGACCTGAAAGTGGCACATGGCAGCAGAGTGTGGCGATGGAGACAGCAGCAATGGGAGGCCGTACAGGGACCCATGAGAGACTCTAGACTTGGCAGCAGCATGAGGAGGCGGTATATAGGGGCCCATGGCAGATTAGGGGCCTGGCAGCAGCTATGTGAGGCCCGTAATCTGCCTGCACCCTATGTCAAAAAATTTAACACACCAGCAGTGTGAAGAGACCTGAAAGTGGCACATGGCAGCAGAGTGTGGCGATGGAGACAGCAGCAATGGGAGGCCGTACAGGGACCCATGAGAGACTCTGGACTTGGCAGCAGCATGAGGAGGCGGTATATAGGGGCCCATGGCAGATTAGGGGCCTGGCAGCAGCTATGTGAGGCCCGTAATCTGCCTGCACCCTATGTCAAAAAATTAAACACACCAGCAGTGTGAAGAGACCTGAAAGTGGCACATGGCAGCAGAGTGTGGCGATGGAGACAGCAGCAATGGGAGGCCGTACAGGGACCCATGAGAGACTCTGGACTTGGCAGCAGCATGAGGAGGCGGTATATAGGGGCCTATGGCAGATTAGGGGCCTGGCAGCAGCTATGTGAGGCCCGTAATCTGCCTGCACCCTATGTCAAAAAATTTAACACACCAGCAGTGTGAAGAGACCTGAAAGTGGCACATGGCAGCAGAGTGTGGCGATGGAGACAGCAGCAATGGGAGGCCGTACAGGGACCCATGAGAGACTCTGGACTTGGCAGCAGCATGAGGAGGCGGTATATAGGGGCCCATGGCAGATTAGGGGCCTGGCAGCAGCTATGTGAGGCCCGTTATCTTGCAGCACCCTATGTCAAAAAATTAAACACACCAGCAGTGTGAAGAGACCTGAAAGTGGCACATGGCAGCAGAGTGTGGCGATGGAGACAGCAGCAATGGGAGGCCGTACAGGGACCCATGAGAGACTCTAGACTTGGCAGCAGCATGAGGAGGCGGTATATAGGGGCCCATGGCAGATTAGGGGCCTGGCAGCAGCTATGTGAGGCCCGTAATCTGCCTGCACCCTATGTCAAAAAATTTAACACACCAGCAGTGTGAAGAGACCTGAAAGTGGCACATGGCAGCAGAGTGTGGCGATGGAGACAGCAGCAATGGGAGGCCGTACAGGGACCCATGAGAGACTCTGGACTTGGCAGCAGCATGAGGAGGCGGTATATAGGGGCCCATGGCAGATTAGGGGCCTGGCAGCAGCTATGTGAGGCCCGTAATCTGCCTGCACCCTATGTCAAAAAATTTAACACACCAGCAGTGTGAAGAGACCTGAAAGTGGCACATGGCAGCAGAGTGTGACGATGGAGACAGCAGCAATGGGAGGCCGTACAGGGACCCATGAGAGACTCTGGACTTGGCAGCAGCATGAGGAGGCGGTATATAGGGGCCCATGGCAGATTAGGGGCCTGGCAGCAGCTATGTGAGGCCCGTAATCTGCCTGCACCCTATGTCAAAAAATTAAACACACCAGCAGTGTGAAGAGACCTGAAAGTGGCACATGGCAGCAGAGTGTGGCGATGGAGACAGCAGCAATGGGAGGCCGTACAGGGACCCATGAGAGACTCTGGACTTGGCAGCAGCATGAGGAGGCGGTATATAGGGGCCTATGGCAGATTAGGGGCCTGGCAGCAGCTATGTGAGGCCCGTAATCTGCCTGCACCCTATGTCAAAAAATTTAACACACCAGCAGTGTGAAGAGACCTGAAAGTGGCACATGGCAGCAGAGTGTGGCGATGGAGACAGCAGCAATGGGAGGCCGTACAGGGACCCATGAGAGACTCTGGACTTGGCAGCAGCATGAGGAGGCGGTATATAGGGGCCCATGGCAGATTAGGGGCCTGGCAGCAGCTATGTGAGGCCCGTTATCTTGCAGCACCCTATGTCAAAAAATTAAACACACCAGCAGTGTGAAGAGACCTGAAAGTGGCACATGGCAGCAGAGTGTGGCGATGGAGACAGCAGCAATGGGAGGCCGTACAGGGACCCATGAGAGACTCTGGACTTGGCAGCAGCATGAGGAGGCGGTATATAGGGGCCCATGGCAGATTAGGGGCCTGGCAGCAGCTATGTGAGGCCCGTTATCTTGCAGCACCCTATGTCAAAAAATTAAACACACCAGCAGTGTGAAGAGACCTGAAAGTGGCACATGGCAGCAGAGTGTGGCGATGGAGACAGCAGCAATGGGAGGCCGTACAGGGACCCATGAGAGACTCTGGACTTGGCAGCAGCATGAGGAGGCGGTATATAGGGGCCCATGGCAGATTAGGGGCCTGGCAGCAGCTATGTGAGGCCCGTAATCTGCCTGCACCCTATGTCAAAAAATTAAACACACCAGCAGTGTGAAGAGACCTGAAAGTGGCACATGGCAGCAGAGTGTGGCGATGGAGACAGCAGCAATGGGAGGCCGTACAGGGACCCATGAGAGACTCTGGACCTAGCAGCAGCATGAGGAGGCGGTATATAGGGGCCTATGGCAGATTAGGGGCCTGGCAGCAGCTATAGGAGGCCCGTAATCTGCCAGCACCCTATGTCAAAAAATTAAACACACCAGCAGTGTGAGGAGACCTGAAAGTGGCACATGTTTGAGGCATGATTCATGGCGGATTTAGTCAGTTGTGTCAGGAACTGGTGGTTTGAAATCCAGACTAATCCACGCCTGATTCATTTTCACAAACGTGAGTCTCTCCACACTTTGGGTGGACAGTCGTGTCCTCCGCGGAGTTACAATACCTCCTGCCGCACTAAACACGCGCTCCGATGCCACGCTACTGGCCGGGCATGACAGCCTTTCAAGGGCAAATTCAGCTAGTTGGGGCCAAAGGTCAAGTTTCGTTGCCCAGTAGTCAAGGGGATTGTCTACCTCGGTTGGCAGGGTGCTGTCCAAGTAGGCCCAAGCCTGTTGTTTGAGCTCCTGCTCCAGGTCCACCTGATGCTGCTGCTGCTGCTGCGGCTGGTTAGTAGTTTCCTCACTGCGCTGGTGAAGAAAGCTACTCATCATCGACTGCAGACTGAGGCAGCCGCTGCTGGTGGAGCTGCCACTGCTCCTACCACCCCACCCCTCCCCTGCTGCCATGCCAGCGGAACGCGAGCGCACAGGGCCCACAGTGTCTGAGGATGGACGTTGGCGCACAAAGGCAGAGACCAACTGACTACATAGGTGGTTTTTATAGTACGTAATTTTGGCCTCCCTCTCAGCAGGTGTGAAAAAGGCCACCATTTTTGACCGGTAGCGAGGGTCCAACAAGGTGGACAGCCAAAAGTCATCCCTCTGTCTGATGGTTATTATTCGGCTGTCGCTACGCAAGCAACCGAGCATGCTATGGGCCATTTGTGCCAAGGAATGCGAGGGACTCCCTGCCTCCATCTCCACAGCATACTGCCACGGTGCGTCTGGGTCCTCTGTCTCCTCCTCCTCCTCCTCTACCAGATGCTCCTGCTCCTCCACTCCTGTCCGCTGAGTGGAAAAACCACCCATTTCACTCAATAATTCCTGAGCACAAATGTCCTCCTCTACCTCCTCCTCTTCTTCCTGTCCTGCCCCCACAGGGGTCATGTGGCGTTGAGATCTGTGCGCCACGTCTACCGCACCCTGACCAGCCATTGTTAACAGCATTTGTTCCAGGACGTGCAACAGAGGAATGACGTCGTTCATCCCATAGTCCTGCCGACTCACGAATAGCGTGGCCTCCTCAAAGGGCCTGAGCAAGCGGCAGGTGTCACGCATGAGCTGCCAATGGCTGACATCTAAGTTACACAGGGGAGTACCTTTATCCGCTTGTAACATCAGGAAATCGGTGATGGCCTTTCGCTGCTCGTAAAGGCGGTCTAACATGTGTAGGGTTGAATTCCACCTTGTTGCAACGTCGCAGATCAGGCGATGCTGTGGAATTCCGTTCTGCCGCTGCAGCTCAATGAGGGTGTTCTTTGCGGTGTAGGAATGGCTGAAATGCATGCACAGTTTACGTGACATTTTAAGGATGTCTTGCAGTGGGATGGTGGATTTTAGGAACCGCTTGACAACCAGATTGAACACGTGAGCCATGCATGGCGCATGGCACAACCTTCCTTGACGCAGAGCAGACACCATGTTCTTTCCGTTGTCAGTCAACATGGTTCCGATTTTTAGTTTGCGCGGAGACAGCCATCTGTCGATTTCTCTGTTCATTACACTCAGCAGTTCCTCCCCTGTGTGACTACGTTCGCCAAGGCATACCAGGTGCAGCACAGCGTGACACCGTTGCGCCCTGCACATGTGATATGCCGGTCGGGTAATGGGACTTGGCACGGGGGTGGCGGCTGAGGACACGGCGGAAAAAGAGGTGGTAGAGGCGGACATGCTTGCTGGACCAAGGACGTGCAAACGTGGAGGCAAAAGCGTCGTGACCTGTCCAAGTTGCTGGTGCGGCTGTGCCGGCACCACGTTCACCCAGTGGGCCGTAAATGACATGTACTGTCCCTGACCGTAGTTACAGCTCCACACGTCGGCGCTGCCGTGCACTTTGGCAGAGACCGACATGCTCAAAGACTGGCCCACCATCTCTTCTACATGTGAATGCAGGGCTGGCACTGCCTTTTGGGCAAAGAAATGACGGCTTGGCACTCTCCACCGCGGCGCGGCACAAGCCATCATTTCTCGGAAAGGTGCTGAGTCCACCAGTTGGAAAGGGAGGGACTGCAGCACCAGCAACTTGGACAGGAGGACGTTCAGCTTTTGCACCGTCGGGTGCGTGCTCGCAAACTGTTGTCTCTTGGATACGGATTCCAAGAAAGACTGTTGACGGAATCCGAGAAGAGGAGTAGCAGGAGAAGGAGCATCTGAACGAGCGGAAGATGCCAACGAGCGACAACTCCCCTCAGCAGAGGTGTTGGAGCCTTGACTGGCTGATAGAGGGCGATTGACGACGTCGGGTGACGGAGCAAGTAACGGAGCGGGTGATGGAGCGGGGGCTGGGGCAGGCAGAACCGCCGTATCTTTATCACGGTTTTCCCAGGCCACCGAATGGTGACGCTGCATATGCTGACGCAACGCTGTAGTCCCAACATGGGCCCCCTGGCCACGCTTGCATTTCTGGCCACATAGTCGACATACGGCTACGTTTACTTCCTCGGGCGGCTTGAGGAAAAATTGCCACACCACCGAGTAGGAAACTTTGCCCCCGCTACTCTTCACTGGCTGACTGCTACTTCCTCCGTGCGCACCGGCACCACTACTGGCCGTGGTGGTAGGCTGCAGTGGAGCTGGTGCTCTACTCCGTGGACGTTTGGCTCCACTGACACTGATGCGACCCTGCTGCTGTCTCCTGGGCAACCCACCGACTGTTTTGCTCGCTGCCAAGCTGCCACCCTCTTCTCCTGATGATGCGGAAGAAATTGCCTGATGACGACGAGGCTGCCAAGTGCGATCAACCTCCTCATCATCAAGTAGGGTCTCCGCCTCACTACTAGCCCCCTCGGCTGCGTCTGGGTCAGGAGACAGACCTGTCTCTAGACCGGCTACCGAGCCACTCTCCTCGCCAGTACTTGTTCGCTTGGCTGCTGAAAAGGCCGATGTCTCCCCCCGTTCCTGACCGCCCTCTGTTAGCTCTTCCTCACTGTACAGTGGGGCTGAGCCCACAGCATGCGATACTTCGCTTGGTGAGGGAACAGCAAAGGACAGGGGCAGGTAGAGGACACGTGATTTCAGTGGGCTTGCTCCCGGGCCATGCCAACTAACGGTTGTGTCTGACGTACCCACCGACCGTTGGCTGTAGGTGTCAGAGGTGACCTGGGAAGAGGAAGACGACCGAGCCAACCAATCAATGACGGCAGGGTTGTCGGTGGAGACACGACCGCTGGATGACACCGGGAGCACTGGCCTCTGGCTGCGAATACTGCTGCCTCGACCCCTTCCTCTGCTGCCACGTCTGCTCGCTCCTAAAACATTGCCTCCTCTGCCACTCCTCTGCATGTTGTCTGACATACTATTTAATTCAACGATTAGGTGTCCCTGAGTAACAATTCTCTGGCACTCAGTAACAATTCTGTCTGTCCCTAAGTATGAATTCTGTGGCCCTGAGTAACAATTCTGTGTCTGTGCGAGTAACAATTCTGTGTCTGTGCGAGTAACAATTCTGTGTCTGTGCAAGTAACAATTTTGTGTCTGTGCGAGTAACAATTCTCTGGCACTCAGTAACAATTCTGTCTGTCCCTGAGTAACAATTCTCTGGCACTCAGTAACAATTCTGTCTGTCCCTGAGTAACAATTCTCTGGCACTCAGTAACAATTCTGTCTGTCCCTGAGTATGAATTCTGTGGCCCTGAGTAACAATTCTGTGTCTGTGCGAGTAACAATTCTGTGTCTGTGCAAGTAACAATTTTGTGTCTGTGCGAGTAACAATTCTCTGGCACTCAGTAACAATTCTGTCTGTCCCTGAGTAACAATTCTCTGGCACTCAGTAACAATTCTGTCTGTCCCTGAGTATGAATTCTGTGGCCCTGAGTAACAATTCTGTGTCTGTGCGAGTAACAATTCTGTGTCTGTGCAAGTAACAATTTTGTGTCTGTGCGAGTAACAATTCTCTGGCACTCAGTAACAATTCTGTCTGTCCCTGAGTAACAATTCTCTGGCACTCAGTAACAATTCTGTCTGTCCCTGAGTAACAATTCTCTGGCACTCAGTAACAATTCTGTCTGTCCCTGAGTAACAATTCTCTGGCACTCAGTAACAATTCTGTGTCTGTGCGAGTAACAATTCTGTGTCTGTGCAAGTAACAATTTTGTGTCTGTGCGAGTAACAATTCTCTGGCACTCAGTAACAATTCTGTCTGTCCCTGAGTAACAATTCTCTGGCACTCAGTAACAATTCTGTCTGTCCCTGAGTAACAATTCTCTGGCACTCAGTAACAATTCTGTCTGTCCCTGAGTATGAATTCTGTGGCCCTGAGTAACAATTCTGTGTCTGTGCGAGTAACAATTCTGTGTCTGTGCAAGTAACAATTTTGTGTCTGTGCGAGTAACAATTCTCTGGCACTCAGTAACAATTCTGTCTGTCCCTGAGTAACAATTCTCTGGCACTCAGTAACAATTCTGTCTGTCCCTGAGTAACAATTCTCTGGCACTCAGTAACAATTCTGTCTGTCCCTGAGTAACAATTCTCTGGCACTCAGTAACAATTCTGTCTGTCCCTGAGTAACAATTCTCTGGCACTCAGTAACAATTCTGTCTGTCCCTGAGTATGAATTCTGTGGCCCTGAGTAACAATTCTGTGTCTGTGCGAGTAACAATTCTGTGTCTGTGCAAGTAACAATTTTGTGTCTGTGCGAGTAACAATTCTCTGGCACTCAGTAACAATTCTGTCTGTCCCTGAGTAACAATTCTCTGGCACTCAGTAACAATTCTGTCTGTCCCTGAGTAACAATTCTCTGGCACTCAGTAACAATTCTGTCTGTCCCTGAGTATGAATTCTGTGGCCCTGAGTAACAATTCTGTGTCTGTGCGAGTAACAATTCTGTGTCTGTGCAAGTAACAATTTTGTGTCTGTGCGAGTAACAATTCTCTGGCACTCAGTAACAATTCTGTCTGTCCCTGAGTAACAATTCTCTGGCACTCAGTAACAATTCTGTCTGTCCCTAAGTAACAATTCTCTGGCACTCAGTAACAATTCTGTCTGTCCCTGAGTATGAATTCTGTGGCCCTGAGTAACAATTCTGTGTCTGTGCGAGTAACAATTCTGTGTCTGTGCAAGTAACAATTTTGTGTCTGTGCGAGTAACAATTCTCTGGCACTCAGTAACAATTCTGTCTGTCCCTGAGGAACAATTCTCTGGCACTCAGTAACAATTCTGTCTGTCCCTGAGTAACAATTCTCTGGCACTCAGTAACAATTCTGTCTGTCCCTGAGTATGAATTCTGTGGCCCTGAGTAACAATTCTGTGTCTGTGCGAGTAACAATTCTGTGTCTGTGCAAGTAACAATTTTGTGTCTGTGCGAGTAACAATTCTCTGGCACTCAGTAACAATTCTGTCTGTCCCTGAGTAACAATTCTCTGGCACTCAGTAACAATTCTGTCTGTCCCTGAGTAACAATTCTCTGGCACTCAGTAACAATTCTGTCTGTCCCTGAGTATGAATTCTGTGGCCCTGAGTAACAATTCTGTGTCTGTGCGAGTAACAATTCTGTGTCTGTGCAAGTAACAATTTTGTGTCTGTGCGAGTAACAATTCTCTGGCACTCAGTAACAATTCTGTCTGTCCCTGAGTAACAATTCTCTGGCACTCAGTAACAATTCTGTCTGTCCCTGAGTAACAATTCTCTGGCACTCAGTAACAATTCTGTCTGTCCCTGAGTATGAATTCTGTGGCCCTGAGTAACAATTCTGTGTCTGTGCGAGTAACAATTCTGTGTCTGTGCAAGTAACAATTTTGTGTCTGTGCGAGTAACAATTCTCTGGCACTCAGTAACAATTCTGTCTGTCCCTGAGTAACAATTCTCTGGCACTCAGTAACAATTCTGTCTGTCCCTGAGTAACAATTCTCTGGCACTCAGTAACAATTCTGTCTGTCCCTGAGTATGAATTCTGTGGCCCTGAGTAACAATTCTGTGTCTGTGCGAGTAACAATTCTGTGTCTGTGCAAGTAACAATTTTGTGTCTGTGCGAGTAACAATTCTCTGGCACTCAGTAACAATTCTGTCTGTCCCTGAGTAACAATTCTCTGGCACTCAGTAACAATTCTGTCTGTCCCTGAGTAACAATTCTCTGGCACTCAGTAACAATTCTGTCTGTCCCTGAGTAACAATTCTCTGGCACTCAGTAACAATTCTGTCTGTCCCTGAGTATGAATTCTGTGGCCCTGAGTAACAATTCTGTCTGTGCGAGTAACAATTCTGTGTCTGTGCAAGTAACAATTTTGTGTCTGTGCGAGTAACAATTCTCTGGCACTCAGTAACAATTCTGTCTGTCCCTGAGTAACAATTCTCTGGCACTCAGTAACAATTCTGTCTGTCCCTGAGTAACAATTCTCTGGCACTCAGTAACAATTCTGTCTGTCCCTGAGTAACAATTCTCTGGCACTCAGTAACAATTCTGTCTGTCCCTGAGTAACAATTCTGTCTGTCCCTGAGTATGAATTCTGTGGCCCTGAGTAAGAATTCTCTGGCACTCAGTAACAATTCTGTCTGTCCCTGAGTAACAATTCTCTGGCACTCAGTAACAATTCTGTCTGTCCCTGAGTAAAAATTCTGTGGCCCTAATAACGTTTCTGTGGCCCTAAGTAACAATTCTCTGGTACTGAGTGAAAATTCTGTCTGTCCCTGAATATGAATTCTGTGGCCCTAACTAGCGTTTCTTTGTCCCTAAATAACGATTCTGTGGCCCTCATTAACAAGTCTGTGTCCCTGAGTAATGGTTCTCTGTCCCTAAGTAACTTCTCTCTGTCCCCAATTCTCGTTTCTGTGGCCCTAACTCTGTCCCTGTCCCTAGTACAGAGCGGTCTGCCTCTGTTCAATGACTGCAGGCAAATGAAGATTTCCAAAATGGCCGCTATATATACCTCGACCATTACACAGTGCTGGCTGGCTGGCTGCTGATTGGCTGATGCGATCACATGTCGTTGAGGAATGCATTATGGGGCAGCGCGCCTTGTCTGCGCGCCTTCCCCGACATCCCCGCTCCGTCGCCGCACATGTCAGCCGCCATTTTCGGAAAAATTTTGATTCGCGCGTCCGAATTAGGCTGTTTTTCGGATTCGGCACGAATCGAAATTTTTCCGATATTCGACTCGAATTCCACTTCGGATACTTCGATTCGCTCATCTCTAGACAGGACCACCAAATATGGAGAAGGGACCCATCAGGTGCTCCACATCTCCAACAATTATTGGGTAGAGAAGGGTTAAAATGATGAGTTCTGGAAGGGGTAATGTACCAATGGGAAGCTAGCTTGTATCCGTTTTCTTGGGTCGATACATTCAGCGAACATTTGTGGGAGTATGTAAAAATTTGGTCCCAATCTGAGGAAGAAAAATCTATATCAAGGTCTCTCCTCCAAGCTCGGCAAGCGGGGAGCGAGTTAGGATTCCCATCACCGGTGAGAAGGAGGTACATGGATGAGATTAGATGCTGCTGGGGTTCAGCCTTAGAACAAATTGATTCAAAGGGGGTGAGAGGACGAGTCCATTTGTGCGGTGAGCAGAGGATGTGAGAAAATGCCTGATTTGAAGATAGGCCCAAAAGGGGAAGGTACGATCTTTCATGGTGCTCGCCAAAGAGGAGTAGGATTTCAATTGGCCTTTATGAAAAAAGTGTTCCGCTTTCACCTGGTCATACGGCCAATGTTCCGACAGGAAGGCCTTGTGCATACCCGGGGGGAAGTCCGGGTTTAAGCAAAGGGAGGTTAAAGGGTTGGGGGCATCCGAGATGGAGGCCGACTTGCATGTCAAGCGGAAGATGCTCAAGGTAGGACCAATCAGTGGATGAGTGAGAAGGGCCTGGGGGGTATGTTTCGTCAAGAGCCACGGGATCGAAGCTATAGGAGAAGGAGAGAAGGAGATTTCGAGATGCACCCAGTCTTTGGTAGTCGAATAAATATTCCAATCTATAATTCTGCAAAGATGGCAGGCCCAATGATATTGCCTGAGGTCTGGGAGCCCAATCCCACCCCTGGATTTGGGGAGAACCAATTGGCAGAAAGATATGCGCGGACGCTTGTGGTTCCAAGGAAGAAGGAGCACATTCTCCTACATGAAGCGAAAAAGGCGGGTGGCAATTGGATAGGTAAGGTTTGAAATAAATAGAGGAGGCGGGGGAGAATGTTCATTTTTAATATAGCAGCTTTGCCGAACCAGGAAAAGCATGGTCGATGCCATTTAGTGAGATCTTCCTGAATGGATTTAAGTGCTGGGATAAAGTTTTTTACGTAAAGGTCAGAGAGGTCGCACGTAAGCTGAATGCCCAGGTAAGTGAGAGTCTCACTGTCCCATCTAAACGGGAACTGCGATCGGCAAAATGAGACTACATCAGAAGGGAGGGTGACATTGAGGGCGTATGACTTTGAATGGTTGATTCTAAGGTTCGACATGTATTGAAAAAGTGAGAAATCTTTAAGCAAATTGGGCAAGGTGGTCCGAGGTTCCGTTAGAAACAGCAAAATGTCATCCGCATAGGCGGAGAGTTTATACTCTTGAGCCGGTGCGGAAACGCCCTTAATATCTGAGTTGGAACGGAGTTTACGCAGCAGTGGCTCTAATGATAGCACAAAGAGGAGAGGAGAAAGGGGGCAGCCCTGGCGCGTGCCATTGCCGAGAGAGAAATGGTTCGATAAATGGCCATTCACCCGAACCTGTGCAGAATACAAGGTCATGATGAAATTAAGCATGTGTTCTCTCAAACCAATCGCCTGAAGGGTTGCCCTCAAATAATCCCAGGACACTCTGTCAAAGGCCTTCTCAGCGTCCAAAGAGAGAAGGAACCCAGGATTCTTTGATGTGCGTAGCCAATGGATAAGGTTGAGGGCCTTGATAGTATTGTCTCTCGCTTCCCTGCCAGGGATGAAACCCACTTGATCGAGGTTAATCAAAGAAGGGAGTAAGGGGAGGAGACGGTTGGCCAGAATTTTAGTATAAAGTTTCACGTCTACATTCAGAAGGGAGATGGGCCTATAATTGGAAACCAAAGTTGCATCCTTATCTCCTTTTGGTATGACAGTGATGTGCGCTTCTAGAAGGCGATGACATGGCACAGGGAGTGAAGAGAAAGTGTTGAAAGCCGAGAGGAAGGGGTTGGACAAGACGGTTAAAAACTCCTTGTAATATACCACAGACAGGCCATCAGGGCCCGGGCTTTTACCAGACTTCATTTGTTTGACGGCCCGCGACAGTTCCTCTGCCGTGATATTTTGCTCCAGTTCCAGGGCGGATGTCTCAGAAAGTGCAGAAAGGCTATAAAGATGAAGAAAGTCCGAGATCACCGTGGCTCTGAGTTTGTTGGTTTCAGGTGGGGGACGTTCCGGAGGGAGGTTATATAATGCCTTATAATACTGCTCAAAATGAGAAGCAATGTCAGCATTAGTGGTGGCAAAAGAACCGACTGGACCCCTGATTTTGTGGATTGTTAAGCTCGACTTTTTCGCTTGATGGGATCTGGCGAGGAATCTCCCGCTTTTGTTCGCAAACTCATAAAATAATTTTTGAGACAAGACATATCTACGTTTAGCCACCTTGCCCAGTTCGGTCAAAAGCTGCGTGCGAGTGTTTGTGAGTTCAGTCAAGGTAGAAGCCGCTTGACTGTGTTTGTGAACTCTTTCCAAAAACTGGATGCGCTCCATAAGTCGACGCAAATGTGCTTGTCTCTCCCTTTTACGCTTCGTAGCCATGGCTATGAGAACCCCCGCGAATTACGCATTTATGTGCCTCCCATTGCGTCAAGGAGGAGGTATCTGAAGTCTGGTTGGTCGCGAAGTAATCTACCAATTGGGAGCGGATCTCGGCTTCGTTTGTTGGGTCGGAAAGAAGAGAGGCGTCCAATCTCCAAATCTTAGAGCGGGAGTGTTTTTCAGGAAAACGCAACGTCATGGTTATGGGATGGTGATCCGATAGGACCATTGGTTCAATGGAGGTGTCATGAAGAAATGGCAGATCCACTTGCGAGAGAAAAATGTAGTCAATTCTGGAGTACTTATTGTGTGGAGGAGAAAAAAACGTATAATCTTTAACGTTCGGGTGTAGGATTCGCCAAGAATCGTGAAGTTGTAAATCCTGGAGTTGTGTGCGGATCTGTCTTAGGGATTTGTATGGAAAAAATGAACTGCCCGAGGAGGAATCCAGTAAGGGGCATAAAGGGACATTAAGGTCTCCCCCCAAGATCAGTACACCCGACTGAAAAGAAGAAAGAGAGGTGGAGATTGAGCGGAAGAAGGGAACCTGCTTGGTATTGGGCGCATATAAATTTGCCAGTGTAATGGGTCTGTTGGCAAAAGTGCCTTTTAGAAACAGGAACCTACCTTCTGAGTCAGGGAGCGACTCCGTGATAGTTAAAGGGAGATGTTTTGCAATCAAGATGGCGACACCTTTTGATTTGGCATGAGGGTTAGGGGCATGATAGACTGTCGGATAACGTGAGTTAAAGAGCTTGGGAATGACATCCTGTCTAAAATGCGTTTCCTGAAGGAAAACGATATCCGCTCTTTGTTTAGATAAGTAGGAGAGCAGAATGGAGCGTTTTTCAGGCGTGTTCAAACCCTTCACATTAAGAGATAGAACTTTTAGTGATAAGTGTCCTGACATGATTTGGGAGAAGACATGTCCAAAAAGGTATGTGAAAGCAACCTAAAAAGAAGGAACACGGGGTACTAAAAGGATGGGAATAGGATTGAGGGGGGGGGGAGAGAAAAAAAAAAATTTTAAAGAGATAAATGAAAGAAAAATAAAATAAAATAAAATAAAAATAAGAAAGGGGAAAGGAGGAGAGTAGATACAGGTAAGAAAAAAAAAAAAACCAGAACTACCAGCGGGAGGAGTAGACCAGCTAATCCACCTAGATATATAAGAAAAAGGGGAGAAGAGAAAGGAAGAGAAGATGGGGGGGGGGTTAAGGGGTAACAGAAAAGAGAAAGGAGGGAGTAAAAACAGCCGGCAAGAGTCAGTAAAAGCTCTCCGAGCTTACTGTGTGGGGAACGCAGTGGGTCGAAATCCAAAATAAAAAAGAGGCCCGCCGTACGGAAGACCTTAAAAAGTGCAGGGAATGGAGAGGTAGGGCGAGGATAGGGCATGCACACAGAGGGACTACACCCAGCCGGCGAAGGAGATGTATCAACCCTCACCTGGTAGGGCATATGGCTCAGGATTTAGCGAGAAATTGGGGTCAAGAACAGAACGGTAGCCTGCGCTAGGAGGGAAGTGAGGGAAGTGAGACAGGCAACAAGCCATATCAATGGTTGGGAGATACCCATATGAACAGAGCACTACGTAGGAATTCGAAAGCGGAAATATGGTGTCACGAGTATACCGTGGTGGAACTACTAGGAGTGTCGTCCTCAAAGGTATGGCTTCATAGAACGGTCAGACCGCCCTCTCCTCAGGGAGAGAACAGGCAGTGTCTCACAACACATGAAGTCACAAATTATTGGCAGAGGAACAGTAAGGCATGACATGTGCAACAAAAATATACAGCTCAAATATCGCATATCAAAAAAACACAATATACTAAATTGAAAACAACTAATATGACAGAACGACCCCCCCCCGGCCTGGACTCTCAAGGTACTCCTGGACTCGAGCAGCACCTCATATCAGATAGGAGGAAATGCGTGGGGAGGGAAGAAGAAGGCACAGGCAGAGTACCTACATTGGAGCCTCATCAGATGTACTCATTAGTATGTAGAGGGTGGAAAAGGATACAGAGCGGGATGGGAGAGACCGATTTCTGCTAGGAGTCTCCATCCGGAGAGCTTATTGAGGTGATGCTCGTTCACAGGTGCACAGTAACAATGTGAAGGTAAAAAAAAAAAAAAAAAATTATAAGCAAAGGTTCCCCCCCACCCCACCCCTCCCAATCCAAACTCAGCAACCCGCTCATCAGAGTACGTGAAAAAGGATAACTGGTGCTGAGGAACTCTCTTCATCCTCTCCTAACTCGGTCTTCTGGAAATGGTGCAAAGCGAGTTGAATACGATGCGTGTGGGGGGACATAAAGTCCTTCAGTGGCGAACCCGATATCCTCGGAGGTCCCCAGGATAGGCTCGGAGTCAGCTGTGGAGGAGATGGAAGAGGATCGGAGCCCTCCGGAGTCCACCCGGGGTCTCTAGATGGCAATAGACCTATCAGAGGTGTCATGGAGGAGGTTGGGCAGTAAATTGGTTGTAGATCCGCTATTCCCGTTGCGAAGCGACAGCGGTGGTGCAGAAAATGGGCGGGTAGAAGGGAGGAACTTATTGGAATTTTCTGTGCCAAACAATCGTTAAGGGTCAAGAATCGTAGGGATGAGATCTCGGTGGCCCCAGATGCATAGGGCTGCCTGTGTGCAAGAGTACCAATGAGTCAAGTCCAGATCATGTGGAGAGAAGATCCCAGGATGATAGATCAGAAAGCTCCATAGGTAAGGCGAAATGGGACAAGGATTTTGCAGACAAAGTCCGAAGAGTGGCTGAACGGATCCTGAGCAGTGAAACCAGCGGTAGTGTACAGTAAATTAAGGAAATCAGGACAGAGTTTAGAGAAGGGTCTCTAAGCTTCATGACGAGGCCTGCGATGAGCAGGAGAGGCCGTCAGGCTGGTTATGCTGGTAGAGCCACCGGCTGGAAGTCTCGGCGGGGTTGCGGGAACCAATCGGCGTCGGCGAGAGCCAGGGCCCTGCCATTCCATATAACTTGGCGTCGGTCCGGATTCCGGAACACCTGGGAGACGCATATTGCTGTACCAATCGGGGAGGTCGATTAGTGGGATATCTAGGGAAGTACAGAAATTATTTAAAGTGTCTTGCGAGCCAGAAAACAAAAAAAGGTCTCCCTAATATACAACATAAAATATATGTCCTCTATATAGTCGGATCGCAAACATCTAACACATAACTACCAATGTGAAAACAATGTGAATAAAATCCTATAATGTTGCGCTCCCAAAACACTCCAATTTATATATGGAATCACTTTATCTATGTACTAAGAACCATATGCCGGACCACGGGTGCATGCCTCTGACAGTCAGCGGAGGACTCGGTTCATATTGTGATACGGATTTTGAATACAACACATGTGAGTGTTATACTTGGAGTCAATAAAGCCAATCTTTATAAAGGATAAAACACCATGTTGAGATCTTTTTCCTATGTGGAGAGCCGTATGGAGATGAGAGTATAGAGGAGTTGCATCCTCTGGAGAAGGGATCAATCCCAGAGCATATGTTAATAGCGGCGGATATCCATTGTTCCAAAGGAGGGAGTCCTAGTCAAGTAGGTTCCATAGGAGGAGAACCAAAAGCGCATATAGCCTAATTATAGGCAGAGAAGGAGGTGAGCGTACATCTGCACTAATGGGAGGATTCACAATCAGTCACGGATTCACATGCAATATGGATTGAAGATTAATTAACAGCACAAAGTCACTTTTATTATATGGGACACTGTTTTCACATATGCATTTATTAATTTATTTATGCACATTGATCATTTGAATAATTTTTTATAAGTGAAGTTATATTCATTCTTTAATCACAGGTATTATTTTAGTATAATCACGGGAGTTTTTTTTAATATCAATTCAGTAATTTTTTATGTCATTTGATTTATTATATATATATTTTTTATTTATTTTTTTTTCTGTATATGGTTCTTAGGACATAGATAAAGTGATTCCATATATAAATTGGAGTGTTTTGGGAGCGCAACATTATAGGATTTTATTCACAAAGTACAGAAATTAGGCAGATCCTCCGGAACTCGCAGGTAGGCTGTGCGCCCCTGCGCCTGTGCGGAAAGACAAAATGGGAAACGCCACCTATATGATATGTTATGGGAACGGAGTGCATCCAATAGGGGGCGAAGTTCCCGTCTTGTTGCAGAGTAAGATTGGAGAGATCCTGGAATAAATGTATTTCTGACCCCTGATATAAGAGACGCCTTCTGTCCCTGGCGCGCCTGAGGATGTCCTCTTTAATTGGGAAGCTGACTAGGCAACATATTACATCTCTTGGGGGATCAGAATCTCTGCCCCTGGGACGGAGTGCTCTGTGTGCCCGTTCCAACTCTATAGGTGTGGCCGGTGGGCGACCTAGTAGGTCATTAAAGATCGCCACAACCATTGTAGAGATGTCGTTCGGTTCCACAGATTCTGGCAAACCACGGAGTCGAATGTTATGTCTGCGTCCACGGTTATCCAAATCCTCTATTTGTCTGTAGAATTCACGGATATGTGATGCGTGTGAGACTGTCGTCTGCTGTATGTCTGCTATGGCATCTGCATTAGTGCGGTTAGCAATTTCCACTCCCTCCAGCCTTGTGCCCAAGGAAAGCAGGTCATTTCGTAGGTCACTGAGGGCGGTGGTGAGTGTGACTTTAATGTCTGCAGCCACCGCCTGAAGATCTCTGAGAGACACTGCCTGGGAGTCAGAGGAGAGATCATGCTGCGGGACTGCATCTGTGACATTCTCAGTGTCACTACTGTGAGCACAGGCTGTGGTTGAGGAGGGAGGAGGGGGGGGGAGAGGGGGAAGCTGTATGGGACCTGTCCCTCTGCTGGGAGCGGAACAGCTCCTGTATATGCCGCGATTGCGGCTGAGTAAGGACCCGTGGGGAACGGGAACGGGAACCGGGTGTGTTCCGGTCCATTTTCCCCATGGTTATGTGCCCCTGCCTCACCCGATCCTCGGTGCAGTGTGAGGAGAAGTCTTCAGCCGGCGGGAGCTCCTGGCTTAAGCGGCCATTCCGGACTGCGGCAGACCACGCCCCTCCCCTTTTTTCTTTTTTATGCTTTTTACCTAATCTTTAATAATAGATCTAGCTTAGGAAAATATCAAATGTGCTACAAGTAATGTTTAAGGGGATGTGTCAGGCTCCGCCCAGCGGGATCTCTAGTGGTCCACGGCACGGGGTTTCCCAGGACGCGGAGTCTAAGTCCCAGTCTGCCTTTTCACCAGAGCCCCTGATGGTGGGGATGGACTTGGTGCAAGACTGGAACCAGGTCGCGTCCCTGGGCACCCCCGGTGGTGGCAGAGGGGTCCCGCTGAGGGTATGTGCCCGGGATGAGTCTGCTGTGAAGGGGATGACAGACCCTGATCCGAGCGGGATGGATGGGATGACAGATACCGATCCGAGCGGGATGGATGGACGACTGCTAGGAGTGAGCGAGGTCAGACTAGCCGGGTCGGTATCGTGCGGGCAGCGTGGTACAGAGGGAGCAAGCAGAGAATGGTCGGGGTCACAAGCCAGGTTCAGCAGGTAGCGGGCAGCGTGGTACAGAGAGTCGGTCAGAGGGATGGTCAGGAACGAGCCGGGGTCAGAGCAGGAGAGGGTCAGCGAAATCAGAACAGGCAGAGTTTGGCAACAAGGAAACGTACTAGCAGGAACACAGGAACAGGAACAAGACCTTGCGGCACTTTGGAAATGCACAGGGCAGATTTAAATAGGGCGCCCTGAGTTTCCATTGGCGCGGCCGCAATCGCTACTGCGCATGCGCGGCCGCCCCTGCGATCTCTGTATTCGCCGGCCAGGAAGAGTCGGCGATCTGCGCATGCGCGCGACGCTGAGCGGCCGGGATCCCTGACAGGATGTATGTAGCTTAAATGTAATGAGATGTAGCAGAATGGATTTCTAACAGTCTCACCTGTAGTGTTTTCAGTTTTTGACTGTCCTCTGAGGCATGTCTCCAGTATCTGACAGATTTCTGTAGCACTACATTCACTGAATATTATATGCATCTCTTTGGTAATGTCAGGGATCGCACTTGAGGCCAGCTATATAAAAAAACTTGGGCCACCATTGCCTTAAATATTGATAATTTCAGCTTTGTTTATTCATGCATACAGGTAAGTTCTTAAGGCTATAAGTAGAGGTAAAAGTAAACTACAGAAATGTCCCATTAATCCATCAGCTTTCTCATGTGACTAACAAAATCCTGTATCACTTTTAGCATTCACAAATTCAATGGTATGAAAAGTACTGATATTCCTAAAATCGAGAGCAAGTGTTTTTCTGCTTTCTGATGCAAGAAGAAAAATTATCAGTCTGCAAAATTTAGATCTGTAGTGGAAACAAAAACCCGCCTGCAGCTGTATATTTTAGTAGAGAAAAGATAACCATTGCACACATATCTATCAATATAATTGTTCCCTCCTATCAATGTTGTCATCACTGCAATTGCCAAACATATCAACTGTTCTTGAGGCTTAATCAGTATGCAAAAGAATTAGAAGTAGCATGTTTGAAATGCATGCCAAGAGTTCATCTTAAACTTAATTTTGGTGTTTTGTGGGGCACTCTCCATTTAAGGTAAAGGCCTTGAACTATAAATATTGTGTTGCCCACACAAACAATGCAAGAATTACAATGTGTTATTCATTTTTGAGTTTATGTTATAAAGATGCAAATCACCTAATTAATTTGTAATCTAAGCACTCAATCCTGCTTCTTTCAAGGAAAATAATAATACATATTTGACATAAACACATGGTTTTCAGCAAGTAATTATAGTGAATCAGTATCACCAGGGGAAATCAATTGGGAAAAAGATGCATGCTATTAATACTGAAATGAGAATTTAAACTTGTTCCCAAAGACCTGGTCCCTTGTAATGCAAAGTCAGTATCTCTAAATCCAATCTAAAATAGAAGTCATTGTAATGAATGTAATCTTATTATTCACAGCGTATAATGGATATATCTATATATCATTCTGTCTACATTATAGTATAGGAGCAATCCAGTAGAGTAGCAGATCTGAAGACATTTTAACTAAAACTATAAACAAGACAAGATTATCTTTTGTCTAAGTTTTAAAGAAAACCACACATAAATAAATAATTAACATCATGTTGTGCCCATAAATTCTTTTTTTAATGCACAATTTAAAAAAAAAAAAAAAACAGAGCAATTCAATCTATAAAATATACCTTTAGCTTTAGAAACTGTAATGTGAAAGCGCATAAGAGTCTGGCAGTGACTCTGCAGCAACAGACTCATTTTAAACTCGATAATGTGTAGTTTTTTGGTATATTTAGAAAACATTGACATAATTTCCTGGTGTTTATATGTGCCAATGTATACCTGTGTGTATATATATATATATATATATATATATATATATATATATATATATATATATACACATATATATATACACACACACATATATATATATATGTGTGTAGTAATGATCCATAGCAAGCATTGAACCGATTACTGTAATTTTAAATTATTCTTTGTATTTGTTATTATGAAACTCCTGGAAATACTATTGCTTAATAATATGGTGATTCAAATGATATACCGATCTAAACTATTTTATGTTGCACTCAAATATATTGGTATTATTACTTGGTCACACTCTGAATATGTTTTTTATTTCTCTACTCTTCACAGTCATTCTCTCATCCTGTTGTTAAATTGATCAGTTTATGAGCTCCTTGCATGGGGAATTGAGCAATCTTTGATGTGTGTGGATTTTCCAAAATTCTCAATAAAATATTAAACTAAAACTAAAATGTATGTGTTTTCTGGTCAGATAGGCATGTAAGGTTGTAAGCTATAAAGTTTCAACTGTCATTGCCTTCTGTTTGCTTTTATCAAACAGATCATGTCTCAAATGTTATAGCTCTGCTAAAAATTTCCCTTCAGAAATGTTCTTTGAGAAAAAGTTACATAAAGTCATATAATAATACATGCATCCCTCTGCCATGAAAACTAATAATGAGGACCTCTACATGTTCCTAGTTTTCTGACGCCACTGTGTGTGTCTGATTGGGGTCTTTCCCTAGAAACTGGAATTCAATATACAGGTGAAACTAAAAAAAAATTAGAATATTGTGCAAAAGTTCATTTATTTCAGTAATGCAACTTAAACGTTGAAACTAATATATGAGATAGACTCATTACATGCAAAGCAAGATAGTTCAAGCTGTGATTTGTCATAATTGTGATGATTATGGCTTACAGCTCATGAAAACCCCAAATCCACAATCTCAGAAAATTAGAATATTACATGCAATCAATAATACAAGGACTGTACATAGAACAATATCAGACCTCTGAAAAGTATAAGCATGCATGCATACTCAGTACTTGGTTTGGGCCCCTTTTGCAGCAATTACTGCCTCAATGTGGCATGGCATGGAAGCTATGAGCCTGTGGCAATGCTGAGGTGTTATGGAAGACCAGGATGCTTCAATAGCGGCCTTCAGCTCTTCTGCATTGTTTGGTCTCATGTCTCATCTTTCTCTTGGCAATGCCCCATAGATTCTCTATGGGGTTCAGGTCAGGCGCGTTTGCTGGCCAATCAAGCACAGTAATCTCACGGTCATTAAACCAGGTTTTGGTGCTTTTGGGAGTGTGGGCAGGTGCCAAGTCCTGCTGGAAAATGAAGCCAGCATCCCCATAAAGCTCATCTGCGGAAGGAAGCATGAAGTGCTCCAAAATCTCCTGGTAGACGGCTGCATTGACCCTGAACTTAATGAAGCACAGTGGACCAACACCAGCAGATGACATGGCTCCCCAAATCAACACAGGCTTCAAGCATCTTGCACTGTGTGCCTCTCCATTCTTCCTCCATACTCTGGGTCCTTGGTTTCCAAATAAGATGCAAAAGTTCCTCTCATCAGAAAAGAGGACTTTGAACCACTGAGCAACAGACCAGGTCTGTTTTTCTTTAGCCCAGGTAAGACGCTTCTGACGTTGTTTGTTGTTCAGGAGCAGCTTGACAAAAGGAATACGACATTTGAAGCCCATGTCCAGGATCCGTCTGTGTGTGGTGGCTCTTGATGCACTGACTCCAGCCTCAGTCCACTCCTTGAAAAAGTCCCCAACACTTTTGAATTGCCTTTTCCTGACAATCCTCTCCAGGCTGCAGTCATCCCTGCTGCTTGTGCACCTTTTTCTTCCACACTTTTCCCTTCCACATAACTTTCTATTAATGTGCTTTTTACAGCACTTTGGGAACATCCAACTTCTTTTGCAATTACCTTTTGAGGCTTTCCCTCCTTATGGAGGGTGTCAATGATGGTTTTCTGCACAACTGTCAGGTCAGCAGTCTTTCCCATGATTGTGATTCCTACTGAACCAGACTGAGAGACCATTTAAAGGCTCAGGAACCCTTTGCAGGTGTTATGGCTTAATTAGCTGATTAGAGTGGGGCACTTTGAGCCAAGAATATTGCACCTTTTCACAATATTCTAAGAGAAAGATGAGACATGAGACCGAACAATGCAGAAGAGCTGAAGGCCGCTATTGAAGCATCCTGGTCTTCCATAACACCTCAGCATTGCCACAGGCTGATGTCTTCCATGCCATACCACACTGAGGCAGTAATTGCTGCAAAAGGGGCCCAAACCAAGTACTGAGTATGCATGCATGCTTATACTTTTCAGAGGTCTGATATTGTTCTATGTACAATCCTTGTTTTATTGATTGCATGTAATATTCTAATTTTCTGAGATTGTGGATTTGGGGTTTTCATGAGCTGTAAGCCATAATCATCACAATTATGACAAATCATGGCTTGAACTATCTTGCTTTGCATGTAATGAGTCTATCTCATATATTAGTTTCACCTTTTAAGTTGCATTACTGAAATAAATGAACTTTTGCACGATATTCTAATTTTCCGAGTTTCACCTGTATATTATTTCACAATTATGTGATTCCCATAACAGGCAGCAAGGAAGAATGTCACCAGCACACTGAGGATCACCAATATGGGTCCAAAAGTTTTAATTAACAATCATATAGTTACAGCAAGGCAATGTTTTGAAGTCTCGCAGGACCCCTTCATCAGACATGTGACCCATAACAGGCAGTCATGGTGATTGCATGCAGGCTTAAGTCTAGTTTACTAACAAACCTCTCCATCCTGCAGATACCACTACTGCCTGAAGATGCCTGTGGGCCTCTGTTTAATACTGCAATTGTCAGGTACAATCACAACATTAAAAAAAAGCTTTATTGTTACGTTTTTCCATTTGTCAGCATTCAGTTAAAACATGTAGCTTTACACTTTAATTGCCTCATATCCTGAAAGGGTTACACAGTTTTTATCTTGCATGCAATATAAATTGTTGATTTTGTTTTCTCAGGGAGTCTTTGTTTTTGCAGTGGTAAGACTTGCAGTCTTTAGGTAAGCAAGCCAGAGTACACATCTTATCCTGCCCTTGGGTGTATGACACATAATAAGCCACAACTATAATAAGCAACAGAAGATAAGAGATAAAAATGCTTTATTCACACAAGAGTACTTTTCCCTTAGTATGCAGACATAAATTCAAAAAATTATCTACAAAGCTGTTGTACAATCTCAGTAATATTGTTTTGTACTTCCATTTATTGTACTTCTTAGTTATGTGCTAACATTCAGCTTTAGGTGTAGATCGAACATGTTTTTTGTTCCATTATATTGAAGTACTGTGGTGCATTCTAACAGCATACATTTTGCCTTGGTCTGTGAGAACTGAAACTGCTGTTAACATATAAATCAGAACCTTGCAATACTTTTTTAACATCACTACCATATGTAATGGAACATGGAAAAAAGGAAACATTATGGTCAGGATGGTTGCATAAACATGGGGGGTTTAATCAAAATGATTAAAATAAACCGCTTTCTCATAACAAGCAATTGTAAATGGATACAATTTGATTAGAGGGCCCAAAGTAATTTTTATTTTTCTTCTTTTTTTTTAATTGCTTTAGATGGACAGAAAGTGCTGTTGCAATGGTTTCTATGTGGCTCTTTATGGTAAGGGATAGATAAAAACATCCGTTATTGACTAAGCCTGAGCAATCATTCATTTGTTTTCTACAAAATAAATCACAAACAATGGCTTTTTGAAACTAGGTATCGTGTCTAATAGTGGTGGAATGTAAAAGATTCCAGATGTTGTTATGTCCCATGCATTTTAGGGTGTAATGCTTAGCTGAAATTTCAAATAGTGTCCCATATCTCTTTAGTACGTTAAATCACATATGCAGCCAGGTCTGTCAAATCTGATGATCTCATGCTTTACAGGGTATCTGCTCACCATCTAGAACATTGTAAAATGACTTCAAAAGTAAACAAAGTGTGATCCTATCAGATGCACTAAACAACAAACAACCTTATGGACACCTGTGAGTTCAAATGTGCATGTACATCCTCTTACATCCTTAGAAAATACTGCCCAGACCATAAGGGGACTTTCAAAGTGCGTGTATATCTCTGATAGGATCAAGGAATTCACAAACACAATCGATCATATATATCTATGAAACTTTATTAGAAATACATTAAAGTAAATATTTAAAACCCAAATTTTGGTAATCTATTCTCTGTAAAAGCCATAGTCATCATAGGAATGGTTTTAAATATTTACTTTAATTTATTTTATATAAAGTTTCATAGATTTTAAATGATCATTTGTGTTTGTGAATTCCTTGATTCTCTCAGAGATACTGTATACATGCACTTTGAATGCCCCCTTATTGTCTGGGCAGTATGTCCTAAAGTTTTTTCTTTGTATGAGATGTGGTGCATGAAATAAACATGCAAATTAGGAAGATAGACTCTCAAAGTAAGAAACGTTTTGTCAGGGCTGGGCTCCTACTATTTAATGAGCAGCTCTTTTCTTCCAGTGCTCAGATGCTGCTCAGCTGTTGGTTAATTACCAGTCACTCATTGCCTCCACAGTAACTCACCTGCATACCATTCCCTGTCTCATTAGTCCATTCTACAGCCAGCCATTTTTGCTATTTTCAGAGCTTATACTCATTTCCTCCTTGCCCTTGCATGGTCTTTGATCTCCAGTGTGTTCCTGTGTACAACTCAGGCTGGCTGACTTCTCTTCTGATTCCTGTTCCTGATGTTTGCTCCTGACTATGCTGACTTCTGGTATCCTGACCCGTCTGATTACCCGCTCTGGCATCCAAATTATGACTTCTGTTTTTGACCATGAACTGTGTTATTTTTGCTATTTCATTAAAGGTGTGATTTTAACTGCACTTTCTGTCTCCACCTGGTTTATGGTTCCTGACACTTTGCAACAGATTTGAAAAAAATGGTTTGTTTAATAAAACTGTATATAGTGAGGCATGTTGCCAAATATAAATTTAAAGTTCACATATACTTTAAGCCGTTGCACTTATAAAAGCGGACAAGGTGATAATGAGGTAGCTTGGGATTAAAACTCACATCCTACTGCAAAATATCCCAATGTATGCAAATAGTCTAAACTTTTTACATGTTTTATGCATTTATTGGTTCAATGATTGGAGACCAAAGGGTAATATAAGGTGCAGGAACTGAAATATGTGTATATGTGTGGAAAAAAAAACTTTTCTGTCAGGGATCCGAATAATTCCACCAATAATCATTTCTTTTGGCAAATATATAACTTAATCTGTTGTATCTTGAAATTTCCCTTGCTTATATTTATATAGGGAAAACAATGCAGATGCTGAAAAAAAATGTGTGCAACAACATAAAGCAGGCACATTAAAAGAATTGGAGAAAAATATGAAAATATTGCCAATTGCCAGACATTTGTAGGCTTAAAAAGGGTTAAAAAAAATCTGCATGTGGAGGTAATAGAAATGATTATTTGCTAAAGCAAGAAGCCATCTGGATTTCACGGACAAATGCATTAGGTCTTTGGGGTGTAAATGACAGGAATGAGATGAATTTTTTTTGGTAGAAGATTTAAAGAAAGAGTAGATATGAATAAAATTAGGTTAGGGAAATGAATCAGAGATACATGATACTAATGCATGCGACTGTTGGGAGTTGAATTTAACCACCTCCCAGGTATTTTAATATAGCAGATGATTGTATCCTCGGTACCTTGAGAAAGCACTGCGATAAGTGTGAAATAATTGCTGGTGTGGAAAATGTGTTTATGTGTATCTATATTGTTGTCACATAATTCTATAGAATAATAAAATTGTGTGCTGTCAGGTCCAAGTGAGTGGGATTCCATATTCTTTCCAGGGGCTGACTGACCATTTGGAAACTCGGGCACTGCCCGAGGTCCCGGGGTCAGTAGGGGGCCCCATGAGATGCCCCTGGTACCTTTTTCATAGGCTTTTTTGAGTTTGGGCAAGGACACAGGGGCCCCAAGATCCCCTATTGCCCGGGGGCCCCATGAGTTGTCAGTCCGCCCCTGATTCTTTCTAATATTTGGTGAATCATTGCACTGAAAGTCAGAACTCCTTAGTGACTTTTAAGAGAAGGAATGTAGATAGCTGAATCCCTTCTGATACAGTATAATATATAGGCTTCAAAAATGCAAGTAGCATTAATCAGATACTTTTTAACAAGATAAGAAGCTTGACATTGTTAATCAACTAAGGCTTTTATTAAAGTATATGTTGAGGTGAAACTGTTTTCTCTTTATCTCTATCCACCCCTTTATTTGCAATGGAGACCATTGTCACCACATTTTAGAGCTATTTTCAGAACAAGAGGTGTTGGTAAATTTTCCAGTGGGTGGCACCTGTTCCAGTGATAACTATCTGAAAGGCCATACTTTGAAGAGTTTATTTAACTTATATTGCACTTGCACATACCTTTAAACCACCTTTGCGGTACCCTGAACATCCTAAGGTGAAAATATCAAATTGGAAAGTAAAAGTTGGAAGCTAGTCCACCCCCTCTGCTTCTTTGTTCCACTGTTAGTTCCTGAATATGACTGCTGGACTAACAAATAGTGAGGCACAGTACTCAGAAGTGACCAAACCAGTCCATGCCTTTTCTTCTGCAAGTCACCATTTGCTTATTAAAATACCCTGGATTTGAGTGTTCCATATTTAATGGACTTACTGAAAGGAAAACTAGGCACAACACTTATCTTGAAGGAGATCTGGCTGTAGCAAAACATTTAAACAATTACTTCTGTTCAGTTGTCTCAGAAATAAATTGTACTAACAATAACAAGTTGGGGAATCTTATTGGTTCTAGTAAGAACAGTTCATTTTCAGGATTTCTGGAGACAGAGGTAGCAGAGGAACTGGTTTGGTTAAAGCTTAATAAAACAATGGGCCCTGATAGTATTTGTCCCAGAGTTCTAAGAGAACTGTGAGGTATAATTGTTGGACCATTAACAGATCTTTTTATTAAAACTGTTCTAATAGGAGAAGTTACCTATGACTGACGGACAGCTAATATTATAGCTATCAACAAGAAGGGCACCAAGGTAGAAGCTGGAGATTACAGGCCAGTGAGTTTTACATCTAATGCAGTCAAGGTAATGTAATCAATCTTGAAAAGATGGATCATTGATCACTTAAAAACACACAACTTGCTGGACCTAAAGCAGCATGGTTTTTCTGAGCTCAGATCATGTCAGACTAATCTGATTTAATTTTTTTACCATTTCACTAATGTTTTGGACAAGGGTGATACCGTGTACATAGCCTATCTTGATACAGTTTCCCATAATGATCTTTGCCCCTGGGTGATTCAGTGGATATGCAGTTGGCTAAAGGATAGATACCAGTGGATGGATCTGAACCAGAGTTCATTTGGAACAGAGACCAGTCACTAGTGGTGTATCACATAGCTTTGTACTAGCTCTGTTTTATTTAATCCACATAGAATTGATATAACTAAAGGTTTGTTGAGTAAGGTATGTCTTTTTGCTAATGACAGAAAGGTGTGCAATAGGGTTGATATCCCTGGAGGTGTCTGTAACATGTAACACAATATGGCATTGCTGGAAGAGTGGTCAAAGCAGTGGAAACTGCAATTCAATGTTTCTAAATCTAAACTAAAGCACCTAGGGAAAGAGAATCCCTTGACAGAGTACAACATTGGGGGGTATGGTGTTTGCCAGCACTACAGAGGAACAAGATTTGGAGGTACTTATTTCAGATTATTGCAAAATAAGTAAACAGTGTAGCCAGGTAGTGTGAAAAGAAAATAGAATTCTGAGATGTATCACTAGAGGGGTCACATCACTTCCTCGTCACGTTATTCGCTTCTTAACAATGTATCCATGACGGGAGCTTGCAGAGCGGAAATACAAGCGGATGGGACTGGAAATGGCTGAAGGCCAATGCAGCAGTGGGTGGACCACTCTATAATGGGTACATGAGGACATGATGCGAAGTGCGGTAAAGTATACTCACACATTTGTCCAACCTACAGAATTAGAGAAGATATGCTGTGCATTGTGAAAGTGAAGTCTGCAGCACGTGACAGCAGTTGTTGAGGAGGCAGTGCAAACACGGACTGTGAGGAGATTAGGCTTAGTAGCCTGCAATTATGATGGAGCTGTTTTCAGTTGTTGGACTCAGTGTGCTATGCAGCAACAAGAACTATTTCATCACATGCACTGCCAGCACTAACCACTCCATCCACCCACATGCTTCGCTTATCCTCTCTTGCTTACAGTAACTTTATTACTGTTGCTTGACTTCTAACCTTCTACCTAGCCTCTCCTTGTACCTGGATGCAGCTATGACCTACCGTATTTTTCGCCGTATAAGACGCACTTTTTCTTCCCCAAAACTGGGGGGGAAATGTCAGTGCGTCTTGAATATGGAGCGGCCGGTCCGGTATTTCCACCGCGGCCGTGTCAGAATATCGGGCCAGCCGCTCAGCTCTGCAGCGGGACCTTACCTGTTCCTCTATCCAGCGGCGTGCTGTCTTCCTGGCTTCTGTAGTGTGGGCACTGGGCATGACAGCCGGGTGCCAAGTGCGCATGCGCAAGAAGCGGTGCATTTTGTGAATGGTAAGGCGCTACCTGGGACACATGACAGATCCCAGAAGCCGCCGGACCAATCACAAAGCGCAAGTGCTTCTCGCTCATGCGCACTGGGCAACCGACTGTCATGCCAAGCGCCATTACAGAAGCCGGGAAGACAGCGCGCGGCTGGATCAAGGAACAGGTAAGATCAAACAAAAAAGTAAGAGCGGGTACCTGTCAAATTCAGGTACCCGCTCCCCACCTCCCCAAAGGTCAGCAGTCATCTGTACTGTCCGCAGTCTCTGGTCATCCCTGTGCTGTCCGCAGTCTCTGGTCATCCCTGTGCTGTCCGCAGTCTCTGGTCATCCCTGTGCTGTCCGCAGTCTCTGGTCATCCCTGTGCTGTCCGCAGTCTCTGGTCATCCCTGTGCTGTCCGCAGTCTCTGGTCATCTCCTGTACTGTGTCTGCAGTCCATTAGTTCAGAATTTTTTTTTTCCTGTTTTCTGCCTCTAAAACCTAGGTGCGTCTTATGGTCAGGTGCGTCTTATAGGGCGAAAAATACGGTAGATACCTTTGGCTCTTTCTACTGTCGAACACTGCTAGGACTTCATTTTATACTGAATAGAGTCATCCTTTTGCATCATCATACAAAGACTGGACTAATGTTATGGTGCCTTTATTTACTCCCTTTTAGGTGTCCTTTTCCAGTTTCTTTGATGGTTGCATTGTAGTAACCGGTATTTATACCTAGGATATCCTTGATAGAGTACCTGACATTATTGGTCTGTTTAAGGCCACTTTCTCAAGCTACTATCTCAAGCCCTCAAGGGATCTGTACACAGGTGATAATACCATAGTCACTAGACTTTGCTTTGATTCATGATTGCGGCATGTTGCCGAGGTATATCCTTGTGTGTACTGACACTTGGCATCCAGAACGATTTTTGCCTGTTTGTTGTTTGTCTGCAATGCTAGTTTGTCCAGCATCTTTTTAATACTGTGTTATCCTATTTAGTTGGGTATCATATTTGTATACAGTGGTATTTTTTGTCTATTTAACATTTCATATACTTAATAAAGACTTTTTCTATATAATTAGATTCAGCCACATTCTTTCTTACTGCAATAACCACTTTTTTTCCCAGGGAATCTTTATTACGAGGAGTCTTACGTAGAGGGGTCACCAGCAGGGGTAAAGAGGTCCTGATAGATCTTTAGTTAGACCTCATTTAGAATACTGTGTCCAGTTCTAGAGACCTTACTTATTGATAAGATAGAATGAGTCCAGAGATGGCAAACATGGTGAAATGTCTGGGGGATAAAACTTATCAAGAGAGACTTCAGGAACTTAACATGTACAGTCTGGAGGAAAGAAGGGAAAGGGGAGGCATGATTGAAACCTTTAAATACATCAAAGGGGTGAATAAGGTTCAGGAGGGCAGTATTTTCAGCATGAAACCAAAATCAAGAGCACAGCGATATGACTTCAAACTAAAAAGAGAAAAGTTCAAAACTAATCTTAGAAAGTATTATTTTACTGAAAGGGTTGTTGATGCTTGGTATAAACTTCCAGCACAGTCAGTCAACTGCAGGTAAAATCAAACATGCTTGGAACAAACATCAATCTATACTCAGACAAAAAAGTTAACACAAAAAAATACAAAATACAAAAACATGTATAAATTTAAACAAATGGGGCAGACTCAGTGGACCACTTGGTTTTTCTGCCATCACATTTCTATGGCAGTTGAGAAAAAATCCAAGGTAAATTTGCAAGGGTTTAACAACACATGGTAAAAAAATATAACATTACTATACACAGTAGGCTTTATTTACTAAGGAATATTTATATAGCTTAGTAAATAAGGCGAAGTCATGTACAAATGAAATGAAAAGTAAAAAAAAATTGTTTGCGTGTGATTGGATGAATGAATTGAAAAACAATATACACTGCTCCAAAAAATTAATCAGAGTATAACATCAAGTCAATTAAACTTTTGTGTTAATGAAATAAACAACAGGTTGACTAGATGGGCAACAATGAGATGACCCCCATAACAGGAATGGTTTTAAAGGTGGAGGCCACTGACATTTTTTTCCCTACTCATCTTTTCTGACTGTTTTTCAATAGTTTTGCATTTGGCTAGGGTCAGTGTCACTACTGGTAGCAGGAGGCCATACCTGGATCCTACAGAGGTTACACAGGCAGTCCAACTCCTCCAGGATGGCACATCAATACATGCCATTGCCAGAAGGTTTGCTATGTTTCCCAGCAGAGTCTCAAGAGCATGGAGGAGATTCCAGGAGACAGGCAGTTACTCTAGGAGAGCTGGACAGGGCCATAGAAGGTCCTTAACCCATCAGCAGGACTGGTATCTGCTCCTTTGTTCAAGGAGGAACAGGATGAGCACTGCCAGAGCCCTACAAAATAACTTCCAGGAGGCCACTGGTGTGAATGTCTCTGACCAAACAATCAGAAACAGATTTCATGAGGGTAGTCTGAGGGCCCAATGCCCTCTAGTGGGCCCTGTGCTCACTGCCTGGCACCATAGAGTTCAATTGGCTTTTGCCATTGAACACCAAAATTGGCAGGTAAGCCACTGGCGCCCTGTGCTTTTCACAGATGAAAACAAGCACATGTGACAGACATGAAAGGGTCTGGAGAAGTTGTGGAGAACGTTATGCTGCCTGTAACATCATTCAGCATGACTGTTTTGGTGGTGGGTCAGTGATGGTCTGGGGAGGCATTTCCGAGGAGGGACACACAGACCTCTACAGGCTAGAAAATGGCACCCAGACTGCCATTAGGTATCAGGATGAAATCATTGTCAGACCCTATGCTGGTGCAGAGAATGAAGGAATTGATACCATTGAATAGCCCCCATGCTCGCCTGACCTAAATCCAATAGAACACCTCTGGGATATCATGTTTTGGTCCATCTGACGCTGCCAGGTTGCACCTCAATCTGTCCAGGAGCTCAGTGATGTCCTGGTCCAGATCTGGAAGCAAATACCACAGGACACCATCCGTCGTCTCATTTGGAGCATGCCCCAATGTTGTTGGCATGCATACAAGCACGTGGGGGGCCTTACAAACTACTGAGTACCATTTTGAGTTGCTGCAATGAAAATTCAGCAAAATGGACTAGCCTGCTGCATATTTTTTTCACTTTGATTTTTGGGGTGTCTTTTAATTCAGTCTTCTATAGGTTGGTCATTTTAATTTCCATCAAATGATGGGCATCCTTACATTCCTAACCAGTCCATATCAGTATAGATATCCAGCATGATATTTTTCCCCATTGAGATCTGATGTGTTTTCAAAGTGTTCCTTAATTTTTTTGAGCAGTGTACTTTCTTAGGTGAATATTTACTTTGTTGAGTGAACAGTGGCATGTCTGTGAAACCTCTATCTGAATAATGTTTTCAACAAGGAACTGTGTGGAATTTTACAAACACTTTACCATATACTCATAAAGAGACCATGTTGGCAGACCACTAATTTTAACAAAATGTTTGCCATAAAATTACATACATATTTAACATATTTTATGTTTTGTTGTTTTACCTATAAAAGCCTCCCTTGTGTAGACATCAAAACGTCCAGAGACTGATGATGGGTGCCATTGTCTTGGATGTGATGTCAGCAACCCCAGCAGACTTAGAGCTGTCACAAACATGACACACTGTATTATTCTCCTTTTCTCTTTCCCCCAGCAGCTACAGAAAAGGTTATGTAGGGAAGTGAAGGGATGGGTACAGGAGCTGGGCCAACAAAGAGAGTAATTATACTCTCCCAGAAGAAGGGGTGCTGTGAAATTCAAGGCGCAAGGGGATTGTGTCTGGGATTTGAGTAGCCAAAGTTTTCAAGTAAGTTCAAAGGCACATTGCAAATAAATAAAAACATTTATGAAAAGGAAAAACACTGCAAGCAAACATTTAAAATACTTTGTTTTTCTGTGCTTTTACCTGCAGTTGTTTAGGCTTGTGACAGGGTTTCTTTAAAGTTAACATTTTATTGGAGACACACAAGGACTGTCACTGCCAAACTCATTTTGAAGAAGGGTCTAATAGTCAAGTTAATAACTTGGAACATATATGCATACATGCATATCTGTGTCAACATAAAAGTCAGCATAAAGTCAACACAAAAGTGTTTTTGTACTAAATCTGGTTCACTCAGAATCTTATGCACCTGTGCATGGTAGCCAATCAGCTTCTAACCTCAGCTTGCTCAATTAAGCTTCAGCAATAAAACCTGGAAGATGATTGGTTTCTATGTGGACATGCACAAAATTTTGAGT
Organism: Staurois parvus; assembly: GCF_062004578.1. NCBI lineage: Eukaryota > Metazoa > Chordata > Amphibia > Anura > Ranidae > Staurois > Staurois parvus. Next base: position 13,345,092 of record NW_028318039.1, on the reverse strand, counting down.
GAACTAGCTTTAGTAGATCAACCACAAAGTAACATATCCTTATTTGCATGCTTGTTTCAAGTAAAGTACTGAAAGAAGAGAGGAAACAGGACAGCCAGAAAACTAGAATTTGCAGAATGAGGTGTATCATTGACAGCTTCCACATCTCTTAAAAAGGTTTTCCTTAACTAGGAAATGCCCTAGGGTACTAAAGAACCATGAAAGCTGAATTCCAGGCAAAAATGAAAAAAATACTACAAGTGGAAAAGAATGAATCGTTATGGATTTTATTGCATTGCGCTATGCTGCTTATCTACACAGAAAAGTACTTACAGTGCTCAGTATAAATGAGTTCACCGAAACATATTTGTCAGAAAACTTTTACTTTTCTTTCAGAATCAACATTTTCTATGTGACACTATAATGCAAAATACTCCTACAAATGAGGGCCATTGATTGTAAACAAGATTTGTTAATTTGCACACACAAAAAGTATTTTTCCTAACAAATTCATTCAAGACCATGTTGCAAATAAAAACACCCCAATGAAAGTCTTAGGAGCACAGCTAGATTTTTTACAACAGAATTCTAATTAACTTGAATTCAACTACAGGTGAGTCTAATTATTCATTAAACAGGTGTCCAGCAGACAGCTAAATATAAAAGGGAGTTACTTAACAAAGAAAACCCCTTCCCATTTCATGCTGTCAACAATGGCACCACATGGAGGAGAAAAATCACAAGGACTGAGAAAAAAAATAATTTCTTTACAAGAAGAACAGCAAATCTTTACTTATTAGTCAGAATACTGTAGCAAACGTGATACAGAAATATAACACCTTGACATTAGCATTTGATGAAAAGGGTTGAAGGCAAGTTCAGTGCAGTTAGCTAAAGAAGTAGAAAGCCTAACTGGGGTGATTGTTTCCCGTGCCACTATATGGCGTAAACTGCAGAGGAATGGCATGCATGGGTGTCATTCATGAAGGAAGCCTCTCCTAAATCAAAAGTAAATGTGGTAGAATCCTCAACACACCCCTTCCAGCTATCCAATTCTAAATAGAAACCACTTTCCACACTAGAAAGTTGCAAACATCAAAAAATATTTTTTCTAAAAAGAATCAACCAACCCACCACTAGTGACACATTACCCTATTCGCACAATATTATAATCAACAATAATTAGTGCCTATCCAAATAATCAGTGTATTACCACATATACACTCTATGTATAAGTGTCCAATGTCTTATATTCCAAAAATTAAAAGAAAAAGAAAATGTCCCACTCGAAATCACTCTTTTGTATTGTTTGAAGATCCTCACAGGCCAGCTTCCACACAGACCCTCAAAAAAATCAAAAACTCCACATAGTGCATTACCATTAAAAAATATAGCACTCCACACATGTTTTATATAAGTGCAAAAATCTTAGAAAAAACAACCACAGCAACTTGTGCCACAACAATGATGTGTTACACTCAGTGTATTCACTACAATGATGTCTCACTTCTCATGCTTATAGATTATATACCCTTACCAGAGAACAAAATCTCAAAATCGTTGTAAGGTGCAATCTAGGGAAGTCCTCAACACTATTCAGCCTCCTTGTCTCCACTCTTCAATCTCATCCCCTCCTGGTATCACCAGCCAGTTCCCTGGTCACTCAGATCCATGCAGGATGTATGAGACAGTAATAGTGTAAATCCAAAAAATACCGTAAAATACACTTTAATATATCTGCTTACATGAATGTAATAACAATCGCGCATTTCAAGAAAAACCCCACTGCCTGGGGATTACCACGCAGCTCCTAGGTGGATATCCTCACGATTGCCCACTCCAAGATGGCCGCCGTATCACTTCCGGTTCCTGCTCCGTACGTCCAACGTCACATCCAATGACGCGTTTCGTCACATCCGGGACTTAATCTTAAGCCTCTCCTAAAGACCATGCACAAAAATCCCTTCTAGATAGTGCCAGGGCCCATGCTGAAAAAGAAGATTACTGGGACTCTCTACTCTGAAGTGATGAGATCATGTTTTTGGCACTGATGGTTTCAAAACTGTAAAGGTGAGTGTAGCAATTGTACGTACAGAGATGGAAGCGAACCTCCATTTTGCCAAAGGCCCTCCATCTTGTATCATTTCTACTCCAAATCAGCTTCCCCCCTCCCTCTCTGTTGAGTGACACGTGGTCCCTGTGTGCTGGGTTCAGAAGTGCACAGGCAATCAGGCACAGCGGGACAGCTTCATGTTTATAAATTCCAAATTAGCTGGTGCCCGGGTGTCTGTTAGCTTCTCAAGCTGAGATAATTGTAAAGCCATAAACCAGTCCTTCACTGGGTTTCAAACGCATTCCTAGGTAGCCGTAAAACAGGCCTCACATTTAAAACCCACTTTTCCCTATAATTTCATATCTTAAGGTAGGAAATAATTACATAAAAATAAAGCATATATTCGGATAGCTCAGTTTAATGCGAGTCGTCTGATATCTTACACCCCTAGTTGAAGTCTACAGGAGAGCAGAAAGCCATATAGTTCTAGCTGGAATAGTAAAATATGGCATGTTTGATATCTAGACGTTCAGCAGATGATTCTGCATATTAATCTATTCATGGATAGAATGTTACATGTACCCAGGGAAGGTTATTGACCATAGTATAACTTTGGAGGGATTTGGTCATAGTCTGAGTTCCCCGCCTACAACACCCCTCCCCAAATGAGGCAATTGGTTCTCTGCTGTAAGGAGACACCCTGCTGAGTTCCTAGAAAAAGGCTGTTATGCTTGGAGCAGTAAGTTGAAGAATTCTCCCTTTTAACATCGGAACCAACTTTGGGAGACGGTACCCTTTTGCTCTGAAACTTGATCTGCTTAACCCAGGACTTTTGACAAGTACTCTACCTCTCTAAACCTCCTTCTGCTATCTCTTTGCTGTGTTACTGCTCTCTGTGTATATATATATATATATATATATATATATATATATATATATATATAGGCTACCTCTTTTTCTGTAAGTACTTTGATTGCACCATTTTGACCTTTTTAGTAATAAACTGAACTGTTTCTAAAGCTCTTTAATGCAAACTAAGAATCCCTGTCTCTGAAGAGAGCTACTGTGTGTTTTTAAACCTCTATATACCTCTGCCTGCGGTGACAGTGGTATACAGCCGATTATTCAAACATCTTAGTGTTATTGCTAATATTATTATTATACAGTATTTATATAGCACCAAAAAGTTTGCTCAGCGGTGTACATTAGAGTGGGAGACAGTACATAAGACAATACAGTAACAATACAATACACGAGGGGTTCGAGGGCCCTGCTCCTTGGAGCTTACAATCTACAAGGGAGCCCAAGTTTCCTCCTTTTCTCTACAAAAAGACGGTGGTGGCAGTGTGAAGGGTTAATTGCATAACCCAATAATAATCACTCTCAGGCTGCAGGTACATAGATTGTGGTCCATTAGCTGGAAAATCTTTGTGCAGAGTGCAGCTGTGCGTGGCATTGTTACACATGTGACATCGTGGTTTTAGATTGGCTAGTCCTTCGGTCACGAGTTGGTGAGAAGGGCTGGGGGTCTGACGCTGCGATCGTCACAGTGAGGAGTACAAAGAAAAATGCATGGTGCCTACCGTGAAACATGGTGGTGGCAGTGTCCTTCCGTGGGGCTACATGAGTGCTGCTGTTGTCAGGGAGCTGCATTTCATTGATAGTCTCATGAATTCACAGATGTACTGTATATTGAAAGAGAAGATGCTGCCATCACTCCGTGCCCTTAGTCACCGTGCACTTATCCAACATGACAATGATCCAAAACACACATCTAAGGCCACTGCTGCATTTCTGAAGAACAGTGATTCAGTGGCCCAGTATGTCTCCTGATCTGAACGCAATCAAACACCTATGGGGAATTCTGAGGAGACAAGTTGAGCATCACTCTCCTTCCAGCATCCAGGCTCTAAAATAGGTTGTTCTTGAAGAATGGAAAAAGATCGATGTTGCAATATGTCGCCAACTTGTTCATTCCATGCCTAGAAGATTTGGTGCTGTCCTTACAAATCATGGAGACCATACAAAATACTAGATGTAGTAGTTTTTGTTGTGGGGTGTAATAATTTTTTGCATCAACTAATTTGAGTAAAACTGAAAATGTTGTAATCTAAGTCATATTATGTAGCTTACTTTCATATAATGAGCTAACCAAATATTCTATAAAACTCAGTTTTGTCAGAAATGTTGAGAATTGTTCTTGTGTTCACTGAAATATTGATTCAAAAGGGGTGTACTCATTTATGCTGAGCACTGTATGTTAAGGAGACCACAGAGATAACTTATCCATTCTGCAGCTGCTTCTTCACTATTCAGCCAGTGGATTGGGCAGAGATATGACAAACGTCTTGTGGTTATGCATTGTGGTAGAGTAAGAGGGTCACAAAGTGGATGAACATATTCACAAAGATTTGGAAGGTGAACCCTTTGTATTTCAAGTCTTTAATTAGCTGATTGGTCAGAGAACACTTTTGACTCTTTTTTTCACCATAATGTATGTTGCGTTATTCTTGATTCTAATTTCTGTTTTCCCTATTGGTTCAATAGTGCTGATGGCTAGACAGCCAAGTCAGTAGTTTTGGGCACTGGAGAGCTTTTCAATGTCAAGCGAGTCAGTAAAAGGCAATGGTATCAGCATTTCTGGCAAGTCTCCTATCTGTCATCATTTAAAATTATGACAGTAGAGATGGAAGGGATATTCATAATTATGTATCATGTTCTATGTTCAGAGTTTACTTTAGCAAATAGATGTCACTTTTTTCTTCATCATCATTGTTCAAAGAAGATTTAATGACTATTTAATGAATTTGAAAACATACTTTTACTCAGTTTAAAAACCCAATGCTCATTTTCTTTTATCAATGTTCTCTTTAATATTGCTTTAGTTACTTTTTAAAAAAGATGGATGAATGTGTCCAGCTTCAATTTGTCAAGGGTTTGGCAAACCTTTTTTAAATTTTGGCAAACCCAAACATGTTGGTGAATCCTACTAAAGTCTATAGGTGGCTATATAAGAGCCTAATAGGTTAATTAATGAATAAAAGACATAAGACGCTGGGTACTGCCATGGGGTACATGTACCAATGCAAAAAAACAAAACAAAAACAAAAGACAGTACAGCAGGGAAAGAGTCTATTCATGTGGCTTTCAGGGAAACATTGGAAATACACAATGGGGCTGATTTACTAAAACTGCAGATGGTAGCCAATCAGCCTTTAACTTCAGCTTTTTCAATTACGTTTTGACAAGAAAACGAGGAAGCTGATTGTTTTCTATGCAGAACTGCACCAGAATTTTCACTCTCCAGTTTTAGTAAATAACCCCCAATGTATTTAAATAACATGCTTTTGGGGTGCCTTAAATCTGTTATGGAACAGAGCAATTTTCATGGACAGTCTCAGTGACAGTGTATATTGAAAGCGCATACTGTATATGACACTTGTGCACAAAATGTTTGTGCAAAATTTTAAAAAAATCCACCTAAAGAACATTTTATAATGCCATCTACTCTAGCAGATATTGGGCACAATTCACTAAGCGGTATCTTACCAGCGTCAATCACAATGCCCCCCGCCGCCGCTACCGACGCTGCCCGAAAAAAAAAAAAAAAAAAAAGGCTCCGCTTTCGACGCTGGCTGACAGCTCCTAAATATATAAGGGGAGGGGCTACCCAGTGACATCACATGTATGACCCCACCCCCTGTGACGTCATAGACCAGGAGCTCCCTCTACACCCTGAGTGCTGCCCATCTAGACAGATACTTGTCTTTCTACTCAATCCAGCAATCTTTACTGTGAATGCCTGTATGGTGTAGCACTGCCTTGTTACATAAATGTCATGCTCTTTATGTGCATGTGACAGCCCTATTCATTCTTACAGGTAAATTGCACTCTGCTAAGCCACTGGAGGCTGTAATGAGTAAAGCATACCTATAGGAAGAACAGGGCTGTGGCACACTTGCATAATGTGAGGATGACTTTCGCTTGACAGGCAGTGCAGAATTGGCCAGGGCGGCGCACAGCAAACACCACATACTTGAGGAGCACATTGTATTTCAGGAGTATTTTTCAAGATGGGCAGCACTCAGGGGGTCAAGGGAAATTGATTACCAATTACAGTTGTCCTTTATTTCCTGGATGCAAATACATGGTTGTGCATTTATATTTTGGCCTCTCTTTCTCCTCAAAAACTGCACTGCCACTAGTCAATTATTACACTGGTATATCATGTCCATTATTCCCCATGAGAGTTTAGTAGAAATTGACCAAGAGCAGTACAGTGTTGAATCAGAGAAAATAGAGACAGCTTCAGTGAACTGCTGAATTTCTGTCTGCTGATCTAAGCAGGTCTATTACCACTTGATGGAAAATAATGTATCACTACTAAAACTGTCCAAAAAACGAAAATCAGCTTGGGGTGATGCTGCTGTGTGTAAGCCAAGCTAATTGTAAAAAAAAAAAGAAATCAACTCCATGGTCATATGTCCACTGCCAAAGTGCATTGTCACTGAGGCTTTCCATGCAAATTGGACCATAACACCATGTATAGCTGTAAGGCATCTCCCAGACCTAATATTTATAGGTAAAGTTGATCAAGGGAATATCTGACTGCCTTTTGAGGGATCAGGAAGAATTTTTTCCCTTGCTGGAGCAAAATGGATAATGCTTTATTGTTTTATTTTACCTTCTTTTGTATCAACTGTGAGTATGCGATTGTGTATATGGAGGTTTTCTATTTACAGTATGTATGTGTGTGTTTTTTTTCTGTGGGTTGAACTGGATAGACTCGTGTTTTTTTTCAACCAGCTTAACTATGTAACTATGTAAACCTGTAATTTAATATATTATGTTGCTCTTGAAGTTGCATAAAAAACCCTCTCCTTGCTGTGTAAGTTATATTTTTTATTTTTAAAATTAGCACACATCCCTATGGCAGTGCCCAGCTTTTCATGCCTTTTTTTACTATATGCACTGAGGGAGATTTACTAAAACTGGTGCACACAAGATCTGGTGCAGCTGTACATAGTAACCAATCAGCTTCTACATATTATTGTCAAAGCTTAATTGAACAAGCTGAAGTTAGAAGCTAATTGGTTACTATGCTCAGCTGCACCTGAATCTGCATGCATCCTTTTTAGTAAATCTGCAGGAAAATAGCACTTTCCCTTTAAATGCTCTCAAATCAATCAAACATAAAATAATTTACAAATAAATGCCTGAGGTGAATAAATCATTAAATATGTGAGCAAATAAATATATAAAAAAAATTCATACCAAATTAAGTGCTCACATACTGTATATAATAGGTTGTCATGAATAAAGTGCATTAGTGTGCAATTAATGAATAAATGTAAATAAAACAAATGTTTAAATTAATGCTCAAAGTCTTAAATTGTGCTGTGAAATCACTGCCAAACATGTGTTCCTCCACATGCTCCACCACTTCCAGGTGTACAAACTTCTTATTAGAGATGTAGGACCTTTAGCCTGCAACATTGGAAAGCCTCTCTTCTTCCCACCCATCGAATACAATCACCTTTATAATTTTATTTCTTAAAAAGGAAACAACTGGGTTGGAGGCTTAGGAAAAGGCTTTATTACTATGAGAGTCATGCCACTGAAGAGACTGCTCTTTTTGTCTTCCAGCAGTGGATCTTTTATTTTTGGAATGCACAAAATGGTCTCTTACTTATGCAGTCAGTCAGTGAATTTCATCTTCAGAGTATTGCTTAGTTCTGACTCCACAGTTTATGCAACTAGATTTCAGGAGCTATTTTAGCTTGGTGGGCATCTTCCCCAGGTGTTGGTGTCTGGTTATTTATTTATTGTAATTAGGGATTCACCTATGCATTAATTATATAGCTCTGATAGCTAAGCTTTGTGACTATAAATTTTCACAGAGATAAGATAATCATGTAAAACCCTATTGCTATTATGTAAATTGGAGTTTTGTTTGATCAAATCTGATGTGAATAATAGATTTGTATTAGAATTAGGGTGTTAAGATTTTTGGGAGAAACAAAAACAATAAAAATCTTACTTAGGTAAGGTACCTGCTCCCTGTACTTATTTTTTGCCTTTGCATGTAGGTACAAAACCATACAAATAGAAATATAGGGGAGCAATTTGTGTGTTAGTAATAAGACATATTTTGTCAATGATGCCTTCCAGCATTATTATTATTTTGGGGACATGTAGCCTAGTATGGTTCAAGAAGAGGTGGCAGCACAATGTTCCCCGTTGTAAATCCAATGTCATTTACATCAAGCAGCAATGTACCGTAGGTCCAACGTCAATCATCATGAGAAATGCCTTGCCAACACGAAGACTACCTTAAATATTTTATTTTTGTTAATGCATATGTATGGTAAGGATGTTTGACATGTGAAAAAAGAGCTGCACTAAAAATATAAATCACTATAAACATATAAAATAAATACTTGTAAAACACTTGAGATAACACAGATGTGTATAAACAATCAGATAACAATCAGTGCATCCACTACTCCAGTTAACACAGATGGCAAATGATACAATAAATATAAAAACAAATAAAAGGTTACAAAAACGAATTTATATAAGCAATAAATATGTCAATATAACCCATAAAATACACCCACATAATATGCATAATATTATAAGAAAAACATATACAGTATATAAAAATCAGGTAAGTAAAATTAAAATAATTAAAGAGAAAACCGGGGGGGGGGGGGCGTGACTGGCAGCCGAAGGAGATGACCGATTTGGTGAGAGAGCTCCAGGAGCCGCTGATAGTCTCCATGATTGCAAAGCAACGAGGGGGAGTACAACATACCCTCTAGCCCTATCCAGCACCCCAACACAGTGGAGCTCGCTATCAGACCCATGAGGAAGCAAAAGATCAAGGTGGGACCCCACAAACTAACACCTCTTCTCCCCAAGATGGCGCTGATGCCAGCAGATCTCCGGCCTCACAGACAAGAAGGGAGAGTGACAGACCACGCTTCTCTCCCCAACAAAACAACCATAAAGGATCTGCAAGGAGCACACCAACAAGCAGCCCACAAAAATACAGACAGCGCTGCTCATCAGACCCTCAGCAGATAGGTGAGCAATTTAATGATTCTTTCTCAAATAACAACACTAGAGAATTCATAGAGCACCTTGAAGACTTTCCAGCTGATGATCTACCTTTGACAACCTCTGTCTTGAAAGACATGCTTCTAACTCTCAAAGGCTCATTACATAAGGATATGATGAGCTTTATGCCACAAGTGAATGCAGAGATGGATGCTTTGGGAGAAAGTGTGGGTCATGTGGAATCTAAAATGGGTGAGTTTGCTACAGCACATAACGAGTTAGTGGATGCCCACAATGACACAGAGGAAGAGTTGAAAGCTCTAAAGATGAAGATAGCGGACTTAGAGGACTGCTCACGCAGAAACAATATTAAATTCAGAGGAGTGGCAGAGACTGTTCTTGCTGCGGATCTCAGAAGATATGTGCAGCAAATCTCCACAGTGCTACAGGAAACACCAGAAAGAGAAGTGATAACTGACCGTGCACATAGACTGCCAAAACCTTCTTTCCTCCCTGGTCATGTCCCTAGGGACATTATTTCTAAAATTCATTGGGAGTTCCCCACCAAACTATTAATCACTAAATATAATCGTTTGAGTATGGTTGGCTTGGAAGAAGAACATTTCCAACTAGCTAAGAATTGGGGAATACTACCCACAGAAAAAGAGCAAATACATTCTAGTTCCCCTCCTGGTAGAATATGTCCTGAGTGGGAACAAGTCTCTGGATGATGCAATTTTACTCTTCGTCTGTGCAAAATAAGTGTTGCTTATAATGTTATCAGTGGAACTGTTCCCTATTTGTTCTTTCTCCATGCTCTTGGGAACATACCCCCAGTAGTAAGAAGTGATATGATCATCCAATTCTATTTAATAGCTGTTCACACTGTTTTCAATAAGTTTTATTTATATCTTTTTAATAGTTTTTTGAGATAGGCACCAACATCCAACAATCCATATGTAATTCACGCATTTAAACGGAGGAGCCTATCTTTTCAAGAGCTTACCAACCACCAGCAAGTATATATGGGATCCGTGAGTACTGTTACATGTTCTGTAATGGACACTATGAACTATTTCATTAGCTCAATCGATGGTGACAATTAGAGATGAGCGAATTTCTCAAAAATTCGATTCGGCTGATTCGGCGAATTCCAGTGTGAAATTCGATTCGATGCGAATTTCTTCGCTACGAAGATGACTTATAAAAAGGGTTTCTAGGCTTCAGAGAGCCTTTAAATTAGTGCAGAACACTGTACCTTTAATTTAAATGCCCTTGGAGATGAGGAAAGAGAAGGAGAAGGAGAAGGATGAGAAGAAGGAGAAGGATGAGAAGAAGGAGAAGGAGAAGGATGAGAAGAAGGAGAAGGAGAAGGATGAGAAGAAGGAGAAGGAGAAGGATGAGAAGAAGGAGAAGGAGAAGGATGAGGAGAAGGAGAAGGATGAGAAGAAGGAGAAGGATGAGAAGAAGGAGAAGGATGAGAAGAAGGAGAAGGATGAGAAGATGGAGAAGGAGAAGGATGAGAAGAAGGAGAAGGAGAAGGATGAGAAGAAGGAGAAGGATGAGAAGAAGGAGAAGGATGAGGAGAAGGAGAAGGATGAGAAGAAGGAGAAGGATGAGAAGAAGGAGAAGGATGAGAAGAAGGAGAAGGATGAGAAGAAGGAGAAGGATGAGAAGAAGGAGAAGGAGAAGGATGAGAAGAAGGAAAAGGAGAAGGAGAAGGAGAAGCAGAAGGAGAAGGATGAGAAGAAGGAAAAGGAGAAGGATGAGAAGATGGAGAAGGAGAAGGATGAGAAGAAGGAGAAGGAGAAGGATGAGAAGAAGGAGAAGGAGAAGGATGAGAAGATGGAGAAGGAGAAGGATGAGAAAAAGGAGAAGGAGAAGGATGAGAAGAAGGAGAAGGAGAAGGATGAGAAGAAGGAGAAGGAGAAGGATGAGAAGAAGGAGAAGGAGAAGGATGAGAAGAAGGAGAAGGAGAAGGATGAGAAGAAGGAGAAGGAGAAGGATGAGAAGAAGGAGAAGGATGAGAAGAAGGAGAAGGATGAGAAGAAGGAGAAGGAGAAGGATGAGAAGAAGGAGAAGGATGAGAAGAAGGAGAAGGATGAGAAGAAGGATGAGAAGAAGGATGAGAAGAAGGATGAGAAGAAGGAGAAGGATGAGAAGAAGGACAGTTCTGTGACAGTTTCTGTCTATTTCTGACAGTTCTGGGACATTCACTCCATACAGCTGTTTCAACCGCTGTATGGAGGGAATGTCATGGAACTGTCAGAAATAGACTATTAATGACAGTTCTGGGACTGTCCTTCCATGCAGCGGTTGAAACATTGTATGTATTTGTTTCCATAAATGGATCCATTTATGGAAACAAATACATACAATGTTTCAACCGCTGTATGGAAGGACAGTCCCAGAACTGTCATTAATAGTCTATTTCTGACAGTTCTATGACATTCCCTCCATACAGCGGTTGAAACAGCTGTATGGAGTGAATGTCCCAGAACTGTCAGAAATAGACTATTTATGACAGTTCTGGGACTGTCCTTCCATACAGCGGTTGAAACATTGTATGTATTTGTTTCCATAAATGGATCCATTTATGGAAACAAATACATACAATGTTTCAACCGCTGTATGGAAGGACAGTCCCAGAACTGTCATTAATAGTCTATTTCTGACAGTTCTGGGACATTCACTCCATACAGCTGTTTCAACCGCTGTATGGAGGGAATGTCATGGAACTGTCAGAGTCCCAGAACTGTCATTAATAGTCTATTTCTGACAGTTCCATGACATTCCCTCCATACAGCGGTTGAAACAGCTGTATGGAGTGAATGTCCCAGAACTGTCAGAAATAGACTATTTATGACAGTTCTGGGACATTCACTCCATACAGCGGTTGAAACATTGTATCTATTTTTTTCCATAAATGACATTCTGCAGATACACTTAGAGGAGCGCTGCAGATACACTTTTTGCCGGCTTGGAATTATTCTTATTTTCATCCTACTTCTTCTTTTTCTTCTTATGAGGATGAGGATGAGGATGAAGAAGAAGAAGTAGGATGAAAATAAGATTAATTCCAAGCCGGCAAAAAGTGTATCTGCAGCGCTCCTCTAAGTGTATTTGCAGAATGTCATTTATGGAAAAAAATAGATACAATGTTTCAACCGCTGTATGGAGTGAATGTCCCAGAACTGCCATAAATAGTCTATTTCTGACAGTTCTGGGACATTCACTCCATACAGCTGTTTCAACCGCTGTATGGAGGGAATGTCATAGAACTGTCAGAAATAGACTATTAATGACAGTTCTGGGACTGTCCTTCCATACAGCGGTTGAAACATTGTATGTATTTGTTTCCATAAATGGATCCATTTATGGAAACAAATACATACAATGTTTCAACCGCTGTATGGAAGGACAGTCCCAGAACTGTCATTAATAGTCTATTTCTGACAGTTCCATGACATTCCCTCCATACAGCGGTTGAAACAGCTGTATGGAGTGATTGTCCCAGAACTGTCAGAAATAGTCTATTTCTGACAGTTCTGGGACATTCACTCCATACAGCTGTTTCAACCGCTGTATGGAGGGAATGTCATGGAACTGTCAGAAATAGACTATTAATGACAGTTCTGGGACTGTCCTGCCATACAGCGGTTGAAACATTGTATGTATTTGTTTCCATAAATGGATCCATTTATGGAAACAAATACATACAATGTTTCAACCGCTGTATGGAAGGACAGTCCCAGAACTGTCATTAATAGTCTATTTCTGACAGTTCTATGACATTCCCTCCATACAGCGGTTGAAACAGCTGTATGGAGTGAATGTCCCAGAACTGTCAGAAATAGACTATTTCTGACAGTTCTGGGACTGTCCTTCCATACAGCGGTTGAAACATTGTATCTATTTTTTTCCATAAATGACATTCTGCAAATACACTTAGAGGAGCGCTGCAGATACACTTTTTGCCGGCTTGGAATTAATCTTATTTTCATCCTACTTCTTCTTCTTCATCCTCATCCTCATAAGAAGAAAAAGAAGAAGTAGGATGAAAATAAGAATAATTCCAAGCCGGCAAAAAGTGTATCTGCAGCGCTCCTCTAAGTGTATCTGCAGAATGTCATTTATGGAAAAAAATAGATACAATGTTTCAACCGCTGTATGGAGTGAATGTCCCATAACTGTCAGAAATAGTCTATTTCTGACAGTTCTGGGACATTCACTCCATACAGCTGTTTCAACCGCTGTATGGAGGGAATGTCATAGAACTGTCAGAAATAGACTATTAATGACAGTTCTGGGACTGTCCTTCCATACAGCGGTTGAAACATTGTATCTATTTGTTTCCATAAATGGATCCATTTATGGAAACAAATAGATACAATGTTTCAACCGCTGTATGGAAGGACAGTCCCAGAACTGTCATTAATAGTCTATTTCTGACAGTTCTATGACATTCCCTCCATACAGCGGTTGAAACAGCTGTATGGAGTGAATGTCCCAGAACTGTCAGAAATAGACTATTTATGACAGTTCTGGGACTGTCCTTCCATACAGCGGTTGAAACATTGTATCTATTTTTTTCCATAAATGACATTCTGCAAATACACTTAGAGGAGCGCTGCAGATACACTTTTTGCCGGCTTGGAATTAATCTTATTTTCATCCTACTTCTTCTTCTTCATCCTCATCCTCATAAGAAGAAAAAGAAGAAGTAGGATGAAAATAAGAATAATTCCAAGCCGGCAAAAAGTGTATCTGCAGCGCTCCTCTAAGTGTATCTGCAGAATGTCATTTATGGAAAAAAATAGATACAATGTTTCAACCGCTGTATGGAGTGAATGTCCCAGAACTGTCATAAATAGTCTATTTCTGACAGTTCTGGGACATTCGCTCCATACAGCTGTTTCAACCGCTGTATGGAGGGAATGTCATAGAACTGTCAGAAATAGACTATTAATGACAGTTCTGGGACTGTCCTTCCATACAGCGGTTGAAACATTGTATCTATTTGTTTCCATAAATGGATCCATTTATGGAAACAAATAGATACAATGTTTCAACCGCTGTATGGAAGGACAGTCCCAGAACTGTCATTAATAGTCTATTTCTGACAGTTCTATGACATTCCCTCCATACAGCGGTTGAAACAGCTGTATGGAGTGAATGTCCCAGAACTGTCAGAAATAGACTATTTCTGACAGTTCTGGGACTGTCCTTCCATACAGCGGTTGAAACATTGTATGTATTTGTTTCCATAAATGGATCCATTTATGGAAACAAATACATACAATGTTTCAACCGCTGTATGGAAGGACAGTCCCAGAACTGTCATTAATAGTCTATTTCTGACAGTTCCATGACATTCCCTCCATACAGCGGTTGAAACAGCTGTATGGAGTGATTGTCCCAGAACTGTCAGAAATAGTCTATTTCTGACAGTTCTGGGACATTCACTCCATACAGCTGTTTCAACCGCTGTATGGAGGGAATGTCATGGAACTGTCAGAAATAGACTATTAATGACAGTTCTGGGACTGTCCTTCCATACAGCGGTTGAAACATTGTATGTATTTGTTTCCATAAATGGATCCATTTATGGAAACAAATACATACAATGTTTCAACCGCTGTATGGAAGGACAGTCCCAGAACTGTCATTAATAGTCTATTTCTGACAGTTCTATGACATTCCCTCCATACAGCGGTTGAAACAGCTGTATGGAGTGAATGTCCCAGAACTGTCAGAAATAGACTATTTATGACAGTTCTGGGACTGTCCTTCCATACAGCGGTTGAAACATTGTATCTATTTTTTTCCATAAATGACATTCTGCAAATACACTTAGAGGAGCGCTGCAGATACACTTTTTGCCGGCTTGGAATTAATCTTATTTTCATCCTACTTCTTCTTCTTCATCCTCATCCTCATAAGAAGAAAAAGAAGAAGTAGGATGAAAATAAGAATAATTCCAAGCCGGCAAAAAGTGTATCTGCAGCGCTCCTCTAAGTGTATCTGCAGAATGTCATTTATGGAAAAAAATAGATACAATGTTTCAACCGCTGTATGGAGTGAATGTCCCATAACTGTCAGAAATAGTCTATTTCTGACAGTTCTGGGACATTCACTCCATACAGCTGTTTCAACCGCTGTATGGAGGGAATGTCATAGAACTGTCAGAAATAGACTATTAATGACAGTTCTGGGACTGTCCTTCCATACAGCGGTTGAAACATTGTATCTATTTGTTTCCATAAATGGATCCATTTATGGAAACAAATAGATACAATGTTTCAACCGCTGTATGGAAGGACAGTCCCAGAACTGTCATTAATAGTCTATTTCTGACAGTTCTATGACATTCCCTCCATACAGCGGTTGAAACAGCTGTATGGAGTGAATGTCCCAGAACTGTCAGAAATAGACTATTTCTGACAGTTATGGGACATTCCCTCCATACAGCGGTTTCCGGCAAAAAGTGTATGTGCAGAGTTCCTCTATTCTGCAGATACACTTAGAGGAGCTCTGCAGATACACTTAGAGGAGCTCTGCACATACACTTTTTGCCGGCTTGGAATTATTCTTATTTTCATCCTACTTCTTCTTCTTCTTCTTCTTCATCCTCATCCTCATCCTCTTCTTCTTCTTCTGAGGATGAGGATGAGGATGAAGAAGAAGAAGAAGAAGAAGAAGTAGGATGAAAATAAGATTAATTCCAAGCCGGCAAAAAGTGTATGTGCAGAGCTCCTCTAAGTGTATCTGCAGAATAGAGGAACTCTGCACATACACTTTTTGCCGGCTTGCAATTATTCTTATTTTCATCCTACTTCTTCTTCTTCTTCTTCTTCTTCTTCTTCATCCTCTTCTTCTTCTTCTGAGGATGAGGATAAAGAAGAAGAAGAAGAAGAAGAAGTAGGATGAAAATAAGATTAATTCCAAACAGGCAAAAAGTGTATGTGCAGAGCTCCTCTAAGTGTATCTGCAGAATAGAGGAACTCTGCACATACACTTTTTGCCGGCTTGGAATTATTCTTATTTTCATCCTACTGCTTCTTCTTCTTCTTCATCCTCATCCTCATCCTCAGAAGAAGAGGATGAGGATGAGGATGAAGAAGAAGAAGAAGAAGAAGAAGTAGGATGAAAAGAAGAATAATTCCAAGCCGGCAAAAAGTGTATGTGCAGAGTTCCTCTATTTCTGACAGTTCTCTCACAGCTTCTTCACATGTACAGCGGTTGAAACATCTGTATCCTAAATGGAAACTAATAGATACAAATTGTATCTATTAGTTTCCATTTAGGATACAGATGTTTCAACCGCTGTACATGTGAAGAAGCTGTGAGAGAACTGTCAGAAATAGAGGAACTCTGCACCTACACTTTTTGCCGGCTTGGAATTATTCTTCTTTTCATCCTACTTCTTCTTCTTCTTCTTCATCCTCATCCTCATCCTCTTCTTCTGAGGATGAAGATGAAGAAGAAGAAGAAATAGGATGAAAAGAAGAATAATTCCAAGCCGGCAAAAAGTGTATGTGCAGAGTTCCTCTATTTCTGACAGTTCTCTCACAGCTTCTTCACATGAACAGTGGTTGAAACATCTGTATCCTAAATGTAAACTAATAGATACAATGTTTCAACCGCTAAACATGTGTTCCTTCTGTCAGAGAACTGTCAGAAATAGCGGAGCTCACTGCAGGGACACTTTTGCCGGCTGATCGGGAAATGTTCGATTCGCGCACCCGAAGTAGGCAAAATTTCGGTTTCGCCGCGAATCGAATATTTCCTGAAATTCGACTCGAATTCCGGTTCGCCTGGTTCGATTCGCTCATCTCTAGTGACAATACACCTCACATTTTCTATACATTAATCTGTTCCTGCCCTGCCTATAGTAAAATGATGGCCGGGCAGGCCTTTCGTCCCTCCGGGAGAGCATCATATGATGTCCTCCCGGTCATGCCCCTCGTGCACGCCCCCGGCGGTATGCAGAATGCCGATCTCTAGTCTGCTGTATCCCATGGACACAGCACTTCCCTGATGCAGTTAAACAGCCAATGAAATTGGCTGTTTACCATGTGATCAGCTGTGTCCTATCACAGCCCATCACAAGTATAAACAAACAGCAGTAACTTGCTGTTATTGCTTCTCCTCTTTACACACGGATCCTGTGTGAGAAGGAGAAGGTGAACAGTGAGTTACCACATTCAGTACTGTGCACCACACTGCCCTGATTGCCTTCAGATTGCTCTGATTGCCTGTCACAGCTGCCCATCAGTGTACCTGTCACAGCTGCCCATCAGTGTACCTGTTGCCAGCCCATCAGTGTACCTGTTGCCAGCCCATCAGTGTACCTGTCGCTAATCCATCAGCATACCTGTCACCAGCCCATCAGCGTACCTGTCGCCAGTCTGTCAGCGTACCTGTTGCTAACTCCTCAGCATACCTGTTGCTAGACCATCATTGTACCTGTCAGCACAGCCCATCACGTACCTGTCAGCACAGTCCATCATGTACCTGTCAGCACAGCTCATCAGTGTACCTGTTGTACAGGACATCACTTACCTGTCAGCACAGCCCATCAGTATACCTGTCAGCAGAGCCCATCAGTGTACCTGTCAGCACAGCCCATCAGTGTACCTGTCAGCACAGCCCATCAGTGTACCTGTCAGCACAGCCCATCAGTGTACCTGTAGTGCAGCCGGTCAGTGTATCTGTCTGTACAGCCCATCAGCGTACTTGTCTTGTCAGCACAGCCCATCACATACCTGTCGTGCAGACCATCAGTGTACCTGTCGTGCAGCCTATCAGCACGGCCCATCAGTGTACCCATCAGGACAGCCCATCAGTGTACCTTTCGTGCAGCCTATTAGCATCAATGTCAGTACAGTCCATCAGTGTACCTGTCAGCACATCAATTAGGGAAGCCTATTAGTGTACCTGTCAGCGCATACACTAGTGCAACCTATTAGTGTACCTGTCATCAGTGCAGCCTAATCAGTGTACCCATAACAGAGCGTCCATCACTGCTGCCCATCAGCAGTGTACCCATCACAGTTGCCTGTCATACAGCCAAGATGTCAAAAAAAATTTTCACTAGTGAGGCAGCTTTCAAAATCCTCAGCATGATGGATGAGAGCAGCGGGCACCTCTCAGCGTCCAATTCCGATTCGGAATACAAGCCAGTATAAAGCAATGGATCGGTGACAAAATCGGAAAAGGAAGAAGTCCCTCCTAAAAGAATAAGACTCTCTGAAGAGCAGCCAACCACGAGCAGTGCCAATGTATCAGCACCATTACACCCAAATGGTCAATCGGCAAATGCCAAAAGAGCTAGACCCCAGGATGAAAGGCCCAGTACCAGCACTGGAATATGATGCCAGACTCCAAGAGTCAGGGCCCAAACATACCTCCCAAGTGCTCTGGCAAACCCTTTATGGCTGCCTTCCAGCTCAGGATCAGCAACAATCCCCCCTTTCACTTCACAACGAGGCATGCAGCCCAACATAAAAATTTTTTCCCTGCTTGATTTTTTAAATTTATTTTCCCTGATAATTTCCTTCATTTTATTGTAGATCAGGCTAACCTGTTTGTCCAACAATATATTGCAGACAACCCCAATTCATGCTATGCCTGTCCATTTGAATGGAGATGGCTAACAATAGAGGAGTTTAAATTGTTTTTGTGCCTTACGATCAACATGGGACTTACAAAAAATAATAAATTACATTCATATTGGTCCACCCACCCCATCCATCACAATCCTATCTTTTCAGCTGTAATGTCCAGGTCACTCTATGACATGATAATGTTGGTCCTGCATTTCAGTGATAATTTCCAGTGCCCTCCTCGAGATCAGCCTGGCTATGACAAACTATATAAAATTTGCCCGCTAATTCATTTTTTTTATAAAATATTTGCTGAACTTTATGTCCCTGACCAAAATATCTGGGTGGACAAATCCCTTGTCCACTTTACTGGCCAGCAGGGAATCAAGCAATAGATTCCCAGTAAAATTTTCAGGTATGGACTGAAGCTCAATAAGCTCTGTGAAAGTGCCATGGGATATGTGCATACATTCCGCATGTATGAAGGCAAAGACTCCCAGCTCTAGCCCCCAGGGTGCCCAACCTACATTGGCACAAGTAGAAAAATTGTCTGGGACCTGGTTTTTCCACTTTTCCAAAGGGTATCACATCTACCTAGACAATTATTACACAAGCCCGCCCCTTTTCCACCACTTGTACCTTGAGAAAATGATGGCCTGTGGTACCACCCGAACAAACAGAAAGGGCTTCCCACAAAATTTAGTGAACACAAGGCTACAAAGGGGGGAGTCTGCAAGTCTGAGGAGCGAGGAAGTGTTGGCCGTGAAGTGGAGGGATAAAAGAGATGTTTACTCCCTGTCCACTATCCACAATGACACCATGGTGGAAATTCACGGAAGTGGAGGTCCTATCCGAATGCCAGAGTGTATCTACAATTACAATCGGTTCATGGGGAGGGGAATTTAAACGATCAGATGCTGCAGCCCTATTTATCAACAAGGAAGTCTTCTGGTATAAAAAAGTTCCATTATTAATGCATACATCATCTATCAAAAGTCAATGGAAAGACCTACCACCTTCCTCAAATTTAAAGAAGATGTCGTCACCTAAACTATCAGCAAGGATCTCCACCACAAAGCATTCGCTCCGATTGTGTCAGCAGACTTTGTAAACGCCATTTCCCTGAGAACATTCCACCATCAGAAACAGGAAGAAGATGCCAAAAGAAATGTAGGGTATGCTATGCTTCAGAGACTGCATCCGACGTTATCACACGTTAGTAAATTATTAGTTCCCCATATTTCTAACAGCCTGCAATATCCCCATTTTTATTACCATGCTTCTGCCTTCCTTCTTAACTGACCCTGCCCTGTTTACCAACAATGCCTCTGCCTGCCGTCTGAATTGTTGCTAAACCACATTTCTGCCTTCCACCTGAACTGACCCTGGCCTGTTTATCGACTATGCTTCTGCCTACCATCTGGATTGTGGGAAAAAATTACAACTTCAAAAAACTCACCATATCTTTTACTAAATACCTTGGACTGTCTAATTTCCAAAAAGGGGTCTGTCAGGGATCCCCTCGATCCCCGCCGCGTTGGTCCCGGCGCAGGCGCAGTATGCCGCCCGGCGCAGGGACTCGAGCACTGGTTCCGGGCCGGCCGCGGCGTTCGAGTTCGCGCATGCGCAGTAGAAGCCGCGGCCGCCCGCTGGGCACCAATGGCAGCGCAGGGCGGGATATTTAAACGACCCTGAGCTGTCATTCAGTGCCTTCTGGTCTTTCCTGCATTCTGAATCCTGTGAACCTGTACCCTGTAAGTTATTGACCCGGATTGAACCTGACCTTGCTGTTTTCGCCTGTTCTGACCCTTGCTTTGCCTGACCTCTCTCCTGAATGCCCCCTATTGGATTTGACCTGCTGTTGCTGACCTGGCGTGTGACCCGACCATTCTATGCCCGCTGCCTTGTACCTTGCCGCCCTCTCTGTTACCGACCCGGCCCGTCTGACCCTGCTCATCCATCCATCCATCCCGTGCAGTGGGGTCTTCTGACCTCCTCACATCAGACTCTTCCCCGTGGGAGCCCCTTGCGCATACTACTACCACTGACGGACGCACCCGGTAGTCACGACCTGGTCTCAGGGAGCTCCAAGTCCATCCCCACCATCAGGGGCCCTGGTGAACAAGCACCCTGGGACTTAGACTCCGTGCGCTGGGGACGCCTATTCAGTGGAGTGCTAGTAGTACCGCCGGGCGGTCCCTTACAGGGTCATTCAGGGGATCGGGTGTGATCAATTTTCAATGATTGGTGCCATAGCTTGTAGACTCTATAACTTCCATATGGACTAAACAATATACAATGATTTGGGTTATTTTTCCAAAGAAATGTAGCAGTATAAATTTTTGCCTAAAATTATGAAGAAAAATTATTTATTTGCAAAATATTATAATAGAAACAAAAAAAACTTTCAGTCTTTTTTCATTTATAGTGAAGAAAATAAAAAACCCAGTGGTGATTATTTACCCCCAAAAGAAAGCTCTATTTGTGTCAAAAAAATTTCATATGGGTACAGTGTTGCATGACTGCACAATTGTCAATCAAAGTGCGACAGCACTGAAAGCTGTAAATTAGTCTGGGCAGGAAGGGGGTAAAAGTGTCTTGGTGGTTAAAATGATCTTGAAGATAGTTTCAATGAATGTTCATGGCCTCAATAGTCCCTTTAAGTGCCAAATGATGTGTAAAGAAGCGCAAAACTGCACGTGGATGTAATCTGTGTTCAAGAAACTCATTTCCAGGCCCTCAAAGTGCCTAAATGCTCACATAGAGTCTTTCCTCACATATTTACAGCTAACGCTAAAGTAAAAAACAAAGGAGTTTTGATTTTGATCAAACACTCAGTTTCATTTACACTCCATTCTTTGGAATCAGATCAAAAGGGCAGGTATTTGATTCTGGTTTGTGAGCTAAATAATATTCTGTATACAATTGTGAATATATACGCCCCCAATGTGAAACAAATTTCCTATCTGAATTCACTAAGGAAAAAAGTATCTAAGATACAAAGAGGGTTTTTACTATGTTGTGGTGATTTTAACTTCATGGTTGATAAAACCCTCGATGTCTCGGGCACTTCACCTAACTCAAAGCACAGAATATCTTTCCTTTTGAAGGAAGCCAGCTTATATGACACATGGCGATGTCTGAAAAAGATTTCACTTACTACTCTGCACCTCACAAATCTTGCTCATGGATTGACTTTTTCCTAACGGATCTCCAGTTACTAAAAAAAAATGTCTAAAGCAAATATACACCCCCTGACTTGGTCAGACCATGCACCAATTTCACCAGTGTTTCTCTGGCGAACATATCCTTGTTCACTAAAGCTGCTAATTGCTCGAGCATTCATAAGGACCTTAAAGAACTTTTTCAACTGAATGCATCATCTGACACTGTTTTTAATATAGGGTGTACCCATAAGGCTTACTGTAGAGAGCTTATGATTAAATTGTCTTCACAGAAAAGGAGGCGAAGTAAACAAGCACTACCTGAGATTCTAGATAAAATCACCAATCTGGAATCTAATCACAAAAATCTATTTCCACACACATTCTGCACGATCTGCAAAAATGTAGGCATGAAAAATTCCTTAAAAGGTCTAAAGCCACCTACTACACACAAGGCAATAAATCAGTAAACTGCTTGCCCATTATATTAAAACCAAACAATCTAAATCTAAAATATCTTCCATGGAAGATGTCACATCTACCAAAATAGTGGAAGCATTTAGATCATATTACACTCAATTATATAATCTTAACCTCCCTAGCGGTCTGATTATGTCCATATTTCTGTGCTCAAAGCGGTACATTTTTTTGCATGGAAATATGTATTTTTTTTATTGTAGGCCTGTAATTTTTAGGAATAACTCACTGAAATCTGTCCAAACAAGAGTCTAGTAAACATCCCGGGTATGTTAAAATTTGAACCTTTAAATCATAAATTATAATTTAATAAATAAACATAAAAAATAATAATATAATAATAATAAATTTAATTCAATAATATAATCAAACCAAAAACACTGAAATTTGAAATATAGCTCCAAGTTCGCACATCACTGAGCAAAGTCGCAAAATCGTTTTCAGTGTCTGATGACGAATTTCCCCACGAATCATTATCACTTAATTCTGCAAGTAGTTCTAATTTACTATCGCTGTTCTCTAGCTGGTCTAAAACCGATTTTGACCTAAAGGGACGCTTTTTGGAGACCATGAACGTTTCTCTGTTTCCAGGCAGAAAGAACAGTAAAAATGTAGGCAGGGCACAGGACAAAGCACTAGGGACAAAATGTATGTGAAATGGTTTGATACAGTAATGTTTTACTATGTTATTTTAGTACATTTAATGAATGTCACTTTTTGTCATTTTCAAATTTCTCGACGTTCCGTCCCCCATACGTCCTGACATTGCAGGGGATGAAACCCAGAAGACAGATGCCGGCATCTGCCGGAGGACAATACAGGGGACACTGCAGGAGGGACATCGCGGGAGCGCAGGACAAGGTAAGAGAAGAACAGATCCCGGAACAGCGCTGCATGGTAAGTCCGAGTGTAGCTCGGGGCTACCTCTTGTGGTACTGAAACTTTACCCCTCTACACTCAGGAATACCGCCAGGGAGGCTACAGGTGATCCCAACACAACCCACTTCTAACCTTATAAATTGCTTCTTTGACAATCTCTCCCTACCTCAAATTGATAAGCAAGTACTGGAAGTATTGAACCAACTCTTTTCAAATACTGAATTAGGCTCTGCCATCAAGGCCTAACCTAAAGGGAAATCACCTGGTGCTCATGGTTTCTCAAAGGAATATTATAAAGAACTCCACGATCTATTTCTACCTTACCTAAAGAAAATTGTTGATGCCATCGCAACTTCTGCCTCCTTTCCTCCTGCAATGCATAAAGCTATTATAATCATGCTGCCTAAATCTGGCAAGTCCCCTGACCGCCCTCAAAATTTTCATCCAATCTCCCTGTTGAATACTGATCTCAAGCTATATGCTAAGATCATAACATCTGGATTACTAAAGATAACTCCTTCTCTAAATCAAGTGGATCAGGTGGGCTTTGTCAGGGTTAGGCAGGCGGCTGATTGTACTTGCAGAATATTTAATCTAATGAGAATCACTGAACTTTGTAAGTCTTAATCGTGCTTTTTGGCATTAGACATCGAAAAGGCCATTGATAGAGTTCAATGGGGTTACTTAGACTCTACCGTAACTAAATTTGGTATACATGGTTTCATGAAATCTGCTATCTCTACTGTATATACTGTTCCTTCTGCACAGGTGTATACTTCTAACGCTTTAATAATTACTAATGGCACTAGGCAGGGGTGTCCTCTTTCCCCTATTATTTTTTCCCTTATGATGGAACCTTTAGCAACCTTAATTAGAACAAACCCATCAATATCAGGCATAAAAGTAGCGAAACAATCGCATAAAATTGGTCTATTCACAGATGATGTCATACTAACCTTAACTGACCCTTTCAGCTCACTAACAGAACTATCTTCAGTGCTAGATACTTTTGGTAAAGTCTCATACTACAAATTAAAAACGTAACTAAATTGTGTGCACTCCCAACTGGAATTAATAAATGCCCCTTACAATGTCTTAAATACCACTTTTCCTACAGTTGGGTAACAAACAAACTTGAATACCTAGATATAACTGTCTTTCCCTACCTGTAAAACATTTGAGGATAACTATATGGAACTTTTCCAGATAGTCACTTCAGATCTATTACATATAAAAAAAATTTGAACTTTCATGATTAGGAAGAGTAGCTGCATTCAAAATGCTAATATTGCCAAAAATCTTATACCATTTCTGAACTATTCTGATAGTAGTTCCTCAGAGCCTGTTCCTAAAGATAGAGGCAGCTCTTAAAAAATTATATGGAAAGGGAAAAGAGCTTGCATTCCATTTGCAGCACTCAATAAGCACAAGTCAAATGGAGGCATAGGCCTACCTGTGATTTCAAATTACTACTATGCTGCCCTTCTAGACCAGCTTAAAGCCTGGCTGGTTCCCTCTAATAAACTATGGGTTCAAATTGAGCAGGCTATACTACCTAATCGAGATCTTAAATCTCTCTTAATAGCAAAATCTATTTCACCTCAAATAATTAAAACTTATCTCCCTTCTATCGCTGCTACTCTGGAAGCTTGGACCTTGGTACTATCTAAGTCTAATTCAATAAATTGCACCTAGATCTATCACTTACAACTTATGAACATATTATACCTACCATAAATATTAAACCCTTAAGTGATGCAGGATTTCACACAATTAATGAGGTGGTCATTCCCTCACAATTGGGGAAATACTTCTACCCCTATATCCAGATTAGTAATTATAATCTTTCTAACCCAAAGACATATGTAGATGTAGACCCTGTGCCGTGGCATTCAATATGTAACCCTACAGGTTTAAAAAAAGGAATATCATGGTTTTACAAGTATTTACAATATAAAAAATGACTTCTTTAAAACAACGTATGTGATTAAGTGGGAAAAGCACATCCAGAAATCATTTTCAAACGAAGAATGGCAATTTGCCATGAACCATAACATAGGTGTCATGAAATGTACTAATCATTGAGATAATTTACTTAAGATATTATACCGTAGCTACATTACCCCATACAGACTGTCTGAAATGTATTCAGATGCTTCACCCCTATGTGTGGGAAACCTATTACATGTCGTATGGGAATGTAAATCCATTCATAGTCTCTAGAAGGCCATCTTTGCCTTAATCTCACAAGTAACAGGGGTACTTACAGGTGAAACTCGAAAAACTAGAATATCGTGCAAAAGTTCATTTATTTCAGTAATGCAACTTAAAAGGTGAAACTAATATATGATTTGATTTGTCATAATTGTGATGATTATGGCTTACAGTTCATGAAAACCCCAAATCCACAATCTCAGAAAATTAGAATATTACGTGCAATCAATAAAACAAGGATTGTACATAGAACAATATCGGACCTCTGAAAAGTATAAGCATGCATATGTACCCTGTACTTGGTTTGGGCCCCTTTTGCAGCAATTACTGCCTCAATGCGGCATGGCATGGAAGCTATCAGCATGTGGCACTGCTGAGGTGTTATGGAAGACCAGGATGCTTCAATAGCGGCCATTGTTCAGTCTCATGTCTCTCATCTTTCTCTTGGCAATGCCTCATAGATTCTCTATGGGGTTCAGGTCAGGTGAGTTTGCTGGCCAATCAAGCACAGTAATCTCACGGTCATTGAACCAGGTTTTTGTGCTTTTGGGAGTGTGGGCAGGTGCCAAGTCCTGCTGGAAAATGAAGGCAGCATCCCCATAAAGCTCATCTGTGGAAGGAAGCATGAAGTGCTCCAAAATCTCCTGGTAGACGGCTGCATTGACCCTGGTCTTAATGAAGCACAGTGGACCAACACCAGCAGATGACATGGCTCCCCAAATCAACACAGACTGTGGAAACTTCACACTGGACTTTAAGAATCTTGCAGTGTGTGCCTCTCCATTTTTCCTCCATACTCTAAGTCCTTGGTTTCCAAATGAGATAAAAAAGTTGCTCTCATCAGAAAAGAGGACTTTGGACCACTGAGCAGCAGACCAGGTCTGTTTTTCTTTAGCCCAGGTAAGACGCTTCTGACATTGTTTGTTCTTCAGGAGCAGCTTGACAAGAGGAATACGACATTTGAAGCCCATGTCCAGGATCCGTCTGTGTGTGGTGGCTCTTGATGCACTGACTCCAGCCTCAGTCCACTCCTTGTGAAAGTCCCCAACACTTTTGAATGGCCTTTTCCTGACAATCCTCTCCAGGCTGCGGTCATCCCTGCAGCTTGTGCACCTTTTTCTTCCACACTTTTCCCTTCCACATAGCATCCAACTTCTTTTGCAATTACCTTTTGAGGCTTTCCCTCCTTATGGAGGGTGTCAATGTTGGTTTTCTGCACAACTGTCAGGTCAGCAGTCTTTCCCATGATTGAGATTCCTACTGAACCAGACTGAGATACCATTTAAAGGCTCAGGAACCCTTTGCAGGTGTTATGGCTTAATTAGCTGATTAGAGTGGGACACTTTGAGCCTAGAATATTGAACCTTTTCACAATATTCTCATTTTCTGAGATTGTGGATTTGGGGTTTTCATGAGCTGTAAGCCATAATCATCACAATTAGGACAAATCACGGCTTGAACTATCTTGCTTCGCATGTAATGAGTCTATCTCATATATTAGTTTCACCTTTTAAGTTGCATTACTGAAATAAATGAACTTTTGCACGATATTCTCATTTTTTGAGTTTCACCTGTACATATCCCAATGCTGATTTGGCATTATTAAATCTCACTATAAATACCTTCCCTGTTCAATATAGAACTGTAACATCCCACATTTTCATTGCATCTAGACTTATCATAGCTAATGCATGGAAATCCACTAAAACATTTAATATCTCAGATGTTATTAATAAAATTAAACCAAACAAAAAAAAAGACTAGTTATGGACTCAACCAAGATTTGTGGGTTTTTGTGTAATGAATATATGTTTAAATCATAAGGCCAGTGATTTAAACATAAAAGAATAACACCCATTATAGATATGAAAGGTCTTTTGCCATGTCATCACATATTATGAATACTTTTAATACCAAGCGGTCTTGTTGAAACATTTATATATAAAACATCAGATTTATAAGGTTGAATAGTACAATTCCTATATCAATGTTACCTTAATATGGTAAAAGAGGATGTTGATACAATTGAGGACTTGTTACCTCGCTTAAGTGCCTAGCTCTACCCCCTGTATTGTCTTATTCCTTTGTATTTTTCCTGTTGTGTATGTTTTTTCTTCTCTCTTTTATATCTAGACAGTTAAAGTTATATTTTATGATAATCAAGTCTGAATAGATAGGATTTTTGATTACTCGTGTTTCAATGAATGTACCTCTGGGTATGCTTATGTACACTGCCATTTGGGAATCTATACTATTATTGATCTATTGAATATTCACAGATGTTGTATATGTTTGTAACTGCCTTCAAACTTGAATAAAAAATAATTGAAAGAAAGAAAAAACCAGAGAAGTATAATTTAGGGCACAAAGAGGAGGGCAGGAGAGACAAACTTGGGAGGACTCTTATAGATTATTGATAAAACAATTTAAATCAATATCCATATTAAGGCTATTAAGAACCAGCTTATTGGCCTCATATATCGACCATATTTCCATCTAGGATATTGTTCTTTTGAAATTCCTATCTCTCCACTCCAGTGTTTCCTAGTTTGTTCAATCCCCTGAAATCTAAATTCTTTAGGAAACCTATTATGACAAAGGTGGAAGCTTAGAGGTATTATGTCCATTAGGGCTCTGAGGAAAGGGGATCTCCCCATCGTAATGTGTCAGCCATTCTGAATGTCTTTCAGTGGTTGGGACGTGCGCAGGGGACCAGGTCATGCAGGACACTGTTGTTATTAATGAGTTTGAGATTGTATGCTGTTTGTGAGTATAGATGTCACGTCTATGATAGTGAGCTCTATAAAACCACAGCTTGGGGTTCCCCAGGGAGCGGAGTCTAAGCCCCAGCCTGCTTGTTCACCAGGGCCCCTGATGGTGGAGATGGACTTGGAGCAGGCTGGAACTAGGTCGCGGCCCCCAGGTACACCCAGCTGAGGTAGAATAGACTGCTAGCGGGAGCAGGGTGCAATGGGAGTAGAGACAGGATATCCAGTAGGTAAGCCGAGGTCAGGAGGAACACTAGCTATGTCAGGAACAAGCCGGGGTCGGTGCATGGATAGGCAATACTGGAGGAATGTCAGGGACGAAGCCGGGGTCGGTACACAGATATACTAAACGGATACAGACAACCACTGGGGAGCTCCAACAACAAACGTTGCTCAGGCAACGTGGCCCAGTCTGAGCACATCTTAAATAGACAGGCAGACAAGGAGGTGGGACAGAAAGTGATGGAAGGGAAGGACATAAAACGCAGGGAATATCAGACGACACCCATAGGTGAGCACAGAACAACACACATGTGAAGGAATCAAGAGCAGCATGGAGGTAAGTGTAAACACACCAGAGGCTGCAAGCTAACTTGTGACAATAGATCTATTTTTTCATTTTAATAAAGGATCTATAAAGGTAATGTGCAAGGCTGGTGCACCCTTTGCTCTTGTTTTTATGGTGTACCTTTTGAGCTTCACAAGTCCTCAGGGGGCTGCAAAGTCTTGCCAAACTTTAGTTGTTGAAGATTCAAGGTCTACCATTGCAGCAACATTCACCTTGAGTGCAGAAGGTTTTTATTTTTGGTTTGAATTATGTCCCTTATACTCTCTTTTAATATTGTAAATATGCTCTCTGAGGCAGATGGCAAGTCTCCTGGTAGTCCTCCCCACATACTAAAGGCCACAGGGACAATGTAATATATACACCACCCCCTCAGAATTGAATGAAATAATATGTTTGATGGCAACTCTCTTACAGTTAGCCCTGAAATAAAAATACATATTTTTTTCCTATCATTATTTACTACTGTTTTACAGTTGTGACCAAAATTATTCAACCCCCACTGAAATTGAGTGTTTTGGCCAGTTTGACATTGCTTTTGATCATTCAGTCATCTTGCTTACATTTACATTAAAGAGGCACTTGTAGGTCAGACAAATATAACATAACAGTTATAATGAAATAACCACAAATGTCTTTTCTGTGCTCACAGCATTATCAGTTTTATTCAACCCCCAAGTGACATTCAATCTTAGTACTTAGTACAGCATCCTTTTACAGTTATAACAGCTTTTAAACGTGAAGCATAGCTTGACACAAGTGTCTTGCAGCGATCTACGGGTATCTTCGCCCATTCTTCATGGGCAAAGGCCTCCAGTTCAGTCACATTCTTAGGCTTGCGCACTGCAACTGCTTTCTTTAAGTCCCACCAGAGGTTCTCAATCGGATTTAAGTCTGGTGACTGCGATGGCCACTCCAAAATGTTCCAGCCTTTCCTCTGCAACCATGCTCTAGTGGACTTGGAGGTATGCTTGGGATCATTGTCCTGTTGAAAGGTCCAACGTCTCCCAAGCCTCAGGTGTGTGACGGACTGCATCACGTTTCCATCCAATATCTCCTGGTACTGAAGAGAATTCATGGTACCTTGCACACGCTGAAGCTTCCCTGTACCTGCAGAAGCAAAACAGCCCCAAAGCATGATTGACCCTCCACCATGCTTCACAGTAGGCAAGGTGTTCTTTTCATCATAGGCCTTGTTCTTCCTCCTCCAAACATAGCGTTGATCCATGGGCCCAAACAGTTCTAATTTTGTTTCATCAGTCCACAGAACACTATCCCACAACTTTTGTGGTTTGTCCACATGGCTTTTGGCATACTGCAGTCGACTCTTCTTATTCTTTGGAGACAGCAAGGGGGTACGCCTGGGAGTTCTGGCACGGAGGCCTTCATTACGCAGTGTGCGTCTTATTGTCTGGGCTGAAACTTCTGTACCCACATCTGACAAATCTTTTCTCAGTTCCTCAGCAGTCACACGGGGACTTCTCTCCACTCTACGCTTCAGGTAGCGCACAGCAGTCGAAGTCAGCATCTTCTTTCTGCCACGACCAGGTAGCGTTTCAACAGTGCCCTTTGCCTTGAATTTGCGAATGATGCTTCCTAAGGTGTCTCTTGGTATGTTTAACATCTTTGCAATCTTCTTATAGCCATTGCCCTTCCTGTGAAGAGAAATCACCTCTTCTCTTGTCTTCCTGGACCATTCTCTTGCCTTCACCATGTTTGTAACCACACCAGTAAATGTCTAGAAGGAGCTGAGTATCACAGTCATTTTAAAGCTGCCTAATTGGTGCTTATTATGCTTGATTGCTGCTCGGTGACATCCACAGGTGTTTTCAATACCTGATGGAAAGCACCTGTATGAACCTCTGTTCTTCAGAGTGGTAGTCTTTAAGGGGTTGAATAATTGTGGCAATGAAGAAACCACATAAGAACCATTTACTACTGTATTACATAAACAATTGATGTCATTTTAGTTGCATTTGGGTAGTTACAACGTCCTTGTAGGATTTGATTCTGAATACAATTCCAAATGTACACTATAGTCCCTAAACCCCTTTACAGCATTGGGGGTTGAATAATTTTGGTCACAACTGTACATATATAACATCACCATAAACGTAGGTTTAATGGGATCCATTGATTTTTGGGGGATCATTTGCACTTATAGCTATAGCGTTAACTAATGAAGGTGCTTTACTATAAATACTTTTTGGCTTATCAGGGAGAATATTCCCCAAATGCTTGACTTTTTTTCAAAATATCCTTATGTTTCTCCAAGACCATATTTTTATATACACTTTTTCTCTGTCCTGTAATACCAGATTCCTGGTGCACTCCACAAACCCTTTTTGCAAAAATCTATCATATATATATTGTATATATTTGACTGTTCAAGAACATCTTTGTCTTCTGTGCGATTTTTCCTCATCCTGAGGAATTGACCATGGGGGTTGTTGGAGAGCCAAGCAGGGTGGTGACAACTGGATAGGGGTATTTCTATCTGTGGTCTTAAAAAAAAAGACCAGTTGGTCTCCTTTGACAAACAATTACACATCCAAGAAACTGATTGTGGTAGGGTGTATGTTATAATTCAAAACAATGTTTTTGTTGTTATTATTGGGTCATGTTAAGTGTCATTCTCTGAACTCCTCAAGGCCATTATAATATTGTCAATGTAGTGCTTATAAAACAAAAGCTGTTTGAGTTTATCACTCATCACATACTCAGAGTCCCACTTTGCCATAAAGGCATTGACCACACTGGGCGCAAACTTGGCACCCATCACCGCCCCTGTGGTTTATTTGTAAAATCTGGCCCCAAATCAAAAGTAATTGTTTTCAAGGCCAAATTGCAGCTGTCTTAAAAGGAAATCCTTTTTAACAGAATTCAGCTCATTGGATGACACTAAAAGCCATGTGACCACAGATAAAGCTTCCAAACGATCTATGGTTGTATAAGAAGAACTTGAGTCATCAGTTATCAATAGACAATATGGATCAACAATAATACCTTTCAACAAATTCAAAATTATGTTTCTTGTCTCTCAAATATGAAGATGTATTCTGTACAAGGGGTTGAAGAAAATAACCCACAGTTCTCAATCCTCGCAGTGAATCACTGCCATTAACTATAGGTTGACCAGGTGAATTGGTCTTTATGGATTTTGGGTAAATAGTGAATCATAATAGTATTAGTAATAGTGAACTTTGCATTCAGATGGAATTAGATACCTTTTTTTCTTTTTATTTAACACACTCAGTGTTTTTCCTTTCTTAATCAGATGGGTCAATTGTCCTTTACAGACCAAGGTTGAGTTCTTTCAAAGAATTTCATATGTTGTGTGGTCAGACGAGAGACATTCCATCTCTATATTAATCTAGTTTGTCAAGTACCACAATCTACCCCCCATTATCCACTGGTATAAAGATTATATTTCAGGATCAGGGTGAGCTTACACCCTTGGGGTAGGGTTGCCACCTATCTGGGATTCATCCAGACAGTCTGGATTTTGAATCATGTGCCAGGGTTTCAGACCACCTGAAACCCAGACACATTATTCTGCCCGGGCTATGGCTACCCTGGTGGGCTGCTGGCTGCAGTTGTAAGCCGAGAGTGTCTGTTACACTTTCTTTCACACTGCCCAGACCCAGCACAGTTCCACTCTCCCCTCCTCCCTCCCCACAAAAATAGGAGAGGGGAGAGAAGCTTCATCAGCTCCTCCTCCTTCCGCTTCTCTCGTCCTGTGTCTGCCTGCCCACACTCCAATCCCTGGCAGTGTTGTGCTTCAGAAGGGCGATAAGTGGTCCATAAATTTGAAGCCTAGCAGCCAGCAGTTAAACTATGGCAGCATGAATGATGCTGATGCCTGAGCCTCCATCCTCTGGTGAGCGATCTCACATCCATCCCCTGTCTGTGACTGAAGTCTCCTTCCTCCCTTCTCTCTCCTACCTCTGAATGAGGACACTAGTATAAGGGGGCACTCAGATGTAAGGGGTGCTCTGCAGACTCTGATGTAAGGGGGGGAGGGGCTTTGGTGACCAGAGACTCCCCTTACATCACAGTTTTCCCTGCATCAGAGCAGGTAACTCTGTGGATTCAAATATAAGAGGAACCCTGTGGATTCAGATGTAAGGGGAATGCTGCAGTTTCAGATGTAAAATGGGATCTATGTGAACTCTGCTGTAAGGGCAGACTATGATTAGAAATTCTATTTAATCATAAAATACATGTATAGTGTATACTACAAAAAAAATGCCATGCCCTGCTAAAGTGTTCGGGTTTGGCTTGAAGAAAAAGGTGGCAACCTTAATTGGAGGACTCTGGTGGTGTTCTTCACAGATGTTCGATACTTAAAGTTTCTCAACTGTCCTGGATATTTTTATTGGACAATATTGTTTGTTTATGCATTTGGACTGTAATCACAGACTTTATAAATTGTGATTTACGTGGTTTGCATGTGTTATATTGACTATTGATTTCTTCACATTGTGCTTTTTATACACTTCTGTGTTTTCTCAAGTGTTTTACATGTAATTATTTTATATGTTTATATTGATTTATATTTATAGTGCAGTGCTATTTTCACATGTTCTATCTTTTATACACCCTAAGGGGTTAATTTACTAAAACTGGAGAGTGCAAAATACGATGCAGCTGTGCATGGGAGACAATGAGCTTCTAACTTCAGCTTGTTCAATTAAACTTTGATAATAAAACCTGGAAGCTGATTGGTTTCTATGCAGAGCTGCACCAGATTTTGCACTCTCCAGTTTTATTAATCAACCCCCAAGTGTGCTTGCAGATTCTTGTAGTACAAACAAACTGATATAATATGGAATGGATGTTTAGTCCATTTTTTCTGGAGCTTGCAGAGAACAAAACCCTCGTGCAGTAGATGACACTGTTTTCTGAAATGTGCTACTCTCTCCCTATACTTTTTTTCTCTGTCTCTAATAACACATCATGTCCCTGCATATCCTTTCACCCCCTGCAGTATGTTACAACTAGAGATGAGCGAATCGAACTTGGCGAAGTGGAATTCGTTTCGAATATTAGGAAAAATTCGATTCGCACCGAATCCGAAAATTAGCAAACTTCGGATGCACGAATCGAATTTTTCCCGATCGACCGATTTTCATCCCTTCTATTTGTTTCCATTTAGGATACAGATGTTTTTATTCAGAAACAAATAGATACAATGTTTCAACCGCTGTAAATGTGAAGGAACTGTCAGAGAACTGTCAGAAATAGCGGAGCTCTCTGCAGATACACTTTTTGCTGTACTGGAATTCTTCTTATTTTCATCCTACTTCTTCTTCTTCTTCTTCATCCCCATCCTCTTCTTCTTCTTCTTCTTCATCCTCATCCTCTTCTTCTTCTTCTTCTTCTTCATCCTCTTCCTCTTCTTCTTCTTCATCCTCATCCTCTTCTTCATCCTCATTCTCTTCTTCTTCTTCATCCTCATCTTCTTCTTCTTCTTCTTCATCCTCATCTTCTTCTTCTTCTTCTTCCTCATCCTCATCTTCTTCTTCTTCTTCTTCATCCTCATCTTCTTCTTCTTCTTCTTCTTCATCCTCATCTTCTTCTTCTTCTTCTTCATCCTCATCCTCTTCTTCTTCTTCCTCATCCTCATCTTCTTCTTCTTCATCTTCTTCTTCTTCTTCTTCATCTTCTTCTTCATCATCTTCTTCTTCATCATCTTCTTCTTCATTATCTTCTTCTTCATCATCTTCTTCATCATCTTCTTCTTCATCATCTTCTTCTTCATCTTCTTCTTCTTCTTCTTCATCCTCATCCTCTTCTTCTTCTTCTTCCTCATCCTCTTCTTCTTCTTCTTCTTCTTCATCTTCTTCTTCTTCTTCTTCTTCATCTTCTTCTTCTTCTTCTTCTTCATCCTCATCTTCTTCTTCTTCTTCATCCTCATCTTCTTCTTCTTCTTCATCCTCATCCTCTTCTTCTTCATCCTCATCCTCATCTTCTTCTTCTTCTTCTTCTTCATCTTCTTCTTCTTCATCTTCTTCTTCTTCTTCATCATCTTCTTCTTCTTCTTCATCATCTTCTTCTTCTTCTTCATCATCTTCTTCTTCTTCTTCATCATCTTCTTCTTCTTCTTCCTCTTCTTCATCTTCTTCTTCTTCTTCTTCTTCTTGTTCTTCTTCTTCTTCTTGTTCTTCTTCTTCATCTTCTTCATCATCTTCATCATCTTCTTCATCATCATCTTCTTCATCTTCTTCCTCTTCTTCTTCATCTTCTTCTTCTTCTTCTTCTTCTTCATCCTCATCCTCTTCTTCTTCATCCTCATAATCTTCTTCTTCTTCATCTTCTTCCTCTTCTTCTTCTTCTTCTTCTTCATCTTCTTCCTCTTCTTCTTCTTCATCTTCTTCTTCTTCTTCTTCTTCATCTTCTTCATCATCTTCATCTTCTTCATCATCTTCTTCTTCTTCATCATCTTCTTCTTCTTCATCATCTTCTTCTTCTTCATCATCTTCTTCTTCATCATCTTCTTCATCATCTTCTTCATCTTCTTCTTCTTCTTCATCTTCTTCATCTTCTTCTTCTTCTTCATCTTCTTCTTCTTCTTCATCTTCTTCTTCTTCTTCATCTTCTTCGTCGTGCCCCGTGACTGCCCAAATGAGTGAAGTGTGCGGTGATTCTAAGATCGACGGCACTCATCTGCATGTCATACTGACTGACAGTAATATTTCTCTTCCCCAGCAGACTCCAAGGGCATTTAAATTAAAGGTACAGTGTTCTGCACTAATATAAAGGCTCTCTGAAGCCTAGAAACCCTTTTAATAAGTTAAATTCGCAGCGAATAAATTCGCATCGAATCAAATTTATTCCGCAAATTCGGCGAATCAGCCGAATCGAATTTTTGAATAATTCGCTCATCTCTAGTTACAACTTTGACCTTAAAGTTTACACACAAAAAAAACTGCTGCCAGTGTTACTGCACTGGTTATATCAAGAGATCACTTCTCCTGTACAGCCAGGGGCATATCTACCACAAGTCAAACAAGGCATTTGCCTAGGGCGGCATCTTTCAGGGGGGTGGCACATAGGTGTGAGGGGAATTCAGAGCAGGGCAGCTCAGCGGCTCCTGAGTTGTTTTTCCTGCAGCTCCACTGGCCACCCTGGGCTGGACAACTGTCACAACCAAGCTCCATCTCCCCTGAGGATGGCCAGCTCCGCTGCGGTCCTCGCACAGTGATCTTCTTGGTGTGGCAGCTCCGATTCCCACTGTATAATTCACCCACTCCTCATGGGATTGAATGGAAGTGTGAGCAGCGGGGGGGTGTACAAGGTGTATGTGAGTGTCGGCACTGGGGGGCTTTATATAAGTTATATGTGTGAGTAGAGGTGTATTTACAACAAGGCATTTGCCTAGGGTGGCATTTTTCAGGGGGCAGCATTACCCCTTGGAAGAAGGGACGGAAGAACGGACACATGGTGGGTTCCGAGAGAGGCTGCGGGTTTCCTGATGGTGTATGTTCAGCCTGACTCTCGTTCCTGGGGATGTCCGGAGCTGTGTAGGTGAGTGGCTTTCTCTTTCTTGCCATGGGTGATGGTGGCTGATGTATGGGGGGCAGTGGTAGTGGAAGGCTCTCTCGGGTGGGGGGCAGGGGTGTTGTTGATCAATGTCAGGCTCTCTCTGCGGGGGGGGGGCACTGATTTTTGTGTTGCCTAGGGCAGCACAAAACCTAAATACACCACTGTGTATGAGTCATATGCACATATAACTTGTAAAGACCACTAGTGCTGACATTCACATACACCTTGTACACCCCCCACTGCTCACACTGTGTGAGCACTGGGGGTATACAAGGTGTATTTGAAGTCCACACTGGGGAGCTTTGCAAGTTATATATGAGTATGAGCAGTGGGGGGTGTACAAGGCGTATGTGACTGTCGACACTGGGGGGCTTTACAAGTTACCCCCCGGTCACACCAAACCTGAATTTGAAATCATGCGACTTACAGTGAAGTCGCACAATTTCAAAGTAGGATGACATGCTGATTTCAGTTGCGATTTGCGAGACATCTGATACAGATGTCTTTGAAAGTGGCATCAAAAGTAGTGCAGCACTACTTTAGAAAATCGGTGCGGTTCTGACCAAGTTGGAACCGCACCAACATGACCACTGTAATTGCGGACAATATGGTGCGACTTGACCTGCGAGTCGCAGGGCATTCCAAGTTGCACCAATGTGTGTGTGTGTGGGGGGGGATGGCGGTAATCAGGGACACTGTTGACCATACAATATTTTTTTTGTTTTTACAAGTTGCATGACATGCCAATTCACATCAACCGGGGACTTATATGTGAGTATGAGCAGTGGGGGGTGTACAAGGTGCATGGGAGTGCAGGCACTGGGGGGGGGGGTACAAGATGTGTGTTAGTATAGGCATTGAGAAGGGGGGATGTACAAGCTGTATATAAGTGGGCACTGGAGGGGGAAGCAGGGATGTACAAGGTATATAAAAGTGTAAGCAGTGGGGATGGTTGAAAAATGTCTGTGGATCGGCACTAGGGGATATACAAAGTGAGTGTGGACACTGGGTGGGGGGAGTGTACAAGGTGCATGTGACTGTGGGCACTTTAGGGCCAGGGATTTAAAAGGTGCTTTTGACTATGGGGCAGGGGCGGACTGACAACTCATGGGGCCCCCGGGCAATAGGGGATCATGGGGCCCCTGTGTCCTTGCCCAAACTAAAAAAGCCTATGAAAAAGGTACCAGGGGCATCTCATAGGGCCCCCTACTGACCCCGGGCTCTCGGGCAGTGTCCGAGTTTCCAAATGGTCAGTCCGCC
This sequence comes from Staurois parvus, assembly GCF_062004578.1. NCBI lineage: Eukaryota > Metazoa > Chordata > Amphibia > Anura > Ranidae > Staurois > Staurois parvus. The sequence continues at coordinate 13,307,515 of NW_028318039.1, read as the reverse complement.
CCTGCTATGGGGACACTGAGGAGGTAAATGTACAAGGTGAATGTGACTGTAGTCACGGGGGCTGCACACAAAATATACAAGGTGTATGCGGCTGTGCGTATGGTTGTACAAGTTAAATGTGAGTATGGGCTCTAGTGGCATGTACAGGTGTACATGAGTGCAGGCTGCAGGTGTGTGGGGGGCATAGGATGTGCTTTGGCACTTGTTACAAGTCGTGCAAGAAATGTAGATGGGGGGGCAATATTAGTCTTGCCTAGGACAGCACAAAACCAAAATACACCCCTGTGTGCAGCACTTATATGGCATATCATTTTTCTCTTATTAGTAACCAAAGCTTGCATACATGGATGTTATTAGGCAAAAGATGCAGTTCTTTTTAGCTGCAGTAGGTGGCAGACTTTGATTAAGTTTTATATGGCTTATGCCAAAGAAACAACCAGAGCTGTTCTCTGCAAATGGCTATAAGAGCTTACTTTATTATTACTAGAACAATTCACATAAAGGACATTTTACCATGTAATCCAAAAGAATACTATAACAAATTTGTGTTATTTGCTATGCCTGTTACTTTGTAGATAGTATGCAAACCAGGACATCAAAGTAACACTTAAATCTGAAATCTAAAGCTCTAAAAATGTTGTTCTTTTATGTTCACATCACATGAAAAACAATCCTCCTTTTAATGCTTCCTTTCAAATCATGTTTCATGAAAAACTGCCTGAAAATAATAAGGGCTTGAGATTTTGCCCATTGTTTTGTTAACATTTTAACTCCAGGATATATCATATTGTCATTACGTTGCTCACATTTTGGAATAGGAATTATAGAACAATATCAGTTCCTTTCCAAGAAAAAGGAAATGTATTCTGTAACACAGTAGAAATGTTTTTTTTGTTTGGACACTGGAAGAATAATAAATCTATGCAAGAAGATGAATAATACAAATACAGTTGCTCTCTAAAGGCTGTAATCATAATGTCATAATTTTAGTCATTTTACAGTCATTTGTATTATATTGTGTAGTAAAAGGTCCCCTCGCAGTATACACAGAATGTGAAGGCCCTGCGGTTTGCACTGTTACTTTCTAAGGAGCAGTGTTTCCTAGAAAGTGATGTTGAAATCCTTAGTTCAGTAATCTCCAACACCCAGAATGATTGCCATATAGACCATAGAATGCAATTTATAATTTTGATTTTACATTTTACATCATTGATTTGACATTTTATGGTCATTGCAGCTTCATTACTCATTGAGCTTATGCCTTCTGCTGACATAAATAGAAAATAAAGTTCCTTTTTAGATAGACATCAAATTTTAAAATAGTTTTTGTTCTTACAGGCTAGGGAGTTTGATTAACCACACATTAGTCGCATTGTATATGCTATTGTTTACAGATATCACAGTTTCCTACACAGCAAATAATTTACACATAAATTAACACATACGCAATTGAAAGTCATGTTCAAATATTTCTATCCATTTTATACATTTACAGTATGTATTCATATATCATAATAACTTTATTATATACATTAAGTCAACAGGCAAGTTGCAAGGTCATACACATAATTGCAGGCAACAATTAACAATGGACTACATATAACTGGAAGCATATTGTATGAAATAGAAATATTTATAGAAAAAAAAATCATAAACACTTAATAATACTTTTTTTATTGTTGACTATATATATAGGTTTAGATTATTTCACTAATGTATTGTTTGTTAAAAAACGTGCATGACCAACACATTTATATAAAAATAGTCTATACAACTGCAGTGATGAGCATTTTAACAACATTTTCTGGGTTATGTATGCATTTTAGTCCCTTCTTCCACTGCTTAGGACAATCAGTTTATGCCAAAATTCTTATATGGGGAATGGAGGGTAACTTTTTTTCACCAGTCATCACATAGTAGAAAAAAGGGTGAAATATTACATGCATAGGACAACACATCAGTGAAATATTCAGGGGCATTTTGTTGGTAATGGAGACTTGCTACACTGCTGCATCCAAGAGATGTTCAATTACTTTGATATGAATGAAATGCCATATATCACTTCATTCATATGCCTGCTGTAGTGCTTAATATTGATATTCCTGGTCAGAAGAACCAGCACCTTCTTGAGACATTCAAATTTTTTGATGCATCATTGATCACTGGATTGATTTTGAAATTCATCAGAATGAGAAATCAGTTCCTGGTTTGCATTTTGTGAGTATCCTCTTCATTGTATGCAGTAATGTGCAAATTCTGCAGCATGCCACTACCGTACTCACAGCAATACACTACCTTTTTTGGTCTCCAAAGGTCCAGATGGAAGCAGCCTTTTCTTGGGCTTCTTCCATCTGTACATTTAGCCTACACAATAAAGGAAAATTCCCATCTGAGTATACTGATAACAGCTCAGTAAAGCATGTAAAATATCTCTAGATGAAAGTGACCTTTTATGTTTCTATTCCATCTGTAGACTCCCAGACAGATATTTACCCAATTAACATATTTTTCCATAAGAAAATAAATTAACAAAAGCAAAAAATAATGTAAAGTAGTTCAATATTTTAAAATAAAGTAAACCAAATGTGAAAAGCAAAGATACAGCTATGAAAAATGGTTGTAGTAAATGAGCTAATGTAACAGTAACAGCTGTGTCTATAGTCATGTCCAGTTTGCTTTTTTTTGTTCCAGCACACTGGTTTTTGTACTTTCTTGGAGCATGACTTTAACCAATTCAATACCGGCCAATTTTACACCTTCCCTCCTAGGCCAGTTTTCAGGTTTCAGCACTCTCACACTTTGAATGACAATTGCGCAGTCATACAACATTGTACACAAACTAAAATTTTATCATTTTCTTCACACAACTAGAGCTTTCTTTTGGTGGTATTTAATCATTGCTGGGGTTTTTATTTTTTGCTAAATTAACAAAAAAAGACCAAAAATTTTGAAAAAAAAAAGTTTTTCTTTGTTTCTGTTATAAAAGTTTGCAAATAAATAATTGTTCTTCATAAATTTAGGCCGAGATGTATTCTGCTACATGTCTTTGGTGAAAATAACCCAAATTAGGATGTACTATTTAGTTTGTAGGAAAGTTATAGAGTTCACAAACTATGGTATAGATCTGAATATTGATCAATCCTGAAGTACTGACAGCCAATCTAATTTCTTGAGGTCCAAGAATGTCAGAATAGTACAGATATCCCCCAAATGACCCCTTTTTGCAAAGTAGACAGTCCGACGTACTTCATAAGAGGCATACAGTGTCATACAGTTCTTTCTCTAGTGCATACACCATTGTCATAAACCACCATAAAACATGTTAAAACATGCAATTCACAAAAAACAAACTTTTAGCACTCCAAATAAAGTGTTACTAACATATACCCATCAAATAAGTATAATTAGTTTAATATTATTGCCCAAACACACTGTGCTCTTATATGTGCACCTCCAGATATACAGTCCATGATGTGTCAAATTATATTCCTTGTGCTTCTTTATCTCTGCTGTGCACCTTCTCCTTTGTGCTCATACAACCCTTTTGTCACTCACCAGATGATGTAGACCCCTTAAAATTTATAAGTGGGTCTACAAGTGCATTTTATATATAGTATGCCCAGTTTCACTATGTTCCATTGCTCCACCTTCTCCTCCAGGACTCAGGACGTCTTACTTTAATCAGCTGGATGATAGCCACTCAGTACCCCAATTATTTCATCTCTTTTATTTCACTCCAATTCTCCTCCAAGATCATAAGGCCCATGGAAGTTGATCACACTGTCCTGAAATGACTCATCTATGAATTTCAAATTGTAAATGTGATCAAAGATGAGATCTGATTATCTGCACCTTCCCTCATTCATTAATTGCCACACTCTGGAAAATGTAAGAATCCATAATATTCACCAGACATCCACTAAAGGTGAATCTATCACTCATTTAAAACATATGACCCAGGCAGATTCACCTGCAGTTAATCTACGGCAAATGTCAGATACACAGCTTTATAAATGTACCCCTGAACCTGATTTGCTAAAGCTAACTACATTGTTCATGTGCATGGGTAGCTGCACTTTGCAAGGGAAGTTGCACTGTGTATGGGATTTTTACCCACAGTTCAGTGAATGAGGTGAAGCTCTACTGACTTCCATCATCCAATCATGTTCAAGCAAAAATGCTGTGTTTTCCTTGCACGTGATTGATATTCTTTGCAATGTGAAATGTCACTCTAATCACTAAGCTTTGGCTATTATTCCCATGCAAAGTGCAACTTCATTTGCAAAGTGAACAGCATATTTGAGGGTATGAATAAGCGCTGTTCTTAGCGTGAAACATGTTTACCTGCCACTCCCCCCTGTATTTCCACTGTCTATATTACTTTTATTCAAGCTCAATAAAGTGGATTGTTTGGAGTGCAGCCAATTGGACCTCTTCTGTTCTCTGCAGTGCAGCACACGAGCTGGGCTAGCAGCCATAGGAGTTGTGCTTGGAGACTGGAAGCCTCTCTACCTGGAGAGGTGGTAAATATATGAACAGCATATTTGCCTTTGGCAGATCAACTCCATAGTGTATATCCAGCCAAAAACCTTTTTAGTTTTCAGTACAGCAGAAGGATTAGAACCCTTTCTGGGTTTGTACTGGTGACAACTGTTTTACCAGACAATAAATGAAGGTAAAACATTAATATCAACAAAGACTAATTTTTTTAAAGACTAGGGAAAGCTAGAATCCTCTGTCAACTTATATTGCTCTCTGTGTCCCCGTTGCATTTACTCTCACTTCCGGCGTGCTAATATTATTGTCACTGAGAAAACCTCTCTAACAAAGGCCCAAACAGCAGTAAAACCAAAGCAGGATTCCAGCAGGAGAACATTACCTGGGTAACCTTGTCACATAAAACTGGTCTTTTATTTAGGCCAAGTGATCTATATTTCACTAAATGTTATTAACTTTAAACCATTTTTACATTAGATTTAATTAATTCTTAAACCTTGTGTGTACACAGAAGATTGTCATGCAGTATGGGAATTTAGTAACATAATTAGTTAAAGGGTAACTGTACTGCATACTTTTTTATGTTGTTCTCATTAGGTAATCCAAGAGAACTATATACCGTATTTTTTGCTGCATTCTACGCACTTTTTTCCCCCCAAAAAATGGGGGAAAATGTCTGTGCGTCTTATGGAGCGAATATGGAGTGGCTGTAGCAGTATTCCTGCATCCGCCGTGTTAGAATACCGGGCCGGCTGTTCGGCTCTTCAGTGCAGCAGAACCTGCTGCTCGGTCTTACCTGTTCCTCGGTCCAGCAATGTCCTCACCGTCTTCTCTCCCTGGCGCCGGAATCTTTAGTGTGGGCACACAGCTGTGACAGCTTGCGGCCCACTGTGCTTGCACGAGAAGCATTATGCTTTGTGAATGGTCCGGCAGTCTTCTGGTACCTGTCACATGTCCCACAAGACTGGGAGGGAGGATAACTCCGCGGAAGTGGGAGGGGGTACCTGTCAAATTTAGGTACACTCTCCCTCCCTTCCACTTCCCAAAGGTCTGCAATCTCTGGTCATCTCCTATACTGTGTCCGCAGTCTCTGGTCATCTCTTGTACTATGTCCGCAGTCTCTGGTCATCTCCTATAGTGTGTCCACAGTCTCTGGTCATTTCTTGTACTATGTCCGCAGTCTCTGGACATCTCCTGTACCAGTGCCAGTCAGTGCCGCCTGTCAATGCCGCCTAACAGTGTCAGTCAGTGCTGCCTAACAGTGCCAGTCAGTGCCACCTAACAGTGCCAGTCAGTGCCAGGTATCAGTGCCAGATATCAGTGCCATATATCAGTGCTGCCTGTCAATGCCCATCAGTGCCACCTACCAGTGCCTCCTCATCAGTGCCCATCAGTGCAGCCTATCAGTGTCCATCAGTGCAGCCTATATGTGCCCATCACTGCAGCCTCATTAGCGCACATCAGTGAAGGAGAAAAATCACTTATTTACAAAATGTTTTAACAAAAACTAAGAAAAAAATTTTTTTTCAAAATTTTCAGTGGTTTTTGGTTTGTTTAAGAAAAAATAAAATCCCAGAGTTGATTAAATACCACCAAAATAAAGCTCTGTCACAAAAAAATGATAAAAATTTCATATGGGTACAGTGTTGCATGACCGCGTAATTGTTATTCAAAGTGCAACAGCGCTGAAAGCTGGAAATTGGCCTGGGCAGGAAGGGGGCATAAGTGCCCTGTAGGCTTGTGGTTAAAAGGCCTAAAAGTCAGGTTTTTGGTGTAAACTCTAAACTGAGATACTCTTCTACAAGTCGAAAATACAAAGGGGTGGCTGACAATTCATACCACTGATAAAACACCTAAAATATTAATAAAAAGTAATGCGTAATGCGTATATAATTGTAACAATCAGTTTCAGAGCCCCATCTATTCAATTTTTATTTATTTATAGAGCATCCAATTCAAGTCTAGCAGCCTGTGGTCCCTAGTCGTAATTAATTTGAAGAAAATGTGTTTTAACCAAGGCCCATGGATTGAAAGCATTTACTTGATATAGAAGTAAAATGAAACATAGTAAGTGGGAAATTATCGATATGAATATGAAAATTACCAGAGCTTAAAGATCTTGTGGCTTGAAACTTACATACTGCCAACACAGGGCAAATTGATGGATTAACAAAAAAATGCAATTAAGTCCAAGAGCCTCTGCCAAACTCATCATATTTTGATCTTCTGAGGAAAATATAAATAACATTGTCATAAAGTACAGTACATCTTTATTTATCATACAATTTGACTCATCTGTTTTGTTACCTTGAACTAGTTCAGAAATAGGCAAAGCTGCAAAGAATAAAGACATCATTAAATGAAAAAGATTAATAGTCTGAGAAGCAAATAGTAGACATTTTAAGTCAAAGTTGTTGTAAAATGCTAATTTGACTCTTATTAAAAATAAGTACAAGGATGTTCATCATCTAATCTGAAATAGAAGGAAACACTGACCAAAACTTTTACAATGTGACTATACGAATAACCAAAATGTCTTTAAAATATAGTCATATTTGCCAAGTGGCTGAATAACTGGCCCATGAATGAGGGGCTACAAGGTCTTTATAAGAAAGATAGATCAAATGTGTAGCAAGGCTCACAGATGGTCAGGGCCTGGTGACAGTGCCCTGAATTTGTCCATATGGAAACGAGACATGGAATCGTCAATGTTATTGCATTTTCTGGGTAAATATTTGGCCTTCATTCATACACTGAATTCTAAACATAAATTAAATAAACAGCACAACAACTTAATTACAAAAAAAGACTTAGATGCCAAGGAATACACTGCAAAAAATTCATCTTTATTGTCAGATTGAATAATAAAGCGCTTATTAGCAAAACAGAGTAAATGCAATAGCACAACATTCTTGATAGCATCTCATATGTTCCACAAAAAGGCCACTTACCACAACACCAGTTCATATGCCAAATAGCAGTGAAACCCTGCTGAATCAGTAAATGCCTAAAGGTGTTCATCTAACATGAAGTCACCTTGCCACATAAACCTCCATTAGGGGCATTCCAAAATTGAGATGATTTTTATAAATTTTTTGTTAAAGCGGAGCTCCACCCAAAATGGGAAGTTTTGCTTTAACAGTTCATCCCCCACTCCCTGTTAAGGATTGACAGCTTTGGGGAGCCCCCCCCGAGGCTTACCAAGCCACATGCCCTCGGCATGGGAACAATGTTCCCATGTTAATGGGGACAAGAACCTTTTCCCTACAACCCTTCCCCAGTGGTTGTGGGACCTCATGAGCATCAGGGTGCCCCTTTAAATAAGGGGGCACCCTAGTGCTGCCCCTCCCTTGTGAATTAATAATACTGCTACTCATTCACTAAAGGGTTAAATTCAGCACAAAAATAAAGAGTCTTTTGGAGAAATCCTTTATTGAACAAAAACAAAGTTTTTGACAAGTCCTTTATTTAAAAAAAAAAGCCAAAAAAATGGTTCCATCGTTGTAATCCATCGTCAATCACAGCATCCAGCATGACTGGTGGTGAAGTTACCGCTAGCTTCCTCCCAATTGTTGATGACAGTTCTGACAGTTGATGGTCAGATGTAAGCAATTAGGCAGAGCTAGCAGTGATGTCTGTTATAAAATTTTGTAAATAAGTAATTTTTCTCCTTCACTGATGTGCGCTAATGAGGCTTCAGTGATGGGCACTGATAGGCAGCACTGATTGGCACTGAAAGACAGCACTCATATATGGCACTGATATGTGGCACTGATGGGCACTGATAGGCGGCACTGACTGGAATTGTTAGGCAGCACTGATGGGCATTGATAGGCAGCACTGACTGGCACTGATAGGCAGCACTGACTGGCACTGATAGTTGGCAGCTCTGATGGGCACTGATATGTGGCATCGATGGGCACTGACAGGTGGCAATTATGGGCATTAACAGGTGGCACTGATGGGCGTACACTGATCATCAGGGCACTGATGATCAGTGTAGATGTCCCCTCTGAGGAATGCCATTTACCGGCTTTCCTCTCCTCACGTGCTGTCAATATGAGGAGAGGACTACCAATAACCAGCATTTCCTATTTACATGCGATCAGCTGTGATTGGACACAGCTGATCACTTAGTAGAGGCTACGACATCAGCTCTTTACCGCGATCGGTGATCTGCTGTGTCCCAGGGACACAGTGCACCACCGATTGCTGCCCCCGGGGACACGCATGTGCAGTTAGAGTGGGAGGACGTCATATGATTCATTCACTGATTTATTTTCCTCAGGGCAATACTCAAGTCCCCATACCCCTTTTATGGCCAATAACTTGCATATAAGCCTTCAAAATGGGCACATTTGAATTTACAAGTACGAGTCCCATAGACTTGCATTGAGTTTGAAGTTCACGGTCAAAATCTTTCATTATGTTTGAATGTTTGACCGCAAACTAAATGGGGGGTGTTTGGCCCTTCACTACTCATAACATCCAATGCTGAAGCAGAAAAGGCAGAAGCTTATTACATTGACAGAGAAGTGGCTTTTAGGGCTGAAGCTTCAAGAAAACAGGTGCCCCAGGCCCCACGTCAAAGAAACACAAACCGCTCAGGCATAGGCCCAGGCCAAAGCACAAACTACAATGATGCAAGCACAAGCTGAAGCAGAAGCAGACACAAAGGCTGTACATTCTGAGGCAGAAGCTCAGTTAGAAGTCCTTCAAATAAAAAGAAAGGAAGATGCAGCTATGGTTAAACGCAGAGTTTGGGGGTACACAAATCCACAGTACATTTACCAAAAGGAGAGGCTGCAGTTATCAACCGCTCAGGTTACACTGGTATATCAGACACTACCTCCAAAATAACAGCTTATGTGGCAATGCATGTACCATCACAGATCCCACCTTTTTCCAGCTCACCAAATCACCTCCTGGGACTGATCACATGGTACATGAGACCCATACCATGGGACCTATCAGAGCTTCACCTGAACCAAACCTTTCTGCTACTGTATTCTTTTCTTCAACTGCTAAACATCAGATATTAGATATTGCTGCCTTCACCAATGGTGAAAGAACACCTGTCACAAATTGGCCAGAAAAAATTGATCCGTCAAACCTTTCTAGGTACATGACCCAGAGAGAACTATTTAATGTGTATGTTACCCCAACATTTCATATTTCTGACCTGTGTATGAGAAAATAGATCATGTGAACACTTATAAAAAAAAGAAAAACATCTATTCATTTTTACTGCAGGACTTTCCCAGACAGTACAGCAGAGAGAACCAAGTGTCCCAGGAGCTGAGTAGTAGACTTGAACACATCTACCAGGTCTAAACTGTCTAGACACTGCACAGTTCTAGCAAAATTGACTTACACTATTTAAGAAAAATAGACAACAGTGGGTTCAAGATATCAGGAGGAACATAAGTGCCCTCTCCACCTTTTTTCTTCTTTTTGAAGTTCATCAAAGACTTATGCCCCATACACACTAAAAGAAAAATCGGATGAACATATTCATACAATGAAGAATCGTGCACATTTCTGATGGTGTGTACATCATTTTCGACAGTCGATTCCGACCTTCCAAATGAAAGTTAACAACGGGGCCCACAGCAAAATTTTTGTCGTACAGGAACAGAAGGAACAATGTTCGTTTAATGTGTACTGTTTTCGTACGAGAAGAATTGGATACGAAAGACCACGCATAATCAGAAGCTGCTTATGACCTGGAAAACCTGAAGAAAATAAACACCATGGGATAATCGTAAGCATTACAGCCATTAATGTCAGTAAACAGTTGTCTTCAACCCACCCCCAAAAAACAAATATTACATGAATGTGTGTGTTTGCATGTGTAAAAAAAAAAAACAAAAAAAAAAAATAAAAATTATATATTTTCAACAATGAATTTTATTATTAACTATATACGATGTTAAAAAAATAACCATAACCACAACCATCTAGTTAGATGCAAATCCACAGCAAAGTGCTTCATATCAGGTCCAAAAAAACAAGAAAATGTAGCAAACAGAACATTCAGCTAAAGATTTGTCTAATGATAATCCTGGCACCATGACGAGGTTTGACGATCAGGTGCAGGATAATGCCATTGTGGTGTGTGCTGCAGTGATGACGGAGGTGGTGGTGCTGGAGGAGGTAGCATTGGAGGTGCAGGTTGTGATTCAGCAATACATGTGTTTTGTTTAATTTCACCTCTTGCCCCTTTATTCATCACTTGGAGCAACAGGCACTCTGCCATTTGTCTCTGGTGAACAGACATGTTGCACAGTTTATTGGCTGTAAGGATTCCAACGGCATCCTGTTCATTGGCTCTCCTCTGTAGGGCTGCTGAAGCTTGGGTTAGGAAGGATGTAGTAGTATCATCCAGATTTTTCCTCTTCCTGGGTCTAGCCACAGGTGTTCTTGGTGGTGGCATGATGGTTCCATCTGAAATTTCCTAGGGATGGGAAGGAATTAGGTAGTATTTAACAATTCATCCAAAATTCTAAAGTACAGTCAGATGATAGTCATATATGTAGGCAAATAGTACATAATAATACAAATGGATCATTTCTGAAATAAAAGGTGTTAAGAAATACAATATTTTACCGGTGTCACTGACAGCTCCTGTGTCAATGATTGCTCCTGTATCAATGGTAGCTCCTCCTGGTCATCTCCATACAGTTCAGGTGACGACTCTGTAGAAATTGATGGAAGAGTTGATAAAGAGGTCCTGGAGTCACACTGATCAGTGAGAAAGCGCAAGCTGTTAACCATTTCAATACCGTGAAATTTTACAACTTCCTGCCCAGGCCATTTTTCACGTTTCAGCGCTCTCACACTTTGAATGACAATTGCGCGGTCATACAACATTGTACCCAAACTAAAATTTTATCATTTTCTTCACACAACTAGAGCTTTCTTTTGGTGGTATTTAATCACCGCTGGGGTTTTTATTTTTTGCTAAATTAACAAAAAAAGACCAAAAATTTTGAAAAGAAACAAGTTTTTCTTTGTTTCTGTTATAAAAGTTTACAAATAAATAATTGTTCTTCATAAATTTAGGCCGAGATGTATTCTGCTACATGTCTTTGGTGAAAATAACCCAAATTAGGATGTATTATTTAGTTTGTAGGAAAGTTATAGAGTTCACAAACTATGGTATATATCTGAATATTGATCAATCCTGAAGTACTGACAGCCAATCTAATTTCTTGAAGTCCAAGAATGTCAGAATAGTACAGATATCCCCAAATTACCCCTTTTTGCAGAGTAGACAGTCCGACGTACTTCATAAGAGGAATGGCGAGTTTTTTGAAGTTGTATTTTTTTTGTCATAATTTTTCGGAAAATGAAAGAATTAAAAAAATTATTTTCACTATTTTTTTTTTTACATACTGTCACCAGTGCAGTACAGCATCATCATATAACTGGAATGGCGGTGATCAGGGACACTGACTGGTGACAGTATGAAAAAAAAAATGATTATTATTTTTTTTATTATTATTTTTTATTTTTTGTTACAGGTTTTTAATTTTTTTTAAAGATTTTTTTTTCATATTTTACTATTACCAAAGCAGTACAATGTTACCATAGTAACATTGTACTACTTTGGGGAAGTGATCAGTATTTTTTTTTTTTTTTTTTACACAGTTTGCTTATAGCAAAGAATTACTTTGCTATAAGCAAGCATTTACCTGAATGAAATCGATTCATTCAGGGTTTTTTTTGTTTTGTGCTTAGCTGTGATTTGGTCACAGCTAATCACATGACATGTGCATGTGATTAGCTGTGACCATTCACAGCTAGGCACTAGTATACAATGGATGGCATGAATGAAGCCATCCATTGTATACAACTGTCATGTGACCTGCTGTGATTGGTCACAGCAGGTCACTTGGTACCAGCAACGGGGGCCGGTACTCAGATCTGTCATCGGCCGTGTCCGAGGTCCAAAAAAGTAAGTAGATTTTCTTTTTTTTTAATTGATTTTTTTTTCTTTTCTGCACGGATAAAGTTTAATTTTTTTTTTAAAAGGAAAAATAAAGAAGCAGCTTGCAAAGAGAAAACAACGCAAGTTCAAATATGTTAAGACCATGGTGGCTCGAACTGAAGACCAGGAACACGGACAACTACTAGGATCCTATATGGAGGAGCAATCCACAGGTCTGTGCAAATAATATTTGTATATGTTTAGAGCATATACAGTGAAGGAAATATGTATTTGATCCGAATGTATAACATTGGCCATCTTGGTACCCCCAACAGGAAACCGGAAGTCAGTCCTCCGCCATCTTGGTACTCTCTCTAAAAAACAATGCAGTAGATAAACTACTGCATTATGCAGACTGGGTGTCACGGTCTGGGTCAGGTTCAGTTGCTATAGCAGTGTTAAGGCTTACCTGAAACCAGCAGGATAGGTTCACAAGCAGGTCACCCTGGGAAAGGACGCAGGCTCACCTGAGGTGCGGGGTCTAAGCACCAACCAGTTTTCACCAGGGCTCCTAATGGTGGAGATGGATTTGGCTGCGTGTTGGTACCAGGTTGCAGATCTCAGGATCACCCCACCAGGGAATGAGCAAGCCGGAAACCAGTAGCATATCGAACAAGTTAAGGATCAAGCAGAAGCGGAGTCAGTTAACAAGCCAAGGGTCGGTCACAAATGGTAGTAGATGAGGATGAGGCAAAATCATAGTCCAGGAACAAGCCAAAGGTCTGTAGCGAAGGTATAGATGGCAGCAGGAGAGACAAGCAGGATATTGGCTGGTGAAGGCACAATAATCTGGCAAAGAGGAAATGCAGAGGCATGGGTTTTATCAGGAAGTTCATGGGAGGAGCAAGGGGTTCAAGGTTCAAGACAAACAGGGACAAGTCGGCATCATCCAAATAATTGTCAAGGGAGCTGTCCAGCATTCCAGGTGGCTCAGCAAGAAGAAACATTGCCTCTCACCGCAGAAGACCCAGGTTCGAAATCAGGCTTTGACAGTGTTCCCCTCCTCACAGGATGTCCCCTGGACGTCTTAGGACCAGGCTTGTTGGGAAACCTCTGGTGGAATTCTCTTGTTAATCTAGGAGCATGAACATTTTCCTCAGGCTCCCAAGAATTTTCCTCTTGCCCATATCCTTCCCATTGGACAAGATATTGCAATTTTCCCCTAAACATCCTAGAGTCAAGAATCTTCTCCACCACATATTCTTCTTCACCCTGTACCTCAACAGGTGGAGGAGGTGGAAGAATTCTTCTAGAGAAAGGGTTTTAAAAGTGATACATGAAAAACAGGGTGAATCTTCATACTATCAGGAAGTTTTAAGCGAAAGGTGACTGGGTTGATCTGAGCAGAAATCTGCAAAGGTCCCACAAACTTTTGGCCCAACTTTGCAGATGGAATATGAACCTTCAGATTTTTGGTAGATAGCCAAACCTTGTCACCCACATGAAAGGTAGGAAGTGATCTGCAAAGACTGTCGGCAGCCCTTTTATAACATTCTTGAGCCTCCCCCAAGGTCTCGATCAACTTCTCCTGAATCTCCTGCAATGTAGGTGCTATGGTCCGCCAGGTGGTGCCTCAGGCTGCCAACTGACAGACCTACTCAGAGCGTGGGGTCTAAGCCCAGGCTGTGCTTTCACCAGGGCCCATGATGGTGGGGATGGACTTGAAACAGTCCCGGGCCAGGTCACGACCTCCGAGCAGGCCCACCAGTGGCTGAGGGGACGTATGCAGGTACCGGGAGAGCCAGATGTGATGGCGGCCCCAGCAGGGTAGTAACAGATCGTGGTCCCGTGAGGGTAAGTGGGGTACAGAATCGGCGGGCAAAGAGTAGTCGGGTCACATGCAGGGTCAGCAGGGTAAGTCAGTCCGTAGAATGGTCAGGGCAATCCGGGTCAATCATAGGAGCAGGCAGAGTAGTCAGGACAATCAGGGTCAATCCCAGGAGCAGGCAGCGTAGTCAGGGCAATCCGGGTCAATCACAGGGGCAGGAAGCGTAGTCAGGGTTAATCAGGGTCACTAGACGGGTGCAGGAACTCAGAATCACAGAAAGACCTTGCGGCAATCTGTGACAGTGCAGGGCATCTTTAAATAGTGCGCCCTGCACTGTCATTGGCCGGCTAGGATGCGCCCCCGGCTGTCATTGGACGCCTGAGGCGCGCCCGCGGCTCCTACTGCGCATGCGCGGCGTTCTGTCAGCCGCGGCTCGCCGGGACCTAGTGCCTGTGTCCCGGCGTGATCCGCCACCAGTGCACATGCGCGGGGGAAGGCGCCGCGATCCAGGACTCCGGAGCCGCGATCCCTGACAGTAGGTAATCTGTTGGCAACAGCAGGAATTTGAGTTGCATTAGGGAGATCAGGCATAAAAACTGGATGATACCCCATATTGAGGAAAAAAGGGCTTTGGGAGGAGGAGCTTTGTTTAACATTGTTATGGACAAACTCTGCCGTAGGAAGATAGTCCACCCAGTCATCCTGAAGATAACTGACAAAACATGGAAGGTACTGTTCCAAAGTTTGATTTGTCCTTTCTGTCTGACCATTAGACTGTGGATGAAAAGCAAAGGACAGGTTAACTGTTACCCCTAAAGATGAACAAAAGCTTTTTCAAAATTTTGATGGAAACTGTACTCCTCTGTCAGATACCACATCATCAGGAATTCCATGTAATTTAAAAACATCTCGAACCATAAACTCTGTAGTTTGTTCAGCAGAAGGTACCCCCTTAACAGGTATGAAATGAGCCATTTTAGTAAGGCGTCCACAACTACCAAGATAGTAGTCATTTCTTTTGAGGGAGGTAATTCGACTACAAAGTCCATAGAAATTGACCCCCAAGGTCTTGATGGAACAGGAGTGGCTGGAGCAACCCCAAAGGAGAAGCTCGGGGTGTCTTTTGATGTGCGCACGTCAGACGAGGCCACAGAGCATTTGATATCCTTCATATAACTAGGCCACCAGAAGGAACATGACAGAAAGTCATCTGTTTTTGAAATCCCAAAATGTCCCGCCAGTTTGGAGTCATGAACTAATTTGAGGACTTCCACCCGAGCAGACTCAGGTACATAGAGACGATGTGCTAGAGTCCAAAAGCCGTTCTTGTACTCAAGGTTTATGTCCCTAGGAGGATCACTGAGAAGTGGGTCATTCTCATACCCCTCTTTGAGAAGACTCAAGAATGTCTTTGCACTTGTGGCCCCTAGGAAGTTCTTTTGAGTTAGGATTGAACTTTCAGAGTTGCCCTCCTGGGGAGGCTCAGACAGCATCCTTGATAAGGCATCGGCCTTACCATTCCTCAATCCAGGTCGATATGATATAATAAAATTGAATCTGGAAAAGAATAAAGACCAGTATGCTTGTCTAAAAGACAATCTCTTGGCCGAGCGAATTAATTCCAGATTTTTATGGTCAGAAAACAGTTACAGGATGATTAGCCCCTTCTAGCAGATGCCTCCATTCAGAAAAGGCTTCCTTAATTGCCAGTAGCTCTTTATTCCAAATGTTGTAATTTTTTTTGGCTGAGGACATCAAACCAGAAAAGTAGGCACAAGGATGAAGCAGCATTTTTTCATCACTTCGCTGAGACAGGATAGCTCCCACGGCAGAATTGGAAGCATCCACTTCCACTATAAAGGGTAGTTCAGGATCGGGATGTACCAAAATTGGTGCAGAAGTGAAAAGAGTTTTCAGCTTTTCAAACGCAGCCTGTGCCTCAGGGGTCCACACGAAGGGTACCCCTTTCTTTGTCAGCTGTGTGATTGGAGCTATCACTTTAGAAAAGTTTCTTATAAATTTTCTGTAGAAGTTGGCAAACCCGACGAAACATTGAATTTCCTTAACATTCCCAGGGACTGACCAATCTACCACTGCTTTGATCTTCTCGGGATCCATGCTCACTCCCTCTGGAGAAATGATATAGCCTAAGAACTGGATCTGGGTTTGTTCAAACTCATATTTCTCCAATTTAATGTAAAGTCTATTCTTCCTTAATCTTTCAAAGACAGTGCAAACATGTTTGCGGTGCTCCTCCCAATTATCGGAAAAGATAAGGATATCATCCAGATAGGCAATTACAAATTGGTCCAACAGATCACGAAAAACATCATTGATGAAATGCTGAAATGGCATCACCAAGGATTCAAAATGCCCATACCTGGTTCTGAAAGCGGTTTTCCATTCGTCTCCTTGACAAATGCGGACAAGGTTATTTGCCCCTCGTAAATCAAGCTTTGTAAAGATCTTGGCAGAACGAAGTCTTTCCAACATTTCAGAGGTAATGGATAGTGGTTTTTAATAGTGATTTTATGCATGTCTCTGTAGTCAATGCAT
This sequence comes from Staurois parvus, assembly GCF_062004578.1. Classification (NCBI taxonomy): domain Eukaryota; kingdom Metazoa; phylum Chordata; class Amphibia; order Anura; family Ranidae; genus Staurois; species Staurois parvus. The sequence continues at coordinate 13,290,701 of NW_028318039.1, read as the reverse complement.
AAACGCAAGGTGGAGTATTTCTTTTCAACGAAGAACATGGCTGTCCTGCCGGAGATGTTGAGTGTCTAATAAAGCCCTTCTCTAAATTCTCATCAATCCACACCCTAAGTACTTTTAATTCAGGTTCCGACAGATTGAAAAGGCAGCCAAAAGGTATTTCTTCCCCTAAGAGCAGGTCAATGGGGCAATCATATGGGCGATGAGGGGGTAATTGATCAGCATTTTTCTTGTCACGGACATCCCAGAACTCATGGTATTGTGGGGGCAAATTGTCATATGACTGGATAGCCACTATATCACTTTGTGATTCCTTGGCCGGTGACGAACTTGGTCGGCAAAGTTTCTTGCAATATTTTTCACAGTGGGCGGACGTAAAATCTATAGTCCGTTCTCCCCAGTTGATGGAAGGATTGTGAGTGGAGAACCAAGGAATGCCCAGGATGATGGGAGACTTGGGTGACGTAATCAGCTGTAAGCTGATGGTCTCACAATGGTCAGCCTCAAACAACAGTACCAGGGGAACCGTTTTATGGGTAGCAGGTCCTGAAGATAAGGGTGACCCATCAACTGTCTCCATATTAATAGGGGTAAATGTATTTCTTGCTTCAATATTATTGTTGTTGGCAAACTCTATATCCATAAAGTTCCCCCCAAGCCCCGGAGTCCAGCATAGCTGAGCAGGAGATTTCACAGCCCTCAGATACAAGTTTAATGGGGATGACAAAATGAGAAAGCAGTGAGTTCACTTTATTCTCTTCAGGAATCAGTGGGGAGACAGACTGGCTTAAAGAGTTTTTTTTGTTCAGGCACAATCACGTCAGCCATAGCAATTGTTCTTCTAACTTCGTTAGGACAATTAATTGCATAATGACCAGAATCCCCACAATATAGACAAATTCTCTGAACGTCTTCTCTCTCTCCTGAATGGAAATGGATCTCTTGATAGCATCAACCTCCATAGGCTCAGGAATGTTAGAACCCAGAGAGACTCTTGAATCCTGCTGAACAAATGGACTAGCAAAGAGATGCTTGCCCCTATTAACTCCAAACGTTCCCAGCCTCTCCTTCCTCCTTTCTGTAAGTCTTTGATTGATTTGGATGCACAATTGGATGAATTCCTCAAGATCATTAGGAATATCTATTCTGGCAAGCTCATCCTTTACCTGTTCAGAAAGCCCTTGGTGGGACTGGCTTTTTTGTGCTGCAGGGTTCCAAGTGGTATCTGCGATCCAACCTCTGAATTCAGCTGTGTATTCAGCAACCGATCGTCTACCCTGCCGCAGGCTATGCAACTTTGCTTCGGCAGTAGCACAATGGTTGGGACCATCAAATCCTGATTCATTGCGGTCAAAAAGGTATCAAGATTATTCAGAGTGCCATGGTCTTGCTCTATATAAGGGGAGGCCCAAGCTAGAGCTTCTCCAGTCAGAAGCCCAATAATAAACATTACCTTCTTTTTCTCTGAAGGAAACGCAGCAGGGTACATTTGGAAATATATACGACATTGATTAAGGAAACCCCTGTAGTGGCGGCGGCCTCCATAAAACTTAGATGGTTGGGGCATATGTGAGCTAGTATCATCTCGGTTCAGCAGTTGTCTCTGCAGAGTCTGAATCTCTACCTGTTGCCTATCCACTATGCTTTCTAGTTTAGCAACTTTTTCTTGATGGGTAACCCCAAATTCCTGCAGCTCAGCAATTTGCTGCCTAAGAGGAGCCACAACGCTTGCCATAGCGGCCTCCATGTTTGGGTCAGATTATTCTGTCACGGTCTGGGTCAGGTTCAGAGATCAGTTGCTATAGCAGTGTTAAGGCTTACCTGAAACCAGCAGGATAGGTACACAGGCAGGTCACCCTGGGAAAGGACGCAGGCTCACCTGAGATGCAGGGTCTAAGCACCAACCAGTTTTCACCAGAGCTCCTAATAGTGGAGATGGATTTGGCTGCGTGTTGGTACCAGGTCGCAGATCTCAGGATCACCCCATCAGGGAATGAGCAAGCCGGAAACCAGTAGCATATCGAACAAGTTAAGGATCAAGCAGAAGCGGATTCAGTTAACAAGCCAAGGGTCGGTCACAAACGGTAGTTGCCTGATGAAAGAGCGTGCCTGGGCTCATCTCGTCCAGCACATGCTCAGAAACGCATCACATTTTGATGACGTCAGATGCCATATGTGCTGATCCCGGACATCTTGGAGACTCTGCAAAGCTCCACCATCCATACTGCATATGCACGGTACCATCTGGTGGCAGACACCTTGGAGATTCCACCATGCTTACCATTCATGTTTCACATGTACAGCACCACCTGCTGATGGTCTCAATCGATCTCCTCTCTGGATCAGACACACAACATCATCTGGCTACAGACGTCTCACCCTCTTACCCATGAGCCTGTTTTTAATTTCTAAGATGTGAGTTACTACTTATCTTTTTATTAAATACCTTCACAGTAGGTCAGATGTTTCCTGTATTGGCCACCAGGTTTGCACACATCTCAGGAAGAATTTTGGCCCACTCCTCTTGGTAGATCCTCTCCAAGTCATTAAGGTTTGGTGGCTGACGTTTGGCAACTTGAACTTTCAGCTCCCTCCACAGATTTTCAATCAGATTAAGGTCTGGAGACTGGCTAGATCACTCCAGGACCTTAATGTGTTTCTTCCTGAGCCACTCCTTTTGTTGCCTTGGCCATGTGTTTTGGGTCATTGTCATGCTGAAACACCCATACACAGCCCATTTTCAATGCCCTGGCTGAGGAAAGAAGGTTCTCACCCAAGATTTGACGCTACATTGCCCCGTCCATTGCCCCTTTGATGCAGTGCAGTTGTCCTGTCCCCTTAGTAGAAAAACACTCCCAAAGCAGAATGTTTCCACCACAATGTTTGACAGTTGGGATGGTGTTGTTGGGGTCATACGCAGCATTCCTCCTCCCCCAAACACGGCAAGTTGAGTTGATGCCAAAGACCTCGATTTTGGTCTCATCTGACCACAAGACTTTCAACCAGTCTTCCTCTGCATCATTCAGATGTTCAGTGGCAAACTTCAGATGGGCCTGGACATGTGCTTTCTTGAGCAGAGGGACCTTGCGGGTACTGCAGGATTTCAATCCTTGTCTTTGCATGGTGTTACCAATTGTTTTCTTGGTGACTGTGGTCCAAGCTGCCTGGAGATCATTGACAAGATCCTCACGTGTAGTTCTGGGATGATTACTTACTGTTCTTATGATCATTGACACGTCACGAGGTGAGACCTTGCATGGTGCACCAGACCTAGGGAGACTGACTGTTGTTTTGTGTTTCTTCCATTTGCGAATGATTGTACCAACTGTTGTTACCTTCTCACCAAGCTGCTTGGCGATAGTTTGGTAGCCCAATACAGCCTTGTGTAGGTCAACAATCTTGTCCCTGACATCCTTGGACAGCTCTTTGGTCTTTGCCATGGTGGAGAGTTTGGAATCTGATTATTTGATTGCGTCTGTGGACAGGTGTCTTTCATACAGATAACAAAATTAGATTAGCAGCATTCCCTTTAAGAGACTGCTTCTAATCTCCATTTGTGACCTGTATGAAAGACACCTGGTAGCCAGAAACCCTGCTGAATGATAGGGGATCAAATAATTATTTCCCTCATGAACATGCAAATCAGTGCATAATTTGCGAGACATACATTTCTTTTGAATTTTTTGTTGCTATTCTGTCTCTGAAGTAGTTGATATAATTAATGCGATTTTGCTGAGCACTTTGTGTGGGCAATCAAGGATGGCCAATAGCAAGGGGTGCCAAACCCTCAATGGTTTCACATTCCTCACTATGTGTACTGCTTGCAACCATTTCTGCTTCATTTTCACATGAGAGGGCAGTTACTGTATGTACCTGTCTGTATTCCGCCTAAGGAAAGTGTGCAGTATACAGCAGCAGAGGACTAGGTTTTTAATTTTGTACATTGCTAGATTTATGGAGGTGAGGAAAATCCGGATTAGCAAGAATGCCAAATACATTCTCAACCACCCTCCTTGCCTGGGATATTCTATAATTGTAGATCCTTTGCTCCCTAGAAAGGTGTCACATTGGGAATGTCTTCAGTAAATTTTTACCCAGTGCGAAGGCTTCATCAGCGACAAACACGAAGTTCATCCCCTCAATGTTTTCATCACAGTTGGGAAGGTTAAGGGTTCCATTCAACATATGTTTTTGAAATTCTGTCTGGTCAATAACTCCACCAACAGAATTGCGACCATTCTTGCCAATGTCAAGGTAGATGAACTCATATTTGGCATTTATCACTGCCAGCATTATTATACTAAAGAAGCCCTTATAGTTGTAGAAGTAGGAGCCAGAGTTTGGTGTAGGATTGATTCGAATGTGTTTCCCATCTATAGCTCCGCCATTGCCATTGTTCATGGAATTGCCTAGCAACTTCCTTTCACTCTTCAGAATTGCTTGGAAACTGTAATCAACAAAAGAAGAAAAAATATTGGTAAGGCAATATACACAAAACACTTTAGTGTAAGTATTTTCTAAACTTCAGGAAGGAAATTCAGAAAGACATTATTTTTAGAGATGAGCGAATCGAACTTGGCGAAGATGAATTCGTTTCGAATATTAGGAAAAATTCGATTCGCACCGAATCCGAATTTTAGCAAACTTCGGATGCACGAATCGAATTTTCCCCGATCAGCCGGCAAAAAGTGTCACTGCAGAGAGCTCCGCTATTTCTGACAGTTCTCTGACAGTTCCTTCACATTTACAGCGGTTGAAACATTGTATCTATTTGTTTCCATTTAGGATACAGATGTTTTTATTCGGAAACAAATAGATACAATGTTTCAACCGCTGTAAATGTGAAGGAACTGTCAGAGAACTGTCAGAAATAGCGGAGCTCTCTGCAGATACACTTTTTGCTGCACTGGAATTCCTCTTCATCCTCATCCTACTTCTTCTTCTTCTTCTTCTTCTTTTCATTCTTCTTCTTCTTTTCATTCTTCTTCTTCTTCTTTTCATTCTTCTTCTTCTTTTCATTCTTCTTTTCATTCTTCTTCTTCTTCTTTTCATTCTTCTTCTTCTTCTTTTCATTCTTCTTCTTTTCATTCTTCTTCTTTTCATTCTTCTTCTTCTTCTTTTCATTCTTCTTCTTCTTCTTTTCATTCTTCTTCTTTTCATTCTTCTTTTCATTCTTCTCATTCTTCTTTTCATTCTTCTTCTCATTCTTCTTTTCATTCTTCTTCTCATTCTTCTTTTCATTTTTCTTCTTCTTCTTTTCATTCTTCTTCTTCTTCTTTTTATTCTTCTTCTTCTTCTTTTCATTCTTCTTCTTCTTTTCATTCTTCTTTTCATTCTTCTTCTTCTTCTTTTCATTCTTCTTCTTCTTCTTTTCATTCTTCTTTTCATTCTTCTCATTCTTCTTTTCATTCTTCTTTTCATTCTTCTTCTTCTTTTCATTCTTCTTCTTCTTCTTTTCATTCTTCTTTTCATTCTTCTTCTTCTTCTTTTCATTCTTCTTCTTCTTCTTTTCATTCCTCTTCTTCTTCTTTTCATTCTTCTTTTCATTCTTCTCATTCTTCTTTTCATTCTTCTTTTCATTCTTCTTCTTCTTCTTTTCATTCTTCTTCTTCTTTTCATTCTTCTTTTCATTCTTCTCATTCTTCTTTTCATTCTTCTTTTCATTCTTCTTTTCATTCTTCTTCTTTTCATTCTTCTTCTTCTTCTTTTCATTCTTCTTCTTCTTCTTTTCATTCTTCTTTTCATTCTTCTTCTTCTTCTTTTCATTCTTCTTTTCATTCTTCTTCTTCTTTTCATTCTTCTTCTTCTTTTCATTCTTCTTCTTCTTCTTCTTTTCATTCTTCTTCTTCTTCTTCTTCTTTTCATTCTTCTTCTTCTTCTTCTTTTCATTCTTCTTCTTCTTTTCATTCTTCTTTTCATTCTTCTTCTTCTTCTTTTCATTCTTCTTCTTCTTCTTTTCATTCTTCTTTTCATTCCTCTTCTTCTTCTTTTCATTCTTCTTCTTCTTCTTTTCATTCTTCTTCTTCTTTTCATTCTTCTTTTCATTCTTCTTCTTCTTCTTTTCATTCTTCTTTTCATTCTTCTTCTTCTTCTTTTCATTCTTCTTTTCATTCTTCTCATTCTTCTTTTCATTCTTCTCATTCTTCTTTTCATTCTGCTTCTCATTCTTCTTTTCATTCTTCTTCTTCTTCTTCTTCTTCTTCTTTTCATTCTTCTTCTTCTTCTTCTTCTTTTCATTCTTCTTCTTCTTCTTTTCATTCTTCTTCTTCTTCTTTTCATTCTTCTTTTCATTCTTCTTCTTCTTCTTTTCATTCTTCTTCTTTTCATTCTTCTTTTCATTCTTCTTCTTCTTCTTTTCATTCTTCTTCTTCTTTTCATTCTTCTTTTCATTCTTCTCATTCTTCTTTTCATTCTTCTTTTCATTCTTCTCATTCTTCTTCTCATTCTTCTTTTCATTCTTCTTCTCATTCTTCTTTTCATTCTTCTTCTTCTTCTTCTTTTCATTCTTCTTCTTCTTCTTCTTCTTTTCATTCTTCTTCTTCTTCTTTTCATTCTTCTTCTTCTTCTTTTCATTCTTCTTTTCATTCTTCTTCTTCTTTTCATTCTTCTTTTCATTCTTCTCATTCTTCTTTTCATTCTTCTTCTCATTCTTCTTTTCATTCTTCTTTTCATTCTTCTTCTTCTTTTCATTCTTCTTCTTCTTCTTTTCATTCTTCTTCTTCTTTTCATTCTTCTTCTTCTTCTTTTCATTCTTCTTTTCATTCTTCTTCTTCTTCTTCTTCTTCTTCGTCGTGCCCCGTGACTGCCCAAATGAGTGAAGTGTGCGGTGATTCTAAGATCGACGGCACTCATCTGCATGTCATACTGACTGACAGTATTATTTCTCTTCCCCAGCAGACTCCAAGGGCATTTAAATTAAAGGTACAGTGTTTTGCACTAATATAAAGGCTCTCTGAAGCCTAGAAACCCTTTTAATAAGTTAAATTCGCAGCGAATAAATTCGCATCAAATCGAATTTCTCCCGCAAATTCGGCGAATCAGCCGAATCGAATTTTTGAATAATTCGCTCATCTCTAATTATTTTCCATAAAAGTAAATGAACATTAAGGATTTTGGATTTAGAATATGGAAATTAAAAAATGACTTGGACCTTAACCACCTGCCGACCGCCGATAGCTGAATGACGGCTACACTGCGGCCGGCCAGTTCTGGGAGGGCATCATATGCCGTCCTCCCAGAACGCGCTCTCCTGCGTGCCCACAGGGGCGCGCACCCCGCGATCTCCGTGATCGCTGTGTCCTACGGACACAGCTGATCACGTGATGTGGTAAAAGGCCAATCACAGTGGTCTTTTACCACGTGATCAGCTGTGTCCAATGACACGCTGATCACCGGGAAATGCAATTGCCGGTTCTCGGCTGCACTTTCCTCACGCTGTCAGAGCGTGAGGAGAGTACTGCCGAGAACCGGCAGTTGCCAGAGCAGGGATCAGCACCGATCATCAGGGCACTGATGATCAGTGCCCTGATGATCGGTTCCCAGCAGTGCTACCCACCTGTTCCACCCACCTGTGACTAGCAGTGCGTCCACCTGCACCCAGCAGTGCACCCACCTGTGCCACACACCTGTTCTCAGAAGTGCCACCTACCTGTGCCCAGCAGTGCCACCCACCTGTGCCCACCCACATGTGCCCACCAGTGCCACCCACCTGTGCCCACCAGTGCCACCCACCTGTGCCCATCAGTGCAGCCCAGCAGTGCTGCCAGTCAGTGCCCAGTGGTTGTGCCAGTCAGTGCCCAGCAGTTGTGCCAGTCAATGCCTAGCAGTGCCACCAGTCATTGCCCAGCAGTGATGCCAGTCAGTGCCACCTATCAGTGCTGTCTATCCGTGAAACCTCATTAGTGCTGCCTATCAGTGCCGCCTATCCGTGCCACCTCATTAGTGCTGCCTATCAGTGCTGCCTATTAGTTTCCATCAGTGCTGCCTATCAGTGCCCATTAGTGCTGCCTATTAGTGCCCATCAGTGCTGCCCTCAACGCACATCAGTGAAGGAGAAAAATTACCTGATTGAAAAATTTTATAATAGAAATAAAGAAACTTTTTTTTTTTCAAATTTTTTGCATTTTTTTGTTTATAGCTCAAAAAGTAAAGTGCTCAGCGGCGATAAAGTACCACCAAAAAAAAGCTCTATTTGTAAGAAAAAAATGATAAAAATTTCATATGGGTACAATCTTGCATGACCGCCCAATTGTCATTCAAATTGCGACAGCGCTGAAAGCTGAAACTTGACCTGAAAAAGGGGGTATAAGTGCCCGGTAGGCAAGTGGTTAATGTATTCATCCTGTAGGACTTTGATGATGGCCCTGTAGGTCTCTGGATTTATTACTCCAAGGGCTTGCGGTTAAATGCCAGTGGTGAATTCTAAATCCTACAGGCTTCGCCCCGTGGCAAGATACCGTAGTATGGGAATCAAACGTTGCTCCGCAGTCCTGCACTGATTGCTTCTCTGAGAATGATATTCATCTTTGCAATGTGCGGCTTCACTGCAGTCAGGATTTGATTAAAGCAGTTGTCATTCATTCGCAAATAATTTCTAAAATCATTTGGATTATTTTCATGCAATTCTCTCAACAGAGACATGTGGGAGTACCGGTCATACCTCAGTAGCAATTTCTTGCTCCACAGCCTCCTTTTTGTCTTTTTCCTCTGTTGCCTCTGTATGGCCAGAATTCCAAAACCCATAATGGCAATTGCTGCATTTTGAGAACATTCGGATATGGTATCCATAACTATTCTGACAATACATTGCGAAAGATCCGTTGACGGGGAGATAACTAATATGGCACTAAAGGGTGTGGCTACAGGGTCACATGTGCATTACATCACTTCCACAGCTACACTACGATGTTCATATGCAATGCTTTTATCGTACAATATTTTTCTCATGCAGAAAAGCACATTGCTTTCGACCAGCTGCGAACAATCGAGGCAAATCAGTCGATTGTTCGTCCGATTTTCTTATAGTGTGTATGCGAAATTAGCCAGATCTAAAAATTATCCAAGCTTCTCAATTATCACTCCTAGAAGTAGAGGTCAAACACTTGTAAAATGATTGTTAAAGAATGCAGGACACTGCTTTAATCTCTCTGAATTTATGCTATAGTTACTCAAAGGAGGCACCAGCTCTGAAAAGGAGACTTCTTGTCAGCCAGTAAGACAAGATCTCAAATACTACTGACAACAGCTAGACTGTACCCTCAACAGGTGACCAGGAATGTGCTATACTACTACCAAGATCCTTCCCCACAATACTGATGTTCATCAGTTCAAACAGTGTGTAAACAGTGACTCTAAGGCTCGGTTCACTCTCCTGCGACTTAGGATTTGACCTGCGAGACCCAAAGTTGCAGGACATATGAAATGCCATGTACAGTGTCTCTATGAGAGCCATTCCAATTGTCACTATTAAAGTTGCTGCGACTTCAGTAAAGGTTCCTGCGCTACTTTGATCCAACTTCAGTGTCAGAGAGTGTAAAAGTTGTATCAAAGTCACTTCAAAGTCATGTCAAAGTCGGACACCGAATTTGCACTGAAAATCGCGCAACTCTGGAGTCGACTTGTGTGAACCGAGCCTAAATCATTATCTGCTTCAGAATATGCTACAGAGTTGCTTACAGAGGATAAGCTGTAACCTCCGGCTAGTCCAATTATCAACAAAAATACACATATGCAAAACAGTAACATCCCTTAACTTAGAGAATCTTGCTAAATACTTTGATTCTATGTCTCTGCATCAGTCTTGACATAAAGCAGTATTAAAATCAAGAACAAACATGTATTATATTGCAACATACAAATTCTTATATGTAATGACTGCATTAGGTTTTTTTTTAAAGCTTTCCTTTATTTTCACCTGGTGATCCTGCCAGCAAGTCTGTTGTTTTTCATCACAATACGCTATCCTGGAGGTGTAGCAGTAAGAGGGTTGAGGGTTAACACTGACAGGGGTGCTTAGAATGTTCATTTTTTTATTTATTTCAGCCTTTTTCCCAAAAGGAACAAAACTGTTCCTGTAACTGCTTAAAGGTGTTAGCTTCAATTTGTTAGTGTATCCAAATCTGCTAGTGCATTTAACGCTACCTTCACCCCAGACCGACAATGCTGCTGTCCGAAGGTGTCTCTGTTGCTCCTTCATCCAGAGTGTAGTCATACTAATATAGGACGTCTGTTACTGGCCAGGTCACCAGGTAAAAACAGAGATAAAAAAAAGAAAACTGATGCAGCCACCACATCTAATGATTGGTAAGCTGCAATATATAACTTTTTTGGGTTTAATACCATTTTAAAGGATAAGTTCACCATTTTACAAAAAACAATAAATGCACATTTTTTGCAGGTAAAAAAAATGTGTATTTATTATTTTTTGTTTGGGGAGCCTCTAAAGCATTGCACCAGTGATCAGCAGATCGTTGGTGCCATGCAGGTCTCCCCAGACCTGTCAGTGTGTCTGTGTGCCCGTACATCCCGGGCAAGCAGATATGCTGACAGAAAGACTCAATGAACTACCACTACGCTCCACAGCATTGTGGTAGTTCATTGAGAACTACGAGCTGATAGCCACAAAGGCTGTGGGAACTTGTAGTGTTCTCATTTACTGAGTACTGTGAATGAGTGACATATATTTGAAATGCTACAATTTTATCCATATTCAATATATTTCAAAATATATATATATTGTATGTTGAAAAATATATATTTTTAAAAATATATAATTTTTAAATATATTCTTCAGATTTTTTTTTTACATATAAAAAAGTAATTTTAATATATATTTTTACATATTTGTAAATGCATTCCAAAAATGTAGATTTGTATTTTTAAAGACATACAGTATATTTGAAATATGTATTTAAAAAATATTTATCATCTATTTTGTAATAAAAATGCATTTCAACATACAGTATATATATATATATATATATATATATATATATATATATATATATTTTTTTAAATGTATTGAATATGGTCAAACTTGTAGCATTTCAAATATATGTCAATATATTTGGGAAGAATATTTTTAAAAAATATTTCAAATATATTTTTCTTCCATATAGGTATGGGTGTAGCATGTAACATGTTACTAAAGGTGAACTTATCCTTTATCAGAGTTCATCAGAGCTTCTATAGACTCATGTAATGTATAGAGAAGTATAGTCCGGATTGATGGACTTATATTTATGTTGTGTGATTATGTATTGAATTCTAAATATTTAAGATGGAAAGTGTTGTGACCCACCTACATGTACAGTGGGGCAAAAAAGTATTTAGTCAGCCACCAATTGGGCAAGTTCTCCCACATAATAAGATGAGAGAGGCCTGTAATTGGCATCATAGGTAGACCTCAACTATGAGAGACAAAATGAGAAAAAAAATTCAGACAATCACATTGGCTGATTTGGAAAGAATTTATTTGCACATTATGGTGGAAAATAAGTATTTGGTCACCTACAAACAAGCAAGATTTCTGGCTCTCACAGACCTGTACCTTCTTCTTTAAGAGGCTCCTCTGTACTGCACTCATTACCTGTATCAATGGCACCTGTTTGAACTTGTTATCAGTATAAAAGGCACCTGTCCACAACCTCAAACAGTCACACTCCAAACTCCGGTATGGTGAAGACCAAAGAGCTGTCGAAGGACACCAGAAACAAAATTGTAGACCTGCACCAGGCTGGGAAGACTGAATCTGCAATAGGCAAGCAGCTTGGTGTGAACAAATCAACTGTGGGAGCAATAATTAGAAAATGGAAAATACACAAGACCACTGATAATCTCCCTCGATCTGGGGCTCCACGGAAGATCTCACCCCGTGGGGTCAAAATGATCACAAGAACGGTGAGCAAAAATCCCAGGACCACATGGGGGGACCTAGTGAATGACCTGCAGAGAGCTGGGACCAACGTAACAAAGGCTACCATCAGTAACACACTATGCCGCCAGGGATTTAGATCCTGCAGTGCCAGACGTGTCCCCCTGCTTAAGCCAGTACATGTCCGGGCCTGTCTGAAGCTTGCTAGAGAGCATTTGGATGATCCAGAAGAGAATTGGGAGAATGTCATATGGTCAGATGAAACCAAAATAGAACTGTTTGGTAGAAACACAACTCGTCGTGTTTGGAGTAGAGAGAATGCTGAGTTGCATCCAAAGAACACCATACCTACTGTGAAGCATCATGCTTTGGGGCTGTTTCTCCACAAAAGGACCAGGACGACTGATCCATGTACAGCACAGAATGAATGGGGCCATGTATCGTGAGATTTTGAGTGCAAACCTCCTTCCATCAGCAAGGGCATTGAAGATGAAACGTGGCTGGGTATTCCCACATGACAATGATCTCAAACATACCGCCCAGGCAACGAAGGAGTGGCTTCGTAAGAAGCATTTCAAGGTCCTGGAGTGGCCTAGTCAGTCTCCAGATTTCAACCCCTTAGAAAACCTTTGGAGGGAGTTGAAAGTCCATGTTGCCCAGCGACAGCCCCAAAACATCACTGTTCTAGAGGAGATCTGCATGGAGGAATGGGCCAACATACCAGCAACAGTGTGTGCCAACCTTGTGAAGACTTACAGGAAACGTTTGACCTCTGTCATTGCCAACAAAGGATATATAACAAAGTATTGAGATGAACTTTTGATATTGTCCAAATACTTATTTTCCACCATAATTTGCAAATAAATTCTTTCCAAATCAGCCAATGTGATTATCTGGATTTTTTTTCTCATTTTGTCTCTCATAGTTGAGGTCTACCTATGATGCCAATTACAGGCCTGTCTCTTCTTTTTAAGTGGGAGAACTTGCACAATTGGTGGCTGACTAAATACTTTTTTGCCCCACTGTATTTACATCTGTTTACTGCTCATTAATATGTTCTTGTACATAATGTCATCTACATTGTACTGACTGACGTCTACAAATTGTAGTGCTACTTTAGCTAGGTATGTTGTGCTAGTTCGTTCTGTCAGCAGTGTTTCCAACCTCCTGCAGCATTTTTTACTGACAAAACATACATTGAAAATATACTGACAGAGACCATTTTTTTTGCTGACAACCTGAAAAATAACATTAAAAACTAAGACAATCAATATTTAAACTGTATAAACACAATATGGAAACACCGACAATACCCATAACAAGTAATTTGACTGGATTACACTTACAAAAGTCAACACAGCATGACAATTTTTTAGCCCCTGATATTTAGAGATAGTTGTAAAATCAGTGATTTTATACAAACGGTCTGTAAATGTACTGACGGTTGGCAACCCTACTAGCTAAACTCTCCTTTTAAGGGCTTGAAGTTTGAATTAAATTGACAGTGTAATTATGTACAGGATTACTAACAATTAAGGTATAATATAAAATATTATAAGGATAATGATTATTTTTGCTACCACAACTCTTTTATTTACTGATTACCATACAATCTCTTTCAGCACTTGCTTGGTATGGTGGTGGAAGGGGTGCGAGGGAATATAATTTACATTGAGGCCCTGAGATTAAAGTGCTGGTGATCTATTGAGGACAGATTGGTCATCTGGAACATAAAAGTTAAATTCCATGCACTGATGCAACCTCTTTGCTACAACCTCTGTCCAAAGCACTAGTTTCTAGTAATCTGCGAACTATGCTGACAGCTCTCCTGATACCTCTCCTTGATTTAGATAATATGTTAGCATTAATTTCATGACCATCAAAATTTTACATTAGGGTTCCATAATCTGTAATTATTCCCCTTGTTATTTTCATTGGTTTCTGACAGGTCCCCCTTAGGTTGTCCAGAAATGGCTAACTCCTCTTAACCTCCCTGGTGGTCTGATTATGTCAGAATTTTTGTGCTCAAAGCTGTACATTGTTTTCAATGGCAATATGTTTTTTTTTATTGTAGGCCTGTAATTCTTGGGAATAACTCACTGAAATCTGTCTGAACAAGCCTAGTAAACATCCCGGGTATGATAAAATTTGAAACATGAAATCATAAATTATAATATAATAAATAATCATTAAAAAATAATATAATAATAATAAATTTAATTCAATAATGAAATCAAACCAAAAACACTGAAATTTGAAATATAGCGCCAAGTTCGCACATCGCTGAGCTTAGTCGCAAAATAATTTTCAGTGTCTGATGACGAATTTCCCCACAAATCATTATCACTCAATTCTGCAAGTGGTTCTAATTTACTATCGCTGTTCTCTAGCTGGTCTAAAACTGCTTTTGACCTAAAGGGACGCTTTTTGGACGCCATGGACATTTCTCAGTTTCCAGGCAGAAACAACGGTAAAACTGCAGGGAGGGCACAGGACAAAGCACTAGGGACAAAATGTATGTGAAATGGTTTGATACAGTAATGTAATACTATCAGATTTTAGTGTATTGAGTGAATGTCACATTTTTACATTTTTGAATTTCCCGCTGGTTCCGTCCCCCGTATGTCCCATACGTCCTGACGCTCGCAGGGAACAGAAGACAGATGCCGGCATCGGCTGGAGGACATGTCCGGGGACGCTGCAGGGGGGACATCATGGGAGTGCAGGACAAGGTAAGTGCTGGAGGGATCCCAGAGCAATGCTGCAGGGTAATCCCGAGCGTAGCTCGGGGTTACTGCTTCTGGCACTGAAAGTTAACCCCGAGCTACCCTCCGGAATACAGCCATAGGGGTTAAAGCTATGCTCCCAGTAGTTAATTAGTTTGGTACTGAGTGAAACATCTTCCAGTGTCTTAAAGAGCATTAAACAATATAATTCTCTAAACAATGTAGACAAAAAGAAAACAAAACATGACAACCAATGGGGCAGATTTACTAAAACTGGAGAGTGCAAAATATTGTGCAGTTTTGCATGGAAAGAAATCAGTATCCATTTGTGTTGCTCTGGGATCCCTCCAGCAGTATCCATTTTGTGTTTTTTGTCAAAGCTTAAATGAACAAGCTGGAGGTAAAAGCTGATTGGCTACCATGCACATCTGCACCAGATTTTGCACTCTCTGGTTTTAGTAAATCAGCCCCATTTAATTGAAAGTACTCTGCATAATGTGCAAGACCACCTTTATTACATTCTCTTTAATTCCCTTTGGTCATGTGAAGTGAAAGCCCTTCTTCAAGTTAGGAGCATGATATAAGGGTACATGATAAGGAAAGAAGTTATGGTGGGAATAGTTGGAATTTGGATAGATTGTTATTACTATTATTATACAGGATTTATATAGCGCCAACAGTTTGCTCAGCTCTTTACAAAATAACAGGAGACAATACAGCAACAATACAGTTCAATACAAGAGGGTTAGGAGGACACTGCTCCTTGGAGCTTACAATCCAAGAGATTTGATTTGATTTTGCCTCAGCTCCAGTAGGGTTTTTAGCGGTGTCTTGACTGGGTAAAATCTAACAAAACAGAGTTCCACCCTATTCAGCAACCACAACCCCACTGGTAGCTGATGCAAAACAGACAAAAAACACCTCCTGTGCTGAAGAACAATGTGCTGACACTGATCGACTGTCAACTGAGTGGATGACCTTTGAGTATGTCAATGATGGCACCAGCTTTGCTGCCCTCCAACGGGTCAGGGGGAACCAAAAATTCAACTGTAAAAACACAAAGAACAGAAGGCGCACCAGCCTAGCGCATTACCTCAGCGATACCTTTATTCAAATAAAAAACAGGTGTATACTCACAAAAAACATGGAATAGGTGATCCAAAGGGCTGACATGTTTCGAGTGACCATCCTCTAAGGAAGAGGGGATTGCCCCTCGAAATGTGTCACCTATTCTCTAAAAGAACTTGTCCAGGGGACAAGGTCATGCTCATTCATTGTTTGATCAACATGCCATTTATTCCATATCTTTTTGCGAGTATACACCTGTTTTCTATTTGAATAAGGGTATCGCTGAGGTAATGCACTAGGCTGGTGTGCCTTCTGTTCTTTGTGTTTTTACCACTGGTAGTTGATCCATGTGCCACTAATGTTTGGATATTTTTTTTTTGTAAATAGCTTTTTTGTTCATTTTCTCACCACACCTGGCCCACCTTCATCATTTCCGTTTTTTTTAATGAAGTATTCATAAACATTTGTATGTCTTTGCTATTTTATATGTAAATTCGCTAAACACTGTATACTTTTTAAACTGCACCTCTGAACCTCATTTGATGAAACACTTGCCGCTTATTATTACTGTATGGTGCGGGGCTTGTTGTGTTGCCTGTCCGCACTTGACTTCCTTCCAAGTTGAGTGATTGATTGACAGGTTGCCAGAACAATGGCGTGGGAACTTCCGCTGCCTCCATTGTTATGGTAACCTGCACTCAACATAGTGCACCAGGTGCAAGATTGGAAGGTGCATGCTTGGTAGCCATCTGCACCTATTCCCAGAAATAACTAACAGCGGGTTTCATATGCCCACAGTCTCAATGGCTGCTGCCTGCCTACCAGGGGTGCAGTGAGTATTTCAGGATTTTTCCGCTTTAAAAAAAAAAAAATATATCAGCACATGTTGACACAGTAGTCAACAGGAAAATAATATTGTGAGGTGATGAGCCTTTAATAAGTGTTTCAATGTAAATTTTAATTAAAACAGAGGTACAGGAAACATAACATCTGGCTCAGCATCAGAAGAAATCCATAGCGCTCACCAGTAACTACTGAATCTTAAGCTCTTTTGCCATCACTAGCTCTGCTACTCTAATAGATTCGACTAGTTCTACTACTACTGCTAGCTACACTACTGCTTGAGTTCTAGCCTCAATATGGGCCTTTTGTCTGTTGCCGCCACTGAATGCAAAAACTGATGCCCACCAATGTATGCTGATCTTCTTGCCCTCTATCTAACTTCTCTATGTCCAACAACTTTACTACACTCCTGCTTATACACCTGGGCACAAGGGCACAATTTAGATCAAGGTACAAAAACAATAAGCATTGACTTGGACAGACTGAATGTCAGGGCAGGTATTGTAAAAGTGTGATCAGATACTTGTCCAAGTCAATAACCGTAGACAGGAACTGTGGAACAGGAAAACACTAGAACACATGGACACCAGGACTCGTGGTAAAATAGGAGTAAACTGGCACACAGAAGTACAGAGGCCACAGGAGAGATTGTACAGGTTGTCAGAGTCTCTGGAGGGACAGGAGTGCAGGGGACACTGGAGGCACCAAGGTACAGGGAACACTGGAGGCACAGGGATCACTGGAAACCTAGTGCTCAGACAAGAGATATTAATCTAAGTACAGTTTAAATTGACAGGTTGGGTAGGAACTGGCCTTAAAGCTATATTTAAGTGGAACTTTGGTTAGAAAATTAAGTCCTGCTAGATCACTTGAAGCTGGCCCCGTTTGTATGTATAGCTATGTAAAACATTAACCACTAATACACTGTCTCACCCTGCTCTGCACATGCTCAGTTGCTCTCTATTTTTTGGCACTGTGCCTAAAATATAGAGGCCGCGTGGCTGACAGCCTGAAGATTTACTGCTTGGGGGCTCTGGGCTTCAGCAAAATAGCAGTCTCCAGCAAGAAGAAACAGGAACAATACTGGAGGTAATTTACAGTACACACTGTAGCAATCGTGCACACAGAGATGGATGCGAACCTCCATTTTGGCAAAGGCCTCCATCTTCTATCATTTTCTACTCCCAAATTAGCTTCCCTCATCCCCCCTCCCTCTCTGTTGAGTGACACGTGGTCCCTGGATGCTGAGTTCAAAAAGGCATCAAGGCTCAGCGGGAGAGCTCCAGGGCTATAAAATCCCAACCTACCTGGTGCCCAGATGTCTGGTAGCTTCTCAATCTGGGATATCGTAAAGCCATAAACCAAGTCTTTCACTGAGCTCAAAGACATTCCAGATAAACAGTAAACCAGACATCACATTCAACATCCATTTTCCCCTATGATTTCATATCTTGGATTATGAAAGACTTACATAAAAACCAGGCATATATTCAGACCGGTCACTTTAATACAAGTCGTCTGATCTATTACACCCCCTAGCTGACACAAACAGGAGAGCAGAAAATGATATCTCCTTAACCATCCCAGCAGGTATGTCATATTTCATATCTAGACGTTCAGCAGATGATTCTGTGTATTAATCTACCCGTGGATAGAATGTTACATGTACCTAGGAAAAGTTATTGACCATAGTATAATTTGGGAGGGATTTGGTCATAGCCTGAGCTCCCCGCCTACAACACCCCTTCCCAAATGAGGCGATTGGTTCACTGCTTTAAGGAGACACCCTGCTGAGTTCCTAGAAAAAGGCTGTTATGTTTGGAGCTAAGCTAAGCTGAGTTGAGCTAAGTTGAAGATTCTCCCTTGTAACATCGGAACCAACTTTGGGAGATAAGGCACCCTTTTGGCTTAGGAAACTTGAAAGCTGCTTAAACCAAGGCTTTTGGCAAGTACTTTATCTATCTAAATTCCCTTCTGTTATCTCTTTGCTGTGTTATTGCTCTCTGTATATTTATATATATATATATATATATATATATATATATATATACAGTATATTGGCTACATCTTTTTTCTGTAAATATTTTTGTTGCACCCTTTTGACCTTTTAGTAATAAATCTTACTCTCTGAAAGTGTTGAACTGTTTCTAAAGCTTTTAATGCAAACTAAGAACCCCTGTCTCTGAAGAGCACTACTGTGTGTGTTTAAACCTCTGTATAACCTGCTTGCGGTGACAGTGGTATGCAGATGATTATTCAACCATCATAGTGTTATTGCTGATATTGCCGAGTTTCCTCTTTCTCTGTACAAAAAGGAGGTGGTGGCAGTGTGAAGGGTTAATTGTGTAATTAGCCTGACCCAGTAACAATTGCTCCCAGGCTGCAAGTACACAGATTGTGGTCCATTAGCTGGAAAATCTTTGTGCAGGGTGCAGCTGGGCGTGGCATTGTTACGCACATGACAGCACAGTTTTAGATTGGCTAGTCCTTCGGTCACGAGTTTGGTGAGAAGGGCTGGGGTCTGAAGCCGCGATCGTCACACACACCAATTTTGGTAGCATAATTATTAATGTGGAATGTATGTTCCTTGCTAAAGAACATTATCAAGTTGTTATGGGTAAAGTTCCACTTTAATCAGCAGAGAAGAATCAGTGATGCCTACTGTTTTCAATCCTGTACCACGATAAGGTAGGAACAGACAGCATGTTTGCAGAAAAACAGGTAACAGATCAGATTTGCATGGTTGTAGAACTACAGGTAACAAATAAGCTCTGCAGCTAATCTGTGACAGTACATTTTTACATTCTTCTATTCGAATTGACAATAGCAAAATTAGTAATTACAATAAGATGAATTTGATCACTGTTAGTTATTAGCTAACTTTGTCTCACGTTTATTTTAGAGGTGACCAGGTGATATGTTTTTCATTGAGGTCCTACGCAACTTTTGTTATTCCATCTAATATGCAGTGTACAGGTCCTCAACTGTCAACCAAATGCAGCTGCAGGGAGTGCCCCATCATATAAATTTCTGTTGTTCAACTTCCAACGGTCACATTTGGATCCACAAGTTGAGTGTTGAAGAATAAACCAACACTTCTGCTATACCTCATCAAAGCTATGAAAAATGCCTAAAACCTGTACACAACTAGAAAGCCCAGGGGTTAAGATGGTGATGGCCATACATATCATAATAAAACCAGAAAAAGACATGAGATGAGATATGAGAGTGATAGCCCTCTTCTAGTAAAATTCATCCTAAGGGGGTCCTCTACTCAGCTAGCTACTGCTGCTGTATCCACCTCACCCCTCAAAAAAGGTCTCATTGTTGTTGTCATGGCTTGTTGGGGTCAGTTGGAGTAAAATAAGTCCCGTTATTGGTGTCAGTGAGGTACATGAGTTCCATTGTTAGTAATAGGGTGAGTAAAATACCCCTTTTTTTCAGTGGTAGTACAATAAGTCCCATAGTTGCTGTCAGTGGGAATATAGGAAAACAGTACAAAATACACTCACAAGTGCAATACTGTATACTGTATATGTTAGAAACCATATATACCATATAGAAAAACAGTAAGACATTTACTCTGTGCAACTCTAGGTTGTCCAATTCTTTCTGGATGCTGATTATGAGGAGTCTGTAGAGGACACCACTGGACAAAATGTTTGTGTTTCGATTGATAGGAATGGTCCTGCATAAAATATAGGTTTCTGTAAAGTGTGGTCAGTTTCCTAGAGGGTATATGGCAGGTTGAATGCATGTGTACTACAGTGGAAAAATGTGTGGTGGTTACATTTAATATCACTCCAGTGTTTTCTTTTCATGATGGTAAATACGATAAATGTCTATCGCAGAACCTTGGGCAAAGTGAATGACTTTGCTCATATATGCTTAAAATGGCTTAATGTTAGTTATAATTGTTTATACCCTATGTTCTATATGTGCATGTGTTGTGAGGGTTTATTTGTCTTTAAGTAAAAAGAATGGAACTGCGGATACCAATAAAATGTGTTTAAAAGGAACTGGAAATCCGGTGTGACATTAGTAAATGCAGAGTTCCTCCTTGTTGTTTTATGTATGACACATCAAAGCATGTTCAAGCATTCTAACTTAACATTACCAATTGGCAATGAATCTAAAAGAAAACTTCCAGTTATTCATTATTATTAAATAACCCCAGGGATTTACTGGTAATATAGCTTGACTACATCTGTTCTTGCCCAACAAAGATGTAAAAGGTAGGAACTGCCTTGAAGTAAAAACAATATTTGCCATGATTTAACTTGGATCACTGATAAATAACATATTGCCTGAAATTGTAGGCTCTAGCCAGCTTTTTTGTTCGTGAAAATTCAAACATTTTAATTTAAATTACAGCCGAGTCTTCTTATAGCAAAGGTATTGTCATGCATAATGCATCAACGTTAGTGGTTTATTAATACGGAGAAGCTAAACTCCCTGTTATTAAAATTTATATGAGTTATGATGGCATGATATATGATTTCCAAATTCATATTCAGCAAATGTATTTTGCAGTGTTTTGTAGAGGACAAACGGCTGGTATATAGGCTGC
The DNA here is from genome assembly GCF_062004578.1 of Staurois parvus. Classification (NCBI taxonomy): domain Eukaryota; kingdom Metazoa; phylum Chordata; class Amphibia; order Anura; family Ranidae; genus Staurois; species Staurois parvus. Next base: position 13,269,625 of record NW_028318039.1, on the reverse strand, counting down.
TGCAAGTTGCTTTGAAAGTCTATTTTGCTTCCCCCCCCCATCATTCCCTATGCCATTGTTAATTGGATAGACATATAGCATTGGCCAAGGGCATTGTCTTTCTTTGCAATTGTTGCTGCTTAAAATCAAGGCTACACAATGCGATCTGTATGCATTCTGCATTCACCTTCCTTAGAATTCTGCCAGAACATTTTATCTGAAAATTTCACTGAACAAAATGGAACAGTTCCCAAGCACAGGCAGAGAATACACTATGTGTAAAATGTGTAGCGATGATGAGGGCCAGCACTAATGTCAAGGACCAAATCTAGAGAGGATTTTGTAGTTGCAATAAATCACTTAATCTGACCACTATGTTGTGGTTATTTTCATTTTCCTATTTCTTTTAAGTGGTTTACCTAGTTCTGAATGCATTTAATGTATTTTAAACTTTAACCTACAGCATGATTTGCTTCCAGCTCACACAGGCTCTCTGTCTCTTTGCGATTAAAAACAAACGGGCAACAAGAACAACAAGAAAAAAAAATCAGTACTGCCATAAATACTTGCTATGGAATTCCAATGCAGCAATTAAACCGCGTACCTGTCAGTCAGGAAAGACATTATCTTTCCATATTTTTTTTTTATTGCAGTTTCTCGGTGGAATAGATTTTGGAGAAAACAGATTGCATTTTCTTATATTGCCCACACATAATCACACCTGAGGCTTACCATATAGCCTCATCACCATTTTCCTTTGGATTTTGAAAACCACAAGAAAATAGCAAACGAAAAAAAAAACAAAAAAAATGAAGCAGAACTGAATAAGCATTGTTATGGAAATGAGTTCTCATTTGGAACCAGATTGTTTTTTTTGTTAGAATAATATATTGTTTTCTAAGCCTGATCCAGCATCTACCGATGGGAATGTTAATTTGATTTTGTTGGTGAATCTCTATTGCATTGTGAATAGAAAAGTCACGGAAAATAATATATATGTATAATGCCGATGGGAAGCTGTTCATATAGCAGATAAGTGTTCAGTCTGTGATATGTTATAAATACACAGAGGAATGTTTACTATTTTGTGTTAAATAATTGAAACTAAGATGACATTGCCAAGCCTATAAATGCACATTAGTTTTCAAGAAAGAAAATTAAAGTCCCTATCTTAGGCTTTTACAACTGGGGTATTGCCAAGTCATGTCACAATGTTTGAGTGCTCTCTTAATATACTCTGACATTATTACATCCATAAAAATCTATTTACATATACTGCAAAATGGCAAGTCAAAGGTACAATACTGTTAGAAAGAGGGTTTAATACCATTGGTGATAAGCGCAGAGCATCTGATGCTCATTAAATATCCTCATAACTCTACTTTAGCTCTGCTTCAACAAATACATATTTTTCAGTTAGACATAACCTTCATTCTTTCTTGTTATCTGTCTTCGAAAAGTTGAAGCTGATAGACAGCAGGGATTTGTCCGTTTTAAGTTTGTGAACCGCACTGAACTGTAAGAAGTGCTGAAGAACCATGTTCATCAAGTGAAAAAAATTGTTAAAAGTTAAATGCCCCTTATACAAAATATAATATACAGCAAAGCCTCCTTGGCCTCTGCATTTATGATGATTATACAATGCCATAGCACAGATCGTGATCAAAGTTTCTCTGTGCTGTCTGGTGCTGCCTTTACTCTCTGAGTAAGCTCTGCTGAGCTGTCATCCTGTTGCCTGAGACATAGAGAATAATTGCAATCAACTCAGAGCATTTTCCAAGGAATGCCTTTATTCTTCATTGTCATTCCTTGCTCCAGATTGAAGGTTAATAATTCAACACCCAGAAGTTTTGGCATGGTTTTGTCATTAGATTGCCATTTTTTTCAGGTGGGCGGGGGTCGTTAATATTAACTTATTTTACATGTATAGAGAATGTGCTAAATGGTACATACGCAAATACAGGGGCACCCACGTCCAAACATTTGTTTATAAACAAATATTTTGTAGTATTTGAGGCTGTATGGATTTTTATGGTACCACTACAGACATCACAAAGATTGTATAAATTAAAAATCAAAGTACTTTACTACATCATTAGATTAAAATACATAATAATAAACATAGCTCTCTCACAAATAGGCTAGAATTACTATAAAGTGGCACTAATTAGCACCAAAGACTGGGTAGTATGTCTAATAACATAAAAATATAGACGGTGCTTCTCAACATGTTTCACTGTTCTGCTTCTTTAGGAGTATTCGGAGAGAGCAAATCATCTACAAAAAGTAATGATCAGTATTAGAGATGAGCGAATTATTCAAAAATTCGATTCGGCTGATTCGCCGAATTTGCAGAAGAAATTCGATTCGATGCGAATTTATTCGCTGCAAATTTAACTTATTTAAAGGGTTTCTAGGCTTCAGAGAGCCTTTATATTAGTGCAGAACACTGTACCTTTAATTTAAATGCCCTTGGAGTCTGCTGGGGAAGAGAAATAATACTGTCAGTCAGTATGACATGCAGATGAGTGCCGTCGATCTTAGAATCACCGCACACTTCACTCATTTGGGCAGTCACGGGGGAAGAAGGAGAAGGATGAAAAGAAGAAGAAGAAGAATGAAAAGAAGAAGAAGAATGAAAAGAAGAAGAAGAAGAATGAAAAGAAGAAGAATTCCAGTACAGCAAAAAGTGTATCTGCAGAGAGCTCCGCTATTTCTGACAGTTCTCTGACAGTTCCTTCACATTTACAGCGGTTGAAACATTGTATCTATTTGTTTCCGAATAAAAACATCTGTATCCTAAATGGAAACAAATAGATACAATGTTTCAACCGCTGTAAATGTGAAGGAACTGTCAGAGAACTGTCAGAAATAGCGGAGCTCTCTGCAGGGACACTTTTTGCCGGCTGTAGAAGGGATGAAAATCGGCCGATCGGGAAAAATTCGATTCGCGCATCCGAAGTTTGCTAATATTCAGATTCGGTGTGAATCGAATTTTTCCTAATATTCGAAACGAATTCCACTTCGCCAAGTTCGATTCGCTCATCTCTAATCAGTATACTCATTAGTAATATGAACAATTATAATTATTCTGAAATAAGATCATCTGATCAATGGAGCAGACAGGCTTACATTTATCTCTTAGGGTACATTCACACCATTGGGCTGCAGTGGCAAATAATGCACATTCCAGCAATTAATAGTAATGCAGGAAGTGTGATGCACTGTGCTGTCATTCATTTTGAATGGCACTCCAATACATCTATATATCCACGACCTCTTTGTTTCCCGCTCCCTCAACCTCCTGGCGATCACGGAAACCTGGATCCAGCCCACTGACTCTACCTCCCCTGCTGCACTCTCCTATGGAGGTCTCACCTGGACCCACTCACCCAGACCTAACGGTCGTAAAGGTGGTGGAGTTGGTCTGCTCCTGTCACCGCGGAGCACCTTCCGAGTCCTCCCAAACCCCCCCTCCCTATCCTTCTCCTCCTTCGAGGCCCACTGCGTCCGACTATTCTCCCCAACCCCCCTGAAGATTGCTGTGATATACCGGCCTCCTGGATCCATACCCCGCTTCCTGGAAGACTTCTCCTCCTGGCTACCCTTCTTCCTCTCCTCTGAGCTACCCACCATCATTCTTGGGGATTTCAACATCCCTGTCAACCTTGACAACCCGGACACAGCCCGTCTCCTCCACTTAACCTCCTCCTTTGCACTTGCACAGTGCATACAATCCACCACCCACTCCGACGGGAATATCCTTGATCTTGTCTTCTCCAACCGCTGCGCTCCCCACAACCTCACTAACACCCCCTTCCCTCTCTCTGACCACAACCTGATCACCTTCTCTATCTCCTCGTCCTCCAACGCCTACCCCTCCAAATGTCACACTACTACCAGCCGTAACCTCCGCAACCTTAACCCTGCCCCCCTCCACTCTGCAGCTGATCAACTCCACGACCGCATCCTCCCCCTGTCCTGCCCCGACTTGGCTATGACTGCCTACAACAACGCGCTGTCAGCAGCCCTTGACTCACTAGCGCCTTTAACCACACGCAACATCAGACTCCGACCGCTCCAGCCCTGGCAGACTGATCACACCAAAACCCTCAAACGACGCAGTCGTGCCCTGGAGCGACTATGGCGCAAAACAAAATCCCAACAAGCTTTCACCTGCTACAAATCTGCCTTCCGCACCTACACCTCCTCCCTCCACGCAGCCAAACAAGCCTACTTCCTGACCCTCATCAAGGCCCTCTCCTCCAATCCTCGCCGACTCTTCTCCACCTTCAACTCTCTACTCTCTCCACCCCCACCTCCACCCAGCACCTCGCTCACCGCCCTTGAGATTGCCAATCACTTCAAAAACAAGATTGACACAATTCGCAAGGACATTGCCGCAACTCACACGCCCTCTCAACCCGTCCCCTCTCACACAGCTACCCCCTCATCCCCCCTCCCCCTCGACATTACCCGCAGGGACTTCGTCACTGCTCAAACTCCCTCCGACCCCGTTCCCCCTCACTCAGCTACCCCCTCATCACCCCTCTCCCACGGCCCCACCACTGCTCTGACCTCCACTCCCACCCCACCCTACATTCCTCATACTGAAGCTCCCCCAACACTCCACACCTTTGACCTTACTACCATTGAGGAAGTCTCCAAGATCCTCTCTGATGCCCGCCTCACCACCTGCCCCCTCGACCCTATCCCCTCACAATTCCTACGACCTCCCTCCCCCTCCATCCTACGCTCCCTCACCCACATCTTTAATCTCTCCCTCTCCTCCAGCACTTTCCCCTCCCCACTGAAGCATGCACACATCACCCCCATACTTAAAAAGCCCTCCCTGGACCCCAATGACCCGAACAACCTCAGACCCATCTCCCTGCTCCCACTTACATCTAAACTCCTCGAGCGTCTCGTCTACACCCGCCTATGCTCTCACCTCAACGACAACAACCTCCTCGATCCCCTACAGTCTGGCTTCCGCCCCCTACACTCCACCGAAACCGCCTTACTCAAACTCTCCAACGACCTTCTAACCGCCAAAGCTAATGGCCACTATTCAGTGCTCCTACTCCTTGACCTCTCTGCGGCCTTCGACACAGTTGACCACCCCCTCCTCCTCAAAATACTACACTCCCTCGGCCTCAGAGATTCTGCTCTCTCCTGGCTCTCATCCTACCTGTCACAACGCTCTTTCAGCGTTACCTATAATGCTACCACCTCCCCCTCACTCCCCCTCTCTGTTGGGGTCCCTCAAGGCTCTGTCCTTGGGCCCCTTCTCTTCTCCATCTACACCTCCTCCCTTGGCCAACTCATACACTCTCACGGCTTCAACTACCACCTCTATGCCGACGACACACAAATCTATCTCTCAACCCCCCACCTCACCCCTTCGGTCTCTGCCCAAATCACACACCTACTGAGCGACATATCAGATTGGATGTCGCTCCACTTCCTTAAACTGAATCTCTCCAAAACCGAGCTCCTTGTCTTCCCCCCAGCCCGAACCCCACCCCCCATTGACTTCTACATCACATCCAACAACGCCAATATCAAACCCGCTCTGCAGGCCAGAGTACTTGGTGTCATTCTGGACTCCAACCTATCCTTCCAGCCCCAAGTCCAATCTTTAACAAACTCGTGCAGACTCCACCTCCGCAACATCGCCAAAATCCGCACGTTCCTAACCCCAGAAACCACTAAACAGCTCATCCACTCCCTCATCATATCACGACTCGACTACTGCAACTCCCTCCTCACTGGCCTGCCTCGCCGCTGGCTATCCCCGCTTCAGTCCATCCTGAATACGGCTGCCAGACTCATTCACCTTTCCAACCGCTCCATTTCCGCCACCCCCCTCTGCCAATCCCTCCACTGGCTTCCGATTGCGCAACGGATCAAATTTAAAATCCTAACACTGACATACAAAGCTGTCCACCATACTGCCCCGAACTACATCACTGACCTAATATCCAAGTACCGCCCAACACGCACACTCCGCTCCTCACAAGACCTCCTTCTCTCTAGTTCCCTGGTCTCCTCCTCCCATGCCCGCCTCCAGGACTTCTCCAGGGTGTCACCCATCCTCTGGAACTCCCTGCCCCAACCCATCAGATTATCACCTACTCTCCTCTCCTTTAGGCGCACCCTGAAAACCCATCTCTTCAGGGAAGCCTACCTCACCCCCTGCTAACTTGCTGACCTCCTCCACTCTTCCTACCACTCCATCCCCCACAGCTATCTCCTCCTGTACCACTATCCCATCCCTTCTAGATTGTAAGCTCGAAAGAGCAGGGCCCTCGATCCCCTCATGTTTTGCATTGTATTGGTATTGTTCTGTCACATGTTCTGTCCCCCTTTGTAATGTACAGCGCTGAGTGAACTATTGGCGCTTTATAAATGCTGTATAATAAATAATAATAATATAACAAGCACCCATGCTGTGCTGCACCACACTGCACAACGTGCATTGACGTGTGCTGCAGGTAAAATTAATAAAGCATTGTTAGAGCGATTTTCCTGCATTAGGCCTCATTGAAAATGAATAAACGGCAATAACACAGAGCATGATACACACACACAATAAAATGTGTTACAGCACATATGTTATCACAAAGCTACACGGTGTAAATGAGCCATTAATAGAAGTCTTCTACTATTTAATAACATAATGCAGACCACAGAGCAGCTGCTTGGCTTCATGCTTATGGTAAGCATATAATACAATAACTGCCCAGACAAGAGAAACTGCAGAGAGGCTGTTTTTATCATCCTAATGGATAACAGAAAAGAGTTTGTAGTTTCGGAGGCATTGGGAACATTAGGGGGGAGGCTATGCATGCTGAGAGGTAGCCAGATGACAATCGTTATCTTCCAGTCGGCTTTACAGCGGGTGAGAGATGCTTAGTGGCCGTTTTGTAAAACTCCTGGTAGCGGGTCAAGTTTACAAATCTAGGAAACAGGATATGGAGACATCAATATCAGAATGATCATTTATTGATCAGCAATGATTTTATAAGCGAAACATGAAGTCCTAATACAGCACAACAAAATGCGAATGGGATAGTTTTATATTTATTTTACTAAATGTTTTAAATGGTAAAACATCATCTGGAGTTCTGGAATGCTTTTATCTTTTTTTTTTTTTTTGGTTGAGAGTGGGAGTGAATTATAAAGAGGGACATAAAGGGAGTTTGGTATTGAAAATGAGAAACAAGCCTATTAGATTTTATTACGTGTAAAGCAGAATTACACCCAAACCAAAATAAGTAATATATTGCAGCTTACCAATTATTAGATGGGGTGGCTGTAATTGTTTTCATTTTTGTTGTTTCCCTCTGTTCTCACCTGGTGATCTGGCCACTAACACACCTCCTGTTTTAGAGTGCCCCCCCCCCCCCCCACTCTGGATGAAGGAGCTACAGAGACACCTCTGGCAGTATTGTCAGTCATGATGGGGGGGGGGTGTTAGATGCACTAGAAGATTTAGATACAGTAACAAACTGCAGTTACACTCCAGCTAATATAAGTAGGTACAGCAACAGTTTTGTTCCTTTTGGGATACATATTTTACATAAATAAATAAAAGCTGATCATTGTAAGCACCCCTGCCAGTGTTAATTTATTTGTCTAAACCCTGTAACTGCTACATTTGCAGGACAGCTTGTTCTGTTGAAAAACAACACTTTTCTGGCCAGATCCCCAGGTGAAAATGAAGGAAAGAAAGCCAAAAAAGAAAAGTAATACAGCCATCAAATCTAGGAATTGGTAAGCTGCAATATAATACATATTTGCTTTTGGGTTTAATACCACTTTAAGTCAAGACTCTGATGCAGAAATGTTGAATCAAAGTACTTAAAGTTCTTAGGTCTCATGTACACATGAACTCCCCTAGATGTTAAGCTCTCCTGGCAGCAGAAAAACACTAAATGTGTCAAAAACGCGTGTAAACGCGACACCGCGTTAAGCAGCGCTTAGCACTTGGACCGTTATTCATTTGATTGGCCAGAGTGTTTTCCACTAACATGAATAAACACCCAAGCGCTAAATGCAGCTAATGTTTAGACGCGATTCTTATGTGTTTAGGAGAGGAACGTTTAACTGCCCCTAAGCTCTGCTGCTCCTAAACTATGTTTCCATGGACAGCAAAAAAAAACGCCAAAAGCTCCTAAACTCACGTTTAGGAGTATACATGCAGCAGTATACATGAGGCTTTAGCAAGATTTTAGAAGTAAGGTAATTGCATTCCCGCCACCCTATAGCAGATATACTGCTACAGGGCAGCAGGGGTGCGCAAAATCACGTGTATATATGTGATCTTGCATTTTTGGGTAGGGAGCGTACGCTGATCACTGTATTGGTGTCACTGGGGATGCCAGTGACACCAAGTCAGTTCCCCCCCAGTGTCAGAATGTACGCTTCAGTCCCACTATAAGTCTCTGATCGCCGCCATTACTAGTAAAAATAAAATAAAGGAAAAAAACCCAGTATATGTACTGTCATTTGTAAATGCTATAACTTTCATGTAAACAAATTAATTTACACGTTTTGAGATTTTTTTTTAGCAAAGACACGTAGTAGAATTCATTTTGGCCTAAATTTATGACAAAATTAAATTTTTTTAATTTTTTTACTGGATATGTTTAATAGCAAAAAGTCAGACACACTGTTTTTTTCTCAAAATTGTTGGTCATTTGTTTTTTTTTACAGTGCAAAAAATAAGACGCACAGTCGATTACATACCACTGAAAAAACGCTCTATTCGTGGAAAAAAAAGGATGTAAATGACATTTGGGTGCAGCGTTGCATGACCACACAATTGTCAGTAAAAGTAACACAGCGCCGTAACGCAAAAAATGACTTGGTCAGGAAGGGGGGTAAATCCTCTGGAGGGCAAGTGGATAAGGGACGTTACTGGTCAACAAACTCTGGTGAGTGATTTAGTGTAGTGAGTGAAGAGCAGGATCTGGGGTGTACAAATGTGCAGTGGGTTCACACTGGTGTTTTCATTTAGGCCTGGTTCACACTAGTGCGATTTCACATACGAATCGTACAGTGGAAATCACATTGTTTTCAAAAGTGTCCGTTCACATCAATGCAACTTCATCAAAGTTACATCCAGGGGGCGGACTGATCATTCGGGCATTCAGGCATTGCCCGAGGGCCCGGGGTCAGTAGGGGACCCGTGAGAGCATCACTGTCCAGTGACAGTGTGGGGAATGGAGGAGGAGGCGGCAGTCTCAGATCCCGACCCAGAAGTAGCTCATCTGTCACTTCACGTGGGGGCAGAGTGAGTCAGGTGACGGGTCCGGATACTGTGCTGGTGATAGAACCGGTGGGCAGTGGGAAAGTGAGAGTCATATCATTCATGGGTGCGGGGTGTTCGCCGCACAAACCCTGCACACCCCTCCCCCCCATGGATGATATGTATCAGGAACAAAGTAAGAGGTGATCGGTGCAGTGGAGGGACAGTGACAGCACTGATCTCCCTGCATGGATTTCAAAGAAGCAGCTGAAAAGTGGGAGAGAGATGCTTCCAGCTGCCGCGTTGAAATCCATGCAGAGAGATCGGTGCTGTCACTGTCCCTCCACTGCACCGATCATCCCTGACTGTCCATCGGATTTCCCTCCTGCCCTCCCCCCCCATGCTCCTCAGCCCCCCTTCTCCAGCGCAGGTCTGATACCTCTTCTCTGACAGTGTCCAGCCCCTCTCCCCATCCTCCACGGCAGAGCAGAGGAGAGAGGATCTGCTCTGCCTCCCCTGTCCAGATCAGCTGGCAGCTCTATGATGCTTCTAAATGTACACTCTCTCTCTCCCTCTTTCCCTCTCCCCCCTCTCTCTCCCCCCCTCTCTCTCCCCCTCTCTCTCTCCCTCCCTCACTCTCCCCCCTCTTCCCCCCCTCTCTCTCCCTCCCCCCTCTCTCTCCCTCCCCCTCTCTCTCCCCCTCCCCCTCTCTACCTCCCCCCTCTCTCTACCTCCTCCCTCTCTCTTTCTCTCCCTCCCCCTGTCTCTGTCTCTCCCCCTCTCTGTCTCTCCCTTCCCCTCCCCCTCCCTCGCATTCTTCCTTTCTTCCCTCATCCCTTCCTTCATCCATTCCTTTCTTCCTTCATTCTTTCCTCCCTCCCCTCCTTCCTCCCTTCCTTCCTCCTTCCCGCCCCCTCCTCCATCCATTCCCTCCTTCCCTTTTCTTCCTTCCTCCCTTTCTTTCCCTCCCCTTCTTTCATTACTTCCTCCATCCATTTCCTACCTTCCTCCATCCATTCCCTTCCTCCCTTTTCTTCCTTCCTTCCTCCCTCCCCTCCTTCCTTCCCTCCCCTTTCTTCCTTCCTTCCTTCCTTCATTCCCTCTCTCCATTTTCTTCCTAACCTTCATTTCTTCCTCTATCCCCTCCCTTCATTTTTTTCCTCCGTCCTTCCTCGTCCTTCAATCATTCCTTCCTTCTCCCCCCCATCCCTCCCCTTCCTTCAATCCTTCCTTCCTTTCTCCCTTCCTCCCTCCCTTCATTCTTTCCCCCCTCCCCTCCTTTCATTTCCATCTTTCCTTCCTGCCTCCCCTCCTTCCTTCCCTCCTTTTCATTCACTTTTTCCTCCATTCATTTCCTTCCTCCCTTTTCTTCATTCCCTTCCCTTTCTTCCTTTCTCTATCCATTCCCTTTTCTTCCTTCCTTCCTTCCTTCCTTCCTTCCTTCCTTCTTTCCTTCCTTCTTTCCTTCCTTCCTTCCTTCCTTCCTCCCTCCCTCCCTCCCTTTTCTTCCTTCCTCCCTCCCCTCCCTTCATTCTTTCTTCCCTCCCTCCCCTCCTTTCATTCCTTCTTCCCTTCCTTCTTTCCTTCCATCCCTCCCCTTTCTTCCTCCTTCCCTCACCCTCCTTCCTTCCTTCATCCATTCCCTTCCTCCCGTCTTTCCTTCTTTCCCTCCCCTTCCTTCATTCTTTCCTCCATCAATTTCCTTCCTTCATTCATCCATTCCCTCCCTCCCTCCCTCCCTCCCTCCCTCCCTCCTCTTTCTGCCTCCATCTCCTCCCTTCATTTTTTCCTTCCCTTCCTTCCTTCCCTCCCCTTCCCTCCCTCCCTTTCCTTCCCTCCCTCCCTCCCTCCCTCCCTCCCTCTCTCCTTCTCTTCCTTTCACTCTCCCTTCCTCCTCTCCCCTTCTTTCTTCATCCCCTTCCTCCCTCCCCCCCTCCTTCCTTCCCTCACCTTCCTTCATTCCTTCCTCCATGCATTTTCATCCTTCCTTCCTTTATTTCCTCCTTCCAATTTCTTCCTTGTCTTCATTCCTTCCTCTATCCCCTCCCTTCATTTTTTCCTTCCTTCCCCCCCTCCCTCTCCTTCCTTCAATCTTTCCTTCCTTCCTTTCTCCCTTCATTCCTTCCTTCCTCCATCCCCTCCCTTTATTCTTTCCTTCCCTCCTTTCATTTCCTTCCTTCCTCTCTCCCCTCCTTTCATTTCCTTCCTTCCTCGCTCCCGTTCTTCCTTCCCTCCCTTTGCTTCATTCCTTCCTCCATCCATTTCCTTCCTTCCTCCATCCATTCCCTCCCTTTTCATCCTTCCTCCATTCGCTCCCTTCATCTTTTCCTCCCTCCCCTCCTTTCATTTCATTTCCTTCCTTCCTTTCTTCCTCCTTCCCTCCCCTTCTTTCCTCTCCCTCCCTACCATTCCTTCCTCCCTCCATCTATTCCCTCCCTTTCCTTCCTTCCTTCCCCACCCTTCCTTCCCCACCCTTCCTTCCTCTCCCCATCCCTACCCTTCTTTCTTTCCTCCATCCATCTGTTTCCTTCCTTCCCTTCCTTCCTCCTTTACCTTCATTACTTTGTCCATCCATTTTCTTTCCTTCCTTTTCTTCCTTCCCTTCCTTCTTCCATCCCCTCCCTTCATTCTTTCCTCCCACCCCTCCTTTCTTCCCTCCCTCCCTTTTTCCTTCCTTTCTTTCTTCCTCCCTCCCTCCCTCCCCTTTCTTCCTCCCTCCATCTATTCCTTCCCTTCCTTCATTCCTTCTTTCCTCCGTTCCTTTTCTTCTTTAACTTCCTTCCTCCATCCCCTCCCTTCATTCTTTCCTCTCCCCCCTCCTTCCTTCTCTCCCCTCCGTTCCTCCATCCATTCCCTCCCTCCCTCCCTTGTCTTTCTTCCTTCCCTCTATCCATTCCCTTTCCTTCCTTCCAATATAAGGGGGTACAGGTTCTGTTTATTCATCCCAATCTAATGACAGCCCAACATATACTAGTGCTCCCTGTTCACTCCCTACACTGACACTGTCCACTGCCCCCACAAAATCATTGTGAAAAGAATAATACAGAAATAAATTGTAAAAAATAATTAAAAAATTAGATAATAAAAATTTAAAAATTCTGACACCCACACCATTGCTCTACTGACACCATCCACTGGCCACCCAAAAGCATTGTGAAAAAAAATGATAAAAATAATAAAACATTAATTTGTAAAAAAATCATAAAATTGTAAAAATAAAAATACTAATAAAAATGAAAAACTACTGACAGCATCCTACACATACTACCCACTGTCATACACTCCACACTGTACATTCCCTATTTAACATTACCTCATTCTGCACTACATAGGTCATCTCAGACACTAATCACACTCCTTTTAAGCCATGCCCAATTTTTAGCGCAATTTAAAACACACCCCTCCTCTCTCATCCCTTCCTCTCTCTCACTCCTCCTCCTCTCCCTCTCTCTCTCTCACACCCCTCTTCTTTTTCACCCTCTCACTCCCCTCTCTTTCACTTCCCCCACATGGCAGCCATATTTAAACCTGGAAGTGCCCAGTGGCTTCTACGGAAAGAAGCCAGGAACATTTATGCAGTCTTTGCTGCAGTAAATATTTAAATGCCCCTTCTATGCAGCTGAGCTGCAATATGTAAGTAGGGTGTTGTGTGTGTGTGTGTCTTGAGTGTAGGCAGGGGCACAGGGGGCCCCATTATCTCTTACTGCCCAGGGGCCCCATGAGTTGTCCGTCCACCCCTGGTTACATCCAAGTAGCACTATCTAATTCCGCTGAAAGTTGGATCAAAATCTTATTATACAGTGTGAACCTAGCTTTAGAAGAAAAGGGAAAATACATTATTGCACCTTTGTGTGTGGACTAGTCCCCGCCTCAGAGGGGGGAAATCAACCACTGGAAAAAGAGCAGACAGATGGCGCAAACACCAAATGCATTATCCAAGATTTATTTATAGCATGACCTTCATGCAGGCTGGTCAGTAGCTCTGAGGAAAGGGACTCATCCCCGAAACGCGTCAGAATTTTGACCACATTGACAGTTGGAACACCTTTCCCGTTGTTGCAGCCATCTCCATAATACAAAACCTTTTGATACATGCTATGTCAGTGAGTACGTTTTTGTCTTTTACTCCTTTGAATAAATCTTGGATAATGCACTAGGTGTTTGTGACACCTGTCTGCTCATATTTCAGTGCTGTAACATGATAAAACAACACCGCCTTTAATTTTCTTTCCACTTGAAACCCAGCTTTCTGGGCTGTATCCACTTAAGTAGATCACACGTGGGATTATTGTGATCTGACACATATTTCCCAAATATCACATGCAATGCTGAAAATGTCAATTCACTATCTCCTTATGCAATGTTTACCTCAAAACTCCTCAAACGCTCAGTAAATCCCGCATAAATTAGCGTTATAGTCAATTCACAAAAGGAAATAAATAAATAAATGAGTTAAATAAGTAGTGGTCCAGGCATGTGGTATAAAGGAATGTAAAAATATAATTGGCAATTTTGAGTAGTCTCTACCTTTTTGGACTAAATCTCTCAACAGTAATGCATAGAAACCTAAATATGGAAAAACACAGAATCATTGGAATTGAATTACTTAATAGAGTGGAGATGGATTAGAACTCCTATCAGGTTTTTATTGCTGTCTGTGTCCCTGTCAGAGAGATTCACCCTTCCTATTAGTCCTGTTTACCATTATCATTGAAAGTAAAAGTAAAAGAAAATCCCAATTTGGGTTGTCCCCAGAGAAGAAATAGAGGGGATTTTTACCCTCCCTTTAATTTGTAGGGACTTCTTGTCACTCCCTGTTTTGGCTGTGAAACAGGAAGTGAAGGTAAATATCCCCAATGGAACACAGATGGCCAAAAAAACCTGGCAGAGTTTATAACCCTCCTTTACTCTGAATGCATTTTCTCTTCAGAAAAGGAGATTAAGGGCGAATATGATCAACGTATATAAATACTGTACATAGGTGGTCCATATAGTGAACTTGGTGTAGAGTTATTCACTTTAAGGTAATCACAGTGGACAAGGGGGCATGCTTTACATCTGGAGGAAAAAAAATCTAATCTACAAATATAGAAAGGCTTCCTCACAGTAAGAGCTGGAACAATGTGGAATAGACTCCCTCAAGAGCTGGTTCTGCCCAGCTCAGTAGATTGTTTTAAAAAATGCCTGGATTCTTTCTTGGATACACAGAATATAACTGCATACTAACATTTATAGGTAAAGTTGATCCAGGGAATATCTGATTGCTTCTTGAGGGATCAGGAAGGATTTTTTTTCCCTGCTGGAAAAATTGGATCAAACTTTATTGGGGTTTTTTGCCTTCCTCTGGATCAACTGTGGGTATAGGATTGTATAATTGTTTTTCCTCTTTATTGGTTGAACTAGATGGACTTGTGTCTTTTACAACCAGATTAACTGTGTAGGAGAGGGGTGGCATCAGTTTGAAGGATTGACAGATGGATACCAGAGTGAAACTTTCAAGACAATGGCTATTCTCTAGCAAGACAAAAAAGACCTATCCAAAGAAATCACAATGAGCAATGTCTGCTTCAAAGATAAGTTCCCACTAACACCATTGATATTTTTAGCTATCTGTAATTAATTCTTCCCAATGACCACAAGCGTAAGGAGCATTCTTCCCACTGACCATCACACTAATGTATCATGAGTTGTAGATATAGTCATTTTTAGCAGGGGTTCCATGAGACTGGAAAGTTATTTCAAGGGTTCCTCTGTATTGAAAATATGAGAAAGGCTGCTTTAAAGTGTAACTGTAAGCAAAACTTTCTTTTTCATTTTGGATAGAGTAATAGAGGGTTAGAACTCCTGTCCGTTTTTTTTGCCATCTGTGTCCCCATTTTAAGATTTCTCTTCTATTACTTATCTTAGGGACAACCTAAAATGTGGGTTTTCTTTTTATGTCACTTTCATTGATAATGGTAAATAGGATAAATAGAGAGGGTGAATCTCCCTAATGAGGACAGACAGCAGTAAAAACCTAATAGGTGTTCTAATACATCTCCATCCTATTCAAAACAAAAAAAAATGTTTTTCCTTTAGTTATACTTTAAGTACTATAAATACAAAATATCTTTATAAATGTCAAATATTGAATAAAGTTAGTATAAAAAATCACATGCATATATAAATACCCTTCTTCCACCAATAAAAAAGACAGCATTGTTGAAGAAGGGTATTTATATATGTGTGATTGTTGATACTGTTTTCATTCAACATTTGACATTTATAAAAATATTTTATATTTACTGAATTTAACTTGGTTGTTTTTGATACACCACATGTGAAAGCAGCTTTCCTTGACTGGTATTCCAGTCACCTTTTTTTTCTTTTGTATTAATACATTTGCTGCAGGGGCAGCACTGATTTAGTAGAGTGGTATATTTCAACTGTTTAAACCATTTTACCTCTTTAGTGACAATAAAAAAATGACAGGGGTTTTAATACTTCTCCGCTGTATCCATCCTACTGGATATTGCATGAGATAAAATGCTGCATGGTTTCATGAGATAAACACTTCATGCAGTATTTTAGAAGCATTTTTTAGTGAATACCAAACACATTTTTGAAAAATGTTAAGTGGTGTTTGACCACCATTCTTAAAGCTTCACTGCTTTGTAAATGGAGCCGTCTGTAACTTACACTGCCCTACGGGTGCTCATAAACTACCTTTATATTTGTATGGACAAATTAAGATAACAATATTCAAGAGCAGCTGCTCTGCAGGTGGCATTTAGTAGTAATAATTAAGGATTTGATAACTTCTGGTTCCAAAAGTGTAAACCTCTTGCACTGAAGCAGCTGCCCTCTTTTTATTTGAACCAGAAAGCTCCTTTAAAGTCCTACTCAAGCAATAGAACAAGTTTTACAGTCTTTGTACTATCATTTTCCTGTTACAGGAGTTGTGCAGAATGTTTAAAGCTGATCTCAAGCAGTAAGTCATATCCACTCCACTTTTGTTTTTTTGTCAAGGAAGTGATTTTTCGGCAATTTAGGACCCTGTGTTATTGTTACAAAGGATGAAGCATCTTGCATTTTGGGAGCCAATGTTGGTAGAAAAACTGCTGTGGATGTGTAGATGGCTGCAGTGGGGCAGACCATCCAACAAATACCTACAACAGCCTTCTTTAATATCCAACTCTAGTCAAAACCTGTTTCTTTCTGGACAGGATGGAGAGGGGTTAGAATCTTTTTTTTTTTATTTATTTTGCCTGTCCTGGGGAGTGAGATGTGTTGGAGCCATGCAGCATTACCATTTTAAAAGTTTGGCACAATAGTGACTCATTAACATGATT
The DNA here is from genome assembly GCF_062004578.1 of Staurois parvus. Classification (NCBI taxonomy): domain Eukaryota; kingdom Metazoa; phylum Chordata; class Amphibia; order Anura; family Ranidae; genus Staurois; species Staurois parvus. The sequence continues at coordinate 13,253,059 of NW_028318039.1, read as the reverse complement.
CCAAAGCCTAGTGCTTTACAGTGTGTTTATAAATCAGTGAAAGTAATTTTCACCAAGCATTCACTGTTGGTGAATCAATCACTGTCATTTAAAACACATGCACCAGGATGATTCATCTGCATCGAATGTTTAGTGAATGTCAGATTAACTGTTTTAAAAAATATGTCCGATAATGTTTGCATACATTTCAGTAACGTTAATGGCTACAGAGAGGGTAACATCAAGTATGCTTGAGTATATTTTTCCTATGCAAAGCCCACCTTAAAAAGGTGTTTCAAGGATAAAGACTTCTTTTAAAACTGTGTTGAAGTTTATTATTTCTTTTTCAATTACAAAACTGTCTGGATGAACTTTTGTACATTTCATATGAAGGTTGACTGGAAACCTTTGAAAGATTGTAGCCTGATGAATTCAGTTTTTCGTTTACGAAGAAAGAAAATAACACTTTCATGTGCCAACACTGCTATTAAGGTAATGTGTAGGTTCATTCTATGTCCCCTTGTAAATCAGCAGCAGAAGTACACTGAAAGCCTATATTCCAGAAATATAAAGTTAGACAAAAGGAGACATGCATCTCAAATAGCAGCAGGTAAATCATCTTTGTGAATACCCATAATTCAGATTAGTTCATAATAAAACAGGTGAGAGAAGTGGTCAATTACATTTTTACCTCTATTACTATATAGTACTCTGACAATTTAAACTATCCAAAACCAGGCCTTAGCAAAACATATGGGGGGTTCTACTGCTGGATTTTCAACTCTTTAAACCATTTTCTTGGCATTTATTATAAAATTGCTGACAAAGACATACCCTTTTGATTTTTGATTGGGACATTGCAACAGATTATTCTGCTAGCACTTTCCAGTCCAATGATTAGTTTGCCCTATTGACTTAAACATCTATTGCATGTGAATTTAGCCAACTGTTAGGACTGTATTTATATGGAACATTGCCAGTTGGAATAACAAAATCTATTCATTCTTATTTGCAAAAACAAAGTGCCAAAAATCATGGAGTGAAGTTAAAAGGGGTGCCTCTTTAGCCTTGGTGAGCCTGGTAGAGGTAACAGGTGACATAAGGGTGATAGAGGAGCACAAGTGCTTTTGCTTTCAGAAGGGCTGGAGCTGAAGTGTCTATTATAACAGGACAGCATCATCTAGAGGAATATGTACAGCTTGTATCACAGGACACAGCTGGCACAGCAGGATACGGCAACGGGTGCAGAGTCAAGGAAGGTCAAGGTCAGTCTCGATAGAAAATTTTGAACCAAGTCAGCAGGCAGAACCAAAAACTGTGAGTTGGTAACTGTTTGGAAGTGAATTACAGGTAGGGCAGTGGGCAAAAGTGAGGTCTGAAGGTCAAGCCATGATCAGCAGCAGAGATCAAAGTAGAGACAAAAGGACAATCCAAAGGGCAAATCAGAAATGGGACTCCATAAGACTTATTCACAGAGTAAACTGGTCAGATCAAGGCAAGTAACAGCTGACCATTCACCAAGGAAGTGGAAAGTGCCTTAAATAGCTCCTTTGGCACCAGAACTAGATATATTTGAGCAATGTAAATATTCCCCCAGAGTTTGATTGGTGTGCTCTGTTTGTCCATCCCTTGTGGATGGTATGCTGAAGAAAAACCTATTTCAACATTCAATACTCTGCATTCCTTTCCATAATGTAGAGGTAAACTGCACCCTACAATTCGAAACAATACTTTGCATACTATTTCCTTAACAAAAATGACAGCAGTTGCAGTAGCAAAATAGGTCCCTATTACTGTATGGGTAAGAATTGTGTTGTCTTGGACTACTGCAAGGATAGTAGTGAAATTCTCTGATGGAGGGTCCACAATGAAATCCATGGATACTATAATTGGTAGTCCAATGTTTTGTTTTTCTCAGTTTTGTTTTGGAAACAAGCAACACAGGCTTTGAGATTTTTCATGCAAACCTGGCCCAGCCAAGGTCACCAAAAAAGGTCACAGAATCAAGTCTCCAGTTTTATATGTGACAAAGTGATCTAGCGTAGAATGGTCATAGAAGGTTTTTAGAGTCATTAAATTAACCAACTCTTGCCCTTGAAGAAGAAAAACTTCATCTTTTTCCTGGAAACATTCCACTGAGGGTGTTTGACTAGCATAGGAGGCCTGTTTTTTTGCGACAAGACATTTTACATTTTTCATATATTCCAAGTTTGTGTCATTTGAGAAGGTACGTTTAGGGTAGATAGAAAATGTTGCCATTCTTCCAAAGCTGTTTTTATAGCTAATAACTCTCAATCTCCAACATCATAGTTCTATTCAACAGAATTAAGTTTCCTGATGAAGTAGGTGACAGGATTTACTAAGGATTTAGGTGCTTGTTATTGTGAAAGAATGCAACTTCAGAAGCATCACTTTCCAGCATCTAAAGCAGAATAGGGTCAGGAAGCCTAAGTATAGGAGCAGAAGTGAATAGTGCTTTAAGCTTTTGAAAAGCTGCAGACCACTAAAAATGAATGTTTTGCTTGGTTAATTGGGTAATTAGGGAGATTATGGATGAAAAATTCTTGGTGAATATTATGTAAAAATTCACAATCCCCCCAACCTTATGAACCTATTTCTTGTCAGTGGGTACAAGCCATCCAGTACAGGTGGGACTTTTTAGGGGTCTATCATGATTCCCTAAAATGGGATAATAAGCCACAGAAACTATATAGATTAATTCCTAATTTCAATTTTTTTTCTGCTTTGGCAAAGGCAGGTGTTGTCCCAGTCTCCTCAACACCTTTTTTCATGAGTTGAATATGTTTATAATTGCAGTAGCTGGGAGTGAGTCACCTGGGCTTCCTACACCCCCTCTAGCTGGGTCTAGGGTCAGTGTCCTGGGGATTCTATGCCAGGCAGTCCCTTGTGCCCTATTTGACCCTATACAGGGGTTGGGGCCTGCATCTGGGACTCAGGCCCTTATTAAGAATAACTAACACAGCTTATATACATTCCTCCTCTTCACATGTTGAAAATCATTTTTAGAATATAGAGATTGTGCTGAGATGCCTGATCGCATCTATGTAACTATAACCTTACACCGATTCCTGGCGTTATAGGTCCCCTGGGGTCATTACTATCCTTGGCTATCCAAATTTCAGTCAATCACCCCCAGGAGACTTCCTGCATGCCATCCACCAAGAAGAAAAGTAGGGGTAATGCTCAAAAATCCCTTACAACATATTTATTGAAAACGCATGAGATTTGCAGCATGTCTCAAGATAATACAGAACGAGCATCCCCATGCGGTCCCATGCAGGATACCGCAGCTCATCAATCAGCTCAGGACAGTGAGTATGCACAGCAACTTACAAAGGGGTACTTGGAATATTGTCTGGAGACTATGTACACCAAATTAGCCGCTAAATTCCAATCAGAACTCCACAAGAGCACAAACGTCCTCTCTCAAGAAATAGCTGCGCTGGGCTCCAGAACTGACTGTTTAGAAACAAAACATGATGAGCTCAGCTTAGCCTATGGCAAGCTCTCCAGAGATCACGATCAGTTACAGATGGCCTTTACGCAGTTGTAGGCACAAATTGAGGATCTTGACAATCACAACCACAGGAATAATCTGCGAGTTCGGGGAGTCCCGGACCCCACTCTGCCACCTGGCATGGCCGGAGATGTCACTGCCCAGATGTGGAGTGGCCGCTCTGCTTCCCGTGTTTTAAGCTGGCAGAGTTTGGGCCCGATTGGCCCTTTGATGTTAAATTTTTCTGTCTTTTCAGGAAAGGCAGGTAGCCTACCTGATCCATGGTTTATTGTGATTTCTTTAGTTGTAGGGGCTCTTAAGGCCCCAATTCTATTGCTTTATGTTTCTATTTTTGTGACAATTTTGGTACATGATGTTGTTCATACACCAATTTGTGGACGTCCCGGCCGCCACATTGGGACTTAGATGCTCCAAAAATTGATATTGGTGGATTTTACCTTATCTAATTTGGATCCGGATGTTCCACTGACTAGACAAACTATTTTTGATACTTTTTAGATGAATACCATAATGCTGACTGATACTATTCTTTTTGCCATGGTTATCCATTGCATCTCACATAATATCCAGGGTTTCAACTCTCCAAAACTAAAACTGCCTTCCTCCAGTATAAACGCCTAGGGGCAAAAATTATTTTATTACAGGAAACTCATTTTGCAGCCTCTAAACACCTGACATATTTTCACAGATCTTACAAACAGGGGTTTTACACCTTACATTCTACTAAAAGCAGAGGCGTGGCAATTTTTTTACACAACTCATTCTCCTTCGATATTCAACATGTTCATCGTGATCCTGAGAGCAGATTTATCATTATTAAAGGCACCCTTTCAGGTTGTGAACTCATGATCGCAAATGTTTATGCACCAAATTTGGTGCAATCATCCTTCTTTTCCCATTTTTTCAAAGTTCTTGATAGGTTTCTATCCCCTCATTTATTGGTGGGAGGTGATTTTAATTTGGTAGCTAACAACCTTTTAGACAGAAGCTCATCCTCACTATGCTCCCAGGCCTTCCCAAAATCCCTTACCAAAAAATTAGATACACTTCAACTGGTAGACTCCTGGAGGGCACATAATGTAGGAGCTATAGACTATTCATTTTACTTCCACTCACATAACTCTTATGCTAGACTAGATTCTATCTATTGCTCCCCCATTCTGCTAGCTAATTCTAGGAAAGCAAGCATTCATTTAAGTCCCTGGTCGGATCATAATATTATGGCGCTGTCTATCACTTTCATAGGTCTAGCATCTACTCCCTATCCTGGCAACTTAACGACTCTATGCTTGCGGATACTAACTCCCACCATGAAGTAGTTACTTCTATTCAAGAATACTTTCAGTTGAACACAACTCCTGATATCTCCCAGGCTACTTTGTGGGTAGCCCATAAGGCGATCCTGCGAGGCTGCCTTATTTCTATGGCTTCATCTAGGAATAGGGAGCGGTGGAAACAAATTCAAAAACTTACCCGAGAATTAGAAACACATTATAGAACTCATGTTGGCAATCCATCTCTCCTTAACAAAACGATGATATCGCAAAAGCATCTGGAACTGAATATTTTACTATCCCAGAAAACTGAAAAAGCTCTACGTTGGTCGAAGGCTTCTTTTTTATTACATAGTAACTCAGCGTCTACTATGTTTGCATGGAAATTAAACCATTCTATACGACCCCCACATATCTATAAGTTACGTACTAAATCCGGCAGCATCTCCTCTCTACCTCATGAAGTCCTGGGTATTTTTGAAAATTTTTATTCTACCCTATTAGCTCCCCCACAACCAACTTCCACTCCCCCAAACGGCTCATGGCTTGATTCTATACCCCTCCCTGCTCTCACACCCTCTCAGATATCCTCTCTCAATGCCCCATGCACTTTGAAGGAAATAACCCATGTGATTAGCGCACTAAAAACTTCCACAGCACCAGGCCCTGATGGGTCCATGACCAGTTATTATAAACATTTTGCTCCTATATTGGTTCCCTTTTTGATGTCATTATTCAATGATGTTTTGCAGGGAGGCAGGTTTCCTGAGGAGATGCTGTTGGCTAACATGCCTCTATTACCTAAACCCCTAAAAGACCATCATCTACCTCAAAACTATAGACCAATCTTAGTAATGAACAATGATCTGAAAATATTGAGCCGCATTCTGGCAGATAGGTTGGCCCCTACTATCTCCTCTTTGGTCTTTCCGGACCAATCGGGATTTATCCCAGACAGACTTATCACGGACAGCATTCGTCTCACATTAAATGTTATTCAGGATGCCAATTTGCATTTTAAAGAAGTTTTGTTACTAAGCCTGGACATTAACATGGCCTTTGATAGTGTTCTCTGGCCCTATTTGTTTTCACTACTGCAGAAGATGGGCTTTAGTGACAAATTTCTGTCTGGTATACATGGCTTGTACGACTCCTCCAATACAAGAATAAGACTTCCAGGCTGCAATTCTGATTTTTTTACACTGGGCAGGGGTACCCGTCAGGGCTGTCCACTTTCACCCTTATTTGCGCTTTTTTGGAACCCCTGGCAATTGCAATAAGATCACACTCAGACATTTCTGGTTACCCATTATTGGTTTCACAATTCAAAATATATATGCAGATGATTTTATGCTTTTTCTTACTAAATCATTAGTGTAATTTCCTAATTTATGCACATTATTGAATGACTTTGCAACAGTATCAGGTCTTACTGTAAATGTTACAAAATCAGTAGTTATGCCTATTAATATTCCTGATTCCCTGAGTGCATCTCTCCACAATTCTTTTCCATTTCATTGGGCCACAGACCAGATTTCATACCTAGGTATTAACCTCACCCCCAGATACTCAAAATTATTTTCAGCTAATTACCCACCATGTGTGTCCCGCCTCTCTACTCTGTTGAAGATCTGGCATGGATACCCTATCTTATTCTTGGACAGAGTCACGGCAGTAAAAATTAATGTCTTGCCTAAATTACTTTATTATTTAGAGTACTCCCAATCCCTGTCTCGAAAACATTCCTAGATCGCTTTCAACGGATGATTAATAATTTTATTTGGCGTAAAAAATGCCCTCGTTTTACTTCATTGGCCCTATACCGGTCGCAACGGGCGGGAGGTCTCGGTCTCCCCAATTTCTGGCTTTACTACCTGTCAGCCCATTTCACACAGCTATCACAATGGGCGACTATTGATTGTCAGGTCCCATGGATCAGATGTGAATCTGTCTATATGTCTGTTCTATCTACCAGGCATATTATGGTCCAAAATTCCCCCCGCTCGTTATTGATCTATAATTCCATTGTTGCCCAATCATTGATGCTTTGGTCCTGATATAAACTTAAATTAAATCTTATCTCCTCTGTCTCACCAGGTTCATCATTTTTTGGTGACCAAATTTTATTACAGCATTCTCTTCTCCACAGGCGGATGGTATGATAGATCCTTTATCAGGTTTTCCAACTTTCAAAGAGGATCTTACATCACTTGTGAGATGCTACGCATACATTTTGATATCCCGCTTCGTGAATATTATCATTAACGACAGATTAGACATTTTTTTAACTCACATTTTGGTCTTACACCTTCATCTCTGATTTCATTTTTTGAACTTATTAGCCGTGACTCTCCTAGGGGCAGAGGTCTTATTTCAGATTTGTATCACCAATCTTTGGTTACTTCCTTTCCCTCACCCCCCCCCCCCTTTATAGACAGAAATGGGAGGCTGGTAGTGGTGTCACTTTTTCTGATGAGGATTTGGATTCCATGGTGGATATTATGGGTAAGAGCTCTAGATCTCTTTCTGTCTGTGAGACAGCCCTCAAAGTAATAACCAGATTGTATTATACCCCATCTAGGCTACGTGTCATGTATCCAGAGACGTCCCACCTTTGTTTCTGTGGCTGTGACCTTGCTGGTACCCTAGTGCATATATTTTGGGCCTGCTGAAGACTCTCATTGGTGTGGCACAAAATCTCTGAAGTGGCCTCTGCAGTGGCAGGTGCCCCTGTGCATCTGTCTATGCAGTCCTGCCTACTAGGAGCCCATATCTCGGGAGCTGAGACTGAGGTTATGAGGCTAAGCCATACCATCTGTATATCCACCCTATGGGCTATTGCCCTACATTGGAAATCCCTCACTGTACCATTGGTCACAGTTCTGCATAGAGTTGATGCGGTGATGCTCATGCAAAAAATTAATTATACTTTATTGGATAAGATGCACTTATTTGACAGAAAATGGGAAATTTGGAGCACTCATAGACATTTACTATACGACTAAGGACCTCTCATGTTTTGATTGATTGAGTTAGTTTGTTGGTAGCTGTATAACGCCTACCTCTCTACCTATATTACTCATGTACTTAATTTCTTTTCTCTTTTTTTTTTCCTTTTTTTCTTTACTCTACATGATTGTACCTTTTGAAATGAATACTACAGCTGTGCCTTGTTTCTGTTGTATATTATATTTGAAGCCGTAATGCCATTTTGCAGTCTATTTCTTAAAAAATAAAAATGTTTGTAAACAAGAAATGGTAAATAACAAATAACAAACAGCAGGTAAGGAGAGGATAGAGCATAGAGTTCCAGAGTCTACCTATTACTTCAAGCATGTAATAATTAGTTAAGAGTTAAGCAGTTTACAGTTACCATAGGTTTATATGGGCTAACCTTCCTGTACTTATAGCCATCCTATGTTCATATGAATGGTGTAATTGAGTTAGGTCTAGTGTATCAGAAATTGTAGGTGGTATTGTTGTTTTCCAGCTTCTGGTGATGTTGAGTCTTGTCGCTAATAGTATGTGTAAAATTGTGTATCTACTGTGATGCGATAGTAGGTCTCAATCTAGATTTAGAAGTGCCAGACTAGAAGATGGAGGAATACAGGCATGAGTTATTTCAGAGATGATATGGAATATGGAAGACCAAAAGAGTTTGAGCTTGGTACATCCCCAAAAGATTTGTTAAATATCTCCTTTCTGCCCATATTGTCTCCAACAAAGGTTGGATGTGTGTCCCTTAAATTGTGCTAGTTTGTCTGGTGTGATTTTTTTGTGATATTTACCATAGAATGGAGCAGCGTGTGACTTTGGGATTCTGTGTATGATTTCTCTAGGTCAGATTCCCGCTTTAGGAAGGGATCCATTAGTGAAAATATTTTTGTGTTGAAATAGGTTGTAGAAAATTGAAATGCCTTTTAATGTATATGTAGGTGTGTGGAAGAAAGTACATGCAGGATATGGTAGTTTACACAACCTATTGGGAAGTGAGTGTAGACAGTGAGTTGTTCGAATATACTTGCAAAGATCTTGAGTAGTCAGGTGAAACTGTTCCTGGAGGTTTGGGAAGGACTTGAGGTTGTTGTTTTTGAACAGATCATTTATGTAAGTTATGCCTTTGCTTGTCCAGGAGGAGTATGAAATGTCAGTAATCAAGTGTTGAAGAGTAGGTATTGGGATTTTTAGGGATAGGGTCTCTGGGTAAGTGTGCAATAATTTTATGAGCTGTTGCCAGGCTTTTACAGATGCTGCCATGGGGGAATATATGAAGGGATAGGGGCTCTCATTTGAGTGGTAAGTATCCATTTTTTTCAGGATTGTTGTGAACTGTAAGATGCTTCAGTGTGGCCCCATAAGGTATTAGGTCTTGTTAGGACCCAGTCTTTAAGTTGTGTCAGGATGGAAGCCCAATAATAATCAGAAAAGTCTATGTAGCCTACCCCGCTCACTGAGCGAGTCATAATTAAGTGTGTGCGCATCAAGGTTTTTTTTCCCTTAGAATTAGTGTTTTGCCATCTGTTTTGGATCTTGCTGTAGCTTATCGTGGAAAGGAAGGAAGTTGTGATGGAAGAGGGTTCTAGTGGATCGTGATAATTTACTATCCAAATATGTTATATTGTCGTCTGCCCAAATGAATAGAAATTGTTGCTGCAGAAGATTTTTAGTAATGCCATTTAGTCATAGGTCTAGTATAAATGATTTTGTTTCATTAACCTAATAGTAGGATATTTTGCAGAACCACTGTATTAATTTTTGTGCTTCAACTAAGGATGGTGATGGGTTGGTGATCATCAGAATCACATTGTCAGAGAATAGGCTGATTTTGTGTTCCCGGGATGCGATGTTGAGTCTATATATTTTGTCATTTGTTCTAATGTGTTCTTCAAGAGGTTCCATGAGCATATTGAAACTTATTGGAGATAGGGACATCCTTGCCTGGTACCATTTGTGATTTGAATGGCTGTAGATAACATATTGGATGTATATACTTTTGCTGATGGCATGGAGTATAAGGCTAAGATGGCGTTGAGGATTGGACCTTGAAAACCAAATTTAAGTAGAACTGTGTGCAGGTACTTCCAGTGAATCCTATCGAATGCCTTCTCTGTGTCCAAAGGCGTTCTTGAGATTTCTGCATGGTGGACAAAATTAATCAATTGCCTAGTGGCATCAGAAGCTTGTCAACCTTTAGTAAAACCAGACTGGTCCTTATGTATTGGGGTTGGTAAAATATCTATCAATCTATTGGATATGAGTTTGGCATATAGTTTTATGTAAGTATTCAGAAGAGATATCGGGCAAACATTTTGCAGGTAAGTAGGGTCCTTTTCCGGTTTCGGTAAAGTGACTACAAGTGTAGACAATAGAACATAATTGAGGAGCTAGTACCTGGTGGTATTGTGTGTGATATTCATTAGTTAAACCATTGGGTCCTGGAGATTTACAGGCAGGTAATTCAGTTATTGCTTGGGTAATTTTTGAGATTGAGAATGGTTCATTGAGGACTGTTAATTATTGGTTGGAGAGTTTGGGAAGGGTAATATATGCTAGAAATTCTTCAATCTTTGATATAGCAGGTTGGTACATAGTGTTATAATTTTTTATATTATAGAGATTGCCATACTAAGTGCTAAAGGCAGCAGCAATAGATTTATGAGTACATTATTTCTCTTTTGTAGTCAGATGATACAAGTATGCAGTTTTAGATTTAAGGCCCTTTATATGGGATGCCATGGTTTTGCCGGCCTTATTACTTGTGGTGTATGATGAAGCTTTCAGTTTTTTTTGCATTTTTTCAAAAGATTCTGATAGCAGAGATTGGAGTTCTTGGCGTAAAGAAAGTAATTAGGATGTAAGGCTTGGAAAGGAGTGTGACTTATTGCTAGTGTTAATGGAATTTGAAACTTCTTCTGCGTCTTTTTTTTTTGCCCATGATCCCATCTGGATCAATAAACCTCTGATAAAAGGTTTGTGTGTGTTCCAGACTATAGCCGGGTCAGATACTGTGCCCATATTTATGGTGAAGAACGCTTTCAGTTGGTGTGAAATAGCTTCTGAGTTAGAAGGGTTTTGCAGTATAAAGGAATTAGCTCGCCATATGTATGCATTTAGTTGAAATACTGTGTCCTCAAGGGTGATGCTAATAGGTGCATCATCCGACCAGGTTATAGTAAGAATATGAGAAGATTGAACCTTTTGAAGTAACCAATTCAAAAAGAGATCTATACGTGAATAGATGCTAAAGATGCTGAGACAGATATCTGTAGTCTTGATCGGATGCATGGTAACACCTCCACATGTCATAGAGATCATTGTTGGGTGAATTTGTTGAGGGGTGATTCAAGTATTTTAAGTCCATTTGGTTGTCCTGTACCAAACTAAAATCTCCACACAGGAGTAGGCGACCTGTTTGGATTTTCTTTATCTTCTTATAGGTCATGTTAATTAGGTGGACTTGGCATTGATTAGGAACATAAATGTTTAACAGAGTATATGGAGTGTTGTCAATAGTGCATGACAGGATGATATATCTGCCTTTGGGATCTAAAATACTTTGGGGAAGCTGGAATGAAAAAGAGTCTTTTATGGCGATTAGAACTCTCCATCTTTTGTGTCTCTTGGATGCATAAAATGTCACATTTTTGTGTTTGTCTGTTTTCTACAATGAAGCGCATTTAGCCGGGTGGTTTAGGCCCTTGCCGTTTAAGGACAGAATAGAGATGGGCATTTTGGTGTGTGCAGTGGAGTTCTGGTAGTAGTAGTTTTACTTACGGCTGGAGGATGCCGATCCATGGGTCTTCAAGAGGGTCAAGGTATAGTATTGCGGATTGCTTCTGCTTGGGGGTAACTGACTTTACACTGCGTTCCAAATTATTATGCAAATTCTATTTAAGTGTCACAAAGATGAAATATTTTGTTTTTCAGTTTAACTCATGGATGGTACTGTGTGTCAGGGCTCTTTTGATCACTGAAAACAATCTCGGACACCTGTGATAATTAGATTGGCCGGTGAGCCCAATTTAAGGAAAAACTACTAAAGGACAGTGTTCCACATTATTAAGCAGAGCACCATTTTCAAGCAATATGGGGAAGAAAAAGGATCTCTCTGTTGCCAAAAAGAGTGAAATTGTTCAATGCCTTGGACGAGGTATGAAAACATTAGATATTTCACAAAAACCTAAGCGTAATCATTGCACTATTAAGAGATTTGTGGCTGATTCAGAGCACAGACGGGTTCGTGCAGATAAAGGCACATTAAGGAAGATTTCTGCCAGATCCATGCATCGGATCAAGAGAGCAGCTGCTAAAGTACCATTATATCGCAGCAAACAGATATTTGAAGCTGCTGGTGCCTCTGGAGTCCCGCGGACATCAAGGTGTAGAGTCCTCCAGAGTCTTGCAACTGTGCATAAACCTTCTATTCGGCCACCACTAACCAATGCTCACAAGCAGAAATGGCTGCATTGGGCAGAAAAATACATGAAGACTAATTTTCAAACAGTCCTGTTCACTGATGAGTGCCGTGCAACTCTGAATGGTCCAGATGGATAGAGTAGTGGATGGCTGGTGGACGGCCACCCTGTTCCAACAAGGCTGCGACGTCAGCAAGGCGGTGGTGGAGTCATGTTTTGGGCCGGAATCATGGGAACAGAGCGGGTCGGCCCCTTTAGAGCCCCTGAAGGTGTAAAGATGACCTCTGCAAAGTATGTGGAGTTTGTGACTGACCACATTCTTCCCTGGTACAGAAGGAAGAACTATGCTTTCCGTAATAAAATCATCTTCATGCATGACAATGCACCATCTCATGCTGCAAAGAATACCCCTGCATCAATGGCTGCATCAATGGGGATAAAAGAAGAGAAAGTCATGGTGTGGCCTCCATCCTCCCCTGACCTCAATCCTATTGAGAACCTTTGGAGCATCCTCAAGCAAAAGATCTATGAGGGTGGGAGGAAGTTTACATCCAAACAGCAGCTCTGGGAGGCTATTCTGACATCTTGCAAACAAATTCAAGCAGAAACTGTCCAAAAACTCACAAGTTCAATGGATGCAAGACTTGTGAAGCTGCTATCAAATAAGGGGTCCTATGTTAAAATGTAACGTGACCTGCTAGAATGTTTAAAAAGTTAAAATGTTGTTAAAAGTTTGATTGAAATAGCTTTTGATTTCAGTAAATATGCTGCAAACACAACAAATGACAATTTTCAGTTCTTTACAACCTATAAAGTGTTTTAAAACTTAATGTGCATAATAATTTGGAACAGTGCATTGTAAGTAGAGATGAGCGAATCGAACATGGCGAAGTGGAATTCGTTTCGAAGATCAGGAAAAATTCGATTCGCGCCGAATCCGAAAATTAGCAAACTTCGGATGCACGAATCGAATTTTCCCAAAAATGGCGGCGACATGTGTGGCGACAGAGCGGGGATCTCTGGGAAGGCGCGCAGACAAGGTGCGCTGACCCATAATGCATTCATTCATGACATATGATCGCATTAGCCAATCAGCAGCCAGCCAGCCAGCACTGTGTAATGGTGGAGCTATAAATTGCGGCCATCTTACAATTCTCCATTAGCCTCCGGTCATTCAAGAGAGACAGACCTGTCTGTATTAGGGACAGAGTTAGGGCCAGAGAGACTTTAGGGCCACAGAATCGTTACTTAGGGCCACAGAATCGTTACTTAGGGACACAGAATCGTTACTCAGGGACACAGAATTGTTACTCAGGGACACAGAATCATTATTCAGGGACACAGAATTGTTACTCAGGGACACAGAATTGTTACTGAGGGACACAGAATCGTTACTCAGGGACACAGAATTGTTACTCAGGGACACAGAATCGTTACTCAGGGACACAGAATTGTTACTCAGGGACACAGAATTGTTACTTAGGGACAGACACAGAATTGTTACTCAGGGACACAGAATTGTTACTCAGAGACACAGAATTGTTACTGAGGGACACAGAATCGTTACTCAGGGACACAGAATTGTTACTCAGGGACACAGAATTGTTACTCAGGGACACAGAATCGTTACTCAGGGACACAGAATTGTTACTCAGGGACACCGAATTGTTACTGAGGGACACAGAATCGTTACTCAGGGACACAGAATTGTTACTCAGGGACACAGAAATGTTACTCAGGGACACAGAATTGTTACTCAGGGACACAGAATCGTTACTCAGGGACACAGAATTGTTACTCAGGGACACAGAATTGTTACTCAGGGACAGACACAGAATTGTTACTCAGGGACAGACACAGAATCGTTACTCAGGGACACAGAATCGTTACTCAGGGACACAGAATTGTTACTGAGGGACACAGAATCGTTACTGAGGGACACAGAATTGTTACTCAGGGACACAGAATTGTTACTCAGGGACACAGAATTGTTACTCAGGGACACAGAATTGTTACTCAGGGACACAGAATCGTTACTGAGGGACACAAAATCGTTACTGAGGGACACAGAATTGTTACTCAGGGACACAGAATTGTTACTCAGGGACACAGACTTGTTACTCAGGGACAGACACAGAATTGTTACTCAGGGACAAAGAATCGTTACTCAGGGACACAGAATTGTTACTCAGGGACACAGAATCGTTACTCAGGGACACAGAATTGTTACTCAGGGACACAGAATTGTTACTCAGGGAAAGACACAGAATTGTTACTCAGGGACACAGAATTGTTACTCAGGGACACAGAATTGTTACTGAGGGACACAGAATCGTTACTCAGGGACACAGAATTGTTACTCAGGGACACAGAATTGTTACTCGGGGACACAGAATTGTTACTCAGGGACACCGAATTGTTACTGAGGGACACAGAATCGTTACTCAGGGACACAGAATCGTTACTCAGGGACACAGAATTGTTACTCAGGGACACAGAATTGTTACTCAGGGACACAGAATCGTTACTCAGGGACACAGAATTGTTACTGAGGGACACAGAATCGTTACTCAGGGACACAGAATTGTTACTCAGGGACACAGAATCGTTACTCAGGGACACAGAATTGTTACTCAGGGACACAGAATTGTTACTCAGGGACAGACACAGAATTGTTACTCAGGGACAGACACAGAATCGTTACTCAGGGACACAGAATTGTTACTCAGGGACACAGAATTGTTACTCAGGGACACAGAATCGTTACTGAGGGACACAGAATCGTTACTGAGGGACACAGAATTGTTGCTCAGGGACACAGAATTGTTACTCAGGGACACAGAATCGTTACTGAGGGACACAGAATTGTTACTCAGGGACACAGAATTGTTACTCAGGGATACAGACTTGTTACTCAGGGACAGACACAGAATTGTTACTCAGGGACACAGAATCGTTACTCAGGGACACAGAATCGTTACTCAGGGACACAGAATTGTTACTCAGGGACACAGAATCGTTACTCAGGGACACAGAATCGTTGAATTAAAGAGTATGTCAGACAACACGCAGAGGAGTGGCAGAGGAGGCAATGTTTCAGGAGCGAGCAGACGTGGCAGCAGAGGAAGGGGTCGAGGCAGCACTAGTCGCAGCCAGAGGTCAGTGCTCCCGGTGTCATCCAGCGGTCGTGTCTCCACCGACAACTCTGCCGTCATCGATTGGTTGGCTCGGTCGTCTTCCTCTTCCCAGGTCACCTCTGACACCTACAGCCAACGGTCGGTGGGTACGTCAGACACAACCGTTAGTTGGCATGGCCCGGGAGCAAGCCCACTGAAATCACGTGTCCTCTACCTGCCCCTGTCCTTTGGTGTTCCCTCACCAAGCGAAGTATCGCATGCTGTGGGCTCAGCCCCACTGTACAGTGAGGAAGAGCTAACAGAGGGCGGTCAGGAACGGGGGGAGACATCCGCCTCTTCAGCAGCCAGGCGAAGAAGTACTGGCGAGGAGAGTGGCTCGGTAGCCGGTCTAGAGACAGGTATGTCTCCTGACCCACACGCAGCCGAGGGGGCTAGTAGTGAGGCGGAGACCCTAATTGATGATGATGAGGCTGATCGCACTTGGCAGCCTCGTCATCATCTGCCAGGCCCGTAATCTGCCATGGGCCCCCGTACCGACTCCTCATGCTGCTGCCAGGCCCGTAATCTGTCATGGGCCCCTGTACCGCCTCCTCATGCTGCTGCCAGGTCCAGAGTGTGTCATGGGTCCCTGTACGGCCTCCCATTGCTGCTGTCTCCATCGCCACACTCTGCCATGTGCCACTTTCAGGTCTCCTCACACTGCTGGTGGGTTCCATTTTGTCATAGGGTGCTGGCAGATTACGGGCCTCCCATTGCTGCTGCCAGGCCCGTAATCTGCCATGGGCCCCCGTACCGACTCCTCATGCTGCTGCCAGGCCCGTAATCTGTCATGGGCCCCTGTACCGCCTCCTCATGCTGCTGCCAGGTCCAGAGTGTGTCATGGGTCCCTGTACGGCCTCCCATTGCTGCTGTCTCCATCGCCACACTCTGCCATGTGCCACTTTCAGGTCTCCTCACACTGCTGGTGGGTTCCATTTTGTCATAGGGTGCTGTATGGCCTCCCATTGCTGCTGCCAGGCCCGTAATCTGCCATGGGCCCCCGTACCGACTCCTCATGCTGCTGCCAGGCCCGTAATCTGTCATGGGCCCCTGTACCGCCTCCTCATGCTGCTGCCAGGTCCAGAGTGTGTCATGGGTCCCTGTACGGCCTCCCATTGCTGCTGTCTCCATCGCCACACTCTGCCATGTGCCACTTTCAGGTCTCCTCACACTGCTGGTGGGTTCCATTTTTTCATAGGGTGCTGTATGGCCTCCCATTGCTGCTGCCTCCACCGCCACACTGTGGCTCCACACTCTGGTTTTGGCCCCATGACTGCCCAAATGAGTGAAGTGTGCGGTGATTCTAAGATCGACGGCACTCATCTGCATGTCATACTGACTGACAGTATTATTTCTCTTTCCCAGCAGACTCCAAGGGCATTTAAATTAAAGGTACAGTGTTCTGCACTAATATAAAGGCTCTCTGAAGCCTAGAAACACCCTTTTTATAAGTTAAATTCGCAGCGAATATATTCGAATCGAATCAAATTTATTCCTCGAATTCGCCGAATCAGCCGAATCAAATTTTTGAATAATTCGCTCATCTCTAATTGTAAGTGTTTTATGTTTAAAAAAAATATTGTTATCATTAGGAGGTTTGTTCAATAAAATTTGAATTGTACCATAATTTGCAAATAAATTCTTTCCAAATCAGCCAATGTGATTGTCTGGATTTGTTTTCTCATTTTGTCTGTCATAGTTGAGGCCAACAGGCCTCTCTCATCTTTTTAAGTGGGAGAAATTGCACAATTGGTGGCTGACTAAATACTTTTTTGCCCCACTGTATACCGGTCACCTCACCATCTGGTTTGAACGGAGCACCTATTGCTGGAGATAATTCAATCTCTTATACTCACATTTGGACTATCTATTTTCATCATTATTGGTCACCAGGAGTCACTTCTACAGTGACGGAATATATGATATCACTGAAGTCACTTTATATGTTGGCACCTTGTCACAAGTCACTTTATGGATTTTATATAGTCCTTATTTATATTTTATTGTATTGATTATTGCTTGAGCGCCGCACCCTTTATATATATTTAACCTCTAGGCAACTACCCAGAACATGTCCAGAAAACAAAAAATCCATGGGAGACCAGGTTGAATGACCGATTTCTTCTCCCCACCGCTTAGACACAGCAGTCAAGATGGCACAGTCTGCTCCTCAGCATCTCCACACAGCCATGTACAGGGGAGAACAGAAGCAAATCCAAGCAATAAGAGTGCCATCCAAACATGCTCCACACCACAACCCATCCTCTCATGCCTCATCCAGCTCCACAAGCCCGGCTAAGACCAATCCAATGCTCTATCCTCCTCTAAATCTCTCTATGAATGATACAAAGGAGTTTCAAGATTCCATCCTGGCCTTTCCCACATCTGATCAGCCAGTATTAGACACAACTTTAAAGGACATGCTGGTCTCACGCAGAAACACTATAAACACTGACATTATGTCCTTGGTGCAACAATTTAAATCTAAAATTGTCAAAGTCAGTGATAGAGTCCAAAATATTGAAAACAAAATGGGGGACTTTGCTGCAACCTTTAATGAGCTTGTTGATGCCAACAATCAGTGAGAAGACCATTTCACCAGGATTAAATCCAAGTTGATGGACTTGGAAGACTGCTGCAGGCAAAATAACCTTAAAATCAGGGGGATTCCTGAAACAGTTAAACACCATAAGCTCCATATTTACTTTACAAAATTCCTGTAGGAAGCCCTCCCAGACTTACCACTTGAAGAACTGCCAACAGACCGTATCCATAGGCTCCAAAAACCAAAGCACTTGCCAGAATGTCTCCCAAGAGATACAGTTGTACGCATTAATTTTTGCAAAACAAAAAAGAAGCTGATGGCTCTCACAAGAAATTCAGATAAATTGCCAGAAGGCCTCCATGACCTTTCATTCATTTCACAATACACCCTTCAACGCAGAATGAATTTAGCCAAATTTCTACGAAATCACAATGTAATCTATAAACAGAACTATCTGGTAAACTCTAGGTCACTCATGGGGGAGACTCTTTCCTAGTTACCACAGTAGAGGAAGGTCTTTGACTATTGAAAGATTGAAAACTCCTCACCCCTGATACCTCTCCATCTGATGGCTCACCTCAAGGAAACACGCAATCTTCTACCTGGCAAGATATAGAGGCTGGCTGAAGTGCTTAGTCATAAGTTTTCAGCATTTATTTTTTGGCTCCAACAGGCCCTTCACTGCTGCAAAAAGTTGCCTACTTGTTCTTTTATACCCCCAAGTTATAGCAGATCATTATCTGCCCAGATTCTACTAGAATCACCATCTTTTTAAAATAAGTATAATCTACTGATTACTTTCTGTATTTCTAAAGGTGCACCTGGAGACTGGACTTAGCATTCGTCAATTTTACAGGTACCGTATTGCCACGCCCAAGGAAATGATTGCTTCTTATCTCACCACAACTGGGGAAACATCAATATTCAAGGCTTAGTAAAGGTACTGCTTTCTTATTTTTCTCCCTTCATTTTCACATCATACTGTAGATCTGCACTTCACTATTTCTAATATACATGCAATTCAAATCAATTTCATCAATGAATGTCAGAGGCCTCAATAGTCCACCAAAAAGGAATGCAACTTGGAGTGAGGCCAGGAGATTAAAATGTGATATCCTATGATTACAAGAAACTCATTTTAGCTCTCAGAAGCCTACATCTTTTACAAATAGGCATTTTCCTCTTGTATATTGTTCCAACACTCCTTCAAAGAAAAGAGGTGTACTTATCGCAATAAAGGACACAATCTCATTTAAACTCCTCTCCAAACTCCAAGATGATCACGGCCGATACCTCTTGCTGATATGTGAGATCACTGGTGTAGTGTACACAATAATCAATCTCTATCTGCCAAATGAATGCCCACCAGCATACCATAAGCTATCTACACTCTGCCAAGGCCATACTATTGTACGCGGTGACTTTAATACCATTCCGGACCGAAACCTGGATCTTTCTACTTCTAACAAGACTTGCTCATATAGAGCAACTTTATCCAATTTCATCTCCTCCTCCCAACTTTATGATGTATGGAGGTGCCAACATTCAAATGAGTAAGATTACACCTTTTTTTCTAATGCTCGCTTATCTTACTCACACATTGATTTTCTTTAGTGGGCAAGTTCATGTTGCAAAAAATAACTAGATTTGATGTGCAATATACAACTTGGTCAGATCATGCCCCTGTGTCTGTCATGGTGGGAGGGTGTTGCATGGAGACTAGAGCCGACAGATGGAGAAACCATGTGTTCATGATGTCTCACCCTGACAATAAACGCACCATAGCTCGACATATCAAAGAATTCATGAGCTTAAATCAAAATTCTGCCTCCGACCCCTTAATTCTCTGTAATGCACATAAGGCATTTATCCATGGTGTTCATTTGAAGATGAGTAGTGTGGCCAAAAAGCAGAGAACACGGCTCCTGTATGAAATACAAAAACTTGAACTAACCAAAAAACATCAACCCTCTACTTAGAAAAGCTCACAACTATCTCAAACCAGACACAACCTTCACCAATTATTAATCTACCCAACATGACTGGCATCTGAGAGCTTTAAAAACAAACCATTATTACCATGGCAACAGAGCTGGGGCATTTTTAGTGAATCAAATCAAAGAAAGAGTAGCTAAACAAAAAATATCCTTTTTGAAACATCCTACTACAGGAGCAAAAATTCAGAATCCACAAGAAATTGTAGACCCCTTCAGTTATTATTATGGCAGTTTATATAATCTGTTTGAGGATAACTCCACTTCTCAACCTACCCCTGAAGGCATTGCTACATTCTTAGAATCAATTTTTCTGCCTCAATTGCCATCTGAAGAATTACATAATATGCCCCACAATAAATCTCCAGGACTTGATGGTTCTTCCTCTAAATATTGTCAACTTTTCTCTGACCTACTAACTCCGCATTTAGCAGATGTATACAATGCAGCCGTGTCCTCTGCTTCCTTCTCTTCTGAAATGCTGACAGCAATGATAGTGACAATTCCCAAACCAGGGAAAGAATCAGTAATGCCACAACACTTTAGGCCAATATTGCTTCTAGATGTTGACCTTAAAATATATGCCAAACTTATAGCAAATAAAATAGCACATTTGCTACCATCCCTAATTAAACAAGACCAAGTCAGCTTCATTTTTGTGCGTCAAGCACCTGATGCCACAAGGCGAATACTGAACCTACTCTATCACATGGAAGTTACTGGCGGACCTTCTCTGCTCCTTACTCTAGATGCAGAGAATGCTTTCGACAGGATCTATTGGGGCTATTTGTCACAGGTCCTCAACAAATTTTGTTTTATATTCATAGGGCGATCTCTGTACTATATACCATGCTATACCATGCCATTCGGACTTGGTACTCTCAGGTGGTTTATTCTCCAAAAGCTTCAACATTACAAATGGAACTAGGCAGGGATGTCCTCTGTCCTCTTTAATTTTTGCGCTACTAATGGAGCCCTTGGCGGAGAAACTCTGTACACACCCATTCATTTTGGGTATAAAAGTTGGAGATAAGCAACATACCATAACCCTATTTGCTGATGATATTATTTTGACATTATCAAATCCATCTCTTTCATTGCCCAAAGCCTATGAAATCCTACAGGAATTTAATAAAATATTATAGTACCAAAGTAATGATAATAAATCTAATCTCCTTGGCATCCATGTTCTACCAGACCAGGGGTGGACTGACCATTTGGAAACTTGGGCACTGCCCGAGGGCCCGGTGTCAGTAGGGGGCCCCATGAGATGCCCCTGGTACCTTTTTCATAGGCTTTTTTGAGTTTGGGCAAGGACACAGGGGCCCCATGATCCCCTATTGCCCGGGGGCCCCATGAGTTGTCAGTCCGCCCCTGTACTAGACTTAAAGTCTGCTATTCAAACACAATGTCCCTTCCCGTGGATGCATAGATCATTGCAGTATCTGGGAACCACTATAAAATCTCCCTTCTCAAATTTATTTAAAACTAACTTTGTTCCTTTATGACCTTGGTGAACTGAGAAACGGAACACCTGAAAAACTTTTGCCTGTCTTGGTCAGGGAGATTGGCGGCGTTTAAGATGCCCATTCTCCCAAAGATCTTATACCACTGCCTATAATCATCCCTAGAGCTTTTTACCAATCTTTACAGTCAATGGTTTCTAAATTTCCTTGGCAACGCAAACGAGCAAGATGTCCCCTAGCTATTTTAGCTAAACACAGAAGTGCAGGAGGCATGGGTATCTGAATCTTTAAAGGTTACCATATGGCCACCATTCTAGAACAAATGAAACACTGGGTCAACCCGACAGACTTCACATTATGGAGTCAAATAGAACAGGAAAAAGTCTCATTGGGAAGCCTAAAATCTTAAATGTTGATCTCCCCATTTTGCAATACATCCCACTCCTTGAAGCTTCTTTGAAAGCTTGGGAGTACTACCTTAAGACTGGAGATAAAACCCACAGGGTTCATATACCTATTCCGCTACAAGCCCTTCAAATCTTATTAAAAGCCATCTATTCTCTCAGTGGACCAAAAAAGGGATCTGTAATGTGTAACACCTGAAAGTGGGGGAAAAGTTTATTTTTTTCACTGAACTCATCTCCAGACACTAAGTTTCACAAAATTACTTTTTGGTATGTGCCAAATCAATAGCGTGCATACGCAAATACTTTATCTGTGATTTGACTGTCCCGAAACCCACCTGGAACTTTTGGACTGCACTTCCCTCTAAGAAAAAGGATATCTCCTTCTTTTATAATTCCTTACAATCCCAAACAACTTTTCTTAAAAAAAAAACCTTTACCTAAATGGGAAAATGATCTTAATCTCTCCTTCACCAATGAAAAATGGCAAAAAGCTATTCAATATAATTACCTATATTCTAAATGCATAAACCACTGGGAGACAGCGCAAAACATTCATCTACATTGATACCTCACCCCTTATTCTATAGCTGAGTTCACCAAAATGGGTGATAGTCTATACTGGAAGGGCTGTGGAAATTTTGGAGCCTTGAAACACATGCTGTGGTCATATCAAAGTTTGAGAAGCTACTGATTTCTGTTTTCAAGCGTATTTCTTCAGTAACTGACGTTATAACTAAACCAAATGTAGCACAAGCCCTTCCCAGTGTAGATATGGATGGATTTCTCAGTCAGATGAGATGTATTAGTATTAACATACCCTCAGTGGCCCGTATTCTTTTAGCAAAGAAGTGGAAATTTTCCCTAGGCCCAAACATCTCAGAGGTCAAACAGCGTATAGATATTATTCTCTGTTAGGAGCAAATAATGGCCTACGAAAATGGCTCACTTGCTGAATTTCACTACAACTGGTCTCCTTGGTAACAATTTAGACTAAAATTCATGTGACTCCTGATTTATTTCATCTGTATCTATAATGGTCTCATCCCTTATGGTGCATCCTGTTCTTTCTTTCCTGATCTCTTTTCCACTTATGTTACCATTTGACAGTGTTGCTTCCTATGATGATTGCATAAAAAACCCAATTGGAGGGGCATGGCTTGCTGAAGCTCGATATGGCTGTTTAAGCCGAGAGATCTGACGGATGGAGAGAGAACCTTTAGCCCACTTACAACTCATGAACACCTCCAGCGAACATGTCCTGGAAAAGAAAGGGCGACCACCGGCCACAAAAACTGACAACCTTCTTCTTCAAGCCAGCGCCATTGGGAAAACCGACAAAATGGCACTGACTCCTCAGCCTCCCAGACCTCAAGCTCTTATACAGACCTACCGGATGCTGCCCAAGATGACTCTGAGCTCTCGGTGGTTCCCATATCTCCAAGCTGTCTGGACAATGAGAGCCCAGTGACTAGAAGCCCAGCAAAAGGCCTGCATGAGGTTGGACATACCACCGCCTTCAGCAACTGAGGTGAGCCAGGGATTTAACCCCCTACATGTCACCACCATGAAGGACATGCTCCTCTCTCTACAATTCTGTTTGCTGACAGACCTCTCTTCTCTCATAAATACATTCTCCACTGGTCTGCACAACCTAGGAGATAGAGTAGCACATATTGAGAATAAAATGGAGGATTGCACCACCACTGTTAATGACTTGGTTGATGTCTATGATGAAGTCAAGGATGACCAGATGTGGATCAGGGCTAAATTGGCGGACCTAGAAGACAGGTCTCATCACAACAGTGTCAAGCTGCGTGGAATACCTGAATCTGTACCATGTAACAATCTCCCCAAATTTGCTTGTGACCTAATGTCCACTATAGTACCAGAAGCCTCCACACTCAAGCTCACGATCGATCATATCCACTGCATCTCCAAACCATCACACCTGGCAGACTCCGTACCCAGAGATGTGCTCATGTTGGTCCATTTTTTCCATGTAAAGGAACAATTTCTCAGTAAATCTGGATCAACTACATCTCTTCCTGCACCATTTGAGAGAATCCAACTTTTCCCAGATCTATCCAAATATACTCTCCAGATGAGGACACAAATCAACTCAGTTACAAAAGCTATACACAACCACAAAATTCAATATAGCTGGCGCTATCCAGGAACGCTACTGATAACCAAAGATGATACCTTTCATTTTGTCAACACGCTCACTGGAGGGATGAAACAACTTCATCTGGCACTATTCCAGATTTATCCCAAGATCCAAGCAACACATCTGCTACCTGACAATCATCCTCCAAATGGCGTCCATCAACTGGAAAGCAAGAATTGAAGCTTGGATAAGCTAGCCGTCCTCTGGGCTTACCGTTTTAACAAGATACTGCTCTCCAGCCAATGGTTCCTAAATTGTTATTTTTTTTCCTCTTAATTAACTTTTCTCCCCATGCTTAACTACTGCACCCATTTTTGTCAGTTCTGCCACATTGCTCTGCTGCACTAGTACACTCTTACAGCGCTCAGCTGTTATACTGTTTAACAAATAGATTTTTTTACTCTAGCTTTCCACACCTCTCTCTTCAGGATCACTGAACAATATACGACTGGCCCCAGATATCTCGTCTACGAAACATCCGGACTCATAGTCAAAACCTTCCTCGGATTCCATTAATCGTGAGTGTTTGTGACCCACACCACTGTACATCTTTCTGACAACAATGCCCATCACAATTTTGTTAATCAATGCTAATGGTCTCAACCACCCCGCCAAAAGACACTCTCTATGAAAAACTGCCCAAACTCACAAATGTGACATTCTATGTATCCAAGAGACACTCTTCTCTATCTCTGCTACTCCTATATGCCACAACAAGCATTTTCTACATGTTTTCCAAGCCTCCTTCTCCTCCAAAAAAAAAGAGGTGTCATGCTTGCCGTAAGAGATTCAGTTGTCTTCCACCATAGAGTCCTAGATCCTAATGGACAATTTACCATCTTAGTCTGCCCAGTAAACAATGTACCTTATATGCTCTTGAACATTTATGCTCTTAATAAACGTCAGACCGCCTTTCTCAACAGGACTCTGCACAAAACAAGAGTCCAGAAAGGTCATCTAATTATCTGCAGTGACTTTTATATTGTTCCTGATATCCATCTAGACTCGCCTTTAGCCACTAAACATCACAAATCTCCCCTACAAAATTTCCCACATACACAAGATGTATTTGTCATCTGCAGATGCCACCTTGATACCGAATGTGACTATACCTATTTTTCTCAATATGGGCTCAGTGTCTGACCCCTTTATGGTACGGAATTGGCATAAAGCCTATATAAGAGGAATATATATCCAACAAAACAGGAAAGGATGCAGCAATTAGACTCCCGTATGACTTTAATAAGGGATACCGAACAACAAAATAAATCACACCCCACACCATCACTATTAGCTAAACTACTGTCCCTATGCCAGGAACTCAGAATCCTCCTCTTGGATTCCTTTGAAAAGATGCAGCAGCAAACTAAAAGCTATCTCATATTCCACTTCTAACAAAGCCAGAAAAGCAATGGCTTGTCACATCAAGGGACATAGAACTAAAACTAAAATAACCTTTCTATTTCAGCCTCACCTCAAAGATATAATACACAATCCCTAGGGGATTGCAGATGCCTTTAGCATATACTACAGCGATCTATATAATATCAAACAGGACACTTCCACATTCCAACCCTCTACAGAAGATATTAATACCTTTTTACAAAAAATCAAAATCCCATCCCTATCCTCTGAACAGCTTGCATCTCCTAATGACCCCTTCACCTTGCGGAACTATAATCCTGCATTCAATCCCTCTCTAACGGTAAAGCCCTGACGGACTTATGAGCGAGTATTACAAACAATTTTCTTCTCTGTTTGCCCCACACGTATGCTCCCTCTACAATGACGCTGCCTCCTCTTCTACCTTTCCTTCTGAAATGATACAGGCGCTCATAATAACTCTTCCAAAGCCTGGGAAGGAGCCCACTTCACCCCAAAACTTCCGCCCAATCTCCCTATTAAACCTAGACTTAAAAATATATGCCAATATCATTGCTACCTGTCTACACGATACCTTGCCCACACTGATCCATTGCAATCAATCTGGTTTCACAAAAGGTCGTCACACATCTGATGCCACCAGAAGGCTTATTAACATTATACGTTATGCAGAATCCTCTGGACCGCCTTCTATGCTTCTTTCCCTAGACACGGGTAAGGCTTTCGACTTCATTGGCCCTACCTCCAAAGCATACTCCTCAAGTTTGGATTTTAAGGGAAAATCTTAAACCCGATAACCGCTCTACACACATCCCCCTCAGCACGGGTATACACCTCTAATATATCATCACTACCCTTCCAGATAACTAATGGCACACAACAGGGATGCCCACTTTCCTCCCTAATATTCAATATACTTATGGAACCTTTAGCAGAACATATTAGAAATAATCCCCTCATATCTGGGTACACCATTGGTCACTCTATACACAAAATTAAATTATTCTCCGACGATGCCAGCCTAATGCTTACAAACCCGGCTTCTTCCCTGGCAGAGGTTCTACAATGGTTTAGCAAAGTATTTTATTATAAACAAAATCATTCATTTGGGACCTAGGGTTAGATAGCACCACCAAAAACCTGTTACAACTCCAAGTCCCCTTTACATGGGCAGATTACAGCATTTCATACAATGGCATTCAACTCATTAAATCTGTGAAAGGCCTATTCTCAGCTAATTATGGCCCATTTGCCACGACATTAAAACGAGAGCTACGTAATCTGGCAAAACACGAATTTTCATGGACAGGTAGACTGGAACCCTTCCCATTCCTATACCCCACAAATACTTCAACTCCCTCCAATCCACTCTTAACCATTTGATATGGCAAGGTAAGAAACCTCACTGAGCACATACCAAACTTATTAAACACTGATCAGTCGGGGGATCCGGCTATGTTGATTTTGAAGACTATTACCATGCCACTATATTAGCACAACTACATGATTGGTTCCAACCCACCCCCAATACTCTATGACAGGGGTGTCAAACTGGTGGCCCTCCAGCTGTTGTGAAACTACAAGTCCTATCAAGCCTCTGCCTTTGGGAGACATGCTTGTAACCATCAATCTTGAAACGCCTCATGGGACTTGTAGTTTGGCAACAGCTGGAGGGCCACCAGTTTGACACCTGTGCTCTATAGGAACAAATAAAATCCTCCCTAATCCTCCACTCCAGCCTACAAACCTGGATCCTTGTGGTACCATTGGGAGCTTACATCCCATCTACCCTATCCCCTCCAATGCATGCTTCAGCCCAGGCATGGAAACGCCTTGCTGCTAACCTCATATCCCCCCAACACAACACCTCACCCCCTATCCCCCTTGCAACATTTTCTCACCTGATCCCTGACCTCTTGAAGGTACAATGGAATAAAGTTGGTATCCGATATATTCAAGACCCTTACTCGGAGACAGGTATTAATCCCTTTACTAGTCTACAACAAGAATTTAACTTATCAGCTTCTGACTTTTTTACCCACCTCCGCATATAACACTATTTGGCACGCTTACCAAAACCCCTATACACTTCTTTCTCATAAAGCATGGACATATCTATCCCTATCTTGTTTCGCACAGAAGGGCACCTCACTTTTCTATAATGTCCTCCAACAAAAATGAGTTTTTACCAAATCCAAACCCCTCCTTCAATGGGAGTCAAACCTAAAACCTCCTCAGACCAACAGTGGTTAAGAGTTTTCAAATCAATCTACCATTCCACCTCCTGCTCCTCACTGTGGAAAATGTCACAAAAGATTTCACTAAGATGGTACTTAACCCCTGCTAGAATATCCGCATTCAGTCCTAGGAACCCCGACTTATGTTGGAGAAATTGCAAAACAAGGAGAGACATGTACCACTTATTTTTGAATTGCCCATCAATAAAGCAATTTTGGGAAAATGTCTTCCAGATAATATCTGACATCTCTGGACACTACATCCCTCCCTCACCAGCCTTAGCCCTTTTGAATCTAACAATTGACAGCATTCCTCTCCCCTATTGACATGTCACAACCCACATTCTCCTAGACGCCAGAGCAAACATTACAAAACTCTGGAAAACAACCCATCCCTCTAACATTTCCAATACCCTCGAACTAGTTAACAATCATTGCTTTTACAAACAGATGATAGCATCCAACACGGTCATACACCAAATCATTATCTCTATGGCAGCCCTGGCTTCAATGACCCCAAGCAGCACTTTATTTAAACTCCAAGTGATATGACCACTGCATCACTCACTTAACGCAATCATATTTGTGATCCTAAATTTCTCTGGTTGTTTTACTCTTGCATAACCAACTCAGTACCCTAATTATGATTGTTTCTTGTTTCACACCTCAGTGTATATTGTAAACTGATGGAGAGCTTACTGTATTACTCCTTATCTGTAATTGTATTACTTAAAAATTCAATAAAAATTATTGAAAAAAAAAACCTAATTGACCCTATTGGTACTATAGGTTAATTATTTCTCTTTTGATATCAGAAGCATCTTATATGTGAATACTGATACAGGTTATATGGTTTTACAACCTTCACCGGCTGCGACAGTCATTTTCTTTTCATGTTTTGTAAAGTGATACAATATGCTACTTGTTACTTTATATCTGTTTGTTAAAACTCAGGTGATTTGTAGCAAAAGGAATCTTTTATTCTCAAATGTCACATGGATTTACTGCCACCTTTACATAGGGAGGTTAAAATGTATCACTTTGGAAAATTGTCTGCATAATAACCTCTTTGCTGCATTTCCTAACAGTGGCAGGATCTTCTCTGAAGATTAATGTAAGAAATCCTTTGATTCCTGAAAGTAGGAGCAGTAGTGGCAGTGACTGCCTCAGAGAGTTTTCAGAGTTTTTTTAAACTGTAGCAGCTAAGCAGGGCTGCAGGCAGCACTCATTTGCAGTGCCTGAACCACCTGAATGCTTACCATATTTAGTTTAGGGCTGATGTGAACATTCTCAGAAGTAAGGACCCTGTGGACTATTGTGAGTCCAGGGTGGACCATTGGCCAGTGCTCAATTTTTGCTGAAGCTTCTGATTTGCCCTGCAGCCAGTGTACTGTTTGAGAGGACTTGCAGTGCAGCATATATTTGTTTATACGGTGTTTATCAGATTACATTCATTAACATATACCATTCTTGGATTACCAATGATTACAATATCCCTGCTGCTGATACTACAGAATAAACTTTTATTTGTCACTTCGGCCCCTTCTTTCCCCTTTGAAAAATTATACCTGTCACAATTTCCAGCTTCTGCCACCTTTTGTGGCTTATTATGGTGCTCTAGCCACATACCGTTTCTGCAGCTGGACATCAGCTGCCAAATGTCTTTTGATTTGTGCCAGGTGGCCCTGCTCTTGGCAGGTGCCACACAATGTTTCTGCAATTGGACCTCAGCTGCCTAATTTCTGTTTGCCTCAGGGTAAATCCTGTGTTGCACCTCAAAGTTTTTAACATATTGTAGTGCTGCAACATCAGAACGGTAGCACACAATATTTCTGCACCTGGACCTCAGCAGTCAATTATTTAGTGGTTACTGTAGGTAAATCCTGTGTTTGTGACCTATTCCAGAACTCTGGCATTCAAACCTATTTGTGGTTACTGTTTCTCAGATAATACACTCTAATGTTTATTTCAAGACAATACCTGCCTCATCACTACCTCATAGATAGTGGTCTAACCAAGCTGCATACATACTATCCAGGCACTGAACAATACTTGTGACTATTGTGCCTCAGATAATACAGTCCAATTTTTATTGCTAGAGAATGCCACCCTTGTCTCCCCCTCTTATATTGTGGCCAGACAAGGCTGCTTACATACTGTCTTGCCACTGTACAATATTTGTCTCTATTGTCTCTCAAATAGTACACTCTAATTTCTATTTGAAGAGGAAACCTTCTATGTCTCTCCCTCTTATATTGCTGCCTAACCAAGCTGCTTACACTTTACCTCGTCACTAGCCAATTTGAACAAAGTTCTTTTTGAGAATAAACTTTCCTATAACCTTTAGACATGTTGTGTCTGTTGCTTACACTGGTCAGTTCAGGCCATTTGCCACTTAGTAAAAATGATATGTTACTACCAAAATTACCTGAAAAAATTTTTTTTTGCATGTTAAAAATAATCAGATTGGGGTGCTGCTGCTCTATTATATAGTTAAAAAAAACAAAGAAAAATTGCACATTCAAAATGCATTGTCACTGGTACCATTCATGAAAATTGTACTTTTCCATAACACAAAATACAGTTTTAAAGTCCCTCCCAAGTATATATGGTAAAAGATTGGTGTTTTGTCATTTTCACCCTTGAATGAAAAGGACTCTCTCCCCCTGTATGCTATTTTTAAAATGTTTTTTACTACTCAGCAGCTGAATCTAAGAATGTCTAGCTAAGGTTGTAAGGGCTGTAATTATGGAAAAACAAGAGATAAAACAGAAGAACATACTATGTATTGAAAGCATCAAACAGCAAACAGTTATGCAGTTTTGCCAGTATCATTCAGCTAGTCAATTTGGTGTCTAGAATGTTGCACTATATTTCTTACCGTAATTGTATTTTAAAAATTAAATTGTTTACACTGCTTCTGTTTACTCCCTCATGCAGAATGGTAGTGACTATTCACAGCTAGTAACATTGTAGTCTTCTATTTCCAAAAGGGAAATAAATAGTAAAAAGACTTATGGCAGAGTGGGAACATTCCCTCGTTTCATTATTCCAACTAATTCACAATGCTTCACATCAGGAGGTTTTGTTACAGGCAGTTCAGACAATCCTTTGTGCATTTCCCAGCTGAGTTTATGACCTAAGACAAGGCCCTTTGAGAGTCTTGTAGCTGAAAACTTTTCACTTGATGTATTAGGAATATTAGGAAGAAGTGGAGCCACAGTGTCAGGTGTCACAGTGTCATGAAGTTAGAGGAGTGTAATTTTGACATGATGGAAGCTAAGAACATTGCAATGGTTGCTTCTGCTCCACTAACTCTAGTGCCACTAAGTACTGTATATTTGATTGTCATTTTGGGTTTGGCCATACAGGTTTATTCAATGGGGTTTGGTATACAAAGAGATTCCGTGTCATCACTGGCCTATGCTAGTTCCTCACTGGCCTACTGAGAGGAATTTGTAAAATAAATAAAATAGTCAGATAAGCTTTAACATAGTTAGGATCAATACGTAAGAATGCCTCTTTGCCAGGGGTGAAACATTAGAATGCATTAGTGTCTGTGAATGAGTATCTCCAGTTCAGCTCTATAATTAGTTGGCTGGGAATTTATATAGAGCCTGAAACCACTCAACTTGCTTTAGCTGGGGTCATTGCCTAATTAGCCAGCCCAAACAACTTCAGCTCTTTCAACTAATAAAAAAAATATTTAGCAAACTGCTTGAATCAGGGACTCCCCATCCTGAATCCAGTCAAAGATTTGTATTGCTGTCACACCAGCAAATTATTTTAGTGTAGATTGTTAAATTTTGTGTGTGAGATACGCATACATTTAACATTCCAAAAAAGAAAACCACAGATGTAAGTCACCATCTTTTAATCCAGTGGCAATGCATGAGAATAAAGGTGACATTCAGTCGAACATCTGCATATCTGTAATTAAAAAAAGTTGCCCAACCTGGTAACTATAATGAAGAACATTAAAAACAGTAGCCCAACAATTAGAAGCTTACATTGTACCCAGTACTTTATCTGGCCCTTTGCAAAATCAGGCCACAGTCTTTACAGTTCAGTAGTCAGACTAGAAATGGCCTTGTTAGAACACTTGTGGGAAGGAGGTTAAGATGGTACTCTGTGTGCCTTTTTAACAGTGATTGTGAGCATCAGGGAATTCATTTTGCAGCCATTTATCAATAAAAGGGTCAAGATTTTGTCCAATATTACAATTAATATAATAAATATTAATATGATTTAGTCACAGGTGGTTTTCCAGATATTCAGCTGTTTCATGCCAAATATCAAGTTTCTTCTCAGTTGCTGACAATCTGAATGGAACTAGAAAGAAGACACCTTCCAGGGTTTAAAGTGTGTTTTCTGTCTCTGTTACCCTTTCCCTTATGTCCTGTAAGTAATTCTCTTGGTGGGAGCTCAGACAATCAGCAGCCAGCCATACAGAGCTAGCCATGCGCCCCCCCCCCCCTTGCTAGGTTATTTTAAAGTGTATCTAAAGGCAAAACTTTTTTTTTTCATTTTGCATAGAGTGAGGAAAGGTTATAACCACCAACGTTTTTTTTTGCTTTTTGCTGTGTTGCATTAGAACACTTCCTTTTCCATAGCCAAAACAAGAAGTGAAAGGAAATCCCTCCAAAGTGAGGGAATCCTGGTGTGTCACCAGGGTCACCAGAATTTGTGTCCCCTTTGGAAGATTTCCCCTCTTTTAGTATTCTAAAAGTCAACCCAAAATTAGCAATTTTCTTTTACTTCCACTTTCAATGATAATGGTAAACAGGACAAATTGAGAGAGTGAATATCTTTTATGGTAGCACAGACAGCAATAAAAATTGACAGGTGTTCTAATCCCTCTCCAATCTATCCAAAACTAAAAAAAGTTTTGCATTTAGTTACATTTTTAAAAAAGAGAAGAGATCTCTAAGATTGCTTATGTTTGATTTAGGGCGTGTTGTTCAGCATAGTGGTGTTTTATAATAGCAATGATATATTTTTTTATAGCCTGGGGGGTAAAATTGCATGCCCCTTTGTGCATGTTTAGGTGTTTTTTTTCTTACTAATACATGTCTTGAGGACATATTTGTAATCTTCTGGTGCTAAGATTGCATACTGTCTTTAGATATTAGGAACAGCTTTCTTTGACTGACGATGTGGTGTAGGGTACATCCAAAAAGAAGCTACAGAAATGTACACTTCTATCGTGATGATTCCTCATTGATTATACATTTAAATGTTTCTGAGTAACTATAATTGTTAACATAGAAAACACAGAACATAATGAGTGATTCATGTGCATAAAATCAAAATATAAACATATATAAAAACTAGAGAACAAGCACATTTAAGTCAGATTATTGCTAATGATTTTGCACTCCCTAAAGCTTACTTCCGCTAGTGTTTGAAACCATTTTGTATTTCTGCAACAATACACAAAACATTGCTTGTGTAAAGAGTCCACTTGTTAACAAGTGAAATTGCACTATTGTTTTAACCTCTTAATGCTGTCTT
The DNA here is from genome assembly GCF_062004578.1 of Staurois parvus. Taxonomy (NCBI): domain Eukaryota; kingdom Metazoa; phylum Chordata; class Amphibia; order Anura; family Ranidae; genus Staurois; species Staurois parvus. The sequence goes on along the minus strand of NW_028318039.1, from coordinate 13,219,964 downwards.
CCAGTGGCCCTTAAAATGGGCTTTAATACCCAGGAGATGGTGCCACTTCTATATCAAATGACCGCTGTAATTATCTCTCTCAGCAGTTACAGGATCTTGAACTCATCCTGCTGGCTCCCGATCAGAAGCCGTGACCAACAGATATTGTTGACAGCTTGGTCAATGTGCTGAGAGCACACATTAAGCATGCTCTCAGCACAAGAGGTTATTAAAAGAGCCTGTAAAACAAAAGCTATTTTAACTTTCTCTATCATTACCATGGCCAATAGATTTGTCAGGGATGTAGAGATATTGGAGGAATGTTGAAATATTTTAGATCCAATAAATAGTAAAGTAAGATAAATAGAAAATGTCCACAATATACCTAAGTCTAAGGGGTGTAGTTATAAAAAAAATTGCACGTACATTAGTTCTGTGTGAATGGGAGCTAATAATCTGAGGATCTACACAGTGTAGCACTCACCCCAAAAGGGACCATTGGAAATAACAGTCCTCCCTTACCTGTTCAGAGACTGCCAGGCCAAGCACACAGGCCCAGTCCAGGGAATATTTTTATAGATTTATTGCAGTATTTAAAGTGGAGAGAGGGAGGAGGGTGCAGGATGCTCCAAAATGCAAACAGATACAGGAGGACAGATTCTTGAGAAACAAATTCTATAACATCAGCCTTTGTTGGAGGTAAAGTGGATAGGCAGCTAACCTGAAACTCTGAATGAGCCACAGTCATTATAGCAACCTCTGGCACTGAACCCAAATACTTAACTGGAGTCCTTTTCACAGTGTCCAAGGACAGCGCCACGTGTCAACCAAGCTTCCATGCGACACTCTTCAGTGAGAAAAAGAGACCTTCACAGTCCAGCTTCGACAGGTGATGCCATACAGCAAGTATCTTTCAGTCCAAGTTATTTCATTCCAAGCACATGTCGAGGCCTAACAACAGCTCCCAGGGGCAGCATTCCCAGGAGAATGACCTTGCTGCACAGGCCTACCAAGCATTTATTCTCTCCTCTCCCCAGCCACTTTCTGGGCACCCCATCTCAGGGATTGGCTGAGATCAAATAAATATTCATAAGTCAATGACTGACTCTCCTACTCTATTTCTGGAAGCTTATTCCAGAGGCAGACAAGACCAATCAACTTCCAAGCTTAGGGAAACCTAGCCAAAGCTAGAAAATTCATGTTCCAATGAGTACAGCAGAGAGAAAAAACTACATTTAGCCTACACAGCACATGGTGCTTTAATAGAAATGAAAGGAAAGCTTCAGTGGCCATAATGTGCATAATATTTTTATGATTTACTTGATGAAGAACATTTGACCTGGAGAACGTGATGACATTTGATTTGCCACCCCCCACCAATTGCATAGACAGAAAGGGCATGCAGTTTCACAGGACAAATAGCATTTAGCCTTAGGCTTTTTTGTTACATGCACTTATGCAAATATGCTCATGTCAAGCATAAAGTGATTCTAAAGGTAAAAATTTTCTTTTTTTGTGTTTTAATGCTCTTTCTTGCAATGCCTATTTTGAGAATTATTTAATAAGAGAGTTAAAGTGTTTCTAAACCCATGACCCTACATTCACTATAGTCAGTCTTCCACAATACACAGAACATGCAAATGCAATTACTTTAATAAATATAAACTTTTCAATACCTTTTCTCATCAGCAGTATATAGTAGCTTGTGACTTCTATCAATGTCTGGCTGAGCACTGGTTAATCTTGTAAAAGAAGGGGAGGATCAAAGAAGACAGAATCAAACAGTCTTTTTTATACAATGAGGAGAATTGAAACCTCTTAGCTTCTACAGTGAGTATAACAAGCATGCTTTACTGCATATACAGACTTATCTTACTGTTGGGGGTTTAGTAACACTTTAAGAAACCCTAAACAATGTTCTCAACCATTTTAGTAAATCAGCCTCAATGGGTCACCCAATGCATTACAAACAGCGCAGTCGTTATGTGAATGTTGTCTTCTCAATTTCCAGAAATAAACTTCTCTTTTTTGCTACCTTTCCATTTGTTAAATGTTCCATTGAAAGCAAGGGAGAGGCAGGACTAAGAGTCAGTCAGAACTACTCATTGCAAATGTGCTGATCAGGTACTTTCTCATAGGGAAAAGAGCACAAAGATGACCTTATCAGTCCTTGGCTGCTCTTGAGGCTTTGTGAGTCTTAGGATTACAGGGGCAGAGATAAAAATCTTTTGGAAGGCAAAATATCTCCCTTATATGTATTTTACTTGTGTATGTATCTGTTTGCCTGTAGTTCAGCTTTAAAGTAATCCCTGTAAATATGTGCTCACTGAATATTAACTGACCAATCAGCACTGTCCAGATAGAGGTCAGGGGTTTTTCATTCTCCTATAGCAGAAAGAAAACTATTCCTACAAGCTTTAACCAGTGCTCAGCTGAAGTAACAAGACTGCTTTAACTGCTGATGGGAAAAGGTATTTAGCTGTTTATTTTTACTAAAATAATTGCATTTCCATGTTCTGTGTACTGTGGGAGACCAGATATAGTGAAAGCAGGGTCCTGGGTTTAGTAACACTTTAAGCAGAAGAACTGCAGTTTGTGTCTTTAAAATCTCAATGATCGCTTACCACCCTCACCTTCTCTCCTCTTTTGCTCCACCTAACATTGCTTTCTTCTTAACTGAGAAACTCCATATAATAAAGATCCTACCCTGCTTGTGAAAAGCAATGGTGAAGACCTCGTTCTTCTTATACTTAGTGCCATGATGACAGCCTTCATCTGTCTCTAACAACATGATCCATTATTATCAGTTATAGTCATTCATTAAATGCTGTACCTATGGTAGTTTATATCTTGAATCAGCATTAAAGGATCAACTATTGCCTGTGACAGCAGATCTAACAACCTGGAAGCAGAGCCTGTATGCACAACAAGCACATATGTCTGTTCCCATAAAAGCTTCAAACAGATCAAGCTTTTAATTCATTAACACCCATTTGAAAAATAAGTTGTAATTGTTGAGGTGACAAAAGTAAGGTTTTAGTGGAACTACAACCTCAACTCACCTGTAAAACTTACTTACATTTATGGTGGCCCATGTAAGAAAAACTATGCATTTGAGTTTAGAAAAAAAATTGTTAATGGTTAAGAAAATTCTTTTATTTTTTTTACACCAAAACACCATCCAACCGTGGCACAGTTTTTTTTCAACAGGAAGGATAAAAATATATTCCATTAGTAAGCTGCAAGTCATCAGGATATCATGAATTTTACTGCAGGAAAATGTCCAAGTTGATAAGTTTCAAGAATGGTTGACAGTTTTTAAAAAATGGGAATATGGTTACACTGTATTCAAGTTACTAATTACTTTTTTGTGATTTGCCTAATTAATTCATTCACGGGGAACTATTGCGATTCACTATAATCAAATTTGTTTTCTAATGAAAGTATGACCTAATTAGCCAGAAAGAGCACGGAAAATGGTGGATGATTCTGTTACACTTCAGATTAATAGTGGGTTGGGGAAAGATAGGGGTAGCAATTGCAAATCATTGTTAGGTGATTTATTTTTAACTATTTTTGTGCTGTTCAACAGATAAGAGCCATTATCAATCTTCAATTTATGTTTTTCCTGGCAACATTGTTATTTGGACTGAAAGTAAAAGGTAAAATCTAAAGTTCTGAGTTGTCATCAGAACAGGACTACAGGAGAAATCTTCAAATGTAGGCTCTTGTTTGAGTGAGAAATGTGAGTACACTTGCCTGCTATGCACTGTGGTTCTTTCAGCCATCCCATATGTCAATATTGTGTTCCATATTAATCTAGCAGCTGGCAGAAGAAACCACAGTGCACAGTGTGGATACAATCCTATGCCACCCCTGGAAGTGTCACATGCTGTAGACTCTGCCAGAGACTGCAGTTCTTCTAAAGATTTCAACCAATTTTGGACTTCCCATCCATTGGAGAGCTAAGTATTAAAAGTCTTCTATTACAGTGTGCTTTAATTAGAATGTTTTATTTCAGGCAGTATAGTTGCAGCTAGAGGTACTATAGTCAGGGTTGAGAAAAAAAAGCATTGTTCATTGTAAATGATAAAATATCTTCCAGTATATGATGTGCTTTACATGATTTGTTACTCAAGTTTAAGAAAGTTGAAAACATATCAATTTCAACTCTTTCCAGTTATTCAAGATATATTCCCAGTTGGCAAGCTAAAAAAAGAAAAAAAAATATCCCTGCAGCAATATTTTGCATATGGTGTAGAATAAACTCTGAGCAAAGCCAAACTACCAAAGAGTATAAATGCTATTATTAAACTAAAATTTCTTTGGGACTAAATCTGAAGTGTATGATGTTACACCCTTTTAAAGAGCCCTATGAAATATTTCCCAATTGAGACCAATATTTAAATAAAGATATGCTATCCATTTTGGTCTCTCAGTTCCAGCTTTCTTCATTTAAAGATGGCTAAGAATGAGTAAATTATTTTTTTTTTTCATTTTGTTAGTAGTCAATCCTTCTAGTCTCCCTTTTACGTAGAAATATGCAAAATTTAGGTGAACAGTAAAAATGGTATATTATAATTTTCTTCAACCAAATGTTAGCATATGCCTATGTCAAAAATGTAATGGCATCTTTTTTTGCTGTTATAGGGCCCAGCCCCAAAGAAACTGCTGATGATTGGGTTCCATTGCTTTCGTTGATGACGACCATTCAGACATTTCTGCATCCTCTGACATAGCAAGGATGTGGCAACACACCCAGCAGAGCAACAGCAACAATAATAATAAACAACTGCAAACAAGACAAATAACAGTCACAAGAATAACACCGTTTGCTAACAAGATATTACCAAAACCACTTATAAAGGGTACCGGAAACTTGGTTCAAGGGAAAGAAGTCTATACCTCCGAGCCCCTCTATTAGGAGGGTGCCCTTATTATGAGAGATATAAACCAAAGTGTTATAAGTCCTTTCTTATCTCCCTCCCATTGGCCAGTGATATATAACTGTCGATGGCTGGTGCCGGGACCTAAAACTATGTTGAAGCACTTTAAGCAGTGTTTTTGTAATTCCAATGGGAAGGGTGGTGTGCACCTCAGAAAGAATTCTCAGAGAGTCCAAAAAAGGGTGGAACAGTCTCTTTAAGTAGGACCAGGGGCAGACTGACCATTTGGAAACTCGGGCACTGCCCGAGTGCCCGGGGCCAGTAGGGGGCCCCATGAGATGCCCCTGGTACCTTTTTCATAGGCTTTTTTGAGTATGGGCAAGGACACAGGGGCCCCATGATCCCCTATTGCCCGGGGGCCCCATGAGTTTTCAGTCCGCTTCTGAGTAGGACTATAGCAAAGATGGTGGCCAAAGACCTCTCACCACCCTAAAATCAGGCACAAAGCCTTCTCACTCTCTTGGGTGTCTGGAAAACTGGATAGAGTATCTAATTCTTGTGGTCTCTTGGCCTTGCAGTCCTATAGCAACGCAGACTTGGTCACTGCAGCTGTGGCAAGATACCATTTGGCCAAGGAAAGCAGTCTCTTACTGATCATGGTGTACAGTCCTTAATTCGCAGTCTCAGGGGTTTCTAACTTCAGGGCACAGTCCTCTGCATACACCCAGGCAGTCCCCCGGGCAGTGGTGGTCTCTGACAGAGATGAAAGATCAGTCCTTATCCAGCATCATAACACCACACCAGCACTCATTAACATCAGAAGCCTCAGCAACCCAGCTCTTTCTTGGGCTTTGCACCTAAGCCTATTCCTTAGCAGTGAGCCTTTTCCTAGTCTTGCTTCATCTCTTTCATGCACATTTCTCTTGGGACTTGTAGTGCCATACAGTTTTGCCTCATCAGGTGGCTGCTATCAGAGGGCTCTTTTTGTTCTCTTTTCATTGTGGTAAAACTAAAATAATTCTGTAAGCAAGAGCGGTCTTTTATTAGAACTGAAGAGCACTGGAGAGCAGTGATCAGTTATTTCATATGCCCATATGTCCTCCTATTATTTAGAGGTCCATCTTCTGGTAAGACACCTGTGATCGATGAGGTGTGAGGGTTCTTGGGAGTCACACTGGATTACAAGATTTTTTCAAATCATCACTTTGGTTAATTTTTGGGGGATGAATTATTTAGAACAAGAATTTTTATTACAATTTTAATTATGCATTGGCATTGTTTACTTATTGATTGATTTTTTTGCATAATTAATGTGTTCTAATATGAATCTTTGAGTCATCATTTGCACTTTATGATTGTTTGGCATTTTGGATCACAACTATTTAAAGTGATAGCTTACCTATTAACCTGGTGTAATTTATTTTTAATAAGTTTTGATATGAAGTTTTGAAAAAAAGCACTTTGTGATTTTTTTAAATTCTGGATATTTAAAGAGATATTTTTTGCATTTGTGTTCACGTATCAGGGGACTATCTATCTAGCCATCCCTTTCTGGTTCACTCTTTAAGGCCACCTTGCAGCCAATCTCTGCTCTACTGCTTTCCCAATTGGCAGGCTGGCTTTTCTCCAGAGGCTGCAGGCATGCAGTTTATAAGTGTCCCCCTCCCTCTCTTAAATGGCCACACAGTCCCATTATGGCAGGGGAGGATGGAAATCCTGCAACATGTGGGACTCCATGTCAGTCAAATGGATTGCAACCGCCCCTAGCCAGGCAATACCATTACATTCCCTTAGATAATATTGAATGTGATTATGTAATCTCAAACATCATTTTCAGCAGCATTCAATAACCACTTGCCCTCCAGAGGATTTACCCCCCTTCCTGACCAGGCCATTGTTTGCAATATGGAGCTGCGTTAATTTAACTGACAATTACGCGGTCATGCAATGCTCCACCCAAATTAAATTTACGTCTTTTCTTTCCCACAACTAAAGGTTTCTTTTGGTGGTATTTGATCACCTCTGCATTTTTTAGTTTTTGTGCTATAGGCAAAAAACTACTGAGAATTTTGAAAAAAAAAAACAATATTTTTGACTTTTTGCTATTAAACATGTCCAGTAACAAATATGAAAAAATCAAATTTCATCATAAATTTAGGCCAAAATGTATTCTGCTAATGTCTTTGCTAAAAAAAAATCCCAATATATGTAAATCAATTGGTTTACGTGAAAGTTATAGTGTTTACAAATGGCGGTATATGTAGTGGAATTTTTATATGTATTTTTTACTAGTAATGGCGGAGATCAGTGACTTATAGTGCGACTGAGGGACTGGGGAACTGTGGTGGGCATTCTGACACTGGGGGTGGGGACTGACTAACAGTCATTGACATCCCCAGTGACACCAATACAGTGATCAGTGCTAATAAAAAGCACTGACACTGTACTAATGACACTGGGCAAGAATGGGTTAACATCTGGGGCAATCAAAGGGTTAACTGTATGATGTGTGCTGTTTTACTATGTGGGATGTGTGTGCTTTACACTTTAAGCACAATGCATTGTATTGCTCTGCTATGCAGGGCAATGCAAAGCAGTGTGCAGGAGCTGACAGGGGAGAGATCTGTATTGTTTACATACAGGTCTCTCCCCTGTCTTGGAGATCGCCGGGTGCTGGCCGGGAATCACCGGCCGTTACACGGTGATTGACAGCTGAGGCCGTGAATGGCGGCGTGGGTAGAGCACGTCCCCTACCTGGAAATGCAAATCACGTATATATACGTGATTTTGTGCAGCCATGCCGCTCGGTAGCAGTATTTCTGCTCTAGGACAGTGCAGAAGAAGTTTTTTAAAAAAAGAAACCGCTTGTGACCCTGCCATGAAGGTAATTTTTCAGGAAATTGCTGCCCTTACCTTCCAATTGCTTGTCTGCATTGTCACCATGTCATATGTGCTTCCAGTGGAGACTATAAGCTGCTGTGCTGAAAAAAATCAGACACCATTGTCACCTTTAGGAGTGCATGTAGACAGGAAGTTACTGCAAAGGGACAGGAAGAGATTGATAGCACTGGGATGCATAAAACAGATTCAACAATATTTCTTTTCTGAATAGTATTAGTTCCCTATATCTATATATTGTCAAACTATTATGCTGTGCTGTATATTACATAGTGTAAGGTTGAAAATGATAAGCTGCAGGCAAAATAAGTATTAAAAAAATGACACAGGTGAAGCAAATGACCACGTCTGTGGTGGGAAAAGTCAACAAATTTATACAGAACAAGCTGTGCTGGTTACTATGGAAGAGTTCCTGAGTTTATCCAAATAAACTGAATTCTGAGATAATGGAGCTGATTTACTAAAGCAATTGAACAAGAGTAGGGATAAATACTTATGCTTACAGGCCCACGTGAATGTGCACCCAGTCTATGTACAGTACATCATGATCACTTTTCCTGAACATATCTCATTGATCATGTACTGATTTTCAATTCATACTATTCAGTTCTAGTTTGTCATCCATGTGAAATGCTGTTATGTCTTCTGCCTCTATAAGGTGAACTACAAAATGCACATGTGCCCATTCTTTTTTTTAATTGAAAAAAAAGTCAATTTCTCATCTATGATTACCAGGCCCCTGTGGCTGCTATAAGTTCTACTACCAACTTGCCCTCTGGTAGATTTACCCCCTTCATGACCAGGCCATTTTTTGCTGTTCGGTACTGTGCTATTTCCACTGGTAATTGTGCGGTCGTGCAATGTTGTACCCAAACAAAATGTATAAAATGTATGTCCTTTTTTCACACAAATGGAGCTTTCTTTTGGTGGTATTTGATCACCTCTGCGTTTTCTACTTTTTGCGCTATAAATAAAATAGACCAAACATTTTGAAAAAAAAAATATTTTTCACTTTTGGTTATAAAAAATATCCAATAAACTCAAAGTTAGTCATACATTTAGGCCAAAATGTATTCTGCTACATGTCCTTGGTAAAAAAAAATCTCAATACATGTATATTAATTGGTTTGTGTGAAAGTTATAGCGTCTATAAACTATGGTATATGTATTGGAATTTATGTAGCTTTTACTTTCTGACTATCACATTTTTTGAGGTGCTAAAATGCCAGGGCAGCACCCCCCCCCAAATGACTCCTTTTTTTAAAAGTAGACTCCCCCAGGATTTTGCAGAGAGGCATGTTGAGTCCATGGAATATTTTATTTTTTTTCCACAAATTTTCTGAAATTTTATTTTTTTTTCTTTTTTTTTACACAAAGTTGTCACTTTAATGATATAATGCTCATGCATGCCATGGGTATATGTGGAATACCACCCCAAAACACATTCTTCTACTTCTAAGTATAGTGATACCACATGTGAGAGACGTTTTGGTAGCCTAACTACATACAGGTCCCCAAAATCCAAAGACCAACTACAGGCTTTCAAAGGGCATTTTTCCTCATATCACTTCCCCACTATCTATCACAGTTTTGAAGGCTCTCAAATACCAGGAGAGTACAAACAACCCGAAAATTACCCCAAGTAAGGTAGACACCCCAAAGAATTTGATAAGAGTCATAGTGATGATTTTCCAGATATCATTATTGTCACAGGGTTTTGAAAAAGAAAAAAAGAAAAGAAAAAATAAATTTTTGTTTTCTTTCTTCGTTTTCCAAAAACATATGGCAACAGATGAGATCTACAAAACACTCACCATGTCTCTTAGCAATTACTTTGGAGTGTCTACTTTCCAAAAAGGGGTCATTTGGAGGAGTTGCTTCTACTATCCTGGCATTTCATTAGAAGCTTATGCCACACCTCACCCACTCTTGAAGACCAAGCCTTTTCTGACACTTTTTGTTCACATGAAAAAACAGTTTTTTTTTATAGAAAATTACTTTGAATCCCCAAACATTATATATTTTTTTAAAGTAGAGGCCCTAGAGAATAAAACGGTGGGTTTTGACATTTTTTACATCACACATTATTTGCGCAGTGATTATTCAAATGCAAATCTTTTTGGAAAAATACACTTTTTCGAAGTTTAATGTACAAAAACACAATATATTGCCCAATTGTTCGATAAATTATAAAAGATGATGTTACGCCGAGTAACTAGATACTAAACATGACATGCTTTAAAATTGCGCATGCCTGTACATTGGACACAAAGTACATACATTTTTATTATCAATAGGCAATGCTTTAAAAGCCTTTACAGGTCACCAATTTATATTTACACAGGAGATCTAGTGCTAGAATTAGAATCTGACATTCAAGGTGATACCTCACATGCATGGTGCAACTGCTGTTTACATACCATCATGGGGTCAATGCTATTCTTTTTTGAGAAATCTAGGGTTTATTAGAATCTAGTTATCTCCTCTGCCCTTACATCATCTGATCTCACCAAGATCAGTGTGATCAGATGCTTTCCCAATTTACAAATGGTGCTGTTTATATCCTGCGAAACTGAAGTGATGAAATGCTCGTAGCTTTCGATTTCTCAGACTATAGAGATGATTGAAGTCATTCTGGTCTCCGGTCAGCCAGCGGATCTGCCAGCTGCATTCTCAGATTCTCCTGTCGGATAGAAGAGCCGAAGACAACTGTGGAAGGCAGCAGGAGGGGGGATGTCCCTTGCAGCTGCTCGTAAAAATATTCAGCAGCTAATTGGCCACTAGGATTGCTTTTAAAGGAAAGCTGACTGCCAGCTGAAAAAATACGATACCAGGATGATGCCTGTAGATGCAGGCATCTTTCTGGTATAATGATAGATAATGATCACCTGCGGTTAGGACACACCAATCAATAGTGCACACTCTATATTAAACAAAAAACTGGACTGCTGCCCCTATAAAAGGTACAACCTTATCAACATAACACACAAAATAGCAGGAGCGCTGGCTCAATGTATTTTATATTACATGAAAAATATGCTATAATAATGAACACATAACAAAATATTGTGAAATTAAGTCCTAAATGTGAGATTAACAAGTGAACAAAAATCCCTTTCACATCCGGAAGGTGATAAGTACTCTGTGCTCCCCGCCTGTGTGCCCCCTCACTCACCAACTTTAATGGACTCTTATGGTGAAATAAGAGTCTTTCATGCGTTTGGGGAGGGCATAGCAAGTCATGCTGGAGCTTGTAGTCTTCCTGATTAAATGTTGCTTGTTATTCCCAGTGATTCAAATGTAGAGCCGATAGATATGCTGGAGCTTGTAGGCTTCCTGATTAAATGTTGCTTGTCATTCCCAGTGATTAAAATGTAGAGCCGATAGATATGCTGGAGCTTGTAGTCCTCCTGATTAAATGTTGCTTGTCATTCCCAGTGATTCAAATGTAGAGCTGATAGATATATACAGTACATGTAAGGAATGAAGAGGGGCATCCAAAATAGTGTAATTTTGTTTATTAGTAAAAGCAGACACACTAGTATTGCACTCACATGTTTCCAGATAGAATACTGTAGGTATGAATCTCCAAGTGTACAATAGTAGGTTGCTAGTGATTCTACCCGTACTTTCTTTAAAATGAACATCACCCCAGTTGGTGGGAGCTATTCCCAAAGGTCAGATGATGAGAATCAAGAGAAATTGTGATTCAGAAGCTGACTTTGAGATGCAAGTAGATATTTTGGTGGATAGATTTAGACACAAAGGGTACAAAAAAATCTGAGCTTGATAAAATCAAAGAAGGGGTCAAAAAGATGGATAGAGCAGAATTATTAAAATCTTCTAAGAAACAAAATATAGATTATAGCATGACCTTCTGTACATTGGGTAAGTGGTTGTCAATTAGTTTAAAAAAAAACCCTTTTTAAATTCTCCATATGGTATTTTTTATTTTTTAATTTTATTTAACATGAATTTATTTATTTTAATACTTTTATCAGAATAGTACAAAGTTACCATAGCAACAATGTACTACTGTGTGTGTGTGGGTGTGTGGGGGGGGGGTGATCAGGGATTTTTTTTTTTTTACATTTCGCTTTTCAGGAGAAATAAAGATCATTTATCTTGCAATGCAAAGCTTGCTGTCATGAACCTAATTCATTCATGAACTGTCATCAATGAGTTAAGTTTTTGACAGCTCAAGATAGTGATCTGTGATTGGCTGAAGCTGGTCACATGGTACAGGGTGCTGTGATTGGCCCCATGTATCACGTGACAGCTGTGGGCCAATCACAGCTCACTAGGAAGAGAAGCAGAGCTGTTATGAATGAGATTGATTCATAACAGCTTTGCTTACATTGAGATCATGTGATTGCATAGCGCTCACATGATCACCGGGTCCCATTCACCTGGATCTTCATTCTGCTGTGTCCACTGGACACAGCAATCATGGTGGGGGAGCACTGCACCTGTACCGGTACGCTGCTTTGCCTTTAGCTGCCGCCCGGCTGGTCGAGAAACGGTTAAAGAAAACCCGTACTGATAGAAATATTGTGACTGCCACTGCTGACCTCCTTTTGAAAATGCTAAGCTTGGCTTGCTAAGAAATAGAATGTGCATGCAAAAAAGCTAAATGGCATTTTCAAAATGCCTGTGTATGCTATGCCATCATAGGTAAAATGCATCACAAGTTTAAATAATTATCCCTGAAATCTCTTTTCCAAGTACAAAAATAAAGAATCGTAAACTTCTGTGCATGTAAACAAAGACACATGCTTGTACACAAAATACCCCTTCTGAAAGCTGTGAATGCTAATATGGTTTTTATTCCTACATGGTATGCACATTTTAAAATGTTAACAGTAGTTACATAGACCCAAAACAGGAAAGAAAAAAATAAGAATTCATATTTTAGACATGCCACAGCTTATTGTATGTTTGGATGCTACACCATACATTCCTTAGCATACAAATCATTTTTTTAGTGAATTTTACATATACATGTGTGCACGTTTGTGTGCTTTGCAAGTGCATAATACGATTCCATGAGCATATCAATTGTTTTGTTTGTGCACGGATAAAGCAGTGATGTAGAGCCATACCCTACTCTCTTCAATTATACAATCATGTAAAAAGCTAATTTTTCTTTATATATTTTGTCATCACAATTGGATAATTTATGTGGATAGTCACACAATTTATTGTGTGAACATTCTCATCTCATTAAATAAATCAAGCCAAGTATCCCAGTGACATTGAGAATGATTTACTAAACAATATACAATTTTCTTTTTTTTAATTTCCTTTTTGAGAGGAATTTCCTCATGATAGGGTAGAAAGTAAATATGCACCAACATTGAATGGATATACAGGCACAGGAAAGACCTAAATACACTTAAACATTCCTGTTTAAAACTATACAACCTGAGAAGACAATATAACGTTCCCACCCTTGCTCTACATTAACATTGGCATGCACACTCCTACCCAGTCCAGTGCAGAAGTTAAAGAGGAGAAACACAAGCAAACAAAAAAATGGGGTTGGAAAAGAAAAAGGGGTAAAAGAAGATGGAAGGAACTATCCCGGTACATCACCTCTCACATTTCATTATGAGGTGAAGGCTCCTACAGCGTTTGTCTTCACATGCTAGTAACATCTCCTATTTCTGAGAGCAAGTAAACATTATCCAGTATAGCCATATGCGCTTGCACTTTTCAACCTTCCCTTTATGGGTGACTGTAATATTTTCCAACAAAGAAATTTGTGAAAAGAGATTCACAAGAAAGCGGCTACATTATGGACAGAATGCGATACTCAGAAAAATTTCCAAAAAATTATGCTTTATTACACATTAATGATTGACAATCGGGCTTTCGCTCTGGTTTACCATCACCTCAGTATGAGACAATACACACAGACCTAAAACCATTTAAAATCACACCAAGACCAGTCTGGATATATATGTGCTGCAAATGCAGTGACAAACTAAGTCTAGAGCATTTGCAGCACCGCACATTGGTTACACTCCCTGTAGGAGGTGTTTTTCAAAAAATTGTACCATAGGTATATAATATCACATGCTATGCATATTAGCAAATACAGTTACCACATGGAGAGAAACATAACCCAAGGCATATACAAGGCAATGTGGGTAAAAAATTAAATGAAGACAGGGGATATACCCCAATAATTTAATAATGTATTCATGCAGTACAGCCCTATGAAGGCACATGTGGTTGGGGCCCATCTACCCGTCGTAGACGCAAATAGTGGCAAAGATTCTTATAGATGAAAGAGTCCCTGTTGTTGTCTTGATGGAAAAATGAATGTAGATGGCAGAGGCCTGCTTTATATGGTTTCTTCACCACAACATGTGGACTATAAACCACTTTAATATTCATAATAGAATGAGGCCCAATGGGTCTTCCGTTTGTTGCAATATATGTTGTATGCCTTGCATCTAGATAATGCATCATAATCTCCCCATCCTGAAATAAGACAAATAATATGAGGATAGTCACTCTGGGTACTCTCACTCTGATGTATATATAACATAAGTAACAAGAGGCCTTCTTCGTTATTCTTGTAACAGTCCACTCACCACCTGTGCCATGGGTAGTAAAAAATGGAAATATCCTTCACAAGTACTGCCGTAATGATCCAGGGAACTACTGCTTACATCAGCCGACATTTCGCGGGTTCCAACCTCTCCATTGCGCCTGTACAGCTTTGCATGACTCATGGCATGTGAAAATGGCTGCCTCCTTGTAAGTCGGCGTACATATCGCCAATGCGCATGACCGGAAGTGACGTATCTGACGTATGACGTCAACGTGTTTCGCCGATGGGCGTATCTCACTCAGCTTCGTCAGGACCAATGAGATTCCTGCCTTTCAGCTTCCTATTTATAGTGGGTTTAAACCCACCCACATATGCAAATTATTTACCTGCAGCTATTCTCAATGGGAAAGAGGCTAATTACTTAGCACAACAGCTGGTCATTTATCACATTTAGACTCTACAATCTCCCATTAACAAAATCCAACTTCACTTCAACATTTTATTTATATTATAAATGATGCTTGGTGTTGTTTACATGCCATTGAGAGAGACTTCACCTTTTTTCCAAGTTCACATTGCTCATATGATCTATTTTTAGTGGATCAATGGCTCCTTTCGAGAATAACAACAGTTATCAATGGAATTACATGGTCCGACGATGCTTCTGTTCTATTATCAGTGGCAGACTTTATCTGCTCAATTGGCCTTTGTGTGGAGAGTAAATGCACAGACCCTGCAACATGGTGATACCAAAAAAGAACTTGAAAATACCTGCTTGAATTTTTCCACTATAAGGTACCCTCTGTAAAAGATCCTTTTACCATTTGGAATGCCCATAAGGCATAATATTTATTAAACGTGGGGCTAAAAGGAAGAGGCAGCAACAAAAACTTGCTTGGAACACAAAAAAAGGAACTCTACTCCAGCACTTTCTCAGAAAATCTCTCAACTATGCCATAAACTACGAGAGGTACTTCTGAAGAGTTTTGAAAAGACATCTAGATGCTTAAAAATGACTTACTATGTTAGTGGCGACACAGCAGGCAAATTATTAGCTCAGAAGTTATAGGGTGTTAGACATAAAACTAAAATTCCCTATATAGTCCACCCAGCATCCAAAACCAAGTTATATCACCCAAAAGATATAGCGGATGCCTTTAGCCATTACTATGATAAGCTCTACAACTTAAAGACTGACCCTGACAGCTTTCAACCCAATACTGATATGATTAAAGACTGTTCAATATTTGAAAAGAATCTTGCGAGCCCAATATAAAAATTCCTGTTTGTTGGATCGCACACCTTTAACACATAACTACCAATGTGAGAACCGTGAAAATAAAATAAATAAGGTATTGCGCTCACAACACTTCCATCTGTGCATTTACACAAAGAAATGTGTATTATTGAACACTGATGACCATATTTGTAACTCTTATGGAATCATTTGAATGAACAATATACAATGAACAATATACATGAAACCGTGAAGAAATAATCTAATAAATGAAAATAAAATATATATGAATCTGTATAGTGATAATATCCCACAGTAACAGTGACTTTGTGCTGAAGAATCTTCAATATTATCAAATAAAACAATATATATGATTCTGTATAGTAATAATGTCCCACTCAAACAGTGAATTTGTGCTGTTGAATCTTCAATATATATAAAAAATGGTGACTGCTTGTGCCTCCTCCCTTAAGTGAAGATATGCGCTCACCTCATGAATAGCCTGCAATTAGGCTATTAACGCTTGCGGTTCACCTCCTTTGGAACCTACTAGTTTTAGAAACTCCTGTGTGAAAGATATCCATAGACTGCGACATGTGATGTAAAGAAAAGATCTCCTCTCATGGGGTGTCACTCCAGTATCTTCCTGGCTCCTTGCGGTTCTGCGTACTGTTCTTTTGCCAATTAGGAAATGTGCAAGTTTCATGCCGTGTATATTTCATATCTTCACTTAAGGGAGGAGGCACAAGCAGTCACCATTTTTTATATATATTGAAGATTCAACAGCACAAATTCACTGTTTGAGTGGGACATTATTACTATACAGAATCATATATATTGTTTTATTTGATAATATTGAAGATTCTTCAGCACAAAGTCACTGTTACTGTGGGATATTATCACTATACAGATTCATATATATTTTATTTTCATTTATTAGATTATTTCTTCACGGTTTCATGTATATTGTTCATTGTATATTGTTCATTCAAATGATTCCATAAGAGTTACAAATATGGTCATCAGTGTTCAATAATACACATTTCTTTGTGTAAATGCACAGATGGAAGTGTTGTGAGCGCAATACCTTATTTATTTTATTTTCATGATTAAAGACTGTCTCAATAAATTGAAACTTCCACAATTAACCCCAGAACAATTACAAACATTAAACCTACCATTCTCTTCCTCTAGAAATAGCACGAGTAATAGACTCACTCCCAAATATCAAATCATTAGGCTCAGATGGCTTTAACAGGGAATATTTCAAGGTGTTTGAATCAATACTAATTCCCCACCTGGTTAAAATATATAACACTGCAGCTGCCTCTTCCTCTTTTCCCCCGAAATGCTTAGAGCTTTGATCATAACATTGCCCAAGCCAGAAAAAGAGCCAGACATGCCAAAACTTTAGACCCATCTCATTATTAAACAAACACTTAAAAATGTATGCTAAGCTGATTGCATTTCGCCTAATAGATATCTTACCATTGCTCATACATCCAGACTAATCCGGTTTTACTAAGGGATGCCAAACCAGAGATGCAACTCGCCAGCTTATAAACATTATTCACCAGGCCGTTGTTTGGAAAATGCCTTCTCTGTTTCTAGCTTTGGATGCAGAGAAGACGTTTGATAGAATTCATTGGGAATATCTGGCCCAGACCTTAACTGCCTTTGGATTTACAAGTCCAATATACTCTGCCATTATGGCATTATATACTACTCTTTCTGCTCAAGTATATACATCTGGTGTGCTCTCCACTCCCTTTTCCATCACAATGGGAAGCGTCAAGGCTGTCCGTTTTCCCCACTCATAGTTAACCTATTAATGGAACCAATGGCAACATACATACACTCTCACTCTGAAATCTCTGGTTTCAAGATACATGCCAGAACACATACCATTAGCCTATTCGCGGATGACATTATACTCATGTTAACAGATGTTGAAAAATCCCTGGCTTCAGTACACACTGCTTTACAAATGTTTAATAAAGTGTCTTGTTATAAAGTAAATGAAACCAAATCATGCATTCTAAGTTTGGGTGTACCCAAATCTTTGAAACAGAAACTGATGTGCAAATTCCCCTATATTTGGGAACAAAAAGAGATCAAATGCCTGGGGATAACATTGACTCCCAAAGTGGAAGATTTAGTAGCAGCTAACTATATTCCCTTTGTATTTAATTTATGCTCGAAACTACAAGACATAGCCAAAATAGAACTATCGTGGTCGGAACATTTAGCCTCCTTCAAAATGATCCTATTACCACAATTACTTTATTTGTTTAGAACACTCCCAATCCCTGTTCCAAATTCATTTTTTGTACAAATGCAATCTATGGTTAACCAATCTCTATATGGAAAGATAAAAGAGCCAGATGTGCATTCAGCAGATTAATAAATATGAGAAAATCTGGGGGGGGGCACATTTTAATTAAGGACTACTATCTGGCATCAATACTCACTCAAGCAAAGGCATGGTTCCCTCCAGCACATCCAACACTATGGGTAGAGATAGAGGGCTCCCAAATACCAGGAGATAATCTTCACAATTATTTATTATCCAATTGCTTTAAAATACCTCAGTTGAAGACTATTTCACCTACAATTCAAGAAACTTTAATGGCTTGGCAACAACTATTAAACACTTCACAGCAAGCCACACATGACACAGACATTCCTCTCCCTATTCTAAATCTATCTCTCCTCATTCCGAATCTCAATCTCAACTCAACTCAATGAGTTATATATAAGCCCAGCTATTAAAACATTTAGAGCCCTACAAGTAGAACATGGGCTGTCCGATCAGGACCAATTGAAATACACACAAATTGCCCATTTCTTATGACAAAAACATCCCAACTTCCATATCCCTTCATTGGCGAATAGCCCAATTTTATTATTCTTCTTCTTTTACAATCAACGGTATCTCACTTTTTTTATACTTTTCTTGATGATAAAGATACTTTCTGTAAGTCTTCTTCCATAAAAGCTTGGGAACGAGACTTTGGAGTTATATATTCACAAAAGGAATGGTAAATGGCTCCTCGTATTACATATGCGGCTGTCAATCTTTGGGAACTAACCCAAAAATGTATTTTTGAGATGGTATTTAACTCCCTACAGAATCTCAAAGTTTTTGCCACATGCCTTCTCCACATGTTAGAGGAAATGTGGAGCAGAGGGCTTACTTTTTCATATGCTATGGTCATGCCCAGTCTTATCCAGTTTCTGGACAAAGATCTTTACATTAATCTCTCAAGTAATAAACCTGCATATTAATATATCTTCAGCCATGGCCTTAATCTCTCTGGGATCAAATTAATCTCAGCCATGCTGAGAAATGTAACAATCCATATTTTACTAGCCACTCGCTTATCAATAGTGAGGCTTTCTCAATAAAAATTTATTGAAACTAGAAATTATTTTGCACTCACAAGGTTTTTTTTTTAATTATCTTGTATAACACTAGCAAAAGACCTTTTCAATTATAAAATAAACACATTACCACCACCATTAAAATATGACAGATCTGTCTTTAAAAATCACAACTTAACCTGAGACACCCCCACATTCAGATTGTGGATTCTGCCTTAAAATGTAAATATAGTATTTAGGGTCAAATATGATCCCTATAACCATTGTACACAGGCTTTATTATGATGGTGATGAAACCTATAATGTAGGCAAAATGCATTAATGTGATGGATCTAATTGGAGGTTTATGACAGCTGTGCTTTTTGCCAGGAGCGCAACAGCATGATTTAGGTTTGTATAAACCAATAATGTGTAGTAACTCCTCATGCAGACATATAAATTAAATAAAATAATCCTTCAGTAATCCCATGCAAGATAAATCCACACTACAAAATAAAAGTCTAACTCCCAAATCACAGAATGTTCAAATTAGTGCGTTTAACAAGCACTTTCCAGAAGAAATGCTTGTGCTCAAGGTACTCTCCCTGCTCACCTTTAAGTTTGACCTACAAATTATAATAGGTCAAATGCATTTTTACATTTATATGTCTGGATAAGGAGTTAGCGCACTACACATTCTTGGTTTATATAAATTTGAAGTGAGAGTACACTTAGCGAGTGGGTGTAGCAATCTTCCTTTACTTATTTTATTCAGGGTGTAGCAGCGCACGAGTGTGAGCCTTTTCAGAGGACTTAGGTTTGCTTCCACTTAGATTGTCCTTGCGAAGGGTAAATAAGCCCAAATACTGTAAGTACGATACATTATGTGGTAGAAAACTTTATATGGATGCACATCTGCTGGAAAAAGGCATAATTGTTATTATTATCATAATACAGGATTTATTTAGCACCAACAGTTTGCACAGCACTTTAAGCCCATAGAATCTTGCAGTGGGTAGGCAGCACTGTGCAATAGTTTGAATAGGGAGTTATATACAGTGGTATGGGAGAGGCCATATGGACAAAGAATATCATTATTTCTGTGCAATGCTGTTATGGGTGATAGCAACAATATGCCACTAGTGACTGATTGTGAGGTCAGATAGGACTTCTAAATGAGTTGTTCCAAGAGTGAAATATAAAGGCAATTTCTAGGAATTAACTTATTTGCCTCAATGCCATTGATTAGAAAAAATGCAGTAATGTTTTAAACTTATTGCAATATGTATAATATGACATAATATACAATATATAATATAATATAAAATAACGTAAGTTACTTTAGGTACTGTAAGAAATGGTAACAAGCTTTTCTCTTTGTGGAAAAAGATTAATATTTTGTTCTAAGGCTGTTAAAGCCTTGAAGAGACAGTTTGTAGCTTTTAAGTTGCAATTTGAAGGCAGATTGTTACTCTTCAGCAGGTACTGACAACCCCCACAGCACTTGCTTACATGGTCTTGTGATGTTGTTTTTGCTAGCCTCTGTTACCATTGACTGTAATTGATAGCTCACTAGGCTATCAGATACCGAGCCTGGTCTACCCACCTCCCTGGCATCACTGAAAGCTCAATGGGGGCTGAGAATGCCAGTGTAGCGTGGGAAAAAAAAGCTCACTTTTATGCATGCAGCAGTACCCTGTGTTCCTAAAAGCACAGAATTTGGGGCTGATCTCAGATCTGAAGTTTATACAATTTGGCTGTATTGAGGTCTGAAGTTTACACACTGGGTCTGAATCAAGGTCTGAAGTTTATTCATTTGGATTGCTCTGAGGTCTAAAGTTTATGCATTAAGGCTGATCTTAGGTATGAAGTACATGCATTGGGGCTGATCTGAGATCTAAGATGCGTACATTGGAGCTGAACATGTTTTGGGTGTGCACCAGTTATTTATTTTTTGAACAAATATTATTTTTATTATAGAATTTATTTATTGTGAATAATAATTATTAAATAATAATAATTAATTATTTCAACTTGCCGTTAGCAGTACAACCATAAATGCAAAAACTGAAAACAAACTAAGACTACAGCATGCTATTTTTTACTGGCACTCCAGTTGTCTAATGCTTTTGAATATGACATCTAATGTGGAAACATTGCTGACCCCTGTGCTATAGTTTTGGAACATAAAAATTCAATAACTTTTATATCAACATCTGTTTCAAAAAGCCATTTATATACTTATTACTATTCTAAACAGAGAAAATTCACAGTTGGTGAAAAAGACAGCCTGGTGCTACTATTGTTATATGTATTCTCAACAACAAAGAAACACTACAAGTTTTATAACTGATTTTTTTTTATGTTTTTATTATACACAGATAAAAGTCTTCAACTACAGCAAGTACAAAAACAACAACAAACATTTATAGCATTATTTTCCCCCATAGGACCCAAAACAGAATCCATTTGTACTGACAGTTAAATGTCAGCCAGTTAGGCATTTTTCTTAAAGTTTTCTACAAAGGAAAGTTGGTACTTATTTGTTCTCAGATGCCATACTTCAAAGGTGAATTTTTCGTTTATACAAGAAAAAAATAAAATGTTTTTGGTCAATTTTATTGCATTTTTAATGCTTAATCCGTAATAAACTGGTGTGTTCAATTTTATTTTTTTATTACTTACAAAAACGTCTTTAAACATAAATATGTAATACAGGGTGCACCCATGATACAGTCTTTACAGCTCAATGTCTTTCATTTTCTGTCTGTTTCTGGCAAGGTAAAATTTCATACAGAATGGTCCTTGAGAGAGGAATGTCCATCCTATGACTTCTTCACTTCAGCCTATTGTGTGTTCTGAATAGCAAATCAAATTACAGCTTATTCACAGCAAAATCAAATAATGACTGTAAAGGAGCTGGAGAAAAGACCTGATTGCGCCTTTTTATCATCAAAAGTTTTAAGTCTTGAAATATTTAGTCCTGAACATAATAAAAACAACATACAAAAAATTTTTATCATTTTTATAGAGCAGCAATTGTAATGTAAAACAGTTGCCAGGTACCTTTGAAAATCTTTCTCTAGGATCTCCAAATCCCTGGGTGTTCAAATATGCAAAACCAACTTTGCTGTACAAAGTCTAAAGCTGAGTATACACTAGTAATATTTTGAACAAATATTTGTACAAACATTTGTGCAAATATTCGTTCCTTTGATTTTCTAATCGTTAGTGGGGTGAAATCAACATCTGTTTTTTGGATAGAAAATTTGTATGTGGTTTTTGTTTAGGAAATTATATTAATTCCAAAATTAAATGTGACAAGCAAATGACATTCATAAAGCAGGCAAATGTACTGAGAATTTTCCCAGGAATCATCAAACAAATTGTTGTTTGAAAATTGACCAGTGTATTTCCAGCTTAAGGCTGGCCAGTCCCTCCTGCCTCCCATACCTGCATGGTGGTTATTGTGTCAAATTATAATGTTCAATAACATATAGCTCAGGGCAAGAAGTGGAAGGGGCATGTAAGGGTTTTCAATTCATACCAACTGCTGCATTCTTTCTCTAGGAAAGTGCTTGACAATAAGCAGTCTGAGCTGGACCTGTACTGGTGCTGTTGGCTTACACAACCAAAAGGTATAGCTCATTTAGTCTATTTCCAAGGGTTTCACTGTAAGGGAGTGCTGTTTATAGTGTTCCTCTTTTCTGCCCACCAGTTTATACTACAGAGGCCTTTCTCTGCTTAACATAGTAGTTTGATCATTGTGTTACTTTCAGAGATTCACACTGCCCTTTATAGCATGAAACACATAACAAATCAAGCGTTTTGTATGATGATTTATAATAAAGATGACTGGTAGATTTACCAGTAGTACAATCAGTTTATTATCTTGATTGCTCACTCAAATACTGCTGTCCAGTAACTCTGCTGGTCCAGCAATTAGCTTCCCTACACATATTCTCACTGGAAAGCTCTATTTTAAGACCATTCAAGGAACCTATTTTAACTGAAGCCCTGATGAAGGTGGAGTTTTTTTCTGACCCCCGAAAAGCATTGGCTGTTTTTTAAATATAAACTAATAATGAATCTGGACTCTTTTATGCTTTGGTCCTTCCATCAGTGCATTTTTTTCTGGTAACTTGCTGGGGTACCTATCGGAGGGTAGCCCTGTTTGTTTTAAGTAACCTAACATGAGCCAGTGCGTTCTAAAAATATTTTTATCCTTTTACTGCTTTGTAGAAACTCAAATCAATGTCCCAGAGCCTCTTGGATGTTTTTTTCTTCATTAGTACAATCAATATTTTTGTTGCTGGATCTCTTTGTAGAGAAACAGGCCAGATCTGCACCTGGGAGCCTGAAGTGTTGATTGGCCTGGAGCGGTTTTATATATTTGTTTGTATGATGCCTGCAAGTGTGTGTGCTGCAATTCTGATGCTCTGTGATTACAACAGTAAGACAGTATTTTAATGGTGTCTTGTTTTTTTTTTGCCATCCTGAACTGAAGCAATTTACATGTCTGCTTTCGCATCATGATTCCCAGGTGCATTGGTGTTGTCACGGACAGTGCTGGACTAGGGTACATGGTTTTGATCACAAAAGTTTCCTTACAATTTTTTTTCAGTAACAGGATAGACGACCCTACCTGTAATTAACTGTTACTGCCTTATTCACAAGTTACAAAGCCTAGCAAAGATTGCTCACATGTAACAAATGTTGTAAAACAATGGTTGCATTGTTACAAAATCTTTTTTATATGTAATAAAAAATGCTGAAGTTTATGGGTGGCTAATCTTTTACTTTAAAATAGGGCATGGGAAGCAAGGGGAGTCAATGCAAAAAGAATAACAACATACAGCAGAAAGATTTTTTTTTCCTGTGGCTTTGACGTCAAGATTTTAAATATACAAATCATTTAAATACCATGCTAGGGTATGCCTGAATGCTATGTGCAAAGTTACAGAACAGTAGGATTTTTATGGACAGTCTCATAGTATATACTGGTAGCACATATTTGGCTGTAGAATTGATTTTTTTTTCTTTTACAGTTAGCTTGGATTACATGCAGCAGCTGCACCACAATCCAATTCACTTCAGTTTGAAAAAAAAGTCTTTTAATGAACAGGCTAGGCCCAGATTTATTACAGTCAAGGAATGCAGACTGGGACTTTACTACAAGGTTTAGAATACATCAGTATAAATCTATCAGGCAGCAGGACAACTTAAATCAGGGATAATAGGCCTTACTGGTGAATAACTAACTTTTGTTTCGTCTATAGAGATAGGGAGGTACAGTGAATCTGAGTGATGTAATGTGATGTTGTTGAGGTGCAGACTGCTCTTGAAATTAAGTTGGCCATAGGTGGACTGTAGCTGGCCAAAGATAGATCAATTTAGCAGGGGCATTCCAAATTCCAATCCATATATGATTATTCCTATTCCAGAGAACTTGATCTAGTGATCAGCTTTTTTTTTAACAGTCTGATCAGTGTATTCTGACAGCCAGGGGCGGACTGACCATTTGGAAACTCGAGCACTGCCCGAGGACCCGGGGTCAGTAGGGGGCCCCATTAGATTCCCCGGTACTTTTTTCATAGGCTTTTTTTTTTGGGCAAGGACACAGGGGCCCCATGATCCCCTATTGTCCGGGGGCCCCATGAGTTGTCAGTCCGTCCCTGCTGACAGCAGAGGAGTTCCGGCTGCCAGAATAAAGTAGCACAGTGGGGAGGATTCCTCCATCCATCTTGCTTGTGTGGATAGAGAAAGCCATTTAGTTTTTTTTATTTTTTATCAGTCTGCTGGCTAATAAAAAAAACTGATCCATGTATGGCCAGCATTAGTTTTCTTGTTTTCCAACAATGTTTGTATTGTTATTGTATGGTGTATTGTGAGCAAAACACAGCAAAAAAGACAGGAAAAAGTGAATGATTAGCAGCAGTGTCTATGTCTGTGCAACTACTGCCTCCCAATAGACAATATCTGGATTGCCTGCACGGGGATGCATGGAACACATATGCATCCCCATATGGTTAAACACAGCCCTTGCATTGGGTAAGTATTGATCAATAATTTTCAATGCATACCTTCTGAGAGGGCCATGTTTACTCACATGGGGAGGCACAAGTGTTTTTTTATGCATCCCATTGCAGGCAGGCACATTGATGTGTATTGGGATGCAGTAGCTGCACAGACACAGCTGCTGCTCTCAATTTGACACCTGTGTGGGTGCAATACCTGATCGCACACAGTGTTAGTTCAGGGACACGCAACAACTCAGATGTCAGATTTGGAGCATTGGCTGTGTCCATGCAGACTCTGCATCCCAATAAACATAAATGAGAGTGCTTGCATGAGGATGCACGAAATGCCTAGTGGCAAAAACTTGGAGTCTTCAAAAGACTTATCATGCCTCTTAAAACATACCTTGGGGTGTTTACTTTCCAAAAGGTGGTTATTTTGTGGGCATTTCTACTTTGTTGGTGCTTCAGGGAATCCAAAAATGTGAATGGTAGTCTGGAAATTAGATGCGTAATTTATGCCCCAGAAAGTTTTAGGGTGCTTATTGAATGTTGAGCGCTTCAGAGACTCCAAAAATGTAAAAGGCAGTCTGGAAATTAGATGCATAACTCATGCTCTAGAAAGCTTTAAGGTGCTCTTTGGATATTGAGGCTGAAAACAAGTCTCACACATGTGGTATCACCATACTTCCGAGGAGTAGTAGAATGTGCTTTGAAGTGTAATTCTAAGTATGATTACGAAAAAATACAATTTCAAAAGACTCTGGCCTTAAGAAAATACTTTGGAGTGTTTGCTTTTCAACATGTGGTAATTGTGTGGGTGTTTCTACTGTGCTGGTGCTCCAAGGCCTCCAAAAAATGTGATAAGTAAACAGGAAATTACATGGTTTGCAGACTTTGTAACTTCCACACAAACTAAGTAATATACACCTATTTTTCAACCAAAGAAATGTAACAGAATATTTCAGCCTAAATTTGTGGAGATATTTGTTATGCAAGGGAATGCTTGGACAATTAATTTAGTCAGCTAATAGTGCCTCCAAATATAAAAATTATTTATAAAAGTAATTTAACTGACTTAATTATTTTGAGTAAATCTTAGCCAAGCAGAACCCTTTTAAAAACATAAACACGATCAGTATGAGTATGGACTGGGCTATCAAAAATAAATGAATATTTATTATAATAAGTCACATATGAACACATATATAACAGCCCAAATGTGATGTATATAGATGTTTAAGAAAATTACATAAACATTAGCAAACTTGTAACAATAGATTACATATATAGATAAATAAATATATAGGATGAATTAATTAATTTCTCCCCATAGACAAAATAACCAACGATAACTAACTGTTAGACAATAGTCTGTGTTTTACAGAATTCAAATGTTATTCATCTGCAGAAGGAATAAGCATCAAACTGAGCAAAACTGTACACCACTATGGCCCAAGAACAGAAAAATAATAATAAAAAAAAATAATAAAAAAAATTATTTACAGTATATTGTAGTTGGGAGAGCGATTAGGTTAAAAAAAAGGCAATTGGCTTATTAATAAAAGCATGGAAAAGCAATAGAAAATACATTTTAATTATCCTTAAAGTATCAGGTAACCTTTTAGATAACTGATGACCAGACCCAAAGATGGCTGCCAATTAAAGGGGGGAATTGGTCCTCCCCAAAAGGGCATCTAGCTATGCAAAATCTGTGTGTTCTTGGTCAGTGAGATGTTAGATGATGTGTATCAGATGTTTCTGGTGGGTGTCCTCCCATGTGTTCAGATGGTCTCTAGATGATCTTTGTAGATGCTCTTTGTTTGTCCCCTCTGCCTACCTGACTTCCTCTTTTATCTAATGGCACACAATACATTCAAAAAATTTTAATAAACCTGGTCCAGAAGATGGACGAGAAGGTGGAATCCTTTTCATATTGGGGAATCTATTTAATGATCAGACTGTGTTTATTCAAGCATTACCACCATTGGCCACTGAGTGACACTCTCTGACAAGAATTGTCTATACTACGTTTATCTTGTTGAAATGGATCTTAAAAAAAGATCGGTTATAAGACCAGTTATGATTTTACTATAACACGTGGGACCAAGTTATGTAAAATATATATAATACTTAGGAGATCTGGAAATTGCCAATGTATGATCATTACCTTTCTGATGTAGCAATATTTTAAATGTAACACCTTAGCTATAAAGAGGTGTAGATTCATACATACATATATATTATATATATATATATATATATATATATATACCTAATAATTTGCATACTTAACTACTTTTTGATTATAGATGCCTATAACACACATATGTTTCCAACAATGGGGATTGCAAATAAACAACCCATAATACTATTCAGAAATCCTTTCTAGCATTGGGATATTGTGTCAGAATAAAATCTTTCATAGATACCTTGCAACACTATAACCCATTGGCTTGTAAGCAGGCATAAATACTGTATATGCTTAACTGTATGTCTTGATCTTATGACTTGACCTTATGAAGATATGATCCATGGAATAAACTTATGTTATAGGTATAATTTTAAAAATAGAGACAGTTCCAACTTCTTTTATATCAACTTCCTATACAGTTCACTTTAATGAGTGATGTTGTCTCCTGCTGACAATGGTGAGTCATTGAATAACCAGGCTGTTAACTGTTGTGTCCATAAGTCTCACAATGCGGTGGACTTTCCCAGTACAAAAGATGACTCACTTGTTGATCTGTCAAATAATGTTTGTTAGTTCATAAATATATCCTAGTCTAAAGGTACTACACATTATCTCCATTTATGTATGCATACTAAACAGATACTACACAGAGACTACACAGAAACTCTAACTTAATTAACTGTCCCCAATTTGTTCGTAGGCCAGTATCCTCTATTGAGAAGAGTCATTCTTAAGCTGACACTGTCTTTAGACCTGTTTGAAATCTGGTTAAAATGTTAAATAGGACCATGTCCTGGCCTGGTAGAAAGACTCCTATAGTCCCAAAATTAAAATGATAAAATATGCATATTCTTCTTCTCATAAAAGTTCTGACAAATTATTTATCTGGAAAGTTTTATAACAGAAACTAAAAAAAATCTTTTTTCTCCAAGATCTTCATCTTTATATAGAAAAAAACCCCAAAAAACAAAACAATGGTGAGTAAATACCACTAAAACAGAGCGCTATCTAAAAAAATATTTATCTGTCAAAAAAAAAAAATTTAAAATAAATTATCTAAAATGTGGGTACAGTGTTGGCTATGTAATTGTCATTAAAAGTGTGACAGGGCTGAAATCTGAAAAACAACCTGAGCAGGAAGGAGGTGATACAGTGCAGTCTTGAAGTGGTTAAAGGAAAGACTTAAAGAAAAATAAGTTTAACCTAAATCAAAACCCTTATCAGCATAAAATAAAAAACAATATACCACATATATAATATATATAACAATATATGCTGATGTGAAAGCAACTGCAAAATAAAATACAAAAAAGCCCCCTTTAATAAAAGCAACAACAATAAAAGGCAACAAAAGGGTTGATTTCCCAAAGGGCTATCTATCAGAATTAGACCTAGTTGACTGGGTCTTTAGTCATGGTGCATGAGGTTCTTGCTTTCAGGCAAAAGTGGCATTCCAGGCATTCAGCCCTGGGCACATATTGTTCTAATTGTAAATACTGCTATGTGTACCATCCAGCCCTGTCCAGCTGAAGCAGCTGTCAGTCTCTTATAGAGTTTTATAGGCTTCTGGCATTGGGGCTGGACAATGAACTTGTGCCATCCGCTCGCAGCTAAATGCCAGAGCCTCATGCACCGGGGCTAAATGCCATTGTGGATGAGGTCTTAAAGTACAGTTTCAGAACTCTCTATGCAGTTTGTCACCTTTTCATAGGCTTTCCTTACAACAACTCCCATTTCACCAATACTATGACTGACTTGTGCCCCACCCCCATCTTATTGTGGACAGCTAACTTAAAGTGGAGTTCAACTCAAAAGGGAAAGTTCCACTTTAATGCTTTGTCCCCCTCTCCCCATTAAGGATCGGCACCTTTGGGGAGCAGGGGGGAGCGGGTACCTGAATTTTACAGGTACCCGCTCTTACTTCCGCTGTGATCACCTAGGCAATTGGAAGCGGAAATTGTCCTCCCTCCTCGTAGTCTTCTGGGACATGTGACAGGTCCCAGAAGACTATGGGGCTGATCATAAAGTGCAGTGCTTCTCACGCATGCGCAGTGGGCAAGCTGTCATAGCCGGGTGCCCACACTAAAGATGCTGGAGCCAGGGAGAGAAGACGGCGGTGCTGAGGACATCGCTGGATTGAGGGACAGGTAAGTGGCAGTATTTTCTTTTTCATCTGGAACTCCACTTTAGAGAAAAACTCCCTTGCTGGCCCTTTTAAATCTGATGGACACAGTCCAAATGCCACACAGTGTAAAATTCTCCTGGGCAAACCTGCACATAAAGTCTCTGGGACTGCAAATCTCAAATACCCAGGATTCGTCTTGAACTGTTTGTAGCAGTGAACCTCAACCCGATCCCTATCCATCCCTTTCAGGGAGTGTGTGGAAGTTGGCACTCTCAAGCTAAGCTCTACTAATATATACAGTTGTGACCAAAATTATTCAACCCCCAATGCTGTAAAGGGGTTTAGGGACTATAGTGTACATTTGGAATTGTATTCAGAATCAAATCCTACAAGGACGTTGTAACTACCCAAATGCAACTAAAATGACATCAATTGTTTATGTAATACAGTAGTAAATGGTTCTTATGTGGTTTCTTCATTGCCACAATTATTCAACCCCTTAAAGACTACCACTCTGAAGAACAGAGGTTCATACAGGTGCTTTCCATCAGGTATTGAAAACACCTGTGGATGTCACCGAGCAGCAATCAAGCATAATAAGCACCAATTAGGCAGCTTTAAAATGACTGTGATACTCAGCTCCTTCTAGACATTTACTGGTGTGGTTACAAACATGGTGAAGGCAAGAGAATGGTCCAGGAAGACAAGAGAAGAGGTGATTTCTCTTCACAGGAAGGGCAATGGCTATAAGAAGATTGCAAAGATGTTAAACATACCAAGAGACACCTTAGGAAGCATCATTCGCAAATTCAAGGCAAAGGGCACTGTTGAAACGCTACCTGGTCGTGGCAGAAAGAAGATGCTGACTTCGACTGCTGTGCGCTACCTGAAGCGTAGAGTGGAGAGAAGTCCCCGTGTGACTGCTGAGGAACTGAGAAAAGATTTGTCAGATGTGGGTACAGAAGTTTCAGCCCAGACAATAAGACGCACACTGCGTAATGAAGGCCTCCGTGCCAGAACTCCCAGGCGTACCCCCTTGCTGTCTCCAAAGAATAAGAAGAGTCGACTGCAGTATGCCAAAAGCCATGTGGACAAACCACAAAAGTTGTGGGATAGTGTTCTGTGGACTGATGAAACAAAATTAGAACTGTTTGGGCCCATGGATCAACGCTATGTTTGGAGGAGGAAGAACAAGGCCTATGATGAAAAGAACACCTTGCCTACTGTGAAGCATGGTGGAGGGTCAATCATGCTTTGGGGCTGTTTTGCTTCTGCAGGTACAGGGAAGCTTCAGCGTGTGCAAGGTACCATGAATTCTCTTCAGTACCAGGAGATATTGGATGGAAACGTGATGCAGTCCGTCACACACCTGAGGCTTGGGAGACGTTGGACCTTTCAACAGGACAATGATCCCAAGCATACCTCCAAGTCCACTAGAGCATGGTTGCAGAGGAAAGGCTGGAACATTTTGGAGTGGCCATCGCAGTCACCAGACTTAAATCCGATTGAGAACCTCTGGTGGGACTTAAAGAAAGCAGTTGCAGTGCGCAAGCCTAAGAATGTGACTGAACTGGAGGCCTTTGCCCATGAAGAATGGGCGAAGATACCCGTAGATCGCTGCAAGACACTTGTGTCAAGCTATGCTTCACGTTTAAAAGCTGTTATAACTGTAAAAGGATGCTGTACTAAGTACTAAGATTGAATGTCACTTGGGGGTTGAATAAAACTGATAATGCTGTGAGCACAGAAAAGACATTTGTGGTTATTTCATTATAACTGTTATGTTATATTTGTCTGACCTACAAGTGCCTCTTTAATGTAAATGTAAGCAAGATGACTGAATGATCAAAAGCAATGTCAAACTGGCCAAAACACTCAATTTCAGTGGGGGTTGAATAATTTTGGTCACAACTGTATATATATATATATATATATATATATATATATAGTGCTTAGCATAAATGAGTACACCCCAACAGATGTGTTAGAGAGCCTTTACCTTCCTTTCAGAATCAACATTTTCTATGGGACACTATACTACAAAATACTCCCACAAATGCGGGACATTGATTGCAAACAAGATTTGTTAATTTGTGCACACACAAAAAAGTATTTTTCCAAACAAATTCATTCAAGACCATATTACAAAAATGAATACACCCCAATGAAAGGTGTCCAGCAGACAGTTAAAACTGTATGGCGTCACCAACGTGACGAGTACACAAAAAAATGCATGGTACCTACAGTGAAACATGGTGGTGGCAGTGTCCTTCTGTGGGGCTGCATGAGTGCTCCTGGTGTCAGGGAGTTGCATTTCATTGATGGTATCATAAATTCACAAATGTACTGCTCTATATTGAAACAGATGTTGCTACCATCACTCCGTGCCCTAGGTCGTCATGCACTTTTCCAACATGACAATGATCCAAAACACATGTACTACTCTATATTGAAAGAGAATATGCTACCATCAATTCGTGCTCTCGTAGTCATGCACTTTTCCTACATGGCAATAATCCAAAACACACATCTAAGGCCACTGTATCATTTCTGAAGAAGAACGGGGAGAAAGTGATTCAGTGGCCAAATATGTCTCCTGATCTGAACCCAATCAAACACCTATGGGGAATTCTGAAGAGACAAGTAGAGCATCACTCTCCATTCAGCATCCAGGCTCTAAAAGAGGTCGTTCTTGAAGAATGGAAAAAGATCGATGCTACAATATGTCGCCAACTTGTTCATTCCATGCCTAGAAGACTTAGTGCTGTCCTTACAAATCATGGAGGTCATACAAAATACTAGATGCAGTATTTTTTGTTGTGGTGTGTATTCACTTTTGCATCAACTAATTTGAGTAAAACTGAAGATTTTGTAATCTAAGTTATCGTATTAACCTCACTTTTATGTAATGAGCTAAACAAATGTTCCATAGAACTAAATTTTGTAAACATTTTGGAAATTGTTCTTGTGTTTATTGAAATATTGATTACAATCTTACTTTTCAAGAGGGGTGTACCATTTTTGCTGAACACTGTATATTACTGTGCAAAAGTTTCAGGTATGTGTGAAAAAAAATGCTGTAAATAAAGAATGCTTTCAGAAATAGAAATGTTAATAGTTTATTTTTATCAATTAACAGAATGGAAAACATAAGGAAAATCCAAATCAAATGAATATTTGGTATGCCCACCCTTTGCCTTCAAAACAGCATCAATTCTTCTAGGTACACTTGTACACTGTTTTTGAAGGAACTCAGCAGGTAGGTTGTTCCAAACATCTTGGAGAACTAACCACATATCTTTTGTTGCTGTAGGCTGACTCAAATCCTTCTCTCTCTTCATGTAATTCCAGGCAGACTCCATAAAGATCAAGGCTCTGTGGAGAGCAAACCATCACTTCCAGGACTCCTTGTTCTTCTTTACACTAAATATAGTTCTTTATGACATTGGCTGTTGGTGACCTGCTGCAGAATAAATTTGGAGCCAATAACATGGCTCCCTGATGGTATGGCATGATGCATACGTATCTGTCTGTATGTCTCAGCAATGAGGACACCATTGATCCTGACCAAATCTCCAACTCCATTTGCAGAAATGTAGCCCCACACTTGCAAGGAACCTCCTCTGTTGCCTGCAGACTCTCATTATTGTACTGTTCTCCAGACCTTTGTGAACAAACTGCCACCTGCTAATGCCAAATATTTCAAGTTTTGACTCATCAGTCCAGAGCACCTGCTGTCATTTTTCTGCACTGCAGTTCCTACATTTTCATGCATAGGATGTGGAAACAAGGCTAAGTGACTCAACTATGCACAAATAATAATGGTACCACTTTACTTGATCTCTGTGTGCCTTTACTCCATCTTGAGTGTCACTCAACTGGCCCCACCCACAAGTTCAACTTTGCAGAGCAGCAGCTACAGAGAGCAGCTGCAGCCAGTGTTTCTCTCACTCTCCAGTCTTAGCCAAGCACCTGGCTGTGCATATTTCTCAGGGACATTACTAGGATTCTGGAAAACCTCAGGACAAACAATATTTTTTAAAAACATTGAATATTTTTTTTGCCATGCTGAATAGAGACTTACACGGTATCTGAGCCTGCCTTCAACAAGAGGAACTTTATTTAACCACTTGCCTACTGGGCACTTTCACCCCCTTCCTGCTCGGGTCATTTTTCTGCTTTCAGTGCTGTTGCACTTTGAATTACTATTATCTGCGCATGTAACGCTGTACCCAAATTAAATTGTTATAATTTTTTTAGACATATATAGCTTTCTTTTGTTGCCATTTACTCTCCACTGTTTGTTTGATTTGTTTTTTTGCTAAACAAACAAAAAAAGACCAAACATTTTGAAAAATATTTTTTTCTTAGTTTCTGTTATAACATTTTCCAAACAGGTAATTTTTCTCCTTCACTCATGTGCACTGATGAGGCTGCACTGATGGGCACTGATAGGCAGTACTGATGGGCACTGATAGGCTGCACTGGTGGGTACTGATGAGGAGGCACTGATGAGGCTGCACTGATATGCAGCAATGATAGATGGCACTGACTGATGGCACTGATGGGCACTGACTGGCAGCACTGATGGACAATGACTAGCGGCACTGATGGACACTGACTGGAGGCACTGACCAACACTGACTGGCAGCACTGATGGACACTGACTAGCAGCACTGATGGACACTATTGGAACTGCACTGATGGACACTGTTGGGGCTACACTGATGTCTCCTTTGGGCTGTACTGATGTCCTCTGATGTGTGAATACACTTGTCGATTACCGGCTCTCTTCTCTCCTCATGCTGTGACAGCCTATAACCGGCAATTGTGTTTACATTGTGATCAGCTGTGTCATTGGACATAGCTGAACACGTGGTTAAAGGGTGCTGTGATTGGCCCTTTACCATGCCATATGATCAGCTGTGTCCAAAGGACACAACGATCACAGAGCTCGATGGGTGCATGCCCCAGGTGGCACACGGGAGGCACGGTTCTGATCGACGTCATATGACGCCCTCCCAGAACTACACATGAGCGCTGTAGCTCTCATTCAGCTATAGCCTGGTTGTCAAGTGGTTAAATAGTTAGGAGTTATTTGGAAACCAAGTAAAGGACAATAGACTGCTTGGTCAGGAGCATGTAGTGTACATTATAGTCTTTACCAGCGGTAATTTTAGCAGCATACACATTGGTGAGCATTTCAGACCTGAAGCAGGTACCCAGGCTTTACAACAAAGAGGCAATACACTACAGGATCAAGGGCGTACAGGAGGCAGGCCAGTCTAACCCCAGTTACAGATGATCTACCTGTAATGTACCTTGAATATCTCACAAGTGAGTTTTTTGTGAGCTGAATCATTATTGAATGCTGTTGTATGCATGCTTGCTATTGTCCCAGTACAAATGCACATTCCCCACTCCCTATGCTTATTTTATTTTTTTTTTCCTTTCCCTTTATGTACCAATCTCTGCAGCACCATATGTAGAGTTGTACTGCACTGGCAAATAGTTCTTAAAGACAGTTTTTGTTGTATTTTAAAAGTGTCACAGCAACATGCTAACTTTTGGCATATCTCTACACAGTTTTTTCATATTACTTATTGGTATTACTTTGAGGTTCATTTAATAAAAGAGAGGCTTTACACTTAGTTTCACTCTACAGGATACATTTTCCCTTAGTTTAGTGAAGAAGGTGGAGCTGTATTTACTTTGAATAACCAATCACTTGCCAAAGAAAAACAAAAAAAATTTTTTTATTGAATATTATTAAATGGTTGAGTTGAATGCTGAAGTGAACACAGCTTCACGTTTTATAACTAAGCTAAAGAAACAGTCTCTATTCCTTTAATATATTATCCCTATTGTGTATAGTTGTAGGACATTAACAGATTTTTCTTACAAATAGACCATAATGTGTTTGTGAATGTTGCAGCTATCTTGCTATTTAAAATGTCACCTATCTATTTAATGGTTTTTCTGTGTGCCGATGAGCATCACAACCAGACAATTGTTCCAAACAGAATTTCTTGCGTTTAAAAAAATTCTTAAGGGCTTGATTCATGATGAGGATAACATTGCAGACTGGTTGGTCAACGGCTGAAGAATCTCCCCAGCAGTGCAGATCTTGTCTTCAGGTCTCTGACACAGGTGGCGCATTAGAATCATCCTCGAGGTCCCTGCAGTTGAACTTTGAAGCCAAATTCATCCGGAGGTAGCTTTATTAATAACTATATATCTGGGTATATTTGCACAATTCTACAAGGACTCCTATTTTACCCTTTGTTGATTTTACCTATTTGTACACAAAGCTCCCATTCTTCTCATACTGGTGTGTATTGGTATACTTGTAGCTAATATTATATGTTAGCAGAAGAAATTCCTCTTCTCTCAATTAGATTAGGTTACTGGTTAATTTCCTAGGATGGGATTCTCTTTGTTCACAGAGTCTCTGTACTGGGTGGAGGCATTGCCAACTTTATTATTAGTACCCATAGCACAGACTGTTTGCATCAGCAATAGATTGAGGGTTCAAGAGTTTCTCTTTGGTGTACGGATGGTAAAGGTATACTATGTTAGATTTAAGGTGATGACCTTTGATACAGGAGGCCATGGCCTTACCTGCCTTGTAAGTGGTTGTATATGTTGTAGCTTTTAACTTACATTGCACAAATGATTCTAAAAGCAGACAATGGATGACTTGGTGGCGAAGTGTGAATAACTTGGTTTTAAGGGATGGCGATGGATGTAGTTTGTTTTCGGTGTCTGCATCTTTAAAAGTGGCTAAGATAGCCTCTAAATGCTGCATCCATTTTTTATTTGCCCGAGACCCCAGTTGAATTAATAAACACCTTGATAAAAGCTTTATGCATGTTCCAGACTATTGCCAGGTTGGACACCGAGCCTGTGTTAGCTGTAAAAAACTCTTCTAAGTTGGTGTGATAAGTCTTTTGCGTAATAGGCTTTCTGTAGTAGAAAGGAGTTGGCATGCCACACTTAAGTATGTGGGTGAGATATTGTGCTGACAAGGGAAATACTTATAGGTGCGTGATCCGACCAAATCATAGATGATATTTGGGAGGATTGTACTTTTTGAAGTAACCATTTGTCAGTCAAAAAGAGATCTATGTGTGAGTAGGTGGTATGACACGCAGACAGGTAGATGTAGTCTCATTCAGTAGCATGATTGCACCTCCAAACATCATAGAGATCATTGGTTTGAATGAATTTATTCAGAGGGATTTAAATCTTTTCGGACCCAAGGTAGAGTCCAACTGATTGTCTGGTACCAAATTGAAATCATTACACATAATTAGGTGTCCTATTTGGATCCTCTTTGTTTTTCTAAGCGTTGTGTTGAGAAAGTTATATTGACACTTGTTAGGAGCATGCATGTTCAGTAAGATATATTGAGTGCTGGTGATAGTGTATAGTAAAATGATGTAGCAACCTTTTGGGTTTAAGACACTTTGATGGAGATGGAAGGAGACTGAGTCTTTAATGGTGATTAGCACCCCCCAATTTTTTCTGCAGCTAGCAGACCTTGAAAAAATAGGAAAATCATTTATTCTGATATACAGGTGATGCATCTTAGGCAAAATATGTCTCTTGGACATACAGAACATCCCAGTTGTGGTCTTGAGCAGTTTTCCACAGTGAGGCGCATTTTGCTTGGTGATTTAGACCCTTAGCAGTCAAGGATAGGATAATGATGGTAATTACAGTGTATACAACAATTGTGTGTTGGTAGTAGATAGTACTTACAGCTAGAGGATATCAGCAGAATTGTCCTCAGCAGAGCTAGAAGTAGTACAATGAATGACACCCCTGCCTGGGATTAGATGGAAATACCACTGCAGAGATTAAAATACTTGAAATATTGCAAAAGAAATAGAAAGTCAAATAACTGAACTTTGCATAGAGGGCTTTAAAACCCTAAACTGGGATGGAAAAAACAAACAAACAAACAAACAAACAAACAGAACAGAGAATCAAGCAGCCAAGAAAATTAGTAGAAGCTATGTGTTTCTGGGGGTTAAAGTTTACACAGCAGAAGTCTGACGCTGGATACCAGACCGGAGAGGACGACAAAGGTAGGCAGTGTAAGTACAGGATCCCTCAATCATGCCTGAGTCTGTGGCTCCAGGAGTGGTATTGGTTTCTCTGAGGTAACCCACTAATATTTGGAGAAGTGTGGTGGCTCGGGTGCAATGCCCCAGGTGTGTAGGAGTTTCATACCACTTCTTAAGAAGGAATCACTTGTGACATGCCATTTCGGGTCACCAGGAATTTAGCAGGATAGCACCATCTGTAGGTAATATCATGATTATTAAGGGCCTTAGTGACCTAATGTAGTTGTCTGTGCAATTGTAGAGTGTATTTTGACAAATCAGCAAAGATTTGAGCCTCTGTATAGGGCACTGGTAGGGTATTAAGTGATCTCACTTTAGAGAGCAATTGCTCTTTCACTGAATAAAAATGGATGTACATGAGGACATCTATTGGTAGCGAATCCGCCAAGTTTTGAGGTTTGGGGATCCTATGAATACGGTCAATGATCAGTTCCAATGGGGACAAGTCAGACAGTAAGGTGTATATCATATATTGGGCATACTTATGTAGATGTTGAGAGGGGACAAACTCAGGAATACCACACAGTTTATTGTTATTGCGGCATCAGTGGTCCTCAAGATCTGCTAGCTTCACCTTTATCTGCATGTTGTCATCTCTGCCCTCTTCAAAGGCGTCAATTAGATAATTTACCATGTTAGTGCATTCCTCTATTTTGTTTTATATATATATATATATATATATATATACTGTATATATATATATTGCACTCCCTCCCCCCATTGATTGCATATCAGTAGTGAATTTATGAATAATAGAGGATAACTCTGCCAGGAGGGAGGATTGCAGCAACATAAGCATATCCTTCATAGTGGTATCCAGGACCAGTTGTCCAGAGGTAGGAAATGCAGCAATAGATGATTGTAATGTGACATCGGTATGTACTGGGTTATTGTGTGGACTCGCAGCTGATACCAGGGTGGGGAAACCATCTGCATCTTAACTTTAGCAGAACTTCCAGATACAGGGCTGGTTGTTGTCGAGAGTTGAAGGATAGAGCTTCTATCCCGCAGTCAGGGTCCCCTGGAATGGCATCAGGCAGGTCTGTGTAGAAGGATGAAGAGCATGAGGTCGGGCCGCTCATGCCATCTTGGTATTCTCCTCTCAATGGTGGCAGCTAAAGGAAGAAGGCTGCAAGCGTCTGGGGCCACCGTTCTTCCTTTTGCTTGCACTACATCTCTAGTGTGGGTTCTACCGAGGCACAGGAGTAAGCAGGCGGCTAGATTTGAGAAGCATCTCCACTGTGGCACTGGTCATCTCCGATTGGTCTGTAGAGCTCTAGGCTTAAGTGGCCATCACATGCGCTTGCAAGCCACCCCATAAAGTGATAGTCAGGCTCTTTGGATAAGAGCCTGTGACAGCCCTTTAGTAGTATTAACCCCCACCGCACTGGAAGATTACTGCTCATCAGATAACAGAACTTCCAAGTTCCTGCTCACAGTGTCTACACCATCCTTTCTTAACCTTTTTAACCCAGGAGAACCCTTAAAATAATTTTTAGATTGCAGGCAACTCCTGCTAAAATAATAATATGGGGAGTCAGTGGGAAGAACACCCCTACATTGGTGGTCAGTGGAAAGGATGCCCCCCTTGCAGTGATTATTGGAATTCCACCATTAAGACAGCAAAAAACTATGTAACTAAGACCCAAAACTATGTAGGCACAAACAGATGAAAGCTCAGTCAGCCACAGCTCAAGGAACCCCTGGAAACTTTTGTAGGAACCCTAGGGCTTCATGGAACCCTGGTTGAGAATGGCTAGTCTACACTAGACATGTGCATGCCAGAAAATGTTGTTTTGTTTAATTTTTGGATCCATTGATTAAGTGAAGAATTTGTTTTCGGATGCATTAGTTAATATATTGATTCATTTCATTCGGAATAGTGCTAGTTGTTAAGAAGCGGCCAGCCAGCTGCCATGTCTGTAACAACCATGACGCATCCGCTGTCAGCAGGATCTCCCACTGTTAGCAGAATGTAAACACATTTTTTTAAAAAACAGCGTGGGGTCCCCCCCAAGAATCCATACCAGAATCTTACCCGAGCTTGCAGCCCAGCAGGTCAGGAAAGGGGGAAACGAGTGAGAGCCTCCCCCCCCCCGAACCATACCACGCCTGCTGTGACTAATCACCTACACCAGGATGTGCAAAATCAAGCATATATACTGTATGTGATTTTGCACAGAATGGCCGCCCTGTAGCAGTACATCTGCTATGAGGCAGTCGGTAAGAGGCTAAAAAAAACAACCAAACAAAAAAAGTCCCCCAGATTAGATCTAACATCAATCACGATGAAGGCCGGATGCCAAATTGCACAAAAAAAAAATTCCACCACTCACCAAACATTCCTCCCCCATGTTTGCCTGTCGTTCGCCATGTGATGGGACATGGGAGCAGATGTGTTCAGCTGGCTTTTCTTTTGTTTGTGTGGGTTTGCGGCTGGTGTTCGTCGTAATTGGCATTGAATCTACTTTGGGAGACATTTATTTTTGGGGGTTTAACAAAGGACCATGGGGGTTTTTTTTGTCTTCTGGGCTGTATGCTTGGATAAGAGTCTGTTATGGATTGGGGGGGGGCAAACCTTTTTATTATTTTGCCATGGGGTTTCCCTTAAAGTGGTCGTAAAGACTTAAGGTTTTTTACCTTCATGCATTCTATGCATAAAGGTAAAAAACCTCCTGTGTGCAGCCGTGCCCCCAGCCGCCTCAATACTTACCTGAGCCTCATCTCAATCCAGTGATGTGAATGACAGCCTTGGCTGTCCTGGGTCTCTGCCTCCTAGTTGGCTGATACAGCAAGTGGGAGCCATTGGCTCCCACTGCTGTCAATCACAGCCAGTCAGCTAAAGAGGAGAGAGAGGGTGCGGGGCCAAGCCATGGCTATGTGTGTGAATGGACACATGAAGCAGTGGGTGCCCCCATAGCAAGCTTCTTGCTGTGGGAGCACCTGACAGAAGAGAGGGGCCAGAAGAACCCGAGGGGGACCGGAGAAGAGGAGGATCCAGGCTGCTCTGTGCAAAACCACTGCACACAGTAGGTAAGTATAGACATGTTTGTTATTTTCCAAAAAAAAATTAACCTTTAGAATCGCTTTAAAATCCATACTATTCATGAAGGGCCTGGTAAGGTTTGGAGGGGTCCCCCACAGTGTTTTTTTTAAAAAATGTTTAAATCAGAATTTGTTTTGTTTACATTATGCTGACAACAAAGAATCCCCTTGACAGCTGATGAGATATGGTTGTTAAGGATGCGGTGGCTGCCTGCTCCTAAAAACCCACTTCTGACTGCATATGAATGAATTCAAATGCATCCGACTTTTGCCATATTTTTTTCAGATTTAACTGAAAAAGATGAAACTGAGCTGAGCGAAATGAATCACATATGTCTAATCTACACCTTGGCACTTGCACCTTTTTTGTCCCTGCAGACCCTCTCTACATCCAGGGGTACCTGGATGAGAACTTGCAAGAGTCCTTCCTTGTTATTTCAGGCTCCGCATACACATATCACACTGGGACAGAAAGTGTCTTACGTTCAGGATCCTCAGATAGGAATAAAAGAACAAAGTGCAGCCACCACTAAGGAATGATAAGCTGTATTATATTTATTTTTTCTTGGGTCTACATACACTTAAAGTGAACAATCTCTAATGGTACCCATACAAAAATGTAAGTTTTCTCAAGATCTTAACATTTCAATTGCAGTTGTCCAACAATTTGACCTTGTTTGAAATGAGAATATTGCATCTTGTCAAAAATGACAATTGAGACACTGAGCAGACAAGAAGGAAAATTTCACAAAACTTTTTATTAACATTTAGTCAAGATAAACTAGCAATGTGCATTTAAGCCCACGGGGAGTCAGTTGACGTGCATGTCAGATGAAAAGGTGATCTTCTGAGATTTCGATCATTCCTGAAGAAATGATGAGAAGCCCTTGAGTATGGGTGCCTGTAGCTACAAAATACGTATGCAGACATACTTCTTTTCTTGTTATGTGTGTTTATTAGCCTAGAAGCTGACAGTCCCCTGTTAATAAAAATCTAGATATTAATATTCTCGTATGTTGGTAGATGCACATCTTCAAATCAAACCTTTAGCTTATTCAAGGCTTAAGGCATGCTGTGTGAATGTGATACATTTATGCAAAATAAATACAACTTGTTTTATGTATTTCTCCTTTTTCTAGGTGCCCCTTCAACACTATAACTATCTATTGATTTTGCATTTCCTTTTTCAGTGACTTTTACATTCAAGCTATTAATAGAGATGAGTGAATAGTTTTGTTCAGTTTTATAATATGTACAGATTGAGTTGTTTTGTTTTATTTGAAAGCACTAAAGATAAATTAGAGTACTCTCCCCTCTGGCACCAGAGCAGTAAAAATATCAAAGAAAATAACCCAAAGCTGTTTCTGACGCTGTATTAAGAAAGTACATTCCTTTTAAGAAGATATTTTTATACATGTTTTAAAAAGGGATTTAAGGCTTAGAACTCCATCCTGTAAAACTCTTTAAAAGCTAAAATTCATTATTTTTACATTTATTATGTATACCCTTATTATTAAAAAGCCCTGAAATGGCTTCATTTTATTTTTGAGCTAAGTTTCATTTGGATTTTCCATTTTTTGAGATTTGATACTGTTGACATTCTGTGTGTGTTGTAATAGGTTTGCTTCCAACATTGTCCAGTTCTACTCTGAAACAGTAATGTGCTTATTTAAAAGGAATTTTCATTCTGATTGAAAATTCCCTGTTTGCGTATAGCCCCTTCTTTGTTTTCTAACACATCTTCATAAACAACAGAAGGTTTTTAAACTCAGTGTTGTGTATACTGCTTGGGGGAACAAACTCTGCTACTATCCAATATCATACATTCCAAAAATATCATTATACCGTATCTAATGAGAATAATCATCCAACACTAGTAGACTCTGGAAGCTGCAGGACTGATCACAGACAGATGGGAGCGTTCCTTGTAATCATGAGATAGCCTTTAAAGACAAATTTTAGTTTTATATTTATTTAGCCCGCAACAGCACTGCTTTCCGTCCGCCATTTATAGCCTGTGAGAGGACAGAAAGCAGTGCCGTTGCAAGCCTATGTTCCTATAAGTCAGCCTGCATTGGCAGCACCTGCGTGGCTCAGAGAGTGCTCACCCAGGAGCCAGTGATCTGTGTGTCACTCGGACACAGCGGATCACATTACTGCTGTGTCTGGGTGAGCACATGGTGTGTTGTCATGTAATTGCTGTGTCCAATCACAGCAATTACATAGTAAAAAACAGAAACCAAAACTAAACATCAGTTCTCTCTGCTGTCACACAAATCGTCTGTGAGAGCAGAGAGAACCGTTGCTGCAGCCTGCGAGTGTACAGCAGCCTGTTAGGCTGCATGTACACTCACAGACTGCAGTGCCAGCCTGCTCCAGTGTCCCTGATCACTGCCCCAGTGTAAGAACAATAAGCAATGCAGCCAGCCCCTATCACCTGTCCCAATGTTCACAATAACACTGCCATACACCATACCAATGTCCTGACCATCGCCATACACCATTCCAGTGCCCTGATCACGCTTTACGCCATATAAATGCCCTGATCACCTCCATATCCCATACCAGCATCCTGATTACTGCTATAATCCATACCAGTGTTCTGATCACCGACATACACCATTCTAGTGCCCTGATCACGCTTTACACCATATAAACACCCTGATCACCTCCATATCCCATACCAGCATCCTGATTACTGCCATACACCATACCAATGTCCTGATCTCCGCCATACACCATTCTAGTGCCCTGA
The DNA here is from genome assembly GCF_062004578.1 of Staurois parvus. Classification (NCBI taxonomy): domain Eukaryota; kingdom Metazoa; phylum Chordata; class Amphibia; order Anura; family Ranidae; genus Staurois; species Staurois parvus. The sequence goes on along the minus strand of NW_028318039.1, from coordinate 13,176,771 downwards.
TCACGCTTTACGCCATATAAACGCCCTGATCACCTCTATATCCCATACCAGCATCCTGATTACTGCCATACACCATACCAATGTCCTGATCTCCGCCATACACCATTCTAGTGCCCTGATCACGCTTTACGCCATATAACCGCCCTGATCACCTCCATATCCCATACCAGCATCCTGATTACTGCCGTAATCCATACCAGCGTTCTGATCACCGCCATACACCATACCAGTGCCCCGATCACGCTTTACACCATATAAACGCCCTGATCACCTCCATATCCCATACCAGCATCCTGATTACTGCCATACACCATACCAATGTCCTGATCACTGCCATACACCATTCTAGTGCCCTGATCACGCTTTACGCCATATAAACACCCTGATCACCTCCATATCCCATACCAGCATCCTGATTACTGCCATAATCCATACCAGCGTTCTGATCACCGCCATACACCATACCAGTGCCCTGATCACTGTCATACCCCATACCAGCATCCTGATCACTGTCATACCCCATACCAGCATCCTTTTCACCGCCAGACCCCATACCAGCATTCTAATCACTCCATATGCCATACCAGCATCTTGATCACTGCCATACCTCATACCAGCATCCTGATCACCCCACAAGCCCTACCACTGTACTGATCACTGCCATAACTCAAACCAGTGTCCTGATCACTGCCCTACCTCATACCAGCATTCTGATCACTGCCATACTCCATACCAGCTTTCTGATCACTGCCATACACCATACCAGTGCCCTGATCAACACCATACCAGCATCCTGGTTATCACCGTATCCCATAGCAGCATTCTGATCACCCCATATGCCATACTAGCATCCTGATCACCACCATACCCCATATTTGCATTCTGATCACCCCATATGCCGTACCAGTGTCCTGATCACAGCCATACCTCATACTAGAATTCTGATCACCACCATATCCCACACCAGCATTCTGATCATCCCATATAACATACCAGCGTCCTGATCACCACCATACTCCATACCAGAATCCTGATCACCGCCAATCCCCAGCCATCACTCAGAGGATGTAAATCATCTGGTGAGTGAGTGTAGAGGAGTGTCTGTTCTTGGGGTTCTTTACCCTGGGAGGGGGGTAGGGGGCAGGCATTGCACAAGGGGTGCACAGGGGGTGTCGGTTTGGAAGGGATTGGAACATGGGTGTTTGTACTGGGGGGAGGTCGGTCTTCTGCCAGGGGGGTCAGTCTGTACTGGGGGGGTTGTGCATGAGGGGTTCAGTCTGTATTGGGGGCTCAGTATGTGCTGAAGGGTATGTGATGGGAAGGGGGAAGAGTCTGTATTGTGGAATCTGTGCTGGGGGGTGGTCTGTGTTGGACAAGGAGTCTGCACTGAGGGGTCTCTGTTGGGGGAGGTCAATCTGTGGGGTTTGTGTTGTAGAAGATCGGTCCTTGCTGGGAGGGGAGTTTATACTGAGGGGTTTGTGCTGGGGGGTGCACTGAAGGAGTAGGCTGGGAGGCGGGATTTGGGGATGTCTTTGGAGATCTGTACTGGTGGGGATATGGGCTAGGGGGATTTGTACTCGGAAGAGAGGGTAGTTTTATCTGAACTCTGTAAAGTGTCCTATGCCTTTTGCACTCTGGTCTTCTGTACTGTAGACAATTAGGAAAATGTATCAAACTGTAGCAGTACAGATAATGGAGCAACTGTGTATAGCAAACAATCTGCTTATATCTGTTTTTAAAGCTTAACTGAACAAGCTGAAGATGGAAAGTGATTGGTTGCAATGCATAGGTGTTCCACATTCTGTCTGCTAGTGTTTTGATTAATCATCCTCACTTCGATTTACATTTCATACTCTTGACTACTGTACTGTAAGTACATTACTCTAGCACATTATGGTTTGCTCCAACCTTTATCTTGGTCTCTTTTTTAGGGGGGTTTATACCCCAGCAGTTTTTAATGAAATTTTGTAATAAAATTTGATGATTTTATATTGATGTGTCTGTCAAATGTGTTCTGAGAAAAGGTATCAGAATAATTTAAAATCCCATTTTTTCCTTTGATTTGTAATTTCAAATATTGAACATAAGTGATTATTATTAATCTGTTGCAGATAAGGATGGGTACACTAATATGTTTAAAGCTCTTTTAGAAGTTTGGTAGTACAAGAAATCCCATATGTGCCCTGTACACAGTTTCCCAAAGGTCCCCTAGGCCATTTGATAGAACTGGGCATAGTAGTAGCAGGTAAAAACTCTTCCTTCCTTTTCTACTGCATTGATTAACTGCTCATTTTGTCCAGAGGCACACGGAATAGCTCTGCTTACCCATTCCTTTGTCCAGAAAGCTGCGCTCACCCATGTCCAGTGGTGGACTGTTCTTGCCGTCCTCACATCCAGAGCTGGTCTATGGGCATGATGATGTCAAAAAGCAGGAACAAAGGGGACCAGTCTTGCGTGCAGATGATCAGCAGATAGGTTAAGTAAATCTCTGCTCTACAATCCCCTAGACTAAAACAAGCAGCTACCCATTCAGTGCAGTCACATAACATTTTTTCCCAAAGTTCTTTTCGTGTTACTAAACCCAGGATTTCACTATATTTGGTCTCCCTCAGTCCACAGAACATGGAAATGCAATTGTTTTAGTAAATATAAACTGCTTTATACCTTTTCTCATATGCAGGTAGAGCAGTCTTGTGACTTCTATCAGTGTTCAGCAGCGCACTGGTTAAAGTTTATAGGAGGAGTTTTCATTTTCCTGTAGGAGGATGCAGAACCCTTGACCTCTGTCTCGGCAGTACTGATTGGCCCTGTGATCACATGCACTCCCAAGAAAAAAAAAACCTCTCTAGCAATACACACAAAACTGAGCATGTGCAGAGTGTATACACACAATATTTCTTATCAGGAGATAAGAGGGGAGCACTTGAAGAAGGGGAGGAACAGAGAAGTCAGGATCAAACAGCATTTTTACACAATGCAGATGATTAACCCCTTAGGTTCCACAGTGAGTATAACAAGCATGATTTACTGCATATACAGACTGATTTTACTGTTGTGGGTTTAGTAACACTTTAAGGATTTATTTATAATATATATTTATATGTCCTACGTGAGGGTCATGGTCTGCCCAGCCTCTTTATGTTCCCTACAGTCTGCCACAGGAGGTTTGGATGTTTCTGCATAATTTGCCACATATACACTCTGATATAATTTAGTAAGTAAGTATATAGCACAAATTAAATTATAAGTTATTATGATGACTGTGATGATTATGACTAGAGATGAGCGAATCGAACCAGGCGAACCGGAATTCGAGTCGAATTTCAGGAAATATTCGATTCGCGGCGAAACCGAAATTTTGCCTACTTCGGGTGCGTGAATCGAACATTTCCCGATCAGCCGGCAAAAGTGTCCCTGCAGTGAGCTCCGCTATTTCTGACAGTTCTCTGACAGAAGGAACACATGTTTAGCGGTTGAAACATTGTATCTATTAGTTTACATTTAGGATACAGATGTTTCAACCACTGTTCATGTGAAGAAGCTGTGAGAGAACTGTCAGAAATAGAGGAACTCTGCACATACACTTTTTGCCGGCTTGGAATTATTCTTCTTTTCATCCTACTTCTTCTTCTTCTTCATCTTCATCCTCAGAAGAAGAGGATGAGGATGAGGATGAAGAAGAAGAAGAAGAAGTAGGATGAAAAGAAGAATAATTCCAAGCCGGCAATTAGACTATTTATGACAGTTCTGGGACAATCACTCCATACAGCTGTTTCAACCGCTGTATGGAGGGAATGTCATGGAACTGTCAGAAATAGACTATTAATGACAGTTCTGGGACTGTCCTTCCATACAGCGGTTGAAACATTGTATGTATTTGTTTCCATAAATGGATCCATTTATGGAAACAAATACATACAATGTTTCAACCGCTGTATGGAAGGACAGTCCCAGAACTAGAAAAAGACTATTAATGACAGTTCTGGGACTGTCCTTCCATACAGCGGTTGAAACATTGTATGTATTTGTTTCCATAAATGGATCCATTTATGGAAACAAATACATACAATGTTTCAACCGCTGTATGGAAGGACAGTCCCAGAACTGTCATTAATAGTCTATTTCTGACAGTTCCATGACATTCCCTCCATACAGCGGTTGAAACAGCTGTATGGAGTGAATGTCCCAGAACTGTCAGAAATAGACAGAAACTGTCACAGAACTGTCCTTCTTCTCATCCTTCTCCTTCTTCTCATCCTTCTTCTCATCCTTCTTCTCATCCTTCTTCTTCTCATCCTTCTCCTTCTTCTCATCCTTCTCCTTCTCCTTCTTCTCATCCTTCTCCTTCTCCTTCTTCTCATCCTTCTCCTTCTTCTCATCCTTCTCCTTCTCCTTCTTCTCATCCTTCTCCTTCTCCTTCTTCTCATCCTTCTCCTTCTCCTTCTTCTCATCCTTCTCCTTCTTCTCATCCTTCTCCTTCTCCATCTTCTCATCCTTCTCCTTCTCCTTCTTCTCATCCTTCTCCTTCTCCTTCTTCTCATCCTTCTCCTTCTTCTCATCCTTCTCCTTCTTCTCATCCTTCTCCTTCTTCTCATCCTTCTCCTTCTCCTTCTTCTCATCCTTCTCCTTCTTCTCATCCTTCTCCTTCTCCATCTTCTCATCCTTCTCCTTCTCCTTCTTCTCATCCTTCTCCTTCTTCTCATCCTTCTCCTTCTCCTTCTTCTCATCCTTCTCCTTCTTCTCATCCTTCTCCTTCTCCTTCTTCTCATCCTTCTCCTTCTCCTTCTTCTCATCCTTCTCCTTCTTCTCATCCTTCTCCTTCTCCTCATCCTTCTCCTTCTCCTTCTTCTCATCCTTCTCCTTCTCCTTCTTCTCATCCTTCTCCTTCTCCTTCTTCTCATCCTTCTTCTCATCCTTCTCCTTCTTCTCATCCTTCTCCTTCTCCTTCTTCTCATCCTTCTCCTTCTCCATCTTCTCATCCTTCTCCTTCTCCATCTTCTCATCCTTCTCCTTTTCCTTCTTCTCATCCTTCTCCTTCTGCTTCTCCTTCTCCGTCTTCTCATCCTTCTCCTTCTCATCCTTCTCCTTCTTCTCATCCTTCTTCTCATCCTTCTCCTTCTTCTCATCCTTCTCCTTCTTCTCATCCTTCTCCTTCTTCTCATCCTTCTTCTCATCCTTCTCCTTCTTCTCATCCTTCTCCTTCTCCTTCTTCTCATCCTTCTCCTTCTCCTTCTTCTCATCCTTCTCCTTCTTCTCATCCTTCTCATCCTTCTCCTTCTCCTTCTTCTCATCCTTCTCCTTCTTCTCATCCTTCTTCTCATCCTTCTCCTTCTTCTCATCCTTCTCCTTCTTCTCATCCTTCTTCTCATCCTTCTCCTTCTTCTCATCCTTCTCCTTCTCCTTCTTCTCATCCTTCTCCTTCTCCTTCTTCTCATCCTTCTCCTTCTCATCCTTCTCTTTCTTCTCATCCTTCTCCTTCTTCTCATCCTTCTCCTTCTCCTTCTTCTCATCCTTCTTCTCCTTCTCCTTCTCCTTCTTCTCATCCTTCTCCTTCTCCTTCTTCTCATCCTTCTCCTTCTTCTCATCCTTCTCCTTCTCCTTCTTCTCATCCTTCTCCTTCTTCTCATCCTTCTCCTTCTCCTTCTCTTTCCTCATCTCCAAGGGCATTTAAATTAAAGGTACAGTGTTCTGCACTAATTTAAAGGCTCTCTGAAGCCTAGAAACCCTTTTTATAAGTCATCTTCGTAGCGAAGAAATTCGCATCGAATCGAATTTCACACTGGAATTCGCCGAATCAGCCGAATCGAATTTTTGAGAAATTCGCTCATCTCTAATTATGACCATTATCAATAATGGTATCTTTTTATGATTGTAGATACTTTCTTACAGTCTGAATAAGCAGATGTGATCTGTAAAATATGTAATCACCGCCATACAATCAAAATTCTGATCTACTTGGTAGAAAGAAAGCCTGCATTTCATGTCATAACGGTTTACTTCAAATCCTTAGGGGTGATGGCAAACCTATAGATACGTTGTATTGCATGTTGTGGTATGTCTAATGATTGTAGACAACCCAGTATTTATTTTTATGAATGTTTTATGATGTGTCTTGAAACATCTTTATTAAATTGTAAATAATAAACAATGCTTATGTAGATTGAGATGAATCATTAAAAAATCCTTATTGTTAAAAATGTAATGGATAAGCTGCTATTATTGGTAGGTGGTTTCCATATGTACTATAGAGGGACTACATTTTGTGTATAAGATCCCATACCTCCCATTGTGTTCACACAGGATAGTCAAACTCTTTATAAAATATTTTAGCTTATATAGATATGAATCCATGTGTAGCATTTATGCACATTATTATTATATAATTACATGCATGTCAAACAATATAGCATTTGCATTTTATCCTATCTGCAATATTACAAATGAAATACATATATCATGCTTTATTCTTTGTGCACAAAACAAAAGCTATTCAAGATGGTATCTTAATGATGTTGGATTAATGTACACATAAGGCTTAGTAATTATTTATTTATTACCATCCAGATTTTTTATAGCTTAGTTATTTGCTTAATGTACAGAATATATTTTCTGCAAAGCTCATTATTTGAAATTAGCCACTTCATTGATTAACTCTTATCAACTTAATGAAAAGCAGACTGCACATCATTAATCAGTTAAAATGATAATTTTTTTCATCTCAGAGCCATAAACTAATATGTATTTAGATGTTGTTTTATTGGTATGATTTAATCTCAACTAGAAGAAAATTGTGTAAAGCTTTTTTATAAATTAAAGGTTTCTCAACATAACTATTAGTACACAAGCCTTTAAAAGCAAAGTTTATAAGTTTATACTGAAACCATTCATTTTCATAAATTAAAAGTGTACAATGTATCCTGTGCATAACAAAATAATGCTATTCAAAGCCTAAACCTCTTGAACCCCCTTCAACTGCAATGTCATTTGACGTTATTGGTAAACATTTGCTTTCTGTATTATATCTGAGATGTTTTAGACTTTTAAATACAGTAAAACATAATGTTGTACTATCTTAAAAATGCAATCTGTGACAATGACAACCTCTATTTTTTCAGCCCCAAAACATTTTTTCTAATGTTATAGTTCCTTCTTAATACCAAGTATATGTTAAAAATCTATATTTATTATTATTATTATTATTAGTAATACAATTATTATTATTAATAACACATTCCCATTTACTATACATGTACTCAAGTTAAATATTCAGTAATTTACTAAGTAGATTTGAAGTAGAACTTTGGCCAAGCTATAGATATTTAAATAATTACATATTCTTAGCAAGTGGTAAATGAGCTTTAAAATGAGCCCTCATTGACATTTGTAGCTGCAGCATTATGGAGCAATTTAACCTCAAATTTCAGAAAAGAAGCAGTGAAATAATTTCATGTCTCAGCACTCTGCTCTTCCCCTCTTTTGTGTTTACATTAGAGATTTAAAGGTTGTTTAAAAGATCATTTACTTCCTGTTAAGAATATGTAAATATTTGAATGTCCATAGCCTGGACGCAGGTTTTCTTTTATTGAGAGTATCTATATTTCTGATGCACTCTTATAGTGATGACTGAATCAGAAGAATTACTGATTCCATATTGTTTTATGCATCTGAAATTCTTTGTAGGATTGTCTGATCTGTGGCAGCCTATACCCTTGCGCCTATTCAGTTTTGAGAAAGAACAGGTCCATGCCCTGGGGAATCAAATACTAGGACAGTTGGAGGGCATAAAACAAGAGTCAAATGTAACAGAGTTAGGAAAACACGAGGAGCAAACATGTTCTTGATCTTCTTATGCAATATAAATGCCATGAGGTTTATTTACCTAAGTAAAGCTCCTTTAGCCCCCCCCCCCCGGTCACATCAAAGCCGATTTTGAAATTGTGCGACCTACAGTGAAGTCTCACAATTTCAAGATTGGGTGACCTGCCGATTTCCTTGTGATTTGCAAGACATCAGACGCAGATGTCTATGCAAATCGCACAAAAAGTAGTGCATTTAGAAATCGGTGCTGTTCCAACCAAGTCAGAACAGCACCGATATGACCGCTCTAATAGCAGACAATAGGTTGCGACTTGGCCTACGATTTGCAAGTCGCCTGGCATGTGACCTGGGGCTAACTTTGTAAAGTGGTCTGGTGACACTGGGACTAGTGTAGAGGTAATCATGAACACTGGTACTGGCTGACACTAATATGGTGACACTTTGACTTGTGTGGCTGTGACCAGAAACACTGTTGGTGGCTTCACTGGTGACACTGGGACTGGTGTGGTGGCAATCAGGAGCGCTTTCACTGGCTTACACTGGTCTGATGATGCTGTTATGCTGTGGAAGCGGTCAGGAATACATTTGCTGGTTGCACTAGTGTGTGTCACTGGCACTGGTGTGGCAGCAATCTGGATCACTGTTGCTGGCTGCTGGTGTGGTGGTGATCATGAGCACTTTTTCTGGCTTACACTGGTTTGGTGACACTGGGACTGGTGTGTTGGTGATCAAGAACACTGTTGCTGGCTTACACTGGCCTGGTGACATTGAGACTGGTGTGGTGGTTATCAGAAATACTGTTACTAGCTGCACTGGTCTGGTGTCACTGGGAATTGTGTGGGAGTGATCAGGAAACCTCTTGCTGGCTGCACTGGTCTGGTGACACTTGGACTAGTGTGTTGGTGATCAAGAACACCGTTGATGGCTAGGCTGGTCTGTAACACTGGTCGGTGTTCAGGAAGGCTGTTTCTGGCTACATTGGTCTAGCATCAATGTGATAAATTTGGCTACAGTAGCTTGGTGACACTGTACTGGTGTGGTAGTGATCAGAGACACTTGCTGGCTGCAGTGGTATACAGTGTCATCAGAGCAGCCGGACAGTGTCCCTGTACATATTGCACTGTACTGCTCTTGTTACTGTAATCTTTTTTTTTCTAACACACTGCTAATCACTGTAAGAAATGCTTTGTTTCCTCCAACAGCCGATTGCTGTAAGAGGAAACACAGCAAAGGCCACTAGATGAAGCCTTTGTTTACAACTGTGATGTCACTGTACCTCAATCTGTGATGTATTGGATTTGTGATCTGAAAGACACAATGATCACAGGGCTTGCCACTGTACTGTATACCCTAGAAAGACATGCATGAATGGACGATAAAAGGAGGACAGTTTCAAACACCCTCCCCTCCTCAGGAGACAGTCGTCTGGCTATTTTACTACAGTGGTCAGATGGCAAGGGGTTAACACGTTTTTGTTTTTCCCTTCTGAAGCTAGGTCTTCTTTAACTACTTGTCTACTGGGCACTTTTACCCCCTTCCTTCCCAGGCCAATATTCAGCTTTCAGCTCTGTCTCACTTTGAATGACAATTGCGCTGTCATGCAACAGTGTACCCAAACAACATTTTTGTAATTTTTTTAGACAGATCAAGCTTTCTTTTTGTGGTATTTAATTACCACTGGGTGTTTAATTTTTTTCCAAACAAACTAAAAAAGACTGCAAATTTTGAAAAAAAAATGTTTCTCTTAGTTTCTGTTATAAAATTTTGTAAATAACTAATTTTTCTCCTTCATTGATGTGCGCTAATGAGGCTGCAATGATGGGCACTGATCAGCACTGATACGTGGCACTGATGAGGAGGCACTGGTAGGTGGCATTGATTGGCATTGACAGGCATCACTGATGGGCACTCTATAATGTACAGCGCTGAGCAAACCTTTTAGCGCTATATAAATACTGTATAATAATACTGTATAATAATAGGCAGCACTCATATATGGCACTTATAGGCAGCGCTGATGGTCACTGATAGCCGACACTGATAGGCGTCGCTGATGGGCACTGATAGGTGGAACTGATTGGAACTGTTAGGTGGCACTGATTGGAACTGTTAGGTGGCACTGGCAGGCACTGATAGGTGGCACTAATGGGCACTGATAGGTGACACTGACTGGCACTGATAGGTGGCACTGACTGGCACTGATAGGTGACACCGACTGGCTCTGATGGGTGGCACTGACTGGCACTGATAGTTGGCACTGAAAGGCAGCTCTGATGGACACTGATATGTGGTATCAATGTGCACTGGTAGGCACTATGTGGAATTGATGTGCACTGATGGGCACTGGTATGTGGCATTGATGGGTACTGACAGGTGGCATTGATGGGCACTGACAGGTGGCATTGATGATCAGTGTAGATGTCCCCTCTGAGGAATGCCGCTTACCGGCTCTCCTCTCCTCACACGCTGTCAGCATGAGGAGAGGACTGCCGATAACTGGCATTTCCTTGTTTACATGCGATCAGCTGTGATTGGACACAGCTGATCACATGACAGAGCCGACGTCGTCGGCTCTTTACTCTGATCAGTGATCCGCTGTGTCCCAGGGACACAGCGCACCACCGATCACCATGCCATGCACCCCCGGGGCGCGCATGCACAGTTAGAGTGGGAGTTAGAGTGGGAGGACATCATATGACGTCCTCCCAGAACAAAAAAAACCACTCCCATCCGTCATTTTCTTATATGGCGGGCGGGAGGTGGTTAAACTGTTTGTCAAAATATCATGCTACAGTGAATGGTAGTTCTACACATCAAACTATGAGTTAAAAGAAACATGTGCAATCCTGCCATATAAACAAAAACTTTAGTACTCAAAGTAAAGAGTGATGCTAAAAACAAACTATATGAGGTACTAAATTCATAAGCAAGAATGTCCATACATGCTTTTATTTTACATGTCCCTACTGTTGTGAGTCACTGTTAGCTTCCACGTCACTATGTGGCATTTTGTAATGCATTTGATGAGGGTTGTTGGACATTCACCAAACTGTTCAACTTTAAATATGCGATTTCAGGAGGTAAACAACCAGATTATTGATGCCAAGGACAAGGTAAAATTTGTGTGGCTGTAATATGAGCACCAAATGAAAAAAAGTTTTTGTCCATAAGAAGGTAGCTCCTAACAAGTGCAGATTACTTGGTACTCTAGTAAGAGCTGCAGGTTTGAGTGTCCTTCGAATAACATATCATTGGACTGTATTATTGGAAACACAATGTGTGTTATTTACATTTAGGATAATACTATCTGACTTCAATACTATAAATCTTGAAATACTCATAGACAAGCTAGGCATACCGTGCTCAGCATAAATAAATACACCCCTTTTGAAAAGTAAGATTTTAATCAGTATATCAATGAACACTAGAACAATTTTTAGTTTTAGTTTTATAGAACATTTGTTTAGCTCATTACATGAAAGTAAGGTTAATAATATAACTTAGATGACAAAATCTTCAATTTCACTCAAATTAGTTGATGCAAAAATGAATACACCCCACAACAAAAACTACTACATCTAGTATTTTGTATAACCTCTATGATTTGTAAGGACAACACCACATCTTCTATGCATGGAATTAACAAGTTGGCAACATGTTGCAACATTTTTCCATTCTTGAAGAACAACCTCTTTTAGAGCCTGGATGCTGGATGGAGAGTGATGCTCTACTTATCTCTTCAAAATTCCCCATAGCTGTTCGATTGGGTTCAGATCTGGAGAAAAATGTGGCCACTGAATTACTTTCACCATGTTCTTCAGAAATACAACAGTGGCCTTAGATGTTTGGTTTGGATTATTTCCATGTAGGAAAAGTGCAGGACGACAAGAGCACAAAGGGATGGTAGCATATTCTCTTTCAATATAGAGCAGTACATCTGTGAATTCATGATACCATCAATGAAATGCAGATCCCTGACACCAGCAGCACTCATGCAGCCCCACAGGACACTACCACCACCATGTTTCACTGTAGACCCCATGCATTTTTCTTTCTACTGCTCACCTTTGTGATGCCATACAGTATTGAAGCCATTAGTTCCAAAAACATTTATCTTGGTCTCATCACTCTAGAGTACAGAGTCGCAGTAGTCTTCTTCTTTTTCAGCATGGGCCTTGGCAAATTCTAGGTGGGCTTTTTTGTGCATGGGCTTCAGAACACCCATGCATGCCATTCCTCTGCAGTGTACACTGTATTGTGTCATGGGAAACAACCACCCCAGTTCAGCTTTCTACTTCTTTAGCTAACTGCAGAGAACTTGCACTGAGATTTTCTACAACCCTTCTCATCAGAAGACGCTCCTGTCGAAGTGTTAACTTACGTGGATGGCCTGGATGTCTCTGTGAGATGGTTGCAGTTCCATACTTGTAAAATTTTTGTATCACTTTTGCTACAGTATTTTGACTGATAAGTAAAGCTTTGCTTATCTTCTTGTAGTCTTTACCTTTATATGTAAAGAAATTATTTTCTTTCTCAGGCCTTTTGACATTTCTCTTCTATGTGGTGCCATTGCTGACAGCATGAAGTGGGAAGGGGTTTTCTGTGTTCAGTAACCCACTTTTATAATCAACTGTCTGCTTAAACACCTAATAAATGAATAATGAGTTGTGCCTGCTGTTTCGCTTAGGCACCCTGTACATGTCTTTTGTACTATTATGTTCTTTCTTAATAAAGGCTTTCTTTTTGGGAAAAAAAAAAAAAAAAAGAAAAAAAAAAAACCCTTGTTCCCCTGAGGAAGCCCTTTTCTGGGAAAAAAAAAAAATAAATGAATAATGAGACTCATCTATAGTTGAATTCTTGTTAATTTGGATTTTGTTGTTTAAAATTTAGCTTTGCTCCTAAGACTTTTATCAGGGTGTATTCATTTTTACATGATCTTGAATGAATTTGTTAGGAAAAATACTTTTTTTGTGTATGCAAATAATACATCTTGTTTGCAATCAATGGCCCACATTTTTGGGAGTATTGTGTAGTATAGTGAAAATGTTGATTCTGAAAGGAAAGTAAAGGTTTTCTGACAAATCTGTTGGGGTGTATCCATTTATACTGAGCACTGTAAGTATTTGTTTTAGAAAATTTACAAAATGCTCAAATTGATGCAACTGCCTCATCTGCAATCATAAAACTAAAACTTAGGGGTTTAATAGCTGGATTATCCAAAGTACAGGAAGAAATTCAACTTGCCCTATCCTGCATCCAAGTACAGTATGTTCTGTACAGAACATCTTTAGCTTGCCATATTGCATTGCATTTTACAGAAAATAACAGCACTGCAGATTGAAAAGAAAAGGCCATTTTCTTTCTGCTATGCATAATTTGAGCACAAGCCAAGGACGAATTTAATAGCTTTCCTAAGGGCTGTGATACATACCTGCTGGCAACTAGATGAAGAGCATTGGGGGAGTGAAACCACACAAGCGGAGATCCATAAGAAGCATACTTTATTGACTCTCTTTCATGGAGCAAAGCTGTCTGATGGCAGTGGTGTATAAACCTCTGGGGTCCCCAACTGGATGAATCTCAACCTGAGAGTACTTACCTTTCATTTCTGTTTCTATCTTTATTGTGAGTTTTTTTAATGTATATCACAATTTGATTTTTTTCATAATAATAGAAAGTAAGGTAGCTCTGTGTGCCCATGAAGGAAATGGGATCTCTGTAACCATTTGAGCAGTGTTACTGTATCACTGTACAACAGCAGCTTCCTATTAATTTATTGACTGAGGTGGATTAGGTTTGGCGATTCACATAGGTAGCCCGGGTCTTTTGAGCTTATGCCTACGCAAAAAGCTAAGGTTTCCAGTGGGGAATGAATTTGGGTGTAGACCCAAAGCCACTGAAGTCCTAAAATATTGCTTTAATATAATGTATTGATTTCAGTATCAGTTTTGCTTTTCTTACTATAGCTAGTCACTTACATTAGGATTAGAAATTACCTTTCCAAAAAAAATGTACAGGTGAACTAACACCATACACCCTCCCCAGCCACCCTTCCCAGTCCTTTACATCCAGTGATGCTGAGCTGTCAGCATCCCCACAGTCGCACCAGTGGTCTGGAAATGCTGCACAGAGGACAGGGAGAAGAGTGAGGATTTCAAATCCCTGGATCGCTAGAATAATTGCAAGGACACTGACAGCTCAGCATTGTCGGAGGTAAATACAGCGGGAACTGAAGGGGGGGGGAGTGTACATTGTTTAGTTCACCTTTACATTTTTCTGTAAAGGTGAACTAACACTCTAAGTGGTAAAGCTAAAAGAGTGGGGGCATTTGGAAAGCTAAAGTGTGGTATTTGCATTTGCAATCTATTACTGTGTACCTACATCATGAGTTCAAAGGAGCTGTCCATGCAAGTGAAACAGACCATTGTAAGGCTTCAAAAACAAAACAAATCCATCAGAGAGATAGCAGCAACATTAGGAGTGGCCAAATCAACAGTTTGGTACATTCTGAGGAAAGCAGAACGCACTGGTGAGCTCAGCAACATAAAAAGGCATGGACGTCCACGGAAGACAACAGTGATGGATGATTGCAATGATCCTCTCTATGGTAAAGAAAAACCAATTCACAACATCCAGACAAGTGAAGGACACTCCCTGGGAGATGGGCGTATCATTGTCCAAGTCTACAATCAAGAAAAGACTTCACGAGAGCAAATACAGAGGGTTAACCAAAAGGTGAAAACCATTCATAAGCATGAAGAATAGGAGAGCCAGATTAGACTTTGCCAAAAAAACAGAAGACAGAAGTAGCTGGATGAATTCTGCAGTGTTTAGAGATATACTGTTAGCCCGGATTCAGCCAAATGCAGCAAAGTTGATAAGACAACGCTTCACAGTACAGATGGACAATGAACCAAAACATACTGCAAAAGTAACCCAGAAGCATCAGGAAGGAGGAAACCCAGTCTTTGGTAATGCCCATGGGTTCCAGACTTCAGGCAGTCATTGCCAGTAAAGGATTCTCAACAAAATATTAAAAATTAACATTTTATTTATGATTATATTCATTTGTCCAATTACATTTGAGCCCCTGAAAATGGAGGGACTGTGTAGTTCCTAAAATGTGTACTTGATATTTATGTTCAACCCCTTGAATTAAAGCTGAAAGTCTGCACTTCAAATTCATTTGGATTGTTTCATTTTAATTTATTCTGGTAGCATACAGAGCCAAAAGTATGAAAATTGTGCCTGTGTCCAAATATATATGGACCTAACTGTATTTATGACAGATTTTATTTGCCATTTTTGTAAAAATTGATGGCGTGTGTTTTCCTATGCAGCTCAAATCTGGTAACTTTCCTCCTACTTTTCCTTAGTCCAATTTCTATCTGTCTGTATTTGTTAGAGTATGAAAAAATGGTGTTCATTTATGCTAATATTTCCAAGAGTTAAAACTTTCAGTTTCCTTTCTGAATATGGAAATTTTATTTTAACACTATTACACCTTAGCAGAGATGTACTTTTTATCTATGTTAATTACTAGCATTTCAAATTTGTGCACATAAAAAAACCCTCAGAACAATAGCCATGTTTTATAGTTCTAACACGTGTTAAAATAAAGCTTTAATCGTGTGTTTATGTTCCTAAAGAAGAAAGGCACGGTCCACATTTGCAGGGCATTAAATTGTGCTATAAGGATAGGCTGACCTATTGGATAACCAGAAATTCAAATGAGGGGAACGGGGTCAAATGAGGCTACAGGTACCATTGATAAAATTCTCAGAACAATGGCTATATTTGATTGTTCAAAAACTATGTGCAGTCCAAACCCTATAAGTCCAATCTTTAAATCAAATTCTTCTCGTGTTCAAAGAACCTTTCAAAAAATTCCTCCGATAATGTACCTCAAAAAGAAAAAATATTCACATAGTGCATTATCTTTTTTTATAACTAAATAAATAATAGTGACTTCATACAAGTGAATACCCAATCACATAAATAATCCGTGAAAAAAGTGAACAAAGTGAAAAAAACTGTGAAGCCAAAAACAATAAAAACCCTTGTGAATGTGAATCACTCTTCAGTGCTCTATTCCAACCAGCACTGTGACACTTCTAAGTGCAGTAAGGAATGCATACCCTTACCAATATTCAGAAAAATAGACGCTTTTTTATATCTTTCCAAAAGGAAGGTGGGAGACAGTCCTCCTATTGATCTTTACCCAATATAGTCTGCCTTCATATTAGCATCAGGATCCAACAGCCTTGAGACTCCATATATCCACATCAGGCATGTATCATATAAATATGAATATATAGGAAACACAATAGTGTAATACCGCCAGAATCAATCTTATAATCAACTTTAATTAGGATGCTCACATTTCATCAGCTTAAAAAACGCTTAAAAGTAATCAGAAGTAGTTTACTGTTATCCAGGAAGTGCCCAGGGGAAATCAGATGATCGGTTCCCTCATCCAAGATGGCCGCCGGTCTACTTCCGGTTTCCGTGTGCGTGTTGACGTCACTTCCCCTTGGCGCGTTTCGTCATCGACTTAATCATAAGGGATTCAGACGTCAAGCAGGACAGTCCCATTTATAGCCCTCCTCCATAAAGCTCCGCAACATGTGCCGCCATACTGGAGAAGGGAATGATGCCCACACTTCCTATAACTACTCGTATATTATCATAACGGAGGATTCTCATATCGCTAACACTTACGGTACTACCATATTCCATAAATAACAAAACATATACATATTCTGTAACCAACCTATACATAAAATCTCATCTATACATACTTTATTCTGATAACAATTTAATAAAAATAACTATCCTATATATTCCATCATAAGAACATCATGTTTAAGGAGGAACTCATTATTATCTCTGAAATTTAATAAATTTTATAATAACACCCACCACTCCTCTCAAAAATACTATCCTATATATATTGTCTATATTTAATAAATACAAAATAAAAAAAGCTCAAATCATCAATCCAATATTATGATCTAAAATTATACTCAATTATTAAAAATATATTAAAATTATATAATACCCCTCAATTAAAATATAATAAACCTCAAAATTATCAAATATATTCTAGATTATATAATTACCAAAAAAAAAAATTACATATATATTTTTAAAATTATAATATATATAATTAATTTTAATTCTAAATTAAATCATATTTTAAATAATATATATTAAATATTTTCTTATAATTCACCCTATTCTAATTAATTCATATAAAATTCTTAAAATATTAAATTAAATTAAAATAGATGGGAGATATAAACCTTATTTGTCCCAGAACACAATCATACATATGGCTAATAATTTGAAACAAAACAATTTAGGTAAAAAATCTACATTTAAACCACTTGGTTTTAAAGTCTGTAGCTCAAATATCCAGAAAGTTTCATTCCTCGAAATGGCTTTAATTCTGTCCCCTCCTCTCCAATGTGCCTCCACCCTATCGATACCACTAAATTTTAGACCACTCGGGTCACAATTATGGTAATCCCTAAAATGTCTTGAGAGGCAGTGATCCTTCTTACCTTTTTTAATATTTGCAACATGCTCGTTTAATCTCTTATATAATGGCCTCTTTGTCCTACCCACATACTGAAGTCGACATGGGCATTCTAATAAATAGGTGACATAGGGAGTAGTACAGGTAATAAAATTCTTAATATTATAATCAGTACCTGTACTGCAAGATACAAAACTAGAAAACACCCTTGTGCTAGTATTGGTAACTTTACACATAATACATTTTTTACAGGGGTAAAAACCAGTAAAATCAAACATATGTTTCTTCTTTTGTTTGGGAGGAGAAATAATATTCTTAACTAAAACATCCCTTAACTTTTTTGTTTTCCTATAAATGAATGTAGGTTTCTCCGGGATCTGAGGTCCTAAAACATGATCTTTTTTCAATAAGGGCCAATATTTATAAAAAATGGATTCAACTTCTTTATATTGATTACTATATCCTGAGATGAATGCATATTCCACCTTATTATAATTTTTTTTTTTAGGTACAGGTTTAAATTTCTTATTTCCTATGTAATTCCTTCTTATTTTAAACCTTGTCTTTTCAAGCACCACTGGGTCATACCCTTTTTCCACAAATCTACTCTTAATAATTTCTGTCTGTTCAATATACTCTTTTAAACGCATACAATTTCTAAAAATTCTCAAAAACTGTCCTTTTGGGACAGTTTATAGCTATATAAACAGCTACAGATATAGCAACGTGGTGACGTACTTCCGGTACTTCCGATCCGGCGCCATCTTGGTACTCCAGAGACCCAGCAGTACACCCATGGATTGTGTCTATAATGCTTTGTAAACTTCCAGCTAAAAGTGAGTGTGCACTTGGCGTTTTATGCTTACAAATAAATGTAAGAAGCAGTGTTACACTATGGAGGATTTCTTGTGTTCTCATTGCATGGTCCATATATATATGAGTCAATAAGCTTATATACTGGTGTCTGGTCATGGAGGATAAGTGGAAGGAGGAGGAGTGAGTCTTTTTGGAGCCAACAAAGTTACTTCTAACTTGGATAACTAGCAGGATCCTGGAGTGATCCAAGAGGCTTTTTGACCCCTGCGGGTCGCAGGGGGAAGGTGAGCGGGCACGCTAGCCACTATAGGATTCTCACCCATCACCAGCACTTACAAGTTGTGCATTCTGTTTTGAGTTCCACATGGTCAAAATTGTTCTACTTGTGGACATTTATCACTATTTATTACCAGTGTGTTGCAAGCACTATACTAAAGATATTATTTGCACGTATATTATAATCACTTATACAGTGATATATATTTCACCACAAGGAATCACTGAGTGTTATAATCACCGAATATTTTATTTGTTTATTTGTATAAATATTTTAATTGGTTCACAATAAGGTTAAGCACTTTTGGATATATGTTTCAATTTTAGCAGCGCTACACCACACACACATCAATCGGAAACCTTCCTTGCCATCAGAAGCATAGCCAGTGGCACTGATCACTCGGGAAAAAGCTGACAGGCTGATTGTACACAAATGGATTGACTTGTGTACAATCAGCCTGCCCATCCATGGATCAAAATTGGGTTGGTCTCTGCTTAAATGGTCAAATTTTGAGTCCATGTATGGCTTAACTTGATGCTAATCAATTTCTACCAAACATACTTTAAGTCTATATTTTGAACATAATGGGAATAATAGGGAATATGGGTAACAAAACTAAAAAAAATAACTTTTTCTTCAAAGAGAAACTTCAATACCCTTTTCAACCCCCCCCAGCACCATCATTATGGTGCATGCACAGATGTTCCAAAGGGCTCTGCCTGTCTTCCAGGTCCTGGCAGAGTGCTTCGACACATCTGCGCTCATGCAGAAGATTTCCTGTGCATGCGCAAAGATGGCAAAGCTTTGGGACTTCTGTTACAGCCCATCTTTGCATGAGTTGTGCATGTGCAGATGTGCTGGGAAAACTGTGCATGGATGTGCCACAGGACTCATTTGGGACCCAAAGCCCTGCAACACATGCAGAATCTGGATGAAGTAGCAGCGGGGCACAAACATCAATATCGCCTAGGCGAGAAATTTTTTTTCATATCAAAAATGTTTTAAATAATAAACAAATATACCCAATTGGGAGAGAGGGAGGGTAAGGAGGCAGGGTAAAAGTCTACTTTATGTTGAAATAAATTAGATTGGGATGCTACTGTATGTAACCCATGCAAAATTTGAAAGCTAAAAAATCAATTACACATTCAAAATGTGATGCCAGGATACTGTGTTGCTGATGTTGTCCATGACATTTAGACTGTTCCTTCACACCACATACTGTACAGCTTATAGGCATCTCCCAAACATGCAATTTAAAGGATTGATTTTTTCATATCACCATGAAAGTCACATTAAAAGGACCATCTACCCACTGTAAGTGTTCTGGAAATTAATACTGAAAATTTTATAGATAGGCAACTCCTATCCTCATATTGATTAGTGGTTTTAAATTAATAATAACTACTGCAGTATTTCAGACATTTTTTATTGCTTTGTTAAATGTCCTCCATTACAGTGCCGAATTCCCCATACTGCTTGCTTTGCCTATAGCTTTGCCTATGAGCCTTAAAAAATAGCCACAATTCAGTTTTAAGATCAGCCCTTCCCCCATAAATTTCTATAAGATTCACTGCAGGGGCGGACTGACAACTCATGAGGCCCCCGGGCAATAGGGGATCATGGGGCCCCTGTGTCCTTGCCCATACTCAAAAAAGCCTATGAAAAAGGTACCAGGGGCATCTCATGGTGCCCCCTACTGGCCTCGGGCACTCGGGCAGTGCCCGAGTTTCCAAATGGTCAGTCCGCCCCTGATTCACTGTTATGTTCAGGTTTTGTATATTACAAACAGGAGTTGATGTACCCTCTGCAAATCCAACACAGGCAGATTTGTTCATTCCTACTCATTAGCTGAGAAGGTTGGATCAGGTTGACAGTAGAGACTGCGGCTTGACATAAAAGCAATGGTAGCTGCTGTATTTCTTGCTGCTCAGGTTTTATTAATTTTACCAGTTTAACTTTTAGGAGGTGACAAGTTTACTTTAAGTTAACATTTCTGATTTCTTATACCACACAAGTTAGAATTATGTAGGTCATCTACTTAATAACTAACTATGCACTATTAGGTATCAGTACACAATACGAGCTTTTGTTATGGTTCTGGTTGAAAGTTTCAGCTCCTGTAAATTTTAACACATCAAATTTGGTTGCAACATTTGCATAGATACATAATGGGTACAAAGAGGTACAACTGACATGAATATTTTGCAAAGGAGATTAAGTCATTACCAGGGAATTAACTCATATGTTTAGAAAATAAATTCATTAGAATGCACACAGGAGCATTACAAGGCTTTGCAATCAAAGGAGCAGAGTTTTCTCTTGTTGGGAAGAAGTGAAAAGGATCATAAAATCTGCACAAAGGTGAATCCATCAGCCTGTAAAAATGATGAACATGCCAGTTTTTTACTGTCTGTAATCCATGGTTTACCAGACCACATGGCTTGTATTTGTAGTTAAACAGAGATACATTCATTTTTTTGATATTTTATTAAAGTTAGCTAAAATAGAATTATTTTTTTTACCATGCTGATTTCATAAACACAGCACAAATGACAAAAGTATAATGCTGTAATTATTATTATTATTTATTTATTTATTTATTTACTTTTGTTCAGCATTTGAATCTACAATGAGAACAAAGAAAATAAGATACCAAAGGATCCATTTGTATTGTTATCTGTATCCTTGAAAGGTGCCTGTTCATAAGATGTTCATAAGAAATCTGATGGGAGCTGTATGAGTACTACTGAACCTTCATAGCCTAGAAGCTATTCAAGTTCCCAGCAAAGGGCGTAGAACTGGAAGGGTGCTGGTGTGCCTGCTCAGTGAGCCCTTCTCCCCACCTCAATATACAGGAAAACCCCTATGTGAGACAGCAAATAAGTCACAATAGGGGGGATTAGTAACATGAAAATAAGATCCTTGTCAAATACTTTATTGAAGTAGATTATTAACAATTTTACTACGAAGAAAAACCAGGATAAAATACAATCAGTAGACAGTTTGTTACAAAAGATGTCTGGCAATGGAAAATAAAATTAATGACATGTGTTGGCTACAGTTAAGCCAAAGCTCAGTAAAAGAGACAAGAGGGGTAATGTGGGTAAGCCATGAGAGTATTGCATCTGTCATAAATACAGATAAAAATAGACATAGTCTAGAGGAGCATACTAGCGACATTTAAATGATAGGTACTCAATGTGGTACAAGCAGATTGCACCTTGGTTAACTGGTAGGTAATATACCAGAAGGGGAGATTGCAGTATGCCTTAGGTCTCCAGGAATGTAACCTTGTAGGCACCAGAGGAGGAAAGAAGAAAAAAAGAAAAGATCCTATAGAAAATGCCATTTTATGGGGTTGATTTACTAAATCTGGAAGGTGCAAATCAGCTTTCAGATTTTTTTGTCAAAGCTTAATTGAACAAGCTGAAGTTAGAAGCTAATTGGCTACCATGCACAGCTGCACCAGATTTTGCTCTCTCCAGGTTTAGTAAATCAACCCCTATTTATATTAAATGGAATTGTACATGATTATCCTTTAAATGTATTCACAATTTTTCTTTCCTTTGGACTGTCATGTGGAAGATCAGGAAGGGGGGGGGGAGAGATTTCTGAAATGGGAGGGATATCCCTTCTATTCTTGTTCTGGTGGCAACTTAAAATTTTGGATTTACTTTTACTAGCATTCCTAGTGACATGGGTGGTCAGACCTCTTCGAACAAGCCAATGAATTTGCATGCCAGTCTCTTCTCATTGATAAGCTCCCTTATCTTTCCCAATTTTGGCTGAGAGTTGCCCCAACCTTTCAGGACCCTCCTAATCATGAAGCACCTAATCAGATCATATTCACAAGCTAGCCTTGAAAAGAAAGATATCACTGATATCAACCCAGTGCCAGATTACCAAATAGGCTAAGTAGGCACCAGCCTATGAGTCCCACATCGTTTAAGGGACCCATAACAACAAATCAAAATAATATTGATTTGATCTTGGAAGAAAATTAAGCTTTCTTAAATTGTTTACAGATGAAAGAAAGTAGGCAACTCAAAGAATTTAAAATTTTACAGTAAAGCCCACTTTGGCCATTCTCTTCTGTATGCTGTCCAAGTCCTTAGTGTCAACAACTGCATGATCAGGTCCTCTAGGGTGGGATTACAGGCTTCCAACTATGTTCCAGCAAAATAAGTTATGCCGTTTTGCATAAGGGGCTAGCTTGTAAAATGCATCCCAATTACTTTTGGACAATGCCTTCACTATGGAATTATTGATTCCCAAGACATGCTTAGCGATGAATGAAATATTTTCTCGCATGCATCTCAGGACTAGACGCCTTAACATCTTTACCACCTCCTCTGTACCTAGTGACAGATTATCACATGTACAACACTTATATTGTCTGTCCAGAACTCAATTTTCACATCCCTCAGCTTCACTCTCCAAACCTCAACCAACCATTAGAATTGGGAATAGTTATGGCCATGTTAAGTTTCTTTTCAGACCCACCTTATCCCATTTTTTGGGCTACTTCCCTGCACATCATATCCACATAAAGACGACTCTGAGCCAGAAACCCCTGGCCTCATCCTTTAACAGTTTTGAGCTGGCTTTCCTGTTCCACAGCACAATTCCATTAAACCTACTCAAACTTCCTGGTGCCAGTGACAAAAAACCTTTCCCATAGATATCAGCCTAACCAGCTCCACAGTTCCTTCAGTGACACCTTATTAGCGCCACCGACCATACTTACCTTGGTTAGAAGGTCAGATGCTTTCCCTTCTGGTAATCTGCACAAGCTCCCCTTTATTTCTATTTCAATGCCTATGTATAGCAGGCAGGTGATCAGATTTAAGGTTTTCTTGTCTGCCACAGGAATACTAAAGGCTTTGAACATGGACACCACTGTTCTTAGCAGGGCCCTGCATTCATCCATGGTTATTCTGTCTGTTAGCAAAATATCTCGCACACCTTTACCCACTCCCACAGCTTGTCCTACACACCACTACAGGAGGGAGCTAAAGGTCTCAAATAGGAGACAAGATATTGTAGACATAGATCTACATCTAGGGGCTTTAAAGGGATTCTTCTCCTCATCTATCAACCCTAGGTGGCACAGGTATGCCTAAATTTGCATGCAAAACCTTTGTTACAGCATTCTCATTATACAGAATGCCCAGCAGTCCACTTGTCTTGTAAGTTGAGATTGGCTGCCTTGCTTTTGAGCCACTAAACTGTCTTTCATTTTAAGTTCTTCATTCTGCACCAGCCTTAACAAAAGTCAAGATCTTTTTCTTCAAAGCAGAGCTTTCCCTTGCTTGTCACAATCTTAAGTCTAATAGTCCTCTCATAATCTAGCCCTTTCTCTCATAAAACCACTCTGTGTCACTGATCAAGTACAGATACCTTATTAGGTCTACGCACTGCTCAGGCTACAATCATGCTAAAAAAACCATAAAGCCATTGAGCTATAATCTTTTTCCAAGCCTTCTGTGCACTTGATTCCTGCAGTTATTCTTGCACTGCCTCCCTTGTTAGAAAAAACATCTTCATCTATTTGTCCTCCAGAATTACTTAACTACTTTCCTAAAAAGGTGAATGTTGCTGAAAGGAACATTGCATAAGTGTCCCTGTTGCCTTGAACCTCTTTCCCAGCTTATTAACTCCCTCATCCCTTTCTCTTTCTGATCTCATAACTCCTTTTTTGCTTTTTAGATTAAAGAAAAAATAATTGCTTAATATTACCTTCCCTCAGAAATATCCTCATTAACATCAGGGATCTTTATTGAATTCGGAATTGACCAGACCAAAATTCACTATGCTGTCCTTATCACTTGTCTCCCTTTGGAGTAGTCCATCCTCATCACTCCTGATGGTCCCTTTTGGATTCCTCTACTCTTCCAGCACACTCCTACAATTTGAAACAGAGGTACCACAGTACTCTCTTCCAAAACAATTATTGTATGCAAGGGTACCATCTCTATCTGGGTCCCCTACTGTTGGTTCCACCACTGATTGCAAAGTAACACTTTCCCACATTTACTGAGGTCTGGAGAAAATTCCTTTGCAAAGTGCCTCTTCCCTTGCAAAGTAGTCTTTCTTGGACTTCTGCTTGGGACACCATAAACCACGACTGTTGGGACTACACCCAGCATTTGATAATGTCCACAAATTACCATATTTGACCATTTTGTTTCTAACACCTTAACCCCCCCCCCATATTGATTAATGTTTGTTTAAAGAAAAAACTAAATTATGTATATAGTAACCTATGTTTGGCATACTGGTCCATAAAGGCCAGCTTAGATACTGTATGTAATTGTATGTAAAAAATCCTGCCTATCATTTAATTTCTGAAAGTGTACTTAGCCTTTCACTTCTAACCAATTGTATGGATGTTATAAAGATGTCAGAACTTTGAGGATATCTGCTGGAAAAGTTATTATACTGGAGTATAGGATGAAATATTAATAACACAATGAATATTCAAATGAAGACAGTTAGGACACTCGTGCTTTGTGATTTTTTTTCATTCACTACAATGCATTTGTCAAACAAAAGAAAAATTTCTTTTCTCTTAGCATTGAAATTATATAATTATTATAACTAGGAAAGACCTAAGAAGCTCTAAACAATACTCTTAAATTACTAAAAATTAATGAGTGATTTTGATCAGTTTTATTAGCAGTTTGCCCTTCCAAGTGAATGCAGAAATGAAACTTATAATAGGTCAACCCCATGGTTGACACAAATATTATTTACTGATTGTGCAATTTACTGCATTTTAAATGTACACTAACCAACTAGGATCTAGAAAATCTTAAACTAACAGCTATGAATATACTGGTTTAACAAGAGGCATTGCAGAATTAGCAACACCTTCTTAGTCAATAACACTATGAGGTCCAACTCTGATCTTGGATCAAGAATGCATTTCTGACTAATCTTCATTAGTTGTACATGTATTGAACGTCAACTGCATAAACACTATATTGAAATTGTCCTAGCCTACTTGCAATGAAGTCCAAGTAACATTCAATTTTTAGGTGTGGTACTTTGCTCAGAATGTACAGAAAATGTGCCAGTCACTTTAGTAAATTTTAAAATAGATTAGACAAATTTGTTGCACATAGCAATATGAAAAAGAGGATGAGGTCTGAATCAGAATGCCCCCAACATACACATGTAGGCAGGTGCAGTTAGTCTCTTCAAAATTAGGTGGCTCTGTACCAGAATAGTATTTGTTTCAACAGGTAGTGACACTAGGTGTTAGTCCTCTTTTAGGTAGAGCTCTCACTCAAGTGATGTCAGGGGTGAGTCAAAACCCACATATCAGCTATGGGGGACACAGAGAGTCTTGGGGAATGTAAGCTGAACACCCCACACCTGTGAGCATGTAGCCAACAAATGTGGGCCCTGGACAGGGCAGGGGGCTGGGTGGACTAGACCTGTATGCAGGAGGAGCTGGCTGTAATCATTCTGTTCCTTAAGGAGGTGGCTGGTAGGGGGGATTGAAAAAGGCCTTTTAGGCCATGCTAGAGATTCCTGTGTAAGGCTGCTTCCCTGGAGGGTCCTCAGGAGAGATGTACCTAGCTGGAGGTGTCTACAGAGAGCACAGTCTTGTGAATACTGATGGCCCTGGGCAGAGGAGAGATTGTAGAGAGATGGCTGTTATGGTGCTGTACTTGCTTTCACCTGTGACTACAGTGGACCGTGATTGAATATGTATGTCAAGTGACTCCAAAATGTTTGTCCTTCTGATGTGACTGTAATGTCATTTCCTGAACAACACCAGTAAAGCACAGTGAAGCCATTTCTTATGTGGACGTTCCTTCATTCGGATACAAAAGTCTATGGCTGGAAATTTCATGAGTAGGCCTTCAGCAACAAGCAGGGCACACGATAGCAGAGGGGTAGGCCTCAGCAGGTGGGATAGTGTTCTAGCAGGGCTGGAGCGGGAGTAGGAACTACAAAGCCCCTCTTTCATGCTGCAGCCTAAACCTATTCACAGACTGTACTGGATAGACTCTTATAGTGCTTTGGCTTCTGGGTAATTGAGTCTATAGTGGTATTCCAATTTTTATCTTCCAAGGCAGGCAAACAGGTTTCTGTGCAAACTTCCCACCCATCCACATCTCCTGTGTATACTTCCTACTCAACCACTTTTCCATAACCCTAGCTTGTTTCCACTAGGCGTGACTCTCTATTTTCTATTAGCTTACACCTTCAGGAGTTCCTCCCAAGAGGGGAGATCTGTGCTTCTTTCCATCTCTAGTCCCAAGGCCTGGTGAGAGAGACAGATTTCTAGGATGACATCCTTGCAAGGCATAAGCCCAAGAGGGAAGAGGCAGAACAGGAAGAATCTCAGATATCTAACAGATCTTTCAGCATGCATCAGCAAGTTCTAAAGGCCCATTGATCGGCTAAGCTATAAAACCCTCATAACACAGGGAAATATTCTCTGTCATGCTGGAGCAAGTTCAAACACCATGTTGTAGAGAAAATACACTCTTTTTTAGAGAATTACAGCTGTTTAAGTGTAGTTAAGCTGAATAAAGCCCTGCTGGCTACTGAATTACAATGCAAAAATGAATTTAGCAAAAAACTACGTTGTTAACAGTACTTGCCTTTTTACTCTTTGTTGCTTCCAATAATTCTTTCAGGAAAAATAGTTATTTTGAACCTAAGTTATTCTGTTACCATTTCCTCCCATTTATCTCTTTGCTAAGTCTGATGGAATACATAAACAAATGTACTGTTTATATAATATACTGTAATACTGTTTACTTTTAAAAATTAATTTGCAGGGAAGACATATTTGGTCTTCACTTTACCTTTTAATGTGAAATGTATAAATATATATTAAATGTGTATATTGACAATAGTATAGTTGAATAGCTGAATGGAGAATAAGGTGTTAACTAGGGTTGATTACCATAAACAGGTAATAAATGGTTAAACAGAAGAACATTTTATTAAAAAAAAAAAAGAAACTTTTTTTTTTTTTTAAGTGTTACTAAACCCAGAAACCTGCATCCACTATATCAGGTCTCCCGCAGTACACAGAGCATGGAAATGTAATTATTTTAGTAAATATAAACTGCTAAATACCTTTTCTCATCAGCAGTTTGAGCAGTCTTGTGGCTTCTATCTGTGTCCAGCCCAGCACTAGCTAAAGCGTGTAGGAGGAGTTTTCTTTCTGCTCTAGGAGGATACAGAACCCCTGACCTCTGTCTGGACAGTGCTGATTGGCCCTGTGCTGATCACCTGCACTCTCCCAAGAAAAAAAAACCTCTCTAGCAATATACACCAAACCAAGCATGTGCACTCCTACGGGTCAGTGTGGAGATAAGTGATGGTTGCTTGAAAAAGCGGTGGAACAGAGAAGAAAGGATCAAACAGCCTTTTTACACAATGCAGAGGATTAACCCCTTAGGTTCCACAGTGAGTATAACAAGCATGCATTACTGCATACACAGGCTGATTTTACTGTTGTGGGTTTAGTAACACTTTAACTTGTCGAGTTGCTCTAACTGTCATCATCTGCAGATTACAGTTTATTTCTTTGATCTGCAGATTAATGAAACAGGATAGAAACGAAAGTAATAATGTTACTTTGTATCTTTCTATTTCTAGTCTGAACAGTGTTGTTGATAAACACTGAGTCAGATAGCTTTTATTCCGACTTTGATTAGTCAGAGCTGGGAATTGCTGGGTAGAGGGAGAGGTAAGGGAGGACTGGACATGCTACACACTAATGGCCAATGGCTCCTGGTTTTTGTCTCAGCCAATGAGGAGGCAGAGACCCGGAACAGCCGAGGATGTCATTCACATTGCTGGATCGCGATGAGGCTCAGGTAAGTATCGAGGGGGCTGGGGGAGCTGCTGCACACAAAATCTTTTTTACCTTCATGCATAGAATGCATGAAGGTAAAAAACCTTCAGTCTTTACAACCCCTTCAACTGCATTAAAATAGCAAACAATTATCCTGTGGTGCACAGATCCTATTTGCTGTGTTCATGTGGCCAAGATATCCTCCCTTTCTAATCCTGATCATTGAAACAGGATTACCAATGCCCTTGATGTCACAGGTATGTAACTTCGCTTATCCATGCGATTAGAGCACATTATCCATGATTGTAGTGGCAGCACAGGCCCACGTACAAATAAACAACTGGATAATACAAACAACGAGGGATATTTGCATGACTGTCATAAAAATATTACATGACCCTCACCTTCTATATATTTACATTTTTTAGTTAGTTGCTCCTTGTAAATGAAACCATAATGTATATAGTATAAGTTTTGATCACTTTGCTGATCATTTGTCTTTGCTGCTAATTGGAGGGGTAATTCAAAGGGAAGCTAAACCCTTATGGCAGTTGGTGATGAGCATGAAAGAATCTAATGAACAAGCAGTTACTATGAAATCTCCTGTTTGAATGCCTCTGGCTAACTAATGACGTTAGTATTTCCTAGCTCCTTAGGTTGAACAGTGATGACTCAGAAACAGGAAAATAACGAATGGACACCAAAATATTTTTTTTTTCGTCAGCAGCTTAGGCCTGGGGCAGTAAACCTGGATCAGCTTCAGATACTGTATTAGGTGAACAGTAAAATTACTTCATATACAGTATATCTAAAGGCCATACCCAACCATGCAGGATCTTAAAAGGTATGATTGCTGAAATATAAAAACACTTTCATCACCACAGTATTTGATATCTTTTTTTCCTTCCACAAGTCACAGGAATGCAATGTTCTGGATAAAATAAAAACATAATATTTGATCTTTTTTGTGACAGATGCAGCTTCTTGTAGAAGCTTAGCAAAATAAACACATTCAAAGTTTAAATATTTGCTGGTAAAAATATTGTGATTTTTCATGGTTCTTGCTAAAAAGATCTCAACTTCGCAGATACTAAAAGCTTTCTTGAAATTTGACTATGCTAGCCACAATTAACCCTAGAGCTGGTATTCATGTCTATAGATGGTGCTATGGGAGGGGTGCCTAAAGTCTAAGACAGTCAGGATATTTGGGTTTAGGTCTCTTAGCAGCTCCTGTGTGAACAAAGCCTGCAAACATTTATTCATTTTATCTAGTATTAACATAAATAAAAAACATAAACACCTTCAATTTAAAAACATGTTTTGTGTCATAGAAAACAGGACCCACAAAGGGTTATTTACTAAAACTGCATGGTGCGCAAATTGGTGCAGCTCTACATATAAACCAATCAGCTTCCAGTTTTTATGGCCAAAGCTTAAAGTGGCTGTAAAAGCTGAACGCTTTTTACCTTCAAGCATTCATCAGGATAACAGTTATGAAACTCTTTTACAAAGAATCCCATATTTTTGCCATATATATATATATATATATATATATATATATATATTAGTAAATAATGATAGTCCATCTAAACTTAATATTTTTTATTTGTATTTTGTAAAATTATTTAAAAATGTATTTTAGATTATTAGGAGATACTAACCCCCCCCCAGAAAAAATTAAAGATATTACAGCCTACCAATTCATAATTGTAGTAGCTTGTTCCTTTATTTTCACCAGGTGATCCAGTCGTAAGTCTCTTATTTTTTAACTTCTTTTAACAGACTAAGCTGACCTGAGAAAGCACCAGTTAGAGTATTGACAAAAATGTCACAGGAGCACATTCAATGGTCAGCTTTTATTCATTCACTCTAAAACAAAAGCAAAAAAAAAATGTTGCTGTAACTTCCTAAAAAGTGTCAGCAGGAGTTCAACTTTAATTTGTCAAGTCAAGTCACTAGTCTAATAGTTGCTTCCAACAATATTCACTCTCCAGACTGACAGTGCTTTTGACCAAAGGTGTCTTCGTTGCTCCTCCAGTGGAGTGGAAACATCCTAAAACAGAAAAAGTGTTACTGGCTGAATTACCAAGTGAAAATGAAGGAAAAATTGAAAAGACTGCAGCCAGCACATTACGGATTTGTAAGCTGTATTATACATAATTTTTGGGGGGCTTCAAGCTGCTTTAAATATATATTTCATAAATTCTTGGGAAACCAATACCATAAAAAGAGAAGCATGATTGCCCTAAAAAAAACACCATCACTGGTAATTACAACATTGCTGCTGAATTACTAGGCCCTTACTGTATAACAAATATTCTGGTTAATATGAGATAAACAGTTATGGGAGCAGAACTGGTTTATATAATGGCTTTAAAAATCTATATACAAAGATAAAAGACCATTTACAATGACAACTACCTATTTTTCACTCAGCATCTTCTGTTCACAATTCCTATGATTCATTTCTTGGGTCTCGCTGCTTTTTGGCTCCTTCTGCTGGATCCTCCACCAATGCAGATGTCCTTGCAATGTTCACACACCTGATGCAATGTTTTCTTTATAGACTCCAGCATCCTGCCTACCTGCAGAGCTATGTCCTGGGGCGTGTGCTTGAATCTTGATTGGTTGCTTTAGTTTATTAGCCTGTAGGTGTGACTCCCGTTTGCACTTTGACTTCAATTGCTGAATTTGTTTACTTCACAAGTACTCCGAGAACACTTACCTATGAAAAAAACCTTAAACCAACTAACAATTTGTGTTAAAAAAACAGTTAACCACTTTTAGTTAACCACTTACCCTCCAGAGGATTTACCCTTCTTCCTCACCAGGCCATTTTTTGTGATACGGCGCTGCATTACTTTAACTGACACTTGCGCGGTCATGCAAAGCTGCACCCAAATGAAATTTATGTCCTTTTTTCCCACAAATAGAGCTTTCTTTTGGTGGTATTTGATCACCTGTGCAGTTTTTAATTTTTGCACTATAAACATAAAAAGATCGAAAATTTTGAAAAAAAAACCAATGTTTTCTTTTTTCAACACAAAAATAATTTGCGTTAGTAAATAAATATTACAATTATACCTGTGAACAAAGAAAATATAAAAATATTATCCATGTGAGTAATAATTATAAATACATCATTTAAAAAAAAAAAATTTTCATATAAAAAAAAAATAAAAGTGTCCAAAAACAGTCCAAATTAAGATGTGTAGTACAAATCTGAAGAAAAGTGCACAAAAAATGTGACAATCCACCACCAAAAACACTAAGTAAACTCACCAGAGCTATAAAAAACTGAAGCATATATTGCTCTGGGGGCGATGGTATTAGCAGAGTAATGAACCACTCATGGATGTGTCTTCAGGGAGTAATATTCTGCAGAACCCAGCTCCAAGCAGACCAATTTCAATGAAGCAATGCTCTATAATTAAATACCACTGAGGAAATCCACTTCTCCAAGAGATCACTTTAATCGTATCCAAAAGGGGTAATACCAGACACTCGGAAGAAATAACAAAAACTTCATGGTGCAGTATTATTAAAAAACAGCTTAATTTATTATGCACTCATTGCACTTATCTCAAAGGGTGTCCCAGCCGACACCAGCATTAACAGCATATAGGAATCACAATGAAAACGAACCCAGCCACTCGGCACATGCGCAGTAGATTGCTCTAGTGTATATATATATGTATATAAAAAAAATATTTTTTTTAAAATTATGTACTTAAAATTATTACTCACATGGATAATATTTTTATATTTTCTTTGTTCACAGGTATAATTGTAATATTTATTTACTAGCGCAAATTATTTTTGTGTTGTTTTTTACACTTTATTAATTTATGGTGGATTTTGCAGCTGGTATATCAGTTAGTGACCCACATTTTTCTCTCTCCATAGGCGCCATTATATTTATTTACTTATATAATGTTTATTTTTTGTTTTTATAAAACATATCCAATAAAAAATTTAAAAAAACAACTTTTTTTCATAAATTTAGGCCAAAATGTATTCTGCTACATGTCTTTGCTAACAAAAATCCCAATACATATATATTAATTGGTTTACGTGAAAGTTATAGCGTCTACAAATGTGGGAAATATACAGGAATTTGTATTTATTTATTTTACTAGTAATGGCAGTGATCAGTGACTTATTGTGGGACTGAAGCGAGCATTCTGACACTAATACAGTGATCAGTGCTAACAAAAAGCACTGTCACTGTACTAATGACACTGGGCAGGAAGGGGTTAACATCTGGGGCAATCAAAGTGTTAACAGTGTGCTGTGTTGTTAGAAAAGAGCAAAAAAGGGCACACTCGCCTCGTGCATAACAAATAACAAATAATAATAATAATAACAAATAATATTTGATAACAAATAATTTATTGAGAAGGCCAAAAGTGTTTACTCACAAACCAAGAGTCATAAATAAAAGCAAGGAACCAATGTGACAGTCCCAGCAAGTGATGGTCTTGCGACAGGGTGTGATAACATGTTTCGGGAGGCGAACTCCCTTCCTCAGAGCTTTGAGCTCTTTTCCAATACTATCAAGGTTCCCAGGTCTTTAGAGGGCTGCACCTCAGTGAATGACTGTTAACATGTCCCTGGGACGTTTATGGACCTGAGCTCTGGTTTTGCTTTTCCTTCTTGTGTGCTGTGTTGTGTTTTACATAATGTGTTGTGTGTGTTTTACAGTGTAAACATGCTGCTTTGTATTGCTCTGCCCTGCAGCAGTACTTCTGCTAGGAAGAAAGTGGTTAAAAGATACGTTCACCTTTCCTAATATGTTACATGTTACACCCATATTCACAGTGTAAAATGTAACATGTTATGATCAGATCGTCCCTCGATCCCCACTTTGACAGCTAGTGGGGGTTCTTCTCCCCCTCCCCGCTAGCTGTCAATTTTTTTTTTAAATACGGCCATGCGGGGCTCCACCCATCCAGCTGCATCACTCATTCACAGTCCTCTGTGAATGAGAGACTACAAGTCCGGACAGCCTTAGCGGCTGTTGGCTTGTAGTCCTCAATGAATTACCACGGCACCGTGAGAGCTGTGGCAGTTGATTGAATTTTCCTGTCAGTATATCTGCTTGCTCAAACATCTTGTACGAGTAAGCAGATATACTGACACATCTGCAGGAGACCTGCATGGCACCAGCGATCTGCTGATCACTGGTGCAATGGCCCCTGCAGACAAAAATAATAAATGTACAGTTTTTTACCTGCAAAAAAATGTTCATTTATTATTCTTTACAAAAAAGTGAATTTACCCTTTAAACAAAACTTGCATTCCTGTGCCTTTAAGGAGGAATGGCTGCCTCCAGACATATTTTCCCTTAATACATGCTGGGAAATACATTTTGTTTTGTTTGCTCTTTACAAATCTCTTCCGTGTGTACCTTACTCTTAAAGCTAGGTATAAATTGGGGTGGTTGACATTTTTGTTTAGCTTGCCAGGATTGGCATGGAGCCACATTGGGGTTGAATTACTAAAATTGGAGAGTGCAAAATTTGGTGCAGCTGTGCATGTAGCCAATCAGCTTTTAACTTCACCTTGTTTAGTTAGGCTTTGACGAAAACCTACAAGCTAATTGGTTTCTGTGCAGAGCTGCACCAGATTTTGCACTCTCCTGTTTTAGTAAATGAACCCCATTGCATGTGTTCAGCTGTCATTGTGCTGTGCTGGGCTTTTTGAGTGTTGCTGCTCCTTTAGGGAGGAATTAGCTGCCTCCAGGTATCCCATATGGAAGAAAAATCTATTTGAAATATATTTTAAAAATATTCTTCCCAAATATATTGACATATATTTGAAATACTACAATTCTGGCCATATTCAATTTATTTCAATATACTGTATATATATATATATATACACTGCATGTTGAAATGTGTTTTTAAACATATAAAAAAGTAATTTTAACATATAATTTTACATGTATTTGTAAATGCATTCCAAAAATGTAGATTTATATTTTTAAAGACATACACTTTTTTTGAAAATGTAGTTTTAAAAATATTTTTCATATAATGTGTAATAAAACAGTATTTCAACATACAGTATACATATACATATATTTTTGGCCATATTCAATATATTTCAATGACTAAATAAATAAATATATATACAGGTGAAACTCGAAAAATTTGAATATCGTGCAAAAGTTCATTTATTTCAGTAATGCAACTTAAAAGGTGAAACTAATATATGAGATAGACTCATTACATGCAAAGCAAGATAGTTCAAGCCGTGATTTGTCATAATTGTGATGATTATGGCTTACAGCTCATGAAAACCCCAAATCCACAATCTCTGAAAATTAGAATATTACATGTAATCAATAAAACAAGGATTATACATAAAACAATATCAAACGTCTGAAAAGTATAAGCATGCATATGTACTCAGTACTTGGTTTGGGCCCCTTTTGCAGCAATTACTGCCTCAATGCGACGTGGCATGGAAGCTATCAGCCTGTGGCACTGCTGAGATGTTATGGAAGACCAGGATGCTTCAATAGCGGCCTTCAGCTCTTGTGCATTGTTCGGTCTCATGTCTCTCATCTTTCTCTTGGCAATGCCCAATAGATTCTCTATGGGGTTCAGGTCAGGCGAGTTTGCTGGCCAATCAAGCACAGTAATCCCACGGTCATTGAATCAGGTTTTGGTGCTTTTGTCAGGTTGGCAGGTGCCAAGTCCTGCTGGAAGCATGAAGTGTTTCAAAATCTCCTGGTAGATGGCTGCGTTGACCCTAGACTTAATGAAGCACAGTGGACCAACACCAGCAGATGACATGGCTCCCCAAATCAACACAGACTGTGGAAACTTCACACTGGACTTCAAGCATCTTGCAGTGTGTGCCTCTTCATTCTTCCTCCGTACTCTGGGTCCTTGGTTTCCAAATGAGATGCAAAAGTTGCTCTCATCAGAAAAGAGGACTTTGGACCACTGAGCAACAGACCAGGTCTGTTTTTCTTTAGCCCAGGTAAGACGCTTCTGACGTTGTTTGTTGTTCAGGAGCAGCTTGACAAGAGGAATACGACATTTGAAGCCCATGTCCAGGATCCGTCTGTGTGGTGGCTCTTGATGCACTGACTCCAGCCTCAGTCCACTCCTTGTGAAAGTCCCCAACACTTTTGAATGGCCTTTTCCTGACAATCCTCTCCAGGCTGCGGTCATCCCTGCTGCTTGTGCACCTTTTTCTTCCACACTTTTCCCTTCCACATAACTTTCTATCAATGTGCTTTGATACAGCACTTTGGGAACATCAACTTCTTTTGCAAGTACCTTTTGAGACTTTCCCTCCTTATCAGTGATGGTTTTCTGCACAACTGTCAGGTCAGCAGTCTTTCACATGATTCTGATTCCTACTGAACCAGACTGAAAGACCATTTAAAGGCTCAGGAACCCTTTGCAGGTGTTATGGCTTAATTAGCTGAATAGAGTGGGACACTTTGAGCCTAGAATATTGCACCTTTTCACAATATTCTAATTTTCTGAGATTGTGGATTTGGGGTTTTCATGAGCTGTAAGCCATAATCATCACAATTAGGACAAATCACGGCTTGAACTATCTTGCTTTGCATTTAATGAGTCTATCTTGTATATTAGTTTCACCTTTTAAGTTGCATTCCTGAAATAAATGAACTTTTGCACGATATTCTAATTTTTAGAGTTTCACCTGTATATTTATTTATTTATTCATTGAAATATATTGAATATGGCCAAAATCGTAGTATTTCAAATATATGTTAATATATTTGGGAAGAATATTTTTAAAATATATTTTAAATATATTTTTTTCCATGTGGGATTCCTGCTCTAATTTATCAATTACTATAGCTGCTCCAACATGAAAGCTCTCATAGGCTAGAGTTAGAACCACACAATACAGAGCGGTCTTGATGAGACAGTACAGTTTCCAAATATTTGTATGTGGTTTTGTGTAACTAAAACCTTTTTTTTCTGTTTTTGTTGGCTAGCTGCTAGGTTTACCCTTGCATTGAACTACATTTTTTTTTTTAAATCTGAAAAGAAAAGCAGTCATTGGATTCACTTAGGGATTATTGGGTTATCAGAAATCTCCATATCTCCCCCTATATCTCATTTGTAGTAATCCTTCTAAACCAGGTTCTGTACATTGAGATTTACATTTATAATTACACAATGGAGTTGAATTACTTGAACTGGAGAGTACAAAATCTGGTGCAGCTCTACATAAAAAAAAACATATGTTACTTTGTGCCTCTATTTCCCATCTAAACAGTGTATATAAAAACTGTGGTTGATTTACTAAAACTGGAGAGTCAAAAATCTCGTGCAGCTCTGCACAGAAACTAATCAGCTTCCAGGTTTTATTGTCAAAGCTTAATTGAACAAGCTGAAGCTAGAAGCTGATTGGTTGCCATGCACAGCTGCAACAGATTTTGCACTAACCGGTTTTACTAAATCAATCCCATTGTCTCATAACACAGATCTTTCAGAACACATTATGAAGGACAAGCACAGTGGCTTAATGGTTAGCATTTCTGTCTGACAGTACTAGAGTCACTGGTTTGAATTCCAACCACAGTACCACCTGCCTGGAGTTTGCATGTTCTCCCTGTGCCTGCGTGGGTTTCCTTCGGGTACTCCAGTTTCCTTCCACGCCAAAGACATGCAGGTAGCTTAATTGGATCCTGTCTAAATTGGCCCTAGTATGTGTATGTATGAATGTGAGTGAGGGACCTTAGATTTAGGGTTAAGGACTGAGGTGAATGTACAATATTTGTATGTAAAGCACTGTGTAAATTGACAGCGCTATATAAGTACCTGAAATAAATAATACATAAATAAAGACACACAGAAACTATCCTTTTATATTCTAACTTTGTCCCTATAGTCCCTCTCTTGACTATAATACTGACCCATAAAACCTGCTGTATGTTCAACAATGGTCAAGTCACTCTACAAAAGTCAGGACAAGTGATTATAAAAATTAGTGAACGCTAGATAGTAATTGTGTATCAAATGGTTTAAGTTTTAAAAGTTACTGACATCTGTACTAAAACATTGTAGTACATAACCAATACTCAGTATGGCAATGAGTAAAAACAAGAAGCACTGATTTTTATATATACCAGCAGAGCAAACAAAAAATGTATTTCCCAGCATGTACTGGTGATGCAGTACTAGGAGTTCTGTCTGAAAGTGCACCCAGAAACATGTGCTACTTAATGGCTTTAATGTAAAGGAAGAGTTTTATTTATTATCAATTCAATGGCTATGAGACAGGAAAGCATAAGACTGATGAAGGTCTTCAAGGTCCCAACCCAGCTTTGATCAAAGCTGATAATAGGTTAATTAATTACCTTTTCTCTAGCAGTAGCCTATTCCATTTTCTATATTTTACTGGGGCCAAATTAGTTCAATATTAATTTTGAATAGCCAACGTGCTTGCAATGCAACCTTTGCTCCTTGCAATGATTTTCTGAATAAACCCACTGAAGATTAACTCTATCGCCAATATATTTTAAATTATATTTAATACCTGTGCCTGCAAATTAAAATGATAAATGTATTGGCATTTTTGTTTTACAATGGAATGTTTTAAGTTTTTTTTTTCTTTTTTGCTTTGCCTTGTATTACCTTAATAATGGATTATCTGGTGCCATCAGGTATGTAGGCTGACCAAGAGGGATAATACTTTATGAAAATGTACAAATCATACATTTTATTGTATTAAAAAATGCATATTTTTCATGCTTTTAGTGCAGTTCTGAGTAAATGTATGCACTTAGCTCGGTGTACCAAGGTTGCGCTTGTAATTCTTTTATATAGGGCTTAATATGTGTAGATTTTAAGATTAGATGAAAAAAAAAATATGATAGACACTTTCAAATTGAACTATGTACAAGCGAAAACATTTAACATAAATATAAAATCCTGGATCAGATGTGATGCCCTAATACTGAAAGAAGGCAGGGATGTGAACCATTGAACGTGTCCTGGTATAATTTTACAGAGCAGTTATAGCATACATAATATTCACACATATAGATAGTGGAGCTACAAATGTAACCCATTCCTATTATATATTAAATCCTACAAAAACTGAAAAAGCTCATTAATGTTCTAAATGCTGATGCAGTTTCACCAGTTCACTGAGCCATGCGATAAAATAATTGCTACAATGTTAGTTTTAAAAGAAATGTGTAGTCTTTGTATTTTAGATGTATGCAATATGTGAATGTGATCAGCTTAGAGAAAAACTCTAGTCTGGATAGAAATTACCTGTAAACGGGCATAGTCTATAACAAGAATTCACCTCTTTAATTGTTTTTAGGTTTTGTTTCCTAGAACTATGAAGTAGAATTTAGGTTTAGGTTTTGATTTTTTTATATATAAAAGGAAAAATGTTGCGCTAGCTCCAATAATTTATCTCTGAGTAATAACCAAAGTCTACAGTATATTCTGGTATTCTATGTGTTTTCCGCAATCATCAAAAAAACTATCAACCAATCAAAAACAATAAAACAGCAAAAGTCCATATAATTGAGAATGTAATAGTCCCATATAACTTGGGATGTATATCGCTCCCAAGTCAGTGCTGCAAAGACGTGCTAGTAGTCTGAGATTATTACATTCATGATTTTATGAACGTTTGCTGTTTTGTTGTTTATGATCTGTTGATAGTTTTTTTGATGATTGCTGAAAAAATATAAAACACCAGATTATAGATAATGGGTATTATTCACAAATAAATTATTTGGAAATATCGTTGCACTTGTGAGCAGATAATTACATAAACAATTGATTTTTTTTACTGACATTGGTCAGTAGAAATTTTATTTTTAAAATCACAACGTGAAAATGAATTTGTTACAATGAAAAAACACAAGATAACATATTACATAAGAGTAAACCCTCTTTAAAGGATAAGTTCACCTTTTAACAAAAATAATAAATGCACATTTTTGTGCAGGTAAAAAATGTGCATTTATTATTTTTTGTTTGTGGACCCTCATGGAGATTGCTGGTGCCATGCAGGTCTCCCCCTGACCTGTCAGTACATGTACTTGCTGGTACATCCCGTATGAGCAAGCAGATGCTACTGAGAGGAAGGCTCAAAGAACTAGTTAAATGAAAACTACAAGCTGACAGCCACAAAGGCTGCTGGGACTTGCAGTTTTCCCATTCACAGAACACTGTGGGGATGTGGTCAGGCGGACAGAGCCCCGCACTGTCACATCTTTTTTTCAATATGACTAGAGATGAGCGAATCGAACTTGGCGAAGTGGAATTCGTTTAGAATATTAGGAAAAATTCGATTCGCATCGAATCCGAATTTTAGCAAACTTCGGATGCACGAATCGAATTTTTCCCGATCAGCCGGCAAAAGTGTCACTGCAGAGAGCTCCGCTATTTCTGACAGTTCTCTGACAGTTCTGACAGTTCATTTACAGCGGTTGAAACATTGTATCTATTTGTTTCCATTTAGGATACAGATGTTTTTATTCGGAAATAAATAGATACAATGTTTCAACCGCTGTAAATGTGAAGGAACTGTCAGAGAACTGTCAGAAATAGCGGAGCTCTCTGCAGATACACTTTTTGCTGTACTGGAATTCTTCTTCTTTTCATTCTTCTTCTTCTTTTCATTCTTCTTCTTCTTCTTCTTCTTCTTTTCATTCTTCTTTTCATTCTTCTTCTTCTTCTTTTCATTCTTCTTCTTCTTCTTTTCATTCTTCTTTTCATTCTTTTTCTTCTTCTTTTCATTCTTCTTCTTTTCATTCTTCTTCTTCTTCTTTTCATTCTTCTTCTTTTCATTCTTCTTCTTCTTCTTTTCATTCTTCTTCTTCTTCTTTTCATTCTTCTTCTGCTTCTTTTCATCTTTTCATTCTTCTTCTTCTTCTTTTCATTCTTCTTTTCATTCTTCTTCTTCTTTTCATTCTTCTTCTTTTCATTCTTCTTCTTCTTCTTTTCATTCTTCTTTTCATTCTTCTTCTTCTTCTTTTCATTCTTCTTTTCATTCTTCTTCTCTTCTTTTCATTCTTCTTCTTCTTCTTTTCATTCTTCTTCTTTTCATTCTTCTTCTTCTTCTTTTCATTCTTCTTTTCATTCTTCTTCTTCTTATTTTCATTCTTCTTCTTCTTCTTTTCATTCTTCTTTTCATTCTTCTTCTTCTTCTTCTTTTCATTCTTCTTCTTCTTCTTTTCATTCTTCTTTTCATTCTTCTCATTCTTATTTTCATTCTTCTTCTTCTTCTTTTCATTCTTCTTCTCATTCTCCTTCTCATTCTTCTTCTTTTCATTCTTCTTCTTCTTCTTTTCATTCTTCTTCTTCTTCTTTTCATTCTTTTTCTTCTTTTCATTCTTCTTCTTCTTCTTTTCATTCTTCTTTTCATTCTTCTTCTTCTTTTCATTCTACTTTTCATTCTTCTTCTTTTCATTCTTCTTCTTCTTCTTTTCATTCTTCTTCTTCTTTTCATTCTTCTTTTCATTCTTCTTCTTCTTTTCATTCTTCTTCTTTTCATTCTTCTTTTCATTCTTCTTCTTCTTCTTTTCATTCTTCTTCTTCTTCTTCTTTTCATTCTTCTTTTCATTCTTCTTCTTCTTTTCATTCTTCTTCTTCTTCTTTTCATTCTTCTTTTCATTCTTCTCATTCTTCTTTTCATTCTTCTTTTCATTCTTCTTCTCATTCTTCTTTTCATTCTTCTTCTTCTTCTTTTCATTCTTCTTCTTCTTCTTTTCATTCTTCTTCTTCTTCTTTTCATTCTTCTTCTTCTTCTTCTTCTTTTCATTCTTCTTCTTTTCATTCTTCTTCTTTTCATTCTTCTTCTTCTTCTTTTCATTCTTCTTCTTTTCATTCTTCTTCTTCTTCTTTTCATTCTTCTTCTTCTTCTTTTCATTCTTCTTTTCATTCTTCTTCTTCTTCTTTTCATTCTTCTTTTCATTCTTCTTCTTCTTTTCATTCTTCTTCTTCTTTTCATTCTTCTTTTCATTCTTCTTCTTCTTCTTTTCATTCTTCTTTTCATTCTTCTTCTTCTTTTCATTCTTCTTCTTCTTCTTTTCATTCTTCTTTTCATTCTTCTCATTCTTCTTTTCATTCTTCTTTTCATTCTTCTTTTCATTCTTCTTCTCCTTCTTCTTTTCATTCTTCTTCTTCTTCTTTTCATTCTTTTTCTTCTTCTTTTCATTCTTCTTCTTTTCATTCTTCTTCTTCTTCTTCTTTTCATTCTTCTTCTTCTTCTTTTCATTCTTCTTTTCATTCTTCTTCTTCTTTTCATTCTTCTTCTTTTCATTCTTCTTCTTCTTCTTTTCATTCTTCTTCTTCTTCTTTTCATTCTTCTTTTCATTCTTCTTCTTCTTCTTTTCATTCTTCTTTTCATTCTTCTTCTTCTTCTTTTCATTCTTCTTTTCATTCTTCTTCTTCTTCTTTTCATTCTTCTTTTCATTCTTCTTCTCATTCTTCTATTCATTCTTCTTCTTCTTCTTTTCATTCTTCTATTCATTCTTCTTCTTCTTCTTTTCATTCTTCTTTTCATTCTTCTTCTTCTTTTCATTCTTCTTCTTCTTCTTTTCATTCTTCTTTTCATTCTTCTTCTTCTTCTTTTCATTCTCTTCTTCTTCTTCTTTTCATTCTTCTTCTTCTTCTTCTTTTCATTCTTCTTCTTCTTCTTTTCATTCTTCTTTTCATTCTTCTTTTTCTTCTTTTCATTCTTCTTCTTCTTCTTTTCATTCTTCTTTTCATTCTTCTTCTTCTTCTTCTTCTTCGTCGTGCCCCGTGACTGCCCAAATGAGTGAAGTGTGCGGTGATTCTAAGATCGACGGCACTCATCTGCATGTCATACTGACTGACAGTATTATTTCTCTTCCCCAGCAGACTCCAAGGGCATTTAAATTAAAGGTACAGTGTTCTGCACTAATATAAAGGCTCTCTGAAGCCTAGAAACCCTTTTAATAAGTTAAATTCGCTGCGAATAAATTCGCATCGAATCGAATTTCTCCCGCAAATTCGGTGAATCAGCTGAATCGAATTTTTGAATAATTCGCTCATCTCTAAATATGACAGCTAGCAAGGGGGGAGAAATTTCCCCATTAACTGTCACAGCAGGGAGTGGGGAAAAGTGGAGGCCGGTCTGATCATAACATGTTACACCCTGAATATGGTGAACAGTGAACTTTTCCTTTAATATGACACACATCATCACTGATGCACCAAATTATTTTCTAAGTCATATATTTAACAGCTTGCCATTCGCCCACAGTAATTGTACTGCAAGCGGGTGTCAGCACCAGACTGTACATCTCAATCTTTTTTTCAGGTTCGGCGTGGGCCTGTGCTTGCCCATGCAAACCCATGCTATGATTGGACACAGCATGAGTTTGGCAGCTGATTTCAGCCAATGATATTGGGTGAAGTCAGCTGATTGGTCCTCTGTTTACAAAGCACAGAACTCTGTGTACAAGGAACAGTGATCTGCAAACCAGAGATAATAAACAGCCATACAGTAAAGTAAAAGCATCACATATAACACACACTACACATTGTTAGGCACACAGTTAACTCTTTGATTGCCCCTAGAACCCTTCCCCGGACAGTGTCATTAGTACAGTGACAGTGTACAGTATTATTTCTGCTCACTGTATTAGTATCACTATTGATGTCAGTGGCAGTTAGTCAGTTAGTGTACCTCTCAGCTAGCATCAGCTAGTGCCAATTGCCAGCCACACTATCACAATCCCACTATAAGTTGCTGATCACCATCATTACTAGCATAGTGTCATAGCCATGTAAATTCCAGTATATATTTTGTAGACAAACTTTCTCACAAACCAATTAATATACACTTACCAAAGACATAGCAGACATAACAGAATACATTTTGGCCTAAATTAATGAAGAAATGTTATTGTTTTTATTGGGTATGTTTTATAACAGTAAGAAAATACAGATGCAAGAAAAAGTATGTGAACCCCTTGGGATTACGTGGAGTTTTGCATGTATTGGGCATAAAATGTGCTCTGAACGTCATCTAAGTCACAACAATAGAAGAACACAGTCTGCTGAACATAATACTACACAAACATTAGATGTTGCCATGTTTTAATTGCACATAACATGTAAACATTCACAGTGCAGGGAGGAAAAAGTATGTGAGGCCCTAGCTTAATGACTTCTCCCAGAGCTAATTGGAGCCAGGAGTGAGCCAACCTTAACTCCAATCAGTGTGATGATATTGGATGTGTTGCTGAC
Organism: Staurois parvus; assembly: GCF_062004578.1. Taxonomy (NCBI): domain Eukaryota; kingdom Metazoa; phylum Chordata; class Amphibia; order Anura; family Ranidae; genus Staurois; species Staurois parvus. The sequence continues at coordinate 13,133,242 of NW_028318039.1, read as the reverse complement.
AGCTGTCCTGCCCTTAAAAAACACACACCTGTTTTGGGTTTACTGGTTTCAAGAAGCACTGTCTGATGTGGACCATGCCTCGCAGAAAAGAGCTCTCAGAAGACCTATGATCAAGAATTGTTGACTTGCATGAAGCTGGAAAGGGTTACAAAAGTATCTCCAAAAGCCTTGATGTTCATGTGTCCACGGTAAGACAGACTGTCTACAAATGGAGAAAGTTTAGCACTGTTGCTACTCTCCCTAGGCGTGGTCGTCCTGTAAAAATGACTGCAAGAGCACAGCGCAGAATGCTGCATGAGGTAAAGAAGACTCCCAGAGTGTCAGCTAAAGACCTACAGAAATCTATGGCACATGCTAACATTTTTGTTGACACATCTACAATAAGGAAAACATTAAACAAGAATGGAGTACATGTGAGGACACCACGGAGGAAGCCATTGCTGTCCAAAAAGAATATTGCAGCACGTTTGAAGTTTGCAAAAGAGCACCTGGATGTTCCACAGCACTACTGGCAAAATATACTGTGGACAGATGAAACCAAGATTGAGTTGTTTGGGAAGAACACACAACACTATGTGTGGAGAAAAAAAGGCACAGCACACCAACATCAAAACCTCGTCCCCACTGTAAAACATGGCGGAGGGAGCATCATGGTTTGGGGCTGCTTTGCTGCCTCAGGGCCTGGACGGATTGTTGTCATTGATGGGAAAATGAATTCCAGAGTTTATCAAGACATTTTGCAGAAAAAAAGGTACGACCATCTGTCTGCCAACTGAAGCTCTGCAGAGAATGGGTGATGCAACAGGACAATGACCCAAAGCATACAAGTAATTCAACAAAACAATGGCTGCAACCGCACAGAATACACCTTCTGGAGTGGCCCAGTCAGAGTCCTGACCTCAACCCGATTGAAATGCTATGGCATGACCTTAAGAGAGCGATTCACACCAGACATCCCAAGATTATTGCTACACTGAAACAGTTTTGTGAAGAGGAGTGGTCCAAAATTACTCCAGATCATTGTGCAGGTCTGATCTGCAACGACAGGAAACGTTTGGTTGAGGTTATTGCTGCCAAAGGAGGGTCAACCAGTTATTAAGTCCAAAGGTTCACATACTTTTTCCTCCCTGCACTGTGAATGTTTACATGTTATGTGCATTTAAACCATGGCAACATCTAATGTTTGTGTAGTATTATGTTCAGCAGACTGTGTTCTTCTATTGTTGTGACTTAGATGACGTTCAGAGCACATTTTATGCCCAATTTATGCAAAACTCCACGTAATCCTAAGGGGTTCACATACTTTTTCTTGCAACTGTATGTGTGTGTGTGTATATATATATATATATATATATACAGTATATATACATTTATATCACACAAAAAAATAAACACAGTGGTGATCAAATACCACCAAAAGAAAGCTCTATTTGGGTTAAAAAAGGATAAAAATCTCATTTGCATAGTGTTGCATGACCGTGCAGTTGCCAGGCAAAGCAGTGCAGTGCTGCATAGCAAAAATTCTCTGTTCATGAAGAGGGTAAAGCCTTCCAACTTTCAAGTGATTAATATAAATATTGTGAATTGGAGATCACCTGTGTGTGTTCAAGGGATTTAAAGTGATTGTAGTATAAGTACATATGTATCTGGAAGGTCTATCTTCTGGTCATTTTTGTGGTATGACCTATGCTATGAAGATAAAAGAATGCTCCAAGCAACTCCATGAAAATGTGCTTGAAAATAACAATCAAGGAAATAGGTAAAAGAAAATGTATAAGAAATTAAAAATCCTTTGAAGTACAGTTACATCAATAATTAAACTGTAAATGAAACTTTCTATTTTAGTTTTGGACTTAGTAATGAAGGGGTAGATGTTGTCGGTGTTAGGGAGAGTCATTCTTGCTAATTGACCTGATCATCAATGTCACAAGAATAAAAGTGACAGCAAATCCAACATTCTGAGTTGCTACCAGAATGGGAGTAGAGGAGAAATTTCCCTTAAAAAGATTTTTCCTGTGACAACAGTCTAAAAGCTGGCCATACACTATGCACATATTGTCCATTTCCTGGTAAACCAGTAAAAACTTGCTGCATGGGTGATCCTGTCACAACACTATCACTAAACATCCTTTGATTTAAAAATCACATATGGCAGTGATATTCTGAATGCACTGGTGCTGGCTGTCAAAACACAATTGGGACTATCCCAAAATGCCACGTGTTGGTGCTCTTTCCTGTATGTTCTACGATGTTGCTACTGGTAACCAGTGTGTTATCATTGGGCCAAGTGGTAAGTGATAACCAATAATCCTTCTCTGGGGATAGTTTGATACTAGCACTACTCCTCTCATCCACAAGCAATGTAGTATGTTGTCAGCATAAAAAAAAAAAAAAAAAACAGACATCCCACAGTGTAAAACTGTATACTGGGGATAAATAGTTGAAATAAAACTCACAAAATAAGTGCCTAACTCCTGGCACTGAGTGTGTTCAGCTCTGTTAATTTGTATTGGAAAAAAAAGATGGCCGCCACGATCCAGTGTGCATTCCAAAGTTATGTTTGAGGTTTGATGACGTAACATCCGCCGACGTCACTTCCGCCCTTTGGAACGCACGCTGGAACGCGGCGGCCATCTTTTTCTTCCAATACAAATTAACAGAGCTGAACACACTCAGTGCCGAAGGGTTAAGCACTTATTTTGTAAGTTTTATTTCAACTATTTTTTCTATGGTGACAACATACTACATTGCTTGAGGGAAGTAGTGCTAGTATCAACTAGCCCCAGAGAGGGATTACTGGTTATCACTTACCACTTGACCCGGTGATAACATACTGTTTACCAGTAGCAACATAGTGGAACATACGGGAAAGAGCACCAACACGTGGCATTTTGGGATAGTCCCAATTAAAGCGCTAGTGACCTACCTAGATAGGTGGCCATGGAATGATGGTGAGTGTAAATCCATGTGGGGCACCAGTCTGAGCACAGTGAAGCACTTGTCACCTTAATACGGAGTTTACTATGAAGGATTCAGCACGTCTGCACTTTATTTGCACATACATGGACTGCACTAAAAGTTTTTTATAGATGTGTATTGGTATTATGATTATCAATATAATTAACTGTTCTGTGTCTCACACCATTTATGCATGGTCTATAAGGTATATTTTGTAACTTTGTGTCTATTAGTTCACAATTAGGACTGCTGTATCACACAGATTTTTTTTTTTAAATAGGTTTATTTCATAAGCGCAGCAGCATATTTTCAATTTTCACTTGTCAAAACACAATAGCTGCAGGGGTAGATTCATCCATTCTTATGGATGCAGGATGGGTAGAAGAATTTTATATATTTGTTCATTCAGTCCACAGGCTGAATGAACAAAATCTAACAGTGAATGGCCAGATTAAGAGGAGATTTCCCTCACATTGTAAAGATATCATGACAGGGAAGCCTAGCTGCTTTCCTGGAATTAAAGCCCAAATAAAGAGTTGCCAGGAGGGGGCGTGACAAAATGGAAAGAAAATGTTCCAGGGTTACATCTGCCAAAAATAGTTCATTTACCAAAAAATGAATGATCATTTAACAGTTCATTTACACGGGTATGGTTGAACTGAACAATGGCCAGGTTTGGTTGTCCCCCTCCCATCTTCCCTTAGGTCTGCAACTGTGCTTTAAAATAAGTGTTCCTGGGCACACTTACAATATCCAGGCCACAGTGATTCCTGCTTCTGTGCTCAATGATCTATGGAGAGTTCTGTGGTCAGACAGTCTTTGCGCTCACATTAAAGCAATCTATTCTGGACCACAAGTGAACTGTGCCAGGAACCACCTCTTCAACATGGTCAGGAGCACTGTACGTGCACCCTGAGAAGGAAACTAGTGAGGGAGGCAACTAAGGTACCCAAGAGATGGAGTTACAGGCCTCAGCAGCTAATAGTGGAGAGACTATACCTACATCAGCTGTTACCTAGTTGCTTCACCAATCACAGCTGGTAGATTGTCCTACATGACATTCTGCCCACAGTTTGTAGGCGGCACGTGAAACACTATAATTAGACAAAACCAAAATTGAGTTTTTGTCCCTTAGACTAAACTCCTATGTTTGGACCAAACCAAACACTACACATCGTCATAAACACACCATACCTACCAATGTTTGGACAAGGTCATCTAATGCCCAGGGCAAAGATGCCAAACAGCATCCCCCCCCAAAAAAAGTTTGGACATTGTGTGTAAGAAAAAAATCCCCTCCTTCCCCCCAAAAAACAAATTCAAGCACCAATCTTCACACTTATCCCCAAGCATACATTTCCTTTGCAAGCCAAAATTCTCCCCAAATTCCCAAGCAAAAATTCCCCCTCTTCCAGTACAAATCTCCCTCCCAGCTCAAATCCTCTCTGTCCTAAAATTACCCCTCCTAGCAAAAATTTTCTACCCCTCAAATTTCCCCCTTGAGCATCAATCCTCTCCCTCTCTCCCAACTCAAATCCCCCTCTCCCAACACAAACCTCCCAAATCCCGTCTCCTAGAACTATCCCCCCTCCCAATTTTCCCCTCCTAGCATAAATCTCTTCAATTTCTTCAGGGAAAAAATTGACTTCCAGAATGATAATAACCCCAATCCTAAGCCTTTTACTCCCTATCTTGATCTTGATTCGGCACCATATACTTTTGAGAGTTTGTTGTCTACCCTAACATATTATACACCATTTTTTGGGACACGTGAGGCATATTAATAGAGCAGTGAATGTGACATTTAGTAAATATTCTTTGCAGGTAAGTCAATCACTGTAACTTAGTAGACATGCATAAGGAAGATACATCTGCAGTAAATGTTTGGTAAATGTAATTTAATTAATGTGAGTGTTTTACACTTTTTCTTCATGGGTGATCTGTATTAGGTAAGTTGAGATTTGACTCATCCTTACTATGTAGCACTGCAACAACAAATTATAGGTAAAGGAAATTAGCCAGCAATAGATCAATATTGCAGTGATTTATTGTTGCAGAGGAGGCAGAAGAGAGCTGAATCAAGTCTGCTCCAACCTCTGTTATCACATGCGTATGATGTTACATCATGTTTTTGGGAACACAATTGCAAAGCACATTTACAGTCCTATGGAGTAACCTATAGCAGGATCAATAGCCCAGTACCTGATTGATTCAGGTCCTGGGTTCAATGATGGATGATGGCTGTCACTGACAGTTGGAGGTTCCAGCACAGAAGCCAAGTGAAAGCCATTTTAAAATGGTGCTGGGACAAATAACTACTGTCCTGATGCCATTTTACTGTCCTAGAATGGCAATAAAGTTAGAATCTTAATCTCATTCCAATAGAGAGTATGTGGCTGTACCTGAGAAAGTTTACTCACAATCCCAAAACAACCTTCCAGATCTGAAGCAGTTTTGCGATGAGATATACCAAAAGATTGCTATTCACATATCTCAAGGCTGTAATTGCTGACAAAGGTGCATCGACTAAAAGATGACTTGAAAGGTGCACAGTCGTTTTGTGTTATTTCATTGCAATTGATTTAAAGCACTCTGCAGTAATAGGAGTTCTCTTTGACATTAAATATCCTATTTCTGTAAATAAACAACAAAAAACATAATGCAATGTTCTTTCACAAGAAAACATGAAAACTTCCTAACAGGTAGATACTTTTTATAGTCGTTAGTGCCAATTTTCTGTGTGGATTTGGATATCGAACTGCATTGCTTGTAATTATTGTAATTTTGCTGGAGGTAATTATTGTGCTGGGGGTTATTGCTGCCCTGACACATGCTAAAGGTTGTTTTTGCTGCCCTGACACTTGCTGTAGGTTGCTTGTGCTGCCCTGAGACATTGCTGGGGATTGTTCTAGCTGGCCTTGACACATGCAGGGGTTATTGAGGTCCTGACATTTGTTGGGGTGGGTTAACATTGCTGCCACTGACATCAATAATGGGGCTTATTTTACTCCCATAACACCTTTAGAGTACTCCAAGGCCCTATTTTGTCTAAACCATAGCAATGCAAATGAGGGAAGGTGGAACAATACATTTCATACACTGTGAAAAATGTTTTTTCCTAATGCCTTTCAAAGGAGGTGGCAGCAGTTTGCATAGTGCAAAGTGTTATTTTTCTCAATCAACTCAACTCATTATTTTCACATGTTGGTGCTGGAGGTAATTATTTTCCTGGGGAGTTACATGATTGTGCTGAAGGTAATTATTGTGCTGGGGGTTATTGCTGCCCTGACGCATGCAGGAGGTTGTTTTTGCTTTCCAGACACATTTTTGGAGTTTGTTCTTGTTGGCCATGAAAAATGTTGGGGTTTTTCGCTGCCTTGACACCTGCTGGGGATTGTTCTTGCTGGCCCTGACACATGCAGGGGTTATTTTGGTCCTGACATTTGCTGGGGTGGATTTATATTGTTGCCACTGACACCAACAATGGGGCTTATTTTGCCCTATTTTGTCTAAATCATAGCAATGGAAAGGAGGGAAGGTGGCGCAATACAAGGCATACACTGTGAAGCAATACAAACTTGATTTGAATATGCCCATTTTTTCTGTCATGCACACAAACATGCATCGGCAGTGAGCTATGCAAGCCAAATCTTTTTTCTTAATACCTTTCAAAGAAGGCAGCAGCAGCCCACATGCACAAATGCACTGCATTTTTCCACTCAATCACCTGAAGGTGTTGCTCCTAATTATTTTAAAATTTTGCCAATTATTACAGGTACTTACTGTATATAGCACCATCAATTTGCGCAGTGCTTTACACATATGTGTAGTACATATATATCTATCCCTAACCCTCAACGGGCATACAGTCTAAAATCCCTAACTCACATTCATACATGCACAAACTAGGGTTAATTTAGATAGGATCCAATTAACCTACCAGCATGTCTTTGGAACATGGAAGGAAATCAGAGTACTCGGAAAAAAGCCACACAGGCACAGGGAGAACATGCAAACTCCATGCAGGTGGTGTCGTGGTTGGGATTCAAACCAACGATCCTATTACTGCCAGGCAGTAGTGCTAACCATTTAGCCACTGTGCTGCCCAATTGACACCACATCTAGAACTGATTTTTGCACTTGCTGACCAACAATGTAGGCGATAATGTTTCAGCTGACCACTGCACTCTGTACAATAAAATGTGCTTAAAGTGGTAGTGAAGTCTTCAAAAAGAAAAAAAAAAATCTGGGCCTTGCAATTTAATGCCATAATGTGCTACTATGCATCGCACATTATGAAAGACTTACCTTAAAACAAAGCCCTCCAAGCTGTCACTGCTGTAAGGGCTTCCATCTTCACCCCGTCTTCCTTTTGGGTTCATGGGCTCTGCCCATTTGAATGGCCAGCTGGGAGGATGTTACTCCAATGCATGTGCATGGCAGTTATGTCCGTGGCACAGCACTCTGAAGGGACATCATACCCAGCATGCTGTCCCTTCAGAGCATAGTGTGCTTGTGCTGGTGCAGAAATAGTGAATATGGTGCATGTTTAGGGAATATTCATTATACGTATAGGTAAGCTTTATTATAAGCTTACCTGTAGTTACATGTCATCAAACAGTGTTTATTATCACTTTAAAAAGAGTTCTCTTCTTTTTACACTATTAATGGTATCTACAGTATATAAATTGCTTCTTTCATTTAGAAGTAATATTCAATATTTTCAAAATCTGCAGCTGTTTTTTGTTTTTTTCTGGTCATAGAATGACAACACTCAGTCTTTGTCTCCCAACTGTTTTCCTGTTCACCTGGACTGTAACGAAGCCTACAAGTAGCTATTTTAACACATATTATGCACTTGACCTCCAGAAGATATACTGACCAGGCCATTTTTTTCGATACGGCACTGCATTACTTTAACAGACAATTGCACAGTCATGCAATGCTGTACATAAATTCAATTTGTAATTTTTTCACACAAATAGAGCTTTCTTTTGGTGGTATTTGATCACCACAGTGGTTTTTATTTTTGCACTATAAAAAGGTTAACAATTTGGAAAAAACAAACCAATATTTTTTATTTTTTGCTATAAAACATATCCAACAAAAAAAAATAAAAAATCGTATTTCTTCATACATTTAGGCCAATATGTATTCTGCTACATATTTGTGGTAAAAAATCCCAATAAGCATATATGATGGGTTTATGTAAAAGTTATAGTGTCTACAAACTATGGGATATTTACTGGATTTTTTTATACTAGTAATGACAATGATCAGCGGCTTATAGCAGGACTGTGATATTGTGGTGGACATTTTTACACTGACACTAACTGACACTTTGTGGGAACCAATGACACTAACACAGTGATCAGTGCTAAAAATATGCACTGAAACTGTACTAATGACACTGACTGGGAAGGAGTAAACATCTAGGGCGATCAAAGGTTTTACTGTGTGCCTAGCCAGTGTTTTGTGTAATGTGTTAGGTGCTTTTACTAGGGGAAGTAATGGATCTTATTCCCTGCTTTGCAGGGACACAAGATCCACCAGTTCCCCCCTATCAGAATGGAGCTCTTCCTTGTTTACTCAGCTCAGTTTTGTTTCTCTGCCCATTGATTGGTGGGTGTTGGCAGACATCCATTGGCTGGCATCTGCTGATCCTTTTCTGTTGTGAGTATTCAAAGCAGAAGCAACCCTCCAACAGCAAATATGTGCGCCCTCTAGGCAGAAGTGCATAATCACATTTATATACATGATTTTGCACAGGAGGGGCACCTTGTAGCAGTATATCTGCTATGGGGCAGTCCTAAAGTGGTTATCCACTTGCTGACTATGCACTGTAGTTTTACTGCTACAGTGCAGGTTGGCTGGGTAGAATCACGTGTATATATACGTGACTGTTTACTTCCAGGTAGGGGGCATGCACCAACCCAACTGAGCTGTCACTGCCTCCAGCACATACCGATCAGTCGGTCCCGGCCAATGATACATGACTTGGACCCACCGCTTGGCTGAGCAGATGACAGGAGAGATATCTGTGTTGGTATACAAAATAGATCTCTCTACTGCCAGCAGGGATGTGCTTGCTTTTGTCTCCCTGCAAAGTAAGGAATAAAAACCTTCACATCCCTTAGTGAAAACATCATACAGTGAACACTTGCTAGACACAAAATTAACCCTTTGATTGTCCCAGATATTAACTCCTTCTGACCCACTGTCATTAGTACAGTTACAGTGTATAATATTGGCACTGATCACTGTATTAGTGTCACTGGAGTTAGTCAGTTCCCACTCAGTGTCAGTTAGTGTCAGTCCTGCTATAAGTCGCTGAGCGCTGCCATTACTAGTATAAATTTTTAAACAATCCAGTATATATCATCATTTGTAGATGCTATAACTTTCACGCAAACCAATTAATACACATTTATTGGAAGTTTTTAAACAAAGACATGCAGAAAAATATTTTTTATTGTATATGTTTTATAGCAGAAAGTAAAAAAAAATATATTTTTTTAAATGTTCAGCCTTTTTTCATTTATATAGTAAAGGATAAAAAAAAACAGTGGTGATCAAATACCACAAAAAAAGGCTATATTTGTGTGAAAAAAATGATATAAATTTTGTTTAGGTACAGCGTTGTTTGACTGCATAAAAACCAGTTAAAGTAGCACAGTGCAGTATAGCAAAAAACAGCTTGGTCATGAAGGGGGTAAAATCTTCCGGAGCTGAAATGGAATTATCCAGGTGCTGTCCACTATTGTCACTATCAGCTAATCATCCCTGAGAAAAGACATACAGCCATCTATAAAGTGATGCATAAATATTAAAGTAATGGTAAAGACGTTTCAGGAGATCAGCAGCACTGTGATACAACAAATAAAGAGAAGGCTTGGTCAGGAAGGGGGTAAAATCTTCCGGAGCTGAAGTGGAATTATCCAGGTGCTGTCCACTATTGTCACTACCAGGTAATCATCCCTGAGAAAATAAGTACAGCCATCTATAGAGTGATGCATACATATTAAAGTAATGGTAAAGACATTACAGGAGATCAGCAGCACTATGATACAACAAATAAAGAGAAGGCAAAAAAAGTTTTTTTTTAAAATTGAAGTTTATGTTTGCTGTTATGTTTATGATAGTGTTTTAACAAACACATGGTTCATCAAGTTGAGTTTACATCTGTTTAAAAGTCAGATTAAAATGACTTAAATGTGAACTTTGAAATTATGTCTCAGAAAGAGTCCTTACTAAGCATGCATTTGTAGTTTCCTTCTAAAGTTGCATATTGTTAGAGTAGTCATTGTGACAATAACTACAGAGAGCGATACAAGTGATACAAAAAACCCTTCAAAACTTCAACTCAGTAGCATGTAAAAAACATAAAAGATTGTGGCCTGCAGCATGTTACTTGATTATCCTGATACAGAGTCTGCTTGGAGTGTATGCTGACAGAAAATGGTTCCAATAGTGGAAGATGAAAACGTCAGGTAGAATTCTCAAGATACTTTGTGATAGTTGGAAACTTATTTGTTACGGCAAAAAACATTACTTAGATAGCACATCTTGTTTCATTCAGCCTTTGTACATTTGGGAGCCTAGCCTGTCAGCCCCAGTCAATAGGATTTACAATAAAGTCATATAATGCTCATCTTTGAGACAAGCTATGTCTAAGACATTTATGGCCTTAAGTCTTTTAGTCTGACATCAATCAGAGATAACATATCTTACTGGGCTTCAACTGTCTAAATTACAGGCAACGATATCAAAAACAAAAATTATATACGTCTCATTTTTTTTATTTTTCCCTAGGCTGTGGTATTACAGGGATATCGGTAAAAAAACATATGCAATATAATATAAGTTATAACTAAGAATAACCAGTTTTAGTACCGAATTATTATTGCTTTAGGGTTCTGGGCTTAGAACAAGAATATCTTTGAATACTGGAACATGCTAGCTGTGTTTTTTCATGTTTGAAATATATTACTGAATTACCATTACTTTCATTTTCCATTTCATTTCCTTCTTGTATAGTATCATAAGGATTACAAAACAGGACATTGGAAAGCATGCAGTTAACATTTCTATTGGACTAAATGTTAGAAAAAAGCAAGATATATATCAACATTTTACTTTACAAATTCACATACAGCTTTTGAAGGGATCACATGTTCCAAGCAATTTGAATAGATGCTAAAATGTGGTTATTATTTAATAATTACCTTTGCTACATAGCGTGGTTTCTGAATAGACTCTACACATATAGTTGGCATGTAATGTACAATTTAGTTAAAGAGCAAAGCCTGTATCATTGCCCTTCCATGCTGATAACAGCAAGAATTTTAATGGCATACACTGCAGTGCATCCTTAGGCTAAAAGTAGTGTGATTATGCAAATTACTTACACTATGGTGACATTGGTTTGTCAAAATGTGATTCTCATTATGAAGCCATATCAGAATGATTACTAAACTTTGTCAAGACAAATTATGTACTTAAAAATCATCCAACAATGTAGATTCAACATGTAAGTGGGTCTGTAAAAATGAAAGAAAATATAAAATTACAGACCATGAATAATACTTTATTAGCGTTAGCTCATTCTTCTCATTATTAATATTATTATTACTACTACCATTTACTTTACAGTCAAATTATGTTCCTGCCTAAAAGAGCTTACATTCTAATGTGTCTACCACAGACATACATCTAACAAATACTGCCAGTACTTTAAGGACTAGTGAAAAAACTGAAATAATCATATATACCTTTTTTTTCTCACCTATGCTCTAATCTACTCTGTATTTCACACTTTATAAGAGTCCCCATGTCTCTGTGTGCCATTGACTATTCCAAAAGACGTATAATTTTTTACATCTGCTTATCAACTCCCTAGCTATGTCATTGCCTAAGGAATGAAGCTGTCAGTTTTTTATGTGTTCTTTATTGAAAATAGATGTGGCACATACAAATCCCAAATCTAGAAAATCAAATTTCTATATCCACTTGAAGACAAAGCCTTTTCTGGCACTTTTTGTATATATGTATAAATAATTTTTTTTTGCAAGAAAATTACTTAGAACCCCCAAATTCACTTTTTTTACATTTTAAATTTAAAATATGATGTTACACTGAGTAAGTAGACTCTAAACATGTCACGCTTTAAAACTGCACATGCCTGCGCAATGGTGACAAACAACGTAAATTTCATTATCCATAGGGGACGCTATAAAAGCCTTTACACGTTACCACTTTATATTTACACAAGAGATCTGGTATTAGAATTATTGCCATCGATGTGACATTCGCAGTGATATCTCACATGCGTGGGACGATCTTTGCGAGCATGTGGCACCAATGCATGCATTTGTCTTTTGTGTATAAGCATCGGGGACACAGGTGCTTTACATTTTTTTAAATGATTTATTTAATTATTTTTACACCATCACTATAATTTTTTTTATCATAAATATATAAATATAAATATCCCCTGTGACAGTGACAGGTACTCTTTATGGAGAGATCTAGGGTCTATTAGACCCCAGATCACTCCTCTGCCCTTAAAAGCATCTGATCACACCAAGATTGGTGTAATCAGATGCTTTACCATTTTAAAAATGATTGTTTTCGTCCGGGAAAATCAGAAGTGATGAATGATCATCGCTTCAGGTTTCCTGTATCATAGAAGTGATCAGAGCCGATCTTGCCTCTGTTTGCACTATGACCAGCCAACGGAAGTGCCAGTTTGACGGGAGAGCCCACGAGAGCCACAGAAGGTGTCGAGGGGGCATGCCCCTCCTGATGCTTGTAGTTAATTAGCTGCTTGGATTGCTTTTATGAGAAACCTGACTTTGGGCTCTAAAAATGATACCAGGATGATGCCTGCAGCTGTAGGCATCATCCCAGTATAACAATCAAAAGTGCAGCAACTTACAGGAACATCGCTGCTCCACAAGTGGATATTATCACAGGATCTTGAAGCATCTTAGACGAAAAAAAAACAAACCCTTACCACTTTGTGAAATGTTACCCCCACAGTATTCCCTGCTCTGCCTTCCTCTACCCATAGACCCTGGTGCCATCTAAGATCAAGTAGCCTCTGTTGATTGCATTCTTTTTTAGAGACTGGTTCACAGACAAGTTAGTCAGTTAATAATTCTTCATCTTCACATGGGGTACAAATGTAACACTGGCATTAGAAATCTGCTCTTTGTCATATAAGACCTCATACACACAGGGCATTGGCCCATATGCTACAGATTTTTCCAATTTTGTGTGGGCAACACCTAGCCCTGCTGTCAGCATCCTATAAAAGTCTATGGATGGCTGAAAAATGTGGTAGCTGGACAGGGTTGGGTGCTATATCGAGTGGTACTAACTTTTGGGCCATATGAGCCCAGGGATGAAAGCCCAGAATACAGACTTCTTTTGTTCCAAGCATTTAAGTCCTGGGTGAATAGAGCTCTAAGCATTAGCACCATTCAGCACAGCATCCAGCCCTGTCCAGCTTCCACATTTTGCAGCCCCTCATAGATTTTTGCAGGCTGTTGCCAGTGGGCTGGACAGTGGACCTATACCTTCCACCCACAAGAAAATAATTGAATCTGAGGCACTGGGGCTAAATGTCTAGTTTGCTTGAGGCCTAAGAGATGTGGGGGATATTGAGTATATGCACATATGCATCAGAAAAGTGGCAAAAGTCTAATTCCTCATTCACGGCATGCCTGCATTTAGCTTTTCTAAACACAGGAGAAGGCATTTGGGAAGTATAAACAACCTTTATGCCTTCCCAATCACTTTTTCCTGTGTTTAGCAGGTTTAGTCGCATCTACATGCATTTACATAAGTTAGCTGCATTTAGAATATTTATTTAATTCTGGATGCACATAATTCCATTTTCTCTGAACACAGCTAAACACACTGTTATGCAGTGCAGACATATGGTGTTATGCACAACATTGAATGTCCTCCAAATGCATATAAATGCAGGTTTGAAAGTTCCAGTGTAAATGAGCCCTAACGATAAATACAGTATGTCACAATATAGGTGCCATTATTAATTCCCTCAGTAATCCCTTGTGCCCAGAGGAAGCACATCCTCAATTAATGTCCCACTCACTTGTGCCAAATGTTCCCAGCTTTAATCAATGCATCCCCTCCACCCTCATCCTGCCAAATGTCATCAAATTCAATTAAATGTGTTCCCCCCACTGTCATCCTGCTTTGTAGCCCAAATTCAATTAATGTATCTCCTGTCCTGACATCCTGCTTTATATTCCCAAAATGCAGTTTAGTGTCTCCACCACTGTCGCCTCTGCCAGCTGAGATAGCGAGATTCACACCTCTCCAGGGAGAGGTGAGAACCTCCTGCGGGGATGTTACTGACCAGGGCATCAGACTGACGCCACCTGGCCTTGTCATCCGCAGCACGGGCAGGGAGAGTTTCCGCGCTTGCGGATGTCCCTGGACAAAGGTCACGCTCAAGAGAAGTGCGGCCCGTGTCCAGGGGGCGTGCCTTGTTGCCGTGCAATGAGGCACGCCGGCCCCGGCCCGCCCACAGTTGCCAGGACGACCGGAGAGTGTCCTGAATCAAATTAAGCAGGCTGATGTCGGGCTCCCCGATCGTGCATTCTGCTGTGCTGTCACGGAGGGAGCCCAGCTGCAGCGGGACCCTCGTGACCAGACTCTGTAAAAGACCCCCAGCCAGACGGGGAGATAGTATACACCAGCCTGAGACCCCCAGCCTAAAGGGGGAGATCGCTGTGCCAGCCTGAGGCCCCCAGCCAGAGGGGGAGATTGCACACGCCAGCCTAAGACCTCCAGCCCAAAAGGGGAGACCGCACGTCAGTCCTGCCTGAGACCCCAGCCTAAAGGGAGAGACCCCACGCATATCCGGATTCCAGCAGGTACCTGTGTCACACTATCTTATCCCTTGGGAAACTGGGCACCCTGTTGGATCCGTGAGTACCTACTACCCCTGTTTTGCCTGAACTGTCCCTGAATTGTTCCCCTACCTCCCTGTGGGATTACAACTGCTGCAGAGACTTTAAATTGGCCCCTGGGGTTGGACTACAAGTGTTTTAGCCCCTCCTTGCTGTTCCCCTAGTGGCGAGGGCACCCTCCTTGCAATTCCCCTATTGAGTGGCTGTCATTTTGCCTCAATAAAGCTTTGTCTGTTTGCTATCCGCCTTGTGTGTTCTGTCCTGCCTACCCTCCATCACATAGTATACCAGTTACAGCAATGTTTTCCAAGAGTATAAGTTATAAGGTGTTTTTTCATTTTCATCATGAGGTGAATTAACTGCTTTCCACCCGCACACAGTGCATCTACTGCGAGAGAGTGTCACAGCCAGGCTGGATCACACACATGTACATGATCCAGCTTTTTTGGGGTTCACTGGGTACAACATCATTTTGTCAGCAGGTTCTGGCTAATGATTTATGGCTGAGATCTGCTGATCGGCTGCAGGGCTTTGTATTCAGAACAGCAATCCCTGTAAAGCAGGGAGGAAACACAGCCAGATCTCTTAGTAAAAGTAGCACATATTACACACATTATACTTGATAGGCACACAGTTAACCTCTAGATTGCCCATTGATGTTAGCCCTTTCCCAGCCAGTGTCATTAGCACAATGACAGTGTACAATATTATTTCTGATCACTGTATTAATGACACTATTGATGTCAATGTAAGGTAGTCAGTTAGTGTACCTCCCAGTAAGGATCTGTTAGCTCCATATTGCGTACCACACTATCACAGTACCACTACAAGTTGCTAATCACCCCCATTACACTTATTTTGATTTTTTTTTACCAAACACATGCTGCAGAAAACATTTTGGCCTAAATTTATGAAGGAGTTTTTTTTTTTAATATGTAACAGAAAGTAGAAAATATAGTTTTTTCTTTCAAAAATGTTTGTCTCTTTTTCATTTATATACAGTGCCTTGAAAAAGTATTCATACCCCTTGATATTGTTCACTTTTTGTCATGTTACAACCAAAAATGTAAATGTATTTTATTGGGATTTTTTGTGATAGACCAACATAAAGTGACAGATAATTGTAAAGTGGAGGGAAAATGATAAATGTTTTTTACATTTTTTTACAAATAAATATCTGAAAAGTGTGGTGTACATTTGTATTCAGCCCCCTGAGTCAATACTTTGTAGAACCACCTTTCACTGCAATTACAGCTTCAAGTCTTCTTGGGGATGTCTCTACCAGCTCTGTACATCTAGAGAGTAAAATTTTTGCCAATTTGTCTTTGAAAAATAGCTCAAGCTCTGTCAGATTGGATGGAGAGATTCTGTGAACAGCAATTTCCACAGAAATTGCCACAGATTCTCAATTGGATTTAGGTCTGAACTTTGACTGGGCCATTCTAACACATGAATATGCTTTGTAGCTCTTTCTGTATGTTTAGGGTCATTGTCCTGCTGGAAGGTAAACCTCCACCTCAGTCTCAAGTCTTTTGCAGACTCTAACAGGTTTTTTTCTAAGATTGCCCTGTATTTGGCTCCATCCATCTTCCCATCATATCTGACCAGCTTCCATGCCCCTGCTGAAGAAAAGCATCCCCACAACATGATGCTGCTACCGCGTTTCACAGTGGGGATGATGTGTTCAATGTGTGCAGTGTTAGTTTTCCACCACACATAGCGTTTTGCTTTTAGACCAAAAAGTTCAATTTTTGTCTCATCTGACCAGTGCACCTTCTTCCACATGTTTGCTGTGTCCCCCACATGGCTTCTCACAAACTGCAAATGGAAGTTCTTATGGCTTTCTTTTAAGTATGGCTTTTTTCTTGCCACTCTTCCATAACGGGCAGATTTGTGGAGTGCAAGACTAATAGTTGTCCTGTGGACAGATTCTCCCACCTGAGCTGTGGATCTCTGCAGCTCCTTAGTTACCATGGGCCTCTTGGCTGCTTCTCTGATTAATGCTCTCCTTGCCCAGCCTGTCAGTTTAGGTGGACATCCATGTCTTGGTAGGTTTGCAGTTGTGCCATACTCTTTCCATTTTCGGATGATGGATTGAACAATGCTCTGTGAGATGTTCAAAGCTTGGGATATTTTTTTCTAACCTAACCCTGCTTTAAACTTCTCCACAACGTGATCCCTGACCTATCTAGTGTGTTCCTTAGCCTTCATGATGCTGTTTGTTCACTAATGTTATCTAACAAACCTCTGAGGGCTTTACAGAACAGCTGTATTATGCTGAGATTAAATTACACACAGGTGGACTCTATTTACTAAGTAGGTGACTTCTGAAGGCACTTGATTCCACTAGATTTTAGTTAGAGGTATCAGAGTAATAGAGGTTGAATACAAATGCACACCACACTTTTCAGATATTTATTTGTAAACAATTTGGAAAACAATTTATCATTTTCCTTCCACCGCACAATTATGTGCCACTTTGTATTGGTCTATCACATATATTCCCAATACAATACATTTACTTTTTTGGTTGTAACATGACAAATGTGGAAAATTTCAAGGGGTATGAATACTTTTTCAAGGCACTGTAGTAAAAAATAAAAAGCCCAGTAGTGATCAAATACCACCAAAAGAAAGCTCTTTCTGTGTAAAAAAAAAAGCTATAAAAAAGATATAAATGTCCTTAACGTACAGTGTTGCATGACCGCACAATTGCCAGTTAAAGTAGCACAGTGCTGAATAGCACAAATGCCCTGGTAATGAAGGGGTTAAAACCTACAGTAACTGAGGTCAAGTGGCTAAACATACTGTCTGGAAATAATTTTAGTACGTTATGATTGGTGGAAGAAGGAGTTACTCACTCTTTGAAGCTGATTTACTAAAAGAGTTTAGAATCTTCAAACAATAATCAGCTATTCAGTCAAGTGATAAGCATATTCCTGTTTGCTTATTTTATCTGTGCATGACTAGACAATTTAGGTTAATATTTACACAAATTATTGTGTGCATATTATCAACTCCATTAGTAAATCAGCCCAATACTATTTACTTTTCATATTTTTCAGCAATCAGTGCAAGAACTCTCAGTATGAGACTTAAACTTACCCATCAGAGCATATAAGCATATACCCATTAGAGCATATAAACTTCTCAAAGAGAACAAGAGGCAGTTTCAAAACGTGACCAGTTATTGATCATAAAAATCATTGGACAGATCAATATAGAGATGAGCTCCTGGTGGTTCAAGGAATGGTTAAATCTAATTGGAGTTTGGCTGAGCCAAACCACCATCCACAGTTGGATTGGCTTGGTTTTAATACTACTGCTAAATGTGAGAGCTTTCTACTTAAGCCCTGTACATATGTATCGAAAGTTGCAAGAAAATGTCTACCCCTGTCTAATCAACAGAAGCCACTCTAAAGACCAGCTTCGGTGGAATTGTATTGCTGGAAAACATGCATGCTTGCAGCCAATGGAGTGCCTCCCCCTGCCAGAATACAATAGCACAGTGGGAGAGATCTGCACACCACACATTGTTGTGTTGATGCAGGGATCTGTCAGTTTATTTTCATTCAACTTGCTGGTTGAAGGAAAAAGATGAACATCCTAGCAACCAGTAAATCATCCCCACATGGCCCATTTAGATATCACCCAGGGATTCAGTCATGTCAAAAGACAATTCAAAAGAACAAAACTCGCTGACACGTTAGTTTCTGTAGCTTACTCACCACAGATGACCACTTCTGAGCCCTGCAGCTACATGTAAACATAGGTCTAAGGTATCTTGGATAATGTCATTGACCAAATATGGATATGACCATATTTGGTCAATTTACTCCCTGCGGTTTCTCTGTGATGTCACTGGCCAAATATGGTCGTGTCCATGAATAAAAGAAAGAGCCCACGCACACTGGATATATCAAAATTGTTCATGTTTATTGGCGATGACAGTCCTCGCCATGGGATTTCCCCCTCTAATGTGTTTCACCCAATCAGGGCTTAATCATAGAGATCTCAGAGAGTATGGGCGACTCAGCTTGCCTCCTGCACCTGGGATTTTGTGCAATGCCAGCAAGAGTTAGCTTGGGGTGTACAATCATTCTAGTCTATTTGGTAAATTACATCACCCAGGATATCCCCCATTGTTTACATTTAACTACCAGCTGTCATTTACTATCAGTGAGTGATAGAATTGGACGCGTCTGTGTTTCAGCAGGGTTTTTTTTTTTTTTGCTGGCATTGTTCATCATGATTTGAGAAGATATGCATTACAGACAACATGATTTATGATTCATTTTTTTAATAAAGCACTTGTTTAAAAGTGTTTTTTACCATTCATTTTTTTTGTGACTGGTACTATGTACCCATTTTATTCATGTAGGGGGTAGGGTTGTGGGGAAGAGGCCCTTGTTCCCCGTGGTTCTTGTACCCTCCCCATGTTGCCTAATATAGTTGCATGCTCACCCTCACCCCCTTTTTATGATAAGGGATAAAGGTCTGGGTCTGGTATGGATTTTGTTGGGGGGATGACTCCACACTTTTTTCTTGTTTTTTTTCAGTCCATACCAGACCCAAAGGTTCTGTTGATGCAAGACTGACTTAAACTGTTTGTTTTTGTGGTCAAAAACTGGTTGATAGTGGTTGAAATTGCCTGAAAATTGCTGTATGTATGGGAATCATTATAGGAAATATGAGAACATGATTGTTTTGGTTCTAATTTTTAGATCTCTAATACATGCATATCAATAATGTAAAACAAATGACAGGCCAGGCCATCATTGACCCATCTGCAGCCTGTGAATCAACAAGGAAGGAAAAGCTGCACAGTTATAAGCTCGTTTCTCTGTCTATATGGATATGCCATTTGAGGTCAAGTCAGATCTGAAAATTTTAACTTCTTTAATATTTTTAAGAAGTGTATAACACCAATCCGCTTCTGCCAGTTGAGTTTACTGGGTTGCTGGGCCTACCTATCTGTATTTTTAAATGGTAATTGTTTTTAAAAAATGGCTTTGAATTAATATAAATGGGTTGATGGTCCTTAGCAAGAGGTGCAAAAGCATGCATGCATGCATGGGTCAATAGTAGTAAACATTGGGTGGGTAATTTAAAAAGGTTGGTTTGCCCCTAAAAATATCAGCTTTGCTAATGGCTACTGGCGTTTTACATGAGGGCCTCAGAAAGATAGTGTAGACATACTGAAAGTTTTCACAACTTTTTTGTTATTCATTCATTAGGAATCTTTGGAAACGGACTGGAAGTTCCAGATTTCCATTTCTAGTTCACTTAACCCTTGATAGAACTGGTGGAATGACATGGTGGAATAACATTCCCAAAAATGTGCCAGCTACAAATAATTTTTATTACAGCACCAGTGCTGAAGAAAATAGGTCATTACTATTTTTAAGGTTGATTTCGCCTAGTAGGAAATGGCTGTAGTTACTGTAACTCTATTTACTTCTAAATTGTGTTTTCAGAGATTTGGGAGTGAAGAAACATTACATATCCTGGACTGGGTACCAAATCCACCCACTTCATTTTTACTTTAGTGTGACTAACATTGATGCCTTAATATTTAATATATTTTACAATAAAAATATTCCAATATAGCATATTAGCATATCCTTTATGCAGACAATGGTTGACTTTTAGCAAAAGTCTTGCTGTAATTTTTATATAGAAAAGTATGTTTTCTTTTGTGAAAAGCAAATGTGGATTTTTTTTTATAATTTGTAAATAAAAAAAATCCCGTTCTTTTTTATTTATATAAAATGAATATCTTTGAAGCCAAATTTGTGCAGTGTATTCACGATTCCTGGAAGACCACTGATTTGAGTCTGAAATGTACAAAATGCATTGTATCTTTAGAGTAAACATGTTTCATTTGTTAGTGATAAAGGTCAATGCTAGAGAGCTATTGTAGCTACTGTAGCTGTATAACAATTCATATTCATACAATTTCTTTAAAATTATGGCATATAGGGTAGGATCAGTAGTCATATCTTGCTTTGTAGTTTTTTTAACTGTTGTATCAGAGAACAACAGAAAACAGAGATCACATTATAATGAGACACAAACATACAGAGAATAATAAGAGCAATTGCCCAACAGAGTTTACTTAAAGCTAAAGTCTAAGATGCTTGTTGCCCACTATCTCCTTTCCCTAGACAATTAAAAATTTGAATTTTTTAACTTAACTGAGAAAAAAAACATTTTAATGTCTGCGATGTCATCACTTTTCAGATGAAAGTATGCCCATGCATTGGGGAGAAGAGACCAGTAATGCACCAGCATCATATTTTTTCTCTGTTTGGCACTGCTGGAAAAAACTACAAGTTCAATTATGCTTTGGACAAGATGAGCTGTATTGCAGGATTGGGGAACAAAATGGACTGTGCTCATCCCAATATTGTCAGCAGGTAAAGCTTGTAGAAAGTGCCACAGTCATACACTGCACACAGTCTTAAAGAGTCAGCCACATGTGTACAACCATAGAGACATGCCCCAACATTATCCAGCTTAAAAAGGGACCAGGTACTTCCATCCCCAGGGGTACCACTCTCAAGAACGTGTATATTCACCCACTCTTAGAGGCATCATTTCAGAGTGCACTCTGGGACACTCCTTCATTGTTTTTTTCAGGCACTGTGGGTCTTCATTTATTGCTGTTTATATGTGTCACTATTTATGCAGGTTTCATTACTACTGTCTATACCATTTTAATGTGGTTTAGCCTTTTTGCAGTCTAAGGCAATTGCCAAATCTGAGGTTAGTACTCATGTCATTTAGTCTAACACAATCTAAATTATTCACTGTTTTTGGCTTGTGTATTGTTTATTTTGCCTTGCCATAATACATTAACATTGTCTGCTATCAAGTTGCTTGTGTCCTATTTTCTGTGTACTATTATAGAGTGGTAGCATACTTACATTTAAGTCATCCAGGTGTGTCGGAGGGGACAGAGCAGTTTACAGAGTCGAGGCAGAACTGAGAACCCATCATACCAAGTGACTCCTGCACAGGTAAGTGCTACATTAGTATGTTTTCAGTGGAGTATACATTAACCGCTTCCCAACCGCCCTATAGCAGAACTACTGCTACAGGGCAGCTGCGCAAAATCACATATATATAGGGGGCCCTACCCATGCCACCATTGGTGGCTACAGCTGTTGATCACTGTATTCCAGATGGGATCCTGTCAGCTCCAGCAGGCTGCTTTGTATTGCTCTGTATAGCAAAGCAATACAAAACAGTGTGCTTACACAGTAAAGCACCACACACAGCACACAGTAAAACACACACAGCACACAGTTAACCCTTTGATTGCCCCAGATGGTTACCCCTTACTGCCCAGTGTCATTAGTACAGTGCTTCTTATTAGCATTGAGCACTGTATTAATGTCACTGGGGATGTCAGTGACAGTTAGTCAGTCCCCCCCCCCAGTGTCAGAATGCCCGCCACAGTCCCACAGTCCTACTATACATCACTGATCGTCGCCATTACTAGTATAAAAAAATAAAAATTCCAGTATATATCCCGCCATTTGTAGACACTATAACTTTCACATAAATAAATTAATTTACATGTATTGGGGTTTTTGTTTAGCAAAGACATGTAGCAGAATACATTTTTTCCTAAATGTATGATGAAATTTGATTTTTTTTTTTTTTTTTGATATGTTGTCACAAGTTAGCTTGCAGCTTCTTGGGTGTTTATTCTTACCTCCATGCTGCTCTTGATTTCTCACATGTGTGTTTGTCTTTGTTCAGCTGTGGGTGTCGTCTACTATCCCCTGGGTTTTATGTCCTTCCCTTTCATCACTTCCTGGGCCACCTCCCAGCTGGCTTTTCTATTTAAGACATGCTCAGTCTGTCCCACTTTGCCTGAGCAGCGTGTTGTTGTTTGAGCTCCCTTGTGTTTCTACTGAGAATCCCTTATAGTCTATCTGTGTACCGACCCTGGCTTCGTTCCTGACATTGCTCCTATATAGTCTATCTGTGTACCGACCCCGGCTTCGTTCCTGACATTGCTAGTTTCCCGCCTGTCCTGACCTTGGCTTGCGTACTGGATTCCCTGTGTCTACTCCCGTTGTAACCTGCTCCCACTAGCGGCCTCCTCTACCTCAGCTGGGTGTACCTGGGGGCCGCGACCTGGTCCCACCCTGCTGCATTCCATCCCCACCATCAGGGGCCCTGGTGAGCAAGCAGGCTGGGGCTTAGACTCCGTGCCCTGGGGAACCCAAGTTGTGGATCAAAGAGCTCACTACCACAGGTGCTGACATATGTTTTATAGCAAAAAGTCAAAAATATTGGTTTTTTTTTTCAAAATTGTCGGTCTGTGTTTATTATTAATTGTGTTTATAGCACAAAATATAAAAAATGAAGAGGCAATCAAATACCACCAAAAGAAAGCTCAATATGTGGGAAAAAAAGGACATAAATGTAATTTGGGTGCAGTGTTGCATTACCACGCAATTTTCAGTCAAAGTAATGCAGCGCCGTATTGCAAAAAATGGCCTGGTCTGGAAGGGGAGTAAATCCTCTGGAGGGCAAGTGGTTAAAGAATATCTAAACCCAACATTTCCTATTACCGATATTCCTGATGTATATGTACTTGTATGAAAAAGTATACTGTTCTCTATGTATTGCCTCTTTTGTGTGAAATCTCTGTTGTTCCTGCCAGTCCCTCTGTTTTCCTATTAAAAACTAACCATACTAGGCATGAGAGCACAGCATGGCACGTTTTCTGGCTCTGCTGGGAGCTAATGCAATGATTAGGTTTATGTTGACAGCCCCCCCTTCTGCATAGCCATTCACTGGGAAGTTCAGAGTACTGCTGTTTCTCCTCCCCCAGCTCTCTGAGCTCCTTATACAGCTAAGAACAGATGGGATGTGGTTAGAATGTTTTTTATATCTATACACAAATGTTTTGCATTTCATTTCTATTTTAAACTGAATGGGTTGTTTTCCACAGTGAGGATTTCCATATACTTTAATTACTAGAACATGTATTTGAAAGTTACTTGTGCTTTCTGTAATTCTAAGCAGACTTATAGACTTACATTAGAAGAGCAACACAACACTGCTAAGATTGCTTTCAAAATAGGCAGTCAATAAGCTTTTAGCAAGCCACTGTAGTTGCAAGCACTGTTAGTCCTTAAATCATCATCACAAATCATCCTAAAAGTTCACAAGAGAAACAGTAAAGTCTTTTAAGTCAAGTCTCAGCACTCTGCTCTCCCCCCCCCTCTTTCTATATCAATCACACTAAAATACAACATGGTGTTAGGCATGATAAGTTGCAAAAATCAGCCCTCAGACCATGCCAGTCACTAATCTTTGGCCTTCTACTAGCCCATTTTAAGGCTTGGTTCACATCTGTGTGGGTGGTGCCAATGCAAGACCCGCACAAATACCTGCAGACACACCACTCACACAAAGGAATGTCGGGCCTGCAGGCAGGTGCCATTAATTCAAATGGCATGCCACCCACACTGGAATTTTCAATCTGACTGGGAACTTCGATTCTCATGCGGGCTGCAAAACAAAACAAAATGGCCTTGTCTCAGTGTCTGCTCATATAAGAAATAGGAGGAGGTTTTATTATCTTCTCTCCTCTTGTTGGAACTGATCAAACATGTTAATCAAGAAAATGACACTGTGCTTGGAATGAAAAAAGTCAATATTTCAAGAGGAAATGTACTACAGTGTTTTGCAAAAATAGTTTCTCAGCAATATCACTGTGTGCAAAATTAATGCCAAACAATGCAAAGTTCTTCGGTGATCTGGCAGTGGAGAAGGATCTGGGAGTTCTGGTAGATCATAAGCCTAATAATAGCATGCAATGCCAAGCTGTCGTTTCCAAAGCAAGCAAAATCCTCTCCTGAATTAAGAGAGGTATAGACTCCAAAGAGAGAGAGAGAGATACCATTTTGCCCCTGTGCAAATAATTAGTAATTCCTCATGTGGAATATGCAGTAAAGCTCTGGGCACCAATTCACAAAAAGGATATTGGGGAACTGGAGAAAGTGCAGAGAAGGGCAACCAAACTGATAAGAGGCATGGAGGAGCTCAGCTATGAGGAGAGATTAGATGAACTGAATTTATTCTCTCTTGAGAAGAGGAGATTAAGGGAGGATATGATCAACATGTATAAATACATAGGTGGTCCCTATAGTGAATTTGGTGTAGAGTTATCCACTTTAAAGGATCCACTTCATAATAAATAGAAACTTTTTCATTTCTGGACCAGCTAACCCAATGTGCTTTTCTCTCACTTACCTTATCCACAGGAGGTTTAAAATCTTGTCAGTTTATTTGAAGTTTTGAAATAATTTTCAAATTCCATCACTTTCTGTAGATCACCTCTCAGCATTCAGTTCCTGTGGGCCATCTTCCAGAAGCCTTCACTTTCTTGTTGCTTCACATAAGAGTGTGAGATGGGGAAACAGCTCTCATTGTTTGAACACTGTTTGTGTGGAGTAAATTAAATGTTCTGGACTGACATTCTGCGGTTTAGCCACAAGATGCCACTGTTTTCCTAACACAGCCTCAGACTGCTTAGATATTTCTATATTCATGAAGAGGTGGGGTTTTCACTCAGAGTTTAGAGAACAGGAAGAGGAGAGAGAAGAGCCATTTTTAGAGGATGGTGAATGAAGGAGCCGTGTGAGCAGAGAATCTGATGGCATCCAGGTGTGAGAGCATCCCTCAGTAACCAGAGCTGCAGCTAAGTGAAGCTGATCGTGTCCAAGACCTTGATCCTGTTCAGAGAAAGGAAGATTGCTGCCAGGAATGCTGATGAGAGCAGAGGAACAAAGCAACATACACTGCGATACCGCATGCTTGTTGGAGAGACGTTTGTTCTGTTCAGAGTCACCAGCGGATGCAAAGCAGACCGGGGTCGGTAAGATCGTGCACGCACCTCATTTCAGTGTTGGCGCCTAGAGACTGAGACCAGGGCTATAGTTAGTTAGTTAGGGTCTCTGTTTGTGTCAGGCCACAAGTGTTATTACTGATCATTGGAAGGACTTCATAACTTAAAGCGACATTTCACATTGGAGAGCTTATAAAATCCCACAAACTCAAGCCAGACTGGCGTTTTGCTCAGAAGGAATACTCAGGCACATGCTACAGGACCAGTTATGGGAGGGGGAATACTGTAGATTTGTGTAAGATTGTAAGCTGTTGTGCTGCAGCGACGGCTAGCCCATACCATACACCCATACACTGATTCCTGCTCTTTTAGGGTAATAACAGGTAAGGTGTGGCAGCTTAGTCGTGCCCGCCAGCAGGTAAATTACTACACCTTCTATCTTCATCCATCAGGAGGCGTCGTGCTGTGCAGCACAAGGGTCTCAGCCTTTGGGCTGGGTATATGTAAATTTATTGTATGTTCTCAGCATTTGTGGTTGTGTTTATTTGTCATGAATTCTGTTGTGGCAAAAGCTGGTGTTGGGGTTGCTTTCCTCGTTCATGACTTCACTGTATCTTGGGGAGC
This sequence comes from Staurois parvus, assembly GCF_062004578.1. Lineage (NCBI taxonomy): Eukaryota > Metazoa > Chordata > Amphibia > Anura > Ranidae > Staurois > Staurois parvus. Next base: position 13,106,839 of record NW_028318039.1, on the reverse strand, counting down.
CCACCCCGGTACACAGCTAACAATAGGGTGTGTTCACCACTCTGGACCACACTTCCCTCAATACAATACTATCTTCCACCCACTTTCTATACAATTTGATTGTGCATTCTCCTCACATTCCCATATGCATTTGTTTTGAGGCGTTTTCACTTGTCATGCATAAGGCAGCCCATTCACTTGAATGGGCCACCTTACAAGCAATAATCGCTCAAGAGAAGCTCCAGAACTTTTTTTGGAGCAGAGCATAGTGCGAACTGCAGTTTTTGGTACATTTGCCGCACTTGTCATGTAATGACAACACAAACACGATGCAGATTTGCAGTGTGTTTCTGAAATGCATGGCAAAGTGTGGATTTTCTGTGGAGTTTGCCATGCGTTCAGAAACACACAAATGTGAATGGAGCTTCACTGTTCTTGTGTAAACAAGCCAATTTCACTTTCAGGCTCCATTCAGTGAGCGCATGTGTTTTGGCTCCTTTTTCCTATGACACACATATGGCAGACCGTTGATTTCAATGGGCTGTGCTACACGGGGCAAAGTAGCTCATGGTACATTTTGCCATGATGTGGGTTGTATGTTTTTTACTGTAGGTTTTGCTGAGTTTGTCACGTAGCAAAATGTGTGCTTGTTTCTATGTTTGGGGTTAACAATTAATGGCACCGAAAGCACAACTAGGTCATTTTATGTGTATAAATGTGGCCGTGCAAAATACAATCTGATTGTACAATCACTGTACATTCTCCTTTAGATTTACCAAAGCTATATAATAGGAGGACACACCATCTAATCAATCACTCTGTATCCATTCAGGTAGGTCCTTGCACTACATAGTTGATGGTATCTCTGAAGGTAATTGTACAATTAGATTGTATAGTATATGGTGAGCTTTACAGAATACTACAGCTCTACCCATATAGTCTGATCTGATCAGAGGTTATCTGATCGCTCAGCACACTCTGCTAAATGAACAGTCTATGTAAGATGAAATTAAGATTGAAAAAAAATTGATGCCTTAATAATTGCATCGGAAAACCATGCACAAGTGGGTAGTAGTGATCTGCTGGAAATCCTTCCTGTGCCTTACTGGTTTTTCTGTCCTAAATCTACATACCGGAAAGTGATGAAGCTGTCTAAGAAATACAGCAAGGGCTAAGGTAAGGCCTTGTTCTCAAAATCAAACAAAACAGGGGCGGACTGAGAACTCATGGGGCCTCTGGGCAATAGGGGATCATGGGGCCCCTGTGTCCTTGCCCAAACTTAAAAAAGCCTATGAAAAAGGTACCAGGGGCATCTCATGGGGCCCCCTACTGACTCTAGGCCCTCGGGCAGTGCCCGAGTTTCCAAATGTTCAGTCCGCCCCTGAACAATTTATTTTTCTGCAACAGAAGTACATTAATGGTATATTGGTTCATAGGGAAACTGGAATTTAGAAAAAAAAAGTGAACTTAGCCTTTAAGGTCATCACAGAGAACAGGGGGGCAATATTCACGTCTGGAGGAAAAGTGATTTAACTTCCAGATATGGAAGACTTCTTCACATTCGGAGCTGTGAAAATGTGGAATAGGTTCCCTTAAGAGCTGGTTCTGGCCAGTTTAGTAAATTGTTTTAAAAAGGGCTGGATTTCTTCCTAGATACACATATTATAATTGGATACTAACATTTATAGATAACGTTGATCCAGGGAATATCCCATTGCCTCTTAGGGGATCAGGAAGGAACTGTTTTCCCCTGCTGGTACAATATGGATCATGCTTTCATTGGGGGTTTTTATGCTTTCCTCTGGCTTAACTTCGGACATAGGATTATGTATATATACGATAGTACATAATTATTTTTCCCTATCTATTGGTTGAACTGGATAAACTTGTGTTTTTTTTCAACCAGAATAACTATATACCTATGTAACATATACATTCATCAAATTGTACAAGAATACTCTGCAACATGTTTTTGTTTGTAGTTGCTTTTGCTTCTTTTACTTAGTTCCAGTTCACACTGTCTCAGAAAAAACACATATACATTTTGCTAAAATGCAAAATGCATTATTAATGGAATATGTTAGAATTTATTGCAATGCAAGATGAATTTCACATGTTTTTCAAGCATTTTAAATGCATTTTCTTGCTTTTTTTTTCCTTTTTACTCCAATTAAGTCTTGGTCGTGTGCATTTTAGTGTGTTTTCAGTGCATGACCATTGAATATGATGTAGAATGCTTTTTTTTTTAAACAGCTCACAAAAGATGCAAAACAGGATCTTTCAAATATGCAATGCACTGTACTATAACACAATACACTGATGTGAAGAGCTTCATAAACTATAATTTAAACAATTTTCTCAGTGCTTTTGGGGAGCTGTGAACATGTATTTTTAGCAAGGTTATTTGACTCACATTTGCGAATAGGCCCTTATGCTCATAAAATGCAGCTCAGAAGAACCTAAAAGTGCCCTTAGACTTTATGTGACATTCTAAAAATTGGTATTTTTTGTTCTAAGAGCAATAGATGCCCCAAAGAGTTTCCTCAGCCTGTTAGATTTTATTGGTAATACTATCTGTTCAATCCTCTTTTTTCCTAATATAATTTTCAGTTCCACTCTTGATTATTTTTTAAGCAATGCATACAGCTTTTCATTTTCATTTCCACTGTAAAGTTATATGCAAGCACTCTTTTCATTTCAATCTGCAGCCTCAAAAAGTCCTTTAGCACTTTGATATATTACACTGTCATTAGGCAGAATATTCCTAACCTATCAGTTCAGTTTTACACATATAATTAGAGGGTTGTACTGTGATATTTTAATCAAATACTATTCTAACTGATTTACAATATTAGTGAAATATGGGTTTAATAATTGATGTTACAATCATCATTGTGGTTCGTGCTCATCATGCTCACCTGTGCTACATCAGAACAAATGCTGACAAATTAAAAAACTATTATTTCATTTTAACACCTGCATCTACAATTTTAATACAAACCTTATTCTAGTAACTGTATTTTTCCTGCTTATTCTTATTCAATTGTCATGATCATTTTGAAATAAATTAATAAAAATAAGCTACACATTGTGTACGTTTGAAAACAAATACAGAAATCCATACAATAAAATAAATCACAGGGGGACTTTTGAAGTGCTATGAAATTACATAAAACAGTATGGAAAATTTAAAATAGTATTTTAATACAATTTAAAAGGTTGATATATTCAACTTGGAAATATCTGCAACAGCATACATAAATATGTACAATATGTACTGCCCTTACATACCTATATATTGTATGTGTCATGTATTGCCCACTGTTCAAGCAGATTTACAAATTTTCAAGTTTCCAAACAGGGGGTCCTCGAAAAAATTTGGAACGTCTGCTGTATCACACAGTTGGGCAGGAACAATTCTTAGAGCTTTTCATTGAGATCTGTTACCTCAAAAGATATGAGAAGATATACTGTAAGCACGTGTAGGAGTGAGAGTGCTGTAGCTGACAGTTAAAATCATTCGCAGGAGGCAATCACAGGGAGTATAAAAAAAGGGAAAATCCTACTCCTTTAGAAGAGTCGTTATAAAACATGAAACCTTTGTATGTTCAATTTATCCACCACGCCTCTCAGAGGCACCTTAGTTTTCTTTGTTAAGCGGTCTATATGTACGCTGCATTTTTACCCACTCATTGGTTTGCTGACCCTTTGGTCACACATTTGAGGTTGTGCATTTCTCTTTTTCTCATCACCATTTGTCTACACTTGTTACAATGTTATGTTATGTATTTGTACTGATACCTTATCTGAATTGTACTGTTCGTGCACACACACTACAGTTGTGTCCAAAATTATTCAACCCCCACTGAAATTGAGTGTTTTGGCCAGTTTGACATTGCTTTTGATCATTCAGTCATCTTGCTTACATTTACATTAAAGAGGCACTTGTAGGTCAGACAAATATAACATAACAGTTATAATGAAATAACCACAAATGTCTTTTCTGTGCTCACAGCATTATCAGTTTTATTCAACCCCCAAGTGACATTCAATCTTAGTACTTAGTACAGCATCCTTTTACAGTTATAACAGCTTTTAAACGTGAAGCATAGCTTGACACAAGTGTCTTGCAGCGATCTACGGGTATCTTCGCCCATTCTTCATGGGCAAAGGCCTCCAGTTCAGTCACATTCTTAGGCTTGCGCACTGCAACTGCTTTCTTTAAGTCCCACCAGAGGTTCTCAATCGGATTTAAGTCTGGTGACTGCGATGGCCACTCCAAAATGTTCCAGCCTTTCCTCTGCAACCATGCTCTAGTGGACTTGGAGGTATGCTTGGGATCATTGTCCTGTTGAAAGGTCCAACGTCTCCCAAGCCTCAGGTGTGTGACGGACTGCATCACGTTTCCATCCAATATCTCCTGGTACTGAAGAGAATTCATGGTACCTTGCACACGCTGAAGCTTCCCTGTACCTGCAGAAGCAAAACAGCCCCAAAGCATGATTGACCCTCCACCATGCTTCACAGTAGGCAAGGTGTTCTTTTCATCATAGGCCTTGTTCTTCCTCCTCCAAACATAGCGTTGATCCATGGGCCCAAACAGTTCTAATTTTGTTTCATCAGTCCACAGAACACTATCCCACAACTTTTGTGGTTTGTCCACATGGCTTTTGGCATACTGCAGTCGACTCTTCTTATTCTTTGGAGACAGCAAGGGGGTACGCCTGGGAGTTCTGGCACGGAGGCCTTCATTACGCAGTGTGCGTCTTATTGTCTGGGCTGAAACTTCTGTACCCACATCTGACAAATCTTTTCTCAGTTCCTCAGCAGTCACACGGGGACTTCTCTCCACTCTACGCTTCAGGTAGCGCACAGCAGTCGAAGTCAGCATCTTCTTTCTGCCACGACCAGGTAGCGTTTCAACAGTGCCCTTTGCCTTGAATTTGCGAATGATGCTTCCTAAGGTGTCTCTTGGTATGTTTAACATCTTTGCAATCTTCTTATAGCCATTGCCCTTCCTGTGAAGAGAAATCACCTCTTCTCTTGTCTTCCTGGACCATTCTCTTGCCTTCACCATGTTTGTAACCACACCAGTAAATGTCTAGAAGGAGCTGAGTATCACAGTCATTTTAAAGCTGCCTAATTGGTGCTTATTATGCTTGATTGCTGCTCGGTGACATCCACAGGTGTTTTCAATACCTGATGGAAAGCACCTGTATGAACCTCTGTTCTTCAGAGTGGTAGTCTTTAAGGGGTTGAATAATTGTGGCAATGAAGAAACCACATAAGAACCATTTACTACTGTATTACATAAACAATTGATGTCATTTTAGTTGCATTTGGGTAGTTACAACGTCCTTGTAGGATTTGATTCTGAATACAATTCCAAATGTACACTATAGTCCCTAAACCCCTTTACAGCATTGGGGGTTGAATAATTTTGGACACAACTGTATATGCTACGCCTACACAGCTTCATGTAACTTTGTGTCCTGCACTGATCTAATTGTATGTATGACTGTAAACTCATTTACTCTTTGACTTCAATAAAAAATTTGAACCAGAAAAAAAGGGAAGATCCAGATCACAAAATAATCCTAATATTATGAGATGTGACACTTTCACTGATGTATAAGGAAAAAATGTCCAAAAATTGAAGTGAAAATCCCAATACATGAATAATGAGACAGCAGTAATCCTATTAATTGCTAGACGTGACACTTTTACTGTTGTATTAGGAATAAATGTCCAAAAAGGAAAGTGAAGTTCCCAAAAGATAAAATATGGAGGAGCAATTAATAATAACTGTTGGACATAGTAACTTCACTTCATGTATTACAGATGAAGGTAAAAAATGGAAAGTGAATATCTAAATTGCTATTTAAAAGTTTAAATATGGGACATCAGAAATCCTTGTGGGTGTGGAAAGATAGCTCTACTAAAATCTTAACAGGGTAGAGAGTCAATAAGGCTTCATATACAGTAATTATACCATATACCTAGACAGTGATCGCTAGAAAGAAGTTAATTTACAGTGAGGGGTTGAGAAGAAGTTAAAAAGTTGAAAACATTGTTTTTATGAAATTATTACTAGGTGCCATTTTAAACTTGCCTTGGGATTTTATTTGCTTGTCCCAGCCTAATTTTAAAAGGGCACCTAGTTTTGACATCTCTGTCATCAAGTCAGCACAGTTATCTGCATCATTCAGTATCTCCTAGGCCAGAGAAGAAGTGCAGTGGAAGAGCACCCCATGGAAAGACCAGTCTGAAGACATATGAAAAGGTGTGTTAAAAAAAGAAAAAAAAATACATTCCATAAAACACGCTTTAGCGGCGAAGAAGGAAAATAATCAGTCCCGAGTTCAGCTCTAAAGAGTAGAGTTTTAAAATAATATATTAAATATTGAAAATTTATTTGAAATATTGGTCTGAACATTTTCAAGTTTATAGACTGAGGTAATATATACTTTTAATTTTAAATAACATTTTTATTCCCAAATAAAAACTGGATGCAGGGTTATTTAATGTTAAGGTACTCTGTTGTTATAACAGGACCAAATAGATATTTTCATGTTGTAGTAAATAAATTGTATTTACTAGGTTGAAAACACAATTTAATATTTAATACCAATTAGAACCCAGAAAACCATTTTCTTCAAACATACTATTATATATATATATATATTGTGGGGGGTTAGCTCAGGTGGGGGATCTCCTTCCTTGGGACAAAGGTAGACCGCACAGCAGGCTTTCGTCAAAATCTGACTGGTTGTCACATTTATTTAAAAGGTTTGCAGAAAATATCAAAATAAAGAAAACATCAAAATAAACCCTTGCCATCCAGGCACTAACTAAACAAAAGACATTTCCTCTCTCAGAGGTGAAGGGCTTCTCCCTGTCACCAAAAACAAAACAAAAGCAAACCTTTTCTTGTAGGTATAGTACACACACAGCTCTCTCAGAATACCTCTCTGAGTCCCAGGCCACGAGCGACTCCTTGCTCCAGCCCTGCCCTTTTTGTATCACCTGTTGGTGGTCATCAGTGGAGCCCAAACTCTGGTCTGGACCCACCTGCTTAACTGTGGCCCCGAAAACCCGGAGTGGACTCCACCTAAACTGTCAGGTATGAGCATATGCGAGGTGACACATAGCGTCCCTCTATCACCTCGCCGTTCATCCTATCACAATATATATATATATATATATATATATCTATATCTATCTGAGGCATATCCTCTATGGATGCAATAGCAGTAATGAATGAGGGAGCCGGAGCCAATCAGGCCACATACAACAATTATCCAAGAACTACCAGGAATCTTTATTATGTAACCAGCTGACATATTCAACATGAAGGAATATTTCACCTGATTCTCTCCCGCTCTAGCTGCCTGCACTCTGCCTAGTCCGCCAAACTCACAGCTGTGTAGGGGGGGGGGGTAAATTGGGATTACAGTTGATTGAGTGTTATCTTTCTGAGTTTTAAAGTATAACTGGATTAGAACACCTGTCAGTTTTTATTGCTGTCTGTTCCCATTAGGAAGATTCACCCTCTCTATTTATCCTGTTTACCATTATCATTGAAAGTGAAAGTAAAAGAAAATCCCAAATTTTGGGTTGTCCCTAGAATAGTGACAGAGGGGAAATCTTCCAATGGGAACACTAGTTTTTGTGACCCGGGGGTCCTCAAGAGATTCCCTTAATTTGCAAGGATTTCCACTCACTTCCTTTTTGACTATGGGATACAAAGTGAAGGTAAATCTCCTCAATGGGACAAAGATGGCAACAATAAACCTTACAAAGGTTATAACTCTCCTTTACTCTATTCAAAATAAAAAAAAAAGTTTTGCCTATAGTTTTACTTTAAGTGTTGGGATGGGTGGGGGATTTTCAGTCACCTACTCTTGACCCCTGAACTATATGTCACTTATTCCTAACTCTTGAATTCTGCCTTGCCATTGAACATCTGCACTCTGCATCTGTTTAACCTCCCTAGCGGTATGATTATGTCAGTATTTCTGTGCTCAAAGCAGTACATTTTTTTGCATGGAAATATGTAGTTTTTTTATTGTAGGCCTGTAATTTTTAGGAATAACTCACTGAAATCTGTCCGAACAAGAGTCTAGTAGACATCCCGGGTAGGATAAAATGTGAAACATGAAATCATAAATTATAATATAATAAATAATCATTAAAAAATAATATAATAATAATAAATTTAATTCAATAATGTAATCAAACCAAAAACACTGAAATTTGAAATAGAGCACCAAATTCGCACATCACTGATCTTAGTCTCAAAATCGTTTTCAGTGTCTGATGACGAATTTCCCCACGAATCATTATCACTCAATTCTGCAAGTGGTTCTAATTTACTATTGCTGTTCTCTAGCTGGTCTAAAACCGCGTTTGACCTAAAGGGACACTTTTTGGACGCCATGGACGTTTCTCAGTTTCCAGGCAGAAAGAACAGTAAAAATGCAGGCAGGGCACAGGACAAAGCACTAGGGACAAAATGTATGTGAAATGGTTTGATACAGTAATGTTATTCTATGTGATTTTAGTGTATTGAGTGAATGTCACTTTTAAAATTTTTGAATTTCCCGCCATTCAGTCCCACGTACGTCCCAGACGTCCCGATGCTCACAGGGACCAGAACCCAGAAGACAGATACCGGCATCGGCTGGAGGAGATGGCCGGGGACGCTGCAAGGGGGACATCGCAGGAGCGAAGGACAAGGTAAGTACAAGAGGGATCCCGGAGCAACGCTGCAGTGTAATCCCGAGTGTAGCTCGGGGTTACCACTTTTGGTACTGAAAGTTTACCACGAGCTACACTTGGGAATACCACCAGGGAAGTTAATTAGCAAATAATAGTGTATACAATTGGGACACTTAATATTGACACAAGTGATATTGTAATTGAATGTTATTAAAAATTACCTTTCTTTTTTAATCTGCAGTGCTGTAATTTTCTGTAAGATGTAATGCAGTATGGCTACCTGGAGGCTTTCTGTACACAGATTGTGTACAGAGCGCTGCCCAGATATGTAATTTCCTGCTTGTATGAATGGCTTATTGATTTTCTCAGAAGTCTGCAACAAGATACAATTCAGATTTTGAGCATTTTCATTTTTGGTGAGATACTCTCAAAGGGAAATCACGTGTAAAGAGATTCAGACCCTGACTTTCCTTATTAGAGCCCTGCAGGTGCAGCAGCTGACTGATAACTATGAAAGCACTCCCACACAGCTTCACTCTGCACATGGACACAGACAAACAAACAGTACTGCACTGTCTTTTTCTCTAGTGGCACAACTAAAGGTTGCAGTATGACAATATAAGCACACACCAAATTCAGTTACTATATGATGCACAAACCTCATAAAATAAACACACTCTGTCTCACACTCTGCCCCCTTCCAGGCACTATTGGAAGGTTTTTAACTCTATAGGTTGTGCTGTCAATCAAGAAAGCAGACAGCAGGACTAGGTATGGCCATGTGCTAACTGACAAGCTACAGGCTTGTGAATCTGCAGAAACAATGCATATAACCAACAAAAAAACTCTTACATTGCCCTTAGTGATGACATCCAACCATGTGTTCAAACCTTTTATAAATATATATATATATATATTTTTTATTTTTTTTTTAGCTGTATATATAAATTTAAATCAGAAAAAAAACATATAAAACATGATAAATAAATTAAATATCATATAAGTCAAAGTTTATATATCGGTTGAAATCATGATTATAATTGTCCACAAAAAAATTTAGTCAAGCAGTGCTGATTTTAGTCTGTCAACCTAGAGCTGCACAGAAGTATACGTACATGGCATGGCAGCCAAAGCACCACAAATTTAACAACATGGTAACATATTTATTTAGTGCTTGTAGGATATCCCATCAACTTTGTTGATAATGTTGAACCTGGATATAGTTTATACAGCTGTTTCTATGCCAGGATGTGTATACTTTTTCATTTATCTATACCAGTATGCCTATTCCTTTTATCCTCCCTATGCCAGTAATCTGAGAATTGTGTGAGGGATATTTTTGAGATTTTTTTGGTCTTCTCCAATGTTGATATATGTAGCAAATTGGATTTTCAAGTTCCTGACAGATCAAAAGTGGATTTGAATTTTAAATATTAACTCATTATAGAAATCCTACTAAAGATAAGTTACATTAATGAGAAAGTAGAGTTTCCACATGTTTCTCTAATTAGATTCACCTTGTTTAAAATAGACAAATTATGTTTTTTTTTTATTCAGTAAAAAGCTAGTTAAAGGCTGGGTTCTGTATTTCTTTATGTTTTTCTGTGTAAACGTAATTAAATAAAATGTATTGTTCAATAGGGTACCAGAACAGCAGGTTGCTGCAAAAATAATGCTTTTTATTTCATATCAAAAACAAATTTATAAATATCTGGAAATATTCCCTTTATTAAGTGACTTTAATCATTTCAGCTGTTTACTTTTATACTTCTTATTGACCAGAGCAGTTTTTACATGTCTACTATGGGCCTGTTTATTCATCAATAACTTTATCATTATCTAAGATAGCAAAGTAATGTATTATTTGTTGACAAACTAAGCTTTTTTTAAACAATGAAAAAGAGTGTTGTGTTCAACTGTATTTTGACCAGAGTTTATTTTTAAAAAGTAATTTTACCATAAAATATTTTATTCTATTATTTGTCCTTGTTAAAATTACCTTATATTTATTTGGTACAAAACATGGCAAAGTTATTTAACATTTTTGAGCACATGTTTTTTGAGATTTGATGTCTTTGTTGTTCACACTCATCTAAATCCACGCTTCCAGGAGAGACCAGATAGGTTCATGTAGGACCCTTTCATCAGACAGTTTAGATGCTTTACATTTAGACAGTAGGTACAGGCTTTGGGTTTAGGGTGAACATGAGTTTGGCCCAAACCCAGGTCTTTTGCAGTTTGAGAAAATGGCAAACTAATGTTTCACTTCTAAAGTAACCAATTAATACCAATGCATTTCCAGGCCACTGAAATGTGGTCAGGTGGCTTAAAAAGGACAAACATAAAGGGTTTTCTTATGTTCCAGCCCCCTCCTTTTAAGGGTCATGGTTTCAAGCAGCTTATTGTAAGTCTGTTTTGGAGGAGACATGGAGTATCTGCCTTTTCTGTCCCTTTTAAACCACAACTAAATAAAACTGCTGACATATATTGTGCATTATTGTGCATTTTGTGTGGTGCTTTTCTGTGAAAAAGGTGCCTAGCACCTACCTCTAAACTGTTGACTACTGAAGCTGCTTGCATATAGTGTATTTAGCCTTTACAGTTTTTGTGTAATGTTTCATTAAATAATGCACTCTTCTCTTTATCTCTTAATTAAAACCAGCTTGATGACTCCCATTAAAATGCTTATAAACTGTGCATGGAGTCTGTACAATAACCCTGACTTACTTACTGTGAAAGAAACACTCTAATTTGGATGTTTTTTATTATAAACCTTCCTGTTGTCTCCCTGTGAAACTATGGTCTACTAAAGCACCTCAAACAGTTTGCATTTACTGAACGATTATTTATTTTTTGCTTTTGTTAGTAAATTAATACACTTGATTTTGAAATCTTGATTTAAAACCTACATAGAGTCTCTCTCTTCAGCTGTGGCTTGTAAAAGTAGCTTACATAATGTGAATTGGATCTGTGCAATATTTCTGTATTTTTCTGTAAATTAGTACACTCTAATTTTTAATTCTAATTTTTAATTCTTAGACCTGGTTTTTCCCTCCTAAATCACAGTCTTGTAAAAGTGCTTACATACTGTGGAGTGAGTCTGTACAATATTTCTGGCTATTTCTCTGAATTAATACTCTGTAATCTTTATTTATAATTTATTTTATTTTTATGGTTTTATGTAAAATTGTTATTACTAATTTAAATAATACTTTTACCTTTCTGGTAATTAGACTGCATTAAGTAGTTGTTGCTTGCAGTCTGTTTAAAACCTGTTTACCTATGCTGTTATGGGGCTTTAGAGTAACCAAAGAACTAAGAAGAGGAAAAACTGCAACGGGCAATTACTGTTTGCTATGAGTGATTACCTGAAGAACTGATGATTGGCAGGCTGTAACAAAAACATTTAGAAAACTTCAGAGATTCAAGTATGACATTCAGGAAAGTGAGTGAATCCAATGGGTATTTGTAATTGAAAGAGGGGCTGTAGGAGTACAGTTATCTGGTAACCCAGGAGCAGGTGGATGAGCTGTAGCTGGTTGTTAGTATATAGAAGTGTGGTGATATTTGTGAACTATATTGAACAGCCTTGTCATCTTTGCCTAGCATATTTGCTTGATCAAGACAGGAACAGCCTTATGATAAAATAATCTGAAACTGTTATAAAAGAAAAGAAAGAAAAAAACCCCCTGAAATCTGTAAATATTGGGTGGGATACTTTATAGCCCTCACCTCTGCAAGGCCAGAACTGGCATACTTATCTTTCCAAGGACCCCATTTTTCATTTTTTGTATACTGTAAAGGTGTTTTTTTAGACCTAGGACCTACTTTGCTTTTAAACAGTAACTCCATAGTTCCATCCCTGCTCATGTCTGTTTCAACCGACCAGGGATGGCTTTACAATTCACAATAACAAACAAACAGACAAAAAAAACCATACATGAAAAAAAATAAATCTATACATGCTAAATACAGTAAAAAAAAATAATGCATGCAGAACCTCTGCCTCTCACTTTAGACCTTACTGACTTTGTGTTTTTTTTTTTTTTTTTAAACAGCATTGATTAGTCTTTTCGCCAGAGATGTTTTTACATTTTTTACACACATGTTTAAAAAATATCAGTTTTTAATGTATAGAGTAAGCACGCCACATAGCCAAACTGCTTTAGCAATTGTATTTGTATTAGGCATATACAGTACATACAATCCCCCACTGAATCTAATGCAGTGCAGATCACACTGCATTAGATTCTTTTCCAGCCATACGGAACGGGATTACTGACATGGGGACCCGGAAATTACAGTTTATACACAGACATGTGTCTGCTCTGCTCCCTCCCCTGTACCTAGCGGCATCGCTATGCTGGTCCAGGGTCCACAGATGCACAAGTGGAGCATGGGATACATTGCAAGTTGGGCAGCAGTGCAGCTGTACATGCCCCCCCATTTCAGGTCTGTATGACATACAGACCTGACAACAAATGGGTTAAATTGACTGGAAACTATGGCAAACAGGGAGAAAAACTGTATCACACAAGTATGCAGTCACATGCAGCGCACAGCAACATGCAACACATTTTTAAAATAAACCTAAAACCTACCTAGAGGGGCAGCCAGCTTATGCACTTAGGTTCTCCCTACAGATATTCCTACAGCAATACCAGCACCATCAACTGCTGCTTCAAAGAGTTTCCTCTCCGCTTTCTACGAGTGTTTAATTGTGGGCCCATTCTCAGATGCTAACAGTTGATTCCTTTTAAAATTCCCCTTTTTAAATGGGAAGGATAAAACTCATTGAAGCTTTCCATATTGCCTTCTTACTTCCAGCATTCCAACCATCCTTTCCTAACCACCAGCACCCCAACACTCCTCCTGCTCTTGTTTCTCCTTTGTCTCCTGCTGCTTCATTTCATTCCACATACTGGTGAGGGGTAGTAAACAGCCTTATTTGCAAAATAATGGTGCTAGCTTGAAATTTGGATCAAAACAATGACAGCTGGGTAGCACAGGCCAAAAAAAGCATTACCAGTCAATTACAGAATACATGCTATTTTCTCTTGGAAAGTTGAAGGAAATTGAGCATTATCAGACCAAACAATTTGGCTGAGATCCTTGAGTAGGAGGAAAAGGCCACATTATAATTCCATAGAAATGGCTGATATCAACACCTGAAGGGAAGGAGGGAAGGAGGGAAGGAGGAAAAGATTCATGGCTGCTATGTGTCCTTGAAGTACTGTATGTCACAGGGCTTCCTAATAATTACTGTTGGGTTATATACTGCCACCTTCTGGTGAATGCACACTCAATGAGAAAAGGGGGACGGCCTTAGCCAAGATATATAACCCCTCCCAGTTTAGCAGACTCCCTTTTTAGAGGCAAGAAATAGGACACAGATTGCTGAGAACCCTGTGTCCTGTAAAATACTTCACAGAAAGGTTTTACAGGTAAGTAAAAAAAATCTTGTTTTTTTTCTTGAAAATCCCAGGACACAGGATTTTCTAATCATTACTATTGGCATATCCCCAAGCAGTACTTTGTGGGGTGAGAACAGGCCCTACTACATGACTGCCTGAAGGACCTTACATCCAAAACTTGCAACAGCTGATGCTTAAACATCCATCTTATAGAACATTATAAAGATGTGTACCAAAGACCAAAAAGCCAAATTGCAGGCCTGAGAAACTGAAGCTTAATAATGATCAGCCAAGATATACTTATTCACCTCATAGAATACACTTTTACTGGAAAAGGATGAACTTCCCCCTGCAGGTTATAGGCCTGAATAATAATTTGCTTGATTTATATACCAATTGTAAAGTGAGAGGCTGCTTGACCCTTTTGTAACCCCTTCAATAAACAATGAATCTGATCTGTTGCTGAGATATATGCTCTTATAGCTCAAACTGTGTTAAGCCACTTCTTTTGTGTTATTTTGGCTGTTTTGGGTCAGGACAGAAAGAAGGTAAGATGATGTCCTGATTAATGTAAAATGATGAATTAACCTTAGACAATAAATCCTGCCTAGGCCTTAGGACAACCTTATATTTGTGTAGAATCAAAAATGGCACTTTACAAGACAAGGCTGATAATTCCAATACACTTCAAGCTGAAGTAATGACCACCAGATGACCACCGTTCTGGTATGCTCAGAGAGATAGATGCTACTCAGAGGTTCCAAAGGAGAATGTTGGAGAGCTGCCAACACTAGGTTGGGTCCCTTGGTGCAAAAGGTTTATGTATAGGAGGAGACAAATTTCTTTACCAGCAAATGTAAAACCAACAGCTTCTGAAAAAGCCAAAATCTGCCCTCTAATAATACTCAGATCCAAAGAATGATCCAGCCCAGATTGGATAAATGCTAAGACATGCTATAATTCGCATTGCCTAGGGTGCAAGTATTTAACATGCAAAATATGACTTCCATGTGCGATGGTAGACCCTTGTAGAAGATAACTTTCTACTGCAGCTTCTAGAATAGTTGTTATGAATCAGAAAGTGCCCAGTCTCTTAAAAATTAGGTCTCAAAAATCCAGTGACTGTGAAGCAGTATGGACTATCGATGCTTATGAAAGTAGGTCTGGCCATGAAGGAAGGGTCAATGGAGTGTCTGCCACTAATATGGTCATTTCCAAGTATCACATTTTCTATGGCCAATTTGGAGCAACCAGAATTAATGGAATGCCTTGTTTCTTCATTCTGCTCAGTAAACGCAGGGGAAAGGGGTATATCAGAATAAAGTAAGCTTGCATGGTTACTATCTTGTCCACAAAGAAAAGCTCTTGGATCTCTTGTTATGTCTAAAAATCTGTCCAGTTTGCTTGTTGAACCTGGAAAAAATCAGATCCACATACAGAGTCACCCACTTGTAACATATCTGCTGAAACACTTCTGGGTGTAAGGACCAATCACTGGATCTAGCTGCTGGTGACCTAAAAAGTCCATCTTCAAATTCTCCAGCCCCTATGGAACGTATATTGCTGAGAACACCAAAACAAAACTTTCCACCTGATACAGAATGTGGAATGTCACTGTCCATAAGAATAATACTGTTCCAATCACAGCAGTCACATAATAAATAGAGATGAGCGAAGTATTCAAAAATTCGATTCGACTGATTCGGCGAATTCGTGGAAAAATTTCGATTCGAGTCGAATATATTCGCTGTGAATTTAACTTAAAAAAGGGTGTTTCTAGGCTTCAGAGAGACTTAATATTAGTGCTGAACACTGTACCTTTAATTTAAATGCCCTTGGAGTCTGCTGGGGAAGAGAAATAATACTGTCAGGCAGTATGACATGCAGATGAGTGCCGTCGATCTTAGAATCACCGCACACTTCACTCATTTGGCCAGTCACGGGGCCAAAACCAGAGTGTGGAGCCACAGTGTGGCGGTGGAGGCAGCAGCAATGGGAGGCCATACAGCACCCTATGACAAAAATGGAAACCACCAGCAGTGTGAGGAGACCTGAAAGTGGCACATGGCAGAGTGTGGCGATAGAGACAGCAGCAATGGGAGGCCGTACAGGGACCCATGACACACTCTGGACCTGGCAGCAGCATGAGGAGGCGGTACAGGGGCCCATGGCAGATTACGGGCCTGGCAGCAGCATGAGGAGTCGGTACGGGGGCCCATGGCAGATTACAGGCCTGGCAGCAGCAATGGGAGGCCGTAAAGGGACCCATGACACAATCTGGACCTGGCAGCAGCATGGGGAGGCGGTACAGGGGCCCATGACAGATTACGGGCCTGGCAGCAGCATTTGGAGTCGGTACGGGGGCCCATGACACACTCTGGACCTGGCAGCAGCATGAGGAGGCGGTACAGGGGCGCATGACAGATTACGAGCCTGGCAGCAGCAACTTGGACAGGAGGACGTTCAGTTTCTGCACCGTCTGGTGCGTGCTCGAAAACTGTTGTCTCTTGGAAACGGATTCCAAGAAAGACTGCTGACGGAATCCGTGAAGAGGAGTAGCAGGAGAAGGAGCATCTGAACGAGCGGAATATGCCAACAAGCGACAACAGGGGCCCATGACAGATTACGGGCCTGGCAGCAGCATGAGGAGTCGGTACGGGGGCCCATGGCAGATTAGGGGCCTGGCAGCAGCTATGGGAGGCCCGTAATCTGCCAGCACCCTATGACAAAAAATGGAACCCACCAGCAGTGTGAGGAGACCTGAAAGTGGCACATGGCAGAGTGTGGCGATGGAGACAGCAGCAATGGGAGGCCGTACAGGGACCCATGAGAGACTCTGGACCTGGCAGCAGCATGAGGAGGCGGTATAGGGGCCCATGGCAGATTAGGGGCCTGGCAGCAGCTATGGGAGGCCCGTAATCTGCCAGCACCCTATGACAAAAAATGGAATACACCAGCAGTGTGAGGAGACCTGAAAGTGGCTCAAGGCAGAGTGTGGCGATGGAGACAGCAGCAATGGGAGGCCGTACAGGGACCCATGAGAGACTCTGGACTTGGCAGCAGCATGAGGAGGCGGTATAGGGGCCCATGGCAGATTAGGGGCCTGGCAGCAGCTATGGGAGGCCCGTAATCTGCCAGCACCCTATGACAAAAAATGGAACACACCAGCAGTGTGAGGAGACCTGAAAGTGGCACATGTTTGGGGCATGATTCATGGCGGATTTAGTCAGTTGTGTCAGGAACTGGTGGTTTGAAATCCAGACTAATCCACGCCTGATTCATTTTCACAAACGTCAGTCTCTCCACACTTTGGGTGGACAGTCGTGTCCTCCGCGGAGTTGCAATACCTCCTGCCGCACTAAACACGCGCTCCGATGCCACGCTACTGGCCGGGCATGACAGCCTTTCAAGGGCAAATTCAGCTAGTTGGGGCCAAAGGTCAAGTTTCGTTGCCCAGTAGTCAAGGGGATTGTCTACCTCGGTTGGCAGGGTGCTGTCCAAGTAGGCCTAAGCCTGTTGTTTGAGGTCCTGCTCCAGGTCCACCTGATGCTGCTGCTGCTGCTGCGGCTGGTTAGTAGTTTCCTCACTGCGCTGGTGAAGAAAGCTACTCATCATCGACTGCAGACTGAGGCAGCCGCTGCTGGTGGAGCTGCCACTGCTCCTACCACCCCACCCCTCCCCTGCTGCCATGGCAGCGGAACGCGAGCGCATAGGGCCCACAGTGTCTGAGGATGGACGTTGGCGCAGACAGGCAGAGACCAGCTGACTACATAGGTGGTTTTTATAGTACGTTATTTTGGCCTCCCTCTCAGCAGGTGTGAAAAAGGCCTCCATTTTTGAACGGTAGCGAGGGTCCAACAAGGTGGACAGCCAAAAGTCATCCCTCTGTCTGATGGTTATTATTCGGCTGTCGCTACGCAAGCAAGCGAGCATGCTATGGGCCATTTGTGCCAAGGAATGCGAGGGACTCCCTGCCTCCATCTCCACAGCATACTGCCACGGTGCGTCTGGGTCCTCTGTCTCCTCCTCCTCCTCCTCTACCAGATGCTCCTGCTCCTCCACTCCTGTCCGCTGAGTGGAAAAACCACCCATTTCACTCAATAATTCCTGAGCACCAATGTCCTCCTCTACCTCCTCCTCTTCTTCCTGTCCTGCCCCCACAGGGGTCATGTGGCGTTGAGATCTGTGCGCCACGTCTACCGCACCCTGACCAGCCATTGTTAACAGCATTTGTTCCAGGACGTGCAACAGAGGAATGACGTCGTTCATCCCATAGTCCTGGCGACTCACGAATAGCGTGGCCTCCTCAAAGGGCCTGAGCAAGCGCAGGTGTCACGCATGAGCTGCCAATGGCTGACATCTAAGTTACACAGGGAGTACCTTTATCCGCTTTTAACATCAGGAAATCGGTGATGGCCTTTCGCTGTTCGTAAAGGCGGTCTAACATATGTAGGGTTGAATTCCACCTTGTTGCAACGTCACAGCCTGAGGAGTCGGTACGGGGGCCCATGGCAGATTACGTGCCTGGCAGCAGCAATGGGAGGCCCGTAATCTGCCAGCACCCTATGTCAAAAAATTCAACACACCAGCAGTGTGAGGAGACCTGAAAGTGGCACATGGCAGAGTGTGGCTATGGAGACAGCAGCAATGGGAGGCCGTACAGGGACCCATGACACACTCTGGACTTGGCAGCAGCATGAGGAGGCGGTATAGGGGCCCATGGCAGATTAGGGGCCTGGCAGCAGCTATAGGAGGCCCGTAATCTGCCAGCACCCTATGTCAAAAAATTCTACACACCAGCAGTGTGAGGAGACCTGAAAGTGGCACATGGCAGAGTGTGGCGATGGAGACAGCAGCAATGGGAGGCCGTACAGGGACCCATGAGAGACTCTGGACCTGGCAGCAGCATGAGGAGGCAGTATATAGGGGCCTATGGCAGATTAGGGGCCTGGCAGCAGCTATGGGAGGCCCGTAATCTGCCAGCACCCTATGTCAAAAAATTCTACACACCAGCAGTGTGAGGAGACCTGAAAGTGGCACATGGCAGAGTGTGGCGATGGAGACAGCAGCAATGGGAGGCCGTACAGGGACCCATGAGAGACTCTGGACCTGGCAGCAGCATGAGGAGGCGGTATATAGGGGCCTATGGCAGATTAGGGGCCTGGCAGCAGCTATAGGAGGCCCATAATCTGCCAGCACCCTATGTCAAAAAATTCAACACACCAGCAGTGTGAGGAGACCTGAAAGTGGCACATGGCATGAGACACTGTGGACCTGGCAGCAGCATGAGGAGGCGGTATATAGGGGCCCATGGCAGATTAGGGGCCTGGCAGCAGCTATGGGAGGCCCGTAATCTGCCAGCACCCTATGTCAAAAAATTCAACACACCAGCAGTGTGTGAGGAGACCTGAAAGTGGCACATGGCAGAGTGTGGCGATGGAGACAGCAGCAATGGGAGGCCGTACAGGGACCCATGAGAGACTCTGGACCTGGCAGCAGCATGAGGAGGCGGTATATAGGGGCCTATGGCAGATTAGGGGCCTGGCAGCAGCTATAGGAGGCCCATAATCTGCCAGCACCCTATGTCAAAAAATTCAACACACCAGCAGTGTGAGGAGACCTGAAAGTGGCACATGGCATGAGACACTGTGGACCTGGCAGCAGCATGAGGAGGCGGTATATAGGGGCCCATGGCAGATTAGGGGCCTGGCAGCAGCTATGGGAGGCCCGTAATCTGCCAGCACCCTATGTCAAAAAATTCAACACACCAGCAGTGTGTGAGGAGACCTGAAAGTGGCACATGGCAGAGTGTGGCGATGGAGACAGCAGCAATGGGAGGCCGTACAGGGACCCATGACAGACTCTGGACCTGGCAGCAGCATGAGGAGGCGGTATATAGGGGCCTATGGCAGATTAGGGGCCTGGCAGCAGCTATGGGAGGCCCGTAATCTGCCAGCACCCTATGTCAAAAAATTCTACACACCAGCAGTGTGAGGAGACCTGAAAGTGGCACATGGCAGAGTGTGGCGATGGAGACAGCAGCAATGGGAGGCCGTACAGGGACCCATGAGAGACTCTGGACCTGGCAGCAGCATGAGGAGGCGGTATATAGGGGCCTATGGCAGATTAGGGGCCTGGCAGCAGCTATAGGAGGCCCATAATCTGCCAGCACCCTATGTCAAAAAATTCAACACACCAGCAGTGTGAGGAGACCTGAAAGTGGCACATGGCAGAGTGTGGCGATGGAGACAGCAGCAATGGGAGGCCGTACAGGGACCCATGAGAGACTCTGGACCTGGCAGCAGCATGAGGAGGCGGTATATAGGGGCCTATGGCAGATTAGGGGCCTGGCAGCAGCTATGGGAGGCCCCTAATCTGCCAGCACCCTATGTCAAAAAATTCTACACACCAGCAGTGTGAGGAGACCTGAAAGTGGCACATGGCAGAGTGTGGCGATGGAGACAGCAGCAATGGGAGGCCGTACAGGGAACCATGAGAGACTCTGGACCTGGCAGCAGCATGAGGAGGCGGTATATAGGGGCCCATGGCAGATTAGGGGCCTGGCAGCAGCTATAGGAGGCCCATAATCTGCCAGCACCCTATGTCAAAAAATTCAACACACCAGCAGTGTGTGAGGAGACCTGAAAGTGGCACATGGCAGAGTGTGGCGATGGAGACAGCAGCAATGGGAGGCCGTACAGGGACCCATGAGAGACTCTGGACCTGGCAGCAGCATGAGGAGGCGGTATATAGGGGCCTATGGCAGATTAGGGGCCTGGCAGCAGCTATGGGAGGCCCGTAATCTGCCAGCACCCTATGTCAAAAAATTCTACACACCAGCAGTGTGTGAGGAGACCTGAAAGTGGCACATGGCAGAGTGTGGCGATGGAGACAGCAGCAATGGGAGGCCGTACAGGGACCCATGAGAGACTCTGGACCTGGCAGCAGCATGAGGAGGCGGTATATAGGGGCCTATGGCAGATTAGGGGCCTGGCAGCAGCTATGGGAGGCCCGTAATCTGCCAGCACCCTAAATTCTACACACCAGCAGTGTGTGAGGAGACCTCAAAGTGGCACATGTTTGAGGCATGTTTCATGGCGGATTTAGTCAGTTGTGTCAGGAACTGGTGGTTTGAAATCCAGACTAATCCACGCCTGATTCATTTTCACAAACGTCAGTCTCTCCACACTTTGGGTGGACAGTCGTGTCCTCCGCGGAATTACAATACCTCCTGCCGCACTAAACACGCGCTCCGATGCCACGCTACTGGCCGGGCATGACAGCCTTTCAAGGGCAAATTCAGCTAGTTGGGGCCAAAGGTCAAGTTTCGTTGCCCAGTAGTCAAGGGGATTGTCTACCTCGGTTGGCAGGGTGCTGTCCAAGTAGGCCCAAGCCTGTTGTTTGAGGTCCTGCTCCAGGTCCACCTGATGCTGCTGCTGCTGCTGCGGCTGGTTAGTAGTTTCCTCACTGCGCTGGTGAAGAAAGCTACTCATCATCGACTGCAGACTGAGGCAGCCGCTGCTGGTGGAGCTGCCACTGCTCCTACCACCCCACCCCTCCCCTGCTGCCATGGCAGCGGAACGCGAGCGCACAGGGCCCACAGTGTCTGAGGATGGACGTTGGCGCACAAAGGCAGAGACCAACTGACTACATAGGTGGTTTTTATAGTACGTTATTTTGGCCTCCCTCTCAGCAGGTGTGAAAAAGGCCACCATTTTGGAACGATAGCGAGGGTCCAACAAGGTGGACAGCCAAAAGTCATCCCTCTGTCTGATGGTTATTATTCGGCTGTCGCTACGCAAGCAACCGAGCATGCTATGGGCCATTTGTGCCAAGGAATGCGAGGGACTCCCTGCCTCCATCTCCACAGCATACTGCCACGGTGCGTCTGGGTCCTCTGTCTCCTCCTCCTCCTCCTCTACCAGATGCTCCTGCTCCTCCACTCCTGTCCGCTGAGTGGAAAAACCACCCATTTCACTCAATAATTCCTGAGCACAAATGTCCTCCTCTACCTCCTCCTCTTCTTCCTGTCCTGCCCCCACAGGGGTCATGTGGCGTTGAGATCTGTGCGCCACGTCTACCGCACCCTGACCAGCCATTGTTAACAGCATTTGTTCAAGGACGTGCAACAGAGGAATGACGTCGTTCATCCCATAGTCCTGCCGACTCACGAATAGCGTGGCCTCCTCAAAGGGCCTGAGCAAGCGGCAGGTGTCACGCATGAGCTGCCAATGGCTGACATCGAAGTTACACAGGGGAGTACCTTTATCCGCTTGTAACATCAGGAAATCGGTGATGGCCTTTCGCTGTTCGTAAAGGCGGTCTAACATGTGTAGGGTTGAATTCCACCTTGTTGCAACGTCGCAGATCAGGCGATGCTGTGGAATTCCGTTCTGCCGCTGCAGCTCAAGGAGGGTGTGCTTTGCGGTGTAGGAATGGCTGAAATGCATGCAAAGTTTACGTGACATTTTAAGGATGTCTTGCAGTGGGATGGTGGATTTTAAGAACCGCTTGACAACCAGATTGAACACGTGAGCCATGCATGGCGCATGGCACAACCTTCCTTGACGCAGAGCAGACACCATGTTCTTTCCGTTGTCGGTCAACATGGTTCCGATTTTCAGTTTGCGTGGAGACAGCCATCTGTCGATTTCTCTGTTCATTACACTCAGAAGTTCCTCCCCTGTGTGACTACGTTCGCCAAGGCATACCAGGTGCAGAACAGCGTGACACCGTTGCGCCCTGCACATGTGATATGCCGGTCGGGTAATGGGACTTGGCACGGGGGTGGCGGCTGAGGACACGGCGGAAGAAGAGGTGGTAGAGGCGGACATCTTTGCCGGACCAAGGACGTGCAAACGTGGAGGCAAAAGCGGCGTGACCTGTCCAAGTTGCTGGTGCGGCTGTGACGGCACCACGTTCACCCAGTGGGCCGTAAATGACATGTACTGTCCCTGACCATAGTTACAGCTCCACACGTCGGCGCTGCCGTGCACTTTGGCAGAGACCGACATGCTCAAAGACTGGCCCACCATGTCTTCTACATGTGAATGCAGGGCTGGCACTGCCTTTTTGGCGAAGAAATGACGGCTTGGCACTCTCCACCGCGGCGCGGCACAAGCCATCATTTCTCTGAAAGGTGCTGAGTCCACCACTTGGAAAGGGAGGGACTGCAGCACCAGCAACTTGGACAGGAGGACGTTCAGCTTTTGCACCGTCGGGTGCGTGCTCGCAAACTGTTGTCTCTTGGAAACGGATTCCAAGAAAGACTGCTGACGGAATCCGTGAAGAGGAGTAGCAGGAGAAGGAGCATCTGAACGAGCGGAAGATGCCAACGAGCGACAACTCCCCTCAGCAGAGGTGTTGGAGCCTTGACTGGCTGATGGAGGGCGATTGACGTCGGGTGACGGAGCAAGTAACGGAGCGGGTGATGGAGCGGGGGCTGGGGCGGGCAGAACCGCCGTATCTTTATCACGGTTTTCCCAGGCCACCAAATGGCGACGCTGCATATGCTGCCGCAACGCTGTAGTCCCAACATGGGCCCCCTGGCCACGCTTGACTTTCTGGCCACATAGTCGACATACGGCTACGTTTACTTCCTCGGGCGGCTTGACGAAAAATTGCCACACCGCCGAGTAGGAAACTTTGCCCCCGATACTCCTCACTGGCTGACTGCTGCTTCCTCCGTGCACACCGGCACCACTACTGGCCGTGGTGGTAGGCTGCAGTGGAGCTGGTGCTCTACTCCGTGGCCGTTTGGCTCCACTGACACTGCTGCGACCCTGCTGCTGTCTCCTGGGCAACCCACCGACTGTTTTGCTCGCTGCCAAGCTGCCACCCTCTTCTCCTGATGATGCGGAAGAAATTGCCTGATGACGACGAGGCTGCCAAGTGCGATCAACCTCCTCATCATCAAGTAGGGTCTCCGCCTCACTACTAGCCCCCTCGGCTGCGTCTGGGTCAGGAGACAGACCTGTCTCTAGACCGGCTACCGAGCCACTCTCCTCGCCACTACTTCTTCGCCTGGCTGCTGAAAAGGCGGATGTCTCCCCCCGTTCCTGACCGCCCTCTGTTAGCTCTTCCTCACTGTACAGTGGGGCTGAGCCCACAGCATGCAATACTTCGCTTGGTGAGGGAACACCAAAGGACAGGGGCAGGTAGAGGACACGTGATTTCAGTGGGCTTGGTCCCGGGCCATGCCAACTAACGGTTGTGTCTGACGTACCCACCGACCGTTGGCTGTAGGTGTCAGAGGTGACCTGGGAAGAGGAAGACGACCGAGCCAACCAATCGACGACGGCAGGGTTGTCGGTGGAGACACGACCGCTGGATGACACCGGGAGCACTGGCCTCTGGCTGCGAATAGTGCTGCCTCGACCCCTTCCTCTGCTGCCACGTCTGCTCGCTCCTAAAACATTGCCTCCTCTGCCACTCCTCTGCATGTTGTCTGACATACTCTTTAATTAAACGATTATGTGTCCCTGAGTAACAATTCTGTGTCCCTGAGTAACAATTCTGTGTCTGTGCGAGTAACAATTCTGTGGCCCTAAGTAACAGTTCTGTGGCCCTCAGTAACAATTCTGTGTCCCTGATTAACGTTTCTGTGGCCCCAAGTAACAGTTCTGTGGCCCTCAGTAACAATTCTGTGTCTGTGCGAGTAACAATTCTGTGTCTGTGCGAGAAACAATTCTGTGGCCCTAAGTAACAGTTCTGTGGCCCTCAGTAACAGTTCTGTTTCCCTGAGTAACAATTCTGTGTCTGTGCGAGTAAGAATTCTGTGTCTGTGCGAGTAACAATTCTGTGGCCCTAAGTAACAGTTCTGTGGCCCTCAGTAACAGTTCTGTGGCCCTGAGTAACAATTCTGTGTCTGTGCGAGTAACAATTCTGTGTCTGTGCGAGTAACAATTCTGTCTGTGCGAGTAACAATTCTGTGGCCCTAAGTAACGGTTCTGTGGCCCTCAGTAACAGTTCTGTGTCCCTGTGTAACAATTCTGTGTCTGTGCGAGTAACAATTCTGTGGCCCTAAGTAACAGTTCTGTGGCCCTCAGTAACAATTCTGTGTCCCTGATTAACGTTTCTGTGGCCCCAAGTAACAGTTCTGTGGCCCTCAGTAACAATTCTGTGTCTGTGCGAGTAACAATTCTGTGTCTGTGCGAGTAACAATTCTGTGGCCCTAAGTAACGGTTCTGTGGCCCTCAGTAACAGTTCTGTGTCCCTGTGTAACAATTCTGTGTCTGTGCGAGTAACAATTCTGTGGCCCTAAGTAACAGTTCTGTGGTCCTCAGTAACAATTCTGTGTCTGTGCGAGTAACAATTCTGTGGCCCTAAGTAACAGTTCTGTGGCCCTCAGTAACAATTCTGTGTCTGTCCCTGAGTAACAATTCTGTGGCCCTAACTAAAGTTTCTGTGGCCCTAAGTAACAATTCTCTGGCACTCAGTAACAATTCTGTCTGTCCCTGAGTAACAATTCTGTGGCCCTAATAACGTTTCTGTGGCCCTAAGTAACAATTCTCTGGCACTCAGTAACAATTCTGTCTGTCCCTGAGTATGAATTCTGTGGCCCTAACTAGCGTTTCTTTGTCCCTAAGTAACAGTTCTGTGGCCCTGAGTAACAATTCTGTGTCTGTGCGAGTAACAATTCTGTGTCTGTGCGAGTAACAATTCTGTGGCCCTAAGTAACAGTTCTGTGGCCTTCAGTAACAATTCTGTGTCTGTGCGAGTAACAATTCTGTGTCTGTGCGAGTAACAATTCTGTGGCCCTAAGTAAAGTTTCTGTGGCCCTAAGTAACAATTCTCTGGCACTCAGTAACAATTCTGTCTGTCCCTGAGTAACAATTCTCTGGCACTCAGTAACAATTCTGTCTGTCCCTGAGTAAAAATTCTGTGGCCCTAAGTAAAGTTTCTGGGGCCCTGAGTAACAATTATCTGGCACTCAGTAACAATTCTGTCTGTCCCTGAGTAACAATTCTCTGGCACTCAGTAACAATTCTGTCTGTCCCTGAGTAAAAATTCTCTGGCCCTAAGTAAAGTTTCTGTGGCCCTGAGTAACAATTCTCTGGCACTCCGTAACAATTCTGTCTGTCCCTGAGTAACAATTCTCTGGCACTCAGTAACAATTCTGTCTGTCCCTGAGTAAAAATTCTGTGGCCCTAATTAAAGTTTCTGTGGCCCTAAGTAACAATTCTCTGGCACTCAGTAACAATTCTGTCTGTCCCTGAGTAACAATTCTCTGGCACTCCGTAACAATTCTGTCTGTCCCTGAGTAACAATTCTCTGGCACTCAGTAACAATTCTGTCTGTCCCTGAGTAAAAATTCTGTGGCCCTAAGTAAAGTTTCTGTGGCCCTGAGTAACAATTCTCTGGCACTCCGTAACAATTCTGTCTGTCCCTGAGTATGAATTCCGTGGCCCTAACTAACGTTTCTTTGTCCCTAAGTAACAGTTCTGTGGCCCTGAGTAACAATTCTGTGTCTGTTCGAGTAACAATTCTGTGGCCCTAAGTAACAGTTCTGTGGCCCTCAGTAACAGTTCTGTGTCTGTGCGAGTAACAATTCTGTGTCTGTGCGAGTAACAATTCTGTGGCCCTAAGTAAAGTTTCTGTGGCCCTCAGTAACAGTTCTGTGTCTGTGCGAGTAACAATTCTGTGTCTGTGCGAGTAACAATTCTGTGGCCCTAAGTAAAGTTTCTGTGGCCCTAAGTAACAATTCTCTGGCACTCCGTAACAATTCTGTCTGTCCCTGAGTAACAATTCTCTGGCACTCAGTAACAATTCTGTCTGTCCCTGAGTAAAAATTCTGTGGCCCTAAGTAAAGTTTCTGTGGCCCTGAGTAACAATTCTCTGGCACTCCGTAACAATTCTGTCTGTCCCTGAGTAACAATTCTCTGGCACTCAGTAACAATTCTGTCTGTCCCTGAGTAAAAATTCTGTGGCCCTAAGTAAAGTTTCTGTGGCCCAGAGTAACAATTCTCTGGCACTCCGTAACAATTCTGTCTGTCCCTGAGTATGAATTCTGTGGCCCTAACTAGCGTTTCTTTGTCCCTAAGTAACAGTTCTGTGGCCCTGAGTAACAATTCTGTGTCTGTGCGAGTAACAATTCTGTGGCCCTAAGTAACAGTTCTGTGGCCCTCAGTAACAGTTCTGTGTCTGTGCGAGTAACAATTCTGTGTCTGTGCGAGTAACAATTCTGTGGCCCTAAGTAAAGTTTCTGTGGCCCTCAGTAACAGTTCTGTGTCTGTGCGAGTAACAATTCTGTGTCTGTGCGAGTAACAATTCTGTGGCCCTAAGTAAAGTTTCTGTGGCCCTAAGTAACAATTCTCTGGCACTCCGTAACAATTCTGTCTGTCCCTGAGTAACAATTCTCTGGCACTCAGTAACAATTCTGTCTGTCCCTGAGTAAAAATTCTGTGGCCCTAAGTAAAGTTTCTGTGGCCCTGAGTAACAATTCTCTGGCACTCCGTAACAATTCTGTCTGTCCCTGAGTAACAATTCTCTGGCACTCAGTAACAATTCTGTCTGTCCCTGAGTAAAAATTCTGTGGCCCTAAGTAAAGTTTCTGTGGCCCAGAGTAACAATTCTCTGGCACTCCGTAACAATTCTGTCTGTCCCTGAGTATGAATTCTGTGGCCCTAACTAGCGTTTCTTTGTCCCTAAGTAACAGTTCTGTGGCCCTGAGTAACAATTCTGTGTCTGTGCGAGTAACAATTCTGTGGCCCTAAGTAACAGTTCTGTGGCCCTCAGTAACAGTTCTGTGTCTGTGCGAGTAACAATTCTGTGTCTGTGCGAGTAACAATTCTGTGGCCCTAAGTAAAGTTTCTGTGGCCCTAAGTAACAATTCTCTGGCACTCAGTAACAATTCTGTCTGTCCCTGAGTAACAATTCTCTGGCACTCAGTAACAATTCAGTCTGTCCCTGAGTAAAAATTCTGTGGCCCTAAGTAAAGTTTCTGGGGCCCTGAGTAACAATTCTCTGGCACTCAGTAACAATTCTGTCTGTCCCTGAGTAACAATTCTCTGGCACTCAGTAACAATTCTGTCTGTCCCTGAGTAAAAATTCTGTGGCCCTAAGTAAAGTTTCTGTGGCCCTAAGTAACAATTCTCTGGCACTCAGTAACAATTCTGTCTGTCCCTGAGTAACAATTCTCTGGCACTCAGTAACAATTCTGTCTGTCCCTGAGTAAAAATTCTGTGGCCCTAATTAAAGTTTCTGTGGCCCTAAGTAACAATTCTCTGGCACTCAGTAACAATTCTGTCTGTCCCTGAGTAACAATTATCTGGCACTCAGTAACAATTCTGTCTGTCCCTGAGTAAAAATTCTGTGGCCCTAATAACGTTTCTGTGGCCCTAAGTAACAATTCTCTGGCACTGAGTAACAATTCTGTCTGTCCCTGATTATGAATTCTGTGGCCCTAACTAGCGTTTCTTTGTCCCTAAATAACGATTCTGTGGCCCTCATTAACAAGTCTGTGTCCCTGAGTAATGGTTCTCTGTCCCTAAGTAACTTTTCTCTGTCCCCAATTATCGTTTCTGTGGCCCTAACTCTGTCCCTGTCCCTAGTACAGAGCGGTCTGCCTCTGTTCAATAACTGCAGGCAAATGAAGAATTCCAAAATGGCCGCTATTTATAGCTCGACCATTACACAGTGCTGGCTGGCTGGCTGCTGATTGGCTGATGCGATCACATGTAGTTGAGGAATGCATTATGGGTCAGCGCGCCTTGTCTGCGTGCCTTCCCAGACATCCCCGCTCCGTCGCCGCACATGTCAGCCGCCATTTTCTGAAAAATTTCGATTCGCGCGTCCGAATTAGGCTATTTTTCGGATTCGGCACGAATCGAAATTTTTCCGATATTCGACTCGAATTCCACTTCGGATACTTCGATTCGCTCATCTCTAATAATAAACAATGAAACTGAAAGTAAAGATCGCTTCTCTCTGCTCTCATTGTGAGAGCAGAGAGAAGTGATCCTGCAGTGTGTGAGTGTACAGCAGCCTGTCCATTTGAGGATGCCCCACAGATGCTCAAATAGTGTTTAGGTCTGGAGAAATGCTTGGCCAGTCCATCACCTTTAACCTCAGCTTCTTTAGCAAGACAGTGGTCGTCTTGGAGGTGTGTTTGGGGTCGCTATCATGTTGGAATACTGCCCTGCGGCCCAGTTTCCGAAGGGAGGGAATCTTGCTCTGCTTCAGTATGTCACAATACATGTTGGCATTCATGGTTCCCTCAATGATCTGTAGCTCCCCAGTTCCTGCAGCACTCATGCAGCCCCAGACCATGACATTCCCACCATCATGCTTGACTGTAGGCAAGACACACTTGTCTTTGTACTCCTCACCTGGTTGCAGCCACACACTCTTGACACCATCTGAACCAAATAAGTTTAATTTGGTCTTATCAGACCACAGGATATGGTTCCAGTAATCCATGTCCTTAGTCTGGTTGTCTTTAGCAAACTGTTTGCAGGCTTTCTTGTGCATCATCTTTAGAAGAGGCTTCCTTCTGGGACGACAGCCATGCAGACCAATTTGATGCAGTGTGCAGTGTATGGTCTGAGCACTGACAGGCTGACTTTCCACCCGTACAATCTCTACAGCAATGCTGGCAGCATTCATATGTCTATTTCACAAAGACAACCTCTAGATATGATGCTGAGTTTGTGCCCTCAACTTCTTTGGTTGACCATGACAAGGCCTGTTCTGAGTGGAACCTGTCCTGTATAGTCTTCGCCACCGTGCTGCAGCTCAGTTTCAGGGTCTTGGCAATCTTCTTATAGCCTAGGCCATCTTTATGTAGAGCAACAATTCTTTTTTTCAGGTCCTCAGAGAGTTCTTTGCCATGAGGTGCCATGTTGAAGTTCCAGTGACCAGTATGAGAGAGTGAGAGCTATAACACCAAATGTAACACACCTGCTCCCCATTCACACCTAAGACCTTGTAACACTAATGAGTCACATGACACTGGGGAGGGAAAATGGATAATTGGGCCCAAT
Organism: Staurois parvus; assembly: GCF_062004578.1. Classification (NCBI taxonomy): domain Eukaryota; kingdom Metazoa; phylum Chordata; class Amphibia; order Anura; family Ranidae; genus Staurois; species Staurois parvus. Next base: position 13,076,742 of record NW_028318039.1, on the reverse strand, counting down.
TTGGACATTTTCACTTAGGGGTGTACTCACTTTTGTTGCCAGTGGTTTAGACATTAATAGCTGTGTGTTCAATTATTTTGAGGGGACAGCAACATTACACTGTTGTACAAGCTGTACACTCACTACTTTACATTGTAGCAAAGTGTCATTTCTTCAGTGTTGTCACATGAAAAGATATACTTCTGTGAGATACTATATCTATTTGCAAAATTTTATAACAAAAAGTAAGCAAAAAATTATTTTATTTCAAAATTTACTGTATTTTTCCATTTATATAGAAAAAATAAAAAAATGGGGATCAAATACCACCAAAAGAAAGCTCTATCAGTCTACAGGATACAAATTTTATATGGGTACAGTGTTGCATGCCTGAGTAATTGTCACTCAAAGTGTGATAGTGCTGAAAGCTGAAAATTGGCCTGGACTGGAACTGGGTGAAAGAATCTGGACTTGAAGTGGTTAATATCTCTGGGAAGAAAATAGACTAGCAAAATTTGACTTTGCCCCATTTGCACAGAATGAATGAACAAGCAATTTAGCAATACAATTAGCTCTGCAAAGGTTTTTCAAATGCACATCAATATTATGTTTAGGTCTAAAGCTGAATAGGACAGTGTGTGGAAGTGAAGTGGGTCATAAATCAGAAGATAGCCCTGCTGGAGCTCTGGAATTTTCCAGGCATGTGTGCTGTAAATACTAACATCTATACAATACTTACATTTTGTTTTTGAGTAGACTTGCATTTCATTGAGTATGATGCACACAATAAGACATCACAGTGTAAGCAACCACTAGCTAAGAAAATAGCAGATATAGCTACTCAGATGACAATACAGTTCTTTCAGTTCATGTATACAGGTACGTATATTCATGGATACATGTAAATCCTATAATTAATAAAATAATTGCTAGTTTCATTCCTAGATATGTCCTACTGGGGCTGTCATGAATCTTCTATTTCAGTATGCATATTGATGTAAAAGACGAATTATTTGCAAATTACAGAATAAATATAGAAATAAGTGCACAAAGGTATCAACAACAACTGCACCAAATTTGATATAGTATATGGATCACAGTGCAAAAGTTTGATGTACCCAGATTAGTTTGATGCTAATCAGGCAATCATGTGGGATAAGATTGTGAATAGAAGAGAAGAGAAAGCTTTGTGGAAAAAAACAAGCAGCAAAAGAAAATAGATGGGAAACTCCTTCAAGAGAAAAAAGAGAAGACCAGGGGAGGAGCCTGAACATGGCGGCTGCAGAGAGCATGAGATAGGAGCTCTCCGACAGGACTCCTCCGCCTAAACCCTCCCCAGCAACCCCATCCAAGAAGAGGCATGAGCGGCTGAAGAGGTACCTGGCGAGTGGGGACCTCGACGGCAAAGTGGAGCCCTGGTGCGGAGAGAGAGAGGAGCTGTTGGTGCGGGCTGGTCTGCCCGGCAACCCGGACCGCGGCAAATGAGAGAGCCGAGAAGCCGGGTTGCCGAGGTGACAGGAGAGTGGCGTGACCACGTGACCAGCCGCAAAGGAGCGTTGGGAAAGGAGAAAGCCGGCTGGCATCTCACAAGAGGCAGGGAGAGACAAGGCGGCTTCTCCGAGTACCCCCCTAGCTGTACCTGCACCGAAGGAAAAAAAAAAAACGGATACCCCTGCTGATCCAGGAACCAAGGACACCCCTAGGGGAGAAGATATAAGAGGGGGAAAAATTAAAGGAAATGACCCTGTGGAATCCCCAAGCAAATCGTTTGGATCTGAAGCCAGCAAGTTGGAACCACACCGAGGAGAAGGAGGGGTGAGCTGGGTGAGTGGAGGCTGCTGAAAATTGAAAAATAACTCATAAAAACGTGGCTTATCATTTCCTCTGTATTTGTTTATTGCTTCTGATACAACATAAAAAAGAACAAAAGAGAAGAGAAAGAGGGGACCCCCAGGGTATCTGGAAAGAGAGATTAATTTAGCAACTGAAGCAGGAAAACTAGAGAATAATCTAACAGGCAAAAAGGGGACCCTATTATAGAATTGTATTATTTAATATCACATGGAAAAATAAAAGAATCCTATAGAAGACATGAAGAATAAGAGCATGAAAGGAAGTGGGCTTAAAGGGTCCCAATCAGGAACAATTAAAAAATATACATCGCAGGGAAATATAACCCCAGAAAGGTCACAAAGTACAAATGGGAAAAGAGAGGGGGACATCAGTCTGGAAAAAAGTCCTAGATTATCATTGGGCTTGGATGTCACTAACCAGCAGATATCGGAAATGGCGGAGGGGAGAGAAATGGAAAGTGACCTACAAGCACCAAATAAAAAAGAGATGGCAGAAATGTTTGAGGCCTTAGAAAAGATAATAAAGAATGAAATGGCAACTATCCAGAAGGATCTGGGGCAGGTGCTGACAAGAGTGGAGGAAATGGAAGGAAAAATAAAATATCAGGCCCAGAATATATCTCAATTAGAGGAAAAAGTAAAAAGTATGGAGAAAATGCAAGTGAAGTTGCTGTATAAACTGGAAGTACAAGAAAATAGGGACAGGAAGAACAACCTAAGGCTGAGAGGAATCCCAGAGACTATAGAAGGGGAAATATTACAAAAAGAAATATGTAAAATTTTAAATTCCATATTGAATAGAGCTGCGTCAGAGGTGATTAAAACAGATGGCGTTTGGAGAAAAGGAAAATTTCAAAGCGGTGGGAAGGAAAAACCAAGAGATGTAATAGTTCAATTCCACAGATATGGGGACAGAGAAGAGATCTGGAGGAAGATTAAAGGGAAAACAATGTTTAAATATGGCGAAATGGACATTTAGATCTTTGCAGACCTTACACCAGAAACTTTGTGGAGAAAAAGAACTTTGAAACCACTGACAGAGCAGATGAGAAAAAAGAAGGTGTTCTATAGATGGGGAAACCCAATTTGCCTGATTGGGTGGAAAAATGGGATAACAGCCTACCTGAGATTCCCAGAAGATATGAGAGATTTTTGTGAAAAACTTGAGTTGCAGAGGATGGAGATCCCTGGATGGGAAGAAGAAAATAAAGGAGGAGAGACAAGACAAGAGGAATGGCAGACTGTTAGAGGGAGAAAGTAGAATTAACTACTGTCTAAATAGAGACTCCTTTGAGATTTTCCCTAGGGGTGAAACCGCGGAATGTTAAAAGTAAAGAAAGAAATGATATAACGGATGGGAAGAGTTGGGGAGGAGGGTGAAGGAGGAGGAGCTGCCCATGGGCAGAGTTCAACCCCAAAAAATAATCAACAGTGGTTCTTAGAACCACAAATTATTAGTAGGTATATTAGATGCCTAGTGGTGGGGAGGGGGAGGGGAAGGGGTGAGGTTAAGGGGGTTGGGACGGGGTGTGGGAGGGGGGGGGTGGGGGGGTGGAGGGGGGGAGGTTGGGGGGAGGCGAGGGCAGGAGGGAAATGGAAAATAAGGGTAACACTCTGCAGGATAGAGAGAGGTAATAAAGCAAGGGAAAAGAGAAGGAGGATAGTTATGCGATCTCCGGTTGGAAAGGAAAAAAGAAGGATATAAAAAGGATGGAAGAATTACAAGTCATTACTTATAATGTAAAGGGGTTAAATTGTCCTGGGAAGAGATTTAGGTTATTTAAGGAACTACATCATCAAGCAGTTTCAGTGGTTTTTTTGCAGGAGACACATCTTGAGATAGAATCTAAGGTGAAGTTGAAATCTAGAGATTACCCAACATGGTATTATGCAGATTCCCCAATTAAGAGAGCTAAAGGGGTGGCAATAGGGTTCAGAAAAAATATAAGATTTGAACTGAAGGATAGAAATGTGGACCCAGAGGGGAGATATTTGTTTTTGTAGGGTAAAATACAAGAGGTGGAGTGCACAGTAGCTAATATATATTGTCCAAATAAAAAACCAGAGACGTACTTGAAGGGTGTGTTAAAAAAGTTGATGGATTTTAAAGAGGGTTGTTTAATATTGGCGGGAGATTTTAATTTTTGCATGGATCCACAAAAGGATACAACTTCTTATGTGCAGCAAGAGGGGAGTAGATCTTTGAGACTATTAAAGAAGGTGATCCATGAGTGCCAATTGGTAGACGCATGGAGAATCTTGCATATGAAAGATAGAGACTACACATTCTTCTCAAATGCACATGAGACGTATTCAAGGCTGGACTATATATTGATAGAACATCAATTTATAGAGTCAATGGTTAAAGCAGATATAGGAGTAATGACGCTTTCGGACCATGCCCCTGTTGTATTGAGGATGGGATGGGGAAGGAGGAGAACAGAAGGGGTAGGATGGAGGCTGAATGAAGCACTTCTTATGGACAAGGATATTGCACAGAGGATTGGGAAAGAAATTGAGAGATTCTTTAGAGAGAATGAGACAGAGGATGTGTCTAGGGCAACAGTATGGGAGTCTCACAAGACATATATAAGAGGAATCCTGATTGCTATTGGGGCAAGAAAGAAAAGAGAAAGGAGAGAAAAAATTAGTGGGTTCTTAAAGGATATATCTGAGCTAGAACAGATACACAAAAATAGCATGGTAAAAGAAATTAAGCAGAAGATAACTAAAAAGAAAGAGGAGTTGGAAACTCTGATGGAAGAGGAGAGAAGGAGAGTTTATAACAAAGTGCTAAGTGAGAATTACAAATGGGGAGATAGGCCAGGAAAATATCTAATGAGAACCTTAAGGAAAAAAAAAATAGGAACTATATAGATAAAATAAAAAGCCCCAAGGGAGAATTGGTCCACTCAAATAAAGAGATCGTAAAGGTGTTTGTGGATAATTACAGGAAGTTGTATAATATCATCCCATACGATGTAAATAATATGGAAAAGGAAAAAAGGGAAAAAAGGAAGATATATCTAAAAAATGTGGGACTACCGAAACTAAAAGATGACCAACTAAATTCCCTTGAAGCAGAGATCACACAAGAAGAGATAAAAGTAGCAGTAAAAAGCATGGAGATGGGGAAGAGCCCAGGACCGGGAGGCTATACAGCAGGGTACTATAAAAAATTTAGTGAAATATTAACTCCCAAATTGGAAAAATATATGAACGCCCTGGGAGGAGAGATGGACATGAGGGGAGAATCTTTACAGGCTCATATGGTACTGTTACATAAAGAAGGGAAAGATGCCTCGCAGTGTTCGAGTTATAGGCCCATCTCACTGTTGAATTTAGACACTAAGATATATGCAAAGGTCCTGGCGAATAGGTTGAAGGAGTTTATGCCTGAATGGATACATGGAGATCAGGTGGGCTTTGTCCCAGGAAGAGAGGGCAGGGACAATGGGCTGAGATCCCTGATGCTGATACAGAGAAGTAAAAAAGGGGAGGTACCGGTGGTGGCCCTTTCAATCGACGCAGAAAAGGCCTTTGATAGAGTAGACTGGGGCTTCATGATGGATACCTTAGAAGCCCTGGGAATTGGAGTTAGAATGAGGGAATGGATTGGAAAGCTGTACAGTAAGCCCTCCGCAGTGGTAATAGTAAATGGGGAAAAAACAGAGCCCATCGGGATGTCAAATGGAAAAAGGCAGGGCTGCCCTCTGTCCCCCTTATTATATGTTATGTCATTAGAGCCTCTTTTATCAACAATAAGGAAAAATGGAGATATAAGGGGAATTCAGATAGGAAATGTAGAACATAAAGTGGCAGCTTTTGCCGATGATCTTGCTGTTTTATGTGGGGAATCCCAGGATAACACTCCCAAATATAATGAAACTGCTGAAGGAATATGGAGAATTATCAAATTTAAAAATCAACCCAACAAAAACTGAGATCTTAAACATAAACATCCCAAAAAACGAACAAGAAAAAATACAAAAAGAATTTTCCTTTATTTGGAAAGAAAGAGATATAAAATATTTGGGAGTAATCCTTAGTGCGGCGTATAAAAACTTGTATAAACTAAACTATATTTCATTATTAAATGAAGTAAAGGGGGAATTAAAAGCGTTACAGAGAGGATTCCCATCGTGGTTAGGACGTATAAACCTGGTAAAAATGATAATTGTACCAAAAATTTTATACAGATTCCAAATGATACCAATTAAACTCCCGGAAGCTTTTTTTAAAGTAATAAAAAGAATGATAACGGGATATATCTGGAGGAAGAAAAAACCGAAGGTGTCCCACGAAATATTAAGTAGAGATAAAGAGAAGGGTGGTCTGGGAGTTCCAGATATAAAGAGATATTACAAAGCAGTAATATTAGGGAGAATTTTTGACTGGAAGTTCAATTTAGAGGGGAAAAGTTGGGTAAAAATTGAAAATACACTTAGTGGAACTAATTTGAATAGAATAATATGGTTACCGGCACAATATAGAGGATTGAAGGAGGATTTAAGTTTGTACACTGTAAATGTATTAAGGGAATGGGATAAAATACACAAATATATGAAATGGGAATTTAATTCTATACTAATGCCACTAAGAAACACAGAATTCTTTCCACCAGGTAGAGAAGAGATAACAGGTAGATGGTTTATAAAGGAAGATGTCCAACTCAGAGATATAATGGGGGAAGGGAAACTGAAGACCTTTAAAGAGTTGGAAAAGGAAAAGGGAATTATTTTCACTAGGCTAGATGAGTGGCGTTATTATCAATTAAAATGTTTTTGGGGAAATCTCCCAAAACCCTTGAGAATGAAAAAGGATTGGAATTTGTTTGAGAGGTTGCTGGATGCACGGGGTGATGGGAAACACGGAATAGCTAAAATATGTGGAATCCTCACAGATTTAGACACAAACACTAAACCAATGCACATAGTGAAATGGGAAAGAGATATGGGGGTGGTATTAGATGAAGGAAAACAGAAAAAAATAAATAGATTAGTTCACGGAAATGTAAGTTTGAGGGATGTGGAAACAAATGATAAATGTCTGATAAGATGGCACATTGTTCCGAGTGTGGAGTGTAAGTGTCAGGGCGGGGCTGTGGAACGGACAGGTAGGCCTAGTGGCAGGGTAACGCACTGGCTGACGACAACCACCACCAACAGACTGAAGTCCCTCAGGGCGCGGAGTCTAAGTCCCAGGCTGCCCTTCACCAGAGCCCCTGATGGTGGGGATGGACTTGACGCAGCCAGGAACCAGGTCGCGGCCCCCGAGACACCCCGGCTGCGGTAATGGCCGCCGCCAATGGCGTGTAGCTGGTGAGAATGACAATAGCGTAGTCAGGCAAGCCGGGTCGACAACAACAGGACAAAATGGTACAGAACAGTAGACAGAGAATAACAGGTCATGGGCCGGGTTCAGCAACGGAAGGTCAGATCGAAGGAAAACACAGAGAATGGTCTTAGTCACAAGCCGAGTCAAATACCAGAAGAGTCATGAGAGTATACACAGAGCTGTAGGAAGACCAAGACACAAGACACAAGTGCAAAGAGCATGTGCGGATCACAGGCTTATATGTACTCAGCCACACCCCTCTGGGGGATGGACCTCAGAGACCTGAAGGCATACAAGATTCCCACCATGCTCAGCAGAAATCCAAGATGGATGCCAGCACATGGAGTAACATAACCTCTGGGAAAAGGTAGGACCTTGACAGTAAGATAAGTGAGGAGAAATCACAGTGGTGTTGGCGAGAGTGTGGGAAACTGGGGACAGTGTATCATATTTGGTGGGAATGTCCAAAGATTCAAATTTTCTGGAAAAAAATAGTACATTTAATAGAGAACATCATTGAAATGAACATCGGGTTAGATCCAGGGATGTGCCTGTTACACAGCTCAGAGCTATCAGTTAGTAAATATAAGAAATTAGGTTTAGGGTACTATTTGAACGCAGCAAAAAGCCTGATCCCCAAGTATTGGAAGAAAAAAGAAATACCGAAAGAGGAGGAGTGGATAGAAAGAGTAAATTGGACTAGTAAGATGGAGAAGACATATTATATACAGGAAGATAAGTTGGAGGTATATCTCGCAAAATGGGAAAAATGGGAAAACTTTGTAATAAACGTGAGAAAGTGAAAAGTAGAACGTCATAGAGAATAGATAGACGGGTAGGATATGCTTGCTTTGGATAAAAGATAAGGAAAATGCAGAGTGGGGGGGGGGGTTGGGGGGGGGGGAAGGGGTTAATGTTTCAAGAGGGGGGTAAATGAAGTAATAAGAAATAATTATATATTTATGATGATTGAGATGAAAATGTTTTTATCTTTCTTTCTTTTATTGTTATTACTGTGAAAAACTAATAAATATTTAAATTAAAAAAAAAAGAGAAAAAAGAGAAAAATGGATAAGAGGCAAGCAGGGGAAGGTTCAATCTGTTTTGTAAGAGTCAATATCATGTGGTCTAGGGTGGGAAGGTCAAAGGCAAGCAAAGGCATCCAAATTCTCAAAAAAAAGGGAGGGAGTTAAGGGGATGAGGGATGAGACGAAGAGGAAAGAAGTGTACCTCGGTGAAAGAGATTCAAAGTGAGAGAAATGGAGTTAGGTACCTTCTGGTGTCATGAATTGGTTACTCTGGGACATGAAACAATTGCCTGAAGTTAGTATGAGACCATATGTGGCAAATGGTAAAATAAGATGATGTTTGTGCTAAGTTAGAATGCTTTGATATAAAGGACCAATCATCACCCTCCTACAGTATGCAGTCTTGTTAAGGAGGGCATCAAGAAAAAAGTGTAGATTAGGTTTCCGCTGAGGAGAAAGTTTAAACCCCTGAAACATTAATTTGTAAGGCTTCACTCCCTTCCCACCTTTGTTATACTTTTGGGGTAATCTGATGAGTTATCTCATTACTGTAAATTGGCTCTGTACATGCTTGTACCATTTACCATGCTTGTAACATTTACATGCTTGTACCATGTACCATACGTATGTGACCCATATGATTATATGGGTCACATACATTGTAGAGATGTCTAGCTAGAAATACTATGTCAGGCAGTGTTTGCTGTGTATTTATGTGTGTTAAATGCTATTAACTGTTCTTATGGTGTGCTATTCCATGTTCATGTCATTTTTAAGTATAGATACTGTATATCTAGTAGCCAAATTTCACTTGTTTTTTTTTTTTTTTTTTGCTTCATACTCTTCTACTTTAATACAACTATTAGGTGTGCAAAGGAATTGCTGAATTATTGCAGTATTTGTTTTGGGGTGTAATTCTAAGTATACATGTAGGCAGGAGCAGTCCTTTCTCCACTGCAGGTGATGCTCAGCCACAGCAGCATTGCAGGAAGAGAGGAAGTCAGGAGGGACCTGCTCCTCTGTGGTTTCTTGGGTCAGTGGGAAAGCAATCCAGTTGGATGCTGCAGCCCCATGTGACTCTCGAGACTCATCTTGGGTCAGGCAGAGTCTATTTAAGACCCTGGCTTCTAGGCTTGGTGAGCTTTTTGCAAGTTGACAGTTCAGGGATAGGTTAATCATCTATCAAGGAAAGTGGATAATGGTAGGGAAAGGTTCCAATGGAGTAGGGACAGGATAGGGACATGCTATCCTTTCCAGTAATTCTCCCAATTGGGCATAGACTGACCAGTCTGCATTCAACCCGCAGACACAGATTCTGCCAGCACACCAGACCTGTTCCACTCTGCATTACTGTTCTGAACTGAGTGTTCCCAGTTGGGTGCCTTCCCACTGCACAGTTTATATTTTTGGGCCATGACTGCAATACAAGTTGTGTTATTTGCTTTGGACTCTGTGGTGTTTATTTGCTAAAACTGTAGAGTGAAAACTCTGCAGAGAAAAAAACAGCTTCCAGGTTTTATTGCCAAAGCTTAATTGAACAAGCTGACTTTGTAAGCTGATTGGCTACCATGCAGAGCTGCACCAGATTCTGAGTGCACCAGTTTTTGAAAATCTACCTCTGAGTGTTTACTGCCGCTGCACCATGCTGCATGCACCAACATACACATGCCGTATCTGGGAATTATCCTATAAGATAAAAAAAAAATACACTCTCATTTTCTTTCCGTATTTTCTAAAAACTTGTGGCAAACAAATGTAATTTTGAAAAGACTCACTGTGCCTTTTAGAAAATACTTTTCAATGTTTGTTCTCCAAACTATGGTCCTTTTTGAGTGTTTCTACAGTCCTGACACTCCAGGGCCTTCAAATTGTTATGGGTAGTCAGAAAATTAGATTTACTGTATGCCCCTTGCAATCCTGAAAGTGTACCGTGTATTTTGGGATCCTCTTTGGATAGGATGATGAAAAGTCTCCCATACTATATGTGGTATCCTCATATTTGGTAGGAGTATCAGAATGTGTTTTGTGGTGTGATTCTTAGTTTTTTCATGCTGTGTTTTAGAAATGGCAGCTAAATTGGCAACTCTGAGTAAAAAAAAATACATTTCCTTTTCTTTTGCCATTTTCCAAAATACTGTGAGAAATTGATTTACAAAAGACACACCATGCTTCTTAGGAAATATATTGAAGGGTCTTCTTTCCAAAAACTGGTAATTTTGGCAGTGTTTCTCCTGAAACGGTACTTTAGGGACTCAGGACATGCCTCTTGAAAGGATGAAGGTGCTCCTTGTATTTGTGCTTCTTTATGCATTTAGGCAGCAAACAAGTCTCACTCATGTGGTATCCTCATACTCAAGAAGAGTAGAAGAAAGTGTATTGCATATAATTGTAAATATACCATGTGCAAAACATAACTTGTTAAAATTACAACTTTGCGAAAAAATGTAGTAACTTTTTGATTTTGCAAAAAATCGTGTTAAAAATTACTACCACTTTTCTTTCCAAAAAGGAGTAATTTGGGCTTTTTTTTTTACTGTCCTGACATTTTAAGGCCCCATAAAATTAGGCTGTCAGACCATCAGGGCTTATAAACTTCAAATACGCAGTATATACACTATAGTTTGTAGACACTCTGATCTTCACACTAAATAAAATACATTTATTTGTTTTTTTTGGAGGTTATTGTTTTGCTTTTTTTTACCAAAGAAATGTAGAAAGAAAATATTTTGTCCAAAAGTTGAAAACAAAGCATAGAAACTAGGGAACATTTTTATTTTAAAGTTGTTGATCCTTTTATCATTATATAGTAAAACAAACGCAGTGGTGAATAAATAGCACCAAATAGTCTATCTCAAAAAATTACCGTATATAAAATGAATTTGGGTACAGTGTCAAAGTTTAGTATTGCTGAAAACTGAAAACAAGGGGGCTTAGAAGACCACGGTCTTCAAGGGATTAAAGAAGTACATTGTACTGCTCTGCAACCTCACATGCAGACTTAAGACATCCCCAGAGTAAATTATTTAAAAGATTTGTTTATTTTTAATGTGGCCTTTAGGCCACATTAAAAAACAATCTCCCTGAACAACAGTATTTTTTAAGCTTTTTTCACATTGGTACATGTACCCCATGGCAGTGCCCAGCTATCCATTACTTGTTTTTATTTATTTTATTTTTTTTAAAACTAGCTAATTAGGCTTGAAAAATCCCAGACAAAAATAAGATCCAGTTTAGCCTTTAAACATTTCTAGTAAATAGGATATAGCACATTACAATGCAGACCATGTGACTGCACTCAGATCTGGCAACTAGACAATCGCTTACCACCACTGAATTCTGTGTTGTAGGAAGCAGTGTCCATTTGCTCTTTATCAATAGGTAACATTTTTTTCTTGGGGTTATTTCAGTGGATCAGTTTATAAGGAGATTAGTAATGCTGGCCATAGATTAGTAGAAAACTGAATGTTCTGTTGACTGAAATGCTAACTTAGCTCATACAACTAAAAAAACAAAAACAAAAACCCCAGCACTTTGGATCAGGCACTTTTTGATTGCATTACAAAAATCATGTATGGCAGCTGGCAGACTATTAATGCAAAAAATGAGTGATTTGGTGATTGACACTGATTGTCATTCAAAATGCAAAAGCGCTGAAAGCTGAAAATTGGCCTTGGCAGGAAGAGGGTAAAGGGGCCAAGTGGTTAACAGAAAACAGCTACCCATTCATATCAGTGTGCCTTTAACTTCAGCACCAATTAACCCGCTAATAAATATATACACATGTTCTTTTGCACAGCATACTGTGGTTTGTTTCAGTAAAAATACATTTTCAATAATTTTACATTTTCATTAATATTTTTGTTTTGTTTACATACAGTATATAAATACACAAATACATATATAAATATATATGCATCTGCCATTTTATTCAGTACACCTGCCAATTGCTTTCTAACACAAATTGCTAAGCAGCCAATCACATGGCAGCAACTCAATGCATTTAAGCATGTAGACGTGGTGAAGACGACTTCTGAAGTTCAAATTAAGCATCAGAAGGGCGAACAAAGGGGATTTATGTGACTTTGAACATGGCATTGTTGTTGGTGCCAGACGGGCTGGTTTGAGCATTTCAAAAATTGCTGATCTACTGATATTTTCACACACAACCATCTCTAGGGTTTACAAAGAATGGTCTGAAATAGAGAAAATATTCAGTGAGCGGCAGTTGTGTGGCTGAAAATGCTTTGTTGATGGCAGCGGTCAGAGGAGAATGGGCAGACTGGTTACTGAGACGTTCAATGGTAGGGTCAGAGTTTGGCGTAAACAACATGAAAGCATGGATCCTTCCTGCCTTGTATCAATGGTTCAGGCTGGTGGTGGTGGTGTAATGGTGTGGGGGATATTTTCTTGGCACTAGTAAGGTGTACCTAATAAAGGGGTCAACGAGTGTATGTCAGAAAGGGACATGTTTTTGGTTTTAGTTCTTAAGAATATTTATTCTGACTTACTTTAATTTTAGGTAGTTCAGTGTTATCTTTTTCAAACCATTTGGGACCCACTGCTATCAGGATACAACTATAATAGGAAAAAATAATGTTTAAAAAATAACCTCTATTTCTTTAAAACATATGTGAAGTCACGAACCCCTAATATCTGAAGATCGGCACCATTCAATTTAAATCAACATCTATTTTGTAGCAAAACTTTTGTATATGCTCCATTTAAGTTTTTTTGTTATGAGTTGCTAAGCTACATAGCATTTGATATTGACAACATCAAGTTTTCTATGCTATAGATGTTTTCATTGAGAAACAAATTTGTAAGCAATGCATATTGATGCATTTCATTGCTAAACCCAACACATTTAAACAAAAGTAGAATCGTTTGTAATTCTGTAAAATGATATGTCAATAATACAGCATATAAGGTATGAGCATTTCTTTTTCTTTCAAATCTATTGTTATGCACGTGGGAAATATGGTGGCGACGTTATTAGTTTAATTTTTTATTTTAAATGAATTATTTTCTGAATAACTTTTTAATAATTATGTTCATTTTCAAATGTCAGCAGGTCTTTTGCACAAAATCTCAATGGAGCATGGCACACCTGATTAGATGCCCTTATTTTTGAAGGAGCCATTATTCTTATTAAGATTATTTTAATGCACTTAATATGAGCTGAAGTTCATGCACCCATAACCTAATTACTCCATCTAAAATGTATTATGCACTCTAGATAAACTCTGACTTTTTTTATTGCTGATGTACCTTATTAAGTGAACTGTATTGTTAACGTGCAGCATTCAAAGTTCTCTGTCAGTGCTTCTTATAATTCCAATCAATTGCTTTAGGGATGAGATGGGATATTAATATTTCAATAGATTTTTCAATGCTCACTTCAAAAGCTGTTGTAGTCTCAGCCATTTTGATCTAAGCTCTGCATACCATTGCATTCATTCTTAAATTGATACATAAGTACCAATGCATCTATAATTCATCGCAGGGAATATATGTACATGTTTATAATGGGCTATAGACAGAAAGGAACTGGTTATTTTAAAAATGATGACAAGGGAAAACTGTAAGCTTACAGATAAGGTTTGAAAATTACAAGTATGGGGTAATTCAGGCTGGAGCTCGTGCTTACATGAGGATAGTTAACCTGTGCTTATTTCAAATAGTAAGCTTACAGCCTCATGCACACTGAACGGTATAAAAATGCCAGTAGTGTTAGCTGTAGAATGCTGCATTAAAAACACGTGTTTTGGCACATTTATTAGTATTTTTGCATTAGCTTTTTTCTGAATTTTGTTGTGTTTTTCAGCATTTGCATTTCTTAGCAACATTTTACTCACACAAAATCTTCAGGCTCAAAAATGCTCATAAATGCTGGATAGCCATGTTTTTTTAGCTTTTTTCAGGCTTTTCAGCTTCTATCAGCTTTAGAACATTTTTATAGCTAAAAAACTATTCTTGAAACCTACTAGTTCTGGGTGTTTTTTCCAGCCAGAAAACGCTCCTGCCAAAAAACGCTGATTAAAGACTATGTGTGCATGAACACATAGGATAACATGCTGGGGAGTTTACTGACTGTAGAAAAAAATGCCAGAAGCCAAAAACAGCAGCTATAAAAATGTCCAGTGTGCATGAGGCCTAAGGAATGTTTCCCCAGAACCAGACTGAATGTTTGTGCAAAGAGCATCATGAGTCTTTAACCACACAATATATTTTGAAAACTCCCCAAGAAGCTTTTCCTCCTGGCAGTAGCATAGTTGCAAAAAAAAGCCTGATGCTTGTAAAAGTATGTAACGCTTTTACAAGCAGTTACAGGTATCAAGCACTTGAGCTTTAATTCATTTTATTGACCAGAATTCTGGCCATTGAAATGAATTAACGCTCAAGCACTAAATGTGCCCAACATTAACACACATTTACATGCGTTTACAAGCATCCAGCATTTTATTCTGCCAAAATGCTGCAGCTCCTGGGCGCACTGGCAGTGTTTTTTTTTTTCCTTGCCTCTAAACTCTCCTGCCACTAAACACTGCAAAAGTCTATATGTGCATGGCTAACATGGATGGATGTTTGGAAACAGGAGAAAAAACACCTGAAGCCCCTAAAAGAGGCAATAAAAATGTCCTGTGTACATGAGGGAAAAAGAAGTAATATTTGTAGTGTGGCAGGGAAAGCTTAAAGGGAACACAAAATGTGAAGATTTTCTATCATGAAAGAAACATTTCTAAATGCTAATTTCCTTTCAGTAAAAAGGAGAGAACAGTCTACCTTTTTTAAAAATAATTCCTATTGAAAAAGAATAAAGTGCTTATGAATCCTAAGATATGCCTAGACACTCCTGTCCTACAGCCTCATAGATGTATATCTGTTGTCTGAGAGACACTGTTGCCTGTGACTGCATGTCATGTGAGATTCTGAATGAAATGACTGTGCTGCTCACTGTTTTCTTTGCTGGAAAGGAAGGTGTACCTGAGGATAAGCAGGGCAAAATATCTCCATGCTTCTGCTTCATCAGTTCTGTGGCTTTGTACTTTCTACACCTCTTCTTGATCAATAACTTACTAATCATCAGTTCACCACTTACCAGTTAAGGGGGGGTCAGCTCTGATACACGGAAGTAAAGCCCTGTTTCTATAACCAAGATGGGAAACTCCACACAGAGACACAGTGCAGAACAGGGCATGGCAATTCATGGGAGCAATTTCAGCTGCAGAAAAATCACAGATAACATTGCTAACAAGTCTTTTGCCCTCTTCTTGCATTAATAGGGAACAGCTTCCAGAGTTCAAGCCCTCTTTAAGACTACCTGGCAATGAAATACTGGTGAATGGAAAGTTGTGTTTAGCAAACAAGAGGGGTTTCTTTTTGGCTTGTGTTTAGTTTCCACCCCTGTGGTGGTTTTGCTGTCCACTATAAACTGCTCCCTCCATTAGCTGACTCAGGCTATACTTTGTGTACGGTATCTTGCATCAGCTATCCCTTCTCTGGAATGCATATTTTACTAGTTGATCTAATTTCCCTCTGCCTGTGTCTGCTGCAAAAGGTTCTGTGAATGTTAGTTACTGCGTTTCAGGAAAATGAATTAGTACCTAAATGGTGTGAGCCCTTAACTTTGTCCCCACATGAACCTATTGCCCAACAAGCTACATCTACTCTACTATCTTCCTTCTGCCACTGTATTTTGCAGTCTGGAAAAAAACAGAGAAAGCCCTGAAGGGAAATGAGTCACATACTCCCCCATATCAATAAATACTCCAGATTTTACTTCAGTACATATACATTTGTAAATGTAAAAAAATCACCCAAACGTTCATGAGCTAAGATAGAAAATGTGAGCAGAAGAATGACAGCAAAATGATTAAGAAGATCTACGTTCTAAGTCAAACTTTTGCAGCGTGACAAGTATCAAATATAACAGAATGGCAATTATTATGCTTCAAAGTGACGCAGTTAAAACATTTCCATATACAATATGTGAGATATTTTCATGCAAAAATTTTCATCCAAAAAAAAACTGTTGAAATCCCATTGTGGCACACCTCCCAACACCACGTGGTAAGCAGAAGTCACCAGATAGTATTGATCTTGTTACTACAGTAGGTCAAATGCACAGCAAGATCTCCAAGGTACCCATCAAAATCAGATCCACTGTTTACTTGTCATTAAAGGAATCAGGGTAGTTCATTGATTATACCTGTCAGACTGTACCTGCTTGCCCATATGGGATGTACAGGCACACAGATACAATGACAGTTTGCAAAGAGTCCTGCATGGCACCATCAATCTGCTGATCATTGGCACAATGCTTTCCAGGCTCCAAAAAAAAAAAAAAGAAAAGTAAATGCATATTTTTTTACCTGAAAAAATGGGCATTTTTTAAAAAAGTGAACCTATCCTTTAATGTCTATTTACACCACTACATTGTGGTAATGCACTGCTGTCATCACAATGATTTGTACCACACCATGCATGCACTAACAAATGCAGTGTGAGCTATTTTTATGTGCACTAATTAGTATTAAAGTGAATTAATTTTCTACAATGGAAAATAAAAGAGGAGTAGGAATTCCAAAAAATGTGGAAAGACACCCCAAGAACTACAAGGTGGGGGTAACAGAGCATATTAACCTATTATGGAGTAAAGCTTTCAGTGGGGAATTCCCCTAGAGTTTAAAGAAACTCAGCCAAAAAGACTCAATTTCTAAACGAAATATGACTTTTGTGTATAATGATGATTTTATCCACAAGAGTTTTGGAACACCATAGCACTTTATCAACAGATCATAATTTGACTCGACATGCTAAAATTATTTTTTTTTATTTCGCATTATTATATATAGCTTCTATAAAAATGCTACAGCAAGTGTTGCTTTATTCATTTTATAGAAATCTCACTCAATGAACTGCGTGAAATGCTAGAAAGATCAATACAAGTTGTTACTTTCAAGGTTTCTTTGAGAATTTATTACAGTTGACAAAAGAGTCAGTGCATTGGACCATTCACAATGAAATACAGTGCACATGGATACACTGTGTGCTGCCTAAATTTATTTAAATTATTATGTAAAAAAGAGTCTGCTGTATGTGAATTGTGCTCCTAATATTTTAGCTTTAAAATATCTAACCTGAATTTTTAAAAAGAACATTTCTAAGTGCTGACATTACTTTCCTTTTTGTGATAATTTTGAATGATACGGTCTAAATTTAAAAATGTAACTTTAAATTAATTCACCTTAAAGAAAGGTCTTTTTGAATATTTTTAAAAAGATTTATAGGGGTTGATTTACTAAAAGCAAATAGGCTGTTCATATTCCTTTGCAAAGTGCAACTTCCCTTGCAAAGTGAACAGTTTATTTCCCTTTAGTATATACTGTAAACCCTTTAACCTCATGCATAAAACTGGAGAAAGTAGAGGCAGGGATAATGGCTAACTACTCATGAATGATAATGCCTTTTTGTACAAGTTTCACCCTTTGTGTCATTTGGTTATTTGCTAAAATGCTACTGCTAGAATGTTCTGTTGGAGGCAAGAAACAGTTTTTTTTTATACTGTCATCTGCATTTTAACTGAACAGACAACCAGACATGAGTGAGTTAATGTTTAATGAACTATAAAGCTCCTACCTCTCCTATGGTCTCAATATGCACAATACCAATATCCTCTATTTGCCTATATGTCATGTTTGTCCAGTGGCTGCAATACATTCTAAAGCATTTACTTGGAACAAGCATTCATCTAAAATGCAAATCCATTGTGACTTCCCTTTGCCTTTCTTATGAATGCTTGTTTTGAAATTACTGTTCTGAAAATACTGAAACAATGGACGCTGTATAACAGACAGACAACTAGTGTTTTCAAAAGGAGAGGTTAGAAATAGTATCCTCCATATTCTCCTACAGGTTTCCTTTAACCCTTTTACTGCCATTGCTGTGTGTCTTACAGCAGTGGCAGCAAGAGTTTTACATACACGCCCGGCTGCTACAGCAGCAAAGAGTGTGTGTAAACTTCACAAGCTGACTTTTGGCTTTCTTGTGAAAGTGATCTGATAGAGATACAGCCATCAAATTGCTTTCTCCCTCCGTGTTCCCCTTCGCCATGCTTCTCAGGCTCCACTGTCAAAACAATAAGCAAACACCCCACATGGTGGGTGCCACTGGGTGGAGGGAGACCAGTAGACACTATTTGTCTAACTTCCCTAGCTGCAAATAACAGTAAAGCAATTTGTATCATGTGACATTTGCTTTCTGGTGTTATTTTCCCTGACCACTCCATCCTAGTGGTATTATAACAAAGTGGAAGCAACTAGAAACAACAGCAACTCAGCCATGAAGTGATGGGCCATGTAAAATGACAGAGCGGAGTCAGTGCATGCTGAAGCCCACAGTGCACAGAAGTCGCCAACTGTCTGCAGAGTCAATAGCTAAAGACCTCCAAACTTCGTGTAGCCTTCAGATTAGCACAACAGTGAGTAGAGAGCTTCATGGAATGGGTTTCCATGGATAAGCAGCTACATCCAAGCCTTATATCACCAAGTGCAATGCAAAGCGTTGGAAGTAGTGGTGTAGAGCATGCCACCACTGGACTCTAGAGCAGTGGAGACATATTTTCTGGAGTGACAAATCATCCTTCTCTGTGTGGCAAGCCGATGGACGTGTCTGGGTTTGGCAGTTGTCAGGAGAATGGTGCTTGCCTGACTGCATTCTGCCAAGTGTAAAGTTTGGTGGAGGGGGGATTATGGTGTGGGGTTGTTTTTCAGGGTTTGGTTGTGGCCCCTTAGTTACGGTGAAGGGAACTCTTAAGGCGTCAGCATATCAAAACATTTTGGACAATTTCATGCTCCCAGCTTTGTGGGAACAGTTTGGGGATGACCCTTTCCTATTCCAACATGACTGCGCACCAGTGCACAAAGCAAGGTCCGTAAAGACATGGATGAACGAGTTGGGATGGAGGAACTTGTTTGGCCAGCACAGAGTCCTGACCTCAACCAGATAGAACACCTTTGGGATTAATTAGAGAGGAGACTGTGAGCCAGGCCTTCTCGTCTGACATCAATGCCTGACCTCACAAATGCGCTTCTAAAAGAAGTCAAATATTCCCATAGACACACTTCTAAACCTTGTGGACAGCCTTCCCAGAAGAGTTGAAGCTGTTATAGCTGCAAAGGGTAGACAAAATTAATATTAAACCCTATGGACTAAGACTACGATGCCATTAAAGTTCATGTGTGTATAAAGGCAGGCATCCCAATACTTTTGGCAATATAGTGTATATTGCAGGCAATGTATGGATACTACAGTACATCTGGGCTAAATATGTACTGAGGGAAAACGTGAATATAATATTGTTTGAAGTTTACTGAAAGTTTTGTAAATGCTTTCTGTGTACACTGCTTTTATACAAATTTGAGAAGGTGCGTAACAGACATTCAAGTCAACCTGCCTCCTAAGCCTCCCCTTTGGCACTTTATTGTAATAGCAAACCAATAGGCAGGTTTTGGAGATTGAAAGGGGTTGCATAAATCTATTTTTTTACAGATAAAATCAGGATTTGCATTTTGCAATTTAAATTGCCCATATATCTAGATCACTGGACTGTTTTGACATGTATTTTCATACATTCATGCACACATTGATTATGTATTTTTCCATAGGACTATGACTATTAATACATTTTCATATGGAAAGGCTGCAGTAATTTCATTTTTTCATTAAAACATGACAAAGACATTTCATTTAACAGTAAGGCATTATTCACACATG
This sequence comes from Staurois parvus, assembly GCF_062004578.1. Classification (NCBI taxonomy): domain Eukaryota; kingdom Metazoa; phylum Chordata; class Amphibia; order Anura; family Ranidae; genus Staurois; species Staurois parvus. The sequence continues at coordinate 13,056,770 of NW_028318039.1, read as the reverse complement.
TGTGCTGGAATTTACTTTAAATGTTGCCACATACTGTATATAAACTGCTTCCAAACCAGTGCCAATTATTTTTAATTAGCTGGTTAACAACTATGCACACAAAAACACAAGCTGAATGAATAACATTTATGACATTTAAAATCATATTTTATATTTTTATTCTTCATTTTGCTTCTTTTAACAATGATATCTTCTATTAGTATTTTGAGAGTGCTGCTGACAGAAAAAAGGGTGACTATTTAGAACTAGCTGTTACTGGATATGGAATTTTTAACATTCTTTCAAAATGGTTGCTTATAAGAGATTGCAGGACCCATACTATATCTAGCTTTAAACTATGCAACTAACTATTTCAGATTATCACTTGAATGAGATCTCAATCTAAGAACACAAAGGGATTGATTTACTAAAAGTGGAGAGTTCAAAATGTGGTGCAGCTCTGCATAGAAACCAGTCAGCTTCCAAGTTTTATTGTCAAAGCTTAACTGAACAAGCTGAAGATAGAAGCTGATTGGCTACCATGCAGAGCTGCACCACATTTTGAACTCTCCACTTTTAGTAAATCATCCCTAAATTGTGTCTGTTAAACCTAGCAGTCCTTAAATGTTTTGGCTGTATTATTTTTCCTTTTCTAGGTAGATTTTCTCCAAGAACTGAACATTTGTTTGTTTTGCCGGAAATACAATGTCATTGTCACTTTATGTACACAAAACTGAAATTTCAATCAATTATTAGCTTTCTTAACTATCTTCTGTGAAATATCTAACAATTATTACCTAATCATGGAATTAAGAAGGGGATTTGTATTCCAAATCAGGAGTGCAGCCTATTGTATCAGAACTGTTTCCCCACTGATATAGTGCAGTGAGTGAGCAGTGTCACTCTAAGATGGAACATCCATTACTGGCAGGATCACCAGATGCAAATATGGAAAAAAATCCTTAGAAAAAGTAATGCAGGAGGGAAACAAATGCAGCCACCACAGCTAGAGACTTAAAAACTGTAATATATTAAACTTTTGTTTTTGGGTTTATATACATTTTAATATTGGGGAGACTGTATGAATGTAAGTGAATTCAATTTTACCACAGGGGATGATGTGTTCAATTAAGCTTTGATAATAAAACCTGGAAGCTAATTGGGTTGCAGAGCTGCACCAGATTTTGCACTCTGCAGTTTTAGTAAATCTTCCACAGGATTTGCTGCACATGCCCAAAAAACCTTCAACATAGTACTCAGGATGTGTGTAGCATGTCTAGTCATTCTCTCCTGCTGCTGCAACCCCCCTCTCCATTTTAACAGCAATTCTAGGCTCTAATGAATTAAAACCAAGAGTTGCTGTGTACAAAGTGCAGCTCTAGCAGTTGCAGCTGTCAAAAAAGCTTTCTGATACAGTTGGGGGAGGTTTACTAAAATGGGAGAGTGTAAAATCTGTTGTAGATGTGCATGGTAGCAAATCAGCTTCTAACTTCAGCTTGTTCAATTAAGCTTTGACAATAAAACCTGGAAGCTGATTGGTTTCTATGCAGAGCTGCACTAGATTTTGGACACTCCAGTTTTAGTAAATCAACCCCAGTTTTTATGAACACTATTTAGATGGGAAATAGAGACACAAAGTAACATTTTTACCTTTGCGACTACCCTGCTTTGTTTATCTGCAGATCAATAAGGCCCCTTTCACACTGATGGTCCGAACGAGTCTGGCTATCAGTTTTTCAGGCAAACTCGATTGGGCCATCCATAGACCTCTATGGACCAACGGGTGTCAGCAGACAAGTCTCCACTGACACTCGCCGGCATCTGATTCACCAAAAATAGATGCATGGGGATCCCTTCCCCATATCTCTGGTGGATCGGATCAGATGACAGTCGGTTGGAAACAGACAGGTGGTTAATTTCCATCTGGCCGCCCCATAGAAGACAGTGGTCTGTGTCTTCTTTGCAGCAATGGAGCGGACACAGGCCTGTCATCCGCCTGCTCAGCGGGGATGTCAGGGACTGCGGATCTCGCCGCGGCGCACAGGTCTGCGCATGCGCAGGTTGTCTAGGCGCACTAATGTGCAGGCACTAGGACCTGGGTGTCCGCGGCGGCAATTGCGGCCGCGCATGCGCACTCGCGCACGCCTGACACCAATGACGATGCACTATTTAAACAGGCCAGACAGTGACCAGGTTGCTGCAAGGTCTAGTTCCTGTTCCTCTGAAGTACGCTCCTGTTGCAGATCCTGCTTGTCCTGAAATTGTGTTGACCTTCTTCTGCTCTGACCCCCGGCTTGTCCCTGACTACTCTTCTGCCTATTGTTATATTATTATTTGGACCTCCCGTTGCTGAACCTTGTCTCGTCACCTGGCTGCTCTCTGTCTACTGCTTGGTACTTACCTGCCTCTACCGTTACCGACCCGGCTAGTCTGACCACGCTCACTCCTGACTCATCCATTCCGCTCGGGATCCAGACTTGTCAGCCTCTTCACATCAGGCTCACCCCTGGCACATACCCTCATCGGGACCCCTCTACCATGGTTGGGTGCACTCAGGGGTTGCGACCTGGTTTCGATCCCCAAGTCCATCCCCACCATCAGGGGCTCTGGTGAAAAGGCAGACTGGGACTTAGACTCCCCATCCTGGGGAATCCCATTCTGTGGATCGCTAGAGATCCTGCTGGGCGGTGTCTGACAGGGGATTAGCAGAAAGATACCCCGCTAAGCAGGCATATCCGCTGATGGGTCTGCCCTATCTGAAAGGGGCCTTCCAAAAACTTCAATCTGCACATGATGTCAGTTAAAGCAACCTGACAAGTAAAACTTTTTTAAAATAACATTTGTCTTTTTATTGGGTTTTGAACAATAAGAAAAAACAAGAGGTATACAATACAAAACATATGGTATATCCAAGGGCACATTATGAAACATACTCAAGAAGGTAAAGGAATAAGGGATGCTTTACAATTAGGCCAATAAAGTAAGTCGGTACTCAATGTTACCACTACAAAACACATCTCCTATGTCAATGTTCAATAACTGATATGACATGGCATCAGTGCAATGTTATTAATTAATATCAAACTGAAGTTTAATACTGACAAGTATGGTTCAGACAGTATGTATGTTGCACATACGGTAAATAATTCCACTGTGCGAAGGATGGGTCGGGTGAAACCAGAAGTGCTTTATTAGGAATGGCTGTAATAAACACAGAAAACTCTTAATTACATATGACTGGATGTGTTCACTGTAATCACTGTCCTCTATACACTACTAAACATTTCCATATACATTAATAAGTATTTCATATGCATTAATAAACATCTTTAATTGCAATACTGAATATCTAGACCTGTAGATATGCTAGTGACCTATTCTGCATAACAATAGCGTATTACAATAGAGAAATCACATTCCCTGTATCTTAGCGCCAAATCGCATAGCTGCAATATATATTCACATTCACGCTGCGAGTAGTCTGATTGCATAATAGTAACAGTGGCATTTACTAACCAACAGGGTACATGTTAAGTCATCTTGTCCTATTTATCATGTTAACCATTTGCCGCCTGCCCTATGGCCGAAAGGCTGCCGGCAAATGTCACCAGCGTTCCGGGTGGACGCCATATGGCATCCTCCCGCACATGCGCAGACTGCGCGATCTGTCACCGGCTGTGTACCTCGGACACGGCCGATGACAGATCTGAGTATCAGCCCCGTTGCAGGTACCATGTGACCTGCTGTGACCAATCACAGCAGGTCACATGACAGTTGTATACAATGGATGGCTTCATTCATGCCATCCATTGTATACTAGTGTCTAGCTGTGAATGGTCACAGCTAATCACATGCACATGTCGTGATTAGCTGTGGCCAAATCACAGCTAAGAACAAAAAAAAAACTACTTTGGTCATAGTGAAATATAAAAAAAAAATCTTAAAAAAAGAAAAAAAATTTAATAAAAAATAAAAAATGATTAAAAAAATAAAAAAAAATAATAAAAAAAAAATATTTTTTTTTCATACTGTCACCAGTCAGTGTCCCTGATCACCGCCATGCCAGTTATATGATGACGTTGTACTGCACTGGTGACAATATGTAAAAACAAAATAGTGAAACTAATTTTTTTAATTTTTTAATTTTCTGAAATATGACAAAAAAAATACAAATTCAAAAAACTCGCCATGCCTCTTATGAAGTACATCGGACTGTCTACTTTGCAAGAAGGGGTCATTTGGGGGATATCTGTACTGTTCTGACATTCTTGGACCTCAAGAAATTAGATTGGTTGTCAGTACTTCAGGATTGGTCAATATTCAGATCTATACCATAGTTTGTGAACTATATAACTTTCCTACAAACTAAAAAATACATCCTAATTTGGGTTATTTTTACCAAAGACATGTAGTAGAATACATCTCGGCCTAAATTTATGAAGAACAATTATTTATTTGCAAACTTTTATAACAGAAACAAAGAAAAACGTGTGTTTTTTTCAAAATTTTTGATATTTTTTGTTAATTTAGCAAAAAATAAAAACCCCAACGGTGATTAAATACCACCAAAAGAAAGCTCTAGTTGTGTGAAGAAAATGATAAAATTTTAGTTTGGGTACAATGTTGTATGACCGTGCAATTGTCATTCAAAGTGTGAGAGCGCTGAAACCTGAAAACTGGCCTGGGAAGGAAGGTATAAAATTGCCCGCTATTGAATTGGTTAAACAGCCTCCTGCTTACCTGTAATAAACACAGAAAACTCTTAATTACATGTGACTTGATATGTTCACTGTAATCACTGTCCTGTAGGAAACAAAGTGTTAGATTTTTAGTTCCCACTTCTGTGTCTTCCTATTATCACAGGAAGTAGTTCTGCCCTCTTGTGATGATACAATAAAAATGCAATCTCTAATATCTTCTATTGACAAAGATAGATTACAGTTATATTAGGTATTAGGCTTTGGATTTTAATTTTATGGGGCTGCCTATTTTCTACGCCTCTTACATGTACAGTATAATACTGAAAAAGAGAAAATATAAATATAATCAATATGAATAAAAACACACACAGAAAAACAACATACCTGCTTGGGAGATCCAGATAATGTGAACCAGGTGAGTCATGAGTGAGAAAGGGGATAATCCCTGAAAGGCCATATAGTGAGTTATCCCTGTATGATCAAATACGATCAAAGAGATCTAATTGATCTCTCAATTTAGCGGTGAGGTGTTCTAGCAACTTCGCAATACCACTGAGGAATTGCAACAAAGTTGGAGGAATGGTAGATATCCAATGGAAAGGTATTTGTCAGTAAGCCACTGTCAGAATATGAGTAATAATTTTCTTTGCTTATTTATGCAATCCAGAATAAGGCAGGCTAAGTACACAATATATAGGGTCTAATGCTAAGGATACATCAAACGTTCATTGAAGCACTTGAAGTACTTGTTGCCAGAATGGTAGAATTAGGGAACAATGCCAAAATATGTGAATTAATGTCCCCATGTGTTGTCCACACCACCAGGAATAGTTTGGAATGGAACAATCAAGTGCATGCAGTACTTCAGGGGTTCTATACCAAAACATTAAAACTTTATAGTTAGTTTTCTTGTGCAACACACATGTTGATGATTTAGTGTTGACTTCCCAGATTTTATTACAGTGTGTAGGGGAGATAGGATGCTGAAGAGCAACCTCCCATTTTGTCATGTAGGAATGCTGTACTCCCAATACTAGAGTAGGGTTATGCAGAACTTTATAAATAGTGGAAATCTGTTTCAACTGGGAGGTGTCCAGGCTGCAAACATATTAAAATGCAGTAGGTCGCTTCAAAACTAAAGAAGATTGTGTAGATAGGAGGTAATGTTTAAACTGTAAATAGTAGTACAGCATACGATCAGGAAGCTTCATTTTGGAGGACAAATCAGCAAGTGACTGAGCTGAAACATCTTGTCTGGGCCCAGGGAAGCATCTTTATGGTAGATAAACAATCTGGGATTTATGGATTATAGAGGACATTTGCTAAACAAAATACAGGGGCTTTTAGACAGTATATCTTATTACATTTTTGCCAAATTTGTATTGTAACAGTCATAGGTGCTTAGAATTGGTGTTTCAGAGGGGCCATGTTTAGAATTATCCACCCAGAGGAAAGAATTTAAATGGACTTGTGCTAAGCATCTTTGTTCTATTTCTGTCCAAGAGTTAGGAGCAATTTGGATGGCATTAGAATTAGATCTGATAGCCTTTAACATGTGTAAGGTCTTCAATAGAGAATTTTCAAAAATGTTGAGAAAAAGTGAATTCACAGCTTGTTTAATGCATAGTGTAATTTGTATAATTGGTACTATTACAAATATTTTCACTTCATTATTTCTCCTATATATATATTCTTAGTACAATGGCCTAAAATATGCAAATATTTGTATACTAGTTCGCAATTACATACACATAATTAACTTTTAAATAATTGTTTAGATAATTGCTTTATAAATGTCTTGTCCTCAATTAAAATGAAATAGCTGACCATGGAAGCATTCAGTTTAAACACACTTGTTGTAAATTCAACTAGAAATTCTAGCCAGCATGACAAAATTCTATCATGCAAACCAACTAGTGTTACTAAAAGGCACATTGCTATTAAAAAGAAGATACATAGAGAGAAATTTACTAATACCAGAGCAGACAAAATCTGGATCAGGTCTGCATAGAATCCAGTCAGCTTCTAATGTCACCTTTGAAAATGCTTTGGTATGTTCAAGTTTAATCAACAATGACTAAACTGCTTTGCATATGAAAATGATTTTCACACAGTTGTTAGCATGTTGAAGGTCTTCAATTGCGAATTTTCAAAAATGTCAACAAAAGTGAATAAATAATTGCAATTTTATTTTGTTTAATGCATAATGTAGTTTGTATAATTGGTACTATTACAAATATTTTCACTTAATTATTTTCTTCTATATATTTATTCTAAGTTCAAGGATCCAAAATAATTATACATTTTGACACATAAGCTAGTGCTGTATTTTTGAAAAACCCAACATATTTAGGATATTTGCCATATTTAGATATTAGGCATTTTCCAGTACAATGGTTGTGACCTGTCTGGAAGGATGTTGATGTACAGCAAATAGATTGAATAAAAAGATGAGATGTAGATTAGTAATGAGAATGTTCACACAATATATTGTGTGAAGATTCATTTTAATAGCATTGGGGCTGCATACCATCCTGCTTTAATGGAACAGGCTGACTAGCTCTGCTTATCCAATACTTGAATGCTGCAGGTATCTAATGCATCCAGGTGAATCCCCTGCTCCCCTGTTACCACCACTTATGTCACTACAGGATGTAAAAGTCATAGTAGGATACTTGCAGTTGCCAGAAATCAGCAATGAGGCAGAGTTTTAGGACCCAAGCTGTCAGAAAGGTATTTACCTTTTTTTGTTTTAACAGGCTATGATTATGCTGATTTCCCTCATGATATACATTCACTTTCTATGCCAGATTGCACAGAATGTCAAAATGTCTCCCTAGTAAGGTTATTTTTTCCATTAGGAACACCAACAGCAAATAAACCTGACAGATATTGTAACCTTTCTCCACTGCATGAAAGCCCTAAAAACTTTGAGTTCGAGATACCCTTTACATTAGTATTTGCAGGGAAAACATATACCTTTCAAAGAGATATTTTCCTTTATTTTAGGTGTTTTAGAAAAAAGCTAATTTGATAGGCAATCAGAAAGTTATTGTCAGACAACAGTTTTATATAGGCTACTATTGGTTTCATCTGTTAGATATTGGAATCACTAGAGGTTTCTATTAAGACATGTGCAGCATTAATTTTGAGAACACAAAGCAAAACATAAAACAAAGACAGAGGAATAAAAGGAGACCAAAAAGCAGTTCTAAATTTAAAAGAGTCTGCCATCTGTCATAACTTTTTGATTTCTTTACAGCCTATATTAAAGATAGAACTTTATTTGGCTCAAGTCCATCTTGTTATAAAATCACTTTGTTAAAAGTAAAAATATCATGAAAGTATAATGCCACATTTGTATACTTATGTTTAAACTTCATTAATTCAAAAGGTAAATTGCTATCTAACTGGCAATTAGGGTTGTGTTCTTGGTGAGAGAAGTGTGTTTTACATTTTTGCCAACCCTCTTGCAGAACATAGTACTCAAGGATAATCTGTACCACCTCACCTAACTGGCTGTGTTCTGAAGGATCCAGAGTTATCTGCTAGTGGTGGGTACAGAGAATACTCTTTGTTTTTTCGGACAAAATCCCCCTGGTGAATTTGTCATCAGTTGGTTGTTTTTCTGAAAACAGTCCATGCAAAGTGCTCCCTCCTTGTCCTTCAGTCTTACACCTAGGAGGCTTTGGTACAAGAGGTGAAGCCAGAAAATAGAAGGAATAACCAAAAAAGGTTGACTGGAAACACATTTCAAAAAGGGAAGCTCATTTAACTTTGACCTCAAGCATTTTCCCATAGCATACTCTGCTATGGATAGCTTTGGTAAAGCAGGTGTAACTATTCTTATAAAAAAAAGGTTGTCCTATCCAGGTATTGTCCTCTGTGTTAGACACCCAGGGCAGATTTATACAACTGCATTGTCAATATGGTGACATCTATATTACAATTATTAATGTATACGCTCCCAATGCTAATCAATTGGTGTTCTTGTAGACTCTATATCTTCACTTTTATCATCTTCACATCCCTTCACAATTATTTATGGAGACTTTAATTAGCTATATCTCCTGCTAGAGTTAGGAGATCCCTTCGCGGCCAACTGCCTTCAAAACTTGTTTTGAAAAATCCATCCCCTTCTGTCAATGGATCAGGGGACATAAGCTGTTTGATATTTGGAGAGTACAACACCCAAATGCTAAGCAGTTTTCTTTTTTCTCCCCGGTACATCATATCTACACTAGATTAGATTACTTTCTATTTTCAGCCCCCCTACTTAAACAGACAGTGTGTTCCGATATTGTCCCTAACTCATGGTCGGATCACTATTTTCTGGCTTTAGATGTATTTGTAGATCAATTCAATTCACGCACATGCCATTGGTGCTTGAATTCACCCTCCTTACCTAAACTTCATTTAGTGGTCCAACTTAAAGATCAACTTAAGACACTTGAAGCTAGTTCTATAGCGAAGAAAATGTTATGGATGAGACAAATTCTATCAATACGCTAATAAGCCTCATAGGATGTTGGTTAATAAAATGAAAACACATTTGGCTGCTTCCACTCCTGATTTGTTGTCAGGAATGGACTGGCCAGCAATAGTGGGACTCACCTGCCTTATGAGCTGCAGTACCAGGGCTGGCCAGCGGGTGCTCCCAGCAATCAGAGACTCAACCTTGCAGCCAGTCAAACACCTGGAACTGATTATACTGGTGTATTTAAGGGATGGCCAGACCTGCAGACTCGGCCTTGGTGTGTGTTTCTCCTGGGCCCTGTATCCTGTTCCTGCTCCCTGTTCCTGTTCCTGTCTGATTCGTTGCTGACCCTGCTCTGATCCCTGGCTTTGTCTGACCATTCTCCTGCTCCTGATCCCTGGCTTGTCTGACCATTCTCCTCTGCCTGACCCTCTGTACCACCCTGCCCGCTACCTGCTGAACCTGGCTTGTGACCCCGACCATTCTCCGCTTGCTCCCCCTGTACCTACCTGCCCGATTGATATTGACCCGGCCTGCCTGACGACGCTTGCATTGTATGTACTGTCATCTGTGGGTGGTTGGTTTGGTTTGTTTGCACTGTGTTATGTTTTAGTATTGCACTGCGTTTATGTTTGTATTGTTAGTGTTAATAAATTATATTGTTTATAACATATCTGAAGTCTGTGTTTCCCTGCGTCAGTCACATACCTCTGGTCATACCCGGGAGCCCTGACATTTGTTTCAAATGGATGGTAGATTTTGATAGGATAGCTGTCAAAGGTCCCTCCCAACAACATCTCCTCTCCTCTTTATATAAACTACTCCTCAACACAGGGTCTCTTGTTGATAACCCTCACTGTTATATGAATAGATGGGAAAAAGACCTTAAATGCCCAATCTCTTTGCAATGTTGGCAGATGATCTGGGATTCTGTTACTGAGATCTCTTGTTGTGTTGTGTACAAAGAAAATTTGTATAAGATATTGATGCATTGGTACAAGACCCCTGTAGTATTACATGCGATCAACCCAAATCTATCTGACAGGTGCTGGAGGTACATGGGAGGAACAGGCACCTTGGCACACATTTTCTGGTTTTGTCTATAGATTACGGGCTATGGTTAAGACGGTCTTAGAGCAAGTGCTCAATGTTAACCTTCCCTTAGACCCACTACACTACCTCCTGGGGCTACCCTTTAAGGGTATTTCTAAACGGTATAAAAGGCTGGGAATGCATATTCTGATGGCTGCTAGAGAGGTGATACCACGACATTGGAAATCAGTCGATATCCCCACACTACATCATCTTTTAAGTGCGATCTCTGAAATCAGAGAAATGGAATAGCTTACAGCTCTAGTAGGTGATTACTTAGGATTTTAAATCTATCTGGAAACCATGGGATCATTCTCCCCTTAGTAGACTTCCTTCATCCCCCCCTCTTCCCCCCCATATCGCTCAGACACCTCTCTACTTCCTAAGCTCCTGACAAATAATGTACTTCAACAATGTGCAGGTTTATGTCGTTTTGTACTTAGGCACTATACTGTTTACTATGCTGTCTATTTACATAAGTCCACACTTCTTTTGTTCATGTTTTTCTTTGTATTGAATGTGACTGTCTTCCAATGCAAGGTTTACAACTAAAGTGTTGTTGTAATTTTGTCTTTAAAATTGACTTTGGCCCTTAATAAAAATTTACAATAATTAAAAAAAAGGTTGAGTATCTGGCTGCTCGTCCCTAAATGAATACATATGACAAAAGACCCCCCAGTGGGACTTTATTGCAGTAATGAAAGGTCATACATATATCCAAAGACACATTGTAGTACTCCTAAGAACTCTTAATACAAAGTAAGAAACTACACAAAAAGGAGAAAAAATACTCCAACGCGTAATTATCATTCAACATTTTAGATCTTCCTCAGGGGGCATAAAGAACAGGAGACTTTCTAGTAAATATATAAACAGTCATAAATGAGTATACCAAAAAATGAATAAATGGGACTGTAGGTAGTATAAAGAACAAAGTAAATTAATTTCCAAAACATCAGACTAATTGAATAGACCTGAAAAAAAAGTATACATTCAAGAATGGTCCATAGGGAATATATCAAAAATTGGAACTGACCGTGTCATAAGCAGGCCAATATATAAAAAAGATGGAGTTTCACTCAGTGATAGATGTAACAACTCAGGGCAATAGAGTGGTAAATTGAGATACTGGTTCCTCCAAAGGATAGGAATATGCTAGATCCCATAAGACAAAGACCAAAAAGACATGCAGGACTGTAAAGAAATCAATATATTATGCATACAATTAGCATCAATAGCCAATATTGGCATGGGAAACTGCACATTAACAATGCCATATGGGAGTAAAAATATAAAGATATCCCAATTACAAGTTGCCAAAGTATAAAAGTATAAGATATTTTACTGCAAAGAAGATTTGTATCGATGCAGATCATAGGAGAAAAGAGATCACCTGATCATAGGGTATATAATAGTACACCAAACCAAAACAGACAGCGAAAATTATTGCTCTCCAATTTTGTAAAGAGACACAGAAAACTGTCATGAAATACAGATTCCATAGGACAGAGACCAAGAGAGCCTGCAAAACTGTAATAAAAATCAGAATATTGTATATGCAATTAGCAACAGTTGCCAATGCAGCTTCCGGTGCGCGGTGACGCACTTCCGGCGTCCGCCGCCATCTTGGTATACCCAGGAAGTTCCTACACATGCAGTACACCCACACATCGGTGAGGAGGGAGAACTGCTGGAACATGTGAGTGGCGTTTCTTTTGCTGACATTAAAGGAGTCTTAGTTAAATTAATACTGCACTTAGAGGATTTTTCTTTGACTCACTGGACTGGTGAGCTATTGTTCTTCAGAAGCTTCCGGTCTTGGGCAATGGGAGCCCCTTAGGAGATCCACAACATGAGGAAGGGTACCTGTCTTCAGGAATAGGGATCCAGGGTGATCCTGAAAGCTGTTTGGCCCCTGGGGGTCACCTGGAGGAGGTGAGGAGGCAATCTAGCCTTAATAGGAGAAGAGTGTTGAAACGATCACGGAGTATAAGCACCATTTGCACATTGCATGAATTTATACATCACTTATTGATTGTTTCATGGACGCTTTGTTTTGAGTATTTTAGTAGCATTTGAGGTGTGGACACTTTATTGCACAGAAGCACTGTTTGTTTACCCCCTTTTTTCTTTTGAACGGAGCTTGCATCTATTTTTTAGTGTGTGGGCACAGTTAATAAGTCACTTTTGGAGTGGCACAATTTATTTAAGATAAATTTGTATATTTATAAGTATATTTGCATTATCTAATTTGGCACTTTTACATTGGAGCACTTTTATGTATTGCACTTAGTGGTTGAATAGGAATTATCATTTTTAATATTTATAAGAGCGCTGCACTATTTATGATTATTATACACACTGTTTGGGTACCAGTTTGAGTGTTGGCAGCTTCTAGTTAGGTGGACTTCCTTTTAGCGCAGGAGGACCTTGGTCCCCAAAACAAGAATTCTGAGGTCTCATTTATAAACATGTTTATAGTATGCAAATAGGCAATCAATATCTTCTGATTGGGAGACATGCAGTATTAATTCATGATTACAGAGTTCCCCTGGTGAAATGTATTGCCTTGGATTGCATTCATATCCCTGATTGAGGTGGGGATTGGAATGAAAATCTCCTCCAGTTCCAACAGAAATGGATATATAGAATGCAGGCTACAATACCTCCAGGTTTTAATGAAGAAGTATCTTTTTGCCCTTTCTTGAAGGGATTTACCTCAGGTAAAACTGATTGAACCTTTTCCTTACACTATGATTGAAATTTTGCTTCATGGATGACCTGTGACCCTGGAATTCACTAATTTATACACATGCATATTTTTTGTGTGTGTATTTTTGTATGTATCAATGACTTATTGCGCACTATCAATATTATTAATTTTGTTATATATTGAGTATTGTACTTATTATGAAATCTTCATACATTGTTCATGTTTTTCTTTTTTTGTTTGTAATAATAATTTATTTTTCCTTTTGTTATATTCCTTTTCTTTTTTAGATGACTTCCGGGATGGGTCTGGTTTCAGTTTGATTGGATGGCCATCCTCTTGAGCATCCGGCACGGAATATGGTTGGGTCTGCGGGGATTCCCCTTTTCCTGTGGCCCACCATTAGCCCCAGACCATGCGAGGGAATTTCTCCTCCCCGCATGTCTTTCAAGGACAATCTCCCATGCTGGCGTCATCCCACGACTGCCCCTTATGCTGTGGTCTATCGCGCATGTGCCCCATCCTGGGATGCACTGCGCAGGTGCACACATGACATCTCTATGCCATCTCCATCATGGCAGGGGTTGGCAGCAATGGACGGGGATCTCCTTCCCTCACGGACACAAGGGTGGCCATATAGCGATGCCCCCTGGCATCATTGGCGGTGCCCAGCCGCTTCTCCAGACCTGGGGCACAAGTGCACCAATTCACTCCCTAATTGCAAAACCACTCAAATTCAGCCGTATTTAATGAGCATCCATACTACATTTATTCTCTGGTCTCCTGACTCCTAGGCGGTTTGTGTATCATTCTGATGATTTGGTGAGCATTGCATCTGTTTTTGTGCTTTTGTTATAAAGGAATTATTTGTGACTATGGATGATTGTTTCAATGCATATGTGGCTTGACTTGACCCTATTCCTAGATTACTATTTTGATATATCAGTTAATTTTTTTATGGATGCATGGTCTGACTTGCTCTTATCTATACTTAATCACTTGGATGCAATTTATACTAATGGAGGCTCACCATTTTCTCTACCTACTAGCGATCTGGTGGATCTGTCTTTACAGTAGCTTTTTTGTGTGTCTTTGTAGACTTGATGAGCAACAACTTTTGCTATCTGTTCTCTGTAGAGTACATTATTATATAGCTTTCAGTTAGGTGGCTTTATCCCTCCCCTTTTTTCTTCAATAATTTGTATCAATATAAATCTTCTCTGCAAAGAGATCTCCCATATTTTTTTTTACATTCTGCCAATTTAAGATTAGCATATCCTCATATTTCTATTCCTATATGGTATCGACAAATGCTGTTTCCTATGTCACCATTGGCAACTGTTGCTATTTGTGTTTACAATATTCTGATTCTTATTAGTTTTACATGCTGTCTTGGTCTCTGTTCTATGGGATCTGTTTTTCATGACAGTTTTCTGTGTCTCTTTGCAAAATTGGTGAGCAATAATGTTCGCTGTCTGTTTTGGTTTGGTGTACTATTATATACCCTATAATCAGGTGATCTATTTTCTCCTATGATCTGCATCGATACAAATCTTCTATGCAGTAAAATATCTTATACTTATTCGCGGGATACAGTCACTTTTCCATGAGTACGAATTATCGTTATTTGCAGATGACATTCTTCTCACGCTTACGAGTCCCCATACTTCTTTACCGATTTTGCATAAGACCTTGAAACAATTTGGGGCTATTTCAGGTTACAAAGTTAATACGTCCAAAACTGAGGCACTCCCAATACATGTCCCGCCTATCGTTCTGTCCTCGCTTCAGGAAGCCTTTCCCTATCAGTGGTGCACTCACTCTTTAAAATATTTAGGTACTAATATTTCTCTTTCTTACCAATCCATATACGAGGCCAACTTCCCCCTTTGTTTATAGCAATTTCTCGCTCCCTGAAACAATGGGATGCCTTGCCCATCTCTTTCCTCGGACGCATTAACGTCCTAAAAATGACTGTGTTACCCAAACTCTTGTATCTGTTTGCGACTCTCCCCGTTCCCGTCCCTATGTCCAAGCTTCACTCCCTTCAGAAATCTTTCCTACATTTTATCTGGCACAATATGCGGCACAGGATTGCACGTTCTGTTCTGCTCTCTCCGTGTTCTAGGGAAGGTTTGGGAGCACTGGATATAATCAAGTATTATTATGCGACTCACCTTTGTTTTCTTTTGTCATGGTCCACGCAACACCTTCCCAATACATGGACTGAGATTGAATCTTTACAACTGTCCCCAGTTCATCCATGTTCCCTCCTTTGGTCAACTGCGGCAGTGGATGTCTCTTCCGTCCGTCATCTATTCCTTGGTCCCATGCAATTTTCATTGACGGTATGGCAGAAATGTAAGGCTCAATTTACTCTGGCCTCTGAATGCTCCCCTCTGACAAATATCCTCTATAACCCTAACCTGCCAGACAATATGGCCATATCCTGGATGTCTCTTTGGGTGGTATCTAACCTTTTTCAACTACGTCACTTGGTACATCCGGTGACTCGTAAATTACATTCATTCCCGGATCTCCAGAAAAAAGCTTCTTTACCTCCTCATCACCTATATATATATTTCCAAATACTCCATTTTTTGTCTACTTTATCATCCTCATTGATCCTGGGGAAGCCTACACCCTTCGAACGTTTATGTATGCAGGGCCCCCACCAAAGGGGTATCATCTCCAAAACTTAGAAAATTCTTCTGGATGCATCCCCTTTATCTAATGAAACTCACCTTTACATGCGTAGGTGGTCTCAGTTTGTACAACGTGATATTGATTTACTAACGTGGAAGAATATTTGGGTAAATGCATCTAAATCTTCTGTTTGTGTGGTTTTTAAGGAAAACATTTACAAGATTATGATGTTATGGTACAAAACACCTGAGGTTCTTCATGTTTCAACCCGAGTGCTTCTCCTGTCTGCTGGCGCTGTGGTAGGGATTCTGGTTCTCTCTATCATATTTTTTGGACTTGCAAATCTATTGTTCCTTTTTGGGAGGAAGTCCGTTCTTGTTGCAATCAATGCTGCATGCCTCGCTCCCTTTTGACCCTCTGCATTTTTTGCTTTGCTTGCCATTCCCGGGTCTATCTAAACCAGCCAGAAAACTTGCTGCTCATGTGCTGACCGCGGCCAGGAGAAGTATTCCTATGGGTTGGTTATCTTATACTCCCCCTACAATGCTGACTTTGTACAAACTTTTTGCTGAAGTACGACGGATGGAGTATTTGACTGCCTTACATAATTGTTCATCTGCTGTATTTGAGTTGATTTGGCTCCCATGGGATTCCTTCATTTCATCTTTGCCGGCCCGAATCTAAGATCCTGATTGTTTCCGCACTGATTTTGTATGACTCTGTATGACTCTATTGGACCTGATTATGTGTAGTTATGCCATCGATGTTTCTTTCTGTTCTGTTTATAATTTTACTTATTTGAAAACCAATAAAAATTGTTAA
This sequence comes from Staurois parvus, assembly GCF_062004578.1. Taxonomy (NCBI): domain Eukaryota; kingdom Metazoa; phylum Chordata; class Amphibia; order Anura; family Ranidae; genus Staurois; species Staurois parvus. The sequence goes on along the minus strand of NW_028318039.1, from coordinate 13,040,344 downwards.
TACAAAAAAATATCTTATACTTTTATACTTTGGCAACTTGTAATTGGGATACCTTTATATTTTTACTCCCATATGGCATTGTTAATGTGCAGTTTCCCATGCCACTATTGGCTATTGATGTTAATTGTATGCCTAATATTTTGATTTTTTTTACAGTCCTACATGCCTTTTTGGTCTTTGTATTATGGGGTCTAGCATATTCCTATCCTTTGGAGGAACCAGTATTAAAATGTACCACTCTATTGCCCTCAGTTTTTACATCTACCACTAAGTGAAACTCCATCTATTTTATATATTGGCCTGTTTATGACACGGTCAGTTCCAATTTTTTATATACTCCCTATGGACCATCCTTGAATGTATACTTTTTTATCGGGTCTATTCAATTGGTCTGATGTTTTGGAAATTAATTTACTTTGTTCTTTATATTACCTACAGTCCCATTGCGGGGTTGCTTTGGTGCTCCTCCTTTACCCTTGTTTTCTGGAGATTTACATCTGACCACTCTTGCTCACTTGGATGGTGCATACCTCCGGAGCATGGATTCTAACCTCCTATCTTGGAAGCCATTTTTTTTTGCTCTGACATATTTTTTTGTAAGTATTATTTTTGATTCTGTGATGTGATGTGTTTATTCATTTTTTGGTATACTAATTTATGACTCTTTATATATTTACTAGACAGTCTCCTGTTCTTTATGTCCCCTGAGGAAGATCTAAAATTTGGAATGATCGAAACACGTAGGGGTATTTTTTCTCCTTTCTGTGTAGTTTCTTACTTTGTATTAAGAGTTCTTTTGTAAGAACACTGTCAGAGCAATATCTCTTTTAGAAATCATGTATCCAACATATAATAAAATGTGAATGTAATAAAGCTGACAAAAAATGTTTTTACTACAATGTCTATTTAGATATATGTATGACCTTTCATTGCTGCAATAAAGTCCCACTGGGGGGTCTTTTGGCATATGAGCCTAGAAGGTATAACTCTGTGAACAATCTGTGTACCTAAAAGCCACATGGCCCTGAAGAGTTCTGCTAGAGTCTGAAAGATAAAATGGTAAATCTTGACCCTCTTGTTTTGTGGCTGCTGCTCCCAAGTGATGCTCCTGTCTGTTGTGTAACACATAGTCCTGTTTGTAATCTCAAAGCACTTTTAGGTAGAAGCACTAATGAAGAATATCAGGAAAACTTCACTAACTCTTAACAGTTAATGGACGCTCACAATCTCCTATTTAACCTAGGGCTATAGTGTGAGGTGCAAGTACTGTAAGGAGGGGGGTATGTCACATGACCCCCCCACTTGCAGAAAGCATAGCATGAAACCTGAAGTATAATGGAAGTTTAGCTCAACAGAGAGACTAGATTGTAGAATATAGTTTCAGGTTTATTCAATATCCCTTTATATATCCATCTAAAATAATGTTAGCTAATAATGTGTCATACCACTGGTTGTTTTCATTCCCTATAGCAAAACTGTGGCAATGTCAAATAAACAGTTCAAAAAGTATTTCTAGAACACAGTGAGAAGAAGGTTGTAGGTATGTGTTAAATCTGTCAAGGTCAACACAAAGTTTAATTAGAGCATTCACCCACCTTTTTAATAGGTTGTTTAAAAGATAAGTCAGTCACAAAGCATTGTGTTTTTAAGTATAACCAGTGAAGCCTGCCAAATTGACTCGGATTCATATTTAAGTTAATTTGTCTGCGTTATCAAGACAACTCTGTAATTATAAATTGTGATTGTCATGCATTAAATGTATCCGTGTTCCTGCAAGGATTTATAATTTCATGACAAATATTCATTATACCTACAACAAGCATTCGATTTTCATTTTTGACAAACATGTAATTTACTATGCTACGCCACCACTTTTATAAAAATGTACCCAGTTTTTATGTTCTCATTCAAGTGTGTTCCTGCACACTTTCTGAATTCCTGAAATGTCTTCTCCTTATTTTTCTGGTACAATAATTTTTATTAGTTTTTCTCCTTTTTCTTGTTTGAAAAAATAGCAAGCTACAAACAGTTAGAAAATAAGGTCCCTCACAGAGGAACAAATGTCAGAAATACAATACAATAAGAGACACATAAAAAGATAAGCCTTCAACAAAAGAGTGCCCAAACTAGAGCAAAATGAACCTGAGTAAAATACCCAGCAGAGGTAAATTGTGCAGTGGGCTGTGGGCGGGGGGGGGGGGGGGATAACATAGCAAAAGATCAAGGAGGAGAGAAGTACAGTTAGAAACAGAGTTAAGAAGAAAGAATCGGAGATAAGAGAACCTGAGGGCAAGGACCCCCCTTAAAAGCGGTACAAACCCAAGCTGTATTCGGGAAGTGAGGGTGAGCATAAGACCACCAAGGGTTTCAAATTTTCAGGGACCGAGGATGAGCATCATTAAGGATACTTGACATTTTCTCATGAATCATGAGGGTGGTCATAATATTCTTCACTTCCGCAACCTGAACAGTTGGTTTTTTCCAGGCCCAAGCAATGGCCCTTTTAGCCGCTATGAAAAGATAGGTAGCCAATTTCTGCTGATGGGACAAGAGGCTAGAAAGTGGACAATGGAGGAACACATGAGGGGAAACTCTATGGAAGGTAGAGTGAAAAAGGGTCAGCAAAAGGCCATAGACTCTGGACCAAAAGCCCTCTAGCCGAGGGCATGTCCACCATACATGGAGCTCATATCCACGGATTCCGCAACCTCTAAAACATCGATTGCCACAGGATGGGTTAGCATGGGCTACCTTACATGCTGCCTCCATAGTGGCATTGTTAAAAGAACATTCGGCCACAGCTGTCCAGGCACTACTGCAAACCTCCGGGGACAATTGGACAGCGAGATTGTGTTCCCATTTTAAAACATAGGGATGGGAGCTAGGAGAATGTTCCAAAAGAATGTGTGAATAAAGAGTAAAGAGATGGTGCCCCGTGTACCAGGGGAGTGCTGGCAAATGTGTTCAAACGGTGTTTTCCAAAAGCGAAATACGGATTCACGGCAAAGAGAGGAAATCCAGTGTCTGAGCTGTATATAACGATACCATTCTGCCAATGGGGCTTCATGAGTTTCGCAAAAAGAGGACCAGGAAGGACACGAATGAGAGTTCAAAAAGTGACGTACATGGGAGTAGCCATAAGTGGGCCACCAGGCAAAGACATGGGGTTGTGTTAGACCTGGGGGGAATAGGGAATTGTGCAGCAGGGGCAGAAGAGGAAGAAAGGGGGACATCAGTTTGGCCGAGAGGCGAATTGAATCCCAAACACTCAGGCTATGAGTCATGAAGGGTCTAATAGGATGTCAGAGATAGTATGAAGTAATGTTAATTGGGACTGCTAAGTAATATTTTGTTACATTGGGGACCCCAGGGCCCCCCTCTCAACCGATGGACATAAAGGGTGGTGCTTGCCATTCTGGGGAGTTTGTTGGCCCAAATGAAAGCCAAAATCTTATTTTGAAAAGAACGCAGAAAAAATGATGGAACATGGACCTAGAGGGTCCTGAAAAAATAAAGGAATTTAGGAAGGACAGTCATCTTGATGGCTTTGATTTGCCCTATCCAGGAAAGAAAGGGAAATGCCAAGAACACAGATGGGAAGTTACAATTCGCAAGAGGGGATAGTAGTTAGCAGCAAAGAGGGAAGAGTAGGAAGAGGACAATTGCACTCCAAGGTAAGTGAGGGAAGAGGCTGCCCAGCGGTATGGGAAAGAAGATTGGACAAGGGAAATCATAGGGTCCAGAGGGAAACGTTTAAAACAATCATTTTGTGGGGGTTAACTTGGAGGCCTGAAAATTTCATTAGAGATTGTAAATACTTATTAACACGTGAACTTAGAATTTTACCTAAGAGTTTCATGTCCTCATTTAGCAGAGAGATAGGGTCAAAGGCTTGGGGTTCATGAGCATCGGTATTCGATTTCGGTATCATGGAGATATGGGCTAAAAAGTGAGTCAGAAACAAGCCTGCCGTGTTGTAGTAGGCAGTCAAACAGGGAGCCAAAAGCAAAGAAAATTTGCGATAATAAAGGTCAGAAAAGTCGTCCGGACCCAGGGCCTTCGAGGGTCGGATGGACTTAATGGCCTGCAGCACCTCCAAGACAGTAACCGCAGCATTCAGAGTGTCACGCGCCGATGTCGGTAGAGACGGGAGGTCAAGATCAGGAAAGAAGGCATCTGCCTTGACGATAGGAAAGGGGACAGGCTGGGAATAAAAGGAAGAGAGAAAAGTAGCAAAGGACTCCACTATATTTTTAGGGTCAGATGAGAGTTCACCACTCACCATATGCAGTTTGACAGGCTTATGGAGATGAACAAAAGAGTTCAGCCTCCAGGTCAACATAGCACCTGGCTTATTAGCAGAAGAAAAATATTTATGCCTGGCTCAGGGCCTCTTTTCCGCTTGGTTGTAAGCCAGAAGATCCAGTTCCACGGCAACACTATCATGGGCTTTCCGTGTCCGAGCGGAAGGAGAAGATTTCCAGGTCACCTCTGCCTCTGCTAGACAAGCAGTGAGATCTCAAAGGCTCTATTCCTGTTCATGCTTGCGGACGGAGGCAATTTGAATAAGGTAGCTCCACATTGTGTCCTTGTGTGCTTCAAATCGAGCGGGTCTTGGTCTGACCAGGGTGATGAGTGGATCCGGACCCGGTCGACTAAGTGCAAGGATTTAATAAAAAAGGCATAAAAATATGATCAATCCAACAAAAGCTATGGTGAGGGACAGAGTAGAAAGTGAAATCCCGCTCATGGGGGTGAAATTCACTCCAGACATCAACCAGACCGTGAGAGTGTAATAGCGCACGCATTTTCCCCTCGGTCGTTAGATCATGGGTCGGGAAAGGTTCCAGGGCATAGCGCCTATCAACCAAGAAATCCAGCATGACATTCGAGTCCCCCAAAAGAATGAGGGTACCCGAGATGTGGAGGGAGATAGCCTGGAGAAGAAACATATTTATGTTGGAATTGGTTGGGGGCATAGTAGGTTACCAACATGACCTCTTGGCCATTTAGGGCACCTTGAAGAAGAAGATATTTACCCATGGGGTCTGCAATCTGTTTCTTGCAATCAAACAACAGGGGATGGCGAAAAGCAGTCAAGACCCCCCTACGTTTCTCAGGAGCTGAAATGATATGAAAGGCAGGGTAGTGAGGAGAAAGATATCTGGGAGCTGAGGTGGGTGAGAACCTGGTCTCCTGCAGCCAAACAAGGTCAATACAGCTGGACTTAAGAGAGTGGAAAACTTTAGACTGTTTAATAGGTAAGTTGAACCCATGAATATTGAGCGAATAGATCTTCAGAGGAAAGGAAGCCATCACTTGGAGATAAAGGTTAAGCACTCATACAATAACCTCCCCCCCCCCCCAAGGCCACCTGCATCCCACTGCAGAAGGTCACATCATCAAGGGGGTCCCCGACACACAGGCTCAGAATCGAAAAAGCAGATAAGAAAAGGAAGGAAAGCTGGAAAAGGAAAAAGACAAGAAGAAAACAGACAAAGAGAAGGAAGGCAAAAAACACTTCAAAAGTTGACCACATCACAATCAGGGATGTGAGATGCAAGGGAGCTCTACCACCAGACACATGGTTGCTAGTGGCCTGAGGGCCAAAGTACTATATAAAAGGACGAGGGTCCCCACAGGAGTGGGGGAAAGGGATGGGGAAGGGTAGGGAAATGGAAGGGAGACATATGAAACCACATACAGAAACATTGCCAAGGCCAAGCTCATTGTCTACATCCGGGGGCAGCCACACCCGCAAGTCACGGGGGGAGGGGCTGGAAAGTGGGAGCAGTGAAAATCACCCAATATTAAAGGTGGCTCATAAAGCAAGCCAGTAATAAACCTAAAAAAAAAAACAAGCAAGCATCAGAAGAACATATTATAGAAACAAGCTATATTCACCATCTTTTAGGATGTACATGGATGTCTGACTATTTTTTAAGAAGCGCATTTGTGAGGTCAAGCACTGATGTTGGATGAGAAGGCCTGGCTTGCAGTCTCTGCTCTAATTCATCCCAAATGTGTTTTATCAGATTGAGGTCAGGACTCTGTGCAGGCCAGTGAAGTTCCTCTACCCCAAACTAGCTCATCCATGTCTTCATGGACCTTGCTTTTTGCACTGCTGCACAGTCATGTTGGAACAGGAAGGAGCCATCCCCAAACTGTTCCCACAAAGTTGGGAGCATGAATTTGTCCAAAATGTCTAGGTATGCTGACGTCTTAAGAGTTCCCTGAAAAACAACCCCACACTATTATTCCTCCAAACTTTACACTGCACAATGCAGTCAGGCCAGTACCGTTCTCCTGGCAACTGCCATACCCAGATGCAACCATTGGCCTGCCAGACAGAGGAGCAGACAACATGTCTCCACTGCTCTAGTGTCCAGTGACAGCGTGCTCTACACCACTGCATCCGACACTTTGCATTGCACTTGGTGATGTAAGGCTAGGCTGCAGCTGCTCTACCATGGAAACCAATTCCATGAAGCTCTCTATGCACTGTTGTTGTGATAATCTGAAGGCCACATGAAGTTTGGAGGTCTTTAGCTATTGACTAGTTGACGACTTCTGTGCACTGTGGGCTTCAGCATGCGCTGACTTCAATCTATCATTTTTCATGGCTGAGTTGCTGTTGTTCCCAGTTGCTTCCAATTTGTTATAATACCACTAACAGTTGACCATAGAATATTTAGTAGCAAGGAAATTTCACGGATGGACTTATTGCACAGGTGACAACCTATCACGGCACCATGCTTGAATTCACTGTGCTCCTGAGGGCAACCCATTCTTTTACAAGTGTTTACAGAAGCAGTCGGCATGCCTAGGTGCTTGATTTTATATACCTGAAGGCCATGGGAGTGATTGGAACACTTGAATCCAATGATTTGGAGGGGTTTCCCAATACTTTTGGCAATATAGTGTATTTAAAGTGTATTTTTCCACCCTGTGAGTAAAAAAAACATTGTTACCATCATGATTGGGATATGAAACTAGTTCCTGTTTTCTAAATGATTCAGTTCTCCAGTGTGTCAAAATTTTGTTACCTTAACAGTAGTTTTAAAAAGGTTGTGGGATTAAAAATACCTCCAGCAGAATGCCCTAGAAACGTATGACTTGATGCAAGTATCCTGCATGTCCCCAACATTTGGCACACTTTACCACGCACTGCAATAAAAAAAAATGCATATTTCTGTAACCCATTTGCTGCCAGAACAATTCTTGTCATTTGTCACACACACACTAAAGTGCACAGTTTTGACCTTAAGATTACTCCCCCCCCAAATGTTGTATGTTTTCAAAAAGAAGGTCTGTGGAATAAAAAAAAGCATTGTAGCTTCAAATTTTTTGTCACGCAATATTGTGTATATTATAGTAACCTAATTTTTTAGTAAATGATGGACTAAAATTATAAATACAAAGAATGTGTTGCACAATCACTTTAGGAATAATGTGCAAAATAGGGCATAATAGTGCAAAAAATAAGTTTTTGCATAGTGCAAAAATGTGTTGCACTATCTTTTTAGAAATCAATGAACCATATATTATATATATTATGTGATTCATAAAAAATGTGCAAAATAATGCAGAAAAGGTGACTAGTGCAGTTCCTATTAAACTTCCATGAATGTTAAACAATGAGAAAAATGGTCCCTTTCAAAATTTTGAAAAGCCAAGAGTAAAATGTGTCACTTTCCTCTGCCAACATACTGTAGATAACACACCTCTAACCAGAGATTAAGACCCTTTAGGTATAGGAGATCTAATGCACTTCCCTAGACAGTGGGTTAAAACAAATGGCAATCACAGGTAGGATTCTTCAATTCACCAATAACCTCCACAGCATCTGGTTATAGAATAGCCTTATTAAGAAAGAAAGGACTCCACATAGCATATTATTGTAAAAGCTCTCATATGTATTAAAAGAATGAATATTCACAAGAAAAGTTAATGAATCTATGAAAAAGCCATGCTGCTAAGCACACTTGAACAATGAAGTCAGCTCTGGTTGACGCGTTTCATCATAATCAACATCATCAGGGGCTCCTGATGACGTCAGTTTTGCACTATGCATAAGGTTGTTTGTATTTTTTCACATTTATTATGAATCACATAATTTATATGATATTTGGTTTTATGGTTTTCCTAACGTGATGGCGAAACACATTCTTTGCTCTTGTATGTATTACTTTTTAATATCTGTTTATGGGTATTGTTTTATTATTATGTAAAGTTACTAATTATGGGTGAACCATTCCTGCCCAGTGTTGCCATGTGCAATGGTTGCCATCTTGTGAGTGTTTATAACAGGGCTTAAAATTTCAAGTCCTGAGCTACTAGCCAGGCCTTAAGAGTTACTCGCCACCAACAAACACACACAAACAGAGACACCTGTACACACACACAGACATGTACATACACACAGAAACATGTACATGCACACACAGAGACACATGTACACACACACACACATACAGACACATGTATACACACACAGGCACGCACAGACACGCTTACACACAGATACATGTACATACACAGAAATACACATGCACAGACACATGTACATACATACACAGACAGACACATGTACACACAGAAACATGTACGTACATACACACATGTACATGCACACACACACAGACCCATGTACACAAACACAGACACATGTACACACACACATGCATGTACATACACACAGACACATGTATAGATACATACATGTACATAGACACAGACACATGTACATGCATAAACAGACACACATGTACACACACACACGCACACCCCCTATAAAAAGTTGCAGTACTTCATTGTTCACTCACAGATCCGGGTACTGAACTCTAGGGGGAGGCAGAGAGCACAGCACACACTCTTTCCTTTGCTTTCACTGCGCTCAGCTATTTAGCAGTCTGACGGCTCCCAGTGCTGATGACAGTTCCGGCCTGAGCTCTGAGCCTGCTCAGCAAGACGGCCCTGGGGGACACACTCACCCCCACCATAATTTTCACTCACCATTGGCGAGCAGGCGAGTGGAAATTTCAAGGCCTAGTTTATACTTTTTCTTTATTTTGCCATTTTTATGCAGGAGCTGTTTCTGGATAGATTTATTTAAGCTGGGATTTTGCATATTTTACTTTTTTAGTTGGACTGTTGTGATCTGCTCCATTTGTGATCTTTCTTTGACCTCTACCTTTTATATGATTTTTTACCTTTGCACCTTTGTAATGTCATCCCTAGGGAGTGGTGTTTGCGGGTGGGACTGTGGATTTATTGGTCTGTTCACTTCCATGTTTTAGTGTCTTCATAAAGATAGATTGAGCTTCATGGAAACTTTGACAATAAAAAAGCAGCTCTTTTGAGCTATCTCCTCTGCAAGACCTGCAAGTGTCTCTATACCAGTTTTGGATTTGTTTATGGGTATTTGTGGATGATGCTATCTGTTTTCAAATATTTAATTTTGATTTGTAATTTTCACTGAGTTACCACAAGTTTTTAATGCACTAAAATGAATTTCAGCGCCCACAAGCACATTAAAACCCATATTTCTTAATAAAATGTGAAAGATGACATAGTTTCAAGAAAATAAATGTCAAACACTGCAAATCTAAAAACTGCATCTGCCCTAGAAATGGCAACAACCTACAATGCCCAATATTGACAATAGGCGGTGATTTAATTTAATTAATCTTTACAACTCATCAGTTTAGAGTTAACCATACAGTAAATAATAACCCAGGATTTATTTTTATGTCTTTTCAGTGTGTGCGTTGCTTCTCAATTTGTAGCTGTGCTTACCTTTATATATGTGTGCTAAAGCAGAGGCAGCCTGACCGATTCAACAACAGCTATAAAGGAGATGGCTGCAGCTTGTTTCAGCTTTGAGTGCTTTCCTGAATCAAGAGACGGCAAAAGTAGTGCATGGGGGATGTGAGCTTCTATATTCTTCTTCCCTCTTGCCATTCCTCTTGACTCCTCTTTGTAAATGTCACTTTACATCCTATAGCAAAAATGGAAAAAAAAAAAAAAGTAAAAACAGCTTGAGGAAACTCTTAAACTCTTCAGTATGGATTTTAAGGAAGAACACCACAAACAAATGTATGAAGAACCCCAAAATCCATACCAGATCCTTAAGCTTGGCAGTACAGGAAAGGAGGGAATGAATGTGTGCTCTCCTGCCTCCCCCGAACCATACTAAGATATATGCCCTCAACATGGGGGAGGTACCTTGAACCTTCTATATTATTAATTTAAAATGCAATGTTTATGTCAGACTGACATTAACGGGGAAACTAAAACTCCATTTAATTTCCTGTATTCTTCTTTTACAGTAAGTATATAAGAAAGGCCACAACTCTACTGATATCAATGCTTTGTGAGTGGACTGTTTTTAAATTTGGTCACTGGTCACTTTTTTCTAATACTATTTGCTATTTCTCACTTTTTATAACCTCATTAAATGGGAGACCTTTTTCTTTCCTGCAATAAATAAATGGACAAATATTTAAGTTCATATTATAACTGGTATTGTGTAGTCAACTGCATACTAAGAAGAGTATTTTACATACATAGGTTTTGTGTATACTATAAACATTTTTAGAATCTGGATGTTATATTTAAAAGAAATGTGGTTTGCAATATATCAATATGAGCGCAAACCACTAATGCTTTTACCTGGATTCTCATAACAGTTGTATTCCAGTAAATTGATTTTTTTTTCTACAATGTCTGACAGTATTCCTGTCACATCTTCTACAAATACAAGTTACAATAACTACAGCCATATCTGTATATTCTTTGATTACTATCTTTTGCACTCTTTCTAGCACTGGTTGTCTTATACCAATCACTCTGTTCTCTGCTCACCCAAGAGTTTAATAACATTTTAAATAAAGTTTCAGATACAATCTAGTAGAAAATGTATCAGTTTTGATCATAATCTTATATTTTGATGTAACCATATGTTACTTAGTATAGTGCTGTCGTATTAGGTAGTTGATACTATATTTTGTCTGATGTGAATTTCATAATAAATAAATGGAGCTGTAAAGTGGAAATAAAATTGTCCCATACATTTTTCTCTGCTTAGATGCTTCACAATTATCTGTTTATGTGTCTTTTATCAAATAAACCACATTTGAATCTCTGTGTAATTTGATCATCCATCTTTTTTGACAGCTTTGACATGTGTTTTTAGTTTCTTATTTGACCATGTAAAATTAAGTGACTGCCCTTATCAAATTGTACTTTTGTCATCAAAATGTGGCCAAATGAGATACTGTACTTGATTCCACATTAGGCTCTGAGCTTATTTAAACTGACCTGTCTGCAATTTTTTTATAGTGTATTACTAAAATCACTGAAATTTTTTTTGGCATTGACATCACTGTTTGCTTTGTGATCTCTGAAAGGGGTGGTGAAAAAAACTATATTTTCTACTTACTGTTATAAAATATATCCAATAAACTCAAATTTAGTCATAAATTTAGGCCAAAATGTATTCTGCTACATGTTTTTGGTAAAAAAAATCCCAATAAGTGTATATTGATTGCTTTGTGTGAAAGTTATAGCGTCTACAAACTATGGCTATATTGACTATGCTGCAATTTACGCCATTTGTTTGCTGCACTAGTTTAACTGAGAATTGTGCAGTCATGCAATATGGTAAATAAATGAAATGTACGTCCTTTTTTTCACACAAATAGAGCTTTCTTTTGGTGGTATTTGATCACCTGTGTGCTTTTTATTTTTGGCGCTATAAACAAAAAAAAAATAAAAAATAAAAAAAAGAACGATATTTTCTCATTTCTGTCATTAAAAATATCCAAAAAACTCAAATGTCATTATAAATTTAGGCCAAAATGTATTCTGCTGCATGTTTTTGGTTAAAAAAATCTCAGTAAGTGTATATTGATTGCTTTGTGTGAAAGTTATAGCATCTACAAACTATGGTATAGATAATGGAATTTACATAGCTTTTACTGACTGCCCATCACATTTCTTAAGGTGCTAAAATACCAGGCAGTACAAACATCTCCAAATAACCCCCTTTGAGAAAGTAGACACCCTAAGCTATCTGCTGAGAGGCATATTGAGTCCATGGAAGACTTATTTTTTCCAAAAATATTTGGAAAATTACAAAAACATTTTTTTTTCTTTACACATCATTGTCATTTAAATTATATATTTCTCACACAAGCCATGGGTATATGTGAAACTACACCCCAAAATACATTCTGCTACTTCTACCGAGTATGGGGATACCACATGTGTGAGACTTTTTGAGAGCCTAGCCACATACAGGAGCCTAAAATCGAAAGACCACTTTGAAAGCCTGAAGGTGCATAATTTCCTCATTTCACTTTCTCACTACCTATCACAGTTTCGGAGGCCCTGATATGCCAGGATAGCACCAAACCCCCTCCCCCCGAATGACCCCTTTTTGGAAAGTAGACACCCCAAGGAATTTAAAAAGAGACATGGTGAGTATTTTGCAGATCTCATTTTTTTCTCATAAGGTTTTGAAATATAAAATAAGAAAATAAAAAATATTTTTTTGTTTTCTTTCTTCATTTTCCAAAAACTTGTGGCAACAAACGAGATCTGAAAAATACTCACCATGCTTCTTATCAAATTCTTTGGGGTGTCTACTTTCCAAAAAGTGGTCATGGAGGGGGGGTGTTGTGCTATCCTGGCATTTCAGGGCCTCTGAAAGTGTGATAGGAAGTGTAATGAGGAAATAAAGCTCTTTAAAAGCCTGAAGGTGCTTATTGGATTTTGGGGTCCTGTACTTTGCTAGACTGACAAAAAGTCTCTTACATGTGGTACCCCATACTCAGGAGAAGTAGCGGAATGTATTTTGGGGAGTAATTCCACATATACCCATGGCATTTGTGAGCAATAAATCATTTAAGAGACAATTTTGCTTAAAAAAAAAAAGTGTAGTAAAAAATAAATTCTTCTATTGACTCAACATGCCTCTCAGCAAATAGTTTGGGGTGTCTACTTTACAAAAAGGGGTCTATTTGAGGGGTGGGGGCATTTTATGCCCAGCATTAGAAGTTTATACCACGCATCATTCACTCTTCTAACCACCTGAAGATCAAGACTTTTCCGACACTTTTTGTTCACATGAAAAAAAAAAATCAGTATTTTTTGCTAGGAAATTACTTTGAACCCCCAAACATTATATATATGTTTTAAAGCAGACACCCTAGTGAATAAAATGATGGGTGCTGAAATTTATTATGTCACATAGTACTAGTGCATTGATTTTTCAAACGCAGGTTTATTGCAAAAAATACACTTTTTTTACCTTTAATGCACAAAACACAATATATTGGTCAATTAATTGGTAAAATATAAAAGATGATGGTATGCCAAGTAAATGGATACCAAACATGACATGCTTTAAAACTGTGCATGCCACAGTTTTTACAGATCCTTTACAAGCTACCATTTTTTAGATTTACAGAGGAGGTCTAGTGCTAGAATTACTACCCTTGATCTAACGTTCTCGGCGATACCTCACATGCATGGTGCAACCACTGTTTACATACTGGCACAGGGTCAACGCTCACGCACACAAGTGCGCGCGCGCGCGTAGGTGGGCGAGGGTGCTTTTTTTTAAGTTATTTTGATTTTTAAAAGAATTTTTACACTGTCTCTTTTATGTTTTTTTGTATCACTTTTAATGCTAAAACAGAGAATGCAAATATCCCCTATAACTTCAATGGGCATTGTCATATATTCTTTTTTGAGAAATCTGGGGTCTATCAGACTCTAGATATCTCCTCTGCCTTTACATTATCTAATCTCACCAAGATTGATGTGATGATATGCTTTCCCAATTTACAAATGATGCTGTTTATATCCTGCGAAACTGAAGTGACGAAATGCTCGTAACTTCCGATTTCTTAGACTATAGAGATGATTGGTGCCATTCTGGTCTCCAATCAGCTCTATGGCCATCTGGCAGAAACACTGACTGCATTCTCAGGTTCCCCAGATGGCACAGGACTGCCCGAGAAGACAGTGGAAGGCAGCGGGGGGGGGGGGGCATCATCTCCCACTGCTTGTAACAGAAATCCTGCAGCTAATTAGCCACTAGGATTGCTTTTACATGAAAGCTGATCGCCGGCTGAAACAAAATTATACCAGGATGATGCCTGCAGCTGTAGGCATCATCCTGGTATAACCATTCAAAGTCCAGTGATGTACCAATACGTCGCTGGTCCTTGTTGGGTATATACTGTATACTATGGGGTTTTTTTGTATGCAGCCTGTGGGCTGAATGAAAAAAAGAGAAGAAATCTCTGCCAGAAAAAGTTTGCGGCATGCCCACCATTAGAATATACCACCCTGCATCAAGCCACTTCTAATGGTGCGCACACATTGCCACATGCGCCAATTCCAAGATTGTACAAATGTCTAAATAGAGGTACGCTTGAATAAAAAATGTCCACATATAAGTGGTACCCCATATAGAAAAAGGATGACATCAAGTCCCAAATTATCTTGCCACTACTCCCCATGTAGTCTGGGCATCCGGGGTGGCTCTACGTGACTATCTTTTCTCTCATAAATCCAAAACTTATATGTATAGCGTGTTGCCCTCTCACAGGTCTTATACATCTTGACCCCATATCTGGCATGCTTGCTTTGGAGAAATTGTTTGAATGCAAGGCGGCTAGAAAAATGAATGAGGGACTCATCAACGCAGATTTTTTGCTGGGGAGTATAGACATCTGCAAATTTTTGGTTAAGGTGATTTACGAGGGGCCGAATTTTGTGGAATCGGTCAAATTCAGGGTCACCCCGAGGACGACAGAGTGTGCTGTCGTTGAAATGCATAAAATACATTATACGCTCATATCTATGCCTGGCCATGGCAACAGAGAATATGGGCATATGATGAATCGGGTCTGTGGACCAATACAATCGCAACTAATTTTTTTTAGTAATGCCCATGTTGAAACAATGCAGCCGTCCTCCCTGTCAGTGTTTGCCAGCAATCACCGGGCTCCGGTGGGTAATCACCGGCTGGGACCCAGTGATTGACACCTGTGGCCACGATCAGCGGCGTGGGTAGGGCTGGCGTGCGCCTCACCCGTGCCCCCTACCTGGAATGCAAAATCAAGTATATATACGTGATTTTGCGCAGTGGTGCCACCCTGCCGCAGTAAGTGTACTGTGGCTGGTCAGCAAGTGGTAAATGAGTCTCTCCTTAAAAACAAATCTTACTACCTTGATGTTGCTACCCAGTTAAAAACATATTTTGATATTAATAAAGCTGAAGATACCACACCTGCTATTAACTGGGCAGCACATAAGGCCTCTGTCAGAGGCGTCTTCATTCAGTTATCTTCTAGATTGAGAAAAGCCCGGGATGAGATGATTTATGCCAAATCTAAGGATTATGAGGCTTTAGCCATGCAATATAAAAGTTCCCCTTTTCCTGATCTGTTACGAAAGCTAGAACAAGCCTGTTTGGAACTTAATCTATGTCTTACCACAAAGGTGGAAAAACAATTTCGCTGGATGAATCACAAATTCTTTACTTGGCTTGACAGACCGGGCTCTCTGTTAGCACACAAACATTCCCATCTAGCTATCCCTAAAATTAGACTTTCAGTAGGCCTTACAGTGAAGGAAATAAGTATTTGATATCCTACTGATTTTGAATGTTTGCCCACTCACAAAGGAATGATCAGTCTACAAATCGAATGGTAGGTGTATTATAACACTGAGAGACAGAATAGTGACAAAAAATTCAAAAGAAATGCATGTCTAACAAATTATGCACTGATTTGCATGTTCATAAGCGAAATAAATATTTGATCCCCTATCATTCAGCAGGATTTCTGACTACCAGGTATCTTTCATACAAGTAACAAGCTGAGATTAGAAACAGTCTCTTAAAGGGAGTGCTGCTAATCTCATTTTGTTACCTGTATAAAAGACACCTGTCCACAGGAGCAATCAAACAATCAGATTTCAAACTTTCTACCAAGGCAAAAGACCAAAGAGCAGTCCAATGATGTCAGGGACAAGATTGTTGACCTACACAAGGCTGGACTGGGCTACCAAACTATCGCCAAGCAGCTTGGTCAGAAGGTGACAACAGTTGGTGCAATCATTCGCAAATGGAAGAAACACAAAACAACTGTCAGTCTCCCTAGGTCTGGTGCACCATGCAAGATCTCACCTTGTGGAGTGTCAATGATCATGAGAACAGTGAGGAATCATCCCAGAACTACACGTGAGGATCTTATCAATGATCTCCAGCCAGCTGGGACCACAGTCACCAAGAAAACAATTGGTAACACACTACACCGACAAGGATTGAAATCCTGCAGTGCCCACAAGGTCCCTCTGTTCAAAAAAGCACATGTCCAGGCCTGTCTGAAGTTTGCCACTGAATATCTGAATGATGCAGAGGACTGGTTGAAAGTGTTGTGGTCAGATGAGACCAAAATCGAGCTCTTTGGCATCAACTCAACTCACCATGTTTAGAGGAGGAGGAATGCTGCCTATGACCCTGAAAACCCATCTCTTCAGGGAAGCCTACCCCGCCCTCACCTAACAGCCGATCTCCTCCACTCCTCCTACCACTTTATCCCCCACAGCCATTTCCTCCTGTACCACTATCCCCTCTCTCCTAGATTGTAAGCTCCAAGGAGCAGGGCCCTCGAGCCCCTTGTGTATTGTATTGTTACTGTATTGTCTCATGTACTGTCCCCCACTATAATGTAAAGTGCTGAGCAAACTTTTTGGCTATATAAATACTGTATAATAATAAATAATAATAATGACCCCAAGAACACCATCCAAACTGTCAAACATGGTGGTGGAAACATTCTGCTTTGGGAGTGTTTTTCTACTAAGGGGACAGGACAACTGCACTGCATCAAAAGGGTGATGGACTGGGTGAGAACCTTCTTCTCTCAGCCAGGGCATTAAAAATGTGTGTTCCAGCATGACAATGACCCAAAACACACGGCCAAGGCAACAAAGGAGTGGCTCAAGAAGAAGCCTATTAAGGTGCTGGAGTGGCCTAGCCAGTCTCCAGACCTTAATCCAACTGAAAATCTGTGGAGGGAACTGAAAGTTCAAGTTGCCAAACTTCAGCCACCAAACCTTAATGACTTGGAGAGGATCTGCCAAGAGGAGTGGGCCAAAATCCCTCCTGAGATGTGTGCGAAACCTGGTTGCCAATTACAGAAAATGTCTGACCTCTGTGATTGCCAACAAGGGATTTGCCACCAAGTACTAAGTCATGTTTTGTGAAGGGGATCAAATACTTATTTCCCTCATGAACATGTAAATCAGTGCATAATTTGTTAGACATGCATTTCTTTTGAATTTTTTTGTTGCTATTCTGTCTCTGTGTTACAATACACCTACCATTCGATTTTTACACTGATCATTTCTTTTGAGTGGGAAAACATTCAAAATCAGCAGGGGATCAAATACTTATTTCTAGAGATGAGCGAATCGAACTTGGCGAAGTGGAATTCGTTTCGAATATTAGGAAAAATTCGATTCGCGCCGAATCCGAAAACTAGCAAACTTCGGATGCACGAATCGAATTTTCCCCGATCGGCCGATTTTCATCCCTTCTACAGCCGGCAAAAAGTGTCCCTGCAGAGAGCTCCGCTATTTCTGACAGTTCTCTGACAGTTCCTTCACATTTACAGCGGTTGAAACATTGTATCTATTTGTTTCCATTTAGGATACAGATGTTTTTATTCGGAAACAAATAGATACAATGTTCCAACCGCTGTAAATGTGAAGGAACTGTCAGAGAACTGTCAGAAATAGCGGAGCTCTCTGCAGATACACTTTTTACTGGACTGGAATTCTTCTTATTTTCATCCTACTTCTTCTTCTTCATCCTCATCCTCATCCTCTTCTTCTTCTTCTTCATCCTCATCCTCTTCTTCTTCTTCTTCTTCATCCTCATCCTCTTCCTCTTCTTCTTCTTCTTCTTCATCATCATCCTCATCCTCTTCTTCATCCTCATTCTCTTCTTCTTCATCCTCATCCTCTTCTTCTTCATCCTCATCCTCTTCTTCTTCTTCATCCTCATCCTCTTCTTCTTCTTCATCCTCCTCCTCCTCCTCTTCTTCTTCTTCATCATCCTCATCCTCTTCTTCTTCTTCTTCTTCTTCTTCTTCTTCTTCCTCACCATCATCCTCTTCTTCTTCATCCTCATCCTCTTCTTCATCCTCATCCTCTTCTTCTTCTTCATCATCATCCTCATCCTCTTCTTCTTCTTCTTCTTCATCCTCATCCTCTTCTTCTTCTTCTTCATCCTCATCCTCTTCTTCTTCTTCTTCTTCTTCATCCTCATCCTCATCCTCTTCTTCTTCTTCATCCTCATCTTCTTCTTCTTCTTCATCATCCTCATCCTCTTCTTCTTCTTCATCCTCATCCTCTTCTTCTTCTACATCCTCTTCTTCTTCTTCCTCTTCTTCTTCATCCTCATCCTCTTCTTCTTCATCCTCATCCTCCTCTTCTTCATCATCCTCATCCTCTTCTTCTTCTTCTTCTTCTTCTTCTTCTTCATCCTCATCCTCCTCTTCTTCTTCATCATCCTCATCTTCTTCTTCTTCTTCTTCATCATCCTCATCCTCACCATCATCCTCTTCTTCTTCATCATCCTCATCCTCTTCTTCATCCTCATCCTCTTCTTCTTCTTCATCCTCATCCTCTTCTTCTTCTTCTTCTTCTTCATCCTCATCTTCTTCTTCTTCTTCTTCTTCTTCTTCTTCTTCATCCTCCTCCTCTTCTTCTTCTTCTTCTTCTTCTTCATCCTCATCTTCTTCTTCTTCTTCCTCATCCTCTTCTTCTTCTTCTTCTTCTTCATCCTCATCCTCTTCTTTTTCTTCCTCATCCTCATCCTCTTCTTCTTCTTCATCATCCTCATCCTCTTCTTCTTCTTCTTCATCATCCTCATCTTCTTCTTCTTCTTCTTCTTCCTCATCCTCTTCTTCTTCTTCTTCTTCTTCTTCATCCTCATCCTCTTATTCTTCTTCTTCCTCATCCTCTTCTTCTTCTTCTTCTTCTTCTTCTTCATCCTCATCCTCTTATTCTTCTTCTTCCTCATCCTCTTCTTCTTCATCCTCATCCTCTTCTTCTTCTTCACCCTCATCCTCTTCTTCTTCTTCTTCTACTTCTTCATCCTCATCCTCTTCTTCTTCTTCTTCTTCTTCTTCATCCTCATATTCTTCTTCTTCTTCATCATCATCCTCACCATCATCCTCTTCTTCTTCTTCATCCTCATCCTCTTCTTCATCCTCATCCTCTTCTTCTTCTTCTTCATCCTCATCCTCATCCTCTTCTTCTTCTTCTTCCTCATCCTCTTCTTCTTCTTCTTCTTCATCCTCATCCTCTTCTTCTTCTTCTTCTTCTTCTTCATCCTCACCCTCTTCTTCTTCATCCTCATCCTCTTCTTCTTCTTCTTCTTCCTCATCCTCTTCTTCTTCATCCTCATCCTCTTCTTCTTCTTCTTCTTCTTCATCCTCTTCTTCTTCCTCTTCTTCATCCTCATCCTCCTCTTCTTTTTCTTCTTCATCATCCTCATCCTCTTCTTCTTCTTCTTCTTCCTCTTCTTCTTCCTCACCATCATCCTCTTCTTCTTCATCCTCATCCTCTTCTTCATCCTCATCCTCTTCTTCTTCTTCTTCTTCTTCTTCTTCTTCATCCTCATCCTCTTCTTCTTCTTCATCCTCATCCTCATCCTCTTCTTCTTCTTCTTCTTCATCCTCATCCTCCTCTTCTTCTTCTTCTTCTTCATCCTCATCTTCTTCTTCTTCTTCTTCTTCTTCATCCTCATCCTCTTCTTCTTCTTCTTCTTCTTCTTCTTCCTCTTCCTCATCCTCTTCTTTTTCATCCTCTTCTTCTTCTTCATCCTCTTCTTCATCCTCTTCCTCTTCTTCTTTTTCTTCTTTTTGTCTTCCTCTTGCAGGTCACTGCTCATGCGCAGATTTTTTATCGGCAAAAAATCGTCCGATTTGCCCACTATTGCCGTGAAAATCGGCCGATCGGCAAAATCGGACGATTTTTTTTCCAACTTTACAGGAAAAAAAACGGCCAAAATACCAAAAAACGGCCAACCAAATAGCCCACTAACGATCCAAAAATCGGCCGATTTTATTTTCGGCCCAAAAATCGGCCGATTTTCGACCCATCTATGGCCTGCATTAGGGCCACAGAGACTTTAGGGCCACAGAATCGTTACTCAGGGACACAGAATTGTTAATCAGGGACACAGAATTGTTACTCAGGGACACAGAATCGTTACTCAGGGACACAGAATTGTTACTCAGGGACACAGAATCGTTACTTAGGGCCACAGCTATCAAAGAATCGAAAATTTAAAGTGACATTCACCCTTTTTTTTTTTGGTGGCTGTCGTGCACAGTTGGTGCTGCAGTTTGCCGATTGTGCAAAATAAACTGACTTTCTGCTTCACAACCACTATTGTACGTTCAAAGAGTTAAATCCATTTGCACGCCAGCTGGCGGTAATATTTTTTGGGTGATTAGTGCATTCCAGTGACACAAACGTACAGTTTCCAGCCAACGGCAAGCTGCAATTGACCGATTGTGCTAAATAAACTGACTTTCTGCTTCACAACCACTATTGGCCTTCAATTGAAGCTGCTTCCGCTCCGCCACTCTGCCATTGGACTCTTGATAGTCGTCTCCCCACGCTGCTGCTGGGGGGACTTTTTAACCTAGGCCTGTGTATGGCCTTCAATTGAAGCTGCTTCTGCTCCGCCACTCTGCCATTGGACTCTTGATAGTCGTCTCCCCACACTGCTGCTGGGGGGACTTTTTAACATAGGCCTCTGTATGGCCTTCAATTTAAGCTGCTTACGCTTCGCCACTCTGCCATGGGCCCCTGTACCGCCTCCTCATGCTGCTGCCAGGTCCAGAGTGTGTCATGGGTCCCTGTACGGCCTCCCATTGCTGCTGTCTCCATCGCCACACTCTGCCATGTGCCACTTTCAGGTCTCCTCACACTGCTGGTGGGTTCCATTTTGTCATAGGGTGCTGTATGGCCTCCCATTGCTGCTGCCTCCACCGCCACACTGTGGCTCCACACTCTGGTTTTGGCCCCGTGACTGCCCAAATGAGTGAAGTGTGCGGTGATTCTAAGATCGACAGCACTCATCTGCATGTCATACTGACTGACAGTATTATTTCTCTTCCCCAGCAGACTCCAAGGGCATTTAAATTAAAGGTACAGTGTTCTGCACTAATATAAAGGCTCTCTGAAGCCTAGAAACCCTTTTAATAAGTTAAATTTGCAGCGAATAAATTCGCATCGAATCAAATTTATTCCGCAAATTCGGCGAATCAGCCGAATCGAATTTTTGAATAATTCGCTCATCTCTACTTATTTCCTTCACTGTATTTCTCAAGACCCCTAAAGATTCTTCGGGAATTTCAGGTATTTTTCACCACTTTATATAGTAGTCCTCAGGAGGACGGTTCTACCTCGGCACACAAATTTCTACTCAATCTACCACTCCTGTCCTTGCAGTTCTCCTTCAGCTCAAGTTTCCATTAGAAGATAAAGATCATCAGCGTTCCCTATTCGACGTGGCACGAGAAAGGGTTGTCCACTCTCTCATTTACTTTTCACCCTAGCAATTGAGCCCTTAGCCATGGCGATCCTTTAACATCCCAACATTCGCGGTATCAGTTGTGGGCAACAAGAACATAAATGTGCTTTATTCACGGATGATGTTCTTATGTATATTACTGATCCCATAGTCACATTGCCTAAGTTACGTTACTTTTTGCCAATTTTCACAAATTTCCGGACTCTCGCTGAACCCTCAAAAACAATTGCACTTATCTCCCTCCCTCCATCCATAGTGCAGACCCTCCAAGATTTCTATCATTTTCAGTGGGCACAATGTTCCCTGCCTTATTTAGGGGTTCAGTTGACGTCCTCTATTGAGACTGTATCGGGCCAATTATCCTCCGCTTTTTAAGAATTTATGTGACAATCTTCATTGTTGGGCGGACTATTCTTATCCTGGTTTGGCAGAATCCACTCAACTAAAATTACTTTTTTATCTAGACTCCTTTACTATTTTAGGACCTTACCAATAACAGTCCTGAGGGGATATTTACTACTTCTACAGGCAGAAGTCCTTCGCTTTATCAGGAGCAACAGAAAGCCCTGGATGAGCAAACTAACACTGTTCACTTCAAATCTGCAGGGTGGGCTTGGCCTTCCAAACCCTCAAGCTTACTTTCAGACTGCTCAGATTGGCCAACTAGCCTACACTATGGCTACTGGGTTTACATAGAGGCCCTTTCCTGCTGTCCCTTTGCCAATGGCTCCCTAATGTGGCTTCCTAGCCACTTACACCCTGTTATATTATGCCCATCCTTATCACATTCACTGGCAGTCTGGGATAGAGTACGCCATTGTAAGTTTCTATCTTCTCTGCATACACCCCTGGCCCCCATCTTTTGCAACCCAGAGTTTCCACCTGGTTTAGTACCTGCATCATTTCAGTGCTGGATTAACAAAGGACTACTTAGGATTGGCAATTATCTTGATGGGAATCGATTAAACACCCTACAACATTATAAAACTAACTTACAGATGCCCCCAAATGTGGCCAGGTGGGGACCATGTGCCATATCTGGTGGCAGTGTCCTATAGTAACTAGGTTCAGAATCTGGATATTTAATCTTATCTACTCTGTGACTGGAATAAATATCTGTAGGACTCCCGAAACTTCCCTTTTTCAAAAATTCCCTGATACTATCCCTAAGAGATCAACAAAACTAAATATATATTCTGGCAGCAAGAATTACTATTGCCAAGTATTAGAAGCAGTCGATGGTCCCTCTTGACTACGTCAAGAATGAACTTAACTGGATCATAGGTAATGACATGCTCACCTGTATCCTTAACAATACTACACAAAAATTTGACCACACTTGGAATCCTTGGATTTGATATATCTCAATTCTTTGATGGGCCCCAGATTGACCCTCTCTCTACCTTCCTTCTTCTCTGATTTTCCTTCTCTCTTTTTCCATTTTTTCCCTTTTTTTCTTTTTCTGCTGGGTTTTTCCTGATAATTTTACATTGGTTTTGGGCTGTAGTAGCTCTGGCTCTGAACATTTTTGAGTACCTGGATATTAGGGGAATCGTTAAGGTTTGCCTTGTCTCTGGTTCTGTGAAGACCAGGTTTACGTTTGCTGGTTCTAATGAAGACTACCTTCTTTGATTTATATGTGCTTCCCTGTTTGGGATTACTTGTATGTTTAATTTAGTTGATCAGGCAATTGGTCATGTTTTTTCTGGTCTCCCTTAAGACATTGCTATGTTTTCTTATTTGTTCACTGCTGGTATTATGTTCTATGTTCAAATGCCATGTTTGTATTCTTTGATTCTTTTTTTCTAATAAAAAAATATTGGAATATAAAAATCAAGGTATAAAAGATCCTATAGAAATCCCCTTTCTCGCTGTTTCTCAACCACTCAGGCTGTGGCCCAGTGTTGGGCTCTAGGCTCCCTCCTACCGAGCCACAGCTTGACAGTTTATGTGTGCTGATAGATACCGTTGCTTGTTTATGCTAGTGGATCTTTGCCTGAGCCTGTCCCTACTTCTTTGACATTCCATTCACCCATCCACCAGTCACAGCCCACCGAATGCCTCCACTGTGATCTATCCTACTCATCCCTCCACCTTTCATATCTGTTTTTCTGTCAGCCAGTATCCTGCTCCCATCAGTATCAATTCCAGCCTCACTTTCCCTGACCAGCACCCCCAAACTAAATTAAGTTGCCTATATTTCCCCACAAGCCAGTATCCTATCCCTAGAAGTCTCTCTGTAAGCCCTTATATTGTCTTAATTCTATACCCCTGGTCAGCACCCCACAATGTTTATATAATGCCCTTCAGGTTAGCCAGATAGGCTGGGTTTTTGTTTTTAGGCAAAGGCTGAGTAGCACCCTGGGATGAGTCAGTCTGGGAATGAGGTAGAGAGGTTGCCTCAAGACAGGCTAGGAAAGTTCTGAAGGTCAGAGCTTCTGGAGTCCTCCCACCTCCCGAGAAACCTGAGAGCTTTCTGGAAGAGGGGAGGAGGCACAGATCTGCATGCTTGAGGGACCCTGGCCAATCCCCTGGCCAATCCCCTGGCAGATGGCAGGGCATGGTGACCAAGGCAACCCTTGAGTATGGCAGAGCCTGGAGAGTGAGTTAGTGAGTGTTGGGTGGAAGATGGAGTGAAGGCTGGAGTGTGGAGCATGGGAGGGGTCCCAGGGAAGGGGCCTACCAATAGGCACTTGCTGGAAAAGGGTATCTCCACTGCACCACCCTCTTCTAAGAGGGACATCCTCAGCAGTAGGGAGGGAGCCAGCCCAGCGGAAGGCCTGAAGGCAGCCACCAACCCAACAAGCTGGCTGTAAGGACAGTGTTAGCACTCATGCACCCATTGGGCCACATAAGGGGACAGGACAATCAGCTTGAAAACAAAGCTAGCTTCTCATCTGGGACTCTTCTACTGTATGTTGTCAGCTTCTGGTTTCCCTTGCCAATGGAATACCATCAGTACAGCTGGGTGAAGAGGATGATTCATCTGGGGTCTGAGGAGGTGCACTAGAAGGATTTAATTGCTCTCAGAGGAGACTATTTCCTTTTGTCCACATTTTTGTACATACTGTAGTTGCTCTAAGTTGTCTTCAGGTTTACAGTTGCCTTGAGCATCCCAAATACCCCTCAACCCCATCCAAGTTAATAAACCCCTTTAAAAAATTCACAAAACCATGCTCAATGACTGGTTACAGACTTTAGTGTGCAAAGTTTGGAAGAAAATGCATGTTGCCTGGCTGTGCAGAGCTTTAGGGGGACCCAAAACTCAGGGACTCCTAAGGCGTAGTGCTATATATTTTATCTATTGATCATGGTCCCTCCCCAATCCACTTCTACCCCATCCCTACCCACTGTCCTTTTACAACTGTCCTTGCTTGTCACTCATTATTTAACCAAGCCCACATTTCATTCATGGGCTCACTACAAAATCCACCTTCAGCTACCCTCACCTCCCCCGTGTAAACAGCACCACACCTCTTAACTTTATAAAACCCATCTGGCAAAAATGTTTCACCTAGCTCTTCTCCAAGGCTCACCACTGTTGAGTGTTATCTTCTGGGCTATTGCACTCAACTGGTGCTCCCCCTCGGTTTTATGGTCTCAAGTCTTATAAAGCATGGAAGCCATCAAACTGATGGAGGGAATTCACCATACGCTTTTTGATACCATGCATATCTTTGAGCGTAAATGGGAAAATTGTTCTTCCTATCAATATTCACCTCTGAAATACAGTGGGATAGAATATATTAGATTATTATCTTTGATTCAGGGATCAATTTTAGATTATCGTGCATACATCCTAAGTCTTTTTCTACATATTTTACTGAGTGCTTTATAGGAAAATGACACCTCAGTCCTTTTCAAATTAAGCTTGGGACCTTGACATCTCAGACACAGTAGTTTTTGTATTCCCCAATTCAGCTTCCAGTTCTCTCACTGCCAGTTGCTGATCTCTGTTGATTGTAGCCTGTATACTGTCAACATTTTCTGGTGTTCTGCCTGTTGCAGACATTCCAGAATGTGGATCACTTTCAACAGATTTCAACAGATTCTTGAGCATCTTTAAAGCATTTGTGCATGCTTTTATTTGTGCTGCACTCATTGCATCATCCCTGAACCTTTGGAATCACCCAAATAGTTTTCATAGATGAATGTTCAAGCTTAAAGCGGAGCTCCACCCAAAAGGGGACGTTCGACTTTAAGGCTTTTTCCTCCGCTGCCCATTAAGGATTGGGGAGTGTGGGGGGGAGGGGGTACCCGAAATTTGACAGGCACTCACTCCCACGTCTGCTGCGATCGCCTAGGCGATCGGAAGTTCTCCCCCCCTCGTAGTCTTCTGGGACATGTGAAAGGTCCCAGAAGACTATGGGAGCATTCACAAAGTGCTGTGCTACTCACGCATGTGCAGTGGGCACCAGGATGTGAAGCCGCAAGCTATCACAGCTGGTTGTCCACACTGAAGATGCCGGCACTGAGGAGACAGGATGATCAGTCAACCCCCGGCTGGTGTGAGTACACTACAGGATCGTGGGACAGGTAAGTATCCGTTTTTAAAAAGTCAGCAGCTACAGTTTTTGTAGTTGCTGACTTTTATTTTTTTTTAATTCCAACTGGACCTCCGCTTTAATGTAAAATTTGATGCAGATTCATTGCTCTGATAGCTTAGTCATTTAGAATGCTCACCTAATGGTCTCTAGCCCCCCCACTGACTAGTACAGTGAAGTATTCATTGTTCATGCATGTCCACTCTCCTTGGCTGCTAGGTTACATCGATGTCATGTAAACCGTGCCCGTTATATTAAAAATAACTGGACTTTTTTGGACAGATCTTGTATATAATTTCCAGTTCAAGGGTAAATTAAACAGTTTGTGACAGCACCTATAGCCATAGCACAGTGTTTTTTTTAAACAGATTATAATTCACAGATTTATGTTATTTTGTCTTTTATTGTCATTCTTTTGTAGTTTTATTACATTTTTTAGAATGAAAACATTTGATGAAACATTTTTATTACCGTGTAGCTTTTTCTAAGTTTGTCACAACGTATTACTTGCTACAACCATAGTAACAAAACTTATTTAAAAAATAAAATAGTCTAAAGAACATTTGTTTTTGCCCAGCATGTCTATACTTTCTGGACAGATGGCTCTGTTATTTGTAAAAATAAAATACACACATATATATATATATATATATATATATATATATATATGCATGTGGTCATGTTTTGTTTTTTAAGATATTGTTTGTTTTTAGAGTGGTAAATCTAATATTAATTTAAAAAGATACATTATAAGCATCTGATAAAAAGAGTCATAACACCGCTGTGTGTTAAGCATTTTTGTGTAATTGTAGTGAGACATGTTTCACTAAAGAGAAAGGTCATCCAGAAGGCTGAAGTGTTTTTATATACCAAAGAATATTTTATTTTCCATAGAAGCAAAATGCTAAGAACTATAAACTACAAATATCATTTTCTTAAACTAATGATGCAGACATCTTCCTTATTGATTGGAAAATTCATTCAGTGAAACTTTTCTAAGAATGAAAACAATTATCTAAGGATATAAGGAGCTCAGTTGTGTCCCACAATATATCCGGTTTGATCCCCAGCAATAACATAAAGCATTAACCACAATGCCTGCTTGCATTTAGCAAGTATCTTGAAACTTGGAATAATAGTAAGAGTGGTTTTTAAAAGATACAATCCCCAAAACATAACTAAAAATGATAGAACTAAAGCTAAAAAGAAAAAAAAAACATTAAATGCAAAGAACTGTATGTATTAAAATCATCTGTACTTTGTTATATTTTAAGAATTACTTAGCTTGGCTTTTAACTTTGGCCTCTGATCTGATCATTGCTTATGGCACTAAATCCATTCTGAGTTTTAAATGTATATCTAGACAAAAAATGTTCGCATTTTCCATGTTTTATTTCTTTTTTAAAATGTCATGTCAAAATACCTGTTGATCTATGGATTACAGATTCAATTGGAAAAATGTGTACATCCTGGGTAAAAGTTGTGTAAATCTTGTATGAAATTATTTATAAAATTGTTTCTTATGGTGGCCATATACACTTCAGTTTTATCCAGTAAGTTTGTGGTGTGATTAAAATGATGAAATCTGCAAAAAAAATGAATAGACAACTTTCTTTTTGATTGATTTGAACTCAGATTATATCAGATTCTATCAAACTGAGTCAATAAACCGGGGCAGAAAATTAATAGTTATTTTGCATCATTTGGCCGCCCCAGGATACTTTGTTCATGAACACAATCCTATCAACAGAGATTGGTTGCAAAAGAAGTTGATAATTTATCAAAGCATATATGGCCACTAGTAGAGTTCGGTAGAGCACACAAAACATTTTTTGACCCCTAAGTGTTACTATATGACAGTAAATTTAATGGTCATTAATGAGTGTGAGCCTCTTTGGACCAGGAGTTCAGTTACAGCTACACCTACTATAATTTCTGTTACTATGCTACTGGGGCAAACACTGACACAGTCATTTGTTTGCATTTTGGGCCTGATTTACAAAAGAAAATAAAAACAGAGCTAGGATAAATAGTAATTGTACACCATGGGCTCAGGTGAGCATGCAATTGTCTGCTCACATTGAAGTCACAGTCCCTGAACCTATCTATCAGATCATACATTGGGTACAGCTTGATCCAGGTTTGCCATCTCTGTGGTTCATTTGAATAAAGCTGCTTTTGTACCTACGGGGTGCACTATATAATGTGTGTGTCTGAAAAAATAAATTATAATTTAAAAAATGAAAGACTGATGTGACCAGCTAACTAAGCAATGCAATTTGCATGTGTCATATTCAGACCTTGGAATGCACAAGATTCTCATAGACAACAATTGTTAGTACATTCCATGTTCACCAATACACTTGCATTTGTGTGCAAGCGTAAGGCACATAGGTCTGTGAGCACGCATTTTTGCCTGTTTGTACAGGATTGTTTCAGTGCATAAGCATATCCTTCAGTAAATTAGGCCTGGCCCTTGCAGCAGGGAAGAAGCTAATGGAGTACAATCTGAACTCAATTAGCTGCGATGAAAGGCAGTGTAAAGGAAATTTATAAATTCTGTGTAAAATTGTATTTTGTTTTGTATGCTTTGCACTCCTTGTGCACACAGCACTAATAATGTTTTGATTACGTTTGCATTCCTTCAAGTCCTGATTAGAAAATAGACTGCCTATGTAACACCCCTTGTTACCATAAAAGTACAATTGTAATATTAATGTGATACCTGCATAATCATGTGTATAAAAAACGTCAGACGCGCCAAAGAAAGAGAACAGTGATTTTGGAAAGATGCAGAGTGTATCTTTTTGTGTCTGTTCCCTACTGCAGTAATTATTAATTTGGAACCACTAATCAATTTGAGGAGAGGAGCTGCCTATCTATAACATTTTCAGTATTAATGTCCAGAACAGATGGCGAACTTTGCCTTGGAGGGGATTTACAGGTGATCCTCAGAATCCAAAACGAGGAGCTTGTATTTTCTGATAATCAGTCGGTTGAAGTAATCCCTTTGTTTACATTTTGAGATATCAGAATTCTTTGATTGATAAGGCATTTTTGGTACAAAGGCTACCTATTTTACTCCCCTTAATCAAACTTTATTATTGGTGGTTATATGTTATGTTGTCACTGTCTACTGTCCATTGCAGTGTTATAGATAAGAAAGAAGAGAGCTGGTTAACAGGTAATTTGAAGCAGACATCTGCTGTAACAGATCTAGAGGCAAGAGGGTATAGTCACATTTAGAGAAGAGAGTTATACTGGCCAGTCATTATGGACATTACATTAGGTTTTAAGGGAATGAAAGGTAAGAAGGTACCCTAAGAAAATGCCCAGCGCAAGAGGAGCACTAGAGAACCAAAAATATGGTTACCAAATCCTCAGGGACTAAGAATCATGCAGTTTAAAGAGCTAGAGGAACAGCTATCTGCTTGAGCAGGATGGATGAAGAGTGGCAGAAAATGTAACATTAGACATAAGGGGAAATTTTGATGTTAAATTGTGGATTTAGTTTAGAATAAGGGACCACACCTAGTAAATTATCAAACATTGGAAAAAGCTAAAACAGAAAAATGAGAGTCAAATTGTACAGACATATTATAATTTTTGGCCTTGTCGCAAACAGAATACTTTATATGTGGTCAGAGAAGAAGATGGGATGAGTGCTATGGTTGCCCATCTGATCATAAGAGCTGGACTAAGTTGAGTACAGGATTACAGTACATGGGATGCAAGGGATATCAGATAACAAAATAAGGAAAACTAATTTAGGCAGGAAAAATTTGAAGAGAGTTAAAAGAAAGTGAAAGAATGATATGCATATTTTGTGTACAAAATGGGAAAAATGTAAGCAATTTTAGAGAGATGATCTTGTATGTGTGTTAATAGATCTGCTGAGGTTTTTAGTCCTGTAGGTCTGTGTAGACTTCCCCCCTCCATCCTTTCCTCTTTCCCATGAGAAGAATGTACTGGGATGAGACATCAATGATAACTGGCAAGGACACATATAATTTGACTACGTGTTTTTATAACACGATGTGCTAGCTTAGTTAATCTGATAAACAATGTGATCACAGTAATCATGGTAAAATGAAGGGTAAATTTAAAAGTGCATATAGTATGTGTAAAATAACACAACTTAAAAATCCTTTAATAATAGAAACAGTGCACTAAAAAAGGGATATGGGGTAAATCACCCTCCTTTAAGGATGTATCTGTGCAATTAAAATTAGGATATTGAGATTATCACTCAAGTATTCATTTCTGATATGATGTTAACAATTTTATTAATGATATAGATATATTGTAATTGGTATAGACAACCTTTAGTTGGAATTGGAATTTAGGTTATTGGGAAAATCTATAATTAATATTATAATTATTATTATACAGGATTTGTATAGCGCCAACCGTTTGCACAGTGCTTTAAAATATAAAGAGAGACAGCATTTTTACAATAAAAAGCAAGAGTATTAAGTGGGCCCTGCTCAGAAGAGCTTACAATCTAATAGGGTGGATATAGTGTTACTTTAGATTAACATGCAGTGGTTATATTGCAGCTGCCTCAACACTTAACAGAGCCTAGATGGACGGGATACATGAGAACTTTTTCTATAAAAATGAAATCTAAAGGTCTTATAGTAACTTGCTGTGTGGTACATGATGTGAGAGTAATAAATAAAATTACAGCCCTATCTCACCAAGACCACACACCCTGTTAGGATAGATGCCACCTGCAGCTGGCTGTTTTATAGTGTTTTGATCTGGTTGATGACTTTCTGTTCTTTCATATACAGATTATTGGTATTTTTTGTTTTTATTCATTTTTATTTTCGAAATCCAAACAGAATGTGTGGACTGTGAAATGATGTGTCCCTTTTCCTTGTAAGTGCAGTGGTAAGCTGAAGAAAACTTTGGATTTACAGATATCTCTGCATGATGTTGTTATAATATATTATGTTGTGACTTTGGAAAAATATGTAAGATGGAAACTAAGGACTTATTATTTAATTAAATCTAACAACAGAGCAAGCAAAGAGAAATTATGATATTGCCAGGAAAAAGATATCTTTTTAGAACATGAAACTGCAGTTCTTACACATAGAGCATGGTAGGAAAAAACAAGCCATTGAGATATATATTATGCAAGCTGGACCCAGTAATGACGAGTTCACATGGCTATATCAGAGCAGTAGCTGTATGCAATGTGCTACTAGACAAAGGTACAGACATTATTTTGTACAGCAGTTATTTGCAAACAGCCCAAATAAATATTTTTCAAATGCAAGGTTAACAAAATATAAATTTGAATTGTTATTTATGTACAAAATATAACAATGAAAAAGGTGTACCATTGAACTCAGCCACCTTATTGCCTATATAGGAGGAGGCTGATGACAAAGAAAAACCACGAGTTAAATTGATGTTGTAAGAATCAGCTGCTGTGAGCCCAGTGAGGACACACTCCTTGAAGACCCAGAGATTTTTTATTTTTTTGTAGATTTGATCCCGGTTTTATACCGAGGATAGCTAGCCCCATACTGAATAGGCAGATATCACTCAGAAAGTTGCCCTGTATTTAAAGTCAATGCATCCTTCTTCTCCAGCTACAGAAGCAGAGCTCCATGCTTTAGCAAAGCCTGTGAGCTATCAAAACTGTATACATTTATATAGATCGTAGAGAATTAGAGAGCTTTTGGGGTGGCTCATGATTTTGGTTCCATTTGAAGGGCTAGAAGTTTTTTTACTTTGGCATGTAAACCAACCCTGGATACTTGCTGGGTCAGTGCAACTCATAGATTTCACCATAGTTTTGGCCTTGTAGAGCTGGGAGTAATAATTAAACTTTGAGAGCCCCAGAACTAGAAGAACAAGTGGTCCACAGTGGGGGGCAACTTCTTATGAAACAGGACTTTGGAAAAAGGTGATCTTTTAGATCTGCCAGCCACTCTTTTCCCTTCAGCTTGACACATGGACCGTGTTATCAGTCAGAAGCAGTTATGGCTGCCTTAGTAAATGAGCATGGGATAGCACCAGGGTTCACCACAATTGTACTTGAATGCATGCTCACCTTAAGAGCTGACCCATAGAAAATATAGGTCAACATGCGCTCAATATGAATCCCACTGGATCCTCTGCTTTCACAGGTCTCTCCAGTCACTCTCAGGAACAATCCTTTACGTCCCCATTAAAAAGATAAGGAACAAGGAACACCTCATAGTGTAGTAAGGCTTTATTGACATAAAAATGTATAAAAATTGCCACTCACATAGTTTATTTATTATTAGTGTATTTTTTGGGTCACTAGGGGGCAGCACAGCACTATTCTTGGGGAGTTTTAATGATGTGGGAACACATTTAGGTGCTTCCAGCAGCTTATCATTTCTTTGTGGCAGCGCATGAGTATTATATCCTTATATTACTTAGGGAACTTTTTGTCCACTATTTGATATGAATAAAGTTTTAGTATAAAAAATTCAAAAAATAAAGTTGCACACAAGCACCTAAACCCCTGAAAATGTTGAACCTGCACTGCCCATACAGGCATGCACACATGAATGTAAACACACCCATCAGAGACTACGCAAACGCACTGCTTGCGATACACTTGTTACGTACTGTATGTTGTGCATGTCAGTGTGAGAACAACAATTTTAGGACCATTATTCATGATTATGATGATGACCATTATAATCATGATTATAATGGTCAATTCTAAACCAATGACCTACATGGGCTTTTAAAGCATCACCTATGGAAAATATAGAGTACTGAAGTTGGTCATTGTTTTGTGGGCAAGCAAAAATTTGCAGCTTGAAATGTTGGGTATCTATTTACTCTCTGCACCTTTATCTGTTATATTGTAGCCAAACTGGGTAATATATTGTGTTTGTGTGCATACATTAACTTTAATGTATTTTTTACCAAACTTGTGTGCTTGATAAACTATATATAAAATAAATGGAACTACTGCTTTTATTCTCCAGGGTTTTTGTTTTCAGAAACAATATAATATTTGGTTAATAGTTGTTGGTTTGTTCTTTACTTCACAATGGTTCATTTATACTTTTTGTAAAGGTGTAAATGCTGAAACTCAATATCTAACTGACAATATAAAACACTGACAGCATTAAAACCATTTATTTTGGAAATATAATATACTGCCTTGCAGTGTTTTTCACAGTCCAAGCCCACATGGTATAATGTGATGTATTATGGTTTATTTTGCCTCTAGTGAAAAGAATATATTTTTGACAAATGACTACTAGCTATGTTTGTGTATTTGGTGTCATGTTGTAAAGACTAAGAAATGCTTTAAAGTGAATCAAGATTTCAGTATGTTGTCATGTAACAAATCAACAGATTTTAACATCATGTGTAGATTTGCTAATCAGCAAATCAACAGATTTTATTACATATTTGAAATCTGCTAATGTACAGTATATATTTTAAAATGACAACAGAAACAATTAGCATACATATTTTCTTATCATTCCAACATTGTTTGTGTAAATATGCAACAGTTAGGGGCATGATTTGGCTGTCTGCATAAATAGACACTCTCTCTAAGTCTTCCACCATTCACCTACCACACTGATCCTGTTGCAGACACTCCACACCACTGTCTGCCTGGCAGAGGCTCCCAGTACCACTCCTTCACCCTGATTTATTCTGGTTCACAGCAAGCATGACCAAGAAGAACAAGGAGGACTCAATCATTGCCAATCACCAGACCCAAGATGGCACTGTTTTGGAGGGCCAACAGCCTACCCGGCTTCAAGTTCTATCAGCAGTAAAACAATAGCACTTCTCTAAAGACTCTCATCAATCAGCTAAAAAGTATTAAAGAGGATATATAGCTGATTGGGCACGGAATGATAAAATTACAGGAGCATTCTATGGCGCTGGAGGGATGAGGCAGTATTTTGGAGGGAAAGCATCCCTGCTCAAACATGATATGCATATTGTATCCACCAAAATTGCCAATTATGGTTTTGAAGTGAAAAATATAGAAATAACCTCAATATTACTAGAATGCCAGAACATGCTTAGGGTAAATGCCCTACAGACTTTATTAAACAATGGCTATTAGATACCACATATTCTCTGTGGAAAGGGAACACAGGATGCCATCTTGACTAACACCAGTGGAGAGGTGTTAAAACCCATGTCAGGTTTTATTGCTATCTGTGACCCTGTTAGGGAGATTCACCTTCTGTATATGTCATGTTTGCTGTTATCACTGAAAGTAAAAGTAAAATACAATCCCACATTTTGTGTTGACATCAGAACAGCAATAGAGCGGAAAACTGCCAATGAGGGCACCAGCTCTGGTGGTAACAACTGAGGTTTCCATCACTTTGGAGAGATTTTCTCTCACTTCCTATTTTGGCTGCGGGACAGAAATTGAAATATCCCCAATGGGAAACACATAGAACTTTAATTATATGAATAAGGACGCTTTCCTTACCCACCTCAATACCACCGTATGTATATACTGTATATATGGCCTGATATTGAGATGGGTATACCAGGTCATGGTTAAATCTACACCCATGATCCTTGTACTGTTTTGTTCAGCCAGTAACTATTTATCTTGTAAAAGTGATCTGAGTGGAAATACAGTTGCTCAATCACATTTACAAGTGGTGGAAGAGGGTTACGCTCTCCTTGCCACCACCACCTGTCTTTGGCTCTCCTGTCCCACTGGGGACATGAGAAGCAGGAAGAATTTTGTCAAGCCCGGTTTGTTTGTTTGTTTAAAAGCTGTTACTGGCTTGTAAAGCATCTAATCAAATTGATCTTGGTTTGATCAGATGTTTTGGAGGCCAGAGGAGAGATATGGGATTTAAAAGACCCCAGATCTTTCCATAAAGATTACCTGCCATGGTCTATGTCATCACAAGGGATGTTGTCCATCCACTATGATAGCAATAAAGTTTATGAAAAAAAGGTGTAGTGTAAATAAAATTACATTTAAACAAACAAAAGTAACAAAATAGAAAAAAAGGTAAAAGGTCTAAAGTGCCAAGACATCCGAGAGATGTATGGGAACCTGAGGTGTCTCTGGTCTCCAAGACCATTACTCCATGCTCATATTCTTAGACCTTTCCGCTGCCTTTGACACAGTTGACCACCTGTTTCTCCCCAATAAACTCCATTCTCTTGGCTTCTGCAACTCTGCTCTTTCCTGGTTCTCCTCTTACTTATCTCAGTGCACTTTCAGTGTCACCTACAAACACAATCTCCTCCACTCCTCTTCCTCTTTCTGTTGGAGTACTTAAAGGCTCCATCATTGGGTCTCTCCTATTCTCTCTCTGAACCTCCTCCTTGGGAAGAAGTTGAGTTGATAACCTCCCATGGGTTACAATACCACCTTTAAACTGAAGACACCCAGATATACAGAATCTCTCTACTCCCCAGCTCACCCTCTTGATCTCCTCGCTTATCACAAATTCACTAAGTGACATATCAGTTTGGATGTCACACCACTTCCTGAAACTCAATGTTTCTAAAACTTAGCTTGTAATATTTTCTCCTCCCTCCATCCAATAACTGGCTAAATTTTGCTGCATTAACCTCTACAACAGAATTCCCTCCCCAATTACATCACAGGTTATTTCCCTCCTTGATTACTAAAACTCTCTCCTCACTGGTCTACTTTTACACTGGCTCTCCCCTCTTCAGTCTATTATAAATGTTGGTGCTAGGCTTATACACTCATTGGCCACTTTATTAGGTACACCTTGCTAGTACTTGGTTGTACCCCCTTCAGAAATGCCTTAATTGTTTGTGGCATAGATTCACTAAGGTGTTGGAAACATTCCTCAGACATTTTGGTCCATATTGACATGAGTTACTTCTGCCTTGCTGTGATTTCGAACCAGTCTGCCCATTCTCCTCTGACCTCTGACATCAACAAGGCATTTTCATCCACACAACTGCCACTCACTGGATATTTTCTCTTTTTTGGACCATTCTCTGTAAACCCTAGGGATGGTTGTACGTGAAAATCCCAGTAAATCAGCAGTTTTTTAAATACTCAGACCAGCCCATCTGGCACCAACATCCATGCTACGTTCAAAGTAACCTAAATCCACTTTTTCCCCATTCTGATGCTCGGTTTGAATTTCAGCAAGTCGTCTTCACCACGTCTACATGCCTAAATGGATTGATTTGCTGCCATGTGATTGGCTGATTAGCAATTTGTGTTACCAAGCAATTGAACATGTGTACCTAATAAAGTCACCAGTGAGTGTACACCTTACTTAGCAATTTGTGTCTGCTGCCCCTCTCTGCCATTCCCGTCACTAGCTTCCACTAGCCAATGTACACAATTCAAAATACTACCACAATATACAAAGCCACTGCCCATAGCTACATCAACAACCTCACCTCGAAATATTATCCAAATTGTTCACTCCGCTCCTCTCAAGTCATCTTGCTTTTTAGCTCCCTTGTTACCTCTTCCACCCTCTGGAACTCCTTACCCCAATATCTCCAGTCAGCTTCTACCCTGTCTGCCATTAGATGATCCTTGAAAACACATCTATTCAGGAAAGCTTACTCCACCTCCACCTACAAATTGTACTTGGGTCACTTCCATGAGATCAAACCCTGCAGCTATTACCTTTTGTAACACTTTCCCTACCTTTAGACTGTAAGCTCCATAAGCAGGGCCCTCCTGTTTTTTCTGTATTGAACTGTAATGTAATTGTACTGTCTCCCTGTATTTTATAGAGCACTGCAAAAACTGTTGGCGCATATAAATTCTGTATTATAATAATAATAATAATAGCAGCAGTTGTTGGGTTGATATTCTAAAATATATAGAACTTTCTCTATGACTAAAATAGATATGAAATTCTTTTTTACATTTTAACAATATTATAAGGATAGTGAAAATGCAGGCCATAAACAGGGTTTAATTGCCAAAGTTTAACAGGGTTTACCAATGTAATTATTATTACGACTTGCTGTGAACAGCTCCTTACTGATACACCTGCTATCTTTCAAGAGTTTAAGCAATATTTTGAAACCATCTATTCACTCATGAATGTGATACTCTTACCTGATTTATCCAACTCACCTCTCTAGTGGCAGTAGATGAGATGGATATCACAGAATCCCCTTTGAAGATCTACAAAACACAGTGTTAGACTATATTAAGGATACAATGCAAGGGAATGATCATCTTCCTATTAAGATCTACACGAAGTATGGGGTGATACTGTTACGGTCAAACAGTGCCTCCGCAATAAACACTTGAAGTTTGCCATGCTTTTCCCTGCCCACCTTCGGCTGGTGGGTGAGGATCAAGTGCACTTTTTCAAGGACCCAGAGATGGCCTCACACTGGCTCAACCAACATGATGAACATCGCAGTTGCCGCGCTTGTCCCCTTTACCATCTTACGGAATTCGCGAGTATGTCTCCCCTTTTGCTGAGGGGTCAGATGGGGACTCTGACTCTCCCATTTGAAGTTGAATGTTGCTCTCTCCCAGGTCCCCATATTTTCTTTTTTCCCAAAGACTCCTATTGCTCGACACACCATCGAAAACCTCATTACGCTCCTTTCCTTCTCCATTCCCTATAATTTTTCTTCCCTCACTTTGGCCCCAGTATCACTGTCCCCATCCTGCTCCATCATCACTGACACCCCTATACTTTTTTTCCACCCTACACATTCCTCTTATTCCCACCTCAAGCTATGTGAGATCGGAGGACAGACAGGATACTCTTCTTTTTCATAAAAGGGGCCTACTACCCTGGATTCTGCACCATTGAGCAGACACTCTCACATCTAACCAGCTTTTCTATGACCTGCCTCAAGCTGACATTTGCACCTTGTATTCTGCTGCCCAGACATCTCTCCAGCGAAACTTCATCCCCTTAGGACTGTGTTTTATGCTAGTTTGTTATGGGACTGATGCCCCTACCAAGTTTAGTAGGAAACATTTAGGTTTGTTCTCCCGTTTGTTATAGTCTGCATTTATCACAACCGTTGGTACATTGTAACATGTTTTGTAATTGCACTATATACACCTCTCTACATTCAGGATACTCTCATAAAGTCTCAGCCAAGAGGGTTCTGCTACCGGTTGCCTGCAGATCCATGATACACAACACCTCATGGCTCTGGTCAAGTTTCTCACTTGGAATGTCCACAGGATCCATGATAAACTCAAACCTCAAACGGTCCACCATGTTCAACTGCTTTAAAGCTCATTGGGCAGACATAGTAGTGCTGGTCGAAACGCATGTCACAGGCCAACTTCAGCTGACTTTAAAATGCCCATAGATAGGCTGGGCATATCATGCAACACTCACTCAGTATTTTTGTGGGGTGTCTGTGCTGGTGACTAAAATGGTTCAATTTGAATTGATCTCCCTTAGTATTGACCCCCTTGGCAGATACATTTTCATGCATGTAACCTTGTATGGCCCCCCCTATTTAATTCTGGCTTGTTATATTCCACCACCATATAACTCCACGGTGGTCAGTGAGGATTTTCTTTTCATGGCTCAAACTACAGCGCCTCCATGAAAGTATTTTCACAGAGGGTGCCCTGCTGTATTCTTTGCGTGAAGCTCTAATAATAGTGGTCCCTAAACCTGGCAAGGACCCCTCCTATTTAGAATCATATCACCCTATTTCCCTTTTACTGGTAGATATTAAGATCTTGGCTAAAATTTTGGGTTTACGTCTCAACCAGGTAATCCTATCTTTAATACATCCTGACCAAACAGGATTTATGCCGGGAAAAACACTGCTATGAATATTCGTCATTTATACATAAATATACAAGCCTTCCATGATGAAGTCGGTACTAGGGCAGTAGTGATGCTGGATGCTGCAACAGCGTTCAACTCAGTGGAGTGGAGTGGAGTTATCTCTGGGAGTGTCTGGAGGTCTTTGGTTTTGGGCCCAATTTCATTAAATAGGTGCAATTGCTGTATTAATCCCCTATTGCCCGCGTAGCCATCAATGGATGGATATCAGATGCTTTTCCCTTGGGCTGAGGGACCCGTCAGGGTTGCCCTCTGTCCCCATTGTTGTACGCACGTGCGGTGGAACCCTTGGCCACTTTGCGCAGACATCATCCTGATATTGGGGCCTCTGGGTAGGCTGCTTGGTGGAATCCATTGGATTGTATGTGGATGATATGCTTCTTTACCTGGTTGACACAGGCCCCTCTCTAAGCACCACTTTTTCAGGTCATTGAGGAGTTTGGAACACACTCTGGGCTATGTGTCAACTGGAGTAAGTCGCAGATCCTTCCCCTAGACGCCTGTCCTCCGTCATACATTTCT
This sequence comes from Staurois parvus, assembly GCF_062004578.1. Classification (NCBI taxonomy): domain Eukaryota; kingdom Metazoa; phylum Chordata; class Amphibia; order Anura; family Ranidae; genus Staurois; species Staurois parvus. Next base: position 13,000,850 of record NW_028318039.1, on the reverse strand, counting down.
GGTACCTTGCCCTTATGCAGAGTCTCTACAATTCAATATCTGGGGGTATATGTTACCAGAGAGCTCCGAGACTACCTGACGCTTAATATCGAGCCACTATTTAGCATCCTCAAGGCAAGCATCCAATCATCGGTGCAGCTCCCACTGGGGGCTATGGGAAGAATTAACCTAGTTAAAATGAACCTCCTGCCAAAATACCTTTACATATTCTGACACTCCCCGATTCTGCTACCCCTAAAAACCCTCAAAACACTTGAAGAAATTCTTAATTCATTCATTTAGGGATCGGGTAGACACAAGATCTACTGGCTCATTCTCAAGAACCCTACTACGATGGGGGGGGGGGGTCCTCCCAGATTTTCACTCTTACTGCCTGGCAGCACAACTCTCCCATTTTTTTTACCTAGCTAAATCAGAGGCCGATCGTTACCAGGCCCTGATGTGTGGGCAGCCTGATCGTACCTTGTTTTCCCCCCTGCAGATGGTGTTGTGAGACAGCGGACATCTCGGTACCCATGCGCCTCATGACACAATAGTGCACCACTACAAATGTACCTGGGAGCTGGCTCTTCATCGCGTGAACGCCCCCCCATCATTCACATGCTAGCTATCTACAGCTCTGTCATGCCTTGAGGGCCCAATTTCTGGATCAGGATTCTCTACTTCAACCCCTATCTTTGATGGAAGTGGTACTTTGGTCCAAAGTACCAAGCTGATTTCAGTTTTATACACTGCATTGCGCACTCCCACAATAACTAGTGTAGTGGAGGGGCCTAAATCTCGCTGGGAGCCAGATATTGGGCCATTGGGGACAGAGATCTGGGATGAGATATTGGAGGGCACCAAGTTGGCTTCATTGAGACTCCCTGACAGACTTACTCAGCTTAATATACAGTAGTGCATCGAGCTTACTTTACCACATTTTGGGTCTCTAGATGTTGCCCTGAGCAGAGCCCTCTTTGCCCCCGATGCCTCAGGGACCCTGACACGTTTTTCCACCTTATATGGTCCTGTCCAATTATCCAGATGTACTGGGAACAAGTTATCAAGTTCCTGCATGATCATATGAGCTCATCTTTACAACTAGATCCCAGAATGTGTCTTCATGGTCGCCTCCCAGACCTGCCCAAGGACTAATTCCTTGTTATTCTCTTACGTGAATCAATATTTAGTGGCCGAAAATTAATTGGATGCAGACAACCGTCCCCACCCTTCAGGCATTCAGGCATGGTTAATTGAAGTCAATTCAACTCTTCTGTATAAGAAACTTATTTATACTCACAGAGGATGCCTCATGAAGTACAACAAAATATGGGATAGATGGCTTTCTTCCTCCATCACCTATGCAACCTGACGTAATAGAATTGTTAGTGGTTGGGTATTCTCAGCCCCCACCCCCTTACCAGACCTTGTATTACTCTACCCCCATTTAATATCAGTGCACTTTGCTTAGTTGTTTGATTTGTGATATGTATGCTGTCTACTCTTGTTTTGTCATGCCTACTGTCTTCTAGTAATGCTTCTTGTTGTAACACATATAGGTTCCTACTGCTGTAACACCTGTTATTGATGTACCATGTTATTTCTCTTTTTTTGTATCTGATGTTCACAACAATAAAGTTCTTTTAACATTAAAAAAAAGATCATTCTACAAACTGATTTGCCCTGATCAATCGTGTTTGATCTCAAATAGATCTATTGCTATAATTGCTCACAGGTTACATCCAAATGTACAGATTCCAATTTACAACATGGGTAACTGTGCCATGCCATCATTAGATGCCACCAAGGCATTCAACAGAGTGGCAGTACTTCTAGCAGATGTTGGATGCTTTTGTGCTGGGTCAAGATTGTATTTCCTGGATTCAACTAAACAATTCCCTATGTGCACCCTTTTGTTTAAGACATGACACTAGACAGGGATGCCTATTGTTTCCCTTGATACTTGCCCTTGCCATAGAGGCATTAGTGTCAATCATTTGTTCTGTTCTGGAATTCTAAGTTTTTAGAGGGGGAGAGATGGAGGGGAAAAATTGCCTTATACACAGTTGATTCTCTTTTATCCCTTGGCGATACCTCCTTCTTCTTGAACATTATGTGCATCAAATATCTAAATTCTATTCCTATTCGATATTTGCTTTAGACAGAGGTAAGTCCACACTGCTCCTGGTGGATCTGCTTCCTCAGGCAATGCCCACTTGTGTTGCCCAAATAAAATCAGTGTAGATATTGACATATCTAGGCAATAATATCTGTAATGGTCTACCTGTTTAAAAAAATATGTAACATGTATTTATAGCTATCTACAGTTTATGTGTAGTTATAGGTGAACGAGCAATGAAAAATTGCTTCTGTCAGTAATTTGCAGGTGTTTACATGCAAAACTCAGAAAATTCACCCTGAAAATTAACAAATCTGCAAAATGAGACATTTTAAGGGCTTAACAAATGTATTCTGTCACACAATTTTCAGCTTTTACTACACTAAATGTATAGTCAGCTCCTAGGTATACAGCAACCTAATGTTGTTAAAACACTCTTTAGTTTTGTTTGTAAATAAAGTATCAATCCATTGACCTAAAATTATTTCATTAATGCAAAGCTCTATATTTCATCACAATGATTACAGCAGACTGGTAATAAAGATATCGACAGGTAGCTTATATTACACAAACATTAAAGAGTAACTCCACTTTCATGGGAAAAAAATAGTAAATAAAAAAATATAATATAGTGTATAACTGCAATATAAGTCTTATTGCAATTGAATTATTAAAAACTGCCTTTCCTTTTCAATCTGCAGCTTGTAATTTTCTGTAAAATGCAAAGCAATATGGCAATCTGGAGGTATTTTGTACACAGGATGTGTACCGAACGCCCCAGATATGTAATTTCCTGCTTGTGTGGTCATGCAACGCTGCACCCAAATTAAATGTACGTCCTTTTTTTCCCATGAATTGACCTTTCTGTTGGTGGTATTTGATAGCCTGTTTGTTTTCTATTTTTTGTGCTATAAAAAAAAAAGCCCGACAATTTTGCAAAAAAAAAAAACAATATTTTTTACTTTTTTCTATTAAACATGTCCAATAAAAAAGTTTAAAAAAATCTAATTTTGGCATAAATTTAGGCCATAATGTATTCTGCTACATGTCCTTGCTAAAAAATGTGTAAATTAATTGGGTTATGTGAAAGTTATAGCACTTTCAAATGGCAGTATATATACTGGGATTTTTAATTTTTTAAAATATTTTTACTAGTAATGGTGGTGATCAGCGACTTATAGCAGGACTGCGGGACTGCGGCTGACATTCTAACTCTGGGAGGAACTGACTTGCTGTCACTGACATCCCCAGTTACACCAATACAGTGATCAGTGCTAAAAACTAGCACTGACACTGTACTAATGGCACTGGGCAGGAAGGGGTTAACATGAGGGGCAATCAAAGGGTTAACCGTGTGCTGGGTGTGTTTTACTATGGTGCTGTGTGCTTCACTGTAAGCACACTACTTTGGATGGCTTTGCTGTGCCTGAGCTGACAGGGAGGAGAACTGTTAGTAAATAAAACAGTTCTTCTTCCTGGTATTTACCGGGCGCCAGCGAGTAATCACCAGCCGGGATATATATGTGATTTTGCTCACCCATACTGCCCTGTAGCAGTATTTCTGCTTTAGGGTGGTTGGGAAGTGGTTAAATAAAATTGACAGTTTCTTTGATAAAGAAAGCAAGGTAGTTTGTAAAAAGAGGCTTTTAGTACAATCCACTGTATTTGGAATTATTAGGAATTATTTGGAGTTCATAGGAATAAAAATGTATGATTTTTTTGTCGCTTTGTTTATGTTTCCCCAAAAAAGGCAGGTTTTAGTATACTGAGATTGGAAATACATTGTCAGCTAAAACAGTAATGTATTTAGCCAAAACAGACCATTTCTCTTTTCAGTTTAAAAACTGATTGTCAACTTCTAAGACTTAAACTGGAAAGCCTTTTTATCAAAGAAGTTGTTCTCTTTCTGCAAGAAGCAGGAAGTTATTGCATATACTACTGTATTATGACACCTGCCTACCTAACATTTATTTATTACAGGTACTTACAGTATATAGCACCGTCCGTTTTACGCACTTTACATATATATTGTACATTCACATCAGTCCCTAATCCTCAAGGAGATTACAATCTGAGGTCCCCAACTCACATTCATACATATACATACTAGGGCCATTTTAGACAGGAGCTATTTAACCTACCAGCATGTCCTTGGACTGTGAGAGGAATCTGGGGTACCTGGAGGAAACCTGCTCAGGCACAGGGAGAACATGTAAACTTCACACAGGTAGTGTCATGGTTGGGATTCGAGCCCAAGACCCTAGTGCTGCCAGGTGGAAATGCTAACCACTTAGCAACTGTGCTGCCCATATACTATCCTCTCGTACTCTCTGCCTCCACAACAGAGCAGATTTTCATGTGGGAGAATGCCCATGCATTACACTCCTGCTCATTGACTGCTGAAGGAGCTGAGTCCTGGGTCAGAAAGGATACTAAGAATTAAGTGGAGGCCTCCCAAAAGTACATAGGCTTCAAAAATACAGCAATTTATGGAATTTATGGCCTTAAATTGAATATGTGTGTTTTTCCATTCAGGACAAATTAACAGGTGTGTTTTGCACTCCCCAGCAGAATCTACATCCCTCTCCTTCACCAGTGCCCACCCCACCACATCTACTGCTCTATTTGGCTTCCAGGAACAGGAGAAGGTTGCTTATAGTCATATTAAACCCTCAGTATTTTTAAAGCAGAACTCCAGCTTTTTTTTTTTTTACCATGCAGTGGGGTTGTGCCCCCATTGCATGGATCAGCTGCTTGTTTTTTCTAGAGGTGAGCAATAAGCTCACACCCACCTGACCTGATGATCCTACAGAAGTGGACCATACCTGCCTGTGTAGCGTGCATTGAGCAGGCTGATGTCAGTCCATTTTCAAGACCACAGAACCACGGGGGGGCAGGAGCGGACTAGTCTTGTGCAGGGAGGATCGTGGGGTCAGGTGAGTATATCTTCAGTATCCTCTCCCCTAGAATGAAAAAAGCATTTAACCCGTGCAGGGCTGGCACACCCTCGCTGCATGGGGAAAAAAAGTTTTTTCCCCAGATTTCTGCTTTAAGTATTTACAAATGCTGATTCAAATAACTTACTGAGTGTGTTGAGTATTTATCCTTTATACCTATATTGCCTATGTTCCAGTTAAGGCTGGTGCCATGATCATTGTCCCAGGTTTCCTATTTCAGGGTGGCTCCTTTATTTTGCAGCATCTTATGGAGTCACCCTTGCATACAGAGGCTAGAATTGCATCTCCCTACACTGTGTGCATCAATAAAAACACACATCCATAGAAAGGCAAGACACTCCCCTGCTCCTCCCACTACCTTCTTCAAGCTAACTGATTGGCTGGGGACTGCACTGTCCAATGTTACTTCTTTTCTGTGAGGACTGTTTAGGGAAGCACTATGATAGCAGGAGCCAGCAGTGCTGAAAACTGTTCAAAGGTGTATACTGTGCTGTGGTTAGAATTTTAACAAATAGTTTACTGGGGAATCTTTATTGTATTGTGTTCAATATGATAAACAAAAAAAAAACATGGGGGGTTATTGCTACTTTAAGTTATAGCTTCCACAGGGCTGTGGACTCTCCCACTTTTATGCAGGTGCCGCCTAATTACTGGCCCATTGCTTTAATTTGGGGTGAATCACGTGCTTCTTCATACCCTGGAGTACCGAGCATTTTCTTTGCTCCCTTTGCTGAATGGAATGTTGGAAGAACATAAGGTTAAAGTGAGTATACTGCTGGGAAGGGGTATTTCTACTGCACAAGTTAGCCTTAAACTATGCATTTGTTAATTATGGCACAGATATACATTTACAAGCCATTCCAGGGATAGGGATTTAAGTGACAAGCTTCATGATAAAAATCCTATTTTAAAATGCTTGTTTATACACAGCTTCACAAATGGCTTGTGCTAGCCTAAGAGTGTTAAATGTATGTAATCTAAGCTCTAATAATACATGGTAAAAATTTCCTGCTGTACATGTCATAATCTTCTACCATGCAGAGACAAGCTATAGCTCTGCTCTTTACAATGACCACTTTGAAATGTCATGTTTACTGTTTCCAGCTTTTAGTAAGAAAATAAAAAGAAAATCTACAGGCATAATAAGATCTATCTTTGGATCACTCCCTGAAGTAAGAATAGCTTTTATATGCAGTATACACAGAGCAAAGTGTGATAAATGTAAGTCCGTTCTACAGCTCACATATAAGACACTAAATATAAGACCTTTATGATTAGGTGTCCAGTGGTATGAATCGTGTCAATAGGCTTCCTTGGGGTTTTCTGTGATGTTGTCTAATATTATGATGATTTTAAATACCTGGATAAAGAAGATGTTTTTATGTGACATTGGTAGGGTTGCCACCTCATCCCTTTAAAACCAAATGCATATTAATTACGCAGGTACTGGGGCAAATTTAATGCAGTTAAGGCACCAAGGGAGTTTAATTACCACCTTAATCAGCCACAGAACCTGTGTAATTAGTGTGTGTTCAGTTTTAAAGGAATGAGGTGGCAACCCTAGACATTGTTGTGTGGTCATATGGTTTTTCCTCTTCATTTGCACACAGGCACGAGCTGGACCTGCCTGTCCTGTGGATTTGGGCTGTAAAGGTGGACTAACCAAGGGCAGTGCATCCTTTTTGCAAAAATAAGACCTTCATGGCCTTTGATCTGTTTAATAACATTTTCTTCACATTCCCATGAACGTTATACATATCCTACAGATGCATATATGATTTACAGACTCAGAATTAAGTTATTAACTATAAACATAGAAAATAGATGAAGAAATATGTGTTGTCTTTGCAAAATTGACCTTTTTGATTTGTGATGTGCAAAATGAACTAAAAGAGATGAAATGTATTTCAAAGGGTTGTGTGATAACATGGCTGTGGCTGAATGGTACAGACAAGCACTTAACTAGAGCATCTAATCAGACATTTTATTACTCTAGAGTCTAAACAGAAAAAGGAACTACAGTAATTGCTGGATAGTTGCTATGGGTTGCTGTACATTTGCCCCTTTATTCAATATTAGGAAATAACCTGGATGGCTTTCATTGTGTTCCTTTTCTGAAATGTGCAACAGAGGTATAATGTAATAAGATCAAGATTTATCATCATTTTTATACTGTTTGTGAACTAATAATTTAACTGGAAAAATGTGTTATTCCGTTTGGAAACCCGTTGATTAATTCAATCATTTATACTGTATAGAGAGTAGCTTGCAACTTAAAAAGGCATTTAAATTATCATGGGAAAAAATATACAAAACTGTTTATCGCTTCAGGTACAGGATGGGATTATAGAAAGCCAAAATATCATGTTAAAAAAACAGTAAAATTGCACAATGAGACTAAATTGCATTGCATTGTTATTCTAAATAGTCTTCAGTAGAGTCTTCAGAATGTGTCTTCAAATTATTATTATTATTATTTTATTGTAGTTTTTTTAAAGCTACCTCCTTCAGTCCCAACCTAAAAAAATCAAAGTACAAAATACATGCTAGTATCTCCATAGCATCAACACCAATATGCAGGATTGATACAAACCTCTCAAGACTGGATTCAATTTAAAGTCCCTCTCTCCATTCCAAATCATTAGCTTTTGTATTGGTACTGCTGAACATCAGGCTCCTCTACTTCTTCAGTGCAAAGAAAGAGGTTTAGGTAATTTTGGTAGGGAGTGCTGTGCAAACTGAAGTGTATTTAAATCCAAGACCAAACATATAGGATTGTGTAACTTATCAGTCATTAGATGTGGTGGCTATATTAGATTTATCATTTCAGGCTTATATATTTATTAACACATACTTATATATCACTATATACAGAGCTTTGCACATATATTGTTCATTCACATCAGTCCTTGCCCTCAAGGAGCTTACAATCTAAGGTCCCTAACCCACATTATTACATACACATACTAGGGCCAATTTACCTATTAGCATGTCTTTGGAGTGTGGGAAGAAACTGTAGTACCCAGAGGAAACCCGCACAGGGAGAACATGCAAACTCCGTGCAGATAGTGCCAAGGGAGGGGTTCATACCAATGGCCCTAGTACTGCTAATCATAAGTGCTAACCACTTAGTCATTGTGCTACTAGTTTTTTTTTCTTTATTTTCACTCACCAATGGCATACTTGACAACACTAACTCACCATGCTGCATACAGCAGCAAAGGCATAGAGTACACAAAATTATGAGTTCACTTGTAGGATCAACTTTTTCTTTTGCACTTAGAAAACAGATATAACAAAATGCTTTCAAATTTTTAACAGACTAAAAGGGAGCAAATAAAAGAAGATCATTGTTAGGATATACATACACTTCTCCCATCCCAGTTTTTGAATCACAGCCATTACAACCATTTTAAAGGAGAAGGCCTAATACTCAGAAATGTAAAATATACAAATGTTTATCAACTAAACAGCACTAATGTAGATATAAAGACCACCATATATTGAGGTCCCTATGCTTAGGATAAACACCAAAAAATTATTTAGTGAAAATACTCAATTTCAAATGGTGTTACTTGTAAACAAAATTATGTTAAGCATTAGAAGAGTAGGTGATGTGTAGCATAAGCTTCTAATGTTGGGACTGAAATGCTAAGATAAGATAAAACAGAAGCAACCACCCAAATTACTCTTTTTTGGAAAGTAGATACTCCAAGATATTTGCTATGGGGCATGGTGAGTATTTTGCAGATCTCATTTGTTGCCACAGATTTTTGGAAAATGAAGAAAGAAAACAAAAATATATTTTTCTTTTATTTTGTTCTTTTTCAAAACCCTGTGACAAAAATCGTATCTGCAACATACTCACCATGCCTCTTATCAAATTCCTTGGGATGTTTACTTTCCAAAAAGGGGTTATTTTGGAAGGGGGGGTGTTTGTACTGTCCTGGCACATCCGGTCTGAAACTGTGATAGGCAGTGAGGAAGTGCCCTGAAGATGGTCATTAGATTTTGGGGGTCTGTATGTGGCTAGGCTGCCAAAAAGTCTCACACATGTGGTATCCCCATACTCAGGAGTAGTAGAAGAATGTGTTTTTCGGGATTTATTCCACATATTCCCATGGTATGTGTCAAGGTCCTACCTTTTCCCAGAGGTTATGTTACTCCATGTGCTAGCATCCATCTTGGATTTCTGCTGAGCATGATGGGAATCTTTTATGCCTTCAGGTCTCTGAGGTCCATCCCCCAGAGGGGTGTGGCTGAGTACATATAAGCCTGGGATCTGCACATGCTCTTTGCACTTGTGTCTTGTGTCTTTGTCTTGCTACAGCTCTGTGTATACGCTCGTGACTCTTCTGGTATTCTGACTCGGCTTGTGACTAAGACCATTCTCTGCGTTTCCCTTTGATCTGACCTTCCGTTGCTGAACCCGGCCCGTGACCTGTGATTCTCTGTCTACTGTTCTGTACTGTTTTGTCCCGTTGTTATTGACCCGGCTTGTCTGACTACGCTATTGTCATTCTCACCAACTACACGCCATTGGCGGCGGCCATTACCGCAGCTGGGGTGTCTCGGGGGCCGCGACCTGGTCCCTGGTTGCGTCAAGTCCATCCCCACCATCAGGGGCCCTGGTGAAGGGCAGCCTGGGACTTAGACTCCGCGCCCTGAGGGACTTCAGTCTGTTGGTGGTGGTTGTCGTCAGCCAGTGTGTTACCCTGCCACTAGGCCTACCTGTCCGTTCCACAGCCCTGCCCTGACAGTATGTGTGAGAAATATATAATTTAAGTGACAACTTTGTATAAAAAAATAGTCTTTTTCCAAAATATTTTGGCAAAAAATAAAATCTTCAATGGACTCAACATGCCTCTCACAAAATTCCTTGGAGTGTCTACTTTTAAAAAAGGGGTCATTTGGGGGGGGGGGGGGGGTTGTACTGCTCTGGCATTTTAGCACCTCATGAAATGTGATAGGCAGTAAGAAAGTAAACGCGTTGTAAATTCCAATATACAGTATATACCATAGTTTGTAGACGCTATAACTTTTACAGAAACCAATTAATATGCACATATTGGGATTTTTATCACCAAAGACATGTAGCAGACTACATGTTGGCCTAAATGTATGACTAAATTTGAGTTTATTGGATATTTTTAATAACAGAAAGTAGAAAATGTAGTTTTTTTAATTTATATCACAAAAAATAAAAAACCCAGTAGTGATCAAATATCACCAAAAGAAATCTCTATTTGTGTGAAAAATGTGACATAAATTTTGTTTGGGTACAGCGTTGCATGACCACACAATTATCAGTTGAAATTGTGCAGTGCAGAATAGCAAAAAATGGCCTGGTCAGGAAGGGGGGGAAAACCTTCCAGGGCTGAATTGGTTAAACAAACTAAAACTGCATTTTTAATTAATTTTTGTCAATTACACTGCCTATTATAAAATATATTTGGAATATTTTTTTAAATAAATTACCGTATGATGCTGGGTTATGTCCTAAAAGATGATGTGCATATACAATAAATTTCTAACCCATAACAACCCCTTCCCAGACTTTTCCGATGTGCATACAGCCTTAATATTGAAGGTGACTCAGTGCAGATTCCTTCTTACAGACCTGTATCACTACCTAACAGAGACTGCAAATGGCTGGTAAAGTAATGGTGAACAGAGTCTAAACCTTTCTACCCTCATTGCTGATTACTCATCAGTTAGGCTTTGTATAAAGGCATTTTTATTGTTGGTATACACTCTGTACCAGCAGCTACCATCATATCTAAACTCCCTTATGACTCTAAATCAATGATTTTAGGACTTGAAACAGGAAAAGCATTTGATAAAATAGAATGGGTTCTGTTAAACAATATATTATCCAAAAGAGCATTTGAACCTATCTTTGTAATGTATTTTCAATATATCTATGACAACTTGGCAAGCAAATTACCGATCAATGACCAACTCTCACGTCCCTTACATATGAAGTGCAGTAAACATCAAGGCTGCCCAATTTCTCTTTTTTTGTTTGTGGCATTAGTCCCTCATCTTTGATTACTGGATTTAAAAAGCATACACATAGGCAACCACAAAGTGAAAATATCATTGTTCACAGATTAATTATTTTTATATACAGAATTTCCAAACCAAAAAGTGTGCTACCTAACATACATTTACTAACACATCATAACACATTATGACACTGTCGCGGTATGGGAGCCTGCCAATTATTAATCCCCTTATTAATGCCTTGTATCACATGCCCTCAGAGTCCTGCTCTGTATTGTTCCAATTGTCCCCTGTGTCACTGGCCAAATGGTCTAATTAAATTACTCTGGACCCCTCCTCCCTTCCCCCTCATGCCAAATTCCTGAACTCTCTGGACAGGACCCATTGCCATGGTAACCCGACAGGAAGTATCCGGTTACCAGCTCAATACTTAAGAGAGAGCAAGGAAACCCCCGTGTGTGTTCTCCTGGCTGCGTGTGTGAGGGAAGGCTGTGCTGAGCGCCAGCTTCTCTCATCCCCCGTCCTCCTCCTCATCTCCTGGACTGTCTGTGCTGCCTGGAATCCCTGCACTGTGGAGGGATCTTCTGCTGTCCCCATGAATCTGCCTGGATCTATCCCCTGCCTGGACTGAACCCCTTGTTCTCCGTGAGTACCTGCTTCCCCACTGTTACCTGAACTGTTACGGTGGTGACTCCAGGCACCCCTCTCATGTATCGGACTACCCCTATTACAGGGACACCCCCTTGGCTCTCCTAGTGGACTATAAGTGGGTGGGGACCCTCGTTACCATTTAGTGGCAAATCCACCCTGTCTGCCACCCCCCGTATTGAAGGACTGCCGTCTGTTTGTCTCAATAAAGCTTTGTGCATCGGTCATCCTCTCTGTGTGTTCTGTCCTGCCTTTCCTCCGTCACAGACACCCTTTCAGGATACTCTGTAAATGAAGACAAATCCAGAGCACTGTAATTATGTCAAAAAGTCCCACATACTGTATACTGAAAACTCTTAAAGAAAACTTACAAAATTGTCACTTAACTTTGAGATATATATATATATATATATATATATATATATATATATATATACAGTTGCAAGAAAAAGTATGTGAACCCCTTGGGGTTACGTGGAGTTTTGCATGAATTGGGCATTTTAATTGCACATAGCATATAAACATTCACAGTGCAGGGAGGAAAAAGTATGTGAGGCCCTAGCTTAATGACTTCTCCCAGAGCTAATTGGAGCCAGGAGTGAGCCAACCTTGACTCCAATCAGTGTGATGATATTGGATGTGTTGCTGACAGCTGTCCTGCCCTTAAAAAACACACACCTGTTTTGGGTTTACTGGTTTCAAGAAGAACTGTCTGACGTGAACCATGCCTCGCAGAAAAGAGCTCTCAGAAGACCTACGATCAAGAATTGTTGACTTGCATGAAGCTGGAAAGGGTTACAAAAGTATCTCCAAAAGCCTTGATGTTCATGTGTCCACGGTAAGACAGACTGTCTACAAATGGAGAAAGTTTATCACTGTTGCTACTCTCCCTAGGCGTGGTCATCCTGTAAAAATGACTGCAAGAGCACAGCGCAGAATGCTGCATGAGGTAAAGAAGAATCCCAGAGTGTCAGCTAAAGACCTACAGAAATCTCTGGCACATGCTAACATTTTTGTTGACACATCTACAATAAGGAAAACATTCAACAAGAATGGAGTACATGGGAGGACACCACGGAGGAAGCCATTGCTGTCCAAAAAGAATATTGCAGCACGTTTGAAGTTTGCAAAAGAGCACCTGGATGTTCCACAGCACTACTGGCAAAATATACTGTGGACAGATGAAACCAAGATTGAGTTGTTTGGGAAGAACACACAACACTATGTGTGGAGAAAAAAAGGCACAGCACACCAACATCAAAACCTCATCCCCACTGTAAAACATGGCGGAGGGAGCATCATGGTTTGGGGCTGCTTTGCTGCCTCAGGGCCTGGACGGATTGTTGTCATTGATGGGAAAATGAATTCCAGAGTTTATCAAGACATTTTGCAGGAAAACGTACGACCATCTGTCCACCAACTGAAGCTCTGCAGAGGATGGGTGATGCAACAGGACAATGACCCAAAGCATACAAGTAATTCAACAAAACAATGGCTGCAACAGCACAGAATACTCCTTCTGGGGTGGCCCAGTCAGAGTCCTGACCTCAACCCGATTGAAATGCTGTGGCATGACCTTAAGAGAGCGATTCACACCAGACATCCCAAGAATATTGCTACACTGAAACAGTTTTGTGAAGAGGAGTGGTCCAAAATGACTCCAGATCGTTGTGCAGGTCTGATCTGCAACTACAGGAAACGTTTGGTTGAGGTTATTGCTGCCAAAGGAGGGTCAACCAGTTATTAAGTTCAAAGGTTCACATACTTTTTTCTCCCTGCACTGTGAATGTTTACATGTTATGTGCAATTAAACCATGGCAACATCTAATGTTTGTGTAGTATTATGTTCAGCAGACTGTGTTTTTATATTGTTGTGACTTAGATGACGTTCACACCACATTATATGCCCAATTCATGCAATAACTCCACGTAATCCCAAGGGGTTCACATACTTTTTCTTGCAACTGTATATATAAAAATAGAAGAGCACAGACACTGAGGAGGGGGATACATGGGAACTATCAGTGAGCGCTAAAGTGGGTACATGCACCACCAGACTTTCAAGTTGAATAGGAAAGGGTGTAGACAGACCCATCCTATTGGGATGTCCACGGCTGCCAAACCTTGTCATATTTCCAGGGGTAACCTCAATTGGTATATGTAAGTTTGTACAGGGGCAGAGCAGTGTTAATCATGGTTTCCCAATATGACATGTCTGGGGATGCAATAGATGACGATTTACAAAAAATCTCCTTCTAAAAGATAAAAAATCAATCATTTACTATGATGGGGACATTGATCGTCATCATCGTCTCCTAGATTGTAAGCTCGAAAGAGCAGGGCCCTCGATCCCCTCATGTTTTGCATTGTATTGGTATTGTTCTGTCACATGTTCTGTCTCCCTTTGTAATGTACAGCGCTGAGCGAACTATTGGCGCTTTATAAATACTGTATAATAATAATAATAATAATCATGAATCCCTAATAGAGCCAACTCTGGGGATTTAGGGATCAACATCTGGAGCCTAAGGTTATTAAGATCGAAAATTTCTGACCAAAAACAATGAACTCTAGGACACTCCCAAAACATGAAAGCAAGAGCCTTGTATCTGGCATCGAAGACAATGTGGGTCCCTGTCCCGGTACATGTAATCTCATAGGGGTATAGTATATGCGATGTAAGAATTTAGTTTGCATCAGGTTATTCCTAGAGGAGACCACAAGTTTAAGGCATTGTCCAAGACAGCCCTCCCTATACAGGGAAGGAATATCCCATTTCCAGAAGTCCCACAACCATTCAATTTTGGGAGAGTCAGTGATGAGCAAGGTCCTGTATAGAGCAGATAGTGGCTTGTCAAGAGTACCCTGAGATACAATGTCCCCTTCTACAGAATCAAAAGCCTTTTCAGCATCTAGGGAGGCCACTATGCAAGAACCACTATTATCATCTTGTAGGGACAGGTTTAGGAAGAGGCGTCTTATATTTATGTCAGTACCTTTGCCCGGCATAAAACCAGTTTGGTCCACTTGGATGAGATCAGTAATAACTGTGGACAGCCAAGAAGCAAGGATTTTGGTAAGAACTTTGGCATCTACATTCAATAAAGAGGTAGGCCTGTAGGAGGCACAATCTATCAGTCACATCCTTAGCAGCCAAAAGCAATCCTTCACAAGTTGATCAACATTCCCAGGATAAAATTTTGCCTTGAAAATCCAATGATTATTCTTCAAATCGACTGGACACAGCCTTATGGAAGAAAACACAAACACTTTTGTGGTGTGACACCCTACCAACTTTGACCAAACAACAAATATTACAAAGTGTAGCCATTGGTTCATCACAGGAACACTTTCTAAAGGCACTCTGGTCCAGCTACAACTCTACTTCCTACTCTTTTAGTGATTTACTCAGAATCTCACACTATTGGCTGGTTGTCACTAAGCAATTTACTGTATCTTTAACTACTTTTTTGCAATTCTATCATATTCTGTCACACATGTTGTACTCCTGTTCTCCTCATTTTCCCATGAGTAAAAGTAATTATCCGTTTACAACCATTGGAAATAATTTTGAATCCTCAAAAGATATGTTTTATGCAAAAAAAATAACAATTAAAAAAAAAAACATTAAAATAAGAGAATACAAAAAGTTTAAAATGTCAGCTAGTCTAGTCATAAAGGTTTTAGTTACCTCTGGACATGAAATGGTTAAAGTCAGGACTAGATTAAGATCAGCTGATGCCCTAAACATAGCCCTGGTGGTGCCCTCTTCAGCCCCTCCATTGCTAATTTGACAAGACATTGAGGCCTTGATTTACTAAAAGCAAATAGATGGTTCACTTTACAAGGGAAGTTGCACTTTGCAAGGAAATTTAGTGAAAGAAAGGGATGGAACTCTGCTCACCCAAACAGGTGCTTGGGTATTCTTTGCAATGTGAAACTTCACCTTCTTCACTAAGCTTTGGGGAAGTACCATTGCAAACTGTAACTTAAGTACTGAAAGTGAAATAAAAGTTTGAAAATTTATAAACCTCCTATTTTAGACTCAGACAATGCCCCACAGCTATATTCAATAGAAGCATTTTCATTTTGTTTCCTTAACAGAGTGGGTATTGAACAAAGTATGGCAACTGACTAAGGCCTTTTATTTAGAAATTATGAAGGAAATCTCTTATTTGATAAATGATAATTAAAGAACAAATAACTATTTTTTTCACTTTGAGTTAACAATTCTCACTTTATGTTCAAAGGTTAGCCCCAATGAGAGACTAGGTAGACTAGCGCTATAAAAATTGAGCCCTATATATAGAGCTGTAACGTACCTGTGTAGCTACAAGACAGTGGACTTGCCGTGATACATAAAAGCTGCGGCAGTTGGATCCAGGAGGCGTAAAGTGTAATACGTTAGCTCAGGGCAAAGGGGAAAAAAAGAAGTGCACTTTGTTTTAGGATGCATTTTTTCTTCAAGGGCATAGTAGCAAGAGAAAAAACTAAAAAACTCTGTGTCTTCTATGCTTGGTGTCCTAAGCACATGCTTATTTTGTCCAACCCTAGTTAAAGTTTTCCTATACTCAATTTCAATTCCACTAATATATTTGTGCACCAGATTCCCAGCAAAGAAGGTAGTAGTTATATACTGTATATATATATATATATATATATATACACACACACACACACACACACACACACACACACACAGCCAGATAGAGAGAGCGATAGAGATAAAAAGAAACAACGGATAAGAGAAAATCTCTATTTCAGCTGTATTGAAGCTAATGATGTGTGTATGTGAGATGAGTAGTTTTCAGCAGCAAGTCAGAAATACCTTTCTTGGTGGAAATTATATCTGGTGTTATATTGATGAGCACTATACTTCAGAATGAAAAAGGTGCATGACAAGTGTTATGCCACTTAAACTTCTACACAATGTAATATGTCCATATTTTTGCAGAAATGTATATATTTGACAATTGTAACTTTTTTGTTCAGTGTATTGCTTCATACAAGTTTCTTGTAAGGCAAAAGGAGGAAGCAAAGTGTTAGAAAATTCAAATTTCCTTCTATGTAATTGCTAGGCAGGATGACAGCTGTGTGTTGGAAGTTTAATTTTCTCTAAACCATCCTGTCTTTAATTATCTTTTGTCGTGAAAGACTGATAGCGCATAGTTACACATCCATGTTTGTTAAACTTGTTTTACATATGTTGCTTATGAAAATCATGTGACTTATGTGTTGTTTGCATTATACAAAATTTGCAGGATGTTGGCTACAATAGTTAGTATTAGGATATACTTAAAGCAGTATTAAACCTGAAAAACAAAATTTAACATGCTATAGTTTACCAATCTTTAAAGTTATTTTAAAGCTTTAATTTTTCTTGACCACTTTCCCGCTGGCCTATATCAGAAATATTGCTACAGGGCGGCAGGGCTGCGCAAAATCATATATATATATATATATATATATATATATATATATATATATATATATATATATGTAATTTTGCATTTCCGGGTAGGGGGTGCGCACATGCCCTGCCTGTTCCGCCATTGACAGCTTCAGCTGATCCAAAACCAGGACAGACTTCAGTCACTAATCTCCAAATATCCACAAATAAAATGAATAAAACAAATACAATTCCTGGTTGCCAGGATATTACTTCCCCCCCAGGAACCTTTATATAAACAAGAGCCCAGTATCCAAATTGGTATTAAATCAAATTAAGTCCTTAATCACAGTACGTAGAAATTCACACTATAAGTCTAAGTCCTTCCATTCTTCCAAGGTTCTCACCGTAAATATTTTAAATGACCTATTCATGTGTGACAAAAAACAGTGTGCTCCTCTTCCTCCTTTCATGGAGTATTAGCTCCTCATGCAAAAAAATATAAACCGTATATAGTGAATTATCATTTTTAAAATGCAATAAATCAAATATATATTACACTCACATAAAAGTGCTATACTAGTGCCAAATCTCCACCATGTGCCATCACTCTAAAGCCGTAATTTCTACTCTTACCCTCCAATCAAAAATCCTCTCTTTGTTAAAGGGGGGATGGATCTTGTAAATTACTCCTCTTTCATTCTTCTTCTTTCGTGATAAATTACTCTCCAAAAAAATTGAAATATCATATAGTGTAGTATTTTAAATACAGTGAACAACGATAGTGCCAATGTGCTCACACTTTATCAAACCTAAGGAGAATTGTGCACTGATTGGTGGTCACAAAGTTTGATAAAGTGTGAGCACACTGACACTATCGTTTTGCGTTGTAAAAAGGAGTAATTTACAAGATCTATCCCCCCTTTACAAAGCAAGGATTTTTGATTGGAGGGTAAGAGTAGGAATTACATATTTAGAGTGATGGCACATGGTGGAGATTTGGCACTATTATAGCACTTTTATGTGAGTGTAATATCTATTTGATTTATTGCATTTGAAAATGATAATGCACTATATGCAGTTTATATATTTATTGCATGAGGAGCTAATACTATATGAAAGGAGGAAGAGGAGCACACTGTTTTTTTCACACATGAATAGGACATTTAAAACATTTACGGTGAGAACCTTGGAGGAATGGAAGGACTTATAGTATGAGCTTCAGCTGTTGATCACCGGGTCCCGGCCGGTGATTCCATGCTGCCACCCGACGATTGCCAACTATCACTGATGGGGGAGAGGTCTGTATGTAAACAATACAGATCTCTCCCGTCAGATCCTGACACTGCTTTGTATTGCTTTGCATAGCAGAGCAATACAAAGTAATGTGCTTACACAGTGAAACACACACAAAGCACACAGTAAAACAGCACGCAGTTAACCCTTTGATCACCACAAATGTTAACCCCTTCCTGCCCAGTGCCATTAGTACAGTGTCAGTGCTTTTTATTAGCAGTGGCACTGATCACTGTCAGTTCCCCCCAGTGTCAGAATGCCTGCCGCTGTCCTGCAATAAGTCGCTAATCGCCATCATTACTAGTATAAAAAAAAATTACAGAATATATACTGCCATTTGTAGACGCTATAACTTTCACATAAATCAATTCATTTACATTTATTGGAATTATTTTTGCAAAAATGTGTAGTAGAATACATTTTGACCTAAATTTATGGTGAAAGTTGATATTTAAAAATTGTTTACTGGACATGTTTACCAGCAAAAAGGCAAAAATATAGTTTTTTTCTTCAAATTGTTGGTCTTTTTTTGTTTATAGTGCAAAAATAAAAAACACAGAGGCAATAAAATACCACCAAAAGAAAGCTGCATTTGTGGGAAAAAAAGAACATAAATTTCATTTTGGTGCAGTGTTGCACGACCGTTCAATTCTCAGTTAAAGTAAAGCAGCGCCGTATCGAAAAAAATGGCCTGGTCAGGAAGGGGGGGGGGGGTCAATCCTCTGGAGGGCATGTGGTTAAATAATAAACATGTTATACTTACCAACTTTGTGCTGTGGTTTTGCACAGAGCAGCCCCTAACCTCCTCTTCTGGAGTCCCTGCCAGTGCTCCCTTTCTGAATGCCCCCATAGCAATCCACTTGACATGGGAGCACTCGTGTGGGCTTGATTCGGAGCCAGATTGTGTGCATGTATTGACACACACAGCATGACTCAGCCTGCCCCCCATTCCTTCCTCACAGGAATTGATTGACAGAAGCAGGAACCAATACCTTCCACTGCCCACTGGTGCCTCCATGGCCAGTGAGGAGAGAGAGCAGTGCTGCTGCTCTTAGGAACAGCACTGGATTGAGATTTGGCTCAGGTAATTATTTAGGGGGGTAACTGTACAAAAACGTGGCAACCACCTCAACCTATAACTAGCCTTTCCAGTAAGGTACACATGGAAGGGTAATGCACATCACAAACAAACAATCCCTGATAACATTACGTGACCTGTGACACTACTCGATGATTGGATGATTGGAGGTGTGGCGAAGTTATGTCTGGTGTGCCGCTGGCAGCCGCTATTTTACCTCTCTGTGTTTACATCCTGTATTTGGGCTCTGTGAGCCCGCAATCCCTATGAGTGTGATTTTAATTTTCTATTTTATTTCATTAAAACAGGTTTGTACTATGGGAAGTTCTCTGCTTTTTATCCTATGAGTAACTTTGACACAAAACGGTTGAGTTGACCCTCTGATAGCTAACCTTTTGGTATTTCTAGTGGAACCTGCGCACCAGCTGTGGGGGCGTGCTCCTTTGTCAAGCTAACTAGACAGACAGGTGTGCTGACTATTATACTTTGTGGGACGATGTGACTGCCCTCAGTTGGACTGAAATAATTGGTACAACAATGGGACATAATATTATTATTATTATTATACAAGATTTATATACACAGTGGCTAAATGGTTAGCACTTCTGCCTGGCAGCACCAGGGTCATTGGTTCGAATCCCACCCACGGCACCACCTGGAGTTTGCATGTTCTCCCTGTGCCTGCGTGGGTTTCCTCTGGTTACTCCGGTTTCCTCCCACCTCCAAAGACATGCTGGTAGGTTAATTGGATCCTGTCTAAATTGGCCCTAGTATGTGTATGTATGAATGCAAGTTCGGGACCTTAGATTGTACACCCCTTGAGGGTTAGGGACTGATGTGAATGTACAATAGATATATATGTAAAGCGCTGCGTAAATTGACAGCGCTATATAAGTACCTGAAATAAATAAATAAATATAGCACGAACAGTTTGCTCAGCGCTTTACAATATAACAGGAGACAATACAGCAACAATACAGTTCAATACAAGAGGGTTAGGAGCAGGGACGGACTGACAACTCATGGGGCCCCCGGGCAATAGGGGATCATGGGGCCCCTGTGTCCTTGCCCAAACTCAAAAAAGCCTATGAAAAAGGTACCGGGGCATCTCATGGGGCCCCCTACTGACCCTGGGCCCTTGGGCAGTGCCTCGGTTTTCAAATGGTCAGTCCAGTGGTTAGGAGATCCCTGCTCCTTGGAGCTTACAATCTAAGAGGGAGGGGCTAGTGGTACAAAAAGTAATAACTGTGGGGGATGGACTGGTAGGAGGAATAGAAAATTCCATTATTAGCTGAGGGCAGGATAGGCTTCTCTGAAGAGATAGGTTTTCAGAGATCTAATAAAAGTAAGAGTAGGCGATAGTCTGATAAATTGGGGTAGAGAGTTCCAGAGGATGGGGGAAGCTCTGGAGAAGTCCTGTAGACGAGAATTGGAGGAGGAGACAAGGGAGCTAGAGAGCAGGAGGTTGTGCGAGAAGCGGAGAGTACGGTTTGGGTGATATTTGGAGACAAGATTGGTGATGAAATTTGGGGAAGAGTTATAAATGGCTTTATATGTTATTGTTAATGTTTTGAATTTTATCCATTGGGTATTGGGAAGCTAGTGGAGGGATTGGCAGAGAGGGGTGGCAGATATGGAACAGTTAGTAAGGCGGATGAATCTGGCAGCAGCATTCATAATAGACAGAATAGAGGATAGTCTGCGATGAGCTAGGCCAATAAGGAGGGAGTTACAATAGTCAAGGCGAGAGATATCAAGGGAGTGAATAAGTTGCTTAGTGGTTTCCGAGGTTAAGAAAGGCCATATCTTGGAGATGTTGCAGTGGTGAAGTCTACAAGATTTGGACAGCGATTGGATTTAGGGCTGAAAGGACAGATGGGAGTCTAGGATTACACCTAGTACCCTGGCATGAGGGGAGGGACTAATGATTGTATTATTGATCTTGATGGAGAAGTCAGGGGAGGGGTCACGGGCTGGAGGGAATAGTATGAGCTCAGCTTTGGAAAGACTGAGTTTGAGGAAGTGGAGTGACATCCATGCCGATATGTCACTCAGTAGATTAGTAATGTCACTTAGTAGGTTAGGATATAATAAATCCTATTGACTGACCAAAATAATTTTTTTCTGTTTTTGTGGGGATTCCATGACGGTAATGATTATACGCCTCTTCAACGATATGTTCGGGATAGCCTTTTTCTAAGAATGTCTTTTTGAGGATGGAACTTTGTTCCACAAAGTCTGTGGTTTTTGTGCAATTTTGTCTAAGTTGACAGAATTTCCCCTTGGGTATATTACTGGTCCATTTGGGGTAACGGCAACTGCTGTAGCGAATAGCGAATTGTCTGATGTGGGTTTATTGTAGTTTTTGGCTTGAATTACTTTGTTTTTGTGATATAATTCAAGGTCCAGGAAGGCCAGCTTATTTTACTGTCCAATTCATGGCTGAAATAAAGGTTTGTTGTTACAATAATTTGTGAATTCTGTTATGGCATCCACAGGGCCACTCCAGATGACAATAATGTTGTCTATGTATCTACTGAAAAAAACTAGATATTTGGCAAAAGGGTTATTATTCTAACTGTGTCTCTACTCCCATAGGTCCACGGAGAGGTTAGCATTGAAAGCACAAAATTAGTGCCCATTGCTGTGCCCTGGATTTGTAAGTAAAACTCATCATTAAAGCTGAAATAATTATGTGATAGGCAAAATTTGGTAGCTTGCAGTATGAAGTCTGCCTGCCTCTGATTGAGAAGAGGTGCAGAAGAAGGCAACTTCAGTTTTATCAAGGACGCCGTTTTTAATGGCCTGTGTTACTAATTTTGGTAAGGGATCTGTGGAAAGGTTTTTGTAAGTATTTTTATCTGATAAGAGTCTATTTGCTTCTTTAATATAATTAAGTCTGTCAAGTATGACTATACCACCACCCTTATCAGTGGTTTTGATGATAATTTCTTTATTTTCTATTAAGTTGTTTAATGCTTTTTTCTCCTTGGAGGTAAGATAGCCTAAAATGTGGGATTGATTGACTGGGCATATACACCATTTTTTGAGGTCTGAATATACTATATTGTAAAATGTTTCCAAAAAAGGTCCCTTAGCATGATGGGGAAAAAATACCGTCTAGTGGTAGATGAGCACCGTGGTGGAAAGATTGTTTTGTAGAGTCATTTCACCGGGGGACTGAAACCACGTCCCAGTAGGTTAGGCTTGCTTGGCTTTTAGGAACAGAAAGTGCCGTGGGTAAAGCTACACTATGCTATATTCGCTGACCATTCTTACAGAGGTGACAAATACAGTACATTGTTTTATATATAGTGTTCGTTGATTTTTGTGTTACACAGGTTGCAATGTTGGGAACTAGTCTGTTCAGACATTCAAAAGGTCTTACACATGTGGTATTCCCATAATGGAGAGGAGTAGCGTAATATATTTTGTGGTGTAATTCTTGGTATGTCCATGCTGTTTGTTAGAAATATATCATAGATTTAAAACTTAGAAAAGTTCAAAAGACTCATTATGCCCCTCTAGAAAATATGTTGTGGTGTTTGCTTTCCAAAATTGGGTCATTTTATGGGTTTTTCATTGTCCTGGTGCTCCAGGACCTCCAAAATTGTGATAGGTAGTCAGCGATTAGATGTTTAATTTATGCCCCTTGAATGCCTGAAGGTGCTACTTGGATTTTGGGCCTCTGTATGTGGATAGGCTGTGTAAAAGTCTCACATGTGGTATCGCCATACTCAGGAGGAGTAGAAAAAGGTATTTTGGGGTGTAATTCCTGGTATGTACATGATATGTGTTAGAAATATCCTATAAATGGACAACTTTTTGTAAAAAATATATATTTTCATTTTCTTTCTACATTTTTCAAAAACTTTTGGAAAAAATGACATGTTCAAAAGACTCAATACGCCTTATAGAATATACGTTGGGGTATTTGATTTTCAAAATGGGTGTTTCCACTGTTCTGGTGCTCCAGGAATTTCATAAATGTGCTAGGTATTCAGGAAATTCAAAGTGTAATTTATGCCTCTAGAACACCTAAAGCAGCCTCTGTATGTGTCCAGTCTGTATTTTGATGTTTAATTGCAAGTATTCTTTAGCCATGTGACTGTCTACTTTCCAAAAAGGGGCATTTGGGGGGGTATTTGTACTGTCCTGACAATTCAGGGCCTCAAGAAATGAGATAGGCAGTCAGTATATCAGGATTGATCAATTTTCAATGAGACAAAGCATAGCTTGTACAGTCTAACTTTCACATAGACTAAATAATATACACTAATTTGGGTTATTTTTTTTACCAAACATATCTAGCAGTATACATTTTGGCCTAAATTTATAAAGAAAAATTACTTATTTGCAAAATGTTATACTGAAAAAATATGTTTTTTATTCAAAATGTTCGCTCTTTCTTCTCCTATATCGCAAAAAAATTAAAAACCCTGTGGTGATTAAATCTGAAAATAAAGTTCTACTTGTGTGAAACAAATGAAAAAAAATTTGTTTGGGTACAGTGTAGAATGAGTCATTGTCATTTAAAGTGTGAGAATGCTGAAAGCTGAAAATTGGTCTGGCCAGGAAGGGAGTAAAAGTGCAAAGTATTGAACTGGTTAACAACTGGCAATGACTCAAAAAGGAATGGGGAAGGTGACACAAAACTAAAGTGACAGCATAACAATAAAAATACATTATTGTTGTATTGTAAATCCTATATAGGTGCCACAAACTTTAGCTTTACCTGAACATATTAATTTAAACTATTGTTAATTTTGCTTTTAGTGCAGTGCATATATATATATATATATATATATATATATTATTGGATTCCCAGATTTTAACTCTCAGGTCATTTATTTTATCTTATTTAGTAGCAGACCTCTGAAATACCCTTGGTGCAAAAATGATCACATTTGGAGGACATCCTAGGCTAGACAAATTAACACTTATAGCATATTCTCTCCATGTGTTAACAATGCACTTGGCAGTGCTCTGGAGGCTAGTAGGAGTCTTTGAAATCTTATTATATCTTTCCCTTGAGTGAGACTATTTAATAACCTTTAGTTTGATTTGCTTTGAGTGTTCTTTGATCTATATTATTAGTTTTTTTTTTGTTTGGAAAACCACTAAATGAATAAGTGACCCCTCAAGGACAAGTGTATTTATTTTCACATTTGTTTGACATTTTAATTGTACACACAGGTGGACGCTAGTCAATTAATTGTGGTACTTAAGAAGAGAGTGGATTTCAAGGTTTGATTAATTCTGTATTAAGAAAATGAATCAACTATTTAAAAATCAAATATCATCAAATATTATGTTTACCAGAAAAAGGAAAGACGGAAGGTTTATACATTTTTGAGACTGCAATAGAGTATTATTTGATAACTACTGTAGTAAGGCTTCCAAGAACATCTATTTCAATTTTTGACTTGAAATGTAACAAAACAAATGAAATGTAAAAAAAAAAAAAAGGATTAAAAAACTTTTATAATGTCAGTGTGTACTGGCAAATTATAGAATAAAAGCACTTAAATTCATAGAATCATAGAATCTTGCCAGTTGTCAAGGACCTTCTTGCCTGACAATATGCATCAAGCCCCAATTTCCTGCCTGATCCCTGTAAAAGCACTAATTTGAATAGCTAGCCAGGAATGTGATTGCAGACCCTGGAGCATATACAATTCAAATAACCTGATGCAAGGTACCAACACGATGGTGGGAAGCCTTATGGATGGTCATGAAACTTACAATAAACCTGATTTTCTGCCAATTGAAGTTATTAAATTATTCAGTTACGTTCCAGAAAACTTTGTTTACAGTAATATATGACAGGTAGTGATGGGGTTCCTGACTTGTACACAGCTGTGCAGGATTTATGCAAACTTTTGAACTAAATGGGCTGTTTGCCCACCTGCTGAAGAGAACCTTTGGCTACAGCTGGAAGTCATATTACTACTTCTACCTCTAAATCACAACTTACCACTGTGTGGCAACAAGCATTGGTTGGATGCAAGCATCCACCAGCCCTCTAACAGCCAAGGACACTGTTGACATCATTAGCTGATAGGATGCACAGACATTGGTTGTTATGGTGCAGTGTGCTTCATTAGAACCAGTGACAAGTTTGGAAAAAAAAGTGGGGGTCCCCCCAAAATTAATTTCAGGCTCTTATCCTTGATAATGGCCTGGTATGGGTTTTAAGAGGAATGTAGCCTGGCTTGTTTACATTCAGCAGTGGGAGCATGAGCTGTCATTCTTGGTGAGCCGTTCGGAGTGGAAGTGTTATTTTTTTTCAACAGGTGTCATTTATTGTGATTGACGTGAAATGACACCACTGGAGAATATGATTGATTTACTATGTGGGACATTTTTTTAACTTAATAAAGGGATTTTTCACCTCTTTTTTCCAATAAATGACATTTTGTAAGTGTTTTTTTTTTATTTGATTTCATTTATGAATGAGTAAACCTTACATATTCATTTGGATGAAGGCCAGTATCTGGGGGTTCCCTTATTTGTATAAAAGGTGCCATTAGATTCTAAGCAGAGCACTCCACAACCTTGGGGCAAGAGTTGTAGCAAAGAGGCCATGGTCCTTATCAACATGAGCAAAATATTTTGCTAAAGGGGTCCCCTTGGCAAGGTACCCTCACCATGTTGGGGGTATTTTGCATTGGTACATTTCCCCCTAAGGCTGTGCTTAGCTCCACATTCCCATTGTTTGATTTTGGACAGTTACTATTCTGTTATTTTAAAACAATTACACAAAATGTTTTTTTTCTAATTGTCATTTTGCTGTATTACATTCTACAGATGCATCACTTCATTAATAGGTTTAAGTCATCAACCAGACATGTTATGTAGCGGAATTGTAGATTTTAATGTTTCAATTTGAGTCTTATTAAAAGAGCTGACACACAAACTAGATAACTCCCCATGCCTTTTGGCCTTTTGTTTGACAATACCTTTGCTATTAGCCTTGAAAATGGAGAGCACTGACTTTCAAGATTCTCATCCCATTGACTTCACAATCTGTGTATTATTTGACGTGTTCACTGAAACCACCAATGAATCAAACTTAGGCAGGTTCGCTCATCCCTAAAGACAGCTTATTGTTAACTCTAGACTCAACAAAGCAAGAATGCATGTGTTATGTGACATAATGAGCATTAGTTTCAGTCAGGTCAACATTTGTTTCAGGTTTGTTATGGTAGTAACTAAAAAGGTAAAAATCTGTGCTTAGGGCAGACCTTTATACCTAAATAAATACATACATACATAAATAAATGCAGACAGCAGGACCTGTGCTGAAACAAGGTCATCTGGTGCCCAGGGTGAAAGTGGCAACACTTTCCCACTCCTCCACATCCCCCACTCATTTAGAAAGAGTCAGTGTCTTTACAAAACAGGGGCATATCTAGATTATGTGTTCTGGTGGTGCAGTAAAAAAGGTAGGGTGCATCACCAGTGACAGAGATCCATGGAACCAATATTCCCTATTCACTCAGCAAACTTTTGCACCACGGACCAACAACCCAAAAGTAACATCTGACAGGTAGTGCAGAGGTGGTGCAGGAGTGAATAGAGAGAGCTTGTATGTATTAACATGATTAAACAGAACATGTGCCCCCTTATATCAGGTGTCCCTATCAGAGTCCCTCCTTACATCCAGAATTTTCCTCAGAGTTCCTCCTACATCAAGGTTCCTATATGAGTCTCCCCTTACACCAGGTGTTCTCATCAGAGTGCCCCTTGCATAAAATGTCCACAACAGAGTGCCTCTTACATCAATTGCCTCAACAGAGTTTTTCCTTATATCGCCTGTCCTCATCAGAGTGCCCCTTTACATCAACCATTCCCATTGGAGTGCCTCCTTACATTAATTATCCTTATCAGAGTGCCCTTTTACATCAAATGTCCCCATCAGAGTGCCCCTTTACATCAACTATCCCCATCAAGTCTCATGGATCACAGAGATCTTGGAGGGCACAACTAAAATCTGGGGGTGCATAGCCCACTCCAGCACCCCTCTGGATCCAGGCCTGTTTCAAAACCAGCTTCTGCAATAAACCCCCCCACCACCATAAACTACAGTTTCAATAATAATAACCTCAGAACCCTAAACCCACACTTGATCCAGATAATTGATAGATTCCCTTAGGAACTTACTAGCATATAAACCTACAGAATTTATGTTAAGTATACAGAATTTACTGTATGTAAAGAATACAGTAAATATATTTACTTACATTACATGGTAAAGTTTATATGAGATTTTAGTTGATGATGGGTTTTAAATATACTTTAATGCTTTCAAAATCATAGCTCTATGATCACTTCAGCTATATTCTAAAGGAAAACCGTGGCCATTTAAAATTAGGGATACATATAATTATAATTTTGGCACTTATGTAGTTCAGAAGTTGTGTATTAGGAAAGCAATACTATACTTATTTTATAGACTTTGTATTGTGTATAATCTCTATCAGTTGATGTAGACTTTTTTCAACATCTGTCCCTGCACAGTTAATAAGGGCTCCTGTCCCAAAGCACCTGTATAGCTCCCATTATATTTAGTTGCAAGGAAAAAAATCAATCATTTTAAATCTGACACAGTTTGAAGTTCATTTCAAATGGATCCATCATTTTTTTCATTTCCGAGTATATCTCTATACTCACTCAGAGCTAGATTTAGTCCATTCATCCTTTGAAAAATAGCCTTTTAACCATGTATTGCTTCATAGCCCTTTCACTTTATTCCCTAAATTTAATGGGGGAAATTTGTCAGTCATTTTTTTCCAGGTAATATGTACCATCCCTGCATAGATATTATTGCATCAAATTCCTGACTATACTTTTACTGCTTATGAGTCTGGGGCTCCTCTGGGGCTCCAAAAGCTACTGATCAAATTTCTGGAGTGTTTGGAGAGCTGCATTAAAATAACAGAAATTTATAGATGCACCACAATGTGTTGCATCACATTTAAAGTACAAACTTGATGTATTAGCTTTCAGGAAGGTAGATTGGTGCTGTTAGTTTCTGCCATAGAGCTGCTAGCATAGAAGCCAATGTTCTACCCTAAGGCCCCATTACCACTGATTCCTTCATGCAATCCTAACCTTTCACTAATCCTCCTTGTAGCCCGTATCCACACACTTGCATTCCCTGTAGCTCTAACCCTCATAACGCTCCTTTTAACCCTTACCCTTACACTACACCTCTTTGTTAAAACTTTGTTAACCCTCTCTGTAACATTTCTTGTAATAGCAGCTTTACTACTAACTCTCCAAGTAATCCCTAGTGGACTCATTTAAAAGCAATGATATGTCCTCACCTCAAGACTGTAACACCAGTGGAGTGCATTAAAAATCAAAGTGTTGAAAAAAAAGAAAAGAAAGGAGACCTATTCTCCAATCACCAAGCTCTCTCTTCTTCACTGGCTACACACTGCAGCCTAATTTTTCTCAATGGGTTGGACCGTAGAGCGTGTAGAACAGTGGTGCATAACAGAAAACACACTGATATCCACTTCTTGCTAAACTTCAGCCCCAGTCCACACACTAACCCTTCCTGGAACCCCAGCCCTCAAACTAACCCCTCATGGAATTCTAACTCTGTGTAATCCTCACTCTAACTTTCCCTTATGTATATGAGATCTCTTTTTTGTGTACTCATTTTCCCTATGACAGGATCCTCTGAAACCCAAAAACAATCTTTTCTAACTCAAAAATTACCTGAGCCAGATTTTATTACTTTAGTATAAATTGGCATTGATAAGCAAACTGAGAAAAGTTCAGTTTGCTGTACATTCGATGAAGACTTAAAAAGATACTAAGTGAAAACCCATTAAAGTCAATAAGAGCTGAATCTATTTTTCTGAGCTTTTTTTACAACCTATTTGCAAGTTTGTTTTTAAAAAGTGCATGGGTAGTTGGACTTTTAATGTGGTTAAAGGACAATATTAAAAACATACAACACAAATCCTTTAACCAGTTTCCACTTGGCCTATACCACAATGACGGCCGGGTGAGACGTTCATCAATCTGGATGGATGTCATATGGCGACCTCCCGGGAACATGCCCCATTGCTGTGTCCATCTATCACAAGCTGTACACTGTAATTGGTCACAGTGATCACATGATACAGACTGAGCTAATCACAGCCCATCTGTGCCATGTGATTAGCTGTGGGCAATCACAGCTAATCATACAAAAAAAAATGAATGAATACATTTCATTCAGTAAAATGCATGCTTATGGGAATGACATTCATTGCTATAAGCAATCATAATTCTTGAAAAAACAAAAATACATGGTAACATTATATTGCTCTGGTCACAAAATTTTTTATTTTTTTTTGTACTGACACCAGTCAGTATCCCTAATCACTTCCACACTAGTTATATGATGACACTGTAGTGCACTGGTAACAGTATATTCAAATAAAAAAAATTGTGAACTTTTTTTTTCAAAAAATTATGACAACAAATTACAACTTCAAAAACTCACCATACCTCTTACCAAATACCTTGAACTGTCTACTTTCCAAAAAGAGGTAATTTGGGGAAAATCTGAACTGTCTTTGGGGCCTCAAAAAATAAGCTAGGCCATTAGTACATCAAGATTGATTGATTTTCAAATATATATACCATAGTTTGTGGAATCTATAACTTTCATACAGACTAAATAATATGCACTTTTTATTTTCACTAAAGAAATATAGCAGAATACATTTTGGCTTAAATTTATGAAGAATAATTATTTATTTGCAACATTTTATAACAGAAACAAAGAAAAACGTGTGGTTTTTTTTTTCAAAATTGTCAGTCTTTTTTTTGTTTATTTAGCAAAAAAAACCCAGTGGTGATTAAATACCAACAAAAGAAAGTTCTAGTTGCGTGAAAAAAATTATAAAAATTTAGCTTGTGTACCGCACAATTGTCATTCAAAGTGTGACAGCACTGAAAGCTGAAAATTGGCCTGGGCAGGAAGGGGATAAAAGTGCCCGGTGTTGAAGTGGTTAAGTAACTTGCTTGGGAGATGCATGAAACCTGCACGTGAAGCTGCGCTCCAATAGAGTGTACTCCTGCAAAAGTGATATTTGGAAAAAATAAAACTACTGCCTGTAAATGACAAGGCATGCAACTTGATTCCTTCAGGAAAGAAGAATGTGGCAACCGAATGCATGTACTCCTGCGCTGAACTGTGGACTTCCCGCTATAGTAGTCTCCACGTGGATGGGAGAAATGCAGGCCTTGCTGCCCTCAACGGACCAGGGCAACCGAATGCATATACTCCTGCGCTGAACTGTGGACTTCCCGCTATAGTAGTCTCCACATGGATGGGAGAAATGCAAGCCTTGCTGCCCTCAACGGACCAGGGATATCCAAAAGAAGCTATATGTGAAAGACAAAAAACAAGACACACAGGCCTAGTGCATTACCTTAAAAATAGGATTTATTGATGAAAAGTAAAATACTCACAAAATAAAATGACGTAAAATCAGATATGCATTGAAAGCATGTCACCAGGGATGCAGGGTGGCAAAGGAACCCCTGTGGGTGGTCTGGTGGGGGACTGGAAGCCTCTGGATAGCTGGTGGCTGACGTGTTTCGAATAAAACACCTCTTCTTCAGAGCCAGTGTGTGTGTGCACTGCCTGAGACCTCTCTTAAATAGACTGAAGACCAAGTGATGATGGAGTAAGGGGTACACCCCCAAAGGGCGGAGACATCAGGAAGGGGGAGGAGATAGTGAAGGATGGAGGGAATGGATTCATGTGTGAAATTTTGAACACGTGTGCCATTGATAATAATGTGAGACTGGGGCCAGGGAGGCTGTAAAGGCGGAATGTTAAGAGACGCCTGGGGAGCTCCGGCGGGAGGCGGCCAGCTCGTGGCATCTATATGGGTATTTCCAGTCCCAGTGCATTCCACGGGGACCGGAAGAGGAAGTGTATGACCCAGTAGGTGGCTTTGCGCAAGCGTGAATGAAGTAGGGGGAGGGTGTGTTTTTTGTCTCTTTTTTGTCTTTCACATATAACTTGATTCCTTTGCATGGGGAAAGGGCCAGATATTTTAGGGCTCCCCATTGTAAATGAGGCTTCCAGATTTTGTCCTCCTCTATGGACACATACATTCATTTCTATCAGCATGACGACAAAGTACCTTGCCAGGGGTGTCGCTTTGCTACTTCTTCTCCTCTCAATGTTGAGAGCATGTGGCCTGGTATTGTTCTGGAGGGACTCACACTTGCTACATCAAATTTTCTGGCCAAATGCTCTGGCATCGTGAAGTTGGCCCTATGACATTGGTTTGTTTTGTTCTCATAAAGGTTCAATACACATTTTCTGGTAAGTACGTCTTTCCAGTTGTTTAAAGCGTGCTTTGATGCTTTGCTATACCACATTCAGGACTGAACTAGGACACTGGCAATTCAAGTATTTGTGAGTAGCATAACTGATATCATACAAGCAAGGTCAATGAAGGGAATTAAAGGATGTTTCAATTGTAGGCATAATTGTTTATAAACTACAGCAAAATGAGCATTCTGTTGCAAACATATACACTCATTTGTATAATTTCACATTAGTTAAATAAGCCAATATTTATTTGAGGAAGGGACCTTGTGTGGCCCCAAAACATTAGCTTAGTTGACTAAAGTGATCTTTCACTAATGACTTAGTATATATGTTTGCAACGGTGTGCTGGTGATGTCTCATCGTTTTATTGTGATTTACTTGGCATCATCTGCTACAGTAAGTAAGGCCACTCATTTATTACCAATGTCAAACACTAAAAGGAATGCAGTTCTTATCATTTGATTTCAACTGATTTTTAACCAGACAAACCTCCTTTTTTTGACTGGCCTAAATATATGCATACCTAATTTGAGGAGAATTATAACATTTATCGGTCACAACTGTTTGGATCCCTTAATTGCCTGATTATCTGCAGAACAAGCAAT
Source organism: Staurois parvus (assembly GCF_062004578.1). Lineage (NCBI taxonomy): Eukaryota > Metazoa > Chordata > Amphibia > Anura > Ranidae > Staurois > Staurois parvus. Next base: position 12,968,412 of record NW_028318039.1, on the reverse strand, counting down.
TCTGCATTTATATATTCAGGTGAACAAAAAAATAGCTAATCAGTAGTTCTGCTGATTTGATTATCACTATTCATTAGCTGCTGACAGCTCAGCTGGGAACGGTACTGTCAAAAGTGGACATAGTGCCTGCCTGTACATATTGGACCCCAAGGACAAGTTCAGAATAGTATGGCAATACGTGTTTGGAGGGCTGGAGCTGTCAAACTACCAGGTTGTACCCCATGGTTGCACAAAGGTGGGTAAAGTAATATGTACTGTAAGTGACCCCATACCCTTCTGTTTGCACAGGTGACCTGTGAAGTCTTCATCAGTTACTAAATTCTGCTACAATATTGTCATCTGTGCATGATAAATGACTGTGTCAGGTATACATTCCAGACATACTATATGTCTGGAATATGCTATTTGGCCTTGGGATTCTGCACAAAGTTTCTGAATGATCAGTAGGCGCAATGTTTCAAAGATATGTGAAATCCAACGTACTTTTCACACAAATTAAATTTCAACATTCACTTGATTCCAGGGTAATTGGGCATATAAAAACAAGTGGCGATTATTTAATTACTCTACTAGTCTAGTTATTCGTTTTAGAGCTGCGTAGGTTGTTACAGGGAAGACAGAGGCAAAGTTCATTTACCACTTTTTATTAGCTTTTTTTTACTAGCCTTTTATTTTTATTGTCCTTGCTCATACAAACACTACAAGCTGCACAGGAAGTATTGGAGAATATATTGATTAAATGTCACTTTAGAAAAGTAGACAATTATAGGTCAGCTTGTGTCTTGTGCATTTCAAATATTTTCTGCCTTTAGGCTATTTTTAAATAGGGATTATCTTGCTTTAATTCAGTGTCTGGTTATTTACAGAAACTATGCCTGGCAACCTTCCATTGATCAGAAGAAACATTCCCACATGGGCGTTGTTGTAGAGTCATAGCAGTAAAGCCTCCCACTGCAGGGATATAGAGCAAGTGTTATGGTACTCCCGAAGATAAAATTGTATTTTAACAATCAGTAAAAGCTGATAATGTTACTTTTATTTTAATCTTCTTAGTGGGGTCATGTCAACAAAAAGCATGCAATACTGATATTCACTGAAGAATAAAGTCTGCTTTCATATGCTGCTTTGATCTGTTAAAAACATGGCAATATCTGTAAAGCTCCAACTATTAAAATGGCATATACTGGTAAAATCTGTATAAAGCAGGTCATTTCCCATCATTCAAAAGCAATTATGAATCAAATCAACTTTCCTCTCTCACTCAACTACACATAGCCACTATTATCTAATACATTCAGTCGATTCACACAACACTTTGCCAATACCTATGGCAGGGGTGGGCAACTGCGGCCCTCCAGCTGTTGGTGAACTACAAGTTCCATTATGCCTCTGCCTTTGGGAGTCATGCTTGTAACTGTCAGTTTTGCAATGCCTCATGGGACTTGTAGTTCTACAACAGCTGGAGGGCCACAGTTGCCCTCCCCTGATCTATGGCATCCAAAGTTTAGGGAACATCAGGTTACCTTCACTTAGAAAAGTGTGTAATATATATATTTTTTTTAAATCAAACTCTTTAGGATATTAAAAATTGAAAACAAAAAATCAGTTGTTTTAGTTAAGGAGGTGTATACATTATGAAGCCAGAAACATCTAGATAGATGGATAGATAGATCTAAAAAGATAGAGAGAGAGAGAGAGAGACACACACACACACACACACACACACATATGTGCGCGCACAGTGTTGGGAACATTTTATATTGATTTTAAGTAACATTTTCATTTCTGCAAGCACTGTTCCCATGAGATGCAGAGGATTTTATTTAGAGGAAAAAACCTGCACATTTTATTTTTACTTTGTGCATAGTGATAATGTTGGTAGTAGACAAGGGACACGATATTACCATTTTTCTTTAACCTTCAAGTGACTTTTGGAATCTTTAAGATAAATTATTTCAAAGCAATTACTGCTATTTGCCTAAGGTAATCTTAAAAACAGATAAGCTCCTAGCCAGAAATTAGTAACCACAATTAAAGAATTGTATTTAAGATCCACAGCAGTTCTCTTTAAAGACCCAATATTCATCAGCAAGTTCATGAATGATTTAAATTAATCTTTAGCCCTGAAATGCTGATTTTCATACAGTAATCCCAGAGGAAAATAAAATAATAAAACAGGGAATTTTGTTTCACACGGTTCATTAGCAGAATTTTTACATGCAGGTTTAGCTTAGTTTAAAACAGCATCATTACTAATATATGGTGCATTGTTAAACCAAAATGTGAATGTGGCAATATTCATTTTAAATACTGAGCAGAAAAAACATATTGTAATATTGACTAAATTGTCACTCAGCCTGTAAAATTAGTTCCAGATGGCTTTGAACAAAAGATGATATATGAAGAGGTGAACAAAATCACAGACTTAGTATGTATTTCAATATAAAGGACATAGAAAAGAAATAATACTGCTTGCCTTTGGAAAAACTTTATTCTTTCTTGAAATGTAGTCATACATGTGTATAGTAAAATGCTGAATGGCTATTTATTAATAATAGTCCCTAGGTATTTAATGGATGAAAGATGTTGATTTTGCATTTGACTTGCACACAATTTTGCTTTTCAGAACTTCCCCTAAGATTTCAATAGTGTTTAGAGCTGGTCTTTGGTAAGCTATTTACAGCATTCTGGCCTTCATAGAACAGTTCTTGAATTTACTTGGCAATGTGAAGGGGGAATATATTCTGCAGAAAAATGGAAACATCATAAAACAACAATCTCAAAAGGCACACCTTGTCCTAGGAAATCACCTTTTACTCCATAATTATTATTAAGCCATGTATAGCAATTATTAGACCTAACAATCCTCCAAAAATGTTGCCTGTACTACTGGCTTTGTGACCTGCAGGCATCATTTGGCTTTCCCCAAGCATTAATCCATCTAAAGTAATCTTAAAAGACTCATCAGACCATACTCAGTTCTTATATAGTTTAGGTTTGGCTTTGGTGTTCTATCACCGTGTAATGCAGTTAGTCTGGTAGGCCTTGACACAAATGTTTTATGAATAGTTTTCAGGTTTGTGAAGCTCATACTGTTTTATTGAGACTCAGAGATTAACCCTGCCAATGCAATTTGTAAGTGATTCGAAGGCCATACTTTTCCAGCATTTGGATACTGTTATGAGCTTTAAAGCAGACCTTTACTCATAATAACTTGATAAAAATAATGTTCTTTAGCAAGGAACATACATTCCATATGAATAAATATGCTACTAAAATTAGGGTGTGCTGTAAATTGCCTCCACAATTGCTTCTGTTTCTTCTTGTTGGATGCTGCCATTTGGGTGAAGCCCAGAGCCTCTGAGCAGCAGTAAATCTTAAGGCTGTCTGCAGATCAGCCTCTAGTGGCTCTGATTATCAGCACAGTGCCAAACAATAGAGAGCTAGAGTATATGCAGAGCAGGGTGAGGCAGTGCCTTACTGAATTTTAAACAATAAAGCCACTTATTTTCATTGTTTTACATAGCTATAGTGCAAAAGAGGCCAGCCTGAAATAATCTAGCAGGCCTTAATTTTCTGACTAACATTCCACTTTAATTTATAACCATTTTCCCTTTTTGTCCATACAGTGCGTCTGTAAGGGACTACCACTAGCACTCCACTGATCGGCCGTTCCCAGCGTACGGAGTCTAAGCCCCAGAGTACTTGTTCACCAGAGCCCCTGATGGTGGGGATGGACTTGGAGTACCCTGGGACCAGGTCGTGACTACTGAGGACACCCGTCAGTGGTAGGGGTATTCGCCAGGGGCTCCCACGGGAGAGAGCCAGGTATGAGGAGGTCTGGAGACCCCGTTGAGAGGGATGGATGGATGGATGGCTGAGCAAGTGCAAGGTCATACAAGCCGGGTCGGTAACTATGGGGACGGTGCAGTACAGAGCAGCGGGCAAAGAATAGTCGGGTCACACGCCAGGTCAGCAACAGCAGGTCAGATCCAATAGGGGGCATTCAGGAGAGAGGTCAGGCAAGCAAGGGTCAAGAACAGGAGAAAACAGCAAGGTCAGGGCACAATCCGGGTCAATAACTTACTACAACAGGTTCACAGGTTCACAGGATACAAGGAGACCAGAAGGCACTGAATGACAGCTCAGGGCTGTTTAAATATCCCGCCCTGCGCTGTCATTGGTGCCGGGCACGCGCCCGCGATCTCTACTGCGCATGCGCGAACTTGGTTGCCGGGGTCGGCCAGGTCCCGGCGCCCGCGTTCCTGCACAGGGCGGCGCACTGCGCCTGCGCAGAGCCCAGCGGCGCGGCGATCCCCGACATTGCCCCCCCCCTACGGGCAACCTCCGGATGCCCACCCGATCTCTCCACCACGGGTGATCGCGAAGAAACTCCCGGACTAGTCTAGGTGCGTGGACATTATGAGCCGGTTCCCAGGAATTGTCCTCTGGACCATAGCCCTTCCACTTGATTAGGAATTGGGTCTGGCCCCCCCTTCTTCGGCACTTAAGGATCGTTTCCACCTCAAATTCCTCTTGTCCTTCGACAGTTATGGCCTCCGGGGGTCTGGATTCTCGTTCTGGGAAGGCATCTGGGATCACTGGTTTCAGCAAGGATACGTGGAAAACTGGGTGAATTCTGAACGTGTCAGGAAGGACAAGCTCATATGCTACTTCGTTGACCATCCGCTTTACCCGAAAAGGCCCCACAAATTTAGGTCCCAATTTTTTCGAGGGACAGAGCATCTTTAAATTGGTTGTGGCCAACCACACCTTCTGCCCAGGCCGCAACGCCAAATCTCCTCTTCGTTTCTTGTTAAATGCTTTCTTATTGTCCACTTGGGCCCGAGCGATGGCTTCCTGGAGTATTTTGTTATTGGCGGAGAAGAAGGTCAATGCATCCTGCGTTGCCGGAACTGAGCATTCAGAGACCAAATCAGGGAGAAAGACAGGGTGAAACCCATAATTAGAAAAGAACGGGGACTGCCCCGTTGCAGAATGGCTTGCGTTGTTATAAGCGAACTCCGCCAGGGGTAAGAGTGACAACCAATCATCCTGCAGGAAAGACGTGTAGCAACGCAAGTATTGCTCCAGGGTCTGGTTCGTCCTCTCAGTCTGACCGTTGGTCTGAGGGTGGAACGCAGAGGAGAGAGACAACTTGATGTTCAGGGCCTTGCACAGAGCCCTCCAAAATTTAGATGTAAATTGGACCCCTCGATCAGAGACAATGTCCTCAGGTACTCCATGAAGTCTAACGATCTCCTAGATAAATATTCACGCCGTCTCGGCTGCTGATGGAGTCTTCCTTAGTGGCACGAAGTGAGCCATTTTGGATAGGCGATCAATGACCACCAGAATGGCTGTGTGATGTTGCGACGGTGGGAGCTCGACTATGAAGTCCATCGCGATCCTCTGCCAAGGCCGTTCGGGAATCGGCAAGGGTCGCAACAGCCCCCAGGCTTTGCTCCTCGATGGTTTGCTCTTCTGGCAGATGGTACAGGATCTCACGTAGCACTTGCAATCCCTAGCCATGTTTGGCCACCAAAAAGAGCGTCGGAGAAGCTCCAGAGTTTTGACTGGGCCAAAGTGTCCAGCCAGCGGGTGATCGTGGCAATGCCCCAAAACCAGGGTCCGGACCTCCTCAGGTACTACGATTGCATCTTCCTTCCACAGGAGTCCCCCCTTGTTCTGGAGGGATATCCCAACTGGGGTTGATGCAGCCGTAGATGCTTCTATTAACTTGGAGCGAAGGTCCGTCTGGAGCGCCAAGAAGTTCCCTGAAGACAGGATAGTGTCGGGTACCAGTTCTTCTTCGGAGTCCTTATACATACGGGATAGCGCGTCGGGCTTCGTATTCTTAGATCCGGGCCTGTAGGTAATATGAAAATTAAACCTGGAAAAGAACAAGGCCCATCTTGCCTGCCGTGGGCGTAGACGCTTGGCAGTCCTCAGATACTCCAGATTCTTGTGGTCTGTGAAAATCAATATGGGGTGTGAGGCACCTTCCAGCAGGTACCTCCATTCCTCTAACGCGGCTTTGATAGCCAAAAGTTCTCGATCACCGATATCGTAATTTTTCTCCGCTGAGGTGAGTTTCCTCGAGAAGAATGCTACGGGATGGAGTAATTCTCTGGTGCCTTTCCGCTGAGACACGATGGACCCTACCGCATTCTCCAATGCATCTACCTCCAAGATGTAGGGCAGGGCCGCGTCCAGATGGCCCAGAATGGGTGCCGAGGTAAAAAGCTTTTTCAGGGCTTCGAAGGCTTCTTGCACCTCTGGTGTCCATTTGAACCGGGTTCCAAGTTTGGTTAGTTGAGTAATGGGGGAGACCAGACCCGAGAAGTTCTTGATGAACTTCCAATAAAAGTTTGCGAACCCTATAAACCGTTGGACGCCTTTTTTGTCCGTGGGTTCAGGCCAATCTAAAATTGCAGAGACCTTCTGGGGGTCCATCGCGACCCCCGCAGTGGAGATAATCAGGCCTAGAAACGTGATGCTAGATTGCTAGAAGCAACATTTCTCCGCCTTGGCATATAACCCATGCTGCCGCAACCGCCCCAATACCTTTGCCACATGCATCCTATGATCCTCCAGGGAGGGTGAAAAAATTAGTATGTCGTCCAAGTAGACGATAATGAAGACATCCAAAAAATCCCTGAAGATGTCGTTCACGAAATGTTGGAAGGTGGCTGGTGCATTGCACAGCCCAAATGGCATGACCAGGTATTCAAAGTGGCCAAACCGGGTACGGAAAGCCGTTTTCCACTCGTCCCCCTCCCTTATGCGTACCAGGTTATAGGCTCCCCTTAAATCAAGTTTTGTGAATAGGACCGCAGCCTTTAGGCTCTGAAATAGTTCTGGTACCAAGGGCAACGGGTAACGATTTTTGATTGTGACCCTGTTCAGCTCCCGATAATCGATACAGGGTCTCAGGGTTTTGTCCTTTTTCTCCACGAAGAAGATTCCCGCTCCTGCTGGAGAAGTGGAGGGGCGGATGAATCCCTTCTGGAGGCTGTCCTCAATATATTCCTTTAGGGCCCCCAATTCAAGCTCAGATAGGGGAAAAATTCGCCCAAAAGGAATCTCAGAGCCTGGTAATAGGTCGATTGGACAGTCATACGGGCGGTGGGGGAGCAGAGTATCGGTTCCCCACTTACTGAATACATCCAGGAACCCATGATAGGCTGCGGGAATAACCTGTCTCAAATCAGAGTCTCCTCCAGAGCATAGAAGAACTTGGGGCCCTGCAGGGCCCGAAGTGCGACAATGTTCCCGACAGTATGGGGAAGGGAACGAGATTGACCCGGTTTCCCAGTCAATTTGGGGGTTGTCGGCCCGTAGCCATGGGAGCCCCAGAATGACTGGGAAAAGAGGTGACGCAATAGCATCCAGGCGGAGGAATTCCTGGTGCTGGTTGGCAATGGTAGTGGCAATGGGGGGAGTTTCCCGATTAACTACCCCCGATTTTATCTGGGAACCATCGGCCAAAAAGATGTTGAAGCCCTTCTGTCTGTGTTGGAGGGGAATGCCCTGCTGGTGAGCAAAATCTAAATCCAAGAAACAGCTGCAAGCCCCCGAATCAACTATGGCTGTCACCTCCACGGTCCTTTTTGGAAGCTGAAAGGAGAGGGGCACTGCTAAGTATTGCGAAGTACAGGTATTGCTAATAGATAAAGAAGAAGAACGGGTGCACTTACTCATTTTCTGTGGGCAGGATCACACCATATGACCAGCTTCACCGCAGTAGAGGCAGAGGTTCTGGGCTCGTCTGCGCTGGCGTTCCTCCGGTGATAATTTAGGCCGCGCCAGGCCTAGCTGCATAGGTTCTGGAACATCTCCTGGTGGTGGATTCTGGATGCTTTGTCGGGTTGATTGGCTGGGGCCTAGGAATGGACCCCAGACATTTCCGTGACCCTGGCCGGACCTCTCGAGCCTGCGTTCCCGCAGTCTGCGGTCAATTTTAATTGTCAGGGCAATAAGGTCTTCTAGAGACTCGGGAACTTCCACCCGGGCTAGCTCATCTTTTAAGGGATCGGAGAGCCCCATACGGAACTGGTGCAGCAGAGCAAACTCGTTCCAGCGTGTGTCCCCCATCCACCGCCTGAAATCAGAGGCGTATTCCTCTGCCGCCCGCCGGCCCTGTCGGAGCGCATACAAGGTCGCTTCGGCAGAGGCTGCCCGCTGTGGGTCATCATACAAAATGGCAATTGCTTCAAAAAAACTATTGACTGATCCCAGATGAGGATCATTGTTTCCCCTTAACCGGTGGGCCCAATCCTGGGGTTCACCCTGCAATAGTGAAATGATGAATCCTACTTTCACATTTTCAGCCAGAAAGGTACGGTAAGGGTACTCGGGGTTCCGCCATAGGGAGCGGGGCAGAAGCCCCTGAGACTGTTTCCTGAGCTACCAGGGCCGGGGGTGCAGAAACCGGGGCCTGTGGAGCTGGGTCAGAAATAGAGCAAGTCTGGAAGCGATTTTCCAGCTGCATACATCTGTCCTGCAGGGCCGTTACGGCCTGCGTCAAATTAGCTAGGTGACTGCAAATTTCCTCTAGCGGGGAGGGCCCTCCTCTAGGCTCAGTCGTGGCCTTCTGGTACTGTAAGGGACCGCCCGCGGTACCACTAGCACTCCACTGATCGGCCGTTCCCAGCGTACGGAGTCTAAGCCCCAGAGTACTTGTTCACCAGAGCCCCTGATGGTGGGGATGGACTTGGAGTACCCTGGGACCAGGTCGTGACTACTGAGGACACCCGTCAGTGGTAGGGGTATTCGCCAGGGGCTCCCACGGGAGAGAGCCAGGTATGAGGAGGTCTGGAGACCTCGTTGAGAGGGATGGATGGCTGAGCAAGTGCAAGGTCATACAAGCCGGGTCGGTAACTATGGGGACGGTGCGGTACAGAGCAGCGGGCAAAGAATAGTCGGGTCACACGCCAGGTCAGCAACAGCAGGTCAGATCCAATAGGGGGCATTCAGGAGAGAGGCCAGGCAAGCAAGGGTCAAGAACAGGAGAAAACAGCAAGGTCAGGGCACAATCCGGGTCAATAACTTACTACAACAGGTTCACAGGTTCACAGGATACAAGGAGACCAGAAGGCACTGAATGACAGCTCAGGGCCGTTTAAATATCCCGCCCTGCGCTGTCATTGGTGCCAGGCGCGCGCCCGCGATCTCTACTGCGCATGCGCGAACTTGGTTGCCGGGGTCGGCCAGGTCCCGGCGCCCGCGTTCCTGCACAGGGCGGCGCACTGCGCCTGCGCCGAGCCCAGCGGCGCGGCGATCCCCGACAGCATCCTTACAGTATGTTGCATATATTGGCACAATCTTTTTTTAATGTTCCCTTTGAAGTCTCCATATCAAAACAGAAGTTTTTGAGTGGGACAGGGTTGCAGCCTTTGCCAGAGTATTATTATTTTTGTCAATTTCTATATTGAGGAAGCATTATGAAATTTCACCAGATCTCTCATAGTCCCTGCATGGTCTCACGCTGTTACTTTTCTATATGCTCATACAGGAATGAAAAGCTTTGCACTTTGAAAAAAGCTTGTTGATGAACTGGTGAAAAAATGAACACATTTTATCCATGTTGTACACTATGACCATTTGGGAGTTGTTGCAGCATCATTTTAATCACATGGTTGAATCCAGTATGGTGTGCAAGAGGAACATACCACATCTCTTCAAAGGGGACATAGACAAAAACAAATTAGACTTTTGGGGATCACAAGGCTGTTAAAAGCATTACAAAAAATCCCACATAGTAGGTATGTAAATTTCAGATGTATTTGTACAAAAAAAAAATACAAATCTATTTATGCCTACAGTACCTTCAGATAAATGGTTATCTGATTTATATAGAGTGAAATAGACTTAAACTTTCTATCTGTGAACAGTTTCAGATAAGTGGGCAGCACAGTAGCTAAGTAGTTAGCACTTCTGCCTAGCAGCACTAGGCTTGTCAGTTCAAATCCCGACCACAGTTTTACCTGTCTGGAGTTTTGTTTGTTCTTCCTGTGCCTGCGTGGGTTTCCTCTGAGTATTCCAGTTTCCTTCCACACTCCAAAGAGATGTTGGTAGGTTAATTGGCTTCTGTCTAATTGGCTCTAGTACTGTATGTGTATAAATGTGAGCTATGGACCTTACATTGTAAGCCCTATGACCCTGGGGAAGAAAAGGGGGGGTGCTTTTGTCACCAGGATAGGAAAGAAGACAGCAAGAAAAACAGAAGTTCTTACACTTACCCACTCTGCTAAAATGTGTTTATATCACTATAATTTTTCATAAACATTTATTACATAATGCTACTTGGAAACATAATGTGGATCCCTGTTGCAGCTCAGATTGTAACTGTGATTAGTTCATTTAAATGTATTGAGTTGTTGTAAATGTGTACTAAAGATGGAGGCTAAAATTGCTGACCACTCCTTATGAAAATTATATCTATTTGTCATGCTGATCCAGTGGCTTTAACACTTTCTGTTTTCTGACACTGTGAGATGTAGGTCAGTATCTCAGAAATTACTGAAACTAAATGCAGCTACAAAAGGATGTTTGCTATGGCAGCCCTCATAATTCTATTGGTACAGACTTACTTTAAAGCTGAACTCTAGGGAAAGTACAAAAATTTACTTTGCAGTTGGGCTTCCCACACTGCAAGGCTTAAATAGTAATTTTTCCTACGGTACTACTAATAGTGTAGCAATCGAGCCCACAGAGAAGGACGCAGTCCTCCATTTTGTTAAGAATTTTCCATGTTGTACCATTTCTCACTACCAAAGCAGGCTGCCTCTTCCAATCATCCCCCCTTCCCTCTCTGTTAAATGACATATGGTCTGAGTGTGTTTGCAGAGGTCACAGGCAGCCAAAGCACAGCAGGAGGGCGTCCTGGCTATAAAACCTCACTAGCTGGGTGCCTAGCTGTCTAAGAAACTGCAATCTGGCATATGGTAAAAGTATAAATCAAGCCCTTCACTGAGTTCAAAGACATTCCAGAGAAGTAATAAACTAGATAGCACATTCAAAATCCATTTTCCCCTATGATCTCATATCTTGGAATATGAGAGACTTACATAAAAACCAGGCATATCATCAGATCGGTTAAGTTAATACAAACCGTTTGATATATTATATTCCCTAGCTGGAATATATAGGAGGGCAGGAAAGTATATCTCCTGAACCACTCAAGTGTATATAACATGTTTCATCTCTAACCATTCCGCAAATGCTGCTGAGTATTAATATACTAGTGCCCATGCGGGCAAATGCCCCGAGAATGAGTTGTGAATCGTAATAGCCGCTAAGAGAGTTTCTAGTCATAACTTAGGGCTCCACCTACACTTCCCTCCCGAAAGGAGATGATTGGTTTCACTGCTCCAGGGAGACACCCTGTGGATTTGCTAGAAAAAGGCTGTTATGCTTGGAGTTAGGGTGTGTGAGAGAAGAAGATCTCCCTGCCTTAACATCCAAACTAGAGAGGGAGATCAAAAGCATCCTTGAGCTCATAAGACTTGAACTGCTTAAACCAAGGCAGATTGGCAAGTAATTTAACCCTTTAAACTCCTTTCTGTTTTCTCTTTGCTGTGCTATTGTTCTCTGTATATTTATATATATATTGGTTACATCTTTTTTCTGTAAATATTTTTATTGCACCCTTTTGACCTTTTAGTAATAAATCTTACTTTCTGAAAGTGTTGAACTGTTTCTAACGCCTTTAATGCAAACTACAAATTCATGCCGCTAAAGAACGCTACTGTGTGTGTTTAACCCTCTGTATAACCTGTCTGCGGTGACAGTGGTATACAGACGATTATTTCAACCACCATAGTGTATTGCTGATATTGCTGAGTTTCCTCTTTCTCTGTATAAAAAGGAGGTGGTGGCAGTGTGAAGGGTTAATTGCGTAATTAACCTGACCCAGTAACAATCGCGCTCAGGCTGCAAGTACACAGGTTGTGGTCCATTAGCTGGAAAATCGGTGTGCAGCTGGGCGTGGCATTGTTACGCACGTGACATCGCGGTTTTAGATTGGCTAGTCCTTCTGTCACGAGTTTGGTGAGAAGGGCAGGGGTCTGACATCGCGTTCGTCACAAATAGTACTTTTACTTACCCTAGTATTCACTCCTGCAGGCTTCTCCTCTCCACTCAGTCCACTTCTATTCAGTGCTCCATTTGTCAGTTGCACTCTGACTCCATTGTGTACAATTCCGGAAGAACAGCCCACAATACAGAGCATTGGAGGGAAGAGTACCAGCACCAGCTGCTTGGGAGTGAGACATAGGGTACGTAACAGTGCTATTTATTGGTACTCTAGGTAAAAATAAGAATTCAAATATTGTAGAACAAGAAATTCTCACTGCAAAGATCCTTTTTTACTTTCCCCCGAGTTAATTATTTATTTCAGGTACTTATATAGCGCCGTCAATTTACGCAGCGCTTATCATATATATTGTACATTCACATCAGTCCCTAACCCTCAAGGGGTGTACAATCTAAGGTCCCTAACTCATATTCATACATACACATACTAGGGACAATTTAGATTCAATTAACCTACCAGCATGTCTTTGGAATGTGGGAGGAAACCAGAGTACCTGGAGGAAACTCATGCAGGCACAGGGAGAACATGCAAACTCCAGGTAGGTGGTGCCGTGGTTAGGATTTGAACCAGTGACCCTAGTACTGCCAGGCAGAAGTGCTAACCATTTAGCCACTGTGTTCAGTTTTAAAGTAAGTCTGTACTATTTTTTAAAATGATACCAGCTTTAAAACTAAATTCCATTTTCTTGTAATGTTTTTGCTAAACACCAATGCACTTACCAACAAATTAATAGTAAAATTGCATTCAAACCACTGTCAAGGTAGCCACCACAGCATTTCTGGAGTGCGTGATGCTGTCACTTCCGGCATCTGACATTACTTCGTAATATCACATAAATGGTCTTTTTCATGAGATATTACTGCACTGTGGCCCTCTATTAATATCTTTTACATGAGCGATCTGGATAAACATCGGAGTGGAGGAATGGGGACATTTTGACAAGGAGCACAGAGAGGAGTGATTTACAAATGCTTACGTTTGGTAAAGTGCATGGAGTGACTTTGTTGGGCATCTGCACTTGGTTTGAGCATAACGGTGTTAAAGGGATATGTAAAATTTTTACATATTTAATTGTGAGTGACTTTATAATTTAGATGACTAGTATTTAAAGTGGTATTACATTATATTAGTGTTTTTGTTTTTTAGGGGATTGTTTTACCAACCATACTAGAATTGAGCAGGAGGAACAGTTTTCAAAGTGGTTGATCTATAAAAGCATGAATTTGGAAGTCAGGTAAGGTGCATGGATTGACCATGCTGGACAATTGCACTTGGTGGAATCTTCACTGGGCTTTAGGGATATGTACATTTTTATATAACTTAATGTGAGTGTTTTAACATCTTTATTAGTGAACATTTAAAGCAGTATTACACTATATTAGTGGTTTTGTTTTTCGGGTCATTTCAACATCCATATTGGAGTCATTGAGGAGGAATATCTCTTAAAGGGATACACAGCAAGCAGCTTACAAGGGGAAAGAAGATTTACCTGTGGTTTATAGAAGACCTGTCAAAGAAGTTGGAGGGTAAGGGTACATGAGAAAGGATTATATGAGGTGATTTATTGCACTGGTTTACTTATATATGTGAGCACATTTAATATTATTATTTTAGGGAGTATCTGGATTGAGCATACTACACTATTTTTTTTTCTTTGTTTTTTTTTTTGAGAATATCACCAGTGGATGGGAAGATCAGTCTGTAGATTGGAACTCAACCTGTTGGATAAAGATTAAGAGAGCTTGATGCACTCATAATTCTGAGAAATGTACTCTATTTGCTCCAAAGGTTAACAAGTGATATATTGAGAGAACACTTAATGGACTGTTTTTGGGACTAATATTCCACATTGAACGCTGGTTATGATCTTAAACATTAGTCCTTTTGCTGCAATCCACTGGATTTGAACAGGAACATTTCCTGTACAGATGCTTTGTATTGTATTTAGAAAAATAACTTGGCTTTATGTAGGTCTCAGTCCCTTTAAATACTATACCCCCTTTCTGCCCAGACCAATTTTCAGCTTTTAGTGCTCTCACATTTTGACTGACAATTAATGTCATGCAACACTGTACCCATATGAAATTGTTGTCCTTTTTTCACACAAATAGCGCTTTCTTTTGGTGGCATTTATGCAGCACTGTTTTTTTTTTTTTGCACTATAAATAAAAAAGACCAAAAATTAAAAAAAAAAAACACACATTTTCTTCATTTCTGTTATGAAATTTTGCAAATAAGACATTTTTCTTCATACAATTTAGCCAAAATTTATACTGCTACATTGCTTTGGTAAACTTAACACAATAATAATGGAACACCAGGACAATGGAATTATACTTAAAATGACCCAATTTTGAGAAGCAAACACCCCAATGTATATTCTATGAGATGTAAATGCCACCTTATTGAAAATAACCTTCTCGATCCCCTTCAGTCTGGATTTCGCTCACAACACTCCACAGAAACTGCTCTCCTAAAACTCACAAACGACTTACTAACCGCTAAAACCAATGGTCACTATTCTATACTCTTGCTCTTGAACCTCTCCGCTGCCCTTGAGACAGTTGACCACCCCCTCCTCCTCAAAAAACTCTATTTACTTGGTCTCCATGACTGTACTCTCCCTTGGGTTGAATCTTACCTATCATTCGCACCTTCAGTGTCACTTACAACTCTACTTCCTCCTCTCCTACTCCTCTTACTGTCGGGGTCCCCAAAGGTTCTGTCCTTGGACCTCTCCTATTCTCGATCTACACTTCTTCCTTGGGTCAGCTGATAGCTTCCCATGGTTTCCAATGCCATTTCTATGCTGATGACACACAAATCTATCTCTATTCCTCAGCTCACCCCATCAGTTTCCTCACATATCACCGATTTACTAACAGATATATTAGACTGGATGTCACACCACTTTCTAAATCTCAATCTATCCAAAACTGAGCTCATAATATTTCCTCCCCCATGTGCCTCTTCCCCTGATTTCTTAGTCAGGATCAATAACACCACTATCAACCCATGCCTGCATGCCAGGGTGCTAGGTGTAATCCTGGATTCTGAACTATCCTTTCAGGTCCACATCCAATCCCTGTCCAAATCATGCTGCCTCAGCCTCCACAACATCTCCAAAATACGCCCCTTTTTAACCATAGGCTATCCCCCCTCCAGTCCATTATGAATACTGCTGCCAGGCTCATCCACCTTACCAACTGTTCAGTGTCTGCTACCCCTCTCTGCCAATCCCTCCACTGGCTTCCACTCGCCCAATGAATAAACTTCAAAATACTAACAACAAATTACAAAGCCATCCACAACTCTGCCCCCAGCTACATCACCAACCTGGTCTCAAAATATCAACCAAACCACTCTTGATCCTCCCAAGACCTTCTGCTCTCTAGTTCCCTTGTCACCTCCTCCCATGCTTACCTCCAGGACTTCTCCCAAGCTTATCCCATCCTATGGAACTCCCTACCCCAATCTGTCTGGCTGTCTCCTAATCTATCCACCTTTAGACGATCCCTGAAAACCTTTCTCTTTAAAGACACCTATCCTGCTTCTAACTAGTAAACTGCCATATATTTCCTCTATCAGCTCATCCCCCCACAGCTATTACCTTTTGTATCACTCAACCCTTCCTCCTAGATTGTAAGCTGTAACAAGCAGGGCCCTCTGTTTCCTCTTGTACCAAATTGTATTGTAACTGTAATGTCTGCCTTAATTTTGTAAAGCGCTGTGCAAACTGTTGGCGCTATATAAATCCTGTATAATAATAATGTCTTTTGAACATGTCATTTTTTTCTACAAGCTTTTGGAAAATGTGGAAAGAAAATGAAAATGTATTTTTTTTACACAAAGTTGTACATTTATAAGATATTTCTAACACATAGCACATGGATACCAAAAATTACACCACAAAATATATTCTGCTTCTCCTCATGAGTATGGTGCTACCACATTTGTGAGACTTTTCCACAGCCTGGCCACATACAGAGGCCCAACATCCAAGTAGCACCTACAGGCATTCAAGGGGCATAAATTTCACATCTAATTTCCTGAATGCCTATCACATTTTTGGAGGCCCTGGAGCACCAGGACAATGGAAACACCCACAAAAGATCACATTTTGGAAAGCAAATATTCCAACTTATTTTTTGTGAAGCATAATGAGTCTTTTGAGCATGACATTTTTTTCCACAAGTTTTTGGAAAATGTGAAAAGAAAATGAAAGCATGTTTTTGTACACAAAATCATCAATATATAAGATAGTTCAAATACATAGCATGTATATACCAAAAATTACTCCCCAAAATGCATTTTGCTATTCCTCCTGAGTATGGCGACACCACATGTGTGAAACTTTTCCACAGCCTGGCCACATAGATAGGCACAACAGCCATGTAGCACCTCCAGGAGTTCTAGAGACATAAATTACACATCTAATTTCCTGACTGCCTATTAAATTTTTTATTTTTGAAGGCCCTGGAGCACCAGGACAGTAGAAACACCCACAAAATGACTACATTTTGGAAAGAAAATGTTGGTACCCAACATTGAAACCTGTGTAACACACAAATCAAAAAACACTGTATAGAAAACAATGTAAACAAAAGATTACCTGTAGTTTGAAGAGAGCATTGGTCCAGAAAGCAGGCAGAGACGTGATCAGAAACAGCCAAAGAAATCGTCCAGACAGCAGGCAGAAATATGCTCCATAAACATGCCAGGGTCAGTACAGGCAGCAGGCTGACATCCAGGCAGTAGGCAGGAACAAGGTCCATAAAATGTCTTGGGTCATTACAGGCAGCAGGCAGAGATATTGTCAGCACAGCCAAAGTATTGATTCAGGCAGCAGGCAAGAACATCAGGCTTAAGGCCTCAGTCAGGTAGAACTGGGGTTCAGGGGTCAAGGCTTCGTCCCACCCAATCTCTTCGAAGCCTCCACACTAACAGACCATGTTCCAGGAAGGACAAAACCCGGAGAAAACCGAAAACTGGTTTACCTTACTCAGAACTCTACTCTGAAGCCCCTCACATATGTGAGACCCCTGTGTTATCTTGAATCTCACTACTACAGTAGCAGAGCAAAAGATCAATCTAAGTGGAAGACGAAAAACATGGTCGATTAACAGGCTGAGGTCAGTGCAGGAAGAAGGCAGAAACATGGTTGATAAACAATCCAGAAGGCAGGTAGAAGCATAGTCGATAAACAGGCTATGGTCAGTTCAGGTGGAAGGCAGAAAGGGGGTTGATAAACAATGCAGACAACAGGCAGAGGTATAGTCAATAAACAGACCAAGGTCGGTTAAGATGAAAGACAGCGGCATATTTGGTCAAGGCAGCAAGCAAATGATCAGCACATATACTGAAAACAGGGAAATGGCAGGTTGTTAGAAATATGGACTAATATTTTAATGAAGTGTAATAAGGGGGCGTGGCCAGAATGGTGGCTGAGGCCATTCCTCAACATTGGACTCCTAGGGTTGGTTGAGCAGCGTCCATCCCTTCATGTGTGATAACATTGGAAGCAGTCTCCAATGCATAGCCCAATTGGGAGGAACATTGGGGACAATAAAAACTAATGTCTTTTAACTCCCCCTCTGTTGCATACCTGACATCTTGTTTGGCATCTTCGGCATGCTTCTATTGGTGGAATGTTCTCAGGGAAATGGCACTCATGAAGTCTGCTCACAGAATCAGAGCAAATGTTTTCTGGGGGGATCCTGGCAGGTAGAGATTATAATCTTGGATGCATGCAGGCTTTTGAAGGGAACCGTGTCTTCTGGGAATTTCCACTGAGGTGTCATTGTGGATGGTGGACAGGATGTACACATCTCTCTTATCCTTCCACTTCACTGCAAACACTTTGTTATTCCTTAGACTTGATGATTCCCTCCTTTGTAGTCTTGTGATCACTAAACTTTGTAGGAAGCCCTTTCTGTTTGTTCGGGTGGTACCGCAGGCTAAGGTTTTCCCAAGGTACCAGTGGCAGACTTGCATAGAAGTTATGTAAGTAGATGTGATAGCCTTTTATGAAAAGTGGAAATGCCGGGTCCCAGACAATTTTTCCACTTGTGCCCATGTAAGTGGGCACTCCGGGTGCTAGAGCTGGGAATCTTTGCCTTTGTACACAGGCAATGCATACAAATATCCCTTCGCTCTTTCACAAAGCTTGTATAGCTTTACTCCATATCTGGCCCTTTTGCTTGGAATGTATTGCTTGAGTCCCAACCAGCCAGGGAAGTGAACAATGGCTTCATCCACACAGATGTTTTGGTCAGGGTCATAAAGCTCAGCAAACCTTTGGGAAAAAATTAAGAAGTGGATGAATTTTGTATATTTGTCATAGCCAAGATGATCTTGGGGAAGGCACTGGGTATCTTCATTGAAATGAAGGAAGCACATGATCAGGCAAATGATGAATTGGGGTTGTTTGCAATATATTGTTGGGAAAAAGATTGGTCTGGTCCACAATAAACTGAAGTAAACTGTGGGGCAAATATAAATTAAAAAAATAAATTTCTTAAGAATATTCAGTGTTGACCTGCATACCTGAATGTGTGATGAAAGGGGGTATACTTGCTGATCGAGAATTGGAGGGCAGCCATAATGGGTTTGCAAGAGCATCTGGGAGATATGTTTGGGCCCTGATTCTTGGGGTCTAGTGTGATATTCTAGTGCTGGTACTGGGCCTTTCATCCTGGGATCTAGTGCTGTTGGTGCTAATAGAAATGGTGGTGAGAGCTCCCAGCTGCTCTCATCCATCATACTGCTGATGGGCACTGATTGGCAACAGGTGCACTGCTGCTAGGTGACAGTAACACTGCTTATGGGCGACAGGTACACTGATGGGCACTGATGGGTGACAGTAACACTGCTGATGGGCAGCAGATACACTGATGGGGGACAGTAACACTGCTGATGGGCAAAAGGTACACTGATGGGTGACAGTAACACTGCTGATGGGCACTGTGACAGGGGTACTGTGTTGTGTTTAGGCACTGTACAGTTTAAATTGGTAACTCACTGTTAGAAGATTCCTCTCTTCACACCGGATCTCTGTGTGAGGAGAGGAAGCCAGTAACCGTGAGTTATCATTCTGTGTTTACATTTGTGTTCGCCTGTGATTGGATACAGAGAATCATGTGGTAAAGAACCACTGTCATTGGCTCTTTACCTCAATTGGTGATGCGCTGTGTCCAAGCAAAACAGCTCACCACAATTGCTGTGCTGTGCCCCCCTGCGTGGCTAGAGTGGGAGAACGTCATATGACATCCTCCCAGAACTAGAGAGCTTACTCATGTCTGTCAATTCATAATAGGGCGGGAGCTGGTTAAAAATATCTTCTATAGCCCTTACTTTTTTTTTATACACATCAGACCTGTTCAGCTACATCATGCTTTGGATTAGGAGGAGTGTTACACATAGGAGGTAAAATGTACTTTTTTACCAGTCCAGTACATTTTTTAATGTTATAATATAATTGTATGTGGATCTATTTCTTGGAAATCTGTAGGTAACATTTAGAGTAGCAAAATGCGGGATGCTTAAGTAGTCCATCACTTCCATGCACTTTCTTATGCTATATAAAACATTTAAAACAGAGCTTTTTATAACTTTATTTTCATTGAACCAAAACAGAATGAAAAGTCTGGTGGGTCACAGGACTTCCACCGAAGAACTTATGAAAACAGCTTTTGTTTTATTGAACCAGTGAGTCTGCCTTTCTGCCCTGAGAAAAATGAGCACTTCTAAAATGTTAATTCAGGGGGGCGCATGCGTGGCCAGCACTGAAGGTGGACGTGGAGTAGAACCGTGCCGTCCACCCGCCAGCCTAAACGCGGCTCAAACCGGCCCTGGGTATCTGTAAGTGCGAGGCACCGATACACATCCGCTACAATGCCAAGGAGGAAAAAATCCCTGGATCAGCCAGGGAAACTGACACAATTCTTCCCGGCCGTCGGGCCGGGAATCCAAGATGGCGCCCGCGGCTGCAGACAGGGAGACAACAGCAGCACTCAGCAGGAGGACTACAGGGCTCAGCACCCGGATCCCAGGCTGCAACAATCACTATACCCAGGGGACCCTGGTGAGTTGTCTCCCCCACTGTCCCCTACACTACGCAGCCCAGCTAAATCCAGGCCACGGCTAGATCAGGACACTAGCACATTTCAACAGGCCTCAATTTCTCCATTACATCCACCCCAAGCTGCTATGCCTGACTTAGAAGCATTCCCGGTGTCAGACATACCATTGACAGAAATATGCATGAAAAATATGCTTACGTCATTGCGCCAATCTTTACATAACGATATCTTTACGCCACTTAACTAACTATCAAGTTTAGTACAACAGCAAGAACATAGAATCAGCCACATTGAAAATGCCATGGGAGACATAACAACGGCGCACAACAACCTAATTGATGCGCACACAGAGCATTCGGCTGACATTGAGCAAATCAATCAAAAATTAGCTGATCTGGAAGACAGATCACGTCGCAACAACATCAAACTCAGAGGCATTCCCGAATCTGTCACCAACGCTGACTTAATCCCATACATACAGCAGTATGTCAAAATACTCCTCCCTACTATCTCTGACTTGGAGCTCGCAATTGACCGGGCACATCGCTTACCTAAGCCCCCTTTTTTGCCGGCATCCATTCCGAGAGATGTATTGGCACGCATTCATTTTTTCCACGTGAAAGATAAAATTATGTCGGCGGCTCGAAACCCACCGCCGCTCCCACCATTATACACGAATATCCGATTATATGCTGATTTGTCCAAAGCTACCCTCCTTAACAGAAAACGAATGATATCTATCACCAAGGCCCTAAGAAACCATGGCATAGCATATCAATGGGGGTTTCCCACCAAACTATTGGTGCGTCATCAAAGTAGAAGTTTTACTATCAAAACTTTGGAGATGGGCCTAGATCTACTGAAAACTTGGAATATACTCCCTGCTGATCCGCAAGAACCCACATATAGCTCTATGGAGGCAACTTGATCTTCACAAGCCATACTCTTCCTCCTTTCCTTATATATCTCCATGCTTTTACCCAGGAGCAATTTTTAATCCGATTGTCTGGCGTTTGGCCTACATTTGGTTCAGTTTGTTCAAAATGGTTGTAATTGGCTCGACCCCCGTCTGGCGGTCAAGCCCACCTGCATCCCCCAGTTTTGAGGTAACAAAGTTGGCTACTTGGGACATTTGCATTTTTCGCAAATCCTTTTTTATTGTTATTCTTCCTATCCTTACCCCTTCCCTACCATGGCACCTTTGGATACCCACGCAACACCCATATATCACCTATTTCGACACATCTTGGAATACTCCCCTCAACACTCCGATTGAGTCACAATTCTATCACCTCCTCCTACCTGCTTGTCTCCTAGCTAGACACAGGATCATCTGCCTCTCCCAAATACCACCTCAAGATATGGAAAAGCGAGAAATCATGATTCCAAATGATTAGTCTTACATCACTTAACGTCCGAGGTCTGAACTCGCCATACAAACGCTCGTTACTCTCTAGAGAAGCACGGAAGTCACAAGCGGACATACTCTTTATTCAGGAAACACACTTCGCTACTGAAAAGACACCTAAATTATACCTCCACCGTTTCTCTCAAACATTTATGGCAACTAACCCAAAAAAAAAGAATGGAGTGATCACGGCCATTAAGGATTCTCTTTCTTTTCGCCTTTTGTCACAGAGGGCGGATCCACTTGGACGCTTTCACATTTTAGTATGCCAAATAAATGACAAGACTTATACCCTAGTAAATGTTTATGGCCCGAACTGCAAACAGCTATGTTTCTACCGTAAACTTTATAAAACCATCTCCATACTTAAACAAGGGAAACTCATCATTGGCGGGGATCTTAACATTACGGGTAATTCGAACATGGACTCTTCTTCTACTTCAAAATCCACGAAACCAACTATCAATCAATTTCTACATGATAACGATCTATACGACATCTGGAGATGTCAACATGGCTCTGAAAAAGACTATACTTATTACTCCCCTTCACATCTTTCATACTCACGGATAGACATGTTTCTCACGGACAAATGGACATTGCAACAAGTGACAGCATCCAAAATTGGAACTATAACTTGGTCGGACCATGCCCCGATCCACATCTCATTAGACGACGACCAAAACACAGCGCTCCCACCCATCTGGAGACTCAACTCTTCACTTCTGACGACGCCGGAGAACCAGAAGCGTATCCAAGAAGCCCACAAACTCTTTTTTGACACCAACACCACACATGATATTTCTATCACCACACTTTGGTTGACTTACAAGGCCTATATGAGAGGTAATCTTATCCAGTTAAACGCCCGTGCTAAGAGACAGCGGTCTCAACAAATTGATCAGCTCATGACTTCCATTCGCGCTAATGAAAAACTAAACAAACAGAACCCAAACCCTGACATAACAACGACTCTAAACTCAGATAGGAACAAACTACATGCCATTTTACTCCACGCATACGACACTAACCTACAAAAAACAAAAGCAAAATTCTATGCACTCGGTAACAAGGCAAATTCACTCCTTAGTAAAATTATCAAACAAAAACTTAAATCCAAAATATCCACAATCCGACATCCTGCTTCGCACGACACTCTGACGAATCCACAGGATATCGCAAATGCTTTTGCGGCCTACTATCAGACATTATATAATCTAAAAGACGATGTCAATACAATTCAACCCACGACACATTCAATAGAACAATTTCTATCTAACATTAACCTACCACACATAACCCCATCTCAACTTGAATCCATTTCTGTACCAATCTCTTCGGCGGAGATTGAAAAAATCATACGCACCCTTCCTCTGAATAAATCACCAGGGAACGATGGCTTCACTAATGAATACTACAAAGCCTTTGCCCTCGACCTTTCTCCGCACCTATCCCCCCTCTACAACCATGTCACTACTTGTGGCGCATTCCCCCAAGAAATGCTGCAATCTATAATTACCACCATCCCGAAACCAGGAAAAGACCCTCAACTGGTACAAAATTACAGACCAATTTCGCTCCTTAATACAGATATAAAGATATACGCTAAGATAATCGCCCTAAGACTGATCCCTTACCTACCGACTTTAATCCATCCTGACCAGGTAGGATTTATCCCTGGTAGACAAGCCCCTGATGCCACCAGATGGATTATATCCCTGTTACACCACCTTGAATTAGATCCTCAACCTTCGCTCTTATTATCGCTTGATGCAGAAAAAGCGTTTGACCGAATCCACTGGAAATTTATGACACATACTCTCCAAAAATTTGGAATATCTGACTGGATACTTTCGGCCATTTTGTCCCTTTATTCCAAGCCATCGGCCAGGGTCCTGACTGATGGCACACTTTCTCAACCCTTCTACATTTCTAACGGAACTAGACAAGGCTGCCCGTTATCCCCTATAATTTTTGCACTACTCATTGAACCTTTGGCAACCACCCTTAGAAATGACCCCAAGTTCACGGGAATTAGATGCTTAAAATCCGAGCACAAAATAAGCCTATTTGCCGACGACATTATCCTAATGGTCACTAATCCATACAACTCCCTTAAAACTATACAAACGCATATTCGAAACTACACATCCGTATCTTACTATAAACTTAATGAACCGAAATCTTCTATTCTGAACCTACACACACCAGAGGTCACCCAAAATCTAATTTCCAAACACTTCCCCTTCACATGGGAAAAAATTAGCATACCATACTTGGGAATCAAACTGACTCCAAAGACCAACCTACTATATGTCGCTAATTTTAAACCATTACTTGAATCCATTCCGCAAGAGATTAAAGGCCTACGCACCACTACTCTCTCGACACTGGGCAGATTGGCGACAGTTAAAATGTGTATCTTACCCAAGATACTTTATATCTTTCGCACGCTCCCTATACCAGTTCCTCACATCTTTTTTACAAAACTTCAGGCAATATTGAACAAATTCCTTTGGAATGCGAAAAAGCCTAGATATGCTACAAATCTGCTAATCCGCCCATCCTCCAGAGGCGGAGCGGGACTCCCACATATGAAATCCTATTACTTAGCCACTTTACTTGACCAGCTCTTTTTTTGGTGGCAGCCCACGTTCAACAAAACTTGGACTCATTTGGAAGCTTCCTTATTCCTACCACACAACTTGTCAGACTTAATATTCATACCTCGAGGGACACACCTTACGCATTTACATGGTCACCCTTGTATAATAGCCTCTCTAACAGCTTGGTATGACTTTATTTCTCATACCCAACTACGTAAGGACAACCTCCAACTTCTCACCCCGCTCTCATCCCTACACTTCCTCTCTCCTTATTTAAACTTAAAATTATGGAATGACTATGGCTTACTCTACATACAAAACCTGTACACCAACAATACAATACATTCCTTTCAGACTATTAGAGAAAAATACCAAATCCCAGCTACTGAATACTTCACCTATCTACGTATAACCCATACCCTCAACAAAGCGAATGTACCCTGTAGTATTAAAATCCCAGCAACTACACAACATTTCTTACAAAACTCCACCTATCCAAAAAAAGGCATTTCATTGTTCTACAAACTCCTAGTTGAATCGCAATTTAATACACACACATCGTCCATAACAAACTGGGAAAAAGCAATTCAACAACCCATATCTCTGAGCACGTGGGAAAAAACATTTACCATGACTTATAAATCTTCAAAGTGCAGTTCGCACTGGGAATCGTACCTGAAAATACTTCATCAAGGGTACTTAACGCCTGTCAAATTAGCCCTATTCTATCCTCAACACTCACAATCCTGCTGGAGACATTGTGGGGAATCAGGTACTCTCACACACTTATTATGGGCATGCAGGTCCCTGACCTCCTATTGGAATCAAGTCTTTCAAATAATCTCTTCCATTACAAAGACACCGATAGCCCCAAACCAGGCTTTAGCGCTCCTCCATATCGGAATAGATAAAATTCCACTGTCCTCACGCACCATTACTATACATATTATGTCAGCTGCAAAACTCAATATCACCAGACTTTGGCGGTCTACTAACACTCCCTCTTTATCCCGACTGGTGTCCGATCTTAACTTCCTATGTGAAATGGAGAGGAGAACAGCCCTCCATAACTTCTCATACCCCAAATTTGTGACTCAATGGACCCGATGGTTACACAACCCCAACTGCTCGATAAAATGATTATATATTATTCGACCAACTACAGGATTATGATATCCTAGGTGCCTCTACCCCCTCCTCCCCCTTCCTCTTTTCCCTTCCCATTTTCTCCTTTACTGCTCATACCACAATTCAAATAAGGTGCACTAAATTAAGCATACCTCTCATGTAGCTGATCCAAGATTTCGCAAAGTACCTCGGCCGGCTGGCGTGGTACCACTACCCCATTTTACCTTACCTATATAAGATGTTGTATTAATTGTGCACCTCTTTATGCAAATGTTTTCAATTATTTTGTATGTTTCAAATTTTCCAATAAAAATATTTGAATATAAAATGTTAATTCAGTAAAACAAAAAGTTCTCTTGTGAAAGTCCTGTGAGTGTGCTACTGCCTTTTGGAGTTATACAACCTACCATTTGTCGAAACTGAAAAAATACTGCCTTTCTAACCCCAGCGTTTAACAGGCAAGACTTCCTCCTGTCTTCTAGTATTCCATGATTAGAAAATACCTAGAATGAATTTCACATGTTCTCGTACAAAATGGTGTCACTGTCAGGTTGACTTGAGAAGCAACAGGTGGAATCCACAGAGGGCATGCTCCATCAATGTGGGGACAACACACAAGGGGAAGGCTACATGAGAGTAAGAAATGTTCTCTCTCCTTTCCTAGCAATATACAGAGTACTCTTTTTTATATGTTTGTGCAGTGCAGGCATACTCAGCCATGCTCAGTGTACAATCTCTCAAATGCAGATTACATTGAGTAATTGGTTAACACGTTTAATTGAGAGTTTATTCAGATTATTTTTATGCTGAAATAGTAAAGATGTCATAACAATTATATGATAACAAATGATAAATGCAATGATTACATTTTGTGAGTTACAGAGAAGGACTTACATGTATCAATATTTTACAATAAAATCAGGTATAATAATAGTATGCTATGGAAGAAATAATAATTTCATCATTGTATAAATGAATTAATTTGAATGTCAGCCCAGCTGTCTGCTGTATTGATTTCATTGAAGAAATGCTTTTAAAGAAGTTCTTGCTACTTGAGATTATTTGGATACCAAGAAATTTTCACACTATGGATGAAACTAATAGCACATTGACACGGGAGGTTTTGAGAGTGTGGGATGGAATACACAAGCATTTGGGGGGGAAGTATAATTCTTTATTAATCCCGTTGGTGGGTACACAGTTTTTCCCACCAGGGAATGATAATATTTCAGGGAAGTGGTTCAAAAATGAAGATGCACGGTTAAGGGACATAGTAAATAAGGGGGAGTTGTACACTTTTCAGGGTTTAAAAAGGAAAAAATACTTATTTGTTGTATTAGATGTAATGAAGTATTATCAATTAAGGCATTTTGTTTTAAAGCTTTCCAAGCCTCTGAGGATGCCAAAGGATATGCTCCCATTTGAGAAAATGCTGATCTCTGATAGAGTTCCAAAGCATATTACTTCTAAGATATATAAGAGTCTTATCGAATTGATGGGAGCTGGCCCTCCACTGTTCTTAGAGAAATGGGAAAGGGAGCTGGGAATGAAAATAAGTGAACAGCAGAAAGACAAAATATACAAATTGATACACGGAGCAATGAGTATGAGCATGGTTGAAATTAATTCTAAATGTTTAACCAGATGGTATTGTACACCGAATGTGGCACATAGATTGCGGGGAGAGGTATCACCGTTGTGTTTGAGGGGATGTGTACTGAAGGGAAGTATGGCACATATATGGTGGGATTGTCCTAAAATACAGATGTTCTGGCAGGATATTATACAAGTTATACAGGAAATTCTGGGGATCGCTATGCAAAAAGAGCCATGAGGATGTCTGTTCTATGGATCAGAAATACCAGTGAAACAATACAAAAACAATATACTATATTATTAGTGCGGCCAAGGGACTTATCCCCAAATTCTGGCAGGTACTGGATTCCCCAACATTGAGGGACTGAATTGATAGAGTTGACTATACAAATAAGATGGAAGAGCTATACCACATAGATGAAGATGAAATTGAAAAGTTTAGAAAGGAATGGGTTAGTTGGTATGAGTTTAAGGCATCAAAAAATATCTGGATGTGGTGGGAGCCTCAGTTGGATTGATGTAGGAGAATTGAACTGAAGACTTAGAAAATAGGAGAGAGGATTAAAGTAAATAGATCTAGTGATGTATAGGAAGGGATGGGAAGACTTGGACAGAAATACATGGACCTTGGGAATTGGGTGGGATTTGGGGGGAGGTGGGGAGGATGGGGGAACATAGGGGAATGGTTTGTATTTCTTATGTGATAACGATGAAAGTGCATGGTTTTAAATATTGGAATGGGAAAAAAAGGAAAAATACTCAATAAAGATATAATAAAAAAAAAGAGGCAAAAGTTAGAATCCAAAATAAAGTCCTGTTGTCATAAATACATGCAATTAAAATGCGACAGAAAAGAGTTCAAGATCAATAAATCCTCCCTCAATTCAGTCATCACTCTAATATGGGATGTAGGGCACTTCAAACCCACAATGGCTAGATAAAGTTTTCTAGAGCATATTCTAGCCATTGGTATCATTCTAGTAGCAAAGGCCAAAAGTCCCAACAACTTTTGCATATCCTTTAACATTACCTTTTTCTTTTGAACAATAGCCATTAATAAACCCAACATTTTTGATATTTTGTCCTTTGGCAGATGGAATTCCATGGCCAAAGTATCAATCGTGACGCCCAAAAATTCTAAACAGGTTGTAGGGTGGACAGTTTTGGCCAAAGCTAAAGGGACATCAAAATGATTGCAAACTGAAAGAATATTCTGCAACAATTTTGAATAGAGAAGAGAATCAGAAGGGCCAAGGAACAAAAAAATCATCCAGATTTTGAATTAATAAAGAAGAGCCAGCCGCATTTGCCACAAACAGGGGCGGACTAATCATTTGAGCACTCGGGCACTGCCCAAGGGCCCAGGATCAGTAGGGGGCCCCATGAGATGCCCCTGGTACCTTTCATTGGCTTTTTCCTAGACTTTTTTGGATGTGGGCGATGACACAGGGGCCCCATGATCCCCTATTGAACGGAGGCCCCATGAGTTGTCAGTCCGCCCCTGGCCACAACTCATTCCAAGAAAGTTGAAAAAGATTCAAAATAAAAGCACGATAGTGAGCATCCCATTGGTAAACACCGATAGAAATAAACTTTCCCTCCAAACTGAAAACCCAAAGAATTGAAACAATATGGTCATAAAGGCAATAGAAAGCAGATTTAATATCTGCCTTCGCCAACAATGCAGACTGTCCCAATTGATTGAGCATGAATACGGCATCTTCAAAAGAAGCATTTTTAACAGAATGCTTCAGGAATTTGATCATTCAGCGACTTGCCCTCCGGATAAAAAAGATAATGGATGAGTCGGTAGGAATTAGATTTCTTTTTAGGTAAAATACCCAGGAGATATCTAGAAATTAGCAAATGGTGTAGAATCAAAAGGACCAGAAATCCTACCCTTCTCTAATTCTTTGAATTTTTTTTTCCTGAACAACAGAAGCTAATTCATATATGGAAGACAGATTGTCAACAAACGAGCAGTCGAAACCATCAAAAGAAGGCAATTGAAAACCATCATGAAAACCTTCAAAGATTAACCGCACCATCAGTTGATCTGCATACAGCTGAAGCCAAGGGGCCATGTTTTCTAGAAACACTGGAGTGCGCCCTTGTAAGAAAGGTGTCCTTCTGTGCAGGCTGACCGGAAGTAGACAATTTTTAAAAACATTTTGTGACAGGATGAGCACCCGCCCAAAAAGCGCATTCATGCATATATCTACAAATGTTAGGCCATTTACATTGGCTAGCATTAAAGGAAAAACAAATTCCTTCTCTATATATGGCAGAAGAACTGGAATTTACAGCAGTTGGTGTGCGTCTGAGAGGAAGCCTCTGCGGGACAGACAAGTTTAACCACAGCTGCGCATCTTTATTACCCCATCTCAATCCTGAATGTACCGAAAATTTATGCGAAAGGATTCATCATATGTAAACCACTAAAATTCTTGTACACCTCCAATATAATGTCAATGTGCTGAAAAAGACCTGAACAAAGTTTGGGAAATTTTTCACACAAAATAATAGCACAAGTAAAAAAAACCTGAAGCCAATTATTAAAAGAGGGAACAGTTTTTTTCTTATCCTCATCAGACTTATCTTTATCAATCCTAAAAACTAAATCCCTATTAAAAGATGATAAAGACAATAAGTCGATAAATTCACCACGCCAAATTTTTTCTTATACAGCACCAGGTAGGTGGAAACCCAAAGGAGACATGATGCAAGGTATAATTTCCTTAAAACTGTTCATAGAGGACATCAAAGGAACCTGCGCTGAATGGGTAACCACCTCTCCAGCCATCTCCCAAGAAGAAGGTATGACAGTAGAATTAATATGGTCCCTCATCTCTGTATTACCAGCCCATACAGTAGCATCCACATCACTGTCACTCTGAGTAGGTAAAGAGTAAGTAGGATAAATGGAAGAAAGGTTTTAGGCAAGTTGAGACAGGGAAGAGGACAAGGAAGAGCAAAAATTACCATGAGCAGACTCACCAGCTCTAGTAGGAAGTGATGTGGGGGCCGGAGCGTGCATCAGCAGTGCTGGATTAGCTGGCACAGAAGGAGGCTGAACCACACTGACAGGAGCAGGCAGGGAAACTGCCGACTACTCCATCTGCACAGCTGTCTGAATGACAGCTAGAACGGTGTCCTGTAGCTGTGGAGACAGGCGGCCAATCATTCTCAAATGCACTCTTGGCTGAAACGCCTATGCAGCGGTCTCTGCCTCTTCTCCAGTCGCACAACCTCATCTGCTCCTCCTCTCAGTGATAAGTGCCGATAACCAGGAACTGAAACCTCAGAGAGATCTTCATCTTCTTTCACCATAAGGGAGTCTTCTGGACCAGCATTGACACACAGGTTGCCACTGCCGTTGCCACCGCAGCTGCCATTCACCACCACCTAATGAAAAAGAAGAAGAGAGGCACCCTCTGAGTGCAATATGCAGGAAATATTTAATGAACCACAATCATAAAACTCACAATGTTAAAATGTTTAAAAAGCCCATCAGTAAAACTGTTTCTGTGTCCTGCAGGGGTCCATCCCGTTGGGTGCTGACAGCTTTAGATGGTGACAGGGTCCTGGGCTGCTGGAGATGGTAGAGGATTTCACGGTCCCATATTGAATGGTGACAGGGCCCCGGGCTGCTGGGGGTGATAGGGAATCCCAGGCTCCATCGTCCAACCGGAACCGAAAGTGCCTGTGACCAGCATGAACCACTAGCGGGGTGGACCTGACATCACAGAGGAAAAGATGCGGTGAACTGAAGGAAGGACAGTGAGAATTCAGACCATATTTTAAGTGACACATTAATGGTTGGAAAATATGACTAAGGTGGAGGTAACTTAGGGTTTTTATCCTTGAAAAAGCAGGGTTCTATTAGAGACCAGATTTTATCTGAGGAAAAGTTCCAGCGGTGTTTGATTTGGTCTAGCACAGATGCTGTATAATAAAAAGAAATGTTTGGCATCTCCATACCTCCATTTGTTCTATGTATAGCCATAATAATAAGTGTGCACCTATGGTGTTAATTCCCCCATACATATTGGGTAATAGATCTTTGTAGGATTTTTAAGTTAGCTGGCAGAAGTCTGTTGTTGCTTGTAGGCACATGGCATCAAAATATTAACAAAAGGAATGTACAGTTCTGTCATTGTAAAGGTGTATTGTATGTAGTACAATTAAGTTGCCAGGTTTTATCTTTGTACAAGTAGCAATGTGGGACATTTTTCAAGCAAATTAGTGGCACAGCTAGACACAAATCAGGCTGCCTCTCACTTAGTAGTTATTCGACAGGTTTACAGTGCCTTTGTCACCTATGCCTCTGAATTCCTGGGCAGCCAGCTATTAGAAATTTGCAAGGTCTGAAACTGTTTTTTTATTGAATATGAGGCATAATTTCATGCTAAACAGACACATGATTAAAAAGTGCTCAGGGTCAGAACCATTTTGTTGCAGTGCAGTTAGGGGTGGAATTTATGACTCAAGCTGAAACCTTGTAATAAATCTTTCCTACAGTCTGACTTACTGTGCCTGTTTAACATTGCCTTGCTGTGTGACAGAATTGATAAATGCCAGCGTATCTTATCTGGAGTATCATAAAGTAGGCTCCTAGGCCTACATTGGACAGTCCACAACCATCAGCTAGACCAAGCTAGACAAGACCAGTGGGTAGTGTGTGGGTAAAACTGACTATGTCCATGCTCTGACATATGTTCCTAGCCGCAGGTAATCTCATGGCGTGCACTTAAATCCAAAAAGTGTTGGTCGCTGACAGCTTGTCATTACAGCCTCTGCTATTCTCATACACCTGTAATTCCAGTGGCAAAAATCCACTGATTGTTTCCACTGGAATCAGATATATGAAAGTAAGCATCCTTAGGTATTTCACTACTGATGGTCCTTTTGGTATGTTTAGGGTGATGACTATTTGCTGTTATTAGATTACACTATATGTTATCTTTCTGTGCAACTATATGATCAGTTTTATTTCTTCATTAACCACTTGCCTACCAGGCACTTATACCCCCTTCCTTACCAGGCCAATTTTCAGCTTTCAGCGCTGCCGCACTTTGATTGACAATTGCGCGGTCATGCAACATTGTACCCATATGAAATTTTGATCATTTTTTTCTCACAAATAGAGCTTTCTTTTGGTGGTATTTAATCGCCACTGGGCACTTTACTTTTTGCGCTATAAATTAAAAAATGTGCAAAAAATTTGAAAAAAAAAAAAGTTTATTTGTTTCTTTTATAAAATTTTTCAAACAGGTATTTTTTCTCCTTCACTGATTTGCGTTGATGAGGCGGCACTGATGGGCACTGATAGGCAGCACTAAAGGGCACTGATAGGCAGTACTAATGAGGTGGCACGGATAGGCGGCACTGATAGACAGCACTAATTAGGGGTCACGGATAGGCGGCACTGATATGCAGCACTGATAGGCGGCACTGATAGGTGACACTGATGATGGGTACTGATAGACGGCACTGACTGGCATCACTTCTGGGCACTGACTGGCGGCACTGACTGGCACAACCCCTGGGCACTGACTGGTGGCACTGACTGGCAGCACTGCTGGGCTGCACTGGTGGGTGGCACTGGTGGGCAGCACTGGTGGGTGGGCACAGGTGGGTGGCACTGGTGGGCACAGGTGGGTGGCACTGGTGGGCACAGGTGGGTGGGCACAGGTGGGTGGCACTGCTGGGCACATGTAGGTGGCACTTCTGGGCACAGGTAGGTGGCACTGCAGAGTGGCACAGGTGGGTGCACTGCTGGGCACAGGTGGGGGCACTGCTGGGCACAGGTGGGGGCACTGCTGGGAACAGGTGGGCGGGGCTAGTGGGCGCACTGCTGGGCGGAACTTGCGGGTGTCACTGCTGGGCACCGATCATCAGGGCACTGATCATCAGTGCCCTGATGATCGGTGCCGATCCCCGCTCTGACAACTGCCGGTTCTCGGCAGTACTTTCCTCACGATCTGACAGCGTGAGGAAAGTGCAGCCGAGAACCGGCACTTGCATTTCCCTGTGATCAGCGTGTCATTGGACACCGCTGATCACGTGGTAAAAGGCCGGTGGGATCGGCCTTTCACCACATCAAGTGATCAGCTGTGTCCGTAGGACACAGCGATCACGGAGATCGCCGGGTGCGCGCCCCCTGGGGCGCGCAGGAGAGCGCGTTCTGGGAGGACGTCATATGACGTCCACTCAGAACTGGCCGGCCGCGGTGAAGCCGTCATTCGGCTATGCGCGGTCGGCAAGAGGTTAAACTTCAAAATTAGGTAAAAAATATAATTCTTTGTAAACTATAATTGTATCTAAAAACCACATTCATAAAATTCTAATTTATTTTATCTAAAAACTACTTGAATTTTTACCTGTACCACTCCACAGAAATACTACATCATATTATTTGTTTATCAGAGTCTATTAAACTCTCAACTGAGAATAACCAGTATTCCCATCAACCAAAATACAGGATTGTACACGATGGTGCATTATTAGTGTCTTTAGCTGAACCTGGTATTTAGGTATAGGGTTTGAAACCAAAACACAAATGTGTTACACCAGTGGTTCTCAACCTTCCTAATGCCGTGACCCTTTAATACAGTTCCTCATGATGTGGTGACCCCCAACCATAAAATTATTTACCCAGTAATTATAATTCATGAAGTGTCGTTTTACCTCCAATACTGCTGCTTTCAGCACAGTAGCTGCTTTTAACAGAGTAGCTGCTTTCAACACAACAGCTGCTTTCTACACAGTAGCTGCTCTTTACACATTGGAAATATGTGTTTTCTGATGGTCTTAGGGGACCCCTGTGAAAGGGTTGTTCGACCCCCAAAGGGGTCGCGACCCACAGGTTGAGAACCACTGTGTTACACAATAATACAGTATACATTTAGAGTAAATTAAAGTGGCAATAATTTCTGGTTTAAAAAAAAATATGTTCTAATATGCATTTAAAAAAAAAACAAAACAAAAAACCTTCTATTGCTCTCAGCCTCCTTCAAATATCCAAAATCCTTTTTTTTTTTGCTGTGATCCAACCTCTTGTTAATGGGTGGCTACGTTAATTCCCTGTAGTCCCTCTGTAAGTATGAGCATAGACACCCTCACTTTCGCATTCTCGAGGTCGACTAGGGACTATAGACTATGGGGTGTGTAACGTGCATAGAACAGTGCACATGACTGCAACTAATTTGTACTGCTGTTTTCAAATAGGTGAGATGGAAAAGTAGTGGTTCAGGAGTTATCAGAGGATGTTGCAAGGAGGTACAAAAGTAAGAATCAATTTGCTGAAAAATACTTAGAGGACCATTAAGTAGTAGATATGTATAGATTATATTTGAGAAATAATGGCATTGTTTAGTGTCATTTTAACTGTGTTCCTTATGGCTCTCCTATTTAGTGTAATAGCTTTCAGGCCACATCAGTTTGATAAAAAAACACACACACAATGTGTGGCTTAATGTTTTCCAAACCACACTGTGAACAACACAAAAGAAATAAAGGTTTCTGTCCTGCAGCAATCATTATCCAAACCCTTACAAGTAACATAAATTATGATTCAGTGAAAGATTTTCTCCTAGCCAAAGTTAGGGGAAAGCAAATACCCTATGGCACTTATAATTGTCTGGTTGCAAACTGACCTTTAACTCCCTTTTAGATGCATATAACATTGATGTATGAACCTATCCCTGAGTGTTACAAATTCCTTTGATTACTGCTTTTACAAATGGGTCATTAAAAAGTCAAGAGGCTATCCTGCCCCCTGTACTCTAAGAGATTCAGAAAAAGAAGCACACTGACTGTTTTTTTAACAGTTCAGCCGGAGAAACAGGGAGGGTCACCAAAACAGAGGAGATAACAAAAGGAGATTCTAATGACATGTGTCTATCCATATAGAACCATCACAAAAAAATAATAATGTGGATAAGAGTTCTCAGACAGTACATCCTGAATTTGTGACTGTAAAACTAAAGCTGGCTATACATAACACAAATTGTGGCTGACTTATAAACTGTCCAAAATTCAAGTTGTGGATGGCCCCGTCAGCACTTTCCCACCCAACATCCTTCATTCTGAAAGAGGAAGGACCCAGATGAAACATTTTTGGACAAACAGCATCCAATCAGATGCAGTCACTGTTTGGATATTTTGATAGGTGTTGACTGTCACAATGCAATATCTGTCAGGGGAGATTCCTCCATCTATGCTGTTTAGTGTGGATGGGGAAATCAATATATTTCTCTTCTTCAGTCCTCAGGGCTGAATGATAGAATTCTTAAGGTGTATGGCCAGCTCTTCTTATTGAGGTTAAGAATGTTAAAGTAAAGAAAGTAAAACATGCATAAAATAACAAATGCATCCCATTTATTGGATATTCATTTATGATATTGCAGTTCACCATGTTTTTCCAGGGTAGTATGGTAGAAATGTAAATAGCCACAAAATAAATCCCTGTCCCTGGAAATGATTTTGAAGTGTTGAATATTATGCATACACCCCTTTACATATACATTGCTAAGCTATAATTGTTAAAGGAAAAATCAATTTTAGTTAAACATTATATACCTGTCAGCTATGAGTCTTTAAAATTGACAATTAATTGAAACAATATCAAGATTTGTAGCATTCTGTACTTTGTGCACAGAACACTCCCAGAAATCTTATAAGATCTGGATGGTCCCCTCTGTCCCTTTACCAACAGAACAATAGCTTTATGGCGAAAATCTTGTGGGCCCAGGTTTTTATGACCAAATTCAGATATTGAACAATACAGAGCCCTGGCACAGGTCATAGTATCTCACCTCTCAGACTCCACCGAGGTCCATATGTACATGGCTCCCTTATTCCTAGTGTGCTTGGGCCCCATCATGCAGCTGAGCCCCACTTGTCTTTGGAGAAGTTAAGATGAGCTATTTGGGTAATGGCCATTGTGCTGTACTTGCAATGTCTCTACTTGCACATTTTATGCTTGCAGTAATAGCAATACACCCTGCAAGGTGCCCCAATCAACCACTGCAAACAAATAGGGAACAGGACCTCCATTTACCTTTAACTGATCCTGACTTTGTTAACCCCACTCATCCACAACCAGGGGCGGACTGACCATTTGGAAACTCGGGCACTGCCCGAGGGCCTGGGGTCAGTAGGGGGCCCAATGAGATGCCCCTGGTACCTTTTTTGCATAGGCTTTTTTGAGTTTGGGCAAGGACACAGGGGCCCCATGATCCCCTATTGTCCGGGGGCCCCATGAGTTGTCATTCCGCCCCTGTCCGCAACATGTGTACCATCTTTCCAGATTATCCTGTATTTTGTTATTTAAAATGTCCAGGCCAATATCAGAAAGTTGCACACCATCCCCTCCTACTTCCAGCATGAAAGAGGATCGCAGATGGGAGCAATACTCATTGTAATGCTTTAGTCTGCCATGCATCAAGAGAACACAAAAAGGTAAGAATCTGCAATGGAGCTTACTTCACTTCTTTTGGAAATGGTAGACAGAAGCTGAACATTCAGCCAGACCCAATTAAATCAATTAAGACCTTTCAGTAGTCAGAAAACCATCTAGCAGGCAGACTGAAACCTGTCTAGCAGGGAGACGGAATACTCTTTTTAAATATCTGCCCACAGTAGACGCAATTGTAGGAGCAATGCCAGATATGGTCCCTATGTGGCGCACAAGTGCAGGCTTTGTCTCGTTTGCATTTGTGTGCCAGATGAGAAAACTCAGGTGTGCTTTGTTTTA
Source organism: Staurois parvus (assembly GCF_062004578.1). Taxonomy (NCBI): domain Eukaryota; kingdom Metazoa; phylum Chordata; class Amphibia; order Anura; family Ranidae; genus Staurois; species Staurois parvus. The sequence goes on along the minus strand of NW_028318039.1, from coordinate 12,931,733 downwards.
ATGGCTTTTTAGGTTTTTGTTCTGTGTTTTCTGCTATTATTCTTGCCTCCATTAATTTTCTTTCCGTTTTTTCTCCAAAAATGTTCGGCCAACTAATGCATTTCCTAATGAATGTTACAAAGTCATACATCCTATTTTTGAATGTCAAACATTTTCAAACTTATACAGTGAAGGAAATAAGTATTTGTTCTCCTGCTGATTTTGAATTATTGCCCACTCACTAAGAAATGATCAGTCTAAAAATCGAATGGTAGGTTTATTGTAATACTGAGAGACAGAATAGCAACAAATAATTCAAAAGAAATACATGTCTAACTAATTATTCACTGATTTGCATGTTCATGAGGGAAATAATTTTTTTTTCCCTTTCATTCAGCAGGATGTCTGGCTACCAGGTGTCTTTCATATAGGTAACAAGCTGAGATTAGAAGCCAGACCCAATTAAATCAATTAAGACCTTTCAGTAGTCAGAAAACCATCTTGCAGGCAGACTGAAATCTGTCTAGCAGGTAGACGGAATACTCTTTTTAAATATCTGCCCACAGTAGACGCAATTGTAGGAGCAATACTGGATACAGTCCCTAGGTGGCGCACAAGCGTGAGCCTTGTCCCATTTGCATTTATTTGTGTGCCAGTTGAGAAAACTCATATGTGCTTTGTTTTAATGGCTTTTTAGTTTTTTTCTGTGTTTTCTGTTATTATTCTTACCTCTATTAATTTTCTTTATTATTTTCTCCAAAAATGATGGGCCAACTAAATGCATTTCCTAATGAATGTTACAAAGTCATACATCCAATTTTCTAATGTCAAACATTTTCAAACTTATACAGTATCTCAAATAGTTTGAATTTCTAGTTCTAATTTCCCAATCTAATTATATATCTTCATTCTCTTTAATCATGTTACTATTGTACATTCCAGCTCAAACTTTGTCTGTTACAGTGGCTTAGTAGTTAGCACTCATGACTTGCAGCAGGTTGGTCATGGGTTCTATTCCCAGTCATGGCAGCACCTATCTGGATTTTGCATGCTTTCTCTGTTTAAAAGAAAGAATTGCCGGCAATGAAAAATTCATAAAAAACGGCTTGGGGTCATTCATACCAGACCCTTATCTGAGCATGCAGGTCAGGAAAGGGAGGGGGATGAGCGAGCACCCCCCCTCCTGAACCATACCAGGCCACATGCCCTCAACATGGGGGGCCCCCCCAAAGCACCCTGTCCCCATGTAAATGAGTATGGGGTACATGGTACCGCTACTTATTCACAAAAAAAAATGTAGTGTAAAAAAAGACAGGAGACGGTCTTTGACAAGTCCTTTATTAAAAGAAAGAAAATAAAAGAATGTCTCCCGAAGTAGATCCAATGTCAATCACAATGCCCGCAGCCGGAAAAAAGAAAAAAAAAGAAGGCTCCGCTCCTGGCCATCTGACTGCTCTTCTGGTTTGACAGTTCTTAAATATGTAAGGGGTGGGGCCACCCAGTGACATCACCCATGTGACCCCGCCCCATGTGGCATCATCTACCGGGGCATGCTGGGTCACTGATGTCACATGGGGTGGGCTCACATGCGTGATGGCCCCGCTCTTTATATATTTAAGAACTGTCAAGCCAACAGAGAGGCAGATGGCCGGGAGCCATCGTTGGGAGTGAAGCCTTTTTTTAAATTCTTTTTTCGGGTCGGCGGCAGACATCGTAATTGACATTGGATCTACTGTGGGGGACATTCTTTTAGTTTTTTCTTTTAATAAAGGACTTGTAAAAGACTGTGTCCTGTCTTTTTTCATACTACACTTTTTGTTTTTTGTGAATGTGTAGCGGTACCATGTACCCCTAACTCATTCACATGGAGGGGTGGGATATTTGGGCCCCCTTGCTAAAGGGAGGCTTCCAGATTCCGATAAGCCCCCCGCCCACAGTCCCCCACAACCACAGCCCAGGGTTGTAGGGAAGAGGCTCTTGTCCCCATCAACATGGGGGCAAGGTGCTTTGGGGGTGAGGTCATGTGGCCTGGTATGGTTCAGGAGGGGGGGTGCTCGTGTGTTCCCCCCATTTCCTGACCTGCCAGGCTGCATGCTTGGATAAGGGTCTGGTATGGATATTTGGGGGAGACTCCACACCATTTCCCTATTAATTTTGGCATGGGGCTTACTCTCAAAATCCATACCAGACCCAAAGGGGTTTATTTACTAAAGCTGGAGAGTCCAAAATCAGACTCCCTTCTGCATAGAAACCAATCAGCTTCCAGGTTTCATTGCCAAAGCTTCATTGAACAAGCTGAGGTTAGAAGCTGATTGGTTTCTATGCAGAAGGGAGTTTGATTTTGGACTCTCCAGCTTTAGTAAATAAACCCCAAATTGTCTTCCAGAAGACTCCACACAGAGATTTACTATTAAACACCATCTAAAAGAAAAGTGCCCACGGTAGATGGTTAAATTTTGTTATGCACATGCGCATTTCTAGCAGTGCATAGACGTTGGAAAGACATCTATTTATTGACAATCATGAATTCCCTAAAAAAATCTATTTTTTACCCACTGAAATTTTTTTATAAAAGGAATATATTCTTTAAAATGAAGTCCAGATACTTAGGAAAGCAAATTTCAATGTGAACATGTTTCTGCAGTGATTTTTTGTTCCTTTAGACGTGCTTCTAGTACTTCTGCTTTTTTAGATGGATTCCTTTATTGTGTCCATTAGTAAATTCGCTTTCGCATCTATTTGTTAGACGCTTTCTTTAGTAAATGTCTTTGCTGTCTAAAAGTAGATGGCTTCCAATGAAAAGTAGACTTCAGCCTACGTCAATGCGCCTAGATGCCATGTAAGCACTTTAGTAAATCAGGCCCACTGTGTTTGTTTCATATAATAATTTTTTCAATTGTGAACATCTTTGAAGCTTTTTCTATTACTTTTGGCTAGTTTATGGTGCCAGTTATTAAAAATCATATTTGCCATGTAAATTAGAATATCTTACCCAGCCTGGTGCAATATGAATTGGGGTTATAATAGATTTGTCAGCATTTCTATGCTTTGAAGTGTAGAAAAGATGATTACTAATGTATCTGTTATAGGGAGCTTTTGCTATATCCAGCAGTTTTAAATTATAGCACTTATTTCCATTTATTCAAAAGTTCTCCTTATATATTCATTCATACTATTCACAATACATGTGTATTTTAAACACGGCACACATTAAGAGCAAGTAAAATGTAAAAGGTCTTATATTAGTGTCCAAGCTGGCTACTTTTGTTCACGCATTATTACTAATATGAAATCAAAGGAAATATAAAATGAGAACCAGAATACAGAGTACAATGTAATACAAGTAGAGATAGTGATAAAATAAGTTCTTCCCTGCAGTGTAGCAGAATGTGTAGAAATACTTATTTAGTATGATTTGCGATAAACTGCTCAGTAATGTTGCACAGTATGAAGGACTGAAATGAGTCTCCATCCCCTGCAGTGTTCATTTCTATACAAATCAAAAAGATAGGATATATTATATAGAGGGTACTGCACAGAGAGGAGATTTTTTTTAAGTCCAACTTCCTATGATTCTGATTGATTAATAAATTAAAAACAAAATAGAAACAACATCCAATAAACTAAAAACAACATCCAATCAGTTACATTTTAGATACTGTAACATAGTGTTTCTCACCTTTGTATTATGTATATTTCTAAAAAAAAGGAAATGTTTAGCAAGGAGTTGGTTTGTGGCAGTTTAATATAGTAAGTATAAATCAAAAATGTTACAGCTTGAATCGAAATAAATAAGTACTGCTTAAACGTATTAGTAAAAAAAAATAACAACTTGTGTCTTCATGTTTCTGTTATCGTTTCCTGCTGTACTCCCAATGATGCAGATCTCCTGCAGACTCTTTCAGTCATTTCCTGTTAGTACGCATTCAAGTAATGGCAGCATAGCATTGTTAAGGGTAGGTATCTTGATGATGACAAGAGTGTGTCATGCTTATGTAATGTGAATTGAAATAACCATTTGTAGCATCTTCATTAAGGTAAAATTGCAGAAGCACAAGTGGCAGATCGGGACAGAGCATTGTCACCCGATAACTGAAAGTGCCTAAACAAGGACTTTTATGGCAGCATCACCAGGTATTATTTTTATGAAAGCTTTACATTTACATATATTGAAAATTACTTTTTACATTTACATTAACACGTTGAAATGGGATCTTAGTAATTGGGCTTATATATACATGTACATAAACTTTAAAAAGTAGAATTTATTTTTTGGATGTAGGAGGTCAGGACCTGATATAGCACTGAATGGATTTTTTGTTCATTGCCAATTGAGCTGCTTAAGCAAAAGTTGTTGGGGAAAAATGCGATTTTTTAATTATTTAGAGTGTTTTTTTGTGAAGTATTAAGGTAGTTTGTTTTCTATTTTTGATAGCATTTTGTGTATTCTTAAATTACATTTTTATTTTACACTGCCTATATTATATTTCTGTGAAAACAAATAACATAAATAATGGAGTGAATGAGGGGACTTTTGGCATAAGGACAGGTGCAAGATAATTAAAAGGAGGTTCTAGAGTATATCCTTCAGAGCTATTGATAGCTTCAGAGCTATTGCACCATTATACCCTTAAAAACCATCAAAGAATGTTACCTTCCTTAATGACTCCAAAGCATTTTGCCAGATCTGCTGATTTTAACAAAAAATTTTAGTTATGTAATTTGCTTAAAATGTTGCTTTAGAATATTTAATATTTGCATATCCTGATGGTTTTTACATTGAAGAGGATGTCCTTCTGCTTGCGTTTGTATCAAATTCAATGTCTTACTGTCCAGGGACAGCATACAGCTGCTGCTGCATCTAAGGGTGAATACTTTTATTCTAAAATGATAGAGTATGCCTGGGAAAGCCTATTTAATTGTTTATACAAACATTGCTTTTAACTTTTAAAGACTTTTGCAGCAGTATCAGCATCAATTTATCAGCTTCGGATTTGGGGTGGAGAAAGATGTTTTTTGCAAGCGAGTAGCAAGCCTCTGTTGAATTATTTCATTAAGAATAGATTTGCTCTGAATTGTATTTTCTGGGTTTTATAAGTAACACATTTTAGTATCGCTTAGCAATCAAGAGCCTGTACATTTCACTCCAGCAATTTGCTGTCTTCAATAGAGCTTCCTGAAGTGCCATTTGTCTGTTATATAATCTCAATTGCACTCTCCTGTGCTCAAACATAATATCATACTGCCTCCTTACAAAAGAGCTATTTTGCCTTTTTTTTAATAATATATTGATTTTGCTTTTTATTCATGGAAGTTATTGATTCCCATCTAAAAATTGCATATTATAAATTTGTGTTTTGTATACAAAACTAACATGCAGATAGATTTTTAGAGTGTTAAAGGTATGACAAAAACAGGCAATCCTCGTTGCATAATAATTAGGGTCCAAGTATCACATACATAATGTTAAAGTGTATTTCTTTAATTTGTTCTCTTTTTTTTTTTTTTTGAAGGAGTGTGGCATAGTTTCATAAGCTCACTTGATAAGCCAACAAAACCATTTCTGCTCCAGAAGATTTTACCCCCTTCATGACCAGGGTATTTTTTGTTATTCACCACTGTGCTATTTTAATTGTCAATTATGCGGTCATGCAACACTGTACCCGCATTAAATTTATATCAATTGCTTCCCTCAAATAGAGATTTCTTTTGGTGGTATTTGATCACCACTGGGTTTTCTATATTGTATTATATAAACAAAAAAGGAGTTAACATCTAGGGGCAATCAAAGGGTTACCTGTGTGCTTAACATGTGTAATGTATGAAAAAAAGAATCACACATTTCACTGTGTGCTTCTTTTTCTACTAGATGTGACTGTGTTATCTCTCTGCTTTGCAGGGAAAATAAACACCCATATTGCTGTTCTGAGCCCTGTGTTGTTCGTCCAACAAATTGCTAAGCCGATCAGCAGGTCCCAGCCATAAATCATTGACCGGGACCTGCTGATCGGCTTGCTCTGTAGCAGATGTCTGCTTCCCCTACCCAAAAATGCTAGACCGTGTACATGTACGTGATCTGGCACAGCGGGGCCGCTCTGCCGCAGTAAAACTGAGGTAGGCAGTACACAAGTAGTTAAACAATCTCGGCATCATCCCTTATCAAGGCATGCATTCCTAGAATGTCGCTGGCTGCTCTATGAATATAAAGAACTGCGGTTCAAAAAGGAACTTATTCTAAAACAAAAGCTGCTATCCAATCTTTGATGTAAAGCACCAAAATAAAATAATGTAAAAAATAAACAGTGCTACCCTGCTCCTAACAATTCATAAACTAAATGATCCTTAGCATCGTTATCACTGTAAACATACAAAGGGTGTCCAAGTCAAACCAGGACTTTTAATTTTATAGGTATAAAAAGGGATGCCAGCTTAGTGGTACTACATGCAGTAGTAAGTGGCAAGAATGCAGCCAGAGAGAAGGAGAAATTATTGCTTTTACAGCCTTTATGGGTGTAAAAGCAATCAATGTAAAAAAAGAGAAAAAAATCTTCATCACCCCCCACAAGTAGTACAGTGTCACTATGGTGACACTGTACTGCTAGGGTGACAGTATGTTAAAAAATAAAACATAAATAATAATGTAAAAAAATAAAATTAAAATGTAAAAAAAGTTTTGAAAACTTATAATTTTTTTTTCCAAAAACAATTTTTATTGAGAAAAGAGGCACAATGATAACATGTACAGGTTACATTTAGATCATGGATAGTCTCAGCAAATGTAAGTATCCCCTGTCAGGATATACTGTACATCTGAAGTATACACAGTTTCATCACATAACAATGCTGAAAACAATAATAAACGAAAAACAAAATCCAAACAAAAACAGACAGGAAAGATGATGTGAACATAACAATTGGGTACATGAATCAGCAAATCATCATATAGTCCCTTTATTTACAGAATGCAATGCAATGCATGGTGGAAAGATGGTTATATCAATGGGTTATTGGATGTCCACCCCTGGGGGTGGAAGCTTAAGAACTATTTGTACCTGTGGGTCTTCCGGTAATTGAAGTTCACCTAAACACAAAGAAGTGGGAAGGTAATGGTAAGAGTGTAGGATAGAGAGAGTGAGAAAAAAGAAGGGGAGAGGATTGAAAGAGAAAAGTAAAAAAAAGAGGGGGGGAGAAAGGGGTTTGGCTGCAACTGCTCCAGGTCAAGCTGTTCATGGTAATCAGAGTAACAGTCAGAGGTCCTGTATGTCAATCTTGGTTGGCATGTGTGGTATTCCAAGATATATGTCAGTCCCATCCAGTATCTGGGCTTTGCTCAAGTGGATGAAGGGGTGGGGTCGTGCAGCAATTGGTGATAAGCGTCTGTTATTTTAAAATGACTCCAATATGCTCACATTTTCCTGAATCTCTCGGGGGGAGTCTTTTGCTACAGAGATGAGTTCCTCCATTTCGGAAACTTTGTTTATGCGAGCAAACCATTCCCGGACTGAGGGAATGAGTGTTGAGTGCCAATGTATTGGGATGCACTGCTTGGCAGCATTCACCATATGCATAGTGAGTGACTTGCAGTACGTTTTAAAGGAGAGCGAAGAGTGATGTAGTAAGAATTGCGCAGGAGATAGGTCTAGGGAGTAAGTTGTTACTTGAGCAATTATTGATTGTATTTATAATTTTTGGTTATAAACTAATTTGGGTTATTTTTTTTTTTTGCTAAAAAGATAACTGATTACATTTTGCGCAAGATTTAAGATGAAATATTATTTATTTGCAAAATTTTATAAGAAAAACACTTTTTTTCAAAATGTTTGGACTTTTTCATTTATATAGCAAAAAAATAAAAATACCAGTAGTGAATAAAAATGCTAAAAAAATTCATATGGGTACAGCGTTGCATGACCGCGCAATTGTCATTCAAAGTGTGATAGCACTGAAAGCTGAAAATTGGCCTGGACAGGAAGGGGGTGAAAGTGTTTTTCGGACTTGAAGTGGTTAATATTGGCCTCCACCTTTTTTAATTTAATCTGCCCTAATTTTATGATTAATTCCAACAATCTCCCTTCACACCAATTAAAGAATGTTACCCATTCCTCCATAAAGGTCTTTTTCTGTGACACCATCATTGGCAGAGATATCACACCTTAGTCTCCTAGGTGTAATTTTCTCTTTACTGTATTGTTTCAAAGTGTTCACGTCCCACCAAATATTTATCTGTTTCTCTATGCTACATATCTCATAGAGAGACACCCCAGTAAAAGACATGCCCCATCTACTTGTCCTTGTTGTTTAGTTATTTGCAACTATTTGTTTTCATGCCAATCTATTGAGCCCTGTGCAGTGGCAATGTTCACTGCCCACTAGTGAAGGTAGAAATGGAAAAATCACAAATTAATTTAACATCTACATTACTTTTTCCATGAAGAACTGTCTGACCTTCGGAGCATATTTAATGAATCTAGGCAAATATAATTGATGAATTGACTGATTATCCGTAGTTTAATATATATATATATAATTTGTATATATGGTATTTATACTTTATAGGTATTCTGTATATATGTAAAATGTACATTGCCGATTTGTCCGTTTTTAAATTTGCTTTGCCCATCATTAGTGGTAATGTGAAGAAATATTGACTTTCTGTAAGCTTGAATAAGTCTGACCATTCTCCTTTGACCCCTCAAAAGGTTTTTTCACCCATAGAAATGCCTGTCATTCAATGTTTTTGTAGCTATTATCTATACATTATAGAGACAGTTATGCATGAAAATTCCAGGAGGTCAACAGGTTGTGAGATGCTGCAACCATCACCTCTGGCACCAACAATGATTCACAGTCAAAGCTGCTTTGATTATGCATATTCCCTATTGTATGTTTGATCCACCTACTGAACATAGCTACATGCTTTTTGTATTGATATGCAGCCACATGATTCAGTATTTGTTTATTTGAATTGCTGAGTGGGTATCCACAATAAGGTCACCATGTAGTGTAAATACATACACACACATTTACACAATATCCATTAGGTAACACTGTGAGATATATTTTACATTTATTTTAGTATTAACTCCACTCTGCACTAGTTAAACAATATAGAGAGGTCTTCTCTAACTATATTTTCAAAGCATACCCTTGTCTGTCTCAGGTGTTAGCCTCGGTCACGTCATATCTAATGATCTGTCTATTTTTAATGAACTAAACATTGGATTGCAGTTAATATTAAAAAAGAGAGAATCTAAACCTTTGAAAAGATCTCTGATAAATGGTTTTGAGTTATTTGAGTTCACTGCACATATTGAGTTTGTTCTTTAATGTAGCAAATCATTTCTACTTCATCTATGTTTCTCTGCATGCTTACTACTCATGGCTGAGCATGCATGACTTGTGCAAACACATAAAATACCTTCAACCTCAATATACTGTACATTTTGTATAGCTTTAGATACAATACTAATACTACTACTAATTATTGTTGTTATTATTATTATTATTCACTATCACCCTGTCCTCCACTAAGCTGCCAGCACCTAATACAAACATATTTTCAAAAGCTAAAAAACAAACTATATTGCAGCACTATCCCATACTAAAACAATAAATAAAAATATATACAGTATGTGGTATAACTAACTCTAACTCTAGGGATCCCAGAAACATCATAGGCAATATACAGTATATAGTATGGTAATAATCATATATGGTCAATAATGTCAGCAAGCATCCCTGGTCTGTTTGATGGCATCCAGCATTCAGATTGAGAGCTGGTTTTAAATTGCCAGCAAATAACATTTTTCTTCTGGTTCCTATTTAAAAACAAATGGCATACAGATCCTTTCAAAGGTCTCACAAAATATTGTGTGGACCATTGCAGTGGTCTGTGTGCTGTTTTCTTGTTTTTTTTTTCAAAGGAACCATTGGTTTATCCCTAATTAGTAGAGACATGATGGGGATGCCTGTTATCCCCAATTGCTATTTACACTCTCATTTAAACTTTTGGCAATGGGTTTTCAAACTTAAACTACTGTAAAAGGCATTCCTTGTGGTGTCAAGGGACTAATCAAGGAAAAACGGCAACTTTTGCCAGTACTCAACATGAATACATTGTGTGTGCTCCCATGCACATTGGCGCAGGAAATGACATGTGGGAATGATGGCGTGAACTGGCACATGTGTGGTGGCATGTGCAGGGTGTAATCGTTTCTGGCATCTATTGGCCTTTAAAAGGGTGATTATCAGCCCCCCTGTGTTACTGTGTATGCTTTTATTGGATTTCCTGCTATCTACCTGGTTTCTCTTTGACCTGTCTTGTTTCCACTCCTGGCTCTGACCCCTGGCTTGTTCTACTGACTCTGCTGCTGCCAGATTGTGTATGACCTCAGCTTGTTCCTGATCCTGCCACTGCTCTTGACTGACCTTCAGTGAATGACCTCTGGCCTAGCTCCTGACTATGCTTCCTGTCTTTCCCTGCTGCCAAAATCTGCCTGCTACTTCTGGGAAACACCTGCCCTGCAGTTGACCCTGCAAGTCTCACTCACATCAGATGGTCATTGTCTCAGCTCTCCAGGCTACAGCTGCTGGCAACCTGTGATTCTTTGGGCACTGTGCCTCCTGTCGTCACCTTGAGGGGTGCTCTGCATTCAGCCACAAGGGAAGGCCTCTCTGGCCTCTGAGCAGGTACGTGGTCAGATCGAACAATCCACAAACATGGATTCTTTACAGATCACATACTAATGTTCATATTAGAGAACTGAAAAGAATAGGCGCTGTGGAAAATGCTCTCAGTCAAGCACCTTAATGAAGGTGCATCTTTAATAAGTGAGATAGAGTAGCAAATATAATAAAATTTGACCAGCCTGAAGTGAACAATGTGACTCCAAAGGATGGTCCGTCTGCTCTGAAGGGAGCTGAGATCAGAGAATGCTCCTGTCGGCTTCAAATCACGTGGTGTCAGCGTACCGGCATCCAGAGTGGCGTCATCACGTCAAGCAAAGGGCAGAAGGCAGTGTCCGGCGTCGACTTCAGCTTTGAGCATATGCAGGGTTACCAAGACAACATGTTTCATTACGCTTTGTCAAGTCTCCATGTTCATATTATACCCTACAGCTACACAATTTATTTCTAAAGTTCTAACAGAGATTTAAAGATTTCTGGATTGCAGGTAAAAGCTCTAAATCCAAAACCCCTACATGGGTGATTCCTTAGAATCACATTTTGACTTTCTCCCTTATTTCGGTATTTGTCTTTCTCCTGAGGTACATTCCATTTATATCCTCATATATTCAAATGTCTTTTAGATGTCCAGAGATGGTCAGTTATGACCCTCCCTGGTTTGGCTGATTCTCAGATATAAAGATAAATCTTTCACCAAAGATTCTATATCTTTTTAGGAATCCATGTTTCCAATTGATTGGAAACACCTGGACCGGTTCAAAATTGCTTTGATACAATTTATTTTGTGATCAAAGGGCCATTGAGTGAATAAGACTATATTACATGTACCAAAGACTGCTGGAGGCAGTTTACCACAACTGAAAAATATTACCAAGCTGCACAGTTGGCTCTAATGGCACTATGCCATGTGTGAAAAGGGGTTCCTTAGTGGGTCCAACTGGAGGCTTTTGCAAACCATATATGGTGGAGACCCTTATGTTATTTATACTAAGATCTAGACTACTAATTTCTCCCAGTCTTTTTTCACACTCCCTGGCATTGTGGAAGAGAAAAAAAGATAAATAGGGGTTAGATTCTCCCTTGACACCAATTTCTTGGAATTCTAGTTTTAGCCCAGAAATGTGTCAATGATCATATCCATGGTGGATTATTAAAGGACTCTTCAGAATCAGAGACTTTCATTACTAGCAATGGAGTGTGAGATAGATCTTACTTTACAAACACCAACTCCCCATATCAGAACAGTTTGGTTTCAAGCAGATAACATTTTTCCATTATGACAAATTGCAAGGCACTTAGCAGTCAATGGGACTCCCTTTGTAAATGTAGCTGTAAAAAACATATCTACGGTGAAAGGCCACATTTCAACAATCTATAGACAACCCAAAAATTGTCCTTCATGACACTTTGTAGAAACAGATTTAAACAAGACCTTTGAACTTTCTAAGTAGCACAACTTTATATATAATACCCAAAATACCCAAAGTCTCATTTAACATAACCATAAGAGCAAACTATAAATTAGATATAGATTAAAAAAATCTAAATTGAAGCCAGAGATCATCAATATGCTTTTGTGACTACTCATTTGGGGCCACCATGTTTCACAAATTGTGGCTGTGCCCAAATGTTCAGAGTTTTGTACTAGAGTTTATGTCCTTATCTACACTGTAACCTTGGTTATTTAAAATAAAATCCCCTAAAGAGGCCCTGTCCCCCCAATATTCCAAAGGGATCAAGTAAATTATTGTTGTACTGTATATGTTTCTATCTTCTAGAATAGTTGTTCATAAAAGCTGGCAAAAATCAGTGATTTCTTTGAACTTAGTTATAAACAAATTTAACTGGATCATGGTAAATGATGGGTTCTAGCATTTCAAATAACTCACAGACCAAATGTGAAGCTGTTTGAAGCCATATATTTACATAGTTACATAGATAGTCTGGTTAAAAAAGCCACAAAGCCATCCAGTTAAACCAACAGAGAAAGAAAACACACACACACATACAAATAAGTCCTTTCACTGAAAGGATTCTGTGTGTGCACTCACAATCTTGTAAACCTTCAAAAATATTGCAAAAAAGTATTTGTCTTGCTTTGAAAACTGCAGCTTGGCATTGCATGCTATTATTAAGTTTATAATCTAACAGAATACCCAGATCCTTATGAATAATTGACTCCCCCAGTTGCACTTCCCCTAAAGTGTATTTTACATGAATATTTTAGCCCCCAGATGCACTATTTCACATTTGCAAGTTTAAATCTCATTTGCCTATCAAACTGTGGGTTTTAATTACTAAAACTGGAGAGCGCAAAATCTGGTGCAGCTGTGCATGGTAGCCAATCAACTTGTAACTTCAACTTGTTCAGTTAAACTTTGCAAAAAAAAAAACTGGAAGCTGATTGGTTTCTATGCAGAGCTGCGCCCAATTTTGCACTCTCCAGTTTTAGTAATTCAACCCCAGGCTTTTACAGACTGAATTTTATAATATAAACCTTAACTTACACACTAGCTATCTATGGGAACTGTGCCAACTGTGAAAACATTTTTGCAAAATCCAAGTATGCTATAGCCACAGACATTCCTCTGTACAGGGTTTTCTTGTTTATAAAAAAGAAAGTAGATTTATTTGACAACTTTTGTTGTAAATCCATGATGGCTATCACTTATGTAAACATTAACAATAACATATAAAGCCAGTTATAACTCTGTCCCAAATTACATCAACGAACTTGTCTCCAAATATCACCCAAACCGTACTCTCTCCTCCTCGCACAACCTCCTGCTCTCTAGCTCCATTGTCTCCTCCCCATGCTTGTCTCCAGGACTTCTCCAGAGCTTCCCCTATCCTCTGGAATTCTCTACCCCAATTTATCAGACTATTGCCTACTCTGCTCACTTTTAGGCGATCTCTGAAAACCTATCTCTGCAGGGAAGCCTATCCTGCCGTCAGCTAATAATGGAATCTTCTAATCTTCCTAGCATTCCATCCCCCACAGTTGCTACCTTTTGTACCACTAGCCCCTCCCTCCTAGATTGTAAGCTCCGAGGAGCAGGGCCCTCCTATCACTCTTATATTGAACTGTATTGTTACTGTATTGTCTCCCGTTATATTGTAAAGCGCTGAGCAAACTGTTGGCGCTATATAAATCCTGTATAATAATAATAATGTAGAGCCCTCTTAGTGCACCAAGGGGGAGCTAGACCTCAATGGTTAGTCAGGAGCTGGTTAGCAGCTCAGGTGTGATAGCCAGTGGGGGTCTAATTGTGGTCAGGGCTGAGAGACTCTGCAGGCCAACCCCTCTGGATTTTCTCCCTGTTCTGAGGCTTTCAGAGGAGGAGGGCCTTAGAGGCAGTGAGTGGATCTGAGGAATGGCTGATTGCACTCTTGAGGGACCTCAGCCAATCCCCAACAGAATATTTGGCAAGGGGCTGGGGCTCCCTTAAAAGTGTAAGAGCCTGCTCAGTAGCAGGAGAGAGAGGACAGAGTGGAGAGTGGAGTGAGCAGGAACTCAGTAAATCATACCGGGCCCATCAAAAAGTCTTTATGCTGCTGCCCAGGTGGCTCCTAACAAAGACTGTGCCTTGTATGTGCTGCTGAACTCATGTGAAATGTGAGATATACCTGCTGTTCTGCCTACCATCTCCCAGAGCAACAGGGGTAGCTCATCAGGGCATAGACGTCCTTTGGCTGCTCTAAAGGTGGCCACAAACAAAGGCTATGTGACTGCAAAGGACAGTAAAGTGTTCACTGTTTATGTGCTTGCCGTCACCCAGAGCAACCGGGATGGCTCATTGCTGTAAATCAGTCTGTGCGCTGCTGTACAAGTGGTGACAACTAATGACTCTGCTTTAACAGCAAACTGCCTCTTTGCCATGACCGATGGAGTACAAATACTTTATTGTCTTGTGAGAACTGAATTTGGTAACTCTGATGTGACCTTGTATTCAGCAGGGGGAGTGCTCCGTGCCGATGCCTGTGGTGATCATTGTGGCATAGCATTGTTCTCAGCTTTCACTTTACAAGTGCTAGCCAGCAAATTGTTAGTGCCCTGCTAGCAGGATACATCCATTATCCTATTATGCAGTTCAGCTTAATTCGGTAGGGTTAATTCCTTGGCGGGAAAGTTCCTGCACAGCAGTCTGGCTGGCACCATGAGATCACCAGAAGGGGTGTGGCCCCACCCAAAAGCACACCGACCAGCACACCCAAGTTCACACCCAAATGCCTGTCCTTAAAACTGCCCCACCACATGGAGCGAGAGTGTGAGTGGAGAAAGATGGAGGGCATCTTGCCAGTTTACACTAATGTCTATTGCCCTGAGCTGATCCTGGTTGATGTGGGAGTTCGCTTTGAGCATCGAAGTTGCTTTGCTCTGGGAATTATCAAGGGCACTGAAAGATTGCCTGGTTTGTCCTGAGTGCAGAAGGCCAACTGCACTGGTTGAAGCTTAGGCCCAGTGCTGACATTGTGGAGAGCCTCTGAACCGTCTTCAGCCCAGCAACCTGACACTTTGTAGGTACATCGTGGATTTGCAGATGGGATTCTGCACAAAGAGGTCAGAGAGACAGAAAGCCAGAGCATGTCCAGAATCAGCTACATCAAGCAGGGTCGAGTCAGGGGACTGCAACTCCTCTGCCACCTTTGTGGATCGGGTCACACACTGCCATTCCCTTCTTGCCGAAAGATGCCAGAGGGCCAGAGTCTACAGTTACTGTTCAGCAGGAATCAGTCAATGTTTCAGATCAGCCGGCCTCACTTACCTGCCCTGACCTCTCTACTCAGAAGGAGCCTAGCTGCGGGGATGATCAGTCCTCAGGTGAGCCAGTGGAGAGTGTTAGTGGTGGGAGGAAAATTGGGAATTGCCCAGACTACTGGTGAGCTTCGGGCCCCTGGAGATAGAACAGGTGGGATAGAACTAGAACTGGGGAGACACTACAGTTGAGCTGGATTTACAGATAGGATCATCAGAACCTCCATACACACCAGACTCTGCTGGACAATCCTGTCGGTTGGAGCCAGTCAGGATTTCTTTCCATGCCCCACCATTTAAGTCTGCTACTTCACCCTGGAGTAGGACCAGGGTCAGAGACAATGATGTGCAGGAGTAGGTTGTTTGTTCCCCAAAGTCCTGCATACAGCCTGGGTTGGGGTACAAGAGAAACCTGCACTTCTTCTCCTGGCTGCAACGGGAGATGCAAAGGAGAGTAGTGGTAGAAAGGGGCCTGGACTACCCCTATGTCCCTCAAGACATTATGGACTTCGTTGAAGAGTCCTGGACACAATGGGAGGAGGACTTGATCACATGTATGTCCCCAGATATCTGAAAGGGCCTCATATGGAGGGAGCCTGGGCCCGCTTCCAGGACTTTTAGAGAGAATAAAGCAAGGGTTGGGCCATCCATAAAGATCGGGTGGTGGTTTTGAAAGAAGTGCAGCCAAACCAAAGCTATTTTATTCAGTGTCAGACAGCCCAGCCCGTGGAAGTAGTATTGAGACTCTTCAGTGGGCTGTTATTTCATACGGACTATGCCAAACTCTTTTGTGGTTTTTTTCCCAAGTTAGCTGGTCTTGGTTTGTTTTATTTTGCAAAGAGACTGTTGGCATTCCCTTTGTTTGCTTTGGAGGGGCTCCTCCTTAAACAAGGACTCTAAAAAAAGGAATCCAAACAAATATAGTTCTCAATTAGTTGCTATCATGTCTTTTAACATTGATAGACAATCAGAGATAGGACTGTGCTTCTTTCAATTGATTGTATTTTTGTGTGATTCTTTCTTTACTGTTTTGTAGGTCACAGGACAGCTGTCTTCCCTGCATTTGAAGAACAAAGAATCTATTTGCTGATAAAGGGCCTCCTTCTAGGGGGAGATGCTTCATCCCTATGTTAATATTTGTTGGTTTACCCATACAATTATGATACTGCATTCATTGTTCCTGCTGCTAGTGAGTTAACATTAATCAGGATATGCAAATATGCGATTTATGTAAAGGTGTACATATGCAAAATCTCTATTTTTTATACTGACTATTTACATTTGTGTACATATTTAATTCCCCTTCCCAGTTATTGTACCCTTTTCCCCTCCCATTTTTTTTTGTATAGGATGCCCTGCTCCTGGGCTCAGGAGCGATTTTTGTTCTCTTTTGCTCCTAGCCAAAGAGGGCATGGCTGTTTTTAGCATCTATTATATCTCCAGTGCCCATAGATATGACATTATCTTTTAGTAAGAAAAAAGAGTATGAAAGAACCAAAGGATGTACATATCTAACACAAAGGGATTTAGTCATCAGAAAGTGTATGGAAGATAAATATAAATGTATGGAAGTAGAAAATGTGATGATACTTGAACAAAAATGAGCTGCATGGTCAAGTAGCAGAAATAAGCCTTTACTGTTCCAATGCCAAAAAAAGCCCAATAAGGCATAGCAAAATGTTGTCGGGCACATTGTAGGCAGGCTTTTTTGTGGCACTAGTGCAGTAAAGGCTTCTTTCTGGCAACTCGACCATGCAACTCATGTTTGTTCAACTATTGTATTATAATAAATAATAATAAATAAATTATTGTGCTCCTTGAAATAACCACACTGTCCTTTTCCAGAGCAATCTATATTTTTCTTGAGGTTACATGTGGGTTGTCTTTGTATCCCGAACATTTCTTTTGGCAGTTGTAGCTACAATATTTCTTGGTCTACCTGATCTTGGCTTTGTATCAAGAGATCCCCAAATTTTCCACTTCTTAATTAGTTATTGAACAATACTTCAATGGCATATTCAAGGCTTTTGATATCTTTTTATATAATT
This sequence comes from Staurois parvus, assembly GCF_062004578.1. Taxonomy (NCBI): domain Eukaryota; kingdom Metazoa; phylum Chordata; class Amphibia; order Anura; family Ranidae; genus Staurois; species Staurois parvus. The sequence continues at coordinate 12,914,264 of NW_028318039.1, read as the reverse complement.
TTCCATCTTTATAAAGTTCCATTGCCTTATTATGCAGGTCCTTTGAAATTTCTTTTCTGCTTTCTATGGCTCAGTATCTAGCCTGCTCAGTGCATCCAAATGAGAGCTAACAAACTCATTGACTATTTATACACTAATTGAAATTTAAAAGAGCCACAGATGTGGGAAATTAACCTTTAATTGCCATTTTAACCTATGTTTGTCACCTTGTGTGTCTGTACCAAAACTGACCATTCCAGGGTGTGTAAACTTTTGATCAGGACCATTTGGGTGGTTTCTGTTATTATGGTTTAAAAAGGAGCCAAACAACTATGTGATAATAAATGGCTTCATATGATCACTATCGTTAAATAAAAGACAGTTTTTTTTGTCATGATCAGTCATATTTTCAATATCAATACCAAAATGTCATGATTTCTACCAGGGTATGCAAATTTCTGTGCACAACTGTACTTAAAATGATGCCACCACGCAATCTCTCTGCAGGAAAAGTATAGTTTATCTTTCACCCATGGTTTGGGAGAGTTGTTGTGAAGGCAGTTGTTCTCAAGCCAATGGCATCATGGCACCTCATTTGAACAGCAGCTCAAGGATACACAATCTTGCTTTCACTGCTGAACTGGGTCTCCCAATGTTTCTCTAATAATATGTACAGTAGTGCATTTTGTTAAAGCCAGATGTATCTGGCTTCACAATTTGGGGATATTTAAAGTATCTACTGTATTGTGATAATAAACTAGTACAGGAGTGATGAAGTGCTCAAAATTTTTGGCACAGACCACAGGCCAATATCCTTGACAAAATGTTCCTAACTGCAAGATACAGTAATCCCATTTAAATTAGACTGTTGTATAAGATTTTAGTTAAACTTGTCAGATCAGTGATTTATTAGAGTGAATGTCCTAAATCTGCCCACAAAATGTACTGAGGAAGTCACCCTTTCAATGTTGTTGACCCTTCTATTTTACTTATTTTATAAGGAGCTTTTCATTTCAAAAGACCTTCATCCAGTCTCTATGGTACAACCATATAATTAAGCAAAAATTGTAAATGAAAGGAAAGGAGTTGGAAAGAGTCTGGATCATACTTCAAGGGAAAATTAGATATTAGATATTCTGATTACTGTCTGCTGGGGAGTATATTACTTCTACCTATTGATCGTGTACTCTGTGTCCATCAATACAACTCTAATTATTTAACCACCTCATTTGCGGGTCTTCTGCTTAAAAGCCAGCAAATTTGCTGTATGGTAACTACTTTGTTTGCTACTACACAAACCACTAGAAATAAACCATATATGCTGACTATCCACCAAACCAGAAGTTTCGTTACACATTAGTCAGCAGACTGAAACTGTCTATCATATGTTCTATATTTAGCCAAATAACTGTAAACGCGGTTAGGTATACTAGCCTCTTATTTGACACCAGGGGAGTGCTTGGGTATATTATAGACACCCCAAATTTTCTCAAAAACCACCATGTGCCCACTGCAGACCTCTGTCAGTGTTGACTCATACATAATAACATAGCAGCTAAAGGCTCACTGCTGTAACTTGTGAACAGAGGAATTATTCCTCTTCTTGCTTACTCCGTGGGGCTTTACATTAGATCACATAATCTGTCAGAGCCTAGCAGAGGAATCAAGTAGTGGAAGAAAGTCTTTGCCAGCAGTGATCAGTTAGCTGCTGTGTTATCAGGCAGGAACAGTCAGTGGCATACTTGGGGGGCAGGTGTTCTGCACTGGGTACTGTACTTGAGAAGAGTAACAGAGCTGATTGGGGTGCAAAGGTGAGCAGAGGGAGGTGGTTTGGGGTGTCAAGGTGAGAGGAGGGGTGCAGAGATAAGCATATGGGGGGCTTGAGGTGCAAAGATAAGAAGGGCTGTGGAGGTAAGCAGAAAGTGGAGGTTTGGAGGGTAGAGATGAGCAGATTGAAAATATTTTTTCAGTAGTTATCAGGGCGAATTTGGAGTGCAAAGTTGAGAGGCAGTAATTGTGATTCAGAGGTTACAGAGAGTGTGGGGTTGGGTTGCAGAAATGAGCAGAGAGGGGGCTTGGTGGTCAGTGTAAACACCCCTGTTATGTTGGTGGTCAGTGTAATTCTTCCCATTTAATTGGTGATCAATATCAATTTTCCAGTTACATTAGTTGTCAGTGTAAATACCCCTGTTACATTGATGGTGTGTGCAAATCTATCTGAGCAGCCAGTGTAAAATCATATATTGGTGGGAAGTATAAATACCCTTGTTAAAATGGTGCTCAGGGTAAAGTCCCCAATAGTGGACAGTAGTGATGAGCTGAAAATACCTGGGTTTAGCTCATAAGAGGTTTGTGGAACTGTGCTGAAGTTCTCAATGTTACTCCAAACCCTGCTAAAGTCAATAAAAGTCTAATCTTTAATATTGGTCCCAGCCATTTTAAGGCTAATAGGCAATGGATTGTTAAATAAATGGCATGGGGAGCGTGTACTAATGCTTTTTTTTTTAAAGCCCAAAGTCAAACATAAAAAAATGTCAAATTCCAACACAAGAAAAATTCATACCAGACCCAAGCATGCTGGATTGCTGTCTTGTAAATGGAAAGAGAAGTGAATGAAATACATGATGAACAGTTGCGATGGGTAGTGTAGATTTGAGCCCATGATATTGTAAGATCACAGGCTCAAATACTCCTGAATGAAATGTAAAAGATGATAAAAAAAGTGTTAAAAAATAAAAAGATCTATGTGAGAAGGGGCCTTCATAAATGTTTGGGTTAAATACACTTGGTTGCAAGTGTCACATAATTGTCCTGATAAACACAGTTGTTTTTGAATGGCCCTTCTCTCACATATATACAGTGTACATATACAGCATGTGTGTATATATATATCTATATATATCTATATATATATCTATATATATATATATTCACACACACACACTGTATATATACTCACATTTGTATATATACTGTGTATGTATATATATATATATATATATATATATATATATATATATATATATAAAGAAATAGAGTGTTTTATAAACTTTCCTCACATCATGGCCATTTTCTTCTTTCTGTTTGATATCACCACCTCTCAAGTGAAGAGTAGAGCAGGGAGTACGATAATTTAAATAAACGGCCAGTGAGGTGCTTGCATTGCACTTTATTAAACTGGCTGCTTGTACAGAAATCATTGGCAGCTTCACACTGAGCTGAGAATGAAAAGCAGAGAACATCCTCTCCACTCCTCATTACAGCTTATTAAGCTGCTGGACAGTGGAGATAAGCTGCTATAGTGACTACCATGGCTTATCTCAGTTTAATAAACATACAGCTAATGTCTAGTACACATGATCAGAAAATCAGACAAAAAATACAGCTTTCGAAGTGATCGTATGATAATCTGATGGTCAGTATACAGCTTTTGAGAGCCAATCACAACAGTTAATGCAAAATTATGCGAAGGGACAAACATGAACATTTTTTCCTTTTTGATACCAGAATGAAGAATTTTTGTTTAATCAGTACAGTATTCATCTGATAAAAATTGAGCTACCAAGACCATGCATGCTCAGAGACGAAATAATACATTACATAACAGTACAATACATTACATCACTTCTGAAGTTGTATTCTGTAATATGAGAATATTTGTAACTTTAGTATCCTCTTCATTTTTGATATGAGACTAGCATGCAAGCATTCGTCCAATATTCTCATAATGTATACAAGGCTTAAGGCAGTTGTTACTTTAAGCAAAAGGCCAATAGGACAGAAAAAGCAGCACACTTTTAGTTAACAGGAATCTGTCCTGTTTGCTTAACTGTATATATCATACATTGTGATTAGCAGTGATGAGTTAATGTGCCTGCATTTGATTTGTGGGGCAGGTAATAGGATCCTTTTAAAAATCCAAAAATTCTTGACTTGAAATTGAACCCAATTGAAGTCTAAAGAGGTGAATTTGATAATCAGTTCTGACAATCTTTAAGAGTAATAGGCAAGGGAAGGGAAAAAGTACATGCTGAGGTGTACACTGCCACTGCCTCTATCTGATGTGAGGCTTGGATGCAGCTGCTCGGCCATGGAAACTCATTCCAAAAAGCTCTCTACACACTGTTTTTGTGCTAATCTGAAGGCCACATGAAGTTTGGAGGTCTTTAGCTATTGACTCTGCAGACAGTTGGTAACTTCTGCGCACTGTGCATTTCAGCGTGTGCTGACCCCGCTCTGTCATTTTACGTAGCGTACCAATGTTGTTCCCAGTTGCTTCCACTTTTTTATAATACCACCATATAAACCTTCACTAAGCCACATCTAAAAGCTAGTACAGATAGGAAAGCCTACTAATGAGGAGGGGGGGGGGCACACACGGCATGGTGGTAGTAAGTAACAGCTTGTTGATGGTCTGCACTTGACCAATTCATGTTCAGATGCACATGGTGATTTGGGGGACATGGGTTCGGGTACTTCTATTGTGGTCACTACCTAACAGATAAGTGAGCAGCCCCAGATAGGTAGCCCTAATGACACTAAACAATGTACTCACCAAGTTTCAGCACAACCAGGGGGTGTACCTGGCACACCTAAGGGCAATCAACAGAGTAATTTTTTAGACCCTGAAGGGGCAGCTCCAAAGACAAAAGCAGGAAACAACATTGATCAATGCATGATCAGACCTACATAAATAGTAGACAATATAAGATCGACACAGACGATACAAACTTGAACATTATCAACCTTTCACACATGTTCTAATGCAGGCAGAAATCTAAATCTAAATCTCTTTGCTCGAAAAAGTATGTATACATTTCTATTCGATAAGGATAAACAAAAGAAAAAGAGTGACAAGATGGTAATGGACCAATGGAAAAGCTTTTCTGTAAAGGATTTTTGAGCATTAAGAGATTTGATGGAACTCTTACATGAGAACGAGAAATGTGCTCCCACAGAGGATGACACACAGGAAGGGGCATCTGCTGGCCTAAATTTAGCTGATCTGGAAGATCTGGATCCCCCTGGCCTATGAGGAAGAAATCAGATAAATTTCCTCCCTTGCAAACCAATCCTAATATTCAGGCATTTGTAACACAAGTCGTTAAAGAAATTGAAAATTTGCAGATACAACATTTTAATGTAAGCAATCTTTCTGTAGCACAAGTTCAGGCTCTCAAGTATTTATGTACTGACAAAGGGATTATTATTAAACCCTCTGACAAAGGGAAAATATAGTCTTGATGGATGTATCCCAATACAATGATATGTGTTATAAGATCCTGAAAAATGAAGAATGGTACAGACAGATACCTGAAGAAATAGTGGAAAAGTATTGGAAAGATTTTTCAATATTCCTGTTGGAAGCATTACAACAGAGTATTTTGGACAAAGATACATATAGAATGCCAATATTTTATGTGTTGCCTAAAATGCATATAGATTTGAAACAACCGCTGGGTAGACTAATCGTATCAGTGATTGGGGCCCAGAAAAAGCTTGCAAGTCGCTTGGTAGACAACTATTTGCATGCACAGGTAATATCATTGCCTTCATATATGCAGGATACTCCAGATTTGCTCTTATGACTTGAAGGGTTATATGTACCCTTGGGAACTATCTTGGTAGCCATAGACATTGGATCACTATACAGTAATATTCCCCATATGTTCGGCTTCTCAGTGGTGCAAAGTTTTTTAAAGGAGAAGGAACAGAATTCAGGGCCATTTATTCAGTTTGTCCTTGAACAATTGGATTATATACTTACATGGAATGAGTTCACATTCAATGGCTCCCATTACCTCCAGGTGCAGGGGGTTGCAATGGGACATGTTGTGCCTCATCATATGCCAACCTGTACCTGGGGGGATGGGAGTGTACTTTATTTTCTGAGGAGAAATACAGGAGATTTTGGGACTATATATTGATGTGGAGTCACTACATTGATGATGTTGATGTCCTAATGCTATGGACAGGTACAGTTGAAGAATTGATGGAGTTCATGCAGATCCTCAAGGAGAATTAATTTTCAACTTCAGGTTTACTATGAAATACGATTGCCAACAGATATCTTTATTGGATATTCAAATCCTGGTTCAACAGGATGGCCTATTGGAAACAACATTATTTTGTAAAGATACTACAGGCATTACTACTTTACATGCTACAAGTTTACATCTGAAACCTTTGATTAACAGTATCCCATATAGTCAATATTTGAGATAGCGAAGAATTTGTTCAAACGAGACCTTCTTTAAGAGGGAAGTGGATCTCCTTAGAGAAAGACTCTTGGTTAGGAGGTATTCAAAAACTATCTTAAAGAAAGCATGTAGGAGGGCATTAGGCCAGGCTAGAAAACAGTCCCTGTTTAAAAGACAAAGGACTACAGATGGCGATATGGTAAGAATCATTCTTACATACACTTGACAACATCTTTGTATACGCAACATATTGCAGAAACTCTGGTATTTCCTCACTAATGACTCAATTTTAAGCAAATATATTGGGGACAAACCTAATACCTGACCAGTCAAAATTACTTAGGGACAGACTGACTAGAAGCCATTTCCAACAGCATGAGAGGAGGGAGGCAGAGGAGGATGGACAGAGGGGGACATGGAAATGTGAGTCATGTGACTTTTGTAGATGGAGCTTTGAGAATCGTACTATTTGCCCAATGGACAACTACACTCACTGTCGCATCATGTGGACTGTCAAACTTTTGGCATTGTCTACATCATGTTTTGCAAGTGTGGTGCTGTCTATGTGGGCAAAACTAAATGTTCCTTTTGGCGGAGAATTAAGGATCACATCTACTACATTAGTATTAACCTATTATCTACTCCAATAGGACATCATGTGGGATTGTAACATGCATAATCAAACACAATCAATACCATAAAAAATTGTGAACCTATATTATGCAAAATGCATGACTCCAAATTAAAGTGGAAAAATAGTGAAAAGGAGTCCAAATTGTGGCACTACATCACTGTACTCATGCACGTGGATGATGTACGTGAGTAATCACATAAGGGTATCCGTCAAAAGCCAGATTGGAACCTCACCTCCTTGCTTCGCCCCACAGGGGGTCAAAACACTTTTGGATCACTAACACAGATCCTCCATGTAAATGATTCCTCTACTCCTGGATATCTCTCCCCTCAGCGATCTCACTCTCAGGGATGTGCATACAAGTAGCAGAATCCTCGCCAGGTAAATGCATATGGTAAGAGCCAATAACTCAAAAGACATAAATAGAACCTCCCATAGTGTAATACCTTTTATTAAACTTGATAAAAGTACAGAAATCCAAGTATTGCACTCACATTTTGATCCTTAGAAAAACAGCATTTCAGAACCTCATGTTCTGGGTGTATCTGCATGGGTAATTAAATTTGGGTGCAGCAAGATGACGTCCGCGCTGGAAGTGCTTCACTGCGCCTAAATGTTACGTCACTAAAGTCACGTGACTTCCTCAGGGCTCAGAGCCCTAAAATGTTAGTGCAATACTTGGATTTCTGTACTTTTATCAAGTTTAATAAAAGGTATTACACTATTGAAGGTTCTATCTATGTCTTTTGAGATATTGGCTCTTACTATATGCATTTACCTGGCGAGGATTCTGCTACTTATATGCACATCCCTGAGAGTGAGATCGCTGAGGAGAGAGATATCCAGGAGTAGAGGAATCATTTACATGGAGGATCTGTGTTAGTGATTGTCACGGTATAGGGGCCCTGCCAATTATTAATTCTGCTTAATCTTCTCATTAATTCCTTGTGCCAAACATCCCAAGATTTAATTGCTGTATGTCCTCCTTGTCTTCCTGCCAAATGGCCCAAATTCAATTAACGAAGTTTCCCCCTCCCTGTCTCCTTGCTAAATATCCCCAAATTCCATTAAACTATTTCCTCTACCAGGTCCTCTTGATGTCCCCAAAAGCCATTGTCACCTTGGCCCCCTCGCTGTTATCCCCTGTCTCCAGCCTAGTTCTCTCCCCACTTTCAAGTGACCCCCCTCCACCTCTCGTCCTGCCATGCAGGACGAGAGGTGCGGCTTTCACCACCCCTGTAACTAGCTTCTCCTCCTATGGCGTGGCCACAGAGGAGAAGGTAGTGAGGCTCACACCTCTGCGCGGAGATGTGAGAACCTCCTGTGGGGATGTTCCGGGCTGCGGCGTCTGGCTGACGCCACCCCAGCCCTGTCATCCGCAGCGCGGGCACGGGAAGTTCCCGTGCTTGCGGATGTCCTTGGACAAAGGTCGCGCTCATGAGAAGTGTGGCCCGTGTCCAGGGGGCGTGCCTCATTGCCAGGCAATGAGGCACGCCAGCTCCGGCCTGCCCCGGTTGCCAAGACGACCAGAGAGCATCCTGCATCAGCTTAAAAAGCTGATGCTGGGCGTCCCGGTCATCTTCTCCACTGCGCAGCCATCGAGGGAGCCCAGCTGCGGCGGGACCCTCGTGGCTAGACTCTGCCAAAAACCCCAGCCAAGGGAGGGGGGACCGCACCCAAGCCTTGCCTGAGACCCCAGCCTTTGGGAAATTGCCTGACAGCTGCCTGAGACCCCAGCTCAAAGGGAGGAGATTGCCTGCCAGCTGCCTGAGACCCCAGCATAGGGGGGAGATTACCTTCCATCTGCCTGAGACCTCGGTCTAGGGGGGAGATTGCCTGCCAGCTGCCTAAGACCCCAGCTCAAAGGGGGAGACGCACAAGCCAGCCTGCCTGGGACCCCCAGCTCAAAGGGCAGAGACCACTAGCCTATTCCAGACCCCAACAGGTACCTGTGTCTTACTTTCTATCCCTGGGAGACCAGGCACCCTGTCGGATCCATGAGCATATGTTTTCCCTTGTTTTACCTGAACTGTTCCTGGGATGACCCCCTATCCCCTCTGTTGGATTACAATCTGCTACAGAGACTTTTCCTGCACTCTTAGTACTGGACTACAAGTGTTTTAGCACCTCCTTGCTGTCCCCCTATTGGCGAGGTCACCCTCCCTGCAATTTCCCCATTGAGTGACTGTCATTTTTTGTCTCAATAAAGCTGTTTGCGTTTGCCACCTGCTCTGTATGTTCTGTCCTGCCTACCCTCTGTCACAGTGATCTAAAAGTGTTTTGACCCCCTGCAAGTCGAAGCAAGGAGGTGAGCGGTCAATCCGGTTTTTGACGGATACCCTTATGTGATCACTCACGTACACCATCCACGTGCATGAATACAGTGGTGTAGTGCCACAATTTGGACTCTTTTTCACTATTTTTCCACTTTAATTTGGAGTCATGAGTTTTACATAATATAGGTTCACAATTGTTTATAGTATTGATTGTGTTTGATTTGCGTATACATTGATTGTGTATGAAAACACTTTATATCTTTTTGGGATTTGGATTTTTTATATTTACATGTTTATGCACGTTTTGCACTTTTCATGCGTTTCCTTGAGTTTTAATCTTGGACATATCACTATATAGTCCAATTTGGGCTAAGTTTATATATCTGTTTGATTTGTTTTACACCATCACTTTGGATTCTAATTTTGATGTATGCACAATTATACCATACGATTAGTATTGGTTAAATCTGAGATTACCATATTTTGAGTGGTTCAACATTCACTGTGTACACATTGGATCCATTTAGGATCAGTTCACTTATTATAGATCCCTGGAGGATTAGTTCACTGTTTGTGTGGTTGTTGCACATTGTGTTACCTTTATACTTTTTTTCATTCATATGTTCATTTATATAGTATCAATATCAATATTAATATCAGAGTAGCGCTGCATCACTTCCTTATTTTAATATATTGTACATTCACATCAGTCCCTAACCCTCAAGGGGCGTACATTCTAAGGTTCCTAACTGACATTCATACATACACATACTAGGGCGAATTTAGACAGGATCCAATGAACCTACCAGCATGTCTTTGGAGTGTGGGAGGAAACCGGAGTACCCAGAGAAAACCCAAGCAGGCACAGGGAGAACATGCAAACTCCAAGCAGGTGGTGCTGTGGTTGGGATTCGAATCAGCGACCCTAATACTGCCCGGCTGAAGTGCTAACCATTTAGCCGCGGTGCTGCCCACTTTATTTTGTATAAAATTTATTTTTAAAATATTGTACATTATTGTAATCCATTGAGATGTGAAGTTTACCTTGTGTGGATTTAAACTGGATGGCTCTGGATGGATGGTCTTATGGGCAGATGTATGCTTGCCACATATCATTTGCCATGTTTTTTTCAGACCGGTTTTCAGAAGGGCATCATAGGGGTATATAAGGAGGGCTACTTGTACCTGGAGCTTGTCCACATGGTGGGCGAATATATTTAAACAACTTAGGTGAGAATATCAGATTATTTGGTAGGACTTTTGGCTATAATACACTGCTATAAGTCACTGATGTTCTTGTTGATTGTTTGGATTGTTAGGTTTCTGTGACATAAATCATACCTTGGTCTGGCACCTTTGGGGGTTCCCTGTCTTCTATAAAGATACTATTTTTAAACTATAGAAATACAAGGTGAGTATGGGTATTATGTAAACCTATGGAAGGATTTTTGTGATACAAAGGCTGGGAGAAATGGGAAACATTACGTGAATGTGCTTTGTTTCCTTTCTGCAGCAACCTTGAGATGGTTTAGCCTATACTTCTACATTCCAGCCTCTGAGACTTATATAAAGGCAGCTGGTGGGAACGGATGAATGATCTAATATGCTGACTCCCCCCCCCCCCTTTGGTTCCATTGGGATCTAGGAGGTATATCATATCCTATAATACTTTATATATGTGGTGAGCTATATATTTGGGGGAATTGTTGGGACACATATATAATAAGAAATATACTATAAGGCCAATTTACCTACATCAATTTTGAAATTTTTTATTTTGTTACTTGATTTATGGGGGCTTGTGATACCTGTACCCCTTGAATTGTTAATCACCCAGTAGTCCACGTGGGAGAGGTCCCATGCGATAGTTTGTCCCTTATTGTACGCTCCTGCATCCGCCCCCAAGACTTTTTAACCATCCGACCATCTATGTTCTACAAGATGCCCTCATCAGGCAAGCATGCATTAAATAGTTCTATCATATGTATAATACAATATAGAGTTTCTGTAGATTTACACTTGTATTATACTCTACAGTATATGACAACATCTACCCAATCTCATCCTGAGGAAGTGAGAAAAGTTGACAAAATGCATTGATATAATGAGTATGGAGATGCTGGCGATATTTTATAAATGTTTAATCATATTCACAATCACCAATCTTTATTTTAACGTTATGTTGACATGTAACACTGTATGCGTAGTCCAGTACTCCTTCTCATGGTTGAGTACTTTCTAATCTTAAATGTACTTAATAAGATGGTGCTGTATTGATTTTAATATTCTTTTATGTCAATTATCTGATAATAAAAATTGTGATTTTACAAGTTGCCTCATGTTATACCGTTAAAGTACGCCTTTTCCTCAGAGACATATTGTTCCTAAGCTATCTGTACTATCTATTATAATACCACTAACAGTTGACCGTGGAATATTTAAAATATTTAATAGTAAGGAACTTTAACAGATGGAATTATTGTACAAGTGGCAACCTATCATGGTATCAAGCACCCCTGGAAACCATCTCTCCACACCCGATCCCCACTCCCTACACACTTAATCTCCAGCTACTGGAAGACACAGCGACGAGATACACCACTGTACTCTGGACTATCCGCAGCCAAACCTCCCACCACCCCGTGTACCTCCCTAAAATGCCTCTTCCACTCCTCCTCCTCATACTCCTCTCCTCCGTTCCCAATATCTCTTCTCTATATCCCTCTGCTCCTCCCAAACAACTGTATATTATGCCCTCACTGCTTCCTTCGCCCCTCTATGGCACCCACCACCTCCTCCTAATACTCCACTCTCCCACTGACCTGAACACCTCCACTGGTAGACTTACACGCTCCTGCACACCCCGCTCCCATGCCACCTTTCTCACCCTTCTTCTCCTCCTAACCACGGGGGACATCTCCCCGAACCCTGGCCCTCCACCACCTTGCTCACCCACACGGCACCCTCCCACTTCCACGTCCTGCCACAAACCCCCTCAACTTAGTATCTGTCCCCCTGCTCCCTAAAACCACCCCCCCAGTTTCATGCGCACTCCTGAATGCCCAATCGGTGTGCAACAAGCTCACCGCTATCCACGACCTCTTTGTTTCCCGCTCCCTCAACATCGTAGTGATCACGGAAACCTGGATCCAAGCCACTGACTCCACCTCCCCTGCAGCACTCTCCGATGGAGGTCTCATCTGGACCCACTCACCCAGACCCAACGGTCGTAAAGGTGGTGGGGTTGGTCTGCTCCTGTCACCACAGAGCACTTTCCGAGTCCTCCCAAACCCCCCCTCTCTATCCTTCTCCTCCTTCGAGGCCCACTGCATTCAATTATTCTCCCCAACACCCCTGAGGATTGCTGTAATCTACCAGCCTGGACCCGTATCCCGCTTCCTTGATGACTTTTCCGCCTGGCTACCCTTCTTTCTCTCCTCCGAGCTACCCACCATCATCCTTGGGGATTTCAACATCCCTGTCAACATCGACAACCCAGCCACATCCCAACTCCTCTACTTAACCTCCTCTTTTGCACTCACACAGTGCATACAATTCACCACCCACTCAGACGGGAATATCCTGGACCTTGTCTTCTCCCATCTCTGCGCTCCCCACAACCTCACTAACACCCCCTTCCCTCTCTCTGACCACAACCTTATTACCTTCTTTGTCTCCTCATCCTTTAAAGCCTACCCCTCCAAATGTCAGGTAAGATACCCATTCTTTCACAAATGTTTGTAGAAGCATTCTGCATACCTAGGTGCTTGATTGTATACATCTGTGGCCATGGAGGTGATTGGAACACCTGAATCCAATGATTTGGAGGGGTGTCTCAATACATTTAGCAATATAGTGTATGTGTCATTCTGGGTATGTGTGTGAGCTTTCCATGGTGAAGGGCTGCCTGAAGGTTGGTGCTATTGTTACACACGCCCTTACGTGGCACAAGATAGGATAGGTTCAGTCACCTGCCAGCCCGGTGCAGTGTGGCTCCTCTCCCCCCAGCATACCAGCTGAAAAACAGCTGTGATAGCATTTTCCTGGACTGCATAGGTTCTGGGGTGCTTGTAGGGGACTGATGGTTCTAAGTAGTTGGAAGATGAGGCCATTGAGGTGGAGGGCATAGAAGTGACCATGCTGTTACTGACATAGGTACAAGACATAGAGCTGTACCAACAACTTCATTGGTGTGTCCCATTCTGCATCCTTTCCAGCCCCAGCAAATTGACCCAGTATACTATAAATGTGATTTCTCATTCCAGTCCATGCTTGATAGATTACATGTCTATGGTCATGCGGAGTCTGAGGTTGACAGTTTGGTCCAGCGACATGGACAAATTACCTTTAACTTTATAGTGGAAAAAAGAGATGGCTTTCTGGGCAAAATAGTGGTGGCTGGGATCCTGCCACTGTAGTGTAGCACAGACCATAAACTCACAGCTGGAACAGAACAGATGCAATGCCAGCAGTTTACTGAACTATCATTGAGAACTAAATATTGGTTTGATTTGGGGACATTTCTTATTTCTACTCTAGCAGTGATGCATGAGCCACCTAGTAAGAATGCTGGTAAAGATGAGGGGGCAGGTGTTGAAGACTTATGACCTGGTTCAAGTCTACACTTGATCCTACTCAGTATAGCCCCATGCTAAACTCTCTTCCTTGCTTGATGTGGTGTATTGCAAGCCTGTGAATCCTCTTGTGAGACTTCCTTATTGATAGAGGCAGTAGATTTTCCAGCAGATGCAGCTGGAAAATGTGGAGGGCAGAGAGGTAGAAAGCAAGGAATGATGATGAGGATGAATGTGGGCCTTTTGTTGCTAATCAGTATCACTGAAGTGCTGCTTCCACAGAGCTTTGTTATGCAGATTTATGTGGCTCCTCCTGCATGTAGTACTAAAATAACTGGTAGTTTTACCAAAGCTGATACATTTCAGACAGAGGCTTTAGACTGCAATTTTGCTATTGTCAGGAAATGTGCTAAAAAGAGGCCCATGCTACTGAGCTCTGTGGTCCAGTCCTGGGAAAATCAGTAGCCTGTACCTATGAGACTGTGCTGTCCAGTGGAATAGTATGGCTGCTCCCTCTAGTCCCTTGAAAGTTCCCTCTGCTCCTGGACACAATTCTCCCTCACTGCTGTTCTACACCTCCCTTACTTTCCTCCTCTTCAGTTACTGGTGGCTATGTGTGCTCTGATACCTCACCACCTTCTCAATGCTGTAGCTCAATTGGCACTAAGCCTCTGCTGCAGGAATATCACTTCATGTTGTTGCTTCCTGCCTGGTGTTTCCTCCCTCTATAGACCTGGCACTCTTCCTCATTCTTAATATCTGAAATGAAAAACTTTTGCACGTAACAAAGATTATCCTCCTGTAGAGAGTGACTGATGAAATACGTTGTAATTTCACCAACTTCTCCATGCCAGTTTGTGGGGCTATGGCAGGATTATCAGAAAAGGAGGAAGAAAAATAGTTGCAAACAACTGTATACTCTGTGCTTGGGGAAATAGGAAGACAAAGGCTTTGTCAGCCATTTATCTGCCTCCTCTGTGTACACTGGCTGCATAACATGGTCACTCTCATAAAAAAAGGACACATACCATGCCTCTAGATGTTGTGGGCCAACCACCACTTTCTCCTGCAGAACCGGAACATCACCTATAATCTCCACTTGCAAAACCTTTGCCTTACCCTTTAGGTCTGCCAGACATTTTTTTTATCCAAAAAAATTAGTACTGAAATGGGCATTAAGTAAAAATGTCAGTGCTGAAGAAGAAATGTGCCTATGTTGTACATATTCAATCCAAGGTATAGATAGGAAAAGGTCTCTGCAATATAGCATACACAAAAGGAATGTGTTACGTTGACTAATGACAAGTTATCAAGTTGCTGAAGATAAATGAAATGAGAGACCCCATCACAGGCTGTTCTAGGCAAGAAAAGTGCAACATTACATAGCAAAGACCATGTAATTTGAGCATATTCAATTGAGAAATAAAAAATCCTAAACCAAATGTGGTGTATGCCAGATGAAAAATGGGGATATTTGGCATTTACTAGCACCCTTAGACATAACAGATCACAAATTAATATTTGGCTCTGGAGTACACAGAGTACATTGCACCGAAATACATCAAATAGAATGTACAAATGACAGCAAGTAGAATAATCTGCTTGCCACATACCCCAATTTTTTTTAAACATTTTTGGGCAACCTCTGTGGTCATAGAAGAGGTTTTTATATGGGAGTGTATTAATATTTGCTTTCCTTTGTTGTAAGGTAATAACCCCAGCCTTGGGTCCACACCCTAGCTATTATCTACTTCACAAAAAACAAAACCTCATGCAAAAGGTGTGCAGATAAATGTTTAATTCCAAGAATCAGAAGGACCCAGCAGGCATAGCAGATGGCCTAGTTGCATTGGGAACTGCTGTTGTCATGCAAAAAAAGTATTATTTGCTTCTAGTAAGGCTGTATTTGTGGACAGGACCCCTTGACACGTGGACATAATTGATTATAAGATGGTTAATTTCTTGCTAGCCATTCTGGCTTTATTTAGGTACAATGATGTATAAATAGATGTCTAAGTGTATCAGTAAGTTTATGGCAATAGACAGATCAAAATTCATCTGGTACTATTAGTGTGTGGCCATCAACAAAATTCAATTGTGAGACTGATTTCTGTTTAACTGAGAAGTTGGAACACTTTTGTTGATCAGTGGCTGCAACCACAATTATCTGCAAGCACAAGTAATAGAGCTCCAGATTACCCGTTGACTGTATGTTTAAGCTGAAGGTATCAGAAAAGCAATACATTTGACAAGATCAATTTCTCTTTTTTTCAATTTGAGTTGCCCACCTGTTAAGATCTGAGCTAAATGAGTGATACCATGTCTACACTAGTGCTCAGAACACTACACAAAGCTCAGACAAAGATCAATTTTGCCAAAGTGGAGTATGACTAATAACACCTGGAATACTTAGGGTGGGCATACTGTATTTATGTCACATAGCTAGAAAAACTGAGTCAACATCATGTTCTAAAACCAAAATTAGTAATAGCAAGATGGTCTAGAGGATGGGTAGTATTGTCGGGCTAAAATGTGGCTTCAGTAGTGCACCAGTAGAAAATATGAGACATACTAGCCCTGCA
This sequence comes from Staurois parvus, assembly GCF_062004578.1. Lineage (NCBI taxonomy): Eukaryota > Metazoa > Chordata > Amphibia > Anura > Ranidae > Staurois > Staurois parvus. The sequence continues at coordinate 12,898,019 of NW_028318039.1, read as the reverse complement.
TGATGGAAGTGAGGCCTGAATACTAAGGAAGAACAGGAAAGAAATCAATAGGCAACATTTGTGATTTTGACTAGAGAACTTAAGATTCATTCGAAATACATGTTCAGATTGAACTTTGGCTGTGTGAGCGCTTCTCTGAACACCAGACTTTTAGCCTCTTTGGCAGGAGTCACACATCATAAATAATACTGTCTATGACTGCTTCCTATCTGTCAGCTGTTGCTAAGGATATGGCTGATGCCATCCTGAACAAACAGTGATATGACCCGCCCCATTCACTTATTGACCTGGACACTCTGACCATTTACACAAATGGACAGGGATAGCATGATTTTCACCAGTTAATAGCTTACAAAATCATAAATAATCATGACAACAGTATTAAGTGAAAGACCAAACTCCTCCAAATAAAAAGATCATACTGCCAGTGTACAATCCCACTTTTTAAATATCTACTTTCACCTGTATAACCCTAATATCAGGATGTTTCTTTAGTCAACAAGCCAGGGTTTCTACCACAATGGCATACAGCAGGGGAGAAAGAGGACTTGCCTCTCTAGTGCACCCTGTGAGTGTAAAAATCCTCAGATGTCCATTCACTGACACAAACACTGGCCATAAAATAGGTATAGAGAAGTTGTAGTATTTAATAAATTCAGAACTAAATCAAAAGCTGTGTAAAGTTTTCCACAAGTAGCCCCATTCTACAGAATCAAATGCCTTTTCTGCAAGCAGACTCACCACAATCTTAGTACTCACGCAGTTATGGAAGCTTGTGAATTCATGAACAAAATCTCATTTTAAGTGAGCTGTTTTTACCAGTCATAATGCCAGTTTAATCCTGGTGTATAATGATAACTTGATTAAGTCTCAAGGAAAGAATCTTCACTAAAATTTTAATACCTGTTTGCAGTAAATCTATACTGTAGGTCTATAGGATTCTGGATCAAAGGGGTCTTTATATGGTCTTGGAATAAGAATGGAAGTGTAACATGTGCGTATTCGGTACTTCTTCGTATACTGTAAAACGGTGAGGCAAGCATCTTCATGCAGATGGCATAAAAAGCAATTGTTAAGCCACGGGGTCGGAAGCCTTATCCTGGGAAATTTGGAAAAGACAGTCTGGACCACAGTAAGGATGATAAATATCTCCAGCGAGAGCAATCTATTCGAGGACCAGTTGTGGAAAAGAAACAGATCATAGGTATTGTGAAATTTCCTCAATTGTTTAAGTAGAGAGCAATAACCTTGGGAAGCTCTAATTCTTAATTATCTAAATTTGCCAGGATCTGGTGCAAAGATAGTGTTCCACTTCAGGCACACATTTCTCCATAATCCTACTACTCAGGGTGCTGACCCCCAGCAGTGGCTGACTGCTTCATAGCTTCCACCTGCAGATCCACAGAAAAACAAGGAAGCCACTCAATATAAAAAGTCTTATTTGAGATTGTGAAAATCTTCAATGTACAAACTGTAGACGTAGGCAGCTCGGCTTGGGATCGAGCCCGCAGGTGTGCCACATTAGAAAGCAGCTTCTCTGGTGGCACACTGAAAAGAGGAGGAGCCAGAAGCTCAGGCTGGGGACCCCAGAAAAAAAGTATTGGGGCCTCTCTGTGCAATACCATTGCACAAAGCAGGTAAGTATAACATGTTTTTTAATTTAAATGAAAAAAAAATGACTCTACAAACACTTTAACTTCTAATGTCTCATCTTTCAGTGGAATAAGCATACATTTTTAGGATCCCTCCTACCAAGATTATGTTGCTTGAGCCAGTTAAACATATCCTTGGGGCAGTTACAGAAACATGTAGGGTAACCATCAGTGACCCACAGCGGTGCAAGTTGATGTCAAATACATGCTATCTGCCTTTGGCCTCAATAAATGAAGCTTATTGCTTTACCATTTCAGTAGTCTGGGAAAACTGTCTTAGTTGTATTTTAAAAAGGTATATAGCTCATATTCCTGGTGAATTTACAAACTAGATTGCTTTCCCTAAAATGAAATAGTTGAACAAACAGGTTCGTGGAAGTGTCCCTAGAGGTAGGGGTCTTGCTGTTATATGGTGGGCTCATTCCACTGCAAATTTTGGAGAGCTTTTCTCCATGTTATAAGTAATAATCTAGAAAGATTCCCAAAAGCCCACTGGATCAGACCCCTTGAATTTTTCCAAGAGATCTATAAAGCAGAGGCTATTTCTAGGAAATCTATTTTGAAGATCCTCCTATTTATGCTGTAGTCGTGAAGTGGTGGTGATGTTTAGATACGTGCTGTAAAGGGTTTAATTGATTTTCCACAGTACTAGTTCTAGTTTCAATATCTGTGACTCTATCACTTAGATAATCCGAGGATGTCACTTTATTGTGCATGATACCGGGAAGGTCTAATGGTATGCAGAGCTGCAGCTAGACAAGTCTCACCTCATGCTGTGCCAGGCCATGCTCCCCTTCCTGCCAGACTTTATTTTTAATAAAGGGTATTGCCTAACCCTAATGATAGCTGAGGATAAAGGGGACTGGAACTGTGGTGCTTTGGTGTTTTAAAAGATGTTGTGCTTTTGTGCGCAGTACTTTACTGAACTAGTGTGGGATGACATGCTGCAAAGTGCAGCAAATAAGCATCTAAACAGCAACTGAAACACACAAAAGGTTAGTCCTAGGAAGAACTGCTGGGTCTGTGCACTCTGAACCAGAGGCGGACTGACAACTTATGGGGCCCCCGGGCAATAGGGGATCATGGGGCCCCTGTGTCCTTGCCCACACTCAAAAAAGCCTATAACAAAGGTAATAGGGGCATTTCATAGGGCCCCCTACTGACCCTGGGCCCTCGGGCAGTGCCCGAGTGCTCGAATGGTCAGTCCGCCCCTGCTCTGAACTTGAATACAATAATATGTAGCCCTACACAGTTCACAGTAATGTAGCACAATACAGCACTGTTTAGCATGGTATGGTAGCTTTCATTTCTCCCTACAAACACACTCTCAGCTCTCCCTATCTTATCCAACATAAACTTACAAATGGCTGCTGGGGGCTGAGCTGTTTATGATGAAAGAGCTGTAACATAAGAAAACCCAGGTATTGGCCTTTGTAAATCAACTGACCTAAGGTCATAGATCACAAACTGCAATATTATTATTAGTTTGTTGCTATGTTGGTGAAATTGCCCATGCATTCAGTTTTCCAGTGAACTGGGTTGGGTTCATCTGAAACCCATGCTGGCCTAAGCCAGAACTTTATCCCTAATTGTGATATGTAACTGCCTGTGTGCATGCTGAGCTGCTGATATTGTGGGTTATGGCAAATGTTTGTGGTTACAGGCTATAGCAGCCATTATTGAAACACTTATCAGAATAAGTGCTCTTACTCTGTAGTTCTTTAGCTGGGGAAAGACAAGATATTACCATACAGTATTCATACAAATCCACAAACTGTTCCCCACAAACCATGTACAGTGAACCCTTAATGTGTGCTTATAGTGCAACACTGTATTGAAAATTGGGTAGCTTTGACAGTCAAATTAAAACATTGCATCTTTACTTTAAGATCTCTTTTCAGGGGCTCAACCATGAAAAAGATATCATAATAAAATGTGTGATATCTAAACATTAACAAATTATCAATCCAACCCCCAAAGTTTGTCAGTATAAATCTGCAAATCTTTAAAACCAACTAAAACCTCACATCTATTCCCCTAGAACTCCCTAGAACCCTACCTTACACTACACATCTATAACTGATACACTGTTTATAAATAATCTATAAACTGATAAATGTTTGGTGGAGGGACCTCAAATCCAGTCACTGATGTCTACTGGATCCTAATGGAGAAAGTGAAAGTAAAATTATCTTTTGTATACAGCTTCTCAAAGGTAATTTCCCAAATCCGTAAGCAAAGATGCAGATGAATCTAGTGCACTGTTGATTTTGTGTGCGGTATTCAAAACAGGTGTGCATGCATAAATATGTACAACAACTGAAATCATAAGTGCATGAAACTGCACTCATTTGATTTATAATACAGTGTTTGAAAATACTGTCTATAAAACTACATGCACAGTAAGTACATTAGGAGCATATAATTTGTACAAAAATTACACACCTAAATTGTGATAAAGAATACAGCCTGGACTTCAGATAAATCTCTTCTAACCACATGTGTCTGCCAACAAGCAATACTGCTTACACTACACAGGTTTATGTCAATTTTCAAAGGGTACATGCATCCACATCTCTATATCATCAAAAGTACCATGCTGTGGACCTGCCAACAACCAGCGGTGTTCATGAAAGCAATGTTAAAAAATATTTGCATCTTTACATAACATAATGCAGGCATCCATGACTCCCACGTTATTCCAAATCTGTGTCCTTTCATGCAAAATCAAAGTTCAACTGCTGTAAACCTAAAATGACAGTTTTATTACACCTACTAGCATCCACTAGCAAAGCATGGAGTATGTGGACCATTGATGCAATATAGACAATAAAGTGTCTTTCCCTAAAGCAGCAAGCATGACTGGTGAAATTGGTAGGGATTATATTTCAGTAGTTTGAGATTTTGGTCTCACTAAACTGTAATGAACTATGGGAGAGGAATAGCTGAAACCATCATTTTGCAATAAAAGTGGAAGTATTTTTCTAACATTGGCTAGATTCAGGACAGGATAAATTTATTGTGTTGTGTTCATCGTGTTATACTGTATATCATTCAATCCTGAGCAATTAACGACATTATCGGTAGTCTAATAAAATAGGTACTGATATATGGATCAATTTTTACTTGCTACTTGCTTTCTTGAGTTTATGATACACTGGATAGTAAAACCATTGCAACCCTAAAGACTGCACTTTTCAAAGCAGCTGCCATGGTTATATTTTAACAGATTAACTTAAATCTCATCTAACAAAGTATCAAGGAACAAATCTTCTTTCACATTAACCCTCATAATGCAGTTGTTTGAAATTGGTGTGGATTGACTTTTTGTTTTTAGTGGAAAACACACACACTCATTCACACACGATGCATGTTTTACTGTTAACACTTTGTTGTCAACAACCCATCCAACAGATTGTCTCATAACTTACTTCAATTGCAAGCTGTTGATCATACCGGTCTTTCCACAGCAGCACTGCACAAAACAACCTAGACTCCATATTCTATTTTTCATTGAAGCGAACTCTTCATTTAAAAGAATCTGGTTTCCAGAAAGACATTAGATATTAAAGTGGGCACTCTGATACATAGGTATCTGGATTGTAATCAATAGAATAGGAATCAATATGAGCAGAGGTGTATATATATATATATATTGTGTCATTATTTATCAGATAATAGGGAATTCATTTTTTTTCTTTGGTGGCTGTGTAACTTCAACCTATTGACATCATTTGATTTGATCAACATACCCACACAGTCTAGTTTAATCTGCCATAATTTTGTTTCTAATCTTATATTTTCATGCGCACCATATAAAATTAGCATGTGTTGTTCCTATACAATTAAATATTTGTTTTTTTTGATCTTCATTCTAGCCAGCTTGTATAGGAAAGGAACATGATTGTACAGCAAACGCAAGTAAATATGCCATGCAATGCTGCCTTAGGCTGGGTATATGTGACTTCCTCCAAATCTGTCTCTTATTTGTACATGTAGTACTTATGGGCAGCTGCTTCTTTAGTCGATGCATTCTGAGCAAGGTTGGACAAAAAATTCAAGTGCTTTTTTTTCATCGATACAGTACCAAAAGTGTGTATTGTCACCCTAGGACAGTAAGTGAGTTGCTGGCAGGATCACCAGGTGAAAATAAAAGGAAAAAAGCCTAGAAAAGAAAAGGGATGCAGCCGCCACATCTAAGACTGTCCCAGATACCGCTTGAATACAGTATATACCAATCAGACAAAAAAATAGAAAGCATTGTAATACTATATTTGTAATACATTTGAAACAGTACTAAAAGAAAAAAACAAAATAATTGTTATTGTACCTTTAAGAAATACTGACAATGCATATGATACAGACATGTGCACAAAGCATGTAGTAGCTAAATCCAATAAGAAATCATACTGTATAATGAGCCATATGTTTCAATGAAAAATGACTGTGTTTTACCATATTTAATAACCCATTTAAGCACTATTTAGCATATAATAGACCAATTAATGCACAGTCTTCAGTACTAGTTTATTATCTTGTAAATGAGTTCTGTAACAATATTCAAGCCAGGGGGTCCATACAGATATAAAGTTATTTAACGCATTATTAACAGAACATAATTTGTCATTCACAAATTTGAAGGCATATGGTGAGCAAAATTGCATTAACCGAGGAACTGTTACAAAGACATTAATAAAGAATTTAAAGAATAACATCTCTAATAGATAGCTACTGTAGATAGATAGATAGATAGATAGATAGATAGATAGATAGATAGATAGATAGATAGATAGATACTTTTGCCATTATTTGCTATGCCATGAACAGCATGGATTTCTACATATCCAATATAGGCTACCAGCTACATGTTCATTCTGTTACTGACAGTGGTTCTCAAATGCCATCAGGTTAGGTTGTTATTGTTGCTGCCCCTGTATTGCATATTTGGTGGAACTGTGCATTTACAGTTTCCTTTTTCTGAGGCTGGACACTGTGGACCCTGTTTGTAGGAATTTAGCAAACCAATTCTCCTTTGGATGTGACAGTACAATTTGAATTTTATGTCTACAAACCTATTTAGCTCCTGCATCTCAAAACAGTTTGAGTTCTCTCCCGGTGAATGTGTTCCTGATTCTGTTATAAATACAGGAGAAAGGTATCGCCACACCACTGAAAGCTGTTTCCATGTTATTAAATCTTGTTGTGTCAGCATAATAAAGAAAATATACCTAATATGTTTCTTTCAATTTGGTACTGATCTGTATCCTGGGCCTGATTTTTTCAATGCCGTACTAAGTTGGTTAAGGAGGTGAAATTGCATATGGAAGACCCAAATAAACTTGCATACAAGTGCAATAGATAAGCATGGGTTTTTCAATGTTATTTATGTAACAGATATTGCAAACAGCCTTAAAATTAGGGGTGGGCATTTACTCAAAAAAGTCAATTGCAGGTGAAGAGGGGATTACAAGACAGTCAACACTGTCATGTCCTACATGAGCATTATGGAATTGGTATATTCTCCTTACTTTTGCATATGTTTCAAATAAGTACCCCAGTTTCTTCCCAAAAGTGTTCTGTTCTATATGCACAAAGCTGTCAAAGGAAAGAACTATCCAAGCAGATATCTGTTTTTTTGTTTCCTGTGGCATTCATACATACCTGGCTTCCACTGGCCATGCATGCAGAGACAAATGTGGGGCACATGCTACAGACAATCGATGCTACAGACAACCCATGGATCATGTGTGGTTGCAAGCATGTGCTAATTAACACACATCATTTAAAGTATACCAGAATTGTCTGATTTACTTGATTTTGTTATCATGATTATAGCTATACCCACTGATTTGATAACTTTTTATTTTTCTGTTCGTAATGTTGGTATTCCATTGTAATTCTCTCTTTTATTCAGGATTGTGTTTTGAGGTTCACAGAAAAGCAACCAAATTCAAGTCCCCCTGTGAGGATCCCTGGTGAAAATCAGACACTCCTTAGGTCCTGTCATAGAAGAACCCTTATGTTCCCTCATTTGAGAACCAGTCCTTTCATTGACCTGGCCTGTCTCAAGCCCCCCATGTCCTTTGTCTCATCTTGATGCTGCTGCAGACAGAATTTTTGTTTCCCTTCCTAGAACACCCCCCTGTTTCAGACATATGGCTTGAGAATCATACTGTATCACAAGTTAAATAAATTAGTCCAAAAGAGAATCTTCCCTCTTTTAACAAATAATCTACCTATATATACAACAGCAAAACTTTCCCCATATAATTATATACGTGAACTAACACAAAATCATAAAGTCCAGTGTCTCAGTGATCAAAAACAAATCATAAAAGTCCAGTGTCTCGATAATCAAAATGGTAGAACTAAAAAAGATATATTTCTTGCAGCGTTGATTGTGTTCAATGATTTTTGTGAAAAACCTCAAAAATAAAGAAACTCACAATAGTGCATTACCATAACATAATAATAAAAAAAAAAAAAATATATATATATATATATATACACACCTATATATACGCATACATGCACACACAAATGTGTATCATAAAAATGTGCAACACTAAGTGATATAAAATAGTGAAACACTTGTGAAAACCTTCCAAAAAGATAATAAAACACTCGTGCTCAAAAAATTATGAAATCCTGAAGTGATCCACTCAGTGAGACTCCTACCCACACGTGACACTTCTAGTGAGTAAGGCAAATATACCCTTACCAACAGTAGAAAAAACCCACGCCTTTTAATTTGTAGAAATCCTCCAAAGGAACTTTCTCCTCCTCTCCTCCTTCACTTATTGTTAGGGTAATGATGTAATGCCATCCACATTCACAGGTCTATGATCATGGATTTACCAGGCTCCAGTATAATGGAAATTAACCATGAAGTACCTCCATGTATATTCAGAGTAGTAACATTTTAATGAATCTGCTTACATTTAAAGTTAAAATTTGTGATTTGGAACAAAACCCCACTTTGTGGGGATTACCAGGCAGTTCCCACAGTTTTCCAGGCAGTTCACACACGAGTATCCAGCGATTCCCCAACAAAGATGGCCGCTGTAACACTTCCGGTTCCTTCTCCTTGCGTATGACGTCACTTCCTCTTGACGCGTTTCGTCACATCCGGGACTTAATCATAAGAGAGAACTTGTATCACAAGTTATCAAACTTTCCACTCACCAGCTGTCACTAGTTGTCTAATCATTCATGAAACTAACTAATAGGGTAATTTCCTTCAGACTAAATAAACTCTGAGCTCTGTATTAGTGCATGTTTGACAGCGATGTGGACACTAAATAAAAAAACTCCTCTGGGACAGGGACATGTGTGGATGGTTTATATACTTCTAAAAACACAAGATATACTGGCAATAAATAAATACAATAGGTAGAAGATAGATAGATAGATAGATAGATAGATAGATAGATAGATAGACTTAATCTATTATGTTTTTCTTTGTAAAATGCATAGAATAATTCGTTGATTTGTCTTTACAGTAATTCACTTATGTTAATTGAATTATTCATACTTTTGGAAAGGTGAAGCACACATTTTGTATTGCGGAATAATAGAAACATAGTTGGAGTGCACATGATATACTGTATTGTGTCTAAAAGAAAATTAAAATTGGATTAATATTGCTTGCTCATGCTTGAAGCATAAAAAGTGCTTAAGGGCAAAAGGAGAGGGAGCTACAGCTAAAAATAAAATTCCCAGTGGATGTACAGATTTTCACAATTCAGATTTGTCAGGAATACGGGGCTCTGGAGACAGGAGTAAATAGCCAAATCTATATAATTTTATACTTAATTCTTGAGAAAAAAAAATTTGGATCATTTTGGAAACATATTGGTACAAAATAAAGGAAAATATTAAGCACAAATTCAGTTATTTCCCACAAAAGGACAAAGGAAATGTTAAACTCTAACAAGGAATCTTAACACATGCTTTAGGCATGAACACAAAGGCCAAATCTAAATCAAAGTTGATTGTAAGCATAATTTAGATCAGTAGTTCTCACCTTACTGGATAGGGCTCCATGCATCACTACTTAAATATGTGGTCACCTGCTGTTGTTTACACTTTCCATACCATGAAATGAGCAGAGGTTGCTTAGTTTAAATAACTTAATTAAAAATGTACACATTGTTATTTAAAGATTACATTTACAAAGCAGTCAATGTGACTTTCGCCAAACATTCTGTGGTGGTCAATCAATGTCATTTAAATTACCATATTTTTTTCTTTAATGTCAGATTGACCTCTTTATAAATACATCCCAAAGGGTTTTTTTTTTTTTTACTAAAGCTGGAGAGTGCAAAATCAGGCTTACTTCTGCATAGAAACCAATCAACTTCCAAGTGTTATTGCCAAACCTTAATTGAATAAGCTGAGGTTAGAATCTGGTTGGTTTCTATGTAGAAGTGAGCCTGATTCTGCACTCTCCAACTTTAGTAAATAAACCCCAAAGTGTTTTATTTGTTAATTATTCATATTTAGTAATGAGCAACAAATGGATTGTGGCTGAAACAATATTTGGGATTGCTCTAAAGGCATACCAATGTTGGTGATCCAACTGTGCAAATATATACCCAGTAGCTCGAGAAACATTTGCAGCAGTGTACTTTTTGATAAGGTCCTATGGGAACCTGTTTTGCATTCCCTGATTATGCCAATGAATGCAACACTTCTGTAGCTAAATATTTGATGAGGTTTAAAAATACAGAGGTCTAGTTCAACCTGTGCATGTGTGAATTTGTGTTTTACTCATATTTGTGTTCAGACAAATCCCTGAATCCAACACCTTTCAAATGTAAAGACATTTTACCTTTTCACATTTTTCATTGCTGAAACTAGATATAAGTGTGTTCTTTGTTTGCCTTACATTGTAATGATGGGCTCATATGCTGTGACTGCAGTTTGTAGTGCCATGGCTGATTGATTACCCTATATCCATGTATTGCTTCAGCTAGCCTGCCCCCATGTGCCAAAGGGACAGGGCACCTTCCAGTTTCACCTCCAACAGCATCCGATGCATCACAAATGTGGTGGTGCTAATGTAAGAGGTGTAGAAAATATCCAGCCCCATAAAATTAAAATCCAAAGCCTAATACCTAATATAAACGTAATCTATCTTTGTCAATAGAAGATACTAGTGATTGCATTTCTATTGTATTACCACAAGATGGCAGAACTACATCCTGTTTGTAAAAGGAAGGACACAGAAGTGGGGAACTGAAAGTCTAACACTTTGTTTCCGGCAGGACCGCGATTACAATGAACATCCGGTTCCATGCCATTAAGAGTTTTCTGTGTTTATTACATGTAAGCAGGAGGCTTTTTAATGTGATAAATAGGACAAAATGAATTAACATGTGCCCTGGTGGTCAGTAAATGCCGCTGTTACTATTATGTAATCAGACTACTCGCAGCATGAATGTGAATATATATTGCAGGTATGCGATTTGGTGCTAAGATACAGGGAATGTGATTTCTCTATTGTAATACTATATTGTTATGCAGAATAGGTTAATAGGATATCTGCAGAGGTCTAGATATTCAATATTGTGATTAAAGATGTTTATTAATGCATATGGAAATACTTATTAATGTATATGGAAATGTTTAGTAATGTATAGAGGACCGTTATTACAATGAACGTCTGGTCTCATGCCATTAAGAGTTTTCTGTGTTTATTACAGTCGTTCCTAATAAAGCACTTCTGGTTTCACCCGACCCATCCTTCGCACAGTGGAAATATTAGCCGTATGTGCAACACCAATGTGCTGAAACATCTTCCACCTGCATGAGTTTTCTAAGCTAGCTTGTGTCTGTGTCAGATCTAATTATTGTGCAGCTGCAAACCTGCACAAGTGCTGGACTCAGAGACCTATGAATTGTGGAATATGCAGTGTCTTCACAGGAGTGTTAAGTGTTACACTCAGAACTGCCAATAGAAATTAAGGGGACTCACACAGCCATTCTGATAGGGCCCTCTCGTCCCCCAAAATCCTGCACATTCCAGATGCTTTTGTGGTTTAAAGGGTGTGGTTAGAAGGCAGTAAAACTTATTTTTACCACCTCTTACAAGTGTAAATTAGGCCTTATCCCTCTGGTTCCTCCAGTCACTTCTCCCAAGAAGAAAGTGTGAGGGGTGCCTGTGCTGACATCACAGAAGGATCTGACAGTCATTTCCACAAGTCACTTCATTAGACGCTACTGCAACTGTACTCTGCACTGCAACTTCTCACTCCTGCATTCTCTTACGCTGGAATATTATAACACTCCTAGAGGAACAGCCCTGCCCATGCTAGAATTTTCAGTTCATTGTTTGGAACCACAGCAGATTACACCAAAATAAAGAAAAGGGTTTTACTCTCTGCCCCTGGGCACCTGTTGAACTGACAGGTTCCAGGGAACTTTACCTTGTACAGTACTCCACCTGAGCCCACTGAAAAATAAAAAGTCCCCGCTTATCCCCAGGCCAACTTGTTAATCTACTGGGTCCAGGGCCCAGTACAAGAGGGCCATCTCAACTCACTATCAGAGACCTTACGCATATCACACACAGAGGTCATGCATTAACCTTTGTAAAGTCATGCGGAAACCTCATGTGGGAACAAAAACAGAAACCTCCAACACAGGAATGTGAAAATGTATTCCTTTATATTCTGTGTGTGTAGGGCAACAAATGATGCCATCAAAGTACAGTACATGATCAATGGGAATCCTATGCAGGTGAAAAACCTGAGGTGCAGGTAGGAATATTTACATACCTTAAATAATTCCCATAGCTTTATATATTATGTAGAGAGAGGAAGATAACCTAAAATTTATAAGAACTTTCAGCTAGTACCACTTTCTGGGGAAGAGGGTTTCAGTTTTACTGCTGCAACAGCAACAAACATCTTACACAGTTTAGGTTCAAACCTAATTTGGTTCAGTATTAAACTGTCGCCGTTAGGGATGGACAGTATGTTGGACTCGAACATCAGTCGTTTGTGTGTTTGGCGAATACGCGAACGGCAAGGTTGTTCAGTGGGCTATTCGCTCGCTGCTTCCCACAATGCACTGCACCCTGACAGTGCATTGTGGTAGGCCAAAGTAATGCACCTGACCACAGGTTTCAGATGGCAGGAGCCAGTATGAAGAGCCTAGTGTTGTTTTTCTTTTTTGGGTTGGTGGGGGCGGCGGGCATCGTGATTGACATTGGAACTACTTTGGGAGAAATTTTTTAATGTTTGTTTTTAATAAGGGAGTTGTTAAAGACGGTCTCCTGTAATTTTTACCCAACACTTTTATATGTACCCTATACTCATTCACATAGGGGAGGCCGGATCTCGGGCCCCCCTTGTTAAAGGGGGCTTCCAGATTCCAATAATTTCAGTTTCCTGTTTCCATTTGCCTTCCAGGTTCGCAGGTTGTGGCCATGGCATGGTGCTTTGCATTCAATGAAAATGCAGAGCATCACTGTGCATGTGCAGGTGAAGTCAGCAGCTATTGCTGATGTGAATATCTCCTAAATGGTGCACGATTAGGAGATACTCATTGTACCTAGAGGTAAGTCTCATTGTAAGCTTATATGTAGGTACAAGTTAAAATAGGGACTTAACTACTGCTATAAGTGCTTCTTCTCCAGAAAAAATAACTGTAGTCTCTGTAATTCTTTCTTCATACCTGAGGTCCTTTAGCTCTGTCATTCATTTTGTTGCCTTTCATTGAACTCTTTCGAGTCCAAAGCAGGGGTGGACTGACAACTCATGGGGCCCCCGGGCAATAGGAGACCATGGGGCCCCTGTGTCCTTTCCCAAACTCAAAAAAGCCTATGAAAAAGGTACCAGGGGCATCTCATGGGGCCCGCTACTGACCTTGGGCCCTCGGGCAGTGCCCGAGTTTCCAAATGGTCAGTCCGCCCCTGGTCCAAAGACATCCTTCCTGTTGGTGACCAAAATTTAACTGTATATTCCAGATGGGGGTCAAATTAGTGTTTCATAAAGAGGTAACATTTTCAGTTTATCTCTTGAATATATGCACTTTTAGTAAAAGAGAGTATTTTGCTAGCTCTGTTAGCTGCAGATTGCTATTGAATGCTAAGCCTATGATCTACAAGGACCCCCACATCATTTTCTATCACCAATTCCCCCAGAGAAACCCATCCCAAAAAGTATTTTGCATGCATATTTTAAGCGCCTAAGTGCATAACTTTACTTTTTTCAGTATTGAATCTTATCCACCATTTAGCAGCCCCCCCCTCCTCTTTTATCTAGGTGTTCCTGTAAAGATGTCGCATTTCACGCTGAGTCTTAGAGCTGTTCCTTCATAGGAAACTGTAGAAATTATATGAAATGCTCAATGAGAGACATTAATTTTTATCTGGCTAAACACTGCTACAGTAAAAGAAGAACCATCACACCAGTTTCAAGTAAGTTTATGCGGTGGTGTGGAGGTTTAGAGGTGGAAACAGGGGAACATGATCATCCACCTCAAGGTAACTGTGGCTTTACGCCAGTCTGTGCAGGTAAATGTAAAATACCAGACAGCTTACTTTGCTCTGGTATATGTGTCAGTGTCTATACGGACACTAGCTTTTAAATATAATACTTCTATTATACATTTAGTAGGAGTCTACTTCTTTCACATTAACAGCTGTCATACTATTTGTCCAGTAATATATTTTGTCTCTGCAGACTTCCTTTATCACAAGCTGATCGAAAGCAGCAAGGTTCCAAGTATTGCAATAATTTCTAAGAATGAAAGGTTCAAATAGTTGAAATCCAGGTAGCAGTGGTCTTCCCAATTAGATCAACAACATGATATCAATCTAAGCTATATATGCAGTAGCAAGGAATAAAGCCAGAATCAAATGTTCAAGCAACAACAATATAAGAAAAGGGGCAATATAACCCAAGGGAGTTTCATCACACAGAGTAATTTCTGCAAGGCTTTCGGTAAGCTGAGTTCAGTTACCAAATGGCTCTGATGATAGGAATAAAATGTTACAGTAGCAAAACAGTCTATTTTATGTACACAATCACAAAGCTAGGTCCGGTTATTTGCTGCAGAGAGATTCAAACCAGATTGAGCTGGTTTTTGGCTGTTTTTTATTTTGCCACAAATTTAATACTGAAGAAAAAGAGGCAGTGAGAGGAGGCAGTGCTATTTTTTACTCTTTGTGGTAAACAGTAAAGGGTCCAAGGGAGAAGTGAGTAGAACATAACATATTTCTTGATTCCAGCACCCCATTTGCTTGGTATTAATAATGTGGGATAAAAATAGTGGCCATGTAAACTAGGCTGGAGATTTAAAATGAGATTTCTGATTTTGGGGCTTCCCATATGAAGCAAACAAGTAATGCTGAAGGGTATCAATAAGCATACTTCCAGCCCTTTTGCTGTTGGGTAATCAGCACTTAAGCCAGTTGAGCTTTTATTAGTGTGGTGAGAGGATGCCATACATTTTACAAGAGATAATAAAACAAAAGAAACTACTTAAAAATTGCAGCTCCAATGATCCATTCTAAATAAAGTTGGACAATGAGAGTGGAATAGCAAGCTGAAAAAAGAAAAAAGAAACCGTTCTTGAGCACACTAATTGTGAATAAAACACAAACCATACTATGAGATATTTATCAGAGTATCAAGGATTTTAAATAAACATGTTGTATTGACCTTACCAATCTTTATATGTAATAAACAAATTATCAATCAACGTTATTCATCAGTAAACATAAAATAAGTGAAGTAAAAAAAGTCCACATGAATCAATTAGTTCTTGTATGTATATCACAAATTCACCACCACAGTAACTTCTTATGATCCATGTGACGGCCACCAACACCAAGGTACAGATGTAAGCTTACCAGCATATCATGACCCTCTGACTAAAGAGAAGTCAAGAATAGCTTTTTGTGTAAAACATTTGGGTTGCACCATCACTCATAACTCGCCTCTGATACCACCTTCATCAAAAGGCCGACCAGCCGGGGGCAGTAAACCCAAATGGCTATTACTTTGGCCCCACTCTAAAACACCTCCACTGTTTGTTCACTGACTCTCAAAAGGAAGCAGTAAGGCCTCATTCACACCAGTGTGCAGAGACCTCAGTTTTTCTGCATGCATTCTCTAAAGGCATGACTAAATCAATTGTTCTCTATGTGCCCTGTTCACACCACAACACTAATATCACATGTAGATTTTCTGCGGAAGAATCTGCGATGTGTATAAAACTCATTGAAGCACAGTTTTTCTGTATGGTGTGAACGAGGCCTAAAACAAGCACTCTAAATAATCTAATATTCCTAAAAACAACTTTTAATATACTAATATTGCTCTTACATGTGGACAAAGCAGTTAGAATGCAAGGCGATTCATTTATTTTAATGCAATGACGTTGGTATATAACTCAGCTGATGTGTTTTGTCATACCTGACTTCTGTCAGGGCATCACTGTGGATGTGTGATATACATACAAGAACTGATTGATTCTTTACTTCACATGGACTCTTTAAGCAACTGGGCACTTTTTACTTCACTTATGTTTATTGAAGAACAATGTTGATTGCTAATTTGTTTATAGCACATTAAGTTTGGTAAGGCCAGCGCAACACGTTCATTTAAAATCCAGGAATAGCAGTGAAATGTCCAGTGAAATGAAATTTATCTTAATTCACTTAGGTCAAAAGATGTATAACCAGTTGCTGACTGCATACTGCAGGTTTACTGCTACACGTGTATATGTACATGATTTCGCTCTTCTGGGAAGGGGGACTGCGTGCACACTCACCCACGCGCACTGCCATTGGCCCCCTGACATGCCGATCAGCGGGTCCCGGCCACTGATTCATGGCCAGGACCTGCCGATTGTTGGAGTTAGCTTCAGGAGAGAGATCTGTGTTGGTAAACAAAACAAATCTCTCTGCTGACAGTGATGATGTGACAGTTTTTGCCTTCCTGCTTTGCAGAGAAACAAAAACTGTCACATCCCCTTGTAATAGCACAGTCAACACATAGTTAGGCACACAGTTAACCCTTTGATTTTCCCCAGATGTTAACCCTCTCCTGCCCAGTGTCATTAGTACAGTGTCTGCATTTTATTAGCACTGATCAGTAGTCAGCATCAGTTAGTATCAGAATGCCCACTGTACCAGAGGTGTAGCTTGAAGCTTGTGGATCCAGATGCAAAAGTTGACTTGCCCCCCTCCCCCCCCTCACTACCACCTGGAGCTTCCTCTGCACGCCAAGATACTCCAAGTGGCTAAAGAGATATAGTATCTCAAAGAAGTGAATACACCCCTCAAATTTTTGTAAATATTTTAGTATATCTTTTCATGTAACAACACTGAAGAAATGACACTTTGCTACAATGTGACGTAGTGAGTGTACAGCTTGTATAATAGTGTAAATTTGCTGTCCCCTCAAAATAACGCAACACACAGCCATTAATGTCTAAACCGCTGGCAACAAAAGTGGGTACACTCCTAAGTGAAAATGTCCAAATTGGGCCCAGTTAGACATTGTCCCTCCCCTTAGTGTTAGAAGGTCTCAAGTGTGAATGGGGAGCAATTTAACTGCAGTCATGCAATGCTGTACATAAATAAATTTATGTCCTTTTTTTCACACAAATAGAGATTTCTTTCAGTGGTATTTAATCACCTGTGCGCTTTCTATTTTTCACGCTATAAACAAAAAAGGCTGAAAATGTATTCTGCTACATGTTTTTGGTAAAAATCACAATAAGTGTATATTGATTGCTTTGTGTGAAAGTTATGGAGTCTACAAACTATGGTATAGCTAATGGAATTTACACAGCTTTTACTTTCTGACTGCCTATCATATTTTTTTAGGTGCTAAAATACCAGGACATTACAAATACCCCAAAATTACCCCTTTTTGGAAAGTAGACACCCTAGGCTATCTGCTGAGAGTCATATTGAGTCCATGGAAGATTTTTTTTTTCCACAAGTTTTTGGAAAATGACAAAAACCTTTTTTTTTTTACACAAAGTTGTCACTTAGATGATATATTGGTCACACAAGCCAAGGGTATATGTGGAATTACACCAAAAATACATTCTGCTACTTCTACTGAGTATGTGGATACCACATATGTGAGACTTTTTGGGAGCCTAGCCACATACAGGAGCCTGAAATCCAATGACCACTTTGTAAGCCTGAAGGTGCGTAACTTCCTCATTTCACATCCTTACTACCTATCACAGTTTCAGAGGCCCGGAAATTCCAGGATAGCACCAAACCCCTCCAAATGACCCCTTTTTGGAAATTAGACACCCCAAGGAATTAAAAAAGAGGCATGGTGAGTATTTTGTAGATATCATTTTTTCTCACAAGGTTTTGAAATATAAAAAGGTTTTGAAATATAAAAAAAGAAAAAACATATGTTTTTGTTTTCGTTCTTCATTTTACAAAATCATGTGGCAACAAATGAGATCTGCAAAATAGTCACCATATTTCTTATCAAATTCCTTGGGGAACCAAAAAATGGGTCATTTGGGGGGGGGGGGGGGGGGGGGGGGTTGGTGCTGTCCTGGCATTTCAGGGCCTCCAACACTGTGATAGGTAGTCAGTAAGCCTGAAGGTGCTTATTGGATTTTGGGGTCCTGTATTTGGCTAGACTGCCAAAAAGTCTTTCACATGTGGTACCCCTATACTCGGGAAAAGTAGCAGAATGTATTTTGGGGAGTAATTCTACATATACCCATGGAATGTGTGAACAATAAATCATTTAAGTGACAATTTTGTGTAAAAAAAAAAAAAAAAATGTTTTCGTCATTTTCCAAAAACTTGTGGTAAAAAAATAAATTCTTCAATTGACTCAACTTGCCTCTCAGCAAATAGTTTGGGGTGTCTGCTTTCCAAAAAGGGGTCATTTTGTGGGGGTGGGGGCATTTTATGCCCAGCATTAGAAGTTTATGCCACACATCACTCATTATTCTAACCACCCGAAGACCAAGCCTTTTCTGACACTTTTTTGTTCACATGAAAGAAATCAATATTATTTGCTAAGAAATTACTTTGAACCCCCAAACATTATTTATTTTTTTAAAGCAGACACCGTAGTGAATAAAATGGCGGCTGCTGCAAATTTTTATGTCACATAGTACTTGCGCAGTGATTTTTTCAAATGCAAATTTTCTTGAAAAATACCCTTTTTTTACTTTTAGTGCACAAAAGCACAATATATTGGACAATTATTTGCTAAAATATAAAATATGATGGTGTGCTGAGTAAATAGATACCAAACATGACATGCTTTAAAGCTGCGCATGCCCCGTGCAATGGCAAGAAACTGCATACATTTTTAATATCCATGGGCAAAGCTTTAAAAGCCTTTACAAGCTATCATTTTAGGTTTACAGAGGAGGTATAGTGCTGGAATTACTGCACTTGATCTGACGCTCGCAGCGATACCTCACATGCATGGTGCAAAATCTGTTTAATTATTGGCTCAGGGTCAACGCTCGCACACGCAGGTGCGCACGGTTGGAGGAGCGAGGGTGCTTTTTTTAAAGTTATTTTGATTTTTTAAATTATTTTTACACTGTCCCTTTTCATTTTTGTTTTTGATCACTTTAATGCTATCACAGGGAATGCAAATATCCCGTATAACTTCAATAGGCATGGTCATATATTTTTTTTTTAATCTAGGGTCTATCAGATATCTCCTCTGCCCTTACATTATCTAATTTTCTCTAAGATCGGTGTCATCAGATGCTTTCCCAATTTAAAAATGGCGCTGTTTATATCCAAAACTGAAGTGATGAAATGCTGGTAGCTTCTGATTTTCTAAGACTAAAGAGATGATTGGCACCATTCTGGTCTCCAATAAGCTCTATGGTCAGCTGGCAGAAACACCGGCTGCATTCTCAGGTTCCCCTATTGCACAGAACTGCCCAAGAAGGCCGTGGAAGGTAGTGGGGGAGGGGGGACATCATCTCCCACTGCTTGTAAAAGCAATCCTGTAGCTAATTAGCCACTAGGATTGCTTTTACATGAAAGCTGATCACTGGCTGAAAAAAACGATACCAGGATGATTCCTGCAGCTGCAGGCATCATGCTGGTATATCCACTCCAAGTTCAGTGATGTACCAGTACGTCGATGGTCTTTGTTGGGTGTATATGCTATGTTTTTTTTATGTGGGCTGAATGAAAAAAAGAGAAGAAATCTCTGCCAGACAAAGTGTGTGGTATTCCCACCATTAGAATATACCACCCTGAATCAATCCACTTCTAATGGTGCCAGTCCAGTGATGTACCGGTACATCGCTGGTCCTTGTTGGGTGTATATGCCATGTTCCTTTTTTTGTGTGGGCTGAATGAAAAAAAGATAAGAAATCTCTGCCAGAAAAAGTGTGTGGTATGCCCACCATTGGAATATACCGTCCTGCATCCACCCACTTCTAATGTGCCAAAAAATATTATAAAATATATAAGCCGAAGCATAGGGCCATCCACCCACTGGCCACCCCAGGCCCCCATGCTTTGGCATATATGCTCTTTTTTTAACTGCGGATGAAAAATCTCATCCAACAGCGCTGCCCACACTGACTTATGTATATTCTGAGAGCAAGACCCTGTTGCTGACAGAATAAATAAGCCAGTGCGCCAGCTGAATGACATCATAATTTTTCAAGCAGGCTTTGTCCCCCTTTCTAAGACGGGTATTTACAAGCCATTGGGGGAAGCCCTGGCGATTAGGTCGCACGGTGCCACATGTGCCAATTTAAAGATTGTACAAATGTCTAAATAGTGGCACGCTTGAATAAAAATTGCCCACATATAAGTGGTACCCCATGTGGAAAAAGGATAACACCAAGTCCCAAACTATCTTGCCACTGCTCCTCATGACTATCTTTTCCCTCGTAAATCAGAAAAGTATATGTATAGCCTGGTGCTCTCTTACAGGTCTTATACATCTTGACCCCATATCTGGCACGTTTGCTGGGGAGAAATTGTTTGAATGGAAGGCGGCTAGAATAATTAATGAGGGACTCATCAACGCAAATGTTTTGCTGGAGAATATAGACATCTGCAAATTTTTGGTGACTTACGAGGGGCCAAATTTTGTGGAGCTGGTCAACTTAAGGGTCACCCCCAAGGACGACAGAGTGTGTTGTCATTGAAATGCATAAAACACATTATACTCTCATATCTATACCTTGCCATGGCAGCAGAGAACAGCATATGATGAATCGGGTCTGTGGACCAATACAACCGCAATTAATTTTTTTTGTAATGCCCATGTTGAGGGTTAGGCCCCAAAAAAATTAAATTTGGAAACCATAATGGGTTTCCATGTGACTGGTCTGACAAGGTTTGAATTTGGCTTGGCAGCGATAAACTGTTGTGCATATAAATTGCTTTGATCCACAATCAATGCATACAGATCTTGTGTGAAAAACAGCTCCATAAAATCAAGGGGAGTGTTTATATTTGCTGTTTCCACCTGAATTCTGGGTTGGGCAGTGAATGGGGAAAGTACGGCTGTTGCAGACTTTGTGGGCTACCAATCAGGATTTGCAAGCACATCCAAAAGGATACTAGGGGCTCTACGGGCCTGTGTGCTTATGCTTGGTGGCTGCGGGACACTACTTGTGCTCACCACTGCACCAGCTTGTACTGCACTTATGGGACTCGCCACGGAGCACCTGGCTATCAAGGACTGCTTGAACCACTGCAAAAAAATGTACCGGTAAGTGCTAACAGAGATCAGGCCTGATTCTGCGAACAGTGCAGTTTTGTGTGCAATGTATCAAGTGACAGTGACCTACTGACACTGCACTAGCTGGGAGAGAAGGGGGGCTGATCTTAGGGGCTAAATGCAGGTGCTGACAGGTTCCGGGGCTGATCCCGCTAATGTTGCGTTTTTGGGGGCACTATATAATGAGAACGCTGGTATAGTGCTGATCTGTTCAAAAATACTGATCCATTCAGACAATATACTAGCAATGGAGGTTTATTGTGTATGTAAGAGAGTGTTCCTGACAATCGAGGGGTTAAATGTGATTACTGGTGTACTGACGGGCAATCTGACATTATCTGGGAGGGGCGCAAAAACCACAGGAGCGCAAATCGTGTATATATACATGATTTTGCACACCCGTGCTGCCCTGTAGCAGTGCTTCTACTCTAGGGTGATGCAGAAGCAGTTAAACATGTCCAGTAAAATGTTTTTTAAACATTGAATTTATGCCAAAATGTATTCTGTGACATGTCTTTGCTAAAAAAAAAATCTTAATACGCGTAGATGAATTGGTTTACATGAAAGTTATAGAGTTTACAAATGGTGGTATAGATACTGTAATTTTTTTTAACTAATAATGGCGGCAATCAGCGACTTATGGCGGTGATCAGCGACTTATATTGGGACTGCGGGACTGCGGCAGACATTCTGACACTGGGGGTACCTGACTTGGTGTCACTGACATCCCTAGTGACAGCAATACAGTGATCAGTGCTAATAAAATGCACTAACACTGTAATAATGGCACTGGGCAGGAAGGAGTTAACAATGAGGCATTCTCAAAGGGTTAACTGTGTGCTGGGAGTGTTTTACTAGGTGGCGGGGGTGTGTGATTCACTATAAGCACACTGCTCTGGATGGCTCTGCTCAGCCATCCAGAGCAGTGTGCCCAAACTGACAGGGAGGAGGACTGTTGGTAAACAAAGCAGCCTTCCTCCCTGTTGGTGATCCATGGCATGGGGGGTAATCACCGGCCGGGATCCGGTAAACGACACCCAGGACTGCGATTGGCGGTGAAGGTAGGGTATGCGCACCCCTTACCCGGAAATGTGAAATCACGTATATATACATGATTTTGCACACCCGTGCCACCCTGTAGCAGTATTTCTTTTATAGGGCGGACGGTAAGTGGTTAATAAGATTTTGGAGAAACTATCGACATTTTACTTCTCCAATTCTTTTAAATGCCCTGGACCAGGAGTAGGCAACCATTGAGAGGTGGAAATCTATCTGAACAACATGAAAGAGATGAAAGATCACCGGGGTTTGGCTCTCATTCATTTATTTATTTTAAGAAATTAACTAGCAGGGCCTAACTAAATAGTAAGGAAAAGTAGAAAGTAGAAAAATATAATGTCATTATGATTGTGGACTTTGATAGTAGAGCAGTGGATGGTGTCAATAGAGCAGTGGATGGTGCCAGTAGGGTAGTGGATGGTGCCAGTAGATCAGTGGATGGTGTCAGTAGAGCACTGGATTCTGTCAGTAGAGCAGTGGATGGTGTCAGTAGGGCGGTGGAAGGTGTCAGTATTTTTTTATTTTTGCTATCTTATTTTTTTATCATTTTTTACCATTTTATTTTTTTACAATTGTATTTTTTAGTATTTTTTTTCACAATTTTTTAGCACCCTGCTTGAGGGCTTTAGTGAGATAGCAGGGATCTAAATAGACCTCTGAGGTCTCACTTTTGAGACAAAGAGAGCTGATTGAGGACACAGACCTCATCCTCCAACTCTGCAGCCTCAGCTGCACAGATGAATGAATAGGAAGTGCTCTGAGGCTTCCTGTTCATTCACAAACTGAAGCATAAGTTTACTATGCCTCAGTTGTGAATGGACACAGGAGTGATCTATATTGATCACTCACTGTATTCATTCAGGAAAGAAAGCGGCTGGTATATAAGACATATTTACCACCCCCTTTCCCCATTCTCCCTCAGAAGTCAGCAGAAATAAGAGTACCTCGAACAGGAGGGGTGGTGGCAGATACAGAAACGAATCCTGTCCATTTTCCTCTAACAGCTGCTGAATGCTGGAGACAGGGAGAGGAGGAGAAGATACAGTAGCTTTCAGTTCTTGCAGGAGGAAGATGGAGGGCTTTGTTTCTTCTATATGCCGCCCCTTCTGTCTGGGTGTAAAACCAAATGTGTAAGAGAGGCTGCCTGCAGCATTGGCGAGGTCACCATTTAACACCTGACAATATACCAGTGTTGGGGTCCCTTCATGTAAAACAAGGGTCCCCCTGCTGCCTGCAGACTACAAGTTGCAGTATGTCTAGGACTCACCCCACCCATGCTGGCTGTCACTCCCTCACACATGGGACATCCCCAGTACAGGGGAAGTCCCATTCCTTTTAATGTTTGAAAGTCCCCCTTCCCTGTGTCCTGGAGTGTAGAGTGCCTCCACATCCCCTTCCCTTTCACATATTCTCACTTGATCCATCTCCAGCTAGAGAACATGTACCCTCAGCTGGGACCCTGCCATGACTGATTGCAGATGGAAGGGGGGCAACAAAAGAAAAAGGAGGTTAGGAAAGATCAGCAAGGACTCAGAGGGAGAGGCGAGGGGAGGAGACATTGGAGGAAGGGGTCGGGACCCGCTCACAGAGTGGCAGAGACAGGGACACAAGGCTGGGAGGCAGCGGGAATGAGATGATCCACTCGCTATTGTGCACTGTGTGGTTATCATTCCCCTCAGTATGTTACCCGCCTCCTCCACTCAGCTGCACTGTCCTACCTGGCAACTGTGTGGAGGGGAAGGGCATGATATGTCCAGTTACATACCAGCTTTACAGGTGACCTCATCATCCACATGATATGCTCTGCTGTTTGGTTGCAAAGTGACATGTGAGAGGGAGGCTGCACGGGTCCCTCTGGAGCATGGGCGGGGTCGCATTTGTGGCCCCTGATGCTATGCCTATGAGCTTACCAATTTTTAGCAAAGGTCTGCAGTCATTTTCTTTTTAGACTTATTTTGCCTTTAGTTTCACCTGGTGAAAGTATCCCAGGCAGCAGGTGAAGAGCCTGACATAAAGTGCTCAGGGGCCCAAGTATTGAGTATTGGATGATGTAAAGTGCCCAGGGGCTAAGTAATGTGTCCAGGATGCAGGTAAGGAGCCAAGGGCTAGGTATGTATGCCTGGGGGGTCAGGTAAAGAATCCAGGAACTGACTAAGATGCTGGGAACTCATGTATTGTGCCTGGGGGCAAGGTGAAGTGTTTGGATGGCAGCTAAAGTACCCAGGGGCTGGGCAAGGAGCCCAGGGTCTGCTGGGACCCACACTAGCTTTCCAGAAGAATTTTAAAAGCCCAATAGATGCCTCATAGCATGATTCAACCTTCAATCTGTACTCACTTTAGCATCAGTTGTTCTATCTCCAGCTGGAGAGCATGTACCCCCAGTTGGGCCCCAACATGACTGAATTCAGATTGGGAAGGGGAGGAACAAAAGAAGAAGGAGGTGAAGAGAGCTCAGCAAGGACTCAGAGGCAACCTGCTCACAGACAGGCAGAAACAGGGAAGATACAGGGCTGGGAGGCAGTGGGGAGATGTTGGGGATGAGACAGTCTACTTGCTACTGTGCACTGTGCATTTATCATTCCCATCAGCACATAACCTACCTCCTCCACTCAGCTGCCCTATCCTGTCACATTTCTAACATACCAGCTTCTCAGGTGACTCTGTGGTCCTCACACGGGCACACTCTGCTCTATGGTTACACAGTGATATGTGAAAAGGAAGCTGCAGGACCCCCCTGGAGCATGGGCGGGGTCAATTGGGACCCCTGTGACCTCTGATGCTATGCCCATGCACTGTACTATCACAGTCCCCCCTATAAGCTACTGATCACCATTATTACTATAATTTAAAAAAAAAATTAATTCCAGTATATATACCGTCATTTGTAGACACTATCATCTTCATGCAAACCAATTAATACATGATTTTTGGGATTTTTGTTATAACCACAGACATGTAGCAGAATACATTTTGGTCTAAATTTATGAAGAATTTTTAAAAAACATTTTATGGGATATGTTTTACAGCATTTTACAGCATTTCCCCAAAAAATTTTGGTCTTTTTTTGTTTATAGCACAAAAAATTAAAAATCCAGTGGTAATCAAATATCACCAAATGAAAGCTTCATTTGTGTGAAAAAAAATAATATAAATTTAATTTGTGTACAGTGTTGCATGACCGCACAATTGTCAGTTAAAGTAGCACAGCGCAGCATAGCAAAAAATGGCCTGGTCATGCATATGAAAGGCCTGCACACACAGCCAAATGAAAGTACCTCTATGAAATGTATTACCTTTCCAGTCAATAGTGTTTTATTTAATTTTGCTTAAAATACTTTTTAAAAGGTGAGAACATACAAAAGTATAACAAATTACATTACAATTATCTTACTTTTTAATGAACAGTAAATGCAGGAACATTACTTAACAGGGCTAAAGATAGACATCTATTTGTGCAGTAAATTATACAGGTTAAATATTATTGCTTTGCTAGGAGAAACTCAAGGATTCCATACTGTATAGTCTTATATTTTATGCCAGACATGTATAGACAGAGTAGGTGAAACAAGTGATTTTTTTTTTTATCAGACATCAAATTTCATATTTTCACGTTACTATAGAAACGCAACATCTGAGCCTATTCTTGATAAGTGCAGTCAGGAGGTCTTCTATTGTTACAAATCATTATTCAGTACAGTCAGCTCTTCAATGCAAGATTCAACTTTGATTACATACATGTATTATTTTCTTGTTCTATTAGAATATGGGCTTGAAGACCAATAAAAATGTGTTTCTGCAAGCAACGAAGATGAATTGAAATTAATGTTCAATGCTCTGTAATTATATAAAATCATGGAAATTATTATTTTTTTTACCAGTAAAACAATAAACGGTTGCTCATAACAAAAATGACAAATCAGTTTACTTTTTGTTTTAGGGATGTTTCAGATGGTCATTACTGCCTCTGAATTCATGTCTTTTGAGCTTTTTTATGTATACAGTATACCTGATTTGTGAAAGGTAAGCTCATGTTGCTGTGAGGTAGTACAATGCCTACCATCTCTTTCTGGCTTGCTTACATAGTTGAGCTCATGCATATGCTTATTTACATAAGCAAATATGACCCAGTTTCTAATTAACTGGTGGATGTTAAGGTTAGATATACAGTATACCCTTATCATATAAACTTTCTATAAAATACTTACTGTAAAATACATTTCGGGGAAAAAACTATACAATTTGAGATAACTCTATATTGTTTTCATCAGGAACTGTTAAAATCATTAGTACAAAATGATGTTCAATGCAAATGGTGAATCTAAAAAAAATGTATAAATGCATCAGGCCATCCATTAAAGGAAGAAATCTTATGTTGACCTGTTTTCACATGCTAAATTTTTATTTAATATTTAATTTAAACCCTATTCACTTACACTTTTAGTACTTCTCATAATCAATTTTATTTTTGCACACACAGAATGCACAAAAAATGCTTACTTGGACATTAGCACTTACTATGTAAATTTTGTGGCTTATCCATCATATGTTAAAGTGGGTGTTAAAGTGTGAAATTAAAGTGACATTAAAAATATCTCTTAGTAAATAGGAGAAGGAGGAGGAGGAGGAAAAGGAGAAGGAGGAGGAGGAAGAGGAGGTCTTCAGAAATGCACAAAAACCTGCCACTCACACATTTCTATTCTTTTCTATGGGAATAAAAATACACCAAAAACGTGTACATCTTCCCAAATTGAGCTACAAATGTAGCTTCAAAACTTTTATGAGCTTCAGGCATTTTGCTTCAAGCAACTTGGAGTGGAGATGTGAACCATCTCCATAGAGTAATATTGATTTTTTTCCCTGAGCATCTTGGAGCTTCGATCTTTGCGCTACAAAATGCTCAGGTTTGAATGGGGCCTTAGAACCTCTGAAAGAGCTGGGAGGTATTGGCAGGAAGGGGCTAAACACAGTTTCAATGTTTGTATTTCATAAGGTTATTTATATTGGCTTTACTGACTGTCCATTTTGCTATGCTTCTGATGTAATGCATCATCTATTTTTGCAATTGCATCTGATGGAATGTTTTCTGGCTATATACGTTAACATTCAATATTAAGAATATTTTTGTACTTTGAATTTTGTCTTGAACCAAAAAAAAATGTTTGTAATATGAAAAAAAGAATGTGCACAATTTAATACCACTTTTATTTTTTTTAACCAGAGTTTAGTGTCACTTTAAGAAAGCTTAGTTTCTCCTACTGTAGGTAAAGCATATTTAGCTGAGACAAAATACAGCCTTTTCTGGAAGTGTAGGAAGAGTTTAGGCTGGATCATTTGTAAGTTCTTTACATTTACTGCTAGTTTAAATAAAATTGTGTTTTTTTTTTTTTTTTTGAGAGGGGATATAATGTTTGATTGAGTCCGAGCTGAACAAGAGCTCCAACTATTTTGCTTTGCATTTTGTAGTTTGCTTAACATCTTTTTTTTGTTATTGAGAACAGTCTTGTTTAGCAGTATCATAGGTCAGAAATCACTCTCTGGGAACATTCTCCTCATTGTTCTTGCTTGGCTTTCTGCTCACAGCCCAGTTTGCATGGCAAAATGTTTGCATGCAAATTTCATCAGCAGAGTAATGGGTGCAACATATTGGGGAATGAGAATGCGTGGACAATTTTTTTTTCATGGAAGCCTTTTGAATTGTGCAGTTCAGTGAATCAGGAACATAGTGTATTATGTACCATTGAGTGAATTCAGTATATAATATAATACAATAGCCAGTTGATATTCTTTTTATATTCTAATGATTTCAATGCTTGTCTTGCTTGCAAACTGACTACTACATTGAAGCATTTGCATTCATCATCACAACTTGGTCAATCTCATAATAAGGAAAAAATGTACCTCTCAAAAATCATATTGTAGAGCATTCCTGTAACTTAGAAAAAAAGGTGGAAGTGCCACCAAATGTAATATTAAAAGATGCGGTTTATTCACAAACGATTAAAAACACTCACAAGAAAGGAATATTTAAGGGCTCATCTATTGTGCATAGTCCACTGCTCCTCTCTTTCCCACAGGTACCGTCAGGTGAATTCACGCAGCTGTAGATAGTGTACAGATGACTGGGGAACTTAGGCTGGAACCCAGAAATCCACGCCAACCAGCATAGAACAAAAAACGGATATGATGAAGTGGAGGAGGGTTGAAGGAAGCAGCAGGCGATCAGGCTACGTGCTCGGAGGCTACAGGGGAAAGTACTATCCTACAGTTTTATATAGAAATGAGCAATATCGCAGCCTTGGGACAACAAAACTCAGCAGTTCTGCAATGTTCTACTATCAAGACCAATAATATGCTGTACATAGACAACTGTCCTGAGAGCACTATGGACATGATAAAAACATAATAATAAACAAAATAAAATAATACAATTTAAAAAATACCCAGATCAAGGTGTGACCTAGGTCAGTGCCAGGGTTAGTGTTTGGTCACGGTCAGAATTTTGATTTTGGTCAGGATTTTTTTTTACATTTTTAAAATAGTATCAGTGTCAGTTCATGTTAGCGTATTTTAGGTAGGATGAAAAAAAGCAAAATGTGCACTATTGTTTCTGGGCTATACTACAGGTACAAACAACAACTAACATACAAATTGTATTGCTGCAATTGTCAGGAGCAGGGACATTTATTTTGAGTTGTTCTTTGGTGATAGGTTATGGTGGTAGCAAGAAATATACAGCTAATTTAAAAAAACTTTTTTTTTTTGCTATTTTGGGCCAGTTTTCCTTTTATAATAAAAAAAAATCAGGGGATATCCACTACCATTCTCCACCAAATGAAAGCACAATTTGTCCTGAAAAAACAAGGCATAATCCACCTGGATGCACAAAGTAGTTGTGATGATATGTACAGTTTTACTAACACATGTCAACGTTTCAAAATTGTGCTTAGGTATTAAGATTTGTTTTACTGTTAGGCACAAAGGGGTTAAAGATTGACTCTGTTACTTCTGCACTTCGGTTGCTGCACTGTGTGTCTTCTTTCTTTTTTTTTCTGTTCAGAGTTTATGGATCTTTCTTATCCTACTGTGCATGAGGCTGTAAATTAAGTGTAGAGATCAATTTTTAATCCCTCCAGAATACCTAGGAGAGCAAGTCATGACTTTTTTTTTATTGCAAACAGTATAGGGAATGCTAAACATAAAACAATGTAACAATGTACACAAAATACCTCAGTTATTATTCATTCTGATATTGGGTTTACATCTACGAAAACATTGTTTGTACAATATTTAACATTGACATTTACATTTTTAAAAATGTAGTTGTGCTCTTCATGTAAATGAGTTAAATATTAAAAATTTAATAAATTCTTATTCCAAGATGTTTCCTCTAGTCTAAAGACATACAGAGTAGTTCTTCTCCATGTATTACATAAATCATAAACCACATGAAATCACCCAGGTCCACAAAAATTATTTTGGTAGTGTTTGAAGTCTCACAATGGTTAACACTCACCACTGACCATTTTTTCTTATTCTAGGTAATATCCAGAAAGCATTACTGTGCCATCTCTTTCCTCATCCTTTCTAAGTTCAAACTCCAACAAATGCAATGGCTTCTCATCACCTGTGTACCATGTTTTCTGTACACACGATTATGATATCAGTAGGTAAGTGGACATTATAAGTGGGTAAGTGGGTTTATTTACTAAAGCTGGTTCACTCAGAATCTCATGCACTTCTGCATAGAAACCAGGTTCCAGGTTTTATTGCTAAAGCATAATTGAACAAGCTGAGGTTAGAAGCTGATTGGCTACCATGGACAGGTGCTGAAGATACTGAGTGAACCAGCTTTAGTAACTAAACCCCAGTGTTCTGTTATACAGTACAAAACTCTTTTATATTTTTCAGAACACACATTTGCTTTGCATGTGTTTGACTGTATATGTATTGGGTCACTACACTATTTATAGTATCACAAAAGACCTGGTTCTTTCAGTCAGGGTGATCTTTATTGATCCCCTACTAGGGCTGAAACATTCTTATAATATTACAGTAATTTCATGATGCTGTGGGAGAAGGTGGGATTTGTTTGGGGGTTTGGCTTTTCTGTGAGTTTATATTAGGTGCTTTTAACCACTTGCCCCCTGGAAGATTTACCCCCCCCCTCGCTACTTGGCACTGTGCTATTTCAACTGGTAATTGTGCAGTCATGCAACAAGGTACTCAAACTAAATGTATGTCCTTTTTTCACACAAATAGAGCTTTGGTGGTATGTGATCACCACTGGGTTTTTTATTTTCTGTGATATAAATGAAAAAAGACCAAAAATGTTGAAAAAAACAATATTTTCTGCTTTTGGTTATATAAAATATCCAGGAAACTCAAAGTTAGTCATAAATTTAGGCCAAATGTATAATACGTGTATATTAATTGGTTTGTGTGAAAGTTATACAAACTATGGTATATATATTGGAATGTACACAGCTTTTACTTTTTGACTGCATTTCGTGAGGTGCTAAAATGCCTGATTAGTACAAAAACCCATTTTTGAAAAGTAGACACCCCAAGGAATTTGCTGTGAGGCATGTTGAATCCATGGAAGATTTTCTTTTTTTGCCATATATTTTGGGAAAATTACAAAAAATAAATTTTTTTTTTACACAAAGTTGTCACCTAAATGATATATTGCGCACGCATGCCATGGGTATGTGTGGAACAACACCCCAAAACCCATTTTGCTACTTCTCCTGAGTATGGGGATACTACACGAGAGACTTTTTGGCAGCCTAGCTACTTACAGGCCCTGAAAATCCAATCACCACCTCCAGGCTTTCAAAGTGTATATTTCCTCATGTCATTTCCTCACTACCTATCACAGTTTCGGATGCCCTAAAATGCCAGGATAGTACAAACACCCCCAAATGACCCCTTTTTGGAATGTAGACACCCCAAGAAATTTGATAGGAGGCATGGTGAGAGAAGCTTATGTCACACACCACCTACCGTTCTAACCACTTGAAGAACAAGCCTTTTCTGACACTTTTTGTTTACATGAAAAAACTGGGGTTTTTTTTGCTAGAACATTACTTTGAACCCAAAAACATTATATATTTTTTAAAGCAATAGCCCTAGAAAATAAAATGGTGGGTGTTGACAATTTTTATGTCACACAGTATTGGCAAGATTTTTCAAAAACAATAAAAAAAAAAATACACTTTTTAGAATTTTTTAATTATTGTAGATTTTTATTAACGGCACACACCAAATGCCAATTATAAAAGTACAAAGATACAGCATTAACATATAAGGAGACATTATACATAACAAAAGAAAAACACAAAAGAGTGCACTCTCCTTGTGCATTACAGTAGTTGAAAATGAATTTATTAAAAATGTGAAAGATGGATACTCACAAAACGAATGTAAAAAATGAACATGAAGCCAAATGGGTCATTGTTGCACAACTGGAATCCTGTGATGATGGTGCCCGGTGGGAAAACTGACATACATAAATGATATGAATGACTTACTGTATGTAGTATGATGTCCCTTGAATGGAGGAGAGGTGGAGATGACTGTGCAGCCTCATAGAATCCGGAGTGTGCAGAGACATGTGAAGTGTGGAGTGCACGCCGTGATGGCACCGGCTGTCGCTCTGGAAACTGCACATGCGCGTCACTGGGAATAATACAGGGATCACACACCATCTCAAAAGCACCCAGAGGGAGGCGCACAGGAAGTGCATCATCTGTAGGGTGGAAGTGCACTGAGAAAATGGGCAAAGGAAGCATGTGACAGCTTCCAAATGGTAGGAAAGGAATGTTAAAGAGCCAGAGACAAATAAATAGTGATAATACTGAAAATATATTCTATACAAATAGGATGTGAAATGTTTTTTTTTATATACACATACATGTATGTGTATAAAAAACTTTTATACACACATATACATACAGTAAATGGTTATGGTGGAGGGGGTGAAGAGAAGTTCCAAACATGTGCGGCATGGGCTGACCACATGAGAATATAAATGTGTAACTAAAACAGAGAAAGGGGATTTCGGAAGCACAATAACAACAATGCTGGATAAGAAATACATAACTAAATGTAAACAACAGGTGCATATATAAATAGTAATATTTATAACCTGTTAGATAA
This sequence comes from Staurois parvus, assembly GCF_062004578.1. NCBI lineage: Eukaryota > Metazoa > Chordata > Amphibia > Anura > Ranidae > Staurois > Staurois parvus. Next base: position 12,865,429 of record NW_028318039.1, on the reverse strand, counting down.
AAATGAATATAAAAATAAATTGAATAAAAATGAAATAAAAGTCATACACTTATAATGACCAAATGAGGAATGCAGAGAATGCTAAGGGAAACTGAATGAAATGAAAATATATTTTATCAAACCAAAATGGGCTGGACAAAAATGTAATGCGAATCCGAGGAGGTGTCCTATCAGTTGGTCTCCACACACGGACATCATTTTGAGTATGGATGCACATTACATTTTTGTCCAGCCCATTTTGGTTCAAGCTCCAAAGGGGGATTTATCCCACAGTTCCCAAGTTACCGTAAAGTGGCCTTGGTAATCACCAGTTAAAGCTGTAAGATATTCCATATCTCTAATTTCAGTAACCAGTTGCAATAGGTGATTTACCGTAGGAATATCTACCGAAAATTTCCAAAATCTTGGTATCAGTCGTCTAGCGGCTGTCAGTATCTGAACCTCCAGCTTTTTGAAATGTTTAGAAATTCCCTGAAATGGGAGACCTAGAAGGTAGTGGAGTGGATCCAATGGGAGAGCAACATTTAAGACTTGTTCCAAGACATCTTTAACCATAGCCCAAAAACTCTAGATCTGAGGGCATAGCCAAACGTTATGTACCAAGGAACCTTTTTTACATAGACATCACAAACATCTCTCAGACACACTGGGGTTTATAGCATGCAGGACTACTGGGGTTTTATACCAGAGCATCAATATTTTATATACCTTCTCTCTATAGGTGACACATTGGGAAGTTTTAGTAGCTGACTCCCATTCATCGATCAGAATTTTAAAGATATTGGATGCCTAAGGGCTTCCTCCCAGTTACTCATATAACAATGGGGACATTCTTCTAGAGGATCACTATTGTGAAGAAATTTATACAGTGAAGATACAAGGTGCAGCCGGGAAGAACCTTGAATTTGTTCAAAGTCTGTAGGGTGTTCTAGTGTTAAAGAAGAACTCAGGGCTTGGAAAAAGTGACGGAATTGGAGATAAGTATAACGGGCTTGTGAGGATATAGAGGGTTTCCACACCCTGATCTCCTCAAATGATCTGATCTTGAGTAACTGAATTGGTTAGATGGCGAAGTTGAAACAACCCATTAATTGCCCCAGGATCATTTGAGTATAGTACAAACTATTATGGATTTCTGGGTTATATAAAATATTGATCAGAGGAGAACATGTGGACAGCAACATATGAGATTTTATACAGGTCGACCAGATTTTAAGGGTAAATTTCATAGAGTTGAGTAAAGGGGGAGGGAGATTAGAAGTGAAGCGGGGTTCAAAGGGTGTAGTAATGAGCATGGATTAACTGGATATAAATGGTTTAATTCTATCTCTGACCATCTGTTATGGGGAACCTGGGAAAACCAGGTCAAGGTTTGTCGTAGATGAGTTGCCCAATATTATTTAATTATGTCCGGAGCCTCCAGACCCCTCTAATTTTCTGGGATAAAAGTACCGCTTTTGCTATTCTAGGCTTTTTGGCTTGAAACATAAATCTAAGGAACGAGCGTTGTAGGGTTCGTAATTGAGACTGTGGGACTGCGACTGGGACAGGGGCGGACTGACCATTTGGAAACCCAGGGCCCGGGGTCAGTAGGGGGCCCCATGAGATGCCCCTGGTACCTTTTTCATAGGCTTTTTTGAGTTTGGGCAAGGACACAGGGGCCCCATGATCCCCTATTGTCCGGGGGCCCCATGAGTTGTCAGTCCGCCCCTGGACTGGGAGCATCTCAAAGAGATTGAGCAGCTTTGGTACAATCACCGTCTTCAACATGTTTATCCTGCCCAGGAAGGAAATGTTATGTTTATCCCACTGATTCAGAAGGGTATGAATCTCCTTAAACAGGGGAGGAAAGTTAGCTTCATACAAAAGTGAATAGTTCAAGTTATATGAGTACCCAGATACTTAATAGAATTGGAACACCAGTGATATGGGTAATTTTGTTGTAAGAGCTGGAGATCCTGGGTAGGGATGTGGAGAGGCAAGGCCTCTGTCTTTGAAGTATTTATTTTGTAACCAAAGAGGTCACCAATGAGTTGTAAAAGTTTATGTAGTACAGGCAAAGAAAGGTGGAGTTTAGTGATTGTTAATAAAACATCATCCGTAAACAGTGATAACTTATATTCTTTCTTCCTAAAATTCACTCTTGATATGTCTGAGTGCGTTCTAATTGCCGTTGCTAAAGGTTCGAGGCACAATAAAAATAGAAACGGAGACAAGGGGCATCCTTGTCTAGTACTGTAAAACATAGGAAAAGTGTCTGACATGGCATAAGGGAGTTTGACTCGTGCAGTAGGAGAGGAATATAGTGCTGTAACAGCTTTAAAAAAAGAGCCTTGCACACCTATATGTTGTAGCAACTCAAACATATAGGGCCATCCCAGTCTGTCAAAAGCTTTCTGAGCATCTAGAGCAGTGGTTCTTAACCTGGGTTCGATCGAACCCCAGGGGTTCGGTGAGTCAGTCTCGGGGGTTCGGCGGAGGTGACCCACACCCGACTCATATGATTTGTGATGACATGCCCAGTGGTCGGCAAGCCGCGGCTCTTGTGTGCCGGGCGCCCGCTCCCTTCCCTCCTCTCGGGTGGCAGGGACTCAAATGCAATGATTGGCCAGTCTCGCTGCCACTCACATCCTGATAGCCAGTGATTGGCTGTCAGGATGTGTGTAGGCGGGGCAGCGTGACGAACGTGAGAGGAGCTAGGCTCCTCTCACAGTCCACCCTGAAGACCGGAACGGCGCAGGAATACAGCGAGAGGAACGCGCGGAGCAAAGGTAAGTGAATTGACACAGGGGGGACTTGGGGACTTAATATGGGGGATGAATTAATATGGGGAATGAATTACTATGGGGATGAATTAATATGGGGAATGAATTACTATAGGGGGGATGAATTACTATATGGGGGATGAATTACTATATGGGGGATGAATTATTATATGGGGGATGAATTACTATATGGGGGATGTATTACTATATGGGGGATGTATTACTATATGGGGGATGAATTACTATATGGGGGATGAATTACTATATGGGGGATGTATTACTATGGGGGATGAATTACTATATGGGGGATGAATTATTATATGGGGGATGAATTACTATATGGGGGATGTATTACTATATGGGGGATGTATTACTATATGGGGGATGAATTACTATGGGGGATGAATTACTATATGGGGGATGAATTACTATATGGGGGATGAATTACTATATGGGGAAGGAATTACTATAGGGGGGATGAATTACTATATGGGGGATGAATTACTATATGGGGGGATGAATTACTATTGGGGATGAATTACTATATGGGGGATGAATTACTATATGGGGGATGAATTACTATGAGGGATGAATTACTATGGGGGATGAGTTACTATATGGGGGATGAATTACTATATGGGGGATGAATTACTATGAGGGATGAATTACTATATGAGGGATGAATTAATATGGGGAATGAATTACTATATGGGGGATGAATTACTATGGGGGATGAATTACTATATGGGGGATGAATTACTATATGGGGGATGAATTACTATGGGGGATGAATTTTCATACCGTTTGTTACAACATATCTTTGCGAGCAATCCTTTTCGAGGATGCTGGACATAAAGACGAAGAAAAGGAACAGACTTTGTTGCGAAAATGACATGAGAGTGGCACTTGCCAAGGTAATGCCGCGCATTTCTGAACTGGCCTCTGAAAGACAACAGCAGAAGTCACACTGATTTGCGGTAAATATTCATTATTTTGTTTTTGTGTGAAAATCATGTTTTAATGGCTTTGTTCTTAATGGTTTTGTTCATTTTGTGCACCTATGTATAAATATATACCTATGTTTTGAATTTTAAAAATCATATTTTATTTTTCCAATTAAGAAGGGTTCGGTGAATGCGCATATGAAACTGGTGGGGTTCAGTACCTCCAAAAAGGTTAAGAACCACTGATCTAGAGTTAACAGCAAATCAGGAGAAGCATGTCGAGTAAATTCACCATTCATCTCGTATTATCACCCGCCTATCTGGCCATAGTAAACTCCACCTGATCCTTACGAGTTTAGGCAGTAAGGGAGCAAGTCGATTCGTTAAAATTTTTGTAAAAATGTTATAATCCGTGTTAAATAGGGCTATGGGTCTGTAATTGGCCGGGGTAGCTGGATTTTTGCCTGGTTTAGGAATGACTGTGAAATAAGAATGTTGGAAGAGTGGATGAGGTGCTTCCCCATTCATCTGAAAAGCCATCAGGACCAGGCAATTTTTGCGTCGGAAGATCCTTGACAACTTTACACAATTCTTCCATGACAATAGGTGCATTTAAAGTAAGCCTATCCTCTTGTTTAAGGTTAGGGATGCAAAGAGTAGACATCAAATGATTCCTTATTAAACATCTGGTGTAAGTCTGGGGACAGACAGTTATAAAGCTTGCTGTAGAAATCACCAAATATCTTGACTATCCTTTGAGGACAATATGTGGGGGTGCTGTCAGCTTGGAATAAGAATTCAGGAGAGGCGCTAGATGAGTTCTCCTTCAGTTTGTTGACTAAAAGTCTATGTGGTTTATTAGCATACTGATAGAATTTTTGCTTCATCCACAGCAAACTCTTTGCTGCAGAATTTGCTTCTAATACTTTAAGTTGATTTTTAAGTTGTATTACTATCTTACATCTAGCAGTAGATGGCGATTCTACAAGGTTTGTTTATGCCTGTAACAATTGTTGCATCAGTTCTCTTTTCAGAAGGACTGAGCTTTTCTTGAGATGGGAGCTTTCTGCTATGAGATGTCCTCTAATGAAAGCCTTATGGGCTTCCAACAAAGTTGAGCAATTAGATACAGAACCAGCACAGGTAAAAAACCTCACACAATTCCGCTGATGTAGATGCTTTGATGTCTGCATGACGCAGAAGAGCGTCATTCAAATGCCAATGGCATGTGCAGGAGTTTGATTTATAAGTAAATCCAAAGCTACAAAAGAATGATAAGACCAGGAAATGTTGATAATAGCAGAGTCTACCATCTGTTTAAGCAGAGGATAGAATATCAAAAAAATAATCCAGTCTGGTATATATTGTCTACAGGGGAGAAGAACAAAAACTGTTTGGTATCTGGGTGTTGCACTTGCCAAACATCAAACAATCTGTGTGCTCTGATCCATTGCCGAAAAAGAGTGGATTGTTTAAGTACATATTTGGAAGGTAGGTGGCCCATAAGAGATCTCCGATCTCTAGTAGGAGATACAGTTTAAAATCCCCCCTATAATCATAAAAGGATGAGATGTTGACAGCAAGGGGGAAACAGAATCTCTAAAAAATTCCATCTGGTTAGCATTTGGAGCATAAACATTCACAATTTGAATATGTGTGTTGCCATATTGACAATTTAGTAGTATGAATCTACCTTGGGCATCAATTATAGATGAGAGCACTCGGATAGGGCAATGTTTCTTTATAAGGATAGCAACACCTGCCTCACCAGTATGATCGATAGCCGAATAGGTTGTGGGGTAGTTATTGAGAGCAAAATTGAAATTTTAAAATGGGTTTCTTGAATAAGAATAATATCAGATTTAGACATGATATCATATTTTTCATAATACGCTGCTGGTCAGAAAAGAAAGCAAATCATGCTGTACTAACAGGATATAGAAAACAGAACACAGTATTGATAGAACATACTCAATACTTGTCAAGAAATCATCAAAAAATAGAGTCAGTAGATCCAAATAGGATCTGTGAGTCCAAAAAAGAACCAAAACATGGTGAAGGCCCAATAACTGAGAAGACTCAGGCATCTACAGCAATGGCCATAGATTGCTGGGGGCAGCATAGGGAGAATGAATTCCAGGCAGTGTCTTCCCGCCTCACTTCCAAAATGAACAGCATAGGACTATACCTTTAGAAAGTACCATCTATCATGGACTAATCCCAAGGGGGTGTCGGGTGTATCCTACTAAGGACATAAAATGTGCGTTGAAAAAAAAGGGCATATATGTCTGCATATATTAGTGATCACCATCCATCGAAGGACCAGGCATTTCCAGGTCAATGATGACATCTACCGATTGGGAGAGTGTTGCAGAATCAGTAGGCATGTTTTGTTTCTAGATTTCACTGGGGTACAGAGCTTGCTAGGAGTGTTGACAGATCTAGGTTTTGATATGGGAATAATTAGGGCCTCATCTGGGAGTGGAGGCAAACCCAGGTTTCACAAAAACGCCTCTCCTTCTTGAAGATCCCTGGTGACATGTTGGGTCCCATCCTTGGTTACTGTCAGTTTGAAAGGGAATCCCCATCTGTAGATGATGCAATGCTTTTGAAGATGTAGAGTAATCGGATGAAGCAAATGTCTCTTAGAGTAATAGGAGACAGATCACTATAGATTTGAATTTTTTCTCCTTTGTAGTCGACGGATGTCATGTTACATGTAGAATTCAATAGGGATTCCTTACTGTCATAATAATGAAACCAAACAATAATGTCCCTCTGTTTCCCTCCCAGTGATGGTTTCGAGGCTAAAGAGTGATGAGCTCTATCCATACACCAATCTATATCCAAAACTGCAGGAGCCAATGTGGTGAATAGGCCTCATGAGGAGTCTTGCAGATCAATGTCTCCTATTGATTCAGGGATGCCGTGTATATGGAGGTTTTGTCTCCTCTTCCTACTTTCCAAATACTCTTGCTGTGATTGCAGCTGAGAAACCTGTTGCTTAAGTGTGCTAAAACGTGCACATATTGTTATAGATCATCAAATTTGGATTAGAGATGGTCTGTTCGTTCCTGCACCAGTGCTATCTCCACCCTAAGTTCTTGTGCTATTTTCCCCTCTGCTGCAGAGACAGTATGAGATATAGTAGGGCGTGTAACTTATCATCTAAAATATCAGCAGTGAGATCGGGAACATGGGGATGGGGAGAGAGAGATGTTTCCTCCGGTTCCGCCACTGGGTGAGGATTATCACTCAAGGTGGGGATGTAGCGTGGGAGATGAATTTCTCCATGTGGGTAGGCCGCTGATGTTTGGCAGGCGATGGAGGATACTGTTGACGCCCTATTTTGCCCATTGGGATGTGCAAGTAGTGTTGAGTCTTATGCTGAAGCTTCTCTGTTGTTTGTCGCTAGTGTTCACTCCAGAGGAGCCAGAAGGGAGAACGGTGAAGCGGAGAGGAGTTAATGTGTGACTGCCATCTTCAGCCGCTGCGCGTGGGCCACCCCCCCACTTTTTAGAATTTTAGTGTACAAAAATACAATTTATAGCCCAATTGTTTGATACAGTCTAAAATGTTATGTTATGCTGAGTAAATGGATACCAAACATGACATGCTTTACAATTGTGTACGTCCATGCAACAGCAACAAACTACATACATTTTTATTATCCATAGACGATGCTTTAAAAGGTTACACAGGAGGTCTAGTACTAGAATTTCTGCCCTCGATATGACAGTCGCGGTGATACCTAACATGCATGGTGAAATCTCTGTTTACATACCAACACGGGACCACCATTTGCGTTTGCTTTTGCGTGCCAGTATAGGGGTGGGGTTGAATTTGTTTTTTAATTATATATTTTGCTATTTTTTAATTTTTACACTGTCCCTTTGCTTTTTTTGTCACTTTTATTTTTATCACAGGGAATGTAAATATACCCTATGATAGCAATAGGCGGTTACAGGTACTCTCTTCTGAGACAACTGGGATTTATTATACTCTAGATCTCTTCTCTGCCCTTAACCTCCCTGGCGGTATTCCCGAGTGTAGCTCGGGGTAACATTTCAGTACCAAAAGTGGTAACCCCGAGCTACACTCGGGAATACCATGCGGCGCTGCTCCGGCATGTGTTCTTCACTTACCTTACCCTGCGCTCCCACGATGTGTCCCCTGCAGCGTCCCCGGCCATCTCCTCCGGCCGATGCCGGCATCCGGCTTCTGTGTCCTGTCCCTGTGACGTCGGGACGTACAGGCGCCGCCGCCGCCGCCGGCGGGAAATTTAAAAATTTTAAAAAATGTCATTTTTTTTTTTTTCATTTTACACAGTAAAACATTGCTGTTTCAACCTATTTCACATACATATTGTCCCTAGTGCTTTGTCCGGCGCCCTGCCTGCATTTTGTCTGTTCTTTCTGCCTGGAAACTGAGAAATGTCCATGGCGTCCAAAAAGTGTCCCTTTAGGTCAAAAGCGGTTTAGATCAGCTAGAGAACAGCGATAGTAAATCAGAACCACTTGCAGAATTGAGTGATAATGATTCGTGGGGGAAATTCGTCATCAGAAACTGAAAACGATTTTGCGACTGAGCTCAACAATGTGCGAACTTGGCGCTCTATTTCACATTTCAGTGTTTTTGGTTTGATTATATTATTGAATTAAATTTTTTATTATTTTTATATTATTTTTATGATTATTTATTAAATTATAATTTATGATTTTGTGTTTCAAATTTTATCATACCCGGGATGTTTACTAGACTCTTGTTCGGACAGATTTCAGTGAGTTTTTCCTAAAAATTACAGCCTACAATAAAAAAATACATATTTCCATGCAAAAAAATGGTACCGCTTTCAGCACCAAAAATCTGAAATAATCATACCGCCAGGGAGGTTAAAGCATCTTATCATACCAAGATTGGTGTGGTCAGATGTTTTCCCAATTTTAAAATGGCGCAGTTTATATCCAGTGAAATTAAATTGATGGAATGCTTGTAGTTTTTATTCTCTTATGCAGGCCATAGATGGGTCGAAAATCGGCCGATTTTTCTTTTAAAAAAACAAAAAATCGGTCATTCAAGCGGCCCGACGTTACCAGCAACAGTAAAAAAAATCGGCCGCTTTTCATCCCGTCTACAGCCGGCAAAAAGTGTCCCTGCAGAGAGCTCCGCTATTTCTTTGACAGTTCCTTGACATTTATAGCGGTTGCAACAATGTATCTATTTGTATCTATTTAGGATACAGATGTTTTTATTTGGAAACAAATAGATACATTGTTGCAACCACTATAAATGTCAAGGAACTGTCAAAGAAATAGTGGAGCTCTCTGCAGGGACACTTTTTGCTGATCTGGAATTCCTCTTCTTTTTCATCCTCTTCTTCTTCCTCTTCTTCTTCTTTATCCTCTTCTTCCTCTTCTTCATCTTCCTCTTCCTCTTCATCCTCTTCTTCTTCTTTATCCTCTTCTTCATCTTCCTCTTCATCCTCTTCTTCTTCAGCCTCTTCTTCATCCTCTTCTTCTTCATCCTCTTCTTCTTCTTTCTCTTCATCTACTTCTTCATCCTCTTCTTCATCTTCTTCTTCATCCTCTTCTTCTTCCGCTTCTTCATCCTCTTCTTCTTCATCCTCTTCTTCTTCCTCTTCTTCTTTTTCATCCTCTTCTTCTTCCTCTTCTTCTTCTTATTCATCCTCTTCTTCTTCTTCCTCATCATCCTCTTCTTCTTATTCTTCATCCTCTTCTTCTTCTTCTTCTTCTTCATCCTCTTCTTCTTCATCCTCTTCTTCATCTTCTTCTTCCTCTTCCTCTTCTTCTTCTTCCTCTTCTTCATCCTCTTCTTCATCCTCTTCTTCCTTTTCTTCATCCTCTTCTTCTTCATCCTCTTCTTCTTCATCATCCTCTTCTTCATCCTCTTCTTCATCTTCTTCTTCTTACTTTTCTTCATCCTCTTCTTCTTCATCTTCTTCTTCTTCATCCTCTTCTTCATCCTCTTCTTCTTCTTCCTCTTCCTCTTCTTCATCCTCTTCTTCATCCTCTTCTTCCTCTTCTTCGTCTTCTTCTTCGTCCTCTTCTTCTTCATCCTCTTCTTCTTCTTCATCATCTTCTTCTTTTTCATCCTCTTCATCCTCTTCTTCATCATCCTCTTCTTCATCATCCTCTTCTTCTTCCTCTTCTTTTTCTTCATCCTCTTCCTCTTCTTCATCCTCTTCTTCTTCTTCCTCTTCTTCATCCTCTTCTTCTTCCTCCTCTTCTTCTTTTCTTCATCCTCTTCTTCTTCCTCCTCTTCTTCTTTTCTTCATCCTCTTCTTCTTCTTCATCCTCTTCTTCTTCATCCTCATCTTATTCCTCTTCTTCTTCATCCTCTTCTTCCTCTTCATCCTTTTCTTCTTCTTCATCCTTTTCTTCTTCCTCTTCTTCTTCTTCATCCTCTTCTTCTTCCTCTTCCTCTTCTTCATCCTCTTCTTCTTGTTCTTCTTCTTTTTGTCTTCCTCTTGCAGGTCACTGTTCATGCGCAGATTTTTTTATAGGTAAAAAATCGGCCGATTTGCCCATCATTGCCGCGAAAATCGGCCGATCAGCAAAATCGGCCAATTTTTTTCCAACTTTACCGATAAAAAAAATCGGCCAAAATACCGAAAAACGGCAGAACAATTAGCCCACTAACGATCCGAAAACCGGCCGATTTTCGACCCATCTATGGCCTGCATTAGACCATAGAGATGACTGGAGGCATTCTGGTCTACAATCATCTTGATGGTCAGCCAGAAAAATTGCTGGATGCATTCTCGGGTTCTCCTGTGGGACAGGAGAGCCTAAGAAAACCATGGAAGGTCTCGGGGGGGGGGGGGAGGGGGAAATGTCCCTTCCCGCTGCTTGTAAAAGCAATCCAGGGGCTAATAAGCTGCTAGGATTGTTTTTTACATGAAAGTGGACTGCCAGCTGAAAAAACAATACCAGGATGATGCCTGTAGCTGCAAGGTCCAGCGATGTACCAGTACGTTACTGGTCCTTGTTGGGCATATATGTAAAAGCAGAGAACATAAGCAAATGATGAATTGGGTCTGTGGACAAATATGATCACAATTTATTCTTTTTTGTAATGTCCATGTTGAGGATTAGGCCCAAAAACGTTTTCCATTCAGAAACCATGATAGGTTTCCATGCAAACTGTCTAGCAAGAGCTGAATTTGTGTAGGTGGTAATGTATTGTTGTGTGTATAAACTGCTTTGGCCCACAATCAATTGATACAAATCATTCGTGAAAAACAGTGGAGGGGCTAAACCAGGAGTCCTCAAACTACGGCCCACCAAGGCCATTTATCCGGCCCTCCGGCAGGGGCGTATTTTCCGCGAGGAAGGGACACTAAGTACAGGGGTGGGCAGGGGGCTGCTGTACCTTACCTGGCTCCGGTCCCAGTCCCATGACGATCCAGTCCAGGAAGCGCTGCTCCTTCATTCACTCCAGCCACTCCCTCACTCCTGCCGCTCGGCTCCACCTCCTCACCGGTGATTGGGCACCAGAACTGTAGCTCAGGAAAGGCACACAGGCGGCCAATCACCTGTGAGGAGGCGGAGCCAAGCGGCTGGAGTGAAGAAGGAAAACTGACAGGTAAGTGTGCCGCGCTGATGGTGCTGCTGCAAGCAGGTATGCTGGCTGCAGCATCACCATGCTGGAACAGGGGTCAGCAAGGTAAGTGTCATTGGTGTCAGTGGGAGGAATAGTGCCTCATCATTGGTGTCACTGATACTAATGATGGGGCATTATTCCTCCCACTGACACCAATGATGGGGCACTATTCCTCCCCCCCACTGACACCAACGTTAGAACACTATTCCTTCCCTCACTGACACCAATGATGGGGCACTATTCCTCCCCCCCACTGACACCAACGATGGAACACTATTCCTTCCTCCAGTGACACCAATGATGGGGCACTATTCCTCCCACTGACACCAAAGATGAGGAACTATATTTCCCACTGACACCAATGACGTACTATTCCTCCCACTGACACCAAAGATGGGACACTATCCCCCCCCCACTGACACCAATTACAGGGCACTATTCCCCCCCACTGACACCAATGACCTACTATTCCTCCCACTGACACCAAAGATGGGGCCCTATTCTTCCCACTGACACCAATGATAGGACACTATTCCTCCCACTGACACCAATGTTGGGACACTATCCCCTTCCCCCACTGGCACCAGTGATGGGGCACTATTCCCCCCCACACTGACACAAACGATGGGGTACTATTTCTCCCCCCACTGACACCAACAATGGGGCACTATTCCTCCCCCACTGACACCAACAATTGGGCACTATTCCTCCCCCCCCAGTGACACTAATGATAGGGCACTATTCCTCCCACTGACACCAATGATGGGACACTATTCCTCCCACTGACACCAATGTTGGGGCACTATCCCCTTCCCCCACTGACACCAGTGACGGGGCACTATTCCCCCCCACACTGACACCAACGATGGGGCACTATTTCTCCCCCCACTGACACCAACAATGGGGCACTATTACTCCCCACACTGACACTAATGATGGGGCGCTATTCCTTCCACCGGCACCAATGATGAGGCACTATTCATCCCACTGACACCAATGATGGGGCAAGATTCTTCCCACTGACACCAATGATGAGGCACTATTCATCCCACTGACACCAATGATGGGGCACTATTCCTCCCACTGACACCAATGATGGGGAACATTTCTTCCCACTGACACCAATGATGGGGCACTATTCCTCACACTGATACCAATGATGGGGCACTGTTTCTTCCCACTGACACCAATGATGGGGCACTATTCCTCCCACTGACACCAATTATGGGGCACGTTTCTTCCCACTGACACCAATGATGGGGCACTATTCCTCCCACTGACACCAATGATGGGGCACATTTCTTCCCACTGACACTAATGATGGGGCACGATTCTTTCCACTGACACCAATGATGGGGCACTATTCCTCCCACTGACACCAATGATGGGACACTATTTCGCTCCATAAGACACACTTGGGGTGAAATGTCTGTACGTCTTATGGAGCGGCTAGCCCAGTATTCCCGCCGCCGTTGTATGTCTGCAGTCTCTGGTCATCTCCTATACTGTGTCCGCATTTGTTTAAAATTTTTTTTTTTTTTAGAAACTTTAGTCCGTCCCTCCAGCCGTCTGAGGGACAGTGAACTGGCCCCCTGTTTAAAAAGTTTGAGGACCCCTGGGCTAAACACTAGTGATGACAGCTAACGTGCCTGGTCCTGCTAACACTACATTTTTGGGAACACTATACTAGGGAGTCACTTGTATAGTTCTGCTCTTGATGAATATATTGATCCATACAAACACTATATTAGTAATGGCGGCTATCAGCAACCTATAGTGTGAGTGTGAAAGTGTGCAGGCAATCTAATGCTAGTTAATCCTGGCTTGAAGGGGAGCTTACAGAGCCTGATGTTAACTGATGTCTCTAGTGGCAGTAATACAGTGATCAATGGAAAAATTCTATATACTGTGCTAATGGCACTGGCTGTGTGATCAAAGGGTTAATAAGGATGATCAGGGTTAAATATGCTAATCTAACGTGTGTAAAATGTAGTATGTTTACCCAGCACTGTGTTCACTCTTCTCTCCTTGGAGAAGCATAGGGGGCAGTGGGAGGTGGGCGCATGCATGTGCATGCACACCCGGAAATAGAAAGCAATGTAAGGGTATGTTGCTTTGCTCAGAGCCACTGCTCGCTCACTCACCAAAAAATTAAATTACTTCAATATTTTTATTTTTTTAAACATTATTTTTCTTTTATTGTACAATATGTTTAGTTGTATAGTAACATTGTACTATATTGGGGGGGGGATCAGGGATTTCTTTTTTTACACTAAAGATTATTGCTCTCCAATGCAAAGTGTGCTTTGAACTGTCATGAATGGGTTAAATTCATGATATTTCAAAATACAGTGATCTATGATTGGCTCCAGCTGGTCACATGGTACAGGGCACTGTGATTGGCCTCATGTACCATGTGTGAGCTGTGGGCCAATCACAGCTCACCAGGAAGAGAAGCAGAGCTGTTATGAATCAGATTGATTCATAGCAGCTTTGTTGTCATTGTGATCATGTGATTGCATATTGATCACATGACCCCTGGGTCTCGTTTACCAGGATCTTCATTCCGATGTGTCCGGTAGACATAGCAGATGTGGGATAGGAGGGTTGTGTGCCTGCTTGGGCATGCAGCGCCCCCCTGTGTTGCTACAACATCAGTGACATATGGGTACATCGCTTTTTCTTTTCACATTTTGTTTTTCACATTAAAGAAAAAAATATTCTTTAGTAAATCATCCCTAGGGATTTAGTTGCAAAATTTTGCAAGAGTTATAAGGCTAAATTGGAGCCAGAGCTATTATATATAAATTTAAAGTGCTTTTTTGGATCAAAAGTAACCATTTCAGGGACCCTGCATTATATGTTCTGCATGAAGAATGGTGAAGTAGGAACATTAGTACTGAAGGATACAGGATAATGAAATACAATACAAATATATCCACCCTGTTGCTGATGTGTGCAGTTTCAGTTTAGCAATTAATGGATTCTTTTTTTTTATTCTTTATTTAGTCATGCCACAGTTGAAAGTACTTTCAATAAAGCCAAATGTGACAGTGTACATTTTTTCATAGCGAGTTCTTTCAAATACATTAAGATGAAAACACATTTAAATGTTTTTGATTTCTATATACAACAGAAATATAACCAGAAACTACACATTTTATTGAGCCCAGGGAGCTTGCGAAAAGAAGGAAGAGAAAATAAAGGGAGGGGGGGTTGAAGAAAGGATGTTAGAGGTGGAGTGGATGACCAAGGGGAGAGGGCCTGCCCAGAGGAAACTGAGAGATGGCCTTTTCTTGCTCCCAAGTCCTGAGGTCTATTTGTCAAGGTACAGATCTGATAATCCTATGGGCCTCTGGTCACAGTTAGCGTGAAATCAAGAGCTTCCCTAGCTACCTATTTACTTCACATTGGTGGAGGCAAGGTTCTCATGGAGGAATTATTGTAAAACCCTTCATAGAAGCATCTGAAGCATTCAGCTGTGTCTTCTGATCCCCTTGTGTGGAGGATATGTGAGATATATGAGCGTACACATTATTCCTTAAAGCGGAGTTACAGCTGAAAAAAAAAAGTCAGCAGCTACAAAAACTGTAGCTGCTGACTTTTAAAATACAGCCACTCACCTGTCCCTCGGTCCAGCGGTGTCCTCACCACCACTGGTTTCACCGGATGTCTTCTCTCCCTGGTGCCGGCATCTTTAGTGTGGGCACCCGGCTCTGACAGCTTGCGGCTTCACAGCCGGGTGCCCACTGCACATGCGCGAGAAGTGCTGTGCTTTGTGAAAGGCGACATAGTCTTCTGGGACCTGTCACGTGTCCCAGAAGACTATGGGGAGGGAGGACAACTTCCGTTTCTGATCACCTAGGCGATTGCAGCGGAAGTGGGAGAGGGTACCTGTATAATTCGGGTACCCGCTCCCCAAAGGTGTGAATCCTTAATGGGGAGCGGGGACAAAGCATTAAAGCGGAACTTCCCCTTTTGGGTGGAACTCTGCTTTAAGGGAGCATGCAAGGGATTTATCTGCTTTTCTTCCAAAAGTACAAGGAGTTGTCTTGCCTAAAGGAATTTGTTTTTCAATTTGGTGAATAGAAGGGTATTTAATTGATCTCTACAAAGTTTTAAATCAGTGGTGGTAGTTGTGGCTGGTGTTTGTTTAAAGGCCAAGTTCTTCTTTACAGGGCAGAATATCACTTTTCAGAATAAATAGAAGTCTTCTCTAATGTATTTTCTGCCCAAGCCATCCCAATGTTCCTATTTCTCACTTATCTAGTCCATGGCAGCTTTGAATCTGCACATAGCTGTTTAAAATTAAAAGCTTGCATTCTGAGCCCTGACTTCCTGTAGCATCTTGTGACCATTTAGGAAATTTCATATCCCATCATGCACTGAATTACTGCATCACAACGTGTGTTTTACCTTTCTGCAGCACACCTTTCTCATTACCACCTTTTTTTTATACATTGTACAATCTGATGGTGCAAGCTCTTTTAGCTCTATCATCAATTATGTAGTGCAAGGTCCTGCCTAATTTGATACAAATTGAATAGATTGTTCAGGTGGGTCCATCTATTATATAGTTTTGGTAAATCTAAAAGGATAAAAAAGGACAATGGTAAAATGGTAAAAGAGGAACAAAAGCCTCCAATGAAACCACACAACAGAAAGACGCCATTGTTGTTCTCCCATTGACATTTGCCAAAGAGCAGGGGTCTTGGAAAAAGTACAGCAGCGTGTTAGCGGAGAGCTCAGCAGGAAAGCTCCCTCACCAGGCCAATGCCAAATCACCCCCCTTCAAATAATGAATTCTTAATTAGTAGGGTTTAGTTGATATTTAAACCTTTTTTAAGTCATAGAATAATGTATAGTTTTTATTGTGTAATTTGGGTATAATAAAGCTTTATATGATAATTGTTTAGACAACAGCAAGCCAAAATGGCCTACATTTTGTGGTATGGTATAATACTCTCAAATAACACTATTATTTTAGAGGGGACAGTTTAATACAATAAAACAACAGAGATCTTATCTAATTTTAAACAAATAGAGATTCTGTTTGTCACTGAGATAAACAATCAGCACATTAGAGAAAGGTCAGACATTTCTGTAAAAGGAAAGATTATTCTACGAATTCTCCAATGACTTATGCATAAGTTCTGATAACAAACACACTTAGATGATCTCTGCTGTGCAAAACAATGTCCAACAATCCAAAGGTTGATAACATATAAAGCATTTAAGTATATACTATATATTATATATGTAAATGAAAATCGTAAAACCCTTTGACTTCCATCATCCTGATATCTTGATCATCATCAAAACCCAAGATAGCAGCCTTTGTAGTTGCCCCATTTTTAAAAGATTATCAGGAGAATTCCAAATGACAGAGGCCTATAGCCTTAAAATACTTTTCTAAGACTGAATTAAACTAAAAGTTTGTAAGTAGTATCCCATACTAATGGATAAATACATTACAGTTCAGTAAAGGTCTGACTGCTAAATAATTCCTGCAATTATCAACTTAAAAGATTGATACACCCCTAAAGGTGTTTAGTTTGAGCCAGGAATCTTGACCAGCACGATCACTTTTCGATTTTCTAATAAAAATGTAAACTGCACTGCTCTTAAAAAAGCAACATCATTAAACATAATAGCTAGCTTACCAATGGTATTACCTGCCAACATTTTAAAGAGCAGTGAAAAAAGTTAATAAAGTTGTGTTTTGTGTTCTGAGAAATTCAAACTAGCACAATTTCCACAATTCACCTGCAGAAACCTAGTCTTCTGTTATAAGGTATATCCCAGGAAAAATACCTATTCAATTGGGGTAATTATTTTGGTTTAAAAGAAAATTGAGATTTTTCCTGCAAACATGCAATTACACATAAAATATACAATACTTAAACAGGAGAGATGCTGGCATATTACAATTAACATAGAAAGCTAAATGACATCTTAACCATGCAATGTAATAAACAAGGGCAGCAAGAGGGAAGAAGGAGACTTGGAGAGTGGAAAGTGAAAGTGGAAAGCAAAAAGAGCTTCCTGGGTTACATTGTGGAAACATCTTTTCAATTGTACAGTAGGTAATAAAGTTTACAAAAAAACAGTGGGGGGGTGGTACTAAGGCTGGCTTACTCAGAGCATGGTTCACCTGTGCATGGTAGCCAATCAGCTTCTAACCTCAGCTTATCTAATTAAGCTTTAGTAAAAAGACCTGGAAGCTGATTGGTTTCTATCTAGAAGTGCACAAGATTCTGAGTGAACTAGCTTTAGTAAATAAACCCTAGTGCCTTTGTTTTGTGACTTCATCTCATCAATGGCCAAAGTAGCTTGAGAGGATTAAATAAAAAAAGAGTCAGTGATGTTGGGTATTTAAGTCCCATCAAATTTTGGTACTTTTTTGGACAACCACAAACCTAAAATGTTAAATTATGCACAATAAGGTTTTAATTGTTTAGTTTTTTCTAATCCAGTATCATCATGTTTTGGCTTAGCAACCACAGACACTTAAAAGCGTAATCAATTTTGACATCACCAAATATTCTTAGCAGACAAAGGGCGGGGTTGCACAGGGCGGGGTTGATAGTAAAAGGTTGTCTGCAATAAACTGAACTTGTGGGCATGTCCAGTTTGAATGTAGAAAGTCACCCACATCCAACTGGCATTTTGGGTAGATATGGGTATGTTTCCACTTGGCAGCCAAACTGGGATAATACCTGCTTTATATTTGTTACATGTCCCCATTTGCATACCATAGCATAGCAAAAAAAACCTATTTAAATTTGCAGCTTACCTTTTGTAGATGTTCTGTTTAGGACCATCCTACAAGAGAAAAAAACTAGCTCTCTCTCTTTGTTTATGGGGGGGGGGGGGCTTGGCAGCTATGTTTGCCATAATTGTCTAGGCAGTCAGATCTCCATTATCAGTTGCAACTAGATTTGAACACTGTCTGTCCTACAAAAGAGTTAAAGGTGTGGAGGCTGGGATTATTGCATTGAATTTTAAAGAGAACAGACTTGGGATGGGCTCACTCTAAGGGTGGCCATAGATGGATCAAAATTTGGCTGGTTCAGCAGGGACTGGCTGAATTTTGATTTCCATCTGTGACTGGTCTTGTTTGTGAGCAGTTGATCTACTCACGAATGAGCTTGCTGGAAAACTTTAGTTTAATTATAGGCTATTGTCTGCAGCACTGATCAGTGTATTCTGACAGTAGAGGAGTACAGCTGACTTCTCCACTGTTAGAATACAATGACACAGCTGGGAGGATTCTAGTATCCACTTTGAATGTGTGTATCGGGGAATCAGATAAGCTATTTTTTTGTTCAGTCCACTAGCTGAATGAAATAAAATGTAACATTGTTCCAAAGCCTTGCAGTCAGTCATGACACCTCCTCCTGAGAAACATCTAAAAGGTAAGAAATATTTTTTTAAACACAATTTAGGCTTGCTGAGTGAATGGGAATACATAACAAATGAACAGTAAGGCTATCTCAAATTTGTCTGCAAAAGTGGAAGCACACTTTAAGTGGAGTAAATTAAATCTGACTAATAAATACATTTCATTTGTATTATTATATCTTTGGAAAATATAACTGTGGTAAAATAAGAATTAAAGAATCCCCTCCAGTCATCTTAAAAAATTTTGATTATATCTTGGAGCCATTTTGCTTTTTGCCTTCCACATATTTTCCTGTGTAGAAATGAGTGCCTGATAATATTTGGAGGTAAGTTTGATTTGAGCTGGAATCAAAAGTAATGTTTTAAGGATATTTAATAATAATATAGAGGCCACTGGGGACCTTCTGTCATGCTTACACTTAGCATTGGTGGTCAGGTACTATAGCTGGCTTCTGTTTTTCTCACTTATAGCAATCTCCTTTCCCAAGACAAGATGGTACTCAGTTGCCCCCAAGTCTTATACACAGTGCCATAGTGTCTGGCCACCACCCAGGACAAGTGCAAACTAAGCACGGCAAACAGGTTCTTGCAGTTGGTAGACAGGCAGAGTGGTCCAATGACAGTTCGGGTTCAGGGCAGGTAGTGTCCAAAATAATCAGGGTTCAATCTGTGGTAAAAAAGCAGGCAGAGTTCTTAGCATATTCATAATCTAGTCCAAGGCCATCAACAAGGGAATCCAAACAAGCTAGCAGGGCAGAGCTAAGTTCAAGGCGCAGGAACAAGGCAGTGAAAAAGGGACCTTGAAACATGTGTTACAAAAATTATCACAAGCATGAGACTGAGCATTTGGCTTAATACAGGTTTGAACACCACCCAGAGTCTGTGTCTAGCAACCACTCTGCAGGTGGACAGTCACACAGGGAGAGTGCATCTAAGTCAAAACCAGAATGCTGGAATGAGACCAGCAGCTGTCATGGAACAGGATCTGAGATGATTTTCAGAAAATGTTTGAAAAATATATAAAGACTTCCATATAATGCTCCTTTCATATGGGTGTAATCACTTTAGTCACTTTTTTTAGTGGAAAAACTGATTCAGATGAGATCGGTTTACACCTGTTTGTGCATCCATCTTCAGTTCAGTTTAGTTTACATCAGTCAACATCTGTTTGCATTTCTGCCTAGTTTAGTTCTATTCTGTTTATATCTGTTTACATCTGTTTTTCATTTGTTTAAATCCATTTTACATCAATTTACATCCATTTTACATCCATTGTGCATTTGTTTTTACTTCAGTTTACATCCATTTTCATATCCATTTTATAATGAAAATTCCGAAATGACAAGGTGCTTTCCATGCTGCATTGTGGCCACAGTGAGTGATTCAATGTTTTTCACAGTGTTCTTGCTGTTTTTCACACTTGAGAGTAATGACTTCTGTCAACTTTTGGGTCAACGTGACAACCTTTGTTATGTATGCCTATGTGAGGAGATGGGAGAGCATATGGAGGAAAGAGAGGAGATGTTGCAGCTACTGGACTCAACCAATACTGCTAAAGTGACCAAGTGAAGGATTTGTGATGATGCACTATGATCATTTTAGACATTATCCAATAAAGTTCTTCAACTTCCCCAGAATGACTGTATCCACATTTGACTTCATATTGGACAAGCTGTGTCCACGTTTGCAGCAAAGAAACACCAGTATGAGAAGGAGCTTGCCTCCAGAGAAGCATCTTTTACTGACTCTGGAGTAAGTCAGCCTTTTTTGTTTGTGTGTTTTCCCAAAATTCATACAAGCAAGGTGGATGGAAGAATCCTTCCTGCTGACACAATTTAGTGAATCTAATGAATGTGAGAATGATCAAGCTCTTGTTAAAAATGCTCTACATCACCTTGATGACCATGTATATTTATTTTTTCTGATTACCCCCTTTTTTATTTTTTTTTAAATTGATGTGGTACTAATGAATTGTGCTCATTTGCATATCTATATAACCCCTTTGTTGTACACTAGTGACTTCCCAAAAATCATTTTACTTTTTCTTCCTAGGTTTCTTTCAATTACCTAGACATGTACATTTCTGAGCCATTACTTTCTGGTTGGAATCTCTACCATTTCCATGATTGTTCATGATACATGTGAAGCCATATGAGAAGAGATGTGTCCATCTGTGATGCCAGTACCTGCTCAGAACACATAGCAAGAAATATCCAATGCATTTTTCACTATACACATTTTAACAACAGTGCTTATATTGTCATACAAGATTGATTTTGATCAATGCAATGATGCCATGCCTATGTTTACATTTTAAAATAGTAATTCATGTCTAGTATTCTTAGTTGCACTTGATGTCTTTCCATTCCTGTTGTCTTTAAACTCCCCAGCATTTGGTTCCTGCTACTGTCCTGGAACAGACTGGCCATCTCCCTCCACAGATTCCCCACCTCCCAACACTGCTTCCAGCTCAGCGCCTTCTTCATGTTCTTCATTTCCTTCTGAGATGTTTGATGTGGTACTATAAAAATATAAGAATGGTAGATATATGATATTCATATCTTAAGCTGTCCATAAATGGATCTAATTGTGGTGGTTTCAGGATGGAGTGTCCAAACTTAGATCATGTTGTGCTGGATATCAGATTATGAAATCAGGGATTGTGCCGTGAAACCCCTAAACCCTAACAGGACAATTGGGGATTGTGAAGTGGAACCCCTAATCCTAACGAGACAACCCTAGTGCAATATTGATTTCTAGATTTAAAATGGCTGTTGGTGGTCTTGTTAAAACTTGGGCTGGGGCCCAAATAAATGTATACTGAGAATGTACTCACTGCAATATTTAGGGTGTTTATTTAGAGAAAATTATATGATAATGTTGACAGATACAAATGGCTGGAGGTGATCACAGATAAATGGATACTTAGAATGTGGTCATTATAATATATGGAGTGTTTCTTCTTTAACCACTTATCTATTGGTCACTTTCTCCCCCTTCCTTCCCAGGGCAATGTTCAGCTTTCAGCGCTGTTGCAATTTGAATGACAATTGCGCGGTCATGCAACACTGTACTCAAACCACATTTTTATCTTTTTTTTGGGGTGGTTTTAATTCACCACTGGGTTTTTTATTTTTTGCTAAACAAACTAAAAAAGACAACATTTTGGAAAAAAAAAAGTTATTCTTAGTTTCTGTTATAAAATTTTGTAAATAAGTAATTTTTCTCCTTCACTGATGTGTGCTGATGAAGCTGCACTGATAGGCAGCACTGATCGGCACTGACAGGCATAATTGATGGTCATTGAAACAGAGCACTGATAGGTGGCACTGACTGGTACTGATAGGTGGCACTGATGGGCACTGATAGGCAGCACTGATTGGCAATATTAGGTGGCACTGAGTGACAATGATAGGTGGCACTGATGGGTACTGATAGACTGCATTGATGAGGAGGCACTGATGGACATTGACAAGCATCACTGATGGGCACTGATAGGTGGCAATTATGGGCACTGATAGGTGGCACTGATGGGTACTGATAGGAAGCACTGACTGGCACTGATAGGTGACAGTAATGGGCACTGATAGGTGACACTAATTGGCACTGATAGGTGGCACTGATGGGTACTGATAGACTGCACTGATGAGGAGACACTGGTAGGCAGCACTGATGGGCATTGACAGTCATCACTAATGGGCCCTGAAAGGCAGCTTTGATGGGCACTGATATGTGGCATTGGTGGGCACTGATATGTGGCATTGATGTGCACTGATTGGCGGCAATGATGGGCACTGAAAGGCACACTGATGGGGCTGCACTAATAACCAGGGCACTGATGATCAGTGCCCTGATTATCAGTGTAAATCAGTGGTCTCCAAACTGCAGCCCAGGGGCCAGATGCAGCCCTGTGCTTGCTTTTACCAAGCCTTTGGCGCACTATTTTCATCCACTAATACGAACAATGAGGTATAATCCCCCCCCCCCCCAATGCCAATGAAGGGGCAGAAATACTCCCAATGACATCAAAGATGGTATAAAATTCCTCCCAATAACACCAACAATGAGGCACAATGACACCAACAATAGTGCGCTTGTCCTCCCACTAACATCAAAGATGCTGCATTTTTTATTCCCACTACCATTGGAAACTTTTCTACTCCCAATGCCCACAGTCCAGCCCCCCTTAAGTATGAAGGACAGTAAACTGACCCTTTGTTTAGAAAGTTTGGAGACCCCTGGTGTAGATGTTCCCTCTGAGGAATTCCGCTTACCGGCTCTCCTCTCCTCACGCGCTGTTAGTGTGAGGAGAGGACTGCCGATAACCAGCATTTCCTGTTTACATGTGATCAGCTGTGACTGTACAACATGTGTGTAATCAGGTCTTTCAAATCATCATCTGGTTTCTCTTGCCCGGAGGCCATGAATTCTCCTACAGAGTCATCTGATTGCTGGTTCGGTTTCTTCAGGGGACATAACAAAAGGAGCATCTATTACAGGTGACAGTTTAGGTGGACTACTGTAATTTTCTTTTGGTGTGTTCTCCGTTGTTCCTTTGAAATGAAGTAATTAAGTTATCTGGGTTTTTCTTAAAATTTAGTTTCTTATAGATTGCTTTACACCCACACAAACTTTGTTTAAAGCACAGAAACAAGCCTATTATGACACTCAAGAATGCCTAATATTTTTAACAACCTTATTGGGAAAGTCTTAAATACTTCATCAATTCCCTTGAACCAATTCAGTGGGTTCAGCCAAGATAGAGCTCCTTCTCCCCAAGCAGACAAATCCAACTTATGGTTAATAATATCATGTACATCCCCCTGTAATCCTTCTGCTGCAGCTAAGTGTGCATTTATATTATAGCTTTTGTCAACCATGTAGGTGCAACATTCTTGGTCTATCACAGCACACAGTCTCCTTTGGGAGGAAAATAGAATGTCTAGACCCATATGGTTGTCAATCGCCTGTCGTCATAGTTCTACCAATTCTTCTGCCTCCTCCCTCAAGGTTTTCAAAACAAAACCCATCATTATAATAGGTATACTTTCATAACTATTTAGTCTATTTACCATTTCATGTCACCATCCTGTAAATGAGGGAGCATAAGTCCATGTTTTAAATGCTTCCCAAAACAAAGATAGGTTATAGTTCTCTGCAATTTGAGTCATTGTATCTGAAGCAGCCCTGATGGACTGTACTTTACTGTCTACAGTCCTTCTGTGTCTGTTCCTTTGATGTTCTTCATCAAATCTATCATATTTATAGGTCTAGTGGTGTAGATAAGTTCAGTTATTATACCTGTACCATTGGCTTTAAGAGGAAAACTGTTCCTAGCTGTCCAACCACATACAAAATAGTATGGACTGGGCAGAACTCCAGCTTTAACACTTTTTATTTCTGATTCCACCAACTCCCCTAAATAATGGTTGTACTTATTCACATCAGTGTTTATGTAGGTCTCATTGCATTAACCTGGAAATTCCAAATCCTTTAGTGATTGCTTCAAGGTCTCATTAAAACAATTGGAGCTATCTTCTACACACTGATACATAGTTTAATTTAACATCCATTCAGGACAACTTGGATCTCACCTGGTTCGTGATAATAATCTGTGAAACCCACCAATTGTCCCATTAAGGGTGATTCCTATTCCTCTGCCTGATATACCCTGAATTAACAACCCATACTCTCTTATTTGTTTTCCTCACCATGAAGCTAGCGCACTGTTTGTGGACAGATTTACCAATAGCGCATGATATAAATCTAGGCTTGTCACTGACATAGCAATTATAGGCTTGTGACGTACACTAGGGGGAATCATAGCACATATCCAACAATCAGAGAGATTGAACTGAGTAGTGATCACCTCATGCATTTGGATTATCTGGTTCAGGAAGGTTTGATTTCCCACAAACACTGGCCCCATGATAATCAACATCGGAACACCCTTCCACGCTTCCATGTTCCCTCATCTGGCTATGCACATTACATTTTTCCCAAGCACAGCTAGCCTGATTGTTCAGGTATAACTGCTTCCTGCACCCACTTACAATGAGATGCATGTACCCAGGCATCCTTGTCTTCAAGTTTCAAAGCCGTTAGTGAAATAAGCACCACCTGATGTGGGCTGAGTCACCGGGGCTCCAAACTTCCCCTGTGGTGCTTCTTAAGCATCACCCAATCTCCTGGCTGTAGTTCATATGTCCCTTCGAGATCATCTGGATCCGGAAGTGAAGCATAGATTTTGTTGTGTAACTGCTTAAGGTGTCTATGGAATCCTACAACATACTCAGTAAGTGTACCATAAGACCTAGTTGAGGACTTTGGGTAGTATAAACCTGTTTTTGGCACTTATCCAAATAGAATTTCATAGGGAGTGCTTTGGGGTGGTTCTTAACCACTTGCCTTCTGAGCACTTCCTCTCCCCCATTCCTGCCCTGGCCAATTTTCATCTTTCAGCACTGTCACACTTTGAATGACAATTGCGCGTTCATGCTACACTGTACCCATATGAAAGTTTTATCATTTTTTTCACACAAACAGATATTTCTTTTGGTGGTATTTAATCACCGCTGGGTGTTTTATTTTTTGCGTTATAAACAAAAAAAATGCAAAAACTTTGGGAAAAAAAAGTTTTTCTTTGTTTCTATTATAAAATGTTGCAAACAGGTAATTTTTCTCCTTCACTGATGTGCATTGATGAGGCTGCACTGATAGGCAGCACTGATAGGCAGTACTGATGGGCACCAATGAGGTGGCATGGATAGGCAGCACTGATGAGCACTGATAGGAGGCACTGATAGATGGCATTGATAGGCGGAATTGATAGGCGGCACTTATGAGCTAGCACTGATGATGCTGCACTGATTGGTGGCACTGATAAGCAGCACTGATGGGTGGAACTGCTGGGCAGCACTGATGGGTGGCACTTATGGGGAGCACTACTGGGTACAGGTGGGTGGCACTGCAGTGCACATGTGAGTAGCACTGATAGGCACAGGTGGGTGGCACTGATGGGTACAGGTGGGCAGCATTGATGGGCACAGGTGGGTGGCACTGCTGATCCCTTTCACTGACAATTGCTGGATCTCGTCAGTACTTTCCTCATGCTGTGACAGCGTGAGGAAAGTGCAGCCGATAACTGGCAACTGTATTTACACGGCCACTGTGATTGTCCTTTTACCCTATCACGGGGGGGGGGCACCGCTGGGGGCGCGCAGGGGGCGCACAGGGGGCTTGTTCTGGGAGGACGTCCATGGATGTCCTCCCAGAACTAGACAACAGTGCTATAGCCGTCCTTCGGCTATAGCACTGTTGAGAAGTGGTTAAGACAAATAATGCTATAGGTAATCCTTGTAACCAATTCAATCCTGTTTCAACCTTACTGAAAGTTTTCCTTATTTTGCTTTTAACAACCCATTATATTTTTCTACCTTTCCACTAGCAGTAGTATTATATGGTGTATGCAGATGCAGTTTGACGTGAAAGGCTGTCAACACTTCTTTCATTATCTGACCTTGGAAATGTTTTCCCCTATCACTTTCTATACATTCTGAGACTCCATATCTGCACACTACTTCCTGTATTAGTTTTTATGCTATGGCTGTAGCTGGGACTTTTTGTAATGGCCATGCCTCTAACCAGCTAGTGAAGCAATCCACACATGTCAGTACATATTCATGCAATCCTATCTTTGGCAACTGTATGTAATTTATCTGTAGCCTTTGAAATGGGTATAAAGGCCTTGAATTATGGCAAGATGGTGTTTGTACCTTCTTCCCTGGATTATGTTGTGCACAAATTAAACAGGCATGACAGAGTTGTTTTGCTTTTGTGTCAATGCCTGGTGCAAGCCACATTTTCAAAGTCGTATCAACCATGGCCCCTTTGGCTGTATGACTAGGGAGATGTGCCATGGAGCATAAGGAAGGATAAATAGAAATGGGGAAGCAAGGTCTCTCATCCTCATGGAGCCAAACATTTTTATCATTTTGATAACACCTGGCCTTCTTCCATCTACTCATTTGCTTTTGGGATGCTCCAGCAGTTTTCTCAGAGCTTCTGTATCAGGTATACCTTGTAGGAAGCACGCTCTTTCATTTTCCACTATTTCTACCACCCCAAGGGAAAAACAATGCAGCTTCTTTAGCAGCTTTTTCTGCTCTCTGGTCTCCCCTGCTCTCCCCTAGTGTGGGTATTCACCTTCACTACAGCAATAGCAACTGGTAAAGTAATTGCTTCTAACGGGGCCTTTACCTGAGCAGAATTTTTAATAGGTTTCCCCTGAGATGTCAGAAAGTTCCTACTTTTTCATAGAGCTCCAAAGTCATGCACAACACAATAGAGATAACGAGAGTCAGTATACATACTGTATTTACAGACTGATTTTCTGCCATGTGACATGTTTTTGTCAATGCTTGCAATTCTGCCAATTGGGCTGAACAATGACCAGGGAGTGCTCTCTGGAACACAATTTCATCCTGATATATTATAGCCATTCCCGTGACAGGTGAGCCCTTGTCAGTATAGTATCGTGAGCCATCCATCCATAATTCCGTATCTGGATTTTCAAGAGTAACATCTGTGACTGTCACTAGAAGCTCATAATTTGCTTCTACAATACTGCAACAATCATGTTCCCACCCATCCGGAGGATCAGGCATGATAGACAGCAGAGTGACAGGGTTTAACACATTACACCTTTTGATAACAATATTGCTAGGTGTGAGTAAAGCCAGTTCATATTTGGTTAGTCTTGCAGCAGAGAGATTAGTAATAATGTGATTAAGCACCTGGTCTACTGCATGAAGAACCATAAGAATTAAAATATTTCCCAACACAATATCTGCAGTTTTTCCACCATAATGGCTGTCACAGCTGTATCCTTGACACAAGGTGCTGCTGTACAGATGACAGGATCTAAAGGTTGAGAATAGTACCACACAGGCTTGTATTTGTCTGCATGCTTCTGCATCAACCCTCCTGACACCTGATTTTTTGCCTCATGACAAAACAGGTAGAAATCCTTTTTGCACTCAGGCAAGGCTAAACATGGGCTTGTCATTATAGCCTCTTTTACTGTTTCTACAGCCTGTTTCTGTTCAACTGTTAGTTCAAAATGTGTAACCGTGCTAGATGTCAATGCATACAGAGGCTGAGCAATCGGTGACATATTTAGGATCCAAGTTCTGCAATAACCCACAAGGCCCAAAAATGCCCTCAGTGCCTTGCAATTTTGAGGCAGGGGGTATGCCTGTATCTCTGCTCTGCTGTAAGATGTTTACCCCACTTAAAGATACAATGTCCCAGGAAAATCACCTTTTCCTGGCACCATTGTAGCTTTTCTTTTGAGATCTTACATTCCTGTTCTGCCAGGAACTGCAAAAGACTCAGAGAGGCTTTCTGACACACTACAGGGGTGTCTGCTGCCAAACAGAAATTATCCACATATTGCAGTACGGTGACCCCTGGAGGTGCTTGCCACTGATCCAACATCTGTTTGAGGGCCTGATTAAAGACACTAGGTGATAGAGCCTGGCACTGCGGGAGCCTTTCCCAGGTGTATAGCGAATTTTCAAACTGGAAAGCAAAAAGGTATGTACATGATCTCTCAATTCTTACAGAGAAATATTCATTAGCAATATCCACCACAGTGAAACAGGTTGCATCACTGGGGATATAAGAGAACAAGGTATGTGGATTTGGCTGTATAGGAATAAAAGTGATCCTTACTATATCCTACATCATAGTAATATATTATAATTAAATAAGAGTGTTTAAATTGATTAATACATACATATATATTAAGGTTTATTATATTAGACATGGCTATTATTGCTATCATATATCATTAACCACATGCCGCCCACCCACTGTAGAAATACGGCGGCAGGGCGGCACAGCTGAGCAAAACCATGTTTTAAAAAGTGTGTTTTTAAAACAGGTAGGGGGCGCACGAGAAGCGCACCGCCGCCCTACCTGTCCCGCCAATCACAGCCACGGATGTTAGTCGCCAGGTCACAGCTGGTCATTACCGGCTATGTCCCGGCGATTGGCGGCAATCGCTGACAGAGAGCACAGCTGCAGTAGCTGTGCTTTCTGTCAGTTTCCTGACAGCTCCAGGACACGCTGATCGGGACAGAAGAGTTTATCTCTCCCAATCAGCGGTGTTCCCTGCAGTACACAACCCTGCCCCCAAGTAAAACACTCCCCTCACACAGTTAACCCTTTCCCTGAATAATAAACTTAACCCCTTCCTCCCCAGTGCCGTTAGTACAGTGTCAGTGGTTTTTTTTTGCACTGATCACTGTATTGGTGTCACTGACCCCAAGTCAGTACCCCCCAATGTCAGAATGTCCACCGCAGTCCCGCCATAAGTCACTGATCGCCTCAATAAGTCGCTGATCGCCGCCATTATTAGTATAAGAAAAAACTAAAAATCCCAGTATCTTTCCCGCCATTTGTAAACGCTATAACTTTCACGTAAACCAATTAATTTACACGTATTGGGTTTTCTTTTTAGCAAAGACATGTCGCAGAATGCATTTTGGCAGAAATTTATGACTAAATTTGATTTTTACATTTTTTTTTATTGGACATGTTTTATAGCAAAAAGTCCAAAATATTGTTTTTTTTCCTCAAAATTGTCAGCCTTTTTTTATATCGCAAAAAATAAAAACCGCACAGGCGATCAAATACCACTGAAAGAAAGCTCAATTTGTGGGAAAAAAAAGGATGTAAATTTCATTTATGTACCGTTCTGCATGACCGCGCAATTGTCCGTTAAACTAGCTCAGCGATGTATAGCAAAAAAATGTCGTAAATTGCAGTATCTATACCATAGTTTGTAGACGCTATAACTTTCACACAAAGCAATCAATATACACTTATTGGGATTTTTTTTACCAAAAACATGTAGCAGACTACATTTTGGCCTAAATTTATAATTAACTTTGAGTTTACTGTACAGTGATCCCTCGTTTTTCGCTGTTAATGGGGACCAGAACCTCCCGCAAAAGCTGAAAAACCGCGAAGTAGTATTTGCCCCTAGGAATTTTTGTGTATGCGGGTACTGTACAAGAATGTTTTAAATATGTAAACATCTTGGACAAGACTGGCGAGATACAACAAGGGAAGATGCTAAGTGAGGCTGCAATGATGCGCAGACAATCAACTCACAGGGATAAATCCACTCGTACTCTTATTGGTCGATGTCACACCGGAAACCAATCACGCGCCTTTATGAAAGCCCGTGGTATGTACAGTACTCTGAGTCAACTCATCTCTTTGGTTGATATGCAGGGATCCTTCTCTTTTGCGCATCAACATGAAACAACACTCCTTTCCACAATGTGGCTGCTGACCCGCGAAGTACTGAAGCCGCAAAACATGAAGCGCGAAGTGGCGAGGGAACACTGTATATTTTTTATAGCTGAAAGTAAAAAATATAATTTGTCGTCAAAATTTTTGGCTTTTTTGTTTATAGTGTGAAAAATAAAAAGCGCACAGGTGATAAAATACCACCAAAAGAAAGCTCTATTTGTGTGAAAAAAAGGACGTAAATTTTGTTTGGGTGCAGCATTGCATGACCGCGCAATTATTAGTTGAATTAGTGCAGCGCCAAATAGCAAAAAGAGACCTGGTCATTAAGGGGGGTAAATCCTCTGAAGGTCAAGTGGTTAAGTGAATGTATTCTGCTCCATTAGCAGTTAAAATGGCTTCTGCTGCTACCAAAGGCTTATAAAAGATATTTTATGTATGTTTATGTAAGTTGTCAAAAACTGCTGAGTAATGATGAATGTTTGATAAAATGTTTCGATAAGATATCCCAAAGTGTAAAAGGCAAATATTCTAGAGTGTAACTGATAAGCATAAAGGTGGGCAACAATCCATAAAAAAACCTTATAAAAGTATGGACTGTCACATATCTAATCAGAGCATCTGATGGGCAGGGCATGGGTGCTCTCATACAATTGTATTATCGCTAGAGATGAGCGAATTTCTCAAAAATTCGATTCGGCTGATTCGGCGAATTCCAGTATGAAATTCGATTCGATGCGAATTAATTCGCTACAAAGTTAACTTATTAAAAGGGTTTCTAGGCTTCAGAGAGCCTTTAAATTAGTGCAGAACACTGTACCTTTAATTTAAATGCCCTTGGAGATGAAAACAAATGGAAACAAATAGATACAATGTTTCAACCGCTGTATGGAGTGAGTGTACCAGAACTGTCAGAAATAGTCTATTTCTGACAGTTCTATGACATTCCCTCCATACAGCGGTTTCAACCGCTGTATGGAGTGAATGTCCCAGAACTGTCATAAATAGTCTATTTCTGACAGTTCTGGGACATTCACTCCATACAGCGGTTTCAACCGCTGTATGGAGGGAATGTCATAGAACTGTCAGAAATAGACTATTTCTAACAGTTCTGGGACATTCCTTCCATACAGCGGTTGAAACATTGTATCTATTTGTTTCCATAAATGGATCCATTTATGGAAACAAATAGATACAATGTTTCAACCGCTGTATGGAAGGAATGTCCCAGAACTGTCATAAATAATCTATTTATGACAGTTCTATGACATTCCCTCCATACAGCGGTTGAAACCGCTGTATGGAGTGAATGTCCCAGAACTGTCAGAAATAGACTATTTCTGACAGTTCTGGGACATTCACTCCATACAGCGGTTTCAACCGCTGTATGGAGGGAATGTCATAGAACTGTCAGAAATAGACTATTTCTAACAGTTCTGGGACATTCCTTCCATACAGCGGTTGAAACATTGTATCTATTTGTTTCCATAAATGGATCCATTTATGGAAACAAATAGATACAATGTTTCAACCGCTGTATGGAAGGAATGTCCCAGAACTGTCAGAAATAGTCTATTTCTGACAGTTCTGGGACATTCCCTCCATACAGCGGTTTCCGGCAAAAAGTGTATGTGCAGAGTTCCTCTATTCTGCAGATACACTTAGAGGAGCTCTGCAGATACACTTAGAGGAGCTCTGCACATACACTTTTTGCCGGCTTGGAATTATTCTTATTTTCATCCTACTTCTTCTTCTTCTTCTTCATCCTCATCCTCACCCTCTTCTTCTTCTTCTGAGGATGTGGATGAGGATGAAGAAGAAGAAGAAGAAGTAGGACGAAAATAAGATTAATTCCAAGCCGGCAAAAAGTGTATGTGCAGAGCTCCTCTAAGTGTATGTGCAGAGCTCCTCTAAGTGTATCTGCAGAATAGAGGAACTCTGCACATACACTTTTTGCCGGCTTGGAATTATTCTTATTTTCATCCTACTTTTTCTTCTTCTTCTTCTTCATCCTCATCCTCTTCTTCTTCTTCTGAGGATGAGGATGAAGAAGAAGAAGAAGTAGGATGAAAATAAGATTAATTCCAAGCCGGCAAAAAGTGTATGTGCAGAGCTCCTCTAAGTGTATGTGCAGAGCTCCTCTAAGTGTATCTGCAGAATAGAGGAACTCTGCACATACACTTTTTGCCGGCTTGGAATTATTCTTATTTTCATCCTACTTCTTCTTCTTCATCCTCATCCTCTTCTTCTTCTTCTGAGGATGAGGATGAGGATGAAGAAGAAGAAGAAGAAGTAGGATGAAAATAATATTAATTCCAAGCTGGCAAAAAGTGTATGTGCAGAGCTCCTCTAAGTGTATCTGCAGAGCTCCTCTAAGTGTATCTGCAGAATAGAGGAACTCTGCACATACACTTTTTGCCGGCTTGGAATTATTCTTATTTTCATCCTACTTCTTCTTCTTCTTCTTCATCCTCATCCTCTTCTTCTTCTTCTGAGGATGAGGATGAAGAAGAAGAAGAAGTAGGATGAAAATAAGATTAATTCCAAGCCGGCAAAAAGTGTATGTGCAGAGCTCCTCTAAGTGTATCTGCAGAGCTCCTCTAAGTGTATCTGCAGAATAGAGGAACTCTGCACATACACTTTTTGCCGGCTTGGAATTATTCTTATTTTCATCCTACTTCTTCTTCTTCTTCTTCATCCTCATCCTCTTCTTCTTCTTCTGAGGATGAGGATGAAGAAGAAGAAGAAGAAGTAGGATGAAAATAAGATTAATTCCAAGCCGGCAAAAAGTGTATGTGCAGAGCTCCTCTAAGTGTATCTGCAGAGCTCCTCTAAGTGTATCTGCAGAATAGAGGAACTCTGCACATACACTTTTTGCCGGCTTGGAATTATTCTTATTTTCATCCTACTTCTTCTTCTTCTTCTTCTTCTTCATCCTCATCCTCTTCTTCTTCTTCTGAGGATGAAGAAGAAGAAGAAGAAGTAGGATGAAAATAAGATTAATTCCAAGCCGGCAAAAAGTGTATGTGCAGAGCTCCTCTAAGTGTATCTGCAGAGCTCCTCTAAGTGTATCTGCAGAATAGAGGAACTCTGCACATACACTTTTTGCCGGCTTGGAATTATTCTTATTTTCATCCTACTTCTTCTTCTTCTTCTTCTTCTTCTTCATCCTCATCCTCAGAAGAAGAGGATGAGGATGAAGAAGAAGAAGAAGAAGAAGTAGGATGAAAATAAGAATAATTCCAAGCCGGCAAAAAGTGTATGTGCAGAGTTCCTCTATTTCTGACAGTTCTCTGACAGCTTCTTCACATGTACAGCGGTTGAAACATCTGTATCCTAAATGGAAACTAATAGATACAAATTGTATCTATTAGTTTCCATTTAGGATACAGATGTTTCAACCGCTGTACATGTGAAGAAGCTGTCAGAGAACTGTCAGAAATAGAGGAACTCTGCACATACACTTTTTGCCGGCTTGGAATTATTCTTATTTTCATCCTACTTCTTCTTCTTCTTCTTCTTCTTCTTCATCCTCATCCTCTTCTTCTGAGGATGAGGATGAGGATGAAGAAGAATAAGAAGAAGTAGGATGAAAATAAGAATAATTCCAAGCCGGCAAAAAGTGTATGTGCAGAGTTCCTCTATTTCTGACAGTTCTCTGACAGCTTCTTCACATGTACAGCGGTTGAAACATCTGTATCCTAAATGGAAACTAATAGATACAATGTTTCAACCGCTAAACATGTGTTCCTTCTGTCAGAGAACTGTCAGAAATAGCGGAGCTCACTGCAGGGACACTTTTGCCGGCTGATCGGGAAATATTCGATTCGCGCACCCGAAGTAGGCAAAATTTCGGATTCGACGCGAATCGAATATTTCCTGAAATTCGACTCGAATTCCGGTTTGCCTGGTTCGATTCGCTCATCTCTAATTATCGCTAATAAACGTCTAATTCGGAGCTCTCGTATGCAAGGTTGTTTATTTCAGGTGTAAATCCGTGAAATCCCTAATCATGGCACAATGGGCATGTCAATTTCAATAATTTTGTTTATTGCTCTTAGGTCTTGTTGCTCTTGTATGATCCGGTACTTGATAGGGGTATTTCTAATGGCTTCTTTTTTTACTGGGTACAATGTTCATTTTAATATTCATCTACATATGTATGGGTCACTTTGGATGTTAAGGCTCTCTATATTTCGATTCCCCATGGCGCTGAACTGCAGGCTGTCAGATACCATCTGCAATGTTATAGTTTTTATTCTATTGAACTTCAGCAATTTATTGTGTTGAGTGTGAAATTCCTACTCACACACAATTACTTCTTATTTGATGGCAGTTTTTATGTCCAGCACTGTGGTGCATTGGTGGGGGCCAGATTCTCTCCCTCCATGGTGAACCTCTACATGGGATGTGGGAGGAGTTGTTTCTACTCTCTTCAATCAGTTTGCTCTCCATACCATGTGGTATGGTCGCTATATAGATGATCTCCTGATGGTGTGGGATGATGATGTTTCTGGGCTAAATAAATTTGTGGCGTATAATAATACTAACCATTTGAATTTATGTTTTTCTATGCAACCTGATGATACTAGCATAGAAGTTTTGGATTTTACCTTGTGTGGGGACCCACTTTCAGGTATACATTAGTAACTACCCACACTTACAGGACATTTTGCTCAGGTAACACCACTTTATAAGCTACCAGCTGTCCCCCATCCCACACTATCAGTGCCATTCCTTATGGTGAATTTATTTGAGCTAGATGTAACTGGTCTACGGACCAGGCTTTTGAGAAGGAATGTATCAACATCATATGACATTTGTCTGATAGGGGTTATGATAGGGATGTCATATTACAAGGCATCAACAGAGCCAGATCTAGGAACAGAAAGGATCTTTTGACTGATACAGTAAAAAAGAAGCGTCAGCGTGGTGACAACGGTCTGGTTACGTTCGTCACCACTTATTGGAAAGAATATCATCAAGTAATAAAGATTATTAAAAATAATCTACCTATCCTACATGCAGATAAGAGTTTGCATACAGTATTACAAAAATGTTGTCATTTTTCCAGCCGATGGGGACTCACTTTAAGCACCCATTTGTCACCTAGCCTTTTCTTTCTTCCTCTAAATGGCATCAATCCTTCTAGTTAACTTGCACAGGCAATTATCCCTATAAGAAATTTTGCAGATATTGCCAGTAACTGTAATAGGGAAATCCTTCTCTTCTTTGACATCTGGGGAAGAGTTTCTCATACAACAATATGTAAACTGTGGCACTAGTTTTGTGATCTATCTGATCACGTGTATCTCTTGAAAAACACAGTATGTAGGGGGTACCACACATTTCCAATTAAACCAGAATCGGAGAGTGTGACAATCCCAGGATCGCTGCCACCAATATGTGATGAATGCGGCGTCAGACCCCAGCCCTTCTCACCAAACTCGTGACCGAAGGACTAGCCAATCTATAACCGCGATGTCGCTTGCGTAACAATGCCACACCCAGCTTCACCCTGCACAACGATTTTCCAGCTAATTGGACCACAATATATGTACCGGCAGCCTGAATGCGATTGTTACTAGGTCAGGTCAATTACGCAATTAACTCTTCACACTGTCACAACCTCCTTTTTGTACAGAGAAAGAGGAAACTCTGCGATATCAGCTATAACACTATAATGGTTGAGATAATCGTCTGTAGAACACGGTCACCGCAGGCCGGTTATACAGAGGGTTAAACAAACACAGTAGCGCTCTTTTAGAGGCAGGAATTCGTAAATTGCAATAAAGAGCTATAGAAACAGTTCAACACTTTCAGAAGGAAAGATTTATTACTAAAAGGTCAAACAGGTGCAATAAAAATATTTACAGAAAAAAGATGTAACCAATATATATATAAATATACAGAGAACAACAGCACAGCAAAGAGATAACAGAAAGAAGTTAGAGGGTTAAAGTACTTGCCAAAGTCCTGGGTTAGCAGATCAAGTTTCAGAGTGAAAGGGCAGTCTCCCAAGTTGGTTCTGATGTTAAATGGGAGAACTTAACTTTCTTAGACCTGACAGCTCATTTTGTAGTTCCCCAGCAGGGGGTGTCTCTGAAATCAAGGACCAATACCCCGTTTAGGGCGGGAAGGTCTGGGCGTAGACCTAAACTAGAGCCAAAATCTCTTCTAGTTCATATTTTGGCTCATTACTTTTCCTATGCACAAGTGACATGCCACACACGGGTAGATTATTATACAGACACGTCTGAGGATTGATTAGATATGACATATGAAATTCTACACTGAATGGTTCACGAGATCTACTTTTCTGCTTTCCTATGTATTCCAGTCAAACTGTTCATCTCCTCTTGGCCAATCTGACGATATGCTTGGTTTTTATGTAAGTCTCTCATATTCCAAGATAAGAGACATAGGGGAAAAATGGATTTTAAAAGTGTTTATCTGGTTCTTGCTTCGTTGGAATGCCTTGAACTCCTGGGAAGGCTTGCGTTATCTTTTGCGAGGTGTGATATTGCACAGCTCTCTCAGACAACCAGGCACCTCAAGGTTCCCTGCTGGGCTCTGGCCTGCCTGCGACACTTCCAACACACATATGTCCCTGTGGATTAACAGAGAGGGAAGGGGGAGAATGAGGGACAACATGGAGATTTCTTAACAAACTGGAGGACTGCGTCAGTCTCTGTGTGTACGATTAAGACAGAGAGCACTTCTGTGACACTAATAATCTTAATGTTAAGCACATTTTGAATGTATCCCATCATTTTAGGGATTTTCATGGAGGTGATCTCTCAGATTTCAGGTTCAGAGGCATAGAGAAGCTGCCTCACTCTTTTAGAGGGGGCAATAAGGAGTGGAAGCTCCCCAACAGAGAGGCTTGGTGGATTTTTAAATTACAGACCAGATCCCCTCAAGGGTCAAATGTGAGATGGGATCTGGATCTACATTTGCATTAGAGTTTTCTCTGACATTCGTGGTTATAGTTTAAGATATATTTTGTTCCTTTTTTTTTCTCCCTCTCTGCCCTCTGAGTTACATATATAATGTAATATTTTCTTCTTTAAATGTATTGATATGTATGAACTTGTTTGTTCAGTGTTTGCTTATTATGGTGGCCCGGACATAATATGAGCTGTCCATCTCAGCTGTTGCCATTTTCCATCACTAATTGCTTAATTGGCGAATTAATGGGTTGAGCTTGTCCTACCAACCATATATATGCATTCTCTATGTTCCATGTTACTGTATAGGTTATGACTAAGGCTTGCTAAGCCAAAACGAGTCAAACTTTGTACCTGTGATTTTTTCACTGTGGTCAATTTAAAAAAATAAAGATTTTAGAGCAGTGGTGGTAGTGCAGAACAATTTCATTCATTTCTGGAACAGAAAAGCTACTGTGGATCACAAACCTGCCTAGCTCTTGGGATGAGCATCAGGTGGGTAATAGCACCTTTTTTTCTTTTTTCAATAAAAGGGGGTGTTGCAAGGACAGTTCACTCTTTTCAGCACTCCCTTCTCTAGATGCATCTTAATTTGTTCTAGGAATCATCTTATTCAATCTTTTGTCATCTGCATTTCCTCCAATATGGTTTATCTTCTACAGTGCCCTTGTGGCTTCCAATATATTGGGAGGACCACTTGTGCCCTCCATGTTAGATTGGGAGAACACATAGAAAATATCAAAAGAGGTTTCAAAGGACATGTCTCAAGAAACTATGCCAAGACACATAATAAGGATCCCAGGGGCACTCTCTTTTTGGGGATCAATAAATTCACCCCGCATTGGCTAGGGAGTGCCACTAGAAGAGAAATTTCCAAATACGAAACCAAATGGATTCATAATGTTAAATGCTATGTACCTTATGGGTTAAACATAGATTGGGTCATTAATGCCTTTATTCAAAATGCTTAATATCTATCCTTGTCTCCTTACCATATTGGGTTCTTCATTGTTTGTGTATACCATTCCTCTCCACCATTGTTGTTTATTTTGTAGGGAGTACCAGAAGTAATGATATTATGGGCTATTTATTAATAATCAATTTTATACATTAATTTTATTTTGTATTTTGTTTTAATTTTACAATTTTAGGATTAGTTAATTTTTTTATATAGGATTTTATTAGTTATGGGATTTAGTCATGTAGATAACAATAATGTCATATGTTTATATATTTTTGTATATGTGGTTTTGCAGTTTATATGTCAACCATTAGGTGGCTTTTTGGTGATTCAAGATGTCTATCCATCCCATTGCCATCAATTTGGAATATATCCAATCTACTTTATTGTCAGATTGTATATATGCGTTAACCATTGTGTCGGACTCCTTGTTTTATTCATTTAACTGTTCATCTGTTGTTTTCCAAATTGAGGCTTGGTTTTCTTTTATATAAACGTGATGATGGAGGGCAGTCTCTTAGCCCCGGAAGACATCTGCTTATGATGAAATGCGTCAGTCAGAGCCTCCCTTCTGATCTTGGATTATCTTTATGAAACCATTGATGCCCTTCTTTTTCCAGTGTTTTGTAAGTGCAATTCTGTTTGTCTAATAAAGTAAATGTTTTTACTGCACTATGAGAGGCACTTTTTATTTTGCATGAGCTAATCTTGATATCAACATCGGAATGGCTTACTGACATCTGAGTGGAGCGCATGGTCCCAAATAGAGTTCACAAGTTGGGACAGATTAATGTTCACATAGAGCATGTTATGACCCCCTATGATTAAGGGGTCTGTCAATCTGGTAAGCCTCTGATTTGACTATACGGTGGTGGCCATTCACATGGGTGATTTTGATGGAATGAAGAATGTTGACTATTGATTGCAAGATCCAGGAAACTAATTTGCAGTTATATGGACTGTCTGTGAAGGATTTCACTTCTGTGGATTTTGAGCACTTCATTGCCCAATATA
Source organism: Staurois parvus (assembly GCF_062004578.1). NCBI lineage: Eukaryota > Metazoa > Chordata > Amphibia > Anura > Ranidae > Staurois > Staurois parvus. Next base: position 12,826,446 of record NW_028318039.1, on the reverse strand, counting down.
TGGACTGTCTATGATTAATTTCATTTATCTGGTTTTGAGCACTTTATTTGTGTAATTATTAGTGTATTCACTTTGTTCACTTATTCATGTTTTTTCTCACACTTAGCACAACACTATACCATTTATATACGTTAGCTGAGAGGGGATATCCTCTGAGTGTGTTTGAAGCTTTGCACTACGTGAGTTTGGGTTATTTGCGCAGTTTATTTTATTAATTAAGGAGATTGAGGTAACCTAGACAGAGGAGCTCCTGGCTTCACCGTCACACTGACTGGAGCCACATTTAACAAACCAACATTCTCCTTGGAGGTAGCCCAGAGAGACTCCATGAGGAATGGTATGTAGCTTGTTTTCTATGTTGCAACCACCAGTACATGCAAGCTGCCACACATCTTGTTCTATATTAGTCAGTGGAGAAGAAGCAAAAACCCCCTCTGGTGTATAAATAAAAGGTTATAAATTTTAATTTAGAGAAAATGTCTCTCCCCAGCAAATTACAGGGCACTGTATCAGACAACAAAAAAGTTGATTGCAAGGAGACATCACCCAACTTCACTTGAAGAGGAGGAGTTTCCTTCAGCATAACTGTGGGACCATTTAGTCCAATCACAGGTTTACTACAGTATGTAGGTAAAGGTGGACCAGCCTCTATGGATAGGACAGATTTTGAGGCTCCCGTATCTATCAGGAAATCCAGTTCCTTTTCCTTAAAAATGGCATCTACTTTAAGGTTAATTTTACAAATGCATCATTACCATCTGTTTATGAAATTATTGACAGCCTGATCCAGTCAATTTCTTTTAATCCATGGCCTCTTGCTAGGTTTCCTTTGAGCATGGCAGTCATGTGCCATATGGCCAGGCTTGCCACAGTTTTAACAAATCAGTGTAGGATGGCTTATTCTCTTTTTTTTTATCTCACTTGACCCTTGTGGGGTCTCACATACTAACATTACCCTTTGTGGCTTCTTTGCCTCCATGTCATCTATATTATTTTGTATATTGGAAGCCACAGAGGTCAAAGCTTGCAGACTCATAGTTTTCCACTCTGGATAACGGACAGTTAACTTATCCTGAATGGCTTTTCTGAGTCCCATTCCCTACATTGTGACTAAAAAAAAAATCAGTGCATACAGATTCCCCAAATCCTGATTCCAAGGGACACAGGGAAAAGTTCATAAAGTCCAATGTCATATGATACAATGCAAATGAGTCCATTCCTAGATTGTAAGCTCAAAAGAGCAGGGCCCTCGAACCCCTTGTGTATTGTATTGTTACCGTTTTGTCTCATGTTCTGTCCCCCTTGCAATTGTACAGTGCTGAGCAAATCCTTTGGCGCTATATAAATACTGTATAATAATAATAATAATATAGCACTAGGGCAAGCTCTTATGGCTGTAGCAGGCTCTGGGTAAAGATAAAAAAGCACCTCAAAGTGCAGTATGTCAAGCATTTATTGAGGAACAATGTTAAAAACACTCACATGGTGAAAGGATAAAGGAAGGTCAGGTATGTAAAGAAGATAACATGTGCAAGTCTTCGCTGTGATAGCCATGGTCCACACTGAGGGAGACTCTAGATGTACACGAGGAGCAGGCCAGCATGTGTAAGTCTCGGAAAATGGCATCTGGAGTGCACCCTGGAGCGCAACGTCAGGGTCAGCATGATGATGTAGGGGAGACCAGCATGCAAAGTGACGCGTTTTGGAGCATGAGCTAGGCCACTAGAAGGCAGAAGCATGCTCCCTCCTCAAGCTGTGAGGGCAAAAGGGGTTGGCTACTCAGATTATTTTGGATTTCCTTTCTTTTGCCTGCTAGGTCTTTCCTTCTTACACAATGCAGAATCATTCATATAGGTTCACAGTGAACCTTATCCTCCCCCTGCTTCTACCACTCTTCAGTTAGTGTAGTCTTACACAGCTACAGTTAGTCACTCACCCAGTGCACTGTAGTTTCACAAAGATTAGAGAGGTTAGCCTTTCCTTCACTACTGAGACACTATTCCCCTGCATCTTCTTTCTTCCCCTTCCTCCTAACTGGCACAGATGTCCCTCACCCTTTTTACAGGATGCAGTTAAGATCACAAATGGCAAAGCCTCTTTGTCTTTAGATAAGACTTTAAGCACCACAATTAGAGCAAACAAAACACAATAACAGATAAAGAAGGCGTCAACTATTACTCCTAATTTTTCACAAGCATTATAGATCACCAGAGGATAGCATGATCTGGTTGCATTGTCTAGATACATCAGCAAACCATTGTAGTCTTACATACTCTCCTACTTCTGTCTCATCAGCACTGTATGTGACATGAGCCCGGGAGGGGGTATGTCTCTGCTTTAACACATTTATTGCCAATAGTATTCTTGCAATGACTTCCAGCACTATTACAAACATTTCAAATATGAATATAGATGTAGTACATTTATTCTATGTGTTATTCATTAACTACATATCTTAAAACTCTATACAGAACTGCAGCTGATTCACTTACCCTCCTGTTTCTAATGTATGATAGTATTGACAGATTGAGATTTATACATATTAGAAATCTTAGAACTATTAAATCAATTATCATCAGCAATTATAAGAACATGTAGTTCATCTTATTAATATTGGTGCATAGGTCCTTTAAGCACACAGAGCTTATAAATGCCTTTTAGAAGCACACATACAGTTTAGATAAGCTGCCCACACTTTCAGCATCAAGATGATACATGTGTCAAATAACATGTGACCTCACCCTGGCAATGAGCCATGACTCTCCAGCTTACAGTGTGAATCTGCAGGTTAATATAATCAATTGTGGAAGAAGGAAAAGGATGAAAGAACAGGATAGAACAGGTAAGTACACAAAAAGATGATATACTAGTGAGACAGTGAAGGCGTGAAAGGAATAGTGAGAATTTAAATTCTCAAGCTAGCCTCTCGAATGAGTGGCATCCTAGATCCAGTTTTCTGAAACATGACCGTTACTTGCAACTCTATAGCTAAGATAAGTGGTTTCTCGATTCACAGCATTGGCCACCAGGATTTCCTAGCTTTGATAAAGGGTCTTTGTCCACCCTGATCAAAGTAGTAAAGCCTTGGACGGAGAGGCACATTGTTAGAAGTTTAACAGGAGAGGAGAAAGGGTTTTAGTTTAGTTTTGTTAGTACTCTGCATTCTAAGCACAAACTTATAAACACTCTTTCTCACATACTCTGCAAGCAGGTATACATGCCAAACCACCACTTGCCCACAATTAAGAATCCCTTAATTCTTCTTGTGCCACTTGAGATGGCACGAGACAGTGTTTTCTAGCCAAAACACCATTACTGGAACCCATTCACTCAGAGCAAGTTAGCTGGATAGAACATAAGAAGCAAGACAGACAAGCAGACAACACAAAAACAAAATGACACAACAAAGACAAACAAATATACAGTGTGTCACAAACTTACACCTCACTTATCTAGGTTCTTTTAATATTGCGCTTATACAACTATATTCCTACCAGCCTCACAAGCACAAGCAAATTATGTGAGTAAATACACTCACTTAGGGCCCAGTTTGCCTGTCGTTGTGAGTTGGAAGACTACAGTGGTGCTAGCAATCTGAGTCACTGAACCAAAGTAATTTATAAGGAGGACCGTAGCTCCTTCTCAAGTTCCTCTACTTTTCAAGAAACCTGAATAATTACCTGTAGACGAGATAAGGCTCTGAATTATATTTATTGTTGCATATGCATATTTGGGAAATACAGTGTCTGCCCTCACTGTATTCCACCTGCCATAGAGATTTTTTCCACTTATATATCCTTTCTTATTAAAAAAAAATGTGACACAGGGTGGAGAATGGTGGACACTCCCCATAAAATGTTACACAAGCTGCTGGCACAGTTACAATCTAGATATGTGTTTGTGTCGTTTGCAATAAACAACTAGAAGCATTTCTGATGAGATAAAATGGAGGAAACATAGCCATCTTATAATATTGTTGATATGCAACTATACAACTACACTATTTGGAGTGATTTTTCAGTAAAAACATTATGCTTTAATGTTGGTTTCCACAGTTTCAAATAGCTGTTTGCAACCCTGTTTAAATTGGGGATGGTGTACAATTAACTTAACACTGGAAATGTACTCACTACTATATTTGTGATTTTTTTCTGGAAACAAATGGTACTGTAATGTTGATTTTTACAGATTCAGTTGGCAGTTGCGGGTACTATTCAAACTGGACAAGCACAAAAATAGTTCTTGGAATGTTTACAATATTATGGGTGTTTGTTCTAGGAATAAATGATACTACAATTTTGATTTCCACAGTTACAAATTGGGGCTTGAGCGCAAATGGATTAAATCTGTGAACACACTTACTACAATATTACGGGTGTTTGTTTTAGGAGTAAATGATACTGCAATGCTGATTTCAAGATTAGAAAATTGCTGTTTGTGGTCCTGTTCAAAATGGGGCATAAGTGCAAGTAAATAAATACTGGAAAAGTTCACACAGCAATTTTCTGTGGACTTTTTTCTTTAATTAAATGGCAAGATATCATTGATTTCTAGAAATTACAACTTTCTAGAACTTACAGCTTACTAATTTATTACTAGAATATTTTTCTGTTTTTTTATTCAATGCAGTGAATACACTGTAATGTTTCTTTTTTACACAAAAGTTGGCTGGTGGTCCTGTTAAAATTGCATCCTACTAAAATTCCTAAATACTGTGCATGAAGTTAGTATAATATTTTTGCCTTTTTAAGCCTAGTACACATTATGAGAAAATTGGACGACAGATCGTCCAATTTTCTATGAATGTGCATATCATAATGTAGTCAGAATGGTATTGACTTGAAAATTATCAGCAGACAAAGCCAAACGTAGCTATGTACTACCGTAGTAGTAGAAGTGTATGATTGTTCTATGCTTCTGATCATGCAATTTTTTCTCTATTTGATTATTTCTGTACGATTACTGTACACATTGAATGACAATTGGATGTTATGTTTATGTGCAATAAAAATATTCTACCATGCAACCTCAGTTGTCATCTGAAAAGTCATAATCGACTGTCGAAAGCACTTACTAACTTTAATTGGCTGATTGTTTCTCATATGGAAATTTTCATATGATTTTCTTATCGTATGTATGGACCATTGCTGTGACATAAAACAAGTTAATTTTGATTTGATTATAAACCTGATAGTTTTCTCCATGTGAAGCTGCTAAAGCACCTCAATTTTGCAGTCTTTTTTCAGCGTAATTTTGGTTCATTGTTTAAAACCTCCCTGGTGTCTCGCTCCTAAACTGCAGCCTTACATAGTGTGCATCAAGTCTGTCCAATATTTCTGAATTTTTTCTGTGAAATAATGAACACTGTGAATTTTATTTCATAAAGGATAAGTTCACCTTTGGGAACATGTTACATGTTCCACCTGCCACCCGCTGCCCCCTCCCTGTGACAGAAGTACGGAGAGAAATTCCCTGTACTAACTGTCAGTATCTAAACATATGCAAATAAAATTTGCATTTGTCAAGACCGTGGTCAATCAGGGCTACCAAGCACCAATGTACCAGATTTTGCACTCTCCAATTTTAGCAAATCAACCCCAGTGTGTCATCTTTGTCACGGGGGGCACACGGAGTTTCCACTCTTTTCAAATTGTTCAAAGTTGCTTGCCCGAGGCCTGCTCCAAACAAGTACCAAGAAAAGAAATAATTTTTGTTTAAAATTATTTTTAAGTATGTTGTGTGAATTAGAATGCCTAACAAATATCTTGTTTTTTTTTTTCAAATTTGACTACAAAAAAGGAAACATACTTGAAAGCGGAACATCAAGAATTCAGCCACCTTCTAAAATGTGTTGGCTTACTATGGGTTAGGTTCAATGAGGATCATGGACTTATCTCTTTAATTTACAATTTACATTTTTAAGAAGCACTGGGAGTAGAGCTTTTTCTGATGCTAGACATTTAGGTTTAAGCTCCTGCATCTGCAGCGTCATCCTCAGCCATTGTGCCCGCCCCTCCTCTCCTCTTGCCTAATCACAGAGTGCTTTATATTAAGTGAACCAATTCACATAATAAAAAGTCTTCTCTGAATGGGAGGCAGAGGGGAGGGATGGGCAAAGTGGCTACTGTGTGAGAAAGCAGCATTTCTGCTGTCAGAATGCCAGTTCAATGATAGCTGTGCTTCTGATGATCCGTAAAGCTGTCAGTTGTAAATAAAAGTCGATAAGCTGGCATGCTACTTTTTTAAAAACATTTTTTTTTGCATATCCACCCCCTTACTGTTAGCCTTCAAATAATTTTTAAGATTTGTTCCCCCTTTAGCATTGGAGGGTGTTCAGTGTTTTGCACTGATTTTGATCAATGGCAAATTAAATCCAAACAATTGAGCAAAGTTCTGTTCTCAGGACTTTCACAGAACCATTGGGGAAATTTGTAAATTCCAACCATAATGACCAAACCCCACTAAAGTCTGGTCTTTGTCAGCTTTTGGTATAAAAAGGCATAGGTAGCTTTGCCCTGCCATAGGTGGACCTGTATCAGATAGAGTACCTTGATCTGGGGATCCAGAAATCTGGTACCAGACTGGAAATTCAAACTTTCAGAAAACTGACAGCTGAGAACACCCTCTTCCATACCGCCAGCCACCACCATCTGATTAAGGGTATACCTACGGGACAATTCCTGAGAATGTGCAGGAACTGCTCCAATATTTAAGACTTTAAAAAAGAGAATGTGAACCTAAAGAAGAGGTTTAGGGCACATGGCTACCCCAACTCATCTTTACTGGATGGCAAACAAAAAGCCAGAAACAGAGACAGGCAAACCATTTTGTGTAGAAAGAATGAACAACCAGGAATTACTGCTGATTCAGGTACTAAAAATGAAGGGATTGGTGTAATCACCACATTTGGCACTCACTGGCATGAGCTCCAATCTGTGCTGAATAACCCTTGGCATATTCTGCACTTAGATAGCAGGCTGAAGGAAATCTTGGGACTCCTACCTAACTTAATTGCTAAGAGAGCTCCAACAATTGGAGATATCCTTGTCCACAGTGAATACACTCCAACTATAAAATCAAAAATTTGCTTTCGTCTTAATAAAACACCTGTCATGGGGATGTACCCATTTGGGATTGTAGTGTCTGTAAACATGTGGTCAATACAAAAATGTTTGAAGATTCAATAGGAATACAAAAATATTAGATACACTCCTTTGTAAACTGTTCCACAAGCTTTGTGGTATACCAGATTGTATACTCATCTAGGAAAAACAATTAAATAATTCTGTAAAAGAATGGGTGAACATCTGACCAGTATAGCTACAAATGATGATAAATCACTGGTAGCGATACACTTCAGAGATGGACATGGGGGATCTACTCAGGGACTTAGATGTCTTGTTATTTATAAACTGGAGCTGTTTACAAGAAGAAGAGATAGAGATAAGATACTTCTGCCAAAGGAAGCAAATTGATCTCCGCTTTGGACTCAATGATTCCAAATGGACTCATTAGTGAATTGTCCATACAGTGCTGTCTGTGAAGTGGTTCAGGTCTTTTATTTATATCATCATTTATATTAATAGTTCAGTATTAAGAGGATGCTGTCATTCTCTTTTTCTCTCCTTTTATTTGGACATTTGGAAATTGCGGCATACAATTGCTTATGCAATAATGTGCTGTAAATTATTTTATAATAATTTCAGCTACTACTATATTATATTCTATCATTCTCTTCATGGCTGTGTGTACTAGAAACCACACCTTTAAGGGTTTCCTCCCTCTGTAATATTCCTTTCCAATCTTCTTTTTTTATTCTCTTCTTTCTCCCCCTTGGACATGCGTGGAACAGGTTTTGCTTGTATTATTATTAAATCACTTTAAAACAATTCTAAAAGTTAATTTTTTTTGTAAAATAATAAACATGTCTATACTTACCTACACTTTTGCACAGAGCAGCCTGGACCCTCCCCTTGTCGGGTCCCCGGCAGGCTTTCCTAGCCCATCCCTCCTGTTGGGTGCACCCACAGCAAGCAGCTTGTCTATTCACACACAGAGCCGTGGCTTGGCCCCACCCCCTCTCTCTCCTCATTGACTGGCTGTGAATGACAGCAGCGGGAGCCAATGGCCCCTGCTTGCTGTCTTAGACAATGAGGAGGCAGAGACCCAGGGCAGCTGAGGCAGTCATTCACATTGCTGGATCGCGATGAGGCTCAGGTAAGTATTGAGGGGACTGGAAGAGCTGCTTCACACAGAAGGTTTTTTACCTTCATGCATAGAATGCATGAAGGTAAAAAACCTTCAGCCTTTACAACCACTTTAAGTAGTGAAGGGGCAGGATCTTTGTCTAGTATTTGTCTAGTCTAGTATCCAGTGATCGACAATCTGTCCCACCACACTCTGAAGAAATTTTGGTGTGGGTGGGATGAAACGCTTTAGCTTGGGGTTGCACAATGATGTTTGTACCATGCCCTGGTCATCGGCTTACTTAGTATCCAGATCACCAATGAGCTGAGTTTCACCTAAGTTGAATTCCCTACACATGAGTGACCCAGCAGTGGAAGACTTGGATGCCAAATCATGGACAAGAAACAGTGAGTGCCGGTGACCCCACTGTATAATCCAGGTCATATCAGCTGGGTAACATTAGGACAGGCTGGATCAGGGACACTGGTGAGAGGCTGCTGTATCATTACATACCTCCATCATACCATGCATTATTAGCCCTTTGGGCTTCACGTTGGACATATGGCTTTTGCGTATGAACAGTCTCTACAATAGTATGTACTACCATGTGTATACATACCATAGATTGGTCTTACGTTACGCATATGCCATAAGATGGTTATTCAGCACATCATCTACAGTCCTGCTGCCTACCATGAATGTTTCATGCACACCAGTGCAGAATTGCTATTTATTGCAGCCCATCCATCCATCCATGATCTCATGATGATCCAACTTATCATGGCTATCATTTAGAGTGCTGCACACAGGATTGATCACATCCATCTTGCAATTATGCCTGTTACTTAGTATATAGCTAACAGCTGACTACCACGCATGTTGCAAGCATACCAGCACAATATTTCCATTTATTGCAACTCATTCATCCACTTAGGATCTTCCAACGATCCAATTTTACCACGGCCACTATACAGATTGCTGCATATAGGATCTTGCTTGGATACAGCCTTCATGCCTTTATATTCCGACTTTTCATCTTTTGTTTTACAGGTTCAAATGCGGACTTATGTCGTGCTCATACTAGTTCATATTTTTATACAGTGCATTTCACCAGCCTATGCATATCATACACCATCCTTTTGGTGATTTAGCATAAAGGGCTGTTTCTTGGAGATGGGCTGGCAGGACTGGGAAGACCCACAGGACCCCTACCTAGTACACAGCAACTGGCAACTCATGCACAGTGGGTGCTAGGTTCGGTCCTGGTTGGCACCATGTAATTTAGGGTGGTCATCTGCTGGGTTTGGAGGGATTTTACCATCTTTCCTTCATCTCTGGGTGGATCTTTCATTGAGAGTGAGTGAACTTCCTGGTTTCTAGGTGATGGTGGGAGGGCTTGGGAGTTGTTCAAGATGGGGTGGAGAGGGATTGTTGAGTTTTGGAGGGGTTGCCTTTTGTTTTGAAGGAGGGGGGTAGATAGGCTTTGGCTAGGTGGTTTGGGGCGGTGGTGTGGGGGGGGGGACTTTCAGGGCATCTGGGTTTGGCCATTAGGTGTGAGGTGGGTCCATGTACCCGCAATGCATGTTATACTGTATTTTATTCAATTAATTCTTTTTGCAGAGGTAGCCTATTGAGTGTTCAGGTCTTTTCTTTCCTTGTTGTGCAATATAAAAATACACAAATCCTTTAAATAACATACTTCGGGAGGGCCTTAAATTACACTGAATAACATTTATCTCTTAAAAAAAAATTCATACACACCAACTACTTAATAGCCTTGTAATCTATTTTTCTTTAAATTGCTTTTTAACATGTTTTTCTGCCTCCTTGTATTGTCCTCTGTGAGCTCCCAAACTATCCTTTTCTTTCCCCCTCCCTTCCATTTGTCTGGAATGAGCAGTGCACATTAGTTGAGGCCATTTGCACTGTTTTATGCATGTTTATCCCATAGCTCAAAGTCAATAGTCCATCTTGGGCGCAAGAAAGAAAGTGTGGCTACAGTATTACACAAAGTGGGACCATGGAGAATGAATGTAGCCACAATCTAAAAAGGAAGCTGGATCACAGTAGCAAAAAAAAGGAAGGTACTTTTTGAGTTAAGAATACATACTTAAACCAGAGTTTAGTGTCATTTTAACCACTTGCCCTCTTGAGGATTTACCAGGCTATTTTTTGTGTTACGGCGCTGCGTTGCTTAAACTGAAAATTGCACAGTTCCGCAGCGCTGCACTGAAATTAAATTTATGTCCTTTTTTCCACGAATTGAGCTTTCTGTCGGGGGTATTTGATTGCCTGTATGTTTTTTATTTTTTGCTTTATAAGCAAAAAAAGACCGACAATTTTGAGAAAAAAAACAATATTTTGGACATTTTGCTATTAAACATGTCCAGTAAAAAAATTTAAAAAATCAAATTTCGGCATAAATTTAGGCCAAAATGTATTCTGCGACATGTCTTTGCTGAAAAAAAAAATCCCAATACGTGTAAATTAATTGGTTTACATGAAAGTTATAGTATTTACAAATGGCGGTATAGATAATGGGATTTTTTTTCCTACTATTAATGGCGGCGATCAGCGACTTTTAACGGGACTGCGGCACACATTATGACACTGAGGGGAACTAACTTGGTGTCACTGACATCTCCAGTGACACCAATATAGTGATCAGTGCTAAAAAAAAACCCCACTGACACTGTACTAATGGCACTGGGCAGGAAGGGGTTAATGTGAGGGGTAATTAAAGGGTAACTGTGTGCTGTGTGTGCTTTACTGGGGGGGGGGGGTGTTTCACTGTAAGCACAAAAGCACACTGATTGGGATGGCTGTACTGTGCACAGCCATCCGGAGTTGTGTGGTCGAGCTGACAGGGAGGAAGATTGTTTGTAAACTAAACAATTTTCCTCACCATCAGAGATGCTCTATAATCACCGGGCGGCGGTGGGTAATTACCGTCCGGGACTCGGTGATTTTCATCCATGGCAGCGAATGGTGGTGCACACAGGTGCCGCCCTATAGCAGTATATCTGCTATAGGGTGGACCTTAAGTGGTTAAAGGTGTATGTAAAGTAGCAGACCTGTAGGATATACTCCAGGAAAAGCACAATTAAAAAAAAAAAAATTATAGCGCTAAATGCCTGATCTTTCCCATTCTGAATCGTTTTGTAAAAAAAGTGGCCAAGGCATCCAAAGTGATGTCATCAACCAAATGTAGTCATGACCATATGTGGTCAATGGCATTATATGGCATGCCCAGTCAGTTCATTGATATATAGCAGCCAGCCATGGCATTTCTGACTAGAGGAGCTGTGGGAGAGGAGTGTGGTAGTGTGAGTCATTATGGGCAACACTCATCATGACTGATGATGAATCTAGATTGCTAGATGATGTAATCGGGGCTTTATTCAAGGGCCAATATTTATTTATTTAATCAAATTAAGAGTTTTTACTATGATGTCTGTGTGTTTATTAACTCTTTGCATTTATTTTTTAATGTGTAAGAAAAGGTACCATGTACTCAAGGGCAAATATCTGGGGGGCCCCATGCTCTAAAGCAGATTCCGGATTCTGATAAGTCTTCCTTACATATTCCTACATCCACTGGGTCAGGAATGTGATGATAAAGACCTTGTCCCCATCAGCATGGGAACAGGGTGTCTTGCTGAGGGGAGAGGGGCTCTGGCAAAGTACACAGCCAATGTTGAGGGTATGTGGCCTGGCATGGTTCTGGAGGAGGGTGCACAACATTTTCTGCTCTATTTAAAACTAAGAACAATTAAATATGAGCCTGGAGCATCACCTTTGGCACAGCACTGATAACTGGGGAGAACATTTAGCTTCAAATTTGAGTTCCTTAAGTTTCACTATGAGAATACATATTCTGTCATTTTACTAGGATCAACGTAATCTTCCATAGCAGTCAAAACTAAGCTAAAATCCAGTTCCACAAAGTCAGGACAAAACATTGCCTTCTAGCCTGATCCTGAAATTAACTCCCAGAAACATTCCATCTATGAACAACACAGAGAATTATACAGAGAATCTCATCATTATTACTATTCCTAGACTATATTTTATTTTATATATTACATTTTAAACATTTAAGTACAAAATAGCACAACTAATAACAAAATGAGACCTCTAAGATAAGCATTTCTGTCACCCTTGTTATCTGACTGAATTAGAATTTGTTTGTTATAAACATAAAGACCCCCAAGGCATCATTTGGAAACAACACAGAAAACAACTCTAAAAGAATAATATTTTAGTACATGTTTTCTCTCTCCTGGAAGGAGAAACAATTCTATTATACCGATGGCTTTTCCAAATCATCTAGATATAGTTAAATCGATAAATAGCATGAAATTCTCATCTCAAATAAAATCTTCTTGCCACAAGGACTTGCTATTGAATGCATATAAAAACTAGCTCATATTAATTATCCCCCATCTCAGTATTTTAAGTCTGATATTAGAAAAAGGAGTTTTAATTTTGACATAACAAAGATCGGAACTCCTTATGCAGCACCTTTTGTTCCTTTAACCCATGAAAACAATCCATACCTACCCTATCTAAAGTTGAACATAAAGAATAAAAAACATTTTGGAAAATTGTTTTTAGTAGCAAACATATTTGGATATATTAAAAAACAACTGTGAGAACCAGTTGGAGCTTAGAGGAAAATGATAGATTTACTTTAAAGCCCAACTCTCCTCCCAGTTCTTCCTCTCTTCCCAGAGGCTCCTCTTGCATTTTTTAAATTGATTTCAGAACTCTTCTTCCACCAGAAAAGTCTTAAGTAGAAATTATAATTTTGTGCTATCTAGCCCTTATTTCTACAGTACAATATCTGTGAACACACTCTAATGTATGTCTAGTGTTTTATGCAATATATAGTTCTATTAAATATGTTTAATAATCTACATTGTAATCAGACAGAGAAACAGAACTGCTTTACAGGCCTTGGCTCTCTGAGGAAGTCCTATTTGGGAGGAAACTCTTCAGTTTGCTCATGCCCGAAGTTCCCTCAGTCTTCTTGGACCATTTGCAGTATTGGAAAGTGTGCTTAGAGGTACCAGTGGATCCATAAGAAGAGTGACAAATATTTGGAGATAGTAACATCTCTGGCTTCCTCAGGTAGTAATATAGTAGTAGTATATATGCAGTGAGAGGTATTTTATACATCCTCTAAAGAGGAGTATGTGGGGACTGCACTGTGGTGTGGGAACACTGTTGGGGCATATATGCTGCATGCCAGGAAACCCTTGCTATGGGAGCACAATATTAATATTAGTTTTAGATTGATCCAATTCAGTTCTTCTAGACATACTAACCCTGCTGCACAACAGTTCCAAACTGTATTGTTTATGATAAGCAGAACTGTTGGGTACAGAATAGCATATAAGCAGGTATTGTAACATCAGACATTGCATTTAACTTTGCACTGTGGTGATGGCTTACCATATTGCCAACTACCTTCATAAAATGTACCATAGTCCAGATAAATGAAACATAATCATACATCAAACAATGGATTACTGTTGCAATAATATCACATGAACATTTTCAGTTGGATAAAATTCACGTTATGCATGTTAGCCACCTAAGCTCTGAAAGATTTTACCCCCTTCATGATCAGGCCCTTTTTTGCTCTTCTGCACTGTTCTACTTTAACTGGCAATAGCTTGGTCATGCAATACTGTATGCAAATTAAATTTATATCATTTTTTTACACAAATAGAGCTTTATTTTGGTGATATTTGATCACCACTGGGTTTTTTTTGTTTCTGTTATATAAACGAAAAAAGACCAATAATTTTGTAAAATTAAATAATTTCTATTATAAAATATTTCCAATTAAAAAAATTAAAAAAAATAACATTTCTTCATAAATTTAGGCCAAAATGTTTTCTTCTACATGTCTCTGGTAAAAAAAAAACAATAACTATATATTAATTGGTTTGCGTGAAAGTTATAGCTAGAGATGAGCGAAGTATTCAAAAATTCGATTCGACTGATTCGGCGAATTCGTAGAAAAAATTTGATTCGAGTCGAATATATTCGCTGTGAATTTAACTTAAAAAAGGGTGTTTCTAGGCTTCAGAGAGACTTAATATTAGTGCTGAACACTGTACCTTTAATTTAAATGCCCTTGGAGTCTGCTGGGGAAGAGAAATAATACTGTCAGGCAGTATGACATGCAGATGAGTGCCGTCGATCTTAGAATCACCGCACACTTCACTCATTTGGCCAGTCACGGGGCCAAAACCAGAGTGTGGAGCCACAGTGTGGCGGTGGAGGCAGCAGCAATGGGAGGCCATGCAGCACCCTATGACAAAAATGGAAACCACCAGCAGTGTGAGGAGACCTGAAAGTGGCACATGGCAGAGTGTGGCGATAGAGACAGCAGCAATGGGAGGCCGTACAGGGACCCATGACACACTCTGGACCTGGCAGCAGCATGAGGAGGCGGTACAGGGGCCCATGGCAGATTACGGGCCTGGCAGCAGCATGAGGAGTCGGTAGGGGGGCCCATGGCAGATTACAGGCCTGGCAGAAGCAATGGGAGGCCGTACAGGGACCCATGACACAATCTGGACCTGGCAGCAGCATGGGGAGGCGGTACAGGGGCCCATGACAGATTACGGGCCTGGCAGCAGCATTTGGAGTCGGTACGGGGGCCCATGACACACTCTGGACCTGGCAGCAGCATGAGGAGGCGGTACAGGGGCGCATGACAGATTACAAGCCTGGCAGCAGCAACTTGGACAGGAGGACGTTCAGTTTCTGCACCGTCTGGTGCGTGCTCGCAAACTGTTGTCTCTTGGAAACGGATTCCAAGAAAGACTGCTGACGGAATCCGTGAAGAGGAGTAGCAGGAGAAGGAGCATCTGAACGAGCGGAATATGCCAACAAGCGACAACAGGGGCCCATGACAGATTACGGGCCTGGCAGCAGCATGAGGAGTCGGTACGGGGGCCCATGGCAGATTAGGGGCCTGGCAGCAGCTATGGGAGGCCCGTAATCTGCCAGCACCCTATGACAAAAAATGGAACCCACCAGCAGTGTGAGGAGACCTGAAAGTGGCACATGGCAGAGTGTGGCGATGGAGACAGCAGCAATGGGAGGCCGTACAGGGACCCATGACACACTCTGGACCTGGCAGCAGCATGAGGAGGCGGTATAGGGGCCCATGGCAGATTAGGGGCCTGGCAGCAGCTATGGGAAGCCCGTAATCTGCCAGCACCCTATGACAAAAAATGGAATACACCAGCAGTGTGAGGAGACCTGAAAGTGGCACATGGCAGAGTGTGGCGATGGAGACAGCAGCAATGGGAGGCCGTACAGGGACCCATGAGAGACTCTGGACTTGGCAGCAGCATGAGGAGGCGGTATAGGGGCCCATGGCAGATTAGGGGCCTGGCAGCAGCTATGGGAGGCCCGTAATCTGCCAGCACCCTATGACAAAAAATGGAACACACCAGCAGTGTGAGGAGACCTGAAAGTGGCACATGTTTGGGGCATGATTCATGGCGGATTTAGTCAGTTGTGTCAGGAACTGGTGGTTTGAAATCCAGACTAATCCACGCCTGATTCATTTTCACAAACGTCAGTCTCTCCACACTTTGGGTGGACAGTCGTGTCCTCCGCGGAGTTGCAATACCTCCTGCCGCACTAAACACGCGCTCCGATGCCACGCTACTGGCCGGGCATGACAGCCTTTCAAGGGCAAATTCAGCTAGTTGGGGCCAAAGGTCAAGTTTCGTTGCCCAGTAGTCAAGGGGATTGTCTACCTCGGTTGGCAGGGTGCTGTCCAAGTAGGCCTAAGCCTGTTGTTTGAGGTCCTGCTCCAGGTCCACCTGATGCTGCTGCTGCTGCTGCTGCGGCTGGTTAGTAGTTTCCTCACTGCGCTGGTGAAGAAAGCTACTCATCATCGACTGCAGACTGAGGCAGCCGCTGCTGGTGGAGCTGCCACTGCTCCTACCACCCCACCCCTCCCCTGCTGCCATCGCAGCGGAACGCGAGCGCACAGGGCCCACAGTGTCTGAGGATGGACGTTGGCGCAGACAGGCAGAGACCAGCTGACTACATAGGTGGTTTTTATAGTACGTTATTTTGGCCTCCCTCTCAGCAGGTGTGAAAAAGGCCACCATTTTGGAACGGTAGCGAGGGTCCAACAAGGTGGACAGCCAAAAGTCATCCCTCTGTCTGATGGTTATTATTCGGCTGTCGCTACGCAAGCAACCGAGCATGCTATGGGCCATTTGTGCCAAGGAATGCGAGGGACTCCCTGCCTCCATCTCCACAGCATACTGCCACGGTGCGTCTGGGTCCTCTGTCTCCTCCTCCTCCTCCTCCTCTACCAGATGCTCCTGCTCCTCCACTCCTGTCCGCTGAGTGGAAAAACCACCCATTTCACTCAATAATTCCTGAGCACCAATGTCCTCCTCTACCTCCTCCTCTTCTTCCTGTCCTGCCCCCACAGGGGTCATGTGGCGTTGAGATCTGTGCGCCACGTCTACCGCACCCTGACCAGCCATTGTTAACAGCATTTGTTCCAGGACGTGCAACAGAGGAATGACGTCGTTCATCCCATAGTCCTGCCGACTCACGAATAGCGTGGCCTCCTCAAAGGGCCTGAGCAAGCGCAGGTGTCACGCATGAGCTGCCAATGGCTGACATCTAAGTTACACAGGGAATACCTTTATCCGCTTTTAACATCAGGAAATCTGTGATGGCCTTTTGCTGTTCGTAAAGGCGGTCTAACATATGTAGGGTTGAATTCCACCTTGTTGCAACGTCACAGCATGAGGAGTCGGTATAGGGGCCCATGGCAGATTAGGGGCCTGGCAGCAGCTATGGGAGGCCCGTAATCTGCCAGCACCCTATGTCAAAAAATTATACACACCAGCAGTGTGTGAGGAGACCTGAAAGTGGCACATGGCAGAGTGTGGCGATGGAGACAGCAGCAATGGGAGGCCGTACAGGGACCCATGACAGACTCTGGACCTGGCAGCAGCATGAGGAGGCGGTATATAGGGGCCTATGGCAGATTAGGGGCCTGGCAGCAGCTATAGGAGGCCCATAATCTGCCAGCACCCTATGTCAAAAAAATTCTACACACCAGCAGTGTGAGGAGACCTGAAAGTGGCACATGGCATGAGAGACTCTGGACCTGGCAGCAGCATGAGGAAGCGGTATATAGGGGCCTATGGCAGATTAGGGGCCTGGCAGCAGCTATGGGAGGCCCTTAATCTGCCAGCACCCTATGTCAAAAAATTCTACACACCAGCAGTGTGTGAGGAGACCTGAAAGTGGCACATGGCAGAGTGTGGCGATGGAGACAGCAGCAATGGGAGGCCGTACAGGGACCCATGACAGACTCTGGACCTGGCAGCAGCATGAGGAGGCGGTATATAGGGGCCCATGGCAGATTAGGGGCCTGGCAGCAGCTATAGGAGGCCCATAATCTGCCAGCACCCTATGTCAAAAAATTCAACACACCAGCAGTGTGAGGAGACCTGAAAGTGGCACATGGCAGAGTGTGGCGATGGAGACAGCAGCAATGGGAGGCCGTACAGGGACCCATGAGAGACTCTGGACCTGGCAGCAGCATGAGGAAGCGGTATATAGGGGCCTATGGCAGATTAGGGGCCTGGCAGCAGCTATGGGAGGCCCATAATCTGCCAGCACCCTATGTCAAAAAATTCTACACACCAGCAGTGTGTGAGGAGACCTGAAAGTGGCACATGGCAGAGTGTGGCGATGGAGACAGCAGCAATGGGAGGCCGTACAGGGACCCATGACAGACTCTGGACCTGGCAGCAGCATGAGGAGGCGGTATATAGGGGCCCATGGCAGATTAGGGGCCTGGCAGCAGCTATAGGAGGCCCATAATCTGCCAGCACCCTATGTCAAAAAATTCAACACACCAGCAGTGTGAGGAGACCTGAAAGTGGCACATGGCAGAGTGTGGCGATGGAGACAGCAGCAATGGGAGGCCGTACAGGGACCCATGACAGACTCTGGACCTGGCAGCAGCATGAGGAAGCGGTATATAGGGGCCTATGGCAGATTAGGGGCCTGGCAGCAGCTATGGGAGGCCCATAATCTGCCAGCACCCTATGTCAAAAAATTCTACACACCAGCAGTGTGTGAGGAGACCTGAAAGTGGCACATGGCAGAGTGTGGCGATGGAGACAGCAGCAATGGGATGCCGTACAGGGACCCATGAGAGACTCTGGACCTGGCAGCAGCATGAGGAAGCGGTATATAGGGGCCTATGGCAGATTAGGGGCCTGGCAGCAGCAATGGGAGGCCCATAATCTGCCAGCACCCTATGTCAAAAAATTCTACACACCAGCAGTGTGTGAGGAGACCTGAAAGTGGCACATGGCAGAGTGTGGCGATGGAGACAGCAGCAATGGGAGGCCGTACAGGGACCCATGACAGACTCTGGACCTGGCAGCAGCATGAGGAGGCGGTATATAGGGGCCCATGGCAGATTAGGGGCCTGGCAGCAGCTATAGGAGGCCCATAATCTGCCAGCACCCTATGTCAAAAAAATCTACACACCAGCAGTGTGTGAGGAGACCTGAAAGTGGCACATGGCAGAGTGTGGCGATGGAGACAGCAGCAATGGGAGGCCGTACAGGGACCCATGACAGACTCTGGACCTGGCAGCAACATGAGGAGGCGGTATATAGGGGCCTATGGCAGATTAGGGGCCTGGCAGCAGCTATGGGAGGCCCTTAATCTGCCAGCACCCTATGTCAAAAAATTCTACACACCAGCAGTGTGTGAGGAGACCTGAAAGTGGCACATGGCAGAGTGTGGCGATGGAGACAGCAGCAATGGGAGGCCGTACAGGGACCCATGACAGACTCTGGACCTGGCAGCAGCATGAGGAGGCGGTATATAGGGGCCCATGGCAGATTAGGGGCCTGGCAGCAGCTATAGGAGGCCCATAATCTGCCAGCACCCTATGTCAAAAAATTCAACACACCAGCAGTGTGAGGAGACCTGAAAGTGGCACATGGCAGAGTGTGGCGATGGAGACAGCAGCAATGGGAGGCCGTACAGGGACCCATGACAGACTCTGGACCTGGCAGCAGCATGAGGAAGCGGTATATAGGGGCCTATGGCAGATTAGGGGCCTGGCAGCAGCTATGGGAGGCCCATAATCTGCCAGCACCCTATGTCAAAAAATTCTACACACCAGCAGTGTGTGAGGAGACCTGAAAGTGGCACATGGCAGAGTGTGGCGATGGAGACAGCAGCAATGGGAGGCCGTACAGGGACCCATGACAGACTCTGGACCTGGCAGCAGCATGAGGAAGCGGTATATAGGGGCCTATGGCAGATTAGGGGCCTGGCAGCAGCAATGGGAGGCCCATAATCTGCCAGCACCCTATGTCAAAAAATTCTACACACCAGCAGTGTGTGAGGAGACCTGAAAGTGGCACATGGCAGAGTGTGGCGATGGAGACAGCAGCAATGGGAGGCCGTACAGGGACCCATGACAGACTCTGGACCTGGCAGCAACATGAGGAGGCGGTATATAGGGGCCTATGGCAGATTAGGGGCCTGGCAGCAGCTATGGGAGGCCCTTAATCTGCCAGCACCCTATGTCAAAAAATTCTACACACCAGCAGTGTGTGAGGAGACCTGAAAGTGGCACATGGCAGAGTGTGGCGATGGAGACAGCAGCAATGGGAGGCCGTACAGGGACCCATGACAGACTCTGGACCTGGCAGCAGCATGAGGAGGCGGTATATAGGGGCCCATGGCAGATTAGGGGCCTGGCAGCAGCTATAGGAGGCCCATAATCTGCCAGCACCCTATGTCAAAAAATTCAACACACCAGCAGTGTGAGGAGACCTGAAAGTGGCACATGGCAGAGTGTGGCGATGGAGACAGCAGCAATGGGAGGCCGTACAGGGACCCATGACAGACTCTGGACCTGGCAGCAGCATGAGGAAGCGGTATATAGGGGCCTATGGCAGATTAGGGGCCTGGCAGCAGCTATGGGAGGCCCTTAATCTGCCAGCACCCTATGTCAAAAAATTCTACACACCAGCAGTGTGTGAGGAGACCTGAAAGTGGCACATGGCATGAGAGACTCTGGACCTGGCAGCAGCATGAGGAAGCGGTATATAGGGGCCTATGGCAGATTAGGGGCCTGGCAGCAGCAATGGGAGGCCCATAATCTGCCAGCACCCTATGTCAAAAAATTCTACACACCAGCAGTGTGTGAGGAGACCTGAAAGTGGCACATGGCAGAGTGTGGCGATGGAGACAGCAGCAATGGGAGGCCGTACAGGGACCCATGACAGACTCTGGACCTGGCAGCAGCATGAGGAGGCGGTATATAGGGGCCTATGGCAGATTAGGGGCCTGGCAGCAGCTATGGGAGGCCCTTAATCTGCCAGCACCCTATGTCAAAAAATTCAACACACCAGCAGTGTGAGGAGACCTGAAAGTGGCACATGGCAGAGTGTGGCGATGGAGACAGCAGCAATGGGAGGCCGTACAGGGACCCATGAGAGACTCTGGACCTGGCAGCAGCATGAGGAAGCGGTATATAGGGGCCTATGGCAGATTAGGGGCCTGGCAGCAGCAATGGGAGGCCCATAATCTGCCAGCACCCTATGTCAAAAAATTCTACACACCAGCAGTGTGTGAGGAGACCTGAAAGTGGCACATGGCAGAGTGTGGCGATGGAGACAGCAGCAATGGGAGGCCGTACAGGGACCCATGAGAGACTCTGGACCTGGCAGCAGCATGAGGAAGCGGTATATAGGGGCCTATGGCAGATTAGGGGCCTGGCAGCAGCTATAGGAGGCCCATAATCTGCCAGCACCCTATGTCAAAAAAATCTACACACCAGCAGTGTGTGAGGAGACCTCAAAGTGGCACATGTTTGAGGCATGATTCATGGCGGATTTAGTCAGTTGTGTCAGGAACTGGTGGTTTGAAATCCAGACTAATCCACGCCTGATTCATTTTCACAAACGTGAGTCTCTCCACACTTTGGGTGGACAGTCGTGTCCTCCGCGGAGTTACAATACCTCCTGCCGCACTAAACACGCGCTCCGATGCCACGCTACTGGCTGGGCATGACAGCCTTTCAAGGGCAAATTCAGCTAGTTGGGGCCAAAGGTCAAGTTTCGTTGCCCAGTAGTCAAGGGGATTGTCTACCTCGGTTGGCAGGGTGCTGTCCAAGTAGGCCCAAGCCTGTTGTTTGAGGTCCTGCTCCAGGTCCACCTGATGCTGCTGCTGCTGCTGCGGCTGGTTAGTAGTTTCCTCACTGCGCTGGTGAAGAAAGCTACTCATCATCGACTGCAGACTGAGGCAGCTGCTGCTGGTGGAGCTGCCACTGCTCCTACCACCCCACCCCTCCCCTGCTGCCATGGCAGCGGAACGCGAGCGCACAGGGCCCACAGTGTCTGAGGATGGACGTTGGCGCACAAAGGCAGAGACCAACTGACTACATAGGTGGTTTTTATAGTACGTTATTTTGGCCTCCCTCTCAGCAGGTGTGAAAAAGGCCACCATTTTGGAACGGTAGCGAGGGTCCAACAAGGTGGACAGCCAAAAGTCATCCCTCTGTCTGATGGTTATTATTCGGCTGTCGCTACGCAAGCAACCGAGCATGCTATGGGCCATTTGTGCCAAGGAATGCGAGGGACTCCCTGCCTCCATCTCCACAGCATACTGCCACGGTGCGTCTGGGTCCTCTGTCTCCTCCTCCTCCTCTACCAGATGCTCCTGCTCCTCCACTCCTGTCCGCTGAGTGGAAAAACCACCCATTTCACTCAATAATTCCTGAGCACAAATGTCCTCCTCTACCTCCTCCTCTTCTTCCTGTCCTGCCCCCACAGGGGTCATGTGGCGTTGAGATCTGTGCGCCACGTCTACCGCACCCTGACCAGCCATTGTTAACAGCATTTGTTCAAGGACGTGCAACAGAGGAATGACGTCGTTCATCCCATAGTCCTGCCGACTCACGAATAGCGTGGCCTCCTCAAAGGGCCTGAGCAAGCGGCAGGTGTCACGCATGAGCTGCCAATGGCTGACATCTAAGTTACACAGGGGAGTACCTTTATCCGCTTGTAACATCAGGAAATCGGTGATGGCCTTTCGCTGTTCGTAAAGGCGGTCTAACATGTGTAGTGTTGAATTCCACCTTGTTGCAACGTCGCAGATCAGGCGATGCTGTGGAATTCCGTTCTGCCGCTGCAGCTCAATGAGGGTGTTCTTTGCGGTGTAGGAATGGCTGAAATGCATGCACAGTTTACGTGACATTTTAAGGATGTCTTGCAGTGGGATGGTGGATTTTAAGAACCGCTTGACAACCAGATTGAACACGTGAGCCATGCATGGCGCATGGCACAACCTTCCTTGACGCAGAGCAGACACCATGTTCTTTCCGTTGTCGGTCAACATGGTTCCGATTTTCAGTTTGCGCGGAGACAGCCATCTGTCGATTTCTCTGTTCATTACACTCAGAAGTTCCTCCCCTGTGTGACTACGTTCGCCAAGGCATACCAGGTGCAGAACAGCGTGACACCGTTGCGCCCTGCACATGTGATATGCCGGTCGGGTAATGGGACTTGGCACGGGGGTGGCGGCTGAGGACACGGCGGAAGAAGAGGTGGTAGAGGCGGACATCTTTGCCGGACCAAGGACGTGCAAACGTGGAGGCAAAAGCGGCGTGACCTGTCCAAGTTGCTGGTGCGGCTGTGACGGCACCACGTTCACCCAGTGGGCCGTAAATGACATGTACTGTCCCTGACCGTAGTTACAGCTCCACACGTCGGCGCTGCCGTGCACTTTGGCAGAGACCGACATGCTCAAAGACTGGCCCACCATGTCTTCTACATGTGAATGCAGGGCTGGCACTGCCTTTTTGGCGAAGAAATGACGGCTTGGCACTCTCCACCGCGGCGCGGCACAAGCCATCATTTCTCTGAAAGGTGCTGAGTCCACCACTTGGAAAGGGAGGGACTGCAGCACCAGCAACTTGGACAGGAGGACGTTCAGCTTTTGCACCGTCGGGTGCGTGCTCGCAAACTGTTGTCTCTTGGAAACGGATTCCAAGAAAGACTGCTGACGGAATCCGTGAAGAGGAGTAGCAGGAGAAGGAGCATCTGAACGAGCGGAAGATGCCAACGAGCGACAACTCCCCTCAGCAGAGGTGTTGGAGCCTTGACTGGCTGATGGAGGGCGATTGACGTCGGGTGACGGAGCAAGTAACGGAGCGGGTGATGGAGCGGGGGCTGGGGCGGGCAGAACCGCCGTATCTTTATCACGGTTTTCCCAGGCCACCAAATGGCGATGCTGCATATGCTGCCGCAACACTGTAGTCCCAACATGGGCCCCCTGGCCACGCTTGACTTTCTGGCCACATAGTCGACATACGGCTACGTTTACTTCCTCGGGCGGCTTGACGAAAAATTGCCACACCGCCGAGTAGGAAACTTTGCCCCCGATACTCCTCACTGGCTGACTGCTGCTTCCTCCGTGCACACCGGCACCACTACTGGCCGTGGTGGTAGGCTGCAGTGGAGCTGGTGCTCTACTCCGTGGACGTTTGGCTCCACTGACACTGCTGCGACCCTGCTGCTGTCTCCTGGGCAACCCACCGACTGTTTTGCTCGCTGCCAAGCTGCCACCCTCTTCTCCTGATGATGCGGAAGAAATTGCCTGATGACGACGAGGCTGCCAAGTGCGATCAACCTCCTCATCATCAAGTAGGGTCTCCGCCTCACTACTAGCCCCCTCGGCTGCGTCTGGGTCAGGAGACAGACCTGTCTCTAGACCGGCTACCGAGCCACTCTCCTCGCCACTACTTCTTCGCCTGGCTGCTGAAAAGGCGGATGTCTCCCCCCGTTCCTGACCGCCCTCTGTTAGCTCTTCCTCACTGTACAGTGGGGCTGAGCCCACAGCATGCGATACTTCGCTTGGTGAGGGAACACCAAAGGACAGGGGCAGGTAGAGGACACGTGATTTCAGTGGGCTTGGTCCCGGGCCATGCCAACTAACGGTTGTGTCTGACGTACCCACCGACCGTTGGCTGTAGGTGTCAGAGGTGACCTGGGAAGAGGAAGACGACCGAGCCAACCAATCGACGACGGCAGGGTTGTCGGTGGAGACACGACCGCTGGATGACACCGGGAGCAGTGGCCTCTGGCTGCGAATAGTGCTGCCTCGACCCCTTCCTCTGCTGCCACGTCTGCTCGCTCCTAAAACATTGCCTCCTCTGCCACTCCTCTGCATGTTGTCTGACATACTCTTTAATTAAACGATTATGTGTCCCTGAGTAACAATTCTGTGTCCCTGAGTAACAATTCTGTGTCTGTGCGAGTAACAATTCTGTGGCCCTAAGTAACAGTTCTGTGGCCCTCAGTAACAATTCTGTGTCCCTGATTAACGTTTCTGTGGCCCCAAGTAACAGTTCTGTGGCCCTCAGTAACAATTCTGTGTCTGTGCGAGTAACAATTCTGTGTCTGTGCGAGAAACAATTCTGTGGCCCTAAGTAAAGTTTCTGTGGCCCTAAGTAACAATTCTCTGGCACTCAGTAACAATTCTGTCTGTCCCTGAGTAACAATTCTCTGGCACTCAGTAACAATTCTGTCTGTCCCTGAGTAAAAATTCTGTGGCCCTAAGTAAAGTTTCTGGGGCCCTGAGTAACAATTATCTGGCACTCCGTAACAATTCTGTCTGTCCCTGAGTAACAATTCTCTGGCACTCAGTAACAATTCTGTCTGTCCCTGAGTAAAAAATCTCTGGCCCTAAGTAAAGTTTCTGTGGCCCTGAGTAACAATTCTCTGGCACTCCGTAACAATTCTGTCTGTCCCTGAGTAACAATTCTCTGGCACTCCGTAACAATTCTGTCTGTCCCTGAGTAAAAATTCTGTGGCCCTAATTAAAGTTTCTGTGGCCCTAAGTAACAATTCTCTGGCACTCAGTAACAATTCTGTCTGTCCCTGAGTAACAATTCTCTGGCACTCGGTAACAATTCTGTCTGTCCCTGAGTAACAATTCTCTGGCACTCAGTAACAATTCTGTCTGTCCCTGAGTAAAAATTCTGTGGCCCTAATTAAAGTTTCTGTGGCCCTAAGTAACAATTCTCTGGCACTCAGTAACAATTCTGTCTGTCCCTGAGTAACAATTCTCTGGCACTCGGTAACAATTCTGTCTGTCCCTGAGTAACAATTCTCTGGCACTCAGTAACAATTCTGTCTGTCCCTGAGTAAAAATTCTGTGGCCCTAATTCAAGTTTCTGTGGCCCTAAGTAACAATTCTCTGGCACTCAGTAACAATTCTGTCTGTCCCTGAGTAACAATTCTCTGGCACTCAGTAACAATTCTGTCTGTCCCTGAGTAAAAATTCTGTGGCCCTAAGTAAAGTTTCTGGGGCCCTGAGTAACAATTATCTGGCACTCAGTAACAATTTTGTCTGTCCCTGAGTAACAATTCTCTGGCACTCAGTAACAATTCTGTCTGTCCCTGAGTAACAATTCTCTGGCACTCAGTAACAATTCTGTCTGTCCCTGAGTAAAAATTCTGTGGCCCTAAGTAAAGTTTCTGGGGCCCTGAGTAACAATTATCTGGCACTCCGTAACAATTCTGTCTGTCCCTGAGTAACAATTCTCTGGCACTCAGTAACAATTCTGTCTGTCCCTGAGTAAAAATTCTCTGGCCCTAAGTAAAGTTTCTGGGGCCCTGAGTAACAATTCTCTGGCACTCCGTAACAATTCTGTCTGTCCCTGAGTAACAATTCTCTGGCACTCAGTAACAATTCTGTCTGTCCCTGAGTAAAAATTCTGTGGCCCTAATTAAAGTTTCTGTGGCCCTAAGTAACAATTCTCTGGCACTCAGTAACAATTCTGTCTGTCCCTGAGTAACAATTCTCTGGCACTCGGTAACAATTCTGTCTGTCCCTGAGTAACAATTCTCTGGCACTCAGTAACAATTCTGTCTGTCCCTGAGTAAAAATTCTGTGGCCCTAATTCAAGTTTCTGTGGCCCTAAGTAACAATTCTCTGGCACTCAGTAACAATTCTGTCTGTCCCTGAGTAACAATTCTCTGGCACTCAGTAACAATTCTGTCTGTCCCTGAGTAAAAATTCTGTGGCCCTAAGTAAAGTTTCTGGGGCCCTGAGTAACAATTATCTGGCACTCAGTAACAATTCTGTCTGTCCCTGAGTAACAATTCTCTGGCACTCAGTAACAATTCTGTCTGTCCCTGAGTAACAATTCTCTGGCACTCAGTAACAATTCTGTCTGTCCCTGAGTAAAAATTCTGTGGCCCTAAGTAAAGTTTCTGGGGCCCTGAGTAACAATTATCTGGCACTCCGTAACAATTCTGTCTGTCCCTGAGTAACAATTCTCTGGCACTCAGTAACAATTCTGTCTGTCCCTGAGTAAAAATTCTCTGGCCCTAAGTAAAGTTTCTGGGGCCCTGAGTAACAATTCTCTGGCACTCCGTAACAATTCTGTCTGTCCCTGAGTAACAATTCTCTGGCACTCAGTAACAATTCTGTCTGTCCCTGAGTAAAAATTCTGTGGCCCTAATTAAAGTTTCTGTGGCCCTAAGTAACAATTCTCTGGCACTCAGTAACAATTCTGTCTGTCCCTGAGTAACAATTCTCTGGCACTCGGTAACAATTCTGTCTGTCCCTGAGTAACAATTCTCTGGCACTCAGTAACAATTCTGTCTGTCCCTGAGTAAAAATTCTGTGGCCCTAATTAAAGTTTCTGTGGCCCTAAGTAACAATTCTCTGGCACTCAGTAACAATTCTGTCTGTCCCTGAGTAACAATTCTCTGGCACTCCGTAACAATTCTGTCTGTCCCTGAGTAACAATTCTCTGGCACTCAGTAACAATTCTGTCTGTCCCTGAGTAAAAATTCTCTGGCCCTAAGTAAAGTTTCTGTGGCCCTGAGTAACAATTCTCTGGCACTCCGTAACAATTCTGTCTGTCCCTGAGTAACAATTCTCTGGCACTCCGTAACAATTCTGTCTGTCCCTGAGTAAAAATTCTGTGGCCCTAATTAAAGTTTCTGTGGCCCTAAGTAACAATTCTCTGGCACTCAGTAACAATTCTGTCTGTCCCTGAGTAACAATTCTCTGGCACTCGGTAACAATTCTGTCTGTCCCTGAGTAACAATTCTCTGGCACTCAGTAACAATTCTGTCTGTCCCTGAGTAAAAATTCTGTGGGCCTAATTAAAGTTTCTGTGGCCCTAAGTAACAATTCTCTGGCACTCAGTAACAATTCTCTCTGTCCCTGAGTAACAATTCTCTGGCACTCAGTAACAATTCTGTCTGTCCCTGAGTAAAAATTCTGTGGCCCTAATGAAAGTTTCTGTGGCCCTAAGTAACAATTCTCTGGCACTCAGTAACAATTCTGTCTGTCCCTGAGTAACAATTCTCTGGCACTCGGTAACAATTCTGTCTGTCCCTGAGTAACAATTCTCTGGCACTCAGTAACAATTCTGTCTGTCCCTGAGTAAAAATTCTGTGGCCCTAATTAAAGTTTCTGTGGCCCTAAGTAACAATTCTCTGGCACTCATTAACAATTCTGTCTGTCCCTGAGTAACAATTCTCTGGCACTCGGTAACAATTCTGTCTGTCCCTGAGTAACAATTCTGTGGCCCTAACTAGCGTTTCTTTGTCCCTAAGTAACAGTTCTGTGGCCCTCAGTAACAGTTCTGTGTCTGTGCGAGTAACAATTCTGTGTCTGTGCGAGTAACAATTCTGTGGCCCTAAGTAACAGTTCTGTGGCCTTCAGTAACAATTCTGTGTCTGTGCGAGTAACAATTCTGTGTCTGTGCGAGTAACAATTCTGTGGCCCTAAGTAAAGTTTCTGTGGCCCTAAGTAACAATTCTCTGGCACTCAGTAACAATTCTGTCTGTCCCTGAGTAACAATTCTCTGGCACTCAGTAACAATTCTGTCTGTCCCTGAGTAAAAATTCTGTGGCCCTAAGTATAGTTTCTGTGGCCCTGAGTAACAATTCTCTGGCACTCAGTAACAATTCTGTCTGTCCCTGAGTAACAATTCTCTGGCACTGAGTAACAATTCTGTCTGTCCCTGAGTAAAAATTCTGTGGCCCTAATTAAAGTTTCTGTGGCCCTAAGTAACAATTCTCTGGCACTCAGTAACAATTCTGTCTGTCCCTGAGTAACAATTCTCTGGCACTCAGTAACAATTCTGTCTGTCCCTGAGTAACAATTCTGTGGCCCTAATAACGTTTCTGTGGCCCTAAGTAACAATTCTCTGGCACTGAGTAACAATTCTGTCTGTCCCTGATTATGAATTCTGTGGCCCTAACTAGCGTTTCTTTGTCCCTAAATAACGATTCTGTGGCCCTCATTAACAAGTCTGTGTCCCTGAGTAATGGTTCTCTGTCCCTAAGTAACTTTTCTCTGTCCCCAATTATCGTTTCTGTGGCCCTAACTCTGTCCCTGTCCCTAGTACAGAGCGGTCTGCCTCTGTTCAATAACTGCAGGCAAATGAAGAATTCCAAAATGGCCGCTATTTATAGCTCGACCATTACACAGTGCTGGCTGGCTGGCTGCTGATAGGCTGATGCGATC
Source organism: Staurois parvus (assembly GCF_062004578.1). Taxonomy (NCBI): domain Eukaryota; kingdom Metazoa; phylum Chordata; class Amphibia; order Anura; family Ranidae; genus Staurois; species Staurois parvus. Next base: position 12,797,658 of record NW_028318039.1, on the reverse strand, counting down.
ACATGTAGTTGAGGCATGCATTATGGGTCAGCGCGCCTTGTCTGCGCGCCTTCCCAGACATCCCCGCTCCGTCGCCGCACATGTCAGCCGCCATTTTCTGAAAAATTTCGATTCGCGCGTCCGAATTAGGCTATTTTTCGGATTCGGCACGAATCGAAATTTTTCAGATATTCGACTCGAATTCCACTTCGGATACTTCGATTCGCTCATCTCTAGTTATAGCATCTACAATCTATGATACAGTATATGTGTATATGTGTTGGAAATTTGATCTATTCTTATGTACTGATCTCATTTCTTGAGACCCTTAAAATGCCAGGACAGTACAAAATACCCCCAAAATAACCTCTTTTTGGAAAGTAGATAGTCTGAGGTATTTAGTAAGAGGCATGGTGAGTATTTTGAAAGTTACAATTTTTGGTCACACTTTTTGGGAAAATTAAGAAATTAAATAAAATGTGTTTTTCCCCAATTTTTTTTAGATACTGTCAGCAGCTCAGTACAGCATCATGATATGACCATTGTGGTGGTGATCAGTGACACTGATTTGTGACAGTATGTAAACACAAACAAAAAACTATTTTAACTAATAATATTTGTTATGTATTAATAATAATATTTTTTGAATATTCATTTTTTTACTATTTTTTTACTATTTTTTTACATACAGTATTTTTCCCTCCATAAGACACACTTTTTTCCCCCAAAAAAGGGGGGAAAATGTCAGTGCGTCTTATGGAGCAAATATGGAGCGGCCGATCAGGTATTTCCATCGCCGCCGTGTCAGAATACTGGGCCGGCTGCTCAGCTGTGCAGCAGGACCTTACCTGTTCCTCGGTCCAGAGCTGCACAGTCTTCCCACGCTGGCTTCTTTAGTGTGGGCTCTTGGCTTGACAGCCGGGTGCCCAGTGCACATGTGCGAGTAGCGCTGTGCTTTGTGAATGGTACGCGTCTTCTGGGACACATGACAGGTCCAAGGAGACACCTGACCAATCACAAAGCGCAGTGCTTCTCGCGCATGCGCACTGGGCACCCATCCGTCAGCCGGGTGCCAACACTAAAGGGAGGACAACTCTGCGGAAGTGGGAGCGGGTACCTGTCAAATTCAGGTACCCGCTTCCCCTCCCAAAGGTCAGCAGTCATCTCCTGTACTGTCTGCAGTCTCTGGTCATCTCCTGTACTGTCCGCAGTCTCTGGTCATCCCCTGTACTGTCCGCAGTCTCTGGTCATCTCCTGTACTGTGTCCGCAGTCTCTGGTCATGTCATGTACTGTCCGCAGTCTCTGGTCATCTCTTGTACTATGTCCGCAGTCTCTGGTCATCTTCTGTACTGTGTCCGCAGTCTCTGGTCATCTCCTGTACTGTCCGCAGTCTCTTGGTCATCCCCTGCACTGTCTACAGTCTCTGGTCATCCCCTGCACTGTCTACAGTCTCTGGCCATCCCCTGCACTGTCTACAGTCTCTGGTCATCCCCTGCACTGTCTGCAGTCTCTGGTCATCCCCTGCACTGTCCGCAGTCTCTGGTCATCCCCTGCACTGTCCGCAGTCTCTGGCCATCCCCTGTACTGTCCGCAGTCTCTGGTCATCTCTTGTACTATCCGCAGTCTCTTGTCATCCCCTATACTGTCCGCAGTCTCTTGGTCATCCCCTATACTGTCTGCAGTCTCGGGTCATCTCCTGTATTGTCCGCAGTCTCTGGTCATCTCCTGTACTGTGTCCGCAGTCTCTGGTCATCTCCTGTACTGTGTCCGCAGTCTCTGGTCATTTCTTGTACTATATCCGCAGTCTCTTGTCATCTCCTGTACTATGTCTGCAGTCTCTGGTCATCTCCTGTACTATGTCTGCAGTCTCTTGTCATCTCCTGTACTATGTCTGCAGTCTCTGGTCATCTCCTGTACTGTGTCCGCAGTCTCTGGTCATTTCTTGTACTATATCCGCAGTCTCTTGTCATCTCCTGTACTATGTCTGCAGTGTCTGGTCATCTCCTGTACTATGTCTGCAGTCTCTGGTCATCTCCTTTACTATGTCTGCAGTCCACTGGTTCAGAATATTTTTTTTTCTTGTTTTCTGCCTCTAAAACCTAGGTGCATCTTATGGTCAGGTGCGTCTTATGGAGCGAACAATATGGTACATACTTTCATCAGAGTGGTTCAGTATCATCTAATAACACCATACTACTCTGGGGGATGATCGGGGATTTTTTTTTCTTTTTTTTTTAAACTTTGATCGCTGTTACAATGATGATCAGCAGCAATGCTTTGAACTATCATGAATGAGTTTCATTCATGCCAGCTGTGATTACTAGTGATCTGTGACTGGCTACAGGTAATTGCATGGTACAGGGTGCTGTGATTGGTCCAGGTACCATGTGATAGCTGTGTGCCAATCGCAGCTCACTAGTATAGGAAGCAGAGCTGTTCTGAGTTGGATTCATTCATAACAACATTAGGTGATTGTGCCTGTACATGCTGCCAACCCACAATAAAATTTCTGTGCGTTATCAGTAATTGGTTAAAGGTGGTTGTTTGGTTGCATGGAATTCTGAATTAACTTTGGTTGTGGAATGATTAATGCGAAGTAGCAATTTATGAACAGTAACTATATAAGCTGTTTCAAAAAAATTAAAAAGGTTCAGTTTGCCAATTATCAACTTGTCCCACAGGCTTTATTTTAAGTGATTTTAAATGCTTGTTATACATGTGTAAAGATAAATATGAATACAAATGTATATTGTGTACTGTAAAAGGAATGTTGATTTGCCCAGATATAGACATTTCTGATAAGGAACCATTATATCCAATAGCAAGCATTTGAAATACTTGAAAGCATTTGAAATACTTGATTTTTTCATGATTATACATGCAATTTTTTTAGTCTGTGACAGGGTGTTTTTTAAAAGAGTACTTTGAGGCATAATGCTGGGAATAGGAGACACATTAGAATATGTGTACTATTGTCACATCTGTCAGTAACAGAAGCCTTTAGAGGGATCAACATTAGTAGCAACATTATTGTTAGAAAAAGTAAAGTTAAAGTTAACAGGCACATAAATCACAACAGAACAACTAGAATGATTTGATTTTGACCAAGCTAAATAAATTGAATTACGAATTACAACAGTAAATACACCCATGCCTGCATTTATAGCTTAAAAGTTTATAGCCACAAAAAACAGATACCTCAATGTTGAAATCCAGGCACATTCATGCAGCTTCATGTTCTTTAAGGCCCTGTTTGCACCTGGCCATTTGCGGGCAGAATAACCTCAATTCTACCCATGATGCCCAAACACTCTGCAAAACTGAGAAATTGCACCCCACTTGTCCAGGTGCCATTTCTTTTCAATGGTACCTAAATGCTGGTGCGATTCTGCCATTATTGTTGTGCAATAAATCACACAGCAATCGCAGCCAGTTGTGAGAAACTTGTCGCTCAAAAAGGAGCAGGAGTTTCTTTTCAGAGACAAGCTTCATGTGATGTGGTTTGCCATGCTTGCATTTATTGTACGACAGTCGAGGTAGAACCACACCGGAGTTTAGGTGCCATGGAAAATGAATGGCACCTGAACAAACGTGGTGCGACTTGTCAGTTTTGCAGAGCATTTTGGGATCGCAGGCAGAATTGCAGCGATTCTGCTCATGATTGCCAATGCCCAGGTGTGAACAGGGCCTAAAACATCAGTAAATGTATTTTTTAAAGCAGTGGGAGTATCTGCATTTGACTTGACTTTTGCAAGCCCCTGCACAACAAAGCACAGATTGGGGAGAGGGAGACAAAGCACAATGAAGCAATCAGGTTGTGCAGAAAATGCTCATGCGCTAACTGTGAACATGCTGATAGCAGTAGAGAGCAGAGAGAGAATTGAGCTCATCAGTTTGCTGCTTTTCCTTAACTGTCCAATCACAGGCTGAGAGTTCAGTGTTTGTCATGCGTTGGGCAGCCCATTGAAATCATACATATTCATGGTGTGATATTGTGCACATTCATGAAATACTATAATGTGAATGTAGCCTTAGATCTTTTGATCTTTTAAGATTTAATCTCCCTCCTGCAGGTGCCTATGTCACTAAAACTGGCCTTACACTGATTTGTGGACATTTTTTAATGAACTGATTAAAATTTGCTCAGTTGTTGGATCTGTTGGTCACCTCCCTGTGACTGTGAGACTGCTGCTACAGTAGGCAGTACAAGGCAGTAGGATTTGGTGAAAAGAATTCTAGGGATAGAAGAAGCTGTGATGTTTGTAGTGGGGTGGGGTGGGAAGCATTCTAGGAATAGAAGAAGCATTAATGTTGACAGATATTTGTGTTACTGGGTCAAGAAAACAGTGCACAGATGTGGGAAGCTCAGTAACTTCTGCAGTATTGGTGCCTCAAGGTGCAAGCCTATTCTGCCTATTGGAACATCTGGTCTAGGATGCACCCAAAAGTTTAAAATCTTAGATAATAATTCAGTTAAGCTGCTCTTCAAGTTTATCTCACCATCAACAGTGTATTCAGAATGCATACAGCTAAATACTGAGAATCCAAATGCTGTCTGCTAGACTAAAGGTGGGAAAACACGATTAGAAAATGGACCGATAGGTCATCCGACAACCAAGAGGCGTTCGAAATCATGGCCCATATTAACCAATTAAAAAAAATAGTTAGTCAGGCAATACGTAGTGTTGACATCTTCCATACAAGTGGAAGTGACCTTGTAGCCACGCCCTTCAGGCCAGAATGAGTGTTCCATGCCCATCCGGCCAGAACGAGCGATACACACAACAATTAACAGCAATGAGTATAATATAGTTTATTACATTAACAATATACACAAATAGTGATACATAAAATATAATATGCATAATTCTGGTTTCATTATCTCATTAGGTCAATCTACTTTTAACATTTGGATTTTTCGTTCGTATTTACAAAGATTCCTTGGACATAAACATCCGGGTCATATTCTGTTTCCGCTCATGCATGTTAGCGCTTGATAGTTTTTTTTTAATACGTAAAACCACTGCATGGAAAATTGGTCTGATTTTTTCGTTCACAACATTGTTATTAGTTAAAACATCCTGCTCATCAACGAAGAGAAAATTGTTCGATCAGTGGTTCCACGAACATTTTTGTATGATTTGCTTATTGTGTGTACGGGGCATTAGTTGCTGAGTGATGATTATTGAACTCCTTAACCATTTCAATACCGGGCTCTTTTACCCCCTCCCTGCCCAGGCCAGTTTTCAGGTTTCAGCGCTCTCACACTTTGAATGAAAATTGCGCGGTCATACAACATTGTACCCAAACTCAAATTTTATCATTTTCTTCACACAACTAGAGCTTTCTTTTGGTGGTATTTAATCACCACCAGGGTTTTTATTTTTTGCTAAATTAACAAAAAAAGACCGAAAATGTTGAAAAAACCCACGTTTTTCTTTGTTTCTGTTATAAAAGTTTGCAAATAAATCATTGTTCTTCATACATTTAGGCCAAGATGTATTCTGCTACATGTCTTTGGTGAAAATAACCCAAATTAGGATGTATTTTTTAGTTTGTAGGAAAGTTATAGAGTTCACAAGCTATGGTATAGATCTGAATATTGATCAATCCTGAAGTACTGACGGCCAATCTTATTTCCAAGGTCCAAGAATGTCAGAACAGTACAAATATCCCCCAAATGACCCCTTTTTGCAAAGTAGACAGTCCGACGTACTTCAGAAGAGGCATGGCGAGTTTTTTGAAGTTGTATTTTTTTGTCATAACTTTTCGGAAAATTAAAAAATTAAAAAAATTATTTTCACTATTTTTTTTTTTTTACATATTGTCACCAGTCAAGTACAGCATCATCATATAACTGGCATGGCGTTGATCAGGGACACTGACTGGTGACAGTATGAAAAAAAAATATATCATTTTTTAAATTTTTTTTTTCTCTTTTTTAAGATTGTTTTTCAGATTTCACTATGACCAAAGTAGTACAATGTTACCATAGTAACATTGTACTACTTTGGGGAAGTGATCAGTATTTTTTTTTTTTTTTACACAATTTGCTTATAGCAAAGAATTACTTTGCTATAAGCAAGCATTTACCTGAATGACATTGATTCATTCAGGGTTTTTTTTTTTTTTTGTGCTTAGCTGTGATTTGGCCACGGCTAATCACATGACACAGCTGGGCTGTGATTGGCCCAGCTTGTGCATGTGATCGCTGTGACCATTCACAGCTAGACACACTAGTATACAATGGATGGCATGAATGAAGCCATCCATTGTATACAACTGTCATGTGACCTGCTGTGATTGATCACAGCAGGTCACATGGTTCCAGCAACGGGGTCGGTACTCAGAACTGTCATCGGCCGTGTCCGAGGTACACGGCCGGTGACAGATTGCCCTGCTGCGTGGCTCTGCAGGCTCGCAAACTGCGCATGCCTGGGAGGACGCCATATAGCGTCCACCCGGAACGGTGAGGCATTTTGCTGGCTGCCCCCACAGACTGCTGCCAACCAGCTGCCGCCCTCCACCCTCACTCTACCCCTACAGAAGGACTCAAATGACTCTCCCATGGTAACACAGATTCCCCACACACCTTGCCCTGACCTGTATCCCTTCACCTCCCCTGACCCAACTGTCACCGCACCCACCCCAACATGCCTCCTGCACTCCTCCTCATTTTCCTCTCCACCATCCCAAAAATCGCCTCCCTCTACCCGCCTACCCCCCCAAAACAGCTCTACATTGCCCCTTCACTACTCCCCTCTCCCCACTACGGCACTCACCACCTCCTCCTGCTACTCCACTCCCCCGTCGACCCACGTGCCACCACTATCAGACCCACACGCTCCTACACTTCCCATTCCCATGCCACCTTCCTCACCCTTCTCCTTCTCCTATCTGCTGGGGACATCTCCCCGAACCCTGGCCCCTCGCCACCTCACCCCTCCTCTAGGGACCCCCCTGCTCCCGCCAGCTGCCGTAACCCCCTCAACCTCATATCTGTGCCCCTTCTCCCCGCATCCATCCCCCCTCTCTCGGTTGCACTCCTGAACGCCCGCTCGGTCTGCAACAAACTTACTGCCATCCATGACCTCTTTATCTCCCGCTCCCTTAACCTCCTAGCCATCACCGAAACCTGGGTACAGGCCACTGACTCCACCTCCCCTGCGGCACTCTCCTATGGAGGTCTCGTCTGGTCCCATTCACCAAGACTGAGCGGTCACAAAGGTGGTGGGGTCGGCCTGCTCCTATCACCGCTGAGCACCTTCCAGGTCCTCCCTAATCCTCCCTCCCTAACTTTCTCCTCCTTCGAGGCTCACTGCATCCGGCTCTTCTCACCCACCCCCCTAAGGATCGCAGTGATCTACAGGCCTCCCGGATCCATACCCTCGCTTCCTGGATGACTTCGCTGCCTGGCTTCCCTTCTTCCTCTCCTCTGAGCTACCAACCATCATCCTCGGGGACTTCAATATCCCCATCAATGACAACAGCCCGGCTACTTCCCAATTCCTCCACCTAACCTCCTCCTTCGCGCTCACACAGCACACTCAATCCTCCACCCACATCATTGGGAACACCCTGGACCTCGTCTTCTCCCACCTCTGTACCCTCAACCAGTTCTCTAACACCCCCTTCCCTCTCTCCGACCACCACCTCCTCACGTTCTCCATCTCCCCTTCCCCTAACTCCCCCCCCCCAGAGCGCCAAACCATCACCAGCCGCAACCTTCGCAACCTGAACCCGGCCCCCCTCCACTCAGCTGCCGACCGCCTACACGACAGCATCCTTCCACTGTCTTGTCCTGACCTAGCCACTAACACGTACAACGACTCACTGTCAGCTGCCCTAGACTCTCTGGCACCCCTAACCACACGCTACATCAAACCCAGACCGCTCCAACCATGGCAGAGCGACCACACTAAATGCCTCAAACGTCGCAGTCGTGCGCTGGAGAGACTATGGCGCAAAACCAGGTCCCCCCGTTCATTCTCCCTCTACAAATCTGCCTTCCTCACTTACACCTCCTCCCTCCACGCCGCCAAGCAGGCTTACTTCGTAAACCTGATTAACACCCTCTCCTCCTGCCCTCGCCGACTCTTCTCCACCTTCAACTCCCTGCTCTCTCCCCCCCCTCCTCCACTCAGTACCTCACTCACCGCCCACGAGATTGCCACTCATTTCCACAATAAAATTGATGCAATCCGTCAGGACATAGTCAACTCGCAATCTACCTCCCCACCTAGCCTCCCCCCCCCTATCTCCCCCTCATCTCTTCCCTCCTCTGACCTCGCAACCGCACTGCCCCCCTCCACACCCAAGACCCCGCTTACCGTAACCCCACCAGCTCTGCACTCCTTCAGCCCCGCTACCACTGAGGAAGTCACCAGGGTCTTCTCTGAAGCCCGCCTCACTACCTGCCCCCTAGACCCTATACCCTCTCGACTCCTCCAGTCACCCCCCTCTTCCCTCATCTGCTCCCTCACCCACATCTTCAATCTCTCCCTCTCTACCGGCGTATTCCCCTCCCCCCTAAAGCATGCGCACATCACCCCCATACTCAAAAAGCCCTCCCTGGACCCCTCTGACCCAAACAACCTCAGACCCATCTCCCTGCTGCCACTCACTTCCAAACTCCTGGAGCGCTTAGTCTACAACCGCCTAAGCGCCCACCTAACTGACAACAACCTCCTTGATCCACTACAGTCCGGCTTCCGTCCCCTACACTCCACCGAAACCGCCCTCCTCAAAATCACCAACGACCTACTTACCGCCAAAGCCAAAGGCGACTACTCTGTCCTCCTCCTCCTGGACCTCTCCGCGGCCTTCGACACAGTTGACCACCCCCTCCTCCTTAATAAACTATTCTCCCTTGGCATCAGAGACACCGCTCTCTCCTGGTTCTCCTCTTACCTATCCCGACGCTCCTTCAGCGTTTCCTACAATGGTGCCACCTCCCCTTCCCTCCCCCTCTCTGTTGGGGTCCCCCAGGGCTCTGTCCTTGGACCCCTTCTCTTCTCCATCTACACCTCCTCCCTTGGCAAACTCATACACTCCCACGGCTTCAACTACCATCTCTATGCTGATGACACTCAAATTTACCTCTCCACCCCTCACCTCACCTCCACTTTCTCCGCCCGCATCACTCACCTCCTAAACGACATCTCTGACTGGATGTCGCTCCATTTCCTCAAACTCAACCTCTCCAAAACCGAGCTTCTCGTCTTCCCTCCTGCCCGCGCCCCCCCCCCCATCCTATCCATCACTACTAACATCACCACCATCAATCCCGCCCCGCAAGCCAAAGTCCTTGGGGTCATTCTGGACTCTAACCTCTCCTTCCACCCTCATGTCAAATCACTGACAAACACATGCAGGCTCCACCTCCGCAATATCGCCAAAATACGCACCTTCCTTACCCCAGACACCGCTAAACTACTCGTACACTCCCTGATTATCTCACGCCTTGACTACTGCAACTCCCTCCTCACCGGCCTACCCCAGTGCAAACTCTCCCCGCTTCAGACCATCCTGAACTCAGCTGCCAGACTCATCCACCTCACCAGCCGCTCCACCTCTGCCACCCCCCTCTGCCTCTCCCTCCACTGGCTCCCTATCGCCCAACGCATCAAATTCAAACTACTCACTCTGACCTACAAAGCCATTCACAACACTGCCCCTAACTACCTCACCGACCTGATTCCCAAGTACCACCCTACCCGTACCCTTCGCTCTTCACAGGACCTCCTTCTATCTTGCTCCCTGGTCTCCTCCTCACACGCACGTCTGCAAGACTTCTCCAGGTCCTCCCCCATCCTCTGAAACTCACTACCCCAATCCATCAGACTGTCACCTTCCCTTCTCACCTTCAGGCGCTCCCTGAAAACCCACCTCTTCAGGGAAGCCTACCCCACCCTCACCTAACTGCTGCTCTCCTTCATTCCTCCTACCACTCCATCCCCCACAGCCACTTCCTCCTGTACCACTACCCCCTCCCTCCCAGACTGTAAGCTCGAAAGAGTAGGGCCCTCTTACCCCTCGTGTGCTGTTCGTAGCTGCTGTAATGTTTCATGTATTGTCCCCCCCTCTATTGTACAGCGCTGAGCAAACCCTTTGGCGCTATATAAACTCAATGTAATGTAATGTAATGTAATGCTGCCAAACGGCCATTGGCCGGGCGGCAAAAGGTTAAAACCACAATAATTGGAGAATTGGCAAATTACACTTTTTTGTTTACTTATATTACTTACTTTTATGTTTCTTTGCAGATCAGACATACCAACAAGGAAACATTTAGGACAATCATAAATTATGTATCAGTAGTCTCCTGATTGAAATATCCTTGCTACTAAAGATGGATACAACTTCTCACCTATAAGCTTTCTAATTGAATCATTAGTTAAATCCTCCCTGCAGTGTGAAGAGGGTCCTTTGAATGCAGACACTTATCAACCCAGCACTATGCTTTCTGCAGTTGGTTATCAAGAAGATTGTAGGCACAAGGATGACTGCCTCTCCACACCCTTAGCTCTTTGATTAACAAACTACAGGCTTCTTTTAAGATCCTCAGCCATTGTTCTAATTCCTCCCTTGGGAGCAGATTGATAAAATAGCAGCCTCATTCTTTTTCTCTCTCTCCTTCTTTAGTGGCATTAGTCGTGTACACTTGTACTAGCCCAGGTAACTACCATAATAAAAAGAAATGAGTTCCCATGACCATTCCAGTCCTATACAAAGGGTACCAAATTAGTTGTAGTCCTATAGACATATTGAGCATAGGGAAATTGGAAACTGGTACCCTTGCCATTAAGATTACAGGGTGGTGCTCACTTGACAGGTACCCCATACTGGTTTACTTGTCAAAGCAATTCAGTTATCAGGAAGGTTTTACTGAACTAAAATTATATTTAAGTGAATTCATTAAGCTCTGATAGTTATTGCATCTGTGTTCAATACCTTTTATTCATTTTATCTTTAAAACGATCAGTTTAAATATCGAGATTTTGCAAAGGTGTGCCATAATTATTTCTTCTCATCAACCTATTATTTAGTTGTAGCTTATCTTTATTTTCATTTATCTTTTAATGATTGGAGTTTATTTTAATGAATTATTATTTTATCTTCAACTCAGATGGCTTTTTCCTTTCCCTTGCTAAAATGCCACATAGAACCTCAGTTTTCACCACAAAAAAATCAGTGATATTTTAACTACTTTCCTGAGGTATGCCCAACAAAAGTTGTTTTGAGTAATTTGAGTGTACTTCTGTTTTTCAAAAGCACTGACAGCAGCTGTTGTGTTATTGAAAAGTATAAACGCCATTACATTGTTCATTCATAAATACATTTTAAAAGTATTGATGGAATTTCTTTTGTTGCAGCTCTAATAAACACTGCTTGCCTTTGATATGTTCATAATATCAGCCCCAGTAAACCTAAAGTGATTTAAAAAAAATAAATAAATTTGTGTCCTATTTAAAGTGGTTGTAAAGGCATGCATTCTATGCATGAAGGTAAAAAACCTTCTATGTGCTGCTTCCCCTACAGACTCCCCCAATACTCACCTTAGCCCCCTCTCGATTCAGTGATGTGCGCAGGAGGCTCGACTGTCCCAGGTCTCTCTCCTCACTGACTGAGACAAAGCAGTGGGAGCCATTGGCTCCCACTGCTGTCAATCACATCCAGTGAGGAGAGAGCAGTCTTATGGATGCATAGAGCGGGGCGTGGGAGCGAGCACACTCCAGTGCCCCCCTAGCAAGTGGCTTGCTATTGGGCACATTGGTCAATGGGGAGGATGCAGGTGTGACAGCAGGGGAGACAAGAAGAGGATCAGGGCTGCTCTGTGCAAAACCACTGCAAAGAGCAGGAAAGCATGACATGTTTGTTATTTAAAAAAACAAATTGCAAACCTATTATCTTATTAACTCTTTAATAAAGTGCAGACTTTGGCTATGCTATGGATAGATTAAGTTTCCTGTTAAGTTTCTATTGCTGCCTGTGTTCAGATTAGGCAGAATCACTTTCTACTGTTGTCCCAGATCAATTATCACTGAGACAGAAAGCAATTTCAAAATGAAAATGTTAGAGTTGCCAACAAGAGGGGCAAGACACCTGTCCCAGTTATAACTGTCTAAGAGAACAATTCCTTTCAATTTTGTAGAGAATTCTTCATGCTTCCTTCTGCTTCTCCAGGACATTGAATTCCAATGGGGGACAAAATAAAGTGATGGGGTTCAACCATTCTGCCTTTCCCTATCTAAAACTACAAAAAATAAAAAAGCCTATTTTTAACTTCAAGCAGAACTCGTATTGCCTTTTTTTTATGCAAACTTTTTTCTTCATGTTATTTAATTTGTTTTCATAGTGCATCTCCAGAGCAGTGTTGCTGGATGGGTTGCTGCTTATCCCTGTGGCTAGCCGGTCTTTACACGCTGGCTCACAGGGACTAGGTTTGACAGCATGTTAGCACAGAAGATTGGTATAATGGTATAATATACCATTATACTTGGGAAAGATTGATGTTTATTATTAGCTGGTATGTAATCCACCATCTTCTGGATTTTGTTTTTTGTTTTTTTTTACTTTTCTGATATAGCAATTGATTTGTTTTCTTATCCTATGAAAATGCATTACATTTGGAATAGTGGAACATGACATTTTACATTATTTATTTTTAAACTTTCATTATCTTACACTCTTATTTTAGCTTTGTGTTTTTGCTTTATATATTGTCATTCATTTTTGAAATTTGTATGGTATATGTATAAAAAAAGGATAGGAATTAACACAAACATGAAATGATGTAGCACAAAAATTACTTTTTTTAATGTCTAATGATTTGCTAACTGTTTATTGATTTCCTGAACCTCTAAATAAATTGAAAAAAAAAATCACCAGTGATCAACCTATTTCTGTTTGTGAAGCTCATTGGGCTTATCAGGTTCTTATGGGAGCCTGATCCTGGAGCACATCATGCATGCAGTTATGTCTATCAAGCAGGCAGGTAGCAGAATGTCAAGGTGGGTGAAAACACAGGGTATGTGACATACATTAGGCCTACTTTGGAGAATCACCACAGATAGGTAAGATATAGGGAAGGCATAATTAGTAAAATGGCTAAATTTCATGGCAGCCAATATTTGCTTGTTTGAAGATTAACAAAATGATACTTTGGAATTTTATTAAAATAGCTCTCCTGCTATTAATGCATTCCTACCCTTGCAAGCTGCAGACTGGAAACACTACACCACTTGCCCTTTAAACAAATTACCTCTCTTGGGTTCAGTTGTATGGCTGAGAGTTCCAGCACCCTCCATTGTTAATTGGCTGTATGCCCCTCCTTCCATTACTTTTAGGTTTGAAGTTATAGGGGCTTGGGTCGCATATATTTTGCATTAGCTGTTATATATAGTAGGTAAAGAAATCATTTTCTTTATTTTAATACTGTGATTGCAACATTTGTTCTTTTGTTTCTGTGTTTTTAGCAGGATAATAAAATACCACAGCCAGTTGAGGCTGAGAATGTTCAGCACAAAGCTAAAGTTTAGCGAATGTATTCCTCCTACCTCTTTATTGATCTAATTTACCCACAGTAAAGGATGTCCCACATCATTAAGGCTTCTGAATCCTGTGGAAATTGTCTGTACAGGGTTCTCAGTCCTCTCTCTGGAGCTGAACTTTCAGCACTGTGGGCCTTAGTAGGTTTGCGTCTCCAGACTGAATGCAATAGAAGAAGCTTATTAAGAGGTCCCCCCCATCCATTGAGGAAACCTGCACATGAGGGTTAATAAGTTCAGGTCCCTGGGCTGAATTAAAAAAAATAAGCTTTTGATGGAGACCTGCTCCCTCCTTCCCTCTCATCCACTGAGGAAGGCCTGAGCATATTTTACATTGCATGTAAGATGATCGGTAAATGGGCCAGAGTTGGATGAATGACAAGATTTTCTCTTTCACATATCATCTTATATGAAAAGTACACTATGCATGGAAAATGGATATAAGTAACCTTAAACAATCTATGGGAGAGTATAATATTTATAATATTAATCCCAATGTAAGTGATATTCTAACAAGTACCAAAAATTATTTCATGACAACATTTTAAAAAAATTAAAATAATAAAAAGTTATATTCCAAAGAACCTTTGAACCATTAGTGAATTGACTATTTGTCAGTACTGCTGCCCACACCTTATTTATTCCCACAAGTATTAATACATACAAATATATAAAATCTGTGCTGTGCATAAGGTGTGGGCAGCAATACTGACAGACAGTCATAATTATATATATTTACATATAATTACATAATATAATATTTTTATTATTTTAGATTTTTTAAAATTTTGTCATGATTTACATTTTTTTATTTTCTTTTAGCTGTTGAACAGTATTCAACAAATGGTTTTGGGCTATTGGGATAAAAACCTTCTTCAGATCAGAACACATATTGAAATGAGAAATACAACTATAATCTATTTACACAAACAACATAATTGTAATCAATTATATAATTAACCACAAATCAAACACAAATCAGGTAAACATCTTCTGGTAAATGTGGTTGCTTCAGAGTGAAAATTCTGTCAAAATTCCATATCAAAGACGTAGAATGCAAACATAAGTACCTGTTATAAAAATCACATATATACACCATTTAAAAAAAAGAAGAAAAGTTAAAAAGAAAACACACACACACACACACACACACACACACACACACACACACACACATATATATATATATATATATATATACAAAGAAAAAAAGAAAACTGAATATTTGAAAGAAATTAAAGAAATAAGTACAGATTGAAATCCAAATTTAATCTATTTGGGATTAGTGTATCCAAATGATTACTCCATTGAACCTTCCATTGTCTAATCTGTAATTCTCTATTACCTCCATATCACGTACCTGGTGATGGAGGCCAATGGTGAGAGGGCTTCACTTGCGGCTAAGTTCCGGACTCCCCTGGAGTGGAACAGCGGGAGTCAGGCCCAAAGTTGCACAGGTCGCCTGTAGGAGTGCTGGTTGGTGGTCCACTCAGAAGCACAGCACTCAGAAGCAAAGCTGGTGTACGGAGATAGGTCTGCAGACAGGAGGCGCCTGTGCGTGGTATGCAAGCACTGCCGGGATTTCGGTTCAAGTCAAGGTCAAGTACCAGGTGGGAATCAGAGCAGACATAGTCAGGTGGGATAGCCGAGGTCATACACAGAGGAACGAGAGAGAGAGTATTCGTAAGCCAAGCCGAGGTCAGATCAGAGGTAAAGCAGAGTAGACAGGTCCAGGAGCAAGCCGAGTCGGTATCAGGAGATCATAGGTCACAATCACACGAAACAGGAAACAGGAACAAGGCATGGGAAGCTAGAGATCATCCAGCAACTTGAGGAAGTGACAAGCCTCCTTATAAAGGCCGTCTGGCACCAAACTGAGGCTGATGTGTGCTTCTGCAGCCATGCAGGGTACTGGTAGAAATGCTAGATCTTCCAGAACTTCTGCCGTGGACAGGACCCTGACACTCCATGTCTGTTCTTAGGAATCCCTTCAATGACTGTAAAGTTAAGTTGAGAAACAGTATGACCTTTTTTAACAAAGTGTCTGGCTAAAGGTAGCTTAGTAAGTTTGTCTCTAATAGAATACTTGTGTCTAGCTATTCTATCCTTTACCTTTTAGGTGGTCTCACCAATATATAACAAACCACATGGACATTTTATTATGTATACCACAAATGATGTTTGACAGGTATAATGGTCCTTGATGGATATACTATAACCTAAGTGAGGATGAGGGATGGATTTTCCCTTGATCATGCTATTACATTGGATATAATTAAGGCAAGGATATGAACCAAAGTTACATGGACCTAATAATGTTAAGGGTGGGGTGGGGTGTGGCCTGTCGCATGGCACGGTGACATCTCTTGGCTCCAGGCTCCTGCTCACCCGGGTCTTCTAATGTCTGCAAAAGGGCTCTACTGCCTCTTTTTTGGCTTTGAACCCCACAGATGGGTAAGACAGGCAACAGGGAAGGTAGTAAGGGTGGCAGCTCAGCTCACATAAATGACTTTTTTACCCGCTCTGCCTCTGCCTCCCACCATCCATGCTCATCAAAGATGCCGCCTGCTCCTCCATCTCTTTCATAAGCAGCCTCGGCTCTGCAAGTGGGCTCCCCGGTCCGCACTTCTTCCCCTTCTGCCTCAGACAGCCTCTTCCCTCCCTCCAGAAGTGCCTCACAAGCTTCTCTGTACTCCAGGGATGGCTGGGATATAGAGTCCTTCTCGAAATCTCTACCCACTAAAAGGGACTTTGAATCTCTCATCACTAGGCTTGAACACATCTACAAGGAAGAGATAGCTGATTTGAAAAAAGATGTGGGTCCCAGATTAGAAGATGTGGAACAAGTCACGGAGGAATATGCTAGAGCCCTGAACAACCACGAAGTGGCTTTGAACAAGCATATAGTCGTGATTCACCACTTGATCTATCAACAAGACAACATGGAAAATCGTAACCGACGCAATAACATTAGGATAAGAGGGATCCTGGAAACCATTGACTCCAAAGCTTTACAGTTAGTCACTTTAGCAATCTTTAATCAGGTACTTCAAAAACCTAAGGACTCTCCTTTGGAGCTTGATCGTGTACACAGGGCCTCAGGCCCTAAGAACCTTGATGCGGCCTTTCCAAGGGACATTATATGTCGAGTTGACTTTTACAAGACGAAAGCTGAGATCTTACAAGCGGCACGTAATCAAGATCAGATTCTTTTCAACAATACATTGGTCTTGCTGCATCCTGATCTATCTTGCCAAACTCTGGCTATGCATAAAGCTCTCAAACCAGTCACCTCAGCTCTTCAATCCAAGAACATCAAGTATTCATGTGGTTTCCCCTTCCAACTACGGGCGACTCACAATGGAAAATCTGCAGTGTTCCGCACTCTGGGTGACTTACCTAATTTCCTAGGGTCCATGGACCTCCCATCCATCAGCCTCGCGGATTGGCCTTTGAAATCACCAACCCTCGGCCTGCCTATCATACCAACTGATCATCTATGGCAACATAAGCTGAAGAGAAAGATTCCTCGTTCTATCCCTCTCCTGAGATCACCTGATGACTGAAGTGACTGCCTCTTTTAATCTACCTAAGGGATTCGAAGGTTGCCATACCATATGCCAGGTCGTTAATTGCACAGCCCTGTTGTAGTCTCATACTTAATGTATAAGGCATCTACCCTGTTTTCTCTCCCTCTCTTCCGTATGCTATCCCCCTTCCCTCCCCCTATCTCCCCCCTTCCCCTCCTTCTCCCCTCTTCTTTTCCCCTACTCCCCCCCTTCACTCCCTCTCCACCCCCCCTTCCCGTTCTGCCTTCACTCACAGCCCTGCCTCATTTTATAAATCGTTAATATTTGGCCCGGGTTGGGTGGGCCATAGTATGTTCCACCCTTTACCCCCTACTAGGCCTACAAGTGTTTTATTTCTTGTATTGTTATTTTGTGGTGATTGTATAAGCTGCTGGTTTTGTTTTACAGTTTGGACTTCCATTACTGTGTTGTTCAACATGCCATCGAACCCGCTTAGATCCCGGTGCCTGCTTTTGGTGTCTAACATGTTGTTAGGTTATTTTACAGTTACCTCGACCTTTCTAGGTCCCTCTCTCCTAGTCCTGTACTGTCTCCTTTCTGTCCTTTTTCATTCCTTTTTTTGTTTCATTTCGTGGAGGACCGTGTGGCACCCCAATTGGATCTCTTGCTCCCTTTTTCAGGCCCCAATGGATAACTCTTATCTGTCCCTCTCATCCTATAATTGCAGAGGCTTTAATATCCCTGAGAAGAGACTTCGGATTTTATATCATGTCCATAAACGTAAAACTATGATCCTGTTCTTACAGGAAATTCATTTTCGTACTAACTCTGTCCCAGCTCCTAACAGTAAATATTACCCAGTTTGGTACCATAGCACTAATCCTGCAGGCAAATCCAAAAGTGTATCAGTTGCTTTTCATAGGTCCTTCACCCCTGAGATTGTTGACTCACTTATAGATGATTTGGGTCATTATGTCTTTCTCAAACTGAAAATTGCGAATGCTATTTTTATCTTTGTTAACATTTATTTCCCCAACCAGGATCAAGCACATTTCTTCTCAACCATTAGTGGGAGGTTGGAGACTTTTGGTACTCAAACTCTGGTTCTGGGAGGAGACTTCAATTTGGTCCTCAATCCCATGCTCGACTCTTCCTCTGGTAAGTCTTCCATGTCCTACTCTTCTTTACGGAGGATAAAGTCCTTCCTTCACAGATTGATGGTGGTCGACATGTGGCGTGTTCTGCACCCTGAGAGACTACATCTACTTCACACCAGCCTACCCTCTTTATTCCACAAGTTCAAGAGGTTTGGTGACCTTTCTAATTTCAAACTCAACATTTCCAAAACCAAGGCACTAAAAATATTGCTCCCATCTGTTACCTTCCGCCTCTTACGTTTTAATTTTTCCTTTCATTGGTTGGAACGTTCTCTTTAGTATCTAGGTAATGTCATACCCATTAATCTTTTTGACATCTACTCTTTGAATTTTGGTCCTTTGCTATCTCAAATTAGTAGAGATTTGGATGCTTGGAACTCCAAACCCATTCCCTTTTTCTGAAGAAAAATGCTCTTAAAATGGACATTTTGCCAAAGCTCCTTTATCTTTTCCTAACCCTACCCATTGTTCTCCCTTCTTCCTTTTTTCACTACTTCGATCACTTTCGTCTCAATTTATTTGGCGTACACAGGTCTCTAGAATTAAACTTCAAACTTTATGCTTACCCAAGCTTGTGGGGGGGGCGGTACCACCAGATTTTGAACGTTATTATATAGCCACGATTCTAGCTCATCTACTGGACTGGTTTGCTGGTCCTTACACTAAGGCCTCTAATGCGATCGAGAGGGCAATGTCCCCATATGACCTTCGAGCCCTTCTATGGAGCTATGAACACTCCTATAGGTCTTTGCAGGTTCTCTCCCCTCTCACCTCAGCTGCCTTATACATTTGGTACAAGTATAGGCTCACTTATGCTCTCTCCTCTGACCCTAGTCCCCTCTCTCCTATTTTTGACAATCCGGATTTTCTGGGGTGCAACGGTGTGCAATCCTTAGGCAGCCTTCATTGTAGTGACTGGCCTCAAGCCCGGCATGTTTTCTCCTCCTCTGTGATGGTTTCTCCCTAAAAACCAGCTAAAGAGAAATTTGTATTATTTCTTATTCTGGATGCATAAAACATCTGAATGAAACAAATTATTGTTGTTTTAATTTATTTTGGATTCGTTCAAATTTGTTACTGTTATTTGAATACATCCAAAGCTCTGAATAATTAAAATTTTGTCCGAATTGCTTTTTGTGTGGGGGTGGGGCTTAAGGCGCCCTTGTGGGGACACAGTGAAACTGCACTGTCCAATACCTAAACATAGGCAGGGAGCTGCGGTCATGTGAAATCAACATTAAGGCAAATGTCCCAAACTTAGAAATGAACAGCACTTGCGTAGTTAACTCTCTGTAACCCCTGCCTAAGCTTGTTATACTGTTAACACTCAGAACTCTAGGCTCAACTAGTTGTTAGAGAACACCTATGTGCAGCATTTAGGGACCAGTACCGCAGAGCCTGTACGGGTCTCTACCAACCCATCAATATCTGTCACCTCACTCCCAGTGACATATCCACTGTTGCTACTGAATACAGGAAAAACTCTCTCTCTATTATCTGAGGGACCTAATACTCCTCACTCTCTCCTGTGACTTCAGATTGGGTTCTTAGGCACTCTGTGCCGTTGGTCCAGTCCCAGAAAGTGGGAATCAGCCGCTAGTGAAGGTGCCAAGCAGTTAACGCTCCTCACTACCAGAATGACCGCGATCTTTGACACATCACCTGTTCCCTGGCTGGTTGGTTGCCTTAAGCAAAAGACACAAACACAGTTGCTTCTAGCAGCAAGAGTCTACCAAGCAGTATTGCACAAGGCAGGATGCAATCCACACAAAGTCAAGCAGATGTTAGCACATGTCTATGCAGATCCTGAACCCCTGGAAACCTGACTGGATGCCCATATGGGGGGAGGGGGTCATTCCAGAAGCATAACAGCTGCATCTTGACAGCTATCTCCCCAGCACTGTAGGACTCCAGAACAGAGCTCTGAGCTCTCTTCAGGAGCCCCAGGGCACTAAGTTAGCCCCCTTTATATGGTGTGACCTGAAGGGGCAGTGAATCTTACAAAATGGTGGAAAAACCTGAGTTAACCTGAGTTAACCCTTTTTTCCTAGATCTGCCAGCTTATCGGATCAACCAAGGACAAATGTTAAAAACAGATACATTGTAACAACTGATTCCCACACTTGCTAGACTTGACCTGAAGGACTTTCAGAGTAAGCACAGAAAAAGAAAAATCTTTAACTATTTAAATCTTTAACAATCTGGAAGCACCTGATTACGTGCGTCTTCCTTTGGTTTCTATACAAATGTTAGGTCTCAAAAAGAGATAACTGACCAAATATAAAATCTGACACTGCAAGCTTTTAAAACCTAGAAGTTCTAACCCTTCCCCACTGTATCCCAAACTAAAAAAGGTTTTGGCCGGAGTTTTGCTTTAATGCCACCCTGACAATCTATTGTATTTATATTTTTTTGGTCCAAAAATTACCACTTCATAACATGATTGGCAAGAAATGCAGATTCTGTTCCAAAAGAGGACAGTTCATTCACTGAAGGTTTTAAAGCAGTATATTCTTAAACATGATAGTCCTCTAAACACTATCCATTAGCATGTAACAATATTTTAAATGAAAAAGTGCTTCCTTAAAGATGAACTCCAGCCCTACATTTAGTCTAGTACAGTTGTACAGGCTCCTCTCTTGTAATGAAATTGTTTACTATGATTTCACTGTGCATGTGAGCTTCTAAAAGTGTGGATTAGAAGCTGCAGCAAATCAGAGGGAGCCTGCATCATGTCCCTTCTGGAGAACATCCAGTACCCAGGTCCGTCACCAGCATAAGGTGGCTTAGGCAGCTGCCTTCGGGTGCCAGGATTTGGGTGGGTGATAAAATGCACCTTCAGGTTGTCAGGTTGTGTTTCCTGCAGAAGGGAGGTCACCTGGTGAGGGAGGAGGGTTGCAGGTGAAAAGAAAGCCTGGGTGACATTATAGGGACTGTGGAGACACAAAAGCAGCACACCACTCTCACCATCCAGAGCGCCTCTCACTGGTGACACAGGCAGCACATCAGACAGAGGCAGCAGTGCCGATGGTGATGAGGTGAAAGGGAGCTAGGGGAAGCAATCATCTCTGGCAGCAGAGGCAGCAGCTCGTTCCCGGCCTTCAGAAGGACAGTGCAAGTGGCCATCATGCAGCGAGTGGCACCAAGCAGGTCTGTGCAACACACACAGTGGCAGGAGGGTAACGGGGGCAGAGACATGGTATAACCCCACATCACAAGTGCCAACAGTGCCAACCTCTGCTGTAGGCCCACACCCACTGCCATTGTGCCATGGAACAGTACAGACTACCCTTACACTGCTATCTACATCCAGCCAAGGAGACTATGTGGTCATCAATGTGACGGACTCTGCCACCAATATGTGACGATCCCACGATCGCTGTCACCAATATGTGACGGATGCGGCATCAGACCCCTGACCTTCTTACCAAACTCGTGACTGAAGGACTGGCCAATCTGAAGCCGCGATGTCACGTGCGTAACAATGCCACACCCAGCCGCACCCTGCACAATGATTTTCCAGCTAATGGGCCACAATCGATGTACCGGAAGCCTGAGCAATTGTTACTGGGTCAGGTTAACTACGAAATTAACCCTTTATACTGCCACCACCTCCTTTTTGTACAAAGAAAGAGGAAACTCGGCGATATCCACAATAACACTATAATGGTTGAGGTAATCGTCTGTATAACATGGTCACCGCAGGCAGGTTATACAGAGGGTTAAACAAACACAGTAGCGTTCTTTTTAGAGGCAGGAATTTGTAAATTGCAATTAAGAGCTATAGAAACAGTTCAACACTTTCAGAAGGAAAGCTTTATTACTGAAAAGTCAAAAAGGGGTGCAATAAAAATATTTACAGAACAAAGATGTAACCAATATATATAAATATACAGAGAACAACAGCACAGCAAAGAGATAACAGGGAGAGGTTAAAGAGTTAAAGTACTTGCCAAAGTCCTGGGTTAGCGGATCAAGTTTCAGAGCAAAAGGGCACGGGTCTCCCCAGGTGGTCCTGATGTTAAAAGGGAGAATTCTTCAACTTAGCTCTCTTAGGCCTGACAGCCCATTTTGTAGTTCCCTAGCAGGGGGTGTCTCTGAAGTCAAGGACCAATGACCCATTTAGGGAGGGATCGTCGGGCGGATACCTCAGCTAGAGCCAGAATCTCTCATAACTCATATTTTGCTCATAACTTTTCCTATGCACATGTGACATTCCACCCGCGGGTAGATTATTATGCAGATACATCTGAGGATTGATTGGATATGAGTTATGACATTCTACACTGAATGGTTCAGAAGATCTACTTTTCTGCTTCCCTATGTATTAGGCGAGTGACCTATCAAACTGTTTGCCTCCTCTTGGCCAATCTAATCGTATGCCTGGTTTTTATGTAAGTCCCTCATATTCCAAGATATGAGACATAGGGGAAAATTAGATTTTTAAAAGTGTTAGATGGTACAGCCTTCCTTGGGATGTCTTTGAACTCCTGGGAAGGCTTGCTGCAGCTTTTACGAGGTGCTACATTTTACAGGTTCTTTGGACAGTGAGGCCCCAGCTCCCTTGGGGGTCCTACAGCTCATAGCACCCCTGCTGGGCTCTGGCCTGTAACACTTTTAACACACACACACACAATGCCATATGTCACTGTGCCTCTCAGAGAGGGAGGGGGAAAGAATAAGGGGAGAAAATGGAGATTCTTAACAAAATGGAGGCTGCAACCTGCCTCTGGTGCGCATGTTCGCGACACCTCCCCCCTCAAGTGGTTGCATGGGAGGGAACTTCAATTTCCCTCCTGACGCAAACCGACCTCTGCCCAGAGGTTCACCTTGGGTTGATCTGGTACCGCTGCACTGCGAGAGAACCAAGTTCCGTCTGAAAAGGAAGCTGTTCCTGCCTCTGGTGCGCACGTTCACGACAATCACCATACATACTGTGTGTTCTATGGGCTATCATATCTGCAGAACTGTCCGCACACCAACCAACCATCGCCCTCTTTAATCACCTGTTATAAAGGGATCCATTCCTCCATCCACAGATCCACATTTATGCCATCCTTGACATCCCACTATACCGCACATCACATCTCAACTACAAGGCAGGTCTCCTCTTCTACAACCAGGGAACATAAAGGAGAGGGCACTCACCTCTGATCTCCAGGGCAAGCACCCACAAGAGGAGCTGCATGTGAAAAATGCACATACGCAATACACACACCATGCACACACATGCAATACACACACAGTGCACACACATACAGACAGTAAAAAACACTGTACACACAATACACATAACATGCACACACACACACACAATAGACAGACTTTGCACACAAACGAACGATACACACACTAGGCACACACACACACTCCACCTGTACAACCAGTACAGGTGGAGGACGCTGTGTTGGGGGGGGAGACTGTGGCCAAGGCACATTCCACATTATAATCCCTCCTCCCCACAAAGACAATAATTCACTGGGTGTAATATACATATAGGTGTAAATACATACAGTGCATGTGTGTGTGTGTGTGTATATATATATATATATATATATATATATATATATATAGTGTGTGTGTGTGTGGGGGGGTTAGCACTTTATTCAATAAAGCATGCAAAAATAAATGTGCATGTAGCCATTCACTTCCCAGAGGCTGCAGTATGGATTGCCTATAGACACATCATTGCTGTCTACCACTAGTACTATATTGAGTGTGAGCAGATACCAGATCCAGGATGGCTGCAATGCATCTCCAATCAATAGTTGTATACAAAGTCAGTGCCAGCATAAGGTTGCTTAGGCATCCACCTTCTTAGGGTGGGGGTAAAATGCATCTTTGCCTGTGTAGACAAAAAAATGTTTGCACTGGGCGTGCCAGTGTCATCTAACTACTGATGACCCCCTCCCACTAACCATCATCTGCATTGCATTGAGAAGCACATAGCCAAGATGAGGTAGATAATTAAAACAGAAAAGTTGTATTTTAATATGTTATTAGCAAGTTGATGTGGGGGCCAAGGAAAGCAATACTGTATATAGAAAGAATAAAATTCAGCTTTAAGTTTGATAGGCTTAAGGATGCAAAGCCTCTGGTGCATAAGGAATAATGAATTACATTTTACAGTATATGAATTATATTATTATTATGAATTATATTATAGTATATTATTATAAAATATATGAATTATGCTTTACAGTATGTCAAAATGGATTCCAGAATACTACACATCAAAACAGTTTAACCTCTTCTATACCGAGCACTTTTACCCCCTCCCTGCCCAGGCCATTTTTCAGGTTTCAGCGCTCTCACACTTTGCATGACAATTGCGCGGTCATACAACATTGTACCTGAACTAAAATTTTATCATTTTCTTCACACAACTAGAGCTTTCTTTTGGTGGTATTTAATCAACACTGGGGTTTTTATTTTTTGCTAAATTAACAAAAAAAAGACCAAAAATTTTGAAACAAAAAACACGTTTTTCTTTGTTTCTGTTATAAAAGTTTGCAAATAAATAATTGTTCTTTATAAATTTAGACCAATATGTATTCTGCTACATGTCTTTGGTGAAAATAACTAGAGATGAGCGAATTATTCAAAAATTCGATTCGGCTGATTCGCCGAATTTGCGGGAGAAATTTGATTCGATGCGAATTTATTCGCTGCGAATTTAACTTATTAAAAGGGTTTCTAGGCTTCAGAGAGCCTTTATATTAGTGCAGAACACTGTACCTTTAATTTAAATGCCCTTGGAGTCTGCTGGGGAAGAGAAATAATACTGTCAGTCAGTATGACATGTAGATTAGTGCCGTCGATCTTAGAATCACCGCACACTTCACTCATTTGGGCAGTCACGGGGCACGACGAAGAAGAAGAAGAAGAAGAAGAAGAAGAATGAAAAGAAGAATGAAAAGAAGAAGAATGAAAAGAAGAAGAAGAAGAATGAAAAGAAGAATGAAAAGAAGAAGAAGAAGAATGAAAAGAAGAAGAAGAAGAATGAAAAGAAGAATGAGAAGAAGAATGAAAAGAAGAATGAGAAGAATGAAAAGAAGAATGAAAAGAAGAAGAAGAAGAATGAAAAGAAGAAGAAGAAGAATGAAAAGAAGAATGAAAAGAAGAAGAAGAAGAATGAAAAGAAGAAGAAGAAGAATGAAAAGAAGAATGAAAAGAAGAAGAAGAATGAAAAGAAGAATGAAAAGAAGAATGAAAAGAAGAAGAAGAAGAATGAAAAGAAGAAGAAGAAGAATGAAAAGAAGAATGAAAAGAAGAAGAAGAAGAATGAAAAGAAGAAGAAGAAGAATGAAAAGAAGAAGAAGAAGAATGAAAAGAAGAAGAAGAAGAAGAATGAAAAGAAGAAGAATGAAAAGAAGAATGAGAAGAAGAATGAAAAGAAGAATGAAAAGAAGAATGAGAAGAATGAAAAGAAGAATGAAAAGAAGAAGAATGAAAAGAAGAAGAAGAATAATGAAAAGAAGAAGAAGAATGAAAAGAAGAATGAAAAGAAGAAGAAGAATGAAAAGAAGAAGAAGAAGAATGAAAAGAAGAAGAATGAAAAGAAGAATGAGAAGAAGAATGAAAAGAAGAATGAAAAGAAGAATGAGAAGAATGAAAAGAAGAATGAAAAGAAGAAGAAGAATGAAAACAAGAAGAAGAAGAATGAAAAGAAGAATGAAAAGAAGAAGAAGAAGAATGAAAAGAAGAAGAAGAAGAATGAAAAGAAGAAGAAGAATGAAAAGAAGAAGAATTCCAGTACAGCAAAAAGTGTATCTGCAGAGAGCTCTGCTATTTCTGACAGTTCTCTGACAGTTCCTTCACATTTACAGCGGTTGAAACATTGTATCTATTTGTTTCCGAATAAAAACATCTGTATCCTAAATGGAAACAAATAGATACAATGTTTCAACCGCTGTAAATGTGAAGGAACTGTCAGAGAACTGTCAGAAATAGCGGAGCTCTCTGCAGTGACACTTTTTGCCGGCTGATCGGGGAAAATTCGATTCGTGCATCTGAAGTTTGCTAAAATTCGGATTCGGTGCGAATCGAATTTTTCCTAATATTCGAAACGAATTCCACT
Source organism: Staurois parvus (assembly GCF_062004578.1). NCBI lineage: Eukaryota > Metazoa > Chordata > Amphibia > Anura > Ranidae > Staurois > Staurois parvus. Next base: position 12,771,361 of record NW_028318039.1, on the reverse strand, counting down.
TCGCCAAGTTCGATTCGCTCATCTCTAAAAATAACCCAAATTAGGATGTATTATTTACTTTGTAGGAAAGTTATAGAGTTCACAAACTATGGTATATATCTGACTATTGATCAATCTTGAAGTACTGACAGCCAATCTAATTTCTTGAGGTCCAAGAATGTCAGAACAGTACAGATATCCCCCAAATGACCCCTTTTTGCAGAGTAGACAGTCCGTTTTTTTTCATATTTCACTATGTCCAAAGTAGTACAATGTTACCATAGTAATATTGTACTACTTTGGGGAAGTGATCAGTATTTTTTTTTTTTTTACACAATTTGCTTATAGCAAAGTGTTACTTTGCTATACGCAAGCATTTACCTGAATGACATAAATTCATTCAGGGTTTTTTTTTTTTGTGCTTAGCTGTGATTTGGCCACGGCTATTCACATGACACAGGTGGGCTGTGATTAGCCCAGCTTGTGCATGTGATCGCTGTGACCATTCACAGCTAGACACACTAGTATACAATGGATGGCATGAATGAAGCCATCCATTGTATACAACTGTCATGTGACCTGCTGTGATTGGTCACAGCAGATCACATGGTACCGGCAACGGGGCCGGTACTCAGATCTGTCATTGGCCGTGTCCAAGGTACACAGCTAGTGACAGATCACACCGCTGCATGGCTCTGCGGGCATGCAAACTGCGCATGCCCGAAAGGACGCCATATGGCGTACACCCGGAGGGACGAGGGGTTTTGCAAGCTGCCATTTGGCTATAGGCTGGGCGGGAACCTGTTAAAAATACATTTCCTTGAGTTATTTCTAAGCACATGTATAGTCACCCCTGACTGTTGGTGGTTTCTTTCTAAAATTGTTAATATTATTATTATTATTAATAATAATATTCCATAGTTAAAATTGTCAAAAAGTTTTCTGATACAGTATATATCTTTGTTCTGCTTTCTTTGTGGTCGGGATCATTATAGCATAACCTCTCAATTTTAACAATTTTTATGTATATATTTAATTGACAGTACAGCAATGTATTTAAAATATTAAAAACAAAACAAAAGAAAAAAACAATAGTACATTAACTAAAACCATTTTCAATGTAAAGATTAAACCTATATTAAAATAAATGAAATGCAAGATAGTCTTTGAAGGATGAAGTATATAAAAGAAAAGTAATTCACATATAGTAATCAGTGTTAGAGATTGTGTATATATAGACCTATAGAAAAAACTGTGACTGTCCACATGTGTTTATCTGCTGTGTCTATGCTAACAAGAAACAGAAACTTTATTATAGAGAAAAGACATAGAGTATGTCATAGATACAGCTACAAACTTATAAACACTGCCATCTACTGGTTGAAGAATATATATATATCTACTTAATACTGATGTACAGTAGTTGCAGAAAAATACATGAACAATGTATCCCAACAACCAGAAAAGAATCAATTGCTCAAAGGGCTTCTTATCATACATAGGCATCAGATACAAGAAACATTTTTAATAGTGTTTCTAATAGTGAAAGTCATTTAACAGGATGTTGTTATATCAAGCACGTGAATCAAGCTATGCCTGTAAAAAAAACAAGTGTTCAAAAGACAAAAAGTGTTACCGTCAGGATCGGTCGCATGCATTATTTATTATTTTTTTTTCGACGAGTCATCAGCTGGTGAGCATTATGAGTGACGATGGATTGACAAAGGACTTTTTTTTGGGGAGGTTATTTTTTTAATAATGGACTATATACCTCATGCTCATTAACATTTGGATGTGATATTTGGGGACCTCTTTATCAATAAATGTGGCTTCCAGATTATGATACGTCTTCTGCCTGCAGACCCCTACAACCACCGACCTGGGTTATAGAGAAGGAACCCTTAAGTTCATCAACATGAGGACAAGGTGCTGTGCAAGTATGGTTCAGGATGGGGAGGTGCATGCTCATTCCCCACCCTATCCTGACCAGACAGGCTGCATTCTCAGATTAAGGGTTTGATGTGGATTTGTAGTGAGACCTCACATTTTTTTTTTTTTTTGCATGCAGAATCCCCGTAAAATCTGGCCCAGATCCAAAGAGTCTGGTATGGAGTTATGGGGGCACCTCATACTTTTTGTTTTTTTTCTATGCGTGAATTACCCCCTTGAAATCCATACCATGAAAAAAATATTGGTGGCAAATGACATAATGAAATTCATTGCCAGCTTCTTGAAAAAAAAAGGCAGACAACCCCCTCCACAAGTTCCCAAAATACATGGCAGATCCTTGGAGCAGTCTGTGTGCTGCTTTTTTTGTACAGCTGTCAAAGTCATTTGCATGTAATTTTAAAAATTTTCCTTTGTAAATGTCAGTGCTACTACAACATGTTCTGTACATCACAGTCATGTACCCCTTCACAGGCAAGATTAGGACATCCCCAGGCATGTTATTTAAATAAATTGGATAAATTGAAATGTACCACTTTAAAGGATAAGTTCACTTTTTAAATGGTACATTTTTTTTTTTTTCTTGACGGAGCCTGGTGAGCATTGCATCTGTGATTAGTGACTCAGGGGTGCAATTCCAGGCATCTGCAAACAAGACCTGCAGCTTTCTATCTATACCTCTATATGGGCTGTCTGTTTGAAAGCTGTAGGGCTGTGAATGAACTACCAGAGTACTCATCAGCAGCACCCTCTCAGTTCATTCAGAACTACAAGCCATCATCCGCTGTGGCTGACAGTACTTGTAGTTCATTAATTCACAGGAAAATGTGAATGAATGATGTGGCTGTGTGGGGGGATCCCCACGCAGCCACACTCTTTTCAAAAATTGCCACACTAAGGGGCATCTACATTTCTGGGGGCAGGAGTTGGAACATGGTATATGTTCTACCTTAAGAATGGGTGGAACATGTAATATGTTCCAAAAGGTGATCTTAGCCTTTAAGCATTTAAAAAACCACTGCTCTTGTCCAAATTTACTTTTTACATTGGTACATGTGCCTGAGTGCCCATCCTCCCATGTTATTTTTGACACCTTGCCTACAAGTCCAGAAAAATAGCATTTTTAGTTTGATAGATTCAGCTCCCATTGATTTTAGTGGGGTTTGGGTTCATTATCCAAACTTCTTTGAAGTTCACCAAACCCTGATTGAACCAAACCCAGAACAGTTTAGCTCATCACTAATTCTAAAGACCTAACACCCAACCACAAGCAAAGTAATCAGTATATGAATGGTAGTATACTAAGTGCAAAGACCTGTAAAATAAAGGAATTTAACACCTATGCAAATTTTCGGACACCAAGGAAGGGATTATGTACCTAGAGCAGGGTGGTTGGACAATCAACATCTACACATTCCATGGATATTGAACCAAGGTTTCTGTTTTACCTGTGTGGGTATAAATTCTGAGTACTGGCTTATTCTATATTGATTCAAACTATCACAGTTCATAGTAATGTGAAATTTGGTGAAAATGAAAACCTACACAAAATACACGCAATATCATTGTTCAGACTGAAGACTTTTGTTGGTGGTATCCCACAGATTGCTGTTATCTTATAAATGAAATAAATTCTGTATCTGTAAAATTCATCAGGACATTTTTTTCAGAATGATTAATATAAAATCTTTTCAAGTGTTTGCTGGCAAATCAAGGCATTGTTTGTTTAGTACGTAATAGAATGATGCAGCCTGATTGCCTAGGGAATAAAACTCAGCTGTTTGATTTGCAGCTATTTGGGGCTTCTGCTAAAAAGATTGATTGACCAGCAACTTCCATTGATTCTCTTTTCCTAACATTCTATGGCTTCTTAAAGTTTAATCTTAACCTGTGTGTGTGTGGAAGTATTCAGTGTGCAATAACAGCAATGTGCTTGGTGAGGGCACGGTATTGGTCTTTGCAGGGCTTGGAATTTGTGAATGATTACAAATCTCTTTTTGTTGGTTATATTCAGAGCAAATATATTCTTTTTTTTCTTTAAAGTGGTGTTAAACTCAAAAGCAAACATTTATTATATTGTAGCTTAACAATAATTAAATGTAATGGCTGCAATAACTTTATTTTTTACAGATGTTATTTAACAGAACAAGTTCTCATGTAAATGTACCAATTAGAGTGTTGAGACAAACCATTTACTACGGAACTGTGTGCTTACAATGATCAGCTTTTTTTAAATTCATTCATATTATTCAAGCTTTATACCAAAAGGAAAATGTTGTCGTAACTACTTGTGCAACTGCAGTGTGATCTAGAATTTGGCTTCAATTTGTTAGTGTATCTAAATCTGCTAGTACATCTAACACTCCCTTCTCCCCAGACTGATATGTGGCTGTCCAAAGGTGCATGAGGTATGTTATTGGCCAGATCACCAGGTGAAAACAGAGGGAAGAAGCCTAAAAAAGAAAACTAATTCAACCACTACGTCTAAGAATTGGCAAGATGCAGTATATTACGTTTGGTTTTAGGTTTAATACCACTTTAAGCTCATTTCCTCAATTAAATAATATTTTGAGCCTTTACTAAGCATGTAATTGGGCCAGAAAACATTCAGAAGTTGATAAGACATATCTTACCTCTAAAGCTGGCTAGCAGAACTTTGTTTGAAAATATTTATTTTTAGAATGTTTGCTCGATTTTCTAAACATTAGTGGACTCAAATTGATGTTCATTTTCAACTGCAGTGATCAGAAAATTCAAAGGAGCAGGATGGAATATTTTTCCCAAATAAAACACATTTCTAGCAGTGAATGTGATCTCTATTTGTGAAACCTCTCATTCCAAAACCAAATGTTAAAAGCAAACAAAATACTTTCGAACAACATTTGTCAAGTCATTTAACCACTTGACCTCCAGAAGGTTTTACCCCCCCCTGATGACCAGGTCATTTTTTGCTACTTAGCACTGTGCTACTTTTACTGGCAATTGCTCAGTCATGCAACAATGTATCCAAATTAAATTTCTAGCATTTTTTTCACACAGAGCATTCCTTTTCGTAGTGTTTGGTCACCACTGGGTTTACTACATTTTATTGTATAAATGAAAAAAGACTGATAATTATGAAAAAAAATATTTTCTAAAACATATCCAATAAAAAAAAACAGAAACGATCAAATTTCTTTAAAAAATTCTGTATTCTGCTACATGTCTTTGGTAGAAAATATAAAATCCAATAAGTGTATACTAATTGGTTTGTGTGAAAGCTATAGTGGCTACAAGCAATGGTATACTATATATACTGGAATTTATGCAGCTATAATGCTATACTGGTAATTGCGGTGATCAGCAACTTATAGGGGGACTGTGATAATGTGATGGGAAATCTGGTGCTAACAGACCCTAACTGGAAGGTACCCTAACTGACACCGCTAGTAACATTAATACAGTGATCAGATATAGTACTGTACACTGTCACTGTACTAAAGACACTGGCTGTGAAGGGGTTAACATCTAGGAGCAATCAAGGAGTTAGCTGTATGTCTAACAAGTGTAATATGTGTAATATGTGCTGCTTTTACTTACAGATCTAATTGTTTTTCTCCCTGGTTTGCTGGGAGAAAAAACTGTCAGATTGCTGATCTGTGTACACAGCCCTGTGTGTTGGAAAAACACAGGATTCTCTACTGTGATTGGCTACAGCTGATCATCAGGTCTAAGCCATAAATCATTGTCCAGAACAGGGGTGAACTGACCAATTGGAAACTCGGGCACTGCCAGGTCAGTAGGGGGCCCCATGAGATGCCCCTGGTACCTTTTTTCAGTTTGGGCAAGGACTCAGGGGCCCCATGATCCCCTATTGCCCGGGGGCCCCATGAGTTGTCAGTCTGCCCCTGGTCCAGAACGTGCTGACAAAATCCCACTGTACCTAGTGACAGTGTAGGTTAGCAGGGGCTATGCACATTCACGCCCCAAACCTGGAAGGGACTGGATGAAGTATGATCTATGTGATCCAGCCTGGCTGTGCCACTTGTCCACAGTAAATGTACTGTGTGTGGGCAGCAAGCTGTTAATGTACTGATCAGAATTTTCATATGAATGTTCATACAAATGATACTTTGAAAAATTAAACATGTCTATTACCAGCATAGGGACCAACCAATGACACCATGCAATGGTGCCATTTTTCCTGCCATCAACTCCTGGTTGTAGTTTTAATAGGAAGGGGCACTTCTAAGATCATGTATGCAAATACTTGATCTGAGTATAAAGTAACAATGTTTTTCACCTCAAGCAATTGCCTTTTCTTAACCCCTTCTTACCTAGCCCCAGCATCCTTTTAATTTAGTCTGTACACCTGGGGGAAGGGAAGGATCAGTGATCATTTTACCACTGTGATTGGTTGTCACATGATTGGGAGCCAGTTAACTATCAATCATTAGTGGGAACTGAAATCTGTCTTTTACAGCTTGGTCTCTGTGTTGGGAGTGCTCAGTGAGTGCATTCTCATCACAGAAACATCACCCACCCAGTGACACATATATGTAGTGTATAGGCATTGAAGTCTGCACTTTTGCTGCTGCATATATGTTTTATGCAGGTGGCAATGGGTTAAGGCCAGTGTGCCTAGCAGTATTGATATTGCTGAGAGGACTGCACAAAAATATACCATAGGCAAGGGTAGGTAGTAGGGTTGCCACCTCACCCCTTTAAAATGGAACACATATGTGTTCCATTTTAAAGGGATGAGGTAGCAACACTAGTAGGTAGAGATGACTGAAGCAGAGGCACCAGTAATTATCCAGCAGTGCAGCCAAGAGTCAAGGCAAGCAGCAGACAAGAGCAATCCAGTAAGCCAAAGGTCAGTACAGAGTCAGATCATAAAGGAGTGCAATAATCAGCAAGAAAATCCTATCACAACCACTGAGGCCCAGGTTGATGAGGCTTAAATTGGACACCTCCTGAGTCATAAAGCAATCCCAGAACTGGAGCAGTGTGGCCAGATTCATTACACCACAGCTGATTAGGACAAGCTGCATAATATTTTCACAGATTGCCTAAGACTATGATTAGGCATGCATCTATCATGCCTCTATTGCAGATCACTTTTCAGAAGTGTTTCACAGGCAGTGAGTAGATGACATATTGTATGCCTGTTTTTAACCTTATAAATGCTGCAACCAGATGCATTATACATGACATTTGCTGTGTGACAACATTCAGCTCATTATGTTAAGGTTGATAGTGGTCATTGCTGCAGCAGTAAAGCATTGCAGACTTTGAATGTGTACACTCCTATCTTACTACCTTTGCAGCTTAAAGAATGGTGGGTGTTGGAGTGGTAAATACATTCCTCGACCGCATATTTTTACCACATCCAACCATATGTGTAAATAAGCCCTAACAGCACTAAAATAGTGCACACATAAAAAGTGTGACAGAACTGTGACACCCAGCCAGGGAATGATAAAAAGTGAGGGTTTGAGGCCAAAGTCAATACAATTGATGGTGGCTGCTCCCCTTAAAAAACAGGTCCTGCGTTACCTAGTACACATAGAAAAAACAACCAAGAGAGGATGCCTCCATCTAAGTGTAAACTAGGTTGTGCAGTTAATAGTTTACCGCTTTGATGCTAGGATCTGGAACGCAAACTATTTGGCGGCTTCCGGGTCCTATCAGCCCTCTCAATAAGGATCGACTACACTTGGCTCACCTTGAGGATGCTGTCACTACTTACAGGGGGTGTGGGTATGCATTTCAGGGCTCTGACCCTTTTTTAAAGGGGGACTCTATATTCCAATAAATCACTAACACTGGTCCAAGGTTGTGGGGAAGCATTGCCAGGATAGGGGGGCCCTGGCAGAGTACCCTACCAAGGTTGGGGGCATATGGTCTTGTATGGTTGATGGGGGGAACTCTTGCAATTCCTCCCTTTCCTGGTTACCCAGGCTGCATGCTCAGATAAGAGAGTTGTATGGATTTTGGGAAAATCCCATGATTTTTTTTATTTGATGTTTGTGTGGGGTCCCCCCTTAAATTGTATACCAGACCATATGTGATCAATGACATCACAGAGGACCCTGTGGCCACTATGTTTACGAACAGAAGCAGGCCAGCGATCAGTTATCTCATTTAGCAGCAAATGGTATTTTTATTCCGTCTAAAATATTTCTTTTGCTTTAGTACATTTTACAAGTGTGTTTCCAGGTTTAAGGTATTCCTCAAGGATGTTATTTAACTCCTTCATACGGACAGTCATGCTCCCAGCACAATTACAGAAAGCTTTTGATCGCTACTTGCGATTGAGAGCTTTCTGATCATGTGATCGCCATGACAGCCACATCACAGCAGTCACATAAACCCCACCCCAGCATCAGCAACCCCTTAAAGGGCCAGGCATGAAGGAGTTAAAGAAATTGTACATTTTTAGTATTATTAAAAATCTGCTCCTTGTTGAAGAGTTTCTTTTTTCTTGTCTAGTTTCCCTTTTGCCCTTTTTGACAATCCCTACTTAGCTTATTTGCCTTAAAAATGTATATTCCAGATTCTGCTAGCATTGACTTCCGTGGGGTTCACATTAAAGTTCACAATTTGTGGAGTTCACTGAAAAACCTATGTATTGAACACAAGCACATTTACTGCATCTTGATGTCACAGAAAGTACTAAAAGCCTTCCTCCAGGAGATTTCATGCATGGAAATGCTTACATCTCATTGGGAGGTACTTTACTGAAGTCTATATCACATCATTCTTTTTTCAAGGATTATTTTTTTTCTTGTGAATAAATGGCTACTGCAAAAATTCACAGAAGCCACTATCTAAACTATCACATGATCTAATAATGCTCCTATAGGCCATTCTATCTCAGAATTATAAACAACAACTAATACATGCCCCTTTTTGGAGTTAACAATACATTATTTTTAAACATTATTTACCAGAAACTGATTGCTGATTACCTTTGGGAATATATTGACATAAATGCCGCTTTTGACATTAGGGCCTCTACACTTCGGTGCGCACAAAAGACATTTATTAGGTAAAATATGATTAAATATGGTGTAATAAAGAAGAAAAGGAGGGTGCAGCAAATGTCCACTTTGCTCAACCAAATTAAATCTCTAAAAATCCAAATAAGATGTTCCCTAGCTATCAGTGTGCAAGCATTCTTCTTAAATTCAGAGACCTCAGGGAGCATCTGATTGAAAAACATATTTTTTGTGGCCCAAACAGTTTTTTAAATTATTGCCAGGGCAAAAAAGCAGGTAAACTGCACAACCTACTTTACAAAGCAAATCTAAACTACTCTTTCTTCTCCTCCCTAAAATTAAACAGAAAGTACTTAATCTATAGGACATTGCTAATGCATTTAGAAACTAGCTCTTTATCTAGCTAAAAAGATGATCCCTCTACATTTTAACCAACTACATCTTCTATTCTACAGTTTTTAAAACATGTTTCCCTACCCAAGGTAGACAGTCCCTAGTGGCCCAAAGTTCCTGTTTATTATTATTATTATTATTATTATTATACAGGATTTATATAGCGCCAACAGTTTACACAGTGGTTTACAATATAAGGACAGACAGTACAACTACAATACAAATGAGTACAGAAGGTTTCAGAGGGCCCTGCTCTTTAGAGCTTACAATCTAAGAGATTACAGAAAAAAATCAGAACTTAGGAAAGTAATCCAATTCCTACCTCTGAATCAGGGGCGGACTGACAACTCAGAGTGCTCAAATAGTCAGTCCGCCCCTGCTCTGAATAAATCTTCAGGCTTTGCTGAAGCAATCGTTAAATTTCTCTTGAATATCACCCCAATAATTTTAAAAATGGATTAGGATGGCTTTGTGAAAGGCAGACAAGCCTCAGTTGGCACTAGGAAAATGCACACTTTAATGAAATATGCAGAAACTGCAAAAATCTTCTTGTTCCTCCTATCCTTGGATGCTGAAGGGACATTTGACATTGTGCATTAGAAATAACTGTCTCAAATTCTCCAAGTTCCCCTTTCCATACTGGTCTTATGACCCTTTTCTTTCTCATCAGTTACCCACAATTTAAAAGGTTTATTTGCAGTGATGTTATCTTGACAGAGCCAGTTCCTTCCGTATTGGTGGTGCAACAGGTATTGCAAGATTTAAGCTATGTTTATTATTATAAAAATAGGGTAAATATGTTTTGAATTTAGGCATGCATTACTCCTTACAAAGGAAACTGAAGGTCCAGTTCCTTTTATACAGAAAGCCTCACTCTATACCATATCCAAACATTCAACTCTGCTCCTCCTCTGTCAGGACCATGAGACATGCTCCTATTGTATCTGTCTCTGCAGCCACTCCTACTGTCTCTCTTCTTGCATCCACTGCTCAGCCACTCTTCCATCCTCAGCCTGAGCATCAATGGTTGTCAAGCAATGGATTCTGCACTGACAGTGAGGCCCTGTTGCTCTTGCTGGCCAGTGGCAGGAGATGGCCTCATTGCTATGCAGTGGCCAGGGGCGGGCTGACAACTCTTGGGGCCCTTGGGCAATAGGGGATCATGGGGCCCCTGTGTCCTTGTCCACACTCAAAGAACACCCAAAAAAGCCTATAAAAGGTACCATGGGAATTTCATGGGGCATCCTTCTGACCCCGGGCCCTCAGGCAGTGTCCGAGTGCTTGAATGGTCAGTCCGCCCCTGGTAGTGGCATGACTCTGTTTCTCATGCTTCACCTATGAATTTCTGTAGTGCTGTTGTGCTATATTTTAGCATCACAAGCTCCAAGCTCTAGCCTTGTGATAGCATTTAGCATCCTGGCTATGTGCTTGTGCCTTGCCTTGCTCTGTATTACTACAGTTACTTGATGCCTTGCCTGGACTCACATTTGTCCACTGTTTACTGTCTGTGCTAATCTTGCTTTGAAACGGATTACTTTATTTATTGCCTCCTGCCCAGACCCTTGTTTGGTTAGAAAATACAGTACACTACTGCTTGCTGCTTATCCTGATTCTTGTCTAGATAACAAATATACTACCATTTGCCACCTGCCCTGACTCTTGCTTGGATACAGACTCTGTCTCTGCCTGCTGTAAGCCAGCCATATTCACTGCACTCTTTGCATACAGCCAGTCTCTTGTCAACATCATGCCTGTCTTGAACCATCGCTGCACCTGAGGTTGCTGAGGAACATCCCAGTTCCGCAAATATAGCTCCACACCTAAATCTGGGGGCATCCAAGTACCAAAAGACACACTAGCCTTCAGTGAAAAGTGGCTTTGTTGGGTGAACCTGCGCGTGAGCCTTCCTATTTTTCAGCACACAATGCAATCAGTAAACCTTACACACTCAAGCAATGTTTATGTCTATAACTATTTATTCTATCAGTGCATCATGGGCTATCTAATAATGAAAATGGAGGTAATTAAGACCTACTCTAATATGGTGCACAGGGGCAAGCAAAATATTGGTTCCTGTATTCAATGTGGCAGAGCAGCTGTTTATTTTTCGGCTGCAGTGATTCAGCGTATCACAGAGCTCCCCCCTTTTTTTGAATAAACTTTATCTGAAATGCACAAAAGTGACACTTAATTTTTGTCACTGTTCAGCAATGTGGTGCGGTGTACTACTGGATAATAATGTGCGATTCTGTACATGTCTGCATTTTACTTGTAGCTCACTGAAACATAGCTCCAGGCTGCATTGCAGTATGACTAGGGCACACAGAAAAAATTGTTTTCTGTGTGTCTTTATGGAAACTAGTGTTCTTCCAGTGCCCTTTTTTCCCACAAATAGAGCTTTCTTCTGGTGGTATTTTATCGCCTGTGTGTTTTTTATTTTTTGCGCTATAAACAAAAAAAGTCCATTAATTTTGAGGAAAAAACAGTATTTTTTACTTTTTGCTATTAAACATGTCCAATAAAAAAATCAAACCTCGTCATAAATTTAGGCCAAAATGTATTCTGCTACATGTCTTTGCTAAAAAAAATCCCAATACGTGTAAATTTATTGGTTTACGTGAAAGTTATAGTATTTACAAATGGTGGTATATATATTGGAATTTATTTATTTTTTACTAGTAATGGTGGCGATCAACGACTTATAGCGGGACTGTGGGACTATGGGACTGCGGCAGGCATTCGGACATGGGGGGAACTGACATCCCCAGTGACACTAATACAGTTAATAAAAAGCACTGACACTCTATTAATGGCACTGGGCAGGAAGGGGTTAACATCTGGGGCAATGAAAGGGTTAACTGTGTTCTGTGTGCTGTTTTACAGTATGGTGTCTGTGTGCTTTCCACTGTAAGCACACTGCTTTTTATGGATGTGCTATGCAAAGAGCAGTTGCTGACAGGGTTGTGAACTGTATTGTTTACATATAAGTTCTCTCCCCTGTTGGTAATACTCCACGATCACCAGGTGATTGACAGCCGAGGCAGCGAATGGCAGCGCGGGTAGGGCTTGCGTGCGCCCCCTAACCGGAACTGCAAAATCACATATATACATGATTTTATGCACCATTGCTGCCCTGTAGCAGTATTTCTGCTATAGGGTGGATGGGAAGCGGTTAACTAGTTAAAAATCAGGTGGACAGTTACAATTGTATTACAGGACATATTTAGCTTTTAATAGACCCAATTAGAAAAGATTCTCTGCTGGACCAGTTTGAGAAATTCTAGTCCAGCAAGGCATTTTATTATTTATTACATAATAAATATTAAATAATAAGATGCTCTGCTGGACCAGTTTATCCCCCCAAAAATGTAGCAATTATTTTCCATTCAAATAATGGATGACAGCAAACTTAGAATTCAATGCAAATGTTCCTAGTGTTTTCAAACAGGGTACAGCAGCAAATGATCTATCATGCATTTTGTGCTATGTAATTCTTACCCTACAGCTGGCCATAGATAACTTAAGCAGGTCATAGACGAGTTGAAAAGAAAACATTCTGCCGATTAAAAAACAAAAATGGTACGTACGATTGTGTCATCATTGGTCTCATTTTGCTTAAAAAAATCCAGCATGTTGGATTGGGTCCTTTCGATTGCGGCACAAAAATCACATTTTGCAGCTGGCACTCTAATGATGCAAAAAAACGAACAATTTGACTATCGACATAAATTTTCACTAAGTTTTTGCATTGTCTATGTTCTGCATTAGTTGGCTGAATGAAAACAAATTGAATGGATTCTCACATCTGCACAATCAAGGTAGATGTAGGAGTCCTACTTGCTGTGCTACTGTATTCTGTATTCTGTTAGATACACTGATCAGCACTGCAGTCGATTGGCTTTAGGCACTGATGGAATGAAAAATTACCAGCTGTCCCATTTGGGAAATTCGGTTGCTCTTGAACAGGAACAGCCATAGACTGATTAAAATTTGACCAGTCTCTACTAAACTGGCTTGCCTACTAGAAATTCAGTACCAACATGAGCTCCTTGTCAACCGCCTCATCTGTGACACTCCTACATATTGGAACTCAATGCTGACCCCTACAGCAGTGTCCTATCAATAGGTAACTGTGTGATTATGATACGAGGTTAAGCTATGAAAAGCTGGGCTTCTTGTTTCCACTTCAACAGCTGATTGTTCATATTTCCTGAAGCATTTTGTCACCTTTTGAAGAACCAAAATGGTTAGTGGTACAATCCCTCTTGTGTTTCTCCTGGAGATCACATTCTATGGCCTGATAAACTGGATACTGGAGACACAGCAGCAAAAGGCAGAGGAGGAATACTACAAGAAGAATGGATGGGTAGCAAGCAGTAAGAAGGAAATGGGGCAGGCTTCAATGGGGACATTTCACGCTGGGAGTTGTTAATTAGTGGGGTCAAATTGTTGATGGCAGTGTATTCCTCAGTGATATCCGTGTGGGCAGTTTGTGGTGAATGGGGTCTTTCATGTTCTAATACCTATGCAAGGACCAAAGGATTTGGGTCATCAAAAAGAGGGACCACTACTGAGCTTAAGATGTGACACTTTGATGAGGTATTTCTTATCAACCTCTTTATGATATTTCCTGATGGTGGCAGGACTCCTCTGAAGACCAATGATCCCTGAACGAAGGAGCAGAGGTGGCAGCAGCTACCTTAGTGATGCTTTTAGGCCACAGTAGTTAGGCCTGGCTGCAGGAAGCACACACAGGCAGCACTAGAACCACATGAATATGAAGGCCCAGGGATGGTTACGACACCCTGAGAAGTGAGAACCCAATGGACTATTGGATGTCCAAGCAGGACCACTGGCTGAAGCTTGCACAGTATTCACTGGAGCTTCTGGGCTGCCTCCTTTCAGCCCATGTGCTGTCTGAGAAAGTCTTCTGCACAACAGGAGGTGTTCTTATGGGGAGGCAAAACTCCTTGTCCTTTGACGGTATAAGTCAGCTGATTTTCATTCAAATGAACCAGTGTTTGACTATAAAACCCCTGCTGGTAATTTTACAGAATAAACTTTTATTTGTCATCTGCCCTTTACCAAAAAGAAATGATAATATTACCAGCTCCTGCAACCTTGCATGGCCTATTCAAATGCTCATGCACTGTAAAGATGCCACATATCATTTTTACAGTTGGTCTACAGTTGACAAAATTCTAATGTGTGCTGCAATGTGCTCCAGCACTGTAAAGCTGTCTCACAATTTTTCCTGCAGTTGGATCTCAGATGCAAATTTCTGATTGTTGGGGGAATCCTGCTTTGTGCCTCAATGTTCATGGCCTATTCTAATGCTCAGACAATGTAAAAGTTCAACACAATGCTTCCGCAGCTGGATTCCAGCTTCCAATTTTCTAATGCTTGTTGCAGGGTAAATTCTGAATTGCACCCTAAAGTAAATTATAAGTTGCAACCCAAAGCATGGAGGCTATTCCAGTGATCTATTACTGTAAAATGTGACATGATGCTTCTGCAGCTGGACCACAGCTTTCAACGTTCTAGTGTTTGCTGTAGGTTAAATCTTGCTTTGTGCCACAAAGTTCATTGGCCTATTCTAGTAGCCAGGCACTGTAAAGGTGCCACAAAATGTTTCCACAGTTGGACCTCAGCTGAGAAAGTATCAAGGAAAATCCTGTGCTGCTTATTCCAGTGCACTGGAACTCAAAAACAGTTGGGGCTATTGTCTCTCAGATAATGACCTTTTAATGTTTATTTCAAGGTAAAACCTGCCTTGTCTCTCCATTGTATATTGTGGCCTAACCAAGCTGCTTATATACTGACCAGCCACTATAAAATATTTGTGACTTTTTTTCTTTAATAATACATTCTCATTTTTATTGCAAGATAAAAAATGTGCCTTGTTTCTCCATATTATATAGCAATGTAAGTAAATTGTTTGTATGCTCTCCAGCCACTGAACAATGTTTGTGGCTATTGTCTCTGAATTAGTGCACTTTAATTTTTAAAATTAAAAGATAAAACCTGCCTTGTCTTTTCTTCTTATATGGTGGCCCCTCATGGGTGCCTCTCTCTAATTGCAAGATAATACCTGCCTGATCTTTTTCATTTTTTCATGCATATTCAAGTGCTCATGTACTGTCCTGATGGCATCCAATTTCTACCAAACACATACCTGAGGTCTACATTTGCAATATTTTGTGAATAATTGGGGATATATAGATGGGAAGGGGGGTGTTGGGAAATGCAGTTTTGTGGTTTTAAATTGACCACTGGCCAATTTGTACAAAGTTGAAGGTTTTCGCTTCAGTTCTTTTAGAAGTAAGCTTTCCTGTACCTTTTAGATTTGTTGTGGCTTCTACGTCCACCTGCTATATAAAATATTAAGCTGCATGGTATTTTTCTGGAAAATTTTGTTTTGTTAAATGTCTCACATGGCACATCCCAGCTCCCTATTCCATTTTCTGACAATAGTTTGCCTATTAGTCTTAAAAATGGACAGAATTTATTATCAGGATTCGCTCCCCCTTCCCCTTTAACTTCAATGGGATTTGCTGCAAAGTTCAGGTTCATTGTACTTACAACTAAGTTTGCCAGACCTTCAGTATTTAGAACCTAGGCCATCACTGTTTGTTAAAAAAGGTTTATAGAAAATAATTATCTTGGTAACAGTTACATAAAGCTATTTATTTTCATTTATGTTGTAGATAATTTCTCAGTGCTAAGTGTAGCTCTCCCAAATTAAACCTTGGAGGAAATATTGTCAACAAAAGAAATGAAACAGAAATAGGAACGTTTTAAATTAATTTTATGTGAATACCTTGCAAAACATGTTCCTCTGGGCATTGTTTAAAAAGTGAAAAATAAAACCTATGTAGGGTATTTTAGCCAAACATAATAATAAAAAAGTTCCCGGTGTTTTAGCTTTTTTGAAGAGTGTTTTACAGGATGCATTTAAGATGTTAAACAGCCCCCTTTCTTATAGCTGATGACAACAGTGACATTTGCATTCATTTACTAGCATTTGATTAATTTACAGTTGCAAGAAAAAGTATGTGAACCCCTTGGGATTACGTGGAGTTTTGCATGAATTGGGCATAAAATGTGCTCTGAACGTCATCTAAGTCACAACAATAGAAGAACACAGTCTGCTGAACATAATACTACACAAACATTAGATGTTGCCATGGTTTAATTGCACATAACATGTAAACATTCACAGTGCAGGGAGGAAAAAGTATGTGAACCTTTGGACCTAATAACTGGTTGACCCTCCTTTGGCAGCAATAATCCCAACCAAACGTTTCCTGTAGTTGCAGATCAGACCTGCACAACGATCTGGAGTCATTTTGGACCACTCCTCTTCACAAAACTGTTTCAGTGTAGCAATATTCTTGGGATGTCTGGTGTGAATCGCTCTCTTAAGGTCATGCCACAGCATTTCAATGGGGTTGAGGTCAGGACTCTGACTGGGCCACTCCAGAAGGTGTATTCTGTGCTGTTGCAGCCATTGTTTTGTTGAATTACTTGTATGCTTTGGGTCATTGTCCTGTTGCATCACCCATCCTCTGCGGAGCTTCAGTTGGCGGACAGATGGTCGTACGTTTTCCTGCAAAATGTCTTGATAAACTCTGGAATTCATTTTCCCATCAATGACAACAATCCATCCAGGCCCTGAGGCAGCAAAGCAGCCCCAAACCATGATGCTCCCTCCGCCATGTTTCACAGTGGGGATGAGGTTTTGATGTTGGTGTGCTGTGCCTTTTTTTCTCCACACATAGTGTTGTGTGTTCTTCCCAAACAACTCAATCTTGGTTTCATCTGTCCACAGTATATTCTGCCAGTAGTGCTGTGGAACATCCAGGTGCTCTTTTGCAAACTTCAAACGTACTGCAATCTTCTTTTTGGACAGCAATGGCTTCCTCCGTGGTGTCCTCCCATGTACTCCATTCTTGTTTCATGTTCTCCTTATTGTAGATGTGTCAACAAAAATGTTAGCATGTGCCAGAGATTTCTGTAGGTCTTTAGCTGACACTCTGGGATTCTTCTTTACCTCATGCAGCATTCTGCGCTGTGCTCTTGCAGTCATTTTTACAGGACGACCACGCCTAGGGAGAGTAGCAACAGTGCTAAACTTTCTCCATTTGTAGACAGTCTGTCTTACCGTGGACACATGAACATCAAGGCTCAAGGAGATACTTTTGTAACCCTTTCCAGCTTCATGCAAGTCAACAATTCTTGATGGTAGGTCTTCTGAGAGCTCTTTCCTGCGAGGCATGGTTCACATCAGACAGTGCTTCTTGAAACCAGTAAACCCAAAACAGGTGTCAGCAACACATCCAATATCATCACACTGATTGGAGTCAAGGTTGGCTCACTCCTGTCTCCAATTAGCTCTGGGAGAAGTCATTAAGCTAGGGCCTCACATACTTTTTCCTCCCTGCACTGTGAATGTTTACATGTTATGTGCAATTAAACCATGACAACATCTAATGTTTGTGTAGTATTATGTTCAGCAGACTGTGTTCTTCTATTGTTGTGACTTAGATGACGTTCAGAGCACATTTTATGCCCAATTCATGCAAAACTCCACGGAATCCCAAGGGGTTCACATACTTTTTCTTGCAACTGTATGAAAACTATGGGTAGTACACTGACACTTATCTGCACATCAGCTCTGATCTCCTGTAAAGAAGCTCAGGAGCCCCTCATTCACATGAGGGGTAATATTCTAGGCTCCTTATTAATAAAGGGAGATTCCATATTGAAATAAACCCCTTGCTTGCAGACCACCACAACTACCGCACCAAGGTTGTGAGGATTAGGCCCTTTTCTTTATCAAAGGTGGTTTGTCAGGCCAATGCATCCCCCATGTGTACAGCTTGTGGCTTGGAATGGTTCAGGAGGGGGCACACACTCGCTCCACTCCTTCTTGGCCAGCCAGGCTGCATGTTCAAATTAAGGGTCTGGTATGGATTTTTAGATGGATCTCATGCATTTTTTTGTTTCATTGCATGAGGTATCACCTTAAAATCCATTAATGGTTGAATTGGATGGACTTTTGTCTTTTTTCAGCCTGACTAACTATGTAACTATGTTCCATTATAAAATATTAATTCAAATTACCATAAAGCAAAAGATGATGGCACCCAACACACAGTTTAACTTCATCAGTGTTGAAAAATATGCTCAACAGGAATAGAGCTCTCCACCCTTGCTGTCTTTTGCAGCTGTGTTTTTACTACAGTGCTTTTTGATCAGAAATAACGATTAATACTACGTTCCAGAAAAGGTAGTAAGGCATTATCAGTAACTTATACTTTTATTTTTCAATTCATCTCAACATAAAGAATCTCTTCCCAATACATGCGCACCATGTTTTGTCTAGGCAGTTTGAGCTTAAGCTACCCAGACAAAGCATTGTGTTGCAATGATTGGGAAGATGTATTAGAGGCACATATTACAGGAAACAAAACAGGAAACAAAATAATTTTATGTACTTAGGGCACTAGTTTATAGTTACCAGAATGGCATTGTTTAAAATTGTGCAATCACCCAAAATTGTTGCAATCCAACTTTTCTGGCAGTATCTCAAATCACTTTATATTTAATTTTGTGTTTAAAGACAATGTTAACAAAGCAGCTCATGTTGCTTACAGCTAGAGCAAGGAGCATTATTTTCCTTCAAACGAATGATCAGATACATAACCAATATTATAACATTCTAGTGTTCCTAAGTCCTGAAGTTCCCATGCCACTTTAACCACTTGTCCTCCCAAAAATTTACCCCCCTTCCTGACCAGGCCATTTTTCGCGATACGGCACTGCCTTACTTCAACTGACAATTGGGAAGGGCATGCAACACTGAACCCAAATTAAAATTCTGTCCTTTTTTCCCACAAATAGAGTTTCTTTTGGTAATGTTTGATCGCGTCTGCAGTTTTTATTTTTTTCACTATAAACAAAAAAAGACCGACAATTTTGAGAAAAAAAAACAATGTTTTTGACTTTTTACTATTAAACATGTCCAGTAAACAAAAAGTAAAAATCTAATTTCGTCATAAATTTAGACCAAAATGCATTCTTCTACATGTCTTTGCTAAAAAAAAAAAACCCAATACGTGTAAATTAATTGGTTTATGTGAAAGTTATAGAGTCTATAAATGTCGATATATATACTGGATTTTTTTTTTATATTAGTAATGGCAGAGCATTACAAAGCAATGTGCAGGAGCTGACAGGGGAGAGGTCTGTATTGTTTACATACAGGTCTCTCCCCCATCAGTGATACTCGGTGATCGCCAGGGGCCGGCAGGGAATCACTGGCCGGGACATGGTGATCAACAGCTGAGGCTGCCAATGGCAGCGCAGGTAAATACAAAATCACGTATATATACATGATTTTGCACAGCCCTGCCACGCTGTTGCAGTATTTCTGCTATAGGGTGGCAGGAAAGCAGTTAAATGGAAGTGAAAAGTGGAAGAGAAACAGTAACATCTACTACAGCAATCATGAGTATCAACAGCATTAGTACCAGGATAGTCCCGTTTTTTTTTTTTCTCAAATGAAGGACAAAGCATTGTAGGTCATTGTATTTTCAGATAGTTAGCTTATTTGTCTTCCCAATACTATTTGTGATAGGGAGATTATGGTGAGTAACAAAAGGATGAGTAAATATTGTCTTTAAGCCAACATATTCCCAAATCCTTTTTGCCAGCCTATATAAATATTTGTAAGGTAGTATTCCCTGTGGCTTAATCATTGACTCTCTAAAAGCTACATGAGTACAATGTTTAGTACTCAGGATGAGGAGTATTCTGAAGCAAAAGAAGCCATCAGCCGATGTAGGGGGTTTTGGCTTAAAGTACAACTAAAGGCTCCTGAATGACAGTCTAAAAAAGTACCCAGTCTAGTGACTATGTGAGGCATAGGCCTCATAAAGCAAACAAAACATGTCCTTTCCCTTCCCTGCCCATGACAGCCATATCCTCCATCTTTTGTGCTTAACACAGACACTGCAGACTACATTGGGAGGGCTTCAGGAACAGAGGCTGTTGATAGTCTTGTCCACTGCAACATTTTTTCATCCCACTGTACTAAAAGATGGCACAAACTATATGACAATAGCAAAGCTGCTCTTAATTTAGGAGAAGTGCTGCATTGTTGCCATGCTATCTCACGAAGTTGCATTAGAGAGACTTCACTAGCAGGCTGAACAGGTATTTTTGGGACTAAGACTAATCTCACCTTTTGTAACATTTTACATTTTACAGCCGTATTTAAGGTGTAACGCATAACATGTTACTATAAGCAGCTGACGTCTCCCACTGAGCCTCCCTGTGACAGCGGGCAGTGGACTTTCTCCCTACACCCTCTGTTCCAATTTTAAAAACAGTATGGCTGTGTGGGGCTTCACCCACACAGCCTCATCATTCATGCACAGAGATCTCTGAATGAATGAACTTCAGTTTTCATCTGCCACCACGATATACAGCTTGTGGTTCTCAATGAACTATGAGAGCACTGATCAGCCCCCTCGTAGTTAATTGACACGTCCTGCAGTAACTGTCTGCCCAAATGGTGGTACAGACCATGTGAAATGTTTTGCAGGCTCCAGTAAAAATAAATAATATATGCATTATATTTTTTTATTCTTTTTTTTTTTTTTTTAGTGGGAGGCCATAGTTCTACTTTAAAACCCTAATCAGAGCTTATATATTTTTTGTTTAATGTCTTGCTGAATGCTGCTGTTTTTACTTTGGATTATTGTAGGCAATATATAGTATGTCTGACATGGATGAGATGAGGAAGGATGTTGCAGTGTATCATATCTTTAGAACTCAATGTATTTACTGTATTCCTCTGTTCACTTGCTAAAATGTGCTCCCTGTTCTGTTGCTTTAATTTTTTTTCCATCTATTTACTTATATATATTTGATAGGTACTTTGACTTTATAAATATAAAAGAACAATTTTTTATCAAGGAAGAACAGTTTTTGTTGCCCAGTGCGACTAAGTCCACCTCTTCATGATTTCACTGTATCATAAGAGAATTGTAGAAAAGATAAGCTAGGGGCAACAAGAATTGTTCTTTCTCCAGAAATTATATTCTGTTACTAGCTTATAAGAAAAAGCACTGTTAGTGTAGATGCTCAGATTCCTGCTGATATAATAATTAGAAATAGAAGTCAAAAGAAAATGTCCAAAGCAATGAAAATTTCACATACCGCCTTTTCAATGATAGTCATAACTGTATTTCAATGAGTTACTTCCATCCCTTGTCACATACATTTTATTATTAAAATAGCTTAATTCCACATGTAGTCAAGCACAATATAATAGAGATAGCAAAAGTCATACAAAAGACATTTTAGGAATTGGCTTTATTCCAAATGGTCTTTCTGGCACAAGTAATTGTTAACAGTCTGGAAACTGCATAGCATTGCATGTTGAAAGAACATTCTATCCTTAGGGTATTTTTAATGGTTTGAACTAGCGTGAACTTTCTCTAGCCTTTGTATCTACTTAATCATGATTCCAAAATAAAGACACATTATAAGAATTTCTAATGTAATAAATTAACTGCTGAAATCATTTTTCATATACAATATACAGTATACATCTATATGAATATCATATTTTTTTTTAACTGTTAATTCCTTTTGTTTATTTTACTTCATACTAGCCATATATATTCACTGATGAGTTACTAAATCAGGCACTCAAGCTGGTATCCCAGTGGCAAGAGGCATATGAACTCCATGCTATGTGCATTCAAGCATGCGGTAGGCGGATAAAAAGGGGAGGGTTACACAAAGTTATTGGGGGTACTGTCAAAGCATTAGATTAAATTTTTATGGGCACTAGACTCTATCATAATACCTGTGCCTCCCAAAAATGTGCAGAAATGTACAGCATGTAGATGTACTTTAGGTTATGAAGTACCTTCTGCAAGGTGAGCTGGTAAAGACGCAACATTAAAAAAGGACTTTAATTTAAATTAAAAAAAAAATACTTCTGTACAAACCCTGTTCTCCAATTTGTTACAGAGCAGAGGTCAGTCACAAGTTCACATTGGTACTTTAAATGACTCTTTTAGAAATCATTATAGTAAATGGAGGAAAAGATCCAAAAGGATTCTCATTTTCCCACACATCATATTAAACATTAAAGAAAAAAAAGATCAGTAAAAGAAAAAATACTAGAGACCCAATCTGGCAAAAGAGATTTTAGCTGCAGTAGAATGGAATTATAAGAAAAGATTTAAAAGGCGCCATAGGCAAGCAGCAAACAAAAAAAAAAATACACTGAAATACATACAACATACAGTATACAGTACATATGAACAATCTTACCTGTCAAGATTTGTAAATATTTTCAACCAGTCTTGTAATCCAAACACACCTGCCAGCACCTCCAATGAAGGAGCAGCAAATTTTGGTTTAAGGCATCCAACCAGTATGTTGATAGCAAAATGAAGGAGCAGCAGAACACATCTGACATCAATACAGTGCTGTTCCCTCCAGTAGGTATGTTTCCATAGTTAGACTAACAGTGGACCCAACTAGTAGCCCTCCCTCTTTCCTCCACCACCTGATTAGAGGAATCTGTAGAAAGAGAGTGTGAAAAAACATATATACCATAAGTTATACATGAAAAAAGATTAAATAAAGTTGACCAAAGCATTGGAGTTTCATTTTCAACACTCCACAGTGCCATTTTAAAATGGTATTGAGAGAGCGGCTATTTGCCCCAACACCATTTTAAAGCAGTATTTGGAATCAGCAGCTCCTGCTGGTCATGGCGAGCCCATTTCAGCTCCTGGGCTTCCAAATCTTCTATGGATTATATGTTTCTATAAAGTGTGAACATTGGCTATGTAGTGACTTCAAAAGTGAAGTCACCACAATTCCTGCTAGTTTGGAGTATGTTTCAGCTTTGTCTAGCCTTTACTCTAATGATCTATTACTGGCTGCAATCAGGTGCATAGGAGTTGTCAGGAATGGTCTTATCGCTGGTAAAGCTGGGGCTTACCTGCCTTGTGGGCTGCACTACCAGTGCTGGCCAGCAGTGCTCTCAACAGCCAGTGTCTCACTCCTGCAATCAGGCCATCACCTGAGGCTGATTGCAGGAGGTGTATTAACCACTTGCCATCCGCCTGCTGTTTATAAACAGCAGGACGGTGGCACTCCAGGGGCGGGTTGCCGTTCATAAACGGCACCCGCCATTTCTAGCTGTGCGCGCTCCCTGGGAGCGCGCAGCACCGCAATCCGGTGCCCGCTGTGTCCTCCGGACACAGTGAAACACCAATCATCGGACGGGACCTCTGTACGAGGTCCCGATCATGTGATCACTGATTGGCCAATCAGTGATCACATGCAAAGTAGTAAGCAAGATGTCACTTGTGACATCATTGCTTACTACCTGTGAAATCTGTCAATGATCACAGAGGTCATATGGTACAAGGCTATTCACAACAGCCTTGAACCATGTGACAAGCTGTGACCAATCACAGCTCACTCAGTATTTCTCAATGGCTGCAAGAATGCAGACAGAGAGAAAGAGAAATTATTGCTTTTACATCCAATATGGGTGTAAAAGCAATCACTGTAAAAAGAAAAAAAATCTTCATCACCCCCCACAAGTAGTACAGTGTCACCATGGTGACACTGTACTGCTAGAGTGACAGTATGTAAAAAAAAAAAAAAAAAACATAAATAATATAAAAAAAATAAAATGAAAATGTAAATAAAATGTTTAACAATTATAATTTTTGGTTATAAACTAATTTGGCTTATTTTTTGCGACATATTGCAAAATATTTGTGTCTCCACACTCCCACTCATGTGAATGACATACTAGGTAAGTTCTCTCATGCATAAGCATGAGAAAAAAGGGGGTGTGTCCAGCATTCCCTAACAGATAGCTCCCCTACCTCTTCCAGCTCACCCAGGATTGGTTGCTCTGTGCCCGAGCATTATTGGCCAAGCTTAAGCCAAGTGGTGGCTTCCACGATTTCTGATTGGTCTTATTCATGAGGGGGATTTGTCTAGCCCCTGTGGGCTTGTGCCATCCCACTGTCAGACTGGAGACCCACATGGAAGAAAAATATATTTGAAATATATTTTAAAAATATTCTTCCCAAATTTATTGACATTTATTTGAAATACTACAATACTACTGAAATACTACAATTTTGGCCATATTCAATATATTTCAAAACATATTTCAATATATATATTGCATGTTGAAATGAAAATACATTTCAAATATACTGTATGTCGTTAAAAATACAAATCTACATTTATGTTAAAATGACTTTTTTATATGTTAACAAATCTGAAGAATATATTTAAAAAAATAATATATTCTTCAGAGCTGTGCTGGGAGATGTCCAAATATTGTGGTGCTGTGTAATCCCTCCTATGGTAAAAGTCTTGAGTTGGTGAAACACTATTTTGTTATTGTGCTGAAGACAAGTGGACCTTGTCTTGTCCTTTAGCTAAAGCTTATACATTTTCTGTTTGCTAATGGAAGCTTTGCTTGTTTGCCTTTGGAGGAATAAAAACCTTAATACAGCTTTTTATGTGATCCAGGAATGCTTGTCACAGTTGCTAACACCCCTGAATGTCACAGAGGAAAATACAGGGGACAACTGGGAACCTTTAAAGTTTTACTAAACCCACAACAGTAAAATCAGTGTGCATATGCAGTAAAGCATGCTGTCATACTGATTGTGGAAGCTAAGGGGTTAATCCTCTGCATTGGGTAAAAATTCTGTTTGATGCTGTCTTCTCTGATCCTCCTCTTCTTCCAGTGTCCCCCTCTTATCTCTTGATAAGACATATGGTGTGCAGTCGCTCTGCACATGCTCAGTTTGATGTGTATTGCTAGAGAGGTTTTTTTTTTTATTTCTTGGGAGGGTGCATGTGATCAGCACAGGGCCAATCAGCAATGTCCTGACAGACATCAGGGGCTCTGCATCCTCCTAGAGCAGACTGAAAACTCCTCCTACAAGCTTTAACAAGTGCTCTGCTGCACACTGATAGAAGTCACAAGACTGCTCTAACTGCTGATGAGAAAAGGTACTTAGCAGTTTATATTTACTAAAATAATTGCACTTCCATGTTCTGTGTACCGTGGGAGACCAGATATAGTGAATGCAGGGTCCTGGGTTTAGTAACAATTTAACCTAGGGAGAATAAATAGCATATTTATGAATGAGGATGTGTAGAAAAAGAAACATATCGCCCAGCATACAGAATTAGGCAGTGAGGAACAGACAATATTAAGTCCAGTCTACAGAATGAGGTGATGTGGAATAGGGAATGTACAGTGCAGTGTACAGAATGAAAAGATATGGAATTTGGAATGTAGCTAACAGCGTTCAGAATGAGGTGGTATTGAATAGAGACTGTACAGCACAGAATGAGACAGTACAGAATAGGGAATATACTGATCAACATTCATGTCTGTTTACAGCAAAATGTAAATGCTTTCATGAGAAAATTTTTGTGCAGTTTTGAGTGCTGAGGTAGGCAGCCCATTCTTTTTTAATGGACTACCAACACACCTCAATGTAAAGAGAATTCACACCCATAGAGTGCCATGTAATTTTTGTTTGTAAGCTGACATATTGCTAGTCTCACATTTTGACAGATGAGGAAACTGGCTTACCATATTGCAAGTGCTGGCACTGAGTATACTTCTCAACGCCCTGTGTGTAGGTGAAGCTTAAATAGAAAGAGGCATAAGAAGTTAAATTCATGAACCAGAATAAAGTCCCCTGGGACTTCTGCCTAATAGGTAATGCACAGAGTGCAGAGGCAAGGCAGGTGGAGTGCAGGAATCAGAAGTGTTTAATGTGCATAGCACAGGGGTCAAGAGTATGTGACATACAGAATGCAGGGTCAGAACGGTGTAATGACTAAAAGGCAGCTACAAAAAGTACATAATGAAGAGCAAGGGTCACCAATCTGTTACATACAAAGTGCAAGGGTCAACAATATGATACCCACAGGGGTCAGCAGTACATGACTTACAGAGTGCAGTGGTCATAAGCACATTACCTACAAAGTTTAGGGGTCAGTAGTGTGTTACCTACAGAGGGCATTGGTCAGCAATACATTATCTACAGAGTGCAGCATTCAGCATTATGTTACCTACAGAGGGCATTGGTCAGCAATACATTATCTACAGAGTGCAGCATTCAGCATTATGTTACCTACAGAGTGGAGGGGTCAGCAATACGTTATCTACAGAGTGCAGCATTCAGCATTATGTTAACTACAGAGTGGAGGGGTCAGCAATACGTTATCTACAGAGTGCAGCATTCAGCATTATGTTACCTACAGAGGGCATTGGTCAGCAATACATTATCTACAGAGTGCAGCATTCAGCATTATGTTACCTACAGAGGGCATTGGTCAGCAATACATTATCTACAGAGTGCAGCATTCAGCATTATGTTACCTACAGAGTGGAGGGGTCAGCAATACGTTATCTACAGAGTGCAGCATTCAGCATTATGTTAACTACAGAGTGGAGGGGTCAGCAATACGTTATCTACAGAGTGCAGCATTCAGCATTATGTTACCTACAGAGGGCATTGGTCAGCAATACGTTATCTACAGAGTGCAGCATTCAGCATTATGTTACCTACAAAGTGGAGGGGTCAGCAATGCGTTATCTACAGAGTGCAGCATTCAGCATTATGTTACCTACAGAGTGGAGGGGTCAGCAATACGTTATCTACAGAGTGCAGCATTCAGCATTATGTTAACTACAGAGTGGAGGGGTCAGCAATACGTTATCTACAGAGTGCAGCATTCAGCATTATGTTACCTACAGAGGGCATTGGTCAGCAATACGTTATCTACAGAGTGCAGCATTCAGCATTATGTTACCTACAAAGTGGAGGGGTCAGCAATACGTTATCTACAGAGTGCAGCATTCAGCATTATGTTACCTACAGAGTGGAGGGGTCAGCAATACGTTATCTACAGAGTGCAGCATTCAGCATTATGTTACCTACAGAGTGGAGGGGTCAGCAATACGTTATCTACAGCGTGCAGCATTCAGCATTATGTTACCTACAGAGTGGAGGGGTCAGCAATACGTTATCTACAGAGTGCAGCATTCAGCATTATGTTACCTACAGAGGGCATTGGTCAGCAATACGTTATCTACAGAGTGCAGCATTCAGCATTATGTTACCTACAAAGTGGAGGGGTCAGCAATACGTTATCTACAGAGTGCAGCATTCAGCATTATGTTACCTACAGAGTGGAGGGGTCAGCAATACGTTATCTACAGAGTGCAGCATTCAGCATTATGTTACCTACAGAGTGGAGGGGTCAGCAATACGTTATCTACAGAGTGCAGCATTCAGCATTATGTTACCTACAGAGTGGAGGGGTCAGCAATACGTTATCTACAGAGTGCAGCATTCAGCATTATGTTACCTACAGAGTGGAGGGGTCAGCAATACGTTATCTACAGAGTGCAGCATTCAGCATTATGTTAACTACAGAGTGGAGGGGTCAGCAATACGTTATCTACAGAGTGCAGCATTCAGCATTATGTTACCTACAGAGGGCATTGGTCAGCAATACGTTATCTACAGAGTGCAGCATTCAGCATTATGTTACCTACAAAGTGGAGGGGTCAGCAATACGTTATCTACAGAGTGCAGCATTCAGCATTATGTTACCTACAGAGTGGAGGGGTCAGCAATACGTTATCTACAGAGTGCAGCATTCAGCATTATGTTACCTACAGAGTGGAGGGGTCAGCAATACGTTATCTACAGAGTGCAGCATTCAGCATTATGTTACCTACAGAGTGGAGGGGTCAGCAATACGTTATCTACAGAGTGCAGCATTCAGCATTATGTTACCTACAGAGTGGAGGGGTCAGCAATACGTTATCTACAGAGTGCAGCATTCAGCATTATGTTACCTACAGAGTAGAGGAGTAAGCAGTATGTCACCTACAAATTGCAGGGGTGAGCAGTACATTATGTATAGACCACAGGGATAAGCAGTATGTTACCTAAAGTTCACAGTGTTCAGCAGTACATTACCCGCAGGAGTCAAGGACATTTTCCCACAATAGGTGCTGGTGATGTTTGGTACTTAAATCAAACTGCCTAAACAGCTCTCACTGCTGGCATTGGCACAAATGTGCAGACCTGAACACTTTAAAAATCCTTCCGAAAGCCAGCCCTCCCTCCAGCACTTACTCTTGACTCAGGCAGCCCATTCAATCAGACTTTGTCCTGCTGCTTCTCTTAATCTACCTGCAATTTCCTACTCCTGTGGATCAGCTAGAATGTACCCAGAGTGCATTGGTATGAGTTTGCCTGCACTATCTCCTGCACCATCTCCAGTATATGATTATATATAAAACAAAAAAAACCCAAAGGGTTACTGCACAGAAAGCATAGTTCTCTGCCCCTGTTAAAAATAGTTTGGCTACTTTTTGCATCCCTGCCCTTTTAATCACTAGCCTGTGCTATGCAGCATAAATTTAGATATGACTTTGCTCAGGTCCTAAATGGCTTCCATATACACTCACCTGTCACTCTATTAGGTACAACTGTTCAATTGCTTGGTAACACAAATTGCTAATTAGCCAATCACATGGCAGCAACTCGATGCAGTTAGGCATCTAGATGTGGTAAAGACGAGTTACTGAAGTTCAAACCAAGCATCAGAATGGGGAGGATAGGTGATTTAAGTGACCTTGAACATAGCATGATTGTTGATTCCAGATGGGCTGGTCTATGTATTTCAAAAACTGCTGATTCAGTGGAGTTTTCATGTACAACCATATATAGGGTTTACAGAGAATGGTCCAAAAAAGAGAAAATATCCAGTAAGCAGCAGGTGTGTGGACGAAAATGCCTTGTTGAGGTCAGAGGAGAATGGGCAGACTGGTTTGAGATGATAGAAAGGCAACAGTAACTCAAATAATTACTTGTTACAACCAAGGTATGCAGAATACCATCTATGACCACACAACACGTCGAACTTTGAAGCAGATGGGCTACAGCAGCAGAAGACCACACCGAGTGCCAATTCTCAGCTAAGAACAGGAAACGGAGGTTACAATTTGCACAGGCTCACCAAAAATGGACAATAGTAGTTTGGAAAAATGTTGCCTGGTCTGAGGATTCTCAATTTGAGCTGCGACACGCAGATGGTAGGGTTAGATTTTGGCATAAACAACATGAAAGCATGGATCCATCCGGTCTATCAACAGTTCAGGGTGGTGGTGGTGTAATGGTGTGGGGGATATTTTCTTGGCACACTTTAGACCCCTTAGTATCAACTGAGCATCATTTAAACACCAAAGCCTACATGAGTATTGTTGCTGACCCTGTCTATCCCTTTATGACTACAGATTGCCCATCTTCTGATGGCCACTTCCAGCAGGATAATGCATCATGTCACAGAGCTCAAACCATCTCAAACTGGTCTCTTGAATATGACGATGCACTCACTTTACTCCAATGGCCTCCACAGTCTCCAGATCTCAATCCAATAGAGCACCTTTGTGATGTGGTGGAATAGGAGATTCGTGTCATGGATGTGCAGCCAACAAATCTGCAGCAACTGTGTGATGCTATCATGTCAATATGGACCAAAATCTCTGAGGAATGTTTCCAGCAACTTGTTAAATTTATGCCATGAAGAATTAAGGCAGTTCTAAAGGCAAAGGAGGTCCAACCCAGTACTAGCAAGGTGTGCCTAATAAAGTGGCCGGTGAATATATACAACACATCAGAGATTAAAGAGGTGTTACTACATGTTAATTTTTACATATTCATAGCAACCCTTTTCCAAAACAACAGGGATTCTTAATTTGCAATACATATTCATGCAACGTGTTCCTTTTCTGTCAAGTTCTTACTTGTCCTTGCAGATTGCCAAATTTGTATTTACTAACTAGCGTATTCTTAAAGTAGTTGTAAACATAGAAGGTTTTCTAATTTCATACATCCTATGCATGAAGGTAAAAAGCCTTCTGAGTACAGATTTCCCCCGAGTCCCCCCCCCCCCCCCCCCCCCAGTCTCACATGAGCCTGATCCCGATCCAGTGATGTGCACAAGAGGAAGACTCTCTTGGCTTTCTCACATCTCATTGGCTTAAAAACAGCAACTGTAGTCATTGGCTCCAGCAGCTGTCAATCACAG
This sequence comes from Staurois parvus, assembly GCF_062004578.1. Taxonomy (NCBI): domain Eukaryota; kingdom Metazoa; phylum Chordata; class Amphibia; order Anura; family Ranidae; genus Staurois; species Staurois parvus. Next base: position 12,740,858 of record NW_028318039.1, on the reverse strand, counting down.
CCTGTGAGGAGGAAGCTGAGGCAGGGCCGATCTGCACTCTGTGAGTCTTATTGACACAGAGGTGGCTAGAGAGTGAGCACGCATGAGCTGCTTGCTCTGGGGGCACTCGGCACAGGGGAGGGGAGAAGTCAGGAGCACCTGTGAGGGACCCGAGAAGAGGAGGATTGGGGCTGCTCTGTGCAAAACCATTACACAGAACAGGTAAGTATGACATGTTTGTTATTTAAAAAAAAAGGAACATTTAGAATCACTTTAAGAGTATGGACATAGAGTACCAATATGGAGCAAACAGGCACAGCTGAAGGTGAGTTACAGACTAAAATCCAGTGATGCACATCCAGAGTAAAGAAAACATGAATTGTTTTGCTTGGTGAACAGCACCAATCAGTAAAGATAAAAATCTTTGCAGCAATCTATCTATCCCCCACATGAATAAGTAACTACTGTGTGCTTTATATTACTTACATTTTTGGTAATAATGCCACTGTATGATCTGATCATAGCAAGAAGTACTTCTATGCCTCTTTTTGACATGAGGGTTATAGGGAACATAAGCATGTAGCTTTGAAGGAATGGTTTTAGATGGTTTTAAAAGTGTTGTCAAAGAATAAAGCAAACAGTTATAAATCCAGCATGTTTTATATATTTCTTCTTTTAAATTTTGTTGCAAAAAAAGTTTACAATTGTTAATCATGTTATAAGGTAATGCCCAGTGACTCCAGTTCTTAATTTTTTAACAGGTGTTGAGTCAACAGGCTGAAGGTGTGGATGATCTAGGTGACATTTACTGTATATTAACTGTGCAATGCTCACATGAGTAAATGTAGGGTCATTCAAATGTCTAATAGGAGGCAAACTTGGGAAAAAGTTGCCAACATACTAATATGTGCCCTCATAAAAACAATTTATTCTTATTTTGATTTTATGCTAACAATTTACAAAAAACATTTTTCTCCCTCTGTGTGCATTGCAATGTAGTGTAGAAAAGTGAAATAAGCGCTCCTAAAATAAAACATACACATCTAGTTTGAGCTTTTAGATTCAATGGTACATAAAAATTTCATTAATGTGATATAATTTTATTCAACAGAGTCTGATTTTTTTTCTGCAGTAAATATATGGAATGAATGCTATGGGACGCTAGGAGATATAGGGGGGAAAACGCCTGGAGGCTCAAATGGTTAAAAAAGAAACACAAGTCTACTTGAAACATGAAACCCTTGGTTTCCATAGATTAGAGCTTGGGGTAACAGAAAGAAACTTCAACTAAGAGGTTATAGGGAGATGGACTTAAAGTCCTGGAGCCCGACTCATGGCCTGAGGCCCTCATGTAGCCATTGGTATTTGTGTAGCTCTCAAACAACAGTAGTCAATATTGGAAGTGGGGACATTCATTTATAAAGGGATTGTAATTGCAATGATCTCTAGTAATCTCTTGTAGTATTCTCCTTCACTGTGTGAGTTCTACAGCATGTCTTCAGTTACCAACAATACCTGAAGCATGTCCAGAGTTTCTAATTATGTTCTGTAGTAATATCTTCTCACAGCCTTCAGCATAATTGCATATACTGAAAATTATGTGTGGCAATCTGGTGATGTCAGGGGTGAAAGCTGAGTCCCTGTACCTTGTAATTTGACAACTACTGTTTAAAAAAATAAGCTTTTTGATTATCCACAGCAAATCACATGAGTTTTGATTCCATGCACTGCATTGCTGATATGCGTTTGATATTATGATGTACCTGTGATAAAAAAAAACAGTGCTGCTAGATACAAATTTGACAGAGGGGTATAATAGAACAATTTGTATGGCCCTGCCCACTATTCTCCAATGATGAAAACTATGATTTGGAATTGTAATGGAAATTATGTAAATACATTTTGTTTTAGGGAGCTTTGGATGCTTTACAAAGACAAGATGAATAAATAACTACATTGGTGAACAAATATCTACATTGGTGAAAGTAAATTGAGCTAGTTACTTATATTATTTCTTTGGCAGATACTTTGAATTATTTAATTTTACAGAGGGTATCTTTCATTTTTTAAATATCAGCCTAATATAAAGTAAGATAAAAAAAAATGATTCAGTTTGTCTAAATGTATTACCTTTTTACAAATTTCAGATTCATCAAATTGATTCTGTCATCTCTTAGGGAGATAAGGTCAAAAATTCTAAATCCCTTACATAGAATTCTGCTGATGGAGATTAGAATTTGAAACCTAATCTGCATATTTAAAATAAGCTGGAAGGGACTAAATGATAAAATCGTACCTGTTATTTTAACTGTGACAAGGAATATGTTGACATATTCTTATTATACAACTTAACCACAATATCTATGATCTAAACTTTTTGCAATAGGAAAATGATACCCCTTGCACACTCCTTGTCTTTTATCCCTGGGGACTATAACAATTAAGTGATATGGTAAGTTTTTTTTTTCATTTTTATTATCCTTATTAACAATCCTTTTAAATGAAAAGATTCTTATTTTTTATTTGATCCTGATCTTTTAGATGTCTCTAGATCAGTGTTTGGTTAATATATATGCACTATATTGCTAAAAGTATTGGGACGCCTGCCTTTACATGCACAATGACTTTATGGCATTCCAGTCTTAGTCTATAGGGTTCAATATTGAGTTGACCTACTCTTTGCAACTATAACAGCTTCAACACTTCTGGGAAGGCTGTCCACAAGGTTTAGGAGTCTGTCTATTGTAATGTTTGACCATTCTTCCAGAAGCGCATTTGTGAGGCCAGGCACTGATGTCGGAGGCCTGGCTCCCAGTCTGCATTCTAATTCATCCCAAAGGTGTTTTTTTGGATTGAGGTCAGGACTCTGTGAAGGCCACTCAAGTTCCTCCACCTCAATCTATGTCTTTAACCACTTCCAGACCGGACACTTTTACCCCCTTCCCGACCAGGGCAATTTTCAGCTTTTAGCGCTATCACACTTTGAATGACAATTGCGCGGTCATGCAACACTGTACCCAAATGAATTTTTTACCATTTTTTTGAGATAGATAAAGCTTTATTTTGGTGGTATTTATTCACCACTGGGATTTGTATTTTTTTGCTATGTAAATGAAATGTCCAAAAATTTTGAAAAAAAGTGTTTTTTTTATAAAATTTTGCAAATAAATAATATTTCATCATAAATCTTAGCCAAAATTTATTCCGTTATCTTTTTAGTAAAAAAAAAAAATCCAAATTAGTTTATAAGCAAAAATTATAATTTTTAAACATTTTTTTTTACATTTTTATTTATTTTTTTTATATTATTATTTTTTATTTTTATTTTTATTTTTTTACATACTGTCACCCTAGCAGTACAGTGTCACCATGGTGACACTGTACTACTTGTGAGGGGTGATGAAGATTTTTTTTTTTCTTTTTACACTGATTGCTTTTACACCCATATAGGATGTAAAAGCAATCATTTCTCTTTCTCTCTGTGTGCATTCTTGCACTCATTGAGAAGAACTGAGTGAGCTGTGATTGGTCACAGCTTGTCACATGGTACAAGGCTTTTGTGAATAGCCTTGTACCATGTGACCTCTGTGATCATTCACAGATTTCACACATAGTAAGCAATGATGGCAGAAGTGACATCTTGCTTACTACTTTGCATGTGATCACTGATTGGCCAATCAGTGATCACATGATCGGGACCTCGTACAGAGGTCCCATCCGACGATCGGTGTTTCACTGTGTCCGGAGGACACAGCGGGCACCGGATCGCGGTGCTGCACGCTCCCAGGGAGCGCGCACAAGCAGGGTGGGGGGAGGCCGTTTATAGACGGCCACCCGACCCTGCAGTGCCACCGTCCGGCCGTTCATATACAACGGCCGGTCGGGAAGTGGTTAAGGACCTTGCTCTGTGCACTGGTGCGCAGTTATGTTGGAATAAGAAAGGGTCCTCCCCAAACTGTTCCCACTAAGTTGGGAGCATGAAATTGTTCAAAATGTCTTGGTATGCTGATGCCTTATGAATTCCCTTCACTGGAACTAAGGGGTCAAGCCCAACCCCTGAAAATCAACCCCACACCATAATCCCCCCTCAACCAAACTTTACACTTGGCACAATGCAGTCAGGCAAGTACCGTTCCCCTTGGCAACCGCCAAAACCAGACATGTCCATTGGATTTCCAGACAAGAAGCATGATTCATCACTCCATATAACATGTCTCCACTGCTCTAGTGTCCAGTGGCGGCATGCTTTACACCACTACATCCGACAATTTGCATTGCACTTGGTGATGTAAGGCTTGGAAGCGGCTGCTCGGCCATGGAAACCCATTCCATGAAGCTCTCTATGCACTGTTGTACTAATGTGAAGGCCACATGAAGTTTAGAGGCCTTTAGCTATTGACTCTGCAGACAGTTAACAACTTCTGCGCACTGTGACCTTCAGCATGTAATGACCCCGTTCTGTCATTTTACGTGGCCTATCATTTCATGGCTGGGTTGCTGTTGTTCCCAGTTGCTCCCACTTTGTTATAATACCACTAACAGTTGACCATGGAATATTTAGTAGCAAGGAAATTTCATGGATGGACTTATTGCACAGGTAGCAACCTGTCATGGTAGCAAGCTTGAATTCACTGAGCTCCTGAGAGCGACCCATTATTTCACAAATGTTTGTAGAAGCAGTCTGCATGCCTAGGTGCATGAATTTATACACCTGTGGCCATGGAGGTGATTGGAACACCTGAATCCAATGATTTGATGGTGGAAACCGCCTGCGTAGGAACCATACATTGTATGGAATTTTTTTTGTTTTCTGAAATAAAAATGGGCCAACAAGCCCTTAAGCAATAATTTCTGGCATAGACTCTACTTACTAGTGAGCGCTGCCCTGAGCTAAACACCCCCAAACATTACTATATATATATACTGTATATACATATATATATATATTTATTTATTTTCATCTATAGAGGTATGTTTATCCCAAGCATGCATGTTTGGTTCAGCTTATTGTTGACTGGCTCATTACCTCTGCTGTAAGTCTATTCCAAGCATCAACTATTTTTTCAGTAAAATAGTACTTCTAAGATTAGTTTTGAACTTTTCTCTTGCTAGTTTGGAGTCATGTGTCCACGTTCTTCATACTGAAAATACTGGAACCTTATTTACACCCTTAATGTATTTAAATATTTCAGTCATGTCTCCCCTTTCCCTTCTTTCCTCAGGATTGTACAGTACATATTCCTGAAGTCTCTCCTGATATGTTTGATCCCCCAGACCTTTCACCATTCTTGTTGTCCATCTCTAGAATCATTCTATCTTATCAGTATCATTTTGTGAGGTTTACAGAAATGGCTACAGTATTCTAAATGAGGTCTAACAAAAGATTTATGTAGTAGTAACACATACGTATATCTATATTCTGTTCTGCTAACAATTATGAAGATGTGAAAGAAAACTCTGCTACAGGGAACACAGACTAAAATAAAAAGCTGACATGGGTCTTGCCCAGGGGTGGACTGACCATTTGGAAACTTGTGCACTGCCCGAGGGCCCGGGGTCAGTAGGGGGCCCCATGAGATGCCCCTGGTACCTTTTTCATAGGCTTTTTTGAGTTTGGGCAAGGACATAGGGGCCCCATGATCCCCTATTGCCTGGGGGCCCCATGAGTTGTTAGTCCGCTCCTGGTCTTGCCTTGTCCTACCCTTCTCCACTCTAGTGAAGCATATCTATTTTTGTCTCTGGTTGGGGAATTCGTATCACTTCATGTCTGATAGTATAGTAATTATATGGTAAATCTCTTTCACCAGATGCCAGTGAAAACCTTAAGCCCCTGGTCACATCAAAGCCAATTTTCAAATCGTGTGACTTGCAGTGAAGTCGCACTATTTAAAAATCGTGTGACCTGCCGATTTCAGTTGCAATTTGCAAGACATCTGACACAGATGTTTATGCAAACTGTAACAAAAGTAGTGCATGCACTACTTTTAAAATCAGTGTGCTCTGACTAAGTTGGAACCGCACCAATATGACTGCTCTAATAGCGGACAATAGGGTGCTACTTGGCATATGATTTGCAAGTCACCTAGCATGCAAATTGCATGCCAAGTTGCCCCCGATGTGGCCGAGGTATAAAGAGGTTTTTCACTCTTCCCCACTGCATGCAACAAAAATTTGGGCTGTGCATACATGTTATTTCTGTGTGTTCTGTTATAGAATTCAGACAAAAGAAGATCTCCAGTTAGAACATTTTTCTTTTAAAGTGACTATATAATTGAAATTAGATTTTAGCAAGGAAAGCCCTGTCTTTGATACAACTTGCTGTACCTATACCCCTGGCTAAAATAGTCTTTTTTAATGGAGCTCTGTGGTGAATAAAGAAATCAAACCATGAAATCACAGCACACAAAAAACATGCACTAGGTTACCTGGGAGGGAAAGGATCCCTTCAACAGTACCCATCTAATTACATCAGGAATTACTAGATGGTGCCCCCACTCAACAAAAAGCACTGGCGTTCTGTTCCCAAAAACTGATAAGAACAGATACTATACTTGATTTTAGCTAAAAGGTAAAGAAGTACCTAAAGCAGCCTTATCATGGAAGAATTAAGGAAATTAGATTCTTCCAAACTTGGATGTCACGAGGGTGGGCTTTCTACCTGCTGACACAGATAAATAGGCAATTTCGTATAACTCTGGTTGTCTCCAGACATGATCCACAAGCCGCAAGTCCAACCATGGCTGTGCATGGTGATGTCATAACCAAGCCCCACCCTACTCATTTCATCACTAGACGTTCTCACATCCCATTTTGTTAGTGAAACCTACTTGTTTTTCAGGATTTCTTAAGTGAACTGTATTCAATTTTCTAGGGCAAGTCACCCTTCCCTAACCTTCTAAACTATCCTAAGCTATAACTCCATCCCCCACCACATTCGTATTTAGCACCACAGACAGCAGTAGCCTACTGCATTGTTTTCAGCATAGCTGGAGAAATCTAGTGCGGCACTGCCTGTACTTGCACAGTAATATACCATATGTACAAACCAAAAAGTGAAACCATGCATAAAATAAATGAATGAATGAACGAATGGCAATGTCATCACAATGCAGGACTTCTACTACCCAGATATTGACTGGGTGGAAGGAACAGCTCACTCATATGAGGCCTGTCATGTCTTACAGGACAACTTCATGAGCCAGTTGGTGGATTCTCCAACTAGAAAGAAATGCATTGCTAGATCTATTAATTACAAACACCCCAGATCTGGTCGCAGATGTGAAAGTACGGCACACCTTGAGAAGCAGTGATCAGAGGATAATTACATTCAGTATACATCAAAGGACAAGGAGGCACAGGGGTTAGTACAAAAACACTAAACTTCAAAAGAGCCAACTTTTCTAAACTACGCTCAATAATACAGGAGATTAAATGGGTCCAAATCCTAGAAACATTGAACACTGAGGAAAAATGGGAATACTCTAGGAACATATTAAAGAAAGGTATTATCCAATGTATTCCAATGGGTGATAAATATAACAGAGTGAAGGTTAAACCTGGGTTGCTAAACGTTAATGTAAAGGGATATATCAAAGAGAAAAGAATGTCCTTCAAGGAATATAAGGCAAAGGGGTCATTGTCAGTATTCCAACCCTACAAGGAGTGCCATAAAAGGAGTAAGAAAGCAATCAAGCGGATAAAACAGACTACAAGAGACACATAATGGAGAAGAGTAAAAAGAATCCCAAGAAATGTTTAAAAATATATTAATAGTAAAAAAGCGAGGTCTGAAAATATTGGCCCCCTAAAGGATAATGAAGGGAAACTGGTTACAAATGACAAGGAGAGGGCAACTGTATTCAATACATTCTTCTCCTCAGTTTTTACAAAGGAAAAGGAGGGGTATAGTAAACAGGACAGTATCATTAGTAACACACAACAGAATGTACCCTTTTGGCTAACAGAAGACAATGTCCAAAAAAATGCATGGCAAATTAAGTTTATTGTTGAAAAAAATAAAGTAATGCACTTAAGGGCTAAAAATATGAACACAAATTACTCTCTAGGAGAAGAACCTCTGGGGGAAATCCAGGATGAGAAAAGATCTGGGGGTAGATGCAAGGCTTAGTACTGGCATGCAATGCCAAGCTGCAACAAGCAAAGCAAACAAAATATTAGCATGCATTAAAAAAAGGAATCTACTCTAGATAAAACTATAATCCTGCCACTTTACAAAACTATGGTTTGGCCACATCTGGAGTATGTTGTCCAGTTCTGGTCATCAATCCTCAGGAGTGAGGTGCGGGAACTGGAGAGAGTCCAGAGAAGGGCAACAAAGTAATAAAGGGACTGCAGGACTTCAGTTATGAGGAACGATTACAAACACTAAACGTATTCTCCCTAGAGAAGAGAAGCTTGAGAGGGAATATGATAGCAATATACACCTATCGTAATGGTGATTCAAGTATAGGGAATAAACTATTCAGTTTCAGGGAGTTTAAAAGGACACAGGGCCACTCAATGAGATTGGAAGAGAAGCAGTTTAACCTTAGGATGCAGAACTCACTTCCACAATTGGCAGTGTCAGCAGGAAAAATGTATAGTTTTAAAAAACTCTTGGATGGGTATCTTGATGAACACAATACACAGGGATATGGGCAATGTTTTTTGACATGAACATGCACACTACACAGGTTGAACTGGAATGACTAGTGTCTTTATTCAACTTTACCAACCATGTAACTATGTAATAAATATGTGAATAAAACAACACATAAAGTGTTATAGTGGTGCTAAATTAATAGTGATGGGGTGATATAGTGAGTACAACACAATAAAATGTGAATACATCAATAAAATAATATCAGTGAATTACTGTGAATACAAAAATTATATATAATAATCTAAAGTCCACAGAAATTGTTCCTCCTTCTTTGTAATCCACCACATGCTGTCTAATAATAACCAGGTGCCTCAAAGAGTCCCCCACATGGATGTGCACTCACCAATAGTTGTTTCCTCCCACTTTCGTGGTTGGCAAAACAGGCTTCAAAGAATAATTCTCCAAATAACAGAGGATTATAACCAATGGGGTACAGCCATCATGGAGGTATAATGGTTCAAACTATTAAGGATTCCATATATTCCAATGCTTATGTATAATACAAGCATGATGTTCCTCTTTCCCATGATCACCATGTAAAACAAAAAGCAGACAGGCACTCCAATGGCGTAGTATTAAAACCAAGATCCTTTATTAATCCAAATGGACATTACTCACAAGCAAGTAAAAAGCCCAGTATCATATTACTGAATAAGCCTGGAGTGACAGAAGACCGTGGGTGTTCACACCACCTCCGGATTACTGTTCACTGATGCCCTTGTTTCACCTCCTGTTCCGGTCAACACCACCCTGGTCTCCGCACCGTCACGCCTATTAATTTAGCACCACTATAACACTTTATGTGTTGTTTTATTCACTCATTTATTATGGTTTATTTAAAGTGGCAGCTGTTTTTTGATTAATATATATATATTTGTTGAATATATTTGATACACTAAGCAGAATTTAATAGGTGGTGATAAATATCACATATACATAATATCAATTTAACACACTTATTTAATACATATGTAATAAATATGCATGTACAAGCTGTAGCACAAAATGTACAGGATTATGCACAAGCAAATGTTTCAATCAATAGTAGTATGCCGCGCTAGTAAAGATAAAGTGCAATACACACATTAACATAAAATAAAGCGAAATCATCAAAAAAACAGTCCATTCAAATAATGCGAATGATATCAAAAAGTCCAACACCAACAAAATAGTTCAAATATTATAAAATGAAGTCTCCGAGTGCCATAACTTCCCTCCTTGAAGAAATACACCATGTGTCTTGGCACCCAATGAAGATGTCAGCTTACCAAAAGAGTGTGGCTCTCTATCATGCTGAAGTTGACAAGCGCTTGTGTGGGAGAAGCTGCCTCTGCTGTAATCCAGACTGGTATCACATTCGTACAACTAGATCTACCACAGCTCATGGTCCCAGGAAACAAATAGAGCACCAGACTAACATTGTTTAAAATCCTGGAGGATGGTTTATCAATATATAAAAGCTAATAACACATAATTTACAAGCAGATTGGTATGTACAGAGAATTCAAGCTCCACAATGCAATGCAAAAACGTGCAAGGAAAAATGTGGTGATGTCACACCACGGCGGGTGGAACCAAAGGCTGTGATGTAACCACGTTTTTCCTTGCACAGTTTTGCATTGCATTGTGGGGCCTGTACATACCGATTGAAAGAACACATAATTAGGAGTCCACTAGACCAAGTAGTACAATGAAAACATATTTTTATAATTGAAATATTTGAATCCAGATTTAGCATGCATTTTCACATGGATGTGCTTGCCATCCAGAGCACCAGCACAATTCAGAAATTGCATTTTCTTGCAGAATTCATCGGTCAAAGCTCCTCTGTAAGTTGTGGCATGACATTACACATCTCCGCTCACATTGCAAGACATGTTTCTCAGATGACCTTGGCCACTGTTGTTACACTGAGAAGAAAATAATGATATAACGGTGTAAAGCTTTGTCCAGTTGCCAGGAACCTATACATTAAACACGTTTAGCAAATTATAAGAATGCATAAATATATATTGAAATGAGGAGACAATGTATTTTCTTGGCACCCTAAGGACATTGCACAGAATATTTAAAAAAATAACACAATTTTATTACATGGAAAAAATTATTGGCACCTTCTCTCTGTAATTTGTAATTAAACTCACCTGTATCAATTAACAGGTGCTGACAATATAAAAATCACACCATCAACCAGTTAAAATGGGGAAAAATTGGCTCAACCTTTCTGTTGTGTGTCTCTGTGTGGAGCATGGAGAAAAGAAAAAGCAGCAAAGAATTGTCTGAGGATTGTGAAAAAGCAGGGACAATCTCAGGGTTGCAAATCCATCTCCAGAGATCTTAATGTTCCTGTGTCCACTGTGCACAACACTGTCAAGAGGTTTAAAGCCCATGGCACCATAGCTAATCTCCCTGGACTTGGACGAAAGAGAAAAATTGAACAAAGATTGCAACAAAGGATTATTCAAATGGTGGCTAAAGAACCTTGATCAACTTCCAGACAAATTCAAGCTAACCTTCAGGCACAGTGTACAACTGTGTCAGCTCGTACTATACATCACCATCTGAATGAAAAGGTACGCTATGGTAGGAGACCCAGGAGGACCCCTACTGCTGACACAGAAACATAAAAAATCCAGATTGGAGTTTGTCAAAACTTACCTCAGGAAGCCAAAATCCTTTTTGGAGAATGTGCTGTGGACAGACGAAACAACATTGTAGCTTTTTGGTAAATCCGATCCTTTTACTGTTTTCAAAAAAAAAAATGAGGCCTTCAAACAAAAGAATATAGTCCCTACAGTCAAACATGGTGGAGGTCCACTGATGTTTTGAGGTTGCTTTGCGGCTTCGGGCACTTGATGTCTTGACCATGTGTACGGCAATATGATATCTGAAGAATTTTGGGATGTAATATACGGCCCAGTGTCAGAAAATTCAGTCTCCATCAGAGGTCATGAGTCTTACAACAGGACAATGACCCAAAGCACGGTTTAAAGAGCACCCATAAATGGTTTCAGACAAAGCTCTGGATAGTACTGGACTGGCCAGATCTCAATCCCATAGAGCACCTGTGGAGAGATCTCAAAAAAGCAGTTGGTAAAACAAACCCTTCCAATCTGAAAGACCTGGAGCAGTTGGCGAAAGAAGAGTGGTCTAAAAGTACAGTAGAGAGGTGTAAGAAACTCATTGATGGTTACACTAAGCAATTGCTTTCAGTTATTTTTTCCAAGAGGTATGCTACTAAATAATAAATTGAGGGTGCCGATAATTTTGTACAGTCCATTTTTGGGGTTTTGAGTGGAATGTGTTAAATATGGCTTTTTATTTCTCCACTTTTCTGTGTCATTCCAACACAAACAAAAGGAATAAACATGAGAATGCCTAAACATTTGTAATTGCAACAATTTTCTGGGCGAAGTGGTGCATTATCTGCCAGAAATTCAGGGGTGCCAATATTTTTGGCCATGACTTTATATATGCATATATAACTTTTCATAGCTATACTTTATATCCATATTATAAAGATATATTGCCATTGCATTAGTTTCACATAGATCAGCACATACCTGAGTCAGTTGCTTCTCCTCAGAGGACACACTGCTCCTCATGTTTTTATCCATCCACATCCGTTTTGGTCTCAGAATCTCTAAAAGTGCATTAAATGTGGGGATGGACATTCTTGTGAAGTTGAAGAACTTCTCTGTAAAAGTGTGAAGGTCTGAATACCAATAGCATAAAATCGCCATGTTCAAACATCAGTACTGTGTGCAAGTACCCTAATGCAAACTTATCCTTTAAACTTTTAAAAGTAAAATCCCTGGCTAAAATGAGATAACACAAGATTTTGCTTTCAGTCAGACCAAAGAGGTAATTGTGAATCCCTCCTTGAATTACTTCCACTTAACTCCATTACTAAGCCCAACCATCTCCCAATTCAATTCTTTTAGGCCATTGGCACACATTAATTGGACAGACAGCAGGAAGTCAGTGTGGCTTCATATACAAGTTGGGAAAAGTCACTCTAAAAACCTATTGTACCAAAGTCATAGAGATACATACACACTTGACATTGATAGTGTGTCCAGCAGCAACTGAGCACAGGAACCAAGCAGAAAGAGCTTCAAATCACTTAGGCACCATGTAGTTATCACGTTGCTTTTGAGCCATTTTCAAAAAGGATACATTCACTCTGCAACATTATCGACAAGCATTGTTTATGCAATTCTAAACAAAGTCAAATGCAAATTTAAAAAAAAACTGCTGTGAATGATTTAGCAGTTAGCTTTCACAATCAATATTTATGTTGCATTTAGTTTTAGGCCTGTATACTTCCCAGAAGGCACCCTCTTGCACCAATTAAGAATGTGCGTACTGTTTTAGTCCTGCCAAAAGAATATTTTAATAATTTAAAGCCCAGAAAGCATCATTTAAAAATATGACAATAATTAAAACTGCAAATTGATTACCAGATGACAAATGAATCTGGCCTTGATGGCTGCCTTACAAATCTGCCCAAAATACCTGTAGGGAAAATAGAGTGCCATTTAGTAAGATTCGGTTGTCAGAATTGCAAACTATATAAATAAAATGTAGTGAAATTCATAGTAAAATGTCATTGGTTAAAATATTACATCAATACCCAACAAACAAATATGGGTGTTTATTTCCAATACAGAACCCTGTACAATAGCTTCCTTTGCTTTTCCCTGAGACAAACAAATTATTAGTGCTCAAGTACAAATATTTATGTGGCATAATATGTGCCATCACATTTGTCTCCTTAGCTGGTGTTTATGTATCAATATGCCATTGAGATTTAATTGTCAAATATGTTTGTTTATTTTCATTCCAACATATAAATATTTTTGTATGGCATGCTCAGAAAAGAAACATTAAAATGTGATTTGCTAATTTACACACAATGCTTTTAAATGTATTATAGCAAATCATTTTATTTTTCTTCTAATTATGAGCTTAGGTGTCCTGGAACTTGATTTAAATGCAATTTTTTTTCTCAGTCATATATTGTACACGATGAAATAAAACAAAAAAGTTACAAAGTTACAGACATGACAATATACTGGCAACGGTTTCAGGTCTGCCTCTTTGACCCTTCCTCGTTATTAGGGGTTATTTACTAAAACTGGAAAATGCAAAATCTGCTGCAACTCTGAATAGAAACCAATCAGCTTCCAGGTTTTATTGTCAAAGATTAATTGAACAAGTTGAAGTTAAAATCTGATTGGCTACCATGCACAGCTGCACCAATTTTAGTAAATCTATCCCTTAGTGTCTTATCCTCAAACATCTTATGTTCAACTTTAAATTCTTGTTCACTGGAACTTAAATTTGTGTTCATTGTCAAGGAGTATACACAGACAACAAGAGAATCTTTTTCATGTTTGCAGTATGAAATGATGAGGATTTTTACTAATGTCTCAGATAACTTTTGACTTCAGGCACATTACAACAAATTACATGCAAATATGAAAAGGTAATGAAAAAAATGATGACATATGAATTACATGCTGTCACACTGGCAGATTATCCTTGTTTACAAATGATCCCATGTGGATTGAGAGGGAGGACTGTACACACTATGTTTTCACAGAATGAAGATTATAAGACTAAAGCTGGTCATAGATGGACTAAAATTTAGTCAGTTTGACCAAATTCTGATCTATCTATGGCCGTTCCCATGCCAGAGAAATCAATCTAATGATTGATCCATCTTAAACTGGCTGTTGGAGATTTTTCTTTGAACAGCAATTCAGCTAATCAGCTGCAGTGCTGATCAGTGTATTCTAACAGTGGTGGAGTAGAATACCATAACACAATAACATAAGAGCCAGAATACAGTAACACAGCAGATTCCTTCATCCACCTTGCTTGTGTGAATATGTGGATGGGTGAATCCATTCAGTTTTTGTTTTTCGATCAGTTCCCTGGCTGTTGAAAAAAAACCCGAATCCATGTATGGTCTGTCTTAGTTTATATAGATTTTGAATGAATGCTCATATGCTATTATGACTCTAATGGTGAATAAACAGAAGGAATCTGAGAACTTTGCACATACTGTTCAGGAAATGGAAAGTGCATTGACATAGTTGATGCCTGCACAAGAAATACTGTTGCTTAAAAAAATAGGAACAAGGCCACAAAAATCCGAAGTACAGATTTAAAGATGGACAAAATTGGAACATGATAAAGTAGATTACATTAATAATTAGGCCTACAATTAGAATAATAGAAGAGCTTGGTGGTAGAGGTATCGCCATACAAGGAAGACAGCTATGACTGGAGTGATCTTGTCATTGGCATCTTCTATAACTTCAGACAGGGCATTGCCTTTTTTAAGTGCACAATAAGAACCAGAAAATTCAGGACCAGGAGGTGGATGTAGACACTGGAGGAGGCATCAGAAGGAATCCTCCATTAATGCATGCAAGTAGAACTGACAGCACAAACAGTGCATAATACTTCTATACAATTAACACTGCAAGAAACAATTTTATTAAATATGGGTTCATGAGTTTGTCTCAATGCAAGACTGAATACATTTAGACTAAAACAAGATCTGTACCAATTTTATTCTATAGGATTGAAAATATTATATGCAATGCATCCTCAGGTTACATTGATGAGGATATTTTTAATCACTCATGGAACATCCCATCGGTCTCGTGATATATGTACTCCCCAGGGTACATATGTGCCCCATGTGCCCACCAGTCAGACCCATTGTTATACGTGTCTTTCAAAAGAAAAACATTTTTTTACTGATTTACCATTGTTACAAGTATGGATTCTAAAGTGTCCCCCTTGGCTAAATTTTACGACAAAAAAATGACTCCTTTAATTAGCCACACATGTTCATAACTGACAGATTCTGGTCATTTTTTTGTGAAAGATTAGGGACTGTCCAAAGAAGGAATGTTTTTGTTCACTTGGGATATTTCAAGTTTCTATACCTCTGTTGATCATGAATTAGGAATTGAAGCATCCAAGGTTCTGTTGGTACAGTCAGAGAAGTATACAGAGATACAAATTCAGTTTATTTGGACATTTTAAGGATTACTTTGGAAAATAATAATTTTTTATTCAAATGAGATTCTTGTTTACAAGAATGTGGAGCCGATGTGGGTTTTTATTCAGCTCCACCTTACGCAAATGTATTTGTGATATCAGTGGGCTGCTGGTGAGGCACTTCATAAATGACATTATCATCATGTGGTATAGGGACACATCGTCCCTGGAACAATTCCATAGCAAGCTAAATGTAACATAGTTACATAGTTGGTGAGGTTGAAAAAAATACGTTCATCCATCAAGTTCAACCTGAGAGTGTTGTGTGTGTGTGTGTGTGTGTGTGTGTGTAGGGCTTTGTTGTCTTTCTATGGGCTCATTGCAGTTTAAGGACATCCTTCCTGAGGACTGGTGACCAGAATTAGATGGCATGCTCAAAGATGTGGCCAAACCAGAGTTTTGTAAAGTGGTAGAATTATGGTTTTATCACTTGAGTAAATACCTTTTTAATGCGTGCTAATAGTCTGCTGGCCTTTCTTGCTGCAGCTTGGCATTGCATGCGACTGCTGAGCCTACCATCTACTAGGACCCCCAGATCCTTTTCTACATCTGATACCCCCAGGGGTTCTCCCCCTAGAGAGTTACTTGCATTCATATTTTGAGCTCCCAAGTGCATTACTTTACATTTTCCTACACATGAACCTCTTCTGCCATATAGCCACCAATCCTTATAGTTAAATTAGGTCTTCTTATAAAGTTTGCTATTTCCTGTTGTGAAGTTATTGGTCTGCATACAGTAGTTTTTGTTGGAGTTTGAAATCATTTTTCAATCTGCCATACACCTAATGATCATATTGATGAATCAACTTTAATATAATCGATATTCCTATTCAGGCTGTTGGGAATCATTTAGATTAAACCTATAAGTTTTGTTCAAAATTGGATCAACCTTTATTCATATGGTTTAAACCTTAAAAAAAAACAAAAAAACTTTTTGCTGTAACTGCTTAAAACATGTTAGAAAGAGGTAAATTGTATTTCCACTTCTGCAGTCATATTTGAGAAACTGAAATATATATATATATATATATATATATTATTTTTGCATCCCCATTTATATGGCATAAAAAAAAATATTACCGTTCTAATTGATTCTTTGGATCAGGATTATACTGTTCATAGACCTCTATAGGCAGATTGAAATTGTTAAGAATAACTTGCAATGGGCAATTAGTGTGCAGACAAAGGGGCAGTTTTTTATTCATTAATATAAAATTTGCGTGTCTATAAGAGGACAAATGTTAATAAGTGGGACTTTAAAGCTGTACATCTCTCAAAGGAATAAGCATTAGCCACTTAAAAACAAATTATTTTATTGATACATAACAAACACAAAATGTTAAAAATCATGTATATAAATATTACATGCATCCCCCTCTTGTAAACCCTATCGGCCTATCCATAGTACAACATATACCTTTCAGATAGAAAAACACAACGCACTGCAACCTCCTAGAACATCAAAGGTGGAATATTCAAAAAACATCAACATACATGTCACATATGAAGAGATGTAAACTATGGATGAGATCTCATCCATAGGTTACATCTCTTGATATGTAACCTAAATATTGTTGTTTTGAGTATTCCACCATAAGTTATGCTATGTGAATGAGAACATGTAACAAATATAATGTAGGTTTTATCCAGATGCAAACATGGAAATACATTTTAAGCTTTAACTTGTTTGTTGCTTACTTAAAATCCAACCAAGTCTGCCTTAGCAGGGTGACAACGATGCTGTGCAATTTCTTTGCAAAATGAACAGCGTTGTCACCCTATATCAGGAAAATGAAATATAATTGATCTAATGGCAGGATTATCAGATCATAAAACTGTGATACCTGGGGAAACTTGTGAAACAATGACTGCCGTGGAAATGCTACTGATGCATGATATATGTCATTTTTATTTTACTCAAAGTTCTACCTTAAATACTTATGACAACAGACAATCAGCAATAAAAGCCTCCATTATTCTCTCATAATAGAATCCCTTTAAAAACTCAATCTGCTGACACAAAAGCAAAGAAAAATAATATTATGAAATATTATCTGACCAAAAAGAAAGAAAAATTATCTATAACGCCTATTTTTTTTTTATCTCTGATGAGTTAAACTACTTGCTCATTACAAAAAAAGAATCTGCTTTTAATTGCTACACAATAGGGAAAGGCTATAAGCAATGTTCAGTATGCAAGAGGTTTGGTGAAGCAAGAGGGAAGCCCATGAATCCCAGACATAGCACTAGACCCCTCTAAAGTCTATGAGAGCCAAATACTGTTATTTCTTTTGTCCTTTTTAAGATGAATTTTCAACCTATTTAAAAACAGGGAACAGCTAGCTGGGCACTGTATTGGGGACATGTAACAATGCAAAACAAACATTACAAATTACTGTTCAATGGAGGTCTTTTCATGAGACTTAAAAGACAACATTGAAAATGCACAAATTCTTTATATAAAATGCTTGGGTTGATCTTTAAAGCTGCATGTGAAGTTATGGAATTATACAATGCAGTCCATTAAAAGTGACATATAATCCGGGACATCTACACAAACAATAAATTTGATTCCTTCTCAACCCTCCAAGAGAAATTTTATCTCCCCAACACTGAATCCTATACCTACATGTGAATAGCACATTCCTTACAGCAGCTGAATATCCCACATACAATGGCAATCCCAACTGCTACAATCAATTTCCTACAAAAACCTCATTACCCTAAGAAAGGAATCTCAACCTTTTATACACTCATTACTAATGCCCAGTTTACGTTAAGAACTACCTCTCTATCCAACTGGGAAACTAATCTCTCACTACCAATACAACCTCACACTTGGGAAAGAACCTTTACTATCACCCATAAAGCTTCCAGATGCAGTTCGCACTGGGAAACGTACCTGAAAATTTTACACCAATGGTACCTAACACCAACCAAATTATCTTTGTACTACCCTCAACACTCCCCTAATTGTTGGAGACAATGTGGAGAACTGGGTTCATTTTTTCACATAATGTGGACATGTAAATCTCTCAAATCCTATTGGAACAAAGTGTTTCAATTGCTTTCTTCCATCACTGCATCCCCAGTGATACCAAACCCAGCTTTAGCACTCCTACACATAGGGATCGAACATTTCCCTACAGATTCTCACATCATCATCATACACACATTAGCAGCCGCCAAAATCAACATTGCCAAATTATGGAAATCGTCTAACACTCCCTCTCTCTCAGATCTCCTTACTGACCTTAACTTTCAATGCGAGATGGAAAAGAGATCAGCACTTCATAAATCCTCTTATCAGAAATGTGAATACCAATGGTCTCGGTGGCTACAAAACCCCAACTGTACTGTAAATTGATACCCATATAACCATACTATATAAGAACCTTTGTAATTGACTGGTGCTTAGTTCTCCCCCCTCCCTATACACCCCCCCTCCTCCTCCCCCTAACCCTCTCCTATCGCTTACTCTCTCTATACGTAACACCATACCCAATCCTGGTTCACACTACACCAAGTATACCTCTAAGGTAAGCAAAACCTATATTGATGCTGTCCCTAGCCAAATGGTAGGGAAACTACTGAATACATACCTTGCTATACTCAGTGTGAACTGTACTGTCGCATTATACCTTGTTTTGTTAAAAATTTTTCAATAAAAAAACATTTGAACTAAAAGTGACATATAAAGAAAAACATGAAATGAAAAGTGTGTGGTTCCCCCAAAAAATGCATACCAGACTCATATCCAGGTATCCAGCCTGTGTGGACAGGTAAGGCTGGGCACTGAGAGTGTACTAACCTTCCTCTTCCTGAATCAAATTAAGCCGCATGCCTTTTAACACTGGGCAAGTATCCTACAGGGGTGTGGCAGCCAAGTATTCCTTCCTTGCAGGGGCTTCTTCCCCATATCTTGTCCACAAAGAGATGTAGGGGCTAGTAGGGGCACCTATAGGAATTAGGAAACTAAGGGGGACCCAATATCTGCTCCCCCAGGGGAATGATCACCCCTTATTAGTCATTTCCAAACAAATGTTGAAAGTAAATGAAGAAACACAAACCATGAAAAATACTTTCCAAGATGGTGTTACTCTTGCCACAAAATAGAATCCTCAATGCTACTACAAAGCCAACAAACAGCCAGGGATTTTGGGGGATTTCATTGGCCCAATATGGTCACAAGCACATTCTGTCAATGTTATCATCAAGATCTCTGGCTGCTTTGTTTACAATCTAGCAGCTGGGATCTGGTTGAGCTAAAATTTGAAATATGGCCAGTTTGTTTGCCTTTTCAACCCAAATCTGAAGTTCATTGTTATGCTTTCATAATGATTAAAGAATTGATGTACAAACCACTGTAGATTTTTATTAAATCACTGAACTTAAACAAGTCTTAGGAAAATTATTATTTTGTGCTTGTTCCAGGTCAGTGATTTGTGATTTTCATATTTCAGTACTGTCACACTTTGAAAGATAATTGTGCAATCATGTAACACTATACCCATATGAAATCTGTATCAATTTTTGTCACACAAATAGAGCTTTCTTTTGCTCATATTTAATCACTGCTACATTTCTTTGGTGAAAATAACCCAAATCAGTGTATATTATTTAGTGTGTTGAAAAGTTATAGAGTCCACAAACTATGATATCTATTGTATATATGAAAATAAATCAATCCTAATGTACTGACAGCCTATCTCATTTCTTGAGACCTGAAAATGCCAGGACAGTACAAATACCTCTAAAATAACCCCTTTTTAGAAAGTAGGCAGTCCAAGATATTTCAAATTAAAAGGTATGCGCTAATAACAAACTTATACAAAAGTGTATATCATCATCCAAAAAACATTAGTGTTTTAAATAAATTATAGTGTCCAAACATAAATTAGTGTCCAAGAAAAAATATATATCTTCAGTGACTTGAACCAATTGTGAGAAATTCACCACCAAAGGAGATTAAATGAACTCACCAGAGCTAATGGCTGGTCAGATAATAAACCAGGAACAGCGCTTGTGCTCTGGGAGCAATGAACCCGATGTCCAAATAGATATGGTGATGTTTGAGATACTTCCAGATAATAATAATCACAGCCAAACAACTTTGCAGCCCAAGCTCTTATGATGAACTTCTCCACTCTTTCTCATACCTCCATGAGAGCATGCAGTACACTCAGGGACAAAAAAGAGAACATAATGGTGCAATACGTTTTTTTCATTTATCTCTTTAATAAAAAAGGTATAAGGAAACTCACAAACAAGGTGTCCAACAGACACCAGCTTCAATCGCAAAAAAAGGGTTGAGATACAGTTAACGCTCACCGCAGATCTCTCCCATACAGCACAGACCAGCAAGGCTCTCTAACGTCCACATCAAGTAGGCTACGCCCAACCGGTTTTGTCACACCAACGTCATCAAGGGGCCTACTTGATATTATGGAGAATAGGGAATTGGATTTCAATAATATATTTGTAGGAGAAAACCAGGAGGATCCAAGTATAAATAACATATTTAAGAAATTAGGGAACCTCATGGATAAGAAAATTAGCATGTGGTGGGATATAGTCACTATGGAAAAATATATTAAAGAAAGAATGATTCCGAGGAAGCTTAGATGGGAATTACCTATCAATGATGGTCTATTGGAGGAGGAAGACAGGGAAGAATGGTACAATTTCTTTAGTGAAAAAGGAATGGAAGTTCTCCAGTTCCTAATTAAAAGAAAACAAAGAAAAATGAGAAAAATTTAAAAAGTAATAAAGGAGTACCAAAATAAGGTAGAGATAAGTAAAGACCACCCAGACTTTACTAAATATCTATCCCAGTTGAACAAAAATGCCCAGAAAAAAGACATAGAGATCAAGAACAAAAAGAAGAAAAAATATCAAAGGGTTAGCCAAGATTATCAACACAAATCAGTATTTAAATGGCAAACCAACTCCATTTCAAATGAGACTAAATCTACGGAGTCCACACCAGTCAAAACCAATGACAAATCACCCCCTAAAAAAACAATAGGTTTTAAAACACCCAATAAGGACATCAAGGGACATTCCCAGCATAAAGGAGGGAATCTGAATAATGGCAGACCACCTTATCACAATCCGGGACCATATAGACCCCCGTATCATCAACCATACCAAGGGGGAAGACCTTATTATAATGGCAATAGAGGCCATAACCAAAGAGGACATCAAGGATATTACACACAAGATTATTATGGGAGACCTGATTATGACAGAGGCCCTTATTACCCTAAACCACAGAGGCCACAGTACCAAGCACATTATCAAGTACAATACCCAGTAATGAACAAACCCTACTCAGTACCCACACAAAATAGATACTCACCCTTGGAAAGGGAGGAAAACAACTCACCCCTCCCCAATCCTTTTTTAGGATGGGACTTGTATCCCCAAGGGGGGAGGGAAATAGAACACACACAAGAAAGAGAGGGAAAAGAGGAGGAAGAAGGTCACAACAAAAAAAGAAGAAGGAACTAATGGGTGAGGGTATCTTTAATATTAGTGGAGTACCCCTCACAGAAGAAGAAACATATGCGCTTAGCAAGGGTCTCAAATATGCCCCACAAAAGGGACTCAACAAGTTTGATACATATGTGAGCATTCAGAAATTGATTAGGAAGCTTAACTTAAAAAAGTATTATGCTAGTAATCCTATTACACATAACACTGAGGTAACAGAATCCACCACGTTCAGCCAACTTAAAAACAAATCAGTTTTCAATCCCCAAATTGGAGATAATAAATTTATTGACACATTCAAACAGATGGTATTACAAGATCTAGAATCTCCCAGTATTAAGAAACCTAGAATGGAAGCTTATCTAAAAAGAGGTTTGGATTCTTTGAAAAAGAGGGATGATATTATAATACGCCCAGCAGACAAGGGAGGGGGCATAGTGATACAATCAAGGACCTACTATGAAAAAGTAATGACAGATATGCTTAATGACAGTGATACATATGAAGTACTTACTAATAATCCCACTAAGGAATACAAGAAACAGCTCAGCAAATTGGTCTCAAAAGGAAAAAAGAAAGGAGTAATTAATGAGAAGGAACACCAATACTTAATACCATCAGTATGCAGATGGCCCATCATGTATTCAGTTCCCAAAATTCATAAAGACAGCACCAACCCGCCAGGTAGACCCATTATAAATGGGATAGACTCGCTTACAGCGAGATTAGGTGAATATGTAGATTATTATCTACAACCACTGGTTACTAAAACTATAGCATACCTAAGGGATACTAAACATGTGATACAGGAAATCAAGGACACATGCATAGATCATAACACGATTTTGAGTACAGCAGATGTAGCAGCACTGTACACTAATATAGACCACCAGGGGGCCATAGAAGCAGCTAAATGGTCACTTAATAAGTATGGAAACAACACCATTAAACATAATAAATTCATCATTAAATGTTTAAAGTTTTGCCTTATTCACAACTACTTTTGGTATGACAACACATACTATTTACAAAGAAAGGGAGTAGCTATGGGCGCTAAGTTCGCCCCTAGCATCGCCAATCTCTATATGGCAAAATGGGAAGAGGAATCAGTATTTCAGAACAAGAGCCCAGATATTATAATATACAAAAGGTATATTGATGACCTCTTAGTGATATGGAAAGGGGAAAAAGTGGAACTGGTGAAATTCTATGATAACTTAAATATGAATGTAGCTAATATAAAATTGAGCTATGATATACATGATACGTTCATCAACTTTCTAGATATCCAAATTTATAAAGAGGGATTACAACTATATACCAAAAACCATTTCAAAGCAGTAGATAGAAATTCATATATCCCCATAGACAGCTGCCATCACAAAGCGTGGTTAACTAATATCCCCAGAGGTCAGTTTATCAGATTGAAAAGGAACTGCACTAACATGAAAGATTATGAAGAGCAAAGTGGTGTAATATCAGAAAGATTTATTAATAAAGGATATAAAAAAGAAATAATATACAAAGAAAGGGATAAAGTAGGCCTTATGGACCGTAATCTATTGATAGTAGATAAATGTAAAGATAAAACTGAAAATGAGGAATTAGCGGTAGTGCTACAATTCAATACCCAGTACAAATCAATACAGAATATAATCAAAAAACATTGGAAAATTTTGACATTAGATAAGCACCTGAAGAATAATATTCCTATAACACCTAGATTCATATACCAAAAAGCTCCTAACATCAGGGATAAGGTCGTAAAGAGCGTAATAGTACCACCTGTCAAAAATCATCAAATAAGTTTTTTTCAAGGAAAAGGGTTCTACACTTGTGGTAGATGTTACAGTTGTATCAGACTGACAAATAACCCAAGGAGAAGATTCACATTTCAGAATCCCCAAAGTGGAAAGGAATACACTATCCATCAATTTCTATCATGTGATACAAGGGGGGTCATTTATGCCCTAAAGTGTCCATGCAATCTAATTTACATTGGGCGTACAAAAAGGATGCTCAGAGAAAGAATAAAAGAACATGTATACAATATAAATAGGGGATACAAATATCACCATTTATCACAACATTTCAAAAAATATCACAATAAGGATGCAAGTAAACTAGAGTTCTGGGGTATTGAGAAACATGTACAACACTGGAGGGGGGATAACCTGATAAGGGAAATTAGTAAGAAGGGGTCGAAGTGGATTTATGAAATGGGCTGTTTGGCTCCCAATGGGTTAAACAAGGAGTTTGACCTGGCATGTTTCATTAGCAATAAATAAATAGGGAGATTATTTTTAATGATATTCTGAGGCCCTCAATAAATACATACATTGGAGATACATGCAAGGAAAATTTTATTTATATATTTAATATTTACCGGTTCCATTATAGGTACATTTACGTTGTGTTCAGGATGAAACTTGAGTATTATGCATTAGGATTAAACGCACATAGTCCAATATAACATCTCATTCATCATTTGTATCTTTCTTGCTGTTGAAGTGGGATTTCTATACCAATAAAGATTGATGATAATAGAATAATTAATGACACATCGGTTACCTATAGAAATATGTATATGTATTTTCATTTTTATTATTTACTTTTTATAATTTTTTATTACATATTTTTAATTGTTGTAAATATTTTATATTTCATGTTGTTTTGAATAAAGTAATGAATTAGTCTATCTGCCATAGGTATATACTCTGTAATATAGGGTATAGCCTGCTATCACATTTTAGCCACTGCAGTGCATGAGATGTATCACAGCTGACCCAGTTAGCAATGTCTGACAAACAGAGGTAACGTAAGATTCAAGTAGACACACATGTCTAAATTACTCACCGTAAATATAGCTAGGGAATATCACTGGGAAAATGGCCGCGCCCACATGGGCTTCGGGAAAATGGCGGCCGAGAGGTATAAATAGCTGGGCAAACATAGTCGTGGCATCCAATCAAATTCCCCCTGATGAAGTCACGTGACCCTGTGACGCAACGCGTAGGGGAGGGGCTCTGACGTCACGACATTGTACTGAAGAAGCGAGCAGATCCGAGCACAAGCGTAGGCAGACAGCACTGCAGGGGCAGCTGCAGAGTGATTTCTTCATACTTGCTGATTGCCATTCATGCTTGCTGGGATCGTACTTGAGCTGTATGCCATCGAGTAATACCTTATACTGGCAGAAATAAATCCATTTTTCATAAGGATAAGACACTATGGTCTGCTTTTTCCTTTTTTGATGAAACACCCCATGAGCTGGCATAAGGAGGAGTGAACGAGGAAGTAACCCCAGGAGGGGGATTGGGAGATCCCAAGAGAGCTGGTCAGTGTATTCATTGACACACAGGGAGACAAAGGAAATAACAGGAGCATCCATCTATATGCATATCCACCTTCTGGGACGGCTAGAGCAAGGGCATCATCCCATTTCATCTATCCTGGAAGGATAACAAGCGTATTTGCCTGGATCTATTCAGGCAAATATAGAGGTGAGCATATAGGGAGACCATCTAGCACTCGGAAAGAAGGAACAGAATATTCACTTGCACTATAATTTTGAAGGACTTTTTATTGCATTTTTATTTATATTTGTCTATTATAAGCACGTGCACATGTGTATATGTTTTTGCACTAACAGTATAGAGTGCACACAGCACTATTGAGGTGCAACATGGATTGATACCATGGCACCCATTAAGGCACTATCACCTTAGGATTATTCATTATGCAAATTATCTATGCGTTTAGTGATATAGTCACCATTCACAATAATTGACATTGATATTGATATTGATACACTTGAATAGTATAAGCTGTATATATAACTATATAGGAGCGCGGCGCCATTCTTTCTTTTTCATTCATACACACTAGCTAAGTGAGTCAGTGTAAGTGCCAGCGCACCCCATACACTTAAAGATTTCATTACATGTTGTTTATTGAACACCTCGATTCATAATAGCTCACAAGTATTCACTATAAACATATAACTGGAGTGGTAGTGATCATGGACACTGACTGGTGACAGTAAAAAAAAAATACATACTTTTTTCAATGTTTTCAATATTTTTATTTTTTATTACTTTTTTTTTTTAAATGACTAGAACAATACAATGTTATCATAGTCACACTACTAATCTGGGGAGGTAATCAGGATTTTTTTTTCTTTTTTACACACTATGATTGCTTATAACTATGAATTTTACAGTTATAAGCAACCATTTTTTTCTGAATAAAAACTATTCATTCAGTGTTTACTATTGTGTTTAGCTGTAATTGGCCACAGCCAATCATATGGTACAGATGGACTGTGATTAGCCCTGTCTGTACCATGTGATCACTGTTACCAATCACAGAGCTCATCACAATATTACACAATGAAAGGCATGCATCAAAGCCTTTCATTGTGTATAATTGTCCTGTGATTTTTTTTCTTCTTCTTTTCTTTTCCTCTTTTTTTCTCTATGAAATAATACAGTCTAAGTGCAAACTGTAACTAGTATTCTTTTTTATATTTTTTTTTTAGAAATTATTAGAAGCTAATGCAGTAGTTCTGTTCCGTGAGATATATAAACATAGGGTAGAAAAGTGGTTATAGACACAGAGGGTGATAGATCATGCCAGAGCATCATATGATGTCCTCCTAGGATAATAAAGCTGTTGTGTTACAATATTCTGGACAGGAAGGGGTTAAACAAGTCTGCAACAAATTACGTTGAATTTATGAATTTTGTGCTTGATCCAGGTCGGCGATTTTATGAGCAGCTGAAACAATACGATTAACATGACAAGCATACAATAAAAATTCTCATAAGGAGAAATCACAGCTTCAAGTTTTTCTCAATACAGGTTTATTTTAGCTTTTAATTGTGACTGTATATCCTGTACCTTTAAGCAAGAAAAAGATATAAACACATTTGCTATAATTTTTTTAAAGAAATGTTTATTCAAATAAATATTTACAGTATTTCCAAAGGCTTTTAAACATCAAAGAGGATAAATCAAATGCTAAACATAAATGCAATGGAATACATATAGTAGTTTTAACTTTAACCATTGGTTTAGGATTGCTTTCTCTCATCTCTACCCTTAAAATAGAACCACACTTCCTAATAAGTTGCAGTGTTGACACATTTAATGTACCAGTAATATAGTTTACAGAATGCACAGCCAACATTATTATGATTTATACAAAAGCCTTTGTTGGTATGAGCAATGATAAAAGAAAAAATCTTGCTCAGTCTAAAACTGTACTACTCGATGAAGGATGTCTAAACATTTATGAATATTTTAGGCTTCTAAAAACAAATCAGGACACAACTTCTATACAAACAGCGAGTGTTCTTTCTTTGACAATAATATAAAGAAAGAAATCTAAATCTAATATGTACTTTGTGTATATATATATATATATATATATGGAATATGATATATTTATATTATATATACAGTATATATAAACACACTGTATGTATATGTGTACCCATATACTGTTTTTAGATTGAATTTTAGCCCCACTGATACAGAAGACACATTTGATTTATTAGAAAAACTGGAGGCATTACCATTATGTACTTCTGTGGATGTGTTTGTTACTGGGGACATTAGAATATTACACATCGCAACACCATAACAAGAGGGTGTTGCCACAGCTATATCAGGACTATTTTTCTTTTCCATGACACATTTTACCTTTTGAGAACAGATATGTGTCTGATATGGGTGCGGCATTTGGTGAACAATGCTTGGCTTGATTGAGCTGTATAGACAATATTTTTGCCATGGTGATATTGGATCCATGTTACTGTTTAATGAGAGATTAAATGGT
Source organism: Staurois parvus (assembly GCF_062004578.1). Lineage (NCBI taxonomy): Eukaryota > Metazoa > Chordata > Amphibia > Anura > Ranidae > Staurois > Staurois parvus. The sequence continues at coordinate 12,712,797 of NW_028318039.1, read as the reverse complement.
CATAATCTTGGCATTAAATTTAACATCCATGTGGGAAGCTCTAAAGTGTCCTTTGTGGACACTTGCATTTATAGGTAGGTGTTTTACAATCAAACATTTAGTTCAAACCCACTAAAAAAGATTAGCTTTTTTCTTTGACAGCTTCCTCCCCCCGTCCTTATGTGTTCAGGTCAGTCCTGAGAGGCCAATTGTGAAAGGTCTAGAGCAGGGGGTCTCCAAACTTTCCAAACAATGGGCCACTTTACTGTCCCTCAAACTTCACTGGGGCAAAACTGTGGCCAGTGAGAGAAGAAAGTGCCCTGGCATCAGTGGAAGTACACAATGCCACATCATTGGTATTAAGCAGAGTAATAGTCCCCCATCATTGGTGTCAACGGGAGCAATAGTGTCCCTTCACTGGTGTCAGTGGGAGGAATAGTGCCCCATTTTTGATGTCAGTGGAAGGAATAGTGTCCCAAAGTTGGTGTCAGTGGGAGAAACAGTCCCATTATTTTTTGGTCAGAAGTTTTGAGGTGTACAAATGCACTTATGTTTGTCCCTTTTGACAAATGCAGATCCCAGCATCTCAGAAATCTAGGCAGTTCCTTTTCAGGCTTGTAAAAGAAATCCTCTTTGAGAGGTTATTTTATGCTGGCAGATTTTTATAAAACTTTAATTGCTCTTTCCTGGGTTCATGCAAAATGGTTCAGTCCCCTGTTTGAATTGTATTCAGTGCCAGCTGGAGTCAAAAGGATACAAGGTTGTGCACCAGTAAAGCAGGTGGGGATTTCTCATCAAGGGATTTTATACATGTCAGTCTTCCATTGTTTTCTGCTTTCTGATATGTCCATGTAGATGTTTATATATGTGGGGGAACCGCACAAAAAATTGATGATCGGATAGGATAGGATAACATAGATGCTTAATCAGAATAAAGCAATCAGGTCTACCAATACATAAGCATTTCTCAAAACAGGGAAACTCAGAGATTGACATTCATAGGTAGAGAAGAAGATGTGAACAAATGTTGGCGAATAAGAGAAAAGTGATTTGGTGGATTAACACACTTGCCTCACTACAACTACAGCTGAAGGACCTGAGTAAAGATTACAGTTTATATTTGTATAATGGTGAAGCCTTGAGCCACCGACAGAGGAAGTATTTTAATAGAGAGACATTTGATATATTGAAGGACTTTGTATTTATGGATTGCAAGAAGACAGTTATGTTGTGTTTGATTCATGTCATTATTGTTTATGTTGGTTGCCTAATGCTACTGATGTATTTCTTGCTTTAAATATTTATCTTGATTGCTGACACTTATTTTTTCTATCAATAAGCTTAAGCAGGTATATTTGATATTGTGTTTTAATGGATCATCATTTCTGACATATTAATTGCAGTTATGATGAAACTATCACATTTAAAGTATATGTAAAGGTAGAACTCTTTTTTTGGTTTCAGAATGTGGAAGAGTTAAAAGCCCTTTGTGTCCATGTTAGGGGAAATTTACTTCCTCTGTTTGTATAGGTGACCATCGTCTCCTGTAGTGGAAATGAGCGAAATCCAAAGTTTTAAGTTGTCACCAGCAAAACAGTAGAGGGCACTATTCAAATGGGAACACTTATTCTGGTGACAACAGTTTAATAGTAGATTTACCTTCAAATTTCCTCTAATTTCCTGTTGTGTCTTCAGGACAGAAAGGGAAGAGTAATCACTCATATGTATTGAAATGATCCTGTCAAAAGTTAAAAAAGTAAAAATCACTGTAGTTCCAAAAGAATATCTCCTGGGCTTATCTCACCTAAAAAAAAAAAAAAAATCTTGTCAAAAGATCCCCATGTGCATAATAGTGTCTGGATATAGAATAAAGCTTTGTTGCATTTAAAGTGTATTTCCATCTTTGCAGTCAAACTGGGATAACACCTATGTTATAATTGTTATACTTGTGTGATATTTATTTCTGAAATGTGAGTTATCATGAAAAAATGTTTCATTAAAGAAAAAAGAGCATTATATTATTATAAATAATCCTGCATATGCTATGAACATACCATATAAATAAAGTTCAATTTATTGGTGGCATGACAATACCTTTTATACATACAAAAGTACAGTTAGACAAAATTTTTAAATATGACATAAAAATTCAAACAGTGGGCACAGCCTACCTTCTCATGGCGTTTTTTTTATTCCAGCATTTCTTGAATACTCCATGCCTTCCAGCTGCGCCTCTTCTAGCTTGTACTTAGTATTGTGGGAATAACTAAGCCAGAGCCAGTGACTTAGCTGAGGTATTCAATTTCACCTGTCCTCACTCTGTTTTCAAATTCTTCACAATCCTGATCATTTGAAAAGACATTACCTATATCGGGGATGTGGAAAATTCACTCTGAGGTCTACAGGTAGTAATGCATGTACAGGATCAATAACAGAATGCCTCCCTGAGTGCTCCATCTCACTACATTAAATATTGCCTGTAGATAATCCTACAAGCAGATATAACTCCCAGAGAGATAAATTGCATAGCACAACATATTAGGTAAAGGTTTATAGTCTTTCACTGAGGAACTATAAAAGGCTAGCTTGATCTGGCTGCAAGGAATAATGGAGATGTGTAAACAGGTCTAAATGAATTAAATTAAGGGGAATTACTTACTTAAAGTTTATTTCCACACTTGAAGCCAAATTGGGATAACATCTATTTTCTATTTGTTACATGTTCCAATTTAGTTAGCATAACCAAAAAAAAAATCAATTTCTGATGACATTTTTAAGTGATTTTTACTTGCTTAAAAATTCTTACATGCTCTCCCTACTTTGTAATGTTTAGGAGGGGGCCATGGAGTAATATTTAACATAAATAACCCCTGCCTGTACTATGTTTATAGTTCTACCTTATGAACTGAAACTAGATTTAAATGCTGTCTGTCCCAACAAATGGTAAAAATTTAGTAACCATCCTCTTGCATGGTATGGTAGTGGGGGTAGTGTGGGGACAAAGACACTTAAGACTGTCCAGAAAAAGCTGAAAAAATCCTAAGGCTGAGTTCACATAAGCAACAAAGTGGCATTGTAAACAGGTGGCTATTCCATTGTTTTTTTTACCCCCCTCCTACCTACAAAATGAACCCCTACTACCTACCTACAAAATGACATGGTAGCCTCTCAGGTTTAAAAAGTGGTACATTTAAGTCAGCATGTCATGTCTGGCAGGCAGTGCCACTTGCCAAGTATTTCCATTAAAGTCAGTGGAGCCACACCATAACTTTATGACACACAGTTGTGGCATAGCATTGCAATATGAAATCTCTTTTGGAATTGAAAAAAATAAAAACTTTGGGAGGTGGCAGTATTGCCTCCTGAGCACCTGCTCAACTGCCGTTGAAAAATGGCCCGCTACAAGCAATGAACCCAAATGAGATTTGATTAAAAAATAATTTGAGTTGGCTAGTGTTTAATATAGGGTAAAAAAGGTGTATTCTTTTTATAAAAAAGAATACACACTTTTTCCTCAAATGTAGCCGACAAGACGTTTTTCTGTTTGTGGTGAACAAGATTAATAGGAACTGCAACAAAATACACTGTAACAGTAATGTTGATTTGCCTATACACCCATAATTGTTATAAAATTTATGCAAAATATAAAAATAAATAAAGTGTTAAAAATGTTTATATGAAATGCTATCTACTTAAAGCTGATTCTCAACTTTATGTCACATGCATCCTAACAAGATACATCACATAAAGTTCATATCCATTGTGTATGGACCTAAACATAGAGATTCTTACATGTATACAAGAATTTGGCAGCCATGTCCATGTCTTATACCCAGGGGCAGACTGACAACTCATGGGGCCCCCGGGCAATAGGGGATCATGGGGCCCCTGTGTCCTTGCCCAAACTCAAAAAAGCCTATGAAAAAGGTACCAGGGGCATCTCATGGGGCCCCCTACTGACCCCGGGCCCTAGGGCAGTGCCCGAGTTTCCAAATGGTCAGTCCGCCTCTGCTTATACCCATTGTTGTGTTCCTCAAAACACTCTTGAACCATATTTGCAGTGTGTCAGGGTGCATTAGCTGTCTGAAAGAGGCCACTGCCATCAGGGAATACTTTTTTATCCCTGCTTTTAGAGTATTCCACAATAGAGATTCTTCTCTAATACAGTTCTAGGGGATTGATAGAATATTCACACACTGGAGGGGCTCCAATAGAGTTAGGGAGGTTTATAGGAAAGAAACACAATAGATTTACTTAATGGACACTGGGTTTTTTTTAACTAAAACTCGAGAGTGCTAAATCTGGTGCAACTCTGCATTGAAACCAGTCAACTTCCAGGATTTGGTCGGGGATGGGCCCAGAAGTGATGTCAGCGGCTGAACCTCAATGAATTTCGCACTACGCACATCCTCAGGAAGCTCCGTGGAATGCACACCGGCTCTGTGGATATGAGCGGAGGAGCAAGTAGAGGGTCCTGACAAATGAGCAGTCTGTTGTTGCCACTTTTTGGTACCTATTTTTAAGCTGAGAAGAGTTCCGAATATAGTGTCATCTGGAGCTTCTTTGATGGAACTACTATGCTTGGTCAACCTATATGAATTTATATGTCCACTCTATGAGGTGAGCGGCCATCCTTACCCATAGGTAGAGGAGCACTGTCATATTTAAAGTTTCAGCTTTTTCAGCACATTGCATATATTAAACACCCTTTCAAGCACAATTATTTGATTGAACTGTCACATTATTAATAAGGACTTTTGGTTATTATTTTCATAAATCATTATTTATATGAGTTAGCGCAACACTGTTGGTATATGTATTATTTACATATCTCTTTTCCATTACATGCTTGGTGGATTCACGGAGGAGAGAAAAGAGAAAATCCTTGTCCCACTATAGCGAGTTTCCAGGAGTGATTAACTTTTACCATGCTGAACGTTGATTAGAAAATCATACCTATGTGGTGAGTGTCTGTTTGGAGAGTGGTGAAGGCATTGAGAACTTCCTGCATTTTCTCAGAAGGAGTTTTGCACACAGATAATGCATAGTGAAATTTTGTCATGCACATTTTTTTGCAGGTGGTTTTTACTCTTTTTTTAGATGGTTACAGTGTATCACTTGATACTTCCAAAACATTTATTTTTTCACACTAATGGTTGTATTTAATTTGAAATACATTGATATTTGTAATTATTTTGACTATTAACTATATTGAACTTATTTTTTTCATATTTCTCACTTTTTTAGGGCATTATTAATAGCAAAAAGGGGTGTGGGAGGTAGAATGCATCAGGGAATACCACTTTAATCTTTTCTACTTTCAACACATAAACTTATTTATTTAATATTTCCCTACCAATTTTCAAATGCATTTGAATGAGATATTCACTTAACTGAGATATTCACTTAACTTGTCATGTCAGTGGTCATATGGCTGGTTAGTGTAGATACTTAAGCTGTCATACTTACGATAACTTGGATTTTATTTCTTACCGACATTTAGATTTATTTCAGATCTGCTTTATAAGGTATCCTTCACAGAGACATTGAATTCTACAGCAGCCTTAAAGGAAAAGTTCACCTTTCGCAACATGCTACAGCCAAATTCAGGGTGTAACATGTAACATGTTATGAATGGACTGGCCCACACTCCTCCCAGATCCTCGCTGTGACAGCTAGCGGAGGATCTTCTCCCTCCCCCACTAGCTGTCACAATTTAAAAAAACCCACAGTATTCTGTGAATGAGAACATTACTACTTACTAGAGCCTTTGATGCCTTCGGGTTGTAAATCTCAATGAACTAACACAGTGCTGTGGAGTGTCAAGGTAGTTCATTGAGTCTTCCTGTCAGTCAGAATCTGCTTGCCCATACATGATGTAGAGGCACACAAATACACTGACAGGTCTGTAGGAGACCTGCATGGCACCAGCAATCTGCTGATCACTGTCGCAATGCTTTGGAGACTCCAGAATAAAAAATATTAAATGCACATTTTTTACCTGCAAAAAAATGTGCATTTATTATTTTTTTTAAAAAGGTGAACTTATCCTTTAACATGCATTAACCACTTACCCTCCTGAGGATTTAACCCCCTTCTTGATCAGGCCATTTCTTGCATTACGGCGCTGAGTTACTTTAACTGACAATTGCACGGTCATGCAATGCTGCACCCAAATTAAATTTACGTCCTTTTTTCCCACAAATTGAGCTTTCTTTCAGTGGTATTTGATCGCCTTTGTGGTTTTTTTTGTGCTAGAAAAAAATAGACCAACAATTTTGAGAAAAAAACAATATTTTGGACTTTTTGCTATTAAACATGTCCAGTAAAAAAAAATGTAAAAAAATAACATTTCATCATAAATTTATGCCAAAATGTATTCTCTGTCATGTCTTTGCTAAAAAAAATCCCAATACTTGTAAATTAATTAGTTTACGTGAAAATTATAGCATTTACAAAGCCATCCAGAGCAGTGTGCCCGAGCCGACAGAGAGGAAGATTGTTAGTAAACAAACCAGTCTTCCTCCCCATCGTAGATGCTCGGTAATCACCAGTGCTGGTCGGTAATTTCCGGCTGGGACCCGGTGATTGACAGCCACGGCCTACCCTGAAATGCAAAATCACGTATATATATATACGTGATTTTGCGCACCCCTGCTGCCCTGTAGCAGTATATCTGCTATAGGGCAGTGGGGAAGTGGTTAACACACCTATGGCAATAATGAGTGTTTTGGTTGCGTTGCACAGGTGTTCATGTTGGGATAGGCAATGTGCTTGATTTTATACACCTGTGGCCATGGAGGTGATTGGAACACCTGAATCCAATGATTTGGAGGGGTGTCCCAATACTTTTGGCAATATAGTGTACCTGTTCACAGGAGGTGTATTTACAAGGTAAATTCAGAATTCAATAAATCACACCAGCTTTGTTGAATTAGATTGTTGAAAATCTATGTCTTGCATGGTTTGTTAGAAGGGTTCAAAGCGTATAATTAGCTTTACCAACATTTTGCACAGTCTGCACCTTTGATTAGTCATTGTGGAACTGAAAGTTCAACAGTACAGATGTGAGAGTATGCTACTGTTCCAATCTTAAGGTCAAAAACCAATATTTTAAATAAACTGGAATATAAAGGAAGAAGTATTGTTTTATTGCCAATTATTAGTTCACTCTGCAATAAAGAAATTTACTGGCATAGGGAATTTATCCTTAGACAGAGGGTCCTATATTTTAAGAAATATTCAGCTTTATACCTGGTTCACAAGGCCAACATGTTTAGATGAAATCCCCTGCCGCTGTTTCTTTAACCACTTGGCGACTGCACACCCGCAATGTACTGCGGCCGGGCGGCCACTGTATGCAAATCAATGTATCTGTAGGTCACTGCCTATTTCTAGTTTAAGGTGCGTGCATGTGTCAGCAAGCCAATAATTCATGGCCAGGACCTGCTGACTGGCTGTGTGTAGTCACAGCCAAGAGGTTTGTTTTGGTAAACAACACAGTACTCTGTACAGTGGGAGCGATCTGTCAATTTTTTAAATACAATCATTAGCAATTTTTTATTGAAATTTTGTGTCGAAAAAGGGATACAAGAAAAAAATCTGTCTTCAGCAATAAAAAGGTATATTCATAATGCCATGGGTTACACAACAAACAGCAGAATGCAGAGTACAATAGGAATTGTTATAAGCAGTCCCATGAACTATAAATAATATCAAGATGCAGCGCTCTTAATGAATAATATAGTGAGATAGTGACATATAATGCACAATATTATGCGCTAATAGGTGAACACATAAGTGGTGTCTTAATGAAGACACTGAGTGTGTACGTGTGGGTGGTATTATTTATGTTATAGGATTTCAGGGGTTAATCTTATGCAAGCTGCTTTCTATACTACATTTTAAAAGTGCTCACTTTACCATTTTTATTTTACTTTGTTAGTCCCATGTACAGTGGGGCAAAAAAGTATTTAGTCAGCCACCAATTGTGCAAATTCTCCTACTTAAAAAGATGAGAGAGGCCTGTAATTGGCATCATAGGTAGACCTCAACTATGAGAGACAAAATGAGAAAAAAAATCCAGACAATCACATTGGCTGATTTGGAAAGAATTTATTTGCAAATTATGGTGGAAAATAAGTATTTGGTCACCTACAAACAAGCAAGATTTCTGGCTCTCACAGACCTGCACCTTCTTCTTTAAGAGGCTCCTCTGTCCTGCACTCATTACCTGTATCAATGGCACCTGTTTGAACTTGTTATCAGTATAAAAGACACCTGTCCACAACCTCAAACAGTCACACTCCAAACTCCACTATGGTGAAGACCAAAGAGCTGTCGAAGGACACCAGAAACAAAATTGTAGACCTGCACTAGGCTGGGAAGACTGAATCTGCAATAGGCAAGCAGCTTGGTGTGAACAAATCAACTGTGGGAGCAATAATTAGAAAATGGAAGACATACAAGACCACTGATAATTTCCCTTGATCTGGGACTCCACGCAAGATCTCACCCCGTGGGGTCAAAATGATCACAAGAACGGTGAGCAAAAATCCCAGGACCACACGGGGGGACCTAGTGAATGACCTGCGGAGAGCTGGGACCAACGTAAAAAAAAACTACCATCAGTAACACACTATGCAGCGAGGGACTCAGATCCTGCAGTGCCAGACGTGTCCCCCTGCTTAAGCCAGTACATGACCGGGCCGTCTGAAGTTTGCTAGAGAGCATTTGGATGATCCAGAAGAGGATTGGGAGAATGTCATATGGTCAGATGAAACCAAAATAGAACTGTATTGTAGAAACACAACTCGTCGTGTTTGGAGGAGAGAGAATGCTGAGTTGCATCCAAAGAACACCATACCTACTGTGAAGCATGGGGGTGGCAACATCATGCTTTGGGGCTGTTTCTCCGCAAAGGGACCAGGACGACTGATCCATGTACAGGACAGAATGAATGGGGCCATGTGTCGTGAGATTTTGAGTGCAAACCTCCTTCCATCAGCAAGGGCATTGAAGATGAAACGTGGCTGGGTCTTCCAACATGACAATGATCCCAAACATACCTCCCGGGCAAGGAAGGAGTGGCTTCGTAAGAAGCATTTCAAGGTCCTGGAGTGGCCTAGCCAGTCTCCAGATCTCAACCCCATAGAAAACCTTTGGAGGGAGTTGAAAGTCTGTGTTGCCCAGCGACAGCCCCAAAACATCACTGCTCTAAAGGAAATCTGCATGGAGCAATAGGCCAACATACCAGCAACAGTGTGTGCCAACCTTGTGAAGACTTACAGGAAACATTTGACCTCTGTCATTGCCAACAAAGGATATATAACAAAGTATTGAGATGAAATTTTGATATTGACCAAATACTTATTTTCCACCATAATTTGCAAATAAATTCTTTCCAAATCAGCCAATGTGATTGTCTGGATTTTTTTTCTCATTTTGTCTCTCATAGTTGAGGTCTACCTATGATGCCAATTACAGGCCTCTCTCATCTTTTTAAGTGGGAGAACTTGCACAATTGATGGCTGACTAAATACTTTTTTGCCCCACTGTACTATACCATGTGTCATGTGTGAAACACAAAGTTCACAAGATCAGTACAAGTAAAGACATTAACATAGTAGACACTGCTATACTCCAGTCTTGGGTACAGTGGGAAAATAATAAACACAGGAGCGGCTCTCTGAGTATGGAAGACAGTAAAGGAGGAGGAGAGAACAATAGCTGGGAAAGGGGAAGAACAAAATGCAACAACAAAGCCTCAATGAAATACATGTGGTTCATTGGTCTAGCAATACTCACTCAGCATTATGAGAGCTAGAGGCGTGTGGATTATGAAACAGTAATAGAAATGTGTGCATCAGGTGTCCTACAATAGCAAAAAAATCCACCAACTAGATTAGATGTCCCTAAACTGCTGCTCTCTATCGCTGGTAATCTGAACCCATCTCTCTGCCATGACTTTGCTCACTTCCTCCTGCCAGTCCCACAGATTAATGCATCAGCTCTGTTTCCAGAATCTGGGAATAAGACTCTTTGCAGCATTCAAAAGGAAAGGTGTCACACTCTGCTGTATGATTTTATGGAGCTAGAGGTGGCATGAAAGAAGTAATGTAAAGGGATAAATTCAATGGGCTTGAGTGTAGTTTTGTGTATCCATGGAGAGATCGCCTACCAAAATTTTGGGATCCTAGAGAAATACCACCATGAATGGAGATATGTGCCCTCTTGGGGGCAACCTCTCCAACACCTAGGATCTTCTGGGAAAATGTGCGACAATCTCTTGGATGTTTCGTACCACAGTGGTAGGAATTTACAGGTCTCCTGTGTTTCAGTAATTATAGAGGAAACGTGAGATGGTTTTATAATTTTCTGTATTTGAGGTGGCATTAAACTAATTCCTAAATCTGATTCCAATTCTCTTATGAATACAGAAGGGAATGTGAATATGTCTCCAGTAAGAGTTTATACATTTGTGACAGGAGATGTTTGGAGTTGCCCTCTTTATGGCATCTAGATTCAAACTCAGTGAGAATTGAGTGCTCAAACTTTAGGGTGTAATTTTTGTAGGAAGTCATGGACTTGTCTTTGATGCCAAACATCCAGGGGGAACTCATACTCTATGGTATAAATTAATGTCTGGAAGACCCAGGCCACCATCCTCCTTGTGGATGAAGTAAACCAATCTAGGGTGTTAAACTTGCCTGATAAAGGATGTGAACAGTTTACGAATACGTCTAAGGAAGGTCTGAGATAGAGAAATGGGTTCTGTATATAAAAGGTAAAAAATTCTTGGGAGAATGTTCATTTTAGGCGTGTTAACTTGGCCTAGCCAGCTAAGGGCAAATTTGTGCCAAGACCTTAAGTCTCGGTCTATGGTCTGTAGTAGTTGCCCATAGCTATGGGAATAAAATAATTGAGTATCCTGGGAGATGCAAATTCCCAAATAGGGCAAGTCATGCAACTGCTAGAAAAATATGAAATGTGAAATGTGCCATCAGTTTTGCTTGGATAGTGACTGGGAGTATTTTTGATTTTCCAAAATTAATATGAAAATTGGACAACTGACCATATCTGTGCATCTCAGAAACCAAACTCGGTAGAGTGGTGATAGACTGTGAAACACAGAAAGTATATCATCGGCACATGCCAAACGTTTATGCTCTCTCGAGCCCACACAGACATCCCGCACATCCGTGTTTTGACTGAATTTTCTCAGGAAAGCTTCCAGAACTAAGGCAAGTAATAAAGGGGACAGTGGGCATCCCTCCCTAGTGCCATTACAGATCAGGAAGGGTTGGGAAAGGACACCATTAACCTTCACTCTAACTTCTGGCCTTGATATTGAAAAAGTGCTGAATTCCAGACCCTCATCTTTTCCCCTATTCCCAATATTTTCAGGGTCTCCTCCATGAACAACCAATCCACCCTGTCAAAAGCCTTTTCGGCATATGTAGCTAAAATAAGAGAAGGGAATTGGGAGGGGCCATGTCTAATCCAGTGGAGAATATTTAGCGCTTGGATGGTGTTATTGCAGGCCTCTCGCCCCACTATAAATCCCATTTGATCAGGATGGATTACTGAAGGAAGGTGATCCTGCAATCTAGTGGCCAGCAGTTTTGAGAAAATGTTGGTATTGGTATTTAAGAGGGATATGGTATGGTAGGTTTGGCACTTTCCCCGATTTTGCAAAGACCACTATGTGGGCCAGTAAAGCCTCTTTAGGGAGGGGGCTAGCCACAGAAATAGTACTAAAATAGGTACATAACAGTTCCAGCAGAGTCTGTAATGGAGTGATCATGGGACAAAAGTTTGTGTACATAACAGAGGCTTTGCTTTTACCACAAGGCCTGTGCTAAAAGACTCCCACATTTGTTTGCATGCTCATAAAACTTTTGAGCATAGTATCTAAACATGCAATTGCAAAGTGGCAAGAGTATGTTAAGAGCACCTGGCTGTCAGGGAAAGTGATAATGGCAGGGAACAGTTCCAGGGAAGTGGGGACAGGCTAGGGATTCACAACCCTTCACAGAAGCCTCCCCTTTGGAACTGCATTCTGCCCTCTAAAGACAAGCACTGTCTGTGCATCCTTACCTGCTGTATCTCTGCATTGAACTGAACTCTAAGTATTACTCTAAGCAGTTCTCTCCTGCTGGAGTTTGTAGTTGGCATTCTCTGCTCTGAATTTACCTGCAACCAGAAAAATGTGTCTTTACTGCCGCCGCATCACGCTGCACCTACTTACAACAGCCTTGAATAGCATTCATCAAATTTTACAGATTTCACTCGATGAATGTCTGAATAAAGTACATTCTATGCCAATATATTATTAATATAAATGTGCATTGTTACCATCAAAAAGAATTGAACTGCTGACTTACACATTTTACTCTGTCCGTATTATCAAATTAGAGTGAGAGTGAAGAAAAAGCACCAAGTAGGCATCTGTTTGAATATTGATATCGGTGTAAAATAACTTTTGATACGTAACACTTCCACTATGCTGCTGCCAACATTTTCTATCCTGGTGCCTTCATTTGCCTTTCATCACAGCTGTGCATTCAGTTAGCTGAACACAAAAAGGATAAAGTTATGTTTATATTTAGAAATAAGGAAAACATTTTATTTTACCATCAGTAATATATTTGCTTTTTTTGCCATACTTTTTTGTAACTTTTGTTCCTTATAAAAAAAGACATGCTCTATATTTTGTATTTCAATAGTGTTTATTAGTTTTAAGCAGTATAAAACAGAGGCGACAAAACATGCCCCCACAGGGGCTATCAATTGCACCGATAAGATAAAAAACATAATAATAAAAGAAAAACAGTGCTCTAACTTCAACAAGGCAGAAGGTACGCCCACGCAGGGGCTATCAATGGCACATAGGTTACAATGACGGTAATGAAGTTCTAACTGCAATTAAAGGCAACTGTCAATTATCACCCAAAAAAACTAACAGAAATGGAAAGAAAGAAAGAGAAGAGAAATAAGAGGAGAGAAAAAGAAAAAAAAGAGAAGAGGGGGCAGAGATCCAGGAGCGCCACCATCAAACGCCAGTGCCTAACGCCAGTACATCCCCATACTAGCCAAAGGAAGCGTGGGAAAGGCATATTGCAACCATGGTTCCCATATTTTCGAGAATTTACATTGGGAGTCGTTGCATATGCTCGACATCTGCTCATTAAGCATCATATTGGTCATACGATCCCGCACCCCCTGAAAAGGGACAAACGGACTCTTCCAGGCCTGAGCAATTGTTCTGGTGGCCGACAGAAACAAATAGGATGCCAGCTTCTGCCGATGAGCAAAGAGACCCGGTATGGGGCAATGAAGCAAGGCATACCGAGCATCCCGGCGTATGGATAGATAAAACAACGTGAAAAGGAGGCCAAATACACGAGACCAAAAACGGACCAGTCTCGGGCATGACCACCAGATATGCAAGACATCGCCACGATGGCCACAACCCCGGAAACATAGATCACTACAAGCGGGATTAGCCTGGGCCAAACAAGCCGGAACCCAATACCAACGAAACAATACCTTATAGGCTGCCTCCAGCGTGGTGGTATTGAATGAGCATTTAGCTATGAGTGACCAGGCCCTATTCCAGTCCTCCGGATCCACATCCACCCCCAGGTCACGCTCCCACTGAACAACATATGAAAGAGAAGTATGCGACGGGCGTCTGTTCAAGGCTACATAAAGAAGGGAGATAAGGCCTGGGGCGCCCGGGCGCTGCTGACAAAGCTGTTCAAAGGCCGATTTCTGGTATGGAAAAGAAGAAGTGCCCCGCAGCGAGAGTAGCCAGTGCCGCAATTGAAGGTATCGAAAAAATTCCGCTGGGGGAACATCCCGGGACTCCCGAAGAAGATCCCAGGTAGGGAAGGACCGAGAAACCAAAAAGTGTCGTACCTGCGAAAACCCATGAGCCACCCACCAAGAGAACGCCCTTGGGTGATCTAAACCCGGTGGGAAAAGAGGGTTGTTAACAATTGGAAGCAAAGGCAGAAAGGGTGACATCAGGCCACTGGAATAACGTACCGAGTCCCAGACTCGTAAGCCATGGAGCAACATCGGGCTCAGCGATATAGGGCGCAGGGCAGGGGGAAGCCATAGAAGCGCCGACGGTTGGATAGGGGCACAGTTAGGTAGCTCCAGCAAGACCCAGAAAGGGACGTCAGAGGAAGCGTGCAACATAGACAGCGGGGCAATCTGGCTCGCCTGGTAATACTTAGTTACATTGGGCACCCCAAGGCCACCCTGAAGTCTATGAGCAAAGAGCGTATTTCTAGATACTCTGGGGTGCTTATTGGCCCAGATGAAACGCATAAGCTTCGCCTGAAGCAACCGAAGGAAATGAGGGGGAACCCGCACCGGGAGAGTACGAAAATAATATAACAATTTCGGCAGGACGGTCATTTTCACCGAATGAACCCGCCCTATCCAAGACAGGTGCGGAAATTGCCAGGAATGCAGAAGAGAAGATAAAGAACTAAGCAATGGGTAATAATTCGCAGCAAAGAGGGAGTCATAGGTGGGGGTCAAGCGGATGCCCAAATATTCAAGAGAGGAGGAAGCCCATTTATAAGGGAAGTAGGATTGAAGGCGTAAAACCAAATCGGAATCCAAAGTAATATTAAGAGCGACAGTCTTATCCAAGTTAATACGGAGACCCGAAATCAAAGAGAAGCGCTCAAGAACCTGTTGCAGATTAGGAAGCGTCGTCAGAGGCTTAGTAAGAGTCAAGAGGCCATCGTCCGCAAAAAGATTCAGCTTAAACTCCTGTCCCGCGTATGAAACCCCCGATATATTGCAATCGGTCCGGAGCGCTAAAGCCAGCGGCTCAAGCGCCAGTATAAAAAGCGCCGGGGACAAAGGGCAGCCCTGTCTCGTCCCTCGCCCAATAGGAAAGGGGTTCGAGAAATACCCAGCATATTTAACGGAGGCCGAAGGAGACGAATACAAGGCTTGAATCCAAGAAAGGATAGAATCCCCGAAACCCCAACGAGACAGCACAAACCGCAGATATTCCCAGGATAGAGAGTCAAAAGCTTTATATATGTCTAAGGACAGTAAGAATCCCGGGATTTTCCGCTGTTGCAGAAGATATATAAAATGGACCACCTTACGAACGTTATCACCCGCCTGCCTCCCAGGGATAAACCCCACTTGGTCCCTGTGGACCAGGCTACGCAAATAGTTATTGATGCGAGAGCTAAGAATCTTGCCCAATATCTTCAGGTCTTCATTAAGAAGAGAAATGGGCCGAAAGGCTTGCGGTTCCTGTACATCCTCGTTCGTCTTAGGAATCATGGCTATATGTGCTCTAAGCACGTCCGGGGAGGGCAAGGAGCCCTGTCGTAACTCATTGAAATAGTCAGCCAAGAAGGGCGCCAACAGGACCGAGAATTTCTTATAATAGAGACCGGAGTAGCCATCAGGACCTGGGGCCGCGGTGGACCTCAAAGATTTGATGGCTTGGAGCACTTCCGGTACGGTAACACAGGCATTGAGGGCCACCTGTGCTGCCTCGGATAATCCCGGAAGACGAAGATCTTGAAAAAATGCCTCTGCCTGAGCCACAGGGAAGGGATCAGGCGTAGTGTAAAGGCGCGAAAGGAAGTCCGAAAATCGGGAAACAATCTGCCGAGGATTAGAAGTACATCCACCTGTGGGAAGTCGCAGTCGGATTGGTTTATGGGGTTTCCCCACGGAATTGAGCTTCCTAGCCAGCATCGGGCCCGGTTTATTAGCACAGGAATAAAATTTGTGTTTGGTCCAACGCAGAGCCCGTTCCGCCTCTGAAGAGGCAAGTAAGTCTAATTCGGTCGCCAGAGCGTCCCGAGCGCGTTTATGGGCTGCGGATGGAGACGACTTCCAGCGCGCATCCGCAGAAGCCAGGAGAGAATGAAGCTCCAAAAGTCGGCGCTCCCGCTCCCGCTTCCGGACCGCCGCCAGCTGTATAACATGACCCCGCACCGTGGCCTTATGCGCCTCCCATAGGGGCACTGCCGAGGAGACCGATCCCGAGTTTTCCGTGAAGTATGTACGTAAGAAAAATTCTATTTGTTGGCAGGTAGCCTGAGTGGTCAATAAAGAATCGTTGATGCGCCAATGAAAAGGGCGCCGTTCTGACCCAGAGAGGGCAAGGAGAAGTAGCAAGGGATCGTGATCCGACCAAGGTGAGGAGGGAATAGTTATCCGCCTGACCAAGGGAAGCTGCTGAACCGGCATAAATATATGATCAATTCTACAAAAACTATCATGAGGACTGGAATAAAATGTAAAATCGCGTTCAGTTGGGTGAAGCTCCCTCCAGACGTCCGCTAGCCCCGCTGTCCGCAAAAGAGAGCGCATACGTTCCTCCAGCACCAAGTCATGGGAAGGGGCCGCCCCCCGTGCACAGCGCCTATCCAACGTGGAATCCAAAGTAACATTTGAATCCCCCAAAACAAGAATGAGACCCTTGGAGTGTCAGGAAACAATGGTGCAAAGATGCGAAAAGAATTTATCCTGAAAACGATTGGGTGCGTAGTAAGAGACAAAAGTAACCTCCTGGTCCCAGAGAGTGCCCTCCAAAAGCAAATACCTGCCCGTGGGGTCCGCTATATTCCGAGCACAGACAAAGGGAAGATTGCGTTTAAAAGCTATCAGTACACCCCGACGCTTCTCAGGAGCCGAGGCCGTGTAAAAGGTGGGATAGTGAGGTGAAAGATAACGCGGAGCGGAGGACTGCGAAAACCTGGTCTCTTGTAAACATACCACGTCAATTTGTTGCTATTTAAGGTGATGAAAGACTTTAGCCCGCTTCTGAGGCAAATTGAAGCCTTGAACATTCTGCGAGTGTATTTTCAAAAGGGGCGAGGCCATGGCGATATCAACGCAACACGCTCGGCAGAAAAACCCATAAAGCAGCTAGCAAGTTCCGCTTCCAATAGCGAGCGGACCGTGGCGTCCTGGAACCCTGCAGAAAACAAAAACAAAAAAAAAACCAAAGGAGAAAAAAGACAAAGAAAGAAAAAAGGAAAAAGACACAAAAAGTATATACAATAGTGCAATTGTGTCACGCCAATGGTGACGCGCATCCTACAAAAGGAAGGATACCAGTTAGGGGTGGCTCTACCACCGGACACATGGCTGCAAATGAAAACATCAGAAACTAAAGCCCCCAGGGGGCAAAAGGGCAATAAGGCAACAAACATAATCGAACGGGGTCCGAAGCTATAAAACTAAGGGTCCCAGGAGCGAGGCCTCCATGATGACCTCCCATAAAAACCCAAAGAACCTTGGGGCCAACCCCCTCCCACCCAGCCGGGCCCGCCAGATCAACCTCCCACCCCGAAGCCCGAGGGAACCCTCACCCCATGCTACCAACGGAAACCAAAATACCCTCACCCAGGCCCAAGATAGGTTGCGGCAGCGGAAAGTCATAAGTCTTGAGTCCGCGAGGGGACCCCCTCCCACCCAACCAGGGAAGGAACCCAAGGGGGTAAACCAGATCAGTCCCAACCCGGAATGCTGACAAACCGGTGGAGCCCCAAGGGCCAAACTCACGGTCCCGCCAGAGAAGTCCATCGCTGAGATGACACACGGGAAGTCCAAGACACATCCTCAGCCCGAAGAAGAACAAGAAGGACTTGATCGCGAAGGGGTCTGGGGGAGAGCCCTCTTCCTATCGGACGACCGCTCCCAGGTGCGGCCCGGAGGAAGCGGCCGTGCCGGAGATCCTGATGAATGAGCCGGGCTCCGATCCGCAGAATCAGGCGAAAGAAGGCGCAAGGACTCCAGCAGAGAATGGGCCTCCTCCGGCGTAGCCACAGAGTGACTGCGGCCCTGGTAGGTGAAGGTGAGGCGAAACGGGAAGCCCCAGGCGTATTTAATACGGTGTTTCACCAGGACCGAAGTGAAGGGCTTCAACTGGCGGCGCTTCTGAAGAGTGGTCTGGGAGAGGTCCGTAAAGAGCTGGTAGTGATGCCCCTGGAAGCTGAGGTCAGGGTTGTTCCTAGCCGCCAAGAGGATAGTTTCCTTAGTGCGGTAATACGTAAACTTGATGATAATGTCCCTGGGGGGCCCCTCCGGTCGTCTGAGGCCCAATGCACGATGTATGCGGTCAAATTCAAGCCGGTCTATGGGAATAGCGGGTGTCAGCTCCTGGAACAGAGCAGTAGCAGTAGAAGTAAGATCTGCGACCGTTTCCGGGATACCCCTTAACCGCAGATTGCCACGGCGGGAACGGTTTTCGAAATCCTCAAGCCATAGTAGCGTGTCCGCCAATTCTTTCTTGAGGTCGCACAGATCCTGTTCGTGATTTTCCATGACCGTGACTGCCGCGTCCATCTTATCTTCAAGGTCGTTCGTCCGATTGCCCAACTCCCGAATTTCCCGCGAAAGACGATCGGCCAGCTTGGAGGTAGCGGAGGACAACTCGGACTGCAACATGCACTTAAAGCGGCGTAGGAGCTCAGCATCCCGCAGGGATGGGATCGGAGACTGCAGGGATGGCTCTGGTGCCAGGTCCTCCCCACTGCCAGGGTCCGACCCACCCAGGGATGGTGACAGCGAGGGACCCAAAATTGCGTCTGGGGCTCTATCTGAGGTCCCCGGCGGGAGCCGCGAATCTGCGGCCGGGGTCTTGGAAGTGTCTGGCGGCTGGCCAAAAATCGAGGCCGCGGCTTCAGCCGCGATCTCCGGCGGGTAGTCTTGGCCAATTTGTAGACATTTTGCCAAGGCACCCCGGAAGAAAACTCAAGGCTGCTCTAGAGCAGTGTAGAGGTGTTCTCTGGAATGATGAATCACACTTCTCTGTCTGGCAATCCAATGGACATGTCTGGGTTTGAAGGTTGCCAGGAGAACGGTTCTTGCTTGACTGCATTGTGCCAAGTGTAAAGTTTAGTGGAGGGGGATTATGGTGTGGGGTTGTTTTTCAGGGGTTGGGCTTGGTCCCTTAGTTCCAGTGAAGGAAACTCTTAAGGCATCAGTATTCCAAGACAATTTCATGCTCCCAACTTTTTGGGAACAGTTTGGGGATGGCCCCTTTCTGTTCCAATATGACTGCGCACCAGTGCACAAAGCAAGGTCCATAAAGATATGGATGAGTGAGTTTGTGGTAGAGGAACTTGACTGACCTTTCCCAGGGTCCTGACCTCAACCCATTAGAACATCTTTGAGATGAATTTGAGCAGAGACTGCGAGCCAGGCCTTCTCGTTAGCAGCCAGCAGTCATTCCTGTGAACATTCAGCGCATGGAACGCCTGATCCTGGATAATTGACACATAACCTGTTATGAAATTGGATCCCTAAAAGAGTTCCTCAAGCGTCAGCATTTCAACACTGCTGACAAAGTGAAGTAGGCTGTCCTGGATGGTTCAGGCATACTGACAAATCTTTCTATGCCAAAGCTTTCCAGACATTGGGTAAACGCTGGGATAAGTGTATAACTGTAGCAGGGGAGTATATATATATATATATATATATATATATATACTGCAAAAAACAGTGAACACAACCAGATAAAATAAATCAATTGTATTGAGACTTCCAGAGCTTAAAGTAGACTTTACTCTAAAAGGCAAGATTTGCTAACTAGATGGGGGCATTCTTCCCTCTTCCGTATAACAGTAGTACATAAATATACCCATGGACACAAAAATTTGAATATATAGGCTTACAGTATATATACTGCATATTTTGCCAGGAGGATAGTGACATCATCCTCTGCAGTGTGGTAGACAGTGATTAGGTAAGTATGTATTATAACTTTTATTATACATTTTGGTACTACTATTATACATATGATTTAGAAAGGGGTTGGCCCCCTGATCTAATAAGTAAACTTTGCATGAGTGGTCACTTATAAATTTAGATTTCTTACAGATGTAATAATAATAATATTTTTTTTAAATCTTACCAAGTTCCCTTTCATGCAAAAGCACAGAACAATTAAACGTAAATTCTTCTTCAAGATAATTTTCATTATAGTTTTGCCTAGCTTCTCAGGAGGTACTGAAGATACAATCTTTTGTCTGGCAGAATTTAATACATGGTTTCAAGTACAATTTATACAACTGACCCATTTGATTAAAGAGGTATTTCAAATTTAAGAATGTAATATATATGTAAATGAGTGCTTACTTGCATAGTTACACTGAAGCAAAATAGTTACATTTAGCTGACAAAGAAGACATACCTGTTCAATGACTCTAGCCCTCTTCCTGGGATTCATCTGGGTAGAGCTCTTTCTTTGTATTAAGTTGGCCATAGATGGGTAGAATTTTTAATGAAAATCCCAGGAAAAGAAGGTTCTAAGAAAGTTTGTTTTTCTCATCATTAGTGGGTCAAATCAATTTTCGTTTTCGACCTTAGAGACGAGAACATTTGAAGAAGTTTGAAAAATGTTTCTTTAATGAACACATTTCTAACAGTGCATGTGGTTTTTGTTTGGTAAAGTCCATTAATTCCGAAATCAAATGTTAAAAGCAAATAAAATCTTGAACGACAAACAAATGTTCTCAGAATTTTCTGACGTAGTTTCCTAAGGCTTTTTAAAAAAAATTTCATTTAAAATTCTATTCATCTGGCCAGCTTGTGTTCTTGGTTTCTTTGCAACCAAGACACCCTTGCATAAAGTTTTTATGCCTGCCCTTTGTGAAAGTTTCCTCTTGCATGGCAAAATAGGTTCTAGTTTCTGTATTAATGTGCTGGAGCCATTACTAATCTTATTTTGGGTCAGTTTTTTCCCTTACAAAGTTGCTGCAGAAATTGCTAATACCGCATAAAGTAAATCACTGCTCTGATTTTATATACCGTACCTAGTTATATCTCTATGGTTTTTATTATCCCTATCTTTTAAAAAGGGAGCTAGCGTAAATCTGTTCATGACTCTTGCTGCATCCTCTCTGTGAGTCCACTACAGCCTTGTTCATATATATTGAAGTTGAGAACCGGCAAGTAAACCTATAAAAATCAATGGGAGGTAAGCTCATTACACTTACCTCTGTCCTTTTATTTCCTTGACAATTCTTTTAAATTATTTTCTAGTGAATTCAATGTGAGTGAACATTCTGCCTCTGGAAAATTGAAGTTATTCATAAATAGCATTAGTAAATGAACAGAAGAACTTTATTGTTGCCATTAGAAACCATTTAACCACTTCCCGCCTGAAGGATGTACCTATAGTGGTTATATCATACTGGTTACATTGGGGGCTATGGCTACAGCTGCAGTCATGACCCCGATAGCAATGTTTTCTGCCAGCAATGCTGTATAATCTAAAAGAGATGCTAGCACTTGTGTAAAAGCATGTACTCTATGGTCTGTAAGAGGCATTATTAACCATACCTTTGCTGATGATTTATCCTGTTATGGTTATAAATATTTTAGCATTACTAACATCCTTAAATTGCATGTAAAGGCAAAAGTTTTTGTTTTAGTTTATTGAGTGTTGAGGGTTTAGAACCCTTGTTGAGATGTTAATACTGTTTGTTTCCCTGCTAGGGAGATTCATGGTCTTTATAAGCGTATATTTCCCACATTTTGGTGACAGTTTCTCAACAGCAGTCAAAGTAAAGGGAAATGTTCTTAGCACAAAAAAAAGACAAAAACAGAGGAGAAATAACCATTCTCTTCTCTTTCCATAATAGAATAGAAAAAAATGTTTTGGCTGTATATATACTCAGATTGTCTAGAATGTGTTGGCTCTTGCTTTGATAAATTTGTAAGTGCTTATGTCAGCAGAACTTCAGGGAGAAAAGCAGAAGTCCTGGAGATGGGTATTTCCCTGTCATCTGTTACAATACAAAAAAAAATGTTTTATGCACATACAGGAACACATACAAACTGGAGTGATTATGTCATTACCATTGCAGGTAACACAAAATATTAATTATCATTTGCAGCTTACTGATTACAGTCTAATTTTTATATTTGCAACTAACCCTGCATTCTGAAACTCTATCAGGAATAAGATATAACCAGTTTAGATTAATGTAAGTTTTACTATGCAGCCCTGAAAATTATAATTGTGTAATTAAAATGTTTGCAGTGTTCAGAAACATTTGTTATCACTGTTATAATGAAGATAAAGTAACTTGTCAGTGTGTAAATCAGTTATTTTTACACGTCTATGATACACTGAGAAAAATGGGTTGTCTGACAGATGGAGCCAGATGGCATATTGCAGGGACGCATTAACAAGGGAAATCTAGACGTCCGATCATTCTTTTTTATTTAAATGAATGTTTACATTAAAAAGATGCTCCCAAAATATTTATATTTACAACTTTTAGAGACTACAAACATAACTGTTACTTATTACAGATCTTGTTGCCTCTGTAATTATAAAGGTTACATGCAGAAGCAGTTGAATATTGTAACTGTCACTTGTTACAATATCATTATGGTTATTAAAAGTTATTGTGAGCTCCAATATTGCATTAACAATATTCCAACATACAGTTTAGTGGAAAAGGTATATGTACGCAAATAATTATGCAGGGCTGGATACACTGAATTGAGTGTGTATGTGGGGTGGGTCGGAGGGAGGGGGGGGGGATATCTTCAGTTACTAATAGATTTATGTTACCTGCCATAACGTCCTGCTGATTTTGGAAAAACTATAGGACAAATGTAAGGTCTAGGGGTACTTTTCTGTTTTCAGCAGACAATTTTTTTTTTTAACGCTGATTTTTCAGCCCAGCAGAACGTTGTTCCCCAGAGAAAGGGCTAGCTCTGCATGAGCAAATAGCATACCCATATAATCAGGGCAAAAGTGAGTGTGACTCCCGCGGGGTAAGAAATCTGTCCAAAATCAGAGTTGGGTTGATTTACTAAAACAATAAGGCTGTGTGTTTGCAAAGGAACATTTCAATTTCCAAGGGAACTTTCTGTTTAGCTTAGGGAATGTGGTGAAGAGTCAGTTAGCAAAGAATACCCAATCATGTGCAAGATAAATAAAACCACATTATTTTTGTTTGCACATGACTGGATAAAGGAAGTCAGAGAGTTTGCTAAACTAAGGAAAAATTCCTTGCAAAGTGACCAGCATATTTTCCTTTAGTAACTCAACTCCCAATGTTTCCATGGGAACAATTGCATTTTGGTGATGATGGCTAGCATACCTATTCTAATAAAGAAAAGTAATATTCATCTAAAAGTGCTAATACAAAGATATTTCTCTACAAAACATACATGCTTGTATCCTATGACAGCACATAAGCAAATACCTACATGAACTCATTTACTGTATATCTTCACTGATATTTCAGTTTTGCATGGTAGTTAGCAGCTTGAAGGATTTGTTTCTTATATTATTTGGGAACAACAGTGGCTAAATATCCAACAATTCCACCTACTGTTGCAGCTATTACAAAGCCAAAGAATGACATAATGATTCTTTGATATATTCTTCATGACAAGAAATAAAATAATAATTGAGAAATCCATGTGTAGGAGAGTTACACCTTTGTTATGGCACATTGGGGTTTATTTACTAAAGCTGGAGAGTGAAAAATAAGGATCACTTCTGCATAGAAACCAATCAGCTTCCTGCCCAGGCAGGTGCAAAAAGAAAAAAACTGACCCCTGTAATCATGACTAGGTCATAAAAAAATATCAAGACATCTTTAAATGTCAATGAATCCATGTAAACACACCAGGTGGTCAAAATATTAATATTAGCAGTATATCATAGAGTCAGATGGTCAATTTCTCCATGGGAGGAGGAATTGCCCAGTAAGCCATTCTTGTATCATAGTAATATACAGTATGTGGTCTTCCAATGTCCGGGGATAACTGTCCTGGGGGCTAAAAAAAAAGAAGCACAAAAAGATATTTTTGCTGTAGAGATGGAGCCTGAGAATACAGAGAGAAAGACTGTTTTGGTGCTATTTCTGGATATCTGAGCCCATCTCTGCTTTATTTAATCAGACCACAAGACCATCACACATGTAGCATAGTCCTGTGCCCTCTCACAGCATCAACAATGATCTTATGCCGAAGGAAAATCCTTTAAATATTGTAGGCACACCTAAACCAGTGTTTCAGAATCTTATAACATTGTTTTTGAGCTCGGGAAGTTATGCATTCCTTGTGACCCAGAGTGAATGTCATTAGGAGATTCCTGCACCTGTTTACCCAGTCCCCTTTCCAATGCCCTGTCCCAAAAATTGGGTTCATAGGGCCAATATAGGGGGAAATTGCCAAATATTTCATCATATCATTCTAAATCCATAGTACATGAGGGATATTGATAGGGAAAAGGGATAGTGGGGATCAGCCTTGGGTGAACCCAAGGAAAAGAAGGAAAAGGAAAGGTGAAACTGTTTGTCTCTGGTACAACAAAAACTCACTTACAATATTTGGCAGAACACATCAACCTCTGCCTCTTAATTAGGAGCAGCATTGTCAGCCTGCTATGCATGCTTCTTCAGCTGGCCATTGGGCTGCCTATAGAGTCCAACAGCCAACTGAAGAAGCATGCACTGATATTTTTGAAGTACTTATTATATTTTTGGTGCGGTATAGGGATGATTGGCCCAAAACTAAGTTCAGAATGAATTTTGGCTGTCCACATGTTTGTATAAAATCAAAAATTTGAAAGAAGGAATTGTTCTGCTGAATTACCATACGCATTGCAAACAATTGCCACAACCATGATGCTTTTGTCCAAAAGTCACAGCCTACACTTTATAAAATGGAACAATCTTAGAAGCCCTTTGTCACTGTGTGAAAGCTTAGTGTGAGGGATACCTGACAGTATTGCAGGGAAAGAGTTTGCAGTATAGTGTTCTACATCCTCACAATGCCATTTATTATAATTAATGCTGTATATTGCCAATGATACTTTGCAGTGAATTACAGTTTGTGTGGCTAGGAAGAGGGGCATGTAAGCCATCCAGCATCTGGCAGGAGTTTTTTCAGCTCTTCAGCAGCAGGCCCGTAGATGATTGACCTTATGCCATCTTTTACCAGGAAAGGTCATGTGTAACAACACCAACCCACTTTAGTGGGTAAGGTTCACATACATGCCTTGCCTGACATCCTCAACCTTATGGATAGATATCCTGGCTTACAGGATCTTGTGAGGGAAGCCAGAAAATTGTATAGCCATTTCTGAATGTAATACCCAACTAGGCATGGCTGGGTAAGATCCAGGTTGAGCTCCATCTACATGGAATCTGCCTGATATGTGATGTGCTCAGCTGGTGAAACTCTACCTTGGCCATGTTGCAGCAGCTGCACATGTGTCAGTGGGCTAGAAATAAGTAACTGTGCAAGTATGACATGGAAATAGGCTCACAGGAACTGAGGTTCTTCTTCCCATGTCAGTGTCTCCTCATACAGAATGCATGTGCCATATTGTCACTGTTTGAGGAGGCAACCAGAATAGTGAGTAGAGATGAGCGAAGTATTCAAAAATTCGATTCGACTGATTCGGCGAATTCGTGGAAAAATTTCGATTCGAGTCGAATATATTCGCTGTGAATTTAACTTAAAAAAGGGTGTTTCTAGGCTTCAGAGAGACTTAATATTAGTGCAGAACACTGTACCTTTAATTTAAATGCCCTTGGAGTCTGCTGGGGAAGAGAAATAATACTGTCAGTCAGTATGACATGCAGATGAGTGCCGTCGATCTTAGAATCACCGCACACTTCACTCATTTGGGCAGTCACGGGGCCAAAACCAGAGTGTGGAGCCACAGTGTGGCGGTGGAGGCAGCAGCAATGGGAGGCCATACAGCACCCTATGACAAAAATGGAAACCACCAGCAGTGTGAGGAGACCTGAAAGTGGCACATGGCAGAGTGTGGCGATAGAGACAGCAGCAATGGGAGACCGTACAGGGACCCATGACACACTCTGGACCTGGCAGCAGAATGAGGAGGCGGTACAGGGGCCCATGACAGATTACGGGCCTGGCAGCAGCATGAGGAGTCGGTACGGGGGCCCATGGCAGATTACGGGCCTGGCAGCAGCAATGGGAGGCCGTACAGGGACCCATGATACACTCTGGACCTGGCAGCAGCATGGGGAGGCGGTACAGGGGCCCATGACAGATTACGGGCCTGGCAGCAGCATGAGGAGTCGGTACGGGGGCCCATGACACACTCTGGACCTGGCAGCAGCATGAGGAGGCGGTACAGGGGCGCATGACAGATTACGAGCCTGGCAGCAGCAACTTGGACAGGAGGACGTTCAGCTTCTGCACCGTCGGGTGCGTGCTCGCAAACTGTTGTCTCTTGGAAACGGATTCCAAGAAAGACTGCTGACGGAATCCGTGAAGAGGAGTAGCAGGAGAAGGAGCATCTGAACGAGCGGAATATGCCAACAAGCGACAACAGGGGCCCATGACAGATTACGGGCCTGGCAGCAGCATGAGGAGTCGGTACGGGGGCCCATGGCAGATTAGGGGCCTGGCAGCAGCTATGGGAGGCCCGTAATCTGCCAGCACCCTATGACAAAAAATGGAACCCACCAGCAGTGTGAGGAGACCTGAAAGTGGCACATGGCAGAGTGTGGCGATGGAGACAGCAGCAATGGGAGGCCGTACAGGGACCCATGAGAGACTCTGGACCTGGCAGCAGCATGAGGAGGCGGTATAGGGGCCCATGGCAGATTAGGGGCCTGGCAGCAGCTATGGGAGGCCCGTAATCTGCCAGCACCCTATGACAAAAAATGGAACACACCAGCAGTGTGAGGAGACCTGAAAGTGGCACATGTTTGGGGCATGATTCATGGCGGATTTAGTCAGTTGTGTCAGGAACTGGTGGTTTGAAATCCAGACTAATCCACGCCTGATTCATTTTCACAAACGTGAGTCTCTCCACACTTTGGGTGGACAGTCGTGTCCTCCGCGGAGTTGCAATACCTCCTGTCGCACTAAACACGCGCTCCGATGCCACGCTACTGGCCGGGCATGACAGCCTTTCAAGGGCAAATTCAGCTAGTTGGGGCCAAAGGTCAAGTTTCGTTGCCCAGTAGTCAAGGGGATTGTCTACCTCGGTTGGCAGGGTGCTGTCCAAGTAGGCCTAAGCCTGTTGTTTGAGGTCCTGCTCCAGGTCCACCTGATGCTGCTGCTGCTGCTGCTGCGGCTGGTTAGTAGTTTCCTCACTGCGCTGGTGAAGAAAGCTACTCATCATCGACTGCAGACTGAGGCAGCCGCTGCTGGTGGAGCTGCCACTGCTCCTACCACCCCACCCCTCCCCTGCTGCCATGGCAGCGGAACGCGAGCGCACAGGGCCCACAGTGTCTGAGGATGGACGTTGGCGCAGACAGGCAGAGACCAGCTGACTACATAGGTGGTTTTTATAGTACGTTATTTTGGCCTCCCTCTCAGCAGGTGTGAAAAAGGCCACCATTTTTGAACGGTAGCGAGGGTCCAACAAGGTGGACAGCCAAAAGTCATCACTCTGTCTGATGGTTATTATTCGGCTGTCGCTACGCAAGCAAGCGAGCATGCTATGGGCCATTTGTGCCAAGAAATGCGAGGGACTCCCTGCCTCCATCTCCACAGCATACTGCCACGGTGTGTCTGGGTCCTCTGTCTCCTCTTCCTCCTCCTCTACCAGATGCTCCTGCTCCTCCACTCCTGTCCGCTGAGTGGAAAAACCACCCATTTCACTCAATAATTCCTGAGCACCAATGTCCTCCTCTACCTCCTCCTCTTCTTCCTGTCCTGCCCCCACAGGGGTCATGTGGCGTTGAGATCTGTGCGCCACGTCTACCGCACCCTGACCAGCCATTGTTAACAGCATTTGTTCCAGGACGTGCAACAGAGGAATGACGTCGTTCATCCCATAGTCCTGCCGACTCACGAATAGCGTGGCCTCCTCAAAGGGCCTGAGCAAGCGCAGGTGTCACGCATGAGCTGCCAATGGCTGACATCTAAGTTACACAGGGAGTACCTTTATCCGCTTTTAACATCAGGAAATCTGTGATGGCCGTTTGCTGTTCGTAAAGGCGGTCTAACATATGTAGGGTTGAATTCCACCTTGTTGCAACGTCACAGCATGAGGAGTCGGTATAGGGGCCCATGGCAGATTAGGGGCCTGGCAGCAGCTATGGGGGGCCCGTAATCTGCCAGCACCCTATGTCAAAAAATGGAAAACACCAGCATTGTGAGGAGACCTGAAAGTGGCACATGGCAGAGTGTGGCGATGGAGACAGCAGCAATGGGAGGCCGTACAGGGACCCATGAGAGACTCTGGACCTGGCAGCAGCATGAGGAGGCGGTATATAGGGGCCTATGGCAGATTAGGGGCCTGGCAGCAGCTATAGGAGGCCCGTAATCTGCCAGCACCCTATGTCAAAAAATTCAACACACCAGCAGTGTGTGAGGAGACCTGAAAGTGGCACATGGCAGAGTGTGGCGATGGAGACAGCAGCAATGGGAGGCCGTACAGGGACCCATGACAGACTCTGGACTTGGCAGCAGCATGAGGACGCGGTATATAGGGGCCTATGGCAGATTAGGGGCCTGGCAGCAGCTATAGGAGGCCCGTAATCTGCCAGCACCCTATGTCAAAAAATTCAACACACCAGCAGTGTGAGGAGACCTGAAAGTGGCACATGGCAGAGTGTGGCGATGGAGACAGCAGCAATGGGAGGCCGTACAGGGACCCATGACAGACTCTGGACTTGGCAGCAGCATGAGGAGGCGGTATATAGGGGCCTATGGCAGATTAGGGGCCT
The DNA here is from genome assembly GCF_062004578.1 of Staurois parvus. NCBI lineage: Eukaryota > Metazoa > Chordata > Amphibia > Anura > Ranidae > Staurois > Staurois parvus. Next base: position 12,684,121 of record NW_028318039.1, on the reverse strand, counting down.
GGCAGCAGCTATAGGAGGCCCGTAATCTGCCAGCACCCTATGTCAAAAAATTCAACACACCAGCAGTGTGTGAGGAGACCTGAAAGTGGCACATGGCAGAGTGTGGCGATGGAGACAGTAGCAATGGGAGGCCGTACAGGGACCCATGACAGACTCTGGACTTGGCAGCAGCATGAGGAGGCGGTATATAGGGGCCCATGGCAGATTAGGGGCCTGACAGCAGCTATGGGAGGCCTGTAATCTGCCAGCACCCTATGTCAAAAAATTGAACACACCAGCAGTGTGTGAGGAGACCTGAAAGTGGCACATGGCAGAGTGTGGCGATGGAGACAGCAGCAATGGGAGGCCGTACAGGGACCCATGACAGACTCTGGACTTGGCAGCAGCATGAGGAGGCGGTATATAGGGGCCCATGGCAGATTAGGGGCCTGGCAGCAGCTATGGGAGGCCCGTAATCTGCCAGCACCCTATGTCAAAAAATTGAACACACCAGCAGTGTGTGAGGAGACCTGAAAGTGGCACATGGCAGAGTGTGGCGATGGAGACAGCAGCAATGGGAGGCCGTACAGGGACCCATGAGAGACTCTGGACCTGGCAGCAGCATGAGGAGGCGGTATATAGGGGCCTATGGCAGATTAGGGGCCTGGCAGCAGCTATAGGAGGCCCGTAATCTGCCAGCACCCTATGTCAAAAAATTCAACACACCAGCAGTGTGTGAGGAGACCTGAAAGTGGCACATGGCAGAGTGTGGCGATGGAGACAGCAGCAATGGGAGGCCGTACAGGGACCCATGACAGACTCTGGACTTGGCAGCAGCATGAGGAGGCGGTATATAGGGGCCTATGGCAGATTAGGGGCCTGGCAGCAGCTATAGGAGGCCCGTAATCTGCCAGCACCCTATGTCAAAAAATTCAACACACCAGCAGTGTGAGGAGACCTGAAAGTCCACATGGCAGAGTGTGGCGATGGAGACAGCAGCAATGGGAGGCCGTACAGGGACCCATGACAGACTCCGGACTTGGCAGCAGCATGAGGAGGCGGTATATAGGGGCCTATGGCAGATTAGGGGCCTGGCAGCAGCTATAGGAGGCCCGTAATCTGCCAGCACCCTATGTCAAAAAATTCAACACACCAGCAGTGTGTGAGGAGACCTGAAAGTGGCACATGGCAGAGTGTGGCGATGGAGACAGCAGCAATGGGAGGCCGTACAGGGACCCATGACAGACTCTGGACTTGGCAGCAGCATGAGGAGGCGGTATATAGGGGCCCATGGCAGATTAGGGGCCTGGCAGCAGCTATGGGAGGCCCGTAATCTGCCAGCACCCTATGTCAAAAAATTGAACACACCAGCAGTGTGTGAGGAGACCTGAAAGTGGCACATGGCAGAGTGTGGCGATGGAGACAGCAGCAATGGGAGGCCGTACAGGGACCCATGACAGACTCTGGACTTGGCAGTAGCATGAGGAGGCGGTATATAGGGGCCCATGGCAGATTAGGGGCCTGGCAGCAGCTATGGGAGGCCCGTAATCTGCCAGCACCCTATGTCAAAAAATTGAACACACCAGCAGTGTGTGAGGAGACCTGAAAGTGGCACATGGCAGAGTGTGGCGATGGAGACAGCAGCAATGGGAGGCCGTACAGGGACCCATGACAGACTCTGGACTTGGCAGCAGCATGAGGAGGCGGTATATAGGGGCCTATGGCAGATTAGGGGCCTGGCAGCAGCTATAGGAGGCCCGTAATCTGCCAGCACCCTATGTCAAAAAATTCAACACACCAGCAGTGTGTGAGGAGACCTGAAAGTGGCACATGGCAGAGTGTGGCGATGGAGACAGCAGCAATGGGAGGCCGTACAGGGACCCATGACAGACTCTGGATTTGGCAGCAGCATGAGGAGGCGGTATATAGGGGCCCATGGCAGATTAGGGGCCTGGCAGCAGCTATGGGAGGCCTGTAATCTGCCAGCACCCTATGTCAAAAAATTGAACACACCAGCAGTGTGTGAGGAGACCTGAAAGTGGCACATGGCAGAGTGTGGCGATGGAGACAGCAGCAATGGGAGGCCGTACAGGGACCCATGACAGACTCTGGACTTGGCAGCAGCATGAGGAGGCGGTATATAGGGGCCCATGGCAGATTAGGGGCCTGGCAGCAGCTATGGGAGGCCCGTAATCTGCCAGCACCCTATGTCAAAAAATTGAACACACCAGCAGTGTGTGAGGAGACCTGAAAGTGGCACATGGCAGAGTGTGGCGATGGAGACAGCAGCAATGGGAGGCCGTACAGGGACCCATGAGAGACTCTGGACCTGGCAGCAGCATGAGGAGGCGGTATATAGGGGCCTATGGCAGATTAGGGGCCTGGCAGCAGCTATAGGAGGCCCGTAATCTGCCAGCACCCTATGTCAAAAAATTCAACACACCAGCAGTGTGTGAGGAGACCTGAAAGTGGCACATGGCAGAGTGTGGCGATGGAGACAGCAGCAATGGGAGGCCGTACAGGGACCCATGACAGACTCTGGACTTGGCAGCAGCATGAGGACGCGGTATATAGGGGCCTATGGCAGATTAGGGGCCTGGCAGCAGCTATAGGAGGCCCGTAATCTGCCAGCACCCTATGTCAAAAAATTCAACACACCAGCAGTGTGAGGAGACCTGAAAGTGGCACATGGCAGAGTGTGGCGATGGAGACAGCAGCAATGGGAGGCCGTACAGGGACCCATGACAGACTCTGGACTTGGCAGCAGCATGAGGAGGCGGTATATAGGGGCCTATGGCAGATTAGGGGCCTGGCAGCAGCTATAGGAGGCCCGTAATCTGCCAGCACCCTATGTCAAAAAATTCAACACACCAGCAGTGTGTGAGGAGACCTGAAAGTGGCACATGGCAGAGTGTGGCGATGGAGACAGCAGCAATGGGAGGCCGTACAGGGACCCATGACAGACTCTGGACTTGGCAGCAGCATGAGGAGGCGGTATATAGGGGCCCATGGCAGATTAGGGGCCTGGCAGCAGCTATGGGAGGCCCGTAATCTGCCAGCACCCTATGTCAAAAAATTGAACACACCAGCAGTGTGTGAGGAGACCTGAAAGTGGCACATGGCAGAGTGTGGCGATGGAGACAGCAGCAATGGGAGGCCGTACAGGGACCCATGACAGACTCTGGACTTGGCAGCAGCATGAGGAGGCGGTATATAGGGGCCCATGGCAGATTAGGGGCCTGGCAGCAGCTATGGGAGGCCCGTAATCTGCCAGCACCCTATGTCAAAAAATTGAACACACCAGCAGTGTGTGAGGAGACCTGAAAGTGGCACATGGCAGAGTGTGGCGATGGAGACAGCAGCAATGGGAGGCCGTACAGGGACCCATGACAGACTCTGGACTTGGCAGCAGCATGAGGAGGCGGTATATAGGGGCCCATGGCAGATTAGGGGCCTGGCAGCAGCTATGGGAGGCCCGTAATCTGCCAGCACCCTATGTCAAAAAATTGAACACACCAGCAGTGTGTGAGGAGACCTGAAAGTGGAACATGGCAGAGTGTGGCGATGGAGACAGCAGCAATGGGAGGCCGTACAGGGACCCATGAGAGACTCTGGACCTGGCAGCAGCATGAGGAGGCGGTATATAGGGGCCTATGGCAGATTAGGGGCCTGGCAGCAGCTATAGGAGGCCCGTAATCTGCCAGCACCCTATGTCAAAAAATTCAACACACCAGCAGTGTGAGGAGACCTGAAAGTGGCACATGGCAGAGTGTGGCGATGGAGACAGCAGCAATGGGAGGCCGTACAGGGACCCATGACAGACTCTGGACTTGGCAGCAGCATGTGGAGGCGGTATAGGGGCCCATGGCAGATTAGGGGCCTGGCAGCAGCTATGGGAGGCCCGTAATCTGCCAGCACCCTATGACAAAAAATGGAACACACCAGCAGTGTGTGAGGAAACCTGAAAGTGGCATATGTTTGAGGCATGATTCATGGCGGATTTAGTCAGTTGTGTCAGGAACTGGTGGTTTGAAATCCAGACTAATCCACGCCTGATTCATTTTCACAAACGTGAGTCTCTCCACACTTTGGGTGGACAGTCGTGTCCTCCGCGGAGTTACAATACCTCCTGCCGCACTAAACACGCGCTCCGATGCCACGCTACTGGCCGGGCATGACAGCCTTTCAAGGGCAAATTTAGCTAGTTGGGGCCAAAGGTCAAGTTTCGTTGCCCAGTAGTCAAGGGGATTGTCTACCTCGGTTGGCAGGGTGCTGTCCAAGTAGGCCCAAGCCTGTTGTTTGAGGTCCTGCTCCAGGTCCACCTGATGCTGCTGCTGCTGCGGCTGGTTAGTAGTTTCCTCACTGCGCTGGTGAAGAAAGCTACTCATCATCGACTGCAGACTGAGGCAGCCGCTGCTGGTGGAGCTGCCACTGCTCCTACCACCCCACCCCTCCCCTGCTGCCATGGCAGCGGAACGCGAGCGCACAGGGCCCACAGTGTCTGAGGATGGACGTTGGCGCACAAAGGCAGAGACCAACTGACTACATAGGTGGTTTTTATAGTACGTTATTTTGGCCTCCCTCTCAGCAGGTGTGAAAAAGGCCACCATTTTTGAACGGTAGCGAGGGTCCAACAAGGTGGACAGCCAAAAGTCATCCCTCTGTCTGATGGTTATTATTCGGCTGTCGCTACGCAAGCAACCGAGCATGCTATGGGCCATTTGTGCCAAGGAATGCGAGGGACTCCCTGCCTCCATCTCCACAGCATACTGCCACGGTGCGTCTGGGTCCTCTGTCTCCTCTTCCTCCTCCTCTACCAGATGCTCCTGCTCCTCCACTCCTGTCCGCTGAGTGGAAAAACCACCCACTTCACTCAATAATTCCTGAGCACAAATGTCCTCCTCTACCTCCTCCTCTTCTTCCTGTCCTGCCCCCACAGGGGTCATGTGGCGTTGAGATCTGTGCGCCACGTCTACCGCACCCTGACCAGCCATTGTTAACAGCATTTGTTCCAGGACGTGCAACAGAGGAATGACGTCATTCATCCCATAGTCCTGCCGACTCACGAATAGAGTGGCCTCCTCAAAGGGCCTGAGCAAGCGGCAGGTGTCACGCATGAGCTGCCAATGGCTGACATCAAAGTTACACAGGGGAGTACCTTTATCCGCTTGTAACATCAGGAAATCGGTGATGGCCTTTCGCTGTTCGTAAAGGCGGTCTAACATGTGTAGGGTTGAATTCCACCTTGTTGCAACGTCGCAGATCAGGCAATGCTGTGGAATTCCGTTCTGCCGCTGCAGCTCAAGGAGGGTGTGCTTTGTTGTGTAGGAATGGCTGAAATGCATGCAAAGTTTACGTGACATTTTAAGGATGTCTTGCAGTGGGATGGTGGATTTTAGGAACCGCTTGACAACCAGATTGAACACGTGAGCCATGCATGGCGCATGGCACAACCTTCCTTGATGCAGAGCAGACACCATGTTCTTTCCGTTGTCGGTCAACATGGTTCCGATTTTGAGTTTGCGCGGAGACAGCCATCTGTCGATTTCTCTGTTCATTACACTGAGAAGTTCCTCCCCTGTGTGACTACGTTCGCCAAGGCATACCAGGTGCAGCACAGCGTGACACCGTTGCGCCCTGCACATGTGATATGCCGGTCGGGTAATGGGACTTGGCACGGGGGTGGCGGCTGAGGACACGGCGGAAGAAGAGGTGGTAGAGGCGGACATCTTTGCCGGACCAAGGACGTGCAAACGTGGAGGCAAAAGCGGCGTGACCTGTCCAAGTTGCTGGTGCGGCTGTGACGGCACCACATTCACCCAGTGGGCCGTAAATGACATGTACTGTCCCTGACCGTAGTTACAGCTCCACACGTCGGCGCTGCCGTGCACTTTGGCAGAGACCAACATGCTCAAAGACTGGCCCACCATGTCTTCTACATGTGAATGCAGGGCTGGCACTGCCTTTTTGGCGAAGAAATGATGGCTTGGCACTCTCCACCGCGGCGCGGCACAAGCCATCATTTCTCGGAAAGGTGCTGAGTCCACCACTTGGAAATGGAGGGACTGCAGCACCAGCAACTTGGACAGGAGGACGTTCAGCTTTTGCACCGTCGGGTGCGTGCTCGCAAACTGTTGTCTCTTGGAAACGGATTCCAAGAAAGACTGCTGACGGAATCCGTGAAGAGGAGTAGCAGGAGAAGGAGCATCTGAACGAGCGGAAGATGCCAACGAGCGACAACTCCCCTCAGCAGAGGTGTTGGAGCCTTGACTGGCTGATGGAGGGCGATTGACGTCGGGTGACGGAGCAAGTAACGGAGCGGGTGATGGAGCGGGGGCTGGGGCGGGCAGAACCGCCGTATCTTTATCACGGTTTTCCCAGGCCACCAAATGGCGACGCTGCATATGCTGCCGCAACGCTGTAGTCCCAACATGGGCCCCCTGGCCACGCTTGACTTTCTGGCCACATAGTCGACATACGGCTACGTTTACATCCTCGGGCGGCTTGACAAAAAATTGCCACACCGCCGAGTAGGAAACTTTGCCCCCGATACTCCTCACTGGCTGACTGCTGCTTCCTCCGTGCACACCGGCACCACTACTGGCCGTGGTGGTAGGCTGCAGTGGAGCTGGTGCTCTACTCCGTGGCCGTTTGGCTCCACTGACACTGCTGCGACCCTGCTGCTGTCTCCTGGGCAACCCACCGACTGTTTCGCTCACTGCCAAGCTGCCACCCTCTTCTCCTGATGATGCGGAAGAAATTGCCTGATGACGATGAGGCTGCCAAGTGCGATCAACCTCCTCATCATCAAGTAGGGTCTCCGCCTCACTACTAGCCCCCTCGGCTGCGTCTGGGTCAGGAGACAGACCTGTCTCTAGACCGGCTACCGAGCCACTCTCCTCGCCACTACTTCTTCGCCTGGCTGCTGAAAAGGCGGATGTCTCCCCCCGTTCCTGGCCGCCCTCTGTTAGCTCTTCCTCACTGTACAGTGGGGCTGAGCCCACAGCATGCGATACTTCGCTTGGTGAGGGAACACCAAAGGACAGGGGCAGGTAGAGGACACGTGATTTCAGTGGGCTTGGTCCTGGGCCATGCCAACTAACGGTTGTGTCTGACGTACCCACCGACCGTTGGCTGTAGGTGTCAGAGGTGACCTGGGAAGAGGAAGACGACCGAGCCAACTAATCGACAACGGCAGGGTTGTCGGTGGAGACACGACCGCTGGATAACACCGGGAGCACTGGCCTCTGGCTGCGAATAGTGCTGCCTCAACCCCTTCCTCTGCTGCCACGTCTGCTCGCTCCTAAAACATTGCCTCCTCTGCCACTCCTCTGCATGTTGTCTGACATACTCTTTAATTCAACGATTCTGTGTCCCTGAGTAACAATTCTGTGTCCCTGAGTAACAATTCTGTGTCTGTCCCTGAGTAACAATTCTGTGGCCCTAAGTAACGGTTCTGTGGCCCTCAGTAACAATTCTGTGTCCCTCAGTAACAATTCTGTGTCTGTCCCTGAGTAACAATTATGTGGCCCTAAGTAACGGTTCTGTGGCCCTCAGTAACAATTCTGTGTCCCTGATTAACGTTTATGTGGCCCTAAGTAACAGTTCTGTGGCCCTCAGTAACAATTCTGTGTCCCTGAGTAACAATTCTGTGTCTGTCCGAGTAACAATTCTGTGGCCCTAAGTAACAGTTTTGTGGCCCTAAGTAACAATTCTGTGTCCCTGAGTAACCTTTCTGTGGCCCTAAGTAACAGTTCTGTGGCCCTCAGTAACAATTCTGTGTCCCTGAGTAACAATTCTGTGGCCCTAAGTAACGGTTCTGTGGCCCTCAGTAACAATTCTGTGTCCCTGAGTAACAATTCTGTGTCTGTCCGAGTAACAATTCTGTGGCCCTAAGTAACAGTTCTGTGGCCCTCAGTAACAATTCAGTGTCCCTGAGTAACAATTCTGTGGCCCTAAGTAACAGTTCTGTGGCCCTCAGTAACAATTCTGTGTCCCTGAGTAACAATTCTGTGGCCCTAAGTAACGGTTCTGTGGCCCTCAGTAACAATTCTGTGTCCCTGAGTAACAATTCTGTGTCTGTCCGAGTAACAATTCTGTGGCCCTAAGTAACAGTTCTGTGGCCCTCAGTAACAATTCTGTGTCCCTAAGTAACAAATCTGTGGCCCTAAGTAACGGTTCTGTGGCCCTCAGTAACAATTCTGTGGCCCTAAGTAACGGTTCTGTGACCCTCAGTAACAATTCTGTGTCCCTAAGTAACAATTCTGTGGCCCTAAGTAACGGTTCTGTGGCCCTCAGTAACAATTCTGTGTCCCTCAGTAACAATTTTGTGTCCCTCAGTAACAATTCTGTGTCTGTCCCTGATTAACGTTTACGTGGCCCTAAGTAACGGTTCTGTGGCCCTCAGTAACAATTCTGTGTCCCTGATTAACGTTTCTGTGGCCCTAAGTAACGGTTCTGTGGCCCTCAGTAACAATTCTGTGTTCCTCAAGAAACAATTCTGTGTCTGTCCGTGAGTAACAATTCTGTGGCCCTAAGTAACGGTTCTGTGGCCCTCAGTAACAATTCTGTGTCCCTGATTAACGTTTATTTGGCCCTAAGTAACGGTTCTGTGGCCCTCAGTAACAATTCTGTGTCCCTGATTAACGTTTCTGTGGCCCTAAGTAACCGTTCTGTTGCCCTCAGTAACAATTCTGTGTCCCTCAGTAACAATTCTGTGTCTGTCCCTGAGTAACAATTCTGTGGCCCTAAGTAACGGTTCTGTGGCCCTCAGTAACAATTCTGTGTCCCTGATTAACTTTTATGTTGCCCTAAGTAACGGTTCTGTGGCCCTCAGTAACAATTCTGTGTCCCTGATTAATGTTTCTGTGGCCCTCAGTAACAATTCTGTGTCCCTCAATAACAATTCTGTGTCTGTCCCTGAGTAACAATTCTGTGGCCCTAAGTAACGGTTCTGTGGCCCTCAGTAACAATTCTGTGTCCCTGAGTAACAATTCTGTGGCCCTAAGTAACGGTTCTGTGGCCCTCAGTAACAATTCTGTGTCCCTGAGTAACAATTCTGTGGCCCTAAGTAACGGTTGTGGCCCTCAGTAACAATTCTGTGTCCCTCAGTAACAATTCTGTGTCTGTCCCTGAGTAACAATTATGTGGCCCTAAGTAACGGTTATGTGGCCCTCAGTAACAATTCTGTGTCCCTGAGTAACGTTTCTGTGGCCCTAAGTAACGTTTCTGTGGCCCTCAGTAACAATTCTGTGTCCCTGAGTAACAATTCTGTGTCTGTCCCTGAGTAACAATTCTGTGGCCCTAAGTAACGGTTCTGTGGCCCTCAGTAACAATTCTGTGTCCCTGATTAACGTTTATGTGGCCCTAAGTAACGGTTCTGTGGCCCTCAGTAACAATTCTGTGTCCCTGAGTAACAATTCTGTGTCTGTCCGAGTAACAATTCTGTGGCCCTAAGTAACAGTTTTGTGGCCCTAAGTAACAATTCTGTGTCCCTGAGTAACAATTCTGTGTCTGTCCCTGAGTAACAATTCTGTGGCCCTAAGTAACGGTTCTGTGGCCCTCAGTAACAATTCTGTGTCCCTGAGTAACGTTTCTGTGGCCCTAAGTAACAATTCTGTGGCCCTCAGTAACAATTCTGTGTCTGTCCCTGAGTAACAATTCTGTGGCCCTAACTAACGTTTCTGTGGCCCTAAGTAACAGTTCTGTGGCCCTCAGTAACAATTCTGTGTCCCTGAGTAACGTTTCTGTGGCCCTAAGTAACAATTCTGTGGCCCTCAGTAACAATTCTGTGGCTGTCCCTGAGTAACAATTCTGTGGCCCTAACTAACGTTTCTGTGGCCCTAAGTAACAATTCTCTGGCACTCAGTAACAATTCTCTCTGTCCCTGAGTAACAATTCTGTGGCCCTAACTAACGTTTCTGTGGCCCTAAGTAACAATTCTCTGGCACTCAGTAACAATTCTGTCTGTCCCTGAGTAACAATTCTGTGGCCCTAAGTAACAATTCTGTGGCCCTCAGTAACAATTCTGTGTCTGTCCCTGAGTAACAATTCTGTGGCCCTAACTAACGTTTCTGTGGCCCTAAGTAACAGTTCTGTGGCCCTCAGTAACAATTCTGTGTCTGTCCCTGAGTAACAATTCTGTGTCCCTCAGTAACAATTCTGTGTCCCTCAGTAACAATTCTGTGTCTGTCCCTGAGTAACAATTCTGTGTCCCTGAGTAACAGTTCTGTGTCCTTGAGTAACAATTCTGTGTCCCTGAGTAACAGTTCTGTGTCCCTGAGTAACAATTCTGTGGCCCTAATAACGTTTCTGTGGCCCTAAGTAACAGTTCTGTGGCCCTCAGTAACAATTCTGTGTCTGTCCCTGAGTAACAATTCTGTGGCCCTAACTAACGTTTCTGTGGCCCTAAGTAACAATTCTCTGGCACTCAGTAACAATTCTGTCTGTCCCTGAGTAACAATTCTGTGGCCCTAATAACGTTTCTGTGGCCCTAAGTAACAGTTCTGTGGCCCTCAGTAACAATTCTGTGTCTGTCCCTGAGTAACAATTCTGTGGCCCTAACTAACGTTTCTGTGGCCCTAAGTAACAATTCTCTGGCACTCAGTAACAATTCTGTCTGTCCCTGAGTAACAATTCTGTGGCCCTAACTAGCGTTTCTTTGGCCCTTAGTAACGATTCTGTGGCCCTCATTAACAATTCTGTGTCCCTGAGTAATGCTTCTCTGTCCGTAAGTAACGTTTCTCTGTCCCCAAGTAACGTTTCTGTGGCCCTAACTCTGTCCCTAATACAGAGCGGTCTGCCTCTCTTGAATGACTGGAGGCAAATGAAGAATTCTAAAATGGCCGCTATTTATAGCTCGACCATTACACAGTGCTGGCTGCCTGGCTGCTGATTGGCTAATGCGATCACATGTCATTAAGGAATGCATTATGGGTCAGCGCGCCTTGTCTGCGCGCCTTCCCAGACATCCCCGCTCCGTCGCCGCACATGTCCGCCGCCATTTTAGGAAAAATTTCGATTTGCGCGAAAATTTTCCAATATTCGACTCGAATTCCACTTCGCCTACTTCGATTCGCTCATCTCTAATAGTGAGCTCTGCCAATGTGGGCTTCATTGTCACTATTCCAGTGGTGTTCCTGCTGGAGACAGACACTATATAGGTAGGGCCTTGGAGGCACAGCAGCAAGGAGGAAGAAGAGGACTCTCCATTATCTTTGGAATGCAAATATCCAGACACTTTTCTTGTGAGGCCTAATCAGGCACAGGAGATACATTAGAAGGGGGATTATGGTTACAGTGGCAGTGTTCAGGAGTAGGGCAACATGGAGGCTGGGGGGAAGTTACTGAGGACAATGTTTTTTGGGTCTTGGGTCCTTCTGCTTCCAATACCTTTTGTGAATAGGCTTGTTCATGTTCCAAAGCCTGCAAAGGACCCTAGGATTCTAGGCATCAAGGAAAGGGAACATTACTGGTTGTCAACCCTCCCTGATCCAAGTAACATGGATAAGTTCAAAGAGCCCTCACAGAGGGGACAAAAGATGAAACACATGGATGATGTAATGTGGATGAATCTGATAATCTTATTTCCAGAGTCTAGAATTAAACTGGCTCATGGACAATGTGGCTTGGAACCTCCTTACATTTAAAAGAGGAGCAGCATTGGTGGTGGCTGCCTAACCAAGTCACTCAAAACATTTTTTCTCCACTCCATACGCAGCTATTAGAAGCAACTGTATTATATGATCGGAGATTACATGGGGCCAAGGGCAGATGCTGACACCCTTCCAATGGATAACCCCCTTGATTATTGGGTAACAAGAATGGACCAATGGCCAAAGCTAACCCAGTACTCAATCAAGCTGCCATGATGCCTTGCAGTCAGTGTCCTCTCTGAAGAACAAAACGGTCCATCTTTCCCCAGACACAGTTGGTCAGCTAACCCAGCTAATCCAGTTCTGTATCAGTGACACCTACCAGGCTATTGCTAAAGATGATTTAGATTATCATTTTTAAAGATTCTTCCAACCAAAGTATTTTATTTCTGTACAGCCTAAGTCTCTCTTTTCACCACTGCAGGTCCAAAATAAGTCCCACCTCCTGCCACCATTGCCATCTCCTCGCTCATCAGCAAACCTGGTCATCATTAACACCTGCTTATACTACTGCTAGCCTGGCACTGCCACATATACTGCCACAGCCACATCTACTGCCTGTACTGTAAACCAGCATTACCATCTCATACTGGGGCCATTGTTTTGTTCACTTCAACAGTCCTTTTAATATGGTTCATCCAATTTTTCTCCAACAGTTTTAATATTGCAAAGAGTGCTCAGTTATTTGATACTGATTCATAGTAAATTCAACATGTTTTAGTTTATGAATGAATAGGAAGCCTTTAGAGCACTTCAAATTCATTCACTGTACAGTGCAGCTGAGGATGCAGAGAAAGGGGCTGATGAATCCATGTCCTCTGTTCCCTCTTAGTCTGAAATGTGAGACATTTGTTTAGACTCCTGATATTTCACCAAAACCCCCAACAGGGCAGTTATAAAAGTACTAAATAAATTTAAAAAACCTAAAATTTGAAAAATAATTTAAAAAAATTAAGGACACATGTGTTTTGCTCTCTATAATTTTGGCCATGGCTGCTAAGCATAGCATTGTGGCCATAGTATGTGCACACCCCTTGCCACTGCCTGTGTTTCTAAGGGGGTAATAGTTGGGAGCAGTAAAAGTGCAACTCAACCATGGGATTTTACTGCCCACCCAACCTTACATGTGAATGAGTACTAGGGACTCATTCAAACAGGTGCCATAACCATGTGAATGAATGTATTGTTCATGCGGCTGGAGCTGCCTGTTACTTTAATGATATGCAGTGGCTGTAAAAACAGCCACAGTTCCTAATTTGACAGATGTGCTTATTTTTTTTCACTTAATATAACAATGCCTATTGATTTATCTTGAGATCATACATTCTGGGTGCATGCACAAAGCTTTCAATGGAGGACAATGCAGGCCTGCATAGAGCTCCGCTCCTCCCGGACTCACGTGGCCACTTCCAGCCCTGACTCTGCGATCCTGACATGAGCTCCTGGCTGCACCTAGCCTCCCGCACACCTAACCACTGAAGGCATGGTGTATGGGAGAAGTAAACAGAAGCCTAAGGCTAAATCTATTAAAGAGGTCCTGGTGCGGGCCTCCTCCAAGATGGCGACCGCCCCTCGCTCCAGCGGCCTGTGTCCCGCTCCCACACGCAGACCCAGCAGGAATCCACGATTGATGGTGAGTCTGACAAAGATTAAGGGGTCACCCTCCTGGAACCACACGCTGATATTCCTCACTTAGACTTGCTGCAACACTTTGAGAAGATGCTTGGCAAAACCCTAAAACAAACATAAGATCATATCACTAATAGACTCTCCCAGGAAAGTAGAGAATTGGGGAACCGCACTGCGACCCTTGAACAAAGAACGGATGACCTTGACACTACCATAGCTGATCACTCTGATATGATAGATGCACTCCAAGAAGAAAACCTCACACTACAATCTAGATTGGAGGATTTTGAAAATAGGGCCCTTCCAAGAACTTTCCCTATCCATCCATATGGAATGACTGAAAATGGATAGAATCCACCGGGAGCTGGCCCCTTGCAGACCTGAAGGCCCACCTCGTGATATAATAGCGAAATTGCATTTTTTTCACACTAAAGAACAGATCATGGTGGCAGCACATTCCAAAGATGCCTTAATCTTTTGAGGACACACTTTTCATATCTTTCAAGACCTGGCTCCTTACAGCATCTCCAAACGCAGAACTCTGAAACCCCATCTGCTGATCCTGAAACAGCACCATATAACATATCACTGGGGTTTCCCTTTCTCCTTCAGCTTCTCTTATCAGGGCACACACTACTCCTGTAAATCCTTTAAAGACCTCCAGTCCACGCTGCAAGATCTTCGCCTTCTTCCTTCAACTCCTGCGCATAAAAGTTCCAAATGCCGCTCTGCATCCAGCTCCCCTCAGAAGATCCATTCCTCTCTGGGCTCAAAGAAACCTGCCAATACCCACAAGAGAGGTTGCTACATCTCTCTGACCCCAGTTCATGAAGACACCATGGACTGAACGCCCCTGTTCTTCTTCATGAACATATCACTTTCCTTCAAGTCCTTGATCATTTAGGTTCCCACCAACGCCAAGTTCTGTACACCTCCAGATTCTTGGGAACCCTAATGCTCACTTGTTATTCAGTCTTAACTTTTTTTTTGCTATGTGCTCAGCTCTCTATGGGTCTCAGAGGTATCCTCCTCAACAACAATACTATGTTTGAGTGCACTTCTTTTCTCCTTTCCCCCCTTGAGAGCAGGTGAGCTCTCCCCCTCTCCACCATAATGCTTATTGATGCTTCTGGTACCCATACAGGCCCCTTGTTCTAAACTAGCTTAGACTTTTTTTTTTTTTGTTCCTAAGTTAACCATGTGTTATCCATTTTACATTGTCTCTGATTGACCTACATGCTCGTTTTCTCCCATGTACTGCATGGTCTGATGTACTTACTTGCGCCCTACTCACTCAACAGCCCTGCCTTCTACTAAAGTGCAATACCCCTCCCAATAGACCAGCAATACTTTTTAGCCTAATAGTCTGATTGCTATCTTCCATTCCACCAGCCATATGCTTCGCACCACTTCCATCCTAGTATGAGCCCATCCTCATACCCTTCCACTACCTATCCCCCTCATCCATCTTCACTCATAACGCTTTGCACCACACCAGGTGTACAGTATATCATCACCATCCTACTGGATGGCCTTTATAGTGGCGATCTTCGAGGTCATTCACTGCTGCCCCCACTAGGTCCTTGATGGTCCCCTTAGGGATACTCTATAGACTACTCATAACCCTGTGGTGTGGAAATATACTTTCCACCCATTAGGTGCAATGCATGTTCTCCCCACCTCCCACACTCCCCCTCCTTCCCATTCCTTTACTTCTCTTTTCTTTCTATCTTCTCATCTAGGTTTAAGTTTCCTTCTCCTCTTATCCCCAGAGTACAATGCTTCCCATCAATCAGTGAGTTTGAGTCTTCATTGCCGCCTTACTGCTATGCCCCAGTGGCCCCTTAAACATTCTCACCCTAAATATACAAGGGCTTAACTCTCCTAATAAGCGTTCTAAAACCTTCCATACATTGTCATCCTTGAAGGCCCAAGTTATACAGTATGTCTTCAAGAAACTCACTTTTCTACCCACTCTACTACATTTTTAAATTCCGCTTTTCCCCAAATATACATGGCCTCAGCATCCTCTAAATGTAGAGGTGTACTTATAGCCTTTCAACACTCTACACCCTTTACCCTTCTATTAGAGATCAAGGACCCCAAAGGCCGCTACTTAATTTTGACAGGTAACCCCCTGGATCATGAGGTGACCATTGTGTCTTTCTACACCCCCAACAAACACCCTACCCCCTTTCTTTTCCACTTACTGACTACCATAGAGAACCACAAGAAAGGTACTCTTCTAATTTGTGAAGATTCCAACCAAGTCCTATACCTCTATTTAGACAAATCCCCACCTCCACTCTCAACTACTCCATATTAAACTTTCAACAACTTCTGAGTCAGCATTCTCTAGTTTATTCTTGGCGTGAATGCCACCCAGCTAGACGCCCATTACTCTTACCCACACAAGCTATTTTCCTGGATTGATCATATTTTTCTCACAGTCAGTTCTTTCCCAAATCTCCTCGCATCATCTATACTCCTATCTCCTGGTCTGACCATAATGCGGTTCTCACTACTCTTTCCTCCCCAGTCCCCTCCCCTAATCACACCTCCTGGTACATTGAGGATACTATTCTAGCCCAACCGGAATATAGCCTCGTTATTGAACAGGCCCTCAAAGATTACATATCTCTCAATGCCACTGATGATGTATCCCCTATAACACTATGGGAGGCCCATAAACCTGTCATATGAAGGGTCTGCATTAGTCAAGCCTCCATCCACAAAGAAGAGAAAATTCAACATAAACATCTTGAAGACACCTTCAACAAGGCCTCCCTAGCCTTTCAGTCCCATCCCACCCCAGCCTCTAAGCTTTGTCAAAAGCTTGTTTAGAACTTGACCTGTTCCTTACCGATCCCACCATAAGTTTTATATGAAGGCTAACAAACCAGACACGTTCCTGGCCTTTCCTTACGCAAAATTTGTCATAGACATAAACCCTTACGTCTGAAACTCTCTAGAAACACCCACTCCAGTAATCCCCTCAAAATTCTTCAGGAATTTCATCATCGACTATCCGACCTTTACTTGGACTCTCATAAGCTTGACCTAACACAAGTCGAAACCTTTTTTCTCCTCCATCAAACTTCCTACTCAATCGGCCTCCCAGGCTACCAACTTGAATAAACCTATCACATCCTTAGAAATCCAGGCAGCCATTAAATCCCTTAAGCCCAATAAACGTCCCAGGCCCGACGGACTCTCAGCTACCTATTATAAAAAATGTTCAGACCTTCTAATCCCTATTATGACCTCTGCCTTTAACTGTCTACTAGACGGTCATCCCTTTCTCCCGGACTCTTTAACCGCCTCCATCTCTATGATCCTCAAACCCCAAGCTGACCACTTCAGTTGGTCCAATTTTTGTTCTATATCAGTTCTCAATCTTGACATCAAGATATTGGTGAAAGTCCTTTCTAGCCAACTAAACAAGATTATCAGCTCCATAACTCATAAGGACCAAGTAGGTTTTATTCCCTCTCGTCAGGCAGGCGACAATATACGTTGTGCACCTCTTTTAGCCCACGCTGTTCGTACCCACAAAATCCCCTCTTGTTTCTTATCCTTTGACATCCGTAAAGCCTTTGACATGGTCCCCTGGCCCTACCTCCACTTTGTTCTACATAAATGGGGCTTCGGCTTTCATTTCTTAAGATGGATCTCATCTCTTGACACTGACCCCAGAGCATACATTCAGTATGTGGGCTTCAAATCTGATTTATTTCCTATCCATATAGGCACTCGTCAAGGATGCCCCTTGTCTCCTCTTCTCTTTGCCTTAGCAATAGAGCACCTAGCAATCCTTATCCGATCAAACCCCAATATTAAAGGTATCGAATTAGGGGGAATCCATCATAAATTCTGCCATTTTGCAGATGATGTCTTGCTCTTCATGACTTCTCCTTTGATCTCAGCCCCAAATCTCCTACAAACATTGGGCCTTTTTAGCCACATCTTAGGCCTGGAAGTCAACCCTCATAAATCAACTGCCCTGAATGTTTCCTTCCCACCCCCCCTCCAAGACCAACTACAAACTGTATTACCCTTCTCCTGCTCTTCTCACTTTATCCCATTTCTTGGGATCAAATTCACAGCAAATCCGAAAGACCTATATAGCGTAAACTACCCACCCATGCTTTCTCATCTCACTGCTCTTATGAACAAATGGCTATCATAACCCATTTCCAGGCTAGGTAGTATTATAGTCCTTAAAATTACCATTCTACTGAAAATATTATACCTCTTCTGGGTTCTTTCCATTCCTGTTCCGGCTCATTTTCTTTGCATCCTGCAATGTAGATTTTCTACCTATGTTTGTAAAATGTTAAAACCCTGTCTCCCTAAACACACCCTTTTTGCCCATAAGTTGAAAGAAGGCCTAGGCCTCCCTAATTTCCAAGCTTATTATTATGCGACTCACCTAGCTCAGCTTCCCAAGTATCATGCTACTAAAGAAACTCCCTGGAATCCATTGACTGCGACCCCCTTTCAGTGGCCAACATTTTATGGTTACACCCGTCTGAACGTTGCAATCTCCTCAATCCCATCACTCATCACTACCTTTTGATTTGGGACAGACTCAAGACACGCCATCTTTTTCAGTCCCTGCATAACCTTATGTTATCCTTCTTCCGCAATCCTGCTTTTTACCCAGCCTGGTCCTCCCCCTTCTCCTTTGTGGTCTGGTCATCGCCTGGCCTTCTCCGGATACATGACCTTTTATCCTCCAAAATATTATAATTTCAGTCCCTTTGTGATGCCTATAGCATCCCCTCTTCTGAACTCTTTTGCTACCTTCAGATAAAACACTTCCTTACATTTGTACTTTTTTCCCACTCCTTTCTCCCCATCTATCCTTTTTTGAAAGAACCTGTTAAACGGTCCCCCATAGAAAGGGCCTTATCTCTAATTTATACAGTCATCTCCTTGAACACAACCCCCCACCGCTATGTCACTAAGTGGGAGAGAGACCTCAACCTCACCCTGGATCTAGCCTCTTGGACCAACATTTGGGTAACCACCAAATCTGCCTCACAAAGTGTAGTGGCCCTTGAGACCAATTACAAGGTCCTTACTAGATGGTAATTGGTCCCTGCTAGGATCTCTAAATTTTTGCCCCACTACTCTCCTCTTTGTTTCAGAGGATGCAGCTCTGCTGGAACCCTCATTCACATATGGTGGGATTGCCCAGTAGTATGCATTTTCTGGGCTGAAATATTTCAAATTCTCTCTAAGCTATTTGACTCTCCAATTTCTCCAGATCCTGTAGTGGCAATCCTAAACAAGAAACCCTTGAACATTACACATAGACAATTCAAACTATTTCTTCAAATTACCATGGCAGCCAAACAGACAATTGCGAAGGCGTGGAAAACTCCTACAATCAGCACTCTGGCTACTCGCAATCAAATCACACGAGCCATGATTCATGCTAAAATTTGAAGCCACTGTGCAAGATAGAATATCTAAATTTGAAGCCATTTGGAACCCTTGGGTAACCCACTTCTTACCCCCCAACTTTGAAACTGCATTATTGCTTCCATAGCCTTTCATACTCTATCTGATAACATTCTGACCATACCATCTACAGATTGTTCTAGCGTACCCCCGGGATAGTCTTTTGCCCCTAACTCCCCCTCCTTCTTCTCTTTCTCCTTGCTAGCACAGCTTTCCTTCCCCACCCTTTTTTCCTCCCCCTCACCTTCCCCTTCTTTGTTCTTACACTTTTTCCTACAGCCCCCCCCCCTTGCTGTTGTTTCTTTTTTGTAGTCTTCCCCCTGGCAAGTTCTTCGGCCCATTTCGCGGGGACTTGCCATGGTATCTCCTCCAGGATACCCGCTATAACCCTGTCCATTGCAACTCCCTTTTTGGCCCACCCCGGGAGCAAGTAACTACTCATTAGTTTTGCCTCCGAAGTTGTATTATCCTGCACTGTTTAGCTAGTTATGTCTGTACAGTTACTCCTACTTAGACCTAAGTCCTATATCTATCCTCTGACTTATCTGAACTGTCTTTGGCCTGCAACGGTACGTTATCTCCTTAATTTTGCCTTTTCAATCGGCGGTTGTTCTGGTTGCACCTTTTTCCAATGCTTACCTTACTGCTATATTTACCTCAGCTAATTGTACAATACCACCAATGACATGTCCATGTTACCAAGTGTAACAATAACATTTTTGAACAAGCATGTATGAATCACTTTTAGAACATCTTGTAATTTATTTACTTTTGAATTAATTTTTTTCTGTTTTTTAATTAATTTATTCATATTGCTTTTCTTTAAAAAAAAGTATGATGCATTTGATTTTTCAGTAATGTTATCATATTTACATGGTTACATAATTAGCTAGCTTGAAAACAGACATTGGTTCATCAAGTTCAGACATTAAAAATGTATAAATAAATAACCTTCATCATATACTGATAATTAGACCCCCATTATATGAAACAACAACTTGTCAATGATTTGCTTTGTAAATAAAAGTTATATTAGCGTTAGATGTAGATCTGATACTGATGAAAAATACATATTTGTGCCCTGTTTACACAACGCAATGGCATGCATGCTCTGTGCAAGGCTGTCTTTTCCTGGCACAGGGATACACAAATGATGGACACAGGATGTGTTCGGGGCCCTGCACCCGCACTTGCATGTCATATTGGAACCCAGTGGCTGTATCCAGGCAACCATTTGTCCCATTAGACATCAATGTGACATTGGTAGGGAAATACACACAACACCTGTGCATCCCCGTGCCGGATAATGACAGTCATGCACAGTACATGCATATCACTGCCCCATATGAAAGAGACCAAATAAATTTGTCATTTTTAGAGTGGGGGCAGGTTTCTCTGTAACCAGATTATGACTTTTTAAGGGTTTTTGTTGGCAGACTTTGGGCATCAGTTTGACATCAATTTTAGATGCTCCTGAGAACGTTCAAACTTCATTGAGAGGTGCAGATTACCTCTTTCTGACTTGCATTTGACCTGTTTCAAACTTTTACATAATGCAAAACCCTTTGACAGCTTTATATTATGCTTTTCCTAAAAATATAAATTCTGTAAAAAAGACTATTTTTTTATATTCCCCTCCCCCCTTTTGGTATGGTTTCATTAACCCAAATTAATCTCCCACTCCCACAAGTCCCAATTGCCTTTAGACATCTTGTTCTTAATTATCTTACAGACATAAATGACATCACATCTAAAATATACACCCTCTAGCTTGACTAGAAAGACTCAACCTGTCTTTTTTTGTTCTTTTTTTCTCTTCCTTTTATTACCCTGATTATTACTCACATAACTTTCAGTACAAAACAAAATAATATGGTGACACTAACAATTTCACAAGCTATTCAATAGCTCATGAAATACTGTCAAGCTAGGAACCTTAATTATCAAGCCTCCATGAAAGACAACACACACCTATTGACAGCAAGCATATAATGATTTAGAATATGTACATTAGTCACTGTCTTCTAGTAAAGATTGGATGTACTATAAACCTATACATTACTTTTTTATTCCTATTTTGCACTTTGTACATTTTCTGACAATTATTAAAAATAGATTAATACAAAAAATGTTAAAAAAATAAAGCTATTGTATATTTTTTAATTTGCAATTTAGGAGCATTTTCTTTTGACTTGTCCCTTGTGTTATTCTATGTTTGTCTTTTGCTTTAAATGTTATTTAAATTGCATTTACTAATATATTTACTTTGTTTATTTTTTATGAATATTAATTAAAGTGGTACTGTAACATCTACTAGAGCAGCATAGAACTCACTGTTACCATATGGATTTGAAGGTTCCCATTATTCCAAACAGCTAACAGATAAGTTATCTGTTTGAAATAATGAGAATCTTAATTACATAGTTACATACTGTAGTTAGTCTGGCTGAAAATAGACAAAAGTCCATCCAGTTCAACCATTAAAAAAAGAAAAGTTATAATCCTATACCCACAGTTAATCCAGAGGAAGGCAACAAAAACCCAGCAAAGCATGAACCAATTTGCTCCTGCAGGAAAAAAATTCCTTCCTGATCCGCCAAAATGCAATTGAATATTCCCTGGATCAACTTTACCTATAAATGTTAGTATCCAGTTATATTCTGTGTATCTAAGAAAGAATCCAGGCCATTTTTAAAGCAATCCACTGAGCTGGCCAGAACCAACTCTTGAGGGAGTCTATACCACATTTTCAAAGTTCTTATTGTGAAGAAACCTTTCCCTGTTTGGAGATTACATTTCTTTTCCTCTGTGATGACCTCAGGGTGAATAACTCTACACCGAGTTCACTATATGAACCACTGATGTATTTATACACGTTGATCATATCCCACCTTAATCTCCTCTTCTCAGTAGAGAATACATTCAGTTCCTCTAATCTTTCCTCATGGCTGAGCTCATCTATGGTTGCCCTTCTCTGTACTTTCTCCAGTTCCCCAATGTTTTTTTGTGAATTGGTGCCCAAAATTGAACTGTATATTCCACATGAGGTCTTACTAATGATTTGTACAGGGGTAAAATGATATCTCTCTCTCTGGAGTCTATACCTCTTTTAATACAAGAGAAGATTTTGCTCACTTTAGAAACCGCAGCTTGGCATTGCATGCCATTATTAAGCTTGTGATCTACCAGAACTCCCAGATCATTCTCCACCATTGATTCCCCCAGTTGTACCCCCCTAGTATGTATGATGCATGTATATTCTTAGCACCCAAGTGCATAACCTTACATTTATCAACATTAAACCTCATTTGCCACATAGTTGCCCAATTAAACAGTGCATTGAGGTTGGCTTGTAAGTTGGAGACATTGGAGACATCCTGTAAGGACATTATTTAACTGCACAGCTTGGTGTCATCTGCAAAGACTGAAATGGGATTTTTAATCCCAGACCCTATATTGTTTATAAATATAATAAAAATTAAGAGTCCCAACACTGAACCTTGGGGTACACCACTGACAACCCTAGACCATTCAGAGTATGAATTATTAACCATTACTCTCTGAATACAATTTTCTAGCCAGTTTTCCAGCCATTTACATACAGATTTTTCCAAGCCTGTATAATTTACCTTATACATAAGCCATGTATGGGGAACTGTGTCAAACACTTTTGCAAAATCCAAGTATACCACATCCACCACCACCCCTCTGTCCAAGGTTTTGCTCACCTCCTCATAAAAAGAAATCAGAATTGTTTGACAACTTCTGTTTTTCATGAATCTATGCTGTCTGTTGCTTAAAATATTTTATAATACCTGTATAGTACCTGTGAAATCTTGAACTTTCCATGCATCCCCATGTACTTTTAGAGATGCATTACATCTTGTAGCTTGTGTTTTAGACAAGTGTATTTTATTTAATTTTATATTAAAAATTGGGTTATTATAGTATAAGTGTATTTTTATTGCTCTATGTGTCTCTCTTTGTCTTTTTACACTGGAATATGTTTTGATTAATTGCCATTTTCTAATTGGCACTATGGTACTCAGCCATTGTTTCATGTTGTATTATTGAATCATGCAGGGGGCAGAGGCATGGTTAAATAAAGTGGGATGTTTTTATTTGCTATTTAAAGATTGAGTGGTTAGATGGCCTGTGTTTGCATGTATATGGCTGCACATTTGTTTAGTGCTTGTCTTTCCTGAAGAGAAAGCGGTGGTCCACTTCAAAAACATGTAAAGGTTTTAAATAAATATAGAACATCTGAAGTTTTATCTCTGGATACTTATCAAGAGTGATCAGCGGTAGCCACTCATGTGGGAATGAAACAAAAGCTTAATAAAACACCCAGAATTACATTCCCATGTAAAAATAAAAAAATTATATTATATACAATGAAATGATAATACATAAAATTATATGAACTGTACTAAAATCACATTACAATACGTTACAAAGCAAAAAAAATTGCAAATTCACAAAAAGTGCAACAAAAAGCCATTGTTTCATGTATTATTCAATCGTGCAGGGGACAGAGACATGGTTAAATAGAGCGGGATGTTTTTATTTGCTATTTAGAGATCGAGTGTTTGCATGTATATGGCTGCACATTTGTTTAGTGCTTGTGTTTTCCTGAAGAGAAAGAGGTGGTCCACTTCAAAAAACATGTAAAGGTTTTTAATAAATATAGAACATCTGAAGTTTTATCTCTGGATAGAGTGCTCCAGCCAGTCGTGTGGGCATAAAACAAAGAGCTTAATAAAATACCCAGAATTGTATTCCCATCTAAAAATAAAATATTTTATATCATATATAATGAAATGATAATACAGAAAAGTATATGAACTGTGCAAAAAATCACATTACAATAATGGGCAATGCAAATAATTGTGCAAATTTACAAAGAGTACAACAAAAGCTCTAAAACCAATGTCCTCAGTAACTTCATGACAAACATGACTCCACATCCCATAAATACACATTGCTTAGATCATTTTGCTTAAAGTTTTATGGCCCTTTATGTTTAGGCAGATGTACATAGGCTGCAATAATCACTGCTCCACTTGTGACCAGAGGCGGACTGACAACTCATGGGGCCCCCGGGCAATAGGGGATCATGGGGCCCCTGTGTCCTTGCCCAAACTCAAAAAAGCCTATGAAAGAGGTACCAGGGGCATCTCATGGGGCCCCCTACTGACCCCGGGCCCTCGGGCAGTGCCTGAGTTTCCAAATGGTCAGTCCACCCCTGCTTGTGACAGATAAGAGAAAACTCTCATAGTGTAATACTTCAAAGATTGTCAGGAAGTAGTTCCCCTGCTGATTGCACTGTGGTTCCCAGACCAGGAGATTGTAGTTCCAGTGTCTACCAATAGGTGTCTCCCAACTTCTAGCAGTTCCTAGCAATTAGTTTTCAGCCTTCACCTCCCTCCTCTGTTATTAGATTTTGCCTGCACTCCATATACATGCTTACTGATCCCTGTCTTATCCTGTATTCTGCCTCTAGTACATTATATCCTGTTGCCCTATCTCTGCTACCCTTGTTCATAGTCCCAGCCCTGCTCATGCTTTATTTATGTCAACTCCCCTCCATTTGTATATAGTGTATATGGATAAAATATAGTAAACGAGCGCTTGAAATATATCAATAAAAACCAGCTGGCATAAAACGTTAAACCACCAACCCTCATATAACAATAGTATCTAAAAATGCAGCGCTCAGATAAAATGACCTCCTATAATCTCATGAAATGTAAAAGCATATATAAATTAAATTAAAATCACATATAAATTGCTTGTAGATAAACGCATGTAAAATTAGCTACTTATGCTCAGTCCAATATGAGGATCAAGTAGAAATAACAATAGTAAGACTCTGAAGAGTGTCACATGAGGGTGCAGTTTTGCGTCTAAATATGGCGCAAAATGGTGTATCGGTGACAGTTAAATCTCCAAACAAGTGCAGATCCATGCATCAAGTGCATGTGGAAATGAGAGTAAGTTGCACTAAGGAGACAGTGCAATCTACAGTGCTTTTGGGTAATCAAGACCACTCCTGGTCATCATCATCCTGGAGTACTCCCGGGGATTGTCTGGCAATACATCTGCACACAGCCTCTCCTCCACTGTCACTCTCCGGATCACAGGGAGAATTCCACTTCAAGATAATGCACCCAATAATAAGTACTTAAGGAATCCACCTTAACCATTTCAATACCGTGCAATTTTACACCTTCCTGCCGAGGCCATTTTTCACGTTTCAGCGCTCTCACACTTTGAATGACAATTGCGCGGTCATACAACATTGTACCCAAACTAAAATTTTATCATTTTCTTCACACAACTAGAGCTTTCTTTTGGTGGTTTTTAATCACCGCTGGGGTTTTTATTTTGTGCTAAATTAACAAAAAAAAAACCAAACATTTTGAAAAAAAAACACGTTTTTCTTTGTTTCTGTTATAAAAGCTTACAAATAAATAATTGTTCTTCATAAATTTAGGCCAAAATGTATTCTACTACATGTCTTTGGTGAAAATAACCCAAATTAGGAAGTATTATTTAGTTTGTAGGAAAGTTTTAGAGTTCACAAACTATGGTATAGATCTGAAAATTGATCAATCCTGAAGTACTGACAGCCAATCTAATTTCTTGAGGTCCAAGAATGTCAGAATAGTACAGATATCCCCAAATGACCCCTTTTTGCAGAGTAGACAGTCTGACGTACTTCATAAGAGGAATGGCGAGTTTTTTGAAGTTGTATTTTTTTTGTCATAATTTTTCGGAAAATTAAAAAATTAAAAAAATTAGTTTCACTATTTTTTTTTTACATATCGTCACCAGTGCAGTACAGCGTCATCATATAACTGGCATGGTGGTGAACAGGGGCACTGACTGGTGACAGTATAAAAAAATAATATATATATATATATATATTTTTTTTTTTTATTATTATTATTTTTAATTATTTATTACTTTTTTTTATTTTTTTTCAAGATTTTTTTTCATATTTTACTATGACCAAAGTAGTACAATGTTACCATAGTAACAT
The DNA here is from genome assembly GCF_062004578.1 of Staurois parvus. Lineage (NCBI taxonomy): Eukaryota > Metazoa > Chordata > Amphibia > Anura > Ranidae > Staurois > Staurois parvus. The sequence continues at coordinate 12,658,345 of NW_028318039.1, read as the reverse complement.
TGTACTACTTTGGGGAAGTGATCAGTATATATTTTTTTTTTTTTTAAACAATTTGCTTATAGCAAAGAATTACTTTGCTATAAGCAAGCATTTACCTGAATGATTCATTCAGGTTTTTTTTTTTTTTTTTGTGCTTAGCTGTGATTTGGCCACAGCTAATCACATGACATGTGCATGTGACCTGCTGTGACCATTCACAGCTAGGCACTAGTATACAATGGGTGGCATGAATGAAGCCATCCATTGTATATAACTGTCATGTGACCTGCTGTGATTGGTCACAGCAGGTCACATGGTACTGGCAACAGGGGCCGGTGCTCAGATCTGTCATCGGCCGTGTCCGAGGTACATGGCCGGTGACAGATCGCGCGGCTCGGCAACCGCACGAACTGCGCATGTGCGTGAGGGCGCCAAATGACGTACACCCCGGAACGCTAAACCATTTTTTCGGCCGCCAAACGGCTATAGGCCGGGCGGCTAATGGTTAATAGCTCAAAATAAATGAGCCAGAGAAGAAAGTGCTATATAGTGCAGTAAGTTTATTAAATCAGTAGTAAAACCATGGGATAAAGATAAAGCGAGCGCTCAAAAATCAGCTGCTGAAACACTCTAAGGAATCACTGGACCTTATAATAAGAATAATGTATATATAGTGCAGCGCTATGATAATAATACAAAATATATGAATAAAAGTTCGTATAGTCCTTTACACACTAAAAGTGATCATAAACAAAGAACATGTGAAAGTGTCCTCCTCATTTAGATGGCTGGAATCAAATAGAAAAAATGCGCACTCACCGACCGCGCATTTCAAATGCGCATGTGTACAGTATTATCCAGATGCTCGGTCAGATATGCAGATCAGCAAAACACATTGGTCATCCCCTTCAAGTAACGACATCAGCCTTGGGTGCAGCGATATACCTCCAGGTCCCGAGAGCCCTCTTGCCCCAAGTAATAGGGTAGATTGAGATCCTGGTCATAGGTACCCCAAGAATTGGCTGCTGCAAATCTGGAACCCTCCAACAAGAGGGTCAAGAAAAGGGAATGCCAATAGTGTAGTATGTTCAAAACTTTTATTGGGTCATTAAAAATGCTAGCCAGGGTCACATGCATATAACAAATACCGTCAGTGATCAGACAGACTGGTAAGTGAGAAAATGAATAAATAAATGATACATGCACTAACCCGGCAAAGATAAAAAGTGGAAGACCACCGGACCTCCTCGTGGTCCCAGTGGTCAGGAAGTCACACTCGCTACTGGCTCCTCCTAGTAGCGAGGAGGACACTTTCACATGTTCTTTGTTCATGATCACTTTTAGTGTGTAAAGGACTATACGAACTTTTATTCATATATTTTGTATTATTATCATAGCGCTGAACTATATATACAGTAGTAAAACCATGTATTTGAACATAATGAACTCACATCTGGACCATAGGAATGCAGATATGGTATACAGGAATGTAAACACAGAATCCAAGATGGCCGCCGGCCTCCCTTGTGGCTCAGGCAGTCTGGTATCACTGGCTTGGTTCCTCCCTAATGCATTTCATTAGGGAGGAAGACATTGTAGGCAGAGAGTGGTATAATCACTACCGCTTCTCTAACAGGGACCTGGGCAAGTGTTATAGCAATACCAGGAGAGCCTTGATTGTGGAAAAAAGGCTATTTATAATTCGGGATAGGAAGCAGCAAATACCGTTCCTCCATTTTCCCATGGACCAAAATCAGGTTAAGGAAACCATTATACTGTAGACCACAGACACATAATCCCAATGGTCTTTATGCGCCAGTGTGGACAATGCAAGGTATCTGAGACCTGGATAAATGTATAAATCTGTTATTACTGATGTAAATGCAAAAACATCATCCCCTAAGTCATACTCTATAGAAAATAGCATCCAATTTGAAATAAATAATAATACTCCATAATATTAAAAAACAATAAGACATGACCAGATGTGTTGTACATAAAAACGGATCATGAAAAATATTAAAATAGTAATATATAATATTAACCTGTCCCTCCATGGGGGTCAATTAAAGGATACATAAAAAACAAATAGAATTACATAGAATTACATGACCTATTTTAATAAATATTTTAATAAATATAAAATTAGAATTAAAACCAAAATACTGGGTCACCTCAGATTCCAATTGAAACCTGATCTCAACCAGGACACAGAAATAAGATTATAATAAAAAATATATATTGTAAAATAATCGAATGAGAATTCTTGTCTAAAAAATCATATGGATGTAAATATCAGTCTGAATTAATAAAAATGTAAGATAAAAATAAAAATAAAAATGAGAATAAAAATAAAAACAAAATAAGACGCACTGGGATAACTAAAACTAGATAAATAATAACAACATCAAATGGTTATAATTACTCCATAAATAACACCTAAAAATGAGTAAATCCGTATTAAAAAGGGGCCCCTCATGTGCAGATCTAACTCATGTCAATAAAACAATTTACTGTATATCGAGATCAACATTCAGGCCTTGTGGTGTAAGTGACTGGAGCTCAAAATTCCATTTTGTCTCCATCATGGAAATGGTCCTGCGTTTATGTGTACCCCACCAATGCTGTTTGAGGATATCTATTCCCATAAATTTAAGGCAAGACTGGTGCCTATTGTGGTGATCACGAAAATGTTTCGAAAGTTAATGCTCTTTGGATCCTTTTTTAATGTTATGCAGATGTTCCCCATGTCAATCTGTTAATTTCTTGTAGTTCTTCCTACATATTGCTTGGGACATGAGCATTCTAATAGACACACCACATACTTGCTGTTACACGTTATGAGTGGTCTTACCTCATACTTTTTGTTAGTCACATTAGAGTGAAACGAATGTATAGTTTTCTACCGAATACCATTGTGGAGACATAGCATGCACCTATTACAACAGACCAAAGCCAAAGGTAACTTCCTTGGGGGGATTAACCACATAAATTTCATTTTGTACATTAAAGGCCTTTTTCAACAGGAGGTAAGGAGAAATTGTAAAACTTGTGAAAAGGAAAGCAAAAATCCAACCACTAAGGTAAAATGAGAACAACATAAAATTTTCATAATCGCTTGGTTGAAAAACTTTTTTAATTAGACTTTTTTCCCATCCATAGCCAATATACGTAGGAAGAAATATGTACAAAAAAAGTTGTGCTTTAGTTCTGGTTAGTGACATTACTTGGCTGTGATGATATCAGTCTGCTACAGGCAGTATAAAGCATTTCTTCAGTCTCCTTTCAGACTGCAACATTGGTATTTCTACCAAGTCACAAAGTGGATTATGTAGAGGGCTGATCTGTGTCAGACATCTGTGAATAAAACTAAGAACTGTGCATGCACAAGGATTTACATGATGGTGTCATGTGTGAATCAGCATCTTAGTAGAGAGAGAAGATGATAACCCTGAATGATGCCAACATTCTGTAAAGAAACATTATAATTATTATTATTATTATACAGGATTTGTATAGCTTTAACATAACTAGTGGAAGAAGCTATACTATCAGGGGCGAACTGACAACTCATGGGGCCCCCAGGCAATAGGGGATCATGGGGCCCCTGTGTCCTTGCCCAAACTCAAAAAAGCCTATGTACAAAATGCTCAATTTGCATTTTGTACATTGATAAAAATAAACAATTAAAATATGCTTATTTTTAAAACATTCTTATTTTACAGCATTTCTTCACACCTGCCTAAAACCTTTACAGATATATACAGTATATATATATATATTGCACAACGGTTTAAATTCAAAATCCTAACACTGACATACAAAGCTGTCCATCATACTGCCCCAAACTATATCACCGACCTAATATCCAAGTACCACCCAACACGCACACTCCGCTCCTCTCAAGACCTCCTTCTCTCTAGTTCCCTGGTCTCCTCCTCCCATGCCCACCTCCAGGATTTCTCCAGGACATCACCTATCCTCTGGAACTCTCTACCCCAATCCATCAGACTATCACCTACTCTCCTCTCATTTAGGCGCACCCTGAAAACCCACCTCTTCATGGAAGCCTACCCCACCCCCTGCTAATTGCCGACCTCCTCCACTCTTCCTACTACTCCATCCCCCACAGCTATCTCCTCCTGTACCACTATCCCCTTCCTCCTAGATTGTAAGCTCGAAAGAGCAGGGCCCTCGAACCCCTCGTGTATCACATTGTATTGTTTTCGTACTGTCGCATGTTCTGTCTCCCTTTGTAATGTACAGCGCTAAGCGAACTGTTGGTGCTTTATAAACACAGTATAATAATTATATATATATATATATATATACATACACTGATCAAAAAATTAAAGGAACACTTTGAAAACACATCAGATATCAATGGGGAAAAATATCATGCTGGATATCTATACTGATATGGACTGGGTAATGTGTTAGGAACGTAAGGATGCCCCATCGTTTGATGGAAATGAAAATGATCACCTTACAGAGGACTGAATTCAAAGACACCCCAAAAATCTAAGTGAAAATGATGCAGCAAGCTAGTCCATTTTTCTGAAATTTCATTGCAGCAACTCAAAATGATACTCAGTAGTTTGTATGGCCCCCACGTGCTTTTATGCATGCCTGACAACATTGGGGCATGCTCCTAATGAGACGACGGATGGTGTCCCAGGGTATTTCCTCCCAGATCTGGACCATGGCATCACTGAGCTCCTAGACAGTCTGAAGTGCAACCTGGCGGTGTTGGATGGACCGAAACATGATATCCCAGAGGTGTTTTATTGGATTTAGGTCAGTCAAGCGTGGGGGCCATTCAATGGTATGAATTCACTCATCCTTCATTAACTGCCTGCATACCCTTGCCACATGAGGCCGGGCATTGTTGTGCACCAGGAGGAATCCAGGACCCACTGCACCAGCATAGGGTCTGACAATGGGTCCAAGGATTTCATCCCGATACCTAATGTCAGTCAGGGTGCCATTGTCTAGCCTGTAGAGATCTGTGCGTCCCTCCATGGATATGCCTCCCCAGACTACCACTGACCCACCACCAAAACAGTCATGCTGAAGGATGTTACAGGCAGCATAACACTCTCCACGGCTTCTCCAGACTCTTTCACCTCTGTCACATGTGCTCAGGGGGAACCTGCTGTAATATGTGAAAAGCACAGGGTGCCAGTGGCGGACCCGCCAATTCTGGTGTTCAATGGCTATCGAGCTCTATGGTGCCGGGCAGTGAGCACAGGGCCCACTAAAGGATGTTGGGCCCTCAGGCCACCCTCATGAAGTCTGTTTCTGATTGTATGGACAGAGGCATTCACACCAGTGGCCTGTTGGAAGTCATTTTGTAGGACACTGGCAGTGCTCATCCTGTTCCTTCTTGCACAAAGGAACAGACACCAGTCCTGCTGATGGGTTAAGGACTTTCTATGGCCCTGTCTAGTTCTCCTAGAGTAACTGTATGTCTCCTGGAATCTTCTCCATGCTCTTGAGACTGTGCTGGGAGACACAGCAAATCTTCTCGCAATGGCACATATTGATGTGCCATCCTGGAGGAGTTGGACTGCCTGTGCAACCTCTGTAGGGTCCAGGTATCGCCTCATGCTACCAGCAGTGAGAATGTCCCTAGCCAAATGCAAAACTAGTGAAAAACAGTCAGAAAAGATGACTAGGTAAAAAAAATGTCAGTGGCCTCCACCTGTAAAACCATTCCTGTTTTGGGAGCCATCACATTGTTGCCCATCTAGTACATCTGTTGTTAATTTCATTAACACCAAAGCAGCTGAAACTGATTAACAACCCCCTCTGCTACTTAACTGACCAGATCAATATCCCAGGAGTTTCACTGACTTGATGCTATACTCTGATTAAAAAGTGTTCCTTTAATTTTTTCGAGCAGTGTATATGTATATATATATATATATATATATATATATATATATATATATATATATATCTGTGTGAGTGTATATATATATATATATATATATATATATATATATATATACTGTATATATGGCCTTTTGCAGCACTCATTCATTTTAATGAATGCCATCTTCTTATACTTCTGACATGTAGCATCATCAGACAAAAGATTCTTCCAATGTTTTGCTAATATATCTTTTATTTCAGACCAGTGCTTATTAAATTGAGCAATTAATCTTCCTGTCTGATCTTTAGATCTATAACGTAAAATCAAAAGACAGTGTCTGTAAGTGGTTTTAGCATATTGAAAGGCTCTGATGACACAATTTAAGGGACAACTCCTCACTCTAAAGAATGATGAAAGCCTTATATATTGAGATAAGAACGAGTAATGATTTATTTCTTTGTGACTATAACATTAATTTTCAATTTTTATGTGCTCCTGCACTTTGCAATTTTGGTTTCATGCCTCAGGGATATTAATTACATACTCGAATGTCACTCTTTATCAGGGCTGGATTTATAATTTCTGCACTCCTAGGCCTACTGTCTTCTACCACCCTCTCCTAACCCAATAAGCAATCTAGCTCTCTTGCTAAAGAGATCAGACAACTTTGAGACATGCTAAGGTTAGGGGAAGAGAGGCTGAATGATTCAATTTGCCCATTATAGATCAGCACATGTAAACATGATGACTAGAAGAGTAGATCAAAGTGTTACCGTACTATGTTAGGAGTTTGGGTTTAGTCAATATGTCAGTAAGTACAACATTATTCCACTAACTAAAATACACACGCTGTGCAGCTACAAAAACAATAAAAATATGGCCAAATTTCAAGAGCAGGCACGACCGAAGTCTAGAAACTTCATTTATACAAGTGAATGTGTTACTAACTTTATGAGGTATCGCACATGGGTGGTTGTATGTTGTCTATTTGAGGCCCTGCTACCCTGGATATCAGCATATTCTAGCTAATTTCTATTGAGGATCCTTCTTCCCTTGGAGGGGTGGCTGTAAGCAAATCAATGCATTTCAGTTGGGGTTTTACAACTGAACTACTGATAAATACATATTTGAAATATATATTTAGGTGAATTCTCATGTTTTTAAGTGCTGTTTAGCTACTCTTGTGCTCTGATAACCTCTGCAAGACTTCATGGCTTTCAATACTCATCTGCAGTTGACCTAACTTAGTCACCTTTCTGCCCCAGCCTGTTATTGAACAACAATGGAGCAATACAAAAGGTATAACAGGTGCATGGTGTGGCAGTCCATGTATGTTTGATGAGTTCCAAATGGGCAGAGATGAAGGTAGTCCAGTAGGCACTAAGGGCAAGCTGCGTAGGAGCGAAGTATAACTCTGCAGAAGGGAAACAAAGAAACACAGCACCTCTAAGTGCGTACTGTGAAGGTATTTAATAGAAAGATAAGTAGTAACTCACATCTTAGAATTTAAAAACAGGCTCATGGGTAAGAGGGTGAGATGTCTGTAGCCAGATGTTGTTGTGTGTCTGATCCAGAGAGGAGATCGATTGAGTCCGTCAGCAGGTGGTACTGTGCATGTGCAACATGGATGGTAAGCCTGGTGGAATCTCCAAGGTGTCTGCCAGTAGATAATGCTGTGCATATGCAGCATGGATGGTGGAGCCTGGCAGAGTCTCCAAGATAATCGGGATCAGCACATGTGGCATCTGACGTCATCAAAATGCGACGCGTTTCTGAGCATGTGCAGGACGAGATGAGTCTAGGCGCACTCTTTCATCAGGCAGCTTGGAGATTCCACCAGGCTTACCATCCATATTGCACATGCACAGCACCACCTGCTGACGTCTCACCCTCTTACCCATGAGCCTGTTTTTAAATTCTAAGATGTGAGCTACTACTTATCTTTATATTAAATACCTTCACAGTACACACTTAGAGGCTCTGTGTTTCTTTGTTTCCAACAATGGAGCAGTAGCACATCAGTTAAATAATCCCTCTTCTCTCTCATCTTGTAAATTATTTGGGAAGGCAAAATTACAGAAGTCTGCAAAGCCATAGAGCTGTGAATTCAAGCTCCAAATCTTTCAACCCCCCGTAGTTCTTCTATATGTAATATTACAATAGGCTAACATGAAGACTAGGGATGAGCTTCAAGTTCAAGTTGAAGTAGAGTTTGACCTGAAGTTTGCATGTCCAGCATTCTGAAAACAGCAAACATTTGCAATCAGTCAATAGCAACCATTACTAATAATGCACTTTCTGGCCTCTGATCTGTGGTCAGGTGGACTGCAAGGGCCAGTCGTGCAGTTTTGAAAATGTGCTAGTGTCTGGAACCACCTATCAGCCATCAGAGAGATGCATAAACATGTTTTTGTTCATAGAAGCCTAACTAAGCATGCATGGATGTGCAATGGGGTGCATGTGGATATATAGTCAAGTCCATCACAGATTCTGGTGACTAAGCCTGCATGGTTTCATTGCTGGATGGTATTTCAGGTTGTATCTCTGTCATCCTTGATCCTGAATCCCGCTTGACTCTGTTACTGGCCTGACCTTCCTCTGGACTACCTGTGCCTTTTTTATGGCTGCTGCCTACCTGTATTACCAACCTTAGACAGTACTCCGGTTTAAGATGCTGTACCTCACTGCCTGCATATTACCAACTTCTGCTTGTCTCTGGCCATGATCCTGCTTGCGATTTGGTGCCTTCCTGTCCAGCTATTACCAAACCCCGGCTTGTGACCTGGCTCTGCTCTCTACTGGTTTGGGTGAACTCGGGTACCCTTATTGCTGCATTTCTGCTGACAAACAAATGGCAACCATGCAATCTATAACTTGCCTATACAGCAAGGAGCACATGGAGGGGCAACGCATGTCCAAAAACAACAAAGAAAAATTCCCAGTTCACTTACCGGCTAGCCTGGGGCAAACTAAATTACCCTGTCTAACAGTTCACATTAAAACAAGGGGTTTAGTTTTCACACATTTGCAAATATATCCATAAGCTGCAGAGGCCACGCCATGGCACCCCAGTGTACTGCAGTCCTAACTATAAATTTTGAGAGCCTGCAAAGTTGGAGCACATATATGATAATGAACAGACATACCTGCCTTTCATATGTTCATTATTATATACAGTATGTGCTCCAACTTCTGAGGCTCTCAAAATTTATAGAGCTAGGACTGCAGATATACTGTAATCAACCATGTGTGTACAGCTATTTGTCCAAGTTCTGTCAAACAAGAATGCTTGAAAAACCATCTGCTGATCAGCATCTGATTGGCATCTTATCAGTGCTGGCAGCCTATGGTTGCCAGCACTGACTGGTGTGTTCTGGTGGTAGTGGTGGGAGTAGTCCCCCTGTCAGAGCGCAATGGCACAGCGGGGAAATTGATGTACTAACATCACATAGTTATAGTCATAGACAGTTTTAACAGTTAACTGACAGCTGAAAAAATATACTGTATCTCTGTATTTTAACATAAAGTACCATACACACTCACAGAGTTTGTTGCAATGTTATATTAGATCAGGGAGAAAATTTCAGAGTGTTATCAGGGACAGCTGGTTCTGAGCTGGTAGTCGTTGCAGAAAACATTCATATGTGTATTGGGACAGAGGGGTTGATTTACTAAAGCAAATAGACTGTTCATTTTGCAAGGAAAGTTGCAATTTGCAAGGGAATTTACCCCAGAGCTTAGTAATTGTAGTGAAATGTCACTTTGCAAAGAATATTCGATCATATGCAAGGAAATACAACAGAAGCATTTTTGCTTGCACGTGATTGGATAATGGAATCAGTAGTGCTTCACCTCATTCACTAACTCTGAGGAAAACTTATTTTCCTGGGAGATATACTGTACATTACTGTGTGTGTCCCAGAAACAATTTCAGTTGTTGTTTGGCTGTAGTACCACCACTTTTTTGAGGGGGGGGAGGTTTTGTTTAACAAAAGGGGGATAAGTAATATATTTTTTATTAAAAGTGTTTGAACCTCTGGGGGAGGTTGTAATTGATTTTTTTAAAGAAACAATGGCTGGTGTAGGTCATGTTAACAAAATGGCCTTGATATCAGACTTAAGGCCATTTGCAGCCCCACTCCAACATTTTGGGGGTCTGTTTACAGTGAAATATGGTAAATATAATATAATACTTACTTTGTAATGAAAAACTGACTGGTTTGTGTCCTGTTGGCAAACCGGCCTAGAAAAACGGTTTAAAAGACATGTACCTTGTGCAATGTTTTTTTCTGGGAATAAGTTATTGTGTAATGCTGATTTTTACAATAGTAAATGGCTGTTGGGGGGCCCTGTTCAAATTGGGGTTTAGCATCAATAACTTAATACTGTAAGCGTAACTACTACAATCTTTTTTTCTGCAAATAAATGTCACTTCAAATTTTATTTGGCTGTAAACAATAGTAAGCAAGCTGTCAGGAATGAAAGTCATTAATAACAATTAAAACTAGTGCTTATAACAGTGATTAGCAATAACTTTGTAAACCCCCCCCCCCCCAGAGTGATACAGTGTCACTATGGTGACACTGAACTACTCTGATGACTATGTAAAAAAAATGGTAAAAAAAAAGAAAGAAAAAATAAAAAAATTGAACAAAAAAGTATTATTTTTTTATAATCACTGATCACTGCTGCACCAGTCACACGATGACGCTGTACTGCAGTGGTGACAGTATGTGAAAAGTGAAAAAAAACTACATTTTATTCATTTTCAAAAAAACTGTGACAAAAAATTACAACTTCCAAAAACTTGCCATTCCTCTTGCTAAATACCTTCAACTGTCTACTTTCCAAAAATGGGTCATTTTGGGGGTATTTGTACTTTCCTGGCATTTTAGTCCATCAGTACATCAGCACTGATCAATTTTCAAATAACACTGTATATACCATAGTTTGCACACTCTATACCTTTCACACAGACTAAATAATATACACTGATTTGTTTTTACAAAAATATATTTACTAGACTACATCTTGACCTAAATTTATGAAGCAAGATTATTTGTTTGCACAATTTTATAACAGAAACTAAGAAAAATGTGTTTGGTTCAAAATGTTAGATAATTAACAGTAGTAGTTAAAGTAACAGTAGTTATTAAATACCGGCAAAAGAAATCTCTATATGTGTGAAAAAAATTATGTATATGTTATTTTGGTACACTGTTGCATGACTATTAGCTAATGCACCTGATTTTTTTAATTCTTCCCTGGTCTCTCTAAGAGCTCACAGCTGAGCTTAACAATGTCATTAACTCCATCCTGCACATTTTACCACTTCTGGACTTCCTCAGGAGAACATCTGAGAACGTCTGGACATGATTTGTAGCCACAGCTCACTAATGTATAAAAATTCACAGTTAACAATGACTAATGACTGCCTACAGATCTGTTTTTTGATCTTGAAAAGAGCAAACTGCACCATGTGCATTCTCATGTTCAAAAGATGTGTATATCATAGAGAGACAAATTTTCAAAGTTGAGCAAACATAATAAATTCTATTCATAGTAAGTACATTTGAGGAAGAAATTTTGTCTTCTTTACTGATGTAATCAAAGCATTAATGGCTTACTAAGATCCTGTTAACACCTGGAAATGTTTATTAAATATGAGAATTTGTGTAAATTAATTAGGGCTTTTTTGGTGTCTGTGTTTGGGAATTACGGAACAAACATGTACCTTCATTTTGTCAGAGACTCACCTGAGGAACAAAGGAAGCTGAGCGATTGCTGGTTTAGACATTCAGCATCTATCTTCTAAACCCATTAGCACCAAACCTTACTGTCAGTTATTCGGTTATCTAGACTGCAATATAAAGGCTAGTTCAGAGGCAATGAGCTGCATCATGTAGATTCAACTAATTTACAAGTTCTTTTAGGAATGTTGACAGGTTCTATTTATCTTTATAATCTATAGAACTATAATTCACACTCAATATGGGTAAGTACAAAAAAGGAAAATTGCAGTCAAAAACTAATGGGAATGGGTGCCTGTGCACACTAGTATCAGTTAAAAATTTAAAATGTCAACCATGCTTTATCATGTGTAAAAGTACCAGGCAAAGACACTTTCTTTCAAAATCATATTTAAAGGTTAATTTTGGTGACTGCTTATGTGTTGAACATTATTTTCTGAAAACACTCAAAGCTTTAAATGAAAGCTGTATCTGCTGATGTTTCTAGCTCAGCTACATACTACAGCCTGTTGTTATCCACTTTCCACCCAAGGACGTTTCTGTATGACCTCATATTTGAGTGGTTATACTGGGGCCATAGCTGCAGCTGCAGCCATAGCATCGGTATCAACATCGGTATCAACATTTCAGCTGGCGATAAAGTGATCTGAGCGACTAATTACCTGCTGGATTTCACTTTTACTGGCTGCAAAAGAGGGTCCCTCCCCCTGCCACTTTCCATGGCTCTCTCATACCACTGGGGGGCCCGAGACTGAAACTGGGGGCTCCGCCAACTGACCATAGAGATGACTGAGGACTGGAACATCCTCAATTATCTCTATGGGCTAAAAAAACAGAAGCAACAAGTATTCTGTCACTTCAGGTTTTGTTACTGACCTGTGAAATCATCCGATCAAACGGATGTTGTTTTGATCTGATGCTTTGAAGAACACAGGAGAAATCTGGGATTTAATAGACCCCAGATCTCTCCATAACAAGAACCTGTTACAGTTCCACAAGGAATGAACAACATCGCTAATACAAGAAATGAACAACAAAGTGATAAGAAAAATAAAGAGACAGCGCAAAAGTAAAGACATTAAATTAAATAAATAATAAAATAAAAACATTTAAAGTGCTGTCATGTTCACCCACAAAGGCAAACGTATACATTGGTCATGCACACATATGTAAACAGTGTTCACACCACATGTGAGGTATCACCATGAACAATAATTCTAGCACAAGAGCTCCTGTGTAACTCTAAACTGGTAAAGTGTAAAGGCTTTTAAATCGTCACCTATGGAGATTTTTAAGTACCACAGTTTGTTGCCATTCCAAGAGCGTGCACAATTTTAAGACATGACATGACATGTTAGATATTTACAGTATGTATTCAGTATAACACAAACTTTTAGATTTTGTTGAGCAATTGGGTATTATATTGTGTTTTTGTTCATTAAAATTAAAGTCTATTTTTCCCAGAAAACTGTGTTTGAAAAACCACTGTGCAAATGTGACATAAAAAATTGCAACACCCATCATCTTATGGTCTAGAGCATCTGCTTAAAACATATAATGTTTGAGGGTTCTAAGTAATTTTCTAGCAAATAAAGCTGATTTTACATTTATGTTTCAGATTAGGCTTGAGAAGCAAGTGGTTAAAGTGTATGCATAGCCATAGGATGCATAGGATTTAATACTATGTCTCTATCAGTGGTGTCCGTGTCCCTTCTAGGCAGATTGACACTCTTTATTTGTCCTAGTAACCATTGTCAATGGCACACAAAGTTATGTGAAATTATCAGTTTTGGAGTTGTCACTAGAACAAGAAGTGAGGGGGAATCTTTCATTGGGGAAATCTATTCTGGTGAAAACCATTTAAGATAGGAATTTTCCTTGTTTTGTAGAGATTTCTTTCCACTTCTCCAATGGGATACAGAGAGCAAAAAATAAACCAACAGGGGTTAATACCCCTCTTTTTTATCCAAAACCCAACAAAGATATGGCTATATGTGCATTTCAAGGCAGACTAGGGTCTCAGTCTTCTATGGCTAGAATGATAAACAGAAAAGTGAGTTATCTCTTTCGAAAGCTATCGTTTTTAAATGGATATTAGGTGGAATTTGAATTAAATAGCATTATGATATGCATTAACATAAAACAATCAGATGTCACATTTCATAAGACTGTTATGATTTTATTTCTAAAATTGCATTGCTAAAGTCTAAAATTGCTCTGGTGGATGACACTTCAGTAGTCTTTGCTTTTTTATTGAATAAAAATGCATACTTATAAAAAGAATTAGTGATATTTAGAGGGTTCTTTTGATGTGCACTTGAAATGCAGGTCAGAAGAATCACATTAACTTCAATGGTGCTGTGTGGAAGACACTTCTAAGACTGCATTTGACCTGCTTTACTGTTTGTTGCATGTATTTGTACACAGCAGGTTCTACTAAGATGTGTTTACATTGCAAGTGAAACAAATCAAATGTTAGCTTTTGCCGCATTTTGTGTTCAAATGCATGTAAATGATGCAAGTTTGAAGATATAAATGTTCATCTTTTTTCTTTTTCTCTTCTGTCTCCTGAGAGCTGTACTGATGTTATTTACTGTGTCATGTAGTAATGCAGGGTCAGTCCACTAAGCATGGCAAGGTCCTAGGAAATCAGCACTTAACTTAGTTCATGATTGGCCAACAGGTATGAGCTAGTGACATGCACATATGAAGAGATGATAGTGTGCTTCCTTTCTCAATTAATACCACAAGATATATCAGTCTTCTATTTCTTTTACACATGTTTTTTCACAAGTTGCAAAAGGCATGTGCTGTAAGGAAATCATATTTGTAAAAAAACCCCCAATGGCTAAACAGCCTGTCCTGGGAGTGGTACACCAGCTCATGCCGTACCCCATGCGCGCATATAACAGGGGTGAGGTGTATCCAAAAGCAATAACCTACAAAAAAAACACAAAAAAGAAAGGATACAGCATCTCAATGGCTAACGAACAGGATATATTTATTGGATGTAAAAAATGACAGTGCACATCTCATACATTCCCTCCCCCCATCGCCCACCCAAAAACCGGCCCCACCCCCAAAGAAAACCCCTCCGGAAGGCACAACCCCACCTCAACAATATCCCCCTCCTCCACCCCCCAGGACACCCTCAAACCCCACAGCAGAGCTTCAATAAAGGACATATGGTCGGCACTGAACAGATCCAGCCTACACATTGGTAGCTGATAGACTCTGCAATCCAAAGGCAGTAAGATAAGTCCATCACTCAATTCAACAATAAATCAGAACAATCTCATCAGGTGGATCTCAGGACATTTATGCTGGCAGAATATCATGCAGTCCCGGATAGAGATTTCTTGAAGATGAGACAGGACAGCTTGCAGTGCAGTGTATGGTATGCATACAGAAGGCCAGGAGAGCCAGTGTGCACTCTGGCTTCTCAGCAGGGAAAGCACATGGAGGGAGGACGTGATCCCTTCAGCCTATATGTTTCACCCTTCCCACTAACCGGGATTTCTTCAGGGCATAGGAAATCATGTTTGCATATTTGCTGGCATTAAATGAGTCAGTTATCCAGTACAATATCACAGTTAATTTTTAATTATTTCATTGTTTATTTAGTTTTGCAGAGACACACTAATTTTTAGTAGGGTGGTTCAAGATGCAAGAACAAGAGAAATATTTTGTGCACTAAGAAGAAAAAGACCAGATATATAATGTGATGGCTATTATATTAACAACACAAGTAAAGTCCTCAAGGTCCAAAGGTGGTTAACCTCCCTAGCAGTATGATTATTTCAGATTTGTGGTGATGAAAGCGGTACCATTTTTTTGCATGGAAATATGTATTTTTTTTTTATTGTAGGCTTGTAATTTAGGAATAACTCACTGAAATCTGTCCGAACAAGAGTCTAGTAAACATCCTGGGTATGATAAAACTTGAAACACAAAATCATAAATTATAATTTAATAAATAATCATAACAAATAATAATATAATAATAAATTTAATTAAATAATATAATCAAACCAAAAACACTGAAATTTGAAATATAGCGCCAAGTTCGTACATCGCTGAGCAAAGTCGCAGATCATTATCACTCAATTCTGCAATTGGTTCTGATTTACTATCACTGTTCTCTAGCTGGTCTAAAACAGCTTTTGACATAAAGGGACGCTTTTTGGATGCCATGGACTTTTCTAAGTTTTCGGGCAGAAAGAACAGTCAAAATGCAGGCAGAGGACAGGACGAAGCACTAGGGACAAAATGTATGTGAAATGTTTTGAAACAGCAATGTTTTACTATGTAATAATCATTTTTTAAAAAATGAAATTTTTCAAAACATTTCAAATTTGCCGCTGGTTCCGGCGCCCGTACGTCCCGACGTCAAAGGAATCGGAACACGGAAGCCGGATGCCGGCATCGGCCGGAGGAGATGGCTAGGGACGCTGCAGGGGATGCATCGCGGGAGCGAAGGACAAGGTAAGCTCTGCAGGGACTCCCTATGCAACGCTGCATGGTAAGCCCGAGTGTAGCTCGGGGTTACTGCTTTTGGTACTGAAACTCTACATAGAGCTACACTCGGGAATACCGCCAGGGAGGTTAAGGGATAATCCAACAATGCTTGACTCAGTGGCAGTCGATTCAAAAAGAGCTAGAAGAGACTCTGTGTGAACCATAAAAAAGAGAGAAGAAACGCCATCTAAGTGCAGCAATAAAATCCAAATAATTTATTTCAACAAAATTGGAAACTCACAATAGTAGTAAGAATAGTAGTCAAAAGAGCACTTGTCAAAGTAGTGCCAACCGCTGTGCAACTCCTGGACAGTCCTGCTGCAGGCAGGTCTCCAATGCACGGTCCTTTGCTGTGCTGGTGGTTCCAAGTACTTCCTGGTCAGTGTGGATCCACGCGGCAGGCGGGGTGATGTCAGCTCCAGGTACAGCAGCAATAGGTGTAGCACACATTTGGAGCATGCATTCTCTTTCATTAGGCCATAGTTTATTGTTCAAAATGCAATGATTGCTCACAACATGAAAGCGAACAACAACAACCAATCATATTTAGCTTACTGTATTTAAATTAGGTAAAAAGGTAAATCTGACTGGTTACTGTTATTTTAAACCTGACTTGTATTTTTTTATTAAGCATTTTAGTCTACAATATGTAATCATATTAGAAAAAACACATTCAATGTCTGCTTACCAAGCTCAAATGTAAAATTTGGAATCATTCTGCAACAGATGCGTTTACTAATTATTTGAACAGTCTAGGGGTTGTTTTAATTCCAAATCCCATGTAGAGCTTGCTAAATTCTCATACTCACCAGTTAAATAGCAAATTTGTTTTAAAAAAACAGTGTGTGTCACAGGATGTTTTTCAGCTTATTAGAATGTAATATATATGAATATTATGCCCCAAACTGTTCTAGAAGCTGAGATAACAGAGTTTCCAACTGATAATTCAGTGTATTTATTAAATAGCAAACCTTTCTTTGATAGAAAAGACAGATTTTTTTTTTATTTATTTAAAGGTTAAAACCAACTTCCTTTCAAAGTACATTCAAAACAGCCATATTTTAAATGTCAAATAATTGTAAAATTACTGTACTGGCTGAGGTTGCCAAGTATGCCAATCAGAGTGAATTTATGTGATGATTCATTCATCACTGACCAGGCTTGATGCTATTATCTCTTTCTATAGCAACCCACACGTGCTGAATTGCACATTTTTAATACTGTTTTATTCCCAGCTGTGCTACGTCCACTGCCTCGCACATCTATCATATCCCACATCCATATAAAAAAGTATATCCACAAAAAACCCTTTATTCATTTCATAGCCACAGAGGAATACAATGTACTTTGTTACTTAACAAGCCTTCCCTTACTGCATGCTAATGTAATGTAATATTAACTTATTGCAGCAAGGACTTGCTAATGAAAATGATTTCGTAATTTGAACAAATTTCCCTGGCTGCTTCAGTTCATCAATTTATCAACATTTCCTAATTAACTTTTTCCAATTCATATTTCTTTTCTCCAAGAAGATAAGACTACACTATTTCATAGTGCTAGATCCTTTTTCAGTGTTACGTCAGGTGTGAATGTCCATCAGTAAAAAAAAAATCAATTTGCATTACTGTTGTCTTACAATTGAGATATTATTATGTAAAGTTTCAAGCAGTTCAATCTGCTCGCTCTTATATCCTAGCCAAGTTGGCTTTGTTTTCAGACTGACAGTTTGTCATTTACTACCATTTAGTAATATGAAGCAAATTATAAGCTGTCCTGTTCTTTAATTGTGCTTAACCTCATTGTACAGAAAATATATGATTATCCTGCAAATCTACTTGAAATTAAAAACATTGATGCTATAATTTCACAAACTTGATTTTATTAATAGGTGGTGTGCTAAATCCCAGCTCCATGAAGCGTGATGTGCATTGCTTTAGCCACTATATCACTAAAAGGGTCTTATTATTATCATTAATACCATTAATCTCGGTAAAATTAAAAAAGTGCTAACCAATGCCTTTTTACAAGTGGTGCAGACCTTTATACTCTCATGTGTTATGCACTCGTAATGGTTGTTTAATTCTTTGGAGAGTTAAAGCTATCATGGGCTTTGAAAACAAACTGGTGACTTCAAGAGCTTTCATGACATACCTTACTAGACTCTGATCATGTTACAAATATAAATGGCCCACAATGCTCTTGATATGAAAGTTATTCCTGGTAATTAATCTCAATAAACAAAGTGCACAATTGAAATACATATTCATGTAATAAAGGTTTCCACTCAGAAATCTTTGTTTATGCTGCAAATCTGCAGAAGAACAAATGAGTCCGAATGCACTGCGCCTAATGATGAAAACGTTAGAGTTTATCTGCCTCCATGATTAGTGGGGAAAAAATTCTACACAAAACATGTGAACACCAGAAATTTTCATTTTGATAAGGATACATTCATTCATTGAAGAATTTTGTTTTGTTATATTCGTTATGTTCAATGATTTGTTTTTGGAATTCATTACATATCTTCAGAATTTGTTTTGTATATTTGTTGGTGATTGGAAAAATTGTGCAGTTTTTTCAGAAGAGTGCTGTATATTTCAGGTGGATTTAATATTCATATCTCAAAACTATTTGGAAGGATTACGTATTTTCGGACACAACGGAATAATTAATGCAAATTCAACGGCCCCATCTTTTTCAAACTTAAGAATTGCATTAGACTGTGGATCTGAACCGGCTGGCTGTAACAATTACAAATTAAATTTAAATCACAAATTTACTCGTATCCGAATTATTGAACAAATGAAAAAGTTAATTTCCCCAAATCAATTAATTATGAAACAAAACACATGTCAATTTAACACAAGCTGAATAAGAAGGATGAGCTTGGGGTTCAGGTTAATCACTTCAGTACCAGGCACTTTTACCCCCTTCCTGCCCAGGCCAATTTTCAGGTTTCAGCGCTCTCACACTTTGAATGACAATTGCGCAGTCATGCAACCCTGTACCCAAACTAAAATTTTATCATTTTGTTCACACAACTAGAGCTTTCTTTTGGTGGTATTTAATCACCACTGCGGTTTTTATTTTTGCTAAATTAACAAAAAAAAGACTAACATTTAAAAAAAACAAAAAACAAGTTTTTCTTTGTTTCTGTTATAAAAGTTTGCAAATAAATAATTTTTCTTCATACATTTAGGCTGAGATGTATTCTGTTACCTTTTTTGGTGAAAATAACCCAAATCAGTATTTATTATTTAGTCTGTAGGAAAGTTATAGAGTTCACAAACTATGGGATATATCTGAAAATTGATCAATCCTGAAGTACTGACAGCCAATCTAATTTCTTGAGGCCCAAAAATGTCAGAACAGGACAGGTATTCCCCAAATGACCCCTTTTTGCAAAGTAGACAGTCCAACGTATTTCATATGAGGCATGGCGAGTGTTTTGAAGTTGTAATTTTTTTATCGTACTTTTTCAGAAAATTAAAAGATTAAAATAATTATTTTCACCATTTTGTTTTACATATTGTCTCCAGTGCAGTATAGCATCAGCATATCACTGGTGTGGTGGTGATCAGGGACACTGACTGGTGACCGTACGAAAAAAAAATATATATAATTTTTTTTAAATGTTTTAAATTGTTTTATTTTTTATTACTTTTTTTGAGATTTTTTTTTCATAGTACATTATGACCAAAGTAGAATAATGTTACCCTACTTTGGGGAAAGTGATCAGTTTTTTTTTTTTTACACAATTTGATTGCTTATAGCAAATAATTGTTTTGCTATAAGCAAGCATTTAACTGAATGAAATCGATTAATACAGGGTTTTTTTGTTGTGATTAGCTTGTGTGATTAGCACGGCTAATCACATGACATAGATGGGCTGTGATTGGCCCAGCCTGTGCATGTGATCACTGTGACCATTCACAGCTAGACACACTTGTATACAATAGATGGCATGAAGGGAAGCCATCCATTGTATACAACTGTCATGTGGCCTGCTGTGATTGGTCACAGCAGGCCCCATGGTACTGGCAACAGGGCCGGTACACAGATCTGTCATCGGCCGTGTCTGAGGTACACGGCCAGTGACAGATCTCGCCACAGTGTGGCCCTGCGGGCACGCGCAAAGTGCAATCCAGGAAGGACGTCATATGACCCCCTCCCGCAGGGACAAGGTGTTCGCCCGGCCGTCATTTGACTATAGGCCAGGCGGCAAGTGGTTAAATGTGATTTTGACTCAAACCAAGCCTGTTTACAGCTTGATGAAAGGCCAAACAACATCATTGGGTGAAGGGTCATCTTCAATGATTGTAGATCTACATTCCTGGATGATGTGATTTATGATGGATTTATATTGGGGAATATTGTTTTCATTTTATAAAATAACTTTTTCATGGCGTGGGTATCTTTATTTTTAACTCCTTGTGGGAATATCTAATGGTAATAATTCACTTTACTGATTTTACTGGGGGGGGGGGGGCAGTTATCTGGAAGCCCCCTTTTTATAAAGGGGGCTTCCAAATCACAATAAGTACCTCCCATAATTAACTATATCCTCTTTGGACCTCAGACGTGTGGAAGTGGCTTTTGTCCGTTAACATTGGGATAAACTGCCTCCCAAGAAGGTAAGCTTTGCAAGCCCACCTTATAAAGTACCCCCTCTCAATGTTGAAAATGTGTGTGGTTAAAAAAGGAGGGATGCAGGTTCACTGCCCTCCCTTTCCTGGACACCAAGGCTGGATCCCTGGATAAAAGCCTGATTAAAATTTTAAAGGAAACCTCACATTATTTAGTGGTGGTGGTGGTTGTGCAGTAGAGCAACATGGCTGACTAGCAAGGAAACATTATTGGGCAGCAGAGCAACATTGTTGGTTGGTGAATCGTCATGAATGACAATGAATATAAATTGGTGGATGAAGATATTCATGATAGATTTACATGAATATCTTCATGGAGAAAATTTTCTTTGTAATTTTAACCAGCTCAATTCTAGACACTTTCACTCCCTTTCTGCCCAGGCAAATTTTCAGCTTTTAGCACTGTCACACTTTGAATGACAATTGCTCAATCATGCAAAACTGTACCAAAATTACATTGTTATTTTTTCACACATATAGAACTATTGGGGGATTTTTTGCTAAATAAATGAAAAAATACCAAAAATTAAAAAAAAAACATGTTTTTCTTCATTTCTGTTATAAAATTTTGCAAATAAATAATCTTTCCTCATAAATTTAGGCCAAATGTATATTGCTACGTTTCTTTGGTGAATGTAACCCAATCAATGTATATTATTTAGTCTGTAGGAAGTTATACAAACTATGGTATATTTATCTGAATATTGATCAGTCTGAATGTACTGAAGGACTATCTCATTTCTTGAGGTGTGAAAATGCCAGGACAGTGCAAATATCCCTCAAATGACCCCTTTTTGGAAAGTAGACAGTCCAAGGTATTTAGTAAGTGGCATGGTGAGTTTTTTGAAGTTGAAATTTTTTCCTGTAATTATTTGTAAAGTGAACAAATTTAAAAAAACTTTTCACAAAATTGTCATATTAACATGCTATTTCTCACAAACGACATTGGCATACTTTCAATTACAGGTATTTAGTAAGAGGCATGGCAAGTTTTTTGAAGTTATGAAGTAATTTTACATCACAATTTTTTGGAAAGTTAAGCAATTAAAAAAAAATGTTTTTGTTCACTTTTATTTTGCCATCATACTGTCATCAGTGCAGAACAGCATCATAATATGACTGGTGTACCAGTGATTAAGGAAATTATTATTATTATACAAGATTTATATAGCGCCAACTGTTTGCTCAGCGCTTTACAATATAACGGGAGCCAATACAGCAAAAATACAGTTCAATACAAGATGGATAGGAGGGCCCTGCTCCTTGGAGCTTACAATCTAGGAAATATTTTTATTTCCTATTTTGCATTACATTTTTCTCTTTTTTCTTTTTTTTTGTATACTGTGACATAAGCAATACAGTGTTACTATAGTAACAATCTTCTACTCTGGGGAGGTGATCAGGATTTTTTGAATCACTGTTATAAGCAACCATTTTTTCTGAATGAAATCCATTCATCCAGTGTGTACTATTGTGATTAACTGTGATTGGCCACAGCTAATCGCATGGTACAGATGGACTGTGATTGGTCCTGTCTCTACCATGTGATCACCATGACCAATCACAGAGATCAACACAGTAGTACACAATGAATGGTATGAATGGAAGCCATCATTGTGTACAATAGTAATGTGATCTGCTGTGATGGGTTAGTGGCAGCTGTCTGGTACACTGATCTGTCATCCCACTCTGCCACAAAGCACGATCCTGGCAGTACATCATATGATGTCCACCAAGCATAACAGTGTTCTGCTTGGCCACCATTCGTCTGTAAGCTGGGCGGGAGGCTGTTAAAGGATTTTTTCACATTGTGTGCTTATTGTTATATCCAATTTTTCAGGAAGTGTAGCAAGAACAATTGATGTAAAAAAAGTATCATGGACATTACTCATTTGTTCTTGCTGTACGTCCACAATATGGCTACAATTACCTCAAACAAGTTGGGAAGTGTACTAATGTACCCCTGTGCTCATTTACCTGTGAAGGGGATTTTAGTTTCCTAAAAGTCCCTCTCCACAAACTGTCTCTTTTTGGTGGACAAGATGAATGGAAGAGGTCCTTGCACTCATACGAGGCCACATGCCTTTAAAGGATAAGTAGACCTTTGAGAACATATTACATGTTCCACCTGTTTTTATGGTGTAACATGTTCCCAATGTTGCAGCTGCACCTAGTTTCCCCCCCCCCATCCCTCTGACAGAAGTACAGGGAGAAGTCTTCCCGTACTATCTGTCAGATTTGAAAACAGTGTGGCCGTGCAGGGCTCCGCCCACAGGGCCGTACCACTCATTCACAGAGTTCCATGAATAAACCAACTGCAAGTCCCGACAGCCTTAGCAGCTCTCTGCTTGTAGTTTTCAATGAACTACCACGGCGCTGTGGAATGCTGTGGTAGTTCATTGATTCTTCCTGTATATACTGATATACTGACAGATCTGCAGGAGACCTGCATGGCACCAGCGATCTGTTGATCGCTGGTGCAATACTTTACAGGCTCCTACAGACAAAAATAATAAATGCACATTTTTTACCTGCAAAAAAATGTACATTTATTTTTTGTGTACAAAGATAAACTTATCCTTTAAACATTGGGAGGGTTCTTTGCAAGGAGCACCACCAAAGTCCCCCTTGCAAGACACCTTGCCAATGCTGACAGGCATGTGGACTGGTATGGTACAGTAAGAGGGGCTCCATACTCACTGCCCTATCATTCCTGAGCACACAGGCTGCATGCCTGAATAAGGATATTGCTAGTACATATTAATGTTTTTCGTCATGTTTGTTGCTTTATAGTCACTTTTAAAGGAGTTCGCATACAGCTTTAGGGCACCTCTCCCCCAAACTTGTTCTTTAAAGTGATTGTAATGGATACATTTTTATTCTTGAAAAATAAAAGACATATTATACTTACCTCCTCTGTGCTATGGTTTGGCACAGAGCAACCCCTCTTCTTCTGGGGTCCCCCACCAGTGCACCTAGCTACAGAAAGCCTCTTGCTATGGGGTCACTTGTGCTGGTTCACTACCACATCCTTCTCTGTGTGTTCATTCACTCTGTGTTCATGACTCGACACTGCCACTCACTCCCTCCTTACTGGCTATGATTCACAGGAGGAGGAGCCAATGGTTCCTGCTGCTGTCTCTAAGCTAATGAGGAGGGAGAAAGCTGAGAGAACCACTGCTCTCATGCACATCACTGGATTGAGATCAAGCTCAGGTAAGTATAAGGGGGGGGCTGGGGGGATGAAGGGGAGCTGCACACAGAAGGGTTTTTTTTTACCTTAATGCAGAGAATACATTAAGGTAAAAAAAATTCTACCTTAAGAAACACTTTAAAGAATGTGTGTGTTTTCAGTGTTGGACTTTAAACCCCATGTAAAGTCCCTCTTTCTTTTGAATGGTCATTTTATTTTTGCATTAGTACATGTTCCCCTAACTGTTCCCAGCTCCCCACATAATGTTTTCATCAATAGACTGCCTATTAACCTTGAACAAAAAAAAATGAAAATAACATTCACCTCTAATAGACTTTAATGTATTTCAGCTGTAAGTTTGGCTTTATGGACTTTAATCTGGCTTCATGGATCCTCTAGTGAACTGAACCTGAGTCCATAGCATGTCTATGCCCAAAGCTTTGTTGTGACTCTCCATTCACCTCAAAATACTTTTTCAGAAATGCTACTCCTGCATCATGTATCTTCCCACTGATTACATATTGTAGCTCAACTTTATTCTCCAGCTGCTGTTTTCTGTGCAGCCAAGTCACAATTTCACACAGCTTTTAAGAGATCTCTTCTGTGACACTCTTGAGCTTCCCATGCTTTTTCCACACAAATAAAACCTGTGTACCCCACAAGCAACTGTCAATACTAATGAACAGTAAACAACTTTTATATTTGCTGCCAAAGATATTGGTGTTAGGTGCAGATAGGCATTGTTAATGAACTTTGCATGTTTCCATTTAAATGCATAGCTATCCAAATGCATGCATTTACAAGCACCAGGAGAATAGTTTAATTTGTTCTGCTCACAATACAAACAGGTATGAATGAGACTAAAGAAAGCAGACATAGTGGCCCTGATTTACTAAGAATTGAGTCTACCAGCAGACATTCAGGCAGACTCAATTCAATCAATCTAGACCTGTCAGTCTTCAGAAAGGCGTCTAGCAAGCTCATTGAAAAGAGTCCACTTTGTAGACTCTTTTCTGTTCGTAAATATGAAATCGAGTCTGGCACATTCCTACATGCAATGCCAGATATGTTCGCTAGGTGGCGCACAACCGTGGGCTTTGTCCCGTTGGCATTTATCTGTTTGCATATGAGAATACTTATAATTTAAAATAAACAGCACACCTATACTAAAACTTTTTTTTTTGGTTGCTGTTACTCCAAAAATTATCAGACAATTAATGCATTTCCTAATGAATGTCATACATTCTATTTTCAAATGTCAAACATTTTCACACTTATATCCCAAATAATTGTGAATGTCTAGTTCTAAGTTCCCAATATAATTATATATCTTCATTCTCTTTAATCATATAACTATTCTACATTGCAGCTCAAACTCTGTCTCCTACAGTGGCTTAGTAGTTAGAACTCAGAACCAGGGGTGGACTGACCATTTGGAAACTCGGGCACCGCCCGAGGGCCGGGGTCAGTAGGGGGACCCATGAGATGCCCCAGGTACCTTTTTCATGGGCTTTTTTGAGTTTTGGCAAGGACACGGGCCCCATGATCCCCTATTGCCCGGGGGCCGCATGAGTTGTCAGTCCGCCCCTGCTCAGACATTACAGCACTTGGGTCACAGGTTCTAATCCCAGTCATGGCTGCACCTGTCTGCATCCCAGTTTGCATACTTTCTCTGCACAGGTGTGTTTCTGCCAACACTCCAAAGACATGCTGTTAGGTTAATCGGGCCTAGTATATGTCTGAGTTTCTGGCCTTAGATTGTAAGCTCCTTGACATTTGTGAATGCCCAAAATATGGAGATCAATTTCCAGGTTTCTGTCAGTGCCAGGAATATTGATCAATCAATGGGAGTGAATCTTACCTGCATCCTGTTCTTCTGCCAAGTTTGAAACTTTCAATTTTCCTTCTGTTTATATTCCATTACAACTTTGTTTCTCTTCTCTTAGGCTATGTTCACACTAGCTTTGTCAGCAGGCGTCAGACAGGCATTTGGGAAGCACATGGCAGCACACAGTGCTATTCACACTGAAGTGTTAGCATTGCGTATTGGCAAAACTGGCGCCTCATTTTGAGTCAGGAGGAGTTGAAGCCTCCCATTCAAGTCTATGGTGCCGCTCCTCAACCGCCTGGCAGGAGTTTGTGGTGCGGTTGTAACGTGGTTGCGAGGCGTTTGCGGAGTGTTAATACCATTTAACTTCATTACAGGCATTTGTGGTGCAGTTTTAAGGCTTGGCAAATGCCTATCAGATGCCTCAAAACCATGCATAGGGTGTTTGGGGAGCATTTCAGGATAATTAAAACCGCTTCCCAAACGCCTGTCAAACGCTATAGGGCCGTTTGGCAAGAGTTAGAAATAAAGTCAAGTGTGAACAAGTCCTTAAACCTGTCTCCTTATACAACTTGACCCCTCCCCCACCCCCCTGTTATCACCTGTTCCATCTGCAAATCTATGTATCACCGCCCCACTCTTTTTATTTAACTATTTATTTACTAATCAAGTTAATGTGTCTCATTTCCTATCACCTCCATCTCAGATCTCCCATTATTATAGGATTCCTGATTGTATCTCACCACTAGTCTGATTGAATTCACAATTCCTGGTCAGTCCCGTTCCCTTACCTATAATAACCTTTAGGGCCAGTTCACACTACATGTGTTTCAGTTGCTTTTTTTGCATCCAAAACGCACAGAAAGAAGGTTATATGGTTGTCAATGTCATAGTTCATATCAGCGCTTGCAGTTCCAGTGCGTTGCAGGTGCTGCCAAAAAAGTCAAACAGGCTGCATTATTTATGCATAGAACTGAACTTGGACATGGTAAAATTCCCTGGAATGCATTAAAATGCACATGTCCCTAATTAAGTTGAAGAAAAAGAGAGGGGAAAAAATTACCTGGAATGCATAAAAAAATGCACTGGAACACGTCAAAAACGCATCCAAACTGCACTGGACAAATCCTTCCCAAAAGGGGGGTGGAGTGCAAACCAGCATTATCAAATCAATTATTAGTCCAGGCCCTTATCTCATCCCATTGTTTGACATTCACATAAGGTGCAGCTTTAAAGGTGTTTGAACAGACAAGACCTCATTCTAATTCACATTCTAGGGATCATTTAGCCACCCAGGGAGATCATGCAACTTCATTGCCATGGTTGGGATTCAAACTGACGATCCTAGCGCTGTGAGGCAGTATTGCTAACCACTTATCCACTGAGCTGTTGAACACTAATCCAGCCTGTATTTCTGTGGTGTGAATCAACCCTAAGTCCCTGTGCAAGGTTAGTGTAACTATCCAGATATCTCAAATGTGACACAAATGTTGTACTATGTTGCCAATTCAAATATATGTTGGTTCTATGTATTCCAATACAAAGGATTGCAATGCTAATACAGGCATACCTAGGTTTACCAATACCTTGGTTAACGTAATTTTAGGTTTCCAAATGAAAATCCTTTGAAAATAATACCTCGGTTTACACAATTGTTAATATTTTTTTTCGCAATACAAAGTGTATGTCGGTGCTGATTTTTAAATGCAAATACCAGCCTTTTTTTTTCTTCACTATAGTTCACAAGCTTATCTATCACGTTCCCCGAAGTTACAGAAAACTTTGTGTCTTTTAATAAACTAAAAGTAAACATTGTTTCCTTTAGGGATATAAACTCAAAGAAAACTTTCTCTTTTAGCTGGGGGAAGTGACAGCTGAATTTCTGAGCTTTGGGTCTAGTATGGATTTAGAGGGGAACTTCCATGCCAAAATTTAAAAAGAAATGGCGTAGCCCCCCCCCCCCAAATCCATACCAGACCCTTATCCGAGCATGCAGCTTGGCAAGTCAGGAAAGGGGGGGTGAGCGAGTGCCCCGCCTTCTGAACCATACCATGCCACATGCCGTCAACATGGGGGGGTGCTTTGGGGCAGGGGGCTCCTCCCCCAAAGCACCTTGTCCCCATGTTGATGGGGACAAGGGCCTCTTCCCCACAACCCTGGCCAGTGGTTGTGGGGGTCTTTGGGTGGGGGGCTTATCAGAATCTGGAAGCCCCCTTTAACAAGGGGGTCCCCAGATCCTGCCCCCCCACGTGAATGAATATGGGGTACATGGTATTGCTACTCATTCACAAAAAAAAAAAAAAAAGTGTAGTGTAAAAAAAGACAGGACACGGTCTTTGACAAGTCCTTTAATAAAAGAAAAATCTAAAAGAATGTCCCCAGAAGTAGATCCAACATCAATCACAAAGCCTGCCGGCAACCCAAAAAAAGAAAGGAAAAAAAGGTTCCGTTCCCGACGTTGGCTGTCCAGCCCTCTGCTGTGAGCCTGGTTGATAGTTCCTAAATATATAAGGGGTGGGGCCACCTGGCGACATCATCCGAGTGGCCCGCCCCATGTGACATCAGTGACATGGGGTGGGGTCACATGCGTGATGTCCCCAGGTGGCCCCGCCCCTTACATATTTAAGAGCTGTCACCCAGCCAACACCAGAGGGCTGGATGCCATCACCGGAAACTGAACTTTTTAAATTCTTTTTTGGTTTGCCAGTGGCGCCTTACACCACGATTGACATTGGATCTACTTCAGGGGACATTCTTTTAGATGTTTCTTTTATTAAAGGACTTGTCAAAGACTGTGTCCTATCTTTTTTTACACTACACTTTTTGTTTTTTTTTTTTGTGAATGAGTAGCGGTACCATGTACCCCATACTCATTCACATGGGGGGGCGGGGCTGGGATCTGGGGGTCCCCTTGTTAAAAAAAAACATGTTTCTGCAGAGATTTTTAGTTGTGTTAGACGTCCTGTCTACCACTTCTGCTTTCTTAAACGCTGGTTAGTAAATTCACTTTCACATCTACTCGGTAGACGCTTACTTTAGTTAATGTCTTTGCCATCTAAAAGTAGACGGTCACTATTGAAAAGTAGATGTTAGCCCACTGAAATGCGCCTAGGCACAATAGTAAATCAGGGCCAGTATGTCAAATGAAGCCTTAGAATTGTCTAACCACTTACCTACTGAACAATGAAGTAGTAAACATTTTTTTCTATAATGATGTTTATAAATGGCACTGTAGAAATTACCCTTGACCTGAGCCATTATTAGACAGCTCAGTTAACACACATACATAGCTGATACGAGTGACTCTGTACCTTGTGATTAGTGTGATGATCACTGTGCCTGTTGATAAAGACTCCATGATTACATTTTAGTGACTGTGCTGGTACACCTCTGTTCCAGTGTGTTCTCATGTTTGCAGGTAAGACTGATTCTAGATCACACTGCATTCCAGAAAGCCTTTTTTACCTGTGTGGCTTTATGACAGTGTGGTAGTATCTGTATACCAGGTCCATTTTCACTGCATATGTTTTAGATAATATAGATTATTTGCTCTTTCAAATTTAAAAAATAAATAATACTATCTCTTTTAACGATACACCCCCCCCCCCTTGACTGCTACATAAAAGGTGTTGAATCAACACAAACAGTAATTAGACTATCCCAAGAGGAAAGGGTTTTGACATTGCAGGAGTAAAGTAGAATTGTGGCTGTGCAAGGGATTTGACTCTTCCTAAAGTGGTTGAATTCCCTACTAAGTTCAAAGGCACAGTAAAACATTGGTTATGGAAAAAATGCTGCATTTAGCAAAAAATAATTTATGTTTCTGTGCTTAACTGCAATTTTTTAAATTGGTGAAAGGCTCTCATTAAACTTTTTTAACAGCTCCTCATTTTAAAATTCCATCGACAATTTAATTTCTCCATGTACAGTAAACATTTTTCTGTGTACAAAATATTACTGATTAGAAGGAGGCACGTTGCACTGAAAAGAAATTTGTATCTCATCACATTATTCCACACAGGATAAACAAAATCTATTGCTTTGCCATTACTGCTTTATAAACTATACCTTAGTGTAATGTGACATGCCAAAACATATATTAAGCAACAATACACAAAGTAATCTGTTTCCAAGGCTTCACATTTGTGAGTATCAAATATAAGTTAGCCAGATAAATTCACAACAGCCTTTCTTGTTACTTCTGTCAAAGGGGGTCTGTAAAACACAGTAACATTTAAACTCATGACCCTAATGTACATGGATGAGAAATGCACAAGGCAAAATAGTTCATATTAATACATCTCCTTGTTTCACCTCCCCAGTGCAAATAAAAAATATATTAATACGGCAAACAATTCATTCCACTGTCAATAAGCATACTAAAATGCTAAGCACGAAAACATCAGACCAAGTGGAAATGTTTCTATAACCAGTCTCAGATTTCCCCCCACATTTGTCTCCTACAAGCTTCAAGGTGCACACCCAGTTTACAAATCTTATTATATGGTATGGTATAGCTGAACAAATTCCCTGTGCCCAGACACTGCTTTCTTTACAAATGAAAAATAAATACAAGGGGCGTTCAAGTCAAACTGGGACTTTTCAGTTTATACAATAAAAGAACAAATTTCAAGGAGTGGAAACTGCATTTATTTTTTACATACTCCCCTGCTACATTTATACACTTATCCCAGCTTTTAATTAATGCCAGGAAAGCTTCAGCATACAAAAATTATTCAGTATGCCTGAACCATCCTAGGACAGCCTGCTTCACTTCGTGATCATTGTGTTCACTGTTTCCACAGAAAGATTTCTCTTGTGCAATTTCAAGACAGGTTATGAATTTCTTATCCAGGATCAATGTTAACAGGAATGACTGGTGTGGGCTGGGAATCACTATGGCCAGGATTGTCACTGGTGGATGTATGGCCATCTTTGAAACATTTCCACCATTCAAATGTCTTATTGCAGCTGGGCGTCTCATCATCGTACTCTGTTTGAAGTCTTCTGTAGATATCCACGTGTTTTACTCTTTCGATCACAAAAAACTTCACCACATGCTATTCCATGCATTCGCTAACACTTTTGTCTGTCATCTTGATTAACAGTGCTGCCAAGAATATCTGCACTGAGAGTTGTGGCACAAGTAGCCGGCCCTTCAGATCCTAGAGCACAAAGTATGCCAACTTATGAGGATTAAAATAGCAAGAAGATAAAATGTATACATAAGCTCATTCCAGGCCTCACCAATAGTCTACCTATAACTTGGTACTAAGCTGTAACATGCAAGAGCAGAGTGAAAGGATTCTTGCTCAGAACAGCAGAAATGACCATTATTCTCCCAGTACAGGGATCCTTGGCAGTGTCAAGTTCTGAGATGAATATTAGAGGAGCCTAGAGTCCCTGGAGAGCTGATGTATACACCTTATCTGTTCGTGCTCTTGTACGTTTTTTCAACGTGAGATAAATTGCACAGGTGAGTGTATTATATGTCAGTACTGGTAATCAGTATGTTATATGTCACCTAAAGAGAAAGTAGTGTCTAAGTACTAAGCTTTTAAGCGACCAATAACCTGTACAATAATTTTTGTGATTTTACTTTTACAGTCCAAATAACTTAAAATCGATAAATTAAAGTGCATGTGGTAAACCCAGTTCATCCATGTGATAATAGTACACAATTATAAAAAGAGCAAATAAAATATGGCAATGAAACTGCATTTCTTATCCTTTGTGAATTTATAGTGGGTTAAAGGAAATATGAATTGATGAAAATCATGAGTTGAAAATGAATTTGGAAAATTCTAATCAATAACTTTTCACAGACATAAAAAATCAACTAATATTCATGTCATACACTAGATCAACCAATATAGTTAGAGATGAGCGAATCGAAGTATCCGAAGTGGAATTCGAGTCGAATATCGGAAAAATTTCGATTCGTGCCGAATCCGAAAAACAGCCTAATTCGGACGCGCGAATCGAAATTTTTCCGAAAATGGCGGCTGACATGTGCGGCGACGGAGCGGGGATGTCGGGGAAGGCGCGCAGACAAGGCGCGCTGCCCCATAATGCATTCCTCAACGACATGTGATCGCATCAGCCAATCAGCAGCCAGCCAGCCAGCACTGTGTAATGGTCGAGGTATATATAGCGGCCATTTTGGAAATCTTCATTTGCCTGCAGTCATTGAACAGAGGCAGACCGCTCTGTACTAGGGACAGGGACAGAGTTAGGGCCACAGAAACGAGAATTGGGGACAGAGAGAAGTTACTTAGGGACAGAGAACCATTACTCAGGGACACAGACTTGTTAATGAGGGCCACAGAATCGTTATTTAGGGACAAAGAAACGCTAGTTAGGGCCACAGAATTCATACTCAGGGACAGACAGAATTGTTACTCAGTGCCAGAGAATTGTTACTTAGGGCCACAGAAACGTTATTAGGGCCACAGAATTTTTACTCAGGGACAGACAGAATTGTTACTGAGTGCCAGAGAATTGTTACTCAGGGACAGACAGAATTGTTACTGAGTGCCAGAGAATTCTTAGGGCCACAGAATTCATTCTCAGGGACAGACAGAATTGTTACTCAGGGACAGACAGAATTGTTACTGAGTGCCAGAGAATTGTTACTCAGGGACAGACAGAATTGTTACTGAGTGCCAGAGAATTGTTACTCAGGGACAGACAGAATTGTTACTGAGTGCCAGAGAATTGTTACTCAGGGACATACAGAATTGTTACTGAGTGCCAGAGAATTGTTACTCGCACAGACACAAAATTGTTACTTGCACAGACACAGAATTGTTACTCGCACAGACACAGAATTGTTACTCAGGGCCACAGAATTCATACTCAGGGATAGACAGAATTGTTACTGAGTGCCAGAGAATTGTTACTCAGGGACAGACAGAATTGTTACTGAGTGCCAGAGAATTGTTACTCAGGGACAGACAGAATTGTTACTGAGTGCCAGAGAATTGTTACTCGCACAGACACAAAATTGTTACTTGCACAGACACAGAATTGTTACTCGCACAGACACAGAATTGTTACTCAGGGCCACAGAATTCATACTCAGGGACAGACAGAATTGTTACTGAGTGCCAGAGAATTGTTACTCAGGGACAGACAGAATTGTTACTGAGTGCCAGAGAATTGTTACTCAGGGACAGACAGAATTGTTACTGAGTGCCAGAGATTTGTTACTCGCACAGACACAAAATTGTTACTTGCACAGACACAGAATTGTTACTCGCACAGACACAGAATTGTTACTCAGGGCCACAGAATTCATACTCAGGGACAGACAGAATTGTTACTGAGTGCCAGAGAATTGTTACTCAGGGACAGACAGAATTGTTACTGAGTGCCAGAGAATTGTTACTCAGGGACAGACAGAATTGTTACTGAGTGCCAGAGAATTGTTACTCAGGGACAGACAGAATTGTTACTGAGTGCCAGAGAATTGTTACTCAGGGACAGACAGAATTGTTACTGAGTGCCAGAGAATTGTTACTCGCACAGACACAAAATTGTTACTTGCACAGACACAGAATTGTTACTCGCACAGACACAGAATTGTTACTCAGGGCCACAGAATTCATACTCAGGGATAGACAGAATTGTTACTGAGTGCCAGAGAATTGTTACTCAGGGACAGACAGAATTGTTACTGAGTGCCAGAGAATTGTTACTCAGGGACAGACAGAATTGTTACTGAGTGCCAGAGAATTGTTACTCGCACAGACACAAAATTGTTACTTGCACAGACACAGAATTGTTACTCGCACAGACACAGAATTGTTACTCAGGGCCACAGAATTCATACTCAGGGATAGACAGAATTGTTACTGAGTGCCAGAGAATTGTTACTCAGGGACAGACAGAATTGTTACTGAGTGCCAGAGAATTGTTACTCAGGGACAGACAGAATTGTTACTGAGTGCCAGAGAATTGTTACTCGCACAGACACAAAATTGTTACTTGCACAGACACAGAATTGTTACTCGCACAGACACAGAATTGTTACTCAGGGCCACAGAATTCATACTCAGGGACAGACAGAATTGTTACTGAGTGCCAGAGAATTGTTACTCAGGGACAGACAGAATTGTTACTGAGTGCCAGAGAATTGTTACTCAGGGACAGACAGAATTGTTACTGAGTGCCAGAGAATTGTTACTCGCACAGACACAAAATTGTTACTTGCACAGACACAGAATTGTTACTCGCACAGACACAGAATTGTTACTCAGGGCCACAGAATTCATACTCAGGGATAGACAGAATTGTTACTGAGTGCCAGAGAATTGTTACTCAGGGACAGACAGAATTGTTACTGAGTGCCAGAGAATTGTTACTCAGGGACAGACAGAATTGTTACTGAGTGCCAGAGAATTGTTACTCGCACAGACACAAAATTGTTACTTGCACAGACACAGAATTGTTACTCGCACAGACACAGAATTGTTACTCAGGGCCACAGAATTCATACTCAGGGACAGACAGAATTGTTACTGAGTGCCAGAGAATTGTTACTCAGGGACAGACAGAATTGTTACTGAGTGCCAGAGAATTGTTACTCAGGGACAGACAGAATTGTTACTGAGTGCCAGAGAATTGTTACTCGCACAGACACAAAATTGTTACTTGCACAGACACAGAATTGTTACTCGCACAGACACAGAATTGTTACTCAGGGCCACAGAATTCATACTCAGGGACAGACAGAATTGTTACTGAGTGCCAGAGAATTGTTACTCAGGGACAGACAGAATTGTTACTGAGTGCCAGAGAATTGTTACTCGCACAGACACAAAATTGTTACTTGCACAGACACAGAATTGTTACTCGCACAGACACAGAATTGTTACTCAGGGCCACAGAATTCATACTCAGGGACAGACAGAATTGTTACTGAGTGCCAGAGAATTGTTACTCAGGGACAGACAGAATTGTTACTGAGTGCCAGAGAATTGTTACTCGCACAGACACAAAATTGTTACTTGCACAGACACAGAATTGTTACTCGCACAGACACAGAATTGTTACTCGCACAGACACATAATTGTTACTCAGGGCCACAGAATTCATACTCAGGGACAGACAGAATTGTTACTGAGTGCCAGAGAATTGTTACTCAGGGACACCTAATCGTTGAATTAAATAGTATGTCAGACAACATGCAGAGGAGTGGCAGAGGAGGCAATGTTTTAGGAGCGAGCAGACGTGGCAGCAGAGGAAGGGGTCGAGGCAGCAGTATTCGCAGCCAGAGGCCAGTGCTCCCGGTGTCATCCAGCGGTCGTGTCTCCACCGACAACCCTGCCGTCATTGATTGGTTGGCTCGGTCGTCTTCCTCTTCCCAGGTCACCTCTGACACCTACAGCCAACGGTCGGTGGGTACGTCAGACACAACCGTTAGTTGGCATGGCCCGGGACCAAGCCCACTGAAATCACGTGTCCTCTACCTGCCCCTGTCCTTTGCTGTTCCCTCACCAAGCGAAGTATCGCATGCTGTGGGCTCAGCCCCACTGTACAGTGAGGAAGAGCTAACAGAGGGCGGTCAGGAACGGGGGGAGACATCGGCCTTTTCAGCAGCCAAGCGAACAAGTACTGGCGAGGAGAGTGGCTCGGTAGCCGGTCTAGAGACAGGTCTGTCTCCTGACCCAGACGCAGCCGAGGGGGCTAGTAGTGAGGCGGAGACCCTACTTGATGATGAGGAGGTTGATCGCACTTGGCAGCCTCGTCGTCATCAGGCAATTTCTTCCGCATCATCAGGAGAAGAGGGTGGCAGCTTGGCAGCGAGCAAAACAGTCGGTGGGTTGCCCAGGAGACAGCAGCAGGGTCGCATCAGTGTCAGTGGAGCCAAACGTCCACGGAGTAGAGCACCAGCTCCACTGCAGCCTACCACCACGGCCAGTAGTGGTGCCGTTGCGCACGGAGGAAGTAGCAGTCAGCCAGTGAAGAGTAGCGGGGGCAAAGTTTCCTACTCGGTGGTGTGGCAATTTTTCCTCAAGCCGCCCGAGGAAGTAAACGTAGCCGTATGTCGACTATGTGGCCAGAAATGCAAGCGTGGCCAGGGGGCCCATGTTGGGACTACAGCGTTGCGTCAGCATATGCAGCGTCACCATTCGGTGGCCTGGGAAAACCGTGATAAACATACGGCGGTTCTGCCTGCCCCAGCCCCCGCTCCATCACCCGCTCCGTTACTTGCTCCGTCACCCGACGTCGTCAATCGCCCTCTATCAGCCAGTCAAGGCTCCAACACCTCTGCTGAGGGGAGTTGTCGCTCATTGGCATCTTCCGCTCGTTCAGATGCTCCTTCTCCTGCTACTCCTCTTCTCGGATTCCGTCAACAGTCTTTCTTGGAATCCGTATCCAAGAGACAACAGTTTGCGAGCACGCACCCGACGGTGCAAAAGCTGAACGTCCTCCTGTCCAAGTTGCTGGTGCTGCAGTCCCTCCCTTTCCAACTGGTGGACTCAGCACCTTTCCGAGAAATGATGGCTTGTGCCGCGCCGCGGTGGAGAGTGCCAAGCCGTCATTTCTTTGCCCAAAAGGCAGTGCCAGCCCTGCATTCACATGTAGAAGAGATGGTGGGCCAGTCTTTGAGCATGTCGGTCTCTGCCAAAGTGCACGGCAGCGCCGACGTGTGGAGCTGTAACTACGGTCAGGGACAGTACATGTCATTTACGGCCCACTGGGTGAACGTGGTGCCGGCACAGCCGCACCAGCAACTTGGACAGGTCACGACGCTTTTGCCTCCACGTTTGCACGTCCTTGGTCCAGCAAGCATGTCCGCCTCTACCACCTCTTTTTCCGCCGTGTCCTCAGCCGCCACCCCCGTGCCAAGTCCCATTACCCGACCGGCATATCACATGTGCAGGGCGCAACGGTGTCACGCTGTGCTGCACCTGGTATGCCTTGGCGAACGTAGTCACACAGGGGAGGAACTGCTGAGTGTAATGAACAGAGAAATCGACAGATGGCTGTCTCCGCGCAAACTAAAAATCGGAACCATGTTGACTGACAACGGAAAGAACATGGTGTCTGCTCTGCGTCAAGGAAGGTTGTGCCATGCGCCATGCATGGCTCACGTGTTCAATCTGGTTGTCAAGCGGTTCCTAAAATCCACCATCCCACTGCAAGACATCCTTAAAATGTCACGTAAACTGTGCATGCATTTCAGCCATTCCTACACCGCAAAGAACACCCTCATTGAGCTGCAGCGGCAGAACGGAATTCCACAGCATCGCCTGATCTGCGACGTTGCAACAAGGTGGAATTCAACCCTACACATGTTAGACCGCCTTTACGAGCAGCGAAAGGCCATCACCGATTTCCTGATGTTACAAGCGGATAAAGGTACTCCCCTGTGTAACTTAGATGTCAGCCATTGGCAGCTCATGCGTGACACCTGCCGCTTGCTCAGGCCCTTTGAGGAGGCCACGCTATTCGTGAGTCGGCAGGACTATGGGATGAACGACGTCATTCCTCTGTTGCACGTCCTGGAACAAATGCTGTTAACAATGGCTGGTCAGGGTGCGGTAGACGTGGCGCACAGATCTCAACGCCACATGACCCCTGTGGGGGCAGGACAGGAAGAAGAGGAGGAGGTAGAGGAGGACATTTGTGCTCAGGAATTATTGAGTGAAATGGGTGGTTTTTCCACTCAGCGGACAGGAGTGGAGGAGCAGGAGCATCTGGTAGAGGAGGAGGAGGAGGAGACAGAGGACCCAGACGCACCGTGGCAGTATGCTGTGGAGATGGAGGCAGGGAGTCCCTCGCATTCCTTGGCACAAATGGCCCATAGCATGCTCGGTTGCTTGCGTAGCGACAGCCGAATAATAACCATCAGACAGAGGGATGACTTTTGGCTGTCCACCTTGTTGGACCCTCGCTACCGGTCCAAAATGGTGGCCTTTTTCACACCTGCTGAGAGGGAGGCCAAAATTACGTACTATAAAAACCACCTATGTAGTCAGTTGGTCTCTGCCTTTGTGCGCCAACGTCCATCCTCAGACACTGTGGGCCCTGTGCGCTCGCGTTCCGCTGGCATGGCAGCAGGGGAGGGGTGGGGTGGTAGGAGCAGTGGCAGCTCCACCAGCAGCGGCTGCCTCAGTCTGCAGTCGATGATGAGTAGCTTTCTTCACCAGCGCAGTGAGGAAACTACTAACCAGCCGCAGCAGCAGCAGCAGCATCAGGTGGACCTGGAGCAGGAGCTCAAACAACAGGCTTGGGCCTACTTGGACAGCACCCTGCCAACCGAGGTAGACAATCCCCTTGACTACTGGGCAACGAAACTTGACCTTTGGCCCCAACTAGCTGAATTTGCCCTTGAAAGGCTGTCATGCCCGGCCAGTAGCGTGGCATCGGAGCGCGTGTTTAGTGCGGCAGGAGGTATTGTAACTCCGCGGAGGACACGACTGTCCACCCAAAGTGTGGAGAGACTCACGTTTGTGAAAATGAATCAGGCGTGGATTAGTCTGGATTTCAAACCACCAGTTCCTGACACAACTGACTAAATCCGCCATGAATCATGCCTCAAACATGTGCCACTTTCAGGTCTCCTCACACTGCTGGTGTGTTTAATTTTTTGACATAGGGTGCTGGCAGATTACGGGCCTCACATAGCTGCTGCCAGGCCCCTAATCTGCCATAGGCCCCTATATACCGCCTCCTCATGCTGCTGCTAGGTCCAGAGTCTCTCATGGGTCCCTGTACGGCCTCCCATTGCTGCTGTCTCCATCGCCACACTCTGCTGCCATGTGCCACTTTCAGGTCTCTTCACACTGCTGGTGTGTTAAATTTTTTGACATAGGGTGCAGGCAGATTACGGGCCTCACATAGCTGCTGCCAGGCCCCTAATCTGCCATGGGCCCCTATATACCGCCTCCTCATGCTGCTGCCAAGTCCAGAGTCTCTCATGGGTCCCTGTACGGCCTCCCATTGCTGCTGTCTCCATCGCCACACTCTGCCATGTGCCACTTTCAGGTCTCCTCACACACTGCTGGTGTGTTACATTTTTTGACATAGGGTGCAGGCAGATTACGGGCCTCACATAGCTGCTGCCAGGCCCCTAATCTGCCATGGGCCCCTATATACCGCCTCCTCATGCTGCTGCCAAGTCTAGAGTCTCTCATGGGTCCCTGTACGGCCTCCCATTGCTGCTGTCTCCATCGCCACACTCTGCTGCCATGTGCCACTTTCAGGTCTCTTCACACTGCTGGTGTGTTAAATTTTTTGACATAGGGTGCAGGCAGATTACGGGCCTCACATAGCTGCTGCCAGGCCCCTAATCTGCCATGGGCCCCTATATACCGCCTCCTCATGCTGCTGCCAAGTCCAGAGTCTCTCATGGGTCCCTGTACGGCCTCCCATTGCTGCTGTCTCCATCGCCACACTCTGCTGCCATGTGCCACTTTCAGGTCTCTTCACACTGCTGGTGTGTTAAATGTTTTGACATAGGGTGCAGGCAGATTACGGGCCTCACATAGCTGCTGCCAGGCCCCTAATCTGCCATGGGCCCCTATATACCGCCTCCTCATGCTGCTGCCAAGTCCAGAGTCTCTCATGGGTCCCTGTACGGCCTCCCATTGCTGCTGTCTCCATCGCCACACTCTGCCATGTGCCACTTTCAGGTCTCCTCACACACTGCTGGTGTGTTACATTTTTTGACATAGGGTGCAGGCAGATTACGGGCCTCACATAGCTGCTGCCAGGCCCCTAATCTGCCATGGGCCCCTATATACCGCCTCCTCATGCTGCTGCCAAGTCTAGAGTCTCTCATGGGTCCCTGTACGGCCTCCCATTGCTGCTGTCTCCATCGCCACACTCTGCTGCCATGTGCCACTTTCAGGTCTCTTCACACTGCTGGTGTGTTAAATTTTTTGACATAGGGTGCAGGCAGATTACGGGCCTCACATAGCTGCTGCCAGGCCCCTAATCTGCCATGGGCCCCTATATACCGCCTCCTCATGCTGCTGCCAAGTCCAGAGTCTCTCATGGGTCCCTGTACGGCCTCCCATTGCTGCTGTCTCCATCGCCACACTCTGCTGCCATGTGCCACTTTCAGGTCTCTTCACACTGCTGGTGTGTTAAATTTTTTGACATAGGGTGCAGGCAGATTACGGGCCTCACATAGCTGCTGCCAGGCCCCTAATCTGCCATGGGCCCCTATATACCGCCTCCTCATGCTGCTGCCAAGTCCAGAGTCTCTCATGGGTCCCTGTACGGCCTCCCATTGCTGCTGTCTCCATCGCCACACTCTGCTGCCATGTGCCACTTTCAGGTCTCTTCACACTGCTGGTGTGTTAAATTTTTTGACATAGGGTGCAGGCAGATTACGGGCCTCACATAGCTGCTGCCAGGCCCCTAATCTGCCATGGGCCCCTATATACCGCCTCCTCATGCTGCTGCCAAGTCTAGAGTCTCTCATGGGTCCCTGTACGGCCTCCCATTGCTGCTGTCTCCATCGCCACACTCTGCTGCCATGTGCCACTTTCAGGTCTCTTCACACTGCTGGTGTGTTAAATTTTTTGACATAGGGTGCAGGCAGATTACGGGCCTCACATAGCTGCTGCCAGGCCCCTAATCTGCCATGGGCCCCTATATACCGCCTCCTCATGCTGCTGCCAAGTCCAGAGTCTGTCATGGGTCCCTGTATGGCCTCCCATTGCTGCTGTCTCCATCGCCACACTCTGCTGCCATGTGCCACTTTCAGGTCTCTTCACACTGCTGGTGTGTTAAATTTTTTGACATAGGGTGCAGGCAGATTACGGGCCTCACATAGCTGCTGCCAGGCCCCTAATCTGCCATGGGCCCCTATATACCGCCTCCTCATGCTGCTGCCAAGTCTAGAGTCTGTCATGGGTCCCTGTACGGTCTCCCATTGCTGCTGTCTCCATCGCCACACTCTGCTGCCATGTGCCACTTTCAGGTCTCCTCACACTGCTGGTGTGTAGAATTTTTTGACATAGGGTGCTGGCAGATTATGGGCCTCCTATAGCTGCTGCCAGGCCCCTAATCTGCCATAGGCCCCTATATACCGCCTCCTCATGCTGCTGCCAGGTCCAGAG
This sequence comes from Staurois parvus, assembly GCF_062004578.1. Lineage (NCBI taxonomy): Eukaryota > Metazoa > Chordata > Amphibia > Anura > Ranidae > Staurois > Staurois parvus. The sequence goes on along the minus strand of NW_028318039.1, from coordinate 12,617,470 downwards.
TCTCTCATGGGTCCCTGTACGGCCTCCCATTGCTGCTGTCTCCATCGCCACACTCTGCCATGTGCCACTTTCAGGTCTCCTCACACACTGCTGGTGTGTAGAATTTTTTGACATAGGGTGCTGGCAGATTATGGGCCTCCTATAGCTGCTGCCAGGCCCCTAATCTGCCATAGGCCCCTATATACCGCTTCCTCATGCTGCTGCCAGGTCCAGAGTCTCTCATGGGTCCCTGTACGGCCTCCCATTGCTGCTGTCTCCATCGCCACACTCTGCTGCCATGTGCCACTTTCAGGTCTCTTCACACTGCTGGTGTGTTAAATTTTTTGACATAGGGTGCAGGCAGATTACGGGCCTCACATAGCTGCTGCCAGGCCCCTAATCTGCCATGGGCCCCTATATACCGCCTCCTCATGCTGCTGCCAAGTCTAGAGTCTCTCATGGGTCCCTGTACGGCCTCCCATTGCTGCTGTCTCCATCGCCACACTCTGCTGCCATGTGCCACTTTCAGGTCTCTTCACACTGCTGGTGTGTTAAATTTTTTGACATAGGGTGCAGGCAGATTACGGGCCTCACATAGCTGCTGCCAGACATGTAATCTGCCATGGGCCCCCGTACCGACTCCTCATGCTGTGACGTTGCAACAAGGTGGAATTCAACCCTACATATGTTAGACCGCCTTTACGAACAGCTAAAGGCCATCACAGATTTCCTGATGTTAAAAGCGGATAAAGGTACTCCCTGTGTAACTTAGATGTCAGCCATTGGCAGCTCATGTGTGACACCTGCGCTTGCTCAGGCCCTTTGAGGAGGCCACGCTATTCGTGAGTCGGCAGGACTATGGGATGAATGAGGTCAAATCGGCCATGGGCCCCCGTACCGCCTGTTCACGCTGATGCTGGTCCCACAGTGTGACCTGGGTCCCTGTACGGCCTTCCATTGCTTCCACTCTGCCATGTGCCACTTTGAAATCTCCTCACACTCCTGCGGTTGTCCATTTTGTCATAGGTTGCTGGCAGATTACAGGCCTTCCATAGGTGCCACCAAGCCCCATATCGGCCATGGGCCCCCGTACCGCCTGGTCACACTGCTGCTGGGCCCATAGTGTGACCTGGGTCCCTGTACCGCCTCCCATTGCTCCCACTCTGCCATGTGCCACTTTCAGGTCTCCTCACGCTCCTGCTGGTTTCCATTTTGTCATAGGTTGCTGTATGGCCTCCCATTGCTGCTGCCTCCACCGCCACACTGTGGCTCCAAACACTGGTTTTGGCCCCGTGACTGGCCAAAGGAGTGAAGTGTGCAGTGATTCTAAGATCGACGGCACTCATCTGCATGTCATACTGACAGACAGTATTATTTCTCTTCCCCAGCAGACTCCAAGGGCATTTAAATTAAAGGTACAGTGTTCTGCACTAATATTAAGTCTCTCTGAAGCCTAGAAACACCCTTTTTTAAGTTAAATTCACAGCGAATTTATTCGACTCGAATCGAATATTGTCCACGAATTCGCCGAATCAGTCGAATCGAATTTTTCATTTCTTCGCTCATCTCTAAATATAGTCTCAAACTTATAACACAATTAATACAAATGTGACAATAGTGAAATAAAAATGAAGCAAACAACATATAAATTACTGTTTAAACATTGTGATAAAAGTGCAATGTGTTGTTGTTCCGCACCTTTGTGCTCTTCTGTAATGTTTGAAATGAGGACCAACAGATTGCACTTTATTGGATTTAAGAAAAATGGACATACACAATCATTTATATATTATTTGCTTCAATGTATTTCACTGTTGGCACATTTGCAGTAATTTTATATAAGTTTGAGACTATATTGGTTGGTATAGTGTATGACATTAATATTAGTTGATGCACTGAGTATATTCTAATATGTATTACTTTGTTATATGTTTGGTGATTTTACAGTGGTGTGAGCAGCTTTTTGATTTCATTATTTTAGGTGTATATTAGTAATGATTTATTTTTATAGTATTACAGGGATGTCATTTTCATACATTTGGAAGGTTGTAGTGCCATAAACCAAAGATAAAAATGCAATTTTTGCCTTTAAAATCTTGTTATAGTCCAATTCTGAATGAAGAAATCTGTGAAGATTGTAGCATCATGGAGTCTGTATGGGTAAATACCCATAGTAAAGGTGATAATTGTAATTTAATCTGGGTTTAATTTGGGTTAAGAAACAACACAGATAAGCATGCTGATGTCTACACATTGATAGAAATAAAAAAGCAGTGAACAAAAGAGTGAAACATAATATGGTTCGTCACATGGTCTAGGGCGCCATTTTTTTGTGGACCTGTATATAGTTATAATGCTCCACTCTCACTATGCCAGGAGGGATTACTATGACAACACCTGGAACAAGCACAGGGGGATCCGATCAACATTAGATTACTCCCTGTCCTCATCTTTAGGGATGATGCTAAATATATAAAGAATGTGGGCATGAATAAATAATAATAAGATGACAGGTTGGATATACTCAATATCTCCATCTACTGGACATAAAGAACATGAATAATGGGGACATAAGTGAATACTAATATAACAGAATTAATATACCTAATATGGTCATCTCACGGATATAAAATTATAAATAGTGGTGCCATAGATCAATATATGGTGTGATAAGATAAATACTAGATATCTCTATCTACTGGACACAAGAAAGGGCCATAAAACTACTGAACACAAGAAAAGGGGATTAATTACAAATGCTGAATAACCTAAAACAAAATGTACTCAGCAAGATATTTACATGCTACAAACATACATCTCTTTACGGGGGCATATTCATATATATTATTGCCGTCTACCTAATGTGAACTATTACTGATACCATGAAACTATTGCTGATGCCGTGTACAATATAAACACAGAGTCAATAAATAGAAATTAATAAAAAGAGGGTATATGTATATATCTAAAACATTCCCATACATATGAGGTGTTTATAAAATATATTAAATACTATAAATTTCCATCCAGGATACTATAACTAGTATGGGTGTACTGTATGCTGTGGGTTTGAATACTGACTCACTGCATACAAAGTGCTATGTATGTAATATGTAAAGTATATGTTACTCTGATATGCTGGATGCATCCGGCAAAACAGATGGAACAATGCCGGTGGAATACATAATGCCATACGCTGATGCGTATGTTTACATACCATGTAACTTCAAATGTATATGCTGAGGAGGTTATGTATGTTAAAGGTATTGTAAGGGCTCTCTATATCAATTTTTTGTCTCCAACAAAATGGCACCGACACAGATGCTTTGCATTACAAACAGTGTATAGGTATATATGGAAGGCTTGACATCCAATCGGCTATTCCTGATGAAGTCACATGATGTGACGTAACACGTAGGGTACACTGATGATGTCAAGCTGTAAACCAGAAGTGCACTTGCTGCCATTTTGTAAAAGGGATTCCTGTACATTGTTCACAAGACATACTGTATAGTGGGTTTTTATCCTGTAGTGTACCAGGAGGACACTTTTAAATGTGAGTTCATTTTGATTATTTTAATAAAGTCCATTTTTATTTGGCTATACTATATGGAGCATTTTTTCATATGATTGTGGAGCGTTCAGGAGAATTTTAAAGTGCTGATGGTGGTGAAGATCTGTGTATCAGTATACCCTCCTGAGTTAAAGAGAAAAGCGTAGTTTGACCTGGCATTACAGGTCAAACCTGGAGGTGAGCGTAATAGTATGTTGGAAGTGGATGAGCACTAAGGGGTGACACAGGAGCACCGTATACGTGTATGCAGTAGTGTGATCACACTGACCCACTTGGAGTACAGTGGATTTAAAGGGACAGTTCACCATTGTTTTGACACTTGTTTCTGGTGCATTTGGATCACGATAGATAGGAGATATACCACACAAGCATACATTTGGCGTAGCACATATTTATTGTCACAAACACAGTTTTTGTTTTAACTATTCATATATGCATTTTTTTATATTATTAGCACTATATTTGTGTTCATATTGCTGCACTGCATTTTTTATTGATTTATGGTTTACTTGTGGGAACACATTATATGCTAGCCGCACTATTTGTTTTGTAGGAGGTCTATTGCGCTGAGGGTTCTCTATACACATTGACTCACAAGTATGCGAATCTCATAGCTAAATGAACACTGTAATCATAAGCGCAAAGGCACATCCCAAGGGAGAAGATTAAAACTGTCATAAATGATGAAGAACCACTGCGGCCATAGTAAGTCACATGAGTGAATCCGCTGTGGAATGTGTAATAATATGAACACCTTACTATAAGGTGTACCTTTATTGAAGGATGGTGCATAACAAGATGAAAAATAAAAAGCACAAGCCTTTGGCTTTAAGAAGCTTGGTTTCCAGATGGACAGCCCGTCCGCCCAGAGGGGATCTATGGATGACAGGAGCGGCTGTCAAGCAGGGACCACATGATTGCGACGTCCCGAGTGACATCACTGCGATGTGCTGGAGATGGAGGGGAGGAACCCACTCTAAAGCAGCAGCTTGGAATTGAAGGCCGGTTGCCAGGACATGTTTCATGCACATGCTCTTTCTCAAGTCACTTGACTTGACTTGAGAAAGCATTTGTGCGCAAAACATGTTGTCCTGGCAACCGGCCTTCACTTCCAAGCTGTTGCTTTAGCATGGGTTCCCCACCTCCGCCTCCCGGACATCACAGTGACGTCACCCGGGATGCCGCGATCCCGTGGTCCCTGCTTGTCAGACGCTCCTCTCCTCTATAGCTCCCCTCTGAGCAGAGGGGCCTGGAAACCAGGCTTCTTAAAGCCACAGGCTTGTGCTTTTTATTTTTCATCTTGTTATGCACCATCCTTCAATAAAGGTACACCTGAGAGTAAGAGGTTCTTATAATTACACATTCCACAGCGCCTGGCTGTTTTTAGTACTCTCTGGAATCTCATAGCCACAATGTTCAAAAAGATGTAATAAAGAAGGAAGACCAAGAAGGGGTAAATGTAGATACATAGAAAGACTGTTCATGTGGTCAGAAACAAATCTGACTAAGTTAGATGGTATAAATATTACACGCACATGTATATAAACAGTAAAGCCTTGTATGAGGTTAGCAAACTATGAGCAAAGAGATTTGCTTTATAGGCAAAAGGCAACTGTACCTCATGATTTATTTGGGCTATGTACTGTGGGTGCAGAGGTCAGTATCTAGTTCAAAAATAATTTCACATAATATTATTTATGCATTAGTTAAACATTGACATTTCTAGGTAATCAACATGGGATTTTAAGAATATAGGTAAATAACAAGAGTTAAGATTGTATAGGGTTTGCAGTAATTAATTGTTTGAATCTTGACCATACTACCTCAGAGGAAAGGCATAGGTCTTCTCAATGTACGAATCTCAACTGAAATGTAGTGGTGATCTCCAAGGTCAAGGTAACCCTGGTGGTGAAAATGATTGATTCTCTTTCGAGATGAAAGTTGAAGAAGAATTGTCATAAAGTTGTTCTTTAATCAAAAATGGGCTTCAGCATATGATATTATTACATGGGATTTTCTGTGTTGTGTGAATATTAATTTAAAGGTGAATTGATTGTAGGATTGATACATAGGGCTTCATTGTTCTCCTGTTTGTTATTGTCACTGTTGAAAGATATTTGACAGTTGGTATGCATTACCTTGGAATGAGAGGGATTCTACCTAACAAACAGCTTGTAAAGGTCATTCTTTTGTTCTGGAGTAGTGTGTGGATATTATGTTGTCTTTTGGAGGCCTTCTAAATTATGAATAGTTAAGACATAGTGGATGCAAATTACAATCTGTCATATGGATTTTGGGTGCTAGCTCCTAGATTCAGATGCAGTTTCCATTCAAGTCTATGGAGCTACAAATTGCACTGCACTAAACTCGCACAGGAACATTTTTCAAATCCCATCAGATTTGCACTGCATATACTGTATGTGAACAGCTTCCATAGAAACCAATGTTATTTCACTTGGCATGCAATTCCATGGGTTCTGGAATGCTTCAGAAATTACATCAGTGTGAACCAGGCTGCTTTCACACTGAGCCCATGGCTTTTTTTTTTTTTACCACACCAAACATGCTCCAAAAATGCAGCAAGCAGAACTTTGAAAATTTAAATGAACCTGCAACTGACTAGTGTAAAGAGATAGATAGGAAAGTTGCAGGTCCATTGGAAATTTCAAAGTCCTGCTTGCTGCATTTTTGGTGCAAGTTTAGTGTGGTAAAAAAAAAAAGCCATGGGCTTTTGTTAGCTCAGGTCGTAAGGTTTTTGCCTGATTTGGGAATGACTGTGATATGAGAATGTTGGAATTGCGAATGAGTTTCTTCTCCGCTCAACAAAGAGGAGTAAAATTCCAATAGGGCAGGGCCTACATCCGTGATAAATTGCTTGTAGTATGTGTAGGAAAACCCGTCTGGCACGGTGCTTTGTGCGACGGTAGTTCCTTAACAACTGCACACAGCTCCTCCATAGTGATGGGTGCATTTAAGATTAATCTGTCTTCCTTTTTAAGTTTAGGGAGATGAAAAGCTGAGAAAAAATCATAGAAAGAATCTCTATGGAATGTGGGTTGTACGTCTGGTGATAAGCAGTTATAAAGCTTATGATAGAAGTCTGATAGAACTACTGCGACATGTAAGGAATACAAGTGCCTTTTTTTAAAGCACTGTATTCATGGCCCACCGCACAGGTTAAGCTACCCTATACTACATCTGACACTTTTCCCATGCTTAATGGAACTAGACAGGGATGCCCTGCGTCCCCGCTCTTATTTGTGTTGTGTCTTGAACCATTGGCAGTGGTGATTAGAACACAACCTGACATAGCGGGAGTGACTGTGAGGGGGAAGGAATATAAACTCTCACTTTTTGCAGATGACGTTCTATTGACTATTAATAAACCACACTTGTCCTTACCTGCTTTGCATAAACTGTTACAAGCTTTTAGTTATCTATCTGGCTGTAAAATAAACACTTCAAAGATGGAAGCTATGCCCCTTAATATCCCACCCCAAGACCTTTTACTGCTTCAAAAAAATTACTCATACCACTGGTGTATGTCATCTATTAAATATCTTGGCACTCATATAACTTCAACTTATGCTCATTTGTTTGAGGCTAACTATCCCCCACTGTTTCAGGAGATTAAGGCAGGCCATAGACGGGCCATTTATCGGCCGAATTGTCGGACAATAATTGACATATCGGTCGGCCCCGTTGCCGATGCTGCCACCAATTTTCCAGCATGACCGATAGAAATATATGAGGAGATCCACAAAAAACAGCTGACGGGCTGGCCCCACTAACGGCGTGAATATCGGCTGATTTTTCGTGCGGACAAAAATTAGGCTGATAAACGACCCGTCTATGGCCTGCATTACACTCTCCTAAATCAGTGGGATGCCTATAAGATTTCTTTCTTGGGCAGGGTAAATGTGTTAAAAATGTCCATTTTGCCAAAGTTACTTTACCTTTTTAAAACTCTCCCAGTGGCAATACCACAAGCTCAACTGCAAACTTTACAATGTGCGTTTCGTAGATTTATTTGGCATGGCAGAAAGTCTCAAATAGTGAGAACGGTTATTTTGACACCTAAAAATAATGGAGGCCTAGGGATATCAGATATTATCAAATACTATTTAGCCACTCACTTGAGACAAACACTATCATGGTTCACCCAAAAACCCCAGAACAGATGGAGATTGAATTGGGATATATTTATCCGATCCACACATGTTCATTGCTACGCCCTTTTCATTATGCTTTACCCCTATCCCCTCCCCCCATGCTTGAATCTATGAAATTCACCCTCAAAATTTGGTCAGCCTGTGTGAAATCCCAGCAGTTATTGTCCATATGCTCTCCATTGTTGAATGTTTTGTATAATCTGGAGCTCCCAGATCTATAGGGTCTATATTACCCACAGATGAGCTCTTGGGCAATTAGTGGGATATTTCAACTCCGTCACCTGATCAATTCATTTTCACGCAGGATTTGGTAATTTAAGAAGCTTGGGGTGTGGAAATCCACATTACCTGTATCGGCCAGATATGCCTATTTGCAGTTCCGTCATTATTTTCATACGCTGAATTCTTCTCTGACTCTAGACCGCCCCACAGATTTTGAGAGGATAGCGGCTAAAGGTCCCACCCAACAACACCTTATTACCGCTTTATATAAACTACTCCTCAATATAGGTTTTCTTGCTGATAACCCCCATCGTTATATGAAGAGATGGGAAGACAAACTCCAATGCCCAATCTCACTGAAATGTTGGCAGATGATTTGGGACTCTGTTACTAAGACCTCTCGTTGTGTTGTGTACAAAGAAAATGTATATAAAATATTAATGGATTGGTACAAAACCCCTGTAGTACTTCATGTGATTAACCTGACTCTGTCTGACAGGTGCTGGAGGTGCATGGGAGGAGTGGGCACCTTGGCACACATTTTTTGGTTTTGTCCACAGATTGCAGGTTATTGCCATACTGTTAAAATGGTCTTAGAGCAAGTACTCAATGTTACCCTTCCCCTAGACCCGCTGCATTATCTTTTGGGGCTACCCTTTAGGGGTATTTCTAAGCAATCTAAGAGGTTGGGAATACATATTCTGATGGCTGCTAGACGGGTGATATCACGATTCTGGAAATCAGTCGATGTCCCCACACTAAATCATCTTTTAAGAGCGATCTCTGAAATGAGAAAAAACTCTAGTGGGTGACTACTCAGGTCCTTTTTGATCTGTTTGGGAACCATGGGATCATTCTCCCTTTGGCAGAATTTCTTCTTCTCCCCCCCCCTTATTTAGCTCAGACACCTCTTTACTTACCAAGCTTCTGACAACTAATTTATCCAACAATGTGCAGGTTTATGTCATCTTGTGTTTTATGTTCATATCTCTTTTGTTTCTGTTCTCTTTTATATTGATTGTGGATTTTTTGTTTTGTTTGAGTTGAGATGGTCTCAGGGTCTCAAGACCATCTCTTGATGGTCAGCCAAATAGAACCTGTCTCATGGATTTAATTAAATTAGCCCCTGTAAGGGAATAACGAAGATTATAAATGTGGATCCAAAATCTGTGGGCCTTCAGGCACGTCCACCAGACATGATACGCTGTCCCCTCCTGACCGCATCCTCGGAAACACATTGGGGAAGCATCTGGTACTCATTGGACTATTCTGGCTGGAACCATGTACCACCTCAGTAAGACTTTGTAGTTTGCCTCTATTAAGGAAGTGTTCATGATCACTTTGGCAGCCCCTTGGGCTCTTATTTTTTTCTAAATACATTTTTATTAGTTTTCAAAGTATAAGAGAAACAAAATACATTATGGTAAACAAGATGTCAAAATACATAAAGCTTTCCTTGGCAAAAGCATAGTGGTTCTCCATGCCAAACTCTGCATAAAATTATGTTGTATATGTCCAATACCTCTCATATTGATCTTGAGTTTAGTTTATTCTTTTTTGGACACTTTGGAATACTGTGGCAGGTCCCAGAGATGTCTAAGGACCACTGCAAGTATTTTTGTAGTAAGTTCTGTAATTCTCATTGGTGGGATAATACTTCTCATCTAATGTAATGCCTGCTCAAGTACTTGCACTCAACCACCCCTTATAATTTGCTTTTTTTATTGCAGCAAGAATATTCTTTATGAAACAGCATTCTATAAAATAAGTTGAAAGGAAGTAGTGCATGTAGATATACAATACATACACTATATTGGCAAAAGTATTAGAACACACCTCAAAATCATTGGATTCAGCTGTTTCAATCACCTCCATGGCCACAGGTGTATAAAATCAAGCACCTAGGCATGCAGACTGCTTCTAAAAACATTTGTGAAAGAATGAGTTGCTCTCAGGAGCTCAGTGAATTCAAGCGTGGCACCGTGATAGGTTGCCACCTTTGCAATAAGTCCAGCTGTGAAATTTCCTTATTACTAAATATGCCACAGTCAACTATTAGTGGTATTAAAACAAAGTGGAAGCAACTAGGAACTTCAGCACCTCAGCCACCAAGTGGTAGGCCACGTAAAATGACAGAACAGGGTCAGCGCATGCTGAAGCGCACTGTGCGCAGAAGTCGCCAACTGTCAGCAGAGTCAATAGCTAAAGACCTCCAAACTTCATGTGGCCTTCAGATTAGCACAACAGCAGTGCATAGAGAGCTTCATGTAATGGGTTTCCATGGCCGAGCAGCTGCATCCGAGCCTTACATCACCAAGTGCAATGCAAAACATTGGATGCAGTGGTGTAAAGCACTCCATCACTGGACTCTGGATGTGTTCTCTGGATTGACAAATCATGCTTCTCTGTCTGGAAATGCCATGAACGTGTCTGGGTTTGGCCATTGCCAGAACTGTACTTGCCTGACTGCATTGTGCTAAGTGTAATGTTTGGTGGAGTGGCGGATTATGGTGTGAGGTTTTTTTTTCAGGTGTTGGGCTTGGCCCCAGTGAAGGGAAGGTTCCCTTCAGTGAGGGGAACTCTTAAGGTGTTAGCATACCAAGACATTTTGGACAATTTTATGCTCGACAACTTTCAACCTGTTCCAACATGACTGTGCACCAGTGTACAAAGCAAGGTCCATAAATACATGGGTGAGCGATTTTGGAGTGGAGAAACTTGACTGGCCTGCATAGAGTCCTGACCTCAACCCAATAGAACACCTTTGGGATGAATTAGAGTGGAGACTGCGAGCCTGGCCTTCTCGTCCGACATCAGTGCCTGACCTCACTAATGCGCCTCTGGAAGAATGGTCAAACATTCCTATAGACACACTCCTAAACCTTGTGGACAGCCTTCCCAGAAGAGTTGAAGCTGTTATAACTGCAAAGGGTGGGCCAACTCAATATTGATCCTTACAGACTAAGATTGGGATGCCATTAAAGTTCATATGTATGTAAAGGCAGGAATCCCAATACTATTGGCAATATAGTGTACTTTGTATAATGGCCTGAGAGTCCAAAGACAAGGGTGCTCTATTATGAAAATCTCATGTTGAACTTAAGTGCAAATGTACAAAGTATGTAGTGCTTTACTCCATATACATTGTACATATTCAGTTCATAGTTAAATATAATTTGTAAATATTATTTGTGTTAGAAATAAAAACAGTAAATAATAGTTAGGCATTTATATGGCCATTAGAAAAAATGTCTGAATAGATGATCTTGATCCGTCTTCAAAACACTTTTTTCCTATTAAACATTACTTATGTGCATAAAATTATTGAGCCAAAGCTACAACTATACCTGACTAAAGTTTAATAAATATGAGTACACTTAATGTATTGTTTAATAAATTCAACCTGACAAGTAAGTGTATTTAATGCTGTGCTGTATTTAAAAATAACAGAAGACATGTAAATGTACAAAGACATATGACAATACCAATTAATGTTTCTTTGTTGTAATTATAATAGTCTAGCTCACTACTTGTATAATTTATCTCTCTTGTATAAAGTTCATAACATCTGAAATTTAAAGAAAAGTCAAATTATGTGAAAACAAAGTGACACTTCAGGGAGATTTATTTGGGGGGGGTGCAAATATTGTCAGTGGAAATTGTAGCCTTAGTGAAATACAAACATGAAGCCTTAATTCAGCTGTAGCTTTTAATACCAGACATAAAAACTGAAAATATAACAGTTTCAATGTTACAAGTTTTTTTACAAACATGTATTAATACATTATGTATCCTAAAGAAATGTCATTGTCATCTGCAATTTAGGCAAAACATCAAACTTTTTTGCTATTAATTATGTTAATATCAGTGATGTGGAAGTGTCAAACAGATATATCAGTGTGATACTATTTTCATGCTATACAATTTTTGCACACCACCACAATTATGTACGCCAGGTAAGGACCAGTACAGCAGGAATTTTTTTTACTGTGTAAAAGAGAGATTGTAATAAGTGGGTATTGCTTTGGGCAGCTGTGTGCCTACAGACGCCATAGATGGAAACGTGGCTCTGTTAAAATCCCATTTAAAATCTCAATGTTTTTCTCTTTATAGTCCTGTAACCCCACATGTTATAATTTCGAGCTGATTTTTGCTTTAAAATGTTTTCAAATTTGACTGATTTTCACTTAGTTGAAATGCTGGTTCTTGTCCTGATACAATGCTCTGTGCTGGCAGAGCTGAGTAAGAGCAAACCCCTCAACTGATGTGTCCACATGCAGACGTACATTGAAGAGTAATGGGGGTGGGCATATCTAACCAATTATTTTCACTGAATGGTGATTATGGAGAGCAATGAATCTATCTCTTGTAGCTATTGAATTGCAACTATTAAGACCACCTCACACAGTAGGACCATCTCCCTGTTAAATTTAAACAAATCTTTAATACCTATATTTTACAATAATTGTTGAGATCAATTAATAAAAGACTGTCACAGTAATAAAAAAACTTAAACACTTTCCGTTGAACAAACACCAACAAGTAAAATATATATTTATAAAAGATGTATTTGTCTTTGTTCTCTCTAATACTAACTCAGCCTGACACAGGTTTGTCAGCACTTTACTTTGTAGTATTTAACACAGAATATAATTTAGGTTTGTTGGTTCAATTTTCCCTCCATAGAAAAAAAAACCTGTTAAACACACTTTATTATGATGACTACAAGTACACTAATTAAGAAATTCTATTTTAATGTACATGACCGATTTACAACAAATCTAGGGTAGATCAAAGACAAAGAAAACTTATATATTGGATAATATTTAATTGTACATAACCTATACTGGATAGAAACAGGGAAGTAAATCAGACAATGTGCAAGGGGACTGTTCTGTGAATCTTTGTGAAATAAGAGTAAGGTCCATCTGAGGGGGATATTCATGGTTAGCTAATCTTGTGAGAAAAAAGGTCTGAGACACTGTTACTAGACTATAAAGGCTAAGTACAGAGTGCAGCCATAATGTGAGCCATAATACCTGCTAGGTGGTGAAAAATGTAGGACTGCGACATTGAGCAGTTGCAATCTTTATAATCAGCATACATCCTTGATCCTTAATCCTTGATCCTTATTATTCTTTTCAGTACGATCATAGTTACATAGTTACTGGACAAAAGTCCATCCAGTTCAACTATTAAAAAAAAAAGTTATAATCCTATACCCACAGTTGATCCAGAGGAAGGCAAAAAAACCCAGCAAAGCATGATCCAATTTGCTCCTACAGGAAAAAAAATTCCTTCCTGATCCCCGAGAGGCAATCAGATATTCCCTGGAACAACTTTACCTATAAATGTTAGTATCCAGTTATCTGTGTATCTAAGAAAGAATCCAGGCCTTTTTAAAAACAATCCACTGAGCTGGCCAGAACCAGCTCTTGAGGGAGTCTATTCCACATTTTCACAGCTCTCACTGTGTAGAAACCTTTCTGTGTTTGGAGGTTACTTTCATTTCCTCCAGACCTAAAGAGTGCCCCCTTGTCCTCTGTGATGACCTCAGGGTGAATAGCTCTACACTGAGTTCACTATATGAACCACTGATATATTTATACATGTTGATCATATCCCCCCTTAATCTCCTTATCTCAAGAGAGAATAAATTCAGTTCCTTTAATCTTTCCTCATAGCTGAGCTCCTCCATGCCTCTTATCAGTTTGGTTGCCCTTCTCTGTACTTTCTCCAGTTCCCCAATGTTCTGTTTGTGAATTGGTGCCCAAAACTGAACTGCATATGCCAGATAAGGTCTTACTAATGATTTGTACAGGGGTAAAATGATATCTCTCTCTGGAGTCTATACCTCTTTTAATACAAGAGAGGATTTTGCTTGCTTTAGAAACCACAGCTTGGCATTGCATGCCATTATTAAGCTTGTGATCTACCAGAACTCCCAGATCCTTCTCCACCATTGATTTCTCCAGTTGTTCTCCCCCTAGTATGTATGATGCATGTATATTCTTAGCCCTCAAGTGCATAACCTTACATTTATCAACATTAAACCTCATTTTCCACATAGTTATTCCACTGCACAGCTTGGTGTCATCTGCAAAGACTGAAATGGGATTTTTAATTCCAGACCCTATATTGTTTATTAATATATTAAAATGTAAGGGTCCCAACACTGAACCTTGGGGTACACCACTGACAACCCTAGACCTTTCAGAGTATGAATCATTACCCACTACTCTTTGAATACAATCTTTTAGCCAGTTTTCTAGCCATTTACATACAGATTTTTCCAAGCCCATAGACTTTGCCTTACACATAAACTGTGTGTGGGGAACTGTGTCAAACTGCCACCCCTCTGTCCAAGGTTTTGCTCACCTCCTCATAAAAATAAATCAGATTTGTTTGACAACTTCTGTCTTTCATGAATCCATACTGAATCCATACTGTTAAAATATTTTTTCCAGCAAGAACTCATCTATGTGGTCTTTTATTAAATTCTCCAGTATCTTCCCAACTATAGAAGTTAAACTAACAAGTCTATAATTACTTGGTAAAGATTTTGACACCTTTTTAAATATTGGCACCACATTGGCCTTATGCCAATCCAGTGGTACTATGCCAGTCATTAAAGATTCCTTATAAATGAGAAACAATGGCTTTGAAATGACAGAGCTCAATTCTTTAAGGACCCGTGGGTGTATGCCATCCGGTCCAGGTGCTTTATTCACCTTTATTCTGTCTAAATATTTTTGGATCATATCAATTGTGAGCCAATGTGGACCATCTGGAGCTGTGTCAATACCATGCCCATTATGGACAAGAGCTCCCCCATGCTCCTTTGTATACACTGAGCTGAAGATGGTATTTAATACATTTGCCTTCTCTTTGTCCCCAGTCACCCACTCTAGATTATTTTGTAAAAGGCCTACATACTCAGACCTTTTTACTATTAATATATTTGAAGAATTTTGGGGGTTGGTCCTGCTATCTTTTGCAATCTGTCGTTCGGTTTCAATTTTTGCAGACTTTATTTCCTTTTTGCATACTCTGTTATATTCTTTGTACTGTTTAAACGACGATATCGTTTCTTCATTTTTATATTTAATAAAAGCTCTTTTCTTATTATCTATAGCTTTTTTAACTTTGGCCGTAAGCCACATAGGTTTGATTTTTAGCTTTTAAACTTGTTGCCCATGGGAATATATTTTGCAGTGTGTTCACATACAGTCTTTTTGAAGAACTCCCATTTCTGTGTTGTGTTCATTGATCCCAATATTCCCTCCTAGTCTAAGACTTGGAGAGCAGCTCTCAGCCTTGGAAAATTAGCTCTCTTAAAATTGAGCGTTTTTATTTTTCCCGTATGGGTGTGCTGTTTACAGCTAACAATAAATGAAATCATGTTATGGTCATTGCTATCCAGATGTTCTTTTATATGGACATTCGTAATAAGCTCTGCATGGTTTGAGAATACCAGGTCCATCAGAGCATCATTCCTAGTAGGGGCCTCTATGAACTGTACCATAAAATTGTCCTGTAGTAGGTTTAAATATTTTTGCCCTTTAACTGTTCCTGCAGTACCATTACTCCAGTCAATTTCTGGGTAGTTAAAATCCTCCATTATTATAACTGTCCCACCCCTTGCAGCCCTTTTGATCTGTGCAAGGAGCTGAGTCTCCACCTCCTCATTAACACTGGGAGGCCTATAACAAACTCCAATGATTACTTTTGTAGTATGCACCCCCATGTGCAGTTCCACCCATAATACTTCAATCTCATCACACTCTCCATCAACTAGGTCCTCTTTCACACTCGCTCTGAGATCACTTCTCACATAGAGACAGACAGCACCACCTTTCCTTTTCTCCAAAAGAGAACATAGCCAGGAATATTAATGCCCGTCATGTGAAGAATGAAGCCAAGATTCAGTAATACCAATTAAATCATAGTTCTCTTCGTGCGCCAAAGCTTCCAACTCACCTATTTTGCTTGGTAGATTTCTGGCATTGGTGAACAAACACTTTAATCCACTGACACCTTGTTCATTCATATTTTGCATATTTTTTATTTTCATACAAATTGTACGAATTCCACTGGTTGTTTGTAACATGGGAACCTTTTTATCTGCCATAGCCTTCCCCCCATATTTCCCCATTCCACCCACCACTAAGTACTGACCCCGGTCTGATCTGTCTACCCTGTTATAATCGAATTCTTCCACCCCCTCTAGTTTAAATACTTCTCCAGCCATCCCATAAACATCTCCACCAGCACAGCAGGCCCCCTTCCATTCAGGTGCAAACCATCTCTAGCATATAGGATGCACCCCAATGAAAAGTCAGCCCAGTGCTTTAGAAACTAAAACCTTCCCTATTACAACAGGTCTTCAGCCATGTATTGAGTTCTCTAATCTCCTCCTGTCTTTCCTGAGTTACACATGGCACAGATAATATTTCAGAGAATGTCACCTTGAAGGTCCTTCCCTTCAACTTGCAGCCTAGTTCTTTAAATTGATTCATAAGGAGCCTCCACCTTCCATGTATTCTGTCATTGGTTCCAACATGAACCAAGACAGCTGGGTCATGCCCAGCCGCTCCCAGTATTTTATCAACCCGGTCCACCACATGCCGAACCCTGGCACCAGGTAGACAGAAAAAACATTTCATCGAGGGAGGCCATCCTGGCTACAAATTATTCTATATCAGTCCTATATCTATATCAGTCCTTCTGATTATAAAATCCCCTACTAACACCAGCTGTCTAGGCCTTCCTGCACTACCCTCACTACCCCTCCTAGATGGTCTACCCTCCCGGCTGTTAGGGATAGCAGTGACATCCAGGGCTGCCACCCCTGAGCTTGCCACCCCCACATCTTCACCCAACTTGGCAAATCTGTTTTGGTGCACAAATCCAGGGCCAGCCTTCATTTTCTGTGAGCCCCTATCACTCCTTCTCATTACAGTAACCTATCTTCCTACCTGATAATTCTGATTAGTCCCACCACCCTCCGCATCAATCCCATTTGCTAACTGCTCAGAGAAAAGAAGACACCTTTCAAGATTGTCGGTTCTGCCTAGTTGCAACTTGCTCCTCCAGACCTCTAACGCAAGTTTCCAGAAGGGCAACCTGCTCATATCTTTCGCAGCGGTATCCATCCTGCAGCTGTTGCTCCATTGCTGCATACATGCTCCACCCTGCTAGCACACATTATCCCAGTTACAATATTAACAGTATTATCAGGAAATATCAGTTATCACTTACAGGTTAATAGACTCCTGTTAGACTCCTGTTATAATCGCCTGTTTCCAACTCCGGTTTTTAATTCCACTTATCAAATGTCCACTTAGTCAAAGGTCCAACAAGCGGACCATCAAGCAGACCTTTTATAGGTATTCAGTGAAGGACTTTAGCCTTTTATTTAATATGTTGTTCTATGCAATGTATCACTTTGGGAGATATATCTGTGCGTATAGGATTAACAGTTTATAGGCAATATTTTATGTAACAAGATGTAGCACCCAGGGAAGCATCCTGCTACAGATGCTCTGCTACAGCATAACTTTACTATAAATATGGAATTTGAAACAGAAGCTAGGAAACTGCAGCTATGACTGATCACTTGAGGAAACAGTAGAACATATTTAAAACAGGCATATGATTGAGAAAAAAGCAGTATTAAAGCACTGATACTATACCAGGGTGAAAAACCTATGGGTGCTCATACTGTAGAAAGAACCGGATCATATTAGTAACTAGGTTGATGACATTGACAACAAAATTGACACTAGGGCTGTTTCTAAAGTCACTGACAATCGACCAAGTTTCATTTTAAAAAAAGGTCCATCTCTTAGAACAAGGGTACCCAGCCATTTGTCACCATCACCAAAGGGAGATCCATATAGTAGACTGCCACAGGGTCCTCTCAAACATGGCCATTACTGTAAATATATATGTAATAACAAAATAATTCTACCTAATGGAAACAATACATACCACAACTTTTGTAAACTGTCAGAAAATTGGTCAAAAAGGAAACAAAAAAGAAAAACAAAGTTTACTGGTACTAAGGAAGACACGAATATAGAAAATAATATTTCAATATTATTCCATGATTAAAATATACATAGACTAAAATCATGCAAGGGAACTTGTCTTCTCTCATGATCAGCTTCATACAATTCAACAGATTACATGATCGTACTGTTTACAACTCTACAATTTTGAAACTCCAAAAGGTCAACATTTTTAACAAAAAAGCTTCTCAAGGAGTCAGGAGAGAGTAACCTATCACTTTAGAACAGAAAATACAGGTAGCAGTTTGCAGCAGCCAGCAGTCGTCTCACATCTCATAAGTACACCATTCAGATATACATATACTATATTGCCAAAAGTATTGGAAAACACCTCCAAATCAATGAATTCGGGTGTTCAAAGTGCATCCATGGCCACAGGTGTAAAAAATCAAGCACCTAAACATGCAGACTGCTTCTACAAACATTTGTGAATAAAATGTGTCACTCTCAAGAGCTCAGTGAATTCAAGCATGGTACCGTGATAGGTTGGCACCTATACTAAATGGTCAACTGTTAGTAGTATTATAACAAAGTGGAAGCAACTGAAAACAACAACAACTCAGCCACAAACTGGTAGGCCATGTAAAATGACAGAACGGGGTCAGTGCATGCTGAAGCGCACAGTGTGCAGAAGTCGCCAACTGTCTGCAGAGTCAATAGCTAAAGACCTTCAAACTTCATGTGGCCTTCAGATTAGCAAAACAACAGTGCATAGAGAGCTTCATGTAATGGGTTTCCATGGCTGAGCAGCTGTATCCAAGCCTTACATCACCAAGTGCAATTCAAAGCGTTAGATGCAGCAGTGTAAAGCACACCGCCACTGGATTCTAGAGCAGTCAGTGCAGATGTGTTCTCTGGAGTGACAAATCACACTTCTGTGTCTGGCAATCCGATGGATGTGTCTGGGTCTGGCTGTTGCCAGGAGAATGGTACTTGCCTGACTGCATTGTGCTAAGTGCAAAGTTTGGTGGAGGGGGAATTATGGAGGGGGAATTATGGTGTGGGATAGTTTTTCAGAGGTTGGACTGGGCCCTTTAGTTCCAGTGAAGGGAACTCTTAAGGCATCAGCATACTAAGACATTTTGGACAATTTCATGCTTTGTGGGAACAGTTTGGGGATGGCCCCTTCTTGTTCCAACACGACTGCACACCAGTGCACAAAGCAAGGTCCATAAAGACATGGAAGAGCACGTTTGAGATGGAGGAACTTGACTTGCCTGTACAGAGTCCTGACCTCAACCTGAGAAAACACCTTTGGGATGAAATAGAGCGGAGACTGCTAGCCAGGCTTTCTCGTCCAACATCAGTGTCTGACCTCACAAATGCTCTTCTGGAAGAATGATAAAAAATTCCCATAGACACACTCCTAATCTTTGTGGACAGCCTTCCCAGAAGAGTTGAAGCTGTTATAACTGCAAAGGGTGAGCCAATTCAATATTGAACCCTACGGACTAAGACTGGGATGCCATTAAAGTTTCATGTGCGTGTAAAGGCAGGCATCCCAATACTTTTGGCAATATAGTGTAAATGTATATCCCTTAGGGTCATATACAGTAGCAGCTCCAAACATCACCCCAGTGGCTTCTCACCATTTCTCAGTCTGCATTTAAGTCTCTTCTCACTTTCTGGCTTTAGGAACTGGTGTTGATTGTGGTGACTCAGAACCCTGTTTGTGGTGACTCGGGATCCTGTAGGGACAATCTCTCCTGTTACCAGCTACACCCCTTTCCTCCAGCTCACCAGATCTCTCCAACAGCTATGCCCTATGTGCAGATGTGGCAGCTCAGTCTCTCTCCAATACCATGGCAAATATTCATAACAGGAAGCTCTCCAATCAGCAGCCCAGTCTCTGGTCACGTCTCACATCCCACATGTGAGATTGCCCGAGCTTAGACTTCTCTTTCCTTTTCCTATTCATGCAACTTTCTGTCCTCCAGGGACATGTAGTCCCATTCAGTCCTTGGATTGATAGAAAACTTTCTCCTATGGGCTTTATCCCCCATAATAGCTCCCTGCAGTTTTTTTCTCTTTCAGGCTACTCAGAAGCCAATCACATTGTCCATTGCTGTCCTGGGTGGTGGGTGGGACATTCGTCCAGTTCACTGTAGCTGCATCACAGCCCTGGCCAAATTTTTTTTTACTTTGTCTCCTGCTCCCCCATGCAATCACTCCTCTGCCCACTGGTGGCCAGAGAAAGAAAGAGAAATTGTGTGAATGGCAGTAGCATTAGAAATAACAGCCCAGCTCATGTGGCAGAGGGCAAGAGTGCCGCAGACTGCAGGCTACAAGTGTCATGTATTATGTGCTTACCTTGGCATATATATAAAAAAATAAATTGATATTGAATACTATGGTGATCCATTACTACCTGTAGACCTCAGAATGGATTTTTAAAATCCCTGATATAGGTCATGTCTTTCTGACTGGTCATGTTTGTGAAAATTTTAAAGACAGAGTGAAGACAGGTGAAACTGAAAATTTAGTTATACTCACAATACCATGCCACAATAATAATTACAGGCTAGGAGAGGCTCAACTGGGAGATGTGGTATAATCAACTAATTCTGGGATTAAAAAAAAGCCATGATCAGGTAGGCTGTGCCCCGTTTGCACTTTAATTACATATTTTCAAAATTATGTGACTGTACTTAAATGCATGAAAAGTATTGTCATGTCACCAATAAATTGAACTTTCTTTGCATGGTATGTTCATAGTGTATGCATGTTTATTTATAAAAAATATGATGCTCTTTTTTCTTTAATGAGAAATTGATTTTCATTGCAACTCAATATAACTGTTTCACAATGCAGAAATAAATATCAGACAAGATCTGAAGAAAAAAAAATCATTTGAAAAGTGTTATTTTTTTACTTGGACTTTCAAACAACATCTATTTACAAATGTTTTCACACAAGGATCACACTGCTTTCATCCATGATTTACATATTTTTTAAATTGGATTCAACTGGAAAAAAGTATAAAACCTTGGAAAAAGTTGTGTGAAACTTGTGTGAAACCCTTTTAAAGAGACTATGGGTTGATTAAAGGCAAATAAGCTGTTCCCTTTGCAAGGGACTTTTCCTTAACTTAATGAATGTGGTGAAAATTAACTTTACAAAGAATACAGAATCATGTGCATGGTAAAACAATAATATTTTTGCTTGAACATGATTGTAAGATGGAGGTCAGCTTCACTTCACATCATTCATCAAACTAAGAGAAATTCCCTTGCAAAGTGAAAATTACCAAAGTTAACAGCCTATTTGCTTTAAGTAACTCAATTCCTATGTGCTGGTGCTAATAGTATCTGAATGTTCAAGCTACCTTTTTCACTCTTGAATAAATGAACTAAGTAATCATATGTTCTATAGTTATGAAGAATTAGAATATTTAAATCTGTGATAAACAGAAATATTTAAATATGTTAACAGTAAATAATATAAAGTCAAAAAGAGTTTTATGAGCCTAATGAAAGTGACATTATGGTTCTATTACAGCTTCACTTTAAACAAAACATAATTTCCAGAACACATTCAAAAATAGTTAACTAAGTCAAAGAACAAATGATATTTCATAAAGTTGAAATATATAGTGTGGTACCCAAAATCAAAGAAAATAGCAAAAAGGTTCTATTTAATGGGACTAAAGCAAGCAGGAAACAAAAAATATTTTCTATTTCTACAGAATAATAAAAAAAAGCTTATATAAGCATCCACCTAAAGTTCTTACAACATTATACAGCTTTATTGATTACTCAATTAAAATAACAATAATCTGAAAGAAAACTTTAGTATACAACAGACAAGCTTGTAATTCATGCAGTCCCCATGCCAAACCTGCATAGCTCCCAAAAGATATGTTAATATAAACAATTATTATGGTAATTACAGTATATATCAATCAACTATATAAAGTCACAGGTAGCCATGCTGAGAACCCTTTATTGTGATCAAATGTCAACAGTATATCCAAAGAACTTCACATAAAAAGGATTATGTATTATGCTCGAATCTTGTCTGTATACAGAGGTATTGTTAAACTTTGCCTAAATATCTCCATATCATCCAGTTATTACATTGTTAATTGTTGTGTTTTATAACTTGTAAAATAAATTACCTAATAATTTAAAACACCGATCCAGCCTCTGATCCAATGTAGTAATAAATTGTAAGATAATAGATAGGACAAAACAATTATAAAAATCAAATGACTTTAGGGTGGAGCCAGCAGCTGAGGCAGATGGCCACATAGCAGAGCAGCTCTGAACAGCCAAGGCTCATAAGAGCAATTAGTAGGGGTGCCGATCGCAGTGTGATAGCAATTTCACCCGACATTAGGGTGAAAAGTGATGTTATGCAAGAGCAAGAGAGAAGGTGGCTATGGAAAATGACAAATTTCTGCCTCTAATGACCCCACACTCTAGCCAAGATGGTGGCAGCTGGTCTCTTGCTTCACTGCTTAGTTGGTGTAGGAGACAGGATAAGGCCGCATTCACACTTTGTAATTTTGAATTGCGGGCAGAATTGCCGCAAATCTGCCTGTGATTCCAAATTGCATTACAATCATGACAAAATGCACCAAGCGTGCTTGGGTGCCATTCATTCTTAATGGCACCTCAAACATGGTACAATGTTCGCACAACAGAATCACACAGCAATCATGGCAAAATGCATTGTGTGAAGCTGTTGCCCGCAAGAAGCTTCTGTTCCTTTTTGAGCGACATGGTTTGCAGGATGTGTTTTGCTGGAATTGCTGCACAATTATGTTGAGTGACAATCATAGAAAAATCACATGCCATTTGAGGTGCCATTAAGAATCAATGGCACCCAGACATGCATGGTGCATTTTGCCATTATTGTAGTGTGATTTGGAATCACAGTAAAAATAACAGCAATTCTTCCCAAAATTCAAAATATTGAAGTGTGAATGTAGTCTTAGACACAGAAAATAAAATGGGAGAGTTTGCAAATACTTTTAATGATATAGTTGACATACATTATTACAGGGAGAATAACATGATATGGAATAAAGCAAAATTGATAAATGTGGAAGACTGGTCTCAATGTAAAAATAAGAGGCATTCCAGAATCAGTTAAACCTGCTGATCGAGAGCACATTCCACCAAGTTTACGTCAAAATCTTTACCAGATACATCGGCAGAGGAGCTAATCACTGACTGTGTACATAGGCTCACAAAACCACCACACCATCCTGATAAACTGCCACATGATACCATAGAAAAACAATAGCATCTCCACAAACATCACTCCCTGAATGGCACAAAGTTATGCATACAACTGACAATGTGAACTGACTTGGTATGTCTATATGTATATCCTTTAGAGTAGTTGTGCTTTGGGAAGCTTACTTGTGTACTAAACCTTACTTCTAGAACTTTGCCCCAAACAAAATTGTGGTGTTATTCTGCTCCAATCTCCATTTTTGGATTGTTCATTTTTAATACCATTCAAGTGTTCACAATGGTTACCTGTTGTGACTGTTTGTTTTTCAAGTTTTTATTTGTTAGGGTACCTGCATCAAGTTCACTGAGACTGTATTGTTTTCAATCAAGTATGGCTCTGAAAGAGTCTTTCCATCACTGCAAGTTGGATACACTATTTCTATCTCAAGGTCATCTTAAGGTAATTAAGGTAACTACTCAACCTTTTTGCATACATGATTTCATACAGGAAGAGGCCTTTACTTAAAAGCATATGTTTGAACACATATCATGTATAAAGTGGCTTAATGACCCAAACAAAAAATGCTCAGTCTAGACAGAGGGATACAACCTGCCATGTAATGTTCTCTGCCTACAAGAGACTCACTTTATTAATGTGAACACTATGAAATTCATACATAACAATTTTCCCCATATTTATATGTCCAATATACCAGTTAAGAAACAGGGAGTCTTAAATGCTAGAGGGATTCAATGGCATACAAACTTCTTGAGAGCTTTATAAATGACTCAAGAGTATATTTGCTGACTTGGTTTGTGGGATTAATAATGTCCAGTACACCTTAGTCGATCTATACTTACCCAGTATGAAACAACTCTTGTATCTTAGAAAACTTTGGAAAAAGTGACTAAAATATATAAAGGCAATTTAATTGTCTGTGAGGACTTTAATGTCAGTTTAAATAAATCTTTGTTTTTTTCAGATCCCTGGCCTAATTGGGCTTGTGGAACCACACTGGAATTTGTTCTTTAATCAGAAGCCTATGGTATGTGGAGGGGTCAATGCACCACAGAGAGGGACTTTCCTTTTTTCAACATACTTGACTTGACTTTTTTGGTGGACAAATTCCTTCATAATGTCATTAATTTTGTAATTCATAGGGAGAAACAAAGTGTCTTTAAGTTTAGACTATATGACAGCTTTAATGATTAAAAAACTAAGTTTAACAACTCACTTCTTCAAAATGACAAACAGACTCATATGGGTAAAGTGTGCAAAGCGCCTTATTGCCAGATGGTAGAACTGCTGTGCAAATGAATGCTAGCTGGTCAGTAGAGAGCACTGGAGAGAAGGAAAAGTGCCTGATGGTAAAACCTGGCTGATTCACTGTAAAGTCCGGAGCGGTAGTGACGGCGTCTGACGTCATGGGAATGAGATGCATTTCTGAGCACGCGCAGGGTCCGATGTGTACCGCTGTTCTCCTTCTTCAAGCATAGGGAGAACAACTGTTGACAGAAGCCTTATATGGAGCAGAGGGGAGTGGTAGACAGGACTGGAGGCAGGGACTAGAGAGCATGAAGGAAACAATAGGCAGAAACAACGGAATGGTGTCTTTCTTAGTGTCATAAATTGAAACGTGGATATAGGCAAAAAAGTCATATACAGAAACAATGCATGGGAGCAAATAAGACTAACAATAAATTAATAGTTTTAAATACATTGATGGAAAAAGGTAAAATTAACATAATTAAACAATATAAACTATACAGTAGAAAAAGCAGAGGGAGAAACACAGCACCTCTAAGTGTAGACTGTATGACAGCTTTAATGATTGAAAAAGTAAGTTTAACAATTCACATCTTCAAAATTATAAACAGACTCATATAGGTAAAATGTGCAGAGCGCCTCATCGCCAGATTTTAGAACTGCAGTGGGAATGAATGAAAACTGGTGATTGGGTGATTGCTGTTTTCCATCTACTGCATCCTTTGCTGTTTAGCATGACTTCTCATTTTCATGAACATACCTCTGATATATTATGTGAGTTCCTTTACATGAAGTCCAAAACAGAGGGTTTGTCAATCTTAAAATAAAAAACTCCTGGATATGTTGCATCGGTATTTTCATGTTATGTGGTTGACACATTAAATGAATGTCATTACATCAGATGGCAGCTTGCTCCCTGTCTCTGCTCTCCCTATATCAATAGATACAATATGTGGTCAGACCCTGTGATGTCATGAATTACAGAATATCAAGAGAATAGACAGGCACATGGAATATGCAGTCCACATAGTCTTTAAATAAATTGAAATGGGATCCAAAACCTGATGGAATGGTAGACAGTCTAAATACCAGGGCAAGTTGTAGTAGAGTGAAGCAAACTCTAAAGTAGAAAAAACAGAGGGAGAAACACAGCACCTCTAAGTGTAGCCTGTATGACAGCTTTAATGATTAAAAAAGTAAGTTTAACAATTCACATCTTCAAAATGACAAACAGACTCATATAGGTAAAGTGAGCAGAGAGCCTCATCGCCAAATGGTAGAACTGCAGTGCGAATGAATGCCAGCTGGTCAGTAGAGAGCACTGGAGAGGAGGAAAAGCACCTGGTGGTAAAACCTGGTGGATTCACTGGAGAGTCCGGAGCGGCAGCGATGGCGTCTGACGTCATGGGAATGTGAAGCGTTTCTGAGCATGCGTAGGGTCTGATGTGGACCAGTGCGCTCCTTCTTCAAGCATAGGGAGAACAACTGTTGACAGGAGCCTTATATGGAGCACAGGGGAGTGATAGACAGGACCGGAGGTAGGGACTAGAGAGAATGAAGGAAACAATAGGCAGAAAACAACGGAATAGTGTCTTTCTTGGTGTCATAAATTGAAACGTAGATATAGACAAAAAAGTCATATATAAAAACAATGCATGGGAACAAGACTAACAATGAATTAATAGTTTTAAAAACATTTGATGGAAAAAAATAAAATTAACATAATTAAACAATATAATTTATATAATGTAAATTATATAAATAATAATAAACAATGGATGGATGATGAATAATTAGTGAATCATTAGTGAATGATAAGATGAATGAGATAAACACAAATAAGCATGTGGAAAATAATATGACAAATATAATGACTTGGCTGGTATTTCACAACCTGGTATGAATGTATATTAAACATTATGAACATGGAAATGGTGAATGATGTGTATGCATACACACATACACACATCAGTATGTCAGTGTGGAGTGATGGATAATGGATATTAATGTACACATATATACATATTAATATCTCAATATAAATGTATATTGTAGATAATATAGGTAACCAGAATTGGTACATCCTGTATATACAGTCATGGCCGAAATTGTTGGCACCCTTGATATTTTTCCTGAAAATCAAGTATTTCACACAAAAAAGGTATTGCATTAACACATGTTTTGCTATACACATGTTTATTCCCTTTGTATGTATTGGAACAAATATAAAACAGAGGCAGAAAAGCAAATATGACATAATGTCACACAAAACCCCAAAAATGGGCTGGACAAAAGTATTGGCACCCTTAACTTAATATTTGGTTGCACACCCTTTGGAAAACATAACTGAAATCAGTCGCTTCCTATAACCATCAATAAGCTTCTGACACCTCTCACCCGGAATTTTGGACCACTCTTCCTTTGCAAACAGCTCCAGGTCTCTCTTATTGGAAGGACACCTTTTCCCAACAGCAATTTTAAGATCTCTCCACAGGTGTTCAATGGGATTTAGATCTGGGCTCATTGCTGGCCACTTCAGAACTCTCCAGCGCTTCTTTGCCATCCATTTCTGAGTGCTTTTTGACGTATGTTTGGGGTCATTGTCCTGCTGGAAGACCCAGGATCTTGGACGCAAACCCAGCTTTCTGACACTGGGCCCTACAGTGCGACCCAAAATCCTTTGGTAATCCTCAGATTTCATGATGCCTTGCACACAGTCAAGGCACCCAGTGCCAGAGGCAGCAAAACAACCCCAAAACATCATTGAACCTCCACCATATTTTACCGTAGGTACTGTGTTTTGTTCTTTGTAGGCCTCATTCCGTTTTCGGTAAACAGTAGAATGATGTGCTTTACCGAAAAGCTCTATCTTGGTCTCATCTGTCCACAAGACGTTTTCCCAGAAGGCTTTTGGCTTACTCAAGTACATTTTGGCAAACTGTAGTCTTGCTTTTTTATGTCTCTGTGTCAGCAGTGGGGTCCTCCTGGGTCTCCTGCCATAGCGTTTCATTTCATTTAAATGTCGACGGATAGTTCGCGCTGACACTGATGCTCCCTGAGCCTGCAGGACAGCTTGAATGTCTTTGGAACATGTTTGGGGCTGCTTATCCACCATCCGGACTATTCTGCGTTGCAATCTTTCATCAATTTTCCTCATCCGTCCACGACCAGGGAGATTAGCTACAGTGCCATGGGTTGCAAACTTCTTGATAATGTTGCGCACTGTGGACAAAGGCAAATCTAGTTCTCTGGAGATGGACTTGTAACCTTGAGATTGTTGATATTTTGCCACAATTTTGGTTCTCAGGTCCTCAGACAGTTCTCGTCTCCTCTTTCTGTTGTCCATGCTTAGTGTGGCACAGACAGACACACAATGCAAAGGTTAAGTGAACGTCTCTCCTTTTTATCTGCTTTCAGGTGTGATTTCTATATTGCCCACACCTGTTACTTGCCCCAGGTGAGTTTACAGGAGCATCACATGCTTGTAACATTCTTATTTATCCGCAGTTGTGAAAGGGTGCCAATACTTTTGTCCAGCCCATTTTTGGAGGTTTGTGTGACATTATGTCGAATTTGCTTTCTTTCCTCCCTTTTTTTGTTTTGTCCCAATACACACAAAGGGAATAAACATGTGTATAGCAAAACATGTGTTAATGCAATACGTTTCGTGAGAAATACATGATTTCCTGGAGAAATATCAAGGGTGCCAACAATTTCGGCCATGACTGTATATCTCTGGCAGTACTTATTAAAATATATATGACCACCCACGAGATGTAGAATGTAAAATGTAGACCACCCCATATAATACCGAAGATAAATAGTAATGGTACCTAGCTCAAAGATAATTATAGCTATTTATCTCTACCTCCTCATTGAGGCCAGCTGGAGGCAGGGTGTCAAGGGCATGGATCCAAAAAGTTTCTCTATGACACAGCGTATGAAAATGCTCTTCCTCTGGAAGGTCAGTGGGCATGTTATGGACCTCTAAAAAGTGTCTGGGGGCACTATGCTCATCTTTCCCTACTTCTATTAGGTGACGATGCTTGCCAAATGTAGAACGGAGGTTTCGGATGGTACAACCCACGCAAAGGAGACCACAAGGACACGTAAGGCAATAAACTACAAAACTGGATGACAAATTGAAGAAATCATTCACTTTGTAGTCCCTGCTCTTGGCACTAAAACCCTTTTGGCCATGCTGGACAAAAGCACAGGTTTAACATAGAGCTTTCTGACATTGGTACATGCCTATAATGGGAGTGGAAAATAAAGAAGGTGCTGGAGTGGACCAAATGGATGTTAATTTACTAGGGGCTATTTTGTTTTTCAGGTTAGGAGCTTTTCTGAAGGTAATTGTGGGTTTATTAGGAATAATATCCTTCAGATGGGGGTCTTCCAATAGGATGTTCCAGTGTTTGAGTAGGATGTTATTCTTTTTCCGATATTTACCATGGAACCTGGTTGTGAATCTGACTGCATGGTCAGACTCGATGTTCAGCCTCATGGTTTTGAGTTTGCCTGGCAGAAATAAGGTATAGGCTTCTTCTATTAGTGACTCAGGGTAACCCTTTTCTCTGAATTTATTCTTAAGAATGAGACTTTGTTCAATACAGTCTGTTATTCTGGTGCAATTTTGTTGGAGGCGGCAGAATTGGCTCTGTGGTATGTAGTGTATCCATGTAGGATAGTGACAGCTCTGATAGTGTAAAAAGGAATTTCCTGCTGTTAGCTTGGTATAGTTTTTAGCTATGATTTTTCCATTGTCCTGACTCATTTCTAAATTTAGAAAAGCAAGGCAATCTGGATTTTTCTCCTGTGTAAAAGAAATGCCAAAGGGATTGTCATTGCAGTGGGCAAAAAAATCCTCTGTAAGGGATGTGGATCCATCCCAAATGACAATGATATCATCTATGTAGCGACCAAACAAGATTAGGTGTGCTGCAAATGGGTTGTTATGCAGATATAGAGGTTTTCCCAATAGCCCATGGCTAAATTGACATAAGAGGGTGCAAAATTTGTGCCCATGGCAGTCCCTTGGAGTTGGAGAAAGACTTTTCCGTGAAAATTTTAATAGCTGTGTGTAAGGCAGAAATTGGTGGCTTCAAGTATAAAATCAGCTTGTTTAGGATTGATAATGGGGTCACGGGATAAAAAATATTGTAAGGCCATAAGTCCCAAATGGTGAGGAATGGACGTATATAGTGAACTGATGTCCAATGAGGCCCAACTATAAGTGGAGTTGCAATCATATGGTGTAAGTAAGTGTATGAGGTGGGCCCCATCTCTAATATAGGACTGCAAATCTTGAGCAAGTGGCTGTAAGAAAAGATCTATATATTGCGGAAAACCACCAGTAATGCTGTCCATAGAGGCAACTATAGGTCTACCAGCTGGATTGGTTAGGCTTCTATGCACTTTTGGGAGATGGTAAAAGTAAGGGGTCTTGTAAAATGTTTTACACAGGAAAGAGGCTTCTGATTTTGTGATCACTCCCTAAGAAAGAGGGAATTAGCTACTAATTGGAATTTAGGTAAAAGGTCTTTTTTGAGTTTGACATAAGTGATAGAATCTGAAAGTAATCTGGTGGCCTCGGCTAAGTAGTCTGTTTTGTATTGCAGGACTATGCCACCTCCCTTGTCCTCATGTTTAATAATGATGTTGGCGTTATCAGTGAGGTTTTTTTTAATGCTTTTTTCTCAGAGGGCTTGAGATTGTCAATTGGGGATGTATTAGTCTTGCATAATGTTAAAAAAATCTGAATAGACCACTTTGTAGAATGCCTCTATTAAAGGATCCTTTGCATGAGAAGGGAAAAGTGGATTTGGGCCTGAGGGTGGTATGTTTGATGGGTGGAGAGGTAGCCAGATGTTGAGTTAGTAAGCCGAGTTCTGAGTCTAGGTTATCATCGTAAAGTTGTTGAAGTGTAGTAAGGACATCTTGGTCAAGATCAAAGTCTAGTGGTAAGGAGGGGGTGTGGGGGGAGGGGAAATACCGTATTTTTCGCTCCATAAGACGCACCTGACCATAAGACACACCTAGGTTTTAGAGGCAGAAAACAGGGAAAACAAATTCTGAACTAATGGACTGCAGACATAGTACAGAAGATGACCAGAGACTGCGGACAGCACAGGGATGACCAGAGACTGCGGACAGCACAGGGATGACCAGAGACTGCGGACAGTGCAGGAGATGACTGCTGACCTTTGGGGAGGGGGGGGGAAGCGGGTACCTGAATTTGACAGGTACTCGCTCTTACTTCCGTGGAGTTGTTCTTTGATCTTACCTGTTCCTCTATCCAGCCGCGCACTGTCTTCCCGGCTTCTGTAGTGTGGGCGCTCGGCATGACATCCGGGTGCCCAGTGCGCATGAGCGAGAAGCACTTGTGCTTTGTGATTGGTCCGGTGGCTTCTGGGATCTGTCATGTGCCCCAGGTACTGCCTTACCATTCACAAAAAGCACCGCTTCTTGCGCATGCGCACTTGGCACCCGGCTGTCAAGCCCAGCGCCCACACTACAGAAGCCGGGAAGACAGCGCGCCGCTGGATAGAGGAACAGGTAAGGTCAAAGAACAACTCCGCGGAAGTAAGAGCGGGTACCTATTAAATTCAGGTACCCGCTCCCCACCTCCCCAAAGGTCAGCAGTCATTTCCATAAGGTCCCGCTGCAGAGCTGAGCGGCCGGCCCGGTATTCTGACACGACGGCGGTGGAAATACCGGACCCGCTGCTCCATATTCGCTCCATAAGACGCACTGACATTTTCCCCCCTTTTTTGGGGGGAAAAAAGTGCGTCTTATGGAGCGAAAAATACGGTACTTCCAGATGAGGGGATAACTGCTTTAAGAGACTGAATATGGTGATATCTCTTGATAGTGAGTTGTCTGATGAATGTGTTAAGATCTTTGAATAATGAAAAAGAATTAGGGCCTATGGTGGGGGCAAAATTAAGTCCTTGTTTCCATGTTCGTCCCCCTCTACATTTTCTTTTGTGAACTTTCTTTTTAGGTTGCTGTTCTGAGGGGGACTTTTGCATAAAAAAGGTTGGAGAGTAGGGGTGGAGACAGTCTCGATGGTCAAAGAGGGTTTAGTGATAGGTGAAACAGTGGTCTTGTTGCGATGGGTGGATGGTTTGGGAGTAATAACAGATGGATTATGGGAAGGAGGATTAATAATGTGGGGATCTGAAGTATGAAGAAGATTATTACTATTGTTCGAAATCGGAATGCAGGGGGATAGGTGAAGGATTGTTATCCGAGGTATAGGTTGATGATATGGTGGATGGGTTGTTGGTCATATGTGGAGTAGACTTGGGGGTAATGAGGGTGGTCCTCTGCATGGTATTAACCTCCCTGACGGTCTAACTAATCAATATTTTTGAATGTCAAAGCGATACATTGTTTTTCATGGAAATTTGTTGTTTTATATTGTTTTATATTGTAGGCCTGTAATTCTTAGGAATAACTAACTTAAATTTGTCCAAACAAGAGTCTAGTAAACATCTCAGGTATGATAAAGTCTGAAACACGAAATAATAAATTATAATATAATACATAATTATAAAAAATAATAATATAATAACAATACATTTAATTCAATAATGTAATCAAACCAAAAACACTGAAATTTGAAATAGAGCACCAAGTTCACACATCACTGAGCTCAGTCGCAGAATTGTTTTCAGTTTCTGATGAATTTCCCCACGAATCACTATTGCTCAATTCTGCATGTGATTCTAATTCAATATCGCTGTGTTCTAGCTGGTCTAAAACCGCTTTTGACCTAAAGGGACACTTTTTGGATGCCATGGACAGAAAGAACAGTAAAAGTGCAGGCAGGGCACTGGACAAAGCACTAGGGACAAAATTTAGGTGAAATGGTTTGATACAGTAATCTAATACTAAGAGATTACAGTTAGAGATGAGCGAATTATTCAAAAATTCGGTTCGGCTGATTCGCCGAATTCGCCGATTAAATTCGCTTCGTGCCGAATATATTCGCTGCGAATTTAACTTATAAAAAGGGTGTTTCTAGGCTTCAGAGAGCCTTTATATTAGTGCAGAACACTGTACCTTTAATTTAAATGCCCTTGGAGTCTGCTGGGGAAGAGAAATAATACTGTCAGTCAGTATGACATGCAGATGAGTGCCGTTGATCTTAGAATCACCACACACTTCACTCATTTGGGCAGTCACGGGGCCAAAACCAGAGTGTGGAGCCACAGTGTGGCGGTGGAGGCAGCAGCAATGGGAGGCCATACAGCACCCTATGACAAAATGGAACCCACCAGCAGTGTGAGGAGACCTGAAAGTGGCACATGGCAGAGTGTGGCGATGGAGACAGCAGCAATGGGAGGCCGTACAGGGACCCATGACACACTCTGGACCTGGCAGCAGCATGAGGAGGCGGTACAGGGGCCAATGGCAGATTACGGGCCTGGCAGCAGCATGAGGAGGCGGTACAGGGGCCCATGGCAGAGTGGCGGAGCGTAAGCAGCTAAAATTGAAGGCCATACAGAGGCCTATGTTAAAAAGTCCCCCCAGCAGCAGCGTGGGGAGACGACTATCAAGAGTCCAATGGCAGAGTGGCGGACCAGAAGCAGCTTCAATTGAAGGCCATACACAGGCCTAGGTTTAAAAGTCCCTCACAGTTAATTCCAATAACGAACTCTACTCCTCCGTGCAATCTACTTACGAGACCCTGGGCAGGTCTGGATCCAATTTGTGGTAGAGACTGATTTTGTTCAGCCATGCTTGAGCGAGTAATAACAGGTCTGTGCTGCCCTTTGGTGTCTGGCTTAATGCGCACAACACTGAACGTGCCAGCGTTTGTCAACGATTTGCCGTTAAGTGATGCAAACCCGCTGAACCACGTTCATGAGGAGCCGGTACAGGGGGCCATGAATCAGTATGGACCTGGCAGCAGCGTGAGCAGACGACAGAGGCACATGGCGCAGGGTGGCGGTGTAGGCAGCATTATTCTGAAGCCATACACAGGCCTAGGTTACAAAGCGGAAGCCGTCAGCAGCGTGAGCAGACGACAGAGACACATGGCGCAGGGTGGCGGTGGATGCAGCAGTATTCGGAAGCCAAACACAGGCCTCGGTTAAAAAGCGGAAGCCGTCAGCAGCGTGAGCAGACGACAGAGGCACATGGCGCAGGGTGGCGGTGGAGGCAGCAGCAATGGAAGGCCATACAGCACCCTATCACAAAATGGAACCCACCAACAGTGTAAGGAGACCTGAAAGTGGCACATGGCAGAGTGTGGCGATGAAGTCAGCAGCAATGGGAGGCCGTACAGGGACCCATGACACACTCTGGACCTGGCAGCAGCATGAGGAGGCGGTACAGGGGCCAATGGCAGATTACGGGCCTGGCAGCAGCATGAGGAGGCGGTACAGGGGCCCATGGCAGAGTGGCGGAGCGTAAGCAGCTAAAATTGAAGGCCATACAGAGGCCTATGTTAAAAAGTCCCCCCAGCAGCAGCGTGGGGAGACGACTATCAAGAGTCCAATGGCAGAGTGGCGGACCAGAAGCAGCTTCAATTGAAGGCCATACACAGGCCTAGGTTTAAAAGTCCCTCACAGTTAATTCCAATAACGAACTCTACTCCTCCGTGCAATCTACTTACGAGACCCTGGGCAGGTCTGGATCCAATTTGTGGTAGAGACTGATTTTGTTCAGCCATGCTTGAGCGAGTAATAACAGGTCTGTGCTGCCCTTTGGTGTCTGGCTTAATGCGCACAACACTGAACGTGCCAGCGTTTGTCAACGATTTGCCGTTAAGTGATGCAAACCCGCTGAACCACGTTCATGAGGAGCCGGTACAGGGGGCCATGAATCAGTATGGACCTGGCAGCAGCGTGAGCAGACGACAGAGGCACATGGCGCAGGGTGGCGGTGTAGGCAGCATTATTCTGAAGCCATACACAGGCCTAGGTTACAAAGCGGAAGCCGTCAGCAGCGTGAGCAGACGACAGAGACACATGGCGCAGGGTGGCGGTGGATGCAGCAGTATTCGGAAGCCAAACACAGGCCTCGGTTAAAAAGCGGAAGCCGTCAGCAGCGTGAGCAGACGACAGAGGCACATGGCGCAGGGTGGCGGTGGAGGCAGCAGCAATGGAAGGCCATACAGCACCCTATCACAAAATGGAACCCACCAACAGTGTAAGGAGACCTGAAAGTGGCACATGGCAGAGTCTGGCGATGAAGTCAGCAGCAATGGGAGGCCGTACAGGGACCCATGACACACTCTGGACCTGGCAGCAGCAAGAGGAGGCGGTACAGGGGCCCATGGCAGAGTGGCGAAGCGTAAGCAGCTTAAATTGAAGGCCATACAGAGGCCTATGTTAAAAAGTCCCCCCAGCAGCAGTGTGGGGAGACGACTATCAAGAGTCCAATGGCAGAGTGGCGGAGCGAAAGCAGCTTCAATTGAAGGCCATACACAGGCCTAGGTTAAAAAGTCCCCCCAGCAGCAGTGTGGGGAGACGACTATCAAGAGTCCAATGGCTGAGTGGCAATCCGGGAAGTCAGCGTTGTGATTGCAGATGCAATGCAGAGATTCTATGAGGTGATGCCGTGGGTGCGAAGAAGATCATATACCGTCATACTTCCATCCATAAGACGGAACAACCTGCGAACCGGGAGCTTTATTGCCCTGACCCGCTGAGCAGCTTCTGGGATACCCAAGAGGCCCATGGCAGAGTGGCGGAGCGTAAGCAGCTTCAATTAAAGGCCATACAGAGGCCTATGTTAAAAAGTCCCCCCAGCAGCAGCGTGGGGAGACGACTATCAAGAGTCCAATGGCAGAGTGGTGGAGCGGAAGCAGCTTCAATTGAAGGCCATACACAGGCCTAGGTTAAAAAGTCCCCCCAGCAGCAGTGTGGGGAGACGACTATCAAGAGTCCAATGGCTGAGTGGCGATCCGGGAAGTCAGCGTTGTGATTGCAGATGCAATGCAGAGATTCTATGAGGTGATGCCGTGGGTGCGAAGAAGATCATATACCGTCGTACTTCCATCCATAAGACGGAACAACCTGCGAACCTGGAGCTTTATTGCCCTGACCCGCTGAGCAGCTTCTGGGATACCCAAGAGTTTGGCTTCTGTGGGGAATATGGTTGAAAACTGAAACTTAAAGGCATGTTGACGGAAGGGCACCAGTGTCAGTGCTCCGGAGGGAATATAGCTTCAAAGCTGACACTTAAAGGTATATCGACGGTCAGAGACCACAGGAAGTGGAGCTTGCGTCTTAAATTGACTGAATGTGGCAGACGTGAAACGTCTACGGGCCGTATATCAAACGGGTTGTTCCTCTTTCTGGAATAAGTGTTGGAAATGGCCACTCTTTTTGGTGTGGCGTTTTGTCTATTTAATTCCGATAACGGACTCTACTCCTCCGTGCAATCTAGTTACGAGACCCTGGGCAGGTCTGGGTCCAATTTGTGGTAGAGACTGGTTTTGTTCAGCCATGCTTGAGCGAGTAATAACAGGTCTGTGCTGCCCTTTGGTGTCTGGCTTAATGCGCACAACACTG
Source organism: Staurois parvus (assembly GCF_062004578.1). NCBI lineage: Eukaryota > Metazoa > Chordata > Amphibia > Anura > Ranidae > Staurois > Staurois parvus. The sequence goes on along the minus strand of NW_028318039.1, from coordinate 12,581,469 downwards.
AACGTCCCAGCATTTGTCAACGATTTGCCGTTAAGTGATGCAAACCCGCTGAACCACGTTCATGAGGAGCCGGTACAGGGGGCCATGAATCAGTATGGACCTGGCAGCAGTGTGAGGAGACACTTTGCCCAGGGTGGCGGTGGAGGCAGCAGTATTCGGAAGACATACACAGGACTAGTTTAAAAAGCGGTAGCCGTCAGCAGCGTGAGCAGACGACAGAGGCACATGGCGCAGGGTGGCGGTGGAGGCAGCAGTATTCGGAAGCCATACACAGGCCTAGGTTAAAAAGCGGAAGCCGTCAGCAGCGTGAGCAGACGACAGAGGCACATGGCGCAGGGTGGCGGTGGAGGCAGCAGTATTCGGAAGCCATACACAGGCCTAGGTTTAAAACTGGAACCCAGCAGCGTGAGCAGACGACAAAGACGCACATGGCAGAGGATGGATCTGGCAGCAGTATGAGAAGGCGGTAAAGGGGCCCGTGGCACAGTGTGGTGATGGGGGCTACAGCAACTGGATGCCAGAAAGTGGCCGATAGGGCTATATACTGCATGGAATTATAAAGTTGTAAGGACAGCGGCCTATAAGGCTATACACACTATAACAATCATGACTTGATTGACCATTGGCCTATAAGGCTATACACAGCATGAATATCATGACTTATTCTGAGAGTGGTTTGGAAGGCTATATACAAAAAGTAATTCATGAGCTGTCCGGACAGCGGACAATAAGTACATATATACAAATCAATTCATCAGCTGTCCAGCCAGCGGCCTCAAAGGCGACACATATAGAAAGCAATTCATGAGCTGTTCAGACAGCGGCCTCTAAGGCGACAGATATACAAAGCAATTCCCGAGGTGTTCAGTGAGTGGCTTGAACGGCTAGGTTATTACTAAATATATCTTTCTGGTCAAACATCGGCCTATAAATAGATGTCTACTCAGTGACAAAAAAGTAGGTCGCCTTACAGCGGCGTATCCTACAAATTGACATTATAAGAAATGGTTTAGACCAAAAAAAAAAAAAAAAAACTTTGATGCGATGCTATACCTTAGTAGATTGTGGAAAGTCGACAAGTCAAGCGTAACTGTGTACATTACAGAAAATCTTAACAAGACAACCAAACATGTGGCCAAACCGTGACCGATACAACAAGTTAACAATGTAAGAAACAGGAGGGGGCCAAACCGTGGCCAATAAATAAACAGTCCACCTCATTGATGAGATGGACAACACGTGTCAAATAAATATTTAAAAAAATTGCTATTCCATCGGTCTGGAACAGGTCGACTATAAATAATTAAAAAGTTTAAATTCATGTGACAGTCGTCCAGCGACGTATAAATAATTTAAAAACACCAGTTCATGAGGGGCCCGACCAGCAGAGTATAAGTCATTAAAAAGGTTCAATTCATGTGACGGTCGTCCAGCGAAGTATAAATAATTTAAAAACCCCAATTCATGAGGGGCCCGACCTGCAGAGTATAAGTCATTAAAAATGTGCAAAACATGAGTTGGCCGACCAGCAGCCTCTCAATAAAATATATATACAAATGTACGGATCAGGTGGAGGTCTTCCATTTGTCCCTAATAACATGTTTGGGGCATGATTCATGGCGGATTTAGTCAGTTGTGTCAGGAACTGGTGGTTTGAAATCCAGACTAATCCACGCCTGATTCATTTTCACAAACGTGAGTTTCTCCACACTTTGGGTGGACAGTCGTGTCCTCCGCGGAGTTACGATACCTCCTGCCGCACTAAACACGCGCTCCGATGCCACGCTACTGGCCGGGCATGACAGCCTTTCAAGGGCAAATTCAGCTAGTTGGGGCCAAAGGTCAAGTTTCGTTGCCCAGTAGTCAAGGGGATTGTCTACCTCGGTTGGCAGGGTGCTGTCCAAGTAGGCCCAAGCCTGTTGTTTGAGGTCCTGCTCCAGGTCCACCTGATGCTGCTGCTGCTGCGGTTGGTTAGTAGTTTCCTCACTGCGCTGGTGAAGAAAGCTACTCATCATCGACTGCAGACTGAGGCAGCCGCTGCTGGTGGAGCTGCCACTGCTCCTACCACCCCACCCCTCCCCTGCTGCCATGGCAGCGGAACGTGAGCGCACAGGGCCCACAGTGTCTGAGGATGGACGTTGGCGCAGAAAGGCAGAGACCAACTGATTACATAGGTGGTTTTTATAGTACTTTATTTTGGCCTCCCTCTCAGCAGGTGTGAAAAAGGCCACCATTTTTGAACGGTAGCGAGGGTCCAACAAGGTGGACAGCCAAAAGTCATCCCTCTGTCTGATGGTTATTATTCGGCTGTCGCTACGCAAGCAACTGAGCATGCTATGGGCCATTTGTGCCAAGGAATGCGAGGGACTCCCTGCCTCCATCTCCACAGCATACTGCCACGGTGCGTCTGGGTCCTCTGTCTCCTCCTCCTCCTCCTCTACCAGATGCTCCTGCTCCTCCACTCCTGTCCGCTGAGTGGAAAAACCACCCATTTCACTCAATAATTCCTGAGCACCAATGTCCTCCTCTACCTCCTCCTCTTCTTCCTGTCCTGCCCCCACAGGGGTCATGTGGCGTTGAGATCTGTGCGCCACGTCTACCGCACCCTGACCAGCCATTGTTAACAGCATTTGTTCCAGGATGTGCAACAGAGGAATGACGTCGTTCATCCCATAGTCCTGCCGACTCACGAATAGCGTGGCCTCCTCAAAGGGCCTGAGCAAGCGGCAGGTGTCACGCATGAGCTGCCAATGGCTGACATCTAAGTTACACAGGGGAGTACCTTTATCCGCTTGTAACATCAGGAAATCGGTGATGGCCTTTCGCTGTTCGTAAAGGCGGTCTAAAATATGTAGGGTTGAATTCCACCTTGTTGCAACGTCACAGATCAGGCGATGCTGTGGAATTCCGTTCTGCCGCTGCAGCTCAAGGAGGGTGTGCTTTGCGGTGTAGGAATGGCTGAAATGCATGCAAAGTTTACGTGACATTTTAAGGATGTCTTGCAGTGGGATGGTGGATTTTAGGAACCGCTTGACAACCAGATTGAACACGTGAGCCATGCATGGTGCATGGCACAACCTTCCTTGACGCAGAGCAGACACCATGTTCTTTCCGTTGTCGGTCAACATGGTTCCGATTTTCAGTTTGCGCGGAGACAGCCATCTGTCGATTTCACTGTTCATTACACTCAGAAGTTCCTCCCCTGTGTGACTACGTTCGCCAAGGCATACCAGGTGCAGCACAGCGTGACACCGTTGCGCCCTGCACATGTGATATGCCGGTCGGGTAATGGGACTTGGCACGGGGGTGGCGGCTGAGGACACGGCGGAAGAAGAGGTGGTAGAGGCGGACATCTTTGCTGGACCAAGGACGTGCAAACGTGGAGGCAAAAGCGGCGTGACCTGTCCAAGTTGCTGGTGCGGCTGTGCCGGCACCACGTTCACCCAGTGGGCCGTAAATGACATGTACTGTCCCTGACCGTAGTTACAGCTCCACACGTTGGCGCTGCCGTGCACTTTGGCAGAGACCGACATGCTCAAAGACTGGCCCACCATGTCTTCTACATGTGAATGCAGGGCTGGCACTGCCTTTTTGGCGAAGAAATGCCGGCTTGGCACTCTCCACCGCGGCTCGGCACAAGCCATCATTTCTCGGAAATGTGCTGAGTCCACCACTTGGAAAGGGAGGGACTGCAGCACCAGCAACTTGGACAGGAGGACGTTCAGCTTCTGCACCGTCGGGTGCGTGCTCGCAAACTGTTGTCTCTTGGAAACGGATTCCAAGAAAGACTGCTGACGGAATCCGTGAAGAGGAGTAGCAGGAGAAGGAGTATCTGAACGAGCGGAAGATGCCAACGAGCGACAACTCCCCTCAGCAGAGGTGTTGGAGCCTTGACTGGCTGATAGAGGGCGATTGACGTCGGGTGACGGAGCAAGTAACGGAGCGGGTGATGGAGTGGGGGCTGGGGCAGGCAGAACCGCCGTATCTTTATCACGGTTTTCCCAGGCCACCGAATGGCGACGCTGCATATGCTGACGCAACGCTGTAGTCCCAACATTGGCCCCCTGGCCACGCTTGACTTTCTGGTCACATAGTCGACATACGGCTACGTTTACTTCCTCGGGCGGCGTGACGAAAAATTGCCACACCGCCGAGTAGGAAACTTTGCCCCCGCTACTCCTCACTGGCTGACTGCTACTTCCTCCGTGCACACCGGCACCACTACTGGCCGTGGTGGTAGGCTGCAGTGGAGCTGGTGCTCTACTCCGTGGCCGTTTGGCTCCACTGACACTGCTGCGACCCTGTTGCCTCCTGGGCAACCCACCGACTGTTTTGCTCGCTGGCAAGCTGGCACCCTCTTCTCCTGATGATGCGGAAGCAATAGCCTGATGACGACGAGGCTGCCAAGTGCGATCAGCCTCATCATCATCAATTAGGGTCTCCGCGTCACTACTAGCCCCCTCGGCTGCGTGTGGGTCAGAAGACAGACCTGTCTCTAGACCGGCTACCGAGCCACTCTCCTCGCCAGTACTTCTTCGCCTGGCTGCTGAAGAGGCGGATGTCTCCCCCTGTTCCTGACCGCCCTTTGTTAGCTCTTCCTCACTGTACAGTGGGGCTGAGCCCACAGCATGCGATACTTCGCTTGGTGAGGGAACAGCAAAGGACAGGGGCAGGTCGAGGACACGTGATTTCAGGGGGCTTGCTCCCGGGCCATGCCAACTAACGGTTGTGTCTGACGTACCCACCGACCGTTGGCTGTAGGTGTCAGAGGTGACCTGGGAAGAGGAAGACGACCGAGTCAACCAATCGATGACGACAGGGTTGTCGGTGGAGACACGACCGCTGGATGACACCGGGAGCACTGGCCTCTGGCTGCGACTAGTGCTGCCTCGACCCCTTCCTCTGCTGCCACGTCTGCTCGCTCCTGAAACATTGCCTCCTCTGCCACTCCTCTGCGTGTTGTCTGACATACTCTTTAATTCAATAAGCACCCCAAAAATAAAACCGGATTTAACTCTTTGAACGTACAATAGTGGTTGTGAAGCAGAAAGTCAGTTTATTTAGCACAATCGGTCAATTGCAGCTTGCCGTTGGCTGGAAACTGTACGTTTAGGTCACTGGAATGCACTAATCACCCAAAAAAATATTACCGCCACCCGGCGTGTAAATGGATTTAGCTCTTTGAACGTACAATAGTGGTTGTGAAGCAGAAAGTCACTTTATTTTACACAATCGGTCAATTGCAGCTTGCCGTTGGCTGTAAACTGTACGTTTATGTCACTGGAATGCACTAATCACCCAAAAAATATTACCGCCAGCCGGCGTGTAAATGGATTTAACTCTTTGAACGTACAATAGTGGTTGTGAAGCAGAAAGTCAGTTTATTTAGCACAATCGGTCAATTGCAGCTTGCCGTTGGCTGGAAACTGTACGTTTATGTCACTGGAATGCACTAATCACCCAAAAAATATTACCGCCACCCGGCGTGTATATGGATTTAACTCTTTGAACGTACAATAGTGGTTGTGAAGCAGAAAGTCAGTTTATTTAGCACAATCGGTCAATTGCAGCTTGCCGTTGGCTGGAAACTGTACGTTTATGTCACTGGAATGCACTAATCACCCAAAAAATATTACCGCCACCCGGCGTGTAAATGGATCTAACTCTTTGAACGTACAATAGTGGTTGTGAAGCAGAAAGTCAGTTTATTTAGCACAATCGGTCAATTGCAGCTTGCCGTTGGCTGGAAACTGTACGTTTGTGTCACTGGAATGCACTAATCACCCAAAAAATATTACCGCCACAGAGAACGTGTAAATGGATTTAACTCTTTGAACGTACAATAGTGGTTGTGAAGCAGAAAGTCAGTTTATTTTGCACAATCGGCAAACTGCAGCACCAACTGTGCACGACAGCCACCAAAAAAAAAAAGGGTGTATGTCACTTTAAATTTTCGATTCTTTGATAGCTGTGGCCCTAAGTAACGATTCTGTGTCCCTGAGTAACGATTCTGTGTCCCTGAGTAACGATTCTGTGTCCCTGAGTAACAATTCTGTGTCCCTGAGTAACAATTCTGTGTCCCTGAGTAACGATTCTGTGTCCCTGAGTAACGATTCTGTGTCCCTGAGTAACAATTCTGTGTCCCTGAGTAACGATTCTGTGTCCCTGAGTAACGATTCTGTGGCCCTGAGTAACGATTCTGTGGCCCTAAAGTCTCTGTGGCCCTAACTCTGTCCCTTAATACACACAGGTCTGTCTCTCTTGAATGACCGGAGGCTAATGGAGAATTCTAAGATGGCCCGATTTATAGCTCCACCATTACACAGTGCTGGCTGGCTGCTGATTGGCTAATGCGATCACATGTCATGATTCATGACTCATGAATGCATTATGGGTCAGCACGCCTTGTCTGCGCACCTTCCCAGAGATCCCCGCCCCATCTTCTCTGTCCATTTTCTCCTGTCGCCACACATGTCGCCGCCATTTTTGGGAAAATTCGATTCGTGCATCCGAAGTTTGCTAATCTTCGGATTCGTCGCGAATCGAATTTTTCCAAATCTTCGGAACGAATTCCACTTCGTCATGTTCGATTCGCTCATCTCTAATTACAGTGTAATGTGTGTATGTAAAATTTTTACTTTTTTGAATCTCCCGCCGGTTCCGCCCCCTGTACATCCCGATGCTCACAGGGAACAGAACCCAGAAGACAAATGCTGGCATCAGTTGGCAGACATGGCTGGGATCATGGGACAAGGTAAGCCTCAAGGGATCACTGCAGTGTAATCCCGAGTGTTGCTCGGGCTTTCCGCTTCTGGTACTGAAATTAACCCTGAGTCACACTCGTGATTACCGCCAGGAAGGTTAAGCAATTGTATTGTCAGGGATGGAGTTTTATGGGGGGTTTTGGGAAAGAATTGTACTGTGTGGAAACCATTTGACTGAAAAAACGATTAATGGGAAGAACAATGAAGGGATCTAGGGTAAGGAGGGATGGAATGTCATGATGGCGTTTATTCCAAATAAAGACTTTGTTGGAATTATAGTCATCGAGGTCTCGTCGAAATGTATTGATTTTGGTTTTGATAAAGAGATCTTTTTTTTTGTGTTCCTTTTGAGTGTAATTAACCAAGAAATGGGGAAAAGGGTGTTGAATTCTAAAATCTCAGTTGCTTGGATTTGTACTTGATGGGTTAATAGTTCATAATATACAACATACCAAAGAGCAACGTCTGCCGCCTCTGACAAAATTGCACCAGAAAATCAGACTATATCGAACAAAGTCTCATTCTCAAGAATAAATTCAGAGAAAAGGGTTACCCCGTGTCACTAATAGAAGAAGCCTATAATTTATATCTGCCAGGCAAACTCAAAACCATCAGGCTGAACATCGAGTCTGACCATGCACTCAGATTCACCACCAGGTTCCATGGTAAATACCGGAAAATGAAAACCATTCTATATAACACTGGAACATCCTGTTGGAAGACTCCCATCTGAAGGATATTATTCTATAAAAAACCCACAATTACCTAACCTCCTAACCTGAAAACCAAAATAGCCCCTAGTAAATTAACATCCAGTCGGTCCACTCTAACACCTTCTTTATTTTCCACTCCCATTATAGGCATGTACCAATGTCAGAAAGCTCTATGTTAAACCTGTGCTTTTGTCCAGTATGGCCAAAATTGTTTTAGTGCCAAGGGCAAGGACTACAAACTGAATGCTTTCTTCAAGTGCTAATCCAGTTTTGTAGTTTATTGCCTTACGTGTCCTTGTGGTCTCTTTTACGTGGGTCGTACTATCTGAACCCTCCGTTCTACATTTGGCGAGCATCGTCGCCTAATCGAAGGAGGGAAAGATGAGCATAGCTTCCCAAGACACTTTTTAGAGGTCCATAACAAGTCCACTATTGGACTTTGGGTTTGGGTCATTGAGGCCATGCCCACTGACCTCCCAGAGGAAGAGCATTTTCATAAGCTCTGTCATAGAGAAACTTTTTGGATCCATGCCCTTGACACCATGTCTCCAGCTGGCCTCAATGAGGAGCTAGAGATAGCTACCATAATATAGCAGCTATTATTATCTTTGAGCTAGGTACCATTACTATCTATCTTTGGCATTATATACATCATGATGATTTCCCATCATAATTATCACATTTTCCTCCTTTACAGGTTCTTTATTTTTTTCTTGTAGGTGGTTTACATTCTACATCTCATGGGTAGTCATATATATTTTAGTAAGTACTGCCAGAGATATATATGCAGAATGTAACAATTCTGGCCACCTACATACATCATCTACAATATCCATTTATATTGAGATATTGATGTGTATATATGCATACATTAATATCCATTTTCCATCACTCCACACTGACATACTGATGTGTGTGTGTGTGCATGTATACACATCATTTACCATTTCCATGTTCATAATGTTTAATATACATCCATACCAGGTTGTGAAATACCAGCCAAGTCACTATACCGTCATATTATTTTCCACATGCTTATTTGTGTTTATCTCATTCATCTTATCATTCACTAATTATTCATCTTCCATCCATTGTTTATTATTATTTTTATAATTTACATTAGTTATATTTTTTAATTATGTTAATTTTACTTTTTTCCATCAAATGTTTTTAAAACTATTAATTTATTGTTAGTCTTATTTGTTCCCATGCATTGTTTTTATATATGACTTTTTGTCTATATCTACGTTTCAATTTATGACACCAAGAAAGACACCATTCCGTTGTTTTCTGCCTATTGTTTCCTTCATGCTCTCTAGTCCTTGCCTCCGGTCCTGTCTATCACTCCCCTGTGCTCCAATTTCTAAACCTTGAAGTTCAACTTCTATGTCAATGATCACAAGGTGGGTAAACTATTAGTGGCGCAGGTTACTATACAAAGAAAATACCTTCCTTGTTACATCCACATTCTGGTCGAAAACTTTGCAATCCACAAGATATAGCAGCTGCCTTTAGTGTCTACTATAGTAAACTGTATAAACTGAAAAAAGACCCCCAACAAACCTCTGCAGCAATATCTACCTTCCTTGACTCAATTACATCAGGAAAATGTAAAATTGTTGAACACAGCTTTCTTATTCATTGTGATATTGAAAACCATTAACACATTGCCCCATAATAAATACTCAGGACTTGATGGATTTTCCACAAAATATTAAATATAATTTTCTCAGCATATATCCCCTTTTCTAGAGAAGTGTTTCAACACTGCTGAGTCCTCTGCCGTGTTTCCAGCAGAAATGTTAAAAGCTACAATTATCCCTCTTTCAAAGCTAGGGAAAGAGCTAGTGATTGCGGAGGTGTTCCAAACAATATCACAGTTAGATACGGATCTGAAGTACATACAAAGATAATATCTCATGGATTTACTAAGTATGTTCCTTTGATGACTAAAGATGACCAATTGGGTTTGTAGCCAGATGTGAAACACTGGATGTCAATAGAGTGCCATCTCTGTTTCTGGCTTCAGATGCAGAGAAGGGCCTTTGATAGGATTCATTGGGATTACCTGCCTAAAGTTTTGGATGAATTTGATTTCAAAGGTACTATTCTGTCTGCCATATTGTCTCTATATACAATACCCTCGGCTTGGGTCTACACAGAAGGAATGCTATCTCAGAGTAATTTAATAACAAATGGGATTTGCCAAGAGTGCCTATTATCATCTTTAATTGTTATATTACTAATGGAACCATCAGGGAAAAAAAACAGAAACCATATCGAGATTAAGGACTTGTCAATTACCAGTAGTATGCAAAAAAACCACTCTTTGCTGTCAATATTATTTTATCCCTTACAGGCCCAGCTCTTTCGTTGCTTAAAGTTCATGAATTCTTCATGTCATTTAATGCATTGTCATACTACAAGGTTAATGGAACCAAATCCATCATACTGAGTATGTATGTAGACCCAATTATTGTTTCTAGATTGCAATTGCCATTTTGATGGAGTCAAAAATGTATGTCATACTGATTTACTAACTGCTAAAACCAAGCACCACTACTCCTTACTGTTACTACTAGATGTTTCTGCAGCCTTTGATACTGTTGACCACCCTCTCCACCTCCTCAATAAACTCTGCTCTTTTGGCTTTCAAAATGCTTCTTTTTCCTGGTTCTCCTCCTATCTATCGCAATGCTGATTCAGTATTACCTACAGCTCTGTCTCCTCCTCTCCACTTTCTCTTTCTGTAGAGGTCTCGTAAGGCTCTGTTCTTGAACCCTTCTATTCTCTATCTGTAACTCCTCTCTTAGTCACTTGATAACTTTCCATTGCTTCCAATACCATCTCTATGCTGATTACACCCAAATATCTCTTTACTCCGTAGCTTACACTGACATAACACTACTAACTGACATAACACCATTTCCTAAAACTAAATATTTCTAAAAACAAGCAAGTCATATTCTCTCCTACCTGTGCCCTCCTCCCTGACTTTTTCATCAAGATCAATAATACAACTATTAGTCCCTCCCCTCATGCCAGGGTACTCGGTACAATGCTAGTCTCTGACCTGTCTTTTCAGCCCCAAATCCAATGACTGTTAAAAGATTGTAATTTTCACCTCCATAACATATATAAAATGTACCCCCTTTAAATTAATGAAACCACCAAGCTACTCATTCACTTCCTTGCTATCCCTCTCCTTGACTATTTCAGCTCCCCTCTCATAGGCCTACCTCTGCACAGGCTACTCCCTCTTCAGTTTATCATGAATGCTGACTCATTTACCTTACAAAACAATCAGTGTCTGACACCCTTCTCTGCTAATCCCTCCTTTTTCTTCCAATTACACAGTGTACTAGCAATAACATACAACAACATTCACAAGTCTGCCACAAGCTACATCATCAACCTTCTGCTCTCTAGCCTCTTCTCTCCTCCACCCATGTTAATCTCCAGAACTTCTCCAGAGCTTCTCTTATCCCCTGGAACTCTCTACCACAATCTGTCCATCTATGTCTGTCGTTATTCAGGTGATCCCTGAAAACTTATCTCTTCGGTGAAACCTGACTCTAGCAACTGAACTTTTAATTCTTCCATCAGCTCATCACTCATAGTTATTACCTTTTGTACCACTTGCCCCACCCTATTATTGTAAGTTCTCATGAGCAGTGCTCTCTTGTATTGTATTGTAACTGTACGTTCTCCCTATATATTGTAAACAGCTGTGCAAACTGTTGGCATTATATAAATCCTGTAAAGTAATAATATAAATAATAATAATAATACCTAGGTATACAGCTTTCCACTCCCGTGGCTAAATTCTGGAACCAGGTAGGTAATTCTACCTCTCCTGGTCTGGGAGACTAGCCTCATTCAAGAAGCTGACACTGCCTAAAATCATTTATTTTTTTAGAGCCTTACCCTAGGTTCACACCTAAGTGTTTTCCGCAACGTTTTGCAGAAATGCACTACAATCGATTTAACATGATTTCCTATGGGACATGTTCACATCTCCTTGTTTTCACCTGATGCGTTTTTTGGAAAGGGTCAGGGACTTTTTTAAACCCAAAAAGTTGTGTTTTTTGGTTCTATAGACTTCAATGGAAACTCTGCAGAAAAGCATGTAGTGCATTTTTGCTGCATTTTGCCGTGTTTTTGATGCATTTTACATTTTAAATCTGCCTAGCAACAAGAACAAAATGCAAAACATATCAATAACCCTGCAAAAACACATGCGCAAAAACGCAATGCAGAAATCGATTAAATGCAAACTGCACAGGTGTGAATCCAGACTTACTGTTTGCCCAAAGCCTTCTTTGCCACTATAAAATTAATGTTATGCAGATATTTGTGGATGTGCTAGAAAGCCAGATACTCTTTCTCTGTATTTATGAAGCATAAGAAAGCTGGGGGAATGAAGTTCCCTGATTTGCAAGACTACTATAAGGCAATCATATTTGATCAGATTAAGCATTGGGTTCCAACGGCTTCCCCTAAACAAGGGTGCATACTAGAACAGTCTTATGTACTTAATAGTAGTCTAAATTATTTATTACAAGCATATCCCTGTGTAAAAGATGACTTCCTTAATAACCATCCTACTATATATTTATATATAAAGAAGTCACTTCCTTGCTTTCAATTGATCATTTCTAGTATTTAATACTGGATGTCCCCTCTGAGGTCCCTATGATGTTAGTTTTACATAAGCAGACATTACTGTATAAATTACATACATACAGCAGAAGTATATGCTACACATCCATTAGTAGACTCAAACTCTGTAAAAGCCCATGTAAATGGGCAGTTTAGCTGGTACCATGTACAGTTGTGACCAAAATTATTCAACCCCCACTGAAATTGAGTGTTTTGGCCAGTTTGACATTGCTTTTGATCATTCAGTCATCTTGCTTACATTTACATTAAAGAGGCACTTGTAGGTCAGACAAATATAACATAACAGTTATAATGAAATAACCACAAATGTCTTTTCTGTGCTCACAGCATTATCAGTTTTATTCAACCCCCAAGTGACATTCAATCTTAGTACTTAGTACAGCATCCTTTTACAGTTATAACAGCTTTTAAACGTGAAGCATAGCTTGACACAAGTGTCTTGCAGCGATCTACGGGTATCTTCGCCCATTCTTCATGGGCAAAGGCCTCCAGTTCAGTCACATTCTTAGGCTTGCGCACTGCAACTGCTTTCTTTAAGTCCCACCAGAGGTTCTCAATCGGATTTAAGTCTGGTGACTGCGATGGCCACTCCAAAATGTTCCAGCCTTTCCTCTGCAACCATGCTCTAGTGGACTTGGAGGTATGCTTGGGATCATTGTCCTGTTGAAAGGTCCAACGTCTCCCAAGCCTCAGGTGTGTGACGGACTGCATCACGTTTCCATCCAATATCTCCTGGTACTGAAGAGAATTCATGGTACCTTGCACACGCTGAAGCTTCCCTGTACCTGCAGAAGCAAAACAGCCCCAAAGCATGATTGACCCTCCACCATGCTTCACAGTAGGCAAGGTGTTCTTTTCATCATAGGCCTTGTTCTTCCTCCTCCAAACATAGCGTTGATCCATGGGCCCAAACAGTTCTAATTTTGTTTCATCAGTCCACAGAACACTATCCCACAACTTTTGTGGTTTGTCCACATGGCTTTTGGCATACTGCAGTCGACTCTTCTTATTCTTTGGAGACAGCAAGGGGGTACGCCTGGGAGTTCTGGCACGGAGGCCTTCATTACGCAGTGTGCGTCTTATTGTCTGGGCTGAAACTTCTGTACCCACATCTGACAAATCTTTTCTCAGTTCCTCAGCAGTCACACGGGGACTTCTCTCCACTCTACGCTTCAGGTAGCGCACAGCAGTCGAAGTCAGCATCTTCTTTCTGCCACGACCAGGTAGCGTTTCAACAGTGCCCTTTGCCTTGAATTTGCGAATGATGCTTCCTAAGGTGTCTCTTGGTATGTTTAACATCTTTGCAATCTTCTTATAGCCATTGCCCTTCCTGTGAAGAGAAATCACCTCTTCTCTTGTCTTCCTGGACCATTCTCTTGCCTTCACCATGTTTGTAACCACACCAGTAAATGTCTAGAAGGAGCTGAGTATCACAGTCATTTTAAAGCTGCCTAATTGGTGCTTATTATGCTTGATTGCTGCTCGGTGACATCCACAGGTGTTTTCAATACCTGATGGAAAGCACCTGTATGAACCTCTGTTCTTCAGAGTGGTAGTCTTTAAGGGGTTGAATAATTGTGGCAATGAAGAAACCACATAAGAACCATTTACTACTGTATTACATAAACAATTGATGTCATTTTAGTTGCATTTGGGTAGTTACAACGTCCTTGTAGGATTTGATTCTGAATACAATTCCAAATGTACACTATAGTCCCTAAACCCCTTTACAGCATTGGGGGTTGAATAATTTTGGTCACAACTGTAAAAGCCTTGTGTATTTCAGTGTAAGGGAGGCACAGGTCAATATACAGCCTGCTGTCAGTAGCCTGTCACATCACTGACAACCTGAAATACACTGCAGCTGAATGTGGCTGGACACTGTTCTGAACCGTGCTCATACTTGGTGCCATACAGTTGCAAGAAAAAGTATGTGAACCCCTTGGGATTACGGGGAGTTTTGCATGAATTGGGCATAAAATGTGCTCAGAACGTCATCTAAGTCACAACAATAGAAGAACACAGTCTGCTGAACATAATACTACACAAACATTAGATGTTGCCATGGTTTAATTGCACATAACATGTAAACATTCACAGTGCAGGGAGGAAAAAGTATGTGAACCTTTGGACTTAATAACTGGTTGACCCTCCTTTGGCAGCAATAACCTCAACCAAATGTTTCCTGTAGTTGCAGATCAGACCTGCACAACGATGTGGAGTAATTTTGGTCCACTCCTCTTCACAAAACTGTTTCAATGTAGCAATATTCTTGAGATGTCTGGTGTGAATCTCTCTCTTAAGGTCATGCTACAGCATTTCAAACGGGATGAGGTCAGGACTCTGACTGGGCCACTCCAGAAATCGTATTCTGTGCTGTTGCAGCCATTGTTTTGTTTAATTACTTGTATGCTTTGGGTCATTGTCCTGTTGCATCACCCATCCTCTGCGGAGCTTCAGTTGGCGGACAGATGGTCATACTTTTACCTGCAAAATGTCTTGATAAACTCTGGAATTCATTTTCCCATCAATGACAACAATCCGTCCAGGTCCTGAGGCAGAAAAGCAACCCCAAACCATGATGCTCCCTCCACCATGTTTTACAGTGGGCATGAGGTTTTGATGTTGGTGTGCTGTGCCTTTTTTTCTCCACACATAGTGTTGTGTGTTCTTCCCAAACAACTCAATCTTGGTTTCATCTGTCCACAGTATATTTTGCCAGTAGTGCTGTGGAACATCCAGGTGCTCTTTTGCAAACTTCAAACGTGCTGCAATATTCTTTTTGGACAGCAATGGCTTCCTCCGTGGTGTCCTTCCATGTACTCCATTCTTGTTGAATGTTTTCCTTATTGTAGATGTGTCAACAAAAATGTTAGCATGTGCCAGAGATTTCTGTAGGTCTTTAGCTGACACTCTGGGATTCTTCTTTATCTCATGCAGCATTCTGCGCTGTGCTCTTGCAGTCATTTTTACAGGGCGACCATGCCTAGGGAGAGTAGCAACAGTGCTAAACTTTCTCCATTTGTAGACAGTCTGTCTTACCGTGGACACATGAACATCAAGGCATTTGGAGATACTTTTGTAACCCTTTCCAACTTCATGCAAGTCAACAATTCTTGATCGTAGGTCTTCTGAGAGCTCTTTTCCGCGAGGCATGGTTCACATCAGACAGTGCTTCTTGAAACCAGTAAACCCAAAACAGGTGTGTGTTTTTTAAGGGCAGGACAGCTGTGAGCAACACATCCAATATCATCACACTGATTGGAGTCAAGGTTGGCTCACTCCTGGCTCCAATTAGCTCTGGGAGAAGTCATTAAGCTAGGGCCTCACATACTTTTTCCTCCCTGCACTGTGAATGTTTACATGTTATGTGCAATTAAACCATGGCAACATCTAATGTTTGTGTAGTATTATGTTCAGCAGACTGTGTTCCTCTATTGTTGTGACTTAGATGACGTTCAGAGCACATTTTATGCCCAATTCATGCAAAACTCCACGTAATCCCAAGGAGTTCACATACTTTTTCTTGCAACTGTATGTGTTCAGGGGCTAAAATGCAGAAATCCTGCATTGGGGGCTTACGTCCATGAATGTGAATGGCCCTTAGCTTCAAGACACATACAACTGTCACATATTTCAGCCTGTCATTTATCTTGAAAGGCTCCTTCTTTTATGCTGTACAGACCAAGCCACCCACATGTATGAACTCTAAAAGTAATAAATTATGTTCTTGTACTCAGTAAGGTGCATCCAATGCATTGTACTTAGTGTTGAGGAAACTTCTATCCACTAGTCACATAACAGCTCCCCGAAGCCCTACATCTCATTTTTAATATGTATTGCATTGTTTAAGTGTAGTTGCTTACATTTTTATTTACCACTTGAGTCATGGGTGCTGTTTTAAAATGGTGCAAGCAAAGTGGCTATTTGTCTGAGAGCTGTCACATCATTTTAAAATGGTCAACACACTAAGTGGTTTCTATGGCCCCATTGCATTAAATTTGGGCCTGCCAGGACCCTGTGCTAAGCCCAGTGGCTGAAATGATGAGCTTCTGGGCTTCCAATTTTACTATGCATTTGCTCCTGTAGCAGATCACTATTAACTCAATGTTTCCACTTTAGGTTTACATTCAAGGGTGAAATTATGAGTAATGTCACATCACTTCCTCTGAGCATGGAGGCTAAGACAGAGCTGCTCTAGCTTTTTCCAGCATTTCTCTGCTATAGTGATCTATCACTGACTGATTGAAAACAACAATAGATCACAACTGAACGTGATCTGTTGCTACACAGATTTATTGGGTGGTTCTGGATCTGGTTTCCAATCTAAAAATTTTTTTTTTGTTTTGGTCCAGGTTTGTTTTCGTTTATGACAGATTTACCAACACACGTCTATAGAAATCCATTTTTCTAAGCAATCATATTTTCAAAGAAAATTAAAAATAAAGAAATGTAATATT
The DNA here is from genome assembly GCF_062004578.1 of Staurois parvus. Classification (NCBI taxonomy): domain Eukaryota; kingdom Metazoa; phylum Chordata; class Amphibia; order Anura; family Ranidae; genus Staurois; species Staurois parvus. The sequence continues at coordinate 12,564,849 of NW_028318039.1, read as the reverse complement.
TTTGCTAAATTTCTAATGCCCTGGTTTTTCTTTGCTTAGTGTTTTTAATTCTAAATATATACAGTGTTGCTGAACATTAAATGTGTTTTATTCTGAAACAGCTTTCCACCTGGTGTGATGCAATCAGAAAAATATAAACACATTATTTGAGTGCAATAGAAACTGAAAAACATATTGCAACTACATGTAATTTGCAGTTGAAGAGGTTTTTTCTCAAAGGAGCTTATTACTTACTGTTATACTCAATAGAGTATTGATTCTTCTACATGGAAAAAAATCCAAAATAGAGCACAGATTAAAACAGGCTAGTGGGAACTGCATTATGAACTGTGGCTCTGGTTGTACTGAATTCCCTCCTTATAACATGGGGAACATTTTGATCATTCATCTAAGGCAAATAATAATTATAGAACATTATCTTTTGGAAAATACAGGAAACTGAGTCAATATTACAGTGTACAATATGCTTACAATTCCTACTTCTCAAGAAAAAATACAGCATTAAAAAACAATTAATACTTGGTAATAAGATGCCAAAGTAGATATGGCTATTAAGAAATCTATGATAATCTGAAGCCGTATATAAAAACATAATTTAATTGTAAAATATTCTAAAATATTTTGGTAACTCAGTTTTACTGCATTAATATTAGTAAAGCACTTCTTAAGGTAGCACATCCAACTTTTTCTCTGTCCTTCATGTGAAGTGGTTTTCAATGGAGCTTTTTAGCTCTTATAAGATTGTTCAATAACTTACTCACTTGTTCATGATGATCTGTACTGTTTTAAGTAATCAATAATTTATATATGTACTGTATATTATTAAACATATAAAATGCTCACTTCTATCATTTCTGATCACTTATGCTCATATCTAGCCTGGTTAATGTAAACCAGTCTAAATTCAACCTGAATTACTCTGAATTGCATGATATGAATATATGTGAACTTTTTATGAATAATAAAAAAAAAAAAGGTTGTGCAATTTATAGTTCTTGTTAGGTGGCACCAATCAACAGAAATGTGTGATTGGGTAAACCACCATATAAAAGCATTGTGTAACAGCTGCTCAATGGAGTTTCACGCATCTTCTAACGATATCAAGTGCTTTAAGATGTCAAAAATAGTATATTGCAATCAAATTTAAGTTAAAGTGATAATGATGATATACTTGTGGAGAGATCTGCTGTAGTAATGATGAAGAGGGAGAGATAAAAGAAAAAATATGGTAATACATTGAGAATCATCTGCTACTCATGCTCAATCTCACCCTTATAAGCACCTTCATTTGTCCTCCCCCTTCCTTCTTAACAAATGTGAGTCATTCATCTTAGATTGCTTGAACTGGAAACAGATGTTTTTGCACTTTAATTATAAACATCCACGTGTTCCCTTCACTTTTGGCTGTGTAGTTAACAACACCTATATAAAAGCTCAGCATAAACACTGTCACAACAATAGCTTATCTTAATATTGTACTCTAACCACCTACTTTATGGCAAAAAATACAAGATTAATCAATGCTGTTACAATCAAGAAAAACATCTTTTAAAAAAAATGGACTGATCTGTTGATAGCTGTTTTAGTGCATTGCAGATTTTCCCATGTTTATTTATAAATAAATGTATTAATTCTTCATTTTCTTAGTTGTTTTACTCCATGCCTGAACATTTTAATCCATGTTTCAGCACCTCAAAAGCCTATTTTATTAGAGAAAAAAAAGTTGTTTCAGTATTAGTCGTAGTGACTTATCCTCGTTTTGAAAAAAAGTCTATTATGAAGTTTTGCTGTTCTGCTATTGCACCCCAAAATTGTCTATTTCCTGTGTTGATAAATGGATTACATACCTTTATTGTTATACCATTGCATAATGTTCTTTTTCTTTAATAGTAGCAAGAATGATGTCACTGTAGATGTAACCATGTGGTTGATGTGAATGCTTTTTTTTATAAATAATTGTATATTTATTAACTTTTTCCATGTTATACAAGCATCAACAGCATCAACATGGATGAACAAAAAGTAACAAAGAATATGGAGAGGTCAGCAGGAGACCTGTAGACAGGTAGAGAACTTTATCTAAACCATTCAAAGTAGGGAAGAGGTCAGTTTAAAGACATGTCTTAATAAGTAGGCACAGGATTTTATACAAAATATAAAAAGGCTCACAAAGATAGAAGGGGGAAGTAAACACATCATGAACCAAGTGTATACAGCATATAAAAAAGGGCAATTTAATTAAAGGAAGCAAGGGAGACAGTTAGCTAAAGTTCTGGGATGGTGGCTTGGAGCCATATTCCGAGTTGTCCCATGCATCCAAAATCTTGGTGAAAAGAGGCATGGAATCATTCACTACTGCAATAAGATGTTCCATTCTCTGGATATCAGCTACAATTTGTAACAATTGTGTGTGGGTTGGAAGGGCCGGAGACAACCAGCCTAAAGGTATGGTTTGTTTGGCAGCTAAAAAAACAAATATAGCCAATTTTTTAGCATGTTTGGAGATGTCTTGGTAAGGCAACCCTAGTATATAATTGACAGGATCTAGGGGTAATATAGTCTCAAGGGTTTAGAGGGGGGCCTGAACGGAAACCCAAAAGGGACAAATACGGGGACAGTCCCGGTCTCAGGCATGCTGGGTCAATGATGTCACAAGGGGACGGGGTCATCTAGTTGACATCACCAGGTGGCCCCGCTCCTTAGACATTTAAGAACTGTCAGACCAGTGGAACTGTCAGACGGTGGGAGCCAGCATCGAGAGTGGAGCCTTTTTCCTTCTTTTTTTCAGGGTGGCGGCAGGCATCGGGATTGAAGTTGGATGTACTTTGGGGGGCTTTTTTTATTTTTGTTGTTCTAATAAAGGACTTGTCAAAGACTGCCTACTGTGGTTTTTTTTACACTACACTTTGTGAACTCATTCACATGGGGGGTTGTATCTGGAGGGCCCCCTTGTTAAAGAGGGCTTCCAGATTCCAATATGCCCCCCGCCCGCAAACCCCCACAACCACAGGCCAGAGTTGTGGGGAAGAGGCCCTTGTCCCATCAATATGGGGACAAGGTGCTTTGTCCAGGCTACATGCTCGGATAAGGGTCTGGTATGGATATTGGGGGGGACCCCACATCATTTAAAAAAAAAATTGGCATTTCCCCTCAAAATCCATACCAGACCCGCGGTCCCACGCTGTCCTCCAGCTGCGTCCCCGGCCATGTCCTCAGTCCGATGCCGGCATCCATCTTCCCAGGTTATGTTCCCTGCGAGCGTCAGGATGTACGGGGATGGAACTGGCGGGAGAATAAAAAATGTCAAAATTTTACATACACATAATACACTAAAATCTGATAGTATTACATTACTGTATCAACCATTTCACATACATTTTGTCCCTAATGCTTTGTCCTGTGCCCTGCCTGCATTTTTACTGTTCTTTCTGCCTGGAAACTGAGAAACATACATGGCATCCAAAAAGAGTCCCTTTAGGTCAAAAGCGGTTTTAGACCAGCTAGAGAACAATGATAGTAAATTAGAACCACTTGCAAAATTGAGTGATAATGATTCGTGGGGAAATTCGTCATCAGACACCGAAAACAATTCTGTGACTGAGCTCAGTGATGTGTGAACTTGGCACTCTATTTCAAATGTCAGTGTTTTTGGTTTGATTACATTATTGAATTAAATTTATTATTATATTATTATTTTTACTGATTATTTATTATATTATAATTTATGATTTCATGTTTCAAATTTTATCATATTTACTAGACTCACACCGCTAGGGAGGTTAAGTATTTTAGTAGTGTTTTTTAGTGAATGCCAACTTCTTCTGGAAAATGTCTGTCCTGTATCTTCTTACCGCATATTTGGATGTGATAAGATACTGCTTAGTGAATTGTCCCCAGAGAGGGTAAACAACATTGGAGCTAAACACAAATCTTTCAATTGGGTAATAGATGTCCAACCATAGCAAAGAGCAAGGGTGTACAGGAAAGTTGATTCCCGTTTTAATTTTAGACCACATGTTGGGGGCATATCGAGAGGACGATGAAGTAACTGCCCTGAGTTAATACTACTGAACTTGCAATGAGTGTGTGATTTATTATGCCAAATAAAACTGAGGAAGGACCTCTGAAGTGATTTAAGTTGCTTTAACGGAATAGAGACAGGCACGGTTTCAAAGATATATATTAGTTTTGGAAGTGTAAAATCTTGAGGATATTAATTCTTCCTAACAACGAAATAGGATCTGTGTCCCACTGTTTCAAAAGGAAGTTGATTTCCTGAAATATAAAGGGTAGAGTATAAGGAGGACATACATACTCCTAAGTATTTGAGAGAGTGAGAGAATGGGAGCACCAACAGTAAGGGAAGTTCTGTTGTAATGTGGCTAGTAGGAGGGGAGGGATATGAAGGGGCCTCTGTTTTTGTTGTGTTGTGTTGACCTTAGATGTGAATGTTTTATGGTGTTCTTTTACCAACGGAACCTTTTATTTTAAATCTTGAATCGTTTTAGATAATCTATAAATGAGTGCCTTGATGCTTCAGAAATTGTGATGTATCTTCTGACTCATTAACAAAAAAACTATTTTGTTCTTTATGTTATAAGTCACCTTGCCTGAAAGGTTGATATTTATCTGGAGCTTGAATTCTTAATGTGTGCTGTGTTATTTATCAAAAAAGCATCACAATATACTGTATATCCTAATGTCCATATCAATGTGCCAATACTATCTTATTGTTGATAACAATAATATTCAGTCAATAAAATGAAGTGGTCCAGTCTCATTCATCTATTATCCAAACTCTCCCTCTGAAATGGGCAAATTCACCAGATACAGATGACAACTCAAATGCAATGGCCAGCAATTGTCATGCCAGACATTCACATGGCTTTTTCTTATTTAAAATGTCTCTTTGCACCAGCAATGCATTAGGCATTCCTCCCAGTTACATGTTAGTAAAAATTAAAAACAGCCCACATAGTGTAAAATCTCTTAGATATAACTAATGTTATTAATAAAGCTTCAATATCACAGCAATACGCACATTTAATCCAATCCAGCTGTGTCTCGTGTGCTATGTTATTAAATAAAATACATAAAGCTTCCCATAAAAGTGGTGCCTTTTATCCAGCACTAGGTTAAAACACTCCCAAGATCAGTGGCTGCACATATTAGCTGAGATGATGTCAGCTTGTCCCCATCCACTCAACTATTTTAGTCATGTGAATTCTTAAGGAGTGTAGTGGGATACTTAGTGAATATTTAGGTAGAGGGGTAGTTTGCTTCATATGTTTGGATATTCAATACTAAGGAAGCAGCTATGTGAAGATGCTGCTTGAGCGTGAGGTGGTACCCAAATTTATGTGCTATTTTAACCAGTTGAAGACCAGCCACAGCATTAAAACGTTTGCAGGGTGGCATGACTGCGCAAAACCACGTTTTTAAACGTGTTCCGCGCTCCAGAGGTTTTCGTGGGCAGGGGGCACATGCGCACGCCCGCCGACCCGCGGGTGTCACCATTTGATCCCCAAGGGATCAATCATTCAGTTTCAGCCAGCGATGTCCGGCTGAAATCAGATGATCAGTCCCGATCCTATCCTGTCCTGTGTTGACAGTTACACAGGACAGGATTTGATGTCATTCTTCTCTGCCTGGGCACATTCCGTTCCAGACAGAGAAGAAGACAGAAGAATTGTGAGTACAAAGCACTACACTTACAGTTAGAACACACCTAGGACACATTTAACCCCCTGATCACCCCCCCAGTTAACCCCTTCACTGCCCTGTCACCAGTGTCATTGATCAGTGAACAGATTTTTACTGATCACTGTATCAGTGTCCCTGGCGACTTCCAATAGTGTTAGCGCCCCTCCCATATAGCACCAGTTTGCCAGTTAGTACACCAGTAATCCCATTTAACCCCTTGATCGCCCCCCCCCCCCCGAGTTAACCCTTTCACTGCCCTGTCACCAGTGTCATTGATTACAGTGAACAGATTTTTACTGATCACTGTATTAGTGTCACTGGTGACTTCCGATAGTGTTAGCATCAGTTAGCTCCCCTCCCTGATAGCGTCAGATTGCCGCTAGTACACAAGTAATCACATTTGACCCCTTGATTGCCAGGAACACGCTCACTTGCACGCTAAACCTCCATTGCTAGTATAGTGTCCGATTGGATCAATATCTTTGATCAGATCAGTGCTATACCAGCGTTCACATTACTATAGTATCCCCAAAAATGCAGCGTTAGCGTGATCAGCCCCGACACCTGCCAGAACCTGCGTTTAGCCCCTACGCCCCCCCCTTCTCCCCCAGCAAGTGCAGTTTCAGTAGATAACTGTCACTTGATACATTACACACAAGACCGCAGCGTTCACAGAATCAGACTTGATCTCTGTTAGCACTTGTAAATTTTTTGTAGCGGTTCAAACACTCCCTGACAGCCAGGTGCTCTTTTTCCCGTGAGTCGCACTAGGTACCTGTAAATTTAGTGGCCAAAATGTCCAACCAAAGGTACTCTAGTGAAGAGGCCTGCAGGATTCTGAACATGTCAGGTGAGAGTGAAGGGGAAGACTTCCTGACAGAATCAGGCTCAGGATACGAACCTGTAGACAGCAGCGGCACCCTGAAAGATAGCTCAGAAGACGGAGAAGAGGTCCCTGCTAAGATCATGTGTACCCGACCCCATTCCCAAGTTGCTGAGGTGGTACAAACGCATGATGACTCTCATATGCAGCAGAGTGTTAGTACTAGTGCCGCACTACCTTTTGGTGAACTGGTGAGCACCAGCGGCCTACTCCATCCTGGTCTTATACATACCAGCACTGCAGTATAACTTGGTGACGTGGCTGAAAGGATCTAGATAACTTCCATTTTGTATTATGTACGCCATTTTAAGTATTAAGTATTAAGTTAGCTTTTTGTAGAAATATTAGAAGTTTAATGAAACTGTTTTTGGTTGTTCAAGGATGTATCAACAGAAGCTAACATGACCCTGACAATGTCTTTGTCTGGCTGTTTTCCCAGAAAGTTAGCCAAAATAATTTGTACCAAGAAATGTATATGTTATGTTTCATGTAGTTAGCTCATGATGGAAAGTTACAAGTTACAGTTTTGAAACTCGCTCCCCCCTCCCTTATTATTATCTGTAGTCTATATAATCTTATTAATGTCTAATAAACTTTGAACATCTCTGAACATAAACTGTCGTGATTTCCGTGTTCAAGGGGTGTTCCCAGAATTCTGCTGATAAACCAGGAATCTCTCCACAGACCGGGGGTCTCTGAGGGAAAAGAAAATCATTCCTTTCAGCTGGGGGCTCAGCCCGGGATGACCACCCACCTCACTTGGTAAGTAAACCTTTTGTCTTTTTATGACTAAAAGCTCTTTCTTGCCCTGTGTTGAGGGAAGGTCTTGAATCATTCTGTATTGTCTATATAGACCTGTGATAACCTGTAGCTGCTTTTGGTAAAGCAGACTTAACTCTTTGGTAGAGTTACAAAATAGTGCACTATAATATAAAAAAAGGTGTTTTGGTAAACACAGTTCTCTGGTAGAACACACTGTTTTTGGTAAAACAGTGAAGAGATAACTTTTGGGAAGTTATCAAGAGGTTAATAAGTCTGTGGAGCAGATTCTGGTTTATCTGTCTTTTGCTTTTTCTTTCTGTTGCGTAGAAGTATAAGATAATTTGTTGTGTGGAACAAAATAAGATTTTAAGCTAAAATTGTTTTATCCACTGTCTAAATATGGGTCAAGGAGGTAGTTACCCACCAGGTCCCCCAGAAAAGGGAGAAAATTGTAAGGATTATGTTGCTAGAGTTTGTGGAACGGACTATTATTTAATAAATCCCTGGGTGGATTGTATGGCAGGCTGGACAGAAGCTATGGAGAGTACAGACCCATTCCCAAGAAAGGGGGAGAAAACTGGTTAAAATAGTCACCGTATTGGGTTGATAATAGCAAGGGAAAGTTCAATTTGATTTTCTCTTTAAAACAAAAGAGGAAGTTGAAATTGGATACATTAAAAATATGCCAGGAAAAGCATCAATCTGAAAAGACATGCAGACCCAAGATTGGACTGAAAACAGTTCAGACACCAACCCCACCCCCTCCGTATAATATATATCCTTCATTAAGTGGTTTTAAAAATGCTGCTGATGATGATTTTTTGATTAGTTTGGGGATGATTACTCCCCAGCCTAATGCCCCTCCAGTCCCTGCCCCTGTCCCTGCGCCACTTCCCGTCCCGGATCTACAACCAATACAGCCAGGCCCCTCCACTAGACCCAAACAGATCATTAGTATAAAATCACCAGAGGAGGGTAGCCAAGTTCAAGGCATCCTTACGGAGAATAATGACAACGAAGGAGAGTTGGAATACGAAGAACAGGGACAGGTAAATATAATAAAATTACAGAAAAAGGATGGTCAATGGAGAAGAAGTGACACCAGTCATAGAAAGGGCAGAGAGAGGTGGAGGAATTTAGAATGCAGCTTAGATCCATGGATAAGAAACAAGAGGGAAAAAGAGAAGATGAGGGGGCCGTAGGAGGAAAGGAGTTGGCTATATTGACACTACCTTTTCTCACAGCAGGAGAACTAATTCTAAAAAAACCCATAGAATTAGAAGATATTAATAAGATTGTTAAACATTGTCCCAAGCCTACAGTATCTCCTGGAGGTACACTTGCTTATTTAAAAAAGGCATGTTTAGGAAGAAATTACACACAGGAAGATATGAGATTGATCATTGATGGTATTCTGGGAAATAATCCAGCTTGGGATTGGATAAATGTAAAAAGCATTAGTCACATAGAACCAAGTAATACACAGGATACTGCCTATAAACTGAACACCACAGAAGGGAGAGAAACTATGTGGGAGGAGCTTGACACAGAATTAAAAAGGGTTTTCAAGAATAAGGCTTCCCTCCCTATTGCTACACCATGTAAACAGAAGGTAGAAGAAACTGTTTCTCCTTACAACACACCTATCAATTCTGTTAAGAAGCCGGATGGCTCTTACAGGTTTGTACAAGATTTGAGGTCCATAAATAATTTTGTGGTTCCATTAGCCCCAATAGTGCCTGATGTGCCATCACTCCTTACCTCCATTCCGTCCGATGCAGAATACTTTACAGTGATTGATTTAACAAATGCATTTTTTTTGGTTCCTGTGGACCACCAGACGAGGGCGCTATTTGTATTTATATTCTGAAAATTGCCAGATGAGCTGGTGTAGAATGCCTAGGGCTATGTAGATTCGCCTGCAGTCTACTCACTTGCCCTCCAGACCACACTGAGGTCCTGGACCCCTCCCAATGGTTTGGTCCTCATTATATATGTGGATGACCTATTGATTTGTAGTTCAAGTCAGGAGGCCAGTCAGGAGGATAGTTGTTCTCTGTTAGAATGGTTGTCAGGGAATGGTCACAAAGCATCTAAAAAGAAATTGCAATGGTGCCAAAAACAGGTTGAATACCTTGGTTTTATTCTGGGTCATGGTGAGAGGAATGTCAGTCACAAAAGAGCTGCGGCTCTCGTGGGTCTGCCCCGCCCACAAACAAAAAAGGACATGCTAACTTTTCTTGGTATGATTGGTTACTGCCGCCAATGGATACCTGATTGTTCATTCTATGATCACACTCTGAGGTCTGCCACACTTTCAGAATCACCTGACATTCTCACATGGTCAAATGACATGGTTGATGCCTTTGTGTACCTGAAGAATGCTATGGTAATGGCCCCTGGTCTTGGACTACCTGACTATAAGAAAATGTTTCATCTGTATGCTAGGGAAAATTGTACAACCATGGCGGGGGTCCTGGCTCAGGAACATGGGGGCAAGCTCCGCCCTGCAGCTTTTTTTTTCCAAAGTAGTGCCAACTCAGGTTCAGGGCATGCCTGCTTGTCTGAGAGCTGTTGCATCGTGCGCAATTTTGGTGGGGATGGCTATTTCTTTCACATTGGGACATGAAACTACCCTACACACCACACACCAAGTGTTCTTACTACTGAAAAACATACACACTCAACACATGTCAGCACAAAGGTTGAGCGGATATGAAGTGATCCTTCTATCTGATCCCAACTTGATTATTAAATATTCTTCAGCAAATTCAGGTCCTACTCCAATTTTGAATGCCCTACTGGGGCTAAAGGGGGAACAGGATGAAGTGGCACCAGAACACAATTGTATAACCCACATACAGCAAGACACTTTCCCTAGGTCCGACATGTCAGCTGTGGCTCTTGATGGGGCCCCAGATGTGTTTGTAGATGGCTCATGTTCTAGGCCAAATGATAGTACTTACCATGCAGGATACGGCATTGTGCAACTTCCTGACAAAATACTCGAGGCAAAGCCAATCCCATATCAGTCAGCCCAAGCAGCCGAACTGATTGCCCTTACAAGAGCATGTCAATTATTTGCAGGACAGGATGTCAACATTTACACAGACTCCAAGTACGCCCATGGTGCTGTACATGATTTTGGGGTCATTTGGGAGAGAAGAGGATTCATTGCTGCTGATGGCAAAACCATATCTCACTCTTCTTTGATATCTGATCTATTCAAAGCCATACAGTTACCAAAAACATTAGCCATTCTACATTGCAGGGCACATACAAATCGCAGAGATCATATTGCCAAAGGAAATGCATTAGCAGATAAGGTAGCAAAGGAAGCCGCATTACAACAGGTGACCAGTGAGCAGATGCCTTTGCTCACTTCAGGCATCACAACCACTCCACATGACCAGATGTATGCAGATTTACAAAAATTTGCTACAAAAATCGATTTAGCAGACTGGGATGGTTCTGGAGCACAACTAGATCCAGCTTCTGGTCTAGTGTGCTTAGAGGGGAAACCATGCATTCCCATGTCAAGTGCCCCATTGTTCATTGCACAGTACCACGGTCTAGGACATAGAGGATGGAAAACAACATGTGAAACATTATTGCAGGATTTTTATATTACAGGTTTATCTAGGTTGGTGAAAGAATATGTTTCTAGGTGCATTACATGTATAAGGAACAATCCACAGAACCCAAAGAAATCACAACACCAGCATCTAGTGTACCCAACTACACCTTTCACCCATTTACAAATAGATTTTACCCACATGCCAAAAACAGGACAGAGGCAAGAGTTTTTGTTGGTAATGGTGGATATGTTCAGCAGATGGGTGGAAGCATTTGTCACTAATAAAGAAGATGCGCAAACTGTAGTCAGAATTCTGACACAGGAGATAATACCCAGATGGGGATGTCCGCTGCAGATAAATTCTGATAACGGACCAGCCTTTGTGGCCAAGGTATGTCAAGATTTGGTAAAAGTACTTAAGATAGATTGGAAGTTTCATATTCCCTATCATCCTCAAAGTTCGGGTATAGTAGAAAGGATGAACAGGACAATTAAGGATAAGTTGAGGAAGGCCACTGGGGGAACCTATACCCACTGGAAGAAGATGTTACCTGCAATTCTAGCAGAGGTAAGAATGACACCTAATAAGACTACAGGGTTATCTCCTTTTGAAATATTAATGGGAAGACCGTTCCCCACTCCTTGGGCTAGACAGCTACTTATGTTAGAAAGAGGGGACCTTGACCTGGTACAACAAGAATATGTGAGAAAATTGATTCAGAGTTTAGATAAGGTTGAAAGAAATGTTGCTCGCACTTTTTCTTTATCTTTTCAGGAATCAACACACCTTTTCCAAGTGGGAGATGTCGTAGTGGTCCGCCAACTCGCTAAAGACAAGAAGCAAGGCTACCCCTTTGGACCACCTACTACGGTGATAGCGGTTACCAGAACGGCTGTTCTGGTGGAGAATTCCCAGTCCTGGATCCATGCTAGTCGAGTGAAGAAGGTGAACCAAACACCTGAGAAATACGAAACGGAAAAAGGAGGTGAAGGACAAGTAGAAAATCCTCGAAGAGCGGGTGAAGTCGGTGAGAAAGACCCTGAAGATGACATTCCTTACTGCCCCTCATGGTGCTTTGAAACTCTGGGTCCTATTCGGCACACTGACTGTGCTCTTTTTTCTGCCAGTATGGATCCTAACTAACTGTATTTATCACCCTGAGGACTTGGGCCTAATAAAAGGTATCTGTGGTCAAGGACTAGTTTTAAATGAGACCCAGATAACCAAAAGTGAAAGAAAGTCAAAAAGAAAGTTTTGAAGAGAACAATCCTTTTTCAGGAAAAATGTTGATGATGCAGTTTAAATATGCTTATGCTCAAAAGTCAGGTTATGATAAATGTTGGATCTGTAGTAAGTTACATCCTAGCACATATGAAATTCCTCTTCTGGCCGCTCCAGTCAAAATATTTTTGTTAATAAAAGGGAATGTAAGTATTGGTTTGACCAATATTACTTCTAATGCCACCATATCTTTTCCAACTCTGGGAGTCACTCAACTCCCCGAATGGTGTTTTAGACTGGGGAATGCTTCCCACAAGGGAAGGGGAATGTGCTCTCAGTCCATATTAAATATATCTGGATGGAACTTCTTCTGTGAAACTCTGGCAAGTAAATGGTAAAACCCTGAATGAAAGTTTAGAAGGGATACAAGATAATGTGGGGAAAACTATGTTTGGAAAACTTCTTTTTTATTTCACACTTGTTGTCACCCCTGAATTTCATTCTGCAATACAAAAATTGCCGATCTCTTTGGGAAACAATACCTATATCTGTTGTGGTAAGATCTGTTACCCTTGGATACCGAGTAATGTCCAGGGCTGGTGCTATGTAGCCCAATTAGTGCCAATTATGGCAGCTATAGACCAAAAGGAACACCAGGTAAAAGCCAGTACATACCCAAAACACCAACTAACTCTAAATAATTACACAAACATATTGATGACATACTGGAGAGGAACTCTAAGGACGTAGGGTTGCTAAATACTGAGACCAGAGCTATTAGAAAACAGCTGGAGATGCAAGAATTAGCTATTGAAAGTATGAGTGCTGCTCTGACAGGTTTGTGTGAGATGACGGAGGATTATGAATGTTGTACTTGGATATATAATACCACAATGACTGTTCCAGATTATTATGAAATAATAAAGCAACACAGGGAACAGGTAGATGGTTTGATGGAAGAAGCTAGAGCTATAGGAAAAGATGGATGGACTCCTTTTGATTGGTTAGGATCAGGATTTGGTTCCATCTTTTCATGGATGAAAGGTATCGCTGTAATCATAGTCATGATATTGTTTTTTGTTTTATCTTTATATCTATGTTTTAAATGCTCATTATATTGCATTGCTAGAGCTACCAAGCCGCAGAATACAAATGAAGGTTATCTAGCTATGTACAAAAAGATGAATGAAGTAAAGAATTGAGATCATGTTCATGATCTTAGAGGGGATTGAAAGGATCTAGATAACTTCCATTTTGTATTATGTACGCCATTTTAAGTATTAAGTATTAAGTTAGCTTTTTGTAGAAATATTAGAAGTTTAATGAAACTGTTTTTGGTTGTTCAAGGATGTATCAACAGAAGCTAACACGACCCTGACAATGTCTTTGTCTGGCTGTTTTCCCAGAAAGTTAGCCAAAATAATTTGTACCAAGAAATGTATATGTTATGTTTCATGTAGTTAGCTCATGATGGAAAGTTACAAGTTACAGTTTTGAAACTCGCTCCCCCCCCTCCCTTATTTTATCTGTAGTCTATATAATCTTATTAATGTCTAATAAACTTTGAACATCTCTGAACATAAGCTGTCGTGATTTCCGTGTTCAAGGGGTGTTCCCAGAATTCTGCTGATAAACCAGGAATCTCTCCACAGACCGGGGGTCTCTGAGGGAAAAGAAAATCATTCCTTTCAGTGGCGAGTCCCATAAGTGCAGTACAAGCTGGTGCAGTGGCGAGCACAAGAAGTGTACTGCAGCCACCAAGAATTCGCAGACAGGCCGTAGAGCCCCTAGTATCCTTCCGGATGTGCTTGCAAATCCCGATTGGCAGCCCACAAATTCTGAAGCACACTTACTTACCCCATTCACTGCCCAACCCAGAATTCAGGTGGAAACAGCAAATTTAAATACTCCCCTTGATTTTTTTTAGCTGTTTTTCACAGATGATCTTTATGCATTGATTGTGGATCAAAGCAATTCATATGTACGACAATTTATCGCCGCCAACCCAAATTCAAACCTTGCCAGACCATTCGCATGGAAACCCATTACTGTTTCCGAATTTAAAGTTTTTTTGGGCCTAACCTTCAACATGGGCATTAATAAAAAAAATCAATTGCGGTAGTATTGATCCACAGACCCGCTTGTTCATATGTCCGTGTTCTCTGCTGCCATGGCCAGGCATAGATATGAGAAGATAATGTGTTTTATGCACTTCAACGACAACACACTCAGTCGTCCTTGGGGTGACCCTGATTTTGACCGGCTCCACAAAATTCGGCCCCTCATAAATCACTTTAACCAAAAATTTGCAGATGTGTATACTCCCCAGCAAAACATATGCATCAATGAGTCCCTCATTCAATTTTCTGGGTGCCTTGTAATCAAACAATTTCTCCCCAGCAAGCGTGCCAGATATGGGGTCAAGATGTATAAGACCTGTGAGAGGGCAACAGGCTATACATATAAGTTTCATATTTACGAGGGAAAAGATAGTCACGTGGAGCCCCCCCCGGATGCCCAGACTACATGAAGAGCAGTGGCAAGATAGTTTGGGACTTGGTGTCATCCTTTTTCCATTTGGGGTACCACTTATACGTGGACAATTTTTATTCAAGCATGCCACTATTTAGACATTTGTTCAATCTTGGAATTTGCGCATGTGGCATTGTGCGATCTAATCGCCGGGGCTTCCCCAATGGCTTGTAAATACCCATCTTAGAATGGGAAAATGCCTGCTTGAGAAACGAAGAATTGCTCGCAGTGAAGTGGAAGGACAAACGGGATGTTTACCTCCTGTCTTCCATTCACACAGATACGACCATCCAAAATGCCTCGGCAGCTGGTGTTGTTGAGAAGCCCCTCTGTGTCCACGATTATAACCTTAACATGGGAGGGGTGGACCTGGCCTCTGCGTCAAGCCCTGCTTCCGCCTCTACCATACACTAGTGGACTATTAGTATAGGGTACAGTATGGCACAGTTCAGAGCACATTTACACAGGGTCTCGAAAGATGTTAGGTAGTCAGGAAACTGGCATTTGGAGAGACCCTACCATATATTTTAAAAATGTTTAAAGTTTGAAAAAAAAGAAGTTAAAAAAAATAAATAAAAGTACAAATCCCCCCAAAAAATAAAAAAATGTATAACACAAAAATAGTTATAGTTTTTTTTTGTTGTTGTCATTTTTGTGATTGTTCTACTTTTACTGTTTTATTGTTACTGTTTTATTGTTAACCATTTCTGTTTGCAGGAATACTTTCAGCTGCAGCACTGACCTGTTTATTCTGACAGCAACAGGAACTTGCTCTCAGAATATACATAAATCAGTGTGGGCAGCACTGTTGGATGAGATTTTTCATCCACAGTTAAAAAAAGATCATATATGTCAAAGCATGGGGGGCAGGGGTGGCCAGTGGGTGGATGGCCTCTATGCATCACCATATATATTTTATATTTGTTGTCACATTTCATGTGTGCCCACCATTAGAAGTGGGTGGATGAAGGGAGGTTTTCTA
This sequence comes from Staurois parvus, assembly GCF_062004578.1. Lineage (NCBI taxonomy): Eukaryota > Metazoa > Chordata > Amphibia > Anura > Ranidae > Staurois > Staurois parvus. Next base: position 12,549,188 of record NW_028318039.1, on the reverse strand, counting down.
ATAGTGGGCATTCCACCACACACTTTTCCTTGCAGAGATATTTCAATTATAAAGTTGTTTTATTGAGTTAATGTTTTATTGTTAACCATTGTTGATTTCTTTGCAGGAATGTCAAACTGCAGCACCGACTTGTTTATTCTGACAGCAATAGTGTCTTGCTTTCAGAATAGACATAAGTAGGTGTGTGCAGTGCTGTTGGATGAGATTTTTCATCCGCAGTTAAAAAAAAAGAGCATATATGCTGAAGCATGGGGGCCTGGGGTGGCCAGTGGGTGGATGGCCCCTATGCTTTGGTATATATATTTTATATTTGTTGGCACATTTCATGTGTGCCCACCATTAGAAGTGGGTGGATGCAGGGAGGTATTCTAATGGTGGACATACCACACACTTTTTCTGGCAGAGATTTCTTCTCTTTTTTTTCCATTCAGCCCACAGGCTGCATAAAGATAAAAAGAACATAGCATATACACCCAACAAGGTCCAGCGACATACTGGTACATCACTGGATTTTGAATGGTTATACCAGGGTGATGCCTGCAGCTGCAGCTGCAGGCATCATCCTGGTAAAAAATTTTTCAGCCGGCGATGGGCTTTCAGTAAAAGCATTCCTAGTGGCTAATGAGCTGCAGGATTGCTTTTACAAGCAGCGGGAGAAAATGTCCCTCCTCCCCCTCCCTGAGATAGCATTAAAAGTGATTAAAAAAAAATTAAAATTAAGGGGACAGTGTGAAAATAATTAAATAAATCAGAAAAAAAAGTACCCTCGCCCACCCGCGCACGCGCGCACCTGTAGTCGTAAGCGTTGACCCTGTGCCAGTATGAAAACAGCGATTGCACCATGCATGTGAGGTATCGCCACGAACGTCAGATCAAGGGCAGTAATTATAGCTCTAGACCTCCTCTGTAAATCTAAAATGGTAGCTTGTAAAGGCTTTTAAAACGTTGCCTATAGATATTAAAAATGTATGCAGTTTGTCGCCATTTTAAAGCATGTCATGTTTGGTATCTATTTACTCAGCATAGCATCATCTTTTATATCATACCAAATAATTGGCCAATCTATTGTGTTTTTGTGCATTAAAATTAAAAAAAGTGTATATTTTTTTAAAAAAATCGCTGTGTAAGTAATATGTGAGATAAAAAATTGCAGCACCCACCATTTTATTTACTAGGGTGTCTGCTCTAAAAAAATATATAATGTTTGGGGGTTCACTTTAATTTCCTAGCAAAAATACAGATTTCTTTAATGTGAACAAAAAAAACCCAAAATGACCCCTTTTTGGAAAGTAGACACCCCTAACTATTTGCTGAGAGACATGTTGAATCAATAGAAGAATTTATTTTTTTACCACAAGTTTTTAGAAAATAACAAAAAAAAAATTACACAAAATTGTCATTTAAATAATTTATTGCTCATACATGCCATATGTATATGTGGAATTACTCCCCAAAATACATTCTACTACTTCTCCCGAGTATGGGGGTACCACATATGAGAGACATTTTGGCAGTCTAGCCAAGTACAGGACTCCAAAATCCAATAAGCACCTTCAGGCTTTTAAAGGGCTTTATTTCCTCATTACACTTCCTGACTACCTATCACAGTTTCGGAGGCCCTGGAATGCCAGAATAGCACCAAACCCCCCCAAATGACCAATTTTTGGAAAGTAGACACCCCAAGGAATTTGATAAGAAGCATGGTGAGTATTTTTCAGAACTCGTTTGTTGCCACAAGTTTTTGGAATGTGAAGAAAGAAAACAAAAACATATTTTTTCTTTTCCTTTTTTATATTTAAAAACCTTGTGAGAAAAAATGAGATCTGCAAAATACTTACCATGACTCTTTTTAAATTCCTTGGAGTGTCTACTTTCCAAAAAGGGGTCATTGGGGGGGGGGGGGTGCTATCCTGGCATGTCAGGGCCTTCTAAACTGTAGTGTAGGAACGGTAGTGAGGAAGTAAAATGAAGAAGTTACGCACCTTCAGGCTTCCAAAGTGGTCATTGGATTTCAGGCTCCTGTATGTGGCTAGGCTCCCAAAAAGTCTCATACATGTGGTATTCTCATACTCGGTAGAAGTAGCAGAATGTATTTTGGGGTGTAATTCCACATATACCCATGGCTTGTGCAAGAAATAAATCATTTAAATGACAACTTTGTGTAAAAAAAAAAAAAAAATGTTTTGTCATTTTCCAGAAACTTGTGAAAAAAAAAATAAATCTTCCATGGACACAATATGCCTCTCAGCAGATAGCTTAGGGTGTCTACTTTCCGAAAAGGGGCCATTTGGGGGTGTTTGTTCTATCCTGGTATTTTAGCACCTCAAGAAATGTGATGGGCAGTCAGAAAGTAAAAGCTGTGTAAATTTCAAATTATCTATACCATAGTTTTTAGATGCTATAACTAGAGATGAGCGAATTATTCAAAAATTTGATTCGGCTGATTCGCCGAATTTGCAGAATAAATTCGATTCGAGGCGAATATATTCGCTGCGAATTTAACTTATAAAAAGGGTGTTTCTAGGCTTCAGAGAGCCTTTATATTAGTGCAGAACACTGTACCTTTAATTTAGATGCCCTTGGAGTCTGCTGGGGAAGAGAACTAATACTGTCAGTCAGTATGACATGCAGATGAGTGCCGTCGATCTTAGAATCACCGCACACTTCACTCATTTGGGCAGTCACGGGGCCAAAACCAGAGTGTGGAGCCACAGTGTGGCGGGGGAGGCAGCAGCAATGGAAGGCCATACAGCACCCTATGACAAAATGGAACCCACCAGCAGTGTGAGGAGACCTGAAAGTGGCACATGGCAGAGTGTGGTGATGGAGACAGCAGCAATGGGAGGCCGTACAGGGACCCATGACACACTCTGGACCTGGCAGCAGCATGAGGAGGCGGTACAGGGGCCCATGACAGATTACGGGCCTGGCAGCAGCAGTGGGCGGGCGGTGGATGCAGCAGTATTCGGAAGCCAAACACAGGCCTCGGTTAAAAAGCGGAAGCCGTCAGCAGCGTGAGCAGACGACAGAGGCACATGGCGCAGGGTGGCGGTGGAGGCAGCAGCAATGGAAGGCCATACAGCACCCTATCACAAAATGGAACCCACCAACAGTGTAAGGAGACCTGAAAGTGGCACATGGCGCAGGGTGGCGGTGGAGGCAGCAGTATTCGGAAGACATACACAGGACTAGGTTAAAAAGCGGAAGCCGTCAGCAGCGTGAGAGTCGTCGACTATCAAGAGTCCAATGGCAGAGTGGCGGAGCAGAAGCAGCTTCAATTGAAGGCCATACACAGGCCTAGGTTTAAAAGTCCCTCACAGTTAATTCCAATAACGAACTCTACTCCTCCGTGCAATCTACTTACGAGACCCTGGGCAGGTCTGGGTCCAATTTGTGGTAGAGACTGGTTTTGTTCAGCCATGCTTGAGCGAGTAATAACAGGTCTGTGCTGCCCTTTGGTGTCTGGCTTAATGCGCACAACACTGAACGTCCCAGCATTTGTCAACGATTTGCCGTTAAGTGATGCAAACCCGCTGAACCACGTTCATGAGCAGCCGGTACAGGGGGCCATGAATCAGTATGGACCTGGTAGCAGCGTGAGCAGACGACAGAGGCACATGGCGCAGGGTGGCGGTGTAGGCAGCATTATTCTGAAGCCATACACAGGCCTAGGTTAAAAAGCGGAAGCCATCAGCAGCGTGAGCAGACGACAGAGACACATGGCGCAGGGTGGCGGTGGATGCAGCAGTATTCGGAAGCCAAACACAGGCCTCGGTTAAAAAGCGGAAGCCGTCAGCAGCGTGAGCAGACGACAGAGGCACATGGCGCAGGGTGGCGGTGGAGGCAGCAGCAATGGAAGGCCATACAGCACCCTATCACAAAATGGAACCCACCAACAGTGTAAGGAGACCTGAAAGTGGCACATGGCAGAGTCTGGCGATGAAGTCAGCAGCAATGGGAGGCCGTACAGGGACCCGTGACACACTCTGGACCTGGCAGCAGCAAGAGGAGGCGGTACAGGGGCCCATGGCAGAGTGGCGAAGCGTAAGCAGCTTAAATTGAAGGCCATACAGAGGCCTATGTTAAAAATAATAACATGTTTGGGGCATGATTCATGGCGGATTTAGTCAGTTGTGTCAGGAACTGGTGGTTTGAAATCCAGACTAATCCACGCCTGATTCATTTTCACAAACGTGAGTCTCTCCACACTTTGGGTGGACAGTCGTGTCCTCCGCGGAGTTACAATACCTCCTGCCGCACTAAACACGCGCTCCGATGCCACGCTACTGGCCGGGCATGACAGCCTTTCAAGGGCAAATTTAGCTAGTTGGGGCCAAAGGTCAAGTTTCGTTGCCCAGTAGTCAAGGGGATTGTCTACCTCGGTTGGCAGGGTGCTGTCCAAGTAGGCCCGAGCCTGTTGTTTGAGGTCCTGCTCCAGGTCCACCTGATGCTGCTGCTGCTGCGGCTGGTTAGTAGTTTCCTCACTGCGCTGGTGAAGAAAGCTACTCATCATCGACTGCAGACTGAGGCAGCCGCTGCTGGTGGAGCTGCCACTGCTCCTACCACCCCACCCCTCCCCTGCTGCCATGGCAGCGGAACGCGAGCGCACAGGGCCCACAGTGTCTGAGGATGGACGTTGGCGCAGAAAGGCAGAGACCAACTGACTACATAGGTGGTTTTTATAGTACTTTATTTTGGCCTCCCTCTCAGCAGGTGTGAAAAAGGCCACCATTTTTGAATGGTAGCGAGGGTCCAACAAGGTGGACAGCCAAAAGTCATCCCTCTGTCTGATGGTTATTATTCAGCTGTCGCTACGCAAGCAACCGAGCATGCTATGGGCCATTAGTGCCAAGGAATGCGAGGGACTCCCTGCCTCCATCTCCACAGCATACTGCCACGGTGCGTCTGGGTCCTCTGTCTCCTCCTCCTCCTCTACCAGATGCTCCTGCTCCTCCACTCCTGTCCGCTGAGTGGAAAAACCACCCATTTCACTCAATAATTCCTGAGCACCAATGTCCTCCTCTACCTCCTCCTCTTCTTCCTGTCCTGCCCCCACAGGGGTCATGTGGCGTTGAGATCTGTGCGCCACGTCTACCGCACCCTGACCAGCCATTGTTAACAGCATTTGTTCCAGGACGTGCAACAGAGGAATGACGTCGTTCATCCCATAGTCCTGCCGACTCACGAATAGCGTGGCCTCCTCAAAGGGCCTGAGCAAGCGGCAGGTGTCACGCATGAGCTGCCAATGGCTGACATCTAAGTTACACAGGGGAGTACCTTTATCCGCTTGTAACATCAGGAAATCGGTGATGGCCTTTCGCTGTTCGTAAAGGCGGTCTAACATATGTAGGGTTGAATTCCACCTTGTTGCAACGTCGCAGATCAGGCGATGCTGTGGAATTCCGTTCTGCCGCTGCAGCTCAAGGAGGGTGTGCTTTGCGGTGTAGGAATGGCTGAAATGCATGCAAAGTTTACGTGACATTTTAAGGATGTCTTGCAGTGGGATGGTGGATTTTAGGAACCGCTTGACAACCAGATTGAACACGTGAGCCATGCATGGCGCATGGCACAACCTTCCTTGACGCAGAGCAGACACCATGTTCTTTCCGTTGTCGGTCAACATGGTTCCGATTTTCAGTTTGCGCGGAGACAGCCATCTGTCGATTTCTCTGTTCATTACACTCAGAAGTTCCTCCCCTGTGTGACTACGTTCGCCAAGGCATACCAGGTGCAGCACAGCGTGACACCGTTGCGCCCTGCACATGTGATATGCCGGTCGGGTAATGGGACTTGGCACGGGGGTGGCGGCTGAGGACACGGCGGAAGAAGAGGTGGTAGAGGCGGACATCTTTGCTGGACCAAACACGTGCAAACGTGGAGGCAAAAGCGGCGTGACCTGTCCAAGTTGCTGGTGCGGCTGTGCCGGCACCACGTTCACCCAGTGGGCCGTAAATGACATGTACTGTCCCTGACCGTAGTTACAGCTCCACACGTCGGCGCTGCCGTGCACTTTGGCAGAGACCGACATGCTCAAAGACTGGCCCACCATCTCTTCTACATGTGAATGCAGGGCTGGCACTGCCTTTTTGGCGAAGAAATGCCGGCTTGGCACTCTCCACCGCGGCTCGGCACAAGCCATCATTTCTCGGAAAGGTGCTGAGTCCACCACTTGGAAAGGGAGGGACTGCAGCACCAGCAACTTGGACAGGAGGACGTTCAGCTTCTGCACCGTCGGGTGCGTGCTCGCAAACTGTTGTCTCTTGGAAACGGATTCCAAGAAAGACTGCTGACGGAATCCGTGAAGAGGAGTAGCAGGAGAAGGAGCATCTGAACGAGCGGAAGATGCCAACGAGCGACAACTCCCCTCAGCAGAGGTGTTGGGGCCTTGACTGGCTGATAGAAGGCGATTGACGTCGGGTGACGGAGCAAGTAACGGAGCGGGTGATGGAGCAGGGGCTGGGGCAGGCAAAACCGCCGTATCTTTATCACGGTTTTCCCAGGCCACCGAATGGCGACGCTGCATATGCTGACGCAACGCTGTAGTCCCAACATGGGCCCCCTGGCCACGCTTGACTTTCTGGCCACATAGTCGACATACGGCTACGTTTACTTCCTCGGGCGGCTTGACGAAAAATTGCCACACCACCGAGTAGGAAACTTTGCCCCCGCTACTCCTCACTGGCTGACTGCTACTTCCTCCGTGCACACCGGCACTACTACTGGCCGTGGTGGTAGGCTGCAGTGGAGCTGGTGCTCTACTCCGTGGCCGTTTGCCTCCACTGACACTGCTGCGACCCTGCTGCCTCCTGGGCAACCCACCGACTGTTTTGCTCACTGCCAAGCTGCCACCCTCTTCTTCTGATGATGCGGAAGCAATAGCCTGATGACGACGAGGCTGCCAAGTGCGATCAGCCTCATCATCATCAATTAGGGTCTCCGCGTCACTACTAGCCCCCTCGGCTGCGTGTGGGTCAGGAGACAGACCTGTCTCTAGACCGGCTACCGAGCCACTCTCCTCGCCAGTACTTCTTCGCCTGGCTGCTGAAGAGGCGGATGTCTCCCCCCATTCCTGACCTCCCTCTGTTAGCTCTTCCTCACTGTACAGTGGGGCTGAGCCCACAGCATGCGATACTTAGCTTGGTGAGGGAACACCAAAGGACAGGGGCAGGTCGAGGACACGTGATTTCAGTGGGCTTGCTCCCGGGCCATGCCAACTAACGGTTGTGTCTGACGTACCCACCGACCGTTGGCTGTAGGTGTCAGAGGTGACCTGGGAAGAGGAAGACAACCGAGTCAACCAATCGATGACGGCAGGGTTGTCGGTGGAGACACGACCGCTGGATGACACCGGGAGCACTGGCCTCTGGCTGCGACTAGTGCTGCCTCGACCCCTTCCTCTGCTGCCACGTCTGCTCGCTCCTGAAACATTGCCTCCTCTGCCACTCCTCTGCGTGTTGTCTGACATACTCTTTAATTCAATAAGCACCCCAAACATAAAACAGGATTTAACTCTTTGAACGTACAATAGTGGTTGTGAAGCAGAAAGTAACGATTCTGTGTCCCTGAGTAACGATTCTGTGTCCCTGAGTAACGATTCTGTGTCCCTCAGTAATGATTCTGTGTCCCTCAGTAACAATTCTGTGTCCCTGAGTAACGATTCTGTGTCCCTGAGTAACGATTCTGTGTCCCTGAGTAACAATTCTGTGTCTGTCCCTGAGTAACGATTCTGTGTCCCTGAGTAACAATTCTGTGTCCCTGAGTAACGATTCTGTGTCCCTGAGTAACGATTCTGTGTCCCTGAGTAACAATTCTGTGTCCCTGAGTAACGATTCTGTGTCCCTGAGTAACAATTCTGTGTCTGTCCCTGAGTAACGATTCTGTGTCCCTGAGTAACGATTCTGTGTCCCTGAGTAACAATTCTGTGTCCCTCAGTATCGATTCTGTGTCCCTCAGTAACGATTCTGTGTCCCTGAGTAACAATTCTGTGTCCCTGATTAACGATTCTGTGTCCCTGAGTAACGATTCTGTGTCCCTGAGTAACGATTCTGTGTCCCTGAGTAACAATTCTGTGTCCCTGAGTAACAATTCTGTGTCCCTGAGTAACGATTCTGTGTCCCTGAGTAACAATTCTGTGTCTGTCCCTGAGTAACGATTTTGTGTCCCTGAGTAACGATTCTGTGTCCCTGAGTAACGATTCTGTGTCCCTGAGTAACGATTCTGTGTCCCTCAGTAACGATTCTGTGTCCCTGAGTAACGATTCTGTGTCCCTGAGTAACAATTCTGTGTCTGTCCCTGAGTAACGATTCTGTGTCCCTGAGTAACAATTCTGTGTCCCTGAGTAACAATTCTGTGTCCCTGAGTAACGATTCTGTGTCCCTGAGTAACAATTCTGTGTCCCTGAGTAACGATTCTGTGTCACTGAGTAACGATTCTGTGTCCCTGAGTAACAATTCTGTGTCCCTGAGTAACAATTCTGTGTCACTGAGTAACGATTCTGTGTCCCTGAGTAACAATTCTGTGTCGCTGAGTAACAATTCTGTGTCCCTGAGTAACAATTCTGTGTCCCTGAGTAACAATTCTGTGTCTGTCCCTGAGTAACGATTCTGTGTCCCTGAGTAACAATTCTGTGTCCCTGAGTAACAATTCTGTGTCCCTGAGTAACGATTCTGTGTCCCTGAGTAACGATTCTGTGGCCCTAAAGTCTCTGTGGCCCTAACTCTGTCCCTAATACAGACAGGTCTGTCTCTCTTGAATGACCGGAGGCTAATGAAGAATTCTAAGATGGCCGCGATTAATAGCTCCACCATTACACAGTGCTGGCTGGCTGGCTGCTGATTGGCTAATGCGATCACATGTCATGAATGAATGCATTATGGGTCAGCGCGCCTTGTCTGCGCGCCTTCCCAGAGATCCCCGCTCCGTCGCCACACATGTCGCCGCCATTTTTGGGAAAATTCGATTCGTGCATCCGAAGTTTGCTAATTTTCGGATTCGGCGCGAATCGAATTTTTCCTGATCTTCGAAACGAATTCCACTTCGCCATGTTCGATTTGCTCATCTCTAGTCACAACATAGGGTTTCAATCAGGGGCGGACTGACAACTCATGGTGCCCCCGGGCAATAGGGGATCATGAGGCCCCTGTTTCCTTGCCCAAACTCAAAAAAGCCTATGATGAAGGTACCAGGGGCATCTCATGGGGCCCCCTACTGACCCCGGGCCCTCAGGCAGTGCCCGAGTTTCCAAATGGTCAGTCCGCCCCTGGTTTCAATTCAGATCATCAGCATTGTAATAGCATTACAAATAATAGTGCTTATCCTCTGGCCATTTTTCCTAATCTTCGAAACGAATTCTACTTCGTCATGTTCGATTCGCTCATCTCTAGCTATAACTTTTACACAAAGCAATCAATATAAACTTATTGGGATTTTTTTAACCAAAAACATGTAGCAGAATACATTTTGGCCTAAATTTATAACGAAATTTGAGATTTTTGGATTTTTTTTGACGGAAATGAAAAAATATTAGTTTTTTTTCAAAATTTTGGGTTTTTTTTGTTTATAGCGCAAAAAATAAAAAGCGGACAGGTGATCAAAGACCACCAAAAGAAATCTCTATTTGTGTGAAAGAAAGGACATAAATTTTGTTTGGGTGCAGCTTTGCATGACCGCGCAATTGTCAGTTAAACTAGTGTAGTGCTGTATAGCAAAAAATGGGATAAATTACAATATCTATACCATAGTTTGTAGACGCTATAACTTTCGCACAAAGCAATCAATATACACTTATTGGGATTTTTTTTTACCAAAAACATGTAGCAGAATACTTTTTGGCCTAAATTTTTGACTAACTTTGAGTTTACGATATATTTTTTATAGCTGGAATTAGAAAATATTGTTTGTTTTCAAAATTTTCATTTTTTTTTGTTTATAGCGCAAAAAATAAAAAGTGTACAGGTGATCAAATACCACCAAAAGAAAGCTCTATTTGTGTGAAAAAAAGGATGTAAATTTCATTTATGTACAGCACTGCATGACCACTGGGATTTTTTTTTACCAAAAACATGTAGCTGAATACATTTTGGCTTAAATTTATGACTAACTTTGAGTTTATGATATATTTTTAATAGCTGAAAGTAGAAAATATCATTTTTTTTCAAAATTTTCATATGTTTTTTGTTTGTAGCGCAAAAAAAATAAAAAGCGCACAGGTAATCAAATACCACCAAAAGAAAGCTCTATTTGTGTGAAAAAAAGGACGTAAATTTCGTTTGGGTACAGAATTGCATGACCGCGCAATTATCAGTTGAATTAGTGCAGCGCCAAACAGCAAAAAAAGGCCTGGTCATTAAGGGGGGTAAATCCTCAGGAGCTCAAGTGGTTAAAGAGAGATCTGTTGATTTTATGGTTAGAGTCAAAAATATATGTGTGCTTTTCTATAATAAAGCTTTATGATTCATTAATGGTATGTTTGGGAATGAACAGTGCCTAGTTTGTTTCCGTATTTCCTATACACCACATGTTATATTTTAGGGCAAAGTATCGCACCATTGGTATGACATTGATTGGGTATAGAACAAATGAGAAAACATTAAAAATCAGATGAGGTATGCACAGGTCATCGTGCATTCCCAGCATGCTCCAGCTGTGCTGGAATGACAGACTATAGTGCATGTACAGAATGACCTTATTCCTGGCTGGCCAATCAAGAGGCTTGAAACCAGGAACCCATAATTAGCTGGGGAGAAGATGGACTCAGGCAGCATGTCCAAGGATCGAGCCCGCAGGTGTGCCACCATAGGAAGCAGCTTGGTACTCCAGAAGAGGAGGATCATGGCCTCTCTGTGCAATTGTACTGCACAGATCAGGTAAGCATAACATGTTAAATATAAAAGAAAAAAAAATAGACTTAGCAATTACTTTTAACCTCCTGCTAGTGATCCTGCCATGCAGGTATATGTTTTGGCACTTCCTTTTATAGGGTGACAATGCATTGTTTCCATCTCATAATTGTACTCCTTAGTCACCCTTTTACTTGGGCATGCAATGAAGACTACGAGTGGCTATTTCAACAAATGATGCACAAACGTAGTCCGCTGTTATCCTGCAAAATATCATGCAGCCATTACTAGAGCACATGCATTTAGGCAGGGGTCAGCTGCAAAGAGGATACAGGAGAACAGCTACACTGAGGTGGAAAGTATGAAAAAAATGAAAACAAACAATTTATATTTTAAAAAAGACATTTATTTATGATACACAGTTCATAAGCAAGTAGACTCTTAAGGTGTCCACACATGCAATCAATCCTTTGATGCAGCAAGCAAAAATAATCAAATTAAATAGAAATCTTTAACTGCAGGCCTTCCAGTAAATTTATTGAATGAGCTTTTGATCAACAGATTTTTACTCTAGCAAATTGATTGGCTGTGGTAGAATTTTATCATTTTCTTTATGACCGAAAAAATGAATATCTGAGTTTGTATCAGACAATCTATCCTAATACAAATTGATTACCAAATTAATAAGTGTTTGGCCATCTTTAGACAGTTCTACAAATTAAACACACCTAATGTTTCTCATCTTCAACTGTAAGTAATATTTTTCATTCCTTTTAATAATTTAAAAAACCTTCAAAGCTCATTTGCCCTTTATACAATGTAATGCCAATATTTTACATGTGGTCTTACAAGTAATTTAAGCAAAACTATATTGGAATTACATGTTTTGTATATCGCATTTTTACATCCAAAGATCATATTTGCTTTTGCAGCTGATAAATGGCATTGCACTGTCATATGAAGTTTTGCTCCAGGGCACACATATATGGAGTTTCTGTTTCTAACATTAACATAGCAGCATTTGTTCCCTTCAATCCGTAACCTAGATTTCGTAGCTGTTGATTCTGTTGTTATTTTTCAACTTACTTTAGTAGTCCAAGCTGTTCAGCAAAAGTGGCAGTTAAGGCAAACATTGTACTACAGACAGGAACAAAAAAAACAAACAAAATACCCCCCCCCAGATGAAAAAAAAAATGGGCAGACTCAATGGACCACTCGGTCTTTTTTCTGCTATCACTTTTCTATGCTTCTATTTTTCATATAAATCTACTAGTCCACATAACATCACCCTTTCTAGACACTGCTACTGTCTAAGGTTGTCTCCATCGCTCCTCCATAGATAGAAGGGCCACCCTAATACTAGAAGTGTATTACTGGCTAGATCAAACGGTGAATGCAGCCACCACATCTAAGGATTGGTAAGATGCCATATACAGTATGTTTGGGGAGTTTAATACCACGTTAATGTATAGATGTGTATGTTATTACCATGGCATAGGTGCATAACCTTACAATTTTCAACAATGAATGTCAAGTGCCATTTCACTGCTCATGTTGCCATTTTGTTAAGATGCAATAATTTTGCATAAAAAGACTTTCTTGTGCCTCATCCATTAATGCAAACAAAAACAGATAAAAGATGGAAAACCAGAACCTGCTTATCTCAATGTAGGACTATATCACCACAGCAAAAGAGATCATAGCAAAATTCCATAAAATATGTTTTTTTAAGTTACAAATCCATTAGAACATGTTAATACCACAGAAAACTCCCCATACATCCTTTGGGCAAAAAACCCCTCATCAATAATAAATATGTCTGAAAATTAGCTCAATCACATGTAGAAGTGGGATGGTAAGAGACCAATATAGATATATTCTATTCTTCCAGTGTATAAAGGTCAACACCTTTTATCAGTATCTGGCTTCCTCAGTCCTAAGGCAGACACAGAGGCTTTAGGGACCTGAACACCCACCCGAATACTATAACACCTGTACACTCTACCTGTTGTTTGGCATTGTTGCAGAGGCTCCTTGCCTTTTGGCTCCTGTCTTTGGCGTGCATGCACGGCAGAGGTGTAAGGGGCCCTTCCCCTTGGCGGTGTGAGTGTTTGGCGTGGCAGTCAGAGACAGAATTGCACTATCAGGAGGGGGGGTAGGACTAGATAGGACAATAACAAGCTAGTTACAATCTCAAATTAACCGGCAATCATCAACATTATTATTATTATTACATCGAGTTTATATAGCGCCAAAGGGTTTGCTCAGCGCTGTACAATAGAGGGGGGGACAATACATGAAACAGTACAGCAACAACAAACAGCACACGAGGGGTTAGAGGGCCCTACTCTTTCAAGCTTACATTATCATATACAAAAACATATAAATGTATGTGCATGCTTACACAGTCTGATCTGTATGGTAGGGCACTCAGAAAACGGTATAATTTGTGGACACAAAAGCTTCGGGGGCCCAAACACCCACCCAAAGGGGAGAGGAAGGAAGGAGGACACAAATCTAAGTATCTAAATACAAAGGAGTGTATAGCAAAGTGAGCTATAATACTACAAGAGGGCACTAAGGAACATAAAACATAGATATACAAGCCACCTACTGGACAAGATGTTACCATATGTATCTGGTGGTCAAGAGATGAACCAGACCCAGGAACACGGAGGCCATAATATATCCAATGTATGTAGTATTATAAATCAGTGGGCCTACAACAAACAAAGTAACACTGAATATCTGAAATAATTAAATAATTTCTCAAAGACCCATTACAGGTAAGAGACAAATTGCATACACAGTAACGTCCAATCCACAAAAGGATCAAATAATGGCCTTCCTATTAGATGTATACCAGTACCAGACCATCTAAAAAAGGAAATAAAAATAAATCTAAAGAGTAACCTCAATCATGGATAGTAGAGGGCAGACCCAATGGTTCCCATAAATCAAAAGCACCAGTGAAAAAAGACACGCCAGTATGGACCCCCCACTTCCGATAGTGCATTCCTGTCTCTGAATACCACGCCAAACACCCACACCGTCAAAGGGAAGGGCCTCTTATACCCCCACCATGCATGTCCTTCAAACGCCAGAGCCAAAAGGCATGCTCGGTGATGATATCATCACATGAGGTGTGTCCCAATGCCATGAATGTGCATTGTGTACAACTGTGGCCATGCTGTCTCTGTGACAGCCTCTGCAACAATGCCAAACAACAGATATAGTGTACAGGTGTTATAGTGTTTGGATGGGTGTTAAGGTCCTCTGTGTCTGTCTTAGGACTGAGGAAGCCAGATGCTGGTGAAATGCGCTGACCTTTATGCTCTGGAAGAATAGAATATATCTATATTGGTCTCTTACCATCCCACTTCTACATGTGATTGAGCTAATTTCCAAAGCTATTTAGTATTAATGAGGAGGGGTTTGCCCGCGGGATGTATGGGGAGCTTTCTGTGGTTTTAATATGTTTTTTATATGGATTTATACAATAAAAACTCTTTTTATAGAATTTTCCTATTATCTCTTATGCTGTGGTAATATAGTCCTACTTTGAGATAAGCTGGTTATGGTTTACAAACTTTTATCTGTTTATCTGTCATCAGTAAAAAAACAATTTTGCTTTATATTTATCCCCAAGAATATTGATAAATAGATTGAAAAGAACTGGTCCATTTTTGTTCCTGTGGTATCCTCTGGCTATCTTTGGCCAATTTTGAATATATTAGAAAGACAATTATTCTTTGTCTTTGAAGCAGTTTCTCATCTATATACCAACATTCTCCCTGTTTTGAAAATCCAAAGGTAAGCTTACCTCCTCAGATACAGAAGAGGAAGCTTGTTTTTTTTCAGACTTCACACAGAATTAGAAGATTCCCCTCAGGAACAGAACCTGGGCACATTCACTTATCCCTAGTTAACACATTCTAATTACAAACCTTGCTTTCACTTAGCAAGCCTTGTTTGCAGTGACAAAATTGTACACCAGTATCAGAGACACAGCCACCACAGGTGCACTATAATTATAGGTCTTGATTGAAGTTCACTAGATTTATTCAGATCATTTGAATCATTTTAAAAGTATTCACTGGTGGAAGGTATAATTGTCAGGGGTGTTTCTTAATACCACTTGAGGTCAACCTTTACGTTTTTCCACCTCAATTGCAGGCTTAAATATATACAGTATGCCTTTGTGTTTTGTGTCTGCAAAGCCCTGTAGAAACAGATACATGCAGTCCATGTGGTTATATAAAGCATCACCAGATCAGTTTCATCACTGTGTAAGTAATCTCAAAGCATTACGGAGAAATCAAAATATGGTAATATATTTGTATAATAGTGATACAATTGAGCTTTTACTGAAATATACAGTAAGATGATTGTTTGATAGGGAAGGGAAGTTTGGTATTTCTGTATTTACATCTGGTTAATATACTGTAAGTTCTCTTATTTTAAAACAAAGTTAGAGCACATGATTATAAAGCTCTTAATGTAATTAAAAAATTCTTATTAGAGGTAACGTTGGAGCTGTCCAATTTTAATAAGAGCAGACAGTCTGATGTCTTGTAACCTTATAAAGACAATTGTTTAAGAATTTCTCTTTGACCTGTATCAACATATTTTCTATAATGAGTGATTTATTCAGTTTGTGTTATTATTTTTTTGTCTGAATTAATGCTGTAGAAGTGCATAAATTGGAGCATGTCGCACTGGCAATTTAAATAACATTTTGAAATGAGTGAGTAATGCATTGTCATTGTTACAACTGAATATTTAAACTTGGCTCTGTAGTTTCTGAAATGCTTCTTGCCTTATTCAAGGGTAATGTTTTAACCACTTAATAATGTCAACAGGGGGAATGGACTGTCAATTCAGAATTCAAAGGATGATTTTCTGAAATGAATATCAGTGGGATTCTGCCATTTGACTACTAAGTATGGATAACTTTGCTACCAGAACCTTTTGGCGTTTAGATTTATTTGCTACAGGACAAATTAACCAAATTGTTTAGTGAAAAAAATTATCTAATATATATATAATATATTTTATATATATATATATGTGTGTGTGTGTTATAAAAAAGTGTGGAAACTTTTTGAAGAACCCGTGTGTGTGTGTATATATATATATAACATTTTTTTCATTTTTTAAAGGAAAAACTATGGTCACAACTAGAGATGAGCGAATTATTCAAAAATTCGATTCGGCTGATTCGGCGAATTCGCGGAATAAATTCGATTCGAGTCGAATATATTCGCTGCGAATTTAACTTATAAAAAGGGTGTTTCTAGGCTTCAGAGAGCCTTTATATTAGTGCAGAACACTGTACCTTTAATTTAAATGCCCTTGGAGTCTGCTGGGGAAGAGAAATAATACTGTCAGTCAGTATGACATGCAGATGAGTGCCGTCGATCTTAGAATCACCGCACACTTCACTCATTTGGGCAGTCACGGGGCCAAAACCAGAGTGTGGAGCCACAGTGTGGCGGTGGAGGCAGCAGCAATGGGAGGCCATACAGCACCCTATGAAAAAATGGAACCCACCAGCAGTGTGAGGAGACCTGAAAGTGGCACATGGCAGAGTGTGGCGATGGAGACAGCAGCAATGGGAGGCCGTACAGGGACCCATGACACACTCTGGACCTGGCAGCAGCATGAGGAGGCGGTACAGGGGCCCATGACAGATTACGGGCCTGGCAGCAGCATGAGGAGTCGGTACGGGGGCCCATGGCAGATTACGGGCCTGGCAGCAGCAATGGGAGGTCATACAGCACCCTATGACAAAATAGGAACCCACCAGCAGTGTGAGGAGACCTGAAAGTGGCACATGGCAGAGTGTGGCGATGGAGACAGCAGCAATGGGAGGCCGTACAGGGACCCATGACACACTCTGGACCTGGCAGCAGCATGAGGAGGTGGTACAGGGGCCCATGACAGATTACGGGCCTGGCAGCAGCATGAGGAGTCGGTACGGGGCCCATGGCAGATTACGGGCCTGGCAGCAGCAATGGGAGGCCGTACAGGGACCCATGACACACTCTGGACCTGGCAGCAGCATGAGGAGGCGGTACAGGGGCCCATGACAGATTACGGGCCTGGCAGCAGCATGAGGAGTCGGTATGGGGGCCCATGGCAGATTACGGGCCTGGCAGCAGCAATGGGAGGCCGTACAGGGACCCATGACACACTCTGGACCTGGCAGCAGCATGAGGAGGCGGTACAGGGGCCCATGACAGATTACGAGCCTGGCAGCAGCATGAGGAGTCGGTACGGGGGTCCATGGCAGATTACGGGCCTGGCAGCAGCAATGGGAGGCCCGTAATCTGCCAGCACCCTATGACAAAATGGAACCCACCAGCAGTGTGAGGAGACCTGAAAGTGGCACATGGCAGAGTGTGGCGATGGAGACAGCAGCAATGGGAGGCCGTACAGGGACCCATGACACACTCTGGACCTGGCAGCAGCAAGAGGAGGCGGTACAGAGACCCATGGCAGAGTGGCGAAGCGTAAGCAGCTTAAATTGAAGGCCATACAGAGGCCTATGTTAAAAATAATAACATGTTTGGGGCATGATTCATGGCGGATTTATAGTCGACATACGGCTACGTTTACTTCCTCGGGCGGCTTGACGAAAAATTGCCACACCGCCGAGTAGGAAACTTTGCCCCCGCTACTCCTCACTGGCTGACTGCTACTTCCTCCGTGCACACTGGCACCACTACTGGCCGTGGTGGTAGGCTGCAGTGGAGCTGGTGCTCTACTCCGTGGCCGTTTGCCTCCACTGACACTGCTGCGACCCTGCTGCCTCCTGGGCAACCCACCGACTGTTTTGCTCGCTGCCAAGCTGCCACCCTCTTCTCCTGATGATGCGGAAGCAATAGCCTGATGACGACGAGGCTGCCAAGTGCGATCAGCCTCATCATCATCAATTAGGGTCTCCGCCTCACTACTAGCCCCCTCGGCTGCGTGTGGGTCAGGAGACAGACCTGTCTCTACACCGGCTACCGAGCCACTCTCCTCGCCACTACTTCTTCGCCTGGCTGCTGAAGAGGCGGATGTCTCCTCCCGTTCCTGACCGCCCTCTGTTAGCTCTTCCTCACTGTACAGTGGGGCTGAGCCCACAGCATGCGATACTTCGCTTGGTGAGGGAACACCAAAGGACAGGGGCAGGTAGAGGACACGTGATTTCAGTGGGCTTGCTCCCGGGCCATGCCAACTAACGGTTGTGTCTGACGTACCCACCGACCGTTGGCTGTAGGTGTCAGAGGTGACCTGGGAAGAGGAAGACGACCGAGCCAACCAATCGATGACGGCAGGGTTGTCGGTGGAGACACGACCGCTGGATGACACCGGGAGCACTGGCCTCTGGCTGCGACTAGTGCTGCCTCGACCCCTTCCTCTGCTGCCACGTCTGCTCGCTCCTGAAACATTGCCTCCTCTGCCACTCCTCTGCGTGTTGTCTGACATACTCTTTAATTCAACGATTCTGTGTCCCTGAGTAACGATTCTGTGTCCCTGAGTAACAATTCTGTGTCCCTGAGTAACGATTCTGTGTCCCTGAGTAACAATTCTGTGTCCCTGAGTAACGATTCTGTGTCCCTGAGTAACGATTCTGTGTCCCTGAGTAGCGATTCTGTGTCCCTGAGTAACGATTCTGTGTCCCTCAGTAACAATTCTGTGTCCCTGAGTAACAATTCTGTGTCCCTGAGTAACGATTCTGTGTCCCTGAGTAACGATTCTGTGTCCCCCAGTAACAATTCTGTGTCCCTGAGTAACGATTCTGTGTCCCTGAGTAACGATTCTGTGTCCCTCAGTAACAATTCTGTGTCCCTGAGTAACAATTCTGTGTCCCTGAGTAACAATTCTGTGTTCCTGAGTAACGATTCTGTGTCCCTCAGTAACAATTCTGTGTCCCTGAGTAACGATTCTGTGTCCCTGAGTAACAATTATGTGTCCCTGAGTAACAATTCTGTGTCTGTCTCTGAGTAACAATTCTGTGTCCCTGAGTAACAATTCTGTGTCCCTGAGTAACGATTCTGTGTCCCTCAGTAACAATTCTGTGTCCCTGAGTAACAATTCTGTGTCCCTGAGTAACAATTCTGTGTCTGTCCCTGAGTAACAATTCTGTGTCCCTGAGTAACAATTCTGTGTCCCTGAGTAACGATTCTGTGTCCCTGAGTAACAATTCTGTGTCCCTCAGTAACGATTCTGTGTCCCTCAGTAACAATTCTGTGTCCCTAAGTAACGATTCTGTGTCCCCAAGTAAATATTCTGTGGCCCTAAAGTCTCTGTGGCCCTAACTCTGTCCCTAATACACAGAGGTCTGTCTCTCTTGAATGACCGGAGGCTAATGGAGAATTGTAAGATGGCCGCAATTTATAGCTCCAACATTACACAGTGCTGGCTGGCTGGCTGCTGATTGGCTAATGCGATCACATGTCATGAATGAATGCATTATGGGTCAGCGCGCCTTGTCTGCGCGCCTTCCCAGAGATCCCCGCTCCGTCGCCACACATGTCGCCGCCATTTTTGGGAAAATTCGATTCGTGCATCCGAAGTTTGCTAATTTTCGGATTCGGCGCGAATCGAATTTTTCCTGATCTTCGAAACGAATTCCACTTCGCCATGTTCGATTCGCTCATCTCTAGTCACAACATAGGGTTTCAATCAGGGGCGGACTGACAACTCATGGTGCCCCCGGGCAATAGGGGATCATGAGGCCCCTGTTTCCTTGCCCAAACTCAAAAAAGCCTATGATGAAGGTACCAGGGGCATCTCATGGGGCCCCCTACTGACCCCGGGCCCTCAGGCAGTGCCCGAGTTTCCAAATGGTCAGTCCGCCCCTGGTTTCAATTCAGATCATCAGCATTGTAATAGCATTACAAATAATAGTGCTTATCCTCTGGCCATCTCTGCACAACTTCCTGGATTTCCTGTATGCTTTGCAGTGCTTCTTATCTGCTGTTTACTTTCAGTCCCTATGGACTACATATCCCATGTTACCTTGTTGTCTACAAGTAGCTATTTCTGTTTTCACTTTGTCTTCCAAAAATGTCTCCTCTCAGTATCTCTGTATTTCAGAGGGTAGCTCTGTGAATTATGTGACAACCCAATGTCAACAAGGCATAGTGAACAGTCACAAAATTCTAGGAAATAAATATGTGGAATTCTTCACAAAGTACATTTTCAAGTGTCAAGATTGTTCAGATTTAGTAGGCTAGAAAAGCTAAACATGTGGAAATGAATATATGATTTTATATTTTGACCATAGATAAGTTTTAAATTTTGTAGCAGGGGAATGTACAGGTAAGATGTGTAAAGCCACCACACATGCCAAACACTCTTCCAGACACCAGAAGTTTAGAAGATCCAAGCTTTAGGTTGGTGTTTCTTCAAGGACATTTTTGGGGGAGGTCTCATCTTGAAGTACACACTCAGTGCCTTTTGTCAGTATCTGCATAGCAAGGGCCATTACATGCTGTGCTGTGTTGGTTGTTCCAAGGGAGAGGGTGTTTTTATTAACATGCTTCATGTGAGTATGACTCAAAAAATATAAGTGAACTGAAAACCACAGAAGGTCTTACCTGCAGCAAGATGTTGCTGGAAGACACTCTCATGACTTGTCAGCTAGGGGTTACTCCTTGGAAACACCGGTTATGCACCACTATCAGATGACACAAATCTCCTCTTGGCATTTACAGAAGTTCAATAGGACAGCTCCTTGAACAAGATGCCCAAAAGCAATAGTGATCACCATAAACTAGAAATCGGGAATATGGTCTAGCTCACTGCAGATAATGAGATATACCTGGTCAACATTACCACTGTCCTTCAAGGCAACAATGAAGAAACTGATGACATAAAATTTTTTATTGCAAGCCAGACTGCAGGAGGTAAAAATTAGAGTGGTAATTTTGTTTAATGTGTTACTAAACCTAGGACCCTGCATTCACTATATCTGGTCTCGCACAGTACACAGAATATGAAAGTGCAATTATTTTAGTAAATATAAACTGCTAAATACCTTTTCTTATCAGCAGGAGTTTTGTTTCTGCTCTAGAAGGATACAGAACCCCTGACCTCTATCTGGACAGTGTTGATTGGCCCTGTGCTGATCACATGCACTCTCCCAAGAGAAAAAAAAACCTCTCTAGCAATACACAATAAACTGAAAATGTGCATGTGGCTATGGGTTCAGTCTGTATTATCATGTGGACATTTCAACAAGAGGAGGGGCAAGAGGAGGGGCAGAGAAAATAGGATCAAACAGCCTTTTTACACAATGAGAAGGATTAACCCCATAGGTTCCACAGTGAGTATAACAAGCATGCTTTACTGCATATACAGACTGATTTTACTGTTGTGGGTTTAGTAACACTTTAAGACTTCAAAGTGTATTTCCAAGCTGTCATGTTTGTTATTTGCTCCCATTCACACTACATATCTAATAATAATAAAAAAAAAAATGCAAAAACTACAGGGGGGGGGGGGAGGAAACTCAATTTGCCCTCACTAAAATTATATTAACATATACAATAATACAGATGTTCAGCTTCTAGATTTGTAGCCCTTCGTTAAGACATACAGAGGTTTATTTACTAAAGCTGTTTCACTCAGAATCTCATGCACTTCTGCATTAAAAACCAATGAGCTTACAGGTTTTATTGGCAAAGCTTAACTGAACAATCTTTTGTTAGAAGCTGATTGGCGACCATGCACAGCTGCACAAGATTCTGAGTGCACCAACTTTAGCAAATAAACCCCACAGTGTTCAAATCTAGTTTCCAACTGAAAAAAAAAGACCTGCTGGCACAGTACAGGCAGGGTTAATTAAGGTAAATGTCAACACCTTAACCCCCTCCACCTCTGCATAGTAGAGGAAAACTTCAGGTATGCAGCTATTTTTTTTATGCTATGTGAATAGGATCATGTAGCAAATATAAAGTAGGTGTTATCCAAATGTAAAACCTTTTTACCCCCCCTTTCACCAAACAGAAGTGTAAACAAGGCCTTAAAGAATATGTTCACCTTTGTAAAAAAAAATGCACATCTTTTTGCTCGGAATTTTTTTTTATTTATTAGTTTTTTTAAATTGAAGCCTAGAAAGCATTGCACCTGCAATCAGCAGATCGCAGATGCCATTCAGGAATTTTTCAGACCTGTCTGTATTTCTGTGTGCTTGTACCTCATACAAGCAGACAGATATACACAGACAGGAATCGAGAATGACAGACCATATCGCTTACAAAAGACCACGGTAGTTAATTGAGAACTACAAGTTGATAGACACAAAGGCTGTCAGGACTTGTAGTTTTTCATTCACAGAACTCTGTGAATGATTGATGTGGTCGGATGGACAGAACCCTGCATGTCCACGTCTTTTTTTGAATTGTGACAGCAGACAGCAGAATTGTGACAGAATTGTGACAGTGGTGACAGTTTTTTTCACTATGGTATGGTCAATGGACATGTTTTGGGTTATTTTTATGACATTATTATTAATATTATTATTATACAGTATTTATAAAGCGCCATTAGTTCGGTCAGCGCTGTACATTACAAAGGGGGACAGAACATGTGACAGAACAATACCAATACAATGTGATACACGAGGGGTTCGAGGGCCCTGCTCTTTCGAGCTTACAATCTAGGAGGGAGGGGGTGGTGGCACAGGAGGAGATAGCTGTGGGGGATGGAGTGGTAGGAAGAGTGGAGGAGGTCGGCAAGTTAGCAGGGGGTGGGGTAGGCTTCCCTGAAGAGATGGGTTTTCAGGGTGCGCCTAAAGGAGAGGAGAGTAGGTGATAATCTGATGGGTTGGGGCAGGGAGTTCCAGAGGATGGGTGACACCCTGGAGAAGTCCTGGAGGCGGGCATGGGAGGAGGAGACCAGGGAACTAGAGAGAAGGAGGTCTTGTGAGGAGTGGAGTGTGCGTGCTGGGCGGTACTTGGATATTAGGTCAGTGATGTAGTTCGGGGCAGTATGGTGGACGGCTTTGTACGTCAGCGTTAGGATTTTGAATTTGATCCGTTGCGCAATCGGAAGCCAGTGGAGGGATTGGCAGAGGGGGGTGGTGGAGACAGAGTGGTTGGAAAGGTGAATGAGTCTGGCAGCCGTATTCAGGATCGACTGAAGCGGGAATAGCCAGCGGCGAGGCAGGCCAGTGAGGAGGGAGTTGCAGTAGTCGAGTCGTGATATGATGAGAGATTAGTATTATTATTAGTATTATTATTAGTATTGTATACAATATCTTTATTTGCATTTTGATTTTTCTTCACTTTTATCTTTATCGTGTTTTTACTGTACAGAATTGTTATGATGATATACATATTTTGATTAGCACAGTACTGTTTTTTTATGCTCTATAACCATTTGTATCTAGTGGTGTGCTAGCTGGCTTTCTTTTTAAATTGGTCCTTAAGTGTGATAGTGTGATTCCACTTTTTTTTATTTTAAGGAGATAGGTGAACGCAAAAACCACTGTAGGAGGGGGGTGTAATGAGTGATTGGGAGCTCTACAGTTATTACTACACAGGATTTATATAGTGCCAACAGATTGGCATCGCTTTACAACACAGTACAGTAGACAGACAGTACAGTTACAATACAATTCAATATAGGAGGAATCAGAGGACCCTGCTCATTAAAGCCTACAATCTAAAAGGGAGGGTCAAGAGATACAAAAGGTAATAACTGTGGGAGATGAGCTAATGGAGAAAGTGAAAGTACAGTTGTTAAGTGGAGTTGCCCAGATTACTTTTACTTCAGAGGGGAGAGGCTTTAGATACATTTGGAAACAACTGCACAGACAATAATAATTATCAAACATAGGTTTTAACCTTATCCTACTCTGTCCAAAACTAAAACTTATAAGCAGCTATGTCTGGAAAAAGTGTCCCATGCTTCTTTTATCATGAATATATTAAAATGTTCTGACACAATCAGATTATATTCCATCCCTGGAGGACATCAGGTGATGAAATGCATCAGTGGGGCTTTGATGTGACGTCATCATGCATGCCAGGTCCGAGCTTGCAGCCAGACGAGGCAGAGGGAGATGAACCAGTAATGAAATTGACTGTGCAGTTTAAATGTTGATTATTTGTGCATGAGATAAAGTTTTTTTTATCAAATAAAGTTAAATGATTTTATGCTATAAGTACCCTTGCCTCCTTCTATAACCTGGGTTGTGATGATGAGTGTTTGCTCTGGGACAGGGGCGGACTGACCATTTGGAAACTCGGGCACTGCTCGAGGGTCTGGGGTCAGTAGGGGGCCCCATGAGATGCCCCTGGTACCTTTTCATAGGCTTTTTTGAGTTTGGGAAAGGACACAGGGGCCCCATGATCCTCTATTGCCCAGGGGTCCCATGAGTTGTCAGTCCTCCCCTGCTCTAGGATGAGCACCTGTGGCCTCTCTGAGGAAAGATCCCCCATGCCCCAGTGAAAGCTGCATTTATGTGCTTTTGCTGGTTGTGAGCTATACCAGCCAGTATTTCTGATAAGTTATTTAGCATATTTTAGTGATGGTTCAAGCACTGATGGTGACGCACATTTCTGAAATAGGATGTAGTTTCATCATCATCATCAATTTTAGAGATGTTAAGATGTTTAGTTTGCACGGGACACTTTATGATATTGGAGAATATATAAATTGTGTCAGAACTTTTGAAAATATTTATGATAAAAAAAGCATGAGACACTTTTGTGATTGTTTCTACCCTTTTTTTTCCTTATATTTTTCGTATTTTTGGCACATAACACTTTTTTGATCTTATTGATGTTTACGCAGAATATGTAATATTGTATTTATTAATGTGGTGATTGCATTGTCTTAAAAAACCCACTGCATTTGACGGTGTCCACATTACATAGATAGCTGCTGCATTAGAGAATATTGGTATATAACATTTCTTTCTGTGGCGCAATTCTTAACATTTATCTATTTAACAGAACTATGCATCGCCTAGTGTGGAAGAGGCCTAAATGTGTAATATGCTTGGTTTCCAGGTGATCTCCAATAATATTTGTTCAAATTATTATATGTAAAGCTTATAATTTCTCAGTGATCTTTACATATTTGCCTGTATGTGAGTATTTATTTGTTTACTGATAAATGAATGATTTGAATTTTAATATTCACCATATGTCCTCTTAAACCTTTAATAAAAGTCATCTGAAACTGAAATGTAGCAGCAGAACCCTCTGGGTGAAAGCTCTTTTTTATGAAAACCTTATAAATTATTAAACGTTTTCCCTCCAAGAAGGATAATGCAAAGGACACAACGTTGCTTACCTTTTTTGGTCAATTTCCTGAAGACCAATCTGTATAATTACATAAACACATAGTAAGAATTATAAATGTGCTACATGTGTATGTACAACTTTTGAACAACTTTTTATTAAAAAAGTTCTTAATTATTTCACAAACGACTAATTTCTTGTCAATTATTACATTTTGGAAGTCTATAGGCAGCTTATTAAACCACTCTTTCTTATAAATGGCTGACAGCAGTTATCCTTTTTTTAATTGCAGTTGTGCTAAAGAAGTACATTAATTGTATTCATACAATAGGGTTTTTAAAAATTTAGATTTTCAGAACTGCAAAATAAATGCATATATTCATGTGCAACATAGATATAAACTACAAATACATTACATTTAGTTTGCAAAAGTGATGGGTATCTTAAAAAATGGCTTTTTTCAAAATTCCATACTCTTTTAATGCTTTGTTGCATCTTCTGCAGCTTGTTTGCAACCATTTCCTGTCTACATGCATGCATGAAATAGATGCATGACATTTCTAGGGTGGATTCCTGATGCTTGACAGTGGATCATGCCTGCATAATGTGTGTTGAAATGACCAATTGTAGTCTCCATCAGAAGCCAATTAGAAGCTAGGGTGACAACACAAGAACAGAATTAGTTTTGTCACCCTACAACAAGTTTTTCTTTGCAGCTGAGGATTTTTTCTCCTATGGAAAGTCCCTCACCAGCCATCCACCGGTTTTCTCAGGCTGTCTTGTTCCACTGAAGTGAGTGATATGGGCAGTCGTTTCAACTTACCATAGAGATGAAGGAGGAACTTCCATCCCCAATCATCTCTGTGGTGTATGAAAGTGGAAGTGACAAGGACTTTGTCATTGTGTGCCATAAATAAAAAATGGCAACAACCACCATTTTATTCTCTAGGACCTTTAGTTTCATAAAATATATAATGCTTTGGGGCTCTAAGTAATTTTCTAGTAAATAATTCAGATTTTTATATGTATTTGAGAAGTGTCAGAATTGGCTTGGGTAGCAAGTGGTTAAAACAAGTCTTCATTGATCTCTATAGCTGCAAAGTGCAGACACGGTGGAACAATGTGATTAACGTTCATAGCAGAGGCATTGAAGTCAGTCCTTGTTGGCTTCTCAACAGCTTTAGCCCATCCTGCTCTCCCCCAGCCATGACAGCAGTCCCTGTGCTCAAGGAGCTTTACAATCATAGGTGTCCGTTAATGACAAAGAGAATAGCTGTGATTCAGAGGATCGCAGCTATTCTCTGGTCATTCACAGTTTATGACACTCAGGAGATCAGTGGAGAACATGTTCAGTCCTTCACTGGCGATCTGTGTTCTCCCTCACGATTCTCCAGCCCAGAGTAGGAGAATCGGAGGAACCGAAAACTAAGCAGCGATAATTTACCTCTGCTTGGTAAACTGATCTTTTACTGTAATCTCGCAAGATTATAGTAAAAGCAGCTGTTTTCCAGTGTTTGTAGACCGTTCTCCCTTCGTTTGGAGAACTGATCTACACCACTTCATAAAAGGCATTCACAGGAGAACTGTGTTCTCTGAGAATTCCGGAGAACTGAGCAGCGATCATTTACCGCTGGTTCATAAACGGACACCTAAATTCCCTATCTCACAGACACACACACACACATATATATATATATATATATATATATATATATATATATATATATATAATACCAGGGCCAATTTAGATGAGAGCCACTTAACCCACCATTTCTTTTGAGTGTGAGAGAAAACCAGGATAAGCTCACTGGAGTGCTAACCTGGAGAGCTAACCACCAAGTCTCTGTGCTATCTTAAGCTACGCTAAGCCTTTGTGGCCTGCCTATTACATTGTGGTCTATTTCCTAAAGCTGGGTCACTAAGAATCTTGTACACTTCTGCATAGAATCAATCAACATACAGGTTTTATTGCTAATACTTAATTGAACAAGCTGTATGTTAGAAGCTGATTGGCTACCATGTACAGCTGCATCAGATTCTGAGTGAACCAGCTTTAGGAAATAAACCCCATTGTGTCTTCTGTCTGGTTCCTCTTTGCTTGACCTCACCTCTACCTATTGTTCTGGTGTTTTCTGTCCAGTTGTTGCTTGCCCGTGCCTATATATGAGACTATGTTTCAGTTAATTGAATCTGCACTGACTCTACCTAGCTGCTGTTAGCATTAACATGATCACTTTCATTCATTTGGACTGTACATTTATCCCTCAAAATTTGCTTTAATTATTAGTCCTTATAAAGAGGATGCATTGACCTTGTGTGTAATTTTATGAATAAATCATCCTTTGTGTTTACAACTATTGTTGTATTGGTATTGGTGTTGCCTGTGTTTTTTTTATTAATGTTTGCTATTTGTTTACAGCCATTTGAACGAACTGCACTTATTCTACTTCAGTGTCTTGGTGTCCCCTGTTCAGGGGCGGACTGACAACTCATGGGGCCCCCGGGCAATAGGGGATCATGGGGCCCCTGTGTCCTTGCCCAAACTCAAAAAAGCCTATGAAAAAGGTACCAGGGGCATCTCATGGGGCCCCCTACTGACCCCGGGCCCTCGGGCAGTGCCTGAGTTTCCAAATGGTCAGTCCACCCCTGCCCCTGTTTTCATCTTCAGGTTCAGGTAAACCTTTAGGTAGAAGATGCAAATAAGATTTCCATGTTAACTTTGATCTCCAACTAGGTACTGGTACAGATCCACTATACTAACCGTTTCTTGCTTCACTGCATTTAAACTTGCTATTAACCAAAGGAGCTCAGAATCTTCACACAATTAATTTGGTGAATATTTATTTTAATTATCCAATTATCTGAAAAGAAAACTCATGTTTATTTATTTCATTTGCACATAATTTGATAACTGAAGTGAGTATTTACACAATTTATTAAGTGAACATTCCCCACTGCTTTAGTAAATCAGCCTAAATGTGTAAACGAAGCTGGTTGGAACTAAATGTTATAAATTCCAGATTTTTTTAAATCACCTTCCTACTAGACATGTACATTATGTTTTGTTTAATTTTTCATACATAAGTTTCATTTTCAGAGATTTGGATGTATACAAATCTCCAAATGTACATAGTAATGACTGTCACTGGGCACAATTCACTAAGCGGTATCTTACCGCATCTGAGTATGCTGTAAGATACCGCACAGTATTTTAAAAAAAACATTTGAATTCACTAAAAAATGCTGCTAAAATACAGCATGTGTTATTTTATTAAGTCCTGCGGTATTTTAGTAGTGAAAACCATGCGGTAATGTTTCAGCTGTCAACACTGTTCCCCACTGACAGCTGAATGTAAAAAAAAGAATTGCCAGCAATAACATTTTTTTTTAAACGGCATGGCGTCCTCCCCCTTCATCCATACCAAGCCTTTCGGGTCTGGTATGGGTTTAGAGGGAACCCACACGCCAAACTTTTTAAAAATGGCGTGGGGTCACCCTCAAAATCAATACCAGACCCTTATCTGAGCATGCAGCCTGGCAGGTCAGGGAAGGGGGGGGGGGGGGTGAGCGAGTTCCCCCCTCCTGAACCATATCAAGCCACATGCCCTCTTTATGGGGGGGGTGCTTTGGGGCAAGGGGGCTCCCCCCAAAGCACCTTGTCCCCATGTTGATGGGGACAAGAGCCTCTTCCCCACAAGCCTGACTGGTAGTTATGGAGGTCTGCGGGGGGGGCTTATTGGAATCTGTAAGTCCCCTTTAATAAGGGGGCCCCAAATCCCGGCCCCCACATGTGAATGAGTATGTGGTACATGGTACCGCTAACCATTCACAAAAAAAGTAGTGTAAAAAAAGACAGTCTTTGACAAGTCCTTTAATAAAAAAAATAAATAAAAAATGTCCCCTGAAGTAGATCCAACTTCAATCACGATGCCCGCTGCCACCATGACTCAAAAAAAGAAAAAAAATGCTTAGCTTATGACGCTGGCTCCCGACCATCTGACTGATCCACTGGCCTGACAGTTCTTAAAAATCCAAGGGGCGGGGTCACCCGGTGACATCACCAGTGAGAACCCGTCAGCTTGTGACATCATCTACGCAGCATGCCCCGGTTGAAGATGTCATCAGAGTGGGGTCACACAGGTGATGTCACCAGGTGGCCCTGCCCCTTATATATTTAAGAACTGTCAGGTGGGTGGAGCAGTCCGACAGCGGAAACCAGCGTCATGAGTGGAGCCTTTTTTTTCTTCTTTTTTTGGGTCGGGAACAAGGTGATTTGGGGGGGGAGCCCCTCACCCCAAAGCACCCCCCTATGAGGGCATGTGGCTGGTAAGGTTAAGGAGGGGGGTGCTCGCTCATCCCCTCCCTCTCTTGACCTGCCGGGCTGCATGCTTGGATAAGGGTCTGGTATGGATTTTTATAGGGACCTCATGCCATTTTTTTTTATTTTGGTGTAGGGGCTCCCCTCAAAACCCATACCAAACTCAAAGGGTTGGTATGGATTAGGGGGGACCCCACACCTTTTTAAACTATTTTTTAATTGTCAGCTTTGTTTTTCACATTCAGCTGTCAGTGGGTAACTCCGCTGACAGCTGATGACTCATAGCTTGTTAAGGACAGGGCGGCCACCCACTCCTTAACAACCCATGACAGTTACCAGTACATACCGCATGCCTGCACCCCTACTTAATTACCGCTAACATTAAATTATTTTTTTCCTTTTGTGAATTGTCTTTAAGGTCTTTTTATGTGGTATTTACTGAGTGTTTTTGCTATTTTTGGTAAATACTGCACACTAGCAATAGTGAATTGACATTTTCAGTATCGCATGTGATATGCGGTCATGTGACTGACTTAACTCATAATAATAATAACCGTTAGTGGATTGTGCCCAATGATTCAGAAAAAAGTTATAATGAAATTAATGAATGCATTTGTTTAATTTGGATGATGTCACATGATGCGATAGTAGTTCTGGCTCATGAAGAATTGAAATACATTTTCATATTCACTCTATAATTCGGATTCAGAGAATTAATGGATCCGAATTTTGTTCTATTTGTTAATTTGGATGCATATGACGCCAGTAGATATTGTCCAATTATCTCAGGTCATTTCTCTTGGTGTGTTGGACTAGTGTCCGAAAATATTGAATCCTACTGATTCAAATCCATCAGATTAGACAATATATAGAATATAAAGAAATCTTCCAGAAAAACTGCAAACGAATGACGAAGGTACAAAATTTTTCAAATCCAACCGGACCAACAAATATATGAAATAAATGCTAAAGATTCAAAACCAATTCTGTAAACAAATTGGTTCAACATAACAAATGTGACAAAATAAAATTCTTCTATGAACTGATGCATCCAAACAAAATGAAATTAAAATTTCCGGCATATACATGTCTACTTCCTACTAGTCATTGTACTAAAACAGCCACAGGGAAATTATTTATTCTAAATGGATGCTTAAAAATGTCCTTTTGTTTACTGCTTATGCATGCTCACTACGTGCACAGTGCCTACAATCCCAATGTCATTAGTCAATGAAGATCACAGACTATAGACCGAGGACTAACCAGTGTTTCTCTGTGCCTTGTGATCACTGTGATAGTCAATCACAGAAATTGCAAATGTAAATAATATTACTGTTTACATTTGAAGCCTGCCCCACAGGAGGATCTGTGCAGGGATCTAGGAGATAAGAGAGAGACTGCAGTAGAAGAAGACTATATTTAATGTAGGGGGGCTAAAGTGCCACTAGCCTCTGTTGTTGTGGGATTATTTTTGTGGGAATTTAAAATGTCAGCAACTACCAATGATGAGGGAGGGGTGGGTGATTTTAAATGCCACTGACTTCCCATGTTGTGGGGTTGAGTTTGGGGTGCTGATCACCAATAGTGTGGGGTGGGACATTTTATATTGCTACTGACCACCAAAGTTTGTGAGATTTTCTTGGTGGTTTAAAGTGTTTTGTTTTTTATCTTGACATCTAGCCATTTCCCATGGTGCAAATTCAATGCAATACATATTCATCATCTAGGAAACTTCTCCCCAACAACATTGGAAATATTGCACTTGGCTTCAGTGTGTGACTTAAAGCTAAGCACACCATATCTATGTTTCTTCATTTACAACAAATGGTGGCAAAAACTAAGATCACTGTGGGGGTGTCCACTTTTTCTCAAAAGTGTCAGTTGTGGGTGTGTTTGTAATGTTCTGGCACTTTTATTGCTTAGGTTTAATAACAGAAAGTGAAAGGAAAAGTCAGTTTTCCTTTATATAGAACAGAATATAAAACCCAGTGATTATTAAATACTATGAACATTAATTTTATCTATCCATCTCAAAAAAGTATCTAAAATGGGCATAGTTACACGACAGAGTAATTGTCAATCAGCACTCAAAACTAAAAATGGCCCGCATAGGAAGGGGGTGTCAAAATTATGGTATTGAGGTGGATAAATGGCAATTTATATAATGTTTCTAAACAATTTGCACACATGATTACATTTGCAGACAGCAGTGTCAAATATGGAATAGACCATTCTGCAGTGACCTGTGAATGTGGTCAGATAACTTTCATTGAAGTGTCAGACTCTAACTTGAAAATTAGCTGTTCTTTTTCAAAAGAAAGTATTAAAGTGAACCTACATGCAAATGTTAACAAAGATATGCGTAAAACAGTCTTGATGAGATTGATTAATTATTAATAATTCAAGGACTGAATGACGTTTTATGAGGAAACGCTGCTACAGGCACTATAAAATGCTCTCCAAATGTGTAAAGGCCTAGAAATCAGATGTCTAGGACATGCCATAAGGGGCCAACACTGAAGGAACCTTGGGTGGCATATTACACAGTAGTTATTTCAGACCCCCAGTTACTCTATTTATCTGCAATATTTGCAAAACTGTTAACATACTTTAAAGGGTGACTCTACTTTTGTGAGACAAAATAGTGAACAAAAAATAATAATATAGCATACATAATTGTGACCCAAGTAATAATGTAATTGAATGTTATTAAAATTATCTTTCCTTTTCAAACCTGCAATGTTGTAATATTCTGTAAGAACGCACCCCTGACACGTCCTTTTCCTGTTTGTGTGATTGGCTCTCTGATTTCCCAGAAGTTGGCACTAAGATACAAGTTAGATTTTGGACATCCCCTGCAACAAAAACGTAATTTTTGGTGGGATACTTCCAAAGGGAAATCATGTCTAAGGAGATACAGGCCTTGCCAGTTTCTCATTAGAAGCCTGAAGGTACAGCAGCTGATTGATAATTATAAAGTCACTCTCATACAGATTCACTTTGCACATAGACACAGACAAACAAACAGCCATTTCTTCAGAATAATAAAAGGTAGGAATCTTCACAAAAGTTAAAGATCCTTGCAATGTAAATTGATCAGTGGAATGTTTTTTCTCTCAACAAAAGTGGAGTTCCTCTTTAAGCCTTGGCTCACTCTAGTGCTGCTGCATAAGCATGTGTTTTCAGTGTATTTTTTTTTATTTTATGCATGATTTTGATGAGTTTTCTTGCTTCCTGCATTTTTCTTTTGTAGGAGGCGGATACTGGTTGTTAAATACCAAACCCTGGCATAAATGCACCAAAAACGCATGTACATGTGATTTTCATTCACTTCCATTAAAGTCTATGGGGACAAAAACACACTATGCTACACCAAAAAAAGTACCTGCGCCTTTTCAAAAATTATACTGCACTATGCTGCATTGATATAAATGGACACAATATAGAATATTGTGATTTCTATTGTGGTGCATTGCAGCATGATATGGACAGAGGAGAAATCTCACTAGTGTGAATAGGGCTAATGTCAACCACTGAGTATAGTTCTATTTTACAAAAAGTGGTTATAAGTTGTGTTTTCAAAAGTATTTTTCTTTAAAACAATATCATGGATTTATTTGGAATGCCATTTTATAAATATTTTAACGGCCTCCCACCACCATATAAGGACATGACGGGTGGGCATTGGTTCTCTCGTTCTGGGAGGACGTCAAATGATGTCCTCCCACTCTAACTGCGCATGTGCGCCCCCGGGGGCATGCTGCGTGGCAATCAGTGGTGTACTGTGTCCCTGGGACACAGCGGACCACTGATTACTGTAAAGAGCTGATGACGTAGGCTCTGTCATGTGATCAGCTGTGTCCAATCACAGCTGATCACATGTAAATAGGAAATGTTGGTTATAGGCTGTCCTAGGCTGACAGCTAGTGAGGAGAGGAGGGTCAGTAATCGGCATTCCTCAGAGGGGACATTTAAACTGATCATCAGGGCATTGATGATCAGTGCCCTGATGATCAGTATAGCCCCATCAGTGCCACCTGTCAGTGCCCATCAATGCCACCTGTAAGTGCCCATCATTGCCACATACCAGTGGCCATCAGTGTGCATCAATAGCACATATCAGTGCCTACCAGTGAACTCAATGCCACATATCAGTGCCCATCAGAGCTGCCTTTCAGTGCCATCTGTCAGTGCCAGTCAGTTTCGCCTATTAGTGCCGCCAATCATGCCACCTATCAGTGCCAGACAGTGCCACCTATAAGTGCCTGTCAGTGTCACCTATTAGTGCCCGTCAGTGCCAACTAACAGTTCCTATCAGTGCTGCCTAACAGTTCCAACCAGTGCCGCCTATCAGTGCCGCCTATCAGTGCCGTCAGTGCCATATATGAGTGCTGCCTTTCAGTGCCAATCAGCAATGCCTGTCAATGCCCACATGTGATACCTGTCAACGCCCATCAGTGCCACCTATCAGTGCCTTCACATCAGTGCCACCTATCAGTGTCCATCAGTGCCCATCACTGCAGCCTCATTAGTGGACATCAGTGAAGGAGAAGAATCACTTATTTACAAAATTTTATAACAGAAAGTAAGAAAAAACTTTTTCCCCCAAACTTTCAGTATTTTTTAGTTTTTTTTGCAAAAAAGAAAAAACCCCAGTAGTGATTAAATACCATCAAAAGAAAGCTCTATCTCTCTCAAACAAAGGATAAAAATTTTGTTTGGGAACAGTGTTGCATGACCGCGCAATTTGCATTCAAATGTGACAGCGCTGAAAGCTGAAAATTGGCCTGGACAGGAAGGGAGTAAAAGTGCCCGGTAAGCAAGTGGTTAAAAAATATGTTTGCTATTTAGTACAAGACCTATGACTTAGCTATTCTATTGTTGTATATATGCATTTTTATATTAGTTTTTTTTTCATTGTTATAATTCTGTGCTGCAAATTTACTGAAAACTAAAATAGAAACAGAAGTAAAAACATGTAGCATATGTGTGTGGATGTGTGTGTGTATATACTGTACATAAGCATATACAGTATATTCAGGAACTTGCTCAGTTGGCCATGTGTTATAAGACAATCTGTTTTTTTTCTTTTTTTAAAGACTAACAGGGTGAAACTGATTTTTTTCATTGTACTATACATTGCTGATTGACTGGTCAAAGGAGATCAGAAATTCACAGTCATTTCTATGTGGGTCAGTGCTCCTAGCAATTGTTTCCCACTGTTTTGACAGATTGTACGTGCCAGAAAAAATAGCAATAATCAAGTGATGTACACAGAGAACAACAATGCTGAAATCTTAAATATCTGAAGGCAATTCAGCTGTGCATTCTTCCAATAAGATAAAACATGCATTGTTATATGAAGACAAATATTATAAACTGTGCTGTGCTAGATAATTTATATTAGTGGTATACTTCTTATAGCTATAGGTTTAAAATATTGCAATACAAGATCCATAGATGTATTTCTTCTAAAGCTTTTAGCTGGCTCAAAATAATAATACATCTTCTGCTTAAAGCACCAAGGACACATTTTCAGCTTGTGTCTGGAGAACTCCAGGTTCACTAGCTTTCTCCGTTGGTGTACTTCACTGTAAACTGACTAGTTATCCCCATTGGTTCCTTCTTCAGATCTTACTTAAAGGGACACTGTCACCTTGTCAAAGCAGGTCAAAGTGACAGTGTCTTTTCAAAGACCCCCTGCCCCCTTATATTCACCTTGTCAGCACTCCCTTGCCACACTTTCTGCTGGTCCTGAATTTCTTGGTATGGAGGGGCATGCTACCTCCTCCTCTGTGACAGTGCCTAAAGCCTGCCATAGATGGATTGACTCTTGGCCTGTTCAGCAGGAATTCTCTGAGTTTCAAATAATTTATGGGAAGGCTGGTTGTACTGAAGTCAATCCATCTTTTGATTTTAGTTCAACCAGTCTGTCATATTTTTCATGTGATCACTGCTGGTTGCTATAGCTTCCGGCAATGATCTGCTGGCAGCACACAATAGCTATCAGCACTGAATTTGTTGCTGGCATTCTCAAGCAGTTTTCTTTCCTTCCACCCATGATGGAAAGAAAATTGCTTAATCTATGCACTGCCAACACCAGTAATTTTTAGTGCATGAGTATGGGGAATTTGAAAAGCACATTGCTCTGCATGGCCAAAATATCATGTGCTTCATGCTATACACTGATGAGGGCCAAAAAGTCTGAAACAGCCATAAGTATTTTGCAATAAGTGTGTTGTATAATTATGCTGGGTCTGTACTGTTCAGTCTTCAGTTCCAGATGTACAGTTAGCCTGGTGTGCCAAACAAAATTGCATGGTTCTGTCCATTATAATAAAATCTGGGGTAAATACTAGGAATGAAAATCACGTTTGAGCCTGATATGGGTTTGTGGCAAACCCATCCTGATTGTGGTTCATAGACCATGCAAATGTGACATTTCACTGCCATGGGCAACAAAATATAATGCACTTCCTTGGATTTGAATGTCAGGTGACTTAAAAGGGACAGTAAGGGAAATTTTAGATAAGCTAGTCCCCTCACTGGATCCCCAGCAGCTGTGATTAGTAATGGTAAGCATGTCTGGGGAACACAAAATATGTTGCAAAATGCGAACTTTAATGAGAATCCCATTGAAGTCAATGGCAGGCAAATCTTTAAAAAAAACATTCTGTTAATTTTTGAGGCTAATAGACAAGCAATTGACAAGCAAAGGGCATGGGGAGTTGGACATTGTTAAAGGGGTACATGTACCAGTGAAAAGAAAACAAAAATTAAATGAGTACCATTCAGTGAGAAGAAGCTCCTCCATTTTATGCAATTTTGGGGGTAACAAGGGAAACACCAATTTTACATGCTTTACAGATGCCTTTTAAGCTATAGGTGGGGTTACTGAACAGTACAATGCTCCTGGACAGTATCAATGATACAATATTCTGGCATCACATCACAAAAGTAATACACTTTTTTTTAAATTTTACATTAATCCTTCCCTTATATGTAGCAGCAGCACACATATGTGATTTTTTTTCTAATTTGATAACACATCTTTATTTGGGTAGTTTTGCTTTGGCATTTGTTTTTTTTTTCTAGCAGCAATAGTGCTGAGTGGTTGTAGTAGTAGACAGAATAAAAATCTATCTGAAGTTTTGCACTTCAAAATAAAATAAAGAGAAATTCTTAACTTCATAACAATTGTTAAATGGTGACAAAGCATTTTTAGTAGCACAGTATGTGATTTTTTTTTTGTGCATTTTTGTAGCGTGTTTTTACTTACCTCTTTTATGCATGTTCATGCTTCACATGCTTAAATGCATGTTTTTAAGTCCCTGGGACTAAAAATGCACTATGCTGCACCAAAAGAAGCACCTGCACCTTCTCAAAAATTGCAGCACACCATGATGCTTTGATGCGATATAAGGAATAATATGATTTACATTGTTGTGCATAGCAGCATAATGGCAGACACAGGAAAAACACTAGTATTAAGGGTGTCTATTGTTAACAATTGAGTACAATTCTTCTTTATAAAGAATTACTGGATGAGGTCAATGAGAATGATGGGGTAGAGGGCAGAGAGCTGTCACCAAGACCAAGTTGTAGGACATGAGGCAAAACTACCAGCTCCAGCTATGTGCCCCATCCTGCATTCTTCCCTTTTGTCAGTATATTGACCCAGTAAGATGCAAAGAGGTGTAATGTTCATACTTTCTGGACCAGGTATCTCTAGTTATGTGAACCCTGCCACTGACTGCCTGCTCCAGTGACAACGAGACATTATCATCCACATACTGGTAGAGGTGAGGATGGCTTTCTGGGTGAAAATTGTGCCTGGGGACCTGTCCAAGTAGTAAAGCACAGGCTGCAAATTTGCAAAAGGAGGCAGACTTTTTGAGCTGATATAGGAGCAACTCAATAGACAACAATGTTGCCAAGCTAGCAGTGAGATGCTCAACATAGAGTTGATTTTGTGAATAATTTTTCTTTTGCTGGGAAAGAGATGCTTGCCTGGTCAAAGATGTAGCTGGTGATGACAGGGTGGGGTTAGAAAACTTTGAAAGCAGATGAATCCTCACTGCTTGATGTGTCTTGAGCTATGCCTCTAATTCATGTGCTGCTCCCATGAAATTTGTAGTGAACAGTTTCATGGCTCCCCATATACTGTATATGGTGCCAAAATGGCTGGTAGGTTTAATGCGCTTGATATCCTGTAGGCAGAGGCTGAAAACCACTATAGTGCCATCTGCAGCATATATATGAAAAAAGCCCCAGATTGCTGAGCCCTGCAGAGCATACCTAGGGATCCCAGTGGCCTTAATCCATTCAGCAGTGCAATATGGTGGAATATGACAGCTGCTCCCTCCATTCGTTTACAAATTGCCCCTAATGAAATCTTGCCTTACTGATGTGGTCTCTCATTTTCCTCCTCTACATTTTCAGGTACCCAAGTATTGTCTCTCATCATCCCTACACTCCTCATGGCTTGAGTCTAGTTAGCAGTAAGATATTGCTGCAGGAACATCATTGGCAACTATTCAACCTGCCTGTTGTCTCCTATTTTCTATGCTATGTGCACGCTATTCTTCAACATTTGATAAAATGAATTGTTTCACATTATCCTGCAGCAAGTAACTAATGGTGTGCGCAAGTAATTCAGCCAACTTCCCAATGCAAGCTTGCAGGCCAAGATTACATGTTGAAGAGGAGTAAAAACAGGGCATATGTGCGATGACACTGCTAGTCTGAACCTGAAAAAAGAAGATAGAGAATTATGAATTTTAGTTTATCTGCTCAACCACCGCCTCTACATACCCTGGCTGTATAGCATACCCACTGCAACAAAATAAAGGCAGAGATATCCTGCCTCTCAAAGAAAGGTGCAGGCCACTGCTTAGGCATGTGGATACACAACCTGCTCACCTCCCACTAGATGTACATGAAGAACTATGGCAATAGGTGGGTTGAGAATGTGGTGCTTAGGAGAACTTTGCCTATATCACCAAGAAGTTCACACTGTTGACCCCCACAAAACTAAAAGACTATCAAAATAATAAAAAATGCAGCTGTCGTAAAAAGAAAAAGAAACCAAAACTAAGCTTTGATGACCAACACTAAATCGATAGAACCCTAACCCCTTTTTGTCACATTCTATATTTTAATTTTTTTTCAGAGAATAAAAAAAGTGATACATTGCCCTCCCAAAAATTAGAATGGGTGGACTTGCATCAGCTAAACAACAAAAGAAGTTGCTGCTGACAAAAAGTTAAAATGGACTGTTTATTCAATTCACTGTAAATACAATGAGTGGTACACAAGGTGATGAAATTGTAGTAAAGCCTCAGTGTGTGTTTTTTGTTTCAATAACTTGAGCCTAAGGTTGCTATTTAACATTGTCTTGCAGCTCGCTGGTTTAACACTGCTGTGTCATCTGTTGCCTCCTAATTATTTTAGTAAAACACCAGCCTGTAAAATTCATTACTTTATTTTTAGCCAGTTCTCCCTCATTATGAATGTCTTGCTGCTGACCAGTTGCATTTAGTGTATACATTTTAGCCTGGAGTGACTAGTATTGATGAGTTGAATGTACCTGGTTTTGGTTCTCAACAAGTTTGGTGAACATTAGTAAAGTTCTGGTGCCACATCCAAAAACCATTGACGTCAAAGGTAACCAAATAGTAAAAAATAGCTCTTTTCTAGGCTAATAGGAAAGGGATTGTTAAATAATTGACATGGGATGGGGGGGTTGGCAACTGCCCTGGGGAAAATGTACCAAATCCGAGAGCAGCAAATTTAGTAATGCTTAAAGTGAAACATTAAAAATGCAAAATTCCAATAAATAACATTTCTGGGGTATGCCATGACCCTGCCCATGAAGAAGCGCATCTGTGCAATGTAAACATTCTACTGCATCAAAGCTGACATTTACAAAGAAAAAAAGTGTCTTTAACTGCCTTCTGATCAGCCAGGGTATCACTGTGAGCGGCTAGGGTATCATGTGATCATTATGACCAATCATAGCAATCACATGATAACATGTAACAAAACTGGCATGAATGGTTTTCAGTCATGACAGCTTGCTTACTATTGTGATGTTTTTATTGGCCCACAGTTATCACATGTTCTCGGGACCAATCACAATGCCCTGTACCATGTGATAACTGTGAGCCAATCACAGCATTCCAATAGTTAACAATGAGTGAATGAAAGCTAGGAATGAAAGATAGGAAATGTAAATCTTTTTTTGGAAGGCATGCTGTCTACATAAAACAATAAAATCCCAGTTTTTCAGAATTCTGTAGTATATATTAAGTACAGTATGAAATTTTCCCTTGCAGTCTACAAAATGGTATGATAAAAAAAAATGCAGTTCTTATGTTGAAATACACCGTAACAATCATTAACATTGCCTGCTATGTTTATGTTTGAGGTGAACTGCTATACAACAAGGGACATAAATACTAGTGGTATTTGCAGTTGTTAGACATCAATCAGTTATGACAGATATGGAGAGAAAGTGCCTGTTCTGCAGTGCTACACACACTGGAGAAAAGCAGGTTAAGCTGGGTTGAAGATTTTCATTGTTTTGTTCATTGGCCTTTCATGTTGGTTCAGCGATAAGCATGGTGCTGTAGGTTATAGAACATTGCTAACTGACATAAAGTGAGTGCTTCAAACATTGACTAGATCATAGATGCCTCCTGCTAGCATGGATATACTGGAAATAATTAAAAGATGAAGGGTTGCCAAATACAGGCACTAGTGTTGGGCTCGCTGTGCAAGTCAAATGTAAGTGTTTGGCTATCACACGAATGGTAGGACCAGTAATTGTTCACCAGCTGCACTCCACAATGCACTACGCTCTGAAAGCATTGCACCTGACTACAGCTCTCAGACTTCTGGGAGCCAGAGTTGAGAGTGGAGCCTTTTTTTTTGTTTCTTCTTTGGGGGTGGCAGTGGGGGGCATCGTGATTAACATTGGATCTACTTCGGGGGACATTTTTATTATTTTTGTTTTTAATAAAGGCCTTTTCAAAGACTGTCTTTTGTCATTTTTTACACTACACTTTTTTTTGTGAATGAGTAGAGGTACCATGTACCCCATATTCATTCATGTTGGGGGGGTGAGATCTGGGGGCCCCCTTGTTAAAGGCGGCTTCCGGATTCTAATAAGCCCCCCACCCGCAGATCCCCACAACTACCGGCCACGGTTGTGGAGAAAAGGCCTTTGTCCCCATCAACAGAACCCCACCCCCCATGTTGAGGGCATGTGCCCTGCTATGGTTCAGGAGGGAGGCACTCGCTCATCCCTTCCCCCCTTCCTAACCTGCCACATGCTGGGATAAGGGTCTGGTATGGATTTTAGGGGGGACCCCCACGCTAATTTTAATAAAAAAATTGGTGTGGGGGCTCCCCTCCAAATCCATACCAGACCTGAAGGGCTTGGTATGGATTCGGGGGGACCCCACGCTATTTTGTTTGCAAAATTGTTAATTGTCAGCAATTCTTCATACATTGAGCTTTAAAGCATGTTTTCACTACTAAAATACTGCATGACTTAATAAAATACTTCATGCATGAGGTTGGGCTTGATGTTCGAGTTGAACATAAGTTTGACTCGAACATTGGCCATTTGTGTTCGGTGAGCACATGAACAGTAAGGGCATTTGGTGGGCTGTTCGCTCACCGTGCCCCACAAAGCACTGCGTCCTGACAGTGTATTGTAATTGGACAAAGTAATGCACCTGACCGCAGTCAGGTGCAATGCTTTGGCCAATCACAACGCATTATGACATCACAAGGGGGCATGTGTGACCCCACTCACTTATGACATCATCACAGTATTTAAGAACTGTCAGATTGGCGCAGCTGTCAGACGGCACGAGCAAGTGTCGAGTGCAGAGCATTTTTCTTTCTCTTTTTTGGGTCGGCGGTGGTGGCGGGCATCGTGATTGAAGTTGGATCTACTTTGGGGTACTTTTTTTATTTATTTTTTTAATAAAGGACTTGTCAAAGACTGTATTCTGTCATTTTTTACACTACACTTTTTTTGTAGTGGTACCATGTACCCCATACTCATTCACATATGGTGGGGCCAATATCTGAGGGAGAGTGTGTGATAATTGTGGCATCAGACCCCAGCCCTTCTCACCAACTCATGACTGAAGGACTAGCCAATCTAAAACCATGCTGTCACGTGCGTAATAATGCCACACTCAGCTGCACCCTGCACAAAGATTTTCCAGCTAATGGATCACAATCTATGTACTTGCAGCCTGAGAGCGATTGTTACTGGGTCAGGTTAATTACGCAATTAACCCTTCACACTGCCACCACCTCCTTTTTGTACAGAGAAGGAGGAAACTCGCCAATATTAGCAACACCACTATGATGTTTGAATAATTGTCTGTAAACACACTGTCGCCGCAGGCAGATGTATATAGAGGTTTAAAAACACACAGTAGCGCTCTTCAGAGACAGGGATTTAGTTTGCATTAAAGAGCTTTAGAAACAGTTCAACACTTTGATAATAGGATTTATTACTAATAAGGTCAAAAGGGTGCAATAAAAATATTTACAGACAAAGCTGTAGCCAATATATATATATATATATATATATATATATACAGTCATGGCCGAAATTGTTGGCACCCTTGATATTTTTCCTGAAAATCAAGTATTTCACACAAAAAAGGTATTGCATTAACACATGTTTTGCTATACACATGTTTATTCCCTTTGTATGTATTGGAACAAATATAAAACAGAGGCAGAAAAGCAAATATGACATAATGTCACACAAAACCCCAAAAATGGGCTGGACAAAAGTATTGGCACCCTTAACTTAATATTTGGTTGCACACCCTTTGGAAAACATAACTGAAATCAGTCGCTTCCTATAACCATCAATAAGCTTCTGACACCTCTCACCCGGAATTTTGGACCACTCTTCCTTTGCAAACAGCTCCAGGTCTCTCTTATTGGAAGGACACCTTTTCCCAACAGCAATTTTAAGATCTCTCCACAGGTGTTCAATGGGATTTAGATCTGGGCTCATTGCTGGCCACTTCAGAACTCTCCAGCGCTTCTTTGCCATCCATTTCTGAGTG
The DNA here is from genome assembly GCF_062004578.1 of Staurois parvus. Taxonomy (NCBI): domain Eukaryota; kingdom Metazoa; phylum Chordata; class Amphibia; order Anura; family Ranidae; genus Staurois; species Staurois parvus. The sequence goes on along the minus strand of NW_028318039.1, from coordinate 12,506,674 downwards.
CTTTTTGACGTATGTTTGGGGTCATTGTCCTGCTGGAAGACCCAGGATCTTGGACGCAAACCCAGCTTTCTGACACTGGGCCCTACAGTGCGACCCAAAATCCTTTGGTAATCCTCAGATTTCATGATGCCTTGCACACAGTCAAGGCACCCAGTGCCAGAGGCAGCAAAACAACCCCAAAACATCATTGAACCTCCACCATATTTTACCGTAGGTACTGTGTTTTGTTCTTTGTAGGCCTCATTCCGTTTTCGGTAAACAGTAGAATGATGTGCTTTACCGAAAAGCTCTATCTTGGTCTCATCTGTCCACAAGACGTTTTCCCAGAAGGCTTTTGACTTACTCAAGTACATTTTGGCAAACTGTAGTCTTGCTTTTTTATGTCTCTGTGTCAGCAGTGGGGTCCTCCTGGGTCTCCTGCCATAGCGTTTCATTTCATTTAAATGTCGACGGATAGTTCGCGCTGACACTGATGCTCCCTGAGCCTGCAGGACAGCTTGAATGTCTTTGGAACATGTTTGGGGCTGCTTATCCACCATCCGGACTATTCTGCGTTGCAATCTTTCATCAATTTTCCTCATCCGTCCACGACCAGGGAGATTAGCTACAGTGCCATGGGTTGCAAACTTCTTGATAATGTTGCGCACTGTGGACAAAGGCAAATCTAGTTCTCTGGAGATGGACTTGTAACCTTGAGATTGTTGATATTTTGCCACAATTTTGGTTCTCAGGTCCTCAGACAGTTCTCGTCTCCTCTTTCTGTTGTCCATGCTTAGTGTGGCACAGACAGACACACAATGCAAAGGTTAAGTGAACGTCTCTCCTTTTTATCTGCTTTCAGGTGTGATTTCTATATTGCCCACACCTGTTACTTGCCCCAGGTGAGTTTACAGGAGCATCACATGCTTGTAACATTCTTATTTATCCGCAGTTGTGAAAGGGTGCCAATACTTTTGTCCAGCCCATTTTTGGAGGTTTGTGTGACATTATGTCGAATTTGCTTTCTTTCCTCCCTTTTTTTGTTTTGTCCCAATACACACAAAGGGAATAAACATGTGTATAGCAAAACATGTGTTAATGCAATACGTTTCGTGAGAAATACATGATTTCCTGGAGAAATATCAAGGGTGCCAACAATTTCGGCCATGACTGTATATATATATATATATATACAGAGAGCAATACCACAACAGGGAGATAACAGAAAGAGATTTAGGGAGGTAGAATACTTGCCGTCAGTGTTGGTTTAAGCAGCTTCAAGGGTCCTGAGCAAAAGGGTTCCTTTTCTCCCAAAGTTGGTTCCTGGTGTAAAAAGGGAGATCTCCTCAACTAATGCTCCAAGCATAACAGCCTTTTTCTAGGAACCCAGCTGGGTTTCTCCTTAAAGCAGAGAACCAATCGCCTCATTTGGGGAGGGGTGTTTTAGGATGGGAACTCAGGCTATGACCAAATCCCTCCCAAGTTATACCATGGTAAATAACCTTCCCTAGGCACATGTAGCAGCCTAGCCACTAGTAGATTAATATGCAGAATTATATCCTGAACGTCCAGACATCAAATATGTCATATCTTACTATTTCAGCCAAAACTATATGGCTTTCTTCTCTCCTGTAAACTTTAACTAGGGGTGTAAGATATCAGGCGACTCGCATTAAACTGAGCTATCCAAATATATGCTTTGTTTCATTGTAATTATTTCCTATCTTAAGAAATGAAATTATATGCAAAAGTGGGTTTAAATAGGATGTTTGTTTTACTGTTATCTCGGAATGTCTTCATGCCCAGTAAAAGACTGGTTTATAGCTTTACGATTGCCTCCAAGCAAGATTCTCACAGACATACTGGGCCCGGGTTAATTGGGGTTTATAACCATGAAGCTATCCCGCTGTGCCTCAGCATACATACAGACCACATTCCTGAGGGAGGGGGATTGGAGGGAGAGAGAATGATGCAAGATGGTGGATCTTTAGCAAGATGGATGACCGCGTCTATCTCTGTACGTACAATTGCTACATAGTGAATCTTCCAGATTCTGATAAGCCCCCACCTGCAGACCCCCACAACCATTGGCCATGGTTGGGGGGGGTAGGCCCTTGTCTCCATCAACATGGTTGAAGCATGTGGTCTGGTATGTTTCAGGAGGAGGGGGTTCTCACTTGTCTCCCCCTTTTCTGATCTGCCAGGCTGCATGTTTGGATAAGGGTCTGGTATGGATTTTGGGGGGACCCCCAGCCATTTTTTTTAATTGGTGTGGGGGTTCCCCTCAAAAATCCATACTAGATCCGAAGAACTTGGTATGGAAGGGAGGGGGCCCACACCATTTAAAAAAAATGTTTTAATTGCTGGGCAATTCCACAACTAAAATACCTTATAATGACTTAATAATATAACTCATGCAGTATTTTAGTAGCTGTGCGGTATCTCACCGCATACTCAAATGCGGTAAGATACCACTTAGTGAATTGTCCCTGTTTGAAGTTCACGGTCAAACTTTTTTTAGGTTTGAATGTTCGACTGCGAACCAAACAGGAGGGTATTCGGCCTATCACTATTCATACGTTATTTTAGAAGATTTGTTTTGAGAAATGCTGTGTGGTAATTTACCGCATACTCGGATGCAGTAAAATACTTTTTAGTGAATTGTCCCGGTTCAAAGTTTACGGTCAAACTTTCGTTAGGTTTGAATGTTTCGGCCGTAAACCGAACATTGGGGTGTTCAGTTCATCACTACTGGGCAGAGATAATCAGGGAAGTAGATAATTGGAGGTGTTCTTTGGTTGCAATATCCAATTGCAATGACATCTCATCATTTTAAAGGATTTTATTTAGAACTAGCTATTTTAAATAATGTTTACATATAACCATTTTTGTAAATGATTGCTTGCGTGGTGCTTAAAAGTCTGACATTCTTATTTTGTTTTGGAATTTTTGGATATTACTTCATATTTCCACATGTACTCATTCATGGACTGTAAATTCTTTTTCAAAAGTTATCAGTTGTAGTACATATCATGATGTAGTGATGAAATGATCAGTAAAAATAAAGCCTATAAAGACCTATATGTTTCATTCTTCAGATATACAAGATAGCATATGTTGTTACAGTATGCCACATGCTGAAACTTGTATGTTATGACTTTTTACTCAGATGCTGGCTTGGAGAAAAAAGCAAAAAAGTCTAAACACAAAAGTATTACCAGTACACCATAAAGCAAGTATAAGCATGACAATTATTTTCACCATGGAACAAATCAACATTTTAGGCCCCTTCCTGTTTTAGGTCTATGGCTCTAAGAAGTGTGCTGGATTACACAAATATATAAAAAGAAAAAAAAAGCTCACAATATATTTTTGTTAATTTATTTTTAACAGATGGTGGATGGAAGGAGCGTAATTAACTCTACAACTATTTACATTTCTCAGGTGTTATGAATTTGAACAGGTACCCATAAGCTTAGCCAGATTCTTTTCATGTGCTTCCCCTGTGTTTGGGCTACCCTGACAGTCTATATCTTTTCCTAACTTTCTTATTACTTATTTACTTGTATCCGGCTTAAAAGTACATTTCGTATGTCCAAACCCTGAAATATACCTGACTGCAAGTCAGCCTTACAATTCGGTAACCCACCTGATCCTTTCTGACTTTCAACTGTGACCAGCAAGACAAACCTGGGGTCACAACTTGAAAATTATCCTGCAAACAAATTCATCATTAGGGTACCTGGTGAAGACCAGGTGGTGCTAGAGCCTGCATTAGGAAACTTTCATAGCCTGCTGATAACACAAAGTATACACCTTATCATTACTTTGCACAAATCTAAAACTCTGGGGAACCTCAGCCCATTTTATGTCTGCACTACCATGGTCTGCCCTAAGCCCTTGCTTTGTCTGCACAGAACCATCAGATTCAGTCCAGTATCTATGTATTTTCACTGATCCCTGCTGTCTTAGTTGTTCCCTGTGATGTCTTTATGAACAGTAATAGAGGAGAGATCTTCCAATAGGAACACTAGTTCTGGTGATCTGGGGGGGGGGGGGGCGCTCAACTATTTCCCCTAATTTGCAAGGATCTCCTCTCTGTTTTGGCAATGAAAGTAAAGGTAAAAACGGATTGCAAGAACACATTTTGTTTACCACAATATTCATGGAAAACTGGATATGTTTTATTAGGCTTATTATGAATAAATCACACTAGTTAAAGCCCATTGCAACACCTCCATTAATCTAGTCTGCTTTTCCATTGCCATTATTTCTGCATCAAGCACTGATCTGATCACTGTATGCTTAGAAGTGCAAACACCATCCATCTCGGGGTGAGGGGAGTTACACATTGGCATCCTCACCTTGATATGTCAGAAAACAGGGATTTTTGCTAACTTAGTTGTTCCCTATGATGTCTTTATGAACCTTTTAATTTTTTGCTCAGCCATAGATATCCACTATGCTCCTGTCACTGGGTGTTTCCTATTCAAACAGTTCATAAACTCCCCAAAGAAGAGGACACAACCCTGACTGAAGCAGGAGAAGCCATAAAGGGGAAACAGTAAATGTGATAGAGAGATCTTGCCAACATTTTACAAAAAAATGCCAGGTAGATTATTCAGTCCAATACTGGTCAATGAAATATCACTGATGTTCTAATAACAAAACTAAGTATGAGTTGGAAGTTATTAACATGAAATAAGTCTGTGAAAAAATAAGCAAACTTTACATTTGTTCTTATAATCATGTATCTTCTGTTTTCAAATGGTGATGATACTTGTTTGAAGTACTTTATGAAATCTGATGGCTATTGTCTAATATTTTGTGAGAGCTAACGTTAATAAGCACATAATAAGCTGGTAACAGTATCAAAGCATAATTGCTCATCACACCCCAAATGAACCTTCTATATTATTTAATTTTCAATACACAGTATTAAATGGTTTCATCTTGGTGATTACCTCCACATTATGGTGTGGACAATAATAATAAATCATGGCAGAAATATTATGCATAGGAAATAATGGATGATAAAGCCATTAACAAAATATTCCAACTAATATTAGTGCATTTCAGAACAACATATATTTAGGTAGACGACTGATGTAATCATATCATAAAGAAACAGGAAATTAATAACATTGTGTTCTATATTAAAATATGGTTGCAATGTTTAATTTAAAACTGGAGAGTTACAAATGGAAGTTATCAATTTATGACATATATAACAATGAGCATGACATGATAAATTCTTTAGTCATTTATATTCAAATGCTGATTACACTTACTAACTTTTATATTTTCATAAACTAAGTATGGTGTAGGGATGAGATTAAGGTTCAGTCTGAACCTGGACTATTCCGGCTTTCAAACGAATGCTTGAATTCAGCAGGAGCCAAATGTTGTTTTAAATAAAGGACTTGTCAAAAACTTGTGTGCATTATGACAGATCAAGGCCCTGCCATGATGTAAAAGACAGTCTTATCCAGGTTTTGTAGAGAACAGGCACACAGATGTGCAGGTGTGTGTGCTGGGTTCTTAGGAGAATTAGGATTACATTTCAGGGCTCCACCTTTCCGAGGGGGTCTGTATGTGTGCAATGAGAGGTCTAAAAAGAAGTGCATATCTGCACTGTGCTGTCTGGGACAGAACAGACAGAGGTCCAAGCCTGAGAGACGGAGCAGAAGGGAATTGCATGAAAAGACAGAGAAAGCTGACAGAGGTGCAGCATTTCTGCATGAGCACTGGGACATTGTATTGGATGGTCAGGAGGACCAAGGCATGAGGCCTGAGCAACAGGACAGCTAAAGAAAGCCATGAGGCTGATCATTTTTTCTGTTTGTATTGACGTTGGAAAGCCCTGCATGGGAATATGATTGTTGTGAAGATTTTCTTTCTGTTTCAATAAAAGTGGGCGGAAAAGCCCTAATAAGGCATACTGTATGTGTCATGGATGGAACTCACTGTGAAGCACTATCAATGAGCTAAACACCCAATTATCCACAGTATTTATTTACAACTTACTTTTTTTGTGAATTAGTATATGTACAAGAGTGGGCAGATTTCTGGGTGCCTTTTTAATCTTACAAGGGTGTTTCCATATTTTGATAAGTCCTCCTGCACCACCATAACCACTAAGCCAGGGTTGTGGGAAAAGGCTCTTTTCCTCATCATCATTCCTCCCCCTCCCCTTCCCCATGTGGCCTGGTATGGTTCAGGCAGCTGCTCTCCCTATTTCCTTGCCTACAGTATTGCAAGCTCAAATTAACTGTCTGGTATGGATTAAGAAGGGACTCAACACCATTTTTTTGGCATAGGGTTTCTACTTCAAATCCTTACCAGATCCGAAGGGCTCTGTGTTTTGTTTATTTTTGGTGGGGGGGGGCATGTCATTTTAAGATTAAAGTGATGTACAGCAGAAGTTACAAATAAAAAAAGCAGTTAATTCACTTTTCCCTTGATGAGGGTCTGGTATGTATTTTGAGGGTTTCCTTTTGTATTATGTTCAAAATAATGATTTTTATTGAGCCAAGTTCTGGATAATATTTTTGGTGAAAATGAGGGAGAGGACACAGAGGAGCATAGTGATTTGGATGAGCAGGTTTCTGAGGAGGAAGACAATGTGGAGTATCATCCAGGAGACACAGACACATCTGATGAGTCTGATGAGGAGGCCACCGGTGCTGAAGCTGCTCCCGCTGAAATATTCAAGTCCAAAAATGATAAGATCTGTTGGAGCTCAGTACCTCCAGATGTACATGGCAGGGCAGCTGCTGCAAATGTCATCAAAATGACCCCTGGAATCACAAGGTTTGCTGTGATGAGAGTCAGTGACATCAAGACATGTTTTGAGCTATTTATGCCATTGTCACTAAAAAGAGTCATAATTGCTATGACAAACCTGAAGGAAAAAAAGTCCATGGCAGCATGTGGAAAGACATTGATGAGGAATACCTGGATGCCTATATTGGTGTTCTTCTTCTTGCTGGAGTGTACAGATCCTGCAATGAGGCCACTGATAGTCTGTGGGATGAATCGACAGGTAGAAATATTTTCCGGGCAACAATGTCACTTCAGACCTTTCAAATGATATCAAGAGTCCTCAGATTTGACAACAAAGATACAAGAGCAAGATCTGACAAGCTTGCCCCCATCAGGGATGTCTGGGAGAGATGGGTGCAGCTCCTTCCACTGATGTTCAACCCTGGGCCAGAGGTGACAGTGGATGAACGTCTTGTCCCTTTCCGAGGAAAATGCCCCTTCCGGCAATACATACCCAGTAAGCCAGGGAAGTACGGCATAAAAATCTGGGCAGCCTGTGATGCAAAACCAGCTATGCCTGGAATCTACAGATTTACACAGGCAAAGCTGCAAGTGGCATCCCTGAGAAAAACCAAGGAAAACGTGTGGTCCTCGATATGACTACTGGACTGCAGGGTCACAATATCACTTGTGACAATTTTTTTTTACCAGCTATGACCTTGGACAAGAACTTCTCAGGAGGAAACTTACCATGGTGGGCAAAGTGAAAAAAAAAAAATAAACCTGAGCTGCCTGCTGAAATCTTGCAGGTGAAGGACAGGGCTGCACTGTCCACAAAGTTTGCTTTTACAGATACCACCACTGTTGTCTCATATTGTCCAAAAAAAAAAACGGAATGTGATACTTATGTCTAGTCTTCACAAAGATGCAGCTGTGTCATCAGGAAGTGACAAAAAGCCCACAATTATCCTCGACTATAACAAAAACAAAGGAGGAGTGGACAACCTGGACAAGCTGACTGCCACCTACACTTGCCAGCGAATGACCAGGAGATGGCCAATGGTTGTGTTTTACAACATCCTTGATGTGTCTGCATATAATGCATTTGTGTTGTGGACCCACATCCACCAAGGATGGAACTCAACCAAAAAAAACAAGCGGAGAATGTTTCTTGAGGAGCTGGGAAATTCCCTTGTCAAGCCACACATTGAGCGAAGGGAACGGGTGCCCCGAGACCCAGATGCTGCAGTCTTGGTCAGACAGCTGCAGAGGTCACCTAGCACTTTGTCCACGCCAGCATCCTCCTCAGCCAGCTCTGCCTCAACATCATCCATCACAGCCACAACCACAACCCCACTCAGGCCACCTGATTCTAAAAGAAAGAGGTGTCAGGTCTGCCCAAGCAGTAAGGACAGAAAGACAAATGTACTGTGCTTCAACTGCAACAAATATCTCTGCAAAGAACACACTAAAAGTGTCACTTTTTGCCACACATGCATCTAAACACACACACACATACATGCTCTTGCACACAGACTTTTACTCTGATTTTGTTTTTTATTAGTGTTGGAACAAGTAATTGATTTCTATTGGTTTGATTTGCTTGATTGGTTGTTGTTTGTTTGACCTTGCAAATCTATATTTTGTTATATTTATGTTATATATATATATGTATATATATATTACAGAAGAACTTACAGATTAAGGCTGGCCATACATGGGTTGATTTCTGAATGATTGTTTGTTCGAAAATCGGACCTAAGAATAATCAACCTATTTTCGCTCTGTTAGTGGAGCAATGGCACTGGACAATTTTCATGGTTCCTCCCCATTTTGTTTATCGGACATGTTAGAAAATTTCTGAAAAACAACCGATTTTTGAAATCATTGGTGGCACCATCGGATTACAGAACGAACAATGTTTTAGATCGAAAAATCGTTTGGAATTCGAACCAGGTATGGCCTGCATAACTCTAAAGAGAACAGTGGGGATTTACTAAAACTGGTTCACCTGTGCATGGTATCAAATCAGCTTCTAACCTCAGCTTGTTCAATTAAGCTTTGGCAATAAAATATGGAAGCTGATTGGTTTCTATGCAGAAGTGCACCTGATTTTGCACTCTCCAGCTTTAGTAAATAAACCCCAGTGTGTGGAGGCTTTTTCATCTTCTTAACATGGACGAATTACAATCTTAATATTTAAAAAAAACTGCTAAATATAAGTAAAAATGTCCCCACTCCTGCTCTTTACGCTATTGAAAACTTTTTACCTATGACCAGTTTTCCAATTTTTTATAGGTTTGCCAGTGCTACCACCTAAACTGAGAATTAAAGTTGTTCCATAGTAAATACTGCATAGGCTGAGGGGGGAGTAATTGGTTACAAGTCAACTTTTACAACCATTATCATCTTCATGTAAATTACAGGGGCCAATCTACTTTTTTTGTGTTGCTAGTTATTTGGCAGAAAAAGATTCACAGTAAAAAAACAACTGAAATTCAAATGTGTACTTATATTTTGGTGCATGTGTAAAACAACAAGACAATGAATGGGTAAAACAAAGAACAAAGCAATTCACTTAGACATGCTAGAAAACTCCTGGTTGTAAACAAGAGAGAATACTAGGATGTCTTCAGAGATGCTTCTTTTAAAATAACTGTGGCACAGTTTTACAGTTGGAAAGGTTTCGTCAATATGTGACAGTGAATAGATAAAAAGAAATGCAGATTTACAGTCAGAATGGATTTGTCAATACATGATAGTGAGTGGATAAAAGGAAAGCAGCAATTCACATCAATGCATTGATGTGAAAATCCTACTCAGAGAAAGACATGCAGTAATATTTGGGTGCCTTCTGAAACACAGAATATACTCTTCTGCAGCCGTGGAACAAAATACATAGAAAACAAACTATTTTCAAGGAAATAGTGTCAATATTAGACACAGCTTGGTACAGGAAAGTACAACTGAAATACTGATTTGCAGTCAAAGTTGTTTTGTCAACATGCAGCAGCATCAGCTTGTATGTGTAAAGGAAAAAAAGCAGGTTAGGAAAGTGCTTGTTAACACTTGCAGTTCTCTCTGACAGACAGTGAAGAGGTATTATCTTGCCTCCTCACCATCTGTTTAAATGCCTAAAAACCTGCACCAAAGTTTCAGCGTGGCCCTATTTAGTACTGCCCACGGAGCACAACAGTATAGATACATTTTGCTGCATCACAATGCAAAGCATCATTGCTATGGCATATATATTCCCATCTGTTACCTTTGCAGCTTAAGGACGGGAAAGGTTGGGGGGTGGTAAAAATGAAGCTCATTTGCATGCCCCCCACCATAAGTCTAAACAAGCCCTAAAGGAGCTGTTTATAAAGATTTTTCAATATGATTCAAACAACATTCCCCTATTTATTTATTTATTTCAGGTACTTATATAGCTCCGTCGATTTTACACAGCGCTTTACATATATATTGTACATTCACATCAGTCCCTAACCCTCAAGGGGCATACAATCTAAGGTCCCTAACTTACATTCATACATACTCCTAGGTTGTAAGCTCGAAAGAGCAGGGCCCTCGATCCCCTCATGTTTTGCATTGTATTGGTATTGTTCTGTCACATGTTCTGTCCCCCTTTGTAATGTACAGCGCTGAGCGAACTATTGGCACTTTATAAATACTGTATAATAATAATAATAATACTAGGGCCAATTTAGACAGGATCAAAATAACCTACTAGCAAGTCTTTGGAGTGTGGGAGGAAACCCAGAGGAAACCCACGCAGGCACAGAGAGAACATGCAAACTCCAGGCCAGGGGCGGACTGACCATTTGGAAACTCGGGCACCGCCCGAGGGCCCGGGGTCAGTAGGGGGCCCCATGAGATGCCCCTGGTACGTTTTTCATAGGCTTTTTTGAGTTTGGGCAAGGACACAAGGGCCCCATGATTCCCTATTGCCCAGGGGCCCCATGAGTTGTCAGTCCACCCCTGCTCCAGGCAGATGGCGCTGTGGTTGGGATTCAAGCCAGTGACCCTAGTACTGCCAGGCGGAAGTGCTAACTATTTAGCCACTGTGTTCCCCTAGGATTCAAAAACATTTTTTCAGATTGAATCAAATTAGAGAAATGTATCCATATTGTGTGAAAGTTGTGTGAATCTTATTTGAAAACATTTATATATAGACCCACATTTTGTTTATTTTTTTTAATAAATACTAGAGAAGTGCTGTGTGCTTTTTCAAACAAGGTATTATGTAAACCACAGCACATAATCACCCCTGCCCCCCTAATATTGAATGTTGTTATGTCTGTCACAGCACATTGTATTCATAGTTACATATTTACTGAGTTAGTTAAGTTGAAAAAAGACACAAATTCATCTTGAACACACTCAAAGGCCCACAAGTGATCATGAAATAGGCAGTTCAAACATTCAGCTTTGCATTTTAATAGATGTAACATTTTTGGTGATAGGTAAATTTGCCTGATCCATGTTGAATCTTTTGTGTGGGTGGTTATGGTCCCTCATCTTTTTTTTTATGATAAATGTACTTTTTTCTGACATCTTAGCAATGTGTCCTGAGTAAATTCGTATTTGCTGACTATTGGATGCAACTTGGAGAAATCTTGGTTTGTGGAAGTAATATTTTTAAAATAAATATTGACCCATATTTACTTTATACAGTATGCATAATTCCTATCTAAAAGCCTAATTCTTTTTAATGTATGCTTTACTATACATATTGTGGGGGATTTGTATGTTATTGAGAACCTATCACAAAATGATTTATATAAGAATCTTAATATTCTATCCTAAATTCTCATAAATGTGTGGTCTTACTAATGAAAGATCCATACTGTATTTGCACCTTCTTTTAGCTTAAAGCTTAAACTAAGGCTGGCCATACATTATACAATTATCTGCAGATTTTCTGCCCAATTTCCTTTAGATTTACCTTCAACTATGTAGTGCAAGGGCCTGCCTAATTGGATACAACTGAAAGTGTTGTTTAGGTTTGTCCTCCTATTATATGGTTTTTGGTAAATCTAAACCAAAAATCTGCAGATAATTGTATAATGTATGGCCAGCCTTAGTCAGTTTTTTAAAAATCAGCTCAAGGAGCATTGCAAACTATGAATTCAATATGTCCTTTATGCTGCCGGCTCAAGCGTTAGCTGAAATCTTCCTCTTCCATGATATTCTGGTGCAGTGGGGGGTAATAGATCAAGGGAGCTGTCAAATGTACTCATCAAGAGTGAATAAGGAAAACCTTTTCGTTCATGTGCCTGTCATCCATTCATAGATCATATTTTATTCATAAAAGCTATAGTACAGCTTCTATAAATGAAAAAGGTGAGCAGAAAGAGTAGGCATGGTGGGCACTCATGATGTCAGGGCAACAAATATAATGCTTTGGCCCCATAGGATTTCAAGCCCCTGCACCCTTGCTTAAAAGTAATTAAAGCCTTTTTTAGTTGTTGTTAGGATTTTTTGTACTGGGCATTTTCTTGGGTCTCCTCTTTGTCTGTTTCAGGTACCCTCCCTCCACTTGCAGGATTTCAGCTATCAACTGGTGCTAGGTTGCTAGATCAGCTATTTGCATTTCCCCCTTGGCTATGGACTTTTGGAGGGAAAACCTGACACCCAACTGGGAATCTCACTCACTTCTAACCTGTGCCAGTAGCAGAATGATGGCTGAGCGGGACTCTCGTTGATCCGGGTGGGCATGATATTACGTCTTTCCTGGACTGGGCCATGCTGTGCTGAGATCTATCACTGGCTGCTTACCTCGGACACAGCTGATGACAGATCTGTGTACCAGCCCATTGTCAGTACCATGTGACCTGCTGTGACCAATCACAGCAGGTCACATGACAACTGTAAACAATGGATGGCTTCCTTTCTTGCCATTCATTGTATACAATTGTGTCACTAGCTGTGATTGGTCACAGTGATCACATGTACAGACTGACCAATCACAGCTAATCACCGTGAAAAAATATGAATGAATCAATTTCATGCAGTTAAAGTGTTACTAAACTTACAACAGTAAAATTAGTCTGTTTATGCAGTACAGCATGCTTGTTATACTCACTGTGGAATCTAAGGGGTTAATCCTCCGCATTGTGTAAAAAGGATGTTTGATCCTTTCTTCTCTGCCCCTTTTTGTTGAAATGACCACCTGATACAGACTGACTCCAAAGAGTCACATGCACATGCGCAGTTTAATGTGTATTGCTAGAGAGGGTATTTTTTTTTCTTGGAGAGTGAATGTGATCAGCACAGGGCCAATCAGCACTGTCCAGACAGAGGGTCAGAAGTTTCACATCCTCCTAGAGCAGAAAGAAAACTCCTCCTACACCAGTGCCCTGCTGAAGTCACAAGACTGCTCTAACTGCTTTTGAGAAAATTTATTTAGCAGTTTATATTTACTAAAATAATTGCATTTCCATGTGTACTGTGGGACACCAGATAGAGTGAATGCAGGGTCCTGGGTTTAGTATCACTTTAAATACTTGCTTCTAGCAAAGAAATTCTTTCCTATAAGCAATCATAATGTGTAAAAACAAAATACTGATCGCTTCCTCAAAGTAGTAAAATGTTACTAGGGTAACATAATTATATTACTCTGGTATACTACTCACAATGTATACTGCATATATATATATATATCACCATCATACCAGTTATACAATGACACTACTGCTTTGGCAACAGTATGTAAAAAAGGAATATGATAAAAAAAAACTTTATTTAATTTCTTAATTTTACAAAAATGGACAACTTCAAAAAAATCACCCTGGCTCTTACTAAATACCTCAGGCTGTCTACTTTCTAAAGAGGGGTCATTTTGGAGGTATTTGTACTGTCCTGGCATTTTAGGGCCTCAAGAAATGAGTGCATCAGGATTGATCAATTTTCAGATATATATACCAGGGGTCTCCAAACTTTCTAAACAAAGGGCCAATGTTTTGTCCATCAGACTTTAGGGGGCCGGACTGTGACCAGTGGCAGTGGACATTTTCCTGGCATTAGTAGGTGTAAACATTGCCACATTTGGTATGGGGGGGGATAAGGCCCCATTGTTGGTATCATTGGAAGGAATAGTGCACCATCATTGGTGTCACTAGGTGAAATGGTTTTCCAACGTTGGTGTCAGTTGGCATATTAGTGTTTCAGTGAGAGAATAGTGCTCCAAGGGCCAGATAAAGGCAATCAAAGGGCCACATCTGGCCCCTGGGCCACAGTTTGGAGACCACTGATATATACCATAGTATGTAGACTCTATAACTTTCACACAGACTAAATAAATTAAACAGAAACTTTTTCTCTTATATAGCAAAAAGAAAAGACCCCAAAAACAGTGGCGATTGAATAACATCAAAAGAAAGCTCTATCTGTCTCAAAAAAGGATATAAATTTCATTTGGTTTGCATTCAAAGTGTGACAGTGCTGAAAGCTGAAAATTGGTCTGGACAGGAAGGTGGTGAAAGTGTCCAGTATGGGTTAAAGAGAGTTTAATAATTATATATGCTTTAACTGTAATAAAGGGCTGTAGCTATTTTCCAAGATGGCTTGTCTTTTGTTGTCTCATTTAATTAACCTTTTTCAATTTCAGGTGGTTTTGTTATTTGGTTAAAGGGTGCTTATAGATCATGCACAGGGCCGTGGATAAGGGGTTACCACCTGTTCTCCTGTACAGGGCCCAGGCCAGCAGGGGGGGCCCAGGCAGCTTGGTGAATTGAATGTTGGCAGGGAGGGAGATCGTCAATTACTGGAACTAATCCCCTGTATGGCTCTCTGCAGCAGCTGTAAGCTGGCTTCTTCTCCTCTCTCTCCAGCTGGCTTTCAGCTGCTGCAGAGAGAGCCATACAGGGGATAAGTTCCAGTATCTTCCCCCACCGTACCATACATTTCCCCCTGCTCCCCAGGCCCCCCTATGTGCCCCCGCCCCTGCAGTGCTGTTGGCTTCCCTCCTCTCCTTCCCACTGGCAGCTGCAGTCATGCAATAGGATCCTTCAGAATGGAGACTGGGGGAAAGGCCCATTAAATATTTACCAGCCCTTGCTTTCCTGAATGAACACAACAAGTGATTGGTACTAATCACTCACTGTGTTCATTCATAACTGAAGCCTAGTAAACTGTTTCTTTTCGAGGGGGCCCTGTCAGGCTGGCTGTATGGGGCCCAGTGGTTTCTAACAGCAGCCCTGATCATGCAATCCCTTGAGTGCATATAACAGGTCCCAGAGTATTATTAACCCCCCCCCCCCCCTGGTAGCAGAAGATTACAGCAGAGGGGATTGGAAAAAGAGGTTTTCAACTAATGCAGCAGCCAGCAGCACAAAGGACATATCAAATTAATAGTAAGCTATGCTCTTTGTGCTGATTTTATTTTTCTGACTAAATTGTTGTAAATTTTCTTTCCGTAAGTACAAAAAATGGCCCCCCCTGCAGGTGTAAGTCATAATGTACTAGTATGCACCGCATATTAGTACATTAATAGAGACTTATCTACAAATGGAGCCCTCTAGCGCTGGGCTGTCACAGCTTCCACAATCCCCATTAGCTTCCATATTAACCTAGACTTCCTTCCCGGGTTCCAAATCTTCAGCCACTTGATTGGTCGGGCTGCAGTAACCTCACTCCCGCACATGCGCACAGGAGTCACTATGCCACGGGATGCATAGTGTGTTTTAAATGCAGTCTAAGCTGCGCATGCATGGCTCAGATCACATTACTGCTGACAGGCAGAGGAGACATGTATAAAAAAGCATGAGCAAACGAATGCTGTAACTCCTGCGCTGCACGATGAGCTCTACAATGTCAGTAACCCCACATGGACTACTTTTTGGGAATGCAAGCCATGCTGTCCTCAACGGACCAGGGAAATCTAAAGGAGCTGTGTTCAAATAAACAGAGGGCGCACGGGCCTAGTGTGTTACCTTCTAAAAATGAGATTTATTGAATAAAAAGTAGTAAACTCACAAAAGAATAAAATCAAAGGCACATCACAAAAAAGAAAGCATGGCCCAATCTCCCTAGATGGTGGCTGTTGGGGGACTGTAGGCCTCCAAATGGCTGATACGTTTCTAGGCAGAACGTCTTCCTCAGAGCTAAATCTACACAGCCTGTGTCCTCTCTAGGGTCTCTTCTGTTATAAAAACCCTGCCTTTTAGCAGATTTTGACATGGTGGAGTTTACTACCATCTTAACTTAATATGACTGAGAATAATTTTTGGAACAAAAATCAGAGGTGAGCGTTCACTAGTTTGATAGTTGCTTCCCTGGTCCTCATGAAAAACAGGCAAGTAGCTTTTTTTAAAAAAAAGACAGCAATGGCATTCTCTTAGCACAGTTTTCCTGTAAGTCCCCTGCCCACCAAATTATGCATGCTACAATATATTTCCTGCTGTTACTTTTCTGATTTTATCAACCCTTGTTTCATAGCTAGTTTACCTCTACTTCCAACCAAGTTGTACACTTTTAAATCACTGCTGATAATAATTCTTGTTTCATATCTGGTTAACATCTATTGTCTGCTGAGTTGTACATGCTATCTGCTTTGCTATAAATTACCCTTTGCCTGATATCTGGTTTGTATGTTGTACAGTCCTTCCCTTTTGAGTTTCTTGGTGTCAGATAGCCAAATGAAATATTGCTTAGATTTTTAAAAGGTAATTTTATCATTTAACCACTTTAGTTCTATCACCTGTACTCCTGAGGCATTTTTACATTTCAGCTATGGACCTATTAGTCTTTCTTTTGGATTTGTTCTTGAAAAAAGGTTTTTTTTGTGCTATTGAAATTATTTTTGTTCTACTTTATCCTGTGTTAGTTTTAAAAACCTAAAGTAACTGTAAATAAAATGTGAAAATTATATTTTGTGATTTGTCAAATACATAGTTCCACTAAAATTACATTTCTGGTATGAAGCATGATGAATTTGTTTACAAATTTAATAAGGTCTTTTATTTATAAAAAAAATTTGTAATTTGTATTTAACCACTTCAACTCTTATACCTGTACACCGACTGTTTATTCAGCAATCATTTTAATATTAATTAATAAATTAATACATACATATTTTTAGGACATTTTCAGTAATTTCATGCAATCTATCTAAAAACAGTATCAAAACTAAAAAATAATTCTCTAAATTCCATAAATGTTCTTGTTTAAAGTGACACTAAAATTATAATTTTATTACAAAGCATTGCAAAGTCATTTAAAAATGTATTAAATGCTTTATTTTCAAACTTGCACTTTTTTAATATGACACAAAAAGTAACAAACATTACAAATAAAAATGTAAATTTTCTGTTCATGGTTAGAAAACTAAAGAATAAATAATCAGTAGGAATATATGAGTGGAAGAAGATATTAATTAGGGCTGAGTAGGGTAAACTAAGGGTTAATAAGGGGTTAGAAAAGAATAGATTTTATTTGAAAAACAACCTTTTTTTACTTTTTAGGTTTATTCCATAAATGATTTATTGAGGTCATTGTACAATGTACAGCATAATGTGGATGTGGTATGACGTCATGACACATTATACATAGAATAATATAGTGATCAGGCCTCAAATTACTGTAATGCTGCAACTATAATGAAGACATTTATTAATCAGAAAGAAAAACTTAGCCCCGTGATAGTAATTAAAGCTCATCTTGAAAGCTTGAAGAAGGGGTGCTCAACCTTTTTGAAGAGCGAGGGCTACTTAAGTTATTTGGCAACCAGAGACAGACCACAGTGAAATTAAATAGTTAAGAATTTTGAATGTTTTGTTTTGAATAGCATAATGAACATTTTCCTCCTGCAGCCACTGAATGCTGATGGGAGGAAGTAGGATCTGACTTTCAGTGGTTGCAGGAGAAAAATAGAGATGACTGGTTTCTGTATATGCCACCCCTACCACCCCTCATGTTCAAGTGTACAACAGAATGTGACAGGGAGGCTGCATGGGTCCCCTGGAGCAAAGGGCGGGGTCACCATTGTGACCCCTGATGATACACCAGTGGTTGAGGGTGTGTGGTAAAAAAACTTTCCCAATTATGCAGTTTTACCACCCCCAAACCACAAATGTAAACAAGTTCTTACTGTCCTGAGACCCCTATAGGGCTGCCTCACACTGATGCACTGCGGTTTACCCACACACACCTGTGGCTTGTCCTGTGGGTTAGCTGCACTTTGCGGGTCTGGTGCACTTTCTGAAAGCGCACCAAAACTCCTACATTCAGGAGTTTTGTTGTGCTTTCTGAAAGCACACCAAACCTGCAGCATATAATAGAATTCTATGGCTCAGTGTAGTTAACCCACATGAAAGCTGCAGATGCATTGCTCTGCACCTGCAGATCAGTGTGAAAGCAGCTTTATAGTTGTTAGCTCTTTTATAAGTGATAATATGCACATTGCAAAAGCACAGTGTATGTGTTGTTTACAATGACTTTCTGTTAGGGATCCCTCCTCTGTACAGCTGTGCGACGGCCCCGGATCCCCTCTGGCCGCGGCGGTGCGAGTGCTCATGCGCGGGAGCATGCAGGTGTGAATGCGCAGGAGCGTGCGAGTGCGCACATGCGCAGTAGCGTACATGTCTATTTAAACCTGCAATACAGTTTAGTCAATGCCTTCTGGTCTATAACGTTCTGCACTCTATAACCTGATTCTGTTGCCTGTATCTGACCTGATCTGACTAAGAAAGAACTCCGCCTGCACCGACCCCGGCTTATCCCTGACTATATGCTTGCCTGCTCCCTTGTACTTGGTTTGCTCATTTGATCCTGACCCGGCTTCTCTGACTCTGCTGCACCTACTTACCTGTATCTGCACCTGGCTTGTATCCTGATTGCTGCCATACTTACCTGCTGCTGCACCCACGGTCCTGCACCTGGCCTGCTGCCTGGTTGCCACCATACCTGCCTGCTGCCGTATCCATGCTCCTGTGTCCATTCCCGGTCTGCATCCCGATTGCCGCCATACCTACCTGCTGCTGCACCCACATTCCTGCATCAGCAACTGGCCTGCATCCGGATCTCCTGGGTCTTCACCTGCCTGCCACATGCTCCAGACCCACCCGACACTTATGCCACTCCTGGCTCTGCGCCCTCTGTTCCCACTATCAGGGGCTCCCAGCGGGAGAGAAAGAGTATGCCTCCTCTCCACGTCAGGCTCCCCAACCCGGTACGTGACAGTACCAGAAGGCCATGTCGGAGCCTGAGTGAGGGGCCTCTCCTCTGGAAGAGATCTGCCAGCACATTGTGGCATTGACACAAGCCATCAAGGGCCTGCAATAGGGTTATAACCGTCTAGAAAACCGTTTTCAGACTTTATCTGCACCCACACCCTCTGCTAGCAACGCAGTGACATCCACTCCAACTGTCACTCCAGTAGCCATGCTGAGCCCTGCAGTGATAATGCTTGATGATGCTGCCCCTAGAACATAGAGTTCCTACACCTGAAAGATTTTCTGTCGATCTCCACAAATTCAGGGCCTTCCACAATGCCTGTGAACTCTATTTTGCTTTGCAACCTAGTACTTTCTCTTTAGAGGTAACCAAGGTGGGGTTTGTGATCTCACTCTTCCAGGGTGAACCACAGGCATGGGCCCACCATCTGCTGGAGAAGGAAGATGCCAGGCTAACTTCCTTAAACTGCTTCTTTGAAGCTATGGCACAGCTCTATGATGATCCCCAGTGATCTGCGTCAGCAGAAGCCACACTACACTCTCTTCAGAAGGGTCGCAGGGCAGCTGAGGACTATGTAACAGAATTCTGGCGTTGGATCACTGATACCAGTTGGAATGATGCTGCCCTATGATACCAGTTCCGCTTAGGCCTAGCCAAACCCCTTAAAGATGAGCTAGCTTGAGTCGGGGTACCAAACATGTTGGAAGAGCTCATTAACCTGGCTATCCAGATTGATCTCCGACTTAGGGAACGAATGTTGGAAAGATCTGCAGGCCAAGTTCGCCCCATATGGATGCTACCCAGGATACCACCTCCAGCGAGCATGGCACCAACCAGTCCTGCTACACCCAATACTGATGAATCTGAACCCATGCAAATAGGGTTGCACGAAACTCATTTACCCCGTAGGAACGTCAACGCCACCAACAGGGCAACCTATGCCTCTATTGCGGAGAACAGGGCCATTACATACGGAACTGCCCTGCAAAGCTACGTAAGTCTCTGACCACCCTGCATGCTAAACTATCAAATATCAACCCTACTCATCTTACCATTTCCATCTCATTCCAGCTTTTGAGAAGAACCCTGCCAGTACCCGCTATCATTGATTCTTTCCACTGTCAGAGCGTGAGTTGGAGGCATTCAAATACTACATCAAAGATAATCTCAAAAATGGGTTCATCCACCCCTCCACCTTACCAGCAGGTGCAGGGATCTTCTTCATGGAAAAAAAGGATCACTCCCTCCGTCCATGTATGGACTACCACAAATTAAATAACATCACGGTGAAGAAAAGATATCCTTTGCCACTAGTCCCAGAACTATTCCAGAGGCTCAGATCTGCGACCATATTTACAAAACTGGATTTCAGAGGGGCATACAATCTTGTAAGGAAGGAGATGAGTGGAAAACAGCCTTCCATACCAGGTTTGGGCATTACGAGTACATAGTTATGCCCTTCGGACTGTGTAATGCCCCTGCAACTTTCCAGCACCTAGTGAACAACATTTTCAGGGACTTTTTAGACATCTTTGTGATTGTATACCTTGACAAAATCCTGATATTTTCTGCATCCATCGAACTTCACCAGGGTCATGTGCAGAAGGTCCTTGGTCGCCTACAACTACACGGACTTTACGCAAAACCAGAAAAGTGTGAGTTTGAACGCCAGAGCATTCAATTCTTAGGGTTGATTATATCCAATCAAGGCTTCAAGATGGATCCCCAGAAAGTCTCCGCCATCCTGGAATGGCCTGCACCATCTGATAAAAAGGTAGTACAGAGCTTCATAGGCTTCGCCAACTTTTACAGGAGGTTCATCAAGGGATTCTCAGCCATCATCACTTCTATCGATCAACTGACTAAACAAGGAATCCGATTCCGTTGGACACCGGAAGCCCAAAACGCTTTTGAAGCATTAAAGGGACTTTTTACCTCAGCACCCATATTAAGCCATACAGATCCAGCACTACCCTTTGTGGTAGAAGTAGATGCCTTGAAGAGTGCTTTTGGGGCCGTCCTATCGCAGCGGCAAGGTCTGAAACTTCTGCTTCACCCTGTTGCTTTCTTTTCCCGAAAGCTATCACCAGAGGAGAGAAACTACGATGTAGGGGACTGAGAATTACTGGCCATCAAATCAGCCTTGGAGGAATGGAGGTACCTTTTGGAGGGAGCAGCACACCCCATTCTGATCTACACCGATCACAAAAATCTGGAGTACCTGAAAACTGCGAAACGTCTAAAACCCAGACAAGCCAGGTGGGCACTCTTCTTTTCCAGACTCAGCTTCCACATTACCTATAGACCTAAGAATATCAAACCCGGTGCTCTGTTGAGGATGTTTGATGACCCAACTTCTGTCTTTTACAACCAAACCTTTTTTCACAGATCCAGCAGGCATCTTTTGGGGCTCCATCCCCTCCAGGAATATTTCTGTCCTCTAGAGAAGGGTTACTATGGTCAGGGAATAGAATCTTTGCACCAGAAACTACCCGGCTGGCAATTTTAGAGCTTTGTCATGACCATCCGCTGGCAGGACATTTCGGGGTACACAGACCTTAGACGTAGTGCAGCGCCCATTCTGGTGGCCTGAGTGGGAGAAGGACTGCAAGGCTTATGTAAATCCCTGCCCCAACTGTATACAGAACAGGGGTAACCGAAGCAAGACCTGGGGATTATTAAGGCCTCTACCAGTTCCTGACCGTCCGTGGAGAATGATATCGATGGACTTTGTTGTAGAACTGCCACCATCTGAAGGATGTTCAGCAATTTTTGTTATAGTGGATTGGTTTTCTAAAATGGCCCACTTTATAGCCATGAAGGGAGTACCGTCTGCAGCAAAAACAGCCCAAATCTTTATAACAGAGATGGTGAGGCTCCATGATGTCCCAGGCAACATAGTCTTGGATCGAGGGGTGCAATTCACCGCAAAGTTCTGGAAAGCTCTTTGCAAGAAGTTGAAAGTGGGACTCTCACTCTCTTTCGCCTATCTCCCTCAGACCAATGGCCAAACAGAAAGAACCAACCAGACCTTGGAGCAATACATTCATTGTTTCACATCTTTTTCCCAAGATGACTGGGTATCACTTTTACCCTTGGCTGAATTTGCATACAATGATTCGAAACACAACAGTCTCCCTTCTTCTCTAACTATAAATTTCACCCTGCATTCCTATCCAATCTATTGCCTGAATCAGCAATCCCAGCAGTCCAAGATACCTTTGAATTCCTTCAACAGAACAACAAGATGCTACAGGAGACAATCTCAAAGGCTCAGTTAGACAATAGGAAGCTCTTTGACAGAAAAAGGAGGGGGGACCTGGTCCTGGAACTTGGCAAAGAGGTATGGTTGTCAACAGCCAATCTAAGGTTAACCTGTCCCTCAAATAAGTTAGGCCCCAAATTCGTGGGACCTTTCCAGTAAAAAGGAGGATTAACGATGTAGCATACGGGCTCACATTACCAGAATCGCTAAAAGTCCATCCCGTATTCCACGTATAGTTGCTCAAGACTGCAGTCTCTAACCCCTTTCCAGGTTGGGAATTGGGGCCACCTGAACAAGTGATCATTGACGGCGAAGAGGAATATGAGGTAGAAACAATTGTTGACTGTAGGAAAAGGAGGAACCAACTCCAATAATTAATTATTTGGAAAGGTTATGGACCTGAACACAATTCATGGCCCAGTTAGGCATCTGGAGACTGCCCTTAGGGAGGGGGCACTGTCAGGGATCCCTCCTCCATGCAGCAATGCGATGGCGCCGGATCCCCTCTGGCTGCGGCGTTGCGAGTGCGCATGTGCGGGAGCATGCGGGCATGCATGCGCAGAAGCATGCAAGTGCGCGCATGCGCAGTAACATACATGTCACCTCAAGGCGGGCTATTTAAACCTGCAATACAGTTTAGTCAATGCCTTCTGGTCTATAACGTTCTGCACTCCATAACCTGATTCTGTTGCCTGTATCTGATCTGACCTGACTAAGAAAGAACTCCTGAACCAACCCCGGCTCATCCCTGTCTATCCGCATGCCTGCTCCCTTGTACTTGATTTGCTTGTTTGATCCTGACCTGGCTTGTCTGACTCTGCTGCACCTATTTACCTGTATCTGCACCTGGCCTGTATCATGATCGCTGGCATACTTACCTGCTGCTGCACTCATGGTCCTGCACCTGGCCTGCATTCTGGTCGCCACCATACTTACCTGCTGCTGCACCCACAGTCCTGCACCTGGCCTGCTTCCTGGTTGCTGCCATACCTGTATGCTTCCGCATCCAGCTCCTGTGTCCATTCCCAGTCTGTATCCTGATTGCCGCCATACCTACCTGCTGCTGCACCCATGTTCCTGCATCCACACCTGGCCTGCATCTAGATCTCCTGGGTCTTCACCTGCTTGCCACCCGCTCCAGACCCACCCGGCACTCGTGCCACTCCTGGCTCTGCACCCTTTGTTCCCCCTATCAGGGGCTCCAAGCAGGAGTAGTAAGAGGACACCTCCTCTCCACGTCAGGCTCCCCAACCAGGTATGTGACACCTTCTTTTCCTCTTCCAGCCCCTGCTAGCATTGCTTTCCAGAAAAGCTAGAAAAGTCCCAATTGGTATCAGCCGACCTTGCACAGAAGCTAGCACTACAGAGGAAGCAACAGTTTATGGCCCTCCTGCTCTCTCCATGGCCATCTGCTTCTTCTGCTGCTGGCTTTGGCTTGATGTACTCTGATGCTTTGGGATGGAGGGTTATCAAGCCCAGCTCATGATCAATGGGTTGCTGACCCCGGACATGCTTTTCCCTGGTTTGAGGTTGTGGGCTACATTAGAGGGCTTTGCAGACCAGATGTGGCCTGCAGGCCATGGGTTGAGCACCCCTGGAATAAAACAAGGCATACAACTTAAAGACCTGAATAGGATTAAAGGCAGAGAAGAGATTGAAATTAAAAAGAGGGGGGTGGGGGAGTGAGGGAAAGAGGAAAGTGTGGTCAGGTTGGTGAGGCATAGGGAAGGAGTGGAGGGAAACACAAAGGAAAGGGGGGAGCCTCAAGGTCACCTCCTGTAGTGAATATTACAAGCCGGCTCATGTCATTTGTAAGTGCAGCAGCGTATATAAAAAGGCATAAACACTTATCCAGTAGGGTCAAAGTGGAAGCAATTTTGGTACTGGGCAGAAGTTTTAAAGTGTTTCCAACAGGACCACATAGAGGAGAACTTGTGAAGCAATCTTGAGCTGTGTGAATACGTTCCTCCATTTCTTCAAATTTGGTCACTCTCATAAACCATTCCTTTAATGTTGAAATGTGGGTAGAGCACCAGAACATTAGGATACACAGTCTGGCCACATTCACCATATACTGTATATGGATAAAAACTTGTAGTATGACTTTTTTCGGCAATGATGAGTAGTGTAGAAGACATTGGGTAGGGGAGAAATCCAAGGTGTAAGTAGAAATCTATGAAATTAGGTTATGGACTTCTTTGTAGTAGGGTTGGGATTTTTCATAGGACCACCAAATGTGGAACATTGTGCCACAATGCCAACATGTGTTCGGTAAAGAAGGAGAAAATTTGTGTAACAGAGAAGGGGTGCAGTACAACCTAGTTCAGCTCTTAAAACATTTCTCCATGATAGCAACGTTTATAGTGTCCCATTCCTCCTTTGAAAGGTTTATTTGTAATTCTCTCCCCCAAGCCAGATGTGCAAAGTCCAGGGGGGGAGAAATACCTTGAAATATATGTGAATAAATGGTGGAGATTATGTGGCATTAAGGAACTTCTTTCTGACAAAAACTAAAATTACACTAGCATATTATGGCACATAAATGTATATTGCCACATCCCATATTAATATGTAGACACAAAAAAGATTTTTACAAAGAGAAGGGATTTTAAATGCTACATACCAATGCAAAAATACTGCAAGTAAGATGAATAAAAATACAAAATTATTATTACTCATATAGTAAAACCGTAGCTCAAATATTTGTCAAGGTCTACATCATTACATAAAAGAAGCTTTACTAAAAAAATGCTAAAAACATTACTCAACAATAAAGTCCACCATGGTGCTTGCATGTCTTTCAGCACTCCAAAGTCCAATGCATTAAAATTGCTGCTTCTTCAGGGGCAGTGCAGATGTATCTAGAGAGTTCAGAACATTGGTGATACAATTATATATTTTTACAAATTACCCTAATAGTAAACCCTATAATAATCAAAGAAGGCTTACCACAACCATTCAAGATCTATTACATCTGCAATCCATCTCAGGGCATCATGAGGTCACTGCCGGCAAACTACATCCACTTAACCCCCAGCTCAAGTAGGTCAGGGAATGGCATCTTGGGCACTAGACCACCTAGGGAGGAGGCCAATAGCAAATACCATTATGAATTAAACAAATTAAATCAAAATATAATCTCTATATCACACTTATTCTAAAGTCAAAACCAAAAACAGAATCTACTAATAGACGCCTCCCACTTCCACACACTCATAGACATGTCCAAACCACACATCTATGCATATTCCCAGAAGCATACATACATGTACTCAGTCCCTCACCCGTAAACACACACATATATATATATATATATATATATATATATATATATATACATAACCCGATTAATGACTGAACACTCACCACAACACGCACACAGCCA
Source organism: Staurois parvus (assembly GCF_062004578.1). NCBI lineage: Eukaryota > Metazoa > Chordata > Amphibia > Anura > Ranidae > Staurois > Staurois parvus. The sequence goes on along the minus strand of NW_028318039.1, from coordinate 12,481,100 downwards.
TCCATATGACACATTTATGCACACACACGACCACCACACATATGCCACAAGCTCATATGCACCAATACACAGAACATTAAGAACCGAACACTCCCACACACCACATACTCACACATACACAGCAACATACATACACACACCATTACACACTCCTCACACACCAGCCACCCAACTTACAGAATCCTAGCACCCCCATGCATCAATCCACTATGCCAACCAATAGATCTGCTACACCACCAAACATCTCTGTTTACCTGCATACATAGCCTTTTAGCTCTACTAAATATCAGAAAAATATCTAAATATTTAGCTTTACTAAAATATCAGAAACCTAAAACAGACAGAGCCATCCCATGTACACCAAACTGGAGAGGAAGTGGAGGAAAGACAAGTACAGCAAGTGTACAATGTCAAAAGGGTAAAACAAAAATGCTCAAACATACCAGGAAAGATGGTTGTCCCTCTTTCACAATGAGTCTCAGCCGCAAAGCGGCACAGAACTGCAGCCATTGCCTCCCCCTTTAATACCTCCACTGGAACTTCTTTGTGATAAAAGGATCAGAAAGGTGTAAGGGGCCTGGCCCACACCGTGTCTATATGTGCAGAGGAAAACAGTGCCTTAACTGTAGGTCCAAAAGGAAAAGGGGCCTGAGAATGAGAGCACATTCAGTGCTTTATGGTACAGCAATTTGCCTCTAGAAAAGAAATGGGATATAAACACTTCACTATGTGGACAGATGTGAACTAAAAACAAGCATGACACATCCCAGAGCAAAGCCTGTATTCAGCCGGATGGGCAATAGGGCCTGGCATGGAAGAAAGAGAGGCAGATTTACAGGCTAGGAGGAAGCATTGTAGCAAAGGGCCTTTCAAATGATGCGAGATGACAGTGGTTGCTAGAGATCCAAGGAAGAATTTTAAATGGCAGCTGGGAAAACATGAGTTGGCAAGTTCAAAAATATTTATGTAGGTCAGGAAGACCCACTCCGCCTTTCAATTTAGAGAGAGTAAGGCAGGATTATTTAAGCTGCCGGGGTATATTATTCCAGATGAATTCTGAACAGAAATGTTTATACACTGAGAAGAAAGATGGGGGTAGCTGAATGGGAATAGTCTGCATCAAAAGTATACATGGGAGGATGTTCATTTTGACTAGGCAGCCCATCCAAACTGTGAGATAGTGATTTTGGTCCATCGTTGGAGATCCGTTTGAATAGCTTTCAAGGTCGTGCAAAAGTTTCTAGTATACAGTTTGGTAAGGTTGGCTGTAATCTTAATCGCTAGGTATGGAATGGCATCCGTTAACCATTGGCAAGGACAGTTTGTTTGGCATTGTGAGACCACTGCTGGGGGCAAGTAAATTTTAAGTGCGTGATATGTAGCATAAATGATCTTCGGGTTTAACAGGGCCTGGAATTAATCAAGGTCTTGTAGGAGACTGGACAGAGAAATATGAGGTGAGGATAGAGAGTAATTGTTTAGTTTTTTTTAACTGACATCATATGTAGATCAAAGCTCATTCCTTTTATAAAAGAATGAAACAGATCAGATACCAAGGTAACAATGAGTATTTGAATCTCTCTATCTCATATCTGAACAGTGTTTATTTAAATTTTACAGCAACATCTATTACAGATGCTGTATTTACAAATCAATTCCTACTGTTATCTTGACAGTTGGGAGTTGTTGACTACTGCGAGCAGTGGGCTAACAAATGGTTAATATGACACAAAAAAAAAAGGAATGAAAATTAAATCAGTTTAAATATGAATATTAAGATTAAGGTTAAGAACGTTTTACCAAGTAGTTAACCACTTGAAGACCAAGCCTATTCTTTCACTTTCTGTTTACATTTAAAAATTAGCATTTTTTTATAGAAAATTACTTAGAACCCCCAAATATTATACACTCACCAGCCACTTTATTAGATACATCTGTTTAATTGCTTGGCAACACAAATTGCTGCTCAACCAATTACATGGCAGCAACTCAATGCATTTAGGTATCTAGACGTGGTAGATACAACTTGCTGAAGTTCAAACCAATCAGAATGGGGAAGAAAGGGGATTTAAGGGACTTTGAACGTGGCATGGTTGTTGGTATCAGATGGGCTGGTCTGAGTATTTCAAAAACTGCTGATCTTCTGGGATTTTCATGTATCTCTCTCTCTAATATTTTATGTCATGTGGTGTTTGCGCAATGGTTTTTCAAATGCAAATTTTTGGGAAAAATACACTTTAATGAATTTCAGTACACAAAAACACAATATAATACCTATTTTTTTTGTAAAATATAAAAGGGGATGTTTTGCTGAGTAAATAGATACCAAATATGTCATGCTGTAAAATTGCACAAGTCCATGGAATGATGACATACTTGGGTTTATTTACTAAAGCTGGAGAGTCCAAAATCAGACTCCCTTCTGCATAGAAACCAATCAGCTTCCAGGTTTCATTGCCAAAGCTTCATTGAACAAGCTGAGGTTAGAAGCTGATTGGTTTCTATGCAGAAGGGAGTCTGATTTTGGACTCTCCAGCTTTAGTAAATAAACCCCACTATGTACATTTAATTATACATAAGCAACATTTTAAAAGCCTTTACAGATTACAAGTTTAGAGTTACACAGGAGCTAGAATTATTGCTCTTGCTCTGACTTTTGCGGTAGTACCTCACATGTGTGGTACAATCGCTATTTACATATGATTGCAGGACAGATGCTTACATTCACTTTTGCGCATGGGGAGACAGGGGTGCTTTAAATATTTTATTTTATTATTTACTTTATTTTTTTCTGTCATTGTCTCTTTAAAAAAAAAATATATCAACTATTGCTATCACAAGAGCTATTTGCAGTAATATTTTAGTGCTACCACCAAGGCTATCGCTGATTAGAACTGCTCAGAACTGATGAAGAGTCTCTGTCATTCCTAGCACTAGTCGTTGCTTAGCATTTCCACATATACAGTTGATTGGTGGAAGGTCTTACTGGGAGTAATCTCTGCTAATCAGTATTGGGGTTGGAAATGCATTTTTAGCTAAAAATACTTTCTCTTTAAAATTTCAATTACTGACCAATACAAGTGAGAAAACAACAGAGTACTTGTTTGGCTACTGAAATTTCTCTGGAGGTAAAAAAGTGATTGTTGATCTCAGCACATAGTCTAATATCCAGATCTTTCAGTATATCAATCATCTATAACTATTGGTCACTAGATGCATAAAAAAAAGTAAAGTGCTGATCCATGCTTATACATAATGTAAAAGAAACCAGAGGGACACCTCACTTTTCAATGCTCATAGAATTTTATTTTGATAAAATAATATTACCATAAAATGCTGATACAATTTTTTTAGGTCTTACACAGGGCTGTAGGCTTTATCTAGTGAAACTTTACATGCCACTGATAATTACTATATAGCCGAATATGTCAAACATAAACTTAGATGTCACTTTTATTATGGTGTTTGTTTATACACTTTACTATACTTAAAGAAAATTGTTACCTCTTCCAGACTGCCAATATAAGGATCAAAATGCAAGCTTTTACTTTTCTTGGTACTTATTATATGTACATGGTATAATTCTATCAAACTAATTTGACATGAAAATCTGAAAAAAATGTGTTAAACTTTTTTCTAGATTGATCATAGAGACATCCTGTTATACTAGCTTGCAGTTTGGCCAAATAAGGAGTACTACAACTCTGAGAAGTCATCCTCTTTTTGTTTACTCTCTCCTACAATTATGTTCTCTGTCAACATATGTACACAGCAGTATAGTTTGTTTGTCTATCTCACCCAGATAAAAAAAAACAGTGGATGTTTTTTTTAAGTGTTGGATCAGGTTTATTAGAATAGAATTAGGAGGCAATAGGGTATTCCTTAGTATAGCAAATTGCACCACAATAATAATGGATTTTTGGGGGGATTCTCCAACGTTAACTTGGAGTTTTGAGGAAAAAATACATATTTGTAAAATACTGAACTGAATAGACATGCTATAACTAATATATAACACATTAAAAACAGATTTTTCTTTGGCATTCATATACAGAAAACAAACTCATCAACACCTCAGTTTGTTTAGAGACTTAGGCCATATCAAGTGTACAAGGCTTAGTTTTTTCAGATTTATTTATTTTGATATATCCTTTGGAGAGGAATAACAAGGTGAATGCCTTATTCTGGTTACTTTAACCTCAATATTCTTACCAAATACATTTTTGAGTGTTTTGAGGGTTCACATTAGTTTTATTAAGAGCTTTACTTACATATTTGCTAAATAATTCTTTGCACTTTGTGGATTATGCTACCAAACATAAAATATATTCATATAAACCTTTTTATATTTTTATGATTATTTTTGAACATTATGACATTTCAATATAAATATGTTTTTATCTTGACAATTGTGCAAAAATGACATGTTAAAATACTAAATGGAATCAGTTTATTAGGATTAACAATTTGTGACCTTCTACAATTTTAAACAGGGACTACAAGTAAGGAGTAAGAGGGCCACTCAAACACCAATTTGACATGAATTGGACAATATGACTTTTCCTAAAAGCTACCTATCCTGACCTCTTTCTGCCTATTGACTACATTTCTGTCTGGCAATTCTGTGTTTTATATTAGTTTTATCTCAGTTCATCGGCTGTTGCAGTGAATTAAATGTAAGGGCAAAGACCCACCAGTTTTAAGTAGTTTTCATAAATCTTCATACATGCATGCCTATTATTGCAAGCTTCTGTAGAAATATCTACAATTACACTCACTGGCCACATTATTAGGTACACCTTGCTAGTACCGGGTTGGACCCCCTTTTGCCTTTAGAACTGCTTTAATTCTTTGTGGCATAGATTCAACAAGGTGTTGGAAATATTGTTCAGAGAATGTTGGTCCATATTGACAGGAATTACTGTTGTCTTTCTATAATCTCAAGCCAATCTGCCCATTCTCCTCTGACATCAACAAGGTATTTTGTCCAAACAACTGCTGCTCACTGCATATTTTCTCTGTTTTGGACCATTCTCTTTAAACACTAGAGATGGATGTGCATGAAGATCTGCAGTTTTTACATAGCTACATAGTTAGTCTGGCTGAAAAAAGACAAAAGTCCATCCAGCTGAACCATAGAAAAAAAAGTTATAATCCTACACCCACAGTTGATCCAAAGCAAAAAAAACAGCAAAGCATGATCCAATTTGCTCCTGCAGAGGAAAAAATTATTTCCTGATCCCCCGAGAGGTAATCGGATATTCCCTGGATCAACTTTACCTATAAATGTTAGTGACCAGTTATATTCTGTGTATCTAAAAAAGAATCCAGGCCTTTCTTAAAGCAATCCACTGAGCTGGCCAGAACCAGATCTTGAGGGAGCCTAATCCACATTTTCACAGCTCTTACTGTGGAGAAGCCTTTCCGTATTTGGAGATTAAATTTCTTTTCCTTGAGATGTAAAGAGTGCCCCCTTGTCCTCTGTGATGACCTCAAGGTGAATAACTCTACACCGAGTTCACTTCATGAGCCACTGATGTATTTATACATGTTGTTCATTTCCCCCCTTAATCTCCTCTTCTCAAGAGATAAAATGATTCAGTTCCTCTAATCTTTCCTCATAGCTGATCTCCTCCATGCCTCTTATTAGTTTGGTTGCCCTTTTCTGTACTTTCTCCAGTTCCCCAATGTACGTTTTGTGAATTGGTGCCCAAAACTGAACTGCATATTCCAGATGAGATCTTACTAATGATTTGTACAGGGGTAATATGATCTCTCTCTCTCAGGAGTCTATACCTCTTTTAATACAAGAGAGGATTTTGCTCACTTTAGAAACCACAGCTGGGCATTGCAGGCCATTATTAAGCTTATGATCTATCAGAACTCCTAGATCCTTCTCCACCATTGGTTCCCCCAGTTGTACTCCCCCTAGTATGTATGATGTCTGCATATTCCTAGCCCCCAAGTGCATAACCTTACATTTATCAACATGAAACCTCATTTGCCACATAGTTGCCCAATTAAACAGTGCATTGAGGTCAGCTTGTTAGTTGGAGACATCCTGTAAGAACGTTATTCCACTGCACAGCTTGGTGACATCTGCAAAGACTGAAATGGTGTTTTTAATCCCAGACCCTATATCGTTTATAAATATATTAAAAAGTAAGGGTCCCAACACTGAACCTTGGAGTACACCACTGACAACCGTAGACCATTCTGAGTATGAATCATTAACCACTACTCTCTGAATACAAACTTTTAGCCAGTTTTCTATCATTTACATATGGATTTTTCCAAGCCTGTAGACTTTACCTTACACATTAGCCGTGTGTGGGAACTGTGTCAAACACTTTTGCAAAATCCAAGTATACCACGTCCACCACCACCCCTCTGTCCAAGGTTTTGCTCACCTCCTCATAAAAAGAAATCAGATTTGTTTGACAACTTCTGTCTTTCATGAAACCATACCGTCTGTTGCTTAAAATATTTTTTTCCAGCAAGAACTCATCTATGTGGAAACTCTCCAGTATCTTCCCAACTATAGATGTTAAACTAACAGGTCTATAATTACTTGGTAAAGATTTTGTCCCCTTTTTAAATATAGGCACCACATTGACCTTACACCAATGCAGTGGTACTATGCCAGTCATTAAAGAGTCCCTAAAAATGAGAAACAATGGCTTTAAAATGACAAAACTCAATTGTTTAAGGACCCGTGGTTGTATGCCATCTGGTCTAGGTGCTTTATTCACCTTTATTCTGTCTAAATATTTCTGGACCATATCAACTGTGAGCCAATGTGGATCATCTGGAGCTGCGTCAATACTATGCTCATTATAGAAAATAGCTCCCCCATGCTCCTTTGTATACATAGAGCTGAAGAAGGTATTTCATAAATTTGCCTTCTCTTTGTCCCTAGTCACCCACTCTAGATTATTTTGTAAAGGGCCTACATGCTCAGACCTGACCTTTTTACTATTAATATATTTGAAGAATTGTTTGGGATTGGTCCTGCTATCTTTTGCAATCTGTCGTTCATTTTAAAATGTTGCAGCCTTTATTTCCTTTTTGCATATTCTGTTATATTCTTTGTAATGTTTAAATGATGATAGAATTCCTTCATTTTTATATTTAATAAAAGTTCTTTTCATATTATCTATAGCTTTTTTAACTTTGGCCGTAAGTCACATAGGCTTGATTTTTAGCCTTTCAAACTTGTTGCCCATAGGATTATATTTTGTAGTGGGTTCACATACAGTCTTTTTGAAGAACTCCCATTTCTGTGTTGTGTTCATCAATGCCAATATTCCCTCCCAGTCTAAGTCTTGGAGAGCAGCTCTCAGCTTTGGAAAATCAGCTCTTTTAAAATTGAGCGTTTTTATTTATCCCATATGTGCTTGATGTTTACCGCTAACAATAAAATTAAATCATGTTATGGTCACTGTTACCCAGATGTTCTTTTATATGGACATGCGTAATAAGTTCTGCATGGTTTGAGATTACCAGGTCCAGCAGAGCATCATCCTAGTTGGGGCCTCTATGAACTGTACCATAAAATTGTCCTATAGTAGGTTTATACATTTTTGCCCTTTAACTGTTCCTGCAGTACCATTACTCCAGTCAATTTTCAGGTAGTTAAAATCCCCCATTATTATCACTCTCCCAGCCCTTTCGATTTTTGAAATACTCAGACCAGCCTGTCTGGCACCAACAACCATGCCATGTTCAAAGTCACTTAAATCTCCTTTCTTTCCCATTCTGATGATCGGTTTGAACCTCAGCAAGTCGTCATCACCACATCTAGATGCCTAAATACATGGAGTTGCTGCCATGTGTTTTGCTGATTAGCAATTTGTGTTACCAAACAATTGAAAAGGTGTACCTAATAAAGTGGCTGGTGAGTGTATAAACAAATACAGTTTGTAAAGTGCAAACCATAGTAAATAGTTATTTGGTGCAAATAGCTGACCTGCTCTAATGTTACTGATGGTGATGTCTGAAGGTACAGGGGAATCTTACCTGGATTGTTAAGGGCATAATTACGCTTGAACTGTGCAGCAGTATTATAGATTGATTATACTATTCATGTTTTGTATGCTTACAGAGCACCACTAGGTTTAATAAAATTGTGGATTTTTTATCAAACACCAATATGGGCACAAAACTGTTAAGATTTATTGGGATACAATCCACTTTAGACCAATGTGTTAATATGGGAGCTTTATTATAATAGATTATGTTTATACTGTATAATATTAGTAGTAGTTACATAGTTAAACTGGTTGAAAAAAAGACACTAATCTATCCAGTTCAACTAAAAAAAAAAACCCTACACCACACACACAAATAGAAAACTTTGTTATACACTATCCTATACCCATGGTTGATCCAGAGGAAGGCCCCCCCGCCCCCCCCCCAAGAAAGCATGATTCAATTTGCTCTGGCGGGGGGGAATCCTTTCTGATCCCCCAAAGACAAATGGAAAATCCTCGGGATCAACTTTACGTATGAATATTAGTATCCAGTTATATTACGTGTTTCTAGGAAGAAATCCAGATATTTTAAAACATTCTACTAAGCTGCCCAGAACCAGCACTTGAGGGAGTCTATTCTACATTTTCACAGCTCTTACTGGGAAGAACCCTTTATGTATTTGTAGATTAAATCCCTTTCTTCCAGATGTACAGAGTGACCTTTGTCCTCTGTGACAACATTAAGGTGAATAACTCTACACCGAGTTCACTATATGAACAACTTTTGTAGAGTATTTATACATGTTGATCATATCCCCCTTAATTTCTTCTTCTCAAGAGAAAATAAATTCAGTTCCTCAAATCTTTCCTCATAGCTGAGCTCATCCATGCCTCTTTTCAGAAGTTTTGTAGTATCTTTTAGTGGATACATTGAATACAATTATGCTGCATCATGATTGTACAATTGGCCTATTTGGATCTGAAAGGTCAAATTTTACATATATGAATACTAAAGTTTAAAACGCCTTTTAGTTCATCACCCTGGTTGCTATTGTGACCTGCACACTGTCCTGAAAGACGCAACAGTCACTGTTGTGTACTGAAGTTCACAATGGGAGACAGTAGGGTTTATTTACTAAAATTGGAGAGTGCAAAATTGGGTGCAATTCTGCATAAAAACCAATCAGCTTCCAGTTTTTCTTTTATTTTCTTTTTTTTTCTTTTTTTTTTTTTAGTCAAAGATTAACTGAACAAGTTGAAATTAGAAACTGATTGGCTACCATGCACAGTTGCACCAGATTTTGAGCTCGTTTTAGTAAATGAACCCCACTATCCCTGACAAACCTGGAAGTGTTGCATAGCAATGGCACCTGTAGCTTTAGATAGTGAAAACTTGACTTACCACTCACTGGACAGGTAAATATTCACCATGTTGCTTTACAGAGTGGCTTTCTCTGTATTTTGTTATGCTTGCAACAAGCTCAGTTTAAAAGGTTAAATTTTAACATATATGTAATGTTTCCTGTTTGTTTATCAGTTTTATGTGATGAGAAATTGTGTTGGGCCTGGTTCACACTGTGCAGGTCAGTTGCGGGAGTGGAAATTGCATCTGTTCCTGCACCCGCAACCACCTACAACTGAATCACTCTGCTCTTACGAGACAGGTGGGGCTGCCATTCATTCTGAATGGCACTCCCACACAACTCAGCCTGCAACATGAACTCGGGTGTGGGAACCGCAGGGAAACCGCATGTTCAATAATACCATGGAGTTTCCCTGAGGATGAGTTTTTGCACCTTTTTTGTGAGGAACATGCAGCACAGCAGCCCATTCAAATTAATGGGCTACCATGCCCAAGCAAATGTGGGCTGCACGGCCCACATTAGTGTGAACCGGGCCCTAATCTAGTGTTGATAGACATCTTTCTATAACTTTCAAAACATTTCATTATAAGTTGTTTAAGCCTGAAAATCTTTACCACCTCACAAAAAGAAACATTCTGGAAGTGTTAAGTCTATTACTAATAAAGAAAAATAAACCAAGTCTAGGAAACTGGAAGTCAGACTGACCATCACCAGTTACTAAATAATACTCATGAAACTCATAGCTAGAGATGTTATATTGAATCCTCAGATGCCTGTGTATTACGCGTTTTCATTTGCATCTGAACAATGACTTGACCTTATACTGCAGAATATATTTGAATAACAACTTATGCAATGAAAGTATCAACTTATGTTTCATTTTTTATAAAAGCCACATTCTTTACTATACAGAAACTTTTGTAGCAACTGAAATAGCAAAACCTTTCTTAGTAAATACAGTGTAGAAGTGTGAAGTTTTGATTTAGGGGGAAACCATTTATTGGCTAACTAGTGCAAGCTTTTATGAAAAAGATGCAAATATTACCAACTTGACACAAATTAATGGCATTGAGTTATCACATATTGACCCTCTATGCTGTCTGTATGTTAGATGAGGGTGTCAATTGCCTGTGGTAGTGAGCCCTTGTAGATTGCCAACTCGGGGTTCCCCAGGGCGCGGATTCTAAGCCCCATCCTGCTTCTTCACCAGGGCCCCTGATGGTGGGGATAGACTTGCAGCAAGCTAGAACCAGGTCTCGGCCCCAAAGTACGCCCAGCTGAGGATGCAGAGACCGCTTGCATGAGCAGAGTACAATGGCAGGAGACAACAGGAAATCCAATAGACAAGCCAAGGTTAGGACAGATGGAAAACAAGAGCAGTCGGTGGATTAAGCCGGGGTCGGTACACGGGTAAGCAGATACAGGATACAGGCGTAGCAACAAACAGGAGCTCAGAGAACAAGAAGTTGCTCAGGCAAAGTGGGCTACAAAGAGCATATCTTATATAGACAAGCAAACTAGAAGGTGGGCCACGAAGTGATGGAAGGGAAGGAAAAAAAACAGAGAATAGCAGGCAACACCTACAGGTGAGCACAGACAAACCACAAATGTGAAGGGAATCAGGAAAAGCACTGCAGCAAGGAGGTAAGAATACACAAGCAAAAAACTGCAGGCTAACTTGTGACAGAGGGTGTGAACTCTAAGAAAAACCCAGGAGCAGAATCTAAGGAGCAGCGTGGTATTCACCTGCACACCCCACAAAGATTTATGAACTTTGCTGCAGAATGGCATCCAGGTTTCAGCTCCCAGGCACATCTGTGAAGACTACAGTTGGCCATGGAAACAACCAGATCATAGAAAAAAATTGATAGACAAACTCAGAAACTGGGACAGACTGAAGGTCAGAATAGGCAGTGTACAAGCGAAGAAGAGATGCAGCCATGCACAGCACTGAATTGATTAAGGCCTCAGGTAAGTATTTAGGGAGGTGGGGGAGCTGTAAAATATTTTTGTTCACCTTAACGTGATGCTAAATACACACTATTTAATTTACATTGTCCATTCTATTTCAATATGTGGATGATGGCACTGTAATTATTTTACTTAAAAAAATCTAAGTACATTTTCCCTAATCAATATACAGCTGTCACATAACCCAGATCTTTCCCAGCCTGTCTGCAGGGAAACATAAGCAGGAGGAGCCTCTAGTCCTCGGTTGCTGGTCACATGTTCAAAATTAAAAAAAAACAGCCTTTGGCATGCAACGTATAAATAAATAAATAATATCAATAAACTGTTTTAAATTGGAATACAAATATATATTTGAAATCAATTTATTATTTTGTGGAAATAACATGGTGTGTATTTCTTAGAATAAGAGGGAGATTAACCAACCATTAATCTACATGTAATATTCCACCTCCATTGTGTTTAGCTGGTTAGAGGGCATGGAAAAGGAGCGAGAGGGATGTCATTTACCACTGTGTATATGCCCACATGTGTGACTCTATAGTCACATGGGCTGCTCAGATGTGATAGGGAGGAAATGCTCAGCATAAAAACTCACTGAAAAATGAGCATGTGAAGTTACCATTACAGATTCAAAATCCCTAGCTGAATTGGGAACATGAAAGGAACGTGGAGATAGAGAGCAGCAGGATTAACAAGGTGTTTTGCAGAGAAAACAAATCTCTCAGTGACTGAGTGAGTATGAGTAGCATGTAATACAGCATTTATCAATAGTTTTTTATGATGTGGGTTTAGTGATGTTTTAATGCAGGGAATGCATTAAGATTAAAAAAGATAGTCTTCTAAAGAATAATTAACTAAATTAGCACTCAAAATTGAAATAAAACCCACCTCGTTCGCCTTTTGAGAGGCTGATAAAACCACCTTTTAGTTATTTTCTATCATCATTCCAACCAACCTTCAAGGACAACTTTCACAAACAAATATTGTGTTTTTGAAAACAGTGTGGCTGATACATGTAATAATCATTTTCATTATATTTCTTTGTTATATTACATGCCTTTATTTAACATTTCTCCTTTATTTTATGCATACCAAGTTTTCAAGGAGTACCTCAAAGCCCTCTGCTGTAAATATTCCATGTTTCACACACAAGGTAAAATACACATCATGGACTACAAAACTGAATTTTATGGAAGCAGTATATCCTCAAATCTAAGTATTCATAGTTTTGTCCAGGGTTTAAGTATACATGATGTATGTTTTTCTTTAAACTTAAAGTAAATGCTTAATATCACATATCATTTTCTCAATTCTAATACTGGGACGTTGACTGGCAGACTTTGAAAAAGCTCTAATATTTTAGCAAGTGAAACACATTTAGGGCACTACTGTATGCCATGAACTTCCAGTATTGAAACTTAAGTGTTGGTACGAGTGCAGTGATGATAGAGGATAAAGGCATTCTGGGAATGTTCATTCACCCCTCATCTTACCTCTTCTATTCTCAGAATGCCTTTTATTCTGTAAAAAGAATAAAAACTATTATGAAAATGGATGAAGTGAAGAGAAAACGACCCACTATCATCACTGTATGAGAGCTGGAACTGTATTTTTCAACAGCAGAAATAGAGGGCTTGTTGTGGTGTAAGGTGTGGGTGGGCTAATGAAGTCAAGCCGCACACCCAGACGTTTTCCAGCTGCCATCTTGTAAGTGACCAAGGAACTGTGGAGGGGATTTACTAAAACTGGAGTACTCCAAATCTGGTGCAGCTGTGAATGGTAGCCAATCATCTTCTAACTTCAGCTTGTTTAATTAAGCTTTGGCAATAAAACCTGGAAGTTGATTGGTTTCTGTGCAGAGCTGCACCAGATTTTGCACTCTTCAGTTTTATAAATAATCCCCATGATCTCTTAAGGAAATAAAAGCTTTTTTACTGTGGTGCTGCTGATGGGCACATTTTAATGTAAATATTGGTAGGAAATGTTAATACACTATGATGGTTTATTCTTTCTGAACTGTGAAGGAAAATATCCTGCATGGTTTAAGAGGATGATCACTGTCTGAAATCAAGAACCGCACAATTTATTGATTGGGAAAAATATATAAGTGAGTGATCTGAGGAATAGCAGCTGGCACAAAAACGTGACACACTAACCATATGAAACACTAAAAAAATGAAAATGCAGCGCTTAAATGTAAATGCTAATTTATATAGTATAAATATGCCCAAAATATGTTCATATGCCCAAATATAAATACAGTATGTATGTCCAAATTAAATGGTATAAACCAATAAAATGCTATTTACAAAATGTCAAAATATAAACATGTACTGTATATCCAAATAAAACAATACATCAATCCTCTCCAGATAAAATGTATTATATTTGGGCATTTATATTGGCAATAGCATTTTATTGGTTTATACTTCTTTCTGCACATTATATTGTATGGTGTATTAACTCTTTTGACAGTGATATGCTTTATGGTCAATTCATATTGAATTTGGTGTATTAATTCTTTCAGTACCTATATATATATATATATATATATATATATATGTATCCTGTTTATACTGATGCACTTTTTAGTCAATTAACTTTGGATATTGGCACAGTATATATGCTCCCATAACAAGCAGCTTGCTATGGGGGAAACACAGTTATGTAAACGTATTGGGTTTATTTAAAAGAGTTGTGATACATGACCACGTTGCACTGTGATACTATTAGATTGTGATATACAGTATATGTGGCAATACATATAGTGTCACCGGGAGTCTATTGTGGAAAGTATAACAGGGTGATTTCAAAAAATTGTGCTGAAGTATATTTGGTTTATAATGTATGAAAACTACTCCATGATTGGAAGGTGGGCAGATGAATGAAAGGTCTGCCTCCTCCATTCATAGATTGCTTTTCACTGATGGAAGCTATAGTAAACCTCCTATGAAATGGAGCAGAGGATGCCAAAAGGGTGGGCATTGACAGCACTGTTGAAAAGTACTTATGACAGGTACTTTGGCTTGTATTAACCCCCACAGCACCAGAAGATAACAGCTGAAGTGGTATGGGGGACAATGGACTTTGGATTTTAATTAAAGCAGCAGCCAGAAACATGCAAAAAATAACTAACCTTAGGCTTTAATTTCCACTCTTATGGATTTGCACCTGAGAATAAATGATGTTGCTGAACTATAAGAGATCATTCTGACAAACCAGGATAACACAGTAGTCTAAAATGTGTCTCTGTTTGATAAAATGTAAAATTTTGAGTGACTATATAAGTTGTAATGACCTTTACAGAGAAACCTTGACCACCCTTTAGGTTTGCTGACAAGACTATTCATACACCTACTTTATTTTCTCCTTTTCTCTACTTATCCTGCTCTCTTAAATTTTCTCTTCACAATTTTCAATTGTTTTGTACAAAGATATTCCTTTCCATTCTTTTTCCTGAGGATGGATATTTCTCTTTCCTACCCTGTCTCATGAACTGTACATAGCTTTAATTGCTTCCTCCCTTCTTATCATCCTTAAATCTAATACATTTCCTTTACATGTTATTATTCTGCATTTGTTGACTTTATTGTTATTTTGCCACTGTCATATTACTTTTAAAATGCATTCAATAAAAAGAATTTGATGGAAAGAGGCTTGTGTGTATATATTCTAAGTAAGACATCATTTTCACTGTCTGCACTCATTTTGTTCTTGCATTTACATACAGAGTTTGTCAATCATGGTAATAGCCACCCACATGTCTGATTTCTTTGCTGATGAGTTATCTGTCTAATATAGGAAGGCATCTCCTGATAGTTGAAATGCTTTTAATGTGTATAGCTTTGTTACACGTAGCACACATTTAAAACTGCTGGTACAGTAACAAAATGTGCCCAAACATTCTGTATATATATCTAAAACATTGTACATTTTTCAAAGTAATTATTTAGTTTAACTTGCTATTGGTATTTTCAATGAATAATGGCAGATCAACATTTACTCAAAAATACATATTCCAATTTGTAGGGCTCATTTACATCAGGTGCATTGAGCTGTAATAATCTACATTGATTATTGCAGGCTCAATGCAAGGGTGCATAAAAAACATTTGTTCTCTATATGCCCTGATCACACCATACATTTTCTTTGGTGTGCATTGTGTAAAAATGCAGCATGTCAACACATCACTCCATGTCAGTGCATTCCTAAGCACCACAACATACTGTGGTGCATAAAGTTGAATTAATTGTTTTTGTTAACTTTGAAAAAATAAAACAAATAAAAAAAAGTAAGCTCTATGATGTGTTTTAACAATGCCTTTTACTGACCCTATCCAATGCACACCAGAGGACATGCATTATATAGGCCAGTGGTCTTCAAACTGTGGCCCAGGGGCCAGATGCGGCCCTTTGCTTGCTTTCATCTGGCCCTTGGGGCACAATTTCATCCACTGATACCAACAATGGGACATATTCTCCCCATTGACACCAATAAAGGGGCACAATTTGACCCAGTGACACCAATGATCAGGCCCGATGACACCAATGATTCCCCAATTCCTCCCAATGACATCAATAATGGATCGCAATTCCTCCCAATGACATCTATGATGGGCCACAGTTTCTCTCACTGACACCAAAGATGGGGCATTGTCTATTCTCACTGAAGTCAGGACCTTTACTACTCCCAATAGCCAAAGTCTGGCCCCCCTAAAGTCTCAAGGACAGGAAATTGGCCCTGTGTTTAGAAAGTTTGGAGACCACTGATATAGACTATACTGCTCTGGTGTGAATGGGCCCTTAGTCACATGAACTTAAGCGCACAAAACGATTTTAAGCTATGCATTCACAGGCACACATACATCATTACAGTACATACACATTTACAAACACACACACTTACACATACAAGTCTATTGTTACTTCAGTCATTTTTCTTGTTCATATAGGCTTAGGATATTTAACGTATTCAATTAGAGACTTAAGATACTTAGCTTAATGCAAATTAATCTTCCAAAAAACCATTAAATCACAAACTCGAAATGCTATCAAATGCATGTCACTAGGAGAGATTCAAATTTTAATCTTTAACCACTCTGCAATTGTAATGAATGCAAATCTCTAAAGGAATGGAAGATGATTCTGAATCAGCTACAACATATTATGTCAATCTGACCAAAGTTTATCTCTTCAATTTACCCTTCAGTAAGGCTAAATATTTTACAGTTTAAATGGAATTGCATAACTTGACGGAACTTGTTATTAGTTGTGCGTTCCTATGGATACAGCTCACAAAACACAAAGAAAGAATCTTGCTTTCTCATATTTCTAAAATAATGTGTTTCTGTTGCTCTTTCACAGGTCATTGCAAGTATTAGGTTGATTTTTCTCAACTCCTGACATTGATGCACACTTGTGCATGCTTAATGCATTTGTTCCTTGATGTAGGTATCATACAATTGGTTACATTTTTTACTGACTTTTATATTCTTTAATATTAATAAGTGAATTGATTTTTATACATACAACAATGATCTAAAATGATTATGCTTATTTATCTATAAGAATTAGAAAACATTGCTGACCTCAATGTTAATCATGCAATGCAATACAACCTGGCATT
Organism: Staurois parvus; assembly: GCF_062004578.1. Lineage (NCBI taxonomy): Eukaryota > Metazoa > Chordata > Amphibia > Anura > Ranidae > Staurois > Staurois parvus. Next base: position 12,464,167 of record NW_028318039.1, on the reverse strand, counting down.
ACTTTACAACTTTATATTAAATGTTTTAAATAATTGAGTTTAGAGGTACAGGTAATTATGGACATTTATGAAGAGAAACCATTTCTTCTACCTGACTATATGTTACAATTATTTCTAACATATTATTTTTATTGTTGATATGATAAAAAGCATCTTATTCAAACACATTAAAGAACACCAGTGGTCTTTAGGCAGTTACAGAAAGTCCCTCTTTGTTTTTATCTATTGATTTTTTGGAAAGACTGGCTGGGTTTTTTCCACATAGGTGCTCTTTTTGTTATATGTCAGAGCTTAGTTTGTAAGGTGGGATATATACAATTGTGTGTTTGTTGTCCAGATACACTGATTGATTGGACAACTGTATTCCAAATGAGTTACTATGTTAATATACTAAATACTTACATTAGGCATTTAGGGAGGAGGTTAAAATGGGATGAATCAATGATGGAGAAAAAATGTAATTAAAAAATCAAACAGATCTGCCACATTATAGACTTAATAACATAGGTATAGACAGATAGGGGTTTACATATTAGTAGGATGCTCACTTAACATAATTAAAGTTCACTTTGCAAATTATGCTCACTTGGCAAAGTGAATGTTAATAAATAAAGTGAATCTGTGTTCACACTGAATAGCCATACATGATTGGGAATTTAAAGTGATCATAGCTTCTCCTTATACAACTTGAACATATGCTATATCAAGTGAACAACCTCATCCTTTTTCAAATCAACCCCATACTCTTTCTCCTATATGAAAAGAAAAATAATACCTTATTTGCAAGATGCATTCAGTTTAGGACACAGATCCACTAGAAAATTGTAAAACTTGAAATGCACAGAAAGACAACCAAATCATTACGTGGGACTAAAGTACTTTTGCTATGAGTAAATATTAACTAAAATTAATTAATTCTTGATAAAAATGCATTTAAGGGGAATAATCACCAGGTATCAATCAATATATAAAGCTGGCCTATACAGTAACTTGGATGTCACTGAAAAAGATGTTTCAATGTTTTTATCAAAGTTGAAAACAAAAGTAAAGGTACAAGTAAACATCAGGATCAACAGCTAGGATTGGACTGTGGCCACAACATCAAGCAAGGATTGGCAAAGAGCCATGGTGTGCTATCTATAGAAAAAAATAATAATTGTCACACCACTAGTCTTAGAGTCATAAAATAATCTCTTTTAAATCATAATCAAGATGAAATGGACACAGAACTTCACTTTAGGATTGCACTCAGGGAGTTTTTTGAGAATGGTAGCATATAAGAGCTGCCTAGCCTGAGCCACTGTCTTCTAGCAACCAGACTTTTCTTTTTAGGTAATATCAAAGTTGTGTAAGCATTGTTACCTTCCAAATGGTTTGTTTTGTGCGTTGTGACTGCAGGAAAATAGATTTAATGTCCAAGGTTCTTTATTGTAAGAGTTGTTAAAATGTGGAATATCCTTCTTCAGTATTGAGACCCAGCAGACTCAGTAGGTTTTTGAAAAAGTCTAGATACCTTTTAGAATGCATAAAATATAAATGGCTTTATTTACAATAAACCCTGTACACTATTGATCCAGGAAATTATCAAATTGCTTTCAAGGATAAGACGGGAGTATTGTTTTTCATGAGAACACTCTTTATCCAGTTGCAGACTCTTGATGTGTTAGAAATGCCCCAAAAAAATGTCATCATTGTACACAGAGCATGTGTAACACATCCAGTCCTTCTGCCCTGCTGCCAGGACCTCCCCTGTCACAGTACTGGGCAATTCAGCTCTGATTAATCAAAGCTGCATTGTGAAGTACACAGAGAAAGTTCTGACAGTTGGAGCTGTCAAAGAAAAGCAGTCCAGCACTGTTTATCAACAACATTGCTCAAAAGAAACAATTTTATATCTGTTTATTCATCTACAGATCAAAGGGATGAACTTTTCATCTGCAGAAGTCAGTTAATGAAACCTGACAAGTAAAAAAAAAAATGTTTTTTATTTTAATTAAATGTTCCTCTGTTTTAACCCCTTATTAACCATACTTTACTATATTGAGCCCTAATTAACTCATTATTCTCCTTCTCCATTCAATTATTATTTTTCTGCTTATTTTTTGGTTAGTTTCTAATTTATTAACTAATAATATTTAAACTTTTGTTTATTTTTGTTTGTTTATTAATATGTTTACACCTTTAACATATATTTACAAATTTAATTTTTTAAAAAGTGCAAAATTAAAAAAAAATTAGAAAACTGAAAAAAAATCATAACATAATCATAATTTTAGTGTAATTTTAAACAGGATAAATTACAGAATAAAATGTGCACTTTTTATGTGCAGTAACACCATTTATTTTTAACTAACACTGCTCAAATAGAGAAAAAGAGCATTTTATTACAATTAATTGTTTAAAGATTGCAAAAAAATAATTAAAAAACAGTATATGTATTACATTTTTATCTTAAAGGATAAGTTCACTTTTTAGACAAAAATAATAAATGCACATTTTTTTGCAGGTAAAAAAATGTGCATTCATTATTTTTGTCTACAGGAGCCTGGAATGCATTGCACCAGCAATCAACAGATCGCTAATGCCATGTAGGTCTCCTGCAGACCTGTCACAGTATCTGCTTCCTGTACGGGATGTACGAACAAGCAGATATTCTGATAGGAAGCTCCTCAGAGCCATGGTAGTCCATTGAAAACTACAAGCTGACATCTGCTAAGGCTCCTGCAGACCTGTCAGAATAGCTGCTTGCCATACAGGATGTATGGTCAAGCAGATATTCTGAAAGGAAGTTTGAATGAACTACCACAGCGCTTCATAGTGCCATGGTAGTTCATTGAAGACTACAAGCCCACAGCCACTAAGGCTGTCGGGACTTGCAGTTCATTTATGCACAGAAATCCGTAACTGAATGATGTTGCCATGTGAGCAGAGCCCCGCACGGCCACACTGTTTTTAAATCTGACAGCACAGGCAGACTTCTCCCCGGAAAGGGGGTGGCGGTAGGCAGTGACTGCAGCTATGAGAACATGTTACATGTTCCACCCTAAAAATGGGTGTAACATGTAACATGTTCCCAAAGGTGAATTTATTCTTTAACCTCCCCGGCGGTATGATTATTTCCGATTTTTGGTGCTGAAAGCGGTACCATTATTTTGCATGGAAATATGTAATTTTTTTATTGTAGGCTGTAATATTTAGGAATAACTCACTGAAATCTGTCTGAACAAGAGTCTATTAAACATCCCGGGGATGATAAAATTTTAAACACAAAATCATAAATTATAATTTAATAAATAATCATAAAAAATAATAATATAATATTAATACATTTAATTCAATAATATAATCAAACCAAAAACACTGAAATTTGAAATATAGCACCAAGTTCGCACATCGCTGAGCAAAGTCGCAGAATCGTTTTCAGTGTCTGATGACGAATTTCCCCACGAATCATTATCACTCAATTCTGCAAGTGGTTCTGATTTACTATCGCTGTTCTCTAGCTGGTCTAAAACCGCTTTTGACCTAAAGGGACACTTTTTGGACGCCATGGACGTTTCCCAGTTTCCAGGCAGAAAGAACAGACAAAATGCAGGCAGGGCACAGGACAAAGCACTAGGGACAAAATGTAGGTGAAATTGGTTGAGACAGCAATGTTTTACTATGTAAAATGTAAAAAAAAAAAAATGACATTATTTAAAATTTTTAAATTTCCCGCCGCCGGCGGCGCCCGTACGTCCCGACGTCACAGGGACTGGAACACAGAAGCCGGATGCCGGCATTGGCCGGAGGAGATGGCCGGGGACGCTGCAGGGGACACATCGTGGGAGCGCAGGGTAAGGTAAGTGAAGAACAAATGCCGGAGCAGTACCGCATGGTATTCCCGAGTGTAGCTCGGGGTTACCGCTCTTGGTACTGAAATGTTACCCCGAGCTACACTCGGGAATACCGCCAAGGAGGTTAAGTAATGACAAAGTTTTTGCCAAATAAACAGGTCCATAGCAGAAATGTAAAAATTGCTCTTGTCCATAGGGGGTGAACAGGTGTGAGAGGCAAAGTGGTTTAAAGGGATTTTGTTTTTTCCTTCTCTAGGATCAATAATGGATTTAGGGTCCTGATGCAAGTTTTTTTTTTTTTTACTCTATGGGCATGTGCCTTTTTACAGCCTGACCAGGTAACTGTGGTAAAAGTGCAGATTTGCATAAAAAAGTGTTTAGCTTAATAAGAATGAAAGCTACCTTACTATGTAGTGGTGCAATAATATAGAAAGTCATACAGAGTTTAATTTAATTAACCATTCCCTTTATGTATTATCATAAGTTTGTCATGAGTGAAATTCTGAAATGCAATCTCTGACCTCCTTATGACGAAACAATTAAGTACTGTCTGTGATACTTTTTTTTATTTGCACTTACATACAATTTTGAGGACAAGTACTCAATTGTTTCTGTCGCAAATGCACTAATACGGCTACAATGACCTCCGTATGAAAATTCTAATCTGTTAATAGTCAGTTGGCTGTTGTTTTGACCCAATAACTTCTGTGCACTTTTTCCAGGTCAGGGACTTAAAATTTTGAACCGACAGGTTCAGCATGACTGCCAGGCACCTTAGCATTTAAAATAGGAGAGATGAGAAATTTAAGCTTCAGTGTTTTTCTCATGACATGCTTACTGTGTGACTAGGGAATAAAATAACCCAAATATTTGTTGTAGTACATTGTAAAACTACTGCCCATCTTTATGGCTCCTATTTCATTTCTCCATTCCTGTATGTGCTTAGAACGTATACTCACTAGGCCTGATTTACTAAGGTTCTTTCGTAATTCTAATTCTTTAGTCAAGTTTTCAATCCTTGAAGCAGAACAAAGTATTGCAAATAAGTGCATATAAGATACACATGCACACGTAAGTTTATTGAACACACATGTTAATAACGCCTTTTTATAAAACATATATTTCTTTCTTTTATAGCTTCAGCTGAGTATGGATTTTAAAACAGACTAAATTATGTTACAAAGATTCCATGCGATTTTACTGTTGGATAATTTCATAATTATTGTAAATTATTTACAGTAGGCTTAGAACTATGTAATTACAATGATTTAATGAGGAAATAAATATCAGACTCTCAAATTTAATTTTAATTTATCAATGTTCTAATTGTTTAAATACATTACTATATTTATAACAATCATTTTTGCAGTAGCATTTAGTGCTCAAACTATGAAACTCTGATAATTCTGGCATCTCGATTATGCTAGTAAGAAAAGACATCTATGTGATCTTAAATTAACTGTATTTATAGACATTTTTCAGTAAGGTGTGAAATAAACAATGCTCTCATTATTACACATAGTGCCATACTCCACCCCCACACATGAATATAAGCTGTAGGATCATGCAGCCAGCTAACCATGAAAATTCCCATAACAGATTTAATATGCATGCATGCACCCAGCCTTACTCTGCATTGTACATTCACACCTGTGCTCATTTCTGGCTCACCTCAAACTATTAGCAGGCACTGCTTTGGTAAATCTGTAAAAAGTTTACTGTCTGCACAATTGTTAGAGTATGGTTGCAAGAATGTTCCATCTGAAATGAATGAAGACAGCAGTGAAATAAATGGAGAGAGCAGCAGCTATTTGAAATTAATAAGTAAAAAAAGGAATTTTAAAGTATTTAAAAAAATCATAAAATCCCTATCTGACTATTGAATTGAAAACTGTCATTAGACAATTATAGGGGCTGTCATAACTTTCCCCACATTCTGAAAGTGTCAGTCTTCTTTATAAAATGCTACTTTCCCTGTACCACAATGTACTCAGTATAGACATCTGTACATTATGATGTTGTATAGGGCAGATACTTTTATACTGTATAAGTGGCTTAGCGTGCCATTATACATTTGTGTACTTGTGGCAATGTACCTTAAAACACATTAAATCAATGCAAAGATGTGAATCAGCCTTAAGATCCAGGAACACACTATCCATACCTTGCCATCTCAATCTTTGCATCCATAACAATTTTATTGTCAACCGTTATACTCATGTCAGTTTCCCTGAAAGCAGAGGAGAAACATTGTTCCTGTTTTTGGTGCCATCAACATTACTAACATATACACGACAGAAATGTGCTTGCTCTGTGACTTCATGCTATCTGGCTCATATAAAACATAAGAGTTGATTTACTAAAACTGGAGAGTGCAAAACCTGGTACAGCTCTGTTTAGAAACCAATCAGCTTCCAGTTTTTTTGTCAAAGATTAATTGAATAAGCTGAAGTTGGAAGCTGATTAGCACAGCTGTACCAGATTTTGCATTCTCCAGTAATAATAAATCAACTCCATAGTGTTAATTTACCTGTGTTGATATTGCTTCTTTTGGGGACAGGGAGTACTCCAACAAGGAGGCTAGGGAGAAGGGCAAGAGTCTGGTCTTCTGCCATTGTTCACAGTACATATAAGTGCTGTCTACAATTGTAGCTTTTACCTCAGGTGTGAGAAGGGAAAATCTTGCATGTATAAAGAAATATAAATTGTACACCACATTACTTGAAATGTAAATGTCAATGTAGGTGATAACTGTATTAGAGAAACAATAGCAGTTTAGAATCTTTCATTTGGGACAGGGCAATTTTGATGTATTTTTGAGGGACACTTATATTGCGATGACTGCATCACTAATAACTAATATTGCATTGACTGCATCACTCCATGATAACAGATATGTTGAATAGAGCTGAGGTTTGGGTTTATGGTTACCATGGGTTTTAGGTAAATTTTCAGGTTAAAAAATTGAATTGCAATCCTGGCATAATTTTGTACAGATTTGCCACTAATAAATTTTTTTCTAAAACCATGATGCAAAATATAGCCTATGGCCAGAGCATTCATAGTGTCAATGTATTGGAGGCCACTGTATGGAAAGGATAAGGAAAGATGACAGAACCTAAAGGGGAAGTGGGAAGTTAAATATTCACAAAGGGCTGGGGATAGTGTAAAAGATAATGTGGGCCCCTCAAGTCTGTTATGAATTTTACAATGGATCCCATGCAAAAAACAACAAAAAAATATGGGTCCCCCCAAAAAAAATCCACACCAGGAAAGGTGGGTGAGCATGCACCATGCCACATGCACTCATCATGGAGAGGGTAATTTGTCATGGGGGAATAACCCACAAGAATGAGTAAAGAGTACATAGTAGCCCTAGTGATTCACAGAAAATGTAAATAGTAAATAAAGGCACATACTTTATATAACCCCAAAAATACAATGACCAATGTCACAATCTGTGCTTGATGACAGCTTGCCATGAATGACAGCTCTTGGTCTCTGCCCTGGAATATAAACAAAGATGTGGGGTATACTGGGCGATATCAATAATCAAATATGTGCATGACCAAATATGTACCATGACACCTTTTTGTGTGTGGGGCCTGCCTTAACATCAAGGATAAGGGTCTGATATGAATTTTAGGGGGAACCCAATGGCATTTTTTTTGTGTGGGGTCCATCCTCATCTAGGATGAGGGTCTGTTACAGTTGAAGGGATACCCAAATGCTTTGTTTGCAAATAGGACAAACAGCTGGGAGCTGACATTTATCCACAATTAAATCAACACTTTATTCTTTGTAAATATCAGTTTAGGAACATCCCCAGGCATGTTATTTAAAGGAAATTTGGATTTTTAATGTTGTCCTTTAAACATTAGTAAAATCAATGCTCCTTTTCAAATTACAATTTGTTTTGCTTTGGTGCATGTTCCCCAGGGCAGTGCAAATTCCCCATGCTATTTATTTGAAAATCCCTTGCCTATTAGCCTAAAGATTGCCATTACTGTTTTTTAACATTAATCTCCTATTTCAGTGAGGTTCATATCTGGCACCCAAACGTTTATTAAAATTGCAAAATCTATTTGGTTCATCACTATTGGCCATCTGTTCTTGGAGCTGCCCTTTGTTCGCAGAACATCACTGCATTGTTTCAAAGAAAAAGTGCAAGAACAGAGTCCACTAAAACCACCTCACATTATACCACACACATTCTCTAAATTCCTAGAGTACAAAACAGCTAGGTCTAGTACAGAGGCTTAAATACCTCCATTTAAAATATTTTTAAAGAAGTCAAAGAGATGTTTGCCCAAGGGACTTTTGATACAAAAACCATATATTAAAAACAAATTCACATACTTTATTACATAGAAAAAGGTTAAAAACAGAATATTGCTTAACATGTAATTCTTAGAATTTTACATATACAGTACAGATTATGGACTTTAATTCTTCATAGTTGATACAGTTTGTACAATAATCCAATTACATAAATGAGAAACATCATAGATCTCAACACGTTTCTTGAAACACTGTTCACTTCATCAGGAGTTTGATGTTTCTGATAGGGTATTCATAAATCAAGAAAAACAATGCAAGTCTTATATCATAAACAGTTGCCCATGACAAAAATCTCAGTAACAATAATAACAACAACAAAAAAATTGAACAAATAGCAAAACAAACTCACAAATGGTTATAATAGCTATACATGACCAATCGGCAATCAAAAAGATCAAGAGATCAGCCAGCAGATGGAGTGTGTGTCCCGGTGTGGCCTAACACCTATTGCTAAGGTTCCAAAACAGATAAAAGCATAGGAGAGGTGAGATAGCCTTTGGGCCTATAGTATTAAACTGAAATCCATGTGAGGAAGTTCCCTGTAAACCTGAAGTTTGAAATGCAAGTATTGCCATGATAGGGTGTCAAATGCCTTCTGCATGTCTAACGATCAGCTAAATGAGGAGCATATATGTAGAAAAGCTTCTTATAAAACAGCACAGAATATCCATTTGAGCCAGGCTTATGACCAGTTTTACCTTGATTACCAAGGTTACTTTTGGGGGCATGATGTCTTCCTCCAGTTTGTGAAGAAAGGTATAGTAGAAACAGAAAAAGAGAAAAGTGACAGCAGAATAAAAACCGAGTGGTCCATTTTTCTTTTTTTTTATACTTTTGTTTGTTTGCTTTGTTGTTTTTTTTTGTTTATGTTTTTTATTTTGTTAACTTTTTTGTCTGAGGTAGTTTACTAGGTAAGTTATTGGTGCAAGTGTTTGATCTATGACCCTGGGTCAATTAGCTTGCATCTTGTTGATTACTTTTAGCATAGATTGTATGTCTAGACCATCTTAACTGATGTTCTGCTACAGACATAAATTGAGTTCTGTTGTACTTTTATCCACTTGACTCTGCAGACCTGGGTTAGGATTTTGTTTAAACTGCTTAGAAACTTTATCCAGGTCTAATTCCAAAGCAGTTCTGTATTTATAGGATTCCTTACAATGCTGAGAAGCTATTAGAATGAGAGGACCTTTAAGTATTTATTTATTTTTTACAGGTACTTATATAGCGCCGTCAATTTACGCAGCAATTTACATATATAGTAGATTCACATCGGTCCCTAACCCTCGAGGGGCGTACAATCTAGTACCACCTTATAATCTTCCCAGACAGTGGGAGTTGAGGGAATTGAGCCTTTAATGTGAAGGTACTCAGGCATCTCCTGAGTTAAAAATTCTAACCTGTCTACATGGAATAAAAGGAAAATACAAATAGCCATCCAGATGGTCTCCAAAGAGCCACATTGGACACATAGGAACGGGGTCATGATCAGACTAAGCAATAGAATGAATTCTAGTAGCCATGATGACAGGAAGGAAGGTTCTATAAAACAATGTCAGTTCTTGTGAAGGTATTATGTGGTGCCAAATAATAGCTGTAATAATGTGAAAGTGGGTGTAATTCCCTCCATGCGTAAAAAAAACTTCATGAAAAGCTAACAGTTCCCAAAATATTGTCTAATTTGTGGTTAAAAAGTACATTTGGTTCCCCACACAAAAACATTGTGCCTTTTTGGTGCTGGAAAAAAACTCCAAAATGAGATACAAAGGTGCATGTAGTATTTGTGGCAGAGTAAGTCACATTTGTAACTGCAGTGTACCTTGTACTAAGATACCTGCTCGGTGGGTCAACAATTTGTTTGCTGCGGTGACAAATTAAATCTCTCCAGAAATCTATAAGAACTCCTTGTTCTTAGTTGAAGGAGATGCTAGGAAGGTCTGAGGAAGTATTTGGGTGCCAAGGACAGAGAAAATGTGTTTACTGGAGATATACCAGATCAATTTATTAAGTAAATAGAACATTAAATAACACCAACTATACATGTAAGGCAGTAGGCACATTTTAGGCATCACAACCCAATAAGTAAATATACTCAAAAAGGAAAATAGTAAATGGGAAATTAAAGGTACCTTGTATAAACACAAATGTGAAAAGATAAAATCTTTACTTTTTATTAAAGTATTTAATAAAAATAAGTAAATTTAAACAATGATACATCCAATGTCTTTTCAACTGTCCAGATTCAAGCAAGCTTCAACATGTTTCAATATAAACAGCTTCAAGAAGCAGACTATCTAAACAAAAAATGTACAGATTACAGCACAGTTTATAAAATGATATCACAATATTTCAATAACACAAATTGACTAGTAGACTATCTCACTACCACTTTTATTCTTCAAGTTGAATTCAAGATGGATGATTGACACTATATGCAGAGCTGACAAAGGAACAAAAGGTGAGAGAAGTATGAGCTCTGCTATTGTTTTTTTTATATTTTTTAATATTTTGTAGAGATCACTAATTTAACAGCATTGCTGCCAAAACATTGAAATAACATCCAAAGATAAAGTTGTTACATAAGGATTGCATAATGACAGCCTTTAATAATTCCTCAGGTCAGTTGTGGCAAACGTATGTGCCTTAAGTGGCAGCCTTAAGTATGTGTCCCTTCATCGGAGCATTGATATTTCACAGTGGCAGGCAATCAAGATGCACATTTAACAAAAAATACAGCTACGTGGGCAAGCAAAAAGCTAACATTACATTGTTGCCCTGCTACCATGCATGCGTGTGGTCCCCATTCCATGTTACTATCAGTCAGCACTGTTGGATTCAGGCCTGATAAATTTGTTTTCACATTAGAAAGTACTATACTTTACACTTATAAGATGCATGCCACCATGCCCATTGGACAGCTATCAATCTTCTGCTTTAAACGTTCCCATGCCATATACAAAATCAGTTAAAAAAAATGGAGTACCACTGCCTAGCTGCCAAATTTTGAGAAGCTGCAAGAACACTTCCCATTGCTCTCATGAATCTGGTGTTCATATGTAGAGTTGTTATGTTGAATTAGCAACAGCCTTCTTCAGTTTCATACTGTATATGCATCAGCACGTGTATATAGGTGTCCACAAGGTAGCACAGTACTGGAAAATTCCAAACAGCAACTCGTCCCAGTGAAGGCTAATTAAATAAACCTGTAGGCTAAAGCTGGAAATACACAGAGTGAAATTTGATAAATGGATGGCCTTGCTCCATTTTGACGGAAGTGAACAACGCAATTGTATTTTTTTTGTAGAGGCCTGCTGGAGAAGTTTCAGCTGAATAACAGTTGCATCCAATTTGATGCTGTTTAGCATGAATGGGGGAATCTGATACATTTCTACAGCTTTAATCCACAATTAAATATATTTAAATACCTTAATTTTAACAATTTAATGAACAAATAATGTAATGATAAACGTGACTTAAAAGAAGAAAGAAATAAACTGAGGGTACTGAAGTGTACCAGGTATCATAAGGAGGCCGAACATAGGTCAAGTGTAAAAAGTACACTATTCCTGTGTGTTGCTGGTGCTCAGAGGTTTCTAATAGCATTTATATTGGCACTGGACTGCTCATAACCCTGAATTAGGCAATGTAGAGTAAAAGGGAGGAGAAATGACATATTGAAAATATGATCTGGTACTTTGTATTGCCAGCTACCTTACAGCAATCTTCATTCATTTTTTATGCAATACAGGTTTTATCATGTTCTCTAAATGTCATTTTTGATGTCTTCCTAATTACCAGTCAAATTCACCACTTTTTATGAAGTTCTATTTACTTAGGTCTACAAACGTACTTATGAAAAGGATAACTGAAAAAGCAATTCAGCAAAGCTGAAGAACTCCATTACTGAACAGATATTTTATGCTGCTGTTCACCCAAACTCATATGATTCTACATTTGAAATACACTTGGCAAAGGTATGTTGTATAAAAATCTAATTAAAGAATAATGAATAAAGGGTAGCTGTGAATAATGCTAGCCATACACTATGCAAATTTCTTCCAGTTCCTGATGAACCGGATGAAATTTGCTTAGTGGGTGGCCCTGTCAGCCATCTCCAACCTGCCAACCTGACAAGCAGAGCAGAAAATTGTCAGTTGAACAGTGCATTTAATCAGATGTAGTTATAAGGACTGGTATATGACTAAGTGTATTTAAGCTTTGAACTGATGGACAGATGAAAAGCAATGTTGGATTTTGTTAATGGCACAAAACCTTCATTTATTCACAGCAATTATTCAAGTCATTGCGATAACATTACAAAGATTCTTAAGACTCCTAATGGAAACTTGGACAGCTAATGGCAGATGATTTAACATTGGTAAATGTAAAGTTATACTCCTATTCGGTAATAGCCCTTGTACATTAAATTAAATAATATAATAATGAAGAATATTGGGGAAAGCAGAACTTACAAAGAATTTCAAAATATTTTTTAAAATAACTATTATAAGCTGTAGTGGTAACTGCAAAAGTTGATTTTCTGCAAATTTTTTGTATTCACAATTGGATAGTACAGACATCTTTTAATGCAGGAAATGAATCCAACTTCCTCTTTGAGATCAAAAAGGATAAGTCAAAACTAGCCAAAGGTTTCCATGTGGGTATTCTTTGGATTCCCCCTTTGTCTTTATCTATAAATGTGAAAAGTAGTAAATGTTTTGTTATCTTTAAAGATAAACATTTTAATGTAAATTTAATCTTAGCCTGTTCATGATCCATTTTTATCTGTTTATGCTAAACAGAATTATATTAGACTTCTGCATGGATGGGAATTTTATATGAACTTTGAAGAGATGAGTGAATTTTGTTTTAAGTCCAATACACAGGTTATTTAGAGAAACTTTTGAAAATGGCATTTTAATTAGACTAGAACCCTTACCAATTTCTATGACAATCAATTGGTGGGTAAATATTTCAATATTTTTCTACTTGGATGTTTATTGAATAGGATGGAAAATATACGTTTCACAATAACTACAACTGCAAACATATGCTGTTATTGTTTCCTATTAAATCCCCTTTAGTTCAGTATGGTTGTATGTATAGCAAGATCCCTACACCAGAAAATATGACTTTTTTAATACTGTATGTCTTAGAAAACAGTTTTTAACAGGAAGTGTAAATAAACAAATAAAGGTATGCGTTCCCCTTAAAAAACAGTTTCTAACAGGAAGTATAAATAAAAAATCAAGGTATGGTTTCCCCCTGCGCTTATATGAACCTAAAAATAAGCTGCTAGCACCTCAATCCTTTACCTATAGGTATGTAAGCAAATAAACAATTATACAGTGCAGCACTACATACAAACATAAATGTAGAAAATTATATATATACTCTAAATATATTAATATAAATAAACCAGTGATAGGATCCTCCCAGGATCTAATATTAAGTGATACAGAGTGAACGATGTGAATCAATCAAATAGGTTCTAACCATGGACCCAATATTTGGTGAAAATATAATTGTGATAAAATAAAACAACAAACAGCCCAATCCCAAAATGCATAAAATACATACACCAAGTGTGTATACAGTGAATCCCAAATGCGGGATAATAGTACAACAACGTGGTAAGTGCTTTATACTTCTAAACCAATAAGCACATAATATAACACAATTATTATAAGCAATCGTGAAAAATCAGTAATAAATAAATGTCCAATAAAGTACACAAATGCAAATAAGGTGCTTCACTGTTCCAGGGCATGCAAAATGTGCAGTGTATGTGCACACCACACCAATTTTTATCCTTCAATGGCTGTAATGCCCCCTCACCTCAAGCAAATGACCCCAAAGGGCCAATACGCCTTTTAGATCACACCTGGATCCTTCATGAATAAGCTCTCCTTGCTATCCGATCTCCAGGGACTCTTTCCTCAATGGCACCACACACAGCAACACAGATTTCCCTTCACCTGGATAGGTAGGTAGGTACCCTCAATATGATAAAAAAAAAAAAGATTTCCATACTAATTTTTATTTTGGTTCCTGAGATCAAAATACAGTTGAATAGTAAATGCAATACATCTGTATTACTGTATCTGTATTTTCTTTGTATTACTAGTAAATCATAGCAATTTTATTTGTTCTTTAATTAAAAAATAAAGAAAACATAAAAATGTGAAGAAAATATTTTAGAATGATGCTAGATTTTAGAAAATATTGCTACATTTTCAGTATTTTTATTTGTATTGAAATAAACAAATTAGCTGCAGACTCATTCTAGCTAGAACAAAGAAGTCAAATGTTAATTAGAGAATTAATTGAAATGGTTTGCGTGCCTATTCTTGAATCCCAGCTCTGATGGAACATATTTTTTCTCAGTTTCAAAATACAGGTCAATACTATAAAAATATTCTACAAGCATGGATTACCATAAAAGATGCATTATACAACACTGTTATCTGAATGTTTTCACCATTAATACATAAAGCGTATTTTGAATGTTCATGCTGTTTTTATAATGATTTTTATATCCTAAGATATATAATAATATTATATTGAAAAAGGTCCACTTCAGCTGTTTGCCATATCAGATTGATATCTAACAAGTATGGGTTATATTTACTGAGGATAAAATCTGGAAAATTTTCCCATTTTTAAAAAATATTTTTACAAATTTTGATACATTAAAGCAGGGGTTAAAATTTCGAGTCCAGACCTACTATCCGGTCACAAAACTTACACGCCACCAGTTGCCCCACCCAACCTTGCCCAGGTCTTCCCCCAACCCCACCCCCGACCTGCCCCAACCACACCCCCTTAAAGCTTATGAAATTACATTTCATAAAGTAATGTATATCCCAGCTCCCCTGTACTCCATTATAGTGATATGACATGTATACAGTATGTATATCCCAGATCCCCTGTACTCCATTATAGTGATATGACATGTATACAGTATGTATATCCCAGCTCCCCTGTACCCTATTATAGTGATATGACATGTATACAGTAATGTATATCCCCGCTCCCCTGTACTCCATTATAATGATATGACATGTATACAGTATGTATATCCCAGCTCCCCTGTACTCCATTATAGTGATATGACATGTATACAGTAATGTATATCCCAGCTCCCCTGTACTCCATTATAATGATATGACATGTATACAGTATGTATATCCCAGCTCCCCTGTACTCCATTATAGTGATATGACATGTATACAGTAATCATAGTAATGTATATCCCAGCTCCCCTGTACTCCATTATAGTGATATGACATGTACACAGTAATGTATATCCCAGCTCCCCTGTACTCCATTATAGTGATATGACATGTACACAGTAATGTATATCCCCCCCTCCCCTGTACTCCATTATAGTGACATGACATGTATACAGTAATGTATATCCCAGCTCCCCTGTACTCCATTATAGTGATATGACATGTATACAGTAATGTATATCCCAGCTCCCCTGTACTCCATTATAGTGATATGACATGTATACAGTAATCATAGTAATGTATATCCCAGCTCCCCTGTACTCCATTATAGTGATATGACATGTACACAGTAATGTATATCCCAGCTCCCCTGTACTCCATTATAGTGATATGACATGTACACAGTAATGTATATCCCCCCTCCCCTGTACTCCATTATATTGACATGACATGTATACAGTAATGTATATCCCAGCTCCCCTGTACTCCATTATAGTGATATGACATGTATACAGTAATGTATATCCCAGCTCCCCTGTACTCCATTATAGTGATATGACATGTATACAGTAATGTATATCCAAGCTCCCCTGTACTCCATTATAGTGATAGCACATGTTGTATACAGTACTTACTGTCCCCCCGAGTCCCCAGCAGCGGTGGAGGGGGTGTCTCCTCTCAGCACAGGAGAGCGGACCTCTCCTACACTTGTCCCCTCAGCAGCGGTGTCGCAGAAGCCGGAAACCGGAAGTTGTAAACCGGAACTCAACTTCACAATGAGGCTTGGAGCGCAGGTGCAGTTGCTCCATGCTTCATCTGTGCTCATCATTTGCTGCCGCTCGCCACAGATTAATTTCTCCTCACATTTGGTAAGTGGGCGAGCGGCTTTTTCAAGCCCTATATTAAAGTTTGCATTAAATATCTGACATGATGATAAACACACAATTATAAATGTAGGTAGTCATGATTAGTGGTAAGCAAATGAAACTAAGTTTGGTTTACTGGATGGGCAGCAGAGTGGCTAAGTGGGTAGTTCTTCCACCTAGTAGCAATGGGGTTGTTGGTTCAAATCCCAACCACAGCACTATCTGCCTGGAGCTTGCATGTTCTCGCTGGGCCTGCGTGGGTTTCCTCTAGGTACTCTGGTTTCCTCCCACACTCCAAGGACATGCTGGTAGGGTAATTAGCTCCTGTCTAAATTGGCCTTAATATGTGTATGTATGAATGTGAGTTAGGGACCTTGGATTGTAATTGTCACAAAAAAAGCTAAAATCGGAATCCCCAGGCACAGAAAAAAATGTAAATAAATTGTCTGTAGATGATGCTGTCTAATCCAAAAGTAGAAGGTGGTGCTCTCAGGACCAAACGCATATAGTAGAAAAAATTCCAGTGAGTATAGCCCCCCTGGAAAAGAAGTTCTCAAGAGAACAGTCTGCGGCTAAAACATCATGTTTATTGACATTGTAATAACAAATAACACACAGTTAAAGCACCCTCCACCTGATACTTGTAAAAACAATGACAATGTTGCCATGAAATAAAACACCCGTACCGGGATACCGGTCAGACCACACAAACACTCACAATCGCCATACACTAAGCAGAAATGCCAAAACAGAATAGCATAATACCAAAAAGATCATACAGGCATAATCATAGATGGTGAAAATAACTGACATGTCATGAAGGGCCTGATAGAGAAAATAACAAAATCAGCAGCAAGGATTGTGAAGATCATCAGAAGATCACAACTAAAGATGTCCCCAATTCAAGCATATATCCGGATAGCTAGAATTTGTGGAGGTATCACCAGATGGCCCCAATTGAGCCCTTAGGATAATGGGCATGAATGAAGGTGCTGTGTGGCTGTATGATGTGGTATGACAGCCCAATCAAATATAGCGATAGTACCGCTCTCTCTCTCTCTCTCTCTCTCTCTCTCTATATATATATATAAATGTTCACAGCACACTTGAAAACATTTGAAAATGCTAAACTGAAAGGGGAATTTATTAAAAGTGGAGAAAATCTGGAGCAGCTGTGCATAGTAACCAATCAGCTTCTAGCTTCAAGATGTTTAGTTAAGCTTTGAAAATTAAAGATGGAAGGCGAAGGGTTGTCATGTACAGCTGTTCCAGATTCTGTCTGCTCCAGTCATAGTAAATTCTCTTCATAGTGCCTGAACTCCATAGAATTTATAAGAGCCCATGCTTGTTATTTTTCAACGCCAATTTATTCAAAAAGGGCATAGGTAGCTGGGCACTGTCATGGGGGACATGGACTAATACCAAATTCTTCTTAAAAAGTATTATTAAGTGGGGAGCAGATCTTTTAGTTAGGCTTAAAGGGCAACATTCAAAATGCACAGTTCATTTAAATAACAGGCTTAGTAATGTCTTAAACTAAACTACACTCCTATGAAGTTGCACACCTGTAGGATGTACTCTAACAACAGGTACTTTAAAAATAAAAAATATTGCTGTTAATCACATCTCCTTACATATGGGCTTCTGTTTGTAAACAAAGCAGCATCCTGATTGAAAACATTAACCCAATATGGTCATGACCATATGTAGTCCATTAAGTCAGCCAGCCTCACAGGATGGTTTGCTGACATTTAGTAGTCAGGTTGGAAGCTGCCCTCAAGCGTCCAGCATGAGAGGATCATCAGGTCGGGTCATCCAGGAGTCATTGTCAGGAACCATGAACCAGGTGGAGACAGAAAGTGCAGTTAAAATCACACCTTTAATGAAATAGCAAATATAACATAGATCAGGAAGCCATGGTTTGGATGCCAGAGTGGGTTATCAGACAAGTTAGAGTAAGGAAACCAGAAGTCATTGTAGTCAGGAGCCAAAAATCAGGAACAGGAATCCAACGGGAAGTCAGCCAGACAGAGTTGTACACAGGAACACAGGCAGGATTACACTGGAGATCATAGACCACGCAAGGGCACGGAGGAAATGAGCTAAGCTGCTAAAATATCAAAAAGGACAGGCTGTAGGGTGGTCTAATGAGACAGGGAATGGTATCCAGGTGAGTCACTGTGGAAACAAGTAGCTGGTAATTAACCGACAGCTGAGCAGCTTTTGAGCACTTAAAGAAAAGAGCTACTCATTAAGTAGCAGGAGCCAAGCCCTGACAGTACACCCCCCCCCCATTTCTTTAACATAGTTACATTGGAACAGTTTGGACCAATGTAAATATGCATGTGCCATACTCGTTGAATCCCCATGGATGCTGGCAATTACTGTAGTTACTGCTAACATGATTGCAACCATCTTCTGAGTTCTGGGTCATGACATCACTGAGAAAATGTGAAGTGTTCCCTGAATGGCACAAATGCAAAGTGAGTACCCTCCAGTGTTCATAATGAGGCAGGGCTGCAGCTCAGCAGCTCAACATTGGACTCAGAAGCTATTGGAGATCACTGTAGTATTGGTGCCTACCACAGATATCCTACAAGGATATCCAGCTTTCATGGAGATCCTACAGGTATAGCACATGCATACTTATTTTGGCCTGAGTTAGATTAATGCATCTATGTAAATATTGTCATACCTAAACTTAAATTTTAACATCTAATCTATAGAAGCTCCAGTTTTTGTTATCCCAAGCCACAGCCAGACAAGGAACAGATAGAAATAAAACTAAGTGCCTTCCTTTCAAACTGAGTGATTTAATGTGACTTTCAAATGAAAACTTGGAAGAAATTGGATCCTAGCTTTATTGGCCCATTTCCTGTCCAATTGGGAATTTCCCAGAAGTAGTAAGGCTCATGCTCCAAATTTCCCTTAAGGTGCACCCACTTTCCATTTATCTACTACTCCTCCACCTATCTTGGTGGATGACACTTAAGAATATGAGCAAGCGATCCTGGATTGGAGATCAGCTGGCTGCCTTTCATATGTTGTCAAATGGAAGGGTGTTGGCATGGGAGTCGGTGAGTATTACCCATGCTAACAGGTTAATAAGAGTATTTTCTCATGCCCATCTGGAAAAGGACTTTCAGAGCTCTTACTCACAGATTCCATGCCAGCACTCTCATTAGTGCTCGCAGATCCCTGCCAGGACTTCCAGTATCCATGCCAATGTGTCCAATGGCACTCACAAGATCATTGCCAGTACTTCCAATGGTGCTTGCAGAATTTCTGCCAGGCCTTCTAGTGTCTCTCCCAATACTTCTAATGGTGCTCTTAGAATCATTGGCAGTATTTTCAGTGATGCCTGCAGTATCATTGCCAGTATTTCTAATGGTGTTTACAAACTAACTGCTAGGGCTTGCAGGCCTTCCTGAAAGAATGCTGGCTATGTTCTCTGACCCAAGATTGTATTTAAGCATCATCCCTGGAAGGAGCTGGTGTTGTGTTTTCTTTGCCAACTACCCTGCTCTGTGCAAAAGAGCTATATTATATTTCTGATTTCATGTTTTATTACTGACCTGGATTGACCTGACTACTCTCCTGCCTGCCCAAGCCTCCACTTGTACCTAACCATTCATTTGCCTGCTGCTTTCCCATAACCTTTGCCTGGACCTGATCACTTTCTTTCTTGTGCAACCTCTGACTACACTTTTGTATAATGTGTGATGTACTCTTTACAAACTGAAGTCTACTGTCCATGCTCACCCCTCGGTGGGGTGATCCTGCGAGGCACAACCTGGTACCAGCATGCAGTGAAACACATCTTCCAAAGTCAGTAGCTCAGGTGGCTGGTTCTTAAACACTGCACTCTTGTGAATAGGTAACAAGGGGTACTATGTACCCCTTGCTCATTTGCTTGCTTGTGTGTGTGTGTGTGTGTGTGTGTGTGGGGCAGACATCTGGTTGTCCTTTTATCCTAAATTAGGTCCTTGTCCTTATCAACATAAGGACATGATGCCTTTGGTCTAACTGGAATTGTGACTCTTTAAATAGCAAACTGATAGATTTTTAGGAGGGGCTAAAAATGTTTTGGTTTTGATTTTGAAAGGAGACCCCACACAAGAAAAAGCATGTAGCCCATTTTACCAGGAAAGGAGGGGGCAGAGAGCATGTGCCACTCTCCTGAACCATACCAGGCCACATATCCTCAATATGAGAAAAGTACCTTGTCAAGGAGGATCCATCTGACAAAGCACCATGTGCACATGTTGATAAGGACATAGGATTTTTATAGGATAGGATTTTATGTCCATAAGGATAATATATATATATATATATATATATATATATATATATATATATATATTTTAATAACCTGTAGGTGGCGTGTTAATTTTTGTTTACACTTTAACTTTAAGCCATATGAGAGACAATAGTAAACATTTCCTTTATACAGGTGAAACTCAAAAAATTAGAATATCGTGCAAAAGTTCATTTATTTCAGTAATGCAACTTAAACAGTGAAACTAATATATGAGATAGACTCATTACATGCAAAGTAAGATCGTTCAAGCCGTGATTTGTCATAATTGTGATTATTATGGCTTACAACTCATGAAAACCCCAAATCCACAATCTCAGAAAATTAGAATATTGTGAAAAGGTCAATATTCTAGGCTCAAAGTGTCCCACTCTAATCAGCTAATTAAGCCATAACATCTGCAAAGGGTTCCTGAGCCTTTAAATGATCTCTCAGTCTGGTTCAGTAGGAATCACAATCATGGGAAAGATTGCTGACCTGAGAGTTGTGCAGAAAACCATCATTGACACCCTCCATAAGGAGGGAAAGCCTCAAAAAGTAATTGCAAAAGAAGTTGGATGTTCCCAAAGTGCTGTATCAAAGCACATTAATAGAAAGTTATCTGGAAGGGAAAAGTGTGGAAGAAAAAGGTGCACAAGCATCAGGGATGACCACAGCCTGGAGAGGATTGTCAGGAAAAGGCCATTCAAAAGTGTTGGGCACTTTCACAAGAAGTGGACTGAGGCTGGAGTCAGTGCATCAAGAGCCACCACACACAGATGGATCCTGGACATGGGCTTCAAATGTATTCCTCTTGTCAAGCTGCTCCTGAACAACAAACAATGTCAGAAGTGTCTTACCTGGGCTAAAGAGAAACAGACCTGGTCTGTTGCTCAGTGGTCCACAGTCCTCTTTTCTGATGAGAGCAACTTTTGCATCTCATTTGGAAACCAAGGACCCAGAGTATGGAGGAAGAATGGAGAGGCACACACTGCAAGATGCTTGAAGTCCAGTGTGAAGTTTCCACAGTCTGTGTTGATTTGGGGAGCCATGTCATCTGCTGGTGTTGGTTCACTGTGTTTCATTAAGTCCAGGGTCAACGCAGCCATCTACCAGGAGATTTTGGAGCACTTCATGCTTCCTTCCGCAGACAAGCTTCATGGGGATGCTGACTTAATTTTCCAGCAGGACTTGGCACCTGCCCACACTGCCAAAAGCACCAAAACCTGGTTCAATGACAGTGGGATTACTTTACTATGGGGCATTGCCAAGAAAAAGATGAGATACATGATACCAAACAATGCAGAAGAGCTGAAGGCCGCTATTGAAGCATCCTGGTCTTCCATAACACCTCAGCAGTGCCACAGGCTGATAGCTTCCATGCCACACCGCATTGAGACAGTAATTGCTGCAAAAGGGGCCCACACCAAGTACTGAGTACATATGTATGCTTATACTTCTCAGAGGTCCGATATTGTTCTATGTACAATCTTTGTTTTATTGATTGCATGTAATATTCTAATTTTCTGAGATTGTGGATTTGGGGTTTTCATGAGCTGTAAGCCATAATAATCACAATTATGACAAATCAAGGCTTGAACTATCATGCTTTGCATGTAATGAGTCTATCTCATATATTAGTTTCACCTTTTAAGTTGCATTACTGAAATAAATGAACTTTTGCACGATATTCTAATTTTTCGAGTTTCACCTGTACATTTCTAATATGGAGGTACTTTTGGAACAATATTGGAATTCTAGGCCCCTATGTTAGAAGCTACACCCGTGCCTGTAGTTTTGGATGCATTTGTGTTGATACAGTAATAGGAGAGACTGAGGAGAAATATCTATACAGTTCAAATGGGACTAAATAAAAGGGAAGACAATAAATAAGAGTGTCACAAATCCCTTGATATCACTCAAACACAGCACAATAATTTGTATCAAATATGCATAAGAAACATCACTATCCCTTAATTTTGGATAATGATAAATATATATCCCCAAAAATTTATAAATATTTATATAAAGAATAAAAATAAAAAAGAATTCATGAATGTGCAAAAAAAATGCAGAAAATGAAAAAACTTTTTTTTATTTTTTGCATTTTTTTGCACATTCTTGAATTCTTTTTTTATTTTTATTCTTTATATTTTTAATTTTTTTTGGGATAAATATGTATCATTATCCAAAATGAAGGATAGTAATGTTTCTTATGCATATTTGGTATAGATTATTGTGCTGTGTTTGAGTGATATCAAGGGATTTGTGGCACTCTTTTATTTATTGTCTTCACTTTTATTCAGTCCCATTTGGACTGTATAGATTCATAGTATTCTCTTATCACTATGTTTTTCCACTTTTTGGACATCATATTGGATCCCTGAGTGGATGAGTTCACATTACACACCTTATCTCAGTCCTTCTTTTAACTTGTTTGATTATATCACTTATTGATATCACATTGGATCCCTTAGTGGATCATTTCACACTTGATTTTAGTCCCATTTGGACTTGGTTGGATTTATTGTTTAATCATTATGTTTAACCACCTATTTTTCACTATAAGATCCTATTAAGGATCAAGTTCATGTTTTTCAACATTTATTTTATTTATTATAGGTTAAGAGTTTATTTTTAGGTTAGCGCTGCACTAGTATATTTAAGATTTTGTTTGTCACCTGACATGGGCTGCTAAGAGCTATATAAGCCCACCCATAACTGAGGTTCGGGGCTTCAGTATTTTTCCTGCAAGTCACATCCCTGCCTAAACCTTTTTCCTGATCCTTGTACCTGACCCCGAGACCTGCTCCCTGTATCCTGCTTCCTGCTCCCAGTACCTGGCTCCCTGCTCCCCTTATCCTGTGTTCCCTCCATTTTGTATATAGTTAGTTAGATTGTTATTTGGGGTTTGCATGATCACATTTATTTTGTCCTTTGCATTGTTTATGGTTTACTGGTGTTGGTGTTGAAAGTGTTTTATTTGTCTCAACAAACATATTTTAATCTTATTCAGTTTGGTTCCTGATTCCTTAAGGTACAGCCAACTGATTTAATTATCCTTGTTGGAAGTCTGCATCCCAGACACTCTCTTCTTGCATTTTTTTAATATTGAAAAAAAAAACATTTAGAACAGTGATTTGGAAAGATGCTGAGTGTATATTTTTGTGTCAATTCCCTACTGTAGTAGTTATTAATTTGGAACCACTAACCAATATGAGGATAGGAGTTTCCTATCTATAAAATGTCAGTAGAATCTGAGAATCTGAAACGAGACGCCTGAGATGATCTGGGAATTTCTGATAATCAGCCGGCTGAAATAAGCCCTTTGGTTACATTTTGAGATATCAGAATTTCTTGATAGTAAGGCATTTTTAGGAAAAAGAGTGCCTATTTGACTCCTCTTAATCAAACTGTATTGATTGGTAGTTATATGATATGTCACTGTCTACTTTTCATTTGACTGTTATAAAAAGAAAAGGAAGACTAGCACTGGTTAACAGGTTATATGAAGCACACATCTGCTCTAATAGTAGATCTAGAGGCAAGAGGGTATAGCCACATGTAGAGAAGAGAAGACTGGCCAGTCACTATGGGCATTAAAGTAAGTAAGGGATTTAAAGGTAAGAGGGTGCCCTCAGAAAATGCCCAGTGCAAGAGGAGCACTAGAGAATATATTGAACCGAAGGTGCGGTTCCTCCTATACTGAGCCACTAGATAAATGGTTAACGTGAACAGGGATCCACAATGGGTAACGTTACCAAGTCCACAGGGACTAATAATCATGCAGATTAAACAGCTAGAGGAACAGCTATCTTTTTGAGCAGGACGGATGAAGGGTGACAGACAATGTAACATTAGACATAAAAGGAATTTTTGAGGTTAGGTTGTGGAATTATTTAGAGTAAGGCACCCCAACAAGTAAATTCTAAAATACGAGAGAAAAAAGCTAAAACACAGAAATGAGAGTAAAATTTGTATTAATGTGCATAAAGAAGCCAAGGAAAGATGGAAAAATCTCCAAAGGGCATCAAATTACAGATTAGACATTCTTATAATATGTCAACAAAAGTTAGATTTTATTTCCATCATTTACACTTTCAAAATAACAGAAAACAAAAAAATGGCGTCTGCAAAAGTTTTGGCACCCTGCAGAATTTATAGCATGCACTGCCCCCTTTGCCAAGCTGAGACCTGCCAGTGTCATGGATTGTTCTCAATCATCGTCTGGGAAGACCAGGTGATGTCAATCTCAAAGGTTTTAAATACCCAGATCTGGAAGACCAAGAAAAATATCAGACAGAACAGCTCGCAGGATTGTGAGAAAAACAATTCAAAACCCACGTTTGACTGCACGATCCCTCCAGAAAGATCTGGCAGACACTGGAGTTGTGGTACACTATTCCACTATAAAGAGATACTTGTACAAATATGGTCTTCATGGAAGAGTCATCAGAAGAAAACCTCTTCTACGTCCTCACCACAAAAATCATCATTTGAACTTTGCAAATGAACATATAGACAAGCCTGATGCATTTTGGAAACAAGTTCTGTGGACCGATGAGGTTAAAATTGAACTTTTTGGCCAGAATGAGCAAAGGTACGTTTGGAGAAGAAGGGGCACAGAATTTAATGAAAAGAACCTCTGTCCAACTGTTAAGCATGGGGTTGGATCAATCATGCTTTGGGGTTGTGTTGCAGCCAGTGGCACAGGGAACATCTCACAAGTAGAAGGAAAAATGGATTCAATAAAATCTCAGCAAATTTTGGATGGTAACTTGATGCCATCTGTGAAAAAGCTGAAGTTAAAGAGAGGACGGCTTCTACAAATGGATAATGATCCTAAACACACCTCGAAATCCACGGGGGATTACATCAAGAGGCGTAAACTGAAGGTTTTGCCATGGCCTTCGCAATCTCCTGACCTCAACATAATTGAAAATCTATGGATAGACCTTAAAAGAGCAGTACGTGACAGACAGCCCAGAAATCTCAAAGAACTGGAAGACTTTTGTAAGGAAGAATGGGCAAAGATACCTCAAACAAGAATTGAAAGACTCTTGGCTGGCTACAAAAAGCGTTTACAAGCTGTGATACTTGCCAAAGGGGGCAGTACAAGATATTAACTCTGCAGGGTGCCCAAACTTTTGCAGACGCCATTTTTTTGTTTTCTGTTATTTTGAAAGTGTAAATGATGGAAATAAAATCTAACTTTTGTTGACATATTATAAGAATGTCTAATCTGTAATTTGATGCCTTTTGGAGATTTTTCCATCTTTCCTTGGCTTCTTTATGCACATTATTACAAATTTTTAGCTGGGGTGCCCAAACTTTCGATCCCCACTGTATGTGTGTGAATGGGTGTGCTGGGCCTTTTGGTCCTACAATACTCTGTGTGTCTTGTAGGTCTGTGCAGATTTCCCTCTCCCTCCTTTTCTCTTTCCCATGGAAATGTGAATGTGCTGAGATGAGACATGGCAAGGACACAACCATTGATATGACGAGTTTTCATAACATTATGTGCCTAATTAACCTGATAAACAATGTGATCACAGTAATCATTGTAAAATGAAGGTTAAATTTAAAAGTGCATGTAGTATGTATAAAATAACACAAATTAAATATCCTTTAATAGTGGAAACGGTGCATTTAAAAAAGGTAAATGAGGTAAAGCATCCTCCTTTAAGGAGATGTATCTGTGTACTTGAAATTAGGGTGTAATATTGAGATTATCACTCAAGTATTCAATTCTGATATGATGTTAAAGACAAACTTTTGTTAGGAAAGGAATTTATTGGTAAAATCTGTAATTATTATCATAATTATTATTATACAGGATTTATATAGCGCGTTTGCACAGTGATTTTCAATATAAACGGAGACAGTACTTTTACAATAAAATAAAAAACAAGAGTATTAAGAGGGTCCTGCTCATAAAAGCTTAA
This sequence comes from Staurois parvus, assembly GCF_062004578.1. Classification (NCBI taxonomy): domain Eukaryota; kingdom Metazoa; phylum Chordata; class Amphibia; order Anura; family Ranidae; genus Staurois; species Staurois parvus. Next base: position 12,437,647 of record NW_028318039.1, on the reverse strand, counting down.
AATCTAATAGGGTGGATATGGGGTTACTTTAGATTAACATGAGGTGGTTATATTTTAGCTGCCTTAATACTTAACAGAGCCTAGATGGATGGGATACATGAGAACTTTTTCTATAAAAATGAAAACTAAAGGTCTTATAGTAACTTGCTGTGTGGTATATGATGTGAGAGTAGTAAATAAAATTACAGCCCTATCTCACCAAGTCTACTCACCCTGTTAGGATAGATGCCACCTGCAACCGGCTGTTTTATAGTTTTTTGATCTGGCTGCTGATTTTCTGTTCTTTCATATGCAGATTGTTGGTACTTTTTCTTTTTCTTTAATTTTATTTTTAAATACAAAGCAGAATGTGTGGACTGTGAAATGATGTGTCCCTTTTCCTTGTAAGTGCAGTGGTAAGCTGAAGAAAACTTTGGATTTACAGATATCTCTGCATGACTGCACGGTGTTGTTATAATTAGAGATGAGCGAATCGAACTAGGCGAACCGGAATTCGAGTCGAATTTCAGGAAATATTCGATTCGTGTCGAAACCGAAATTTTGCCTACTTCGGGTGCGCGAATCGAACATTTCCCGATCAGCCGGCAAAAGTGTCCCTGCAGTGAGCTCCGCTATTTCTGACAGTTCTCTGACAGAAGGAACACATGTTTAGCGGTTGAAACATTGTATCTATTAGTTTACATTTAGGATACAGATGTTTCAACCACTGTACATGTGAAGAAGTTGTGAGAGAACTGTCAGAAATAGAGGAACTCTGCACATACACTTTTTGCCGGCTTGGAATTATTCTTCTTTTCATCCTACTTCTTCTTCTTCTTCATCCTCAGAAGAAGAGGATGAGGATGAGGATGAAGAAGAAGAAGAAGAAGAAGAAGAAGAAGAAGAAGTAGGATGAAAAGAAGAATAATTCCAAGCCGGCAAAAAGTGTATGTGCAGAGTTCCTCTATTTCTGACAGTTCTCTCACAGCTTCTTCACATGTACAGCGGTTGAAACATCTGTATCCTAAATGGAAACTAATAGATACAATTTGTATCTATTAGTTTCCATTTAGGATACAGATATTTCAACCGCTGTACATGTGAAGAAGCTGTGAGAGAACTGTCAGAAATAGAGGAACTCTGCACATACACTTTTTGCCGGCTTGGAATTATTCTTCTTTTCATTCTTCTTCTTCTTCCTCATCCTCATCCTCATCCTCATCCTCTTCTTCTGAGGATGAGGATGAAGAAGAAGAAGAAGAAGAAGTAGGATGAAAAGAAGAATAATTCCAAGCCGGCAAAAAGTGTATGTGCAGAGTTCCTCTATTCTGCAGATACACTTAGAGGAGCTCTGCAGATACACTTAGAGGAGCTCTGCACATACACTTTTTGCCGGCTTGGAATTAATCTTATTTTCATCCTACTTCTTCTTCTTCTTCTTCTTCTTCTTCTTCATCCTCATCCTCAGAAGAAGAAGAGGATGAGGATGAGGATGAAGAAGAAGAAGAAGAAGTAGGATGAAAATAAGAATAATTCCAAACCGGAAAAAAGTGTATGTGCAGAGCTCCTCTAAGTGTATCTGCAGAGCTCCTCTAAGTGTATCTGCAGAATAGAGGAACTCTGCACATACACTTTTTGCCGGAAACCGCTGTATGGAGTGAATGTCCCAGAACTGTCAGAAATAGACTATTTATGACAGTTCTGGGACATTCACTGCATACAGCTGTTTTAACCGCTGTATGGAGGGAATGTCATGGAACTGTCAGAAATAGACTATTAATGACAGTTCTGGGACTGTCCTTCAATGCAGCGGTTGAAACATTGTATGTATTTGTTTCCATAAATGGATCCATTTATGGAAACAAATACATACAATGTTTCAACCGCTGTATGGAAGGACAGTCCCACAACTGTCATTAATAGTCTATTTCTGACAGTTCCATGACATTCCCTCCATACAGCGGTTAAAACAGCTGTATGGAGTGAATGTCCCAGATCTATCAGAAATAGACTATTTATGACAGTTCTGGGACATTCACTGCATACAGCTGTTTTAACCGCTGTATGGAGGGAATGTCATGGAACTGTCAGAAATAGACTATTAATGACAGTTCTGGGACTGTCCTTCCATGCAGCGGTTGAAACATTGTATGTATTTGTTTCCATAAATGGATCCATTTATGGAAACAAATACATACAATGTTTCAACCGCTGTATGGAAGGACAGTCCCACAACTGTCATTAATAGTCTATTTCTGACAGTTCCATGACATTCCCTCCATACAGCGGTTAAAACAGCTGTATGGAGTGAATGTCCCAGATCTATCAGAAATAGACTATTTATGACAGTTCTGGGACATTCACTCCATACAGCTGTTTTAACCGCTGTATGGAGGGAATGTCATGGAACTGTCAGAAATAGACTATTAATGACAGTTCTGGGACTGTCCTTCAATGCAGCGGTTGAAACATTGTATGTATTTGTTTCCATAAATGGATCCATTTATGGAAACAAATACATACAATGTTTCAACCGCTGCATGGAAGGACAGTCCCAGAACTGTCATTAATAGTCTATTTCTGACAGTTCCATGACATTCCCTCCATACAGCGGTTAAAACAGCTGTATGGAGTGAATGTCCCAGATCTATCAGAAATAGACTATTTATGACAGTTCTGGGACATTCACTGCATACAGCTGTTTTAACCGCTGTATGGAGGGAATGTCATGGAACTGTCAGAAATAGACTATTAATGACAGTTCTGGGACTGTCCTTCAATGCAGCGGTTGAAACATTGTATGTATTTGTTTCCATAAATGGATCCATTTATGGAAACAAATACATACAATGTTTCAACCGCTGCATGGAAGGACAGTCCCAGAACTGTCATTAATAGTCTATTTCTGACAGTTCCATGACATTCCCTCCATACAGCGGTTAAAACAGCTGTATGGAGTGAATGTCCCAGATCTATCAGAAATAGACTATTTATGACAGTTCTGGGACATTCACTGCATACAGCTGTTTTAACCGCTGTATGGAGGGAATGTCATGGAACTGTCAGAAATAGACTATTAATGACAGTTCTGGGACTGTCCTTCAATGCAGCGGTTGAAACATTGTATGTATTTGTTTCCATAAATGGATCCATTTATGGAAACAAATACATACAATGTTTCAACCGCTGTATGGAAGGACAGTCCCACAACTGTCATTAATAGTCTATTTCTGACAGTTCCATGACATTCCCTCCATACAGCGGTTAAAACAGCTGTATGGAGTGAATGTCCCAGATCTATCAGAAATAGACTATTTATGACAGTTCTGGGACATTCACTGCATACAGCTGTTTTAACCGCTGTATGGAGGGAATGTCATGGAACTGTCAGAAATAGACTATTAATGACAGTTCTGGGACTGTCCTTCAATGCAGCGGTTGAAACATTGTATGTATTTGTTTCCATAAATGGATCCATTTATGGAAACAAATACATACAATGTTTCAACCGCTGCATGGAAGGACAGTCCCAGAACTGTCATTAATAGTCTATTTCTGACAGTTCCATGACATTCCCTCCATACAGCGGTTAAAACAGCTGTATGGAGTGAATGTCCCAGATCTATCAGAAATAGACTATTTATGACAGTTCTGGGACATTCACTGCATACAGCTGTTTTAACCGCTGTATGGAGGGAATGTCATGGAACTGTCAGAAATAGACTATTAATGACAGTTCTGGGACTGTCCTTCCATGCAGCGGTTGAAACATTGTATGTATTTGTTTCCATAAATGGATCCATTTATGGAAACAAATACATACAATGTTTCAACCGCTGCATGGAAGGACAGTCCCAGAACTGTCATTAATAGTCTATTTCTGACAGTTCTATGACATTCCCTCCATACAGCGGTTGAAACCGCTGTATGGAGTGAATGTCCCAGAACTGTCAGAAATAGACAGAAACTGTCACAGAACTGTCCTTCTTCTCATCCTTCTCCTTCTTCTCATCCTTCTTCTCATCCTTCTTCTCATCCTTCTCCTTCTTCTCATCCTTCTCCTTCTTCTCATCCTTCTCCTTCTGCTCATCCTTCTTCTCATCCTTCTCCTTCTTCTCATCCTTCTCCTTCTCCTTCTTCTCATCCTTCTCCTTCTCCTTCTTCTCATCCTTCTCCTTCTCATCCTTCTCCTTCTCCTTCTCATCCTTCTCCTTCTTCTCATCCTTCTCCTTCTTCTCATCCTTCTCCTTCTCCTTCTTCTCATCCTTCTCCTTCTCCTTCTCATCCTTCTCCTTCTTCTCATCCTTCTCCTTCTCCTCATCCTTTTTCTTCTCATCCTTCTCCTTCTCCTTCTTCTCATCCTTCTCCTTCTTCTCATCCTTCTCCTTCTTCTCATCCTTCTCCTTCTTCTCATCCTTCTCCTTCTTCTCATCATTCTCCTTCTTCTCATCCTTCTCCTTCTTCTCATCCTTCTCATCCTTCTTCTCATCCTTCTTCTTCTCATCCTTCTCCTTCTTCTCATCCTTCTCCTTCTCCTTCTTCTCATCCTTCTCCTTCTTCTCATCCTTCTCCTTCTTCTCATCCTTCTCCTTCTCATCCTTCTCCTTCTCCTTCTTCTCTTCCTTCTCCTTCTTCTCATCCTTCTCCTTCTTCTCATCCTTCTTCTTCTCATCCTTCTCCTCCGTCTTCTCATCCTTCTTCTCATCCTTCTTCTTCTCATCCTTCTCCTTCTTCTCATCCTTCTCCTTCTCCTTCTTCTCATCCTTCTCCTTCTTCTCATCCTTCTCCTTCTTCTCATCCTTCTCCTTCTTCTCATCCTTCTCCTTCTTCTCATCCTTCTCCTTCTCCTTCTTCTCTTCCTTCTCCTTCTTATCATCCTTCTCCTTCTTCTCATCATTCTCCTTCTTCTCATCCTTCTCCTTCTTCTCATCCTTCTTCTTCTCATCCTTTTCCTTCTTCTCATCCTTCTTCTTCTCATCCTTCTTCTTCTCATCCTTCTCCTTCTCATCCTTCTCTTTCTTCTCATCCTTCTCCTTCTCCTTCTTCTCATCCTTCTCCTTCTTCTCATCCTTCTCCTTCTCCTTCTTCTCATCCTTCTCCTTATTCTCAGCCTTCTTCTTCTCATCCTTCTCCTTCTCATCCTTCTCCTTCTCATCCTTCTCCTTCTTCTCATCCTTCTCCTTCTTCTCATCCTTCTCCTTCTCCTTCTTCTCATCCTTCTCCTTCTCCTTCTTCTCATCCTTCTCCTTCTCCTTCTTCTCATCCTTCTCCTTCTTCTCATCCTTCTCCTTCTTCTCATCCTTCTCCTTCTCCTTCTTCTCATCCTTCTCCTTCTCCTCATCCTTTTTCTTCTCATCCTTCTCCTTCTCCTTCTTCTCATCCTTCTCCTTCTTCTCATCCTTCTCCTTCTTCTCATCCTTCTCCTTCTTCTCATCCTTCTCCTTCTTCTCATCCTTCTCCTTCTCCTTCTTCTCTTCCTTCTCCTTCTTATCATCCTTCTCCTTCTTCTCATCATTCTCCTTCTTCTCATCCTTCTCCTTCTTCTCATCCTTCTTCTTCTCATCCTTTTCCTTCTTCTCATCCTTCTTCTTCTCATCCTTCTTCTTCTCATCCTTCTCTTTCTCATCCTTCTCTTTCTTCTCATCCTTCTCCTTCTCCTTCTTCTCATCCTTCTCCTTCTTCTCATCCTTCTCCTTCTTCTCATCCTTCTCCTTATTCTCAGCCTTCTTCTTCTCATCCTTCTCCTTCTCATCCTTCTCCTTCTCATCCTTCTCCTTCTTCTCATCCTTCTCCTTCTTCTCATCCTTCTCCTTCTCCTTCTTCTCATCCTTCTCCTTCTCCTTCTTCTCATCCTTCTCCTTCTCCTTCTTCTCATCCTTCTCCTTCTTCTCATCCTTCTCCTTCTTCTCATCCTTCTCCTTCTCCTTCTTCTCATCCTTCTCCTTCTCCTCATCCTTTTTCTTCTCATCCTTCTCCTTCTCCTTCTTCTCATCCTTCTCCTTCTTCTCATCCTTCTCCTTCTTCTCATCCTTCTCCTTCTTCTCATCCTTCTCCTTCTTCTCCTTCTTCTCATCATTCTCCTTCTTCTCATCCTTCTCCTTCTTCTCATCCTTCTCATCCTTCTTCTCATCCTTCTTCTTCTCATCCTTCTCCTTCTCCTTCTTCTCATCCTTCTCCTTCTTCTCATCCTTCTCCTTCTTCTCATCCTTCTCCTTCTCATCCTTCTCCTTCTCCTTCTTCTCTTCCTTCTCCTTCTTCTCATCCTTCTCCTTCTTCTCATCCTTCTTCTTCTCATCCTTCTCCTCCTTCTTCTCATCCTTCTTCTCATCCTTCTTCTTCTCATCCTTCTCCTTCTTCTCATCCTTCTCCTTCTCCTTCTTCTCATCCTTCTCCTTCTTCTCATCCTTCTCCTTCTTCTCATCCTTCTCCTTCTTCTCATCCTTCTCCTTCTTCTCATCCTTCTCCTTCTCCTTCTTCTCTTCCTTCTCCTTCTTATCATCCTTCTCCTTCTTCTCATCATTCTCCTTCTTCTCATCCTTCTCCTTCTTCTCATCCTTCTTCTTCTCATCCTTTTCCTTCTTCTCATCCTTCTTCTTCTCATCCTTCTTCTTCTCATCCTTCTCCTTCTCATCCTTCTCTTTCTTCTCATCCTTCTCCTTCTCCTTCTTCTCATCCTTCTCCTTCTTCTCATCCTTCTCCTTCTCCTTCTTCTCATCCTTCTCCTTATTCTCAGCCTTCTTCTTCTCATCCTTCTCCTTCTCATCCTTCTCCTTCTCATCCTTCTCCTTCTTCTCATCCTTCTCCTTCTTCTCATCCTTCTCCTTCTCCTTCTTCTCATCCTTCTCCTTCTCCTTCTTCTCATCCTTCTCCTTCTCCTTCTTCTCATCCTTCTCCTTCTTCTCATCCTTCTCCTTCTTCTCACCCTTCTCCTTCTCCTTCTTCTCATCCTTCTCCTTCTCCTTCTTCTCATCCTTCTCCTTCTCCTTCTCCTTCCTCATCTCCAAGGGCATTTAAATTAAAGGTACAGTGTTCTGCACTAATTTAAAGGCTCTCTGAAGCCTAGAAACCCTTTAAATAAGTCATCTTCGTAGCGGAGAAATTCGCATCGAATCGAATTTCACACTGGAATTCGCCGAATCAGCCGAATCGAATTTTTCATTTCTTCGCTCATCTCTAGTTATAATATATTATGTTGTGACTTTGGAAAAATATGCAAGATGGAAACTAAGAACTTGTATTATTTAATTAAATCTAACAACAGAACAAGCAAAGAGAAATTACAATATTACCAGGAAAAGGTTGTCTTTTTAGAACATGAAACTGGAGTTCTTACACAAAGAGCATGCTAGGAAAAAACAAGCTGTTGAGATATATTTCATGCAAGCTGGACCAGTACTGACGGGTTCACCTGTCTATATCAGAGCAGTAGCTGTATGCAAGGTGCTACTAGACAAAGGCACAGACATTATTTTGGTCAATTATTCAACTTTAATGGTCCCACATTCTGTGCAGCAATTATTTGCAAACAGCCCAACTATTTGTCAAATGCAAGATTCCTGAAATATAAATTTGTATTGTTATTTATGTATAAATCTAACAATGAAAAAGGTGTTCAGGTGAACCCAGCCACGTTATTGCATGTGCTGGAGGAGGCTGGAGACAAAGAAAAAACATGTGTTAAATTGATGTTGTAGGAATCAGCTGCTGTGAGCCAAGTGCAGGACACACTCCTTGAAGACCCAGATATTTGATTGTCTTGTATATTTCAGCCCGATTTATACTGAGGATGGCTAGACCATACTGAATAGGCAGTTATCACCCAGAAGGATGCTCTATATTCAGAGTCATTGGATCCTTTTTCCCCAGTTAAAGAAGCAGAGCTCCATGCTTTAGCAAAGCCTGTGAGCTTTCAAAAGAGCATACATTTATATAGATAGAGAATTAAAGAGCTTTTGGGGTGATGCATGATTTTGGTTCCACTTGAAGGGCTAAAAGTTTTTACCCTTACAGAGTTTACAAAAGGATATATCCTTATGCCCAAGTCAGGACCTTACGAGTGTGAGCTCCAAGGAGCTGGACCCTCCTAACCCTCTTGTATTGAACTGTATTGTGGCTATCTTGTCTCCCGTTATATTGTAAAACACTGAGCAAACTGTTGGTGCTATATAAATCCTGAATAATAATATTATGCACTGGTCTGTATGGAAATGTTTTCTGATTGGCCAGAAGTTTGGCCAGTGGCAAATGGTACTGCAAAGGCCACAGTAAAGAGTGTTATCATTAGTAGTTTGTAAATACAGAGCCCCAGAAACTAGAGAGAATAACAGAGGAGCTAATTTTAGAGTTCTTACAAGAAGTTTGACATCAAAGAAGATGTCAGAAACTAGAAAACTATGGTCTTCATATTTTTTAATACACTAAGGGGATATGTGGACTCTCTCCCTATGAGATTTTGCTTGTAAGTGTGTCGTTCACTTGCTTAAAATTTTTTCATCAGCTGACGTCCTCCACTCGGATCTCACAGAGAATGTTGCTGATCTCTTAAGGTTTTTGACAAACTAATTTGTGTATTTTCTGCCCAAATTTCAGATCCTAACAGTTTGAAAGGATCCCATAAACTAAAGCCAGGTGACTTGTGGATTGTTAAGCGACATTTATACTATATATACATATATATATATATATATATATATATAGTAAATGGTTGGAGACACAATACAGCTTCTATTTCATGTACAGTTTACAAAACTTGAAGGAAAACTTACCTGGATCCACACCAGACAATGCAAAAGTAACTAAATGTAAGTATCCCTGTGTTTAATTTCATTTCCTCATGGAATCACAGTCTGGGGTACTATTTAGTCAAATGCTTTAATAAATATATTAGTAAGGAATATATGTACATTTAATGTGATTTGAAAAGTAGTCCAGCCATGTTGAAGTCATGGAAGTCATTTTATATGTCTTCCATTTTATATAGAATTGTCTGTGTTTAACTATGATGAGAAGTCAGCATGTCCACAATTAAGCTTCAAGGCCATTCTGGCCACAGGAGTGTACAGCCAAGCCATTACTCTGTAAATATTTCTTATCATTTGCTTTTATGTGAGTTTAAGTCACAGTTAAAGGTCATTTTGTAATGATATAGCTGTTCTCAGCTGTTTGAATCTCCCCAGTGGAGTTTGCTTCCTAGACCGGGACTAGTTCCACCTAAATGTAAGAAGGCTCCAGGATAAAGGTCATAGTAGGTGTGATCTGTGATCAAGATGTAAAATATTGATCAAAAGAGGGGAGATTGTAAAGGAAATTTGTAAATTCTGTATAAAATTGTATTCTATTTTGTATGCTTTGTCTATGTATTGTACACTGCACTCATTGCGCACATGGCACTAATATTGTTTTGATTAAATTTGCACTCCTTCAAGTCCTGATTAGAAATTAGCCTGCCTATGTAACTCACCTTGTTACCATAAAAGTACAATTGTAATTTTAATGTGATACCTACTTACCCATGTGTATAAAAAAAACTTAAAATGCACTGAATAAACAGTACAGTGATTTGAAAAGATGATGAGTGTATCTTTTTGTGTCTGTTCCCTACTGCAGTGGTTATTATTAATCTGGAACCACTAATCAATATGAGGATAGGAGTTGCCCATCTATAAAATTTCAGTAAAATGTCCAGAACACTAGGTAACCTTATATATTTCTCAGTTTGATTACATCTTATAAATAACCTTGGTTATCTAGATTAAATGGTGTAATTTTATTAATATGATATTTTTTTAAATATATAATTAATTCTGGCAGTTATTATGACGCCCCTTGTGTCAATACCTGGCAACCTGTGGTCTTTAAAGATGCTCCCCCCTGTCCTGTGGAGATATGGATTCACACAGATTATGCTTTAGAAATTATGGCCTATACAGATTGTTTATATGGATCATGACTGACTATGCTGGTAACATGTAGGTGCATATAATTAATTTATAATGTTAAAATTGTAATCTTTTTATTGTAAGTGCATTTACCACATTGATTTGATGTTTTAATCAGGATTACACTATGAAGAGCTTATCTTTTTCTTTTTCATGATATTATGTCCGACTGAGTATATATGCACAGTGATCTGATATAACACAGCAGAACCTTTGTTTGACATGTAATTTTGAGGAAAGCTGGATATCTTGGATTGATACACAAGTGCTGGTTGACCACTCTTAATTGGGGGTCATATGATTTTGGTAAGCCTCCCTTTGTTGTACACTGAGGTGCTGTGTGGTTCATCATTAAGAAGTTTTGGTGACATTTGACATCCACATCTGTCATTTCCCTCTAAATCAAAGAACCACTGAATTCACAGTTTTGGCTTCACATTTGGATTCCTTTTTTTTTTTTTTCAATTTGTGGTGACACATAAGAGTTTGATATATTTGCATTGCATTATTGTATTGCACATACATTTTAATTTATTTTAGTGCTGCACTATTGTTTTGTGAAAATTAATGGAAAAACAAATGGCGACTAGAAACTTGATAATGAAATCCATAAAAATAATTTCCAGAGATCTGTTTGCTACTTGCAACCTGTCTTAACAAGCCATATGATCTGGAATTGTCATTATTACTGTGTATGCAGACAGTAAGGGTTTTTACATTATTCTCATAATCTGTCTCTTCAGCCCAGGCCACCTAAAAGATGCTTGAATCAGCTCAATAGTCTTCTGAGACCCTAAAAGCCCAGGTAATGGGTGTTCATGGCACAACCTGAAGTTGTTGTCTCGGGGGAAAAAGATTTCAACATGGAGAATGAAGAGCCCATCTCTTTCTTGCAAACTTACCCTCTGAGAGAGTAGATCCCATCCTGAAGTTTGTTTGAGGTGGGTCATCAGATCTGTCTGGAGAAACAAAAAGTACTGGGAGGACAAAATGGTATCAGGTGAAGTTGAATCTTCCAATTCTGGAAACATTCATGACAGAGCATCTGACTTGTCATTCTTGGACCCTAGAAAAAAAGGTAATATTAAATACAAACTTGGAAAAGAACATTGTCCATATGGCCTGACAAGGTCTCAGTCTCTTGGCTGTTCTGAGGTATTCTAGATTCCTATGGTATGCGAAGATCAAACTAGAGTCAGTTTCACCTTCCAACAGGTAAAGTCACTCTTCAATGGCAGACTTGATCACCAACAACTCACGATCCTCAATGTCATAATTCCAGTTTGATGGATTCATCTTCCTGGAGAAAAAGGCTAAAGGATGCATTAATGACTTCGGACCTAGCCTTTGTGACAAGACTGCCCCCACAGCATTCTCAGACCCATCAACTTCAAGGATGTAGGCAAATGCTATTTATGGGTGCCACAGAATCTGAGCATATATAGAAGTTTATAGAAGAAAAGTTTCAGCTTGTCAAATGCTGCCTAAGCCTCCATAGACCACTAAAACCAGGTGTGTTATTTCATAAGCTGTGTAAAAGGCTACATGATGGTTGAGAATCTCTTTTTTTTTTTTTTAATTCAAATATTTATTAATTTTTCATATTTATAAATACATATAAAAAGGGAAAAAGGAAAGAAGAACATAACCAAAAACATTTCTTCAACGATCTCATATAACATATAAAATTCTTATTCCTATCTCCTTCTATTTCCCCCTTTTTATATCCCTTCCCTCCACCCTTCCTCCCTACCACATCCCACCGCCCTCCCACTCTGCAATTCTCTCTTACATCTTTCCCTATAAAACCAAGGAACTTCACTTTTCGCTTCCCATTGCTTCACCTATATTCGTTTGATGTACAAAATCTTCCCATTTCCCTCATCTCCTATTGTATATCTCCATCTTGTCTTCTTGGATATAATACAATTTCTCCATCCTACTAATCTGATTTACTCTCTCTACCCAGTCCTTTTCTCTCGGCACCTCTGAACTATGCCAAAATTTAGGTATCAAACCCTTTGCTGCATTCACATAGTACCATATACCCAAATCTTTGTATTTATTCACTGGTAGCTCTGTATTATGTAATAAGCACACTTCTGGATCTAATTCTATCTTTATCCCTGAGATCTTCCCTATCAAGTTGACTATTATCTCCCAGAAGCTTTGGATCTTTGGGCACTCCCACCACATATGAAACCACAAGCCAATCCCCCCACATCCCCGCCAACACTCTTGTGCTCTCTCCACACCTATTTTATGTTCAACACTTGGTGTGATGTGCCATCTTACCAAACACTTATAATTTACCTCCACCTCTCTCATACTGACATTTTCGTGTGTAAATCTATATATTTTCCTCTGTTTATCCTCATCTACCTCTATCCCCAAATCCTTTTCCCATTTTTCTATATACTTTGGTTTTACTTCCGTGACTAACTCAGTGAGAATCTTATAAATTTTTTCCATACCCCGTTTCCCATCTCCCTGTGATTCCAACAACCTCTCGAACAAATTCCACTCCTTTCTCCCTCTCATAGGTTTCGGGAGACCCTTGACAAAGTGTTTTAATTGGTGATATTTCCACTCATCAATCTTAATGAAAAGTTCCCCTCCACCTTTCCTTAGATCCTTCAATGTTTTAAATTTCTGCCCATCCATAATATCCCTCAGTTGAATATCTTCCTTTTTAATCCATTTTCCCACACTCCCCTCTATACCTGGTGGAAAATACTCCATATTCCTTAGTGACATTAATTGTGAGTTAAAGTCCCATTTCATACACTTATGTAAATTATCCCAAACCTTTAAAACATTCAGTGTATACACACTCGTGGTATCTTTTAAACCTCTATGTTGTGCGGGTGCCCATATGCTTCTACTCAGATCAACTCCACTCAAATCATTCTCTATCTTAACCCACCTTTTCCCCTCTGTATTGTGTGTCCAATCATAAATTCATGTTAGAACTACAGCATTATAGTATCTCTTAAAATCTGGCACTCCCAATCCCCCCTCTCTTTACTTCTACTCATCAGGTCATAAGATATTCTAGGTTTTTTATTTTTCCATATAAATCTTGTTATCATCTTTTTAATTTCTTTAAAAAAGACCTCTGGGAGTCTAATTGGGATCATCTGAAATTTATACAAGATTTTGGGTACAATTATCATTTTTATCAGATTTATACGTCCTAACCATGAGGGGTTTTCCCCTCCCAATTTCTTCAGTTCCTCCTTGATCTCATTTAGAAGAGCAATATAGTTTAATTTATACAATTTTGTATATGAAGCAGTAAGTTTAACCCCTAGATATTTTATCTCTCTATCTCTCCATATAAAAGGGAATTCTTTTTGTATCTTTTCTTTCTCACTATTTGAAAGATTTACATTTAAGATCTCAGTTTTTGTTGGGTTGATTTTTAAATTTGATAATTCCCCATACTCCTTTAAGCTTTTTATTAAGTTCGGGAGTGTTATCCTAGGATTTCCCACATAGAACAACAGGTCGTCCGCAAAGGCTGCCACTTTATGTTCAGTTTCCCCTATCTGTATTCCCTTTATGTCTACGTTCTTCCTAATTGTTTCCAGCAAAGGTTCCAATGATAACACATACAGCAATGGGGACAATGGACATCCCTGTCTTGTCCCGTTTGACATCCCTATGGGCTCTGACTTTTCACCATTAACCAAAATAACCGCGGAGGGCGCTCTATACAACTTTCCTATCCACTCCCTCATTCTACCACCTACTCCCATAATCTCTAGGGTATCCATCATAAAGCTCCAGTTTACTCTATTGAAAGCTTTTTCAGCATCGATCGAGAGCACCACTACTGGGGTTTTCCCCTTCTTAGATTTCTGGATCAACAACATAGTTCTAATTCCATTGTCTCTACCCTCTCTCCCCGATACAAAACCCACCTGATCTCCCTGGATCCATTCTGGCATTAAGTCTTTCATCCTATTTGCTAAGACCTTTGCGTATAACTTCGTATCTATATTTAGAGTGTGATTGGTCTATAACTGGAACATTGAGTAGCGTCCTTCCCTTCCTTATGTATAAGTGTTACATGGGCTTGTAGGGATTCCTGTCTAATCTCCATTTCTCCACCCAGGGCATTCATATAATCCTTCAATTTAGGTATTAACAGTTCACTATATTTTTTATAATACCTCACAGTATATCCATCTGGGCCAGGACTTTTCCCCACCTTAGTATTTTTTAATACTATTTTTATTTCCACCTGCGTGATTTCTAATTCCAGGGACTTCAATAAATCTTCATCTAGCTTTGGTAGTCCTGCGTTTTTTAAATATATCCTTCTTTTTTCTCTACTCTCATTTTCACCTTTATTTACTAAATCCTGAGAATTAATATTATACAACTTGCTATAATATTCCTTGAACACCTTCGCGATCTCTTTAGTAGAGTGAGCCATTTCTCCCTTGGGATTTCTTATTTTTTCTATCTAATTTCTATTTTTCTTTTTCCTCAGGGCTCTCATTAAATATTTTCCTGGCCGATCTCCCCATCTATACCTCTCCCCTGCTACTTTATTAAGTACTCTCCTCCTCTCTTCTTCCATTAATAACTCCAGTTCTTTCTTCTTTTCCATTACCTTCTGTCTTATCTCACTTGTTATTCTATTTTTATGGATCTGTTCCAGGTCATATACAGTCATGGCCGAAATTGTTGGCACCCTTGATATTTCTCCAGGAAATCATGTATTTCTCACGAAACGTATTGCATTAACACATGTTTTGCTATACACATGTTTATTCCCTTTGTGTGTATTGGGACAAAACAAAAAAAGGGAGGAAAGAAAGCAAATTCGACATAATGTCACACAAACCTCCAAAAATGGGCTGGACAAAAGTATTGGCACCCTTTCACAACTGCGGATAAATAAGAATGTTACAAGCATGTGATGCTCCTGTAAACTCACCTGGGGCAAGTAACAGGTGTGGGCAATATAGAAATCACACCTGAAAGCAGATAAAAAGGAGAGACGTTCACTTAACCTTTGCATTGTGTGTCTGTCTGTGCCACACTAAGCATGGACAACAGAAAGAGGAGACGAGAACTGTCTGAGGACCTGAGAACCAAAATTGTGGCAAAATATCAACAATCTCAAGGTTACAAGTCCATCTCCAGAGAACTAGATTTGCCTTTGTCCACAGTGCGCAACATTATCAAGAAGTTTGCAACCCATGGCACTGTAGCTAATCTCCCTGGTCGTGGACGGATGAGGAAAATTGATGAAAGATTGCAACGCAGAATAGTCCGGATGGTGGATAAGCAGCCCCAAACATGTTCCAAAGACATTCAAGCTGTCCTGCAGGCTCAGGGAGCATCAGTGTCAGCGCGAACTATCCGTCGACATTTAAATGAAATGAAACGCTATGGCAGGAGACCCAGGAGGACCCCACTGCTGACACAGAGACATAAAAAAGCAAGACTACAGTTTGCCAAAATGTACTTGAGTAAGCCAAAAGCCTTCTGGGAAAACGTCTTGTGGACAGATGAGACCAAGATAGAGCTTTTCGGTAAAGCACATCATTCTACTGTTTACCGAAAACGGAATGAGGCCTACAAAGAACAAAACACAGTACCTACGGTAAAATATGGTGGAGGTTCAATGATGTTTTGGGGTTGTTTTGCTGCCTCTGGCACTGGGTGCCTTGACTGTGTGCAAGGCATCATGAAATCTGAGGATTACCAAAGGATTTTGGGTCGCACTGTAGGGCCCAGTGTCAGAAAGCTGGGTTTGCGTCCAAGATCCTGGGTCTTCCAGCAGGACAATGACCCCAAACATACGTCAAAAAGCACTCAGAAATGGATGGCAAAGAAGCGCTGGAGAGTTCTGAAGTGGCCAGCAATGAGCCCAGATCTAAATCCCATTGAACACCTGTGGAGAGATCTTAAAATTGCTGTTGGGAAAAGGTGTCCTTCCAATAAGAGAGACCTGGAGCTGTTTGCAAAGGAAGAGTGGTCCAAAATTCCGGGTGAGAGGTGTCAGAAGCTTATTGATGGTTATAGGAAGCGACTGATTTCAGTTATGTTTTCCAAAGGGTGTGCAACCAAATATTAAGTTAAGGGTGCCAATACTTTTGTCCAGCCCATTTTTGGGGTTTTGTGTGACATTATGTCATATTTGCTTTTCTGCCTCTGTTTTATATTTGTTCCAATACATACAAAGGGAATAAACATGTGTATAGCAAAACATGTGTTAATGCAATACCTTTTTTGTGTGAAATACTTGATTTTCAGGAAAAATATCAAGGGTGCCAACAATTTCGGCCATGACTGTATTTCTTTTAAGATTCCTGTCATTTTGTTACTCCTTTCCCTTTTCTTTTTTGCCCCTAACGCAATCAATATACCTCTAATATATGCCTTGAGGGACTCCCAAACTGTGGCCACTGACACATCCCCTGTTTCATTCTCCTGAAAAAATCTTTCCATCTCCTTTCTGATCTTCTGGTCAATCTCTTGGTCCAGTAGAAGAGCCTCATTTAACCTTCATCCTACCCCCCTTGTTAACTGCCTCCCCCATCTTACCTTCATTATAACCAGGGCATGGTCTGAGAGAGTCATTGTCTCTATTTCTACTTTAACCACCCTCTCAATAAGTTGATGATCTACCATTATATAATCCAATCTCGAATAAATCTCATGTGCATTAGAGAAGAAGGTATAGTCTCTTTCCTTTCCATGCATTATTTTCCATATATCCACTAGTTGACACTCGTGTATCTCCTTCTTTAAAATTCTCAGAGACCTACCTCCCTCTCGCTGCACACAAGAGGTTGTGTCCATCTGCGGATCCAAGCATAAATTCAAATCCCCGGCCACTATCAGTCTTCCCTTTTTAAAATCCATCAATTTTCTCAATATCCCTTTCAGGTATACCTCTGGTCTCTTATTTGGGCAGTAAATATTCGCTATTGTACATTCCATTTCTTGCAATCTACCTCTCAAAAACAGAAATCTCCCCTCAGGATCCGTCTCTCTCTCCTCCACCTCCCACCTTACGTTTTTAGCAAACCCAATTGCCACCCCTTTAGCTCTCTTAATTGGGGAGTCTGCATAAAACCATGTTGGATAATTTCTGGTGTTCAATTTAATATTTGACTTAATCTCAAGATGTGTCTCCTGCAAAAAAACTACCGAAGCTTCTCTATGTTGTAATTCTTTGAATAGCTTAAATCTCTTCCCAGGACTATTCAACCCCTTTACATTATATGTTATAAGTCGTATATCCTCCATATTTCTTGCATACATCTCCTCCCTATGCAGAGTGCTTTTAAAACCCTCCCCCCATACCATCTTTCTCCCCCTCCCCTACCGTACCCCTCCCCTCTCTCCTCCCCCCCTCCCAGTACCCACCTCCCCTCCCCCCCTCAACAACCCTCTCGACCCCCTCCCACTCCCCTTCCAACCCCCCCCCACCCATTGGGCCTATTCTTTGCCATCTCCCCCCCTCCCCCCCTCCCCCTTCCCTACCATTAGGCATCTAATATACCTATTAATGATTTGTGGGCCTAAGTACCACTGTTGATTAATCTTTGGGGTTGAACTCTGCCCATGGGCAGCTCCTCCTCCCGCCCTCCTCCCCAGCTCTTCCCATCCATTATATAATTTCTTTAAAATTAACATTCCACGGTTTCCCTCCTAGGGAAGATCTCGGAAAGGTCTCTGTTTAGGCAGTATTTAACTCTACTTTCTCCCCCTAACAGTCTGCCAGTCCTCTTGTCTTGCCTCTCCTCCTTCTTTATTTTCTTCTTCTCATCCGAGAATCTCCATCCTTTGCAACTCAGGTTTTTCACAGAAATCTCTCATATCTTCTGGGAATCTCAGGTAGGCTGTTATCCCATTTTTCCACCCAATCAGGCAAATTGGGTTTCCCCATCTATAAAACACCTTCTTATTTCTCATCTGCTCTGTCAGTGGTTTCAAAGTTCTTTTTCTCCACAAGGTTTCTGGTGTAAAGTCTGCAAAAATCTGAATGTCCATTTCACCATATTTAATCGTTGTTTTCCCTTTAATCTTCCTCCAGATCTCCTCTCTGTCCCCATATCTGTGGAGTTGAACAATTACATCTCTCGGTTTTTCCTTCCCACCATTTTGATATTTTTTCCCTCTTCTCCAAACACCATCTGTTTTAATCACCTCTGACGCAGCTCTGTTCATTGTGAAATTTAAGATTTGACATATTTCTTTTTGTAATGTTTCCCCTTCTATAGTCTCTGGGATTACTCTCAGACTTAGATTATTCTTCCTATCCCTATTTTCTTGTATTTCCAGTTTATACAGTAACTTCTCCTGAGTTTTCTCCATACTCTTTATTTTTTCCTCTAATTGAGAAATGTGCTGGGCCTGATATTTAACTTTTTCCTCCATTTCCTCCACTCTTATCAACACCTGCCCCAAGTCCTTCCGGATAGTTGCCATTTCATTCTTTATTATCTTTTCTCAAGGCCCCAAACATTTCTGCCATCTTTTTTATTTGGTGCTTGTAGGTCACTTTCCATTTGACTCCTCTCCTCCATTTCCGATATCTGCTGATTAGTATTATTCAAGCCCAGTGATAATCTAGGGCTTTTTTCCAGACTGGTGTCACCCTCTCTTTTTCCATTTGTAGCTTGTGACCTTTCTGGGGTTATATTTCCCTGCGATGTATATTTTTTAATTGTTCCTGATTGGGACCCTTTAAGTCCACTTCCTTTAATGCTCTTATTCTTCATGTCTTCTATAGGGCTCTTCTATTTTTCCATATGATATTAGATAATACAATTCTATAGTAGGGTCCCCTCTTTGCCTGGTAAATTATTCTCTAGATTTCCTGCTTCAGTTGCTTAATTAATCTCTCCTTCCAAAAAAAAACCCTGGGAATCCCCTCCTCTTTCTTCTCCTTTGTTCTTTTTATATTGTATCATCAACAATACAAGGGAAATAATAAACCGTAGATTCATAAATTCATTTTCAGCAGCCTCCACTCACCCAGCTCACCCCTCCTTCTCCTCAGTGCGATTCCAGCTTGCTGACATCAGTTCAAAATGATTTGCTTGGGGATTCCACAGGGTCGTTTTCATGGCCTTTTTCCCCCCCTTCAATCTTCTCCCATAGCGGTATCCATGGTTCCTGGATAAATAGGGGCACCCGACTTCTCTCCTGTGTAGATACAGCTAGGGGGGGTACTCGGATAAGCCACCTTGTCTCTCCCTGCACCTTGCAAGACGCCGGCTGGCTTCCTTCTTTCCCAACACTCCTTTGCGACTGACCACGTGGTCACGCCGCTCTCCTGTCACCTCGGCAATGCTGCTTCCTGGCTCTCTCACTTGCCGCAATCCCGGTCGCCGGGCGGACCAGCCTGCACCAGCAACTCCTCTCTCCCTTCACTCTGAGACTCCACACTGCCGCCGAGGTCCCCACTCTCCAGGTATTTTTCAGCCGCTCATGTCTCTTCTCGGATGGGGTTGCTGGGGAGGCTTAGGCGGGGGAGTCCTGTCGGAGAGCTCCTATCTCGTGCTCTCCGCCGCCGCCATTTTCAGGCTCCTCCCTCGAGTCTCTTCAGGCTCCTCCCTCGAGTCTGGTTGAGAATCTCTTGATAAACTTTCTGTATAGATTTTCAAAGCACACAAATCTCTGTATACTCTGTCTGCTAGAGAAGGCAGAGTAGGGATGGCATTAATCTTCTGGCAATCCATTGAAATCTGGGCATCCATAGAGATGATGAAACCCAGGAAAGATACATATATACATGTATCTTGGTTGAATGGCCACCAGTCAGACATAAATAGTAAATAAATGGATTTAACCAAAGTTTGGGGAAAGTTGTGGAAAAAAAGGATGAGATTCTGGGGTCTCTGACCCAGTTTTATAATATGCCTGGTGGTTGACCAATCGGCATGGGGGATACCTACGTTGGGTCTATGGTGGAAATATCCCTGGGAGGTTGCTTTAAGAGGTAGAATTCAGCCCCACAGATGGAGACAAATAGCAGTGGCTACAGACCAATTCCGAAGCTATGCCCTGAAAAGCCCCAGTCAGTGGGAAGGGCACAACATGCATACGGAGACACCAGAGTGCACGCTGGCTTCCATGTTCTGTTTGGACATTCTGTGTCATTCTTGTGAGACCTCCTGAAACAGCTACACACTGTTATATAGACATCGCTGATCCTGGCCACAGAGCCAAGGAGGATTTTTTTGGTAGGCTGGACTCACTGGTGCCTTTCAGGTGGTCAGCCTAGAAGGATTCTGAGCATTTTGATTATTGTCCGGAGAGAGCAGCTGTGAATCAGAGATTGTACGGAGGGGTACATATCCCCACAACAAGGACAGTAGTTCATTCAGAGTGGGCATTGTGGGTGTCCCCCAGCTCCGCTTTCCCTCCAGTGGGGAGATATCCGACACAACTCTCTGTTGGGACACTGACTGTAATTATACTACTCGTATACCCCAGCCATCTACCTATATTGATACATATTCCATATTCTTTACCAGCTTCAGCACTTTTCCATAGGGACTTTTTTGGGGGACATTGCCCAGCTTTTCTTAGGATAGAGGGACCAGGGAAATACATGAAGGAGTTGGTGGTGTTTGTCACAAGTTAGCCTGCAGTTTCTTGTTTGTGTTCTTACCTCCTTGCTGCAGTGCTGTTCCTGATCCTTTTCACGTGTGTTTGTTTGTGCTCACCTATGGGCATCGTCTGCTGTTCTTTGGGTTTTATTTCCTTCCCTTCCATCACTTCCTGGTCCGCCTCCTTGTTTGCCTGCCTATATAAGACATGTTCAGTCTAGGCCACTGTGCCTGAGCAACTTCCTAGTTGTTGGAGCTTCTGTGTGTTGCTATTGCCTGTATCCTACATTGACTACTTGTGTACCGACCCCGGCTTCATTCCCTGACTGTGCTTGTTTTCTGCCTGTCCTGACCTCTGCTAGTCTATCGAATTTCCATTTGTTTCCTCTCATTGAACTCTGCTTCCATGAGTGGTCTCCTCATCCTCAGCTGGGCGTACATGGCCGCGACCTGGTCCCAGCTTGCTGCATGTCCATCCCCACCATCAGGGGCTCTGGTGAAAAAGCAGGTTGGGGCTTAGACTCCGTGCCCTGGGGAACCCCAAGTTGAGTATCTACAAGGGCTCACTACCACAGGTGCTGACAGTGTTGGCCCCCGGGTGCCTTGGAGTGGGGTGGGGGCCCTTCCAGGAGGAGGTAGGTGTGGGGGGGTTCAGACTGGGGGAGGAGGGGGGGGTTGGTTTGGGGTGAATGGGGAGGGATGGAGGGGTGGATTGGACTTGCATGCATTGACATGTTTGATATGCTAATTACATATATATATTTTTTACGTCCAAAATAAATACTGCCATTGTTAGCCTATGAGGTGCAATATCCTTTTGGTGTTTTTTGTTTGTCGTATATGGTTTTTGGATGCACCTCCCCAATGAAGGGTTAGGCACTGGCAGGTAATATACCATTCCCAGAACAACGCATTTGCTGTGGGGTTTATATATATAGTCCTCCACAGGCTTTCAGTCTTGCTGAAGGTCATAGAGAGTAACCTCGGCTACTTGGAAACTCGCTGGGGGTCATTGTATAATTGAACCATGGATTTGAAGAAAGATGATATTGTGGATGTGGGTAATATATAATTGTCTTGCTCGAGCAAATGGTGGGCTCAGGGCTGAGGATAGCCTGACAGGGGAGAGATGAAAGACCCCACTTTGGTTGCCTCTAAGAAAAAAAGTCAGTGACTGTAGTGCAAAGTACAAATGGCAAGCATTCCTGAATGCCCGGAACTTGCTCCAATCTCCTGAAAAACTCTCAGGCATATGTACTCAAGGCTCCGGGGTGGCACCACTACTGTGGGTGCTGGAAAAGCATGTTCAGCCATAGTGGGTTCATAAGTGGATAATGTTTCACAAACTGAAGTGGCAAGAGTTGTCAATGCAGAGGTGAAAGCTTGGATGTGGCCCTCCCCCTAGCAATATTTGTCTTTAAATTCTTCACAGATTGTGTTAAGCTGGCCATACATGTGTAGATTTTGGGACGTGAATATTCGTACGAAAATTCATCCAAAAATTCTTTGAACATTTGGTGAATTGACAAATGTCGTTAGAAAAATTGTCTTTTGTTTTTAACATTATGAGTTTAAAATGAATGTAATTTCTGAACGATAACCACATATACTGGCTGAGAATTCATTTGATGAAGAAAAGTTTTCCTTCCTGCCCCTTCAAATTTTACCATCACTGCAACATTGATTTGACCCCACTAATGATTAGAAAATCAAATCAATATTCTTGAACGAAAATCTATATGTGTATGGTCAGTTTTAATTCAGCAATCTGTTGGCATAGAGTTTCCAATAGGGAAGCACCTCTTTCTGCCTCAGACATGGCTGAGTGGTACTGTCATTTACCTGTTGGAGGCTGAGTTGATGAGAGGGCTTCCCTTATACCTCCTGTCCTGTTTCTTCTGGAGTTGATGACAGGATATAAGAGGACACAGAATGGCACTGGTTCCTGTAGAATTAAGATGCTGAAACATGCTCTGGGTAGTGAAAGAGATGCAATTAGCACAGGACTGGAATTTGTGAAAAAGACAGTCCAGGAGCTGGTAGGTACAGTATCTTGAAACATTGTCAGGCAGGCAGGAGTCAGCAATAAATGGGCAGAATAAAAGGACAGAAAGCACAAGCAGAATCAGTCCAGGCCAATATAAGTATCAGACTAGCAGAGAAGGTACTGAATCAGCAGACAGAAGCAGAGGTGAGGTCACAAGCAGGTGTCAACAACCCCTTTGGCCATATAAAAATGGATCTTTGAGGAACTGTAACACTAAGGAAACACTGAAAGTGCCAAGAGCCAAGTCGCCATAATGACTAGCAGATAAGTAAAATCTTACTAAACTAAATAATAAGAGGACGATGGAAATAATGTCTCAGTTACAATAATAAAAGCCTGAGGCTCTTATACTCATGTATTCTATCTAAAATGCATTTTGACTTTACAGTAAGGTGAGTGTAGCCATTAAATATCTGAAAATATAAATGACTCTCTGATTGTGTACTTTTTAAAAATAGATCTGTTAAAGTATTTATAATATGTTTACCAAGAAATTAGGGTTACAGAAAATGTTTGCAGCATCCCTGCAATGCAATGTAGAGTAATATCATATGAGAAGTTGAGTATGTATTACAAGAGATTGCTGGAGGGGATTCTCTGAGGAACCTATGACCTTAGGTACTTGTTTTCTTATGAGTGCATAACAGCAAGAATTTTGTTATTACTTGTTACTTATCTGTTGTTGTTTCTGCAAAGGTTTCATTACACTTTCTTCCTATATGGTTTTCTTAGAATGGATCACAGAGATTAATTGATTCAACATGAACTACTAATTAGTGTTCTTACATCTGCCTGTTGGGTTTTTACTGTAATATACAATATGGAAAGCTCACAACAAAAACAAAGCACAAATAACGGGCAGAAATTGAGTTCCTTCTAGCAGTGTGACAATGGAAAATATTTTAAAGCTGAACTCCAGGCAGATATAGACAATACAGATTTATGCAACATAGTATTCATCAATACATCATTCAGTGTATTTTCAAATGCAAGCAGTGTAGGTCTAAATATGAAACGTTTGCTGTCTCTTTAAGTGGAAACATTTTACAACTCAATATCCACAATTAGAAAAATACAAATTAGTAAACATGATTAATAAAAATAGATAATTGGAGGAATAAGTTTCATGATCATATACCCATACAGATCAATACCTTTAAAAAAGTGCAAAATCAATAACTACTACTAATAAAAATATATATCATTAAATAAAATATTCAAAGTTCATATTAAAATAAATACATAGTCCATAATAAAGTATCCAAGTGCCATCAAAGTGCTCCGTGCTCAGATGCATAAAGTGTTTCTCAAATAATGGGGCCTTTTACCAGCCAGGAATGATCTTGAATTACAGAGATCACATACACTTTTTCTCCCCACGGATGGCTGACGCTCTCACCATCAGACCTCCTGATATCTCTGTAACCTCAACAAAAAGATATAGCAGTGGTGTCTCCACAGCAGGAAACCACTTCTTAGCCTTTACTCCAAACAGAACTCTCCAACAACCATATAGCATATGTTAAACATGAAAAAGGAGACACCTCACAGTGCAGTATTATAAAAATCTTCTTTAATAATGAGCAATTGCACTTGCATTTAAAAGGAACAAACTTGCGGTATACAAAACCAAAATCCTGCTGTGGGATCATCCAGCATGCTTGTGCATGATCACATCACACTCTAGCTCTGCCTGATGCCTGAGGCTGAGCCTTCAATTCCAGAGAACACCTGTTATGGAGAAACGAGTCAGAAAGAGCTAGAGTGTGATGCGAGGTACATTCCAGGACGATGTCATTTGACATCTACTAAGATCTATGAATGTCCTGCCTGGCCAATAGTCAAATGTCTTGGTGACCACAAAAATAAAAAAAAAGTCCAATGTCACTCTGTCGATTCAGGGCAAAATTAGTGTGTCTGTACATTGCCCACCTCAGGCATGAAAACATACCCTGCCACACATATATGAAGATGGTGCCATTCAACAATTGTTGGGTCAGACATTGTCTGCTCAGGCCCAAGAACATTTACATAGGACAGGTCACTTGTTCCCCCATTTGTGGAGCCCCAAATTGTTAGTGAGGGGCCTGGCAGTGTAGGAGAAGGACAGGGCCTTACTGGGTACATGCCTAGGCTATGTGCAGACACTGCCATTTTACTCTGAATGGATAGTATATTTAGATACTGTTATTCCAGAATTATATTATATAATGTTATAATATTTATTTGAAACATGGAAGCTTATTCTATGTCAACCTTCATTTGTTGCAATCAGCCTCCTGTAACATCATTTTTACCTTCCATATTACATATTCACATGTGAGCAATTGATGTTTCCAGAGCACAAGATAACTGTCAACAAAGGGATTTTGGGAAGTAAGTATATCTGTTCTAAATCAGCTATGCTTCTATAAAAAATAGGAAAGTCAGGGCAGGTAAGCTATTTTGGCTCTATGCTTTGCAGGTCTTAATTTTTGTTTTGACTGGATTATATATTTCAAATAGACATTTGCCAATAAGGACTACTGCACATAGCTGTGTATTAATGTTTATCCTTATCCAGTTCTTTATAAAGGATTGAAAGACTTGTTGATTAAAGATTGGGAGAATATTGCCTTTTATAAATGGCATAATAGTACTGTATATGGTAATATGAGTAAATGCATTTCGTGAATCACATAAAGATAAGGGAAACTGACAATCAAGGCTGTATCTTGTATTTTCAGAACTGTGTCTAAAAAGAATGGAAACATACGTCAGTGGGCTGTAAATGTCCTGCTTGGGTTTTACTATCATGTGCTGAGGGTGTTAAGTCAAAATAAATATGTAGTATTTTTATAGCGCAACCTCCAAGCCACACCCCCTTTAAAAGTATCATAGTCACTAACATTAATGTGGTATGTAGGGAGAAATCAAAACTGACATATATGATTCACTCTGTCATTAAGCACTAATGCAACAACATGAACAAACAGTATTTGTTTTTGTAAACACCCCTTGTAACTTAGTTTTTTTATTTTTTGATCTTGCTTATATTTTTCAACTTCCTTTAACAGACCAGATTGTGCCACAAAAATGGAAATTAAAAGGTTGCCGCCAGTCCACAGCACATTTGCTTTGGCAAGGTGGCAATGGCAGGCTGGATAATGTACATGTACCTCATCCACTCAAGGGCTCCCAGCTCCACTGGACACAGCAGACTGCCACTCCTGGTACCTGGTCACGTTGAGTGGCCAGGGGATCATGTGATTGCATAGCAATCACATGATCACAATGTCAGCAAAACTGTTATGAATGAATTTCATTCATAACAACTGTAATTCCTATGGTGAGGCTGTGATTGGCCCACAGCTATCACATGGTACCTAAGCCAATCACAGCACCCTGTGATAGCTGTGGGCCAATAACAGCACAATAGTAATTACTGCTGTTATAAATATAACCCATTCATGATAGTTAAAAACATTATTATTACAGTGATCATCACTGTAACAGTAATCAAAGTGTAAGAAAAAAGCAAAAACAAACAAAAAACACCCGGTATATATACTGGAGTTTTTTTTTCCTTTATACTAGTAATGGCAGCGATCAGTGACTTATAGTGGGACTGCGTCAGGCATTCTGACACTGAGTGGGAACTGACTAACTGCCATTGACATCCCCAATGACGCTAATACAGTGATCAGTGCTAATAAGAAACACTGACACTGTACTAATGACACTGGGCAGGAAGGAGTTAACATCTGGGGGGATCAAAGGGTTAACTGTGTGCTGTTTTACTTGGAAGACATACTACTTTGTATCTTTGTTGTGCAGAGAGATACAAAGCAGCATGTCCATGCTGACAGGAGAGAGACTTGTGTTGTTTACACACAGGTCTCTCCCCTGTCAGCTTTGCCAACGATCACCGAATGTCAGCCGGGAATCGCTGGCTGGGACCTGGTGATTGACATCCCCAGCCGCCAATAGCAGTGTGGGTAGGGCAGCGTGCGCGCTTCAAACTGGGAATACAAATCCTGTACAGTCAGGTCCATAAATATTGGGACATTGACACAATTCTAACATTTTTGGCTCTATACACCACCACAATGGATTTGAAATGATATGAACAAGATGCGCTTTAACTGCAGACTGTCAGCTTTAATTTGAGTGTATTTACATAAAAATCAGGTGAACGGTGTAGGAATTGCAACAGTTTGCATATGTGCCTCCCACTTATTAAGGGACCAAAAGTAATGGGACAGAATATTAATCATAAATCAAACTTGCACTTTTTAATACTTGGTTGCAAATCCTTTGCAGTCAATTACAGCCTGAAGTGTGGAACGCATAGACATCACCAGACGCTGGGTTTCATCCCTGGTGATGCTCTGCCAGGCCTCTACTGCAAATGTCTTCTGTTCCTGCTTGTTCTTGGGGCATTTTCCCTTCAGTTTTGTCTTCAGCAAGTGAAATGCATGCTCAATAGGATTCAGGTTAGGTGATTGACTTGGCCATTGCATAACATTCCACTTCTTTCCCTTAAAAAACTCTTTGGTTGCTTTTGCAGTATGCTTTGGGTCATTGTCCATCTGCACTGTGAAGCGGCGTCCAATGAGTTCTGAAGCATTTGGCTGAATATGAGCAGATAATATTGCCCGAAACACTTCAGAATTCATCCTGCTGCTTTTGTCAGCAGTCACATCATCAATAAATTCAAGAGAACCAGTTCCATTGGCAGCCATACATGCCCACGCCATGACACTACCACCACCATGCTTCACTGATGAGGTGGTATGCTTAGGATCATGAGCAGTTCCTTTCCTTCTCCATACTCTTCTCTTCCCATCACTCTGGTACAAGTTGATATTGGTCTCATCTGTCCATAGGATGTTGTTCCAGAACTGTGAAGGCTTTTTTAGATGTCGTTTGGCAAACTCTAATCTGGCCTTCCTGTTTTTGAGGCTCACCAATGGTTTACATCTTGTGGTGAACCCTCTGTATTTGCTCTGGTGAAGTCTTCTCTTGATTGGTGACTTTGACACACATACACCTACCTCCTGGAGAGTGTTCTTGATCTGGCCAACTGTTGTGAAGGGTGTTTTCTTCACCAGGGAAAGAATTCTTCAGTCATCCACCACAGTTGTTTTCCGTGGTCTTTCGGGTCTTTTGGTGTTTCTGAGCTCACCGGTGCGTTCGTTCTTTTTAAGAATGTTCCAAACAGTTGTTTTGGCCATGCCTAATGTTTTTGCTATCTCTCTGATGGGTTTGTTTTGTTTTTTCAGCCTAATGATAGCTTGCTTCACTGATAGTGACAGCTCTTTGGATCTCATCTTGAGAGTTGACAGCAACAGATTCCAAATGCAAATAGCACACTTGAAATTAACTCTGGACCTTTTATCTGCCCATTGTAATTGGGATAATGAGGGAATAACACACCTGGCCATGGAACAGCTGAGAAGCCAGTTGTCCCATTACTTTTGGTCCCTTAATAAGTGGGAGGCACATATGCAAACTGTTCTAATTCCTACACCGTTCACCTGATTTGGATGTAAATACCCTCAAATTAAAGCTGACAGTCTGCAGTTAAAGCACATCTTGTTCGTTTCATTTCAAATCCATTGTGGTGGTGTATAGAGCCAAAAATGTTAGAATTGTGTCGATGTCCCAATATTTATGGACCTGACTGTATATATGCAAGATTTTTGGCAGCCGTGCTGCCCTGTAGCAGTACTTCTGCTATAGGGCAGATGGCAAGTGATTAAATACCACCAAAATAAATCTCTATTTGTGTGAAAAAAATTCTAAACATGTTTTATGGGTACAAACTGCGACAACGTTGAAAGCTGGAAATTGGCCTAGGCAGGAAGGAGGTAAAAGTGCCCAGTATTGAAGTGGTTAAGGAAAACTGTACATTCTTCATTGTCTGTATATCTTTTCATAGACAATGATATGAAGATAGGAGTTACATCTGTTTTACAGTTTATTTGCATAAAAAATCATTATGATTTAAGATGAAAAAGGCAATCTTTAATGTTAATTGTACAACAAATATAAACAATATGAATAATAAAGGATCTGCAGCATATAGTAATTATTTGATTAATTTAAATTAAATAGTATGGTTTGGTTAAATTACTAATCTAATGAAATCTTTTAATTTTATACACCACTATCGAACCTAATATGTACCAGGCAATATCATGACTTCTGTAATTTTTCCCTTGGTAGAACATTGTTGCTTCATCCTATTTCCTATTTTTATATTTCATTTTCTAATATTAAATTTCAATTTTTAAAAGACCCCCTACATGGGAACTTGATAGCCTTGTGGCTTATAATCAGAAAAGTACATGTGATCCCCTGCGTAGGAACCTAATTACCATATGGCTTGTGGATTGAAAAATAATGCATTTCTGGCCCTCTGAGTAGGATCCTGTTATCTTAAAATGGCTTGCAAAATGAAAAAAAAAAATCAATAAAAAGAGTAAGTTCACAAAGAATATGGAATCATCATTCTTGGAAAATATTAATTCAATTGTTTAATTGTGTAGAAAAAAACCTAATCACAGGCATGCCTCAAAACTATTTTCATTTAACATTCCAACCTTCTTTCTTTAAGGAACACTTAAGAAAAATAAAAAATAAAGAAAAATGTAGTCAGTTGCAACTGTTTTTGCAGATCAAGCAGAGGAAAAATATATGGAATCACTCAATTCTAAGGAAAATTTTCTGGAATCATGAAAAAACCACTACAGTACACCACTAGTACTTTGTTGCACCACCTCTGGCTTTTATAACAGCTTGAATTCTCTGAGGCATGGATTTAAATATCGATAAACAGTATTCTTCATCAATCCAGCTCCAACTTACTCTTATTGCAGTTGCCAGATCAACTTCACATGTTGGAGCCTTGTCATGGACCATTTTCTTTCATTTCCACCATAGATTTTCAATTGGAATGAGGTCCAGACTATTTTCAGGCTATGCCATTGACATTATGGCCCTTATTGACTAGGAACAACGTCCAACAGCAGACGCTGAACAATCAGCCGGACCCAATTAAATCAATCAAGACCTTTCAGTGGTCAATGGAAAAACGTCTTCGGGTAGATTGAATTCTCTTTGTAAATCTCTGGTCCGTGTAGATGCAATTGCAGGAGCAATGCCGATATAGTGCCTAGGTGGTGCACAAGTGTGGGCTTTGTCTCATTTGCATTTATTTGTATGTCAGATGAGAAAACTTGCAGATGTGCTTGTTTTAATGGCTTTTTATATTTTTTGTGTGTTTGCTGCTATTATTGTTGCCTCTCTTAACTTTCTTGCCTTTTTTTTCTCCAAAAATGATCGCCCAACTAATGCATTTCCTAATGAATGTTACAAAGTCATACACCCTATATTTGAATGTCAAAATTTTCAAACTTATATTCAAAATAATTTTAATGTCTAGTTCTAATTATCCAATCTAATTATATATATTCATTCTCTTTAATCATGTTACTATTGTATATTCCAGCTCAAACTCTGTCAGTTACAGTGGCTTAGTGGTTAGCACCCATGGCTTTCAGCACTTGGGTCATGGGTTATGATCCCAGTTATGGCAGCACCTGTCTGTAGTTTGCATGCTTTCTCTGTTCGGGTGTGTTTCTTCCAACACTCCAAAGAAATGCTGTTAGGTTAATTGGGCCTAGTATATGTATGAATTTGTGGCCTTAGATTGTAAACTCCTTGACGTTACAGACTATTGTGAAGTCCCAAAATATGGAGGTCAATTTCCAGGGCTCTGTCAGTGCCAGGAATATTGATCAATCAATTAAGATTTTGGCTACTGACTAGAAAGTGGAGAGGGAGTAGAAGGGCTGACTGGTGTATGCTTGTGTCTATGCCACCTGTATAGTTAGGAAGAACAATAACTTCTTCTATGGAATATCTCTTGAACCTCTGCTAGGTACCTCAATGTATCTATGAATTGGACACATTTTCTACTTAGAATACAACAATTATTAGTAATGTTTCTCCTAAAACAAGCATGAACTAACCCCTTAGTATTATAAAGCATCTCAAATTTTATTTTACCAGAATGTACCAAATTATGCAAGTGCCAGATCTGTTTGCCCAGATAGGACCTCCCAGTGGCTATTCTATGGACAAGGTACACTTTTATTTATACCTGATCTATATTGAGCTGCATTAGTCAATACGTTGCAATAGCCAGAAATATTTGGACTCAAACCACATGAGTTCAGGTATCCAAAGGTGAATGTTCCTTCATAGCAAACCTCAATTATTTACTGTATGGAAATATAAAAGCTGCTGGGCTGCCTCTCCCAAAAACTACTTTAAATAATTAATACATAAATGAATGAACTCCCTACTACACAAAGAGTCACCACAAATGTGCATGTGCTATAATGCCCCGTGGGCAGGCAATTATATCCCTCCTCCTCAGTGACTAAATCCTAAATAAACCAATAAGTAAATACAAGGTGCTTAAACGACAATAGTGCTAAAAAATAGCACATACTGTATACAATGCCATAAACTGTGTATACAGTGGAGCTACATGTGGAGGAAATTGCACAGAGTTTTCATCAATTAGATTTCATATTATCTGGCCATCTTAAGTCTAGGAAATAGAATCAAGAGGATATGACACTTTTTTAGGAACCAAAATAGTCTTTATTCGACACAAAAAAAGGCAAATACATGGCCTCATATGAACACATGCCTGCAAGCTCCCAATTGGTTGGAAAACCAAAACCAGACCAGGGTTGTGGTGATGAGGCCTTTGTCTTCTTCAACATGGGGACAAGGTGCTTTGGGGGGGACCCCACAAAGCACACCCCATGTTGAGGGCACCCCATGTAGGTGGGGTGTTGTGTGGGTGTGGCTTGTGTGTAGGTGGAGACACAGGGGCCCCATTATCTCTTATTTCCTGGGGGCCTCATGAGTTGTGAGTCTGCCCCTGCTTGAGCCCTATCCTGTGTTCCCTGATGGGCTTGAAAAGCTCTGCTCTCTGGGATCAGTGGCTCATGAGTGAATCTTCTTGGGCTCCCACCAGAACAAGGTGCTTGTTCTGGGGGCACTGGAAAGGAGAGAGGGGTCAAGGAATGCCTTCCACCCCAGATATTAATCAGCTGAAATAAAAATAAAAACAGTTAGATACATAGCAGAGGTTCTTTTTTTGCATAAATCTACAGGTCACACAGACAACAGACAAAACTGGCTAGCTGTTCTACACCCTCTCCACTCTCTTGCCCAAAGCCACAGCAGTTAGTCATGTAATGTTTGAGTGGCCAGGACAACTTGTTGTCATGTTGACTACACACTGGCTAAAATGGCAACCACCGCTTTCCGCCTGCCCTATAGCAGATATCATATCCTGCTACAGGGCAGCACGGATGTGCAAAGGGGATTGCACGCCCTACCTGTGCCGCCATTCGTGTCCTTGGCTGTCAGTCACCGGGTTCTGGCTGGTGATTACTTGCCAGTACCCACTGCTTCACGAGCATCTCCGACGGGGAGGAGAACTGTATATAAACAATACAGTTCTCCTCCTTGTCAGCTTGTGCACACTGCTTTGGATGGCTGTGCCCAGCACAGCCATCCAAAGCACTGTGCTCATAGTGAAGCACACAAACACAGCACAGAGTAAAACAGCACACAGTTAACCCTTTAATCACCCCAAATGTTAACCCCTTCCTGCCAAGAACCATTAGTATAGTGTCAGTGCTTTTTTTTAGCACTGATCACTGTATTGGTGTCACTGGGGATGTCAGGGATCACCAAGTCAGTTCCCCCCAGTGGCAGAATGCCCGCCGCAGGCCCGCTATAAGCCACTGATCACCACCATTGCTAGTAAAAATAAAACTTAAAAAAATAACACAGTATCTATTCCGCCATTTGTAGACGCTAGAACTTTCACATCAACCAATTAATTTACACGCATTGGGATTTGTTGGAGCCAAGACATGTAGCAGAATACATTTTGCCCTACATTTATGACAAAATTCGATTTTTCTCATTTTGGGCATGGACATGTTTAATAGCAAAAAGTCAAAAATATTCCTTTTTCTATAAATTGTCGTCTTTTTTAAATCTAGCGCAACAAATAAAATAACTCACATGCAATCAAATAACACCGAAAGAAAGCTCAATTTGTTGGGTTAAAAGGATATAAATTTAATTTGGGTGCAGCGTTTTAACACAATAAATGGTCTGGTCAGGAAGGGGGGGAAATCCACAGGAGGGCAAGTGGTTAACATCTGTGTCCATGTGAGGGAGAGCCCACAAAGTTGCCATCTAGTACTGTTGCAAGGCAACAAGCAAAGCAGTTGACACAGCAGGATGTTTGCTACAAGGGCTCGCCAATGGGAAGCCATTTCTCAAAGGTTGTTCTCGCATAGGTCCCCCCCTGTGATTTATGGAGGTAGAAGCACAAGAGTCCAGACTTCCTAGTGGTGTGTATTTGTAAAGTGGCTGATTTCCTGACATCAAAAGGGGGGCAGATGTGGGCTGTGATGCTGCCCTGGGAAAAGAAGATTAATGGCAGTATAGCGGGACCCCCTGGTGGAGCCAATGACCTAATTCCTGGAGGGTTCATGGTAGCACAGTACTTCCTCTGGTTTGGAAATGATGCCCCCTTCTAATTTACAAATTCTAACTCCTTGGCCAGAGTACAATATGGGCCAGTTCCCGAGCATTGAATGGATGTTGCTTTTGAGCAGTATAAATGTCAAGGGGGTTTAGTGTACCAGCCCCCTTCTTATAAAAGTCAGCTTTCTCAGCAGCCTTCTGTTTGTGTTGTAGTTCATATAGATATTGACACATGACAAATAATTTGCAGGGACAATTAGTTACAGCTATACAATGCTTTATAGTGTCACATACAGTGCTATATACAGTGCTGTACTGTGAAGTGCAGTGTGGTGGCCTACAAAAGGTGGACTGTGGCCCCTCTTACAAATTACTGTTTACCAATCTTTGTATTCACAGTGAATAGGTGCAACAAGGTTTTTTTAGGACTACTTTTTGTGTGTGTGATCCCTTCATTAATTTTATTAAGTTGTTCTATTAAGATTTCTTTCATTTTATTTTCTTCCATGTATTTATTTTTTAAGTTTCTGCTTGTTAAAAATAAATCAAGAACAAGAAAAAGGAAAAGGGCATTTCCAAAAGGAGGACTTTAAATTTAATTTTGATTTCAGTAAAATCAATTCAGTAAAGACCACTTCAATATAATACAATCAATATCATAAAAAATATAAAAGCTTGGAGATTATTTCCAAAATTGATGCTGAATAGATCCCACTGATATGCTCTAATGTGCTTGGTAGTTAACAACTGCTTCATGAGGGAAACAGCGGAAGCATCTGAAAAGTTGAAGAACGTTCACAGTGCAGACATTGTTGTACAATAAATACACAGAGAATACATCACCAATGTGTATCTATAGGCTTACCACAATATAATTAAATGTCAATATTTCCAGGGGGATGCCACACACAAGACACGTCAGACAACCCCCACCACCAGAAGGCAGGAGGCAGCGTCACATGCATGGGACCACCAAGGGGGGACGCAGGATCACGACTAACCAATCTGTCACAGCTGCAAGAATAAAATACCTAAGGAACCACCCACATAAGGGAAAACTTTAGTACTTAAAATGTAGGATCAGGACTACCCACCTCTACTAACAATTGCAACCCATACAACCTAAACACAAACTCCAACCCATAACAACAGAACCTCATATCTCACCCTATATACCAAAAATAACGTCACAACCCCTATCCACTATCAATTACAACAACTATATCACTTCAACCCACCTCTACATGGTAATCTCTGAGAACACAACTTCCCCGCTGCATGCAAACATCACACATCAACATATGACACCTCTACCCTCCACATAAACAACACCTCAACACCACAACCACCTTCATATCATGCAATAAAAACAGAAAAAATACGAGCGCTGGATAAACAACCAAAGAGCGGCTAGCATGAAAGGCAAACACCAGGAGCCTCAAACGAAAATATATCAAACAACCATGCAGAGCTAATAAGTACAATGATGCATGCAAATAGTCATACAGTGCATGTAATAACTGGTAGAGTGAACACCACTTAATACTAAAATAGATCTTGGAAATTATCTAAAAAGTCCAGGAATAATAATGATGGTGAATAAAATCTTCAACAAGAGTGTTCTTGCGGTGCATAATATATAGAATTTCAGGACAAAAAGGTGACACAATAAGTGACTTCTGTGACCATATTCCTCCCACAGAAATGAGTGTAGATTGCACTAACCAGAGAGCGCAATCATAATGCGCATTTGAGTGTTAACCAACTCCTGGTCATCCGGCTACTGCAAACTGGAACTGGATCACAGAGTGGTCATCTGGCCTGCATCAGCTGGGCAAACATCACAACCTCAGGGACACCAGATATCAGAGGGCGTGTAGTCGTCTCGCCACCGGGGGGAGTCTAACCAATCCTGATGTGGCCACCAGATCATCCCAATAAGCCTTGAAGGAGGGGGGGGCTCGGAAGTAACGAGCCAAGACAACAGAAGATTCTGATAGCGTAGTACTTTATTATCCACAACAGAAAAATAAACAAATAGCTGAAAAATACTACTCACATGTGTAGTGAGCAGCTGGTAGCAGGGAATTCCAAAATGGCCGCCGGCCGTCCACAGGGGCCATGCGGTGACATGTTATCATGCAATAACATCCCAGACATTATGATCCACATACAGCCACACTGCACAACAATCATGCCTCCCATCCACAGCTCAAAGCACCCACCCCCATACGGCACCCTCCTAACTCCTACGCATACACACGTCATCACAATTCCCCACACTTATCTAAAACCAGCATGCACACATACCAACCACTCCACAAACCCCATCTATCCCCCAAGCCTGCAACCAAAATGATCTACATGTCCAAATCCTAACCCTAACGTATTCCATAAATACCCCCTCACTATCTATTGGCAACAGTCAATAATCCTTCCCCTAATAAAGACACAACAAAGATATCCTCCAACCAACAACATGCACACCACCCCTTCATATCTATAAATAAGTAAACCCAGAGAAAAAAAATAAATCAAAATTTAAAATAAAGAAAATTTTAAAAGGTCCTTGGGCTGTGTTTTTGGGCTTAGGTGTTTGGGATTTTATGCTTTAGGTATATTTTTAAAGAGAGTTATATTTGGTTTCTATTTAATTTTGTTAGAATCTATCATTTTTTTTGGGGGGGAGCAACAGTATTAACTTTTTGGTGACACAGCCAAGGCCACCTACTGTTAGAAATTTAAAAATAGTGTTACTGCACATTTTATTCTGTAATTACATTTAAATTATGATATTGGTAAAAATTGTGTTATTTACAAATTAAATTTTTTCTTCAATTCAAAAACAACTTTTTTTATTTGTAAGGTTGCTTTAACTGACATCATTTGCAGATCGAGTTTCATCTCTTTGAACTGCATATTCATAAACAGAATGATACAAAAGTAACAATATGTCACTTTGGGGTTGATTTACTGAGGCTGGCCATAGATGAGTTGAAAACCGAATGTTCTGTCGAAAAAAAAAAAGGCGCAAATAATTGTGCCGTCATTTGTTTTGTTTTTTCTAAAAATAGTCCAGCACCTTGGATCAAATGTGACAATTACTGTTTACTGGGGGGGAGGGGGGGGTTCCAGAAGCAGTGCAGAGAGACTGAATGTGCTACACATGTACTATTTATTAAGTTTGTTTGGGTGATGTAGCACCAAAGTCTTCAACTTGTTAAATGTGGATTTTTGGACTGTAAAACCACATGCAGTCTAGGATTTTCATAATGTGTTCAAAATGAGATTGTTGTAGAGTACTCTCTGTGCATTATATATAATATTATTTAGGTAATGAAGCCTGCAAGGACTCAGGAATACTACATATGCTGTCTAAAACTTACTAATTCTGTTTTTATCAGAAAAATAAAAACCTTAAATTGTTTTATTCCTTCAAAGATATTTGGAGGTGTGATTTAGGCAAAGAGGCCTGCAAAAAAATTGAAGAAAAAGTATGTATGTTGTCAATAGCGTATTAATAATATTTAAATGAGAAAAAACATAAACTATAATTTGTGTTTTTGACCTCCAAAGCTAAATGGGTTTGTGGGTTGGGCAATGAGGCCTAGAAGAAATTGCATGTATGTATGCATGCTGTTTGTAGCATATTACTTCTATTTTATAAAAAAAAAATATGAACTTTAATTTAAATGGTTTAACCAATAAGACATTCAAGAAATTGTAGAAATAATGCCTATGTAATGTGCACAATATTCCTTCCTTTTTAAACTGTGAAAAATATATTTTATTGTGCATATTTGATCTAAATAGTAGCATGTATTGTATAAAGGCATATTACTCCAACTGCTGAAATGTGATGTAGTCTTTAGTAGTCTGTACATTTCTTCCTTTTACTCTTTGACATACAGTGGGGCAAAAAAGTATTTGGTCAGCTACCAATTGTGCAAGTTCTCCCACTTAAAAAGATGAGAGAGGCCTGTAATTGGCATCATAGGTAGACCTCAACTATGAGAGACAAAATGAGAAAAAAATCCAGACAATCACATTGGCTGATTTGGAAAGAATTTATTTGCAAATTATGGTGGAAAATAAGTATTTGGTCACCTACAAACAAGCAAGATTTCTGGATCTCACAGACCTGTACCTTCTTCTTTAAGAGGCTGCTCTGTCCTGCACTCATTACCTGTATCAATGGCACCTGTTTGAACTTGTTATCAGTATAAAAGACACCTGTCCACAACCTCAAACAGTCACACTCCAAACTCCACTATGGTGAAGACCAAAGAGCTGTCAAAGGACACCAGAAACAAAATTGGAGACCTGCACAAGGCTGGGAAGACTGAATCTGCAATAGGCAAGAATCTTGCTGTGAACAAGTCAACTGTGGGAGCAATAATTAGAAAATGGAAGACATACAAGACCACTGATAATCTCCCTCGATTTGGGGCTCCACGCAAGATCCCACCCGCGGGGTCAAAATGATCACAAGACTGGTGAGCAAAAATCACAGGACCACACAGGGGGACCTAGTGAATGACTTGCAGAGAGCTGGGACCAATGTAACAAAGGCTACCATCAGTAACACACTACACCGCCAGGGACTCAGATCCTGCAGTGCCAGACATGTCGCCCTGCTTAAGCCAGTACATGTCCGGGCCCGTCTGAATTTTGCTAGAGAGCATTTGGATGATCCAGAAGAGGATTGGGAGAATGTCATATGGTCAGATGAAACCAAAATAGAACTGTTTGGTAGAAACACAACTCGTCGTATTTGGAGGAGAGAGAATGCTGAGTTGCATCCACAGAACACCATACCTACTGTGAAGCATGGGGGTGGAAACATTATGCTTTGGGGCTGTTTCTCCACAAAGGGACCAGGACGACTGATCCATGTACAGGATATTGACCAAATACTTATTTTCCACCATAATTTGCAAATAAATTCTTTCCAAATCAGCCAATGTGATTGTCTGGATTTTTTTTCTCATTTTGTCTCTCATAGTTGAGGTCTACCTATGATGCCAATTACAGGCCTCTCTCACCTTTTTAAGTGGGAGAACTTGCACAATTGGTGGCTGACTAAATACTTTTTTGCCCCACTGTAGTTACACTAAGCTGTGGATTTTTGGATACAAAGTTGCATCCTGTGTATCCTTTTTAAAATGCAGCCTACTGCTTTAATGTTAATTATAAAGTCTGTACAATATTTATGTCCTTTGTCTCAGATATAATACACCCTACATTGTATTTTCAATAAAACCTTCCTTGTCTCTTGCTTTTACATTCCAGCCTATTAAAACTGCTTACATGAGGTACAGCATGTCTGTGCAATATGTCTGACCTTTGACTCAGAAATAATACACTCTGATTTGTATTTCATGATAAAACCTGCTTACTTACTGTCCAGCTGCTATGCTATGAGTAGTGATGGTCTGAACACTCCCCCGTTCGGTTTGCGGTAGAACATTTGAACCTAAAGAAAGTTCTACTGCGAACATAAAACATAATGCAAGTCTATGGGACTCGAACTTGTAAATTCAAAAGTGCCAATTTTGAAGGCTTATATGCATGTTATAAAATATGGGACTCTGTTAGGTAACTCGGTTTCAGATATGTCACACCTCAAAATTGTATGCTTCTGAAAAAAGTGAAACAGTATAATACCGACAATACAGGAGACTTTTTAAAATCCTTTACGGCTCATCAGCTTAGAGTTTTTCATAAATAAAGTCCCATGAATGCTTTATCTCACTTGGGTATGTTTGGTGAATCCTAATTGTTGTTTATGTACAAACTTGCTCCCAACATGCACATTCTGTGCATACATACGTTTACTTGGGGGCAGTGTTTTTTGTTCTTGTTTATCTTTATTTTATAATTTTTATTGGTTATTTTTCACCTTCATTTATTATGACCACAAAGGTTTTACCTCTTATGTGATAATACATTGGATGTGACATGTACTGTTTATAGAGGTATCGGGGGTATAGTAGATCACTAATGACTCTTCTCTATACTCTGCCCAAGCAGAGTGGGGACAGATAGTGCTCTCTCTGCTCTTTATCCAGTCAGAGGTCAAGCATACCTCTATAAATTTTGACACACACTTGATTGTCTCCATTTGTTCTTCTAAACATACAAAACATGCATGGAAATCTTTAAGACAAAATAAACACATTGTATTCAATTTGTTAATAGAAAGATGCATTTGCAGCCATTTGAACAGATCTGTAATTCTCATTTTTTTTATTTAAGTGGGCTCTGTTGCCATTTATTGGGGCTGATTTATTACCAGGATAATTAAACTATGCCTGAATCTAAAATTAGCAGTAACGTGACAGTGTAGAGTTTCAAATGAAGACCTTCATGAGAAATGGCAAAACCCATGATAAATACAAAAAATATTTTCATGTTCACTAGTGTAGCACTGTTACGCATAAAAACATTCATAAGTACTGATGTGTTAGTGCACCTATTGAAATGTCTTATGTGCCAAATGTTTGTAAATTTCTTATGACAAAAGATTTTCAACTTTAACGGCAAAAAATGGTGGTTAATGTATTTTTTAAACCTTTCCCTATCTGTCCTCTTATTGCTTGATGTTTAACCACTTGCCATCCTAAGGATTTACCCCCCTTCCTGACCAGGCCTCTTTATGCTATTCAGTGCTGCACTATTTCAACTGGTAATTGTGCGGTCATGCAATGCTGTACCCAAACGAAATGTATGTCCCTTTTTTCACACAAATAGTTTTCTTTTGGTAGTATTTGATCACCTGCGTGCTTTCTATTTTTGTACTATAAACAAAAAAAGACTGAACATTAAAAAAAAAACCCAATATTTTTTACTTTCAGCTATAAAATATATATAGTAAACTCAAAGTTAGTAAGAAATTTAGACCAAAATGTATTCTGCTACATGTTTTTGGTAAAAAAAAATCCCAATAAGTGTAGATTGATTGCTTTGTGTGAAAGTTATAGCGTCTACTTACTATGGTATAGATACTGCGATTTACGCCATTTTTTGCTATACAGCACTGCACTAGTTTAACTGACAATTGTGTGGTCATGCAGTGCTGTACATAAATTAAATTTATGTCCTTTTTTTCACACAAATATAGTTTTCTTTCTGTGATATCTGATCACATGTGCTCTTTTTATTTTTCCCGCTATAAACAAAAAAGTCAGATATTTTTGAAAAACAAATTATATTTTCTCATTTCTGTCATAAAAAATATACCAAAAACTCAAATTTCATCATAAATTTAGGCCAAAATGTATTCTGCTACATGTTTTTGGTAAAAAAAAATCCCAACAAGTGTATATTGATTGCTTTGTGTGAAAGTTATAGCATCTACAAACTATGGTATAGATAATGGAATTTACACAGCTTTTACTTTCTGACTGCCCATCACATTTCTTGAGGTGCTAAAATACCAGTACAGTACAAACACCTCCAAATGACCCCTTTACAGAAAGTAGACACCCTAAGCTATCTGATGAGAGGCATATTGAATCCATGGAAGATTTTTTTTTTTCCACAAGTTTTTGGAAAATGACAAAAACATTTTTTTTACACAAAGTTGTCCCTTAAATGATATATTGCTCGCACAAGCCATGGGTATATGTGGAATTACACCCCAAAATAAATTCTGCTACTTCTACCGAGTATGGGGATACCACTTGTGTGAGACTTTTTGGGAGCCTAGCCTATTCTGCGACATGTCTTTGCTAAAATAAATCCCAATACGTGTAAATGAATTGGTTTATGTGAAAGTTATAGCGTTTACAAACGGCGGTATAGATACTGTTTTTTTTTCTTTACTAATAATGGCGGTAATCAGCAACTTATAGCAGGACTTCGGGACTGCGGTGGATATTCTGACACTGGGGGGAACTGACTTGGTGTCACTGACATCCCCAGTGACACCAATACAGTGATCAGTGCTAAACAAAAAGCACTGACACTGTACTAATGGCACTAGGCAGAAAGGGGTTAACAATGAGGGGTGATCAAAGGGTTAACTGT
This sequence comes from Staurois parvus, assembly GCF_062004578.1. Taxonomy (NCBI): domain Eukaryota; kingdom Metazoa; phylum Chordata; class Amphibia; order Anura; family Ranidae; genus Staurois; species Staurois parvus. The sequence continues at coordinate 12,396,488 of NW_028318039.1, read as the reverse complement.
GTGCTGGGAGTGTTTTACTGGGGGGGAGGGAGGGTGTGCTTCACTGTAATCACACTGCTCTGGATGGCTCTGCTCAGCCATCCAGAGCAGTGTGCACAAACTGACAGGGAAGAGGACTGTTGGTAAACAAAGCAGCCCTCCTCCCCATCAGTGATCCTTGGCAATCACTAGGCACTGGCGAGTAATCACTGGCTGAGACCCGGTGATTGACACCCTGGGCCGTGATCTGCGGCACAAGTAGGGTGCGCTCCCCCTACTCGGAACTGCAAAATCACACATATATATATATATATATATATATATATATATATGTCATTTTGCGCACCTGTGCCGCCCTGTAGCAGTATTTCTGTTATGGGGTGGATGGTAAGTGGTTAACGGCAAAGGATTGTTGTGACGTTACATTTCTACATGAATGCACAATCATGTTTGCATAATGCAGAAGAAAAAGATAATTAAGACATCTAAGTATTTATTTTGCCAAAAAAAAACAATGTTTTCATTCTGCAGCCCACATGCATCAACTATGAGAACAAAGGTCAACAGAAAACATCCTCACACAGCCACCATGTTTCTCCCAACATCTCCCACTCTTAAAAACACATTCACATCCTGCTAACTTTCCCTGTCACCTTCTCCCAATCCATCACATCTAGCTCATCCTTTAGCTCTCCCCAACAGATCCTCTCAACCCCTCGCCTATCACACAGCCCAATTCTCTCAGTATTCCTTTAAAACCTCTGCAACCCACTCCTCCCCTGTCCTCCTCTGTTCCACCCTACCATCATCACCTGTATATATATATATATATATATATATACAGGTGAAACTCGAAAAATTTGAATATTGTGCAAAAGTTCATTTATTTCAGTAATGCAACTTAAAGGGTGAAACTAATATATGAGATAGACTCATTACATGCAAAGCAAGATAGTTCAAGCCGTGATTTGTCATAATTGTGATGATTATGGCTTACAACTCATGAAAACCCCAAATCCACAATCTCAGAAAATTAGAATATTGTGAAAAGGTGCAATATTCTAGGCTCAAAGTGTCCCACTCTAATCAGCTAATTAAGCCATAACACCTGCAAAGGGTTCCTGAGCCTTTAAATGGTCTCTCAGTCTGGTTCAGTAGGAATCACAATCATGGGAAAGACTGCTGACCTGACAGTTGTGCAGAAAACCATCATTGACACCCTCCATAAGGAGGGAAAGCCTCAAAAGGAAATTGCAAAAGAAGCTGGATGTTCCCAAAGTGCTGTATCAAAGCACATTAATAGAAAGTTATGTGGAAGGGAAAAGTGTGGAAGAAAAAGGTGCACAAGCAGCAAGCATGACCGCAGCCTGGAGAGGATTGTCAGGAAAAGGTCATTCAAAAGTGTTGGGGACTTTCACAAGGAGTGGACTGAGGCTGGAGTAAGTGCATCAAGAGCCACCACACACAGACGGATCCTGGACATGGGCTTCAAATGTCGTATTCCTCTTGTCAAGCTGCTCCTGAACAACAAATGTCAGAAGCTTCTTACCTGGGCTAAAGAAAAACAGACCTGGTCTGTTGCTCAGTGGTCCAAAGTCCTCTTTTCTGACAGTTGAGGGGCAGTACAGCCATGGTTCAACTACAAGGTTTTACCACCCCCAACCTCACATGTGAATGACGCCTATTAGTGCAGTCAGTGCCAGTTCTCTGATCACCACACAGTGTCATCAAACCAGTGTAGTTAAAATCAGTGTCACCAGCATGGGCGGACTGACCATTTGGAAACTCGGGCACTGCCCGAGGGCCCGGGGTCAGTAGGGGGCCCCATGAGATGCCCCTGGTACCTTTTTCATAGGCTTTTTTGAGTTTGGGCAAGGACACAGTGGCCCCATGATCCCCTATTGCCCGGGGGCCCCATGAGTTGTCAGTCCGCCCCTGGTCGCCAGATCAGTGTATTTTCAGCAACAAGATTCCTTATCACTGCCACACCAATTGCAGTGTCACCACACTAGTGTTAGCCAGCAATAGTGTTCCTAATTGTCACCAAACCAGACCCAGTGTCACCAGACCTATGTAAGTCTGCATAAGTGTACCTGGTTGCTGCCACACTAGTCTTTATTGTCACTAGACCAGTGTAAGCCAGAAACAGTTTTCCTTATTGCAGCTACACAAGTCCCATTGTCACCAGACCAATACAGCCAGCAACAGTATTCCTGATCACCACCATACCAGTGCAATATCGCCTCTGCCTGACACTTGTGCTAACCCTGTACTGCTTATTGACACATTTGTTCCTGTGGCCTGGATTAATCATTTGCCTGTTTGCCAACAATATCTCTGCCTGCACCTGAACTAATCCATCTGCATGTCTGACTGACATGTTACTGTATGACAGCAGATCCATCCATTCCCTGCAGACAACTGCACTCCTGGAACCACAGAAACGGTGTTATTTCTTTCTTTAGCCTCCTATATTTCCTGAACAGTGAGCATACCTTGGAGTCTTTGCTTTCTAAAATGGATTACGCTTGTAAGTATTTCCATTTATAGTGCTCCAGGGCCTCACAAATGTGATAGGTAGTCAGGAAATTAGAGGCGTAATTTATGTGTAATTTATGCTCCTTAACAGCCCAAAGGTGCTCCTTGGATTTTGGGACCCTCTATGTATCTAGGCTATGAAAAAGTCTCACACATGTGGCATCCCATACTCAGGAGGCATTGTGGAATGTGTTTTGGGGTGTAATTCTAAGTATGCCTATGCTGTGTTTGAGAAATACACTAACTTGTTAAATTGACAAATTTGTGAAAAATATATTTTTTCAAAAGCTTTGGTATTTTTTAATTTATATAACAAAAAAATATTTAAAAAGTAGTGATTAAGTACCAACAAAAGAAAGCTCTCTATTTAAAAAAAAATACATACAAATTTAATTTGTGTACAGTGTTGCATGACTGAGTAATTGCCATTTAAAATATTTAAAGTGTGACAGAGCTAAAGTTTAAATCACCTTAATTTCTCTCTAGCCATCAACTCCAATGCACTTTGCTAAAATTTCACTAAAATCTCCTGATTTTTTCAACAAAATTTACTTATACCTAATTTATAAAGGTAATGCAAAGCTAAATAAGTGTGTAATTATATCTCTTGAGTGATCCAAGCACAGCAAATGTAAATATGACTAGTTTTTTAAGCTGCTGAATGCTGCATACATTTATTTTACAATTATCACATTTAATACAATTTTATAATATCACAACAAATAAATATGCCACGAATTTAGTAAGAAAGGTATGAGATCCATATATTTCCTACAATTACAACGTATTTTTACATGGAAAATATGGTCCCACATGCAGCAGCTCAAATTCCAGTAATATTAGGAATTTAGACTATATCCTCATAAATTAGCTGTCTACATAATTATAGATAATTAGCACTGAGCAGGTGCAGAGATACCAGCTAATAGATTCATGTTATTTTGCTAAAAATAATTTTTATTAGTATTGCAGATCTATCATATAACTGGAAATTAGTATATGATAAATCTGAAGATTCTGAATTCAATGATCATATAACATTTATAAAATGTGTTCTTATCCATCATGCTAATAAACACAATTAATTGTCTTTGACACAAACAGAAATAAAACATTTTGTACGGTCATGCAAAAAGAAGTATGCCTGCAAATTCTATTGAAACAAATACTCTGGCTGTGTGAATCAACCGCCTACACATTCAGTGAATGGGCAGAGATGTTTATGAATTACAGCACATGACGATTTGTAAAAACTCTGAAGTGTTTCTTCTCCTCACAGATAATATCAAACTTTGCAGCTGCTCTAATGTATTATTACCCTACTAAATGATTGAAGACCTTTACCCAAGAATGGCATCATATGTAAATCATAAAAGTAAAAAAAAGGGGATATTTAGACAGAAAATGTTTTGTCAGAAAAAAAAACATATCTTAAAGAGCTAAACTAGGTCCCCTGCCTAAAAGCAATCTCATGATATAACTGCCTGTGATGTAGAAAAGCTGTAGGTGAATCTACAAATGTAGATTTAAAGATAGAAAAAAAAAAGATATCATTATGAAAGATGAAAATCTAACAAGATATGCTACATGTCAGATGATATACTGGTGCTGGAGGCATTCTGACTATCAACAGCAAGCAGCTTGTACATTGAAACCCCAAGGAGTAAACATACATTAATCTAAACCCAATCAGTTCATGAAGAAAAATTATAGGATAATGAAACTGCAGTACATTGACATACAATTCTGTAAGTATAATGATTTGTGTGAGATTCTTGTGGTTACTCATCACTAATCAATCCTATTTAAAGAAAACAAAATGTAGCAAGTAAATCTTTAATACTGGAGAATAACTTGGCATTGGTATATACTATTTAGTGCTTCATCAGTGTTTCAAGTCATGTACAGTATATTGTTGTTGGCAGGTGTGCTTTATCTGTCATAACTACTTCAAGAAGGATCACCTGGGTGTGCATGTATGCAAATCAATGACAGATTTTTTTTTGCAGAAGTTCCTGTTATGAGTGACCTTCTTTTTCACCAGCAATAGGTTTCTTGATGGCTGATGTCTAAGGAACACACAGGATGGAAGCAGTTTGTACAAGCAAAGTTTAAAGAAAGTGTATCACCTCCATTAAATCATCCCCTACAGCTATTAACGTTTGTGCCTTCTCTCCCTCCCTTTAGACTGTAAGCTTCATGAGCAGAGCCCTCCTATTCCTTCTGTATTGAACTGTATTGTAATATTACTGTACCCCTCAGGGGCGGACTGACAACTCATGGGGCCCCTGCCTGGGCAATAGGCAATCATGGGGCCCCTGCCTGGGCAATAGGCAATCATGGGGCCCCTGTGTCCTTGCCCACACTCAAACCACACCCAAAAAAGCCTATGAAAGGTACCAGGGGCATCTCATGGGGCCCCCTACCGACCCCAGGCCCTCGGACAGTGCCCGAGTGGCTAAATGGTCAGTCCGCCCCTGGTCCCCCATATCTTGTAAAGCTCAGCACAAACTGTTGGTGCTATATAAATCCTGTAAAATATTAATAAAAAAAGGACATTTGGCAGATACATTGAACAGTGTAACCCAGCATAATCGCAAAGGCCAAAACCAAGATGACTGAAGCAGTTTCAGAACAGAATGGGAAGCAGCAAAGAAAGACCATAAAGGATTTCTTCCTTTGACACTCCACAATATTTCTATCTTATTGGATGAGTAGGAAACACAAGTGCATGATTATAGTAACAGCACGCCTTCAGCAAATACCTGACCTGAGAAAATAAGCTTTGCTGCTCTCCACACTTGGCACACAGAATACAGGTACTGGGAAATGTTAAAATAAACCTTTCATAAACCCAAACAATTTAAACTGAACATATGTTGATAAAAACATAAACAGAAGTTAATTTTAGTAAACATTGCAAGTAAAATGTTTACTTGACCTGGAGATATATGAAAATTACATTTACTGGTAAAAATGAGCTTGTTCACAGTCACTCCCATCTCCTTAACCATTTTATGGGGTAATGGGAATGTCAATCACTTCAAAGTCAATAGGGAAGTTTAGCAGAGTGGGACCTATCTAAGAATTTAGTGGATATCTAGACATTCACACATAAGTTTAGTTGTCTATATCTCTGAATTTTCAGATCATTTTGACATATGGTTTTTCACTAAAGGCAAACTAAGCATATATCAGCTTATGCTCATGGTAAATTGCCTAGGTTTTTGACAGGTTTACTTTAATTAACAGTATTATAGCAAGGTATTTGTTGAGCTGTACAATCTAATCTTCTGAAATCAATGTAACTGGCAATTTAGGCAGGCAGAAAAAGCTGCTGCAAATAGTGAACTTTTTTTCCATTTTTGAAAACAATTAGTGGAAATAGTAATTTTTTTCACCATAAGGTTTAATTATGTTTTTATTTTTTTAAAGAAGTAAAGAAATAAATTCCTCCCAGTTACTTTATCTTTACTCTGCAATCTTTAGAACCTGTGAATGCATCTGTAAAATTAAATAGTTGAAGATATTGGAAAAATAATATGATTACATAATGGGGCATTGTAATAACACAGTATTGTTCTTGATGGGACTGATAAATGTTTTAGGAGGTTTAATTAGAAAAATAAAGCATGCATGATAGAGATGGGAAAATGTTTGCAAAAAAAAAAAAAATGGGGAAATATTACTAATAAGGATGGTTAAATATACATTAATTTATTTTGCTAACTTACAACAAGCAATGTTTTGCTGTGCTATAAACATGAACATGAACATCATATAATCAGGACCATCCCTATGGGACAATACTTAAGAATAAGGAGGAATTTCATAGAAGAGACTGACTTTGAAGTGCAGGCCCAATTATTTTTGAATAGAAGGTTGAGCAAGAATTCTCTTAATTCATCAGAATTCATTAGAGAGCTAAAAATAGCCCACCTCAGCATGATGAGACTTCTGGTTTTGCATCAGTTCCTGTTGCATTTTGAGCTGGAGCACACCAGGGGAAGTTGTTGATCACAAAAAATGTAGGGAAGGGTCCTCCCTGTTGTGGTCATGAACTGGGATATCAACTGATGGCTGGGATGCTCCCATGGTGTAGAAGTAGCCTCAGGAAAGACCAGGGTGCAATTTAGGGGGAGATTTAACAATTTACTTTTGTGCCATTACCTGATGGTGGGTGACAGAGCTTGTATGTTCATCAATTATGATACCTTTTGGTAAGAACTATAGTATTTAATATGGAATTTCTTTGTTTCACTGGGGTGCTATGTGTTTTCTCTTGGTGAGTGGAGTGATTATTTGAACTTCTCCCCCCTCCACACTGGTTTTGAAGGCCCTCGTTTATAAATGTTATTATGTTAAACAAAGGATTTTTTTTGGTGTAGATGTTTTCATTTGCTATTTACTTTTTTATAAATGAGTAACAAGGGTACTATATATGTCATACCCATACCCTTAGGGGATGCATATATGGGAGCCCCTTGTTCTAAAGGGGGCTTACAAATTCTGATAAGTTCCCCATAAACCCCCATGTCACATTTGGGACACAAGATGTTGGGATGAGGCTCTAGTCTCCATGAACATGGGGACAAAGTGTCTTCCATGAAAGGTTGTCAAGAGGATACATGGTCAAATACATTGTCATTTAGTAGTGGAAGTGATAAACTTTAGTCGGAGCTTTGAAAGTGCAAACTGGCCAAATCTGGTCATTCTGTTTGCCTGTTTACCAAACTACCGACAGGCTGGGTTTAGGTCAAACTCATGTTTAACCCAAATGTTACAAAACAACTAACAGAAAAAAAATACTGTTAGTATAAGAGACCATACATTAGAGCCCCCAGGGCTTGGATATAATCAAATAATAATCACGTATATCCACAACTATTAAACCCTCCACAACTATTATCCAGTTACATAGTTAGTCTGGATGAAAAAAGACAAAAGTTCATCCAGCTCAACCATAAAAAAAAATAAGTTATAATCCTATACCCACAGTTGGTTTACAGGAATGCAAAAAAGCCAGCAAAGCATAATACAATTTGCTCCTGCAGGGGAAAAAAAATCCTTCCTGATCCCCTGAGAGGCAATCAGATATTCCCTGGATCTACTTTATCTATAAATGTTAGTATCCAGTTATATTATATGTATATAGGAAAGAATCCAGGCCTTTTTTTAAAGCAATCCACTGAGCTAGCCAGAACCAACTCTCAAGGGAGTCTATTCCACATTGTCACAGCTCTTACTGTGAAGAAACCTTTCTGTATTTGGAGATTAAATCTATTTTCCTCCGGACATAAAGAGTGCCCCTTTGTCCTCAGGGTGAATAACTCTACACAGAGTTCACTATATGAACCACTGATGTATTTATACATGTTGATCATATCCCTCCTTAATCTCCTCTTCTCAAGAGAGAATAAATTAAATTCCTCTAATCTTTCCTCATAACTGAGCTCCTCCATGCCTCTTATCAGTTTGGTTGCCCTTCTCTGCACTTTCTCCAGTTCCCCAATGTTCTTTTTGTTAATTGATGCCCAAAACTGAACTACATATTCCAGATGAGGTCTTACTAATGATTTGTACAGGGGTAATATGATATCGCTCTCTCTGGAGTCTATACCTCTTTTAATACAAGAGCGGATTTTGCTCCCTTTAGAAACCGCAGCTTGGCAGTTAAGACTATGATCTACCAGAACTCCCAGATCCTTCTCCACCACTGATTCCCTCAGTTGTATTCCTCCTAGTATGTATGATGCATGCATATTCTTAGCCCCCAAGTGCATAATCTTACATTTATCAACATTAAATCTCATTTATCACATAGTTACCCAATTAAACAGTGCATTGAGGTCGATTTGTAAGTTGGAAACATCCTGTGAGGATGTTATTCCATTGCAAAGCTTGGTGTCATCTGCAAAGAATGAAATGGTATTGTTAATCCCTATATCGTTTATAATTACATTAAAAAGTAAGGGTGCCAACACTGACCCTTGGGGTACACCACTAGCAACCCTAGACCATTCAGAGTATGAATCATAAACCACTACTCTCTGAATACAATCTTTTAGCCAGTTTTCTATCCATTTACATACAGATTTTTCCAAGCCTGTATACTTTACCTTACACATTAGCAGTGTGTGGGGAACTGTGTCACCCACTTATAAAAAATCCAGGTATACCACGTCCACCGCCACCCCTCTGTCCAAGGTTTTGCTTACCTCCTCATAAAAAAAATTAGATTTGTTTGACAACTTCTGTCTTTCATGAAGGTATGGTATGTCAATTGCCGTTTGGTCTTACCTGCTCTGTTCCTGATATTGTGTTCCTGTGTATTCCGTTGCCGACCTCTGCTTGTACCTGACCCTGCCTATTCTCCTGATTAACCCCTGGCTTGCCTGACGATTCTTCTGCCTGATCCTTGGTACAGTGCTGCCCGCAACCTGCTGAACCTGACTTGTGACCCCGACCATTCTCTGCTCGCTCTTCTTGTACCTCGCTGCCCGCACGATACTGAACCGGCCTGTTTGACTACGCTTACTTCACCCAATGATCCATCCATCCCGCACGGATCACGCACTGTTAGTAAGTCTGCCTGCCTCTTCCCATCAGACTCCGTTCCCGCACTCCCCTGCCAGTGCCCTCTACCACCGCCGGACGCACTCAGGGGTCGCGACCTGGTTCCAGTCTGCATCAAGTCCATCCCCACCATCAGGGGCCCTGGTGAATAGCAGGCTGGGACTTAGACCCCGCTCCCTGAGGAAATCCGTGCTGTGGGCTGCTAGAGACACTGCCAGGCGGCTCATAACAATGCCCCTGTGACCAACTTTTCTACTTTCTGCCTTGAGCTTTAGCTATGGTACCCCTGACTGGAAACAACTGGCTATAATTTCAAATAGGGAGTAAAACAGATTATGTGTGTGTGTATATATATATAGATCCCTAGTGCATCATCAATGGCTGAGTGTTTTAGGAAACTTGCCAGAAGCTAACTGAAATTTGGCTTTATATTTTACCCCAGAAAATGTGTCCATTTTGCTCCTAAAGTGATATTAAACACACACTTTAATTCACAATGTCCTTTCTACTTCTTTATATAGATGATAGCACTGTAAATATTTTAAGAAAAAAAAATCTAAATACCTTTTTACCAATTATTACTGTATACAGATGTCACATAACGCAGCCCTTTCCCAGCCTGTCTGCAGGAAAACATACGCAGGAGTAACAATCTTGTCCTCTGCTGCTGGACACATGTTCAAAATAAAACAAAAACAGCCTTAGGAATACAAGTAAAAAAAAGGAGTAAAAATAAAGAATTAATATCAATGAACTGCATTAAATTGTCATACAAATATATATATATTTGAAATCATAACTTATTTATTTTTTGACAAGAGCATGGTGAGTATGAACGGCATGTAATACAGCATGTACTGATAGTCTTTTATGATGTGGGTTTAGTGACAGTTGTTTAAAATATTACCTATCATCCAGTCCAGGTCACTCTTGCAGACTTGCTGGAGTCTTGGAGATCTAACCATTTAACATCCCAGTTTACTACTCACTCTCACTATGCTCCAAGGTGAAAGCTTCTATGGTAACATATCAGTTTTTTTTTAATAGTATCTAGAGCGGATGGTCACCTTCCAGGATTATCCAGCAATTTTTTACAAAAAATATATAATACTTCATTGCTATGATTTGCAAAACATCTGTAAGTTTTGGGTGTGATTTGGGCAAATAATTTGGACAGTTCATTGTCGCTGGTTACCACTTTCTTTCCCTTTTTCTATTGTGAAGAAAGAACTATTAACCAGCTATCATAAAAATGTTTTCATTGCACAATACACAGATTAAACGTGCTCATTATCAACTTTTGGCCCAATCTTGGCCAAATAATGGCACAATCCTATCCAAGATATTGGAAAAACGAGTAGGGCCGACCTAAAAATCTATTCTGTCAGAGCATCTGTGGATTAAAAATATGACAGGATTTCTGAGTTTAATTCTGATTAGTCTAAGTTGCAGATAGAAAGACATATTAAGGAATCATATTACAGTTGCCCAAGTTCAGAATTATATCACAGATAAACTAGTTCCACAACTTGGAAAATTTGGTCTGCAGGCAAGATTGTGTACAGATCAATTTAAAGCAAGGATACCTCTCAGTACAAGAAACAGTGGAGGAAATGGACCCTCCAAATGAATTAAACAACTTGTATACAGTATCAATAGTCCAGCAGACCTTGCCATGTTTTGACCATGAGAAGAAACAACAAACTGAACAGAAGATGTTTAGAAAACTATTCGTTTCTGAGTATACAGATGGCCATTATCCAAAGATAGAGGTCTCTGTAAGAACTTGTTAATCAAAGTCAAAATGGAAAGGTTTCTTTGCCATCAACACACATACTTCAAAAGAAACTTCATCATCAAGACACATCAGGGGACTCACATTGAATCATACTAGATCATCATTGTCATGATCAAATCTCATCATCTAGAGACAAGTCCACCCAGTGAGATTGGCAGCCATAATGGGAAAGACTGGCAAATAGCCATTTTAAAGCGTACAACTAGAGTATCTATTATTGATTTTCCTGTGTGCAGTTATTTTAACTAGCTAATTTGTTACCCCATTAGATATCCTAACACCACATAATTTCATTATATTAATTTGCCAGATTCGCATAATTTTAGATGAACTTCACCAGGTAGTTCAACTGCAGTGCCTCTGTGGGTCAAGTTAGTCGAACGCAGATTATTATCTGCCAATTTTTTTTCAATCAGTAAGGATATCTAAAGTAGGGGAAATTCATTATTGTATTCAATCTCATAGGTATATACTTTACGGTAACAAACAATTTTCAAACTTCATTGCAAAATATAGTGTCTGTCAACCAATCAACCAATTAATACACCAGTTTGGTGTGTTATTTAAAGAATTTTCTTTATTTTGGGAATAATTAAATCAGTTGAATTATTTTTATATATTATTTTTGTATTGGAGGCACTGTGGGTCATTGATCGATTAAACAATTGATTTAGTTGACTAAATTAATAATTCAGACATTCTCTGAAAAATCCAAATAAAAATTTAAGCTACTTTATGGAACACCACAATTTATGATGTGTGGATTTAAGAAATAATCTCAAGACTATATGTTCTATTTGATGCCCTTAATAAAAATGTAATCTTATTTAACTTACTCTCATGCCAATAAACAGCCAGAAGGGAGCATTGGCGATGCAAGTGGACATTTCTAAATGTCCCCTCACATCCACTGCTACTGCCACCAGACATAGCAGAACACAAACCGCTGTTCGGGGCTGCAGTGTGAGATCCCAATTCATGTGATTACTAATTGGCCAATCAGTGATCACATGAACAGTAGTAAACAAGATGTCACTTCCTGACATCATTGTTTACCACTTGTAAATTCTGTGAATGATCACAGAGGTCACATGGTACAAGGCCATTCATAGCTGCCTTGTACCAAGTGATAAGCTGTGACCAATTACAGCTCTCACAGTATTTCTCAATGACTGCATGAATTAAGCCAGAGAGGAGAAATTACTGCTTTTACAGCCTTTATGGGTGTAAAAGCAATCACAATGTAAAAAAACCTGCTAGGGTGACAGTATGTACAATAAATAAATGATATTAAAAAAAATAAAAATGTTAAAAAAAATTATAATTATTTTCTATATACTGATTTTGTGTATTTTTTTTAACAAAAAGGGTAGCAGAATACATTTTGGCCAAGATTTATGAATAAATATTTATTTACATTTAAAAAAAAATATTTGGTCTTTTTTCATTTATATAGCAAAAAATAAAAATCCCAGTGGTGAATAAATACTACCAAAAGAAAATTCTGTCTGTCTCAAAAAAACTAAACATTTCATTTGGGTACAGTGTTGAATGACTGCGCAATTGTCATTCAAAGTGTGACAGCGCTGAAAGCTGAAAATTGGCCTGGACTGGAAGGGGGTGAAAGTGTCCAGGCTTGAAGTGGTTAAAGGACTGTTCATTGGTTTGTTTCCCTTTATGTGATTTTTTTTAAGTTTGAAGTTGTTAAATTAAATACAGAGTTTGCTGATCTGGTAAAGAATTTATGTACAATCACCATATTCAGATGACTGAACATGTGCTTTCCCAAAAAATTCTAAATATTCTGTTCCGAAACATTGGTCTGCCTTTCATAATAAAATCACAAGAGTTCAATAGGCAATGTTGTAGGGTCTTACGTATAACACCCCAAAGCGTAATCTGTCAACATCCTTCTATCTGTCTCGTTAAAGTTAAAGTGTATCTATGCCCATTTTGTTAGATAGCATGTTGATGTGTTTAAAACCCTCTAAAATTCATATTTTTGTCTGTGTCCTCACTGGGATAATTCATACTCTCTAGTCAACTGAAAGTGTTAATAAATAAACAATGTTACAGCTGTCACCATTACAGAAACAGAGCAGAAATCTTAAAGGGGGCCCCTTTCTGGTAATAAATGTCAAAGAAGACATTTACTTCATTTTGGAGAAATTCCCTCCCACATTCTGTAATCACCTCTATTGAGCACATACAGCAATAAAAATCAGAGACAGGATTTTCTAATAGGGGGTTAAATCTTGAGATTGTAAAAAACCACCAGTTGGGTTCCCTCTCCTTTATATTATTTTGTAGTTGGAGAATGAAAATTGTAAGAATGTTGTTAAAAGAAAACTGCAGGAATATAAAAAAGAAAACATTTGCACTCACCTGGGTAGAAGCAACATCGGTCCCCCGCCACCTCTAAAACAGAGAACTGAGAGACCAAAGACTGCTGATCTATCAATTCTTGGTCTTCAGTAACCAGAGAGCTGTTGACTAACAGTCACCATCCCTCTGCTCTGCCTATCCAGCCCTCACTGAGACCTCGCTGGGAGGCTGAGCCAGCTGCTGATCCAGACATCTGGGTGGATCCTTAGTTTAAAGTTGGGATCTCTTCAGAACCTGGACCATCTGAGTGACATCAGCTGACAGTGGATTTTAGCCTGCTGATGGCTGAAAATGGGTCACAGGACTGCAGAATGAAGTGCACTCCTGTGATCCACTGTAAAAGCGGCTCCAAAAGAGGTTTGGCCTTACTTCTTTGATTTTTTTTTCTGTTTCAAACTTTTCTTTATACTTTCAGTTGTGGAGAGGTATAAAGGAAAGAAGTCTTAAAGACCTCAGTACCTGTGTCCTGCAGTAGAAAACGTACCTACTCCCACAGATGCACAGATGCACATCTGATTTCTGCACTACCTTTTGCAGCATTATTGGTCCCTACCAGCAATAGGCATCATAAAGCATCCTCCCTATACCGAAGAGGTGCATACACACATGGCTCTAATGCTAAGATGCCAAGTAATTAGCAGCCAAAATCTGCTCAGTCTGATTCAAATTTCTGAACCCAGTGAATCAGTATCTCAGCCATGAATTAACCACTTATTGACTGGCATGTTAAACCCCCTTCCTGCCAAGGACATTTTTCAGTTTTCAGCACTGTCATACTTTGAATGACAATTATTCAGTCATTAAACACTGTACCCAAAATAATTCTATAATTTTTTTAGACAGAACTTTCTTTTGGTGTTATTTAATCATCATGCTTTTTATTTGTTACTTTATAATGGAAAAAAGACAGGAATGCTTGAAAAAAAATGTTTTTCTTAGGTTCTCTAAGTTATAAAACTTGGAAAATATATAATTTCTTTTGTAAAAAAAAATCAAATAGATGTAAATTATTTAGTTTTTGTAAAAGTTATAGTTTACAAACCATGGTATATGTATTTGGTCAACCCTGGTTTTCTGACTACCTATCTTATCTTCTGAGGTCCTAAAATGCAAGGACAGTACAAATACCCCCAAAATGATCACTTTTTGAAAAGTATATAGTACGAGGTATTTAGTAAGAGGCATTGTATGTTTTGTAAGTTGCAATTTTTAGACACATTAAATAAAGAAAGTAAATGAATGTGTGTTTTTTTCCACAAAGTTGTCATTTAACAAGTTATTTCTCACACACAGCACAGACATACTTTACAATTTACATTTACATTAAATCACATGATGATACCACATGTGTGAGACTTTAACATTCTAGATGCACAGATAGGCCGCAAATCCAAGGAGCATCTTCTGGCTTTCAAGAGGCATAAATCACACATCTAATTTCCTGACTACCTTTCTTCTTTTTGGGGGCTCTGGGGCACCAGGACAGTGGGTACACTCACAAAATGACCCAATTTTGCAAAGCAAACACCCCAAATTATTTTCTAAGACGCATGGTAAGTCTTTTGAAAATGTATTTTTTTCCCACACATTTTTGGAAAATGTGTAAAGAGAATCAAACTTTTTTACATAAAGTTGTTAATTTAATAAGATATCTCCCATACACAGCATGGGTATACTTAGAAGTGGGTGGACACCACATGTGTAAGACTTTTTTTTACAGCCAAGTCACCCAGAGAGGCCCAAAATCCAAGGAGCACCTTCAGGTTTTCTAGGGTCATAAATTACATATCTAATTTTATGACCAACTTTCACATTTGTGGAAGCCTTGGAGCACCAAGGCAGTGGAAACACCAACAAAATTACCCCATTTTGTAAAGAAAACACCCCACGTTGTTTAACAGTGGCATAATGAGTCTTTTGAAAACATAATTTTTTGGCCACAAGTTTTTGAAAAATGCAGAGTAAAAATACAAGTGTATTTTTTCCACAAAGTTGTTAATTTAATAAGGTTCTGTTTCTCCCAAGTATGGGGATACCACATGTTTGAGCCTTTTTAATGTTTGGTCTGATTGTGTACTTGACATTGCATCCTGTGTATCACAAAAATTAACAAGCATTGTGTAATCAATAGTGTACTATAATGCTTGCCTCTGTACAAGTGGTCAGGGAATATAGCATAGTGTAGGTTAACCTACAGCAGTACCTATTCCTTAATGCCAAACAGGCCTAATCTACTGGTATATGGTTGTTCAGTATATGCTGTAAGTAGAGGAGGCTGAATAAAGAGTGAACAAAAGAGTACTTGTGGCTCCAGTTGTCCACAGAGGATGGGGACCTTCAAGAATGTAGTAAGTCAAATATGCAAATGGATCAGTACTGGTGGTAGGTAGATATGTGGTCAGCAAACAGGCAAATTATTAGTTTATACAGCAGACAGAAACATGGTCGATAACACGGCCAGGGTCAATACAGTCAACAGGCAGAGACGTGGTCAGAAAACAGCCAAAGGATCAGTACAGGCAGCAGACAATAAATAAGTCAATTAACAGGTCAGGGTCAGTTCAGGTAGAAGGCAGAAACGTGGTCAGTATGTAGGCAGAGGATCAGCCCAGACAGAAGACAAAAACAAGATCACTTAGCAAGCTAGGGTCAGTTCGGGTGACAGGCAGAGATGTAGCCAGTATGCAGGAAAAATATCAATCTGGGCTGCAGGCAGAAACTTGGTTGATAAACAGGCCAGGTTTAGTCCAGACAGCAGGAAGAAATGTTATTGGTTAACATGCCAGGGCCAGTTAAGGCAGAGATGTGATCAATGTGCAGGAAATTGATCAGTCCAGGCAGCAGGCTCTTGCTGGTTCACACTGGTCTGGTGACACTCTAACTGGTTTGGATCACAATTTGGAAGAATGGATGGATTGGATCTGCAGATTGAGCATAATGGATTGGGCTCCTCCCCAATCCGCAGATCCGATCCATCCTGCAGGGATCGTCGATTTTCTTTACAACTTACTTTTTCGTGGAGCGGGTCTGGTGTCACCTTTTATAGGTTGCATGCCAACGATCCCTGCAGGATGGTTTGGATCTGCAGATCAGTGACAGACAATGGTTTTGACCATGATCTGGAATACTGTTGTTGGCATCTGTAAGTTCAGAGGGAGTCTGGAAAAAAATCCTATTGATGGCTCAGTCAGCAGAGGCACCCATTGTCATGAATCTAAGAATAGGTTGGAGTCATCGAATTTAATGACCATCACATTTTTTTTTCACCAAAAATGCATTCTGTGGCCTAAATTTCCACTTTCACAGTTTAGGATGGTGACACTAATGTCTGTGGATACAAACTCTGTAGAATACATAGAGTAGTAAGACACCAAGACACAAGTGCAATAAGGAAGGGTGATACAAAGGGTTAGTAGTGCAATGCAAAGAATAAATTATCAGTAAGATGTAAATTAACAACAAACATAGAGAAACCAATATACGTAATAATTGAGATGTAGATTCTGGCTATGAGAAAAGATTAGCTGAACTGAATTTATTCTCTCTTGAGAAGAAGTGATTAAGAAGGGATATGATCTCCATGTATAAATACATAATTGTTCCATATAGTGAGCTTGGTGCAGAGTTATTCACTTTAAGGTCATCATAAAGGACAAGGGACACTCTCTACATCTGGAGGAAAATATATTTAACCATCGAATATGGAAAGGCTTCCTCACAGTTAGAGCTGTGAAAATGTGAAATAGACTCTCTGGTTCTGACCAGCTCAGTAAAAGGCAAGCCTGCCCTTAATCTATACACTGTTATATGTGCTTCAACTTGGAGACTCCTAAAACTATAGAGTTAGGACTGCAGTATACAGAGGAGCCTTGATGCAGGCACTGTGACTTACACATACAGTATATTTGCAACTGTGTGCAAAGTAAACAATCTGTTTTTAGCATGAAGTGTTAAACAGGAACAATTTGGGCTTTTTTTCAGGATAGCTGGTAAATGTGCTGGGCATTTTTTGTTTGTTTTTGATGTTTTTTTGCCCTTCCAAGAGCACTTTATAGCAAAGACTAATTATAGATTGTGGTGATTGTCATTTGTACAGTTGGTTGAATTTGATGCGGGGACACACTGGATGCCTTTGTGCTCTTGCAGGGTGTCCTGTGTGTCCCTGTACCTTTAACCATTTCAAGTCCTGCCAATTTGCACCCCCTTCTAGTCCAGGCCAATTTTCAGCTTTCAGTGTTATCACACTTTGAATGACAATTGCGCGGTCATGCAACACTGTACCCATATGACTTTTTTTTAGCATTTTTTGGAAACAAAAAAAACTTTATTTTGGTGGTATTTATTCACCACTGAGATTTTTATTTTTTTTTGCTATATAAATGAAAAATCCAAAAAGAAATAATCTTTCTTCATAAATCTTGGCCAAAATGTATTCATCTATCTTTTTAGTAAAAAAAATAACCCAAATTAGTTTATAACCAAAAATTGATAGTCTAATGGATTGGGGTAGGGCGTTCCAGAGGATGTGGGAAGCCCTGGAGAAGTCCTGGAGATGGGCATTCCCAATGATTCAAATGTAAAGCCGATAGGTATATACATGCAGGGGTGGACTGACAACTCATGGGGCCCCCGGGCAATAGGGAATCATGGGGCCCCTGTGTCCTTGCCCAAACTCAAAAAAGCCTATGAAAAAGGTACCAGGGGCATCTCATGGGGCCCCCTACTGACTCTGGGCCCTCGGGCAGTGCCCGAGTTTCCAAATAGTCAGTCTGCCCCTGTATACATGTAAGGACGTGGTGATGCTAGCTTAGGAGCGCTGTAGAATACTAGTTACCACTGTGAGACATCACCATTGAAAAGGACAGGCATAGGATGTATTGGGATTGTTATCAATATATTGCTGAGCAAAAAGGTTTGTCTGGTCCACAATGTATTGAAGTAAATCGCCAGGGAAAAACAAATTTAAACAATTTTAATTTTCAGTATTGGTCTGCACACCTGGCTGTGCAGTGAAAGGGGAGATTGAAGCTGATCCTGAGCTAGAAGGTAGCCATAATGGGTTTGCCAGGGCATCAGGAAGATATGTTTGGGCCCTAATTTTTGGGGTCTGGTGGGATATTCCAGTGCTGGTGCTGGGCATTTCATCCTGGGGTCTAGCGCCATTGGTGTTTGCTGATTGACCATTGGGGTGTATGGCACTGCTTGTTGGTGCCTGCTGTTCAAATCCTCTTAGGACGGACTGCTTGCTCCTCCAATTCAGTCACTGACCCACTACTTCCTACTGGCTCATATTCCAAATCGGATTCAGATGGTGAGAGCTCCCTACTGCTCTCATCTGTCATACTGAGAATTTTATATGCCTCCTCACTAGTAAAATATTTTTTGACATTGCAGCTCTGGTGATTGTGGCTTTATGATGGGTAAACTGCTGATGGGTAGCTGTGATGCGTACACTGCTGATGGGTGGCAGTGATGTTAACTCTGTGACAGGTACACTGATTAGGCTGCACTGATGGCTGTAGTGACAGGTATACTGATGGACTGCACTCATAAAAGCACTGACAGGTACACTAATGAGCTACACTGACAGGTCCACTGATAGCTGCACTGATGGGCTGCATTGACAGATCCACTGATGGAATGCAGTTACAGATGCACTGATGGGCTGCACTGACAAATCCACTGATGGGCTGAGCTTACAGATCCACTGATGGGCTGCAATGACGGGTCCACTTATGGCTGCACTGAGAGATCTTCTGATTGGCTACACTGACAGGTCCACTGATGGTTGCACTGACAGATCCATTGATGAGTCCACTAATGGCTGTACTGACTGATCCACTGATGGGTCCACTGATGGCTGCACTGACAGATCCATTAATGGGCTGATCTGACAGATCCACTGATGGAACTGACAGGTACTCTTTATTAGGGGCAGCGTGGTGCACAGTAGAGAAGGGGTTAACTGTTAACTCACTGTTCCCAGGTTCTCCTCCTCACACAGGATTGGTGTGTGAGGAAGAGAAGACAGGAACAGTGAGTTACTGCTGTTTGTTTATATTTATAATTGGCTGTGATTAGTCACAGCCAATTACATAATAAAAAGTCAATTTCATTGGCTCTTTACCCTGAGTGGGGAAGCTCTGTGTCCAAGAACACAGCTTGTCAATGTTTGCCGCGCTGTGTGCCCCTGGGGGTACGCACAAGCAGCTCAATGTGAAGGATGTCATATGACGTCCGCTCAGAGGGAAAAGAGGACCACCCAGCTGTCAATCTGTTATACACTTGGCGGGAATGTGTTAAACCTTGCTTTATTTGCCTATTTTTGTGATTAAAATGTTTTTAGAAAAGAAAACCTGTTTCATTTTTGTAGGAAGCACTTGGTAAATGTTGAGGGCGCAGCTAATGTTCTGAAGAGAGTAATTAGTAGATTTTTAGACCAAATCTACTAGGTGATTAATTTTATGTTAAAATTCTTAAACTTATATGACACCATTTTGAACACTGCAGTATACATCACATGAAATTAAAAAGAACTCTTTAAAATAATTCTTTCTTTCTTTTTTTCTTTTTGTCGTTTTTCCTTCTCTTGTTTTCTGTGATAAGTACCCAGAGTTCCTTTGAATAAGCAGAACGTTCTGTGAATCCGATACAGTTATTACAATCTTTTGCTGTGAAGCATATTTATTCTGCTTTGTGCAGTTCTGTTCATATTCTTTATGATGCAGATAAATGAAATAGCTTGGCTTCGATATATTGTGAGCATGAATATTTCAATTTGAGAACACAAAATTTCAATCAGCTTTAAATGCTGTAGAATGGATTTAGGAAACAAAATAGGATGATGTTCTTTTGCATTTTATAGATTACCTCTTGAATATAATTTGTTGAAATTTGATTTTTCAATTGACCTCATTTAAAGAAGACTCTCACAGTAGTGTACCCAAATCAGATTGGTCTACAGAACATTTCCGTATATGCTTTTTTTAAAGACAAAATTATTGGAAAAAATCCTATTTCATATTAAAGTGATGCCGGAATTCCACAGTAATTAATTATTTCTAGACGTGTTTTTCAGCAGTAGACAAACCAAATCGTGAACGTGAAAGAATACTACACAACAGTATTCCCATTAGTTTTTAGAAAGTAGCAACGGGTTTGAAAATGTTGAATAGTAAGTTTATACTGATATTTTTTTATCTAGAATAAATAAATAAAACACACATAGCCATGTAGCTATGTATTGCTTTGATCTATAAAAAACAGAATACAATCAATGTAACTTCGTTAACATCCTGGTGCCGACCGTATGCAAATATGCGGCCCCACTGGACTGGGCTTTTTTCCATGGGCCCGAATACTGGCCAACATGGTGCGCTCCCTGCACAGAGACTGGAGCCTCACCGAGAGCCCCGGGTACCGTACTAACAATCGGGACCTGGAACTCCTTGCTCCAGGTCACCTGATCTCTGCTTAGCTACCACAGTGATTAGTCACTGTAAAGCCCACCCCTGTGTTTTCTCTCTCTGAATAGTTGAGAGAAATACATTGAATCTCTTTCTTTCCAACTGTGTGTAAAAAAAAAATATAATAATAATAATAATACAATAAAAAATAAAATACATCAAAATAATCAAGGTTTGATCTAGGTCAGTGACAGAGTTAGTGTTTGGGTAAAGGTCAGGGTCAAAGGTCATGGTCAGTATTTTTCTGGGGCAGGATTAGGGATTAGGATTAAGGTTATTTTGTTGTTTGTTTGTTTTTTACCACTTGCCTACTGGGTACTTATACCCCCTTCCTGCCCAGACCAATTTTCAGCCTTTAGCACTCTTACACTTTGGCTGACAATTACTTATGCAACACTGTACCCATATGCAAATTTGTAACCTTTTTTAACACAAATAAACCTTTATTTTGGTGGTATTTAATCAGCACTGTTTTTTTATTTTTTGTTTTTAAAAATTTGTAAAAAAAAAAAACCCACATTTTTCTTGGTTTCTGTTAGAAAAATTTAGCAAATAAGTAATTTTTCTCCATAAATTTTGGCCAAAATTTATACTGCTATATTAATTTAGTAAAAATAACCCAAATCTATGTATAATATTTGGTCTATGTGAAAATTATAGAGTCTACAAGCTATGGGACCAATCATAGAAAATTGATCACACCTGATGATCTCATTTCTTCCAACACTAACAAGCCAGGATACTACAAATAACCCGTAAATGACCCCGTTTTGGAAAGTAGACATTTCAAGGTATTTTGCAGGTGGCATGGTGAGTTTTTTGAAGTTGTAATTTTTTTCCCCACAATTCTTTGAGAAATTATTATTTTTTTCACAAAATTGTCATATCAACAGGTTATTTCTCTTACACGGCATATGCATATTTGCAACTACACCCCAAACACATTCTGCTACTCCTCTTGAGTATGGGGATGGGTATACCACACGTGTGATGCTTTTTCACAGCCTAGCCATATAGAGAGGCCCAACATGCAAGGAGAACCATCAGATGCATAAATTAAACATTTAATTTCCTGACTACCTATTACACTTTTGAAGGCCATGGAGCTCCAGGACAATGGAAGCACCCACAAAATGACCCCATTTTAAGAAGCAAACACCCCAACACATATTCTATGAGGCATAATGAGTCTTTTTGTCCACAAATTTTTGGATAAAGTGGAAAGAAAAGGAAATCTCTTTTTTTTACACAAAGTTGTCCATTTATAAGATATTTCTAACACATAGGACATACATACCAAAAAATTAAACCCCAAAATACATTCTGCTACTCCTCATGAGTATGGCAATACCATGTGTGAGACTTTTCCAAAGCTTGGCCACATAAAGAGGCCCAACATCCAAGTAACACCTTTAGCACCGGAAAACGTATCATCATTTTGAAAGCCCTTGAGCACCAGGATAGTGGAAACACCCACAAAATGACTCCATTTTAGAAATCAAACACTCCAGTGTATTTTTGCGAGGCATAATGATTCTTTTGAACATGTCATTTTTTTCCACAAGTTTTCGAAGAATGTGGAAAGAAAATTAAAATGCCTTTTTTTATACAAAGTTGTCCATACATAAAATATTTCCAACACATAAGGGTTGATTTACTAAAATGGAAGCACTCAGAATCTGGTGCAGCTGTGTATGGTAGCCAATCAGCTTCTAACCTCAGCTTGTTCAAATAAGCTTTGGCAATAAAACCTGGAAGCTGATTGGTTTCTATGCAGAGCTGCACCAGATTTTACACTGGTTTATCTGGTTTTAGTAAACCAATCCCATAGCATGTACAGGTGAAACTAGAAAAATTAGAATATCGTGCAAAAGTTCATTTATTTCAGTAATGCAACTTAAAAGGTGAAACTAATATATGAGATAGACACATGCAAAACAAAATAGTTCAAGCCGTGATTTGTCATAATTGTAATGATTATGTCTTACAGCTCATGAAAACCCCAAATCCACAATCTCAGAAAATTAGAATATTGTGAAAAGGTGCAATATTCTAGGCTCAAAGTGGCCCACTCTAATCAGCTAATTAAGCCATAACACTTGCAAAGGGTTCCTGAGCCTTTAAATGGTCTCTCAGTCTGGTTCAGTAGGAATCACAATCATGGGAAAGACTGCTGACCTGACAGTTGTGCAGAAAACCATCATTGACACCCTCCCAAAGTGCTGTATCAAAGCACATTAATAGAAAGTTATGTGGAAGGGAAAAGTGTGGAAGAAAAAGGTGCACAAGCAGCAGGGATGACCGCAGCCTGGAGAGAATTGTCAGGAAAAGGCTATTCAAAAGTGTTGGGGACTTTAACAAGGAGTGGACTGAGGATGGAGTCAGTGCATCAAGAGCCGCCACACACAGACGTTCCTGGACATGGGCTTCAAATGTCGTATTCCTCTTGTCAAGCCACTCCTGAACAACAAACAACGTCAGAAGCGTCTTACCTGGGCTAAAGAAAAACAGACCTGGTCTGTTGCTCAGTGGTCCAAAGTCCTTTTTTCTGATGAGAGCAACTTTTGCATCTCATTTGGAAACCAAGGACCCAGAGTATGGAGGAAGAATGGAGAGGCACATACTGCAAGATGCTTGAAGTCCAGTGTGAAGTTTCCACAGTCTGTGTTGATTTGGGGAGCCATGTCATCTGCTGGTGTTGGTCCACTGTGCTTCATTAAGTCCTGGGTCAACGCAGCTGTCTACCAGGAGATTTTGGAGCACTTCATGCTTCCTTCCGCAGACGAGCTTTATGGGGATGCTGACTTCATTTTCCAGCAGGATTTGGCACCTGCCCACACTGCCAAAAGCACCAAAACCTGGTTCAATGACCGTGGGATTACTGTGCTTGATTGGCCAGCAAACTCACCTAACCTGAACCCCATAGAGAATCTATGGGGCATTGCCAAGAGAAAGATGAGAGACATGAGACCGAACAATGCAGAAGAGCTGAAGGCCGCTATTGAAGCATCCTGGTCTTCCATAACACCTCAGCAGTGCCACAGGCTGATAGCTTCCATGCCATGCCACAATGAGGCAGTAATTGCTGCAAAAGGGGCTCAAACCAAGTACTGAGTACATATGCATGCTTATACTTTTCAGAGGTCCAATATTGTTCTATGTACAATCCTTGTTTTATTGATTGCATGTAATATTCTAATTTTCTGAGATTGTGGATTTGGGGTTTTCATGAGCTGTAAACCATAATCATTACAATTATGACAAATCACGGCTTGAGCTATCTTGGTTTGCATGTAATAAGTCTATCTCATATATTAGTTTCATCTTTTAAGTTGCATTATTGAAATAAATGAACTTTTGCACGATATTCTAATTTTTCGAGTTTCACCTGTACATACCAAAAATTAAACCCTAAAATGCATTCTGCTACTCCTCCTGAATATAAGGAGACCACATGTGTAAGACCTTTTCAATGTCTGAACAGATTATGTACCCAACAGTTAAACCTGTGTAATACAAAATCAACACACACTGTATAGAAAACAATGTAAACAAAAGATTACCTGTGGTTTGAAGAGAGCACTGGTCCAGGATGTAGGCAGAGACGTGGTCAGCAGCATCCAAAGGAATCATGCAGGCAACAGACAGGAATATGCTCCATAAACATACCAAGGTCAGTACATGCAACAGGCTGACATCCAGGCAGCAGGCAGGAACAAGATCCATAAACAGTCCTGGGTCAGTATAGGCAGCAGGTAGAGATATGGTCAGCACAGCCAAGGTATTTGTCCAGGCAGCAGGCAGTAATATGGCCCATAAAAGGTCCTGAGTCCATACAGGCAGTAGGCAGAGATATGGTTAGAACAGTCAAAAGTATTGGCCCATGCAGCAGGCAGGAACATCAGGCTTAGGGCCTCAGTCAGGTAGGAGCAGGGCACAGGGGTAGAGGCTGTTGTCCCCTAATCTCTTTTGAAGCCTCCGGACTAATAATCCCTGTTCTTGGAATTACAAAACCTGGAGAAAACCAAATTCTGGTTTTCTCTACTTGGAACTCTACTCCGAAGCCCCTCACATATATGAGACAACTGTGTTATCTTGAATCCGACTACTACAGTAGCAGGACAAAAGATCAATCCAAGCAGCAGGCAAAAACATGGTCGATTAACAGGCCAGGGTCAGTGCAGGAAGAAGGCAGAAACGCAGTTGATAAACAATCCAGACAGCAGGCAGAAGCATAGTCGATAAACATGCCAAGGTCAGTTCATGTGGAATGTAGAAATGTGGTAAATAACAATGCAGATAGCAGGCAGTGGCATAGTCGATAAACAGGCCAGGGTCAGTTAGGGTGGAAGGCAGTGGCATGGTTGGTTGAGACAGCAGGCAAATGATCAGCACATATATTGAAAATGGGGAAATGGCAGGCTGTTAATAATATGGGCTAATATTTTAGTGATGTGTGAAAACGTCGGAAGCCGTCACCGATGCATAGGCCCAGTTGGGTGGGACACTTGGGTCAATAAAAACTGGTTTCTAACCCCTCCTATGCTCCATACCAGACATCTTTTTTGTCTTCTTCGGCCTGCTTCTATTGGTGGAATGCTCTCAGGGAAATGGCGTTCATGAAGTTTGTTTACGAAATGGGAGCAATTGTTGTCTGGGGGTGGGGGGGGGGGATCCTTGCTGATAGATAAGGGATGTGAGGATTTCTTCCCTAAATTTGAGGAAAGTAGCGGGTCTGTCTGTGGATTTGGTGTAGGTGATATAAATATTACAAATGCCCGGATGAAGATTAATTGAAACTTTTTTTATACCAGAAATGGGACCTTGTTGTAGATAAATAGGGCTGTAGCATCTGATAGCATCTTAACAAGAACAACGCATTAACTCCTGCTGCTGTCACTGGGTAAATGCTCCTATCTCCTATCTCCACTCTTAACAAGAACAACGCATTAACTCCTGCTGCTTTCACTGGGTAAATGCTTTTATCTCCTATCTCCACTCTTAACTAGAACAACGCATTGATTCCTGTTAATTGCGGAACAAATAGTGTATATATATTTTTGTATATGTTGACTAGCTCTCACCTCCTAGTTGCACTCGTTTTATGACTGTAATCTGGTCTGTTTGAGAAACATCCCCCCCTATTTATGTGATCCTTATCAGTTTCTAATTGGGGCGGAGATGAGTGCTTATTTGATCATCTCCCTATAAATTTAGAACAGCCCATGGGGGGAGATTACTGAAGGGGGGGCAAGTCACTGATGGGGTGCTGCTTTTGCGTAAGTGCTGCGTTGATGGAGTGCTAAAAAGCAGTTAAACACAGCAGTTGAGCTAAAGCAGGATAACTCAAGCAGCAGGAAGATACAACAACAACAAGAAACTTTACTGCATGCTGGACAGACTGCAAGCAAACACGCTGGGAAAAATCTCTTACAAGTCTGAGTCCCACTCCGTGTACCTTTTAATATGTCCCCTCTACTCCTCCTTTTCATATTATTTTCCTGCGTTTCCAAAATCTCACTTCTTTATCCCTCTGATCCACCCCAAAACTTGTACATCTCACCCTCACTGCTACCATCTCCCTACTAATGCTCTCATCACCTCCTGCTGACACTTCACTCTCCAGCTGACCCAAACACCAGGACTGGAAGGCATGTGCACTCGTGTACATCCCGCTCCCATGTTACTTTCCTCACCCTTCTTCTTCTAACCTCTGGGAATATATCCCCAAACCCTGGTCCTCCACTATCTCACCCCTACACCAGGCATCCTCTTTCTTCCGGGAATAGCCGCAATCCCCTCAATTTAATATCGGTCCCCGTGCTCCAAAAAAACACCCTCCCTTTTTCATGTGCACTCTGGAATGCCCACTCTGTCTGTAATAAGCTCACCTCTGTCCATGACCTTTTTGTCACCCGCTCCCTTAACCTACTAGCAATTTCAGAAACCTGGCTCCAAGCAGACAATTCTGCTTCTCCCGCATCAATTTCCTATGGAGGCCTCATCTGGACCCACTCACCAAGACCCAGTGGTCGGAAAGGTGGTGGGGTTGGTTTGCTTCCGTTCCTCTCTCTGATCATAATCTCATCAACTTCACAGTCTCCGTGTCTTCAAACACTTATCCCTCCAAGCAGCAAACAATTACCCGCAGAAACCTTCACAACTTAAACCCTGCTCCTTTCCACTCTGCAGACCAACTCTATGACAGAATCTCTCCCCTGTCCTGCCCTGACCTGGCCACTGCTGTCTATAACAGTTCGCTTTCATCCGCATTAGACTTACTTGCTCCTCTAACAACATGAAGTATCAGGCCCCGATCGTTACAACTTTGGCAGACTGACGACACCAGAAATCTTAAACGACATAGTTGTGCGCTGGAGCGATTGTGGCGTAAAACCAAATCTCAACAAGCATTCACCCTATATAAATCTGCTTTCTGAACATACAATTCCTCCCTTCATGCTGCCAAACAAGCCTACTTTGTCACTCTTATTAATACCTTGTCATCCAGTCCTCGTCGTCTCTTCTTTACTTTTAACTCTCTACTTTCTCCACCTCCACCCAGTACCTCACTCACTGCTCACGAGATTGCAAATCATTTCAAAAACAAGATTGACGCAATTCGTAGGGGCATCGCCACTGCACAGACATCCATCCCACTTAGCATACCTTATACTAAACCTCCCTCAAAACTTTCCTCTTTTGACCTTGCTACTACCGAAGAGGTTACTAAGGTTTTCTCAGAAGCCCATCTAACTACCTGCCCCCTGGATCCTGTCCCCTCACAACTACTACGGTCACCCTCTTTTTCCATCCTATGCTCCCTCACTCACATATTCAATCTTTCCCTCTCTACTGGTGCCTTCCCCTGTCATACTTAAAAAGCCCTCCCTGGACCCCACCAACCTAAACAACTTAAGACCCATCTCCCTGCTGCCGTTTACCTCTAAACTCCTAGAACGTTTAGTCTACAATCGCCTGAGTTCCCACCTCACCGACAACAACATTCTTGACCCTTTACAGTCTGGCTTTCGCTCACTACACTCCACTGAAACTGCCCTACTAAAACTCATTAATGATCTACTAACTGCTAAAACCAATGGCCACTACTCCATACTCTTACTACTTGACCTCTCTGTGGCTTTTGATACGGTTGAACATCTCCTCCTCCCTTGGCCTCAGGGACTCTGCTCTGTCCTCGTTCTCCTCCTACCTATCGCAGCGCTCCTTCAGTGATACCTATAACGCTGCTGCCTCCTCCTCTTCACTCTCTCTTTCTGTAGGGGTCCCTCAAGGTTCTGTCCTTGGACTCTTCTCCATCTACACCTCCTCCCTTGGTCACTTGATAAACTCCCATGGCTTTAAGTACCATCTCTATGCTGATGACACACAAATATATCTTTCTACCCCTCACCTCACCCCTTCAGTCTCCACTCGCATTACTAACCTACTAAGGGACATATCGGCATGATGTCACTCCACTTCCTCAAACTCAATCTTTCCAAAACTGAGCTCTTAGTATTCCCTTCAGCCCATGCCCCCTCCCCTGACTTCTCCATCAAGATCAATAACACAATCATCAATCCCTCCCCTCATGCCAGGGTACTAGGTGTAATCCTAGACTCTCATCTGTCCTTTCAGCCCCAAATCCAATCACTGTCCAAATCTTGTAGACTTCACCCCCGCAACATCTCCAAGATACGCCTGTTCCTAAGCTCGGAAACCACTAAGCAACTTATTCACTCCCTTGTTATATCTTGCCTTGACTATTGTAACTCCCTCCTCATTGGCCTACCTCATCGCAGGCTATCCCCTCTTCAGTCTATCATGAATGCTGCTGCCAGACTCATCCACCTTACTAACCATTCTGTATCTGCCACCCCTCTCTGCCAATCCCTCCACTGGCATCCTGTTGCCCAACGGATAAAATTCAAATTTATATTGTAAAGCGCTGAGCAAACTGTTGGCGCTATATAAATCCTATATAATAATAATTAATCAACCCTCCCCATCCAATTATAATTTTGGATGGGACTGTGTCTTCCAGAAATTTCCACCGAGGTGTCATTGTGGATGGTGGACAGGACATAAACATATCTCTTATCCTTACACTTCACAGCAAGCAGTTTGTTGTTTATTAGACTTGCTAATTCCCCCCTTTATAGCCTGGTGTTCACTAAACTTTATGGGAAGCCCTTCCTGGTTTTTCAGGAGTTACCAAAGACCAAAGTTTTCTCATGGTACAGGTGGCAGAAAAGGGGAAGACTGGGATAGATAATTGTCTAGGTAGATATGTTAACCTTTTTGGAAAAGTGTAAAAGCCAATTGACCACTGGGGTGTATGGCGCTGCTGGTGGCTGCTTGGCAATCATAGCACCTTATCTTTTTAGGAGAGACCCTTTCCTCTTCCGATTCAGTCACTGATTCACAACTTTTCAATGGGTTCATACCCTGAATCTCCTGCTCACTAGTGTAATTGCTTTTTGTTACATGGCTGGCTCTGGTGGCAGTGGGCCAGGTAGACTGCTGATGGTGGCTGTAGGATGGGTACACTGCTGATGGTGGGTGTGTGAACGGTACTCTGCTTATGGTGGCTTTGTTATGGGTACACTGTTGATGGTAGCACTGATGGGCAATGTGCGACAGGTGCACTGCTGATGGACACTGATGGGCGACAGTAACACTGTTGATGGGCAACAGGTGCACTGATGGATGACAGTAACACTGCTGATGGGTGACAGGTACACTGATGGGTAACAGTAACACTGCTGTTGGGCACTGTGACAGTGGTACTGTGTTGTGTTTAGGTACTGTACAGTTTAGATCAGCAATTCACTGTTAGAATATTCCTCTCCTAACACAGGATCTGTGTGTGAGGAGAGGAAGCCAGTAACAGCGAGTTAGCAGTCTGTGTTTACATTTGTGATCAGTTGTGATTGGATACATTTGATCATGTGGTAAATAAATGCTGACATTTGTTCTTCACCTTGATCGGTGGGGCGCACATGCTCGGCTAGAGTGGGAGGATGTGATAAGATTGCCTCCCAGAACAAGACAGCTCCTGCCTGTCCATCATTTCACAATACAGTGGGTGGGAGCCAGTTGAATTAGTATCAGTTTTAGTTAGTACCAGTGTCAGTGTGCTTTAGGTAGGATAAGAAAAGCAAAATGTGCACTATTGTTTCTGGGATGTACTATGGGTACAAACAACAGTTAACATACACATATGTGGAAACTCTGTGATCATCTGGAGCAAGAGAATGTATTTTGGGTAGTTCTATGGTGGTAGGTCATAGTAGTAGCAAGAAATATACAGCTAAATTTAAAAAATTATTCCTTTTATTACATTGCTCAAAATAATTAAAGGAACACTTTGAAAACACATCAGATCTCAATGGGGAAAAATATCATGCTAGATATCCAGGGGCGAACTGACAACTCATGGGGCCCCCGGGCAATAGGGGATCATGGGGCTCCTGTGTCCTTGCCCAAACTCAAAAAAGCCTATGAAAAAGGTACCAGGGGCATCTCATGGGGCCCCCTACTGACCTCGGGTCCTCGGGCAGTGCCTGAGTTTCCAAATGGTCAGTCCGCCCCTGTAGATATCTATACTGATATGGACTGGGTAATGTGTTAGGAACGTCAGGATGCCCCATAGTTTGATGGAAATTAAAATTATCAACCTACAGAGGACTGAATTCAAAGACACCCTGAAAAATCAAAGTGAAAAAAGTATGCAGGCTAGTCCATTTTGCTAAAATTTAATTGCAGCAACTCAAAATAGTATACAGTAGTTTGTATAGCCCCCATGTTCTTGTATGCATACCTGACAACTTTGGGGCATGCTCCTAATGAGACGGCTGATGACGTCCTGGGATATTTCCTCCCAGATCTGGACCGGGGCATCACTGAGCTCCTGGACAGTCTGTGGTGCAACCTGGTGGTGTCAGATGCACCAAAGTATGATATCCCAGAGGTATTCTAGTGGATTTAGGTCAGGCAAGCATGGGGGCCATTCAATGGTGTCAATTACTTCATCCTCCAGAAACTGCCTGCATACTCTCACCACATGAGGCCGGGCATTGCACCAGGAGGAACCCAGGACTCACTACATCAGCGTAGGGTCTGACAATGGGTCCAAGGATTTCATCCCGAAACCTAATGGCAGTGAGGGTGCCATTGTCTAGCTTGTAGAGGTCTGCGCATCCCTCCATGGATATGCATCCCCAGACCATCACTGACCCACCACCAAAATGGTCATACTGAATGATGTTACAGGCAGCATAACGTTCTCTAAGGCTTCTCCATATTCTTTCACATCTGTCACATGTGCTCAGGGTGAACCTGCTCTCATCTGTGAAAAGCAAAGGGCACCAATGGCGGACCTGCCAATTTTGGTGTTCAATGGGAAATGCCAATCACTCTTTATGGTGCCGGGCAGTGAGCACAGGGCCCACTAGAGGACATAAGGCCCTCAGGCCACCCTCATGAAGTCTGTTTCTGATTGTTTGGTCAGAGACATTCACACCAGTGGCCTGCTGGAGGTAATTTTGTAGGGTTCAGGCAGTGCTCATCCTGTTCCTCCTTGCACAAAGGAGCAGATACCAGTCCTGCTAATGGGTTAAGGACCTTCTACAACCCTGCCCAGCTATCTTAGAATTACTGCCTGTCTCCTGGAATCTCCTCCATGCTCTTGAGACTGTGCTGGGAGATACAGCAAACCTTCTGGCAAAGGCATGTATTGATGTGCTATCCTGGAGGAGTTGGACTGTCTGTGCAATCTCTGTAAGGTCTAGGTAGCGCCTCATGCTACCAGTAGTGACATTGACCTTAGCCAAATGCAAAATTAGTGAAAAACAGCCAGAAAAGATGAGTAGAGGAAAAAATGTCAGTGGCCTTCACCTGTAAAACCATTTATGTTTTGGGGATCATCTCATTGTTGCCCATCTAGTGCACCTGTTGCTAATTACATTAACACCAAAGCAGCTGAAACTGTTTAACAACCCCTTCTGCTACTTAACTGACCAGATCAATATTCCAGGAGTAAAATTGACTTGATGCTATGCTGTGATTAAAAAGTGTTCCTTTATTTTTTTGATATTAAAAGAAATCAGGAGATATCCATTAGCATTTACCACAAAATGAAAGCCCAATTTGTCCTGAAAAAGAAAGGTGTAATCAACCTGGATGCACAAAGTAGTTGTGATGATATGTACGGTTTTACTAACACATGCTAAAGTTGCTAAATTGTGCTTAGGCATTAACATTTGGTTTACCTTTAGGTGCGAAAGGGGTTAATATTCCAAAATTTAAAAATGACATGAAGCTCTGCAATGACAGCCTCTCTATGACTGTCATGAAAGCTTTTTTTTTTTTGTAATAGAAAGTTTATTGAACACAGCCTGATACATCAATACATGTTATGCGCAGACAGAGTAGACATTGAATTAAAACAGATACTGACATGCATTGAAGTCATAATGAAAAGAAGAATACAGTATGTTTCTGGTATATAAATAGTACAAAGTGTACAATAAAACTAATGCAATTAAACTAAGAAAAAAATAGTTACCGTGCTGTGATAAAAGGTTGACTGTAATAAACAATATTTTCCAATAAAGACAGGTTTACTTTTTCATGACAGGTTTACTATAAAATTCTCATGCCAATGTGTAATGTTAAGGAGTAGTAAAGCAACATGGAGCACTGGAAGAACCTCAAAGGGATGTCAAAATCAGGAAAGTTGGTAGCTGCTCTGCTACACATTTATTCACTAAACTTTGTGGGCACATAATTTAGTTTGGGGAGGCACTGCATTTTAATGTCTCCCTTTGACACTTGCCTTAGTACCCCATCAACTGCCCCCACCCAAATATACTTCAATATCTCTGTATTCTCCATCAAATTTAATTTATCATTTGCTTAGAGTCTGTGCACACTGGGGTGTTCAGGGAAAGATTCATTTTGAAATAAATACCAAGTCCCCTGCAATTAAGAGTATAGTATATTTTTAAGTACACTTTCTTACACATGAATAGACAGAAAAAGTCAGCAGAGTTTCACTTCATTCACTAAGATAAGGGAAATCCCCTGCAAATTGAACAGACTATTTGCATTGAAGTGGTTATAAACCTCTAATATGAAAAAAGAACAAAGCATATCCCTCTATAGTGTGTAATTGCCTAAATCCACAGCATTGAGTGTCATTTCTTTATGTTCTCTGGCACCTCTGCTATCTCCATGAGTCATTGTTAATACACCACAACCTCCTTCCAACACCACAACCTCCACGGTGAGGCCCCCCTTCCAATGCACAGCACGAGGCTCAGACCCTCAGCTCTGTATGTTCTCCTATGAGACTGTGAACGGGGGTTGTCCCTTCCCTCAACACAGCTCTCAGATTACAGGGAACTCTGTGATCTAGCTCTGAAGTGTATAATGTTAGATCCCTGCCCCCTACTTTCTGCTGCTGAGAAAAAATCATTTGATATCAGTACTATGAACTAATGTAGAGGAGAGAGGGCTGCAGATAAACATGTACAAATTATGTAGGGGAATTTGTTTAAACACTGTGTATTACTTGAGGCTAGACATTTTGCTGGGTCTATGTAAGGGTTTACAACCATGTTAAGTAAATAAACCCCATTGTAAGAAATAAAATGATTCTTACTCCTGCCTCCAACCCCCACCCCTATCTCATTAATTCCCATTAATACCATCAACATTAACTACACCCCAACCATCAATAGCTCCAATCCTTCACTTTTATCACATTCTTTTCTTGTTCCACCATTACTTTCCATCCCCCTGTCATCAGCTTCCTGCCCCTTGATCAGGCCTTGCTTGCTCCTCCTAAAAAATATGCACAACCACACATAACATACGCAAGAATAAAACTCTAATTTTTAGAAATTGTGAATGGGTATAGGTGTCCATGAACATTAAAAGCAATAGTCACTGAAAGGGTTATCATTATGCACAGTAGATCTTTGCTTATAGATAGCAGAAAAAAAGTAAGAGCTTTTTGTACAGTTATTTACCACATAGTTGTTTTTCCTAACATCAGTAAAAATACAGTAATCCTATATAGGCTTATTTATTATTACCATTTATATGTTGTTTATTTATTTACTGCAGGTTTTGTGAGTAACTATACAGATACATAGTAAAAAAAGGAACTTGTGTTGTTGACTTACAGTTGCAAAAAAGTCTCATGTTTATTGCAAATCATCTAATGTTGTACCATTGGAACTGTTTGAGGCATACAAACATTTGGCAAAAATTTATATGTTGTAATCTGTATTTGCACTCTCAACTTAAACAAAATCATTAACACACTATATTGTATTTTGATGCATGTACTTTGCACTGGGAATGAAAAATGAATGAAAAATTGGAAAATGTACTTGCACAAGTTATGTTTGTGCACGGTTTGCACTATACGTTAGCTTACGTCTGATTTACCAGAATTTGTTGGAGTTTGCATTATTTTTCTAGGATTCCCTGATTATGCCCCAAAAAGGGAGAGATGCATTTGAGGAGTTCTCTGCAGGTGGAAAACAGGAGCTGAAGCCACCTTTTACCGATCTCACTGAAAATGTTTTTGTTGCTATAGTCTTAAGTAGAGATGAGCGAATTATTCAAAAATTCGATTCGGCTGATTCGCCGAATTTGTGGAATAAATTTGATTCGATGCGAATTTATTCGCTGCGAATTTAACTTATAAAAAGGGTTTCTAGGCTTCAGAGAGCCTTTAGAAGAAGAAGAAGAAGAAGAAGAAGAAGTAGGATGAGGATGAAGAAGAAGTAGGATGAGGATGAAGAAGAAGAAGAAGTAGGATGAGGATGAAGAAGAAGAAGAAGAAGTAGGATGAGGATGAATAAGACGAAGAAGAAGTAGGATGAGGATGAAGAAGAAGAAGAAGAAGTAGGATGAGGATGAAGAAGTAGGATGAGGATGAAGAAGAAGAAGAAGAAGTAGGATGAGGATGAAGAAGAAGAAGAAGAAGTAGGATGAGGATGAAGAAGAAGAAGAAGACAAAGAAGAAGTAGGATGAGGATGAAGAAGAAGAAGAAGAAGTAGGATGAGGATGAAGAAGAAGAAGAAGAAGTAGGATGAGGATGAAGAAGAAGAAGAAGAAGTAGGATGAGGATGAAGAAGAAGAAGAAGAAGTAGGATGAGGATGAAGAAGAAGAAGAAGAAGAAGAAGTAGGATGAGGATGAAGAAGAAGAATAAGAAGTAGGATGAGGATGAAGAAGAAGAAGAAGTAGGATGAGGATGAAGAAGAAGAAGAAGAAGAAGAAGTAGAATGAGGATGAAGAAGAAGAAGAAGAAGAAGAAGTAGAATGAGGATGAAGAAGAAGAAGTAGGATGAGGATGAAGAAGAAGAAGAAGAAGTAGGATGAGGATGAAGAAGAAGAAGAAGAAGAAGTAGGATGAGGATGAAGAAGAAGAAGACGAAGAAGAAGAAGAAGAAGAAGTAGGATGAGGATGAAGAAGAAGAAGTAGGATGAGGATGAAGAAGAAGAAGAGGAAGAAGAAGAAGTAGGATGAGGATGAAGAAGAAGAAGAAGAAGTAGGATGAGGATGAAGAAGAAGAAGAAGAAGAAGTAGGATGAGGATGAAGAAGAAGAAGAAGAAGAAGTAGGATGAGGATGAAGAAGAATTCCAGTGCAGCAAAAAGTGTATCTGCAGAGAGCTCCGCTATTTCTGACAGTTCTCTGACAGTTCCTTCACATTTACAGCGGTTGAAACATTGTATCTATTTGTTTCCGAATAAAAACATCTGTATCCTAAATGGAAACAAATAGATACAATGTTTCAACTGCTGTAAATGTGAAGGAACTGTCAGAGAACTGTCAAAAATAGCGGAGCTCTCTGCAGGGACACTTTTTGCCGGCTGTAGAAGGGATGAAAATTGGCCGATCGGGGAAAATTCGATTCGCGCATCCGAAGTTTGCTAATATTCGGATTCGACGCGAATCAAATTTTTCCTAAAATTCGAAACGAATTCCACTTCGCCAGGTTCGATTCGCTCATCTCTAGTCTTAAGATAAACCTGAATTCAGGTATCAATCACAATAACCATCACAATAACCATCACACCAACATTCCACTTTCCTAGCACCTGTGCTAACTATCCTGTGTTAGAATACTTACTTAATTTAAAAGATATTTGGGTACTGTGAGGTGAGCCCCCTGTTTCAGCCATTGCAGGGAATTGTACACAATGCATGGTCCTGAAGCTTATGGGTAGCATCAAGGCTCCTATGCACAAAGGTAACAGATTAGGAACAGAAAAATATTTTTACAAAGTTGCATTACATGAGCTGTTAGAAGAGATGGATACTGGAATGAAACGTTCAAGAGCATCAGAGAATGACAATCATTATTCTCTAGCAACAAAAAACAGACATGTCCAAAGATAAAGCAATGGTTTTGCCAATTGCAGAATTCCTCCACTTAACCTCCTCCTTTGCACTCGCACAGTGCATACAATCCACCACCCACTCCTACGGAAATATCCTGGACCTTGTCTTCTCCCACCTCTGCACTCCCCACAACCTCACAAACACCTCCTTCCCTCTCTTTGACCACAACCTTATTACCTTCTCTGTCTCCTCATCCTCTAACGCCTACCCCTCCAAATGTCATACTACCACCAGCCGAAACCTCCGCAACCTGAACCCTGCCCTCCTCCACTCTGCAGCAGGGGGCTCACCTCACAGTACCCAAATATCTTTTAAATTAGGTAAGTATTCCTCAACTCCACAACAGCATCCTCCCCCTGTCCTGCCCCGACCTGGCTATGACTGCCTATACCAACTCACTGTCAACCGCCCTTGACTCACTAGTGCCCTTAACCACACAAAACATCAGACCCCGACCACTCCAGCCCTGGCAGACTGATCACACCAAAACTCTCAAACGACACAGTCGTGCCCTGGAGCGACTATGGTGCAAAACCAGATCCCAACAATCCTTCACCTGCTATAAATCTACCTTCCGCACCTACACCTCCTCCCTCCACACTGCCAAACAAGCCTACTTCCTGACCCTCATTAAGACCCTCTCCTCCAATCCTCGCTGACTCTTCTCCACCTTTAACTCTCTGCTCTCTCCGCCCCCACCTCTACCCAGCACCTCACTCACCTCCCTCACCTCCCTTGAGATTGCCAATCACTTCAAAAACAAGATTGACACAAGTCGCAAGGACATCGCCGCTGCTCAAACTCCCTCCAAACCCATCCCTTCTCACACAGCTACCCCCTCATCACCCATCTCCCTCGGCCTCACCACTGCTCTGACCTCCACCCCACCTAACATTCCTCACACTGAAGCCCCCTCAACACTCCACATCTTTGACCTTACTACCATCGAGGAGGTAACCAAGGTCTTCTCTGATGCCCACCTCACCACCTGCCCCCTCGACCCTATCCCCTCACAACTCCTATGACCTCCCTCCCCCTCCATCCTACGCTCCCTCACCCATATCTTTAATCTTTCCCTCTCTTCCGGCGCATTTCCCTCCCCTCTGAACCACACGCACATCACTCCCATACTTAAAAAGCCTTCCCTGGACCCCAATGACCCGAACAACCTCAGACCCATCTCCCTGCTCCCATTCACATCCAAACTCCTCGAGCGCTTAGTCTACAATCGCCTAAGCTCTCACCTCAACGACAACAACCTCCTCGATCCCCTACAGTCCGGCTTCCGTCCCCTACGCTCCACCGAAACTGCCTTACTCAAACTCTCCAACGACCTTCTAACCGCTAAAGCTAATGGCCACTATTCAGTGCTCCTACTCCTTCGACCTCTCCACGGCCTTCGACACAGTCGACCACCCCCTCCTCCTCAAAAAACTACACTCCCTCGGCCTCAGAGATTCCGCTCTCTCCTGGCTCTCGTCCTACCTATCACAACACTCCTTCAGCGTTACCAATAATGCTACCACCTCCCCCTCACTCCCCCTCTCTGTTGGGGTCCCTCAAGGCTCCGTCCTCGGGCCCCTTCTCTTCTTCATCTACACCTCCTCCATTGGCCAGCTCATACACTCTCACGGCTTCAACTACCACCTCTATGCCGACGACACACAAATCTATCTCTCAACCCCTCGCCTCACCCCCTCAGTCTCCGCCCAAATCACAAACCTACTGAACGACATATCAGATTGGATGTCGCTCCACTTCCTTAAACTGAACCTATCCAAAACCGAGCTCCTAGTCTTCCCCCCAGCCCGCACACCACCCCCAATTGACTTCTCCATCACGTCCAACAATGCCACTATCAGGCCCGCCCCGCAGGCCAGAGTACTTGGTGTCATTCTGGACCCCAACCTATCCTTCCAGCCCCAAGTCCAATCACTAACAAACTCATGCAGACTCCACCTCCGCAACATCGCCAAAATCTGCACGTTCCTAACCCCAGAAACCACTAAACAACTCATCCACTCTCTCATCATATCACGACTCGACTACTGCAACTCCCTCCTCACTGGCCTGCCTCGCCACAGGCTATCCCCGCTTCAGTTGATCCTGAATAGGGCAGGCAGACTCATTCACCTTACCAACCGCTCTGTTTACGCCACCCCCTCTGCCAATCCCTCCACTGGCTTCCGATTGCACAACGGATCAAATTCAAAATCCTAACACTGATGTACAAAGCTGTCCACCATACTGCCCAAAATTACATCACCGACCTAATATCCAAGTACCACCCAACACGCACACTCTGCTCCTCACAAGACCTCCTTCTCTCTAGTTCCCTGGTCTCCTCCTCCCATGCACACCTCCAGGATTTCTCCAGGACGTCGCCCATCCTCTGGAACTCCCTACCCCAATCCATCAGACTATCACCTACTCTCCTCTCCTTTAGGTGCACCCTGAAAACCCACCTCTTCAGGGAAGCCTACCCCACCCCCTGCTAATTGCTGACCTCCTCTACTCCTCCTACCACCCCATCCCCCACAGCTATCTCCTCCTGTACCGCTATCTCCTCCCTCCTAGATTGTAAGCTCAAAGGAGCAGGGCCCTCGAACCCCTCGTGTATCACATTGTATTGTTATTGTACTGTCGCATGTTCTGTCTCCCTTTGTAATGTACAGCGCTGAGCGAACTGTTGGCGCTTTATAAATACTGCATAATAATAATAAAATAAAAATATCACATAAAAAATGACATGAATACAGTACAAAACAGTAACATGTAAAAAATACAAATACAACATAAAACTGTTGCATATGCCTTTTTCCACAAACATACAGTATCATATACATTGGACTTGACATTTCTGAGTTTAATTCAATGAAAATGGACCAGCATAGGAGGAGGAATAGCTGCTGGATTAACATTTGAAAACTTGTTAAAACAGAACATTACCCATAACGACTAGATAAGAAAATAATGTTCTTTAGCAAGCAACATACATTTGACATTAATAATTATGCTACCAAAATCAGTGTATGCTGTAAATTGCCTCTAGCATTGTTCTTATTTCTGCTTGCATGAGGCTGCCATTTTGTTGAAGCCCAGAGCCCCTGAGTAGCAGTAAATCTTTAGGCTGTCAGCAGATCAGCCTCTACATTTATGGTACAATGCAAAAAATCAGAGAGCAATTGAGCATGTGTAGAGCAAGGTGAGACACTGTGTTACTGGATTTTAAATAGTATAAGCACCTATTTTTCAATGATTTAAATAACCATACCTGCAAAAAGGGCCAGCATGAAGTGGTCTAGCAAGACTTAATTTTCTGACTAAAGTTCCACTTTAAACCGCTGACTGAGTAAATCAAGTTTCCTTTGTTGATAGTCTGTTGTATTTGTAAAAAAATCCTTTATACATGCCTTCATGCCCTTAATTTCTCCTTCAATGGCCTTTAACCAAACCTCTAACATTTCATGATATTCTATTTGAGCTCACTCTGCTGTTGGTCAAAAAAAAGGTGTTTTTGGTCAAAATTTTGGGTGCGACATATGGCACACCTACGCCATATGTTCATTAGTGGAATATTATATACCAAGTTGTCATTCAAATCTCCTTTGCTTGGTTATAAATTGACACCAGTTGTTTTGGAGCTTGATGCTGACAGCAAAATGTTGATAACCTTCCTACTCACATTAGGCTGGACTTCTGTAGAATGCATTAAGATGTCCTCAGTCATTTCAGATGGAGTTAAGCTTACATCGTGAACATCTGCTGTTTTCAAAAACAGTAGGAGGGTTCCTAGGTCATTATTGGTATCTGCATCATACCAGACACAAGCTAATTAGAATGATTACTATAGGATATACAATAACACTTCTACAGAGGGGTGTAACATGTCACAGGTTGTAAAGCAGGTGTACCCTTCCTTTTCTCCAAATTTGAAAACTCACCCAAGCCATGTATCATCATGCTGTGACATCTGGAGCAAAGATGCTTTATGTTCACCAATATGAAAAAGATGGAAAATCAGCATTGTATTCTGCAGGAGGGAGAGTGACCCCTGACAGTATACAATAGCACAGTTGGAGAGATCCCAGCAACAACAATATATATGTGGATGCAGGGATCTGCCATAACCTCTTCATTCAACCTGCTGGTTGAATGAATAAATACAGTAAATGTATAAAGCCTGATTTAGAGTAAGAGGAGGATAAGGGGGATAAGTATTTTACATTTTTTCTTTTTTTGGTGGTGGTGGGGGGGTTACACAAACATTTTCATTACAAATAACATGAATGAATAACATTTTACTATTGTGAAAAAAACTGTTTACATACCTTTTTATGTTGAGTAATGTATCAAAACCACAGTCTCTTCATGGATGAAGGACATCAACATTTCTTTATACTCCAATACATGAACATGCGTATGTAACCCCCACCAGTTTTTTTTTCCCGTAAGAAATTAAGGCGGAACTACACTGCATCTGAGCAACACAAACCAAAAATGCTGTCTAATTAATTTTTAATGTTCAAAGCAAACTCCCACATCCATTCAGCATGCATAGTTTTGTTGAGAAATCACGTTGAAAAACACTCTCTTATCATTTCTGGTAGTGTCCAACTTGAGTAAGGACAGATGATTCATGTAGCATTTACTTCCTGGAATCCATCTGCCCTTAGCTCATGCATGCAGGTAGGAGGGTGTGCTTAGCTGATAACCCCCCTCCCCCTCCCGAAGTCTCCTGGGGTGTATGATATGATTTTTCTAGGCATGGAAACCAGGAAATAACTGCAGAAATGTAAACAAAAAGTTTTAAACAAGTAAATATACAGTAATATACTTTCCTATCTATTTACTAATGCTAGCGGCATAAGGGTTAACAATAGCCAGTGTTGATTGAAAGAGTGAAGTTCTACTTTTTGATGATGAACAATCATTTATGTTATATATTTTAATTGTTTCTTAATGTAAAAATAAACTAAAATCAAGGGTTTAGATGGTCCCTAAAACTTGTGACCAACAACAAGTTGTACCCTCTCTGGCGCAGTAATTTTAAGGAAGACAATATGGGATTGATTTACTAAAAGCAAACAGACTGTAGACTTTGCAAGTACTGTTACACTCTGAAAGTGGTGTTGCTCCAGAGCTTAGTAAATGAGGGTTAAGTTTCAATTTAGAAAAAAGAAACAAAGACATGCAATGAAAATTACTAAATAAATATTTTGCACTGAACATGATGTAAATCAGCAGGGATCCACCCATTTACTAAACTCTGGAGGAACTGCACTTGCAATGTGTACAGTCTTTACTTCCCTTTAGTAAGTTAACAAACATGCTTTCTGATCATTATGAATTCTACTTGTCTGTCCAAGATTCAATACATAGAGAAAAGGATGAGTTAGCATTGATATGACAGAGAAGCTCCACAGGACAGGTTGTTGGGGTGATATCACCTGTGCAAAAATGAAGACCAGTTAAATGTATAAGATGTATGTTATATGTTTAAAAGATGAAGGAACATATATTTGACAGAAATGCAATCATTGTTTTAGTACCATTACACATATTCAAACAAACCTTTCATTGATATCCAATGTCATTTTCTTCTTTATGCTTCCCTTTATGGCTTGAGACCTATTTTTAACATGATACTCATTATGAGGTGCTACTACCACTGAATTTACGGCTTGTGTAATTCTCTCCAAGCTTGATCTGTTTTCAGCGTCTGAGTTCCCAGCAACTTCTCATATTCAGAGACCAGATTTTCTATTACAACCAATTTTTCAGCATATG
Organism: Staurois parvus; assembly: GCF_062004578.1. Taxonomy (NCBI): domain Eukaryota; kingdom Metazoa; phylum Chordata; class Amphibia; order Anura; family Ranidae; genus Staurois; species Staurois parvus. The sequence goes on along the minus strand of NW_028318039.1, from coordinate 12,354,524 downwards.
TAAACTTCATGTTTTGTGTTGCGGACCATCTGAGCATTTTCTCTTCTTGGTAGGGGGAATGGATCTTCTTTTTGCACTGCTCTCACTAAAAGTTTCCTGCTGTCTTTTTATTTTACTTAGTGGAGGTGTTTTCTTGTGGCCTGCACTGCTGTCATTTGACCGCTGATCAACACAGGGCACATATATTTTGTATTTTGCCTCATCAACTATTTCTGTACTTCTATCCACATAATTAATTTGAGTAGGGCTTGAATGTTATCTTCTGTTTTCACTACTGGTCTTTTACGAATCTCCATCTTCATCACTTTCCAACATGGTGGAAATTTGGGAAATACATATCTGTCCACAAATTTTGATGACATGCTTAACATGCTCATTTTTATTTTAACACTTTCAGAGATTTCTACCAGCCTTGTTTTTGTTTTTTTCTAGATGAACCAAAGTTTTCCAGGGACCTTCTGAGTCCTGGATTTGTGGCTTCTATGACAGCTTTGTCTTTGGGGCACCCTAAACAAACAAACAAACAAACAAACAAACAAAAAAAGCTTCTGTTGAGCAGGCTTTATTTCAGGTTAAGTTTGAGATTAAAAACCTACAGTATATCTATTGTTTACCATACTTTTGGCTTGTTTGATAAATTATTTTTTTCAGAGGGTGCTTTTTTGAATGTATTCTTAAACTGCAATTGAATAACAAAATTGTGCATGGTTAGGCTGCCAAAATGTGCAATATGTTTATTTTTTTCAGAATTAAATACCTCCAAAATAATACATTTTTCGTGTTCAAACAATTTTATTTTTTAACATGGAACAGTATAAAATAATAAGCAAAAGTATGGGTCATTGAAGGTGTACATTAATTGCACAGTAAGAAACCCAAAAATACAAAGTCAGGCATCACTAATAAAGAGGACTATCAAATGGCAGTTAAGGCCTAACAAAATGGGGGAGGGGGGAAAGGATAGGAAGGGGCATACGGCTGCACAGTAGGGGGAGAAGGGGGAAACCCGCAGTATGGTTAAGGAATGGTATCATCAAACAAAAGATGCAGATTACGGATTGAGAAGGGAGTCATCAAAATTGGATGGGAGGAAATGCTCTACCCAGGGATTCCAAATCTTCTTGAACTTAGGGATGGAATCTAGGATAGTGGCTTCTATTTTTGCGTGAATCATTGCCTGAGTGACCCTATTCGAAACTGCAGTCATACTCAACGAGGGAGATTTCCATGATTTAGCGATAACCTGCTTAAAATAATACATTTTTACATTTACATTCTGAATTCACAGTTCTGATTTGACTTTTTTCTTTGCCTTTTCACTTATTAATAGTTTGGAGACCCAATAATGAATGAAAGTTAAAAGATTATTTAAACATGACAAATGTTTTCAAAACAACAAAATACACATATTTAATTCTACATGAGTGAGCAATTAAAGTGACATAATTTAGGATCTGAAGGAATCAATCATGACTTACCTCTGTAATGTTCATTTTCATTCATAGAATTTTATTTTATTTTCACATTAACTAAACCCAAATGTAATACATAAGCATGTACATACAGTAATCATGTATGCTGTTGATGACAACTCTGTATGAAAACTGGATGATTTCAGCTGAAAACAATATTGGTTATTGGTTAGATTAATTTAGTTTTTGGTTAGCCCTTAAAATATATTCTGTGCACCTTATTAGAAGAGTCAAACTTAAATAAATCACATACAAATTCCCCTATCAATTATTCCAATGACAGCTATGATGAAAATAAAACCATCATATACTGGGAAAAAAAATCCCTGCCATCAGAGTGCCCCCATAACATCAGGATGGGACCTTTAAAAATAAAAATCGCTCTAATCACTTCACCTCCTTCTATAGGATAGCTGTGCCCCTAACATTTTTGGATAGTCTCTCTGCTATCAGGGTGCCCCTTTACATTGACCCCATTCAGTTCCCCAATTTATGGATACTTTCATCAGCATTGCATTCTTTCACCCCCCTTTCATTCACTTCTTTGCTGTTGCACAATGTTTTTTTAGCCACATTCTAGCCACAACTTGAAAATGTTCATCCCTCTTTCTCTATTTGTTTGTAGTACAGAAACTTACACCTAAATGTTTGCAGAACTGCTAGCTGGATGGCTTCTTCTATTAAATTATTAAACAACCGCACAGAAAACATGTCAGTTCATGTTTCACTATTCCAAGCAAATGGGGAAAAAGGGCTGAAGATTTCCAAAGGAGCTTTTAGTGTGAATAAGCATTAGCCATGTGTACCATAAACATAGAAGAACATTGGACAACAGCCAAGACAAATGTGGGTGTAAATAAAGATAAATACTGCATTAAAATTTGTTCCAAAAGTGTAAAGAAGCACTAGCCATAAGTGTTGAAGAACATTTACGGCTGCAAAGACAAATGCAGGTGTAGATATGAAGAAATATTGCATGGCCATATGTCCTACATGCAGGGCCGCTGATAAGGGGGTACCACCGGGCCTCCTGTAGGGGGCCCCAAACCTGTCACTTAATAGGGGGGCCCGGCCAGCCAGCAGCTTCAAGCTGTCATTCTCCCACTGCTCTGTTCCAGCCTCTCCAGCTTTTTGTTAGCTCTCCTACTTACTGCAATATACTGTATCAAGCCCTCTTCACTCCCATAACCTCAGTCTACTTCTGGGAAACTTCACCTTTGTTCCTTCCTGGTAAGTGTCATTCATCTATACCGGGATCATTTCACTTCTGCTTCACCCCCCCCCCCCCATGTACACCTATCTCTCTGCCAATACAATCCTGCAGTAAGTCAGATGCTCCTTCACCAATCCTCCTACCTTTTATCTCTCTCCTGTTTTTTTAATTCTGCCCTCTGCTTCCCCCTCATAAATCACTGCAGCCTTCCATCTCAGCTCTGAGCCTTCACAGACTTACACCCATGTGTGCTGACACCCTTTCCATCCCAGCTTACTTTTATCTAACACAACAGTCCTGTCAGAATTCTGCACCTAGCACATGCAGCCTTTCACTCTGCTATTCATTAACTCATACAATTAGGGCTCAATCACACAAGTGCGGTGACTGGCATTTTCCCACAAAATGCCAGTCATTATTAGGGCAGCTAGAACAGAACTGTTTTCTATGTGCCTTGTTTACACTGAAATGCAGCCTGGAGGTACTGTGCAGTAAGCTGCAATAAAATGCAGTCATGATACATTTTATCACAATGCATTGGATGGCACCAACATAGCTGCCAATCAGTCCTTCTCAAACATACAGTGACATAGCAGTGATATAGCAGCCTTTTTGTTTCCTTCCAGTGACCCTACAGCGCATGTCACGAACATTGCATATATTACAAACATGATGTCATTATTAGCAGTTTTCCATCTTCCCCCTTGGCACTGGATGACCTTGTCCTGACACTGCACAGATGGACCACCTTCAGAAACGTCTCAGGAAAGGTACAGTACATTATGAACACACACACGTTTCCCTGTGCCCTACCTGTTACCATGTTGAATTATACAGCAACGAGCAGCCAAATGTTATCATCATCATTATCATCATGGTGATAGTCACACAGTACAGGTGCTTTGATCCACAGCACTTGTACTGTGCGATTATCATGATGATAATGATCATGATCAGGGGTGGATTGACAACTCATGGGGCCCCCAGGGCAATAGGGGATCATGGGGCCCCTGTATCCTTGCCCAAACTCAAAAAAGCCTATGAAAAAGGTACCAGGGGCATCTCATGGGGCCCCCTACTGACCCCACGCCCTCAGGCAGTGCCCGAGTTTCCAAATGGTCAGTCCACCCCTGATCATGATCATTGCAGGTCAGTGAAATGCATGTTTAGGCTCCTATCACATGGAGCCGATTCTGCTTTGCTCAGTGGGGGATATGTCCACTGATCACCCCCTGAGCAGAGCAAAGTGGGCAGATGATAAGTTTGTGTCTCTGCTCTATGGGTGGTTGGGTGCAAATGGACACCTCTATCTGATTACACCTGACTGCCCTCTGATTCTATCCACCTATATGGAGAAGTTCAGGTCCCCTTCCACTTCTTTTAGCAGACCGAATCAGATTGGAGGTAAGCGGGTGTAAACAGGCACAAGTCCGTCAACACCTGCCTCTCCATAATGGTGAATAGAGGGTCCAATTAAAACAGTGCTGTGTTTACCTGGCCAGCACCAACCAGGAAAGCAGCCAATAAAACTGATCTGTGTTTTATCAGTTGCCTTAGAGGGCAGGGGAGGGAACAGTGGTCTAATAGATCCCTAATCTCTTCATAAAGAGGACCTGTCTGTGCCACAGTTGTCACAAGGGATGTTATTCATCCCCTGTGATAGCAATAAAGTTGAACAAAAAAGCAAAAAAAATGCAAAAATTCGAGCACCACACCTCCTGGTAAATTTGTGACCTGTAAAGGTTTTTAAAGCTTTACCTGTGGAACATTTTAGGTACTGTAGTTTGTCACAGTTTAACAGGTGTGCACAGTTTTTAATCTTGCCATGTTTGGTATTTATTTACTCAGTGCAACATCATACCATAAAATGGTATAGGGATGGTGGTCATTCATCCCAGACCTATCCCAGTGCCAATTCAAACAACAGTTTCTGTGGACCTTGCTGGATTTTTTTTTCATACTGCTTTATTCATTCATTAATGGTTGATATTAAATGTGGATACTAAAGAGGTCTGTTCTCATCAGAAAACACTATTCTTTTGAATAATCATATTTTCTGTTTAAAGATAAATATTAATAGTTACTGTACATAGTTAGTCTGGCTGAAAAAAGACAAAAGTCCATCCAACTCAACCATTAAAAAAAAAAAAAAAAAAGTTATAATCCTATACCCAGAGTTGATTCAGAGGAAGGCAAAAAAACTCAGCAAAGCATGATCCAATTTGCTCCTGCAGGGGAAAAATTTCCTTCCTGATCCCCTGAAAGGCTCATGGACATTTCCTGGATCAACCTTACCTATAAATAGCAACCAATTATATTCCGTGTATCCAAGAAAGAATCCAGGCCTTTTTTAAAGCAATCCACTGAGCTGGCCAGAACCACATCTACATTTTCACAGCTCTTACTGTGAAGAAACCTTTCTTGTCCTCTGTGATGACCTCAGGGTGAATAACTCTACACTGATTTCACTATATGAACCACTGATGTATTTATACGTTTATCATATTCCCCCTTAACCACTGGCCTACCAGACACTTTTACCCCCTTTGTGCCCAGGCCAATTTTCAGCTTTCAGCACTGTCGCACTTTGAATTACAATTGCGCAGTCATGCAACACTGTACCCATATGAAATTTTTATAATTTTTTTTTTCACACAAATAGAGCTTTCGTTTGGTTGTATTTACTCGGCGCTGGGTGTTTCATTTTTTGCGCTATAAACAAAAAAAAGAGAAAACAATTTGAAAAAAAAAGTTTTTCTTTGTTTCTATTTTAAAATTTTGCAAACAGGTAATTTTTCTCCTTCACTGATGTGCGTTGATGAGGCTGCACTGATAGGCGGCACTGATGGGCACTGATAGGCGGCACTGATGAGGTGGCATGGATAGGCGGCACTGATGGGCAGCACTGATGGGCACTGATAGGTGGCACTGATAGACGGCACTGTTGAGCTGGTACTGATGATGGGCACTGACTGGCGGCACTGCTGGGCACTTACTGGTGGCACTGACTGGCGGCACTGCTGGGCACTGAATGGCGGTAATGCTGGGCACTGATGAGTGGCACCGCTGGGCGGCACTGATGGGCAATGGTGGGTGGTACTGGTGGGCACTGATGGGCACAGGTGGGTGGCACTGATGGGCACAAGTGGGTGGCACTGATGGGCACAAGTGGGTGGCACTGATGGGCACAGATCATCAGGGCACTGATCATCAGTGCCCTGAAGATCGATGCCGATCCCTCCTTTGACAACTGCTGGTTCCTGGTAGTACTTTCCTCACGCTGTGACAGCATGTGGAAAGTGCAGCCGATAACCAGCAATTTTTTTGACGATGATCAGTGGGTCATTGGACACGGCTGATCACAAGGTAAACGGCCGCTGTGATTGGCCTTTTACCATATCATGTGATCAGCTGTGTCCGTAGGACACAGCGATCATGGAGATCGCCTGGGGCGTGCTCTCGGAGGAGTGCAGGAGAGCACTTTCTGGGAGGACGTTATATGACATCCACCCAGAACTGGCCGGCCGCAGTGCAGCCGTCATTCGGCTATCTGTAGTCGGCAAGAGGTTAATCTCCTCTTCTCAAGAGAGAATAAATTCAGTTCCTCTAATGTTTCCTCATAGCTGAGCTCCTCTGTGCCTCTTATCAGTTTGGTTGCCCTTCTCTGTACTTTCTCCAGTTCCTCAATGTTCTTTTTGTGAATTGGTGCCCAAAATTGAACTGCATATTCCAGATGAGGTGTTACTAATGATTTGTACAGGGGTAATATGATATCTCTCTCTGGAGGCTATACCTCTTTTAACACAAGAGAGGATTTTGCTCGCTTTAGAAACCGCAGCTTGGCATTGCATGCCATTATTAAGCTTGTGATCTACCAGAACTCCCAGATCCTTCTCCACCATTGATTACTCCATTTGTACCCCCCCACCCCCGTATGTATGATGCATGCATATTCTTAGCCCCCAAGTGCATAACCTTACATTTATCAACATTAAACCTCATTTGCCACATAGTTGCCCAATTAAACAGTGCATTGAGGTCAGCTTGTTAGTTGGAGACATCCTGTAAGGACATTATTCCACTGCACAGCTTGGTGTCATCTGCAAAGACTGAAATGGGATTTTTAATCCCAGACCCTATATTGTTTATAAAATATTAAAAAGCAAGGGTCCCAACACTGAACCTTGGGGTACACCACTGATGACCCCAGACCATTCAGAGTATGAATCATTAACCACTACTCTCTGAATATGGTCATTTAGCCAGTTTTATATCCATTTACATACAGATTTTTCCAAGCCTGTAGACTTTACCTTACACATTAGCCATGTGTGGGGACCTGTGTCAAGCGCTGTTGCAAAATCCAAGTATACCACGTCCACCGTCACCCCTCTGTCCAAAGTTTTGCTCACCTCCTCATAAAAAGAAATCAGATTTGTTTGACAACATCTGTCTTTCATGAATCCATGCTGTCTGTTGCTTAAAATATTTTTTTCCAGCAAGAACTCATCTATGTGGTATTTTATTAAACTCTCCAGTATCTTCCCAACTATAGAAATTAAACTAACAGGTCTATAAATACTTGGTAAAGATTTTGACCCCCTTCTTAAATATTGGCACCACATTGGCCTTACGCCAATCCAGTGGATACTATGCCAGTTATTAAAGAGTCCCTAAAAATTAGAAACAATGGCTTTGGAATTATAGTGCTCAATTCTTTAAGGACCTGTGGGTGTATTCCATCCGTCCAGGTGCTTTATTCACCTTTATTCTGTCTAAATATGTTTGGATCATATAAATTGTGAGTCAATTCTTTGAAGACAAAGCTGCATTTTTTAGGTGGGTGTGTTGGGGGTTAGAGGCGGGGTTGGGGGCCCCATCAGGTAGGCTGTATGGGACCCCATTATTTCTAAGAGTGGCTCTGCCTACACGATCCAGGACACTGAGCTTTTGCTCCAGACTCTTCAACATCACTCCTTCTGCAAGGTCCTCAGAAGTGTCCACGGTAAAGAAATAATGCCCACTGGATATGACATAACTACCGAATGGTTTCATGAGATAAATACCACACTTTCCACAGGAATATAGCATGCTTTATGTTATAAATGATTTTTCATGAATTGCAAAAACTTTTTTTAAAAAGCTCTGTGCAATCGGAAGTGATTAACCACTTGCCCTCTAGAGCATTTACCCCCCTTAATGACCAGGCCTCTTTTTGCTACTCGGTGCTGCACTAATTCAACTGATAATTGCGTGGTCATGCAATGCTGTACCCAAACGAAATTTACGTCCTTTTTTTCACAGACATAGAGCTTTCTTTTTGGTGGTATTTGATCACCTGTGCACTTTTTATTTTTCACGCTATAAACAAAAAAAGACCAAAAATTTTTAAGGAAAACAATATTTTTAAATTTCATCTATAAAAAAATATATAGTAAACTCAAAGTTCGTTATAAATTTAAGCCAAAATGTATTCTGCTACATGTTTTTGGTAAAAAAAATCCCAATAAGTGTATATTGATTGCTTTGTGTGAAAGTTATAGCGTCTACAAACTATGGTATAGATACTGCAATTTACGCCATTTTTTTTGCTATACAGCGCTGCACTAGTTTAACGGACAATTGCGTGGTCACGCAATACGGTACAAAAATGAAATTTATATCCTTTTTTTCACACAAATAGAGCTTTCTTTTGGTGGTATTTGATCACCTGTGCGTTTTAAATTTTTTTGCGCTATATAAAAAAGAAGGTTGACAATTTTATGAAAAAAAAACAATATTTTGGACTTTTTGCTATAAAACATGTCCAGTAAAAAAATTTAAAAATCAAATTTTGTCATAAATTTCAACCAAAATGCATTCTGCGACATGTCTTTGCTAAAAAAAAAACCAATACGTGTAAATTAATTGGTTTACGTGAAAGTTATAGCATTTACAAATGGCGGGAAAGATACTCGGATTTTTAATTTTTTTTATACTAATAATGGCGGCAATCAGTGACTTATGGCGGCGATCAGTGACTTATGGCGGCGATCAGCGACTTATGGCAGAACTGCGGGACTGACACTGGGAGGGAACTGACTTGGGGTCACTGACATTCTCAGTGACACCAATACAGTGATCAGTGCAAAAAAAAAAAAAAAAACACTGACACTGTACTAATGGCACTGGGGAGGAAGGGGTTAACTTTTTTATTCACGAAAGGGTTAACTGTGTGAGGGGAGTGTTTTACTAGGGGGCAGGGGTGTGGACTGCACAGGGAAATGCTGATCAGGAGAGATAAACTCTTCTCTCTCGATCAGCCTGTCAGGAGCTGTCAGGGAACTGACAGAGAGCAGAGCTACTGCAGCCCTGCTCTCTGTCAGTGATTGCCGCTAATCGGCGGGACACAGCCGGTAACGAACAGCTGTGCCCCTGCGACTGACACCCGGCCGGCATCGGCGGGACAGGTAGGGCGGTGGCGCGCCTCGTGCGCGCCCCCCATCTGTTTTGCAAAAGCGCGTTTTAAAATGTGCTTTTGCCCAGCTGTGCCGCATTGCCACTATTTCTACAGTGGCTGGGTGGCATGTGGTTAATATAATTTACTGAATTGAGCACATTGTTATTATTATACAGGATTTATATAGCACCAACAGTTTGGACAGCTCTTAACAAAATAAGGGCCAACAGAATGCTTACAATATAACTTATTATAAAAAGGTTAGGAGGGCCCTGCTCATGAGAGCTTGCAATCTAAAATTGATTTGATGGATTACTTGATTGATAACTTTAATATTGTCTTATGAGAATGAGAGGAAATGAATGATGGTTAATGTGGATGAACATATTTTGTTGACAGTACAAATAGTTTTATTCGAAAGGTATGGCTTATGCCAATTCTAACTTAAGTACAGTTTTAACAGTAATAAAAGTTATTTTTATTACATTGAGAAGGTGAAATAGCAGGAAATATTATTTACTAAGAAGGCCCAGCGATTAGCTTCAAAAGACTGTATAAAGGGAACATTCTTTTAGTGAGGAGAGTGGGGAAGGGGTCAATTTTTATTGTGGTCTGTTTCTCTATTTGTCCTGGAGGGCATTATTATTACTGAGGCAGTAAATAAGGGGAAATCCTAATTTTTTGCGCTGTCACCACAACAAGGAGTGAGAGAAAATCATCCAATGAGACAAATGTTCAGGTGACAACAGTAATAATGTGGATCAATTAAGGAAATTAATTCTACTGCCATTGATTTTAACACCAATGAATTTGTTTTCCTTTAACATTGTAAGAATAGTTTGCATTAAGCCATACATTAGTAATAAAAATAGTATCACAAACATACATTGACTGCCAGTCATATTTTAAGTCGTTTGACAGCTCTTAGAGCAGTGGGCACAACTGATTAGGAACACACAAGCAAATACTATGGCCAAGAGCAGAAAAAGTAATATCAGTCAGATAGGATAATATAATTCCTTGTAGCAGATTTGAATACATAAAGTAGGAAAAAAATCATGGATAATATTAGCTAACCTGGTTAGCAGGTTAGGAAAACCATAAATGCATGTCTCAGCAATCTGCCATAAAGAAGTTTCCCTCAGAAATTTATATTTCCTAATTAGTGCTTGGTTTGAACAGAAACACAAAGGAGGTGATTTACTAAAACTGGAGAGTGCAAAATCTGGTGTAGCTGTGTATGGTAACCAATCAGATCCTAACTTCAGCTTGTTCAATTAAGCTTTGACTAAACAAAACTGGAAGCTTATTGATTTCAGCTGTACCAGGTATTGTACTTTCCAGTTTTAGTAAATCAACCCCAAAGTAAGCAAAAAGACATGTAAGTGAGCTGCCACTGAAATAGCTTGAGCAGGCACAGACTGATAGCACAGTTAGAAATACCTGAAGATAGAAGCACAAGTGATGTGATAAACTCCAGCCAGACTTCTTACAAACACAGATTCTGAGTTTGCATATGACGTATACAATTTAAGGGGAAAATATTGATTGATTTTGAATGACCTCATTCAATGGCCACTGTTGGCCTTTGAACTGCTTCTCTTCCCTGTACAAGTCAATGTTAACACTGCCAGAGCCCTACAAAATAATCTCCAGCAGGCCACTGGTGTGAATGTCTCTGACCAAGCAATCAGAAACGAACTTGATGAGGGTAGCCTGAGGGCCCAACATGCTCTAGTGGGCCCTGTGCTCACTGACCTGCACCAAAGAGCTTGATTGGCATTTGCACTGAACACCAGATTTGGCAGGTCCGCCACTGGTGCCCTGTGTTTTTTCACACATGAGAGCAGGTTCACCCTGAGCACATGTGACAGATGTGAAAGGGTCTGGAAAAGCTGTGGAGAACGTTTGGGTGGTGGTTCAGTGATGGTTTGGGGAGGCATATCCATGAAGGGTCGCACAGACCTCTACAGGCTAGACAATGGCACCCTGACTGCCATTAGGTATCGGGATGAAATCCTTGGACCCGTTGTAAAACCCTACACTGGTGCAGTAGGTCCTGGGTTCCTCCTGGTGCATGACAATACCCGGTCCCATGAGTCGAGAGTATGCAGGCAGTTCCTGGAAGATGAAGAAATTTATACCATTGAATGGCCCCCAAGCTCTCCTGACCTAAATCCAATAGAACACCTCTGGGATATCATGTTTCGGACCATCCAACGTTGCCAGACTGCACCTCAGACTGTCCAGGAGTTCAGTGATGCCCTGGTTCAGGTCTGGAAGGAAATACCCTAGGACACCATCCGTCATCTCATTAGGAGCATGCCCTGACGTCAGGTATGCACACAAACACATAAGAGCAGTACAAACTACTGAGTAGCAATTTGAGTTGCTGCAATGAAATTTCAGCAAAATGGACTAACCTGCTGCATCATTTTTTTCACTTTGATTTTTCGGGTATCTTTGAATTCAGTCCTCTGTAGGTTGATAATTTTCATTTCCATCAAGTGATGGGGCATCCTTACATTCCTAACACATTACCCAGTCCATATTAGTATAGACATCTAAAATGATATTTTTCCCCATTGAGATAATTTTTTTGTGAAAATAAAATAAAAACCGGGACACTCTTGGTTAGAGGCACATAAGGAGTCAAAAACCAGAAGAAAAGAAGGGGGGGGTTTACAAAAATAGAATTACATATTAATGATAATGACCCCAATAATAAATATCGCCGACACACATAGAATTGACCATGTGGTGTCCTCAGGACCCAAATTATACATATAAGAAGAAGAAAGGAGAACCCATGGTGAAGAGCCCCTAGGTTAAGCAGGTCCAAAAAGGACAAACAGCGGCTTAATGAAAAATTACAAAACATTTATCGCAGTATAATACGTGGATAAATTACAATTATAGGACAAAACAATAAAAAAGAAGAAAACCTCACCATCAGCAAAAGAGACAGGTAGAGAAGGGAATGACGTGGTCGTCCGGGATGACGCTGTGCGCAAGATAGTCCCAACACCTGACTGGATAATGATAGGCCTGTGAGGAGGTGGTTTGCATGTACTGAGAGAAAATTAAAGAAGACCATGAAAAACTATGTAAGAAATACTAAAGGACACATGATAAATGAAATATATTATAGCTATATCCCTTGTACCTAAAAAGCAGAAAATTAAAAATAAATTGACATGATAATGGATGGGAACAGCAAAGAAAAATTATTGATAAATAAGTATATCCATAATGAATAATGAATGAAAAAGATTCTCAACAGAGCCGTGAAGATGATAACAATGCGGGCCTGAATGGTATTCCTTGTCCAGATAGATGGATGGACCTAATCCTGAATGTATAACATACAGTAAGAACCAGGCAGGGTATGCACCTTGATAGGAGAATCCAAACAGGGAATGCAATTTGAATATAATATTCCACATGTAACAATAGTGGCAATGTAGGTGATAACATTTTCACCATTTGGATTGCACACATGGCCATTTTGGAGCAACCAGGCAATATCAGAACGCACATGATGATAATAAATTCAGCAATCATTAAATCATTAGATGGAAGCACTGATCTCAATATCTTAAGCTCTTATGCATGTTAAAAGTGACCCTCCTACAGTCGTATCATCAATAGATTAGGTTGACAATGACCTACTAATAATCCAACAAATATGTTGATGTATATACGTATGGGGAAGCAATTTCAAACCTGCCACCTGCCGAACATGGATCCAGGATAAGATAGATCCTTCAGTACCCTGTAGGGATATGCATGGATCCTCAAAAATCCGCAGGGTTTGTCAGCAGTGTAGCCCAGGTAGGCATCCACAGGTAGTTGATGTGAGTGCAAAGCACATAGTACTGTAGGCCAGGTTGTAGATGCAGCAATTAAGCAGAGTGCAGAGCGACTGGATAGTGGAGGTTTTTTCAGAGCATGCAGCAGAGCGACTGGTCATGGCTACATAGTAAGTAGCATAGGAGATCAGGCATTGTGCAGAGGATAAGCGCAGGGAAGTTCGTGCAACATTGACAGTGCCGATCCTTCGGGACTGCGCATGTGCCGGTGTCACCCGGAAGTGACGTAACACGTTTCACCCACCGAGTCACGTGGGCTTCTTCAGATGAAGGGCAGCCATGTATTTGGAGTCCTTTATATTGAAGGAAAGCCTCGTTTCCACCAACGAGTATGCTCAATCAGAAAATCAATCATAGGCTGACAGAAAAAAGGGACCATTATCATTCCAAGGAAACTTTGCACAAAGGGATTTAAAATATAATTTAAGAAGGTGAGACATCCATATGGTCCTATATACCCAACACATTAACAAATATAGACATGTATATACGACCATATAGTAATGTATATTATTGTACATAGGGAAGATGGGGACAGTGGGAACATCATAAATAAATCAATTATCCCCCCCCAAAAAAAAACACAACCAAAAAATCCAGAGTATAATTAAATAGTAACAGAATGTACCAAAACTAAGGCTAAACTAGGGATCCAAAAACACCTGTAGGCTAAACTCAATGTTGAGGCCAGCAGGTGCCATAGATCCCAACTTAACGATCCACTCCTTTTCTTTGCGAAGCAAAATAGTATCGAAGTCACCCCGCCTAGGGGGGAGTTTTAAGACATACATGACTTTAACACGCAGAGCATTTGGGGAAGATTGATGCTTCTGTGCAAAGTGCTCTGCTACTGGGGTACGTCATGGTTATTAGAAATGCTGCTAATGTTTTCGCCTATACGAACTCTTAATGAGCGTTTCGTTTTTCCTACATATATTTTTTTGCAAGGACATGACAACATGTAAATTACTCATGTCGTAGCACAATTGGCAAAATGTTTAATGCAAAACGATTTAGCACCAAGAGCATCCCAGAATGTATCCGTGTGGTCCACAAACTTGCAAATAGAGCAGTGGCCGCAGGGATACATTCCCTTAAGGGGAGGCAATGAGGTAAGCCAGCTCCTGGGAGTGGTATGCACGAACTCAGAATGCACAAGGTTGTTCCGTAAATTTGTGGCCCGCTTGGCCACCATGATGGGCCGAGATCCAACTATGGAGGACAGTTCTGGTGTTTGAGTGAGTATGTGCCAGTGCTTGGTGAGCAGTGTATATTGCAGTTGACTCTCTACTCTCGATGCCCTAATACAGGAGGTCTTAGACATGATCAGCATACTTAGGGATGTACTTTATGACATAGTATCCTTACTTAGAACTGATCATCCTTAGCCGCCTGATTTTTATACAAGTAGTTTTCCAGACATTATTACAAATCTGCTTGATTGCAGGGGAAAAATAGGTGTTTTTGCTCACTATAGCAATGTTTTCAGTAAAATATAATAATTTTATTATATTATTATATGTTCTGTAACACTACATGCAATACAGTGGTAATTCTCATTAAATATAGCAAAAACATATTTGTTAGATTCATTTAATGCAGTAACCACAAATGTATTCCTAATTATTATCCTAAGAGCAAACATCCAAGGGACGTTATAGAAACAGATATTGCTTATTTCTTTTAGAAATAAAATCTATAGTATAATATTTATGAATTTACTGGTATACTCTGTACTCTGAACATACTAGTGTACTTTTTGAGGTTTTAATGGGTTTTTAGTGTTTTAATTTACATTACTTATTTTTGTATTTGCATGTTTGTCTGTTCAGTTAAGTTAAAAGAATGTTTACATACCCAAATATGTTTGTGTTATTAGCAGGAAGAATGAATGCTTGCCTATGGGATATCATTTATGCTGTTCATATTCATATCATAAGATGCTGTAATTGGTTTTGTAGCCATATTTGTGGTTTTAAAATCCATTTGATCTCATTCTTCATTTTGAAAGATGCTAATAAAGCTTTTTTGATGATAAGTTGAAGGGATTTATTGCAAGATGTAAGAAGTTGCAGCTTTTGCATTTATTACATCTTAAAGGAACTGCTGACAACAGAAAATGTACAGCATGTTCTTTTAGAGAACAATTGCTTTCTCTGTGTATTATCTTTTAAATACATTTTGGTAGCCTTGGATAGATTTTAAGCTTATATACTTATGTACTCTTTCTCCTCACATAAATGAAATTGAATGTAATTCTGTATATACCATTACACATAACGTCTGGTACAGTGTAGGTATTTATGACATCATCAATACAACTCAATAATTAATGATCTTTGCATGAGAATTGTCATTTTCTAATCTGACCATGTATGTCGTCAAAAACTCCCTGAAATGTGAAATTCCAGTTATGGTGCCAGTATCTTATTAGGCTATATAAGTTTCAGATCTGTGAATGACTTGGCCATCAGAGCACAAACTTGGTTAGGTTTTAATTAGTTGGATTATATTTAAGGTGTCCATGCATCTGCTAATTCTTGGCAGAGACAAGCTGTTTGAGACCTAGTTTGTCATTAGAAAATTTCATAAACAACCCATGACTTTCCTGCATGATTGTTACCTCTCAGCTTCTCAGATGGAATTTGGAAACTCTTGCTTCACTATAACTGTAATTGAATGATCATTAAAACAAACCTGTTGTTAAACAAAAAGACAAAGTAACCTGTCCTCACTCTGCATTAAGCCCCCACCAGTGTCTTACTTTTTGCACTGCATTTTCTGTCATCCTTGGGTCAACATTCCAGTACATTCAGGTATGAAAGAAAATACATTTCTCTTTCCTTCACCTAGTTTGGGGACTGAGCATTCAAATCCCCACATACCAGTTCTCTCATTTGGGAGATGAGTTGGAACACTTACCGTCGAGGCTACAATAGTTAGTAATTTCTGCCCACATTTTAGAGAATCATTGGGAACTGGAACAGGTATGAATTAGTGTTACAAGTTAGGCAGTGAAGGTAGCTTAGTCCAAGGTGAAGATGTGTTTTGGTTTTAGATTTTATCACTAGTTTGCCAGAGATCAAGCCTTAGTTGAGCTGACTAAAATGATGAGCCTAATTAGGATTTTTTTCTTTGACAAAAGTTTTGCCATTTAGCAAAATGCATTGATGTAGAATTGAAGGCAAAATTAAGGTAGTTTTAACTGATGCATATGGCTCCTAAGGGTTACATTTCTTACTACTCTCCTAGACCTGTTTTTGTGCCAGGAAACATTTAATTCAACAATAAATCAAGCCCTAACTTTAATCCTAACTCTAGCCTTAATCCCAATACCATCCCTAAAGCTACCCTAGAACTATCCCTAACCCTTTGCTGAGGGTATTACTATTGATGTTGCTAAGCACTCAGCTTTAAAGAGAAATTGTTATCAGTGCTGTATTTTAAAAAAGGAGGATTGTTTTAGGAAAAAATTTGAAGGCGAAAGCATTAATTTTGCTACTTAATCAAGTTTTTCCATATGTAAACCCTAAACCCGAATCCATTCATGTATTTTAATTAATTTGAAAAATAAAAACCAAAAATGGACTAATCATACTGTAGGTTCCATAATATGCATTCTGCTATTCAAATATCCTGTTATGATTAAAAGGTAATAATTTGCTTCAAAAAAGGAATATTAAATATAACCTACATGCATATGTTAACTTAAAGCTATGTGAAGGACATGTTAAAAGTACAAGTAGGTTTAAAATAGCTCTCCTGAAGAAAATGATGTCACAGAAGAGTTCTTTGGTGATCGCTGGTGGTTTCATGCAATCTAAACAATGACTATACCGTATACAAGGGGAGTTTAATGCAAATATATATATATATCTATATATATACACACAATATATTGCCAAAAGTATTGGGACGCCTGCCTTTACACTTTAATGGTATCCCAGGCTTAGGCCATAGGGTTCAATATTGAGTTGCCCCTAGCTTTGCAGCTATAACAGCTTCAACACTTCTGGGAAGGCTGTCAACAAGGTTTAGGAGTGTGTCTATGGGAATGTTTGACCATTCTTCCAGAAGTGCATTGTGAGGTCAGGCAATGATGTCGGACAAGAAGGTCTGGCTCACAGTCTCCGCTCTAATTCATCCCAAAGGTGTTCTATTGGGTTGTGCGGGCCAGTCAAGTTCCTCCACCCCAAACTCGCTCATCCATGTCTTCATGGACCTTACTTTGTGCACTGGTGTGCAGTCATGTTGGAACAGGAAGGGACCATCCCAAACTGTGCCCACAATGTTGGGAGCATGAAATTATCCAAAATGTTTTGGTATGCTGATACCTTAAGAGTTCCCCTCACTGGAATAAAGAGGCCAAGCCCAACTCCTCAGAAGCAACCCCACATCATAATCCCACCTCCACCAAAATTTACACTTGGCACAATGCAGTCAGGCAAGTACTTTTCTCCTGCCAACAGCAAAACCCAGACACATCCATCAGGTTGCCAGACAGAGAAATGTGACTCATCCCTCCAAAGAACACATCTCCACTGCTCTAGAGTCCAGTGGCAGCATGCTTTACACCACTGCATCCGACACTTTGCATTGCACTTGGTGATGTAAGGCTTGGATGTCGCTGCTTGGCTATGAAAACCAGTTCCATGAAGCTCTCTATGCACTGTTGTTGTGCTAATCTATAGGTCACACAAAGTATGGAGGACTTTAGCTATTGACTCTGCAGACAGATGGTGACTTCTGCGCACTGTGTGCTTCAGAATGCGCTGACCCCACTCTCATTTTATGTGGCCTACCACTTAGTGGCTGAGTTGCTTTTGTTTCAGTTGCTTCCACTTTGTTATATTACCAGGAACAGTTGACCATGAAATATTTAGTAGCAAGGAAATTTCAAGGATGGATTTATTGCACAGGTGGTAACCTATCAAGGTACCACACTTGAATTGTATGAGCTCCCAAGAGCGACCCATTCTTTCACAAATGTTTGAAGAAGCAGTCTGCATGCCTAGGTGCTTGATTTTATTCACCTGTGGCCGTAGTATATATATATATATATATATATATATATATATATAAACTGAGACTTTTGAGTTTATATATTAAAAGAACAAAATTCTAGGAGTAGAGACTGCATTTATTTTTTGGTATACCCCCTACTACATTTATACACTTACAGTATCACAGCGTTTAACCAATGCCTGGAAAGTTTCAGCATAGAGAGATTTCTCAGTACGCCTCAACCATCACAGCCTGCTTCACTTCATCATCATTTGAGCGGAGACTGTGAGAAAGGCCTTCTCGTCTGACATCCGTGCCTGACCTCACAAATGCGCTTCTGGAAAAATGATCAAACATTCCCATAAACACACTCCTAAACCTTGTGGACAGCCTTCTCTTAATAGTTGAAGCTGTTATAGCTGCAAAGGGTGAGCCAACACAATATTGAACCCTATGGACTAAGACTAGATTGCCATTACTGTTCATGTGCTTATAAAGGCAGGTGTCCCAATACTTTTGCTAATATAGCGTATATATACATATATATATTATCTACCATGCCTTACATGTCATGTGGGTTATAGTTTCAAAATTGTTTTGTTTTTACATTGTAATTTTCTTTTTTCAGCTTTGAAGATTATGTTTATTACTTTTTGGACCTATGAAAAAAAGTGTATCTTTCTTTATCATCATTAAAAAGATTTCCGCATGATTGCAATGATGATGACCACTGTTTATAGGACACATCTCTGGAGGAATGAGTAAAGGAGGCACAGCAGACAACAGCATTGTCAGTCTGGGGGGTGGGTGATGTTAAATGTGCTAGCAATTTAGAACCACTAACAAACTGAAGCCATGCTCCAGCTCACACATTATAATCAATTATTGCAAACTGTTTTTTCCTTCTTTGGATAAAGGTTTTACATGAATAAATAAAAGCCAATCATTTTAGTCAGCCCTGCCAGTGTTAAGTAGTTTGTCTCATCCATGTAAACTGATACATTCTGCTGGAGAGCTTGAAAGTCTGAAAAACAGCAGAGTTTCTGGTTTAATCACCAGATGAAAATACTGTAGAAGAAAGTAAAAAAAAGGAAACTAATGTATTCATCACATCTAAGAATTGGTAAGCTGCAACATAATAAATGTTTTCTTTTGGTATATCGAAAATCAAATGTATTTTTTTAATTTTGATCTAAAAGCCCTTTCAAGTTTGTTGTGGTCTGTGATCCATTGGGATGATTTTCCTGTAAGTCCTGTCTTAAGGTATGGCAGGAAGCGAGAGACAATCTTACAAAATTAAGGGTAATCTTTTATTTGAGCATTGTCATGTGAACCAATGCCACTCCTTTTCCAGTTCCATTAAAAATTTCAGTCCTGGTGAAAAAGGCCACCAAGATAAATAGCTTTTTTCCCAGCAGGGACAAATACAGCCAATTTTTTTTTTAATAACAGAGATTATAACCCTTGCCTTGCAATGTAAAACAAAGACACACCTTAAAGCTGAATTACAGGTATGCATAGTTTGACATAGTTACACCACTACTACAGTGATTTCCGCAGGCTCCTATGTCCCATGCCAAGTGATGCCAGGAATTTGCCAGGTAGGTACATGCATACTTACACAGGTCCAAGATGGATCAATGTAAGTATGCAAAAATACTCATACCTGGAATTCAGCATTAAACAGCACAATTTAACCGTACAGTAATAAAGTGGCTGTGAGTTCACTAGCAGACATAAATAGTTTACCTGCAGACGTCATTAACCTTTTCAATTAACTTATTTTACTATTTATGCAAAGGAAATGTACTTACTATGGTTAAAGTTACTTTTAATCAATATATGGCTTTTGTGCTCATTAAATCTAATAAATTTGATCTAAAAACACAAAATGTCCCTACATTTCCATAAGAACTTCAATCACAATAGAAATAGACGTGTCACAATTTAAACAAAAAATATTTTGTGATCATAAGAAACTACAATCCTGAATGGGAGTTACAATTTTAGGATATAATAACTGTAGAAAGAAAATTACACATTGTTTTTACACATGAAACAATTAAAAGTTTGAACTCTGCTTAAAATTAAATATAAATAAATGAAGAGTCCAAGTTACATGTGAACCAAGCCTGTGGCTTTTTAATTTTCTTCATCTTGCACTGCAGTGTACATGTGCCTGAAGTTAAGGGAAAAAAAGTTCAAATGAAGACAAAGCACCCTATCAAGAAAAAAGTGCATGCTTGATGAGCGCTGTACAATTTAATTTGCTTCTGACTGTAAGGACCCATGTTTCAAAAGGAGTTAGCATGTTATAGCAGTAATTTTACAGGTTAACTACAACATACACTAACTTTTCCAAATTCTTGTTCATTTGTAAGTATGTTTGGAAAGCTAAATTCAGTAAAGGTTCATTGATAAAAATAAAGCAAATATGTCTGAGCAAAGATGTGGAATGTACATAGGATTGTGATAATTAAAAGAAGAATTCCAGCCTAAACCTAACTAGTTTAAAAAAAAATCCCCATCATTCCTAACACCTACGCTAACTTGTGTAAAAAAGATATACAGTATATACTGGACTTGTGGAAAAAACATGTATATACTTACCTATCTTCAGCCTGTTGTAGTCCGGTCACTTTATCCAGCTCCCTTATGTCAGTCAGCGCAGCTCCAGGGGAAAGGATGGAGCACCTACAATAACTTGTACATGGGAGCCTATCAGTTACATCACTGTTCCTGGAATTGCCAGCCGTTGCTGAATGCTGTGTCTTCTCCCCTGCAGGCACCTCTTCCTGACACAGGGTTTACATACCTGGACTGGAGCAGACTGAAAATGGGTAAGTATATATATCTTTTCTACACAGGTTAATTAGCATTGGTAAACAATATGATAGTGTGACAAGAACACACCTATCTGAAGAAGAAGGTTTCTAAAAGATCCACGCGGAGTAGTATGAATTCAAATGAATTTAACAATACTTTATTTGATCACATAGATCATGGGGAGGTTAAACATGAGCACGGTGTACATATGAAAAAAATAAAATCATGTTTAAAAACATTTTTTGAAATAAATTCCCTTGAACTCTCTATATACCCTGAGTTATAATCTACATTGCGATACCTTATATATGAACTAAATATGGGCCTCTGTGGACAAAATATGAACCCAATTGTTCAATTCTTTCTACTCTTATTAGGTGGTGAGCATATAGAACAATAGGACTGTTTTTGAAATCTTGGTAGCTGGACTTGGTTTTGATGTTTCCCTATGTGAAAGTGAAATATGCTAATAATAATCTCCTGTTTATCATTCTCTTGGAAGATGATTTGATCCATAGTAATTAGGCTCCTCTTCCACATCCAGCAATCATTTTAAAATTCAAGATATATGTTTTAATTCACTTTTGGATATTCCCAATGTAGTGATATTCTTTCAACACAAGATGGCGAGGTGGAGACTTTTTGGTATGCAATTAGTGCACCATATAAGGCAAAGGATTGAAGTCCCCTCCCAGTTCTGACGAAGTCTGCGGTGATTGGCGGACAAAACGCGTCAACGTATTGACGTCACTACGCTCGGCGTCTTCACAGGGTGCGGCGCCCACGAGGCGGGAAGGAACGGCGGTGTCACAGCTCCCTGTTAGGTAGGCCCAAGACCTTTTGAGAACTACCAGTGGGCTATTATCACAGCGGTTCGCAAACGGCAATCCCTCAGGGAAACATATCTTCCACCGGTGGCAAGTTATTTAAAAGCTTACGGCTGTTGAGATTTACAGAGCCTACATGGTGTTCATAGGGCATGTTGTATGGGCCTAATTTACCCTGTATACTCGGGGAATTTTTTGGAAATCCTCTCAGGAGGAGAATCTACATATATATATATATATATATATATATATACGCTATCCTATTCAGGTATTTTTTTGCTGTGACATAGCCACATCCTTATAAAACCGCAAATAACCTTCTCAAATTGAGCAATTTTTGGAAACCCTTTACTGGGTATATTAAATTCAGGTATCTACGGCCTGCTATATGCTATATACACACTATATGTGTTTGAAATCCACGCATGGTGTATACCTGGTCCCTCACCCCCATATGCATTTTTGGAAAAGCATCAAGGACCTGATCTTAGTTCAAGTCGACAGGAGTCTTCTTGATCCTCATTGATGAATCATTTGGTACTGTGGACCTTGTTCCATTTGGGGTGGCTATCCAGGAAGTCCCTACATTTGAGAGGCGGGTATGATAGTCTCACCTCTGAGAAGGTAACAGCAGTATCCATTGACTATTGTGGAGGGAGGCCTGGTAAATTTTGGATGTGATTTGGTTTCCATATTGCTAGATACATACCATGTATTTTTGTGTTCCAGCTTGTACATTCCAGGAGGTCCCTGACATATACTAGGAACACACCCACTGAATATACGGTTCACACAAATATTAAGCAGGAAACCTACGGAAATCCAGGATAACTATTCCATCATTACACTACTCTGCCTTATATGGTGCTCTGTTGGCTAAGATGACCCTAAATTGAAGACGCTAAGTGTTTTTAAACATGATTTTATTTTTTTCATATGTACACCGTGCTCATGTTTAACCTCCCCATGATCTATGTGATCAAATAAAGTATTGTTAAATTCATTTGAATTCATACTACTCCGCGTGGATCTTTTAGAAACCTTCTTCTTCAGATAGGTGTGTTCTTGTCACACTATCATATTGTTTAGTACGCTGTCCCCTGGGTTTATGTATCCACACTTGTACAAGTGAGTCGGAGAGGTGCTTATGACATTAACAATTAGTGTCATTTTTGGTGGCTTGCTCTTGCTTTATTGTTGTAATTAGCATTGGTGTTAGAAGTGGAAGTGGATATATTTGATACTATTTAGGTTAAGGCTGGAATTCTAGTTTAAATCACCAGGAGACAATGCCAGAATCTAAGGAGGTCTAGTGCTTCTCCACTCTGTCCAAAACTACAATAAAAGATCATGGCAAGCATTGCTGTTTTCAGCAAAGCTTTATTTTAAAAAGGTAGTCTGAGACAAAACAAATGACCCCCAGGGTTGAACATGGGGTTTGGTTTGAGCATAGGCTATTGTAGCAGTAAGTCAGCATTGTCAGGTGTTGCTCATTATGAATGACGTGGATCTACATTGCTGGGCATGTATGGAATGTGAACAATTTGATTCATGGATTTTTTTTTTTTTTGGTCAATGAGTTACAAGAGGAATTATGTACCTTGTACTCCTTCACAAAGGAGGTAGATGTTCTGGGACTTGCAGATTACGATACGTACCCCCCACACACAGACCACTACATTCATTTTGGTTGATGGAATTTGAATACTAGGCCCTTGTCTCATCAACACAGGGACAAGGGGAAAAATCTCCTCTTGTCCCCTGCAAATGTAGAGGACCTGTAGATTGGTATGGATCAGAGTGCACATGTTTGCATCTCCCACTTTCCTTGCTATCCAGGCTGCAGGGTGTGGGGTCTCCCTAAGAAGTAAAAGACTCTTATCCAGGCACACAGCTTGATTTGCTAGGAAGGGAGGGTACAGTGAGCATGTGGCCTCCCCATCCTGAATGATACCAGGCTACATGCCTTCAACATTTTGAGGGTATCTTGCAAGAGGAAGGGGTCAAGCTCCCCCCCCCCTTTGCAGGTCACTTATCAGAATCTATAAACCCTGTATGGATCAGAGGAGGCCCCCAGATATCCGCTCCAGGGATCCTGGGTTCCACCAACAACTTAATATGGTCATGACTGTATTTGGTCAGTGAAGTTACCCAGGATAACCATTGCTGGTTTTTACATTCCACCAGCACTGGGGATCTGTTATTTGTGATGAGGCAAATTTTCTGTTGGAAGGGACATTGTGGTGGTGTATCACTAAAGCGTTTGATATACTATGCTATGTTTAAACGATGAGTTGTAAAAGTCATAAATCCACCATGTCTTTTTTTGAGGTGATGTAGCAAAAAAAAAAGAGATTACAAAGGATGAGACATGGTGAAGTTTTTAAGAAACCTGACCCCGTATGTGTCAAACAAACAATGGGATATCAGTTGCTTTATTGACATTAAATAAAAAAAAATGGGATTATTTTATATTTGTTTTTCATTAAATAGTTCTAAAACATAAATGTATAGTATGGGTATCAAATTGATATGCATTATAATGCCTGGTATTGTTGGACATATTATAATATTAATAATTTTGAATGGCAATATTTATGTATACTTAGGGTAGTACAATTTGTTAGGAGTTTATTTATGGAATTACTGTTAGATTTTGATATAAAGTATGATTAACAATTAATTTATAGTTATTTATCACTGATTGTATATTCTGTATTATTAGATAATATTAAAGTATGGTGTATTTATTTTATTTGTAAATTGGACATATGAATTATTGGAAAAGTTTTTCTAGAACTGGTGCGCACAAACTCTGGTGCAGCTATTCATAGTAACCATTCAGTTTCTAGTTTTTAATGTCAAAGCTTAATTGAACAAGTTGAATGTAAATGCTGATTTATTACTATTCATAGCTGTACCAGATTCTGTGTGCACCCGTTTTAGTAAATCTCCCTCATTGAGTAAACGGAATCTACACAAATTTGACATTATATAAGTAAAATGATAGTATATAATATTATGAATATGGTATATACATTTAATTGGTCATTTGTTACTTAGGAATTTTTATGTAGTCTAATAAAGGAATTTTGTAAATTTTGATCGATATGACAATTTTGTCCAATTTGGATTTGTTAATGGGGCAACAGAGTGATGGTTAATCCACTAACACTTTGTTCATATAGTTGATCTGACAGCAATGTCATTTAGAACTTTCAATATAGTGGCATAGTGATTGTTAATACCGATAAGCTGGGTGAGTGCATGATGAGAAGTGGGCCCTTTGTGGTATTTTTATTAAATCTTAGAGTCAATAGATCCTAAGGAAGTTACATTTGAAAAAGCTTGTTGCTAGGAATTTAGAGCACTGATGTCATACACGGTCATTTTGAATAATTCAGTAGTGTTCTATGTGAGTTGAGCTGACATTTTACTTATGTGTTTTAACAAAAGGCTTTAATAAAATAGTATTGTACTATCAAATGGAATGTAAAAGTGAGCGATCTAAAAGATAGCAGCTAATGCACCAATTGTAACCAATATAAAACCTTCATCAATCAAATATATCAATAAAGTGCAGCGCTAAAATGTCAATATAGAATGAAAAATATGTAAATGATCCAAAAGCGACAGTCCGTGCAGGTCTAGGTAAAGCTAATATCAATCACGATCCAGTGTCGGTTCTCCCGAAATGATATGGTAGGAATACGCACTCACCAGATGCGCAATGTTAATACGCATTAGGGCAGTGAGGGTCCTCTCTAGGTGTTGGATGTGGTCCTGGGCAGGGAAGGTCCTCTCTCTGCATATAGGTGGTGCTATAGGAGCTCTCATATGGTGATGGAACCAGTCAGCCAGAGGCCCCTTTAAGGGGTGGGTGGATATGGAAGCCTATATGTCAGGAACTCCCCTCTCTGGATACTTGTAAAGTGCTAGATCCAAATGGTTCTAGAAATCAATTGCTCCACATAGGAAGCCAAAGAATAGTGCCCATAGTGTAGTATTCCAATATTCTTAAAATTTATTAAAGCGTATGGTTAAAAAACATACGATTAAGGGCAGGTAAACAGCGATGTAAAATTGGACTGACCATCCAGATACCAAGATGGCCGCTTGGCCTCCACGTGGCTCCGGCGGCGTGACGTCACAACATACTGGCTCCAGCTAACGCGTTTCGTGCACACGCACTTCTTCAGAGATGGATACCGGTAATGCCATTAGTTTCAATGTACATATTTATAGACAGAATGGCGCATGCGCAATATCGCGGGCGCCATTTTACCAAAGTGCCAAACATTTTGCCATAGGTTCTTCGGACAGCGAGCATATCAACAGGAAAATACAAGTACTGTGACCATCAGCAGTCAGAGTAGAAGGACTAATATGCCCCTACAACATAGAATAGTGGCTATGTTACATGCATGACCACCAAAGGTCAAAATGAATTAATAATGATAGCCAACAGTAATGAAACTTGGGGCAAATGGGATAAAAAATATAATAATAAATGGCCCATTAAAGTAAGTATTAGACGGAAATTGAAATTAAAAACAACAAAAGTAAAAAATGCATTAAGGACCTATAAAAGGTGACTGATTATGATATGCTAAAAAGGGATATATAAATTGAATAAAATCACCTCAAGATTGAGTAAATAATGTATTAGCAAGGTAAAAATATTAATGTTTGTGACAGGAATAAAAATGATACAAATCTATAAAATGCAAATGCTGGGGACCAAAAAAAATATAAAAAATGCATGACAAAAAATAAGAGAAAACCTTGGCAAAAGGACTTGGACGAACATGAGGTTTGGAACCGAATGTTATAAGGTAACAAACCAATAATAATGGAATGTTACAGAACAAGAGTAAAAATAAATAAATAGCACATTCAATAATCGTACGTATACCAATAAAAAGTAATGTATATGAAGTTAGTAAACAATAGTAAATTAGTAATAAAAATGCTAAAAATACAAAATAAAGAGTAATGGTAAGAAGGGGATGTGCGTGAATCGTCTCAAAACCTAACTATTATCGATAAAACAATTCACGTCCACTTTCACGTTGTGTCCAGCAGGGTGCAGAGTGCGTAATTCAAAAATATGCTTGGTCTCTAACTGAGAGACCGCTCTGGTTTTATGAGTACTGCACTTTCAAGGCTCTTTTTATCATTGTTCTAATCAGGAGTGTGTCCACAACATCTATTATCTGGAAATAGTGGAGGACACACTATCATTATTGTTTCATTTAACCCAACCTTGAATGAAAAAAACCCAGAAGAGCTCGGGAGGAGATCCTGCACTATTAATCCAATGTTAGTACAGTGATCTCCCCGCTGAGCTATTGTGTTCTGACAGGGGAACACCGCCCACCAGAACACACCGGTCAGCGCTGATGCCAATCCATAGACTTTTTGCAGTCATGCCCCTTTGACAGACGCTGGACTTTCGACCAGCTTCTGTCAGACTGGCTGCCTTACACACAGGCCAAATTTCATCCGGGTTTTATTTAACCAGCCAATACTGCCCAATATTTGTGCCGTGTGTACAGACCTTGAGGATCCAGAATGTTCACATCTTAGCATGTGGATCTATTAAACGCGTATTAACCTTTTTAAGATTGTGAGATCATACTGTCTGGTAAGTTTCACCCAGAGTTTCTGGTGGTGGTGCTGGTGTCCTGTCTTCACATTATTTGTTTGAGCCATGATTCACAGTTGGAAGATGTATTTTTTTTCCTGGAAGTCATAGTCTTAATACTAGCTGCATTCTGTGTTATGACTAGGAATAAAGACTCTTTTTAGGTAGTTGTGGATTCAACACCAGATTTCTTAGCCAGCTGCAAAAGGCATGAATTGACTGGACAGAGAAAAATTGGCCACAACAGATCTAAAAGCTAGATATGTGTTTTTGGTAGAAATAGCATAGCATAACCACAGTATCTAAGTATTTGAATAGATAGCAAATGTAAAGATTTCTGTGATGTGGGCCTTCTTATAACATATCTGCTGCCAGCAGCAATATTGTGATCATTAGCCCCTGTCTGCAGTATTTCAGCCATGGTAAATGTACCAGCCATTTGGATACCACATGCATGAAGAAACACATGGCTATGCCCAAAGAACTGGGTAGGTGCAGCATCTCAGTGCAAAAAGTCACCAACAAACGGCCAATACACCCATTGTTATGACAAGATTCTTGAACATCCAAGGTGAAACTAATTCAGCAGTAAAGGGTTTCAGATAGTAAGAAGCTAAGTTATAATTTTTGCCCAGAAGGCAATGCCTCCCCTCCACCACCATGTGAAGTGGTAATGTATCTGATTCACTGAACCATAGTGTCACTGGTAGGGTCCACAAGACCAGAGACGCTTGGTCCAGCAGGCATGGGCAGGAAAAGTATATCACCTTTAGGGCACAATGAGCAAATAATATGGTCGCTGGGAAGGATGCAGGGTGGGGAAGGGGACAACGCTGCATCTGGTGGTGCCACATGTGTCCTGCACCTTGGTGACTGTGATAGAGAGGTTACCTCTCCCCCTTCTCCTCATTGGCCTCAGGCAATTAATCCTCAAACACCAGTCCATCCCTTAGCCTACGCAATGCCTAAAATGGTGCCATGCAATTGTACAGTTAGCATACCTGACGAACAGGAGCCACACTGGCCCAAACACTTTGGAGGGTACAGAAAGACTGAGAAGTGGCTTATCCCATGCCATCTTGTGCCAGGTCAAATCATATATGATAACACCACCAACCTTCAGCTGTGAAAGTGCACACATATACCATGCCTGGAACAGGTCCTGAACCTGGTGGTTAGGTACCCTGGCTTTTAGGATGTGGAGCCACCTTAAGCAATCACAGCCACTAGGTGTTCTTTTTGCCAAAATGCATTGTCAATACAAACTGTCTGTCAACTAGCTGATATTTGATACACCCATGAACCAGAACTGTAGTGAAAGCACCAGCATCATTAGACCATCACCATGTCATTAGCTCCTGATTAAGTACATTTGCAACATCTTTTCATTTCTGACTGTGAAACTGCATTTGTATTACCTGGAATGAAAAAGGTATTATTTCAGAGACAAAACCCATAAATATTGTACAGCCTCACTCCACAGCATATAATCATATTTACAAGGCTGCAATTTCAAAGGGTAGATCCAGGCAAGTTTTTCATTATGCAATAAAAATTAAAGTGAATGATTTCAATGAAAAAAAATCTGACATATTCTACAGATTCAATTCACACTATGTAAGAGGGGGTTACCAGGAAGGTTTTAATAGAGAAATTAAAATTATATTATTTCTGAAAAAAGTACAGAAACATTGTTCTGTATAGTAGTAGGTCTACGTTTAACAGGGAAACAAAAGGTGGGTTTATAATCCTAAAGTCTTATTTACTGTTTTTTTTTCACAGGAAAAAAACAGATATATTGTGCTAACTCCGTACACAGTAAGCAAATTATTTTACTAGGTCACAATTTTAGGGGTGTAGACCAGCAAGTGTTAAACAAGACATCAAAACACAGTGTAGTATTTTACACAAAGAAATCTAGAAACATTGCATGTACTCAATACACACTGTGAGGCCTACATCTTGATACCTATTTGCAAAGGTGATGAATGGAAGATAGCACCTATAAATGTGAAGGTGTTTATTGGTACCTAGATGTGTCATTCAGATTACATATTGTGCCAGCTTTTTCAGGAGTTTTTTCAGTGACATTTTTCTTAATGTTTCTTGGCCAGTTCCATTAATCGAGGTATTTAAGGAATTAATGACTTTTTCCTCAAGTTACTTGGCCAGTTTCTATTTGCCTACTTAGGCAATATATTGATCTATTCCTCCCTTTCTGAACCCTAGGGATAAAGGGGGTTGAACTGACCTGGTTTTAGTTTAAGAGTTGTTTGGTAAACTTGAAATCCGTGGGAGCTGAATCTGTCAAATTAAAAATGTCCATTTTGTGAACTAATAGTCAAAAGTTAAGGGGGTGTCAAAAAGTAGCATGGGGTGGGCACTACCCTGGGAAACATGTATACATGCTTTAAAAAAATCCAGTTTATTTAAATACTATGCCTGGGGATTGCCCTAATCCTTCCTGTGAAATGATGAATCTCTGTGATGTACGAAACGTGTTGCAGCATCTCTTACAGGGACAGAGGAAAAAAAGTGTATAAAATTTTAAAAAACAGTACACAGACCCCTGCAAGGGTCTGCTATGTAGTTTGGGCGATGTTTTGGAGGAGTCTGTGAGATGTTTTTTTTTTTTCTTAAAGAAGCTGACAATGAAATGTCATTGGTCAGCAATTTTACCAGTATTTTTTTCCTTTGTAAATGTCACTTTTGCTGCAGCACATTCTACAGCAAGAATACAAAAGAGACCCTCCCAAAGTACTTATCAGGCCCTGAGTCTGGTGTGGATTTTAAAGAGGTACCTCATGCAATAAAATAAATAAATCTATAAATAAATAAATAAACAAACAAATAAATAAATAAATAAAAATGCATTTGGTCCCTAAGAAAACCTATACTAGATCCTTTGGTACCATATTGGACCCCTTCAAAGCCACTGCTATCTCTGCCCCTTTGTTTACAAGGTGGGGATTCCTGGTGATATCAACATTTCCTAGGAATGTAACTTCCTTAGTAACCAGTGACAGTAGGAAGCTGTCATATGTAAAAGCAATAGAAATACAGCTTCTAAATATATGATGCTCAGCTCCTGCCAAACAGGGGGGTCAGATGGGCAAAAGTTTGGGCCTTTGAACCATCAGCTTATCCCTACTGAGCATTGTCATCACATCTGAACAGGTCAGTCCAAACCCCAGAAACACTACTTGTATGCCAAAGTGCTCCTTTTATGTATCAGACGTTTCCATCCTGTACTACATGATTTCTGTTTCTACAATTTCTGTGGATTCTAAACATTTGTGTTTCATTTCGTAACAAATTGATTTTCGAATGACAATTTGTTTTTCAGAGATTTGGATGTATACGAATCTCTGAATGGACATAGTAACAATTGTCAATGAATCCAAAAGAGGTATAATAAAATTAACGAATGCATTTGTTTCATTTGTATGTTGTTACATGATGTGATAGTAGTTAGGGACCATGGGGAAAGGAATTACATTTTTGAATTAATTTGATTAAAGTATATTTGTGATGTAAATTGAATTTGTAATTGTCACAGCCAGTGAGTTCAGTTCTACAGTCTAATGCAATTCTTAGGTTGGAAAAATTCGGGACCACCAAATTTTGGCCACTGATAACTACGTGATGAAATTATTATTTTAAAGTGACGGGATATATATTTTTTTGGACTTTCTTTCTTTTGCACGTGTTTCTTTTTTGAAGCACTGAATGCACAAAATATATAATATTGTGGACTTTATTGTTATAATATTTTTGCTCCGTGTTTATCATTATATACTCAATGGATCCAGCCTAAGGATGTGAAAGCTATCCAGTGATTTCTGGGGTTTTTAAAGTTCAAAAGGAAGCTCATTAAAAACTTTTCCACCATTCCCACTCATATTACTGCCTTTGGCATTCAGAGGTCACTCTCGGCCTTTCAAAGAACTCAAATCGGTCTCCCTCCTCTAATCTGTTGTATTCAGGTTCCTGCTTTTCCAGGAAATTCTCTAGTGAAGAAATCAACTATGATATTGGAAATCTCTAATTTTTAGCTGTCGAGTGGGCTTTGAAGGAGTGGAAAAATTTGTTGGAGGGGGCTTGCCATTTGTGGTCTATACAAATTAAAATAATTTAGTATACATGAAGACAGTAAATGCAATAAATTCCAACAGGCCTGCTGATCCCTTTTCTTCACTTATTTTGATTTTACTTTTACTTACCACTCTGTCTGTCACCAACAACTGCAAAGCAGATGCCCTCTCTCGCATCTTTGAGCCTTATTCCAAAGATTTCTACAACATTTTTTCTCCTGCTCAGATCTTGGCCATTTTTTACCCTGATCTATCTGCTTCCATATTCAAAGTTCAGTGTGATGCCCCATCCAACTTTCCTTTTGGAAAGTTATATGTTCCGCTTCACCTCAGGATCAAGATTCTACCTGGAAGAATGATGCCAAAATGGTCAGAAACCCAGGTTCACCCTACGGTACACTCCATTGTCTTGAACAAAGGTAAGTAGTTTTCATCTAAGTTTTGAAAAGATTTTTTTCACTTTGACAGGCACCAGCCTGTCTTTCTAATGAGCCAGTTGCTTGAGATATATCACCACTGCTGTGTTTTGGGCAGACAACTGGACTGGACCTCAGCTTTGCCTTGGGCTAAGCTTCCCTATGGCCTAACTCCTCCACAGGAGTTTCTATTTTTACTGTGTCTATGGCTCCCATCCTAAATTCTGTTCTGTCCTTTTTCTTTTCTGACATACTGTATATAAATAAAAAGCAGGTGAGGCACACATATTCTTATATAGGATGAAGGTAACTGGCAGGCTTTAAACTGTCACACAAACATGTCAATCCAAGAAAATCACTGCATTCAAAAACCTCTTGTTCAATATGTTGAATTTTTTCCAGGTATAACAATTGCACAACAGTTTTTAGTGTTCCTGCTCTTTATCAGGTGCATGTGTAATCACAATTACTTAAGGTTCACTGAATAACATTTGAGGGCAGAAGTCACACAATTCTAACAGGTCAAAATCCACCCAGATAGGGTTCACATACTGCATATGTATACTAAATAACTAGCAACATACAGTGAAAGCTATCATGGATTATAGAAAAGTAATTTTACTCCAAAGATATAGTGTTACATTTCTAGTTCATATTCAATAGTAAATAGTAAACAAAAAGCATTGCATATGTCAGAGAACAGAACTTCCACAATAATCTTCCTCACTCTCTTGTCAGCTGTCTAAATATCGAGATCAAAACATCAGTCTTACATAAATTTAAATCATAATCCTCCACACCTGATGTTAATCTCCCACACTTGACGAACAGCGGGGATGCTCATAACTGTTGTGCAATTGTTATACCTGGAATACATTCAACACATTGAGCAAGACATTTTGAAATATGGTAGATTATAAATATACTGTATACAGTATATACAGTATATATACAGTGGCAAGGAAAAATATGTGAACCCCTTGGAATTAACTGATTTTCTGCAGTAATCTGCCATAAAAAGTGATCTGATCCTTATCTTAATATCAACAAAAGTGCAGCGCTAAATAATAAAGTTTGAAAAATGTCCACTATAAGTCTAATTCATAAAAACGTGCCAGATAACAAGTAGGAATCAATGGTGGTGATCCGTGAAGAAAAGCAGAAATGCGCACTCACCAGAAGACAGATATAAGTAAGCAGTATGCATCAAAGCCCATGGATCCTCAATCAATGAGAAAACTGGTCTGGTCAAAATGGGTTGATCTTCCCTCAAGGATGCAGAGCTTATCCAAAACAGATCCAGGTAGCCAGAGGTCTCCTACAGCTGGATGGACGGAAGGGGTCACCTGCTTACAGGGGGTCTTCCTCCTCTTGGTAAATGCCTGAATTCTTAGTAAAGGACTCTGCAAAAAGGTACTCCTCTATTTTTAATCCACTCCAGGCACG
Source organism: Staurois parvus (assembly GCF_062004578.1). Taxonomy (NCBI): domain Eukaryota; kingdom Metazoa; phylum Chordata; class Amphibia; order Anura; family Ranidae; genus Staurois; species Staurois parvus. Next base: position 12,321,268 of record NW_028318039.1, on the reverse strand, counting down.
TGATCCTGCAGCTCCAGCTCCCCTGTGTCAGTGACTGCCTGCTGCAGGAGAGAAGGCAGGACCAACAATGGCCATTGTTGGTCCTGCCTTCTCTCCTGCAGCAGGCAATCACTGACACAGGGGAGCTGGAGCTGCAGGATCATTTGCATCCTTGAGGGAAGATCAACCCATTTTGACCAGTTTTCTCCTTGATTGAGGATCAATGGGTTTTGATGCATACAGCTTACTTATATCTGTCTTCTGGTAAGTGCGCATTTCTGCTTTTCTTCACGGATCATCACCATTGATTTCTACTTGTCATCTGGCACGTTTTTATGAATTAGACTTATAGTGGACATTTTTCAGACTTTATTATTTAGCGCTGCACTTTTGTTGATATTACTCTGTTCAAGTATTTATTGGTTACTTAGAGTGCTTAGCTGATTTTTTGGATTAGCGCTCACTCTTTTATTATATACATGGTGATCCTTATCTTAGTCACAATAGACAAACACAATGTGCTTAAGCTGATAGCACGCAAGCAACTCTAATTTGTCATATCCTTATTGAACACACCCATTCATGGGCTGGAGGAAAAAGTAAGTGAACTCATAGATTTATTACTTCAAGGAAAGCTAATTGGAGTTGGTAATTTGCACACCTGGAGTCCAATTAATGAAATTAGTTTGAAGGTGTGATGTAAAGTTAATTTGATTGATAAAATACACTTAAACATTTCACACACCAACCCCTCCCTCCTATGTGCCCTCTGGAATGCCCGCTCAGCCTCTAACAAAATCTCTACTATCAATGACCTCTTTCTCTCAACCTTCTTACTATTACTGAAACCTGGCTCCAGAAATTTGACTCTGTCTCCCTAGCTGCACTCTCCCATGGCAGCCTCCTCTGGACTCACTCGCCCAGACCCAGTGGACAAAAAGGGGGCGAAGTTGGACTTCTTCTTTCCCCACAAACCAGGTTCTTCCTGCACTTTCGTCTCTGTCCCTCCGCTCTTTCAAAGTGCACTGTATTTGTCTCTTTTCTACCATTTGTCTGAGGATCGCAGTCATCTACCAGCCCCTGAGCCCAGTTTCACGCTTTCTCGATAACTTTTCAGCATGGCTACCGTACTTTCTCTCCTCTGAGGTGCCTGCCATCATCCTCGGGGACTTTAACATCCAAGTCAATGCTCACACCCCTGCCATCTCTCAACTACTAAACCTAACTTCCTCTTTTAACCTAACACAATGGTCACAATTAGAGATGAGCGAATTATTCAAAAATTCGATTCGGCTGATTCGGCGAATTCGCGGAATAAATTCGATTCGAGTTGAATATATTCGCTGCGAATTTAACTTATAAAAAGGGTGTTTCTAGGCTTCAGAGAGCCTTTATATTAGTGCAGAACACTGTACCTTTAATTTAAATGCCCTTGGAGTCTGCTGGGGAAGAGAAATAATACTGTCAGTCAGTATGACATGCAGATGAGTGCAGTCGATCTTAGAATCACCGCACACTTCACTCATTTGGGCAGTCACGGGGCCAAAACCAGAGTGTGGAGCCACAGTGTGGCGGTGGAGGCAGCAGCAATGGGAGGCCATACAGCACCCTATGAAAAAATGGAACCCACCAGCAGTGTGAGGAGGCCTGAAAGTGGCACATGGCAGAGTGTGGCGATGGAGACAGCAGCAATGGGAGGCCGTACAGGGACCCATGACACACTCTGGACCTGGCAGCAGCATGAGGAGGTGGTACAGGGGCCCATGACAGATTACGGGCCTGGCAGCAGCATGAGGAGTCGGTACGGGGGCCCATGGCAGATTACGGGCCTGGCAGCAGCAATGGGAGGCCGTACAGGGACCCATGACACACTCTGGACCTGGCAGCAGCATGACGAGGCGGTACAGGGGCCCATGACAGATTACAGGCCTGGCAGCAGCATGAGGAGTTGGTACGGGGGCCCATGGCAGATTACGGGCCTGGCAGCAGCAATGGGAGGCCCGTAATCTGCCAGCACCCTATGACAAAATGGAACCCACCAGCAGTGTGAGGAGACCTGAAAGTGGCACATGGCAGAGTGTGGCGATGGAGACAGCAGCAATGGGAGGCCGTACAGGGACCCATGAGAGACTCTGGACCTGGCAGCAGCATGAGGAGGCGGTACAGGGGCCCATGACAGATTACTGGCCTGGCAGCAGCATGAGGAGTCGGTACGGGGGCCCATGGCAGATTACGGGCCTGGCAGCAGCAATGGGAGGCCCGTAATCTGCCAGCACCCTATGACAAAATGGAACCCACCAGCAGTGTGAGGAGACCTGAAAGTGGCACATGGCAGAGTGTGGCGATGGAGACAGCAGCAAAGGGAGGCCGTACAGGGACCCATGACACACTCTGGACCTGGCAGCAGCATGAGGAGGCGGTACAGGGGCCCATGACAGATTACGGGCCTGGCAGCAGCATGAGGAGTCGGTACGGGGGCCCATGGCAGATTACGGGCCTGGCAGCAGCAAAAGGGAGGCCCGTAATCTGCCAGCACCCTATGACAAAATGGAACCCACCAGCAGTGTGAGGAGACCTGAAAGTGGCACATGGCAGAGTGTGGCGATGGAGACAGCAGCAATGGGAGGCCGTACAGGGACCCATGACACACTCTGGACCTGGCAGCAGAAAGAGGAGGCGGTACAGGGGCCCATGGCAGAGTGGCGAAGCGTAAGCAGCTTAAATTGAAGGCCATACAGAGGCCTATGTTAAAAATAATAACATGTTTGGGGCATGATTCATGGCGGATTTAGTCAGTTGTGTCAGGAACTGGTGGTTTGAAATCCAGACTAATCCACGCCTGATTCATTTTCACAAACGTGAGTCTCTCCACACTTTGGGTGGACAGTCGTGTCCTCCGCGGAGTTACAATACCTCCTGCCGCACTAAACACGCGCTCCGATGCCACGCTACTGGCCGGGCATGACAGCCTTTCAAGGGCAAATTCAGCTAGTTGGGGCCAAAGGTCAAGTTTCGTTGCCCAGTAGTCAAGGGGATTGTCTACCTCGGTTGGCAGGGTGCTGTCCAAGTAGGCCCAAGCCTGTTGTTTGAGGTCCTGCTCCAGGTCCACTTGATGTTGCTGCTGCTGCGGCTGGTTAGTAGTTTCCTCACTGCGCTGGTGAAGAAAGCTACTCATCATCGACTGCAGACTGAGGCAGCCGCTGCTGGTGGAGCTGCCACTGCTCCTACCACCCCACCCCTCCCCTGCTGCCATGGCAGCGGAACGCGAGCGCACAGGGCCCACAGTGTCTGAGGATGGACGTTGGCGCAGAAAGGCAGAGACCAACTGACTACATAGGTGGTTTTTATAGTACGTTATTTTGGCCTCCCTCTCAGCAGGTGTGAAAAAGGCCACCATTTTTGAACGGTAGCGAGGGTCCAACAAGGTGGACAGCCAAAAGTCACCCCTCTGTCTGATGGTTATTATTCGGCTGTCGCTACGCAAGCAACTGAGCATGCTATGGGCCATTTGTGCCAAAGAATGCGAGGGACTCCCTGCCTCCATCTCCACAGCATACTGCCCTGGTGCGTCTGGGTCCTCTGTCTCCTCCTCCTCCTCTACCAGATGCTCCTGCTCCTCCACTCCTGTCCGCTGAGTGGAAAAACCACCCATTTCACTCAATAATTCCTGAGCACCAATGTCCTCCTCTACCTCCTCCTCTTCTTCCTGTCCTGCCCCCACAGGGGTCATGTGGCGTTGAGATCTGTGCGCCACGTCTACCGCACCCTGACCAGCCATTGTTAACAGCATTTGTTCCAGGACATGCAACAGAGGAATGACGTCGTTCATCCCATAGTCCTGCCGACTCACGAATAGCGTGGCCTCCTCAAAGGGCCTGAGCAAGCGGCAGGTGTCACGCATGAGCTGCCAATGGCTGACATCTAAGTTACACAGGGGAGTACCTTTATCCGCTTGTAACATCAGGAAATCGGTGATGGCCTTTCGCTGTTCATAAAGGCGGTCTAACATATGTAGGGTTGAATTCCACCTTGTTGCAACGTCGCAGATCAGGCGATGCTGTGGAATTCCGTTCTGCCGCTGCAGCTCAAGGAGGGTGTGCTTTGCGGTGTAGGAATGGCTGAAATGCATGCAAAGTTTACGTGACATTTTAAGGATGTCTTGCAGTGGGATGGTGGATTTTAGGAACCGCTTGACAACCAGATTGAACACGTGAGCCATGCATGGCGCATGGCACAACCTTCCTTGACGCAGAGCAGACACCATGTTCTTTCCGTTGTCGGTCAACATGGTTCCGATTTTCAGTTTGCGCGGAGACAGCCATCTGTCGATTTCTCTGTTCATTACACTCAGAAGTTCCTCCCCTGTGTGACTACGTTCACCAAGGCATACCAGGTGCAGCACAGCGTGACACCGTTGCGCCCTGCACATGTGTTATGCCGGTCGGGTAATGGGACTTGGCACGGGGGTGGCGGCTGAGGACATGGCGGAAGAAGAGGTGGTAGAGGCGGACATCTTTGCTGGACCAAGGACGTGCAAACGTGGAGGCAAAAGCGGCGTGACCTGTCCAAGTTGCTGGTGCGGCTGTGCCGGCACCACGTTCACCCAGTGGGCCGTAAATGACATGTACTGTCCCTGACCGTAGTTACAGCTCCACACGTCGGCGCTGCCGTGCACTTTGGCAGAGACCGACATGCTCAAAGACTGGCCCACCATCTCTTCTACATGTGAATGCAGGGCTGGCACTGTCTTTTTGGCGAAGAAATGCCGGCTTGGCACTCTCCACCGCGGCTCGGCACAAGCCATCATTTCTCGGAAAGGTGCTGAGTCCACCACTTGGAAAGGGAGGGACTGCAGCACCAGCAACTTGGACAGGAGGACGTTCAGCTTCTGCACCGTCGGGTGCGTGCTCGCAAACTGTTGTCTCTTGGAAACGGATTCCAAGAAAGACTGCTGACGGAATCCGTGAAGAGGAGTAGCAGGAGAAGGAGCATCTGAACGAGCGGAAGATGCCAACGAGCGACAACTCCCCTCAGCAGAGGTGTTGGAGCCTTGACTGGCTGATAGAGGGCGATTGACGTCGGGTGACGGAGCAAGTAACGGAGCGGGTGATGGAGCGGGGGCTGGGGCAGGCAGAACCGCCGTATCTTTATCACGGTTTTCCCAGGCCACCGAATGGCGACGCTGCATTTGCTGACACAACGCTGTAGTCCCAACATGGGCCCCCTGGCCACGCTTGACTTTGTGGCCACATAGTCGACATACGGCTACGTTTACTTCCTCGGGCGGCTTGACGAAAAATTGCCACACCGCCGAGTAGGAAACTTTGCCCTTGATACTCCTCACTGGCTGACTGCTACTTCCTCCGTGCACACCGGCACCACTACTGGCCGTGGTGGTAGGCTGCAGTGGAGCTGGTTCTCTACTCCGTGGCCGTTTGCCTCCACTGACACTGCTGTGACCCTGCTGCTGTCTCCTGGGCAACCCACCGACTGTTTTGCTCGCTGCCAAGCTGCCACCCTCTTCTCCTGATGATGCGGAAGCAATAGCCTGATGACGACGAGGCTGCCAAGTGCGATCAGCCTCATCATCATCAATTAGGGTCTCCGCGTCACTACTAGCCCCCTCGGCTGCGTGTGGGTCAGGAGACAGACCTGTCTCTAGACCGGCTACCGAGCCACTCTCCTCGCCACTACTTCTTTGCCTGGCTGCTGAAGAGGCGGATGTCTCCCCCCGTTCCTGACCGCCCTCTGTTAGCTCTTCCTCACTGTACAGTGGGGCTGAGCCCACAGCATGCGATACTTCGCTTGGTGAGGGAACACCAAAGGACAGGGGCAGGTAGAGGACACATGATTTCAGTGGGCTTGCTCCTGGGCCATGCCAACTAACGGTTGTGTCTGATGTACCCACCGACTGTTGGCTGTAGGTGTCAGAGGTGACCTGGGAAGAGGAAGACGACCGAGCCAACCAATCGATGACGGCAGGGTTGTCGGTGGAGACACGACCGCTGGATGACACCGGGAGCACTGGCCTCTGGCTGCGACTAGTGCTGCCTCGACCCCTTCCTCTGCTGCCACGTCTGCTCGCTCCTGAAACATTGCCTCCTCTGCCACACCTCTGCGTGTTGTCTGACATACTCTTTAATTCAACGATTCTGTGTCCCTGAGTAACGATTCTGTGTCCCTGAGTAACAATTCTGTGTCCCTGAGTAACGATTCTGTGTCCCTGAGTAACGATTCTGTGTCCCTGAGTAACAATTCTGTGTCCCTGAGTAACGATTCTGTGTCCCTGAGTAACAATTCTGTGTCCCTGAGTAACGATTCTGTGTCCCTGAGTAACAATTCTGTGTCCCTGAGTAACAATTCTGTGTCCCTCAGTAACGATTCTGTGTCCCTCAGTAACAATTCTGTGTCCCTGAGTAACGATTCTGTGTCCCTGAGTAACGATTCTGTGTCCCTCAGTAACAATTCTGTGTCCCTGAGTAACGATTCTGTGTCCCTGAGTAACAATTCTGTGTCCCTCAGTAATGATTCTGTGTCCCTCAGTAACGATTCTGTGTCCCTGAGTAACGATTCTGCGTCCCTGAGTAACGATTCTGCATCCCTGAGTAACGATTCTGTGTCCCTGAGTAACGATTCTGCGTCCCTGAGTAACGATTCTGCGTCCCTGAGTAACGATTCTGTGTCCCTCAGTAACGATTCTGTGTCCCTGAGTAACAATTCTGTGTCCCTGAGTAACAATTCTGTGTCCCTGAGTAACGATTCTGTGTCCCTCAGTAACAATTCTGTGTCCCTGAGTAACAATTCTGTGTCCCTGAGTAACAATTCTGTGTCTGTCCCTGAGTAACAATTCTGTTTCCCTGAGTAACAATTCTGTGTCCCTGAGTAACGATTCTGTGTCCCTCAGTAATAATTCTGTGTCCCTGAGTAACGATTCTGTGTCCCTGAGTAACAATTCTGTGTCTGTCCCTGAGTAACAATTCTGTGTCCCTGAGTAACAAATCTGTGTCCCTCAGTAACAATTCTGTGTCCCTCAGTAACAATTCTGTGTCCCTGAGTAACGATTCTGTGTCTGTCCCTGAGTAACAATTCTGTGTCCCTGAGTAACAATTCTGTGTCCTTGAGTAACAATTCTGTGTCCCTCAGTAACGATTCTGTGTCTCTGAGTAACAATTCTGTGTCCCTGAGTAACAATTATGTGTCCCTGAGTAACGATTCTGTGTCCCTGAGTAACGATTCTGTGTCCCTCAGTAACGATTCTGTGTCACTGAGTAACAATTCTTTGTCCCTGAGTAACAATTCTGTGTCCCTGAGTAACAATTCTGTGTCCCTGAGTAACGATTCTGTGTCCCTCAGTAACAATTCTGTGTCCCTGAGTAACAATTCTGTGTCCCTGAGTAACAATTCTGTGTCTGTCCCTGAGTAACAATTCTGTGTCCCTGAGTAACAATTCTGTGTCCCTGAGTAACAATTCTGTGTCCCTCAGTAACAATTCTGTGTCCCTGAGTAACAATTCTGTGTACCTGAGTAACGATTCTGTGTCTGTCCCTGAGTAACAATTCTGTGTCCCTGAGTAACAATTCTGTGTCCCTGAGTAACGATTCTGTATCCCTGAGTAACGATTCTGTGTCCCTCAGTAACAATTCTGTGTCCCTGAGTAACAATTCTGTGTCCCTGAGTAACGATTCTGTGTCCCTGAGTAACGATTCTGTGTCCCTCAGTAACAATTCTGTGTCCCTGAGTAACAATTCTGTGTCCCTGAGTAACAATTCTGTGTCCCTGAGTAACGATTCTGTGTCCCTCAGTAACAATTCTGTGTCTCTGAGTTACAATTCTGTGTCCCTGAGTAACAATTCTGTGTCTGTCCCTGAGTAACAATTCTGTGTCCCTGAGTAACAATTCTGTGTCCCTCAGTAACAATTCTGTGTCCCTGAGTAACGATTCTGTGTCTTTGAGTAATGATTCTGTGTCCCTCAGTAACAATTCTGTGTCCCTGAGTAACAATTCTGTGTCCCTGAGTAACGATTCTGTGTCCCTGAGTAACGATTCTGTGTCCCTCAGTAACAATTCTGTGTCCCTGAGTAACGATTCTGTGTCCCTGAGTAACAATTCTGTGTCCCTGAGTAACGATTCTGTGTCCCTCAGTAACAATTCTGTGTCCCTGAGTAACAATTCTGTGTCCCTGAGTAACAATTCTGTGTCTGTCCCTGAGTAACAATTTTGTGTCCCTGAGTAACAATTCTGTGTCCCTGAGTAACGATTCTGTGTCCCTGAGTAACAATTCTGTGTCCCTGAGTATCGATTCTGTGTCCCTGAGTAACAATTCTGTGTCCCTGAGTAACAATTCTGTGTCTTTCCCTGAGTAACGATTCTGTGTCCCTGAGTAACAATTCTGTGTCCCTGAGTAACAATTCTGTGTCCCTGAGTAACGATTCTGTGTCCCTAAGTAACGATTCTGTGTCCCTAAGTAATGATTCTGTGGCCCTAAAGTCTCTGTGGCCCTAACTCTGTCCCTAATACACAGAGGTCTGTCTCTCTTGAATGACCGGAGGCTAATGGAGAATTCTAAGATGGCCGCGATTTATAGCTCCACCATTACACAGTGCTGGCTGGCTGGCTGCTGATTGGCTAATGCGATCACATGTCATGAATGAATGCATTATGGGTCAGCGCGCCTTGTCTGCGCGCCTTCCCAGAGATCCCCGCTCCGTCGCCACACATGTCGCTGCCATTTTTGGGAAAATTCGATTCGTGCATCCGAAGTTTGCTAATTTTCGGATTCGGCGCGAATCGAATATTTCCTAATCTTTGAAACGAATTCCACTTCGTCATGTTCAATTCGCTCATCTCTAGTCACAATCCACCACCCACTGCAATTACAACACCCTTGACCTTGTATTCACCCACCGCACTCCCTGTAACCTCTCTAACACCCCTTTTCCTCTCTCTGATCACAGATTTATCAGCTTCACACTCTCCCTGCCTCCTACCCCCCATGCCTCCAACCAGCAAACCGTCACCTGTAGAAACCTCCATCACCTCAGCCCTGACCTTCTTCACTCCTCTACTGAGCTCCTCTATGATGAAATTGCACCCCTGTCCTGCCCAGAGCTGGCCACATCTGCCTACAACAACTATCTATCATCCTCCCTGGATGCTCTTTCTCCTCTTTCTACATGCAGAACAAGGCCTTGCCTGTCTCAACCCTGGCAAACAGATGACACCAGAAGTCTCAAGAGACGTATCCGCACTCTTGAGCGAGCATGGTGTAAAACTAAATCCCTGAAAGACTTTACCCTCTACAAATCCGCTCTTCTTAAATACAACTCCAGTCTCCATGCTGCTAAGCAAACCTACTATAACACTCTCATCAAGACCCTCTCATCCAATCCTCGTCAACTCTTCTCTACCCTTAATTCCTTACTTCACTCCCCACTGCCTCCACCCACCAACTTACTTATTGCACAGGAGATTGCCAGTCACTTCAAGAAGAAGATTGACACAATTCGTGATGAGATCTCCAGTGTCAAGCTTCCTCCTCTAACCAAGGCCCAACACCAAACTAAACACTCTCCTCCTTCGACCCTGTTACCACCAAGGAAGTTACCGAACTCCTTTCCAAGGTCTCTGTCCCCTGGATCCTGTCCTCTCATAACTGTTGCAGCTCCTTCCTACTCTATCCTAAACTCTCTAACCCACATCTTCAACCTCTCACTTTCCATGGGCACCTTTCCCACCCCACTCAAACATGCACTGGTTACCCCCATCCTCAAAAAAAACCCGCTGGACCCCACTTGTTTGAATAACTTAAGACCCATCTCCCTGCTCCCGTTTGCCTCCAAGCTTCTCGAGCGCCTTGTTCACAACCATATGAACTGCTACCTCACTGACAAAAACCTTCTTGATCCCCGACAGTCTGGCTTCCGCCCACAACATTCCACAGAAACTGCCCTACTAAAACTCACTAATGACCTACTAACTGCTAAAACCAATGGCCATTACTCCATGCTCATACTCCTTGACCTTTCCGCTGCCTTTGACACAGTCGACCTCCCGCTCCTCCTCAGTAAACTCCACTCCATCGGCCTCCGTGACTCTGCTCTCTCCTGGTTCTCCTGTTACCTTTCTCGGTGCACTTTCTGTGTCACATACAACTTCTCCTCCTCTGCTCCTCTTCCCCTTTCTGTTGGGGTACCCCTAAGTTCTGTTCTTGGGCCTCTCTTTTTCTCTCTCTATACCTCCTCCCTGGGCCAACTGATAACCTCCCATGGCTTCCAATACCACCTCTATGCTGATGACACCCAGATCTGTCTCTCCACTCCCCAGCTCACCCCCTCAATCTCCTCACGTATCACAAATCTACTAAGTGACATATCAGCATGGATGTCACTTCACTACCTCAAACTCAATCTTTCAAAAACTGAGCTTGTAATATTTCCTCCTCCCCGATCCCCCACTCACGACTTTACCATTAAGATCAACAGCACAACCATTGGTCCTTCCCCTCATGCCAGGGTGCTAGGCGTGATCCTAGACTCTGACCTCTCCTTTGGGCCCCACATCCACTCACTGGCTAAATCCTGCCGCCTCAACCTCCGAAACATTTCCAAAATCCGCCCCTCCCTGACCAATGACACCACAAAACAACTCATCCACGCATTGGTTATATTCCGCCTCGATTACTGCAACTTCCTCTTCACTGGTCTACCATTACACAGGCTATCCCCCTTCAGTCTATTATGAATGCTGCTGCATACACCTTACCAACTAATAAGCGACTGTTGCCCCTCTCTGGCAATCCCTTCACTGGCTTCCAATAACCCAACATATAAAATTCAAAATACTAACCACAGCTTACAAAGCCATCCACAACACTGCCCCTAGCTACACCGCCAACCTCATCCACAGATACCACCCAAATCGCCCACTCCGCTCCTCCCAAGATATCTTCCTCTCTAGCTCCCTCATCACCTCCTCCTACACTCACCTCGAGGACTTTTCCAGAGCCTCTCCCATCCTCTTGAACTCCCTACCACAGCATGTCCGGTCGGCCCCCACCCTGTCTGCTTTTGGCGATCTTTGAAAACTCACTTCTTCAGGGAAGTCTACCCCACCTCCACCTAAGAACTGTACTTGAATCACCTCCACCAGATCATCCCCCGCAGCTATCACCTTCTGTATCATCTCCCCCTTCCTTTAGATTGTAAGCTCCATGAGCAGGGCCCTCACATTCCTTCTGTACTGAAATGTATTGTAATTGTACTTTCTCCCTTATATTGTAAAGCGCAGCGCAAACTGTTGGCGCTATATAAATCCTGTATAATAATAATAAGATTGTTGTACTTAAGAAGCATCCACTGATGTGAATTATGCTTCACAAAAGGGAGCTGTCTGAAGTCAACATTTAGACAGACTGAAGGAAATTTACTAACACTGGTGCACACAGAATCTAATGCAGCTATGCATAGTAACCAATCAGCTTCTAGGTTTTATTGTCAAAGCTTAAAGGATAAGTTCACCTTTTATAATGTGTTACATGTTACACTCGTATTCAGGCTGACTCAAGAGTTTGTCAATACCATGACGGAGCCTCAAAAAGAAGGGTGGATTGCATTTAAAGAAGTCGTACAGAAATTTTTAGGCAATAACAAAGATCCTCACTACAAAAAGATCGTTGGACAAATGCTGAAAGCATTTCAAGCTTTAGGTTGCCTGATGAGTTTGAAAGTACATTTCCTCCAGTCCCACCTTGACTACATTCCTGAAAATTTTGGAGCTGCGAGTGAGGAACAAGGTGAACGATTCCACCAAGACATTAAAGAGATGTAAAGGAGATACCAGGGAAAATGGAGCATTACAATGATGGCAGACTACTGTTGGATGCTTCAGAGAGACATTCCAGATGCTACTCACAAGCGTAAATGCACCAAGAGGAGCCTCACAGGGAAGAAGAATCAAGTTTAGTGTGTGTAGGTGAACTCATTTCAGTTCAAAAAAGGATTTTCATGAAAAAATTGTAATAAAACTTTAATTTTATAAGTCTATTTCCATTTATTTTGAGGTATTGCCTAAATTGTCAGGAAACGTGATGTCCTATGACAAAATGGACAAAATGAACAAAATGGAGGTCATTTTCAGATTCAGCGCACCAAAAAACATAAAGGTTACGTAGAATAACCAAAACAGCTCTTGAAAAAAATTTTTTTGCAGACCTGTGAATTGAAAGGAAAATGAATTCTCAAGTTTACCAAATATCCTACAGGATACAGTCAGGAAGGGGGGCTGTCCACTGGCTGAAGGTTAGTAAAAGTTGAGTGATACAAAGGGACAATGAATCTAAGCACTGAAGTAAATTCACCACAGACTGGCTTCACAGGAAGAACATTTACCTTTTCTAGTGGTCCAGATCTTACAGTTTTGTGAAGAGGAATGGACAAAAATCCTCCTGAACGTCATGCAGGTCTGATCCAGAACAACCAAAAGTTTTTGCTTGAAGTCATTGCAGCCAAAGGAGATTTGACAAGCTATTACTGTAAGTCCAAGGGTTCACTAAATATTGTCATACATTAATCAAAATTCAGCCAGTTCAGAAGGGAATGGTTGAATTTCTATTCATGTATGGACAGGCTGGTTGTACAGAAGACAATTTACTGATTGACTTCTGTACAACCAGCCTGTCAGGCTTTTCCTGATTGATCAGTGCCACCTTTTATAGGCACAAGCACATATCAGGGTGACATAGTTGCAATCTGAGTACTCAGTATGAAAGAAATACTACACAGATAAAAACTCCAGTGCGTTCAGAATAAATTATATGAAAATCCTCAAAAAATACAATCAGTTGCCAACTCTAGATATACTTTGAATATATCACTCCTCTATGGCAATGGCTATTGTTGACCCTGACCAAATTTTATCGGATGTATTTAGACTGGAGAAATATGTCATTTTATATAGTGAAGGGACCTTATTTATAAAATCGATCCATAATTGGATGGTGTGGGATCTACCTCTTTCCATTTCAGAGACAAAGCTTTGCAGCATAAAATAGAGGACAGAGTGATGCCTTCTGTGAGCCATGCATCTCCTCTTTAAAGAAATCTCCTAGAAGGCAACAGATTGGAGTGCAAATATTTAGAAGAGACAAGTTTTCCTCTATGAACCTAGTAATATCCAACCAGAACTGTCTCACTTGTGAGCACATCCATACCATATGAAAAAAATTGCAAGAGGGCAGTTTCCATTGGTACCTGCAGCATTATTCAGGTTTAAAAGAACCACCAATACATATGAGTTAGTTCCGCTGTGAGCTAACAGCATTGCATTTGGGAAAGCCAACCACCTCCATGGATTGGAAGTCATAGTCTTTCCAGAGATAATCTAGGCGGTTAGGTCCCCAAAGAGAAGATATTACTGTATTAAAATTCAGAAATTTTTTTTCTTTATTGTGTAAATGGGGGCATTTAGTAAAACAAATGAACAGCCTGGCAAAAAAATCATTTTGAATAGTTTCACCCTACCCGTGAGGTTTAAGGGTAACTTAGACCAGGTACCTAGGCAATTTTTTCATCTTGCAGAAGGGTAAATATTATTATCAACATGTGAATCCAGAGGTAATTGAATTTCCATTCCTAATTAAATTGAATTCCAATTGAACAGTGAAATTTAAACACTACTGGAAGAGATACAGTACATCTGGAGGTAGCGGTGATATACACTGGGGAAAATAATTATTTGATCCCCTTCAGATTTTGTAAGTTTGCCCACTTACAAAGAAATGAAGGGTCTATAATTTTTATCATAGGTGTATTTTATATCATAGATACAGAATATCAACTGAAAATCCATAAACAACATGATACAAATTGATTCGCTGTTCAGTAAGTCAAATAAGTATTTGATCCACTACCAATCAACAATAATTCTTGCTCCCACAGAATGGCTATGTGTTCATGTGGTACACAGATTAGTCCTTTCAATTTAAGAAAGTGACAACTTGTTATGTGTATAAAAGACACTTGTCCACAGAATCTCATTCTTCCTCACCATCATAGGCAAGACCAAAGAGCTGTGAAAGGACATCAGGGACAAGATTGTAGACCTGCACAAGGCTGGAATGAGCTAAAATACCATAAGTAAGAAGCTTGGTGAGAAGGAGACAACTGTTGAAGTGACTTTTCGCAAATAGAAGAAATAAAAAATAACCATCAATTGCCCTCAGTCCAGAGCTCCGTGCAAGCTTTCGCCTTATGGGGTAAGGATGATCATGAGAAAAGTGAAGGATCAGCCCAGAACTACATAGGAGGAAATTGTGAATGATCTCAAGGCAGATGGGACCACACTCACCAAACAAACCATTGGTAACACAATACACCACCATAGATAGAAATCCTGCAGCACTCGCAAGGTCCACCTCCTTAAGAAGGCACATGTACAGGCCCATCTGAAGTTTGCAAATGACCATCTAAATGATTCAGAGAAGGTGCTGTGGTCAGATGAGACCACAATTGAGCTCTTTGGCATTAACTCGACTTGCTATGTTTGGAGGAAGAAAAATGATGACCATGAGCCTAAGAACACCATCTCTACACTCAAGCATGGAGGTGGAAACATTATGCTTTGAGGCTGTTTCTCTGCTAAAGGTACAGGCCAACTTTGCTGCATTGAGGGACCAAAGGACGGGGTCATGTATTGTAAAATCTTGGATGAGAATCTTCTTCCCTCACTCAGAGCACTGAATATGGGTTGTGGATGGGTCTTCCAGCATGACAATGACCCAAAACATAACACCAAGGCAACAAAGGAGTGGCTCAAAAAAAAGCACATTAAGGTCATGGAGTGGCCTAGCCAGTCTCCAGACTTTAAAACTATAAAAAAATTTATAGAGGGAGCTGAAACTTTGTTGCCAAGCGACAGCCAAGAAACATTGAGGGTTTAGAGAAGATCTGTAAAGAAGAGTGGACCAAAATCTCTCCTGAGATGTGTGAAAACCTGGAAACCAACTACAAAAAAAGTCTTATATCTGTGCTTGCCAACAAGGGTTTCTCCACCAAGTACTAAGTCATGTTTTGCTTTGGGATCAAATACTTATTTTACTCACTGAACTGCAACTCAATTTATAAAATCTGAATCATCTGTTTTTTCTGGATTTCTGGTATATATTCTGTCTCTATTATTTAAAATACACCTATGATAAACATTATAGACCCTTCATTTCTTTGTAAATGGGCAAACGTAGGGGATCAAAAAATTATTTTCCATGCTGTATATGTGTCTATCAAATTATGAAATAATGGCATTCTAAAGAAAGACTAGGAATTGTATAGAATGTGTGACGTTTTTGGCAAAGTGTGAAATGTCTGTATAATTTTATTTTTAATTTGGTTATAGACATAACCAAGGCATTGTGTAGAATACCTAGGCATTGTGCAGAATAACAAGTACTATTTAGGAAAAGTATGAAAAGAGAGTCATGAAAACATGAAATGTCCGTGTTATTTTAATACGTTATATACAGTACTTTATCTAGGCATTGTATAGAATACCTAGGCATTATGCAGAATGAAAAATACTGCTGAGTATGAAAAAAGAGTTGTCAAAACATGAAATGTCTGTTTTATTTTAATGTGGTATATACTTTACCTAGGCATTGTATAGAGTACCTGGGCATTACGCAGAATGACAATATTGCTTAGGCAAAGTATGAACAAAGAGTTGTCAAAACATGAAATTTCTGTTATTGTAATGTGGTATATACTTTACCTAGGCATTGTATAGAATAGCTAGGCATTATGCAGAATGAAAAATATTGCTTAGGCAAACTATGAAAGGAGAGTTGTGAAAACATGAATTTTATTTTTTTTTGCTATGTACTTTACCTATCTTTGTATAGAATCCCTAGGTATTAGACAGAACAACTAATACTGCTTAGGCAAAGTGTGAAAAGATAGTCATAGCAAGGCCTTTTATTGACAAGAGGTATATGAAAACAAAAGAAGACATCTAAAATAAAGTATAGAACTCTCTTACTGAAAAATACAAGAAAAAAGAAGCAGTACTGACCTACTTGTTGCAACGAGTAAGGCTAGAATGGCATGAAAGAGTAGTTGATGCTTGGAATAAACTTCCAGCAGAGGTAATGAGCTAGTCAACAGTAAGGAGCTTCAAACGTGATTGGGACAAGCAAAGATCTATACTCAAACAAAAAAGATACACGAAAAAAAAAAAACCAACAACCCCCCAAAAAAAAACTACACTGCCCCCCAAAAAAAACAAAAAATGGGCAGGCTAGATGGACCACTCATTGTTTTTCTGCCATCACTTTTCTATGTTTCTATTTAGAATTGCACTTAATAGTCTTTTCTACACAAGAGCACTTCATAATTTGGTACTTGTTCTTGCACAAATACCTTACAAAACCTTGTCCACTTCCAGTGGACAGAGCAATAGTAGCTGATTGCAGAGGTATTTTCTGGTCAGGAACGTCTTCAATCCTGCATAAGCCTTTGGGACATAAAGTGAATTGTGATCTGGCATAGAATTGAAATGAAATTCCTTGAGCAGTTCTAAGTCAGTAAAAACTGTCTTATGTCACACACATAACAACTGCCAACAGATTGCTTAAGACACATGTTTTTTGTCAACATTAGAAATAGGAACTTGCACAATGTCTCCCAAAGATGCAGGAGGATATTTTTTTGTCAGAGTCTACTTTCATTTTTTGGCCTGTATTTCCAAATTCTGATTTTTGATCCAATATTACCTTCAACAGCATTCTCATTATTGAAGCAAAGAGTGCACAAACTATTAACTTGTTCACCTCCCACTTTCTCATATCCTTTATCTTTACTGGTATGGCCAGTCAGCCTGAATGTTTCATCCTCAGTTTCTGCATCTATGGGCACCATTGGTTTCCTTGAAGTAGACACAATAGGTAGCAGAAATGGAAGCCTCTTCAGTAACCATGTCTTTTACCACCACTTTGATTTCTTCCATCATGGACTACAATCTCATCCATGTGTTGTGCATTAGTCTCTCTCTCTTGCATAGGCGTATCTGTTTCTTCCTGTTGTATTGCGTTGATGCTTTCTATTACTCTTTCTAGTTGTTCCTCAGTTTGTTTGTTTTGTAAGCTATCTTGGGGCAGGGAAGGCATTGTGAGACCCACTTTAGCTTTGTGGCCAAAGAGAGCCTCATATGGTGTTCTCTTAATATCAAATTGAAAGGCTCAGTTCTTCATAAGTTGACTGAAAAGTAGCCCCTCACTCCACCGATCAGTTTTTTCATCTTGCATCCAAGTAGACAGCATATTTTCAATGTTCTATTTAGCTGTTTGGAGACTACCCTTGCTTTGTAAGTGGTGAGGCTCGCCATGGACCATCTTCAAAGTTGGCCAGTACTCCTTTAGACTGATTACTACATTATTAGAAAATTTGGTCCCTTTGTCGGACTGTAGAATCTATGGTGCTCTAACCAACGCAAATATGTCCATGAGGCTATATGATACTTCCTCCACTCTCTTTAATGTCACAGCCTTGAGAACCACAAACTTAGTTAGATTATCTTGGTACACCATTATAATCTTGTAATCACTGTCAGAATAGGACTGCAAATTGATGAGATCGACCTGACAATGGGAATTGATTTCAGAAAAAAAAAAGAGTTCACCACAACACTTTTGTAAAGACCTTTTTTTTTTCTGGTACAGCTCACAAAGGTGAATGTACATTTCAATGTCATAACAAGCAATGTTCTTGTACTTGGGTGAAAGTTCTTTCAACATTCTGTCACATCCTCCATGGCCAATGGACACATGTGCATCAAAAGGTATGTTAAAATTTCTGAAACTCTGAGTTTCAACATGACAGAAAACTGGACTGCACTGACACCTTCCCTAACAGGATACATCAAATTGCAAAACAAAAATCCTCTGAAGTTCCTGAGGATGGGAGAGGTTCTGGAGTAGTTCTGAAGGTGTTCATGGGAGGGTGTGATGAGGGAGCTAGAGATCAAAATGTCTTGGGAAAAGCGGAGTGAACGATTTGGGTGATATCTCAAGCTGAGGTGGGTAATGTAGTTTGGGATACTGTTAGGCCTAATTCACACTGGCATTGAAAGCAGGAGTTTGAAGGGTGTTTTTAATGCTCCTCAAATGCCTATGTAAATGATAATATGGACAGCACACATTGCTGTGCACATTATCAAAACATAAATCGTTAGAGTCACTTCTTTTCAAAATTGAAGCCTCATCTTGAGTCTGAAGAAGTTTGAAGCCTTCAAATGCCTTCCATTCAAGTCTATGATAATGCTCTGCAAACGTGCTGGCAGGTGTTTGAAGCATGTTTGCAGTGCATTTGCAGAGCATTAATAACATTGCAGTTTATTATAGCCATTTGTGATGCAGTTTTAACACACTTTTAACGTGTCAAAAGCACTAAAAACACATAGGGTGCTTGGGGTGTGCTTGGGGAGCATTTTTAAAGTGTGTTAAATGCAAGGGAAACACACCTATTAATTAGCATTAACACTATATGTGCATATGTTAAGACTTAGCATTTTAAGTCAAGTGTGAACAATTCCTTATGGATTTGTATGTTTCAAAGTCAGTTAGAGTAAATCCACATTTTCCTGTTTCATTCTATGTATATGTCACCAGTAAAGTATGAAATACTGCATTCTATAAAACACATAGGAAATCTAAAGAATGCCAAAAATGTGATGGCACAGTATAAAATGCTTAAAAATTGTTACATTTCCCAGGTATTCTATTTAGTGCCAGAAGGCAAACCAGCAAAGTATAAAATACACCCAAAACTGATGTTTTTATTCTCATGTTGTAAAGAATGTCTAGGAAATATACACTATTTTGCCAAAAGTATTGGGACACCCCTCCAAATGATTGGATTCAGGTGTTCCAATCACCTCTATGGCCACAGGTGTAAAAAAGTCAAGCACCTAGGCATGCAGATTTCTTCTACAAACATTTGTGAAAGAATGGGGCGCTCTTAGGAGCTCAGTGAATACAAGCTTGGTACCGTGATAAGTTGCCACCTGTACAATAAGTCCAGCCGAGAAATTTCCTTGCTACTATATATTCCACAGTCAACTGTTAGTGGTATTATAACAAAATGGAAGCAACTGGGAACAACAGCAACTCAGCCACGAAGTGGTAGATCACGTAAAATGACAGAAGAGGATCAGCGCAGTGTGCAGACGTTGCCAAATGTCTGCAAAGTCAATAGTTAAAGACCTCCAAACTTCATGTGGCCTTCATATTAGCACAACATAAGTGTGCAGAGATCTTCATGGAATGGGTTTCCATGGCCGAGCAGCTGCATCCAAGCCTTACATTACCATGTGCAATGCAAAGCGTTGACTGCAGTGGCGTAGAGCACGTTGCCACTGGACTCTAGAGTAGTGGAGACATGTTCTCTGGAGTGCTGAATCATGCTTCTCTGTCTGGCACTCATGTGTGTGTGTAAAGGTAGGCATCCCAATACTTTTGGCATTATAGTGTATTTTTGAAGCTAGGCATTCAACTGTATGCCTAGGAAATATACACTGCTCAACAAAATTAAAGGAACACTTTGAAAACACATCAGATCCCAATGGAAAAAAATATCATGCTGAATATCTATATTTATATGGACTGGGTGATGTGTTGGGAACGTAAGGATGCCCTATAATTTGATGGAGATAAAAATTACCAACCTACAGAGGACTGAATTCAAAGACACCCCAAAAATCAAAGTGAAAAAATGATGTAGCAGGTTGGTCCATTTTCCTGAAATTTCATTGCAGCAACTCAAAATGGTACTCAGTAGTTTGTATGGCCCCCACGTGGTTGTATGCATGCCTGACAATGTCAGGCCATGCTCCTAATGAGATGATGGATGGTGTCCTAGGGCATTTCCTCCCAGATCTGAACCAGGGCATCACTGAGCTCCTGGACAGTCTTAGGTGCAATCTGGTGACATCGGATGGACCAAAAAATGATATCCCAGAGGTGTTCTTTTGGATTTAGGTCAGGCGAGCTTGGGGGCCATTCAATAGTATCAATGGGCAGCACAGTGGCTGGGCAGCACAGTGGCTAAATGGTTAGCACCTCTGCCTGGCAGTACTAGGGTCTTTGGTTCAAATCCCAGAAAATAAATAAAATTCCTTCATCTTCCCGGAACTGCCTGTATACTCTCACCACATTTAGCCAGGCATTGTCGTGCACCAGGAGGAACCCAGGAACCACTGCATCAGCGTAGGGTCTGACAATGGGTCCAAGGATTTCATCCCGATACCTAATGGCAGTCAGGGTGCCATTGTCTGTTTATTCCTCCATGGATATGCCTCCACCCACCATCAAAACAGTCACGCTGAACGATGTTACAGGCAGCAAAACATTCTCAACAGTTTCTCCAGACCCTTTTAGCATCTGTCACATGTGCTCAGGGTGAACCCGCTCTCATCTGTGAAAAGCAAAAGGCGCCAGTGGCGGACCTGCCAATTCTGGTGTTCAATGGACAATGCCAATCGAGCTCTATGGTGCCAGGCAGTGAGGCCCACTAGAGGATGTCAGGGCCTCAGGCCACCCTCATGAAGTCTGTTTCTGCTTGTTTGATCAGAGACATTCACACCAGTGGCCTGCTGGAGGTCATTTTGTTGGGCTCTGGCAGTGCTCATCCTCTTCCTCCTTGCACAAAGGAGCAGATACTGGTCCTGCTTATGGGTTAATAATCTTCTACGGCCCTATCCAGCTCTCCTAGAGTAACTGCCTGTCTCCTGGAATCTCCTCCATGCTCTTGAGACTGTGCTGGGAGACACAGAAAACCTTTTGGAAATGGCCTGTGCAACCTCTGTAAGGTCCAGGTATCTCCTCGTAATACCAGTAGTGACACTGAGCCTGGCCAAATGCATAACTAGTGAAAAACAGTCAGAAAAGATGAGTAGGGAAAAAAATGTCAGTGGCCTCCACCTGTAAAACCATTCTTGTTTTGGGGGTCGTCTCATTGTTGCCCATCTAGTGCACCTGTTGTTAATTACATTAACACCAAAGCAGCTGAAACTGCTTAACAACCCCCTCTGCTACTTAAATAACCAGATCAATATCCCAGGAGTAAAGTGGTCCTTTAATTGTTTTGATCAGTCTATATATAAAACACTTTTGGGAAATGCTGTTGTGAGGAATCTGATGAAAAAATGTTGCAAGTGAAGAAAATTGAAGGATAGAAGCACCACTCCACTGGTAAAATTCCAGAATAAACTTTAGTTAATTTCAACTGTAGCAGTATTTGAGCTAGTACATACTATATGTTACACCAGTCTCTATTAAAGCATATGTAAATCCAACATTTCATATTCCTTATCTGTGTCTGCTGTACTATGTACTTGTATAAAATATACCTTGTTCTTTTTGTATTGCTTCCATTGTGTGAAATCCCCCTTGTTCCTGTCAGTCCCTCTATTAAAGACTGTGCACACTAGGCAGGAGAACACACTGTGGATAGTTCTCTAGCTATGCTGGGAACTCAGATTACTCTCCTCTAATGATCAGACTTACCCTGACCCCCTGTTTTCCTTCCCCAGCTCTCTGTGCAGTTGAGAACAGAGAGAATGTGATCACTCATATATAAAAGGGAATGGTATTTACTGTATAGTGTTTTTCATATCTATACACAAATGTTTTGCCTTTCTTTTCTATTTTAAACTAAATGGGTTGTTTTACAAAGTGAGGTTTTACAGTTACTTTAACCATTGATTTTACTCATCTCTAACCAATCTCCACACATTTGCCACCATAAATTGTTAAAAAAAAAAACAATGGTCCAGTGCTTCTTTCTTCTCCCATTAAAATGTTGCAATAGGTTGGATTGTGATACAATGTTAATAATTCATATACCTTTTCACCTATGTGGAAGCACAGACAAATGTACATAGTTTATTATACTATATATTTCTAGAATGAGGAGGGCTAAAGGGAACCAAAAAGGCCCTCAGCCATCCAATAAGGGAGAAACACATTGAAAAAGGGGGACAAGCTGTACCATGTACCTGTTTGAAAAATACCTTGTTCTTTTTGTATTGCTTCCATTGTGTGAAATCCCTCTTGTTCCTGTCAGTCCCTCTGTTTTCCTATTAAATGCTGTGCACACTAGGCAGGAGAAAACACTTTGGGTAGTTCTCTAGCTATGCTGGGAACTCAGATTGCTCTCCTCTAATGATCAGACTTACCCTCAGATACTCAATAAGGGAGAAACACACTGAAAAAAGGGAAAAAGCAACCTTGGCACTTCAGCAATTGTGTAAGTTCCACGAGTCATTGCAAAAACCCTGGTAGCCACAGGCATGGCTCCCAGAGGCACGATAGGATTTCTATTTGTAGCACAGCTGAAGTGGCAGGGTTGCCTATTACTTTGGTAGAGTCTTTAAATGGAAGGTATTTGCTCATCTCACTTGCATCATTAGTGTCGTGTATGAGAACCATGACTTCTCTGGGGTAGGGCTTATGGACCAACATAATGGAACCTACACTTCCATTTTTCTGCACAGATGATGGCCAATTGGCCTGAAATAGCTGTATGTACAGTTGTGTCCAAAATTATTCAACCCCCACTGAAATTGAGTGTTTTGGCCAGTTTGACATTGCTTTTGATCATTCAGTCATCTTGCTTACATTTACATTAAAGAGGCACTTGTAGGTCAGACAAATATAACATAACAGTTATAATGAAATAACCACAAATGTCTTTTCTGTGCTCACAGCATTATCAGTTTTATTCAACCCCCAAGTGACATTCAATCTTAGTACTTAGTACAGCATCCTTTTACAGTTATAACAGCTTTTAAACGTGAAGCATAGCTTGACACAAGTGTCTTGCAGCGATCTACGGGTATCTTCGCCCATTCTTCATGGGCAAAGGCCTCCAGTTCAGTCACATTCTTAGGCTTGCGCACTGCAACTGCTTTCTTTAAGTCCCACCAGAGGTTCTCAATCGGATTTAAGTCTGGTGACTGCGATGGCCACTCCAAAATGTTCCAGCCTTTCCTCTGCAACCATGCTCTAGTGGACTTGGAGGTATGCTTGGGATCATTGTCCTGTTGAAAGGTCCAACGTCTCCCAAGCCTCAGGTGTGTGACGGACTGCATCACGTTTCCATCCAATATCTCCTGGTACTGAAGAGAATTCATGGTACCTTGCACACGCTGAAGCTTCCCTGTACCTGCAGAAGCAAAACAGCCCCAAAGCATGATTGACCCTCCACCATGCTTCACAGTAGGCAAGGTGTTCTTTTCATCATAGGCCTTGTTCTTCCTCCTCCAAACATAGCGTTGATCCATGGGCCCAAACAGTTCTAATTTTGTTTCATCAGTCCACAGAACACTATCCCACAACTTTTGTGGTTTGTCCACATGGCTTTTGGCATACTGCAGTCGACTCTTCTTATTCTTTGGAGACAGCAAGGGGGTACGCCTGGGAGTTCTGGCACGGAGGCCTTCATTACGCAGTGTGCGTCTTATTGTCTGGGCTGAAACTTCTGTACCCACATCTGACAAATCTTTTCTCAGTTCCTCAGCAGTCACACGGGGACTTCTCTCCACTCTACGCTTCAGGTAGCGCACAGCAGTCGAAGTCAGCATCTTCTTTCTGCCACGACCAGGTAGCGTTTCAACAGTGCCCTTTGCCTTGAATTTGCGAATGATGCTTCCTAAGGTGTCTCTTGGTATGTTTAACATCTTTGCAATCTTCTTATAGCCATTGCCCTTCCTGTGAAGAGAAATCACCTCTTCTCTTGTCTTCCTGGACCATTCTCTTGCCTTCACCATGTTTGTAACCACACCAGTAAATGTCTAGAAGGAGCTGAGTATCACAGTCATTTTAAAGCTGCCTAATTGGTGCTTATTATGCTTGATTGCTGCTCGGTGACATCCACAGGTGTTTTCAATACCTGATGGAAAGCACCTGTATGAACCTCTGTTCTTCAGAGTGGTAGTCTTTAAGGGGTTGAATAATTGTGGCAATGAAGAAACCACATAAGAACCATTTACTACTGTATTACATAAACAATTGATGTCATTTTAGTTGCATTTGGGTAGTTACAACGTCCTTGTAGGATTTGATTCTGAATACAATTCCAAATGTACACTATAGTCCCTAAACCCCTTTACAGCATTGGGGGTTGAATAATTTTGGACACAACTGTAGTTTAGAATACTGTAGATGGCTCTAGAATTTTAGTTTTTATCTGTAATATAAACCAGCAATTGTGTCTGTACTTGTTAGCCACAGAGGAATAAAGGAATGATACGCACGGCACAAATGACTCTCCTAAAAGGAGGAATAAACCCCTGATGTTTTGATCTGTGATGGGAAGTTTTGAAGAGCTTACAGCTTCAAAAGATGTATAAGGATCTCAAAATAATCATTAAAATAACCCCAGATCAGGAGATCTGCCAATGGCGATGATGCAAGGTTAAGTTAGTTCCAGCACTAGGGAAAGCAAACATTCCTGCAGAGAGTGACCTAAGGCAAAGCCAAGGCTATAGTGTGCTTCTGTATGTTGTTTTTCCTTTTTTTGTAGTCAGGGAAGTCAGAACATACAGTATATGTACAACCAAAGCATCAGTTAAAGATATACATTGTGCCAGTATGCCACTGTTTATGGTAAACAAATAAATATGAATAAACAAGGAGAGGAAGCAGCAATGACTGGTCATTGTTATTGGAAACTCTTGCAAAGAAGAAAAGTGCAGAAGTTGTTTCAGGTTGCATTTTTGCACAAATATGAAAGAATACATATGCTCCTTGTATTTAGACAGCATTTGTTTAGTCTAGCTTTTAGCTTTAAGTTTGAACAAAAACATAACTATTGATAATAAGCATCTTAACAAGTTAGGTACATGTTTTTGTTTAATGTTTCTTGCCTAATATTGTCAGTTTTGACTTCAGCTTAATACTGCTCCTCTGGGATTTTAATTTAAACCTCTCTTTAAAAATGGTTATCTGATTGGTATCTGATGGAGCAATGTAGACCTATAGTCTGTTTATAAATATATAACCTTCAAATAAAACTCATTATTGTTTACAAGGTTTACTTAATTTACTATTTTTGCCATTCACACTGACTTATTGTCAGAGTTTATATCTTCAAATGAGGTTTTTGATTTGTTGTGCATGTAGTTCTGAGCCTCCTTAATGATGGTACTCAGTAAAGAAGCCATATAGCTTTAGTACAGCATTGCAGGTATACTCACACAATACTCATACTAACACTAATAAATACAAATTGCACATGTAGCAAGCTTTGATGGTCAATGCAGCTTCTGGGCACTGTATGTATATTATGCATATTTTAGTTCTGAAACCGTTTTGCTTTTTGTTTCTTTTTTTTTTTCTGTGACACTTATTGGGCCTATTCAAACATTTGTGGTCAGACAAATTTCATAAGCATTCATCCAGGTTGCACAAAATGTTCCCATAATTTCTCTTATACTATGACTGCCTTTGGTTGTCAGCACCATCTAGTGGCCAAAATGGGATATATTTTTCTTAAATAGCTCAACCAGTTAAGCTCCACCCTATAGCAGGTTTACTGATGCAGGGCAGTCGCTCTGCACAAAATCACGTACATATACGTGATGCTGCATTTCTGGGTTGGGGAACACACGCTGCCCTACCTACGCTGCCAATGGTTGCAGCAGATGTCAATCACCGTGTCCAGGCTGGCGATTCTCGACTGGCACTTTGTGATCACTGCTGAAGCTGAGAGAGGAGAGATCTTTGTGTAAACAACACAGATCTCTCTCCTGTCAGCATGGACATGCTGCTTTCTCTCTCTCTCTCTGCACAGCAGAGAGATACAAAGAAGCATGTCTCCCTTGTAAAACAACACAAAGCACACAGTGTAAACACAACACAGCACACAGTTAACCCTTTGATCACCCCAAATGTTAATGCCTTCCTGCCCAGTGTCATTAGTACAGTGTCAGTGCTTTTTATTAGCACTGATCACTGTATTATTGTCACTGGAGATGTCAGAAGCCATTAGTCAGTTCCCACCAGGTGTCAGAATGCCCATCGTAGTCCCGCAGTTGCTGATCACTGCCATTACTAGTATAACAAAAAAAATTACAGTATATATACCGCCACTTGTAGTCACTACAGCTTTCACATAAACCAATTAATTTACACATATTGGGATTTTTTTTAGCAAAGAAATGTAGCAGAATACAATTTGGCCTAAATTTATGAAGAGATGAAATTTTTTACATTTTTTATTGGATATGTTTTATAGCAAAAAGTCAAAAATATTGTTTTTTTTTTCAAAATTGATGGTCTTTTTTTCTTTATAGGGCAAAAACTAAAAAGTTCAGAGACAATCAAATACACCAAAAGAAAGCTCTACTTGTGGGAAAAAAATTACATAAATTTTATTTATGTACAGCGCTGCATGACCATGCAATTGTCAGTTACAATAATGCAGTGCCATATCACAAAAAAAGGCCTGGTCAGGAAGGGGGTAAATCCTCTGGAGGGCAAGTGGTTGATATTAATTAATTAAAGTATACTGCATTTTGGCAACTAGATGAAGCTGTTGATCATAGGAAGTCATAGTAAAAGAGAAAATACGAGGAAAACATACATAGCCTGTGTAAATGCTTGTGACATTCTCTCAGAAATGTTTTATGTACTTCTTTATCATTTTACTTACCAGACAACCAAACTGCATTGCACAGAAATTAACATACAGATGTCTTAAGCAGCTTGCAAATGGTATTTTTCTTTTCTTTATAAATGGAAAGGTCAGTTCATGTTGCATGTGGCAAATCCTGGCACACCAGATGTTAGTAAAGATTCTAGTAAGGTCTTTTAAGCATTTACCTATGCTATGATAAAAGCAAGGGATGATGATGATGATGTAGTAGTACAGAATGTGGCTTAATAGGCAAAAAGAAAGACTTTTTCCTAGCTCTCAGCTCTCTATGCTTTTTATTGATGTCAGTGCAGTTACGGTAGCTGCTTTTGTTGCTGTTATTAATAGCATCACCATCAATGATCACCCATTGCACAGTAATTGACTTTCTTGGTCACAATTTCATGTGTAGTTGCAGAAGGTAAATAAAGAAAAACATTGTTTTCATTTGAACACTTCACTACAAAACATTACCGCAGTTATATGATATCTAAAGTCAAAAGACTGTGAATTTCTAATTATCAGTGCTAGTGAAAACAATATTACATTGTATCTTTTGCTGTATTTGTATGCCTCTATTGTATTTACTGTATTTGTTATAAGCTTTAAGGAATGGGCATTTATACTGAATAATCTATATAATATATTCTAAGAAGGCATTTTTTAGTTTCCTTTATGAACTAATTCTGGTGTTAAATATTGTTTTTACTTTTTAATGCTATTTTTATATGACGGGAATTCCATTATAGTCATAGAATGTGACCATAATCTTCCCTGCTGAGATATAATAATCTGCAAAGCACAACAGCTTTAAGGCATGATGTAGGATTTTATTTATGAGTTATTACTTAGGCTGGACATACATTATTCATTTTATTGTTCAACTAGCAGGTTGATTGAAAAAAACTGATTCGATTTTCCCATCCACACATTCAAAGTTGATGGGGGAATAACTCTTGCTGTGTTGGTGTGTTCTGATGGTGGGGAGTCGGTGCTATAGCTGTGGCACTGATCATTTTGGAAAAACCCGACAGACTGGCTGTATAGAAGTGGATCGGTAGAATTTCTGATGATTTCCGGGCCATTATGGTCACCTTTACTGTATGTCTTGTAGAGACAGTATAATCATATGGGGTTTGGAAACATGACAAATAGGAATCAGAACAAAGTTAGAGCAGAGAGATTCACTCATGTTTTCTCAATAAACTGCACAGAGGGGCAAGTGGTAAGTGTCAGTGTACACATTTTCAATCACTTTACACAACAGGCAAGATTTAAAACTTTGGCCAGGTTCATTGATGCTGTCTGTGGTCCCCTTTGGGAGAGAGGTCCTCTCTATTTGTACTGGTGACAAATGTCACCAGAGCCAAAAGTGATGGGAAATTCAACATTTTATTCAAAATGTACATTTCCATTTTAGGTAAACACAGATGAGATGAAGCACCCGCCAGCTTCTTGTAGATCTCCTGGAGGCCCACTCATGAAACATATTTATGATAGTTTTGACCCTGCTACCTCCTCACAAGGTTAAAGTAAAAGCATCACATTTTCTAAGCTGGAAACCCTGATTATTTTTTTCCTCAAATTGAGAAAAAAAAGGGAAATGTGCTGCTATATTTTGATTTTGCTAGTCAGCATTGGGAAATGTGTTGTGCATACCCTACCACTTGAAATCCTAATAAACCAGCAGGTAAAGGTTGGTTGAATTGGCTGATATATTGGATGCACATTTTTAACTTTCATCATAATGAATTACATACTGTATGCTCCGTTATGTTCCGTTTACCTTTATATGTCTAGGCAGATTTGTCTGCAGAGAGTATGCCAATATTTGTAATCTGCATGATTGAAAATATTTTCCTTTTTTAATATCAAATTCTGTTTCTCCTAACACCTTAATGCACATTTCCATCATCTGTCAGATGCTAAAGCATGGAATGTTATTCCAGGATGGTGCAAATCCATCACACATGCATGGGAGTTACATTACCAAAGGCATTATCAACTGGCAGTGGTAGAGTCTTCCATGAAGATGGTATTGGGAGCTGTAGATTACTGAAGGGGAGCATGGAACTTGCATCCTTGGAACAGATCATACTTCTTATAATATAAAGGTCAATCATTATGGTGAGTTCCTGTCTGGTGGATGCCATGGATATTAAGTGCTAGGTGTTTCTTGTCAAATTACACTATTAATAGATACAAAAATAAGCTATAAAGACTTGTTATGTTATAAAGAATATAATGCATATTTTATACACATGTATTTTTTTTATCTGTTTGCATAATATTGGCTTTATTTAATGAATATTATTTAATACAGGATATTAAATGCACATGAATATGAAATCTGTATATCATTTTATTATACAGTATATTCTTAGTGATTTATAATGATGGTGTTTATCTTAGCAATACCTCACTGTACCATGTTATTATTTCAGTTATTTCTTTTGAGGCTGTTGCTGGGTTTTATATTTATCTATTTTTATGTGATTGATTTGAGCTAGCTGAGTGTATACACTTTTAATTTGATGTTATAATCTCGCCATATTGTACGGAAAAACTAAAAACATAAGTTTTGTCTCAAGTGGAATTGTTAAGCAGAATTTTCCCATAATTACCTTGCACGATGTACTACACCTGCTCAGCATTAAAATTAATATTTACCAAGAGATTCAAGTTTTTTATGTACCTTACATTTAGCTATCAAGCTTTCTTATCATGATGCTCAGCAGCTATACTTCATTTAACATGACATTGGTCTAGGGGAAAATTGTTGCAGTCATGTAGCATCACAAGCTTGTAAAATAAGCATTTATTTCTTCTCTACCTTATTATACAAAAATATATTGGATGGGTAGGGTGGGGATGGGGGGAAAAGGGGTGTGAAGAAGTATTAGCTTTGACGGCACTTTATTAGAAACCTTACTACGTGGGACTATTCTTCTCTCTATGGTGATTACTATACCATATCAAACATTACCTATGCTGACACATCAGCACAACACATATGCAAAGGAGCATTGAAGAGAAACCTTGAGGGTCATTTGTCGAGAAGTTTAGATCACAAACTTTTCATTCTATGGGACAGAGGTATACAGACCTCCCACACATTTCCTAAGAGTGAAAATGCAATGCCTTTACTTTAACATGGGCAGAAATGCCAATATCCAAGCAAGAGAGAAATAATGAAATTAACAATTGCATGGCAATGTAAAATACTTCACATTTTTCATAACAACAGTGTAAACAAATTATATTAATAACTAACATGTCTGTCAATGTCCATAGAAATAATTTATAGCAGTACAAAGTTCCCACTTGTGTAGTGAATCTTCAACAATAAAGTGTTCCATGCTGTTTTTCATTCATAAAGTGTCTTGGTGCTCAAAATCCGAAAGTGCTTGGTGACCAGTGCCCCTCTTTTATTCATACTCACCAGACAAGATGGACTCACTCTGCTTTGGCATAAGAGTCTAAAGCACTTTTTCTGCTGAGGGATGCCTTCTTTTTTACACTCAGGACTCCATCCCAGTTTTCAACGGTGGTTACAGATAAATACCAGTTCTGTTTTCAATAATGTAAACCAAAGGGGGGGGGGACTCTCATAGTGCACTAAATTGGTTTATTCAGAAAGAAGTAAAATGAAATGTATTAAAATGTATAAAATCCAGACAATCAGCAAGGTGCAGTGGATCCAACATAGTCCGGGAACAGCGCTGCTTCACATGTATTTCACAGATCGGATGTGACATCATACACAAACCAGAAACTGGAAACTCCGACAATGCGTTTCACCCATCCCAGAGGGTGTCCTTGAAGACAAAGGTCTCCAGTTTCCTTGTTCTCTTTATGTCTCTGGGAGAAACCTCTCTTTCCTGTGACATCATTCCTTATTCTCTATTTACATCACTTCCTGTCGGGTGTAGTGGCTTCTCGTATATATGTGACATTCATTGCTTCCTACACCCAAAATAATGACGATAAACCCTTTACATACAATGGTCCTATTGTATCATTAGACTAAAAATACTATAAAACTCAAAAAGCTAAAAATGTAAACAAAATGAGAAAATTAAAAGTAAATTAAAACTGCAGAATAGGAAAATCTTTATGGCAAAGGGCCATGCATTATAGCACCCCCCCCCCCACACACACACACACACACCACCACACACACTGTTTATTAAGCCAGTTGGGGGCCCGCAATTATTTTGAATACCAATTAGATAGAAAACAGTTTAAAGCTATTTTGACATTTAACCCCTTAGGGCAGCGGTTCTCAACCTGGGGGTCGCGACCCCTTTGGGGGTCGAACGACCATTTCCCAGGGGTCGCCTAAGACCATCGGAAAACACATATTTCCGATGGTCTTAGGAACCGAGACACCGCTTCTCTGACTCAGTCGATGTGTGGGCGGGATGACACGCTGCCCTGTCACCTGGCCACACCTCCGGGATCCCTCAACAACTCCGCCTCCTCGCCGCTGATTGGCCACCGGAACTGTAGCTCAGGAGAGGCACACAGGCGGCCAATCACCGGTGAGGAGGTAGAGCTTGGAGAGGAGGAGCCGAGCGGCAGCGCGCGTAGATCTAAGAAGATCGAGGGAACTGCCAGAGTAAGTGAAGAGGAGAGCGGCCAGAGAAGGAAGATAGCTGACAGGTAAGTGAGAGAGCGAGCCCAGGCTGGAGCAGGGGTCAGCAAGGTAAGTATCATTGGTGTCAGTGGGAGGAATAGTGCCCCATCATTTGTGTGACTAATACCAACAATGGGGCACTATTTCTCCCACTGACACCAATGATGGGGCACTATTTCCTCCCCCCCCGCACTGACACCAATGATGGGGCACTATTCCTCCCCCCCCACTGACACCAACGATGGGGCACTATTCCTCCCCCCCACTGACACCAACGATGGGGCACTATTCCTCCTCCCCACAGACACCAACGATGGGGCACTATTCCTCCCCCCACTGACACCAAGAATGGGGCACTATTCCTCCCCCCACCGACACCAACGATGGGGCACTATCCCCCCCCCTGACCCAAAGATGGGGCACTATTTCCCCCTCCACCACACTGACATCAATGATGGGGCACTATTCTTCCCACTGACACCAATGATGGGGCACTATTCCTCCCACTGACACCAATGATGGGGCACTATTCCCCCCACTGACACCAATGATGGGGCACTATTCCCCCCACTGACACCAATGATGGGGCACTATTCCCCCCACTGACACCAATGATGGGGCACTATTCCCCCCACTGACACCAATGATGGGGCACTATTCCCCCCACTGACACCAATGATGGGGCACTATTCCCCCCACTGACACCAATGATGGGGCACTATTCCCCCCACTGACACCAATGATGGGGCACTATTCCTCCCACTGACACCAATGATGGGGCACTATTCCCCCCACTGACACCAATGATGGGGCACTATTCCCCCCACTGACACCAATGATGGGGCACTATTCCCCCCACTGACACCAATGATGGGGCACTATTCCCCCCACTGACACCAATGATGGGGCTCTATTCCCCCCACTGACACCAATGATGGGGCACTATTCCCCCCACTGACACCAATGATGGGGCACTATTCCCCCCACTGACACCAATGATGGGGCACTATTCCTCCCACTGACACCAATGATGGGGCACTATTCCCCCCACTGACACCAACGATGGGGCACTATTCCCCCCACTGACACCAACGATGGGGCACTATTCCCCCCACTGACACCAACGATGGGGCACTATTCCCCCCACTGACACCAACGATGGGGCACTATTCCCCCCACTGACACCAATGATGGGGCACTATTCCCCCCACTGACACCAACGATGGGGCACTATTCCCCCCACTGACACCAACGATGGGGCACTATTCCTCCCACTGACACCAACGATGGGGCACTATTCATCCCACTGACATCAGTGATGGGGCACTACTCCTTCCACTGACACCAACGATGGGGCACTATTCCTCCCACTGACACCAACGATGGGGCACTATTCATCCCACTGACATCAGTGATGGGGCACTACTCCTTCCACTGACACCAATGATGTGGCACTAGTCCTCCCACTGCAAAATTACAGTTATGAAGTAGCAACGAAAATAATTTTATGGTTGGGGGTCACCACAACATGAGGAACTGTATTAAGGGTTCGCGGCATTAGAAAGGTTGAGAACCACTGCCTTAGGGGTTAAAGTGCCCAGCTGGTGGATCCATATTGTTTCATTTTGAGAGATAGCTTTTTTAAATCACTACCTCTCCAATGAGGCTCTACTCTGTCAATACCTTTTAAAACTAAGGAAAATTTTAGGAGTGTGGTGTCTCTATTGTAACAAGCTCTAAAATGGTTAGACAAACTGTGATACTTAACCTCCCTAGCGGTCTGATTATGTCAATATTTCTTTGCTCAAAGCAGTACTTTTTTTGCATGGAAATATGTCTTTTTTTATTGTAGGCCTGTAATTTTTAGGAATAACTCACTGAAATCTGTCCAAACAAGAGTCTAGTAAACATCCCGGATGTGATAAAACTTGAAACACAAAATCATAAATTATAATTTAATAAATAATCATAAAAAAAATAATATAATAACAATTTTAATTCAATAATGTAATCAAACCAAAAACACTGAAATTTGAAATATAGCGCCAAGTTCGTATATCACTGAGCAAAGACGCAAAATCGTTTAACAAAAAGAACCGATAGTAAGTGGAGTGCATTCCTTATTCTTTAGATTAGGGATTATTTAAATAATTTTTTACAACCCTCATCTCAAGAATTTCCTGCTTACCTAAATCAATATTTTAAGGGAAACTGACATAAATGATAATTGTATTTTGGCAAGTATTTATGTTAACTCTTTGTATACAAACATCAAAGTGATGCACTGAAAGCTGTACAAAAAATGGATCTTAAGAGGAAACAGAAAAAAGTTTTGGTACAAGCTTTAGATTTGGCCATGAGTAATATATTTTTCTCGCATAGCAATAAATATTACAGCCAAAGGAAAGGAGTTGCCATGGGAGCAAAATATGCACCCTCAGTAGCTTATCTCTTCATGAGTAAATGGGAGCATGAAGCGATTAAGATTTATAGGAGGTTCATCAATTATATTTTCATCATGTGGGAGGGGTCACGGGATTATTTTTTAGAATTTATTAGTAAATTAGTGATAACAAACATGGAACTTCATTTTCGAAAAATTTTAGTAGGGAATCTGTAAACTTTCTAGACCTTTTGATATATAAAAAGAATGGCAAAATATGCACATATACCCATTTTAAAGATGTAGATCATAATGGGTACATCCCCAAAGGTAGTTGCCATCACCCCAGATGGCTGAGTGCTATCCCAAAAAGCCAAATGATGAGGATTAGGCGGAATTGTGATGAGGTGGATGATTATGAAAAACAAGCTGATATTCTCAAACACAGATTCCAGGAAAAAGGATATAAAACTAAGGATTTACTTAGCACTAAGAAAGCAGTACAATATATGGGTAGGGGTTAATTGCTGAGCACCAAAGATATGAAGAAAAAAGATTATGGGGTGGCTTTAATTACAGGTTTCACACAGCAACATAAGAGTTGTGACAGGATGAACGGCGAGGTGATAGAGGGACGCTATGTGTCACCTCGCATATGCTCATACCTGACAGTTTAGGTGGAGTCCACTCCGGGTTTTCGGGGCCACAGTTAAGCAGGTGGGTCCGGACCAGAGTTTGGGCTCCACTGATGACCACCAACAGGTGATACAAAAAGGGCAGGGCTGGAGCAAGGAGTCGCTCGTGGCCTGGGACTCAGAGAGGTATTCTGAGAGAGCTGTGTGTATGGACTATACCTACAAGAAAAGGTTTGCTGTTATTTTGTTTTGGTGACAGGGAGAAGCCCTTCACCTCTGAGAGAGGAATCATCTTCTGTTTAGTTAGTGCCTGGATGGCAAGGGTTTATTTTGATGTTTTGTTTATTTTGATATTTCTTGCAAACCTTTTTAATAAAACTGACAACCAGTCAGATTTTGCCGAAAGCCTGCTGTGCGGTCTACCTTTGTCCCAGGGAAGGAGATCCCCCACCTGAGCTAACCCCCACAGAGTATAGAAGTTATAATTAAAAAACATTGGCTAATACTCCTAAAGGATGTCACAAATACCCCAATTTATATATATAAACCACCTATATTGAGGAGTAAGTTGGTAAAGAATGTAACAGACCGCTCCCCAAAAAAATGAGCTTTTTTTGGACCAATCGGCCTTTTTTAGTTAGTGAAGATGTGTCGCTTGCAGGACTGTAAAACATAGGATTAGTAAAACTACCCATTTTCAATCCCACTCCCAGGAAAAATCCTATACAATTAAAAAAATCATCACATGTTGGATCACACACATCACCTATCTTATAGAATGTACTTGCAAATTACAATACGTTGGAAGGACAACAAGAAAATTGGGGGTACGTCTGAGTGAACACAATAATAACATCAAAAAAGGGTTTAAAAGATAAGTTCATCTTTGGAACCCATAGCCACAGTGAAGACACTAATACCATTAAAAAAAGGTTTAAGTATCACAGTTTGCCTAACTATTTTAAAGTTTGTCACAATAGAGACACCACACTCCTAAAATGTTGTGTTATTGACAGAGCAGAGCCTCATTGGAGAGGTAATGATTTAAAAAAAAAGCTATCTTTCAAAATTAAATGAAATGGATCCACCAGCTGGGCACTGTAACCCCTAAGGGGTTAAATATTGAAATAGATTTAAACTGTTTGCTATCTAATTGGTAATTAAAAATAACATAACTGCAGGCCCGCAATTGGTTTAACCAGTTGCCCTCCAGCGGATTTACCCCCCTTCCTGACCAGGCCTTTTTTGCTATTCTGAGCTGCACTAATTCAACTAGTAATTGCATGGTTATGCAATGCTGTACCCAAACAAAATTTGTGTCCTTTCTTTCACATAAATAGAACTTTCTTTTGGTGGTATTTGATCACCTGTGTGCTTTTTATTTTTTGTGCTATAAACAAAAAATAAACAGTTTAAAAACAGTATAAACAGTTTTAAAAAAATGCTATTTTTTACTTTCGGCTGTAAAAAATATATATTAAACTCAAAGTTAGTCATACATTTAGGCCAAAATGTATTCTGCTATATGTCTTTGGTAAAAAAATCCTAATAAGTGTATATTGATTGCTTTGTGTGACATTTTATAGCGTCTACAAACTATGGTATAGATACTGTAGTTTACGCCATTTTTTGATACAGTGCTGCACTAGTCTAACTGACAATTGAACTGTCATGCAATGCTGTAAATAAATTAAATGTATGTCCTTTTTTTCACACAAATAGAGATTTATTTTGGTGGTATTTATTTACCTGTGCAATTTTTATTTTTTGCTATATAAACAAAAAAAATACTTTGAGAATTGTGAAAAAAAACCTATATTTTTACTTTTGGCTATAAACAAAAAACGACTGAGAATTGTGAAAAAAACAATACTTTTGGCCATAAAAATTATATAGTAAACTCAAAGTTAGTCATATATTTAGGCCAAAATATACTCTGCTACATGTCTTTGGTAAAAACAATCCCAATAAGGGTATATTGATTGCTTTGTGCGAAAGTTATAGTGCCTACAAACTATGGTATAGATACTGCAATTTATGCCATTTTTTGCTATACAGCGCTGAGCTAGTTTAACTGACAATTGTGTGGTCATGCAATGCTGTACATAAATTAAATTGATGTCCTTTTTTCACATACATAGAGCTTTCTTTTGGTGGTATTTGATCATTTGGGGTTTTTTTGCACTATAAAAAAAGGCCTAAAATTTTGAGCAAAAATTATATTTTCACATTTCTGTCATAAATACTATCCAAAAAATTCAAATTTTGTCATAAATATAGGCCAAAATGTATTTTGATACATGTCTTTGGTAAAAAAAAAATCCCCCAATAACTGCATATTAATTGGTTTGTGTGAAAGTTATAACATCTACAAACTATGGTATAGATAATGAAATTTACACATTTTTTACTTTCTGACTGCCTATCACATTTCTTGAGGTGCTAAAATACCAGGGCAGTACAAACACCCACAAATGACCCCTTTTGGAAAGTAGACACCCTAAGCTATCTGCTGAGAGGCATGTTGAGTCCATGGAAGATTTGTATTTTTTCCACAAGTTTTTGGAAAATGCCAAAAACATTTTTTTTACACATAGTTGTCACTTAAATGATATATTGCTCAGACAAGCCATGGGTAAATGTGTAAATACACCCCAAAATACTTTCTGCTACTTCTTCCGAGTATGGGATACTACATGTATGAGACTTTTTGGGAGCTTAGCCACATACAAGAGCATGAAATCCAATGTCCACTTTGAAAGCCTGAACGTGCGTAACTTCCTCATTTCACTTCCTCACTACCTATCACAGTTTCGGAGGCACTGAAATGCCAGGATAGCCCAAAACCCCCCAAATGACCCCAGTAGACACCCCAAGGAATTTAAAAAGAGGCATAGTGAGTATTTTGTAGACCTCATTTTTTTTCTCTTTTGAAATATAAAAAAAAAAAATAAAAAATATGTTTTTGTTTTCTTTCTTCATTTTCCAAAAACTTGTGGCAACAAAATAGATCTGCAAAATACTCACCATGCTTCTTATCAAATTTATTGGGGTGTATACTTTTAAAAAGGGGTAATTTGGGTGGGTTTGGTGCTATGCTGGCATTTCAGGCCCTCCAAAAGTGTGATAGGTAATCAGGAAGTGTAATGAGGAAATAAAGCCCTTTAAAAGCCTGAAGGTGCTTATTGGATTTTGGGGTCCTGTACTTGGCTAGACTGCCAAACAGTCTCTCACATGTGGTATCCCCATACTCTGGAGAAGTAGCAGAATGTATTTTGGGGAGTATTTCCACATATACCCATGGCATGTGTGAACAGTAAATCATTTAGTGACAATTTTGTGTAAAAAACATTTTTTTGTCATTTTCAAAAACTTGTCGTTAAATAAATAAATAATTCTATTGACTCAACATGCCTCGCAGCAAATAGTTTGGGGTGTCAACTTTCCAAAAATTTTGGGGGGTGGGGACATTTTATGCCCAGCATTAGAAGTTTATTCCACACTTCACTCACTCTTCTAACCCCCTGAAGACCAAGCCTTTTTTGACACTTTTTGATCACATGAAAAAAAATCTGTATTTTTCGCTAGGAAATTACTTTGAACCCCAAAACATTATATATTTTTAAAGCAGACACGCTAGTGAATAAAATGCTGAATTTTTTTTATGTCACATAGTAACCGCGCAGTGATTTTTCAAACACACATTTTCTGAAAAAAAATACACTTTTTTTACTTTTAATGCACAAAAACACAATATATTGTCCAATTATTTGGTAACATATAAAAAATGATGGTATGCCGAGTAAATAGATACCAAATATGACATGCTTTAAAACTGTGAACACCCCGTGCTATGGCGACAATCTGCATCTGATTTTTTTAATTATTTTTACAATGTCCCTTTCATTTTGTTTATTTTTTTATCACTTTTAATGCTATCACAGGGAATGCAAATATTCCCTGTAACTTCAATGGGCATTTATAGATATTCTTTTTTGAGAAATCTGGGATCTCTGTCAGATTCTAGATATCTCCTCTGCCCTTACATTATCTAATCTCACCAAGATCGGTGTGATCAGATGCTTTACCAATTTACAAATGACACTGTTTATATCAGGGGTGGACTGACAACTCATGGGGCCTCCGGGCAATAGGGGATCATGGGGCCCCTGTATCCTTGCTCAAACTCAAAAAAGCTTATGAAATAGGTACCAGGGACATCTCATGGGGCCCCTACTGACCCCAGGCCCTCGGGCAGTGCCCGAGTTTCCAAATGGTCAGTCCGCCCCTGGTTTATATCCAGGAAAACTGAAGTGATAAAATGCTTGTAGCTTCTGATTTCTTAGACTATAGAGATGATTGGTGCCATTCCGGTCTCCAATCAGCTCTAAGGTCAGCTGGCAGAAACACCGGTTGCATTCTCAGGTTACCCCAATGGCACTGGACTGCCTGTGAAGGCTGTGGAAGGCATCTTCTCCCACTGCTTGCAAAAGCAATTCTGCAGTTAATTAGCCACTAGGATTGCTTCTACATGAAAGCCGATCGCTGGCTGAAATAAACAATACCAGGATGATGCCTGCAGCTGTAGGCATCATCCTGGTATAACCACTCAAAGTCTAGTGATGTACCAGTACGTCGCTGGTCCTTGTTGAGTATATATACTATGTTCTTTTTTTTTTATGCAGCCAGTGAGCTGAATGAAAAAAGAGAAGAAACCTCAGCCAGAAAAAGTGTGTGGTATGCCCACCATTAGAATATATTGACCTGCATCCATTCACTTCTAATGGTGCGCTGAATGAAAAAAAGAGAACCTAACAGATTCCTCTGTTTACATAGGTTGATGTGGATGAAGAAATCTATGCCAAAAAACTTTTTTTTTAAATATATACTGAAGCATAGGGGCCATCCACCCACTGGCCACCCAGACTGCCATGCTTCGGCATATATTCAATTTTTTTTTTTAAATGGATGAAAAATCCCATCCAACAGCGCTGCACACACCTACTTATGTATATTCTGAGAGCAAGACCCCTGTTACTGTCAGAGTAAACAAGTTGGTGCTGCAGCTGAATGGAATTCCTGCAAAGAAAACAGCAATGGTTAACAATAAAATATTAACTCAATAAAACAACTTTTTATTGAAACAGGTGCCAAAAAATATTATAAAATATATACCAAAGCATAGGGGCCATCTACCCACTGGCCACCCCAGGCCCCCATGCTTTGGCATATATGCTCTTTTTTAACTGCGGATGAAACATCTCATCCAACAGCACTGCACACACTGACTTATGTATATTCTGAGAGCAAGTTCCTGTTGCTGTCAGAATGAACAGATCAGTGCTGCAGCTGAATGGCATTTCTGGAAAGAAAACAGCAAAGGTTAACAATAAAACAGTAACAATAAAACAGATAAACCATTAGTAGAACAGTAACTCAATAACAACAAGAAAAACGACATCTATTTTTATTTTTTAAAATTTTAAATTGTACATTTTGTTTTTTATGTTTCTTTTTACATTTTTTTTTAACTTGAACTTAACCAGATTGTAGGGTCTCTCAAAATGCGATAGCCAGTTTCCTGACTACCTAACATCTTTCGAGACCCTGTGAAAATATGTGCTCTGAACAGTGCTATGCTGTACCCTATACTAATACTCCACTAGTGTGTGGTAGCTATGGAAGCAGTCCTTGAGGCAGAGACCAGGTTGGCCAGGACAGGAGGGACAAAAAAAGCAGGTGCCACACTTAATTCCATGTCTGCTACAAACACAACATCTTTTTGGGGTGTCCTTTGGGTTAGGGTACCAGGAATGGCATTGGGAAAATGCCTGTCATGCAGCTGTCTAACAGCATCTGGGTTAGGGGTTTGGGCCACATCATCTTCTGGATACAAGAGTCGTGATGATCTCTTCCTGGATTTTTAGGAAGGATCCACTTCATCCAGTTACTTTGTAAAGCACAAAAACATTATATACAAATTTTTGGTTAAGGTGATTTATGAGGGGCCGAATTTTGTGGAGGCAGTCAAATTCAGGGTCACCCCGAGGATGACAGAGTGTATTGTCATTGCATAAAACACATTATACTCTCATATCTATACCTGGCCAGAACAGCAGTGAACACGGCATATGATGAAACAGGTCTGTGGACCAATACAACCGCAATTCATTTTTTTAATAATGCCCATGTTGAGGATTAGGCCCCAAAAAAATTAATATTCAGAAACCGTAATGGGTTTCCATGCGAATGGTCTGGCAAGGTTTGAATTTGGGTTGACAGCAATAAACTGTTATGCATATAAATTTCTTTGCTCCACAATCAATGCATACAGATCTTTCGAGAACAACAGCTCCAAAAAATCAAGGGGAGTAGTTAAATTTGCTTTTTCCACCTGAATTCTGGGTTGGGCAGTGAATTGGGGAAGTATGGGTGCTGCAGAATTTGTGGGCTGGCAATGGGGATTTGCAAGCACATCCAGAAGGATACTAGAGGCTCTACGGGCCTGTGTGTGAATTCTTGGTGGTTGTGGGACACTACTTGTGTAAACACAGGTACAGGAAGATCTATGATAGGGCAGGGATCGATCATCCGATTTAGGCTGAACATCACTGGCCTAAATCGGTTGATTGATCCCTTGGGGATCAAATCACGGCACCCACTGATCACCGTGGGAGCACAAATCACGTATATACATGATTTTGCACACCCATGCTGCCCTGAAGCTGTTAATAAACAGTCCGGGTGCTATAATGCCTGGTCCTTTGTAATAAAGGTTTTCCTATTCTGCAGTTTTAATTTACTTTTAATTTTCCAATTTTATTTAAGTTTTTAGCTTTTTATATTTTTATTTATATATTTTTATATATAAAACATTATATATTTTTGTATTTAAGTTTTATAGTAGTTTTAGTCTACTGATAAAATGGTACCATTATATGTATGTAAAAGGTTTAGGGTTGTTTTTTTGGCTGTAGGAAGTGATGTATGTCACATACACTATATTGCCAAAAGTATTTGGACACCCCTCCAAATCATCGGATTCAGGTGTTCCAATCACATCCATGGCCACAGGTTTATGAAATCAAGCACCTAGGCATGCAGACTGCTTCTAAAACATTTGTGAAAGAATGGGGCGCTCTCAGGAC
The DNA here is from genome assembly GCF_062004578.1 of Staurois parvus. NCBI lineage: Eukaryota > Metazoa > Chordata > Amphibia > Anura > Ranidae > Staurois > Staurois parvus. Next base: position 12,279,806 of record NW_028318039.1, on the reverse strand, counting down.
CTCAGTGAATTCAAGCATGGTATCATGATAGGTTGGCACTTATGCAAGTCCAGCCGTGAAATTTCTTTGCTACTAAATATTCCATTGTCAACTGTTAGTGGTATTATAACAAAGTGGAAGTAACTGGAACAACAGCAACTCAGCCACAAAGTGATAGGCCACGTAAAATGACAGAGCGGGGTTAGTGCATGCTGAAGCGCACAGTGCACAGAAGTTGCCAACTGTCTGCAGAGTCAATAGCTAAAGACCTCCAAACTTCATGTGGCCTTCAGATTAGCACAGCAACCGTGCATAGAGGGCTTCATGGAATAGGTTTCCATGGCTGAGAAGCTGCACCTTACATCACCATGTGCAATGCAAAGGGTTGGATGCAGTGGTGTAAAGCACACCGCCACTGGACTCTAGAGCAGTGGAGTCATGTTCTCTGGAGTGACGAACCATGCTTCTCTGTCTGGCAATCTGATGGATGTGTTTGGGTTTACCGGTTGCCATTAGAACAATACTTGCCTTACTGCAAGTGTAAAGTTTGATGGAGGGGGAATTATGGTGTGTTTTTCAGGAGTTGGGCTTAGCACCTTCTTTCCAGTTAAGGGAACTCTTAAGGCATCAGCATACCAAGACATTTTGGACAATTTCATGCTCCTAACTTTGTAGGAAAAGTTTGTGGATGGCCCCCTTCCTGTTACAACATGACTTCGCACTAGTGCACAAAGCAAGGTCCATAAAGACATGGATGAGTGAGTTTGGGGTGCAGGAACTTGACTGGCCTGTACTGAGTCCTGACCTCAACCCAACAGAACATCTTTTACAGCAAAAACTGTGAGCCAGGACTTCCTGTCGGACATCAGTGCCTGGCGTCACAAATGCGTTTCTGGAAGAATGGTCAAACATTCCCATAGACACACTCCTAAACCTTGTGGACAGCCTTCCCATAAGAGTTGAAGCTGTTGTAGCTGCAAGGGTGGGCCTACTCATTATTGAACCCTATGGAATAAGACTTGGATGCCTTTAAAATGTATGTGTGTGTAAAGGCAAGTGTCCCAATACTTTAGGCAATATAGTGTATATACAAGAAGCCACTACACCTGATAGGAAAGGATGTAGATAGAAGATAAGGAAATATGTCACAGGAAAGGGAGATTCCTCCCAGGGACAAAAAGAGAATGAGGAAATTAGAAACCCTTGTGGGACCCTGTGTTTCCGGTTTGCATGTGACATCACATCCGGTCCATGGAATGCACGTGAACCAGCAGCATTCTCAGACCATGTAGGATCCACTGCACCTTGCTGATTGTTTGGATTTTATACATTTATATATTTGGTTTACATTATTGGAAGCAGAACTGGTATTTATCTTTAACTGCATTGAACCACCATTGAAAACTAGGAAGGAGTCCTGAGTGTAAAGAAGGAGGCATCCCTCACCAGAAAAAGTGCTTTAGACTCTTATGCCAAAAAAGCAGAGTCCATCTTGCCTGGTGAGTATGAATAAAAGAGGGACACTGGTCACCAAGCACTTTGTGACTATTTTTGAGCATCAAGAGACTTTATGAGTGATAAACAGCATGGAGCACTTTTTTGTTGAAGATTCACTGCACAAGTGGGAACTCTGTACTGCTATAAATAATTTCTTTGGACATTGACAGACATTTTAGCTATTATTATAGCTATATATTATACTGCCCCAAACTATATCACCGACCTGATATCCATCTACCACCCAAAACACACTCTCCGCTCCTCACAAGACCTCCTACTCTCTAGTTCCCTGGCCTCCTCCTCCCATGCCCATCTCCAGGACTTCTCCAGGGCTTCCCCCATCCTCTTGAACTCACTACCCAAATCCATCAGACTGTCAGATACCCTCCTCACCTTTACGCGCACCCTGAAAACCCATCTCTTCAGAGAAGCCTACCCTGCCCTCACCTAATTGCCGATCTCCTCTGCTCTTCCCACCACTCCATCCCCCACAGCTATTTCCTCCTGTACCACTCTCCCCTCCCTCCCAGATTGTAAGCTTCAAGGAGCAGGGCCCTCAAACCCCTCGTGTATTGTATTGTATTGTATTGTTACTGTACTGTCTCCCATTATAATGTACAGCTCTGAGCAAACTGTTGGCACTATATAAATACTGTATAATAATAATAACAATAATTATCATTTGTTTACACTGTTGTGTGCTGTGCTGTGATACATTTTAGATCTAAAGTGGTTTATACTCGCGCAGCAGCACCAGTTGGTAAGATTTATATATATATATATATATATATATATATATATATATATCACAATTTATTCCTAGTGCTGGTTTTTCGTTTTTACTTTTAATGTAAAATATTTAATGAATATTTAACCATTAGCCGCCCGGCCAATGGCCGTTTGGCGGCTTGAAATGTGCTCCTGTATTCCGGGTGCACGCCATTTGGCGTGCTCCCGCACATGCGCGGTTTGCGCGGTTGCACAGCGACGCAGCAGTGCGATCTGTCACCGCCCGTGCACCTCGGACACGGCCGATGACAGATCCGAGTACCGGCTCCCGTTGCCGGTACCATGTGACCTGCTGTGACCAATCACAGCAGGTCACATGACAGTTGTATACAATGGATGGCTTCATTCATGATGCCATCCATTGTATACTAGTGCCTAGCTGTGAATGGTCACAGCTAATCACATGCACATGTCATGTGATTAGCTGTGACCAAATCACAGCTAAGCACAAAAAAAAAAAAAAAAAAGCTGAATGAATTGATTTCATTCAGGTAAATGCTTGCTTATAGCAAAGTAATTCTTTGCTATAAGCAAATTGTGTAAAAAAAAAAAAATACTGATCACTTCCCCAAAGTAGTACAGTGTTACTATGGTAACATTGTACTATTTTGGTCATAGTAAAATATGAAAAAAAATCTTAAAAAAAATAAAAAAAATGTAATAAAAAATTAAATATAATAAAAAAAAAATATATATATATATTTTTTTTTCATACTGTCACCAGTCAGTGTCACTGTTCACCGCCATGCCAGTTATATGATGACACTGTACTGCACTGGTGACAGTATGTAAAAAAAAAATAGTGAAAATAATTTTTTTAATTTTTTCATTTTCCGAAAAATTATGACAAAATAATACAACTTCAAAAAACTCGCCATGCCTCTTATGAAGTACGTCGGACTGTCTACTCTGCAAAAAGGGGTCATTTGGGGGATATATGTACTGTTCTGACATTCTTGGACCTCAAGATATTAGATTGGCTGTCAGTACTTCAGGATTGATCAATATTCAGATCTATACCATAGTTTGTGAACTCTATAACTTTCCTACAAACTAAAAAATACATCCTAATTTGGGTTATTTTCACCAAAGACATGTAGCAGAATACATCTCGGCCTAAATTTATGAAGAACAATTATTTATTTGTAAACTTTTATAACAGAAACAAAGAAAAATGTGTTTTTTTTTCAAAATTTTTGGTCTTTTTTTGTTAATTTGGCAAAAAATAAAAACCCCAGCGGTGATTAAATACCACCAAAAGAAAGCTCTAGTTGTGTGAAGAAAATGATAAAATTTTAGTTTGGGTACAATGTTGTATGACCGCGCAATTGTCATTCAAAGTGTGAGAGCGCTGAAACCTGAAAAATGGCCTGGGCAGGAAGGTGTAAAATTGCACAGTATTGAAACGGTTAAAAGAAAGACTGATTCATTTTAGGGATTTACTTTCCATTCTTCAAGACTCATTTAACAAACAAGATACAGTACAAGGTAGACTAATAAATACATTAAAATGTTTATTACCTTTTGTAAACATTGTATTCATTGCAGAAAATATTTTTAAAAATTACTTTTAGGGTGCCAAAGAATTACAGGCTAATAGTTAAATGTACAGTTTTAAAACCATGTATGTTCAACAGTACATTTAAAACATAACGCATAAAGCGCCTTTGTTGTACTGGAATTTCAAGCAGTGACATTTTTAGAGATGAAGAAAGGGGTGGTGTTCTGTAGTTCTAACACACTTTCTGTCCTTGGGTGTTGATGCTGCTCAACCAAAGACATAGGGGTTGACTTACTAAAACTGCAGAGTGAAGATTCTGGTGCAGCTGTGCATGGTAGTTAATCTGCTTTTAATTTTAGCTTGTTCAATTAATCTTTGAAAAAAAAAATAAAAGCTGATTGGTTTTTATACAGAGCTGCACCAGATTTTGCACTCTCTAGTTTTAGTAAATCTATCCCATTGTAACAATGAGCAGGACTGTCTTAAGCACACAGGGAAAAGGGCACCTGACAGAGTTGGCTCACCCACCCACCCGCCCACCCTCTTGGTAGATGTGTGAATATGGATATTATTAGTCATGAATAAGTTTAGAGTTTTGAGGTTTGGGAAGAGAATGGGGGTCTTGTGGGGCATGTCTCAGCACCGGTAAGGCCTTGATAGTGCCAAAAAGTAACATCATTGATAATGTTTGGCGGCTGGTTTAACCTTAACAGTCACAAGTATGTATGATAAAGCGGTGTTCATGAAGAAAGTACTTACTAAGGTTTATTACCGGTGAATAATGGTATAAAATTATTGGTATGCACCCACCAAGTTGGTTGTGAATGGCTGGTGGCAGATAAAGGTTTTCAATGGAACATGACTTTGGGTGGCACTGTCAAGGACCTGACTTTAATGGCATTTGAATTCTATGTTTTTGAAGAATTGTTGTCTAAATTATTGTTATTGTTATTATATTGTTATTTGATAAAATCTGTGACCATAATACTTCAACAAAAAATAATTTGTGTTATATTATATTATTTGTGATGTTTAATGTGTTTGGTTTTGATGTTCAATATCACTCTGTCCTCTCAGCCCTACCCAGGTCAAATGTTGTCACTCTAACACAGGAAGTATGTTACTGGCAAGGTCCTAGGTTAAATAAAGGTTAAAAAGCTTTTAAAAGAAAGAGAATGCAGCCACCACATCTAAAGATTGGTAAGCTACAATACATTGCATTTTTGTCCTAAGGTTTAATTAAAGCTCTAAGGAAAATTGCCAACTAATATGCTTTGGTTTGACTTCATCTGCACAGATCTGTTAAATGATACCTATTCACAATAAAAACTACCCACCTGCTAAAAATGTGTCATTATCTCTTTGTATTCCAGCTCAGTATATAAATAATGTAGAAATGAATGAATTCTTTAATCAGATTCCCTAGATGCTTAACTCATAGAGTTCATTTGTTTCATATGATTTTCATTATTTCAAAGTGATAAGAAAGATACTAAGAATGAATGATTTAACACTCACAGAAACATGGCTTTGTAAACAGACTGCTAACAGTATGCAGATATACAAGCTTTTTTTTTGTCTTTCCTCGATTTCAAGTATCTCTTTTGCCCTAATGAGATAATAACTGTATACATGAAAAATATAGATGAGTGAATTACGTAAGTGGTTTTTATAATGTTAAGTGCTGCAAATCAGGAGATTGTAATTATACTTTGCAGCAATTAGGATGGATGATTTTCAGTCATACAGGTTCCAGTGGTTAGATTACTTTATTAAGTGCTTTTAGGAGCTTATGGTCCCTTAAAGAGCCATGTTTTATTATCTCAAGATGGTCTTTCCTGCTTCCAAGTTCTTGAGTGTTTCAACCTTCAAATATGACTACATCTATAAAAAAAACATACTTTCTTGATAAGCATTCTGAACATGCTGTTTGTTTAATAACAATTATATTTTTTATTTTGAATTTTTTATTTTTGAATTATATTGTAAACAATAAAAAAGAAATATTAAGTGAATCATTCATTAGCATAAATTATGTCACTGTCTGCTTTCAGGCATGAAAATAAATACACAGCCAGTCAGATTATTTAAAACAATTTTAGATCTTTTATGATATCCAATGAATAAAAATGGGATCCATCTCTCTACTAAATGAGTGCATATACTATATGTGTTTATGATTCTTGATTGCTGCTCTGGCATAATAAGTAGCTATTAAGTGGGTGCAAAAATAATAAAAGATGGATGTATTAACCACCTCCTGCCCGCCATATAGTAATATGATGGATGCAAGGTGGTTCTCTCGTTCTGGGAGGACGTCATATGATGTCCTCCCATTTTTACCGCGCATGCACGGCTCCCCGAATGTGCAGTGCGGCGATCGGCGGTCCGCTGTGTCCCTCGGACACAGCAGATCACCGATCCACGGAAAGAGGCGAAGATGTCGGCTCGGTCATGTGATCAGCTGTGTCCAATCACAGCTGATCACATGTAAACAGGGAAATGCCGGTTCTCGTCATTTCTCTCCTCTCGAGCTGTCACGCTGACAGCTCGAGAGGAGAGCCGGTAGTCGGCATTCCGCGGAGGGGACATGTACACTGATCATCAGGGCACTGATGATCAGTGTGCCCTGATGATCAGTGTAGCCCCAGCAGTGCCACCTGTCAGTGTCCATCAGTGCCAGCTGTCAGTGCTCATCAGTGCCACGTGCCAGTGCCCATCAATGACACATATCAGTGCCTATCAGTGCACATCAATGCCACATATCAGTGCCCATCTGAGCTGCCTTTGAGTGTCACCCATCAGTGCCAGTCAGTGCCACATACCAATGCCAACCAGTGCCACCTATCAGTGCTGCCAATCAGTGCCACCTATCAGTGCCAGTCAGTGGTGCCTATCAGTGCACATCAGTGCCGCCTATTAGTGCCCGTCAATGCCACCTATCAGTGCCAGGCAGTGCTGCCTAACAGTGCCAGTCAGTGCCACCTAACAGTGCCAGTCAGTGCTGCCTATCAGTGCCAGCCAGTGCTGCCTATCAGTGCTGCCTATCAGTACCGCCTATCAGTGCCATATATCAGTGCTGCCTTTCAGTGCCCATCAGTGATGCCTGTCAATGCCCATCAGTGCCACCTACCAGTGCCTTCTCATCAGTGCCCATCAGTGCCACCTATCAATGTCCATCAGTGCAGCCTATCAGTGCCCATCACTGCAGCCTCATTAGCGCACATCAGTGAAGGAGAGAAATCACTTATTTACAAAGTTTTATAACAAAAACTAAGAAAAAACATTTGTTTTTTTAAATTTTCAGTGGTTTTTGGTTTGTTTAAGACAAAACAAAAACCCAGAGTTGATTAAATACCACCAAAATAAAGCTCTATCTGTCACAAAAAAATGATAAAAATTTCATATGGGCACAGTGTTGCATGACCGCGCAATTGTTATTCAAAGTGCAACAGCACTGAAAGCTGAAAATTGGCCTGGGCAGGAAGGGGGTATAAGTGCCCTGTAGGCAAGTGGTTAAAAAGTAATGTCATACTATTTTTTTAAAATCTATGAATAGATTGTGGAGGGGTTAGAATAACTGTAAACATTTACTTGCTGGTTGTATCCCTCCTCACTTTCTGTCTATTTTATGTATGATAGACAAAATAGGAGGAGCAATCTTCCTAAAAGGGGACTCATGGCAATTAATTTTATTTATTTATTTATTTATCTATTTGTGTAACATATCCCTATTTGAACTGTTCAAACCTACTGGAAAAAATAGAGTTTTTCTTCACATTATTGTCCTTAATTGATCACCCACAATATTTTATATTGCCATTAGCAACTATGATTATGCAGTGCAATCCAACACAAGCAGAAGGGGGAATAGCATTAATGGAGGAAGTGAGTAAAAAACAATAATAAATGCTATAGAGATCCTGTCTGAGTAAATTAGATGTCATGTCTGTAGTTGTAGGTAGCTAACCAAAACACCGGTAGTGTGTATTCATTTACTGTGAATGGTGTGGCGTTTTAGTACTGTACCAGGTTGCACATCACTGATAGCATATAGTTTTGTGTTAGAGTGATACAACTGAATGGCCAATTTAATTAATAGATTGAAAGTGCAAGCTTTCAATTACATCAAAGTGATACTATGTAGAGCATTAACAGATTCAGAAGACTGAAAATTCTTGCTTTTGAAGCACATTAGATTTCATACTGTATCAAAAACTCACATTTACATTAAAAACACAAAGCAATGCACATTAGGATTGATTTACTAAAACTAGAGAATTCAAAATTTTGTGTATCTCTGCATAGAAACCATTCAGCTTCCAGATTTTTTTCAAAGCTTAATTGAACAAACTTAAGTTAGAAGCTGATTGGCTATCATGCACAGCTGTGGCAGATTTTGCACTCTCCAGTTTTAGTAAATTAACTCCATTACCTCTTTGTATGTTCAATTTATTAAAATTTTAGATATACAGATAGAGTTTAGCAATTTTAGGAAATTGAAATATATCAGCAGTCCTAACAAACTTTAATCAACCCTTTCCATTTCAATGTTTGCAGAAACCACACCAAATATGAACTATTCAGTTTAGAAACAACTTGCTGGTGTATTACTTGCATGTTCTCCCTGTGCCTGGGTGGGTTTCTTCCCACACTCCAAAGACATGCTGGTAGATTAAGTGGCTCCTGTCTAAATTGGCCCTAGTATGTGTATATATGAATGCAAATTAATTAGGAACCACCATGGACCAACCCACATATCCAAAGAATGTCAGCTTTGGATTTTAAATGCACACAAATGCCTTTATCTATAGAGATTAATAAATGGATAAGACATATTTCAACACCACTAAGCACAACAAATACTTATATATCCTTTAAAGTAATTTAATAAAACAAAGATATGGACAATCAACAGCCAATGATAAAATCAGATGCAGAAATTTAGGAAGCAACCACCTACAACACAGAGAATAGTTGTCACATACAAACCATGTAAGAAGCTCATGGAAATGGAAAGGACAAATCATAAAAGAAAAAAAACTTCAACCTTTCTTAAATATAAGTGGCAGATTGTGATAACTACTTTTAATTTGCATTCTTTAATGTGTACCTTTGCCCAGACTATGAACATTTAAGTAATGTCTAGCTGCACATTATGTGAATTGCATTTGTTTATTTATTGATGTATTAATGAATTTATTTATTTTCAAATGTTTTCAAAGATAACTACAAAGATGCCAAAGCTGAGATTTGGAAGGTTTCTAACAACTAACAGTTTCTGTTGTTTGAGAAGTGTTTGTGTCTGTTGTGAAATATAAACATGTATTTCTCCATAATTACACCATTGTTTTATAGTGATTCTGAGATTGTCGCTATTAGGAATGAGGGGAGTGGGTAAAAATTATTTTGCCATGAAATTCAATTGTTTAATTTAATTTGCAGAGATTAGCTAGACCGCCCTGTGTTTAGTTAAAGCATGGTTTGGTGAGCTTCACAAAAGTTCTCTGTAGCACTCCATATAGCAAGAATGAGAAAAAAAACACATGGAGTCCTCCCCAAAATCTATACCAGACCCATTGAGTCTAGTATTGATTTCAAGGGGGTCCCTCACACAAAAAGACAAGAAAAATGGATCTCAGGGATCCATACCAGACCCTTAGGGTCCACACAAAAGACAAAAAAAAAAAAGTGTGAAGCCCCCCTAAAAATCCAGGCCCTTACTCTGAGCATACAGTCTGGCTGGCCAGGAATGGGTGGTGGGGCAGGGGGTGAGCGTGTGGCACCTACTTCCTGAACCATTCCAGGCTATGCGCCCTCAACATGGGGAGGTGCCTCATCCCCACAACCCTGGATAGTGGTTGTGAGAGTCTATGAGCAGGGGCTTATCAGAATCTTTAAGCCCTCTTTCATAATAATTTAGCTCCCAGATCCCCCTCACACACATAAAAGAGTATGGGGTGCATTGTACCACTACTCATTAACAAAATTAAGACATGCAAACATGACAAGTCCTGTATTAGAAAAAAATCCCAAAATATTTCACTTATCAAAAATCCATCATCAAATATGCCCCCACACTTGCCAGATAAAAGTACTCATACCTGAATGACATTTCCCTAAGCTTTCATCAACTACAGTATATAGGGAATGGGGGGAGGTTAGTGACATAATTGACCAAAAAGGGCAAGGGCCAAATTTGTGCAGTGATTGCACTGCTGTCCCCAACCTTTTGCTTAAGTGGCAGGGATTCCATCGTCAGTGGTTCCTAAGGATACCCTTTTTAAATTTTATTTTCAAGCAAAGCAATCACTAATCACCTTCTTGTCTACAGAAAACTACCAGCAAAACTGGCCACAAGAAAACTATATGTGTCTCTCTACTATAAAAACAATCTATCCCCACTAAGCTAACATATGATGGTTATTCCCAGTAAATATTTAATTCTTTCTATGCAAATGTAACATCATATCTGATGGTTCTGTCATTTGGATTTGTATGTCTTGTAAAAACCTAATAAAATATTGAAACTGAAAAATAGTTTGAACTCCAGTTTTGTAACTCAAACAATATAGCAGGTAATATGCTAATAGGAAATAATTTTACTGTCTGCATGTAATGCATGTCTGCATGTAATAATACTTGACATAAGATATACAGTTATGTAATTTTTTAAAAATTGTTTCTCCATCATTTACTCCTATCTTAATCTGATCACATTTCTTACACATATGTCAGTGAATGGAAACCTAATCTAGGCTCTCACAAAAGATGAAGCTACTTCTTACACTTCTTACACTTCTTACACTTCTGCAAATCAATTGCACTCCAGCTCACAGTTGTTAACTTTATGGGGTTAATTTCTCCCAAACACTTTCAAAAGGTAAAATTAACATTATTGTTAAACACAGACACTCCACCCAGGATCATCCCTATAACAAGTTTCTCCCCTACTGGGGCTTAATCATTGATCCTGTGTCTATATTTATGCTTGTGTTAATCAATAAAGTTGATATTAGGCTTTGAAACTGGTGTGCTGTTCCAAAATTTTACTAAATGATCTAGCCTCTACCAAATGTGAGAGGAATAGCAGATAGGAGATTGAGATAACAAAGGTTGACCTCTCTTGTATCGCCACCCTGGCCCCACTGAAGGTGGAATATATAGTACGAGGGACAGGAAAAACACAAGAGATGATAGGTGCTGCTGGTAGAACTTGCAGTAGGAGATGCAGGCTAAAACAGTTTGGCAGGACACTGGGTCAGAAGCAGCAACCAGGGGCGGACTGACAACTCATGGGGTAATAGGGAATCATGGGGCCCCTGTGTCCTCACCCACACTCAAAAAAGCCTATGAAAGGTACTAGGGACATCTCATGGGGCCCCATATTGACCCTGGGCCCTCGGGCAGTGCCCGAGTGCACGAATGGTCAGTCCGCCCCTGGCAGTACCATACAGGATGAGCCAGCTGAGGTTAAAGGAGCACTCAGCATGTACCACAGCTTCAGGGCATAAGGCTTGTCAGAGTTTTCAGCAGACTGAAGACAGGAACACAATGTGATGGTTGAAGCTGATATGGGTGACAGCTACAGCAGTCAGGAAATTGCAGAGCAAAATCAGAGACAGAAGCAAAGTCACAGGTCTAGGCGAGGTCAGCAGTGGGCAGCAATGCTGTACAGAGGCATAGACAGAGGCATGGTCAAGGGTAGAGGGAAGGTCATGAATGGGTAGGCAGAATAGCAATCAGAATCCAAGATCAGGTCACTAGCAACACAAGTCAACAATGGAGGACGCATACAGGATACAAGCAGAACACAGGAACAGCTGAAGAATAGTTAGCATGAGCATACTTTAAATAGCCTCTCTGGTGCCAACAGGGATTGTGCATGCATGAGTGCTGGTGCAATTATGCTCATTCTTGCTCAAATGAGTGGTTATCATTCTGTGGGAAACACCATGCACATGCTCATGTCTGCGCACCAGACATCTCATAGGGATTCTCTGACATTTGGTCTGCAATTGCTTCATGCTAGATCAACATCCCTACAATGCAGCCAGCTTTCAAATTTTTTTGTCAATGGTACCTTTTACCAACCAGATTGGTACATCTTCATCCCCATCATTCTAATAAATGCTTTAAAAGCTGCAACACACTTGGTGATGTTGTGCATATTTGTTGGATACGTCAAATGCTTACTAGATTCTGGACAAATACTTTTAAATGTTTACACTTTCTCTTCAAAATTAATTCCCAAAAGGATCCATGGCTGGCAATACTTCACTTCATACCATCTTCTTCCACTCATGCTCAATATAAGTAGTCGTATTGACGGGAAATACGTAACTTTAGCCAGGGCATATAAAAAACATTTTATACCATTTTCTGAAGTGAAACAATGCACAGATGGCATTATCAGTAAAAAACAGTAAACCAGCCTCATCATAGGCACACACCCCGAATTTCCTAAACCTTGGAAACCATGTATATGACATCCCCACCCACCCCTTCCTGGTGGAAATCATGCTGTACATTCCTTTGGACATACTTATTCAGTGACACAGTGGGATACCTTGGGTATTCTCTTAACCCCTTCTAATTTTTTGCCTTCAACATTCTAAACCCTTATTAACTTTTATTTTCAATCAAAGCAATCACTAATTACCTTGATTTCTACAGAAAACTAACAACAACACTGGACAGAACAAAAATATATGTGTCTCTCTACTATCATAATGATCTATTCCTGCTAAGCTAACGTATGATGGACACTCCTAGTAAAAGTTTGATTCTATCTATGCAAATGTAAAGTCATATCTGTTATTTCTGTAATTTGGATTTGTACTTCTTGTAAAAACGTAATAAAAGGTTGAAACTGAAAAATTGTTTGAATTCCCTTATTGTAACTCAAACAATATATTAGGTAATATGCTAAAAAGAAACTATTTTACAAATCTGCATATATTACTACCTGACATGTCATGATATACAACTATGTGTTTTTTTTTAAATATACCTTGTGTTATAAAAAAAACAGTCCTTTCCCTCCAGTCAAGTTACTGTCTAGGTCTGAGGAAATTATCTTGGCAGAATAATGTCTTAATTTTGCTGCAGACTGGAGGAATAATTTCCTTAATCTCCCCTCCTCTAGTGACCTTTCACTGATAAGGCCCCATGTACACGGGACACTTCTGAACAATGGAAACTGACTGCTGAAAAATGTAGGTTAAAAAATGTCTGTTTAGCCGCGTTTGTACAGCGTGTTTATGTGCATTTATGTGCGTTTGCAATTAGAAAATTTTTTAAAGATAAGCACTGGAGAGCCTCCCAAATGCCCAGAATGCATTGAAAAGTGGTAAATTATTAACTATTCAGACTGTTTCAGAGAAATACAGAGAGTAGAAGCAGAGACAGCAGTATGTGTTGAAATTATCTTAGGTATGAGTTGCTCATTAACATTTCTTTTGTTTACAAGGGTAGGAAAGGTGTCTGGTGGAGTGAGTCATTAAGACCACCTGGTAGGGGGTCTTCATGAGGAATTTGTTGTGTGAATGGTCATTAACATATCTTTTGTTCCCAAGGGTGGGAGAGTTCTGAGGTGTGAATTGGTCATTACAATGTATAACAAGCTTGGTAGGAACATTCTGTGTTCAGTGTTTTGTCTATCTGAGTACCTTGAAAACTCTTTGCATGCATTTTTCATGATGAAAAAAGGATCTGGACAGCATCGGGAACTAGAAGAGTTGAAAGAAATGTTCAGACGCAAACGCTTATAAACACAATTTGCTGCATTTTGCCTCGTTTGCAAGCATTTTGCATTTGAAACGCTGATAAAATCGACTGCTGAACGCAAGTTTTCTGCATTCAAAAAAACAACTGTAAACTCAAATGCCTGTAAACGACTGTAAACGATGATGTGTACATGGACACATAGGAAAACATTAGGGTGAGTTCAGGGGCTGCTGAAAAAAACGCTGAACAGCTCCTAAACGTGAGTTTACTAGCTGCAGTGTACATGAGCCCTATTGTTTTAACATTGTAACTTTCTGACAGCTCACAAAGTGAGCGTCAGCAGAAGGGTTGATCTCTGAGAATTAACATGTACACAAAGCCAAAAGAATAAATGCTACTTTGCAGTTCGAAGAATGTACATGATTATTTAATATTGTGGTCAGCATCTCTCTGAAGGAATAAAGATAAAAGATGTAAAGGTGGCTTCATCCTTCTGGAGAGAAAACATATATTATATTTATCTTTAAAAATAATGCATTTTGTTTTTTAAACTGCAAACCCCCTAAATGCATTTTAAAATTATGAACATTTGCAGGGGTTTTATAGTAATATTACTAAAGACATACACAAAGATATTTACTAAAGGGAATTCACCTGTTTGTTTGCAAGAGAATTTTCTCCAGAGTTTAGTGAATGTGGAAATTTCACTTTGCATAAAATACCCAATCACATGCAAGGGAAATAAAAGAAATTGCTTTTTTGATTGCACATGATTGGATGATGGATGTCATTAGAGTTCTACCTCATTCAATAAGCTCTGAGGATAAATTCCTTACAAAGTGTAATTTCCCTTGCAAAAGTGAACAGTCTTTTTGACCTTAGTAAATCTTTAAAGCCAACACTCTCAGTACTGTATAAATTTGCCCCCTTTTCAGACTACATTACGTTCAGCTGTACTTGTATATCAAACTATCTGTCAGAAAATCTATCTATCTATCTATCTATCTATCTATCTATCTATCTATCTATCTATCTTTATTTATTTTATTAGGAACCTGGCTTATTTTACCTAGTGGCAAGTGCCCATTTCCAGGAAAGGACTATAAGATATGTGTTCAGAATTCCCCTTTAAAAAAACATGCTGTAAATTTTGCACAGAGCTAGCAATAAAAAAAACTAGAATAATAAAGAAATGAATCATTTAAACTTACTACAAATTAAAATAATCTATAATGCAACTTGAATTTAATACCAACAGCACATTTTGGGCAGCTATTATTGCATTAAAGTGTAGTTCAGCTCAGTAGGGAGGTTTACTCCTCTCACAGATGTTACTGACTTTTGCCAGCGGCCACTTATCATCTTATCATTTTACACTGTACTGCTTACTTCTACTCCTCGTCTCACATCAAAATACTGACCTTGTTACACTCAGATCACTACCCCCCTCTGGACAGAATCCCATTTTACACTATGATCTTATTAGCTATGCCATGATAAAGTGTAACTGGCTAGAAAACTAGAACATTCAGGATGAACAGAAAATGAAGGCTGACTATAAGATGCTCTGACCTTAGACAGCATGCACATTAGCCATAGTACAGTACCCTACATAAATGGATGACGGAAATATAAAATTGTTGCTGTAAAGTTGAAAATGTATTTGCATTATTAAATGTATATATTTTATATTAGAATGATTATTATATGGTATGGTATGTTACTGTGTTTCATTGCATTGGAAGAACAGAAAGATTACAACAGTTAGAAGGTTCAAAAGTCAGGGCACACAGTAAATAATCAATTCTTGGTGTCAGGCTATTGTTTCAAGGCTCATTTAAAAGTAAAATGTATTAGAAAAGCCAGTACAGAATTATTAGAGGAAAAGATAAAAAAACAAGGCAGAATAATTCAATTGAGAAAAAAAAACCAATAACAGCAATGTGAAAAAATAAAATTCTTTTTAACTATTGATGTTAGCCAGTATAATCTCAGGGGTTCATATTATGATACTAAACATTAACAATAAATCTTACATTTAAGGGCAATCACTCTAGTTTAAAACAAATGCACCAGGAAATGTGATCCACAGTGAATGCCGGGTAAATGTCACATTTATTTATTTATTATTTATTTCAGGTACTTACATAGCGCTGCCAATTTACGCCACGCTTTACATATATATTGCACATGCACATCAGTCCCTGCCCTCAAGGGGTGTATAATGTAAGGTCCTTAACGTACATTCATGCATGCATGTACTAGGGCCAATTTAAACAGGAACCAATTAACCTACCAGCATGTCTTTTGAGTGTAGGAGGAAACCGGAGTACCCGGATGAAACCCACGCAGGCACAGGGAGAACATGCACTTTCACTTCTTTATAAATATGTCCTTTAATTTTTTGTACAGACTTGAATTCTTTTATATATGGTAATTATCTGTAAAGGTTCTATTTATTAAACTTCCAATAATACTTTTCATGGTAGATGAAATGTCAGATCTTACTGACAAAAATAGCTGCACACTGACTGTAGATATGGCAGAAAAGCAATAGTAACATAAGCAAAGTTTTTTTTTTCTTCAGATATCAGCTCAAGGCAACAGCACACAAGAAGAACACTAATAAAGCCAAAGAGTAGCTGCATAAAGAAGAAATGTTAATTATTGCTGCAAATATGGCATTACAATATGTCTATCCTATTCAAAGAAATATATTTAAATAGAGAGAGAGAGATGAAAAGAGAAAGAGCTCTGTGGTAATGTAAAGAGTTTTGGTGATCACCCAGGATTCCTAGCTGTGTGTTTACAATGTGATCTGTTGTATCATGATGGTAGTGTGGCAGAAAAACATCATCAGATGTGTTCGTTCCAATACGTTTTATTACATTTTTGCATAAACCATCATCAGTGGGGAAAAAGGAAAAAAATAGCAATTTCCATCTTCCATTGAGTAAATTAGTTACCATGAGATGCACAGCAAATAACACTGTAAAGTCACATAGTTAACTAGGGTTGTAATTTACATCACAATTCGTACAGAAAAAAAATCTTTTCCGTAAGTGAAACAGGTGAATCATAGACATTTTGTCAATTTGGGTATACAATATCAATAATCCCATACATTTCCATAGAAGGTGCATCTGAAGAGAGATCATATTGGTTTCCACTTTCCGTATTAAGTAACAGTTACTCCAAGCCTTAATAGATAGATGTATTGTTGGAGGTAAATGGGAAGGTAAGGGAGTATGCTTTGTCATATAGAGTAAGACCTTATTTACTTTTAGGGTCCATGCACACTAGGCACAGAAAAAGCTCATATAGTGTGTTCTTGTACAGACATTTAGAGCTTTTAGCCTTTTTTTCTGCCAGTAAGCTCCTCTCAAAAACACGGAATAAAAAGGGTTTTTTTCTGCCTCTTAACAATGAGCTTAAAATATGCCTTTATGTGTCCAAATGTGCATGGACACATTTTGTAGGATAATATTGAGCTGCTTCAACAAGCAAAACAAAAAAACTCCAGTAGAAGCAGCATTTTTTAAGTCCAGTGTGCATGGGCCCTTAATCCTTTCAGGAAATAAGCAATAAGGGGTACAAATGTACTGATTCCCCTGAGAAAGCAGATATCTGGGGCTCTCCTATTATAATGCCTATAATTTATGGATTGTGAAGAGATGCCTCATGCTTGAAAAAAAAAAAAAAGGACGGGTCCCTTAAAATCCATACCAGACCTGTGGGCATGTGACCTGGCTAATCAGGGAAGGGAGGGGCAGTAAACATGCGTTCCCCCAATCCTTAACCATACCAGACCACAGGTCCTCAACATGGGAAGGGTATCTTTCCAAGGGGCCTCCGTGGCAAAACACCTTGTCTCTACTTTGATGATGACAAAGGCCCTTTGTCCACATCCCTGACCCAGTGAATATGGGGGTGCATGCATGAAAAACTTATCAGAATCTGGAAGCCCCTCTAAAATAGAAAGGCCACCAGATATCTGTTCCCTCTGCATAAATCACAAAAAAATTTAAATAGCAAATAAAAAGCACATTGTTGAAAAAGTATTTTATTAGGAAAAAAAGTGTCCCTCAATGTAAAACCAATGGCAGTCATGTAATTCAGTGATGTACATCCATTGTCTATCACAATGAGTATTGCCCTGATGTCATGAACATGAGCCAAACCACAATAATCCTTTCCGGCAGGACTCCCTTCACTAATGCTGAATGTCAAAAAACAGCAGAGAATGCTGGCTGACATCATTGACCACATATAGCCATGACCATCTGTGGTCAGTGATGTGACACAGGATTCTCCAGCCCCTTTGTTTACAGCCATAAGCAGGATGGAGATTTGAACTGGTATTTAACTGTGGTAGTGGTTTTTAAAATCTCACTTTTAGGGGAGAAACAAAGGAGTTCATAGAAAAAGTTATCTACATACAATGTATATATATATATATATATATATATATATATACACACACACACACTATATTGGGATGCCTGCCTTTACACGCACATGAACTTTAATGGCATCCAAGTCTTCGTCCGTAGAGTTGAATATTGAGTTGGCCCACCCTTTGCAGCTATAACAGCTTCAAATCTTCTGGGAAGGCTGTCCACAAGGTTTAAGAGTGTGTCTATGGGAATGTTTGACCATTCTTCCAGAAGTGCATTTGTGAGGTCAGGTACTGATAAGGGACAAGAAGGCCTGTCTTGCAGTCTCCACTGTAATTCATCCCAAAGGTGTTCTATTGGGTTGAGGTCAGGACTCTGTGCAGGCCAGTTAAGTTTCTGCACCCCAAACTCGTTCATCCATGCCTTTATGGACCTTGCTTTGTGCACTAGTGTGCAGTCATATTGGAACAAGAAGGAGCCATCCCAAGCTATTCCCACAAAGTTGGGAGCATGGAATTGTCCAAAATGTCTTGGTATGCTGATGCCTTAAGAGTTCCCTTCACTGGAACTAAGAGGCCAAACCCAACCCTTAAAAAACAACCCCACAACATAATCCTCCCTCCAGCAAACTTTACACTTGGCACAATGCAGTCAGGCAAGTACCGTTCTCCTGGGAACTGGCAAAACAGGACATGTCCATGGGATTTTTGGGATTGCTAGACAAGGAATCCTGGTTCATCACTCCAGAGAATACGTCACCACTGCTCTAGAGTCCAGTGGCGGCGTGCTTTACACCACTGCATCCGATGCTTTGCATTGCACTTGGTGATGTAAGGCTTGGATGCAGCTGCTCGGCCATGGACACCCATTCTATGAAGCTCTCTTTGAGAAATATCCCAATATACTGTTATATGTCTATTTGATACCTAATTTTACAGAAACTGCTATACGACAAAATTTCATTGATACCAGGGGGATGAGTGGCATTAAGGCATTCAATCCACAATGTTTCTTTTTGGAGTATTTTTTTATCCCAATTCCCACCTCGTGGGTCCTTCTGCACAACATCTAAAGCCAAAAACCTTATCTGTGAGGTATCAAATTTGTGATAGAGGCCTAAATGCCTACTGAGTGGAGTCAGAATTTTGCCATTGCTGGAGTAATATGTATGATCCTTGATTCTTTGTCTAAACTTGCAAATCATTTTCCCAACATAAAACACCCCAGATGAACATATCATAATATAAATGACCCCCTAAGTATCACAATTAGCATTGAAACGTGGGTTAAATGACTCCCCATTAGGTAACTCAAAACGCGTACCACATTGTATCCAGGGACAAAATGAACATTGGCCACATTGGAAAATTCCTCTCAAAGAGACCCTGGGAGTGGTCTGTGGATTGTATAAGCTACATGTGATGTTATCTCCTATGGATTGAGTTTTCCTAAAGACTTTCTCTGGTTGTTTTTTTACATATTTGGTCAATTTAGGGTCCTCAAGGAGTAAATACCAGGGTTGCTGGAGGAGTAAACACAATTGTAGGTGCTGGGCTGAGTATTTTGTAATAAACGTAACTGTTGAGGGGTGAGATTGGATAGGTCGAGTCTTGAACTGTAAAGAGGTACGTGTTTTGCCCAGGGCTTGGTTATAAGCCCTGCGTAGAATAGATTTACTGTAACCACGCATAAGTACCCAAGCTGCTATCAGCATTCTTAGATATTGCTACAACCAAAAATGGAATAGAATCCATATGATAATTCATGGTAAAGTGGAGATTGTAGTTGCTACAATTTAATTTCTGCATGAACTCATGAAGTAACTGGACTGAACCTGTCCAAATCATCAAAATTTCATCAGTGTATCTTAGTCACCACAACGTATGGCCAAGATACATGACGAATGACTAGTCTGAGAAAATTTCTCACTCCCACCCTCCCAGGTACAAATTGGTGTAGGCAGGAGAACAGCACGTAACCATGGCCACGCCCTGTACCTGGAGGTAGTGGGACACCAGAAATGTAAACCAGTTGTGTGTAAGAATAAAATGTAAAAGTTGCAAAATGAATTCATTAAATGGCCAATGTGTTTTATCCTCTTTCATCAAAAATTTTGTACCACCTTAACTCCCTGTTCGCGAGGAATACTAGAGTATAGGGCTTCCACATAAATGGTGACTAATAATGCAACTAGGGCAATGGTAATGTCCTTTATTTGTCTAAGCAAGTCCATGGTGTCACGAACTTAGGAAGGGAGTCTGATGACATGAGGCATTAGAAAAAAATCAACTAGCCTGCTGGTGTTCTCTGTAATAGACCTTATCCCAGATACAATGGGTCGACCAGGTGGTGATGTTAAACTTTTATGTATTTTAGGAATGGAATAAAATGTAGGTTCTCAAGGATGTTGGATATTTAAATAGCCATATGTTTCTTGATCTATTATGCCTTCCATATAGGCTAAGGCAATAAGTTGTTTGAATTCATTATTAAACCTGATTACTAGCTAGTTACTTTTTTCCTTTATACGGACTCTGTCAGGGACAAACATGAATTTGTAGGTATGGTTTCTTGCAAACAGATATAGATCCTTAATGGTATCATATATATCAATACTTGCAGTAGGACAGAAACTTGCCTCCAATTTAAGGACTAATAGTTCGTTGGGGGTTAATGCATCCTGAGTCAGATTGATCACACTCAATTATGGAAATATGGAATGCTGGGGCAACATACACTTTAAAACATTTATATATGTTTTTCCTTATTCAAGGTTAACTAAATGGAGATAAAATAGAGATATTAGTAAATGCTACCCTATACATCTGCAACAGAAATCTTTCTGCTAGATTTAGAACCAGCGTTTTTACAAGGTGATATAATTATAAAGGGATGAATATAACAATAAAACATATTAAAATGGGATGAATATTTTATGAGTATAGATAATATGCATACAGCACCTTGTGACAGTCTTTGTTATGATAAGATATCAGTTGGTTTCAAAACATTTATACCTATTTTCTCTATTATCTCTTTTTATGTAATCTATAAATCTCTATTGATGACACTGCTGAAATGACTTCTAAACACATTCAATTGCTGTCTATTTTCAGTATAAAAGATCCATATTGCTACTTGTCATATTTAGTTAACTGCGGTGTTCCCAGGTTTGTATTTAAAGTGGAACTTTAGTCACAAAATGAAGTCTTGCTAGGTCACTCCAGGCTGGCTGTTTTGCAGGTATAGCTATGTAAAACATTAAAAATAAGTGTCTAGACTGTTTAAAATCCTGTAATACACTGTCTCACTGTGCTCCACATGTTCAATTGCTCAGTTTCTCTCTATTTCTAGGCACTGAGCCGAATTTGTAGAGGTGGATTTGCTGACAGACTAAAGATTTAATGCTGCTCAGGGACACTGGGTTTCAGCAAAATTTCAGCCTCCGGCAATAATAAAAAGGGACAATGCTGAAGGCAATTTACAGCACACATAAATTCCGGTTCTGCCGTCTTACGTATTACGTCACTTCCGGTGATTGGAACGTACGCTGGTGTGCTGCGTTCCTGGCGGCCATCTTGTGTATGGGAGATTCCCTATGCTGTCATCTGCTGCTGACTGTGGGATCTGTGGAAACTACCCTGGTGTTGTGACAATTGTGGATTCATCTTATGCAATTAAAATGCTGATTTTTATCTTAAAGAATGTGAGTGGCCTGGTACTTGAATATTGATATAACCAGGTGTTGCAGTATTACGCTATGTTATTCTGATTTTCCCTACACTATACTGAGTATTTCTGGGGAGTGGAGTCTAGTGGTCCTGGAGATTGGAGGTTGGCTTTCCTTTGGTAGAGTGGAGATCTGGAGGCATACTAACTGGGTTTAGGATACCAAAAATACCTAAAAGGCGTTTTTTTTCACCAATATCTGGTGAATGCGGTATATATTGTTTGAATATTATTTTCGGTGGAAGCACATTTCTTTGGAAAGAGGACTTTCTGAGTTTTTTAAGTATTTTTTCCACATATTTTTTCACTTATTTTGGAGTGGGACTTTTGTTCTATTAATATTAATTTTATTACAATTATTTATATCTTATTCATATATGTCATGACCGAATTTGTTTGGGGTGTAACACATTATTTACATTTTTTTTTGCGCTGTTTGTGTTGATTAGATATTTTTTGGTGTAGGTTTGCACTGGTGATCAGCAGCATTTATTTGTTTTATTTTGTTTAAATTTGGCGCTGGTGATTTGTGCTTATACACATTAATTTTGGTAGCATAATTTTTAAAAGTATGTTTCTCGTTAATTAACAATATTTTTTTAATCAAGTTGTTATGGGTAAAGCCCATTCTACTTTAGTTTTAATGTTTTATACAATGCATTTTTTAATGCAAAGATCACATAGTTAAATAGTGAAGCTTCTCATTTTTTTATCAGTATATAAAGGCCACCATCCACTATTATACTGTATATAATACAATATTGAGTAGTAGCTTATTATTTCATATATCTTTTATGTGCTCAGAAAAATATGCAACAGATTTACTGGAAATCTGACAGACCAGATAATCATTTCTTGCTTCAGATATCAAAGCAAACTAAAAGCTAGCTTAAATAGAATATAAAAAATAGTAAAGTATCCTAGGTGTGAGATAATAGGGTTACTTTTTGTAAAGGAATTGACTGATTACTTAGCAAAGTGATCACAGTGAAATATTGCATGCATATGCCCAATACATAAGAATCCTTATTCAAATAAAAGGTTTAGCGTTTACTGCATTTTAATCAGTTTAATCAGAATTAAAGGCTGCTGCAATTCAAAAAGTCGTTTTGTATATCGATTGTGTTTAAGAAATAGTCCTAATTCAATACAAATGCTTAGGTTTGATAAACCAGGAATTAAAACCATTGTTTTGCTTGCTTTTCATTCTTTTCTTACTATAACTGTTACCTAGCAACCTATTTTTTACACAGACTTAAAAAGTTAAAAAATTAAACTGTCCTTTGAAAAGGGAAAGCTAGTATTAGTTTGTAACACAAAACTGGGCTCTTTCTGTAATGCTGAATATGTTGTAATGTTTCAACATTACATAAAAAATCCAGTGATCCAAAATTACAGAAGAAGTCTAAGTCTAACTACAACTTGCTATAATGTTTGTGTTTGGGAAACATTTGCTTTGATTTTCAGTATATATCATATCAGCTACATCTGCTTCTCTTTTGTAGACATTCATTCTTACATCAATGTTTTTCAGCTTTTTTCATACAAGTGGATATTTCTTCACAGAAAATACTCTTAATATCTAAATTTGTTTTTGCCAGAACTTGTGTTGCCTGTGCGTTTGTGTGTCTAGTATAAGCGTCTATTTCAGCTAGCTTCCAAGGTACATAACAAACTTACTAATAGTTATAGCATTATGGTAAATTACTGCAAATATTTGTAGCACAAGCATTTGGCTATTTGTGGTTGTTACTGGCTTAATATTATGAATAAAAACAATATGGCTTTATGAGATTGATATATGTTTTTATGAACTCACTCAATAGTTCTAAGAGTCCACACTCTTATGTCAGGATATTGGTTATTTATTATAATATTTATATGGACTGATGCTAAAAAAATTGAGTACTGTCCGTGATACTGATTTTTCCTTTTCAAGGTCAAAGCAGTATCACAGACAGTAATCAATATTTGAATAAAGTACACCCAGAAAGCTTGTCCTGAAAAATTAGATGTTAGTGCAAATAAAAAAAGTATCATGGACAGTATCAATTGTTTTTGTAACAAGAGCACTAATACGGCTATAATCAGCTTAAGCATGAGGACTGATGCTGTAATTAGACCACTGAAATACAAGTGTGTTGCTCCATGAAATTTGCTATTTATTATAATATATATCTAGACTGATGTTGTAATCAGACCATCCAAACACAAGAGTCTTACTCCATGTATACTATGCTACTGACTTCCTTGCAATCACGATACTCGATTCCTGATACATAATTTGTTGTATTCCTGTTTTTACTGTATAACTGTATGACTTTCCAAATGACACACACACTCACACACACATTCTCTATGACATATAGCACTACATAGAGTTATTTAGATATATCTAGTTATTTATAAAGGGTTATTTAGACTTATTTAATACCATTGTCTTTGGCATCTGCTGGCAGTTCTGAGCACCCAAACTGCATCAACTTTATTTTCTGGCTTTATATGTAGACTAAAAATTTCTACTGGACCTGCACTAAAGTGTGGAGATCATATCCTTTTACACTTGACACAGACATTTATGGGGACTCTGAAGCACTCCGTGTTTTACAGAAAGCGTCCTTAAATGAACTAAAGATTTGACACGATTTCCCCCATTTTTGGTTCAGCAATGCTACATGTGTTTTGTAATGCTAGCTAAAACATGTCCTAAACAAATGAGAACCTTCACTAGCATGAACGTGAGATCTGATTATTGGCTATGAATATGGAATATGTGGGCAGCTAAGTAGAGCTACCTGTGGTGTATTGTAGAAACGTCCAATGCCACTGAGAAAAAGTAGATTTACAAACAACGTTTTAACACAGGGGCCTACCTAACCAAAGCACTCAATCCAGGTTCCTACATTACATACAGTAGTAATTATTAAATATAATGACAATTGTACATTCAATTCTAAGGTGTATGGCTAGCTTTAGTCAGAGTCCAACCAATGCTACCAAAAGGTGAAATAACAGTTACAGACATGATCTGGTAAAAATGGATCTCATCAGAAGGGCAAATTAACAGGAAGTGAGATAATTATATCTTTAAAGTGTTAAACTGTATACATTTTCAATATTAACAGTTTTTACAAACCTTAAAAACAGATTATTTTTACTTTTAAAAACACATTAGACAACTGAGTGGTATTATATTTCTGGTGCCTATGTCTCTCCATTGCCCTGTTCCAAATTCTTAAACAATTTCTAAAACTTTAATCAATGTCTTTAAGAAAACCTTTTTCTTAAAACATTAAACTGTCACTAGTCACAAAATATGTGTCACTAGAGAAATTAGAATTATCATCTTTTAGGCACTTGTCATTGAGCACTAACACATTTTGAACAATGGAATAAAGATTTTTTTGTCACAAAGGTCTTTATCTAAGAAACAAAAACTGAAGATTCTACCACATCCTGTGAACCAAACTACATGAAATCTATTGTTTTTGGCTGTCAGAGAGAGTAGAGGTTCTCTAAATGGTTGTTATATGAATATTAGCATATATCAATAAATTGTAGCAAATTGTGACCAGAATTTTTCCAACCTGGACTTTTATTCTTAGGAGAAATACAGAAGGAGTCATCCAAATTTTTCTGATAAAGATTATGCAAAATTTTCTGTTGATTTGGGTCCAGAGGGACTGGTACCTATTGCGAGAGAGCAACCAGCTGCAATCTCATCAAGCAATCCCAAGAGAGAACAGCTGTGGACTAGGAGTTTTGGCTGTAAGGTTAGCAGAGTGACACATTCTTCACAGAGGTGTAACCGTGAGACTGCTTAAAACAACAAGATATGAATAATTTCCATTGCAAGTGGCCCACCTTAGCTCAGCTTCTAGGTGGTACTGGATGATAGGAAAACTAATCTCTACTAAGATGGGGACTCATGAAAATTTAAGATTTAAAGAAGAGGAAACATAGTGTTGTAAAAATCTTGCATAATCTGGGAGCTTTGCCATAAATAGTAGACATTTTATTTTCTAAAAGAGAATACAAGTTTACTATGCAACTGGGTTAGCCTCACAAGGTGTTATGTGAAATGGGAGCATGTTTCTAAACAAGATTTATACTGTTTAGAGGGAGTAGCCATGTTGTCTTGTTTATAGATAATACGGTATATGTTACCTGTTTAACATTATCCCAAAAGGCCATTTTTGACAGACAAAGAGGAAAAGGCCTAAGCTTGCTTCCCTTCCCACTCCTGGACTTTTCTTTTGGTCAGTAATGCTGCCCACCATAGCAATGCCCCAATGATAATGTCTGATACTAGGCCCAGCATTTGACCATAACAAGAAGGTTAAGATGCCAGCACACATCAGTTATTCTTATGAGTACACAGAATAGGCATGAGGTTTGGATTCACTGCTACATTGGGTTTAAGTTAAATACTGCAGGTTTGAGATTCTCATTCCTGGCAGATGATATATTGCTCATACATATCATGGGTATATGTGGAATTATACCCAAAAATATATTATTTTACCTCTCCTGAGCATGGAGATATCACATGTATGAGCCTAGCTGTATACAGGAGCCCGAACTCCAATGACCGCTTTAAAAACCTGAAGGTGGATAATTTCCTAATTTCACTTCCACACTATCTATCACAGTTTCAGAGGCCCTGAAATGCCAGGACAGCACAAATACCCCGAAATGACCCCTTTTTGGAAAGTAGACACCCCAAAGAATTTAATAAGAGGTATGGTGATTATTTTACAGATCTCACACAAGGATTTGAAAAATAAAAAAAAAGAAAAATATGTTTCCGTATTCTTTCTTCATTTTCAAAAAACTTGTGGCAACAAACGAGATCTGCAAAATACTCACCATGCCTCTTAGCAAATGCTTTGGAGTGTCTACTTTCCAAATAGGGGTCGTGTTCTGGCATTTCAGGGCCTCCAAAACTGTGATAGGTAATCAGGAAGTGTAATGAGGAAATAAAGCCCTTTAAAAGCCTGAAGGTGCCTATTGGATTTTGGGCTCCTGAATGCGACTAGGCTTCCAAAAAGTTTTTACACATGTGGTATCCCCACACTCAGGAAAATAGCAAAATGTATTTTGGGGTGTAATTCCACATATACCAATGCCATGTGTGAGCAATATATCATTTAAGTGAGAACTTTGTATAATTGTTTTTTTTTTTGTCATTTTTCCAAACACTTGTTTGTGTTTTTGACTCAAAATACCTCTCAGCAAATAGTTTCGGGTGTCTACTTTCCAAAAAGGGGTCATTTTGGGGGGGGGTTGTTATCCGGGCATTTTGTGCCCACCATTAGAAGCTTATGCCACATATCACTCACTCTTCTAACCACTTGAAGACCAAGCCTTTTCTGACACTTTTTGTTCACAGAAAAAGATCAGTATTTTTTGGTATAAAATTACTTTGAACCCCCCAAAATGATTTATTTTTAAAGCAGAAGCCTAGAGAATAAAATGATTGGTGTTACAATTTTTGTCACACAGTACTTGTGCAGTGATTTTTCAAATGCAACTTTTATAAATTGAATTTTAATGCACGAAAAAAACAATACATTGCCCAATTGTTCAGTAAAATACATAAGATGATGTTATGCTGAGTAAATACATAACAAACATGACTTGCTTTAAAACTGTGCATGCCCCCGTGACAAACTACATTAATTTACTCTTGTTCAAACATTTTATTAGTTTACAAAGCCAAAAGAACAAAGGCATCTCAAATACATGTATATGAACAAAAAAGACAATAAAAAACAGAAAAGAAAAAAAAAGGGGGGGGAGTTAAGGGAGAGCAGGTTGCCTTTCCACAGAAAGGGATTTCAATATGCTACACAGTTAACGAGGAACCCTTGAGAACATTGAAAGTGTTGCATAACAAGACAAGGTGAGACATGGAAAGCTCTGGGAGGAGAGCAATATTTCCTTGAACTACATGTAATGGGAAAAGGGTTAAGGTAGGAGAGAGAGGAAGGGAGGAGAATAGGAAGAATCAGAGGAAACTAACTAAATTTATTTTTTAATAGTCATAGGTGAAATACAGGAGGTCTAGTGCTAGAATTACTGCCCTTAATCTGAAGTTTGTGGCAATACCTCACATGCATGATGCAACCGCTGTTTACATACCAACATGGGCTGACACATGAGTATGCTGTTGTGCGCAAGCAAAAGGGGACTAAGGTGCTTTAATTTTTTTTTCATTATTTATTTGTATTTTTACACTGTCTCTTTCATTTTTGTAATCACTTTTATTGTTATCACAGGAAATGTAAATATCCCCTGTGATAACAATAGGCAGTGACAGGTATTCTTTTCTGAGAATTAGCTGCTAGGATTGCTTTTATATGCAAGCCAACTACCAGCTGAAAAAAAATTATACCATGATGATGCCTGCAGCTGCAAGAATCATCCAGGTATAACCACTTAAAGTCCAATGATGTACCGGTACGTCGCTGTTCCTCGTTGGGCATATATGTTGTTCTTTTTTTTAATTGCACCTGTGGGCTGAATTAAAAAAGAGAAGTGCCAGAAAAAGTGTGTGGTATGCCCACCATTATACCATGGGTATATTATTACCCACCAGCTTCTAATGTCAGGCATACATGAAATGTTTTTTTTTTTCATTCAACTGACTCAATGAAAAAAAATAAACTTACAGATTAAGTCGATGTAGATGAGGAAATCTCTGTCAAAAAATAACTAACCACTTGCCCTCCTGAGGATTTACCCGCTTTCCTGAACAGGCCATTTTTGCATTACAATGCTGCACCCAAATGAAACTGACATCCTTTTTTTCCCATGAATTGAGCTTTCTTTCAGTGGTATTTGATTGCCTGTGCGTTTTTTATTTTTTGCACTATAAAAAAAGGCTGACAATTTTGAGAAAAAAACATTATTTTTGACTTTTTGCTATTAAACATGTCCAGTAAAAAAATTTAAAAATCTAATTTTATTATAAATTTAGGCCAAAATGTATTCTGCTACATGTCTTTGCTAAAAAAAAATCTCAATACTTGCAAATTAAATGGTTTACATGAAAGTTTTAGCATTTACAAATGACAGAAATTTTATTTTTTACTAGTAATGGTGGCAATCAGCGACTTACAGCGGGACTGCGGCATTCTGACACTGGGGGGAACTGTCTTGATGTCACTGACATCCCCAGTGACACCAATACAGTCATCAATGCTAAAAAAAAGCTCTGACACTGTACTAATGGCACTGGGCAGGAAAGGGTTAACATGAGGGGCAATCAAAGGGTTAAATGTGTGCTGGGAGTGTTTTATTAGGGGGCTGTGTCAGTGTGCTTCACTGTAAGCACATTGCTTTGGATGGCTGTGCTGTGCACAGCCATCCAAAGCAGTGTGCCCAAGCTGACAGGGAGGAAAACTGTTAGTAAACAAAACAGCTCTCCTCCCCATCGGAGATCATTGAAAATCACCGGTCACCAGCTAGTAATCACCGGCCGGAACCTGGTGATTAACAGCCGTGGCCGCAAACGGTGGCGCGGGTAAGGTGTGTGTGTGTGTGTCTCGCATGCACCCCCTACCCAGAAATGCAAAATCATGTATCAAAGGGTGTGATCAAAGGGTTAAATGTGTGCTGGGAGTGTTTTACTAGGGGGCTGTGTCAGTGTGCTTCACTCCCCCTACCCAGAAATGCAAAATCACGTATATATATGTGATTTTGAGCACCCGTGCTGCCCTGTAGCAGTATATCTGCTATAGGGTGGATGGGAAGCTGTTAAAAATATATGTAAATATGTATGCCAAAGCATAGGAGCGATCCACCCACTGACCACCCCAGGTCTCTATGCTTGAGCATATATGGTCTTTTTTTAACTGCGGATGATAAATCTCATCCAGCAGCACTGCACGCATTGACATATATTCTGAGAGCACACCCTGTTGAATAAATAGAATAAATAGATTAGTGCTGCAGCTGAATGGCCTTCCTACAAAAAAAACAACAACAGTTAACAATAAAACACAGTAACAATAGAACATTAATTCACTAAAACAACAATTTTGTAATTGAAATCTGTGTCAGAAAAGATTATGAAATATATATATGCCGAAGCATAGAAGCGATCCACCCACTGTCCACTCCAGGCCCTCATGCTTGGGCATATATGTTCTTTTTTTTAACTGCAGATGATAAATGTTATCCAGCAGTGCTGCACTCACTTACATATATTCTGAGAGCATATCCTGTTGCTGTCAGAATAAACAGATCAGTGCTGCATCTGAATGGTGTTCCTGCAAAGAAAACAACAATGGTTAACAACAAAATACAGTAACATCAAAGCATTAACTCAATAAAATGACAACTATTTTTGGCTTTATTTATTTTAATTTTGATGATTTTTACATTTTAATTTTTAACTTTTTTTTTAACTGTAAACAGAATTTCAGGGTCTCTCTAAAATGCGATAGCCAGTTTCCTGCCTACCTAACATCTTTCAAGACCCTGTGTAAAAATGTGCCCTAGAAAGTGCCGTGCTATACCCTATACTAATACTCCACTAGTGTGTAGTAGCAATGGAAGCAGTCCTTGAGGCAGAGACCAAGTTGGCCAGGACAGGAGGGACAAAAAACGGGTGTGACATCTAATTCCGTGTCTGCTACAAACACAACATATTTTTTGGGGTAAATTTTGAGATAGGGTACCAAATGCCTCTCATGCAGCCCGCTCACTGCATCTGTGTTGGGGGTTTGGGCCACAGTACCTTCTGAATACAAAAGGGCTATGATGATCTCTTCCTGAAATTTTAGGAAGAATCCACTTCATCCAATTGTTTTGTAAAGCACAAAAGTACTGTACAGAGCAAATTTAAATAAATATACAGATACTTTTTTGTACCAGCATCTGACTTTATGGGAAACTAAGTACGGCTTCACCTGGTCATTGAAGTCCACACCTCCCATGTTAATATTATAGTCATGGACACATGGAGCTTCTCAGCAACACCAGCTGCCCTGGAAATTTGGACTGCCATGTCTGCGTGAATGGAAGACAGAACAAAAACATCCTGTTTGTCCTTCCATTTCACTGAGAGCAATTCAGCATTTTTCAAGTAGGCTTTCTCCCCCTTTCTAAGTTGGGTATAAGGGCGAAGGAATATCGGCCATCAGGACTGGATTGCATACTGGGATAGTCCCAAAAAGCAAGTCTGACTTACCTAGAGATAGGTGGCCATGAAATGATGGTGAGTTTACATCTATGTGGGGCACCAATGTGAACATAGTGAAGCACTTGTCATTTCAGTATGGAGTATCACCATTAAAGATACAGCACCGTTGCACCAATTATTCACATGTTGGGACTGAATATTAATGTTTTATTTGTATTTTGCTCAGTGTTATCACTTTAAAGATTGCACAGTTTATTTTGTCAATTTGTGACCTTAGCGTGGTCCATTTTTGAAATATATAAGATTTTGTGTTTAGAAATTCACATTGAGGACTGCTGCTATATATGTTTATTATATATAGTTAATTATTTCACATATATATTAATATTTTTCCTAAGCGCAACAGCACCCCTTTTTTTCTTTCAAATTATACAAATCATCTGTGAAAATCAGCTCCAAAAAATCAAGAGGAGTAGTTACATTTGCTGTTTCCACCTGGATTCTGGGTTGGGCAGTGAATGAGGGAAGTACGGGTGCTGCAGAATTTGTGGGCTGCCAATCAGGATTTGCAAGCACATCTGGAAGGACATTATGGGCTCTACGGGCCTGTGTTTAAATTTTTGGTGGCTGCAGGACATTACTTGTGCTAGTCACTGCATGAGCTTTTACTGCACTTATGGGACTTGCCATGTTAACCAGTAATACTGCAGTGCTGGTGTGTAAAAGACCAAGATGTACTAGGCTGCTGGTGTTTGCCAGTTCATCAAAAGGTAGAGAGGCACTAATACTGGCACTCTGCTGCATATGAGACTCATCATGCAAATTTAACACTTCAGCAACCTGGGAACTGGGTCTGGAATGCCTGACCTCAGCAGGGACCTCAACTCCATCATCTGAGCTATCTGTCAGGGTTCCGCTGCTCTCTACAGGTTCATTTATGAGCCTGATTCTGTCAGTGAGGCTTCCCCTTTGCTCTCATCAGACATATTCAGAATCCTGTAGACCTCTTCACTAGTTTACCTTTTGCTAGACATTTTGGGCACTAAATGTATAAGTACCTAGTGTGGCTTATGGGAAAAAGAGCACCTAGCTGTCAGGGACTGCTAGAACTGCTACAAAAAAGTTTACCTGCTAGTGCTAATAGAGATCAGGTCTGATCTTGCTAACCCTGCAGTTCACTGTGCAATGTATCAAGTGACAGTTATCTACTGACACTGCACTTTCTGGGGGGAAAGGGGAGGAGCTAAATGCAGGTATTAATGCTACATTTTTGGGGACACTACTATTGTGAACGCTAATATAGTTCTGATTTGATCAAAGATATTGATATGTTCAGACACTAAACTAGCAATGGAGGTTTATAGTGTGTATGTGAGTGTGTTCCTGGCAATCAAAGGGTTAAATGTAATGGTAATGTAGTGGCGGGCAATCTGACACTATCTGGAAGGGATGCTAATTGACACTAATGCTATCTGAAGTTGCTTGTGACACTAACACAGTGATCAGTAAAAAAAAATCTGTACATTGTACTATTGACACTGGTGACAGGGCAGTGAATAGATTAACTGGGGGGGGGGGGCATTCCGGTGGTTAAATGTGACCTAGCTGTGTTTTTACTGTGTAAGTGTGCTGCTTGGATTCATGTGGATCTGCTTTCTTCTCTCTCTAGAATGGAATGTGCTCCAGGGAGAGGAGATTGCATCATTTCCTGTGCCTGTGTAATATAAACACAGGCACAGGAAGACCGCTGATTTGGTACAACCAATCAGCAGGTCCAGGCAAAACATAATTGGCCTGAATCTGGTGAGTGATCTGTGCTGTACCAAATCACAACACCACTGGAATTGCATGCACCCCCAGGCCTGTGAACACGGCAGGAGCGCGGATCACATTTATATATGTGATTTTGCTCAGGGCAGCCGCCCTGTAGCAGTAAAGCTACAGGATGCAGTCTTCAACTGGTTAAAAAACCTAAGATGTTGAGAAAGGTGGAATGGTAGTGTAGAAAATTAAAATAATTACTTAGAGCATTTAGGCAAAATATATCAGAAGCTTTTATCATGAATAATAGAGAAGTTTCAAACCAAGAATGGGTTTATGCAGAAATAAAGATGAGAACCTGAAAAGGGCCACATGAAGGAACAATAGAGATGCCAAATGAAAACTTCACGGATCTGCCATGGAATGGTATGATAAAAAAAGAAAGGGTATAAGTAACAGTAGTGTTGCAGTGAGTAAATATAAGATTTAAAAGAACTAACTTGAAAGTAGGTTATAGAAAAAATGAGTTATTTCAAGAAAAACAAGATTCCTGGTGAGCATACAATTAAAGCAGAAAAAGGTAGTAAATAGGAGAAAACAACTGTGGAGAAGTAAAATAAGTTAAAAGAAGAGATATATAAGATGAAAGAATAGATAGCAGGGGGCTAGGAAGAGTTATTTTTTATAAAGGGAGTAGGGGTCAGATTTTTATAAAAATTAGCTAGTTTAGCCATTGATACTGTATATGAAGGAGAGATTCGATAACTATCAGTGAGTGAGAGATAAAAAGGGAGGTTGGTGCCTCTGAGCTTAAGCATATAAATCCTGGCAATTTTTTCATTTTCATAATGATAATTCCCACAATTCCCACAAAAGGCCACAAATTAGAAGGTCTATCAAAGTCTAATAAATTTTGTTGTACTTTTAGGTGGTAGAGGTATGGTGTGTGATCTGAAGATTTATGTACAATCTATTTCCATATAACTTTGTAGATGTTTGTCATTCCAAATAAATATGAAGATTCTTTTAAACCTCTAAACAGATCTGAATCCTAAAAAAACATTTTAGATTTGTGTGTAAATCTTGAAGTTTTGGATTTTGGGAAATATTTGAATTCCTTGAGGTTATGGGAGACTAACATGAAAGTTGCACCCAGTTTACGACTGTAGCCTGGTTCCTATGAGACATCCCCCACTATTCATGTGAGCCTTATCAGCTTCTAATTGGGGTGGAGTTGAATGCTCATTTGAGCATCTCCCAATAAATTCAGATCAGCTCATGGGGGGAGATCTCTGATGGGGGGCACAGTCTCTGATGGGGGTGCTGCTTCTGATGGAGTGCGGCTTCGAAAGAGTGCGAAGCAGTTAAACACAGCAGTTGAACTAAAGCAGCAGAAAGACACAACAACAGCAAGAAACTCTACTGCATGCTAGACAGACTGCAAGCAAACACCCTGGGAAACATCTCTTACATGCCTGAGTCCCACTCTGTGTACCTTTATATAATACACTCCTCTTCATACTACTATCCTCTGTTCCCAAATCTCATTTCTTTACCCCTCTGCTCCACCCCAAAACTTGCACATCTCCCCCTCATTGCTATCATCTCCCTACTACTGCTCTCATCACCCCCTAAAATGCCTCTTCTACTCCTTCTCATTTTCCTCTCCTCCGTTCCCAAAATCCATTCACTATATCCCTCTGCTCCTCCTAAACATTTGTATATTGTGTCCTCACTGCTTCCTTCGCCCCTCTATGGCACCCACCACCTCCTCCTATTATTCCACTCTCCCACTGACCCGAACACCTCCACTAGGAGTTTCTCACGCTCCTGCACATCCCGCTCCCATGCCACCTTTCTCACCCTTCTCCTCCTCCTAGCCGCGGGAGACATCTCCCCGAATCCTGGCCCTCCACCACCTCCCTCACCCGCACAACACCCTCCCGCCTCCATGTCCTACCGCAACCCCCGCAACTTAGTATCTGTCCCTCTGCTCCCTAAAATCTCCCCCCCGTTTTCATGTGCATTCCTGAACGCCCGATCGGTGTGCAACAAGCTTACCGCCATCCACGACCTCTTTGTTTCCCGCTCCCTCAACCTCCTGGCGATCACGGAAACCTGGATCCAGCCCACTGACTCTACCTCCCCTGCTGCACTCTCCTATGGAGGTCTCACCTGGACCCACTCACCCAGACCTAACGGTCGTAAATGTGGTGGGGTTGGTCTGCTCCTGTCACCGCAGAGCACCTTCCGAGTCCTCCCAAACCCCCCCTCCCTATCCTTCTCCTCCTTCGAGACCCACTGCGTCCGACTATTCTCCCCAACCCCCCTGAAGATTGCTGTGATATACCGGCCTCCTGGATCCATACCCCGCTTCCTGGATGACTTTTCCTCCTGGCTACCCTTCTTCCTCTCCTCTGAGCTACCCACCATCATTCTTGGGGATTTCAACATCCCTGTCAACCTTGACAACCCAGACACAGCCCGTCTCCTCCACTTAACCTCCTCCTTTGCACTTGCACAGTGCATACAATCCACCACCCACTCCGACGGTAATATCCTTGATCTTGTCTTCTCCCCACAACCTCACTAACACCCCCTTCCCTCTCTCTGACCACAACCTGATCACCTTCTCTATCTCCTCGTCCTCCAACGCCTACCCCTCCAAATGTCACACTACTACCAGCTGTAACCTCCGCAACCTTAACCCTGCCCCCCTCCACTCTGCAGCTGATCAACTCCACGACCGCATCCTCCCCCTGTCCTGCCCCGACTTGGCTATGACTGCCTACAACAACGCGCTGTCAGCAGCCCTTGACTCACTAGCGCCTTTAACCACACGCAACATCAGACTCCGACCGCTCCAGCCCTGGCAGACTGATCACACCAAAACCCTCAAACAACGCAGTCGTGCCCTGGAGCGACTATGGCGCAAAACAAAATCCCAACAAGCTTTCACCTGCTACAAATCTGCCTTCCGCACCTACACCTCCTCCCTCCACGCAGCCAAAGAAGCCTACTTCCTGACCCTCATCAAGGCCCTCTCCTCCAATCCTCGCCGACTCTTCTCCACCTTCAACTCTCTACTCTCTCCACCCCCACCTCCACCCAGCACCTCACTCACCGCCCTTGAGATTGCCAATCACTTCAAAAACAAGATTGACACAATTCGCAAGGACATTGCCGCAACTCACACGCCCTCTCAACCCGTCCCCTCTCACACAGCTACCCCCTCATCCCCCCTCCCCCTCGACATTACCCACAGGGACTTCGTCACTGCTCAAACTCCCTCCAACTCCGTTCCCCCTCACTCAGCTACCCCCTCATCACCCCTCTCCCACGGCCCCACCACTGCTCTGACCTCCACTCCCACCCCACCCTACATTCCTCATACTGAAGCTCCCCCAACACTCCACACCTTTGACCTTACTACCATCGAGGAAGTCTCCAATATCCTCTCTGATGCCCGCCTCACCACCTGCCCCCTCGACCCTATCCTCTCACAATTCCTACGACCTCCCTCCCCCTCCATCCTACGCTCCCTCACCCACATCTTTAATCTCTCCCTCTCCTCCGGCACTTTCCCCTCCCCACTGAAGCATGCACACATCACCCCCATACTTAAAAAGCCCTCCCTGGACCCCAATGACCCGAACAACCTCAGACCCATCTCCCTGCTCCCACTTACATCTAAACTCCTCGAGCGCCTCGTCTACACCCGCCTATGCTCTCACCTCAACAACAACAACCTCCTCGATCCCCTACAGTCTGGCTTCCGCCCCCTACACTCCACCGAAACCGCCTTACTCAAACTCTCCAATGACCTTCTAACCGCCAAAGATAATGGCCACTATTCAGTGCTCCTACTCCTTGACCTCTCTGCGGCCTTCGACACAGTTGACCACCCCCTCCTCCTCAAAATACTACACTCCCTCGGCCTCAGAGATTCTGCTCTCTCCTGGCTCTCATCCTACCTGTCACAACGCTCTTTCAGCGTTACCTATAATGCTACCACCTCCCCCTCACTCCCCCTCTCTGTTGGGGTCCCTCCAGGCTCTGTCCTTGGGCCCCTTCTCTTCTCCATCTACACCTCCTCCCTTGGCCAACTCATACACTCTCACGGCTTCAACTACCACCTCTATGCCGACGACACACAAATCTATCTCTCAACCCCCCACCTCACCCCCTCGGTCTCTGCCCAAATCACACACCTACTGAGCGACATATCAGATTGGATGTCGCTCCACTTCCTTAAACTGAATCTCTCCAAAACCGAGCTCCTTGTCTTCCCCCCAGCCCGAACCCCAACCCCCATTGACTTATACATCACATCCAACAACGCCAATATCAAACCCGCGCTGCAGGCCAGAGTACTTGGTGTCATTCTGGACTCCAACCTATCCTTCCAGCCCCAAGTCCAATCTTTAACAAACTCGTGCAGACTCCACCTCCGCAACATCGCCAAAATCCGCACGTTCCTAACCCCAGAAACCACTAAACAGCTCATCCACTCCCTCATCATATCACGACTCGACTACTGCAACTCCCTCCTCACTGGCCTGCCTCGCCGCTGGCTATCCCCGCTTCAGTCGATCCTGAATACGGCTGCCAGACTCATTCACCTTTCCAACCACTCCATTTCCGCCACCCCCCTCTGCCAATCCCTCCACTGGCTTCCGATTGCGCAACGGATCAAATTTAAAATCCTAACACTGACGTACAAAGCTGTCCACCATACTGCCCGAACTACATCACTGACCTAATATCCAAGTACCGCCCAGCACGCACACTCTGCTCCTCACAAGACCTCCTTCTCTCTAGT
Organism: Staurois parvus; assembly: GCF_062004578.1. Lineage (NCBI taxonomy): Eukaryota > Metazoa > Chordata > Amphibia > Anura > Ranidae > Staurois > Staurois parvus. Next base: position 12,242,448 of record NW_028318039.1, on the reverse strand, counting down.
TCCCTGGTCTCCTCCTCCCATGCCCGCCTCCAGGACTTCTCCAGGGTGTCACCCATCCTCTGGAACTCCCTTCCCCAACCCATCAGATTATCACCTACTCTCCTCTCCTTTAGGCGCACCCTGAAAACCCATCTCTTCAGGGAAGCCTACCTCACCCCCTGCTAACTTGCTGACCTCCTCCACTCTTCCTACCACTCCATCCCCCACAGCTATCTCCTCCTGTACCACTATCCCATCCCTTCTAGATTGTAAGCTCGAAAGAGCAGGGCCCTCGATCCCCTCATGTTTTGCATTGTATTGGTATTGTTCTGTCACATGTTCTGTCCCCCTTTGTAATGTACAGCGCTGAGTGAACTATTGGCGCTTTATAAATACTGTATAATAATAATAATAATAATAATGAAAGGAAACTGTAAATACAGGAGTATCTTGACGTTATTGGGGATTAATATGAAAGGAAACTGTAAATACAGGAGTATGCCTTCAGCATGGACAGCCACTTTATGTTGTGCAGTGACATGCATGTTAGGGTTGATTTTGATTACACTGCCCAAATGTTCCACTGTTGTTATGAATATTTTTGGCAACATGGAAAGTCCTGTCTAGTTAAAATTGGACTAGATCAGGTTCTGAAAGATTGTTATTGATTCAAATTTTCTTTATAGGGTTAGCAAATGTAATAACTAAAACTCTACCTGTCAGTTCCTCATACATGCCTAACTGTATGCATGAATGAAATGTAGTCGTATAGATGTTTCTACTTGTATTTTCATCACTGTTTTTAAGTCTGCTATGGTGCTCCACAATGGGACTGTTAAGAGCTGGCTCTCCCCCTCCATAGCTTGTACCTAGAGTACTTCAGGTGCTTGCCAAGATATTTAAAGAAATGTGCCAACACCTTTAAGCAAGGTAGCATTGGCAACAGGAGGTGTTGGAATTTATTTATTTTATATTTTTTTAAATACTGTAATGTAGTGTATATTGTCTGGTAAGCATATTTTTAAACTCCTATTATTTCAATTGTTACAGCAAACTACAGGCTTAAAACATATCTTGGTATTTTGTCTAGGAGTAATGGTAAGCTCATACTCACCTGATCCTTCATTCTATCAGAAAATTTAACTTCCCCTTGGTCCAGAAGTAGATTGTTCCTGGTCTATGGAGCCTCTTGGCTTAATGACTCAGGAACAGTCCATGACTCAAGACCGAAGCACAGGGGTCTTGTCTGGAAGGATTGGAGGATAAATTAAATACATTTCCTTTCTCCACCCGCCTAGACAAAAGCAAACAGTTCACATGCACAGTGCAGGCACAGCCCCACTGCATGGGAAACCTTTTTTTTTTCCCCGGAAATGGGCTTTAAGTTTGGGTAAAAAAGCTTTTGCCATTATAACTTAGTCATAGTATTTTAACAAATATGCCATCAGTTTCATTGGGCTTTGGTAGAATAACTATTCTGCACTTATAATTCATCATCACAAATGTGATACCTTGAAATGTAGACTAAAACAAAAATTACTTTATATTATCATATGGTCTTATCACAGCACAGTGTACCCTGACATTTTTAATTTGTCAAAATAATAAAATGGGTCCTCTTTGCCTAGTATAAAAGATAAAAACAGCTAAGCAGCTAAGTTAGCTCCACATATTACAAATATAGGTTTTGACAATAAAGTCAGTGGGAACTGTAAATCTGTTGATGAAACTGTAAGAACAAACAGCAAGAATGCCATAACTCTAAATGTAAATCTAACATTAACAATGTCACAAAAATATAGCCAACCCAAATCTTTCTCTAGCAATTTCATTTAAATCATGTCAAAGACAAAGTAGTGACCTTCCTGTCTGAATTTTATTGAAGCTGAATATAAAACAAAAAAAATACCATTTATACTAGTATGGAGTCTCATGACATTTGATTTAAATGTTTAAATTGGCATCGCTGAGTGTATATACAAAGCATGCATTTAATAACCAAATTATTGTTAACTGACATTAAAAAAATATTTCCAAGCGAGATATGTTAACAATTAAGTGGCAGTATTTACTACATTTTAATTAGTACTCCAACACTTCATTATTCTTATTGAATTTGTCCTAATCTATAAGGTAGCTGTCATACTTGGGCCAATGAGTTGTGGCTGAGACATTTCCCTCCCACACCTGCACATTCACAAGGGGGAAGGGATGCTGGTGACATCATTGACCCAATTCTTTGATATGGCTATATATTTAAGTGTACTTTTTCGCCTTAAAGCATATGTCAAGCCAAAAAAAAAATACATATACTGTATATATACATTACACCTCTACAATAAAGATACATGTCTCTATGTTTTATCTCTTGAATCACCCTACAAGTATAGAAATGCACTGTACTCATTTTTGGAGTGTTGTCAACATTGCCCTGTGTCTTTTGCCAAACCACTTCTAAGCTTAGATCTCTACAATATAAAGACTTTTCACTCTGTATTCCAAGATGAGAACTAGGAATGCTCTTTGAAATAACACAAGTGTGCAGAGAACACAGGGCAGCTCTGAATTTCTGACAAGAGTAACAGGCTTTTTTTGCACTTATGAAACAGATGTAGCAAAAGGCTTTCAATGATATATTAAACAGAGCAAAAGGGAGCATTTAAGAGAAGTCAGTTGTTAAGGTTTACATATATTCTACTATTGTGTATTTCAATCAAAATCTTTTTTACGTTTTGGATAGAGTAGGGAAGGATTAGAACCCATGTCATGTTCTAATGGGTTCTGAGGCTCTATTAGAGAGATTTGCCTTTACTCACTGCCGCAGAGACATTTTCACCACACAGAAAGTGAAGGAAATTCTCAAAAAGTAACATACACAAAAGGTTTTGTCTTATTAAAGGATAAGTTCACTTTTAAAAAAAAGGTAATGGCAGGTAATTTTTCAGAGCCTGCAAAGCATTGCACCAGCAGTCAGCAGATTGCTTGTGTCACGCGGTACTCCTTCAGACTGTCAGTGTAATCTGTCTGCCCGTACATCAAATGGGCAGGCATTTTTACACTGACAGGAAGAATCAATGAACTACCAGAGTGCTCAACAGCACCGTGGTAGTTCATTAAGAACTACAAGCCAACATCCACAAAGGATGTCTGTACTTGTAGTTGATTCATTCACAGAACTTTGTGGGTGGAGCCCTGCACGACTGCACTCTTTTCAAAAAGAAACAGTTGGTACTGCTGTCAAACACAGGGCTCAGATCACCAAGCCCCTGCAAGGACAGAAACATGTTACATATTCCACCCTAAAAATGGTTGGAACACATAGCTTGTCCCAAAGGTGAACTTGTTTTTAAGTACGGGAAAGTTAGAACCCATGAAAGCATTTTATTGTTTTCTGTTGTTCTATTGCAGATTTACCTCACTTCTCATCTGATACAATGTCCCCAGAGGAGAAAGTAAGAAAACATTTCTCTAAAGGAGCCCCAGATAGCAGTGAAACATAACAGGACTTTTAACTCTTCCCCTCTCTATTCAAAACTAAGAATATGAATGTGGCTAATTAGTCAACAAAAGGTTGAGTCTCCTGGGGTAAACAAATAACCTTATCTCAAACATAAAACAAACAATATGGCAAGGAATACACAAGGGTGCAATGGCCTCATCACCATATCCTGTCCCCCAAAAGACATGAGGAGTTCTGAAAGACTTGTTAGATCCTCAAAGCCTTCATTAGAATAATGGGCCCCAGATATGCCCTCCACCCAGTGCATGAGTACTGAATACATTGTTCCCCATGTTACTCATTCACAAATAAAAAAGGTGAAGATTAAAAACAAACCAACAAAAAAACATGCAGATGAAAAAAGTCCTTTATTAGAAAAATAAATATTATACATAATGTCAATCCAACATTAATCACATCATCCATTGATGTAGTCCCATGTCAGTCATGAAGAGCAATGTCTGATAATGTTAACCCACCACCATGATGACTCACTGCCACAATGATGCTGCCCCAATGTTAGTCCCATCAAAAATGACAGTTCAATGGGATTTCTGTAATGTAAACATGGGTGGGGATCCCAGGTCATGATCATATCTGATAAAACATGGCAAAACATGAAGATGAGGGTGCGCACAAGGTTAATTAAGTCTGATACAATACCACAAGCAGTAGTATAATTCATATCATGATCACAAGAATTGCAAAATTAACCGTTTCAATTTTACACCTTCCTGCCCAGGCCATTTTTCAGGTTTCAGCGCTCTCACACTTTGAATGAAAATTGCGCGGTCATACAACACTGTACCCAAACTAAAATTTTATCATTTTCTTCACACAACTAGAGCTTTCTTTTGGTGGTATTTAATCACCACTGGGGTTTTTATTTTTTGCTAAATTAACAAAAAAAGACCAAAAATTTTGAAAAAAAAACACATTTTTCTTTGTTTCTGTTATAAAAGTTTACAAATAAATAATTGTTCTTCATAAATTTAGGCCAAGATGTATTCTGCTACATGTCTTTGGTGAAAATAACCCAAATTAGGATGTATTTTTTAGTTTTTAGGAAAGTTATAGAATTCACAAACTATGGTATAGATCTGAAAATTGATCAATCCTGAAGTACTGACGGCCAATCTAATTTCTTGAGGTCCAAGAACGTCAGAATAGTACAGATATCCCCCAAATGACCCCTTTTTGCAGAGTAGACAGTCCGACGTACTTCATAAGAGGCATGGCGAGTTTTTTGAAGTTGTATTTTTTTGTCATAATTTTTCGGAAAATGAAAAAATGAAAAAAATTATTTTCACTATTTTTTTTTTACATACTGTCACCAGTGCAGTACAGCGTCATCATATAACTGGCAAAATAATATATATATATATTTTTTTATTTTTTTATTATATTTAATTTTTTATTACATTTTTTTTTTATTTTTTTTAAGATTTTTTTTCATATTTTACTATGACCAAAATAGTACAATGTTACCATAGTAACATTGTACTACTTTGGGGAAGTGATCAGTATTTTTTTTTTTTTACACAATTTGCTTATAGCAAAGAATTACTTTGCTATAAGCAAGCATTTACCTGAATGAAATCGATTCATTCAGCTTTTTTTTTCTTTTTTTTTTGTGCTTAGCTGTGATTTGGTCACAGCTAATCACATGACATGTGCATGTGATTAGCTGTGACCATTCACAGCTAGGCACTAGTATACAATGGATGGCATCATGAATGAAGCCATCCATTGTATACAACTGTCATGTGACCTGCTGTGATTGGTCACAGCAGGTCACATGGTACCAGCAACGGGAGCCGGTACTCGGATCTGTCATCGGCCGTGTCCGAGGTGCACGGCCGATGACAGATCGCACTGCTGCGCCGCTCTGCACTAGCGCAAACGGCGCATGTGCGGGAGCACACCAAATGGCGTGCACCCGGAATGCAGATACACATCTGAAGCCGCCAAACGGCCATTGGCCGGGCGGCTAATGGTTAAGCATACAAATCATACATAATTATACGGTTTCAACTACCACCTCTACGCCGATGACATGCAAATCTACCTCTCTACCCCTCGCCTCACCCCTTCAGTCTCCGTCCGAATCACCTGCATACTGAATGACATATCAGACTGGATGTCACTCCACTTCCTCAAATTAAACCTTTCCAAAACCGAGCTCCTAGTTATCCCCCCAGCCCACGCCCCCCCCATCCTCTCCATCACGACCAATAACGCCACCATCAGTCCCACCCCGCAAGCCAAAGTCCTAGGTGTCACTCTAGACCAGGGGCGTACTGACAACTCATGGGGCCCCCGGGCAATAGGGGATCATGTCCTTGCCCAAACTCAAAAAAGCCTATGAAAAAGGTACCAGGGGCATCTGATGGGGCCCCCTACTGACCCCGGGCCCTCGGGCAGTGCCCAAGTTTCCAAATGGTCAGTCCGCCCCTGCTCTAGACTCCAATCTGTCCTTCCAACCCCATGTCCAATCACTGGCATATTCATGCAGGCTCCACCTCCGCAACATCTCCAAAATACGTTCGTTCCTAACCCCAGACACTACTAAACAACTCATTCACTCCCTTATTATCTTACGACTCGACTACTGCAACTCCCTCCTCACCGGCTTACCTCATCACAGACTATCCCCGCTTCAGTCTATCCTGAATTCAGCGGCCAGACTCATCCACCTTACCAACCGCTCCGTATCTGCCACCCCCCTCTGTCATTCCCTCCACTGGCTTCCGATTGCCCAACGCATAAAATTCAAACTACTAACATTGACGTACATAGCTGTTCATAATACTGCCTCAAACTACCTCACCGACCTAATACCAAAATACCACCCAACACGTATTCTTCGCTCCTCACAAGACCTCCTACTCTCTATCTCCCTAGTCTACTCCTCCCATGCCCGACTCCAGGACTTCTCCAGGACTTCCCCCATCCTCTGGAACGCACTACACCAATCCATCAGACTCTCACCTACCCTCCTCACCTTTAGGCGCACCCTGAAAACCCATCTCTTTAGGGAAGCCTACCCCGCCCTCACCTAACAGCCGATCTCCTCCACTCCTCCTACCACTCCATCCCCCACAGTCACTTCCTCTTGTACCACTTCCCCCTCCCTCCTAGATTGTAAGCTCCAAAGAGCAGGACCCTCGAACACCTTGTGTATTGTATTGTCACTGTATTGTCTCATGTACTGTCCCCCACTATAATGTACAGCGCTGAGCAAACTTTTTGGCGCTATATAAATACTGTATAATAATATAATAATAATAAATACACAAACACTAAACCTATGGCTGGCATGGAAAATTATTAAGCAAATAAAACATAGATAAAATCATAAAAAACTTGACTCCAAATGGACCTGGGCCAACCTGTACTCAGCATCCTCACAAGATATTAGCATCTATACAAAATGTTAAATGCATAGATAGCCATAATGCAGTACATCAGATTCTAAAACATATTATACAATCTTAATGCACATATCTATATTGATGTATATGGCTCTTACTACAATGAATAAAAAACATACAGGATACACACAAAATGTTATGTGATACCACCCTAACTGTAGGTGTGCAACCACTGATGTATAATTAAAAGCGTTTGATTTCACATACCTACACAACCACTGCACAGGTCCACACTCAGATGTGTGCAAGTACAATTGCACTGTGATCCCATTTATTGAAGTAGGTAAGTACAGTATAAATCTATGAAGAATAGATAGCGAAATTCTGTATCCTGTCCATTTAAATTCCCAGAGTGTACAACAGAAGAGAGGTTCAACCAGAGACCAGCATAATATAAGCCACAGTGAATAGTGGGTATGGCCAGGATGTGACTTACAGTCGGGGTGGCCAAAAGAAGGATCATTAAACATGCCCTGTACACTGCATAGATTGCTCAGTCCTTGTACCCACAAAATATTGTGCTGCAAGAGACAGTCTCATAGACATACAAAAACCTGTATAATTTTGTCTGAGCCGTCAGCATGAGGTGGGGGAAAGATAGAGCAAGGGAGAACAGCAGGGAGGGGGAGAAAGGATGAACCTTTTAGGAAATCATGAAGAAATGCAGAAGAACCTTGCAGCAGAGCAGCAGGCGGACCAATGAGCTGGCCGATGCAAAGACACAGCAGCAGGTGCAGAACCACTGGCAGCAAGCAGGCTGATGCAGGATCCCAGGCAGTCAGGCAGCCAAGAGTCAATATCAGCTGGGCAGCAGAGGTGCAGAAAAATAAACCAAAACAGAGTCAGAGCCAGGTTGGAGTTGGTATCAGGTGAGCAGACAAAGTACCAAAGCAGCAGGCAGAAGGTCACAAGCCAGGATCAGCAATGACATATCAGGAGCAAGCAGGGTCAAGACAAGTTGGGTAGTACAGGTCACAAATGAGAAATGACCACTCAGTTATCCTCTGGTCTCTGAAGCCACTTTAAATAAGCTCATGAGTATGTGCATGGGCACACCAATGAGTTAGGGCACGTCTAGTTGTCTCTTGAGAATTGTCATGAGCATGTGCACATCTTCGAGCATGGCCATGCATTTCCCTGATAATATGTACAGATTAATTTATGCTCACTTCTGCAATAATAGTAAACATGGAATGAAAAATAATGCAAATATATTTTTGAAGAAACGTAACAAAAAAGCACATAAGAGGGTAACCCAATGCCTGCAGCTCACTGTCCCCTTCACCAGATCTTCTTACTAGATTGCCTTCTCTCCTAAACTCTGTGATGGCTTCACAATACAATGAGACCTGGCTCTGCCCATTAAGGAGGGATGAGTAGCGAATTGGGAAAGGGGAAACGATTTGTGTGGATGTATTACATACACATAGTTTAGTTGAAAGGGCACTGGGACAAATTTGAGAGGTATGATGATAACCACACAGTTTCCAGTAACTCTTTGCACTTCTCATGAACATATTCAGAGATATTTTATTCCTGTAAAACAGGGATGTCTGGTCACCATAACGTGTCCCCTTAACATGAGGACAAGCAGCCTTGCAAGGAGGAGAGGTACCTTCACAATGGTTAAGGCACATGGCCTTGTTAGGTTCAGGAATTGAGGGGCCACACACTCACTCTCCTCCTTTTCCTGTACACTCAGATTGAAATTGCAAACTTTATATACACTCACCGGCCACTTTATTTGGTACATCTGTTCAAATTGCTTGCTTGGTAACACAAATTGCTAATCAGCCAATCACATGGCAGCAATTTATGTATCTAGATGTGGTGAAGACTACTTGCTGAAGTTCAAACCGAGCATCAGAATAGGGAAGAAAGGGGATTTAAGTGACTATGAATGTGGCAAGGTTGTTGGTGCCAGACAGGCTGGTCTGAATCTTTCAAAAACTGCTGATCTACTGGAATTCTCGCACACAACCATCTCTATGGTTTACAGAGAGTGGTCCAAAAAAGAGAAAATTTCCAGTTAGTGGCATTTGTGTATACTAAAATGCCTTGTTGATGTCAGAGATCACAGGAGAATGGGCAGACTGATTCGAGATGATAGAAAGGAGACAGTAACTCATGTAAATATGGACCAAAGTCTCAGAGGCATGTTTCCAACACCTTGTTGAATCTATGCCACAAAGAATTAAGGCAGTTCTGAAGGCAAAAGGGGATCCAACCCGGTACTAGCAAGGTGTACCTAATAAAGTGGCCGGTGAGTGTAAATTCCTCAATGTGATCAGGGAGGACTGACTGACTTCCTTCAATGCCTTTGTGACTGTGAAAATTAGGGATGATCTTCGTTTTTGGGCTGTTCATTGAAAATTGTGAACTCAATTATAACCCTTTTGCGGGTGGATCTAGAAAATCTACACATTTTCAAGGCCAAAAGGTGATGGATGGACAAGCAAAGGGAACGTCCTGGGGGACATATACCAATGCAAATAAAAATGTATGCGAATTTGAAGGCAACATGAGTAAAACACCAATGTAGTGGTCTGCAGTCTCTGCAGTTTTTGTAAAAAACAAAAAAAAGGAATGTGTTTTACCCAAAATTCATACCAGGTCCTTTAACTCTTTAGCCTGATTGTTGTGAAGGTCTGTGGATGGCAGTCTTATTGGAATCTGGAATCCCCCTTTAACAAGGGGACTCCCAGATCTTGCCCCCCCCCCATGTGAATGAGTATGGGGTACATGGTACCCTTACTCATTCACCAAAAAAGTGCAGTGTAAAAAAACACAGGTGGCAGTTTTTCACAAGCCCTTTATTTAAACAAAAATAAAAAAGTTCCCCGGTGTAGACCCATCGTCAATCACAATGCTCGTCGCAAACGCTGACCTAAAAAAAAAAAGGCTCCACTCTCGACGAAGACTTTTGCTGTCTGAGAGCTTCACCTCCTGACAGTTCTTAAATATCTAAGGAGTGGGGCAACCTGGCTGGGTGACCCCAGCCCCTTGTGACATCATCAACCCATAATGCCCTTGATGATGTCAAAAGGGGAAGGGGTCATCTGGTGACCCCTTAGTTATTTAAGAACTGTCAGGCAGTGGAGCTGTCAAAAATTGCTTCCTGTGGTTTTTCACACTGCACTTTTTTTTGGTGAATGAGTAGGGAGTACCATGCACCCCATACTCATTCAAGTGGGGGGATCTGGGAGCTCCTTAGTTAAAGGACTTCCAGATTCCAATAAGCTCCCAACCCTCAGACCCCCACAACCACCAGCCACGGTGGTGGAAAAGAGGGCCTTGTCCCCATCAACAAAGCACACCCCCCCATGTTGAGGGCATGTGGCCTGGAATGGTTCAGGAGGGGGGGGCACTCGCTTGTTTCCCCAATTTCCTTACCAGCTGGGCTGCATACTTGGATAAGGGTTTGGTATGGATTTTGGGGAAACCCCATGACATTTTGTGTTGTTTTGGCATGTTTGTTCCCCTCACAATTTATATCAAACTAGAAGGACTTGGTATGGATGGGGGGCGAACCCCACATTATTTTTTTTTCTTAATTTTTAATTGTCACTAATTATTTTTTTTACATGCAGATGTCAGTGGGGAAACCCACTGACAGCCATTGACTCATCGGTTGTTAAGGATGCAGCGGCTACCCACTCCTTAACAACCATGACAGTTACTGGTTGTTATAGACATTGGCGGCTGCCCGCTTCTCAACAACCGGTACATACCGCATGCCTCGAATACTACTTAATTACCACATGCCTTGAATACTACTTAATTACCACATGCATTTAATTATCTATTTCCTTCTGTGAACTGACTTTAAGGTCTTTTTATGAGGTATTTACTGAGCAGTATTGCTATTTGCGATAAATACCGCATGCTAGCAATAGTGAGTTGACATTTAAAGTATTCCATGCGATATGTGACCAACACATTGCATGTGATAACCTTTAGTGAATTGTCCCCTATGTACCCTTTACTTCTTCACATGGGGGGTATCTGGAGGTCCCCATTTATTATTTTTATAGGGGGTCTTGCATAAGGGTCTGGTATGGATTTTTGGCGGACACCAAGCTTTTTTCTTGTTTTTCATGTGAGAGATCTCCCTTTAAATTCAAGACTTAAGACTTTATGAGTCTATTTTCTGCATTGTGAATCTTAACTCTCATGGTCAAATATTCTTAGGGCTTCTTTTAATTATTATTATTATTACACAGGATTTATATAGGGACAACAGTTTGTGCAGTGCTTTACAATATAGAGGGGACAGCACAATTATAATACAGTTCAATATAGAAGGAATAGGAGGGCCCTGCTCATGAAGCTTACAATCTAGAATGTCAGGGAATGTTACATTTGCCCATAGAAAGGAAACAAATAAATAGATACACACATATTACAAACATTATATGTATTATTCAGTATATTTGCATGAATGTTGAGACATTCACCATGCATTTTGTTTATAAATAGACACCTATGCAAGCAGCTTTAGTAGGCTGCAGCTCAAGAAGGAGACACCAGGCAGGTCAAGAAATCAAAATTAGAGTGTTTTATTTCAAAGTTTAAAAAAAATTACTAACTCAATGCACAGTATTTAAGCACTTTTAGCAAGCCACATTTTGAACAAGACCCACATCAGCCAGCTTTTTATAAAACAAAAATAGAAAGTATTAATTTAGCTGAAAAAGCACCCAAAATATTTTGATAATATGTGCAGAGTCTTAAACGTCCCTCAAACTATTGTAGTTTCTATTTGCACAGCATTTAATCACTTGCACTAGACACCATTTAAGTCAGGACCCCTGCCAGGCAAATCTAGAAATCAACATTAGAGTATATCTGCAGTTTTCTTTAGTTGCATCTTCCAATGGACCTGGAATTATTACATATACTTCTTATTAAGGATGAGTTTTAGGCTTTGGACTGATATAGAAATTGCCTTGAACTTAACTTTTCAATATTCTGTGAGCAAGCTAAATAGATGGGGAGTTGGTCAACCCACTGAGCTGATAGATTCCATGCCTACGGCTGAATATAAACAAAGGGGTGGGATGCTTGCTGACATCATTGACCAAACTTGACTATAGCCACGAGTCCTAAATGCAGAGTGTGTTGCATGTAATAGGTTCTGCAAATGATCAATAGTTTTCTTAAGTATAGCTCAGTCCATTATTTTAGAATGTCTTTAATACAAAGCCTGGGGAATGCCAACTAACAATGTGTTTGAATTTTATGGGGCTTTAAGGTAATATATGGGGAGAGAAAGATGACTGACTGAGTGCTGAGATTTATGGCTGAAAGTTAGGTGAGCTCCTGTGCTCAAATGTACCTGGGCAGTACTCCAGCAGGAGCTCACTGTTTCAGTACCTGAAGCAGTGAATCACTTTAGTTGGCAAACTGGAGACTTGCCACACCATTAGGTAACCAAAGAGAAAGAAAGGGGCTGCAAAAAGTCAATTTTGTTTTTTCAACAGAGAACACACTACAGCTAACATGGCACCAGATCACCCCATGCAGCTTCTTATCCCTTCAGTGCCTCACAGTTCTGCTAATTCTTCCAGCTGTATATCTCCTATATAACATGGTGGCTCAACATTCTATATCTGGGAGTCCAGCAAAGTCAAGGAGAAAGGTCAGTGAAGTCCAGAGAAATAGAACTCTGAAACAGCAAAGATAAGTGGAGATGTATTTTTTTATGGATAAAGCTAGAGAATTAGCTGATCCAATGGATACCTATCTCAGCTCTAATCTGTCTATACTTGACACCACCTTAAAGGACATGTTGATCTCACTGTGTAGATCTCTCCATAGGAACATGATGTCTATATTTAAGTTATTCAAAGGAGATCCAAGACAGGTGAACGACATAGGTGAAAGAGTAAGTTATATGGAATACAAGATATGTGAGTATGCCAAAACTCGAAAATGGCCTAATACAGATCTGAGAGGGCCTAAATAGACTAAAACAGTGGGTCTTGAAGATGTTAAATTCCGAGGTATTAGTGAATATTTTCCTCCAGCTGAACCCCAACAGTACCTCCAACATGTGATCTCAGATTTACCTTCCTCAACCTTGCAATTGCTGTATACATTTTCAAACAGTGCAGCAATGGACCCAACTAATCAAATATATATATATATATATATATATATATATATATATAATCTCTCTATTATGTGCTATGCAAAAATATTTGACATTGAACCACAAATAATCTCTCAGAAATGCTGTAACATACATAAAATCCACTCGCACATGTGTTTGTCAAACAAAGAAAATTATTGTGCATATACAAACAATATCACTAGCAAATATGTCTGTCAAACAAAGAAACTTATACAAACAATAACTCCACCTACAGTCCTTGTTATGTGATACTATTATTTAATCCTTCATCAAAGTATATTTTCATCATGTAACATCTCAAATACTTTTGCCTTCAGGTTCTGGATAACACCTTCACCAATTAGTATACCATTACAACTCAGACAGTATCCCAAGATCTGGTAGGGCAAGCCTTCTGCTCTCTAGCTCCTCACTCCCAGATTATCTCCAGTCTTAATATCTCCTTTTTAGGAGCCCATCCACACCCTGATACAACCCTTTCAGAGGATTTATATTTCAGTCCATCCCACCTAAATTTACATTGCCCTTTGTGGCAACACAGGAGACCATGTAGTCATGTTTTGATCATGACTATAATGATGCTTTTCCTTTCCATTGGTTATAACAGCAATTCAGCTGTGACAGAGGCATCTGCATTTTTCTGATATCTCCAGAATGCACAGCTCTGCCAGACTCTGTACTCTTTTGGACAAGTGTATCCAGTTCTTTAGAATTACATTCTACAACATTGTAATGGATAAAGTATGAGCCATTACCCATCTCACTCAAACTTGTACTAATTCTCTGATTACACAGATAAATGCAAAGCCTGCCATACTATAAACATAACCTTCACAGTTAATTATCTATTATATTCTGTAATCTAAATTTCCTGCCAGGGCATATACTGTAGAGCTATAATGGCTGTTGACCACCCTTCCTTATACTCTATGGCTCAGGCCAGGAAACAACTTTTGAATCTTACTAAAGCTTTTAACGAAGAATGGAGAAATTTATGTGGTGTCCAAAGTTTATGCTGACTTCCACTTACTGAAGTAATGGGGTATACAACCAGAGACACAAAACAAGGTCACTATCTGTTTAAACCCAAACTGATAACACCATATGTACTTTCATGAGTAAGTACTCCTGCTCCCCCTAAATACATAGCTATAGTTTTTCTTGAACATGCCATGGACTATGCTGATATTACAGTGTCCAATTTCTTACCTGTCCACCCAAGTATTACAGCCATGACTCCCATGTATTTTGTTTGTTTCATACAGATGTTTGTAATTTCTGTGTTATTACCTTTCATACATGGTTCTAGATGTCAGACTTTTCTACCATGAGATTTTGGACTATAACACTGCCCTGATACAGTAGAGATTGGCTGCTGATCATTACACAAGGTCTCCAGAAATACAAGACATCTATACAAGTGTGTATACCCTTTCTGTGAGGAGAGGTATGTGCCTCATCATTTTGTTTTCAACACTTAGCTACTACTATTATGGGCCTCAAACATCTATCAGCTAAAGTGGTATTAAACCCAAAAACAAACATGTATTATATTGCAACCTACCAATTCTTAAATGTGATGACTTCATTTGTTTTCTTTTTTTAGGGTTTCTTTCCTGTTTTCACCTGGTGGTCCAGCCAGTAAGTCTGTTGTCTTTCAAAAGAACAAGATCCCTTGCAGATTGTATTAGTTGCAGGGATGAGAAAACCTACTTAACACTGATGGGAGCACTTACAAGGATTCACTTTTATTTATGTAAAACCTTTACTCCCCCCACCAAAAAAAAAATGTTGCCTTAACTGCTTATAAAGTGTTAGCTGTAGTTTGGTTTCAGTTTGTTACTGTATCTTATTCTGATAATACATCTAACATTCCCCTTCCCCTAGACTGACAATGTTGCTGTCCTAAGGTACCTCCTGTGTTCCTTCATCCAGAGTGGGGGTCGCTGGTTTTTGCTGCTGTTTTAGCCAATGAGGAGGAAGAGTCCCCAGAGAGGCAAGGCTCTCATGTATATCGCTTGATCGCGATGGGTCATAGGTAAGTATTAGGGGGGCTGTGGAGGGGCTGCTGCACACAGAAGATTTTTTACTTTCATGCATAGAATACATGAGAGTAAAAAACCTTGGTTCTTTGAAGCACTTTGAGAAAATTGCATATAATGAAAATAATTTAAAAAAAATAATCTGCTAATATGCAGAGATTTTAATTCTGTTAAAGTGAAACTTTAACCATAACAACTTGATAAAAAATACTATTCTTTAGCAAAGAACATACTGTACATTCCGCAATAATATTTATGCTACCAAAATTTGTGTGTGCTATAAATTGCATCCAGCATCGTCCCTGCATCTTCTTGCCGGAGGCTGCCATTTTGGTAAAGTCCAGAGTCCCTGAGCAGCAGTGAATTTTTAGGCTGTCAGCAGATTGGCCTCTAGTGGCTATGATTTTGGGCACAGTGCCAAGAAAAAGAAAGCAACTGTGCATGTGCAGAGTGGGGTGAGACAGTGTGTTACTGGATTTTAAACAGTTTGGGCACTTATTTTTAATGTTTCACATAGCTATACTGTACCTGCAAAATGCGCCAGCCTGAAGTGATCTAGCAGGGCTTAATTTTCTAATTAAAATTCCACTTTAAGGAAACATAAAGTGAGAAAAATATGGAGGCTACCATTGCTAAACATTTTTCTCCAACAGTGAAATTTCCTTGCTTCTAAATATTCCACAATCAACTGCTAGTGGTATTATAACAAAGTGGAAGCAGCTGGGAACAACAGCAACTCAGCCACCAAGTGGTAGGCCACATAAAATGACAGAGCTGGGTCAGTGCATGCTGAAGTGTACAGTGCATAGAAGTCGTCAACTGTCTGCAGAGTCAATAGCTAAAGACCTCCAAACATCATGTGGCCTTCTGATTAGTACAACAGTGCAAAGAGAGCTTCATGGAATGGGTTTCCATGGCCGAGCAGCTGCATCCAAGCCCTACATCTCCAAAGTCACTATGACTTTTTATCAAACATGAAATATAATACTAATTACATGAATAACTTGTTTGGATTAAGGTAATACCATAAATGTACTATAGGTTTGCTGTTTTGCGATTTTATCTTGTTACTAGAACAGAAGGCAAAATCTAGTCTCTTTGGGACTCTCTGTAGCACACTGTTAAATATACCTGTGTCTTTTAATTGTTTAGATAAGCAATCAGGTAAAACAAGTTCTCATCTTTTTTTTCTTCTCTAAATCATTTACTGATGCATCCTTTGGAATGGTGCCTAATTAAACCAAGAGGGATTACGATCACATTAACATGTTTTTGAAACTGCTTTCTAGTACCCTATCACCCCAATTACTTTAATTTACACAATGTATCATTTTCTGTATATAACTTTCACATTGGATTGTACCTTTGATGTGTGCATTGAAAGCCTACATATCATTTAAATAGTCTTTTAATATTCATGGTCCCTTTTCATATGTATAAAACATGCATGTCATTAAAAGAAAAAAAATCAAATAGCTGGACAGATGCAAACTGTGTGAGGTTTTCATATCTTTAACAAGATGTTAATTGCTTGAGAAAAATCAAACCAACTACAAAGCAATAATAACACAACATTACCATTTTTTAAACCTTCTTAGACTATTCTGCATATAATAATAGATGATGAAAAGTGAAAGGATCTACAGTAACTCATTGGGGTTGATTTGTTAAAGGAAAATAGTTTGTCCACTTTACAAGGTGATTGTAGCCATATTAGTGCACTTGTGACAAAAACAATAGAATACTGTCCTTGATACTTTTTTTATTTGCACTAACATACAATTTTTCGGGACAAGCTATCAGGGGTGTATCCCCTTCTTTAAGGTCCAAGCAATACTCAAGCAGATAAAAATGCAAATAAAAAAAGTATCAAGGACAATGCTCAGTTGTTTTTGTGATTTTACAAGGGGAATTTAACATAGCTCTTTGAATGAGGAGACTCTCTGCTGACTTTCAGCATCCAATCACAGACAAGCAATTTTTTTTTATCCTAGCACATTTTGAGTAGTTTTTGTATTTTGACCGAATTCACAAAGCTAAGGGAGAATTAATTTGCAAACTGAAAATTCTCTTACAACTCCATAGCATTTTGTAAATTGTATTAGTGTCACCGAAAGAAAGAAACATGATTTCTTCTTGGTTGTTATTGGTTACTACAGTCTTAAAATACTGTAGGATTTTTCAAACTATACAAACACCTTAGGTCAACATTTTGTAAGCTCACAAAAAGTAAATGCCTAACCTTTCCTTTAGTAATATAAATGCATGCTTCAACTATCAATGGAAAATAAAACTTCTACCTACAACTCATGCTTGTGAACAGAGATGAGCAAACCCATCTATGTTGAAGGAGATATGACCTGAACAAGGACAAGTCACATGGAGCAGACATATCAACATGCTGATTAAACTGACATTTGCTCTACCATACCAGTTTCTGATTTTATTTTCTGAAATAAATATAACAAGTGTATAGTATGTCTTTCCACCTTAAATATACCAACCTGAAACATTAGATCTATGAACTGGTATTTCTATGGTTACATAGTAGATATGGTTGAAAAAAAGACAAGGTCCATCTAGTCCAACTTACTTGAGGAAGGGAGTTTTAAACTTTTGCTACTCTGACTGAAAAGAACCATCTTCACAACTTCAGTTTAAACCTCTTTTCCTCCAATATTAAATTGTGGCCACATGTCCTTGTCAGGGACCCCAGATTAACCCTTTAACTGCTAGTAGTGTATATAATATGTCAGCAACAGTGAGCCTCAACAGCAGCCAGGAGTGCATGTAAATCTGACAAGACAGCTGTTGCTTGTGGGATGAAAGTGTTTTGGCAGATGCACAGCCACCTGATCATTTCTGCAAACCCCTGATAGTGCACCCCATGCATGACCCTTCTGCACATTTCATAGGCTCTGCTGTCCCACCAGGAGGCCCAAGATCCCCATGACAAGTATCACTAGGTAGGTATTGAACACAAACATGACATACATTACATCACTTCTGGGTTTGGCTGTCTTTATTTGAGACCTATAAGAAACTAATGGAGCATGTTCTGTGTACCAATAGTTTCATTGGAAGGTAAGTGAGATATCAGGGTGAATAGACTTTGATGTCTTATAAAAGAGAACCTGCCTAAACAAACTGCTATCACACGGGTGACTTTTGGTCCCTTATGTGATAAAACTAAGGTTAAGTGAAAAAAAATTTAAAATACACATAAGCACTAAAGCAGCCCATATACATGATTCATTTTTTTTGTTCAACTCGCTGGTTGAAGGAAAAAAAGGACTCCATTCCTCCATACACACACTTGGTGTAGATGGGGGAGTCACTCATGCTATTGTATTGTATTCTGAAGGCAGGGAGATGTCCCTGCCATAAAAAAAATAATCAGAACTGCTTGCTATAGCCAGAAGCTCTGATTATGTGGACATCTTCCAACAGGCTGGTTGTATAGAAGTCATTTGGTAGATTGGTACAACCAGCCCACCTATACATGGATTGAAATTCGGCCGGTCCCTGCCACTGATGACAAGTGTCAGCAGCACCTATGTACAAAAACATTGATTTCACTACAGGTATTACATATCACTGTGCATGTTAAAATGAGTGATAATTCTAGGGACACTATTTATGGTTAACTGCAAACTGGATACCTGAATGGCCTTTTAAAGCATCCCCTATGGAAAATTTTGGATACAGAAGTTTGTCTTCATTTCAGGCAATTTTTAGACTTGACTTGTTTGGTATCTATTTACTTAGTGCAACCTCATCTTCTATATTTTACCAGCACCTTTGGTAATACAGTATATTGCATTTTTGTGCCCTAAAATTGTCACAAATATATTTTTTACTGAAAATTTGCACTTTGTAAGTCACTGAGTTAAAGCAGAGTTCCATCTGAAAAAAAATGTCAGCTGCTACAAAAACTGTAGCTGCTGACTTTTAAAATACAGACACTTACCTGTCCCTCAGTCCACCGATATCCTCATCACCGCCGATTCACTGTCCATCTTCTCTCACTGGCACTGGCATCTTCAGTGTGGACAGCTTGCGGCTTCACAGACGGG
Source organism: Staurois parvus (assembly GCF_062004578.1). Lineage (NCBI taxonomy): Eukaryota > Metazoa > Chordata > Amphibia > Anura > Ranidae > Staurois > Staurois parvus. The sequence goes on along the minus strand of NW_028318039.1, from coordinate 12,223,282 downwards.
TGCCCACTGCGCATGCACAAGAAGTGCTGCGCTTTGTGAATGGCCCCGTAGTCTTCTGGGACCTGTCACATGTCCCAGAAGACTACGAGGAGGGAGGGGGGAGGACAACTTCCGATTCCAATTGCCTAGGTGATGGTAATGGAAGTGGGCATGGGTACCTTTCAAATTCGGGTACCTGCTGTCCACAGATTCCAGTCCTTAATGGGGAGCTAGAGACAAAGGCATAAAGAGGAACTTCCCATTTTGGTTGGAGCTCTGCTTTAATATCATGTAACATAAATATTTGAAACTACCGCCATATTATTTTCTAGGGTCTCTACTTTCAGAAAATATATAATGGGGGTTTTAACTAATCTTCAAGCATAAAATTATTTTTTAAACATTTGTGAAAAAATGCAAAAATGGCTCTGGCAGGGAAAGAGTTAAACAAGGTGTTACTGGCTTTACAGTCACCATCAATTTATTTGTAGCTAGAGAGGTAAATATGTTTAATTTACTTAATCTTGCTTCATAGTAAGGGAAATAATTATCATGATCACCTGATGTGAGCCAAATGAGCATGATCAACCTGTGCCCAGTAAGCAATTAAAGTGAAAGAGGGTAAAGGACATTAACATGTCATAGATTGTTTTTCAGGAATTTGGAACATCATGAGCAATATACCTTCTTTGAATTGGTAAACTGAAAAAGGTTGCCTACCTATTTAGTACAATATACAGTTAAACAAAAACAGGTCACTCCACCATTCACTGCTTGTTAATGGATAATATGTTGGGGATAAAAAAAACTCTGGTTAACGTCTCTAAGCTTTTCTGACCATAAACACTGAGAGCCCAGCTGCGAGTACCGAGGGCACTGGAAGTATTGAGGAATGTTGAGGGTACTCTGAGTACTGGGAAATACTGATGGTACTGTGAATACTGAGAGAACTGTGAGGGCTGATAGCATTATGAGTACAGAGGAGTACTGAGAGCACTATGAGTACTGAAAGCACTTAGAGTACAGAGGAATACTGAGGGATCTGTGAGTACTATGGCATACTGGAGCCACTGTGAGTATTGAGGAGTATTGAGAGCACTGTAAGTACTGAAGGGTACTGAGAGCATTGTGAGTACTGAGAGCATTTTTGGGCACCGTGAGTACTGAGAGCATTGTGAGGGCACTGTGAGTACTGTGGGGCCACAGAGAGTATTGAGGAGTACTGAAGACCCTTTGAGTTCTGTGAGCACTGTGAGTACCAAGGATTGTTGATAGTGTGCTGTGAGTACTGAGGGGAGAGCTGTGAGTACTGTAAGGGGCACTGTGAGTAAATTGTAATTACCAATGGGTTCCTTTTACTTCTCAAACAGTTTAGGGCAAATAAAGATTATAATACAATTAAATTCCTTTTAGTATATAGTATTATAAATTAGTTAAAAATAAATTATATCAAATAAATAACTTTTTTTTTATCCCCATTATGTTAGTCGGTAATTAGTCCTACAGGAGTGGTGATGTGACACTGTGTACATCCTGCTCCATGTATATATTCCTTGAACAACCATTTGACAGTAAAAACTTTGCTAGAGCAGAATACCTTCCCCGGCTTCCAGGGAAACTACTCCAGAAAGAATGGGGGAAAGTTACAGGAAATGATACATGGATAATGTTGGTAGGGGACTAGAATATTAGATGAACAGATAGGGCAATCTGTCACAAAGACCCTGATTGCTGAAAAGTGTGCTGCTTGCTGGGAGCTCAAGTTTGGCACATTGTGGATTGGATGGATAGATTGTTGGATAGAGCTGGAGAGGAACCAGCTGTTATGGTACTTATTGGTACAAATGCAAAAATCAGGGGAAGAGGGAACGCAGAGTTTAGGGGCTTACAGAAGGTGCTATGTTAAAAAAAAACCCACAAAAACCTCCAAGGTAGTATTCTTTAAAACTACCTGTACCTGAAGCTACACCAGAGAGGCAGCAGGAGCTTTACGAGCTAAACACGTTGCTCAATAACTAGTGCAAAGGAGGGTTTGGTGGTCAGTTGCCCACTCTACATCAGAGATAGATTGCACCGAAATTGGGAGGGCACATCTGTTGGAGGCGAAGATAGCAAGAAGTATGGAGGAACATTTAAAGTAGCTTGGGGGAGGAATCAGTAAGAATTATACCCTGCAGTGAGCAAGGGTCAAAGTGTGCAGATGAGAGCACATTTAGGGGGCAAAGGGGCCTTAAACCAGGTGATAGAGTAACTCAAGTATTGAGGACTAATGCTCAAATCCTGGATGAACAAGGACAAAATATGATACATTTATACAAAGTCTGGTTAATAAAATAGAGAACTTAAACTTCTAATAAATAAAGAGGATATTGACGTTGTGAGAATACCAGAAACCTGGCTTGACAGCTCACATAACTGGCTTGCAACTGTCCAAGGGGACTCCCTGTATAGGAGGGACAGGATAGGGACAGTGAAGGGTGTGTATATATGTCAAGAGTGATTTGCTAATGAATATGAGGGATGACATTGCTAAGGAGTTTAGGGAGGAGGTAGAATATTTGTGGCTCAAAAGGATGAATAAATAGTAAATTAAATGTAAGTGTGTGCTAGAGGTCTAATAATGGTAAGGAGGAGGAAGAAACCAATCTGCTTTCACAGTCAGAGTTAGAAGGCAGGCAGAGCAATGTTTAATCATGAACGATTTCAACTATCCTGATAATGTTTGTTCAGATGGAAATACTAACTCAACTAAGGTTTGTTATTTCTTAAATGGGATACAGGACAGTTTCTTTAGTCAATGGGTGTAAACTCCATTTAGAAATAATGCTCTGTTGGGCCTACTAATTACAAAAAATGCTGAGCAGTTTGCAGATGTGAAAGTAATTGTGATTTCAATTGTGATTTAGTGATTTCAAAGTAATTATGTTGGCCAAAAATAAATTATTAAAAGGAGACATGTGGGTGGGACAAGAACACTAAATTTAAAACTTTACTAAGCTGTGTTTCATACTACATGATACTAAATTGGAATGGGAATGCAATAGCAAATGCAAAAGCACAATTAGGGTAGCTAAAATAGATTGCAGCAGACACATTGCTAAGGAAAGTAAAAACAAAAAAAAAAATCCCCAAAAGTTTTTCAAATATATTAAGAGTAAAAAGGTGAGCTTGGAACATGCTGGCCCATTAAACTCTGATCAGGTGAAGTTTGTAACAAGTGACAGGGAAACGACTGTATTAAAAAGAAAGAAGGGGTATATCGAATAAGACAGTAATACCAATATAAGCATATTGAATACACCCGAGTGGCTGAAGGAAACCAGAGTTAAAAAAGGAATAGAAACCTTAATGTGAACAAATCATCAGGACCAGATGGCTTACACCTCAGAGTTCTCAAAGAAGTTGTCCGTGTTACAGCCATTATTAATTTTTCCTGATTTTCCTGATGACCATTATTTCTGATTTCTAAGGACAGCTTATTGACTGGAATGATACCAGCTGATTGGCAAAATCAAACACGGTACCAATATTAAAAAAAGGGCTGAGATATATAACTGGAAACTACAGACCAGTCAGCCTATCAGCCTAACATAAATATTATGTAAACTACGGGAAGGAATGAAAAGAACTGTATCCAGGAATGTGCTGATGAAAATAGTATCATTAGTAGTAACTAACATGGATTTAAGAAGAACTGTTCTTGCCAGACCAACTTTTTAACATTCTATGAGGAGATGAGTTATAATTTGGATAGAATAAGATCTATGGATGTAGTGCACTCACATTTTGCATTTGATACAGTTCCTCATAAACAATTAATTTATAAATTAAGGTATTTTGGAATCAATGATATTGTATGTACCTGGATAGAAAATTAGTTGCAGGAGCATGTTTGGAGGATGGTGATTAATGGTATATTTTCTAAATAGTTTGGAGTTGTGAACAGGGTACCCCGGCGCTCTGTTCTGGGACCCATTCTGTTTAGCTTGTTCATAAAGGATATAGAAGTTGGAATAAATAGTTAGATCTCAGTGTGTGCTGATGATACAAAGCTAAGCAATAACTTCATAACAGGATATAACATCTTAAGATATCATTAAACTAGAAAGGTAAGCAGCTATTTGTCAGATGAGGTTTAATGTTGAAAAACATAAAGTAATGCACTTGGTAGCTAAAAACATGCATGCGAGAACCTCTGGGGGAATCGAGGATGGAAAAGGAAAAGGGGGGTGTTAGCAGATGACAGACTCAGCAATGGCATGCAATGCCAAGCTTCAGCAAGCATGACTAGCAGACTATTAGCATACAATTAAAAGGGTAGTTACTCAAGAGATAGAACCATAATTCTACCTCATTATAAAATTCTGGTTTCTGCCACACCTTGAGTATGCAGTCCAGTTCTGGTCACCAATCCTCAGGAAGGATGTGCTTGAACTGGAGGGGAAGGGTAGCAAAGCCAGTAAGGGGGCCGGAGGACCTCTGTTATGAGGAACAGCTACAAACATTAAACATATTCTCTCTGGAGAAGACAAAAACAATTGAATACTGTCCATGATACTTTTTTTATTTGCACTAACATACAATTTTGAGGACAAGGTTTTGGGGTATGTCCCCTTCTTCAAGGTCCAAGCAGTACTAATCACAAGGTTTTAGCAGACTGTTAGAAGAAATGTGAAGGATGAAAAAAAAGACTAGAGATAAAACACAGCAAAAGCAAAGACTGGGGGGGGGGGGGAGACAACACTACAGAGGGAGTCATGCTTGAGGTGATAGTCATAAAACTGTTAGATAATGATTGAGGAATCCCATGTCCAAATTAAGGCCGTTATCTCTTGTGTCAAATAGACATGGAGAAGAGATACTTAGGAGGGAATATGATCGCAATATACAAATCTTTAAATGGTGACCCCAGCATTGAGAAGAAACTATTTAACCTAAGCTTTCTAAAGAAGACACATGGCCACACAAACCTGGACAAGAAGCAGTTCAATCTTAACCTGCGTAAGGGGTTATTTACTGTTAGAGTGGTAAGAATGTGGAACTTCCTTGTCAGTGTCAGTAGGAAGTGTATATAGATTAAAAAAAACCTTTTATATATGTTTATTAGTGAACATAATGTACAGGGATATTGAAAATGGTAGTGACATAATTGCACATGCACACACACTCAGATTGAACTGGATAGGCTGGCTATGTAACTGTGATTTTACAGTTTATTCACTTGATGAAAACCAGTACAAATGATGTGGATATTGGGCTATGTGCTCCAGAATGCATTAAAAGTAGTCTAACATGATAATAGATAACATATGTTAATGAGAACAAGTTAAGTGTTTTGATAAAAAAGAGGGAAAAACAGAGGGTTCCTCCTAAAATCATAAAATCATTTAGAGGATGAGATTTTTTTTATAAATAGGTCCACGATTCACCGAAAGCAATTCTGGAATTTATATTTTCATTCAAGAAATTCACCTGACTTACCAGTTTTCTTACTATTAACTTTTATAATTTTTTGGTGGACCCTCAGCAAATAATACAGACATACATATAGTACATCCATATAAAGTTTTCAAATATATCCTACACTTTATTCTCACAAATACCAGAAGTTCCCAAATAAAAATATTATGGATAAAAATTTTATTTGACTAAAACATTGTTGGGGTATTATTTTGTCCATTTATTGATGGTCTTTTTGAAGGGTTAAACAAAACATTTGTGGTGGAATCAGGGGCGGACTGACAACTCATGGGGTCCCTGGGCAACAGGGGATCATGGGGCCCCTGTGTCCTTGCCCAAACTCAAAAAAGCCTATGAAAAAGGTACCAGGGGCATCTCATGGGGCCCCCTACTGACCCCAGACCCTCAGGCAGTTTCCAAATGGTCAGTCCGCCCCTGGGTGGAATATCTAGCTAAACATGAGCAATTGGAACAATTGGGTCACCTAAGGTAGCCAATGGGAAGGATAAAATTTAGTTGCTGGAGGTGGCAGATCCATTCATATGTACTAAAGAATGGTCAAAATGGTCTGGAAATTTTTCCACACTTGAGGCATGAAAGTGTAATCTTTGTGTTGATTGCCCTTCCCACATTAAATATTTTTGTAATAACACTGGTGAAGTGAGATTTTGGAGGTCAACTGATGGATTTGTTACAGTTTACCAACAAAGTAGCCTAAGGGGCATGGCTTAACTTTCCAAGGACCAAGAAACAGGCAAAGAATGCTCTGACTATCTGTTCTGAATGCTGCTTATTATCGTTTTCTTTTAGTCATAGTAGCAAAGGCAGTGCAATGACAATACAGTGTAAAGTGTCATCTCGGAAGATGAGACAAGTTGTCAGCTGACCACATTTAGAATTGCAGTTGGATATTTTCCCTGCTGTGAGCAATCAGTATAAAGTTAAGATGAGAGAATGATATTGTTCATGCTACAGTTTTTTCTACAGACAAACCTTGTCAACTTTCATAAGGGCTTCGGCAGATAACATGCTTGACATGATCAGCTTGACATGTTCAGATGCTACTGGCTGTGATCCAATAATTACATGTTCTCTGCTTTGGAACTGTGTTCCATAATTTAATCCTTGACAGCTTTTCTGTTGCTTGTAGATGCAGTTGAGCATTCAAAGGTGGAAACTGATTGTGTGGTACTCTTACAGACCAGTCTGTGAAGCAGAAGATCTGTCTTTTTAGCATCTGGAAAGCACTGTTAGAAGCTTTGTAACTGCCACTTTCGGCACAAATCCTTCCTAGAATTTCATACAACTATTCTAACCCTGGATAGTTTTTAAGCAATTTATGAGCTGCTTAATTTAAGACATTATAGAAACAAGAAGCCTATGTTTACCTAAGCACGTTTTAAAATTTTCTTGGGATTTTGCTGACCACACTGCCTTTTTGGCAAAAACGAGGAAAACAGCAGGCTGTTTGCTACTGAATACATGCCAGAATCTCATTAGCTGTTTATCTTTTCCCCTTCAAGAACATGAGATGTGATAAAGCACACAACAATTTACTTTATACATTTCACAAGAAGGAAGTCAAGCAGTTGTTTTTCATGTTAATGTGGGGAAAATAAGTACTTCTGTCAGAAGAACAAAGAACTGTCATCCAGGGACGGACTGACAACTCATGGGGCCCCCCCGGGCAATAGGGGATCATGGGGCCCCTGTGTCCTTGCCCAAACTCAAAAAAGCCTATGAAAAAGGTACCAGGGACATCTCATGGGGCCCCCTACTGACCCCGAGCCCTCGGGCAGTGCCCAAGTTTCCAAATGGTCAGTCCACCCCTGCTGTCATCTGAGTTTTTTAGTTCTACTTTATTTTATTGTAAATTCAGTACATTATTACTGCTGGTTCCAAATTCATCACATAGGTAATGGAAGATGAGTCATATTCTTAACCATGGCTGCTCCACAAGGTATCAGTTGTGATGTGCAGTTGTGCAGTGCACCTGACTACACATGGAGTTGTCCAGGAAGCATGCCACATTCCATTTTACTTTAGTAGTAAAGTAGAACTAAAGGCAAAATTTTATCTATCCATACTTGAAGGTTATTAGCCCTTTCAGATTTCTTTGCCACCTGTATCCCATTGGCAGTGCCAGGATAAGGCCATCCAGCACCCAAAACAAAGATGCCAAACTGTGTCCCCTTCCCCCATGAAGTGTGAGCTTAGAGGATATTAAAATCACTGCACAGCTCTGAATCTGTCAGTCAGGCTTTGTGTGAACCTGAAAGCGTGCAGTGATGTTGAGGGACCTTCTTTCTGTGTTCTCTGTCTCTGCTGGTTTCCATGCATGTTAGTCACAGTGGAACAGATTAGCAACAGCTTGCTTATATCAGATCACCTAATGATAAATTAAGTATTTAATAGCTAATACGTTAACAGTGACAGTGTGAGGAAAGTGCTGCCGATAACCGGCAACTGTATTTACTCTGTGATCTGTTGTGTCATTGGACACAGCTGATCACATCTTAAAAGGCCACTGTGATTGGCCTTTTACCTTATCACATGATCAGCTGTGATCATAGGACACAGCGATCACAGAGGTGTGTGTCCGTGGGGGCGCGCAGGAGGGCGCGTTCGGGGAGGATGTCATATGATGCCCTCCCAGAACTGGCTAACCGTGCTGTAGCAGTAATTCAGCTATAGTGAGGTTACTAAGTGGTTAAGAAAAAAAGGAGTAGAAAATACCAACTTTTGCAGTTTTAACACATGGACGCATGGACACATATTTGTATTGTTGGTTCTTTAAATTTTAAAATCAGCTTTTTTGATTTTTTTTTCAAAAGATAGCTTACCCACTTCTTGACCACACTTTAGCAGAATAATAGCTCAGCGCGGTTGGCCAGTTCTGGGAGGGAGTCATATGATGTCCTCCCAGAATGCACCCCTGCATTCCTGGCACTAGGTGTATTCAGCCTTGTTAAGTACTTTCTGAAGATGAGCTATTGGTCGAAATGTGTCGAGGGCTTATGACGCAACTTCCGCCGACGTCACTTCCGCTGTTTGGAATGCACACTGGAACGTGGAGGCCATTTTAACTCCCATTTATAATTAACAAGGCTGAATACACCTAGTGCCAGGAAAGAAACTTTTTTTGTGAGTGGAATTTTTATTGTTTGACCCCTGTTATTAAAGTTCTATATGGTTTTACACTTTGGGATGTCTGGTTTTGTTTTAATTTATGCTGAAAATATGAATTACTGCCTGTGGAGGAGAGGAGCTTTCTAATATTGATGCAGCCCTAGTGGAGCGTTATCGGTTATCACCAGCAACCACGGTTAAGAGGGTGAACGAATACCGGCCATCAATACCATATTGCATGCTGGGATAGTCCCAAAAGTGCGGTTGACTAACCTAGAGATAGGTGGTCATGAGATGATGGTGAGTTTACATCCATGTGGGGCACCAGTGTGAGCACAGTGAAGCACTTGTCACTTCAGTATGGAGGTTCATCGTTAAGGATACATAGGAGGAGCCACACCACGCCGTGACGTCACGCCGCCGGAGCAACGTGGAGCTCCGGCAGCCATTTTAACACACCAGCTGGTCAGTGCTTTTTCAGACTACTGTCTGCAACAAATTTTTCCTAATCTACCCAGATGTACCCTGATATATCTTTAATAATAAAAGCCTTCACAACATACTACACTATGGGAGTGTTTTTGTCACCCCCTGGGGGAGTGTTCTAGCCCACAGATCCACTCTAAGGAAGGAATACCACCCACTACCCAGACTATCTGGAGGGACAGCATCCATCAGGTTTACACAGGGGGACCCCTTTGAAGAAGAGGACCACCTCTATGGGGTCTCTCGGACCCCATAGAGAGAGGACCACCTATTACCTAACATCAGGATAATCACACATAAGGCGCATTTAATATGCGCGTCCGGTGAGTGCGCATTTCATACTACCACACGGATACCCAAGTCACCTCAATTTTTTATATTCATCTATATATTTGCTTGACTATTCCACAATTCTAGCATTAAGGACTTTACTGTTCTCTTTTGTTCACCTGTTGTTTATAAGCGCTGCACTCTTCATATACATTGTCTTCTCCATAGGTCATTGGTACCGTTTTTCTGTGCATAGCAGCTTGTTGAATATTACTAAGGCGCTTATACTACTTTTTATACATAATTGTGCAACTTTACTTTCTAATTTGCATGCAGTGTGAATGGGGGCTTACTTTAATATGATAACCACACTGGAATTACTCCACCATCGGTCTCCATGCATTGGTGCAACTGTTAAATTAAACTGTTAAATTGGCTAACATTACATTTGGAATTTTTCTAAACAGAAAATAGATTTGTATTTCCATAACTAGGCATTCTTTTTTAGACAAAACGTTTAGTACAATCTTCTAAAATGAAGAAGCTGAAGAAATTGTTGTACAGAAATAGTGCTCAAAGAAAACATAAAAATATAGATAGATCATTTCACAGAAAATTCAATATAAAATCTTATAATTTAATGTAAAAAGCCTGGAGCATCAATGGATGTGTATGCTGTACAGAATTTTTTTTCAGATGATTCTGAGCCAGGAGACATTTGAAGACCTATACATCAAAGAATCCATTACAAGAAAATTAACAAGATTTAAGAAAGGTTACATAGTTAATGCACTTTGTTTGCTGGGAGAGCAGACCACAAAAAATAAAGCAAAGCAGAAAAATGATGGACTTTAAAACAACAGGAAGGCAGGGTGGATGATAATAAAGAATGGTTACAGAATAGGTCATTCACAAAAGTTTTTTTCTGGTCTGTGGAAATACCACAGTATTGGTAATATATTTAATTCATGGCTTAAGCAGTCTCTAAGAGATATGGAGAAGATCATTGTATAACAAAGTACTTTTGGTGCTAGCATATTTTGAGTTAATATTGCAAAGCTGACCTTCAAGTAATTTTTACTGTTATTTTTGGATGTGTACCTGTTTACTCTTCCATTTTTGTTGTATTTATTATACAGATTTGCAGATTAACCAATAGGAGGTGAACTGATTTGAACTGAAGTCATGATATGATCAGCAACTTCTAGCCAAATAAAAAAAAACATTTATTAGAGGGTCAATAGACCTACCGACTTATATTGAGAGAAAAAGCAGTAAAGCAGTCACTGTGTGTACAACAACCAATATGCTAATTTTTGGCAGGATACTTTTCCTCTTGATAAGTACTCTCTGTTATAGAATACATTGTTGTCACCAGGGGCTTTTATATCACTAATATAGCTGCATACAGGTAGCTATCTGCCGAGAAGATTGCCTCCTCAGCAAATAAAACTCCAGGCCCAGTTGGCCTGCCTCTTGAGTGATCCAAAGCTCAGATGGAATTTTTTAGCTTACTCTTATTGTAGGTTTACCTACAGGCTTTTGAGAAAGGTAAACTGCTTGCTTCAATAAACAGATATATGATGATCTCTATACCAAAACTGGAAAAAATGCAAACCTCTGTATATCTTACCACGCTATGAATTTTAAATAATGATATAAAAATGTTTAGCTAAAATCCCAGCCTACTGGTTAAAAGAAAATATTTTTTTTCTCTTATACACCCTAAATTTATGCCCACTAAGTAAAACCTACAATTATATTAAAAGACTTTTCACAAACCTTTACAATACTTGGCATTTGCCATAACCTGACCTTGTTGTGCCCTTGGACATAATGAAGTCTTTTAGAACAATTTTTTTGTAGGAATTCATGCTCAGTATGGGTGTAGATCCTTTTTTCCTTAAATGGACTAAACTGCACGGGGCCACTTAACAGGGCTGCCCCCTTTCAAAACTGTTTTTTTTCAATAAAAGTGAAGCTTGTACCATGTTTACAATCATAGACAGTCATGGAACTGTGCTGTGTTCAGTGGGGCTCCCTAGATAGACCCCTCCTCTAATTTATCCTGACAGTTATGAACTATTCCTTGCTTCTTTTTTTCTTAGATATAATGCATTTCTTTGGGGCTGTATCTAGTCTGTAGCTCAGCTTGAAAATTCTATCATTTTCCCTTCCAATCCCCTCACCAAAATTCTTTCTTAACAAAATCCCAGCCTACCACTGCAATAGGTTTTAAATGTTTAGGTGTCCACATCCACAATAACTAGTCAAAGTTTTGAATCCTAGATGTCCTTATTTTCAGTCACATGAAATCCAAATTAAACGTGTTGCATTCCTTCTCTTTAAATCTGATGGGTAGAATAAAATTAAAAGCCTACGGAATTAAATAGTATGTCAAAATATGGTCTCATGGCCAAATTTTTACAATAACATTGTTCAAATATGGTCATATTTGGTGAATGATGTCACCACTGTCCCAACCCTTTCTCTTATATAGCTGATGATAGCTTGGGGAGCTGTCATTTGGCTATATGTACTGTCGGGATTGGTAGCCTACTGCATATCATTTGTTTTTTGTATTTTTTAAGCAAGTCAGTGGCTGGTAGGTATCATACTTGACAATGGATTTACAATGATGGATTTTTGGGGGGGATTTAAATTTTAATATCAAAGAAATTGACATACATTTTGATGTCATCATTTCCAGGTGAATTATAGGTACCCCATTTTAATTAATGCTGGGTGACAGTATCTTGAGGCCCCCTTATTATTAAAGGGGGCTTCCAGATTCTGATAAGCCCCCACTCACAGACCCCCAGAACTACCATCCATGGCTTATTGGGAAGAAGTTATTGTCCTCACTAACATGAGGACCCCTGAGAAGAAATCCCCCATGTTAAGGGCATGTGGCCTGGTATGGTTTGGGATGTTTATGCTCATCTCCCTATTCTGGTTTACCACTTTGAATGCCTACATTAAGGGGTTGTCATAGATTTTTTAGGGGGGCCTCATGATTTTTTCTGCATGATGTCTGCCTTAAAATCTGTACCTGAAGGGTGTAGTATGGGTACTGTGTGAGTACTACCATCGCTGTCACAAGAAACAATAGGGGTGCAAACAGTGATCCATGAACATGCCATGAGACCATCTCTGCTTTCATTGGTGGTGTGTAAAGTTTGGCTTCTTTGTTAAGCATGGCGGTGGAGGGGCAGCTCCATATAGCCATTCTAGCACATTCGTAGGATTGTATCATCAAAATGCTTACACTTGGCCCCTTTGAGTGCATAGAACCATTGGCTGCAACTGTTGATTGAGAACAATTTTCCATCAAGCCCATTCAACAGAAGTCAATTATTGGATCAACCATTGGCGAGTGGGAGCAGCCACACATGGATCGAGATTTGGCTAGTCCCTGCTGAACCAGCTGAATTTTGATCTATCTATGACCAACCTTATTCACAGAATTCCTAATAATATCCTTATCAAATACCTTCTGTTTTGTCATGTCCTGAGAGTGCAAATTGATTCTGCTCAAGTTTCAAAATATCCTTCTGGAGTCCCTCCTTCATGATCACCAGCAATGTAAAGTGATCATCAACGTTCATCAATCAGCTTTCAGGTTGTATTGCCAAAACTTCATTGAACAAGCAAAAGTTAGAAGCTTATTGGCAATCATACACAGCTGCACCAGATTCTGAGTTTTAGTAAATCTCCCCCTATGCCTAAGATACCAGGGTGAGGAAGTAGATTGATGTTACCACTTTTGGTCATATCTTTGATACTAAACTACTGGACAAAGATTCACTCCTTGAACATTGCTTGGGATTTGCTGCCCTCCTATCCTCAAGGTACTTTTATTGGAAGTCCTTAAGACATTTACTCCTTGTTTTGCAAACAGAACTTTGCTGTGATGTTTCCTTGCACTAAAACCTATTTTTGCTTCTTTGAAAAGAATCTCATTCCACTACCGTTGAGTTGTTTCTGAAACTGGTTGATGATGGTCTTACTAAGTGCAAGCTCAGTTTTAATGCTAGAACCTGTCTCACTAAATTTATAAAAATCTGGGGTCCTTGGTTGGATTTGTCCTCTACCTAAGGCTAAATTATTTCTGTGATGATGCCCCATCTTTGCAATACTGTACACTGTATTGTTGTCTACCCACCTATCTGCCTTTTGAAGTGTTGATCCATCAGTAAGTATACTGTATATGTAAATGACTGTCTTGTCTAACATTTTGAAACCTGTCACAATGTTTAATTTTAATTGCATTTTTATAAAAGCAGAGCAACTATATTTACCCTAATGCATTTTTTTAATTAGAAACAAACTTTTTAAACAACAAGAATTTACAATATTAACAAATATTTCAAATACTGTTAATAGAAAATTTATACCATACCTGGTGTACCATAACTGAAACTAATTTTCTTATATATCCAAAATAAATGGTGGAGGGAATACTGTTCACAAGGCCTGGAACCTTGCATCAAAGCAATGATTTGTCAGTACTGCTGATTGGTAGAGATGAGTTCCTGGTTTTTGCTTGTTTGGAAATTTGGCAAATGGCCTAAATAAATGGGTGTTAGGTGAAGTTGAATCTTCAGCTGCAGCAGAAGGTAAACGTTTAGCAGCTGTATTACTATTGTTGTCTAATGTGACAGCTTTCTTCAGGCTGCTTATTAGAAAACTGGTAAAACACTTTGCCCCCATGTTGATGAAGACATAGCTTATCCTTGGCTATCCAGTTTTTGGGGTCTGTGGGCATGGGGATTATCAGAATCTGGAAACCTCTTAGAGAGCCCCAATATACTGGCTCCTGTATGTGGATGAGTAAGGAATATCTAATAAACCTACTAATTTACACAAAAATAGTAACAAGTACACACACATTTTGACAAGTACTTTATTGAAAACTTAAAAAAAAGAAAATGCCGCAATGTAAATCCATCATCAATCACCATGAATGATTAATAAATGATGCCTGTTGAACTATTGTAAGAAAAAAACACCAACACATCCAATCCATTGCTCACTCTCCATGAACGAGAGCTTCCAGGCCCCATGGTGGAATGTAATCAAAGGAGCAGGGCCTCTTAGGTGAGTTATTGACCAAATATGGATATGACCATGTTTGGTCAGTGAAATCAGTGAGGTTATGCTCATACCATAAGGGTATGGCATGCAATTTGAGGGGAACCTCACATCTTTTTTTTTTTTTTTATGTGGGGTCCCCTTTGAAATCAATTCCAGATTCTTTCATGGATAAGGGTCTGCTGTGTCTTTTTAGAGAGAAACATGCACCATTTTATGTGGGTTCCCCTTTAAAATTTATAATAGATCCTCATCTTTGCTAGGGTTCTGGTATAGATGAAGGGAATCCCGAGCTGCTTTTTTTTACAAAGGGAATGAAGCAGGCAGGAGATATAACAACTCAGAAATTTAAAGAGTACTATTTTTCTAAATATCACCTTTTTCTAGTAAGTTGTAAAAATTGTAAAGATGTGCCACTTCACAGGCAGGTTAACCTCCTTAGCGGTATGATTATGTCAATATTTCTCTGCTCAGTGCGGTAAATTTTTTTGCATGTAGTTTTTTTATTGTAGGCCTGTAATTTTTTAGGAATAACTCACTGAAATCTGTCCGAACAAGAGTCTAGTAAACATCCCGGGTGTGATAAAATTTGAAACACAAAATCATAAATTATAATATAATAATCATAAAAAATAATAATATAATAATACTAAATTTAATTCAATAATGTAATCAAATCAAAACCACTGAAATTTGAAATAGAGCGCCAAGTTCGCACACCACTGAGCTTAGTCGCAAAATCGTTTTCAGTGTCTGATGACGAATTTCCCCACAAATCATTATCACTCAATTCTGCAAGTGGTTCTAATTTACTATCGCTGTTCTCTAGCTGGTCTAAAACCGATTTTGACCTAAATGGACGCTTTTTGGATGCCATGGACTTTTCTCCGTTTCCAGGCCGAAAGAACAGTCAAAATGCAGGCAGGGCACAGGACAAAGCACTAGTGACAAAATGTATGTGAAATGGTTTAATACAGTAATGTTTTACTATGTGATTTTAGTGTATTGAGTGAATGTCACTTTTAAAATTTTTGAATTTCCCACCGGTTCTGTCCCGCGTACGTCCCGTACATCCCGACGCTCGCAGGGACCTCAACCTGGAAGATGGATCCCGGCATCGGCCAAAGAAGACGGCCAGGGATACTGCAGGGGGAACATCGTGGGAGCACGGGACAAGGTAAGTAAAACAGGGATCCCGGAGCAACTCTGCAGGGTAATCCCGAGTGTAGCTCAGGGTTACCGCTTTTGGTACTGAAAGTTTACCCCGAGCTACACTCGGGAATACCACTAAGGGGGTTAAGGACATCCCCCAAGCATGCTATTGAAAGTGATTGTGCATGTTTAATGTTTTACTTTCAGCCACAGTTCACACATATGCAGTGCAGGAAATGCAGCAATCCCTGTGCGTTTCCTGCACAGCAATCCACTATGAGTGTCAACTGAAAGTTAAAGCAGAGTCCCGGCTGAAAAAAAAAGTCAGCAGCTAGAAAAACTGTAGCTGCTGACTTTTAAAATACAGCCACTTACCTGTCCCTCGGTCCAGCGGTATCTTCCCCACCACTGGTTTCATCAGCCATCTTCTCTCCCTGGTGCTGGCATCTTTAGTGTGTAGTCTTCTGGGACCTATCACACGTCTCAGAAGACTATGGGGAGAGAGGGAAGGAGGACAACTTCCGCTTCTGATCGCCTAGATGATCGCAGCAGAAGTGGGAGCGGGTACCTGTCAAATTTGGTTCCTGCTCCCCCCCTCGCTCCCCAAAAGTGCCAATACTTAATGGGGAGCGGGGCCAAAGCATTAAAGTGGAACTTTCCCTTTTTGGTGGAACTCCACTTTAACAACTCCCCAAAAGCAGGTCGCATACGCAGTGTGTTTGCCTGAACAGGACTGCATAGGTATAAACAACCAGTGTGGCTAAAGAAAGCTGCCTGCACTTTTTTGATACGGATGCAGTGTACTTTGAGCCATTCAAAATGAATGGGCTCAAACTGCACCACACAGAAAAAAAAAGTTCTTAGTTTCTGTTATAAAATGTTGCAAATAAAGAATTTTTCTTCATATCTTAAGGTCAAAATGTATTCTACTACATGGTCTGCTAAAAATAACCCAAATCAATGTATATTATTAAGTTTTGTGAAATTTATAGAGTCTACAAACTATGGTGTGTATATTTTAAAACTGTTCAGTCCTGATGTACTGGTTGCCTACTTCATTTCTTGAGGCCCTAAAATGCCAGAACACTAAAAATACCCACAAAATGACCCCCTTTATTAAATATATACATCCAAAGGTACAGTATTTAGTAAGAGGCATGGTGAGTTTTGGCATGGTTTTATTTTTTATCACAATGTTTTTTTTTGTTTACAGACGTTTTTATTGAAAGGCAGACTACAAAAGCTGCACATCATACATGAGGTAAACAGAACAGCGAGAAAAAGGCACATAGGTAATTTACAGTGATATAGAAACAATCACGTAAAAAACAAAGAATAAGTACATGAAAGAGGTAGGCAGCAATATAGGCAGATCAATTGCATGACATACAGAGAATCAAAAATAAATCAGAGTACGATAGAAATTTAATCTAGCATTAAATGTACATGTGTCTTCCAACCATCCCATTTTCTGCTGAGTAAATGCATCCTATCAAATAATGTGCACTGAATACGTTCCATGAGCATGACCATATCAACTCTCCGCAATACAGATGCCAAAAGGACCACTTTTGACTTCCAATGAAGGGCAATAATCCATAGGGTGGAAACGCAAATAGTATGGATAAGCTGCATTAGATTAGCCAGAGTCCCTGAAATGGGTGCACCCAATAAACATATTTGCAGCGACAAGTCTACCGGGGAACCCACCAAGGCACAGGCCACCACCAGATCAAAGAGAGACCAGGGCAACCCCAAAACATATGCACAAGAGTTCCAGCAAGGCAGCAACCTCTAAAACAGGGGTGTTCCAGGGGTGTTCCATGTTCCAGGAAACATTACATGTAATCTAGAGGGGGTATAATACCAGCAGGTTAAAACCTTAAGGGCCGTCTCGCGGACCAAAAGGAATCTAGAACCCCTATGTATATTATCCACCATGGAGTCCCAGTTCTCATCTGAAAAAATAATATTGCAATCAGCCTCCCACTTCAATCTATATGAGGGAGGTGAAGGGTAGATGGCACATGAGAAAGAGCAATATAAATCTGAAATAAGGCCCCTACCCCTAGGCGGGTCACGACGGATACGCTCAAAATAAGTGATTGAGGGTGTCAATCCAAAATGGGAACAAAAAAAGTGACGTGTTTGTATAGAGTGATAATGTTCATGAAACGGGATGTCAAAAAAGAGTGCACAACAAATCAAAAGATATAAATGACCGACCTCTCTGAAAATCCATTAGCCTGATAAGAGCTTGATCATACCACCAACAGTAGCCCGAGGACACGATTTATCACAATGTTTTGGAAAGTGAAGAAATTAAATATATTTTTTTCACAAAGTTGTCATTTTTCTCACACACAGCATAGGTATACTTACAATTACACCCTAAAACACATTCTGCTATGCCTCACAAATATAGGGATACCACATGTGTAAGACTTCTTCACAGCCTAGATATACAGAAGGGTTCAAGATCCATGGAGCACATTTGGGCTTTCAGGGAGCAAAAATTATACATCTAATGTCCTAAATACCTCCCATATTTCTTGAGTCTCTGAAGTGCCAGGACAGGAGAAACACCCAAAAATTGCTCCAATTTTGGAAAGAAAACACCCCAAGGTATTTTCTGAAAGGCATAGTGAGTCTTTTAAATTTCATTATTTGCCACAAGTTTTTGCAAAATGTAGAAGCAAAAGAAAATGTATTTTTATACACCAAGTTGTCAATTATTAAGATATTTTTAACACACATTATAGGCATGATTATAATTCCACCGCAAAGCAAATTCTGCTACTCCTGCTGAGTAAGGCAATACCACAAGTGTGAGACTATTTCACAGCCTAGCCATATGGAGATGCCCAAAATCCAAGGAGCATCTTCAGACATTCCAGGAGCATAATCAATTTTCTAGCTACCTATTACACACATATCCACAAGTTTTTAAAAAATGCAGAATTAACTTTTTTTTACAGAGGTACATTGTCAATTAATTAGATACATATTCTGTTACTCCTTTTTTACTGTTTGGATTGATTATGTACTGGACATTGTATCTTATGTATTATACAAATCTAACAATTGAGTCAAAACCAAAAAATGTGATGTAATGGTTGCCCTTATATGAGTAGTCATGAAGTATAGCTTAGTGTGGCATCACCTATAGCTGTCCCCATACCTATAAGCTAAGCAAGCCTAGCCAACTAATGCATGGCTGACTACAGGAATGCCATGTACTCTGGTCAGAAAGTACAAAAGGCTGAGGAAAAGAAAAACAAAGAGTTCCTGTGGGTTCAGGAGTGCATTTGTTTGCAGGGGATGGCTGGGACTGGGTTCTTGTAGAAACACAGACAGTCAGACATGCAGATGGGTTAGTTCAGATGGGAGGCAGAGACATGATCAATAAAAAGGCCAGGGTAGGTACAAGCGGCAGGCAGAGACAACACTGCACTGGTGAGGTGGTGAACAGGAACATTGTTGCTGGCTTATTCTGGTCTGGTGACACTCCAACTGGTGTGGCGGTAATAAGGAACACTTTTCTGGTCTGGTGACACTGGGAGTGGTATGGCAGTGATCACGAAAGCTGTTGATGGCTGCACCAGTCCAGTGTGATGGAAATCAGGAACACTGATTCTAGCTTCACTGGTTTGGCAACAGTTACTGGTGCGGTGGTGATTTGAGAAACTGTGACTCGCTGCACTATTATGGCTTGTTCACATGTGAAAATGGGGGGGGTAAAACCTCTTCATTGGGCTGTGATTTTTTCCACCACTCAACCGCTATCCCCTTTAGCTGCAGATTGAATGACCAGAGGTGTACACATGCTGCAGCTGCAGGTATAATCCCCCCTGTACACCCACGTACACCCACCGGTCATGACCTATTCAAGTGAATGAGGCTGCTTCTGTGGGGTCCAAGGGTTTGAAACAGGTAGTGAGGAGGTGATACAACACCTCCTCATTACTTGATAAATGCTCTTTGAAGAGCAATCCAAACATGGATCACTCTTCATAGAGCATCACACATGTGAATGAGTCTTTATGGTGACATTATGACTGGTGTGGCCATGATTGAAGACACTGTAACTGTTTCAGCAGTGATCAGGGACACTGTCATTGATGTGGCAATGATCAAAGACACTGACTGGTGTGGTGGTAATTAGGGACACTGTGGGAATGATTTACTAAAACTGGAGAGTGCAAAATCTGGTGTAATTGTATATGGTAGCCACTCAGCTTCTAACTTAAGCTTGTTTAATTAAGCTTTGACAAAAAATCCTGGAAGCTGATTGGTTTCTATGCAGAGCTGCACCGGATTTTGCACTCTCCAGTTTTAGTAAATCATCCCCTGTGAGTTGTATGGCAGTGATCAGGGACACTGTGACTATTGTAGGGACACTGACTGGTGCAGTGGTGATTAGGAACACTGCAGTGACTTGCAGCACTGGTCTGATGACATTGTACTGCTGTGGTGGTGATCAGAGACAATGGCTTGTGGCATTAGCATACAGTGATATAAAAGCAGCCAGCCATTGCACATGATCACCGCCACAGCATTACAATGTCACCAACACTGAATGTGCTCTGGTGACAGTATGTTGATTTTTTTTTTTTTAAACATACTGTCACCAGAGCAGTTCACTGTCACCATAGTGGCACTTTACTTTGTATGGAGGGTGAGTTTTTTTTAACACTGTGATTGCTTTTGCAGTCATGATGACTGTATAAGCAATCACTTTCCTAACACTGTTCGGCTGTATCTTGCAGCCATTGTTTCCTACTGTGATTGCTGTGATTGGGCAATCCCAGCAATTGAGCAATCACTGCAATCACAGCAATAAACAATTGCTGCATTACTGACAGCATTTTCTTACTACCAGTGCTGTGATTCCTGTGTAGGCTACTGCAATCACATGGTACAGGGTCAATGGCGGTGCCGTGTACCCCAATCTGTGATCTGCTGTGTCTGAGGGACAAGGCAAACACAGATCATGCTGCTGAATGTCCCCAAGTTTAGTATATTGTAAGTGAAATTTTATATATATATATATATATATATATATATATATATACTGTATATATACACATACACTGTATATATGTATTCCTGATGCACATGACATGCATAAACAAGGGCCATTTGTCAGTTTACACATTAAAAGGCTGATCATCAAGACTGATAGAGTTTGATAGAGTTAGCAGACTTTTCCTATGCTAATTCTATCAATCTTGATGATGGATAATGACTAATAATTATTGTTAATTTTTGTTGTTGAGGCAAGAGTGTGCCAGCCGATGTAATTCAAACTCCTAATTTCCAAAATTAATTTTCCCGCAGCAGCTAGATTTTTTTCCATAGAGATAGCATTTATTGGATTCCAGAACAGATGACAAAGTCCACAGAGTATCTGAAAATAATACAATGAATAGCAGCCTTCAGAGTCTCATTCAAATACTTAGTCCTTCTGTCATAGCAAATATAGAGACACTGTATCATACTCTATAAGATACATTTTAATTATTTGTTACTAACATATATAAAAAATATAACTTCTGTATTTGCAATAAATTAATTTATATGCTTAAATGTCCCACTAACAAATTTTTACTATACAATTTAAGAATAACTGCAGTAGGATAATTGTGTAGAATATAGTGCTGGCTTTAGTACTTACCGAGTCACTGATTCATAACAGGCATACAAATCAGACACTTTGACTTTATTGGTTTCACACACGTTTTGGGTCACTGGCTCGCTGACTTTTGAAGTTGCAAAGTCTATATGGCCAACAGATAAATTGCACCTTTAGACAGACATTAAAGCTCACATGTAGCCCTACCCTAAACGTTTGGTAATTCTAGATCTATTCCCATGAGTTTAACAGATAATGCTGATGATTTTTTTGACTTAATCTTAGTTACCAAGTGTATCGTTAATATTAAAACTCAAGACTGTGAAACCTACAAATTAATAATCATGCTTTATATTTTATGTATAACTTTAGTTTACATAATTGATGTTTAGCTAGGGCTGAGTTTGAAGGGATGCATTTCAACCACACCTAGGTGACTATATCATGTTTTATTATTAAATCAGAAGGACTAGCACAACACTCCTTTCCTACTCTGCTACAGTGCACATGTCACAAGTCATCGTTGGAAATAACCATCCTCTTTTAAATATAGATAGAGAAAAACCAAAGGAATGTATCTGTAAAAAAACAAAATATCAACAATGTTGAAACAATGTACATAGTTATTGCTTTGTTATTTTATTCCTAGAGATAGTAAGTAAGCTCCTATACTAATTATAAAAAGTAACATATGGTAAAATGACTAATGCAAGCAGATGTGAAGCATGACAAGCTAATATATCAAACCCATACAATTTAAAGAAGAAATGGATTTTGGCTGAACATCTGTAGTATATGGGTGTATACTAGAAAGAGTATTGTTTGTTAATTATGCGTCTCACATTTTCAGTTTTAATCTACAAAATAACTTTACATTTTAAAGTGTTATATGATGACAACAATTTTAAAAATATAATAATGATCTCAAATAATTTTCATTTTATTTAAATATATATTAACTGTTAACATGCTGATTAGAAAGTCATTTAAACTGGCCTTCACTCATAGTGTAATTTTATGTGACCTACAGGCTTTATCGTTATATAAAAAAAAAATTCTACCAACAGTGCAGTGCTTATAAATCACAAAAATTAAATAAATAGTAATAAAAGTATAACTCTGTGAAAGGTAAGATTTTGCCACTAATTAATTATATTATTTAGTGGCAAAATATGCTGTGCAACATTTGCATAATCATAATTAACCACTTGCCCTCCACGGGATTTACCTTCTTTCTGACCAGGCCATTTTTTGTGTTACGGCGCTGCGTTACTTTAATTGACAATTGCACACTCATGCAAGCTGCACCCAACAATTTTGAGAAAATAACAATATTTTTGACTTTTTGCTATTAAACATGTTCAGTAAAATAAATTAAAAAATCTAATTTCATCATAAATTTAGGCAAAAATGTATTCGGCTACATGTCTTTGCTAAAAAATATCCCAGTACGTGTAAATTAATTGGTTTACTTGAAAGTTATAGCGTTTACAAATGGCGGTATATATACTGGAATTGTTTTTACTAGTAATGGCAGTAATCAGCGACTTATAGCGGGACTGTGGCATGCATTCTGACATTAGGGGGAACTGACTTAGTATCACTGACATCCTCAATATTAGAGTGGTTGTATACACATAGGGAAAATAGGTCTCCCCCAAGGGAATACAATCTCTTGAACTTCCACTATTCCAAAGAATCAGCAAAAATGCTTGCAGCAGATTTTCATCACACTCCTCCATGGCACAGTGGGATCAGCCTCACTGCCCAGAGTCTGCTCAGTAAGATTGATAAAGCTCCAGCCAAGCCATAAGTAGTCTGTTAGGAGTTTGTACACTTTGATTTTGATGAACTGGGTAGGTTTTTTTGGATACTTTAAAATTTGCATGTCAGAACCACAAACAAAAACCCAGAAAACGAACCATATTGGTACACAAAGCTGAAGACTGCAACACTCATCAGAGTCTGATCAACCCTTAACAAGTTATACAGTATGTTACACTCATCAGCATCTGTCAACCTTTAACAAAGTGTATGTTACAGTTGACTCTTAAAGTGTATTTATACTTTTGCAGCTAAATCGGGATGCCACCTACAGTATATTTGTTATATTTCTACATTCTACATTCACACAGCATAACTTAAAAATTGCAGATTACCTTTATAGATGCTCTAATCTGGACCCTCTAGCAAGGAAAACATGCTAGGTAGTTCTCTGTTGTTTATGAAGTGGTTGGCAGATTTGTTTGCTCCTCCCAGGTCTATGACTAAGCCCCTTGGGTGGAGAAAAGTGTGTCAGAGTGCGTGGCTTGGGATGAGCCAGGTTGAAGTCTCTCTCCCCTCTCTCACTTAGCCTATTCGTTTGGAATGTGGCATGCCATTTCTATTTATTTGTGTAACACACATTGTGCTCATACTTGCACGTTAAACATCATAACCTTCTCACGAAGTGAACAATATGTCATGTATACTTTAAAAAAGTGCCCAGTGTGCTGCATTATGAGGGGTGTATGTATAATCTCATCTAGAAACCATAAATAGATATTTTTATAACTATATTTTAAACAAGTTACAAGGTTAGAAGTATCAGAGATTGGTTTAATATAGGTGTACTGTACATATACTGTACATGGGAACAACAGACCCGGTTTTAGGAATTGATCTATTAGATAGCTTTGTAGTGGAAGAATAGTTGATGTGTGGAACATGTGCATGCCACAGAGAATACTCTATTATACTGTATGCGAGAAAGGACAACCAAAAAATTAACTATCTTATCTCAGACTTTACGGGGCCAACGTAATTTTCTGGACCAGGCCATTTAAATCTCTTTTGTTTTTACTATGTCCACTTCAATTACCCTCTCTTTATATATGCAATGGAGATGGCCATCTGTCCAGGAATGCAACGTTTTCCCAGGCTATGACCTTACATAACTAATGTTCCCTCCAAACAATGACCTGGCATATGTAATTTTAGCACCAAAATGGGAGGTTATGGAAAGGGGATGAGTTATACTAAATATAGGGGATGGGGAAATTGTTCAATCCTGGATAAGATGCATCAGATAAGAGATGGATTAGATAGTTCCACCAATCAGGATGGCCCTATTCAAGTCTATGAGAGATAGGTCTACATCAGGTTAGGTTCTGGGGGAAGACAGGAAAATATTCAATGATCCTCGGGCCCCCATGCTACACCACTGGTAAATATCAGGATATATAAATATCTCTCTGGCACTTACATGTATACATACTTGTCGTATGTTTTGTCTGTCTTGCTGTTTGTGGGTTCAGGGCATGAGTATTATATTCTATAATTCCTTGTTTTCCCTTTTTCGTATTGTTGTACAATAGATAAATTGCGGTGTGTTAGTTTGGAACTCCATACTATTCACTAATAAATTTTGGTTGTTGTGTTAAACCTTTCACTCTTGCTCCAAGAACTCTCAGTAAAAGTGTTCGGTAGGCAAGTTAATGTTAAACAAAACCACAGTCAAGAGATATTATATCTCAAAAATATAAAGAGAGGGTAACGAGCTCCAGAGTGACCTGAAACTGACTGTCTATCATACACTGTTCAATTTCTCATATATAGACCACCAAAAAAATCTTCTAAAATAAAACTCTAAAACACATGTGTCTTAAAGTGAAACAGTGTCTTGGGTGGAGCATTCCCTGATGATGCCATAATGCTACAGCCGGCTCACAGACACCACTGTGTGAGAGGAACACTGACAGACAAGCGGGTGAGTGTAGCTGGGGATGAGCTATTTCAGTTAGGTACAGAGGATTCATAAATGCTGTATATTGTTCTTTTTATGCACTGTAAGTGTTTTTAATTTTGTTTTCAATAAAATATCAAAATCCAGAGCACTGTGGGGGAGATTTACTAAATCTGGTGTACACATAGAATCTGGTGCAGCTGTGCATAGTGATCAATCAGCTTCTAACTTCAGCTTGTTCAATTAGGCTTTGACAATAAAACCTGGAAGCTGATTGGTTAGCATGCACATCTGCGTCAGTTTTAGTAAATCTCTTCCAATGTTCTTTGTTGGTTTATTAGGGAAAACACATCGTGTGACACCTGATTCTGGAAATGTGTTGTTGGGGAGGAGCAAGGAGCTGAGCACCACAGCATTGGGAAATAATCTTTGAGACCTCCTATGATTTAGAGGTTCATCTTAAAAGATTTGCGTATATCTCTATCTGTGGGTGAAGGAGTGGAACACCATGTTTTTTTTAAATAGAAGGAAGACACTCAGTTCCAGGTCAGACACTCATTTTGCAGCTGGACATCATATATAGTATATATATATATATATATATATATGCATTTTCATTTTAGTGAGAAGGTTATGATGTATAAAAAGCATTTATGAGCGCAGTTTATGTTTTACATACTGTATGTATGTACAGTAAATATACAGTATATGCAGCTTTAATATCTGTTTAATTGGTTTACAATGTTATGTTTCTTTATGTTTATTCTTACAGGGCAATTTAAAGTTAACATTATTTTGAAGTTAGCATTATTGCCCTCCTGAGGATTTACCCCCCTTCCTGACCAGGCCATTTTTTGAGTTATGGCGGAACATTACTTTAACTGACAATTGCACAGCCAAATTAAATTTACATCTTTTTTTTCCCACAAATAGAGCTTTTTTTCAGTGTTATTTTGAACGCCAGTGCATTTTTATTTTTTGCGCTGTGAGAAAAAAACCACGACAATTTTGAAACAAAAAAACAATATTTTTGACTTATTAAACAGGTCCAGTAAAAAAAATTAACAAAGCAAATGTCACCATAAATTTAGGCCAAAATGTATTCTGCTACATGTCTTTGCTAAAAAAAACCCCAGTGTAAACTAATTGGTTTACGTGAACGTTCTAGCGTTTACAAACGGCAGTATATATACTGGGATTTTGTTTTTGTACTAGTAATGGTGGCAATCAGCAACTTATAGCGGGACTGACAGGAGAGAGAAATGTATTGTTTATATACAGTTCTCTCCCTCTGTCGGTAATGCTCTTCAATCGCTGGGTGCCAGCGAGTAATCACCGGCCGGGACTCAGTGATTAACAGCCTAGGCATGGATAGGTATTCCCCCCTACCCGGAAATGCAAAATGACATACAGTCATGGCCGAAATTGTTGGCACCCTTGATATTTTTCCTGAAAATCAAGTATTTCACACAAAAAAGGTATTGCATTAACACATGTTTTGCTATACACATGTTTATTCCCTTTGTATGTATTGGAACAAATATAAAACAGAGGCAGAAAAGCAAATATGACATAATGTCACACAAAACCCCAAAAATGGGCTGGACAAAAGTATTGGCACCCTTAACTTAATATTTGGTTGCACACCCTTTGGAAAACATAACTGAAATCAGTCGCTTCCTATAACCATCAATAAGCTTCTGACACCTCTCACCCGGAATTTTGGACCACTCTTCCTTTGCAAACAGCTCCAGGTCTCTCTTATTGGAAGGACACCTTTTCCCAACAGCAATTTTAAGATCTCTCCACAGGTGTTCAATGGGATTTAGATCTGGGCTCATTGCTGGCCACTTCAGAACTCTCCAGCGCTTCTTTGCCATCCATTTCTGAGTGCTTTTTGACGTATGTTTGGGGTCATTGTCCTGCTGGAAGACCCAGGATCTTGGACGCAAACCCAGCTTTCTGACACTGGGCCCTACAGTGCGACCCAAAATCCTTTGGTAATCCTCAGATTTCATGATGCCTTGCACACAGTCAAGGCACCCAGTGCCAGAGGCAGCAAAACAACCCCAAAACATCATTGAACCTCCACCATATTTTACCGTAGGTACTGTGTTTTGTTCTTTGTAGGCCTCATTCCGTTTTCGGTAAACAGTAGAATGATGTGCTTTACCGAAAAGCTCTATCTTGGTCTCATCTGTCCACAAGACGTTTTCCCAGAAGGCTTTTGGCTTACTCAAGTACATTTTGGCAAACTGTAGTCTTGCTTTTTTATGTCTCTGTGTCAGCAGTGGGGTCCTCCTGGGTCTCCTGCCATAGCGTTTCATTTCATTTAAATGTCGACGGATAGTTCGCGCTGACACTGATGCTCCCTGAGCCTGCAGGACAGCTTGAATGTCTTTGGAACATGTTTGGGGCTGCTTATCCACCATCCGGACTATTCTGCGTTGCAATCTTTCATCAATTTTCCTCATCCGTCCACGACCAGGGAGATTAGCTACAGTGCCATGGGTTGCAAACTTCTTGATAATGTTGCGCACTGTGGACAAAGGCAAATCTAGTTCTCTGGAGATGGACTTGTAACCTTGAGATTGTTGATATTTTGCCACAATTTTGGTTCTCAGGTCCTCAGACAGTTCTCGTCTCCTCTTTCTGTTGTCCATGCTTAGTGTGGCACAGACAGACACACAATGCAAAGGTTAAGTGAACGTCTCTCCTTTTTATCTGCTTTCAGGTGTGATTTCTATATTGCCCACACCTGTTACTTGCCCCAGGTGAGTTTACAGGAGCATCACATGCTTGTAACATTCTTATTTATCCGCAGTTGTGAAAGGGTGCCAATACTTTTGTCCAGCCCATTTTTGGAGGTTTGTGTGACATTATGTCGAATTTGCTTTCTTTCCTCCCTTTTTTTGTTTTGTCCCAATACACACAAAGGGAATAAACATGTGTATAGCAAAACATGTGTTAATGCAATACGTTTCGTGAGAAATACATGATTTCCTGGAGAAATATCAAGGGTGCCAACAATTTCGGCCATGACTGTATATATACATGATTTTGCACACCTCTGCCACCCTGTAGCAGTATTATAGGGCAAATGGGATGTTTGCCCGGTCACAGCAGACCATTCATTTCCTGCAGGAAAAAGGTCCCTGCACCTTTTAAAACAGTGGTTGCATAGAAACCTCATGGTGCTTTGGCACCATGCATTTCCATGTGTGGCAAACATCACCATGTTTTTCAGTGCATAGGGATAGCACTAGGAGTTAATAGCACCCCTGCATGGTTTCTTAAAACCAGAATGTTATTTCTGTAGCTGCATGTGGGTGCAGGAATTCATGCAACTTATGCACATTCCCACACTCACAGATGTGAACCTAGCCTAAAGAGGCTTTTATAACACTTAGGGGTTAAATTATAAAACATTCTCCGAACAAGTGTCAGACATATTTATGAAGGCTACATGAATCTGTCCAGGATTATTGTAATAGTTTAATTCCTATGACCCGAAGTTACAACCAAAATTCAGGCAGCCTGCACAAATGAGCGTGACATTCACCCAGCAAATATTTTAAAAAACAGACACTTTAGTCATTTAATTATTTTGAGTCTAGATTTTAAAAGAGTTTTTGACTCAGATCTGTGTCATTATCTACAATCACTCTCAACATTTTCTCAGTGTAATATCATATCTTGTAAAGAGCTGAAAAATGTTTGTGTGATTGGCCCACTGAGTACCCCAGCAATTTTTTAACAAAAATTAAAGTGGTTGTAAAGGCTCAGAGTTTTTTACCTTCATGCATTAAGGTAAAAAGCCATCTGTTTGCAGCTCTCCCCAGCCCCCCTAATACATACCTGAGCAATTTCGTAATCAACCAATGTGCATGAAAGCCTTGGCTCTTCAGGGACTCTTCCTCCTCATTGGCTGAGGCAGCAGTGGGAGCCATTGGCTCCTGCTGCTGTCCATCACAGCTAGTAAGCCAATGAGGAGAGAGAGGGGGCAGGGCCGAGCTGTGGCTCTGTGTGTGAATGGACACACAAAGCAGTGTCTCAGGAGCCCCTATAGCAAGCTGCTTGCTCTGGGGGAACTCAAAAGGAAGGACGGACCAGGAGTGCTGGAGGGGTCCCCAGAAGAGGAGGATCAGGGCTGCTCCATGCAAAACCATCTCACAGAACATATAAGTATGACATGTTTTTTTTTTTGTTTTTTTTTTTTAAGAATTCCTTTAATATCACTTTAAGTAAATAATTTTCACACACCTATGGTATGTATACCTGACAAGAAGGGAATACTTTTTTTCAAACATGGAGTTACACTTTATATTAAGCTCCTATATTGAGGATATGGCTATGGTACCATGATGGATGTAAAACTATGCATGTTTATGGTTATTTTTACTATATGGCTGCTTTCACACTGATGCATTTTTGCTGTGTTTTTGCTTTGGTAAAAATGCAAGAAAAATGCAACAAAGATATTTTGCTTTAAAATCCAATGGAATTTTTCACACCCACTACACTGTGGGTGCATTGACGGCAAGCTGTATCTTTGGTCTGCATTCCAAAAATGCACCAAAAAGCCGCTATTCGTTGAAATGAATGGAAACACATAAAAACGCATAAAAAGGCATCACAAATTCAGCATGTTTGCATTTTTGGTGCATTTTTGAGTCACATATCCATTTTTCACAGGTGCATGCTGGGAGTCAGGTACCTAGAAAATGCACAAGAAACACACGGGAAATGCATCAAAAATTAATATGCTTTTTTAACCACTTGCCGCCCAGCCACTGTATAAAAATGGTGGCAGGGCGGCACGGCTGGGCAAAAGTACGTTTTAAAACATGCTGTTTCAAAACAGGTAGGGGGCGTGCGTGAGGTGTGCCGCCGCCCTACCTTCACCGCCAATCTCAGCCGCGGGTGTCAGTCGCCGGGTCACAGCTGGTTGTTATCAGCTGTGTCCCGGCGATTTGCGGCAATCAGTGACAGAGAGCAGGGCTGCAGTAGCTCTGCTTTCTGTCACTTCCCTGACAGTTCCTGACACGCAGACCAGGAGAAATTAGTTTTTCTGTCCCGATCAGCTTGTCTCCCTGCAGTACACACCCCCGCCCCCTAGTAAAACTCTCCCCTCACACAGTTAACCCTTTCAGTGCAAAAAAAGTTAATCCCTTCCTTCCCAGTGCCATTAGTACAGTGTCAGTGTTTTTTTTTTGCACTGATCACTGTATTGGTGTCACTGGGGATGTCAGTGACCCCAAGTCAGTTCCCCCCCAGTGTCAGAATGTCCGCCGCAGTCCCCCAGTCCTGCCATAAGTCGCTGATCACCGCCATAAGTCACCGATCGCCGCCATAAGTCACTGATCGCCGCCATAAGTTGCTGATCGTCGCCATTATTAGTATAAAAAAAAATAAAAATCCCAGTATCTTTCCCGCCATTTGTAAACACTATAACTTTCACGTAAACCAATTAATTTACACTTATTGGGTTTTTTTTTAGCAAAGACATGTCGCAGAATGCATTTTGGCCGACATTTATGACGAAATTTGATTTTTACATTTTTTTTTACTGGACATGTTTTATAGCAAAAAGTACAAAATACAGTTTTTTTCTCTCAAAATTGTCAGCCTTTTTTTTTATAGCACAAAAAATAAAAAACTCACAGGTGATCAAATACCATCAAAAGAAAGCTCTATTTGTGTGAAAAAAAGGACATAAATTTCATTTATGTACCATATTGCATGACCGCGCAATTGTTCGTTAAACTAGCGCAGCGCGTATAGCAAAACAAATTGCGTAAATTGCAGTATCTATACCATAGTTTGTAGACGCTATAATATTCACAAAAAGCAATCAATATACACTTATTGGGATTTTTTTTACCAAAAACATGTAGCAGAATACATTTTGGCCTAAATTTATAACTAATTTTGAGTTTACTATATATTTGTTATAGCTGAAATTAAAAAAATAGTTTTTCTTCAAAATTTTTGTTTTTTTTTGTTTATTGTATGAAAAATAAAAAGCGCACAGGTGATCAAATACCACTGAAAGAAAGCTCTATTTGTGTGAAAAAAAGGATGTAAATTTTGTTTGGGTGCAGCATTGCATGACCACGCAATTATCAGTTGAATTAGTGCAAAAAGAGGCCTGGTCATTAAGGGGGTAAATCCTCAGGAGGGCAAGTGGTTAATGTATTTTTTAAACAGAACAGTGTGAAAGCACCCTATTTATTACAGTAGATGTCATTATAATCTATCATAGTTAATGCTTGATTGAAACATTTCAGATGTCCTTTGTATCATTATGTTCATTTTTAAACTTTAAAGTGTGCTTCTCAGACTATGAACAATAAACTATTTACATCTTCTTAACAGAAGTAAATGTGCTTTAACCACCTCAAGTCCGGACACTTTCACCCCCTTCCAGCCTCGGCCATTTTTCAGTGTTGTACTTTGAATGACAATTAGTCAGTCATGTAAAATTGTACCCAAATAAAATTTTATTCATGTTTTGGGACAGATAGAGTTTTATTTTGGTGATATTTATTCACCACTGTTTTTATATTCTCTGCTCTATAAACAAAAAAGGTCAAAACTTCTGAAAAAAAAACAATTTTCTTAGTTTCTGTTTTAAAATTTTGCAAAATAAATACTTTTTCTTCATAAATTTATGGTAAAATATATTCTGCTACATTTCTTTAATTAAAATAACCAAAAGTAGGGGGCGCATGCGCGGCCGGCTCCGGAGATGGATGCTCAGTGAGGAGAGCTCCGTCCTCCCGCCGGTCTGACAGCGGCACACTCAGACCCCAGGGTATCTAATTAAGCAGCAATCGCTTACCTTCCCCTCGCCATCCGAACGGGAGATGACCCGCTGCCGCAAGACACCAGGGAATCCAGGGAAAATGACGAGTTTTTTCCCTGCAATCCCCTCAGGCTCCCAAGATGGCGCTGGCTGCACAGCAAACTGTCTCACAGCACAGCAGGGAGAGAACACAGGATCGCAGACAGCATACCACCCAGATGTCAGGCTGAGAAGATCCTTATACCCAGGGGACCCGGGTGAGTTGTCTCCCCCCCTGTCCCCCTCATCCACTAGCCCTGCTAAATCCAGGCCCAGACTGGACACAGGATCACCCCCTGACAGACAGTCATCCCTATCAGCCACAATTCTGACAGGAAACACTCCATCTTTAATTGAATCCTACCCTTCCTCTGACCAGCCTATCACAGAGATTACTATGAAAAACATGCTCCTATCTCTGCGCCAAACGCTACATAACGACATGATGACATCACTATCGCAAATCTCAAATACGGTTCAATTACATGAGACGCGTATCCGCCATATTGAGAACAAATTAGGAGAAATGTGTACCACGCACAATGACCTCATAGATGCCCACACAGACCATACAGATGACATCGAACAAATTAACCTCAAATTGGCAGATTTAGAAGATCGCTCCAGGCGAAACAACATAAAATTCCGTGGTATACCGGAATCCGTCACCTCAGAAGCCATTGTCCCATATATTCAACGGTATATGAAAAATGTAATCCCTGCCCTCACAGACGTGGAACTAGCAATAGATCGAGCACATCGAATCCCCAAACCGTCATTTCTACCAGCGTCGGTACCCAGAGATACACTGGCGCGTATACCCTTCTATCATGTAAAAGAAAAAATTATGCTCGCAGCAAGGAATTTCACCTCAACTTCCTCAGACCAAGCAAACATTAAACTGTTCGCAGACCTATCCAAAGCCACGCTCGCCAACCGTAAAAAGCTTATCACCATAACTAAAGCTTTATGGAACCATGGGATTGGATATCAATGGGGCTTTCCCACAAAGCTAAATGTCAAACACCAAGGCAAATTTTACACAATTAAATCTCTAGAAACAGGCATCGAATTACTGAAAACGTGGAACATCATTCCAGTGGACTCCCAACGATCAACACCCAACTGGCCACAACGGATGGAAGCAGAATGACCATAAATCCACACACAATTGTTCTCTCTTCTAGCCCAATACCCTGGGCCTCACCAAAGCAGTACCTGGCGATCGGCCCTAGATCGAATATATCTAGACTTCAAGTTTGTTTCAGGCATGAGCTCCCATGCCTATCCGTGCCTCCTCAGTCTACAGGAGCTATTTTTGCTACACATGTTACCTGTTTTTTTACAGGTCTTTTTTACCCCTGTTTTTTCCCCAATCTACCAGTCAACAGTCGCCAACACCACCCTTATCAAGGAACCCATTTACACTAATGAACACTCTCACTACAACCAAGTCCAACCTATACCTAGTGAATTATAGACTTACCGGTCCACCACCTCTGTCAAACGAGACAACGCACATCTTAGCAATTCCTGAATCGCCATCGCAACAAGATTCTACCCATCTACTACCAGTAATATGATTACTATAACTTCGCTAAATGTCCGGGGCCTCAACTCCCCCTTCAAAAGATCTTTGCTCTCTAGAGAAATTCGCTCCATACATCCTGACATTCTATTCCTACAAGAGACTCACTTTGCATCATCCAAAATTCCTAAACTCAACATTCCCCACTTCTCCAAAATGTACATGGCAACAAACCCCAAAAAGAAAAATGGCGTTATTACAGCCATAAAAGACTCCCTACAATTCCAGCTCATCTCTGAAATATCAGATCCTCAGGGACGCTACCACATATTAGTCTGCAAAATCAGCGATACTCCATATACATTGGTGAATGTCTATGGTCCCAACTCCAACCAACTCCAATTCTTTAACAAACTTAATCCCATCATCGCTCAGCAAAGAAAAGGCAGAATACTTATCGGCGGAGATTTTAACATCATCGGCAATCCTCTTCTGGATTCCTCTTCAAAAAAGAGAGCTTCAAAACAGTCCTTTAACCAATTTCTTCACTCCAATGACCTTTTTGATATCTGGAGATGTCAACACAGTACAGAAAAGGACTATACCTATTACTCTCCGTCCCACCTTTCATACTCCAGAATCGACTTCTTCATCACTGACAAGTGGACCCTACAACACGTCACTTCCTCCAAGATCGGAACTATTACATGGTCAGACCATGCTCCAATTACCATCTATCTTGATGACATACAACATTCCAAGATTCCCCGAATATGGCGTCTGAATACAACTTTGTTGAAAAATCATGACTACAAACAACAAATAGATGCTCATAAGTCATTTTTTGAACTTAACGATACACCTGATATTTCCATATCCATCCTTTGGTCAACCTATAAAGCATACATGAGAGGTATTTTGATTCAATTAAATTCCCGTATTACCAAAATTAGAACCCAACAAATAGACAAACTCCTCATATCGATTAAATCAAAAGAAGAAAAAAACAAAAATTCCTCAGACCAAACAACTTCCACATCCCTCACTGCAGATAGAAACAAACTAAGATCCCTCCTACTATACAAATACGATCTAAATCTCCAAAACATGAAAGCCAAATTCTACTCATTAGGTAATAAAGCCAGTTCACTATTATCCAAAACAATAAAACAAAAACGTTTAAAATCCAAAATAGCTTCAATCAAAAATCCGTCTACAAATTTCCTTCACACTAACCCACAAGAAATAGCTAATACCTTTGCAGAATATTATCAAAACCTATACAACCTCAAAAATGACGCAAACACCATTCAACCGACAGTCACATCCATCCAACAATTTCTCCACAAAACCAACCTCCCCAAACTATCCCCGGACCAACTTGAAGCCATCTCTATCCCTATTTCCCCCAAAGAAATAGAATCAAACATCAAAACACTCCCACTCAACAAATCTCCAGGAAATGACGGATACCCTAACGAATACTACAAGCATCTTTCCACAGACCTATCCCCATATCTTTCCAAACTTTTTAACCACGCCGCCACCACAAGTTCATTTCCAAAGGACATGCTGAAATCCATTATAACGACCATTCCAAAACCTGACAAAGACCCGCAACTTGTCCAAAATTACAGACCAATTTCACTACTCAATACTGACATAAAATTGTACGCGAAAATTATATCTCGGAGACTTCTCCCATACCTCCCCACTCTTATCCACCCAGACCAAGTAGGCTTCATCCCAGGTCGCCAAGCACCCGATGCGACCAGAAGACTTATTTCCCTCTTACACAACTTAGAAAACACCAAATACCCCTCCTTACTCTTATCTCTAGATGCAGAAAAAGCATTCGACCGGATACATTGGCAATTTATGCAACTCACTCTCCAAAAATTTGGGATCACAGGCTGGATGCTTAACGCTATCTTATCACTATACTCACAACCATCCGCCAGAGTTTTGACAGATGGCACATTGTCTGACCCCTTCGATATCTCTAACGGCACCAGACAAGGTTGTCCACTTTCCCCAATAATATTTACTCTCCTTATTGAACCCCTAGCATCCAAACTCAGAGAAGACCGATCCTTCTCAGGTATCACACATCTCAACATAGAACACAAAATTAGCCTATTTGCAGATGATATCATACTGATGGTAACCAACCCAAAAACGTCTCTTAAAACAATTCGCTCACACCTCTATGACTACTCGATAGTATCATTCTATAAAATCAACGAAGCCAAATCCTCCATACTAAACCTCCACACTCCACCGCATATTCAAACCCTACTAGCGACCAAATTCCCCTTCTCATGGGAAACAAACCACATCCCTTATTTAGGTATCAAACTCACACCAACAACGGGTCAACTATACTCCGCAAACCACAAAACTCTACTTGAAAATATTGCTCGAGAACTAACCACACTCCGTACTTCAGAACTCTCCAAATTGGGTCGAGTGGCAACCTTAAAAATGCTCATTCTACCCAAAATCCTATACATATTCCGTACACTCCCAATCACAATTCCTAAATCATTTTTTTCTAGCCTACAAACAATCTTCACAAAATTCCTTTGGAATTCCCAAAAACCCAGATGCACCACAAACCTATTAATACGCCCTACAACGAAAGGAGGGGCAGGTCTCCCACACCTCAAATCTTATTACACCGCGACACTCCTGGATCAAATGTACTTTTGGTGGAATCCATCAAAGGAAAAAACTTGGTCCATAATGGAAACCCTCTCTCTTTACCCCTTGAAACCCCAAAACCTAATCCTAATTCCACCAACCAACCACATAGAACACAAAATAAAACACCCCTGTATACAAGCCTCTCTACAAGCCTGGCGTGATCTACTGTCCACCAATTTCAAAGACATCAAACAAATCCCCACTCCAACTAACTTACTACATCTGTTTATACCCTCGTTAGACCTATCGTATTGGACAAAACATGGCATAATTAATATTTCAGACCTCTACACCAACCAATCTATATGCCCCTTTCATGCTCTTCAAACAAAATATAATCTACCTATATCTGAAAATTGCACATACCTAAGAATTACTCACTGCCTACAAACAACAATAATACCTCACACTACCAAATTACCATCTACAGCATACCTTTTTCTCACCAAGTCTAAATACCCAGGTAAAGGCATCTCTACCTTTTATACGTACCTCAATAACCTACAATTCATGCTACAAACTACCTCTCTTACCAACTGGGAAAAAATCCTATCAGAACCAATAACTTCACAATGCTGGGAAAATGCTTTCACAAATACATATAAAGCTACCCGATGCAGCTCCCACTGGGAGTCATACCTAAAAATCCTCCACCAATGGTATTTGACTCCGGTCAAACTCTCTCTCTATTACCCAAACCACTCCCCTGCATGCTGGAGACAATGCGGGGAAACGGGCTCAACGATACATATCCTGTGGTCTTGTAAATCAATTAGGTCCTTCTGGAATACTACCTTCCAACTAATATCTGACATAACCAAAAGTGTAACTACCCCGAATCCCTCATTAGCACTTCTACATATCGAGATTGAAAAATTTCCCTCTCACTCCCGTACAATTATCACCCACATTCTATTTGCGGCCAAAATAAACATCACTAGACTATGGAACTCAAAAAACACCCCCTCAATCACCTCACGGATTACAGACCTCAACTTCCAATGTGAAATGGAGAGAAAATGGGCAATCAACACTTCCTCCCTCCTTAAATTC
Organism: Staurois parvus; assembly: GCF_062004578.1. NCBI lineage: Eukaryota > Metazoa > Chordata > Amphibia > Anura > Ranidae > Staurois > Staurois parvus. The sequence goes on along the minus strand of NW_028318039.1, from coordinate 12,186,219 downwards.
AACCACAAATGGACCCGATGGTTAAATCACCCAAAATGCTCTGTACAACCCTGATAACACTCAACATATAAAAACATCACCTAATCCCTGACTGGTACATCCTTCCCCACCTAGTTGCACCTCTTCCCCCCCCTTTCCTCCACCCCCCCCCTACCAATAACCCCCCTAACATCCCAACCCCACACCAAAGTTTTTCATTCATATATAAATACCTCTGATGATATAGCTAATTAAGACCAAATTCCTCAGTGCCTCAAAAGTGAAATAACAACTACACTGCTCAAATGTACAATGTTTATTGTATTGTATTATGATATGAATGAACAATGTTTTATTTCCTTGTTCTCCCTTTCTTTGAAAACCCTAATAAAAATATTTTAAAATAAAATAACCAAAAGTAGTGTATATTATTTAGTCTGTGAAAGTTATAGCATCTACAAACTATGGTATATACTGTATTTAAAAATTGATCTGTCCTGATGTGCTGACTGCCTACCTCATTTCTTGAGGCCATATCAGCACAAATACTGTACCACCAAATCACCCCTTTTTGGAACGTAGACAGTCCGAGGTATTTAGTAAGAGGGATGGTGTGTTTTTTGAAGTTGTAATTTTTTGTCATTAAGAAATTAGGAATTTTAGAAATTAAAAAAAAAATTAAGAGATTAAATAAAATGTTTTTGTTTTCACAAAGTTGTCATTTTAACATGTTACTTCTCACACACAGTATGGGCATACTTACAATTACACCCCAAAACACATTCTGCTATTCCTCTGAAGTATGGGGATACCAAATGCATGAGACTTTTTCAATACCTAGATGCATATTAGGCCCACCGTCAGGCATTTCAAGGGGTATAAATTACGCATCTAATTTCCTAACTATCACATTTTTAAAGGCCCCGGGACACCAACAAAATAACCCCATTTTGAAAATCAAACACTTCAAGGTATTTTCAAAAAGGCATAAAAAGTCTTTTGAAAATGTAATTTTTTGCACAAATTTTTGGAAAATGTAGAAAGTAAAATGAAATGTATTTTTTACACAAAGTTTAAATTAATAAGATATTTTTAACACACATCATAGTCATACTTAGAAATACAACCCACCTTCAGGCTTTCTAAGAGCATGAATTACACATCTAATTTCCTGACTACCTATTGCATTTTTGGAGGCCCTGGAGCACCAGGACAGAGGGAATACCCATACAATGACCACATTTTGCTGAGTAAACAGCACAAGGTATTTTTAAGAGGCATGACGAGTCTTTTGAAGACTTCTTTTTTTGGAAAATGCAAAAAGAAAAAAAATATACTTTTTTACACAGTTTGTAATTTAATAAGATATTTCTTATGCACAGTATGGACATAGTTAGAATGACACCCCAAAACACATTCTACTATTCTTCCTAAGTATGATGATACTACATATGTGAGACTTTTTCAGTGTCTGGACTGGTTATATACCAGACATTGTATCTTGTGTATCACACAAATCAGACAATTGTGTCAAAACTGTACTGTAATGGTCATCTCTATACAAGTGGTCAGAGAATATAGATTAGTGTAGCATTACCTATAGCAGTCCCAGTTCCTATAAGCCAAGCAAGACTAGTCTACTGCTACTTTGCTGCCCCCAAGAGTGCCATGTTCACCAGACAGAAAGTACAGGAGGCTGAAGAAAGGAAAAACAAAAAAGTTCCCAATATGAATGTTCTGGTGGGGATCAAGGACACTTGCCCCATATGGGCATACCTGAATGTACTCTGGTTTAAGTGGTTCTACCAGGATCATGGCTGCAGCTACAGTGGGGATCGAAAGTTTGGGCACCCCAGCTAAAAATTTGTATTAATGTGCATAAAGAAGCCAAGGAAAGATGGAAAAATCTCCAAAAGGCATCAAATTACAGATTAGACATTCTTATAATATGTCAACAAAAGTTAGATTTTATTTCCATCATTTACACTTTCAAAATAAGAGAAAACAAAAAAATGGCGTCTGCAAAAGTTTGGGCACCCTGCAGAATTTATAGCATGCACTGCCCCCTTTGCCAAGCTGAGACCTGCCAGTGTCATGGATTGTTCTCAATCATCGTCTGGGAAGACCAGGTGATGTCAATCTCAAAGGTTTTAAATGCCCAGACTCATCTGACCTTGCCCCAACAATCAGCACCATGGGTTCTTCTAAAAGGGGGGGCTACAGCTTATGGACATCTAGCCACTACATGTGGCCAACTATCTATGGTCAGTATTTTTGTTTGTATCACCCCTTTTTGGCCATTAAACTTGAGTCAAAACAGCATCACACTATGTGGCGTCCTTTATTGGGCTCTCTCTGAGAGCACCATCTCCTACAGTGCCTCTGTGGACCCAAGAGTTCCTTGACGCCCATACGGTTGGATGCAACTTGGCTACTGCTCTTTGTGGTGAGACAGAGGATAGGACGTGGTGCGATCTGACCGGAGCTCTGATGCTGGAGAGATCTTGCAGCAGTTATTCCCCCACATGCGTTATTTTAACGCACCTCTGGTGAGTGCGCACTCTATCTGCTTCCAGGATTTTTTTCACCTCTTTACTACCATCACCTTGGGACGAGGAATTTATGTGTGTTCCAGCACTTCTCATTTGACTTAAATGCATTATTCACCATTGTGGCATATCTGTTTTGACCACTGATATTCATCCTATAGAGAATTATTTGTATTTCAAATTTAGCGCTGCACCTACTTTTCTTTTATTATTGACTATTACAAGGTGGATTGGTTGCCTTTTTTGGTGTTCTAGCTGCTTGTGCATTTTTGTTTGTAGCGCTCGCTATACTTCTTCCACACGGAAGTTAAAGCAAGATCTGGAAGACCAAGAAAAATATCAGACAGAACAGCTCGCAGGTTTGTGAGAAAAACCAATTCAAAACCCACGTTTGACTGCACGATCCCTCCAGAAAGATCTGGCAGACACTGGAGTTGTGGTACACTATTCCACTATAAAGAGATACTTGTACAAATATGGTCTTCATGGGAGAGTCATCAGAAGAAAACCTCTTCTACGTCCTCACCACAAAAATCATCGTTTGAACTTTGCAAATGAACATATAGACAAGCCTGATGCATTTTGGAAACAAGTTCTGTGGACCGATGAGGTTAAAATTGAACTTTTTGGCCGGAATGAGCAAAGGTACATTTGGAGAAGAAGGGGCACAGAATTTAATGAAAAGAACCTCTGTCCAACTGTTAAGCATGGGGTTGGATCAATCATGCTTTGGGGTTGTGTTGCAGCCAGTGGCACAGGGAACATCTCACGAGTAGAAGGAAAAACGGATTCAATAAAATTTCAGCAAATTTTGGATGGTAACTTGATGCCATCTGTGAAAAATCTGAAGTTAAAGAGAGGATGGCTTCTACAAATGGATAATGATCCTAAACACACCTCGAAATCCATGGGGGATTACATCAAGAGGCGTAAACTGAAGGTTTTGCCATGGCCTTCACAATCTCCTGACCTCAACATAATTGAAAATCTATGGATAGACCTTAAAAGAGCAGTGCGTGACAGACAGCCCAGAAATCTCAAAGAACTGGAAGACTTTTGTAAGGAAGAATGGGCAAAGATACCTCAAACAAGAATTGAAAGACTCTTGGCTGGCTACAAAAAGCATTTACAAGCTGTGATACTTGCCAAAGGGGGCAGTACAAGATATTAACTCTGCAGGGTGCCCAAACTTTTGCAGACGCCATTTTTTTGTTTTCGGTTATTTTGAAAGTGTAAATGATAGAAATAAAATCTAACTTTTGTTGACATATTATAAGAATGTCTAATCTGTAATTTGATGCCTTTTGGAGATTTTTCCATCTTTTCTTGGCTTCTTTCTGCACATTAATACAAATTTTTAGCTGGGGTGCCCAAACTTTCGATCCCCACTGTACAGTCATTATCCTGGTATATTTTTTTTCAGCAGGCAATGCTGCATAATGTAAAAGTGATCCGAGTGGCTAAATAGCCGCTTAATTGCTTTATGCATGTGGTGGAAGGTTCTCCCCTCACCACCACCTTCCCCGCTTTCCTGGACTCTCCCACTTCACAAGGGAACACAGAACTTAATCTGGCAGTTCCATCATTGGCTTACTATAGAGATAAGGGAGGAACAGAAGTTCCCTGATCATCTCCATGGCTACGGAAATCATAGGTGACACAAATTTTATCACTTATGGTTTCAGTTTGTTGTTTACAAGCTTGTGAAAGCATCTGATCAAACTGATCTCAGTTTGACCAGATGCTTTTGAGGGCAGAGGAGAGACCTGTGGTCTAATAGACCCCAGATCTCTCCATAAAGAGGACCTGTCAAACTTTTTGCTATCACAAGGGATGTTGTTCATCCCTTGTGATAGGAAACATGTTGATAAAATAAAGTGACAGTGTAAATAAATAAATGAATAAAACTAAAACTCCCCCCATCCCCTGTGCTCATGCGCAAATGCAAACTCATACGTTGGTCCTGCGTTGTGACAGTAATAATTCTATCTTCAGATTTCCTTTGTATCTCTAAATTGGTAACCTGTAAAGGCTTTTAAAGCATCATCTATGGAGACTTTTAAGTACCAGAGTTTGTCGCCATTCCACGGACGTGTGCAATTTAAAGTGTGACATGTTAGGTATCTATTTACTTAGTGTAACATCATCTTTTATATTTTAACAAACAATAGGGTACTATATTGTGTTTTTAAATTTATTATAGTGTATTTTTTTTAATTATTTGCAACAACCAGCATTTTTCCCCCTGGCCTTTGCTTTCAGAAAATGTATAATGTTTGGGGGTTATAAGTAGTTATCTAGTAAACAAACACAGATTTTTACATGTCAACAGTGTCAAAATAGGCTTGGTAGGCACGTAGTTAACTGGTGTGGCGGTAATCAGGGACAATATGACTAATTTGGTAGAGATCAGGGACAATATTACTGGTGTGGTAGTAATCAGGGACATAAAAATCACATATGAAATAAGAGTGAGTTTATTCTAATGCCCTAACTTCACAGTGGAACTGTGATAAAATTGTCAACACATAGTGATTAGAGATGAGCGAATCAAACTTGGCGAAGTGGAATTCGTTTCGAATATTAGGAAAAATTCGATTCGCATCGAATCCGAATTTTAGCAAACTTCGGATGCACGAATCGAATTTTCCCCGATCAGCCGGCAAAAGTGTCACTGCAGAGAGCTCCGCTTTTTCTGACAGTTCTCTGACAGTTCTGACAGTTCATTTACGGCGGTTGAAACATTGTATCTATTTGTTTCCGTTTAGGATACAGATGTTTTTATTCGTAAATAAATAGATACAATGTTTCAACCGCTGTAAATGAACTGTCAGAACTGTCAGAGAACTGTCAGAAATAGCGGAGCTCTCTGCAGATACACTTTTTGCTGTACTGGAATTCTTCTTCTTTTCATTCTTCTTCTTCTTTTCATTCTTCTTCTTTTCATTCTTCTTCTTTTCATTCTTCTTCTTCTTCTTTTCATTCTTCTTCTTCTTCTTTTCATTCTTCTTTTCATTCTTCTTTTCATTCTTCTTTTCATTCTTCTTCTTCTTCTTCTTTTCATTTTTCTTCTTCTTCTTCTTTTCATTCTTCTTCTTCTTCTTCTTTTTCTTTTCATTCTTCTTCTTCTTCTTCTTTTCATTCTTCTTTTCATTCTTCTTCTTCTTCTTCTTTTCATTCTTCTTTTCATTCTGCTTCTTCTTCTTTTCATTCTTCTTCTTCTTCTTTTCATTCTTCTTCTTCTTTTCATTCTTCTTTTCATTCTTCTTCTTCTTCTTTTCATTCTTCTTCTTCTTCTTCTTCTTTTCATTCTTCTTCTTCTTCTTTTCATTCTTCTTTTCATTCTTCTTCTTCTTCTTTTCATTCTTCTTCTTCTTCTTTTCATTCTTCTTTTCATTCTTCTTCTTCTTCTTTTCATTCTTCTTTTCATTCTTCTTCTTCTTCTTTTCATTCTTCTTTTCATTCTTCTTCTTCTTCTTTTCATTCTTCTTTTCATTCTTCTTCTTCTTCTTTTCATTCTTCTTCTTCTTCTTCTTCTTTTCATTCTTCTTTTCATTCTTCTCATTCTTCTTTTAATTCTTCTTTTCATTCTTCTTCTCATTCTTCTTTTCATTCTTCTTCTTCTTCTTTTCATTCTTCTTCTTCTTTTCATTCTTCTTCTTCTTTTCTTTCTTCTTCTTTTCATTCTTCTTTTCATTCCTCTTCTTTTCATTCTTCTTCTTCTTCTTTTCATTCTTCTTTTCATTCTTCTTCTTCTTTTCATTCTTCTTCTTCTTCTTTTCATTCTTCTTTTCATTCTTCTTCTTTTCATTCTTCTTCTTTTCATTCTTCTTTTCATTCTTCTCATTCTTCTTTTCATTCTTCTTTTCATTCTTCTCATTCTTCTTTTCATTCTTCTTCTTCTTCTTTTCATTCTTCTTCTTCTTCTTTTCATTCTTCTTTTCATTCTTCTTCTTCTTCTTTTCATTCTTCTTTTCATTCTTCTTCTTCTTCTTTTCATTCTTCTTCTTCTTCTTTTCATTCTTCTTTTCATTCTTCTTCTTCTTTTCATTCTTCTTCTTCTTCTTTTCATTCTTCTTTTCATTCTTCTTCTTATTATTATTCTTCTTCTTCTTCGTCGTGCCCCGTGACTGCCCAAATGAGTGAAGTGTGCGGTGATTCTAAGATCGACGGCACTCATCTGCATGTCATACTGATTGACAGTATTATTTCTCTTCCCCAGCAGACTCCAAGGGCATTTAAATTAAAGGTACAGTGTTCTGCACTAATATAAAGGCTCTCTGAAGCCTAGAAATCCTTTAAATAAGTTAAATTCGCGGCGAATAAATTCACATCGAATCGAATTTCTCCCGCAAATTCGGCGAATCAGCCGAATCGAATTTTTGAATAATTCGCTCATCTCTAATAGTGATCACTAAAGTGCAAAGATAATCACATTAAATGAAAAGCCTTCAGGTAATTCATAAGCTGGTGCAAAGAAATGTGCTGCATTTCCTCCCAAACAAGCTTTCCACCTTACACTGCCATTTTTGGCGTTGATGTTCAGCATGTTGATAGACCGACTTGAGAGAACCCTTTCTCCTTTTTAGCTGAATGGGCTTTTGTTCATTCTATGCCATATTACTGCTGTTGGAGAGGGTCTTTCTTTCATTCAGTCTGCTCATATATTCTTATTTTGAAACTGGCTTCTTTTCATTCTTCTTCTTCTTCTTTTCATTCTTCTTCTTCTTCTTTTCATTCTTCTTTTCATTCTTCTTCTTCTTCTTTTCATTCTTCTTCTTCTTCTTCTTTTCATTCTTCTTCTTCTTCTTCTTTTCATTCTTCTTTTCATTCTTCTTCTTCTTCTTTTCATTCTTCTTCTTCTTCTTTTCATTCTTCTTTTCATTCTTCTTCTTCTTCTTTTCATTCTTCTTCTTCTTCTTTTCATTCTTCTTCTTCTTTTCATTCTTCTTTTCATTCTTCTCATTCTTCTTTTAATTCTTCTTTTCATTCTTCTTCTCATTCTTCTTTTCATTCTTCTTCTTCTTCTTTTCATTTTTCTTCTTCTTTTCATTCTTCTTTTCATTCTTCTTTTCATTCTTCTTCTTCTTCTTTTCATTCTTCTTTTCATTCTTCTTCTTCTTCTTTTCATTCTTCTTCTTCTTTTCATTCTTCTTTTCATTCTTCTTCTTTTCATTCTTCTTCTTCTTCTTCTTTTCATTCTTCTCATTCTTCTTTTAATTCTTCTTTTCATTCTTCTTCTCATTCTTCTTTTCATTCTTCTTCTTCTTCTTTTCATTCTTCTTCTTCTTTTCATTCTTCTTCTTCTTCTTTTCATTCTTCTTTTCATTCTTCTTCTTCTTCTTTTCATTCTTCTTCTTCTTCTTTTCATTCTTCTTTTCATTCTTCTTCTTCTTCTTTTCATTCTTCTTCTTCTTCTTTTCATTCTTCTTTTCATTCTTCTTCTTTTCATTCTTCTTCTTCTTCTTTTCATTCTTCTTTTCATTCTTCTTCTTCTTCTTTTCATTCTTCTTCTTCTTCTTTTCATTCTTCTTCTTCTTCTTATTCTTCTTCGTCGTGCCCCGTGACTGCCCAAATGAGTGAAGTGTGCGGTGATTCTAAGATCGACGGCACTCATCTGCATGTCATACTGACTGACAGTATTATTTCTCTTCCCCAGCAGACTCCAAGGGCATTTAAATTAAAGGTACAGTGTTCTGCACTAATATAAAGGCTCTCTGAAGCCTAGAAACCCTTTAAATAAGTTAAATTCGCGGCGAATAAATTCACATCGAATCGAATTTCTCCCGCAAATTCGGCGAATCAGCCGAATCGAATTTTTGAATAATTCGCTCATCTCTAATAGTGATCACTAAAGTGCAAAGATAATCACATTAAATGAAAAGCCTTAAGGTAATTCATAAGCTGGTGCAAAGAAATGTGCTGCATTTCCTCCCAAACAAGCTTTCCACCTTACACTGCCATTTTTGGCGTTGATGTTCAGCATGTTGATAGACCGACTTGAGAGAACCCTTTCTCCTTTTTAGCTGAATGGGCTTTTGTTCATTCTATGCCATATTACTGCTGTTGGAGAGGGTCTTTCTTTCATTCAGTCTGCTCATATATTCTTATTTTGAAACTGGCTTCTTTTCATTCTTCTTCTTCTTCTTTTCATTCTTCTTCTTCTTTTCAATTCTTCTTTTCATTCTTCTTCTTCTTCTTTTCATTCTTCTTCTTCTTTTCATTCTTCTTTTCATTCTTCTTCTTCTTCTTTTCATTCTTCTTCTTCTTCTTTTCATTCTTCTTTTCATTCTTCTTCTTTTCATTCTTCTTCTTCTTCTTTTCATTCTTCTTTTCATTCTTCTTCTTCTTCTTTTCATTCTTCTTCTTCTTCTTTTCATTCTTCTTTTCATTCTTCTTCTTCTTCTTTTCATTCTTCTTCTTCTTCTTTTCATTCTTCTTCTTCTTTTCATTCTTCTTTTCATTCTTCTTCTTCTTTTCATTCTTCTTCTTTTCATTCTTCTTTTCATTCTTCTTCTTTTCATTCTTCTTCTTCTTCTTTTCATTCTTCTTTTCATTCTTCTTCTTCTTCTTCTTTTCATTCTTCTTCTTCTTCTTTTCATTCTTCTTCTTATTCTTCTTCGTCGTGCCCCGTGACTGCCCAAATGAGTGAAGTGTGCGGTGATTCTAAGATCGACGGCACTCATCTGCATGTCATACTGACTGACAGTATTATTTCTCTTCCCCAGCAGACTCCAAGGGCATTTAAATTAAAGGTACAGTGTTTTGCACTAATATAAAGGCTCTCTGAAGCCTAGAAACCCTTTAAATAAGTTAAATTTGCGGCGAATAAATTCACATCGAATCGAATTTCTCCCGCAAATTCGGCGAATCAGCCGAATCAAATTTTTGAATAATTCACTCATCTCTAATAGTGATCACTAAAGTGCAAAGATAATCACATTAAATCACAGGTAATTCATAAGCTGGTGCAAAGAAATGTGCTGCATTTCCTCCCAAACAAGCTTTCCACCTTACACTGCCATTTTTGACGTTGATGTTCAGCATGTTGATAGACCGACTTGAGAGAACCCTTTCTCCTTTTTAGCTGAATGGGCTTTTGTTCATTCTATGCCATATTACTGCTGTTGGAGAGGGTCTTTCTTTCATTCAGTCTGCTCATATATTCTTATTTTGAAACTGGCTTCTTTTCATTCTTCTTCTTCTTCTTTTCATTCTTCTTCTTCTTCTTTTCATTCTTCTTTTCATTCTTCTTCTTCTTCTTTTCATTCTTCTTCTTCTTCTTCTTTTCATTCTTCTTCTTCTTTTCATTCTTCTTTTCATTCTTCTTCTTCTTCTTTTCATTCTTCTTCTTCTTCTTTTCATTCTTCTTTTCATTCTTCTTCTTCTTCTTTTCATTCTTCTTCTTCTTCTTTTCATTCTTCTTCTTCTTTTCATTCTTCTTTTCATTCTTCTCATTCTTCTTTTAATTCTTCTTTTCATTCTTCTTCTCATTCTTCTTTTCATTCTTCTTCTTCTTCTTTTCATTCTTCTTCTTCTTTTCATTCTTCTTTTCATTCTTCTTTTCATTCTTCTTCTTCTTCTTTTCATTCTTCTTTTCATTCTTCTTCTTCTTCTTTTCATTCTTCTTCTTCTTTTCATTCTTCTTTTCATTCTTCTTCTTTTCATTCTTCTTCTTCTTCTTTTCATTCTTCTCATTCTTCTTTTAATTCTTCTTTTCATTCTTCTTCTCATTCTTCTTTTCATTCTTCTTCTTCTTCTTTTCATTCTTCTTCTTCTTTTCATTCTTCTTCTTCTTCTTTTCATTCTTCTTTTCATTCTTCTTTTTCTTCTTTTCATTCTTCTTCTTCTTCTTTTCATTCTTCTTTTCATTCTTCTTCTTCTTCTTTTCATTCTTCTTTTCATTCTTCTTCTTTTCATTCTTCTTCTTCTTCTTTTCATTCTTCTTTTCATTCTTCTTCTTCTTCTTTTCATTCTTCTTCTTCTTCTTTTCATTCTTCTTTTCATTCTTCTTCTTCTTCTTATTCTTCTTCATCGTGCCCCGTGACTGTCCAAATGAGTGAAGTGTGCGGTGATTCTAAGATCGACGGCACTCATCTGCATGTCATACTGACTGACAGTATTATTTCTCTTCCCCAGCAGACTCCAAGGGCATTTAAATTAAAGGTACAGTGTTCTGCACTAATATAAAGGCTCTCTGAAGCCTAGAAACCCTTTAAATAAGTTAAATTCGCGGCGAATAAATTCACATCGAATCGAATTTCTCCCGCAAATTCGGCGAATCAGCCGAATCGAATTTTTGAATAATTCGCTCATCTCTAATAGTGATCACTAAAGTGCAAAGATAATCACATTAAATGAAAAGCCTTAAGGTAATTCATAAGCTGGTGCAAAGAAATGTGCTGCATTTCCTCCCAAACAAGCTTTCCACCTTACACTGCCATTTTTGGCGTTGATGTTCAGCATGTTGATAGACCGACTTGAGAGAACCCTTTCTCCTTTTTAGCTGAATGGGCTTTTGTTCATTCTATGCCATATTACTGCTGTTGGAGAGGGTCTTTCTTTCATTCAGTCTGCTCATATATTCTTATTTTGAAACTGGCTTCTTTTCATTCTTCTTCTTCTTCTTTTCATTCTTCTTCTTCTTTTCAATTCTTCTTTTCATTCTTCTTCTTCTTCTTTTCATTCTTCTTCTTCTTTTCATTCTTCTTTTCATTCTTCTTCTTCTTCTTTTCATTCTTCTTCTTCTTCTTTTCATTCTTCTTTTCATTCTTCTTCTTTTCATTCTTCTTCTTCTTCTTTTCATTCTTCTTTTCATTCTTCTTCTTCTTCTTTTCATTCTTCTTCTTCTTCTTTTCATTCTTCTTTTCATTCTTCTTCTTCTTCTTTTCATTCTTCTTCTTCTTCTTTTCATTCTTCTTCTTCTTTTCATTCTTCTTTTCATTCTTCTTCTTCTTTTCATTCTTCTTCTTTTCATTCTTCTTTTCATTCTTCTTCTTTTCATTCTTCTTCTTCTTCTTTTCATTCTTCTTTTCATTCTTCTTCTTCTTCTTCTTTTCATTCTTCTTCTTCTTCTTTTCATTCTTCTTCTTATTCTTCTTCGTCGTGCCCCGTGACTGCCCAAATGAGTGAAGTGTGCGGTGATTCTAAGATCGACGGCACTCATCTGCATGTCATACTGACTGACAGTATTATTTCTCTTCCCCAGCAGACTCCAAGGGCATTTAAATTAAAGGTACAGTGTTTTGCACTAATATAAAGGCTCTCTGAAGCCTAGAAACCCTTTAAATAAGTTAAATTTGCGGCGAATAAATTCACATCGAATCGAATTTCTCCCGCAAATTCGGCGAATCAGCCGAATCAAATTTTTGAATAATTCACTCATCTCTAATAGTGATCACTAAAGTGCAAAGATAATCACATTAAATCACAGGTAATTCATAAGCTGGTGCAAAGAAATGTGCTGCATTTCCTCCCAAACAAGCTTTCCACCTTACACTGCCATTTTTGACGTTGATGTTCAGCATGTTGATAGACCGACTTGAGAGAACCCTTTCTCCTTTTTAGCTGAATGGGCTTTTGTTCATTCTATGCCATATTACTGCTGTTGGAGAGGGTCTTTCTTTCATTCAGTCTGCTCATATATTCTTATTTTGAAACTGGCTTCTTTTCATTCTTCTTCTTCTTCTTTTCATTCTTCTTCTTCTTCTTTTCATTCTTCTTTTCATTCTTCTTCTTCTTCTTTTCATTCTTCTTCTTCTTCTTCTTTTCATTCTTCTTCTTCTTTTCATTCTTCTTTTCATTCTTCTTCTTCTTCTTTTCATTCTTCTTCTTCTTCTTTTCATTCTTCTTTTCATTCTTCTTCTTCTTCTTTTCATTCTTCTTCTTCTTCTTTTCATTCTTCTTCTTCTTTTCATTCTTCTTTTCATTCTTCTCATTCTTCTTTTAATTCTTCTTTTCATTCTTCTTCTCATTCTTCTTTTCATTCTTCTTCTTCTTCTTTTCATTCTTCTTCTTCTTTTCATTCTTCTTTTCATTCTTCTTTTCATTCTTCTTCTTCTTCTTTTCATTCTTCTTTTCATTCTTCTTCTTCTTCTTTTCATTCTTCTTCTTCTTTTCATTCTTCTTTTCATTCTTCTTCTTTTCATTCTTCTTCTTCTTCTTTTCATTCTTCTCATTCTTCTTTTAATTCTTCTTTTCATTCTTCTTCTCATTCTTCTTTTCATTCTTCTTCTTCTTCTTTTCATTCTTCTTCTTCTTTTCATTCTTCTTCTTCTTCTTTTCATTCTTCTTTTCATTCTTCTTTTTCTTCTTTTCATTCTTCTTCTTCTTCTTTTCATTCTTCTTTTCATTCTTCTTCTTCTTCTTTTCATTCTTCTTTTATTCTTCTTCTTTTCATTCTTCTTCTTCTTCTTTTCATTCTTCTTTTCATTCTTCTTCTTCTTCTTTTCATTCTTCTTCTTCTTCTTTTCATTCTTCTTTTCATTCTTCTTCTTCTTCTTATTCTTCTTCATCGTGCCCCGTGACTGTCCAAATGAGTGAAGTGTGCGGTGATTCTAAGATCGACGGCACTCATCTGCATGTCATACTGACTGACAGTATTATTTCTCTTCCCCAGCAGACTCCAAGGGCATTTAAATTAAAGGTACAGTGTTCTGCACTAATATAAAGGCTCTCTGAAGCCTAGAAACCCTTTAAATAAGTTAAATTCGCGGCGAATAAATTCACATCGAATCGAATTTCTCCCGCAAATTCGGCGAATCAGCCGAATCGAATTTTTGAATAATTCGCTCATCTCTAATAGTGATCACTAAAGTGCAAAGATAATCACATTAAATGAAAAGCCTTAAGGTAATTCATAAGCTGGTGCAAAGAAATGTGCTGCATTTCCTCCCAAACAAGCTTTCCACCTTACACTGCCATTTTTGGCGTTGATGTTCAGCATGTTGATAGACCGACTTGAGAGAACCCTTTCTCCTTTTTAGCTGAATGGGCTTTTGTTCATTCTATGCCATATTACTGCTGTTGGAGAGGGTCTTTCTTTCATTCAGTCTGCTCATATATTCTTATTTTGAAACTGGCTTCTTTTCATTCTTCTTCTTCTTCTTTTCATTCTTCTTCTTCTTTTCAATTCTTCTTTTCATTCTTCTTCTTCTTCTTTTCATTCTTCTTCTTCTTCTTCTTTTCATTCTTCTTTTCATTATTCTTCTTCTTCTTTTCATTCTTCTTCTTCTTCTTTTCATTCTTCTTTTCATTCTTCTTCTTTTCATTCTTCTTCTTCTTCTTTTCATTCTTCTTTTCATTCTTCTTCTTCTTCTTCTTTTCATTCTTCTTCTTCTTCTTTTCATTCTTCTTTTCATTCTTCTTCTTCTTCTTTTCATTCTTCTTCTTCTTCTTTTCATTCTTCTTCTTCTTTTCATTCTTCTTTTCATTCTTCTTCTTCTTCTTTTCATTCTTCTTCTTTTCATTCTTCTTTTCATTCTTCTTCTTTTCATTCTTCTTCTTCTTCTTTTCATTCTTCTTTTCATTCTTCTTCTTCTTCTTCTTTTCATTCTTCTTCTTCTTCTTTTCATTCTTCTTCTTATTCTTCTTCGTCGTGCCCCGTGACTGCCCAAATGAGTGAAGTGTGCGGTGATTCTAAGATCGACGGCACTCATCTGCATGTCATACTGACTGACAGTATTATTTCTCTTCCCCAGCAGACTCCAAGGGCATTTAAATTAAAGGTACAGTGTTCTGCACTAATATAAAGGCTCTCTGAAGCCTAGAAACCCTTTAAATAAGTTAAATTTGTGGCAAATAAATTCACATCGAATCGAATTTCTCCCGCAAATTCGGCGAATCAGCCGAATCGAATTTTTGAATAATTCACTCATCTCTAATAGTGATCACTAAAGTGCAAAGATAATCACATTAAATCACAGGTAATTCATAAGCTGGTGCAAAGAAATGTGCTGCATTTCCTCCCAAACAAGCTTTCCACCTTACACTGCCATTTTTGGCGTTGATGTTCAGCATGTTGATAGACCGACTTGAGAGAACCCTTTCTCCTTTTTAGCTGAATGGGCTTTTGTTCATTCTATGCCATATTACTGCTGTTGGAGAGGGTCTTTCTTTCATTCAGTCTGCTCATATATTCTTATTTTGAAACTGGCTGGCTCTCTTATAAGGGTTATCCTGTTTGGTCTGTGTTTTTGTAGAACATATAGCCATAAATCCACCTAACATAATTCTACTAGTTTGACACCTATTTCACTGTTATTGGGTTAAAAAGCTTGCAAAACGAAGTGGCTCCCGAGGAATCTTGATCCATCCGTTCCTTGTTTTATGATTCGCTCCTTGTTTTATGATTTATATAGGGTGAATGCTTGCTGGGATTTGGTTTTACGCCACAATTGCTCCAGCGCACGACTATGTCGTTTAAGATTTCTGGTGTCGTCAGTCTGCCAAGGTTGTAACGATCGGGGCCTGATGCTGCGTGTTGTTAGAGGAGCAAGTGAGTCTAATGCGGATGAACGCAAACTTTTGTAGACAGCAGTAGCCAGGTTGGGGCAGGACAGGGGAGAAATTCTGTCATAGAGTTGGTCAGTTGCAGAGTGGAAAGGAGCAGGGTTCTAGTTGTGAAGGTTTCTGTGTGTAATTGTTTGCTGCTTGGAGGGATAGTTGTTTGAAGTTGAGGACACTGTGAAGGTGATGAGATTGTGATCAGAGAGAGGAAAGGGGGTGTTTGTGAGGTTGTAGGGAGTGCAAAGATGGGAGAAAACAAGGTCTAATGTATTCCCATCAGAGTGAGTGGAGGACTGTATACATTGTGCTAATGCAAAAGATGAGGTTAAGTTGAAGAGTTGGGATGTAGCCGGGTTGTTGACATTAATAGGGATGTTAAAATCTCCGAGAATGATAGTGGGTAGTTTAGAGGAGAGAAAGTAGGGTTTCCAGGCGGAGAAATCATCAATAAAGCGGGACACCAGTCCAGGAGGCCGATAGATCACTGCAATCCTCAGAGAAATGGGAGAAAACAGCAGGATGCAGTGAGTCTCGAAAGAAGAGAAGGATAGAGAGGGAGGGTTAGGAAGGACTTGAAAGGTGCTCAGTGGGGATAGAAGCAAACCAACCCACCACCTTTCCGACCACTGGGTCTGGGTGAGTGGGTCCAGATGAGACCTTCATAGGAAAGTGCTGCGGGAGAAGCAGAATCTGCTGCTTGGAGCCAGGTTTCTGTAATTACTAGTAGGTTAAGGGAGCGGGAGACAAAAAGGTCATGGACAGAGGTGAGCTTATTACAGACAAAGTGGGCATTCCAGAGTGCACATGGAAAAGGGAGGGTGGTTTTTGGGAGCATGGGGACTGATGTTAAATTGAGGGGATTGCTGCTATTCCTGGAAGAAAGAGGATGCTTGGTGTGGGGGTGAAATAGTGGAGGACCAGGGTTTGGGGAGATATCCCCAGAGGTTAGGAGAAGAAGAAGGGTGAGGAAAGTAAGATGGGAGCGGGGGGTAGCAGTGAGGGTGAGATGTACAAGTTTTTGGGTGGAGCAGAGGGGTAAAGAAGTGAGATTTTGGGAACACAGGAAAGTAATATGAAAAGGAGGAGTAGAGGGGACATATTAAAAGGTACACAGAGTGGGACTCAGACTTGTAAGAGATGTTTCCCAGGGTGTTTGCTTGCAGTCCGTCAAGCATGCAGTAGAGTTTCTTGTTGTTGTATCTTCCTGCTGCTTGAGTTATCCTGCTTTAGTTAAACTGCTGTGTTTAACTGTGTCTTAGCACTCCATCAATGCAGCACTCACGCAAAAGCAGCACCCCATCTGTGACTGTGCCCCCCATCTGTGATTTCCCCCCATGGGCTGATCTAAATTTATAGGGAGATGGTCAAATGAGCACTCTTCTCTGCCCCAATCAGGAACTGATAAGGATCACATGAATAGGGGGGATGTTTCTCAAACAGACCAGACAGAGACTACAGTCATAAAAAAGAGTGCAACTAGAGGTGAGAACATCTACATCAACATCAACATATACAAAAATATATATACACTATTAGTTCTGAAATTAATAGGAGTCTATGCGTTGTAGTTAAGAGTGGAGTGGAGAGGAGGTAGCAGCATTACCCAGAGAAAGCAGGAGTCTATGCGTTGTTGTAGTTAAGAGTGGAGTGGAGAGGAGATAGCAGCATTACCTGTGAAAAGCAGAGAAGGCATGAATTAGACTGCTGTGTTTAACTGCGTCTTAGCACTCCATCAACTCAGCACTCACGCAAAAGCAGCACCCCATCTGTGACTGTGCCCCCCATCTGTGAATCACTGTGATCACTCACTTTGTGTATAGCCCACTGTTTTGTAGGGTTGATCAGGATTCCTTGGTGGAAAGATTCAACAGAGTGACTCAATTATTCAGAAGTTTCTGTTGGAGTGGGGAATCTGTACATAGAGCAGTTTTAAACTAGGTATAGAACCATAACATTTTTTTTTTCTTTTCAGATGATTGCTTTAGTACTTGAGATAGGCCCAAGGGGGATTAAGGCTCTGGTGGCTACCAAAGATATTGGAAAGAACATTTTTAATCTTATCGTACTGTACTGTGTTGGGGGCACCTTACAGTTTATATTTGTTCTATATCTGAAAAAGTCATTAGATGGTCTTGACCATCTAGAATTTGTTGAATGTTCTATTCCCGAAACTCACCACTTTTTAAAAGCTGAGTAATGTTGTCCTTGGCAAAAGACTGGGTAAGTGGTAAATGGTATTTGCAATGAAATCAGTTTAAGAAATTGCAAAATTTTGCCTATCTGCTGCAATGTAGCAAGTGTGTTAGAGAAAGGACTAGTATGCTTAATAAATCTGGGCAACTTATTCAAGGGGGTGTGTAGAACTCCCAGTAGTCATTAAGGTTATTTTTTTGAGAAATTGGCGTAGTAGAAATAGTTTTTCATCCAGTCTTTGGATTGTCTGGATAGACTAGCCAGGTTATACAAGTTAATGTTTAGTAGGTTAGCCCTAACTTTGTCATTAGGTAGCTGCAATTTTTTTAAAGTTTTAAAAAAATGTATGAGTGTTTGTTCCTCCCCCTTCCAAATGAGTAAAATATCATCAATATATCTTTTATAAAAATATAGCTCTGGCCAATCTCTGGCGTAAATTATAACTTCTTCCCACCTGGCCATAAACAGATTGGCCAGGCTGGGAGTAAACTTAGCTCCCATTGCAACTTCCTTGGTCTGTAAATAAAATCTGCCATCAAACCAAAAATAATTTTTGGTCATTGCGAATTCTAAAAGCCTTAAGATAAAATTCTTTTGTAAATCCAACATACCATTAAAATCCTCTAAATAAAATTCAACTGCCTGCATCCCATCTTGGTGGTCAATATTAGTATAAAAAGATGAGACGTCAGCTGTGACCAGAAACGTATCAGGTTCATCACTTACTGGATGACAATACCAGTTGTCGGAAATCCTTGAGATCTTCCATGCACCTTATATACTTGGATTGATTCACGTTTAATTTTGAACTATACGTTTCCTTTATCACTATTTATGGACGTGTGGTCATGAAGGAGTGCAACTTATACTCTTTATATGGAGATTATCGAGTTCATTTTTGCACTTTAGTTATGCACCTTTTTGGTCACGCATAGTGACACATATGGATTGACACATTGAAGTCACATGATTTATCTATTTGCACTTTATTATAAGTTATATATACATCATATGTAGAGATGAGCGAATCGAAGTATCCGAAGTGGAATTCGAGTCGAATATCGGAAAAATTTCGATTCGTGCCGAATCCGAAAAACAGCCTAATTCGGACGCGCGAATCGAAATTTTTCCGAAAATGGCGGCTGACATGTGCGGCGACGGAGCGGGGATGTCGGGGAAGGCGCGCAGACAAGGCGCGCTGCCCCATAATGCATTCCTCAACGACATGTGATCGCATCAGCCAATCAGCAGCCAGCCAGCCAGCACTGTGTAATGGTCGAGGTATATATAGCGGCCATTTTGGAAATCTTCATTTGCCTGCAGTCATTGAACAGAGGCAGACCGCTCTGTACTAGGGACAGGGACAGAGTTAGGGCCACAGAAACGAGAATTGGGGACAGAGAGAAGTTACTTAGGGACAGAGAACCATTACTCAGGGACACAGACTTGTTAATGAGGGCCACAGAATCGTTATTTAGGGACAAAGAAACGCTAGTTAGGGCCACAGAATTCATACTCAGGGACAGACAGAATTGTTACTCAGTGCCAGAGAATTGTTACTTAGGGCCACAGAAACGTTATTAGGGCCACAGAATTTTTACTCAGGGACAGACAGAATTGTTACTGAGTGCCAGAGAATTGTTACTCAGGGACAGACAGAATTGTTACTGAGTGCCAGAGAATTCTAGGGCCACAGAATTCATTCTCAGGGACAGACAGAATTGTTACTCAGGGACAGACAGAATTGTTACTGAGTGCCAGAGAATTGTTACTCAGGGACAGACAGAATTGTTACTGAGTGCCAGAGAATTGTTACTCAGGGACAGACAGAATTGTTACTGAGTGCCAGAGAATTGTTACTCAGGGACAGACAGAATTGTTACTGAGTGCCAGAGAATTGTTACTCAGGGACAGACAGAATTGTTACTGAGTGCCAGAGAATTGTTACTCAGGGACAGACAGAATTGTTACTGAGTGCCAGAGAATTGTTACTCAGGGACAGACAGAATTGTTACTGAGTGCCAGAGAATTGTTACTCAGGGACAGACAGAATTGTTACTGAGTGCCAGAGAATTGTTACTCAGGGACAGACAGAATTGTTACTGAGTGCCAGAGAATTGTTACTCGCACAGACACAAAATTGTTACTTGCACAGACACAGAATTGTTACTCGCACAGACACAGAATTGTTACTCAGGGCCACAGAATTCATACTCAGGGACAGACAGAATTGTTACTGAGTGCCAGAGAATTGTTACTCAGGGACAGACAGAATTGTTACTGAGTGCCAGAGAATTGTTACTCAGGGACAGACAGAATTGTTACTGAGTGCCAGAGAATTGTTACTCAGGGACAGACAGAATTGTTACTGAGTGCCAGAGAATTGTTACTCAGGGACAGACAGAATTGTTACTGAGTGCCAGAGAATTGTTACTCGCACAGACACAAAATTGTTACTTGCACAGACACAGAATTGTTACTCGCACAGACACAGAATTGTTACTCAGGGCCACAGAATTCATACTCAGGGACAGACAGAATTGTTACTGAGTGCCAGAGAATTGTTACTCAGGGACAGACAGAATTGTTACTGAGTGCCAGAGAATTGTTACTCAGGGACAGACAGAATTGTTACTGAGTGCCAGAGAATTGTTACTCAGGGACAGACAGAATTGTTACTGAGTGCCAGAGAATTGTTACTCAGGGACAGACAGAATTGTTACTGAGTGCCAGAGAATTGTTACTCGCACAGACACAAAATTGTTACTTGCACAGACACAGAATTGTTACTCGCACAGACACAGAATTGTTACTCAGGGCCACAGAATTCATACTCAGGGATAGACAGAATTGTTACTGAGTGCCAGAGAATTGTTACTCAGGGACAGACAGAATTGTTACTGAGTGCCAGAGAATTGTTACTCAGGGACAGACAGAATTGTTACTGAGTGCCAGAGAATTGTTACTCGCACAGACACAAAATTGTTACTTGCACAGACACAGAATTGTTACTCGCACAGACACAGAATTGTTACTCAGGGCCACAGAATTCATACTCAGGGATAGACAGAATTGTTACTAAGTGCCAGAGAATTGTTACTCAGGGACAGACAGAATTGTTACTGAGTGCCAGAGAATTGTTACTCAGGGACAGACAGAATTGTTACTGAGTGCCAGAGAATTGTTACTCGCACAGACACAAAATTGTTACTTGCACAGACACAGAATTGTTACTCGCACAGACACAGAATTGTTACTCAGGGCCACAGAATTCATACTCAGGGACAGACAGAATTGTTACTGAGTGTCAGAGAATTGTTACTCAGGGACAGACAGAATTGTTACTGAGTGCCAGAGAATTGTTACTCAGGGACAGACAGAATTGTTACTGAGTGCCAGAGATTTGTTACTCGCACAGACACAAAATTGTTACTTGCACAGACACAGAATTGTTACTCGCACAGACACAGAATTGTTACTCAGGGCCACAGAATTCATACTCAGGGACAGACAGAATTGTTACTGAGTGCCAGAGAATTGTTACTCAGGGACAGACAGAATTGTTACTGAGTGCCAGAGAATTGTTACTCAGGGACAGACAGAATTGTTACTGAGTGCCAGAGAATTGTTACTCAGGGACAGACAGAATTGTTACTGAGTGCCAGAGAATTGTTACTCAGGGACAGACAGAATTGTTACTGAGTGCCAGAGAATTGTTACTCGCACAGACACAAAATTGTTACTTGCACAGACACAGAATTGTTACTCGCACAGACACAGAATTGTTACTCAGGGCCACAGAATTCATACTCAGGGATAGACAGAATTGTTACTGAGTGCCAGAGAATTGTTACTCAGGGACAGACAGAATTGTTACTGAGTGCCAGAGAATTGTTACTCAGGGACAGACAGAATTGTTACTGAGTGCCAGAGAATTGTTACTCGCACAGACACAAAATTGTTACTTGCACAGACACAGAATTGTTACTCGCACAGACACAGAATTGTTACTCAGGGCCACAGAATTCATACTCAGGGATAGACAGAATTGTTACTGAGTGCCAGAGAATTGTTACTCAGGGACAGACAGAATTGTTACTGAGTGCCAGAGAATTGTTACTCAGGGACAGACAGAATTGTTACTGAGTGCCAGAGAATTGTTACTCGCACAGACACAAAATTGTTACTTGCACAGACACAGAATTGTTACTCGCACAGACACAGAATTGTTACTCAGGGCCACAGAATTCATACTCAGGGACAGACAGAATTGTTACTGAGTGCCAGAGAATTGTTACTCAGGGACAGACAGAATTGTTACTGAGTGCCAGAGAATTGTTACTCAGGGACAGACAGAATTGTTACTGAGTGCCAGAGAATTGTTACTCGCACAGACACAAAATTGTTACTTGCACAGACACAGAATTGTTACTCGCACAGACACAGAATTGTTACTCAGGGCCACAGAATTCATACTCAGGGATAGACAGAATTGTTACTGAGTGCCAGAGAATTGTTACTCAGGGACAGACAGAATTGTTACTGAGTGCCAGAGAATTGTTACTCAGGGACAGACAGAATTGTTACTGAGTGCCAGAGAATTGTTACTCGCACAGACACAAAATTGTTACTTGCACAGACACAGAATTGTTACTCGCACAGACACAGAATTGTTACTCAGGGCCACAGAATTCATACTCAGGGACAGACAGAATTGTTACTGAGTGCCAGAGAATTGTTACTCAGGGACAGACAGAATTGTTACTGAGTGCCAGAGAATTGTTACTCGCACAGACACAAAATTGTTACTTGCACAGACACAGAATTGTTACTCGCACAGACACAGAATTGTTACTCGCACAGACACATAATTGTTACTCAGGGCCACAGAATTCATACTCAGGGACAGACAGAATTGTTACTGAGTGCCAGAGAATTGTTACTCAGGGACACCTAATCGTTGAATTAAATAGTATGTCAGACAACATGCAGAGGAGTGGCAGAGGAGGCAATGTTTTAGGAGCGAGCAGACGTGGCAGCAGAGGAAGGGGTCGAGGCAGCAGTATTCGCAGCCAGAGGCCAGTGCTCCCGGTGTCATCCAGCGGTCGTGTCTCCACCGACAACCCTGCCGTCATTGATTGGTTGGCTCGGTCGTCTTCCTCTTCCCAGGTCACCTCTGACACCTACAGCCAACGGTCGGTGGGTACGTCAGACACAACCGTTAGTTGGCATGGCCCGGGACCAAGCCCACTGAAATCACGTGTCCTCTACCTGCCCCTGTCCTTTGCTGTTCCCTCACCAAGCGAAGTATCGCATGCTGTGGGCTCAGCCCCACTGTACAGTGAGGAAGAGCTAACAGAGGGCGGTCAGGAACGGGGGGAGACATCGGCCTTTTCAGCAGCCAAGCGAACAAGTACTGGCGAGGAGAGTGGCTCGGTAGCCGGTCTAGAGACAGGTCTGTCTCCTGACCCAGACGCAGCCGAGGGGGCTAGTAGTGAGGCGGAGACCCTACTTGATGATGAGGAGGTTGATCGCACTTGGCAGCCTCGTCGTCATCAGGCAATTTCTTCCGCATCATCAGGAGAAGAGGGTGGCAGCTTGGCAGCGAGCAAAACAGTCGGTGGGTTGCCCAGGAGACAGCAGCAGGGTCGCATCAGTGTCAGTGGAGCCAAACGTCCACGGAGTAGAGCACCAGCTCCACTGCAGCCTACCACCACGGCCAGTAGTGGTGCCGTTGCGCACGGAGGAAGTAGCAGTCAGCCAGTGAAGAGTAGCGGGGGCAAAGTTTCCTACTCGGTGGTGTGGCAATTTTTCCTCAAGCCGCCCGAGGAAGTAAACGTAGCCGTATGTCGACTATGTGGCCAGAAATGCAAGCGTGGCCAGGGGGCCCATGTTGGGACTACAGCGTTGCGTCAGCATATGCAGCGTCACCATTCGGTGGCCTGGGAAAACCGTGATAAACATACGGCGGTTCTGCCTGCCCCAGCCCCCGCTCCATCACCCGCTCCGTTACTTGCTCCGTCACCCGACGTCGTCAATCGCCCTCTATCAGCCAGTCAAGGCTCCAACACCTCTGCTGAGGGGAGTTGTCGCTCGTTGGCATCTTCCGCTCGTTCAGATGCTCCTTCTCCTGCTACTCCTCTTCTCGGATTCCGTCAACAGTCTTTCTTGGAATCCGTATCCAAGAGACAACAGTTTGCGAGCACGCACCCGACGGTGCAAAAGCTGAACGTCCTCCTGTCCAAGTTGCTGGTGCTGCAGTCCCTCCCTTTCCAACTGGTGGACTCAGCACCTTTCCGAGAAATGATGGCTTGTGCCGCGCCGCGGTGGAGAGTGCCAAGCCGTCATTTCTTTGCCCAAAAGGCAGTGCCAGCCCTGCATTCACATGTAGAAGAGATGGTGGGCCAGTCTTTGAGCATGTCGGTCTCTGCCAAAGTGCACGGCAGCGCCGACGTGTGGAGCTGTAACTACGGTCAGGGACAGTACATGTCATTTACGGCCCACTGGGTGAACGTGGTGCCGGCACAGCCGCACCAGCAACTTGGACAGGTCACGACGCTTTTGCCTCCACGTTTGCACGTCCTTGGTCCAGCAAGCATGTCCGCCTCTACCACCTCTTTTTCCGCCGTGTCCTCAGCCGCCACCCCCGTGCCAAGTCCCATTACCCGACCGGCATATCACATGTGCAGGGCGCAACGGTGTCACGCTGTGCTGCACCTGGTATGCCTTGGCGAACGTAGTCACACAGGGGAGGAACTGCTGAGTGTAATGAACAGAGAAATCGACAGATGGCTGTCTCCGCGCAAACTAAAAATCGGAACCATGTTGACTGACAACGGAAAGAACATGGTGTCTGCTCTGCGTCAAGGAAGGTTGTGCCATGCGCCATGCATGGCTCACGTGTTCAATCTGGTTGTCAAGCGGTTCCTAAAATCCACCATCCCACTGCAAGACATCCTTAAAATGTCACGTAAACTGTGCATGCATTTCAGCCATTCCTACACCGCAAAGAACACCCTCATTGAGCTGCAGCGGCAGAACGGAATTCCACAGCATCGCCTGATCTGCGACGTTGCAACAAGGTGGAATTCAACCCTACACATGTTAGACCGCCTTTACGAGCAGCGAAAGGCCATCACCGATTTCCTGATGTTACAAGCGGATAAAGGTACTCCCCTGTGTAACTTAGATGTCAGCCATTGGCAGCTCATGCGTGACACCTGCCGCTTGCTCAGGCCCTTTGAGGAGGCCACGCTATTCGTGAGTCGGCAGGACTATGGGATGAACGACGTCATTCCTCTGTTGCACGTCCTGGAACAAATGCTGTTAACAATGGCTGGTCAGGGTGCGGTAGACGTGGCGCACAGATCTCAACGCCACATGACCCCTGTGGGGGCAGGACAGGAAGAAGAGGAGGAGGTAGAGGAGGACATTTGTGCTCAGGAATTATTGAGTGAAATGGGTGGTTTTTCCACTCAGCGGACAGGAGTGGAGGAGCAGGAGCATCTGGTAGAGGAGGAGGAGGAGGAGACAGAGGACCCAGACGCACCGTGGCAGTATGCTGTGGAGATGGAGGCAGGGAGTCCCTCGCATTCCTTGGCACAAATGGCCCATAGCATGCTCGGTTGCTTGCGTAGCGACAGCCGAATAATAACCATCAGACAGAGGGATGACTTTTGGCTGTCCACCTTGTTGGACCCTCGCTACCGGTCCAAAATGGTGGCCTTTTTCACACCTGCTGAGAGGGAGGCCAAAATTACGTACTATAAAAACCACCTATGTAGTCAGTTGGTCTCTGCCTTTGTGCGCCAACGTCCATCCTCAGACACTGTGGGCCCTGTGCGCTCGCGTTCCGCTGGCATGGCAGCAGGGGAGGGGTGGGGTGGTAGGAGCAGTGGCAGCTCCACCAGCAGTGGCTGCCTCAGTCTGCAGTCGATGATGAGTAGCTTTCTTCACCAGCGCAGTGAGGAAACTACTAACCAGCCGCAGCAGCAGCAGCAGCATCAGGTGGACCTGGAGCAGGAGCTCAAACAACAGGCTTGGGCCTACTTGGACAGCACCCTGCCAACCGAGGTAGACAATCCCCTTGACTACTGGGCAACGAAACTTGACCTTTGGCCCCAACTAGCTGAATTTGCCCTTGAAAGGCTGTCATGCCCGGCCAGTAGCGTGGCATCGGAGCGCGTGTTTAGTGCGGCAGGAGGTATTGTAACTCCGCGGAGGACACGACTGTCCACCCAAAGTGTGGAGAGACTCACGTTTGTGAAAATGAATCAGGCGTGGATTAGTCTGGATTTCAAACCACCAGTTCCTGACACAACTGACTAAATCCGCCATGAATCATGCCTCAAACATGTGCCACTTTCAGGTCTCCTCACACTGCTGGTGTGTTTAATTTTTTGACATAGGGTGCTGGCAGATTACGGGCCTCACATAGCTGCTGCCAGGCCCCTAATCTGCCATAGGCCCCTATATACCGCCTCCTCATGCTGCTGCTAGGTCCAGAGTCTCTCATGGGTCCCTGTACGGCCTCCCATTGCTGCTGTCTCCATCGCCACACTCTGCTGCCATGTGCCACTTTCAGGTCTCTTCACACTGCTGGTGTGTTTAATTTTTTGACATAGGGTGCAGGCAGATTACGGGCCTCACATAGCTGCTGCCAGGCCCCTAATCTGCCATGGGCCCCTATAAACCGCCTCCTCATGCTGCTGCCAAGTCTAGAGTCTCTCATGGGTCCCTGTACGGCCTCCCATTGCTGCTGTCTCCATCGCCACACTCTGCTGCCATGTGCCACTTTCAGGTCTCTTCACACTGCTGGTGTGTTAAATTTTTTGACATAGGGTGCAGGCAGATTACGGGCCTCACATAGCTGCTGCCAGGCCCCTAATCTGCCATGGGCCCCTATATACCGCCTCCTCATGCTGCTGCCAAGTCTAGAGTCTGTCATGGGTCCCTGTACGGCCTCCCATTGCTGCTGTCTCCATCGCCACACTCTGCTGCCATGTGCCACTTTCAGGTCTCCTCACACTGCTGGTGTGTAGAATTTTTTGACATAGGGTGCTGGCAGATTATGGGCCTCCTATAGCTGCTGCCAGGCCCCTAATCTGCCATAGGCCCCTATATACCGCCTCCTCATGCTGCTGCCAGGTCCAGAGTCTCTCATGGGTCCCTGTACGGCCTCCCATTGCTGCTGTCTCCATCGCCACACTCTGCCATGTGCCACTTTCAGGTCTCCTCACACACTGCTGGTGTGTAGAATTTTTTGACATAGGGTGCTGGCAGATTATGGGCCTCCTATAGCTGCTGCCAGGCCCCTAATCTGCCATAGGCCCCTATATACCGCTTCCTCATGCTGCTGCCAGGTCCAGAGTCTCTCATGGGTCCCTGTACGGCCTCCCATTGCTGCTGTCTCCATCGCCACACTCTGCCATGTGCCACTTTCAGGTCTCCTCACACACTGCTGGTGTGTTAAATTTTTTGACATAGGGTGCAGGCAGATTACGGGCCTCACATAGCTGCTGCCAGGCCCCTAATCTGCCATGGGCCCCTATATACCGCCTCCTCATGCTGCTGCCAAGTCTAGAGTCTCTCATGGGTCCCTGTACGGCCTCCCATTGCTGCTGTCTCCATCGCCACACTCTGCTGCCATGTGCCACTTTCAGGTCTCTTCACACTGCTGGTGTGTTAAATTTTTTGACATAGGGTGCAGGCAGATTACGGGCCTCACATAGCTGCTGCCAGGCCCCTAATCTGCCATGGGCCCCTATATACCGCCTCCTCATGCTGCTGCCAAGTCCAGAGTCTGTCATGGGTCCCTGTATGGCCTCCCATTGCTGCTGTCTCCATCGCCACACTCTGCTGCCATGTGCCACTTTCAGGTCTCTTCACACTGCTGGTGTGTTAAATTTTTTGACATAGGGTGCAGGCAGATTACGGGCCTCACATAGCTGCTGCCAGGCCCCTAATCTGCCATGGGCCCCTATATACCGCCTCCTCATGCTGCTGCCAAGTCTAGAGTCTCTCATGGGTCCCTGTACGGCCTCCCATTGCTGCTGTCTCCATCGCCACACTCTGCTGCCATGTGCCACTTTCAGGTCTCTTCACACTGCTGGTGTGTTAAATTTTTTGACATAGGGTGCAGGCAGATTACGGGCCTCACATAGCTGCTGCCAGGCCCCTAATCTGCCATGGGCCCCTATATACCGCCTCCTCATGCTGCTGCCAAGTCTAGAGTCTCTCATGGGTCCCTGTACGGCCTCCCATTGCTGCTGTCTCCATCGCCACACTCTGCTGCCATGTGCCACTTTCAGGTCTCTTCACACTGCTGGTGTGTTAAATTTTTTGACATAGGGTGCAGGCAGATTACGGGCCTCACATAGCTGCTGCCAGGCCCCTAATCTGCCATGGGCCCCTATATACCGCCTCCTCATGCTGCTGCCAAGTCCAGAGTCTGTCATGGGTCCCTGTATGGCCTCCCATTGCTGCTGTCTCCATCGCCACACTCTGCTGCCATGTGCCACTTTCAGGTCTCTTCACACTGCTGGTGTGTTAAATTTTTTGACATAGGGTGCAGGCAGATTACGGGCCTCACATAGCTGCTGCCAGGCCCCTAATCTGCCATGGGCCCCTATATACCGCCTCCTCATGCTGCTGCCAAGTCTAGAGTCTCTCATGGGTCCCTGTACGGCCTCCCATTGCTGCTGTCTCCATCGCCACACTCTGCTGCCATGTGCCACTTTCAGGTCTCTTCACACTGCTGGTGTGTTAAATTTTTTGACATAGGGTGCAGGCAGATTACGGGCCTCACATAGCTGCTGCCAGGCCCCTAATCTGCCATGGGCCCCTATATACCGCCTCCTCATGCTGCTGCCAAGTCCAGAGTCTGTCATGGGTCCCTGTATGGCCTCCCATTGCTGCTGTCTCCATCGCCACACTCTGCTGCCATGTGCCACTTTCAGGTCTCTTCACACTGCTGGTGTGTTAAATTTTTTGACATAGGGTGCAGGCAGATTACGGGCCTCACATAGCTGCTGCCAGGCCCCTAATCTGCCATGGGCCCCTATATACCGCCTCCTCATGCTGCTGCCAAGTCTAGAGTCTGTCATGGGTCCCTGTACGGCCTCCCATTGCTGCTGTCTCCATCGCCACACTCTGCTGCCATGTGCCACTTTCAGGTCTCCTCACACTGCTGGTGTGTAGAATTTTTTGACATAGGGTGCTGGCAGATTATGGGCCTCCTATAGCTGCTGCCAGGCCCCTAATCTGCCATAGGCCCCTATATACCGCCTCCTCATGCTGCTGCCAGGTCCAGAGTCTCTCATGGGTCCCTGTACGGCCTCCCATTGCTGCTGTCTCCATCGCCACACTCTGCCATGTGCCACTTTCAGGTCTCCTCACACACTGCTGGTGTGTAGAATTTTTTGACATAGGGTGCTGGCAGATTATGGGCCTCCTATAGCTGCTGCCAGGCCCCTAATCTGCCATAGGCCCCTATATACCGCTTCCTCATGCTGCTGCCAGGTCCAGAGTCTCTCATGGGTCCCTGTACGGCCTCCCATTGCTGCTGTCTCCATCGCCACACTCTGCCATGTGCCACTTTCAGGTCTCCTCACACACTGCTGGTGTGTTAAATTTTTTGACATAGGGTGCAGGCAGATTACGGGCCTCACATAGCTGCTGCCAGGCCCCTAATCTGCCATGGGCCCCTATATACCGCCTCCTCATGCTGCTGCCAAGTCTAGAGTCTCTCATGGGTCCCTGTACGGCCTCCCATTGCTGCTGTCTCCATCGCCACACTCTGCTGCCATGTGCCACTTTCAGGTCTCTTCACACTGCTGGTGTGTTAAATTTTTTGACATAGGGTGCAGGCAGATTACGGGCCTCACATAGCTGCTGCCAGGCCCCTAATCTGCCATGGGCCCCTATATACCGCCTCCTCATGCTGCTGCCAAGTCCAGAGTCTGTCATGGGTCCCTGTATGGCCTCCCATTGCTGCTGTCTCCATCGCCACACTCTGCTGCCATGTGCCACTTTCAGGTCTCTTCACACTGCTGGTGTGTTAAATTTTTTGACATAGGGTGCAGGCAGATTACGGGCCTCACATAGCTGCTGCCAGGCCCCTAATCTGCCATGGGCCCCTATATACCGCCTCCTCATGCTGCTGCCAAGTCTAGAGTCTCTCATGGGTCCCTGTACGGCCTCCCATTGCTGCTGTCTCCATCGCCACACTCTGCTGCCATGTGCCACTTTCAGGTCTCTTCACACTGCTGGTGTGTTAAATTTTTTGACATAGGGTGCAGGCAGATTACGGGCCTCACATAGCTGCTGCCAGACATGTAATCTGCCATGGGCCCCCGTACCGACTCCTCATGCTGTGACGTTGCAACAAGGTGGAATTCAACCCTACATATGTTAGACCGCCTTTACGAACAGCTAAAGGCCATCACAGATTTCCTGATGTTAAAAGCGGATAAAGGTACTCCCTGTGTAACTTAGATGTCAGCCATTGGCAGCTCATGTGTGACACCTGCGCTTGCTCAGGCCCTTTGAGGAGGCCACGCTATTCGTGAGTCGGCAGGACTATGGGATGAATGAGGTCAAATCGGCCATGGGCCCCCGTACCGCCTGTTCACGCTGATGCTGGTCCCACAGTGTGACCTGGGTCCCTGTACGGCCTTCCATTGCTTCCACTCTGCCATGTGCCACTTTGAAATCTCCTCACACTCCTGCGGTTGTCCATTTTGTCATAGGTTGCTGGCAGATTACAGGCCTTCCATAGGTGCCACCAAGCCCCATATCGGCCATGGGCCCCCGTACCGCCTGGTCACGCTGCTGCTGGGCCCATAGTGTGACCTGGGTCCCTGTACCGCCTCCCATTGCTCCCACTCTGCCATGTGCCACTTTCAGGTCTCCTCACGCTCCTGCTGGTTTCCATTTTGTCATAGGTTGCTGTATGGCCTCCCATTGCTGCTGCCTCCACCGCCACACTGTGGCTCCAAACACTGGTTTTGGCCCCGTGACTGGCCAAAGGAGTGAAGTGTGCAGTGATTCTAAGATCGACGGCACTCATCTGCATGTCATACTGACAGACAGTATTATTTCTCTTCCCCAGCAGACTCCAAGGGCATTTAAATTAAAGGTACAGTGTTCTGCACTAATATTAAGTCTCTCTGAAGCCTAGAAACACCCTTTTTTAAGTTAAATTCACAGCGAATTTATTCGACTCGAATCGAATATTGTCCACGAATTCGCCGAATCAGTCGAATCGAATTTTTCATTTCTTCGCTCATCTCTAATCATATGTTTACATTGTATGCAGTATCTCATATCTTCAATTTTAGCACTGCACCCTTCATTTATATTGTCTTTTTGGAGGTTATTTGGTGCCTTTTGGTGTTCTACTCATTTGGAAGGGGGGGGGAACAAACACTCATAAATGTTTTTAAAACTTTAAATAATAATACTATGAACATAAAACTCACCTATGAATATAATGTGAAAAGCATTAATATTTTGGATCTTACGCTATTGAACCAAGGGGGAACCATTATCACTAAATCCTTTTTCAAGGAGACAGATAGGAATAGTTATATTCCCATGAATAGTTGTCATCACCCCACATGGCTCTCCAATATACCAAAAGGTCAGTTCCAAAAGATTCAAAGGAATTGTACCGAATTGGACGCCTACTACTCTCAAGCCTCTATTCTTAAGAACAGATTCGTGGAAAAAGGCTATGATGAGTCTGCACTAACTTGCACTTTAGAGACGGTTGCTAAATTGGAGAGGGATTTGATGCTGAGTAACGCTACTAAAGTAAGATAGCCAAAAGTGTGTCAGTTCCTAACTACTTTTTCCATCCAGCACAAAGTTATAACTAGAATCATTAGGAATAATTGGAAAATCCTTAAAGCAGACCCAGTTCTTACAAAAATCTTACCCGATAAACCAGGAATCACTTTTAGGAAGGCCGTACCTTTAAGGAACAAAATAGCACCTAATATAATTAACCCCCCATTTAACATCTCCTTTTTTAACAATTTAGTGGGATTTTTTCCATGCAATAAGTAGGTGATATGTACATGTAACACACAGAGGAAAAGAAAGGTGAATAATTTTGTCTTTTCCACTACTGGAAAATCTTACAATATCGATAGATTCATATCTTGTACTAGCAAATATGTGGTTTATCTGCTCCAGTGCTCGTGCAAAAAACAGTACATAGGGTGTACAACCAGGTGATTGAGGGACCGCCTATGAAAGCACGTATATAATATCAAACGGGGCTATAAGGAACATTCCCTCTCTAAGCATTATCGGCTACACCACAATAGAGATCCATCATCTTTGTTATTTATGGGTATAGCTACTGTAAAAACCCAATGGAGGGGCATCAATAAAAAGAGAGCAGTATCGCAAATGGGATCTAGGTGGATTTTTGAAATGGGGTCTATGTACCCTAGAGGATTAAATGTTGACATGGACATTAATTGTTTTATCGACAATTTTTTCCTTTATAAGATTTACATTTCACCATATTTTATATATATATATACAGTTGCAAGAAAAAGTATGTGAACCCCTTGGGATTACGTGGAGTTTTTGCATGAACTGGGCATAAAATGTGCTCTGAACGTCATCTAAGTCACAACAATAGAAGAACACAGTCTGCTGAACATAATACTACGCAAACATTAGATGTTGCCATGGTTTAATTGCACATAACATGTAAACATTCACAGTGCAGGGAGGAAAAAGTATGTGAGGCCCTAGCTTAATGACTTCTTCCAGAGCTAATTGGAGCCAGGAGTGAGCCAACCTTGACTCCAATCAGTGTGATGATATTGGATGTGTTGCTCACAGCTTTCCTGCCCTTAAAAAACACACACCTGTTTTGGGTTTACTGGTTTCAAGAAGCACTGTCTGATGTGAACCATGCCTCGCAGAAAAGAGCTCTCAGAAGACCTACGATCAAGAATTGTTGACTTGCATGAAGCTGGAAAGGGTTACAAAAGTATCTCCAAAAGCCTTGATGTTCACGTGTCCATGGTAAGACAGACTGTCTACAAATGGAGAAAGTTTAGCACTGTTGCTACTCTCCCTAGGCGTGGTCGTCCTGTAAAAATGACTGCAAGAGCACAGCGCAGAATGCTGCATGAGGTAAAGAAGAATCCCAGAGTGTCAGCTAAAGACCTACAGAAATCTCTGGCACATGCTAACATTTTTGTTGACACATCTACAATAAGGAAAACATTAAACAAGAATGGAGTACATGGGAGGACACCACGGAGGAAGCCATTGCTGTCCAAAAAGAATATTACAGCACCTTTGAAGTTTGCAAAAGAGCACCTGGATGTTCCACAGCACTACTGGCAAAATATACTGTGGACAGATGAAACCAAGATTGAGTTGTTTGGGAAGAACACACAACACTATGTGTGGAGAAAAAAAGGCACAGCACACCAACATCAAAACCTCATCCCCACTGTAAAACATGGCGGAGGGAGCATCATGATTTGGGGCTGCTTTGCTGCCTCAGGGCCTGGACGGATTGTTGTCATTGATGGGAAAATTAATTCCAGAGTTTATCAAGACATTTTGCAGGAAAACGTACAACCATCTGTCCGCCAACTGAAGGTCCGCAGAGGATGGGTGATGCAGCAGGACAATGACCCAAAGCATACAAGTAATTCAACAAAACAATGGCTGCAACAGCACAGAATACGCCTTCTGGAGTGGCCCAGTCAGAGTCCTGACCTCAACCCGATTGAAATGCTGTGGCATGACCTTAAGAGAGCGATTCACACCAGACATCCCAAGAATATTGCTACACTGAAACAGTTTTGTGAAGAGGAGTGGTCCAAAATTACTCCAGATCGTTGTGCAGGTCTGATCTGCAACTACAGGAAACGTTTGGTTGAGGTTATTGCTGCCAAAGGAGGGTCAACCAGTTATTAAGTCCAAAGGTTCACATACTTTTTCCTCCCTGCACTGTGAATGTTTACATGTTATGTGCAATTAAACCATGGCAACATCTAATGTTTGTGTAGTATTATGTTCAGCAGACTGTGTTCTTCTATTGTTGTGACTTAGGTGACGTTCAGAGCACATTTTATGCCCAATTCATGCTAAACACCACGTAATCCCAAGGGGTTCACATACTTTTTCTTGCAACTGTATATATAATTTTTTATATATATTTTTATGGTTTATTGGTATTTTACCGAGTTGTTTATAAATGTTCATTGTCTTCCACATATCCTTCCATTTCTACTCCCATCATGGTCATTGCGAATTTTAGATTGCATTATTTTAATATATTTTTTCATCTTTAATAATTTTTTATATTACTCTCAAATATTATTCTTTTAAGCAGATATTTTATTTTTTTGGTTAATATACATATTTTTATCATTTAATAAATTGTTTTATCATGTTATGTATATAATCTATTATACTAAGGATAGCTGTTGTTTTTATTGTACTGTATTTTTCTGACCAATTTTTAATAATCATGATATTTAATGTAATATTACATATTTATTTGGTGCCACCATTCTCACCAGTTAGTATCAGCACATATAAGGCTATGGTAATTCTATTGCACCTTTGATGCAATCATCAATACTGTTTCCATCGAAACTCTGCAATGAGCGTAATTCTCATACCATTGCAGCAGTTATTATGGGGTTTCCTCATGCGCGTGGTTACAGTCCATTGAATATAAGTTTATATTGGGTCTCATAGTTAACCCCTATTACTTGCAGAGTGGTTAGATTAATCATCTTGTTATTGTTTAAAGTTGATAGTCCTTTTTTGTGGCTGTAATTTGCCTAAATATTACCTGGAGGTCTGGATGGCACTGTTCATGTCTTTTCCTCCAGTTTAATGGCTCTCACGCATGCGCCGTTGGTCACCTATAACAAAATGGCACCCGGAGATGTTTTTGCTTCAACAAAATGGCGCACGTGTATCATGCATGCACCATTTTTACTATAAAGGAATGCTGTGAGATGTATAGCACTGTATGCACACCCCCTATGATTATGTGCTAATGCACGAAACGCATCAGGGAGGAGCTACAGTGCAGTGACGTCACACCCCCGGCACCACGTGGGTCCTGACGGCCATCTTGATGCTTTGTATCTGGTCAGTAATGTTTGCTTCTTTTTACATATCTGCTTGCTGGATGTTAAAATAAACGTGATTCTTTGAAACAATATCACGCTATTGGCCTCCTTTTCTGGGGCTCTATGTGAGCTTCCCACCACCCACAGAGCCACATGATGGATGGTTTGAGCCATGACAGACAACTGATTGAGCAGTGAGGGACAGCAGACCAGACCATATTCCAGAGGAGCTTCCAAAGGTTCCACCAAGAGTATTATCTCTTAAATGTGCTTACTGATTGCGCATCTGGTGAGTGTGCAGCCTTTATAGTTTTGGATACACCATCACTTACTGGATGACAATACCGGTTGTCGGAAATACTTGAGATCTTCCATGCACCTTATATACTTGGATTGATTCATGTTTAATTTTGAACTATACGTTTCCTTTATCACTATTTATGCACGTGTGGTCATGAAGGAGTGACATTTATACTCTTTATATGGAGATTATCAAGTTCATTTTTGCACTTTAGTTATGTACCTTTTTGGTCACGCATAGTGACACATATGGATTGACACATTGAAGTCACATGATTTATCTATTTGCACTTTATTATAAGTTATATATACATCATATGTTTACATTGTATGCAATATCTCATATATTCAATTTTAGCGCTGCGCCCTTCATTTATACTTTCTTTTTGGAGGTTATTTGGTGCCTTTTGGTGTTCCAGCTGCTATAGTGACTTTCAGCGCTCGCTTATTTCTCTGTGTTTTAGGTAGCTATAAATTGGCTATTGCAATCCTGGGCTCTCCAAATATATTTTGAGAAGACTGAATTCAACTGCTGGATGTCCATTTATTTGAGTAGCAAGATACTTTGTAAGTGATATAACAGCCGAGCAAAACTAACCATCTTAATAAGATTACATCCTTCCAAGGGGGATATAGTAAGATCAGTCTGTTAATTTAGTTTAATTCATAGAGATGTTGTACTTGCTTGGGTATAAAGACACCTAAGTATAATACAGCATATGATCAGTTTTGATCTAAAGATTAAAGTTCACATATCAAATCTGCTTCTAAAGATGATTTTGCTAAAAACATTAACTCACATTTAACTAACTTAAATTTGAGGCCATAAAAACACCCAGACTGCTTTGTATAGCCATCACCAGTTGAACTTGGTTCCTTGTATATGATAATACCAACAGTATGTCATTGGCAATAAAACGCCAATTTCACTTCCTCATTGCTAACAGTAAGACCATAAGGATTTCATCGATACCAGGGAGCATGAGCTCAGTAGAGAGGTTAAATGAGAGTGTGGGCAATAGACATCCCTAACAAGTCCCTTTTTGTAATGAAAATGAGGGGGGGATAATGTGCCTAAACAAAAACATTGGGCTGTTGGGGCAGAAAACTTTGAAAGAGTTTTAGGTATTTACCCTTGATAGATATATAACCTAGGATCTTCTAAAGTCATGCCCAGCTGACATTGCGAGAAACCTTCTTCATTTCCAGGAACAATGAAGAAGAGCTTGACTAGGCATATTGTTCTAATAAGTTTTATACATTCAAGTCCTCCAGCTTACCCAGTACTAATGTTGTTTGCACTAGGGGATTTCTTTTTAGTTGCAAATCCTGATTGAGCATCAAAAACTAATTTTGGGTGCAATACTGTTTGCCATTATTTTAGACAGTAGCTTCACATAATGTTGATGTAGAACTGGTTACTGTAGAGGCTTTGGCTTTGTAAGCAACAATCAAATATTGTATATGCTTCATTTCCTGTTGGGACATATACTTTGCTTGTGAGCATATACAGTTGTGGCCAAAATTATTCAACCCCCACTGAAATTGAGTGTTTTGGCCAGTTTGACATTGCTTTTGATCATTCAGTCATCTTGCTTACATTTACATTAAAGAGGCACTTGTAGGTCAGACAAATATAACATAACAGTTATAATGAAATAACCACAAATGTCTTTTCTGTGCTCACAGCATTATCAGTTTTATTCAACCCCCAAGTGACATTCAATCTTAGTACTTAGTACAGCATCCTTTTACAGTTATAACAGCTTTTAAACGTGAAGCATAGCTTGACACAAGTGTCTTGCAGCGATCTACGGGTATCTTCGCCCATTCTTCATGGGCAAAGGCCTCCAGTTCAGTCACATTCTTAGGCTTGCGCACTGCAACTGCTTTCTTTAAGTCCCACCAGAGGTTCTCAATCGGATTTAAGTCTGGTGACTGCGATGGCCACTCCAAAATGTTCCAGCCTTTCCTCTGCAACCATGCTCTAGTGGACTTGGAGGTATGCTTGGGATCATTGTCCTGTTGAAAGGTCCAACGTCTCCCAAGCCTCAGGTGTGTGACGGACTGCATCACGTTTCCATCCAATATCTCCTGGTACTGAAGAGAATTCATGGTACCTTGCACACGCTGAAGCTTCCCTGTACCTGCAGAAGCAAAACAGCCCCAAAGCATGATTGACCCTCCACCATGCTTCACAGTAGGCAAGGTGTTCTTTTCATCATAGGCCTTGTTCTTCCTCCTCCAAACATAGCGTTGATCCATGGGCCCAAACAGTTCTAATTTTGTTTCATCAGTCCACAGAACACTATCCCACAACTTTTGTGGTTTGTCCACATGGCTTTTGGCATACTGCAGTCGACTCTTCTTATTCTTTGGAGACAGCAAGGGGGTACGCCTGGGAGTTCTGGCACGGAGGCCTTCATTACGCAGTGTGCGTCTTATTGTCTGGGCTGAAACTTCTGTACCCACATCTGACAAATCTTTTCTCAGTTCCTCAGCAGTCACACGGGGACTTCTCTCCACTCTACGCTTCAGGTAGCGCACAGCAGTCGAAGTCAGCATCTTCTTTCTGCCACGACCAGGTAGCGTTTCAACAGTGCCCTTTGCCTTGAATTTGCGAATGATGCTTCCTAAGGTGTCTCTTGGTATGTTTAACATCTTTGCAATCTTCTTATAGCCATTGCCCTTCCTGTGAAGAGAAATCACCTCTTCTCTTGTCTTCCTGGACCATTCTCTTGCCTTCACCATGTTTGTAACCACACCAGTAAATGTCTAGAAGGAGCTGAGTATCACAGTCATTTTAAAGCTGCCTAATTGGTGCTTATTATGCTTGATTGCTGCTCGGTGACATCCACAGGTGTTTTCAATACCTGATGGAAAGCACCTGTATGAACCTCTGTTCTTCAGAGTGGTAGTCTTTAAGGGGTTGAATAATTGTGGCAATGAAGAAACCACATAAGAACCATTTACTACTGTATTACATAAACAATTGATGTCATTTTAGTTGCATTTGGGTAGTTACAACGTCCTTGTAGGATTTGATTCTGAATACAATTCCAAATGTACACTATAGTCCCTAAACCCCTTTACAGCATTGGGGGTTGAATAATTTTGGCCACAACTGTAATTACTGTAAATAGGGAGACTAACAGTTTGAGCAGTTCAACACTAAGGAGTTTTAAAAGACTGTTAGGTCTTGGTACCTTGGCATTAGAGGAATGTTTGAGAGATTCTAAAATGTCAATTTCTATAATTTCTGCATTATAAGACACCAAATCTATTTCTGTAAGGAAAGGTAGAGAGAGTTTGTCTAACAATGTGTCTCCTTCTTGAGGGTCATCCAAATTGGTCATGTGTACATTTTATATTATGTCTTCTGCCAATTGTTTATTATTGTCATGTTTACTAGAAGCATAGATCAAAAATATGTGAGAGTTACTAATATTGCTATGTTATTGTCAGATTACTGAATATTCATGAACATATTGCCATTTTAACTAAGCATGACAATTAAAACCACTGACATATTTATTTATGGCATGCACTATCCATCTATGGGCAGAAACTAGCAAAAGTGTATGCCTAATGCAAATTGTGTAACTACTATGTTTCATATGTTCAGAGAATTAGTCATAAATATGGCAAATGTTAGTGACATACTAATTTTCACACCTAAAAATCACAAATAAGCTTTAACATGTTTATGTTGGTATTTCAAAGGATGATTTTATTTACCTAATAATAAATAGGAAACTATTATTACTTACTTATGATATTACCACGAACATCAGGTTCCTTTTTTTCCTTCCCTTACTGCTGCTTCAACATTTGCACTGAAGGATCATTAAGCTCTTAGTAGCAGCCAAACCCTTCACTCTATTTTCTCTTTGCTCGGAGATGGTAGCATGGTAACATGATGGTACTTATATAATTATACACTGTACACATGCACTGTTGTTAGTTGTTCTGTTACATCTTCCTGTAACACCGGGAGCTTGGAAACCCAGATACCAGCATCAATGAGACGTAATTATAGATAAAGAAATACAACGATGCAGAATACTCCAAGAATTCCAAGGCCAGAGAAAACCTCTGAATAAACAAAACAAAAGATTTCCCAGCAAAGAAAACAACTGAATTAGCCCTGTCTAGCAGTCTCCATTAAAAACAGGGTTTTGTTTGCACACATTTGCAAATATACAATATGTGTAAGCCACAGTGCCTGTGCCAAGGGACCTCTGTATATAGGTGTCCATTTATGACACAGAGAATAGCTGCGATTCAGAGGATCGCAGCTATTCTCTGGTCATTCACAGTTTATGACACTCAGGAGATCAGCGGAGAACATGTTCAGCCCTTCACTGGAGATCTGTGTTCTCCCTACAGATTCTCCAGCCCAGAGCTGGAGAATCGGAGGGACTGCAAACTTATAGTTTATAGTAAAATCAGCCATTTTCCAGCGCTTGTAGACCGTTCTCCAACGTTTGTAGACCGTTCTCCCTTTATTCGGGGAACTGCTTCATAAAAGGCATTCACAGGAGAACTGTGTTCTCCGAGAATGCCGAGAATGCCGGAGAACTGAGCAGCGATCTATTACTGCTGGTTCATAAAGGGACATCATACTGTCATAACTCTAAATCTCCAGAGTTTCAATCAAGTGCCAGTATTACTTGTGAGCTAATATGGTGAAATTAAATAGTGTTATAAACAACAATAAGACCAAAAAACAACCATTTATAGATATATGCACAAATTGGTTCGCTAGCACCCTACACCAACTCATAAATAGTGCTAATAACTCTATGTATATGAATCCATGAAATAATATATCATACACTTGTGACTATAAATCCGAGAATAATCTATATAATCCACCTAAATGTAGGTAAGTATATTAGTGACCAAAAACAATATATTTCCCCAATCCAATAAACTAAACAATGTATCCCATCAACAGGTGCCCAAAAACAATAAATAATAAATGATGAAAAGTCCTCCTTTCATAAGATAATAATAAAAAAATATATGGACTTGTTCCAACACATGGATGGCTGCAGGATGAATAATTCTCTATTATGCGCTCACCTCCTTTATAGCCTAATAAATATAGGCTAAAATAGCTGTTTGTCCTAGAAGGACAGATGCATGTACTGCTGCTCCTGAACTCCTTCTTAGATGGTTCCACACTGCAATTTGCTAATTATCAACCTGGTGTCTCTCCGCTGTGTAGTTTCCTATGGTGGTTTAAGGATGGATGGATGGATTTCTCCTTCTCACCTCCAGCGGTCTATTCTTCCTTGTATCCCCTCCAAAACTCCACATACATAGTGCCAGAAAGAAAGCAAGAAATAGTGCCTTATCCTTTAAAAAACTTTATTTATAAATCAAGTAATCCCACTCACATAAATGACAATTAAAATGCGCCTTAGTAAAAAACTTTGTGTGCTCTGCACACTTCCTCTACTCACCGTGAAAAGCTGACTTAGCGTGGTGACGTCAGAGCCCCTCCTCTATGCATTACGCCACCGGTCACGTGGCTTCATCAGGGGAAAATGATTAAAAATTAATTAGCACAAAAACTCTGCACTATTGTCTAAATCTCCAGAGCCTCCATAGTAGGAGCACATATAAAAATGGATATATATTAGGGGCAGGTGTGCCTGGAGGTATCCCACTCTTTCTTAAATGGACAAGGACGAATGTGACGCCCAGCAAGAGCAGTGTCAGTGAAGGCATCTCGTGCATCCCTGCACCCAATTTGACCAACTGGGGTGGTTGACACTTTCTTGTACAATCTATAACTGGCCTTTGCAGCAAGGTGCACTTGGAAGGGCAATGCACAGCATAAACAAACAAAAGTTTTTCCAGCACACTTACCGACCAGCCTACAAAACGACCAAATTAGCTATGTCTAACAGTTTGTGTTAAAAACAAAGGGTTTTGGGGAGGAGGAGCCTGAATATGGCAGGGAGGGAGAGCTCGATGTGAGAGCTCTTCGTTAGCCAGCTACCAATGCCTCGGGTGACCTGCTAAAAATATCCGAGAGATGCCCGCAGACAGTAAAGAGGCTTACCTGTAAGAGGGGGGTCTGGAGAGAGCTGCAGAGTGCAGGGGTCGTGGGACGAGCCGGTGGGAGAGGATGACGGAGCTCCAGGAAAAAACCGTGGCAGGACGGAGGTGAATCCCGTCCGGCGCGGTGGGCGGCTTGGAGCTGAGAGGATGCGGAGAGGACCACGTGACCGCAGGAGTACTGGGAAGGGGAGAAGCCGGCGGGCATTTTACAGGCGGAAGAGGATGCTGGCTCTCCCTTCAAGTGAACGGAGCTTGTGCTAGTTCCCCCAGCCGCACAGGACCAGGGAAAGAAAGAACATCGGCATATTAAGTAAAGGGGCTGTGGGAATCACAGACCCCGAAGGAAGAGCTTGAAGCTGGCCTGCATCAAAGAGAAGACAACAGGAGGGTGAGTGAGAGCAGAAAGGCTTACTGCACTATTTTACTATATGGAAAGAGCTGACTGTAATGTGAATTTAAAGGGGGAGATCACCCAGGGGGTCCAAAAGAAAAAGAGGACAGAAGTAATATAGCACAAGCCCATGGAGATATAGAAACTGGCAGAGGGGGACTAAAAGTGACAGGACAGTAAAAGAAGAGGAAATTCCCCCTTACCCTCCCACAGAACTTGGATAAAAGAATGAAATTGTTTAGTGGCATGAAAAATAAAGTGGCTAAAGTAAGAGGGCCCTAACAGGTACAATTAAATAATATATATACTCTCACAGGGGAATCTGACCCCAGAGAGACAACAAAGAATAAGTGAAAGGAGTGAGCTAGAAATCAGTTTAGAAGACAGTCCGAGATTATCCCTGGGAATGGCTAATAGTGGTCAACAAGTAAAAGAAAGAGTGGGGGTGGAAAAACATGATAATGACCTACAGATGCCAAATAAAAAATAAATAGCAGAAATGTTTAAAGGTCTTGAAAAATCAATAAACAAGAGATGGCAATAATGCAGAAAGACTTGGGGCAAATGCTAACAAGAATGAAAGAGACGGAATGAAAATGCCCAAAATATCTTGAAATTAGAAAAATGGACGATAGAAATGAAAAAAGAACAAAGAAAGTTGCTATATAAAATAGAGGACCAAGAAAACCGGGATAGGAGAGGTAATCTAAGGATAAGAGGAGTACCAGAGATTTCACATGGAGAAGACCTAATGGGTATAATATGTAAAATGTTGAATACTATAATGGATAGATCTGTATCAGAGACTCTTAAATTAGACAGAGTATATAGAATAGGAAGGCCCCAAGAGGAAAGGAACAAAGAAAAATCAAGAGATGTAATTGTACAATTCCATAATTATGGGGACAAGGAAGAAATATGGAAGAAGATCAAAGGAAGAACATTTATTAAATACGGAGAAATAAATATCCAGATTTTTGCTGATTTAGCAGCAGAGACATTGATTAGAAGGAGATCTTTGAAACCATTGCTGGAACAGATGAGGAAACAAAAGGTGCAATACAGATGGGGCTTCCCGGCGTGTTTAATCGGATGGAAAAATGGGTGTATAGCAAGACTGAGATTTCCTGCAGATATGAGAGACTTTTGTGAGAGACTTGGTTTGCAGAGAATGGAGATACCTGGGTGGGAGTAGGAGGAAGGAGAGATAGGGCCTATGGGGAAAGAGGATTGGCAGGTAGTTAGAAGGAGGAATACAGAGTGGGGGGGGGGGAGGAGGAGTGAGGGGAATCATTTTTTTTCCTCTCTCTCTCTCTTCTCCTCCTCTCCTCCCATCCCCTTTTTTTTCGCTTTCCCTACAGCCTGTCAGGCACCTACTGATGGTAGGTCTATGGATCCACAGACCGGGATTCCGCAGGGAGCAGAGTCTAAGCCCCAGTCTGCTTGTTCACCAGAGCCCCGATGGTGGAGATGGACTTGAAGCAGGCTGAGACCAGGTCGCGACCCCTGGGTACACCCAGCAGTAGTAGAGGGAACCTCCAGTGGCACATAGCTGGATAAGAGCCTGATGTGAAGAGGCAGAGCAGGCCTTGGCAATAATGGATGGATCCGTGCAGGATGGATGGACGGAACACACCGTGAACTAGTAGCGGAGTCAGACAGGCCGGGTCGGTAACAGTGGAGGCAGAATGGAACAGAGCAGCAGGCAGAGGATAGTCGGTTCACAGGCCAGGTTCAGCAGCAGGAGGTCAGACAATCAGGAACAGGCAGAAGAATGGTGAAAATGAGCCAGGGGTTTAGGGCAGGAGACGGACAGCAGAAGTCAGGATCAGGCTGGGTTCAGCAACAACAAGATACTCTCACAGGAACAGGATAAGCAGGGAACAAAACCATAAGGCAATTTGAGCATTGCAAGAACCGGTTTAAATAGTGCGCCCTGCGCTGTCATTGGTGCCAGGCGTGCGTCTGTGTGTGCGAGTGCGCATGCGCGGCCGTAACTGTTGCCATGCATGCCTATGTCCTAGCGCTTGTCCGCTTTGGAATTCTGCGCATTAGCAGACCCATGCGCCTCAGAGAACATCGAGATCCCTGACACAGCCCTTCCACTCGGATAGGTCACTGGAGATCAGGGGCGGACTGACCATGGGGTCAGTAGGGGACCCCATGAGATGCCCCTGGTACCTTTTTCATAGGCTTTTTTGAGTTTGGGCAAGGACACAGGGGCCCCATGATCCCCTATTGCCCGGGGGCCCCATGAGTTGTCAGTCCGCCCCTGCTGGAGATTTTTTACTGGAGATAGAGAATGGCGGGGCATGGAGAGTGATAGCTGGCTGGTGAATCGTACATACTCGGAGCACCACCTTAAAGTTAAATCTAAAGTGGGATTAAGACCACAAATGATTGGTAGGCAAAAAGGTAGCCTAAGGGATGGGGAAGGTGAAGGGAGGGGAGGGAAATGGGAAGGGAGGGATGGGAGGGGGGGAGAGTAGGGGGGGAGGGAGGAGGGAGGGATAAGGTTGACACTCAGCATAAAGAGAGGAGATATAAGATATAGGGAGAATCCTAGGGAAAGAAAAAATTAAAAAAATATATTGTAATGGAGGAGGTTAACTTTATAACTTATAATGTTAAATGGTTAAATAGCCCAGAGAAAAGATTTAGGATACTTAGAGAAATACAAAAAAGATTTGTTGAGGTAGTGTTTATTCAGGAAACACATTTAATACAAGAAACAAATGTGAAATTATATTCTAAGCATTACCCAATATGGTATTATGCAGACTCTCCAACTAAACGTGCTAAAGGTGTAGCAATTGAGTTTGAGAAAAATATAAGGTTTTGTTTGGAAGATAAAATGGAGGATCCAGAGGGGAGATTTTTATTCCTAAAGGGGAAACTGCAAGAGGTAGAATGTACATTGGCAAATATATATTGCCCTAAAAAAAAACCTGAGGTCTATCTAAAGAACATATTGAAGAAGCTATTAGATTTAAAAAAAAGGTGAATTCATTGTGGCAGGTGATTTTAACTGT
The DNA here is from genome assembly GCF_062004578.1 of Staurois parvus. Lineage (NCBI taxonomy): Eukaryota > Metazoa > Chordata > Amphibia > Anura > Ranidae > Staurois > Staurois parvus. The sequence goes on along the minus strand of NW_028318039.1, from coordinate 12,142,064 downwards.
TGCATGGAACCACAGATGGATACGACGTCACATGTGCTGAGGGAGGGAAATAAATATTTGAAAGTATTAAGGAAAACAATACAATATTGTCAATTGGTGGACAGCTGGAGAATTAAAAATCTGAAGGATAGAGACTATACATTCTGTTCTCATGTACATGAGACGTACTCAAGATTGGATTATATATTGATAGATCACAGACTTGTGGAGTCTCTGGTGAAAGCAAAGTTAGAAGTTACAACACTATCGGACCATGCACCTGTCACAATGAGGTTGATATGTTGAAGGGAACACAAAAAGATAAACACGTGGAGGTTAAATGAGACACTTCTTCAGGATCAGGAGACGGAACAGACAATTAAAAGAGAAATAGAACAATACTTTGAAAGAAATTAGACTGAAGAGGTGTCTGTAGTGACTGTGTGGGAAGCCCATAAGGCCTATATTAGAGGAATCTTAATAGCAATAGGGGAGAAAAATAAAAAGGAAAGGAAAGAGAGAATTAACACGCCTCTTAAAGAATTATTTGAATTAGAACAGATACATAAATAGAAAATAATAAAACAGATTAAGCAGAATGTAATGGAAAAACGAGAAGAACTAATTAATTTAATGGAGGAGGAAAAAGGAGAGTGTTTAATAAGATGATTAGTGAAAGATATCAGTGGGGGGATAGACCAGGAATATTTTTAATGAGCGCTCAAAGAAAAAAGAAAGGTAAGAACTACATAGAGAAAGTAAGAGATAATAAAGGAGAACTAAAACAAAAATATTGCAAAAGTGTTTAAAGATTATTATAGTAAATTATATAATATCAATCCCTAACGGTCCATGAGAGAAGAGGAAGAAAGAAGGAAAAAAAGACAGACATACTTAAAAGAAGTGGGTTTAACGAAATTGAGAGAAGATCAGTTAATATCCCTTGAGAGATCAATATCAGAAGAAGAAATTCAGAGTGCATTGAAAAGTACTACGGCAGGGAAAAGTCTGGGACTGGATGGGTACACTGTGAGATACTATAAGAAATTTAGAGATCAATTGATACCTAAGCTGAGTGTATATATGAATGCATTGGGAGGGGGGATGGAAATAAGAGAGGAATCCCTGCATGCTCATATTACAATAATACCAAAAGAAGGGAAAGACAGTGTTCTAGCTATAGACCAATATCCTTACTAAATATAGATACTAAACTATATGCAAAAATTTTAGCAAATAGAATAAAGGATTTAATGCCAGAGGGGATACATATGGATCAAGTGGGGTTTGTCCCTGGGAGAGAGGGTAGGGATAATGGACTAAGATCGTTATTGCTTATACAAAAATATAAAAGAGAAAAATTCCCTGTTTTGTTATTGTCGGTAGACGCTGAGAAAGATTTTGACAGATTAGACTGGGGGTATGTGTTGGATACACTGAAAGCTCTGGGGATGGGCCCTAGAATGAGAATATGGATAGGGAAATTGTATAGTCAACCAACTGCTGCAATAAAGGTTAATGGGGAAATATCAGAGAGCTTTAAGATGTATAATGGGACCCGACAGGGATGCCCATTGTCACCCTTGTTGTTTGTCCTGTCCTTAGAATCCCTCTTAGCAGAAATACGGAATAATATAGATATTAAGGGAATTTGGATAGGAGAGACAGAGAATAAAGTAGCGGCTTATGCTGATGATTTGCTGTTCTATGTAGGTAACCCAAGGATAACTTTACCTAATTTAATGAAAACTTTGAAGGAATATGGGGAGCTTTCTAACCTAAAAATGAACCCAACTAAAACAGAGTTCTTTAATATAAATCATCCAAGAGGAGAGAAAAAGTCTTTACAAAAAGAATTTTCTTTCTCGTGGAACCCACGAGAAAGAAAATTCTTTTTGTAAAGGCTTTTTCTCTCCTCTTGGAAGAGAGTGTTTAGCGAGGTGGTACATGACACCAAATAAAGTACACAAACAAAACAGGGATAATTCACCTTTGTGTTGGCGGGATGTGGGGAACAGGGCACGGTGGTTCATATTTGGTGGAAGTGTTATAAAATTCAGGAATATTGGGAGGAAATAATCCACCAAATACAGAAAATAACTGGGATAAAAATACCAAAGGATCCAAGGATATGTCTTTTACATGGAACAGAGTTTACAGTTGAAAAATACAAAAATGCTGGGTTTTTGCATTATATTAACTCAGCAAAGAGTTTGATTCCTAAATTCTGGAGGGAACAAGAAACACCAAAGACAATGGATTGGATAAGAAAGGTAGGTCAGATATAAAAAATTGAGGAACTATACCATATAGATGAGGATAAAATAGAGTGCTTTTGCGAGAAATGGAAAGAATGGGAGGAGTTTAGGAAGGTTAAGCTAATTGAAAGTATTTAGAAATAGATGAAAACCCTGGGACCCCCAAAGATAGGGGAAGAAGGCTGAGTAGAGGGAGGGTGGGGGGGAAGGGGAGGGAAGGAGTGGTAGCAATTGGGTTAGGGTGGGGGGAAGGGAAAGTTTTATATTTTTGATGATAATAGATTAATAAGAGATTTTGATTTTTATGGATGGAACAGATGAAATGTAAAACCTAATAAAATATTAATTAAAAAAAACAAAGGGTTTTGTTTGCACACATTAGCAAAAATATGCGTAAGCCACAGTGGCTTATAACTGTCCTTGGCAGCAAGGTGCACCTTCCGTAATATTTGTGCAAGTAGGAGACAAGGTCAGGCTCAGAGGATTTGTTTTTTTTTTCAACACATCAGTGGCTCCTCATTCAAGATGCATGCACCATATTATCACCATGTGAAGAGGCAACAAGAACAGTGAGCCAGGAAGATGCAGGCATCATCAACATTCTGGTATTCCTATTGAAGCACACACTGTATGGTGTAATAGACTGTGAACTGGAAACCCAGTGGCAGGAAGAAGAGGAAGCCTTACTTGTGTCACAGGGCCCACTTTTTCATGGATCTGTCCCTGTGAATTTGCATCAAGCCCTGGAAGAGCAGGAGGAGGAGGAGGATTGTGGTACTGATGTTGAGAAGAAGGCAGACATAGGGAAGGCTTCCAAGGGTATATTTTCAACTGTCCCAAAACCATGAAGATGTATGTGGGGAGATAGCTAAGGACCACAATGTCCTGTGACTCTGAGGACTCAGGTTCCTTTGTGGCAAATGGGCTCCATCATGTTCCAGTGTTTGAAAAAGGACCTCAGGATGCAGGCCATTAAGGAAATAGATCATTACTGGTTGGCCACCCTTTTGAATCCACATTATAAAGGGAAAATGCTAGAGCTCATTCTACCACCATTAAAGGGAGGAAAAATAATTAAACACCTGAAGGAAATTCCATAAAATCCTTTCCAGAGATGTCACTAACCCCTTTGCCATATAACTCAGCTTGGATCCTTCTGTTTGTGAAAGGAGAAGCAATAATGGCTTCCTAAGGGGCTTTAAAGTCCTTTAGTACCCAGCTACCAGGGCTGTTGCCCTGCCAGCAATAATAAGTAGCAACTGAACCATATGGTTATTGAGCATATAGGGTTGAGGCCAGTATACTATCAGGTTGTGCATTTAGAGCAGCGAGGGGTTTTGTAACATGAAAATAGTTATTGTATCCCCATACACAATTGACCGGATACCCTTAGTCAAAATGAATCAGTCCTGAAAAAAGTACCAAACCTCTGATACTGATGCTAAAAATTACATTTTAGTGATTCTTACGTTATTATATAGTAAAGCATAAGCATCTCCTTCCAACACTTCAGACCTGTAACAAGTACCATCTCCTGCCACCATGACTAGATCACTCTACCATTAACAACTTCTTCTTCTACTGCTGGTCTGGCAAAATAACCATCTTCTGCCATAAAGTAGGCCTGCCAGCATTACCATCTCATCCTGGCTCTACACAGCTGTAGTCTATTGCTCCCACATGTTTGAGGCTCCATATCAATGTTTTTGCCAGCTTTTTCCCAGTTGTAAAATCTTGATCCATTTTTACAGTTTCAATCTTGCCTTCTTAATCTATATTTATGCTGGATTATGGTGCTTCACTACAAAAATTATCCAGCGCCAAAGGTTTTTACAGTTTTTTCTCATTTGTAAAAAGTGTTCAATTCTTCCTGCACGGTCAATCTTGCATTGCTCATTAATGTTTATGTTGCATTATGGTGCTTTGCCACTAAAACAAGTTTCTGCATGCTGAACCTCAATGAGAGCCTTTTTCTGTCAAGTTTTTCTGTCTTCAATCTTTACTTTTCAGATACAGTAGATGCCATCTGCGTTCTCCCTCTGAAACGGAAGGTTCTTGAAAAAGCTGATTATACTATGCAGCAAATCTGTACAATGTTTCTGTTTTCAGTCTCCAAAAATGAATACTGTTTTTTTTTTATTTCCAGATGAAATCTGCCTGCTCTTACCCCCTGAAATTGCATTCCAAAAAAAAAAGTAGCACATATGTACTGCAAAATTTTCCAAATTTTCAGTCTTCAGGCTCAAAAATAATAGACAAATAATACACAAATCTTGTATTGCCAGATTAAATTTGCCTGCCTCCTGTTAGGATAATTGTTATACTTCTGTAATGCTTCCTAATGGCTATATAAAAGCACATATTTGGGATCACTTACTCTGACCACTACCACAGTACTTTTGAAGTTAAGATTGTTTGTTTGCACTATTTATTTTCATTTCTAGAAATTACCAAGCAACCTAATGAAAATATATTTACAGGAAAGTGTTAACTCCAGCTATATTTTAATGAGATCAATAGATCTGAAAATAATCACACATTAAATACATCCATTGGCAAAGAAAAATTGGCTGTGGTGTTGGCATTTCCTAAATTGCTATATCCCTCAGGAAATCTGTTTACTGTGTATGCTCATTATGGAATTTAAATGACACATCTAAGCTTACATACATATTTAATGTTTTTGAATGCCTAACCTTTATTAGACATTCCAAATTTTACTCAAATGATTTTCTAATGTTTCCCTAGATTCGAGTATTTTAACAAGTACATCTTTTGAACTTTTAAGCTTGTCATATGATCAAATGTTCTCAATTTTATTCCATTATAAACCCAATGCTTTCACAGATTTACTGTTGAACTAACAATCTTTTATGTGATTTTAATTACCCCACCCCAAGTGTATAGCTCCTAACTTGGTACAATAAATATTTCACTATGCAGCATACACCTAATCTAATGCTGTAATGAAGTCATGCCGCCGCGTCCTCACGGAGGTCCAGCACCATTTTTGTGAGTGTTGCTGCCAGCTTTTTTTCTCTGTTACCCGCGTGGATGTCTTTTTACTATATGTAATAAATAATTACTGAGCATAAAAGACAAAGTGAGCGCTACAGGCAAGCTGCTGTGACACCAAAAAGGTACCAAAAAACCTTCTAAAATCGATATTGCATAGAGTAGATGCAGCGCTAAGATCAAAATAAATCAATATAAAGTGCAATATATCCAACAGACTGCAAAGTCAATTATATACCTTTAGAATGTAAGCTCCACGAGCAGGGCCCTCCTATTCCTTCTGTACTGAAATGTATTTTAATTGTACTGTCTCCCTTATATTGTAAAGCACTGCGCAAACTGTTGGAGCTATATACAGTGGGGCAAAAAAGTATTTAGTCAGCCACCAATTGTGCAAGTTCTCCCACTTAAAAAGATGAGAGAGGCCTGTAATTGGCATCATAGGTAGAACTCAACTATGAGAGACAAAATGAGAAAAAAAGTCCAGACAATCACATTGGCTGATTTGGAAAGAATTTATTTGCAAGTTATGGTGGAAAATAAGTATTTGGTCACCTACAAACAAGCAAGATTTCTGGCTCTCACAGACCTGTACCTTCTTCTTTAAGAGGCTCCTCTGTCCTGCACTCATTACCTGTATCAATGGCACCTGTTTAAACTTGTTATCAGTATAAAAGACACCTGCCCACAACCTCAAACAGTCACACTCCAAACTCCACTATGGTGAAGACCAAAGAGCTGTCGAAGGACACCAGAAACAAAATTGTTGGTGTCGATTATCTTTGTGGGACTACAAGTATACCAGCCCAGTTTTAGGAAAAGGTGGGGGCTGAAACTGCTAAAAAAGAGCAGAACAAAGACAGAGAAGCATACTTTGCTAGAAGCCTTGATGCGATACACCTCACACACACACACACACACATATACATATATACAATCTTATTATCAAGAACTTAGCTATATTTTTTGGACATTATTTAAACATTCTGTATTCCAATATTTTATTTCTACTTTTATGCAACATTATTATTAAATCATCTTTTTGAGTTTATGCAAGAAGTGGAAGGACTTTCTATCTGAACATTTCTCATCAATACAAGTTAATAAAATATCGTGACAATACAATATTTTACAAGAGGGCAGCAGATCACTTTAACTGTCTTGCTGCACTGGAATAGCAAGTAGCGTTGTCAACTCTCTCTTAGTTCTCTCTTGCTGAGCTACAGAATGCCACACTTTATGTTATAGAGATGAGGAAAGGGGGTGTTATTTAGTTCAGCAGAGGAATATGTGTTGTAAATACACTGAGTCAGAGAAGCATACTTTAATGAAAGTAGTATTTTTTATCCAGTATTTACAGTATTTGGACATCAAACTCTAATATAATAAGCTACTGTCAGTAGAACCTAGTTACAACCCCTAGCAAAAAGTATGAAAACATCACTCTTGGAAAATGTTCATTCAATTGATCAATTGTTTAGAAAAAAAAACCTTTACCTAGCATGCAACCTGATATCATCAATGATTGTGGAAATTTGCATGTTTTCTTCAGGCATTCGTCTTTATACATTTCATTGCAAGAGCATCATACAAAAGTTCAAGCATCATCACCCTGCCCAATGCAGATTGGTGATTCATCACTGAATTGAATATCAATTTCATCCAGTCATCCACAGTCCATGATTGCTTTTCTTTAGCCCTCTGTAACCTTGTTTTTTTCGGTTTAGATGTTAATTATAGTTTTCGTTTGGCTTTTCTGTATGTAAATCCCATTTCCTTTAGGCGTTGTCTTACAGTTCGGTCAGACATTGACTCCAGTTTCCTCATTTGTTTTGTTGTGTATTTTATGTTTTCGAGGCATATTGCTTTAAGTTTTCTATCTTGATGCTTTTATGTCTTCCTTGGTCTACCAGTACGCTTCCCTTTTACAACCTTCCCATTTGATTTGTACTTGGTCCAGATTTTAGACACAGCTGACTGGGAACAACCGACATCTTTTGCAACATTCAGTGATGATTACATTGAAGAAGTTTTATAATCCTCTCCTTTGTTTCTACTGACATCTCTCATGTTGGAGCCATGATTCATGTCAATCAGCTTGGTGTAACAGCTCACCAAGGTGTGCAAGCACTCTTTCTAACTGCAGACTAATTAGCAGATGTAATCTGATGCAGATGTTTGTTTTAGAACTGCAAAGTAAATGGTGATTCCATAATATTTTCCTCAGAATTGAGTGATTACATATTTTTTTCTCCTTGCTGACATGCAAAAACATTTGCAATTGACTACAGTTTTCTTTCTTTTTACATTTTTTAAGTGTTTCTCAAAGGCAGAAGATTGGAATGCTAAATGAAAATAGTTTTGAAGCATGTCTGTGATTTTTTCTTCTACACAATTAACAATTGAATGAACATTTTCCAAGAGTGGTGATTCCATACTTTTTGCCAGGGGTTGTAGAAGATGTTAGGTAATCAGAATGTAGCCAAAAACAGTAAAAATAAAATTCTTTCAACACCCTGATTGACATGACACACAGAAGGGTCAATCAAACATCCATTGTTGGTTTTAATTGCTTGCCAACTGGTCCATGCAGAAATACTGCAGGCTAGTGGCTCTCATGTGCCAGATCATGTTCATGTACGCAGGGCCATAGATACGGGGGCACCACCAGTCCTCCTGTACGGGGCCCAGGCCAGCAGGAGGTCCCAGGCAGCTCGGTGAATTAGAGGTGGGCAGGGAGGGTTTTTTGACATGGTGAGAGGGTGGGAGAATTACTGGAACTGATTCTCTGTACAGCTCTCTCTGCAGCAGCAGAAAGCTGGCTTCTTCTCTCCCTCCCATTGGCTTTGAGCAGCTGCAGAGAGAGACATACAGGGGATCATTTCCAGTTATTCCCCCCTCCGCTGCACCCATCACCCTCCTCATGCACCACATGTTTCCCTGTGTGCCCCCACCCTCACCATGCTCCATTCCTTCCCACCGGCAGCTCATAATAGGTTCCTTCAGCATGGAGAGTGAGGGAAGAATCTGGTAAATATGTCACATTTACCAGCCCCTTCCTTTCCTGAATGAACACAATGAGTAATCAGTAACGATTACTCACTTTGTTCATTCATAACTGAAGCATAGCAAACTTTCTTTTTGGGGGGAGGGGCCCTGTCAGGTTGGCTGTATGGGGCCCCATGGTTTATAACAGCAGCCCTGCATGTATGTGATCTAGGACTTCTGGGTGGGGGCATGCTCTGCCCTGGTTGTTACCAACAGAGGGCTCTCTACAGCTAGCAGCAATGTGCTGTTTTTTTTTCTCCCTGTATAAACTGGCACATTGCTAAATTAAAACAGGCCACAGTACACACAGAAAACATTGTTAGTCACACAGTTAACCCTTTTATTGCCCATAAATGTTAACCTGTTCCCAGCCAGTGTCATTAGTACAGTGACAGTGTATATTATTTGCACTGATCACTGTATTAGTGTCATTCGAGATATCAGTGGCAGTTAGTCAGTTCCCACAAAGTGTCAGTAGGTGTCAGATTGCCTTCTGGACTATCAGCGTCCCACTATAAGACACTGACCATCACCTCACATTTTGGCCTAAATTTATGAAGAAATTGTATTTCAAATTTTTTTTATTGGATATGTTTTAGAACAGTAAGTAAAAAAAATTGTTTTAAAAAATAAAATGTTGGTCGTTTTTCATTTATGTAATAAAAAATAAAAAACACAGGGGTGATCAAATACCACCAAAAGAAATCTCTATTTGTGTGAAAAAAATCTTGGGGAAAAAAATGCCACATTTTTAGAATCTACCCTGTCCAGCATACATGTGAAACGAATGATACAAAACAAATTCAGAAATCGAATTCTGAATCAGTTCAACATAACAAATATGATGAAATTAAATTCTTCAATCAATTAATACATCTGGAATGAAATGAAAATGTCTGGAGTGCACATGTCTAGTTGCTATGATGTTGTTGGCACAACATTCGAAGGAGCAGCAGATTTCTGAATAGTGTCTATGACACAAATTCTGCTGACTTTGCTTTGAACAAGATTTTCGATCCTCCTGCTACTTATTATCCCAGTTACATTATAAAAATAGCCAATTTCACAACGGAGCTACTTTAGGTTAAGTAGAGCCTGTGCAACTCCAGTAATTTGAAACTCCTGCTGTTTGAGCTCTGATGGTTTTAATGCCACACATACTACAAGCCACTTGAAAAAAGCAAGCTACTTGTAACGAGCAAGGTCAGAAATTAGCGAATTTGTGCTTTAACTTATAGCAAGTGAAACCATCCATTATTAATTAGTTATGTAGAGCAGAGAGACAGAAAAAATTTGGTTTCAAATGAGCAAGAGTGAGAGAGATAGAGCATACAGAAAAGGAAGCTAGAAAAAAAATCTGAAAAATAGAAATTATGTAAAGTGTTCTTAGCTCATTCAAACATTAAAAATTGTCAACCACAACCAACAAAGCAAGCTATGTGAAAGAACATTTCATATGATGTATTTATATTTTCATTACACGTTTTGTTAGTGAGTTGAATCATGGAGAGTGGCTGGAAACAATATTCCATCTCTCATTTAAACTTTATTTGTTGTTGTTTCTCTTGGTAGTGCAAGCATAGGCAGTGGAGAGAAGCCTCATTCTAAGAAACACGACTCATATCTGTCTGTTCCAACATAGAGATCTTTGATCACTTGCACAAGTTCTTCAGGGGAAATAGCTGCATTTAGCATAAGTAGGTAAATTAAGGGTCTCAAATGTATCAAATTTCTCTTGCTGAAAATGAAAATGATTTTCTGGAGTCAGGCAAGTATATAACTTATGATCAATTTTCCCAAAGACCTTGGCCTTAGTACAGGGGCAATACGTCTGGGTGCCATCAGCTTGCATGAGCAAATCAGGGAAGGAATGGAATGGAAGGGTCGGGGTCTGAGTTTGTTTACTAGCATTCTATGGGGTTTATTAGAGAATTCATAACATTTTTGTTTAGCCCATAACAAGGATTTTGGAATTTTACTCATTGCCAGGGATTTAAGCTGGTTACGGGGGAGATAACTTTATGGAGGCGGGCCACCATGGGGGAGCACAAAAGAAGTTTATCTAAAACAAATAAATTACTGATTAGAGAGGCTATTATTTTCTTTCTTCAAACGGGAGCCATCAAAAATGCATTTTTGCACCTCCCACAAGGTGGACATTTCCTGCTTTCTACATTAAGCTCAGATAACTCCATCAATTACTTGATTACCTTTTCTCTAGTAACTGATGATTGAAAGAGAAAGTCATTAAGGTGCCAATGACAAGTTTTAGAAGCTGTAGTGGACAGGGTAATATCTAAAGTAATGGGGGAGTGGTCAGACCAAGAAATGGAGACAATTTTAGAGAGTATGGTGTACTCCAGTAAGGGAGCAGAAATAAAAAAATTATCCATCCTTTAGAACATTTTACGGGGGGCAGAATAACATGTAAACTGCCTGTGGGTAGGGTTTTTAATTCTCCAGGAGTCAAATAAGTTCTGAGCTCTAATACATTTATGAAAGGAAGTGGTCTGAGAGAGCAAAGGATCTGCAACTTTTCATCCAGCATCTCAAGGGTTGACTCTGACTGGGTGGCAGGCAAGGATTCAGCCTCCAAAGCATGCATGGTGGTCCTTGTGCCCAGGAGAGGGTCCGCAGATTAAAATATGGGTCCAGCTGTGTAATCCGGGAATTGTAGCCTAGACAGAAAGTGGTCCATGTCCGTCTGGGTCCGCAGCTCCTGTGACAGTGGGGAAGAGCTTTTCTGCTTATCAAATTTGACCATGGGATGCTCATGGATGGTGTGCAGGTAAGATGCTTATCCCCATTTCTTTGTAGATGGTGAGAAGCTGAGTGCGGTCAAAAAGAGCAGACAGGACTGGAGCTCAGGAACTGAGCATCAACCATAGCTGAGACCCGAGCATGCACCCAGCACATTTTTTTTTTATATACTGTTTGGTGGGATACTGCCTTGTAATAAGCCTTAAAGTGAAATATATTATATAAAAATACACAATTGTGTAAAAAAGACACAATTCCTTTAAATAACATAGTTGTGGGATCTATTAAACAAGCCTGTGAAGTGTATTAAAAGTGGAATTTAGAAAACAAAATACAATTTGCTTTTAACTGACATTTCCTGATTAGGTAGTTGTGAATGCTACACTTGATTTCTATGACTAGTCTGCAAGCAGCCTTAACAGATCTAAAATCTATAAGAAATGTACTCTTCAAAAAAATAAAGCTTATACTATACCCTCAACTTTGTACAAACTGTCCAGAAGTAAAACAAAAAAGTGATAATATACAGTATTTAGTGAGCTTCCTATTTTTCACACTAACACACTGCATTTTTTTAAGGCTCTATTTCCTTTATATTCATGGGAGATCCTGCCAGTAATATACCTCCTGTCCTGGGGTGCTCACTGACGATACTGTATCTATGAAAGATCAGCATTGTGACCTTAGTACAGGATCAATAGTAGTGCTACCCTCTCCTTGGCTCCTTAACATGTAGGTATGATTTCTGTTCTTAACAGCGGTAACCTTCACAGGAAGATAAGACCACTTTACATAACTTTGCAGAGTACAAAGGATATAATATAGCACTTGATTTCTATCATGAAGAAAAGTTATTCTTTTGTAATTATTGAATAACATACATCTATATATTTATAGGTTGAATAAAATGTTTTCAAAGCTATATTTCACAGACTAAAAGAAAGCAAATAAGAGACGTTCATTGTTTGGGTTTCCATGTATAACCATTACATCAGTGGGATTGATTTCCTAAAGGAGTAGGAAATGTTCACCATGACTACAGTGAAGATACCCCACTTGTATAAGGAAAATTAAGATTTTGTTATGCACATAGGATAGTATGACTAAAATTAACACTGCTTTAGTTTATTTATAAAGTTAAGTGTACAATATTACTTTAATAAATTAACCCTAGACTAGGTTTGATATATCTAACCCCTTCAACTCACACACCTATGCACCAGCACATTATTTACTTCTCTGATGTGAGCCTCTATATTGTGCAATAACTTTTTAATTACTTAAGACAGCAAAGTGGTATTTAGCTAGGGACACTTATGTTTTTGTATGTTTTTGTCTTGCAAAACATATTGTATGGAATCCATAGACAAAAGTATAACAAAACTATAAAAAGTCAGGGGTATATGAGGAAGCCATGTGACCCTGTGGCGTAACATGTAGGGGAGGGGCTGATGGCTTCACAATGCTCACTACACGGATTGATTTGGTATCTCAGCAGATGAGTGGAGGATGGTACATGTACACTTATGCTGATTACACTGCATTTACATGTGTATTATATCTGGTGCGATGAGCACCTACAAAATGTGAGTGGCCACTATTAAAGCTTTTAATAAAATTAAGTTGTTTTAAGGGTAAAGCACTATTGTGTTCCCTATCTTTTATATCATATATGTGGAGTGGAGGAGGAGATATTTTAGGAAGTGGTGATTTCTGGAGGAAGATCCTGCAGTGTGGAGACATGCACCTTTATATGTTGTGATAGGATGAACGGCGAGGTGATAGAGGGACGCTATGTGTCACCTCGCATATGCTCATACCTGACTGTTTAGGTGGAGTCCACTCCGGGTTTTCGGGGCCACAGTTAAGCAGGTGGTTCCGGACCAGAGTTTGGACTCCACTGATCTCCACCAACAGGTGATATAAAAAGGGCAGGGCTGGAGCAAGGAGTTGCTCGTGGCCTGGGACTCAGAGAGGTATTCTGAGAGAGCTGTGTCTATGGACTATACCTGCAAGAAAAGGTTTGCTGTTATTTTGTTTTGGTGACAGGGAGAAGCCCTTCACCTCTGAGAGAGGAATCATCTGCTGTTTAGTTAGTGCCTGGATGGCAAGGGTTTATTTTGATGTTTTGTTTATTTTGATATTTTCTTGCAAACCTTTTTAATAAAAACTGACATCTAGTCAGATTTTGACGAAAGCCTGCTGTGCGGTCTACCTTTGTCCCAGGGAAGGAGATCCCCCACCTGAGCTAACCCCACAATGTCTAATTCTTTCGACGCATGCATTTTTTGATCTGATGTGAGGTCAGAAACTCCAGCTGAGGGCACATATGGTGGTTGTTTGATGGAGGAATTAATTTATATGACAGAAGGTTTATCCAAGTTGGAGAGATTGCTGATTTAAGTGGAAGAAATTTCGAGAGACTTTGCATTGACACATGTTCACTTTAATGCCTGTTCACAATAGTTGATATATGCTTATTATATTTTTAGAATTGGTTTATGTGAATAAAGAAGCGCTGCACTGCATATTTACATTCTATTTTTATGCACGTTATGAGTATGCAAGTAGTGTAAGCAGTTTTCACCAGTTTAGAGGGGATTAACCACAGGGCACTTATACCCCCTTCCTGCTCAGGCCAATTTCCATCTTTCAGCGCTGCCACACTTTGAATGACAATTGTGCGGTCATGCAACACTGTACCCATATGAAATTTTTATAATTTTTTTTGACAGATAGAGCTTTATTTTGGTGGTATTTAATCACCTCTGGGTTTTTTATTTTTTCTTAAACAAACCAAAAACCACTGAAAAGTTTGAAAAAAAATTTTTTTTCTTAGTTTATGTTATAAAATTTTGTAAATAAGTGATTTTTCTCTTTCACTGATGTGCGCTAATGAGGCTGCACTGGTGGGCACTGATAGGCTGCACTGATGCACACTGATAGGTGGCACTGATGGGCACTGATGAGGAGGCACTGGTAGGTGGCACTGATGGGCATTGACAGGCATCACTGATGGGCACTGAAAGGCAGCACTCATATATGGCACTGATAGGCAGCACTGATAGGCAGCACTGACTGGCACTGATAGGTGGCACTGACTGGCACTGTTAGGTGACACTGACTGGCACTGTTAGGCAGCACTGATAGGCAGCACTGGTGGGCACTGATAGGCAGCACTGATGTACACTGATAGGTGGCACGGACTGGCACTGAAAGGCGGCACTGACTGGCACTGATAGGTGGCACTGATTGGCAGCACTGATAGGTGGCACTGACTGGCATTGATAGGTGGCACTGACTGACACCGATGGGTGACACTGAATGGCAGCTCAGATCGGCACTGATATGTGGTATTGATGTGGCACTGATGGGCACTGAAATGTGGCACTGATGTGGCACTGATGGGCACTGGCAGGTGGCATGGATGAGCACTGAGAGCTGGCACTGAGAGGTGGTGCTGCTGGGGCTACACAGATCATCAGGGCACACTGATCATCACATGTACATGTCCCCTCCGAGGAATGCCGATTATCGGCTCTCCTCTGCTCACGAGCTGTCAGCGTGACAGCTCATGGGGAGAGAAATGCCAATAACCAGCATTTCCCTGTTTACATGTGATCAGCTGTGATTGGACACAGCTGATCACATGACCGAGCCGACATCTTCAGCTCTTTCCATGGATCGGTGATCCTCTGTGTCCGAGGGACACAGCGCACTGCCGATCGCCCCGCTGAGCGCTCCGGTAGCCGAGCATGCGTGGTTACAACGGGAGGACATCATATGACATCCTCCCAGAATGAGAGAACTGCCTTGCGCCTGTCATATTACTATATGGCAGGTGGGAGGCGGTTAAGTATACACGGTATTGCTCGTGAGAAACAGAATATTTTTTCTTCTGCCCTGCTGTCACACTTTTTATCTTCTATCCTGGCTCTAAAAATTAAAGCTGGGCGTCACAGTGTAAATACTACAGCTCTAGAAACTGCTGCTTTCAAACAAGTACTGTCTGACAGTGTTTATTAACATTGACTGTGAGTCACAGTTGATTCAAGCACCAAAAATAAGTCTTTGGGGCTCTCAAGGGGATGGGAGGGGGGAGAGGGAGGGGTTGGGAAGGAGTAGGTAGGAGGGAGGGGAAGAAAAGAAGGGAAAAAAGGGAAGGTCTTCTTGTTCTAAAATTTTGATTACCTCTACCCCTACAAAGGATACATAAAGGAAAACAGTTAAATGGGAGGAAGGAATATGATTAACTTTATGATATATAACGTTAAAGGACTGGTTAAATATTCCAACAAATAGATATAAGGTTTAAAGGGAAATATACCAACGATCTATTGAAGTGGTGTTTCTTCAAGAGACACATATATCCCATGATTCAAATATTAAGCTATATTCTAGATTTTTACTATCCTGGTATTATGTGAACGCTCCAATAAGACAGGCAAAGGGTCTAGCGATAGGGTTTGGAAAAAACATAAACTTTACTTTGGATGAAAAGCTGGTAGATCCAGCAGGCCAATATTTATTTTTAAGCGGAAGCTTGCAGGCAAGAAAGTGTGCATTAGCAAATATTTATTGTCCTAATAAATACCTGACGAGATATTTGGAGGGTTGAACACCCAAAGGGAAAAGACTATACCTTCTTCTCTGCGGCGCATAGGATGTATTCAAGACTGGACTATATGTTGATTAAATATAGACTCTTGGGGGTTCATTTACTAAAGCTGGAGAGTGCAAAATCAGGCTCACTTCTGCATAGAAGCCAATCAGCTTCCAGGTTTTATTTTTAAAGCTTCATTAAACAAGCTGAGGTTAGAAGCTGATTGGTTTCTATGCAGAAGTGAGCCTGATTTTGCACTCTCCAGCTTTAGTAAATAAACCCCTTGGAGTCTTTGGTGAAAATTAACATAGAAGTAATATCTATATCGAACCATGCCCCTGTCACAATGAGACTACAGTTTGGAAGGGAACAGAACAAAATAAATATGTGGTGATTAAACAAGACCATTTTACAACACCCGGAAGTGGAAACAAGAGTAAAGCAGGAAATAGATAAATATTTTAAGTTAAATGAATCCAAGGAGGTTTCTATCACCACAGTATGGGAAGCACATAAAGCTTATATTAGGAGTATATTGATTGCAGTAGGGGCAGAGATAAAGAAAAAATGGGGAAACAGAATTGGGATATTAGTGGAAGAACTACATCAGTTGGAACAATTACACGAAAAGAAAATAAACATAGAGTTACAACAAGAGATAATATTAAAAAGAGAGGAGTTAACATATTTTATGGAACAAGAAACAAGGAAGATATTTAATGGGGTTTTGAAGGAAAGATATCGGTAGGGGAATGAACCAGGGAAATACCTAATGAAGAAGTTGAAAGAAAAGAAATCAAGGAACTTTAGAGATAAAATAAAAAATGAAAAAGGTGAAATGGTTTATTCAACCAATGACATTGCTAACACATTCCAGAGATACTATAGCTGTCTATATGGAGCAGAAGGTAAGAACCAGAAGGAATCAGAAGATGAAGAGGAGGCAGACTTATCTGAATGAGGCCGCTTTACCTAGATTGGACAAAGCCAGATTAACAGCTCTAAACAGCTTAATATCAATAGAAGAAGTCAACTTAGCATTAAAGAGTACAGCTGTAGGAAAGAGTCCTGGACCTGATGGATTTACCATGGGATAATATAAGAAGTTTAAAGAACATCTAGTCCTCAATCTGTTTATTTGTATGAACGCACTGGGAGAGGAGACAAAGATGAGGGAGGAATCATTACAGGCATATATCACAGTAATACCCAAGGAGGGGAAAGATTGGTCTCAATGTACCAGCTACAGACCTATATCTTTGTTGAATACTGATACAAAACGGTATGCAAAGGTATTAGCTACAAGGAAGAAAGAGTTAATGTCTGACTGGATACACTTGGACCAAGTGGGATTTATCCTGGGCAGAGAGGGAATGGATAATGGCTTAAGAACATTGCTTATCCTGCAAAAGAATGAAGAAGGAGAGGTACCGGGAATTATTCTGTCAGTTGACACTGAAAAGGCCTTTGACAGAGTAGAGTGGGGATTTATGATTGACACGTTGAGAACATTAGGAATTGGGCCTAAAATGATGCAGTGGATAAAAGAGTTAAATAGGCTTCATTCAGCTGCAGTGAAGGTAAATGGTTCACTATCAAAATTTTTTAGGATGTATAATTGAACCAGACAGGGATGTCCTTTTTCTTCATTGCTGTTTGGCATCTCCTTAGAACCGCTATTAGCAAATGTAAGAAATAGTGTAGATGTCAAGGGAATGTGGATAGGGGACACTGAATATAAAGTGGCAGCATATGCAGACGATATGCTGTTTTATATCGCAAACCTCACATTAACAATACTGAACTTAATGAGAAAATTGAAAGAATATGAGAGTTATTCAATTTGAAAATTAATCCCTCAAAAAGTGAGATTTTAAGTATAAATGTTTCAAAGGCTGAGAAACAAATTTCACAAAAAGAATTCCCCTTTGCATGGAGAGAAAAAGAACTAAAGTACTTGGGAATAACATTAACATTGCCTATAAAAAAAATCTATATCAGGCAAATTATATCCCATTACTAAATGAAATAAAGGATTAATTGAGGAAAGTTTACATGGGAAAGCTGTCTTGGATAAGTCCAGTACTTGTATTGGGGTTTTTTTTAGGTTTCTCAAAAAATGACACTTAGATTTGTGTGGACCAACAAAAACAAAGAGTCAAATATGAAGTTTTGTGCAGTAACGAAAAAAAAGAGGGATTAAATATGCCAGATTTTAGGAGGTATTACGGTACTACTAGCACGAATTGTAGATTGGATATATAACGGGAGAAGTTGGGTAAAAATGGAAAGTTCACTTAGTAAGGCACCACTAAATAAGTTTATCTGGATACCACAGGAATTTTGCACTTGTAATGAGGATATAAGCACTTTGACACGGAATGTATTTAGGATTTGGGATGAAATGCACAAGCAGAAGGGTTGGCTTGTTGAAAAGATATTGTGGATAAAGGGGTTTTATGTTCTTTACATGATTTGGAGAAGAAGGAAATATTTTCTACACTGGATGAGTGACAGTATGGTCAAATAAGACATTTTGTTGCAAAGCTCCCACAACCACTAAGGATCGAGGAAGACATGTATCCTTTAGAGCAACTGCTGAGTACAAACAGAACACAGAAACACATTACCTCTAGGATTTATAGAATCCTCACAGAAATAGAGGGACCAGTATCCCAAAGATTTTTGGAGAAGTCGGAAATGGAGCTTGGAACAAAATTTAATGAGAAAAAAAAAATAAAATGTTTAGTTTAATACATGGGGTGGTGAATATGAACATAGTTGAAATTAATTATCAATGTCTAGTAAAATAGTATATTACACCCAATGTGATGCATAAACTAAGGCCAGAGGTCTCATCCCAGTGTTGGAGGGGATGCGGGAGTAAGGGCACAATACAACATATCTGGTGGGACTGTGCCAAAATACAGGAGTTTTGGAGGGAGATAAGGCAATATATACAAGAGATCCAGAAGATTAGTGTACCAATAGACCCGCGGGTTTGCCTATTTTATACATCAGAGCTTTCTGTGAAGCATTATAAAAATATGATATTATTCCATCTTTTAAATGCAGCCAAAAGCCGTATTCCTAAATATTAGCAAACACCAGAGTCCCCAAAAATAAAAGATTAGATGGTTAGAGTTGAGTATATACATAGAATGGAAGAATTATATCAAATACAGTAGATGAGGATAAAATGGAAAAAATTAAGAATGCCTGGGAAGGATGGTAAAACTTTAACAAATCAAAAAGATTTTTAGAAGTGGTTGGAGTGTAGGGGAAAAAAGAAAATAAACAAGAGTTTGGAAATAATAGGAAAGAAAGAGGAAAAAGATAAGGAGGGGAAACAGTAAGACAGATTAACAAACGAAGAACAAGAAGTAAATGGAAGGACCAAGAAGAAAAAGGGGGGGGGGGCTGGGGGAGGTGGGGTAAATATGGGGATGGGTAATGTAATTAAGTATGGATTTTGTATTGCATGATGTTGATTTAAAATGGATTTAGATTATAAAAATTAATAAAGATTAAATTAAAAAAAAGAAACTGCAAACCTCAAATTACACAACCTTGTAATGTTGGGTACTCAAAGCAAATGCCACAAATAGTGCTGTGCCAGTATCAGATGCAAAGTCATCAGCATGTGAAATGAATGTGCTTTACATGTTTACCTTGAAGACAGTGTCACATAAGGCAGGGGTCTCCAAACTATGGCCCTCCAGGTGTTGAGGAATTTCAAGTCCCATGAGGCCTTGCAAGACTCTGAGAGTCACAGGCAAGACTCCCAGAGGCAGAGGCATGATGGGAGTTGTAGTATTTTGACAGTTGGAGGGCCGTAGTTTGGAGACCCCTGACATAAGGTTTAAGAAACTGACATTTTGGACCTTTTCTGGGTCTCTTTCTCAAGGCAAAATATTGGCAATAAACATATGCATTAAACACATATATAAATATATAGCCTGGTGCAACCCATAACATTCTGCGCAACACCCTACTATGATAGGATCATAATCCAGCCAAACATAACTAGAAAACAACATGGATGAATATAGAAATATACAATGAAAAGGTGTGCGTGTGTGTGCATACAAAAAGTAAATCAATTGTGCTAAATACTGTACCTCATTCAAAAAATGTCCTAAAAGTCCCAAAGCAGAGACTATCCACCAACAAAAAGCAGGTTAAAATTAAAAGAATTTTACTCCTGTCATTGGTAGGCAATGGTAGTTCTACCAGCCCCTATAATGCCCACATGGAGGTGAGTCCTACAAATCAAAGTGCTAGCACAATGAAATCCTACTCATTTACACAGATGAGGCAGCAATACCAGAAGCTAAAATATGAATCACCCAAACGATTACCCATTTGTTGGGAGCCAAAAGTATGTTAGCAGTATTACTATTACAAATATACATGACAGATTTCCACTAATAGTGATTGTAAAGGACACCAAGTGCATGGCTGAAATCATTGGCCAAAAAAGAATGATAGTTTAAAAAAATGCCCCTTCAGGTCTGGTATGAAATTTAATGAGGACTCCATGCAAAGAATAAAAAAATTTAGCCCTGTAAAGATTTTAACCACTTGCCTACAGGGCACTTATATCCCCTTCCTTCCCAGGGCAATTTTCAGCTTTCAGCGCTGTAACACTTTGAATGACAATTGCACGGTCATGCAACACTGTACCCATATGAAATTTTTATCATTTTTTTTCACACAAATAGAGCTTTCTTTTGGTGGTATTTAATCACTGCTGGGTATTTTATTTGTTGCGCTCTAAACAACAAAATAAAAAAACATTTTTTTTTAAGTTTTTCTTTGTTTTTATTATAAAATTTTGCAAACAGGTAATTTTTCTCCTTCAATGATGTGCGTTGATGAAGCTGCACTGATAGGCAGCACTGATGGGCACTGATAGGTGGCACCGATGAGGTGGCACGGATAGGCAGCACTGATGGGCACCGATAGGCCACACTGATAGGTGGCAATGATGAGGAGGCACTGATGATGTTGCACTGATATGCAACAATGATGGGCACTGATAGGCAGCACTGATGGACAGCACTGATGTGTGACACTGACTGATGGCACTGACTGGCCACACTGTTGGGCACTGGTAGGTTGCACTGCTGGGCACAGGTGGGTGGCACTGATGGGCGGCACTGCTGGGCAAAGGTGGGTGGCACTGGTGGGTGGCTCTGCTGGCGACTGACCATCAGGGCACTGATCATCAGTGCCCTGATGATAGGCGTTGATCCGTCCTCTGACAATTGCCGGTTATCAGCAGCCAATAACTGGCAACTGCATTTACTGGTGATCTGCTGTGTAATGGGGGGGGGGTTAATTGGGCAGGAGTACTGGTCCTACTACACACACCTTGTTCCTAATAATGAGAGATTTTTGTTATTTATAAAGTGTACTGGAATAAGGTGAAGAGTGGGGAACTTAAAGTAGAGTTCCACTCAACCTGTCAAAAAATAAAAGTCAGCAGCTACAAAAACTGTAGCTGCTGACTTTTAAAAAACAGCCACTTACCTGTTCCTCGGTCCTGCAGTATCCCCGCCCACAGCCTGTTTCACTGGCCATCCTGTATTCTAGGAGACTGGCATCTTCAGTGTGGGCAGCTTGTGGCTTCACAGCCGGGCAGTAGCGCTGCGC
This sequence comes from Staurois parvus, assembly GCF_062004578.1. Lineage (NCBI taxonomy): Eukaryota > Metazoa > Chordata > Amphibia > Anura > Ranidae > Staurois > Staurois parvus. The sequence goes on along the minus strand of NW_028318039.1, from coordinate 12,120,743 downwards.
TTCATGAATGGTCCTGTAGTCTTCTGAGACCTGTCACGTGTCCCTAAAGACTACAGGGAGGAAGGGATGGAGGACACCTTCCGCTTCCGGTCATCTACCGCTATCGGACTGGAAGTGGGAACGCGTACTTCAAATTTGGGTACCCGCTCCTCCCCACCCCCAAAGGTGCCAATCCTTAATGGGGAGTGGGAGAGCAGTCCTTAAAGCGGAACTTCCCCTTTTTGATGGAACTCTGCTTTAAGTGTTCATGAGACAGATTTACAGGCAAAGTAAAATAAAAATGAGGCAAAGAGTATCTACACTCACCTTAAGCATTTGATCATGTGAAGTTCAACTTCTTCTGCAATTGATTAGATGATTGAAATGAGTTAATTTTTGACAAAGTGCAATGAACACCATGATTAAACTCTAACAATTTTAACACATATAATTGTATTAAATGTAAAGAAATATTCTGTATTTTTTTTATTCACTAACAATGAGCAGTAAAGAAGAAAAAATCAAGAAAGACTAGTAAAATCAAAAGTTTCTAAAATTCTGCACATGGATAAAAGACAAAGCTCAAGGGAATAACGTATATCATTTGTAGTATCTTCACAACAAGAAACATGACAATTTCTTAGTAGTTTTGTGTAAATTGAAAGAAAAGTGGCAGACTGCAACTTAAATGATTTCCTCTCCAGGTACTGAAACTGCATTAATACCTTATTTTCAGGGAGAATCAGCTAAATAAAAAGAGAAGTCAGCACTGACAATGTTTCGATTGATTTACATCAGTTAAAAACATTGATTTACTTTTACTGCAAGCCAAACCTGCAGTGAGATAAAGAGAAATGTAACACATTGTCATACATTGCATTTAATTAGTCAATAGACTTTATGCATACAGTGCAAGCTTCAAATTTAACATGAACTCAAACAAAGCACACTTGTGGTTCACCTGTAAAAAAATGTAAACACAATTAAGAGAAATGGCCAACAAACTATAGCATGGAGGGTAGAAAAGTGAAAAATTCAATTTCACCTAATGTAGTCAATAAAATATGAGAGTTGATTTTTTGTGTGCTAAATAAAAATAATTTATGGGACTCCCTAGATTAGGATATGAAGGCAGGAAGATAGATTATTTTTTTAGATGAAACAACAAAAATGTCAAGTTCTAAGAACATTGTGGAATTGTTTATAGTCCACATTATATCTGCCTTGCAAATGGAAAATGATATCTGATTAAAAAAAATATATCCACAATAAAAAAAAAACTGCTTGAAGTTAAAGTTTATCTTTTGAGTTTCCTCATTTTTACCTATTTGTTTAGTTATTTATAAAGGAAAACTTTGATAAGACATGGGTAAATATGATTGAAGTCTTGGGGTCATCATTCAGTAGCCCTCCAAAAAATATATCTTTGCAACAGTTATTGTATTCTGCAGATCTGATGAATTCAATATCTTAAAGCAAAATGTTGCTTATGATATATTCTTATATTTATACCCAATTTATAGATTTTTCTCGAAGTGTACAGTACATGCCTCTGAATAATAAAGTCTTCTGAAAGGAAATGTCTATCTACTTCTTAATTCATTATGTGTTCATTAAAAATGCTTATCCATATTTTTAAAAAGCATGTCAGTCTGTGTTACTATTGGCCTCATATACACCTTACATGATAGTACTCAGTCTGGAAGAAGTAGCACTGTAAAGTTGTGTATACCCTTGTAGATCTTCAAACAAATGACATTCGATGGCTTGATGAATTTAATTTGAAAGTAGTTCAACATTTTTGGAACAAATGGACTGAACATAAACTACTTAAATTGTTAGAAATTTGTTTGGTCAAGAAAAAAAATTCCATCCTATTCCTTCAAATATTTTTGTCACTGTGGTTGAAAACACATGACTATTCAACCTCATTAATGATTAGAAAATGAATAACCATTCTTAAAAAAATATATAATAAAAATATTTATGAGTATACCCAGCTTAAACAAATCAGGCTTTACTATATTACACAGTATTTTCAATCAAATAAAGGAAGCTTTCCAACAGGAGGGAGGAGAGACAGCTCAGGTATAACTGTGTTAATAAGATACTGTTACTATTCAGTCAAATCCTTAGGTAGTCCTTGGTCAAGCTATATTTCTTTAAAGGCTGTAGTTAAAAGTTACAGAAAAATAATATCTAAAACTCAAGACTTTTGTGGAACCAAACATTTATTACAGTTAAAAAATAGTAATAAATGTTTGGAGAAGTCAGTGCCGTTAAAGTCCTCAATTTCCTATATTGTTTATCTGTGATACTGATGGGATGTCAATACCTGTGAAGTAATAATGAGTATACAACACACACACACGCATGCATGCATGCACATTGTATTTCTATAGTTTCTGTAGTCTTAAGGATAATGTCTGAAGCTGGTATTTAATAGTTCAGGTGAGGTTCTGGGCTGTGCAAGGTTTGCTGTTTAAAGGGCACTGCTATTTTAAATGCATAGTTTATCACAGTTTATCAAAAAGGACATAGTAAGTGTGCATTGTCAGTTTGTTAGTGTGAATAGAGATATAGAGAATATGTGGGAAGGAAAAAAGTATGTAGTTTTAAATACCATCATCTGCAGCTGAGATTTGCTGCTGAAGAAGCAGCAGGAACTAGGAGAATTTCAAAACATCCATGGCCATTCTTGTTAATGAGAAGTTGATTTGATTATTAACAGTCCTTAATTTCCTTTCGATCAGCATTACAGCCAACTGGTGGGCCCTGCTGTCAGAACCCAATGTCACAGCAGGGAGGATTCCCACATCCACAACAAATGTGTGGATAGGGGAATCGGTTTGGATATTTTCACCCAACCTGCTGGCTGAATGAAAAAACTGAACCATGTGCGGCCAGTTTAAGTGAGATTCTGGTATGTGCAAGGTTTGTTTGTAGGCAGGTGCAGTCTACATTTTCCACTGCAGGTGGCACTTGTCCGGAACGTTAATGCTGCCGTTGGAAGAAGTTCTCGGTCCCCTGGGACAGTGCAGTGTTCCAGCTACCTATTCTGCATCCAGGTGACCAAGGAGGCCATCTTGGGTCATGCAGAGTCTTTTTAAGTCCCTGACCCTGGTTTTTGTGCGCATTTATGAGTTGGGTAGTATAGGGACAGCATACCCATCAGAGAGAGCACGGTTTCCTGAGAAAGAGGGGAAGCTTAGGGCCTATGTCTATGTCAGAGCAAGTTCCCTTTGGGTTGGACCAACCAATGCCGCACTCTGTACCACTGGACAGCTGCTGTCTCCAGCCTGGGCCTATTCAGTACTGACTCTCTGCTCTGCCTTTTCTTCCCAGTCAAGAGAACATTAAGTTCTACAATACATTGTTTACTGTTATCAAGGACTCTGTGTGTTCCCTGCTGCTGAACCACACTGCACCCACCTAATACTGGGCAGCTGTCAAAAGGATATGCCCTTATTTGCAGTGGGTGCATGCCAATATGGCACAATTAGGAGTGGCCTTTGCCCTGGTGCCCAAGTTTAATGGGTCCAACATTTCACTGTTGGAGTGGGAGGAGAGACTAGAAAGTGCTACTCACCTATACCAGATCCTCGCCTGACTGGTTGTGGAGCTGACCATTAACTCCTTGGATGATGATGCACGTAGTGACAGTGCTGTTGGAGGATGCCCACTTTAGCATAAAACAGATTGTGGTGTGCCTGAAGGGTCTTTATTCATAGACAACACGGTGATAAAAGCCTCACCCATTTTTTGGTAGCCCTCCAGAATCTGTGGAAGCACCTAGAAGAAGGCTGTGCATGCCTTTACCATTCTAGCCACCTCAGATAAACCTCAGATAAACTGAGAAACTAGTTTGTGGTGGGAATTAGAGCCAGCCTTGTGATGAGAGTCCGGCAGGAGAGGAGGAGGTGGCACGGGAACAAAAGAAGCAATAACCAAGTGACAGGAACCAGTTCTGATGAGGGTGTAAGCCTTGGCCCTACCTCATAATTCAGCCATACAGACTGCCCTCAGGAAGTTCACCTACAATCTGGCTTCTGTGAAGCAAGAGATGTCCACATTTAAACTCTCGAAAGGTGAGTATCCACTAAGGAGGGACCCGGATGAAGATTGGAAGTGCTGGAAGTGTGGCCACTTTGGGTAAATGGCCAAGAACTGCAACCGGCCTGAACCCAGAAGCAACTGGATTCTGCATGGGGGTGGAAAGAGGTAGTGAAACAAATAGGAGATGTGATGATTCACTGGCCAGTAAGCTCATCAGTTCCCATTGTCCTGGACATAAACATGTTAAAGGACTTGGACTTACCCCGCTAGTTTGAGCATTTAGGCCGGCCTGCATGGGGTTGTCTTACTCGATGTGATAAGAGCCTTTGAGGCCTAGCAGCAGGCAGTCAAGAAACAACTCTAGTTGGTGAGGCTGGTTAACATTTTTCTCAAGCAAAAACTGATCCTAGCATCCCAGCAGGAGGTAGTATGGTCCCTGACCATCATGGGCTCTCAAGAAGCTTCAAGGGGCCATGGTAATGATGGAGTCACGTCAGGACATGTGACTACCAGGGGACGTTTATAAGAAAAAAGTGTTAATCCAGACCAACTTTGGAAACACTCGATGCTAATCCATAACTACACTACCCTTGCAGAGCTCTACGTAGTGCCCAATCACTGCATTTTCCTGGCACAGCCAGGAGTGGAAGCTGCTAGTGCTCCACTACAGGCTGCTAGGTTCTTCCATGGAAGAGCAGTACTGTTACTGGAGCAACTGGACATTCCAATGTTGGACTACCCTTTTCCCCAACAGCGGTTCTTCCACCAACTACTTAAAGAACATTTGCTGGTGTTCACCACCAACCCTTAGGATTATGGGTGCACCTAGGCCATAGAGCATCCCATCCACAAAAGTAATGTTCTGCCCATATGGGACCGGTACCACCACATTCCCCCAGCCCTTTTCCAAGAGATCAAAGATCTGATCTGGATCATGCTACCATGTGGGGTCATCTGGGAGAGCCGCAGCCCATGGGCCACCCTGGTTGTCCTGGTGTGCAAGAAAGATGGTAGCCTATGGTTCGCAAATTAAACTCCTGTACCCACTGGAACACCTACCTCTTGCTCAGAGTGGAGAAGCTCCTCATGGCCCTGGCCCAAGCCAAGTTCTTTCTGACACTCAAACTATCAAGTGGTTACTGGCAGGTACTGGCATGGGAGAAAGATCTCCATAGTGGAGATCCAAATTTATATAAACAGCCCAAAATCACCTTAGGAGGGCCATATGTAAGTGTTAGTGGTAGAATTCAAGAGCAACCAGTAACCTTAACATCAGTAAACAATTTAATTCAACAGCATAATCACTTCTGATGTAAGTGTCAACATGTGACAAATGAAAAAAAGAAAAAAATGAAAGAAAGCAGCAAACAACCCATGGCAGGGATTCACTGCACTCCCTGGGCCCCAACCAAGGCGTTACCAAAGTCTGGGTTGTCTCAGGGGATTGCCTGGGGTATCTTCAGTGTTATAAATGGGGCATAGCCCACATCTAATGTCCCGATGCAACAATCCATCTGTATGGGGGGATCTAAACAAGCAGTCAGAGGTAGACTAATGTATGACGTTCCCACTGCGGTACACCTCAAACCACTTGAGAGATAGACGTATAACAGGGTTATAATCAACAGAAAGCTAACAGGGCTATACATACTGTAAATAACCACATAGAAGAAGATTCAGACACAGCATGCAACTGCGACCCACTTCTCCCGTGAAGAAAGGTTCAGTCATCAGGTCTCTGAAAATGAGTCAGGGGATCAGAGTTCTCAGCCCTCCACCTCTCCAGAGAGTTGTTGAGTAAGTCTTGTGAAAGCTTATCACCTTCCAATGCCAGAGAATGGTCTTTAAATGAGGATGATAGTTACATATTTGTCCAGATACAGTCTCAAATAGTATGGTTTCTACAGGACAATTGTCATAATGTAGAATATAACAGAAAAGCTTGCTGTGGTCTCTAGTGCACTGCAAGATCATCATCTATAGGAAGGGACCTAATCAATCAGACAAAAAGTCTAGCTGATAGGGGTCACATGGAGATGCGTTACAGAGCACTGAAGAGAGAAGAGTACTTTAGGATTACAATCAGCAGCAAGTTAACTTTTTTAGATATCACTGGGCTCTCCACCCCTCCCAGGAGTGATTATGTAAAGCAAGGAATAGATGATCACCTTCCATTACCAGGAGGTGGTCTTTGAGTAACTTGGGCAATACTACACGTTCTTAAGTACGGCCTCAAGTCTTATTGCTGCCAAAAAACAACAATGCGGCAAGAAATGCGACAATAAAAAGCTATTCATGATCCATAGTGCTCCTAGAACAGCTTGTGGTTACCATCAGGGCTCCATATGCATAGGAAAGACAATATGGCAGGGAGCACTCAGCTAACAAAATATATTGTATTTAGACAGAGTGATTGAGTAGTAAAATCCTCCCCTCACACTACTAATGGTGTTAAATTTAGATTTTATGAATAATTGTGCAATAGGAGGAATTATCCAGAGATCAGCCCCGAGGGTAACCCTGTTTTGCATATGGAAATATACAGCACAAAATAAAATGTGCAAAATGCTTGGTAGATACATGTTCACCAGCCTTTAAGACTGACCCATGAAGGGGCCAGAGGGACATAGGTCCCCTATAGGGCAATCACTTGCCACACTAGACAGATCTTAGTCATCTTGGGGTATTCAGTGGTTGCAAAAAGAGTACTTTCATCCCAGGTATAAAAGTTCCTTAGATAGTGTCTTCATAACTTCTAGGACAGCAAACCAGGCAAATCTTTGGACAGGAACTAAAAGGCAGCAACTAGCACATCACAGTAGTGGGCAGTTGCAGGAATAGCTCCGCTGTCAAAAGGAAAAAAAAAAGAAAAAAGAATATCATCACATGTTTTGTAGAGAGGAGCTTAATGTACTGTATATATTAAACCTGCAAGGTAGGATGTGTAACATTCACCGGACTAAGGTCTGCTGAAGAAAAAAAAACTTTAGGTGGTTAACTGAGCCACTAATAAAAATGTGAGAACAAAACTTATCTGGATAGTTCCATCTCAGGCCGACTTTCGGTTAATCTCTGCAATTTGCAGGCGATAGTTCAGGGCTCAGGCGGTCTGAATCTCTGTGCAATGTTCACGTTGCAGGAGAAATTGGATCCGGACTCTGCCGGCAAGAGCACTGCCTTTGGGCTTTAGGTGATAGATTGCAGGTCACCGGCTTCCAGCTGGAAAATAGAAAGAGTAACATTCCGGAAGCTCTATGGGCAAAAGATAAAGTTGGTCACAGAAGGCTTGAAGGTCTTCAGGGGTTCTTAGAAGTGTAGTGTGGCCTCTAGTGGTAGCAAACAGGCAAAATGGGAATTTCCACCTATATGGGATGTCCTGTTCCATTAGCATTTCTTACAGTGGCCTCAAAGCTCGGTGATTCTGTAGTGTCAGTTAGGAAAAATCTTGAAAAAGTTTAATTTCAGTTTCATCATAATTGATACGGCCCTCTTCCCTGGTCTTCCTCATTATTTCCTCTTTCAATGTGAAATTAACAAGGCAACAAATAGCATCTTTGAGGGTTCCGATCCCTGGGGTCGGGGGTGTAAAGCACAGTGGGCTCTCTCCATCTCAAGGGGGTATCGGAAGACGAACTAACAGTTCATTGAAAATTGTGCAGAGCGCTAGTTGTAGGATATCAGCTTCCACCAACTCTGCCGCCTACCAAAGTCCTCGATATGGCAGTGTATCTCTAGGAGGTGGGACTGTTGGGTGTCATATGTACACTGTACCTGTTGGATGGCGTCTGAGTACAGTTGCACCATCTGCTCCACATTGCTGAGCTGTGTGGCGATCACCTGAATGTCTGTCTTGAGGTCTGTAATAGCCATAATTAGAGTCGCTTTGATGTCAGAGGTTCGGAGAGACTTAAGCATTGAGATGAGTGAGCATGGATTGCGCCATTAGTTACCAACGTGAAATCTGAGTCACTGCCAGGAGAGCGTGGGACTGAGGCCTGAGTAGTCTCTCGGCCTTTCGAGGTCTGAGTGTGAAAGAGCTCAGGGATGTTAAGGCTCAATTGAGTACCTGATTCCTGCGGTGTCCTGGAGGCAGAGACGCTTTGCCCAATCTTTCACATGGTCAAGCGTGTGGGAGGCATCCCAAAAAAGCAAGTTATATTCCCTGATGTGCAGGCGCTCTCTGGTCAAGAAGCCATCTTGATCAAGAGTCAGGCCACACCCCGCATTGTTAGTATGTAAAAAAAATTGCGAAAAAATGCCAAGAATTGATGCCATTGTATTCTATTAAGTAACAAACATAAAAAAATGTAATTAAAACCTATTGGGCTAAATACTAGTGTAAAAAACAAATACATGAAAAAAGCATGTCTTTAAAAAGGACAAAGTAGAAGGGACACCACCAGCATTCCAGATTTAAAAAGACAACAAAAAAATATAGGGAACAATCAGGATGGCTAAAATAAAATATGAGGAACGCATCGCCACAGCAAGTAAAACAAACTCAGATGAACTTGGAAATTTGGTCAATAATAGAGCCTAATCTGATTACATTTGGTGTCACATTCCAATTCAGGTAAATAGTAAATGAAGCCATAAGATGGGGACTTTAATGGCCACCACAATACATACTGTAGTAAAAACTTAAAATTCAAAAAGTCTATTGCAAAATGTATAAAAACATAGTACATACAAGAAAAAAAAAAGTATGGCCTGGTATAGGAGCAGGGTGCTGCAGTAGCAGTAAGTCAGTCTTAAATGTTGTTAGACCCTTAGATAAACACTGAGCAGTACTACATCTTTATGACAATGATTACATTGATAACAATGGGTATTAACCACTTGCCCTCCTGAGGTTTTACCCCCCTTAATGACCAGGCCTATTTTTGCTACTCGGCGCTGCACTAATTCAACTGATAATTGCGCGGTCATGCAACGCTGCACCCAAACAAAATTTACGTCCTTTTTTTCACGCAAATAGAGCTTTCTTTCGGTGGTATTTGATCACCTGTGCACTTTTTATTTTTCATGCAATAAACAAAAAAAGACCAAAAATTTTGAAGAAAAACATTATTTTTTACTTTCAGCTATAAAAAATATATAGTAAACTCAAAATTAGTTATACATTTAGGCCAAAATGTATTCTGCTACATGTTTTTGGTAAAAAAAATCCCAATAAATGTATATTGATTGCTTTTTGTGAACATTATAGCGTCTACAAACTATGGTATAGATACTGCAATTTACACCATTTTTTTGCTATACAGCGCTGCGCTAGTTTAACGGACAATTGCGCGGTAATGCAATACGGTACATAAATGAAATTTATGTCCTTTTTTCACACAAATAGAGCTTTCTTTCGGTGGTATTTGATCACCTGTGTGTTTTTAATTTTTTGCGCTATAAAAAAAAAGGCTGCCAATTTTGAGAAAAAAAAACAATATTTTGTACTTTTTGCTATAAAACATGTCCAATAAAAAAAATGTAAAAATCAAATTTCGTCATAAATTTCAGCCAAAATGCATTCTGCAACATGTCTTTGCTAAAACAAAACCCAATACGTGTAAATTAATTGGTTTACGTGAAAGTTATAGCGTTTACAAATGGCGGGAAAGATACTCGGATTTTTAATTTGTTTTATACTAATAATGGCGGCGATCAGCGACTTATGGCGGCAATCAGCAACTTATGGCAGGACTTCGGGACTGCGGCGGACATTCTGACACTGGGGGGGAACTGACTTAGGGTCACTGACATCCCCAGTGACACCAATACAGTGATCAGTGCAAAAAAAAAAACCCACTGACACTGTACTAATGGCACTGGGGAGGAAGGGATTAACTTTTTTTTTGCACTGAAAGGGTTAACTGTGTGAGGGGAGTGTTTTACTAGGGGGTGGGGGTGTGTACTACAGGGAGACACGCTGATCGGGACAGAGAAACTCTTTTCTCTGGGTCAGCTTGTCAGGAACTGTCAGGGAACTGACAGAAAGCAGAGCTACTGCAGCCCTGCTCTCTGTCACTGATTGCCGCTAATGGCCGGGACACAGCTGATAATAACCGGCTGTGACCCGGCGACTGACATCGGCTGAGATCAGTGGTGAAGGTAGGGCGGCGGCGCGCCTCGTGCATGCCCCCTACCTGTTTTGAAACAGCATGTTTTAATACGTGCTTTTGCCCAGCCGTGCCGCCCTGCCACCGTTTTTATACAGTGGCTGGGCGGCTAGTGGTTAAGGAGGCTCTGTCACAAAGTAGGCTTACTTGCAATATTTTTCCTTTCTATATTTTTTTATTCTCTTGCAATGTGTCTTGAAACTTGCTAGAAATGTTGAGTACTCCAGAAGAGTCCTGTTATGGCGCATGGATACTTCTGTTATGGCATAGCTCATTCTCCACAGTCCACACTTCTGCCTTTGAACATTGAAAATAATGGACATAGGTCAGCCTTTCTTATCTATGGCTAGGCCCAACCCATGCAGTATAAGTCACAATACCTGTGCAATATTTCCTTTGTTTCTGGCTGGCAAACAACCCTAAGGCACAAGAGATCAATGTCAATGTTCAAAAGCTGACAGGGTGTTCTGTTCTTCAAATGCTTTACTTTATCTTTATCTGTACCTTTGGTGGTTGTAATCAGAGTTCAATTTAGTTTCATCAGGCCACAGCACAAGGTTTCAAACTGTCTCCAACTTACAAGCCGACCTCAATGCACTGTTTAATTGTCAACTATGTGGCAAACAAGGTTTAATGTTGATAAATGTAAGGTTATGCACTTGGGGGCTAAGAATATGCATGCATCATACATACTAGGGGAAGTACAACTGGGGGAATCAACGGTGGAGAAGGATCTGGGAGTTGTGGTAGATCACAAGCTTAATAATTGCCTGCAATGCCAAGCTGCAGATTCTAAAGCGAGCAAAATCCTCTCTTGTATTAAAAAGAGGTATAGACTCCAGAGAGAGAGATATAATTTTACCCCTGCACAAATCATTAGTAATACCTCATCTGGAATATGCAGCTCAATTTTTGCCACCAATTCACAAAAGGAGCATTGGGGAACTGGAGAAAGTACAGAGAAGGGCAACCAAACTGATAAGAGGCATGGAGGAGCTCAGCGATGAGGAAAGATTAGAGGAACTGAATTTATTCTCTCTTGAGAAGAGGAGATTAAGGAGGGATATGATCAACATGTATAAATATATCAGTGGTTCATATAGTGAACTCGGTGCAGAGTTATTCACCCTGAAGTCATCACAGAGGACAAGGGGGCACTCTTTACATCTGGAAGAAAAGAAATTTAATCTTCAAACATGGGAAGGTTTCTTCACAGTAAGATCTGTGAAAATGTGGAATAGGCTCCCTCAAGAGTTGGTTCTGGTCAGCTCAGTGGATTGCTTTAAAAAAGGCCTTGATTCTTTCTTGGATACACAAAATATAGCTGGATACTAATATTTATAGGTAAGGTTGATCCAGGGAATATCTGATTGCCTCTCGGGGGATCAGGAAGGAATTTATTCCCCTGCAGGAGCAAATTGTATCATGCTTTGCTGGGTTTTTTTGCCTTCTTCTGGATCAACTGAGGGTGTAGGATTATAATTTTTTTTTCTTTTTAACCTCCATAGTGGTTTTCTCGAGCCTGGCTTGGGGTTAAATCTAGCTGTCAAAAGCGGTAACCGCAAGCCAGACTCGGGGTCACCGCAAAATACATACCTGGACCACCAACAAAATGCTTGCCACGCTGTTCTTTGGCAGTCATGTCGGAGTACAGCTTTTCACTAATTATGAAATTTTGCACTTCGCAAACAATGAAGATTTTGATGAAACAACTCATCCAGCTCCCAAGCTAAAAAAAAATTGTCAGAAATTTCCAGCAGAGCATGTGCCAGTGAGAGACATTAGCATAGACGAAAGCCTAATGGCCTACAAAGGAAGGCTCAGCTGGATACAGTATATCACATCCAAGAGAGCACGATTTGGTGTCAAATCCTACCTGCTGTGCGAATCCTCTACCGCCTACATATGGAACACAGTTATATACACCGGCAAAGGAACAAAATTTGATCCCAAGTACAGCAAATATGGAATGTCAACATCTTCCGCCCTTTCACTGACTAAGCCTCTGCTAAACCAAGGCTACTGTGTAACAATGGACATTTTCTATACCTCTCCATTTACTCAGCCATGATCTTTTATATTTTACCAAATAATTGGCCAATATATTGTGTTTTTGTGCATTAAAAGTAAAAAAAGTGTATTTTTTGCAAAAAATCGTTGCACGAGTACTAGGTGAAATAAAAAATTGCAGCACCCACCATTTTATTCACTAGGGAGTCCGCTTTAAAAAAAATATGTAATATTTGGGGGTTCAAATTAATTTCCTAGCAAAAACTACTGATTATTTTTATGTGAACAAAAAGTGTCAGAAAAGGCTTGGTCTTCAGCTGGTTAGAAGAGCGAGTGATGTGTGGCATTAACTTTTTTTTTACACAAAATTGTCTTAAATAATTTACTGCTCACACATGCCATTGGTATATGTGGAATTACTCCCCAAAATACATTCTGCTACTTCTCCCAAGTATGGGAGTACCACATGTGAGAGAAGTTTTGGCAGTCTAGCCAAGTACAGGACCCCAAAATCCAATAAGCACCTTCAGGCTTTTAAAGGGCTTTATTTCCTCATTACACTTCCTGACTACCTATCACAGTTTCGGAGGCCCTGAAATGCCAGGATAGCACCAACCCCCCCCGCCCCAAATGACCCTTTTTTGGAAAGTAGACACCCCAAAGAATTTGATAACAAGCATAATCAGTATTTTGCAGATTTCGTTTGTTGACGCAAGTTTTTGGAAAATGAAGAAAGAAAACAAAAACATATTTTTTATTTTCTTTTTTTATATTTTAAAACCTTGTGAGAAAAATTGAGATATGCAAAATACTCACCATGCCTATTTTAAATTCCTTGGGGTGTATCATTCCAAAAAGGGGTCATTTTGGGGGGTTTGGTGCTATCCTGGCCTCCGAAACTGTGAAATGAGGAAGTTACGCACCTTCAGGCTTTCATAGAGGTCATCGGATTTCAGGCTCCTGTATGTGGCTAGGCTCCCAAAAAGTCTTACACATGTGGTATCCCCATACTCAGTAGAAGTAGGAGAATGTATTTTGGGGTTTAATTCCACATATAACCATGGCTTGTGTGATACATATATCATTTAAACAACTTTGTGTTAGAACAAAAAAGAAAGTTTGTCATTTTCCAAAAACTTGTGGAAAAAATAAATCTTCCATGGACTCAATATGCCTCTCAGCACATAGCTTAGGGTGTCTACTTTCCGAAAAGGGGTCATTTTGGGGTGTTTGTACTGTCCTGGTATTTTAGCACCTCAAGAAATACGATGGGCAGTCAGAAAATAAAAGTTGTGTAAATTCCATTACTATACCTATGGTATACTATCTATACCATAGTTTGTAGATGCTATAACTTTTGCACAAAGCAATCAATATACACTTATTGGGATTTTTTTAACCAAAAACATTTAGCAGAATACATTTTGGCCTAAATTTATGACTAAAGTTTAGTTTTTTTGGATATTTTTTATGACAGAAATGAAAAATATCTGTTTTTTTAAACTTTTTTGTTTATAGCGCCAAAAATAAAAAGTGCACAGATGATAAAAGAAAGCTCCACTTGTGTGAAAAAAGGATGTAAATTTAATTTATGTACCGTAATGCATGACTGCGCAATTCTCAGTTGCAGCGCTGTATAGGAAAAAAAAGGCATATGTATATTGCAGTATCTATACCATAGTTTGTAGACTCTATAACTGTCACACAAAGCAAATAATATACACTTATTGGGATTTTTTTATATCATAAATATGTAGCAGAATACATTTTGGTCTAAATTTTTGACTAACTTTGAGTTTACTATATATTTTTTATAGCCGAAAGAAAAAATATTGTTTTTCTTCAAAATTTTTGGGGTTTTTTTGTTTATAGTGCAAAAAATAAAAAGCGCACAGGTGACCAAATACCACCAAAAGAAAGCTCTATTTGTGTGAAATAAAATATGTAAATTTTGTTTGGGTACAGCATTGCATGACCACGCAATTATCAGCTGAATAGCAAAAAGAGGCCTGGTCAGGAAAGGGGGTAAATCCTCAGGATGGCAATTGGTTAATGCAACACATGAATGTAATAGAAAGCAGTATAACATCCACAAGCATGTATATAGAAAGACAAATAAACAAAATAGAAAAAAATCCACCTGATTTTAAACAAAAATACTGCATAACTTCTGGAAAGCATTGCCTCTTCTTAAATTAGACTCAGCCCCTTCCATGTCCTGGATTAAAAAATAAAGATTAATCTGAATTCTTTCATGTACATGGGTGTAGTCTGATATGCCACATGTAGGGCATACAATTTTATTAGTACAAGTTAGGACCCGCATACAAAACTTTGGTTTATGACAGATCTGCATCTCTTTCCAAACAATTAAAAAACAGCTTGAAGCTGGTAATTATTTTACCAAAAGATTAGTTGATGCTTGGAATAGATTTCCAACAGTGGTAGCAAGTCATTCAACAATAAGTAATTGAATTCAAACATGATTGGGAAATTGTACCAACTACTGAACAAGCCCAAGCCCCCTTACAAAACATCAATTATGGAGACATGGGAATGCACTCAACCTTTCTGTTGCCACCTCACAATGGCATTTATTGATACAAGCTGTCCAAAAGGTATCTCTCACTTGGAATTAGCCCAAACAATTCTTCACAAATGGTATTATACCCCAGATAAATTGTCATGATTATCACTAACCATTCCCTTTTTGTTGGAGATGATTCCTGAAGTATGGTAACGTTTTCCAGTACTCAGTGAAATCTGTATTCTTTTTGGTCTTCTCTGTCACTAATACTGTATTGTAAATGCTCCAAATCCAAAGCTAGCACTACTGAATGTAGGCATGGACACTTGGCTCACTGAATATCATACCTCTCTTACCCATTTATTAATAGCAGCCAGATGATCCATAGCCAGAAGTTGGAAACAGCTAGCACCCCTGACTCTTCCCATGACTATTCAAACTATTAATGACCATGCACATATCAAATTTATGTTCATCAAATTGTACTATTTCATCCTAACTCAACTCCCTCATCAGCCCTACTCGTACTCCCATTCTAATACAAAGCATAACTGTTGACATGTCAATGTTTATTGCTAAAGGGGTTACTATGGATACCGGCTCCCTTTTACCTACTTTGCTGAAGCCCACCCATTCGATTAATTAAATGCTTCCACCAACTTATCCCATTTCCTATCGCCTTTCTGTTTTCATTTCCTCTATCTTCTTACTTTGTTTTGTACTCTTTTTATATGATTTACAATACAACCTTACCTTGTATCTCTAGTTTTGTGGTTCTTTTTTTATTATTATTCAGGATTTATATAGTGCCAACAGTTTGCGCAGTGCTGTACAAAATTAAGGTAGACATTACACTTACAATACAATTTGGTACAAGAGGAAACAGAGGGCCCTGCTCATTAGAGCTTACAATTTAGGATGATGTATTGATGTACAACAGCCTGTTTTCACAATGTTATAGCTTTATCACTTCATATTATAAATAAAAAAGCTATTGACATTAAAATAGACACAGTATAACTTTAGAATGGGATGGTCACTTATGTTTAGGATGTATTTCCTTCCACACATTTGGAATAATTTTTGCTTTAACTGATCTAATATTTTCTGACTGATAAACACTTTGTTATTGGCAGGCCACGCTCAAGGAGACAATGAGTTTTAATGTAAAAAAACAAAACAAAAGGATATTTTTGGGGGGAAATGGTGAGGGTGGGAGGACTAGTAGTTGGTGTTCTCTGAGAGAGTCATGTGACTAGTCTGCCTGGCAAGCTGGCTGACCTTCCTGTTTAGTATAAGAGTTGTCATGCTGTTTTTTAAATTCTTCTTAGTGTCACTCCATCAGTTCCCACCCAGTGTCAGATTGCCATCTGCACTATCACAGTTCCACTATAAGCTGCTGATCACCACCATTACTAGTATTAAAAAAATAAAAATTTAAATTCCAGTATATACACACCATAGTTTGTAGATGCATGCAAACTAATCAATATAAACATATTGGTATTTTATTTTACCAAAGATATGTAACAGAATACATTTAGGCCTAAAAAAGAAATCTTATTTTCGAAAAAATGTATATGTTTTATAGCAGAAAGAAAAAAAAATATTTTCATTTTTTTTTAATAAAAATAAAAGTCCCAGTGGTGATCAAATACCACCAAAAGAAAGCTCTATTTGTGTGGAAAAAATACATATATTTTATTTGGGTACAAAGCTGCATGACTGCGCAATTGCCAGTTAACATAGCACAGAGCCAAATAGCAAAAAATGTTCTGGTCATGAAGGGGGGTAAAATCTTCCAGAATTTAAATGGTTAATAAAATGGTGAGCAGCGCAATCACTGCAAGTACAGGATCTGACCAGTGGTCCAGATGTGTGGTGGTTATGAAATATGTGTCTCCATTTTTAATGGGTCTATAAAGTGAGCAGGCCGCTTTGTCCACTGAGCAAACCTGATTGCAGAATTGAAAGGTGGAGATGTCTGTATATATAAACAATGACTGATGCAAAGCATCTGTTATTGTTGAGACACATGGAAATACCTTAGAGTGAAATTTAGACCATTTTTTATACCGAAAAGAGCACTCTACAGTCATAATAACTGTTGTGTGTATACCCCCACAAACTAGTGCTGGGAAAATTACACAATTAAATCTTTATTCAGAGAGGCCTCACCTATGATAATTCCATCTTAATATTATAAAATTGGAGAACAAGAGTTTGGTATTTCAAAATCAAAATTCAAAACGATCAGTGTGGCTGGCTATAGCTAGCACCACTGCTCTTTAGGAAAAATACCTGCAGGGTTCTTGTACAGAATCAATCAATAGATCAACTTTTGTACAACCAGTGTGCGCATAAATGGATCAAAATTCATGCAGTCCTTCCTGAACTGGTTGAATTTACATCCATGTACAGCTGGCATTGTCTGGATAAACAGTCAGATCAACTGATGATGCCAATCACTATTGCATCGCATGCATCCTTGATCCATGTCAAGCACCCAGACACTTATGTTAGAATGTTATTTATTGATTTTAGTTCTGCCTTTTCCCATATACTGGTGTACAGATCACAAACTGTGAGAAAGAGTAATCAACTCTCCTTTCAAACTCAGGTGTATCTCTGGGCTGACTGCTCAGCCCAGTCCTGTTTAAACATCAATTAATCCCCATCTATGCCAATAATATGATAGTGAAGTTAGCAGATGATACAATCCTAATCAGACCTATGCATGGCAATAGTGAGACAGTCTATTGGAACTTTGTTCTTTCCCTGAACTTTATTGCCTGTTACTCCACTATATACAAGTTCACAAGACTTCTCAGTATTTTATCTTTTAGAAGCAAATATTGTATTATTATTTTTCCTCTTACAGTTCTATTATTTGTATTACTTTGTATACATTTGTATTAATTGCCCGGGCTATTACTTACATTTTAGTCCTCATGCACACTGAACGTTTTTACATCTGCTGTCTTTGGTTTTCGGCATTTTTTTCTACAGCCAGTAAACTCCCCTGCATGTTATCCTATGTGTCCATGCACACATAGACTGTAATCATTGTTTTTTGGCAGGGGCATTTTTTGGCTGGAAAAAAAAAACACAACTAGTGGGTTTCTAGAGTAGTTTTTAGCTGTAAAAATGCTCTAACGCTGAAAAATACAGTAAAACACAGAAAAACACGGCAAACCAGCATTTATGGACTTTTATGAGCAAAAAAAAAATCTCATTAAAAAAGCTAAAAAACGCAAATGTGGAAAAATGTGGCTAAACACTAATGCAAAAATGCTAAAAAAAACACTGAAAAACTCATGTTACCAGTGTCATTAAAACACCCAGTGTGCATGGAGCCTTATATGTGTTTGATGTGCATTGTTATGTAAGTATGTATGTGTGGATATGTATATATGCATATATTTAATGCTGTTAACAGAGAGCTACAATGCAAAATTTCATTGGATTGTACATGATAAAGTATATATTCTAATTGTGCTTATTGTGCTTAAGACAATAAAGAAAGTTAAACCACTACCATTGCTACATCTCAGAGCCTTTTCATCAACACCTTTTATTTTCAGGTGATCACAATGAGCACATTTTGATTCAAACTTCTTAATAAATAAAATCAAATAACATTTATTAAAATTTGTAAAAAAGTAAAAAAAAACACATTATTAATTAATTGTTTTTGGTGTAACAAAACATGGTTTAATTTTAATGTTGTCTGGCTGGTAACACATACAGTTACACTCTGTTTCACAGAGTTGATGAACTATTTTTCTAAGTCAGCCATTTTTTTTCTCTCCGATTTCTGCTCATCACCTCCATAATCTGTGGTAAGGTCATGCGATTCGAACATGTCATACAAAGTACTTTACGTAAAAGATGAGGCACAATTTTCACCAACTACCCTCTTACAATGTTACATTTCTCATGAACTGGCCACCACCATGACAATCACCAAAGAACATTATAGGCTGCACACAGGCTAAAAGATGAACATTTAAATTTGAAGATTTAAATCATTAAACTCGAATATTACCAAATTAGGTGTGTACTTTTTTTTGTAACAGTAAGGAAATGTTAGCATTTAGATCAGGTTTTTATTGATCTCTGTGCTCTGTTTGGTAACATTTTCAACCACTATCTGTCCATAGAAAAGGCAGTAAAGAAACCTCCTGAATGGGTACATACACAGCAAAAAAAAAAAACAACAAAAAACAAACAAAAAAAAATTGGCAGAGACTGAAACTTCTGAATTCTACAAATAAAATAGCTTTTATTGTTGTTTTTGCTCCTTTTTCTACTCACGTTTTATGACCATAAAGGAATACAAATAGAAATGTTCCCAACAGGGACAGTGATAGCATCCTTATTCTATCTGGAACTGAAAAAAAATGCTAGAAATATTTTTTAAATATGTTGTTACTCTCAATATTTGATGACTATAAAAATGGAATAAACAGCTAGGGCTTGAGCACTTACTGTCTACTAGGAAAAGAACAGAAATGTAGTGACATCATTTTGTTTTCTTTCCCTAGCTTGACAGTAACATTTGCAAGAAATATGTATTTAAACACTCCTTGAGGAAATGATTTCATTTTTTGAAGAATGAGACACTAATACTTGACCGCTGTAAAATAAATAGGCAGAAAATATTTTTTGTTTGAATATGCTCATGTAGTTTGTAGCTGACTGACTGCTATTGAAGAGTAAACCAAGACACTCAATCATAACTACTAGAACATTAAACCATAGCGAAATTGCTCTATGCCATGTTTTGCACTGCAATATTTTGCAAAGGGATTCTTATAAGTCTTTATAAAGCAAACTATTTGTTAGTGAGTGGTTCTAAAATGTTGCCTTTAGTGAATTGTGCATTGGTTGTCTGCAAGCCTTATCTATCTTATGTGTGAATTCTTTTTTTTTTTTTTAAAGAACATCATAGACTAACTAATCTTTAGGCCATATTCAGACCTTTATTTGTATTTTATTTGTGCGAATAAATGAAATTTTGCCTGCAGCTACATGCACCGCATGTATTTTTATGGAACAGTTCACACTGAAATTAGCTGCAATTTGTTGCAATGTGATTAGCTGTGCTAAGGATAGATAGGACTGAGCTGAGTCCAGGCATCGATTTTTGGGCATGAATGGAGAAAATTGCAGCTAAGCACATCACTCAGTTGTATGCTATTATGGGCTATTCAATTAGGTGCAATTTTTCCTAAATATGTAAAAAAAAAAAAGCCCAGGAAAGGGCTGGGTTTGTGGGAAAAATTAAACAGAAAATGTGCATGTGGCCATTTTGGAAGATCCTTGGAGCTGCACACATATCTAATGGGGTAGTTTGGCTGGTAGAGATCTTAGCCATGATGCTATTATAGCCCTTGTGCAAGACAGGCCAGATATATAGGATATTGAATGTCCTGGCTAATCAGACTACATAAAAAGGGTCTTAAGTGGAAGAAAGTGTTCTGGATCCTGACACCCCATAGGGCATCCCTTTAACAGTGGAACAAGATTAAAAAGGTAAATGAAACATGCTTGTATGTGATTTTTTTTCCTGGATTCGTGCATTCATGTACCATTTGTGAATTTGTTTTGTACATTGTGTCTTTGTGATGTGAATGTTTCTGACCCCAGAAGCAAATGAATGTGGATCTTGATAGGGATAATTGCAGGCTAATTGTATATTTGTTTCAATCTAAGTATTTAATTGTATGTATTCACATGAGTGTTTAAATTAAATTTGTACAACAAGGTTATTGCAAGAGTAGTAGACCTGTTGAGCATATACACTATAGTATGGTTGTGCTCAAAATGTTGTTTACTTTGATAAAAAAAGGGCATTTTTATACAAATATCATTTTATTGCTGTACATTTCCAATCCACTTCAAAAATCACTGGGTGGACCAGCAGCAATACAGAGAACGAGGCCTCAGAGCCGGAGACAGATCTTACTCTGGATGATGAGGCAGAGGAGGATTCATCTATACTAGCTCTGGAAAGTCAACATGCACATGGACATTGGTAACCAGGAGGAGGCAAGAAGGCACTTCTAATTGCAGTATTCCCAAGGTTTTATTGTGAATAACTGTTAATAACACTTACAGAATACATGTAAGGCTCAGGCTTATCGGATAAGTGTCTATGCAGGGCTCTTGTCACTTGGTGTGCCAAAACCCACTGTACCGACCAGCAGTTGCAGAGAGAGCATGGCCACCACTCTTCCAGGACAGCTGTGGAACGCCATCCATGTGGAGCCCAAGGACCGGAAGTGACCCATTTCTGAGGATGTTCAGATCGCTCCTTTATCATCCACCTTGGGACTTGGTCTTGATGCTACTGCTATGAGCCCTGTCAGGACCACACAACCAATCACAACACCAAGTAAGTGGAAATGACAACTGCCAGAGTCTCAAATGGACAAACTGCTATCGTGAATCTTAGAAGAGCTAAAGAGGGAGCCATCTGCATTGGCTTCTGGTTTTCATGACAATGACTTTCTAAAACTGTCAGACTCTGATGTTTTGTTCCTTAGGTTATTATTGCCAATACTTAGAGACCTTCCAGCTGACAAATGTCACCCAGTGCAATGCAACTTACAATTGTATGCAACATATTTAGCTGATTTGTTGTCAGGTGGGATGTTCCATGACAAGTTTTTCTTCTTGAAAAATGGGTGTTACAACACACAGCAGCTTATGTTCTACCCAGGGGTAGGAGTACAATTATCATCTCCTTTCTTTGTCATGCCATTTAGCTATCCTACCTCCAGAGTTCCCACCTATCCATCAATCAGGTCAACATCCTAATGTGCCAAGAACATTCTCCTCTAACAAACTTCCTCTATAGATGTCCCAGTGCAAAACATCTCCTCCAACTACCACCCCCCCCCCCCTACAATTTGTATGAGCAACTGTAGCCATGGTATTTGCAATGAATAATGAGGATAACAGTTTACACTGTTCACAACCAAAATTGCATGTGTTTAGCCAAAACAGTCTTTTGTGGTGTATCCACTTTTGGATGGGCCAAGCACAACTGCACAGCCAATTTAAGAAGGTGATTCTTGATTAAATCCTGTTCTTACAGTATGTCTACTACTGTAGGTACTAAAAAAAGGAATACTGTTTGCATTGCTTTGGTTTTACATTGGCACTCTTTTTGTTATATCCCCTTCTTTTATGGCCAAGACATGACTGCTCAACCAATTGCAGAAGGCGAAGGTGATGTTATGTCTATTAAGTACCAAAAAAAGAAGTCTTTGCATTACTTTGGTTTTATGTTGCCACTTTTGTTGTGTTGTATCACCTTTTTTGATGAGGCATAGACACTTGGCTAACTGAAGAAGGCAATACTCCAAGAAAGCCTGTTCTTATGATTACGGGGTACAAAAAAAGTGCAATTTTTATCTTTCTATTGGTAAAAACAACTATAAACAAATCATTAACAAAATTCCTAATGTCCCCATCTCAAGGCAAGTAAAACATTTCTTTGATAAAAACCCATGAAAAGATAGCCAGTACCCTAAATGATACCAAAAAGTAATTTAAAAACATATGGAACCCATTGGCCCAAAATATCCATGTGTCAATTGATACGTCCAGGGCTAACTTGTCTATCTCCTTTTTTCTTTTCTCTACTACCTTCCTTCTTTTTCTTTCTGTTTTTCTTCTCAGTCATGCCATGCCATGTGCCATGACATTGACTGCTGATACCATTATGTAATTAATATTAATTTGGATTACTGCATATTATTAATTTACACATTGTAACTTCTGAAAACTGTTCCGGAATGCTCAAAGTGTTAATGTTTTTCCAAAACTGTCTAAAAGAAACAAAAAAACAAAAAAAGACTGAATGTAAACAAAAACATAATTAAATTAATAGTAATGTCTGCTTTTATGATCCAGAGACAATCACAATGTCTGGTGATGCAAACCAATTTTAAACAAAACATCACTGTTGATAACTGACACATGAAAACTAAACACAGCATCAGGCATTCAGAGTAATTTAATGTCACTGAGCATTGTTTACGTTTTAGACATCAATATGGTTAAATGGAAGATAATATCAACACAGATGCACCAAACAGAGTTGTTAATCACTTGCAAGGCCAGTCACATGATCTGCAAAACACATTGGACAAATTCTAAACCAATCCCAGCATGCGTTTCACTTTACCAATGAGAATGTTGCAGAATAGACCTTGCACATGCAGCAGGGCCTGCACAGGATGTTCCTGCCCAGATTTATATAACACGAATAATCCACAAAAAAAAAAACCCCTCCCAATATACCAGTTTTATCTAACCTTCTATTTGCTAATACAATCGTATGTCAAATGAATATAGTAGCATTATTGCCTAAAGATGTTATATTACCTTTTGGTCAGGAATTCATCTTTGGCAATGACTCCTTTTTCCCTGGCTTCTTGCCTGGACTCCTATGGCAAGACATTTCACACAGTATGCAGATCATACATTTAGTTTTTCAGCACTTCTGTTCTTACCAAAATAAAAAGAGCCCATATTGTGCTATAGACAGTGTGAGCAGTGTATTGTCTAGGAATACAGATGAGATTGTAAGCTCCAAGGAGTAGGGCCCTCGAACCCCTCGTGTATCGCATTGTATTGTTATTGTACTGTTGCATGTTCTGTCTCCCATTGTAATGTACAGCGCTGAGCGAACTGTTGGCGCTTTATAAATACTGTATAATAATAATAATAATCATTTTGTCTTTAACTTCTAACTAGTAAACTGCCTTTTATTTCTTCCATCAGCTCATCCCCCCACAGCTATTACCTTTTGTATCACTCAACCCTTTCTCCTACGTTGTAAGCTCTGACGAGCAGGGCCCTCTGTTTCCTCTTGTACCAAATTGTATTGTAACTGTTATGTCTACCTTCATTTTGTAAAGCACTGCGCAAACTGTTGGCACTATATAACTCCTGTATAATAATAATAATAATAACTGCTCTTTTCCTACAAGGCAACAGTGGTGGAAATGTTGTGACAGGATATTAGCCATCATTTCTTGCAGCCAAAAAGCTAAAACCACCTGTTTTGGTAAAACATTTACTAGTGTTTGGTGCATAATATTGCAGCGCAGGGGAAGTAGTGCATGCTTTCACATAATACATTTCTCAAAAAAATGTAACACTTTGAAAACACATCAGATCTCAATGGGGAAACATAAAATGCTGGATATCTATACTGTTATGGACTAGGTAATGTGTTAGGAATGTAAGGAAGCCCCATAGTTTGAGGAAAATGAAAATTATCAACCTACAGAGGACTGAATTCAAAGACACCCTGAAAATCAAAGTGAAAAAATGATGCAGCAGGCTAGTCTATTTTGCTGAAATTTCTTTTGGATTTAGGCAGTGTTTCTCAATTCCAGTACTCATGGACCCCCATCAGGTCATGTTTTCAGGATTTCCATTATTTTGCACAGGTGATTTGATCAGTTTCACTGCCTTAGTAATTACCACAGCTGTTTCATCTGAGGGAAATCCTGAAAACATGACCTGTTGGGGGTCCATGAGGACTGGAGTTGAGAAACACTGGATTTAGGTAAGGCGAGCCTGGGGGTCATTCAATGGTATCAATTCCTTCATCCTCTAGGAACTGCCACATGAGGCCGGGCACTGTCATGCACCAAGAGGAACCCAGGACCCACTGCACCAGCGTGGGGTCTGACAATGATTCCAAGGAATTCATTCCGATACCTAATGGAAGTCAGGGTGCCATTGTCTAGCCTGTAGATGTCTATGCATCCCTCCATGGATATGCCTCCCCAGACCATCACTGACCCACCACCAAAACAGTCATGCTGAATGATATTGCAGGCAGCATAATGTTCTCCATGGCTTCTCCAGACCCTTTCACATCTGTCACATGTGTTTAAGGTGAACCTGCTCTCATCTGTGAAAAGTTCAGGGCGCCAGTGGTGGACCTGCCAATTCTGGAGTTCAATGACAAAAGCTAATCGAACTCTATGGTGCTGGGCAGTGAGCACAGGGACCTCTGATTGTTTGGTCAGAGACATTCACATCAGCGGCCTGCTGTAGGTCATTTTGTAGGGCTCTGGCAGTGCTCATCTTGTTCTTCCTTGCACAAAGGAGCAGATACTGTTCCTGCTGATGGGTGAAGGATCTGCTACGGTCCTATCCAGCTCTCCTAGAGTAACTGCCTTTCTCCTGGAATCTCCTCCATGCTCTTGAGACTGTGCAAGGAGACAATCTTTCTGGTAATGACATGTATTGATGTGCCATTCTGGAGGAGTTGGACTACCTGTGCCACCTCTGTAAGGTCCAGGTATCTCCTCATGCTACCAGTAGTGACAATGAGCCTAGCCAAATGCAGAACTAGTAAAAAACAGTCAGAAAAGATGAGTAAGGAAAAAATGGCAGTGGTCTCCACCTGTAAAATAATTCCTGTTTTGGGAGTCATCTCATTGTTGCCCATCTAGTGCACCTGTTGTTAATTTCATTAACACCAAAGCAGATGAAACTGATTAACAACCCCCTCTGCTACTTAACTGACCAGATCAATATCCCAGGAGTTTAGCTAACTTGATGCTATACTCTGATTAAAAAGTGTTCCTTTAATTTTTTTGAGCAGTGTATATTGATATTTACAAATGTTCTTCTGACAGTAGCACTGCACAGATGTACATTCAAATACCTTTACAATTATCGTCAGGTTGTCCCTCACCCTGTGTGCACTTGACTCATTGATCTAGCTCAACCCTGGCAAGCACAACTTGAAAATCTTAACTTCTTTGCTAGTCTGGTAGTAAAGCAGGATCATTGAATGCTGCAAAAGGAGGAGGTTCATGAAAAGTATGGGCTTGTTTGAAAATTCCCAACTTCATATGTGTATGTTGGTTTTCCTTCCCAGCAAACGCTAGTAAAGGAGTTTTTTTGGTTCTCATACCATTCAACAGGACACAAGATAATGGTTAAAAAAGACAGACAATGGGGCTGATTTTAAATGTCTTTATTGGAAATAAAAATAAAAATTCCTCCTATTTAATTTAATTAAAAAGGTAAAGCTCCAGTTAAAACAGGGATTAATAATAGTAATAACTGGAGAATCCTCTGGCCAGTTTTCATGTTCCAATTGTTTATATAGTGAATCCATTTAATAGTGAAGTTGAGGTTACGTTATTATGTTTTAAGACAGCCACATAGTTTCCTATTGAAAAAAATAGTCAACAATAACAGAATAGGAACTGTATCATAGAAATCTCCCAGGATGTCAAAAGTCTATTTACGCCTGTATATCACTATTAGAATCATTTTGCAAGATCGGTTAGCCATGGTATGGGGAAAATAACAAAAACAGAGAAAGTAGGGTGTTGAACATAATCCAGTACTAGGTTTTCAAAGGTATCATCCCACATAATAACAGAATAATGAAAGTGAATTATTTATAATGTGGGACCTTCAATATGCTTCTGGGAACCACAATTACACACTAATGAAACAAACTGTTGAAACACAATGTACACAAATGAAATGTATGATTCAATAAAGCAAAATACAGAAACAAATATTTTTTTTTGTTTCTGTAGTTTGCTTTATTGAATCATAAGTTCATGCAATATCATAAGGTCCTGATGAAGTGCGTGTTCCTGCAACAATGGGTAGACCTCTGACTTGCCCAAGAATTTGGAACACAGATGGGATCCTCCCATATTACTGTGATTTATAGAATTCTGTCTTTTTTTTAATCTTTTGGTTGATTTATCAACTTGATGTGTTAAACAATAAAATTTAAAATAAAGATTGTGTGTAATTTTTTATAACAATGTGTAATCATGGTACCCAGAGGCATATTAAGTTTCCTTAGATTCCATATTAGGTTTCCATGTGCAGCCTTTAGCAGTATTCACAAATGTCTGATACAGAAAAGCCCCTTGCTGAAGCCTTTAAACCTCACTACAAAAGTTATGATGTAGCAGACTGATAACAGTCTTTTTACTGGAGTGCAAGAATGATACAGCTTTTTTTTTTTTAATGTACCATTGCGTTATACTGGAAATATTTACAATTTATTCTTTCAGACTTGTACAGTTATTTAAAGGCCCACTTTACTTTTATTGCTGGGATCCAGCATAGTCACTTCTTTCATTTTTACATAAGTAAAAATATTCTGGGAAGTGGTAATAAATCAGTGACTGTGACAAAAACTTTATGATACTTAAAATACCTAAAGCAAAGATATAACATGTACTTATTTTAGGAAAAATGTTTAATTACTAATTCATGTAACAAATATGCTTTATTATTTTACATTCATGTTGCCATTCTATTTCTTTCAATTAAAAACACGTAAAAATAAAAATAATATTTTAAACTTTGAAGACTGTTTTCCTAAGTTGCACTGTTCACTTTTATCCAGCTAAATGAAAAAATACCACACTTAAAAAGAGCTAACTAAAACATTTATGCTGTATATATAATAATGGAATTGGATAATTTATATGTGTTAATGAAATATTAAGAGGATCAAATATTAATTATTAAGGTGCCAAAAGGATCAAAATTATAGCAAATCTATATAAATCACATGAGAAAGTAGATGTATGAATAAAATATAATCTATTTCTTTTGCACATAGTAAAATGACTTTTAGCTTTCCTCAGTTGAATTGTTAAATTGTACCTTGTTAGTTAGAAAAAAAAACGGAAATGGTATGTTATATATGTTTGCAGTACAGCTTGCAATGTAGGTTACTGGTTACATAGTTACATTTTTATTCATGTACTCTATATACTGAGGTGGTGTATTTTAGTGAATTTTTTGCACATGCATTTATTACAACATGGGAATAGACCTTACTGTATTTTTTGCACATGTGTTCCTTTACATTTATTACATTGCTGATAATAGACCTCATTATATGATTATATATTTAATATTTTTTATTACCATCTAACTAATACGTATCTTTTTTCCTTTCATTTTGTGTAATTGTTCTCAAATTTTTCAATTTTTTATATACATTGCTCTGACATGGAGCACCTACTTGTCAGACCCTTCTATTTATATGTAGTTATCTGTATTTTATGCTATTTCTACGTACCTTTATATCTTTTTTTTTTCTAAATGTTTTCAATTATCATTGGATACATTGTGTTTTGTATTTGTAATCACCTGTGTATACTTTTATGTTCACTGGGTGGATTGTGTCTATCAGCTGCAAGGCAAAAAAGACATGAAAGAGTGTCTCCAGTTCTTTTCTTTTTCTTTTTATATTTTTTATACTTTTAAATGCTAGTCCAGTCCGGTCTCCTCTGTTATTCACTGACAGCGATGTTCCATGCTTTGATAGCTGGCTCCACCAACTTTCTTCTGATTGGATGATGCAGGCCATTTTGACAGATTTATATTTCCTTCCCTTTCACCTAAGCGGGTCAGCTTGAAAAGGAGTTGGGGCCTTGAAAATGCATTATGGCTCATCCCTCCTGTCTGTCATTGCTTTCTGTCATCTCACAGCAGGTCCCTGCCTGTGTCCTGCATTTTCTGCCAGTCCATCCAGACTTCTGGGAGTTGTCTTTGCATGTCCGCATCCTCCACCTGAGCAGTTTACAGGAAACCTATATGTAAGTGTGCCTTTTAATAAAGTGTTGACATTTACTCCATGAGATAATATCCCAGAGCCATTGGCTAGGAGCTGCCCAAGTATGTACTGCTATCAATTGTCCCAGCTTCTCATCTGCTATGAACTCTAAATTGACTATTTGTATTCCACTGCATCTGTGAACACTAATTCTGCCTAGTATTTAAGGAAAATTACCAAGCTTTTTGTTAAGAAAAATAATGGGTAGATGGGTAGATAGACAGTGTCATGGAGTAAAAAAAAATCCAAATCTTGTTCAGTAGTGAAAGGCTTCAAGGACAAAAATATAGCTTTGGTTCAATAGGATGTGACCCTTTAAAAGTGACTTTATTTTTAACTACTTGCCGACCGCAGATAGCCGAATGACGGCTACACTGCGGCCGGCCAGTTCTGGGAGGGCATCATATGACGTCCTCCCGGAACGTGCTCTCCTGCGCGCCCCCGGGGGAGCGTACCCGGCGTTCTCTATGGTTGCTGTGTCCTACGGACACAGCTGATGACGTGATGTGGTAAAAGGCCAATCACAGCGGCCTTTTACCACGTGATCAGCCGTGTCCAATGACACGCTGATCACTGGGAAATGCAATTGACGGTTCTCGGCTGCACTTTCCTCACGCTGTCAGAGTGTGAGGAAAGTACTGTCGAGAACTGGCAGCTGTCAGATCAGGGATCGGCACCGATCATCAGGGCACTGATGATCAGTGCCCTGATGACCGGTGCCCAGCAGTGCCACCCACCAGTTCCGCCCACCTGTGCCCAGCAGTGCGCCCACCTGTGCCCATCAGTGCACCCACCTGTGCCACCCAGCAGTGCCACACACCTGTGCCCAGAAGTGCCACCTACCTGTGCCCAGCAGTTCCACCCACCTGTGCTGTCTATCAGTGCCACCTATCAGTGCCTCCTATCGTGCCACCTCATTAGTGCTGCCTATCAGTGCTACCTATTAGTGCCCATCAGTGCTGCCTCATCAACGCAAATCAGTGAAGGAGAAAAATTACCTGTTTGAAAAATGTTATAATAGAAACAAAGAAACAAGTTTTTGCAGTTTTTTTGTTTATAGCGCAAAAATTAAAGTGCCCAGCGGCGATTAAATACCACCAAAAGAAATCTCTATTTGTGAGAAAACAATTATACAAATTTCATATGGGTACAATCTTGCATGACCGCGCAATTGTTAATCAAAGTGCGACAGTGCTGAAAGCTGAAAATTGGCCTGGTAAAGAAGGGGGTATATTGCCTGGTAGGCAAGTGGTTAAAACAAATCAAGTGACTTGTCCTTTACAGGCAGTAGCATCCCCTCTTAATAAAAGATCCCGGCCAGCAAAACCTCCAGCCTTGCATGGCACCTTGTGCCCATGTAAAAAAAAAAATAGTAGATGAAACAGCCACACTGTTTAAAAAGTAAATTATTTTAAGAAATAGTGTCCCCTGATGTAAATCCAACATCAGACACATTGTCTAGCGATGTAGATACACCACAATTATCATGACACGTTAGAACCTCTGCCATGATGACCTACCACCACATAAATGCTTCACTAATGCTATGTCTGCCTCAATTAACTGGTCTCCAGCTCTGCTGGAATTTAAGCAATATTACTGTGAATCCTGGCTCCTTTGGCCAAAATGGTCATGACCATATTTAGTCAATAGCACCAACTAGGATCCCGCACTGGTTTGTTTACAATTTTCAAACAGAAGCCATCAGGGATCTTTCATTAAGGGGCAGTAGCTAAATGAAAGACTTATGGCTACATCAGCCTACTATTATTATTATATTATTATTATTATACAGGATTTATATAGTGCCAACAGTTTGCTCAGTGCTTTACAGTATAATGGGAGACAATACAGCAACAATACAGTTCAATACAAGAGGGTTAGGAGGGCCCTGCTCCTTGGAGCTTACAATCTAAGATGGAGGGGGCTAGTGGTACAAAAGGTAGTAACTGTGGGGGATGGACCGGGAAGAGGAATAGAAGATTCCATCATTAGCTGAGGGCAGGATACTCTACCCTGAAACGATAAGTTTTCAGAGATCACCTAAAAGTGAGCAGAGTAGGTGATAATCTGATAAATTGGGGTAGAGAGTTCCAGAGGATGGGGGAAGCTCTGGAGAAGTCTTGAAGATGAGCATGGGAGGAGGAGATAAGGAAGCTAGAGAGCAGGAGGTCATGCAAGGAGCAGAGAGTACGGTTTGGGTGATATTTGGAGACAAGATTGGTGATGTAATTTGGTGTAGCGTTATAAATGGCTTTATATGTTATTGTTAATGTTTTGAATTTTATCCGTTGGGGCAATGGGAAGCCAGTGGAGGGATTGGCAGAGAGCGGTGGCTGATACAGAACGGTTAGTAAGGTGGATAAGTCTGGCAGCAGTGTTCATGATAGACTGAAGAGGGGATAGCCTGCGATTAGGTAGGCCAATGAGAAGGGAGTTACAATAGTCAAGGTTAGAGATAACAAAGGAGTGAATAAGTTGCTTAGTAGTTTCCAAGGTTAAGAACGAGCATGTCTTGGAAATGTTGTGGAAGTGAAGTCTATAAGATTTGGACAGCGATTGGATTTGGGGCTGAAAGGACAGATGGGAGTCTAGGATTACACCTAGCACCCTGGCATGAGGGGAGGGACTGATGGTTGTGTTATTGATCTTGATGGAGAAGTCAGGGGAGGGGACACGGGCTGAAGGGAATAGTATGAGCTCAGTTTTGGAAAGATTGAGTTTGAGGAAGTGGAGGGACATCCATGCTGATATGTCACTTAGTAGGTTAGTAATGTGAGAGGAGACTGAAGGGGTGAGGTGAGGGGTAATAAGATAGATTTGTGTGTCATCAGTATAGAGATGGTACTTGAAGCCATGGGAGTTTATCAAGTGGCCAAGGGAGGAGTGTAGATTGAGAAGAGTAGGGGTCCAAGAACAGAACCTTGAGGGACCCCTACAGAAAAAGGGAGTGGAGAGGAGGAGCCATAGTTATAGGTAATGCTGAAGGAGCGCTGCCATATGTAGGAGGAGGACCAGGAGACAGCAGAGTCTCGGAGGCCAGGAGAGTGCAGTTTTTTGAGGCGGAGGGGATGGTCAACAGTATCAAAAGCCGCAAAGAGGTCAAGTAGTAAGAGTATGGAGTAGTGGCCATTGGTTTTAGCAGTTAGTAGATCATTAGTGAGTTTTAGTAGAGCAGTTTCAGTGGAGTGTAGTGAGAGAAAGACAGACTGTAAAGGGTCAAGAAGGTTGTTGTCAGGGAGGTAGGAGCTCAGGAGATTGTAGACTAAGCGTTCTAAGAGTTTCGAGGTAAACGGGAGCAGGGAGATAGGTCTTAAGTTGTTCAGGTTGGTGGGGTCCAGGGAGGGCTTTTTAAGTAAGGGAGTGGTGTGTGCATGCTTTAGAGGGGAGGGGAAGGCACCGTTAGAGAGGAGGAGATTGAAGATGTGAGTGAGGGAGCATAGAATGGAAGAAGAGGGT
Source organism: Staurois parvus (assembly GCF_062004578.1). Classification (NCBI taxonomy): domain Eukaryota; kingdom Metazoa; phylum Chordata; class Amphibia; order Anura; family Ranidae; genus Staurois; species Staurois parvus. The sequence goes on along the minus strand of NW_028318039.1, from coordinate 12,088,954 downwards.
GACCGTAGTAGTTATGAGGGGACAGGATCCAGGGGGCAGGTAGTGAGACGGGCGCCTGAGAAAACCTTAGTTTTATTGATTGCATGTAATATTCTAATTTTCTGAGATTGTGGATTTGGAGTTTTCATGAGCTGTAAGCCATAATCATCACAATTATGACAAATCACGGCTTGAACTATCTTGCTTTGCATGTAATGAGTCTATCTCATATATTAGTTTCACCTTTTAAGTTCCATTACTGAAAAAAATGAACTTTTGCATGATATTCTAATTTTTTGAGTTTCACCTGTTTACAAAGTGTATCATGAACACAGGGGCGGACTGACAACTCATGGGGCCCCCGAGCAATAGGAGATCATGGGGCCCCTGTGTCCAAATTCAAAAAAGCCTATGAAAAAGGTACCAGGGGCATCTCATGGGGCCCCCTACTGACCCCGGGCCCTCAGGCAGTGCCCGAGTTTCCAAATGGTCAGTCTGCCCCTGTGTGAACAGCAATCAATCACCTTTTCATTTGAGTGAAAACTAAGTGCTTATTTTCAAAATTTTTCTAGACCACCAGGTTACTAGCAGAGGTTTTTGATTCACAAAACATTATAAGCAAACACATTAGTGAAACAAAAAACACAAAGTCACCTGGCATACTCTTCAGCAGCACCACTGCTTGTGTCAGGACACTTCAGACCCAGCCCTCTGACTCTCCTGGCTCACTCAGACTTCAGTTACAGCACTTCTGTGCATGGGCCCAAATCTGGCTTCTAGATAGAGGATCTCCTGTCTGTGAATTCTCTCAGTCTGATAGACAAAGAATCTCCCTATTATGGAGTACAACAGAGCACCTCTGTCTCCAGGCAGGAACACATGTCCTTCCTGGCTGGAACACACATCTTTCTCCTGACAGGATCCCTGAGCTATGGCCAAGCTATGCTTATAATGAGCATACACACCTACACATTCACACAACCTTCAGGTCTCCAGTAAGTCCTGGATATGAGATTGAAGGCTTGATCCCACCCGGGACATTTTGAAGCCATCAAGCTCTAGACCTCAATTTGGGATTACAAAAGCAAAAACTGAATACCCAGTTTTCTCCACTCAGTACAGACAATCTGGAGCCCCTGCATTAGTGTTAATCCTGTGTGCCTTTTTGTTACACTCACACCATGGCAGGTCCAAGCACTCTCTCTCTCTCTCTCTATTTTGAGAACTAGCATCAAATGTAGAGCTTCAAAGCTTCAAAGTACAGAGCCACTCGCTTTCTTGTTTTTAAGGGCTGTTTTTGCCCAATTTTATTTAAAAGAAAGTGCCATAAATCCAATACCATGTTTCCCACACAGGGGTATCCACCATAGATGCAAAAGAAAAAGATTCAGCCTTCTGGCTCTCTTTAGCAGCACCGCTGCTCAGGCTTTTTGCCTTGGTCCTCTTGACCATTCACATACAAACACTGTATCTTGGTTAGCACTTTTTCACAGCATTCCTCCTTCTCCAGCCCACAGGCTTGGGCTCTGTCTGCTTTGTTAGCAGGGGCGGACTGACAACTCATGGGGCCCCTGGGCAATAGGGGATCATGGGGTCCATATGTCCTTGCCCAAACTCAAAAATGCCTATGAAAAAGGTACCAGGGTCATCTCATGAGGCCCCCTACTGACCCCGGGCCCTCGGGCAGTGCCCGAGTTTCCAAATGGTCAGTCCGCCCCTGCTTGTTAGACTACGCTTTGCCACAATACACAATTGTGGCTGCTCCATTGCACCCACATGGACTCCTCGGGAGGGTGGAGCCCAGAACCCTGGTCCTGTCTCAAGAAGAGAACCACACACACCTGCACAATTAGTCTCCTGGCCATTCCCAAAACCTGGCCCTAGGATTGGAGATTTCCTCCCACCCAGATAACTGTAAAATATCCAGGCACCAGGTCCCAAACAGAGTTTTGCAAAGAACTGAGGAAACTGAAAACACAGTTTCCTCCAACTTAAACAAGCACTCCAGAGCCCCTCAACCTGCCTTGTTGAGAATCCTGGGCAAAATATCCTTTTTACATCGTGACAGATCACTGCACTGTCACAATATATATATATATATATATATATATATATATATATATATATATATATATATATTTATACCGTATATATATATATTTATTTATATCATGCATAATGTGCACATAAAAGGTCTAGGTAAAATAAATCTTAGTATGTAATCTGCTCACAGTCATATCTGACAGCATGCCAGCCGAATGCTTGCAGATATAGCATTATCTTTTATAATATAATATATTCACTTCTAACTTAGCCAGATGAGGTGCGGAAAGCATCCATCTGAATTCACTATTAAAGCGATGTGCATGATGCTGCTTACTTGAAGAAAAAAAGACAATTACACCCAACTAAGTTATTTAGAAAAGAGCATATCTTAATGTGATCAATGCAATCTAAACAAGTTCTCAAGAAACATAGTGAATTAGCTAAATATATAATTTTAAAAAACTCACTGTTTGAATATGAAATCATGTGGTAGTTATTGTCTAAAAGGATTGTATATATACAAGATTTTACAAGTATATCAGTCACATACGAACAGTAGAGATATTGGTGGATAGATGGTGCAAGCTGCATGCTGAACACTCCTACAGTCATCTAGAAATGAACTAATTTGACAGTGAAGAAGCGCTGCACCACTGCTGGGTATATAAATATTTGGTATATTGTATTGATCTATTCATTGTTCAATAGAAATGTAATATGTACTTCTCTACAAAAATCATTAATCTTTCCTAGTGCAACACATTCCTGTAACTGTGTTCCACATACAAAACTAAACAGATACATAACATTAAATGCAATAGGGATCACTTCTTTATGATTCTCAGATGTTTTTTGAAAGGAAGTGTTCATGGAGTTAGTGAAAAAAGATGCATCTGTTAGGAGCAAATGTATATATTTTACTTTGGTTTGTAGAGTATACTGTTAGAAAGAACAATTATTTGGACTATAAGTTCATGTCCTTGCCAAGTGAGATACAGGGATATGGTCAAACACATAAAAAACTTCAAAATCTATGTATACGTAATGTTCAGAAAAATATCACTTACAATGTTTACCACAAGCAAGGATAAATCGTGTTTCTCTTCCAAGTCATTTAATCATTTTCAAATTTTAGTAAGTTGTGTAATAGCACTACACTCTCTATCATACTAGATTTTATTAACATGCATCTATCTATTTACTTCCATTATGAGTATCATCTCTGCTGCCCATCCAACCACATTCTCCTACTATTATTATTTGTACTATCTATCCAACACCACTCCCCTATGAATAGCATTTCTACTACCTTTCCAGTACCATTCTCCTGTAATTATTATTTGTACTACCCATCCAATATCACTCCCTGATGAATATTATATTTACTATTATCTAATTCAACTCCCATTTGCTAATACAACACAGCTTTACCTGCAGCTGTGTTTACACTTTTTTATTAGTTTATATTGATTATGTAAACCTAGGCAATACAGTTCATAATAATAATTTTAAAGAAAATAGGCCTTTTTCTTATTTTCATTGGGTGCTTTGTTTTAAATACCTGAATACATTTATAAAAAGTTGCTGATTATGTTATTAATATAATATAAAATAAAAAATTTCTACTTTTTCTAATACTATGGCATACTGTAGATATTAAATCAAAACCTGTAAAATAAGCATGGAAACATATTGATCTGCGGTATATTTACCAACCTATTATCCATATTTAAAATGTTTTAGAGATAATGATAAGTTAATGATTTGTGTAATTACTTTAGTTACCCCAGTTATTTTTATTTAGTAAATAAGTATTTTAGGACCAAAGTACTGTGTGTTAATCATGTAGTTATTCATGAGTAGGGATGAGCTTCAGGTTTGGAACAAAGTTGAACTCAGTCTGAACATTGCCTGTTCAGCAAATGGGTGAACCAAATGGGGCACAAACCTACCCACTGAGCTAAATCACTGGCTGCAATGTAAAGTGAAACATTTAGCAGTGGCATTACTGCTTTATGTTATAGCTTCCCACTAAGGTTGGTTGTTAGGAAGCTCTGGTGGACACAGGCTTCCTAACAACCAATGAGGTACTGTACTTGTCCCTTATGTTAGAGGAAAAAATTAGGCATATGTTATTGTGAAAAAAAATGTTTATTATATCACAGTCAAGAGCCAGAAAAATGTTCTTTTTTTAACAGAAATATTTAGCAGAGTTGCTGCTAACCTTGTAGAGTTTTTCAGCCAAACTGCTCTAAGAGAGAGCAGAAATAAGAAATAAGACACATGAGAGAAAAAATATAAAGAATTGCAGCACAACTTTTATACTCTTTTGGATAGAGGTAAGAGAGCAGACAGATTACTTCTGGAAATTTGTGTTATTTGTATTTGAAATTTAAAACAGAAAAATCTTAGTGATTTTAATTACAACTTTTAAGCCTTTTGGATAGGCCACTATTTCTGAGGGATAGAACAGGTAGATTTTAGCAATAAACATAAAATTAACTGAATATTTCTAATATTTTGTAATGGGATGATAATTCTGAGGCATAGATTAGGCCTATTTCAGCCAGAAATATGACCTTAAACTGCACCGTTTCTAAGCATTTGCACATATTTGCAACAGAATCTCATACATACAAAATAAAAATTATATTATTAATGAATAATAATATTTAGTGCTGCGCTCCCGTGCTAAATTAATTATAAATAATAAAAAAAAAAACTTGCAACAGTGATTATCAGTTCATAATCAAACTATATACTCAAAAACATATTAAAATAACAAAAACAATATAATAGCCTTGATGCAAACAATTTCTGTGTTAAATGAACAGTCCTCTTGATAAATCCAAAAACATGTGTCACCAAATGGGGAAAAACACTGATGAATATTAATATATATTGCGTTCACCTCCAATTTTTGCCTAATATATAAATAGGCAAAAAACACTTTTTTGTCCTGACAGGACAGATGAAAACTACTCCTGCTTCAGATCTCCCACTCAGCTGGTTGCACGTTGTTGTATGCTAATGATCCACCTGGTGTCTCTCCACAATGCTGCTTAATAAGATGGATATGGAAGAATTCCTCACACTTACCTCCAGGGGTCTATTTGTCTATATATCCCCTCCAGAACTCCACATATGAATCATATCCCCCTGATGAAGCCACATGACCCTGTGGCGTAACGCGTAGGGGAGGGACTCTGAAGTCACGTTCTGTCGGCCAGCTAACGGCGAGTATTGTTAGTGTGAAGACCACACACAAAGGCATTTATCACAGGCGCATTTTGATTGTTTTTAATGTGAGTGCAATTGCTCATTTGATTATTAAAAAGTTTAAAAGGATAAGACATTATTTCTCATTTTCTTTTTGATACCATTATGTGGAGTTCTGGAGGGGATATATAGACAAATAGAACCCTGGAGGTGAGAGTGAGGAATCCTTCCATATCCATCTTATTAAGCAGCATTGTGGAGAGACACCAGGTGGATCATTAGCATACAACAACGTGCAACCAGCTGAGTGGGAGATCTGAAGCAGGAGTAGTTTTCATCTGTCCTGTCAGGACAAAAAAGTGTCTTTTGCCTATTTATATATTAGGCAAAAATTGGAGGTGAGCGCAATATATATTAATATTCATCAGTGTTTTTCCCCATTTGGTGACACAAGTTTTTGGATTTATCAAGAGGACTGTTCATTTAACACAGAAATTGTTTGCATCAAGGCTATTATATTGTTTTTGTTATTTTAATATGTTTTTGAGTATATAGTTTGATTATGAACTGATAATCACTGTTGCAAGTTTTTTTTATTTTTTTTATATAATTAATTTAGCACGGGAGCGCAGCACTAAATATTATTATTCATTAATAATATAATTTTTATTTTGTATGCTGTGGCACTATTTATGAGTTGGTGTAAGGAGCTAGCGAACCACATGTGCATGTATTAGTAAATTATTTGATTAATTGATCACTTATATTTCACCATATTAGCTCACAAGTATTAATATCACTTGATTTTTAGAATCTCATACATAGAAAGCACATATGGAGGCATAGGGTGGGCTTCTTTAAGAAGATCATATGAATTAGCTAAAAATAATTTCATCCATTTTAATGGAAGCTAATCTTGAAGACAAGGATTAGTCCAATTTCAGTATGAAAAGGTTTTTTTAAGACACCACATGTAAATTTTTAGGGATCTGTTTAACACAATCTCAAATTTCTGGATGGGAGACAATTTGCTGGGAATTTTCATTTCAGCCATTGATAGTGACTGAAACTGTATTGTTTCCAAAACATGTTGTAAAAAAAAATAAATTATTTACTGAATTGAATCACATTCTTTATGATATTATGATATGCAGTGATTTTAGAGCTAGAGAGTAAACATAATTCAGCCAGAAATATTAAGTAAACCTTTTTTTTTTTTACAGAGACACTTGAGGCAATTTGGAAGGCAGGGAGTAGGCATTTATCAGTCAAAAATATGAAATGATTTTTTTCCTCAAACATATTCAAATTGAATATATTTAATGCACATAATCATATTTAATTGAATTCATGGAAAAAACCAATGACTTTATATTTGCTGACTTTATATTATAATACAGATGTACTGCATTGAATCTCTTTTTTCAATAGTGGACAGTATTCCCAATACAGCCATAGCAATAATATTGCATAGTACTTTATTTTTAGAGACAGATTAGAAATTACAAAGATGTCTTGCACAGAATCTGATCTGATTAAATAGGATTACATTATTAAAGCAGAGAGAAGTCATATTGTATGCTAAAAATATTCAATTGGACTGTTAACTGTTATTTTTAAGATATATAATGGGTTATTTACTGCAACTGGAAAGGGCAACTCTGTAGAGAAACCAATCAGCTTCCAGGTTTTATTGCTAAAGCGTAACTGAACAAGCTGAAGTTAAAAACTGATTGGCTACCATGCACAGCTGCACCAGATTCTAAGTGCACCAGTTTTAGTAAATCTACCCCATACTATTTTCTAAAGGAGTCAAGTCAAGAGGTAAAGCGCTGGCAGACTCTATTTTTATTTTAAAAGATAAAATTGTATTCTTCCTGTGCCAAAGGAGAACAATGGTGTATCAAAATTCAGAGTTAGGGAATGAAAATGAGTACAATATGCTGAAATAAAGAAATTAGATACCAAACAGTACATAAAAAATACATAAAAACAAACTTGTGTGGAGTAGAAAACAAAAAAATGAGAAATAAAATAAAAGTAAAAGTCTGCCAGAGTGCATAACCCAACATCATACAATGATGCCAATTCTTCAATGGATGTGGGATCAACCCAATCTCCCCAACTCTCCACCACTTGTGAACAAAAAAAATGCACACTGACCAGAAGGTTTTAACCCCTTTATACAGGTAGATCAAAGAGCATATGATCTCCCAAGGGTGCTTTAGGTCAAGTAGTGGATTCCATGTACGTCTTCAGATGATCTGCTTAAAATGACATACTCAGTAATGAAGCAGGGAACATCCATTAAAAGCAGCTACAGTAAGTGTAGTATTTATTTAAGGTATTGCACATAAAAAAGTAAAAACAATGCACTTACGTTACAAGGTGCCTATATTACCAGCACCTGTATATACAGCCTATAATGGATGTTAGTCACTGCACCGCTTCCATTGACCAGCGTGCGTTCCAAGCCTCCGTTCCGTGGGCTAGATGTGACCTCATACAGGACTCGGAAGTGACGGTCCCAGCGATTCTATGTACGTTTCACCAGAGCGGCGTCTTCAGGAAGTCTGAGAGAATGAGTAGTTTCTATTTAAAGAAGAACTTCACTCTCTTAATCAACATTAACTATATTTGATCCTTATGCTACTAGCATTAGTAAATAGATAGGAAAGTATATAAAATTTACTTTTTTTATTTTTCCTCAGTTGCTTCCTGGTTTCCAAGCCTAGGCAAATTATATCATACACCCCAGGAGTCTTCAGGAGTGGAGAAGAGAAGGAGGGTTTTCTCAGCTAAGCACACCATCCTGTCTGCATGCCTGAGCTAAGGGCAGATGGATTCCTTACCCAGAAGGCTGCAGGCAGAAATGTTTTCAAAATAAATCATGGAGACATGGATGGATGGGTGAGTTTGTTTTGAATATTAAAAATGCATGAAATAGCATTTTGGTTTGTTGTGCAAGTTGTGCAGTGTAGTTCTGCTAAATCAATGTTGGGCCACACTACATTAAAAAAGCATCCAAAATATTTTGAAATCATGCCAGTGTAATGAAGTAGGGTCAGAAGACTGATACAAACAGTGTGATGTAGTCTGAATGAATACCAAAAATTTCCAAGCTGAGAAGCAAGATGTGGAAACAGAGCATTGTCCATTTTAACGATGATACACAGTAATGAAATGCAAACATGAAGGCAAAGTTTAGATTGCACCTAATCCACCGCACTCCTGAACAAAGATACATGTTTGGGTGGCTTTTCAGTGGTGTTTTACAAGTGGTAAGGAGATGATATGATGCCTCTGCACTGCCTGTTTTAATCCCAAAATTGCTACACCGATGTGCTGAAACTGCATGCATTGCATATGGTTGCTGCTCATTTTAATGCCCCTCCCTCTACCCCCCAACTGCAAGCCAAAATCAGTTGGAAACAACTTAAAAAAATTAGCTTTTGAGTATTATAGCGGCCAGCAGTCCATAATCCAAGACAAAAAATTGCTGCATTTCTTGCAACTGTGAAAAGTTGTGGAAAAATTGGGTTAGGGGGGTTAGTGGTTCTAAAACACCTTAACCCTAAAGAAATAATAATGCAGAGCACATGGGAGGTAATAATGTTTCTTATGACATTTCCAAGATTGGAGAACAATAGAAAATCAAAACTGTGAAGATATAACCATTCTGGATACTACTATCATGGGCTTCCCAAACATCATAAAGAAGACTTTTTCTGTCCAGTACTAACAATGTTTTTTCCAGCCTCTTAAATTGATGCAGCTAAGTGAATGCGCAGAATGCTCTTTTTGTTTTTTGTTTTTATATTCACTGATTTAATTTTTGTGATTCACTGTGTGTACACAATGTTTATAATGCCTAACCTTCCTATGATCTTCATGATCTAAATAAAATAACTTGCATCTACTATTGATGGTGATAATTTACTCCACATAGGATTCATAATATACCGTCTTTTTTGGCAGTTCTGCTCTAGCCAGCTGCTAACCTTTTTCTTATAAGCTATATTTGGTTTAGAATCCACACCCAATATTAGGGTGAGTCGGAGAAATTCTTCTGATGGGTGGCTACACCCTTAATAATGGCACTTTTTCTTTTTGTATAAACTCACTTATGTCCATCTGATTATGTGTACTGCAGCAACATGGCCAAGGCCAACTCCCACTGGTGTGCATGTCATATGTCAGGTGGTGTGCAGGTAAATGGAGTTCCCAATTAATTTAACTCAGGCACACACTGGCTACATATGACCAGATAAAATGGCTACAGTCTCTACTGAGCTTACTTGGTGAATCTTGTCAGTCAGGGTACCTTTTCAGGAATATGCACTAGAACGCACAGTGTTGCGCACCAGATTTGATGAGCATATTAGGAATATATGCAAGGGGTTCCCTAATCACAGCTTGTCTAAACATTATGTGCTATATCATAACAAAAATCTGTAAGGGACTTGTTTCTAGCCATTCGATAGGTTCACTCCTAATTGTTGGGGAAACCATGTGGACAAGACATTTCTAAATTGGAAACCTTGTGGATTTATTCCCTCAAAACCTATGCCCCTTATGGTCTTAACATTGAGTGGGATGTGAATGCTTTTATAAATAATAGTTGACCCTTCCTTTTATATATTATTGATGTTTGATTTTTTTATGATCTTATTTGTCTGTTCTGTATAAGCCAATTTGTGAACAGAGACATATATGTGTTGTTTGATGTTTTGTGTATATTATGTTATTTTGCTTTGAACCACAAAATGGTGCTGTCCTCAGTTAATATTACTGTCATTTTTATGAGAGGTATAATATTTATATTTTTGATTATGTTGAGGTTATGGGACTAATATCCTTTTCTTATTATAATGTCTGGCCACTTTCATTGGTTTAATACTGTTAACCTGGATGGTGCATGATCGTGAAGGACTTTCCGGTGTTTGGAATGCAGCAAACACTTTTTGCCCATGGAGACTCAGGTCTAACATTTTTACTTCCTGTTTTGGCTTGGTGTTCCGGTTTGTGGAGCACATCCTAACTCAGGGGGAATGTTCTTCTGAGTTCTACATAAAGTGCACAATACCATACACTGGCCACTCCCCTGACAATGTGTTTTTGATGAAGAAACGTGTAGGGTGGAGTCATGCCAGGTGACGACAGCATGCTCTGGATGGACAGTGGACATATTGTTGATTTGAAACAACTCAATTGACATGCCAGTTTTTACTGAAGTTTTTTGTAAGTGCAATTTTAAATAAATTTCCTGGTTGAGTTATTTACTACACTATGAGTCGGCATCTTTTCTCTACATGGTGTTTTGTTACCCGATGTAAGGTTTTCTGTCTAGAAACCTTACGATTTGGAGAAGTGCCTGACAAGTCACTGGAGGGAGCCTGTATTCAGGAGTTCGTGGTATGTCAGTTGGGCCTGTTTGCTGCGTTATTTGACTAGTCCTTCGGGTGGTCAAATTATCTGGTAAGAGGCTTTTACATTGCGTGGAAGGTGATGGTTTTCTCTCTGGATCGGGCTCTCTCTTTCAAGCACCAATTCTTACCTGCATATGTGGATCCTATATGATCTTTGTCACCACCAATGCCACAACCTGGTATTGCAGCTTCAACACCAAGTTGCTTTGTTTTGCCTTAGCCACTGAATAGCCTCTTGAGCACTTGCAGGGGACTTGAGGTTAAGAGAACTACCCAAAAAGGTCATGGAGGAGGAGATGGAGGTGACTGCTCTATCACCACCACCAGTTTTATAAATGTGGGGTTGCACAACCAGGTACAATGATGCACCCCATCCTGTATCCTTCCCAGCTACCAGCAGAGTTATCCAGTGTGCCATGAATGATATGTCCTGGCCCATGCACAGCACAGGCCACAAGTTCACAAAGAGGAGCAGACTCCACCAGCTGGAAATAAAGAAAGTGTAAAGCCAGCAATTTTTTCCAAGTTGATGCATTTTGAGCCACTGAGCAAGAGGTTGGCTGGGGAAATGCTTCTTATTATGTTCCAGCAGCTGGGGCAGAGAAATTTGCCTACAGAATGCTACAATTGGAGAAGTCAGGGGTTGGCAGAATCCTAGAAAGGTTGAAGCCTATGATTGCTACTTCTAACACCCCTAAAAACCATGAAGACTTTTATCTCTAATGCTGGAGGCTGCTTATGTGGAATCTTGTATAGTAGGGGTAGATGGGAGTTGGTGGGAAGGAAGTAGCTGGACGGAGGAGAAAGAGTGTAGCCCTTTTCTTGTCAATGACTAGCATTCTGGTGCTGCTTCCAATGATCTGCATGGTGAAAGGGATATTTCTCTTCATACACATGGTCCCCAAATGACCAATGGTATTACCATGCTTGATATGCTTTAGGCAGAGACTGCAAAAGACTATTCAGTCTACAGCACATACACTATATTGCCAAAAGTATTGGGCCACCCCTCCAAATCATTGGATTCAGGTGTTTCAATCACCTCCATGGCCACAGGTGTACAAAATCAAGCACCTAGGCATGCAGACTACTTCTACAAACATTTGTGAAAGAATTGGTTGCCCTCAGGAGCTCATTGAATTCAAGCGTGGTACTGTGATAGGTTGCCACCTGTGCAGTAAGTCCATAAATTAAATTTCCTTGCTACTAAATAGTCCACTGTCAACTGTTAGTGGTATTGTAAAAAAGTGGAAGCAACTGGGAACAGCAGCATCTCAGCCACAAAGTGGTAGATAATATAAAATGACAGAGCTGGGTTAGCGCATGCTGAAGCGCACAATGTCAAGTCACCAACTGTCTGCAGACTCAATAGTTAAAGACCCCCAAACTTCATGTGGCCTTCAGATTAGCTCAACAACAGTGCATAGAGAGCTTAATGGAATGGGTTTCCATGGCCAAGCAGCTGCATCCAAACCTTACATCACCAAGTGTGATGCAAAGCATCGGATGCAGTGGTGTAAAGCGCCACTGGACTCTAGAGCAGTGGAGACGTGTTTTCTGGAGTGATGAATCACACTTCTCTTTCTGGCAATCCAATGGACGTGTCTGGGTTTGGCAGTTGCCAGGATAATTTTACTTGCCTGACTGCATTGTGTCAAGTGTAAAGTTTGGTGGAGGTGGAGGTTGGGCTTGGTTCCTTAATTCCAGTGAAGGGAACTTTTAAGGCATCAGCATACCAAGACATTTTGGACAATTTAATGCTCCCAACTTTGTGGGAGCAGTTTGGGGATGGCCCCTGCCTGTTCCAACATGACTGAGCACCAGTGCACAAAGCAAGGTCCATAAAGGCATGGATGAGCAAGTTAGGGGTGGAGGAATTGACTGACCTTTCACAGAGTTCTGACCTCAACCCAATAGAAAAACTTTGGGATGAATTAGAGCGGAGACTGCGAGCCAGGCCTTCTCGTCCGACATCAGTGCCTGACATCACAAATGCGCTTCTGGAAGAGTGGTCAAACATTCCCATAGACACACTCCTAACCTTATGGACAGCCTTCCCAGAAGAGCTAAAGCTGTTATAGCTGCAAAGGGTGGTCAAACTCAATATTGAACCCTACGGAATACAGCTGGGGTGCCATTAAAGTTAATGTGCGTATAAAAAGGCAAGCACCCCAATATGTTTGTCAATATAGTGTATGTTGAAAAAGGTCCACACAGCTGAGCTCTTGGGAACAGAACAAAGTAAAGCAGTGCCCTACACCCATTGTCTTGTGAAATAGGACTGCTGCTCCCTCTGCTCCACTGTGAGCTGCCCCTTAATGACATTGTGCTTCACTGATGTTGTACCTCTCTCTCACTTCCCACCTGGCAGGGCAATAGCAGAAAAAGCTGCAGATACAGAAGCAAAACAACATGCTTTAGCAGCTGCAGATGAATTCAAACTACCCTGGGAGACAAATGAGGAGGATGATGTAGGCTTAATTAGTCACCCCACTAACTCCTCTGTGTGCTGTGAATGTATAGCATACCCACAGCCAGAAAATAAATGTATGTGTGCCCTGTCTCTAAATGTTGCATATTGACTACTTTGGCCTATGGATATATACTGCTGGCCCCCTGTCTTTGAGTCTCCCAGACAACATGTTAATGTGGGACTTATACACTCTTGGGGAAACTGTTGAGTTTTGTGGACTAAAATGCATCACAATAATATACTGTACTCAGTTGCAAACAAAGGGCAGCTCTTGTGGCATCACCAATAAATTCATGCTGATATCCCTGGTGCTGAAACTGTCAAAATAAAAAAAAAATATAAAATACCCTAAAAAATTAAACACAATTAAAATAGAGCCAAAGGATTAAAAAAGTACAATAACTAAAAAAAAAAAAACCATCTCTAAGCACTCCAAGTCTAAACTTTTTAATGAAGCAAAAAAGGACATAAAAACGAAGTATAAATAAAGGAAAAAATAAATGCCCCCCCCCCAAAAAAAACAAAGTGGGGCAGCAACACAGCATAATAAAGCCTGGTTCATACTACTATTTTTTTTTTCATTCACCCCAGTGGGTTGAACAAAAAAAAAACCTGACAGCTCAGGAGGAGCCACTGTACTAACTATCCGAAGTTAGTACAATGACCAGAACACTCTGGTTTATGCTCTCAGCCATTAAAAAGAGCACTGATCGGGAGATGATCGGTAGACCTTTTTTGGTCATGTCCCTTTGACAGGAGCTGGATGAATGGCCAGCTTCTGTCTGACTGGCTGCTGTACACACTGGCCGAAATGTCCCGGGTTCTATTGGCCTGTGTGTACTAGGCTTAACTTGCTGCTGACACAAATGCACACACACAAAAAATACAATTCTAAACATTGTTGGATCTTATGAAATAACAGTGATTGCAGGTGGTCTTACAATCTACTGGCCATACAAAAATGCAATTCCCTACAAAGTACCAGTATACAGCACTGAATATAGCACTGTATACCTTTAGTAACACACTATGCTGCCAGTTCTCTCTCCCTGCAATACTGTCAGATATCTCTCAAACAAAACTCTCTTATACTGACAAAGGACTGCTAGAACATCAGCCTTTTAGAGCACATTGTATGGAAGTTTTGAAAAAATCATTACAGGCCAAAGTTTTTCACCTAACCAGATGTCAACAGCATTTTTTTGCAATTGCTGTGGAGCAATTTAATCCAAACATATGAACAGCCAGAGTTTGGTCAGAACTTCGGTTTGGACCAAACAGACAGATCAACCCCTATTTGTTAGGGTGTTTTTTTGGAGTGTGCAGAATACACTTGTTGCTCAAATGTTGCTGGAGTTGTCCTTTGCACACATTGCTACATTAAACACCACACATTCACCTTTCAATCACCATGTTTTCAGAAAAGGTAAGCATTTCACTCACCTTCCAGAAAAATACTACAAAGAGAGACAGGTCTCAACTCAGCACACAGTTGACTGGTTGACAAACCTTCTAAGTGTACATAAGCTACAGCAGTCAGTTGTTTGTCAACTGATCTTCCGTGGCTGTCTGTGAGGATATCCATGAATGTAGTGTTGTTGCAGAACACCACAAACATCCTTACCATATCCTCCAAACATATAATTAAATGATTAGTGAGTGCATCTTCAGTGTTGCCTTCAAAGCTACAAAAAAAGGCTCCCTCCCTGTTATATACGAGGGGTGTTCAAGCCAAACTTGGACTTTTACATTTATATAATAAAAGAACAAATTTCAAGGAGTGGAAACTGCATTTATTTTTCAACATACTCCCCTGCTACATTTATACACTTATCCCAGCATTTAACTAATGCCAGTATATCTTTGGCATAGAAAGATTTTTCAGTACGCCTGAACGCCTAGGACAGCCTGCGTCTCTTTGCTATCTTTTTCATTATAATGCCCTCTCTTCTCAAACTCTCTCTTCTTTACCCCTCCTCCCTACCCCACAACCTGTACATATCACCCTCACTTCTGCCCCCTCAATATCATTGCACTTATCTCTTGCTCTCTCTTGGTCCACATAATGTCACCACTAAAAAATCACTGCAGCATTTGCCCTCATACAAATCCCGCTACCACCTCACCTCCCTCACCCTCTTATTACTACTAACTTCTTGAGACATCGCCCCAAACCCTGGCCCTCCACCATCAAACTTCATTCCACAGAAGCAGCAGCCTCCCCTCTCTGGCTTCAGCCGCAATCCTCACTCTCTTATCTCAATTCTCCTGCTTCCATGCACCTGTCCCTCCCTCCCATGTGCCCTCTGGAATGCTTTCTCAGTCTCTAACAAACTTTCTACTATCAATGACCTCTTCTTCTCCCACTCCCTTAACCTACTTGCTATTACTGAAACCTGGCTCCAGTATTCTGACTCTGTCTCCTCAGCTACACTCTCTCATGGTGGCCTCCTCTGGACTCACTCGCCCAGACCCAGTGGACGAAAAGGTGGCGGAGTTGGACTTTTTCTTTCCCCACAAAGCATGTTCCAGGTTCTTCCTGCCCATCTGTCTCTGTCTCTCTGCTCTTTTGAAGTGCACTGTATTCATGTCTTTTCTCCTGTTTGTCTGAGGATAGCAGTCATCTACCAGCTTCTGGGCCAAGCTTCACGATTTCTTGATGCCTTTTTGGCATGGCTACCGTACTTTCTCTCTGCTGAGGTGCCTGCCATCATCCTCGGTGACTTTAACATCCTAGTGAATGTTAACACCTCAGTCACATCTCAACGACTCAACCTAACTTCCTCTTTTAACCTAACACAATGGACACAATCCACCACCCACTCTAATGGCAACACCAATGACCTTGTATTCTCCCACCTGTGCACTCCCTGTAACCTCTCTAACACCCCTTTTCCTCTCTCTGATCACAACTCTATCAGCTTCACACTCTCCCTGTCTCCTACCTCCCATGCCTCCAACCAGCAAACCATTACCTGTAGAAACCTCCACCACCTGAGACCTGACCTTCTTCACTCTGCTACTGAGTGCTTCCATGATAAAATTGCACTCCTGTCCTGCCCAGACCTGGCCACATCTGCCTACAACTTTCTATCATCCTCTCTGGATGCTCTTGCTCCTCCCTCTACGTGCAGAATCAGGCCTTGCCTGTCACAACCCTGGCAAACAAATAATATATATTATAATTACTTGCGAGCCACTGAGGTATGAGATAGTAATTAAATATATAGTTCAGCAGGCATCTATTCACATCCTCATATAAATGTGTTTTGTAGTAATGTACAGTAAATTGATTGCTTATTGCCACTCCCTAAATGTGAGATATGAATACTTCCAGAAATAAGGAACAATCCAAGTCAACTTATTACAACTTCAAAATAAATCAATAATAGAATTTGAAAAAAAAACAAAAACGTGAAAACAAATATAATATAAGTAATGTAAATAATAAAAATGAATTGTGTCCAAAAAAAGTCTATATAAATTTGATTAAAGTTGATTAGTCAAACAAGATTGCAGATGGATTCTTGCTGGAATATAGATACTTATATGCGCTCACCTTCCATTAAGCCCACTGCTGGGCTAACAGAGCTTTATGATGTTTATCCTTGATGGATATCTTTAGAGACTCCCTTGGATACTCCTGATGATTGGTAATGGATGATTGTGGGTCTGTGGGTTAGCTTTTTCTCATGGCAATGAAAAGTGCTCCATCTCCTTGTATTAGTCTATGTGAGCGAGTGTGCGCAGCCACGCAGGAGACCTGTCACAAACGCATTTAGCGGTTTCACTGATTTTAACTCAGCGCTTTTTTACTGAATACTTGTGAGTGCATAAGAAGAAGTTGTGAATAAAATTGTTCTTTTTAAAAACGATAAGGCACTATGTACATTTTTCTTTCCCACTATACTAACGAGGAATAATACACTTTTTATTGCCATGAGAAAAAGCTAACCCACAGACCCACAATCATCCATTATCAATCATCAGGAGTATCCAAGGGAGTCTCTAAAGATATCCATGAAGGATAAACATCATAAAGCTGTGTTAGCCCAGCAGTGGGCTTAATGGAAGGTGAGCGCATATAAGTATCTATATTTCAGCAAGAATCCATCTGCAATCTTGTTTGACTAATTAACTTTAATTGAATTTACATTAGACTTTTTTTGGACACTATTCATTTTTATTATTTAAATTACTTATATTATGATATATTTTTTCACTTTTTCTGTTTTTTTTCACATTCTATTATTGATTTATTTTGAAGTTATAATAAGTTGACTTGGATTGTTCATTATTTCTGGAAGTATTCATATCTCACATTTAGGGCACGGCAATAAGCAAGTAAACCCTGGCAAACAGATGACACCAAGAATCTCAAGAGACGCAGCCGCGCTCTTGAACAAGCATGGCGTAAAACTAAATTCCTGAAAGACGTTACCCTCTACAAATCCACTCTTCTCAAATACAACTTCAGCCTCCACGTTGCAAAGCAAACCTACTACAACACTCTCATCAAATCCTTCTCAACCAATCCTTGTCAACTCTTTTCTACCCGTAATTCCTTACTCCACCCCCCCCCACTGCCTCCACCCACTAACTTACTTACTGCACAGGAAATTGCCAGTCATTTCAAGAGCAAGATTGACACAATTCGTGATGAGATCTCTAATGTCAAGCTTCCGCCTCCAACCAACATACCAGGCCCAACACCACACTCAACACTCCCTTTCTTCGACCCTGTTACCACCAAGGAAGTTACTGAACTCCTTTCCAAGGCCCACTTCACCATCTGTCCCCTAGACCCTGTCCCCTCATGATTATTGCAGTCTCCTTCCTGCTCTATCCTAAACTCGCTAACCCACATCTGCAACCTCTCACTCTCCATGGGCACCTTTCCCTCCCCACTCAAACATGCACTGGTTACCCCCATACTCAAAAAACCTTCACTGGACTCCACCTGTTTGAGTAACTTAAGACCCATCTCCCTGCTCCCATTTGCTACAAACTTCTCGAGCGCCTTGTTCACAAATGTATGAACTGCTACCTCACCGACAACAACCTTCTTGATCCCCGACAGTCTGGCTTCCGCCCATAATATTCCACTGAAACTGCCCTACTAAAACTAACGACCTACTAACTGCTAAAACCAATGGCCATTACTCCATACTCATACTCCTTGACCTTTTCGCTGCCTTTGACACAGACGACCACCCGCTCCTCCTCAGTAAACTCCACTCCATCGGCCTCCATGACTCTGCTCTCTCCTGGTTCTCCTCTTACCTTTCTAAGCACACTTTCACCATCACATACAACTCCTCCTCCTTCTCTCCTTTCCCTGTTTCTGTTGGGGTACCCCAAGGTTCTGTCCTTGGGCCCCTCCTTTTCTCTCTCTACACCTCCTCCCTGGGCCAAATGATAACCTCCCATGGCTTCCAATACCACCTCTATGCTGATGACACCCAGATCTATCTCTCCACTCCCCAGCTCACCCCCTCACGTATCAAAAATCCACTAAGCGACATATCAGAATGGATGACACACCATTACCTTAAACTTAATCTTTCCAAAACTGAGCTTGTAATATTTCCTCCTCCCCGATCCCCCGCTCACGACTTTACCATTAAGATCAACAGCACAACCATTGGTCCTTCCTCTCATGCCAGCGTGCTAGGCATAATCCTAGACTCTGACCTCTCCTTTGGGACACATCCAATCACTGGCGAAATCCTGCCGCCTCAACCTCCGGAACATTTCCAAAATCTGCCCCTTTCTGAGCAATGACTTGGTTATATCCCACCTTGATTACTGCAACTCCCTCCTCACTGGTCTACCATTACACAGGTTATCCCCCCCCTTCAGTCTATTATGAATGCTGCTGTTAGACTCATACACCGTACCGACCTCTCTGCCAATCCCTTCATTGGCTTCCACTAACCCAACGTATAAAATTCAAAATACTAACCACAGCTTACAAAGCCATCCACAACACTGCCCCTAGCTACGTCACCAACCTCATCCACAGATATCGCCAAAATCGCCCAATATGTTCCTCCCAAGACATCTTCCTATCTAACTCCCTCATCACCACCTCTCATGCTTGCCTACAGGACATCCCCAGAGCCTCTCCCATCCACCTAGGTGGATCCCTTTGAGAACGTGCATGCGCATGAAACGCATCAGGAAGGAGCCTACGAGCTGATGTCATGTCCACGTGATGGTCCGGCCGCCATCCTTGTAAGTGCTTTTTATCGATTCATGATTTTATGCTCCACGTGGTTGCTATCTTTTTAATAAAACATACTACACTATATGATATTGTCTCCGGGCTCGGTCTATGAGCTTGCCCTCTAGGAGGAATCCCTTTCCTTGGTTCACCATGAGATGGAGATGGAGACTTGGCTACTCTACTTTTGATTGTTCATTTGGTGCATCACTGGCTTCTGGAGAGATCCCACCTTCAACTGGGTCACCGGCAGGAGGAACAAGCAGGAACACCCCTTAGTGTCATTCCACTCTAAGCTTGCTTGCTACTTACTTCTGGTGAGTCCCTTATGGTGGAGGTGCAGTGTGGAAGTCACAGAAGTAACAACATTTTGTTGATTTGATCACATCACTATTTTTTGGACTATTATGATATTTAGAGGACTTATTCATTTTCATTTGTTATTTGTTAT
The DNA here is from genome assembly GCF_062004578.1 of Staurois parvus. NCBI lineage: Eukaryota > Metazoa > Chordata > Amphibia > Anura > Ranidae > Staurois > Staurois parvus. The sequence continues at coordinate 12,069,131 of NW_028318039.1, read as the reverse complement.
ACAGTCTATTTTGTTTCTTCATTGGAGAATTCACTATTCTCTATTTCTTTTTGATAATGTTTCCTTTTTCTTTTACGATCACACTGGTCAGCATTGATTATAACACACATTTTTATTAGCGCTGCACATTGATATTATAGTGACTGTGAATCAAGCCTGGCAGATTTGTTTATTAGTAGTGGTAGATAGAATGCAGTTTCTTGTAACTAGAAGGCAGAACAGATACTGGTCATCAATGGAGACTAACCATAGAAACAAAAATGGCTGAAACTTTGGAATTTATCAGTGAGGCAGCAGTTAATGTGTTGATACTTCTAGTTCTATATATACAGAAAGAGAGCTCAGGTAATGAGTTTGTGAAAAGGATGGTTACTGTGCATGGTGGTATCACACAACATGAAGCCATAAAAAATGTAAATGTAGTGCAGTTACGGTATACCAAATTGAAGGACAGTGTGATCACATTGCAGATTTCTTAAAGCAGAAGTACAGCCATAGCTCTTTTGGCTGTACTTCTCCTGTGACTCGCAGGGGTGCAGTTCATTCTACACTCCTGTAATCCATTTTCAGCTGACAGCGGGTTGAAGCCCTCTGTCAGCTGATGCCACTCAGCTGGTCCAGGCTGGTCAAAGATCCTGACTTTAAAGTATGATTTAAAAAGAAAAAGAAATACCATAATTCTCTTTTAATGTTATAGTATATTTGAGTAAGACATCTCTAGATTGAAGAATTGCAGATGTACATATGTAATAACAGTAAAAAAAGAAGAGTAAATATTGCCATCAAACAATATACTTCATCTGACTGAAAATCTTACAGATTGTTTTGTTGGCAGTGAAAGCTTTCTTTTTAACAACTCAGCTATAACTTTCTATTTATAAGTAAGTTTCTTCAGAAAGCTCAGAAAATCAGTCCAGTCAGACTTTTGTTTTTTAATCTGAGGCCTTTGCAGAACTGAGGAAAACTGTCACCATTTCTCTTCCTTACATTTCTAAGTTATAGACAATTGTTTTTCGAACATCAGGGTAGTTTCTTACACCCTACTTTGGCTGCACACTGTAATTAATAAGCCACAATTAATAACTCAGGCCAAAATTATTTCCCTGTGTTGTTTTAGGTGCTATCACCACACACTAATATAGCTGCTCTTTATACTCACAAAGGCTATAATTACCACAGTGCACCACAATCCAACTTCTGTACCCGGTTAAATATACTAATATTAATGATGTAAAAGCATCACAAGTGCAAGATGCTGACACTTTTCAGGTCCCACATGCACAGTATTAGATGGCACATTCTCATGCAGCTGTACATTCATCAGAATGAAAAATTCTGCATAGAAAATGCAGAATTCATTCCAACTCAGATAGCCTGAGAGGCAAAATGGAATCAGGGAGATGGTATGGTGCATTTTGTTCTCCTGTGCCCAGACAAGTATGTATTTATTCTTAACGAGCAGTAATGATCAGTGAACCAAGCAAAGTTTTGTTTGCTGGAAGTTTACTGCACCTAGCAAAATCATACACCCCAATATAGCTTCAACCCCCGCTGAAGTCTATAAAAATTAAATCTTGTCATTTATTTCTATTCTCTTTAAAGGACAGTTTTCAAGATTTTGTTTTAAAAAATGCCATGAGTAGCTGGACACTGCCATGGATTACATGTGCCAATGCCAAAAACTTGTCCCGGGTCACCACCACACCAGTCATATTGTCCCTAATAACTACCACACCAGTTAGTGTCCCTGATCACTACCATTTCAGTTACTGTGTCCTTGATCACTGCCACACCATTTACTGTGTACCTGATCACTGTCACCCCAGTCATTTTGTCTGTGATCATCTCCACACCAGTTACAGTGTCCCTGATCACTACCATTTCAGTTACTGTGTCCTTGATCACTGCCACACCATTTACTGTGTACCTGATCACTGTCACCCCAGTCATTTTGTCTGTGATCATCTCCACACCAGTTGCTGTGTCCCTGATCACTACCACACCAGCTACAGTGTCCCTGATAACAACCGCAGCAGTTACAGTGCCCATGACCATTGTCACACCAGTCATACTGTGTCTAATCACTGCCACACTAGTTACAGTGTTCCTGATCATTGCCACACAAAGGCTTGCTTGGACTACAGGAACTGGAACTGCTATAGGTGATACTACACTAAGCTATATTCCCTGATCACTCATATAGAGCTATACCACTACAGTACATACACAATTGGTTGATTTGTGTGATACACAAGATACAATGTCAGGTACACGATCACTCCAGACAGTGAAAAAGTCTCATGTGTGGTATCTCAATACTTGGGAAGAATAGCAGAAAGTGTTTTGGGGTGTAATTCTAACTATGTCCATGCTGTGTGTGAGAAATATCTTATTAAATTGGCAAAATGGCAAATTTTTGTTAAGGAATTATTTTTATTTTCTGTGAACTTTTTCTAAAAACTTGTGGCAAAAACGTGTGGCAATAAAATAAAGTCTTCAAATGTTTCAAAAGGTTCACCATTTTAAAAATATCTTGAAGTGTTTACTCTCCAAAATGTGGTAATTGTGTGGATGTTTCTACTGTCCTGGTACTCCAGGGCCTCCACAATTATGATCGGTAGTCAGGTGACAGATAGATGTGGAGTTTAAGTCCCTAGAATGCCTGAATGGGCTTCCTTAGATTTTGGACCCCTCTATATGACTAGGCTGTGAAAAAGTCTCACACGTGTACATATGTATATTGCTCTGTCTACTCTTAGGCAATCCCTGAAAACCCTTCTCTTTAGAGAAGCCTCTCCTGCCTCCACCTAACAACTGTACATTTATTTTCTCCATCAGCCCATCTCCCAAAGTTCTTACCTTTTTGTATCACTTGAAATTCCCTTTTGGATAGTAAGCTCTAACAAATATGGCCCACTGATTCCTCCTGTATTGAATTGTATTGTCCCTGTACTGCTTGTAAAGCACTGTGCAAGGTGTTGGCGCAATATACATCCTGAATAATAATAATATATAGTTTGGAGTAAAGAAGGAAAAGATGTGTGTATGTGGGTGGGCATTACTGAAACATTTAAATGCTTCCAGGGAGTGAATGAGGTACAGAAGGGCAATATTTTCAGAATGAAGCTAAGATCAAGAACTCTGGGACATAACCTCAAAATAGCAGGAGAAAAGTTCAACACTAACCTTAGAAAATATTATTTTACCAAAACAGTGGTTGATGCTTGGAATAGACTTCCAGCAGAGGTAGTGAGTCAGTCAACAGTAAATGGATTCATATTTGAGACAAACATAGATCTAGACAATTGCATGGTAATGTAACACTGTACCCAAACTAATTTTTTATCATTTTATTCATACAAGTAGAGCTTTCTTTTGGCAGTATTTGATCATTGCTGGGTTTTTTATTCTTTGCTAAATAAAAGAAAAAACACAGACCATTTTCAAAAAAAAAAGTTTTTCATTGCATAAACAAAATTTAAAATAAAGAATTGTTCTTCATAAATTTATGCCAACATGTACAGTTGCAAGAAAAAGTATGTGAACCCCTTGGGATTATGTGGAGTTTTGCATGAATTGGGCATAAAATGTGCTCTGAAAGTCATCTAAGTCACAACAATAGAAGAACACAGTCTGCTGAGCATAATACTACACAAACATTAGATGTTGCCATGGTTTAATTGCACATAACATGTAAACATTCACAGTGCAGGGAGGAAAAAGTATGTGAACCTTTGGACTTAATAACTGGTTGACCCTCCTTTGGCAGCAATAACCTCAACCAAACGTTTCCTGTAGTTGCAGATCAGACCTGCACAACGATCTGGAGTAATTTTGGACCACTCCTCTTCACAAAACTGTTTCAGTGTAGCAATATTCTTGGGATGTCTGGTGTGAATCGCTCTCTTAAGGTCATGCCACAGCATTTCAATGGGGTTGAGGTCAGGACTCTGACTGGGCCACTCCAGAAGGCGTATTCTGTGCTGTTGCAGCCATTGTTTTGTTGAATTACTTGTATGCTTTGGGTCATTGTCCTGTTGCATCACCCATCCTCTGCGGAGCTTCAGTTGGCGGACAGATGGTCGTACGTTTTCCTGCAAAATGTCTTGATAAACTCTGGAATTCATTTTCCCATCAATGACAACAATCCGTCCAGGCCCTGAGGCAGCAAAGCAGCCCCAAACCATGAGGCTTCCTCTGCCATGTTTTACAGTGGGGATGAGGTTTTGATGTTGGTGTGCTGTGCCTTTTTTTCTCCACACATAGTGTTGCGTGTTCTTCCCAAACACCTCAATCTTGGTTTCATCTGTCCACAGTATATTTTGCCAGTAGTGCTGTGGAACATCCAGGTGCTCTTTTGCAAACTTCAAATGTGCTGCAATATTCTTTTTGGACAGCAATGGCTTCCTCCGTGGTGTCCTCCCATGTACTCCATGCTTGTTTAATGTTTTCCTTATTGTAGATGTGTCAACAAAAATGTTAGCATGTGCCAGAGATTTCTGTAGGTCTTTAGCTGACACTCTGGGATTCTTCTTTCCCTCTTGAAGCATTCTGTGCTGTGCTCTTGCAGTCATTTTTACAGGACGACCACGCCTAGGGAGAGTAGCAACAGTGCTAAACTTTCTCCATTTGTAGACAGTTTGTCTTACCGTGGACACATGAACATCAAGGCTTTTGGAGATACTTTTGTAACCCTTTACAGCTTCATGCAAGTCAACAATTCTTGATCATAGGTCTTCTGAGAGCTCTGTTCTGCAAGGCATGGTTCACATCAGACAGTGCTTCTTGAAACCAGTAAACCCAAAACAGGTGTGTGTTTTTTAAGGGCAGGACAGCTGTCAGCAACACATCCAATATCATCACACTGATTGGAGTCAAGGTTGGCTCACTCCTGGCTCCAATTAGCTCTGGGAGAAGTCATTAAGCTAGGGCCTCACATACTTTTTCCACCCTGCACTGTGAATGTTTACATGTTATGTGCAATTAAACCATGGCAACATCTAATGTTTGTGTAGTATTATGTTCAGCAGACTGTGTTCTTCTATTGTTGTGACTTAGATGACATTCAGAGCACATTTTATGCCCAATTCATGCAAACTCCACATAATCCCAAGGGGTTCACATACTTTTTCTTGCAACTGTATACTGCTACATTTCTTTGGTGAGCATAACTCAAATCAGTGTATCTTTTTAAATCTGTAGGAAAGCTATAGAGTCCACAAACTATTGTACATATCTGAAAATCAATCAATCCTGCTGTGCTGAAGGCCTCATTTCTTGAGACCCAAAAATGTCAGGATGGTGCAGATATCCCCCAAATTACTCCTTTTTGGAAAGTAGACAGTCTGGGGTGTTTAGTAAGAAGCATGGCAAGTTTTTTGAAGTTGTCATTTTTTGTCATAATTTTTTGGAAAATGAAGACATTTTTCACAATTTCTTTTTACATATTGTCACCAGTGCAGTACAGCATCATCATTTAACTGATGTGGCAGTGATCAGGGACACTTACTGATGACAGTACAAAAAAAAAATTGTTTCAATGTCTTTTTATTTATTTAGGAATTTTTTCTCTTTTTTGTACATTTTTTTTAACACACTGTGACCAGAGTAATATAATATTACCATAGTAACAGTGTACTACTCTGGAGAAGTGATCAGTATTTTTTTTACACATTATGATCGCAAATGGCATTGAATTTCAATGCTATAAACAAGCATTTTACTGAATTAAATTGATTCATTCAGATTGCTTTGTTGGGAGTAGCTGTGATTTGCCACAACTAATCACATGAAACAGATGGGCTGTGATTGGCCCATTCTGTACAATGTGATCACTGTGACCAATCACAGCTAGCAACACAATTGTATACAATGACTGGCATGAAAGGATGCCATCCATTGTTTACCATTGTCATGTGACCAGATGTGATTGGTCACAGCGGTCACATGGTACCAGCAATGAGCCGATACACAGATCAGTCATCAGTCTGTCTGTTACAGATCTTGTCGCAACACGGGCCTGTGGGCGCATGTCAGGCAGTGATTCCGGAGGACATCATATGACGTCCACCTGGATTGAAGAAAGTCCTGCCCAGCCATCATTTTGCTATACACTGGGCGGGAAAGGGTTAAACAAATATTTTAAAAATGAGGCAGTCTCAATTAATCACTTGGTTTTTTTCTGCTCTCACTTTCTAGGCTACTATGTTTAACATTGCTCAAAAAAAGAGCATTTTGCTGATTTAGGAGATACGCATCTCCATATGTTCTCCAGACTCATAAACTGAGACAAAATTATTAATAGGTTATTTTTAAAACTCCACACAATTGTATATTTTATAAATAGTTTTGCTTACCCATTTATATACAGTATCTAAAGTTACATGCAAATAAAAAGACTTGGAAATAAACATAGTCCCTTAAAATGTGTAAAATGTACATAAAATGTGTAAAATGTATAAAAAGCAAAAACTTTTTTTAATAGATTTAAATAGAATGTGGAAAGGTTAAAACTTCTGTTGGGTTTTTATCACTGTTTGTGTCCTCATTGGGGAGAATTACTCTCACTATTGTACCTTGTGGTTATTGTCTCATTGTGGTACAGAACATGATAGGATATCCACATTTCAGAAACTGAAGATATTGGGTAAAGATTAGGTATGAGTTTGCAGAAAAGTTTACTTATTCATGGTCCACTGAACTAAATGGCCAGATTTGGTCTGTTCACCAGCACAAACCTCTGATTGCTACTGTACCTGGAAGTTGTTTATTTAGTGGTGGTATTACTATCACCACTAAAAGATAACTTCCCACGGTGTGGGCTGCAAGCACCTTTGGTTGCTAGGACACAAGCAACCCTATATCATCAATGGTTGCTAGAATGCTGATGGCCACTAATGTCCTAGCAACTAAGGATGCTATGCAGGCTGGCTGACTGTGTCCTAGCAACTGATTAGTGGAATCTGGAAACCTGGAAACTTGGGGGTCCTGATATTTTTCTTAACATAAATGAAAAGGAGGTAATCCCTTGTGTATTCATTCACAACTAAACACAGAACACATTCTACAAAGTTCTTATCTAAAAAAAAGACATGTCCCACAGTGTAAATTCATCATTGATAACATTATCCATTATTAAAGATCCATGTCATTTATGATGACTAATGTCTAAGAAACTAAAAAAAACTAAACAAAACACATCAACAACAAGAGACAATACTCTCCCAATAGACTTTTACAACAAATTATATTTCTTGGCCTGATAGCTGAAAGTGAACAAAGGGGCATGGCGTTCCAGATGATGTCATTGACCAAATATGGTCAAGGCCAAGACCATATTTAATCAATGTTGTCACATGATATCTACCACCCCTTTGTTTACGATGTGTGTTTTGTTTTAGGGGATTTCATTCATCACAATCTACATTGCTGGATCATGTGATTTTCAAAAAGTTTTTAAAAATGTGTTGTGTTTTTATTTGTGAATGAGTATCCAGGAGTACCCTTTACCCCTTTACTCATTCATGTGGTGGTAATATCTAGGACCCCCTTATTTGAAAGAGACTTTCAGATTCTAATAAGTGTCCCCCACAGACACTTACATCCACCAACCTACAGCTGTAGGGAAGTGGTTTTCATTCCCATGAAATGGGGAAAAGCTGCTTCACAAAAGGAGACCTACTGGCAAGAAACTCTCTCAATGTTGAAGGCATGTAGACTGGTATGGTTCAGGTAGGGTGATCAAGCTCAAATACAAAACTGGCATGGATTTTGGGGAACCTCTTGCCACTTTTTGTTTGTTTTTTGCTTGGAGTTCTCCTTAAAAACCATAATAGACTCCAAACCAGACCCTCATCTAGGAAAAGGGACTGGTATAGATGTAAAGGGTAATCAGAAATAAATTATATTTTTGCTTTTGGATATAAAAAATATCCAATAAACTTAAAGTTAGTTCTAAATTTTGGCCAAAATGTATTCTACTACATATATTTGGTAAAAAAAAATCTCAATACATGTATATTAATTGGTTTGTGTAAAAGTTATAGCATCTAAAAACTGTGGTATATATTGGAATTTATGAAGCTTTTACTTTCTGAATGCCTATCACATTTTTGAGGTGCTAAAATGTCAGGGCAGTACAACCCTCCCCCCAAATGACCCTTTTTGGATAGTAGACACCCCCAGGATTTTGAAGAGAGGCATGTTGAATCCATGGAACATTTTTGTCACAAATTTTTTAAAAAGTTTTTTTTTTTTTTTTACACAAAGTTGTCACTTTAATGATATATTGCTCATGGATGTCATGGGTATATATGGAATAACACCCCAAAACACCTTATTCTACTTCTCCCAAGTTTGGGGATACCTTGTGTGAGAGATTTTTTGGCAGCCTAGCTACATAAAGGCCCCCAAAATCCAATGACCACCTCCATGCTTTCAAAGGGCATATTTCCTCATGTCACTTCCCCACTACCTCACAGTTTTGGAGGCTCTAAAATGCCAGGATAGTACAAACACCCCCTCAAATGACCCCTTTTTGGAAAGTAGACACCCCAAGGAATTTGATAAGAAGCATGGTGAGTATTTTATAGATATCATTTTTGTCACATGGTTTTTCAAAAACATGTGGCAACAAATGAGATCTGAAAAATACTCACCATGCCTCTTAGCAAATACCTTGGAGTGTCTACTTTCTAAAAAGGGGTCATTTGGAGGGGTTGCTTCTACTATCCTGGCATTTCAGAGCCATCATTAGAAACTTATGCCACACATCACCCACTCTTGAAGACCAAGCCTTATCTGACACTTTTTGTTAACATGAAAAAAAACTTTTTTTGCTATAAAATTACTTTGAACCCCCAAACATTATATATTATTAAAGCCAGAGGCCCTAGAGAATAAAATAGTGGGTGTCAAAATTTTTTACATCACACATTATTTGCGCAGCGATTTTTCAAATGCAAATCTTTTGGAAAAATAAACTTTTTGGAATGCAAAAAAAACCTTTGCAGGTCACCAATTTATATTTACACAGGAGGTCTAGTGCTAGAATTACTGCCCTCGATCTGATGTTCACGGTGATACCTCACATGCATGGTGCAACAGCTGTTTACATACCATCACAGGGTCAACATTTGCGTGCGCAGGTGTGCGCGCACAGGGGTGCAAGGGTGCTTTTTTATTTTTTGTTATTATTTTTATTTTTTAAAATAATTTTTACACTGTCACTTTTATTTTTTTTTATCACTTTTAATGCTATCACATGGAATGCAAATATCCCCTATAACTTCAATGGGCATTGTCCTGTATTCTTTTTTTAGAAATCTGGGGTCTATCAGACTCTAGATATCTCCTCTGCCTTTACTTTATCTAATCTTACCAAGCTCAGTGTGATCAGATGCTTTCCCAATTTACAAATGGCACTGTTTACATCCTGCGAAACTAAAGTGATGAAATGATTGTAGTTTTTGATTTCTTAGACTATAGAGATGATTGAAGTCATTCTGTTCTCTGATCAGCTCAATAGTCAGCCAGCCGATCTGCTGACTGCATTTTTGCATTCCCCTGTGGGACAGGAGAGCCCAAGAAAACTGTGAAAGGCAGCAGGAGGGGGGTGATGTCCCTTCCCACTGCTTGTAAAAACAATTCAGCAGCTGATTGGCCACTAGGTGGACCTAGGACGCCGTTGACACTAAGCCGCCGGTGCCACGAGGAGGCCCGGCGGCCATCTTTAATACCAAGGGGTCAGTGTATTCATCCACACCTGTCTATACCCTATGTTCATTGTGCATTGATGTTTTTCATATTAAAAACCTTACCTACTACACTATGAGTGTTATCCTGTGTCCCCTGTGAGGAGCTTCCTCAACTTTCACAGCCCCAAGGGATTTCCTCATCAACTCCTGTGAAGGGAAGGTTTATTCTGTTTGATATCGTTCTGATCTGCTGGATCACTGTTTCACCACAAGAGGGCGTAGGATATCTACCTTTCCTGGCTATTCACTTGACCAGATCTGAGGGGAGAAGGGGACTCCACAGGATATACATACACATGCGTATAATTTTACGCTATCTGGTTAGTGTAAATCCTTACCATTTGCACTAGGATATACGGAGCACCTTTTCTCACTGGACTGTGTTTCATGATCACTTTTTTCAAGCGCTGCATTTTTATATATATGAATTGTGGGACTTTATATGCGTTTTTCCTGTATGTTCAGCTGCTGCCAATATTGATGAGCGCTTACTGTATATTTTATTTTATAATGGCCACTAGGATTGCTTTTAAATAAAAGCCAATCGCCAGCTGAAAAAAACGATACCAGGATGATGCCTGTAGTTGAAGGCTTCATCCCTGTATAACACTCAAATTCCAGCAACGTACAAGTACAATGCTGGTCCATGTTGGACATATATGTAACAGCAGAGAACATAGGCATATGACGAATTGGGTTTGTGGACCAATATGACCGCAATTCATTATTTTTTGTAATTCCCATGTTGAACATAAGTCCCAAAAAAGTTTTAAATTCAGAAACCATGATAGGTTTCCATGCAAATTGTCTGGCAAGAGCTGAATTTGGGCGGGTGGTGATGTATTGTTATGCGTATAAATTGCCTTGGCCCTCAATCAATTGATACAAATCTTCTGTGAAAAACAGCAGAGGGCCTAAACGTTAGTTCTAGCAGCGAACAAGGCTTATTTTACTAACATTGCATTTTTGGGGACACTATACAAAGGAAGTACTAGTATAGTTCTGTTCATGATCAATATATTGATCTGTATAAACACTATATTAGTAATGGTGGTAATCAGCGACCTATAGTGTGAGTGCGATAGTGTGCAGGTAATCTCACACTTGCTGACCCTGGTTGGGAGGGGTGCTAACTGGCCCTGATGTTATCTGATGTTGCTAGTGGCAGGAATAGAGTGATCAGTGAAACATTCTATATATACTGACACTGTATTAATGTCCTTCCAGGTATTAGTGTGCTGATCACTGGTCTTCTTCAAAATGGCGGCCAACTGTGCACGCACTCAGGGCTATATAAGACTGCAATGGTGTTGGTAACAGGCATATCGCTTTGATAATGTGCATGTGCAAGAAACACATCAGGGAGGAGCCTGCTGTACTGACGTCACTCCGCCGCATCATCTCGGAGGTTAGGCGGACATTTTTTTTCTCTGTTACACACCTGGATTTTTTGTACTATATGCAATAAATAATTACTACACTTTAAACGCTCCTCTCGAGGCTCTTTTGTGTAAGCTATTTTCCTTAAGGTGCATTATGTTATTCCTGCTGGCTCTGTCCATGGTGGGGAGGTTTCCTGAGTCAACCCTGTAATGCAGTTAGAGGCCAGTGGTGGTGTTGGAGTCATCCCCGTAATGCTGTGAGAAGCCAGTGATGTTTTTCCTGTCTCCATACCATGATCTTTGTGATGGAAAGTTTCCCTACCTGTGGAGGATCTGGATATATTATTATGTGCATTTAATGGCGCTTCTGGTGAGTGCATTTATACAGCAATTCCTAGCATGGAGTCACTTTCACCTATTCATCACGGAGATTGCTTGGACACTTTTTTGCTATTCATCCAAATGATCATATCTTCTATTGTACAGTTCACTATTGTCACTTTATATTTATTTACAAATATCACTTTCTCGCTGTTATTTTGCGGGACACTTATGAAATGCGCTCGTTTTGCTTCTACCGTATACCAACACTGTATAGAATGCCTCTAGGTTGCATATTTTGAATTTTGCAAAAGATAACAGCACTGCAGATGAAAATGGAAAGGTAATTTTTAATAACATTACATTAAAATAAGGCTTATGTAACACTTGTATATGCTATATTATTTTTTTGCTATATATAGTAATTTTCCACAAAACTGGAAATACACTTTAAGCCTTATTAAAAGAGTTGCTCCCAGCTAAACTGTATTTTTTTTTCAAAGCTGAACTTTACCCAAAAAAAAACTGATAAAAAATTATTTTCTTTAGCAAGGAACACACATTTCACATTAATAATTATGCTACCAAAATTAGTGTGTGCTGTAAATAGCCTCCAGAATTGTTCTTGGTTCCTCTTGCTGGAGGCTGCCATTTTGCTGCAGTCCAAGGTCCCTGAGCAGCATTAACCAATTCAATACCGGGAAATTTTACACCTTCCTGCCCAGGCCAGTTTTCAGGTTTCAGCGCTCTCACATTTTGAATGACAATTGCACAGTCATACAACATTGTACCCAAATTAAAATTTTATAATTTTCTTCACACAACTAGAGCTTTCTTTTGGTGGTATTTAATCATCGCTGGGGTTTTTATTTTTTGCTAAATTAACAAAAAAAGACCAAAAATCTTGAAAAAAACACATTTTTCTTTGTTTCTGTTATAAAAGTTTGCAAATAAATAATTGTTCTTCATAAATTTAGGCCAAGATGTATTCTGCTACATGTTTTTGGTGAAAATAACCCAAATTAGGATGTATTTTTTAGTTTGTAGGAAAGTTATAGAGTTCACAAACTATGGTATAGATCTGAATATTGATCAATCCTGAAGTACTAACAGCCAATCTAATTTCTTGAGGTCCGATGTCAGAACAGTACAGATATACCCCAAATGACCCCCTTTTTGCAAAGTAGACAGTCCAACGTACTTTATAAGAGGCATGGCGAGTTTTTTGAAGTTGTATTTTTTTGTCATAATTTTTCGGAAAATGAAAAAATTAAAAAAATTAGTTCCACTATTTTTTTTTTACATATTGTCACCAGTGCAGTACAGCGTCATAATATAACTGGCATGGCAGTGATCAGGGACACTGACTGGTGACAGTATGAAAAAAAAAAAATATATATATATATTTATTTTCTATTTTTTTATTATTTTTTATTAAATTTTTTTTCTTTTTTAAGATTTTTTTTTCACATTTCACTATGACCAAAGTAGTACAATGTTACCATAGTAACATTGTACTACTTTGGGGAAGTAATCAGTTTTTTTTTTCTTTTACACAATTTGCTTATAGCAAAGAATTACTTTGCTATAAGCAAGCATTTACCTGAATGACATCGATTCATTCAGGGTTTTTTTTTTTGTGCTTAGCTGTGATTAGGCCACAGCTAATCACATGACATGTGCATGTGATTAGCTGTGACCATTCACAGCTAGACACTAGTATACAATGGATGGCATGAATGAAGCCATCCATTGTATACAACTGTCATGTGACCTGCTGTGATTGGTCACAGCAGGTCACATGGTACCGGCAATGGGGCCGATACTCAGGTCTGTCATCGGCCGTGTCCGAGGTACACAGCCGGTGACAGATCGCGCCGCTGCGCGGCTCTGCAGGAGCGCAATCTGCGCATGTGCGGGAGGATGCCATATGGCGTCCACCCGGAATGCTGATGACATTTGCCAGCCGCCATTCGGCCATAGGGCGGGCAGCAAATGGTTAAACCTTTAGGCTCGAAGCAGATCGGCCTCTACATTTTCAGCATAGTGCCAAAAAATAGAGAGCAACTGAGCATGCGCAGAGCAGGGTGAGACCGCATATTACTAGATTTGAAGAGTATAGGCACTTATTTTTAATGTTTTACATAGCTATACCTAGAAAAGGGCCAACATTTGATCTAGCAGAACTTTTCTGACTAAATTTCCATTTTAACTTTCTAGATTCACCTTTCAATGATACCAAAGTGGTAGGCAATTTGCAGGATCATGTTTTTTAAATTTTTTAATGTGTTAGCTGAATGCACCCATAAATGAAATACAAGCAGATTTGCCCATCACAAGTGGTGGGAAACCTTCTGGTAGGGACGGTAGGTACATCTTTTTCCAGTGATGACTATCTAAAAGGGGGGGGGGGGGTAGAATATATGTAAAAAAGTTAAATTCATCTATCATTCCACTATCTGCTAGCAATAACTTTTCTAAAATGTTGGAATGGTCTTTAAAATAATACAAAATACTCCTGCTAAAGACAGTAGATCTTTAAATGTAATCCAGAATAAATGTTACTATTAGAAACTTAATTATAAAATAGCAATTTAGCAGACTAATTTTAAGCAAAAAAAAACACGGATGATTCTAAAAAATCCATAGCAGAATTGTTGTTTATCACCTACCGTATTTTTCGCTCCATAAGACGCACTTTTTTCCCCCAAAAAAAGGGGGGAAAATGTCAGTGCGTCTTATGGAGCAAATATAAAGTGGCCGGTCCGGTATTTCTGCTGCCACCATGTCAGAATACCGGGCCGGCTGCTCAGCTGTTCTCTCCTGCAAGGCCTTATCTGTTCCTCGCTCCAGCGCTGCACAGTCTTCCCGCGCTGGCTTCTGTGACAGCCGGGTGCCCACTGCGCATGTGCTGCGCTTTGTGAATGGTCCAGTGTTTTCTGGGACACATGACAGGTCCCAGAAGCCGCCAGGCCATTCACAAAGCGCAGCGCTTCTCGCACATGCTCAGTGGGCACCCGGCTGTCACAGAAGCCGGCGCGGAAAGAAGAGGGAAAGACAACGCCGCGGAAGTGGGAGCGGGTACCTGTCAAATTCAGGTACCCGCTCCCCCTCCCTCCCCAAAGGTCAGCAGTCTCTGGTCATCCCCTGCACTGTCTGCAGTCTCTGGTCATCCCCTGCACTGTCTGCAGTCTCTGGTTATTCCCTGCACTGTCTGCAGTCTCTGGTCATCTGTACTGTGTCCCTGGTATTTTCCCTGTACTATGTCCACAGTCTCTGATCATCTCCTGTACTGTCTCCGCAGTCTCTGGTCATCTCCTGTACTATGTCCGCAGTCTCTGGTCATCTCCTGTAGTATGTCCGCAGTCTCTGGTCATCTCCTGTACTGTGTCCACAGTCTCTGGTCATCTCCTGTACTGTGTCCGCAGTCTCTGGTCATCTCCTGTACTGTGTCCGCAGTCTCTGGTCATCTCCCTTACTGTGTCCGCAGTCTCTGGTCATCTCCTGTACTGTGTCCGCAGTCTCTGGTCATCTCCTGTACTGCGTCCGCAGTCTCTGGTCATTCCCTGTACTATGTCTGCAGTCCATTGGTTCAGAATATTTTTTTTTCTTGTTTTTCGCCTCTAAAACCTAGGTGCATCTTATGGTCAGGTGCGTCTTATGGAGCGAAAAATACGGTATATACAGGGGAAACTCAAAAAATTTGAATATCGTGCAAAAGTTAATTTATTTCAGTAATGCAACTTAAAAGGTGAAACTAATATATGAGATAGACTCATTACATGCAAAGCAAGATAGTTCAAGCCGTGATTTGTCATAATTGTGATGATTATGGCTTATAGCTCATGAAAACCCCAAATCCACAATCTCAGAAAATTAGAATATTACATGCAATCAATAAAACAAGGATTGTACATAGAACAATATCGGACCTCTGAAAAGTATAAGCATGCATATGTACTCAGTACTTGGTTTGGGCCCCTTTTGCAGCAATTACTGCCTCAATGCGGCGTGGCATGGAAGCTATCAGCCTGTGACACTGCTGAGGTGTTATGGAAGACCAGAATGCTTCAATAGCGGACTTCAGCTCTTCTGCATTGTTCGGTCTCATGTCTCTCATCTTTCTCTTGGCAATGCCCCATAGATTCTCTATGGGGTTCAGGTCAGGCGAGTTTGCTGGCCAATCAAGCACAGTAATCCCATGGTCATTGAACCAAGTTTTGGTGCTTTTGGCAGTGTGGGCAGGTGCCAAGTCCTGCTGGAAAATGAAGTCAGCATCCCCATAAAGCTTGTCCGTGGAAGGAAGCATGAAGTGCTCCAAAATCTCTTGGTAGATGGCTGCATTGACCCTGGACTTAATGAAGCACAATGGACCAACACCAGCAGATGACATGGCTCCCCAAATCAACACAGACTGTGGAAACTTCACACTGGTCTTCAAGCATCTTTCAGTGTGTGCCTCTCCATTCTTCCTCCATACTTTGGGTCCTTGGTTTCCAAGTGAGATGCAAAAGTTGCTCTCATCAGAAAAGAGGACCACTGAGCAACAGACCAGGTCTGTTTTTCTTTAGCCCAGGTAAGACGCTTCTGACGTTGTTTGTTGTTCAAGAGCGACTTGACAAGAGGAATACAACATTTGAAGCCCATGTCCAGGATCCGTCTGTGTGTGATGGCTCTTGATGCACTGACTCCAGCCTAAATCCACTTCTTGTGAAAGTCCCCAACACTTTTGAATGACCTTTTCCTGACAATCCTCTCCAGGCTGCAGTCATCCCTATTGCTTGTGCACCTTTTTCTTCCACACAACTTTCTATTAATGTGCTTTGATACAGCACTTTGGGAACATCCAACTTCTTTTGCAATTACCTTTTGAGGCTTTCCCTCCTTATGGAGGGTGTCAATGATGGTTTTCTGCACAACTGTCAGGTCAGCAGTCTTTCCCATGATTGTGATTCCTACTGAACCAGACTGAAAGACCATTTAATGGCTCAGGAACCCTTTGCAGGTGTTATGGCTTAATTAGCTGATTAGAGTGGGACACTTTGAGCCTAGAATATTGCACCTTTTCACAATCTTCTAATTTTCTGAGATTGTGGATTTGGGGTTTTCATGAGCTGTAAGCCATAATCATCACAATTATGACATATCACAGCTTGGACTATCTTGCTTTGCATGTAATGAGTCTATCTCATATATTAGTTTCACCTTTTAAGTTGCATTACTGAAATAAATGAACTTTTGCACGATATTCAAATTTTTCGAGTTTCACCTGTACATAAAATAAATAAAAAAATAACTGCTAAATGAAAGCAAATATTTGGCTAAAAAAGCAAATTACTGCAGCCATTATATGCATGGAAAAGTTGTAAGAAGTAATAAAGACATAGGCTAGAGAATTTCTATAGTAAAAATAGATAAAATAAATAAAAACATTTATAGGAATGTCGGTAAACCTTGAAGAAAAAAAGATGTAACACATGACTTACAAGCAGCATCTCCTGGAAACAGGTTTTGTGAAAGCATGTCCTGCCTTAGATTTCTGGCTTTACATAGAATTTCAAGTAGGAATTGAGCTGGTTTGATTTTGTGCACTTAGAATTTGCACAATCTAAACATATGTATTAGTGTTACTACAAAAACAGATTTCTGTATCTATGCTGGCAGTTGAAATATGGAGTATATAGCAGTGGAGTTTAACACATATACCTAGTAATGGTCAAACTGATCTGCAAGTCAAAAACAATTGAGTCATGATCACAAGACTTTTTTAATTTGCACTAACATTCAAATTTACAGGACAAGCGTTTAAGATATACTATCTTCTTCTAGGGTCCAAGCAGTACAATAATGACTACTATTTTCTTTTGCAAATTAGACAAACCGGTAAATTATGACTTTTTTTACCTGAATGCATCCCTAAGGATTTACCCAGTCTGTAAAGAACCATACAATTCATGAACCATGATTACTTGGATTTTAAAATTTCACGATTCTTTGCAATTCCGGCAGACTGGCTTATGCTTATTCCAGTGAATAAAAACAATTAAAACATTTGCAGTTTCCCTTACATGATTACTGCTACATATGGCTGTGGAAACTAAAATATACCCAGTACAATAGCTTTAACAACAAAGACCAATGCTCAACCTTTTTTACCAGAATATTCATTGGATAGAGTGAGAGTAGAAGGCTTGGTTGAGTCTTTCTGCATGAATGAACTATGTAATGGACCCCAAGATTTTACCAAATGGGTTGTAGGTATATACTATATACTAGGTGCATCAGGGTTCTCAATTGCCTTCATAGAGGAATTGTAATGGGGAATATTTCAGAAAGTACACATCCCTCATGAACCCAATTGCTTTTACAGTATGGATGTAATTACACAAATAGATTCAAATACTTTGTCAAAGGATAAGCATCAGATTGGTAATCTAAAAATAACATATTTTTAAGACATTTTTCTAAGAAACACAAAAAAGCTAACTCACCCTTTTTAGATATAAGCCAAATGCACCTGGGTACCTGGGACAGGTTCAGCAAGTGTTACAGAGGTTTGGAGGCTGAATCCAAATTCCACTGAAGTCAATGGGAGCTGAATGTTAAAAATAATTTCTGGACAATTTCTAGAGTAATGTGAAGGGGATTGTCAAACAAATGGCATGTGGGGGCTGAGCAACAATTTTTAACAATGTCTGAAATGAAACATTATAAATGCAAAAGTAATTTAAATAACATACCTGGGGGATGTTCTTAACCTACAGTACCTGTGCATTGGAGCATCTATACAACGTATACAACCTACTGCAGAAAAACCCTTATTTTAGATGAGGGTCTGATATAGAGGTAATGTGATATAGAAGTTAATGTGGGACCCAACACAAAAAATGCAGGGCTGGTATGTAAATGGTGACCCCATGTAAAAAAAAAAAAAAAACATAGACAAAAATTGAGTTGGGTTCCTCACAAATTCCATTCTAGTCCAATGGCTGACACCCGCCACTTCCTTAACAACCTTGACATTGGAAAAAGGAAGCTGTGATATATAAGGGTCTGGTATGGATTTTAAGGTAGGACCACATGCAAAAGTAAAAAACAATGTGTGTCCCCAAAAAAATCCACACTATACCCTTATCTAATCACGTAGTAGCTCAGGTCTGGAGATGGGATCAAGCATGCACCAGACCATACCAGGATGCATGTCCTCAACATGGGAGGGGACTTTGCCAGGAGGCAAAGCACCTTGTCTCTATGTTGATGAGAGCAAAAGCCTCTAGTTCATAACCCTGATCTGATAGTTGTGGGGGTCTGCTTATCAGAATCTGGAAACACCCTTTAACAACAATATACATAGTATCCCCTAATTCTACTAACAAAATAAACAGTAAATACAGTAAAACACACAGTTTTTGGTAAGTCATTTACAAGACTGAAGGGCCTAGTATGAACATTACTGCTTTGTTTACATGACCTGGGTTTCTTAGCCTGTAATTGAATGGGGCTGGTTACTGGTTGCTAAGGATATGAGGGTGGCACAACCCATCTCTTCCTTAAGAACCTTGACAGCGAAAGAAGGAAGCTATCATATATAGCAGCAGGAGAAAAACCCACTGTTATATATGATGTGCCAAATGGGATGAAAGTTTGGCATTAGGAAGGATGCCAAAACAAGTCTGGTCTGACTCTGTGTTATAACCTAACCATGAGCTATTCCCAGATCATTGTTTTCTATCTGCTTTATTTCTTTAGTTACCATGATTTTTTCCCAAAAGTGAAGAGGCCCATAGGGAACATAAGAAAAATAGAAGTGACATAATTCTGTGTCAAATTGATGGCCTCCATGAAAGCGATATTGTCTAAATAAGATAATGGGGTTGCTTTTCTAAAGGAACAGAGTAGATTGTTCACCTGACAGTGAATGTTCTCATTACAAAGTGAATATTAGTAAAAAGGCTTTTACATTGAACCCATTCATGTGTGAGGGAAGAGCGCCCCTTCTCTTTAAGCAAACCAACTCCCAAAAAAATACTAATAGAAGAAGTATGTTCCTTAAAGTGCTATAACAGTGAGATTGTAATTGAAATGTGTTGGATTCATGGACAAGGTATGCAATTTCACTATGCTGCGTACTGGTAAATCTTTTTTTCATAAAAGCTACATTTTAATGATTTAATATGGGTTTTTAATCTGCTTGCTTGTGTGTGCACGTGTGTGTGTTTATGTGTGAAATGTTTCTTAAACTTCCATAAGCATTTCTTTATCTATAAAAAGCTATATTTGATACCCCTTTTCTATATCCACTGTTTATTGCTATATTTTTCACAAAATATCCTCATAGGTAAGTAGATGTTTAATGTCAATTGTCATGTTATATTCTGAGCACCCTCTTATTTTTATTACTTAATTTTGTTTTTGCAAAGATGTCTAACTATGCAAATAATGAACAGAGTATTGCACATAATAAAATGTTTGAGGCTAATTGATTTTTTTATGTAAATTACATATATTAACTCTAGCTGAATTTGAAGGCTCTGTGCTGTAATGTGTAGCCCCATACCAGGAGCCCAGCTGGTAATGACAGCCAAGACTGTTAATTTCAGTTTTTGGCAAAAATATCACATTTCACAGGAATTCAAATTTAACCCTTTATAACACACCACAGATGCTTGCATCAAACGAATATCTCACTACATCTTGATTATATACAAGAAATAGGAAGCACTTTATGTACCTCTCAAAATGTAATTCTTTATCTTAGTTTATCTGCTGCAGTTATTTGTTAAATAAACATCAACTCAAAATTATACAAACATGCAATGTTGCAATGTTGTGCCCTTAAAGCATACTTACATCATTAAAGTGTTTCTAAAGCCTAAACATTTTTTACCTGGATGCATTCCTTGCATTAGGGTAAAAATGTTTAGTTAGTAGTATCCCCCCCTCAGCACCCCTTCCCCTTCACTTATATGAATCCTCATCTGATCCAGTGCTGTGCCTGTCTGTGGCAGCTTTCTCCCCTCACTTATTTGTCTTTTGGTCTCAGAAACTTTTCTAAGGCGGCAAAAGCCATTGGCTCCCTCTACTGTCAATCAAAGCTAGCCATAGGGGAGTGAGGGCAGGGCTGGGCTCCATTGTCTATGTCTATAGACGCCGACAGTGGGGCTTGGGAGCAAACCTGCACAAGTGCTCCCATAGGAAGTGTTTTTTTTCTAAATTCCATTTTCCCTATATACCAATATTCCATTAATGTACCTCTGCTGCAGAAAAGAAAAGGCTGGGGGGAGTGGCTAGTGAGCAAGAAAGATGGATGCCTAGTCTTGGGGCTCCAGTGCAGTGGAGGTCAGTAAAGGCCAGCAACCCGCTCAGACCCCAGATCCACCCTGAACCAAAGCAGTTAAGTGCCTCATCTCAGCTGTGACATGACCCACAAACGTAAAGAAGATTCCTGGCTGAAGAAGCTCACTTTTTTCTTCGACCAGGCCACCTGAGAATCCAGGCAAGATGGCAACAGATCCTTTTCCTGACAGTGAGGTGGCTGACAGACACCATCAGGGGCTCCATTCCTCTCATTCCTCCCATGGATCCCCTCATGATCCTCCATCTTCTGCAATCTCAACACCACTGCATGGGAGCCCAGCTAAGTCGCGGCTCAGACTGGATGAACAAGCTGATCTGCTGGGTGAGTTATCCTGCAGCCATGATTCACTAAATATTACTAGGGAGCTCCCAGATTCTATTACTTCATTCCCTACTAATCAGCCAATATCAAATACCACAATGAAAGACATGCTTGTGTTCCTTAGAAGCACCCTACATGCTGTCATATTAAAACTTTCTAAGCATTTCACAGCAGAGGTACAATCTATAGGGTCCAGAGTGGATCACATTAAAAACAAAATGGATGAGTTCACCCACACCATTAATGATCTCATCGACTCACATTAAGAGGATGTGGATGAATATATATGGATCAAAGCTAAGCTAGCTGATCTTGAAGATAGGTCCAGAAGAAATAATTTAAAAATTAGAGGGATTACAGAATCTGGACAACAATTAGAGCTCCACTCATATGTCTTTGATCTCTTTAAATCTCTACTACCCTATCTCACTGAGACAGATCTAACCATAGACAGAATATATTGAATCCCAAAGCCACCCTTCATCCATGGACATGTGCCTAGAGATGTACTGTTGTGCATACGCTTTTTTCACGTAAAAGAACAACTTATTTTCACATCTCACAATATGGGCACACTTCCATCACCATATACCACCTCACAATTCTATGCAGATCTATCTCAATATACAATGCAACTCAGGAAAAAGCTTAACTCTATCACTAAAACCCTGAGAAACCACAAATTTTGCATAAAATGCATAAATGCATACAAGTGGGGAAACCCAACCAAGCTTTTGATCTACAAAAACGGGAGCATACATATTATCCAAACTCTGGAGAAAGGCCTACTACATTTGAAAACATGGGGAATTGTGGCTGATTCCACATCCCCCACCAGATGAAACAGTTCTCCTACCTGTATTGTACCAGAACAAATACCATCCTCTTTACTAGGTTCCTGAGCACTTCATTTAATTTCTGATCACAAGTTTCAATGTTGACCTCCTTGCCCACTGAATGACCTTCCTCAGCTAGCGGACTATCTACCCCTGACTATGCTGAGCAGTATAATACTGCACACAGATCACAGATCCTTTTTTTAGTGAATGACTGTTATACAGTATTTCAATATTTTTTATTAGAGGAATACAAAGGAACAATTATAACAGTCACTTATAGATCAATATCCAGCGCTGGATAGGACAAAAACAAGATGATACATATTCAGACAAATATACAGAAAAGTTGGTATGATCTCTGGACCAGATTATATGGCTATTAGAGATAGTAAAAGGCAATACCAGATGTAAAGTGTTAGCCCCGACTACAATGATCCAGACATAAAACGGCCTAACCAATGGCAAAACATCATATATCAACAACAGTATATAAAATGTAATAACAATGCACAGTGGAGAGGTAAGGGAAAAGGGAAAGGGGGCAAAGGAAGGGGAAGTGGGGATAGGAGTGGACCACTGTATATTAGTCCCAAGTATGTAAGTGGACCACAAGTTATATAAGGCCCCGTGAACCTCTGCATTCAAGGTTTTTAACGTAAAAAAAGAGGGAGAGAAAACCAGAGAGGATCAAAGAAAAAATGGAGAGAGAGAAAGGAAATGAAGGAACAAAGCAAAGATAGTAACCAAAGGAGGGACAACTTGAGACATTTAAGGCACCATTAAGTAGAGGATCCACAGATCCCAGGTTCTGTCAAACTTCCCAGTGTTATTATGGAGAATTCAGGTGAGTCTATCGTTAACCATAATCCAGTTTAGTTTAGCCTTAACATAGTCAAGTGGGACCATCGACTGCTTCCAATATTTAGCTATTGTAATCCTTGCCACCAAAAACATATACAAAATCAACTTCAACTGCGTTTTAGGAACCGTATTCACAGAGTAGATTATTATTATTATTATATTATTATACAGTATTTATATAGCGCCAAAAGGTATGCTCAGCGCTGTACATTATAGTGGGGGACAGTACATGAAACAATACAGTAACAAAACAATACACGAGGGGTTCGAGGGCCCTGCTCTTTCGAGCTTACAATCTAGGAGTAGATAAAATTGAACATCCAAATCCAAAATCTAGTGACCACAGGGCATTGCCACCAGATATGGTACTTTGTGCCCATATGGATACAGCGTCGAAAACAGTGTGCCAAAGTGGACAGATGCATTTTTGCGACTCACATGGGGACCAGGTACCAACGTAGAAGTGTTTTATAGCTAGCTTTTATCAAAGCCGTATTAATCAAAATTTTACACTCAGATAGATCAAAGGTAAGGTTCAATTCCCATTCCTAAAACATCATATAAGGGAGTTTATATGTTGGTTCAGTCATAGATGTGTACACAGCTGCCTTTTGAGGCATTCTGGGACTGGCAGGATAGCTCACATGGAGGCAACGGGGCCAGTCAGTAGTTTGAGTTTCGATCTAATAAATGAAGCAATTTGGTTATACCAAAAAGTTTTATTAAAAGGCATCTGTAAGTTATCCCTAAAATGTGTCAAGGAGTATAGTGGGCCCCCATTCAGATAATCACCGATACGTAGGAATCCTTTATTAATCCACCATTGAAATGTAGTGGGTGTCAACCTGGGGGAGAACTCAGGGTTGAAAAAGATAGGTGCTAATGGTGTGTGGCGAGGATAGGGGAGTCCTATGACACACTCTATCCCAGACGGCCAATGAATGTGATAACGTAGGACATAAGACAGGTGGGCATAGGCAAGCAGGAATCCATGGCAATGATCCAATGCTAAAGGACAGCAGGAAAGAGATTTAATAGAAACCCAGAGGGGAACAGGCCCTTTAGCTGTAACATATGCAAGCTGGGCAACTTGGGCCGCTTGGTAGTAAGCTTGTAAATTAGGGAGGCCAATCCCACCTCAGGGTTTTGAAGCATAAAATGTTAGTTTATTCATCCAGGATCTTCTATTTCCCTAAACAAAACCAAAGACGTCAGCTTGCAGAGGCTGCAGGTCACCTCTCTGGATGGCTACTGAGAGGGTCCTAAAAAAATAAAATATTTTAGGTAAAAAGGTAATTTTAATAGAATTGACTCTGCAAAACCAGCGCAGAGAGTAGACCATCCAGTGGCGAAGATCTTCCATAAGTCTCCTAAATAAAGGGAGATAATTGGCCTTATAAAGAGTATCCATTGAAGGCGTCAAATAAATCCCCAAGTAGAGGAGAGAGTGTTGAGCCCATTGAAAATTTAGGTTGTCCGCAAGGTGTTTTCCACAGAGGGAGGTAGGAAAATGTTGGGGGCTGTTGTTTTTCGGGAGTTCAATAAAAGTCCAGAAAGCTGAGAAAATCATTGCATTAAAGTGGAGTTCCAGTCAGTTTTGTGTTTATTAAAAGTCAGCAGCTACAAAAACTGTAGCTACTGACTTTTAATAAATACACACTCACCTGTCTCAGGGTCCAAGGATGTGCTTATCCACACCATCCCTTCTCTGCCTCTTCTCTCCCCGGCGCTGGCATCACAACTGTGGGCACCAGGCTGTGACAGCTTGTAACTTCACATCCGGGTGCCCACTGCACATTGGTCCAGCAGTCTTCTGGGACCTGTGAAGGTTCCCAGGAGACTGCAGGAGGAAGGAGGGGGCCAAACTTCCAGCTCACTTGAGCCGGAAGTGGGTACCTGTCAAAAACAGGTATCTGCTCCCCCCTCCCCTCAAAAAGGTGTCAAATATTGCAGTGAAGGGGCAGAGGAGGCAAATATGTGGAGCTTCCACTTTTGAGTGGAACTCTGCTTTAAGGACATTAAATTGGATAACGATTCCTGAGGGGTGGTAATAAACATGAGGATATCAAAAGCAAAAAGGGCACATTTATGTTCCTGTGGCCCACATTGAACGCCATGAATTCCAGGATGTGAACGGATCACCACCACTAAAGGTTCAATTGCTAGTGCAAAAAGTAAAGGGGAAAGGGGGCAGCCGTGTCTAGTACCTTGTGGAAGAGGGAAAGGGGAAGATGGGTAGCCTTTCATAGAAATCTGAGCAGAAGGGGAACTATATAAAATCTGTAATAAGGAGAGAAACATGGGACCAAATCCCAAAGTTTCTAGGGTAGTGAACAAATAATCCCAATTCACAAAGGCCTTATGTAGATCAAAGGAAAGGAGCATAAGATCTCAAGAGGGGCATCCCAATTAGATGTGACTGCTAAAATCAGAGCAATAGAGCGGCGTATCTGATTGATGGTTTGGCGACCGGTGATGAAACCCAACTGATCTTTATGAATATAGTGTCCCAAAAAACTATTAAGATATAAAGCTAAAAGTTTAGTAAGAATTTTGAGATCACAATTAATCAGCGATATACTGTAGGACGATAATTCAGGACATCAGTCATATCCTTGTTTGGTTTTGGAATAACACTAATGTATGCCCTATTTTTATCTAATTGGATTACACCACTGTCCCTTAGTGGATTAAAATAAAGGGTCATATTTGGAACCAGAAGATCAGAAATTTTTTTATAATATTGATTGGGAAGACCATCAGGGCCCCGCATTTTGTGGAAAGATAACATCTGTATGATCTTCTGGACTTCCAAACAAGAAAAGGGCTGTTCCATAAACTTCTTATGGGCTCTTTCAAGTAACAGTAGGGACACAGTTTCTAAAAAGGCTCAAATGGGGAGAGGAGCAGTATCTGGCGGTGCGCTATATGGAGTTAGTAAATGACTGTTATACATGTTCATTTTCTTTTCTTTTTCTTTATTTTTGTCTTCCTGAGTAAACTAATCTATGGAAGCACTGAAATCCATGCTTGTCCTCACCCTACATTAAATTGATCAACCGCATCCTGAATATGGGCCTTTTGGAAATGTTTTCTCAACTGACCTTCAACCTGCAAGTGAGTATCTCCTTCAACAAGATGAACATCCAATTACTCTCTCATAATGTCTATTAAAAATACTCTCCATAAACACTAGAGGACTCAACCACCCAGAACAAAGGGCACCCCTATGGAAAGAAGCTTTAAAATACCACTTGGATATACTGTGTCCAAGAGACATATTTTCAAAGTGTATCATCTCCTAAATACTCACATGCCAGCTATCCTCACATAATCTCAGCTTCCATGGCAGCAAAAAAAGGAGGAGTACTCATAGCAATCAGAGACTCTGTAGCCTTCAAATGCATAGAAGAAATCACAGACCCGGGAGGCAGATACATTATTTTAATTCCTTGGCCCCGCAAATAAAGTGGTAACCTATAAAAGGATTTAAAGTGTCACCTATGGATAGTAACATTTTTATATTGTTTGTCACCATTGCATGGTTGTGTGCATTTTTAAAACATGACATGTTTGAAACCTATTTACTTGGCATAACAGCATCTTTTATATTTTACAAAAAAATGGGTTATGTATTGTGTTTTTTCCCCAAAAGGGCTGCGCAAATACCATGTGATAAAAAAATTGCAAAACCCACCCAGGGCCTCTGCATTAACTATTTTTCTACCAAAAAATAGTGATTGTTACATGGAAACAAAAAGTGCCAGAAATGGAAATGGATATACAAAGCCATCCACAAATCTTCCCCCCAGCTACATCACAAATCACTTAACAAATATTGCCCAAATCCTCCACTCCTCCCAAGATCTTATGCTCTCTACCTCCTCCACAACTCCATGCCATGCTTGCCTCAAGGACTTCTGCAGAACCTCTCCCATCCTCTGGAACTCACTACGTATCTGCCTTTAATCCCTGAAAATCTCTGCCGACACCTAAAAACTGTATTTTGAACTTCTTTATCAGATTATCTTTCACAGTTATTATCTTTTGTACCACTTGATCTTCTTAGATAGTAAGCTCCATGAACAGAGCCCTCCTAATCCTCTTGTACTGAATTGTATTCCAACTGTTCTGTCTCCTTTTAATAATAATAATAATAATAATAATATATACAGTGCTCAGCATAAATTAGTACACCCTTTTTGAAAAGTAAGATTTTAATCAATATCTCAATGAACGCAAGAACAGTTTCCAAAATTTTGATAAAATGACAAAACTGAGTTTTATAGAACATTTGTTTAGCTCATTGCATGAAAGTAAGGTTAATAATATAGTGAAAATAAAGGTGTTGTGCTGCTCCTTTCAATTAAATATGTGCAAACACAACTCCCACACTTATAAATGATGGTGGTGCTCTATGTAAATAGTATGAATCCTTTCTAACACAGAACCACCACTCCATGTTGCAAAACACCTTCCCCCTTCCTGCTACAATATATGACAAATGTGAACATACTAGACCAATGACTGATTGGTGCTCAAATGTGTTGAAAAATCATTCCTTCCTACAAAACACCTTTCTCCTTTTTGTGGAAATAATAAGTATGACAAATGGGAATGTGCTAGACAGGTGCTACAAAACACTTACCCCTCCTAAGTGAACATTAACTACCGTATTTTCCGGCATATAAGACGACTTTTCACCCCTTGAAAATCTTCTCAAAAGTCGGGGGTCGTCTTATACGCCGGTATACGGCATACTGACACTTTTTAGGGGGGCAGCGCGGTGCCGCCGCCGCCCCCCTTCCAACGGAAGGGACACTAAGTACAGGGGTGGGCAGAGGCTGTTTCTTACCTGGCTCCGGTCCCACGACGATCCGGTCCAGGAAGCGCGGCTGCTTCAGTTCGGCCACTGGATGTTCGCACCCTCCTCACCGGTGATTGGCCGCCAGAACTGTAGCTCAGGAAAGGCACACAGGCGGCCAATCACCGGCGAGGGAGCGGAGCCGAGCGGCCCCACGAAAATCGAGTGCAGGAGCAGCAGGTAAGTGTTCAGTGTAGAGGTGCTGCTGCAACCACATATGCTGGCTGCAGCAGCACCATAGTAGAACAGGGTCAGCAAGTGTAATTGGTGTCAGTGGGAGGAATAGTGCCCCATCATTGGTGTCACTGATACCAATGATGGAGCACTATTCCTCCCACTGACACCAATGATGGGGCACTATGCCTCCCACTGACACCAACGATGGGGCACTATTCCTCCCCCCCACTGACACCAACGATGGGGCACTATTCCCCCCCCACTGACACCAATGATGGGGCACTACCCCCCCCACTGACACCAATGATGGGGCACTATTCCACCCCCCACTGACACAAATGATGGGGCACTATTCCACCCCCCACTGACACCAATGATGGGACACCATTCCTCCCACTGACACCAATGTTGGGACACTATTCCTCCCACTGACACCAATGATGGGGCACTATTCCCCCCACTGATACTAATGATGGGGCACTATTCCTGCCACTGATACCAATGATGGGGCACCTATTCCCCCCACTGATACTAATGATGGGGCACTATTCCTGCCACTGATACCAATGATGGGGCACCTATTCCCCCCACTGATACTAATGATGGGGCACTATTCCTGCCACTAATGCCAATGATGGGGCACTATTCCTGCCACTAATACCAATGATGGGGCACTATTCCTCCCACTGACACCGATGATGGGGCACTATTCCTCCCACTGGTGGGCATTGGTGTGCATCTTATACGGCGAGTATAGCCCAAACATTACATTTTAGCAGGAAAAGTAGGGGGTCGTCTTATACGCCCAGTCGTCTTATACGCCTGCAAATACGGTAAATAATTAACTGGTACTACAATACACCGCCCCCATAAATTATAGACCATACATATACTGTAGTGATACAGCTGGAAAATACAAATATGCAAATAAACAATATGAATAAAATACTCCAGTGAACAGTAATCAATGGACATAACATAAAGTGTTGTGTAGCTCTCCACTCCAGTGCACGAGGACTATGCGTATACGTATCCCTATAATCTCAGAGGCAATTGTCTTCCATTTAACGGGCCATTAATGGATATGCCAAAGAAAAAGGGAAGTTTACACAGTATAAAAACCTTTATATTAAAATTAAAAGTGTCGAAAACGTACTTACAATAATAAGATGTATCAGCGTTTTAAAACCTGAACACCGATGCATTCCACAGCTGAAAAATGGAAACTGGAAGTGTCATAATTAGCTCTGCCCAACGCATTTCATCATCATGACATCATCAGGAGAGTGAAATCTTACTTCACCTCCTTCCTTATATACAGTACACAACAGTAGCCTAGCTACCTACTAACAGCCAACCCGGCCGCCATATGATTAAATTCCTGCTTTTCATTCAGCACATATATTCTATGCTAATGCAGTTGGAATCCTGCATACCAATGAGCGGTCATTATCTGAAGATACATATAATACACTGGATGTCGGCCATTTTTTTGGTGTCCACACAGACTTATCCATGCATGATTGCAATATAATCTAATAGTACACAATAACTTCCCATAGGTAAGATACATATAATAAACCAGTAAAGAATTGTTATTCATAAATTTAGGCCAAAATGTATATTGCTACATTTCTTTGGTGAACATAGCCCAAATCAGTGTATCTTTTTTAGTCTGTAGGAAAGTTATAGAGTCCAAAAACTATTGTATACACAGTGCTCAGCATAAATGAGTACACCCCTTTTGAAAAGTAAGATTTTAATTAATATCTTAACACAAGAACAATTTACAATTCACAAAACTGAGTTTTATAGAACATTTGTTTAGCTCATTACATGAAAGTGAGGTTAAAAATATAACTTAGATTACAAAATCTTCAGTTTTACTCAAATTAATTGATGCAAAAATGAATTTATCCCACAACAAAAACTTCTCCATCTAGTATTTAGCATGACCTTCATGATTTGTAAGGACAGCACCAAGTCTTCTAGGCATGGAATGAAGAAGTTGGCGCCATATTGCCACATCTGTCTTTTTCCATTCTTTAAGAACAACCTCTTTTTGAGCCTAGATGCTGGATGGAGAGTGGTGCTCAATTTGTCTCTTCAGAATTCCCCATAGACGTTCAGATCAGGAGAAATACTTGGCCACTGAATGACTTTCATCTTGTTCTTCTTCAGAAATGCAACAGATGTGTGTTTTGAAGCATTGTCATGTTGGAAAAGTGCACAATGACGAACGGCACGGAGTGATGGTAGCATCTTCTCTCTCAATATACAGCAGGACATTTGTGAATTCATGATACCCTCAATGAATTGACAACAGCAGCAGTCATGCAGCCCCACAGAAGGACATTGCCACCATCAGGTTTCACTGTAGGCACCATGCATTTTGCTTTGTACTCCTTTCCTTTGCAACACCATACAGTTTTGAAGCCGTTAGTTCCAAAAACATTTATCTTGGTCTCATCACTCCCCAATACAGAATCCCAGTAGTCTTCTTTTTCAGCACCGGCCCTGGCAAATTCTAGTTTTTTTGTATATGGGCTTTAGGAGAAGCTTCCTTTGTGGACGACACCCATGCATGACATTCCTCTGCAGTCTATTGTGTCACAGGAAACAATCATCCCAGTTTGGCTTTCTACTTCTTTAGGTAACTGTAGTGAACTTGCATGGGGATTTTCTTCAACCCTTCTCATCAGAAGAAGCTCCTGTTGAGGTGTTAACTTCCGTGGACAGCCTGGATATCTCTCTGAGATGGTTGCAGTTCCATCTTTCTTAAGTTTTTGTATCACTTTTGCTACAGTATTCAGACTGACAAGTAAAGCTTTGCTGATCTTCTTGTAACCTTCACCTTTTTTGTGTAAAGAAATTATTTTCTTTCTCAGGCCTTGTGACATTTCTCTTCCATGTGGTGCCATTGATGACAGCATGAAATTGGAAGGGGTTTTCTTTGTATAGTAATGCTCTTTTATAATCAACTGTCTGCTAGACGCCTGTTTAATGAATAATTAGACTCACCTGTAGTTGATTTATTGCTAATTAGGATTTTGTTGTCTAAAATTTAGCTTTGCTCCTAAGACTTTCATTGGGGTGTATTCATTTTTGCAACATGTTCTTGTAGGAATTTGTTAGGAAAAATACTTTTTTGTGTGTGCAGATTAACAAATCTTGTTTGCAATCAATGGCCCACATTGGTGGGAGTATTTTGTAGAATAGTGTTCCATAAAAATGTTGATTCTGAAAGGAAAGTAAAAGTTTTCTGACAAATCTGTTGGGGTGTACTCATTTATGCTGAGGACTGTATGTATAAAAAAACTACAATATAATATTTGCTTTGTTTATGAAAACAGCCATGTGTACAATACAACTGATGTTAATCAAAACATCTAAGCCTTTAATTCAATGCAATTTGCTGTTCAAAAGATACACGAATGCTTAAATATGCCCTCATGGGGTATATGATCCTGCATCGGGGTGTACAGTATATCTGTGAAATAACTGAGTATATGACTGTGACCAATTAATATATCGAATCCCAGCTTTTGCTCTAAATGTGGAACTCAAGACAAACAGTAAGTGCTTGGTTGAAATACATATATTTGTGCTGTCTTTTCTACCAAAGGATTTGCATTTCTGTCCATCTAATACCTTCATCACTTAATTTTTACAGTACTAGGAAGGAATCACATATGTGAGCACCATTCGGGCTCAACAGATAACCTAATCATTTGGTCAGCAGTCAATTTGAATTTTTCTATGTGAATGATGTTTGCCACTCAAGATAGAAATAGTATCATGGTGTTTGCTGATCATGAATACATGCATTTGCGAAGCATGCATGTATGAGTACATACCTATGCCATTATTGCTTAAAAAATATTCAGCAGTGGCATTGTAGATAGATAGTCGTATGGCATATATTTTGGTACAAATAAATGCTTTAAGGGAAAATACACATTCTAAAATTTTTTTCTTTTCCCGAGGCTTGATAACTGTGTTATACTTTGCATAACATACATGTATTTTCAATTCCTATACTCAGGAGAACTAATTTGTGAAGTAACCAGCTTGAATGATAGTAACTGGGTCAATGTTTCTGTGGAAAGAAACACTGAAAATGTTTTTATAGTTTTCTGTTTTCATCTGTAGGCTGAATACAAAATAACAAAGCTTGTCTTTTTGATTCCTAATATCCTACCTTAAACAAAATGAAAAACTGTACAAACTGTGTTTTATCATATGTAACACTATGCCTTCCACAAACTTTTCTTATATTCTGTAGATTTTTTTTGAACTACCGAATATAGGAGTAAATTACTGGAGCTTTTTTATTACCTTCTTTATTTGCAAGAACTAACAAGCATTGACATACATAGCAGTAATGTAAGTAATACCTCAACACAATGGGGGAGATGTACTAAAACTAGTGCATACAGAATCTGGTGCAGCTGTGTATGGTAGCCAATCAGCTTCTAACTGCAGCTTGTTTAATTAAACTTTGACAATAAAACCTGGAATCTGATTGATTGCTTTGTAAATCTGTACTAGTTTTTCACATTCCAGTCTTACTAAATCTCTCGCATTAATGGGCCCTTGGGCTTATTTAATAGGGGAAATAGCAACAATATTCAGTTATATACTAAAGTCAGCACTTCTGCCTAGCAGCACTAGGGTTGTTGGTTTGAATCCCAACCATGGCATAACTTGCTTGGAGTTTGCATGTTCTCACTGTGGCTGAGCAGGTTTCCTCCCACACTCCAAAGACATGCTGGTAGGTTAATTGACTCCTTTCTAAATTGGCCCCAGTATGTGTATGTATGAATGTGGGTTAGGGACCTTAGATTGTAAGCTCCTTGAGGACAGGGACTGATGTGAATGTACAATATATATTTAAAGTGCTGCATAAATTGATGGCACTACATAAGTGCCTACAATAAATAAAAAATCTACCTAAAACAACTTCCACGTTACAAATTTGTCAGGTATAGTTGACAGTCATGTCAACAAGATAAAAAAATAGCGGCCTAGAACATTTATATTACCAACTAAACACAGACTCACCAATGTCTGCGGACAATCAGGTGGTGTTCAATGAACCATGTTAATCTAATCACTGTGGTGGTTTATGTAAGGATATATTTTACTTATAAAGGGCGTGTCCCTTTCCCTTAGATGAAATATTACAGTGCCTCCAGCCGTTAAAATACGGCAAATATTTAGTAAACCAATAATTTGGACACCTTGATAATTTGATCACCACTTATTATTATACCTTGAATTCTTTTAACCAATATGATTTCGTACCATACACACAAAATTTGCCTTATAATAGATAAATATAAAAATTTATTTATGTACAAAAATTATATATATATTAACACAAAACGCAAAAGACTGGTGATAAATGAATATTGATACACACAATCAAAGACATACCCTACCAATGTAATACACAATAATAATGTTTCCAACTAATTAAATCAATATCACAATTTCTAAATGATCTGATTAAAATTAAATTTATTAATAACTAATAATTTTGAGTATCTCAAAGGCTATATTCTCACAAGCCGTGGCCATAGGATTGCAAGAAGATATTCCTTGATAAATTATACTCTGATTATTAATATTTAATAAATTATGAAATATGAAAAAAAAAATTATAATATGACACCAAACAATTTTTTAACAGTAAAACAGGATCTCTCTACATATATATAACTACCCAATATTGTTGTGATACACTAAGGTAATTCTATGATTCCACACAACAGAGAAAATAGGTAATGCAAAATTAAATAAACAGTCTCACCACACCCGGAATTCAGACTAGGAAACTCTCCCGTGGATTTAGCTGGCAATGGAACGCCTTCAGAATGATGACCACAGGGGAAAGTGAGATAGAGTTCAATAGTGTGGGAGAATGTAGGAAGTTAGAAGGACAGAGGTTTAGCAATTTAGTAAAGTTTGGAAATTTGAAAGGATGGAAGAGGGGTTATAGAGAGGTCTCTTCAGATGTCTTCAGATTCTTCTAATCAGGTCTTTCTTCAGTCAGGTTTTCTTTCTTTTGATCAGTTTTTCTTTTGATGAGTTTTTTTTTCTTAAAGGTGCATGGGCTTTTATATCCACTAATCCATTGTTCTAAGATACCTTCCCACCAGGCTTCTTGATTGGCTAGTTGAGAAATGTGTGTACATAAGCTATTTCTCACCTGCCCGCCAGATGGCAGTCATGTATCATAGAACAATTTGAGTATTTGAGATGACTCATACCTCGGGTGGAATTTTAAGGTAATTTCAGGGATTAAATATACGTCTTTTTCCAGATATATAAGTGATCATACCTATAATATTCTAAATAGGGACCATGGAATATAGGTGTATATTCAGTTATTCCTTCTTGAAATACCATCCTGTCTGTTTCCTGATAAGACATATAACTAATGCTAGTTTATAATACATCTTACTTTCCATCATCTCAATTAGAGATGAGCGAAGAAATGAAAAATTCGATTCGACTGATTCGGCGAATTCGTGGACAATATTCGATTCGAGTCGAATAAATTCGCTGTGAATTTAACTTAAAAAAGGGTGTTTCTAGGCTTCAGAGAGACTTAATATTAGTGCAGAACACTGTACCTTTAATTTAAATGCCCTTGGAGTCTGCTGGGGAAGAGAAATAATACTGTCAGTCAGTATGACATGCAGATGAGTGCCGTCGATCTTAGAATCACCGCACACTTCACTCATTTGGGCAGTCACGGGGCCAAAACCAGAGTGTGGAGCCACAGTGTGGCGGTGGAGGCAGCAGCAATGGGAGGCCATACAGCACCCTATGACAAAAATGGAAACCACCAGCAGTGTGAGGAGACCTGAAAGTGGCACATGGCAGAGTGTGGCGATAGAGACAGCAGCAATGGGAGGCCGTACAGGGACCCATGACACACTCTGGACCTGGCAGCAGCATGAGGAGGCGGTACAGGGGCCCATGACAGATTACGGGCCTGGCAGCAGCATGAGGAGTCGGTACAGGGGCCCATGGCAGATTACGGGCCTGGCAGCAGCAATGGGAGGCCGTACAGGGACCCATGACACACTCTGGACCTGGCAGCAGCATGGGGAGGCGGTACAGGGGCCCATGACAGATTACGGGCCTGGCAGCAGCATGAGGAGTCGGTACGGGGGCCCATGACACACTCTGGACCTGGCAGCAGCATGAGGAGGCGGTACAGGGGCGCATGACAGATTACGAGCCTGGCAGCAGCAACTTGGACAGGAGGACGTTCAGCTTCTGCACCGTCGGGTGCGTGCTCGCAAACTGTTGTCTCTTGGAAACGGATTCCAAGAAAGACTGCTGACGGAATCCGTGAAGAGGAGTAGCAGGAGAAGGAGCATCTGAACGAGCGGAATATGCCAACAAGCGACAACAGTGGCCCATGACAGATTACGGGCCTGGCAGCAGCATGAGGAGTCGGTACGGGGGCCCATGGCAGATTACGGGCCTGGCAGCAGCTATGGGAGGCCCGTAATCTGCCAGCACCCTATGACAAAAAATGGAACCCACCAGCAGTGTGAGGAGACCTGAAAGTGGCACATGGCAGAGTGTGGCGATGGAGACAGCAGCAATGGGAGGCCGTACAGGGACCCATGAGAGACTCTGGACCTGGCAGCAGCATGAGGAGGCGGTATAGGGGCCCATGGCAGATTAGGGGCCTGGCAGCAGCTATGGGAGGCCCGTAATCTGCCAGCACCCTATGACAAAAAATGGAACACACCAGCAGTGTGAGGAGACCTGAAAGTGGCACATGGCAGAGTGTGGCGATGGAGGCAGCAGCAATGGGAGGCCGTACAGGGACCCATGAGAGACTCTGGACTTGGCAGCAGCATGAGGAGGCGGTATAGGGGCCCATGGCAGATTAGGGGCCTGGCAGCAGCTATGGGAGGCCCGTAATCTGCCAGCACCCTATGACAAAAAATGGAACACACCAGCAGTGTGAGGAGACCTGAAAGTGGCACATGTTTGGGGCATGATTCATGGCGGATTTAGTCAGTTGTGTCAGGAACTGGTGGTTTGAAATCCAGACTAATCCACGCCTGATTCATTTTCACAAACGTCAGTCTCTCCACACTTTGGGTGGACAGTCGTGTCCTCCGCGGAGTTGCAATACCTCCTGCCGCACTAAACACGCGCTCCGATGCCACGCTACTGGCCGGGCATGACAGCCTTTCAAGGGCAAATTCAGCTAGTTGGGGCCAAAGGTCAAGTTTCGTTGCCCAGTAGTCAAGGGGATTGTCTACCTCGGTTGGCAGGGTGCTGTCCAAGTAGGCCTAAGCCTGTTGTTTGAGGTCCTGCTCCAGGTCCACCTGATGCTGCTGCTGCTGCTGCGGCTGGTTAGTAGTTTCCTCACTGCGCTGGTGAAGAAAGCTACTCATCATCGACTGCAGACTGAGGCAGCCGCTGCTGGTGGAGCTGCCACTGCTCCTACCACCCCACCCCTCCCCTGCTGCCATGGCAGCGGAACACGAGCGCACAGGGCCCACAGTGTCTGAGGATGGACGTTGGCGCAGACAGGCAGAGACCAGCTGACTACATAGGTGTTTTTTATAGTACGTTATTTTGGCCTCCCTCTCAGCAGGTGTGAAAAAGGCCACCATTTTTGAACGGTAGCGAGGGTCCAACAAGGTGGACAGCCAAAAGTCATCCCTCTGTCTGATGGTTATTATTCGGCTGTCGCTACGCAAGCAACCGAGCATGCTATGGGCCATTTGTGCCAAGGAATGCGAGGGACTCCCTGCCTCCATCTCCACAGCATACTGCCACGGTGCGTCTAGGTCCTCTGTCTCCTCTTCCTCCTCCTCTACCAGATGCTCCTGCTCCTCCACTCCTGTCCGCTGAGTGGAAAAACCACCCATTTCACTCAATAATTCCTGAGCACCAATGTCCTCCTCTACCTCCTCCTCTTCTTCCAGTCCTGCCCCCACAGGGGCCATGTGGCGTTGAGATCTGTGCGCCACGTCTACCGCACCCTGACCAGCCATTGTTAACAGCATTTGTTCCAGGACGTGCAACAGAGGAATGACGTCGTTCATCCCATAGTCCTGCCGACTCACGAATAGCGTGGCCTCCTCAAAGGGCCTGAGCAAGCGCAGGTGTCACGCATGAGCTGCCAATGGCTGACATCTAAGTTACACAGGGAGTACCTTTATCTGCTTTTAACATCAGGAAATCTGTGATGGCCTTTTGCTGTTCGTAAAGGCGGTCTAACATATGTAGGGTTGAATTCCACCTTGTTGCAACGTCACAGCATGAGGAGTCGGTATAGGGGCCCATGGCAGATTAGGGGCCTGGCAGCAGTTATGGGAGGCCCATAATCTGCCAGCACCCTATGACAAAAAATGGAACACACCAGCAGTGTGAGGAGACCTGAAAGTGGCACATGGCAGAGTGTGGCGATGGAGACAGCAGCAATGGGAGGCCGTACAGGGACCCATGAGAGACTCTGGACCTGGCAGCAGCATGAGGAGGCGGTATATAGGGGCCTACGGCAGATTAGGGGCCTGGCAGCAGCTATAGGAGGCCCGTAATCTGCCAGCACCCTATGTCAAAAAATTCAACACACCAGCAGTGTGTGAGGAGACCTGAAAGTGGCACATGGCAGAGTGTGGCGATGGAGACAGCAGCAATGGGAGGCCGTACAGGGACCCATGACAGACTCTGGACTTGGCAGCAGCATGAGGAGGCGGTATATAGGGGCTTATGGCAGATTAGGGGCCTGGCAGCAGCTATAGGAGGCCCGTAATCTGCCAGCACCCTATGTCAAAAAATTCAACACACCAGCAGTGTGAGGAGACCTGAAAGTGGCACATGGCAGAGTGTGGCGATGGAGACAGCAGCAATGGGAGGCCGTACAGGGACCCATGACAGACTCTGAACTTGGCAGCAGCATGAGGAGGCGTTATATAGGGGCCCATGGCAGATTAGGGGCCTGGCAGCAGCTATGTGAGGCCCGTAATCTGCCTGCACCCTATGTCAAAAAATTTAACACACCAGCAGTGTGAAGAGACCTGAAAGTGGCACATGGCAGCAGAGTGTGGCGATGGAGACAGCAGCAATGGGAGGCCGTACAGGGACCATGACAGACTCTGGACTTGGCAGCAGCATGAGGAGGCGGTATATAGGGGCCCATGGCAGATTAGGGGCCTGGCAGCAGCTATGTGAGGCCCGTTATCTTGCAGCACCCTATGTCAAAAAATTTAACACACCAGCAGTGTGAAGAGACCTGAAAGTGGCACATGGCAGCAGAGTGTGGCGATGGAGACAGCAGCAATGGGAGGCCGTACAGGGACCCATGAGAGACTCTGGACCTGGCAGCAGCAGGAGGAGGCGGTATATAGGGGCCCATGGCAGATTAGGGGCCTGGCAGCAGCTATGTGAGGCCCGTAATCTGCCTGCACCCTATGTCAAAAAATTTAACACACCAGCAGTGTGAAGAGACCTGAAAGTGGCACATGGCAGCAGAGTGTGGCGATGGAGACAGCAGCAATGGGAGGCCGTACAGGGACCCATGACAGACTCTGAACTTGGCAGCAGCATGAGGAGGCGGTATATAGGGGCCCATGGCAGATTAGGGGCCTGGCAGCAGCTATAGGAGGCCCGTAATCTGCCAGCACCCTATGTCAAAAAATTTAACACACCAGCAGTGTGAAGAGACCTGAAAGTGGCACATGGCAGCAGAGTGTGGCGATGGAGACAGCAGCAATGGGAGGCCGTACAGGGACCATGACAGACTCTGGACTTGGCAGCAGCATGAGGAGGCGGTATATAGGGGCCCATGGCAGATTAGGGGCCTGGCAGCAGCTATGTGAGGCCCGTTATCTTGCAGCACCCTATGTCAAAAAATTTTACACACCAGCAGTGTGAAGAGACCTGAAAGTGGCACATGGCAGCAGAGTGTGGCGATGGAGACAGCAGCAATGGGAGGCCGTACAGGGACCCATGAGAGACTCTGGACCTGGCAGCAGCAGGAGGAGGTGGTATATAGGGGCCCATGGCAGATTAGGGGCCTGGCAGCAGCTATGTGAGGCCCGTAATCTGCCTGCACCCTATGTCAAAAAATTTAACACACCAGCAGTGTGAAGAGACCTGAAAGTGGCACATGGCAGCAGAGTGTGGCGATGGAGACAGCAGCAATGGGAGGCCGTACAGGGACCCATGAGAGACTCTGGACCTGGCAGCAGCAGGAGGAGGCGGTATATAGGGGCCCATGGCAGATTAGGGGCCTGGCAGCAGCTATGTGAGGCCCGTAATCTGCCTGCACCCTATGTCAAAAAATTTAACACACCAGCAGTGTGAAGAGACCTGAAAGTGGCACATGGCAGCAGAGTGTGGCGATGGAGACAGCAGCAATGGGAGGCCGTACAGGGACCCATGAGAGACTCTGGACCTGGCAGCAGCAGGAGGAGGCGGTATATAGGGGCCCATGGCAGATTAGGGGCCTGGCAGCAGCTATGTGAGGCCCGTAATCTGCCTGCACCCTATGTCAAAAAATTTAACACACCAGCAGTGTGAAGAGACCTGAAAGTGGCACA
Source organism: Staurois parvus (assembly GCF_062004578.1). NCBI lineage: Eukaryota > Metazoa > Chordata > Amphibia > Anura > Ranidae > Staurois > Staurois parvus. The sequence continues at coordinate 12,029,662 of NW_028318039.1, read as the reverse complement.
TGGCAGCAGAGTGTGGCGATGGAGACAGCAGCAATGGGAGGCCGTACAGGGACCATGACAGACTCTGGACTTGGCAGCAGCATGAGGAGGCGGTATATAGGGGCCCATGGCAGATTAGGGGCCTGGCAGCAGCTATAGGAGGCCCGTAATCTGCCAGCACCCTATGTCAAAAAATTTAACACACCAGCAGTGTGAAGAGACCTGAAAGTGGCACATGGCAGCAGAGTGTGGCGATGGAGACAGCAGCAATGGGAGGCCGTACAGGGACCATGACAGACTCTGGACTTGGCAGCAGCATGAGGAGGCGGTATATAGGGGCCCATGGCAGATTAGGGGCCTGGCAGCAGCTATGTGAGGCCCGTTATCTTGCAGCACCCTATGTCAAAAAATTTAACACACCAGCAGTGTGAAGAGACCTGAAAGTGGCACATGGCAGCAGAGTGTGGCGATGGAGACAGCAGCAATGGGAGGCCGTACAGGGACCCATGAGAGACTCTGGACCTGGCAGCAGCAGGAGGAGGCGGTATATAGGGGCCCATGGCAGATTAGGGGCCTGGCAGCAGCTATGTGAGGCCCGTAATCTGCCTGCACCCTATGTCAAAAAATTTAACACACCAGCAGTGTGAAGAGACCTGAAAGTGGCACATGGCAGCAGAGTGTGGCGATGGAGACAGCAGCAATGGGAGGCCGTACAGGGACCCATGAGAGACTCTGGACCTGGCAGCAGCAGGAGGAGGCGGTATATAGGGGCCCATGGCAGATTAGGGGCCTGGCAGCAGCTATGTGAGGCCCGTAATCTGCCTGCACCCTATGTCAAAAAATTTAACACACCAGCAGTGTGAAGAGACCTGAAAGTGGCACATGGCAGCAGAGTGTGGCGATGGAGACAGCAGCAATGGGAGGCCGTACAGGGACCATGACAGACTCTGGACTTGGCAGCAGCATGAGGAGGCGGTATATAGGGGCCCATGGCAGATTAGGGGCCTGGCAGCAGCTATAGGAGGCCCGTAATCTGCCAGCACCCTATGTCAAAAAATTTTACACACCAGCAGTGTGAAGAGACCTGAAAGTGGCACATGGCAGCAGAGTGTGGCGATGGAGACAGCAGCAATGGGAGGCCGTACAGGGACCCATGAGAGACTCTGGACCTGGCAGCAGCAGGAGGAGGTGGTATATAGGGGCCCATGGCAGATTAGGGGCCTGGCAGCAGCTATGTGAGGCCCGTAATCTGCCTGCACCCTATGTCAAAAAATTTAACACACCAGCAGTGTGAAGAGACCTGAAAGTGGCACATGGCAGCAGAGTGTGGCGATGGAGACAGCAGCAATGGGAGGCCGTACAGGGACCATGACAGACTCTGGACTTGGCAGCAGCATGAGGAGGCGGTATATAGGGGCCCATGGCAGATTAGGGGCCTGGCAGCAGCTATAGGAGGCCCGTAATCTGCCAGCACCCTATGTCAAAAAATTTAACACACCAGCAGTGTGAAGAGACCTGAAAGTGGCACATGGCAGCAGAGTGTGGCGATGGAGACAGCAGCAATGGGAGGCCGTACAGGGACCATGACAGACTCTGGACTTGGCAGCAGCATGAGGAGGCGGTATATAGGGGCCCATGGCAGATTAGGGGCCTGGCAGCAGCTATGTGAGGCCCGTTATCTTGCAGCACCCTATGTCAAAAAATTTAACACACCAGCAGTGTGAAGAGACCTGAAAGTGGCACATGGCAGCAGAGTGTGGCGATGGAGACAGCAGCAATGGGAGGCCGTACAGGGACCCATGAGAGACTCTGGACCTGGCAGCAGCAGGAGGAGGTGGTATATAGGGGCCCATGGCAGATTAGGGGCCTGGCAGCAGCTATGTGAGGCCCGTAATCTGCCTGCACCCTATGTCAAAAAATTTAACACACCAGCAGTGTGAAGAGACCTGAAAGTGGCACATGGCAGCAGAGTGTGGCGATGGAGACAGCAGCAATGGGAGGCCGTACAGGGACCCATGAGAGACTCTGGACCTGGCAGCAGCAGGAGGAGGCGGTATATAGGGGCCCATGGCAGATTAGGGGCCTGGCAGCAGCTATGTGAGGCCCGTTATCTTGCAGCACCCTATGTCAAAAAATTTAACACACCAGCAGTGTGAAGAGACCTGAAAGTGGCACATGGCAGCAGAGTGTGGCGATGGAGACAGCAGCAATGGGAGGCCGTACAGGGACCCATGAGAGACTCTGGACCTGGCAGCAGCAGGAGGAGGTGGTATATAGGGGCCCATGGCAGATTAGGGGCCTGGCAGCAGCTATGTGAGGCCCGTAATCTGCCTGCACCCTATGTCAAAAAATTTAACACACCAGCAGTGTGAAGAGACCTGAAAGTGGCACATGGCAGCAGAGTGTGGCGATGGAGACAGCAGCAATGGGAGGCCGTACAGGGACCCATGAGAGACTCTGGACCTGGCAGCAGCAGGAGGAGGCGGTATATAGGGGCCCATGGCAGATTAGGGGCCTGGCAGCAGCTATGTGAGGCCCGTAATCTGCCTGCACCCTATGTCAAAAAATTTAACACACCAGCAGTGTGAAGAGACCTGAAAGTGGCACATGGCAGCAGAGTGTGGCGATGGAGACAGCAGCAATGGGAGGCCGTACAGGGACCATGACAGACTCTGGACTTGGCAGCAGCATGAGGAGGCGGTATATAGGGGCCCATGGCAGATTAGGGGCCTGGCAGCAGCTATGTGAGGCCCGTAATCTGCCTGCACCCTATGTCAAAAAATTTAACACACCAGCAGTGTGAAGAGACCTGAAAGTGGCACATGGCAGCAGAGTGTGGCGATGGAGACAGCAGCAATGGGAGGCCGTACAGGGACCATGACAGACTCTGGACTTGGCAGCAGCATGAGGAGGCGGTATATAGGGGCCCATGGCAGATTAGGGGCCTGGCAGCAGCTATGTGAGGCCCGTTATCTTGCAGCACCCTATGTCAAAAAATTTAACACACCAGCAGTGTGAAGAGACCTGAAAGTGGCACATGGCAGCAGAGTGTGGCGATGGAGACAGCAGCAATGGGAGGCCGTACAGGGACCCATGAGAGACTCTGGACCTGGCAGCAGCAGGAGGAGGCGGTATATAGGGGCCCATGGCAGATTAGGGGCCTGGCAGCAGCTATGTGAGGCCCGTAATCTGCCTGCACCCTATGTCAAAAAATTTAACACACCAGCAGTGTGAAGAGACCTGAAAGTGGCACATGGCAGCAGAGTGTGGCGATGGAGACAGCAGCAATGGGAGGCCGTACAGGGACCATGACAGACTCTGGACTTGGCAGCAGCATGAGGAGGCGGTATATAGGGGCCCATGGCAGATTAGGGGCCTGGCAGCAGCTATGTGAGGCCCGTTATCTTGCAGCACCCTATGTCAAAAAATTTAACACACCAGCAGTGTGAAGAGACCTGAAAGTGGCACATGGCAGCAGAGTGTGGCGATGGAGACAGCAGCAATGGGAGGCCGTACAGGGACCCATGAGAGACTCTGGACCTGGCAGCAGCAGGAGGAGGCGGTATATAGGGGCCCATGGCAGATTAGGGGCCTGGCAGCAGCTATGTGAGGCCCGTAATCTGCCTGCACCCTATGTCAAAAAATTTAACACACCAGCAGTGTGAAGAGACCTGAAAGTGGCACATGGCAGCAGAGTGTGGCGATGGAGACAGCAGCAATGGGAGGCCGTACAGGGACCCATGACAGACTCTGAACTTGGCAGCAGCATGAGGAGGCGGTATATAGGGGCCCATGGCAGATTAGGGGCCTGGCAGCAGCTATAGGAGGCCCGTAATCTGCCAGCACCCTATGTCAAAAAATTTAACACACCAGCAGTGTGAAGAGACCTGAAAGTGGCACATGGCAGCAGAGTGTGGCGATGGAGACAGCAGCAATGGGAGGCCGTACAGGGACCATGACAGACTCTGGACTTGGCAGCAGCATGAGGAGGCGGTATATAGGGGCCCATGGCAGATTAGGGGCCTGGCAGCAGCTATGTGAGGCCCGTTATCTTGCAGCACCCTATGTCAAAAAATTTTACACACCAGCAGTGTGAAGAGACCTGAAAGTGGCACATGGCAGCAGAGTGTGGCGATGGAGACAGCAGCAATGGGAGGCCGTACAGGGACCCATGAGAGACTCTGGACCTGGCAGCAGCAGGAGGAGGTGGTATATAGGGGCCCATGGCAGATTAGGGGCCTGGCAGCAGCTATGTGAGGCCCGTAATCTGCCTGCACCCTATGTCAAAAAATTTAACACACCAGCAGTGTGAAGAGACCTGAAAGTGGCACATGGCAGCAGAGTGTGGCGATGGAGACAGCAGCAATGGGAGGCCGTACAGGGACCCATGAGAGACTCTGGACCTGGCAGCAGCAGGAGGAGGTGGTATATAGGGGCCCATGGCAGATTAGGGGCCTGGCAGCAGCTATGTGAGGCCCGTAATCTGCCTGCACCCTATGTCAAAAAATTTAACACACCAGCAGTGTGAAGAGACCTGAAAGTGGCACATGGCAGCAGAGTGTGGCGATGGAGACAGCAGCAATGGGAGGCCGTACAGGGACCATGACAGACTCTGGACTTGGCAGCAGCATGAGGAGGCGGTATATAGGGGCCCATGGCAGATTAGGGGCCTGGCAGCAGCTATGTGAGGCCCGTTATCTTGCAGCACCCTATGTCAAAAAATTTAACACACCAGCAGTGTGAAGAGACCTGAAAGTGGCACATGGCAGCAGAGTGTGGCGATGGAGACAGCAGCAATGGGAGGCCGTACAGGGACCCATGAGAGACTCTGGACCTGGCAGCAGCATGAGGAGGCGGTATATTGGGGCCCATGGCAGATTAGGGGCCTGGCAGCAGCTATGTGAGGCCCGTTATCTTGCAGCACCCTATGTCAAAAAATTTTACACACCAGCAGTGTGAAGAGACCTGAAAGTGGCACATGGCAGCAGAGTGTGGCGATGGAGACAGCAGCAATGGGAGGCCGTACAGGGACCCATGAGAGACTCTGGACCTGGCAGCAGCAGGAGGAGGTGGTATATAGGGGCCCATGGCAGATTAGGGGCCTGGCAGCAGCTATGTGAGGCCCGTAATCTGCCTGCACCCTATGTCAAAAAATTTAACACACCAGCAGTGTGAAGAGACCTGAAAGTGGCACATGGCAGCAGAGTGTGGCGATGGAGACAGCAGCAATGGGAGGCCGTACAGGGACCCATGAGAGACTCTGGACCTGGCAGCAGCAGGAGGAGGCGGTATATAGGGGCCTATGGCAGATTAGGGGCCTGGCAGCAGCTATAGGAGGCCCGTAATCTGCCAGCACCCTATGTCAAAAAATTCAACACACCAGCAGTGTGAGGAGACCTGAAAGTGGCACATGTTTGAGGCATGATTCATGGCGGATTTAGTCAGTTGTGTCAGGAACTGGTGGTTTGAAATCCAGACTAATCCACGCCTGATTCATTTTCACAAACGTGAGTCTCTCCACACTTTGGGTGGACAGTCGTGTCCTCCGCGGAGTTACAATACCTCCTGCCGCACTAAACACGCGCTCCGATGCCACGCTACTGGCCGGGCATGACAGCCTTTCAAGGGCAAATTCAGCTAGTTGGGGCCAAAGGTCAAGTTTCGTTGCCCAGTAGTCAAGGGGATTGTCTACCTCGGTTGGCAGGGTGCTGTCCAAGTAGGCCCAAGCCTGTTGTTTGAGCTCCTGCTCCAGGTCCACCTGATGCTGCTGCTGCTGCTGCGGCTGGTTAGTAGTTTCCTCACTGCGCTGGTGAAGAAAGCTACTCATCATCGACTGCAGACTGAGGCAGCCGCTGCTGGTGGAGCTGCCACTGCTCCTACCACCCCACCCCTCCCCTGCTGCCATGCCAGCGGAACGCGAGCGCACAGGGCCCACAGTGTCTGAGGATGGACGTTGGCGCACAAAGGCAGAGACCAACTGACTACATAGGTGGTTTTTATAGTACGTAATTTTGGCCTCCCTCTCAGCAGGTGTGAAAAAGGCCACCATTTTGGACCGGTAGCGAGGGTCCAACAAGGTGGACAGCCAAAAGTCATCCCTCTGTCTGATGGTTATTATTCGGCTGTCGCTACGCAAGCAACCGAGCATGCTATGGGCCATTTGTGCCAAGGAATGCGAGGGACTCCCTGCCTCCATCTCCACAGCATACTGCCACGGTGCGTCTGGGTCCTCTGTCTCCTCCTCCTCCTCCTCTACCAGATGCTCCTGCTCCTCCACTCCTGTCCGCTGAGTGGAAAAACCACCCATTTCACTCAATAATTCCTGAGCACAAATGTCCTCCTCTACCTCCTCCTCTTCTTCCTGTCCTGCCCCCACAGGGGTCATGTGGCGTTGAGATCTGTGCGCCACGTCTACCGCACCCTGACCAGCCATTGTTAACAGCATTTGTTCCAGGACGTGCAACAGAGGAATGACGTCGTTCATCCCATAGTCCTGCCGACTCACGAATAGCGTGGCCTCCTCAAAGGGCCTGAGCAAGCGGCAGGTGTCACGCATGAGCTGCCAATGGCTGACATCTAAGTTACACAGGGGAGTACCTTTATCCGCTTGTAACATCAGGAAATCGGTGATGGCCTTTCGCTGCTCGTAAAGGCGGTCTAACATGTGTAGGGTTGAATTCCACCTTGTTGCAACGTCGCAGATCAGGCGATGCTGTGGAATTCCGTTCTGCCGCTGCAGCTCAATGAGGGTGTTCTTTGCGGTGTAGGAATGGCTGAAATGCATGCACAGTTTACGTGACATTTTAAGGATGTCTTGCAGTGGGATGGTGGATTTTAGGAACCGCTTGACAACCAGATTGAACACGTGAGCCATGCATGGCGCATGGCACAACCTTCCTTGACGCAGAGCAGACACCATGTTCTTTCCGTTGTCAGTCAACATGGTTCCGATTTTTAGTTTGCGCGGAGACAGCCATCTGTCGATTTCTCTGTTCATTACACTCAGCAGTTCCTCCCCTGTGTGACTACGTTCGCCAAGGCATACCAGGTGCAGCACAGCGTGACACCGTTGCGCCCTGCACATGTGATATGCCGGTCGGGTAATGGGACTTGGCACGGGGGTGGCGGCTGAGGACACGGCGGAAAAAGAGGTGGTAGAGGCGGACATGCTTGCTGGACCAAGGACGTGCAAACGTGGAGGCAAAAGCGTCGTGACCTGTCCAAGTTGCTGGTGCGGCTGTGCCGGCACCACGTTCACCCAGTGGGCCGTAAATGACATGTACTGTCCCTGACCGTAGTTACAGCTCCACACGTCGGCGCTGCCGTGCACTTTGGCAGAGACCGACATGCTCAAAGACTGGCCCACCATCTCTTCTACATGTGAATGCAGGGCTGGCACTGCCTTTTGGGCAAAGAAATGACGGCTTGGCACTCTCCACCGCGGCGCGGCACAAGCCATCATTTCTCGGAAAGGTGCTGAGTCCACCAGTTGGAAAGGGAGGGACTGCAGCACCAGCAACTTGGACAGGAGGACGTTCAGCTTTTGCACCGTCGGGTGCGTGCTCGCAAACTGTTGTCTCTTGGATACGGATTCCAAGAAAGACTGTTGACGGAATCCGAGAAGAGGAGTAGCAGGAGAAGGAGCATCTGAACGAGCGGAAGATGCCAATGAGCGACAACTCCCCTCAGCAGAGGTGTTGGAGCCTTGACTGGCTGATAGAGGGCGATTGACGACGTCGGGTGACGGAGCAAGTAACGGAGCGGGTGATGGAGCGGGGGCTGGGGCAGGCAGAACCGCCGTATGTTTATCACGGTTTTCCCAGGCCACCGAATGGTGACGCTGCATATGCTGACGCAACGCTGTAGTCCCAACATGGGCCCCCTGGCCACGCTTGCATTTCTGGCCACATAGTCGACATACGGCTACGTTTACTTCCTCGGGCGGCTTGAGGAAAAATTGCCACACCACCGAGTAGGAAACTTTGCCCCCGCTACTCTTCACTGGCTGACTGCTACTTCCTCCGTGCGCACCGGCACCACTACTGGCCGTGGTGGTAGGCTGCAGTGGAGCTGGTGCTCTACTCCGTGGACGTTTGGCTCCACTGACACTGATGCGACCCTGCTGCTGTCTCCTGGGCAACCCACCGACTGTTTTGCTCGCTGCCAAGCTGCCACCCTCTTCTCCTGATGATGCGGAAGAAATTGCCTGATGACGACGAGGCTGCCAAGTGCGATCAACCTCCTCATCATCAAGTAGGGTCTCCGCCTCACTACTAGCCCCCTCGGCTGCGTCTGGGTCAGGAGACAGACCTGTCTCTAGACCGGCTACCGAGCCACTCTCCTCGCCAGTACTTGTTCGCTTGGCTGCTGAAAAGGCCGATGTCTCCCCCCGTTCCTGACCGCCCTCTGTTAGCTCTTCCTCACTGTACAGTGGGGCTGAGCCCACAGCATGCGATACTTCGCTTGGTGAGGGAACAGCAAAGGACAGGGGCAGGTAGAGGACACGTGATTTCAGTGGGCTTGGTCCCGGGCCATGCCAACTAACGGTTGTGTCTGACGTACCCACCGACCGTTGGCTGTAGGTGTCAGAGGTGACCTGGGAAGAGGAAGACGACCGAGCCAACCAATCAATGACGGCAGGGTTGTCGGTGGAGACACGACCGCTGGATGACACCGGGAGCACTGGCCTCTGGCTGCGAATACTGCTGCCTCGACCCCTTCCTCTGCTGCCACGTCTGCTCGCTCCTAAAACATTGCCTCCTCTGCCACTCCTCTGCATGTTGTCTGACATACTATTTAATTCAACGATTAGGTGTCCCTGAGTAACAATTCTCTGGCACTCAGTAACAATTCTGTCTGTCCCTGAGTATGAATTCTGTGGCCCTGAGTAACAATTGTGTGTCTGTGCAAGTAACAATTCTGTGTCTGTGCAAGTAACAATTTTGTGTCTGTGAGAGTAACAATTCTCTGGCACTCAGTAACAATTCTGTCTGTCCCTGAGTAACAATTCTCTGGCACTCAGTAACAATTCTGTCTGTCCCTGAGTAACAATTCTGTCTGTCCCTGAGTATGAATTCTGTGGCCCTGAGTAAGAATTCTCTGGCACTCAGTAACAATTCTGTCTGTCCCTGAGTATGAATTCTGTGGCCCTGAGTAACAATTGTGTGTCTGTGCAAGTAACAATTCTGTGTCTGTGCAAGTAACAATTTTGTGTCTGTGAGAGTAACAATTCTCTGGCACTCAGTAACAATTCTGTCTGTCCCTGAGTAACAATTCTCTGGCACTCAGTAACAATTCTGTCTGTCCCTGAGTATGAATTCTGTGGCCCTGAGTAACAATTCTGTCTCTGTGCGAGTAACAATTCTGTGTCTGTGCAAGTAACAATTTTGTGTCTGTGAGAGTAACAATTCTCTGGCACTCAGTAACAATTCTGTCTGTCCCTGAGTAACAATTCTCTGGCACTCAGTAACAATTCTGTCTGTCCCTGAGTAACAATTCTCTGGCACTCAGTAACAATTCTGTCTGTCCCTGAGTAACAATTCTCTGGCACTCAGTAACAATTGTGTGTCTGTGCAAGTAACAATTCTGTGTCTGTGCAAGTAACAATTTTGTGTCTGTGAGAGTAACAATTCTCTGGCACTCAGTAACAATTCTGTCTGTCCCTGAGTAACAATTCTCTGGCACTCAGTAACAATTCTGTCTGTCCCTGAGTATGAATTCTGTGGCCCTGAGTAACAATTCTGTCTCTGTGCGAGTAACAATTCTGTGTCTGTGCAAGTAACAATTTTGTGTCTGTGAGAGTAACAATTCTCTGGCACTCAGTAACAATTCTGTCTGTCCCTGAGTAACAATTCTCTGGCACTCAGTAACAATTCTGTCTGTCCCTGAGTAACAATTCTCTGGCACTCAGTAACAATTCTGTCTGTCCCTGAGTAACAATTCTCTGGCACTCAGTAACAATTGTGTGTCTGTGCAAGTAACAATTCTGTGTCTGTGCAAGTAACAATTTTGTGTCTGTGAGAGTAACAATTCTCTGGCACTCAGTAACAATTCTGTCTGTCCCTGAGTAACAATTCTCTGGCACTCAGTAACAATTCTGTCTGTCCCTGAGTATGAATTCTGTGGCCCTGAGTAACAATTCTGTCTCTGTGCGAGTAACAATTCTGTGTCTGTGCAAGTAACAATTTTGTGTCTGTGAGAGTAACAATTCTCTGGCACTCAGTAACAATTCTGTCTGTCCCTGAGTAACAATTCTCTGGCACTCAGTAACAATTCTGTCTGTCCCTGAGTAACAATTCTCTGGCACTCAGTAACAATTCTGTCTGTCCCTGAGTAACAATTCTCTGGCACTCAGTAACAATTGTGTGTCTGTGCAAGTAACAATTCTGTGTCTGTGCAAGTAACAATTTTGTGTCTGTGAGAGTAACAATTCTCTGGCACTCAGTAACAATTCTGTCTGTCCCTGAGTAACAATTCTCTGGCACTCAGTAACAATTCTGTCTGTCCCTGAGTATGAATTCTGTGGCCCTGAGTAACAATTCTGTCTCTGTGCGAGTAACAATTCTGTGTCTGTGCAAGTAACAATTTTGTGTCTGTGAGAGTAACAATTCTCTGGCACTCAGTAACAATTCTGTCTGTCCCTGAGTAACAATTCTATGGCACTCAGTAACAATTCTGTCTTCCCTGAGTAACAATTCTCTGGCACTCAGTAACAATTCTGTCTGTCCCTGAGTATGAATTCTGTGGCCCTGAGTAACAATTCTGTCTCTGTGCGAGTAACAATTCTGTGTCTGTGCAAGTAACAATTTTGTGTCTGTGAGAGTAACAATTCTCTGGCACTCAGTAACAATTCTGTCTGTCCCTGAGTAACAATTCTCTGGCACTCAGTAACAATTCTGTCTGTCCCTGAGTAACAATTCTCTGGCACTCAGTAACAATTGTGTGTCTGTGCAAGTAACAATTCTGTGTCTGTGCAAGTAACAATTTTGTGTCTGTGAGAGTAACAATTCTCTGGCACTCAGTAACAATTCTGTCTGTCCCTGAGTAACAATTCTCTGGCACTCAGTAACAATTCTGTCTGTCCCTGAGTATGAATTCTGTGGCCCTGAGTAACAATTCTGTCTCTGTGCGAGTAACAATTCTGTGTCTGTGCAAGTAACAATTTTGTGTCTGTGAGAGTAACAATTCTCTGGCACTCAGTAACAATTCTGTCTGTCCCTGAGTAACAATTCTCTGGCACTCAGTAACAATTCTGTCTGTCCCTGAGTAACAATTCTCTGGCACTCAGTAACAATTCTGTCTGTCCCTGAGTAACAATTCTCTGGCACTCAGTAACAATTGTGTGTCTGTGCAAGTAACAATTCTGTGTCTGTGCAAGTAACAATTTTGTGTCTGTGAGAGTAACAATTCTCTGGCACTCAGTAACAATTCTGTCTGTCCCTGAGTAACAATTCTCTGGCACTCAGTAACAATTCTGTCTGTCCCTGAGTATGAATTCTGTGGCCCTGAGTAACAATTGTGTGTCTGTGCAAGTAACAATTCTGTGTCTGTGCAAGTAACAATTTTGTGTCTGTGAGAGTAACAATTCTCTGGCACTCAGTAACAATTCTGTCTGTCCCTGAGTAACAATTCTCTGGCACTCAGTAACAATTCTGTCTGTCCCTGAGTAACAATTCTGTCTGTCCCTGAGTATGAATTCTGTGGACCTGAGTAAGAATTCTCTGGCACTCAGTAACAATTCTGTCTGTCCCTGAGTATGAATTCTGTGGCCCTGAGTAACAATTGTGTGTCTGTGCAAGTAACAATTCTGTGTCTGTGCAAGTAACAATTTTGTGTCTGTGAGAGTAACAATTCTCTGGCACTCAGTAACAATTCTGTCTGTCCCTGAGTAACAATTCTCTGGCACTCAGTAACAATTCTGTCTGTCCCTGAGTAACAATTCTCTGGCACTCAGTAACAATTCTGTCTGTCCCTGAGTAACAATTCTGTCTGTCCCTGAGAATGAATTCTGTGGCCCTGAGTAAGAATTCTCTGGCACTCAGTAACAATTCTGTCTGTCCCTGAGTAACAATTCTCTGGCACTCAGTAACAATTCTGTCTGTCCCTGAGTAAAAATTCTGTGGCCCTAATAACGTTTCTGTGGCCCTAAGTAACAATTCTCTGGCACTGAGTAACAATTCTGTCTGTCCCTGAGTATGAATTCTGTGGCCCTAACTAGCGTTTCTTTGTCCCTAAAGAACGATTCTGTGGCCCTCATTAACAAGTCTGTGTCCCTGAGTAATGGTTCTCTGTCCCTAAGTAACTTCTCTCTGTCCCCAAGTATTGTTTCTGTGGCCCTAACTCTGTCCCTGTCCCTAGTACAGAGCGGTCTGCCTCTGTTCAATGACTGCAGGCAAATGAAGATTTCCAAAATGGCCGCTATATATACCTCGACCATTACACAGTGCTGGCTGGCTGGCTGCTGATTGGCTGATGCGATCACATGTCGTTGAGGAATGCATTATGGGGCAGCGCGCCTTGTCTGCGCGCCTTCCCCGACATCCCCGCTCCGTCGCCGCACATGTCAGCCGCCATTTTCGGAAAAATTTCGATTCGCGCGTCCGAATTAGGCTGTTTTTCGGATTCGGCACGAATCGAAATTTTTCCGAAATTCGACTCGAATTCCACTTCGGATACTTCGATTCGCTCATCTCTAATCTCAATACTCAAGTTAGTGATATATAATTCCCATTGCTGAATATTTGGTGGTGTGTGAAACCTATTCTTTATAACATCTCTAGATACTATGCTTTTGTAGTAATATCTTTGTAGTTAGATACATTCAATTTTTTTTAGCTTTAAATGTCCTGAATTTAACTTATGTTTCAGAACCACATTTTCTATGGGTAGGGAAAAACTCTCAGTTTGCCTGGCTCTTGTATTGGAGTCACAGTAAACAACTATTAATACTTTCACCCTTGGTGGACAATAGTATATTGCGATAGTTTCAGAGGTCTGTTGGTTTATCACACTCTGCAAGGTTTGGGTAAACTTTCAACCAGTTGAGTTCCCGTCTCATTATTGTTAAAATGTTTGAAAGTCGAAGTCCTATCTGGCTATCTGTTTGACTTTTTGTGTATGCATTCTTCTCAACCTCAATATACAAATAGTACTTGTTGACAGTCCAAACAGTCTTATTGTCTTGGAAAAGTCTCACTTCCCCCATTCTATCCATTTCTTAACTAGAATCCTTCGAGGGTTCAACCAAGACAAAATTAACTCTTAGCATCCGGCTATACTGAGCTGCTTGTCATATAATGTTATGTCTTGATAAAGTCATGTTTTTGAGACATAATTCAAAAGGTCCACAACATCACACAAGGTTTTCATGGGCACTCATAGTAATAATGGCATCTTTTCAAAATCCAACTAAAAACCTTCCACCATAAAACAATTAAAAAACACAAATGACAATGTAGCCAGATGTAAGGAGAAAAACATAGCTCAGCCACACTACACCATGCATTCTAATGCCTCTTTATAAGATAAAATGGTAAAATGGGATAGACAGTTAAAGAGGAGAAACAGCAATAGCTACTCTGAAGAAATGAGTTCATAGGCACTTAATAGTATAAGGATTCAGTCTGGTTCATCTAGTGTTTCACTCTCTAAGTGTACACTACTGTAAGATTTACACTATATGTGTTGCTCCAAAGGCCAAAATCTAGTGATTAAATAAGTAAGTATTATCAACGGGGTTTATTCATATATGTGGAAGACATAGATAGACCAAACTGCCCTCAGAGTGTTACTCAGACTAGTTTAGGAGTAAGGTGCCTCAGAAACACAGCTGACAGGCAGGGTTCGTAAACAACTGCAGCATTGAGAAGCAGAGTAGCAGCAGAGGCATCATATCAGCTATAGAACGCAGGAGATAGCCAGCTCATATGTAGTTAGTTTTTGCTTGTTTGCTGTAGAGTGGTAGATACTTCTAGGGTGGGAGAGCCCATTCATCCACAAGTGCAGTTCAGAATGGGCTCAGTCAATTACCCTCAAGCAGGCACACATATGATATAAAAGATCTTTTGAAGGCGCTCACCTAACACGGTTCCTGTAGGCGCAAGTCTCCGCTTGGTCTGCATGTGCTGCCATGATTGCCATGGATCCCATGCTGGTCTAAGAGCAGAGCACTTTGCCACCTTTCACAAGAAGTCCTGATAGCCTCCAAAATGAAGGGTTTCTTTGTGCTCGGCTTGCTCATATGCAGAGGGGACTTTAATAAGGTCTTGCTGTGGAAAGCAAAGGAATGGATCTTCAGACTGGGGACACTGGCACACAAGAGACTCAATAATGAGTTAAGTCTACAAGTATTCTTGGATCCCTAGGTTCTTAAATTCAATATTTACGCATTATTGTGGTTTGTGCCTTGCCCCGTCCACTATGTACCCCCCACCCTCCTTCTCCTCTTCCCCTTTCCACTTTCCCCTTCCTTTCTTTTCCTTCCCCCTTTTTTTCCCCTCCCCTCTTTTCCTCCCCTGCTCCCTGTCTCTTCCCCCTTTCCCTCCGGTCCCTCCTTTCTTACCCCTTTCCTTTCCCCCTTTCCCCCTCACCCTTTCCTTTCCCTCTTCTTTTCCCCCTCCACCCCTTCCTCAATGATTGAATATGGAGGAATATGAAACCCATAGCCAGCAATTCCAAATTAATAAATCTTTAGCTCTTGCCCTCTAACAGTCCACCAGTCCAATTGAGAGGTGTATAGATGATTGTTTTGTGTACCCTCTCTCCCTTTTTTACCCCTTTCGCCATTTGGCATTACCTGCCTTGGGGATTAGTCTGCACTTACTAACTATCATTAGTGTTACTATTAAGCTATGATGATTGTAATTGTACGTAGTGGTGGTGTTTAGTGTTGAAATGAGGAAATGACGTCTGAATGTCTGCCAACCCTTTAAAAGCCAGAGGATTGACAGCCACAGCATCCTGAACAGACTCACATGAATAGGTGAGCAAAACACATTGATGTAATTACTTCATAATGCCCGCTCATCCAGGCCACACTTGACAGTCCACCTAGCCACCCCATGCAGACAGCCTCTGCTTCATAGCAGGAACTTTCCCTATTGAGTGGAAAGGAGACCAGCATGAAATCCATGGGAATCATGGCAGCACATTTAGACTAAGTGGAACCAGCACCTACAGGACCAGTTTGTGGTGAGTGACTTCAAGTGATCTTTTGTATCATATGTGTGCTTGCTTGGGTGTAATTGACTGAGCCCATACTGAACTGCCCTTGTGGATGAACAGGCTCTCCCACTCTTGAACTGTCTACCACACTGCAGACAACAAGCAAAAACTAACCATATATGTGCTGGCTATCTCCTGCATTCTATGGCTGATCTGATGCCTCTGCTTCTACTCTGCTGCTGAATGCTGTACTTGTTTACTAACCCTACCTGTCAGCTGTGTCTCTAGCATTACCAGCATAGCTCTGAGGCACCTTACTCTTATACTAGTCTGAGTAACACTCTGAGGGTCGTCTGGTTAATCTACATCTTCCACATGTATGGAGAAACCCCATTGATAATACTTACTTATTTAATCATTAGAATTTGGCCTGTGGACCAACACATGTATTGAGGAGTACTTATGAGCTCCTGCTGCTGCTGTTTCTCTGCTTTAGCCATCTATCGCATTTTACCATCTTATTAAGAGGCATTAGAATGCATGGTGTTGTGTGCCTGAGAGCCCTGGTCTATGTTTTTTCCTTTACATCTGACAATGTTGTCATTTGTGTTTTAATTGTTGTATGGTGGAAGATTTGTGGTTGGATTTTGGATAAATGTCATTACTATTTTTGTAATCAATAAAGTTAAGAAACCTTTTCATATATATACCTCTGCTGTTCTTTTTTAAACCCCTTTTTAATGTGGAACTTCCTATGAGTTCCAAAGAATACCTTTTGAGCATAGTTGACAGTCATTTAAGAGTGGCATTAGTGATAGTTTCCACTCTTCCCTCAATTAATAATCTCAAAGGAGTGGTGCACACTGAGATGAGTTTTATCTTTTAAGCCCGCAGTTTTGCAAGATGTACGAATACAGCCATCTTACATCAATGAGTTTGCAAATTAAACTTGAAAATCATAAGAAAATTATTCATGTCACATGTAAA
The DNA here is from genome assembly GCF_062004578.1 of Staurois parvus. Lineage (NCBI taxonomy): Eukaryota > Metazoa > Chordata > Amphibia > Anura > Ranidae > Staurois > Staurois parvus. The sequence goes on along the minus strand of NW_028318039.1, from coordinate 12,013,534 downwards.
AATATCTCACATTTTAAGAGACAGCACAACACACAATAAGGTATTTTTTAATGCACAGCTGGTAATTATTTTAGCTTTAGGGTTGGATAGATTTTGCATCATGAAAAGAACACATTTCAGAGGAAATATTTTCTATCTAAAGCTTTATATACATGAAAACTAATAATGGCATATCTCTGTGCTCCCTGTATGACCGTGGGGTATTTAAAAAGTGTCAAGCTACAAAACCATCATCGACACTATAATTTTCATCTACAAAGTGATTGCTTAAGATTAAACTGCTGTAATAGTTAAAATATTTATTATCTATGTTCGATGGTAAATGTATTCCTAAGTATTATAATAGCTGCAATATCTCTACATAATCACTCATTTCCAGTTATTGTCATAAGCCTATCACGGATTCCAAACAAAGACATTCAATTATATTTAACAATTTCCTAAAGCTGAACTCCAGATAAAGAATAAATCCTCCCTTGCAGTGGGGCTTTCCCCTCACTGAAATGGTTAAATGTCCCCAGGGTTTCAATAAAAAGGGCTTTTACTTCCTTTATCCATTGCCCTACCCGCTGCTGGCACTGTCCTCCTCTTCCTGATGCTCCAGCTTGTAGGCAGTCTCTGGCCTATTGGCACTACACTGTGCTTGATAACACAAACCAAACCAAGGAATTCACAAGCATACCTGAAAAACCTCCAGCTGAACCCTCCATCACTCCAAGCCCAAGCCCACCTACTTTGAAATCCTATTCAACTGAATGACCTGCAACTCCCCAGACCTGCAGGCTTTTCCAGTTTTGTACCAGGGATCCTGCATTTAGCTAAATATTTTCCCTACTGCTATTTTAGTCCACTAGTTTAAAAGTGTATGTTTTAAGACACTTGATATATCACATGGTTGGTATAACAGTCATACTAGTGCGGAGATCTTGTTATTGAAACAGACCTATCTTATCAGACCCTTAGGTGCAAGAACCTTGAGTCACATTATAATCTGGCAGACATCCTTACACTTTATAGGATTGGGTAAATACTTATTTGTACTGCTTGGGAATCACTTTGTAACACCCCAATCTCTTTTACAGAGGATCAAACTATGCAACGTATCTATACTTTTTGCAACCCTACTTTATGCTGGGATGTGAATGTTTATTACCTGTACATTGGCTGAAAACTGACTGTGCCACCCTATGGTCTACAACCTTATACACTACAAGAGTTCAAATTTAATTTACCATCCTTTCTGGCTTGGGGTCATGCTAGGAAATAACTTGCACTCCTATGATATTTATTGCAAAACAATACAGATGAACTGGACACTGCCTCCAGGCATGCAATGTTATTAGAATTCTTTGGACACTGTTCTACCGCTTTTTACTTTTGTTATGAGTCATTTAATCTTAAGATATATCATCAGAACTTCCAAAATAGCTTGTTGAATCTCCTAGGTGCCCAAGCACTCAGTCCTTTTCAGATCTGTACCTGTAATCAAATTTGTTTGCTGGCTGTACCTCCGTCCCAAACTGAAGCCCAATTTATGGACGTTCCTATGAGGGAGCTATAGCACAGCACTGTAGCTAATGCCCCCTCTCCTCTGTATTGTGGGAAAAACATTTGTGTAAGTAGAAAAAAAGGTTCTTACAAGATTATCCCTGAAGTCAACTTGTGTAAGGAGTGCAAGCATTTGTAGCTGTAGCTCTATATCAGTGGTCTCCAAACTACAGCCCAGGGGCTGGAATGCTGCCCTTTGCTTGCTTTTATCTGGCCCTTGAGCCATTATCCCCCCCCCCCCATTGTCAGCAACAGTGGAGCATAGTTCCTGCCCCTGACACCTACAGTTGGGTACTATTCCTCCCACTAACACCAACGATGGGGCACTATTCCTTTCACTGACACCAACAATAGGGGCACTATTCCTTCCACTGCCACCAATGATGGGGCACTATTCCTTCCACTGACACCAATGATGTGGCACTATTCCTTCCACTGACACCAGTGATGGGGGCGCTATTTATTCCAATGATATCAATGACGGGGCACTATTTCTCCCACTGACACAAACGATGAGGCACTACTCCTCCCACTGACACCAATGATGGGGCACTATTCCTTCCACTGACACCAACAAGGGGAACACTGTTTACTCCCACTGACACCAAGACATTTTCTACTCCAGCTGGCCACAGTCTGGTCCTCATAAAATTTGAAGGACAGTAAACTGGCCCTTTGTTTAGAAAGTTTGGAGACCCTGCTCTACATCCATGGCTTCTCCTCCTCATGTGCCTATCATTCACATCTACTCTCCTCTGCAGGTTCTGTGTGTATTACTACCCCCCACTCTTTTGTGTGTCTGTAACTCATCTCCCTTTCTCCTTTGCCATCACTGCCTTTCTGTACCTTCCCCTATTTTCTGTATTCTTATCACGTATTGCTCCTTCTCCTCTTGTAGTGCTGTGTGTGCCCCCCCTCAACTGTTTGCCTGTCACTCAGTGCTCCTTATCCTTTTCCAGTGCTGCAAGTGCCCCAGCCTCCCTTCCTTTGTGTTAATGTCATTCACCTGTGTGTTTGTCCTTGTTCACTCTTTTCTTTGTGTGCTGTCAATCAAAACTAATTTGATATTCTTCCCCTTCTCAGCAATGTGGTCAGACAGCAGTGGGAGGAGAGGGGCAAGCCATTCACTGTGTTAGGTCAGCATCTACTTTGCACCGTACTGGGTCAGCATCCACAGCACCAATCAAAATGAGCACATGCCTCCTCTCCTCATTCCCCTGACTGCTAGGGATCAATAAAGGAAAGAGCCCTAGCAATACTACTAGTCATACACCAAAAATCACCCAAACTGAACATGGCACTGAATGTTTTGAGTTGTTAGGCTTGATTCTGTAGATATCAATCCCCAAGACTGATAGCCTGAATTGACTTTTACTGTAGGCCAGACCCAATCTGTCCATTTCCAGTTACCACACATTCTTTACCTTACCCCATCTATCTTATACTCTTTTATATACAACCCTTATTTTAATCTAGGAATAGAATGCCCCAGACCTTTTATCAGTAGTCACAGCAAGGTCTGTGTCCACTTCATAAGCTGTACATTGGTCCTGGTGTCATACTGTTGGACACTTTTCAGGAAAAATAGATGCCAGTATCTACAACATCCCAGCATCCATTGAAACAAAATGTCTAAATGACTTACACTCCACCCACACCCTACCCACTTACACAACAAAATGGACAGAAGATTTAGGGACAACTATAGAACCAGAAGGTTGGAAACCAAACTGGCAAGCCACTAAGTTTTGCTGTAGTACTGTGCATGCACATCAGACAAACTACAAGCTACTTACACAATGGTACCTTTTTAACCTACATAACTAATTATAGGCCTGAGGCCTCTACTAAATGTTTTAGGGGAGGCAATGACCTAGTTACTTTCCACCACAGCTTGTAATATATTGCATTGTGCAAAACCTATGGTCCAACACCTATGAAATGATATCTACAATTTTACAACATCCATTGCCAGAAGATCCCTAAGAAGCCTTCCTCAATGCAAAAACAAACAAACAAACAAACAAAAAACAAGGTGTTGTTAACCCTTAGTTTAATCATCTGCCTTATTTACAGTGATTAAACAAACAAGGCATGGCAATTCCCAAATCTTAACTCCCAAAAATTATGTGTAGAGTTTTTTTGGCTCTTCTGAACTATAAAATTATTACTGAGTTGAATTACATCATGGACAAATCTGGAAGAATATGATGCTCATGGGTAGAAAACTTTCTCCCTTCAGAGTTTCATCACGGTGTACTTGACCTTTAGATATTGTCTATCCTTGGTATTGTCTTGCTATCAGGAAACTTGTAATTCCATGATCCACAACCATCACCCCTTTCCTTTCTACTTGGCCCACTTGCTTCACTTGCATCCTGCTTTCTCTTGCATGCCTCTGTTACATACACTGTATTCTCCAAGCCACAGCTACAGTACATAATGTAAAGTGTTTGGCTGCTAAACTGTATATGCCGTCATATCCTTTGATACTGTACCTCGCAACACAGCAACAAAAATTGCAACTTCAGTTACAGAGGCATCCAGCTAAGCAGGCACCAATAATTTGCCCTCTTTGAAGCTCAGCAAACTCTGACATGACTCCATATTACTAGCAGTGCACACAGTGAATGACAAAAGTGAGGCCTCCCACCTGTTAGCTAGGGGTCTCATCACACAGTGGAAGCAAAAGAATGTTGCATGATTTTCACCTTAAACGTGAAACATATTACTTTCACACCTGGAAATTATGTGCTGTGTCCATTTTTTTTGTCTAACCCCTGTATAGCAATACAAAAAGTCATGTCATCCACATAGGATTGTAGATTTTGTAAGGAGGAGATATATTTTTTTGTCTAACCCCTGTATAGCAGTCTCATTATCAGAAAGCTGGTCTCTTTACAATATTGTGCAGTGGTACTTTCTGAGTGTAGTAAAGGGAATGCTTCTCACTTTTTAATCTGTTTTAAATAAAAATAATCAGTACAACTATTGAACATAAAATGATATTTAATAAACAGGCAAAGGGTTTAAGACAAGGAACAGGCAATTAGCCCCTTTCTTCTGAACCACTAGCCTAATTCTGACAGGGATAGAGGCTAATATCTATATAGTACAAGGGCTGCATAACCACATCTTTTTTGCTATAGAACTACCAGCATAAAAAAAACATAGTTAAGAAAATTAAATAAGATAAAAGTGAAAAATACTACTGATTCAGTCAGCAAAGAAGCAAATATTCTAAGATATCTGCTATACTTAAATCTGCCTATTCTTTGCCAAATCTCAATTTGTGCACATTGGTTCATTTAGCTCTGTTAGTGATTGAAATCATGTGCTAATTACAATTAATGTGAGCTGTTTTTTTACATTTGCCAATGTTTATACAAAATGTAAACAGAACTTTTGATTAAAAAGGTAAAAAGGGACATGAGTGAAAAGGATATTTCCTCTATGGCCTGCCTTAAAGTATATATCTGAAAGAATGGGGGAAAATGTATTCAGTACATCTCTGCAACACATTTGACCATGTTTTCTCTTTTTAAAGCTGGGCTCTGGACACTCCTCCTCCCACCCAAACTCCCAACTAATTGCTACATTATTTAAAATAATATTATTCTAAAATGCTAGAAATACAATTTCAAATCCATGGCCATGTGATGCTTTGCGATCCAAGTATTCTCTCTTCTTGTCTTTGGAGAGGAGGGTCCTTTTTCAGCTGTCCACATCACTGCCTGGTGACCAAAACATTTCCTATTGGCTGTCCAATAGACCTCTCAGTGTGCAAAAGACTGCAGTGGCTATTATGTCCCATACTGTAACCCACAGTCGATATAGAAGGGTGTGAGTGGTAATGGTGGCAGTGTAAATTCAAATGAAAGAAAACATCTGTGCTTTTTAAATACTATGAGGTTTAATTACAAAAGACAAATAGTCTGTTCATCTTGAAGGGGAGTGTTAAATTTGCAAGAGAATATTCCTTTAGAATGAGAAGTTTTTCAGGCTCACTTTATTCAGTTGTGTCCAACCAAAATACTATTTTTTTTTTCCTTGTGCTTGATTGGTTATGTTTTGTAAAGTAAATGTTCACCACGTTTACTAAGCTAAGAGAAAATTCCCTTGTAAAGTGAACAGCCTATTTGCCTTTATTAAATCAACCCCATAGTGGTTAAGGAGTGTTGGCTATTTTATTAGTTTAGATAGGGATGACCCGTCTTCTGCAGAGAGGGACACATACAGCAGTGAAGAGTATAAAGCTTCCAATGGTATTTCTTTAAAAAAAAAAAAACTGCTGTTACAGGATAAGTTCACCTTTTAGACAAAAATAATAATAATAAATGCACATTTTGGTAATGTGGTACCAAATGGTATAGGTAAAAAAATGTGAATTTATTATTTTTGTCAACAGGAGCCTGGAAAGCATTGCACCAACGACCAGTAGATCACTGATACCATGCAGGTCTCCTGCAGACCTGTCAGAATATCTGCTTGCTGTACAGGAGGTGCGAGCAGATCCTTACCTAGGGTTGGTGTCACCCAGTGAATTTACACTTGGTGACACCCCCTCCAACGATCCCCGCAGAATGGACTCCAATCCATTATGCTCAATCCACAGATCCAATCCATCCTGCGGGGATCGTCTGCTTTCTTTGCAGCTTATCTTTTCTTGGAGCGGGTCCAGTGTCACCACGTGTAGATTGCATGCCGACAATCCCCACACACCCTGCACCTGCCTTGAGGCGCCACTGGGTGCGAGCAAGCAGATATTCTGACAGGAAGCTTCAATGAACTACCGCGGCGCTCCACAGCACTGTGGTAGTTCATTTAAAACTACAAGCCGACAGCCGCTAAGGCTTTTGGGACTTGCAGTTCATCCATTCATGGAAGTCTGTGAATGAATGATGCGGCTATGTGGGCAGAGCCCCGCACAGCTGCACTGTTTCACATTTGACAGATAGTACGGGGAGACTTCTCTGTCCGGGGGGGGCAGCTGCGGCTACGGGAACATGTTACATGTTCCACCCTAAAAATGGGTGTAACATGTAAAATGTTCCCAAAGGTGAACTTATCCTTTAATTTCAGAGGGCGCCTAACATTTTGTATAGTGCTGGTAATAATGCCACAGTTGCATTGGAATTCCAAGCTGTGTTTTTGCATTGCCCTAGTTCTCCTCTGTTGGACTATAAAACACCTTCTCCTTATGTTAAGGAAATTAAGAGTGAGATGGGCGGTTCAGCAGAGGAGAATTCAGGTAGGACTGACAACAGTGAAAGTTAGGAGCTTACTGATTTTCTAACAGGATAAACAGACATTGTTTTGTACCTGAAGAGTTTGTAAAGAAAAAAGCATGGAGAAATATGCATGTTTTGTAGATTTTTTTTTTTTAATTTTATTTTGCCCCAATATATAGCCAATTCTTAGGGTTTGCTTTTAGTTACTGTACTTTGTTCTTCATACTTTGCTCCTTTTATTGTTTTTTGAAAGAGGTGATAATGTTGTTTTTTATTCTATGTTGGGTTAAATGTATTCTTTCACATAAGCTATGTTTATTAATTTTCACATTTCATTAACTTATTAATTCCTGTTTGCAATAGTAAACATCAGTTATTCCTCCTTCCTAGGTGTTTATCACAAGACATGCAAAGTGTGAATACTGGAGAGAAGACACAGGGCTAGCACACTTACAGCAGAGACATACAGTATGCATTTAATAAATGAATAAATGTAATTTATACATACTATGAGGGATATTCAAGTCAAACCATGACTTTTTAGTTTATATAATAAAAGAGCAAATTTCAAGGAGTGTAAACTGCATTTTTTTTCGACATACTCTCCTGCTACATTTGTGCACTTATCTTAGCGTTTAACTAATACCTGTAAAGCTTCGGCATAGAAAGATTTGTACGCCTGAACCATCCTTAACAGCTTGCTTCACTTTGTCATCAGTGCTGAAATGCTGATCTCCAAGGAACTCTTTTAGGGGTCCAAACAGGTGGAAATCACTTGGAGCGAGGTCTGCAATTGTTTGAAATTTTTTTGGTGGTGGTGAGTCCACAAGCTTCCACAGCTTTGATGATCATTTTGATTCCAGAGTGAAACGATGTGCCCAGATTTTGTCACATGTAATGATGTGATCCAGAAATTCTGGCATTCTCTGTCAAAATTTTCCTTCCTTTTTTTTACCAAACATAAATACCTAGGAACATGCAAAAGTCTTTTATGCTGTAAATCCCAAACCAGATAAAGATCACACCTATTGTTCAAACTACAAGCCAACAGCCCCCTTGAATTCTGATTAAAAAAAAACAAAAACAACGAATCGCTAGCACTCAGATTGAACAGGATCCTCCTCTCTATATTTTATGAAGATCAGGAGGACTTTATGCCCTTTAGACAGGTGGGAGATAACACCAGAAAGGCAATTGACCTCATCAATGACAAGGAGAAGGTGAAGGCTCTTTTTCTCAGCCTTGATGCAGAAACAGCCCTTCACAGCCCTTCATTGAAGTTTCCTTTTTATGGGCCCTTATACATTTATATTCCTCCCCAATGTTCCTACTCAACAAAATTTTCAACTTCACAGCTTTACCATATTACTATTTCAAATGTCTCCTGTCAGTGTGTCCACTTTCACCTATTTTATTTGCTCTCTCTCCATGGCATTACAATCAAAAACAGATAATGTAATTTTTAACTTTTTATAAACAATTTTCTATTGACCTTAAAGCAAAACTCCACCCAAAAGAGGAAGTTCTGCTTGTCTGCCTCCTCCCCCCTCCACTACCACATTTGACACTTTTTTTGGGGGAGGGGGGGTACCTGGTTTTGACATGTACCTTCTCCCACTTCTGAGTCAGATAAATATATTCTGTATTTTTTTTTAATAAGTGATCTTACGACCTCTGTTCCCAGCTGCAATAGAGGCTTAGAGAGGATGGAGTGGACACTAGTGACAATGGGGGTGGGGGGTAGTGGATCACAGAAAAAGTCCAGTGTAAAATGCAGAGACACAAATATACTGAGGAGCTGGGCTGGGGAGGGGGGGGGGGGCGGGTTGTAAGCAAAAGGCAGAGAAATAGCAGTCCACTGAACTTCCCACAGAAGGGCTGTGTGGGGGGTGTCTAATAAGAAATCTGACCACTGGAGTACAGGAAGCCTATGCTTCCAACTAGAGTGCAAAGAAGCAAGCTGACCACACATGGGTGGATGTGCTTCCATGCCTGGTGTGGTCAGTTTGAAACAGAAAAGCAGGGAGACTGTCAGGTTCACCAGGTACATATCAAAAATATGAAATGTGTTAACATACACTTTAACATCACAACATCTCTCTTCACAGTTCCCATACAGTTGGAAATCCAGTTTTCTCAAATACTATGAAGTTGAAACTAAACCTCATTTATAATTCTCTTTATAGGAAAAACTTCTTACCCTTGTACCATGACATTGGAAAATTGCTTTCTACTTCTACAGTACATCTCTTGTCTGGATCATATATCGATCATTAAAATGACAATATTGCTGAAACTATAATATTTATTTATACACTACTAATTAATGTGCCCACTCCACATCTTAAAAGAAAATATAACAACTGTTTCACTTTGCTAGGAATTGCAAAAGACAGAAAATATCAAAATATGTCCTATATACTACTCACAATCAAAGTGGCTTAGCATTTACAAATATTACTTGATATTTTCTAGTTGCACACTAAAAAATGCTAGCCTCATGGTCAAAGTTATACATTTATTATCATTGGACTGAAGTGGAGAAATTGTGGATAGCAACAAATCATTCATGTTGTGAAATAGCAATAAAGTAATAGAATCACCAAAACATCTTAACCCAACTGAATTTATCAAAAATGTAACAGTGAAACAATTCCCTCTGACAAAGTACACATCTATCATGAGTTATTTTCTTTTAAATCCTTCCATTATGGGTTGTTTTACCTCTCAAAGGTCTCATTCTTGGAAAAGTACAGCTTTACTCCAAGTTAGACACCTGGCTGATAACAGAACTAATCAGCTCCTTTCTTTTAATGACATTCAAAACAAGTTTGACTTGCCCAAGCAAGCATTTTATGGATATATACAAATCCTGCACTATGCCTAGACAATCTCTAGTGCATTGCAATTGTCTAAATTAATAACTTTTGAAGCAATATGCCTAGCTGGCTCTTCCTTGCAAGATGCTAATTTATAATATCTCAGGAACAAACACCCCTCAACCCATCAGACACCCGGATAGGGTGAGGCTAACTAGAAATGAGTTTTAGACACGTTGGTATTGGGATTTTCTTTTTACTTTCTCATAGGGCATTTACATATTTGAAAAGTCTTCAGTGCGATTGGCTTTTCTATATTAGCATATGGAATAAGATTGTATTTATTTTTTAAATTGGAAGCTTAATTTATTTTGTAAGTTTGTATCCCCTTGCTTATATAGAGGTATGTTTGTTTAGTATTATGCAGGGCTGGACTTTTGGCATTCTTCTCCTGCCCTGTATCCATAATGTGACAATTGGCCTCTTCACACCCTTGAGTCTTGATGGACTTATTTAGGCTCTATTATGGGGGTTACTGATATGTTGGAGGTAGGTATATGTGTTATAATGATTACTGAACTGGTATACCATAGGCTTCTATTTTGAGTTGAGACTGTAGTTTTACAAACCCCCGTCTGCAAACCGGACCCCACCCTATGTTTGGGGGAGAAGATTGGGGTCTCCCCTCCCCTTTTTTTCCTCTGCCATGTCTGCTGACTGAAGGGGACAGTATTCTTTGCATGTGATATTTTGTTAGGTCGTAATATTTGTATTGCAGTATTTATAGTCACAGCTTATCTTGTGAAGTGGACCATCTTGTACATGTATTCTGGCATAGATCCTGAGGAAGCACATACATTGTGAAATGCAAATATCCATTGATTAGACTCCACTGATTAACAGCTATGTTCAAATAATGTGATTTATTTTAGTATTTTAATGTGACTTTATGCATGGTCACACCTTACCTGTGTGAAATGTACTTTTAATTTTATGTAATAAACTATTATTGGTTTCATATAATTTCATTGTCTATATGTGTGTCAAGGTCCTACCTTTTCCCTGAGGTTATGTTACTCCATGTGCTGGCGTCCATCTTGGATTCTGCTGTGCATGGTGGGAATCCTTTTTATGCCTTCAGGTCTCTGAGGTCCACCCCCCAGAGGGGCGTGGCTGATGACATATAAGCCTGTGGCCTGCACATGCTCTTTGCACTTGTGTCTTGTGTCTTTGTGTTACTATTACTCTGTTCTGACTCTCGTGACTCTCCTGGTATTCTGATTCGGCTTGTGACTTGACTATTCTTTGTATTCTCCTTGGATCTGACCCTCTGTTGCTGAACCCGGCTTGTGACCTGTGATTCTCGTCTGCTGTCCTGTACTGTTTTGTCCTGTTGTTGTTGACCCCGGCCTGTCTGACTACTCTTTTGTCTCTTCCACCAGCTACACGCCATTGGCGGCGGCCATTACCGCAGCTGAGGTGTCTCGGGGGCCGCGACCTGGTTCCTGGCTGTGTCAAGTCCATCCCCACCATCAGGGGCCCTGGTGAAGGGCAGCCTGGGACTTAGACTCCGCGCCCTGAGGGACTTCGGTCTGTGGGTGGTGGTTGTCGTCAGCCAGTGCGTTACATTGGTAGGCCTGCCTGTCCGTTCCTTGGCTCCTGCCCTGACAATGTGGTACAAATAAAGGCCTATTTAAATTTTTTCTTCAGCCCATCCCAGTGTCTGATGGGGTGTTTGGTCTTAAGATATATACATAGAGGATGGTACCCATAGAGCATGGCTAATGTTAATACAAACCCAACATCCTGTTTCTTTCTTTATGTAATCTGTCTACTAAATCTTTATAATATACTAATTTTAGTTCATTTACATCTCCAATATAAATACTCCTACATACTAGGGGAAGAGCTACCTTTAAAGATATAGTCAGAGCTTCAAGAGTTCAATTATACATTGTATAAAATTGGTACCAAACCTCAAACATTATACACAACATTTTCCTATTACTTTACATCCCGAGCCAATATCACCACGTGCTTGTGAGACAACATTCCCATATAGGTGTGCACTCACCAGAACAACATGCCTCCCATTCTCATGGTTGGCATGTATCACTTGTTGAACCTCCACTTAAAGTGTCAGTGTATATACTTCAGAAACCTCCTTATTCCTCTCCACCAGGTATCATTGCCATGAAAATATAAAAGATATTCTCCAATGGTACAGTAAACAATGTTCAAAATTTTATTCAATAAGATTAAAAAGTGACTCACAAAGTATTTAAATTAAAAATGCTTATCATAATTTTGTGGAATGACATCAGATGTGGGTATTACACTCTCACCACCACTGGACCTCTCGGACTGTGCTTCCACGTCACTTCCGGCTCTGACATCACATCAGTTCATCGCGCAGCCTCTCCCTGACGTGTTTCGTCACTTCCGACTTAGTCATAGGGATCTCTTATGGATGGACTTAAGTTAAGGACTTATTTTGACTTTAACCTAATGAATTCATAGTTTCTATTAATTGTTCACAGCGCCAATGGGGAAGGTGTTTCTTCATATTACATAGTTACATAGTTAGTCTGGCTGAAAAAAGACAAAAGTCAATCCAGTTCAACCATTAAATAAAAAAAGTTATAATCCTATACCCACGGTTGATCCAGAGGAAGGCAAAAAACCTCAGCAAAACATGATCCAATTTGCTCCTGCTGGGAAAAACATTCCTTCCTGATCCCCCGAGAGGCAATCAGATGTTCCCTGGATCAACTTTACCTATAAATGTTAGTATCCAGTTATATTCTGTGTATCCAAGAAAGAATCCAGGTCTTTTTTAAAGTAATCCACTGAGCTGGGAGGCGGGCAAGGCTTTAGGGTCACGTGACCACCGTGATTCACTGTCACGGCGGTCACATGATCGGAAAAGGTCCCGATCACAAGGGGAGATCGGGAACTTTCCGTGAGCCATGGACATATGTGCTGGGAGCGCACAGGGTGCGCACTCTCAGCACATATGTATTTTTTAATGGCACGTAAATATGCGGCCGCTTGGTGTCAAGGCCCAGACACAGAGAGGCCACATATTTCTGTGCGCTCTGTGTCAAGAGGTTAATCTCCTCTTCTCAAGAGAGAATACATTCAGTTCCTAGAATCTATCCTCATAGCTGAGCTCCTCCATGCCTCTTAGCAGTTTGGTTGCCCTTGTCTGTACTTTCTCCAGTTCCCCAATGTTATTTTTGTGAATTGGTGCCCAAAACTGAAATGCATATTCCAGATGAGGTCTTACTAATGATTTGTACAGGGGTACAATTATACCTCTCTCTCTTTTTGGAGGCTATACCTCTTTTAATACAAGAGATGATTTTGCTCACTTTAGAAACCACAGCTTGGCATTGCATGCCATTATTATGCTTGTGATCTACCAGAACTCCCAGATCCTTCTCCACCCTTGCTTCCCCCAGTTGTACTCCCCCTAGTATATATGATGCATGCATATTCTTAGCCCCCAAGTGCATAACCTTACATTTATCAACATTAAACCTCATTTGCCACATAGTTGCCCAATTAAACAGTGCATTGAGGTCAGCTGGTAAATTGGAGACATCCTGTAAGGACGTTATTCCACTGCACAGCTTGGTGTGATCTGAAAAGACTGAAATGGTATTTTTAATCCCAGACCCTATATTGTTTATAAGTATATTATAAATATTATAATATATAATATTAGCAGTTATTTTTTTTTTAAGGTGGCAGCAGTGAATTATATTCACTCTTTACTGTTAATTATTGTAAGAGGATGGTAATATTTTATTTTATTTTTTTGTTTGTTTTAATCTGAGCAGACATCTATCGTGGAGGTTTAAATATTGATTATACACAAAATGTACTTGACATCCCTAAAAAGATGCTAGCAATGTAAGAAAAACCTCAATTCCCTGCAGCGCCCAATTCAACCATACTTGGAGACCACTCATGCTATGATCCATCACACAGTTGGCACTTTCTTCCTTTCCGCTGGATCCCTTTCTATCCCAATCTACTTTTTGGGCCTTACCCCAAAAGAATTGTCTAAACTACCAAACTAAAACATTGAGATATCTACTAAGATTGGCAATATGTCTAGTGGCCCTCAAATGGAAATGAACAGATGCCCCATCCTTTGTTGAATTACCTATGAGGACTGCACCATCCAACAGATGGGCTGCCTCACAGCCTGTCTGAACAATTTTATAGAACACTACAATAAAGTTTGGGAGCTGTGTCTCCTTATGGAAAAGTTTACATGTGCAGATAAACATTTTTTCCTCTCTCTCCCAAATTTTATTTACCCTTTCATTGGGTTCTGGTACTTATGATCCAAAAGAATCTTGCCAACTTCTTTTCACCTTTCTTACTCTTCATTTTCTTTCCCTTCATCTACTGCTCTCACTCTGGTTTTTAGTTATGTTCTCAAGTAGTCTCACCTTTACACTGCCCCCTACCAGTACTCACTTGACATGCAAGTAGAATACAAACACGTACCTACTGTAATAGTTTTTTTTCTAAATAACCAAACTGGACCCCATGGAGATTTGGTTGCACAGTTAATTTTTTATTTTAAACATGTTATTCTTAACATCTTTAATTTTTAAAATAACCCATTAATCATTTACAATGCTTTTTGAATGCTTATATAATGTAAATTTGTTCCACTGGTGGTACAAAGCCTCTACTTTATCAATCAAACTCTGGCTTTATTCACATACTGTATAAGGTCTTGTTTCAAAGTATCAGATGGAACGGGCTCATAGAATTGGTCCCAACATCCCAGACTGCAAAAATCCTCACCCAGCTATAATACGTTACCTGGATTATACAGATCATAAAGTGGTTTTACAGGCATACAGGAAAACCAAGTAAAGGCTTAATAGTGGACGTTTACAAATTATTAATGTTTGCTGACTACTCGGTGGAAGTAACAAGAAAGAGAAAAGCCTTTCAACAGATTTGTGCAGAGCTCTTCCAGAAGAAGATTCATTTTACATTGGCGTATCCAGCTATGCAGACACCTGATGGCAAACAACATGTGTTTATTAACCCAGAGGAAGTTCATAAATTTTTGGATAACACTCAGTCAGAATCCACTGTGGCATCAATAAATGCAGAGTAGCTAAAGTCTGGGGGATTCCAGAGAATAGCAAACATTTAACAACAATGATCGAAATATTGATATAATGCCTGGATTCCAGCCTAACTCCACTGAAGTAGATAAGAAACATTCAATATGATTAGTATTTTTTTTTAGTTTCATAAAGTTTTATTGAGTCAAGCAACAGTATACAGTTGCAAGAAAAAGTATGGGAACCCCTTGGGATTATGTGGAGTTTTGAATGAATTGGGCATAAAATGTGCTCTGAACGACGAACATAATACTACACAAACATTAGATGTTGCCATGGTATAATTGCACATAACATGTAAACATTCACAGTGCAGGGAGGAAAACGTATGTGAACCTTTGGACTTAATAACTGGTTGACCCTCCTTTAGCAGCAATAACCTCAACCAAACGTTTCCTGTAGTTGCAGATCAGACCTGCACAACGATCTGGAGTCATTTTGGACCACTCCTCTTCACAAAACTGTTTCAGTGTAGCAATATTCTTGGGATGTCTGGTGTAAATCGCTCTCTTAAGGTCATGCCACAACATTTCAATCGGGTTGAGGTCAGGATTCTGACTGGGCCACTCCAGAAGGCGTATTCTGTGCTGTTGCAGCCATTGTTTTGTTGAATTACTTGTATGCTTTGGGTCATTGTCCTGTTGCATCACCCATCCTCTGCGGAGCTTCAGTTGGCGGACAGATGGTCGTACGTTTTCCTGCAAAATGTCTTGATAAACTCTGGAATTCATTTTCCCATCAATGACAACAATCCGTCCAGGCCCTGAGGCAGCAAAGCAGCCCCAAACCATGATGCTCCCTCCGCCATGTTTTACAGTGGGGATGAGGTTTTGATGTTGGTGTGCTGTGCCTTTTTTTCTCCACACATAGTGTTGTGTGTTCTTCCCAAACAACTCAATCTTGGTTTCATCTGTCCACAGTATATTTTGCCAGTAGTGCTGTGGAACATTCAGGTGCTCTTTTGCAAACTTCAAACGTGCTGCAATATTCTTTTTGGACAGCAATGGCTTCCTCCGTGGTGTCTTCCCATGTACTCCATTCTTGTTTAATGTTTTCCTTATTGTAGATGTGTCAACAAAAATGTTAGCATGTGCCAGAGATTTCTGTAGGTCTTTAGCTGACACTCTGGGATTCTTCTTTACCTCATGCAGCATTCTGCGCTGTGCTCTTGCAGTCATTTTTACAGGACGACCACGCCTAGGGAGAGTAGCAACAGTGCTAAACTTTCTCCATTTGCAGACAGTCTGTCCTACCATGGACACATGAACATCAAGGCTTTTGGAGATACTTTTGTAACCCTTTCCAGCTTCATGCAAGTCAACAATTCTTGATCGTAGGTCTTCTGAGAGCTCTTTTCTGCGAGGCATGGTTCACATCAGACAGTGCTTCTTGAAACCAGTAAACCCAAAACAGGTGTGTGTTTTTTAAGGGCAGGACAGCTGTCAGCAACATATCCAATATCATCACACTGACTGGAGTCAAGGTTGGCTCACTCCTGGCTCCAATTAGCTCTGGGAGAAGTCATTAAGCTAGGGCCTCACATACTTTTTCCTCCCTGCATTGTGAATGGAATGTTTACATGTTATGTGCAATTAAACCATGGCAACATCTAATGTTTGTGTAGTATTATGTTCAGCAGACTGTGTTCTTCTATTGTTGTGACTTAGATGACGTTCAGAGCACATTTTATGCCCAATTCATGTAAAACTCCACTTAATCCCAAGGGGTTCACATACTTTTTCTTGCAACTGTACATGAACATCAACTTCCAAGGAGTGCGCCCCATCTTCCCATACAAACTGTTAGTACATCACATGTCAATAACAGGGGCAGTCCCAAACACTTAAACAACATGACTGTTCAGTATACATTGTAAATGTCTCCCATACAATTTACAACCCAGTATAAATCACTTGATCAAAAGAAGTGTATGCAGAGATGTGCACAGTGTCCCTGCTAGACATCCCAGAAAATAATTTAAAAAAATGACAGGGAACAGCACAACTAGTTTGTATATGAAAGCAAAGAAAAAGAAAAGATATTGCCTTCTATTAAATGGGAAAATAAAGCACAGAAACAAACTGAAAACAGATGGAAAGAGGAAAAAAGAAAAAAAAGAGGGGAAAAGAAGATAGGGACGGCAAGGAAAAGAAAATATAAGGGAAAGAAAAATACTGCAGCAAGGAGGAAAAAGAAGAGAAAGAGAGAGAGAGAAGGATAAAAAGAAAAAAAAAAAGGGGGGGGAGGGTAAGTGAAAGGGAAAGTGAAGGGAAAAACATGGGAGAAAGGAGAGGGAGGTGGAAGAGAAAGAAAAAGAGGGAGGGAAGGTATGCACCTATGCCTGAAGAGAGAGTGTGTCCGGGGGCTAAGAAGAGGACCCAATATGTCTTCCCCAGGAAACGACAATCAGCCAATTTCCCGTGGTGACTGCATGGTGAACAGTAAGGTCCATCACCCTAAAACTGCTCCAGCAAAGGTATAGATAGGTAAATATGCGTGCTTTGCCTCCACGGCTCCCCAATGCATTATTATATTCGGCTGTGGTCTGAAAGTCCATCCAGCAAGTCCACGTCGCACAGTATTTCGACATGCTCTCTTTCAATATAGCTATTAGTTCTTCCATTTCGGACACACGTGATACTCTCAGAAACCAATCTCGCAAGGATCGTACTGTTGTTTGCCTCCAATAGACAGGAATGCATTGTCTCGCCGAATTAATAAGATGCATAGACAAAGATTTCCTATAGGACCCCTTCAGGACCGAAGAGTGCTTCAGCAAAAATTGTGTAAGTGCGAACTCCAGGGAGTAAGAGGATATTCTAGAAACTACATCATGAACCTGCCGCCAATAGGTTTGAATACGGGGGCACCACCTCCAAATATGGAAACAACTGCCCTGCTCTCCCTCACAACACTAACATTTATACGGAACTGAGGGTAATATTTTTTGCAGCAAAGAAGGGACCCTACACAACCTGGAGCTCACTTTATAACAATACTCCTGCACCATCACATTCAGCGAGCCCTTAAAAGATGTTAAGTTCGCCACCTCCCATTCAGCCTCCGTAAGAGGCTGAGGTAAGTCATCATTCCAAGCCTTCAAAGCCACAATTATGTGCGGATGATCTTGCATTATCAGCAGCAAATATATTGAAGAGATAATGTGGCAGTGCAGAGAAGAGAGCAAACAAAGGTCTTCCAAGGGGGTAGTAGGTCCTTGAACTGCTTCCTGTCTAGATGAATGAGTCAAAAACAAATGTATTTGAAAGTATGACCACATCGGGAAGGCCTTATCTGCTGTCTGCTGCTGAGACACAAAGCCTCCTTTAACAAAAAATTCACCTGGCCTGGGACTCCCTTGGAACCCACACTGTTGTTGAAACTTTGGGCATAGATCTGGTAAGAACGTGAGATTTTGAAAAATTGAGGTCATAGGCCCAGGGACAGAAGACACTGTAGATACGCCACTCAGTGCCAAGAAACATTGCAACATCAGCAGGTGTGCTTTCAAAGTATCCGTCAGGAATGAACGCATATTCCATGGGACGGTAGTCAGAGAGTGTACAAAGGTTGCTCCAAAGAAGTCCAGTCCTTAGTCTTACCATGAATATATCAATCCACCAATCAAACAAGCAAACACGCCTGATGGTACCTTTCAAAGTTGGGGAGACCAATGCCCCCTTGGGCTTAGGATGCATCAGACGCTGTATACTGATTCATGGAGGCCTCTTACTCAATAGGAATCATTTGCATAACATACAATATCCTAGGGAGTACTGTCATCTTTACAATAGCAGCCTTCCCAAACCACGAGAAGCATGGCCTATCCCCTGTCTCAATATCATGTTGGAGAGATGTCAAGAGTGGCAAGAAATTGCTACTATATAGATCGGACAAGTTAATGGGAAGCGGAATGCCCAGATATGTAAGTGAGGACTTTTGCCATGTAAAAGGGAAAACGTCTTGACATTTAGATACCAAAGCCAAGGGCAAAGAGTCATTGAGAGCAGAAGACTTAGGAAGTAAAGTAAGTGGGTTTGTAAGGAAGAGAAATACGTTGTCAGCATACGCCGCCATTTTGTATTCATGACCCGCTATACGTACGCCTTGGATATCAGGATTAGAGCGTATACTGCGCAAAAAGGGTCCAAGAGTAAGAACAAAGAGAATCGGGGAGAGGGGGCACCCCTGATGCATCCCATTGGTAATAGGGAAGGTGTTCGACAGTACCCCATTAACTTGCAGTTTAGCCTGCTGCCTCGAATAAATGGCAGAGATCCTGGAAAGCATAATGCAATCTAAACCGGCGGCAGAGAGAACGGTGTCCATAAAGTCTCAAGCCACCCTATCAAACGTCTTTTCGGCATCCATAGACAAGAAAAAACCAGGACAGGAATGACCAGTAAGCCCATGGTGAATATTGAGGGCTTTTACCGTGTTGTCCCTTGCCTCCCTTCCCGGGGCAAAACCCACTTGGTCCAGAGAAATCAGGTGAGATAGTACAGGAGTAAGCCTAGCCGCCACAAATTTAGTATACAATTTCAAATCCACATTAAGCAGGGAAATAGGTCTATAATTCTGCACCTGAGAGGGATCCTTCCCCTTTTTAGGGATGATGGTAATATGAGCTTCAAGCATCTGCAAAGAGAAAGAGTGGCCATCTGCAAGGGAATTGATTGCTGCCAGCCAATAAGAGGCCAGCACATCTATAAAACTTTTATAATACTGTAGCGACAAGCCCTCGGGATCCAGGATTTTCCCAGGTTTAGAGAAAGCAATAGCCTTTCCTAGTTCTGCAGAAGTAAGGGGCTGATCCAAAGCCACCGCTACTTGTTCTGAAATCTGTGGAAGATCACTAGTACTCAGGTATTGTAAATAATCTGCCATCTGTGTGCAGATTGCACATCTGACCTATCAGAAGGTTCCAGATTTTTTAGGGTCTGATAATATTAAAGAAACTGGGC
The DNA here is from genome assembly GCF_062004578.1 of Staurois parvus. NCBI lineage: Eukaryota > Metazoa > Chordata > Amphibia > Anura > Ranidae > Staurois > Staurois parvus. The sequence goes on along the minus strand of NW_028318039.1, from coordinate 11,993,810 downwards.
TATATATTCTGTTTTTTGAAATGTTCAACCTGCACCATCACAAATTGTATAGATAGTGAGCTCTGCCCTTTTAGCTTTGTCATCCTAGCTAGAAGCTTTCCTGATTTATTAGTATGTTCATAGAAAAAGGCATGACTAAGTGCAAACGACATTGAGTATGTCCCTCCAGCTCTTCTAAGAGCAATTTCCTAGTTGAGGTAAGCTTGGTCAAGGTCGAGCTCACCAAAATTTGCTTATGTGCTGCTTTGAGAGTCTGAATACGTGTCAATAATGAAGACGTGTGCCTGCCTCTCTTTCTTTTGCTTAGTATCCAGGGAGATACACACCCCTGGATCACATTTTTGTGGGCCTCCCAAACCGTGAGAGGTGAAACGTCCAAAGTATCATTGGTGATGAAATACTCACGGAGAGCAGTATGGATAGCTTGTTGTGTGGGTAGGTCCTTAAGCATAGCAGGGTTAAACCTTCAGATTTTGTGAGTATGACATTGTTCCGAAAGGTCTAAGGTCATAATGATAGGGCTATGATCCGAGAGGGTCATAGATTCAACAGTAGCACTGCGCACTCAAAACAAATTCACTTGGGTAATGAAAAAATAATCCAGTGTAGAATATTTTTGGTGGGGATCCGAGAAATACGTGAAATCCATATCAACCAGGTGCAGAAAACCGCCAGGTATCATGGAGAAGAAGGGAGGAGAATTGGTGCTTTATAGCACGTAAAGCCCTATAAGGTATAGACATGGAGCCATTAGAAGAGTCTAAGGACGGGTTCAGGGGTAAGTTCAGATTCCCCCTCCCCACCCAAAATCAACAAGCCAGCAGTGAAGGACATCAACTAAGCCCCCACGGACTGAAAAAAGGCCATATGTTTCTCATTGGGCCTATAAACATTCACCAGCATAACCAGATTATTTTCAAGTGTACCCTTAAGAAAAAAAAAACAGCCCTGAGGGTCAATCCTTTGGTCCTCAAGCTAAAATTTAACGTCAAAAAGAATGGCCACCCCCCTTGTCTTGCTCAAGGGTTTAGAAGCATAGAAGGTCATAGGAAATCTTTTCTCTGTCATCAGTGGAGAGTTTTTCTGTTTAAAATGTGTCTCTTGTATAAACTCAATGTGTACTCTGCATCCGTGGTGTTCCCGGAGGACCATGGACCATTTTTTGGGTATGTTTAAACCCCTAGCATTCAGTGAATAAAACCACAGGCCTGAAGGAGTTATAATCTTCAAAGCAAAAAGCCAAACCCAGCCAAGCACGCAATACCCAGAGATCTATAAGAAGAATTATAGGAGACAGTACAACCCGTGAAGATGGTACATGTCTCTCCAAGCCCCCCGAGTACCTCAGAGAAACAAAACAAAAAAAAGGGGGGGAGGGGAAGAAGAAAAGGGGAAGAAGAGGTAGCAAATGAGAAGAAAAAACAGATACAAAAGAAGGCAAGATCAGAAAAAGGAAATGAAAAAACTGCAGAAATGGGTGGACAAGAGTAGCTGAATACCCTGCCCATGTTACAAAGCAAAAAAAGAGATCAGCCTAGCCATCAACCAGGCTGTGTGGGGATCACACAGGCGTAATAGTCAGAAGACAGCATCCCATGGTCGTCGAAGGGGTTCTGCCTAGAAATTGGAACATAATATACATAACATCTAAAAGTCCCCCCCTTTTCCATAAACATCACACCACAAAACAAAGAATTCTGGACACATAGTAGATCTTATAGAAGCATCACAAGAAGCAACGCCCAGCAAAGTGCCCGTAAGGGCAAGCCACCGGGCACCACAACACAGCTCCATCTCGGTAGTCATCCATTTGTGGACCCCAGAATCCGTACATCCATCTCCCCTCCTTATTTGAGGCCATGGCAAAGGAGCAGCCAGGTCCCGAGTCCTCCAGTGGCTCAGGTGGCTAGGTTCTGAGGATTTCGCGCAGATTCCGACACAGTTGCGAGTGTGGAGTCTTTGAGGGATACACCTGTCACCCGATCTTGCCCATGGTCGCCTGCCAAAGGGAGGAAAGGGAGGAAAGCCAGCAGTTTTCCCTCTTAGCCACGGAGCTCAGAAGTTAAGAGGCCATCTCTGTGCAGTTCCAAGCCACGCCCCCCCATTTAGTAATTTTTTAATCTCATTTGAGGACTGCTTAAGGATGCCATTTGGTGTCCTAGCTCATTTTGTGAAATTATGTGGGAACTAGGTGTATAGCAAAATATGGTATATTGATACGCATACTCTGTATGAAAAAAATAAGATAAGAAAAGTAGCTAGAAGTTAATTATTCAATTTTTTTTTTAAAGCTCCTAAGCTGTTTGGAGCAAGAGATAAAATGTGTGACTCGCAACACAGGAAAAAAGGAAGTTAATAAGAAAGTTGATTTGTTTTCTTTTTTTGTTCTAGTTTCGTTTTTTTTCTGTTTTTTTTTTCCTTTGTGTAATCTTTTTTCGCCTGTGTGTTTTCCATAATGTGTTTAATGTTAGTGGTGACATATATGTCACATAACTCTCTAAAAATTTGGATCTACTTTTATACAGTAAAAGATTGTAATTGTAGTTTTGCACTTTTAATATGTCCCCTCTACTCTGCCTTTTCATATTACTATCCTGCGTTCCCAAAATCTCACTTCTTTACCCCTCTGCTCCACCCCAGTACTTGTACATCTCACTCTCACTGCTACCATCTCCATACTACTGCTCTCATCACCTCCTGCTGATACTTTACGCTCCTGCTGACCCAAACACCAGGACTGGAAGGCATGTACACTCTTGTACATCCTGCTCCCATGTTACTTTCCTCACCCTTCTTCTTCTCCTAACCTCTGGGGATATCTCCCCAAACCCTGGTCCTCCAGTATCTCACCCCCACACCAGGCATCCTCTTTCTTCCGGGAATAGCCGCAATCCCCTCAATTTAATATCCATCCCTGTGCTCCCAAAAGCAACCCTCCCTTTTTCATGTGCACTCTGGAATGCCCGCTCTTTCTGTAATAACCTCACCTCTGTCCATGACCTTTTTGTCTTCAGCTCCCTTAACCTACTAGCAGTTACAGAAACCTGGCTTCAAGCAGCAGATTCTGCTTCTCCCGCAGCACTTTCCTATGGAGGCCTTCTCTGGACCCACTCACCCAGACCCAGTGGTCAAAAAGGCGGTGGAGTTGGTTTGCTTCTATCCCCACTGAGCACCTTTTAAGTCCTCCCTAACCCTCCCTCTCTATCCTTCTCTTCTTTCGAAACTCACTGCATTCGGCTGTTTATTCCCATTTCTCTGAGGATTGCAGTGATCTATCGGCCTCTTGGACCGATGTCCCACTTTCTTGATGATTTCTCCACCTGGCTACCCTACTTTCTCTCCTCTGAACTACCCACTATCATTCTCAGAGATTTTAACTTCCCTATTAATGTCAACAACCCGGCTACATCCCAACTCTTCAACTTAACCTCATCTTTTGCATTAGCACAATGTATACAGTCCTCCACTCACTCTGATGGGAATACATTAGACCTTGTTTTCTCTCATCTTTGCACTCCCTACAACCTCACAAACACCCCCTTTCCTCTCTCTGATCACAATCTCATCACCTTCACAGTATCCTTGTCTTCAAACACCTATCCCTCAAAGCATCAAACAATTATCCGCAGAAACCTTCACAACTTGAACCCTGCTCCTTTCCACTCTGCAACTGACCAAGTCTATGACAAAATCTCTCCCCTGTCCTGCCCTGACCTGGCCACTACTGTCTACAACAGTTCTCTTTCATCCGCATTAGACTCACTTGCTCCTCTAACAACACGAAGCATCAGGGCCTGACCATTACAACCTTGGCAGACTGATGACACCAGAAATTTTAAACGACATAGTCGTGCGCTGGAGCGATTATGGTTAAAACCAAATCTCAACAAGCATTCACCTTATATAAATCTGCTTTGTTAACATACAATTCCTCCCTTCCTGCTGCCAAACAAGCCTACGTTGTCACTCTTATTAATACTTTGTCATCCAGTCCTTGTCGTCTCTTCTCTACTTTTAACTCTCTACTTTCTTCACCTCCACCCCTACCGAGTACCTCACTCACTGCTCACAAGATTGCAAATCATTTCAAAAACAAGATTGACGCAATTTGTAGGGGCATTGCCACTGCACAGACATCCATCCCACTTAGCATACCTTATACTAAACCTCCCTCAACACTTTCCTCTTTTGACCTTGCTACTACCAAAGAGGTCACTAAGGTTTTCTCAGAAGCCCATCTCACCACCTGCCCCCTGGATCCTGTCCCCTCACAACTATTATGATCACCCTCTTCTTCCATCCTATGCTCCCTCACTCACATCTTCAATCTTTCCCTCTCTACTGGTGCCTTCCCCTCCCCTCTAAAGCATTCAAACACCAGTCCCATACTTAAAAAGCCCTCCCTGGACCCCACCAACCTGGACAACTTAAGACCCATCTCCCTACTGCCATTTACCTCTAAACTCTTAACCTCCCTAGCGGTATGATTATTTCAGATTTTTGGTGCTGAAAGCGGTACATTCTTTTGCATGGAAATATGTAGTTTTTTTATTGTAGGCTGTAATTTTTAGGAATAACTCAATGAAATCTGTCCGAACAAGAGTCTATTAAACATCCCAGGTATGATAAAATTTGAAACATGAAATCATAAATTATAATTTAATAAATAATCATAAAAAATAATAATATAATAATAATACATTTAATTCAATAATATAATCAAACCAAAAACACTGAAATTTGAAATAGAGCGCCAAGTTCGCACATTGCTGAGCAAAGTCACAAAATCGTTTTTAGTGTCTGATGACGAATTTCCCCACGAATCATTATCACTCAATTCTGCAACTGGTTCTGATTTACTATCGCTGTTCTCTACCTGATCTAAACCCGGTTTTGACCTACAGGGACGCTTTTTGGACGCCATGGACTTTTCTCAGTTTCCAGGCAGGGAATCCCTATGCAGCGCCGCATGGTAAGCCCGAGTGTAGCTCGAGGTTAGCGCTTTTGGTACCAACATTTTACCCTGAGCTACACTCAGGAATACCGCTAGGGAGGTTAAAACGCTTAGTCTACAATCGCCTGAGCTCCTACCTCACTGACAACAACCTTCTTGACCCACTACAGTCTGGCTTTCATTCACTCCACTCCACTGAAACTGCCCTACTAAAACTTGCTAATGATCTACTCACAGCTAAAACCAATGGCCACTACTCCATACTCTTACTTCTTGACCCCTCTGCAGCTTTTGATATCGTTGACCATCCCCTCCTCCTCAAAAAACTCCACTCTCTTGGCCTCCGAGCCTCTGCTCTCTTCTGGTTCTCCTCCTACCTATCGCAGCGCTCCTTCAGCTTTACCTATAACGTTACCTCCTCTTCTTCACTCCCTCTTTCTGTAGTGGTCCCTCAAGGTGCTGTCCTTGGACCCCTTCTGAGCTCTTAGTATTCCCCCCAAGCCCGTGCACCCTCCCCTGACTTCTCCATCAAGATCAATAACACAATCATCAGTCCCTCCCCTCATGCCAGGGTACTAGGTGTAATCCTAGACTCCCATCTGTCCTTTTAGTCCTAAATCCATTCACTGTCTTGTAGACTTCACCTCCGTAACATCTCCAAGATACACCCGTTCCTAACCTCGGAAACCACAAAAGCAACTTATTCACTCCCTTGTTATATCTCGCCTTGACTATTGTAACTCCCTCCTCATTGGCCTACCTAATCGCAGGCTATCCCCTCTTCAGTCTATCATGAATGCTGCTGCCAGACTCATCCACCTTACTAACTGTTCTGTATCTGCCACCCCTCTCTGCCAATCCCTGCACTGGCCTCCCATTGCCCAACGGCTAAAATTCAAAACATTAACAATAACGTATAAAGCCATTTATAACTCTGGCCCAAATTACATCACCAATCTTGTCTCTAAATATCACTCAAACCATACTCTCCGCTCCTCGCAAGACCTCCTACTCTCTAGCTCCCTTGTCTCCTCCTCCCATGCTCATCTCCAGGACTTCTCCAGAGCATCCCCCATCCTCTGGAACTCTCTACCCCAATTTATCAGATTATCGCCTACTCTGCTCACTTTTAGGTGATCTCTGAAAACCTATCTCTTCAGGGAAGCCTATCCTGCCCTCAGCTAATAATGGAATCTTCTACTCTTCCAATCAGTCCATCCCCCACAGTTACTACCTTTTGTACCACTAGCCCCTCCCTCCTAGATTGTAAGCTCCAAGGAGCAGGGCCCTCCTATCCCTCTTGTTTTGAACTGTATTGTCGCTGTATTGTCTCCCGTTATATTGTAAAGCACTAAGCAAACTGTTGGCGCTATATAAATCCTGTATAATATAATATAATAATAATAATAATAATAATAATTTTCCATACTTAGTAGACGGGAACCTATATTTAAAAAATCTTTACATTTTTGGAGCAGAGCATACATGAAGATGATTTCCTGGAATGTAAATGGTTTGCCATCTCCCTCAAAACACAATATGGTGCTGCAACATTTGAAACGTTTGAAGGTGGATATGGCCTTGTTACAAGAGACACATCTGCTAATTACAGATTTTCATAGAATGCAGAAATATTGGGTCGGTGAGGTCATTGGTACCCCCTCAGTGGGTAGAAGGGCAGGCATTATGAGTCTCTAAAATAAATAATTAACTTACTCTGTTCTTTCAAAAAATATATGATGATGAAGGAAGAAGGCTTCATATTAGTTTACTTATTTCTGATAAAAAGCTATATGAGCATAATTTATATTTTCCTAACTCTGCTTCCCAAACCTTTTTCCAAGAAATCATTTCATGGATTATGAAAGATTAAATTAAAGATAAAACCATAGCAGGACACTTCAACTTGATTATGGATAAGAAGGAAGATAGGAAACCTCTTAAGGAAAAAGTATGGAGCAAACTTAGAAATTAGATCTTAAAGCATACTTTATTACAAGATTTGACAGAAAAACTAGATATTATTGATATATGGAGAATGAGGAATCCAACGGAGAGAATATATACACATTTTTCTCACACTCATCATACTTTTACAAGGATAGATTATATATTTGTAACCCCGCCTATGCAATCATATATAGTGGATGTGAAAATACAATCTATAGCTATATCTGATCATTTCCCAATAGTCATAGAAATACAAGATTATATACCAAAAGGAGACGCCATGCTTTGGAAGTTCCCATCCCATTTGTCTCAGGATAAACATTTTCACCAGATGTTGAGGGAGGACTGGGAGGAATATGAAGCAAACAATGCTGAACATAGATCCAATATGAAGTTATTTTGGGAAACAGGTAAAGCATACATGAGGGGCAAGATTATGTCCTATGTTACAGCTTTAAAGAAAAAGTTAGAGCCCAGTATAATGAAGCAAGCAGTTTACTACTTAGAGCTCAAATTCAATCATCTTGCTCTCCATCAAAACAGTCTAGTGAGGGATGGCTAAAGGTGAAACAACAATTTGATTATTGGGCATCACAAGTTGAGTCAAATTTTGAAGCCTATATCAGATTAAAATTCCATAAATATGGGAATAAAGCAGGAAAGTTATTGGCAAATCTAACTAAGGAAAATCTATTTTCTGCACATATAAATGCTTTAATGGATACTAACAATAGCCTGTTATACCATCCCAAACAGATAGACTTTATATTATAGAAATTTTATCAAGATCTATACTCACCGCAAAAGATGGAGGCATTGGGTGCAAAATAATTTTTGCGACAAGTTCCTCTCCCGAAAATATCCTCAGAAGCTGTCAGGTACCTATCGACGGTAGCTCTAGAGCTCCACAAACCATATTTCCCCAGGGCGTGGAGTCTAAGCCCCAATCTGCTTGTTCACCAGAGCCCCTGATGGTGGGGATGGACTTGGAGCAGACTGAGACCCGGTCGCGGCCCCTGGGTACACCCAGCTGTGGTAGAGGGAACCACCAGTGGCACGTAGCAGGGTGAGAGCCTGATGTGAAGAGGCAGAGCAGGCCCGGACCGCAACTGATGGATCCGTGCAGGATGGATGTACGGAACACACTGGAAAAATAGCGGAGTTAGACAGGCCGGGTCGGTAACACTGGAGGCAGAGCGGTACAGAGCAGCAAGCAGAGAATTGTCGGGTCACAAGCCAGGTTCAGCATCAGGAGATCAGATAATCGGGGACAGGCAGAAGAATGGTCAAACAAGCCAGGAGTCAGGGCAGGAGATGGTCGGCAGTAATCAGGATCAGGCAGGGTTCGGCAACAACAAGATACTCTCACAGGAACAGGATAAACAGGAACAAGACCATATGGCAATGTGAGTATTGCAAGAGCTGGTTTAAATAGCCCGCCCAGCGCCGATAGGCGCGTCTGGGTCCTAGTACCTGCCCGGCGCCGTCATTGGTGACAGGCGCGCCTGGGTCCTAGTGCCCGCCTGCCTATATGTCTTGTTGGGATCCTACGCATGTGCAGATTTGTGCGCCATGGCTATCTTCTCGTTCCCTGACAGAAGCATTAGCAGTCCTCAATAGTCCCATATCATTGGAAGAAATTAAAAGTGTTATTAAGCAACTTCCAAATGAAAAAGCCCCAGGACCAGATGGCTATACAGGGGAGCACTATATTCCGACATGTGGTCTGGAGGGGACTATTTGAATACAGGTAAAGAGGCCTATATAAAGGCGTTGCTTAAGAAAGGAAAAGATCCAAAATTGATAGCAGAACGTCTATCCTTAATTTTACCCACTATAATATCACAAGCCCAGGTCGAGTTTGTCAAAGGCCTTTCAGTGGTTTTGAATATACGTAAAGTGTTGGCTACTCTTGAATTTGTGAAAAACAATCCAAACTAAGAAATAGCCTTGACCTCAATGCTAGAGAAACTGAGGTCAGATTGGTACTCTATTACATATATTATGGACATGTAAAAATATTAGAAGCTATTGGTATAAAGTTTTCCACAATATATCAGAAATTACTGGGATATTAAAAGAACCAGATCCTACCCTAGCCATTTCTAACATATAGATACATATCCAATCCATTATTGACTCTTAGTGGCACATGTTCTTCTAGCATCAAGACTTACCATTACTAGACACTGGAAAAAAGACTTAGCCCCTTCTCTAAAAGAAGTCATTAAGCTAGTCCAGACCCACTTCATCTATGAGAAATCTTTAGCTTACCTAAACAATAGAATTACCAAATTTGATATAGCTTGGAAACCCTGGTCCAACTGGTTCAGAACTGTAACCTAAGGTATTATTATGATTAACCTTTTTTTTGGATACTCTAAAATGATTATTTCGTGGAACTAGTAGGATTGTTAAGAATTATTCAATATTTCCTTTTTTCTCTTTGTTAAACTTCAACACAGCATCTATACTATGATATTGTGTAGCTTTTCACTGTCCTATTTTTGTTTTTTTGTTGTTGTAACTATATTTGTAAAACCAAATAAAAATGTATTACGGAAAACAAAAATACATAGCCTTGATAACAATTGATGCTGAAAAGGCATTTGACAATGAGGATCTGGCTTGGTTAGTTCAAATTCTGCAAAATACATTTTTTTAGGACAGTTTATGCACTTTCTTTCAATTATGTATAAAAACCGGTTGCTAGAGTATATACCCCAGGCTCTATTTCTACCTCTTTCTAAAGGAACTAGACAAGGTTGCCCACTGTCACCATTGTTGTTTAATTTGGCAATGGAGCCTTTATCTAGATTATTGCAATCTACCTTGGAGACCTCAGGTATTCCTAAAGGGTTTGAACATTTTAAAATCTGTCTTTTTGCACATGATATTATATTATTTATGGCAAATCCAAACCATGATATTCCTCCTAAATTATATAGGTTAATCATGCAATATGGCTCATTTCAGGGCTATGAAATAATGTTAACATATGTGAAGTTGTAATGTTGACCTCTAGAGTGGAACTAAAATGGCGATATAAAGTTAGTTTTGGCAGTGGCTAATACAGTTACATATTTGGGAATTAAAATAGGGAAGGCTCCAGCATCCGTATATATGTTAAGTTTTCCATCAAAGATTCAAAAAAATTTGTGAAGAACTGACAGACTGGGCATCATTGCCTTTAACTTTGTTTGGTCGAATCCATTTAATAAAGATGTCAAGCTTTGCTAAATTACTATGTCCAACGCAGACACTATCATTTCTCATTAGGCATAAAGACATAAATGTGCTGAATTCAGCATTTTGAAAATTCATCTGGCAGGGTAAGAAACCACATATTGCATTTAAAAAACTCTATTTACTTAAGAGAGAGGGGGGGAATTACTTTACCCAATATACGATTATATAATCTATTATGTTGGTTGAGACATGCTATAGATTGGATAGCGGGTAGATCTAGGTTTTCAAATACGGAGTTGGAATCAAATATGACAGCACCTTGGAATTTAACATCCCTTTTGCATTGCCCACCTGCGAAATTGCCTTTATTGATTTGCCAAAATATCTTGATAAGAGACACTGTGGTGGGGTAGAGAAAAGTAGGAAAATATATTAATAATATACATATAGCTTTTCGCAGATGGGCAATCAGGGCTTAACACATTTACACCAATTATTTGATATGGATACAGGGATCCCATGTACTTTTCAGGTTTTAAGCTGGAAATTTTATCTTCCCCCATCGGATTATTTCCATTATATGCAAGTGTCTTCATTCTGGAAGAGTATTACCTCACATCCTGTATGGGATATATCTACTTCCTCTTTAGACACTCTAGTACAAACAGCAGATTTATCTATATCTGCTATCTATCCATACTTGACTAGGCATAGAGCTTTTGATCTAGGCAGATCTAATATCTGAAATTGGTCTCAGGACTTTCAGGTGGACAACATAACATTTAAAATACTTCAAGAGTACTGAAGGGTTTGCAAAATCATAGTAAATGAAGTATGATGAGAGACTCAAAATAAAATAATGCATCAAGCATATTTATCAATTCAAGGTTATGAGTCACAGACAGGGCTGCTGTTAGAAACCACAGGACCCCATACAGCCAATGTGACAGGGCCCCCCTCCCCCCCAAAAAAAAACCCAGTTGACTATGCTTTAGTCATGAATGAACACAGTGAGTAATTGGTACCAATCACTCATTGTGTTCATTAAGGAAAGAAAGGGGCTGGTAAATGTGACATATTTACTGGACCCTTCCCTAACTCTCCATTATGAAGGATCCTTTTGTTTGCGTACAGCTGCAGGATGGAAACAGGCAGCACTGTGGGGATGGGGGCACACTGGGAGGTCTGGGCAGCAAGGAGAAACGTATGGTGCACATGGAGGGTGATGGGTGTGGTGGGGGGTATTACTGTAACTGATCCCCTGTATGACTCTCTGAAGCAGCTGAAAGCCAGCAAGAGGGAGAGGAGAAGAAGCCAGATTTTAGTTGCTGCAGAGAGAGACATACAGGGGATCAGTTCCAGTAATTTCCCCCCTGCCACACCGATTACCCTCTCTTCCCACATCCAATTCACCCAGCTGTCTGGGCCCCTCTGCAGGCCTGGGCCCCGTACAGTAGGAATGGTGGTACCCCCTTATCCACGGCCCTGCTTACAGACAGGACTCAACCATAGGTGTCCAAAATGTGGAGAAAATAAGGCTATGTTAGCAGCTATTTTTGGTTTTGTTCCTCAGTTTTTGGAAGCAAGTACTAAGTTATCATCTAAAATCATCTAAAATCTGTGGCTATAGCATTCCAGAAGATCCAATGCTAGTTTTGTTTAGCTACTGGGAGACAGCTCCAATGGGACAGTCAGAAAAATTCAATACAAAATGGGTCCATATATGTCTAATAACAGCAAGAAGGTGTATACTTAGAGAATGGTTCAACCCATTTTCCCCAACCATTGAATGGGTACAGAGAGATATAAAGAACTTGCTTTACTTAGAAAACTTATTGATTACCCTCCTGGCGGCATTCCCGAGAGTAGCTTGGGGTAAGGTTTCAGTACTACAAGCGTTAACCCTGTGCTACACTCGGGCTTACCATGCGGCGATGCTCCGGGATCTGTTCTTCTCTTACCTTGTCCTGAGCTCCCACAATGTCCTCCTGCAGTATCCCCTGTAATGTCCTCCAGCGGATGCTGGCATCCGTCTTCTGGGTTCCGGGGACGGAACGATGGGAAATTTGAAAATGACAAAAAAGTGACATTCACTAAATTCACTAAAATAACATAGTAAAACCATCAATATATCAAACCATTTCACATACATTTTGTCCCTAGTGCTTTGTCCTGTGCCCTGCCTGCATTTTTACTGTTCTTTCTGCCTGGAAACTGAGAAAAGTCCATGGCGTCCAAAAAGCGTCCTTTTAGGTCAAAATTGGTTTTATTCCAGCTAGAGAACAGCGATAGTAAATTAGAACCACTTGCAGAATTGAGTGATAATGATTCGTGGAGAAATTTGTCATCAGACACTGAAAACGATTTTGCAACTTTGCTCAGTGATGTGAGAACTTAGCACTATATTTCAAATGTTAGTGTTTTTGGTTTCATTATATTATTGAATAAAATTTATTATTATTATATTATTATTTTTTATGATTATTTATTAAATTATAATTTATGATTTCGTGTTTCAAATTTTAACATACCCGGGATGTTTACTAGACTCTTGTTCGGACAGATTTCAGTGAGTTATTCCTAAAAATTACAGGCCTACAATAAAAAAAATACATATTTCCATGCAAAAAAAGGTACCGCTTTGAGCACAGAAATATGGACATAATCAGACCGCTAGGGAGGTTAAAGTAGATGATGGGGGGTAGCAAAAGTCGAAGAAAATATATCAACGATGGGCTCTTTATATGGAGAAATCTTTAACAGCACAGAAAAAGACATGTAATCTCCTAACCGGGTTTTGGAAAATTGTAAAATTAGAATATGAGGGGTGACCGTGTATATATTTAATTATATGGAATTATTATCTGTTACAATTTTATACGGTATATTTTACATCTAGGATACTAGGCTTCGACCTATAGGGGAAAAATGTGTATATGCTAAGAGAGAGTGGAGGTGAGAAATGAACAATGAATGAAGTACATAGGAATTTAGAGGTTAGAGTTGGTCTGGTGATGGGTAACAGAAAGGAGAATTAAGAAAAATACAAATAGAATTGATATTATTCAATTTTGGACTCCTCTTTTTTTTGGTGTTGTTTGTTTTTTGTTTGTTTTTTTGTAATGTGTAAATAATGTGTTTGTTTTGTTATTGTAAAGATATTTGTTTGAAAAATGAAAAAAACGTTTTGGAAATTATCAGGTGCCAATGGTGTATTATCTCCTGTACTACTTAAATCTTTGGTAAATCTTCCTTCTAGGAAACATTTAAAAAAAAATAAAAGTCAGTTAAATATATTAACATGTTCACCTCCTTAATCTTGCATATTTTCACATTAAACCCCTCATCACTATCCTCACACTGACTTGTACATTAATGATGCTGTATACTGTATATAGTGCACCATTACCAAGTTCAAGGTTTTAAAGTCTTCTCCAGTTCTTATTATAAAGCAACTATATTAGACCAATCCCACTATAAGTAGAACCCTAAACCTAAACAACATTTGGTCATTGATGGAGGCCTCCCTTTTATAAATAATGACCCCAAATTGTTTCTACTAGCTTTTAGACTGAGACTCCCTGTTTTTACATAGAATTACCCAGCAATCAAGATTTCTTATGCTGATTGGGTTGAAAGTTCCTCCCTAAAATGCATACACTTTTAAAAAATCTTTAATCCTTTAGATATCTTATACCAATTTATTTTCACTCTAAATCTTCACTACTGGAAATCCAATGGTATCACTCTGATACAATACCTATTAGCAAAACATGTCCTTAAATAATTATAATAATCTGAGCGAAGAGTCTAACTTTCCAACCTTCCTACATCATCTTATTTCTTTTATCTATGTATCCAACATTTATGTTTTTAAAACTTGCTAAATAAGAACTCTACCTTCTCTAAAACCACTACAGTGCATAAATGGGAGACAGAAAGAGGTAGTATGGGGACATGTGTGGTGGTCTAAGATGGCAGACGCCTGAGAATGGAGGTCCTCAGACCCTCAGATTCAACGACCCTTCCGCGTCACTCCTACTGCTTCTGTAGCTCTGGGAGAGCCCTCTCCTAGGTCAAGGCACATTCCAGCATCCCCATGGGAAAAATCGGGCTCTGGAAGCTGCCTACGCTGCCTCCTCCAGAGCCCCAGCCTTCGGTGCTGGACCGCTTCTTCACTAGGCCCGCATCCCCGGGCTCGAGTAGCTGCAGCAGCCCCGGAGAGTGCTCTAGGAGATCCACTGAGATGGAAGGTATGGATGCAGACCCCCCTGCAGCTTTACATCCCTGGCCAGCAACCCCTCTTCTGATGGTGGACACCTTGTGTAACGGACATGTAAAATTTATTGTAACGGACATGTAAGATTTGAGTGGAAATATGGTATCATAGCCATGACAGGTTGAGTAGATTAGATTATGTCAGGCCCTTTCATTGCAAAGGTGTGTGCAGGAACAGTCTGCTAATTAAGGATGTACATTGAGCCCCTGGGCAGTAGGGAAATGAATAGAAGGTACAAACAAATGATCTGGGATCAGATGTGTATGTATACACAATTACTCCATAGGCCTTACAGACCCAATCATCATTTAGCATCAATTAGTCTAAAGCCAGGTTCCTGGAGGTGACAACTTTTGTGTGTCAATCAGGTTATCACCTTCTGAGGAAAACCAGTGACAGCAGACAGACTGTCTGCCTTTTGTGGAAAGCTCTATAAGTAATATTCACATCAAAGAAGTACGTTTAATCTCTTATAAAAGCCAAAATATTAGTTGGAGAGATATGAACAAGCTTCCTTTGTGCAGGCCATTCTGTACGCTACATTTACATATAAGAATCATATTTGTGGCTTGGGGAGGAAGCCAGGGAAATGCATGGAATGATTAGATGACGTGGGGGTGCGACAGTCGGATGGTGTTTGGTACTGCTGCGATCGGGCTGACACGCTGCTGTCAGAAATCCAATCCCCAACTTGGTGTTCAGGCCAGTCTTGGCCCAATTGAACTTGGGCAGGTCCATACACAGTACCTCTTGTGGGCAGGTCAGGACCACCTCCCCCAGAGTCAATTGGCGGAAGACTAATGTCCCGCCCATGTCCAAATCGCCATAAATTGAACGCACGGACATTTGGACAGGGTGATCCGTACGGAGCTGGTTCAATTGACCAATGGATTGCTAAGTTTCTGGCTTGCTCCAGCCGCAGGGTAAAGTGTTATTCTGTCTTTTTATTCCCTTTTATTTTATAGTAATTAGTCATTTGTGTGTCTTCTTATATCTTTGTATTTGCTGTATCCTTTTATCTTTTGTACATATTTTATGCACTGCCCACTTTGGGAAATTAAATCTTAAAATTAATTAGTGAACTTTTGTGTATTTAAGCACGTGCTCATATCTTCGGAGAGACTAGATCGGAGAGATTAGATTGGGTTATATTGTATTGTATTTTAGTGCCTTTAAAATGCTCGGTTAAGCTCATTGCCAATCTGTATGCAACTGCACTGTGAGTGGGCAGATTGCACGCAGATTGCAAAGGTAACAGATCTGCCAGGCGGAGATCTGTGTGTGTGTGGTGTCTCAACAGACCATTCTGCGGATAAACTGTTGGGTGGTGGCAGGCTACCTTTGTGGTGCGTCTGGTGTGGGGGTGTGTGGACAGTGGAAGGGTTATCAACACCGGGGTTCAAGCTAGGATAGCTGAAGGGACCTTTAGAAGGGTGTGTGATTACTAAGCTGGTCCTCAACTCTAATCAGGGCACCAGGTTGTATGTAAGATCGTATCTCCCAGTGTGTGGTCGACCAGCTGGATTGGAGTGGAGTCTCCATCTGGTGGTGGCCAGAGGTAGTGCGGGCTTTGAAAAGGTATCACGGCTGATCTTATATATGGTTTGAGATATTTAGGTGTAAATCCCTTTATTATCCCCTCTTTACCACCCTGTCGCGGCCGCACGCACGCGTCACGGTTAGCTAGTCGCTGTGGGCGTGGCGTGTGGTGGACACGTGACAGGGTGATCGTTTAACGAATCCTTGACACCTTGGAAGAGGAATTGTGAGTAATTTTACGTAACATTACCGCCATCATCTCTACTGAAGTTAGTAAATTGGCTCAGGAGCTTAAGGGGGTGATTACTCATATAGGAGACCACACAGACCACCTAAATTTGAACTGGTAATGTATGTCCATGTTCTGGAGGAAGATAATGCCAGTCTGTAACACTCCATGCCTCAATTACAGCTTTAACAGGAAGATTTCGAAAACAGTGTCGTCAGAATATTCGTATTCATGGCATATCCGAAACAGTTTCCGACTCCCAACTCCATCCGCTGTCTCTATTCACCACTCTAGCTCCTAAGGTCCCAGAGGTTGATTGGCGAATGGATCGGGCCCATAGGTCATTACATCCAAAACCCTCTGAGGGCACTAGGCCTAGAGATGTAATAGTACGTTTTCACTACTTTGACAGTAAAGAAGCCTTGTTCTCTTCTCTTCGCAATAAGCCCTCTTTGGCATTCAAGGGAGACAGGCTCCAAATTTTCAGTTACTTATCTCCCATCACCTTGGCAAAAAGATGGGTCCTGAAGCTGGTTGCTATTCATCTCCAACCACATCATGTTCCATATCAGTGGGGATTTCCCTTCAAGCTTGTTGTCTCCAAGGATAACACCCAAGTTTCACTCCGTGACATACATGAAGTGGACTCCTTCTTCAAACAGCTGAGACTCCCTCCTCTGCCAGACTACACACCTCTGCTACTTCCTACCCAATCCAGGTCCTCCGCCACTCCGTGCAAGATCTGGATACCCATTAAACCTGGAAGGAAGCTATTTCCTCGTACTCTGCCACTTGATGCTCTCGTTTGTCTACCGCCCTGTTAATTGGGCTCCTTTATTCCCATATGTGACTTAACATTGTTCACATTGCTATGTTTTGACTATAACCGTTATGTATTTTCCTGAGGTAGGCATCTGTCAACATGGGCCAGCTGCTGTGTTGCCCCCTGGAACATCAGGCCTTATGCCCTGATGATTCGGGATATTCCCAATCTCCCAGGTGTATATCTTTGTTGATATCTTTGCTTCTAGCTGTGATCCTGATGGCCTTTGTTTTGAATGATCCATTTACATGTAGTAGGCTCCTTGCCTTGATAATTACCTGGTTCTCTATACCTGCTGTTTTCTGTTTTGCCTCATTGATGATAATTTTCTTGCATATTCAAGTTACACAGCTGATATACCCATTGTTGTTGACTTTAAGGCTGTTGTCATATAATGTCAAAGGTCTTATTTTATTTATTTATTTCTGGTACTTATATATAGCGCCGTCAATTTTATGTAGCACTTTTACATATATATATATACATATATAAATATCATGCATTCACATCAGTACCTAATTCCCAAGGTGTGTACAATCTAAGGTCCCTAACTTACATTCATACATACACATACTAGGGACAATTTAGACTGGATCCAATTAACCAACAAGCAAGTCTTTGGAGTGTGCAAGGAAACCGGTGTACCCGGAGAAAACCCACGCAGGCACAGGGGGAACATGCAAACTCCAGGCAGGTGGTGCCATAGTTGGGATTTGAACCAACGACCCTAGTACTGCCAGGCGGAAGTGCTAACCATTTAGCCACTATGCTTCCCCAGTCTCAGCTGGGTCTTAACTCAATTAAAAAACGATGGATGGCTCTGAAGGAGTTCAGATCCTCAGGAGCAGATATAGTATTTATACAGGAAACTCACTTCAAACAGGATGGCTCTTTTCATTTCGCCTCTAAGAACTTTCCACAATCCTGTTCAGCTTTTGACCCCTCCGGGAAAGCCAGAGTGCTATTTTGATTTGAAAAAACTCCTCCCTTCGGGTCTCCTCCTCCAGGGTTGACCCACTGGGTCACTATGTTTTATTGGAATGTATGTACAAGGGTTCCCCATTTGTACTTTTGAACTTGTATGCACCTAACTCTGGCCAGCTGACATTTCTCTCTCAAACGCTAGATAAAACTCACTATCAACACCACACATGATTGTCGAAGGAGATTTTAATTTGATTATGTCTCTTCACAAATATAGGCAAGTTCTCTTTGCATCTACTCCGTCGAAAAGGCAATGCTCCTCTTCGAAAGCTTTCCGTAAACAGGAGCATCGCCTTTTTGACGCCTAGTAAGTCAAGCATCTTCTCCATAGACAGTTCACATTTTACTCTACTCCACATCATGTATTCGCACCCTTAGATAATTTTTTTTATCACTGCTCCCCTTTTTGATCTCTTCGGAAATCAATCCTTTAACTTGGTCAGATCATGCTTCACTATCGCTTAATCACCTTCTCCCCAACTCCCCCCTTTAAAGCCTGTCACTGGCACCTCAATGAGAGTTTCTGCACTGAGACCATCTCTGAGAGGAACTCTCTCAGGGGCTGGACACATATTTTCAAGGCAATGTTGGTTCAGTCACCTCATCTTCAACCCTATGGGAGGCTCACAAGGCTGTCTTTAGAGGCCTTTGTATTTCTATGGGCGCACGTTTGAAGAAGGCCTCGGTTAGCACCAGACAATCTCTTTTAAGCCAACTGTCCGTAGCCGAAAGACGACTATTAGACAAACCATCTATATCTTGGTTTTGAAAAGTATCCCACTTACGCTACCAAATCAGATCCCTTGACCTGCACAAAACTGCCCAATCCCTTGCTTGGGCTAGGCAGAAATTCTATGAATTCTCTAACAAACCGCACCGCATGCTTGTAAATAGACTCAAATCTCAGACATCTCCCTCACTGTCAGGTCACCTACTCCAGTCAGATGGTAAACCCACATCCGATCCGCACGTAAAGGCTACTGTTTTTGGAGAATATTATGAAAAGCTCTATAATTGCCAGCACCTGATGTCCACCCTCCCCTTCGAAAGGTGGCCTTTGTCGCTTCCTTTGACTCCTTATGACTACCACATTTGTCGCCTTCTGATGTACTGGCTCTAAATGAGGACATCTCCTCCAAAGAAGTACTAGATGTTTTCAAACATCTCCCTAAACACAAATCTCCTGGACTGGATGGTCTTCCTTACTCATATTACAAGACCTTTATTGGAATCCTGGCCCCCCATATTCTATCCTTGTTATGGGATCTCCTGAAAGGATTGCTTCCACATGATTTTACACACGTATACATCTCAGTGATCTCCAAACCGCACAAGGACCACTCCTTCCTAGATAACTATCACCCTATAACTTTATTAAACTCTGACTACAAGACATTTACAAAAATATTATCTAACAGATTGGCCAAGTGTATATCCAAGCTCATACATGGAGACCAGGTGGGTTTTGTAGCTGCTAGACATGCCGCAGATAACATTAGGAGGACTATTGATTTTGATCGATTTTGTTAATAAGTCCTTGACTTCTGCTCTCTTGTTGAGCTTGGATGCCAAAAAAGCATTTGACTGACTTAGCTGACATTATATTTTTCTGGTCCTGGAGAGATTTGGGTTTAGTGCCCATTTATGGCAGCCCTGAAAGCTCTATACTCTACCCCCACCTCCCAGGTCAAATTTGCGTCCTTCTTATCACCCTCCTTCCAGATGTCAAATAGTATGTGACAGGGATGTCCACTTTCCTTTCTGCTACTTATCCTCTGTTTAGAGCCCCTGGCCATAGCCATTAGATTCAATCCGGACATACAGGGGATACGCACCTATGACTGTGACTTTAAATTGTCCCTGTTCGCTGATGATATCTTACTGACGCTGACGCTGACGCTGACGGAGCCTCATACTACCTTACCTGTTTTGCATCGTACTTTACAGCTCTTTAGTGCCTTGTTGATTATTAAGTGGATATAAAGTTAATGCAACTAAAACTGAACCACTACCACTCCATATCTCACTTACAGTCCTATCTTCCCTTCAGTTAAATTATCCTTACCGGTGGTGCCCCCATTCCCTGAAATATTTGGGTACCAACCTTACTTCCCCATATCACTCTATTTATGCGGCTAACTTCCCTCCTTTGTTCCATGCAATTTCCTATTCCTAAAATCCTGGGACAAACTTCCTATTTCTTTCCTTGGACATATCAATGTTCTAAAAATGACCATATTGCCCAAGCTTTTGTATCTGTTTGAGACACTTCCTGTTCCTATCTCCATGCCCAAATTGTGCTTCCTTCAGAAGTCTTTCCTCCACTTCATCTGGCATAATAAATCTCACCGGGTTGCCCATACTGTCCTTCTCTCCCCTTGATCAAGGGGCCCCAGACATTGTGACATGCTATTTAGCTACCCATCTCTGGGCTCTTGTTTCATGGTCCTCCCAGCACCCCCCTAATAAATGAGCCGAGATTAGATGGCTACAACTCAGTCCAACGCACCCTCTGGTCTTTGACCAACACTGACATCTCCTCTTACAAACGTGGAGTTTACATGGAGTTCACATTATCTATATGGAGGTGCTGTAGGGTTAGACTTGCCATAGCCTCCATGTGTTTTCCCTTGACCAATGTCATATTCAATCCATGCCTCCCAGATAGCCTGGTCATGGCTCGTGTGCGTCCCTGGACCGAGGCCAACCTATTTTAGCTGCGACACGTAAGCTTAAATCCTTCCCTGATATTCAAAAAGCCACCTGTATGCCACCCCACCAATATTTTGTTTATCTACAGATACTTCACTTCTTTTCCTCCAAAGCCTCTTCTCTGATTCTTGAGAAGCATACCCCCTTTGAGCGTATCTGCATCCAACGGGCATAATTTCCTCCAGGTATAAGCTGCTTTTAGACGCCTGCCCCCTTTCTATTGATACCCATCTTTATATGCGTAAATGGCCCTGATTCCTCCAATGCACTATTGCCTTAGATCAATGGAGCAGGATTTGGGAGGCCACTTTCAGATCTTCTGTATGTGTAGTATATAAAGAAAATACTTATAAAATCCTAATGTTTTGGTATAGGACTCCTGAGGTTCTCCATGCTCATAATCTGAATGTTTCTTCTGTCTGCTGGCATTGTGGCAAGGAAACTGACACTCTTTTCCACATTTTCTGGGCTTGCCAGTACATTTCACCCTTTTGGAGAGAGGTCCTTGCCCTACTACGGATACTTTTTTGGATTCCTATCCCATATGCGCCCATTCACTTTTTTTTTACCTACCTTTTTCAGGCCTCTCCAAATTTGCAAGGAAACTTTCCTCTCAGGTTTTAACGGCAGCCAGGAGAACCATTCCCATGCACTGGCTTTCTACTTCACCCCCTACGCTATTGCAATTGATGAAGGTCATAGCAGAGTTTAGAAAAATGGAGTACCTAACTGCTTTACACGCTAACTCTGTTCCTGCATTTGAAGCAGTTTGGGACTCATGGGATACTAATACCTCTGACTTGTCTGCTCAAATTGTCTGAAATCGATTGCCATTTCACTGTTCTGTATTGACATTGTATGTACCTATGTACCTCTCAGCGATGAGCTTGTTTTTCTGTTTTATTTTTTTTTCTCTTCTACTGCTTTGTGCTTGCCTATGCAACCTGTTTGTTGTAAATGTTTGAAAATTTAAAAAAGTTAATTACAAAAGAGGTGGTATAACTCCTAACTACAACTGGAAAAAAGCAATCTCTTACACTTGCAAAGCCTCCCACTGCTCTAACCACTGGGTGCTATACTAAAAAGTGATCCATCACTGGTATTTAACTCCCTATAATTGTCCCAATTTTTCCAACACAATCTTCTAAGTGTTGGAGACCATATGGAGAAATATGATCGTTTTACCATATCCTTTAGCAGTGTAGGTCTATATGTTCTTACTAGAACTGTTTGTTTTCACAAAGTTCTCTTCTACAGGTTCAGTTAACCTCTAGAAGGCATTGATCAATTGCCTTCTAATAATAGAAATGTTATTATTCACCTACTCCTAGCCGCAAAATGGAATACTGTTTGGTTATGGAATTCCAATAACTAGTCTAGCATAGCAGATACTTTAAGGGACCCTAATTTGTAATGTGAAATAGAGAAGCTACTGTCCTCAAAAGGTTTACCATACCAACAATTTGTCCCACTTTGGTCTGTATGGTTACTCAACCCAAATTGTAGAGTTAAAGGTGCACACACACCTTTTTCTTACTATTGACTGGATCCTATTGTTTTAGTTGATATCTTTGTTTGTATATTTAATACTTATTACCTATACCAATATCTAAATGGTTGACCTCATTTCCCTTCACCCTCCCTCTCCTCGCCCTTTGAAACACAATCCCTATTTTCCTTTCCCTACTGCAACTAGTTATTCCTACTTCCCAACTTCAACAAGATGTAACAAATTTACCTCTAACAGATGTCAGTACTTGTAAAGGTATGATTACATCAACAGTATTAATGCATTTCTTTTGTTACATTGACTATGTATTTAGCATTTGACTGGTTTCCATTGTCTGCACCACACAGCGTATGTCTTGTTGTTCCATTGTAAATTATTTACAAAATCTTAATATAGAAATATTGGAACTAAAGTTTTTACCTCCCAACATTAATATTTCTGCTTTGTATGAAGCCATGTAGGCTGAATAATTTTTTTTACAAGTTTCCAGCTCCACCCTGCTGCTGAAGCTGCTTCAAGGCAGTGATTGGTTTGCATTTGAATGATGTTAAGGTAAATGTAGGGAATATGAATAAGACTCTGTGGCTGGAGGGAAGATGATGGAACCCAGGGTGGTAAGTCTGCCTGACATGAAATATTGGTCTAGAGTGGAGTGCTTTTTAACCACTAATTGAAGATAATAATAGGTCCAGTTGGTGAATTCAGCTATCACATCCCTGTATATGAAAAACAAAAAAGAAAAAGGAGAAATAGGGTTTTCTGAGAGAAGGTGCCAGCACAGTAAAAATCCCTATTTCTTCTTTTTCCTTTTTAGACTGCTGTTTAACCATTTCAAAACAACAATCCTTCTTCATTTCCAAAAATGGTGCAAACAATTAGGTCACTCGGAGGTGTGTTCAAAACAGGGGTCATTTTGGAGGTGTTTGTACTGTTCTGGCACTTTTATTAACATTTAAATTAGAAATTAAGGGGAACTTTTTTTTGTTTGGCCTTTTTTCTTTACATAGTAAAAAAATTGTTAATTAATCCTACCAAAAAAACCCTCTATCAATCTTTAAAAAAAAAAGTTGGGTAAAGGATTACATAACTGTCATTCAAACTTTTATTACTATTACTGCACTACTGTATATTCTTATATGTTAGATATAATAAATAAATACAATACATTCCCTATGATGTATTTTAATTAAATATTTTCTTCTTCTTCTTGTTCAATGTTTTTTCATTCAGGCTTGAAATGTAATTAAACTGTATAATAAATTCAAACATTTTATAAAGTCATGTCTTGTAACAATTCATCAATATGAATAAAATCAGCACAAAAGCAGAAATTTACAGATACACACAAGCATATAATGTCATATAAGTATAAAATGAAAGCAAGCTTGAGAATCTAAGTAGTTCTAGATTATAGCATATGGTATATTTATTTGGCAAAGTGCTATGCTGTGGCAGATGGCTAATGGCTGTTTTGTAAGGCATTTCTCTCCCTAAAGTCATTTTTTAAAAAACAATCTATATATCATTTTGATTGGAAGGGATGTTACATTCATTTTTCTTACTAGAAAACTTGATATTCGAAGTGAATAAATACAATTTCTCTCAAAAGTGTCAAGTAAATTACTTAGGCATCACAAAAGTTGTACTCTAGTGCTCAGCTAGTCTACAGAGAATCAATTAGATCTTTAAAAAAGAAAAAGGGGACATTTATTTTACACAGAAATTTCAATCATTTAGTATTAATTGGAATGTTAATTAATATTCAAAACAAATAATAAATAATATTCAAAACAAAATTACATTTGTCATGTTTTATTTGTAAATCATTATCATATGATAAGGGTTTAACATACAGTAAACTAAATAAGAATATCAGTGACAGCTAAATATATTTCTGTATTACTGAAGTGTCATATGATGTTCATGTTTGCAAGTGATATTGTACTTTTCAAGGGAAATTGCACTTTGCATTGGAATTTAGAGCTTAGTGAATGTGGTAAAATTTCATTTTGCAAAGAATACCCAATCATTTATAAGGGAAAAAAGCTGCAAAACAAGAATGTAGGTGTTCAGAGAGGTACTCAAATGGCACCACATCCCATGACAAGAAAAAAACAAGGGGGGAGGGGAACCTTCCCAAATTCAGGGGAAATAAAGGGATTTTTAAGGTGCCATCAATAATCACAACAAAAAAAAATAAAATTTACAATTGTTATTGTTAATTTATAGATAATCAAATTAAAAATACATATAATTCAATAAAAGTAAAAAAAAACACTTATGAATCAAAACATCAGTTGTTATTACTCATTCGAAAGATAATTCCGATATCATAATTCTCAACGTTTCAACTATTCAGGCTTCTTCAGAAGATATTTTATAACACCTAAGATAAACAAATTCAATTATATTCATTACAAATTATTTCAACAATTTTATTAATTATGTCAAACATCGAGCATAACAAGTTCACATATTTACAGACTTTTTGTATCATACACCATATATGTATAAAAACACCTGTGTATGAAGCAATGCTTCAAAGATTGATGGAGGGTCGCTTATGTGCATATCCAATGATTTGGAAATGAGAAATTCAAGAAATTTTGTTTGGCTGACATAAAATGTAGTTTAATTGGACAAACAGTCCTCTGTATAGCCCAGACACGATGATGTATGCCTTAGCCACTAGAGGGGCACATAAGCTGGGTTGGACAATTAAGTAAAATAAAAAAATATGACTATATCAAATACTCGTATATTACCAAATGAAATACCAAAAATGAGGCATTGCCACAAGACCAATATGATAGAAATGTACCTTTAAAAAAAGTGGCTTGCACCACAAAATAACCAAGCAGCATGTGAATACTTATATCATCCCTTTTTAGTTATATCTCCTTAAAAGAGCTGGAAAATGTTGCCCCAAAATGGGTTCTAAAACACAATATAAAATATACCAAATATAATGAATACTCATAATGCTGCAAGTATAGTATAATGCAAACACATAGCTCCTGTGAAATGTCAACCTACCTCTCACAAAAATTTTAATCCACCTATAAGGGGATCCAAAGGAGATATTCAAATTTGGTTGGAACAACTGATACCAAACAAAGGGAAACTGCCCACAATGAAGGGTGGATACAGCCACTATTTAAGAGAAAAAACAATAAATTAATACCAGTGAGAGACCAAAATTCATAGGCAAAGACCACTAAAAGCAGCCACAGGCTTCAGATAATAAATATTTACTGTGTATCACCACAAAGCACAAACACCACATACACCACCTCCCCATCAGCCAACAGGACAATAACCAACGCCAGCTCCTTTATATATGTGGCCCTCCCACAAAGCCCAATGATGTGACATTATGACGTGGTGCGGACGCACCATCTGATGTCACTTCCTCCCATAATCTCCACAGGGCCATCCACAACATGGTGGAGCCCAGCATCGACACACAAGAAAACATATTAGTCAGCTCCCCACATATTAACAAAGAGGACACATGAGAGGCACACATTAGGGATACCAATAAACCTATGAATAATAGATACTGAAAATGCCATCCAATAGATTTACATGGATTTGAGCATAATAAATATTGAAAGCACCATCTAGTAGATTTTAAACATATTACAGAAAAATCTTCAGATTAATTATTCCTTTAGATAAATATGACCGAAAGGGATGGACAGAGTGAACATCCTCGGGGAGGGGCAAACATCTTTAGGAAGGTGGGGACAGCACTACTGTGTGCTTAATCCACACTTCTATCCCTGGGGGCACCCCAAAAACATCCATGTAGCAATTGCAACGTCATAGGTCCAAGCCAAAGAAGGCTAAGATTATATTTCATTTTTGCTAAGGCAATTTGAATATCAATTTTTTAAGATACTGATGCCCTCCAGCAAACATTTACAATCACATATAAGCAAAGACCCTAACAGAGGAAAAACTAATGAGGCTTTTCAAGGCACCATACCATATGAAAGTATAGAAATGCACAACATGGAAACACTAGATAAAATGGAACATGTTTTATTATATTTTGTAAAACAAAAACACACAAGTGGTAAGAAAGACAACAGGCAAAATAGGCACATACATAATAATTGAACAAGTAAAATACAAAAATGTTTTTCCATAAGACTGAATAAGGAACTGTAAAAAATCAATCAAGAAATCCAATGGCAACAGCGGGCAAAAGACTCCGGCCCGGGACACAAAAGTATCACGAGCATGAGTCCTGGAGCCTCACCGACACCACTAGAGAAACCGATCGTCATTCAACAGGTGAAATAACAAAATGTTTTCCTTAGAATTGAATTAGAAAACTGGATAAACAATCAAGAGATCTGACACATTTCGTAAGATATGATCCACTTCTTCAGGGCATTTAGGAAAAACAAAACAACAGTGCCTACAGTGGAATAAAAAAAATACAAAACCAATTAACAATGAAAATACAAATGAAACATAATAATAAACTCAATGAAAATGTAAAGCAAAAATAGATAAATACAGTAAATGCAGAAATTACCAACCGATGATGGTGCTCTGTTCAATAGTGACACCTGATGTAGATGAAGTTCAATATTGGTAGAAAATATAAGGAGAGAGCTTTATTCAGAGTACAACGGGGAGGAAACCACCAGTCCAAGAGTGCCACTGGTCCTATTAGGGAACCATCAACCCAGGAGTACCTCTGGTTAGATAGATAGCAGAAAGCCAAACCAACGTTCTAAGGGTCCATAAGATAATTAATGATTAAAAACTAAAAAACTTTTTAGAAATAAAAGAACAAAAATACATAGGTCTCTTACTTCTCAGAAAATTAACTACACCTCTCCTCCCCAAAGTTAGTCAAAAAATTGCATATATTATAGAGAAGGGCCAAAATAGACAAAAAAAAGAGAGACCAAAAGAAATGTATAATATATTCAAGATACAAAAAAGACCCATTGTTTGGCTAAAGTAAATAAACAAATAAATAAATATAAATCCAAGAAAACATACCGTTCCAATTGTGTAAGGATGTGGTAACCAACCATCAAAATTTAATGATGAAACCCCAGCTTGGTTGCACCTACAGTGGGGATCGAAAGTTTGGGCACCCCAGCTAAAAATTTGTATTAATGTGCATAAAGAAGCCAAGGAAAGATGGAAAAATCTCCAAAAGGCATCAAATTACAGATTAGACATTCTTATAATATGTCAACAAAAGTTAGATTTTATTTCCATCATTTACACTTTCAAAATAACAGAAAACAAAAAAATGGCGTCCTCAAAAGTTTGGGCACCCTGCAGAATTTATAGCATGCACTGCCCCCTTTGCCAAGCTGAGACCTGCCAGTGTCATGGATTGTTCTCAATCATCGTCTGGGAAGACCAGGTGATGTCAATCTCAAAGGTTTTAAATGCCCAGACTCATCTGACCTTGCCCCAACAATCAGCACCATGGGTTCTTCTAAGCAGTTGTCTAGAAAACTGAAACTGAAAATAGTTGACGCTCACAAAGCTGGAGAAGGCTATAAGAAGATAGCAAAGCGTTTTCAGATGTCAATATCCTCTGTTCGGAATGTAATTAAGAAATGGCAGTCATCAGGAACAGTGGAAGTTAAAGCAAGATCTGGAAGACCAAGAAAAATATCAGACAGAACAGCTCGCAGGATTGTGAGAAAAACAATTCAAAACCCACGTTTGACTGCACGATCCCTCCAGAAAGATCTGGCAGACACTGGAGTTGTGGTACACTATTCCACTATAAAGAGATACTTGTACAAATATGGTCTTCATGGAAGAGTCATCAGAAGAAAACCTCTTCTACGTCCTCACCACAAAAAACATTGTTTGAACTTTGCAAATGAACATATAGACAAGCCTGATGCATTTTGGAAACAAGTTCTGTGGACCGATGAGGTTAAAATTGAACTTTTTGGCCGGAATAAGCAAAGGTACATTTGGAGAAGAAGGGGCACATAATTTAATGAAAAGAACCTCTGTCCAACTGTTAAGCATGGGGTTGGATCAATCATGCTTTGGGGTTGTGTTGCAGCCAGTGGCATAGGGAACATCTCACGACTAGAAGGAAAAATGGATTCAATAAAATTTCAGCAAATTTTGGATGGTAACTTGTTGCCATCTGTGAAAAAGCTGAAGTTAAAGAGAGGATGGCTTCTACAAATGGATAATGATCCTAAACACACCTCGAAATCCACGGGGGATTACATCAAGAGGCGTAAACTGAAGGTTTTGCCATGGCCTTCACAATCTCCTGACCTCAACATAATTGAAAATCTATGGATAGACCTTAAAAGAGCAGTGCATGACAGACAGCCCAGAAATCTCAAAGAACTGGAAGACTTTTGTAAGGAAGAATGGGCAAAGATACCTCAAACAAGAATTGAAAGACTCTTGGCTGGCTACAAAAAGCGTTTACAAGCTGTGATACTTGCCAAAGGGGGCAGTACAAGATATTAACTCTGCAGGGTGCTCAAACTTTTGCAGACGCCATTTTTTTTCTGTTATTTTGAAAGTGTAAATGATGGAAATCAAATCTAACTTTTGTTGACATATTATAAGAATGTCTAATCTGTAATTTGATGCCTTTTGGAGATTTTTCCATCTTTCCTTGGCTTCTTTATGCACAATAATACAAATTTTTAGCTGGGGTGCCCAAACTTTCGATCCCCACTGTAGATGGTAAACAGGCAGAAGTCTCAGTAGTGGACAAAAAAAGGGCAAGGTTTGCCCAAAGGGCCCCAGTGTAGTCCTTTGTGCCTGAAAGGTCAATGGACCTTAAATAGTGGTGGTTTGGTGCCAACACTTCAAACAGGAAGTATTGTGAGCGCATGGAATGATGCACGGTGATGACGTCATGACGTCGGCGTCATGACGTCATAGGTCAGTGACGTCGGACGTTAAAAAACATCCAAGTTAAACAATAGAGCCAGAGACACAAAAATGGCCCTGTAATACCAAAAAGGGCAGCAGGAGGGAGCCAAAACTTCAACCAAGGCTAAAGCAGAACATAGACCACAAAACCACCATTTAATAATAGGAAAAAATATAACATAACATTAATAAAGACTGGCCAGAAATGGCCAATACTTTAGCCAATATAACAAAATATTAGGACATTGGTAGTAATTGGATCTAACATGCAGAATGGATGACTATTGGACAGATGAACATCTGGAGGAAAAAACATCATCGGTTGATATTACATAAAATTGCCACAAAACAATATATACAGCATAACAAAATTTAAACAGAAAGATATAATTTCTCATCCTTTTGTTTGAAACAGAATCACCCAACTTAAACAATAATAATAATTAAGAAAATAATACTATAATAATATAGAATAATAATAATAATAAATGTCTTGTGCGATGGCTGAAAGAGCTTCAAACAGGCAAGAAAGACTTAAAGCTAAGAGAATCATTGAGACCTGGCGGCTGGATAGCTGACAAGTTATGTATCCATGGAGCCTCCTTCTGGAGTATAATATGATCCCAGTCACCACCTCTCGGATTTAAAGGGACTCGTTCAAGTGCAAAAAATGTTATGCATTGGGTGTTTTTTGCATGATGGCAGGTGCCATGCCTTCCTATAGGGAAAAAGATGTCACCTGACTGAAAGGCAGAAACATGATCATAGATCCTTTTCCAGAAACGTTGTTTAGTTTTACCAAAATAAAAACTCCCACATGTATATATCATCATGTAGACCATACCTGCCATCTGGCAATTAGTGTAATGTCGTGCCCTATGGATGTTTCCCTTCGGTAAGATATGATTGCGACCCTGGGAAATATATTGGCAATTGGCACAATTACCACAGATATGTGTGCCTTTATAAGTGCGAGTAATTGATTTGGATGGTCTAACAAAATGACTCTGAACTGGTTCATCTTTGGTAGATCTGTTTCTGCGATAGGTAATTTCAGGGTAGGACTCTAAATAAGTTGCTACATTGGGATCTGCTTTCAGCAAATACCAATATTTGCTGACAATATGGTGAATAGATTGGTGTAAGTCATAACTAGTCTAGTGGTGGCACTAGGAGTAGCTGCAGGTTTGGAGGCTTTAAAGATTTATACATGGATGTTTATTAGTCCAAGAATAAGCTTTTTTAAGCATCTTGTTGGAATATCCATGTGCCAGTAAACGTAATCTTAAGGTGTCAGCCTCACATTTAAAGTCTTCAAAATTTGAACAGTTACATTTTAGCTGTAAATATTGGCTATGAGGTATCGATCTAATCAGGCTGTGCGGATGTCCACTATTGGCCCGGAGTATGGTATTACCGGCCGTGGTTTTTCAAAAAAGAGTTAAACCCAAAGTATGATCCTCCCTGATGATTATCTCAACATCTAGGAAGGAAATGCATTGGGAATCACATGTCAAAGATAAAGCAATATAAAAATCATTAGTACTAAGATGTTGAAGAAATGCATCCAGAAGATCTTTAGTTCCATCCCATAATATGAAAATATCATCAATGTACATGTGCCATGAGAGGATGTGGCACAGGTATATCAAGAGAGATTCATCAGCAAAAAGTTGCCTTTCCCAACCCCCAAGATAGAGGTTAGCATAGGAGGGGGCACAGCGATTTCCAATGGCTACACCTTGAACTTGAAGAAAATAAGAACCATCAAAAGAGAAAAAGTCGTTATTCAAGATATATTCCAAAAGTGATAATAAAAAAGCATTATATTCAAAATGGTCATTACTACGTTCCCATAGGAATGAACTGATGATGTCCAAGCCTTTCTTGTGCGGTATACTGCTATAAAGAGCTTCAAAAGTGTATTAGCTGGGACCTCAAGATCTTCAATAATTTGTAAAACATGGATAGTATCTTTGGTATAGGATGGTAGACTTGTAACATGGGGTCTAAAGTGAATGTCAAGAAGAGTACTGGCATTTTCTGTGAGTCCACCACAGCCTGAAATAATAGGTTTTTGAATGTTTTTATGAATCTTAGGCAAGGTGTAAAACATTGGAAAGCTTGGCCATTTAGCATTGAGAAATTCCCAGGTGTTTTTGGGGATGACAAACATCTCTAAAGCGCTGTTGATAATTCTAAATGTATTTGCTTTCTCTATTGAGCAATGAGGAACTTTCTTATACCATTTGGAATTTTGTAGAATATGATAGCACGTGGATCTATATTGGTCACAAGACATTACTACAACATTACCCCTTTTATCGTAAGGCTTGATGACTAATTCTTTTTTGCTTTTCAATTTATTTAACGCTAATTGATGAGACTTATTAAAGTTTGAACTGATGGGTGTGGTGGAGGAGAGGGCGGCAATTTCCCTTGTAGTTTGTTGTACAAAGGCAAAGATATTACTTATGAAGATGGAAAAGTATCAGATTTATTTGAAAAACTATTTTGTAGCGGAAAATGAATCTCACCAGTGGGATTGGCCGAAGCCAGAAGGGCATCTAAATCCCATTTATCTATATCGTCCACAAAATCCAAATTGTCACCCTCCTCGAGCAGGTCGATCAGTTCTTGTAAAGCCTTAAAGTCTCGTTTTTGTATACTTGGAAAAGTCAAAATTGGAGAGGAAGTCCTTACGTCCAGTAATTTTGGCATGTAATACCCTCAAGAGTAACCATCTAGCGAAAAGGTGAATATCTTTAATCACCTCAAAACTATCAAAATTTTGGTCAGGACAAAACCCAAACCTAAAGATAGAACCTCTAATTCATCGGGAGAAATATGACTACCTGATAGATTAATCACCTCTAGGGTGTTCTGTCCATCTGGGTTTTGGTTACAAATTCATCTAGATTGGTCTGAATAATTTTTGATTCCTCTAGAGGGTTCACTAAAAAAGAAGAAGAGTGTTGGGGTTTAGGGATAGGTGTATGGTGCATAGATGTGTCATGTGATATATTTAGAGGACCACACCAAGAGGGAGAGGAAAAGTAGAATGACTACTAATAGATTGTGAATTAGATGAAGAAATTATGTGAGCGATTCATCTGATGTGATGCTTCAAGGTGAGAAATACTATGCATATTTGTTTTAGAAAGTTTAGAAGTGCCTCCATCATGTGGATTAAAGGTGCCCCCATTTTTTCTTTTTTGTGAATCTTAGTAAAATGTTTTTTAGGGCACACAGACTGGGGCTGTGAAGAAGCAGAAAATGTGGATGAATCTGAGCCAATGTCGTCATCTGTTGCTACTGTAAATGGCCTATTAGATCTTTTTGTATGTTGTTGAGATCCCTGCCATCTGTATGCTTTTTTATTTCTAAAGGCCATTTTATTTTTAAATATTTTAGTTTCTTTTTCTTCAATTAAATGCATGTTAAATTACTCCAAATTGCCATTGGATTTCTTGATTGATTTTTTACAGTTCCTTATTCAATCTTATGGAAAAAATTTTTGTATTTTACTTGTTCAATGATTATGTATGTGCCTATTTTGGCTGTTGTCTTTCTTACCACTTGTATGTTTTTTTTACAAAATATAATAAAACATGTTCCATTTTATCTAGTGTTTCCATGTTGTGCATTTCTATACTTTCATATGGTATGGTGCCTTGAAAAGCCCCATTAGTTTTTCCTCTGTTAGGGTCTTTGCTTTTTTCTGATTAAATAGGGGTGTGGCACCTATAAAACCACTACACAAGGACAGGTGAGATTGAATATCTCTCCAGCTCCCATCCAATTTTCCTATCTAATAATATTTACAATCACACTTCTAAAATACATATATAGAGTAATTTTGATGTGAATAAACGGATATAAGAATGGGTGGCTATTCTCATGTTCAATCCAAGAATCAGGATCCGCCTTTGTTTTCCCTACAAAATAGACTTGAAGCTTATGAAATAATTTAAACCTGGAAATTTAGTAGCTTGTAAAGTAAAGATCCAATTTGTTTCACTCTGCAATAAGAGACGATCAACATCCCGACCTCTTTCGTGAGTAGGTATATGTTCCAATGCAAAAACAATTTATTTTAGACAAGTCATAATTATGATATAGACCCACATGTCTGCTGATAAGGGTCTCTGGTCTTTTTTTTAGTAATAAGTGATATATGATCAGGAATACGTTGGAAAAACATGCGCTTAGTCTTTCCTACATAGAATGCCCCACAGTCGCATGAAATATACAATGCCCATAGTTTGACAATTTACTGCGCATCTTGGTGTATATATAC
Source organism: Staurois parvus (assembly GCF_062004578.1). Taxonomy (NCBI): domain Eukaryota; kingdom Metazoa; phylum Chordata; class Amphibia; order Anura; family Ranidae; genus Staurois; species Staurois parvus. The sequence continues at coordinate 11,960,438 of NW_028318039.1, read as the reverse complement.
GTCCATTTGGTAAATTAACTCTACAGACATTTGAAAGAAAACGGCAAAAACTACATCTTCCACAAGGGAATATACCTGTTTGTTGAGGTTTTAAAGTACTTTTACTCCTGTGGTGACTCTGTACCAATTGGTCCTTTAATGATTTTGATCTTCAAAATGATATCCGTGGAAATGGACTAATATATTTGGAAACAATATCATCTACCTGCAGGAGGTACCAAAATTTACCCAGAATTCCACATACCAATTTTACTTGACACATAAACAAGTGATTATTCTTGTCGTAGAAGGAGCAGTTCTAGGTTTGGTTTGATTAATTAATTGAGACCTTTGAGGCTTTTGAACGGGCTGTATTCCCTTTTTAAACAGGATCGACTTAACCCCCATTACAAAAGGCATATTTGTAAAGCCTTTGCTTCTTTTTCAAAATCTACAGAATTAGTACAATTCCACTTGATCCTTAAGTATTGAGTATAAGGAATACTAGAAAACATGGTGTTCCCTGACGAAGTTTCCTATATAGTAAAGAGCCAATACTTCCATCGTTGTTAATAAAAATTATAACATAAAGTAAATGAATTGCTTTTTGGTCACAATCAATTGTGAATTTTAGATTAAATTTGATATTAATCATTCTAGATAAGAATGATTGTAATTCAAGATAAGTACCTCCCCAAATAAATAAGACATCTTCAATGATCAAGTGATTATCTTTCCTAAATCATCCTATAGATCCTCTCTTGAAAATAGTTGGTGCTCCCACCCCTTAGGTACAAGTTTGCATAAGAATCGGCACAATGAGTCCCCATTGCAACCCCCTGCACCTGGATGTAGTGGGAGAGTTTCAATAAATAAATGTTGTGTGTCATAATAAACTGCAAAAGTTCTAAAACAAATTGATTATATTGATAAACAGATTTGCCTCTCTCAGACAAAAAAATTTCCATTACTTCTATTCCTAACTCGTGTGGCATTGAGTTATATAGGGCTTCGACATCTACCTCAACAAGCCACGCTCCCTCTGAGACTTGCATACCATCTAAAGTTTTCAATAAATCAATAGTGTCTTTGACATATGAGATCAAAGAGATCACATGTGGATGTAAATATTCACCAAACAATTGACTCAGACAGCCTCTACCAAACATTATTGGACAGCCTGGAGATGTTTGAATATTTTTATGGACTTTGGATAGTGCATACATGGTGGGTGTTTTAGGATTTTTAACATTGGGAAAGGTCAATGTGTTTTATCTATAATTCCCTAATGATAGACCCGGTTTAAGATAGATCTATATTCAATAGCTGTAGATACAATCTGACCTGATGGTACTGGTATATACCATGCTCAATTATTTAAAATGTCCATTACCATTCACTCATATCGTTCAAGATCCATAACCACAATGTTTCCCCCTTTGTCTGAGGGTTTAATAATTATTTCCTCATTATTTTGAAGAGATGTTAATGCTAATTGTTACAAATGTGATGAGTTAGACATTGACATTTCTCTCCAAGAGGTACTCATAATTTCTTTACATACCTGCTAGGTAAAAGCCCAAACATTCGGATTGGCTTGTAATAGCGGAATGGACCGGGATTTGGATTTTTAAGTAGATGGACAGGGGAACACTGAAGTCTCCTCCATATCAATTATCAATTGTGATGTTTCCTTCCTCCTATAAGTCCATGAGATCACCAAATGATCTCTTGTATTGAATAGTTAAATTCTGCCATAAAGGATTGTCTAAATAATTAATTTCAGATGGTGAGCATTCTTTGCCATAGATAACTTTGTACATTAGTGAAAATAAATGTACTGTATATCCTTGATGAGATCAAATTGGTCCACCGTCTGGGTGGACCAATTTGGGCAAAATGTCAGCCCCAGAGGACCTGGATCTCATTGAAGTATAACTCAGGTTATTCATCAGTTTGAGCTGGGTTTGAACATCTGAGGTTTGGGAATTGACTGATCCATCTGAGATGTTTTTTTTTGCATTCATAGTTGTTCCCCCTAAAAAAATGGGTGCTGTAGGTACTTCAACAGATAATGTAGGCGATTTACTGGGTGTATTGATGGGAAAATTGCTTACCTTGGAAATTGAAGAGGTGTTCCATAAATTGGTAGACACAGAGTTAGAAACTAAATCACCATTAGAAACTGAAGTAGAATTGACAGATTGTGTAGAGCCAGATGAAGATGAAAGTGATGAAGCACCACCAGTGACAAGCTTAGGTTGAAAAGTGATGTAATCATCCAACTGATTTTGGATGATTGGGTTCTGAACTGTGAACCCTGTCCCCATCACCTATACATTTTTTGGAAGCATTGACAATTGAGAAATCATGTGAAGAACCTGCTATAGTGTAAGAAACAGAATAGTGATTAGAAGAACTTTCAGAATCTTTGAGATCTATCATAGTTTAAACTGGTGCAATTATTTGTCTAAAGTTTCTCCTATTACTTGGTGTTTGATTCCATTTATAGGCATGGCCTGAATCACAGGCCAATCTATCCCTTAATAATGTTTTCTCTTTTTACTTAAGAATACCATTGATATAGGTTTCTAAATGGAATTTTAATATACTTTCTTTCAGGGTAAATAAAGGATTATACATTAGCCTATTATTATCAGCATACCACTTCTGTATTTCAATATCCAAAACATTTAGTTCTTGTGTGTACTGTTCACAAATAAGGCCCATCATTTTGAATGAATACAACTGTAAATTCAACTCCCAGTTTGATCTCAACTCTGCCTCGATTTTATTTTCAGGTTTGGAAATATTGAACCCATAGTCCCTTAGGAACAATTTTTTCTTTTTGATATTTTTAAAATATTTCTTATGCCAATAAATACAGGATTTCTTTTTTAGAAGTTTCTGTAAACGAATAAAAAAACTCTCGATATCCACTTCAGAAGCAGAATTGTTTTGAGTTTGTTGGATCTGATTCATATGGCCATCCCATGCTGTTCCACAATATTCTGCCATCATCAAACAAAAATTTTTTTATGAAAAGTTATTAGCATTAATAAACTAACATAACAGGTTGATCTCTCCTCTGATGAAATGGTGGGGTTGAGCCACCCAAATAACAGAGAAGCAAGAATGTAGCTGTCCAGAGAGGAGCTCAACGGCACCACATCCCATGTCTCTTTTTTTGGTATTTTGTTTGGTAAAATGCAAGTTTTTTTATATATTCATCATTTTTTATTTTACTTTATTGTCCAACTCAGCTTACGTGTCCCTCCTGTGGCTAAGGCATACATCATCGTGTCTGGGCTCTACAGAGAACTGTTTGTCCAATCAAACTACAATATACGTCATCCAAACAAAACCTTTTTGAATTTATCATATAGTTTCCAACTCATTGGATGTCACAGATCTATTTAGAAAGAGGCCCTCCAGCAATCTTTAACCTCCTTGGCGGTATTCCCGAGTGTAGCTCGGGGTAGAATTTCTATACCAAGAACGGTAACCCCGAGCTACACTTGGGCTTACCATGCAGCGTTCTCTGGGGGTCCCTGCAGCACTTACCTTGTCCTTCGCTCCCACGATGGGTCCCCTGCAGCGTCCCCGTCCATCTCCTCCGGCGGATGCCGGCATCTGGCTTCCATGTTCCGGTCCCTGTGACGTCGGAACGTTCGGGAGGCGGAACCGGCGGGAAATTTGAAATTTTTAAAAAATGACATTTTTGCTGTCATTGCTTTTTCACTGCATTTCACATACATTTTGTCCCCACTGCTTTGTCCTGTGCCCTGCCTGCATTTTGACTGTTCTTTCTGCCTGGAAACTTAGAAAAGTCCATGGCGGCCAAAAAGCATCCCTTTACGTCAAAAGCAGTTTTAGAACAGCGATAGTAAATCAGAACCACTTGCAGAATTGAGTGATAATGATTTGTGGGGAAATTCGTCATCAGACACTGAAAACGATTTTGCGACTTTGCTCAGCGATGTGCGAATTTGCCTCTGTATTTCAAATTTCAGTGTTTTTGGTTTGATTATATTTAGAGATGAGCGAATTATTCAAAAATTCGATTCGGCTGATTCGCCAAATTTGCGGGAGAAATTCGATTTGATGCGAATTTATTCGCCGCAAATTTAACTTATTAAAAGGGTTTCTAGGCTTCAGAGAGCCTTTATATTAGTGCAGAACACTGTACCTTTAATTTAAATGCCCTTGGAGTCTGCTGGGGAAGAGAAATAATACTGTCAGTCAGTATGACATGCAGATGAGTGCTGTCGATCTTAGAATCACCGCACACTTCACTCATTTGGGCAGTCACGGGGCACGACGAAGAAGAAGAAGAAGAAGAAGAAGAAGAAGAATGAGAAGAAGAATGAAAAGAAGAAGAAGAAGAATGAAAAGAAGAATGAAAAGAAGAAGAAGAATGAAAAGAAGAATGAGAAGAAGAATGAAAAGAAGAATGAAAAGAAGAATGAGAAGAATGAAAAGAAGAATGAAAAGAAGAAGTATGAAAAGAAGAATGAGAAGAAGAATGAAAAGAAGAATGAAAAGAAGAATGAGAAGAATGAAAAGAAGAATGAAAAGAAGAAGAAGAAGAATGAAAAGAAGAAGAAGAAGAATGAAAAGAAGAATGAAAAGAAGAAGAATGAAAAGAAGAAGAATGAAAAGAAGAATGAAAAGAAGAAGAAGAAGAATGAGAAGAAGAATGAAAAGAAGAATGAGAAGAATGAAAAGAAGAAGAAGAAGAATGAAAAGAAGAAGAAGAAGAATGAAAAGAAGAATGAAAAGAAGAAGAAGAAGAATGAAAAGAAGAATGAAAAGAAGAAGAAGAAGAATGAAAAGGAGAAGAAGAAGAATGAAAAGAAGAATGAGAAGAAGAATGAAAAGAAGAATAAAAAGAAGAATGAGAAGAATGAAAAGAAGAATGAAAAGAAGAAGAATGAAAAGAAGAATGAGAAGAAGAATGAAAAGAAGAATGAAAAGAAGAATGAGAAGAATGAAAAGAAGAATGAAAAGAAGAAGAAGAAAAAGAATGAAAAGAAGAAGAAGAAGAATGAAAAGAAGAATGAAAAGAAGAATGAAAAGAAGAAGAATGAAAAGAAGAAGAAGAATGAAAAGAAGAATGAAAAGAAGAAGAAGAAGAATGAAAAGAAGAATGAGAAGAAGAATGAAAAGAAGAATGAGAAGAATGAAAAGAAGAATGAAAAGAAGAAGAAGAAGAATGAAAAGAAGAAGAAGAAGAATGAAAAGAAGAATGAAAAGAAGAAGAAGAAGAATGAAAAGAAGAAGAAGAAGAATGAAAAGAAGAACGAAAAGAAGAAGAAGAATGAAAAGAAGAAGAAGAAGAATGAAAAGAAGAATGAAAAGAGGAAGAAGAAGAATGAAAAGAAGAAGAAGAAGAATGAAAAGAAGAATGAAAAGAAGAAGAAGAAGAATGAAAAGAAGCAGAAGAAGAATGAAAAGAAGAATGAAAAGAAGAAGAAGAAGAATGAAAAGAAGAAGAAGAAGAATGAAAAGAAGAATGAAAAGAAGAAGCAGAAGAATGAAAAGAAGAAGAAGAAGAATTAAAAGAAGAATGAAAAGAAGAAGAATGAAAAGAAGAAGAAGAATGAAAAGAAGAAGAAGAAGAATGAAAAGAAGAATGAAAAGAAGAAGAAGAATGAAAAGAAGAATGAGAAGAAGAATGAAAAGAAGAATGAGAAGAATGAAAAGAAGAATGAAAAGAAGAAGAAGAAGAATGAAAAGAAGAAGAAGAAGAATGATGAAAAGAAGAATGAAAAGAAGAAGAAGAAGAATGAAAAGAAGAAGAATAAGAATGAAAAGAAGAATGAAAAGAAGAAGAAGAAGAAGAAGAAGAAGAATGAAAAGAAGAAGAAGAAGAATGAAAAGAAGAATGAAAAGAAGAAGAAGAAGAAGAAGAAGAAGAAGAAGAAGAAGAAGAATGAAAAGAAGAAGAAGAAGAATGAAAAGAAGAATGAAAAGAAGAAGAAGAAGAAGAAGAAGAAGAAGAAGAAGAAGAATGAAAAGAAGAAGAAGAAGAATGAAAAGAAGAATGAGAAGAAGAATGAAAAGAAGAATGAGAAGAATGAAAAAAAGAATGAAAAGAAGAAGAAGAAGAATGAAAAGAAGAAGAAGAAGAATGAAAAGAAGAATGAAAAGAAGAAGAAGAAGAATGAAAAGAAGAAGAATGAAAAGAAGAATGAAAAGAAGAAGAAGAAGAATGAAAAGAAGAAGAAGAAGAATGAAAAGAAGAATGAAAAGAAGAAGAAGAATGAAAAGAAGAAGAAGAAGAATGAAAAGAAGAATGAAAAGAAGAAGAAGAAGAATGAAAAGAAGAAGAATGAAAAGAAGAAGAAGAATGAAAAGAAGAAGAAGAAGAATGAAAAGAAGAAGAAGAATGAAAAGAAGAATGAGAAGAAGAATGAAAAGAAGAATTAAAAGAAGAATGAGAAGAATGAAAAGAAGAATGAAAAGAAGAAGAAGAAGAATGAAAAGAAGAAGAAGAAGAATGAAAAGAAGAATGAAAAGAAGAAGAAGAAGAATGAAAAGAAGAAGAAGAAGAATGAAAAGAAGAATGAAAAGAAGAAGAAGAAGAATGAAAAGAAGAAGAAGAAGAATGAAAAGAAGAATGAAAAGAAGAAGAATGAAAAGAAGAAGAAGAATGAAAAGAAGAATGAAAAGAAGAAGAAGAATGAAAAGAAGAAGAAGAAGAATGAAAAGAAGAATGAAAAGAAGAAGAAGAAGAAGAAGAATGAAAAGAAGAAGAATGAAAAGAAAAAGAATTCCAGTACAGCAAAAAGTGTATCTGCAGAGAGCTCCGCTATTTCTGACAGTTCTCTGACAGTTCCTTCACATTTACAGCGGTTGAAACATTGTATCTATTTATTTCCGAATAAAAACATCTGTATCCTAAATGGAAACAAATAGATACAATGTTTCAACCGCTGTAAATGAACTGTCAGAACTGTCAGAGAACTGTCAGAAATAGCGGAGCTCTCTGCAGTGACACTTTTGAAAATTCGATTCGTGCATCCGAAGTTTGCTAAAATTCGGATTCGATGCGAATCTAATTTTTCCTAATATTCGAAACGAATTCCACTTCGCCAAGTTCGATTCGCTCATCTCTAATTATATTATTGAATTAAATTTATTATTATTATATTATTATTTTTTATGATTATTTATTAAATTATAATTTATGATTTCGTGTTTCAAGTTTTATCATATCCGGAATGTTTAACAGACTCTTTTTCGGATAGATTTCAGTGAGTTATTCCTAAAAATTACAGCCTACAATAAAAAACTACATATTTCCATGTAAAAAAATGGTACCGCTTTCAGCACAAAAAATCGGAAAGAATCATACCGCCAAGGAGGTTAAAGCATTTCTTCATACACGGGTGTTTTTATACATATATGGTATGTGATGAAAAGTCTGTAAATATGTGAACTTGTTTTTCTTATACTCGATATATGACATAGTAAATAAAATTGTTGAAATATTTTGTAGTGAATATGAATTTGTTTATCTTAGGTGTTATAAAATATCTCCTGAAGAAGCATGAATAGGCGAAATATGTTGAGAATTATGACACCGGAATTATCTTTTGAATGAGTAACAACTATTGATGTTTTGATTCAAAAGTGTTTTTTCCCATTATCTCCCCTGAATTTGGGGAGGTTCTCCTCCCCCCTTTTTTTTTTCTTGTTATTTGAAAAAAACAGCAGTTTGCTTGAACATCAATTGGATGGAGCAGTGATTTTAACAATGACTGAAGTGAAACATTAAAAATTTGAAATTCCATTGAATAACCTCTGCACAAGCAAAATTTAGCCGAATATGGGTTCAGACCAAATCAGGAGCTCTTCCCCAGTAGTTCTAAAGGAATTGTAAGATTAGTTTACAAATCAATTACAAAGTTAATCTGACCTACACTTGGTTGAGTTACACCTTGCTTACATTATAGGTGAGTAAATTCACTTGGACATGAAATAGCAAAAAACTATGGTACCCAAAATTGTCCAAAGGCAACCCCTTTAAAACTTTTACACATTAATAATTTAGAGGCAACCATGAATTTAGCGTAGAATTTTCACTTTTACATAGATGCCTCTTACATGTGCATTTCCTTAGTGTGCATTTTCATTTGGGTGTATGCAAGGGGTGACATGGTCACTTTTGTTATCTATTTAATTATAGTTTACAACTTAATTTTAATTAGCTTGCTAACATTTTTTACTTAATTATATTTCAGTTGTTTGACACTTCTTTGTTTATTTTTTATTTAACTTTATTTCTATCACAATTGCTAGCTCCCTATGTTATAGCATTGAGCAAGTGACAGGTCCTCCTTATACCCACTTAGACCCCACTATCTCCCCTCTGCTTTCCATTGCAGCTAATTATTGCTTGATCAGCTGTTTTTTGTTCTACAGTAGCCTGGGAATGACAGTTCTGAACCCAGAAGTGCTGAAGTCCATGTCATTTTTGGGTTCATTCATCACAGAGGAGATAGGATCTCTTCCCAATCAGCTTCCCAAAGGCATTTACATCCTCAGGTTCTCCCTTTCTCTTGCAGGTGCCATCAGTGGGGAAACAGGTCAGTTAATGTACTCTAAAAGCTATAGAGCCTCCCAGGTCACTTTTAAATGACAGCTGAAAGATGTAAAAAAAAAAATTCAATAGCAAGCAGTCGTGAGCTTTCTTTAACCCCTTGACTACCAGGGCATTTATAAACATACCTTGGTAGACAAGGGTAAAGTACAATTCCAGACAGCACCATGTTTTTATTGTTTTAGATATAATGAAGAAGGATTAGGTCCTCTGTCAATGGTGATTTTTGCTTGTTTGATAGATTTGTCTTTCTTCTTGCCACTGTTATATTCAAGAATGAAGACAAATTCCATTTTCTAGAATGATGTTCACCTCACTTGATTTTCTGGCAGCCACTGTCACTGGTGGGGTCTCTCCGTACAGTCGGTCTAGCTGACTACTAGAATAAAGGTGAAATCTTCTCAGCAAGGATGCAATAAGTGACCTTAAAAAGGTTAAAATGCTTTACTATTAACTTGATTAGATTTTGGATGGAACTCCACTTTTATACCACCAATGGGTCCTTTTTGGATCTCACGCAGATGGTAAGCCAGGAGGTAGTTGATCTGTGGTTTTACCGCCCCCTGTCACCCATTTAAGAAGAACACGCAGCTGCTCAGAGCTGTACAAATGCACACTTTGCAGACAAAGCAACAATAAACCCCTGGTCAGTACTGGTGCCAAACATGGCACATTGAATGGGACCCAAATGAATGGAGATGTGGCACAACTGCAATTTAAGGGATGCTGCATGACTTAATGAAGCCTTAGGCATGCTCTGCACTAGATATCTTCAAGAAAACAAATATGCAGCATTGTTTCCTGCACAGCACATAGTCTAAATCTAGCATTTGATAGTTCTATAAAGGTATGTTTTCTTTAGTACTCATGTAAACAGCTTTTGAAAGGACATACTATTATATTATTGTTGTTGTTATTATTATTATTATTTTTCTTATACAGGATTTATATAGCACCAACAGTTTAAGCAGCGCTTCCCCTCTTGTTTCCCCCCAACTCCCTCTGACGTCATTGTGCTGATGGCCATCTTGGATATGATTCATGGGAATGCTTTTATTTGTTTTACAGCTTGTAAGTAAGATCCTATTTGCACAAATAAAGAAGTTTTTGATACGTATTGCACTATGAGAGGCATGTTTTTTCTTTCATTACCTTGTCTGGCACTACACTTTGAGTTTACATTTGAGTTGAAGTCCGGGAAGTTCCATGCTTTGGGGCGTGATACGGGAAGCCTGCCAGTGCTCTACATTATAAAGCTGGTTGGGACAACCTGTAATTAAGGGGTCTCCATTTCTGGTAAGCCTCCATTCGTTACTTTGGAGGTGGTGTGCACTTTGTTGACCAGTTGAAGCAAGTTTATCTACATTTGCACCTACAGCATTGTCTACAATAATACCATCGATTGTGGAATTTTCTTCTTATATTTATGGACTATGGTTTATGTCTATATGGACTTTTTGTTATTGTGTTTTTGTTTTTGACACTTCTCTACTAACTTTTATGTATATTTGAAGTGAATATAATTCCACATTGAGATTTTATCTATCTTCAACCTCAAACACTCTTCAGAGGTGTGAGGGTCTTCATTGGGTTCATAGATAATACACAAAATTTTAGGTTAATTTGACCACATATCATGGTTTTTCATACGTATTTATGATTATTGTACCCACTTAGTTTATTCAGTTGATTGTTCTCATACTTTGATCGCCCTTCAGAGGGGTCAGGGTCTTCATAGAGCATATAAATAAAAAAAGTGGGGAGCATATTTATGCACTCATTTAGTTTTAATAATCATAGTGTTTTATTTTTATTTTTTGATCGCTTTCAGAGGTGTGAAGGTCTTCATAGTGCTCACAAAATTACAAGGGTTCACCTAGCGCAGTATCCATTTGAATTAACCTTTTGAGAGATGATATCCTCTTATATACTTGTAGCTCTGTACTTTCAGTTCATTGGGGATTTGCTCGGTTTGATCTTACATACATTATTTCCCATGTGATCAGCTCTGTCCATAGAACACAGTAATCAAGGAGATCACCAGGTGCGCACCCCTGGGGCCACGCAGGAGGGCATGTTCTGGGAGGACGTCATATGACACCCTCCCAGAACTGTAGCTGTCATTCGACTATAGTGCAGTTACCAAGTGGTTAAAAGTGGACAGAGATGGAGATAGTTGGACACATTGGGGGAGTAATAGTCTGAGAGCAGCATTCATGATAGACTAAAGGGGGGATAGCCTATGCAAAGGTAAGCCAGTGAGGAGGGAATTGCAGTAGTCAAGGTGGGAGATGACCAGGGAGAGAGATAGAAGCTTTGTGGTGTCATTGGTTAGGAAGGGCTGTATCTGGCATGTGGGGACTGGTTAATGGTTGAGCCATTGATTTTGACTGAGAAGTCAGTGGAAGGGGTGCAAAGGGGAGTAACTATTATGAGCTCAGTTTTGGAGAGATTAATTTTCAGGAAGTGGTGTGACATCCAGGCTGATATGTCTGTTAGTAGATTATTGATATGTTTGGAGACTGATGAAGTAAGCTGAGGAGTAGAGAGATAGATTTGGGTGTCATCAGCATAGGAGAGGGGCTACGTCATCACTCGGAGAGGAGCTGCACAACACGATAGACGGCAGGTGTATGACTCAGAGGCCAGCAGAGGATTTCCAATGGGATATTGCGTTATTTAAACCTGTCTAATGTGAGTTTAATACTTGGATGGTGGGAATAAAAAGTTTTAAAAGGTAAAGCACTATGTCCTCTATTTCTTCCTGCATGCAGAGTAACACAAGGAGAGGATAATTAGGAGGTCTGAGTTAACAAAAGGAGTGTGTAATCCCTGAGGGGATAATCAGCTACCAGAGGATACATCCATTACTCCTAAAGGAAGGATCTCCCAATTTTACCAGCAAAAGTATATGTCCAGCAGGTTCCAGGGAAAGTGAACCGAAAGCGTGTATAGCCTAATTGCAGGCATCAAAGGAGGTGAGCGCACATCTTCACAAATTGAAGAACAACAAGCACCAAGTCACTATATATAAACAATTGTTTATTCAATGGGACTATTATTTTGATGATATTTGGATTCATACTAATCACTACTAATTATTTATGAGCATTTGGTTATTTTTATTTATGGGGGATCATTTAAATGCGTTTTAGTTGAGGGTTATTAGTTGGTTTATTATTTTTATTATATTAAATGAGGGTATTATGAATATAAATGAAATTGAGGGTATTAGTAAGTACATCATGTCACTAATAGATGATTTATGAGCACTTGGTAAAATATTTTTTTAGAGGAGTATTTCATGTGGAATTATTTTGATATTTATTTGGAGGAGATTGATTAGTTGAAATTATCTATTTAAATATTTTTTGGTATGTATACACTTTTATTAGTTATTTGTATCATAATTTGAATTAATTTAATGGTAATAATTTAATTATTATTTATTGAAGTACAGCAAAGATTTGAATGATGTAGAACTTTCTTCAGAAATTGAGAGCTTTGTTTTTTAGAACAATCTATAAATTGCCAACGCCTTTTGGAAGCTTTGTCAGATTTGTCATATGATACAAAATTATTCACTTTCAACTTGCTGTTCAAATAATGAAACAGAGTTACACCATTTATTTGACCTTTTCTCACACTGTAGTATCTTGTGAAATAAGTTTGATCAAGTTCAAGCTTAGTATAAAACAATGTGTGTTCCTGTACAGGGCAAGGAAGGGTTCTTACCATTGTTTCAAATAAGTATGCAATAGCATAGCAGGTTAACTTAAAATATGTGATATATGCAGTTTTTTCATTAAAATCATCAAACGTTGCCCTGTAATTTACATCTACTGGTGCTGTAATATCATTTGAACATGCTTTATTCAATTATCTAAGTTTAGTAACACCAAGTAAAATGTACAAAAGTACCAAAAGTGTAATATTAAACATGCCATTGTCACTTTCTGATTTATTGATCGTACATGTATGTTATTCATGTAGATTAAAGTAAAACATGGTTATTGTTTACACTTCATAGTTAGCATAGTATATTTCTGGAGAAGTAATTTATGTTTTATATATAAAATAATGTTTGCAACAGTCTTTCTGTTGAGCTTACATGTTATTTATTGAATATATATGTATTTTTTTTAAATAAAGGAATACTCTATTACATTTTCAGAAAATGTTTAATAAACTATATTACTTGATTACATTAAGGATTCATTTAACAAACTTATACTTGCTTAAAACTACACTAAACTCTGTAGTTTTTATTGTTTTCAGACTTCTTTTTGTCCTGTGCACACTCCTGATCATCCATTGATGCCCCTCACCACTACAAGTGTGGAGCAAGCAGTACTCATTATTTCTGGTCATGTGCTCCACTCTATGCATACTACAATTCCCATAGCACTGAATGCATTTGAACATAGATATGTAGTCCATCTCAGGGGTGAGCAGGAAAGGGTAGCTGCATTCACATACAAAAGGTGAGTATGGAGAAAGGACATAGCCACCCTAGTACAGGAAGTCCATGAATAGCAGAAAAAAGCTTACATTTGAAAGCTGAAATAAAGGAATCAAAAGTACAGTCTACTTATATTTATATAGATATATTATTTACGTATAATATATATTTATAGAAAATATGAGATTTGTGTCACGTTATCATGTTAAGGCAAGCAAATGCATTAAGAAAAATATTTGCTAGGAACTGGACAATGTATGGGAGAAGAAAGGGGACATTGCATAATTTTCTCTTGGGTGCTTAGAGGAGTTTGCATCAGAACTCTTTCTTGTACATATGACTTGTTTCTCCTTTTTGACTTAGCTATATAAAGATTTATCAAGTTGGGTCACCCCTATCTATGGGGGTCACCCATGTTTTGTTGAGACCTGCCAAACCTAGGTACTAACAATTATACTGAACAATCTGTATGTCATTTATATTTACTGTGCAAGCATCAAATATTGCAAACATGTGAAAACGTCACTATTGTACTAATGTGTGCCCTTGGTCATTTAATTTTATTTTGGTCTTTATTCCCATGTGTGATTACGGGGGCAGTAAAACCAGTCTCTTGAGTCATGGTTTTACCAGCTTTCAACCACGTGCCTGAACCATGGCATGTCCCCCTTTAGGGCTGTATACATGCCATGGCCATGATGCTCTGCTTTGCAGCTGAAGGAAAAATTAAACAGCATATTGCAATCAGTGGGCATTACAGCTGCCTAAAATGACTAATACAAGTCTGTGGGGCTGCCCTGTGATTGCGATGGTGCAGCATTTACAGGGTTAAATCAGGCTGTGAGAAGGCAACATAACATACCCTCACCACCTGTCATATTTCCTCTAAAGAACGACCCAATGCAGACTGCTCTTCAGAGGCCACGGCAGATGTGAATACACATACACACAAGTTGAACTGGAGATGGACTGGTGTCTTTATTGAACTTGTAAACTATGTGATAGTATTTTAACAATCAGATTTTGTTAATTATATTTTGTAAATATAAGGAATGCACAAATTACATAAATGTTGCATCAAGAAGAATTAAATGGAAATGCTTTTTCTATGTTCCTAAAATTTAGTCTTAATAAAAATCAAGGATATAAAATATATCTATCCAAATTTGCTACTAAACTAGAGTCCTCTCTCCAAAAACATTATGTGTAATGCATTAGGGTAAACTACAAAACCTAAAAAAATATAATGTGCAGAACTGAGATATTGCTGAAAATAAAAAAAATGCTCTGGGGCTCAAGGGATTTGAGGAGCAAAAGGCCAGGGGACCCAAGTGGTTAAGACACCCAGATTTTCTCCCTGAATATTAACTTTTGTATTAACTTTGTGGTGCCTAAAACACCACGGACAAATGGTGCACAATGCTTACCAGTAGGAAACATTTGGAAACTTTAAATGGCTTCAGGATCACCACTGCTGCCTGCTTTGGTGGAGACTATACTGCTGAGGATATCATAAAATGTCAGCAGCAGGAAACTTTGGATTTTAGGTGTTTTGAATGTTTAGAGGAATGTGCATACACTAAAGTATTTAAATTGTTTGATCCTGTTTATTTTTCCTTCCTAGTCATTTGTTTTACCATGTGAATCAAGGGTATGCCAATAGAATCCTTGGTCTTAGCAACCATAAGACGTTTTTTAAAAAAATGGGAATTTAGTAGGGTGCTATTCACTCAGCAAAGGATTCACTTTTGATGGTAAAATGGTAGGTTTCGTAACAAATTCACAAGAATTTTCTAAACAGAACATATCTATACTTTAGGGATTGACTGTCTGGGGAAAATACATTTAAAATGAAAATACATATTTTTTACATTACACACATGTACATATAATTTAAGCTTGTCTTGGATTCTGACGTATTTAAAGAATAGAAACAAGTTTCGGATTTTTGAACAATGACATGGATCAAATTATAATTCAGCAAAGGCAGAGAAAATTAAAAAAAATAAAAAAGAGGCTGAACTCTTATGTAATAAGTTAGATGAACACAACACTTTTTTTAATGATAACTAAAAGACATAGATAATTCCTGGGTGGCCCATGGGCATGAGATGCACTAGACCAGCCCCCAATATGTATATAGGTACTGTGATAAAATATTAAAATGTCCATGTGTCCTTTTTTGACAACAGGTGCCATGATATATACAGCAGCGAAAATAATTATTTGATCCCCTGTAGATTTTGTAAGTTTAGCCTCTTACAAAGAAATAAAGGGTCTATAATTTTTATCATAGGTGCATTTTAAATAATAGAGTCAGAATATCAACCAAAAATCCAGAAAAAACACATGATACAAATGTTATAAATTGAGTTGAAGTTCAGTGAGTAAAATAACTATTTGATCCCCTACCAACAAACAATAATTCTGGCTCCCACTGACTGGCTATGTGCTCATGTGGTACACAGATTAGTACTGTCAATTTAAGAAAGTGCTCCTAAGGACAACTCATTATGTGTATAAAAGACACCTGTCCACATAATCTCTTTCTTCCATTGAAACCTCACTACCATGGGCAAGACCAAAGAGCTGTCAAAGGAGGCTGGATTGGGCTACAAGACCATCAGCAAGATGGAAGAAATACTGTTAGATAATAAGTTTATGTGAAATCTCCATTAACCACTGTAAATAATATTGTAATTATGAATATATTTCAGTTTGAGCTGTATCAGTGCAGGTATGCAATATGTCTTCCCATAAATCCCTGTTCTACAGATAGTTGGGGATGGTTTAAGTTGTCAGAGGGAATATTCTACTAATTACACATTTTTTACTGTGTAACAGAAGTGTTTGCTGAAAATCCTCTTTCAGACAGTTCAGTGTCAGAGTTAGTTTATCTAACAATGAGACCCAAACCTGTTGGTTTCACAAATATCCACTACAAAGGATCCCTCATTTAGATATCCAATGAAGGTGGCCGGCCTTTCATGAATACTTAATTTCCCAGGAAAAGGTCATGAACTGGCATACTTAAATTCCATAAAGGGTGTGCCAGGATTTGCCTTAAAGGGGGTTGATGTATGCTAAATACAGGGGATTTTACGTTAGCCAATTATAAAAGGGAGTAAATTTGCCACCCAATCAGAGCTTATCCATGGAAACTAATGGGGAAGAGGCCTATAACAATAGGCTCTAGATGCAGAGAGAGGCTCTCTTTGGAACACCAGTTAAGAAAATGGAACGCGTACGTACAGTTCCATGGTAATTATGGAATATATCCCTTGCACATATATATATATGTTTGTCTCATGTCTTTTCTGTATCACTGTTTGTATTTTTAATATGTTAGAGCTTTCTTAATAATGTTTCTTTTATGTAACTAGAGAGATTGTTTGTGCTAGTTTAGACCTCCATATTATTCGCCAATAAATTTGGTTGTTGTGTTAAACCTTTCACTTCTGGGTAAGAACTCTTAATTTACCAAATCATATCAGATAAATATTATATTTCATAATCTATAGATTTGGTCTACAATACAAAATAACCATCAATTGCCCTCAGTCTGGAGCTCCATGCAAGATTTTGCCTCATGGGGTAAAGATGATGAAAATTGAGGGATCAGCCCAAAACTACATGGGAGGAGCTTGTGAATGACCTAAAGGCAGTTGGGACCACAGTCACCAAGCAAACCATTGGTAACACATGCCACCATGGATTGAAATCCTGCAGCGCTCGTAAGGTCCCCCTCCTCAAGAAGGCATGGATACAGGTCCATCTTAAGTTTGCCAATGAACATCTAAATGATTCAGATAAGGACTGGGAGAAAGTGTTCTGGTCAGATGAGACCAAAATTGAGCTCTTTGGCATTAACTTTTAGGGTGTCAAACTCAAACAAACATATATAATTTCCATAAAACACATTTTTTTAAATTGAATTAATGTATAAAATCAGCAATTATGCAGATAAGGGTTAAAAACAAATACAGATATGCATGTAATTCAGGTTTACACTCTTTTCCATTCTCAACATGTTTGGCAATTCTTGGCTTCTTCAGGAAATCACAGAAAAATTACAAAAGGATACCACCGAATATAAAAAATATAAAATTAGCAATTCAAACATATGTAAATATAATGCACTGAATGAACATCGAGCATTGGCTATACAAATAAACATTTATGCAGGATTAAAAAAAAAAAACTGAATAAATCCCCTGGAAGTTCACTCACCAGAGAAAATAACCCATAAGGTTGATTTTGTTTAATCTAGAAAAGTATTCATCGTGTATGAATGGACAGAACCCCAGGTAACACAGGTGTATTAGTAACCACAGGAGAAGCACAAAATACCAAACTGACACCCTCAAATTCATCTAGAAAAAAATGCTAATCCAGCTCATAATATACGGTATATATAGATATATATATATATATATATATAGATATATAGATATCTATCTATATATATATATATATATATATATATATATATATATATATGTAAGAATATTGGATCTATAAGACTATAGATTAGTTTGCACATACTAATTATGAACATAAAATAATCCATGAAAAAAGCTCATGGTGAGGGGAGGTGAGTTTCTCCAAGCTTATACATGTCAGAAAGGCTTATGCATTCACAGTATGTGAAGTATGTGCACCTCATAAGAATCTAATGAAAGGGTAAAAAGAAACTGAAAACAACATCCATCCAATATGGATCCAAAAATTTCTAAACACAAAATTATAATTATCTTAAAACTTGTATCTCAATCAGGGAGGTTGGTCATTTCAGAGGATGTTTACATATGCAATGAAGGGGACAACATGCATGTATTTAATCAAGGCAAAAAAATCCAAATAAGAAAAAGAGGGAAAGAAGACACCATCGTTCATCAGAGATATGAGAAAGGCACATTACTACAAATACAACTTTGAAACTATATAATTACAGAAATGATTTAAAACTTATGGTATCATTAACCTCCTTAGCGGTTTTCCCGAGTGTAGCTCGGGGTACAATTTGAGTACCAAGAGCGGTAACCCCGAGCTACACTCGGGCTTACCATGCGGCGTTGCTCAGGGGGTCCCTGCAGCACTTACCTTGTCCTTCGCTCCCGCGATGTGTCCCCTGCAGCGTCCCAGGCCATCTCCTCCGGCTGATGCCAGCATCCGGCTTCCGTGTTCCGGTCCATGTGACGTCGGGACGTACGGGCGCCAAAACCGGCGGCAAATTTGACATTTTTAAAAAATGTCATTTTTGCTGTCATTGCTGTTTCAATGCATTTCACATATATTTTGTCCCTACTGCTTTGTCCTGTGCCCTGCCTGCATTTTGACTGTTCTTTCTGCCTGAAAACTTAGAAAAGTCCACGGCGTCCAAAAAGCGTCCCTTTACGTCAAAAGCGGTTTTAGAACAGCGATAGTAAATCAGAACTACTTGCAGAATTGAGTGATAATGATTTGTGGGGAAATTCATCATCAGACACTGAAAACGATTTTGCGACTTTGCTCAGCGATGTGCGAATTTAACTCTGTATTTCAAATTTCAGTGTTTTTGGTTTGATTATATTATTGAATTAAATTTTTTATTATTATTATATTATTATTTTTTATGATTATTTATTAAATTATAATTTATGATTTCGTGTTTCAAGTTTTATCATATCCAGAATGTTTACTAGACTCTTGTTCATACAGATTTCAGTGAGTTATTCCTAAAAATTACAGCCTACAATAAAAAACTACATATTTCCATGCAAAAAAATGTACCGCTTTCAGCACAAAAAATCGGAAAGAATCATACCGCCGAGGAGGTTAAGACGAGGAAACATTGTGGCAGCCAATGTATCCATTTAGTTTCTCATTAAATTTATAACAATACCCTGTCAACATCACCACCTCTCTCATGAGAGTTCCGAAAACTGGATGTGAGAAAGCGCAAATACATGGTATACACCCACATGTCGACTAATAGCAGTCTCCATTTTCTTTTTAGATATTAAGGAGATAGGATCTTGAGTCTTTTAAAAAAATTGTCTTTTTGTCTTGTCAACGTAAAAAGATCCACAATCACACCGCATTAAATATATAATGCCAGTAGTTTTACAATTGGTAAAGAATTTTGGACTAAACCTCTGCCCAGTAATATCTTTTGCAATAATCACAAATTTGCAATAGTTACATTTACCACAGGTAGCAGAATCTGTGGTAACTTTCTGGGTGTGATGTGGAGTAGTATAGTGACTGCAAACCAATTTGTCTTTCAAGGACCAAGACCTCTTATATGTGATTTCACATAAATATATATATATATATATATATATATATATGTGATTTCAGGATAACTGTTGATGTATTTAGCGACCACAAGTAATAAATACCAATATTTTTCTATTATTTGGTGGACTTGCCTATGTTGACGTGAATAAGTGGTTTTAATCTAACATTCTGTGTGTGGGGTCTGGTTTTCTTAGTGTGAATTAGAACATTTCTATCTTGATCTTTGACTCTATTGTAAGCTTTTTTGAGACAAGATCTACTATAGCCTCGTAGCATAAGGCATTGCTGCAATGTCTTTGCTTCTTTTTCAAAGTCCTCATGCCGCGTGTCATTTCTTTTGTTGAAAAGATTTTGACTGTAAGGAATACTTGATACTAATGATGAAGAACTAATGGAGTGCAAAATAGTGTTGCCTGAGGAGGGTTTTCCATATAATGTAAATTCTAAACTAACATCTGCATTGAAAAAAATTTGAATATCCAAAAAGCTAATGGACTGCTGGTGGCAATTTATTGTGAAGTTTAGATTGTATTCTAAAATGATCATAAAATAATGCAATTCTTCCAGTGTACTGGTCCAAATCAGTAGGATATCATCAATTAATCTGCAACAAATAAGTATCTTGTTAAGTGTCTCATAGAGATCATTATGGAAAAACAAATCATGCTTACTCTCCCCAGGTACAAATTGGTGTAGATTGAGGCACGCCTTGTCACCATCACTATGCCTTGCATCTAAAGGTAGTGGGAGTGCTTAAACATTAATATATTGGTGGTCAGCAGAAAAAACAAAAGATAAATAAATAGATTATAAGGACCCACTGTAATACCCCTTTCTGATATGAAGCTCTTGACAACCTGAACATCCAATATATCGAGGATCAAATTGTAGAGAACCTCCACATTGAATGCCACCAGCCATGCCCCTTCAGAAATTCAAATCCCATCAAGGGCCCTAAGCATCCATTGTATCATGGATGTAGGATGAGAGTGCCCTAACATGCGGGGGCAAATAAAGATCTACTAATTGGCTTGCTTTTTCTGTAAGGCAGACTCTGCCAGACACAAAGGGTCATATTTTTGTGAATTTTTGGAAAACTATACAATTAGGAGTTAATGGGTGTTTGACATTAAGGAATTCCCAGGTTGATTTGTCAATTATTCCTTCATAGTATGCACAACCAATCAACTCTCTATAGTTGTTTGTGACCTGAGCACTGTAAGAATCTGGTACTCCTTTACACCAGCCACGGTTATCTAGGATATTAAACACCATCTATTAATATTAGATGTTATCCATTACAACTATACAGTATTTCCATATTTATGTATTTATGTGTTGAAGGGATGAGATAACTAATTGCTGCACAGAGGTTAACTTGGAAGTGGACCAACCTCTCCATCTAACTTGTTCAATTTCTTTGGTAACCTGCTGAATGAAGGCCCAGATATTTGGATTTCCTTTCAATACTGGAAATGCACGTGACTTGAGTTTGTATATCTGAGGGGGTGGAAAACAATGTGTCCCAGAAGACTGATTCGAAGATGTCATATTGTTTTCGTCATCAACAGCGTTCTCAAGATTTGAGTCCTCAGGCGAATTGCTATCTTCCCATAATTCCATTAATGCATTTATAGACTTCATATCATCTATGAGAAAACCTTTCCACATGTGATTGTCTAAATATCATGACTGGGAAGAGGCATAATCCTTATCATATAATACTTTGTAGATCAGTCTTTGGGCAAATAGGTGAACATCTTTGATTAAATCAAAGTGGTCCACCTTTTGAGCAGGTCAAAATGTTAAACCTATACTTACGACCTGGACTTGATCTGTAATAAGTGGATAGGAGGAAAGATTAATTACTTCAAAATTTGTTTGCAAGTGCCCAATTTGGGAGTCTGAATCTCTATGTTGAAGATCTTTTTTGGGTCTAGTGTAGCTTGAGTTGAAATAGGTGCAGTACAGAGTTAATTTGTAGACGTTTTAGGACAAGGTTGACTTACCTTGTAAGCCCCAGTGGCTATAGATACTTGGGAATATACAGAAGAAATACCAAAAATCACCAATGTGACTAGAAGAAGAATCCATTTGAGAATGTGATATAGAACTTTTGTTATGAGAAAATCATGAATTGTGCCGTACCCAATTGAAATTAGGTGTGCTCTTAGGTGCAGAAAGATGAGGCCCCTCCTTCTCATTCTTCCATTTCAGAGGTGCTTGGATTCCAGATATTTTTTCAAAAAGGGTGAGTTTGTAGAGAAGACATACAAGAATAGGAAGATGCATCCGAATCATTGGGATCATTTATTGAAGTAATCTGTCAAGGTAATAATTTTCTACATTTTCTCCCTCCCTCATGAGTCCATTTGTATGCCTAATTGGCATCATAAGCCAAACTGTCCCTAAAAATTGTATTTTCCTTGGTTTTTAAGATGTCAGCAACAAATGACTCCAAATGGCTTTTAAGGAGTGTTTCTCATTGACCAAAGGCTGGATCAAACATTAGTTGGTTATTTTCCCTGTACAGTCTATCAATTTCTTTATCGACTATTTGTAATTCCTTGGTATATTGTAGCTTCAATAACTCATTTGAAGAGAGCAAGCCTGTAAATTGTTTTCCCAATCTGTTTTGAAATCTGCTTCTACTTTCTTAGAATTAGTGAATATTTGTATAAGTAAACCCGAAGGAGAAATCTTAATGTCAATATGCTTTTGGAAACACAGTTTGTTCCAAAACAAATGGGACTTCTTTTCCAAAAGCCTTTGGAATCTGAGAAAAAAAATGTTCCATATTCTTCCCCCCAATAGAGGAACTTTGAGATTGATTAGTTTAATATGGTCCATAAACCCCTCAAATGCTGTTCCACAATAATTAGTCATATTTGAAAACTAGTTAGTGGCCCCAAACAATAGAGAACAAAATGAAGTAAATTTAATAGTTGAGCTCCAGACCTCAATGATAAATACAGGGTGGATCATACTCTAAAGTGGATAGCTAAAAGAATAAGGCTCATGAGGACTGGAGATCAAGGGCATCACATCTCAACCAATATAGCAATTTGTAAATATGAGTAATTAGGGATTTTTAGTGTGCCAGACTCAAAAAGACATAAAATGTCCATAAAACACAATTTTTTACTTAAGTAGTATCAGCAATTATGCAGATAAGGGTAAAAAACAAATACAGGTATCCATGTAATTCAGGTTTACACTATTCTCCATTCTCAACATGTTTGGCAATTATTGGCTTCTTCAGGTAATTACAGGAAAATTACAAAAGGATACCACTAAATATAAAAAAATACAAAAATATAAAATTAGCAATTCAAACATATGTAAATATAATGCACTGATTGAACATCAAGCATTGTTAATGTTTGAAATTGAATAAACACATAAACATATATGCAGGATTGGAAAAAACAACAGAATAAATCCCTTGGAAGGTAACTCAGCAGAGAAAATAACCCATAAGATTGATTCCTTTTAATCTAGAACAGTTTTCTTCATGTATGAATGGACAGAACCACAGATAACAAAAGTGTATTAGTAACCACAGGAGATGCACAAAATACCAAACTGACACCTTAAAATGAATCTAGAAAAAAATGCAAATCCAAATAAGTAAAAAATTATATATATAAAATATATATTTGTAGGGATATTGGATATATAATACTATAGATTTGTTTTCACATACCAAATATGAACATAAAGGGGGATGAATTCCTCGAGGATTATAAATGCCAGAAAGGCTAATCCAATCACAGCATGGGAGATGTGCACCCCACAAGAATCTAAAAAAATGGTAAAAAGAAACAGAAAACAGCATCAGTCAATAAACCATAAAAGGTATGTGTTTAGGCATGCAACAGGTCTCAAATATCCATCCAAAATCACCAAATTGGTTCAAGAATTCTTAAGTCGTACAAAGAGAGTCAATCAAGTGGAGTCTGTAGCGGTGATTCAATGCTGCAAGGACTACCAATTTATATCCCTCCCGCCCAGCCAGATCATTGGCAGGACACGTGTGCATATGATGTCACCACACATGCATGCCGGTTTGGGTGGAAATTACATCACTGTGCATGCACAGAGATGCAAGTTCTGCTATTTTGGAAAATCCTAGCTCCAATGCTGGAGTAGATTCACCAAAGGTCAGAGCAAGGGAAATTTTCATTGGTTATCACCGATAACCTTGGGAATTCTGCACTAAAGATGGAAAAGTGACCACACACCTTGACTCAGATGATGATAACAGGACCTGGACCAGACATAACAAGACAGAAACAATCAAGGGGCACCAACCACTGGGGACCAATGGTAAGGAGTCTTAAACCCCACAGCCCAAAGTCCCCACATTTTTGACACCCCTGGGTGGCCGTGTGGTTACCCACCCAAACCGTAGAAGACCATCCACCCATGCCAGGTGAAACTCACCCCTTCAAAAAAATCATTATGCTAAGACAAGGCCATTAAATTGTATAATATGTAAATGCATCAAAATAGATAGTACACTAGAAATTATAAATTTTGAAATACAAAGTTAACTTAAACCTTGTATCTCAACCAGGGAGGTTGGCCATTTCAGAGGATTTTGACATATGCGATGAAGAGGACCACATACATTTATATAATCAAGACAAAGAAATCCAAAGAAGAAAAGGAGGGGCAAAAGACATCATAGTTCATCAAAGAAAGGCACATTACCACAAATACAACTTTGAAACTATATGATTACAGAAATTATTTATACAGTATATTCAGTATAGTGTAATATATGGTATAATATAATATATATAGATTTCTAGAGAGGGACAAGCTCACATTTACCTGTAAAACTTCTCAGGGAAGAAAAGGAAATGTAAATTATACTGCATCTGGAATGGTTATCAAGATCTTTCAGTTTCTGTTGGCAAGCATGCAATGCACTTTATTGTCTCTAGCTTTTATATCCACTTAAGGACCAGGCCTTTTTCTGACAATCTTTGTTTACAAGTAAAAATCACTAATTTTTGCTAGAAAATTACTTAGAACCCCTAAACATTATATATTTTTAGCAGAGGCCCTAGAGAATAAAATGGCAGTCACTGCAATTTTTTGTCACATGGTTTTTCAAATGCTATTTTTTTTTTAAATGCACCTTAATAAATAAAAAAACCCAAAACACAATATATGCCCCAATTTTTTGTAAAATATGAAATATGGTGTTACATTGAGTAAATAGATACCTAACATGTTATGCTTTAAAATTTTGCACGCTTGTGGAATGGTGCCAAACTACAGTACTTTAAAATTTCCATATGCAACTCTTTAAAAATTTTTACAGCTCACCAATTAGAGTTACAGAGGAGGTCTAGTGCTAGAAGTATTGCACTTGCTCTGACATTAATGGAAATACCTCATATGTATGGTGCGAGCACCATTTACATATGTGGGCATGACCTTTATATGAGTTCATCACTGCACAGAGCACAGTCGGTTGGGCGTGCTTTAAAAATTTTATTCTATTATTTATTTTATTTTTCTTTATTTTTACACTGTCCCTTTAAATTTTTTTGTGTCACTTTTATTGCTATTGCAAAGAATGTAAACATCCCTTGCAATAACAATACAGTATGACAGGTCCTCTTTATGGAGAGATCTGGAGTCTAAAAGACCCAAATCTCTCCACTACCTTTAAAAGCAAAAGATCAAAACAATTTTTTATCCTTTGATCTTTTGCTTTAAAAAATAGCATTGTTGATCCAGAACTGGAAGTGACGTCATGATGTCACTCTGGTCCTCATAGGCTATAGAGGTGAGAGGAAGCCATCTTTCCTTCACTCACCTCTATGCCCTGCATCTGCCAATTCTGGATCTGTTCCCAGACTCACCAGGTTCACTGATCAGCCAGGTAAGCTTGGGAACCACTGTAAAGCAGCGGGAGGGGGGAGCAACCCTCTCCACTGCTTCTAAAAGTGATTCAGTAGTGAATTCATGCTCGTATAATTTTTTCTAAAAGTCTGGTGCCTGAGGGAAAAAATAATACTAGGGTTATGGCGTCTGACTGCAGCCATAACCCCGTTATTAAACGTCAAAGTAATGACGTATTTTCCCAGGTAGATTGCAAGTGGTTTCTTTTACACAAATTCTGTAAATCTTGCTCCAACAATGAGAAATCAGTATAGACATTCTCAATCTGTGACACTAGCAGTTTTACTATTACATATAGTCTTCATAATCTGTGCTTGATTGGATGTGCAGGAGTGATATATGTACTCAATATTGAAAGGAGACAGTACCTGGTCAGAGACATTTGGGATATCTGTGGCTGACAGAGAAGACTGATCAAAATTAGCCTCCAGAGAACTGGTACTGCTGTAGAAAAGAGGACAGGGAGTCACCACATGGATGCCAGCTCCAATATGCATCATACTCTGCCTGGAATATGAGGGCATAAACTATCTGCAAATAAGTTCTTCTCTAATGAACACATATTACACGAATTTTGGCTCCATCTTTACAAACTTTCCTCTTTGCCATAATTAAAACCTGTCTGAAAATTTTACATTTCAGAAGTTACATTTCACATATTACATACCCTGTGCACCTTCTACTGATTAACAGATGCTCAATTTATAATTGAAATCAGTGGTGCCTTGGGAAAATTCCTTTATGGTAGTAATGTTCTTTGCTGAGCTTGTCTGAGTTTGACAAAAGTGCTTTCTACATTTAGATTTTTTATATTTAATTTACTCGTTTGCACAATATGAAAATAGTACTGATATACTTTGTATAAGCAAAATATTTTAGAAGTGTCATACATCTCTGCATGCTAATGCTGGAAACAGTCTATATCCATAAAATATCTTGATTACAGTGGTGAATCTTTAATGACATCGCTGGGATTTTTTACCTGTTTAATTGAAATACAAACCTATGCTTTAATTACTTCTGTTAACAATTTTTGTGTGTATTTGCTGCTGTCCAACTAACCAGCAGCAAAAAATGAATTCATTAAGATATAACTGTACACTACAGCACTGCAGAAACAGCTTCTCTAGGGAACTAAGTTTCACCCCTAGAGCATTTAAATTTGATTTGATTGATAGCACAATGTGAAATGCTCTAAAATGACCTACTTAAACAAGCATACATAATGACGGTAAAATATGTGATTGTAATGAGCGTCGACCCAGCTTTTCAGTTTTGAAACAAAAAATTAAAAAAGTTGATGATAAAGCACGTGCCAAAGAAGCACTGCTAAAGAAGTAAAACATGATAATTTTTTAAAGGAATTTGTTACTGTGTTCAACGTTAAAATATAATTTTTCCAAAATATGTCAAGTAGCTATAAAATTGTGATTTAACCTTTTTCAGTTAGGAATTGAACTTTAAGATTTCAATGACCGTAGTGAAATCATTTATTGGCTAATGGACTACATGCAAACTTCAACTAAAAAAAAAACACCTCTCCAGTATATTAAACAAAATAGCAAGTTAGATACCTAATAAATAAAAGACAGCCCTGGGAGTTTATCACATAAATCCAAAATATTATTTTGTTCTTTTTTTACTAGTCCATATTACAGGTAGGAATAAGCTTTGGGTTCTGTAGACTATGAGTTCAAGTCGAATCCAACTTGTTCACAGTTCAGGAAAAGGGCCTAATTACCACATCCCTTGCCCTGTTCATGTGGAGGTTTTCAGGAGGATTTACCTAATTCTGGAAGCCCATTTGGAATAACAAAGTCCAGACATCCAGCAAATGTATATATTTATTGATACTTTGTAAAATCCTGAAAAAATAAAAGAACCTTTATTGTATGACGCAAGCATATTTAATAAATGCCAGACCTATATAATAAGGTATAACATTATCCCTAGCAGCCTGTCTACCACAACATATTTAACACATCACCTTTTCATTTCCAATAACTGCTATCGTGAGTAAAAAAAAATCCTTTGGGATATAGGCATAGAATTTATTGCCATATAAATGTAGTTTCACGCAATACAAGATAGGAGTGGAAGCTCTGTTTGACATGTTTCACTTAGTCTCTCCAGAAACATGTATGATCTATTATAACATACAAGTGCAAAATATTAACTTATCATGTTCATACATACTGTGCATAATCTTAGACTTATTTATATTTAATTTTTTTACTCATTTTGTTTATATAATATACACACATATTGTACAGTAAGGGGTGGGATCAAGTACCCCTTTCATGGGAGCCACAGGGGGAGAAACACACCAATGGTTCAGATCTACTGTATATCAGAACAACATTATAATAACTTGGAGCTCTATTGAAATACAACATCCACATTTTTTAAACATGAGGATGGAAAGCATTACCTGGTAAGGACAACTTAACTTGCTTGAGATTCACAAATGATACCATATGAGTTCCTGCCAGATGGTCTTTGTATCCCCTTTATCCCTAAATGGAGCATTTGCTGAATTACTTATATATAAATTATTATATTAAGAAGCAAGAAAGCATTAGGATCACTCCAAAAAGTAATAATATCTGTATACTATCAATTTCCATGACCATTTTTCATAAACAGCATGGAAGTTGAGGACTTAGTCTCATTCTATAATAGAATGGCCTAAGACTGACATTACTAGCAGATCAGATACTGTGTTACCTGTCAACGATATCTCTATAAGCTTTCAGCTGCTCATGCCCCACTGTAATTCATGCTGGCCTATTCCACACATTCAGGTTTCCAATGTACGTAAATAGACAGAAAAAAGGGGGAAGAGAGAGAAGCAAATTAAACCCCTCAAAATCCAAAAGATGTAGTCTATACCTTTCCTCTCTCAATTCCATAAATATACATGGCTCACCGCTATGACTGTCTCTTAGTGGCTGTTCAAGAGTATCCGACTCTACCCCCTCTATCATTGCAGTCCCTCCCTCCTCATTGATGTGTGACATCAGCAGTTGCCTGTCCATGGTGCAGTGCATGTAGAGACAGTCATAAAAGTGAGTGATGTGGTGTCCATGATAGCCTATCAATCCATTCTGTGTGTTTTTTAACAGCTCCATCTACATTGCTGGATGATGAGATTGACTTGGATCTACATCGGTGACATTGGTTATGTATTTATTTAATAATTGAGTGTTCTATGGTGTAGGTGTTTTTATCTACTATTTTGTTTATTAATAAGTAACAAGGGGTACTACATACCCTTTGCCCTCTCACATAGGGGGAGGGGGGGGGGTCACCTATCTAGGGATACCATTATTCTAAAAGAGGCTTCCAGATTATGATACATTCCTCTTGCAGACTCCTACATTCACTGGGCCAGAAATGTAGAGATGAGGCCATCCCAAAGTACCCTCAAAGTCATGTGGTCTGGTGTGTGTCAGGAGAGCAGGGGCACACTCATTTCCTCTTCCTTCCCTGTTCTGCTAGGCTGCATGCCTGTGCAAGGGTCTGGTATGGATTTTTAGCAGGAATCCACACCTTTTTTTTCATAGGATACCTCTCAAAATCATATCAGAAACTTATCCAGAGAATTAAACTGGTATAAATTTTGAGGGAGATCCTGCATCCTATGTTTTACAAAGAGAACAAAACTGGTCAGGGTCTGTTATTTAGCTGTGGAAAGTGTTTATCTCTTTCTGAATGTGATTTGAGGGAGTACATTGATCAGGTGCATATGCAGGTTTAGGACATCCCTCAAGTGTTGCATTGGTACATGTACCCACATAGCAGTGCCCAGTTACTTTGCCATTTTCAAAAAAAGACTACAAATTGTCCTTGAAAAGGGCCATAAAAGATTACAAGATTAGAAGGAATACAATATTTCACTCCCATAGACTTTAAAATGGTTTAGGTGCTATACTCTGGGTTTGCAGATTTCCTTGCTCAGTTCACTTATTCCTAATCACAATTGCACAGACATAGTGAAATGCTCCATATTTTGGGATCTAAGCTGTGGCTAAAAGTTGTCAGGGAATGGGAATGGGGCAGCAGTGCAAAGTCTTTTTTTGTTTACAAATGTTTTTATTAGGAGATAGACAACAAACATAGCACCACTTCATGAAGTATAGCATACAACAAGAAAAAGGCACATAAGTAAAAAAAAGTCTTAAAAAACAGAATCATAGAAAAAAAAGTTTGAGTACATGAATGAGGTAGGCAGTAGGATATACTGAACAACTTCACAACCAACAAAAATACAATGTCAATAAATGCTGATATGTTTTCCAACCATTCCATTTTCTGTTGAATAACTGCATCTTATCTAGCAATGTATATTGAATATGTTCCATGACCATAACCATATCAACTCTATGCAAAATAGAGGATAAAGGGACTGCTGGTGACTTCCAATGAAGAGCAATAGCCCATAAGGTAGAGGCACAGACAGTATGAATTAGCCTCAGTATATTGATTGGGATCCCCAGAATGGGAGAACCCAATAAACACTTTTGCAATGACAAATTTACCAGCAAATCCGCCAAGGCTTAGGCCACCTCACAAACTTTGCGTCAGATTGAAGAAAGATCATGGCAAGCTCAAAACATATGAACCGGAGTGCCAGCAAGGCCACAACCCCTAAAACAGAGGTGCGGTTACCTGGAAACAAGCTTTGTAGTCTAGAGAGGGTATAATACCATTGAGTTAAAACCTTAAGGGCCATCTCACAAACTGAAAGAGACCTACATCCTCTACGTATATTATCCACCATGTATTCCCAGTCCTCTTCTGAGAATGTAATACCGCAATCAGCCCCCCATCTCTGTCTATATAATAGGGCTGTGGCAAAGATGGCAATTGAAAAGTAGCGATATAAATCTGAAATAATACCCCTACGCCTGGGAGAGGCACGACTGATACTTTCAAAATAAGTGATAGTGGATGAGGGTGCCAGTCCAAAATGGGAACTAAAAAAATGTCTTATTTGCCAATATCTACAGTATAATATTCTCGAAGCAGAATATTGAAAAGCGTCCGTAACATATCAAACAATATATAAGACCCGCCTCTCTAAAAATCTATTAATCTAATAAGTGCATGATCATACCACCAGTGAAATGCCTGAGAAGATGAAAATGCTATGACAAAATTCGGATCATCGAAAAACGAAGAACCTGGTTAAACAGGAGAGAAAAGACCCAATTTAGATTTGTAACAGGATCAGAGTATCAAGGAAAGAATGACAATCGTATTGTAGACTGACAAGGAGCAAGTGGGAATATTTGTCCATAATAAACTCGGTAAATAAAATGGGCATATAGATTGAGATTCAAAACTGACCCAGGGAATCCGGGAGTTAATAGTCGCCCAGTGCACCATTTGAGAAAATTGGGCAGATAAGTAATGAAGCTAAAAATTGGGAAGGCCTAAGCCTCCTACACATTATGATTTATAGAGGAAAGATGAGGTAAAACGTGGGCGTCTATTGTGCCAGATGAAATTATTATTTGTTGAAATGTCAAGAAATGTTTTGGAGACCAATATTGGAAGCGCTTGAAATAAGTTTCGGCAAAATATTCATTTTCACAGCTGTGATTCTACCCAAAAATGAGATAGGATACCTATGCCAAATCTTAAGTAATGTATACAGATGTGCCACACATGGTGGATAATTGGTTGCAAATAGCCCGGAGTCTTGGAGCGTGTGATAAATTCCCAGATATAGGATCCGATCCTTGGCCCATCTAAAGGGGAAAGAACCATGGAGTGTCTCCCCCAGGGTCTCAGCGACATTAATAGGCATAACCACAGATTTAGTAAAATTTACAGTGAGACCTGATATGGATGCAAAATCATTCAACAGTGTGCACAAATTAGGCAATGATACTAATGGGTTGGTAAGAAATAGCATGACGTCATCGGCATACATACATAACTTGAATTGTGAGACCAAAAGTGAGTACCCTGAGATATCTGGGTGCAACCTTACAGCAATAGCCAAGGGTTCCAAAATAAGCACAAACAGCAACAGCGAAAGTGGGCAACCTCTGCACAAGGTAAAAAAAATCAGAATTGAAACCAGGAAGTCTAATCCTTGTTCGAGGTGAGTCATATAGGGCCTGTACACCTGATCAAAATTCATTGTTAAAGCCAAATTTCTGCACCAGTGAAAACAAATAGGGCCAGAGGACACTATCAAAAATCTTATTAATGTCTAGACTCAGTAACAATACCTCCTTAGAATGAAGGTTAGCGTCTTGTATTATTTAAGGTGAGACGTATATTACCCGCAATAAGCCTATCAGGAATAAATCCCGGTCAGGTGAGACTAGGGAGGAGATAATAGGGGCCAATCTATCTGCCAAAATCCTACTAAATAACTTTAAATCATTATTCATAACCGAAATGGGTCTATAATTTTGAGATAAAAGGTGATCTTTTAAAGGTTTAGGCAATAGGGACATGTCAGCCAAAAGCATCTCATCGGGAAACCTGCCCCCTTGTAAAACTTCATTGAACATAGACACCAAAGAGGGGGCTAATAGAGGGGCAAAATGCTGGTAATAACTGGTCAAGTATCCATCAGGGCCCGGTACTGTGGAGCATTTCAGTGTGCTAATCACACATGTAATTTCCTCCTGTGTGCAAGGAGCATTAAGGGAAGATATCTGTGAGGGTTTAAGTGTAGGGAGAGGCAAGGAATCAAGCCAAGAAACTTCCAGGAGAGGGGAATTCACCTGTGGCGGAGCCAAAAGAGAGGAGTAAAATTCCTTGAAAATTGCTAAAACTGTGTGGAGCAATGAGAAAACATTACCCTGTTTATTACATAATTTGTATATATGTGGGGGCGTATTGAGTGGTTAAGTTTCCGTGTGAACATAGTCGACGGGGAGTTGCTATGTAGTAAAAAAGAGGCCTTAGACCAACGTAAAGCTCTTTCAGTTTTTTGGGATAGTAGAGTTTTCAATTCCAGACGCTTTTGTGATATCAGGCCCCTATTCAGGATGGACGAGTTACCTATATGAGTTCTATAATGTGTTTCCAATTCACTAGTGAGCAGCTGAATACGTTTCTAGTGGACCTTATTCCTAGCAGCCACCATCTCAAAGAACCACCTTGTGGACCACCCACAACATAGCTGGAGAGGTATCCAGAGTATTATTCAGTTGAAAATATTGTTGGATGGAAGTAGCTATTTCTTGTTGGGAAGTAGAATCTGTAAGCATAAAGTCATTCAATCGCCAAGCTTATGGAGTGGAGTCTAAGCCTATAAAGGCAATGGACAACCCCACAATACTATGATCAGACCATGCACACATGCGTATTCCCGCTGCCGCAGAGTTGGCCAAAAGGATTGGGGAACAATACATGTACTCCAGCTTCGCATAAGAGTCATGCGGATGGGAATAAAATGTATAATCCAGAGCTCCCACATTATGTGCCCTCCAGGAATCAACAAGCTGAAATGATTCTAATCTTTTAGTAAGAGATTTAGGGAAGAAGGAGAAGAGGAATTTCTATCCAGTAAAGGGTTGGCTACCAAATTAAAATCACCACCCACCAAGAGATGTGGGGATAGGAAGTTATCAAGAACATCAAAAAATTTTGAGAAAAAAGTTGCTTGAGCAGAATTTGGGGCATAAACATTGGCAACCATAAGTTCATGACCCAAAAGGGTGACCTTAATAATAATAAATATGCTCACAGGGTCACGATATACCTATTATACCTCCAAGGGAAACGAGTTATGAAGGAAAATCGCCACCCCCCTGCTCTTATTGTATGGTGTAAAATCCTTCATTATATGATCTGTGGAAAAAGGTAGAATGATTGGCCACTGCAAAATGGGTCTCTTGTAGTAGAATAATCTTTGCCCCTAGTTGCCTGTATTGGAGGAAGGCTGTTTTACACTTATTTGGTGAATTGAAACCCTGGACATTAAGTGAGATACAGTGAATCATCATGTTAATATAAAAAAAAAATGAAAGCATAGAACAACATTGTGGTATCAATAAGATCTGTATCAATAAAATTTGGTCTACAAGATAGAGTATCCAGAACAGTAACGAGAAAGGTGAAGTCTGAAATTATCATTCCATGGAATAATATCCACGCCATCAATGTGTGGCAAGGAGATCCACAAAATTGTGCATAACTATCATCATGTACCAACATAAAAAAAACAGAACATAAAACAGTAGAAACAGGACCCTAAGAGTCCCCACAGTTAAAGAGGACGTGGGAGCGTCCGCTAGGCCCAACTTCACCAGGATCTCTTGCCCCTCCAGAGGAGTAGTAGGCATATATGTGCTTCCATTGTGCGGGATAATCAGTTTAAAAGGAAAACTCCATTTGTAACGTTTGAGCAGATGATAAAGCAGCGGTGATCTCCTGCAATTTCCATCATTTCTCCAACGTAGCCTGGGAGACATCTGGGAAAATTTGCAGAGTTAATCCCTCCAGCGATATCACCGGGGTGTTGTGAGCAGCTCTAAGAATGTCCTCTTTAGTAAGGAAATCTTTCATGCGCAGAACAATATCCCGAGGGGTTTATCAACAGGGAGCTTTGGATGCAGCGCCCTATGTATGCAGTCACATGTAAAGACCTTAGCATCCTGATCCGGAAGAAGAGACTTGAACAGCTTAGTTGTGGCGTGTGAAAGATCCGTTACCACCTCAGGGACCCCACGGATACGCAGATTATTCCTACAATTACGGTTATCAAGGTTCTCTAACTGCGCCTGTACCTGTGTAAAAGCAGCCTGTAAGAGGTTGTGATCCCTGGAGGTAGGCAAGACTGAGCTCATCATGCTTTGTTTCCAAGCAAATCATTCTGGATCCAAGTGCGACTATTTCCTGAGAAAGAACATGGGTGCTTTTGTGTAGTCCTGATTGGAATTTAGCGGCCAATTTAGTGTACATAGTCTCCAGACAAGATTCTAAGTCCGGTCAGGTGGTGATAGGTGAGCACAGAACAACATACATGTGAAGGAATCAAGGGCAGCATGGAGGAGTACCTCTTTGCAGAGTCCTTATTAGGAATTCAAGCATCCACCTAAGAGGAGGAAGAATTTTGCTCTGCACCCTTGAGGAAAAGAAAGGCCAATCTACAGTGACCAGACCTGTTTCTTCTTGACCGAGGATCCATGAGCTTTTGATATATACTGCTTATATATATCCGACTTCTGGTGAGTGCGCATTTTTGTTACTTCCTCACGGATCACCATTGTGGATTTCCATTTGTCACCTGGCACGTTTATATGAACTGGACTTACAGTGGACAATTTTCAGATTTATTACTTAGTGCTGCACTTTTATTTATATTATTCTGTATAAGTATTTATTGGTTACTTAGAGTGCTTAGCTGCTTTCTAGGATCAGCACTCACTTTTTTCATTTTCTATAAAGATTCTAAGTCCTCCCTTGTAAGCTGCTGCGAATACTTGCTGTCCTGTGCAGATGGATGGGCTGCTGTATCCTGTGTAAAACAGGATAGAGATGCTCCATCGGCGTCATCTTGTGA
Source organism: Staurois parvus (assembly GCF_062004578.1). Classification (NCBI taxonomy): domain Eukaryota; kingdom Metazoa; phylum Chordata; class Amphibia; order Anura; family Ranidae; genus Staurois; species Staurois parvus. The sequence goes on along the minus strand of NW_028318039.1, from coordinate 11,925,650 downwards.
CATGCTGCAGAGTTCCAGTGTCTTTAGCAGGTAGTTTGTAAGGGATTTCTGTGTGGTCCCCTTACTTTTCTTTTTAGTTGACGGCATGCAGGAGGGTCACCTGGAGGTGAACAGCTGATTATATTGCAAAACGAGGGATATAGTCACTCCAGAGAGCTAGCAGAGACCTAAGGAGGGACAGAGGTCCTGATACATGCGGCCGTCCGCCGTGGCGCCGTGCATGCGCCCCACAGCAGTGCAAAGTCTTAGCCTTTAACATTCATATTCAACTTTAATATCTGTAAAAGTTAAGATCTTACACCGCTTTGAAAATTGCAGCAAGCAAGTGGGGAAAGAGGCGGTCTAGTAATCAGTAAATTAGAAAAAAAAAACGAAAGTTGCATTAGCCATCACAATACTATATATGATTACATAATTGTCAGCGCATACAATTACTCTATAACCCTAACACATAATACTTATTACTGTGTGTTTTTTTTTTTTACAGAACTACAAATCTCAGCCATATTGTTAATTTTTAGCTGAGGAGACACTTTGAAAATTTTGCAGCCTCAGGAGACTTGAGTTTAGGCATACAAGGTTAATTTCAGTGCTGGCCAAGATGACACTACGCAAACTAAACAAATTCTCCTTAATGCATAGCTTGGAAAGTGGGATCTATATCTGACAACAACAAATCTGAAGATTCATCCTGTATGTCTGATGTCCTCTTTTCTTGACTGGAAGCATCCTAGATGTCAGTCTGTGTCAACAGCAACCTCTCAAATTCTTAAAGATATTGCATATTGAATTGCACTGGATTTTTTGTTACTGTATTTTTACATTCACACAGATTTTCTATGTTTAACTTGCCTCAACAACTTCCCTAATGGACCCCATACCACCCCAAAGTCCCATAGTACCACATAGTCTGTTATGGCTCTTGTTATGCCACTGGTCATAGATAAATAAAAGTCAGTCTCTTTACACCTACAGGAAAAAAATGTCAGGAAGTCAGTGTGTGTAGCTTTTAGTTATAGACAAATATTGCCAAAAATGTATTTGTGGTAAAAATGCGTTATATTTTTTATATGAATATATATTTATTTGTGGAAATTCAAACATTCAGTTATGTGTGTTTGAGGCAATATAAAAACAGCTGGTCACATCTTCACAAAGCATCTTAGAAAATTAACATATGAAAAGACTGCATTGACTTTAAGAAGTTTGAATAGATAGCTTTGTAACACATCTCACCCCTATGCTGTTACAGTGGTCAGTTGACACAATCAATTGTGTTTTATAAACAGGAGCGTTCTTACAAATTTATCAAAAATTACCAATAAAATTATTTGTGACTTGAAATTTGTGTCTAATTTTAATGCAATCAATTGAGACCATAGGAACAACTGTCAACAATTCTGGCTTGGCAGAAATTGATTCAGCATTCGCTGCATCAAAACTATGGAGGAAGGACAAAGTAGATGGGAAAGTAGATGGGAAATCATGCTGACCACCATGGAGAGAAGAAAATGGTGTCAGAAAATAGAAAGAAGGCTGACTGTGCAGTGAGTGTAAATAAAGTGAGTGAAAGAGCATAGATATGTGAGTTTGGAGAGAAATAAAACATCAAACCAGAAGAAGAGAAGAACAAGGGGGGGCAGGGTTTGAAAGAGAATGAAATTGGGGAAAGAAACACAAATGGCAATAGAAACAAATGGGAATTCAATCAAAACAGAAAGAGGGCAAAAATAAAAAATAAAAAATGCAATCACCAACTACCCGTACAGTATATTGCCTGTCACTAAAATCTATCACTGAATGATGCCTGGCAATACATTCATACATAAACAATGTGTTGCGCTAAAGTTGATACATTTTTCTTATTGTGCAACTGTTTTTAGATGCTTGTGAGTGCATTATATGCTATGTGGATCATTTATTTTTATGTTGCCTTCTGAACCCTGGATGGATGTTGGTGAGAGGAAGATATCTAGGAGAATACCTGTGTATGCTGCCGAATAACACTAGCAAGAGTGATGCGGTCCTGAGAATCAATCTTTGAGCCACTAATGACTTCTCTTTAATTAGGGGATCATTTGATGCTGGTAATATTTGTACTTTCAAGGTAGTGGCTTTGGCACGAATATCAGGAAGCTGTGGTGGTGGATCATTAATTACACACTTTGATGCGGGACTTTGTCTTGAATGATACTGTGAATGGGCTTTCTTATCATGTAGACAATTCATGAATGAACTTTGTTATTTATAAAAAAAAAATCAGGCATGCATATTTATTTGGATACTTTTATTTTACTTTTGAATATTGTTATTTTGCACATTTTTTATCAACTTTAGTGCAACACATTGTTCATATATGTATTATTACTATGATTAATATCTCATAGGGTGCTTGCAGCTGAATTGACACTCTTTTCTGTTTGATACACGAGCACAGTTTTTTCCTTTTAAATAACAGAGCTTCCTTTTAAATTTAAATTATATGCATTCATAGAAGGAGCTTCCAGTTAGGATTTTACTAGTGTGTGCAACATAATTTATATATATTATATAAAAATATATACATATTCACATGAAAAAAATAAAACAAAAATTAATAAACAATATAGCAATTTAATTAGATTGCATTTTGATCACAGTCCCCTTCATACAAAAAAAGATCAACTTTAGAATGTATGTTTACCTCAGAAAAAAAAAACCTAAATATTGTGCTGATGCATTACATATTGAAATAAAAGCATATTTGTCCACAGCAGAGCACCCTGCAGCTTGAAATCAAAACAACAACATTGTTGTGTATTAGAGAACAAAAAACAAGTCTGGAAAATATTTTTCAGACTCTGTGCACAAATGTAAGCATTTTTACTAGCTTTCAGTTTATTGTGGAGATACCTGGTGTGCCACCTTGACATGGGCATAGCAGCACCACAAATACTGAAGTGCTACACATCAATGACCGTGCATTACAAAATCCCAAATTTGGCAGCTAAGGAACAACTATAGAAACATTAGGTGTGGCATCTTGTAGAACTGAATTAGAACTGTAGATGGTAGTGCTGGAAAGCATGGAGTGGTGGCAGGAGATGGTAATATTGAATGCCTAGCAGTGGTGGCAGAAGTTTTCAATGGTGGCATTTGATAGTAATGTGGACAGGCCAACAGTTATGCATCATGGAGAAGGACCTGAAAGCCTCACTTACTTAACAAGTTACAGTGGGGCAAAAAAGTATTTAGTCAGCCACCAATTGTGCACGTTTTCCCACTTAAAAAGATGAGAGAGGCCTGTAATTGGCATCATAGGTAGACCTCAACTATGAGAGACAAAATGAGAAAAAAATCCAGACAATCACATTGGCTGATTTGGAAAGAATTTATTTGCAAATTATGGTGGAAAATAAGTATTTGGTCAATATCAAAAGTTCATCTCAATACTTTGTTATATATCCTTTGTTGGCAATGACAGAGGTCAAACGTTTCCTGTAAGTCTTTACAAGGTTGGCACACACTGTTGCTGGTATGTTGACCCATTCCTCCATGCAGATCTCCTCTAGAGCAGTGATGTTTTGGGGCTGTCGCTGGGCAACAAGGACTTTCAACTGCCTCCAAAGGTTTTCTATGGGGTTGAGATCTGGAGACTGGCTAGGCCACTCCAGGACCTTGAAATGCTTCTTACGAAGCCACTCCTTCATTGCCCGGGCGGTATGTTTGGTATCATTGTCATGTTGGAAGACCCAGCCACGTTTCATCTTCAATGCCCTTGCTGATGAAAGGAGGTTTGCACTCAAAATCTCACAATACATGGCCCCATTCATTCTGTCCTGTACATGGATCAGTTGTCCTGGTCCCTTTGCGGAGAAACAGCCCCAAAGCATGATGTTGCCACCCCCATGCTTCACAGTAGGTATGGTTTTCTTTGGATGCAACTCAGCATTCTCTCTCCTCCAAACACGACGAATTGTGTTTCTACCAAACTGTTCTATTTTGGTTTCATCTGACCATATGACATTCTATAAATCCTCTTCTGGATCATCCAAATGCTCTCTAGCAAACTTCAGATGGGCTCGGACATGTACTGGCTTAAGCAGGGGGATACGTCTGGCACTGCAGGATCTGAGTCCCTGGCGGCGTAGTGTGTTACTGATGGTAGCCTTTGTTACGTTGGTCCCAGCTCTCTGCAGGTCATTCACTAGGTCCCCCCGTGTGGTCCTGGGATTTTTGCTCACCATTCTTGTGATCATTTTGACCCCACGGGGTGAGATCTTGCGTGGAGCCCAGATCGAGGGAGATTATCAGTGGTCTTGTATGTCTTCCATTTTCTAATTATTGATCCCACAGTTGATTTGTTCACACCAAGCTACTTGCCTATTGCAGATTCAGTCTTCCCAGCTTGGTGCAGGTCTACAATTTTGTTTCTGGTGTCCTTCGACAGCTCTTTGGTCTTCACCATAGTGGAGTTTGGAGTGTGACTGTTTGAAGTTCTGGACAGGTGTCTTTTATACTGATAACAAGTTCAAACAGGTGCCATTGATACAGGTAATGAGTGCAGGACAGAGGAGCCTCTTAAAGAAGAAGGTACAGGTCTGTGAGAGCCAGAAATCTTGCTTGTTTGTAGATGACCAAATACTTATTTTCCACCAAAATTTGCAAATAAATTCTTTCCAAATCAGCCAATGTGATTGTCTGGATTTTTTTTCTCATTTTGTCTCTCATAGTTGAGGTCTACCTATGATGCCAATTACAGGCCTCTCTCATCTTTTTAAGTGGGAGAACTTGCACAATTGGTGGCTGACTAAATACTTTTTTGCCCCACTGTATATCACTCCCAATATAGCTAGCTAAGGTGGATTAGCTATATTGAGCCCGATATACCATATATATATATATATATATATATATATATATATATCTTTTTTTTTTTTTTTTGCTGTTTTTAGAAACACACACACATACATTTGTGTCTGGCATTTTTTGCTGGCTGATAGCTACAAAGAGTGGGAGACATGATTTCATTTTTCGTTAGCTGTAAACAGCGCGCACAAACGGAGCAATAAAAACGCTCAATTTCAAGAGAGCTAATTTTCCAAGACTGAGAGCTGCTCTCCAGGACTTAGACTAGGAGGGAATATTGGCATTGATGAACACAACACAGAAATGGGAGTTTTTCAAAAAGACTGTATGTGAACACACTGCAAAATATATTCCCATGGGCAACAAGTTTAAAAGGCTAAAAATCAAACCGATGTGGATTACGGCCAAAGTTAAAAAAGCTATAGATAATAAAAGAGCTTTTATTAAATATAAGTGAAGGAACGCTAGCTTTGTTTAAACATTATAAAAAATATAACAGAATATGCAAAAAGAAAACAAAGGCTGCAAAAATTGAAAATGAACGACAGATTGCAAAAAATAGCAGGACCAACCCCAAAAAATTCTTCAAATATATCAATAGTAAAAAGGTTCGGTCCAAGCATGTAGACTCTTTATAGAATAATCTAGAGTGGGTGACTGGGGACAAAGAGAAGGCAAATTTATTAAATACCTTCTTCATGGAGACATTGTGGTGAGCCAGGCTCAACAATTCATATTCTGTGGTCATGCAAGTCACTTAGATCCTTCTGGAATACTATGTTCCAATTAATCTCCAAAATAAACAAAATTCCATTAGTCCCGAACCCCTCATTAGCACTCCTACACATCGGAAAAGAGAAATTCCCTTCCTATTCCTGAGCAATTATTACCCACATACTCTTTGCCACCAAAATTAATATTACTAGATTATGGAACACAAACAATACCCCCTCAATCACTTCATTAATTACAGACCTTAACACTCAATGTCAAATGGAAAAACTATCCGCAATTAACACTTCCTCCTATCACAAATTTAATATCTAGTGGACCTGATGGCTAAATCACCCAAAATGCTATGTAAAACCCTGATGACATCTCATGAGATGAAATCACATCCCATACCAAGACTGGTATCTCCTCAATTACCCAGTTATATCCCTCCTCCCCCAATCTTATCCTCCCCCACCTCTCCACCAAAACCCCCTTAACTCCCCAAACTTTTCACCAAGGTTCAACAAATGCACACGAATACCTCTGATGATATTTCTAAACAAGACCAACACCTCATCTGTCCAAGGGGCAGAACCACAACAAAAATGATCAACCATATTTTGTCTATTGCAATATTGTATGATTGAACCATATCTCTTTTCCCTGTTTTTTTTCCCTGTTTATCTTTGAAAAACTCAATAAAAATATTGAAACATAAATACCTTCTTCAGCTCTGTGCATACAAAGGACCATGGGGGAGCCCTTGTTCATAATGGGCATGGTATTGACACAGCTCCAGATGATCCACATTGGCTCACAATTGATATGATCCAAAAATATTTATACAGTATAAAGATGAATACAGCACCTGGACTGGATGGCATACACCCACGGGTCCTTAACCTCCTTGGCGGTATTCCCGAGTGTAGCTCGGGGTAACATTTCAGTACCAAGAGCGGTAACCCCTAGCTACACTCAGGAATACCATGCGGCACTGCTCCGGCATTTGTTCTTCACTTACCTTACCCTGCGCTCCCCCGATGTGTCCCCTGCAGCGTCCCCGGCCATCTCCTTCGGCCGATGCCGGCATCCGGCTTCTGTGTCCTGTCCCTGTGACGTCGGGACGTACGGGCGGCGGTGGGAAATTTAAAAATTTTAAATAATGTCATTTTTTTTTTTTTACATTTTACATAGTAAAACATTGCTGTCTCAACCAATTTCACATACATTTTGTCCCTAATGCTTTGTCCTGCACCCTGCCTGCATTTTGTCTGTTCTTTCTGCCTGGAAACTGAGAAACGTCCATGGCGTCCAAAAAGTGTCCCTTTAGGTCAAAAGCGGTTTAGATCAGCTAGAGAACAGCGATAGTAAATCAGAACCACTTGCAGAATTGAGTGATAATGATTCGTGGGGAGATTCGTCATCAGACACTGAAAACGATTTTGCGACTTTGCTCAGCAATGTGCTAACTTGGCGCTATATTTCACATTTCAGTGTTTTTGGTTTGATTATATTATTGAATTAAATGTGTTATTATTATATTATTATTTTTTATGATTATTTATTACATTATAATTTATGATTATGTGTTTCAAAGTTTATCATACCCGGGATGTTTACTAGACTCTTGTTCGGACAGATTTCAGGGAGTTATTCCTAAGAATTACAGGCCTACAATAAAAAACTACATATTTCCAAAAAAATGGTACCGCTTTCAGCACCAAAAATCGGAAAGAATCATACCGCCAAGGAGGTTAAAGAATTGAGCTATGTCATTTCAAAGCCATTGTTTCTCATTTTTAGGAAATCTTTAATGACTGGCATAGTACCACTGAATTGGCGTAAGGCCACTGTGGAGCCAATATTTAAAAAGGTGTCAAAATCTTTACTAAGTAATTATAGACCTGTTAGTTTAACTTTTATAGTTGGGAAGATACTGGAGAGCTTAATAAAAGACCACATAGAGTTCTTGCTGGAAAAAAAATATTTTAAGCAACAGACAGTATGGATTCCAACAAGTTGTCCAACAAATCTGATTTCTTTTTATGAGGAGGTGGACAGAGGGGTGGAAGTGGATGTTGTATACTTGGATTTTGCAAAAGCGTTTGACACAGTTCCCCACACATGGCTAATGTGTAAGGTAAGGTCTATGGGCTTGGAAAAATCTGTATGTAAATGGAGAGAAAACTGGCTAAAAGATTGTATTCAAAGACTAGTGGTTAATGATTCATACTCTGAATGGTCTAGGGTTGTCAGTGGTGTACCCCAAGGTTCAATCTTGGGACCCTTACTTTTTAAGATATTTATAAATGATATAGGGTCTGGGATTAAAAGCCCCATTTCAGTCTTTGCAGATGACACCAAGCTGTACAGTGGAATAATGTCCTTACAGGATGTTTTCAATTTATAAGCCGACCTCGATGCACTGTTTAATTGAGCAACTATGTGGCAAATGAGGTTTAATGTTGATAAATGTAAGGTTATGCACTAGGGGGCTTAGATACACAGAATATAACTGGATACTAACATATACAGGTAAAGTTGATCCATGGAATATCCGATTGCCTCTCGGGGGATCAGGAAGGAATTTTTTTTTCCCAGCAAGAACAAATTGGATCATGCATTGCTGGGTTTTTTTGCCTGCCTCTGGATCAACTGTGGGTATAGGACTAGAACTTTTTATTTATTTATTTTTAATGGTTGAACTGGGTGGACCTTTGTCTTTTTTCAGCTAGACTAACTATGTAAATGTAACATTATTGTGTTGTTTTTAAGTTTTTTTAACTTGATTTGATGCATATATTGGATTCACTGAACCTTGTTGTCCCACATCACTTCCTCTATATATAGAGGCACTTGTTTCCTTTGAGCTATTGTTAGACAAAGGAGCCCATGCCCTGACACATGTTACCACCTACCGCTGTATGACATCACTTCCTCTTCAGTGCAGTGCATGCTGTTTCCGGAAGCTGGGCACCATTTTTCCTGTGACATTTCCCTATAGCTGTGGGTCAGCATGGAGGATTTGGAATACAGAACAGCCTTGAATGCCACACATACAGAACAGTTTTTATGACATTGATGACCCTGTTATCTACCAGTGTTTTTTACCTTATATAACAGACAATTGCACGGTCATTCAATGCTGCTCCCAAATGAAATTTACATCCTTTTTTCCCCCACGAATTGAGCTTTCTTTCAGTGGTATTTGATAGCCTTTTTATTTTTTGCGCTATAAAACAAAAGACCAACACTTTTGAGAAAAAAAACAATATTTTTGACTTTTTGCTATTAAACATGTCCAGTAAAAAATTAAAAAATCAAAGTTTGTCAAAAATTTAGGCCAAAATGTATTCTGCTACGTCTTTGCTTAAAAAATTATGTGTAAATTAATTGGTTTACGTGAAAGGTATAGCATTTACAAATGGTGGTATAGATACTGGAATTTTTCTTTTTACTAATAATGGTGGTGATCAGCAACTTATAGTGGGACTGCGGTGGGCATTCTGACACTGGGGGGAACTGACTTGGTGTCACTGACATCCCCAGTGACACCAATACAGTGATCAGTGCTAGAAAAAAGCACTGACACTGTACTAATGGCATTGGGCAGGAAGGGGTTAACATCTGGGGTGATCAAAGGGTTAAATGTGTGCTGGGAGTGTTTTACTAGGGGGCAGTGTCTGTGTGCTTCAGCCATCCAGAGCAGTGTGCCCCAACTGACAGGGAGGACTGTTAGTAAACAACAGTCCTCCCGTCAGAGATCCTTGGTAATCACCTAGCGCCGGCGGGTCATCACTGGCTGGGATGCGGTGATTGACAGCCATGGGCGTGAATGGTGGCTACTCGGAAATGCAAAATCACATATATATACATGATTTTGCGCACCTCTGCCACCCTGTAGCAGTATATCTGCTATAGGGCGACGGGGAAGCAGTTAATTATAGCCAATACTGCACTTAGAGGCTCTCTCTCTTCCTTGTCCTTGGCACAGTCAGCCACATCTCAGCCTAAGGGTCATTTCTCTCTGATACTTTGTTCCTCTATTATCACATCTGAGAAGTTTTCCAGATACCCAAGATAAATTGTGTTGGTGAGGGAGGGAACTCAGCACACAGCTTATCTACTCACAACACAGCTCTGTGAGTTCCTTTGTTCCTGTGTGGCGTGTGCAAGGGGGGGGGGGGTGACTAAAAAGGAGTTTATCCCAATTCTTCAATTTTGAAGGGATGTAGAGAAGAGAAGACTTCAGATAAACAAGTAAACCTTATGTAGGGGGATTTATTTCATCTCTGTGTATCATCTGAGGCTTATCACTTCACTTGGGATATGTACAGTGTTTACAAACACTTTAAATAATTTAGATCATCAAACAAATTTTAACATTACTCAAAGATAACCCAAGTAAATACAAAATGCAGTTTTTAAATGATGATTTAATTTATTAAGAGAAAAAGCTCTCCAAACCTGCCTGACCCTATGTGAAAAAGTACTTGCCCCCTAAACCTAATAACTGATTGTGCCACTCTTGGTGGCAACAACTGCAATCAAGCATTTATGATAACTAGCAATGAGTCTTTCACATCGCCGTGGAGAAATTTTGGCCCACTCTTCTTTGCAGAATTGTTTTATGTGACAGACTCAACCAGGACAGGGGCTTTTAGAGGGGGCTGCAGGCTAGCCTCCTGCCTACTGACCATGGCCCTGGCAGCTGTGGGGGCTCTCTATTCTTTGGGAGTTGTTTGCCTGGGGGGACCTTTGGAGTAGTTTACTTCGGATTCAAGTCCATGTCTCCCTAAAACACAAAGACTCTGAGAACTGGAGGACCAGGATACAGAGTTGGGGTCTCTGCCCAAACCAGCATTGACTACTTCAACCCCGCCCCCCTTCCTAGACTCAGAGACTCTAAGAATATGTTGATATAATCAGCTCAAAACAACCTGATGCTGAGGACTCTTGCCCTAATCTGTTTATTAAGGTGTTATACGTTTACTGTCTTTCTATAATTCTATGCCTCCTAAGTGTGCATTCCCATTGTTAAATAAATAAACTAAAAATATATCTGCAGTAAGATAAAAAAGAAAAAATAAAGTAGCTGCTAATCACTGTGACACCAAGTGAAAAAACATAAATAAACAAAATAACAGCGCTAGTGAACAAACATAAAAAAACAATACAAATCAAATACTTAAATCATAGTGAATTTACATGTGAATTCATCATACTGAATTCTTCACTGTATGGAATTCACTGATGTAAATTCACTATGTGATATAAGTATTTGATTTTAATTTTTTTTTATTGTTTTTCATGTTTGTTCCCTAGCGCTCTTATTTTGTTTTTTTACATTCCCATTGTTAATTGAGTTTATTGAGTCACTTATTGTTTCTGTCTGTCTGCTAGTCCTCCTGGAGTTGTGATTAGTATTATGCCCACTTTACCTTGTTACTAAATCATTGTAGGATGTTTATTCTAATGTATAATATTTGTTTTTATTGTTCATGTGTTCCAGTTGCACCTCAGCTAGTGCCATCTAGTTCTTGGGTGCAATTCCCAGCTATAAGACCTAGGTCCTGTGTCCCAGCAGGGAGGAAGTAGTTCTCTGACAGAATCACCCAATCGGGGTGACAGGCGTTCTGTCACTATTTAATTCAGCCATAAGAGAGGGTTTTCAAGCATGAACAGCAGTTGAAGGTCATGCCACAACATCTCAATCAGATTTAAGTCTTGTTTTTTTTTAACCATTCAGAGATGGACTTGCTGGTTTTGTTTTGGATCATTGTCCTGCTGCACAACCCAAGTGCGCTTAAGCTTGAGGTCATGAACTGATGGCACTGATGACATTCTCCTTCAGGATTTTCTGGTGGAGCGCAGTATTCATGGTTCCATCAATTATGGCAAAGCAGCCCCAGACCATCATACTACCACCACACTGTTTGACTGTTGGTATGATGTTCTTTTAATGAAATGCTGTGTTAGTATTACAATAGATGTAATGAGACCTACACCTTCCAGAAAGTAAAATATTGTCTCATCAGTCCACAGAATATGAGCCTGTGTGGCTTTTTTTGGTCAGCAGTAGCTTTCATCTTGGACCTTCCCCATGGATGCCATTTTTGTCCAGTCTCTTTCTTATTGTTGAATTATGAACATTAAGCTTTACTGAGGCAAGTGAGGCCTCCAGTTATTTAGATGTTGTTTGGTTTTTTTATGACCGCCTGGATTAGTCATCATTGTGCTCTTTGAGTAATTTTGGTAGGCCGACCACTCCTGGGAAGGTTTACCACTGTTTCAAGATTTCTCCATTTGTGGATAAATCATAAAAAATAGAGCTCCTGTGCTTGTGAATGTACAATATAACGTGATTTAGTACAAACTAAACATTAAAACTAATGCAGCAGTCCCGAAAATGTGCAATACCTCTACAATAGGAATATATATATATATATGTGTCAGGACAGTGCATCTAGATTAAACATGTCATATGTGTATATCCTCTATGTATTTTTGGGTTATCTTTGTGTAATATTAAAACTTGTTTGATAATCTGAATCGTTTAAGTGTGACAAATATGCAAAAAATAAAAAATCAGGAAGGGGTAAATACTTTTTCAGAACACTGTAGTCACTGGAGCAGGACTGGTGACTCTGAGGATCCAATAGATCTCAGAGTCACTCAGTGAGAAGTCACTCAGTAAGAAGACTCAGTGAGAAGGAGTGGGTAGATGCTGCTGAGCTGTCATCATCACCAAGCTGCAAGATATGGGGTGGTACCACCAGCTCCAATAAAGTGCCCTGTCCTGCATCCATACCAGCTGCCATAAAATTGATCTAGTGGGCCATGAAAGAGATATAACGTCCTTGACCATGCTTGCTGGACCATGTGTGTGTGATCATGTGGACCCTGCCACTGACCTTTCCCTATAGCATCATTACCATTCCTGCTGTGGAAAGCAGGGTTTGCCTTCTTGGTGAAATACTGGGGCCTGCACTGGTGGTACAGCACAGGTTGCAACCAGTGCTGTGCCAACGTTGCAGGCCCCAGTTTTTCACCAAAAAGGGTCCTCCATGTGCTCTGACTGTAAAGCGCACCCACTGCCATAAAAGGAAGGCAGATGAGCTCTTCCTCTCAAAGTTATGGTCTGAACTTCTTTGGCCTGCAGATACACAACCTGTTCACCCCCACTAGCTGACCATTGCTATTCTCTTTAAGCCTTCAAGGCATGGTGTCAATAAACATGTTAAATTGCCTAATTTTGTTAGCAACCTTGAAAACTAGAGGATTGAGGAGTTGGTGCTTTTGTGCACATGACACTGTGGTGATTTTGTGCAGTGCTGCTACCAATGAGCAACTTTTTCTGTATCACCAACAAGTTTAGGCTGCTGCCACAGAAAAGAATGAAAAAAAAAACTATACCTCTCCCAGTAAATTAATACATAAATAAAATTCTAACAAAACAAAAGTCCCTAAAACATTAGAACCCGAAACCCTTTTGCAGAAAATAAGTTTCACAGAAAAAAAAAGAAAAATAAATTAAAACACCCCTAAAAAGGGAGGCAACAGCAGCTAAACAGCAACAGACTTTTGGGTCTATTCACTTCAAATACAATGGGGGGTACAAGTCGCAATGCCATTCTCAGTGATAGAGCACTTAACAGCACAGTGATTATGAAGGGAAAGGGCCTTCCACTCTCTTTAGCCCACCACTGTGGGGCCACACATTTGCGCATTTCCCTTTTTTCTCTGGGAGCCCGCCACATGTCACGTCCCCAGCATTCCACAGCATGGAATGTCCCCAGCATGCTTCATTCCACTGTAATATAGCAGATCCAGGTAGCCAGAGGTCTCCTACAGCTGGATGGATGACACATGTTTTTCAAAGTTGTTACTATTGTCCTTAATAAAATAATTGATTCTATGAATACTACACTATGGGCGTCCTTCCCTGACTCCCTGAGAGGAGTACCTTTTTGCAGAGTCCTTTACTGAGAATTCAGGCCTTTACCAAGAGGAGGAAGACCTCCCCCCTTTAAGCAGGAGACCCCTTCCGTCCATCCAGCTGTAGGAGACCTCTGGCTACCTGGATCTGCTTTGGATTAGCACTGCATCCTTAAGGGAAGATCAACCCACTTTGACCGGACCAGTTCTCTCCTTGATTGAGGATCTATGGGCTTTGATGCATACCGCTTACTTACATCTGTCTTCTGGTGAGTGCGCATTCTGCTTTTCTTCACAGACCGCCACCATTGAGTTTCTACTTGTCATCTGGCACGTTTTTATGAATAGACTTTAGTGGACTTTCTTTCAGACTTTATTATCTAGCGCTGCACTTTTGTTGATATTACTCTGTTTAAGTATTTTTTGGTTGCTTAGAGTGCTTAGCTGCTTTTTTGGATTAGCGCTCACTCTTTTATTATTATATACTGTACATAATATACAGTATGACTCTATGGAGCAGATACATTATTCAACTCCAATTATTGGCCATATTCTGTCACATGATCATAGTTCATGCAATGTGTGGTTGGCAAACAACCCAACAAGTTCACCAGTCTCAGTCAGTCCAAAACTCTTAAACTGGGACAGACTGAGTGCACACAGAAGTGAGGGGGCACTGCAGACACAGAGTACAGCCTGCAAAATCCCCACCTCCTCTGAAAAGTGTAGGATGTTTAGTAGTTTCCAGCATGTGCAGGAGGAATAGCTGCAGAATGGGAAGGGGGCTATGGGAAGATATAAAAACTCATTCTTAAAACAGTTGCTGAAGAAGCAGAGGGGGCATGGATGCAGAATGAAGAGGGGCTGTGGGAGGATGGGGGTCAGGCCAAAATAAGACCCCCTTTTTTCCAAACAAAATATGGTGTTACAAATGCCACATATTCAGTGCACTGCAATCTTCTTCAAAAGATATCTTGCAGCTATGCCCTGAACCCGGTCTTTCAGACTGTGCTGGAAACTGTTACATTTCTGTACCATTGTGAAAGCATTTTTGAGAGTAGGCTTAGGGGACTTTTCCTTCTCTTTAGGTGGCTTAACCTCTTGGTGCCAACATAACACAAATATGCAGCCCTACTAGAGTGGGATTTTTTCTGTGGGGCCACACATTTGCGCATTTCCCTTTGCTCTGGGAGCCAGCCACATGGCAGCACAGCGACAAGGGTCTGACCGACAGCCCCAGGTCCCGTACTAACGATCGAGACCAGGAACTCCCGAATCTGGGTTACCTGATCAATGTGATAGCCTCTGATTGGCTATCACAGTGATAAGTCACTGTGAAGCCAGCCCCCATGTCTTCTCTCTCTCTGAATGGGTCAAAAGTCAAGGTTAGGATCAAAGGTCAGGATTTTTTTTTTATTAGTACACTATATTGCCGAAAGTATTGGGACACCCCTCCAAATCTTTGGATTCAGGTGTTCCAATCACCTCCATGGCCACAGGTGTATAAAATCCAGCACATAGGCATGCAGACTGCATCTACAAACATTTGTGAAGCAATGGGTCACTCTCAGGAGCTCAGTGAATTCAAGTGTGGCACCGTGATAGGTTGCCACCTGTGCAATAAGTCTATTCGTGAAATTTCCTTGTTACTAAATATTCCACAGTCAACTGTTAGTGGTATTGTAACAAAGTGGAAGCAACTGGTAACAACAGAAACTCATGAAGTGGTAGGCCATGTAAAATGACAGAGCGGGGTTAGCATATACGGAAGCACAGAGTGCGCAGAAGTTACCAACTGTCTGCAGAGTCAATAGCTAAAGACCTCCAAATTTCATGTGGCTTTCAGATTAGCACAACTACAGTGCATGGAGAGCTTCAAGGAATGGGCAGCTGCATCCAATTCTTACATTACCAAGTGGAATGCAAAGCATCAGATGCAGTGGTGTAAAGCATGTCACCTCTCTGGAGCGACAAATCACGCTTCTCTGTCTGGAAATCTGGTGGATGTATCTGGGTTTGACAGTTGCCAAGAGAACGATACTTGCCTGACTGCCACTTAGTTCCAGTGAAGGGACTCTTAAGGCGTCAACATACCAAGACATTTTGGACAATTTCATGCTCCCAACTTTGTGGGAACAGTTTGGGGATAACCCCTTCCTGTTCCAAAATGACTGCACACCAGTAAACAAAGCAAGGTCCATGAAGATATGGGTGAGCGAGATTTGGGTGAAGGAATTTGACTGGCCTCAACCTGATAGAACATCTTTGGGATGAATCACAGAAGAGACTGCAAGCCAGGCCTTCTCGTCTGACATCAGTGCTTGACCTCACAAATGCACTTCTGGAAGAATGGTCAAACATTCCCATAGACACACTCCTAAACCTTGTGAACAGCTTTCCCAGATTTGAAGCTGTTATAGCTGCAAATGATGGGCCAACTCAATAATGAACCCTACAGATTAAGATTGGGATGCCATTAAAGTTCATGTGCAGGTAAAGGCAGGTGTCCCAATACTTTTGGCAATATAGTGTATCAGTGTCCGTTAGTGTCAGTGTTAGTTTTTTAGGTAGGACAAAAAAAAGCAAAATGTGCACTATTGTTTCTGGGCTGTACTATGGGTACAAACAAGAAATAACATACACAAATGTGGTGTCGCTGTGATTGCCAGGGGCAGGAGAATTTATTATGGTTTGTTCTTTGGTGGTAGATTATGGTAATGACAAGAAATATACAGCTAAATTTTTAAAAACATATATTTTTTTTACTAAAAAAATAAAGAGATATTCATGACCATTTACCACCAAATGAAAGCCCAATTTCTTCTGAAAAAAAAAACAAGGTATAATCCACCTGGATGTAGTTGTGATGATATTGATATGATACAATTTTATGAACACATGTCAAAGTTGAAAAATTTTGCTTAGGCATTAAGAATTGTTTTACTCTGAAGGGGTGATGTAAAGAAGGGGTAAAGTACAGAGGCAATAGTACTTTTGGCTGGAATAAAGTCTCTTCCCCATCAACCTCCAGCATAGAGGCAACAGTCATCTCAGGTTCATCTGGCACTAGGTCCTGGGCATCTGTAGTCTGAGGAGATGACAACTCTTCACAAACTGGGCTAAGTGTTTGGTGAACTTTTGTAAACAACTGTCTCCATCTCCAGCAGCTTTTCGATGGCTGTACAGTTGCCAGAGGGAGTCTGGGTGCTCCTCCATCATCTTAAGCTCTGTGCTCAGCAATACATACACCTACGTTTATACTTGTAATGCCACAGGAGAAGAGGAATACTTGTCCATGGCTGCAGGGTAGAGATCATAGAATGCAGTAGAGCTTAAATAAGATTAACAGCCTTTACAGCAGGGTCAGGATGATATGTAAAAGCTTTGCTACATAAATCTTTTCACATGTGCAGGTGACAAAGTCACAGTGTAACATGATTGGGAAGTCCTTTCTGCCACCTAGCATAAAGACCCATTTAAAAGGATATTTGGATTATTGATTATAGATCCATTATGGATCCATGATGTGCTGGAAAAATATGTTCTTATTGACAATGTTCACACATCGCACTCCTGTCACTAAATGACAGATTACAGGACAGTTGTTGTGTGTAACTGGGCAGAGACCCTGGGTGACATCTTTAACAAAAATTGGTATAATGATATTGGGTCAACAATATCACCTAGGATCCCCAAGTGGTTTACTTACAAACACCAGCCATCCAGGGATCTGACATTTGTGGCGGTAGTGCTAATGCCATAAAATGACTGCTCTCCAGTTGATGCATGGCAGGTTCTAACAGATAAACTGGCCAAACATGGTCAATGTTCAGTCATTCACTGAATTATGAAAAGGTTCAACATGCAACCAAATATAGTTCTTAATCTTAATATATTCCAAGTTTCAGACAGGTAGACAGAGTATTTACTTACAATAGCAGAGATAGGCCTATGATCAGAATACATATAGACAAGCTGAATACAAACACAGTCCAAGCAATCCACATGAGTGATCCATGGTATAATCCGAGTCAGATAGAACAGCTACAGGGCATGAACGAACATAGTCTACAGTCAACTTACCCAGTTTCCTCCCACCCCTAGTACATTTACTATGGGTAGATGGCACGGGCAGGCTGGATTACATACATGTACATCACCAACTGAGGAGTGCGCAGTGCAATGCTCCCACAACCACCACTTTGAGTGGCCAGGGCAGCACATGATCGCTATGCAATCACATGATCACAATTTAAACACAACTGTTATGAAACGGTTTATTTCATACCAGCTGTGCTTAGTATTGTATTGTTGTGATTAGCCCACAGCTATAACATGGTACCTGGGCCAATCACAGCACCCTGCATCATGTGATAGCTGTGGGCCAATCACAGCACACAGCTGTTATGAATGTAACTCATTCATGACATTTCAAAACATCGCTGTTACAGTGATCATTACTGTATCATAAATCAAAGTGTAAAAAAAATCCCTGATCACTGCACCAGAGTAGTACAGTGTTACTAGGGTATGTAATGTAATGGTAAGTATGTGAAAACTAGTGAAAAAAGAAACAAAGTTAACAGAATTTAAGAAAATGTTTGTTTTAACATACTATTACTAGTCAGTATCCCTCATCAATGCCACACCAGTCATATGATGATGTATTTAATTTCTTTGGTTTCCCAAAAATTGTGACAAAAAAACTACTTAAAAAAACTCACCATGCCTCTTAATAAGTATATACTTTCCCAGAAAGGGTCATTTGGGTATATTTGTACTGTCTTGGCATTTTAACTAGCTGCCGACCACAGATAGCCGAATGACGGCTGCACTGCGGCCGGCCAGTTCTGGGTGGACGTCATATGACGTCCTCCCAGAACGCGCTCTCCTATGGACACAGCTGATCACTACGGACACAGCTGATCACGTGATGTGGTAAAAGGCCAATCACAGCGGCCTTTTACCACGTGATCAGCGGTGTCCAATGACACGCTGATCAGAGGAAAATGCAAGTGCCGGTTCTCGGCTGCACTTTCCTCATGCTGTCAGATCGTGAGGAAAGTACTGCCGAGAACCGGCAGTTGTCAGAGCGGGGATCGGCACCGATCATCAGGGCACTGATGATCAGTGCCCTGATGATCGGTGCCCAGCAGTGCCACCCGCAAGCTCCGCCCACCTGTGCCCAGCAGTGCGCCCACTAGCTCCGCCCACCTGTGCCCAGCAGATCACCCACCTGTGCCCAGCAGTGCACCCACCTGTGCCACTCTGCAGTGTCACACACCTGTGCCCAGAAGTGCCACCCACCTGTGCCCAGAAGTGCCACCCACCTGTGCCCACCCACCTGTGCCCACCCACCAGTGCCACCCACCAGTGCCACCCACCAGTGCTGCCAGTCATTGCCACCAGTCAGTGCCCAGGGGTTGTGCCAGTCAGTGCCGCCAGTCAGTGACCAGCAGTGATGCCAGTCAGTGCCGTCTATCAGTACCCATCATCAGTGTCGCCTATCAGTGCCGCCTATCAGTGCTGCATATTAGTGCCGCCTATCCGTGACACCTCATTAGTGCTGTCTATCAGTGCCGCCTATCCGTGCCACCTCATTAGTACTGCCTATCAGTGCCCTTTAGTGCTGCCTATCAGTGCCCATCAGTGCTGCCTATCAGTGCCCATCAGTGCTGCCTCATCAACGCACATCAGTGAAGGAGAAAAATTACCTGTTTGAAAAATTTTATAATAGAAACAAAGAAACTTTTTTTTTTTTCAAATTTTTTGCAATTTTTGTATTTATAGCGCAAAAAGTAAAGCGCCCAGTGGCGATTAAATACCACCAAAAGAAAGCTCTATTTGTGAGAAAAAAATGATCAAAATTTCATATGGGTACAATGTTGCATGACCGCGCAATTGTCAATCAAAGTGCGGCAGCGCTGAAAGCTGAAAATTGGCCTGGTAAATAAGGGGGTATAAGTGCCTGGTAGGCAAGTGGTTAAGGAATTCAAGAAATTAGTCTGTCAATAT
The DNA here is from genome assembly GCF_062004578.1 of Staurois parvus. NCBI lineage: Eukaryota > Metazoa > Chordata > Amphibia > Anura > Ranidae > Staurois > Staurois parvus. The sequence goes on along the minus strand of NW_028318039.1, from coordinate 11,906,135 downwards.
ATTGATTGATTGATCCGTTTTCAAATATGTATACCATAGTTTGCAGACACTATCATTTTCACACAAACAAACTAATGTATACTTATTGGGATTTTTTTTTTACCAAACACATGTAGAAGAATACTTTTTGGCCTAAATTTTGAAGACATTTGATTTTTTTGGATATGTCTTATAATAGAAAATATTTTTTTTTTCAAAATGCTTATTTTTTTTTGTTTATATAGCAACAAAAAAAAAACCTAGTGGGGATAAAATATTACCAAAATAAAGCTCAAAAAGAATGCCACCAAGGACTGCTTTACTGATGACTCCCAATATCTAAATACATATTGCTTAAAATAGCCTAGCAAAAATAACAATTTTAAAAATATGTACACCTCAACCCTAGCTTCTGGTACTTCTTTGATGTGGATGTTATTACTGTGCCTTACTGATGCCTCCTGGAAAAACAGGGTCTACTTCTGCATTGTGCTTTCCTAGAAGGCAACTATGATGCAACTATGATGCACAGTTACAACCCATGCATAATGCTGTAATCAAAAATGTTACACATGGAGCTACAGGTGAAACTCGCAAAATTAGAATATCGTGCAAAAGTTCATTTATTTCAGTAATGCAACTTAAAAGGTGAAACTAATATATGAGATAGACTCATTACATGCAAAGCAAGATAGTACAAGCCGTGATTTGTCATAATTGTGATGATTATAGTTTATAGCTCATGAAAACTCCAAATCCACAATCTCAGAAAATTAGATTATTGTCAAAGGTGCAATATTCTAGGCTCAAAGTGTCCCACTCTAATCAGCTAATTAAGCCATAACACCTGCAATGGGTTCCTGAGCCTTTAAATGGTCTCTCAGTCTGGTTCAGCAGGAATCACAATCATGGGAAAGACTGCTGACCTGACAGTTGTGCAGAAAACCATCATTGACACCCTCCATAAGGAGGGAAAGCCTCAAAAGGTAATTGCAAAAGAAGTTGGATGGGAAAAGTGTGGAAGAAAAAGGGTGCACAAGTAGCAGGGATGACCGCAGCCTGGAGAGGATTGTCAGGAAAAGGCTATTCAAAAGTGTTGGGGACTTTCACAAGGAGTGGACCGAGGCCGGAGTCAGTGCATCAAGAGCCACCACACACAGACGGATCCTGAACATAGGCTTCAAATGTCATATTCCTCTTGTCAAGCTGCTCCTGAACAACAAACAACGCCAGAAGCGTCTTACCTGGGCTAAAGAAAAACAGACCTGGTCTGTTGCTCAGTGGACCAAAGTCCTCTTTTCTGATGAGAGCAACTTTTGCATCTCATTTGGAAACCAAGGACCCAGAGTATGTAGGAAGAATGGAGAGGCACACACTGCAAGATGCTTGCAGTCCAGTGTGAAGTTTCCACAGTCTGTGTTGATTTGGGGAGCCATGTCATCTGCTGGTGTTGGTCCACTGTGCTTCATTAAGTCCAGGGTCAACGCAGCCGTCTACCAGGAGATTTTGGAGCACTTCATGCTTCCTTCCGCAGACGAGTTTTATGGGGATGCTGACTTCATTTTCCAGCAGGAATTAGCACCTGCCCACATACTTTTCAGAGGTCCAATATTGTTCTATGTACAATCCTTGTTTTATTGATTGCATGTAATATGCTAATTTTCTCAGATTGTGGATTTGGGGTTTTCATGAGCTGTAAGCCATAATCATTACAATTATGAAAAATCACGGCTTGAACTATCTTGCTTTGCATGTAATGAGTTTATCTCATATATTAGTTTCACCTTTTAAGTTGCATTACTGAAATAAATGAACTTTTGCACAATATTATAATTTTTCGAGTTTCACCTGTAGAGTATTATTGACTGGGGCAGGTAGACTGTCTGGCTGCTGGAGTCCTCCAGTGTGTTGATGACCAAAGGAGCATCTTTTACAATTCTAATCAAACACAATTAAAGAAAAATGCCAAAATCTATATGTGTTGTTTATAGCCTGACTACTAATAAGTATAAAAAACAAAGTCTCAGATGAACTCTAAGGGAAGAGCAACTATACAGTACACTTCTCAGGGGAAAATGCCCACGTTTAGCCATTTAGCACTGTAGAAATTATTTAAAATTGTTTAAAACGCTTGTAGAAACTCATCCTTTGTCCTCTTTATGACAATTATCATCACTATTTTTTAATTAAATTAGGATAATGTGATTATATACTGGAAGACTGAATGAAGAATTCTATTTGTAAAAAGGCCTTTTAACTAAAGGACATGAACATAACTCATGAGTGTGAATCAAAACTAAAGATTACACAGATGTAGCAAGAATACAGTATTATAAACAGATGTTTATATCTTGGTACTTCTAGTTAATTGTGTATGTATGGAGGGGTATTTTATGGATAATTACATCAATGTGTTTGAAGCACTGACATCTCTTCATGTAATTTAACAGAGGAATTGTATTTACCGCAGGCACATTTTTACAAAAAAATGGGAGAACTATACATGCTTGTATTTCCTTTTGTTTTTCTTTTGAATGCTTATATTAAAGTATATTATAATTGGCCTTATGGTTTGAGTTACACAATAAACAGTAGTGACTAGTGTGTCTGAGAGTTGAATGCCAGGAAAATATAAATTGATTACTACTTAATCCAGTTATGTACCATAAAATAGATTAGCCTACTGCAATACCTTGAACAATAGTACCCAAACTGGTAAAAGGTCAGTATTTTCAGCCGATCAGGACCATAATACTTTGAACAATGCTGTCACTCTGTGAATATGCTGGAAATAAGGAAAAGCACAAGAAACAACATGCTGCTGCTCCTTTATTGTCGAATTACAGAGAGGGGCGGATCCAGCATAGTAGAATCCAGGAGCTAAATGAGTTGGTGCATGGATCGCAAGATTAGTTTATCTGAATTACAATTATTTTTTAAGGTGACACACATATACATATATATACAGTTGCAAGAAAAAGTATGTGAACCCCTTGGGATTATGTGGAGTTTTGCATGAATTGGGCATAAATTGTGCTCTGAACGTCATCTAAGTCACAACAATAGAAGAACACAGTCTGCTGAACATAATACTACACAAACATTAGATGTTGAAATGGTTAAATTGCACATAACATGTAAACATTCACAGTGCAGGGAGGAAAAAGTATGTGAGGCCCTAGCATAATGACTTCTCCCAGAGCTAATTGGAGTCAGGAGTGAGCCAACCTTGACTCCAATCAGTGTGATGATATTGGATGTGTTGCTGACAGCTGTCCTGCCCTTAAAAACACACACCTGTTTTGGGTTTACTGGTTTCAAGAAGCACTGTCTGATGTGAACCATGCCTCGCAGAAAAGAGCTCTCAGAAGACCTACGATCAAGAATTGTTGACTTGCATGAAGCTGGAAAGGGTTACAAAAGTATCTCCAAAAGCCTTGATGTTCATGTGTCCACGGTAAGACAGACTGTCTACAAATGGAGAAAGTTTAGCACTGTTGCTACTCTCCCTAGGCATGGTCGTCCTGTAAAAATGACTGCAAGAGCACAGCGCAGAATGCTGCTGTCAGGAATGGACTTGCCAATAGTGGTGGGACTCACCTGCCTTGTGGGCTGCAGTACCAGGGCTGGCCAGCGGGTGCTCTCAACAACCAGAGGTTCACTTCGGCAATTAGCCATCACCTGGGGCTGATTGCAGGTGTATTTAAGGGATGGCCAGACCTGCAGTCTGTGCCTTTGTGTGTGTTTTTCCATGAGCCCCTATATCTTGTAACCTGCATTCCTGTTCCTGTTCCTGTTTCTGCCTGACTTGTTGCCGACCCTGCCTGATCCTGACCTCTGCTGACTTCTCCTGTTTTGATCCCTGGCTTGTGACCCTGACCATTCTCTCCGCCTGCTCCTCCTGTACCTACCTGCCCGATAGTTCTCGACCCGGCCTGCCTAACTACGTTGTGCTCTACATGTGTATGTACCTGGGTATCTGTATCAGTTTAGGTTTGGGTTTGTTTCACCTTGTTGTATGTATTTGTGTTAGCTTGGGGTTTGGTGCACTGCGTTTATGTTTGTATTGTTAGTCTTTAATAAAGCGTCTTATTTATACCATATCTGAAGCTTGCGTTTCCCTGTGTCAGTCCACACACTTCTGGTCACACCTGCATCTCTGACAGCTGCATGAGGTAAAGAAGAATCCCAGAGTGCCAGCTAAAGACCTACAGAAATCTCTGGCACATGCTAACATTTTTGTTGACACATCTACAATAAGGAAAACATTAAACAAGAATGGAGTACATGGGAGGACACCACGGAGGAAGCCATTGCAATGATACCAAACATACCGCCCGGGCAACGAAGGAGTGGCTTCGTAAGAAGCATTTCAAGGTCCTGGAGTGGCCTAGCCAGTCTCCAGATCTCAACCCCATAGAAAACCTTTAGATAGAGTAGAAAGTCCGTGTTGCCCATTGACAGCCCCAAAACATCACTGCTCTAGAGGAGATCTGCATGGAGGAATGGGCCAACATACCAGCAACAGTGTGTGCCAACCTTGTGAAGACTTACAGGAAACGTTTGACCTCTGTCATTGCCAACAAAGTATTGAGATGAACTTTTGATATTGACCAAATACTTATTTTCCACCATAATTTGCAAATAAATTCTTTCCAAATCAGCCAATGTGATTGTCTGGATTTTTTTTTCTCATTTTGTCTCTCATAGTTGAGGTCTACCTATGATGCCAATTACAGGCCTCTCTCATCTTTTTAAGTGGGAGAACTTGTACAATTGGTGGCTGACTAAATACTTTTTTGCCCCACTGTATATATATTTCAACTTTGTATTTATCTATCTGCTAGGATTATTTTATTAAACATGTTATATATGTTGTGAGGAAAAGTTCACTATTACATACAGGAGACATAAGTCATGAAGCAGAGACAATGAAAGTTTAATGGCATTCAATGTTAACTAAATGCATAGATAAACAACCTACAAATATAGGAATATTCATAACAACATGTACCATATAGTAAAGAACATCATAAAATCCCCCTGCAGGGATACAAAATAGTTTCCAAAGAGCTTATCCCAAGTTTTTTTTTTTCAGTGGAGTATTGGAGGCCATCCTGAGGCTTAAAGGGGAATCAGGGAATGAGAGTTCAGGAGAGGTGGTAACCAGGAGAGATGAGGTATGGCTAGGATAAAAGGAAAAAAAAAGAATAAAAGGGGAGGTGCTTGGACAGGGGGAAGGGAGCCAGAGAAGGAGAGAATCATCTCTCATACTCACCTCCCTACCTGCAATCGTAAAAGTATAAGGAAGTGCTGGGAAAGTCTCAAGTTATGCTCTGCATGGAAGTCAGGATGACATCCCAGAACTTTACAGCTGTAGTGACAAGTCAATGTTCTTGCTTGTATTTGGACGAGCCTTCCATTTCTTGGATTTCATTCACCCCGGAAAACCAATGCTTTATGGTGGGTGGGCAGGTATCTTTCCAGAAGCTGGGAATACAAGCCTTGGCAGCATTCAGGAGATTTTTTATACCGTTCATATGACATAAGAGTAAGGTGAAGTAAGACTGCTTCAGATTTGTAGGTTAAGTCCTAGATTGTAAGCTCCTATCCCTCTTGTATTGAACTGTATTGTTGCTATACTGTCTCCCGTTATATCGTAAAGCGCTGAGCAAACTGTTGGTGCTATATAAATCCTGTATAATAATAATTAAGTTAAACCCCATTACTTGTTGGATGATTTCTAGAACTGAGCACTAGAAATTTGTAAGACAGGGCAATCCCAAAATATGTTAAAAAGAGAGCCTGTCTGAGTGCCAACACAGTGGGCTACTATGTGGAAAATGTTTGGCTAGGACTGCTGGAGTCCAATACCATCTGGTCACTAGTTTGTAAGAAATATTTTTGTATTTGTTACAGATAGAAGCTTTGTGGGCAAAAAATAGAATCCTACTTCTTTGTCTGACAGGGTAAATTGAAGGTCTCTTTCCCACTTGCTGAGAAGCTTAGGGTCCTTGGAGAAGTGTGCATTTTCTAAGAGTTGACAGGAAAAGGAAAGGGAGCTGCACATGTTTACAGTGGCTTGGCAGGTCTACTCAAAAGGTGTCAATCTTTTTGAGAAAGTGGCTAGGTTTAGGCAGGAAATGGAGAAACTGCATTTGTTGACGTAGACAGCAAGGGTTCAAATACTGAACTTTGTAGGAGACTGCCAACACAGAGATTGCCCTATTCGGTTATTGACAGAAGGTAGGATGCTCTTGTGAGGCCTTTCACTAACCAGGTCTTGAACATTAAGTCAGTTTGTCCTGGGAGAATGGCAGAGTGACCTATGATGGGGACAATAGGGACGAGAAACTTTAGGCACCTAAGAGAGTCAATCCCCTATCCATCTCTTGTAGTGTGGGACTAATTAATGGGTGCCCAGATAAAGAACAAGGGATTAGTTGGCCTACCCATGGCAAATCATCTAGCGGTACAGGTGAATAGTTCTGTTCCAGTGAAACCCATACTTTGGTGGTACTGTGCCTACACCAATAAATATGTGGACAATTGTGTAGTAGTATGCTAGATCAGGAAGACTCCTCTTCTGACTTTTGGTCTTATCAAAATGGTATTACTGATCCATGAGGCCTTGTCTTATCAGATGAAACAGATGAATTCAGATATGACTGAATGGATATAAGACTGGTGTTTATAGATAGGTAATGTCTGGAGCAGATATTTAAGTCTGGCAATTGCATTGATTTTTAGTATGTTACATCTCCCAAACAGGATAGGACTAGTGCTATCCACCCTGTCAGAGCTTTCTTTAATGATAGCAGGAAGAGGAGAAAGTTCAGCTTAAAAATAAACTTTAGGTCACTTGAAATATTGGTGCCTAGGTATCTTATGGATTAAGACGCCCAGTGAAATGGAAAGCTGGTATGAAGGGCTTTTATTATGTAAGGGTTCAGTGATACATTTAAAGCCTCCAAACTTTGCAGATTGACCTTGAATTTGAATAAAGAATCATAGGTCCAGAGCTCCAGAAGGTGTAGTAAAGAAATTATGGGGTTTGTAGAAGAGTAAGTTGTCAGTGTATGTTACCACCTTGTGATGGTACCAGTAGAGACCTCAGATATGTCTGGGTTATATCTGGGTTAGATCAGATCTGCCAGAAGAAGGATTCCAGCGTAAGCACAAATATCAACGGGGACAAAGGACAGACTGAGTAATCCCATTTCAAATATCAAAAGGTTTCAATTCAACTCCATTGATACAGTCGCCATAGGTGTAGAATATAAGACCCTAATCCATGAGAGCATGTGGTCCAGAAATCTCATGTGAGTCAAGGTCCGTAGCATAAAAGTTCAATCTACCCTATCGAAGGATTTTTCTGTGTCTATATTGTTGATTGTGTGGATGGTATTGATTCTCACTTCCCTCGAAGGGATGAAGCCTACCTGGTCTGGGGGGACAACTCATTGATGACTAGGCTCAATCAATTAGCTAAACATTTTCTAAAAGGTTTTGGGTCACAATTCAAGAAAGAAATCTTTCTAAAGTTGGCACAAAGGAAGGGATCCTTGTCTGGTTTTGGTATTACTGAAATGTGTGCTCTAGAAGTCAGGATTCATTTTTAGCTAGTGTTTTTAAAAGCCCACTGGCTCTACCTATAGATGCCGGAACAAAGGAGTGTTTAAAGTGAAATTCAACCCTCAGTTTTTTAAGCACATTCAGCAGCTGATGTAATCAATGGCTGAATGTGCAGCATCTTTATCTTTTAATCCTTGCCTATGCTCCTATTTAAACTGGTGCCATGATCCCTGCCCCAGATTTCCTGTTTAAGGGTAGTTCATTTCTTTTGGAGTCACCCATGCATGCATGGATTAGAATTGTGTCCCCTTACACTGTGTTCTTCAGTAAGAACACACAACCCTGCTACCTAGGATGGCAAGCCAATCTCCTGCTCCTCCCTCCTCCTCTCCCTTTCCTTCTCCAAACTACAAACTGTAGATTTCAGTTCCACTGCTAATGCTTACCTGTGACGCTTTGGAAAAAAGCACTAAGAAAGCAAGAGCCAGTAGCATTGAAAGTTGTAAACTACAAGCACTGAGGTAAGAATTTAACAAAAAGTTTACTGAGGAATGTTTATTTTATTGTGCTTAATATGTTAGATTTATGATATGCTGCAGCATTACTACTTTAATTCATCAGACCACAATTAATGTGAATATTATGGTATATACAGTATTGTGATATATGGTAGTATGGGTATTAGCTCATATTGATGTTATACTAAAACTAGAGTTATAAAATTATATTTTCACGGAGCTGGTGAATATATTTGCAGAAATGTCATTTTATTCTGGATATGTCTTTTTATGGCTTGTGTTTTAACACACGTCAAACATAGGTCAACAGAATGCCACTGACTTTAAGACATTCAGCCCATGACAGTTCATAACAGCTACATGACAGCTGCATTTGAACTGTGCTGCATTTTTCTGGATGCAGCATGTCCTATTGAGGTGAGTTTGAACTGCAGGCAAAGCAGGTCAAACACAGCCTTTTTCTGTCAAATACTGCTTTTTCCATTCAAATATATGCATCTGCATTTCAGTGCAAATGGCTGCATATCACAAGAATTCCTATCAACATGAGCCCCATTCTATACGATATGTTTTTTAGATCCTATTTACATTCAGCATTTGTTGTTGCTGGCTTCATAAGTTTTACCAATAGTAATTTCGGAGAATGGATACAAATGATAAAATAAATACCTTTTGTTTTAATACGGTATAAAAATGTGTCAGAACTTTTCTATGGTCCTATCTCTTGATGCTAAGCTGCTTCATTTGGTCATTTGTCATTTGTAAGCAAATCTACTGCTAGATCAAGGTTCTATAGAAATAGACTGCATCTCCCTAAAACCGTTTGTTCTATGAATGGCACTGCAAAAAAAGAAGCTTACTATGTTGCATTTCTGTTGATTTTTTTTTTACTATAGTTATTTTGCTGATTCAAATTGAAGTAAACAGATTTTGACAGTGTTGTTGTGAGACAGCAGGGAAACACTAGTTTCTTTTCAATAGAGCTAAAAGACTTTTCTCACAATCTGTTTGGAACATGCACTGAGTACTGCAAGTTCAAATAATTGTGTCTTTTTTATGCTTTTAAAATGTCTAGTTTTTCACATTTGCTGTAAAAGCATACTTTGTCCTGTTTTTTCCTTGTCACTTTAAACTGTGCACTTGGCTCACATTCTTTCATTGGTATATTGTTGTCATAACCAATGTAACCATTGTTTTGTCCTTATTTAAAGGCATCCGTGCATATATGCAGATTACAATAAATACAGACTTTTTTTAATTTCCTTAAATAATGTATACGCCTGCAAAATGTACTTGCATATTGACAGTGTTAAAAATATTATAATATATTCTATTTTCATGTTTAAAGGTCTTAGGTGTCCGTTTATGACACAGAGAATAGCTGCGATTCAACGGATCTCAGCTATTCTCTGGTCATTCACAGTTTATGACACTCAGGAGATCATGTCAGCCCTTCACTGGAGATCTGTGTTCTCCCTCCAGATTCTCCAACCCAGAGCTGGAGAATCGGAGGGACCGCAAACTAAGCAGAGATAATTTACCTCTGCTTAGTAAACTGATCTTTTACTGTAATCTCATGAGATTATAGTAAAATCAGCCGTTTTCCAGAGTTTGTAGACCGTTCTCCAGCGTTTGGAGATCGTTCTCCCTTCGTTCGGAGAACTGCTTCATAAACTGCATTCTTAGGAGAACTGTGTTCTCCGAGAATGCTGGAGAACTGAGCAGCGATCTATTAGGGCTCGTTCACACTTGGCTGTTTTACCAACACTTGCCAAACGCCCCTATAGTGTTTGGCAAGCGTTGGTCCGGCGTTTGTGGGGCGTTATTAATGTTCGGCAAACGCTCCGCAAACGCCACATGCGCGGTTTAGTGGCGGTTGCTAGGCGTTTGCCGAGCGTTAATAACGCCCCACAAACGCCTATAATACAGTTTGAGTGGTGTTACCGCTCCGCAAACGCCCCGCAAACGCGTCGCAACCGCACCGCAAACGCCAGCCGGGCGTTTGCGGAGCGGCACCATAGACGAGAATAGGAGGCTTCAAAGCCTCCTGACTCGACCAGAGGCGTCCGTTTTGCTGCGACGCAACGCGACGCAAACGCTCCCGTTAGAACAGCACCATGTGCTGTAATGTGCAGAATTGGCAGAGGCGTTTGGGAAGCGGTAAAAACGCTTCCCAAACGCCTCTCTGCCGCCTGCACACAAGGCTAGTGTGAACGTAGCCTTACTGCATTATTGCATTACCTTAGTTGCATTATTTATTTCAGGTACTTATATAACGCCGTCAATTTGCGCAGCGCTTTACATATATATTGTACATTCACATCATCCCTAACCCTCAAGGAGCGTACAATCTAAGGTCCCTAACTTACATTCATACATGCACATACTAGGGCCAATTTTAGACACGATTCAATTCACCTACCAGCATGTCTTTGGAGTGTGGGAGGAAACCGGAGTACCCGGAGGAAACCCACGCAGGCACAGGGAGAACATGCAAACTCCAGGCAGGTGGTGCCGTGGCTGGGATTCGAACCAACGATCCTAGTACTGCCCGGCGGACGTGCTAACCATTTAGCCACTGTGCTGCCCATAGTGCCTAAACATTTCTGTGTTGTTTTTCTTGACACTTTTAAGTTTATATAACCTTTGTTTTTATATTATTTATATTATCCTTACTTCCCTGAATTAGTTTGTCATTTTGTCAGTCCTCTTCCCAGTTGTATTTCCTATCTGTTTGAGTTTCTGTACTTTTCTAAGTTTGTATATTGTTTGTATCCTGTATGTGCTATACTTCTATTGTTCAATGCCTTCTAGTGTGCATATGTCTTTCTTTTGTGTTTCTCTTTGTTTGTGCTATGTTCTCTAGGACCCTTTCTACAAGAGTTACTGCCTTGGTCTATGTGCCTTGTTTCACACATTTGTTGGCCTGTTTCTTTCTGTATTTTTTCCTAGTCTTGATCTTTTTTATTAACCCATATTTTATTTCCAAAATTGCATTTAAAGTTTGCAATCCTTACAGATTCTGGCAACCTTGCTTAACAAAGTATAGGATGAAATACATCCTATGGTAAGCATTGGAGACATCTGATTACCAATAGGCATATTAAACTTATAGGATCAATTCTCTATTGGTTAAAGAGCTTGCCAAGACCATGGACCACGTGCTAGACATATAGCAGAAGACCAAGTGTTCTCCCTTGCATCTTTATTTCTCTCTCCTCAGACTCAGTTTAACACCATTTCTTGCTTAGAAATTTTACATGTATGACTTCCACATTCCAATTTCCAACCCCTGGTCTGGTTACTGACAACTGACATCCACACATTTGTTGCATAAAAACAAGAGCTATGTGTATTCTTATTTGAATTTTAGTCTCATTAATGTATTTCAGATCTGTTCAGTAATTATGAAAAAAACTTCTGCACTGAGCCTCTGAGCAGGAGAATCATGAGAACCAGTTACAGATGCTCTGCACAGGCTATGGGAAGCACAGTGATACAAAGGAGATTTTTATTCTTTTCAGGTATTGAATTAAAGGTGTAGCCAAAATGTTTTGTTTTTTTGGAGGTTTTTTTAGTTTTGGATAGAGTAGGTAAGAATTGAAAATTCAGTTTAAATCCTATTTTTATTGCTGTTTGTGTCCTTGCTGGAGAGATTTGCCTCTTCTATAGGTCTTGTGATCTTTGTTACTGAAACCGAGAGTGATGAGAAATGTAACATTTTACAGTTTTCAAGAGAACAAGAGTTGAGAATAAATCCTCCTGTTGCGTCCCCAAGGGGTCACTTACAGCAAATAATAAACTGACAAGAATTGTAAACCTCCTTACCCTCTTTGAAATTAAAATAAAAAGTTCTGGCAATACATATGGTGCATCTTAATTGAAAGTCTTTTACCTGGAATTCAGCTTTAATGCCTTATGTTTATTTACCTTCTATAATACTGATTCTATTCTTATAGGCACAAAATCTGTCAGTAGTAATAAATTTAGTTCAGTTCCTAATACAGAATAAATCTATAAGGATACATTTATTAACGAGATATATATAGAATGTCTTTGTGGGTCCTGTACTGAAATCTTATGGTGTAAGGAATATTAAAACAAATAAATAGAAAGCAATAGAAAGCATAGATATAGTGCAATAAAACAATTTTTTTTTTTTTAGGGAATATAGTCTCTTGCAGTAACTGCACATACATGTTCTCAGATGGCATGGCACTTTGTAGGCAGCTACTTTCTTTTCCTAGATTTCTGCCAAATCCTTAGCCTCCACATCCAGAAGTACTATTTGACTGGGCAAGAGAATGGGATAGTATTCCACATTGTAGGTACCTCTATACAACAGCCACAGCCTTTGTAGTCTAAGTATTTGGTGGCTATCACATGGGGTGAATAATATAGTCTCCATCTCATGCAGCCATAGGTAGCTATTTACGCATTAATCCATTTCACATACAGTTAGGTTTGACAAAGAGGGACCCAACCCTGAAACCTACTACTCCTCCAGAGTATGGAGATACCATATATGTGTGAGACTTTTCCACAACTAATTTCCTGACTATCTATCATCGTTTTTTAGTCCCTAAAGGGCCACAACAGGAGAAACATCCCCATTTTGAAAAGGAAAAAACCAAGGTATTTTCTAATAGTCACAGGGAGTCTTTTTAAAATGTAATCCTTTGCCACATGCACAGTATTTGGAAAATGCAGAAAGGAGATAAAAATGTATTTTTTACACGAAGTTGTAAATTAACAAGATATTTCTAACACACAGCATAGGCATACAAAGAATTACACATAACTGCACCTCAAACACATTCTGCTACTTCTCCTGAGTATGGGAATACAAAATACATGAGACATTTTCACAGCGCAGCTACATAGAGGGGTCCAAGAAGCACCTAGAGGCAATCTAGGGACATAAATTACACATCTAATTTCCTAACTAATTATCACATTTTTTGGAAGCACTGGAGCACAAGGACAATGGAAACACCCACAAAATGGCCATACTTTTTAAAAAGACAACACTCCAAGGTATTTTCTATGAGGCATAGTGAGTCTTTTGAAGACTTAATTTTCTTGCCACCAGTATTTGGAAAATGCAGAATGAAAATGAAAACATTTTTTACAAAAAGTTGTAAATTAATAAGATATTTCTAACACACAGCATAGGCATACTAAGAATTACACTCCAAAACACATTCTGCTATTCTCCCTGAGTATGGGACTATCACATATGTGAGACTTTTTCAATGATGCTTGGATTGATTATGTACCCAACATTGTATCTTGTGTATCACACAAATTAACCAATTGTATCAAAACCATTGCATTGTAAAAGTCACCTCCCTAGTTGTCAGGGATTATAGATAGCTGTAGCATCACCTACAGGAATCCTCATTTCTATAAGACAAGCAAGCCTAGTCTACTGGTACATAGTTGCCCCCAGGAATGATATGTTCACTGGCCTGCAAGTACAGGAGGCTCAAAAAAAGAAGAACAAAAAAGTTCCTGTGGTTTCAGGAGTGCAGATGCCTGTAGGGGGTAGGACTGGTGTCTCATCAGAATGTAGTCAGTGGGGCATGCAGATTGGTCAGTTGAGGTGACAGGCAGAGACATGGTCAGCAAACAGGCAATGAATTGGTTTAGACAGCAGGCAGAAACTAGGACAATTTATAGATCAGAGTCAGTACATGCAGCAGACAGAGACAACACTGCATTAGTGTAACATTGATCAGGAACACCGTTCTTGCTTTCACTGGCTCTAGTGAGGTAACACTGTATTGATGTGGTGGCAATCAGGGACACTGTTGATGGCTGCACTGGCTCTGTTGACGCTGGGACTAGTGTGTTTAGTGATCAGTAAGATTGTTGCTGGCTGTACTGGTCTGGTGACATTGTTGGTGTGGCAGCATTCAGGAGCACTGTTGATGGTTATATGTTAATGGGGAATAGTGTGACAGCAGGAAACAGGAGCACTGTTGCTGACTTACACTAGTCTGGTGGCACTGTCACTGGTGTGGCATGGATAAGGAACACCTTTGCTGGCTAAAACTGGTCTGGTGATACTGGGACTGATGTGACAGTGATAAGGAACACTGTTGCTGGCATAAACTGGCTTGGAGACACTGAAAATGGTGTGGCAGTAATTAGGAAAACTGTTGCTGGCTGCACTGATCTGCTGGGGGGACAATCAGGAACACTCTTTCTATCTACACTGGTGTGGTGAAACTGTGACTGGTGTTCATTGATATGTGAGATTGGGGAACTGTAAAACCTCAAGGTGATCTGCAGTTTTATTGCCCCAGCTGTAACAGAAATTGTACCCCCTGACACTTTTGCAGACATACTGCCCAGAGACTACAATCAATTCAAATGAAAGGGGGCACTTATGTGGGGTCCAGTCGGTTAATGCAGGCAATGAGGAGGTGATACAATGCCTCCTCACTGCCTGTAAAATGCTCTCTGAAGGGTGATCCAAACAAGGATTTATCTTTAGAGAGCACAGCACATGTGAACAGGGTCTTATGGTGAAACTGAGGACTGGTGTGGAGGTGACTGGGGACATTGTGATTGGCTGTGCTGGTCTGGTGACATTGCACTGCTGAGACAATGGCTGGTGGCACTGATATACAGTGATATCAGAGCACATCCATTATACATGCCACAGCAGCACAGCCTTACCATAGTGACACTGCACTGTTCTGTTGATGGTGTGTATGTATTTTTCTTTTTACATACTGTCACCACCAGATCAGTGCAGTGTCACTATGGTAATGCTGTACTGCTATGGCTATTGATCAGAGACACTGACTGCTTCCTTGGAATGTCATCAGTGCAGCAGCCAGTGTCTATTATCAATAGACACAGCAGTACAATGTAACCATAGTGACATTGTATTACTCAGGGGTGAAGTACAATTTATTTTTTCATGCATTGAATTTTTTCTACAGTCCTGATGACTATTGGAAGCATTTAGTTTCATCTGACAGACACTCCTTGGAAACAAAAATGAAAGGCTGCAGTCATGTAGCATTTGTTTGCAACTCTGATTACTGTGATTGGTCAGAGTGATCACATGGTACAGGGCAAATGCACCTCAATATCTTCCTGTACCCCATCTGTCATCCTTCAGACCAGGGGCGGACTGACAACTCATGGGGCCCCCGGGCAATAGGGGATCATGGGGCCCCTGAGTCCTTGCCCAAACTCCAAAAAGCCTATGAAAAAGGTACCAGGGGTATTTCATGGGGCCTCCTACTGACCCCGGGCCCTCGGGCAGTGCCCGAGTTTCCAAATGGTCAGTCCGCCCCTGCTTCAGACACAGCAGATCACAGAGGTGCCATTGAACACCTTAGAGGGTGCTCAAAAAGGGCAAAGGACCTACCAGCATATCCTCCTGATCCAACGATTGTCCTGTCATTTATATGTAGTGACAGACCAGGGGGTGGTTAACCATTAATAAAATCACTGCTTCCTGCAAAATTGATTTTTTTTTTCTGCTTTGGCACTTCAGGGCAGTGCCTAGTATCCATGCCATTTGTTTGACAACTCCTTGCATTTTAGCCTATAAAATAGCTTCAAATAAGTTTTTAACATTGAGCTCCTATTGACTTCAGAGGGGTTTGGATTTGGCACCCTAACTTCCATAATATTTGCCGAACCTGACTTGAACCAAACCTAGGTACTGTATGTTTGGCTCATCCCTACTCCTGTCTTTCAAGTATTCTAAGACACCAAATATGGACAGGAAATCTTGGTTTCCCTAGTCACTTGTTTTGCACAAGTACCAATGTGCTTGTGTGTTAAAATTAGAAAGTATTACAATAAAGCGACTATACCTATTATGCATGTAACTATTGTAACCTTGTATATGTATTCATTTGCACAATTACAGTCCCTGTATTCTTCAATTTTCATGTGATATCCATAAAACTATTTTATTTCAGAAATGTAAATATATTTTTTGAAATTATACATTCCATTTTGTTAAAGCTGATGGAGTGACCTGAGAACTTGAGAAGAGTTGAAAGTTATATGTTCATATTTTACCATCAGGTTTCATCTCATCACATCTAATCCACAATACCTAAGTAGTAAACACAGATATCTTTCTTTCACATTTACATTTAATAAATTAAAATGTAGTGTGCATGTTGTAATAATTATTCATAATTGCATTATACTTACATTACTGTTCCTATTGTGGGCAAGATAACACCAAATAAACTCTTTTAATCATTTTTTTTTCTTTTCTCACAACAGCAAATATCTCCCAAATGGACATTCATCTTCCTACACACTTTGCATACTACAGTATATTTATTAGTAAATCTAAAATGTGATCATCTAGAAAGAAAAGTATCAGATAAAGTAAACTTCAAAATAAGATTGAAGCATCCCTTCCCTCACAACCAATATTGCAGTAGTGGGAGGGAAGATGATACAAATGCCAGGGTGGGACAGGATGGGCAGAAATGTAATTTCAGTGACAAAAAGTGTTTTAGCAGGGACAGCAAAATAAATTAAAAAATGAACAGATAAATAAATGATGCTATACCCAAATGTAGCGGATTAGTGTGACATTGGTGACTTGCACATTACACATTTGTCTTTTCACATTGAGCAGCAGATCCTAGTCTTTCTCAGCCCATGCAAGCACTTCATTCATTAATCTTTAGTCAATGCTTTTATCTTTTCAACAAAATCAACAAGAGGTTTTCAGTTTATTTTTTCAAGTTTATGTTTTTTTATGTGACACAAAGATGTACAAGCAAACAAATAACAATTGAAAAAAGTTTAAACATTAACTGTTAAGAAAATAGAAATACAAACTAAGAAGGGAAAAAAGAGTTAATTAGGGCTGACTAAGGTAAACAAAAAGTTAATAAGGGGTCAAATAGACAAATTCTTTAAAAAAAATATTCACTTTTCATGTTTCTTTAACTGGCATCATCTGTAGATCAAAGTTCATCCTTCTGAGCTGCAGAAAAATGAAACAGAGTAAATACAAAAGTAACAATGTTACATTTTAGTCAGATGGTTCTGTCTGAACAGTTGCAGTCACTGAAGCTGCTGCATTTACACAGCAGCTCCTGGCTTAATTTTTGGAGCTGTGCATTGCTTGCAATTGGAAGGAGGGCATGGCAAAGGGGAAGAATCCCTGGATGTGCTAATCAAAGCCTGTATACTTTAATGACTTTTTGGGGATGTGTGTTACACGTCCAGTGTCTGCAGCTGGTTAAAAAACTGTTTACACTAAGATAGACATTTAACAAAACTGGACTAAAAAGTCAGTCAAATCAAAACTATTATTTTAGCTAAAAAGTCAGTCTAATCAAAACTAACATTTTAGCTAAAAAGTCAGTCTAATCAAAACTAACATTTCAGTTGTAAGTTGATACCTACAATCTCAATATAGCTAGATACTGCTCCTTATATCATCCAGAAAATTTTCAGTGATGTCTGATTCTTAGATTTAGTTCTTAGATTTGTTCTTTTTCAAGACATTTTGGGAAGGTCATAGCTAACGCTATTTATCAGATATGTAGATACTGGTGAAAAATACAACAGACAGGAGATGTTCTAAGGAAGAACCTTACTTAAAAAGGGAAGTGGATTAGATAGGTTTTGCTAAGAGCTCTTCACAAACTGATCTGAGATATAACGGGTAAAATAAAAAAACACAAATAAATTGTAGAGTAAATGCTCATTTTTTTTATCAACTACAAAACAGATATTATTTTTAAAACTTTGCCAGTGATGACTGTTTTAATTAAGTTAAATATCACTGCAATGTTTTTTAAAAATAAAAACAATGTCAGAATAGTCCAAAATCTTTCAAAGTCTAAGTGACATCGTACTTCACCTTTTAATTTTAGTAATGGCTTTGCTGGACTACTTAAAATGGTAACATATGCATCTTTATTGTTCTTTTTATATTGTTAGTGCATACTATGGTATTCCATGCACACATTTAATTTGAACTCCGAGAAAACTTTATCCTACATTATACAGGGGAGCATTTTTATTATCTATGAGAACAATGCCTGCATCTGAATAATGAAATATTCAGTCCAACTGGATCACTGATTTTTGTTTTCAATTACTACTTTCAAAATGTATAAAAGATACAATCTGATAAATGGGTCCTTGTAATGGACAAATTAAAATCATACAGAACAACAGCAATTGAGAATGATTGCCAAATTGTTTTGAATTTACTTTATGTTCCTTTGTTACTTGGCAGAGCAAGTAATGGAAATCTGAATATTATGCTCCTACATAACACATGCTGAACAGTAAAGCACTGCCTGTACTTTTACTCATGCTCAGAATATTTAACATGCCACTTGCAACTTTATGAAATTGCTACATATTTTACAGAACTGGTCTTGAGAATAATATGCTTGAGGAACATTGTGACTGTGCTGAAAGTAGTAAAAGATGAAGGCTTTAAAGCTTTTATGGAACTAATATGATACAGTGTAGTATGATACGTTTATTTTGAGAAGTGAGAAATGAGAAGTAACAAATATTAGCCACTTTGATTATATTGCCTTTACTAGAATATGAACAGGATAATGTTAAAAATAGGAAATTTATTTAACATTTATTTAGGTGTTTTTAATAAATGTTGTATTAGTTTCTGACATTCTGTAGAAATGCAGGTTGTCATCAGAAAAGATACAGCTATCAGCAATGAAGAGAATTTGGCTAATACTTTTTTCACCTGAGTAATGATGGCAGAACACACAGTAAGACCCTGGCAATGTAAAAAATATGATCCATTGCTGAGCCTGATCATTTAAGTCAACTAATACACATTAGACTAGCTTGATGTTTGAATGAATTGACTAAATGCCATACATTTTAGATGAGTTCAACTGGTAAAATGTCATATTATAGAGACATATAATGTAAAAGTGTTAACTTAAAGTTTAGAATGTTTTTGGAGACATGGATAGCTTCCCTGGTTGAAGTATCCAGTCATATAAAGACTTTCACACTGACAATTTTTCTCAAGATTTGGAACTGCAATATTAAAATTCAGCTGCAACACTACTGTAGATAAAAGCTTTGCTCCTAAGTGGATTCAGAGATGTTAATTTGCTTGTTGTAATATTTATGGTTACCTAGCAATATTATAATTTCCATATATTTATATTGAATCGTGATGCTTCTACCTAAAACTTAAATCAGGCTGCTATGAATGAACACACACTGCTTTTGCATTTTTCCAGCTAGAATTCTGAAATATATCTTTTTTTTACTATTTCTTTCAACAATTGATGGGCCCAGTGCTGCTTATAAGGGAGCCCTAAAGGCACTTCATTAAACATGTGCAATTTGGTTTGCTTAGATTTGGTTTTCAAAAAATTTATTTTCAGAGATTTGGATGTATCCAAATTTCCAAATGGACATAGTAAGGAATTTGAACGAATCTCAAAAAAGTTATAACAAAATTTTCAGATTTATTTGGGATTCATTGAAAAGAGCCAGTTGTTAAGGAGTGAGCTGCTATCACATCCTTAACAACCATGACTCATCTCAGCAGAATATTAAAAAAAAAGTGTCAGTGAAAAACATTTAAAAAGAAACATTTTGGGGTACCCTAGTCTATACCAATCTTTTCACAAGACACATCATTTGCCGAATGACAGGTAGACATGATGTCACCGGGTGACCTCGACCCCATGTTTGCCTGTCATTCGGTAAGTGACTTGTCCTGTAGAGAGACACTCACCCAATAACAGGTAGACATGGCAGTGGGGTGAGCTGACAATGTCACCAGGTGACCCTGCCTCCATGTTTATCTGTAATTCTGTGTGTGTCCCTGGATGGGACATATCGTGTTCGTCGTGTCTACACTTCATTCATTTTAATATCCATAGTGGGATATTTGCAGGACGTCCTTTACTAATGTGCCAAATGACAATTTCTCTGTAGCTGGAACCTTAATACAATTTAACAGTAGAAAAAGGTAACAAAAAGAAAGGCACAGCGTGAAGTAGTGTTGGAGATAGCTTCACTGCTTTTCCCTGCATTTTCAGCTGCAGCCTCCATTAGCAGTGCAGATGAAGACTGTTACTGCTCTCCCTTCACATCCAGACTCACGCTTGCTCAGATTGACCAGTGGCAGTGTGTGCAAACAGACAGTGTCTTGATTGCTAGGCAGTGGTCTGCTCAAGCCACCCTGCCTCCTCATGCCTGATTGGCTTAGGAGCTGTAGCTGTCTATATGACCATCACAAGCCAGGGATTTTAGACTCATGATAGCATTAGCTTCCTATCTTTTGTCTGATGCCCCATCTGTTTTATTTTACTCTGTCTTATTGTTAATCACCCCACTTTGGATACGGGCTACTTTCTCTTTGAGTAGAAAGTAGATGGAGTAGACCTTATGCAATGTCACTTTGGGGTTTATTTACTAAAGCTGGAGAGTCCAAAATCAGACTCCCTTCTGCATAGAAACCAATCAGCTTCTAACCTCAGCTTGTTCAATGAAGCTTTGGCAATGAAACCTGGAAGCTGATTGGTTTCTATGCAGAAGGGAGTCTGATTTTGGACTCTCCAGCTTTAGTAAATAAACCCCTTTGTGTCCTGACTCTTGCTTTTCATAACTACTCTTCTCTTTGGATATAGACTACGCTATCTGAAAACAGCCAGACCTAAATCCTACTTGGATAATGAATTCCTCTTTTAAAACACCGACTTCCCAGAACCTTGCTTCATATTATGGATGACCTACCTTCTCTGGATCATCTGAACTCTCCCTTTCAGTGATTCCAGTGGGCATCTCAGTTCTTCAGTTATAGTGCTCAAGTTTTGGAGGCATACTAGTCTTACGAGAAGAAATGATAACATCCTCTCATTATTTTTGCAGAGCAGGATGAAAACCAGTTCCCTTACATGTAGGAATAATAAGAAGGATATAATTAACTCAAGGGTGTTAGGCATATGTCTGGCAAACTTTTTGTTTGGATGCTGTAATTAATGGGGATCTGGGTAGTGCCCTAAAGGACCAGAGAAAAAAATAAATAAATATATAAATAAATGAAACTTCCATTTGGTGTGGAACCCCAATTTTTATAATGCCTAATGTGAAATAATAAAAAAATCTAAATTAATTTAAATAAAATGCTTTAGAACCCTTGAAAGTGCATGTGACGAATAGGTTTAAAGCAAACTCTATGCATTTTATTTAAATGATTTTTGGATTTTTTAATGATTCACTTTAAACATTATTAAAATTGCTGCTACAGCAATTTTAATATTCCCTACAGCAAAACTGGCATTCACAAAGAAAAAACTGCAGTTTAAATTGTCTGTAAATTGCAAATCCAGACAAAACAGTCAGTACTGACAGAACAAAACTGAAAACTGTTTTTCAAGGTAAAATAGTTAACATATATGTTTTCCAACTCTGTGGTTGATTTGAAATAGATAAATAAAAAATATATATGCACTAAGATGAAAAAACAACAAAATGTAAAGCAACTGTTAATCACTGTGACACCAGTGAAAAAACATAAAAAAACAAAATAACAGCACTAGTGAAGAAATATAAATAAACAAATAAAAACCAAATCATTATAGAATAGTGAATATTTAAACAGTGAATTTCAAATCATAGTGAATTGCATACAGTGAATAAAAATAGAATTAAAATGTCCATGTGAAAAGTGAATCCATGTCATAACTTAGAAGTTATAAATCCCTTCTTCTCCACAGAGTACCTAGTGTGATCTAGGTGCTGACAATACACCACGATGTGAAAAAACTCCTCCACCACCACATATAGATGTTAGAGTCTCTTACCAGATCAGATAGACCATAAAGTTATAAATGGTTATAGAACGCTCAGCTTGAAGATGTGCAATCACAATCTCACCATAGCAGACCAGCAGCCATAAAGGAAGATGCTCCAAAATAGTTAAGCCATTAAAGGGTTTGGCACTCTGCACTCAAATATTGGCCATAGTATCCATGATGTAAAAAAAACCAAATAGTGCATACATAGTAAAGTATGCCTAAAAAACTCCTTTATTCATTAAAATCCACAGTTGACATTTAAAAAAGTTGACATTTTAATTTATTCTCAGGATCACCCAAATTAATATTTTGGGGCTGATTCATTGATGACATCCTCCTGCTGTGGAATGGTAGAATTAAGTCGTTATGTGGGTTAATTTTTTTGATTTAGTCATTAAAGCAAATGGTGATAGTTTTCAAACAACTACCTTTTTTAAAGAAACAGATCGGAATTCCTATTTGGACAGGACTAACTGTCATCATCCTGTATGGTTTAACTCCATCTCCAAAGGTCAGTTTTTGCACATTAGGCATAATTGTACACATTTTGATGATTATTGCCTTCAGTCTGAAATATTGAGGGAAACATTTATCAATAAAGGGTATGACGTTAAGATGTTTAAGGAAACCATAAGAGATGTAGGGGGCTGAGATAGAGAATTGTTGTTGACTAGTAGAAAATCTGAACGCAATCTGATTGGGCAATAGAACATATTATTAAAAGGCATTGCCCAATTTTAAGAAATTATCGGGTTTTAGGCACATTGATCCTGGAGAAACCTAATATATTATATATTGGAGCACCCTCTTTGAGGAGTATGGTGGCCCATAACAATATTAACCCCCCCCCCCCATTAAACCAACATTTTTTCATGACTTGAAGGGATACTTCCCTTGTCAGAAATGTGATGTATGTAAAATTAATAAATGTAATGATAGAAAGATCATCAATTTTAATTCAAATCAAATGGGTAGAGTTTATAATATGTATTCATTCATTACATGTACCACTGGGAATGTAGTGTATATGTTCATTTGTCCATGTGGCCGGCAGTACTGTTAGAAAATTACAAGTGAGATTGAGGAACATATTAAAAATATTAGAATAGATTTTTCAGGGCACAATGTTCCAAAACACTATGAGATGTGCCACAATAATGACCATACAGATACCACTTTCATAGGGATTGACAGCTTTTTACCACATTGAAGGGGGAGTCATGTTAGGAGGGAGATTTCACGCTTGGAGACACAATAGATATATCATTTAAAATCCTATACCCCTTTTGGGTTGAATGTGGATTGGGACATTATATGTTTTATAAATAATAGTTGCCATTTGTAATGCCCATGAAATGTGTTGGCCTTGTACCCTTTGTTTCTTGGATAATTTTTACAATAAAGCATTGTTGCCCAAATGCCAGGAGCATGAGAAGTGACTGATGTCATTTCTCTAGGCTAAAGGAACAAGAGTCACAAGATATTAGACTGCTGAAAGCAAGATAAGAACTTGCTTGTGGGATTGAGTGTGTTTATGACATCCAGAAATGTTACATTAGAAGCTAAGGACTTGTTTAAAGATGTCTACTTGTTTGAGAAGTTAGAAATCTTTAAGTTTAGAGTAGATGAGAAGAAGTTTAGGATAGATAAGAAGCTGGCCTGAAGCAAAAGCGTGACTCCTAAGATAATGTTGTTTATTCAATATAGTGGCTGGGCATGACTCTGTTATCTTTTTGCAACCTTTGTGTTAGCTCCACCTAGAGTGGGTGTGGCACCTGCCCACTTCTGGAAAGCAGCCAGAAAAAGGATTTAAAAGCTGGGAGTTTAAATGGAATCAATGGGAGCCCTCCTAGTGACAGGGGACACTCTGATGCTGGGACTCTTGCCAAGGCTATATGAGCTCATTGATTGGTCATGTTTACGGCTTCCCCGTGACCCCCTGTGCAGTATGGTTCTGATGGGATCTTTTCCTTCCCGCCTTTCCATAGCTTTGTTAATATATTAATTCTATGCTGTGACACTGTCAAAAGATGTGTCTATTTCATGCTGTAATGCTCACATTATTATTGATGTGTGTTATTATGCAGATTGTGATAACTATAAGATATATCCTCCTGTGTGTCGTGTGATAATAAAAGTGGACGTTTTGACAGTGCAATAATATTGCAGTTGGATTCTGTTATTTCTTGGAGTGCCGAGTGAATGCTATGATGTGTCAGGGCAGGTGACCCTCGTCTTTCACATGCTTGGAATAATTAATGGTGTAAATGCTGGTTAAAAGTACCTGTGTGACTACCTGTCTATTGTGTGTTTATATGACTTGCTTTTAGTTATTGCATCCAGCATTGCATTACACCATTCTTTGGACGGGTTTATACTATAAAACTGAATTTATTTTATTTAATTTATTCATCTCACTGGGATATGTTTTGGAGCCATTATTTACTAATTATATTTTTATGTGGAAATTAATGTAATATGTTAAGTGGCAGGCTGATTACTCCATTTTTATATTTTTTTCATTTTTATTTTTTAAAAATGTTATAACATTTAAAATACTTTTTAATTTGCTTGCCTTTTTCTCCCTTTCTTTTACTAAATGATCATAAGTTCATAGAATGAGAGGAACACTCTTTTTCAACAGGGGATATATATATATATATATATATATATATATATGTGTGTGTGTGTATATATATATATATATATATATATGTTTTTATTTTTATATTCATTTTTTAATGCGAGTTGGATTGATATATGTATTGTAATTCAATGTATAACCACTAGATGGCGCTATAGCTGATGGTAGTCGGATGACATTTAAATCCTTGAGTATGCGATGAGCGCCATACAGCAGAATCCCCCAGAAGACGTCTATTCGATGAAACATGCAGGGCAGGACTTGTATGTATGCTACGTCGGCCTCTGTGTTGTCAGCCGTGTTGAGCTTCTGTCTATGTTGGAGCTATCAGCTTGCCATATTACTGCTTGTTGTAAGCACAGTTTTTTTTTTATCTTGCATCAGAATCTTTTTTGTATGTGAGCTGTGGATTTTAATAAATAAAGGAGTTATTTTGGGCATACTTCACTATGTATTTGATCTTTATGTGTTTTTGACACTATGGATACTATGGCCACTATTTGAATGCCATTACCTTCACCCTTTAATGGTTTAACCATTTTGGAGCTTCATCCTTTATGGCTGCTGGTCTGCTATGGTAAGATTGTGATTGCACATCTTCGAGCTGAGCGTTCTATAACCATTTATAACTTTATGGTAGATCTGGTCTGGTAAAAGGATCTGGCATCTATATGAGGAGGTGGAGGAGCTTTTTTTCACATCATGGTGTATTGTCGGCACCTAGATCGCACTTGGTACTCTTTGGAGAAGAAGGGGTTTTAGTTATAACTTGAATTCAGTTTTCATATGGACATTTTCATTCTATTTTTATTCACCATATGCAATTCGCTATGATTTAAACTGAAATTCACTGATGAAATATTTCACTATTTTACAAGTATTTGGTTTTTATTTATTTATTTATATTTGTTCACTAGTGCTGTTATTTTTTTTTATATTTTTTTTATTTACAATAGGCAAATAGACTGTGCACTTTGCAAGTGCTGTTGCTCTAGAGCTTAGTAAAGCTCCAAACAAAGAATACCAAATCACATGCAAGGAAAATAATACAAAACAAAAGAGCATTTCTGCTTGGCCAGGGTTGGATAGTGAAAGTCAGAAGAACTTCCCATCATTTACTAGGCTCTGTAAACCTTTTGTAAATTAATTCCTATGTATATTTTAATTTGTCGGGTGGTCTGCTTTAACCAATTATTTTTGAATTTGGTTTATTAGGAATTATCTGAATCTGTCACGTGTTTACTAAAAAAGGTGGCAAGGTTTTTTGAGTCAGGCACAGGCCATTTTAAAAAGCCATAGTGCCAAAAATGTGTGGCTAGGGATTCACTGACATCCACAGATTGATTTTAAAACTACAAAAGAAACAAGGCATGTACTATCAGTGGAAACACAAGAATAAAGAGAAAATGGTTTAAACCATAATGTGTGTGCTGAGCAAACTTTTGTCGCTATGTAAATCCTGTATAATAATAATAATAACAACGAGGAATTAATTTGCTGAAATCCCATTTACTGTAAAATAAAGGCCTTTTTAAAGATTTTTTAGAATGTGATAAGTTGACACAAATTTGAACTTTGACATATTTAGGCTTGTGGTAGGCCTAATAGCTAATGTTGACAGTCACAGTTGCTTCTATACAGGTTTTCTTTAAGGGAGCAGAAGAATGTGTTTCTATGGTCCAGGACATCTTATGAAATGATAATGGAATGCATCAAAGATGCACTACTGTTTTAGTATGGAGTGACATCTTGACCACTACAAATGGTCTTGAATAAATGTACTGACAAAATGTAACTAACCTTTCAGTAACAATGTACCGCTGTAATGGTGCATGAATATTTATTGTAAATATATCTCTTCAGCAGATGCTTGGCAATACATTTTCCTAATATTTCACAGTAACACATTGTATTCTTGAATTCCACCTTGATGCAAAAAGAAAATGTTTTGGAGGAGGGGATTTAAGAAACATGCAAAATTCAAACGTTCACATAATTGAAACCCACAGTTAATGGGCTTGCAATAGGATAACCGTACAGCAAATTAACCATTGTAAATGTATTTGTACTCTTTAATTGCTATAGGAAGGTTAATTTTCTCTTTACAGATAACTGACTTAGAAAAAAAAAATTGTACTCACACCCTATCATGCTGGAACATTTCTCAAGATGGCATTTGACCATCAGTAAGAATCTGACCAACTTATTACAGTTATCAGAAAGAAGAAAGTGGATAATGTACAGCCAGATACAGCGTTTTTGATCCTTCTGCAATTAGCATACTATTTTTTCACATTTTTCCTATTACATTTTTATTTGACTTGATGAAAGATGTAGATTTTAAATATATTGTATCTAAAATGAGAGTACTTAAAAAAACCTAAACATTTAGGCCATGTGGCCTTATTCAGTGCACCACCATGTAGTCCTCAAACAATTACCAAACATTAAATATTACACAAAATTGGCTTCAAAACTCATACACATTCAAGTTTTGATTTTGCAATACATTTTTTAATGCAAAAATAGGTATTTTTTATGTGTAGGTAAGTTCAATATCACAATTTACAAAGATTTCAGTGATCCCATATTTTTGCTACATAAAATCCAGAATTTTGAGAATCTATTTATAGGCCATCTGTGAAATATTATATATAGTATTTGTATATTTAACCTGAGGCTGTCTATTATTTTTTTTTTTTTTACCAATTTACAAATACTAATGCAAGGATAATACAAACACCCCCCAAATGACCTTTTTTTGGAAAGTAGACATATTTTTCACGTATAATTTTGTGTCACAGTGTTTTGAAAACGAAAATAAGAAAATAAATAAAATACATTTTAATTTTCTTTCTTCATTTTCCAAAAACTTGTGGCAACAAATGAGATGTGCAAAATACTCACCATGCCTCTTAGCAAATACCTTGGAGTGTCTACTTTCCAAAAAGGGATAATTTGAGAGGGTGCTTCTTCTATCCTGGAATTTTATGTCCAGCATTGGACGCTTATGCCACACATCACCCATTCTTCTAACCACTTGAAAACCAAGCCTTTTCTGACTTGTTTTATGTCACACAGTATTTGCGCAGCGATTTTTCAAACACATTTTTTTTAAACATGCACTTTTTTATATTTGAATACACAAGAACACAATATATTGCCCAATTGTATGATACACTATAAAAAAGGATGTTATGCCAAGTAAACAGATATCAAACATGATACGCTTTCAAATTTCTTACACCCGTGCAATGGAGTCAAACTACTTAAATCTTTAATATCCATAGGCAATGCTTTAAAAGCTTTTACAGGTTACCACTTTAGATTTACACAGGCGTTCTAGTGCTAGAATTAGTGCCTTTGATCTGACGTTCACGGTAATACCTCACATGCATCGAGTAATCTTTGTTTACATACCGACACTGGACCAACATTTACGTTCACCTTTGCGCATGAGCGAAGGGGGAGGGTGGGGTGGGAGTGGATTTTTAAAAATATTTATTTTGCTTTTTTTTTATTTTTACAATGTCCCTTTCATTTTTTTTATTTTTGGGATCACTTTTATTGTTATCGCAGGGAATGTAAATATCCCCTGTGATAGCAATAAGCAGTGACAGGTACTCTTTTCTGAGAATTCTGGGGTCTCACAGCATCCATATAGTCCCAGGCCACTCTGTTGAATGCCTTTTCAGCATCAAGCGAGAGAAAGAATCCCTGTTGCATTTGATTTGTGAGCCAATGATGGAGGTTGAGGGCTTTTATTGTGTTGTCACGACCTTCTCTACCAGGAATAAATCCTACTTGATCTAAGGAGATCAAGGAGGGGAGCAGGGGTAGTAGTCTGTTTGCCAATATCTTGAATGTAAACTTTCACATCAACATTGATAAGAGGAATTGGTCTGTAGTTTATGACTAGAGATGCATCTTTTCCATGCTTTGGGATTACCTCTATATGGGCCTCCAGGAATTGGGTAGAAGGCTGGAGGCACACATTGGAGGGAACAGAGGGCAGGTAAGAATCACAGTTTTAGGACATCACTGAATGTTTTATAATATTGAAGGGGCAAGCTGCCAGGGCCTGGAGTCCTGCCAGGTTTCATATCCTTAAGGACTTTACCAAATTCTGTCTCTGATAGAGGAGCCTCAAGTTTGCTTGCTCTATCCTTCTTAAGAGATGGGGGGGGGGCATAATACATCGTGTATAAGCTGGAGGCATTTCTCTGGATCTGGAAAGTGTGTGGAGGTAGAGGGAAGATTGTACAATGAACAATAGTATTGTTCAAATTGTTTAACTATGGCCTCATTGGAGGAGTGTAATACTCCCTGGTGACCTTTAATGTGAGGGACTGAGACGGCTTCTTTTTTAGCCTGCACTAATTACCATGTTCATAATATATCTTGTGACGTAGAATATATTGTCATCTAATTTTCTTATCAAGTTTGTCGAGAAGGAGAGTTCTCGCCTGAAGTAGTTTCTGATAGGTAGAGGTTGCTTTAGTTTGTTTATGTGTTGTTTCAAGTGAGTGAATAAGGGCAGTGGGAGATGCAATCTTGGCTTGGCATTCTTTTTTCAATTTAGATGTCACTGCCAAGAATTCTCCACAGAGGACACATTTGCGAGCCTCCCGTTGTGAAAGAGGCAAGATGTCAGACCTATCATTAAAAAAGAAATAGCTGTGAATGCGCTCAGTGTAACATTTCAGTTCTGCAGGATCTTTAAGTAGGGATGAGTTGAGCCTCCAGATTTTTGTTCTTGTCACAGTTTTGGGGAATGTCAGTGAGATAGTGATGGGGTTGTTTTCTGAAAGTATCAATGGTTCTATTGTTGCCTGTTTCTAGGAAGGTAAGATCTGCCTGAGACAAGAAAAAGTATTACATTTTATGCTGTCTTTGATGGAGAGAAAAAAAATATGTATAGTCATATTTTTCATGAGGTTTCATTGTGCTCCAGGTATCATACAGCGTGAGACTGTATAGTTGCAGCCAGGGGCAGACTGTCAACTCATGGGGCCCCTGTATCCTCGCCCACACTCAAACCACACCCAAAAAAGCCTATGAAAGGTACCAGGGGCATCTCATGGGGCCCCCTACTGACCCCGGGCCATCATTGGGCAGTGCCCGAGTTCCCAAATGGTCAGTCTGCCCCTGGTTGCAGCTTAATTTGCCTAAGGGCTCTATATGGAAGAGCTGAAGTTCCAGATAAGGAATCTAGTAGTGGATTCAGTGGAACATTAAGTCCCCACCCAGTTATTATATTACAATTCCCCTAGCAAAAGCAGAGAGAGTAGTTTTCCAATCTGACGAAAGAAGGAGACCTGCTTAGTGTTTGGGACATATATGTTAGCAATTGTAATGGGACGTGCTATAAGTCTACCCTTGAGGAAGATGTCAGGGTCAAGCAAAGTATCATGCAGTTTGAACTGAGTGTGTTTAGATATTAAAATTAAGACCTCTTTAGTCTTTAAATCAGTTGTTGTAGCAGGATAGGTGATAGGGAAATGGTGATTTGTGAATTTGGGAATAGAATTCGATTTAAAATGGGTTTTCTGACAGTTTGGCGATGGCCTCTTGCTGTTCCAATATGACTGCACAGCAGTGCACAAAGCAAGGTCCATAAAGACATGGATGAGTGAGTTTGGGGTGGAGGAACTTGACTGGCCTGCACAGAGTTCTGACCTCAACCCGATAGAATACCTTTGTGATGAATTAGAGTGGAAACTACGAGCCAGACCTTCTCGTCTGACATCAGTGCCTGACCTTAAAAATATGCTTTGGAAGAATGGTCAAACATTCCCACAGACACACTTCTAAACCTTGTGGACAGCCTTCCCAGAAGAGTTGAAGCTGTTGTAGTTGCAAAGGGTGGGCCACCTCAATATTGAACCCTACTGACTAAGAGTGGGATACCATTAAAGTTTATGTGTGTGTAAAGGCAGGTGTTCAAATACTTTTGGCAATATAGTGTATGTTTGGTTTCAGCCACCAGGAAGGAGGGGGATTTCCAGGATATAGCTATTGTTTGTTTTGCGGTTGTTAAGAGTTGGATCAAATCTTGAATTGACTATGCATCAAAGGTACTGGTCTCAGGTTAAGGAGGGCAATTGTAGGATCTGAACTCAGTGGTAGGTCAAATACAGTGGAGGCCAGCGTAAAGATAGCTTTCCAGAAGTCTTGGGCCACCGGACAGTCCCACCATATGTGCATATAAGTTCCTGCCTCAGTACAGTCCAACAGGAGGCTGAGTAATTGGGTGTAAAAGTAGAAATTCTAGTTGGGATCAGAAACAATCCAGTCAGTACTTTATAATTGGTCTCAACTGCCAACACATTAGGTGAGGAAGCCTTAGTTGCTGACCAAATTGTGGACCAGTCTACAGTATCTACAGTGTGGCCAAGGTCTCTTTCCCACTTAGCTACATAGGTTGGTGTGCAGAAGTGCTCAAATCTAGTAAATTGGTTTAGTAAATCTCCAGCTTGTGTGAATAGTAGGTGAAAGTTTTTTATTTGTAGGTATTGGAACATTTTCGACTGGGGTAGACTATGTGTCTTGCAGAGGGTTGGGAAAGATTGGAAGGACATAGCCATATACAGGTTGTGCAGGTGGATAAGGCCTGATGTAGCCCATGCAGAAAACAATTCAGGGGATTCCCAGGCTGGGTACAAGGCTGGATTTCTGAGAAATGATAAGAGTGAGATGTGTGGGTACTGAAGTCTGTAAGTTATCTTCAGTTTATCCCATACTGACAGGAAGTGTTTTGTGACTGGGTTTCTGAGGCTAGCACAGTCAGTTGGACAAAGTCATAGAAGGTTGGCTACCAAAAGAGGGTCAGAGTCAACCGATTCTAGTGCTACACAGAGGGAGGTTTTGTGTACTGCATGGTATTTAGGTAGAAGGGCTAAAAGAGCTGCATGATAATAAGCAGAGAAGTTAGGGAAGCCGGAACACCTCTAAGCTTGGGAAGGTAGAGGGTAGTTTAACCATACCCCAAAACAAAGAAGTATGCTGGGATCTTGATAGGTAAAACCTGAAATAAGTACAAGAACTTAGGCAACATTGCCATTTTGATCAAATTTATTTTCCCAATCCAGGAAAGTGGTAGAAAGGTCCATTGCAATAACATGGCTGTCACCTGCTTTAACATTTGTGGGTAGTTAGCTGCAAATAGGTAGGAGATATTGGTGGTGAGCTGAATGCCTAGGTAGGAGAGACGGTGAGGTGCCCATGCAAATGGAAGTACCTCACACGCTAGATATAGTTCCGATTCAGATAAGGAAATATTTAATGCTGTGGATTTCTGGGCATTCACAGTTAGACAGGAAATTTGAGTAAATGGATCAAAGATTGTCATTAGGTTTGGTGCTGATGAGGGGATGATAAGAAAAGGAGAATACCGTCCACAAATAAGCAGATGTTATGATGGTAGCCACCCAACTAACCCAGTAACCGTGGGGTCTGTTCTTATTTGTTGGGCAAGAGGCTCAATAATGAGGGCAAAGAGCAGGGGCGAAAGTGGGCATCTTTGATGTTTTCCCCTCCCTATGCTAAATTTATCCAACTTATATCTGGCATATTTGATATAGGCTCTTGGTTGATTGCATAGGGAGGTAATCCACCATATAAAGTGAGGACCAAAGCCCCATTGTTGCAGAGTGAATTGTAGGTAGGGTCATGACACTATGTCAAATGCTTTTTTAATATCTAAGGAAAGAAAGCACAAGGGAATACATTGTGATTTAGCCATCTGCGCAAGGAGTACGAAACAGCAAATGTTGCTACTAGTTTAAAGGATGGGCATGAATCCTACCTGGTCACTGTGAATAAGACTTCCAATGACCTTAATTAGGTGAGATGCCAAAATTTTAGCTAGGAGTTTTATATCTAAATTTAAAAGTGAAATGGGATGATAATTTGTCCAAGTTGTATCATCAGAATGGGGTTTTGGAAGCATACAAATTATTACCATCAGCGTTTCTGGCCTAAAAGAGTGCCCATCAAGGAGAATGTTGAAAGCTTTAGTCAATATGGGGGTCAAGATTTCAGAGAATGTATAGTAGTACTTGGCTGAAAACCCATCAGGGCCTGGCCTCTTATTGGGTTTCAGCGCCCTAATTGCTATAGTGCCTTCCTCCTCCCTGACTGGGTGCTCCAGGAAATCCCTGTGGGCTGTAGATAGTGTTGGTAGGGTGATTTTGGATAAAAAGTCTTAGCCTCAGCTGAGTTCAGTGTGCTATCCTCTGCAGGCTAGATAGGACTTAAATTGATGGAGAATCTTCACTGGATTATTTGTGTATATATCTCTGGCCATTTTGAGGTGAATAGGTTTATTAGGTCTGTTGAGTGTTTTAAGCGTTCAAGCAAAAAGGGTATCTGGTTTGTTGGCTTTAAGAGAATACATATGCTTAGTGCAACACAGCGTCTTGTCTGATGATTTTGTAAGAAAGAGATCAAATTTTAAATGGGCTTTGTCTAACTTAAGTTTCATAACCGGGGAGGGGTCAGCTTGGAATGTTGTATAACAGGCATCGAAGTCAGATTCTAGTCTGTGGAAAAGGGCCTTGAGTTCCCATTTGAGGAATTCAGCTTGTCTCATGAGTGCTCCCCTTATCACAGATGGTATTATTCGCTAGATAATCTTTGAGGGCAAGCTCGATATCATGACGATGGGCCGATTCTTTTAAAATAGTGTCATTCAGACACCATGTGGAATTGTACGCGTTCGGGATGGGAGAAGCAATGGATGTACATACTGCATTATGGTCTGACCAGGAAAAAGGTGAGATAGTAGATGACAAGAGTTCAGGTACCATCCCCACCATAAGAAAAACGTGATCGATCTGTGAGAACACTTATTTGGATGAGAGTAGTAGGTGTAACGTCTCTTGGTTGGATTAAGTTATGTTTAACAATGAGATTTGCAAGCATGGGTTTGGAAAAGCAGGTAGAGGGGGGTGCTGGTGATTTATCCATGAGCAGGAAAAGAACTTGGTTTGAGTCTCCACAAATTATGACCATGCCCATTTTATGAGAGACCACTACCTGTAGAAGATGAGAAAGGAAAGATGTTGGCCGCTTGTTAGGCGTGTAGTAAGAAACAATGTCCATGAGAGTGCCAATGACTACTTGGTACCGTCCCTTCGGGTCTTTAATTTAATTTGAGAGAATAAAGGGCATAGTGCAATGAAAGTACATCCCTTCACTTGGTTGAGGCTGAGGCCTTAAAAGCTTGGGGGTATGATGAACTGAAAAATTTGGGGGTAGCATGAGTAGTGAAGTGAGTTTCTTCGAGACAGAGCACGTGCTTTAGAGGCAGCTAAAGAGTGGAAGGCCTTGGTATGTTTGTGTGGTACATTAAATCACTGAACATTCAGTGATAGTATATTTAAAGGGGCCATGGCGGTAGATGAGTGAGAAACTAGTCAACCGATGATATGTTTAAGAGTTGTTC
This sequence comes from Staurois parvus, assembly GCF_062004578.1. Taxonomy (NCBI): domain Eukaryota; kingdom Metazoa; phylum Chordata; class Amphibia; order Anura; family Ranidae; genus Staurois; species Staurois parvus. The sequence continues at coordinate 11,872,154 of NW_028318039.1, read as the reverse complement.
CACTGCATCCTGTTGGGAAAAGGAGGGAAGAGAGGAAAACAAAAAAAAGTAGGAAAGTGAAAAGAAACTGTCAGGAATCCAGATATGACCAGAGATGTGTGGACTGACACAGGGAATATCAGGCTTCAGAAGTGATGTAAAATAAGATAATTTATTTGTAAGACACACCAATATATAAAAGCAAAGTGCAAAGCAAAAACCAAATAACCAAAGCATCCACCAAATATATACACGTGCAAAGTCAAATCGTAGTCAAGGCTAGCCGGAGTCATACACTGGAGATCGAGCATGGGGCGCTGGGAGCCAGACAGGCCAAGGAGCGGATCACAGGAGCAGAGAGAGCAGGTGGGAAGGAAACCGGCTGAAACTAAGAGATAAGGAATAGAGATAAGGAGCTGGGTCCAGAAGTAGGTAACAGGAGCAGGTAGCACGAAGCAGGTTCAGGTTCACAGAAATACGGATGTCACAGGCACATGGGAACAAAACACCAAGGCACTGATTACAGGCATGATTGCTGTTTAAATACACCTCCTGTAATCAGCCTCAGGTGATGGCTTGATTGCAGGAGGTAAGATCCTGGCTGCTGAAAGGCACTTGCTGGTAAACCCCAGTACTGCAGCCCATAGAGCAGGTGAGCCACAGCACCACCAGCGGTAAGCCTTTTCCTGACAGAAACTTAATAAACATACACAAGCGTAGTGTAAGGTTTGAGTAATAAAATACAACCAACTTTTGGGGCCTAGTGAGAGGGAAACTAGATGTCTTCTAAAAGTCCAATGATTCACCATCGTGGAAAGCAAAAATCAGCTGTAACAATAATAAAGAAACACACACTCCAAAGTCTCAGGCATGAGAATAAACATTATACAGTGTGGGGGTTCTCCACAGGCAAAAAGAACAAGGATAGAGGAGAGCAGGTAAACGGGTGGTATATATGAAGTTTTGAGCTACAGTCACATACCAGGTGTGGGGGAGAGATATCAGGAATGGGGCCATGGAAAGAGTATGAGGTTTGGGGGAGATACAGTGGGAAACCTGAATATGGAGGCCAGTTTTGGAGCAGGTTCCAGTTGTGGGGAGGGAACAGGGGAGCACAAATTATTTATCGCTTGGCAGGTGGAGATGAGAAAACAATCCAATCCCATGCCATCTGTCAAGCGTAGGACAAGGCAACTGAAAGGGAAAGCAAAAAGTTCTTGTGGGTGAGAGAGACCAACTGGTCCTCAGTGAAGTCATCGCTCCGTATGATTCACCGACTGCAAACATATTCCTTCTATTTCTCAGACCTCGTCATCAGTCCATTGAGTCTTTTGGCTTTTCAGGAGAGACAAAACATCCCCGCTTTTAGGGGCCTTGCCCTCCGCTCCCATTTCTGGTGTTGCTGACTGACGTAGAGATCTTGAAGCAGATCTACATCATGAGCTGTCTGGACTCTGGGGGCATTCCACCAGCTGCAAATCCTGAAGAGTGTCATGTAACTCCTCTGCCAAGCAGCAGACATGCTTGGATCCATGGTAGGTGAAGTGCACAGAGAAAGGGAAGCCCCATTGTTAAGATATTTGATGACATTGCCGCACTTGAACTGCACTTATTGATCATAAGTTGGGAAATGTCAGCGAAGATCTGGTAGGTGTGTCCCTGGAAGGTCAAAGTGTCTTTCCCTCATGCTGCCACCAGAAGTTGCTCTCTGGTTTGATAGTAGTGGAATTTGGCTGTAACGTTCCTGGGTGTGCCTTCAGGTTTCTTAGATGTTAGGGATCTACACCCTGTTCCAAATTATTAAGCAAATTCTATTTAAGTGGCACAAAGATTAAATATTTTGTTTTTCAGTTTAACTCATGGATGGCATTGTGTCTCAGGGCTCTTTTGATCACTGAAAACAATCTCAGACACCTGTGATAATTAGATTGGCAGGTGAGCCTAATTTAAGGAAAAACTACTAAAGGACGGTGTTCCACATTATTAAGCAGAGCACCATTTTCAAGCAATATGGGAAAGAAAAAGGATCTCTCTGCTGCCGAAAAGAGTAAAATAGTTCAATGCCTTGGACGAGGTATGAAAACATTCGATATTTTACGAAACCTTAAGCGTGATCATCACACTATTAAGAGATTTGTGGCTGATTCAGAGCACAGACGGGTTTGTGCAGATAAAGGTACATTGAGGAAGATTTCTGCCAGATCCATGCATCGGATCAAGAGAGCAGCTGCTAAAATACCATTACATAGCAGCAAACAGATATTTGAAGCTGCTGGTGCCTCTGGAGTCCCACGGACATCGAGGTGTAGAGTCATCCAGAGTCTTGCAACTGTGCATAAACCTTCTATTCGGCCACCACTAACCAATGCTCACAAGCAGAAATGGCTGCATTGGGCAGAAAAATACATGAAGACTAATTTTCAAACAGTCCTGTTCACTGATGAGTGCCGTGCAACCCTGGATGGTCCAGATGGATGGAGTAGTGGATGGTTGGTGGACGGCCACCCTGTTCCAACAAGGCTGCGACATCAGCAAGGCAGTGGTGGAGTCATGTTTTGAGTCGGAATCATGGGAACAGAGCTGGTTGGCCCCTTTAGAGTCCCTGAAGGTGTAAAGATGACCTCTGCAAAGTATGTGGAGTTTATGACTGACCACTTTCTTCCCTGGTACAGAAGGAAGAACTATGCTTTCCGTAATAAAATCATCTTCATGCATGACAATGCACCATCTCATGCTGCAAAGAATACCTCTGCATCAATAGCTGCTATGGGGATAAAAGGAGAGAAAGTCATGGTGTGGCCTCCATCCTCCCCTGACCTCAATCCTATTGAGAACCTTTGGAGCATCCTCAAGCAAAAGATCTATGAGGGTGGGAGGCAGTTTACATCCAAACAGCAGCTCTGGGAGGCTATTCTGACATATTGCAAACATATTCAAGCAGAAACTGTCTAAAAACTTACAAGTTCCATGGATGCAAGACTTATGAAGCTGCTATCAAATAAGGGGTCCTATTTTAAAATGTAATGTGACCTGTTAAAAAGTTTAAAAAGTTAAAATGTTGTTAAAAGTTTGATTGAAATAGCTTTTGATTTCAGTAAATATGCTGCAAACACAACAAATGACAATGGATGGTGAGGAGCTAGATTTCCATAATTTAGTAATGTTATTTTTGGCTGTGTATAGTAGGTGGATAATTATGTTACGCGAAGTCGGACAAAAATTCTCTAAGCCAATATGGAAAAGTGCTACGATGGGGTCAGGAAGTATTACTTTGTCAGTTATTTGAGAAATTATATTGTTGTAGATCAGCCCTCTGGAATGATGGGGTGTTGATCTTGTTTAGCAATATCATCATAGGTATTCGTAGGTATTTGAAGAACCTTGGTGAGGAGTTTGGGGAATTAGGGAGTGTGGGATGTTAGCAGAGAGGTGGGGGAGGGTAGGATTGGGGAGGGAGGAATATAACTGGGGAATTGAGGAGATACCAGTCTTGGTGTGGAGTGTGAATTCATTTCTTGAGATGTCATCAGGGTTGTATATAACATTTTAGGTGGTTTAGCCATCGGGTCCACTGGATATTGAATTTGTGGTGGGAGGAAGTATTGATTGCGGATAGTTTTTCCATTTGGCATTGAGTGTTGAGGTCTGTAATTAATGATGAGATTGAGGGGGTATTATTTGTGTTCCATAATCTAGTAATATTCATTTTGGTGGCAAAGAGTATGTGGGTAATAATTGTTCGGGAGAGGGGATGGAGTTTCTCGGTTCCAATGTGTAGGAGTGCTAATGAGGGGTTTGGGAATAACGGAATTTTGTTTATTTCAGAGATTAATTGGAATGTTGTATTCCAGAAGGAGCGAAGTGATTTGCATGACCACAAAATGTGGATTGTTGAACCTGGCTCACCACAGAGTCTCCAGCATGTAAGAGACTGTTTTGGGTAGTAGATGGAAAGTTTAACCGGGGTCAGGTACCATTGGTGGAGTATTTTTAGATAAGACTCCCATTGGGTGCTACATCTGGTAGCTTTAGAAGTGATGCTGAAGATATTTTCCCAACATTTTAAAGTTATTTTGGCTGAAAGGATTTTTTTCCAATTGGTTAGGAAAATTGTTTGTAGAGTAAATTGAGAGTTTATGAGGTGTATATAGAAGGTGGATATACCTTTACCCGGGTATTGGGGTTTGGTGAAGAAGATGTAGGCTGTAGTTGGTATTATAGTATTGTGGTGTAAGTTATTTGTTAGTAGACAATGAGCGATTCTGAGGTATGTGAAATTTTCAGTAGTAGGAATATTGTATTTGGATTGAAGAGTTTGGAATGGGTGTAAGGATTGATTGGTGTAGAGGTCTCTTATGTTGGTTATTCCTTGTTTTGTCCATTGAGATAGATCTAGTGAGGGAATGAGGAGATGTAGTATATTGGTTGGGGTAGGTACATGTTTAATGTCTTTGAATTTAGTGGAAAGAAGGTCCCTCCAAGCTTGTAGGGAGGCTACAATACAGGGATGATTTAGTTGGGGTCGTATACGTTTGGACGGTGGGGTAAAGAGTATATTTTGGGGTTTAAGTGGTTGAAAAGGGAGGGTTTCTATTATGGACCAAATTTTTTCCTTTGAAGGATTCCACCAGAAGTATAATTGGTCTAAGAGGGTAGTTGTGTAATAGGATTTGAGGTGTGGGAGTCCAGCTCCTCCTTTAGTTGTAGGTCTAATGAGAAGATTGGTGGTACATCTCGGTTTTTTCGAGTTCCATATGAATTTTGTGAGAATTGTTTGTAGTTTAGAGAAGAATGAATTAGGAACTGGTAAGGGGAGTGTGCAGAATATATACAAGATTTTGGGTAAAATATACATTTTTAGGGTCGCCACGCAGCCTAGTTTGGAGAGTTCTGAGGTGCGTAGAGTGTTTAGTTCTCGGGGTATAGTTTCAAGCAATATTTTGTGGTTTGCTGTGTATAGATGGTCTGTCGCTGGTGTAAGTCTGATTCCTAGGTAAGGAATGATGTTTGTTTTCCATGAAAATGGGAATTGTTTGGTTAGTTGGGTTTGAAATTGGGTTGAGATGTGAAGGTTAAGTATGGAAGATTTGGGTTTATTAAGTTTGTAGTATGAAACTGTTGAGTAAGTGAATAGGTGTGAGCGGATCGTTTGGAGGGATTAGTATTATATCATCCGCAAATAGGCTGATTTTGTGTTCCATGTGAAGGTGTGTAATTCCTGTAAATGTTCTGTCCTCTCTGAGCTTGGAAGCTAGGGGTTCAATAAGGAGTGTAAATATTATCGGGGAGAGTGGGCAGCCTTGTCTTGTACCATTTGTTATGTCGAAGGGGTCGGATAATGTGCCATCTGTCAGAACTCTAGCAGAAGGGTGAAAATATAATGACAAGATGGCCTTCATCATCCAACCTGTGATGCCAAATTTATGAAGTGTCAGTTGCATGAATTGCCAATGTATCCGGTCGAATGCTTTTTCTGCATCCAAAGATAGGAGGGGCTCTTGGTAATTTCTAAATTGTGCAGGAGGGAGATAATTCTTCTGGTAGCATCGGGTGCTTGTCGACCTGGGATGAAACCTACTTGATCCGGGTGTATTAGAATGGGTAGGTAGGGGAGAATCCTTCGGGATATTTTTGCGTAAAAGTTTTATGTCGGTATTCAGTAGCGAAATTGGTTTATAGTTCTGGACTAGTTGGGGGTCTTTGCCAGGTTTTGGTATAGTCGTTATGATAGATTGCAACATGTCTTTGAGGAATGAGCCTGTGGTGGCAGCGTAATTGAAAAGTTTGGTCAGGTGTGGTGATAGTTCTGTGGCAAGGTGTTTATAGTATTCGTTAGTGTATCCGTCATTTCCTGGTGATTTATTAATTGGTAGTGTTTTGATGGACGTTTCTATTTCTTTGGGTGATATTGGGCTGGAGATGGCGTCAAGTTGCTTTGAGGATAGCTGAGGAAGATTGGTCATTTGAAGAAATTGTTGTATGGACTCTGTCGTTGGTTGAAAGGTGTTCGGGTCGTTTTTAAGGTTGTAAAGATTTTGGTAGTATACTGCAAAAGCGTTTGCTATATCCTGGGGGTTTGTGTTTAGGGTATTCGTAGATGGGTGTTTAATTGAGGCTATTTTGGATTTTAGACATTTTTGTTTTACCGATTTGGCTAACAACGAGCTGGCTTTGTTACCTAGTGAGTAGAATTTCGCTCTCCTTTTCTGGAGATTTAGATCGTATTTGTGGAGTAAAAGGGATCTTAATTTATTTCTATCTGCTGTCAAAGACTCAGAGATTACTGGGTCTTGAGATTTTTTGGGTTTTTTTTCGTTCGTTTTGATTGATGTTAGGAGGTTATCTATTTGTTGGGTTCTGTTTTTGTTAGTTGTATAAGAATACCTCTCATGTATGCTTTAGATGTTGACCATAAAGTGGTTATGGATATATCAGGGGTATCGTTGAATTCGAAGAACGTTTTGTGTGCATCAATTATCTGTTGCTTGTAGTCTTGGTTTTTCAACAGGAACGAGTTCAGTAGCCATAATCGGGGTATAGACGAGTGTTGTTTGCTGTCAAGAGAGATTGTGATCGGAGCATGGTCTGACCACGTGATAGTGCCAATCTGGAGGAGGTGATGTGTTGCAGTGTCCAATTATTAAAATAATCCAAGGTCCTCCTGCGCTATGTGAATGAAAGTACTCAACCTATTCAATAGCCGCCAGCACTCAAAACTGATACCAATCCACAGTGTCAATAAATCATAAAAAAACAGTGCAGCACTCTAAGAGACTGTATCTACAACTAAATGGTAATAAATCAATAACATTAATAAAATTGATATAATATAATAGTGCCAAATCTGGGTCAGATGAAGTCACGAGTAGACGGTGACGTAACGCGTAGGTACGCGAGTTCGTAGTTCCGGTGCATGGTGATGCATTTCCGGCGGGAGACGCCATTTTGCTACACCCAAGAGGTCCCAGCCACATGCAGTACACCCACACATCAGTGAGGAGGGAAGATTGTCTGTAATGTGAGTGAAACCTTTTTTACTCTTTTAAATAAACCGAGTTAATCGAATACTGCACTTAGAGGCTTTTTTGTGGCTCACTGGATTGTGAGCTATTACTCTTCAGGACTGCCCTGACTGAATAGGGGAATTAGGAGCCCCTCTAAGGAGATCCAGAGAAGGAAGGAAGCTGCTGCCCATGGTCTATTAAGGATCCAGGGTGATCCTGCAAGCCTGTTGGCCCCTTGGGGTCAGTAGGAGGAGGTGAGGAGGCAATTTAGCCGCTAACGAGGAGGAGTTTGGCACAGTCACGTGTTGCATTCAATATCACTATTGCACATCGCATGATTTATGTCATTTTTCACTAAAAGGACATTGCTCTGGATGCATTTATTTATGTTTATTTATTTTTTTTTTTTGGCACTGTGTGAGCACTGCTAAGATTTCCTTTATTGGATGTTATTTTTGGAGTGTGATTTAATATTACTAATTGTGTACACACCATTTACATGGTTATGGTTTGGCACTTCATTTTTATATGTTTTTTCATCATGGTTTGGCACTAATTTTTTACTTTATTTTTTTTGGCACTATTATATTATATCAATTTTATTAATGTTATTGATTTATTACCATTTAGTTGTAGATACAGTCTCTTAGAGCGCTGCACTGTTTTTTTATGAGTGTCCAATTATTGGTGATGAAGAAGTCGATTCTAGAGTAGGATGAGTGGGATGGAGAAAAGTAGGTATAGTCCTTTTCTGTACTGTGTTGACATCTCCAGACGTTGTAGAGATCGTTGGAATGGAGAAATTGGTTGAAGGTCCGTCTTGGAGATCTTTTGTTGGATGAGGAGTCCAGAAGAGGATTACCGATGATGATAAAGTCCCCGCCAATGAGTAGTCTGCCTTTTCTGCGTCGATTTATGGTGGAGATAAGTTTGTTGAAGAATTTAATTTGATTGGTGTTAGGGCCATAGACATTCACCAATGGTTATGTAGTATCGTTGATATTGCAGATCAGTATATGGTAACGACCTTGTGGGTCCGCTGTTTCCAAAATAGATTGGAACTTCAGGGAGTCTCTTATAGTTGTAATGACGCCTTTCTTTTTTTTAGGATTTGTTGCCATATACAATGTGGAGAACTGAGGAATGTTGAATTTAGGGATTTTAGAAGAGGCGAAGTGGGTCTCTTGTAGGAATACGAGGTCAGGTTGAACGGTGAGGACTTCTCTCGAAAGCAGGGACCTTTTGAAGGGGGAGTTGAGACCTCGGACATTTAGCGAAGATATAGTTATCAATTTGTTGATTGTAGATGGTTTGAATGTCGTAGCTTCGGTAGTTCAAATGCTCTGAAGAGGAATGGACTTCTCTGTGGTGGAATATGAAAGTGCAGCGCTAACTTAAACTATGATTACACATAAGATAGATCCCATTTGAATGTGGATCGGCAAAAAAAGACGGCGTCAGTTCATCAGATGTGCTAAATACGTATACAGTCTCCAACACTTGAAGAGCCAGGGATAGTAGATATCAGAAATGATAAAGAAAAGCCAAGTAATGCACTGACCAGATAGCGCAAGTTAAAGCGCATGGGACATTTAAGACCTGTCCCTGGTACTCAGCCACTGTATCACTGGAGCAAGGCGGTGTCATCTATAGGGTGACCACTAGATGTCATCTGTCCGGATGGAAGCTGTGTCCAGCCACTGTGTTGATGGATCAGGTGGGTGTTGTCTGTAGGGTGACCACTAGATGTCATCGGTTCCAGGAGAAACTGTATCACGGATCCAGGGACGTCACTGCAGATGTGTTCTTGTTAGGCACAATCCCAGGACCTACTGGATTTACAGGCTCCCCAGAAATAAAGAGCCCGTGGAAAAAGGCCTCAAATAGTGTGATAACGTTTATTTAAAATTGAACAATCAGAAAAGAACTTACTTAGCAAAGGTACAGCTGCTTATAAACGGCCAGACCGGAGGTACATGTACATAAGATAAACATAGCTTGGCACTTCCCTAACGCGTATCGTGTAAGTACACATCATCAGAGGGGCCCTCTGATGATGTGTACTTACACGATACGCGTTAGGGAAGTGCCAAGCTATGTTTATCTTATGTACATGTACCTCCGGTCTGGCCGTTTATAAGCAGCTGTACCTTTGCTAAGTAAGTTCTTTTCTGATTGTTCAATTTTAAATAAACGTTATCACACTATTTGAGGCCTTTTTCCACGGGCTCTTTATTTCTGGGGAGCCTGTAAATCCAGTAGGTCCTGGGATTGTGCCTAACAAGAACACATCTGCAGTGACGTCCCTGGATCCGTGATACAGTTTCTCCTGGAACCGATGACATCTAGTGGTCACCCTACAGACAACACCCACCTGATCCATCAACACAGTGGCTGGACACAGCTTCCATCCGGACAGATGACATCTAGTGGTCACCCTATAGATGACACCGCCTTGCTCCAGTGATACAGTGGCTGAGTACCAGGGACAGGTCTTAAATGTCCCATGCGCTTTAACTTGCGCTATCTGGTCAGTGCATTACTTGGCTTTTCTTTATCATTTCTGATATCTACTATCCCTGGCTCTTCAAGTGTTGGAGACTGTATACGTATTTAGCACATCTGATGAACTGACGCCGTCTTTTTTTGCCGATCCACATTCAAATGGGATCTATCTTATGTGTAATCATAGTTTAAGTTAGCGCTGCACTTTCATATTTTACCATTACTCTGGAGGTTCACGAGGTGCCTTTTGTGCCAGCAGCTACCCTATCTACATCCTCATACTGCGCTCGATTTTATATATATATTTATATATAAGTTTATTTTCTCTGTGGTGGAGGCGATGGATCATTAGGTGTGCGGTTCTGTGAGGCCGGGACTGCTATTTCTGTGGATTGGGTGTTCAACTGTGCGGAGATAGTTGTTGAGAGGGGCAATTCTAGCGGACGATGACTTGTAGCTTGGAATAAAAACAAGGGTAAAAAAGACTTGCAAATAACGCAAGTGACATGTGTAGCAGTATCTGCTACTGTGTATAGTGGAGGCGTGAGAAAGCATGACTATTTTGAGAGATCATGCTTGAGAGGGACTTGGACGATCAGTTTGTTCAATCGGGGCAGATTGCCAGCTTGTGTATTAAAAATTGGTGCCTAGGGAATTAAGCGTGGAGATAATAATGTGCTTGAGTGGGGGCTATGCCAGTTCTGTTTCTATCTGTTGCAACCGGTTGGATGCTGATCGATGGGGGTCTGTTGGTATAATGCTCCATGATTTCAATAATTCAATGCCTGCTTCTAGGGAACTGATTGTAAAAAATCTGCCTTGGTGTTTGACATTGAGTTTCATAGGGAAGCCCCATTGATACGCGATGTTGTGGTTCCGTAATGCTTTGGTTATGCTGATGAGCTTCTTATGGTTCTTTAGTGTGCCTTTAGACAGGTCTGCGAACAATTTAATGTTTGCTTGGGCTGAAGGAATGGAGGACGGATTCCTGGCTGCAATCATCACTTTTTCCTTCGCGTGGTAAAAAAGTATGTCTCTGGGAATCGTCGCCGGTAGAAATGATGGTTTGGGGATTCGATGTGCTCGATCTATAGCCAATTCCACGTCAGTGAGGGTGGGAATAAGATTTTTCATATATTTTTGTATGAAAGGGACAATGGTGTCTGTGGCTATGGATTCTGGAATCCCACAGAATTTAATGTTGTTCCGCCTGGAGCGATCTTCTAAGTCTGCCAGTTTGAGCTGATTTTTCGATGTCTGTCGTATGGTCTGTATGTGCGTCTATAAGATCGGTATGTGTGGTGCACATTTCCCCTAATTTGTTCTCAATATGGCAGATGCGTTTTTCCTGGTTTTGAACCGTATTGGAAATTTGGGATAATGAAGCCGTCAGGTCGTTTTGTAGTGTTTGTTGCAGAGAAAGGAGCATGTTCTTCATGGAAATCTCTGTGATAGGTTGGTCAGAAGCAGGATAGGATTCAATTAAAGATGGAGCAGTATCAGAAAGTATAGTAGCTGAGAGAGAAGGTAGATGTCTGTCAGGGGGTGATCCCATATCCAGCCTAGGTCTGGATTTTGCCAGGCTGCTAGTTGTAGGAGACAGGGGGGAGAGGACTCACCGGGGTCTCCTGGGTAGAGGGATCCCTTCAGCCTGGGGTCCGGATGATATGCAGCCTGGTGGTCTGTGGTCTCCCCTTGCTGCTGTTGCTGGGCAGATGAGCCATTCTGCAGGGGGCCGACGCCATCTTGGCTGCAGGGAGCGAGTGCCGGGTAGAAACTCATCATTTTAGCAGGGTGACTCGGCGCTTTCCTCCTGCGGGTAATAGCCCTGTCGGATGGCGAGAGGTTAATGGCTCTTTTGAGCTATTTATGATTCCCTGGGGCCATAGTGTGCCGGTGTCAGGCTGGCGGAGCTCTCTTCAGTGATTGTCCAACCCCGGAGCTGGCTGCGCATGCCGTATAAACATTTTTAGAGCTGCAGTCCAACCCATTTTAGATAGGCCGAAGGTTTGAAGAGAGTTAAGTTCTTCGGGGAGAGCTGAGGGAAACGTTTTGTGGTTTAGTTCAAAGAGTCAGATGGCTGAGGGAGTTAAGGTAATCCCTATATATGGGATTGAGAGGTTAGTGCAAGTGAATGGGAATTTTTTGATAAGGAGCTGACAAGTAACCGATGGTGTATATAGGTTAGGATCACACATTTATTCTCATTTAGCTTATAGTAGGAGACCTCTGCGTATAGGTTGAGTATGTTATGTATAGCTTGAAGTAATTGGGATTTGTTTGGTAACCATTAAAACAATATCATCTGCAAACAAACTAAATTTATGTTCAGTTTCATGGTACAGAATGCCCGAAAATGATGATTCTTCTCTTAGTTTAGAGGCAAGGGGTTCTATGAGCAATGTGAATACAATATGGGATAATGGGCAACCTTGCCCAATTCCATTGGTGATGTCAAACGAGGTAGAGAGGACTCCATCTGTGAGAACTCTAGCTGATGGGGAGGAGTACAATGACATAATGGCCGTTTGAAATCAGCCTGTGATACCGAATTTTTGCAGTACTGTTTGCATAAATCCCCAATGAATGCGGTCAAACGCCATCTCTGCATCGAGTGAGAGTATCAGAGAAGGTGTTTTGTGCAATTCTAAGTTGTGGAGGAGTGAGAGAAGCATCCTAGGGGCGTCTGATGCTTGTCGTCCTGGTATAAATCCAACCTGATCTGGGTGTAGCAAGGTAGGGAGAAATGGTAGCAGTCTACAGACTATTGTTTTAGCAAATAATTTAACATCCGTGTTTATGAGGGATATAGGTCTATAATTTTGTACCTGTTGGGGGTCTTTGCCTGATTTCAGAATCGTTTTGATGATAGATTGTAGCATCTCTTTAGGAAATGAGCCTGAGGATGCAGCAGAATTAAAGAGTTTGGTTAAGTAAGGAGATATATTAGTAGCAAAATATTTATAGTATTCATTAGTGTAGCCATCTCCCCCAGGGGATTTGTTGAGTAGAAGGGTTTTGATTGTCTTTTCAATTTCTATAATGGAGAATGATTCAGATATAGATAGGATTTGCGATGGGGAAAGGGCAGGTAGTTTAATGGAGTTTAAAAATTTTTGTATGAGGGTAGGATGGGGCTGGGGAGTCTCGTTATCTTTTTTTATACAAGGATTGGAAAAATTGGGCAAAGGCATTAGCTATGTCTTGTGGGTTTATTACCAGGGATTTAGAGATCAGGTGGTATAATCAAATGGAAAAATATGGTGAAAAACCTTGCCCCTGCTCAGAAAACAAATTACATTTTTTTTCCCACTATAAATAGCTTGACTGACAACAAGTTCAATAGGTGGGTAAAAATCCATCAGGGCAGTTCTGAAGTTATCTCACATAAAGTGGTAAACAAGATCAAAGATTAAATTGAATCGGGAACCCACGAACAAGGACAAAAAAACTTACTTATGTCCTAAAAGGTCCCCTGGTATTCATTATGGGGGCCTGTTGCTGAATTTAGCACAGCTCCTAGTGCTACACCAAACATGTGACAGTAAAACTGCAGTTGAATCAGCACCTGCACAAGAATGGGGTTGATGAGAGCGGGAAAGACTGAATGGTTCAGTTGCAATGATGACCAAGGTGCTTTAGCAAAGACTTGGGATGTCTAAAAAGAAAACACCTTATTATATAAAGAGAACCCAAGTTGGAAAAGGAAGGATCAGCAATATTTTATTAATTTAGCCATGAGAAATTGAAGCAGAGGTTTAAAGAATCTATGCTTCTGGACCATGGCAGCAGAGATATCAGCAAGATTTGGATCGCTTGCCCTCTCAATTGAAGATCCGAGTTCTCCAAAACTGTGGCCATCACTTGTTCCTTGACAGAGTAGAAATGCTGTTTTACAATAATGTCCTGTGGCTTTCCATCTGTCCATGAAACTGTCTGGGTTCTGTGGATCTAGGTAAGGCAGAATATCTGGGATGAGGAGTTGTATAAGTTCTCAAATCACTTCCCCTGAGTTGGTGAAGGACCCTGAGATCCAGTGGATGCTAAAGTTTTAACAGGGAGACCTATTTTAAAAGTCCTCAATTTCTGAGGACTTTTGTCCAGCTGCTGTAGATTTTGAATGCGATTGGTGTTTTGATCCTGCCAATTGTGGCATCCATTTTAGTTACTAAGGTTCCTATACAAGAACCCAACTTTGAATTTGTTTTAAGGTCTGATGTGCTGCACTTACTTGCCTTTTCAAGGCCCGTAAAAAAAAAATACCTTGTTGACACTATTCAATAAAGTATACATTTTTTTAGCAGACCAATGAACTGACTTTAGAAGCCTAAAGGCAAAAGCTGAACAATGATTTTAGCGCAATAAAGTTTATAATACCTATAGAAGTTCAAAGGTCATTTGTCACAAACATGTCATAGTGTTTATTGAAACAGTACACTGCTAGAATATACACCCTTTTAATTTATTTTCTGTGTTTTTTTTTACACTTTTTGCATGATTCCCAAGATAACAGTAAAGGTAATTGGGGAATGGAATATTCTATGTGGCAGAGTTAATCTCTTAAATCATGGATACATTTCTTTATTATAATAGCTTTATTAAATGGATGCCTGATTTTAGTAAACCCTACATAGCCTTTTTATCTGCTATACCTGAGATACCTGCTGTAGGTCAGATCTTCCTTTTAGATTTCATTGTTCTTGTTTTCCATAAGATGAAAGAATAGGCTGTCTTTAAGTTCCTGTGAAGACAGCCAGTAAGAGCAGAAAGGGGGGAGGGGGGGTCAGATGGTGTCCTCCTTTTCAGAACCATAGTAGACCACATGTCCTCAAAACAGGGAAGGCACTTTGACAAGGGGAAAATTGCCTGGCAAAGCACCTTGTCTCCATGAGGATGTGGACAAGGGCTTCTTCCATCCTGCTAACACTGGTTCCTAAAGAAACCTCAGTTGCTTGCACCTGCAGCATCCCTAGGAATCACCGACACTGACTGACCCACTACTTTTAAGCAAAGGGATGGGGATAGCAGTGATATCACTGCCCAAATATGCCCATGGACATATTTGGTCAATGATGTCACCACTATCCCCACCATATCCCTTATATAGCTGATGACAGCTTGGGAAGCTATTATTTGGCTAGTTTACCATTGAGATCAGTTACATGCACTGGGTCTTTGTTTTTTTAGTGAGTTGGTGGGTGGCGAGTATTGTGATTGGTGATGGATTTACAATGAGGGAAATGTTTTGGAGATTTTAATTTTTTTTTAGAAGAAGACTTGTCAAATGTTTGAGTGTCTTTTTTCTAGGTTACAAAAGTTACAACTTTTTGTGAATGCACCGCATACTCATTCACATAGGGGGAGCAGTATCTGGGGACCCCTTTATTAATAAAGGGGGCTTCCAGATTCTGACAAGACCCCCACAACCACTGGGAAAGGCTTGTGGGGAATAGTCTCTTGTCTTCATCAACACAGAGAAAAATGTATTTGCCAAAGTGGACTTCACATGCAGAGGCCATGCGACCTGTTGTGGTTCAGTAGGGGGGAGTCTCCTGCTTGCCCTCCCCTTTCCTGGCCAGGCAGGCTACTTGCTCAGATTAGGGGTCTGTTATGTATTTGGGTTGGAGTCAGTTAAAAAAAATGATAGAGTTTAAATTGCTGGCAAATGGCATTCATTGCCAGTTTAAGAAAAAAAAAAACAAAAACAGCACACACACTCCATTAAAGGTCACCAACATAAACAGAGGACCCTTGAAAGGGTTTTTGTTCTTTTTTTATATATAAAAGCTGTCAATGATAGCTGTCAAAGTCACTTCCAAGTAATTTTAGATGTTTTTGTTTGTAAATATCAGTGCTTCTGCACTTTCTGTACATCAAATGGATACATGCACCTTTACAGGCAGGATTAGGACACCCTCCAGGCATGTTATGCAAAGGAATACATTTTAATGTTTCACTTTAAGTATATAAAAACATTGCTCCCAGCATTAGAACATGGTCTCTATGGCTGTGCTCACTCCCATGCTATTTTTTGGCATTTTTATTTGAACACTTTTGTTCCCATTTGATGGATTCAGTTACCATTTCAGTGGGCTTTGAGTTCAGCATCCAAACTTCTTTAAAGTTCGCTGAAACCTGCTTGAACTGAACCCAGGGTAGTTGGGCTAGTGATAACTAGTGATAATAGCATCTGACACTCTTGAACAATGCTCCCAAATAATTTGCCAAACTGCCAACCTAGGAAACTTAGGCAGCATTTTTACATTTGTTAGGAAGGGCAACATTTGTTAATTTGTCCCTTTAAATCAGGAATACACCATGTGCAATTTATGTTATTAATAATTGCTGACTTTTTCCACTGTGACACTCTTGTACTTTCACCTGGTCTATTTGCAATTTTAGCCACAGAAGAGACCGATGGCAACTTGACCATCCTACATTTGCTATATTTTTCAGGAAAAGAAAGCACTTTTAACCTTTGGTGGTTTTCTAATAGTATTGTCGTTCTGATCACATGATTATGGCCAGGTCTGCTAATAAGGAGGTACCACCAGCTCAAGAGGGGGACCCATGCAGCTGAAAAGCCCACCTGCAGCAGCTAAACTACATTTTGTTTCACAGCCTTCTATCATTCTATCACAGAATGGCTCAGTGCTCTGAATGTTAGCTGCGCTTCCACTCTGATCCACAAGTTTGACTCTTTCATGTTTCCTTCTGTTTACCTCTGACTGTAAGTTTGTTTCTTACCACTCCCTCCAGAGTAGTGCTCTACTCACTCTCTGCCATTCAGATATCAGCTCCCCATACCTGCAATCAGCTGTGTTATGTTCCTCTAGCTGTCTTTTATCTTCTCTCAGCACAGCTTAGTACTCAACTGTGCTTTTTCAAACCCCCCCCCCCCTCCACACTCATTATCATGTCATTACCTATTCCCTTTCTTAATTTATGTATCACTGCTCAGCTCATTCTATTAACTGTTTACTAGCTTATCTAACTAATGTATCCCATTTCTTATAACTTACTCAGATCTAACATTATTTCAAGATTCCGACTTGAATCTTACCACTAGTCCATTTGCATTCATAATTCCTGGGCAGTTCCATTCCCTTACCTATAATAACTTTTAGGACTTGCTCACACCATTGTGGTGAACGAAACACATGCAAGAGCATGCATTTTACTGCACCACAAGGAAACGCACTACTCTCTGCAGATGTGCACTGGTGCCATGAGTTCTTAAAGGCACCTTGCAAACACAAAAGCAGGTTGGCCATATTTCAACAATGTTGCAGATAAAACATAATTTATATGGATCTTCAGTAAAATAGCAATACAACATGACAGCACCCAAGAAGGACAGACGGAAGTAGATGCATTTCACACAAACATTTTCTCAGTCATTAGTTCTTAAAGGCACCTCCACACATCTAGCAACCACAGATGCATTTTCATCCACCAAAACACATGATACCACAGTACTGTGTGGTTAGGTGCAACATACTTTAAAAAAATCATGGCTGCAGTATTATTGCATGTTCCCACATTTTAGGCAACCCATTGAAATGAATGGGCTGGGGAAAATACAAAATGTATAAAAATGCCACATTCACAAGGGTACACACATGTGAATGACCTCATTCACATAGAGAGCTTTTGCCATTAACTCAACACAGCTTTATCTTTTAGATTTAGATTTTCTCAAGTGGCGGGGGGGGAGGGGGGTTGGCAGGGGGCCCTGATTATGCTGTAATCAGAAAAATGTACTTTTTCTGAAAGATTGCTGTATATTAGTTTATGGTTTTAATATTTCAGGTGGATTCATTATTCATATATTGAAAGTATTTAATATTTTGGAATGCAATAGAATAAATATTGCAAAATTCGGTGGTCCCTGAATTTTTCAAAGCTAAGAATTTCATTAGACTGTGAAACTGAACTCACTGTGACAATTACAAATTCAGTTTAAAATACAAATTTACTTGAATCCAAATTAGGAAATAAATTTAAAAATTTTATTAATTCCTTCTTGGGCCCAAACTACTATTGAATCATGTGATGTCATCCTGATGAAATAGATGCATTCGTCAATTTTGTTACAACTTTTTTGGGATTAGTTGATATTCAGAACTATGTCTATTTGGAGATTTGTATACATCATAATCTCTGAAAATCACATTTTTGTCCAAAAATTGATTTGTAATGAAATGCACATGTCAACCCTCTACCACTTATGCCCCGCTGTCCCAACCTCAGGAAAACTGTAAGGTCCCTTTCCTCTCTTGTTGGAAGCAGGACCTACTGTATGTTTAACGCTCACTGCTCCATAATGCCAATCCGATACTGGCTTGCTCCTCCACATTTTTTAGTCTTGTCCCAAATTGACTCTCCTTTGACCAAAGCGCATGAGATTTTTCAGAAAGTCAATGATTAAGCTATCCCTGATCATGGCTGTTATTTTTGTGAATATCTATGCATATAACCATCTATATAAATCCTGTATAATAAAGATATATTTGTAGACCCCTTTTTTTCCCCTTGCTATATATATTAACTTATAAAGGGTATACAAGAGTGTTACAATCATTTTGTATACTTAAGGTCAAAACAATCAACCCTTAAAATTACAAAAGTAAAAAAATACATAAATAACAAAATACAAGCCAAACAAGTTGCTTTTGACCAAGCATTTTCATAGATGACCAAATGCTATATAATGGTGGGTAATTCACTAGCATTTGAAAATAAATATTTTATCTCTCTTTCTTTTAATGCTCAAAAACTGACTAAACATTATATTCTTTTTATTTTACATGGGTCAGATAAAATATGATGAAGAAAATCAAGCTGTTCATAGCTGTGGATTTACAATATATTTCCAATGATATTTGGTTGCTAGGCAGGGGTTTGTGCTCAAAAGAAATGTGTGAAGTAATGGTTTGTGAGGTGCGTAAGCAATACCACCTGTCAAAGATAATTGTAAGAACAAATTTTAACAAACACAAAAGAAACTCACAGTGGGGTTCTTTTCACCAGTCTCTGTTTATAGCAAGTATTTCATAGTTTTAAAACCAAGTTCTTGCTAAATATTTTGATATAGTGCAACATGTGACTATACTCATGTCATTCATAAATCAGAGTTAGTCATCAAATTAAGAGAATGTATGGAATCACACATGCACACACATAAACCTCAACACTTATAGTTGTAATTTAGAATTGATTCAATAGACAAAGTATACAAAAAAACCCACATCTGGATCTCAATCTTTCAGTGGTCTACCAAGCATCCCACTTTCTTGTTAACAGATAATGGCCCTCCCAGGCCAATCTTACCTAAGCAAAGGTACTTTTCAAACTAATATTCTGGAAAGCCCTCCAACTGAAACATTTTATTGCTTCTCTACTACCTCTGGAACATTTTCTGACACCGCTAACTCAATTAGAGATTCTCTGCTCTGGTAAAAATTCACTCAGGCACATCCTCTCTGCTTCATTTCAGATGCATTCATTCATTGAAGAATCTTATTTGGTCATATTCATATTATATTTGGGTGTGCCAGATTTACCTTAAAGGGGGTTGGAGTATGCTAAATACAGGGGATTTGAAGTTAGCCAAATATGAAAGGGAATAGATTTGCCAACCAATCAGAGCTACACCATGAAAACTAATGTAAGAGAGGTCTATAACAATAGACACAAGAGGGAGAGAGAGGCTCTCTTTAGAACACCAGGTAAGAGAATGGAACTCGTATATGCAGTTCCATGGTAATTATGGAATATATCCCTTGCACTTATATCTAAATGTTTGTTTTATATCTTTTCTGTCTCACTGTTTGTATTTTGTAATATGTTAGAGGCTTCTCAATAATGTTTCTTTTATGTAACCAGATAGATTGTTTGTGTTAGTTTAGACCTCCATACTATTCACCAATAAATTTTGGTTGTTGTGTTAAACCTTTCACTTCCGAGAAAGAGCTATTAATTTACCAAATCATATCAGAGAAATATATTTCATAATCTATAGATTTGGTCAACAAATTGGACTGCCTGTGCAACCTCTGTAGGGTCCAGGTATCTATCGCCTCATGCTACCAGTAGTGACACTGACCCTAGCCAAATGCAAAACTAGTGAAAACAGTCATAAAAGATGAGTAGGGAATCAAATGTCATTGGACTCCACCTGTAAAACCTTTCTTGTTTTGGGGGTCATCTCATTATTGCTCATCTAGTGCACCTGTTGTTAAGTTCATTAACACCAAAGCAGCTGAAACTGATTAACAACCCCCTCTGCTATTTAACTGACCAGATCAATAGCCCAAGAGTTTATCTGACTTGAAGCTATACTCTGATTAAAAAGTGTTCCTTTAATTTTTTTGAGCAGTGTACTTGAGCAGGATGGATGAAGGGTGACAGACAATGTAACATTAGCATAAGGGGAAAGTTGATGTTAAGTTGTAGAATTAATTTAGAGTAAGGCACCACAACTAATAAATTCTAAAACATGGGGAAAAGCTAAAACAGAGAAATGAAAGTCAAATTGTATGAAAATAATTTTTGTCCCGGGCTCAAACAGTATACTTTATGTGTGATCAGAAGAAGATAGGAGGAGCATTGTGGCTGCCCATTTGATCATAGGAGCTGGAGAAAGCTGATTACAGTACATGGAATGCAAGGGATATCAAAGAACAAA
The DNA here is from genome assembly GCF_062004578.1 of Staurois parvus. Lineage (NCBI taxonomy): Eukaryota > Metazoa > Chordata > Amphibia > Anura > Ranidae > Staurois > Staurois parvus. Next base: position 11,851,976 of record NW_028318039.1, on the reverse strand, counting down.
ATAAGGAAAACAAATTTATTCAGGAAAATTTTGAAGAGAGTTAAAAGAAAGTGAGAGAATGATATGCATGTGTTGTATAAAAAATGGGAAAGATGTAAGCGAATTTAGAGAGATGATCGTGTATGTGTTTGAATGGATCTGCTGAGGTTTTTAGTCCTGTAGGTCTGTGTAGATTTCCCCTCTCCATCCTTTCCTCTTTCCCATGAGAAGAATGTGCTGGAACAAGACATCAGTCATAACTAGCAAGGACACTTATAATGTGACTATGGGTTTTCATAACATGATGTGCCAGCTTAGTTAATCTGATAAACAATGTGATCACAGTAATCATGGTAAAATGAAGGGTAAATTTAAAAGTGCATATAGTATGTATAAAATAACACAAATTAAATATCGTTTGATAGTTGAAATGGTGCATTTAAAAAAATGAAATGAGGTAAAGAGTCCTCTTGTAGCCTCCCTGGCGGTATTCCCGAGTATAGCTCGGGGTAAAGTTTCAGTACCACAAGCGGTAACCCCGAGCTACTCTCAGGCTTACCATGCCGCGCTGCTCCGGGATCTGTTTTTCTCTTACCTTGTCCTGAGCTCCCGCGATGTCCCTCCTGCAGTTTCCCCTGTAATGTCCTCCGGCGGATGCCGGCATCTGTCTTCTGGGTTCCGTCCCCGTACGGCGGGAAATTTGAAAATGACAAAAAGTGACATTCACTAAATTCACTAAAATAACATAGTAAAACATTACTGTATCACACCATTTCATATACATTTTGTCCCTAGTGCTTTTTTCCTGTGCCCTGCCTACATTTTTACTGTTCTTTCTGCCTGGAAACTGAGAAATGTCCATGGTGTCCAAAAAGCGCCCCTTTAGGTCAAAATCGGTTTTAGACCGGCTAGAGAACAGCGATAGTAAATTAGAACTACTTGCAGAATAGAGTGATAATGATTTGTGGGGAAATTCGTCATCAGACACTGAAAACGATTTTGCGACTTTGCTCAGTGATGTGCAAACTTGGCGCTATATTTCAAATTTCAGTGTTTTTGGTTTGATTATATTATTGAATTAAATTTATTATTGTTATATTATTATTTTTTATGATTATTTATTAAATTATAATTTATGATTTCGTGTTTCAAATTTTATCATACCCGGGATGTTTACTAGACTCTTGTTCAGACAGATTTCAGTGAGTTATTCCTAAAAATTACAGGCCTACAATAAAAAAAATACATATTTCCATGCAAAAAAATGTACCGCTTTGAGCACAGAAATATGGACATAATCAGACCGCTAGGGAGGTTAAGGAGATGTATCTGTGTAACTGAAATTAGGGTGTAATATGGAGATTATCACTCGAGTATTAATTTCTGATATGATGTTAACAATTTTATTAATGATATAGATATATTTTAATTGGTTTAGACAACCTTTAGTTGTAAATTGAATTTATTGGGAAAATATGTAATTATTATTATAAATATTATTGTTATTATTATACAGGATTTAACGGTTTGCGGAACGCTTTGCAATATAAAAGGAGATGGTACTTTTACAATAAAAAACAAGAGTATTAAGAGAGTCCTACTCATGAGAGCTTACAATCTAATAGAGTGGTTACGGGGTTACTTTAGATTAACATGAGGTAGTTATATTGCAGCTGCCTTAATATTTCACAGAGCCTAGATGGACAGGATACATGAGAACTTTCTCTATAAAATTAAAATTAGAGGTCTGATAATTTGATGTACGGTCCATGATGTGAGAGTAATCAATATAATTATAACCAAGCTCATACACCCTGTTAGGATGGATGCCACTTGCAGCCGCTGTTTAACGGCTTCCCAACCGCCCTATGGCAGAACTACTGCTACTGGGTACCAGGGCTGCACAAAATCATGTATATATGTGATTTTGTATCTCCGGGTAGGGGGTGCACGAGCACCCTACCTGCACTTCCATTATTTGCTACAGCTGTCAATCACTGTGTCCTGGCCCGCCGATTGCTGAGGAACACTGACAGGGAAGCAGTCTGTATATAAACAATACAGATCTCTCCCCTGTTAGCTCCAGCACGCTGCTTTGCATTGCTCTGCATAGCATAGCAGAGTAATACAAAGCAGTGTGTTTACACAGTAAAACACACACAGCACACAGGTAACCTTTTGGTCATCCCAGATGTTAACCCCTTCCTTTCCGGTGTCATTAGTACAGTTTCAGTGCTTTTTATTAGCACTGATCACTATATTAGTGTCACTTGGGATGTCAGTGACAGTTAGTTCCCCCCAGTTTCAGAATGCCTGCCGCAGTCCCACTATAAGTCATTTGTAGAATCTATAACTTTCACGTAAACCAATTAATTTACACGTATTGGGATTTATATGATATGTAGCAGAATACATTGGCCTAAATTTATTATGAAATTTTATTTTTAAAATTTTTTTACTGGATATGTTTTATAGCAAAAATTCAAAATGATAGTTTTTTTTTCAAAATTGGCAGTCTTTTTTTTTATAGCGCAAAAAATAAAAAATGCAGAGGCGATCAAATACCACCAAAAAAAGCTCTATTTGTGGGAAAAAGGACATACATTTCATTAGGGTGCAGTGTTGCATGACCGTGCAATTGTCAGTTAAAGTAACACAGCACCGTATCGCAAAAAATGGCTTGGTTAGGAAGGGGGTTAAACCCTCTGGAGGGCAAGTGGTTAATAGTTTTTTTTTATCTAGCTGATGATTTTCTGTTCTTTCGCATACAGATTGTTGGTACTTTTTGTTTTTATTTATTTTTATTTTTAAATCCAAAGCAGAATGTGTGGACTGTGAAATGATGTGTCCCTTTTCCTAGTAAGTGCAGTGGTAAGCTCAAGAAAACTTAGGATTTACAGGCATCTCTGCATGAACGCACAATATTGTTATCATATATTATGCTGTTACTTTGGAAAAATATGTAAGATGGAAACTAAGGATTTGTATCATTTAACTAAAACTAACAACAGAGCAAGCAAAGAGAAATTATAATATTGCCAGGAAAAGGTTTTTATTAGAACCTGAAACTGGAGTTCTTACACAAAGAGCATGCTAGGAAAATACAAACCATTTTATACAAGCTGGACCCAGTAATGATGGGTTCACCTGACTATATCAGAGCAGTAGTTATATGCAAGGTGGTACTAGACAAAGGTACAGACATTATTTTGGTCAATCATTCAACTTCAATGGTCCCACATTTTGTGCAGCAAATATTGCAAACAGCCCAACTAAATATTTGTCAAATGCAAGGTTCACAAAATATAAATTTGCATTGTTATTTACATACAAAATATAACACTTAACAAGGCATACAATTGAACTCAGCCACCGTATTGCCTATATTTGTGTAGGCTGAAGACAAAGAAAAAACACGTGTTAAATTGATGTTGTAGAAATCGTCTGCTGTGAGCCCAGTGAAGACACACTCTTTGAAGATCCAAATATTTGATTTTTTTGTAGATTTGATCCCGGTTTTACACTGAGGGTGGCTAAACCCATACTGAATATGCAGTTCACCCAGAAGGATGCTCTATATTTAGAGTCATTGGATCCTTCTTCCGCAGCTCAAGAAGCAGAGCTCCATGCTTTAGCAAAGCCTGTGAGCTATCAAAAGAGTATACATTTATATAGATCATAAAGAATTAGAGAGCTTTTGGGGTGGCTCATGATTTTGTTTCCATTCGAAGGGCTAGAAGTTTTTTACTTCGGCAGGTAAACCAGTCAAGCATGGTAAGTTTATTGATTGGCTGTCTTTAGCCTTCCAGCTTCTTGCTGAGGTAGCCACACTAACATTAAATTGCACACATTGGAAGCAGACCAGTGGACTAAGGATACTGCATTACAGCCCCGGACACTTGCTAGGTCTGTGAAACTCACAGATTCCACCCTAGCTCTGGCCCAGTAGAGCTGGAATTAATCATTAAACTTTGAGGACCCCAGAACAATTATGGCTGCCTTAGTAAATGAGCCTGGGATAGCGCCCGGATTCACCACAGTTGTTTTTGAATATAGCACTTCTTGTTTTACCTGTTACCAAAGGTGATACCAAAAACTGTACATCCCTTCCAGAGTTTACAAAAGGATATATACATATGCCCTAGTCAGGATCTTACAAGTATGCACTGGTCTGTATGGACATGTTTTCTGAATGGCCAGACGTTTGGCCAGTGGCAAATGCTACAGCAAAGTCCATAGTAAAGAGTGTTATCAGAAGTAGTTTGCAAGTACAGAGCCCCAGAAGCTAGAGAGAATAACAGAGGAACTAATTTTATGGAAGTTCTTAGAAGAAGTTTTGAGGTTTTATTTTACACCCCCAACCATCCACAATGTAGTGGAAAAAGTAGATTAAATAAGGGGATGTCAGAAACTAGAAAACTATGGCCTGAATGTCTTCATATTTTTTAATCCCCTAAGAGGATATGTGGACTCTCTCCGTATGACATTTTGTTTGGAAGTGTGTTGCTCATTTGTTTATATGTTTCTCAGCAGCTGAAGTCCTCTACTCGGATTTCAGAGAATGCTGCTGATTTCTCAAGGCTTTTACAAACTCATTTATGTATTTTCTCCCCAAATTACAGATCCTAACAATTTAGAAGGATCTCATAAACTACATAAACTAAAGCCAGGTGACTTGAGGACTGTTAAGAGACACTGAGTGAGACTGTTAAGAATACACTATATATACAGTTGCAAGAAAAAGTATGTGAACCCCTTGGGATTTCTTGGAGTTTTGCATGAATCGGGCATAAAATGTGCTCTGAACGTCATCTAAGTCACAACAATAGAAGAACACAGTCTGCTGAACATAATACTACACAAACATTGGATGTTGCCATGGTTTAATTGCACATAACATGTAAACATTCACAGTGCAGGGAGGAAAAAGTATGTGAACCTTTGGACTTAACTGGTTGACCCTCCTTTGGCAGCAATAACCTCAACCAAACAAAGATATTTATTTCACGCACACTGCACATTACTTTTACATGAAGAGTGGAGTGTGAAGATCATCACTAAGCATTGCATCATCATTTTTATTATCAATTGTTTGGACTTTTCTCGTAACTGAGTTTTGGTTCATCTTTTTTGAGCACTGTATGTGTTTTGCCACTTTATTATTTATGATTATATTTGTCACTTTTTGCACTAGATATTCCCTATGAGGGAATACATGCATGACACTATATATTTATTGAGTACTTTGGATTTATTTTTATTTCAACTGATTTTTATTGAGAATTTCAGAGTCATAAACAAGGTAACAACATGTATAAACATTGTAATACAAGGTTCACAATAACAAGTGTGCAATCTACGAGTTGAATGAGGAGGTGGTAGGTCCTCACCATGTGGCCGGGGACCTGTTGGTCATAATCATGCTTACATGAGAGGTATGCTCGCGTTCCCTGAACCTTGTGGAAGTACTTAACATAATTAGAACTGGGTAGGGGTGGAAAGAAAGGGGTTAGGAAGAATATAGGGGGGAGGGAAGGGGCACCAAAAAAACTACAGATATAAGATCCAATATTAGTTGAGATTAGTAATCAGGTGAGTGAGCAATTGGGATGTTTTAACCATCAGGACCATTGCATTATGAATTTGTGATAAGTGGAATTTCGGAGAGCCGTTCTTCGTTCCATCTCACATTGTAGGTTGAGATCTACAAGGAGACGGGACAATAGGGGAGGTGACGTAGACCGCCATAATTTAGTAATATTTATCTTTGCTGCTGCCAGAATATGTACTATAATAGTGTGTGAGCGTGTGGGGAATGTTTCTATCGTCAAGTGAAGAAGGGCTAGATTAGGATTTGGGGTCATTGGTGAATCTATAATTGAAGCAATTATTTGGAATACTTTATTCCAATACGATTTAATGGATTTGCATGACCATAGTAAGTGGAAAAGTGAGCCAGTTTCGCCACACTGTCTCCAACAGGCTTGTGATTGTTGTGGGTAGTATACAGATAATTTAGCAGGGGTCAAGTAGCATTGGTGGAGAATTTTCAGGTATGATTCCCAATGTGAGCTACACTTAGAGGCTTTGTAAGTGATAGCAAACGCTGCTTTCCAGGATTGTGAGGATATTGGGAGAGGTAAGTTGCTCTCCCAGTTAGTCAGGGAGGACGTTTGGGTTATGAATTGCGCTTCAATTAGCAAAGTATAGAACATGGATATCCCCTTCTTTGGATAGATAGTTCTATGTAGAAAATGGTGGGCAGTGGCGGGAAAGTCTATTTCAAGTGGAATGTTTGTTTTATGAAGCAAGTGTGTTATTCGCATAAAGGTGAATCGCTCTTTATCAGGTAGATGGAATCGTTCTTGGAGAGTCTGAAAGGAGATTGGTTTTTGAAAATTGTAGAGATCTTGGATATGATATATGCCGCACGCTTGCCAAGATGTCAAGTTCAATTGGGGAGAGAAAAAATGTAGGGATGACAATGGGGTAGGGATTCGTAAGTTAGTTTTGCAGGAGTGCGTGTAGGTCAAAAAGTCACGCCAAGCCATCATAGAGGCCTGGATACATGGATGTGTGTGTAGGGGTCTAGTTCGATCTACATGAGGTGTGAAAAGTAGGTCTCTTAATGTGCCTGGCGAGTGTAGGGAGGTTTCCATGATCGTCCAGGTTTTGTCTGGAGTAGGGTGCCACCAGTAGAAGAGCTGGTCTAGTAAGACCGCTTGGTAATAGGATTTTAGATGCGGAAGACCGGCTCCCCCTCTGGAGGGCGGGCGGATCAGGAGATTTGTAGTACACCTCGGGCGTTTGGAAAGCCATATAAAGTTATTCAGAATTTTCTGAAGTGATGAAAAGAAGGAGGATGGTATAGGAATGGGCAGCACACGAAATATATATAATATTTTAGGTAATATGCACATTTTGACAGTTGCTATTCTGCCTAGCATAGATAGAGAAGCCGTACGTAGGTTTCTAAGCTCCTGTGGAACTGTATCTAGTAGCGGTTTAAAATTAGCCGCGTAGAGTTGGTTAGTGTTGGCAGACAGTTTAATCCCCAGGTAGGGGATAGTATGTTTTTCCCATTTAAAAGAGAATCGTTTGGTAAGCAGGTTTTGGAGTGGAGCAGGGGTGTACAGGTTTAAGATAGACGACATGGGTTCGTTGAGTTTGTAGTATGAAACGTCTGCGTATTTTTGTAAGTGGGTGCGTATCGAGGTAAGTGATTTATAGGGGTTTGTGATCATTAGAATAATGTCGTCCGCAAATAGACTGATTTTGTGTTCATGTTTAAGAAATTTGATTCCTGAGAAACCGGGGTCATTCCTGAGATTGGATGCCAGTGGTTCAATGAGTAAAGCAAAAATTATGGGGGAAAGAGGGCATCCCTGCCTAGTACCATTGGAGATTTGGAACGGTTGCGAGAGCGTGCCGTTGGTAAGAACTCTAGCGGAGGGTTTGGAATATAGGGATAAAATTGCAGACAACATCCAATCCGTAATTCCAAATTTTTGGAGGGTAAGCGTCATAAATTGCCAATGAATGCGGTCAAATGCTTTTTCTGCGTCAAGTGATAGGAGGAGAGAGGGTTGATTATCAGTTTCAAGGTGGTGTAATAGTGATATGATTCGTCGAGTCGCGTCAGGGGCCTGTCTGCCTGGTATGAATCCTACTTGGTCAGGATGGATTAGGGTAGGAAGGTATGGAAGCAGTCGTTGAGCTATTATCTTGGCATATATTTTTAGATCCGTGTTAAGCAGAGAAATTGGTCTATAGTTTTGAACTAATTGGGAATCTTTACCTGGTTTCGGGATCGTAGTAATTATTGATTGTAGCATATCTGAAGGAAATTCTCCTTCAGAGGCAACAAAATTATAAAGAGCCGAGAGGTGTGGTTTTAGGTGGGGTGCAAACGTCTTATAGTATTCATTGGTAAAGCCGTCATTACCTGGTGATTTATTCAAGGGGAGCTTGTTTATGGTTTTCTCAATCTCAGTAGGCGAAATTGGGACAGATAGGGAAGCTAATTGGGAAGGCGTGAGAGAAGGAAGATTGGTATGTTGTAGAAAATTTTCAATCGTCTGGGTTGTTGGTTGGGTCGTGTTTGGATCGTCTTTTATGTTGTATAGGGCTTGATAGTAACACGCGAATGCATTAGCTATGTCTTGTGGGTTGGTCAGTGGGGTATGTGAGGTTGGATGCTGAATCGTGTGAATTTTGTTTTTGAGCCGTTTTTGTTTGATGACTTTGGAAAGAAGAGAGTTTGATTTATTGCCTAGCGCATAAAATTGGGATTTGGTTTTTTGTAGGTTCATGTCATAAGTGTGAAGTAGGATAGTGCGTAGTGCATTCCTATCTTGGTTTAAGGCTGCGGTCGTAGTGGGGTTCGGATTTTGTTTGTTAATGTCTTCGTTTTTGCGTATAGAAGTGAGGAGTTGGTCAATTTGTTGTGAGCGTTGTTTTTTGATGCGAGAATTTAGTTGGATGAGAATACCTCTCATATAAGCTTTATATGTTAACCAAAGCGTGGCGATAGAGATATCTGGGGTGCTGTTAGTTTCAAAGAAGAGGTGATGAGCATCCAGTACAAATTTTTGGTTTTCCGGGAGTTTCAAAAGGGTAGGATTCAGTCTCCAAATAGGTGGGATCGCTGACCGTTGGGTATCGTCTAAGGATATGCTGATCGGAGCATGGTCGGACCATATTATAGTACCAATGTTGGATGATGATACGTGTTGTAAGGTCCATTTATCAGTGGCAAACATGTCGATTCTTGAATATGAGAGATGTGGGGGTGAGAAATAGGTGTAGTCTCTCTCCGAGCCATGTTGGCATCTCCAGATGTCATATAGGTCATGGTCATGTAGTAGGTGATTGAGGTCAAGGTTGGTGGGTTTCTTGGTAGAAGAAGAGTCTAGAAGTGGATTACTAAGAGCATTAAAGTCTCCGCCGATAATAAGTCTACCTCGTTTATTTCGGGAAATGAGGTTGAAGAGCTTGCGATGAAATCTTATTTGTTTGTTATTTGGTCCATAAATGTTCACCAAGGTGTAAGAGATTTTGTTAATTTCGCATATCAAAATGAGGTATCGCCCCTGCGGGTCTATTATGGTGGAGGTAGATTGGAAAGAGAGAGCGTCATTAACAGCAATAATAATTCCATTCTTCTTTTTGATATTATTTGCCATAAATTGTTGAGAGAAGCGGGGAAGATATAGTTTAGGGGTCTTGTCCGTGGCGAAGTGGGATTCCTGTATAAAAAGTATGTCTGCTTGAGATCTCCGGATTTCTCTTGATAGCATCGACCTTTTAAATGGGGAGTTGAGGCCTCGTACGCTAAGCGATGTAATAGTAATCATTGATATATGGATTCACGAAGTATATATACAGTTGGAGTGTTCTTTGGCCGTATTCAGGGTCAGGATATCTAGATCTAGTATCCGAGAGGTGTAGCTGATGGTGCCATGGGGAGGGGTAGGTGGGAAGGGAAGGGACAACAGTAAAAAAACTCTTGCGTATAATGCAAGGAACCAAAGTAGCTAGGAACGCTACTGCAAAAAAGGGGGAGTCAGAGAGGTTTTGACCTCCAGAAGGGTCAAACCTATAGAAACTTGTGAAGATGAGATTCATTGGATACAGGCCGATCGCCAGAAAAAGGAGTGTTCAATAGAAGCCTCCAGGGAAAAAATTTAAACATGTATATTGCGGCTTATGCCGCTAGGCCCATCAGGTCGCTTCCATGTTTTGAACTGAGCCAGGGTTATTCTTCTGTGAATCTGCAGGTAATATGCCCCAGGTCTTAAGAAAATCCAAGCCAGCCTCCAAATTTTTAATGGTATATACCTTTCCTTGGTGTCGTACTGTTAGTTTTGTTGGAAAGCCCCATTGGTAGGCGATATTGTGGTTTCTGAGTGCTTTGGTAATTGATATGAGTTTCTTTCTATTAGAAAGTGTAGCCTTGGATAGATCAGCATAGAGACGCAAATTCGCATGAGAGGGTGGAAGTGGAGGTGGATTTCTAGTGGCCATCATAATTCTCTCTTTAATATGGTAGAAATGTAAGCGGACAAGCACATCCCTAGGGATGGATGCTGACAGGAATGGAGGTTTAGGAAGTCGATGTGCGCGGTCAATCGTGGCCTCAACTTCAGAGAGTGTTGGGATTAAAAGCTTGAGGAAGTGTTGCAGATACGGCAATAACGCGTCATTAGGCACGGTTTCTGGAATCCCTCTGAATTTGATATTATTGCGGCGTGATCTGTCCTCCATGTCAGCTAATTTTAAGTTGATTTGTTCTATGTCCGATAGGTGATCTGTATGAGCATCAATCAGGTCATTATGCGCCTCTAGGATTCTGCGTTCCTGTCTTTGTACCAAAGCAGTAATTTGGGTCAATGGCGCAGATATATCATTATGCAAGGTCTGGCGCAGTGAGGTTAGCATGTTTTTCATGCAGATTTTGGTCAGTGGTTGGTCAGACGCTGGAAATGCATCTATATCAGGCAGGGAGGTATGTGGTGGCTGAGGTGGAAAATTTAGGGCCCTGTGGGTGTCATCAGAGTCACTCTCTAGCCGCGGCCGTGATTTTGCTGGGCTACATGTCGTGGGTGACAGTGGGGGTGACAACTCACCAGGGTCCCCCGGGTAAAGCTGGTGTTGAAGCCTGGGATCCACACTCTGGGACCTGTAGTCCTCCTCCTGCTCATTGTTGCCTCCCCGCATGTTTGAATGGCGGCCGCCATTTTGGATTCCCGGCATGACGGCCGGGAAAAAGATTGTCAGCTTCCCTGGCTGCCCCGGACTCTTTTTCCTCCGGGGCATGTCTAGTGGGCTGCGGGCACACTCCGATCGCTGCCGTGTGCTGTCAGAATTCCCTGGGGTCTGAGTGAGCCGCTTCAGTGCTGGCGGGTGGACGGAGCGGGAGATATCTCGCGTCCATCATCAAGCCGGCCGCGCATGCGCCCCTGGATTTATTTTTAGGGGTGTACGTTTTCCTTCAAAATGTCTTGATAAACTCTGGAATTCATTTTCCCATCAATGACAACAATTCGTCCAGGTCCTGAGGCAGCAAAGCAGCCCCAAACCATGATGCTCCCTCCGCCATGTTTTACAGTGGGGATGAGGTTTTGATGTTGGTGTGCTGTGCCTTTTTTTCTCCACACATAGTGTTGTGTGTTCTTCCCAAACAACTCAATCTTGGTTTCATCTGTCCACAGTATATTTTGCCAGTAGTGCTGTGAAACATCCAGGTGCTCTTTTTCAAACTTCAAATGTGCTGCAATATTCTTTTTGGACAGCAATGGCTTCCTCCGTGGTGTCCTCCCATGTACTCCATTCTTGTTTAACGTTTTCCTTATTGTAGATGTGTCAACAAAAATGTTAGCATGTGCCAGAGATTTCTGTAGGTCTTTAGCTGACACTCTGGGATTCTTCTTTACCTCATGCAGCATTCTGCTGTGTTCTTGCAGTCAATTTTACAGGACGACCAAGCCTAGGGAGAGTAGCAACAGTGCTAAACTTTCTCCATTTGTAGACAGTCTGTCTTACCGTGGACACATGAACATCAAGGCTTTTGGAGATACTTTTGTAACCCTTTCCAGCTTCATGCAAGTCAACAATTCTTGATCGTAGGTCTTCTGAGAGCTCTTTTCTGCGAGGCATGGTTCACATCAGACAGTGCTTCTTGAAACCAGTAAACCCAAAACAGGTGTGTGTTTTTTAAGGGCAGGACAGCTGTCAGCAACACATCCAATATCATCACACTGATTGGTGTCAAGGTTGGCTCACTCCTGGCTCCAATTAGCTCTGGGAGAAGTCATTAAGCTAGGGCCTCACATACTTTTTCCTCCCTGCACTGTGAATGTTTACATGTTATGTGCAATTAAAGCATGGCAGCATCTAATGTTTGTGTAGTATTATGTTCAGCAGACTGTGTTCTTCTATTGTTGTGACTTAGATGACTTTCAGAGCACATTTTATGCCCAGTTCATGCAAAACCACGTAATCCCAAGGGGTTCACATTCTTTTTCTTGCAACTGTATATATATGAACCCCACCACCCAAAAATGGAGGGGAAAGTGTGGGGGTCCCCCCTAAATTCCTACCAAACCCTTAATCTGAGCACAAGCCTGGCAGGCCAGGAAGGGGGAGGACAAATGAGCACTCCCCCTCCCTGGGTCTTACCAGGCAATGTTCCCTCGACATGGGGACAGTGTCCCCATGCCGATGAGGACAAAGACCTCTTCCCCACAACCCTGGACCAGTAGTTGTGGGGATCTGTGGGCAGGGGGGCTCATTAGCATCAGGGTACCCCTTTAAATAAGGGGGCACCCTGATGCTGCAACCCCCTTGTGAATGAGTAACGGGTACTTGTACCCCTACCCCTTCACTAAAGGGTTAAAAGTGTGAAAAAATAAAGAGACCAGACTTTTGAAAAAATCCTTTATTGAACAAAAAAACCAAAAAAAAGTTTTTGACAAGTCCTTTATAAAAAAAGAAAGGCAAAAAAAATTGGTTTCATCGTTGTAATCCATCGTCATTTATGGCGTCCAGCTTTGTCATGATGAGGCTGACTCGCCAAAATAAAAAAAAACCCTGATGCCTGCAGATCTGTCCGCACCCGCCGAGCACTCGCCATGATCTGACATTTGTGAGTCAGATATAAACAATTGAGTGGAGCTAGCAGTGATGTCACCACTAGCTCCGGCCAATTATGTACATCTGACTGGCAACTGTCATAACTGTCATTAAAAATTAGGCGAAGCTAGCAGTGATGTTCCCGCTAGCTCAGCCCAATTGCTGTTAACCATGTTTGGCCAAAGTCACTGAGACTTTGGCCAATCATGGTTCTTATTGTGAACTTGCTGTGATTCGCCAAAGCATTGCACCTAACCTGTGGTCAGGAGCAATGCTTTGGCCAATTACAATGCGCCGCTAGAGTACATTGCATTTAGGAAATGCAGGCGAACGGCCCACCAAATGCCCCAGATGTTTTTGTGTTCAGCGAACACTCAAACATCCAATGTTTGAGTTGAACGTATGTTCAACTCGAACAAATAGACCATCCCTAATCATAATAAAAGCTCATTTTGTAATGATATAGCTACTCTCAGCTATTAGATTCTACCCAGTGTAGTTTGCCTCCTAGACAAAGATTAGTTCCGCCTAAACGTATGGAAGTTGCAGGTTAAAGGTCATAGTAGGTGTGGTCTGTGATCAAAATGTAAAATATTGATCAAAAGAGTGGAGATTGTAAAAGAAATTTGTAAATTTTGTATAAAATTGTATTCTATTTTGTATGCTTAGCCTATATATTGTACACTGCACTCCTTGTGCACACGGCACTAATAATGTCTTCATTACGTTTTCATTCCTTCAAGTCCTGATTAGAAATTAGCCTGCCTATGTAATGCCCCTAGTTACCATAAAAGTATAATTGTAATATTTAATGTGATACCTACGTAATCATGTGTATAAAAAACTCCCACTGCACGGACATGTCCAAATAGTGCTCCACTCCCAGAGGGACACAAACTCCAGATAGAGCATCCACCCAGGCAATCAACAGCTGCCTGCCACATCCTACAGCCACAGTGCAGCTCCTGTAATCCCTGGTATGGTGCTCAGGAGTCCCTGCCGGAAAAGGAAGACTAAATCAATCAAGGAGGGGGCCTGTCCAGCCGGCTTCATGGATGGCTGTGCTCTAGAAGCTCTCCACAGCACGTCAGCTAACATACCGGCCACATAACAACTTTGGGGTCACAAATATACCCTGACTGATCGGGTACTCACCCCTCCTCGATCCGACACCATGCCTTGCTTGTCGGAGATCTCCCGGGAAGCCGCAGAAGCTCACAGACTTCTGTACGGACCAGGAACCCAGGACACTAGATGGTGCCAACAGCTTGCACAGCATCCCATTCACCCTGCCTGATGAGCAACAGGGATGTACACCAGATCCCAGGCTCTGTGCACTGCTATATGATGGTGAATCCGGGTGAGTCATCTCCCCCACTGTCACCCATAGACCGCAACCCAGCCAAATCCAGGCCCAGATTGGAGGAATCTCCCCAGGAAATCTCAAAGACCTCCCCTCTCCCTCCCAGTCATGTGGTTGTAATTGTGATACTGGCTGCATCATTCATGGCTGCATCATTCATTCACAGAGTTCTGTGAGTGAATGAATGAATGAATGAATAAATAAATAAACTATAATTCCTGATAGCCTTAGCAGCTGTTGGCTTGAAGTTTTCAGTCCATTGAATTCCAGTCAGTATATCTGCTTGCCCATACATCCTGTATGGGCAAGCAGGTATACTGGCAAATCTGCAAGAGACCTGCATGGCATCGGCAATCTGCTGATTGCTGGTGCAATGCTTTACAGGCTCCTGCAGACAAAAATAATAAAGGCACATATTTTTACATGCAAAAAAAATTTGCATTTATTATTTTTGTGCAAAAGGTGAACTTATCCTTTAACATATGCCTGATCACTAAGGCAAAAAATTTTCTGCTGGTCCCCAGTGAAATTCTACAAACAGGCCGACCATCCTGACACAATGCTAGCATGGAAACTCAATTCCTGATCATGACGATCTGCCATCCCAAAACTTTCAATACCTAAAGGCTCCTTTACTCAGAATGCTAAATCTGTTCTTAGCCTTTTTCACTCATATTACTCTAAATTATACCAAGCCCCTGAATGAATACTGTCTGATAGGATAGAGGAATTTCTAACTCATTCTAAAGTAGCATCCCTCCCATTGGCACACAAGGATATTTTAGAGAGTGAGATCACAGAGATTGAGATTCTACTGGCCGTTAAACAGGCCTATGCTTCTAAAGTTCCAGGCCCTGACAGCTTTTAAGTCTCCTATTCACCCCACAATATACTCCCCATTTGCAACATTTTTTCAATGCCTTCAGAGATGATATACCTCTTGATGCGGATTCCAACAGAACACAGATATGTATGATCCCCAAACCAGACAAAGACCTACTTAGTCCCCCCATCTATGATGGGGGGACTTATGGGAGTGATCCTTGTGTTCTCTTTCCTGGATAGGCAGAACTGCTGCTATAAAAATGACCATACTTCCAAAAATCTTATATTATTTATCTCTCTACCTATCCAGATTCTTTCTTTCTATTTTAAAAGGGTTAAATCTCTGTCATTTAAATTCATCTGGGGTTTAAAGGGCTGCAGAGTTGCTTGTAAGACTGTGAATGCTACAAAATAGCATTGGTCGCCTAGTGGTCCCACAATCTCAGAGATATTAGAAAACAGCTCAATTCCTCTAATTAACACAAATATCACTAGCTATATACCAGATTGGGTCGGGATAGAAGATCAAGTGAGCCTTGTTCTGCCCATAGATCTGCTTTTGTGGATCCCCTACAAGGACCGAGATCGATCTTACCCCCTACTTTTTAGAAATTTCCTCCACCTGCCGGACTCTATGTGTGCTTCGGTCTGCTCATACTCCAGTGGCCCCTATTCTGAACAATCCTATGTTATCCCTGCTTCTCTTGGTGGAGTGGATATTTTATTAATTATAAGGGATAAAACTGACAGCACATTTTCTCCAAACTCTTGAGATGCCCTCGACAGAAATGTTTCACTTCTGTCACATACAGTACTTAATTTTTTTAATTCTCTTAAGCAGGTCACAGTATGTGGGATACTGCCTCGAGGGGAGGTATATTAGTGATGAACCTTTGACAAAATTACCTGATCACGTGGCTTGAGACCAGGAAACAGACACAGAAGTGGAGGACTGGTCTAGATGGTCTTCCATGGTGGACAAAGGGATCCTCAATACCACTCTGGTGGAGACAAACTACAAGGTCCTATCTAGCTGTAAATGGTGCCAGAGAGACTCCCTCAAATTTACCATGCTGCTTCTCCTCTGTGTTTCAATTTCAATCAATTGTCATGAAAATTAATTATTAAAAATTATTCTAGCCTACTGAGCTGCTCTTGCAGCACCACTATGCAGGACTCAAGCCTAGGATGACTTTGGTCTGGTCTTACAGAGCATTACACAGCACCGCTGTGCTCATGTGCCTCTCTTGCTGCACACTCTGCACTGTGCAGACATACACAGTTCTTGCCGCTCCCTAGCAGTTTCCTGGACTCTGGGGAAAAGGTGGAGCCTTGAATTGATGCTACACTTATAACAGGTGTTTGCATCTGAACACTCAACCTGTTGGTCCCCATCCAGACTCGGACACTGGGTTAGAGGCTTCTCCCATCCCACATCTCTTTCGGACTCCAGACCCTGATCCAGGAATTACAAAACTCATAAAAAGATGAAAAAACAGCTTTCTCTTCTCAGAACCAACATTCTGAAGCCCTTCAAATTGTATCCTTGAGAAGCCTGTGTTGTCTTCTATGATATTATACAGTGACAGGGCCAAGTACTGTCACAATAGATGGTCGATTTCATTACATGGAGACCCCACCCATTATCTTATATTGCAATGGTGGGGACAGGGAAATAACAATCAGAGTCAAACGATGGGTTTAGATATATTATCCAGTGGCAGTTTTTTTGGTGGGTTGGTGGCTGTTTAGCATTTTCATTCATGCGGATCTGAATAGCTGGATTATGTGATTGACTGTGATTTTATATCATGGGTCTCTTTTTATTACTTAAGGGACTTGTCACAAAGTGTGTGCGTTTATTCACTCTTAGCCCTCTTTTGGTGGGGCGTTATGAGAAATGAACCTCCCCAATCAGGATATTGTGCTAAGCCTGTGGGTAAATACGAGAACCTGAACCTTCTCTAAGTGGAAGAGTGGGTTTGATATAAAGATAGTAGTGCCTCCACCCAGAATAGGGCCTTTGTGAACAAAGGAGATCCTATCCTGGGAAATTAAACAGAAACTGGGAGCAGAGCAATTACTGTAGTCAACATATAACATTAACCATAAGTATACAGATGAACACCAGTATGGAAATAATACACACTTTCTATATTAAAAGAATAATCATAGCACATACTTCCAACGTACAACCAGGTAATATCAACAACAATGAGATGAGAAAAATGAATATATAAAAAATGTATATAAAAGGGTACAAATGATAATATGGAATTATTAAACACAAGTGATATCATGGAAGTGACTAGCTACAATGAGCGCAAATAAATATGTGCAACTGTGAAAGTCAATAAACAAAAAAAAAAAGTGTTCATATAATGGTGAAGGTCTGACAAACACCGGTCAGAAAATTGTGCCGCATACAGTGTGTGTAGTAGTGCCGTGTCTCGCAGGACGGCTGAACAATTGCTAGGACTCTATCCGGAGAAAAGTTGCAGAGCAGTCTCAGATCCAGAGGAGGGAGTCTCTTCCTATGCTGCTTGTGTGGTCCACATAAAGGGGGTTTCTTGCAGACGTTACGGTCATTATATGATTCAACACATTGCGCTTTTACTATGCGCATCTGGTAAGTGCGCGTTTTTATCATATTCCCTGCACGGATTAAAGTCACATGGATTGAATTCACATGAAATTCTTTGATACCACCTGAGCCACAGGATCTGTCAGACCTTCACCATTATATGAACACTTTTTATATTTGTTTATGGACTTTCACAGTTACACGTATTTATTTGCGTTCATTGTAGCGAGTCACTTTCATGATATCACTTGTGCTTAATAATTCCATATTATCATTTGTACACTTTTATATATGTTTTTGATATATTAATTTAACTCAGTGCTGCACCTATTGTTTATGAATATTTATATAAGGTTTTTGGGTTCCTTTTCAGTTTACATGCTACTGACCTCATCAGAATCTTGAGCGCTCACTGATTTCTCATTACATAGGTAATATCAACAAAGAGCTCAACGGGAGTCCTGATGAAATGCCTATGTAAATAGTTATTATTAAAGATACCTCGAGAAGAATGTTGCAGCAAAACCCAGTTTCAGGGTCCCCTGAGGATGATCACAATGCAATATCTGTATTGATGCACAAGGCCTGAAGACAAAAACAGTGATTATAGAGATGTCCTTCAACTGTTGTCCATCTGGCCTGAAACACAGCTTCTCACTAGAAAGCCTGTGATGTGATACTTGAACTCAGAGTCAGAAATCTATTCTGCATCTTCATCCCTAGTAACTTCTACTCCACCAGTCAATGAAACCTCTAACAACCTAATGGCCCATCAGATGCCTAACCTGGCTCTGGCCTCTGCTGTTTATTGACTACTGAGCTAAAAACTAGCTATAGAATCCCAGACCAGAAAGGACAGGGTTAACTAAAGTAACAGGAGCTGCATATAAACTCTGTTGCAATAAACAGGTTCACCTACCAACAAACACCAAGGTGACACTGCAAATGTTAAATACACAGTGATTAGTGCAGTGCTACATAATAAACAGTGCCTAAATTATATTAAAATTACAAAATGTGTAAGCAAGTCCATAAATCTTCATTATATTGCTTCCATCCTTCTTTCGTTAAACAAACACCATGTGCTCCAAAACATCCAATCCTTGCATACCTCTTTGCCCTGTCTGAGATCAAGTTTCTGCATGCAACTCTTCCATAACATCATTAAACCAAGGTCTTAACAGCATAAAGGAAGAGGTCCTGCTTACTAGGCAGGACATGAAGAATTTCATGGAAAGGATTACTGCAGTAGAAGATAGGGTTAGTTCTATTGAAGATACTGTGCAACTGTCTATACAGTCCTCTAAAATCACTGTACAGAAAATGGCTGTTTATGACCTTAAGTTAGAGGACTTAGAATAGACTTTACAGGAATACCATGCACATTTTGGGGCTCCCAGATCACACAGAGGGAATTCCTCTGTGTAATTTATTGAAGGTTTGTTACGAGCCAACTTTGGGGCTGATAGCTTTACCCTTTTTTTTGGGGTGGAAAGGCCTACCTATTTTGCTGAAACTCATCAAATATAAGGATCATGATATAATTTTATGGAAAGCCCAGCAGAATTCCAGCTTGAAGGTAGTGGGATCTAGAATATTCTTTTTTCCTGACTTTTTCGTTGAAGTGCAGAGACTACAGGCAAAGTATGCCAAAGTTAAAAAATGCCTTTGACAAGTAATTTTTATAATATTCTACCTTGTATCCAGCCAGGTTGTGAGTGGTTGCAAATGGCTCCATTCCCTTTTTTGACTCTCCTACTGCTCTATCTCATTGGTTGAATATTAAGGAGAAATTATTTCACTCCAAATTACCTTCCTGAAGGGCTGAGTAAACTCCAGTTTAAATGGCCTCATTACTTGATTTATGTCAGAGACTTCTTATTTTTATAAGTGCTTTGTTACACTAGCTATGTGTGACATAATGGCTACTGATTTAACCTGTGTTCAGCTACAATGTAGTTCCACTGTAGAAATCTTTGTTTGGGGCATTGTGGTTTGTTTTTCTTTGAGATTTTTTGTCTGTTATTTGTTTCTATGTGGTTAAAGTCTTTATTTTTTTTTGTTTTGTAGAAGCAATACAATTCTTTATGCACCCAAGAACTGCTGGGTCATCCTTGAAAATGTGCAGTGGACTTGTATGGGTGGGTGGTAAGCAATCTAAATTCCTCTTGCTTGTGGATAAAGTACAATGTTATTATATTTGTCATTATGATTACTGTAAGTTATGATTAGAAAGAGTACTGTTACTTCCTGGAATACAAGAGAGTTAAGTGATGCCACTAAGAGACAAGCCATGTTTTCTACTCTAAAACAGTTCCTGCCCTCAGTAGTGTACTTGTAAGAGACACATCTTCATAGGGACACTCTGAGATATTTGAAACTCTATCAATATCATATTCAATATCATTCTACTTATACATCTTATTCTAGGGAGGGTGTCCATTCTGGTTGATAATGGGAGTGATTTCATTTGCCAGCAGACTGTGATTGACCCACAGGGAAGATACATTTTCTTGCACTGTGTTCTAAATGCTTTAACATGTGTTATAGTTAACGTATATATTTCTCCTCCATATTCTCCTATGGTGCTTACAGAATTTTTTTAATTTGCTGCTGATAAAGCTAATGTGCCATTAATTGTGGTGGGGGATTTTAACAATTATCTCAACCCATATTTGGATAAATATGGCACTACTCACAATATATCTAACAACTCCCCACTTTTTTCCAGGAGATTGGCCTTATTGATGTTTGGAGGTTAAAATATCCCACTGAGCATTGTTATTCTTGTTTCTCCTGTAATCATATGGCCTTATCCTGGATTGATCTAGCATTGGAAAATAGTGCCATTCTGGCTTATGTCAAACACGTGCATTACTCAGCCAGGAGCCTTTCAGATCACACCCCTTCGCTTCTTTCTTTAGAAGTAAATAATTGCCCCTATCAGGGTGGCTTTCTTAAAGATTAATCCACACTGGTTGTCTTTCTACAATGCATGATCAAATTATTCAAGCATTACAGGAATTTTTTGAAGTGAACAAAGGCTCAATACACACGTCTGATGTGGGATGACTATATCTGAGAGGTGTCCTCATCTCCCAGGTATCTAAAATTAATTAAACATCTAGGGAAGGGAAAAAACATACTAAAAAAGTAGTTATCCAGGCAGAAACTGAGTATTTAGCGAATCCTTCTTCTAAGACCCAGGCGGTCTGTTTGAACCAGCAGCAGTTATATACACCATTGTCCTTTGAAAGAAAAGCTGAACAAAAATGATTTTTTTATGCAGCAAGCATTTTTTGAGGAAGCGGAAAACACAGGACATCTCCTGGCTACTATTGCTAAATCCCAGCGCCCAATGACACATATCAGTGTGATTCAAGGCACTTTAAGAGATACGGTAACATCTTCATTAGGGATAGCCTCTGTGTTTTCTTTTTTTTACACTGACTTGTATATCAGAAAGTTTCCTATGCAGACTCTATTATTGTAATTTTTAGACTCCATTGAACTTCCAACTCTTTCCTCAATTGCACATTCTATTTTAGATTCTTCTATTACATTAGATGTTACCTAATAATAAGGCTCTTGGTATTGATGGCTACTGGAGGAAACAAAGTATATAAAAATATGGATATGTCTTGCTTCCAGAATTACTGGCTGTGTTCAAAGAGGCTTATGCCTTTGGCACTCTTCCTCCTTCTATGAAGCAATTATAGTAGTACTTTTAAAACCAAAGAAAAATCCCCATACACCAGATTCTTCTTGACCAATTTCTCTTTTGACATCACCATAATAAGGCCATTCTTTCATTAGATGGGACTAAAGCTTTTGTAGAATAACATGGAATTTCCTATGGCATAGGCTGCTTTAGTTTAATTTTGGTCCTCATTTTATTCCTAAGGCCTGTGTACAAGTGAATTGGGTATTATCAGATACTTTTTCCCTTTCCTGTGGAACTAGTCATGGATTTTCCGTATCCCCTTTCCTTTTTGCTTTGGCTCTAGAGCCACTTGCTGCTGGCATTTAGCAATCCTCTGATATTGTAGGTTTTTGTAGGTGTACTGGTAAAGATCGGAGTGCTCCTCATGCTGATGACACTTTATTGTTTCTTGGTCATTTGCCAAAATCCTTGGTGTCCATGTCTTAGGTTTCTAAGTATGGATCCTTTTCAGGATTTACTATAAATTGGGACAAATCAGTCCTTTTACCATTGGATCCTACAACAGACCCACTTGCCCCTGCTGCTAGCCAGATTGTTTTGGTCTCAGGTTTTGGTCTACTAGGTTATCAGATTATGTTACTTTGAATATAGATCCATGATTTAAGAAATGGAAGAGGAATAGTATCACTTGGTGTAAATGACCTATCTCTGTTGTGGGCAGAGTAAATCTTATATGTAAAAAAAAAGTCTGGTTACTGCAATTATTATATGTCCTCCATAATGCTCCTATATGGTTACCCAAAACAAATTTTAGGAAAATTGACTCTCTGTTCAGAGATTTCATCTGGAAAAGTGGACAGCCTAGGATCAAATTGGAAGGCCTGCAACTCCCAAAGGATGGTAGATAGTTGGAAGTTCCCAATGCCAAATTGTACTTTCTGTCTCAGAATGTTACTGGATGGGGAGAAGTGGCACTGCAGAACCCCATACAAAGGGTGTTGCTATCCACTGGTCTCTTTATTGGAGGCTGGCTGTTTTTTACTTTACAATAATTCCCCACCTTTTTTGCTGATCCATAATACTTGGAAAGGTATTTAAACAGTAGTGGGCCACTTAGGTTATTCTCAATACATGCCCATATGGGACAAAACTAGATGACTTTAGCCTCTAGAAACAGGCAGGTGTAAAGTAATTATGTCAGTTATTTGACAGGCATATGATGCTTCCTATCAGACATTTATTGCTCAACTTAATCTTTCACATAAGTTCTTCTGCCAATATCTGCAACTCCTCCACACTATACTAAAACAGTCTCACCATTCCCCACTAGTGAATAATTCTTCAGCCATCTTTGGCATAGTAGCTCCTTCAAATGTTACTAAAACAGGTTTAACTCCTTCCTGCCCAGCCTATTGCAAGATGACAGCCAAAAAGGATCCCTATTATTGCACCTCACCTGCACCCCATGGGCTGTGCTCTGGTGCAATCTGTCACTGGCTGTGTCTGTCGGACACGACCAATGACAGATCACTACACTCGCCCACTGCCATTGTCATGTGATCACTGTGACCAATCACATGCAGATCAAATAACAGTTGTAAACAATGAATGGCTTCCTTTCATGCCATTTATTGCTTACAACTTTGTTGCTAGCTGTGATTGGTCGAAGTGGTCACATGTACAGACTGGACCAATCACAGCCCATCTGTAGCATGTGATCATCGGTGGCCAATCACAGCTGATCTCAACAAAAGCTACTTAATGAATCAGATTCATTCAGTAAAACTGCTTGCTTATACCAATGAATTTCATTGGTATAAGCAGCCATATTGTGTAAAAAAAAAATCCTGGTTACTTGCCTAGAGTAGTGCAATGTTACTATGGTAACATTGTATAGCTCTGGACACAGGAGTAGAAAAAAAATAATAACAAAATATATATTTTTTTTATTAAAACTAATAAATTATTATTTTTTTTTTATATACTGTCCCCAGTCAGTCCCTGATCACTGCTGCACCATATGATGCCATTGTACTACATTGGTGACAGCATGTAAAAAAAGCATTTGTGAATTTTTTTTCTCTTTTCTTCATTTTTGACAAAAATTATGACAAAAAAATGAAAAAAAATTCACCATGTCTCTTACTAAATACCTCAGATTTCCTACTTTCCAAAAAGTGTATTTGTATTGTCCTGGCATTTTTGGGTCTCAAGAAATGAGATAGGCCATCAGTACACCTGGATTTATCAATTTTTAGATATTGTATATACCATAGTTTTTGGACTCTATGACTTTACTGCCAACTAAATATCAAACACTGATTCGGGTTATTTTCACCAAAGAAATGTAGCAGACAGGGGCGGACTGACAACTCATAGGGCCCCTGTGTCCTTGCCCAAACTCAAAAAAGCCTATAAAAAGGTATCAGGGGCATCTCATGGGGCCCCTACTAACCCCGGGCCCTCGGGCAGTGCCCGAGTTTCCAAATGGTCAGTGTGCCCCTGGTAGCAGAATGCATATTGGCCTAAATTTGTGCAGAAAGATTTTTTATTTGCAAAGTTTTATAACAGAAAAGAAGAAAAGACCATTTAAAAAAGACCTCTTTTATGATTTACAGCGCAAAAAAATTAAAAACCCAGTGGTGATTAAATATCATCAAACAAAATCTCTATTTGTGTAAAAAAAAAGGTAAACATTTTCATATGGTTACAGTGTTTGCATGACCACGCAATTGTCATTCAAAGTGTATAAACGGTAAAAGGTGAAAATTGGCCTGGGCAGGAAGAGGGTAAAAGTGTCCCATAGGCAAGTGGTTATTTGGAGATATATATTCAGTTCTTATTTTGGATGTTTCCTCTAAGGTACACTTGTGCTGTGGCGAGAGATGGAGACAGGACATAGGAGAATTTGATGATGGTCAATGGACAATGGCATTAGAGGCAGTACCCAATGTATCTATCTCCTCATTCCAGACATTGATTCAACAGTTTATATTATATAGGGTCTATTACACCCCTCAGAAATTCCATTCATGGGGAAGAATCGATTCACCTTGCTGTCCAAGATGCTCTGACACTGACAGCTCTCTAATACATATGGTTTGGCATTGTTTGAAGCTTTATAGATACTGGGCTAGAATGTTTGTTGCAGTTCAAGATCTATGCAGTATACCACTATTACCAGACCCTAAGATGGCTGTTCTGGGTATTTTTCCTGAAGATTTTATACCATCCATATTCAGGGTAATGTTGACACGTATCTTCTTTCTTGCCCATATACGTATGGCTCAAAGGTGGTTGTCTTCATGTCCTCCTACATTTGCACAATGGCAAAAAGCTGTTAATGCTACTTTAGTGAGAAAGAGATTGACGTATCAGCACAGGGGATGCCCAACAAAACTCCAAAAAGTATGGTTTCCTTGGTTGTTGACTACCTTATTAGATTCTTCCTCTGATTCCTTTCAATCACTCGCCACTTGATTTAAAGTTATAGTATAATCACAATTTGCATAGTGGTTAGAGATTATTTTAAAGCTGTGGTTTTTATTGTTTTGTTTTTTTTTTTCTTTCTTGTTTACTCATTGGGGCTTGTATTGTGAAGATGTTTAGATTTGGAAGACATGCTTTCAGGGATAACTTTCTTCCTAAAATTATGTGTTATTAGGGTTTAACTAATTGCATGTACTGGTAATATTTCCTTAGGAGACAGAATAAGTGTGCTATTGCTGTTTTAAGTGTTTTGTGTTGATATAATGTTCAATGTTTTTCATGTAGATTTGAGTTTCTTTTCATTGTTTTGTTTACTGGTGATACTTTAATAAAAATGACTTGATTAATGAAAAGAAATGCAGAAGATAGAGGGCAGCAGATCCCTACACACTACTGACTTTTTTTGTGAATGGGTAGGTTACTATGTAATTATGCATGTAGGAGCAAGCCAGTATCAAAGGCCCCACTTATTTTTTAAGGGGGCTTACAGATATCAAAATGTCCCCTGCCTACAGACCCCCACAACCATCAGGGTTGTGGAGAAAAGGATCCTGTCCTCACCAACTTGGGGAAAGGTACTTTGTCAGCGGGTCCCCCCTGGCAAAGCTCCTCCCCCATTTTGAGGGCATGATCATGGTATGAATTAGGGAAGGGGTCTGCATGCTCCCCCATTGCCCGGATAAGAGTTGTGTATTACATTTTGGAGGCTCCACACTTTTTTCTTGTTTTTTGTGGGGGTCCCTCATTAAAATTCATATCAGATTTGAAGGATTTGGTATGGAATTTGGGGGAAACCCCAAGCCATTTTCTTTGTTTTTATTTCATAGGGTCCCACTTAAAAACCATACCTGATCTAAAGGGCCTGGAATAATTTTTGGGAGGATTACATGCCATTTTTTTCTTTTACATGATTCTTTCTGTTTATTTACATTCACCACTTAGTCAGTAATCCCTAGCTGACAGCCAAATGTGCAGGGTGGGTATAAGTCACTGGTTGTTAGAATGCTGATGGGTGCCGACTCTCTAACAACTGAGAGGAAGCTGTCACATCTAGTAGTGGTAATAATACCACTGCTAAATGTTTCACGTCACACTGCAGCTGAAGGTTCACTAGGCCCATTCATTTGGCCATTCGCATAGGAATCTTTATAGACTGTACACAATGACGATGTCTCACATATATAATTTCACCTGCTGATCGAATGGTCATAGCCTATGGTGTTAGACTATTTTCTCTATTGGAGATGTTAACTCTCATGGTCAAATGTTCTTAGGGTTTTTTTTTCTTGTTGGATCAAATGTTAGGAAATATTACATCTAGCCCTATGTAGTTCAATCAACAGAAAAAAAACACACATAGAAAATCTCAATATACACTATCCTATACCCACAGTTGATCCAGAGGAAGGCAGAAAAATCCCACTAAAACGTGATTCAATTCGCTTCAGTAAGGGAAAGAAAAAATCCTTCTTCATCCCTTGGCAGGAAATCTGATATTCCCATTCACAGCTATATGAAGGTTAATTTTCTTTTCCTCCAGATGTCTTTTAAAATGACTTGAAAGTGATTTGTAGAGGGGCAAAATGATCTCTCTCTCTCTCTCTCTCTCTTCTATATCTCTTTTAATACAAGAAAGTAGTTTGCTTACTTTAGAAACTGCATTATTAATTCCAGGGCTTTTTTCATCGAGAACGGGGTATGCAGGCAAGGGGTGGTGGGGGTGTACTGCAGGGTCCATTGATGCTGGCTGCTGGGGAACCTATTGTCATTGGAGGATATCTATTTTTGTGGGGGGAAATCTGTCAATGCTGGGGATGTCCACTATTGATGATGGGTGATCTATTGTCGCTGGGGGTGGGTCTTATGTTACAGTGTGGTCAATTGTTGCTGGGAGGAATCTACTATTGAGGATGGGGCCTATTATTGCTAGCTTCTGGAGGATCTATTGATGCAGGCTGTGGGGAGATTTGTTGTTGCCAGGGGTCTCTTGTTTCTGAGGGGGTATTTTGCTGCAGGTCCATTGTTGTTGGAGGGGTCTATTGCTGCAGGCTGCAGTGGATCTATTTTGCTGTTTTTCTTGTTAGCATTAACAAATTCCATACAAATTGATATTTGGTTCTGTATTCTCTAAAAGGGCAGTATTGGGAGGTAGGTAAGGGCTGGAACCAAGGGACAGAGGCAAGGGGTGAGAGTTCCTGCACCTAATCTCCGAGAAAAAAAGCCCTGATTAATTCTATAATCTACTAGAATGCCCATATCCTTCTCAACCATTAAATTCCCCAGCTGTTTTCCTCTCATAATGTATGATGCATACATGTTTTTAGCCTCCAAGTGCAAAACTTTACATTTATGAACATAAACCTCATTTGCCACACAGTTGCCCTAATAAATAGTGTGTTGAAAGGCAACAAAGAAACTATTACACACATACAACAAACATTACAGGTATTATTTGTTAGGGCTTGTTCACACTTGACTAATTTCTAACTCTTGCCAAAAGCTCCTATAGTGTTTGACAGGCATTAGACAGGCATTTGGGAAGCATTTTTAAATGCTTCCCAAATGCTCCCCAAATGCCCTATGCGTGTTTTTGAGGTATTTGCCAAACGTTAAAATTGCGCCACAAATGCCTGTAATGAAAACTGCATGACAAATGCCTATAATGCATTAATGATATTAACGCTCTGCAAACGCCTTGCAAATGCCCCACAAATGCCTGCAAGGTGTTTGAGGAGCATCACCATAAACTTGAATGGGAGGCTTCAACTCCTCCTGACTCAACATGAGGCGTCAATTTTGCCACGATGTGAAGGGACACAACTCTAACTCTTCAGTGTGAACAGCACTGTGTGCTGCCATGTGTAGAATTTTCATAGGCATTTAAGGAGCGTTAAAAATACTCCCCAAATGCTTGTATAATGCTTGTATAATGCCTTATAACAAAGCTAGTGTGAACTTAGCCTTACACTTACATCAGTTTTGAGACATTCACAAAGCAAATTGTATAAATAGACTCCTAAGTGTGTTATTGAAATGTTTTATTTTTTTCTCCCAAAATCAGCCCCAGCAGCAGCAGAAAACCTCAACTACAAATAAAGACTGCTTTGCTGATAGCAGCACTGCAAGTCTGACTCATTAGAGGGGGTGTGGGACCACTGTAGAGAGGGGCGTTGACTCTCAAAAAGATCCTTATCTGCAGCCATTTTTATCTGCAGCCAGATGCTGCAGCTGAGGTTTTCTGTTTATACTGGAGCAGGTTTCAAGAAAAATAAAAAATAAAAAAGCATGTAAGCCATTGCAATAAATGTATATTTCTTCTCACTTAACTTAAATCTACACTTAAAAGTTAAACTACAATTGGACTTTAAAAGGAAACTAGAGTATATTTTATGGGCATACAGTAATTCCTACCAGACAGTATTTTTATGATTCTTTCTCACATATTTTCTGTTCCTTATATTTATGATTGTATATCCCAGACAGATTTGTAGCTTCTAAGGGAAGTAGCTATCTGTATATCAGGTGGATCAGACTGCATCTGATGAACAACTTCTGTGTTAAATTACAAAGAAAAAATACAAAGAAAATGTTTTGCTTTCAATCACTCTGAGCAGACTGGGAGAAAGGAGAACAGTAATGTACAATTATGCAGCACTTCTAAGCACTACCAAGCAGTAAGTGCAGACTGTATGGCGCATAAGCAAGTACTGCTGCCTGGAAGCACATGTATAACAATTACATAGTATAATCTTATGGTGATTTAATGTCTTATGAATATTTTATATTATTATTTATATCATTCAAGTGTCTTTTTTCAACTAAAGCATCCCTCCAACATAAATAAAAAATTCATTAACTCTAACACATAATCAATACATTGCAAAAGCATAGTAAAATGATATGGACCTTGATGACATGAGCCTTTATTGAGGAGGTACAGAGGTTGCTAATTCTGATCTCTCATTCTGAAAACACCAATTGCCTGGCTGTCATGCTAAATTAATGGCTTTGGTATTGTCATAAAACAGACATCCAAATAACAATGTTTAACTACCATAAGTTCTATTTCACTGAAAATGGTATTCTCCAAGGAAATACAAACTCACCACCTCTCGTGTTAAACTTAAAAGAACACCCAAAACTACCAAATGGAAAGAACACTGAGGTTAATTTACTAAAGCTTCAGAGTACAAAATAAAACTCACTTCTGCAGAGAAACCAGTCAGCCTCCAGGATTTATTGCTTGAGGTGATTGTAGCCGTATTAGTGCACTTGCGACAGAAACAATTGAGTACTGACGTGATGTTTTTTTTATTTGCACTAACATACAATTTTGAGGACAAGCTTTCGGGGTATGTCCCCTTCTTCAAGGTCCAGGCAGTACTCAATTGTTTCTGTCAGGTTTTATTGCCAAACCTTAATTGAACAAGCTGAGGGTATAATCTGATTGGATTCTCTGCAGAAGTGAGCCTGATTTTCCACTCTCCAGCTTTAGTAAATAAACCCCACTGTCTGAATTTATGGCATGGAGATCACCCTACTGAAAAGGGCAAGACTTATAAGAAGGTTCAGACTCAGCCTTTCGTACTCTATAACTGATACCACTTTTGAGTAGACTGGCCATTTGGAACTTCAGCATGCACAAGGTTAATATTAAGCACTTTATTAACACCTTTGATTTTCACTAGAGGAATACTGGGTGTTAACAATACATTAAACGGTTTTCACATCTGATACTTTCAGTATGCAGTTTGTGATACTGGAACAAAATGCCAGAATTTTACATTTCAACATTGATAGATAGCAAACATCTTAAAATATGCTCCTTTGATATTTTCTCAGTTTGCTGCATTGACCTGTTTTCAGCTGTTTCTTTTTCTCCAGTCTGGGTTTTTATGCAGTTGATGTCTACTGAGCTACAACATGCATAGTGGCTTTCTAAAAATCTGATTACATATTAAGAACATTTTTTATAAAGTTGTGTTTTTCTTGTGGCACTGGGTCAAATTAAAATGTCAATGGACATGTAAGATAATTGAGAGGATTTTTTACTAAAAGTGCATGGTACAAAATCTGGTGCAGCTCTGCATAGAAACTAATCAGCTTCCAGGTTTTATTGTCAAAGCTTAATTGAACAAGCTGAAATTAGATGTCTGGTTATCATGCACAACTGCACCACATTTTGCAAAATCCAGTTTTAGTAAATCTACCCCTGTATTTAGGGTGTAACACTAAACATAGTTAGTCCCCCACCCTCAAACCTCCCTCCTAGTTACAGTATGCAGGAGTTCTTTACCTGACCAGCTCTTGTATCCACTAAAAACATAGGTAAAATTATATAAACTTTTCTTTATCTAGTGCAGCACTAACTATAACGTATATCAATACAAAAAAATCGAACATAAAGGATTGTACATACAAAATTATCATAAAAACACCTGTTTATGAACAATCCTTCCATAATAAGGGATAGGTTATATACACACTTTTTGTTATCCTTATTTTATTGTTTTAGGATATTTATGTTTATTGTTCGTTTTTTTATTTTTTCTTCTAAGTTAAACCACAACACATCTATCTTTATTGCTTCTTTGTTAATTCATTTCAACTCACTGAGTTGATATTAAGTTACAGTAGAGAGGTGTGCAGTGGTCTAAATTCCGTATCTATTTTCAGAAATGGTAATATGTCTACTGGTGATAATAAAATTCAGTTTACCACTTTTAGCAGCTACTTTAGCATGGTGCAGTGGCCAAAAATGTTTATATCAAACTTAAAATCATCCTAAGAAGAAAGTTTGAGCAAATTTCCTGACAAAAACTGAAGAACATTTAGGTGCATGAGGTAGACTGATAATTGCTTAATTCAGTATCCTTTTCTGAAGCATGAAAAAATCCACTCAAATCATGATCTGCTCAAACGTGAAGAAGAGTAGAATGCTAAACATGTCTAGATTTGTCATGTGTACCTGGATTAATGTAATTACTAACATTACCAATAACAACTGTCCTAAATTATATATTCTTCTTCCAACTCCGTCTCATTACAGCACTGATAACATTGGGAACAATGGGAATTGTCATATACTGTATATTCTCTTACATCTCAGATTTCTTTACATTTGGAGCTCAGTCTTCAGCTACCACTTCCGTCATGATCAATTTTACAAGCAATATAGCTAGTGACTAGTACAAAGCAAGATGAGAATAAACTTCTGAAGGTTGTATTTGGATAGCATGAGGAAAATGAGAGGTACTCAAGCTGAAACAAGAACAAGAGTCATCATCCAGTTTTAACTGTGGATATAATAAAGCCAATCAGTCAATAATGGAAACAATTGGCTATTATTATTCTATTATTAATACAATCATGTGAGCATTGTAATATTTCACTTATTATGCAACATCAAAATATTCAAAATGTTTTAACATATGTATGCCATAGGCAGCAGATCCATGGACCAATCTATACTGAGTTCTCATAAAAACAATAGATCTATTGCCTATCTCTATAACATATTGAACCTAACTGATCATCTTGGCCTATTAAACTGGTGAAATAATTTGTTAAGTTATATGAATTATAAATGCAAAAAAATAGGTCAGTTGCCTAAGAGTTCAACGCTGCTCCATCCCTCAATATAGAAAGAAAAGGAAATATCATCTCTCCTGGGACTTTGTTGCAGCCAGATAATTGACAACCATGGAAAATATGAAAAAAATATTAAATTGTATTATACAAAAACATAAAAAGTTCTTTGTTAATAAAAACTCTGGTTTCTATACATGTAAATGTAACACCATTTTGACAGTCTATATAGACAGCATCCATGTATATGAGACAATATTCCTGTATACCACAATGATTCCAATGCTTTTCGATTATCAAGTATTCTTCATCAGGGGAGGTGGTGAAAGTGTCTAAACAAGTAAGCAGAGAAATATATAGAAGTATGTAGAAAAGAACATTTGAGACAAAGTATTTTTGTCATAACTAACAATATATGGCAATTACAGAAATAGCCAGAGTAGATAATACAAGATGTCATGTGCTTTTTGAAATTTGACCTGGAGTACCCTTGCCCTCAGAGCACACTGGCCAAAAACCCACAGGGAGCTAGGATGGAACATCATATCTGGCCAAAGGGAGCCCCAACCTGCATCAAAATCTACACAAAAAGAGAGGGAAAATGTGCTTTATCATAGACTCTAAGCACTAATGAAAAATCAAAGCCTATGTCAGAGAATCAGTGAAAAAGCATATGTATATCTAACCGTGTCTTTTGGAGTATTAATGGATACAGTAGGGCCACCGCACCAAGTATTCTGGCAAAAGATCTTAAATCTAAGTAGAAAATCAGTAAGTGATCAATAAGATAAATAGAAATATATATCAATAAAGAAATAAAACTGAGCCTTGAAAAAGTACAAAACATCCCTGCCAAGTTACCTGCAGCTGTACTATAAGAGTCATTGGTCCTCCAGAATGAACAGATATTGCTACAAGGAGGCAGTGACTTATGAGGAACTCATGATGGCACCTAGTTCTAGGCTACCTCGGCATCCTCATGGAGGCCACTTCCACTTGCTAGTGGAATAGATGGTGTATGGCATCCCAGACTTGACATCACACGCACATGCAGAATGGCAAAAGACAGCACTGGAGGTAGAGGCACATCCATAAATACAATTATGACAAACTGATGGCACCAAGTGCAGTGCCACAATGTCACACGCATGTGCAGGAGAGCCACCTCTGGAAAAAGAGAACACCGCCAGCATGGACGTGCATATATCTCCACATATCAGTACATTGGTGGCCATGTCCGTCAAGACCAGAAGTTAGTAAAAGGGTGGCACCCAGATGAAATGACCCAAGTGCCATCCACATCCATGCTGGAGGACAAAGAAAAAAGGGGTAGAGCACGGGGAAAGCAGGGGAAATAGTCAAAGCAAAAGTACAGAGACCAAAAAGGAAATATATAAAAAATACTGAATATGAAACTAACTACAGTATACAAAGTATTCACATTACTTACAGTATTGATTGCTACATTCACAACACAAGGTTAGTTATTATTGATATTGATGTCAAAAATGAAATTAAGTAAGAAGGATCCTAATAAAAAAATAAACATATGAGAGCAAAAAGCAGACAAGCAGATGGGACAGATTGGAAAGATAATCTATTCCTCAGTTTAAACGTAATGGTGTTGTTAAGTCCAGGGAAAGAAGTTGCTTTTAATTTAAAAATGCGTCTCTGTTCTAGATGTAAGAGAGATTTATTCCAATCACCCTTCCTTTGTGGTATAGGGACATGGTCTATCATTGTGAATTTAATCCTAAAGGCTTTGTGATCATGTGGAAGGGCTCCATGTTTTACCTACTGGGAGGTATGGATTACAGATTTTCATGCTGTGAATATGTCCAAAATTCTTGCTTTGTATTTCCTTTGTAGAAAGCTCTACTCCTTTAGCGAAATGTCACAATTTGTGATCCTCTCTATTATGTAATAAAAGTTTGTTTTTACCTAGCATGTATAGACAATAGGAGCATTTTCCACAAGGAAATGTGTTGGGGTACAGGTATCAGCAAGGCTCCCCTTGATTGTTCCCTTTCACTTCACTTTGTACCAACTTATCTTACAAGGAAGTGGCTTTCCTAAATGTGATAGCTGGTGTCTCACTAATGAATTGTTTAATGATAGGGTCCTCTACTAGGAGGAACCAATGTTTTTTTGAAAATTCTTTTAATTTCAGACTGTTGGCTAGTATAGCGTATAATAATGCACATGGGTTCTGTTTAGGGATTTCCTTCTTTTTAAAAAGTAACTGATCTCTGTAAGATTTGAAGGTTCTATTGTAAGCCTTAAAGAGGCAGGTTTTGCTATAGCCCCTTTCAAGTAACCTAGTTCTTTTATTATTTGTCTCAAGTTTGAATACGGAATCCTGGGAGAAATTCTGTCACAGCCTCAAGTATTAATTGTACAGAATCACGATGATTAAGGGCTGAGGGTGGAAGCATAGAGAATTGTGTTACCAGCCGGACTTTTCGGTACAAGCTGCAAAGAACATTTTATATTTTTTGTATAATAAAATTTGATGTTTTAATCATATCTTTGTTGTCAATTATCTGGCTGCAACAAAGTCTCAGGGAAGATAATTTTTCCTTTTAGTTATATTAATTATAAGCACAGCTTTAAAAACAAAGCATGGTCAACAGTTTTTGTCCAACAAGAATGGTGTCAGGAACATAATGACATAACGACAACCATCAGGCTAATGCACATGTGCATAAATATGCACATATTTACAGACATAGAATCCTAACTTCATGAGCAATGGTATGCACACCTACATGCTTCAGCATGTGAATTAGCACTTCCACTGGCACAAAGAGGTCTATTTAAACCTGAACTTTGCACAGATTCAATGCCTAATGGCCTTTTAGTCTTTTCTCATGTGTTCCCGATCCTGAAACTGATACTAACCTTGTTATGACTCTGCTTCCACCTGGCCTGCGTTCAGATTAACCTTGGCTACCTATGTTTGCTGCAAATCTACATTACCAACCCTGGCCTGGACTTTTGACCAAAATTCTTTCCATCAGCTTTGTACCTCACTGTCTGTATGTTGCTGACCACTTTTTATTCCAGACTCTGGGCCTGCTTATGGTTTTATGCCTTCTTCCTCAATTGACTATAAGAACAGCAGTACCCCTGATCATCTGATGTTAGGGTTCCCAAGTTTCAGTCTTCCATGTCTGTACCCTAGCACTGGTCACCTACCATTGCTCCTGTAGACCCTGTCTGACCTACCAGGGGTGCTTAACCTCCCTGGCGGTATTCCCGAGTGTAGCTCGGGGTAAAGTTTCAGTACCAAAAGCGGTAACCCCGAGCTACACTCGGTATTACCCTGCAGCGCTTCTCCAGCAATCCCTCCTGCGCTTACCTTTTTCTTCGCTCCCATGATGTCCCCCCCTTCAGCTTCCCCAGCCATCTCCTCCGGCTGATGTTGGCATCCGTTTTCCGGGTTCTGTTCCCTGCGACATTGGGACGTACGGGGGATAGAACCGGCGGGAAATTCAAAAATTTTAAAAGTGACATTCACTTAATACGCTAAAACCTCGTAGTAAAACATTACTGTATCAAACCATTTCACATACATTTTTAGTGCTTTGTCCTGTGCCCTGCCTGCATTTTTACTGTTCTTTCTGCATGGAAACTGAGAAACGTCCATGGTATCTAAAAAGCGTCCCTTTAGGTAAAAAGCAATTTTAGACCAGCTAGAGAACAGCGATAGTAAATTAGAACTACTTGCAGAATTGATTGATAATGATTTGTGGGAAAATTCATCATCAGACACTGAAAACGATGTTGCGACTTTGCTCAGCGATGTGCGAACTTGGCGCTATATTTCAAATGTCAGTGTTTTTGGTTTGATTATATTATTGAATTAAATTTATTATTATATTAATATTTTTTATGATTATTTATTACATTATAATTTATGATTTAGTGTTTCAAATTATATCATACCCGGGATATTTACTAGACTCTTGTTCGGACAGATTTCTGTGAGTTATACCTAAGAATTACAGGCCTACAATAAAAAAAATGACATATTTCCATGCAAAAAAATGTACCGCTTCGAGCACAAAAATACTGACATAATCAGACCACTAGGGAGGTTAAACTATGCAGTAGACCACTCTCTTCATCTGAGGCACCACATACAGGTATGTGACAAAAAGTGCATCTCTAGCTGAAATGCAACCACAATCAAAAACAGGAAATTCAGCACTTAGAGTCAATAGGATTTAGGAAGTAATTATAGAAATGTAAAAAAAAATTAAAACAAGTAGTATAATATACCTTCCTATCTATTAATTAATGCTAGCAGCAAAAGTATTCACAGTAGTCAATGTTAATCGAGAGAGTTAAGTTCAACTTTAAATATCACTTTATGCAGTATTCACCTCAAAAGCCAAAAAAGCTTGGTAAATACCACATAAAATGTTGTTAAAGTCAATTCACTGAAGAAATAAATAAATAAATGCATGTTCAAAATAAGTATTGGTCCATGCATGGGGTATTTAAAGAATATTATAATGTTAGAGTCAATCTGGAGTAGTCTCTACCTTTTTGGATTATTGGTCTCTCAACAGTTATATATATAAACCTAAATATGGATAAAAACACAGATACTGTACATTGGAGTTTATTTACCATAATCAAATAGACTGTGAACTTGGCATCTTGAAATAAATAGGGGGCAGTTTTGGCTTCCCCCTACTTAAATAATAATCTAATGACTACCTTGTCTGTTCCTATATTTAGCTAGTATATCAAAGCTCTGATAATATAACAATAATAATATGCTTTACTGGCATTCCAGGCTACCCCCAGACATGTCCAGATGGCTTAGGTATAACTAGATCACAACAGTCCAGAAATATTTGAAATACAGTTAGGGTTAGACAAAAAATGGAAACACTACATGATTTTCAGGTGTTAAAGTGAAAAGTGAGTATTAAGTAACACTGTGACTAAGTTAGTTTTGCGTTGAAAGTGGAAGTGATGTAACATGCTTTTGCTTCCGCTGTGTGATGAGACACCTAGCTAACAAGTGGAAAGCATGATTTTCATCATTCACTGTGTGTGCTGCTAGTAACAGTTTTGCACTGCTAGTAATTGTTGGTGCCTACTTAGCTGGTGCCTCTGTGATTGAAAGGACAGTGCACAGGATTGTGACCCGGAATATGAAAACAACTGTTGCAAAAGTGACTGCAGAGCGTGTCACTTGAAGATGACTGATCAGATGCATCCAAACCTTACATCATCAAATGCAATGCAAAGCATCGGCTGCAGTGGTGTAAAGCATGCCACCACTGGACTCTAGAGCAGTGGAGATGTATTCTCTGGAGTGACAAATCACGCTTCTTTGGAAATCCAATGGATGTGTTTGGGTTTGGCAATTGCCAGGAAAACGGTACTTGCCTGACTGCATTTTGCCAAGTGTAAAGTTTGGTGGAGGGGGAATTATGGTATGGGGTCGTTTTTCAGGGGTTGGGCTTGGCCCTTTAGTTCCAGTGAAGGGAACTGTTAAGGCGTCAGCATACCAAGACATTTTGGACAATTTCATGTTCCCAACTTTGTGGGAACAGTGAGCACAGGGCCCACAAGAGGATGTCGGGTCCTCAGGCCACCCTCATGAAGTCTGTTTCTGATTGTTTGGTGGTCAGATACTCACACCGGTGGCCTGCTGGAGGTAATTTTGTAGGGCTCCTGCAGTTGAGCAGTATATATATATATATATATATATATATATATATATATATATATATATACATACATACTGTTCAAAAAAATTAAAGGAACACTTTTTAATCAGAGTATAGCATTAAGTCAATTAAACTCCTGGGATATTGATCTGGTCAGTTAAGTAGCAGAGGGGGTTGTTAATCAGTTTCAGCTGCTTTAGTGTTAATGAAATTAACAACAGGTGCACTAGATGGGCAACAATGAGACAACCCCCAAAACAGGATTTACATGTGGAGGCCAATTACATTTTTTTCCCTACTCATATTTTCTGACTGTCTTTCACTAGTTTTGCATTTGGCTAGGGTCAGTGTCACTACTGGTAGCATGAGGCGATACCTGGACCCTACAGATGTTGCACAGGCAGTCCAGCTCCTCAAGGATGGCACATCAATACGTGTCATTGCCAGAAGGTTTGCTGTGTCTCCCAGCAC
Organism: Staurois parvus; assembly: GCF_062004578.1. NCBI lineage: Eukaryota > Metazoa > Chordata > Amphibia > Anura > Ranidae > Staurois > Staurois parvus. The sequence goes on along the minus strand of NW_028318039.1, from coordinate 11,814,687 downwards.
AGTCTCAAGAGCATGGAGGAGTTTCAAGGAGACAGGCAGTTACTCTAGGAGAGCTGGACAAGGCCATAGAAGGTCCCTAACCCATCAGCAAGACTGTTATCTGCCAGAGCACTGCCAGAGCCCTATATACACTGCTCAAAAAAATTAAAGGAACACTTTGAAAAAATATCATGCTGGATATCTATACTGATATGGACTGGGTAATGTGTTAGAAATGTAAGGATGCCCCATCGTTTGATGGAAATTAAAATTATCAACCTACAAAGGACTGAATTCAATAATACTCCAAAATAAAAGTGAAAAAATGATGCAGCAGACTAGTCTATTTTGCAGAAATTTCATTTCAGCAACTCAAAATGGTACTCAGTAATTTGTATGGCCCTCACATGCTTGTATGCATGCCTGACAATGTCGGGGCATGCTTCTAATGAGACAATGGATGGTTTCCTTGGGTATTTACTCCCATCTGGACCAGGGCATCACTGAACTCCTGAACAATCTGAGGTGCAACCTGGAGGTGCTAGATGGACCAAAACATGACATCCCAGAGGTTTTCTATTGGATTTAGGCCAGGCTAGCGTGGGGGCCATTCAATGGTATCAATTCCTTCATCCTCCATGAACTACCTGCATACTCTCGCCACATGAGGCCAGGCATTGTCGTGCTCCAGGAGAAACCCAGGCAATGAGTCCAAGGATTTCATTCAGATACCTAATGGCAGTCAGCGTGCCATTGTCTCGCCTGTAGAGGTCTGTGTGTCCCACCATGGGTATGCCTCCCCAGACCATCACTGATTCATCACCAAAATGATGTTACAGGCAGAATAACGGTATCCACTGCTTCTCCAGACCCTTTCACTTCTGTCACATGTGCTCATGGTGAACCCGCTCTCATCTGTGAAAAGCACAGGGTGCCAGTGGCGGATCTGCCAATTCTGTTGTTCAATGACAAAGTCCAATCGAGCTCTATGGCGCTGGGCAGTGAGCACAGGGCCCACTGAAAGGACGTCAGGCCCTCAGGCCACCCTCATGCTACCAGTAATGGCACTGACCCTAGCCAAATGCAAAACTAGTGAAAAACAGTCAGAAAAGATGAGTAGGGAAATAAATGTCAGTGGCCTCCACCTGTTAAACCATTCCTGTTTTGGGGGTTGTCTCATTGTTGCCCATCTAGTGTATCTGTTGTTAAGTTCATTAACACCAAAGCAGCTGAAACTGATTAACAACCCCCTATGCTACTTAACTAACCAGATCAATATCCCAGGAGTTTAATTGACTTAATGCTATACTCTGATTAAAAAGTGTTCCTTTAATTTTTTTGAGCAGTATATATATATATATATATATATATATATATGTGACACCTTCCAACAAATGCCGATCACCATTCTTCAGAGGCAGCTTTCACCGCACCATTTTGTGCCTTCTTATCACTGGCATCTTTTTCAGCCTGAGACGATTAAGAGGCATACAAGTAAGAGGCATTCATTCACTCACTGTTCATTAGCATACACTCAGAACCATATATTAACCAGCTGTCAGATACTGAACATTGAGGAGGGCCTTACCCAACCATATTAATAACCTAATACATGTATGTTGAACTGTAACAGCACACAAATCAACAAAGTATCATAATATATACATATACTGTATATGTTGAACCTAATAACAGTTTGATAGGAACAATATATGACCCACCAAATTGGGCATTCCACTCCGAATCTCCTTTAACCCTTCATTGTATATGCGGTTTAGGATTAGGCAGGCTTTCTCAGTATGCCCTTCTCTACTGCAATTTCTGCATATCAGAGGCAATTCAGGACTCCTAACTGGCAGCAAAGCATTTAATTTGTATGAAGAGACCTTACTGTCAATTTGTCCCTCAATTTCCATAGACAGGTGTGATATCTTCTTATATAAATGTCGGGTCAAACAACACATGCAAACCTAAACCAATGACAAACCCACAGCAAGAATGAGTAATACTACAACATAATACTACAACAGGATGTATCAAATAATTCAAAATCCCATTGGCCTTACTGGAATGCCCAAATATCACCGCTCACCAATAACCTCTAGCACCATTCTCTGGTTGATGCACCATCTCCTCTATTTTATTCTGATCATGGTAAATGACTATAGTAGTATTAGCTCTGTCTTGCAGTAGTGTCCTCATACAGTTTTCATCCCTATCCCAGTCTGTCAACCACTCCTGTATCTTACTTCCCATACAAAGATTCAGGACTCACATATTAACAGGGCAGTTAGAGTTTATGTATACTGACAGATTGGTGATATACAGTGCCACATACCTCCATCTCTGTGTCTGGATTTCAGAGACATTGCCCAGGGTACATCATGTACCTCTAGCTATTGTTAGGTCCAAGGGACACCCTAGTTCTATGATTAACATTATATTGGTATCCCTATGTCCCAAATAATACACTGGTGCTTCCTTTCTGGCAATGATCCCTCTATCCAGACCACAGAGTGAAGCATCTTCTGAAAACTTTATTTCCTCATTGAAAACCTCATAGTTCACATCCCTTATTTTGAAATATTGGAGAGGTTAGATTCCTCCTCTAACCAACCTTTACATATATTGTATGGTTGCATCCATAAATGTCTGGAGAGACTCCAGCATGATGTTTCATAAATCCTTTAACTGAGCTGTGTTTTTGTGATGTTGAACTATTACTAAATTGTCCAAAAGGAAAATAAACCTTATATTACAAGTCATAATCTGAACCTTCTCATTTATCACTTATCCCCTGAATTTTAGGCAGAATACAATTGTAAAGATGCATGGCACAGACAAACTGCCAGCCAGATGACCATCTTTCATCCATGTTCCAGAGTTTTCATCAATCCCTCGCTCCACTGGAAATGAAGAACAAGAGCAGAATAAAATTTGTATCCACAATATCTCTTAGCTTGCTGTTTTTGCTTAAAGAACCTCCCTTGGAGCCCAGGACCTTAGTTTTTCCTGGCCTCTATGAATCCGAACAAAATATGAAAACAACCATGATTGAACCAGGATATACCCCCTCTAAAATGGATCATCTTTTTAAGGAAAAAAATTAAATGGAATGCTGTTTTTTCACAAATTCTTATCTTAAACCAAAATGCATGCAACTGGTAACTTAGGGCCTAACCAAAAACTCCCTTTTCAGGTGGACAAAACCTATCAATATGTAAAAAAGACCAGCGAGCGCTTAAAAATCGTACAGCAGCAAATTGCACCAAAAAGAAACCTGTAACCTTCAAATAGCATATGTGATAAGAGAGTGCAGCGCTATGAATTCAATCAATAATAATGCAAATGATGGAGATGTGAAATTCAGTAAAGTGCCAAATGCGTATAAACCAAATTATAAATATTGCGACAATGTGCATAGAATAAACTTATGAGCAATCAAATGAATAAATTAATTTCAATAAATTAATAAAATAATAATATAATAAAAACGTCCAGTGTAAGTGCAAAATTGTCCTTATTTGTGAAGTAAATCTTGTGCTCATAACAAGAAAATCCTGTATTTAGGTGAAGGTATATTCCATGTAACCAATATTTCATTCGGTGAAGTGCGGAAAGTGGTAAAAATGCACACTCACCAGATGTGCATTTTAAATACGCAGTGTATAATATATGATGAAATCAGTCAGAGGTCCCCTTTAAGGTGGAATGGATGTACAGCCTGGTAAGGATATCCCTCCTCTGGATACTGGGGCTGCTTTACAGCTTGATGTCACCTGGGATTCTGCGGATTTAATTGCAAAAACTGGGATGTAACATGTCTTTGAAAATGCACTTCTTGGATTCACACCTGTATTTTTTCCCTGCAAATCTAGGAGCAGTCTGCGATGAACATGGGGAATGTTTTCATCAGGATATTTCAGTAATGGAAAATAGGTACCAGGGCAAGTGTAGCTCCAGTATGCTTGCAGACTATTGTTGGACCCTTAAGAGGGATGTTCCTGGATGAGGTCAAGAATGCCCAGTTCACTTTCAGAGGAATTCACACAAAACACAAAGTACAGCGTGGCATAATGGCGATAAATCAGCTGTAGTCAGACCCAACAATTAAACTTCCTCCTTCCAAGAAATTACAGACATTCTCATCTCGCTTGGACACCAGATGAAAGGTCTCCCGGATAATCTGCTGCTGAGTGTCTTCTGGCAAATTTGGAACTTTTTTCCACCTGATTGAAAACAAATACAGTAAATCCAGAGGCTAATATGGCTTTCTACCAAATCCTGTCTTAAACAAAACTCATTAAGCTGCTAATTTAGGGCATAGCCAGCAGCTCCCATTTCAGATGGACTAAACCTATCAATTTGGATTTTTTTCCATAGAAACTTAAAAAAAAAATAAATAAGAAATAAACTTGAAATAAACAACAAAACCAGAGGCTTATTGTTGAAACTGCCAAAAATGCATCAAGGTCCTCCATAATATTCCAAAAACAGAGGCCAAATCTTTGAGCCTCACATCTAAACCTTATTCCATAGCAAATAAACATCCAGAAAAGTAATTCCATCGATGCAACACACTAAAGGCTGCTAACAAAAGATTTGTTTCCCCCAGTGTTGTATCTTTTTCAAAAGCAAGGCTACCTCCATTTTAAGCTTATTAATTTGTTCCATAAACTGATGCTTTTCCTGTTTTAACCAACTATTTTCTGATTGTAATTGCAGTACTTGTGCTTTAAAAGGGATCTGGCTTTGACTACTATGGCCTCTGTGCCTTGGATTGCTACCCCATCACACAGAATAAACTTTATTGCACCATGATGTAGTTTTAGGGTATTGAGATTTTCTTTGCATATTATTTTCAAATACCAAACAATACCTTGCAATTTGCCTCAACCTTTTACAAGCAAAACACCTGAGAGCTGCCTTCCCTGCATAGGCCCTTCTCTGAGCATATGGCAATTGAGATTCGTGTTGCTGCATAACATTACCATAGTTGGGATCAACAGACTTCACACTTTCACTGTCTGAGGAGCAGTCACTAACAATGGATTCATCAGATGTGTCTACCAAAGGTTCAGACACATTTTCCATTTCCACTCCTGAATTAGTTTCCCTATCAGTTACAACACTCTTGTTTGATTATTCCTCATCCAAATTACTAACCTTTATTCCAACCTTAGACACATCAGTTGCAACAACAAGCACATTATGCCCCCCTGATTGCTGCTCTAGACATTCTGTCTATGCTGAACACTGAGAAGTCTCAACCTCTGTACGTTTGGAGGATAACTCTATTATGACAGCCTGGGCCTCCTGTAACTCCTTCCTAAGCACTATTATAACATTCTCATTCTCTGCTTCCCTTTGTTCTAATAAGTCAATACATCTTCCTCATAGTTTACATCTTTTTTCACATTCCTCCAATCTCTGTTCCAATGCACAATTCTCAGTTACCAATTGTTCAATTTCATCTCAAAGCTTCTCACATTCATAAAAAATTGCATCTGATTTGGCAGCTATAACTGAAATACCTTTATTCACACTTTCTGTTTGATCTCTTAATTGCGCCTTTTCAGCATACCACTGCAGTTCTTTTTTGCAATCTCCTTCATTCTTACAAGCATGCATACAGCATTTGCCATACTCACTTTCTTGCCTTTCTTAGATGATGGTTTAATTTTCATACTATCATTTTGAACATAACATTGCTTTAACAAATCACTAAATTGATGGGTCAAAGCATCTTCTGTACAAGTGTAAAACTGTCAGAGGCATGATTTTTAAGAAAATATCCCACAACCTCCATTATTATGCTAATCACAGTCTCACTGAAAGTTTCCTGACCAGTCTCCACACAAGCAGCTACTGACAAAACAATTGACACAACCCTAGCACACAGCTGTTCTAAAGTTAAGCACGGATATATAGTCAGACACAGAGAACCACACTATCAAACTAGTGTCCTCATCTCTCCTTACCACCACTGACTGTAACTCTCACACTGATCCTCCTTCAGATCCCAGATCTTAAGCCAAGGGGGATCTGCTGTTGGAGTAGAAAGCTACTTCCTCTTCACGTGATAAAAAAACATAAAATATAATCTATATTTCTCCCACTTTCTCCTCAAAGATGTCTAGTTTATCCTCTAGATCTACAGGGTAAATCAGTTGACCAAGGGCGATCAGCCCTTCACTTGCCAGCACACAACTGAACAGCTAAGCAGGCCTAATACCTATGCATTAACAATATAATGAATTTTGACACAGAGATAAACCAGCCAAAGATGCAAAAACTTTATACTCACCAGATATACTGTATGCGTCCATTCACTGATGAAGTATTTCACAGAACCTTCAGAAACAATTGAGTACTGACGTGATACTTTTTTTATTTACACTAACATACAATTTTGAGGACCAGCTTTCGGGGTATGTCCCCTTCTTCAAGGTCCAAGCAGTACTATTACAAAGTTTTAGCAGAATGTTAGAAGAGATGTGGGGGATGAGAAGAAAAAAAAAGCAGAAAGAAACACAAGCCTAGGGTTAGCCTTGAACAAAGACTGAGGAGGGGGGGGGGACAACACTCACAGAGGGAGTCATAAAAATGTTGGATAATGATTGAGGAATCCCATGTCCAAATTAAGGCCCTTATCTCTTGTGTCAAATAGAATTATTATTCTTAGTTCAAACGTTTTTCTTTCCTGAATGGATTTGAAATTTCCTTTAAGAACTAAAACATTGAGGTCTTCCATAATGTGGTCTGGTTTTGCAAAATGGTGTCCCACAGGTGTGCAAAAGTCATCTTCTTTATGTTCCTTGATGGTATGTCTGTGCAAATTCATCCTTGTTTGCAACTTCTGTCCCGTTTCGCCAACATAAAATCCTTTGCTACACTTTCTGCACTGGATAAGGTACACAACATTACTGGAGGTGCAACTGTATGATCCGGAGATTTTGAAAATCCCTTTTGAGTGTCTGACACTTTTTGATGGATTGATTTGGTTGCACATCACCTCAAACAGAACCTTCAGTAACACTCAAGCAGGGATTCAGAATTCATGAAGCAGGGCAAATTTTGTCCACAATATATATGAATTACTTTGGATCTTGGTCTCTTGTAGACTTCTGGACTTCTTGGCTTAGAGGAACTCAAGACAAAAAAAACTAGGGTTTTAGTTCTGTGCAGAGTTTTTTTCCCACACACCTGCTTCTGGGGTAGCAAATCAAATAAATAGGGGGTGGTTTTGGCTTCCCCTTCTTAAATAATAAACATGTACTATATAACAATATTAGCCATAATATAAACATAATGAACAAAGAAGCAAAATGTCTTATTTATTTACAAGGAAAGTAAAACACTAATATATATTGCAAATCTCAAAGAATATTACAGAATAAATATAGAAATAAAAGAGCAGAGATTATATATATATATATATATATATATATATATATATATATAAAATGTCACCACAGGGTGGCGCTGTGGACATGATTCAAGATAAACAAATGCCATGTCCAATTTTTTACAGTAGTACTTTTTGGGAAATAGAGAAGCACATGGACTTTTTGGGCATTAACTAGATAAATATTTTTAAAAATTTCAATTTTCATTATTCCAAAACTCAAACTATCATAAAAACAGAACTCAGATATTCCATTAAAATTCACAGACATAAAATCACACTGGTACTGAGCTTTTCTCATACTATGCAGCTTCCTGTTCAAGATAAGGAACTTGCATCACCAAAAACATTCCCTAAGTTGTCATATGATCTGGGGAAGCCGTAGCCTATAAGTACTAACTTCAGCTCTTCAGCTCAAGTTTTCTGGAGACCTGCATGGCACCAGCAATCTGCTGATCTCTGATGCAATGCTTTACAGGCTACAAAAAAACAAAATTAATAAATACACATATTTTTACCTGGAAAAAAATGTGCATTTGTTTATTTTTTTTTTAAGTGAACTTATCCTTTAAGCTCTTGGACAACTGCACTTGCAAAGTGCACAGTCTTTTAGTGAATTAACCTCCTTAGCTGTAATCCCGAGTGTAGCTCGGGGTAAAATTTCTATACCAAGAGCGGTAACCCCGAGCTACACTCGGGCTTACCATGCGGTGCTGCTCTGGGGGTCCCTGCAGCACTTACCTTGTCCTTCGCTCCAGCGATGTGTCCCCTGCAGCGTCCCCGGCCATCTCCTCTGGCCGATGCCGGCATCCGGCTTCTGTGTTCCGGTCCCTGTGAAGTCGGGACATACAGGCGCCGGAACCGGCGGCAAATTTGAAATTTTTAAAAAATGTCATTTTTGCTGTTGTTGCTGTTTCAATGCATTTCACATATATTTTGTCCCTACTGCTTTGTCCTGTGCCCTGCCTGCATTTTGAATGTTCTTTCTGCCTGGAAACTTAGAAAAGTCCATGGCGTCCAAAAAGCGTCCCTTTACGTTAAAAGCGGTTTTAGAGCAGCGATAGTAAATCAGAACCACTTGCAGAATTGAGTGATAATAATTCGTGGGGGAAATTCGTCATCAGACACTGAAAACGATTTTGCGACTTTGCTCAGCGATGTGCGAATTTGCCTCTGTATTTCAAATTTCAGTGTTTTTGGTTTGATTATATTATTGAATTAAATTTATTATTATTATATTATTATTTTTTATGATTATTTATTAAATAATAATTTATGATTTCGTGTTTCAAATTTTATCATATCCGGAATGTTTAATAGACTCTTGTTCGGACAGATTTCAGTGAGTTATTCCCAAAAATTACAGCCTACAATAAAAAACTACATATTTCCATGCAAAAAAATGGTACCGCTTTCAGCACAAAAAATCGGAAAGAATCATACCGCCAAGGAGGTTAACTACATTACATGTAGTGTAATATATTTATTTTCCCTTCTCATTTCTCGTAGATTTTCAGACTTTATTTGTTTAGATACAAGCACATACATCATTTACAGCAAAAAACCTCCTAATCACTCCAAACATAATACAAATGTACATGCATATCACATGCATATCACAGTGGTCTAATCTCTTGTTAGAACATATGTCATATGTAGTGGGAATACTTTGTTTTCACAATTTTTCTAGAGATATCTTTGACTCAAATATTCACAAACAACTAGATTAGGAATAGACAAGTATTCTTACAAAGGTGTGGAACTTGAGCTGTTAGGAGAGGGGTGACATCAGTTTGAAGGTTTGACAGATGGATACCAGAGTGACACTCTAGACTCTAGACAATGGTTATTCTCTAACAAGACAAAACAGACCTGTCCAAAGATATAGCAATGACTTCCCAAATATCAAAAAAAAAAATTACTTTAAAGCGTAACTAAAAGCAACATTTTCTTTTTCATTTTGGATAGAGTGGTGGAGGGTTAGAACCCCTGTCAGTTTTATATTTATTTTTTTGCCATCTGTGTCCCATTGGGGAGATTTCCCCACTATTAGTGTTTCAATGTCAATATCATTTTAAAAAAATGTCAGCCCTGCTGCAGCAGGTTCTATACATTGTATAGATGTGCAACTTTGCAAGTATTTTAGGGGACCCTTCCCAGGCATGATATTTAAAGGATTTTAAATTTTTTTCTTTTACTAAGCAATAAAAAATGACTACCCCTTTAACCTCCCTAGTGGTCTGATTATGTCAGTATTTCTGTGCTCAAAGCGTTAAATTTTTTTGCATGGAAATACCGTATTTTCCGGCGTATAAGACGACTGGGCGTATAAGACGACCCCCTACTTTTCCTGTTAAATTATAGGGTTTGAGCTATACTCGCCGTATAAGACTACCCCTCTTCCAACGCACACCAAATAAAAAGGAAAAAACATCAGATTTGATTTCAATATGGTATGCTATTTCAGTATGGTATTCCAATGCCAATGATGGGGTGCTATTCCTCCCACTGACACCAATGATGAGGCACTACTCCTCCCACTGACACCAATGATGGGGTACTATTTCATCCACTGACACCAATGATGGGGCACTATTCCTCCCACTGATACCAATGATGGGACACTATTCCTCCCACTGACACCAATGATGGTGCCCCATCATTAGTGTCAGTGTGTGAGGAATTGCGCCCCATCGTTGGTATCAGTGGGAGGAATTGCGCCCCATTGTTGGTATCAGTGGGAGGAATAGTGCCCCATCGTTGGTGTCAGTGGGGGAGGAATAGTGCCCCATCATTGGTATCAGTGGGGAGAATAGTGCCCCATCATTGGTGTCAGTGGGGAGGAGGAATAGTGCCCCATCATTGGTATCAGTGGGGATAACTGTGCCTCATCATTGGTGTCAGTGGGGGAGGAATAGTGCCCCATCATTGGTATCAGTGGGGAGAATAGTGCCCCATCATTGGTGTCAGTGGGGAGGAAGAATAGTGCCCCATCATTGGTATCAGTGGGGAGAACAGTGCCTCATCGTTGGTGTCAGTGGGGGAGGAACAGTGCCTCATCGTTGGTGTCAGTGGGAGAGGAACAGTGCCCCATCGTTAGTGTCAGTGGGGGAGAGGAGCGGCTGCTCCTTCTTCCAGTTCGGCCGCTCGATTTTCGTGGGGCCGCTCGTCTCCGCGTCCTCGCCGGTGATTGGTTGCCTGTGTGCCTTTCCAGTGCTGGTGCCCAATCACCGGTGAGGAGGCGGAGCCAAGTGGCTGCGTGACCGTCGAGCGGCCGAACTGAAAGAAGGAACAGCCGCGCTTCCTGGACCGGATCGTCGTGAGACCGGAGCCAGGTAAGGTACAGCAGCCCCTCTGCCCACCCCTGTACTTGGTGTCCATTGGAGGAGGAGGGGGGGCGGCGCCGCGCCGCCCCTCGAAAAAGTGCCGCCCTGACACCGGCTCGCACCGGCGTATAAGACGACCCCCGACTTTTCAGAAGATTTTCAGGGGTTGAAAAGTCGCCTTATACGCTGGAAATTACGGTATGTTGTTTTTTTATAGTAGGCCTGTAATTGTTAGGAATAACTCACAGAAATCTGTCCGAACAAGAGTCTAGTAAACATTCCAGGTATGATAAAATTTGAAACATGAAATCATAAATTATAATATAATAAATAATCATAAAAAATAATAATATAATACATAATACATTTAATTCAATAATATAATCAAACCAAAAACACTGACATTTGAAATAGAGCACCAAGTTCGCACATCACTGAGCAAAGTCACAAAATCATTTTCAGTGTCTGATGATGAATTTGCCCACATATCATCACTCAATTCTGCAAGTGGTTCTAATTTACTATCGCTTTTTTATAGCTGGTCTAAAACCGATTTTGACCTAAAGGGATGCTTTTTGGATGCTATGGACCTTTCTCAGTTTTTTCAGGCAGAAAGAACAGTAAAATTACAGGCAGGGCACAGGACAAAGCACTAGGGACAAAATGTATGTGAAATTCTTTGATACAGTAATGTTATGCTATGAGATTTTTGTATATTGAGTGCATGTCACTTAAAATTTTTGAATTTCCCTCCGGTTCTGGCCCTCGTACGTCCCGACGCTCACAGGGAACGGAACACGTAAGACAGACGCCGGCATCAGCCAGAGGAGATGGCCGGGGACGCTGCAGGGGAGACATAGTGGGAGCGAAGGAAAAGGTAAGTGATTGAGGGAATCCCTGAGCAACTCTGCAGGGTAATCCCAAGTGTAGCTCGGGGTTATCGCTTTTGATGCTGAAAGTTTACCCCGAGCTACACTTAGGAATACCGCCAGGGAGGTTAAAAATTGTAGTTTTTGAATTTTTTTCCACTGATTTATGTCTCTCAGGGCAGTACCAGAATCCCTATATTCTTTTCTGGTCAATAACTTGCATATAAGCCTTCAAAATGGGCACCTTGGAATTTGCAAGTTTGAGTCCCATAGACTTGCATAAGGTTCAGAGTTTGCGGTCAAACTTTTGTTAGCTTTGCATGTTCAACCGTGAACCGAACAGGGGAGTGTTCGGCCCATCACTAGCAGGCACCTTTTCATCATGATTGATGTGGATTACATCATTAGATGATGTGACTAACACTGGATTACAGCAAGCAACATTAATAATAAAATGTGTGTGTTTTCTTTCAATTAAAGGACTTTGGCAAGGTGTGTTTACTTACACATAACAAACTTTGGTAATGTTTTACTAAAGGGTACCCATGTACTCATTGCCTTGGGGGAAGGGGTGAATATCTGGGGCCACCTTATTTTAAAAGGTGATTCCAGATTCCAATATAAGTCAATATAAAATGTGTGGGGGCGTTTTGTGGATTGGACGTAGGGGAGATGTCTGTGTCCCTAGACACTAGGCATATGGACATATCTAAAACAGGAAATATAAATAATCTATGCACTGGTTTATCAAAAGAATAGAAATTGACCCCCGCGTGTAACTACACACACCTAAATAATATAAATACATATCTATTTTATAAATACATATGGCGTACTTGCCTACTCTGTGCAAAGCTTTTGCAAAGTGAAGCTCTAATCCTCTTCTTTGTGGGTCTTCTAGCTATAGGGTCCCTCATGTGGACTCAATCCAGAGCCACGCTCTGTATGCTCAATGATACAGAGAACATGGTACCACCCCCACTCTCTTTTCACTGGTTCTTGCTGCTGCTTTCATGGCCAGTGAGGAGGGAGAGAGTGGAGAAAGCCGACGCTCTCAGGCACAGTGCTGGATTGAGATTAGGATTAGAGATGAGCGAATTATTCAAAAATTCGATTCGGCTGATTCGCCGAATTCGCGGAATAAATTCGATTCGAGGCGAATATATTCGCTGCGAATTTAACGTGTAAAAAGGGTGTTTCTAGGCTTCAGAGAGCCTTTATATTAGTGCAGAACACTGTACCTTTAATTTAAATGCCCTTGGAGTCTGCTGGGGAAGAGAAATAATACTGTCAGTCAGTATGACATGCAGATGAGTGCCGTCAATCTTAGAATCACCGCACACTTCACTCATTTGGGCAGTCACGGGGCCAAAACCAGAGTGTGGAGCCACAGTGTGGCGGTGGAGGCAGCAGCAATGGGAGGCCATACAGCACCCTATGACAAAATGGAACCCACCAGCAGTGTGAGGAGACCTGAAAGTGGCACATGGCAGAGTGTGGCGATGGAGACAGCAGCAATGGGAGGCCGTACAGGGACCCATGACACACTCTGGACCTGGCAGCAGCATGAGGAGGCGGTACAGGGGCCCATGACAGATTACGGGCCTGGCAGCAGCATGAGGAGTCGGTACGGGGGCCCATGGCAGATTACGGGCCTGGCAGCAGCAATGGGAGGCCATACAGCACCCTATGACAAAATGGAACCCACCAGCAGTGTGAGGAGACCTGAAAGTGGCACATGGCAGAGTGTGGCGATGGAGACAGCAGCAATGGGAGGCCGTACAGGGACCCATGACACACTCTGGACCTGGCAGCAGCATGAGGAGGCGGTACAGGGGCCCATGACAGATTACGGGCCTGGCAGCAGCATGAGGAGTCGGTACGGGGGCCCATGGAAGATTACGGGCCTGGCAGCAGCAATGGGAGGCCATACAGCACCCTATGACAAAATGGAACCCACCAGCAGTGTGAGGAGACCTGAAAGTAGCACATGGCAGAGTGTGGCGATGGAGACAGCAGCAATGGGAGGCCGTACAGGGACCCATGACACACTCTGGACCTGGCAGCAGCATGAGGAGGCGGTACAGGGGCCCATGACAGATTACGGGCCTGGCAGCAGCATGAGGAGTCGGTACGGGGGCCCATGGCAGATTACGGGCCTGGCAGCAGCAATGGGAGGCCATACAGCACCCTATGACAAAATGGATCCCACCAGCAGTGTGAGGAGACCTGAAAGTGGCACATGGCAGAGTGTGGCGATGGAGACAGCAGCAATGGGACTATCGTCGACTATCAAGAGTCCAATGGCAGAGTGGCGGAGCAGAAGCAGCTTCAATTGAAGGCCATACACAGGCCTAGGTTTAAAAGTCCCTCACAGTTAATTCCAATAACGAACTCTACTCCTCCGTGCAATCTACTTACGAGACCCTGGGCAGGTCTGGGTCCAATTTGTGGTAGAGACTGGTTTTGTTCAGCCATGCTTGAGCGAGTAATAACAGGTCTGTGCTGCCCTTTGGTGTCTGGCTTAATGCGCACAACACTGAACGTCCCAGCGTTTGTCAACGATTTGCCGTTAAGTGATGCAAACCCGCTGAACCACGTTCATGAGGAGCCGGTACAGGGGGCCATGAATCAGTATGGACCTGGCAGCAGCGTGAGCAGACGACAGAGGCACATGGCGCAGGGTGGCGGTGTAGGCAGCATTATTCTGAAGCCATACACAGGTCTAGGTTAAAAAGCGGAAGCCGTCAGCAGCGTGAGCAGACGACAGAGACACATGGCGCAGGGTGGCGGTGGATGCAGCAGTATTCGGAAGCCAAACACAGGCCTCGGTTAAAAAGCGGAAGCCGTCAGCAGCGTGAGCAGACGACAGAGGCACATGGCGCAGGGTGGCGGTGGAGGCAGCAGCAATGGAAGGCAATACAGCACCCTGTCACAAAATGGAACCCACCAACAGTGTAAGGAGACCTGAAAGTGGCACATGGCAGAGTCTGGCGATGAAGTCAGCAGCAATGGGAGGCCGTACAGGGACCCATGACACACTCTGGACCTGGCAGCAGCAAGAGGAGGCGGTACAGGGGCCCATGGCAGAGTGGCGAAGCGTAAGCAGCTTAAATTGAAGGCCATACAGAGGCCTATGTTAAAAATAATAACATGTTTGGGGCATGATTCATGGCGGATTTAGTCAGTTGTGTCAGGAACTGGTGGTTCGAAATCCAGACTAATCCACGCCTGATTCATTTTCACACCACACTTTGGGTGGACAGTCGTGTCCTCTGCGGAGTTACAATACCTCCTGCCGCACTAAACACGCGCTCCGATGCCACGCTACTGGCCGGGCATGACAGCCTTTCAAGGGCAAATTCAGCTAGTTGGGGCCAAAGGTCAAGTTTCGTTGCCCAGTAGTCAAGGGGATTGTCTACCTCGGTTGGCAGGGTGCTGTCCAAGTAGGCCCAAGCCTGTTGTTTGAGGTCCTGCTCCAGGTCCACCTGATGCTGCTGAGGCTGGTTAGTAGTTTCCTCACTGCGCTGGTGAAGAAAGCTACTCATCATCGACTGCAGACTGAGGCAGCCGCTGCTGGTGGAGCTGCCACTGCTCCTACCACCCCACCCCTCCCCTGCTGCCATGGCAGCGGAACGCGAGCGCACAGGGCCCACAGTGTCTGAGGATGGACGTTGGCGCAGAAAGGCAGAGACCAACTGACTACATAGGTGGTTTTTATAGTACTTTATTTTGGCCTCCCTCTCAGCAGGTGTGAAAAAGGCCACCATTTTTGAACGGTAGCGAGGGTCCAACAAGGTGGACAGCCAAAAGTCATCCCTCTGTCTGATGGTTATTATTCGGCTGTCGCTACGCAAGCAACCGAGCATGCTATGGGCCATTTGTGCCAAGGAATGCGAGGGACTCCCTGCCTCCATCTCCACAGCATACTGCCACGGTGCGTCTGGGTCCTCTGTCTCCTCCTCCTCCTCCTCTACCAGATGCTCCTGCTCCTCCACTCCTGTCCGCTGAGTGGAAAAACCACCCATTTCACTCAATAATTCCTGAGCACCAATGTCCTCCTCTACCTCCTCCTCTTCTTCCTGTCCTGCCCCCACAGGGGTCATGTGGCGTTGAGATCTGTGCGCCACGTCTACCGCACGCTGACCAGCCATTGTTAACAGCATTTGTTCCAGGACGTGCAACAGAGGAATGACGTCGTTCATCCCATAGTCCTGCCGACTCACGAATAACGTGGCCTCCTCAAAAGGCCTGAGCAAGCGGCAGGTGTCACGCATGAGCTGCCAATGGCTGACATCTAAGTTACACAGGGGAGTACCTTTATCCGCTTGTAACATCAGGAAATCGGTGATGGCCTTTCGCTGTTCGTAAAGGCGGTCTAACATATGTAGGGTTGAATTCCACCTTGTTGCAACGTCGCAGATCAGGCGATGCTGTGGAATTCCGTTCTGCCGCTGCAGCTCAAGGAGGGTGTGCTTTGCGGTGTAGGAATGGCTGAAATGCATGCAAAGTTTACGTGACATTTTAAGGATGTCTTGCAGTGGGATGGTGGATTTTAGGAACCGCTTGACAACCAGATTGAACACGTGAGCCATGCATGGCGCATGGCACAACCTTCCTTGACGCAGAGCAGACACCATGTTCTTTCCGTTGTCGGTCAACATGGTTCCGATTTTCAGTTTGCGCGGAGACAGCCATCTGTCGATTTCTCTGTTCATTACACTCAGAAGTTCCTCCCCTGTGTGACTACGTTCGCCAAGGCATACCAGGTGCAGCACAGCGTGACACCGTTGCGCCCTGCACATGTGATATGCCGGTCGGGTAATGGGACTTGGCACGGGGGTGGCGGCTGAGGACACGGCGGAAGAAGAGGTGGTAGAGGCGGACATCTTTGCTGGACCAAGGACGTGCAAACGTGGAGGCAAAAGCGGCGTGACCTGTCCAAGTTGCTGGTGTGGCTGTGCCGGCACCACGTTCACCCAGTGGGCCGTAAATGACATGTACTGTCCCTGACCGTAGTTACAGCTCCACACGTCGGCGCTGCCGTGCACTTTGGCAGAGACCGACATGCTCAAAGACTGGCCCACCATCTCTTCTACATGTGAATGCAGGGCTGGCACTGCCTTTTTGGCGAAGAAATGCCGGCTTGGCACTCTCCACCGCGGCTCGGCACAAGCCATCATTTCTCGGAAAGGTGCTGAGTCCACCACTTGGAAAGGGAGGGACTGCAGCACCAGCAACTTGGACAGGAGGACGTTCAGCTTCTGCACCGTCGGGTGCGTGCTCGCAAACTGTTGTCTCTTGGAAACGGATTCCAAGAAAGACTGCTGACGGAATCCGTGAAGAGGAGTAGCAGGAGAAGGAGCATCTGAACGAGCGGAAGATGCCAACGAGCGACAACTCCCCTCAGCAGAGGTGTTGGAGCCTTGACTGGCTGATAGAGGGCGATTGACGTCGGGTGACGGAGCAAGTAACGGAGCGGGTGATGGAGCGGGGGCTGGGGCAGGCAGAACCGCCGTATCTTTATCACGGTTTTCCCAGGCCGCCGAATGGCGACGCTGCATATGCTGACGCAACGCTGTAGTCCCAACATGGGCCCCCTGGCCACGCTTGACTTTCTGGCCACATAGTCGACATACGGCTACGTTTACTTCCTCGGGCGGCTTGACGAAAAATTGCCACACTGCCGAGTAGGAAACTTTGCCCCCGCTACTCCTCACTGGCTGACTGCTACTTCCTCCGTGCACACCGGCACCACTACTGGCCGTGGTGGTAGGCTGCAGTGGAGCTGGTGCTCTACTCCGTGGCCGTTTGGCTCCACTGACACTGCTGCGACCCTGCTGCCTCCTGGGCAACCCACCGACTGTTTTGCTCGCTGGCAAGCTGGCACCCTCTTCTCCTGATGATGCGGAAGCAATAGCCTGATGACGACGAGGCTGCCAAGTGCGATCAGCCTCATCATCATGAATTAGGGTCTCTGCGTCACTACTAGCCCCCTCGGCTGCGTGTGGGTCAGGAGACAGACCTGTCTCTAGACCGGCTACCGAGCACCTCTCCTCGCCAGTACTTCTTCGCCAGCTGCTGAAGAGGCGGATGTCTCCCCCCGTTCCTGACCGCCCTCTGTTAGCTCTTCCTCACTGTACAGTGGGGCTGAGCCCACAGCATGCGATACTTCGCTTGGTGAGGGAACACCAAAGGACAGGGGCAGGTCGAGGACACGTGATTTCAGTGGGCTTGCTCCCGGGCCATGCCAACTAACGGTGGTGTCTGACGAACCCACCGACCGTTGGCTGTAGGTGTCAGAGGTGACCTGGGAAGAGGAAGACGACCGAGTCAACCAATCGATGACGGCAGGGTTGTCGGTGGAGACACGACCGCTGGATGACACCGGGAGCACTGGCCTCTGGCTGCGACTAGTGCTGCCTCGACCCCTTCCTCTGCTGCCACGTCTGCTCGCTCCTGAAACATTGCCTCCTCTGCCACTCCTCTGAGTGTTGTCTGACATACTCTTTAATTCAATAGTGGTTGTGAAGCAGAAAGTAACGATTCTGTGTCCCTGAGTAACAATTCTGTGTCCCCGAGTAACGATTCTGTGTCCCTGAGTAACAATTCTGTGTCCCCGAGTAACGATTCTGTGTCCCTGAGTAACGATTCTGTGTCCCCGAGTAACAATTCTGTGTCCCTGAGTAACAATTCTGTGTCCCTGAGTAACGATTCTGTGTCCCTGAGTAACGATTCTGTGTCCCTCAGTAACAATTCTGTGTCCCTGAGTAATGATTCTGTGTCCCTCAGTAACGATTCTGTGTCCCTGAGTAACAATTCTGTGTCCCTGAGTAATGATTCTGTGTCCCTCAGTAACAATTCTGTGTCCCTGAGTAACAATTCTGTGTCCCTGAGTAACAATTCTGTGTCCCTGAGTAACAATTCTGTGTCTGTCCCTGAGTAACGATTCTGTGTCCCTGAGCAACAATTCTGTGTCCCTGAGTAACGATTCTGTGTCCCTGAGTAACGATTCTGTGTCCCTGAGTAACGATTCTGTGGCCCTAAAGTCTCTGTGGCCCTAACTCTGTCCCTAATACAGACAGGTCTGTCTCTCTTGAATGACCGGAGGCTAATGAAGAATTCTAAGATGGCCGCAATTTATAGTTCCACCATTACACAGTGCTGGCTGGCTGGCTGCTGATTGGCTAATGCGATCACATGTCATGAATGAATGCATTATGGGTCAGCGAGCCTTGTCTGCGCGCCTTCCCAGAGATCCCCGCTCCGTCGCCACACATGTTGCCGCCATTTTTGGGAAAATTCGATTCGTGCATCCGAAGTTTGCTAATTTTCGGATTCGGCGCCAATCGAATTTTTCCTGATCTTCGAAACGAATTCCACTTCGCCATGTTCGATTCGCTCATCTCTAATTAGGATCAAATAAGTATTTAAAGGGGCTGGGGGGGTGCAAACAGAAGGTTTTTTTTCCTTAATGCAAAGAATGCATTAAAGTAAAAACCTTCTATCTCTAGAACCACTTTAGTTGGAGGGGAGGGGGGTATTTAAAATGATGAGGAATTGTGGACATATTGAAAATGCGAAAATATTCCAAAAAGTACTAAATAAAAGCACAAACAGGAAAAAAAAACTATGTAAAGCATAGCAGATTGCTATCAAAATGTGCATTGTTCTATGTTGGCTTAGAAAGACCCAAGATACCACCAAACACTAGATATGAAAAGGGTTGTAAATACAAACCAAACCGCAGGAAGTCAATTTAGGGGAATAAACAGTCCAATTGAATTAATTGGTCTCCTATACAGCTCTTCTAAAGAAGAGAACAGATGAATAATTGCTCTCAGTTAAAAAAAGGCCAGAAAATATATAAATTATTATTGTCATTAAAAGAAGTACTCACACAGTATAAGCATTATATTTAAATAAAAAAATAGAAAATACTAGTGATGAATATTTCTGAACAATAAGAAAAAGTGGTTAAGAGATTTCTAAAAAAACACTGTGAGCAGGATTGTGCTCCTAGCATTTCCAGTGATTAAACATACAAAAAGTAAGTAAATAAACAATGTGGTAATACAAATTGGCACAATCAAAATCACTTATGTTCTTCATGGCAATTAAAAAAAATGCAATGAGTATAGTTTATTATGCATATGTATTTTATGTTTCGATATTTTTATTGAATTTTTCAGAGACAAACAAGGAAATGAGATATGGTTCAGTTATACAGTATTGCAATAAAACGTTATACAGTTGAGCATTTTTGTTGTTATTCCACTCATTGGGCGGTGGTGGCATTGGTCTTATTTAGCAATATCATCAGAGGTATTCATATGTGTATGATGAACCTTGGTGAGGAGCTTGGGATGTTAGGGGGGTATTGGTGGGGGAGAAGGCGGAGGTAGGAATTAGAGGAGGAAAGATATAACTGGTTGAATGAGGATATACCAGTCTAGGTTTAGGAGGTAATTTTTACTGTTTAAATGTCATCAGGGTTGTACAGAGCATTTTGGGTGATTTAACCATGGGGTCCATTGCTGATTAAATTTATGGTGAGAGGAAGTGTTGATTGCAGATTTTTTTTCCATTTCACATTGGGTGTTGAGGTCTGTAATTAGTGAAGTAATTGAGGGGATATTATTTGTGTTCCATAATCTGGTAATGTTTATTTTGGCAGCGAAAAGTGTGTGGGTAATAATTGTTCGGGAGTGAAGAGGGAATTTCTCGATCCCGATATGTAGGAGTGCTAATGAGGGATTCGGGATTATCAAAATTTTGGTTATGTCAGATATTAATTGGAAGTTAGTATTCCAGAAGGATCTAAGTGACTTACATGACCAAAGAATATGTAGTGTTGAGCCTGTCTCACCGCATTGTCTCCAGCAGCAGTATACAGTTGCAAGAAAAAGTATGTGAACCCCCTTGGGATTACGTGGAGTTTTGCATGAATTGGGCATAAAATGTGCTCTGAACGTCATCTAAGTCACAACAATAGAAGAACACAGTTTGCTGAACATAATACTACACAAACATTAGATGTTGCCATGGTTTAATTGCACATAACATGTAAACATTCACAGTGCAGGGAGGAAAAAGTATGTGAACCTTTGGACTTAATAACTGGTTGACCCTCCTTTGGCAGCAATAACCTCAACCAAACGTTTCCTGTAGATGCAGATCACACCTGCACAACGATCTTGAGTAATTTTGGACCACTCCTCTTCACAAAACTGTTTCAGTGTAGCAATATTCTTGGGATGCCTGGTGTGAATCGCTCTCTTAAGGTCATACCACAGCATTTCAATCGGGTTGAGGTCAGGACTCTGACTGGGCCACTCCAGAAGGCGTATTCTGTGCTGTTGCAGCCATCGTTTTGTTGAATTACTTGTATGCTTTGGGTCATTGTCCTATTGTATCACCCATCCTCTGCGGAGCTTCAGTTGGCGGACAGATGGTCGCACGTTTTCCTGAAAAATGTCTTGATAAACTCTGGAATTCATTTTCCCATCAATGACAACAATCCGTCTAGGCCCTGAGGCAGCAAAGCAGCCCCAAACCATGATGCTCCCTCTGCCATGTTTTACAGTGGGGGTGAGGTTTTGATGTTGGTGTGCTGTGCCTTTTTTTCTCCACACATAGTGTTGTGTGTTCTTCCCAAACAACTCAATCTTGGTTTCATCTGTCCACAGTATATTTTGCAAGTAGTGCTGTGGAACATCCAGGTGCTCTTTTGCAAACTTCAAACGTGCTGCAATATTTTTTTGGACAGCAATGGCTTCCTCCGTGGTGTCCTCCCATGTACTCCATTCTTCTTTAATGTTTTCCTTATTGTAGATGTGTCAACAAAAATGTTAGCATGTGCCAGAGATTTCTGTAGGTCTTTAGCTGATACTCTGGGATTCTTCTTTACCTCATGCAGCATTCTGCTCTGTGCTCTTG
The DNA here is from genome assembly GCF_062004578.1 of Staurois parvus. Taxonomy (NCBI): domain Eukaryota; kingdom Metazoa; phylum Chordata; class Amphibia; order Anura; family Ranidae; genus Staurois; species Staurois parvus. Next base: position 11,793,166 of record NW_028318039.1, on the reverse strand, counting down.
CAGTCATTTTTACAGGACGACCACGCCTAGGGAGAGTAGCAACAGTGCTAAACTTTCTCCATTTGCAGACAGTCTGTCTTACCGTGGACACATGAACATCAAGGCTTTTGGAGATACTTTTGTAACCCTTTCCAGCTTCATGCAAGTCAACAATTCTTGATCGTAGGTCTTCTGGGAGCTCTTTTCTGCGAGGCATGGTTCACATCAGACAGTGCTTCTTTAAACCAGTAAACCCAAAACAGGTGTGTGATTTTTAAGGGCAGGACAGCTGTCAGCAACACATCCAATATCATCACACTGATTGGTGTCAAGGTTGGCTCACTCCTGGTTCCAATTAGCTCTGGGAGAAGTCATTAAGCTAGGGCCTCATGTACTTTTTCCTCCCTGCACGGTGAATGTTTACATGTTATGTGCAGTTAAACCATGGCAACATCTAATGTTTGTGTAGTATTATGTTCAGAAGACTGTGTTCTTCTATTGTTGTGACTTAGATGACGTTCAGAGCACATTTTATGCCCAATTCATGCAAAACTCCACGTAATCCCAAGGGGGTTCACATACTTTTTCTTGCAACTGTAGGTAATGTTGAAGGCGTTTCCCAACATTGTAACGTTATTCATTCTGATAGGAATTTTTCCCAGTTGGGTAGGGAAGTTGTTTGTAGTGTAAATTGTAAGTTTGTGAGGTATGTGTAGAAAGTGGAGATACCCTTACCTGGGTATTGAGGTTTGGTGAAGAAGAGGTAGGCTGTAATTGGTATCTTAGTGGTGTTGGGTAAGATTTTTGTTTGTAGACAGTGAGCAATTCTTAGGTATGTGAACTTTTCAGTAGTAGGGAGATTATACTTGGTTTGGAGAATTTGGAAGGGGCATATAGATTGGTTGATAAAGAGGTCTGTTATATTGGTTATACCTTGTTTTGTCCAATGAGATAGGTCTAACGAGGGTATAAGAAGGTGTAATATATTGGTTGGAGGAGGAATATGTTTGATGTCCTTAAATTTCGTGGATAGGAGGTCATGCCAAGCTTGTAGGGAAGCTTGTATGCAGGGGTGTTTTAGTTGATATTCTATTCGGTTGGTTGGTGGAGTTAGGATTATATTTTGGGGTTTAAATGGGTGAAAAGGAAGGGTTTCCATTGTGGACGAAATTTTTTCTTTCGATGGGTTCCACCAAAAGTATATTTGGTCTAAAAGAGTAGCGGTGTAGTAAGACTTAAGGTGTGGGAGTCCTGCTCCTCCTTTAGCTGTATGGCGTATTAAGCGATTGGTGGTACATCTGGGCTTTTTCGAGTTCCCTAGGAACTTTGTGAGGATTATTTGTAGGCTAGAAAAGAATGAGTTAGGGATTGGTATGGGGAGTGTACGGAATATGTATAACATTTTGGGTAGAATGTACATTTTCAGGGTTGCCACTCGACCTAGTTTGGAGAGTTCTGAGGTGCGGAGTGTGGTTAGTTCTCGGGGAATGGTTTCAAGTAATGTTTTATGGTTTGCGGTATATAGTTGGTCCGTCGTTGGTGTGCGTCTGATTCCTAAGTAAGGAATGTTGTTCGTTTCCCATGAGAATGGGACTTGTTTAGTTTGTAGAGTTTGGAGTTGAGGTGAGATGAGAAGGTTTAGTATGGAAGATTTGGGTTTGTTAAGCTTGTAGTATTAGACTGTTGAGTAGGTATAGAGGTGTGATCGAATCGTTTTAAGGGATGTTTTTGGGTTGGTCACCATTAATATAATATCGTCCGCAAATAGGCTGATTTTGTGTTCCACGTTGAGGTGTGTGATTCCTGTAAATGACCGGTCCTCTCTGAGTTTGGATGCTAGGGGTTCAATAAGGAGTGTAAATATTATCGGGGAGAGTGGACAGCCTTGTCTGGTGCCTTTAGAGATGTCAAAGGGGTCAGATAATGTGCCATCTGTCAACACTCTGGTGGATGGATGTGAATATAGTGATAGGATAGCGTTCAGCATCCAACCTGTGATACCGAATTTTTGAAGAGTGAGTTGCATAAATTGCCAATGTATCCGGTCAAATGCTTTCTCTGCGTCCAAAGAGAATAAGGAGGGGCTTTTGGTGTTTTCTAAGTTGTGTAGGAGGGAAATAATTCTTCTGTTAGCATCGGGTGCTTGGTGACCTGGGATGAAACCTACTTGGTCTGGGTGGATTAGGGTGGGGAGGTATGGGAGAATTCTTCGGGATATGATTTTTGCATATAGTTTTATGTCGGTATTAAGTAACGAAATTGGCCTGTAGTTTTGGACAAGTTGAGGGTCTTTGCCAGGTTTTGGTATAGTCGTTATGATGGATTGTAGCATGTCTTTGGGAAATGAGCTTGTGGTGGCAGCATGGTTGAAGAGTTTGGTCAGGTATGGTGATAGATCTGTGGAAAAGTGTTTATAGTATTCGTTAGTGTATCCGTCATTTCCTGGAGATTTGTTGAGTGGGAGTGTTTTAATGGTCATTTCTATTTCCTTGGGGGAAATTGAGATAGAGATGGTGTCAAGTTGGTCTGAGGATAGTTGAGGGAGGTTGGTCGTGTGGAGAAATTGTTGTATGGATGCGATTGTTGGTTGAATGGTGTCTGGATCCTTCTTGAGGTTGTATAGGTTTTGGTAATATTCTGCAAAAGCATTAGCTATATCTTGCGGGTTTGTGTTTAGGGTATTCGTGGATGGGTGTTTAATTGAAGCTATTTTGGATTTCAGTCGTTTTTGTTTTATTGTTTTGGATAATAATGAGTTGGCTTTATTACCTAGTGAGTAGAATTTTGCTTTAATTTTTTGGAGATTTAGATCATATTTGTAAAGTAGGAGGGATCCCAATTTGTTTGTGTAAGAGATGAAGAGATTGCTGGGTCTGGGGATTTTTTGTTTTTTTTCTTCATTTGTTTTGATTGAGGTGAGGAGTTCATCTATTTGTTGGGTTCTATTTTTGGTGATGCGGGCGTTTAGTTGTATCAAAATACCTCTCATGTATGCTTTATAGGTTGACCATAGGATGGGTATGGATATATCAGGTGTATCATTAGCTTCAAAAAATGTCTTGTGTGTATCTAGTATTCGTTGCTTGTAGTCTTGGTTTTTCAACAAGGCCGCGTTCAATCACCATATTGGGGGTATCGAGGAATGTTGCTTGCTGTCAAGAAAGATAGTGATTGGAGCATGTAATAGTACCAATCTTGGAGGAGGTGACGTGTTGTAGAGTCCATTTATTGGTGATGAAGAAATCGATTCTGGAATAGGATAAATGGGATGGAAAGTAGTAGGTATAGTCCTTTTCAGTACTGTGTTGGCATCTCCAGATGTCATAAAGATCGTTGGAATGGAGGAACTGGTTGAAGGTCTGTTTTGAAGATCTTTTGTTGGATGAGTAGTCCAGAAGAGGATTACCGATAATGTTAAAGTCTTCGCCGATGAGTAGTCTGCCTTTTCTGTGTTGAGTAATGATGGAGTTAAGTTTGTTGAAGAATTGGAGTTGATTGGTATTAGGGTCATAGACGTTCACCAATGTGTATGGAGTATCGTTGATTTTGCAAATCAATATGTGATAGCGTCCTTGTGGGTCTGCTGTTTCTGAAATGAATTGGAACTGCAGGAAGTCTCTTATGGCTGTAATGACGCCATTTTTCTTTTTAGGGTTTGTTGCCATATATACTGTGGAGAGGTGGAGAATGTTGAGTTTAGGAATTTTGGATGAGGCGAAGTGAGTCTCCTGTAGGAATAGGATGTCAGGTTGTATGGAGCGGACTTCTCACGAGAGCAAGGACCTCTTGAAAGGGGAGTTGAGACCTTGAACATTTAGTGAAGTTATATTAATCATTTTGTTGATTGTAGATAGTTTGTATCTCGTAGCAGTGGTGTTTCAGGTATTGTGGAGAGGAGTGATTTACCGCATGACGGAGGTGGTGGACCGCCAAGTATGCAGCTTGGTGAGCTTGGGTTGGTCATAGTTATAGTAGGAGCATTCAGTTGTGTAGAGGGGGTTGTTGAGAGGGGTGGTTCAAGCGACTGTTGACTGGTAGATTGGGGTATGAACAGGGGTAAAAAAGACTTGCAAAAAACACAAGTAACATGTGTAGCAATGTCTGCTACTGTGTAATGTGGAGGCACGAGTAAGCATGACTCGTTCGAGAGCTCATGCTTGAGACGTACTTGGAAGTCCAACATATTCGATCAGGGGCCGATTGCCAGCTTATGCGTTAGAGAGTGAGTCCCAGGGTGTTGGGCATGGAGATAGTATATTTGGGTGAAAGGTTATGACCATTCTGCTTCCATCTGTTGCAGCCAGTTGGGTGCTGGTTGGTGGGAGTCTGCTGGGATGATGTTCCACGTTTTCAGTAGCTCGATGCCTGCTTCTAGGGATTTGATTGTGTAAAATCTGCCTTGGTGTTTGACGTTTAGTTTCATAGGGAAACCCCATTGGTATCCGATTCCATGATTCCGTAATGTTTTAGTTATGGTGACAAGCTTTTTACGGTTGGAGAGTGTGGCTTTGGATAGGTCTGCGAACAATTTGATGTTTTCTTGGGCTGAAGGAACTGAGGTAGAATTTCTTGCCGCAATCATTATTCTTTCTTTCACGTGGTAAAAGTGTATGTGCGCCAGTGTATCCCTGGGGACCGCCGCTGGTAGTAATGATGGTTTAGGGATTCGATGTGCTCGATCTATAGCCAATTCTACATCTGTGAGGGTAGGGATGAGATTTTTCATATATTGTTGTATATATGGGACTATGGCGTCTATAGTGATGGATTCCAGGATGCCACGGAATTTGATGTTGTTTCACCTGGAGCGATCTTCTAAATCTGCCAATTTGAAATTGATTTGTTTGATGTCTGCCTCATGGTCTGTGTGTGCATCTATGAGGTCATTATTTGCGGTACACATTTCTCCCAGCTTGTTCTCTATATGGCGGTTATGGTTTCCTTGTTTTTGAACCGTATTTGAGATAATGATGCTGTCAGGTCATTATGTAGTGTTTGTCGCAGAGAAAGAAGCATGTTTTTCATGGAAATCTCTGTGATAGGTTGGTCAGAAGCAGGATAGGATTTGATTAAAGATGAAGCATTAGCTGTTAGAATTGTAGCTGAGAGAAAGGGTTGTCTGTCCGAGGGTGATCCTGTGTCCAGTCTGGGCCTGGATTTTGCAGGGCTACTGGATGTAGGAGATGGGGGGGGAGAAGACTCACCCGAATCCCCTAGATATAGTGATCCCTTCAGCCTGGGGTCTGGGTTGTATGCTGCCTGGTGTGCTGCGTTCTCCCCTTCCTGTGCTGAGAGGCCATTCTGTGTGCAGCCGGCGCCATCTTGGCTGCAAGGGCTGAGTGCAGGGAAGAAACTTGTCATCTTCCCTGGATGCCCCGGCGTTTTGTGGCGGCGGGTCATAGCCCGTTCGGGTGGCAAGAGGTTAATCCTGCTGCCTGTGTGTTATTTTTTTCCTGGGGTCGTAGTGAGCCTCTATCGAGCTGGCGGATGGACGGAGCTCACCTCCCTGAGCGTCCATCTCCGGAGCCAGTTGTGCATGCACTGCATGTGTATTTTAAAGGAATAGAGAGCCATATGGAAACAAAAAACCCCAGTTCATGCATACATGTCCTTAAGTTTCTATGAACAGATTGTCATTTTCAATAAGGGATTTCAAAAGAGTATAGAAAGGCCTATACCATGGAAAAAAAAGAGATGTAAGTGTCTATCCACCCTAACCCCCCAAAAATAAAAAAACAAAATCCACCTAAATGAAGAGGGAATCAACATTATAAAGCACCACATCCAAATTTTGGCAAAAACATTCCACTCAAAAGGAGTGGAAAAAAAGGGACACTGTGGAACTTTTCTGGTACGTAAAGACAACAAGCTAAGATTTCTTCAACAAATTTTATTAACTTTTATTAGACTAAGATATATGTGTATATTGTTAAAGTAATACAATATAAAATCAATATCTTGTATTCTGAGCTCCACAGGGACTTGGGGATGTCATGTGTACAGTATGTGTTAGGGGTCCTCATCCACCTTGTTACTGCCTATATGCGTTTCATGGGAAAAAGTCTGATTCCTTACTTTGATGGGTGATAGTCTAGAATAGTGATCACAGATGCAAGCAAAAATCATTTATATATACTATATTGCCAAACGTTTGGCAACACTCTTCCAAATAATTTTAATCAGGTGTTCTAATCACCTCCATGGGTACAGGTGTATAAAATCAAGCTCCCTGGCATGCAGACTGCTTCTACAAACATTTGTGACAGAATGGGTCGCTCTTAGGAGCTCAGTGAATTCAAGCATGGTACCATGATAGACTTATTCTGCAGGTGGCAACCTATCTGTGAAATTTCCTTGCTACTAAATATTCCACGGTCAACCGTTAGTGGTGTTATAACAAAGTTTAAGCAACTTGGAACAACAGCAACTCAGCCACAAAGTGGTAGGCCACGTAAAATAACAGAGAGCTGAAGCTCTCAGTGCGCAGAGGTCACTAACTGTCTGCAGAATCAATAGCTAAAGACCTCCAAACTTCATGTGGTCTTCAGATTAACACAACAACAGTGCATAGAGAGCTTCATGGAATGGGTTTCCATGGCCTAGCAGCTGCACCCAAGCCTTACATCACTAAGTGCAATGCAAAGCGTTGCATGCAGTGGTGTAAAGCATGCCGCCACTGGACTCTAGAGCAGTTGAGATGAGTTCTCTGAAGTGAGGAATCATGCATTTCTGTCTGGCAATCTGATGAACATGTCTGGGTTTTGGGGTTGCCAGGAGAACGATTTTTGCCTGACTGCATTGTGCAAAGTGTAAAGTTTGGTCGAGGGGAGATTATGCTGTGGGGTTGTTTTTCAGGGGTTGGGCTTGGCCCCTTAGCCAGTGAAGGGATCTCTTAAGACAAACCTTGTTGACAGCCTTCCCAGAAGAGTTGAAGCTATTATAGTTGCAAAGGGTTGGCCAACTCAATATTGAACCTTATGGACTAAGACTGGGATGCCATTAAAGTTAATGTGTGTGTAAAGGCAGGCATCCAAATACTTTTGGCAATATAGTGTGTATAAGGAGGGGGGGAAATGCAGGGGCCTTCCACAAGATGAACCGAGTAAGAGGAGGAGAGCAGCAAAAAAAAGATGCTAATACTGTCAGATTTAGACTGTAGATACAGGGCTTAATTTATAACAAAAGCCATACCTATATTATGAGCTAAGACATAACCAATGCACACAAGAAGGATGCCAAACACACATCATTCAAGAACTTGACTTATATTATAATAGAAAGCTGTATACTCTGAAGGATTCTTCAGATAATTTTTTTTAAATGCTGTCCTGAAGGACATAGAACAGAAAGAAAATGGTACCAGATGGAGTAATCTAAATATAACCACAAGCACACCTAAAAAAAAAAAAAAAAAAAGACTAAGCATTTTAACCATTCCCTACTCTGATCACACTCCAGAGTAGGTAGGGTCTACCCATCAATATACTGCCAAAACAAACTCATGATAGTCTAAAAAATAGAAAAGAAAAAAAAGAATCCTTAATAAACACACCTAATTTTTGATCCACTGAATGTCTATGCTTCTCTATGTAATGCAGGCAGATCATGACTGGTATGAGGGTCCAGCAAGATGGTGGATTCATCACACCACTCTCCCTATAAGCAATTATTATTTCTTGTAAAAGTCAAACATCTTGACAACCTTGTAACAATATTGACGTAAGACAACACCACTACTTAATATTGTGGGGGATGATATAGGTTTGAGATTTCACTGGAATTGTTTTCAATGAAATATAACAAGCCTTAGGAATAAACAGCAATTGTACAATGACAGCCAGAGTGACCCAAGTGACTCTGTCATGAGAGAAGTATGGGTGCTGCCATTGCTTTTCTCCCTAAGTTAGTTTTATAATTATTACAGATCACTAATTATACAGCATTGCCGCTAAAGCATCAGTATATAATACAGAGATACAAAAGGAATTAAGTAACGTAAGCCTCTATAAATTTCTCTGGACACTTCTGGCAATTGTATTATATTTGCACCTCAAGCAGTTGCCTCAAGAATATATCCATGCACCAGAGCATCAACATTTCACAATTAGGGAAAGATACACATAAAGAGGAAAAAAATCAGCTACCGCTGCATGGGTGAGAAAAAAAAAAAAAGTTCTAACATAAGATCGTTGCCTGGCTACCACACATGCACATGACCACCATTCTATTTTGCTTTCAATCAGTAAACTGTTGGATTCAGAACTGTTAATCATGTTTATAGACTGAACAGCACTGTAATTTGTATTTACAAAGTGTATACCTTTGTACTAATTACATACAGTAACTCTCAATCTTCTGCTTGAAAAGCAACCAGTCCACATAAAAATTCTGTTTTAAAAAAATGACCACCAATTCTATACTGAGCTGCTATGTCAGATTTGTAACAGTCATTTAGAACTTTATAAATGAGGTGGCACATTTATTTAGGTGTTCACAAGGTAGTGCAGCCCTAGCAGATTCACAACAGCAATAGTACAACAGCCCCAGTGTTTACACTATGAAACTTTAGGCTTCCTCTAGTGACTTATGTAAAATTCTCTATACTTAATACAAAGGCATGGTTGAGCAAGCTTGAAAAAAATATGAAAATTGTTAGACATGTGCAAGCCGGAAATGTTCATTTGTTTTGAATGCATTCATTCATTGAAGAATTTTGTTTTGTTGCATGCGTTATGTTGAGCTGATTCATTTTCAGAATCCATTTTGTATTTTTGGCATTCGTTTTGTGTATTTGTTGGTCTGGGTGAATTTGAAAAAATTTGCAGGTTTTTTTTAAGACTGCTATACAGTTGCAAGAAAAGGTATGTGAACCCCTTGGGATTACGTAGAGTTTTGCATGAATTGGGCATAAAATGTGCTCTGAACGTCATCTAAGTCACAACAATAGAAGAACACAGTCTGCTGAACATAATACTACACAAACATTAGATGTTGCCATGGTTTAATTGCACATAACATGTAAACATTCACAGTGCAGGGAGGAAAAAGTATGTGAGGCCTTAGCTTAATGACTTCTCCCAGAGCTAATTGGAGCCAGGAGTGAGCCAACCTTGACTCCAATCAGTGTGATGATATTGGATGTGTTGCTGACAGCTGTCCTGCCCTTAAAAAACACACACCTGTTTTGGGTTTACTAGTTTCAAGAAGCACTGTCTGATGTGAACCATGCCTCGCAGAAAAGAGCTCTCAGAAGACCTATAATCAAGAATTGTTGACTTGCATGAAGCTGGAAAGGGTTACAAAAGTATCTCCAAAAGCCTTGATGTTCATGTGTCCACGGTAAGACAGACTGTCTACAAATGGAGAAAGTTTAGCACTGTTGCTACTCTCCCTAGGCGTGGTCGTCCTGTTAAAAAAATGACTGCAAGAGCACAGCGCAGAATGCTGCATGAGGTAAAGAAGAATCCCAGAGTGTCAGCTAAAGACCTACAGAAATCTCTGGCACATGCTAACATTTTTGTTGACACATCTACAATAAGGAAAACATTAAACAAGAATGGAGTACATGGGAGGACACCATGGAGGAAGCCATTGCTGTCCAAAAAGAATACTGCAGCACGTTTGAAGTTTGCAAAAGAGCACCTGGATGTTCCACAGCACTACTGGCAAAATATACTGTGGACAGATGAAACCAAGATTGAGTTGTTTGGGAAGAACACACAACACTATGTGTGGAGAAAAAAAGGCACAGCACACCAACATCAAAACCTCATCCCCACTGTAAAACATGGCGGAGGGAGCATCATGGTTTGGGGCTGCTTTGCTGCCTCGGGGCCTGGACAGATTGTTGTCATTGATGGGAAAATGAATTCCAGAGTTTATCAAGACATTTTGCAGGAAAACGTACGACCATCTGTCCGCCAACTGAAGCTCTGCAGAGGATGGGTGATGCAAAAGGACATTGACCCAAAGCATACAAGTAATTCAACAAAACAATGGCTGCAACAGCACAGAATACGCCTTCTGGAGTGGCCCAGTCAGAGTCCTGACCTCAACCCGATTGAAATGCTGTGGCATGACCTTAAGAGAGCGATTCACACCAGACATCCCAAGAATATTGCTACACTGAAACAGTTTTGTGAAGAAGAATGGTCCAAAATTACTCCAGATCGTTGTGCAGGTCTGATCTGCAACTACAGGAAACGTTTGGTTGAGGTTATTGCTGCCAAAGGAGGGTCAACCAGTTATTAAGTCCAAAGGTTCACATACTTTTTCCTCCCTGCACTGTGAATGTTTACATGTTATGTGCAATTAAACCAAGGCAACATCTAATGTTTGTGTAGTATTATGTTCAGCAGACTGTGTTCTTCTATTGTTGTGACTTAGATGACGTTCAGAGCACATTTTATGCCCAATTCATGCAAAACTCCACGTAATCCCAAGGGGTTCACATACTTTTTCTTGCAACTGTATATTCAATATATAATATTATCGAATCGAAAGGATTGGAATCAGAAGGATTTGATATTTTTGGACGCTAGTCCAACTCTCTAAGAGAAATGGACAATGTCGACTGGCTTTATGTGCATCCGAATAAAGAAATGGAATGACATTTTGATCCATTCATTATCTGAATCTGAATTATTGAACAAATTTGAAAATTGAATTAAGTTCTTTGTGGGCCCAAACTACTATTGTATCACATGACATCATCTGAGTGAAACACATGCATTCATTAACTTTTTTTTCAGATTCATTAACATTCATTACCATGTCCATTTGGAGATTCTTATACATCTAAGTCTCCAAAAATGAAATGTTTGTCTGAAAAATGAATTGTAAATTTTTTAGCACTAAAATAGCACACATATGTGCCCATATCTGTCTAAGTATCCAGACACATTCCCAACACACAAGTTCCTGAGGAATGGCTATATGCATAGATGGGTGCTGCAGAGACCATCGTCTGGAAACCGAGGACATTCAAAATGTATGTTACCATCACACCACGGATCTCCAGAAGGGATCCAAACCTTTATTAATCAGTCACATCATAACAACTGAAGCAAAGTTTCAGAACCACACAGGACCCCTTCTTCAGGTATGCCTGATGAAGGGGTCCTGTGTGGCTCTGAAACGTTGCTTAAGTTGTGATTAATAAAGCTTTGGATCTGTTCTCGAGATTAGTGGTGTGTTGGTGACATACTTTCACTTTGAATATTTGTCTAAAAGGTACTACTGCAAAGCAAGAGGCGCTGTATAGCAGGAAAAATCCTGCCCTATACTGGTGTTTTCAAAGTGCTCAGTGTGCTCAGTTTTCAATCCCCAGTTTGTTCTTGAACTCAAACCTTGGTTGGGAGACCTTAATGGATCAGGCATTAGTAAGACAAATGGCTTCAAAATCATTGTCATCAATGTCAAAAGACTGCTGCCTCTCTATGAAACAGGCAAAGACAGAAAATAGCAAGCAGCTGGCCAGTTTGGTAAACACTCCTCTTCGTTGAGCAATATATCTCAGTACTTTTTTGAGCAATAGTTTTGGACCTTGAAATAAGACTAGTTAAAGCTTTCTTGAGAAAATAAATGTAAATTTATCTGAAAATTATATAACCACATATATCTTTTAATTACATCAATGGAGAAAGAACTATACTAATTAAGCAATAATACAGTTTATTAAAATTATTTTATAACAAAATAAAGAAAAAATGAACCATTTTCAATGCAATATAAATTTGCAATACTAGGCAATTAGGTTAATAATTCTTTATTTCTGAACTCTACTTAATTATCTATTTTATCTACTTACTTATCACTTGTACTGACACATTATAAGCAACATCAGTGTTGATCTGTAAGGCATAAATGCAGTATGTAAATGTCTTAGAAACAAAACTGCACAACAGTATTTCTGTTTTTCATAGCATGTGCCAAGATAATTTGGCACAGTGCAGTTCTAGTGAGATATTGGTGCAATGGGGATGGGATATTATGTCCACTAATGTGTGCCAGCAACAATAATATGTTCTCACATAAGAAAAATATCAGCATAATTGTACTGCTAAACATTTATGTTGGAAGTACTTTATATTTTATGTAACTAATTACAATAAAATAAAATATTGCTAAATGGCAAAATGCACAATTCCCTTTAAAAGCAAAGGATACCCCTTTCATGATGCCTTATTTCTCCATATTTTGCTTAATTATGTTCAGATTCCAGGTCAATCATTTCTATTTGTATTCAATTTTTCTACCTTATTCCTGCTAATCATCTTGTTTCTATACTGTTACTCTCCCAAGAACAATTTAGCTGTTAATTAAATTCAGTATATTTTGCATTGCATTAAGAAAAGCAGTGCTATATTTATAAATAATAGATCATTAAAATGTCCAGGAGCGTCCCATGTCACTGACAAGGCTGTTAATCTCATTAGAAAAAGTGAGCAGATCCTTGTTTCACAAAGCATATTCTTAGTTGCAGTAGAAATAAAATTATCACCCTCTCTCTTGGCCCCTAGCTACATTCTTATTATATTGGGTAATTCTAGGTAATCTCTGACATAAATGAAATAATTATCAAAAGGTAAACAGCGTAACCAATACTTCTTATATTCTGCCTTTACTACTGCAACTCCCTGCTCACTGGCCTACCTTTACACAGTCTATCCCCCTTCAGTCTATTATGAATGCTGCTCTCTCTCTCCATATTAGTAGAGCTGGCAATTGTTGCAGGGAGTGGGGATAGACCCGCTGGAGATAGAGGTACACAGCATCCCTCCGTGTTCTCCCACTGAATGGCTTGGGTGTCTGACAGATCCCGTGGATGACAAATGGGAAATTACTAAAATGTACACTATGTACATAATGGATAATAAATTAATTCTAAAAATTATACTATAGCCATGATATGCACTCTTAGTACCTAACATCATGGTGAAAACTCTCATAGTGTAAAACTGTATTTATTCCATATATATATATAATAAAAATGCCCACTCACATTTAAATCTTCAATAACAGGGCATTCATAGCATGTGGTATAGAAGCCTGTTATTAAAGATTTAAATGTGAGTGGGCATTTTTATTATATATATATATGGAATAAATACAGTTTTACACTATGAGAGTTTTCTGTCTATATATGAACCGAGGAGGAGGCTGTGGAGAGAGTATATGAGTCTGGGGAGGATCCGGTGATTCGTCAGAAGTGGTGTTTTATCCTAAGGCAAGCTGACCCTGTGGGGTCTATGTAAGGAGGTGAAGGGCCACTGCAGCCATTGTTTGGATTTACACAGTGTGGACACTTGTGATCACATGCATGAAGATTGAGAGTTTCTTTGTCTTGTTTGGACACTATTTCTCATATGGACTTATTTTGAGTAGTATATATTTGCAGTGATTTTGAATTATTGATTGCTATCACTTTGAACACTTTGAATATTCCCGGTGGGAATACACGTGTTGCATTTTACTTTATTTGCACATTTTGCACAGATTTTTTTAGCACCTATCTATATATTTATTATTATATATAGGATTTTAGGTTTAGCGCTGTATTGTGTATTATTTATTGCACAGTTATATATTTTGCACAGATTTTTAGCACTTATATATATATTTATTATTACATATAGTAAAACTTACACATTTTACACCTCAGCTTTTTATACAAGTGAGATGACAGAAAGTGGCTATGGGATGGGCTGAGAGAGGTGCATATGAATGCATTTTGCTAGGAGCAACTATATTCTTAACACTACATGCTTTCCTTTAGATAATCCTAGGTTTATCAGCCAGTACTGAGCTTAATTTTGGGTCTTGAAGCAAAATGCCCCAATGTCGTTTCAATATATTCTCAATGTTTGTAATGGTACCGAGTGATAAATTTCACATCTCCAGAGTTTTCAGCGGATATGCATTTAGTATTTGAGGATGGGAAGTGGCAAGACTGTTATGCCCTGGTGACCAGGCCAGGGTCATATCCTTTTTCCAAGAACTTATCAGTTAAGACTTGCCCTTGTTCTATGTAATCACAGTCCTTTTTCCCCCCATCTGATTTTTCCCCCAAAAAATGTATTTTCCAAAAATACTTTTGCTAAGTTTTTGACTATCACACTATACAGATTTATTTTCCCCAACCCCCCTGAAGATTGCCGTAATCTACCGGGCCTCCTGGACCAGTGTCCAGCTTCCTTGATGACTTTTCCTCCTGGTTACCCTTCTTTCTCTCCTCCGAGCTACTCACCATCATCTTTGGGTATTTCAACATCCCTGTCAACATTGACAACCCAGCCACATCCCAACTCCTCCACTTAACCTCCTCCTTTGCACTTGCACAGTGCATACAATCCACCACCCACTCCGACGGAAATATCCTGGACCTTGTTTTATTCAACCGCTGCGCTCCCCACAACCTCACAAACACCACCTTCCCTCTCTCTGACCACAACCTTATTACCTTATCTATCTATCTATCTATCTATCTATCTATCTATCTATCTATCTATCTATCTATCTATCGCCTCGTCCTCTAACGCCTACCCCTCCAAATGTCATACTACCACCAGCCATAACCTCCGCGACCTGAACCCTGCCCCCCTCCACTCTGCAGCTGATCAACTCCATGACAACATCCTCCCCCTGTCCTGCCCTGACCTGGCTATGACTGCCTATAACAACGCGCTGTCAACAGCCCTTGACTCACTAGCGCCACACAAAACATCAGACCCCGACCGCTCCAGTCCTGGCAGACTGATCACACCAAAACTCTCAAATGACACAGTCATGCCCTGGAGCGACTATGGCGCAAAGCCAGATCCCAACAAGCCTTCACCAGCTATAAATCTGTCTTCCACACCTACACCTCCTCCCTCCACTCCGCCAAGCAAGCCTACTTCCAGACCCTCATCAAGACCCTCTCCTCCAATCCTCTCCGACTCTTCTCCACCTTTAAGTCTGTACTCTCTCCGCCCCATCCGCACGCTCCTAACCCCAGAAACCACTGAACAGCTCATCCACTCCCTCATCATATCACGACTTGATTACTGCAACTCCCTCCTCACTGGCCTGCCTCGCCACAGGCTATCCCCACTTCAGTCGATCCTGAATACGGCAGCCAGACTCATTCACCTTACCAACCGCTCTGTTTCTGCCACCCCCCTCTGCCAATCCCTCCACTGGCTTCCAATTGCGCAACGGATCAAATTCAAAATCCTAACACTGTCCACCATACTGCCCCAAATTACATCACCGACCTAATATCCAAGTACCACACAGCACGCACACTCCGCTCCTCACAAGACCTCCTTCTCTCTAGCTCCCTGGTCTCCTCCTCC
Organism: Staurois parvus; assembly: GCF_062004578.1. Lineage (NCBI taxonomy): Eukaryota > Metazoa > Chordata > Amphibia > Anura > Ranidae > Staurois > Staurois parvus. Next base: position 11,777,849 of record NW_028318039.1, on the reverse strand, counting down.
CATGCCCGCCTACAGGATTTCTCCAGGGTGTCACCCATCCTCTGGAACTCCCAGCCCCAACCCATCAGACTATCACCTACTCTCCTCTCTTTTAGACGCACCCTGAAAACCCACCTCTTCAGTGAAGCCTACCCCACCCCCTGCTAATTTGCCGACCTCCTCCACTCTTCCTACCACTCCATCCCCCACAGCTATCTTCTCCTGTACCACTATTCCCTCCCTCCTAGATTGTAAGCTCGAAAGAGCAGGACCCTCGAACCCCTTGTGTATCGCATTGTATTTTTACTGTTCTGTTGCATGTTCTGTCCCCCTTTGTAATGTACAGCGCTGAGTGAACTGTTGGCGCTTTATAAATACTGTATGATAATAATAATAATAATTTTGGCTCTTATTTTTATGTATTGTCCCATTGTGGTCTTTTTTCTTTGATCCATTTTGACTTGAATTTCAAATATTATCCCTCTGCGGTGTTTTCCTTTCTTCTGGTCCTTTGACACCTCCCACCTCTCCCCCCAATTGGTTCCTTCTGATTTGACAGCCTGAATATTCCCTTTTGTTCCAGGGGCGGGCCTGCTTGATAAAGGAGGTGGAGCCTTGGAAACGCATTGTGGCCCGCCCATCTGTCATGCACGGCATCTCTCAGACCCCTCAGCCATTCGGTGGGAGCACATGGAGGGATGCCGTGTACCTCCATCTCCCCACTCCCTGCAGTGATTGCCAGCTCCACTAATCTGGAGAGAGAGCTGTCCTTGCTCACTGCACTCTATCAGGATGCTGTTTGTGGATTATTTAAATGTAAATGCCTCTTGAATAAAGTTCTACTGTTTTTATTCATGCTGACCTAGCACCCTAATGTTTTTCCTTTTGCATGTCTCCTGAGGGATTCCTGGATCCTTGGCAAGGAGCTCCTGGTCCTTGCATGAGTTTAGTCTTCATCGTTCATACCTTTCCTCATTTAACAACCTTGTGGTGGGATTGATCTTTTGACACACACCATCCTCTGCACAATTGCACATTTTTGTTACATTGTATTCAGTGACAATTTTTACCATTATGTATATGGACTTGCCTACTAGTTCATCATCCTTACTACATTCCATCATCATCTGGATTTGCTTGTTATTTTTACAAGGTGTTGTATATGTATTTATAATTTATGAGCAATGGAGTTAATCACCACATCCTTGATTTGGGGTTCATTTGTCTCCCTCCCTTTGTTTCACTTTCTTAAATAAAAATACATCCACTAAAAGTATACTTCATATTGCAAATGCACATCCTGTTATCTCTCTTTAAATTGATCCTGTATGGTCAGTATCTGAGAATCTACTGAGATTGTTCAAACAAACAAGACTTCAAACAGGAAGCAGATAAACATTTTATAGGACATAGGCAGCTCATAGATTAGTCAGTTTCTTTTTTGTGTTTTTTTTTTTGGTCAACTAGTGGGTTTTAACCAAAAAACTTGCTCGATTCCCCCCACACACTCAATGTGGATAGGGGAATCCTCGCTGAGCTATGGTATTTTGACAGCAGGGAGACTTCAAAATACACTGATCAGCATTTCGGGTATATCAACTTCTGTAAAACCACAGTGCTCTGGACAAATTTTGATCCATGTATGACTGGCTTTAGAGAGGGTATGGTAAAAAAAAAAAACCCTCAAGAAAGTGTACATGAGGACAAAAGACAAGAAGACAGCAAAGATCTGATCTTTAAAGCCTAAAAGTCTATAATGTAAATTAACTATTTCTATCATTGTTGTGACCACTGTCAGTACTGTAAAACTGTATATAGCATCATCTACATACAGTATTCAGCGATGTGTTATGGCAGCAGTATATGTACTTCCCATCTGCTGCTGGCAAAAAAAAATCAACTTGGGATTAATACTTCTCAAGGCTTCCCCTGGTTGGCTATAAACATGACATCATCCACCTGCTTCTCCACCTCATATACAATTTATACAGCACTGACAGTGGCCACATCAGTTAGTGATAGAAAAGTTTGTTTGGGCCAACTTAGCCCAAATTAACTATTTAAAGTGAAAGTATACATTGAGTTAGGTTTTAAACATATTAACACTAATAAGGAGTGTAGACAAGGTATGAAAAATAAAACTCAAGAAAATGTACACGACAGCAAAAGTTTGTTGTAGTGAGGATCTGCTCTCAAAATTTAAGAACTCCAAAAAGAAAGATCCTACAATCAGATTGTTTACTAGATTTAACCATAACAATGTTATAACAATGTGCCATAACAATGTGCCATAACAATGTGCCATATACTAACTAAACATTTACTGAGAGGTGACAAATCGTTAGAGGATAATTTCTCAGTGACTGTCCACATTTAGATGAACACCACCTCTGAGAGACTGCCTGAAATATAGTAATTATGATACAGACGCATGTTTTGTACCCTTTATTAAAGGAATGTTTAGACTTGTCAGCTGCAATTAATTAAAATTAAAATGAATTAATCGCTCCCATTCAGAATCAGTATCCAAAGGCATAGTGAAACAAACAATTATTTCTTCAGAGCAGAAACAGGTAGAAATCTGCAACAAAGTTTGTTAAAATCCCTGTTTGGTGTGTTATACAGTATATTATTAAATTATACCATATGTAATGTGATATTATGGATCCGTTTTAGGGCTTGTTGGCCCACAGTTATTGAAAATGAAAGTAAGCAGTTCCACACGAATTGATAGAAGTTTCCTTAATAGGGGTTTCCACCATCCCTCTGGCAGTACCACTGCTTAGGCCTCAAACTTTGGCCTTTGAGTCATTGGCTGGCCCCTCGGACCCTCTAACACAACACTTCATGCGCCTCTCTATCATCTCTCCTCGGTCTCTGGGCTCTCTTAGTCCTCTCAGACCTCTAGACTCTCTGGGGTTTATTTACTAAAGCTGGAGAGTCCAAAATCAGACTTCCTTCTGCATAGAAACCAATCAGCTTCTAACCTCAGCTTGTTCAATGAAGCTTTGGCAATGAAACCTGGAAGCTGATTGGTTTCTATGCAGAAGGGAGTCTGATTTTGGACTCTCCAGCTTTAGTAAATAAACCCCTCTCAGTCACTGTCACTGAGAGTTATATATTGGGAATTATGTATTTATTAAGATATATGTGCTGGTTTTGGTGAAGTGTTTTTATATTGGGTGTGGAATTTTTTTTTAATGTGAAGGAATAATAACTTTGTTTTATTTTATGCTTGTTATAGTAAAATGACAATCCATTTTCTAATTCTGATTCATCTTGGCATTTAGGTCCTCTAGACAAGGAACCTTCTGTGTAAAGTGTTATCTCCTGAGTGGAGCTTCAAGCTTTGGCCATGCCTGTGATTATAAAGGTTGTGGGCATCTGTACACCCACCCGGTTGAGCTTCAGCAAGACTTAGACACTGAGTTGAAGGCTTCTTCCCTACCAAAGCTTTTTCTAGCCCCTAAACTCTGGAACCCAACCTGGAAATACCAAAACCAGGAGAAAGCAGAAAAAACATCTCAGCACAAATTTTGGAGCCCCTAACTCTATACTCATGAGAACCCTGTGTGTATTCTACCTTTATGTCCACAGTGTCAGGGAATAGCACTGTCACAGTTTTATATATCTATTTTTTTATTTCATGTGCTAGTAGATGTGGGCCCCCCATGAATTATGTATGCAGAATGGGCACCCCAAGTTTTTTCTTGTTTGTGGTGAGGTAAGTTTGTCCCAATCTCCAATTGGCTCCTGTGTCCTGACTTAATTTTTAAATGGTGGTTAGATGCTCTCTTTTTGAAAATGTATTCTAAGTTTCACTGGATACATGGTAAAGATAGTACCAAAAAAGTAGCTTGCACTCCAACTTGAAATCCATCTGGACTTCTGGCTCACATTGGTGACATGATAATTTTGCAAGGAGGAAGGGACAGGAGTTTTGAAGGGGGATAATAGGAAGAGCAGACTGATTTATATCTGTGGGATAATTCCTTGTCTCCTTGTTGCATCTATTTTCAAATCTGGAGTTGAATCTGCAGCACATGGATACATCTTTTATTCATCAAGATTATTAGCATTATCTGCATAGGCAACCTTGAAAAAGTGGGCTTTGCTTCAAGAAACATGTTGTATGGATAAACATTTTATATGCAGCAATAATACCATATAGATAATTACATTTGACACTTTTGAGAATCTTTGGAAACCAGTTTTATCTTTGGAATGTTAAGAAACGTATTTTATTGTAAACCTTTGAAATGAAGAAGTGTATTTTTGTTAAAACCTGTTGTCTTTCATTGCTGCATGCCACAAAATACCCCATTACATATATATTATACACATATATATTGTATATATTCTGTATACAGTGTATATATAATGTACAGGACACAGGTGATGGGTCCTGGATGGGAGAAATGTGTCCCCATTGTTTGGGTTATGATCCCTTTAGGGGGGACAATTTGAATACAGTTTGGAGTACTCAGGGGTTCTCATCCATTAATGGTGAAGTATTCTGGTTGGAAAGGGGTAAACGAGCTTGCAGTTTGCCCAGACTTAGTAAGTCTTTATATGGGATCTGGAATTCAGAGGCTCAGAAAGATGCTGGGTGGAAAAAGCCTTAAAACTTGATTACAGGTACTTTGGTCCTGAAGGGGTTAACCCACCTACAAGAAAGGCCTGAATAGTAACAGGAAGGAGTCAGGTGAGGTGGAGTGAAGCAGGACACAGCTGGCTGAGAAGTGTGGACTGTCTTGTGACTGAGACAATGTTGCTGGTGGGGACCTTGCCATTGAAGCCCTGGAGCAGGCAGGGACGTAACCCTTTTATGAACATGTTTTTGCAGGAAGTGAGTCAAATGTTTTATTTTCACCAGGCATGTGAACTGTTTTGTTTAGTTTATGCTGCATTCAGCCTTTTTGAAAAATAAAAGACTGCTTTGCTTTTACCAAAGTGGCTGGCTGGTGATCGCGGGCTTCCCCAATATTACATATATATATACACTATTTTGTTTAAAGATTATTTAGGAATTTGATATGCAGTAATATCATCCTTTGTACCTGGTCTACATTTAATACCGTAAAGTGGATGTAAAGTAGCTGATTGGGGTGGATGTGTGTTCACTTTAGATATAATATTATGTAGTACAAGCTCCATTTTTTAACATCATGTTTGTGTGACAAGGTGTATTTTGTAATTAGAGGGTTATTGTCTTGTTGGATCTTTAGATAATCTTAATTTTCTGCACTCACTCAACATATACAATATGCACCTAATTTTCTATAAACACTCATTTTATTTGTGTTATAAAAGCATGCACATAAAAATAGGCTTTTATATTTGAATAATGGCCAAATCATTCAAATAACTCCCTTTAAGCATAGGCTGTCATGGACATAACCCTTGGGGCAGCATCATCCTGCAGTCTGAACTCTCAGTACTCCTGGTTTGTGTTGCTTAGTCCAGGAGGGAGGCAAGCCCACCACCACCATTAAAGAAGAAGGAGGAGGATTTGTAATGTCACCATACTAACCTGCAGGAAAAAAAGATACTGCTTGTAGTTTTTTTGTAAACAAAATTAGATCTGAGTGCGAAGGTGGGGGGTGGAAAAAAACTAGAATTCCCTTTAACTTTTATAAAGCTGAGACTGGAGAGCAAACACAAAAGTCTCTTTTCATTATACCATTAAGCTAAAAAAATCTGGCTAATATACACCAATTGTTTTCCTGGGTGAAATTACCCACACAATGGTTTTAAAACTACAGGAACAGTACTTTTAAAGACTGTTGAACCATGTGGAATATGTTTGAAAGCAAAAGCATGTTATTCTATCAGACATGCCTTTATGGAGGAAAAGCATACGCAGTGATTAGACAATTACCTTTCAAGATTACATTCTAAAAAAAGAGGGGTAAAGAAAAAATCATGTAAAACTCGAATACAAAAAAAATAAATATTAAGGCAATAGAGTACAGAGCCAATTTAAGGTCAAGGTGATTATGGAGATTGCCTTAATCCAAACATGCAGCAACGATAAAACAAGAACAGTTTTTCTAAACCTTGTCATTACATATTTACTTCTCCCAAGGCTGCAATTATGTTTTCAAAAACAGATGAGCTGTCCAATTTACATTTAGTGGCATAGCAATCCAGCATAATAAATTGTAAGGTGCCATAAGCAGGTGTTGTATATTTAATGAAACAAGAATTTTGCATTATCATTTTTAATTGCAACACAGGATGGCAACATACTGTGCCCCAAACAGAGTAACAACAATACTCCACCACCCCAAAAAAAAGAAAGAATGCTATTACCTTACATAATGAAGATAAGGGAGTCCTCGTTTGATGCGCTTTTCCTGTCGCTTTCTCCTGGAGTAAGACCTTGTTCACACTTGACTTATTTCTAACTCTTGCCAAACACCCCTATAGTGTTTGAGAGGTGTTAGACAGGCATTTGGGAAGCATTTTTAACGCTCCTCAAACACTCCCCAAACACTCCCCAAACACCCTATGAATGTTTTTGAGGCATTTGCCAAGCATTAAAACCGCACCAAAAATGCCTATAATGAAGTTAAATGGTATTAACGCTTCTCAAACGCCTCGCAACACGCCCCGCAAATGCCTGCCAGGCATTTGAGGAGCGGCACCATAGACTTGAATGGGAGGCTTCAACTCCTCCTGACTGGACATAAGGCGTCAGTTTTGCCACGATGCAACATTATGCGACGTTAACGCTTCAGTGTGAGCACCACTGTGTGCTGCCATGTGCAGAATTTTCAGAGGCGTTTGAGAAGCATTAAAAACGCTTCCCAAATGCCTGTCTGACGCCTACTGATAAAGCTAGTGTGAGCGTAGCCTAAAGGCAAAGATGGAGCTCCAGAAAATCTTCAACAGTCATTATTCCAGTCGTCATTCATTCTCTTCCTTTTCCACCAGTTTCACAACAAGGGAATTTGTTTTATGTTTGGGTCTGGCATTCTCTCCCACTTCTTCAGTAGGTTCTAGGCTTTGAGGTTGAGGCTTGATTTCCTCTTGGCCCTCCTTTTTCTCAATAATTTCTTGGATATTGAATTGCAATTTGTATTTTTCCTCCTCTGTGTAACTGACTTCAAGGTTAGAAAGTCCTGTGCTCCTAAATGTCTTTTTTGTTGTTATTCCTGCAAATGTGAGGCTCAAGGCTGAGGAACTTCTGTTAATTGTAGTCATCGTTGCCTACTAAACATATTCTTATGGAGAGCATGGCTGTTCTTTTTCTTTTAAAGGGAATAAGGATGAAGTGGTTTTCTAGACCAGTTGTAAAAAATGTACTTGCTGTGGACAGGGTTTTGGACCAAATTTGACTGTGAAGGATAATAAAAATTTACCAAAAAAATGCAATAAGATATGCAGATAGTGAGAGAGAGTCCAGAAAGAAGATAAAAAAGAAAAGAAACAGAAAGGGGCTGATAGAGATAAAAAGGGGTGATTACAGAAAATTACAGAACCCCATGAAAAACGTTTGATCTGGTCCCCACCCAACACTCAACATGGCCTCCTTCTGACAGTTTCTATATTTTTGTAGCCAACGGTCATTTTATTACTATTAATAATAATAATTATAATAATAATAATAATAATAATAATAATGTCTCTTTTGCACTGGTGACCTGGGACCTATGTCCTCCTTTACTCTGTTTGTATACACAGAGATGGCTGCTTTATTTCAGTTTAAAGCTCCCCAATCAATGTAATAGTATTGTAGACTGACTTCTGAAAAAAAAACTTTTGATATCCACATTATGTGTACTCTGGAAGGCATCAAAAAGTAAAGCACAGGCTTCTGTATTTCAATAGTTTTTATTATTTAAACAGTTTAACACAGGAGCAACAAATCATGCCCATGCAGGGGCTATCAATTACACATAAAAATTTAGAAAAAACAGTGCTCTAACATTAACAGAGCAAAAGGTGCACCCACGCAGGGGCTATCAATGGCACTTAAATGGCAAAAACATTAGTATAACACCGACAGTAATTCAAACTAAAGGCAGCTATCCACTGCCACACCAAAAACAAACAAAAAAAGAAAAGGAAGGAGGAGTACAAAAGAAAAAAGATAACAAAACCAAGAGCAGGGGTCCGAGAACGCCAATACCGAACAACATCACATCCCCAGACTAGCCGGGGGAAAAGGTATATTGCAACCATGGCTCCCAAAATTTGAAGAATTTACGTTGGGAGTCGTTTCAGATATTTGACATCTGTTCATTGAGCATCATAGTGGTCATACGGTCCTGCACTCCCTAAAGAGGGACAATCAAGCTCTTCCAGGACTGAGCAACTGTTCTAGTAGCCGACAAAAACAAATAGGAAGCCAACTTCTGCTGATGAGCCAAGAGGCCCGGTATGGGACAATGGAGCAAAGCATACCGAGCATCCCTGCGTATGGAGAGATGGAACAAGGTGAAAAGGAAGCCAAAACAAACACAAGACCAAAAACGAAACAGTCTCGGGCATGACCACCAGATATGCAATACATCACCATAATGGCCACAACCCCAAAAGCATCGGTCACTGCAGGCAGAGTTCGCCTGGGCCAAATGAGCTACAACCCAATACCAACTAAACAATACTTTATATGCTGCCTCCAGCGTGGTCGTATTAAATGAACATTAAGCACAGGCTTCTGAAATATCTGTCTGTACCTATATCCACCTCCCCAGCCCTCACCTGTGCATATATGATACGTATTTATTTATATTTTAATTATATCATCTTTTCTGCTTATCTTCACCACATGAGAACAGGCTGAAGGCATGGTGGGAGAGGTAGAAATGAGGCCCTGGCAGATAGAATGAGTCTGAAAATGTTGACCCTGGTATTCATAAAGACTGGCCCAGGCAAATTTTGCTAAAGTGTCTCTCATGCATTTTAAATGTGGTGTAGAATGTGACAAATGTACTGTATGTACCTGTCTAGAACTTGTACTTGAATTTGGCTCATGCTGCTCCACTTTTAAAATGCACATGAGAAACTTTAGCAAAATCCATCTGAGCCAGTTTTTCTCTCAGTATGCGAAAAAGGAGTCGGTCTGTATTAGCTCCACTTTTACATATGGTGCACCCAAAGTGACACAATGTAAAAGTGGTGCATTTTAGAACTAACTTGAATTTGGCCCACAAATTGCCATTGGAACCAAAAGTGTTGTAAACGCTTCATGAATTTGGCACAATACATTAACAGGAGGGATTAATGCCAGAAAAGTGGCACTGCAGCTTTATTGACTTCCCTCTATAGTATCTTAGTACCTCTTTAAGATCGCTTCTCGTTGAAGCCAGGTTAGACATTCTCCCAGTGTCTTTATACACACACACTGATTTCTGCAGCAGCTTGTTTCCAGGAAAGGAATCCAGAACCATAGACAGCTCCTTGGCTAAAAGGGCTGTGTTCACCTGCAGGATCAGCATGCTGGTTTCCTGTTAAATGCAGACAAAAAAACAGGTGTTACCAATCCAAGAGAAAAATCATTTATAGGTAAGATATGCAACATCTCTGAAACTGTGACAAGGTGTAGCATTGCTGCAATACAGTGCATACACACACATATATACACACTAATCAGCCATACACATTATTGCCATCCACCATAACACAACCACCATAAAAACAGCCCTGACCCATTTAGGCATAGACTTTACTAGACATAAGAAAGTATGCCAATTCTTTAAGTTCTAAAAGTTGCAAGGTGGGGCTTCCATGGATCAGACTTGTTTTTCCAGCATATCCCACAGATGTTCAAAAAGATTGAGATCTGGAGAATTTTCAGGTCAAGTCAATGCCTCAAAGACACATTCTTCTATTGCTCAATGTTCCAGTTCTGATGCTCACATGTCCATTGTACGTACTTTTGGCTAAGAATAGGGGTCAACATGGGCACCCTGACTGGTCTGCAGCTACACAGCCCCACACTACAAACTATGATGCACTATGTGTTCTGACACCTTTCTATTGGAGCTAACATTAAAGGCTAAGTTCACATTTTAAAACATGTTACATGTTCCACCCATCATGAGGGTGGAAACATAACAACATGTTCCAGATTCTGTCAGAGTGACAGTGGGCTGGGGACCTTCTTCCAGCACACACTGTCACATTTTGAAAAGAGCAGAGCCATGCAGGGCTCTGCCCACGCAGCAGCATCATTTATTCACAGTTTCCTTTGAATTAATGAACTACAAGTACCATCAGCCACTATGTAGTCCTGAATAAACTGTGAAGGTGCTTATGAACATTCTTGTAGTTTATTCACAATCCCTTCAGCTTTCAACAGACAGCCTGTATGAAATTACAGGCTGAAAGCTGCAAGGCTTTTCTGCAGCATCCTGACATTGCACCCTGATCCACTGTGGGTGAAATGTTGTCCAGGCTCTGGCAGGAAAAACATAATATATGCACATATTTTGTTCTGCAAGAACATGTGCCTTTATTTTTTTTCAGGAAAGGTGAACTTATCCTTTAACTTTCTCAGCAATTTGAGTTGCACTAGCTCATCTATTGAATCACACTACATGGGCCAGCCTTTGCTCCCCCCTATCACCAGCTTGCCTGTTTTCCTTCCTGTTACCATTTTTGGCAGGTTCTGATCACTTCAGACTAGAAACATTCCACAAGAGCTGTAGCTTCTGAGTTGCTCTGACCTAGTAATTTCACCATTAAAATGTGGACCTTGTCAATGTTGCTCAAATCCTTACATTTGTCCATTTTTTTTCTCTGCTTTTAACCCGTCAGCTTCAGGGACAACATGTTCACTTGCTGTCTAATATATTTCAACCACTTTCAGGTGCCGTTTTAACAAGATAATCAATGTTATTCAATTTACCAGTCAGTGTTCATAATGATATGATTGATTGGCTCAAATCTATAGTATATTATAATATATATATATTATACACACACACACACACACACACACACACACACACACATATATATATACACATACATATATATATATACATACATATATATATTGATTGCTCAGCAAAGATGAGTACACCCTGACAGATTTGTCAGAAAACCTTTACTTTACTTTCAGAATCAACATTAAATGTGGGACATTGATTGCAAACAAGATTTGTTAATTTGCACACACAAAAAAGTACTTTTCTAAACAGTCATTCAAGACCATGTTGTAAAAATGAATACACCACAATAAAAGTATTAAGAGCAAAGCTACATTTTGGACAAAAAAATCCTAATTAATAAGAATTCAACTACAGGGGAGTCTAATTATTCATTAAACAGTTGTTCAGCAGACAGTTGATTATAAAAGGGTGTTATTTACCAAAGAAAACCCCTTCCCATTTCATGTTGTCAGCAATGGCACCACATGAAAGAGAAATGTCACAAAGCCTGAGAAAGAAAATAATTTATTTACACAAAAGAGGTTAAGACTAAAGCTTTATTTATCAGTCAGAATACTGTAGCAAAGGTGACACAAAAATATAACAAAGATGGAAATGCAACCATTTCACAGAGAGGCCCAGGTCATCCAAGGAAGTTAACACCTCAACAGGAGCGACTTCTGGTGAGAAGGGCTGAAGAAAATTGTCATGCAAGTTCACTGCAGTTAGCTAAAGAAGTAGAAAGCCAAACTGGGGTGATTTTTCCCTGTGGCACAATATGGCGTACACTGCAGGGGAACGGCATGTATTGGTGCTTTCCATGAAAGAAGCCTCTCCTAAAGTCCATGCACAAAACAGTTAGTCTAGAATTTTCCAGGGCACATGCTGAAAATGAGGAAGACTATTGGGATGCTGTACTCTGGAATGATGAGACAAAGATAAATGTTTTTGGAACTGATGGCTTCAAAACTGTATGGCGTCGCAATGGTGAGGAGTAAAAAAAAAAAAATACATGGTGCCTACAGTGAAACATGGTGGTGGCAGTGTGCTTCTGTGGGGCTGCATGAGTGCTGCTGGTGTCGGGCGCTGCATTTCATTGATGGTATCATGAATTCCCAGATGTTCTGATCTATATTGAAAGAGAAGATGCTACTATGGCCCTTGGTCATCGTGCACTTTTCCATGACAATAATCCAAAACACACATCTAAGGCCACTGTTGCATTTCTGAAAAAGAGCAGGGTAAAAGTGATTCAGTGGCCAAGTATGTTTCCTAATCTGAGTCCAATCAAACACCTATGGGGAATTCTGAGGAGGCAAGTTGAGCATCACTCTCCATGCAGCATCCAGGCTCTAAAAGAGGTCGTTGTTAAAAAATGGAAAAAGATATGTTGCAATATGTTGCCAACTTGTTAATTCCATGCCTAGAATACTTGGTGCTGTCCTACAAATCATGGAGGCCATGCAAAATACTAGGTCTAGTAGTTTTTGTTGCAGGGTGTATTCATTTTTGCATCAACTAATTTGAGTAAAACTGAAGATTTTGTAATCTAAGTTATATTATTAACCTTACTTTTATTTAATGAGCTAAACAAAAGTTCTATAAAACTCAGTTTTGTCAAAATTTTGAAAACGGTTTTTGTGTTCAGTGAAAAATTGATTTTATGCATTGAGATATTTATGCCGAGCACTGTATGTATTGTATGTATGTATGTATGTATAGTCTGCATCATGGCAATGTAGTACAATACAACTAAACTTACTAATCTAGTGATACAATTTCTGATACTGACCCTTTTACCAGTTAAAATGGTACAATTGCTGCAATCACAGGGGCAAGAGTAATGTCTTACAAATAGCAATTTAACAGTACACACAAACCATAAGACTCCTGCAAAATCTATTTAATGAAAATAGATAAACTGTATGTTTTTCAGATGCCTGGTGGAGTCAGAACTGACAAGAGAAATCCCCCTGCAATTTCACTCAAAATGCCCTTGGGAATTGTGACATATAATGTATTGACAGGACACAGAGTGGAATATAAGGAGTGGCACAGCAAAAACAGGTTGCAGGACGGAGTCAGGACTCAGGATGAATAAGACTCAGGTAGGTACAAGCACTAGAACAGTGGGTAGGCACAAGTTCAGATTACAAGTTAAGGTCAGTAACAAGCAAGCAGAAATAATGATAAATCAGTTGTTGGAGATGTAACCAGGAATAGAGGCCAGGGTCAGAAACAAAGGGACAGCAATGGCACAAACTCAATACATAGCAACAAGGTGCAGAGTACAAGTTAGGGCCAAATTTTGAAATGCAGAGATTCAAGATAGGTTGCAAGGGAAGCCAGGTCAATAATGGGGAATCAGAAGTGTGGGTCAGGTCACAGAGAGTAGATAATGATCCTTAAGCAGTTTCTTCAGGCACTGTTGAGTGGCACCAACAGCATGTATGCAAGTGAAGTGTGCATACATGTGCATATCCACATACCCATCAGCAATCCTATGTGCAGAACTAAGTACTTCAATACACACGTGCCCCCACTAGCATCCACGCATGTCAAATTAGTGGACCTTTCTGGCACACTAATATAGTATTTTTCTTATATTTACTACTGCAAGAATGTGATCTTTTCTGCCGGATAACAATTCCAGTGAACACAGACTACAACAAAATACATTTTTGAAGAGCACAAATTTTCTGTTCGAAAGTGTGATATGCTTAACCCCTTGGCGGCCTCACAGAACTGGGATTTTTTCTGTGACACTGCATATTTGCATATCTGTCTTTGCATTGAGAATCTGCTACATGGCATACTCCCAGCACAAATCTGAGATGCAATCGAAAGTCCCGGGGCCAATGATAATGATCAGGACCCAGAATTCCCAATTCTGGGTCACCTAATTGCTGTAATAGCCTTTGAAACAACAGTGTAAAAAAAGAAATAAATATTAAAAAAAGTAAAAAAAAAATAAAAAAATATCTAAATCAAGGTTTGATCTAGGTTAGTGCCAGGGTCAGTGTTTGGGTCAAAGTCAGGGTCAAAGGTCAGGATTTAAAATAAAAAAATAAATTAGTATAAGTGTCAGTTAGTGTCAGTGTTTTAGGTTTGAGGATAAACAAAAAAAAAAAAGCAAAATACACATTGTTTCTGGGCTGTACTATGGGTACAAACAACAAATAACATACACATATGTGATATCACTGCAATCAACAGGAGCTGGGAAATTTGTTTTTGTTTTTTCTTTGGTGGTAGGCTATGATAGTAACAAGAAACACACAGTTACATTTAAAAAAAATGATTTTTTTTCTCATTATTGGGCCAGTTTTCCTTTGATAATAAAAAAAATCAGTAGATATCCATTACCATTTGCCACCAAATGAAAGCTTAATTTTTCCTGAAAAAAAAACAAGGTATAATCCACCTGGATACAAAAATAGTTGTGATGAATAACACGGTTTTACTAACACATGTCGAAGTTGCAAAATTTTACATATGCATTAAGATTTGTTTTACCCTTAGGTGTAAGAGGTTAAATTCCACACTGAAAGCATTGCTAGTGTAAAACAATAAAGCTAGCAGACACAATCTTTTGTGAAAACAATTTTCCCAAAGCACAGGATTTGTAGTAATTACACTGTAACTGTTGATCTCTACCTATCAGTAGCTACTATCATCTATCTTCATTTTAATTGGGCCAAAGCATGTAAAATGGCAGACTCCTTCTGTGTGCTAAGGTTTTTTATATGGAATGCATGAATATGCACTTCATTTATACTTATTTTTCGTTTCAGGCATTAGGTAAAGGGGGATGCTAACAACCATGGGGATGCTCGTCAATGTAACAGCAAATGTATATACAACATTAAAACTGTATAAATCACAATGGAGTATATTACTATTTGACTGTGAGCCCCTGCCTTGTGGGATCTTTCTGTAACCGAGATTGGCTAGCCTGTTTCTGAGATGTTCACATTTGCTGTCTTGTTATAAAATTTTACTTTTTGGGGGCAAAGCCTGCGGATTAGGGATGAGCCGAACTAACCTAGATTTGGTTTGAGGGGGGTTTTGCAGACTTCTAAGAAGTACTAATGCTGAACACAAACCATATTTAAATCAACGGGAGCCAAATCTGTCAAATCAAGGGAACATGTACCAGTGCAAAAAATACATCTGTAAAAATTACATTTGGCCAGGAGCAGTGATTTATTTAACGCACTGACAAATGCAAAGCAAAGAATGTTTTTTAATTACTAATAAACGACGGTTCTCTGCAGGCTTCTATTAAATAAAAAAGGAACACAGATCCCTTCAATGGTCCCTGAAAATATTTGGGGGACCTTTGGAGGGGTCTGTATAGTTTTTTTTTTTTAAGAAACCGCCAATAAAATGTCATTCACCAGCAATTTTAACTGTACTTTTTTTTCTTTGTAAATGTCAATTTTTCTGTAGCCCATCCTACAGTAAAAATTAAAAAAAAAAAAGAAAATTGCTTAGAGTCACCCCAAAATTCATACCAGACCCTTTGAGTCTGGATTTTAAGAGGTATCTCATGTAAAAATAACCTTCATGAAATCCATACCAGATCCGAATCTAGAAATCCCTTTTAAAAATAAAGGGGTCCCTGATAATGCCCTGTCCCCCAGATGTGAATGAGTAAGAGGTATATAGTATCCCTAAACAATCACAAAAAATGTAGCTTATGTAGGGATATGCTGCTCTCTACTGTACCTATTTGTAAATAGTTCTTGCTTATAACAGCATTAATTATGTAGAACATCCTCTGGATTGTTGGATTGAAAACACCAGAAGGAGGAAGTGGAGAGAGAGAGGTTTTTAATACTACATGTCCATATGGAAAATTTACTGCTGAAATCAGAACAGAAGCAGAGATTATTAGGCAAGTGTTCCTATGTATAATAGTTTACTATTGTTGCCCATCGCTTATTGGCTTTATATCAGTTTGGTTGCCCTTCTCTGTACTTTCTCCAGTTCCCCAATGTTCTTTTAGTGAATTGGTGCCCAAAATTGAACTGCATATTCCAGATGAGGTGTTACTAATGATTTGTACAAGGGTAAAATGATGTCTCTCTCTGGAGTCTATACCTCTTTTAATACAAGAGAGGATTTTGCTCGCTTTAGCAACAGCAGCTTGTCATTGCATGCCATTATTAAGCTTATGATCTACCAGAACTCCCAGATCCTTCTCCAACATTGATTCCCCCAGTTGTACTTCCCCTAGTATGTATGAAGTATGAATATTATTAGCCCCCCAAGTGCATAACCTTACATTTATCAACATTAAACATCATTTGCCACACAGTTGCCCAATTAAACAGTGCATTGAGGTCGGCTTGTAAGTTGGAGACATCCTGTAAGGATGTTATTCCATTGCAAAGCTTGGTGACATTTGCAAAGAATGAAATGGTATTTTTAATCCCAGACCCTATATTGTTTATAAATATATTAAAAAGTAAGGGCCCCAACACTGAACCTTGGGGTATACCACTGATGGCCCCAGACCATTCAGAGTATGAATCATTAACCACTACTCTCTGAAACAATCTTTTAGCCAGTTTTCTATCCATTTACATACAGATTTTTCCAAGACTGTAGACTTTACCTTACACATTAGCCATGTGTTGGGGAACTGTGTCAAACATGTTGTGCATCCATATACGTATGGTTAATTATATATGTTTGTTGCAGTATTTCCTGTGCACCCAATTACTCTGAATACTTTAATGGCTAATATCCCAGGATGGGAATCCTCTTTGTTCACAGAGCCCCTGTTCTGGGTGGAGGCACTGGCAACTTTATTATTAAACCCACACTGGTTCTCTTATTTACCTACAGATTTAGCAGCATATCCTGTATGAGGAGGGCCATTCGTTATAGCCCTCAAATAAAGGCTACACCTATAAATAGACACCCAGATATTTGACAAGTCAAAAAAATACAAATCCCACCAAAATGTCCCTTATTGTAAATCCATGATCATACAAAATGCCTTCTGCTTGACGATTTGCTGAAATGAAAATCTGCTGCACATGGCCTATCCCGACAATACCATTCAATAAGTGACAGTTCAGAGAAAGTTCACAGATAGTAGTGACATAATTGCCCAAATATGGCCAGTGACTGTATTTTGGCAGTGATGTCACTGCTATTCTCATCCTTTTGCTTAAATGGCTAGAGATTCCTCACCATGTAAACAATTAGCCAGCAGCTGCTGCTTCCTTAGGAACTATTGACAGCAGGAAACAGAGATAGTAGTGATATCATTGCCCAAATAAGGCCATGGTCATATTTGGTCAACATCATTGCCAAAATATGGCCAGTGACTGTATTTGAGCAGAGACGCCACTACTATCCCCACCCCTTTGTTTAAACAACCAAGGATTTCCAACTGCAATTAGGCAGCATCTGCTGCTTCCCTAGGAACTACTGAGAGTAGGAAGCTGTCATATATAAAAGCTAGAAATACCACATCTACACATGATGCTCAGCACCCGGCAAACAGGGGGCAGAGCAGTCAAAATTTGGTCCAAAAAAGTTCAGGCCCATCCATCGGCTCATCCCTACTGCTGATGGACCTGAGCACACACATTGCTTTTGAAAGCTAGCTGAGAAAACCCACAATTACACACAGAGCATCTCTACTATGCTACTTTACTCCACAGTGAGCCAGGGCACCAAGCATAAACCTCTAGGGGAATGGTCGCCGACTTGATGGAATCAGATAGATGATATTGACAGCTTTTTATGTGAACCACTAGCTCCAGGACACCACACCATAGCTCATCTGGTCAGCTGAACCCAGAAATCATCTATCAGTACTGGGACAGTGAGCTGCAGGTGGAAGAAACCTATGCCATGCTCAAAGACGGGGGAGATTAGAGAACTCAATGCACGGCTAAAGACCTAGTGTAAGAGGGAAGGATTTGGGTTTCTAGAGCACTGGGTTGACTTTTCATTGGGGTGCAACCTTTATGCTAGAGATGGTCTGCACCTAAATGGAAGAGGGTCTGCTGTATTGGGGGAGAGGTTTATGGAATGGCTGGAGGAGTATTTAAACTAGGATCAAGGGGGGAGTGAGAATTATATTATATTGGAGTAGACATATCAGACAGGTCAGTCCTTACTGGTGGGTGGAATGGGGAAAGATGGGGGAGGGCTATGGCAGGTGATAAGAAGGTGTCCATGTTACAAACACTCATTGGAATTGGTACCATTTGTATGATAACAAAAAATATGCAAAACACATGTGCAAAAGGTGTCATTGAATTAAAGTGTATGTTCACCAATGCCAGAAGTCTGCCAAGCAAAATAGGTGAGTTGGAAGCTTTGGTGTATGAAGAGAACTATTTTGATTTACTTGATATTTCTGAATCTTGGCTTCTGTTCTGACTCAACTACAAGACCATACATTTTATCTCCAGCAAAGTATAAAGCTATATCACATGATGTTGAATCTATCTCTTGCATCAGGTCAGACAGTTCAACTCAATGTATAAACTCACATGTTTAGGAAGTCCGATGAGGAATATTCCATTTAATGGAGGATAATCATAGGTAGAAAAACATTAATGTTGTAAGACTCATGGAAAGATGCATTCAGGTAGACAGGACACAGTGGAATGATTACAGAGAGAGGCAGGGGGGAGGGATATACATAAGTACAGTGAGAGAAATAGTTCAGCTTAGACAGGAGAAGACAGCTTAAAGACACAGAGCAATGATAAACAAGTGATGGTCACAGAGAAATAGTAATACATCAAATAGTGTCTCATATATACAAAAAAAGTGTAGCGCTATGTAAATACTAAACAAATAATATATGTGACGCACTCAATCCCCTTAAATGCACACAAAACAGGGATAACTCACAAATTGTGCAACACGTGACTTCCCACTAAGGGAATATAGCAAGTGCAAGTGATAAATAATGCAATAGTGACTCACACAAAAATCAGTATATCTTATCACATAAAACCTCAAAAACAGTCCACACACAGTGCATATACAGTGGGGCAAAAAAGTATTTAGTCAGCCACCAATTGTGCAAGTTCTCCCACTTAAAAAGATGAGAGGCCTGTAATTGGCATCATAGGTAGACCTCAACTATGAGAGACAAAATGAGAAAAAAAATCCAGACAATCACATTGGCTGATTTGGAAAGAATTTATTTGCAAATTATGGTGGAAAATAAGTATTTGGTCAATATCAAAAGTTCATCTCAATACTTTGTTATATATCCTTTGTTGGCAATGACAGAGGTCAAACGTTTCCTGTACGTGTTCACAAGGTTGGCACACACTGTTGCTGGTATGTTGGCCCATTCCTCCATGCAGATCCCCTCTAGAGCAGTGATGTTTTGGGACTGTCGCTGGGCAACACAGACTTTCAACTCCCTCCAAAGGTTTTCTATGGGGTTGAGATCTGGAGACTGGCTAGGCCACTCCAGGACCTTGAAATGCTTCTTACAAAGCCACTCCTTCATTGCCCGGGCAGTATGTTTGGGATCATTGTCATGTTGGAAGACCCAGCCACGTTTCATCTTCAATGCCCTTGCTGATGGAAGGAGGTTTGCACTCAAAATCCAATGATACATGGCCCCATTCATTCTGTCCTGTACATGGATCAGTCGTCCTGGTCCCTTTGCGGAGAAACAGCCCCAAAGCATGCTGTTGCCACCCCCATGCTTCACAGTAGGTATGGTGTTCTTTGGATGCAACTCAGCATTCTCTCCTCCAAACACAACGAGTTGTGTTTCTACCAAACAGTTATATTTTGGTTTCATCTGACCATATGACATTCTCCCTATCCTCTTCTGGATCATCCAAATGCTCTCTAGCAAACTTAAGACGGGCCCGGACATGTACTGGCTTAAGCAGGGGGACACGTCTGGCACTGCAGGATCTGAGTCCCTGGCGGCGTAGTGTGTTACTGATGGTAGCCTTTGTTACGTTGGTCCCAGCTCTCTGCAGGTTATTCACTAGTTCCCCCTGTGTGGTCCTGGGATTTTTGCTCACCGTTCTTGTGATCATTTTGACCCCACGGGGTGAGATCTTGCATGGAGCCCCAGATCGAGGGAGATTATCAGGGGTCTTGTATGTCTTCCATTTTCTAATTATTGCTCCCACAGTTGATTTGTTCACACCAAGCTGTTTGCCTATTGCAGATTCAGTCTTTCCAGCCTGCTGCAGGTCTACAATTTTGTTTCTGATGTCCTTCAACAGCACTTTGGTCTTCACCATAGTGGAGTTTGGAGTGTGACTGTTTGAGGTTGTGGACAGGTGTCTTTTATACTGATAGCAAGTTCAAACAGGTGCCATTGATACAGGTAATGAGTGCAGGACAGAGGAGCCTCTTAAAGAAGAAGGTACAGGTCTGTGAGAGCCAGAAATCTTGCTTGTTTATAGGTGACCAAATACTTATTTTCCACCATAATTTGCAAATAAATTCTTTCCAAATCAGCCAATGTGATTGTCTGGATTTTTTTTCTCATTTTGTCTCTCATAGTTGAGGTCTCCCTATGATGCCAATTACAGGCCTCTCTCATCTTTTTAAGTGGGAGAACTTGCACATTTGGTGGCTGACTAAATACTTTTTTGCCCCACTGTAAATATATACACTATATACAATCCAATGATGGTGCTCCAATCCAACTGTCATGCAAGTGACTGTGTATGTGTCCAATACGTGATCAATCCTTCAATGGCCTGAGTGCCCCCTCACCTCCTTGCCTCGACCCCACAGGGTCAGCTTGCTCAAAGGATAACACCAATCCTGATAAGGGCAGATTCCTCACAGGCTCCCCTCAAGGTAATGAACGCTCCTCATTCCAAGCCTCCATACAGTATAGTAACACTCTCCCCGAATCATGGATAAACTAAAAAAGCTTCCATAGTGTAATCTGTTTTTATTATAACTATATATAAATATAAATTGCCCACTCACATGTAATTTCTTCTTGTACATTGCTCTGTATCACCTCATGCTAGAGGTGTACTGCATGGGTATCAAAAGGTGTTCCAATATGGCCCCCACGCCGGAAGTGACATCACCGCGCACCCGGAAATGCCTCCTTGCGTACCGACGCGTTGCGTCACGCTAGCACGTGACTTCCATCACTAACCCGTTCCAACCTCTGATGAAGTGCGTGCTCACGTAATGCGTAAGGAGGGGCCAGGACATTGTGACGCTACACCGCCGGAGCCACGTGGAGGCCCAGTGGCCATCTTTGATTTTCTACGGGTTAGTTTCACTCCTATACCCTGATGCTGTTTTTAGCTCCTGTTTGTTTGCAAACATATTCTTAACCAATAAACATACAATTTTCAATAATACACTATGGGCATCCTTCCCTGACTCCCCGAGAGGAGTATTTATCCAGAGAGCCCTTGCCAAGAGGAGGAAGACTTGCTGTTAGCAGACAGCTCCATCCATCCCCCAAACAGGAACCTCTGGCTATCTGGATTCAATTAATCCTGACTTCTGGGCACCTGATGATTACCACCCTGAGGGAGGACTACCATATTTGACCAGACCTATACCTGATGAGGATACATCTGGATATAATATATTATGCATATTATTATACTTCTGGTGAGTGCGCAATTCTACTATTACCCACGAAGCACCACCATTGAGTCTACCAGTCATTTGGCACTTTACAACTGCACAGACTGTTCATATTGAATAATATTTTATTAATTGCGAATCCTTATTGTCAATTTTTAGCGCTGCACTATTTATTCTGTTATTTAAGGCGTGTGTTGGTTACCTTGAGTGCATAGCAGTTGTTTGGATAGCGCTCACTTTTACCATTGATTTTTAAAAATCAAACCTATGTGGCTTATGGCCAAAGTTATAAAAGCTATAAATAATAAGAAAAGAGCTTTTGTGAAACATAAAAATGATGGAACGCTATCATTTATACATTACCAAGAATATAACAGAATATGTAAAAAGGAAACCAAGGCCACAAAAATTGAAAACAAAAGAGAGATTGCAAAAGATAGCAGAACAAACCTGAAAAAAATTCTTCAAATATATTAATAGTAAAAAGGTCTGGTCCGAACATGTAGGCCCTTTATAAAATAATCTAGAGTGGGTGGCTGGGGACAAAGAGAAGGCAAATGTATTAAACATCTTCTTTAGCTCTATATATACAAATGAACATGGGTGAGCTGTTGTCCACAATGGGCATGGTATTGACACAGCCCCAGATGATCCACATTGTCTCACAACTGATATGATCCAGAAATATTTAGACAGAATAAAGGTGAATAAAGCACCTGGAGCAGATGGCATGCACTCATGAGCCCTTAAAGAATTGAGCTCTGCCATTTCAAAGCCATTGCTTCTAATTTTTAAGGACTCTTTAATGACTGGCATAGTACCACTGGATTGGCGTAAATGTGGTTCCTATATTTAAAAAGGGATCAAAATTTTTACCAAGTAATTATAAACCTCTTAGTTTAACTTCTATAGTTGGGAAGATACTGGAGAGTATAACAAAAGACCACATAGATGAGTTCTTGCTGGAAAAAAATATTTTAAGCATCAGACAGCATGGATTCATGAAAGACAGAAGTTGTCAAACAAATCTGATTTCTGTTTATGAGGAGTTGACAAAAAAACTTTGGACAGAGGGATGGCTGTGGACGTGGTATATTTGGATTTTGCAAAAGCATTTGATACAGTTCCCAAAACACGGCTAATGTGTAAAGTAAAGTCTACAGGCTTGGAAAAATCTGTATGTAAATGGGTAGAAAACTGACTAAAAGATCATATTTACAGAGTAGTGGTTAATGTTTCATACTCTGAAAGGTCTAAAATTGTTAGTGGTGTACCCCAAGGTTCAGTGTTGGGACCCTTACATTTTAACATATTTAAAAATGATATAGGGTCTGGGATTAAAAATAACATTTCAACCTTTGCAGATAACACCAAGCTTTGCAGTTGAATAACGTCCTTACAGGATGTCTCCGACTTACAAGCCGCCCTCAATGCACTGTTTAATTGGGCAACTATGTGGCAAATGCAGTTCAATGTTGATAAATGTAAGGTTACGCACTTGGCTAATAATATGCATGCATCGTACAACTGGGGGAATCAATGGTGGAGAAGGATCTGGGAGTTCTGGTAGATCATAAGCTTAATAATGGCATGCAATGCCAAGCTGTGGTTTCTAAAGCGAGCAAAATCCTCTCTTGTATTAAAAAAAAGGTATAAACTCCACAGAGAGAGATATCGTTCTACTCCTGTACATTAGTAAGACCTCATCTGGAATATCCAGTACAATTTTGGGCACTAATTTAAAAAAAGAACATTGGGGAACTGGAGAAAGTAC
This sequence comes from Staurois parvus, assembly GCF_062004578.1. NCBI lineage: Eukaryota > Metazoa > Chordata > Amphibia > Anura > Ranidae > Staurois > Staurois parvus. The sequence continues at coordinate 11,754,623 of NW_028318039.1, read as the reverse complement.
AGAGAAGGGCAACCAAATTGATAAGAGGCATGGAGGAGCTCAGCTATGAGGAAAGATTAGAGGAACTGAATTTATTTTCTCTTGAGAAGAGGAGATTAAGGGGGGATATGATCAACATGTATTAATACATCAGTGGTTCATATAGTGAACTCAGGGGAGAGTTATTCACCCTTAGGTCATCACAGAGGACAAGGGGGCACTCTTTACATCTGGAGGAAAAGATTTAATCTCCAAATATGGAAAGGTTTCTTCATAGTAAGAGCTGTAAAAATGTGGAATAGACTCCCTTAAGAGTTGGTTCTGGCCAACTCAGTGGATTGCTTTAAAAAAGGCCTGGATTCTTTCCTAGATACACACACTATAACTGGATACTAACATTTATAGGTAAAGTTGATCCAGGGAATATCTGATTGCCTCTCGGGGATCAGGAAGGAATTTTTTCCTCCTGCAGGAGCAAACTGGATCATGCTTTGCTGTGTTTTGTTACCTTCCTCTGGATCAACTGTGGGTATAGGATTATAACTTTTTTTTTGGTTGAACTGGATGGACTTTTGTCTCTTTTCAGCAAGACTAACTATGTAACTATGAAGATTCCCTGTAGGTACACCGAGGGAAAACAAAGGGTGCCCAGGCACATAATGGTGCGCCAATGTAGAATACCCATCAGCTGTGCTCGTTCTCACACACGTGCACATGCTCTTTTTTTGTTTATAGTGCAAAAAATAAAAAACACTCAGTGGTGATTAAATACCACTATTTGTGTGAAAAAAATTATAAAAATGTAATATGGGTACAATGTTGCATGACCGCGCAACAGTTGCGATTCACATTGTGGGCGGCGTGCCATTAGAATTAAACTGAAAATTGTCCTGGGCAGCAAGGGGGTAAAAGTGCCCGGTAGGCAAGTAGTTAAATGGCTCATATTTTTCAGTGATAAGTAGAATATGTAGTACAAGTAGTCACCTGAAAATAAATACATACAACAGTTCTGCAATAAATAAATACATACAAAATTACATTTCCCAGGTTGAACATTTTCAGATGATTCTTTGTAGCTTTCCTCTTATGAATTATTTGACGTCTATTACATTATAGTCTTTCTCTGCAAACTCTGCATAAATAATCCTTAAGAAGGATATTAATAATGAAATTATATCAAGTGATAATCCTACAAGTTTTTGTTGATATGGCAGTATTAACTAAAAATGTACTGATTTAAATCACCTGCCTAATTTTTGGATAGCAATTAAGAATGGTAAAAAAAATGTATTACCATGACATTTTACAAATGAAGGAAAGAAAGAGTCTTGAGGTGTGATTTAATATTTTGGAGCTATTGGCAAGCTAGCTCACGCTGTGACTTCATAGTTCACATATCCATGGTGACAGCTGCAAGAGGCTACAGTAAAACTAGTACTGAAAAATGATTAATGATTGTAACTAAATTGTAATTTTATTTCAGTTGGTATGTGAAAAGACTTACTAAGCTGTAAACCAGTGGATCAGATTGCATCACAGCAAAATCTTTGCTGTATCACTTGTTAAAATGGAATGTCTTAGCTTATTGCAAACAAGGGTAAAGGTGTAATGTACATGACAAATGGAGAAAGCAACCTTTGCTCTTTGTCTTACAGCTCTCTAAATGGTCAAAACCTTTTGTGGTATAATCAAATTTTGTTCTTTTTTGTCTATTTTTTGGATGCTTCAAATATTTGATAGAATGAATATTGCAACTTCACAACACTGGAAATGTGCACACTTTAAGGTCAGGTTCACATATGTGCTGCCGTGCAGGCCACGATTTGTGTGGGCACGAGAGCCCATTCATTTGAATAGACTCCCGTGCCCGAGGACATGCAGGGAAGCAGTCCCTGCACTTCTTCGGAAATCGCAGTCCGCATGGGAACCAAGGTTCCCAGTACAGTTGCGATTCACATTAATGGCACCTGCCCACGGGTCCTGTATTCCTCTGTGTGGGTGGTGCGGCTGCAGGTATTTGTGTGGGTCCCGCAGCGGCACCAGCTACACAGATGTGAACCAAGCCTAAAATATATTCTCCACTCACAATTCAGCCTTGATATACTTGAGATTTACTTGAGATTGTCTGTTTTGTTTTTGTCTACATTACTAGTAATCTACTTTTTATTTTTCCATCACCATTAGGGCTGTATGTGTGTACTTTATGCCCCTTACTATGCTTATCACATTCTTTGTTAAAGGTACCATATTCAAAGGGATCTAGGATCCAAGGGCTATGGGATTTATCCCCCTCCACCTTCCTCGAATCTGTTTTTTCTACTGCATTGCTGACTTGCCAGTCAATACTGACAATGGTTGAGGTTTTCTGGAAGATACTTTAGGTACCTCTGGGGATTTATTATTACATTGATTTAAGTACATGTAATCTATAAATCCCATCAGCAATATTGTAAAACGCTTCACAAACACACTGGAATGCAGCAAAAATGCATACAAAATACACCAGACATCAGTACAGTTTAAAAAAAAAAAACAGTAAAAAAAGCATCTTGAGTGCATCAAGAAATACATAAAAAAAAAAAAAAAACACTGGTATGCATTAAAAATGCACCCGGAACAGATTTGTAGGATGTTTTTGTAGTGTGAACTAGCCCTAAAACACTGCTGCATTACTGAGTTTAGGCCACTGCAAGTATTCAGCTCTGGCTCTTACATCCTCTAGTGACATTGGTGCATTTCTGTGAAATCACAGAGTTCAGCAAGGAAGTAGTAGTAGCAGATACTTGCAGAGGTTGGAAATTGACAACACATTGGAGTTTTAAGACACAAGCCACCAGAAAGTTAAACATTTACTTTCTTCTTTTACAGCTTGGTCTTACTTTACTCTACCCCTCATATTAATAGGTTTGCTTCAAGTGAAATTTCATATTCATAGTTCCTTTATCAATAGAAATAATCAGGATGCATGAATATTATGACATTGCCATTTATTGCTAAGGCCCATGAATAGGTAAATTATAGCCAAAAGATTTAGTTTTGTATACAATAGAAAAAGATTAGAACCCTTGTCAAATTTCATTGCAGCCTATGTTTCCACTTGGAGGAGGCATCCTTGTTATTTGTTCTGGTGCCAATTGCCACCAAAACAAAGTAATGGGAAATCCAAAAACTTTGAGTTGTCAACAGAACAATGTGTTCTTGTGTTTGTGCTGGTGGCACACTCCACAGCATGCTCCCAGCACAGAGAACAGGCTCTAACTGAGAGCCCCAAGTCTTGTACTAATGATCAGGACCTGGCACTCCTATTTCAGGGTCACGGTCACCTGATCTCACGCTATCACAATGATCAGTCACTGTGCAGCCCATCCCTGTGTTTTTTTTCTCCTCTGAATAGAGAGAAAGATACATTGTAGGGAGAAAGGTGTAAACACACAAAACTGTATAAGAAGATGTAAAAAATAAAGAAAAATTAGCTAGAGCAAGGCTTGATCTAGTTCAGTGTCAGGGTTAGTGCTAGGGTCAAGGTAAGGGTTAAAGGTCGAAGGCAGAGTCAAGGGTCAGTATATTTTAGATAGAATTATAAAACAAATTGCCTTTTTTAAATTACTATCAGTGTCAGTTAGTGTCAGTATTGGTGTGTTTTAGGTAGGATAAAAAAAGCAAAATGTGCACTTTTGTTTCTGAGCCCTACTATGGGTACAAACAACAAATAACATACACATATGTGGTATTGCTGCAATTTCCAGGAGCTGGAGAATTTATTTAGTGTTTTTCTTTGGTGGTATGTTATGATAGTAGCAAGAAATATACAGCTACATTTATTTTTTTTTTTTTTTACCATTTTGGGCCTCTATTAAGAAAACAACAGGAGATATCCATTACCATTTGCCACCAAATGAAAGTCCAGTTTGTCCTGAAAAAAACAAGGTATAATCTATTTGGATACACACAAAATGGTCTGGGTGTTAATGTTTGTCTTACCCTCCATCATGAATGGGTTAATCCTTTTCTTAATATGTATGCATTTGCAAACAGTATGGGTACACTTGATAAAATATCTTTACCATGACTTTTATACATTGGGTCTAGTTGTTAACTGGTAGATTCACTTTTATGTGCTATGACTATCTGCTTTCAACAAACTGAATCTTTACTCTAAATACTCTGCTGCTTACACAAGTGAAACTTATAGCTCAAGAGTCTCTACAGTGAAATGAAAAATAATATGTATGCAGTGCACTGCAAAATTAACTGTATGCACTTGAAAGATTTTCAATCTCTGTATCCATAAATCTACTGCCATACAGTAACTTCAAATCCTAACAGGTTATTATTCGTTTTATAGTTTTGCATTGTGCATTTACAATATAAAGTATTCATTAACCCTAAAATAGTTAAACACTGATCATATAAGCAACAGATTTTATACATATATTAATAGCAAATACTGTAAATTTAACATAGATACATGAGGTATAATATTTTTCCACACATAATTTCTTTCCGTCTGTTCTTTTCAAAATGTTGATAGGAAAGAACAAAAATGGAAGGATAAGCAAAAGATAATGCATAGGATTAAAAATGGCTAGGATTTATTGTGCACAAAGGAAGAGAAAAACATAAAAAATAAAATGTGGTTTAAGAACAACATTAAACAACACAGCAGTACATATTGTAAATGATCTCAATCTGCAAGGGCATCATCTTCCATTAAGGTATTCAAAGAAGCAAAGTGTGCAAACTGGTATCCTGCCGATCTGATTCTTTGTAACAAGAGCCTATAATTAAACCATCTGCTGAGATGGACAGATGTAGAAATATATAATCCACAAGTATAGAAATTATGTTTTTCTTTGTTGGCTACCAGAAAATGTTGACTCATGGATATATCTAATGTTTAGGATTTGTTAACTGGACACTTAATGTAGATTAGGATTTTGAATTTTTTACCTGCAAAAAATATTTATTTTCTTTACCTATGAAAAAATCATCATTTTCCAGTGAAGTATATTCTTGCTGTATAGACATAAAAACTATATTATATCATGTATTATTAAATAGCTTATTTTCTAGACTCAGCATGTTGTATGTTCATTACTGCCACAAAGTTTTACCAGTGATGTTTTGAACAACACATTGTAAACTTCTTCTAACTAGTTTTCTGTAGTGATTATCATAGGAATACAGAAAATGACTGAAACAAGTTTTAAAATAAAGAATTAGGCAATTCCAAACTGTTATAAATTTTTATTTCTATGTTTTAATACTAGAGAAATTGGAGAAGTTTTTAAAGTGTTACTAAACTCATAACAGTAAAATCAGTCTGTATATGCAGGAAAGCATGCGTGTTATAGTCACTGTGGAACATAAGGGGTTAATCTTCACACATTGTGTAAAAAGGATGTTTGATCTTCCCTCTGATCTTCCCATTCTTCTACTGTCTCCAATTCATCTGTTGATAGAACAGAGCCTTGAGGCAAGCTGTACATGCTCAGTTTGGTGTGTATTGCTAGAGAGACAGCTTTTTTCTTGGGAGAGTGTATGTAATCAGCACAGGGCCAATCAGCACTGCCCAGACAGAGGGTCAGGGGTTATGCAGCCTCATAGGACAATCAGAGGAGAATTAAATTCCTCCTACAAGCTTTAAACAGTGCTCTGCTGGACACTGACAGAAGTCACAAGACTGCTCTAACTGCTGATGAGAAAAGGTGTTTAGCAGTTTACATTTACTAAAATAATTGCATTTCCATGTTTTGTGTACTATTGGAGACCAGATATAGTGAATGCAGGGTCCTGGGTTTAGTAACACTTTAACTATGGTTAAATAGTTTAAAAAAGATTGAAGTTTAGAATATAACATTAAAGAAAAATACAAATACTATTCAACAACTGTCATATTGTAATACAGATTTACTAAAAGTGCTGAGAAATTTTATTCAATAAATTGTATGATTATTCACTTAATTTATCCAATTATCCAAACATCTGCCAATGCAATGTTGTGAGTTTCTGCAAATTTTTTTTACAGCATAAATGAACTAAACTTGGTATTTGAAAGTGAAAGCCCTTAAAGTGCATCCCCTTTTTAGCAGGAACAAGTTCCTAAAGTTGGCCTTCTATGCAATCCCATGCAAACAGAAGGTCTGTTTTCCTGCCAATTGCCCCCCTCCCTCTCCGCCACCCAAATAAATAGGCATAACATTTTAGGGAGGTGTGAGTCATTGTGCCTCACTGCTGCCTCTGGCCACTTAAAATCTCATGATAATACACTCTTTCCATGAGCTGGGATGCATTCTCAAGGTATTTTGACTGCCAAGACATCCCAGGAAGCAGCAAAGAGGAACGTCTCTAGTGCCTCCCAGAAGTGTTGGAAACTGGGACTGAGTTGAATAATGTTTTTTTATCTTTTTTTGTTAGTACTTTGTATTATAAAGGCTGTTTTAACTATTAATGTTGTTTGGGTGGCATTGGGACTAAAAGGAAAGTGGACCTTCTATTTTTCATGGGCAGTCTACTCTAAAGCCCAACTGAACACTCCTGTAAAATGTTTCAACTAGAATCCAGGTGCAGTAAAATGATAAATGATCTGAATATTACTAATTATTTGGTTGGTAAAGCAGCCACAGCCATAGTAAAACAGTCAAGCAGTGATCTCTCTGCATTGGTCAGACATGACCCTGTGAGTCACATGAAAACCTTTCCAACCAGCAGCAAGGATGAGCTTTGCTGAATAGTGAGTCCTAATTCTGACTCATATATCAGCCAACACAGTGAGCCCATTTCTGCTTTTCTACAGTGGCTGCTTTATCATCCAAACAAAAGGAAAGACTTACTGCTTTTGTTCACCTATGTTCTTTTCATAGTGTAGAGGGTCCTCTATATTCACTTTTTCATTTTTTTCTTCAGTAAAAAACATACTTCTTTACTTTGAAACCTCCAGTGTCTACTAAGAGGAAATATGCATTTTTAATAAAAATATTAGTGTCATGTTGCACATGACTGTCATATGCCTTTAAGAGTTTTCTATATTTTGTTTCTGCTCCTCCCTTTCCTATGGTTTAGTTAAAGCTGTATAGATATCCCACCCCTTTTCCCAGTAAGGCATTGCAGCAAGCCTCATGGCATAGAGCAGGAAACAGTATGATCTTTTGATCTATGGAATGTTCATTGTTGTAAACTTCTCTCAGTTTATGGAATAAACTCCACAAGATGTCATTCTCATTGAGTCACTGACTGTGGTATCCCACTGAGGTTGAAGTTATCTCATCACAACTGTAAGTTACAGAGATCACACTATCAATGCTTAGATTGGAGAGACAGAACAATTAGTATTATCATGCCTATTTTAAAATATTTGATTAGCGTTTAATATCTGAAACACACATATTTTACTTATGTATCTTTGTAGTCGATAACTTGCTTCTCTCCTAACATAAGCAATATACAGAATTTAAACATAACAAATGCACTAACAAAGTACAAAGCTATAGGTCTAATGTAAGCATGTTTCTGCATCATGCTTGAATTCAATATATTATATATACATATTTTAGAAACATTTTGAGGTAAATGTGTTGTGCTTTCTATGGAGCAAAGAAATTATAAGTTTACCTTTAAAAAAAATAGTAATAAATGCAAATCTTTTTGCAGAAAAAAAAAATTTGCATTTATGTTATTTTTACTTGGAGTCTGTAAAGCATTGCACCCACGATCAGCAGATCACAGGTGCCATGCAGGACTCTTGCTGACTTGTCAGTGTATCTGCTGCTACCTTGCATGGCCAGGCAGATACACACTGACAGGAAGAGAGAATGAACTACCACACTGCTCAACAGTGCCATAGTAGTTCATTGAGAACTACAAGCTGACAGCCGCATAGGCTGTCAGTACTTGTAGTTTCTTATTCACAGAACTCTCATTTTTTTAAAATAGTGACTGCTAGCAAGCTAGAGAGAATATCCCCCTGCTAGTTGTCACTAAAGGCAGGCAGCAGCTGCAGGAATGGCTACATATTACATGTTACACCCTAAAATAAAAGGTGAACTTATATTTTAAATGTATAAGATTGTAGAAATAACACCTCCAAAATGCTCTTCTTAAAATATGTGCAATGAGCCTCCAAGCAAACACTGGAAAAAGGCAAGTTATGTGTTTTGAAACACATAGATTTATACAGTAATGAGAATATAGAAACTGCAGGATAACACACTATAGAGTGTAAAGAGATTAGAGTGTATAGAGATTAAAAATGTCAAATAGCAAAATTAAACAGAGCGTAACACAGTTTCCTTCCACAATAGTATATCATATTTATTAATATGATGCAGAAGATTGTCAGCTTCATTGGTAATTATAATAATTTCATAATGATAATACTTTCAGAATAATTTTCATCTTGATAATTTTGCATATCATTGTGTGCTAAGGTGCTGTGATTTAAAATTATTTCTGAAAAATGTTTCATGTGTAAATTGTGCATGTTTGCATTTTTTTTTAAGTATTTTCTTTAGTGATACCAAAATGCTGAGAAAAAAACAAGAAAAGGAGAACTGCCGGAGTCATCACTAACTGTAGCTTTAACCTAGCCGCTGTATATTCCAGCCACACTATCCCAGCAACCATGACGCTGTTTCCTATTATCATTATCTTCATGTTTCACTCTTAATTAGGATCATTTCCAAAAGCAAAAACATTAGCATAACAAAAAGGGGTTTTATTCAGAATGCTATGAACAGAAAACCCTCAAAAGTCTGGACTTTAATCACCTTCCTGATTCACAGGGTAGAATTTTGCCAATGGGACAAATATTCCTATATACCCTGTATGGCCAACAATTTGTGATCATGGCCATATTTGGTCAATGACATCACCCTGAAAAACAGAGACTGAAGTTGTTGCACTGACACACACAGAAAGGTATATCTGCCAGGAAAAATTCTGTAGAAGGTCTTTGCAATCTGCTATAGGATTATCAGGGAATTACTGTCAGCCAACTAGCTTAGGCATCTGTGTGAGCATACTGTATCTCTGTTTGTGGCTCTGCACAAAGACTCTTTGCTAGATGTGCTCCTGCATGCAGGGATGCTTGCATTCATGTTTGTGCGGACATGTGTGCATGCATATAGTCAGTATTTAATGGATAACCATAAGACAAATATTCCAAAAAGAGCGCTGGAGTAATAGTCACATAAATAAACGTGTCATGATATGGAATCCAGAATCAAGAAGTGCTAAAGGAGTCTCTATGACACTGAACTTGTGAAGAAAAAAACATGTGCTTTCTGCTTAGTAGGTCATATTGTTCCCCACGGAGCTTAATTGTGCGATAAACAGAGAAGTATACAGTGCATAAATAATTAAAACCGGTCTAGCATGTATTCCACCTTGAGCCCAGGATCCAGTTTGCAGTTCCTCTTTCGGGAAATTTGTAATGTCACTTCCAGTGCACCACATCTCTGCCTAAACCAGTTGTCGAGGTTCCTCTGGCATTCTAATGAACTTAGCCAAGGACACCCCCTTCTTTGCTCATAATCTACAGCCATACCTGAGCTATTAGCAGGCACACCAAGACCCTTTTTACCAACATTGCCTCACTACCGCTGGTACCTTTGGGGCTATGTAAGCTTGTACATTCTTGGATGGGTGTTTTTTTTAATTATGCACTGTATATTTCACAGTTTATTGCACAATTGAGCTCTAACTGGAACATTATGACCTGCTTTACTAAACAGAGGGCACATGTTTTTAATGACAATAAATTGAAAGTGTTGTTATGTCCCATAATGCATTGAAATAGCTATCATTGGCCAACGGTTTGCACATGACCACTAGTCAGGTGCAAAATTTTGGCAGTGTTGGTTTTACGATAAGTTGCAGCACACTGTCAGTACTTGGATAACCTGTTGATGCCACTGTGGTTCCCAGAGCAGAAGGGTGTAGTCCCAGTAGCCAGCTGATCCCAGTAATCAGTCTCACCTAAGACTGGCTGCTGGGGAGGTATGTAACTCTTTCCCTAACTTCCTTCACTGGCTCAGGTGTTTTGCCTGTGTGCCTTGTACCTGGGTTTTGATGCATCGTTCCTGACCTTGATCCTGATTCCTGCTGTGAATTTGTTCCAGTACCTGCATCCTTTACTCTGCAACTTCATATCTGCTCCTTTTATTCCTTATCCCAGTTCTGGCCTCTTTTTTGATCCATCTCCTTGCATCTCCTGTCCTACCCTGCTTATCCGTGCTCTCCATTGTGTATATATTGTATTATAGTTTTTGTTGCTAGTTAGGCATTTTGTCACTTGGTTTATGGTTCATGTATATCTTCACTTTTGCCATGTACTCTGTTTTCTGGTATTGGATGGTTTTATGTTACATTAATAATAAATCTTACTTTAATCAGACACAGTCTGGTTTCAGTTTCCTAAGTACATCTACAATGAACTGGTCACCCCTGATGTTGCTAGATACCTGCACACAGTATCCCATACATAACATTGAGCCCACTAATGACCAGATCAGCTGCACTTGGGAACTGGGAGGTATCTGTTCATAGTATAGATTATTCAGAGTATGAATCATTAATTAATGCTCTCTAAATACAGTCTTTTAGCCAGTTTTCTATCAATTTACAAACTGAATTTACTAAGCCTTTACACTTTAACTTGCACATGTATCCAAATCTCTGAATCACAATAGTGCCAAATTTCAAAAAAGCCTAAATAAATAAAAATTTAATTTATTTGTGACTTCAGAGGGTTTTGTAAGTTCAATAATATGTGTTACACCCTGTATTGTTATGATTGGCCAAAGCCAAAGTTGCAAAATATCAGTCACAGGGAAGCCAAATTGAACTTGAGGCAGAGAAGGAGCATTTCAGGGCCCACAGTATCCATACACTGGCCCTCTGAGGCCACTATGGGCACAGGATGGGAAGGAGGAGGAAAAGGAGCATGCATTCAGTCCAGTGGAGGGCTTAGTGACAGACAAAAGGATAAAAAAAGTCCACAGATACTGTTCACCAGCAGATATTCACGAAAATGAAAAAGTCTTGGATCAGCAGCAGCTACATTGGTTCTGCTGCACATGCTTCTGATTAAATAGTTGGGAGATCCTGCAACCCTCCAGTTATTTTTTTGTTTCATTCAAACTTGCTCCTTTTACCATTGCAGGTCACAAAAAATGTTTCACATGCTGCCACCATTTCCATGCCCGGTCTCTATGAGAACACCCAGCCACCATATGTATATCCCACTACATCCCAATGTTAACTTCTCCTGCCACTGTTATATGCCTGCTACCATTACAGTCTATAAATGGGGCAATAGCTGCTGTTCTTTGCAATTTTATTGTGGCACCCACCCACAACAACTTTATTGTGGCACCCACAGCATCTTTATTGTGGCACCCTCAATATTTAGCAGCTGTTTTAATTTTGCATGTGACTGAATGTTTGTTAAAGCAGGATACATTATGTGTTCTCCAGAAACTTTTCTAGGGGCTTATGATATTTGGACACCACCAATAACTAAAGCCCAGTTTTTTTTTGCAGCTGTATCACAGTTGTGCTTACCTGAATGTAAGGTAAAGCAGGGTCCATTCTTTGCTCTGCAGGAACTTTGCTGTGGGCTTACGGTGTTTGGGCACCATCAACACCTACATTTTTTTTTTCACAGCCATGTTACAGTTGCACATACTTGAATGTATGTTAAAGTAAGGACCATACTTTACTGTGCAGGACCTTTTCTGCTGGATTTACAGTGCTTTGATACCACTAACACCCAACACCCAATGTTTTTGCCACTGTATGATGGCAGAAAAAAACATACAATGTTTGACAAGAGTCAATCCTTTCCACTGCAAGACTGTTTGTATTGGGTATGGTGCTTTGTCTTTATCAAAACAAGCAAAAACTATTTTTTAAAAAGCTTCCTTTACGGAGGTAGAAATTATTCCATTTCTGGGCATGGTAAAATACTGTGTTGGCCATTGATTTTAAACTTACTGTGCAACATAATTAAAGGTGCACAACATGTTGGGGTTGATTTACTAAAATTGGAGAGTGCAAACTCTGGTGTAGCTGTGCACAGTAGCCAATCAGCTTCTAACTTCAGCTTGTTCAATTAAGCTTTGACAAAAAGAACCTGAAAGCTAATTAGTTTCTATGCCAAACTGCACCAGATTTTGCACTCTCCAATTTTAGTAAATCAACCCCAAAATGTTTACTGCTCCCCAGCTGTGAAATTTGGAATGAACAGTCTCTAAAATAGGGTGGCCTAACAATGATACCTTGTATAGCCCTCTTTTGGGCCGATTATGAAAAATGACCCTCTCCAAACAATTATTGTACTAAACCTGTAGGTAAAAAAGAGAGTCAGATCCTTCAATAAGTGGAAAAGTGGGTTTGATAATAAAGATGGCAGTGCCACTCCTCAGGACAGGGCCTCTGTGAGCAGAGGGAATTTCCTTCCTGGTAAATTACTAGTAATCCATTCAAAGTAATTGGGAGCAAATTAACTACTAAAAGAAAAAAGAAGAGGTGCTTCTAAGTAAAATAGGCCAAAAAAGTTGGTTGGACACAGAATAAGATGCACTTACTAAAAACAAGATAAATGTCAGCATATTGATCCAATAAATGTCAAAGGGTTCTTCCTGGAGTGATTCTCCAGCCACGCACTGACCAGCGTCACAAAGCAGTATATAGCTGCCAGGAACCTCCAGAACCATGCTGGAGCACAGAGGGAAGTGACATCACAGGGGGCGGTAACGATTTTTTGGAGCATGTACAGTTGCTCCTTCATCAGACCTAATGCCCCAAGCTGAGTAGCAACATTATGTAGTGATTATTAATAGTCACATGAGGGAAAAAGGGATTAGCTGAACCTTACATAGAACAATATCAGTTTAGAGATATAAAAGCAATAACAGGACCAGATGGCAATAGCATTACCCATAATGAAAATTATAGAAACATAGAAAAGTGACGGAAGAAAAAGACTGAGTGGTCTATCGAGTCTGCCCATTTCTTTTCTTGGTGTGTTTCTTTTGGGGTGTGGGGGTGTTTGTTTTTTTGTTAACTGTTGGATTTTTAGACACATATAATACTTCTTCTAGTGTCTTGAGGCGATTATGAATGAAAGAGCCATTGAAATAAAAATAAAGTGTGATTTTATTCTATCACACAATGGAGTAAAATAACAATGTAAAGCATATTATGAACAGTTCCATGTAGATAAAACTATTGTAAAAATGACAAGCGAAGGTTTAAAAACAAAGTCACCATTATCTGTCATGGCTGTCCTTGCCATGTGCGATTCTCATGTCCTTCTCCAACTCAGAGTCCGAGAGAGAAAGAGCCGGACGTGACGTTAATGATGATCTCGTCTTGCAGCACCTGTTCCAGCATCTCATCCGTGTGTGTACGTGTATGTCAAAGTGTCAATATTAGTGTGTGTGCCTGAGTCCGTCGTCTCATGGACTTTTAAGAGGCAAATGTACGTCATAGTTAGTGATCTGAATACCTTCTATGGAAAGTATTACTGCTTAGCAAAGCCATTTCATATAAGGTAAAGATGCTAAACATATGATGTTCGATGGACAGGAACATATGTATGCTGATGTACCAATGATGTAACCCTTAGCTACATATTTAAAAGATAGTATAGCTTAAGAACATATCAATGTATAATCACTAAACTATATATGTATTAGTGTTAGAGACGTATACTAAATATACACAGAAAATACGTAATGTAATAGTAAGTCACTTCTAATAACCTTGACATAACTACCAAATACTTTTATGCCTAAATATCTCTAAATATAGTCTACTCAACTTTCAACTGGTATATACTATTTCAGCTTAACTTGTATATCTTTTGGTCTCAGCTATAATTGAAGAATAGTAAATACTACCATTTGTCAAAGACCACTTACACATATTAATATTAATTATGACTAATCATAAAAACCAAATATTTTGCAAGCTTGCCATCAATATAAATGCCGAATCATAATTTAGATTTAACATTAACTGAGTATAGATCTATGCTTGTTCCAAGCATGTTTGAAGCTAATTACTGTTGACTGGCTCACTATCTCTGCTGGAAGTTTATTCTGAACATCAACTACTCTTTTAATAAAATATTACTTCCTGAGATTAGTTTTGAATATCCCTCCAATTAGCTTAAAGGTGTGTCCCCTTGTTCTTAATTTTTGTTTCATGTTGAAAATACTGCCCTCCTGAACCTTACTCACCCCCTTGATGTATTTATAGGTTTCAATCATGTCTTCCCTTTCCCTTCTTTCCTCCAAACTGTAAATGTTAAGTTCCTGAAGTCGCTTTTGATATGTTTTATCCCCCAGACTTTTCACCATTTTTTTTAACCCGTCTCTGGACTCGTTCTACCTTACCTATATCTTTTTGTAAGTGATGTCTCCAGAACTGGACACAGTATTCTAAATGAGGTCTAACTAAAGAGCTATATAGGGGAATCAGGACCTCCTTCCTCCTGCTGGTGACCCCTATAGTGATACATTCTAGAATTCTATTCTGATTCCCTGTTGCCTGGCCACACTGTTTGCTCATTTTGCAATCACCTGAAATAGGTATCCCAAGTCCTTTTCCTCTAAAGTGCTAGCCAACACTGTACCCCCAATGTTGTACTCTCTCAAGGGATTCTGTTTCCCTAGGTGTATTATTTTACATTTAGAAACATTGAACTACAATTTCCACTTTTTTGGTCAATCTTCCAGCAATGCCAAATCATTTTCAATGTTACAGACACCTCCAGGGATATCACCCATAATCAAAACCTCCCCCTTCATTGCCATTTGAGTTATCTCGTCAATTAACAAGTTATCATAATCTTCAGTCTGTTCTGGGGGTCTGTATATTACACCAATTCTAAGGGAAGATCCCTCTCTGGGTGGAAGGCAGACTCAGAGGGTTTTGAGTATATTATTTGTTTTTTTTAATTATTGGTAGACATGATATTTTTGACATACAGTATATGGCAACTCCTCTTCCCTACTGTGCTTTATTTTTACCACCAGAAACGTTAACTGAAGTGATCCCATCAGCCCATTCCTTAGCAACACAAACCCTCACATTTGTTTCAACCTGTTGGGGACAGAAATGCTCCTCAAAAATTACATCTCTGCCCCCATTTATCAGTTTAAATGCATGTCCAAAAAACTAAATTTTATGAAATTTAGGAGTTTTTTGGACATGCATTTAAACTGATAAATGGGGCAGATATGTAATTATTGAGGAGCATTTCAAGAAGCTCAACGCCCTTATGTGAGGGATTCAGACCATCTCTTTTGAACAGCTCAATGTCAAACCACCTGATAGCATCATGACTAACATAACCAAAACATTCAGATTTACACCAATCCTTTAACCAAACATTGAACCCTGCTATACAATGTACTGTCTCTTGTTGTCCATTATGCACAGGTAAGACCTCTGAAAATGTAACAGTACAAGGTTTAAAAAACATAAAAAATTCAAGAAAAGCAACTGAAAATACTGTAAAGAATGTAGAAATGAAATAACTTAAACTTACTGTATCCAGGTACTGTTGTTCTAACTTTGCACTTTTGTCCTGCTGCACTTCCAACAAGCAAAGTCTATAGAGTAAACTCTACAGAGTTGCTACCTCTCTTAAATACAACAGGTTACCTCTCTTGCATATGCTAATTGCTAACACCCAGTACTAAACACATGCTAATTGATAACATCCAGTACTCAACACCTAAGCAGCACACAAACAATTACTCCAGTACTTAGTAAACAATCACCAGTAACAACACAGACCCAATATCAAGGTTTAAAAAAGTAAACAATTTGAGTAAAGCCACTATAAATACTGTAAAGAATTTAGAAATAAGTTAAACTTACTGTATTCAGCTACTGATGTTTAAATTATGCACTTTTATCCTGCTGTACTTCCAATGAGCAAAGTCTACAGAGTAAACTTTACAGGGTTGCTACCCCTCTTAAATACAACAGTGAGGTTACCTCTCTTCCATATGCTAATTGGTAACACCCAGTACTCAACACATGCTAATTGACAACACTCAGTACTCAACACCTCAGCAGCACACAAACAATTACTTAGTAAACAATTACCAGTAGCAACACAGACCCAATATCAAGGTTTAAAAAAGTGAACACTTAAAAAAAGGCAACTAGAAATACTGTAAATAATTTAGAAATAACTTAAACTTACTGTATCCAGCTACTGCTGTTCAAACTATGCACTTTTGTATAGCTGCACTTCCAACGAGCAAAGTCTGCAGAGTAAAGTTTACAATGTAGAGTAGATTAACAATAAGAAATGCACAAAATGAAGACAATAATAATTATGGCAATAACAATAATTGTACAGTAACCCAAATCGCACAAGTTATTACAATAAAACATAATCATAGATATAAAAATAAAAAAATATATATAATAAATACATAAAAATTATAGCACTAGCTACATACAGTAGCTAAATTTGTATATAATAACTTACTGTGGAAGATAATTCGTATCTGGAGATTCAATTCAACTATCCAATTGTTACAGTATGAAGAATAAAAAATATGTATATATAAACCTGAAATAAAAAGAAAATGTAATACATATCATAAATTAGGTTTATACTTATGAAGACTAAAGAATGGTATAATTTCAAGTTCTTCAATAAGACCACCAGGAGATAAGGCATCTATGGCATATATCCAAAATGTTTCTTTCTGACATTATTCTGCTCTGGAAAGTTCTTTTGGAATTGCCTCAATTATTCAATTATATTTAGCTAAATGTCTGGGCATTCTGTGTTTATCTTTGCCCTCTTCCGTTAGTCAGCGATGTTCGCCAAAACAGTTTCAAAATGTGCGCGTAGTTCTGCCGACATATGCTAATCCATATGGACAGGATAGGGAGACCCATCCTATTATTGTTACAATGGGTAACAAAATCCTCAATGGACATTTCCGGTTCATCCCAAACAACGATAATATCATCGATATATCTTTCTAGAACACAATGTTGGGCAAGAAGGGGTTGTTTTGATATATGAAGAAAGTTTCCCAGAATCCCTTGGTTAGGTTCGCATATAATGAAGCAAAATTAGCTCCCATAGCAGTAAACTAAAATCCATCACTATATATAGCTCCATGCCCACATTCCTTGCTGCAGAAGGCATGTTTCAGTGCCGAAAACCTTGGTGTAAGACGTGCCACTTCATAGAACATGGTAAAAAGAAATGTTACACTAAAGGCTAAAGATATAATATCAGGGGCTTTCACAATTGCTCATCAGAATATGTAGTCTATTCCCTATCCTGTCCATGTGGATTACTATATGTCGGCAGAACTATGTGCACATTACGAAAACGTTTTGGCAAACATAGCCTATTAATTGAAGAAGGCAAAGATAAACACATTTTTCTGAATATCACACAAAATCCACAGATGATCTAAAAGTTTGGATAATTGAGGTGAATCCAAAAGAACTTTCCCTGGCTTCCCTCTCCTGGAGTGATGCTGCAATTGTATGATGATTATCTACCTCTCCCCACTTCCACATGGCTGCTTCCAATCTACTCACATGAGTGCTTTGGATCTTCATGAACTTCTTTACCAGAGAGCCCTGTGTATTCTAACAATAGCACATGAACTACTGCATGCAGCATATAACATTAACCATAAGTATAAAGCTGTACACCAGTATGGAAATAACATGAGCTTTATATAATAAAAGATTAATAACAGCATATGGATGCAATGTACAAACAGGTATTATCAGCAAAAGATCCAACAGGAGTTCTGGTGGAATTGTGAACATACAGTATACCGAGGTTTATGTTGTTATTAATAGGGATACCTCCAGATGAATGTTTCCAGATGAATGTTTCAGCATAGGTCAGTTTCAGGGGCCCCTAAGAATGATTGTGATGCAGCATCAGTCATGTTGGAGACATGAAGACAAACTCAGCAATAATGGGGGATCCTCCAACTGTTGTCCAACCAGATTGGAATGTAGCTTCACATCAGCGGAAATCATGGTGTGGCACTGGAATGCAGAGTCAGCCTATCTACTCAGTTGCTTAGTCCCTAGTAGATTCTAATCTGTCATGCAAATAAACCTCTAAATACTAAGCGTCTTACAGATGCTTAATCTAGCTCTAGCCTATGGTAGTTACTGAGCCCTAAGCTAGAACTAACTATAGAATCCCAGACCAGAAGGGATAGGTTTAACTAAAATAACAAGAGCTCCATATAAACTGTATTGCAATAAACAGGTTCATCTACTAACATACAACAAGGTGACCATTACACATGCCCACAGTGTCATGGGACAGAGCATGTAAGGTAATAACAAGGTGACAGACACAATTATATCAGTCTTTAGATATATACTCTAAATATATATATATATATATATATATATATATATACTGTATATATATATATATATATGTATATATATATCACTTTGAGCAACAATAGTAAACTAATGAAATTAGGAGCACTTACCTAATAATCTGTGCATTCTGAGCTGATTCAGTAACAGTTCTCCCCATGGACAGAATTTTTCTCTCTCTCCTCTCTTCCTCCTTCTGGGATTTTCAACCCAACAATCCACAGACAGGAACTGCTATACAGAATTAATTCTGTAATAAGCAGCATCTATTACAAATACAGACAGTAGAGTGCTGTGGATCCCTACACATAAAAAACATCCAATCTCACTACCCTTAAATATGACCTTTAAAATATGATTTGAAGTACAGTATGTGCAGCTAATTCCTCAAAACATTTTTTTTTCATTTTCACAGGGAGAATAAAGTGCAATTTTTGCATTTACAGATGGAGCCTTCTTGCTTTGTCCCGCTCACATTGCCTCTATATTCTGTTCAGAAAATGGATATGCTTTTTTCATAAAAAATAAGATTTTCTGCCTGAAATAAGTACAATAGTTATATCATATTTCCACAAAAATATAGTCTACCGTATTTGCCGGCGTATAAGGCGACTGGGTGTATAAGACGCCCCCTAATTTTCCAGTTAAAACATAGGTTTTGGGCTATACTCGTCATATAAGACTACCTCCCTTCTGAGGCAACACCATTTAACCACAAGCCTACAGGGCACTTATACCCACTTCCTGCCCAGGCCAATTTCCAGCTTTCAGTGCTGTCACACTTTGAATGACAATTGCGCGGTCATGCAACACTGTACCCATATGACATTTTTATCATTTTTTTGTGACATTTAGAGCTCTATTTTGGTGGTATTTTATCAACTCTGGGTTTTTTATTTTTTCTTAAACAAACCAAAAACCACTGAAAATTTAAAAAAAAAAAAATTTTTCTTCGTTTGTGTTCTAAAATTTTGTAAATAAGTGATTTTTCTCCTTCACTGATGTGCGCTTATGAGGCTGCAGTGATGGGCACTGATAGGCTGCACTGATGGACACTGATAGGTGGCACTGATGGGCACTGATGAGGAGGCACTGATGGGCATTGACAGGCATCACTGATTGGCACTGAAAGGCAGCACTGATACATGGCACTGATATATGGCACTGATAGGCTGCACTGACTGACACTGATAGGCGGCACTAACTGGCACTGATGGGCAGCACTGATGGGCTGCACTGACTGGCACTGATACGCAGCACTGACTGGCACTGTTAAGTGGCACTGATAGGCAGCACTGACAGGCACTGATAAGTGGCACTGATGCGCACTGATAGACAGCGTTGACTGACACTGATAGGTGGCACTGATTGGCAGCACTTATAGGTGGCACTGATGGGCATTGACAGGCATCACTGATGGGCACTGAAAGGAAGCACTGATACATGGCACTGATATATGGCACTGATAGGCAGCACTGACTGGCACTAATAGGTGGCACTGATTGGTAGCACTGAAAGGTGGCACTGATTGGCATTGATAGGTGGCACTGACTGGCACTGATGGGTGACACTGAAAGGCAGCTCAGATGGGCACTGATATGTGGCATTGATGTGCACTGGTATGCACTGATATGTGGCATTGATGGGCACCGGCACGTGGCACTGATGGACACTGACAGGTGGCACTGCTGGGGCTACACTGGTCATCAGGGCACACTGATCATCAGTGCCCTGATGTTCAGTGTACATGTCCCCTCCGCGGAAAGCCGATTACCGGCTCTCCTCTCCTCTGTCAGCGTGACAGCTCGAGAGGAGAGAAATGCCGATAACCGGCATTTCCCTGTTCACATGTGGTCAGCTGTGATTGGACACAGCTGATCAGATGACCGAGCTGACATCTTTGGCTCTTACCATGATTGGTGATCCGCTGTGTCTGAGGGACACAGTGCACCGCCGATTGCCGTGTGCTCCATGAGCCGCGCATGCACGGAGAATGGGAGGACGTCATATGAGCCAATCACGGCAAGTGATGCATTCTATTAATGAATACAGAGCCTGCTCGGATTGGCTGCGTCAGAGAGGCGGGCTGATGATGTCACAACTTCAGCCAATCCGAGCAGGCTCTGTATTCATTAATAGAATACATCGCTCGCCATGATTGGCTCAGCGCGGTATACTGTATGTAGCCGAAGCTACAGTACAGTATTACTGCATATCCAGCAGGCTGACATTCTATACCCCGTGTATAAGATGACCCCCAATTGTTGGGGTATGTTTTTAAGTATAAAAAGTAATCTTATACGCCGGAAAATACGGTAATTTAATTATTTAAAAAGGTTATAAAGAGGGGGGGCGTGGCTGGCCAGCTCCGAAGATGGCTGCGCTCTGCTACAGCTCTGTCACCCCTCCAGCTTCACCAGCGGCAACACTGTGACTCACGGTCATAAACCCCTTCGGCATCACTGCTCACCCTCCTGTCAGCTCCGGTTTCATGCCCCATCATTGGAAAATGCCCGGCTGCCCACATAAGCTGATGGACTTCTTCCCTGCACGGACCCCTGGCATCCAAGATGGCGCCGGCTGCACTCTGAATGATCCCTCCAGGATCAGAGAGGATCAAACAGCATATACACCGGACCCAAGACTCCTGGCACCACTGTATGAGGAAGATCCGGGTGAGTCCTCTCCCCCTCTATCCCCATCCACAAGTAGCCCTACAAAATCAAGGCCCCGGATAGATAACTCCAACTCCATAGAACTCCAACTCCCTGCACTGCCACAAGGGCCTGTTTCTTCACCTCAGCCTGCCATATATTCCTTCCCTGTCTCTGATTATCTAGTGTCAGAACCAGGGGTGGACTGATAACTCATGGGGCTCCCGGGCAATAGGGGATCATGGGGCCCCTGTGTCCTTGCCCACACTCAAAAAAAGCCTATAAAAGGTACCAGGGGAATTTCATGGTGCCCCCTACTGACCCCGGGCCCTCAGGCAGTGCCCGAGTTCTCGAATGATCAGTCCGCCCCTGGTCAGAAATAACCATGAGGAATATGCTTCTTTCTTTAAGACAACCCCTCCATAATGATTTGGCCTCTGTGATATCTCCGCTAACTAACAAAATAAACATGATCAACGCTTACAACTAGAGATGAGCGAAGAAATGAAAAATTCGATTCGACTGATTCGGCGAATTCGTGGACAATATTCGATTCGAGTCGAATAAATTCGCTGTGAATTTAACTTAAAAAAGGGTGTTTCTAGGCTTCAGAGAGACTTAATATTAGTGCAGAACACTGTACCTTTAATTTAAATGCCCTTGGAGTCTGCTGGGGAAGAGAAATAATACTGTCTGTCAGTATGACATGCAGATGAGTGCCGTCGATCTTAGAATCACTGCACACTTCACTCCTTTGGCCAGTCACGGGGCCAAAACCAGTGTTTGGAGCCACAGTGTGGCGGTGGAGGCAGCAGCAATGGGAGGCCATACAGCAACCTATGACAAAATGGAAACCAGCAGGAGCGTGAGGAGACCTGAAAGTGGCACATGGCAGAGTGGGAGCAATGGGAGGCGGTACAGGGACCCAGGTCACACTGTGGGCCCAGCAGCAGCGTGACCAGGCGGTACGGGGGCCCATGGCCGATATGGGGCTTGGTGGCACCTATGGAAGGCCTGTAATCTGCCAGCAACCTATGACAAAATGGACAACCGCAGGAGTGTGAGGAGATTTCAAAGTGGCACATGGCAGAGTGGAAGCAATGGGAGGCCGTACAGGGACCCAGGTCACACTGTGGGCTCAGCAGCAGCGTGACCAGGAGGTACGGGGGCCCATGGTCGATATGGGGCCTGGCGGCACCTATGGAAGGCCGCTAATCTGCCAGCAACCTATGACAAAATGGACAACCGCAGGAGTGTGAGGAGATTTCAAAGAGGTACATGGCAGAGTGGAAGCAATGGGAGGCCGTACAGGGACCCAGGTCACACTGTGGGACCAGCATCAGCGTGAACAGGCGGTACGGGGGCCCATGGCCGATTTGACCTCATTCATCCCATAGTCCTGCCGACTCACGAATAGCGTGGCCTCCTCAAAGGGCCTGAGCAAGCGCAGGTGTCACACATGAGCTGACAATGGCTGACATCTAAGTTACACAGGGAGTACCTTTATCCGCTTTTAACATCAGGAAATCTGTGATGGCCTTTAGCTGTTCGTAAAGGCGGTCTAACATATGTAGGGTTGAATTACACCTTGTTGCAACGTCACAGCATGAGGAGTCGGTACGGGGGCCCATGGCAGATTACATGTCTGGCAGCAGCAATGTGAGGCCCGTAATCTGCCTGCACCCTATGTCAAAAAATTAAACACACCAGCAGTGTGAAGAGACCTGAAAGTGGCACATGGCAGCAGAGTGTGGCGATGGAGACAGCAACAATGGGAGGCCGTATAGGGACCCATGAGAGACTCTGGACTTGGCAGCAGCATGAGGAGGCGGTATATAGGGGCCCATGGCAGATTAGGGGCCTGGCAGCAGCTATGTGAGGCCCGTAATCTGCCTGCACCCTATGTCAAAAAATTAAACACACCAGCAGTGTGAAGAGACCTGAAAGTGGCACATGGCAGAGTGTGGCGATGGAGACAGCAGCAATGGGAGGCCGTACAGGGACCCATGACAGACTCTAGACTTGGCAGCAGCATGAGGAGGCGGTATATAGGGGCCCATGGCAGATTAGGGGCCTGGCAGCAGCTATGTGAGGCCCGTAATCTGCCTGCACCCTATGTCAAAAAATTTAACACACCAGCAGTGTGAAGAGACCTGAAAGTGGCACATGGCAGCAGAGTGTGGCGATGGAGACAGCAGCAATGGGAGGCCGTACAGGGACCCATGAGAGACTCTGGACTTGGCAGCAGCATGAGGAGGCGGTATATAGGGGCCCATGGCAGATTAGGGGCCTGGCAGCAGCTATGTGAGGCCCGTTATCTTGCAGCACCCTATGTCAAAAAATTAAACACACCAGCAGTGTGAAGAGACCTGAAAGTGGCACATGGCAGCAGAGTGTGGCGATGGAGACAGCAGCAATGGGAGGCCGTACAGGGACCCATGAGAGACTCTAGACTTGGCAGCAGCATGAGGAGGCGGTATATAGGGGCCCATGGCAGATTAGGGGCCTGGCAGCAGCTATGTGAGGCCCGTAATCTGCCTGCACCCTATGTCAAAAAATTAAACACACCAGCAGTGTGAAGAGACCTGAAAGTGGCACATGGCAGCAGAGTGTGGCGATGGAGACAGCAGCAATGGGAGGCCGTACAGGGACCCATGAGAGACTCTGGACTTGGCAGCAGCATGAGGAGGCGGTATATAGGGGCCCATGGCAGATTAGGGGCCTGGCAGCAGCTATGTGAGGCCCGTAATCTGCCTGCACCCTATGTCAAAAAATTAAACACACCAGCAGTGTGAAGAGACCTGAAAGTGGCACATGGCAGCAGAGTGTGGCGATGGAGACAGCAGCAATGGGAGGCCGTACAGGGACCCATGAGAGACTCTGGACTTGGCAGCAGCATGAGGAGGCGGTATATAGGGGCCCATGGCAGATTAGGGGCCTGGCAGCAGCTATGTGAGGCCCGTAATCTGCCTGCACCCTATGTCAAAAAATTAAACACACCAGCAGTGTGAAGAGACCTGAAAGTGGCACATGGCAGAGTGTGGCGATGGAGACAGCAGCAATGGGAGGCCGTACAGGGACCCATGAGAGACTCTGGACTTGGCAGCAGCATGAGGAGGCGGTATATAGGGGCCCATGGCAGATTAGGGGCCTGGCAGCAGCTATGTGAGGCCCGTAATCTGCCTGCACCCTATGTCAAAAAATTTAACACACCAGCAGTGTGAAGAGACCTGAAAGTGGCACATGGCAGCAGAGTGTGGCGATGGAGACAGCAGCAATGGGAGGCCGTACAGGGACCCATGAGAGACTCTGGACTTGGCAGCAGCATGAGGAGGCGGTATATAGGGGCCCATGGCAGATTAGGGGCCTGGCAGCAGCTATGTGAGGCCCGTAATCTGCCTGCACCCTATGTCAAAAAATTAAACACACCAGCAGTGTGAAGAGACCTGAAAGTGGCACATGGCAGCAGAGTGTGGCGATGGAGACAGCAGCAATGGGAGGCCGTACAGGGACCCATGAGAGACTCTGGACTTGGCAGCAGCATGAGGAGGCGGTATATAGGGGCCCATGGCAGATTAGGGGCCTGGCAGCAGCTATGTGAGGCCCGTAATCTGCCTGCACCCTATGTCAAAAAATTAAACACACCAGCAGTGTGAAGAGACCTGAAAGTGGCACATGGCAGAGTGTGGCGATGGAGACAGCAGCAATGGGAGGCCGTACAGGGACCCATGAGAGACTCTGGACTTGGCAGCAGCATGAGGAGGCGGTATATAGGGGCCCATGGCAGATTAGGGGCCTGGCAGCAGCTATGTGAGGCCCGTAATCTGCCTGCACCCTATGTCAAAAAATTAAACACACCAGCAGTGTGAAGAGACCTGAAAGTGGCACATGGCAGCAGAGTGTGGCGATGGAGACAGCAGCAATGGGAGGCCGTACAGGGACCCATGAGAGACTCTAGACTTGGCAGCAGCATGAGGAGGCGGTATATAGGGGCCCATGGCAGATTAGGGGCCTGGCAGCAGCTATGTGAGGCCCGTTATCTTGCAGCACCCTATGTCAAAAAATTAAACACACCAGCAGTGTGAAGAGACCTGAAAGTGGCACATGGCAGCAGAGTGTGGCGATGGAGACAGCAGCAATGGGAGGCCGTACAGGGACCCATGAGAGACTCTAGACTTGGCAGCAGCATGAGGAGGCGGTATATAGGGGCCCATGGCAGATTAGGGGCCTGGCAGCAGCTATGTGAGGCCCGTTATCTTGCAGCACCCTATGTCAAAAAATTAAACACACCAGCAGTGTGAAGAGACCTGAAAGTGGCACATGGCAGCAGAGTGTGGCGATGGAGACAGCAGCAATGGGAGGCCGTACAGGGACCCATGAGAGACTCTAGACTTGGCAGCAGCATGAGGAGGCGGTATATAGGGGCCCATGGCAGATTAGGGGCCTGGCAGCAGCTATGTGAGGCCCGTAATCTGCCTGCACCCTATGTCAAAAAATTAAACACACCAGCAGTGTGAAGAGACCTGAAAGTGGCACATGGCAGCAGAGTGTGGCGATGGAGACAGCAGCAATGGGAGGCCGTACAGGGACCCATGAGAGACTCTGGACTTGGCAGCAGCATGAGGAGGCGGTATATAGGGGCCCATGGCAGATTAGGGGCCTGGCAGCAGCTATGTGAGGCCCGTAATCTGCCTGCACCCTATGTCAAAAAATTAAACACACCAGCAGTGTGAAGAGACCTGAAAGTGGCACATGGCAGCAGAGTGTGGCGATGGAGACAGCAGCAATGGGAGGCCGTACAGGGACCCATGAGAGACTCTAGACTTGGCAGCAGCATGAGGAGGCGGTATATAGGGGCCCATGACAGATTAGGGGCCTGGCAGCAGCTATGTGAGGCCCGTAATCTGCCTGCACCCTATGTCAAAAAATTTAACACACCAGCAGTGTGAAGAGACCTGAAAGTGGCACATGGCAGCAGAGTGTGGCGATGGAGACAGCAGCAATGGGAGGCCGTACAGGGACCCATGAGAGACTCTAGACTTGGCAGCAGCATGAGGAGGCGGTTTATAGGGGCCCATGGCAGATTAGGGGCCTGGCAGCAGCTATGTGAGGCCCGTAATCTGCCTGCACCCTATGTCAAAAAATTTAACACACCAGCAGTGTGAAGAGACCTGAAAGTGGCACATGGCAGCAGAGTGTGGCGATGGAGACAGCAGCAATGGGAGGCCGTACAGGGACCCATGAGAGACTCTGGACCTAGCAGCAGCATGAGGAGGCGGTATATAGGGGCCTATGGCAGATTAGGGGCCTGGCAGCAGCTATAGGAGGCCCATAATCTGCCAGCACCCTATGTCAAAAAATTAAACACACCAGCAGTGTGAGGAGACCTGAAAGTGGCACATGTTTGAGGCATGATTCATGGCGGATTTAATCAGTTGTGTCAGGAACTGGTGGTTTGAAATCCAGACTAATCCACGCCTGATTCATTTTCACAAACGTGAGTCTCTCCACACTTTGGGTGGACAGTCGTGTCCTCCGCGGAGTTACAATACCTCCTGCCGCACTAAACACGCGCTCCGATGCCACGCTACTGGCCGGGCATGACAGCCTTTCAAGGGCAAATTCAGCTAGTTGGGGCCAAAGGTCAAGTTTCGTTGCCCAGTAGTCAAGGGGATTGTCTACCTCGGTTGGCAGGGTGCTGTCCAAGTAGGCCCAAGCCTGTTGTTTGAGCTCCTGCTCCAGGTCCACCTGATGCTGCTGCTGCTGCTGCGGCTGGTTAGTAGTTTCCTCACTGCGCTGGTGAAGAAAGCTACTCATCATCGACTGCAGACTGAGGCAGCCACTGCTGGTGGAGCTGCCACTGCTCCTACCACCCCACCCCTCCCCTGCTGCCATGCCAGCGGAACGCGAGCGCACAGGGCCCACAGTGTCTGAGGATGGACGTTGGCGCACAAAGGCAGAGACCAACTGACTACATAGGTGGTTTTTATAGTACGTAATTTTGGCCTCCCTCTCAGCAGGTGTGAAAAAGGCCACCATTTTGGACCGGTAGCGAGGGTCCAACAAGGTGGACAGCCAAAAGTCATCCCTCTGTCTGATGGTTATTATTCGGCTGTCGCTACGCAAGCAACCGAGCATGCTATGGGCCATTTGTGCCAAGGAATGCGAGGGACTCCCTGCCTCCATCTCCACAGCATACTGCCACGGTGCGTCTGGGTCCTCTGTCTCCTCCTCCTCCTCCTCCTCTACCAGATGCTCCTGCTCCTCCACTCCTGTCCGCTGAGTGGAAAAACCACCCATTTCACTCAATAATTCCTGAGCACAAATGTCCTCCTCTACCTCCTCCTCTTCTTCCTGTCCTGCCCCCACAGGGGTCATGTGGCGTTGAGATCTGTGCGCCACGTCTACCGCACCCTGACCAGCCATTGTTAACAGCATTTGTTCCAGGACGTGCAACAGAGGAATGACGTCGTTCATCCCATAGTCCTGCCGACTCACGAATAGCGTGGCCTCCTCAAAGGGCCTGAGCAAGCGGCAGGTGTCACGCATGAGCTGCCAATGGCTGACATCTAAGTTACACAGGGGAGTACCTTTATCCGCTTGTAACATCAGGAAATCGGTGATGGCCTTTCGCTGCTCGTAAAGGCGGTCTAACATGTGTAGGGTTGAATTCCACCTTGTTGCAACGTCGCAGATCAGGCGATGCTGTGGAATTCCGTTCTGCCGCTGCAGCTCAATGAGGGTGTTCTTTGCGGTGTAGGAATGGCTGAAATGCATGCACAGTTTACGTGACATTTTAAGGATGTCTTGCAGTGGGATGGTGGATTTTAGGAACCGCTTGACAACCAGATTGAACACGTGAGCCATGCATGGCGCATGGCACAACCTTCCTTGACGCAGAGCAGACACCATGTTCTTTCCGTTGTCAGTCAACATGGTTCCGATTTTTAGTTTGCGCGGAGACAGCCATCTGTCGATTTCTCTGTTCATTACACTCAGCAGTTCCTCCCCTGTGTGACTACGTTCGCCAAGGCATACCAGGTGCAGCACAGCGTGACACCGTTGCGCCCTGCACATGTGATATGCCGGTCGGGTAATGGGACTTGGCACGGGGGTGGCGGCTGAGGACACGGCGGAAAAAGAGGTGGTAGAGGCGGACATGCTTGCTGGACCAAGGACGTGCAAACGTGGAGGCAAAAGCGTCGTGACCTGTCCAAGTTGCTGGTGCGGCTGTGCCGGCACCACGTTCACCCAGTGGGCCGTAAATGACATGTACTGTCCCTGACCGTAGTTACAGCTCCACACGTCGGCGCTGCCGTGCACTTTGGCAGAGACCGACATGCTCAAAGACTGGCCCACCATCTCTTCTACATGTGAATGCAGGGCTGGCACTGCCTTTTGGGCAAAGAAATGACGGCTTGGCACTCTCCACCGCGGCGCGGCACAAGCCATCATTTCTCGGAAAGGTGCTGAGTCCACCAGTTGGAAAGGGAGGGACTGCAGCACCAGCAACTTGGACAGGAGGACGTTCAGCTTTTGCACCGTCGGGTGCGTGCTCGCAAACTGTTGTCTCTTGGATACGGATTCCAAGAAAGACTGTTGACGGAATCCGAGAAGAGGAGTAGCAGGAGAAGGAGCATCTGAACGAGCGGAAGATGCCAACGAGCGACAACTCCCCTCAGCAGAGGTGTTGGAGCCTTGACTGGCTGATAGAGGGCGATTGACGACGTCGGGTGACGGAGCAAGTAACGGAGCGGGTGATGGAGCGGGGGCTGGGGCAGGCAGAACCGCCGTATGTTTATCACGGTTTTCCCAGGCCACCGAATGGTGACGCTGCATATGCTGACGCAACGCTGTAGTCCCAACATGGGCCCCCTGGCCACGCTTGCATTTCTGGCCACATAGTCGACATACGGCTACGTTTACTTCCTCGGGCGGCTTGAGGAAAAATTGCCACACCACCGAGTAGGAAACTTTGCCCCCGCTACTCTTCACTGGCTGACTGCTACTTCCTCCGTGCGCACCGGCACCACTACTGGCCGTGGTGGTAGGCTGCAGTGGAGCTGGTGCTCTACTCCGTGGACGTTTGGCTCCACTGACACTGATGCGACCCTGCTGCTGTCTCCTGGGCAACCCACCGACTGTTTTGCTCGCTGCCAAGCTGCCACCCTCTTCTCCTGATGATGCGGAAGAAATTGCCTGATGACGACGAGGCTGCCAAGTGCGATCAACCTCCTCATCATCAAGTAGGGTCTCCGCCTCACTACTAGCCCCCTCGGCTGCGTCTGGGTCAGGAGACAGACCTGTCTCTAGACCGGCTACCGAGCCACTCTCCTCGCCAGTACTTGTTCGCTTGGCTGCTGAAAAGGCCGATGTCTCCCCCCGTTCCTGACCGCCCTCTGTTAGCTCTTCCTCACTGTACAGTGGGGCTGAGCCCACAGCATGCGATACTTCGCTTGGTGAGGGAACAGCAAAGGACAGGGGCAGGTAGAGGACACGTGATTTCAGTGGGCTTGCTCCCGGGCCATGCCAACTAACGGTTGTGTCTGACGTACCCACCGACCGTTGGCTGTAGGTGTCAGAGGTGACCTGGGAAGAGGAAGACGACCGAGCCAACCAATCAATGACGGCAGGGTTGTCGGTGGAGACACGACCGCTGGATGACACCGGGAGCACTGGCCTCTGGCTGCGAATACTGCTGCCTCGACCCCTTCCTCTGCTGCCACGTCTGCTCGCTCCTAAAACATTGCCTCCTCTGCCACTCCTCTGCATGTTGTCTGACATACTATTTAATTCAACGATTAGGTGTCCCTGAGTAACAATTCTCTGGCACTCAGTAACAATTCTGTCTGTCCCTGAGTATGAATTCTGTGGCCCTGAGTAACAATTCTGTGTCTGTGCGAGTAACAATTCTGTGTCTGTGCAAGTAACAATTTTGTGTCTGTGTGAGTAACAATTCTCTGGCACTCAGTAACAATTCTGTCTGTCCCTGAGTAACAATTCTCTGGCACTCAGTAACAATTCTGTCTGTCCCTGAGTAACAATTCTCTGGCACTCAGTAACAATTCTGTCTGTCCCTGAGTATGAATTCTGTGGCCCTGAGTAACAATTCTGTGTCTGTGCGAGTAACAATTCTGTGTCTGTGCAAGTAACAATTTTGTGTCTGTGCGAGTAACAATTCTCTGGCACTCAGTAACAATTCTGTCTGTCCCTGAGTAACAATTCTCTGGCACTCAGTAACAATTCTGTCTGTCCCTGAGTATGAATTCTGTGGCCCTGAGTAACAATTCTGTGTCTGTGCGAGTAACAATTCTGTGTCTGTGCAAGTAACAATTTTGTGTCTGTGCGAGTAACAATTCTCTGGCACTCAGTAACAATTCTGTCTGTCCCTGAGTAACAATTCTCTGGCACTCAGTAACAATTCTGTCTGTCCCTGAGTAACAATTCTCTGGCACTCAGTAACAATTCTGTCTGTCCCTGAGTAACAATTCTCTGGCACTCAGTAACAATTCTGTGTCTGTGCGAGTAACAATTCTGTGTCTGTGCAAGTAACAATTTTGTGTCTGTGCGAGTAACAATTCTCTGGCACTCAGTAACAATTCTGTCTGTCCCTGAGTAACAATTCTCTGGCACTCAGTAACAATTCTGTCTGTCCCTGAGTAACAATTCTCTGGCACTCAGTAACAATTCTGTCTGTCCCTGAGTATGAATTCTGTGGCCCTGAGTAACAATTCTGTGTCTGTGCGAGTAACAATTCTGTGTCTGTGCAAGTAACAATTTTGTGTCTGTGCGAGTAACAATTCTCTGGCACTCAGTAACAATTCTGTCTGTCCCTGAGTAACAATTCTCTGGCACTCAGTAACAATTCTGTCTGTCCCTGAGTAACAATTCTCTGGCACTCAGTAACAATTCTGTCTGTCCCTGAGTAACAATTCTCTGGCACTCAGTAACAATTCTGTGTCTGTGCGAGTAACAATTCTGTGTCTGTGCAAGTAACAATTTTGTGTCTGTGCGAGTAACAATTCTCTGGCACTCAGTAACAATTCTGTCTGTCCCTGAGTAACAATTCTCTGGCACTCAGTAACAATTCTGTCTGTCCCTGAGTAACAATTCTCTGGCACTCAGTAACAATTCTGTCTGTCCCTGAGTATGAATTCTGTGGCCCTGAGTAACAATTCTGTGTCTGTGCGAGTAACAATTCTGTGTCTGTGCAAGTAACAATTTTGTGTCTGTGCGAGTAACAATTCTCTGGCACTCAGTAACAATTCTGTCTGTCCCTGAGTAACAATTCTCTGGCACTCAGTAACAATTCTGTCTGTCCCTAAGTAACAATTCTCTGGCACTCAGTAACAATTCTGTCTGTCCCTGAGTATGAATTCTGTGGCCCTGAGTAACAATTCTGTGTCTGTGCGAGTAACAATTCTGTGTCTGTGCAAGTAACAATTTTGTGTCTGTGCGAGTAACAATTCTCTGGCACTCAGTAACAATTCTGTCTGTCCCTGAGTAACAATTCTCTGGCACTCAGTAACAATTCTGTCTGTCCCTGAGTAACAATTCTCTGGCACTCAGTAACAATTCTGTCTGTCCCTGAGTATGAATTCTGTGGCCCTGAGTAACAATTCTGTGTCTGTGCAAGTAACAATTCTGTGTCTGTGCAAGTAACAATTTTGTGTCTGTGCGAGTAACAATTCTCTGGCACTCAGTAACAATTCTGTCTGTCCCTGAGTAACAATTCTCTGGCACTCAGTAACAATTCTGTCTGTCCCTGAGTAACAATTCTCTGGCACTCAGTAACAATTCTGTCTGTCCCTGAGTAACAATTCTCTGGCACTCAGTAACAATTCTGTGTCTGTGCGAGTAACAATTCTGTGTCTGTGCAAGTAACAATTTTGTGTCTGTGCGAGTAACAATTCTCTGGCACTCAGTAACAATTCTCTCTGTCCCTGAGTAACAATTCTCTGGCACTCAGTAACAATTCTGTCTGTCCCTGAGTAACAATTCTCTGGCACTCAGTAACAATTCTGTCTGTCCCTGAGTATGAATTCTGTGGCCCTGAGTAACAATTCTGTGTCTGTGCGAGTAACAATTCTGTGTCTGTGCAAGTAACAATTTTGTGTCTGTGCGAGTAACAATTCTCTGGCACTCAGTAACAATTCTGTCTGTCCCTGAGTAACAATTCTCTGGCACTCAGTAACAATTCTGTCTGTCCCTGAGTAACAATTCTCTGGCACTCAGTAACAATTCTGTCTGTCCCTGAGTATGAATTCTGTGGCCCTGAGTAACAATTCTGTGTCTGTGCGAGTAACAATTCTGTGTCTGTGCAAGTAACAATTTTGTGTCTGTGCGAGTAACAATTCTCTGGCACTCAGTAACAATTCTGTCTGTCCCTGAGTAACAATTCTCTGGCACTCAGTAACAATTCTGTCTGTCCCTGAGTAACAATTCTCTGGCACTCAGTAACAATTCTGTCTGTCCCTGAGTAACAATTCTCTGGCACTCAGTAACAATTCTGTCTGTCCCTGAGTATGAATTCTGTGGCCCTGAGTAACAATTCTGTCTGTGCGAGTAACAATTCTGTGTCTGTGCAAGTAACAATTTTGTGTCTGTGCGAGTAACAATTCTCTGGCACTCAGTAACAATTCTGTCTGTCCCTGAGTAACAATTCTCTGGCACTCAGTAACAATTCTGTCTGTCCCTGAGTAACAATTCTCTGGCACTCAGTAACAATTCTGTCTGTCCCTGAGTAACAATTCTCTGGCACTCAGTAACAATTCTGTCTGTTCCTGAGTAACAATTCTGTCTGTCCCTGAGAATGAATTCTGTGGCCCTGAGTAAGAATTCTCTGGCACTCAGTAACAATTCTGTCTGTCCCTGAGTAACAATTCTCTGGCACTCAGTAACAATTCTGTCTGTCCCTGAGTAAAAATTCTGTGGCCCTAATAACGTTTCTGTGGCCCTAAGTAACAATTCTCTGGCACTGAGTGAAAATTCTGTCTGTCCCTGAGTATGAATTCTGTGGCCCTAACTAGCGTTTCTTTGTCCCTAAATAACGATTCTGTGGCCCTCATTAACAAGTCTGTGTCCCTGAGTAATGGTTCTCTGTCCCTAAGTAACTTCTCTCTGTCCCCAATTCTCGTTTCTGTGGCCCTAACTCTGTCCCTGTCCCTAGTACAGAGCGGTCTGCCTCTGTTCAATGACTGCAGGCAAATGAAAATTTCCAAAATGGCCGCTATATATACCTCGACCATTACACAGTGCTGGCTGGCTGGCTGCTGATTGGCTGATGCGATCACATGTCGTTGAGGAATGCATTATGGGGCAGCGCGCCTTGTCTGCGCGCCTTCCCCGACATCCCCGCTCCGTCGCCGCACATGTCAGCCGCCATTTTCGGAAAAATTTCGATTCGCGCGTCCGAATTAGGCTGTTTTTCGGATTCGGCACGAATCAAAATTTTTCCGATATTCGACTCGAATTCCACTTCGGATACTTCGATTCGCTCATCTCTACTTACAACATATTGAAACTAAGATGAGCGAAATCTTCTCAGCCCATAATGACATGGTAGATGTACACACAGACCATGAAACAGAGATATGACAACTAAAATAAAAATAGCAGACTTAGAAGACCAGTCCAGGAGAAACAATATTAAATTGAATAAATGGTCAGCGGAGAGAATACAGTACCCTACCTACAACAATTAATGAAACATCTCCTCCCAACGCTCACAGATATTGAATTAGCTATTGATCGTGCCCATAGGATCCCTAAAACAAATTTTCTACCCGCATCAGTCCCTAGGGATGTACTGGCATGTATCCATTTCTACCATGTAAAAGAAAAAATTCTGACCGCTGCAAGAAACACTTCTGCACTTCCAGCATTACATGCCAATATCAAGCTATACACTGATTTATCAAAAGCAACACTGCTTAACCGAAAAAAGCTGATATCCATTACCAAAACAGTCCGCAACAATGACCTTGGCTATCAGTGGGGATTCTCTATTAAGCTCATAATTAAGAGACAGGGAAGACCTTACACAGTTAGAAGTTTTGAAACAGGCCTTGAGCTTCTCAAAGAATGGAACATACTACCTGCAGACAAACACCCACCTAACCCAAATCAACCACAGCAAATGGAAGTGAAATGGACCTGATGGAGGTCCAATAACCTCATCGAGATCACCACAACTCTACTTAACTTAACCCTATTACAAATAGCTGGAATCCTGGCCATACCCAAGAAACCCTGAGAGCTCAAGTTGTTCATCAGCATGACAAATATGATATGTCATGCTTGTTTAACTGCCTCCCCATAACAGTAGCAATATATGCTACTAATTTTTCTTGTATTTTTTACAAGAATGTTTTACTTTCCTTTGTTTCATATTTCCCCTGTTTATACTACAAGTTCCTACTACTCCAACGCTCTCTTCCAGTGACCTGGCAAGTATTCTCACAACTATCTTCATGTGACCGCACCAATCCTTTTGAGGCCTTAGACTTTCTCGTTCAAGAACAACTAACAATAGTTGCCCATATTAAATTCCTTATTTCTCTACTCCTCAACCAGCAATATTTTCAGCCATGGCAATTAATATAGCCTCACTTAATGTCCGTGGTTTCAACTTTCCATTTAAAAGATCATTACTGAACAAAGAAGCTCGAGCTGTACAAGCAGATATCCTTTTTATCCAAGAAATACATTTTGCTGTTCTTAAAGCACCTCGCCTCACTATAAAAACATTTTGTACACTATTTTCAGCTTCCAACCTCAATAAAAAGAAAAATGGAGTCCTTATGGCCATAAGAGACACATTACCATTCCAACTCATCTCTGAATTTGCAGATCCTCAGGGCCACTTCCACATTCTCATTTGCAAGATTAATAATACTCAATACACCTTGGTAAATGTTTATGCACCTAATTCCAACTAAATTCGATTCTGTAAGAAACTCTACACTAAACTCACCTCTCTCAGAAAAGGACACCTAATTATTGGAGGAGACTTCAACATTGTAGGAAATGTCCAACTTGACTCATCATCGAGTAAACGTCCATCAAACAATTCCCTGAACAACTTCTTGCATACCAATGACCTATACGATATATGGAGATGCCAACACGGTTCAGAATGGGACTACTCCTATTACTCTCCCTCCCAACTATCATATTCCAGAATAGACTTTTTGCTAACAGATAAATGGACACTACAATGTATCACCGCATCAGAGATTGGATCCAAAACATGGTCTGACCATGCCCCAATCACCATCACGATTGACAAACCATCACGGCCTACCATCTTGCAACTCTGGAGACTGAACTCATCGCTCTTGGCGGACCCCAACCATAGAAACTCTATACTGAAAGTGCACTCAATGTTCTTTGAAACAAATGACACACCTGACATCTCCATAAACACCCTGTGGGCAACTAACAAAGCATATATGAGAGGACTTCTCATAAAAATAAGCGCTCAGATCAATAGACAAAGGAAACACCAGGTTGAGGAAATCTTAGCCTCTATAAAACTAAAAGAAGACATAAATAAAACTGCCCCAACTCCAACTAATTCTGCAGCTTTAACAGCAGATAGGAACACTCTCCGTTCTTTACTCCCTTATAAATACGATCTTAATTTGAAAAAATTGAAAGCCAAATACTACTCCTTAGGAAATAAAGCTGGATCTTTACTGGCAAGAACAGTTAAGAATCAGCGCCTCAAATCCAAAACTAGCTCGGTTA
This sequence comes from Staurois parvus, assembly GCF_062004578.1. Classification (NCBI taxonomy): domain Eukaryota; kingdom Metazoa; phylum Chordata; class Amphibia; order Anura; family Ranidae; genus Staurois; species Staurois parvus. The sequence continues at coordinate 11,718,828 of NW_028318039.1, read as the reverse complement.
TTTACCCAGTATCTGACTCACTTACAACAAACCCTTTAGATATAGCATATGCCTTTGCCGACTTTTATCAGTCACTATATAATCTCAAAGATGACAGCGAAACTACACAGCTGTCTCCTAACTCCATACACCAATTGTTACAATCAATACATCTCCCTAATCTGACTTTGTCTCAACTGTAAACCTTGTCATAACCTATTTCAATAGAAGAAGTTGAGTCGACCATGAAAACATTACCACTCAATAGATCCCCCAGAGGAGATGGATACACAAACGAATATTACAAAAAATTTGCCCCAATTTATCTCCATACCTAACAAAACTTTTTAACTGTGCCGCATCCTCTGGCTCATTACCTGCAGAAATGTTACAATCCATAATAATGACAATACGCAAACCAGGTAAAGACCCTCAGCTTGTACAAAAATAGACCAATATCTCTCATAAAAACAGATGTGAAATTATTTGCAAAAATAATAGCCCTGAGACTCCTTCCATTTCTCCCATCACTGATCCATCCAGATCAGGTGGGATTTATACCAGGCCCCAGACGCCACTAGAAGAATTCTCTCTCTCATACACAATCTTGAAGCTACAACACCACCTTCCCTACTTCAATTTTTAGATGCAGAGAAAATATTCCATCGCATACACTGGGGATTTATGCAAGCAGTTCTACATAAATTTGGCATCACTGGTTGAATACAAACAGCTATTATGTCCCTATACTCATCTCCCTCGGCTAAAGTACTCACAGATGGTATACTATCTAAATCATTTAAAATCTCAAATAGTACCAGACAAGGGTGCCCACTATCGCCTATTGTCTTTGCATTCCTTATCGAACCCCTTGCCCCTAAGCTAAGGGAAGAACCCCTATTCACCGGCATTAAATACCACAACTATTAGTCTATTCGCAGACAACATCATCCTAATGGTAACAAACCCACGTTAGTCACTTCCCATAAAATGAAAAAATCTTGATTTATATGCAGAGGTGTCCTACTATAAACTTAATGAAAATAAGTCTCTAATCCTAAATCTACATACCCCCTAAAAACCCAACAATATCTCTCAAATCAATTCTCGTTCACATGGACAAATTGATCAATTCCTTATTTATGAATCAACCTAACCCCAAAAATTAATCAAGTCTATGCTTCAAACCACAAATTATTCCTCCAAACATTACCTAAAGACCTCCTTTCTTTCCAGTCTTCTGGCTTATGTAAATTAGGCCGAATTGCAACCCTGAATATGATCATCCTACCTAAAATGCTCTACCTATTTCGGACCCTTCCCATACTAGTACCCTCCAATTTCTTCCGCAAAATGCAACAGCACTTTACCCAATTTGTGTGGGACTCCAAAAGGCCCAGATGTGCTACTAACTTACTAATATGACCACTAAGCAGAGGCACTGGTCTCCCCCTTTTACGATCATACTACTTAGCCACATTATTGGACCAAATTTATTTCTGTTGGCACCTAACCAAGGAAAAGATCTGGTCCTCAATGTAATCTCAATTATTCCATCCACTAGAGATACAAAATCTCCTATTTATGCATCCTTAAGACCACATATACTTTCCCCTCAAACATCCCTGCATTAAAGCATCTCTAGACGCCTGGTACAATCTATTAAAACCCCACTCCACAGAATCTAAAAAAATACCACTTCCAATGAATATCTTATACTCTCAGATACCCTGTATATAAGAGACTATCAGCGAGCGCTACTTCTAGATATAGCCGCTGGAACACCAAAAGTAACCAAAAAAACCTTCAAATACAAATATTGATAAAAAAGGTGCAGCGCTAAAACATATGCATATTAAAGTGCAAAGTGATCAGTACATATTTAATCATCCAAGATAGCCAAAAGAACATATGCATAAAAAATAAAATATATAAAATATATAGAGAAATATTATGCTCCGTGAAATGTATCACCATCAGGTGATAATAGATGTGATAAATGTCCCAAAAAGAGACGTGAGGATCCTTTCAAGATCACAATATCTGTGTGTGGGTAATAAATCCAAGGGTGCCAGATGCTGTGATTAGATAAGCAAAATGCGCACTCACCAGAAGTGCGCTATAAACACACATTTGAGATATTATCCTGTCTCGTCAGGTATAATTAGGTCATCTGTCTCGGATTTTTAGGCTATACTTCACTTACATAAGAATTAGCCACTGTTTACAAATGTCTACCCTTCCTCGTACTACCTCTCTCCTGACTCCTGCTGTCCAATTTTTTACCAACTCTAAATATCCAGGCAAAGGGATTTCAACATTCTACATATAACCAACTTAAAATTTAACATACAAACATCATTCCTAAAAAAAAGGGGCAAATATTCTCTCCAATACAATTACAGACAGAACTTGGAGAAAAACCTTTACTCTTACCTACAAATCCTCCCACTGCAGCACACACTAGAAATCAAAACCTGAAAATCTTGCACCAATGGTATCTAACTCCAGTTAGACTATCTAAAATACCCTACCCTATCACCACACTATTGGCGACAATGTGGTGACCCAGGATCCATATACCATATATTGTGGTCCTGCAAATCTCTCAGACTCTTTTGGAACAGTGTATTCAAATTAATATCCGAATTGGTCAGAAAGAAAATTGACCCTAACCCGGCCTAGCATTACTACATATAGGAATTGAAGAATTCCATCCTGACTCCCGTACCATAATAATACATATATTATTTGCAGCTAAAAATAACATCACTAGATTGTGGAACTCCCTCACTCCACCATCCATGATTACGATGCATTATGACCTAAACTTCCAATGTGAAATGGAAAAAAGATTTGCTCTCAACAACTTCTCCTATCCCAAGTTCAAATACAGTACATCTGGTCACTATGGTCATACAACCCTAATTGTACAGTTCATTTCTGATAGCCTACAAAACAATATGGAGTATGTATTACTAACCTTAATTTCACTGACTTATAACTGAATTGGTTATTCTTCAAACTTTCCTTTCCTGGTTTGTATCCTCCCCTGCGTTCCCCCCCCCCCCCACCTTCCATCCTATCCTCCCCCCAGGTTCTTTGTTATATTAGACTCTGTACTCCATGTCTAATTACATGTAACCTTGACAAATATATGACTTATCACTCTGCAAAGCCTATGATGTATACTGTTCACAATGTATAACTATGAACCTGTTTGTCTTATCCTGTTAACACCCTTTGAAAACTCAATACAAATTAAATAAATTTAAAAAGGTTATAAAAGCTGTGCTGCTATGATACTTTAATGTTTTCATCTTCTGTGTGTAAAAAAATAAATAAATAAATTGTAAGGCGCAATCTGCTTGTTCTCTCATTCTCCCAAACAGTAGACATTCTGAACAGTTTTAAATGGTGTACATAAATTAAGTAAATGTGTCCTTCCTCACTCTGTGAAAAAGGAAGCCCCTTTTTTGAGAAAATTTCAGTCTTGTTACTCTCTCCTTCATAAATTGTGACCTTCACAATGAAGGATTCAATGATGTGTTACAAAGATGTATGCTGTTTCCATATTCATTGTCCAAAACAAAGGCACCTATTTACAATTTCCTGGTGTAAAATGCCTGTTTTTTCTATACATCCAAAATTGCAAACTCTCTACATCAAGTTGTTAGCTGTGTTGCTAAGCTGTATGTTTTTTCAATCCTGAGTTTAATTGCTTTTTTTCCTGATGCTAAATGCCTGCTCAGGCAAACAGACTATCTAGCTGTGGTGCAAACCTGTATGCTACTTTTATCAGCTGTGTCCAAAAAAGTGATTTTTCTTTCCCCTAATACTAAATGCTTGCTCGAGCTCTCAGAATCACGATCTGTTCAAACAGGCTTTTTAGCTGTGGTGCAAACCTGTATTCTATTTTTATTATATGAAAAGAAAAAACTGCTCAGTGCTCACAAATCATATAAATATAGAACAGCCACTCTCATAAAATGCAAAAAATACAAGTGTTAAATTTCAAATATCCCAATACTGTTCAATACCGTGCAATATATAAAAATTATTTCAATCATTCAAAACCTCAATAAAATGTAATATAACCACAATCACTAAATGTGAAAAATTATTAAGAGCATGCGTAAACCATTTTTAATAGGTCCATCCATGAAATATCTTTAAGGTAATAGATTATTCAACATAGAGAGCTCCAGAGCACACCAGCAGGAGACTGAAATGTATATCGCTTCCACTTGAACAGTGACAACCTGGCAACGGAAACAGATGACAGCCTCCAATAGTGTAAAACCACTTGGTTTTTTGGAAAAAAAACTGTATCTACATATCTACAACATATCCAGCATATTGCAAACAACATATAAGTAAACAGCACCACTAGTACTGTCTCCAGAGTGCACAATGACATCAGCACAGGTTCTGCCCTGATGTACGTTTCATCCAAAAACACGTTCTCAAGAGGATCAACTGAATGCGCTGACGTTCAACCTAAATAGACAATCTCGAGTCTGTGAATGCAGCCTATACATCTAAGCTTACAGCACTCATCTACAGCAGATGAGTTAAAAAAATCAAAATACCATTCATTAACTATTTATAAATCATCCATATATGTACTAAACTCCAAAATAAATATTGAAACCAATAGGGTTAAAGGCAATATAAATTAATACAATCCCCTCTATTGTCAAAATACCATAGTTTCCACTATTATCTCCCACTGACCCAGAATCTTACAAATTGAGGAGTACATAATGTTCAATTGCTAATCTCTTCACTTTTCTCTGGCTTGTTGTTCTAAAAAAAAAAGTATACTCTAATATATGCTGTATTTTAGGAGGATTAAACCTGCCTGCCTAGTCTCTTTGTGGCCTAGTAAAAACACTTACATGGTGTGCTGCATATCCGTACAATATTTCTGGTGTGTTCTGAATAGAAGATCACAACAAGCTATGCTCTGTGACTTGTTTTGTCCCTGTTTGGTAATTGATATGGTGTTGATAGCTTTATCTTTTTTGTTTTAATGTGTATATGATCCATGTATAACAACAGCTTTTGGCTGTATTGCCCTTTCTGCTTTCAACACTGAAATATTACTGGTACACAAAAATATCTTATGGCAAAAACTACCTAATAGAAAATTATTTTGGGTGGAAATCAATCATATTGGGCGGATGCTGCTGTATGTAAGCCAATCAATTATGTAAAAGTAAAGTAAATAAATAGACATGCCATTTATATGGTGGCTGATACTGTCTTAACATTCTGTTCACATATAACTTTAAATGGTTACTCCACTTTCATGTGAAAAAAGCAGCAAATACAAAAAAATAATATAGTATATACAAATCCGACACAATTCATATGTTGATTGAATGTTATTAATGTTGTTATTACCTTTCCTCTTCAGTCAGCAGCTTTTCTGTATAATGCAATGCAATATGGCTATCTGGAAGTGTTCTGTACACGGAATTTCCGGCTTGTGTGATTGGTTCACCGATTTTCCCAGAAGTCTGCAGTAAGATACAAGTCATATTTCAGGCATCCCCTGCAACAAAAATGTTGTTTTTTTCGATTCCATCTAAAGGTATGCCAACCCAGCAATTTTCCTCATTAGAGTCCTGCAGGCACAGCAGCTGATTGATAATTAGGAACCACTCCCATTAGATTCACTTTCCACATGAACAGAGACAAACATCCATCTCTTTTTTTCAGAATAACAAAAGGTAGGAATCTGCAACAAAGTGTGTTAAAATCCTTGCAATGTATATAGATCACCCAGAGGAGTGAAGGCGAATGTTTTTTCTCAACAAAAGTGGAGTTATGCTTTAATGCCTCCCCCAACCATGTTATTTACTGCATATTTTTGATGTTAGGTGAAAGGTAAATGCTCTACATTTGTGGTTATGGAGAGTTACTATTTAACTAACCCAGAAGCTGTAATCCTCAGTAGTGATCTAATATATTTTAAAGGGCAACATTTATGAAACTTAAAACATTCTTTTACATATATAACCATAAAGACATATAAGTGACTAAATATCTTTAAATTCTCTGTGTAACATATATGCCATAATAAAGTGATCCCAGAAACTCAGAGTGCTATTAATGTGCATAAAAATTTGTTCATATAGTCCAAAGATTTTTTACTGCAATTAATCTCAAATTTCAGTTCAAAATCTCTAATGCTTTCATATACAATTTTGTAACCTTCTCCAGTTCTTATGATTTTCAGTGCCACTGCACTCATCACCACAAAAAAACATACTCATCAGGTATATGTGAGCCTATAAGAAGGTCTCAATGGGCTCATTTGAAAAATGCCAGGTTATCCTCTTTTCTCCCTCTCTCCTTCAGTGGTGCAGCTCAACTCTAGCCTCAAAAGGTCTCCAAACTACCATTCCAACAAAAACAAACAATAGGAGTAACCTGCATATAGTCAATATCAGTGATATGGCAAGGACCAGAGGATGCTTTAACCATTTCAAGTCCAGACACTTTCACCCCCCTCCTGTCCAGGCCAATTTTCAGCTTTCAGTGCTATCACACTTTGAATGACAATTGCGCAGTCATTCAACACTGTACCCATATGAATTTTTAGCATTTTTTTGCGACAGGTAAAACTTTATTTTGGTGGTATTTTTTCACCGCTGGGATTTTAATTTTTTTGCTATATAAATGAAAAAGTCTAAACATTTTGAAAAAAAAAGTGTTTTTCTTATAACATTTTGCAAATAAATAATCTTCCTTCATAAATCTTGGCCAAAATGTACTCAGCTATCTTTTTAGTAAAAAAAAAAAATAACCCAAATTAGTTTATAACCAAAAACTATACATTTTTTTTTACATTTTTATTTTATTTTTTATATTATTATTTATGGGGTTTGTTTTACAAACCGTCACCCTAGCAGTACAGTGTCACCATAGTGACACTGTACTACTTGTGGGGGGTGATGACATTTTTTTTCCTTTTTTTACACTGATTGCTTTTACACTGCAAAGGCTGTAAAAGCAATCATTTCTCCTTCTCTCTGGCTGCATTCCTGCAGCCATTGAGAAATACTGTGAGATCTGTGATTAGTCATAGCTTGTCACATGGTACAAGGCTGTTGTGAATAGCCTTGTACCATGTGACCTCTGTGATCATTCACCGATATCACAAATAGTAAGCAATGATATTAGGAAGTAATATCTTGTTTACTTTTATTCATGTGATCACTGATTGGCCAATCTGTGATCACATGAATTGAGACCTCACACAGAGGTCCCATACAGCAACCAGGCATCGGATTGTGGTGCCGCATGCTCCCAGGGAATGAATGTGGGAGCCGTTTATAAATGGCGACCCACTTCGGCACTGCTCCCATCCAGTCATTTATTTACATGGGCTGTGCAAGTGGTTAAAGGAATTCATGGAAGTATTAAATAACAATCCATATGGTATCTCACTCTCATGGGAACAAATAGTGAAAAGGTAATTTCTTTTAGATTTGGCAATTTTCAAATATCATGGCAGATTGTGTACTAAAACACACTTTAAGTATACAGTATGGGCAGAAATGGATACATACCTACATCAAGCTGTCACCATCACAGGGGGATACAAAGTATTTCAAAGGGAAAGATGAGGAGGTTAAGGAGGAATTGCAACCTTGATGAGGATTTCGATGAACAGAATTACATTTAAAAAAAACGAGTTTAAAAGAAGGGTTATAAAAGGGAGCAATTGGAAGGAAGTAAGAAAATATTAGGGGAAATGGATAGACAACAACTACTATATAAATAAAAAAAAGTTCTGGGAGTCAAGGGGTAGCCTTTATAACAGATTTTAGTTGACAGTACATGTGAATAGAGACAGTAATAAAATGCTATTGCCTATACTTTTGAGGGATAAAACCCTTTTTAAAATATTACCAAAAAAGCCACAGTTTATATATAGAAGGGCACCCTCCATAGAGAAAAACTATATTTTTGGATAAGGTAGGTTTCCACAGATGCAAACGAAGTAGGCCATGTAAAACAATAAGTATTCAGGAAAGAAAGAGGAAACAATTTAAATCTAATAGTACACAATGGTATATGATATTATTAAATCTATTTCCTGTGACACTATGTATGTCATATATGTATTAGAGTGCCCCTGGGGGTTACAAGATGTGGGTTGGAATACAAGAAAGGTAATTGAAAGAATTAAAAGAAAAGTTTGGGTTTAAAAAAGAAATTAACATTTATGCCCACCTAGGTGGGTGAAGTATCGATCCGATGTTACATCTGTATCCCTCCCACATCAGACAGAGAACTCAGTGATCAGACACCACTGATTGCTCAGTTCTCCCCTCCATTCTGAGCAGAGAGTGGTGATTGTCAGTTATTGGCTCTATGTTCTGCCCAACCAGTGCTTACTGGAGCTCCAGGCTGTAAAGGGGGTGGGAGTGGCTGGCTCAGGCTCTACGCAGCATGCTGACCAAATTGTCAGGATCTTTTCAGAGCCTGGACTGGCTCCATGACATCAGAGAATAATAGGCTTTAGCCCACTGTTAGCTGAAAATAGGTCACAAGAGTACAGAACGAACTGCACTTCTGTGATCCCCAGGAGAAGTATAGCTAAATAGCTCTGGCTATACTTCTTTAATGATCACAAACAATATAAAAAAAGGCTTCAAAAAGATAGTGTGTCCGGACAATTTCAGGATTATTGCAATTGTAACCCAAAAGGATTATTATTCTATGGGATTGATAACAGTTGGAGAGGAAGAGACCTTAGAAAGACCATATCACAAAATGAGACTCAATGAATATATGAGTTGAAGACTTTGACAACAAATGGTTTGAATATAGACATTGATCTGAATTGTTTTATTTCTAATGTTTAGTTATTTAGTAGATTCAGATGGGTTTTATTTATGTAAAACAATATTTTATATACTTTGTATAATAAGTTGTTATATTTCATAGAATTGTCTATATTTATATAATAGTATTTTTTAAATAATTTAAAATCATTAAAATGTATATTTAAATCCCCATTTAATGGATTGGATTAATTGGGTAAATCCTATGCACTTTGTCCCCTGGCTCAATTGGCTGGAAAACCCCCCTTCAAAAGGAATGATGTAATTAAGTAAACTTATTGTATCTTTTGGTTCCAATATTATAAATTGTAATTAGCTATTTTCCAGATGGAGCTAGGGAGAGATAAAGAGATGGAGGTGCGCTTCAGGAGGAAACTATTGGAGGCACACAATAGAAAGGGTATTAAACAAAGTAATGAGGAAATACTGCATATTAACAGCAGTGTGAGCCCAGAAAAGCACCAACTTCTTAGAGACTTCCAAATTTCAAAATGTGTTGGGCAGGGCTTACACATGATGTCACATCCACTGATAGTGGTGAGCAGCCATCTTGGAAAAGGGCTGGCTTGGCGATTGTATAGGAGGAAAGAAGACATACTGTATGTAAAACTACATGTAAGTGTGCAGTTTTGACTATTTTGCTGGTTTTAATTTAATAAAGTGATATTACACTATCTGTGGGTTTCTCCTATTGTCTGTTTTTAGTGGAATGTGGTTTGGAGACCTTTGGAGGCTAGAGTTGAGCTGTATAACAAAAGGAGAGAAGGAGAAAAGAGGATAATCTGTGGATCTGGCATTTTTCAAATGAGTTCATTAAGACCTTCTTTTTAAAGCGATAGTAAACTGCGGCCTTACAAAAAAAAATCTCCTGCAAGGCAATGGCATAACGTTCTAGTATGCATCGCATACTAGCACATTATGAAATACTTTTCTTAGAATGAAACCCCCCAGTGGTGCACTGTCACCACTGACAGGTCTTTCATCTTCACTAGGACTTCCTTCTGGGCTTGTGGGCTCCAGCAGCTTAAATGGCCGGGCCGTGGTAATGTCACCCCTGCTCATGCAAGCAGGAGTCACAGGCCACAACACATAGCTTTGAAGGAACGGCATTCGCCAGTGACATCACAGGCTGCCTAAAGAGTGAATACCTCCTAAACAGTACACGTTTTGGAGATATTTATTTCACCTACAGGTAAGCTTTATTATACAATTACCTGTAGCTAAAAATCACCAAGGGGACTTTACTACAACTTTAATTTAAGGGTCCACATATACTGTATCTTTTGAGTGTGTTTTTTACAGGTGATGAGCACAGTGGCATTAAAAACCACAAGTGCTGGCAAAGGTTACAGCATTGTATATGGAAGTATTGGAGATTTTGCACTGAAAATTAAGATTAATTGCACTAAAAAGTATTTGGACTATAAAGATTGTTTCAATGCACATTAATTCCACTTTGAGTTTCTGAGGTCATGTAGCTATCATATAAATGCTGCACAGAGGGTTTAAAGATATATTTTCACTATACTGTATATGTTTATATTTATATATGTAAAAAGATGTTTTAAGGTTCCTGAGTCCTGCACTTTGAGTACCTATGCCCTATGTTAAGCCAATTTTGCTTAAAAACTAGCCATTAAAACAAATATTTAACTTTCATTGATTTCAGTGGGGCTCAGGTTCTGGATATGTTTGGCTCATTACTAATCCTTACCTCACTCACAGGTTGGCTACAGTGAAATACTGTAAATACACTATTGATAATATTGTTATTGCAATCTGGCAGCTCTGTGTCTTGTTGACAGATCAGCCTGGTGAAAGTTTTTAAAGACAGTGCACATATTCAGTAAAACATTTGGGGTGTTTTATTTTGGGAAAAAAATTATACTGTAATGTTGATATCAACCGTTACAAGTGACTTGGGGGATCCTATTCAATTTGTGGCTTTTGCGCCAATACATGAAATTTGGGAACAAATTGCCTACAATAGTTGTTTTTTTTTTCTGGGTACAAATGAGTAATGCAGCTTTGCATTGTTACAAATGACTGTTGGGGGTCTTATTCAAACTGGGGCTTGAGTGCAATTAAGTTAATTCAGGGAACTTACTAAAATATTTGGGGTGTGTCGGGGGTCCTATTCAAATTGTGGCATGTGTTTCAATAAATTAATACTAGAAATATACTTCAACTGAAATATTTTTCTTTTTCTGGGAACAAATGAGTAATGTAGATTTCCATATTTAGAAAATGGCTGTTGGGGGTTTTAATCAAATTGGGGATTGTGCATGAATAAGTTAAAGTGGAACTCCACCAAAAAGGGGAAGTTCTGCTTTAAGGCCTCTTCCCCCTCTTTTTTTTCCATAAATGTTTTTATAGGAAATACACGGTAATGAGTACAGTTCTGTTACATTATCAATCAGAACATAGATAAGAAATTAACTTGGAACAGAACAGGTCACATCATAAATCCACATGATGAAACAAGTCAGAAAAATAGTACACCAAAACATGAAATAAAAAGAGGGTACACCAAGATAGAGTTTGCATTGTTGGACCTGCATTCTGTGTCAGAAAAACTCTCCATCTCTAAGTAAAGCTTAGGAACAATATCCCATTTGGGAGGTAACTAACTTGCTCTATAGTCTGGCCCACAGTACGTAGGTTACATTAATAAATATCTAGAAGTGAAAAAATAGGATATAAAAAGAAAAAGAGAGAAAAGAGGTGGTATAAGATAGGAAAGGGAAAAAAGGAAAAGAAAAACAATGGGGGGAAAGGGGGGGAGATGTTTTAAACTAAAAGAAGGGAGGATAAGTCCACTTCTTCTTCCCAGGGTGGAAGGAGCCTTATAGCCTCTTAAAGCTGAAGGGAGGCTATTGAGCCACTCAGTTAGTATGTCCACAATCAAGATTCTGAGGATATTCACCAATGAATATTTTTAAAGTTTCTCAACTATATTTCATATAGCTCTCAGTGGATTTAAAGTGGATCCAATTGAACCAAGTGGATGTAAAATTGTGCATAACCTTCTCAGAGATGTAAATGAGCTCCTCCATTTCCTCAATTTTGTTTAATCTTGCAAACCATTCTATGATCGATGGGACTCTGAAAAAGCGCCAGTGAACTGGGATACACATCCTAGTTGCATTCACCATGTGCATAGATAAGGAACAAAGGTAATCTCTTCCAGATAGATCTGTATGATGAAGAAGATACTGGGCCTTGGTACATTCTATTGGAAGAGAGGTAACCAGTGTGATAACCCCATGAAGTTCAATCCAAAAAGTAGAAAAAGATTCACAACTCCACCAGATGTACAGCATTGTACATTCCTCTCTACCACATCTCCAGCACAAGTTAGAAGCTATGGGCTAGTATTTGTGGAGCAGAGTAGGGGTCCTATACCACCTTATCCGGACTTTATAGCAGTTTTCCTGGACAGCAACAATCAATGAGCCATTGTGTACAAATTCATTGATCTTATCCCAATCTTCATTTGGGAAGGAAGTCTGTAATTCACTTTCCCATGCCACCCATGATTTATCGGGGTGTTAAGGTTGGTCCCCTATTAGCATCGAATAGATAGCCAAAATCAAATGTCGTTGGGGTGTCTTTCTTAAATAGACTTGAAAGAGGTCAATGATCTTGACCATGTAGAGTCTTTAATAGTAGGTTGTATATAGTGTTTAATTTGTCTATATGTCCAAGAAGAGAGAGTCCCTGTGAGAGAAATAGATGTTAAATGTGCCAAGGAAACAAAGTTTCCTCAGAGAAAAAAATGATAAGCTTGGATATCATCATATGGCCATTCCCGAACCAGGAGGTTGCTGTGCATTCCCAGGTGAAAATATGGATTGCCCTTAAGTACAGTTAGAGGTCCAGGGGACAAGGAGAGGGAAGTCAGCTTATAGGTTACAAGAAAATTTGAAATGGTAGGGCCAAGGAGTGGATGGGCTAGAAGTCCCTGCAGAATGTGCTTAAATGGAAGCCAAGGCAGAAAGTTTACAGGGAGTTGAGCTACTGTTTGCTCCAAGTCTACTCAAGCTTTCCTTGCAGCTCTGGGAAGTGGTCTCTCCCTCTCCACAGCATGCTGTGGCTGATTAGCCTTCTGGCAGAGACCCTAAGAACTCTCCATCCAACATAGGATAGGACCAAGAGAGCAGTTCCCTCTCCCACACCTTCTCCCTCTAAGGTGCTGGTAAGTAAAAAGCAACACTGGACTGACAATGACAAGGAAGAGAGCTTCAATGCTAAGAAGAGGGCTGCATTGCCTACTTCTGATACTCCTACATCAGAGCATGCATTAAAAAAGATGCTATTATCTCAATGAAAACCTGCAGACAGGCTTGCATACTTCTATTTCCTGCATTCAGCTCAGATTAGACTAAATAGAGAAATGCACTAATTACATGAAACTGCAAATGGGGGACTACACTTCAGCTTACAGAAAAATAGTTGATGCCCCTAATGATCGTTCAGAGGAGCTCCAATACCTTAAAAATAAAACTGCTGCAGATGGAATAACATAAAAATAAGGATATCCCAAAAATTCATCAAGCCTAGCAAAAAACTAAAATATCTTCAACAGCTATTCCTTAAACTCTGTCCAAACTTGTCTATGGCTTACATTGTCACTGATCAAGCCCACAGAAGTATGAAGCCTAGCTACCTACTTCTGTCTCAATATCTCAGAGATGTTTTGGCTTGAATTCACTTTGTTCTCATTAAAGAGTGACTGTTTGCAACTGCCAAATCCTCTAACTCTTTACCTGAACACTATGCACATATTTCATTATGTGCTGATTTCTTGGATGCAACAGTGCAAAAAAGAGAAGAACTTGCTCTTGCCACTAACTCCCTCCAGGAGAATAAAATTCCTTATAAATAGGGTTACACCACCTTGGTAAATTACCAAAATCATACAATGCCCATGCTGTCCCCTAAGAAAAGAATTACACAACTTCATAACTGGGGATTCACTTGCAAATCTCCATCTCAGCTATGGCAATATAATGTCAGGGTCCCCAACCCCAACTTGTCCATTGTGAGCAATACATAACTCATCATGGCCTCCTCCTCCACTTTCCACAATTTACAACAAGAGGCAGTAGGTTGTACTTAACAATTTGTATGTCCCTGGCATGGGCTTCTTTGTTTACATTCCACACCTCAGATGTATCCTGTGCCAGGCACACTGCCTTTATGCTATGTTGTGTCACTTTACTATCTGATTGTCACTTGCATACAGGGCTATTACTCATATTAATAGTTAATCAGTGTATGGATATCTTGGATGCTGTAAAAGGTATTGCATCCCTTGACACTGAACTATATTATCTGTTTCACTTATCATGGCAATTACTTCCCCTAATGCTGAAGGACTTTACAGCCCCATTAAGACAGTGTTACTATGGAAAGAGGCACACAAACTTAACTTCAATATTTTATGTGTACAAGAAACACACTTTGCCAGAGGTAAGCTGCCCAAGTGCCAATGCAGGCTTTACCCAATTATATTTTGGCCAATGCAAGGTGGAAAAAAAGTGATGGTTGCAGCCATAAAATCTGTTCCCTTTCACCTGCAAGATATAGAAACTAATATTCACATCAATTACTAGCCCCTGGTTATAGCATCTATTTACACTCTCAACACCCATCAAAATACATTTTACAAAACTGTTATGAGTAAACTTCAGCAATTCCCAAGAGGCTGCCTAATTATTTGCAGAAATTTTAATGATGCAGCCAACACTGTTTTAGATTCCCCCAACAGGCTTAAAAGGAGATACCTGGCACTGTCTTCATGGTAAAGAGCAGGATTATACTTTCTACTCACATACTTAACACTCACACTTGCAAATGTATCTCTTCCTGATGGATAAACACATTACATAATGTTTCTTCTGCCCAGATTGGGCTTATTTGGTCGGACCACACACCAGTCCAAACGTTTTACCACCCCTTCCTCCCATAGTCTCACTCTATTGATACTTAATTCATCATTGCTCATCCACACTATCAGGAACAAAGCAAATCTGAGATTGACTCTTTTTTCTGTATTACCACAGGTTCAATCCTGGATAGCGCTATCCTTTGGAATGCTCACAATTCATTCCATAGAAGTGTGCTTACTAAAATAGATGACCAGGAAAAAATAATACACAAGGCTACTACTTTCCATATTTTCATCGATATTCAAATGTTAGAACAACGCAACAAATTCCATCCCAACCCTCATGTTTCAACAGAATGGAATACTCTTAGAACCTGATTAAGTGCTCATTTGCACAAAAATTTTGATTACTATAATAAAAGGCTCAATACTACTTGGTATTCCCAGGGTAATAAGCCAGGAGCTGTCTTGGCTAAACAATACAAGCAAGGACTTGCAAAGGCCAGAATACATTATCTCCTTCACCCACTCAAAGTAAAAAATTGATTACCCCCAAGATATTGCCAACAAATTTGGTACCTTCCTATAAAATCTTAAAGACTCCACCTCTGGCCCATCCCCTACTACTGAGCTTATCAAACAAATCTTGTCTTGAGCTACCTACTGTGATACCCAATCAACTCAATGGTCAATCTAGGGCATTTACTGGGGCTGAGATTAAGAAACAATCTCCATCCATTCCCTTCATAAATCTCCAGGTCCAGATGGGTTGAATGAATACTATAAAACATTTTCTAACATACTCCTTCCTCTTTTGTGTAATGCCGTTAATAAATTTGAATCCTATGGTCAGACCCACAAGGAGTCTTTAGAAGCCCTCATTTTAACCATCCCCAAACCAAGGAAAACTACTAACAATCTTGGGAAATAAAGACGTACTGTACATCCCTTTTGAATTCTGATAAAAAAAAATCTACTCCAAAATTTTGACAACTCCCATATCAAAATGCACCTTATACCTTGTTAATGCAAACCAAGTGGGTTTTGTGGTTGGTAGACAGGCCTCTGGTGGAACTAGAAGATTTGTGGACCTTATCCAATGGGCCAAGCATTATAAACCACTTTCTCTGCTCTTATCCTTGGACACAGAAAAGGCATTTGACAGAATACATTTGTAAGGGGTAGGCAGGTGATGGTGGACCTTTCCTCCAGGTTTCCCATTAACTGGTTGGGTGCCAAGTTGAATCACATGTGAGGACAAACTCCCAGGGCACCTGTAAGCGGATCATTTGTAATACATACAGGGTACCTTTACTCTGTGCAATTTCCATCAATGCCCTGGGACAAGGCTAAGGTTGCTGTCGGAGAATACTCAACTTTAGAGCGAGCTTCTGCTCTTAGAGATGAACATACATCATGTACACTTGTACCATAACTGTTCTTCAATTAACTCTCCAGTCCCCATGTACATCTTCCCACTGTAACTTTCAAAGGCGGGTCATGCTAAGCACTGACCACAACCACCTGTCCAGTTTTTTCCACTACTGTCCCCAATAGCAGAGTGGGCCCTGCCATGCACTTAGCGTGTACTCAACACGTGCACTCAACTATTAACTCTTGGATTTCCATACCTCTGTACAGGATGGGGACCTCTGCAGTGCAGATCTTCTCCATTGCTATAGGAGGCACAACGTGGTGTAAGGAGTGCTGACAACAACTCATTTGTGGCAAAAGGCTATGCAACCTATAACAGTTACACAATATTGACAGGCTGCTCGCTGAATTTAACTTTATTGTTAATGACAACCACAGGTAGGACTTGCACTTAGATGACTTTTCATGTGCTGACTCTTCATACCCCATGTGCTAGCGACCCAAAGGAACACTCTGTGTAAATCTGTGTCTGTTACTTACATTACACCCCTTTGATTAGCTTCAGACCAAGCAGGAACAACATTTCAAAGCTTTACTTGGAAGAGTACAAAATGAACATCTCAAAGTCCAACATGCAGAACAGGATTATTCCTATGTCCCTATTCTTGCCTCAGGCTATGTGCTGCCCCAGCATACTTGCAGAAGGTAAAGTTTATGTGCTAAAAGGTCCACCAGTGGCATTTCCCAGCAGCTGGTGTCTTTGGGGGTGAACTCCATGTTTAGAGGTTCTTCAATGTTACGGCAGCAAAAGGCTATATTCTTGTACTACTCCGCAGTGTAGCTCCCAGATCTTCTCTCTTTCTCACTTCTTTTCCCCTTTCCCCTATCTTCAGGGATTCTCAGGCCTGGGCTCTCTCAGGGGAACTCCCTTTTCTGGACCACTGTTCCTCTTTTATATCACAGGTTTAGTGGGTGTGACATAGAGATAACCCATAAAAAACTATAGAACTGGGAAATGCATTAACCCTTACCTCTTTTCAGGCAACATCCTTTCTACCATATTAAGCCTATATTAGTGCAAGGATTGCTGAACCTTTTAACAGGACTTCCCCTTTTCCTCATTTATCTTTGCACTTGGTATTGAGTTGCTGAAAAAGTCATATACTCTAATGCACACATTTCAGGTTACACAGTAGGACAGATAGAACATACAATTGATGTTTTAATCATTTCCAATTCCCTTCATTCTCATCAGATGTTACAATCCTTACTCAAGTCCTTTAGCGCAGTCTCGCTCTATGAAACCAATTTTTTTAAGTCCTGTATGCTTTGTATTTGTCTGTAGCCTGTAATGAAAGACCATATAAACACATCTTAATCCTTTCTCCTGGGACCCTGTGCCCTCAATAAAATACTCAGGAATTCAACTAGTTGTCAATCTTCACCTGAACCTCAAAGAGCTGTTGGGAAAACTTCAATCCATTTTCCAAGATCTCAGATCCACAAAAATGTCCTGGGCTGGGTACATTGCATTCTCTAAAATGTTTTTATTTTCTTATATCTTGTCTATGTCCCTCCCTATTCCAACCCCACCATTATATCATCATAAGCTACAATCCCTCCTGAATGCCTCGAAAAAGAAACACCCATGTATCTGCACCTCATTACTTTGTACGCCCAGTTAAAAATGTGGAAATGGTGCTCCCAACATCTCTGCATATTATAAATCAGTTTTATTGGAACAAACTAAGTCATGAAGGACCCCTGCCTCTACATCCTCCTGGCTTCAAATTGAGCTCATTACACTTCCATCAAATGCTAATGCTCTTTTAGGCACTTTACTATTAGCTCCCAGAATGCAAAGATCTTTCCTAGGCCCAGGTATAGCAACCCTTAAAGTCTGGTGCTCCCTTTGACAGATAAGCAATGGTATTCCTAAATGACTCAAATATTAATCCTCTCAAGTCCTTAGACTTTTTTTCCCTTGATTTGCGTCTGTTGGATGGGGCGTTTGCAGGAATAATTGTTTAATTCCAAATTCATGATTCGGCACTTATATGAATCTAATTATATTTATGGCAAGCTTGCTAAATACTTGATTTTTATGATTAATCATAATTAATATTAAAATGTGTGGCTAGCCTTGAACAAGTGATAGTAATGAATTCTTCAGTTATATCTGAGCCAGAGAAATGTCAGAGTATTTGGAGTTAAGTTAACTAGCTAGAAGCTGAGTATTTAGGACATTTCTGTAGATGTGCATAGCTGGTTAGAGGTCTCTGGTGTAGGGTGTCATGGGAGTCAGAAGTGAACCAATTAGTGAATTAGTATGAAATAATATATATTCTAATAGTATCTGTGTGTATTTAATTTATGTTTTATAAGTTGGTAATATGCGTTACATTAGTGGTTATACAATATTATTGAGATATTATGTTGTAAAGATAGATTCTTAGTTATACTATCCTTTAAACAGAGAAACTGGCCACATGAGTAGGCTGATGCAACATTGTCAACTTATGAAGCCACTACATATGGGCTTGTCAATCAAAAGACCATATACAGCTGTGTTCAAAATAATAGCAGTGTGTTGAAAACAGTGAATAAAGCTCAAAATCCTTCTAATAGCTTTTATTTCCATACACACAAATGCATTGGGAACACTACACATTCTATTCCAAATCAAAACATGAAGAAAAATATATCAAATTTGTGTTCCTCTAAAAAAAATTGAGGAAAAGTGAATATTAGACTGTTCAAAAAAATAGCAGTGTTTTTATTCCTCTTTACAAACTCAAACATTCACTATATAAACTGAAAAATGTTTGAAGATTTTGCTTTCCTTTGAATCACTTAATTAATATTTAGTTGTATAAGCACTGTTTCTGAGAACTGCTGTACATCTATGTTGCATGGAGTCAACCAACTTCTAGCACCTGTGAACAGGTATTCCACCCCAGGATGATTGGACTACATTCCACAGTTCTTCTCTATTTCTTGGTTTTGCCTCAGAAACTTCATTTTTGATGTCACCCCACAAGTTTTCTATTGGATTAAGATCCGGGGATTGGGCTGGCCACTCCATAGCGTCAATCTTGTTGGTCTGGAACCAAGATGTTGCACATTTACTGGTGTGTTTGGGGTCGTTGTCTTGTTGGAACACCCATTTCAAGGGCATTTCCTCTTCAGCATAAGGCAGCATGACCTCTTCAAGTATTCTGATGTATTCAAATTGATCCATGATCCCTGGTATGCGATAAATAGGCCCAACACCGTAGTATGAGAAACATCCCCATATCATGATGCTTGCGCAACCATGCTACACTGTCTTCACAGTGTACTGTGGCTTGAATTCAGTGTTTGGGGGTCATCTGACAAACTGTCTCCGGCCACTAGACCCAAAAAGAACAATCTTACTTTCACAAACTGTTGCGCCATTTCTCTTTAGGCCAGTCAATGTGCTCTTTGGCAAATTGTAACCTCTTCAGCACATCTTTTTTTCAACAGTGGGACTTTGCAGGGGCTTCTTGCAGATAGCTTGGCTTCACATAGGCATCTTATAATTGTAACAGTACTCACAGGTAACTTTAGACCTTCTTTGATCTTCCTGGAGCTGATTGTTGGCTGAGTCCTTGCTATTTTGGCTTCTATCCATTCGAATGGTAGTTTTTTGATTTCTTCCACGTCTTTCAGGTTTTGGTTGCCATTTTAAAGCATTTGTGATCATTTTAGCTGAGCAGCCTATCATTTTCTACACTTCTTTATATGTTTTCCCCTCTCCAATCAACTTTTTAATCAAAGTACGCTGTTCTTTTGAACAATGTCTGGAACGACCCATTTTCTTCAGAATTTCAGAGAGAAATGCACTGTAACCAGCATGTACAACATTTGCTGCCTTCCTTCCTTAAATAAGGGCATTAATTGCCACCTGTTTTTCAAAGAATGAATGACCTCACTAATAGAACTCCACACTGCTATTATTTTGAACATGCCCCTTTCAATTAGTGATTCAATTACACAGAATCAGCAGCATGCATGTCATGACTGTTGGGTCTGTTGGATTTCTATTACTCTACTACACCTGCTAGTAAATTATTTGCCATGTAGAAATATAATTTCTACCAAAAACAGTGATTGAGCAGGTTAGTGATGTCTGACTGCTATTATTTTGAACACAACTGTATATAGTATCCCCTCCCTTCAATGAAATTGCTCTACTAAGCAGAATTGTTTGCCATACAAGGTTCTGAGTTATGAGAGCTATGATGTCTACATGTAACATAAAAAGACATCCTAAGAGATGCAAAGGGTGCAGTATTATTATACAGGATTTATATAGCACCAACTGTTTGCGCAGCGCTTTACAATATAAGGGAGACAGTACAATTACAAAGATTTCAGTAGAGAAGGAATGTGGTCCCCCCAAAATCCATACCAGACCCTTATCCGAGCATGCAGCCTGGCATGTCAGGAAAGGGGAGGGGACGAGCAAGCTCCCCCTCCTGAACCATACCAGACCACATGCCCCCAACATGGGGGGGTGCTTTGGCGCAGGGGTCTCCCCTCCCCAAAGCATCTTCTCCCCATGTTGATGGAGACAAGGGCCTCTTCCCCCCTCTCTCTCTTTTTATCTCTATCTCTATCTCTCTTTTTCTTTGGAATCTCAGCTCTTGGCTTGACAAACCCTTCCCAAAAGTGACAGAGTGTAAACCAGCAATATCAAATCAAGCATTAGTCCAGGCCCTTATCTCACCCCATCATTTGACACTCACATAAGGCCCAGCATTGAAGGAGCTGGAACATGAAAAAGTTCTGATTCTAATTCACATTCTAGGGATCATTTAGACAGAAGACAAAGATGCTGCCATGTCTATGTGAGGGAAGCCTCCCCGGGAGAACATGCAACTTCATTGCCGTGGTTGGAATTCAAACTGACAACCCTAGTGAGGCAGAAATGCTAACCACTTAACCACTGTGCTGTCACACGCATCCAGACTGCATTTCTGCGGTGTGAATCAACCCTAAGTCCCTGGGCAAGGTCAGTGTAACAAGCCAGATATCTCAATTGTGACACAAATGTTGTGTTATGCTGCCATTTCAGATGTATGTTGGTTCTATGTATCCCAATACAAAGAATTGCAATACTAATACAGTGGTACCTTGGTTTACGAATGCCTCAGTTAACGTAATTTTCGGTTTACAAATGAAAATCCAATGAAAATAATGCCTCAGTTTACAAATTTATTACTAATTTTTTACGCAATACAAAGTGTATGTTGGTGCTGATTTTGAAATGCAATTGCCAGCTTTTTTTCCCTTCACTATAGCTCACAAGATTAGCTGTCACTTTCCCCGGAGTTACAGGAAACTTTGTTTGTTTTAAGAAGCTAAAAGGAAACATTGTATCTTTTAACTTGGGGAAATAAACTAAAAGAAAACTTTTTCTCTTTTAGCTGGGGGGAAAGTGACAGCTGAATTTCTGAGCTATAGTGAAGGAAAAAAAAATGCGGTAATTACATTTAAAAACTAGCACCATGATAAATAAAAAAATGGCGTGGGGTCCCCCCTCCCATCCATACCAGCTGACAGCTGAAAAATCAACATTAAACATGGTTGTCACTACTAAAATACTGCATGAGTTATTTTATCAAGTCATGCAGCCTTTTAGTAGTGAAAATCAATGCAGCGTTCATGTTTCAGCTGTCAGCGGGGTTCCCCACTGACAGATGAATGTAAAAGAATTACTGGCAATTACATTTTTTTTAAAAAAATGGTGTGGGGTCCCTCCTCCCATCCATACCAAGCCTTTCGGGTTCGATATGGATTTAGAGGGGAAGCCCCATGCCAAAATTTAATGGAGAGTGATGCTCAACTTGTCTCTTTAGAATTCCCCATAGGTGTTTGATTGGGTTCAGATCAGGAGACATACTTGGCCACTGAATCACTTTCACCCTGTTCTTCTTCAGAAATACAACAGTGGCCTTAGATGTGTGTTTTGGATCATTGTCATGTTGGAAAAGTGCACAACAAGCAAGGGCCATGGTAGCATCTTCTATTTCAATATAGAGAAGTACATCTGTGAATTCATGATACTATCAATCAAATACAGCTCCCTGACACCAGCAGCACTCATGCAGCCACACAGAAGGACACTGCCACCACCAAGTTGCACTGTAGGTACATGGACTTGAATGAATTTGTTCGAACAAATACTTTTTTTGTGTGTGTAAATTAACAAATCTTGTTTTAAATCAATGGCCCGTATTTGTGGGAGCATTTTGTAGTATAGCATCCCATAGAAAATGTTGATTCTGAAAAGGAAATTAAAGGTTTTTTAACAAATCTGTAGGGGTGTACTCATTTCTGCTGAGCACTGTATATCTTTGATGATGGTCTCTACCTATATTGGGCTATAACATTTGGTATGATGTTATATTTACTCTATGGCTGTACTTTATGAATTGATTTTATAATTAGGTCTACAATTGCCCATTGGTCCTCTCGATATATGTTTGAAGCATATCTTCATCATAACTTTTAATTTACATCTAGATAAGAGTTATTATTGGTATTCATATCTTCCTGAAGAAGTTGGAAGCAGAAATACATGTTAAGGAAAAGAAAGGGTGGAACTTCCTAATCAATTGCCACTTTTGGTATCTGCTGTAAGGGTCCATTATTTGTAGTGTGTACAAGGGAGCTCTTTCCATTACTTTTGTAAATACAAAAGTTATTTTTTTTATCATTATGTTTTTATGACTGATATCAAATAAAATGTTTATATTTAAAGTTGGTTGTGATCCTTGGGGTGTCTATAAAGTCCAGACTCATTTTTGTAATGTAATGTACATTTGTTTCACTTTGTATGGATTTTCTGTACAGTTTTTAAGCCTGTATTACAATATAGACCACAATTTCAGAAGGAAAGAAATCACTGATTGGCCACACAATTTCAAAGAGGCTAAATCTACAAATATTCCTAATTGAGGCCTGAAAGTACAAAGCAAACAGCATGATTTATCCTGCATCAAACCAAAAAAATTTTTCACCAAAGAGCTGCTTGCAAAAGATTAACTGTTGTTTTTTTAAGAGCTGAAGCACCATAATTTAACCCAAAATTATTGAGAAACACAGGAATGACCCTACAGAAAAAAGTAAAAAATAAAAAACAACTGAGAAATATCTATGAAAATATTTCAGTTGCAAAGCACTGTGATTCAACATTAATATGAATTCAAAGCTGAGAATTGACCCTGAAAAAAATGAACAAGTCTTTACAACTGAAAAACAGCTGTAGAAACATTTAGTGTGGTGCTTTAAAAGTGCAGAAGCAACTGATTGCAGCTGTGTAGTGGCAAGATGAGGTGGTAATGCTGGCAGGTCTATGGTGGTGGTAGGAGATGTTATGGTGTTAAGCCAGCAGTTGTAGAAGAAGCTGTTAATGGTAGGAAGATGTGGTCATGGTCAGGGGCGGACTGACAACTCATGGGACCCCCGGGCAATATTTGATCATGGGGCCCCTGTGTCCTTGCCCACACTAAAAGCACACCCAAAAAAGCCTATAAAAGGTACCAGGGGCATTTCATGGGGCCCCCTATTGACCCCGGGCCCTCGGGCAGTGCCCGAGTGCTTGAACGGTCAGTCCGCCCCTGGTCATGGTGGCAAGACCTAGTAATGGTGGCAAGAGGAGGTGTTTGTTTAATTTGCTTAAAATGGTAGAACAAGATACTTACACTGTACTATATAGGACTAGAATCAAGACCAACATTTTATCATTAGACTCAGTAACAGGAACTTGACATTTACTTTTTGGTTCATTTTAATGATGGTGAGCTGGTCACCTGTGTCAGGGGACTGATGGACTCTTTTCCTTTGTCACAAAACCTCCTGCTGCGCTAAATGCATGTTCTAAAAATATTTTGTATGTGATTATCTGCGCACAAGTGTGTGAATAATTAGACATTAGATATTATAAGAAAATTTGAATTAGACATTAAAAATTTTTGGTCATATAGCAAGATATGAAAGTGATGAAGGTATGTTACCAACAACTGCGTTGAATATATAAACAAGTGATAAATGCTGTTAATAAATAAATAACTGTGTATAACCACATAAACTGAGATACCACTTTAAAAATAAATAAATCATATAATAAAAACCCAAAAAAAACACTTTAACTTTAAGTATTCAAGTGGTGCATAATCAATATTCTGTGCAAAAAACATTAAAGTGTATAGAAGTTAATAAAAATATTGCACAAAAAAAATGTATATATATAATTAAAAGTAATTGTGTATAGTCCAAAAAAAGCCCAAATAATAATAATAAGTCTGTCCAAACGAAGATCATCACATGAAGAAATCTTGTGCAAAACAAGTGAATATATATATGTGTGTGTGTGTCTGAAATTCCTTCAGATCAGTGTCCTACATACTAGGGCCTATCTGAAGGATACCAAGAAATTGCTCAAGTTATTGGGTGACATTAAACTTAATGAAAAAAAGGAAGTCTATTTAGTAACAGCCGATGTAGCATCACTGTACACTATAATAAGTCATGATGATGCTTTGTTGGCTTTGAATTGGGTCTTGAGCAAAAGAGAGGATCTTCCACATGCACAGAAAGTTTTTTCTTGGGAAGAGCTTTGGACTTTTGTCTCAGGCACAATTATTTGTGGTACAACAACATGTTTTTCAATCAACTGAGCTGTGTCGCTATGGGAGTGAAGTTTGCTCTCACTCTTACCAATATTTTTATGGCTGAGTGGGAGGATACATTTATTTTTTAGCATCATAAACCAGAATGATGCTATTCTATAGAAGGTTTATTGATGATTTATTACTTATTTGGGAAGGTTCAGAATCCGATTTACATCAATAAATGGCCACATTGAATAACAATAATAATCACATTAAGTTAGATTATTATCAATGGAACAAATTCTCCATCAATTTTTTGGATGTTACTATAGAAGGCGAGATAATGCACTTACCACCAGTGTTTATTAAACCAATGGATAGGAACAGTTATCTGTCATTTAGGAGTGGACATCATCCAATGTGGTTAAGGAATATCCCTCGTGGACAGTTTATGCGTGTCTGGAGGAATTGTTCCCATGAAAGTGATTATATCTCCCAATCCAACATTATTAAAACAAGATTTTTACAAAAGGGTTATTGTTGGGACTTTCTAGACCAAACTATGCAGGAAGTCCTGTTGATACCCAGAGAAACATGTTTGTTGAACCAGGGTAGAGTAAATGATGATAAACATTATTATTATTATTATTATTATTATACAGGACTTATATAGTGCCAACAGTTTGTGCAGTGCTTTACAATATAAGGGAGACAGTACAATTACAATACATTTCAGTACAGAAGGAATATGAGGGCCCTGCTCATGGAGTTTACAATCTAAAGGAAGGAGGAGGTGATACAAAAGGTGATAGCTGCTGGGGATGATCTAGTGGAGGTGATTCAAGTACAGTTCTTAGGTGGAGGTGGGGTAGGCTTCCCTGAAGAAGTGAGTTTTCAAAGATCGCCTAAAGGTAGACAGGGTGGGGGCTGTCATCCATGGAATTTCTTGTCTGATTATCACTGCCAGTATAAAGTGGTTGAATTTATCATACAACGACACTGGCATGTCCTATTGATGGATTTATAGAAGGACACGTAATTTCGGAGAAAGGGTTGTTAAAAAGATTTTAGATGAGCCAGGGAAAATTTCCATGTTCCCTCATAAAAAAAGGCTTTATGACTTGCAAGAAATGTAAAGCTTGCCATACTGCCATTAATAATTCAACCAAACTTCAGTCTTTTGTATCAGACACAGTAAGACAGGAAATTATTATTCCTGAGTGCATCAAATGTGATTCCACTCATGTGGTCTATGCCTTACAGTGTCTGTGCGGTTTAAGTTATATAGGTCAAACTAAACGTCCTTTAAAAGTACAAACTGCCGAACACATCAAAAATATCAGGAAAGGATTTAGTCATCATAGTGTGTCTGAACACTTTGCAAGATATCATCAGAGGGATCCCTCCATTTTGAAATTTTGGGGGGTCGATTGGATTCCCCCTAAATGGAGGGGATCAAATAGAGTAAGAGATATCTAGCAAAGGGAGACAAAATGTATTTTTCTGCCTAAATTTCTGATACCTGGGGGTTTGAATGTAGAACTGGATATTAACTGCTTCATAAGTAACTTCTGATTGTTTGGAGATGTGGAGCTGTTCATATCCATTTATTGTGGGTCAAGGCCATACACTCTTTTAATTCTAATTGTTATTTTTAATTTAAATTTTTATGCTTATTTTATTTGTACATTTTTTTATAATATTTACTGATTTTTTGATCATACGATTTGTGATGCATATGTTCTTCATATATGTATTTTTTATATATATGTATTTTCTATGTATGTTTTATATAAGGGTTTACATTTTGTTATTTAAGCCCAACGGTGTTGCACAATACCTAAATATATATTTATAATACATTTAGTTTTCAGTGAATCGTTTAAAAGTATTTTTAGTCAGTTTGCTCTCCTGTTCTAGTTGCATGAAACAATGTTTCTGCCAGGTTTTGGGTGGAACTTCCTGTTAGGAGGGATTTACAATGTTGACCTATCATTGGTCTCATTGTAGTAATTGAGTAGACTATAAAGGTGGTACACCGCACCTCATAGCCATCCCTATGATTAAGTTGGATATGACAAAATGCATCAGGGCATGGCTGTGCAGTGACACTGCCCAGAACCGGAAGTGACGCAGGAGTGCCAGCGATTAAGGGCCGACGGTGGTGAGAGCACTGACTCGGCTTTCTTCACTCTAAGCTGATTTATTCTAACATCTTTGGGCTTTTTATTAATTTATATCTTGTAAGTGGCAGTCTGTTGTGGCAATAAAGAGACTTTTAGTTGGTACTTCAACATTGGGGCTTCCTCGTTTCTTTCTCTTACATGGTCATTTGAGTATGGAGTATTAGGAGGAGAAAAGAGTCCTTGATCTTTACTTCCTAAGTTTGAATTCTGGAGTTCAAGAGTACCTGTCTTGGGATTCTGGTTTTTCCAAGAGTGGTGTTGAGTGCTGGTGAGTATATTTATTCACTTGTTTTGCACAAGTTTTCTTCACGTGGTGATCTTCTTTTGGACGGACTTATTAATATTATTTGGAAATTATTTTGGACTATACACAATTACCTTTAATTATATATATATATATACACTTTTTTTGCGCAATATTTTTATTCATTTCTATACACTTTACTGTCTTTTGCACAGAATATTGATTATGCGCCACTTGAATACTTGTTAAAGTGTTTTTTTGTTTCTTTTTATATAACAAGATATAACTGTAATATATATATATATATATATATATATATATATATATATATATATATATATATAAAACATTAGAAAATAGTATGCATTACTCTGTAACATTCATTAAAAAATGCATTTGTTTGCAGAACATGTTAGAAACACTGCAAAATAGGAAAGATAATTAATATTAAAGTTAGCATTAAAAAACAAACAACAAATCTCACCTGCCAATTGTTTCTTTTTTTACACACACAAAGCAATGGGATCATTGGCTTAATCCTGTGCTTAAGCCCTCTAGGGACCAAGTTTAGCATTGCCTATTATGTGAAAGTGACGATGCCGATTTGACATTTACTAAAAGGCATTTTCCAAACTGATGGTTTTCTGTTCACCACAGCAAGGTCTTAATTGTTTCAGTTAGGTGAAATTTAGTGTCTAACATCTATTGCTTTACCTTATTCTTAGTAAATCAGCCCCCATGAGTCTACAATCTTGAACTTTTTCACAATACTCTAATTTTTTGAGATACTGAATTTTGGGTTTTCACTAGCTGTAAGCCATAATCATCAAAATTAAAGAAAGAAATGCTTGAAATATATCACTCTGTGTGTAATGAATCTATATAATATATAAGCTTCACTTTTTGAATTGAATTACTGAAATAAATGAATTTTTTTATAATATTGTAATTTATTGAGATGCACCTGTATAATAGTTAGCATCATATGGACTAGATCCTATGGTTTAATTAAATAAATACTGGGCACAGTCCTAAATTAATGGACCCTCAGGATAAAAATGTATGAATGGCTGAATATGAATTAAAGATCCTCTCACGATCTATTTGGGAGTGCCCTTCCCCTTAAAAAATATATACCAATCATCTGCCGCATATAGAGTCCTAACGTATAGTAAATGTTTCAAGATGTATGCAAATTGGTCTCCAACAGCCCACATCTTTCTCCAACAATCATGAGCATTGTAACTGTGGTCCAGATGAGGAAATAATGGGCAAGTAATCAGTTCACTGTAGATGATATATCCTTATCGCCTCAAACCTCCAGGAGGTTTTGTATCTGTTTCCATTGAAACCAGAGACAGTCAGGGGACTAACATTTTTAGAAGAAGCCAGCAATGACAGCCAATATATCTTTTATGACAAAAATTCTTGATAGGCGAACCTGTTCTCCTCTTGGCAATATAAAATATAGTAGGTATAAAAGAATATAAATAGATTTGATGTTATTTCTAAATGTTTTTTTATTATAGCACAGAACTCACAACATGTGATCATTTCTTTTATCCTAAAATCCAAATAAACTTTTTATCTTTCACTCTGTTTAATTGAGCTATTAAAACAATAATGCATGATGTTATTTTAATCACAGCTGGGAATTTATTGCCCCAAGCTTTATTGTTTGTCTTCTGCTAGGCTCACACTGCCAGCCTCTTAAAACCATTCACCAACATCATATTAAATGCATATTCAAAAAGAAAGTAATATTAGCTGTTCTCTATTTGTCTAATGGCTATTCAACTCAAAACTAGCGGAAAACATAAAAGCAGAAAACAAGGCAAAAAGGCTATGTACAGTAAAAACCTGCATACTTAATTAGTAGGAAAAAGTAAAATGTACTCCCAAAAGTCAGAGAGCGAATGTCATCTCTATCTTCATGGCATTCAGAGGAGCTGTGTGGGGAATGAATCCTGCTCAGGATCCTTCCCTGTATGGCAACAAACTGATCTTGAAAGATCCGCCAGATGTTAAGCAAAAAGGCGTCCAGAGCATGTTCACTGCTTAAGGACAGCTTTCTTCCATTTTACAGGCCTGCTAGGCAAGGGGGTTTAATAAATACTCATTCTCTTCACATTTTCACCTTTGCAGCCAAATTTGATAAACCCCTACCACATGTTTGTTAAGTGTTCCTTATCACATTTCATACCTCAAAAATTTTTTAAAGGTTATCTTTCTAGCTGTTTCTTTGGAGCAGCTATAGGCAGCTTGTATTGCACAGAATAACTTGCAATGTGCTTATTTAGCATTCACGTGCAGGACAGATTGGACTAAAAGTGCATTAACATTCAATGCAGAACATAACGCTTGATATCTTCAGCCCTTTTAGCCAGCCATAGATGGATCAAATTTTGACCAGTTCATCATGGACCGGCTGAGATTCAGTCCATCTATGGGAAGGCTGGTTGTACTGAAATCAGTCCAGTACAACCAAACTGTAAGTTTTTTTGATGTGATTGCTGCTGGTGCTTATAGCCACCAGCAGTAATCATTGGGGCTGATTTATTAAAACTGCAGAGGGAAAAATCATCTGAGAATGGTAGCCAATCAGCTTCTAGCTTCAGCTTGATCAATTCTGCTTTGACGAAAAATCTGGAAACTGATTTTGCACTTTTCAGTTTTAGTAAATCAACTCAGCGTACAGGGAAGGCTCCTCGCTGGCAGAACACAATAGCACTGCATGAAGGATTCCCCCATCATCACTGGCTGTGTTGATGGGGGAAATTAGTAATTATCTTTCCTGCAACCCATGGTCATCTTAGTAGGAAAAACAGTCTACGTATGTAGTGATGTCCATAAGTTCGACTTGAACATCGGCTGTTCATGAGTTCGGCAAACACAGGAGTGGTAATGGCGTTTGGCAGACTTTTCACCCGTCGCGCCCCACAATACACTGTGCTCTGACAAGTTAGGTGCAATGCTTTGGCCAATCACAGCACAATTGGGAGGAGTTAGCGGTGACGTCAAGGCTATCTCCGCTCAATTGTTTACATCTGACCAGCAAATGTCACATAGTGGTGAGTGCTCGGCAGGTGCGGACAATCCAGAAGATTTTGGGGTTTTTTTGGCGAGCCGTGTTGCCGTGACAATGCTGGATGCCATGATTGATGATGGATTACAACGATGGAACCTTGTTTAAATTTGTTTTTCTGATAAAGGACTTTCTGAATGGGTAGGGGTACTATGGGGGACTGGGATCTGGGGGCTTGTTAAAAGGGGCTTCCAGATTCTGATAAGTTACCCCCCTGCAGACCCCACAGCCCAGGGTTGTGGTGAAGAGGCCCTTGTTCCCATCAACCCCAAAGCACTCCCCATGTTAGAGGCATGTGGCCTGCTATGGTTCAGGAGGCCTGCCAGGCCTGTGCTCAGATCAAGGGTCTGATAGAAATTTAGGGGGACCCCGCACGGTTTTCCACATTGTTTTGGGGTGGGGCTCCCATTAAAAGTCCTATCAGGCCTAAATATTGTTACTGTACGGTCCCTCCTAACTAGTCCTATCAGGCTACACTGGATTTAAAAAAAAAAAAGTCAGTCCCACCGCAGCAGGCTCTATACAGATGTACAACTTTGCAGGTAGTTTAAGGGGACCCCCCAGACATGATATTTAAAGATTTTTTTTTTTAACTTTAAGCAATAAAAAAAGACTTCCCCTTTAAAAACAGTACTTTTTGAAAAAAAAATTTTCACTGATTCATGTCTCCCAGGGCAGGACTCCAGTTCCCCTACCCCTTTTTAGGCAATAACTTGCATATAAGCCTTCATTAATGGGCACTTTTGAATTTACAAGTTCGAGTTCCATAAACATGCATTGAGTTTGACGCTCTCTTCGGCCCATCATTATACATACTGTATATACTTTACAATTAAGCTCTGCCAGCAGAGAACAGGGTTAATTATGGTAAACATAACTCCTCATGCCAACAAAAACTACACAGAACCTGAGAGCTAAGTAGGATTGTTTTCAGTTTAGGGATTTTCCTAAGAGCATGTAAAAAAGGTAAGCATCAATTTTTAAAATTTTGATGTGTGAAGGGAAACACATATAACTTATTTGTTACCCCAGTTTGGCTGCAAAAGTGTAAATACACTTTAAACTGAAACTAATATCTTAATTCAAGAGATGGTTGTCTTTTAGTACTACTGATTTCATATGAATTGGTGACAATTTCATCTAATAGAGTGCTGCAGGTAGGGCTAAAAATGATGTGACAGAACACAGTGGTGGCAGTCTATTATTCTCTACCCATACTATCCATGGGAATGCAAACACAACATAAAACTGCCTCATGCAACTTGGAGCTGACCTTTTGTAGTACTTCACTAAGAACCCATTCACACTTGTGCGACTTGGACCACAAAGTCACATGATAAGTTGCACCCTATGTTTCCTAATGAGTACCATTCATATCTGTGTGACTTCAAGTCGCAGCAACTTGAAAGTAGCTCCTGTTCTACTTTGGTCTGACTTTCATGTAACTTGAGAGCCATAGACTTTAATGTAAACCCTCCA
The DNA here is from genome assembly GCF_062004578.1 of Staurois parvus. Lineage (NCBI taxonomy): Eukaryota > Metazoa > Chordata > Amphibia > Anura > Ranidae > Staurois > Staurois parvus. The sequence goes on along the minus strand of NW_028318039.1, from coordinate 11,687,082 downwards.
AAGTTGCATGAAAGACTCGCCTGAATTATATAAATGCAACTTCTGTGCAACTAGTGTGCAACTTAGTAGAGCACAAAAAGTCATCCTTGGTCAAAGCCAAAGTCGCATCAAAATGGCACTCATCCAAAGTAGCATCAAAGTCATGTTAAAGTCGCATCAAAGTTGCGTCAAAGTCACATCAAGTCGCACTGTAAAGTCACAAAGAAAATTGTGTGATTTTTGAAGTTGCACATGTGTGAATGGAGCTTTAAGGTCTTTAGCTTTAAGCCAATCAGTAACCTGTATTGGCTTTTATTATACAATCAGTATAAGAGACATGTTAAACTATGGTTTACCTTAAGCACCTTGGCTATAATAGATTTGTTCAGCTTGTGAAAAAAAAAAATCTACACTTTTTAAAAAATAATTTCGCTATAATGCTTTTTTCAAACCTCTGTATTTTTCTTAGCTATGCAGTGTTACATTGTGAATATTTAAGTACTGTTCAGGTTTTTTTCGCATATATATTTTTTTGTATGGTTTTAATTGGTAGACATTAGATACAAACATTTTCAGTAAAATGCTGCAATAAGGCTATTTCAAAATCTGACCTACATATGATATGAAAGGAATTATCAGAAAATCATTTTGGACATTGTGCCATTGTTGCTTCTTTTTGTCCAAAGCCAAGCAAGAAATATGCTGGCATACCCTGATCCTAGTAAGAGTGCATTAAAAATGCAGGAGCCCTTATAATTAATTTATATTGCCAACAGGAAACATATAAAAATATCAAGCAGAATAAAAGCTTTTAAAGCGATACATACATAATATGGCTAGATTGGCTAAAGCGAAATCTAGCTTGGAGTGTAAAATTGGACAAACATTTTTTTTAAAGTGCAGCCTTTTTTTAAAATGTCTTTTAAATAGTTTATATTCAAAGAATGTGAACGTTAACCCTACTTTGCAGAGCCCAGCATATTTTATAGTTATACTTTTAAGCAGGCAGATTGTCAGTGCCCATATAAAAGGCCATATATCCTATTCAAAATGCGCATTATTTCCACTTTTATAGGTTCTCCAAGCTCAGCTAGTACCAACTACTGCTAGTCCAAGGTAAAAGAAAAATATACTTTGCCATCAAAATATCAACATATTGTTCCATTATGGGTCACAAAATGTTTGAAATATTTCAGATATGTTATGTAATATGCTGATATTTAAAGTACATTGTTTTGAAATAGCAACCTATTTGAATAGTAAGTAGTAAAACACAATCTCATATATACAGTATCTGACTATAATCTGACCGATATATCTTAAATTGTGTTACTATTAACCAACATATATTCAGAAAGTTTCACACTTTCATTCCCCCATTCCAGAATGTTTACAGTAATACTGTTGCAGTCAATTGTAAGATTTATTTATTTTTATGGAAAGAAAAGTAGATGAACTGCAAGTCACCAGGAGCAGTTCCAATCTCATTCAAACAACAACAGAGAAAAATTCCCAACTCAACTTACCAACCAGCCTGCAACCAACCAAATTGTCCTGTCTAACAGTTCACATTAAAAACAGGGCTGCAGAGCTTCTTCACAGCACCCCAGTATTTTCTGCAGTTCTAATGCTATACATTTTGATAACCTCCATAGTATTAGTAAATGCATAAGTAAGGGCAGGTAAGCATGGAGGGAGCTCACCCCTACTTAATGGCACAGGGGTGCACTGGACACCCAGCATATAGTACAATAGCAGCTAAGGTTTTCAGTGTGCCCTCACCGAATACCAACAGTGCAAACAAATGGCTACTGCCCCAATCTATAACTGTCCTTTGCAGGAAGAAGAACATGGGTAGGCTCCCTCCAGACTTACCTGCCCTTAGTCTATCCATTATTATCCATGTGCTTCTACTATGGAGGCTCTCAAAAGTTATAGAATTAGGACTGCAGAAAATACTGAGGTGCTATGAAGAGACTCTGCAGCTTGCGCATGTACAGTGGGGATCGAAAGTTTGGGCACCCCAGCTAAAAATTTGTATTAATGTGCATAAAGAAGCCAAGGAAAGATGGAAAAATCTCCAAAAGGCATCAAATTACAGATTAGACATTCTTATAATATGTCAACAAAAGTTAGATTTTATTTCCATCATTTACACTTTCAAAATAACAGAAAACAAAAAATGTCATCTGCAAAAGTTTGGGCACCCTGCAGAGTTAATATCTTGTACTGCCCCCTTTGGCAAGTATCACAGCTTGTAAACACTTTTTGTAGCCAGCCAAGAGTCTTTCAAATCTTGTTTGAGGTATCTTTGCCCATTCTTCCTTACAAAAGTGTTCCAGTTCTTTGAGATTTCTGGGCTGTCTGTCACACACTGCTCTTTTAAGGTCTATCCATAAATTTTCAATTATGTTGAGGTCAGGAGATTGTGAAGGCCATGGCAAAACCTTCAGTTTACGCCTCTTGATGTAATCCCCCGTGGATTTCGAGGTGTGTTTAGGATCATTATCCATTTGTAGAAGCCATCCTCTCTTTAACTTCAGCTGTTTCACAGATGGCATCAAGTTACCATCCAAAATTTGCTGAAATTTTATTGAATCCATTTTTCCTTCTACTCATGAGATGTTCCCTGTGCCACTGGCTGCAACACAACCCCAAAGCATGATTGATCCAACCCCATGCTTAACAGTTGGACAGAGGTTCTTTTCATTAAATTCTGTGCCCCTTCTTCTCCAAACGTACCTGTGCTCATTCCAGCCAAAAAGTTCAATTTTAACCTCATCGGTCCACAGAACTTGTTTCCAAAATGCATCAGGCTTGTCTATATGTTCATTTGCAAAGTTCAAACGATGATTTTTGTGGTGAGGACGTAGAAGAGGTTTTCTTCTGATGACTCTTCCATATTTGTACAAGTATCTCTTTATAGTGGAATAGTGTACCACAACTCCAGTGTCTGCCAGATCGTGCAGTCAAACGTGGGTTTTGAATTGTTTTTCTCACAATCCTGCGAGCTGTTCTCTCTGATATTTTTCTTGGTCTTCCAGATCTTGCTTTAACTTCCACTGTTCCTGATGACTGCCATTTCTTAATTACATTCCGAACAGAGGATATTGACATCTGAAAATGCTTTGCTATCTTCTTATAGCCTTCACCAGCTTTGTGAGCGTCAACTATTTTCAGTTTCAGTTTTCTAGACAACTGCTAGAAGAACCCATGGTGCTGATTGTTGGGGCAAGGTCAGATGAGTCTGGGCATTTAAAACCTTTGAGATTGACATCACCTGGTCTTCCCAGATGATGACTGAGAACAATCCATGACACTGGCAGGTCTCAGCTTGGCAAAGGGGGCAGTGCATGCTATAAATTCTGCAGGGTGCCCAAACTTTTGCAGACGCCATTTTTTTGTTTTCTGTTATTTTGAAAGTGTAAATGATGGAAATAAAATCTAACTTTTCTTGACATATTATAAGAATGTCTAATCTGTAATTTGATGCCTTTTGGAGATTTTTCCATCTTTCCTTGGCTTCTTTATGCACATTAATACAAATTTTTAGCTGGGGTGCCCAAACTTTCGATCCCCACTGTATTTGCAAATGTGTGCAAACTAAACCCTTGGTTTTTAACGAGAACTGTTAGGACAATTTGGTTGGTTGCAGGCTTGTTGGTAAGTTGAGCTGGGAATTTTTCTTTGTTGTTTGACATGTGTCACCCTTCCATGTGCTCCTTTCTACAAAGGCCAGTTATAAATTGGGGCAGTTGCCACCAATCTCATTCAAGCAGAGTCACTAAGGAAGCTATGAGTAACTAGAATATCTGTAGTACAACCCTGTAACCACTTGCAGACCTTCAGGCATGTGAAGAACATCCAAAAAAATATTCTCTTAAGCACCTTTAGCATACAGTAAGTTGTAGGAAAGAGCTTTGGGTTTGAATCTAACCCAAGTAATTTACAGTTTGTAAACAGACAACTAATGTGACCAGTTGCAACTATACCAACCAATTACCAGTACTGCAATTCCTCGCCTTTAAACTTTAGTCAGGTGACATAGAAGGGCCAACAATGAGGATTTTCTTATGTGCCAGCCCTCTCTATATAACATTTAGGGTGTGTGTGTGGAGTTAGGGACAGCTAGCAGGGGGAAATAGGTATACAGTTATATACACAGTTCTGCATTTTGCTACATTAGTGAATTGCAGAATGAATGGTGGACTACATAGTTTGCAACCCTCCCCCTATTCAAAGTGCTGTATTGTACTACATTACTGTGAGTTATAGAATTACAGTGTGATGGACTTCATAGCATGTATGACCCATTACCACCAACTCCCACCACCTGTGCTGGACTGCCACCAGTTCTAGCTCCTGCCACTTTTAACAGCTCCTGCAGCCTCTGCTGGACTGCCTCTTTTACCAGCTCCTGCCACCTCTCCTGACCTACCACCATTACTATCTCCTGTCACCGCTGCTGGTCTGCCAACATTATTATATTGTGGTACCACTGCTGCCCTGCCACCATTACCATTTCTTACCACTAGTAATGTCTCCTGCCACTGTTGCTGGCCTGTCACCATTATGAGTTCCTACCACTATTATCATCTCCTGCTAAACTTGGCCTTTCACCATTGCTAGCTTCTGCCACTGCTTCTGACCTGACACAATTATAAGCTCATATCACCCCTGCTGGCCTGCCATCATTACCAGCTCTTGCCATCATTTCTGGCCTACCACTATTGTTAGATCTTTTCAACTGCAGTTTGCCTGCAACCATTACCAGCTCCTGGGGCCCCTTGTCTTGTCCTTTTATAGTTCTCTGGTGCTGTAAAAGTGTCAAACACCTTTTTTCACAGCTGAGCCTCAGGTGAAAAGTGCTGTAACTTTTTTTTGCAGGGTAAATCATGCATTATGCCTCAGAGTTTGAGGGATATTCTGATGATCAGGCACTGTAAAGGTACAATACACCGTGTTTCTACAGCTGGACCTCAGCTTCAAAGTTTCTAACGTTTACTGTAGGGTAAATCATGCTGTTTAAATCTTCGTTTGAGGCCCATTTCACTGCTCCTGCAAACAAAAATATTTGGTTATTTATTCTCGGAAATAATACATACTAATTATATTGGAAAATAACTGCTTTATAACTTTATATTAGATTATGGTGTAAACAAGCTGCTTACATATTATCCAGAGAATTGCCTCTAAAATATTTTGTATTACACTCTTCGAGTGAAGATAGTGTGAGATGTGCCTTAAGGGAGCTCTGAACATCATGGACCTTTCAGTCTGATCACATTATTTACCCTATGCCTAAAGGGAAAGGGATCTAGGAACTACTCCAGTCCACTTCTGGTTTGGCTGTCTTTGACTACTTCACTCCGTGCACCTCCACCTGCCAAAGCTGCAGTGAAACAGAGATTGCGCTGACCCCAAATATGCCTGCACCTATGAAGTATGCCTCAAAGGGTCAGGGTCAGACAATGGCACATGCAGGAAAGATTCACAATAGATCCTTGACCTGTACTTCTCACAAAAGGCACTACAGTAGGGCACAAATTGTGCACCCCTCTGGAAGACCCAGTAATGAGAGATCTGGTTTCCTCTCCATTAAGGAGAACCAGTGCTCCCTTACAGAGATGATAAAGCAGATCTTGCAGACTGATCTTTGGGAAGTAAAATACACAGTACAGAAGCTGTCTGCCTGAGTAGAGGTTCTGAAAACTGGAAACACCATGCTTATAAACCTCATTATCTATCTGGAAGAGGCCCAGACAAAAAGAGATTCACAAATCTTATCTCTACAGCTCCATGAATGTGAACTTGAAAATAAGAGCAGGAAAAATAATCTAACACTATGAGGCAACAATGGGGCCTAATCTGAAGGTAACCATGCTCACCATCTTACATACCATTCTGGACAGAGACCCTACATCAGACATTGAAATGGGCAGAGTACACTGTGTGCAGTCTAAGAAAACCTGCTGCATACCCGGGCCCCAGGACATCTAAGAAACCCTGCTGTATACCAAGGCCCCAGGACACTTCATGCGGGGAACGCTTTTACAGTCTAAAAGCGGGGAGTCTCTTCAATGCTTGGCCCAGAGTTCCTCTAGACTATGACAGAGCTACCATACAGATCCTCCTGAGCCTCTTGAGATGCACTCTCCAAATGTGTTGCATGCTCAAGTCAGTCCTGGAAAAGATACAGACATCCTTTGCAGGATACCACTGTAGATACCCATTCCACTTAAAGAGCCATAAATCTGGCAGGACTGTCCATTTAGATCACCTGTCACAGCTGCTGGATCTGTTCAGAGTCCTGACTGGACCTCAGTGAAGATGCTACACATCCCTCCACCACAGCCACAGTAGAGCATTCCACAGCCTGCCTGGAGGCCTACCCAGACAATATTGCTTGGAAACTCTAAAATAAGTACTGATTGATATCTATCCAAGAAATACTTCTCTCTAATATAACATTATCTGCTGTCTCATTGAACAGTTCACACTGAAAATGACAGCATCACATGCCTACTTAACTGGCCAGAAATTATAAGAACTCTTTTTGATTGCTAAGCAATTTGATGTTGATGACACAACATGGTGTTGTGAAAGACTGAAAGGATCTTTGCTCTTTAGGAAGAAGTCCTTACCCATCCGTGCATAGCTGCAATGTTTGGGATTAACATTTTCCTGGGACTCCACATTTGGTGCCTAAGATGAGGACCTCTCTACCTATCCTCTGTGACTCAAGGGATATCTCCTAAATTGGCATGGAACTCCCTCACTTAATCATCCCTTTCAAGTGGACTGAAATCTTAAAGAATCAGGTAAGGAGTATACTTGCAGCTCTGCTTTGGATTGCAAAGTATACCTATTGAAGAGCTGATGGGGTTATCACCCCACCAAGGAAATTGTCTACTTAATGACTACTAATGCTTTATTTTGGTTCTATGATGTTGAAGGACAATTAGCATCTAACTGACCTAATAGGTGACCTTCAATTCTAATTGATGCCTGTGTTATACTACCTTGTGCTATTGTAATCCCTGTGGAGCCTGACCACCCCTCGGGATAGTGCGAACACAACATCCCATGTTTTGGGGAGTAGTTTCACTCCTTAGAAGTGGGACCCAAATTCTGACTCTTATTGTTGTCATATTCAGTGTCCGCTGTTTTAATTTTTATAATTATCATGCCTGTTTAACCCCTTCAAATTCAAATGTTAATACATGAACACAATTTTGCAAATTTTAGATGTATTAATCCGGCCATAGATGAATCAAAAACTAAACGAAATTCATGTGGATCATCAAATCATTCACTTTTTGCATCATTAGTGTGTCAGCTGCGACATGCTATTTTAGTAGTGTAATCAAAAAGTGCCTGATCCAACATGCTGGGTTTTTTTTAGCAAAACTAAACAAATTATGGCACAATTGTATGAGCTATTTTTTTTTTTTTATTAACAGAACATTTGGTTTGTGACTCATCTATGGCCGGCTTTAGTAAAACTGCACATATCATGGCAACTACTGTATCCAGGTTAATTTTACCTTGGTTTTTTTTAGAACCAAATGGACTTTAATTTGGTGGTAAATGGTAAAAGATGTCTCCTGTTTTGCATTATTAAAGGAAAATTGGCGGCACATGCGTGGCCGGAATCCAAGATGGCTGCTCCGTAGCTGAGCTCCGCTGCCACTCTGCACACAGCGGCACCTGTTGACAAAATCTATAGATTATGAAATATAATATTTCTCTGATATGATTTGGTAAATGAAGAGTTCTTACCCAGAAGTGAAAGGTTTAACACAACAACCAAAATTTATCAGTGAATAGGATGGAGGTCTAAACTAACACAGTCTATCTAGTTACATAAAATAAACATTATTAAGAAAGCTCGAGCATATTACAAACTACAAACAGTGAGACAGAAAAGACATAAGACAAACATTTAGATATAAGTACAAGGGATATATTCTATAATTACCATGGAACTGGACATATAAGTTCCATTCCCTTCCTCTGGTGTTCCAAAGAGAGCCTCTCTCTCTCTCTCTCTCTCTCTCTCTCTCTCTCTCTCTCTCTCTCTCTCTCTCTCTCTCGTGTCCATAGTTATAGGCCTCTCATCCACTAATTTTCATGGAGTAACTCTGATTGGTTGGCCAGTCCATTCCCTTTCATAATTGTCTAACTTCAAATCCCCTGTATTTAGCATACACCAACCCCCTTTAAGGCAAATCTTGGCACCCCCTTTATGGAATTAAAGCATGCCAGTTCCTGACCTTTTCCTGGGAAACTAAGTATTCATGAATGGCTGGCCACCTTTATTACATATCTAAATGAGATATCCTTTGAAGTGCATATTTGGTAAGCCAACAGGTCTGTCCCATTGTTAGATAAACTAACTCTGGCACCAAACTGACTGAAAGAGGATTCTCAGCAAAGACTTCTGTTATACAGTAAAGAAGGTGTAAATAATAGAACATTCCCTTTGGCAACTATGGTATCTACAGTATAGAACAGGAATTTATTGGAAGACATAATGCACACCCAGACTGATACAGCTCTAACTAAAATATATTCAAAATTACAGTATTATTTACAGTGTTTAATGGAGATTTCGCATTTTCATTATCTAGCACACCAAGCCTGACAAACGGGACCCCGGCACATTTAAATAATGGGGTTACCCCCCCCAGCAACCTCCAGTACCATGCAGAGGAGATGGAAGTCCCTGGCAATCCCCCAGTGGCTCACAGACTTCTTCCTGGCCCAGGACACATGCTGCCAAGTTGGCGCCAGCACATCTCTGCACAGCTGCTCCATCCCTGCTGCAGAATCCAGCTCCTATAATCCAGATCCCAGGCTGCGAGTACCACTATATGATGGGGACCCTGGTGAGTCTTCCCCTCCACTTTCACCTTCATCTAGGAGCCCTGTTAAATCTAGGCCTGGGGGGCGCATGCGCGGCCGGCTCCAAGATGGCAGCTCAGTGTGGAGAGCTCCGTCCCACCGCCAGCTAAAACCTGGCAAACACTGGACCCAGCAAATTTAAAAATCTATCCTCGATCATATAAGGGGAGACAGAAGGATGCAGCACCCTCCAGACCATGCCTTGCCGCCGCAGATCACCAGGGCAGCCAGGGAAACTGATGAGCTTCTTCCCAGCCCTCAGCCCCTGCAGCCAAGATGGCGCCGGCTGCATGCAGGAAGATATCCTCATACAGGCAGAGGGAAATGCAGCACAGGCCACGGACTCCAGGCTCAAGGCACCACTGTACCCAGGAGACCTGGGTGAGTCCTCTCCACCCCTATCTCCCTCCACTAGCAGTCCTGCTAAGTCCAGGCCCAGACTAGACATTCAGTGAGGAACAGAAGTATTTGAACACCCTGCGATTTTGCAAGTTCTCCCACTTAGAAATTATGGAGCAGTCTGAAATTCACATTGTATGTGCATTCCCACTCTGAGAGACAGAATTAAAAAAAAAATTCAGGAAATCACATTGTATGATTTTTAAAGAATTTATTTGTCTTGCACTGCTGAACTGCTGAGTATTTGAACACCTAAGAAACAGCAAGATATCTGCCTCTCAAATACCTGTTACTGTGCCTTTAAAAAGTCCACCTCTACTCCACTAATTAATCTAACTTAGTAGCACTTGTCTGAGCTCTTTAAAGACACTTGCAAAATTGCAGGGTGTTCAAATACTTCTGTTCCTCACTGTAGAATTTATACCTGATCTGCAGCCTTCCTATCCACCTACATTTACTTCTACTTCTACTCCATCTTTGATTGAAAACTTTCCTGCTTCTGACCAACCTATTACTGAAATTTCAATGCAAAGTATGCTTCTTTCTCTGCGACAAACACTACATGACAATCTGACAACAACTTTATTTCAAATCTCAACCGCGGTACAAAAACAAGATTACCGTATTCGCCACATTGAGAATAAAATGGGGGAAATGTTCATGACACACAATGACCTACCGTATTTTTTGCTCCATAAGACGCACTTTTTTCCCCCCAAAAAAGGGGGGAAAATGTCAGTGCGTCTTATGGAGCGAATATAAAGCGGCCGGTCTGGTATTTCTGCTGCCACCATGTCAGAATACCAGGCCGGCCGCTCAGCTTTTCTCTCCTGCAGGGCCTTACCTGTTCCTCGCTCCAGCGCTGCACAGTCTTCCCGCGCTGGCTTCTGTGACAGTCGGGTGCCCACTGCGCATGTGCTGCACTTTGTGAATGATCCGGTGTCTTCTGGGACACATGACAGGTCCCAGAAGGCGCCGGGCCATTCACAAAGCGCTGCGCTTCTCACGCATGCGCAGTGGGCACCCGGCTGTCACAGAAGCCGGCCCGGGAAGAAGGAAGGAAGGACAACTCCGCGGAAGTGGGAGCGTGTACCTGTCAAATTCAGGTACCCGCTCCCCCTCCCTCCCCAAAGGTCAGCAGTCTCTGGTCATTCCCTGCACTGTCTGCATTCTCTGGTCATTCCCTGCACTGTCTGCAGCCTCTGGTCATCCCCTGCACTGTCTGCAGTCTCTGGTCATCCCCTGCACTGTCTGCAGTCTCTGGTCATCCCCTGCACTGTCTGCAGTCTCTGGTCATCCCCTGCACTGTCTGCAGTCTCTGGTCATCCCCTGCACTGTCTGCAGTCTCTGGTCATTCCCTGCACTGTCTGCAGTCTCTGGTTATTCCCTGCACTGTCTGCAGTCTCTAATCATTCCCTGCACTGTCTGCAGTCTCTGGTCATTCCCTGCACTGTCTGCAGTCTCTGGTCATCCCCTGTACTGTCTACAGTCTCTGGTCATCCCCTGCACTGTGTCCGCAGTCTCTGGTCATCCCCTGCACTGTGTCCGCTGTCTCTGGTCATCTCCTGCACTGTGTCCGCAGTCTCTGGTCATCTCCTGTACTATGTCCGCCGTCTCTGGTCATCTCCTGTACTATGTCCGCCGTCTCTGGTCATCTCCTGTACTGTGTCCGCCGTCTCTGGTCATCTCCTGTACTGTGTCCGCAGTCTCTGGTCATCTCCTGTACTGTGTCCGCAGTCTCTGGTCATCTCCTGTACTGTGTCCGCAGTCTCTGGTCATCCCCTGTACTGTGTCTGCAGTCCATTGGTTCAGAATATTTTTTTTTCTTGTTTTTCCCCTCTAAAACCTAGGTGCGTCTTATGGTCAGGTGCGTCTTATGGAGCGAAAAATACGGTAATAGACGCACACGCACACTTTGTTCATGAGTCATGCATGTTCAAATCTCCCCGTTATACAGTAGCAAAATGTGCTACACATGTTACTTATGTTTTCTACAAGTTTTTCTTACCCCTTTTCCTTCCTCATACCACCAGTCGATCTAATCAACTTCTCTCCCCTCAAAAATCTACACCACAAGATGAAATACCCTCCTCAAACCAGCGACCAAACCAACCTCACTACTCCTTTCCTCTGGAAGCTCTCCACCTACAACAAAAAGAAACCTACTTTTCTCTACAACCGAAAAACCATCTCTACTACTTCATACAACCTGTCCACATCCAACAAAATGATTAACTTATCATCACTGAACATCCTTGGTCTTAACTCCCCTTACAAAAGATCCCTACTACTAAAAGAAGCTCGATCTTCACAAGCTGACGTCTTATTCATACAAGACCCACTTTTCCTCCACCAAAGTCACTAAACTCAATATACATCACTTTTCTTCGATATATATGGCGACCAACCCCAAGAAAAAAAATGGTGTCATTACAGCCATAAGAGACTCCTTAAATTCCAATACGTCTCAGAAGTAGCAGACCCCCAAGGCCATTACCATATCCTATACACTCTAGTCAATGTCTATAGTCCAAATACCAACTAACTCCAATTTTTCAACAAGATAAACTCAACCATCTCTTCCCAAAGACAAGGCAGACTACTCATTGGCGGAGACTTCAACATCATAGGCAATCCACTCCTGGGCTCCTCCTCTAGCAAACGCTCTTCCAAACATACCTTTAACCACTTTCAACACACCAACGATCTCTACGATATCTGGCGATGCCAACACAGCACGGAAAAAGACTTTTACTACTTATTATTCCCCATCCCATTTAGCCTACTCCAGAATTGACAGGCAAGTGGATGTTACAGCATGTCACTGTCACAATCGTACACCCAGAGACTGACGCAGTCCTCCATTTTGTTGACCTATGTGTGTTGGAAGTGTCGCAGGCAGGCCAGAGCCCAGCAGAGAGCCTCGAGGTGCCTGGTTGTCTGAGAGCTGTGCAATATCACACCTTGTAAGAGATAATGCAAGCCTTCCCAGGAGTTCAAGGCATTCCAAGGAAGCAAGAACCAGATAAACACTTTTAAAATCCATTTTTCCCCTATGTCTCATATCTTAAAATATGAGAGACTTACATAAAAACCAGGCACATCGTTAGATTGGCCAAGAGGAGGCGAACAGTTTGATAGGTCACTCTCCTTGGCTGGAATACATAGGAAAGCAGAAAAGTAGATCTCGTGAACCATTCAGTGTAGAATTTCATATTTCATATCTAATCAATCCTCAGACGTGTTTGCATAATAATCTACCCGCGGGTGGAGTGTCACTTGTGCATATGGAAAGTTATGAGCCAAAATATGAACTATAAGAGATTTTGGCTCTAGTTTCAGTTTACGCCCAGACCTTCCAGCCCTAAACGGGGTATTGGTCCTTGACTTCAGATACACCCCCTGCTGGGGAACTGCAAAATGAGCTGTCAGGCCTAAGAAAGTTAAGTTGAAGAATTCTCCCTTTTAACATCAGGACCACTTGAGAGACCCGTACACTTTCGCTCTGAAACTTGATCTGCTAACCCAGGACTTTGGCAAGTACTTTAACCCTCTAACCTCTCTCTGTTATCTCTTTGCTGTGCTGTTCTCTGTATATTTATATATATATTGGTTACATCTTTTTTCTGTAAATATTTTTATGGCACCCTTTTGACGTTTTAGTAATAAATCTTTCCTTCTGAAAGTGTTGAACTGTTTCTATAGCTCTTTGTTGCAATTTACGAATTCCTGCCTCTAAAAGAGCGCCACTGTGTTTGTTTAACCCTCTGTATAACTGGCCTGCGGTGACCGTGTTATACAGACGATTATCTCAACCATTATAGTGTTATAGCTGATATCACAGAGTTTCCTCTTTCTCTGTACAAAAAGAGGTGGTGGCAGTGTGAATGGTTAATTGAGTAATTAACCTGACCCAGTAACAATCGCATTCAGGCTGCGGGTACATAGATTGTGGTCCAATTAGCTGGAAAATCATTGTGCAGGGTGCAGCTGGGTGTGGCATTGTTACGCACGTGACATTGCGGTTTTAGATTGGCTAGTCCCTCGGTCACGAGTTTGGTGAGAAGGGCTGGGGTCTGAGGCCGCGTTCGTCACATATTGGTGGCAGCAATCCTGGGATCGTCACAGTCACCTCCCCCAAGACTGGCACCATAACATGGTCAGACCATGCTCCAATTACCATCACTCTCGACTGCAATCAACATTCTTTGATCCCTTGAATATGGAGATTGAATTTGACTCTACTGAAGAATCCAGACCACAAGAAACATATAATGGACACACACACAACATGTTCTTTGAATTAAACGATACACCTGACACCTCTATACCCATATTATGGTCCACTTACAAGGCATACATGAGAGGTATTCTTATAGAACTGAACTCCCGCACTATCAAACAAAGAAACAAACAAATTGATGAACACCTCATTTCCATTAAAACAAAAGAAGAACTAAACAAAAAATCCCCAAACCCCTCAATCTCTTCTTCCCTCACCACAGACAGAAACAAACTTAGAACCCTTTTGCTTTATAAATACAACCTTAATCTTCAAAAAATGAAAGTCAAATTCTATTCCCTGAGTAACAAAGCCAATTCTCTACTAACCAAAATGATCAAACAACGACGCCTAAAATCCAAAATATCCTCATTTCAACACCCAACCACACATACACTAACCACAAATCCACAAGAAATAGCTAATGACTTCGCAAATTATTACCAACACTTATACAATCTTAAAAACGATTTTGACACTTGCATCCATACAACAATTCCTACACAAGACCAAACTTCCCCAACTCTCCCCATCTCAACTTGACACCATATCTATTCCGATCTCTCACGAAGAAAAAGAAATGGACATCAAAACACTCATTCTAAAGAAATCTCCAGAAAACGACAGATACACAAACAAATTTTACAAACAATTTGCCCCTGACTTATCACCCTATCTGTCCAAACTTTTTAACCATGCCGCCGCCACCGGTACATTCCCTAAAGACATGCTACAGTCCATAATAACAACAATACCAAAACCTGGCAAAGACCTACAACTTGTCCAAAATTACAGACCAATTTCCTTACTCAATACAGGCATAAAGCTGTATGCAAAAATTATAGCTTGCAGAATCCTCCCTTTTCTTCCTACCTTAATACATCCAGACCAAGTAGGATTCATACCAGGCCGCCAAGCACTTGACGCCACCAGAAGACTTATATCTCTTCTTCACCACTTAGAGCATACCAAACAACCATCATTACTCTTATCCTTAAACGCAGAAAAAGCAGTGTACCGAGTGCATTGGCTATTCATGCAACTGACCCTACAGAAATTTGGTATCACAGGATGGATGTTAACAGCCATTCTCTCATTATACTTCCATCCATCAGCCAGAGTACTAACAGATGGAACACTATCAGACCCCTTCAATATCACTAATGGTACCAGACAAGGCTGCCCACTATCTCCCATAATATTCTCATTGCTCATTGAACCCTTAGCTTCTAAACTTAGAGATGACCCGACGTTTACTGACATCAAACACCTTAACACAGAACATAAAATTAGTCTATTTGCAGACGACATCATATTAATGATAACCAACCCAAACAGATCCCTCCAAACAATACGTACCCACCTCCAAAATCACTCGACGGTCTCATATTATAAACTGAACTAACCCAAATCCTCAATCCTAAATCTCCATACGCCACACCAAACCCAAGTACTACTTGCCAAACAATTTCCCTTTTCCTGGGAAAAAATCAATATCCCCCATTTAGGAATCAGACTCACTACAACAATAGACCAATTATATACCTCTAACCATAAAATACTACTCGAAACTATCCCTCAGGAGATTGCTACCTTCCGCACCTCAGAACTCTCCAAATTAGGTCAAGTTGCGACACTGAAAATGTATATCCTACTCAAAATACTGTATGTATTTCACACACTTCCCATACCAATACCCAACACCTTTTTCTCCAAATTACAATCAATCCTCACCAAAGTCTTATGGAACTCTAAAAAACCTAGATGTACCACTAATCTCCTAATGCGCTCAACATCTAAAGGAGGTACAGGCCTCCCACATCTAAAATCCTACTATACTGCTACTCTTCTTGAACAAATATATTTTTGGTGGAACCCAACCAGAGAAAAAATCTGGTCTATAATGGAAACCCTGCCTTTTCTTCCACTTAAACCTCAAAACCTATTCCTAATTCCATCAACACCACAAACTCTCCCATAACTATTCCTATAGCATTTTAAAATTATCATGAGAAATTTTACACAATATGCATGCTCCATATCTACTTTGATTGACAATCCCTTACCTATTATACTAAGAAATGGCCAGAATTGATTTTCAAAATTCAAACCCATAGATTTTAATGGGCTTTGGTTCAAAGTTTACCATTTTGTATTTTTTGATGGGTTTGACAAACAGCCTGCAAACGCAAAATCTTCATGACTCCGCCTCCGCAGTAATATTTGCCAGCTTCACTGATGAATACATTGTTTGTAACAATATTATTCTAAAAAAATTAATTTAATTAAAAAAATAAATTCATATTTTTAAATGCATTTAATTATTTTGCAAATAACATGCAACACTTTGTACCAGAAATTATGTTAGTGTCATTTTAAATGGGAAAAAAATGACAAAATAAAATTTACCATTTTAATATATAGTAACACTAGCTGTTTTAAAGCAAAAAAAACAACAACCTTTTTTTGTTTTGTTACTGTTCTTGTCTTTAGATCATGAAAAAATACAGTTATTTTTGCAAAGTAATATTGCTAAAAGAAGATTTTATCTGTCCTGGAGAAAACAATGTGTGTATTATTTTGGTATTATATTTAAGGAAAAATATACCTACTTTGTAAATACTTGCTTATCAAAGACAACGGCCAAAAGCACTTAGGTTTACAATTTCTTTGTGGGATTTAATCCTTCAGAGTTTCACAATCTTTCCAATATGTTCCAATGCAATGCATAGGTATTATGTATGTATTTATGAAACTGATTCATGGAAAATTTAGAGTTACTTTTTTTCGTGATTTATTCAGTTGTCTCATTTTTACTATGAAAATACATTGTATTCTCCACAAACCTAAAGCCAATGGGGCAACTAAATAAATAACACCAATGGAATTTCAAGTGTAACATCCTTTCACCTGATCTAAGCTATGTAGAATCAGCATGTTCAATTTAAAGCTCAAAAATAAATATTTAAGTACATTTTATTCTGCATCTAATATGTCAAATTAAAATTAAATTAATACATGTAATTATTGATAAACACAGCGTGATCTGACTTTTAATATCCTGGCATTTTTGAGCAACCTTTTGAATGATATTACCATGATTATAATAATAAACATAATAATAATAATGCTAAAATTTAATCTTTTTGTTTGTTTTTTTAGCAATATATTCAGATAAATCTACCTAATTAAGTATTATACTCACACATACATTTGCAGGAAACAAATGCATTAGTCAATGTATCATATAGTTTAGAATTTAACTTATAAGACAAAATGATGCATTTTGCCTGCAGATATTGGTTATAGGGAGGCCATTGATAAGATGCTTAGTAATGTGAGACTCTTTAACAGATTATTATGATGAACAACAGTGATGTCATCCACACAAATGCATGTTGTAAGAAGATGCTATTTGATCTTTTCTGTCAATGCGGACTGGGACTGCATGCTAGTACCAGCACAAGCTGTTCCTTGTTAAACTGTTTTCCCAACCTAACAAAAAGTGGAACTCAGTACATGTAGTAAAACATCTTGTGATTGAGGTAATAAATGTGTGAAGCTTCACTTGAGTTACAGTGGGGATCGAAAGTTTGGGCACCCCAGCTAAAAATTTGTATTAATGTGCATAAAGAAGCCAAGGAAAGATGGAAAAATCTCCAAAAGGCATTAAATTACAGATTAGACATTCATCTAATATGTGAACAAACGTTAGATTTTATTTCCATCATTTACACTTTCAAAATAACAGAAAACAAAAAAATGGCGTCTGCAAAAGTTTGGGCACCCTGCAGAATTTATAGCATGCACTGCCCCCTTTGCCAAGCTGAGACCTGCCAGTGTCATGGATTGTTCTCAATCATCGTCTGGGAAGACCAGGTGATGTCAATCTCAAAGGTTTTAAATGCCTAGACTCATCTGACCTTGCCCCAACAATCAGCACCATGGGTTCTTCTACGCAGTTGTCTAGAAAACTGAAACTGAAAATAGTTGACGCTCACAAAGCTGGAGAAGGCTATAAGAAGATAGCAAAGCGTTTTCAGATGTCAATATCCTCTGTTCGGAATGTAATTAAGAAATGGCAGTCATCAGGAACAGTGGAAGTTAAAGCAACATCTGGAAGACCAAGAAAAATATCAGACAGAACAGCTCGCAGGATTGTGAGAAAAACAATTCAAAACCCACGTTTGACTGCACGATCCCTCCAGAAAGATCTGGCAGACACTGGAGTTGTGGTACACTATTCCACTATAAAGAGATACTTGTACAAATATGGTCTTCATGGAAGAGTCATCAGAAGAAAACCTCTTCTACGTCCTCACCACAAAAATAATCGTTTGAACTTTGCAATTGAACATATAGACAAGCCTGATGCATTTTGGAAACAAGTTCTGTGGACCGATGAGGTTAAAATTGAACTTTTTGGCCAGAATGAGCAAAGGTACGTTTGGAGAAGAAGGGGCACAGAATTTAATGAAAAGAACCTCTGTCCAACTGTTAAGCATGGGGTTGGATCAATCATGCTTTGGGGTTGTGATGCAGCCAGTGGCATAGGGAACATCTCACGACTAGAAGGAAAAATGGATTCAATAAAATTTCAGCAAATTTTGGATGGTAACTTGATGCCATCTGTGAAAAAGCTGAAATTAAAGAGAGGATGGCTTCTACAAATGGATAATGATCCTAAACACACCTCGAAATCCACGGGGGATTACATCAAGAGGAGTAAACTAAAGGTTTTGCCATGGCCTTCACAATCTCCTGACCTCAACATAATTGAAAATCTATGGATAGACCTTAAAAGAGCAGTACGTGACAGACAGCCCAGAAATCTCAAAGAACTGGAAGACTTTTGTAAGGAAGAATGGGCAAAGATACCTCAAACAAGAATTGAAAGACTCTTGGCTGGCTACAAAAAGTGTTTACAAGCTGTGATACTTGCCAAAGGGGGCAGTACAAGATATTAACTCTGCAGGGTGCCCAAACTTTTGCAGACGCCATTTTTTTGTTTTCTGTTATTTTGAAAGTGTAAATGATGGAAATAAAATCTAACTTTTGTTGACATATTATAAGAATGTCTAATCTGTAATTTGATGCCTTTTGGAGATTTTTCCATCTTTCCTTGGCTTCTTTATGCACATTAATACAAATTTTTAGCTGTGGTGCCCAAACTTTCGATCCCCACTGTATTTAATCGTATGAAAAGCAAATCCCTGTTTATTTACTTCATCTGCACATATTTGGATAATTGAAGTGAATATTAACACAGTTTATTATGTGACCATTCTAAAATCCTTTAGTAAATCCATTTCATACTGTTGGTATAAGAGGCAGGATGTGGGGATCGCCGGCATGCAACCTATACGGGGTGACACCGGACCCGCTCCAAGAAAAGGTAAGCTGTAAAGAAAGCCGACGATCCCCGCAGGTTGGATCAGATCCATCCTGCGGGGATCATCGGCTTGCTTTACAACTTACCTTTTTGTGGATCGGGTCCAGTGTCACCCCATGTGGTCGGTGTCACCCGGTGCGGGCCGCAATCTCCATACCTGCCTCGGGACGCCACTGACTGCCTGTCTCCTGGAATCTCTTCCATGCTCTTGAGACTGTACTGGGAGACACAGCAAACCTTCCGGCAATGGCACGTATTGATGTGTCATCCTGGAGGAGTTGGACTGCCTGTACAACCTCTGTAGGGTCCAGGTATTGCCTCATGCTACCAGTAGTGAAACCCTAGTCCAATACAAAACTAGTGAAAAACAGAAAAGATGAATAGGGAAAAAAAATGTCAGTGGACTCCACCTGTAAAACCATTCCTGTTTTGGGGGTCATCTCATTGTTTCCCATCTAGTGCACCTGTTGCTAATTTCATTAACATCAAACCAGCTGAAACTGATTAACAACCCCCTCTGCTACTCAGCTGACCAACTCAATATCCCAGGAGTTTAATTGATTTGATGGTATACTCTGAAACAGATGTCCAACACATCACTAAAAAACATCAACTGAAGAATAAAAATACATTTTTTAAATACCCAAACTGACCAGGAGCTTACTGTTGCTGGTAATAGAATAATATCCAGAAAGATTAATAAATTATTTTTATATTTTAAACATTTAGTACTGAATGTAGCATTGAAAAAAAAAATCAGCTTGCAGCCAATATATATGTCAACTGGTCCTCACAATGAGACCAAGGCAAACACTATTGGGCATCCTGAAAATTTTAGAAATTACTTGTTATTTTTTGGAAGTATATGCAAAACTGACAACCTTCAAAAATCACAGCTCAAACATTTTTGTAAATCTTCAGGGATAATACCATTTAGAACTTCAAAGCAGTGCGTACAAAAATCAAATTAGCATGTTTCTCAGTGGTGTGGAAAGAAGGTAGCGCAAACTCTCATATGTGTACTGCTTAAAATACATTCAATGAGAGAAGAAAAATAAAAATCATTGAACGGTATACGTATGTATGTATCATAACATGAATAAATCATAACAGTTTATATTATGTCACTTTATGTCACTTTGTAGCTTTATTATAGGTAAACTGAAGGAAATTTTATATACCATTATGTGTTCATTCCCCAAGATTTAAATCAGACTAAAATTTAACTACTGAAAACCTTTAAGATATAGTAACTAATTTGCTAAATAAGATTTTTATAAACCTTCACATTAGCTGACAATCATCTACTACAGGCAAAGGTGTGGATGGATAATTTAATAGTATACATGTGGGCTTAAAAAAAAAACCTGAAAGAAACCCAGAAAAGGATATATTAATTAATATTTTTTTTTATAGAAGAATGAGCTATTCAATACAGTGGCACACAAGGGTGATTGGCATTAGTTTTTATTAAAAAAAATTGCATTATAAAAATGTACGTGCATAATATCTAAATATGACTCCAGTGACTCCAAAATCATAAAATTAATTGTTTTAATAAAAGAACACACTCTGCAAGTATCCCCCTTGTTTTTCTGTCAAACTTATATACCTATCCAAGTGGTGTGGGAGTCTGTAGACAGAGGGGTTTGTGGAATCTGGAAGCCCCCTTTAAAAATAAGAGATTCTTCCCCCCATTTAAAGGAAAAATCTACTGTCAATCACTTTACCCAACCCACTGAATGAAAAAAAAAGAAAACAAACGCCATCCGCAGACATGTCTGAACCCATAACTTGACTCCCACTGAATGTCATCTCCTGGTCCCCACTGCTGCAATATAAGCAAAAGGGCAAGGTCTCTGCATGACATTATTGACTATATATGGGCATGACCATATATACCAGGTCAGTGGGCAGTGGGCACCGTGATTGATGGCGGATTTGCATCATGGGACTATTTTCCCAGATTCCAATAAGCCTGGGTACCCCCTATGTTGAGGGTATGTGGCCTGGTATGGTTTAGGGTGGGGGCTGTATGCTCATCCTCCCCTTTCCTGGCCACTCAGACTGCATGCTTGGAAATGGGTCTTGTCTGGATTTTGAGGGGGACACCATGCTTTTTTTTTTTGCTTGATTTTGCATGACGTTTCCCCTTAAAGTGGTTCTAAAGGCAATTTTGTTTACCCTAATTCTCTGCATTAACATAAAGAACCATTCAATAGCTCCCACCAGCCCCTTCTTAAGCCCTTACCTTAGTCCATTCTCAATCCAGCACGGTCCCGACTGCAGCAGCTCTTCTCTCCTCTTTCACAGTCAAATCCTGTGAGGAGGGAGTGGGGGGAATGAGTTGGGCTATGTGTATCTATAGATGCATACAGCCCGACAGGGGAGCAAGCCCAAAGTCTGCTCCCATAGCATGTTATGGGGGCAGACACAGAAAAAGATGAGTGGAGAGTGCCAGAGGGGGACTTCAGAAGAGGAGGTTTGGGGCCACTCTGTCCCATTGGTACAATCACTTTAAAACCCATACCAGACTTGAACGGTTTGGTATGTAATTTGGGGGGACCCTATACCTTTTTTGTTTTGTAGGGGGTCCTCCTTAAAATCCACGCCAGATCTAAAGGGCCTAGTATGATTTTTTTTTCCTGCACATTACTGAAAAAAGACCATTCAATTCAACCAACAGAAAAAAAAACAAGACAAATCGAAAACCTCCGTATAAAAAATACTATACCCACAGATCATCCAGAGGAAGGCAAAGAGTACCCAATAAAGCATAATCTAATTTATTCCAGTGGGGGGAAAAATTCCTTTCCAATCCTCCAGAAAGCCATTGGATACTCCTTGGATCAACTACCCCTTGTGTTACTAGGCTAGCTTCACATTTGTGAGGGTGATTACCATTGGGGGAACACACCTCTTTTCACAGCCATAACAACCCACACAGAAAAATGCAAGAGCTGTGTGCAGGTGCCAATAATACTAATGGCACATCACACATACTTACAATCGCTCCTGCACTGGGAACCACACTGCACTTGAATTGCCTGTGCAGGCTGTGATTTCCTAAATGCTGCAGGAATCTGTGTTTCAGGAAGCATGGCAACCCATTCAAATTAATTTGCTGCCATGCCTGCACAAACTGTGGCTCGCAGAGCTGCACATACTGCATGTGAACCTAGCCTTACTCATAAATGTTAGTATCCAGTAATATTAACATTTAGGAATGCATTCATCTCTTTTAAAAAAAACAATCTACTGAGCTGGCCTGAACTAGTTCTTGAGGGAGTCTATTCCACATTTTCACAGCTCTTACTGTGAAGAAGAATTTCTGTATGTGGAGGTGAAATCTCTTCTCCTCTAGATGTAAGGAGTGCACCCTTGTCCTCTGCAATGACCTGAAAGTGAATAGTTGAACACCAAAGTTGTGAGATGGGGAAACAGCTCTCATTGTTTGAACACTGTTTGTGTGGAAGTAAATTATTGTGTGGAGTAAATTAAATGTTTTGACTGACATTCTGCGGTTTAGCCACAAGATGTCACTGTTTTTCTAACACAGCCTCAGACTGCATAGATATTTGTATATTCATGAAAAGGTGGGGTTTTCACAGAGTGGAGAGAGAACAGGGAGGAGAGAGAGAAGCCATGTTTTGGAGCATGATGAATAAGGGGCCCTGTGAGCTGAGAATCTGATGACATCCAAGTGTGAAAGCATCCCTCAGTAACCAGAGCTGCAGCTAAGTGAAGCTGATTGTGTCCAAGACCCTGATCCTGTTCAGAGAAAGGAAGATTGCTGCCAGGAATGCTGATGAGAGCAGAGGAACTAAGCAGCATATACTGTGATACCGCATGCTTGTTGGAGAGACATTTGTTCTGTTCAGAGTCACCAGCAGATGCAAAGCAGACCCGGATCGGTAAGATCGTGCACGCACCTCATTTCAGTGTTGGTGCCGTGAGACTGAGTCCAGGCCTATAGTTAGTTGGTTAGGGTCCCTGTTTGTGTCAGGCCACAAGTGTTGTTACTGATTAATGGAAGGACTCCACAACTTAAAGTGACATTTCACATCGGAGAGCTGATAAAATCCCACAAACTCAAGCCAGACTGGCGTTTTGCTCAGAAGGAATACTCAGGCACATGCTACAGGACCAGTTATGGGAGGGGGAATACTGTAGATTTGTGTAAGATTGTAAACTGTTGTGCTGCACCGCAGGCTAGCACATACCATACACTGATTCTTGCTCTTTTAGGGTAATAACAGATAAGGTGTGGCAGCTTAGTTGTGCCCGCCAGTAGGTAAATTACTTCACTTTCTACCTTCATCCATCAGAAGGTGCCGTGCTGTGCAGCACAAGGGTCTTAGCCTTTGGGCTGAGTGTATGTAAATTTATTGTATGTTTCCAGCATTTGTGGTTGTGTTTATTTGTCACATCTAAGTAAAATTCTGTTGTGGCAAAAGCTGGTGTTGGGGTTGCTTTCCTCGTTCGTGACTTCACTGTATCCTAGGGAGCCCACCCCAGTACACGGCTTACACAGTTACTTAAGTATTTATATAACCCTTAATCACTTCTTCTCAAGAGAGAATACATTCAGTTCAGATAATCTCTCCTCATAGCTGAGCTCCTCCATGCATCTTATCAGTTTGGTTGCCCTTCTCTTCACTTTCTCCATTTCTCCTATATCCTTTTTGTGAACTGGTGCCAAAAAATGAACTGTACATTCCATAAGAGGTTCTACTAATGATTATGTCTCTCTCTCTTTGAAGCGTATACCTCTTTTAATAAAGAAAAGTAATTTGCTTGCTTTAGAAACTGTTGCTTGGCATTGCATAATATTATTAAATTGATATTAAAAGCAGATTGTTTTTTTTAATAACAAACATATCATACTTACCTGCTCTGTGCAGTGGTTTTGCAAAGAACAGCAGTGGATTAGAGTACAAATTTCTGCCTCCAGATCTCTTATATCCTGCTATCACTTTTAGTTCGGCGTTGAACACCTACTTTCTTTTTCCTTTCTTCCTCCATCACATCTGCTGATTGTGCTCCAACCCATCTATTAATTACCGGGCCCAGCCTTGCCAATAGATATCATGCCCCCAAAGAACCAGCATCTTTCTTTCTTGCAATTGGTTTTGAACGCTAATGGCCTTAACATACCAGAACAATGATCTTAAATTTTGGATTATTTTAATAAGCTTAGAGCACAAATAGTTCTTTTGCAAGAAACCCACTATAAAACAAATGCTATTCCTAAACTGAATAATACATTCTTCCCTTTAATATATCATGCTATAAATTCTGACACCAAATCCAAAGGTGTTTCCATCCAGTTTTCTAAAAATGTTCTCTTCCAACTCCAAGAAAAACTAGAGGACACATTGGGTTGCTACCTTTTTTTAAGGGGTACAATAGGAACCAGACCTGTAACTATCGGCAACATTTATGCACCTAATGAAAAACAAGTGCCATTTTCTGTAATATTGGGGAACTTTTCTCTTCTTTTACCTCAGGCATTATTATTTTAGGAGGAGAATTCAGTGTTCCTCTGGATCCTATCCTGGACTCCTCATCTGGGAAGTCAGTGTTGCCCTACAGAGTGCTTTGCCAAATCAAGAGACAACTGCAGGAGCTCTCGCTCCATGACACATGGCATACTCTCAGACCTTTAGACAAGGATTACAATTTGTTTCCTCTCTTTACTAAAAATACTCTTAGATTAGATTATTTTTTCCTTTCTCAGTCTGATCTCTCTTTTCTGAAAGAAGCAATGATCAAACGCATGGTCCTATCCGATCATCATCCAGTCACTGTTACTCTCACTTTTCCTGAAACTCACCCGAAAACTAAGATCCGGAGACTTACCTCTTCCCTCTTGAGAGACCCTCTAGATGTACGGAATCTTTCCTCCAGTATACTAGACTTTTTTAGTCATAATGATACCCCCGAAGCCTCCCCTCTTCTGCATGGGAAGCACATGTGTACTCATGGGGAAGTCCTGACACTAGCAGATAAAGTGAAGAAATTAAATCAAGCCAGTATTCTCACATTGATGAGTAAAATCAGATCCCTAGAGGTGGCTTATAAATGTACAAGAGCAATATCTATGCATCAGAGCTCACTTGTTAGAAGTATTAGGTAAGAAAGTGAAATGCTGCTATGTTTTGCAACAAAAAATGTTTTATGAACACAGTAATAAGTGTGGTAAAATGTTGGCCCGAGTACTACAGTCCAGGAAATCTTCCTACCTAGTTCATAAGGTTCAGGGATTCTAACAATATCATTAATTCTTCTAATGAGCCTATTGCCAAACAGTTCGAACTCTTTTATGCTGAGCTGTATAACATTAAGAAAAATTCTCAGTGGTCTGATAAACCATCCAAAACATTGCTCTCCATAGAAGAGTTCTTCACAACATATAGCCCCAAGCCTCTTTCCAAAGACAAGCGCAAATGCTTGAGGCCCCTTTGACTGGTGAGGAATTTGACAGGGTCCTGAAGGAAATGAAACCAAGCAAAAGCCCTGGACCTGATGACTTTATGTTACAATACTATAAGACTTAAGACTTTGCTGATCTGCTACAACATCGCTTCCCTGTTGCTTTTAATGCCTTTCCTACTGACCTCAACCCGCCTCATCTCCCGGAGGTACATATAAGCGTGATCCCTAAAGAAGGTAAGGACGAGACATCAGTTTCCAATTACAGACCCATCTCCCTACTTAACGTAGATTTTAAGATTAATTACAAAATACTTGCCAACAGACTACTTCCTTTACTCCCTTCATTATCTCATTGGACCAGGTCGGATAAATCCCCAGCAGAGAGGGCCGAGATAATACCACCAAGGCACTAAATGTACACTACTGGTTGACATTGCAAGCTCAGAATGGCTTTTTTCTTTCCTTAGATGCCGAAAAGGCATTTGATAGAGTGGCTTGAGACTATCTAGATGCAGTACTTCGAGCTATTGGACTTCGAGCTATTGGACTCTTACCACATAAGTGCAGTTTCGTCAGTGCGCTTTACCGTAAGCCTAGAGCTAGGGCCCAAGTGAATGGCCACCTTCTGTTTCTTTTATCTCTGGAACCCTTTCTGAACAGACTCAGACAAAACCCAGACATAAGGGAATACAAATTATCTATCTGGAGGCACACCACGGAAACACAATGCAAGCCAATATAAACACTGACAAAAATACAGCAGCTATCTGGTTGATAATGTAGCAACATATGAAAAAACTAGTATTCCATATCTTGAAGTAGATTAGGTAAGGTAATATGTAACTCGATTAGGAAAAGGAAAAAGGTAATCCGCAAAAACCATAAGTTTATATATCTGGTCCCTAACCTGCATTCCCCAATGAAAAAACTAGAAAGCACTACGTAATGCTGTCAATCTAAATTGATGATGTCAGGTGCATAAGCATTTTCTAATCAATCTATTCTCCACAGAGGAAACACTAATATCTATGTTGCTATCTACCCTACCACACCATATTTAGTGTTGAAATGGTATTAACCTAAAATGTCAGGTACATTGGCATTTTGTGCAAAAAATAACATGAACCTAAAATGCCAGCTGCATTGGCATTTTTGTGCAAAACAAATCATAAATAACCTGCCTCTACATATAGTGCATATATAACATGCTCATAAAGTGACAATTGAAAAATTATGTACATCAAAAATACAGGTGAAACTCAAAAAATTAAGAATATCGTGCAAAAGTTCATTTATTTCAGTAATGCAACTTAAAAGGTGAAACCAATAAATGAGATAGACTCATTACATGCAAAGCAAGATAGTTCAAGCCATGATTTGTCATAATTGTGATGATTATGGCTTACAGCTCATGAAAACCCCAAATCCACAATCTCAGAAAATTAGAATATTGTGAAAAGGTGCAATATTCTTGGCTCAAAGTGTCCCACTCTAATCAGCTAATTAAGCAATAACACCTGCAAAGGGTTCCTGAGCCTTTAAATGGTCTCTCAGTCTGGTTCAGTAGGAATCACAATCATGGGAAAGACTGCTGACCTGACAATTGTGCAGAAAACCATCATTGACACCCTCCATAAGGAGGGAAAGCCTCAAAAGGTAATTGCAAAAGAAGTTGGATGTTCCCAAAGTGCTGTATCAAAGCACATTAATGGAAAGTTGTGTGGAAGGGAAAAGTGTGGAAGAAAAAGGTGCACAAGCACCAGGGATGACCGCAGCCCGGAGAGGATTGTCAGGAAAAGGCCTGTCAGGGATCCCCTCGATCCCCGCCGCGATGGTCCCGGCGCAGGCGCAGTGTGCCGCCCTGTGCAGGGACTCGAGCATTAGGTCCGGGCCAGCCGCGGCGTTCGAGTTCGTGCATGCGCAGTAGAAGCCGCGGCCGCCCGCTGGGCACCAATGGCAGCGCAGGGCGGAATATTTAAATGGCCCTGAGCTGTCATTCAGTGCCTTCTGGTCTTACCTGTATCCTGTATCTGCGAACCTGTGAATTGTAAGTTGCTGACCCGGATTGTGCTTTGACCTTGCTGTATTTCTCCTGCCCTGACCCTTGCTTCGCCTGACCTCTCTCTTGAATGCCCCCTATTGGATCTGACCTGCTGTTGCTGACCTGGCGTGTGACCCGACTATTCTCTGCCCGCTGCCTTGTACCGTACCGTCCTCCCTGTTACCGACCCGGCTTGTCTGACCTCGCACCTGCTCAGCCATCCATCCATCCATCCGTCCATCCCTCCCAGTGGGGTCTCCTGACCTCCTCATATCAGGCTCTTCCCCGCAGGAGCCCTCGGCGAATACCACTACCACTAACGGGTTTGCCCAGTAGTCACGACCTGGTCTCGGGGGGCTCCAAGTCCATCCCCACCATCAGGGGCCCTGGTGAACAAGCACCCTGGGACTTAGACTCCGTGCTCTGGAAACGCCTATTTAGTGGAGTGCTAGTGGTACCACTGGGTGGTCCCTTACAAGGCCATTCAAAAATGTTGGGGACTTTCACAAGGAGTGGACTGAGGCTGGAGTCAGTGCATCAAGAGCCACCACACACAGACGGATCCTGGACATGGGCTTCAAATGTCGTATTGTCAAGCCACTCCTGAACAACAAACAATGTCAGAAGCGTCTTACCTGGGCTAAAGAAAAACAGACCTGGTCTGTTGCTCAGTGGTCCAAAGTCCTCTTTTCTGATGAGAGTAACTTTTGCATCTCATTTGGAAACCAAGGACCCAGAGTATGGAGGAAGAATGGAGAGGCACACACTGCAAGATGCTTGAAGTCCAGTGTGAAGTTTCCATAGTCTTTGTTAATTTGGGGAGCCATGTCATCTGCTGGTGTTGGTCCACTGTGCTTCATTAAGTCCAGGGTCAACGCAGCCGTCTACCAGGAGATTTTGGAGCACTTCATGCTTCCTTCCACAGACGAGCTTTATGGGGATGCTGACTTCATTTTCCAGCAGGACTTGGCACCTGCCCACACTGCCAAAAGCACCAAAACTTGGTTCAGTGATCGTGGGATTGCTCGATTGGCCAGCAAACTTGTCTGACCTGAACCCCATAGAGAATCTATGGGGCATTGCCAAGAGAAAGACAAGAGACATGAGACCGAGCAATGCAGAAGAGCTGAAGGCGGCTATTGAAGCATCCTGGTCTTCCATAACACCTCAGCAGTGCCACAGGCTGATAGCTTCCATGCCACACCGCATTGAGGCAGTAATTGCTGCAAAAGGGGCCCAAACCAAGTACTGAGTACATATGCATGCTTATACTTTTCAAAGGTCCGATATTGTTCTATGTACAATCCTTCCTAAGTCCTCCATGTCTAGCCACTCACAAATCTACCCAGGGTTAAATCAGGAGCTACATTTAGGCATTTTTTTATGAAACCAAATGTTCATGTTTAGCAGCAGTGGTTTTATTTTATCATTCTGCAAGGGGAGTGTCCAGTTCTGGAAATGTTCTGGCCCAATGTTTGGGCTGCTTTCTTTTTAACCATATGTATGGGCTACTCCTTTTAGCACCTGCCTTACCTCCAGAGTCTTCATGCCCTGTCAATTACTATTCCAGCATTCTGAAAAAAATCCAACTATATTTAAATTTGTTTCACTTCAACAGGTAAAATCCTTTCACTATGAATGATTTGAATCAATGTTGTTTAGTTAAATATCTTTATGGAAGTACATGGTGTTCAGAGGTCATCAAGTTATTAGGCCTTGTGTCTAAATCAGTGTAAAGATTTTTCCATAAATGACTAGCTTTAACATTGTGCATAACATCCTTTCCTATTTATTTTAGATCAACATGTTAATAAGCTGCAGTCTACAGTATGTTCTTTCTTCTAATGTTATGTACGCCTTTTAGAAAATGAAAAAAACTCACTTGCAACAGAAATCATGTTTAAGCATTTCCCAGAGCTATTACTTAGTGGCAACAACATGTTAGAATAATAATAGATTGTGTGTGTTAGTTTACATTTATCATAATTATTCCTAGTAAATAAGTGAAGCAAAAAATGCACTCTAAACCACTGTTACCATCTTCCTGTAACCTTAAGTTTGAAATCAATTATCTGCTTTTTGCTTACAATGACCTTCATAACTGCCATGCTCCAAGTCATAAACAGATATTAAAATTAAACAGGCAATGATAAACAGCCATTTTTTTTTTGTCAGAAAACACCATGAATTAATTTAATTAGTTTTATCCACGTGTTCCATCATGGATAATTTGAAAGCTAGCAAAGAATCATAAAGGTTGAAGTTCTACAGTGTACATAGACCTTTAATTATCGTGCTAAATTTGTGAATACATAATTTATCCAATATTCTCAGAGGTATTCAGTATCTAAACACTTGAAAACATGAAGCAACACATATATCTATGGCATGCAACAAGACTAAATTTTTAAGGGGGCTTTTGGCTTTGCTCTATTGAGAAAGTGGATATGCAAACATTTTTACCACTATATTACTTTGCGGCATATTTACCCTAAAGACAATTACATTTTTCACAAAGCAAATTAAAACTCTATATGAATAAAAATCTAAACTGAGCAACACAATCTTTAAAACCTCTTAGTAAAAGAATAGCACCCTAAAACAGTGTTGTACATTACAGTGATTGTAATTGCTAATATTTATGACCTCCAGAAGATTTACCCCCTTCCTGACCAGTCAATTTTTGCGATACGGCACTGTATTACTTCAATTGACAATTGCGTGGTCATGCTATACTGAACCCAAATGAATTTAATGTCCTTTTTTCCCTACAAATAAAACTTTCTTTTGGTGGTATTTTTATTCACTTCCGTGATTTTTACGTTTTGCGCTATAAACAAAAAAAGACAAAACAAAAAAAAAACATGAAGCAACACATATATCTATGGCATGCAACAAGACTAAATTTTTAAGGGGGCTTTTGGCTTTGCTCTATTGAGAAAGTGGATATGCAAACATTTTTACCACTATATTACTTTGCGGCATATTTACCCTAAAGACAATTACATTTTTCACAAAGCAAATTAAAACTCTATATGAATAAAAATCTAAACTGAGCAACACAATCTTTAAAACCTCTTAGTAAAAGAATAGCACCCTAAAACAGTGTTGTACATTACAGTGATTGTAATTGCTAATATTTATGACCTCCAGAAGATTTACCCCCTTCCTGACCAGTCAATTTTTGCGATACGGCACTGTATTACTTCAATTGACAATTGCGTGGTCATGCTATACTGAACCCAAATGAATTTAATGTCCTTTTTTCCCTACAAATAAAACTTTCTTTTGGTGGTATTTTTATTCACTTCCGTGATTTTTACGTTTTGCGCTATAAACAAAAAAAGACTGACAACTTTGAAAAAAAAAAATATTTTTTATTTTCTGCTATAAAACATATCCAATAACAAAATTAAAAAAAAATTCTAAATTTCCTAATAAATTTAAGCCAGAATGTATTCTGCTACATATTTAGGTAATAAAATCACAATAATTGTACATTGATTAGTTTGTGCAAACGTTATAGCATCTACAAACTATGGTACATATACTGTAATTTTTTTCTCTTCCTTAATGCAAAGAATGCAATAAAGAAAAAAAACATTTTCCTTTACAACCATTAATTCTACCCTACAAATACAGACATGTAAAATCAACAGGGCCCTGCATAGTGTAGTTTTCAAATCTATTGTAAATACTAAATAGGTTACTTCAATTATTACTTTGAAAGGTCTATATATAATGTAGTATCTGGTTCAACAAATTATCAATCAAATGGCAAGATAACTTAAAGTGATTGCAAACACTCACCTTGTAAAACAACCCATTCAGTTAAAAATAGAAATGAAAGGCCAAACATTTGTGTATACATATTAAAAACATTATAAATACATTTCCCTCATTTTTTATGTGTATACAAAAACTGTTCTTAGTACTGTATATGTTTTGATCAGTGTCTATTAGGATTACTTTGCATTGTAAGCAAGGAAGCTTAGAGCTCTGTAGTGTATTAATGTGCTTTTTCTAAACAAAAATGCTGTACATACCAACTACTACAATTACAGGAAGAAGAAATAAACAGTACAAGACTGGCAGATATACATACAACAACCAAATTGCTAAGAAAAGATACTTAGCTCAGGTTAGAGCAGGTTCACAATCTCCGTAGGCAACAAGCACCCCAGGCTTAATCTACAGCGGTTGCAGGAAAACGGACTATAAGCATCTTCAGGTGAAGATTATTCTTTTTCTGTCAGAGATCTTCCTTGGTGTTAAGTCATCATAGAGTGCCTCTGTCGTTTCCGTTGTTGGACTTTTATTTAGAAAGTATAGATAGCCAATCCCACTTGGGTGTAGCCCATTTATCTGCCTTATTTACACTGTCATATATAGGTGAAACATTCTCCAATTCAACATCTAGATGGCACTGTTGTATCATACATGCCATAGGTCACATATCTCAAAAAGTCAAGCTATTGTTTGACCATGGTTACAGACTTGTTGACTGTAGTTACAGTGAACAATAAAAAATCTAAATGTCAGCTGAAATGCAACAGTAGTACATTGTTCCCATTGCATCCAACTGAATTTGTTTGAGACGTATACACTCAAACACTCAAAGAAACGTGATGTCTGTTTCTAAGCCAAACAAGCAAACATATTTTTCTAGGTATGTCTGAGAATAAAATCAGAAAACACATATATCTTGATATCAAAGGCAACACAGTATAACTGTTCCCAGGTACATAAGACTTGGGGGAGGAGAAGCTGTAGCTTATTGAATTTCCCAGTGAAAGGCTTTGTGTGTGTGCGTGGTGGTGGGGGGGGGGGGTGTAAGCACAAGTCTGATCAATTGGAAGAAAGCAGACTGAGTTCCCAACACAGCTAGAGAACTGTCCACGCTGCACTCTCATGCCTATTATGGTCAGTTTTTAATAGGAAAGCAGAAGGATTGGCAGGAGCACCTAGAATTTCACACAAAGGAAGCTATGCAAAGGGGATAGGATACTTTTTCATACAAGTACATGGTACAGCAGGCTTCAAGACGAATTTATATGCAAATAAAAAACTAGTGTTTCAAAGTTTAGAGCCAAAGCGCTCCTTGTCATTTTAGGACAATGAACATGTGATTGGCATTATTTCCAAGCCAGAACAAGGTATGCCATACATACAAATAGTTTATATAAAAACATGAATGTTTTATTAAACATCTACTAATATTTAAAAACATTTATGGTCATACAAACAGACAAAAAAAAATACCAATAAAACAATTGGTTTACTTTCATCAAGTACTTTATTTTCAAGAAATGATCATGGTTTCCAACAACAGTATTAAAGAACTCAATGAGTAGCTAATTAATGCCATAAATCTCAGTGCGTTTCGTGAATCTTAGTTTACTTCATCAAGAGAAAAGTAGCTGATAAGGTATCTATAGAAAGACATATTGTTAGCCAATTATGACAAAATGGGTACTATTCCCAGTGTACTGTACTTAATAATATTCATAATAGATAGTATACGGAACTTACAAACCATATTAGAGAAGAAGTAAGAAATACAAAACAAAGACTGGATGTGTGACAACAATGTTGCTGAAATCTGTCCTGGTAGCTGTGGGGAAGGTAGGGACCCTCATGGTCTGACCAAAACATGGGACTAGAGGACAGAAAATGGCTCCTAATGGCCCAAACGTAATCGCTACAAATCCATAAAAGACATACTGTATACAAGTGAGGAAAAATGTTCTAGTGGAAAGAACAATGTAAGTGTACAAACCCAATCAAAAAAGAAAAAACATTTTGCCCACTAAGTGAAGGACTTGAAAATATAAAAATACAAGATATAATAATAGACACTTGCAAGAGAAGAAGGTGCATTGGAATAATAAAGACCGTAGCATGGTATTGTGTCTCAAAGTGTACAGACCAATTTGGACTAAAATACATATATGTAAAAATACAAGAATGGTATTTTCTCTTTTGGAACCTGCAGTCAATGTCCTTGAATTCCTTGCATCTATGAGGTAAAACATAAGATTACCTAATGGACAAATCTGGGTCCCAAAACATTCTGTTAATTGTCAGACTGTGGGTGTACCTATATAGACAAGACAAAAAGACAGTTCTGCAAATGCATGTATGACCATAAATACACTGGTAAGCCATTAAGGTGGCCTGTTTCATAGCTCTTGTGCATCAGTCACTACATTTATTCATTAGCTCATATTTACATGTGAAACAAGAGGAAATGACATTGATTGATCCCTCTTAAACAACAAAACTTGATGGATATACACCTTAAAGGCCAATAAAGCACCTGGCTCAAATGAGACATTAAGCTTTAAACCATTTTTGTAACTATATAAAATGGCAGTCTAATAGGCCAGTTCTATAAAATTGCAATATGTCTCAAAGCTATCATGAAGTCAAATATGCGTTGATATGTAAATAATGCATCTAATAGTTATAGGTTGGTGATATTAGATAATACACCTTGCACATGGTATAGCAGTCCATCTATCATGCTGCATTGCAGAATGTATAGTAATTAGAATGCCCTTGTTGCTAGTAACAATAGATTTGAAAAGATCTTAAAAGTTTAATGTTGTTAATGATACATGTGGATATTGTGTGCTGTAGCTGACAGTTGATGGTTTCGCTCCCTTTTCCAATATGTAAGGGACAATACAGATGTGCTGGGAGACATTTTAGTTTTAGTTCTCAGTTTCAGGCACTACAACTGGTTAAAGAAGGATGTTTCCAGTTCTCTACACTATGAGCGACATACCCTTGGAAGTCTCTTGCCTGGATGAGGTTCAGTCGTGTGTCTCTGCCCACACTATGGGGTTTGAACCTGGTCGATCCAGTCCTTGGATGAAAGTTGTCAATACAACTGATGCACAGGGTGCATGAAGAATATTCATTTAATTTTCTAATCGTTAGTGGTGTTAAATCGATGTTCATTTTCAACAGCAGTGATGGGAAGATTAGCAGGGGCAGGAAGGAAAACGTTTCTGAAGCAAACAAATTTTTTGGCCAGTGTATGTGGTTATCATTCAGAAATTACATTCATTTAAAATCGAATGTTAAAAGCAAAAGACAATTTTTGAATGACATTTGTCCATTCATTAAATGTTCAAAGAATTTTTGTAGGACTTTTCTTACGAATATTCTCATCCAAAAATCTACACTTGTATGGCCAGTTTAAGAGATCAGCTCTATTTGATCGCATAGTTCTCGGTCTTAAGGTGGATACCTATTAACTATTTAAATCCTGATAGGTTGATAGATAATATGTGGTAGTAATAGCATCTATCACGTCCAAAGGAAGTTGCTGTGTTGTTCAGGTCTTCTTCCAGTCTTAATTTTATCTATTGGGCGATAGCAGAGCATTAGCTTCACCATCAGGAATGTAAAACCCATACCCATATTAAGCAGAAGAAATGCATTTAATAAGGCCTCTTGCTCAAAGCAATTTGTTCATAATATTGGTTCAGAGCTCTAAATGCATTTCTTATTTTTTTTTTTTTTTGCCTTAGAGGTTACCATTTATATACATGACAACTCCTTAAGTATTATTGATGCCTAAATCAATCAAATACGTTTTCACAAGTCATTTCTTTGGCTTTGTCAAAAGTGTTTGTGACCTCCTTGAACCAAATAATACTCATACACCACCTTCTTTTGTTGGGAGATGATCCTATGCCAACATATCCTGTAGAATAAGTTTGAAACTATTTACCTTTTTCACTATATTTTTTTTTTGTGATTTTGAATTCTGTTTGTAATTACATGCAATATTCCAACTAATACTTTTAGTTTATTCAAGTAATTTCAAATTCCAACCAAAGGAGTTGTCATAGCAGTTGGTATCCTGGTTTGGGAAGAAAGGATCATTGAAAAGAGATGATTTCTTATACTTTTTTTTTCAGGGATCCTGGCCAAAGCACAGAAACCCATCAGATTCGACAAAGATCCTTTTTTAAAAGTGATTGTAAAATTTATTTATTATTTTTTTTAATAAAACCAACACATTATACTTACCTGTTCTGTGCAATAGAATTTCACAGAGCAGTCCCAATCTTTCTTCTCTGGGCTCCTCTGCTGGCACTCCTGGCTCCTCTTTTTTTCAGTGTGCCACTATAAGAAGCTGCTTCCTATGGTGGCAGATCTGCGGGCTCGATCCTGAGCCATGCTGCCTGTGTCCACAGACGCAGCTAGCATGGTTCATATATTGATTGATTGATTGTTGTCTTTCACTTCTTGTGAGAGCGGGGAGCTGCCAGATGGGCACAGCACTGGATTGAGTGAAGACTTGGGTAATTATAAATGGGATAAGGGGGAAGCAGGTAATGGACCACTTTTTACCTAAATGCAGGGTATACATTATGGTAAAAGATATTTAGGATTTAGAACCACGTTAAGTGAAAGTGGCATTAAACTCAAAATCTGAAAAGGTATTATAGTGCAGCTTACCAATCATTAAATGTGGTGGCTGCATCAGTTTTTTTTTCTTTGGCTTTTTCCCCTCTGTTTTCACTTGCTGACTGGGCCAGTAACATACCTCCTGTATTAGTGAGACACCAGTTTGGAAGAATGAGCACTGGACACAGCAGAGAATGATGTAGATTAGCTGACATGACAATTCATCATCCAACATGTTTGGTACTAGTAGTTCACATGATGTGATGATCACCAGTCATTGCGGCACTGCAGCTCTCTTGATAAACCACTTGGTATGGTTAAAAATCTAACCAGAGAGGGAAGAGAGAGTACAACCACCTTAGTGTGATACCATTTATTAAAAGTCAAAATGAAACAAATCATTCCACTCACATTTAGTGGAATAAATATCAGCATATGGATACTCTCGGCCACTACTCCTGGAACACCACTGTAAAATCTGGGCACTGGATGTATGACAATTGGGCTAGCTGTGAGCAGCTTACCATTCGTATGTTCGGCGAACACACAAATGGACAAAGTTGGTGTAGAACTTACATACGACTCGAACATCAAGCCCATCTCTACTAGCATGTACACTGGCACTGACACTAAAAGTAGTCAAGTGATCAGGAGCCCTTTAACCCAGCTCCCAATCATCACGTTGTATGTCATAGTGTTGCATGATTGAATGCTCTCCCAACACAAAACAGCGATGCATACTGTATATGTGGTAGCATGGAATAAGGTCCACTTTTGGGAAGGAGTTACAGGAAAATTTCAACAACTAAAAAAACATGGTTTAAGAGATTACTATTGTGTTAGAAAAATAAAAAATAAAGCTCCTGGATGCCTGGTTGTCCTCTGTGCTCTGTTTTAACTGCTAGCTGCTCCATCAATACAGGACATGACACAGTAATCATATAAAGGACAATGGAAGGAAACACAGCATGCAATGGGAGACCAGGCATCTGATACACCCAGAAGTGTACAATGCTAAAGATTCTTCAGCAAGCTTTACTGTCAAGAAAGTAAAAATAAAAGAAGAGAGTGGTGGGGCAGGTTAAGTATGAAACTTTTTCATTTCCAGTAAGCATTTTTACATTTGTTAACATAGTGACAGAGTAGCTATTAATAACTTATAAATGGGGCCTCTCGGAGTGGCTAGGATGTGAGCCAGGAAGGAAGTGCAAGCTTAGAGCACCATGATTATCCGTCTCATTTATCCTGCTATGAGTGTTTCAGTTTTGTATACCTGCCACCATCTGATCCCCCAGCCTGTCAGGATTGCCTGGAGCCACTTTTCATGGCATCTAGAGGTAGGGAAAGACTGGCCAAGGATCCAAAGCCACAGCCATAGGCACAGGGGTGGGTGATATTTTTTGGCACCACTCTGGAGGCCAATGAGGAGCTGGACACCATCTGAGTGAGTACAGACCTTTTGTTCCTGTCATGGGCTCCCACTGGGGCCATTTCCACAGTCCTGCTGTCATCTGTTATGGCTCCTAATTGTAGGCTATGCCTGCCTTACTAGCACCTTGACTCCTGTTTTCCTATGCAAACTCTGCCCTAGTATTTGGTGCTTTGAGGAGTGCTTGTCGGGGTTGACTACTGCTTGTGCAGCTAGACTAATGCATTTTGCTTGGAAAGAATGCTGTCGGAAGGAAAACAAAACAATAAAAAAATTCTTCTTTCCTGACACTGGATACCCATCTATGCAATTCATCCTATGGCTTAGGATGATTGCCGTACAGTGTTGGACTACGTGAACTTACCTTGGTGGAGCCACACCTCTTCGGTTGTTCTTCAGGGTTTTGGGTATAAGCTGCGTGGAGTTGTTGCTTATGGGCAAGTTGTTTGCTCCACAGCAGCAGGGAGTTGTTTTTCTGTTTATTTTTTAAATACTTTTTTATACAGGGACAATTTTTTGTTCTTCTTGCAATGCCTCACATATACTTTATCACATGCTGCTCTACTCCTGAATGTATGTCTCGATGGTGCCTCCCACATCTGTCTTATCTGCTATATATAATTTTGTATTCTTAGTTAATGTCAATAACATCTATGAAATTAGTTTCGTGAAACGTGCGCGGTTTGAACGACAAGTTCCGGAGAGCCCTGATGTTCCAATATTTGAAACTCCATAAACCACATGTAGTGTTTTTTCAGGAGACACACTTGAATGGTAGCAGGATACTTGCCTTGTAGCATCCATGGATGCAGAGAGCATTCCACTCCATTTATTCCACCTACTCCAAGGGAGTGTCTATTCTAATTAGCAAGTCTGTACCCTGAACTATCCACCAGGTGCTCTCTGACCCTGGGAGCCAATATCTAGTCATTGCTGCTGATCTTTTTACCTATAAAAGTGTTTTATTAAATGTGCATGTACCTCCTCCGTTTAATGTGCTAGTACTGTATGACCTCATGAGTAGATTTACTCCATTCTTGCACCTCCCACTCATCCTGGCTGGGGATTTCAATGGCATCTTGGATGCCCTGAAGGATCCGTCTAACCCACTGTGGACTCCTTCACAAGACCTGTCCATTTGGGCAGCCACGCTATCCCTTATGGAATTATGGTGATGGAAACACCCAAACTTGATTCGTTTTTCATATCTTTCCACAACCCATAAATCCTCGTCTAGAATTGACTTGGCTTTCGCTAATTCTTCCCTACTTCAGATGGTTAGATCAACTGATTATATTTTTAGGGGCCTGTCTGATCATAGCCCACTTTCAGTGGTCTTGGGCTTCCCCTCACGGGTTCATGGAGGTGCATGGAAGTTGACTCCTGGGTGGTTGGATTTGGAGACGGTGTCTTCTCAAGTGGCTCCTGTGCTCGATGACTACTGGGTGGATAATCTCTCCTCGACCACCCTTCCTGTGGTGTCGGATGATTTTAAAGCTTGTGTATGGGAACAGTTTATCTCTGCCATTAACACAGCAGGGGATGATTATAATTCCACTCTGCCTTGGTTGCAGGAGGAGGAGCAGAATTGCAAACTAGCACATGCCTCTGATCCTTCTCCAGCAACATTTGAGAAATTACTGGAAGCTAGCTCTTCATCTGACAGAACCTACTCAAACACCCTGGTCTAGGAGGGTGGAAGAACTTTTCAAGCAGGGTGATAAAAATGGCAAGCTGTTGACCACGCTGGTGGATGATCACAGGATTCAGACAAATATCCCTTGTATTAGAACCCCATGTGGTGACTTGTCTACTGTCCCTGAGATTATTTTAAATACATTTGTTAACTACTACAGTTCCTTGTATGCCCCCATTCCTGCATACGATTGTGAGGCGTTAGAGAGCTTACTTAAAGATCTGCCTCTCCCTACCGTGGAGGCTGCTGAGGCGGAGCTCCTGGATAGGGACATTACAGTCTAGGAAACTGAAGCGGCTATCTGTTCCTTCCCACCCCATAAATCGCCTGGCTGAATGTGACAGATTTGTATAGGCATTATATTGGGCTTTTAGGACCTAGGTTGCAGTCTTCATATCAATACTGTCTTGATAACTCTATTATACCTGCTTCCATGTATGAAGCTCATGTAGTCCTGTTACCAAAACCAGATAAGAACTCCTGGAATGTTCCTCATACAGGCCAATTGCCCTGCTTAATCAAGATCTTAAAATATTGACCAAGATATTAGCTATGAAGCTCTCCTGAGTCATTACTGATTTAGTTGACATAGACCAAACAGGGTTTATTCCTACAAAATCCATTGATACTAATCTGAGGAGATTATTTACACATATGCAGATTGACAATGCTAGTCACAATACATGGATGGTTGTGTCATTGGACACAGAGAAGGTCTTCGACTCTGTGGATTGGTACTATCTGACGTCTGTCCTTTGACATATGGATTTTTGGCCTAAATTCCGCACATAGATTTCTTTGTTATACAATCAACCCATGGCAGCATATAAAATTGGTAATGGGAACTCACCTTTTTATTCCTGTGAATAGACGTATTAGGCAGGGATGCCCACTGCCCCCATCCCTTTTTGCATTGATGATGGAGCTTATAGTTACTGCTTTATGGACATTCCAGGAAGTGAATGCGCTGGAAGTGGGGGGGTATTCGGGAATCTAAAGTGCTATACGCAAGTGATCTCCTACTCTTTTTAAATGTCCCTGGACCCTCATTACAAGCTGTTTTCCAGATTTTTAATACCTTAAGCACTTACTCAGGTCTTAAAGTTAACTGGGTCAAGTCTAGCGTCCTACCCATATATGACAATGCCTGGGGATGGTCCCTCGGATTCCTAATCCTTGGGTGTCTAGAATAACTTGTCTGGGGATAACTTTCTCTGCAAAAGTGACTGATTTTTCTGAACTTAACCTGCTGCCTTTAGTAGCTACAGTAAAGAGGAGGTTGGAGGCTTGCAAACACCTGCTCCTTTCACTGACTGGCAGGGTCAATCTGCTTAAAATGAAAATTCTGCCTGTTTTTTTTCACTTTCTAATTAATGCCCTAGTTTAGGTCCCTCGCTCTTACTTTAAGAAAATTGAAGGTCTTTTTAGTACACTTATCTGCTCTTCCTCCCATCCACGGTTAGGGATAAGGGCACTTCAGGAGCCCCTTGGGGTGATCTTTTGCTCCTCAATTTATACAAGTACTTTTTAGCGAGTCAGATGGTCTTCATCTGTCTTTGGGTTCTGAGAGATAAGGAAGATGCAGCCACTGTCCTTGAATCCATGATAGTGGGCTCTTATGAGGGGCTACACAATTTGCTCCCCAGGTTTTAGCCCCTATAACGGGTTCTATGAAAGTTACTCTGCGTACCTGGATAAAGTTAACCAAATCATTCAACCATAAGGGGTGGGACACTCACCTACCTCCCCTGTTATGGCTCAGTCCCCATTTGCAGCATCTGAATGCCATTCCTGACCCCACAGTCTGGGTTACCAAAGGGATTAGGCAACTGAAAGATATACTGAGGGCAAATAGGCTTCTTACCTTTGATGAACTTAAACTCAAGTTTAACCTTTCTAACTGGTATTTTTTTTCTACCTTCAGCTCCAGCATCCGTTTGGTGGTACTACCCTAGTTGCCAGGTCTTCAGAGCTGGAGCAATTGTTTAGTTCTGATATTCTTAGCAAATCTTTATCTGAGGTATATAAGGAGCTCTTTGTCACCAGGCGTAAGTCTTTAGATAAATGCCGGATGCAATGGATTTCTGTGGTTCCTGTTCTCAGGGGGGATGATTGGGATAATATGTGGGACTATCCATTCCTCAACTTGGTATTGACCAGAGACCATCTCATCCAATTCAAACTGAAACACAGAATATACTACACACCTGAGCTGGCACGTATACAGTATATGCCTCAGATTAGGCAGACTGTTGTACATCTTCTTCAGCTGATTCTGACCGTATTTTATGGTACTGTCTGATAATTCAAGACTTTTGGCGTGAGGTGATCCAGTCTCTGGTTGATCTTACCACATTGCAAATCTTACACACTGTCTCAGTATGCCTTCTGGGGCAGGTGAAGGGGTTGGCGCCTTCGCGCGCACAGCGTAACCTCCTTTCAGTGACCCTATTTTATGCTCGTAAGGCTATTTGGCTCCATTGGAAGAAACTTGCAGCTCCTATTATATCCTATTGGAAGTCCCTGATTAACAAGGTGTTACCACTGTATAACGCAACCTACCTGAGCAGAGGTTTCCCCAAAAGTTTGATAAGGTCTGGCATTATTGGGTTTTTGCTTCCTCTACTCTAACATGAAAGCTATGGGGGGATTGAAGATATTTGCCTGCTATCCTATTTGATTCTTGGTGTATGTTGACATGGACTATGTATTATTGGAGGCATTGTTGCTGAGGAAGAAGGGTGGAGGGTGGGGTAGATTTTTTTTGTTTTTACTGGCCAGGCCAGTTGAATATACTCATTGTTTTTTGTGTATTTAAGTATTGTTGTAATTGTTAAACTTAATAAAATAATACAAAATAAATAAACAGGGCCTCATGCACTCTGAACATTTGCTCAGCTCCCCTGAATGCCTTTTCTTTAAAAAAAAAACCTAAAGCAGTATTGTGCACACATGTTTAAATGCATTAAGCTTTGAAGCTTGGATTCCACTACTGAGAATATTATTTTATTTTGGCCATTGGAATGAATGAATGTTAAATGTACCTAGCATTTAGGCAAGTCAAGTGTTTTTTCAGGCCAAATGCTCTTCTTCTGAATGTGCTGGTGATGTATTTTTTCAGTCTCTTACTGTTCCTCTTCTAATCCAAGTTTAAACACTCGTGTGTATAAACACATAGGCTAACACTGAGGCAGAACAAAAAAAACATTTTTTTAAACCCCATGTGCATGAGGCCTAAAAACTGGGTAGTTGAAATCAGGAAAGAGGAAATAAACTGCAGGTGCAGAGCTCAAACAGCAGAAATACTGACTAAGAATACAGCAAAGACTGCAGATGCAGAGATGGTTCAGCTGAGGCTGTGGGTACTGTGGCGACTATGGGGAAGCTAGGGAGCAGTAGAGGTTATGGGTACAGCTGAGGTGCAGAGGTTGTTCAGCTGAGGCTGTGGGTACTGTGGAGACTATAGGGAAGCTAGGGAGCAGCAGAGGCTATGGGTACAGCTGAGGTGCAGAGGTTGTTCAGCTGAGGCTGTGGGTACTGTGGTGACTATGAGGAAGCTAGGGAGCAGCAGAGGCTATGGGTACAGCTGAGGTGCAGACGTTGTTCAGCTGAGGCTGTGGGTACTGTGGTGACTATGAGGAAGCTAGGGAGCAGCAGAGGCTATGGGTACAGCTGAGGTGCAGAGGTTGCTCAGCTGAGGCTGTGGGTACTGTGGTGACTATGAGGAAGCTGGGGAGCAGCAGAGGTTATGGGTACAGCTGAGGTGCAGAGGTTGTTCAGCTGAGGCTGTGGGTACTGTGGAGACTATAGGGAAGCTAGGGAGCAGCAGAGGCTATGGGTACAGCTGAGGTGCAGAGGTTGTTCAGCTGAGGCTGTGGGTACTGTGGTGACTATGAGGAAGCTAGGGAGCAGCAGAGGCTATGGGTACAGCTGAGGTGCAGACGTTGTTCAGCTGAGGCTGTGGGTACTGTGGTGACTATGAGGAAGCTAGGGAGCAGCAGAGGCTATGGGTACAGCTGAGGTGCAGAGGTTGCTCAGCTGAGGCTGTGGGTACTGTGGTGACTATGAGGAAGCTGGGGAGCAGCAGAGGCTATGGGTACAGCTGAGGTGCAGAGGTTGTTCAGCTGAGGCTGTGGGTACTGTGGAGACTATAGGGAAGCTAAGGAGCAGTAGAGGCTGTGGGTACAGCTGAGTTGCAAAGATCGCTCAACTGAGGCTGTGGGTACTGTGGAGATTATAGGGAAGCTAGAGAGCAGTAGAGGCTGTAGGTACAGTGAAGAAATAAATAATACTTGGGAGAAGCAGAAGTAGCAGGTATAGCAGAGATGGAGGCTGCAAACATTTAAGCCATGGGTGAAGTGGCTAATGGGCAGTGGGTACAGCTGCGACTGAACAGTAGGCACAGCAATGAGTGGACTGCTGGTGCAGCAGTTACTGGGCTGCAAACAGAGCAGATACCAGGCTAGCGTTCAGCATAGACTTAAGCAGGGCATGCACTGTGAGGTTTTTTTTCTAACTAGCAGGTTGAATTTAGAAAAAAAAAAAAAATCATAAATCTCCACATCAACTCAAGTCATGCAGGGTTCTCTCCCACTTTTCTACTGTATTGTGACAGCAGGGATTGCCCCTTCCCACAAGAATACATTTTATGTTGTAAAGTGCTGAGCAAACTGTTGGCACTATATAAATCCTGTATAATAATAAATAATAATAATAGATCAGCTCTACAGCTATTGGCTGCAAGTCCTGATTAAATGCTGATTTTCCAGCATGACTGTTCAACAGAAGCTGGTCGTTAGACTGGTTTCTTTTGAACAGATAGCTGTATGCAAATACTGAAATTTGGCCAGTTCCTGCTGAACCGGCTGACTTTCTGTACATGTATACCCATCTTTAGCCTGTGGGATCAGCTAGGAAATTGGCTAGGAGTGTAACTTCGAGTGCAGTGAAGACTAGGTGGTGGATAGGCCATGCAGCTGAAAGGAACTCAGGAACTCTTTGAGAGATAAGGTAAGTATAATTGCCATTTATGGTTCCCAAGGCAAAAAAAAAAATAGCATTTAACTCTTGCAGTGCTGAAGGGTCTCCACTGCAAGGATCAATTTTTTTCATGAAATCAACATTTATTAAATAAAACATGTAAACAGCTACTATATAAATAAATAATATAAATCTTGACAGATTGCTTAGACAATGAAAGGACATCCACTGAAAGTTTACAATGTTTATATAACATAAATAGAAGTTTCAATTTCTGGTATACTTCCAAAGGCCAATGAAATATTATTATACATGTATTACGTTGTTGTCAGATTTCCAGTTCAGTCAGGTACAACAGGAAGCTATTGAAGATTAATCTGAGCTTGTATAAGAATTCACTCAGGGTCCATTAGGAATTTATCTATTCTAGTTTTTTTTGTATTTTTTAAACAGAAAAATGTATTAATATGACAGTTTTTTAACACAGTTCTCATTCACGATTAGTGTCAAAAATGTTAAAATTATGAAACCGCTTGGTTCAGTTATTAATTT
Organism: Staurois parvus; assembly: GCF_062004578.1. Lineage (NCBI taxonomy): Eukaryota > Metazoa > Chordata > Amphibia > Anura > Ranidae > Staurois > Staurois parvus. The sequence continues at coordinate 11,642,560 of NW_028318039.1, read as the reverse complement.
AAAAGACTCTAGTGGCATGCACTCCTTTATTATTAAAACAGGTTCAAGGAAAAAAAGCATATGAATAATTATAGGCTTTGCCCCCATTAAAGCAATGTCTAGTTTATTTTCAGGGACTGGAGTGTGCCCTGTATCTGTCCATAATGATTCACTGGTTTCTATAACCCCCCATAATGATAATGCAGGCTGATAAAACAGTTGCAATACTTTTATTAAAGGTAAATTGGCCAGCCACAAACCAGGATAAATGTTGCCTGTTTGGAGGTTCAGCAAACTAAATGGGTGTTCAGTCAAGTATTATTACCCATGCTAAAAGTGACAGGTTCAGGGTTCCTACTTGTTAGGGAACTGCCAGAATCCTAACAACCAATGATGTACAGTGAAGGAAATATGGTAAGTATTTGATCCCCTGCTGATTTTGAATATTTGCCCACTCACAAAGAAATGATCAGTCTAAAAATCAAATGGTAGGTGTATTGTAACACTGAGAGACAGAATAGCAACAAAAAATTCAAAAGAAATGCATGTCTAACAAATTATGCACTGATTTGAATGTTCATGAGGGAAATAAGTATTTGATCCCCTTCACAAAACTTGATTTAGTACTTGGTGGCAAATCCCTTGTTGGCAATCACAGAGGTCAGACGTTTCCTGTAGTTGGCCACCAGGTTTGCACATATCTCAGGAGGAATTTTGGTCCACTCCTCTTGGCAGATCCTTTCCAAGTCATTAAGGTTTGGTGGCTGATGTTTGGCAACTCAAACTTTCAGCTCCCTCCACAGATTTCCAATTGGATTAAGGTCTGGAGACTGGCTAGGCCACTCCAGGACCTTAATGTTCTTCTTCTTGAGCCACTCCTTTGTTGCCTTGGCCATGTGTTTTGGGTCATTGTCATGCTGGAACAACCATCCACGACCTATTTTCAATGCCCTGGCTGAGGGAAGAAGGTTCTCACCCAAGATTTGACGGTACATTGACCTGTCCATCTTCCCTCTGATGCTGTGCAGTTGTCCTGTCCTCTTAGCAGAAAAACACCCCCAAAGCAGAATGTTTCCACCACCATGTTTGACAGTTGGGATGGTGTTCTTGGGGTCATAGGCAGCATTCCTCCTCCTCCAAACACGGCGAGTTGAGTTGATGCCAAAGAGCTCGATATTGGTCTCATCTGACCACAAAAATTCAAGCAGTCCTCCTCTGCATCATTCAGATGGTCAGTGGCAAACTTCAGATGGGCCTGGACATGTGCTTTCTTTAGCAGATTGATCTAGCGGGCACTGCAGGATTTCAATCCTTGTCTGCGTAGTGTGTCAACAATTGTTTTCTTGGTGATGTGGTCCCAGCTGCCTGGAGATCATTGACAAGATCCTCACGTGTACTTCTATATTATGATTCCTCACTGTTCTCATGATCATTGACACTCCACGAGGTGAGATCTTGCATGGCGCACCAGACCTAGGGATACTGACATTTGTTTTGTGTTTTTACCATTTGCAAATGATTGCACCAACTGTTGTCACCTTCTCACCAAGCTGCTTGGCAATAGTTTGGTAGCCCAGTCCAGCCTTGTGTAGGTCTACAATCTTGTCCCTGACATCCTTAGACAGCTTTTTGGTCTTTGCCATGGTGGAGAGTTTGGAATCTGATTGTTTGATTGCTCCTGTGGACAAGAGACTGCTTCTAATCTCAGCTTGTTACCTATATGAAAGACACCTGGTAGCCAGAAATCCTGCTGAATGATAGGGGATCAAATACTTATTTCCCCCATAAACATGCAAATCAGTGCATAATTTGATAGACATGCATTTCTTTTGAATTTTTGGTTACTATTTTGTCTCTCAGTGTTACAATACACCTAACATTAGATTTTTAGACTGATCATTTCTTTGTGAGTAGGCAATCATTCAAAATCAGCAGGGGATCAAATACTTATTTACTTCACTGTATCTCCACTTGGCCTATTTGGCTGTTAGCCAGGATTTCCAGATGGTGAAGTGAATGTAAACAAAGGGATGAGAACTGTGGAAAAAATATGACATGAGATCCCCCACAAAATTCATACCAGACCCTGGAGGACTGCAACGGACTTTCAGGGGGATTCCATACTAGAGCGGCAGGCATCTTTGTCATCCCATCCTCAGCTCCCCCTGCAGCTGCTGGTCAGCACAGCAGGTTATCGCATGGTGGATAGAGCCCCCGCATCATGACAGATTATACAGAGCCTGTTTTTTACTGCCACTTTGTAAGTGTTTTTAACCGTTGTCATTAAAGTGAATTTGGATATACTGGGCATAGAAGCACCTTCTTGTCTCATCCTCCAACTACTATTGATTTCAATGGGGTTTAAGTTCGGCATACAAACTATTTGAAGTTCACCAAATCCTGTTCGAACTGAACCCAAAGCATTTCAGCTCATCGCTGCAAATAACTATTGCAAAAAAAAAAACATGGAAAGCAGACGTAAGTGCAACGACATAAGAATCCTTGCTCTGCCTATACAATTAGGAGGTAAAAAACCTGCCGAATACATTGAGCAGTGGTTACTTGAAATGTTTGATAAAGGTAGTTTTACCCCTTCTTTAGTGGTGGAGCAGAAAAACAGATTACGTGCCCACCCCTTACCCCTAGGTAACACAACTCATCCCTTTTATCCTGACATTGCTTTATTGCAAGGATAGTGATAATTTTTTGTTTATGGATCAAAATAATAGCACCATTCAATTAAATTGGTCTAAAATTTCATTTTTCCAAGAGTTTTTGGAAGAGGTCCAGCAAAAGACGGTGAAATATACTGACATCAAGAAAATATTTTGCTTCCTATAGATCCTGTCATGACTTGGGAATTCAGTCCCAATAGGAGTATTGTGGTTAGCCAGGAATGCTTGAGGCAGCAGGACAGTTCATGGTGAAAGCCACAGAGTTGAGAATGTTTGGCATGTCTGATCACTTAGCACTTCTAGAGCCCTTAGAGGTAGATATGTTACGCTGCAGGCGATGCCAAGGTTTTGGTCCTCTGATTCTCCTTAGCAGTCTGCAAATATGTTGGTGACACTCCCTTACAACACTGGACCAACAAATCAGCAGATAACACAGAAGAAATAGCAAGGCACACAGAAATACCCAGAGACTCATATGAGACAGACAGGTTGGGAGTGTACAGGTGCTAGTAACCAGACTGGTTGAAATTCACTGGGAAAACAGACTGGTGAAAAGAAGCAAGTAAAAGACTAAACAGCAAAGAGAGACATGGAAGTGAGTGAAGACTGGATGCAAGCTAGAAAGCATGAAGTGACAGGAGCAGGATACAGTTAGGGGAACACTGGGTTCACTGGTCAGAAGCAGGATAGAACACACTGGAAACAAAAGGATGGAGGCAAGCTGGTATACTAAGAAACACTAAGGATCACTGGAGGCACAAAAAATACTAGGGGGTCCAGCTTGTGGCTCGAACAATAAGTGTTCTGTATTCACATCATTGCGTTGAGTAAGGAGCCATCCATTGGGCATTCACTGCAATTACAGTCTATTGAAATCCTGAAATGCCAAACAGAAAGTTTCAGTCACACATCAGTCCAGTTTCAGTTTAGCTTCCACAAGAACTCCAGTGAAGTCCTCCTTCCTTCCTTTGATACACATATGCCTGTAAGTTATTTTCTTGTATTTATCAAAGTCGCATACATAGCTAGATCCCATTTAAATGTATTCAATGTGATATGTAGCTGCTTGCAAGATATGTTTTCATTGCATGCATTTGTAAGAGACATTATAAAAGGATATTGTAATTTCAGTTTGTGATTGTATTGCAGTTTTACAGAACTATTCACAGAAGTAAATTTTGTTTTGAAATGAAACACAACTCTGCTTCTATCAGTTTTGTTAGCTAGCTGTCAGCTAACCATTAGTAGGACAACATACTAAGCAATCCACACACTAGCACTTTAAGACAGTGCTCCCTCTGTGACTGGCTAGAAGCTTTTGGCAACATGCAGAGGGATAGACCCAGCACATGAGAATGGAACAAGTGAGAGTGACAGTTCCCCTTTTGCAATGCTATATCCAACAAAGCTAAGGACTACAGGGGGAGACACATATTTTTTTAAACTCCTGGATCAACACCTCTATAGTTGGTATTAGACAGTGTTTCTACATGGTTCTTCATGTGAGTCATACTTACTTTTGCTTACTGGTAAAAGTTAATCGAGAGAGCCAAGTCATAAATTTGATAATAATGCAAACTGGGCACCCCAAAAATTGACACAGGGAAGCTATGTTGTTCGAAATTCTTAAGTCAACCATGACTTTTTTTTAGAATATGGAATTTAACTTGAGTACATGGTTTGCCAAAAACCTGGACAAGTCAAAAGAACCCATGAATGGACAGTGACCATTCTGCTGTACCATTACTTATCATATAACTAATAAACAAGACATTGCTTACACAGGGCTAACTGATATCATAAAGCCATTTATGCCTGATCTATACTGATAGCTATCATTATTGACCTGCAAAAGACCCATTCAATTCACAGTCTCAAAATGTATATATAATCTATAAAATTAGATGTGAAAAAGCTACATTACTACTGATTATATACAATATTTGAATGTGGAAGAAAATACTGAATGAAGGTCACACATGACTAGACTGTCATACAGTATATGAGGTGAAATAGACATCTTCCAACTCCTGGGTGACCTGTTTATATGAAGAATATCATGTTTAGTATCTCTGGAATGGCAATTGCATACTGCACAATAATATGTGGGTTGCCAGATCATGACATGTGGTAAACTTGAAATATTAATACATTTAGGAAATTGTATCTGAGGGCATATGGTCATAACGACTGTGACATCCCATTGGCTACTCCTCAGACCTTCTCATTTCTGTCCACACACTACTCAGAAAGAGAGGCTGCATCAGCAGTCTAGAACATATAGATGGAAAAATGTAGCGCTACTCACACTAAAAACTAAAAGTAAGTGCATATATCCATAAACATAAAAGTGACAAATAGTGTATCAATAAGTGAAAAATAATTCAAATTGACTGATACAATGCCAACTTAGAGTAACATCATGCAAAAAACTTCCTCTAGTGACACTATTAAATGTGAACAAAAATATATAACACTCCAACAGTGATGGTGACTAATACAGCTTAATGATTACAGCTACTAGAAATGCGTATTAAATGCAACCCTCCAAATAATATTGCCTATTAAAGTATACATAAAAATACAAAAATGAAGAAACATGTGCATAAACACACACATATATCTATAAATACCCCCACACAGTGAAAAACCATAGATGAGATCAAATGTGCATATACGTGAACATATTCAGTGCAACCTCACACAAACAACAATAAAAAACAAAATTGTCTATTCTGTGCTCATACAGTCCAATATATACAGATGACAACACTCAGATGAAGAAAACAATGATAACACTCGTGCTGGTATTTGTGTGAAAGTGGATTTGGTTGTTGACAGAAGAAAATCCGACCACCGGCTAGATAAGTCTCTGACCTTAAAACTTCGACCCTTGCAGGTCAAAGCACTTATTGGGATCCCTCTCACAGATCCTCCAAGTCTGCTGTCACTCCAAAGATCAGCTCCCACTGCACACAAATCTCCCTCTAGGGGTCAGCACTCCACTAATGGCTCCTCTCCAGGAAAGGTCAAATGCAGCGCCAATATCTCATTTGGAACATAAAACACATGCTTCCATAGTGTAGTATGTTTATTGCCAGTGTAAGGACAGTAACAAAAATAGCGCACTCACATCAAATTGTAGTAATCACAGCTCCAACCTCATGCTTTCGGATGTGACGAATATGCATGGGTGTACAAAAGGTGTACCAAGATGGCCACCACGCCGGAAGTGCGTCACTATGTCAGGCCAACGTGTTGTGTCACAGTACCATGTGACTTCCTCAGGGCTGGCGTTCATAGCGCCAAACCTCCCTTATATGCCCGGCATAATCAGAGGAGACTTCCCGAGGGCGGATCCCTAACTGCATCATGAGACCACCCTCGTCTTCCGCGGCCATAATCTCGTAGACCACAGGGAGTGTCTACACTACCCGGCCTCAACTTTACTACAATATCTCCAACGGGGACAAATAATGAAGCCCGAAACATAAAGATATCTACCCCATAATGTGCTAACCAAATCCCTAATTACATGGAGACCTTAGCCAATACTAAAATACTACCCCTATAGACACTATATACAAATCTTGAACTTAAAAATATATAGATATGGGGTTTAAACTTTTATTAATAACAAGAACCCCATAAATATAAAATATATAAATAACTCAGTGAATACAATGGATGCCCCCGTAATGTAAAATCCAAATAGATGCATAATAAAATAAATAAATTATTTATTAAACTGATACATAAAATCTATATCAATAAATTAATATTATAAGTAAATAATAACAATTCTTTAAAAAAATATTATTTTATTTATTACAAAAAAAATAATAAAATAAAAATTAAAAAAGGAATCTAATAGCTCCACCCCTAACCAGCTAAGCACTATACATATAAACCGCATCCAAAAGCTTGAGTTTACAAACTATATATATACACAAATACAACCGTTTCAATATATTAAAATATAAATATGTTATCTATATAATACATATAGTGCAATAGAAAAGAAAAAACTCACAACTGCAAAACAGTACCTATCACAAAATCTTCCCTACTCTTAACCAGATACTCTAATCCTGCAAAATTCACACCCCTGCTATATCAATAATCAGAAATAAATCAATTTAAATCAAATTCAATATTAAGTCCTTTGGGGGCATTTGTTTGCATATTATAAATCCACTGCAATTCTAATTTGCTCAGGGAACGCACCTTATGGCTGCCCCTCCAATGCTTCTTATACTTGGTGATACCCCAAAATTTCAGATCCCTAGGGTCCTTATTATGGTATTTGGCAAAGTGCTTCGACACGCTGTGTTTCGGGAACCCTTTTTTAATATTCTGTACATGTTCACGTAGTCTGACCCAGAGGGGTCTTTTTGTTCTCCCTATATATTGCAAACCGCAACTGCATTGCAGTGCATAAACAACACCCTCGGTAATCAATATTAAACTCCTTCTTATTTGCAGATGAAATAAAACAATTCCTTTTTAAATTCTTCCCCTGTGTAGCTTTACAAGCATAACATGCCTTGCACGGGAAAAAGCCATTTTGATCTAAAAAGTCACTTTTTTATTTTTATTTCAAATAGTTTTTATTGAAATTTTCAGTATCTTAAACAGGGTAACAACATATAGAAACATTGTAGTACAAGGTTCACAAAAACAAGTGTACAATCTATGAGCTGAGTGAAGAGGTGGTAGATCCCCACCACGCGGCCGGGGACCTATTGATCGTAATCATGCTTACATGAGAGGTATGCTCGTGGTTCCTGAACCTTGTGGAAGAACTTAACACAATTGAAACTAGGTAGGGGTGGAAAAAGGGGTTAGGAAGAATATGGGAGGGAGGGGGCACCAATAAGCTATGGGTATAAGATCCAGTATGAGTTGGGATTAGTAATCAGCTGAGTGAGCAATTGGGATGTTTTAACCATCGAGACCATTGAAATATGAATTTATGGTAAGTGGAGTTTCGAAGAGCCGTTCTTTGTTCCATCTCACATTGTAGATTGAGATCAACAAGAAGACGGGACAATAGGGGAGGTGACGTAGACCGCCATAGTTTAGTAATGTTTATCTTTGCTGCTGCCAGGATGTGTACGATAATAGTGCGTGAGCGTATGGGGAATTTTTCTATCGTTAAATGAAGGAGGGCTAGATTGGGATTTGGGGTCATTGGTGAATCTATAATTGAAGAAATTAGTTGGAAAACTTTATTCCAATACGACTTGATGGATTTACACGACCATAGTAAGTGGAAAAGTGAGCCAGTTTCGCCACACTGTCTCCAACAGGCTTGTGATTGCTGTGGGTAGTATACAGATAGTTTAGCAGGGGTTAGATAGCATTGGTGAAGAATTTTCAGGTATGATTCCCAATGCGAACTACACTTGGAGGCTTTGTATGTGATGGTAAACGCTGTTTGCCAGGATTGTGAGGATGTTGGGAGAAGTAAATTCCTCTCCCAGTTAGTCAGAGAGGACGTTTGGGTTATGAATTATGCTTCAATTAGTAAAGTATAGAATGTGGATATTCCCTTCTTTGGATAGATAGTCCTATGTAGGAAATGGTGGGCAGTAGCAGGAAAGTCTATTTCAAGTGGTATGTTTGTTTTATGGAGCAAGTGTGTTATTCGCATAAAAGTGAATCGCTCTTTATCAGGGAGATGGAATCTCTCTTGGAGGGTCTGAAAAGAGTCTGGTTTTTGAAGATTGTAGAGATCTTGGATATGATATATACCGCACGCTTGCCAAGATGTCAAGTTCAATTGGGGGGAAAAAAATGTAGAGATGATAACGGGGTAGGGATTCGTAGGTTAGTTTTGTGGGAATGCGTATAGGTCAAGAAATCACGCCAAACCATCATAGAGGCCTGGATACATGGATGTGTATGCAGAGGTCTAGTTTGATCTACATGGGGCGTGAAAAGTAGGTCTCTTAATGTGCCTGGCGAGTATAGGGAGGTTTCCATGATAGTCCAGGTTTTGTCTAGAGTAGGGTGCCACCAGTAGAAGAGCTGGTCTAGTAAGACCGCTTGGTAATAGGATTTTAGATGCGGGAGACCGGCTCCCCCTCTGGAGGGCGGACGTATCAGGAGGTTTGTGGTGCACCTCGGCCGTTTGGAGAGCCATATAAAGTTATTCAGAATTTTTTGAAGCGAGGAAAAGAAGGAGGAGGGTATAGGAATGGGCAGCGTACGGAAGATATATAATATTTTAGGCAATATGCACATTTTGATAGTCGCTATTCTGCCTAACATTGATAAAGTAGCCGTACGTAGGTTTCTAAGCTCCTGTGGAATTGTATCTAGTAGCGGTTTAAAATTAGCTGCATAGAGTTGATTAGTGTTGGCAGACAGTTTAATCCCCAGGTAGGGGATATTATGTTTTTCCCATTTAAAAGGGAATCATTTGGTAAGCAGGTTTGGGAGTGGAGCAGGAGTGTACAGGTTTAAGATAGATGACTTGGGTTCGTTGAGCTTATAGTATGAAACGTCAGCGTATGTTTGTATGTGGGTGCGTATCGAGGTAAGTGATTTATAGGGGTTTGTGATCATTAGAATAATGTCATCTGCAAAGAGACTGATTTTGTGTTCGTGTTTAAGGAATTTGATTCCTGAGAAACTGGGGTCATTTCTGAGGTTGGATGCCAGTGGTTCAACACTTTTTTATTTTTAACAGGAGAATCAAGAACACTTTTACCAACTTTGTCCCCTAATGATGGGGCTTTTCTATACCTAAAAATTGGGAACTCCGATATCACATCCTTTAGAACTGGATCAGCTTTCAATATTGACCAATGTCTTCTAAAAATAGTCTCCACTTTCCTAAAATGAATATTAAAATCCAAACATACGGCCAATTGATCTACTTGATCATCCTTTTTCTCTTTATCCTTAAGAAATAGGTGCCTATCTGTATCTTCTATTTCATGGATCACCTTATTAATTTCAGGTTAGGAGTAACCTTTAACCACAAACCTTTGACCAAAATCTTTTGCTTGATGATAAAAATCTTCCTGTGTCGTACAGTTCCTCCTAAGTCTAAACACTTGACCCTTCGGTACATTAAGTAACCATGATGGAAAGTGGCAACTATCTTGCGGAATATACCCATTCCTATTAACACTCTTAAAAAATGTCTTAGTGGTGATCTTCCCTTGTTTGATCCTAATATCCAAATCCAGAAAACTAATCTGTTCCTGGAAGTTTTTTGCATGATGTCACTCTAAGTTGGCACTGTATCAGTCAATTTGATTTATTTTTCACTTATTGATACACTATTTGTCACTTTTATGTTTATGGATATATGCATTTACTTTTAGTTTTTAGTGTGAGTAGCGCTACATTTTTCCATGTATATGTTTATGATAATCATTGGTATATGATTTAATGTTAGCAGCTTCTCTAAGTTAGTTAGTGTGAAACATTGTTGAGCGCAGGAGGTTCACACCATTATCAGCAGTCTAGAGCTCTCCTTTACAATCAAACAAGGAACATCAGTCATGATTTATGAGAGCCATTGATCTGTCTTATGTTCAATGACTGGACTTTGCTGAACTCACTTAACCAGGACTTTGTTAAATATTTTCAGCCTTAAACCCTTTTACTTTTTCTGTTGCTTTTTTTATAATTTCCTTTGTAAAATGTTTTTTTTCCTTTAAATATTTTGTTTGCACAATTTTTCTATGCACTAAGCTATAGCTTAAAGTGGTTTTAAAGCCAAAAGTTTAGTTTGTTTAATCGTAATGCATTACTTGCATTATGGTAAAAACCTCCAACTAGCTGTTCCTCCCATCCCCCTCTTAACATTTACCCGAGTCCTGTATCGATCATTCATTGTACCCATCTGCAGCAGCACTTATATTCTCTACCTCTCTCACAGGACACAGAGGCAGCAGCAGAGGCCGTTGTCTGCTGCTGATTTTAGTAAAATTCTGTGAGATGGGAGCATAAGGGTGGGGCCGAGCTGCGCTGTGTGTCTATGTATGTACACAGCCCGTTTCGGAAATGAGTCCGAATGTCTTACCCATTGCAAGCAGCTTGCTATAGGGGCAGACACAGAATATGAGGAATACAATACAATTGCACAGAGCAAGTAAGCATAACATGTTTATTATGTTAATTTAAAAAAATGGAGACTTTAGTATCAATTTAAAGAGTCCCTGTCTCTTTGAAGAGTGCTACTATACTGGAAGCTCTGAAATATCCTGGTCTGTGGTGACTGTGTATTAGAGATATTTATTAAAAATCATAATTGTTATTGTGAACATTGATATTTATGATAAAATATCTAGTGGCAGTGATTTGGCAGTGATTTGGGATGTAAAGGGTTAAATGCTTAGGTAGCGCTACCCTCATGAAAGCCACTGTGTTTCTAGGTACCCCCAAGCTCTGCACAGCCAGGCAACATGCAGTTTCCACACTTTCATCCACAGTCAGTGAACAGTCAGTGAACAGTCCATGACGTTGTTTTTTGTTATTTTATTAGGGGAATATAACTTGGGTAATAGGGATTATGGGATGCCCAGTTTGACTCAATGAATGCACAACTTCCTTCCTATTTACAGAAACAGACCCTGGAATGTTAGTTTCCTTAAAAGCTGTCAGTCTTTGCAGCTCAATAGCAACAGCTGCCTTATGGGCGAGGAACTCGCAGCCCTTCTGAAATCAACTCAGCTTCTGGTAAACTACATGCAGAGATGTCTCCTCTCCCCTGTTGAACTGCTCCCAGCTCAACAGCCTGCAGACACTACCAGCCCTCCTGGCTGCTCTGAAGATCTCCCAGTACAAGGATAAAGGATTAAGCACAGCACTGACCTTTGATAGCTTGCTACATGTGGCAGTCTCTCCCCTTATGAATCCCAGGGTGTGCTGGTGTACTCATTCTGTCCTCTTTGCTCTCACTGCTCCCAGGCCCTGATCCTGTTCTTTCCATACTGCTGAATGGTTCCTCCAGAGCCAGCCTGTGCCCAGCCTGGAGGCCAGCCCCTCCCAGACCTAGGAGACCCTTTACAGGCCACTGACAGTCTCCTCAGCACTCCTTCTTCCATCCGACTGTCCAGCTGGCCTGACTATCCCATTTTTATGGGCTGGTACACTACCAGGGCCTCTAAACCTGGGATTAGTTAGACTCCCACAAACATGCAGATTAGATATCCACCTCCTCACCTACTGGCTTCTGGAAGGTTCCCATGGTCCTCCAGAACCAGGTGGAGGTGATAGAGTCCCAATCTGTTAAGTAATCCAACTTGACCTGCAGTAACCTGACCTTAATCACAGACTCACACAGTTACCATGAGTCATACAAAATAGATCTTGCCTACACTATTCTAGTAGCACACTAGAGAGTGCCACACATAGTAAACCAAACCCAGTGACAATCAGTCTCAGTCTTCTGGCAGTTAGATTGTGGTCCTGCAATCTGGAATATATTTGTACAGGGTAAGGTTGAAAATATCATTGTTGCATGTCAGTGACAGTGCAGTGTGAGTTTAACCAGACATTTTCCACAAGTTGGTGAAGGTGACCAGGGTAGTAAACCAAACCCAGTGACAATCAGTCTCAGTCTGCTGGCAGTTAAATTGTGGTCCTGCAATCTAGAATATATTTGTACAGGGTAAAGCCGAGAGTACCATTGTTGCATGTCAGTGACAGTGCAGTGTGAGTTTAACCAGACATTTTCCAAAAATTGGTGAAGGTGGGCCAGAGTAGTAAACCAAACCCAGTGACAATCAGTCTCAGTCTGCTGGCAGTTAAATTGTGGTCCTGCAATCTGGAATATATTTGTACAGGGTAAGGCTGAGAATATCATTGTTGCATGTCAGTGACAGTGCAGTGTGAGTTTAACCAGACATTTTCCACAAATTGGTGAAGGTGGCCAGGGTAGTAAACCAAACCCAGTGACAATCAGTCTCAGTCTGCTGGCAGTTAAATTGCGGTCCTGCAATCTGGAATATATTTGTACAGGGTAAGGCTGAGAATATCATTGTTGCATGTCAGTGACAGTGCAGTGTGAGTTTAACCAGACATTTTCCACAAATTGGTGAAGGTGGCCAGGGTAGTAAACCAAACCCAGTGACAATCAGTCACAGTCTGCTGGCAGTTAAATTGTGGTCCTGCAATCTGGAATATATTTGTACAGGGTAAAGCTGAGAGTACCATTGTTGCATGCCAGTGACAGTGCAGTGTGGTGAAGGTGGCCAGGGTTTCACACCACATCCGTCACAATAATCACATCCCAATGTTTTCTCTTGTAAAAATAATGCTTTTCTTTGTTTTTTTATTTGTGTGGTTGTTTGGTTTTCTTTGGTTTTGTTAAACAGCCTTAAAGCCATTTTATTGTCTGGAGTCCTCTGCAGATGAACTTCAAAACAAAGAAACTACTGTTTATGAACTACCAGGGACATTATGTATTTGCATACCAAAAATATAAACAATGCATTCAGCAATCAGCAGCCTAAATTCTAAAGGAGACCACTTATAGTGCAAAAGGTAAAAGTAGACTAGTATACCTGTTCCCTTTAAAAACCCATCCATCAAAGATCTTCAAATTGGGTACACATACGTAATAGGGAACATAATGTAAACGTAATGAAAACATTGCAACATGTAAAGGTCACCCTGGGACATGAATAAACATATAGATATGTTTCAAGATATCGAGTTGGCTTAATCCTTCTAATGCAGTATCAGACCACTTAAACCATGGCTAAATAAAGCACCACTCAATATTTACAACAGTACTTTACTAAATTCTCCAGATAACAGAGCACAGAGTGGAGAAGTAAAAAATGGAGTAGTGAAATACTGAAAAGTAGAAGTAACTCAAAAATTAAACCCAAAAGCAAACATTTATTATAATGCAGCTTACCAAATTCTTAGATGTGATGGCTGCATTCATTTTCTTTTTAGGCTTTCTTTCTTTTATTTTCATCTGGTGATCCAGCCAAAGAGAAATATTGAAAAAAAGAAATGAGGAATTGATATTGACATTCCTAAATATTCAATATTTCCATATCACATAATTCCAGAAAGACCTGAACATACTGAAATAATACCCCAATGATTGTGTGTCACATTTAATTATTTCAAGCACTTTAGAGTCTCCCAGTGATATTCATGAGTTTGAAAGTTATTAAATTCAACCTTAAAGTTGCATTTCTACTGATATATTATAGAAAGATCTCAAAATGCAGGCTTTAAACTTTGCAAACCTGTATATCCAACAAACAGGTGTATGCAGGGGCGGACTGACAACTCATGGGGCCCCCGGGCAATAGGGGATTATGGGGCCCCTGCATCCTTGCCCACACTCAAAGAACACCCTAAAAAAGCATATAAAAGGTACCAGGGCATTTCATGGGGCCCCCTACTGACCCCGGGCCCTCGGGCAGTGCCCAAGTGCTCGAATGGTCAGTCCGCCCCTGGGTGTATGTTATACATTGTGAGGGAGGAATGACACACCTATTAGGTGATGAGAGAACAGTCCTGCTGTCCTTTCAACATCAGTTGAGGCCACAGAGAACCTATCCTGTTGCTGCAGAGAAATGTCTCAATTTGCATGCTGACACTCATTAGTCACAGCCCCTGATCATTTGAAATGATAATGTCCAAGAATCACCGGAATGTTGCCAACACAAAACACAATTACTTACTATTTGTAGTTTACAGAGTCTAAAGGTGTTACCTGGATGTAGCCATTCAAAATTATATAAAAATGTAGCCATCCAAGGATGTTTGCAAGCCATACAAAAAGTCCAAAGTTCAAAGTATGATTCCTAGAGAGGAAAAGGTGGGTGCCAACTGACATCTAACCAGTTTCACTGGTAACACCCAGCTTCCTCTGAAGTGAAAGGTCATGACCTTTGAGGAAGTTTGGTGTTACCAACCAAACTGATCAGGCATCCAGCCAAACCTACTGTAACCTTGGTTGCAATAAAAATTGATAAGGGCAATATCTTACCTAGTAATAGTATGTGTGTTCCTCTTAGGGGATCCCTTAGTAGGGGGGCTTAGGAAAGCTAAATTAAGTAGTTCACTTGTTTGACATGTCTAGTACGTCCAAAAAGTCAAGCAAGTCTGCTTGTTTTTCAAAAGCTCAAGCGCTCCAGCAGAATGTATCAGTTTACATGGATGAGGCAAACCAATTAATACTGGAAAGGGTGTTTTAAATGGTCAGCGTTTAATTATGTATCTAAAACCTTTTTCCCAAAAGAGAAAAAAACTATTGTTTTCTGTAACTGATTACAAAGTATGAGATGGAGTCTGGCTTCAATTAGTGTATTTAAATCTGCTAGTCCTACTAGCACTTCCCTCCCCACAGACTAACAATGCTGCTGTCTGCTGTGCCCCTGTGCTGCTTCATTCAGAGTGGGGGCACTCTAATACAGGAGATGTGTTACTGGCCAGATCACCAGGTAAAAACAGAGGGAGAAAAGCCTAAAAAAAGTAAACAAATGTAGCCACCACATCTAATGATTGCAATTTATTACATTTTGGATTTACAAATAATATAACAAGAGAGAAACAGGTTCACAGTTGTACAGGTATATAAGGCATTAGACATTCATCAAACTGCATGATTCTGGCCGGTAGAGAGGAAAGGTAAAGGGGGGGGGGTGATATTCATAGTCTCATGTACACAGGGAACCGTAAGTGGGGGTGGGAAGTATGGGTGGGGGAAAAGGGATAGAAACAAGAAGTATCAGATAAACTAACATAATGAACTAGTACCAGTCAAAGAAACATCAACATTATACTCCAAGTGTTGTAAGCTATCATACTTGCACTGTACATCTAGGATTAAGTGACCATAAAGCCCAAGAGCTATGAAATCTGGGATTAGAGAAGTGACTGAGTGAAAATCTCTTTTCACATTGGGTATTCAGATCATGGATCACTCTGGAAATAGATGGTGATATAATTGACTTCCATAATCTGGTGATATTATTCTTTGCTGCATAGAGAATGTGAACAATAATACCACGTGCTTCAGGAGGGAACTTGTCCAGAACAATATGAAATAAGGATAATGCTGGTTCCAGTCTCACCATATTACCTGTTATTTCAGAGATCACTTTAAAAACAAAAATGATGTAATTGATTTACAAGACCAAATTATGTGGAAGAGTGAACCTATCTCTCCACAGTGCCTCCAGCACTGAGAGGAACAGGTAGGATACAACTTGGATAGACAAACTGGGGTTAGATACCACTGATGCAATAATTTAAGGCATGATTCCCAGTGAGAGGAGCAGAGGGAAGCTTTGTAAGCATCTGTTCTGAGATGGTTTGGGGCAGTGAGAATTCCCAATTTTTCAAAGATGTCTTTAAATTGAATTTTGACTCAATAAGGAGGGAGTAAAATAATGAGATTCATTAGCCCAGGTATTTGGCTTTGTCAAGGAAATTGAACAATTATAATGGCACTGTGACGTTACAGGAGATTTTTTCATTTTTAAGACAATGGGAAATTCTGAGATAGCTGAATCTCTCATTCGAAGGTAGAGGAAATTTATTTTGGAGAAGTTGAAAGGAGGCCAACTTTTGTTCTATATATAGGTCAGATAGGTCTGCCTTAATGAGAGAAGCATATTTTTCATGACCAGTTCAGAGACAGGTTGATCAGAGGCAGGAAATTCCTCAATGGTGGATTGTATTAGTAGTGTAGGAGTATAGGTGGTATCTGGAGAATGTGTAGTGGCATTAACAGGGCCCTCAATCCTGGGGCTCGATTTTGCTGGGCTGCGGGATGTGGGTGAGAGCGGAGGAGAGGACTCACCCGGATCTCCATCATTTAATGGTACCAAGAGCCTGGGATCTGGTGTATGTTGTCTGCTCAGCTGCAGGGACTGCTCTCCCAAACTGTATGGTGCTGGCACCATCTTGTGCTCTGGAGTCCCGGGCAGGGTAGAAGTCCATGAGTCTCTGCGGCTGGGCAGGAGACTTTCCCAGCTGAGGCATGATTTCTGAGGGTGAGGGGGTTTCAGTTCAGTGTGCCGGTGTCCTGCTAGTCGCGGTAGAAGAGTCGCTGTGTCGGAGGTGGTGGAGGTAGCCTCAGAGCTCTTTCACAGAGCAGCCATCTTAGGAGCCGGATGCGCATGTGCCCCCTGGGTTTTGCATTTGATACAGATTTAAATGAAAAATTTTAAAAAGTTATAATAAAATAAAAACAAAATTAATAGCAACTCCATTGTCCTGTGCACACCCTGTGCAAATGTGACACAGGGTATATGATTGCACGACATGTTATATATTGCTGTCACCATTGGCAATATCTTTAAGACTCACAATGATTGATTTTTGACCACAATACTAAATATGAATGGGTGTAGGGATGATATCTGAATGGTTCTCCTGCATACTGTTCCTTGTACAGTCATTGCTTTGCCTTGTGAAAGAGGAGTTTCGATGCCTGTTAAAATGCAATTATTAAGACTCCTAATAAGTGGTGTTAGGAACTGTATACAGAGATCCTTTTTTATTTTGCATATACCCACACCATCTCCTACGTATCCACCTAGAAGAGTCATTTAGCAAAAACAGTGCCTTAGCCCAAGTTCACATACAGTATATGTGAATTGGATGCATTTTGAACTGCATCTGTTTCGCATAACATGTGAACCAAAAGGCTTTTATATGGAGTGCAAATTCAAAAAAGAGTCCGGTATAGTTTTCAGCCTGGTTCAGGTGTGATTTCCAATGTCATACACTTTAACAATTTTCACTTGAATCACACGTTAACCACCAAACAAAGTTGCACCACACAGGGCGTGAAATCACGCGGCAAACCCGTCCTGCACATATGTGAACCCAGGCTGAATAAATAAGTGCTTGCTAGGTTCTGCAGGTACTATTCTTGTCCTGAGCAGCATATTCATATAAATATCCTGTAACAAAATGAGCATTGCCCAGTAGCAATGCAATAGAAATTTATGTTGGAAAATTAAGATAAACAGAACAGGAAACACTACAGACAGAATTTTGCCTGTCTCAGGTATACTGTGAGCACACTTGAACAATAATCTGAACAATAGCTTGAATGTCTCCAAGCAGACGATGACCATTTTACAAATGTCTAGGTAGCAATCTTAAGAGTGCACAACAAAAAAAACTGCTTGATGCATGTGTGTATACGGCTATTCTGCTCAACATATCTTTTAGCTCCACTGCCTGGAGATCAGTTAAAGGAAATCTGTACATTGGCCAGTACAAACAAAGAAACAACAAGCATGTGTAGGATGCCCTGCCATCAATAACATCTCTGTCCATGCAATAACTCCATCGCATTGTGCAGCCTCTAATTTCAGTCCTGCCAAATACTAGCCCTGCGCTGTGTACTCAACCTGAAGATAAGTGAGCAGGATCGTATGCTGGTCATGCTCGGGTCTGAAAATCAAGCTCTGGGTGACTTTGATGGCACTAAGCAGCTCCACAAACTCTGATCTAAAAATCAAAGGAGCCAGGTGGAAAATTGGTGGCCAAAAAGCGAATGCAGCCAATCTGATGCAGTCACATGTTCAGATATTCTGACAGCCAAGGGAGCAGCAGCTGTCAGAATACAATAGCTGAAAGATGAGATTCCTTTATCCACTTTGTTTAACATGGATGGAAGATACTATTTATTTCCGGAATCTTACAGTGTATGGCTAGTTTACCTACACCAGGGTAGATTTACTAAAGGCAATAATTCTGTTCTTTGCTCTTTGCAAAGAAATTTTCTCTTCACTTTGCAAAGAATACTAAATCATGTACAAAGACAATAAAAATAAACAGTATTTTTGTCTTCACGATTGGATGATTGATTCCCACATTCACTAAGTTAAGGGAAATTGCCAAAGCAAAGTGCAAATAACTTTGCAAAATTAATAATGCATTTACACATCTAAAGCGGAGCTTCACCCAAAAGGGGAAGTTTCGCATGTATGCCTCCTCCTCCCCTCCCACTTTCGCCCAGATCAACTAGGAAATTCAAGGTCACCCCTCCCCACTTTGTTCGCAGCTTTTTGGGGCACATCACAGGTCCCAGGAGTCTGTGGAAAATTCACAAAGCACATCGCGGCTCAGTCATGCACAATGGGAAGCCATTTTCCCTTAGTTAAGATGCTGGCGCCTGGACCCAAAGCCCATTGAAGAATCAACTCAACTGAGGACGGTGCTGAATCCCTGGACAGGTAAAGATCCTTATATTAAAAGTCAGCAGCTACAGTATTTATAGCTGCTGACTTAATTTTTTGGGTGGGAGACTGGAGCTCTTTTTTAATGTGCTCATTTTATGATTTATGTTTATTTATGTTTTATGTTTTAAAGCAGTCTACTTTTTATGTTAATCTACATTGCACAGATACTGTATGTTACACTATTGGAGGTGTTTAGGAAGCAATGACTAAAAGTTAACAGTTTTAAATTACCTAGCATTTTGCAAACTGCCAGTGTGTACCAGTATGTAGCTAGAAGTAATTAGTCAAATCCAACTGCACCTGTTATGTAATGTTGAAGAAGGTTTCACTATTCATCTAAGTAACTTCTTCAGCTCTAACGGCAGTATATAGAAGAACAGAGAGATTCCCTAAAGCGCAAACCTGCCACAAAAAAAAAACTGCAACCAGTGTACTTAGCTACCAACAGTTTGAGCTGTCATATGGTGCTTAGTGAATCACCCCCTTAAAAGAGGTGTGATAAATACACTAAGTTAGCATTCAAAAATAATTATTTTTAAATATTCATACAAGCAGGCCTTCTACTCCACTTTCCAAGATTCCTTTGCACAGAAACATAAAACATTTTCATATTAATTATATATACATTTAAAAATTTCCCCTGTCCCTCTCCATATATATATATATAATATATACATTACATTATATACACACACACAGTATTTCAGGCAAAGCGGATATATTGCTTAAATTTGCTTAAATTATTGACATCAATTCAATGCATACACTGTACATTATTGATATCACCCATATGTTATGGTCATTGTGGTTAATTTTTCATTTCAGTACAAATGGCTAATTCAGTAGTTATTTCTGTTCAGATGATGATGACATTTTTAAATTGTTAACTGGAGGTGAAGAGACAGATGTCCAAACAGTTGTAACAGAAAAGTTTTTTTTATCTTCTGGTAACCAACACTCTAAACAATATAAATGATAGGAAATCATAAATAAAAAACACTCTATTTAGAGTGTGATCTAGAAAAATTGTAAAAAAAAAAGCTTTATTTTTTTTTATTTATTTGTACATTTCAGCTAACTTAACCACTTGCCATTCTGAGGATGTAGCCCCCTTCCCTTCATGACCAGGCCATTTTTTGTGTTACGGCACTGCATTACTTTAACTGACAATAGCGTGGTCATGCAACGCTGCACCCAAATGAAATTATGACATTTATGTCCTTTTTTTTCCCCACGAATTGAGATTTCTTTTGGTGGTATTTGATTGCCTGTGCATTTTTTATTTAAAAAAAAAATAGAACTGCAATTTTGAGAAAAAAAACAGTATTTTTGACTTTTTGCTATTAAACATGTCCAGTAAGAAAATTTAAAAAATCAAATTTCATCATAAATTTAGGCCAAAATGTATTCTGCTCCATGTCTTCACTAAAAAAAATCCCAATACATGTAAATTAATTGGTTTACGTGAACGTTATAGCGTTTACAAATGGCTGTGTATATACTGGAAATTTTTTTTTTTTACTAGTAATGGCAGCGATCAGTGACTTATAGCGGGACTGCTGACACTGGGGGGAACTGACTTAGTGTCACTGACACCCCCAGTGCCACCAATACAGTGATCAGTGCTAACAAAAAGCACTGACACTGTACTAATGACACTGGGCAGGAAGATGTTAACATGAGGGGGCGATCAAAGGGTTAACTATGTACTGGGAGTGTTTTACTGGGGGGTGGTGTGTTGTTGCTTCACTGTAAGCATACTGCTGTGCACAGCCATCCAGAGCAGTGTGCCCAAGCCTACAGGGAGGAGGACTGTTAGTAAACAAAGCAGCCCTGCTCCCCATCGGAGATGTTCAGAAATCACCAGGCACTGGCGGGGAATCACCTGTTGATTGACAGCCGCAAATGGCGGTGTGGGTAGGGCGCGCATGTGGCTGCGAGTGACCCCTACCTACAAATACAAAATCACGTATATATACACGTAAGCCTGCACACCCCTGCCGCTCTGTAGCAGTATATCTGCTATATGGTGGTCGGGATGTGGTTAAAGAAGCATATAATATTGTAGATCTAATCTCAAAAACCAGGGTAAAGATCAATACACATACTGTATTATCATACCATATGCTACTGAGTCCGCACACCCACAAAGAGAGGCATCCTGCTATTGTGTTTCACCAAAGAGAGCTTTATTTTGTGTGTGCAGTATTATGTACAAAAAAGACAGGAGATAGATCAATACATATGTAATCATAATGCATGTTTAACCTCCCTAGCGGTCTGATTATGTCCATATTTCTGTGCTGACAGCGGTACATTTTTTGCATGGAAATATGTCGTTTTTTTATTGTAGGTCTGTAATTGTTAGGAATAACTCACTGAAATCTGTCCGAACAAGAGTCTAGTAAACATCCCGGGTATTATAAAATTTGAAACCCGAAATCATAAATTATAATTTAATAAATAATCATAAAAAATAATAATATAATAATAATAAATGTAATTCAATAATATAATCAAACCAAAAACACTGAAATTTGAAATATAGCGCCAAGTTCGCACATCACTGAGCAAAGTCGCAAAATAGTTTTCAGTGTCTGATGACGAATTTCCCCAGGAATCATTATCACTCAATTCTGCAAGTGGTTCTGATTTACTATCGCTGTTCTCTAGCTGGTCTAACACTGCTTTTGACTTAAAGGGATGCTTTTTGGACGCCATGGACATTTCTCAGTTTCCAGGCACAAAGAACAGTAAAAATGCAGGCAGGGCACAGGACAAAGCACTAGGGACAAAATGTATGTGAAATGCTTTGAAACAGTAATGTTTTACTATGTGATTTTAGTGTATTTTGTGAATGTCACTTTTTAAAATTTTTAAATTTCCCGCCGGTTCCTGCCCCCGTACGTCCTGTACGTCCCAACGCTCGCAGGGACTGGAACCCGGAAGACGGATACCGGCATCAGCCGGAGGAGATGACCGGGGACGCTGCAGGGGACACATCGTTCACTGTTAAGCCGATCCTCCAGCTGAAACATTTAGCAGCATGATTACTACTCCTGCTAGATGTGAAAGTTTTCTGTTCACACCTCGGTCACATCGGGTGTGACTTGGCATGCAATTTGCATGCCAGGCAACTTGCAGATAATATGCCAAGTTGCACCCTATTGTCTGCTATTAGAGTGGTCATATTGGTGCAGTGGTCAGAGCCACAATGATTTCTAAAGTAGTGCATGCACTTTTGTTGCGATTTGCATAGACATCTCTGTCAGATCTCTTGCAAATCGCAATTTAAATCGGCAGGTCACCCGATTTTGAAATCGTGCAACTTCACTGTAAGTCGCACAATTTCAAAATTGGTTTTGATGTGACCGGAGGCTTAGGGCTCCTGGTTGTTAGAGAACCAGCAACCTCCTGCATCCCAACACCTAGTGATTCATCCCTGCCCAGGGAATTCTGCTGAAAGGTAAATGACACAGAGTGGGAATAATGATGTGAAATTTATCTTTCTTAAAATGTATACCAAACCCTTCAGGTCCAGTATGGATTTTAAGCAGAACTCCACAAAAAAACAAAAAATGGCATAGGGGCCAACACTAAATCTTATACCAGCCCCTTCAGGTCTCATCAGAAGTGGAAGTAGGGAATAGGGAAGGGAATGTTATGTTTGCCCTGTGAAAGGCAACTTATATTTAATACATATTAGAAGCACTAAGGTTTTTATTTGTACCTTAGATTGTACACCCCTTGAGGGTTAGGGACTGATGTGAATGTACAATATATGTAAAGAGCTGCATAAATTGATACCTGCAACAGTTGGCAATGTGCAGATTTAAAATGGAATTTTGGCTATATACTTAACCATTTCAATACCGTGCAATTTTACACCTTCCTGCCCAGGCCATTTTTCAGGTTTCAGCGCTCTCACACTTTGAATGACAATTGCGCGGTCATACAACACTGTACCCAAACTAAAATTTTATCATTTTCTTCACACAACTAGAGCTTTCTTTTGGTGGTATTTAATCACCGCTGGGGTTTTTATTTTTTGCTAAATTAACAAAAAAAGACCAAAAATTTTGAAAAAAAAACACATTTTTCTTTGTTTCTGTTATAAAAGTTTACAAATAAATAATTGTTCTTCATAAATTTAGGCCGAGATGTATTCTGCTACATGTCTTTGGTGAAAATAACCCAAATTAGGATGTATTTTTTAGTTTGTAGGAAAGTTATAGAGTTCACAAACTATGGTATAGATCTGAATATTGATCAATCCTGAAGTACTGACAGCCAATCTAATTTCTTGAGGTCCAAGAATGTCAGAACAGTACAGATATCCCACAAATGACCCCTTTTTGCAGAGTAGACAGTCCGACGTACTTTATAAGAGGCATGGCGAGTTTTTTGAAGTTGTATTTTTATGTCATAATTTTTCGGAAAATGAAAAAATTAAAAAAATTATTTTCACTATTTTTTTTTTACATACTGTCACCAGTGCAGTACAGCATCATCATATAACTGGCATGGCGGTTAACAGGGACACTGACTAGTGACAGTATGAAAAAAAAATATATATATATATATTTTTTTTTTTTTTTTATTATATTTAATTTTTTATTACATTTTTTTTTATTTTTTTTAAGATTTTTTTTCATATTTTACTATGACCAAAGTAGTACAATGTTACCATAGTAACACTGTACTACTTTGGGGAAGTGATCAGTATTTTTTTTTTTTTTACACAATTTGCTTATAGCAAAGAATTACTTTGCTATAAGCAAGCATTTACCTGAATGAAATCGATTCATTCAGCTTTTTTTTTCTTTTTTTTTTTCCGGGCGTGCACCCGGAATGAAGAGGCACATCTGAAGCTGCCAAACGGCCATTGGCCGGGCGGCTAATGGTTAACTAGACTTAAAACTGTGTCTTCTCCAGGCCTTGACTGGCCATAGGGCACACCGGGCATTTGCCTGGAGGGCCGGGGCCACCGGGTTGAAGAAAAGCAGCCTGTTGATGACCGGGCCACACAGCAAGGAGGTAAGCGGTGACCGCTGCCTAAACAGAGCTAACACAAATCACCTCCTGCTGTGCAGCTATACCCAAAGCAGGGCTGACAGGAGGAGTGGCAGTGACGGCTCCAGCGACAGGCAGGAAGAGCCGCCGAGGGCCCCGACCAGCCGCTGCACACAGCCACACAGAAGGGACAATGGCGGCCTCTCTCCTTCACCTGCTGGCACACTGTTACAGCTTGGTGGTGAATTGGGCTGTCTCTTTGCTGAACAAGCTGTCTCTTTGCTGGACGGGCTGTCTCTTTGCTGAATGGTTATCTCTTTGCTGGACAGGATGTCTCTTTGCTGAATGGGCTGTCTCTTTGCTGAATGGGCTATCTCTTTGCTGAATGGGCTGTATATTTACAAGGTTGGGCTGTCTCTGCTGGATAGGCTATCTCTTTGCTTGATGAGCTGTTTCTTTGCTGTAAGAGCTGTGTCTTTGCTGGGCAGGATAACAAACAAGAGATCCCTGTGCTCAAATCCATACAGGTAGTGCATGCATTTATCCATCAGGTGCTAAAGGGGTGTAACCACATATTAACACTAGAAATTCTGAAGGACCCTCTGCACACTGGTATACCCTTTCAAGCAGACTATGCAATAAATAGGGATATTTAGTTCACACATATTTCAATACATGCTTAAGTTGGCCAACTGCGTCAAAGTAATCCCTCTATGGCCAGTCCTACTCTGCCTTGCCTACGCAAATGCTACTGTGGACACAATGCTAGCATAGGGGAAAAGACACAATGGGGAGAGCTACAAGGTTCATAGAGGGATTACTTTGACGCAGTTGGCCAGCTTAAGCATGTATTGCAATATGTGTGAACTAAATATCCCTATTTATTGCATAGTTTGCTTGAAAGGGTATACCAGTGTGCAGAGGGTCCTTCAGAATTTCTTTTGCTGGGCAGGATGTCTCTTTCTGGCTGAGCTGTCTCTTTGCTGGATGAGCTGTCTCTTTGCTGGGCATAATGTTTCTTTACTGAACAGGCTCTTTGCTGAATAGGCTGTATTTTTACAAGGTTGGGCTGTCTCTTTGCTAGATGTGCTGTGTCTTTGCTGTACGAGCTATGTCTTTGCTTGGCAGGATGCCTCTTTGCTGGATGAGCATTCTCTTTGCTGGATGGGCTGTCTCTTTGCTGGACGGCCTGTCTCTTTACTGGTTGAGCTGTCTCTGCTAGATGGGCTGTCTCTGTGCTGGACGGTCTGTCTCTATGCTGGACAGTCTGTCTCTATGCTGGATGGGCTGTGTCTTTGCTGTACAAGCTGTTTCTTTGCTGGGCAGGATGTCTGTGCTGGACGAGCTGTCTCTTTGCTGGACGAGCTGTCTCATTTCTTGTTGGAATGTCTCTTTCCTGTATGGGGATGTCTGTTTGCTGGATTGGGCTGTCTCTTAATAGAGAGGTCTCTTTGTTGGATTGGGATGTCTCTTTGCTGGATTGGGCCATCTCTTTGAATATATAGGGGGCACTGTGATTAGATCTCTAGGGGCACTGTAATGTAAAGGGGCACTATGATATAAAGGGGACTGTGCTGTAAAGAGGCTCTGTGCCCCTTTACAATGCAGTTCCCTTTATATCACAGTGCTCCTTTACATTACAGTGCGGAGGGCTGACTCCATGAATATTCCATCACCAACTGCCCTGAAAACGCCCTTGCAACCACCCCTCCCTCCCCCCCTCCGTAAAAATTGCCTGCTCACTCTAAAATGCCCAGGCCTATTTTTTGTCCCAGTCCGGACCTGGTCCTCTCCCTCCAGATTGCAGAGTGTCAGAAGCTGTGAGGTGTATCAAGTTGTTGTCAGGCATATTGTAACCAGGCATTTTATGGCATTGGCACAGTAAAGGCTTCTTTCTGGTAACTTGACCATGCAGCTCATTTTTGTTCAAGTATCATAGTATTGTTCTCCTTAAACCAACCACAATGTCTGTTTATCTGAGCTTGGTTTTGTATCAAGGGATCCACACATTTTCCACCTCTAATAAAAGATTGAACAGTACTGACTGGCATATTCAGGGCTTTGGATATCTTTATATCCTTTTCCATCTGTAAAAAGTTCCATTACTCGTTATGCAGGTCTTTTGAAAGTTCTTTTCCGCTCCCCATGGCTCAGTATCTAGCCTGTTCAGTGCATCAATGTGAGAGGTAACAAACTTATTGACTATTTATACAAAGACACTAATTGCAATTTATAAAGCCACAGATGTGGGAAATGAACCTTTAATTGTCATTTTAACTTGTGTGTGTCACTTTGTGCATGTGTACCAAGGCCAAACATTCCAGGTTATGTAAACTTTTGATCGGGGCCATTGGGGTGATTTCTCTTATCATTATTATTTAAAAAGGAGCCAAACAATGATGTGATAGTGAATGGCTTCATGTGATCACTAATCTTAAATAAAAGACAGTTTTATTGGCATGATCTATCCTATTTTCAATATCAATGGCAAAAATTCACAATTTTTGGCAGGGTATGCAAACTTTTGAGCATGATTGTAGATAGTTAGGCAGCTAGAAAATACAATTATTAAATACCAATATTGTATTAAAAGATTGATCATATATCACATTAAAACCTTCAAAAATGATGTATTATAGTCTTCAAATATTCAAAATATTTAAATATTATTACTTCTACTGCTACTACTACTATTACTATTACTATACTGTTAGTACCAGAGCTACCACTACTACTATTATTAATAATAATAATGATGATGATAATAATAATAATAAATACTTTAACAATCGTATTCATAGTTGCCATTTCATGTTAGAGCTAGAGGCATCCAGAATTGATGAAAAAGTAAATGTGACATGAGTAATTCTCTCTGTCACATTTTATCTTCAATGTGCTTGCATTGATATTCAGGAAGTCAGTAAGATTTACATCTATGGTGTATTATTTATTGATTTATACCATTTACGTTCTGAAATTCACGCCAGTTGTTTATGGGTCTTTACGTGAGAGAGTACTTTATGGCAGAATGAAATCAATATTTTTCACACATCTTGTGAATTAGCTGCTGGGCATTTCCTAACATACCCATTTGGTTGCTCGGAATTAATGCAAATATTGTATTTGTTGTTACTTCTCATATGAAATCATTGAAATATGCATAGCACAAAATATGATCAGTCAGTATTTAAGTTTGCTCAGAATAGGAAAGCATTTTAATTATGTCTGAAATCCGTTAACAGCAAATATTTAAGATCTAAATTAAAGTCAGCATTACTTGTTAATATGTGGTTTTAGGTTGGTCATATACTGTATCCGAATTATATTAATAACACTGATTTCAACATCTCTGACAATCAAATAGTTTATGCTTTAACTCGAGACTTAACCTAAGCCGCTGTTGATATTATGTGACCACTAAATAAAGCTTCGGGCCCTTTTGAGGATTCCTTGGTGTGCTGGTGTAATTTTTCTTTCTGGATTGTCTGTGGTTCCCAGCCCGTGGTCACTACAGCACTCAAACACTGTATACAGCCACTTGTAGGAATGTGTGTGTTGGGAAAACTAAATTTTTAACCCAATAAAGAAACCTTCTAGCACTCTAGAAAATGTTATGTAATTGATCTTCAGTGGTTGCTTTTTCAATAGGAACAAGGTATCATTAAAAGGTAAACCACCTTCAAATCCATTTTACCAACAATGTTCCTGATCCAACCCTAGAGATTTAAACTAGTTTTGTATCCAGAGATCTAATTATATATTTGTTTTATTTTATTAGCCTTGTTTACAATATTTTAACTACCCAAAATGTGTTTCTATCAGATTTGGGCATTTGTAATGTTGATTCATTTTATTGTCTTCAGTATCAAATTCAGTATAAAATTAATAATCAAGTCCCCCATCATAGGCTGGTTCTGATGGGCAGACTATCTTGCGCTGCAGTCTATTTGCTAATTATCTGTCCCTAATGAAGACAGGTAAATTGTTATTCAGTACTCTGTAAAACTACAAACATTTGTTTGACCTCTTACTTATTTATTCAATGCAAAGTGCTCTGTTTCAAATGTCAACTTCCTTAGACCCAATATGTGCAGAGTGTATGGTTGCCTGCACATTTGGCACCATACACAGGCAGCCTAACTTCTCAATAAGACCCATACATTGAATCCAGCACAATTTTAATTCAGATAATTGTAGTACAGAGGATGTTTTTTCAGTCTTTTGAAGTGTAAGAAGACAAAAACTCTCCTAAGTCTTCTCCCTGCAAAGAATTAACAAAATAGCACTAAATGAGGGAACATGTAAGAAATTGGAAGGGTCTAGCTAGGACTGAGCTAACTAGTCTTAAAGAGGAGCAGAGAACAGAGGACTATACCAAGTCACCTAATTAAACAGGTTGTAATAGCCCAAAATTGCCACTAGATGTCAACATACATTAAGCAATTTCAACCTGATACAGTTCTATACATTACAGAAAATGTACATAGAAGTAGAACAGAACACAAAGTAATAGTAAAAAAACCCCATAAAAATAGCTAAATACAACAAACAACTATTATCCTTCCTCTACTTTTTTCATAAAGTTTTTCTATCACAAATTGAAATTTAAAGAGAAAATGTAAAATTATCTCTTGCAGTGGAATTGTGGTTGTACTGAAAGAGTTAATTGCTTGTATTGTTTACAGAGAGAAGAAACACTTTCACTTACCTGATCCTCAAATCCACTGGCAATTGGCTTTCGCCCATGCTTCAGCGGTGGAGTTCCCTCAGTGTCAACACATCCAGTGCAGGGATATTATTATTATTATACAGGATTTATATAGCGCCAGCAGTTTGCTCAGAGCTTTACAATAGAACGGGAGACAGTACAGCAACAATACAATTCAATACAAGAGGGAAAGGAGGGCTTACAATCTAGGAGATAGAACCTACATTAGTTTTGATGATGTCAGGATCCTAGACCACCGGAGCAATCGGGGGTATAAATCTTCTTTTATTGTTCCCCTAGACATAAATAGGCAATTAACCCTTGAAGTACAGGCAAAGCCCCACTGAGACAGATATTTTTTTTCATTGCCTGGAGTTGGGCTTTAATAATTTTTTTACATGAATAAATTTTGATTTCAAGTTGGAGGGAAACAATATTTGTCAGTAGTTTTTATCTGGGGACCACGTCAAATAGTCTTTGTGCACAAGACTAAAAAAATATACAAATTCTTGGTATCAGCTGTGGGCAGCATCTGATGATTTAAGAAATTCTTTTTGAAATAAATGAGGGATGCAGGATTTCTGGAACAGTAATAATAATACGAGGGCGTGGCTTGGCGCTAGGAGCGGAGGACCACGCTCTGTCAGAGCTCCAGGACCTACACCGCTCCGCAGCCTGCAGATTGGTTCCAAGCTGCCAGATAGTGGGCAAACTCTCCAAGCCAGCACCACACACCCGCTCACAGAGCATTACTGCTGAATCCGCTGCTTGCCAAATCCCAGAGATCTTCAAACCACAGCACCTCAGTGAGCAAGTTGGTGGCGGCCTGCCACGAGGAGGACAGCAATGAAGATGCCACACAAGCACCTGAGGAATGGGTAAGAGACAGAGAGCATGCAGACCAGCCCCTCACTCTTTCTGACATGACTGCTATAACTGCGGACATTAAAGGCTCTCTCACTGCGGCTATCACTGATTTAAAAGCTGATCTCCTTGTATTTTCAACTAGTTGCAACAGAAAGATTGAGGAAACAAAGAGAGAGAGCCAATACCAGACTGGAGGACATATCTGTATCCCACTCTCAACATCTGGAGCAGGGATCAGCATAGCAATGTAAGCATCATTGGTGTTAGTGGGAGGAATAGGGCCCCATAATTAGTGTCAAAATAAAAAGCAAAATAAAGCAATTGAATACAAAAAGGTAATAAAGAATAGAAGTTGTAAAGCATTTTAATTTCCTGGGCTCTCTTTTAAACAAGGAAACAACCAGCAGCGATGAAATATTCTGCAGAAATGCAATTGGTAGCTACACAATGAAGACTCTCAACAAAGTTTTCAAATGCATAGAAATTACACTGAAAACAAAGATCAGACTTGTCTCTGCTCTCATTTTCTCAATTGCCAATTATGTTCGTGAAATCAGGACACTACTGAAACAGGAGAGAAAGAAGATTGACTCATTTGAGCTTTGTGCTGGAAAAGGATTTTATCTGTGCTATGGACAGCCCATAAAACTAATAGGTCGATTTTGGAAGGGATAAAACTGACTATGTCACTACAAGCCCATATGATGAAGTTGCGACTGTCCAGTTTTAGTCACACTATCAGAAGGGAGAGATCACTGGAGAAGGATATAATATTTGGGAAGATCGAAGAAACCAGGCAAAAAGAGACCGACTACTAGGTGGTTGGACGTATATAAGGACTGCTGCAATATGGATATCCGGAATACCAGACATAATAACAATACTAAAGAAAAAGTGCACTGTTCCTTTAAATTGTGAATATACAAATAATTGACAAATCCACCATTCGTGCAAAATAAATAAAATGTGAAATAATATCACAAGGTGACGTCATCACGAACTGGCGTGCTGGCTGACACCTGCGGCTGGATGCTTTTACTATACACTGCTTGATTTTACCCACCCAAATGTAAATGCAACACTTTTTTAGATAAAAACAAGTTTGATTTTACTGCACCATGAGGCTTCTCCCTGTTAGTGCTTTATACATGCAATCATGGTGAGTGACATTTAAAACTAAGGCTGATACTTGGTTTGTCCACACACTCTACCGATGATGTAATTTACCCATCTGAGGAACTTACAGTGAGAGTGCAAGCCTGGAGTCCGGATTCAAGCGCTTCTGATCTCTGTAATTCGAGATCACCTCCATTTGTTAAGAGGCCCCTCTTTTTTTTTATTAGCAGCACTTTTGAGCACAGGAGCACTTTTTGTGAGGAAATTAACAAGCACGGAGCACTTTATTGGACTATTTATGCATATTTTTGATATTTGAACTTCTTGATGTGGATTTCTTCATCTGTGTGATTTATAGCATATATGAATTAAGTTAGATTATTTCACTTTTTTTTTGCACTTATTAGTGGATTTGTCAATTATTTGTATAGTCAGGATTGGACACATTGACTACAGTTGTGGGGATGACACTGGAGAATCTCACAAGACTAGCACAAAGCAGGTTTCTTTTTAGAGCTCTTATTCATCAAGTCACTAGGACTTGAGTTCATGGCACTTAATCATAATAATAATGAAGAACAAGGAACCACAGTCAGCAATTACACTACGCAACACAGCAACAAACCAAGAAGTGTGCATAGTGGCATCTGACTATGATAAATGCAGCCAACTCCTATGCAGCTATACTTAGAGAGGAAAACTGCAGCATGAATGTTTACACTCTCTTCATCTTAATAATAATAATGATTAGTAACACTTCAAATAAAAAAGACAACTAGCAGTAAGTGCCATGCGAACATCTCCTTATCGTCCATTTAAATAAAATAGTTTCAAAATTTATAAAAATTCTCCTTTTTTTCTCTGCCTGCTGCCATTGATGATTTACTGTTTGCACTGCTGACATTCTAATAAATGTTTATAAAGACCTCTTTTTATTTTTTTAAATCTTCCAATTAAAAATATCTGATATTTTTTAATTCTCTCCATCTCACCAATTCCTGAGCATGATGATGCTTTGCTCCTTTCTGCATGCATTAAAAAAATCTTATTTTCTATGAATTCAGAAAAAATATGTTTCTCTCACATAGGAAAAATTATTTCTAAAACTCAATTTTTCACATTGATATGGTTATGGTGCTACCTTTTTATTGACTATCTTCAATTACTACATCTAAATGTAGCAAGATCCAATCCAACCCCTTGGAAAGACTCACCTGGTTGAAAATGCAGGGTGTTATCTACCAAGACTAGAGTGCTGGTTAACCACTTGAGCTCCAGATTTTACCCCATTCATGACCGGGCCATTTTTTTCCTATTCAGCACTGTGCTACTTTAGCTGACAACTGCGTGATCATGCAATACTGCACACAAATTAATTTTTTATCATGTTTATCACACAAATAGAGCTTTCTTTTTGTGATATTTGATCACCACTGAGTTTCTTATATTTTGATAAATAAACAAAAAATAAGTAAAAATAGCATCTACAAACTATGGTACACACACACTTCAAATGGTTTCTGCATTTTTTTAACTCCAATACTATTATTATTAATAATAATAATAATTTTCAGGATTTATACAGTGGCAACAGTTTTCACAGCAATTTACAATTTAAAGGAAGACAGTACCGTTACAATAGAATAAAATATTAGAGGATTAAGAAGGCCCTGTTCATAGGAGTTTACAATCTAACAGGGTGGAGCAAGTAGTTCAAAAGGTTATAAGAGTGTATTAACCAAATTACTTTTTAGGACTTTGGACTATAGAATACAGAGAGGGATTTTGCTGCAAGACTATTACAGCAGTGTAAAAATGTCCAGCAGCAGGAAATTTTAATGAGATTGAGTTGACTGAAATATACTAGAGGCACATTGCACAGGCAGGTTTTTGCTCAAAGAATGAAGACTTCACTGATGATACAGTAACCTAAAATAGTCAAGCAACAGGAAAGTTTAAATGAGCAAGACATGGGCATTGCCATGTGGTGTTGTGAGATGTAACACATGCCTGTAGCTCTCAGGATTCTGCAGTTTATCAGCCTGTAACAGTTTTTTGTCTCACTAATGGGGAAGAACAAGCACACAGAAGACACCCAGCAATACATCCATAATAAATTATCTTCTTCCTCAGCTCCCCTGATATTATACCATATGTTTGGGAAGCTGACTCAAGAGGAACTGCCTCTGCGGCAGGGCATACACCTGTACATCCCAAACCAGCCAGCCATGTGAGTGAAGGAGTACACTTGTCACCACTAAACACCCATCAGCAAGCCCACTCTCCAGCAGGCCCACAACCTGCAGATTCCCCCTCAACTACCACCCATCAGATTCCCGGGGGCTCAAAATGCTACCATGCATCTAATTCACAAGATCATTCCCCACGGACAAATTGGGTGCTTCCATCTAATAAAGCCCATAGGCCTCAGTGTGCTTCCAGGGTGAGAGACCAAGAAGCACACTGAGGCCTACTGAACTGAGTACATAGCTGCTATGGACTAACTCTCTAGCAATGGAAACATTTGCATTTGCTGGACTCCCTAGAACTTCTCTTAACAGGTGCTGCAGTCATACATATCATATAACTTACCTTTAAAATGTGAAAGTTTTGAATATTTTCTGGCCCTATTGTTATATACACTATATTTCCAAAAGTATTATGGTACCCCTCCCAATCATTGTATAAATCAAGTACCTAGGTATGCAGACTGCTTCTACAAACATTTGTGAAAGAATGGGTCACTCTCAGAAGCTCAGTGAATTCAAGCGTGGTACCGTGATAGGTTGCCACCTGTGCAATAAGTCCATCTGTGAAATTTCCTTGTTACTAAATATTCCACAGTCAACTGTTAGTGGTATTTTAACAAAGTGGAAGCAACTGGGAACAACAGCCCATAAAATGATAGAGGGGGGTCAGTGTATGCTGAAGCGCACAGTGCGCAGAAGTCGCCAACTGTCTGCAGAGTCAATAGCTAAAGACCTCCAAACTTTGTGTGGCCTTCTGATTAGCACAACTACAGCGCATAGAGAGCTTCATGGAATGGGTTTCCATGGCCGAGCAGCTGTATCCAAGCCTTACATCACCAAGTGCAATGCAAAGCGTAAAATTCAGTGGTGTAAAGCATGCTGCCACTGGACTCTAGAGCAGTGGAGACATGTTATCTGGAGTGATGAATCACACTTCTCTGTCTAGCAATCTGATAGACGTCTCTGGGTTTGGCAGTTGCCAGGAGAACGATACTTGCCAGACTGCATTGTGCCAAATGTATAGTTTGGTGGAGGGGGGATTATGGTGTGGGTTTGTTTTTCAGGGATCAGGCTTGGACCCTTAGTTCCAGTGAAGGGAACACTTAAGGTTTCAGCATACCAACACATTTTGGACAATTTTATGCTCCCAATTTTGATGGAACAAGTTGGGGATGGGCCCTTCCTGTTCCAACATGACTAGTCACCAGTGTACAAAGCAAGGTCCATAAAGGCACGGATGAGTGAGTTTGGGGTGGAGGAACGTGACTGGCCTGCACAACCTCAACCCCGATAGGACACCTTTGGGATAAATAAGAGCGGAGACTGCGAGCCAGGCCTTCATGTCCAATATTAGTGCCTGACCTCACAAATGGACTTCTGAAAGAGTCATCAAACATTCCCATAGACACACTCCTAAACCTTGTGGACAGCCTTCCCAGAAGAGTTGAAAATGTTATAGCTGCAAAGGGTGGGCCAACTCAATATTGAACTCTACGAACTAAGACTTGGATGCCATTAAAGTTCATGTGCGTGTAAAGGCAGGCATTTCAATACTTTTGGCAATGTAGTGCATGTTAGCTGTTTTTACAGATTTGTCATTTTCAATATCCTCTTAGCGTAGCTCTTAGTGGCCCTAGGTCCCCTCATGCCCACCCCCCCCATAAAACAGTAGGTGGGTGTAGTCACAAGGCATTAACATTTTTCTTTGTTACATGAATCCTACCTATTGATGGATAAGAGGCATCTGCGACCCTGAAAAGATTAACTTATGTATTTTTCAGATTTATGGGATATGTTTTATAGCAAAAAATAAAAAATATTTTCAAATGTTTTTTTTTTTATAGCGCAAAATGCTGGGGTGATCAAATACCACCAAAAGAAAGCTCTATTTATGGGACAATTTAATTTATGTACAGTGTTGCATGATGGCACAATTGTCAGTTAAAGTAATGCATATGGAAAGAAATGGCCAGGTCAGGAAGGGGGGAAAGTCTCCAGAGGGAAAGTGGTTAATAAAAGGAAGCTTACCTGTCCAACAATCCAGTGCCATCCTAACCTGGGCTAGTTCTTCACCAGCCTACAGAAGATCTGAGCGGAAATGGGAGCTGGTACCTGTCAAAACTAGGTACCCAAGATAGTCCATGCTCAAATAAATATCCACAATGATCCACCAAAAGAATCCGTGCTGAAATGAATATCCACAATAATGAATGTGTTTTAACCCTCAAAGAAGAGAAGAAAGGACCCACTTTTCTAATGAGGCTGAAGAGAGAGAGTGGCACTCCAAAATTCTACTGGCAACCACAAGTGAGCAAGAACCCTTACCTGAGCTGTTGGGTTTTCAACCTAATGAAAAGCCAAGTGCGCTTTAAGGGTCAATCCCAAGCAAGTCCACAGCAAATGACAAAACTCCAATCCTGCGGTTCCACCATGAGCTCCACACCGATTTAGGGAATGCAAAATATACAGAGTCTGATAGTGCAGTATGTTCTATATATATATATAGGGCTGACACAAGAGGAAATTAGGTAAAAACAAGACATATATGCTATAACATAATCCACTGCCTCCCATTTTATCTCCTTCCAAAAAAATCAAAGACAAACAGTCCCTCGTCAGGAAAACATTAAATTGGTAATATACTTGGCCTTGACGTTACCCAATAGGATGGCTATCAAGGTGGGGCCCTTTGGTGAGGGGGGGGGGGGAGAGCATATCTACATATGTTAACTAGATTTTAACTGGTTTATCAGAAATTTTACTGTAAAGAGGCAAAGAGCTTTTACACCATTAATACGTATAAAGATAAGGATTTGGCCATTGCACTTGGCCAGACACTTCTTGATATACACCTTGTGAATGGAGACCAAAATCTCTTTTGCATACACATTTTGGTGGTTATTATTCATTTATACTGAGACTGAGATAGTAGTCCATGACTGGCCATCATCTAATACCCTATCAAAGTTTCACATTTTAAAACATGTGCAATAAGACTTTTCAGGTGCCACGTCTGAAAGGAATGATTTTCTTTTCCCCTCAGAGACCCCCGGTCTGTGGAGAGATTCCTGGTTTATCAGCAGAATTCTGGGAACACCCCTTGAACATGGAAATAACGGCAGCTTATGTTCAGAGATGTTCAAAGTTTATTAGACATTAATAAGATTATATAGACTACAGATAATAATAAGGGAGGGGGGGAGCGAGTTTCAAAACTGTAACTTGTAACTTTCCATCATGAGCTAACTACATGAAACATAACATATACATTTCTTGGTACAAATTGTTTTGGCTAACTTTCTGGAAAACAGCCAGACAAAGACATTGTCAGGGTCATGTTAGCTTCTGTTGATACATCCTTGAACAACCAAAAACAGTTTCATTAAACTTCTAATATCTCTACAAAAAGCTAACTTAATACTTAAAATGGCGAACATAATACAAAATGGAAGTTATCTAGATCCTTTCAATCCCCTCTGAGATCATGAACATGATCTCAATTCTTTACTTCATTCATCTTTTTGTACATAGCTAGATAACCTTCATCTGTATTTTGCAGCTTTGTAGCTCTAGCAATGCAATATAATGAGCATTTAAAACATAGATATAAAGATAAAACAAAAAACAATATCATGACTATGCTTACAGCGATACCTTTCATCCATGAAAAGATGGAACCAAATCCTGATCCTAACCAATCAAAAGGAGTCCATCCATCTTTCCCTATAGCTCTAGCTTCTTCCATCAAACCATCTACCTGTTCCCTGTGTTGCTTTATTATTTCATAATAATCTGGAACAGTCATTGTGGTATTATATATCCAAGTACAACATTCATAATCCTCTGTCATCTCACACAGACCTGTCAGAGCAGCACTCATGCTTTCCATAGCTAATTCTTGCATCTCCAGCTGTTTTCTAATAGCTCTGGTCTCAGTATTTAGCAACCCTATGTCCTTAGAGTTCCTCTCCAGTATATCATCAATAATGTTTGTGTAATTATTTATTTTGTTCATGAGTGTTATTCCCCATCCCGTGTAGGTAGGGAACCATGACCAAACCTTATCACCTGTAGAGAATAGATCTACCTTTTCTTGTTTGGTTTCCCTTCTCTGTCTCAGAGTTAGTTGGTGTTTTGGGTATGTACTGGCTTTTACCTGGTGTTCCTTTTGGTCTATAGCTGCCATAATTGGCACTAATTGGGCTACATAGCACCAGCCCTGGACATTACTCGGTATCCAAGGGTAACAGATCTTACCACAACAGATATAGGTATTGTTTCCCAAAGAGATCGGCAATTTTTGTATTGCAGAGAGAAATTCAGGGGTGACAACAAGTGTAAAATAAAAAAGAAGTTTTCCAAACATAGTTTTCCCCACATTATCTTGTATCCCTTCTAAACTTTCATTCAGGGCTCTACCATTTACTTGCCAGAGTTTCACAGAAGAAGTTCCATCCCTCCTTCCAGGATCAGATATATTTAATATGGACTGAGAGCACATTCCCTTTCCCTTGAGGGAAGTATTCCCCAGTCTAAAACACCAATCGGGGAGTTGAGTGACTCCCAGAGTTGGAAAAGATATGGTGGCATTAGAAGTAATATTGGTCAAACCAATACTTACATTCCCTGTTATTAACAAAAATATTTTGACTGGAGCGTCCAGAAGAGGAATTTCATATGTGCTAGGATGTAACTTACTACATATCCAACATTTATCATAACCTGACTTTTGAGCATAAGCATATTTAAACTGCATCATCAACATTTTTCCTGAAAAAGGATTGTTGTCTTCAAAACTTTCTTTTTGACTTTCTTTCACTTTTGGTTATCTGGGTCTCATTTAAAACTAGTCCTTGACCACAGATACCTTTTATTAGGCCCAAGTCCTCAGGGTGATAAATACAGTTAGTTAGGATCCATACTGGCAGGAAAAAGAGCACAGTCAGTGTGCCCAATAGGACCCAGAGTTTCTTCACCATGAGGGGCAGTAAGGAATGTCATCTTCAGGGTCTTTTTCACTTACTTCACCCACTCTTCGAGGATTTTTCTCTCATACTTCACCTCCTTTTTCCATCTCATGTTTCTCAGGTGTTTGGTTCACCTTCTTCACTCGACTAGCATGGATCCAGGACTGGGAATTCTCCACCAGAACAGCTGTTCTGGTAACCGCTATCACCGTAGTAGGTGGTCCAAAGGGGTAGCCTTGCTTCTTGTCTTTAGCGAGTTGGCGGACCACTACGACATCTCCCACTTGGAAAAGGTGTGTTGGTTCCTGAAAAGATAAAGGAGAGGTGCGAGCAACATTTCTTTCAACCTTATCTAAACTCTGAATCAATTTTCTCACATATTCTTGTTGTACCAGGTCAAGGTCCCCTCTTTCTAACATAAGTGGCTGTCTAGCCCATGGAGTGGGGAACGGTCTTCCCATTAATATTTCAAAAGGAGATAACCCTGTAGTCTTATTAGGTGTCATTCTTACCTCTGCTAGAATTGCAGGTAACATCTTCTTCCAGTGGGTATAGGTTCCTCCAGTGGCCTTCCTCAACTTATCCTTGTCCTGTTCATCCTTTCTACTATACCCGAACTTTGAGGATGATAGGGAATATGAAACTTCCAATCTATCTTAAGTACTTTTACCAAATCTTGACATACCTTGGCCACAAAAGCTGGTCCGTTATCAGAATTTATCTGCAGCGGACATCCCCATCTGGGTATTATCTCCTGTGTGAGAATTCTGACTACAGTTTGCGCGTCTTCTTTATTAGTGACAAATGCTTCCACCCATCTGCTGAACATATCCACCATTACCAACAAAAACTCTTGCCTCTGTCCTGTTTTTGGCATGTGGGTAAAATCTATTTGTAAATGGGTGAAAGGTGTAGTTGGGTACACTAGATGCTGGTGTTGTGATTTCTTTGGGTTCTGTGGATTGTTCCTTATATATGTAATGCACCTAGAAACATATTCTTTCACCAACCTAGATAAACCTGTAATGTAAAAATCCTGCAATAATGTTTCACATGTCGTTTTCCATCCTCTATGTCCTAGACTGTGGTACTGTGCAATGAACAGTGGGGCACTTGACATGGGAATGCATGGTTTCCCCTCCAGAACCATTCCAGTCTGCTAAATCGACTTTTGTAGCAAATTTTTGTAAATCTGCATACATCTGGTCATGTGGGGTGGTTGTGATGCCTGAAGTGAGCAAAGGCATCTGCTCACTGGCCACCTGTTGTAATGCGGCTTCCTTTGCTACCTTATCTGCTAATGCATTTCCTTTGGCAATATGATCTCTGTGATTTGTATGTGCCCTGCAATGTAGAATGGCTAATGTTTTTTGTAACTGTATGGCTTTGAGTAGATCAGATATCAAAGAAGAGTGAGATATGGTTTTGCCATCAGCAGCAATGAATCCTCTTCTCTCCCAAATGACCCCAAAATCATGTACAGCACCATGGGCGTACTTGGAGTCTGTGTAAATGTTGACATCCTGTCCTGCAAATAATTGACATGCTCTTGTAAGGGCAATCAGTTCGGCTGCTTGGGATGACTGATATAGGATTGGCTTTGCCTCGAGTATTTTGTCAGGAAGATGCACAATGCAGTATCCTGCATGGTAAATACTGTCATTTGGCCTAGAACATGAGCCATCTACAAACACATCTGGGGCCCCATCAAGAGCCACAGCTGACATGTCGGACCTAGGGGAAGTGTCTTGCTGTATGTGGGTTATACAGTTGTGTTCTGGTGCCACTTCATCCTGTTCCCCCTTTAGCCCCAGTAGGGCATTCAAAATTGGAGTAGGATCTGAATTTGCTGAAGAATATTTAATAATCAAGTTGGGATCAGATAGAAGAATCACTTCATATCCGCTCAACCTTTGTGCTGACATGTGTTGAGTGTGTATGTTTTTCAGTAGTAAGGACACTTGATGTGTGGTGTGTAGGGTAGTTTCATGTCCCAATGTGAAAGAAATAGCCATTCCCACCACCATTACGCAGAATGCAAAATCTCTCAGACAAACAGGCATGCCCTGAACCTGAGTTGGCACTACTTTGGAAAAAAAAGCTACTGGGCGGAGCTTGCCTCCATGTTCCTGAGCCAGGACCCCCGCCATGGTTGTACAATTTTCCCTAGCATACAGATGAAACATTTTCTTATAGTCAGGTAGTCCAAGACCAGAGGCCGTTACCATAGCATTCTTCAGGTACACAAAGGCATCAACCATTTCATTTGACCATGTGAGAATGTCAGATGATTCTGAAAGTGTGGCAGACCTCAGAGTGTGATCATAGACTGAACAATCAGGTATCCATTGGCGGCAGTAACCAATCATACCAAGAAAAGTTAGCATGTCCTTTTTTGTTTGTGGGCGGGGCAGACCCACGAGAGCCGCAGCTCTTTTGTGACTGACATTCCTCTCACCATGACTTAGAATAAAACCAAGGTATTCAACCTGTTTTTGGCACCATTGCAATTTCTTTTTAGATGCTTTGTGACCATTCCCTGACAACCATTCTAACAGAGACCAACTATCCTCCTGACTGGCCTCCTGACTTGAACTACAAATCAATAGGTCATCCACATATATAATGAGGACCGAACCATTGGGAGGGGTCCAGGACCTCAGTGTGGTCTGGAGGGCAAATGAGTAGACTGCAAACAAATCTACATAGCCCTAGGCATTCTACACCAGGTCAACTGGCAATTTTCAGAATATAAATACAAATAGCGCCCTTGTCTGGTGGTCCACAGGAACCGAAAAAAATGCATTTGTTAAATCAATCACTGTAAAATATTCTGCATCGGACAGAATGGAGGTGAGGAGTGATGGCACATCAGGCACTATTGGGGCTAATGGAACCACCAAATTATTTATGGCCCTCAAATCTTGTACAAACCTGTAAG
Organism: Staurois parvus; assembly: GCF_062004578.1. Lineage (NCBI taxonomy): Eukaryota > Metazoa > Chordata > Amphibia > Anura > Ranidae > Staurois > Staurois parvus. Next base: position 11,601,849 of record NW_028318039.1, on the reverse strand, counting down.
AGCCATCCGGCTTCTTAACAGGATTGATAGGTGTGTTGTAAGGAGAAACAGTTTCTTCTACCCTCTGTTTACATGCTGTAGCAATAGGGAGGGAAGCCTTATTCTTGAAAACCCTTTTTAATTCTGTGTCAAGCTCCTCCCACATAGTTTCTCTCCCTTCTGTGGTGTTCAGTTTATAGGCAGTATCCTGTGTATTACTTGGTTCTATGTGACTAATGCTTTTTACATTTATCCAATCCCAAGCTGGATTATTTCCCAGAATACCATCAATGATCAATCTCATAGCTTCCTGTGTGTAATTTCTTCCTAAACATGCCTTTTTTAAATAAGCAAGTGTACCTCCAGGAGATACTGTAGGCTTGGGACAATGTTTAACAATCTTATTAATATCTTCTAATTCTATGGGTTTTTTTAGAAATAGTTCTCCTGCTGTGAGAAAAGGTAGTGTCAATATAGCCAACTCCTTTCCTCCTACGGCCCCCTCATCTTCTCTTTTTCCTTCTAGTTTCTTATCCATGGATCTAAGCTGCATTCTAAATTCCTCCACATCTCTCTGCCCTTTCTATGACTGGTGTCACTTCTCCTCCATTGACCATCCTTTTTCTGTAATTTTATTATATTTACCTGTCCCTGTTCTTCGTATTCCAACTCTCCTTCGTTGTCATTATTTTCCGTAAGGATGCCTTGAACTTGGCTACCCTCTCTGTCTGGTGATTTTATACTAATAATCTGTTTGGGTCTAGTGGAGGGGCCTGGCTGTATTGGTTGTAGATCCGGGACGGGAAGTGGCGCAGGGACAGGGGCAGGGACTGGAGGGGCAGGGGCAGGAGCTCGAACTGCAGAGACAGGAGCAGGGGCTGGAGGGGCATTAGGCTGGGGAGTAATCATCCCCAAACTAATCAAAAAATCATCATCAGCAGCATTTTTAAAACCACTTAATGAAGGATATATATTATACGGAGGGGGTGGGATTGGTGTCTGAACTGTTTTCAGTCCAATCTTGGGTCTGCATGTCTTTTCAGATTGATGCTTTTCCTGGCATATTTTTAATGTATCCAATTTCAACTTCCTCTTTTGTTTTAAAGAGAAAATCAAATTGAACTTTCCCTTGCTATTATCAACCCAATACGGTGACCATTTTAGCCAGTTTTCTCCCCCTTTCTTGGGAATGGGTCTGTACTCCCCATAGCTTCTGTCCAGCCTGCCATACAATCCACCCAGGGATTTATTAAATAATAGTCCGTTCCACAACCTCTAGCAACATAATCCTTACAATTCTCTCCTTTTTCTAGGGGACCTGGTGGGTAACTACCTCCTTGACCCATATTTAGACAGTGTATAAAACAATTTTAGCTTAAAATTTTATTTTGTTCTACACAACAAATTATCTTATACTTCTACGCAACAGAAAGAAAAAGCAAAAGACAGATAAAGCAGAATCTGCTCCACAGACTTATTAACCTCTTGATAACTTCCCAAAAGTTATCTCTTCACTGTTTTACCAAAAACAGTGTGTTCTACCAGAGAACTGTGTTTACCAAAAACACATTTTTTATATTTTTATAGTGCACTATTTTGTAACTCTACCAAAGAGTTAAGTCTGCTTTACCAAAAGCAGCTACAGGTTATCACGGGTCTATATAGACAATACAGAATGATTCAAGACCTTCCCTCAACACAGGGCAAGAAAGAGCTTTTAGTCATAAAAAGACAAAAGGTTTACTTACCAAGTGAGGTGGGTGGTCATCCCGGGCTGAGCCCCCAGCTGAAAGGAATGATTTTCTTTTCCCCTCAGAGACCCCCGGTCTGTGGAGAGATTCCTGGTTTATCAGCAGAATTCTGGGAACACCCCTTGAACATGGAAATAACGGCAGCTTATGTTCAGAGATGTTCAAAGTTTATTAGACATTAATAAGATTATATAGACTACAGATAATAATAAGGGAGGGGGGGGAGCGAGTTTCAAAACTGTAACTTGTAACTTTCCATCATGAGCTAACTACAGGAAACATAACATATACATTTCTTGGTACAAATTGTTTTGGCTAACTTTCTGGAAAACAGCCAGACAAAGACATTGTCAGGGTCATGTTAGCTTCTGTTGATACATCCTTGAACAACCAAAAACAGTTTCATTAAACTTCTAATATCTCTACAAAAAGCTAACTTAATACTTAAAATGGCGTACATAATACAAAATGGAAGTTATCTAGATCCTTTCAACGTCAATAATATTCACACATCAATAAACAATATTTTTATTTCATACACTGCTCAAAAAAATTAAAGGAACACTTTGAAAACACATCAGATATCAATGGGGAAAAAGACCATGCTGGATATGTATACTGATATGGACTGGGTAATGTGTTAGAAATGATAGATAAAACCTTCTGCGCTTGAATGGATACCTGCAATAAAGCTGCTATCACCTGACCTGACTTCAATAGGTAAATGGCAATATTGTGAAGAATGGTGAAGTGCTACCAAAACCATGTAGTAAAACGGAAAATGGCAACATATATAAAAGAACATAAAATGGTTATCACATGTCAACTGTACAATATATCACACAGTGTACTGATCCGATTGGATCTGATAAAGTGCAACTAAAGGGAAACAGGTGGAACCTGTAGCAAAGAAAATGGACCCTTTTTCCTGACGGAAAAAAATCAAATCAACCTGGATGGATCATTATTGTGATGAAGTGAGAAGTGTTTCGAGACACTATGCTTTGGGAACCCCTTTTTTATGTTTTGTATGTGCTCCCGTAGCCTTACACATTGTTTGTTTTGTTCGTTTCTTGTTTTTTATTTATTTATGTGCCCCATTGTTATAACATCAGGAGGAAAATGGCCACCGTCATCCCGTCCTCCATAATCTAATTAGCATAATACACAGTATATAAGACAACCATGATCACCAGAGGGCGTATACCCTGAGGAAGTCACGTGATATCGTGACGCAACATGTCGGTACGCCATTTCCGGCGACGCACTTCTGGTTGGACGCCATTTTGGACATTCTCACAGTCCCATGCAGTACACCCTTATTATGTGATGAAAAAGCAATTTTATCAAGCATGTAATGTGAGTGGGCAATTTTATCTTCTATCATTTGTTTTTTTGAATAAGCAAATTGCACTATGAAGGATGTTTTTGCTTATGTTTTTAACAACACCGCCCTGATGGGAATGTGACCTGAGAGTGATATTGGGAAGGATCTTAAGCAACATCTCTGCCAGGACGAGGTCTATTTCCTGGGATCGTGGTGAGATCCATAAGGCGAGCTGGACCTTGTGGTCAATGTTTGGAGGTGAGGGGGCATTTCTGCCATTTAGGATTCCTGTCACCTAAGTGAAGACCACCTTATCATGTGCACCAGTGTGTTGGCTTGCAGTTATTAGCCTTTGTGTTTTTGGACATTTATACCAATTACGTGCACCAATGTGTTGGCTTACAGTCATTAGCCTTTGTGTTTTTGGACATTTATACTGATTAATGCATGTGTATATATGAGTGTTGGACTTTGATTTATTCACAACTGACACTGGTCACATTGACCTGTGTCCTCCACCCTCCGAGGGGTCACGCAATACTCACTATAAGTCCCCTATGTGGACAGGGGGAGGTTGATTTGATTTTTTCCATCAGGAAAAAGGGTCCACTTTTCTTTGCCACAGGTTCCACCTGTTTCACTTTAGTTGCACTTTATCAAATCCAATCGGATCAGTACACTGAGTGGTATATTGTACAGTTGACATGTGATGTGATAACCATTTTATGTTCTTTTATATATATTACCATTTTCCGTTTTACTACATGGCTTTGGTAGCGCTTCATCATTCATCAGAATGTGTTAGGAATGTAATGAAAATTATCAACCTACAAAGGACTGAATTCAAAGACATCCCCAAAAACCAAAGTGAAAAAAGGATGCAGCAGGCTAGTCTATTTTTCTTGAATTTTGCTGCAGCAACTCAAAATAGTACTCAGTAGTTTGCCCCCCACATGCTTGTATGCATGCCTGACAATGTTGGGGCATGCTTCTAATGAGACGACAGATGGTCTCCTGGGGTATTTCCTCCCAGATCTGGACTAGGGCAACCTGGCGGCGTCAGATGGATCAAAGCATGATATCCCAGAGGTGTTCTATTGGATTTAGGTCAGGCGAGCTTGGGGGCCATTCAATGGTATCAATTCCTTCATCCTCCAGGAACTGCCTGCATACTCTCGCCACATGAGGCCGGATATTGTCATGCACCAGGAGGGACCCAGGACCCACTGCACCAGTGTAGGGTCTGACAATGGGTCCAAGGATTTCATCCAGACACCTAATGGCAGTCAGGGTGCCATTGTCTAGCCTGTAGAGGTCTGTGTGTCCCTCCATGGATATGCCTCCCCAGACCATCACTGACCCACCACCAAAATGGTCATGCTGAATGACGTTACAGGCAGCATAACATTCTCCATGACTTCTCTAGACCCTTTCACGTCTGTCACATGTGCTCAGGGTGAACCTGCACTCATCTGTGAAAAGCACAGGGTGCCAGTGACAAACCTGCTAATTCTGGTGTTTAATGGCAAATGTCAATTGAGCTCTATGGTGCTGGGCAGTGAGCACAGGGCCCACTAGAGGATGTCAGCCCTTAGGCCACCCCCATGAAGTCTGTTTCTGATTGTTTGGTCAGAGACATTCACACCAGTGGCCTGCTGGAGGTCATTTTGTAGGGCTCTGGCAGTGCGCATCCTGTTCCTCCTTGCACAAAGGAGCAGATAACAGTCCTGCTGATGGGTTAAGGACCTTCTACAACCCTGTCCAGCTCTCCTAGAGTAACTGCCTGTCTCCTGAAATCTCTTCCATGCTCTTGAGACTGTGACAGTAGACATAGCAAACCTTCTGGCAATGGCATATATTGATGTGCCATACCTGGAGGAGTTGGACTGCCTTTTCAGGGTCCAGGTATCGCCTCATGCTACCAGCAGTGACAATGACCCTAGCCAAATGCAAAACTAGTGAAAAACAGTCAGAAAAGATGAGTAGGGAAAAAATGTCAATGGCCTCCACCTATAAAACCATTCCTGTTTTGGGGGTTGTCTCATTGTTGCCCATTTAGCGCTCGTGTTGCTAATTCATTATCGCCAAAGCAGCTGAAACTGATTAACAACCCCCTTTGCTACTTAGCTGACCAGATCAAGAACCCAGGAGTTCAATTGACTTGATGCTATACTCTGAATAAAAAGTGTTCCTTATTTTTTTTGAGCAGTGTATATTTTAATCAGAAAGATTTACAGTCCATGAAAATATTGGAGGCATTGTTGTGAAAAATGTGGAATTGATGTGAAAAAGTGGATCTTGATCCAGAATTGTTTAACAACCACACATTCCCAATCAAATACACCTCATTTAAGCCTAAATCCACTATTTGCCCTACTCACATTAAAAATAGCTTTCAAGAGATGTTTTATTATGTGATATATGCTGATTTGATGGATGTGTGTAGAATTTTGGACAACGGTGCAAACATGAAAAACCATAATCTCGCCAAGAAAGAAGTACAAGCACTAAAAGCATTTATGAATAATGAGAAAATGATAATTAAACTGGCAGATAAGGGGGAGTGGGATAGTTATCCAGAGTAGGTCAAATTATATCAAAGAAGCCTATTGTCTGTTATGAGACTCTGATACATATACAAAACTGCCTAAAGACCAATTAGAAGGATACATCACAGAACTAAAAGCTTTATTCAATAGCACCCTCATTGATGGTATAATTTGTAAAAAAGGTGAACTACATTTTGTCAAGTCCCTTATTTTTACCATTGTCCAAATTTACATAAAGACATCTCAAATCCATCAGGGAGATCTGTTGTGGCTTATATGGGTATCATCATGAGTGAGGTCTCATAGTACATGGACCATTTTTATTAAGCATTATGAAAACACTTAAATAATATCAATGGGAGTCCACATTCTATCTGTTGATCCCTCACGAGATAAGCCTTCTGGCGGTATACCAATCCAGAATTATATTATAAACCAGTAGAATTCATCCTAAAAAACACATTTATCCTAAAAACATAATTATTTCTGCTCAGAATATAATTATTTCTGCTCTATGGTGAATACTATCTACAGACAAAGGGAACAGTGATGGGTGAAAAGTTTGAGTCCAGTTATGCTAATTTGGCTATGGGTTTATTTATTTCAGGTACTTATATAGCGCCATCAATTTACGCAGCACTTTACATATATATTGTGCATTCACATCGGTCCCTAACCCTCAAGGGGCGTACAGTCTAAGGTCCCTAACTCACATTCATACATTCACATACTAGGGCCTATTTAGACAGGAGCCAATTAACCTACCAGCATGTCTTTGGAGTGTGGGTGGAAACCGGAGTACCTGGAGGAAACCCACGCAGGCACAGGGAGAACAAGCAAACTCCAGGAAGGTGATGCCGTGGTTGGGATTTGAACCGACGACCCTAGTACTGCCAGGCAGAAGTGCTAACCATTTAGCCACTGTGCTGCCCATGGGTTTTTTGGAGTTCCATTATATCCCTAAAGGACAAGTTCACCTTTTAACAAAAAGATAATAAATGCACATTATTTTTCATTTAAAAATGTGCATTTACTATTTTATTGTTTTGGGAGCCTAGAAAGTAGTGCACCAGCGATTAGCAGATCACTGGTGCCATGCAGGACACCTGCAGACCTGTTAAGATATATGCCAAAACACTTGCTAAATGGCTACTTCCTTTACTCCCATTCCTTATTTCACTCTAGCAAGTCGGGTTTGTCCCTGGCAGAGAAGGCCGAAACAATACAACCAAGGCCCTGCATTTACACTATTGGCTAACATCACAGGCTCAGAAGGGCTTTTTACTTTCTTTAAATGCTGAAAAGGTGTTTGATAGAGTGGCTTTGGACTATCTAGATGCGCTACTTCTTGCCATTGGTCTCTTACCGCACATGTGTGCTTTCATCTGTGCACTTTACTAAACCTAGAGCTAGAATATGAGTGAATAGCCACCTATCAAACGTCTTTGATTTAAGCAATGGCATGAGGCAAGGGTCTCCCCTTTCCCTGCTTCTATTTGTTTTGTCTTTAGAGCCATTCCTGAACAGACAAAATTCAGACATTAGGGGAGTTCAGGTCAAAGATCTAGTATATAAACTCAAGGCCTTCTCTGATGACCTACTGCTCTTCCTAACTGAGCCACATATCACCTTACCTAACTTACTCCGAAATCTGGAATACATTCACAGTCTGTTTAATTTGAAAATAAATTATTATAAATCCAGTACCCTTAATATATTGCTATCCACTGCGCAAGTTGCTCTTTGCAAATCTAAATACCCTTTTAGATAGGCAACGGATGCCATCACTTATTTGGGCATACAAATAACATCTACATTGTTCAAACTTTATTCTAGAAATTTCCTCCCAGAACTAGTCTCCATGCTCTGGGAGCTACAGCAGTGGATCAACCTGAACATTTCAGTTTGGGAGAGGAGCCCTTCTCAAAATAGTTGTGCTTCCTAGATTTCTGTATTTTATGCAGACCATTCCTACCCAGCTCCCTGCTTCTTATATTCCTACATATAGACGACTCTGCTCACAGTTTCTGTGGAGAGATAAGCCCCCTAGAATTAAATACTCCTGGCTCTCCTTACTGAAGACGAAGGGTGTAATTGGTCTCCCTGATTTAAACTGTTTTCATAAGTCTTGTTTACTGACTCTCCTTGTTGACTTATTATACATGGAGACCTGAAGGGTTGGATTTCTCTAGAACTAGCCCAGGTGTTTCACCCCCTTAGGAACCTACCTTGGATTGTACCCTCAGATATTATTATTATTATACAGTATTTATATAGCGCCAGCAGTTTGCTCAGCGCTGTACATTATAATGGCAGACAGTACACGAGACAGTACAGTAACAATACAATACAATACATAAGGAGTTCGAGGGCCCTGCTCCTTGGAGCTTACAATCTAGGAGGGAGGGAATAGTGGTACAGGAGGAAATAGCTGTGGGGGATGGAGTGGTTGGAAGATTGGAGGAGATCGGCAGTTAGGTGAGGGCGGGGTAGGCTTCCCTGAAGAGATGGGTTTTCAGGGTGTGCCTAAAGGTGAGGAGAGTGACAGTCTGATGGATTGGGGTAGTGAATTCAAGAGGATGCGGGAAACCCTGGAGAAGTCCTGGAGACGGGCATGGGAGGAGGAGACCAGGGAACTAGAGAGTAGGAGGTCTTGTGAGGAGCGGAGAGTACGTTTTGGGTGGTATTTGGATATCAGATCGGTGATGTAGTTTGGGGCACTGTTATGAACAGCTTTGCACGTCAATGTTAGCAATTTGAATTTTATGTGTTGGGCAATCGGAAGCCAGTGGAGTGATTGGCAGAGGGGGGCGGCGGATACGAAGCGGTTAGTAAGGTGGATGAGTCTGGCCGCAGAATTCAGGATAGTGTTATGATCCGCCAGGTGGTGCCTCAGGCTGCCAACTGACAGACCTACCCAGAGCGTGGGGTCTAAGCCCGGGCTGTGCTTTCACCAGGGCCTCTGATGGTGGGGATGGACTTGTAACAGTCCCGGGCCAGGTCACGACTTCTGGGCAGGCCCACCAGTGGCTGAGGAAGCCCCGGGGACGTATGCAGGTACCGGGAGAGCCAGATGTGAAGAGGATGGCGGCCCCAGCAGGGTGGTAACGGATCGGGGTCCCGTGGGGGTAAGCGGGGTACCGAATCGGCGGGCAAAGAGTAGTCAGGTCACACGCAGGATCAGCAGGGTAAGTCAGTCCGTAGAATGGTCAGGCAAGCCGGGGGTCAGAATAGGAGAAGGCAGAGTAGTCAGGGCAATCCGAGTCAATCACAGGAGAAGGCAGCGTAGTCAGGGTCAATCAGGGTCACTAGACGGATGCAGGAACTCAGGATCACAGATAGACCTTGCGGCAATCTGTGACAGTGCAGGGCATCTTTAAATAGTGCGCCCTGCACTGTCAGTGGCCGGCTAGGACGCGCCCCCGGCTGTCATCGGACGCCTGAGGCGTGCCCGCGGCTCCTACTGTGCATGTGCGGCGTCCTGTCAGCCGCAGCTCGCCAGGACCTAGTGCCTGTGTCCCGGCGTGATCTGCCGCCAGTGCGCATGCGCGGGGGGAGACGCCGCGATCCCAGATTCCAGAGCCGCGATCCCTGACAGATAGACTGAAGCGGGGATAGCCTGTGATGAGGTAAGCCGGTGAGGAGGGAGTTACAGTAGTCAAGTCGTGATATAATAAGGGAGTGAATGAGTTGCTTAGTAGTTTCTGGGGTTAGGAACGGACGTATTTTGGAAATTTTGCAGAGGTGGAGTCTACATGAATTTGTCAGCGATTGGACCTGGGGCTGGAAAGACAGATTGGAGTCTAGAATGACACCTAGTACTCTGGCTTGCGGGGTGGGACTGATGGTGGTGTTGTTGGTCGTGATGGAGACGTCGGGGGGGTGGACTGGGGGGAAAACTAGGAGCTCGGTTTTGGAAAGGTTTAATTTGAGGAAGTGGAGTGACATCCAATCTGATATGTCATTCCGTAGGCTAGTGATGCGGGTGGAGATTGAAGGGGTGAGGGGTAGAGAGATAGATTTGCGTGTCATCGGCATAGAGATGGTAGTTAAAGCCGTAGAAGTGTATCAGTTGGCCAAGGGAGGAGGTGTAGTTGGAGAAGAGAAGGGGCCCGAGAACAGAACCTTGAGGGACCCCAACAGAGAGGGGGAGTGAGGGGGATGTGGCAGTGTTATAGGTAACACTGAAGGAATGCTGTGATTGACAGGAAGAGAGCCAGGAGAGAGCGGAGTCCCTGAGGCCAAGAGAGTATAATTTTTTGAGGAAGAGGGGGTGGTCAACCGTGTCGAAAGCCGCGGAGAGGTTGAGGAGTAGGAGCACTGAGTAGTGGCCATTAGCTTTGGCGGTTAGCAGGTCGTCGGTGAGTTTGAGTAGGGTTGATTTGCTTGGAAGCAAATCAACACCCCCTGATTGGCCCTACATTGGAAACTTACAGAGGTGCTTGTAGGACATATTCCACACCTTCCCATTACAGCAGTTGTATGACTCCCTTAAGTTGTAAGCCTGCCTTTCCACCAGGTTTGACACCTAACTTTCTAGCCTCCGTATGGCCTTATAGGGATGTACAAGTTTGCTATTTCTATAGAAACAGCAAGCTTCTTTCTCTGGCGCAGATTAACGCCCTTATTGCTCTATGTTCTATGCCTTTATGGACGTATCTCCAAATTCGGCATTTTTTAATTTCCCATAGGGAATTTGATGAAGCACTGTGTGGCAGATTCCAACCCCAAAGGCATTTGATATCCCAACTGTATTTCTCGCTGTTTGAGGCATTATCTGCTTTTTCCAGCTCTTCCAGCAGAGCTTGGGAACATGATATAGGGATTTCACTGAAGGAAGGTGAATGAGAGTCCATTTGCATGAGGATCCATAAAGGTTCCATGAACATAGCTACACAGTAGTGTTGCTACAAGATACAGTATTCACACGATGGTATCGGACCCCTGCTTCACTTTACAAATTCTCAGCAATCCCCAATATTTGTTGGCGTTGCGAGCAAGAAGTTGGTACTTTGTTACATGTGTGGTGATCATGCTCCAGATTGCAATCCTTTTGGAAAACAGTATACAAGGTCACCACTGCAGTGTCAGCTAAAAATCTTGATTTTTCGCCAGCGCTCTATCTCCTGCATCACAATTCTGTCTCAACCCTGACATATTGTAAATATTTGGCAATGTTTGTGATTAATGCTGCTAAGCATTGTGTTCCATGCCATTGGCGTTTGTATGGAAGAAATGGAAGAATTGATAAGTATCTCCCATGACACCATGTCAAAATTCACTTCCACTTGATACAGCTGGATTAACTTCAAGACAACCCAGCAGTACCATGACCTTTGCAAAGAGTGACTCCATAACACTAGTGGTGACAAGCTGAGCCCTTTCTTGTTTCTGCAAGATGGTAACTTCAGATGTGCCTTGTTCTTTCAGGTTGGGTGATGTCTATCTGTCGAGATGGGGTGGAGTACAGTCAGTAGAATTGTTCGCCTTCCTGCCCTCTTCTCCTTACCTTCCCTTCCCCTTTCTTCCCTATCCCTTTTGCCCCCACCCTGTCTTTTTTTCTCTTTTTTCTTATATTCTTCTAAACTATTCTCTTATTCTACAGTACACATTACAGTTTTTGTGTTGGCACCTTGTAGTCAATTAGTATGACTAAGTCTATCTGAGGTTATTAACCACCTTTCTTTTGCCATGAGACATTGTCTGGTTACATTTATTTAAGCTATGATTACAATAGCTTGGTGACCCTTTGACACATTTCTTTGGCGTGCCATTGTCTTTTATTTGTACCTTTGCTCTTCCATTTACTGGTTTTGATTGTAAAATGTTTGTAACTCTATTTGAAAATATACATGACAGTATTGTACATCCTTTTTTTTTGAAAACTTTAATAAATACTTATGAAACAAAAAAATCAATGAACTACCACAGTGCTCAACAGCGCTGTGGCAGTTCATTTGGAACTACAAGCCGACAGGATGTGAAAACCTGTAGTTTTCCCATCCCTGCATGACCACATTTAAAATAAATTGTGATAGCTAGCGGAAGGGTGAAGATGTCACAATGGGGGACCGGGGGTTGAGGCTGGTCCTTTAATTTCATAACATGTTACTTGTTACACCTTGAATATGGGTGTAATATGTAACATGTTACAAAAGGTGAACATATCCTTTAACATCATCCCATTTGCACATCAAATTATATATTTTTTGGTGATACATAGATAATATTGTCATCATATAGAACAGTCCACCCTCTTCCATGTGTGTGACACAACCTCATTAGCCTCTCTATATTTGGAATTAGCTTCATCGGGGAAGACAATCACCTCCAAAAATCACTTTAAACCCATCATTGGGAAGTCTTATTTTCATTCCACCAGCTACCACCATCCCAGGTGGAGAAAATAACATCTGTATAAGTAAAGAAAAGCCAGCACTCTGGTGTATACTCTGCAATCTTCTGTTTATTGGCGGGTAATATGAATCATGAACAAGACCAGTTTGACATTTGTTACTGTCAGGGGCGGACTGACCATTTGAGCACTTGGGCACTGCCCGAGGGCCCGGGGTCAGTAGGGGGGCCCCATGAAATGCCCCTTGTACCTTTTATAGACTTTTTTGGATGTGCTTTGAGTGTGGGTAAGGACACAGGGGCCCCATGATCCCCTATTGCCCGGGGGCCCCATGAGTTTTCAGTCCGCCCCTGGTTACTGTCATCTGTCACCTGCCAATAAACACAAGATTGAAGAGTTTACACTGGAGTGTCAGCTTTTCTTGGTTTATATGGATCATGTGGATGAGGAGTCAACTGCCTCTGCCAAAACACTGGTGATAAAGCAGAATTGGGAGGTAGTAGCACCTACTTTCCTGTATTTGGATAAATAACAATCCTAAGAGTCAATTCTGTAGACCTGAAGAATCTGTACCTTGGATGAAGATTTTACAGTATTTACCAGAATCAAATATTGAAAAATATTGAAAAAGATATTCATGAAAAAAAGGCTACTCATGTAAAGCTATTGAAGAAGAGTCACAGAGAGTCAGACCCTTGACGCTCCACTGAATGTGGAAGAGCATTTCACGGTCCTGAAGGTATCATAATCACATAAGGTCCCTGGCCCTGGATGGGTTTCCCCTGCTTTATTATAAAACTTTTGCTCATATACTGACTCAGTCCTTCCTTCAAGATTTTAATGCTATATGAGATGACCATCTACCCTTTGGATATGCTACGGGTAGCCACTACTGTTATCCCTAAAGAAGAGACAGATAGAATCCAATGTGCAATCTTCTGCCCTATTTAGTTATTCAACATGGATTTAAAGCTTTTCACTAAGAATCTGGTGAACAAGCTTTGACCTTCCATCCAACAGTTAATGCACCCCATTCAGGTGGGCTTTGATAACATCACCAGAGCCATAAATGTGATCCACTTGGTACATGTCACCAGCACCCTGACACTTCTACTATCTACAGTTGCTGAAAAAGAATGTGATTGGATGGACTTGTCATTTATGAAGGTAGTGTTTCAGCATCTGAGTTTTGGATTGATGAGATCTATTTGTTTCTATCGGCCAAAGTTAAAATCAGCAATCTCCTATCTGAGGAGTTCACGCCGAGTAATGGTACTAGACAGGGATTCCCCCCTCATTTTTATCTTAATTTTTTAACCCCTCCTAATTCATATTAGAGCCAAGTTAAATACCTCTGGTCTGCGGATACCCCAATAGACATTTGCAGAACAAAAATATTTGTTTTGTTTCGGATTAGTTCGATCAGTTACTAATTTTGCTTTGTTGCATTTGTAACAAAATTCAGTTACTTTAGTTTAGTTTAATTTTGTTTATTTGTTTTCAACCGGATTCACATTTTTTTCCAATCGATTTGAAGTATTTGAATAGAATTCAAATTGAAAAAAATTAATTGATCCAAATTTAGTGGAAAGAATAGCTGGTTCTATTCTTTTCGAAATTTGAATTTCAGAAGACAGTTTTATTCTTTCTTTTCTATTCTAAATTCAAAATTTAAAATTCAAATTTCAAAAGATGGCTATATTCTTTCTATTTTATTTGAAATTCGAATTTCGAAATTCAAATTTTGGAAGTTGGCTATATTTCTGTTATTCTACTCTATTCTATTTTATTCCATTCTGTTCTGTTTTATTCTAGTCTATCCTTTTCAAAATTTTAATTTCAGAAGATGGCTATATTCTTTTTTTATAGTCTATTCAGTTTTTTCTATTCTATTCTTTTCTATTTTATTTTACTTTTTTTCTATTATGTTCTATTTTTTATTTTCTATTCTATTATATTCCTTTATATTCTATTTATCTTTCTTTTTGAAATTCGAATTTCGGAAGACGGCTATATTCTTTTTATTTTATTCTATTGTATTATAATTTAGAATTTCAAAATTAAAAATTTGACTTTTGACATATGTCTGTATTCTTTCTATTCTATTCTATTCTGTTCTAATAATTTCAATTCTATTCTATTCTTTTGAAATTAAAATTTTGGAAGGCAGCTATATTTTAATACTAAAACATGCAGTCTTTGAAGGAAATCAGCAATTGTCTCATCAATGTTTAATTTCAATAATTTTTATTGAAGTTTTAATAACAAGACATTGTAGGTAAATACAGTTCATTTCGAGATATTGCAGTACAGGATAGTAAACAATATTTTCCCCACCAATTGGCTGGGGGTAATAATATAGTATGTGGTGATGGCATGAGAGGTATGCTCAGTATATTCTGAACCATGTAAGGTTGTAGAAGAGATCTATAGGGGGTGGAGAACAAGGAGTAGGGAAATAGGGGAGAGGGAGGGGAAGGGTAAGTGCACCAGTCTAGGCAGATGGGTCAAGGTATTTTATAGTGAATGTATCAGAGTTTTATGGAGCAGTTTGGGTTCTGTAACCATCGAGACCAATGGAACTTAAATGTGTGATAGGCAAATTGTTTACATCACGTCTTTTTTCCATATCACTCATCAATGTTTACATTTCTAATTTATTTTCAAAATTGATTTCGTTTTTGAATTTGTTTCAAATTCAATTCAAATTTGGACAATTAGTTATTTCTGAGGAAATTTTGTTGCATTATTTAAGATTTGTTTAAATTTGTTACGCATTTGTTACACACGTATACATGTGTCTATACCTCAGGAGGAACACAAAGTCTCAGGTTACACAGACAACCTGTTATTCTTTGTCACCCAGCCTCTCACCTCCAGAACCTTATGGAGGAATTCCAGAAATATAGTAAGTTATCTAATTTTAAAATACATTTCCACAAATCAGAGGCCCTAAACATTAACCTTTCACAGGCTGCAGAAAGATCACAAACACATAGGCAACAGAAAGATTACATCTTCTGCTTCACCCACCTTGCATCTCTTTCTAGCTCCATCCATGAAACTGGCTTCAAGATTTTAACAAGATGGTACAGGGTCCCCTCGGTTCATCATATCATTTTCCAACAGACATCACCTCTATGTTGGTGATGTCTCATGCACAAAGGAACTTATCTACACATGTTCTGAAACTGTCCAGTTCTGCAACCTTTTTAGTCTCAGGTGTGTGAGCTTGTGTTCACAACTAAAGATATCCCAGCTGAGAGATAATTTGGTGGCTTACTTGCTTCATTTGGCTTCATAAAGCTGAAGCCTGCATGCCCTTATACTGAAAACAGTCAATACCACCTCCGGTGTTTGGTTTTGCAATGCTAATGAAATCTATACAATGGGAGACATAGTTGCCTCCTCCAACTAAGAGGAACAATTCTGCAAAACCTGTTTTTACTGGACTAACTACACCAGGCATGTCCAAAGTCCGGCCCGCGGGCCATTTACGGCCCGAGGGTCGGTTTAATACGGCCCTCCATGTCAGTGTGTCAGTGTGTCTTATGGAGCGAATATGGAGCGGCCGGTTCGGTATTTCCACCGCGGCCGTGTCAGAATACCAGGCCGGCCGTTCAGCTCTGCAGGGGGACCTTACCTGTTCCTCTATCCAGCGGCGTGCTGTCTTCCCGGCTTCTGTAGTGTGGGCGCTGGGCATGACAGCCGGGTGCCAAGTGCGCATGCGCAAGAAGCGGTGCTTTTTGTGAATGGTAAGGCGGTACCTGGGACACATGACAGATCCCAGAAGCCGCCGGACCAATCACAAAGCGCAAGTGCTTCTCGCTCATGCGCACTGGGCACCCGGCTGTCATGCCGAGGGCCATTACAGAAGACGGGAAGACAGCGCGCGGCTGGATCGAGGAACAGGTAAGATCAAAGAACAACTGCGGAAGTAAGAGCGGGTACCTGTCAAATTCAGGTACCCACTCCCCACCTCCCCAAAGGTCAGCAGTCATCTGTACTGTCCGCAGTCTCTGGTCATCCCTGTGCTGTCCGCAGTCTCTGGTCATCCCTGTGCTGTCCGCAGTCTCTGGTCATCCCTGTGCTGTCCGCAGTCTCTGGTCATCCCTGTGCTGTCCGCAGTCTCTGGTCATCCCTGTGCTGTCCGCAGTCTCTGGTCATCCCTGTGCTGTCCGCAGTCTCTGGTCATCTCCTGTACTGTGTCTGCAGTCCATTAGTTCAGAATTTTTTTTTTCCTGTTTTCTGCCTCTAAAACCTAGGTGCGTCTTATGGTCAGCTGCGTCTTATACGGCGAAAAATACGGTAACTTGGCATAAAATAATTTATTTGCATTTAATTGTAATGGTTCAAAGAATGTTTGGAAAAATGTTCGGCCCTCCACCATGTTCACTTCATCCAATCTGGCCCTCTTTGAAAAAAGTTTGGACACCCCTGAACTACACCTATCCAGCAATTCTCAGCACATGAGACAAGCTTGTGTTTCTTATTTGGCCTCTATACTCCTCTGACCAGTAATAACAGCTCTTGCCCTTGAAAACTTGTGCAGTTCACAGCTGCCTTCTGGAGACTTTGTGTAATAGACATTGGGTTGCACTTCGTCTCTGCCTCCTCCCTTTTCTTTTTACTTTTATTTTTTGGCAAGACATGACTCAGTCAGCAGCTGCCTAAGTCATCAGGGCATTAAAATGTGTTAGATGAACCTGCACTTTCCATGTTTATCAAAGAGGTTATACATAGTTGAAGATGGTATTGTTCCATTATTACTCCTTTATCTAAGCCTACCCTAAGCCTGCCTCCATTGTATGGGTATTATTTGTACTCTGTATACCATTTTGTTGGTTTCCTATACCATCTGTGGGTTTTCTATAGATGGTGTGCTTATTTTTGTCCTACTCCGTATTTTCACAAAGCTTTAAATAAAGAATTTAAAAAATAAATAAACACATTATTTCCCATCAGGCTAAATGAGGAGATAGAGGTAAACACAGTGATCTAAATCTGGGTGATAAATGCAATATGGATGCCAGTCCTGGTCTGTTGGTTGCTACCCTGCTAGACTCTACAATAGTATACTGGTCCACAAGACTACAGGCTGCCACCAGTGTTGCGGCTTGGATACTTATCTGCCAGACTCTGCCGCTGTATATTGATCTACAGGATTAAAAGCTGCTGCCAGTACTTCAGTCTACAAAACCTACAGGACAGAGACTGACTGACATGCTGTATATTACTTTATATCAGTGAGTACATAATTTGTGTTTTTAACTTTTCTTTCAATAAAATCTACACTGAATCAGTGGCGCCCTTTTCTTTTTTGTTTTCTTTCTTTATTAATACCTCTCCCTTAACATGCTAGGGGGAAGATATGCATTAAACTTTATCTTTGGCAAGCTAATTTCAATTATCTTTGGATGTGGAGATATCCTGAACCTGAAGAGGTAAATTTAAGTGTGGTAAATACTATACCTCATATGAATATCTATACAATTGAAATATTTTGCTTTACTATTTATTGATACAGTCTGGCTACTTCTATTATGCCATTTTTTGGTATTATTCTGATCACTTTCACATTTTACATCCTTGAGTAATACTTGCCTCCCCAGTTTTGATAGTAGCCTGGCTGCTATCTCAGGTGGTTCCTTTGAACCTATTGTGGATGTCTCCAGCTTCTATACCTTGATATCCCACAAGGAGTGTATAGAGCCATCCATAAAGTTGGTTAAAAACTGTTCAGGGACCTTTTGAATCAGATTTTTGACTAACTTTTTTTTTTCAGTTTCACAAGAGCTTTTCCTACAATGCTGTGGTGTTGCCACTGGTTCTACTTGTCTATCTAACACTACCCTCTTCAGACAATAATGCTGTCCACAGATGGCTCTATTGCACCTCTATAAATAGCAGAGCCACACTACGACAAGAAATGTTTTACTGTCCGGGTCACCAAGTGAAAATAAAGGAAAAAGCTCCAAAAGACTAATGCAGTAACAACATTTAAGGACTGATAAGTTGCAATATAATAATTTTTGTTTTATTAGATTACTGCTTTAAACATAAAAATAGCCTTGGAGAATTAATTTCTTGCTGTAGTACTATCTTGTTACCAATAACGTCTTTTTTAGGGATGCACTGATACCAATAAGTAATTAAATTAATTCTCGTGAAAATGCTCCCGATCCCCAAAACTGATACTTTGCGGTGCGATTTGCAACCATACAAAATGAATGGGTGCAAATTGCACTGCAAAGAATAGAATGCAATTTGAACAGGAATATGGTGCAGTTCCTGTCCAAATCGCAAGCAGTTTCCCCACCTCTCCTGTATGAACCCAGGAATTCACACAAGAGTGGTACTGGAAACCGCCCTTCATCAAACCCATGCAGTCACACAAGGAGCACACAGGTCTGGGCAGCCTTCTCTCCTCTCCTTGCAGGAATGACAATATGGGCTAGACGACTTCTGATTGTCTAGCCCGTACTGTTATCCCTGCAAGGAGAAATGAGGAAGCTACAGGGATTTCAAATCCCCAGACCTGTGAAATGGCTTTTCCTTGTGTGACTGCGTAGGATCGGTGTAGGGAGGCTTCATGGATTGCTCCTGTGTGAACTCTATGATAAGGCTATGATAAGCCTGGGTTCACACAGTAGAGGTGGGGAAACCGCATTCGATTTGGACATCGCTTTCGCTTTCCTGTTCAAACCACATGCTATTCTTTGCAGTGCAATTTGTGCCCATCCATTTTGTATGGACACAAATTGCACCGCAAAGTATTGTTACTCCGTATCGGTGAGTACTTGACTGAAAATATTGGTACTCGTACCAAGTTCATGTGCGTGGAAAGGCAGGCATCCCAATAGTGTTGGCAATACAGGGTATTTGTCAATGACCAATAGATTAGTCTTTGTTATGCCTTTTGGGCTTTAGGCTACATCCAGATATTCTAAGTGGAAAGGTCTGGCAAAGGAATAGATCTTCCTGCTAGTCATGTCATGTGCCAAACTCAAGCAGTCTAATTATTGGCCCCATGTTTACATGAGATGCCAAAATCAGTAGTTAGGCTCATTTTTTGGGGGGGGGGGTCACTTTGAAATGATTTGCCCCTGGGGTTTCATTTGTCTGGATTTTGAAAATGGATGTTTTTGTGTTATTTTATTTTTGATCTCGCTGGGTTTTTGGGCTTCGGGAAAATGGCTCCAAGAATACTCAGTATTTGTAAATATTTGATTTGGCCTCAACATTTTGAGCCTAGGAAAAATGGGCGCCGTCACTTGGAACTTGACAATTAGGTGAGTAGCTGCATCTCTTGATGTTGGCCTCAAGTTTGACTATTATTAAGTCCCAGATCACATGATGAAACAAGTCAGGAGAGGGGGCCCACTAGACATCATTAATGCTGGCAGTGCCAGTGCGGCTATTTTAAACACTACTCCAGAAATCTGCATCCTTAAGGAGGCAATAAACTAACTGAATGGAAATGTAAACAAGCATGAGCTCTTTTTGTGGTTTAATTTTAACACAGCTTTGGCTGGAGACCTGCGGGCTTAAAATAATACTTACTGATTATAAGTGAATTGGAGGAATGTTGCCAGTTCTGACACCTATAGTGTTGGCCAAGCGTGTTTGACCTTCTCTTTGTGTGGCTCAAACCTTGAGGTGAGCGGCATGATTGGGAGGTTATGGTTCACTGTAGTGGAGCACATAATTTCTTTTATATAGTACTGAAGTTGAGAAGGCGATTCTGATTTGGAGGGCTCGGGAGATGTAAGCTAGTTAGTGATGTTTGGAACGTTATTTACCTCATCAGTTAGTTCCCCAATTCGGTTTGGTGTAGTTACCTGCTTTTCTTGGTCTTGGGAAACTTTGGGCCAAGAAAATTTGACTTGGATTATACACATTTCTATGTGGCAACAGTTTTTAACACTGATTTATTTGGGGGTTTTACACAGTGAGGAGCCCCAAAGAAATACAGCATGTTTTTGAGATATATTTCTGTTCAGCCAGAGTTTTGCATTGGGTTCTTCGGGATTCCTAAAATGATGCTCATTGGCTCATCCTGAGTGATTATGATTGTTCTAGACAAGCACATTAACAATGCATACCAAGATCTTCCTCCAGGCCTGGCTGCAGTGGGGGGAGTCTCTCCTCCTCCTGCTGATGTTGTGCTGTGAATAGGACAGGGCTTGAAAAAGCCGCTTGCCAAATGCGAGGAGAAATTCCTCTGTGGCAAGCGGCTGCGAGCGGTGAGCACAGATGAAGCATGGAGCGACTGCATCTGCGCGCCAAGCCTCATTGTGAAGCCGAGTTCGGGTTTACAACTTCCGGTTTCCGGCTTCTGTGGCACCGCCACCGAGGGGACAGGTGCAGGAGAGGTCTGCTCTCCTCCGCTGAGAGGAGACACCCTCTCCACCACCATGGGGGACTCGGGGGGACAGTAAGTACTGTATACAACATGTCTTATCAGTATAATGAAGTACAGGGGAGCTGGGATATATATTACTCAGTAATGTATATCCCAGCTCCCCTGTACTCCATTATAGTGATATGACATGTATACAGTAATGTATATCCCAGCTCCCCTGTACTCCATTATAGTGATGACATGTATACAGTAATGATTACTGTATACATGTCATATCACTATAATGGAGTACAGGGGAGCTGGGATATACTTTACTCTGTACATGTCATATCACTATAATAGGGTACAGGGGAGCTGGGAAATATGTACTGTATACATGTCATATCATTATAATGGAGTACAAGGGAGCTGGGATATACATACTGTATACATGTCATATCACTATAATGGAGTACAGGGGAGCAGGGATATACATACTGTATACATGTCATATCACTATAATGGAGTACAGGGGAGCTGGGATATACATTACTGTGTACATATATATTAAAATATACAGCACAAAATCCCGTGTAATATCCCAGAAAAGTGATCCACCTCCACCCTTGAAGGCTGAACAAATAAAAATTATAAACTTTTCTCTTTATCTAACAATCAAACATCACAATCAAAAATTGAACCAACAAATGTCCAAAACAAATAAACCCCACAGGTGTAAACAATTGTCCAAAATCGTCTTTTTTTCTTTCCAACAAGTCTTTTTCTCAATACCCGCAAATCCTGATGGAAATATACCTCAAAAAACAAAAACTTAACATAGTGTCATACCTTAAATAATAAATACACACGTGCCACTCAATGTGCAACATGTAAAAAAAAAAATATATATACATATATATATATATATATGTGTTCACTCTGTGTACTAATCTCTACACACAAACAAATATTCCTTTGTGTACCAAAATATATAAGTAAATACACTCACACAACGTGTCTATTGCACAAACTGTGAAAAACAACATATAATAATGCAGGAGTGTATCACCACACTCTATATTCCTCAGTGAACACCTTTAAACCCAAACCAACACTCTCCAACTCGTGTACTGATGGATAATTACCCTATAAGAAAAATGACAGGGCATAACACAAATCCGGGTTGACTTCTTGTCATTAGGGTCACATCCAGTCTCAGGGTTTATCTTCCATTTTCCTCATAAGAAAATCAGCCATTACAACAGTGAATCCAAAGATAACATCCTTTATTATAGCAACGTACATATAAATTTGGATGAAGCAGCTCCTTCTCACAGGAATACAAGTGTAGGCAAGTTAGGGAACACTGGCCACATGTTCCCACTTCCAAGATGGCCGCGATCGCACTTCCGGTTAACGTCGGTGCGTCTGACGTCACGTGTCCCTTTATAGCAACTTACATATAAATTTGGATGAAGCAGCTCCTCCTCACAGGAATACAAGTGTAGGCAAGTTAGGGAACACTGGCCACATGTTCCCACTTCCAGTGCGATCGCGGCCATCTTGGAAGTGGGAACATGTGGCCAGTGTTCCCTAACTTGCCTACACTTGTATTCCTGTGAGGAGGAGCTGCTTCATCCAAATTTATATGTAAGTTGCTATAAAGGGACACGTGACGTCAGACGCATCGACGTTAACCGGAAGTGCGATCGCGGCCATCTTGGAAGTGGGAACATGTGGCCAGTGTTCCCTAACTTGCCTACACTTGTATTTCTCTGAGGAGGAGCTGCTTCATCTAAATTTATATGTAAGTTGCTATAATAAAGGATGTTATCTTGGGATTTACTGTTGTAATGGCTGATTTTCTTATGAGGAAAATGGAAGATAAACCCTGAGACTGGATGTGACCCTAATGACAAGAAGTCAACCCGGATTTGTGTTATGCCCTGTCATTTTTCTTATAGGGTAATTATCCATCAGTACACGAGTTGGAGAGTGTTGGTTTGGGTTTAAAGGTGTTCACTGAGGAATATAGAGTGTGGTGATACACTCCTGCATTATTATATGTTGTTTTTCACAGTTTGTGCAATAGACACGTTGTGTGAGTGTTTTTACTTATATATTTTGGTACACAAAGGAATATTTGTTTGTGTGTAGAGATTAGTACACAGAGTGAACACACATATATATATATATATGTATATATTTTTTTTTTTTTTTTTTTTGCATGTTGCAAATTGAGTGGCACGTGTGTATTTATTATTTAAGGTATGACACTATGTTAAGTTTTTGTTTTTTGAGGTATATTTCCATCAGGATTTGCGGGTATTGAGAAAAAGACTTGTTGTTGGAAAGAAAAGAAAGAAAAAAAGACGATTTTGGACAATTGTTTACACCTGTGGGGTTTATTTGTTTTGGACATTTGTTGGTTCAATTTTTGATTGTGATGTTTGATTGTTAGATAAAGAGAAAAGTTTATAATTTTTATTTATTACTGTGTACATGTCATATCACTATAATGGAGTACAGGGGAGCTGGGATATACATACTGTATACATGTCATATCACTATAATGGAGTACAGGGGATCTGGGATATACATTATTGTGTACAGTTTTATATTTTGGACTATTATTCTAAAGAAAAATGTAATTTCATAAACGTTAAGGGGCGTGGTTGGGGGTGGGCCAGGGTGGGGTTTGGGGTGGGGTTTGGGGCGGGCGGGGTTGGGGGCGGACCTGGGCAAGGTTGGGTGGGGCAACTGGTGGACAGTAAGTTTTGTGACCGGATAGTAGGTCTGGACTCGAAATTTTAACCCCTGGAATAGGAGATTGACATGTGAGATGATGTTTGATGTTCAACATTATGGGGTGCATTCCCAATGAGTGCTTACCAGGGGGGAACATCTCTTATTCATCAGCGTATGCATGATTGTCTGACTTTTCTTCCAGTGGGCTGGCAGGGGCTGCCGCTCCCTCAGGATGGGCTACAACACAAGACAAAATGAATAACAAATGTAAAGTGACATATTTCATGCACTTTCCTTTAAACAAATTTATAACACAACTTTGAAGACACAATATGGACATGTGTAGTGTACTTACCACTCTTCCATTCATCAGTATCTCCACGAGTTGTCACTCCCAAAATCATGTACAAGCTGATGATTGGCAGAAGTGCCCATTCTTCCTGAGTCAGAAGCTGCAGATAGGCAGGGGACACTCCTTGCCTGGTAACATGCCCCTGCAGAGCCCACCGAGCCAGCTTGCCCTTAAAGAGCTGCTTCATAGCACGCATACGCTTCTTCAGATTGTCGAGGCTCTGGTCCTCCTGTCCACTGCATTTATGGCCACCGCGATCTCCTTCCACAGATGGTCCTTTTCCCCCGAGATCAGGTCAGCTCGCTGAACATAAGCGACCACCAGGGCCCAGGTCTCACCACGGGAGAAACGCGGAAACTTGGGCTGGGACAGGGACATTCTGCCTTCCCTTGATGTCCCTTCTCCTGGGCTCAAAGGGGAAGCAGCAGCCCAAGGTGAGGTCCTCACCTCAGCTTTCACCTCTTTTCTGAAGAAAGCCTGCCCCTTCCACCTCTAGCTTGTGACCCCCTCACACCACAGCCAGAACCCCATCCACCATGCCCCCCCTGGAAAGAGAAAGAGAGAGAGACACACACACGAACCATTAGCATTATTTTAAAATCAATTTTACTGTCAATATTGTTGTCAACAGGTTCCCTCTACATAGTAATGTGTATTAATTTATATGCACATCTGCAGTGCATGGTACACTGCAATAATGAAAGCAGCCAACTGTTCTTGCCAATTCAGCATCAGCCTCTAGCCAGTTCCACTGAAGAGTAGGCCAGCATTTAATAGAGCTGTGTGAGGTGGCAGACAGGTTCTAACTTTTAGAATAGCCACAGGTAATACTTGTAAATGCCTTTTGTGTGAGAAATCTCAGTGGTAATATGGCACTGCAATTTGAAGAGCCAGAGGAAACATTTTTTGTAGGAAGATTTTAGCTGGGCTGGCCTGATCTAATGTAACAGTTGTGATGTTTCTAATAATCTGACATATGTGCCTGGGTGAGAGTATAAATTGACACAGTGGTGATGAAGAGTTTGATCTCAGACATTATTTTTTTTTCACCAGTAAAATATTTTTTGTTACACTTAGTAGTGTTGTTTGAAATGATCAACATGGTTCATGAAAAATATAGAATAAAATAGATTTTAGCATTGATAAATTAGAAGTATTCAAAAGTAATAGTGGTCATTTGGTTTCTTTCTAATAAAAGCATACACCTATTTGTAGCAGAAAAATTAAATCATATAATTGTGTCTTCTTTAGTAAAAACAAAGTTTTTCTTAAAGAAAACCATTCATGATTGGGATTACATTATGCAAAAATAATATTATTAATAAAAGTATACATATATTTATAGTAAACCCTTTGGTTAGGTTTTTTACTTTGACCTTGAATCTTTACCCTAACATTTAGAAGTGAGAGAACACCTAACAGCTGCTTCCATCCTAACTGCCTGACCTCATGCTAAGAATGCATGCTATCTTTCAACTCTTAAGTGTGTATAATGGTGTAAATTTTTAGTATTTTGTACTCCTCTTAAACCATGGCTTGAAGTAGCTGTTATTAAAAAACAGTTTTGAACAGAACTTAGTAAAGGAGCATTTTCACTGAATAAACTGAGAATACATTTACTTCAATTATCCAACCATGTACAGAAGAAATAATCAAGATTTGCTTTCTATGTGATTGGATAATTAAAGTGAATCTCCGCATATTTTATTAATCAAAGATTTCAAACCCCTTGATAAAAATGCAACTGTTAGGATTTGAGAGACCTCTTTGACTTCCAAAGCCAAGAGTCAGGCTCAGAATATATATATATATATATATATATATATATATATACAGTCTCTTAGATTGTAAGCTCCAAGGAGCAGGGCCCTCCTAACCCTCTTGTATTGGACTGTATTGTTGCTGTATTGTCTCCCATTATAATGTAAAGTGCTGAGCAAACTGTTGGCGCTATATAAATCCTGTATAATAATAATAATAATAATATATATGCAGTATATTGCTGGGGGGCATATTGCTGGGGTTCATTTCTGTAAGTGGTTTTTTTTTATTGAAGTGGTGCATTTTGGGCTCTGCTTCACCTAAATATCTCATCTGAACATCTCTCTGTTCCTCCACAGGTATGTTGCTGCTTCACATCCACCGAAACTGAAAATTGACTGATTATTTTCATTGTGTCTATGTGTCTCTGGTATGTTGCTGCCTTTGCCATTTGTTGCTCTGTCTGCATCATTGTGATGTTTATGTTGTTGTGTAGTGTCTTACCTAAATTATGGGTTGATCTTATCTTTACAACTCTGCCCTTTTGCAAGCTTGATACTGATGTGAACCTTTGCTTTGCTAGCCAGGATTCCTTTTATTAGCTCCTGATTGATTAATTGACAAATAACCACCCACACCCTTGAGAGTATAAAGCAAGACCACTTTTATGGGGAAAGCACATTGCTGGGGAGGACACTGCTGGGGTTCTTTGTCTATGTAGTTCTTTATTGAAGTGGTGCACTTCAGGCTCTGCACTTCAGCGATTGCATTAAGGGTAAATACACAGAAAACTACTTTCAATAACACCAGACAGACTGCAGGTGACCTTGTTTATTCATTCAGCTCTCCTTCCTCTCTGTAACATGCACTCTCTAAAACTTCTCCTGAAAGTTGTGTCCTCTCTTCTTAAACTCCTTTTCCTTCTCTCCTTTTCTCCACCCTATAGCTTATATACAGTACTTTGAAAAAGTATTCATCCCCCTTGAGATTTTCCACATTTTGTCATGTTACAACCAAAAATGTGAAAGTACATTGCTCAAAAAAATTAAAGGAATACTTTTTAATCAGAGTATAGCATCAAATCAATGAAACTCCTGGGATATTGATCTGGTCAGTTAAGTAGCAGAGGGGGTTGTTAATCAATTTCAGCTGCTCTGGTGTTTATGAAATTAATAACAAGTGCACTAAATGGGCAACAATAAGCCAATGCCCCCAAAACAGGAATGGTTTTATAGGTGGAGACCACTGACATTTTTTTCCCTACTCATCTTTTCTGACTGTTTTTCACTAGTTTTGCATTTGGCTAGGGTCAGTGTCACTACTGGTAGCATGAGGCGATACCTGGACCCTACAGAGGTTGCACAGGCAGTCCAACTCCTCCAGGATGGCACATCAATATTTGCCATTGCCAGAAGGTTTGTTGTGTCTCCCAGCATAGTCTCAAGAGCATGGAGGAGATTCCAGGAGACAGGCAGTTACTCTAGCAGAGCTGGACATGGTCGTACAAGGTCCTTAACCCATCAGCAGGACTGTTATCTGCTCTGTGCAAAACTGTGCAAGGAGGAACAGGATGAGCACTGCCAGAGCCCTACAAAATTACCTCCATCAGGTCACTGGTGTTAATATCGCTGACCAAGCAATTAAAAACAGATTATATGAGTATGGCCTGAGGGCCCTATATCCTCTAGTGGGCCCTGTGCTCAGTGCTCGGCACCATAGAGCTCGATTGACATTTGCCATTGAACACCAGAATTGGCATGTCCGTTACTGGTGCCCTGTGCTTTTCACAGATGAGAGCAGGTTCACCCTGAGCACATGTGACAGACAAGAAAGGGTCTGGAAAAACCATGGAAAATGTTATGCTGCCTGCAAAATTATTTAGCATTATGGTTTGGTGGTGAATCAGTGATGGTCTGGGGAGGCATATCCATGGGGGAACTCACAGACCTCTACGGGCTAGACAATGACATCCTGACTGCTATTAGGTATCAGGATGAAATCCTTGGAACCATTGTCAGACCGTATGCTGGTGCAGTGGGTCCTGGGTTCTTCCTGGTGCAAGACAATGCCTCATGTGGCAAGAGTATGCAGGCAGTTCCTGGAGGATGAAGGAATTGATACCATTATTGCTCCCCTTTTTTATGTCAAAACTATCTAGTAATTGCTACATAGCAGCTGTGAAAACTCATTGTAAAAGTCACTTTATATACTGTACTTTAACTTTACATTCCACCATCACTCCTTTCTCTATTAGCTGGAATAATTTATTTTCTATTGACTGATCTCAGCCAAAGCCAATATTAAAAAAAATCCTTGCTAATTAGGACAGGAAGAAAAATGCCATTGTATCTAGACAGACTGTGTACAATCAACATTACCTTCAAAGCTATGATTTTCAATGTGTATTTTTTACAGCTGCTACAGTATGTATGTAGGAATTGTTATAGAGCTGTGTTAAGAGAGAGGGAGCAAGTAAGTTATAACAACCTCTATGCACAGATACTGTAAATGGGATAGCTAAGTAAAATGCAAGGATTTTGCATTTAGGACTAGTTATTTTGGGTCAGAACACAAAGGAGGTAGTTACTGGTAACAATGATATAATATGACTTTAAATAGGAAAGACATTTAAATTAAACAAAAAAAATGTTTTTAGCCTTCAGAATTTATATAGCAATTCCTGTATAAAAAATGTATACACTGTAACTAGCTGCCCCTGGGTGCTGAAGTCACCTACAACACCTGTTTACATTTTAACACATACAAAGCATATATATCTGTTCCTGCATAGCATTACTGAAAAAGTGACTACAAAGATCAACTGTCATACTGGCAGAAACTACCTCCCTAATTTTTGCCTTTATAGTTCCAACTAGGTCCGAAGATGTCCTGTGGTTTCTGTTTTGGCACTTGCAGGTCAAATGGAAGAGGAGCAGGGTGTCCACTTCCTGCTAAACCCTTTTTCAGTAATGAAGAAACGTTTACCTATCTGGGTAAATCTGGGGAAGGAATTTCCAGTGACATTATGGCACATATTTGATAATAGCACAAATACAGTCCACAACTGCATTTATCCTATTGTACAGTAAATGTTACTGTGAAATGCAGATTAACCTGTTCAGGACCATCCACCCACAATGAACTGTGGGTAAGCAGCCCATGTAGGCTCAGTGTCGTACCCGTATGTAGCAGCCATCTTCCGAGTGTGCATGTCCCCCGCTGTCATTTGCTGCAGGAACAGTTTGTCAGCGGGTCCTGGCCAATGATGCCCAGGACCCTGCTGATTGCCTGCAGCAAATTAAAAAGCAGTCCCTTGCCTGTATTTGTAAAAACAGGCACTAGATATAGCTCGTTTTTCTCTTCATGGACCCTTTTCGGTCCAGGAAGAGAAGAGAAAGACATACTGTGAGTGCAATCAGCACACTTTGCACCCACACACATTATATAAGTACATTTAATCTTTAATAGCCCTCAGTAAACCTTTTAATCACCCTGTCAACCAGCAAGTGTAGAGTATTTTTCACTGTACACTGATTACTGCCACTAGCGACATCAGATAGCACCAGGGTCAGTTATTGTCCCTCCCAGCCAGGGTCAGCTAGCCTTAGATTGCCAGAACACTGTCACACTCACGCTATAGGCCACTGATCACCGTCATTGCTAGTATACCATCTGTACGGATCTATCTATAACTTTAGTATCAATCAAAAAGGTATCAAACTAAATTATATATTACAACTAACCCTCTAACACATAAGGTCTAACTTTCAACCTTGAAAGTGCAAACCACAATATAACTCCAATATGTTAAATGAATATCCCTAAAATTGGGAAACAAATATACATATAATGAACCCAAAAATTATATATAATGAATAAACCCAAAAATAATGAAATATCCAAAAAAATTAAAAAAATAAAAATATTATTTTATGATAATAAACAATTATTAAAAATTATAAGTCACTCGTGTCCAAAATAAAGTCACTCCAATCTTTGGTTCCAATAATGCAAATTTTCAGATCCTTTGGTATCGAGCCCTCCTGTTGTAATTCCGTTATGGGATTAATAAACATACACAAAGATTGAAGTGACTTTATTTTGGACACGAGTGACTTATAATTTTTAATAATGTTTTATTATCATAAAATTAAATTTTTATTTTTTAATTTGTTGGATATTTAATTATTTTTGGGTTTATTCATTATATATAATGTTTTGGGTTCATTATATGTATATTTGTTTCACAAATTTAGGGATATTCATTTAACATATTGGAGTTATATTGTCATCTGTACGGATCGTTGTACAGATAAGTTGTACAAATACAACTCTTGCCAGACAATTTATATGGAAACCTGTCACAGTTTTCTGAATGTAAAACTTTTTTTTGGTCTAACCCTTAACATGGGCATTCCAAAAATAATGAATTGTGGTCATATTGGTCCACAGACCCGATTCATCATATGCCTATGTTCTCTCTTGCAATGATAGGAAATGGTATGAGATGATAATGTGTTTCATGCAATTTAGTAATAACACACTCTGTTGTCCTTGGGGTGACCCTGAATATGATCGACTCTACAAAATTCGGCCCCTTGTAGACTACCCCTCCGAGAAATTTGCAGATGTGTATGCCTCAAAAAAACATCTATGAAGATAAGTCCCTTATACATTTTACTGGCTGCCTTGAATTCAAGCAGTATCTCCCCAGCAAGTGTGCCAGATCCGGGGTCAAAATGTATAAGCTCTGTGAGAGGGTGGCAGAATATACATACAATTTTATTGTTTATGAGGGAAAAGACAGTGAATAGAACCCTCTGACTACCCAGACCTCATGGGGAGCAGTGACAAGATAGTATAGAACTTGGTGTCATCTTTGTTCTGCAAGGGGTACCACTTGCATGTCGACAACTTCTATACAAATGTACCACTTTTTAGACACTTATACCATCTTGGAAGTGGCTCATGTGGTACCGTATAACCTAATCATAGGGGCTTTCCACAATGGATTGTAAACACCCAACTTAGAAAGGGAGAGAGAAGAACGAGGGGCGTGGTCTCGGCATGGACAGCTGAGGACATGTGACCAGTGAGCTCCTGGCCTGAGGCGTCCTTACGGCCATCTTACAACACTTTACCCTACATTGAAATGACTCTGGTAACTACTGGTGAGCATGTCTCTTGCTGGCTGCTATTCTTACTTACCCACCTGGAGAATGGAGCGATCTCTTTGGCCACATCCACAGTTGGTATCCATGCCGTCAGGATCTAAGATGGTTCCGGCTCCTGTGGTCAAGGCCTCCACTTCTGCAGGTTCCTGATCGCCCTCCTCCTATACTTGCGATGCTCTTCATGACTTACCTCCGTTTTCTCCACCAAGTGCTCTTTTTCCATGCCTTCCACATTCGATGGTAACTTCCCCTGTGGCCTTAGAAGAGTCTTACTCTCTGGACATTGGGCTATTCACCATGGCCTTTTCTCCTGCATTGGATGGGGATCGCAGCCAACCTGGGAATGACTTGCTCCACAGCCTGGTTTCGAGGGTAACAGTGAGTACTACCCCTGGGGACAAGTCAGTGGTGTATTTAGGTTTTGTGCTGCCCTAGGCAGAACAAAAATTGGGTGCTCCTCACGGAGAGAGCCTGACATTGACCAACAACACCCCTGCCCACCCCCATGAGAGAGCCTTCCACTAATACCCCCCCCCATGGCGAGAGAGAGAAAGTCACTCACCTTCACAGCTGTGGACATCCCCTACAACAAGAGTTGGGCTCTCCATACACCATCAAACAGCCCGCAACCTCTCACAGATCTCACCTGTCCCCATGCCACATGTATGACTTGTTTGCCTTGTGGTAAATACGCCCCTGGGACAAGTTACAGGGTGGTCCCTTATCTACCCCTCTCCCTGATCAAACTTTATGGGCCTTCCTTCAACAGTTACCCATGAGGGCAGATTTTGAGGCCTTAGCTAGCCCTGTTGAATCAGCCCTTAAAGGGGAATTACAGGGGCTTCGACAAGAGATCTCAGACATTGACTCGAGATTGCTGGGGGTTGAACAGAAATAAGAAGTTGCAGGGCACACACTTGACAACCTACAAAAGACACAATCTGATCTGTCCAACCAAGTCATGCAACTCCATTTACTTGTGGATGACTTAGAAAGCCGTAACCATAGACAAAATATCAGGCTACGGGGAATACCAGAGGCGATCGTGCAGGCCGACCTGCGTCCCTATGTTGCCTCCATCTTTAATAGATATCTGGATCGTCCTTCAGATTCCAAAATCCTCAATGACAGGGTCCATAGGACACTAGACCCAGGCCCGGCCTCATCAGAACGCTCACGTGATGTATTATGCTGCCTACACGCCTACCGCCTGAAAGAAGAGATCTTACAACAGGCCTGGCAAGAGAGAGTACTGGAGTTTGATGGTGCTTCAGTCCACCTACTTCCCGATATCTCTAGAAAAACATTGTTAATGCTTAGGTCTCTGAAACCACTTCTCGACCGCTTTCTGAAATTGGGGATGTCATATAAGTGGGGTCATCTCTTTCACCTAATAGTGCGCAAGGGCAACCGCACCTTTCCGGTACTATTATTTGCCTTCGCTCAAATGGATCCCCTACCAGTTTCCAACTGGCTTACTTTTAATGTCCCACTTGACCTCCCTGACCAATCACACCAGTGCCAGCCTCAGAGAGTCCGTGCAAATTGCAGATCCAGAAGAAAACATCAGCCAGCGACACACAATGATGAACTGCCCTGACAACCCTGGGGCGCGTTTCTCACTATGTAGACTTTCTCATTGGGCTCTGCATGCTCAAAAATACAAATCTTGTGTATGAATTGTTTAACTAACCAGCCTACCTGAAGTATATCCCTAGTGGAGTTTGGGGTATTTATGCTACTCAATTGGCCCTGTGACTGTCTCCTGCAGTTTCTGGAGTACTGATTTATGTGTACTTTTTCAGTTTGCCTTCGGGTTTCCTCTTGCAGGTCATTTGGGCATTATGCCCTCTTAGGCTAATGACTAATCTTTAAATGACAATCCCTGCCGCTATTATGACTAGAGATGAGCGAATCGAACATGGCGAAGTGGAATTCGTTTCGAAGTTCAGGAAAAATTCGATTCGCGCCGAATCCGAAAATTAGCAAACTTCGGATGCACGAATCGAATTTTCCCAAAAATGGCGGCGACATGTGTGGCGACGGAGCGGGGATCTCTGGGAAGGCGCGCAGTCAAGGCGCGCTGACCCATAATGCATTCATTCATGACATGTGATCGCATTAGCCAATCAGCAGCCAGCCAGCCAGCACTGTGTAATGGTGGACCTAAAAATTGCGGCCATCTTACAATTCTCCATTAGCCTCCGGTCATTCAAGAGAGACAGACCTGTCTGTATTAGGGACAGAGTTAGGGCCAGAGAGACTTTAGGGCCACAGAATCGTTACTTAGGGACACAGAATCGTTACTTAGGGACACAGAATCGTTACTCAGGGACACAGAATTGTTACTCAGGGACACAGAATTGTTACTCAGGGACAGACACAGAATTGTTACTCAGGGACACAGAATTGTTACTGAGGGACACAGAATTGTTACTGAGGGACACAGAATCGTTACTGAGGGACTCAGAATTGTTACTCAGGGACACAGAATTGTTACTCAGGGACACATAATTGTTACTCAGGGACACAGAATTGTTACTGAGGGACACAGAATTGTTACTCAGGGACACAGAATTTTTACTCAGAGACACAGAATTGTTACTCAGGGACAGACACAGAATTGTTACTCAGGGACACAGAATTGTTACTCAGGGACACAGAATCGTTACTCAGGGACACAGAATCGTTACTCAGGGACACAGAATTGTTACTCAGGGACACAGAATTGTTACTAAGGAACACAGAATCGTTACTCAGGGACACAGAATTGTTACTCAGGGACACAGAATCGTTACTGAG
The DNA here is from genome assembly GCF_062004578.1 of Staurois parvus. Taxonomy (NCBI): domain Eukaryota; kingdom Metazoa; phylum Chordata; class Amphibia; order Anura; family Ranidae; genus Staurois; species Staurois parvus. The sequence goes on along the minus strand of NW_028318039.1, from coordinate 11,568,707 downwards.
GGACACAGAATCGTTACTCAGGGACACAGAATTGTTACTCAGGGACACAGAATTGTTACTCAGGGACACAGAATTGTTACTCAGGGACACAGAATTGTTACTGAGGGACACAGAATCGTTACTGAGGGACACAGAATTGTTACTCAGGGACACAGAATTGTTACTCAGGGAGAGACACAGAATTGTTACTCAGGGACAGACACAGAATTGTTACTCAGGGACACAGAATTGTTACTCAGGGACACAGAATTGTTACTGAGGGACACAGAATCGTTACTGAGGGACACAGAATTGTTACTCAGGGACACAGAATTGTTACTCAGGGACAGACACAGAATTGTTACTCAGGGACACAGAATTGTTACTCAGGGACACAGAATTGTTTCTGAGGGACACAAAATCGTTACTCAGGGACACAGAATTGTTACTCAGGGACACAGAATTGTTACTCAGGGACAGACACAGAATTGTTACTCAGGGACACAGAATTGTTACTCAGGGACACAGAATTGTTACTCAGGGACACAGAATCGTTACTCAGGGACACAGAATCGTTACTGAGGGACACAGAATCATTACTGAGGGACACAGAATTGTTACTCAGGGACACAGAATTGTTACTCAGGGACAGACACAGAATTGTTACTCAGGGACACAGAATTGTTACTGAGGGACACAGAATCGTTACTCAGGGACACAGAATTGTTACTCAGGGACACAGAATTGTTACTCAGGGACACAGAATCGTTACTGAGGGACACAGAATCGTTACTCAGGGACACAGAATTGTTACTCAGGGACACAGAATTGTTACTCAGGGACAGACACAGAATTGTTACTCAGGGACACAGAATTGTTACTCAGGGACACAGAATTGTTACTGAGGGACACAGAATCGTTACTGAGGGACACAGAATTGTTACTCAGGGACACAGAATTGTTACTCAGGGACAGACACAGAATTGTTACTCAGGGACAGACACAGAATTGTTACTCAGGGACACAGAATTGTTACTCAGGGACACAGAATTGTTACTGAGGGACACAGAATCGTTACTGAGGGACACAGAATTGTTACTCAGGGACACAGAATTGTTACTCAGGGACAGACACAGAATTGTTACTCAGGGACACAGAATTGTTACTCAGGGACACAGAATTGTTACTGAGGGACACAAAATCGTTACTCAGGGACACAGAATTGTTACTCAGGGACACAGAATTGTTACTCAGGGACAGACACAGAATTGTTACTCAGGGACACAGAATTGTTACTCAGGGACACAGAATTGTTACTCAGGGACACAGAATCGTTACTCAGGGACACAGAATCGTTACTGAGGGACACAGAATCGTTACTGAGGGACACAGAATTGTTACTCAGGGACACAGAATTGTTACTCAGGGAAAGACACAGAATTGTTACTCAGGGACACAGAATTGTTACTGAGGGACACAGAATTGTTACTCAGGGACACAGAATGGTTACTCAGGGACACAGAATTGTTACTCAGGGACAGACACAGAATTGTTACTCAGGGACACAGAATTGTTACTCAGGGACACAGAATTGTTACTGAGGGACACAAAATCGTTACTTAGGGGGGGCGTGTCCAAGATGGCGACCGGAGCGGCCGCATAATCCGGAGCTCCGGCACCATATTCCGGAATCCGCTGCCATCCGTACAGCAGCGGACCACAGTGGAGCAGCGGAGGGCCCTGGTATCATCCCGGATACCTGGGAGGTAGAATCCGGGCGATATTTCCGCCCTTCGTGGCGGCGGACGTTCGCGGCCTGGTGCGGCCGCATGGGCCGGGGCTCCGGCACCTCCTATCCGCATCCGCTGCCATCCGGGCTGTGGGGGATCACCCGAGGACGTCTGCAGCGTCCTCTGCATAACAGAGGCTGAGAGAGGGACGTCGCTGAGTGTTGCTGCTCCCCGCGGCGGCGGCGACGATTACGGCCTACACCATCTGCCAGAGGCCTCCTTTTGCCTGATCACAGTGAGTGGGGGGTACAGGTGGCATCCTGATATTATGATCTCCCCACAGTGATTTGGGGAGTGGGCCTCACATTAATAGCCCCAGAGCCCATCATCTTCTCTGTCTGTGGCCCTTGCTGGGCTCAGAGGCCTACTGGGGCCTTGATACTGCCCCAGGGGGTGTCTCCCTGCGGGGCCCTGTGCTCAGAATCAGAGGTCCTCTGCTTCCTGCTTCCCACCCATCCCTCTCGTGTCCTGAGTTGGGATCTGGTGCTGTCATCCTGCCCGGAGTGAAATTTTTGCTGGTTGCTGTGACTTATGTTCTATCTACCCTTTCAAGGCTTGCTGAATATTTTTACAATATAATGTTATCACAGATGGGTTTGACAGCATCCATGTAACTACAGCCCTGAACCTATATTGGGCGCTATAGGTCCCCTGGGGTTATAATCTCCATTCACTTTCCAATTTTCAGTTGATCACCCCCGGGAGATTCTTTGTATGCCGTCCACCAAGAAAAAAAAGGGACAAGCTCAGAAGTCCCTCACGACATACCTCCTTAAGGCTCACGAGATTTGCGGCATGTCTCCAGTCAATACAGAGCAAGCATCCCTGTCCGATCCAGCACGGGACACCACCGTTCCCTTATCGGCCTTGATCAGCGAAAATACACAACAACTCACAAAAGGGGACTTGGAGTCCGGCTTGGAATCTATGTACGCCAAACTAGCCGCCAAATTTCAATCAGAATTGCATAAAAGCACTAATGTTCTCTCTCAGGAAATAGCCACGCTGGGCTCTAGGACAGACCGCTTGGAAACCAAACACGATGAACTTAGCCTGGCCTATGGTGAACTTTCCAGAGAGCATGACCATTTACAAACGGCCTTTTCACAACTGCAGGCGCAGGTTGAGGATCTTGATAATCGCAATCGCAGGAATAATCTGCGAATCAGGGGAATCCCGGAGTCTATGTCGGATCTTTCATTAATTATAATCAAGTTATTCAAGTCACTCCTTCCAGATCGTGACCCTGGATCTTTTGCTTGTGACCGCATCCACAGAGCCCTACGCCCTAAACCTCCTGCTGACAAGCCGCCTAGGGATATTGTCCTGTGCATGAAGGATTTTCTGACCAAGGAAGAAATACTCAGAGCTGCTCGCAATACTCCAACGATCTCCTTTGAAGGCTCGGTTTTACAAATCTATCCTGATGTTTCTCCGGCCACGTTGGAGAGGCGTAGAAAAATGAAAGAAGTTACAACTGCCCTGTTCTCTGCTCGTATCCGCTACAAGTGGGGCTTCCCTTTTAAGCTGATAGTTCCACACAATGGGAGCACATATATCGCTACATCCCCTCCCGAAGGTAGAGCAATCTTAGCCAAATTAGGCTTGGCGGATGCCCCATCACCTCAACGCCCACCCCCCACCCCTCGTATCTCTCCCATTTGGCATACCCCTTCCCCACGGAGGGATAGAAGGAGAGTCAGGCAAGAACCGGGTTGACAGGCCCATTCTCACTTGCCTAATACTCATTGTCTTGATAGTCTTTGGTCTGATCTATTGTTTTTTATGACTTTACTAAGATTTGGGACACAGGGATTTTGCTCTCTATTTCTTACATTGTCAGGTTGTATATTTCTGTGGTTGCTGCTGTGATATTTTTGCAATACTGAATATTTTGTATGCCTTGCATTGATAACTGGACGAGTTAAGGTATAACAAGGGTCATTGGACCCTCCTAATTGCGCCCATTAATTCATGGTTGTACTACTCTTTGACACGTTACCCCACCCTGCCTCCTGACATGGCCGGAGGTGTCGCCGCCCGATTTCGGGGTGGCAGCTCTGTTTTCCATGTTCTAAGGAGACAGGGTTTGGGCCCATGTGGCCCCTTAATGTTTGAACTTTTTGTTTTATCAGGTATGACGATTTTTCTGCCTGATCCATGTTCTTCAGTTACCCTTTCAAATATAGAAGATATTAAAGCTTCTTCTCCATTGTTTTCCGTTTTCTCTTCTCTCAAAACTTTAGTGTATGAGGATGGTATTGTGTCGGTCTGTGGACATCACGACCCCTATGTTGGGGTCTGGAGGTCCCCAAGGCTGGATCTGCCACCTGTATGTCTGTCTGATACGGACCTGCGGGTTTTTATGTCTAGTCAAATAACTTTAGGGGATATCTTTGTAATGTGTACTTTTATGATGATAGTGGCAAGCTCTGTTTATTATGGCAATTCAATGTATTTCGCATAATGTCCAGGGTTTCAATTCGCCAAATAAGCGCAAAACAGCCTTTCTTCAATATAAAAGATTAGGAGCAAAAATCATCTTATTACAGGAAACGCATTTTGCAGCCGCAAAACACCCAACCTTTTTTCATAGATCCTATAGACAGGGGTATTATACCCTACATTCCTCCAAGAGTAGGGGAGTGGCCATTTTTCTACATAACTCATTTCCCTTTGAGGTTCAACATGTGTATGGTGATCCAGACAGTAGGTTTATTATTCTTAAGGGCACCCTTTCAGGTCGAGAACTTACAATTGCTAATGTCTATGCACCAAATTCGGCACAGGCTACCTTTTTTTTTAAATTTTTTGGTGCTCTGGATAAATTTTTGTCCCCCCATCTATTGGTGGGTGGGGATTTTAATCTGGTGGCAAATCCTCTTTTGGACCGTAGCTCCGCCTCGCACACTTCCCAAGCTTTCCCAAAATCCCTTACTAAGAAACTAGATGCCCTCCAGTTGGTGGATGCTTGGAGAGCGCACAACACGGGAGCCAGGGATTACACATTTTATTCCCACCCACGTGACTCTTATGCTAGACTAGACTATATCTTTTGTACCCCTATTTTGCTAGCTAATTCTAGGATAGCTAGTATTCATTTGAGCACCTGGTCGGATCACAGTATTATGGCCTTATCTATCACGTTTGTGGGATTGGCACCTACTCCCTTTTCATGGAGACTTAATGATTCTATGTTAACTGATACTGACTCTCGGCAGGAGGTGGTTACATCTCTTAAGGAATACTTTCAATCTAATTCAACCCCTGATATTTCCCCAGCCACACTCTGGGTAGCCCACAAGGCGGTCCTACGGGGCCGACTTATCTCTATGGCTTCGGCCAGAAATAAAAAACGTTGGCAGCAGATACTACTTTTAACCCGAGAATTAGAAGCACACTATAGAAGCCATGTAGCTGATCCATCTTTGCTCAATAAACAGCTATTGTCCCAAAAACGCTTGGAACTGAATGCCCTACTTTCCCAAAAAACTGAAAAGGCCCTCCGCTGGTCGAAGGCCTCGTTCCTATTACATAGCAACTCAGCATCTACCATGTTTGCAAGGAAATTGAACCATTCTTTGCGCCCCCCACATGTGTATAAATTGCGTACTAATTCAGGTGCTATCTCATCTTTACCTCAGGAAGTTTTGGGTATTTTTGAAAATTTTTATTCTAAACTACTGGCTTCTCCACAGTCGGATTCTGTTTCTCTATCAGATTCATGGCTGGATTCTATACCCCTTCCTGCTCTCACACCTTCTCAGATTGCCTCTCTTAATGCCCCATGTACTTTAGAGGAAATAACATGTGCAATAGGAACGCTGAAACGCTCTACTGCACCGGGTCCTGATGGATTTACTGCTGGCTATTATAAACATTTTACCTCTATATTGGATCCATACTTGATAACACTATTTAATGATGTTTTACAGGGGGGTAAGTTCCCCGAGGAGATGTTGTTAGCTAACATGTCTCTAATACCCAAGCCACAGAAAGACCACTGTTTGCCGCAAAACTATAGACCAATCTCAGTAATGAATAACGATCTGAAGATATTTAGCCGCATTTTGGCAAACAGGTTGGCTCCTATTATCTCCTCTTTGGTATCTCCAGACCAGTCGGGTGTTATTCCCGACAGATTTATTACTGATAACATCCGTCTCACTCTAAACGTTATTCAAGATGCCAATTTACATTCCAAAGAGGTTCTGTTGATGAGTTTAGACATAAACAAGGCCTTTGACAGTGTTCTTTGGCCCTACTTGTTCTCTTTGCTACAGAAAATGGGCTTCAGTGATGGGTTTTTGGCAGGCATACATGCCCTATACGACTCTCCTAAAACAAGAATAAGGCTTCCTGGCTGTAACTCTGACTTTTTTACATTGGGTAGAGGTACCCGTCAGGGTTGTCCTCTTTCGCCCCTTTTGTTTGCGCTGGTGTTGGAACCTTTGGCATTGGCGATCAAATCACATTCGGATATTTCTGGCTATTCGTTATTAGTTTCACACTTTAAGCTGAGCATGTATGCTGATGATGTTATGCTTTTTATTACTAACCCGTTGACTTCTTTGCCTAATTTGTGTGTAGTATTGAATGATTTTGCTAAAGTGTCAGGTCTCACCGTTAATTTTACCAAATCGGTAATTATGCCTGTTAATGTTCCTGACTCCCTAAGTGCATCTCTCCGTAGTTCTTTTCCATTTCGCTGGGTCAAGGACAGGATATCCTATTTGGGGATTAATCTTACTCCCAGATACTCGGATATGTTTACGGCTAATTATCCATCATGTGTGTCACGTCTCTCTACTCTACTGAAGATTTGGCATGGTTATCATGTCTCCTTTCTGGGTAGAGTCACGGCGGTTAAAATGAATATCTTGCCCAAACTGCTTTATCTTTTTAGAGCACTTCCAGTTCCGGTTTCAAAAACGTTTTTGGATCATTTTCAGCGGATTATTAACAATTTTATTTGGGGAAATAAGCATCCACGTTTTGCCTCATCCATTTTGTATCGTTCACAACGGACGGGAGGTCTTGGTCTTCCTAACTTTTGGCTATATTACCTCTCGGCTCGTTTTGCGCAATTATCACAATGGGCTACTATTAACTCTCAAATCCCGTGGATCAAGTTTGAGTCTCAGTCGATACGTCCTTTTTATTTACCGGGAATTTTATGGTCTAAAATCTCCCCCCGATCGCTTACTTTTCATAACTCTATAGTGACCCACTCGCTGACACTTTGGTCCAAATACAAGGCTAAGCTGAGTTTAGTCTCTCATATTCCCCCAGGTGTTTCATTTTTTGGTGATCCTACTTTTGTTATAGCCTTTTCCTCCCCTCACATGTTTCGTTGGTGGTATGATCGATCCTTTATCAGATTATCTGATTTCCAAAGAGGAGGATCTTATATTACCTTCGATATGCTGCGCGTGTTATTTGATGTTCCTCTTCGTGAGTACCTCCGTTATAGACAGATTAGGCACTTTTTTAATGCGCACTTTGGCCTTACCCCGTCTTCTCCGATCTCTTTTTTTGAGCGTGTCAGCCGTGACTCTCCTAGAGGTAAGGGTCTTATTTCAGATCTTTATCACCAATTTTTGATCTGTCTTTTTCATGCTCCCCCTATGTACAGGCAGAGGTGGGAGGAGGATTGTGGTATCACTTTTTCGGATGAGGATTGGGACTCCATGGTGGATAATATATGCAAGAGCTCTAGATCTCTTTCGGTTCGTGAGACGGCCCTTAAAGTTTTAACCAGATGGTATTATACTCCGTCCAGACTACATACAATGTTTCCACAAACATCCCCTTTATGTTTCCGGGGCTGTGGCCGCACAGGTACTTTGGTCCATCTGTTTTGGGATTGCCCGAACATATCTTTGATCTGGCATAAGATATCTGAGGTGGCTACCTCACTATCGGGCAACCCGACGCAATTGTCCATACAGACCTGTTTATTGGGGGTTCATATCCCAGGGGTCCCTGATGCCACTCTGAGATTGCTACATACATTATGTATTGCCACTTTATGGTCCATTGCCCTGCATTGGCGGTCTAATGTTGTACCCTTGGACTCCGTTTTACACAGAATTGACGCTGTAATGCTTATGGAACGTATTCATTATACACTACTGGATAAGATGCACTTATACGATAAAAAATGGGAGTCATGGAAGGATTGTAGACATTTATTGCATGATTGACAACATCCCCGGTAGAGAATGGCTGACATATATTGTTGATAGATGTATCACTCAATCTATTTTATCATTTATGTATCTCATGCACTCATAACTTTCTTTCTTCCTCTATCTTCTTTTTTATGTTAATATACTTTGTATTGTACATTTCAAATGTGCCATATTTTTGTTGACAATATCACTTTCATACTGTGCTGTTGTTTTACTGTCTACTTATGTACAATAAAATCGTTTGTAAACAAAAAAAAAATCGTTACTCAGGGACACAGAATTGTTACTCAGGGACAGACACAGAATTGTTACTCAGGGACACAGAATTGTTACTCAGGGACACAGAATTGTTAAGGAGGGACACAGAATCGTTACTCAGGGACACAGAATTGTTATTCAGGGACACAGAATTGTTACTCAGGGACAGACACAGAATTGTTACTCAGGGACACAGAATTGTTACTGAGGGACACAGATTTGTTACTGAGGGACACAGAATCGTTACTCAGGGACACAGAATTGTTACTCAGGGACACAGAATTGTTACTCAGGGACAGACACAGAATTGTTACTCAGGGACACAGAATTGTTACTCAGGGACACAGAATTGTTACTCAGGGACAGACACAAAATTGTTACTCAGGGACACGGAATTGTTACTCAGGGACACAGAATCGTTACTGAGGGACACAGAATCGTTACTCAGGGACACAGAATTGTTACTCAGGGACACAGAATTGTTACTCAGGGACACAGAATCGTTACTCAGGGACACAGAGTCGTTACTCAGGGACACAGAATTGTTACTCAGGGACACAGAATTGTTACTCAGGGACAGACACAGAATCGTTACTCAGGGACACAGAATCGTTACTTAGGGACACAGAATTGTTACTCAGGGACACAGAATCGTTACTCAGGGACACAGAATCGTTGAATTAAAGAGTATGTCAGACAATACGCAGAAGAGTGGCAGAGGAGGCAATGTTTCAGGAGCGAGCAGACGTGGCAGCAGAGGAAGGGGTCGAGGCAGCGCTAGTCGCAGCCAGAGGCCAGTGCTCCCGGTGTCATCCAGCGGTCGTGTCTCCACCGACAACCCTGCCGTCATCGATTGGTTGGCTCGGTCGTCTTCCTCTTCCCAGGTCACCTCTGACACCTACAGCCAACGGTCGGTGGGTACGTCAGACACAACCGTTAGTTGGCATGGCCCGGGAGCAAGCCCACTGAAATCACGTGTCCTCTACCTGCCCCTGTCCTTTGGTGTTCCCTCACCAAGCGAAGTATCGCATGCTGTGGGCTCAGCCCCACTGTACAGTGAGGAAGAACTAACAGAGGGCGGTCAGGAACGGGGGGAGACATCCGCCTCTTCAGCAGCCAGGCGAAGAAGTACTGGCGAGGAGAGTGGCTCGGTAGCCGGTCTAGCGACAGGTCTGTCTCCTGACCCACACGCAGCCGAGGGGGCTAGTAGTGAGGCGGAGACCCTAATTGATGATGATGAGGCTGATCGCACTTGGCAGCCTCGTCGTCATCAGGCTATTGCTTCCGCATCATCAGGAGAAGAGGGTGGCAGCTTGGCAGCGAGCAAAACAGTCGGTGGGTTGCCCAGGAGGCAGCAGGGTCGCAGCAGTGTCAGTGGAGGCAAACGGCCACGGAGTAGAGCACCAGCTCCACTGCAGCCTACCACCACGGCCAGTAGTGGTGCCGGTGTGCACGGAGGAAGTAGCAGTCAGCCAGTGAGGAGTAGCGGGGGCAAAGTTTCCTACCCGGCGGTGTGGCAATTTTTCGTCAAGCTGCCCGAGGAAGTAAACATAGCCGTATGTCGACTATGTGGCCAGAAAGTCAAGCGTGGCCAGAGGGCCCATGTTGGGACTACAGCGTTGCGTCAGCATATGCAGCGTCGCCATTCGGTTTCCTGGGAAAACCGTGATAAAGATACGGCGGTTCTGCCTGCCCCAGCCCCCGCTCCATCACCCGCTCCGTTACTTGCTCTGTAACCCGACGTCAATCGCCCTCTATCAGCCAGTCAAGGCTCCAACACCTCTGCTGAGGGGAGTTGTCGCTCGTTGGCATCTTCCGCTCGTTCAGATGCTCCTTCTCCTGCTACTCCTCTTCACGGATTCCGTCAGCAGTCTTTCTTGGAATCCATTTCCAAGAGACAACAGTTTGCGAGCACGCACCCGACGGTGCAGAAGCTGAACGTCCTCCTGTCCAAGTTGCTGGTGCTGCAGTCCCTCCCTTTCCAAGTGGTGGACTCAGCACCTTTCCGAGAAATGATGGCTTGTGCCGAGCCGCGGTGGAGAGTGCCAAGCCGGCATTTCTTTGCCAAAAAGGCAGTGCCAGCCCTGCATTCACATGTAGAAGAGATGGTGGGCCAGTCTTTGAGCATGTCGGTCTCTGCCAAAGTGCACGGCAGCGCCGACGTGTGGAGCTGTAACTACGGTCAGGGATAGTACATGTCATTTATGGCTCACTGGGTGAACGTGGTGCTGGCACAGCCGCACCAGCAACTTGGACAGGTCACGCCGCTTTTGCCTCCACGTTTGCACGTCCTTGGTCCGGCAAAGATGTCCGCCTCTACCACCTCTTCTTCCGCCGTGTCCTCAGCCGCCACCCCCGTGCCAAGTCCCATTACCCGACCGGCATATCACATGTGCAGGGCGCAACTGTGTCACGCTGTGCTGCACCTGGTATGCCTTGGCGAACGTAGTCACACAGGGGAGGAACTTCTCAGTGTAATGAACAGAGAAATCGACAGATGGCTGTCTCCGCGCAAACTGAAAATCGGAACCATGTTGACCGACAACGGAAAGAACATGGTGTCTGCTCTGCGTCAAGGAAGGTTGTGCCATGCGCCATGCATGGCTCACGTGTTCAATCTGGTTGTCAAGCGGTTCCTAAAATCCACCATCCCACTGCAAGACATCCTTAAAATGTCACGTAAACTTTGCATGCATTTCAGCCATTCCTACACCGCAAAGCACACCCTCCTTGAGCTGCAGCGGCAGAACGGAATTCCACAGCATCGCCTGATCTGCGACGTTGCAACAAGGTGGAATTCAACCCTACATATGTTAGACCGCCTTTACGAACAGCGAAAGGCCATCACCGATTTCCTGATGTTACAAGCGGATAAAGGTACTCCCCTGTGTAACTTAGATGTCAGCCATTGGCAGCTCATGCGTGACACCTGCCGCTTGCTCAGGCCCTTTGAGGAGGCCACGCTATTCGTGAGTCGGCAGGACTATGGGATGAACGACGTCATTCCTCTGTTGCACGTCCTGGAACAAATGCTGTTAACAATGGCTGGTCAGGGTGCGGTAGACGTGGCGCACAGATCTCAACGCCACATGACCCCTGTGGGGGCAGGACAGGAAGAAGAGGAGGAGGTAGAGGAGGAAATTTGTGCTCAGGAATTATTGAGTGAAATGGGTGGTTTTTCCACTCAGCGGACAGGAGTGGAGGAGCAGGAGCATCTGGTAGAGGAGGAGACAGAGGACCCAGACGCACCGTGGCAGTATGCTGTGGAGATGGAGGCAGGGAGTTCCTCGCATTCCTTGGCACAAATGGCCCATAGCATGCTCGGTTGCTTGCGTAGCGACAGCCGAATAATAACCATCAGACAGAGGGATGACTTTTGGCTGTCCACCTTATTGGACCCTCGCTACCGTTCAAAAATGGTGGCCTTTTTCACACCTGCTGAGAGGGAGGCCAAAATAACGTACTATAAAAACCACCTATGTAGTCAGTTGGTCTCTGCCTTTCTGCGCCAATGTCCATCCTCAGACACTGTGGGCCCTGTGCGCTCGCGTTCCGCTGCCATGGCAGCAGGGGAGGGGTGGGGTGGTAGGAGCAGTGGCAGCTCCACCAGCAGCGGCTGCCTCAGTCTGCAGTCGATGATGAGTAGCTTTCTTCACCAGCGCAGTGAGGAAACTACTAACCAGCCGCAGCAGCAGCAGCATCAGGTGGACCTGGAGCAGGACCTCAAACAACAGGCTTGGGCCTACTTGGACAGCACCCTGCCAACCGAGGTAGACAATCCCCTTGACTACTGGGCAACGAAACTTGACCTTTGGCCCCAACTAGCTGAATTTGCCCTTGAAAGGCTGTCATGCCCGGCCAGTAGCGTGGCATCGGAGCGCGTGTTTAGTGCGGCAGGAGGTATTGTAACTCCGCGGAGGACACGACTGTCCACCCAAAGTGTGGAGAGACTCACGTTTGTGAAAATGAATCAGGCGTGGATTAGTCTGGATTTCAAACCACCAGTTCCTGACACAACTGACTAAATCTGCCATGAATCATGCCCCAAACATGTTATTATTTTTAACATAGGCCTCTGTATGGCCTTCAATTTAAGCTGCTTACGCTTCGCCACTCTGCCATGGGCCCCTGTACCGCCTCCTCTTGCTGCTGCCAGGTCCAGAGTGTGTCATGGGTCCCTGTACGGCCTCCCATTGCTGCTGTCTCCATCGCCACACTCTGCCATGTGCCACTTTCAGGTCTCCTCACACTGCTGGTGGGTTCCATTTTGTCATAGGGTGCTGGCAGATTACGGGCCTCCCATTGCTGCTGCCAGGCCCGTAATCTGCCATGGGCCCCCGTACCGACTCCTCATGCTGCTGCCAGGCCCGTAATCTGTCATGGGCCCCTGTACCGCCTCCTCATGCTGCTGCCAGGTCCAGAGTGTGTCATGGGTCCCTGTACGGCCTCCCATTGCTGCTGCCAGGCCCGTAATCTGCCATGGGCCCCCGTACCGACTTCTCATGCTGCTGCCAGGCCCGTAATCTGTCATGGGCCCCTGTACCGCCTCCTCATGCTGCTGCCAGGTCCAGAGTGTGTCATGGGTCCCTGTACGGCCTCCCTTTGCTGCTGTCTCCATCGCCACACTCTGCCATGTGCCACTTTCAGGTCTCCTCACACTGCTGGTGGGTTCCATTTTGTCATAGGGTGCTGTATGGCCTCCCATTGCTGCTGCCAGGCCCGTAATCTGCCATGGGCCCCCGTACCGACTCCTCATGCTGCTGCCAGGCCCGTAATCTGTCATGGGCCCCTGTACCGCCTCCTCATGCTGCTGCCAGGTCCAGAGTGTGTCATGGGTCCCTGTACGGCCTCCCATTGCTGCTGTCTCCATCGCCACACTCTGCCATGTGCCACTTTCAGGTCTCCTCACACTGCTGGTGGGTTCCATTTTGTCATAGGGTGCTGGCAGATTACGGGCCTCCCATTGCTGCTGCCAGGCCCGTAATCTGCCATGGGCCCCCGTACCGACTCCTCATGCTGCTGCCAGGCCCGTAATCTGTCATGGGCCCCTGTACCGCCTCCTCATGCTGCTGCCAGGTCCAGAGTGTGTCATGGGTCCCTGTACGGCATCCCATTGCTGCTGTCTCCATCGCCACACTCTGCCATGTGCCACTTTCAGGTCTCCTCACACTGCTGGTGGGTTCCATTTTGTCATAGGGTGCTGGCAGATTACGGGCCTCCCATTGCTGCTGCCAGGCCCGTAATCTGCCATGGGCCCCCGTACCGACTCCTCATGCTGCTGCCAGGCCCGTAATCTGTCATGGGCCCCTGTACCGCCTCCTCATGCTGCTGCCAGGTCCAGAGTGTGTCATGGGTCCCTGTACGGCCTCCCATTGCTGCTGCCAGGCCCGTAATCTGCCATGGGCCCCCGTACCGACTCCTCATGCTGCTGCCAGGCCCGTAATCTGTCATGGGCCCCTGTACCGCCTCCTCATGCTGCTGCCAGGTCCAGAGTGTGTCATCGGTCCCTGTACGGCCTCCCATTGCTGCTGTCTCCATCGCCACACTCTGCCATGTGCCACTTTCAGGTCTCCTCAAACTGCTGGTGGGTTCCATTTTGTCATAGGGTGCTGTATGGCCTCCCATTGCTGCTGCCAGGCCCGTAATCTGCCATGGGCCCCCGTACCGACTCCTCATGTTGCTGCCAGGCCCGTAATCTGTCATGGGCCCCTGTACCGCCTCCTCATGCTGCTTCCAGGTCCAGAGTGTGTCATGGGTCCCTGTACGGCCTCCCATTGCTGCTGCCAGGCCCGTAATCTGCCATGGGCCCCCGTACCGACTCCTCATGCTTCTGCCAGGCCCGTAATCTGTCATGGGCCCCTGTACCGCCTCCTCATGCTGCTGCCAGTTCCAGAGTGTGTCATGGGTCCCTGTACGGCCTCCCATTGATGCTGTCTCCATCGCCACACTCTGCCATATGCCACTTTCAGGTCTCCTCACACTGCTGGTGGGTTCCATTTTGTCATAGGGTGCTGTATGGCCTCCCATTGCTGCTGCCAGGCCCGTAATCTGCCATGGGCCCCCGTACTGACTCCTCATGCTGCTGCCAGGCCCGTAATCTGTCATGGGCCCCTGTACCGCCTCCTCATGTTGCTGCCAGGTCCAGAGTGTGTTATGGGTCCCTGTACGGCCTCCCATTGCTGCTGTCTCCAGCGCCACACTCTGCCATGTGCCACTTTCAGGTCTCCTCACACTGCTGGTGGGTTCCATTTTGTCATAGGGTGCTGTATGGCCTCCCATTGCTGCTGCCAGGCCCGTAATCTGCCATGGGCCCCCGTACCGACTCCTCATGCTGCTGCCAGGCCCGTAATCTGTCATGGGCCCCTGTACCGCCTCCTCATGCTGCTGCCAGGTCCAGAGTGTGTCATGGGTCCCTGTACGGCCTCCCATTGCTGCTGTCTCCATCGCCACACTCTGCCATGTGCCACTTTCAGGTCTCCTCACACTGCTGGTGGGTTCCATTTTGTCATAGGGTGCTGGCAGATTACGGGCCTCCCATTGCTGCTGCCAGGCCCGTAATCTGCCATGGGCCCCCGTACCGACTCCTCATGCTGCTGCCAGGCCCGTAATCTGTCATGGGCCCCTGTACCGCCTCCTCATGCTGCTGCCAGGTCCAGAGTGTGTCATGGGTCCCTGTACGGCATCCCATTGCTGCTGTCTCCATCGCCACACTCTGCCATGTGCCACTTTCAGGTCTCCTCACACTGCTGGTGGGTTCCATTTTGTCATAGGGTGCTGGCAGATTACGGGCCTCCCATTGCTGCTGCCAGGCCCGTAATCTGCCATGGGCCCCCGTACCGACTCCTCATGCTGCTGCCAGGCCCGTAATCTGTCATGGGCCCCTGTACCGCCTCCTCATGCTGCTGCCAGGTCCAGAGTGTGTCATGGGTCCCTGTACGGCATCCCATTGCTGCTGTCTCCATCGCCACACTCTGCCATGTGCCACTTTCAGGTCTCCTCACACTGCTGGTGGGTTCCATTTTGTCATAGGGTGCTGGCAGATTACGGGCCTCCCATTGCTGCTGCCAGGCCCGTAATCTGCCATGGGCCCCCGTACCGACTCCTCATGCTGCTGCCAGGCCCGTAATCTGTCATGGGCCCCTGTACCACCTCCTCATGCTGCTGCCAGGTCCAGAGTGTGTCATGGGTCCCTGTACGGCCTCCCATTGCTGCTGCCAGGCCCGTAATCTGCCATGGGCCCCCGTACCGACTCCTCATGCTGCTGCCAGGCCCGTAATCTGTCATGGGCCCCTGTACCGCCTCCTCATGCTGCTGCCAGGTCCAGAGTGTGTCATGGGTCCCTGTACGGCCTCCCATTGCTGCTGTCTCCATCGCCACACTCTGCCATGTGCCACTTTCAGGTCTCCTCACACTGCTGGTGGGTTCCATTTTGTCATAGGGTGCTGTATGGCCTCCCATTGCTGCTGCCAGGCCCGTAATCTGCCATGGGCCCCCGTACCGACTCCTCATGTTGCTGCCAGGCCCGTAATCTGTCATGGGCCCCTGTACCGCCTCCTCATGCTGCTTCCAGGTCCAGAGTGTGTCATGGGTCCCTGTACGGCCTCCCATTGCTGCTGCCAGGCCCGTAATCTGCCATGGGCCCCCGTACCGACTCCTCATGCTTCTGCCAGGCCCGTAATCTGTCATGGGCCCCTGTACCGCCTCCTCATGCTGCTGCCAGTTCCAGAGTGTGTCATGGGTCCCTGTACGGCCTCCCATTGCTGCTGTCTCCATCGCCACACTCTGCCATATGCCACTTTCAGGTCTCCTCACACTGCTGGTGGGTTCCATTTTGTCATAGGGTGCTGTATGGCCTCCCATTGCTGCTGCCAGGCCCGTAATCTGCCATGGGCCCCCGTACTGACTCCTCATGCTGCTGCCAGGCCCGTAATCTGTCATGGGCCCTTGTACCGCCTCCTCATGTTGCTGCCAGGTCCAGAGTGTGTTATGGGTCCCTGTACGGCCTCCCATTGCTGCTGTCTCCAGCGCCACACTCTGCCATGTGCCACTTTCAGGTCTCCTCACACTGCTGGTGGGTTCCATTTTGTCATAGGGTGCTGGCAGATTACGGGCCTCCCATTGCTGCTGCCAGGCCCGTAATCTGCCATGGGCCCCCGTACCGACTCCTCATGCTGCTGCCAGGCCCGTAATCTGTCATGGGCCCCTGTACCGCCTCCTCATGCTGCTGCCAGGTCCAGAGTGTGTCATGGGTCCCTGTACGGCCTCCCATTGCTGCTGTCTCCATCGCCACACTCTGCCATGTGCCACTTTCAGGTCTCCTCACACTGCTGGTGTGTTCCATTTTGTCATAGGGTGCTGGCAGATTACGGGCCTCCCATTGCTGCTGCCAGGCCCGTAATCTGCCATGGGCCCCCGTACCGACTCCTCATGCTGCTGCCAGGCCCGTAATCTGTCATGGGCCCCTGTACCGCCTCCTCATGCTGCTGCCAGGTCCAGAGTGTGTCATGGGTCCCTGTACGGCCTCCCATTGCTGCTGCCAGGCCCGTAATCTGCCATGGGCCCCCGTACCGACTCCTCATGCTGATGCCAGGCCCGTAATCTGTCATGGGCCCCTGTACCGCCTCCTCATGCTGCTGCCAGGTCCAGAGTGTGTCATGGGTCCCTGTACGGCCTCCCATTGTTGCTGTCTCCATCACCACACTCTGCCATGTGCCACTTTCAGGTCTCCTCACACTGCTGGTGGGTTCCATTTTGTCATAGGGTGCTGTTTGGCCTCCCATTGCTGCTGCCAGGCCCGTAATCTGCCATGGGCCCCCGTACCGACTCCTCATGCTGCTGCCAGGCCCGTAATCTGTCATGGGCCACTGTACTGCCTCCTCATGCTGCTGCCAGGTCCAGAGTGTGTCATGGGTCCCTGTACGGCCTCCCATTGCTGCTGTCTCCATCGCCACACTCTGTAATGTGCCACTTTCAGGTCTCCTCACACTGCTGGTGGGTTCCATTTTGTCATAGGGTGCTGTATGGCCTCCCATTGCTGCTGCCTCCACCGCCACACTGTGGCTCCACACTCTGGTTTTGGCCCCGTGACTGCCCAAATGAGTGAAGTGTGCGGTGATTCTAAGATCGACGGCACTCATCTGCATGTCATACTGACTGACAGTATTATTTCTCTTCCCCAGCAGACTCCAAGGGCATTTAAATTAAAGGTACAGTGTTCTGCACTAATATAAAGGCTCTCTGAAGGCTAGAAACACCCTTTTTATAAGTTAAATTCGCAGCGAATATATTTGACTCGAATCGAATTTATTCCGCGAATTCGCCGAATCAGCCATATCGAATTTTTGAATAATTCGTTCATCTATAATTATGACTATGGCTTGATTTATTATCTCTTCTGTTCTGTTGGGCATTCCATAGTCTGTTTGACTTACTTGTTGTTGGTTTTGGCTGTGCTTCTGGCCTGCGCAGGTGCACCCCATAGTCCCGAGGTGGGAATGTGCTGCCTCCTGTACTTGGAAGCGTGGATCGTTTCATTTCCATATCCAGCTGGGACAGGAACAGTGGAGAAATACACGTCTGCCTTACTCGATCGCCTCGGGACTGTGGGGGTGCAGCTGCAGGATGCCGTGTGGAGGAATGTGCCTTTTCATATTATGTCTTTATACTAGACTGAGGCTACAATATTTTCTGATCTGTTGAGATTTATATTATGTTTACTGCCTTAAAAAATAGATGGTATGATGTGTTTTTATGTTTTTTGTCATCCTCTGTGGCTGGCCTTGAGCCAAAGGGACGCCTGACCTGGGCGTGTCAACTCCCTTTGGTTGATCTCACTCCGGTGCGATCCCAGAGGAGCTGGAGGGTGATTGGGTTGTTGGTCCTCCTGGGTGTGGTTTGGAGGGGGACTGGGCTGCTGTCCCCTGAGGATGCATGCTTCCATTTACCATGCCCTCTGATGGCGTGTTAGCCCTATGAAGATTGTAGACACTACCAAGTCATTTCTAGTCATTATAAAGACGTAGGTGGGGGCCCTCCTTGGGTTGGGGCTCGACTCCTGCCCGTGCCTTACCACTTCCCCCTTTAGGTGCTCTCTTCCGGGCCGACAACTTGGAAGAGATTTTCTTTAGAATTTTTTTCCCTGCTATTTTTTCTCCTTTAGCTTTCCTTTCGTTTTCTGTGTGGTGCCTTTTTTATCACTACTTCTTCCTCCCCTTTTTTTCTCTCTTTCTTTATCTTCCTCCTCTCTCCCCCCTTCTTACCCTCATAACCTTCTATCCATCCTTCCTTTCCACTTACCAGGTTACTTTGGATGATGGCGGTGACGTTTGTCTCATGGAAAGTCAAGGGCTTAAATGCCCTGGAGAAGTGCACTGGCTGCCTTCGTGAACTGTGGAGACTGAAGGCGCAGGTGGTCTTTCTACAAGAAACTAATTTTTGGAGCCAACAAAATCCCTAGGCTCACTAGTAAACATTTCTCTACAGCCTATCACAGCCCCTCGTAGTCTTCCAAATATAAGGGGACGAGTATACTGAATGCTAAATCTATCCCCTGGCAATTCCTGAATGAGTACCGAGATCCAGAGGGCAGATTTATCTTTGTGAAAGGGAAAATTTATGCTCAGACATTCACCCTGGTGAGCATATACCTACCTAATACAAACCAATTGCCAACCTTGGAACTGTTTCTTTCCACCCTCGATTCCTTTTTGGATGGCACACTTATATTTGGAGGGGATTTTAATTTGACTCTTGACGTTCGCAAAGGCTCATCGGCTAGTACAACTGCACTTCTTAACCAATTGTGATCACATCTTCGCTCAAGACAATTGGTAGATATCTGGAGGATCTTTCACCCTAGAGACCGAGACTACAAGTATTTCTCTTCCTCTCATGGTTCTCATACAACATTCCTTTATTCCTCTATTTTCTAAGACAGACTTAAGCCATATCGCGCTCTCCGATCACGCCCCTATCTTTCTCAAACTTTCTCCCCTCCAAAAACCACCTGCAACTCCGCATTGGCACCTGAGTTAATCTTTACTAAAAGACCCTGACATAGTAGCTGATATTCTACATGAACTGGACATTTACTTTTCCATGGACGCCAGGTCAGTAGACAATCCTTTGTCTGTGTGGTCAGCACATAAGTGTTACATTCGCCGAATCCTCATCAAACATGGCCATGTGGCCAAACAACGCAGACTACAATCTCTAAATGACTTATTTGCTAAACTTCATACTTTAGAAGTTAGGCACAAAACTAATCCTGACCCAGACATGGAAGCTGAACTTAAGAAGGTTCACGAGTCGATTATGGAACACTCCCTATATAAGCTAAACACATTCTCTTGAAGATACGCTGTTCTTATTATGAGTACGGGGACAAATGTGGCAGCATGCTAGCCAGGACTTTGAAGGTTCAGAATTCCAGATTGTATGTCTCTGCCTTACAGTCTCTGTCAGGCATGAAAATTCACTTAACGCCGAATTGGCAGGCACTTTTCGCACGTTCTATTCGGCCCTCTATAATATACGTCCCACGTCTTCCACATCTCAACGAGAGACCTATCTTGTAGAAATTGCAAACTATTAAGGGAAGCCAATCTTCTGGTGCTAACCCGAGATGAACAGGAATCCCTAAAATAACCAATTTCGGCTGACAAACTCTGCGGCGGAGGCTTCCACCCAGCCCGGTAAGGCTCCAGGTCCAGATGGCTTTATCATTGCACATTACAAAACTTTCCTTCCTCAACTTACACCTCATTTGTTGGACATTTTTAATGCTATTACGGATGGACAGAGTGTTCCCTTAGACCTTCTATGAGCCAGTATCTTGGTGATTCTTAAACCAGATAAAGATCATCTTTTATGTGCCAATTACCACCCCATATCTCTGAACTGCAACATTAAACTGTTTACCAAAATTCTAACATCGAGATTGAATTTCATTCTTCAACGCATTATCTCTCTAGATCAGACTGCTTTCATAGTCTAGAAAAGCGTGAGATAATACTGTTAGAATGATAAACATCATAGCAACGGTCAAGCGGCAGAACACCCCCTTACTGCTCTTGTCCACTGACGTGGAAAAGGTGCTTGATAGAGTTGACTGGACTTTTCTTCTTGAGACGTTTCAATGTCTTGGCATGCCAGTCCTGATCTTATCTTGGATATCAGCTCTCTATACATCCCCTTCGGCGTGTGTATGAGTTAATGACCTTAAGTCTGCCATTTACTATCTCTAATGGCACTCAACAGGGATGTCCTTTATGACCTCTTCTGTTTGTTCTTACCTTAGAACCTTTCCTTCAACATATCCGTCACAACCCAAACATAAGAAGACTAACAGGACCTCTGTACCATCATAAACGGACGTTCTTCTCTTCTATATCTCAGAACCGCTTACCTTCTTGCCTTCCCTGTCACATGAACCTAAGCTTTATCTTTATCCCTATCTAATTTCAAGGTGAACCTCCAAAAATTGGAAGCCCTCAATATATCACTTCCTGACTCCGATCTTTTTAGGCTATGGCCTAATTTTCCATTTAAATGGGTGACAAACTATATTCAACATCTCAGAACTAAAATTCTGGTCGAGCCTGAACTTCACCTTCAAGCTTAATTTCCAATCCTTTTTGTCTTCCTTACAACAGGACTTGGCCGGATGGAAACATCTGGCTTTGTCTTCATTTGGACAATGTAATGTACTCAAAATGAATGCAAAACCCAGATTACTGTTTCTCCTACAGGCCATACAGATTAAACTACCACAGATGTAATTTCGTGCTTTACGGTCAATTTTTGTCCAATTCGTTTGGCATGGGAGGTCTCCGCATCTTAGTAGATCACTCTTGCTACGACCCAAACTGAGGGGGTAATGGGTTTCCCAGACTCGGCATTGTATTACACAGCCGTCCACATGACTCGAGTGGTATACTGGTGCAGACATAGCCTATATAAACTTTGGGTCTCTCTAGAACAGGATTTTGCGGGAGCACCCCTGGGGGGGGGGTTCCCTAGGCAGGTGTTCAATTTACCACATAATTCCCCCTTCACCCTTTAATTCAGGCCATGCTGTCAGAACTGGGAAGGGTATACAAGCTTTTTTCTTTGAGTAGCTTTCATTCTCCAATGACACCAATCATAGATCACTCATCCTTCTCCCCGGGTTTGACGGCCCTCGCATTCCTTCATCACGCTCACCAGAAACTTTTACGTGCATCCTATTTCCTTCGACACATGGGGTGGGCACCGGCTGGCATTGTTTTTGCACACTCAGGTCCCAAAATCCTAAACAGCTGGCGAGCCTTCCAATTAGCGCATTTTCTACATTCCCTCCCCAAACTGTAATTGTTTCAGAGGCCACTCACTCCGTTTGAGGAGGTTTGCCTGGGAGAGGAGCCGATCTGTAAATCACTGTCGCTTTCTTATCAATACCTCTTATCCTCATATGCTCGAACAGATCCACTGTTCCTGACAAAGTGGGAATCGGACTTGCAGACCACTTTCTTTGATCAGCAAAAAGATTAAGTCCTCTTCTTAGCACATAAATCTTCATTGTGCAGCACGTATTAGGAAACAACGTATAAAATAGTTACTAGGTGGTACAGGACCCCTTTGGTTCTAGCTAGAATTTTTCTTCAGTAAACTGATTAATGCTGGAGATGTAAGGCTCATCCAGGCACACTTCTCCACATCTTCTGGGAGTGTCCAACTTTATGCCCATGTTGGCAGCAAGTCCTGCATTTTATACACAAATTTACTGACATTTCCCTATCAGAAGAGCCAGTGGCAATCCTCCTAAATTTGACTCATCTGTCTAAGAAAAAATGCCACAAATCCCTACTTAAACATCTACTAAACGCAGCAAGAGCCTGTATTCTGGCTATGTGGATGCAACAGACCCCCGCATCGGTATGTAAACAGCAATTGCACCACACAGGTGAGGTATTACCTTGAACATCAGATTGTGGGCAGTAATTTTAGCACTAGACTTCCTGTGTAAATCTAAAGTGGTAAACTGTAAAGGCTTTTAAATCATTTCCTAAAGGTATTAAAAATTTACATTTTTACCACATGTATGAGACTTTTTTGGGAGCCTAGCAGTGTCCAGGGGCCGAAAACCAATGAGCACCTTCAGGTTTTCAAAGGGCGTAATTTCCTAATTTCCCTTTCTGACTACCCATCAGAGGCCTTGAAATGCCAGAATAGTGCAACCCTAAAACCCACATGACCTTTTTTTTTAAAGTATCCAATGTATTTGCTAAGAGGTGTGGCAAGTATTTTGCAGATATTGTAGGTAGTCAGGAAGTGAAATGAGGAAATTACACTCTTTGAAAGCCTGAAGGGGGACATTGGTTTTTGGCCCCCATACATAGCTAGGCTCCAAAAAAGTCTCACACATGTGGTATCCTCATACTCAGGTGAGGTAGCAGAATGTGGGGTTTTGTTTTTGTAATTTCCCAAAAACTTGTGGCAAAAAATAAAATCTTCCATGAACTCAAAATGCCTTTCAACAAATTCCTTGGGGTGTCTACTTTTGAAAAAGGGGTCATTTGGGTAGGGTGCTTATACTATCCTGGCATTTCAGGGCCTGCAAAACTATGATAGATAAAGAAGCGACATGAGGAAATTATGGCCTTTGAAAGCCTGAAAGTGGTCATTGATTTTTTTGCCCCTGTAAGCGAGCAGGCTACCAAAAAGTCTTACACATGTGGTATCCTTATACTTGGGAGAAGTAGCAAAATATGTTTTGAGTGTAGTTCCATCTATTCCCATGGCATATGTGAGAAATACCATATTTTTCGCTCCATAAGATGCACTCTTTTCCCCCAAAAAAAGGGGGGAAAATATCAGTGCGTCTTATGGAGCGAATGTAAAGCGGCCGGTCCGGTATTTCTGCCACCACCATGTCAGAATACCCGGCTGGCCGCTCAGCTCTTCTCTCCTGCAGGACCTTACCTGTTCCTCGCTCCAGCGCTGCAGTCTTCCCGCGGCGGCTTCTGTGACAGCCGGGTGCCCACTGCGCATGCACGAGAAGCGCTGCGTTTTGTGAATGGTCCGGTGTCTTCTGGGACACATGACAGGTCCCAAAAGGCTCCGGGCCATTCACAAAGCGCAGCGCTTCTTGCGCGTGCGCAGGGAGCACCCGGCTGTCACAGAAGCTGCCACGGGAAGAAGGAAGGACAACTCCACGGAAGTGGGAGCGGGTACCTGTCAAATTCAGGTACCCGCTCCCCCTCCCTCCCCAAAGGTCCGCAGTCTCTGGTAATCTCTTTTACTGTCTGCAGTCTCTGGTCATCCCCTGCACTGTCTGCAGTCTCTGGCCATCTGTACTATGTCCACAGTCTCTGGTCATTCCCTGTACTATGTCCGCAGTCTCTGGTCATTCCCTGTACTGTATCCGCAGTCTCTGGTCATCTCCTGTACTATGTCTGCAGTCTCTGGTCATCTCCTGTACTATGTCCGCAGTCTCTGGTCATCTCCTGTACTGTGTCTGCAGTCCATTGGTTCAGAATATTTTTTTTCTTGTTTTTCTCCTCTAAAACCTAGGCGCGACTTATGGTCTGGTGTGTCTTATGGAGCAAAAAATACGGTATCTCATTGAAGTGACAACTTGGTGTGAAAAAAGTTTTCGTCATTTTACAAAAAATAAAATCTTTCATGCACTCAGCATGCCTCTCAGCAAATACCTTGAGGTGTCTACTTTCCATAAAAGGGACATTTGGGGAGGTTGTACTGCCCTGGCATTTTAGCACCTCAAGAAATGTGATAGGCAGTCAGAAAGTAAAATCTGCGTAAATTCCAGTATACATACCAAAGTTTGTAGACACTATAACTTTCACACAAACAAATTAATATACACTTATTGGGAATTTTTTTAACTAAATACATGTAGCAAAATACATTTTTGCCTAAATTAATGACAACATTTTATTTTAATGGATTTTTTATAACATAAAGTAGAAAATGTTTTTTTTTTTTTTTTTTTAAACTCAGACTTTTTTGTTTATATTATAACAAATAAAAAACCTAGTGGTGATCAAATGCCTCTAAAAGATAGCTCAAATTGTGAAAAATATATTGCAAAAATGCTACTTGGGTACAGTGTTGCATGACCGAGCAAGTGTCAGTTAAAATAGTGCAGCGCTAATTAGCAAAAAAAATGCTTTGGTCATGAAGGGGGTAGATCCTTCCAGAGTTCAAGTGGTTAATCCCACTGGATCTAAGTTAGGTGGAATTTATTTTATATTTTATTTTATTACAGTATATGTTCATTTACATTGTTCAGTGAATGTTCCATAAATGCATCCCTTACACTTTAAACATACACATTCTTACACAATAAATTCCGTATCTACATTTTCCATTAAAAAATAAATATATATACACACACTTCTACAGTATGTTAGACATGTAATAATGGCTTAAAAAGCTTTTTACTGTCATGCTCATTAATACATTTTTCAAGTAGCCCATGTACAGGACTAATATAATGACAGTATTGGTTATTGTTTGTTTAGAAATAAATATGCCAATTGCCATTGCTTGACACATCTTTCTAAAATGTTAGCTCTAATTGAAAAAAGCACCCCTTTGTGATCTAGAATTGTCCACAAGTTAGCAATATTGTTGCTTGATTGAAGGGTAGTTTGACAAACAGGCCAAATGTTTGGGATCCTGAAGATACTGACTTCAAACCCCAATGAAGTCAATAAGGAAAAAAATAAACAAGATAATAACAAGTATATAGTGGTCTGTAGAGGTCATTTTATGCAGCTTTAAGGGCAAGATAGGGAAGATGCTAACTCTTCAATTTACAATTCTGTGGATCCCTCTGCACATGCTGTTACAGAATCATTAAGTTTCAACTCCCAGCAAGAACACTGTACCTTGGCAGTTCATACCTTGCTCCATATGTCAACATTTTCTTGAATACCTTTGTTTGTACACAAAATTAGCATCACCCTCAAAACCATTTTTTTAAGAAATGTTAGTCAAATTAAACTGCTTTTCTCTTGAGGTGTGAGCCTCAACTGGTGCTTGCAGCAAATTGTATTAGTCATGCATTGGACTGCTCTGCAAAATACCTTTATTTTTACATTATCCATGGAAGAAGAGCATGCTAAGAGTTCAAATAGACTTCACAGTAGGCATTAGTCATGCCAAAAAAATTAGAGCGTTAATGCATAGCATGTGGCACCCCATTTTTATGGCATGGCATTGTAAACTGCAAACAGTTGTCTTGGTAACAAAGAATTACAGAATCAGCCCTTGAGTATACTGTATATGAGTAGTTTTTCATCTGACTGACTGCATTGACAAGTCTGAAAAGTTAGGCAAGGCCACTGAAGATGTCCTGCACAAAAAAAATAAAAAATTTTTAGTTTTAATTGTCAAAGTTTAGGAGTTTTGACTATTCTGACAATGCAAAAATGCACTGGTGAACACAATGGGTCCAACTGTTATCATGTGGATGTGTTGTTCAAACACCAAGCAAGCCACGTGCTAGTCTTTTAATAAAGCACCTCCTCCATGATTGGATGTAGCACTGTTAGAAGCAGGAAGCGTGTGGCCATAACCACTTTGTGGAAGCTTTGGTGCTGGAGCATGTAACAGGTGAATGTGACAATGTGTTTTTTTTTCACAGTGCATATTTCCTCATCATTGCTGACTGCTTTGTTGTTTTTTTCACAGGCTTATTTTAAATGGTGACAACAGTGGACTGTCCCTGGACATGTGCATCAGAATAAAATTCTTGTAGTTTCCTTTGGGAGAGCAAGTGACAAAGTTTTGCAGGCAGAAATTTACTGATGACAGGGACATAGCAATGTTACCCCTAGCACAAAGTGCCCAAACAAGGACCTAATATTTTTCTCTTTTTGACCCTTTAAAGACATTCCTATAATCTCACTTACAAGGTGGTATTCCTTGTAGCTATCTCCTCTACATTAGCTAGCAGCCCCGAATCTTCACAGCTGCACCTCACCTGTAATCCTGAGCCTGTTGGGCATCATCATGATGGTTCTTACAGGCCACAAGGAAAAAAACAAGCCCAAACCCATCAAGGAGGCCCTGCTTCCTCCAAAAAGGGGGCAGGAGCTCTGACTCCTTCACATGGGCCTTCCTTCTCCCCATCTGATTAGGTTGAGAGTGATGGAGGATCTCTGGTGATTTCTCAAGCAGGTCTGTCAAAAATATTTTTTTCATCAGATAGAAGCTATGCTCCAGAAAGCCCATAAGACCACATCAGAGCAAATCACAAACAGCCTCTCCCAAGAGATCCGTAAGCTGGGCCAGCAAACAGTGGATTTGAAGATTCACATGGATGACATGGAACTCACAGTTCAAGAGCATGCTCAGGAGCTGGAAACTCTCTGTGAGAAAAATAAAATGCTGCTCTCCTGCCTAGAGGATGCTGAAAACTAATTGTGGCACTCTAATCTGCGCATTAGAGGCATCTCAAAAACAATTGAGGACCTTACTTCTTTCACCATTGCTCTGTTTCAATAACTTGCCACTGCTATACCAATTAATCGCATGGAGCTTGATCGCATACATAGGTCACTGACCCGCCACCAACTTGATGGTCTGCCACAAGATGTAATAGTCCGCCTTAATTTTTATCACACCAAAAAACAACTGCTGGCAGTTGGCCGATGCAAGGACGTACTCCAGTTCCAGGGACAAAACTACCAAGTCTTTTCTGATTTGCTAAACTACAGGCTATGAAGCCGCAGCTCCAAGTCCTTCTACAACACCGCATTAGGTATGCTGGGAGATTATCTTTTGTGCTATGATTTTCCCACCAGAGGAAACCGCACACTTGTTCAACTCGGGAAGCTCTCCAGAGTGTAATCAAAGATCTGCAACTTGTTAGCTGGATCCAGTCTTGGAAACAGCACTACCTCACACTCCAGCATGCTCAGCTTTGCATCCTTACAACCTTACTCTGGTTTGCACACCCAAAGCTTCTGCATCCATCTGTAGAGGGACACCCGCGAGGTCAGCTTGTCCATGCCCTTCTGGCTCTGGTTCCATATCCCTTGGCTGCCTGTCCTTTCCAGCCTACCTTTCATTATGTTTTTTTCTGTAGGTTTGTGACCGTTTAATGGGATACCTACCTTCAAATGAACTTTGTGTTTCAAGTTCCTGCACTTTAAAGCTCTATTCAGCCTCTCTAACATGCTGATGTTTAGCTGTAAACATTTTTCTATTTTAATGTTTGATTCTTGGACAATGTCTATAGATTTCTTTATACTTTACACTTATAGAACAGTTATGACATATAACATACAGTATGCCTTCGCTAACCACTGTGCTCTAATGGGTTATTATGGTATGTTTCTTTGATTTGTCTGATCTCATTGTCGTTATTTATTTTTGCACATGACTGCTAGCAGGTTTCTGCTTCCCCTCTCCCTTTCCTCCCTTTGTAGCCTCTTTTCCTTCTTCCTTACTACCCCCTATTCCTTTCCCCCTTTCTTCCCTTCTCTTCCTACCTTGGCTTCCTTCACCTAACCTCAACCCTTTTCTCTCTTCCCTCCCTGGTATTGTTATTTAATTGTCCTTGCTAATGATTCAGTTATCATGAATTCATTCTGGGTTGATTGAGTACTGTTTAGACCTAAAGAAGGGGACATACCCCGAAAGCCTGTCCTCAAAATTGTATGTTAATGCAAATAAATAAAGTATCACAGACAGTACTCAATTGATTCTGGGTTGCTTGAATCTCATGTGTGTTTGTTTCCATGTTAATTTACTGTATATGCCTTGGGTGCTGAGGGGAGCGGTCACTCTGCTTTCCCCTGGTTTACTCTCACCCCCAGGCTAGCTGTGCTACCCCTGGTATCAGAATGCAATTTATTGAGCAACTAGGGTTGTAACTTCACCTTGGTGTTTGCGTCTCTGGTTGCCTTACAAACTACCCTTTAGACACTTCTTATTGTATATGCTATGTTACCCTCTAAGAAAGCCATGTTGCTGCACGATCAGCCCCCTTGTTTCTTCAGCTCATGGTACCCCCAAGTTTTCATGGCAAACATTAACACCAAACATAGAGAGGTTCTTCTTGCATTCCATTCTTATTTACCCTTTACGCCACTTGCTGAGATCAGTGACCCAGAGGTCCGATACCTTCTTCTAGTTGGTCCTTTACAAGATATTAAAACCAATATTGTTTTACACTATGCCACTAATGCCAACCCCAATCCTTTCTGTTCTCATTTGTTGCAGGTTATTCAGACCCATCATTAGAGTACCTTCATTCTTTGCAGTGATCCTTATTAAATTATTCAGCTTTATTTAGACAGATCCCTGTACATGTCAGACTTTCATACTCCCTTGTTAGCGTTTCGGCGGATGCTACAACAGGTGACATTCCTATACACCTGAAAGGAATGCAATCCCTTTCACTGTAATTAAACTTTTTATTCCCATCCTCATAAATCCTTTACAAGTATTGGCCATATATCCATACTGGTAGCATCAGCCCCAATCTTGTTACATTACAATCCTCTGGACTGACCATTGTGCAGTAATTACTTCAATTTTCTCACTAATTCCACAATCAACAGACCAGACGTGGTGTCTGAATTAAGCCTACTTATCCAATAAATTTTTACTGCTTTGACATTCAAATGGCTAGCAAAGTATACTTATTGCACAATGCCACTTCCAATATTCAATCAGTCCTCCTATGGAAACACCCATAAACTGGTCATTAGGGGCACTTCTATCCGCGTCGCCACTCAACTTAATAAGATCAAAAAACACAAACTGCAAGATTTATAGGATACTTATTACCAGCAACATCTCCAGGTACAAACCCACCCTACTTCTTTTGACAAGATCCCGCTACACAAAACTAAGCTTGAATTGGATTTGTTGCTGTTGGAAGCAGACGACAAGTCCATCCACAAGGCCGGGAACACGGTATACACTACAGCTAATACTTCCTTGGCCCTCTGTCTCTGCCAACCTGCACGGATATGTAGGTCCATTCGACTTAGGATAGCAAAGGATACCTACACTAGCGACCTGGTTAAAGTGCTCTCTGAATTTTGTAAATGTGTATCCCACCTCTATGAGTCTAAGATGGACTTTGCGCCATTTCAGGCTGATGCCTTTTTCCACAATATATCTTTACCTATGCTTTCGAATGGGAATCTCAATGCATTAGAAAGCTCTATTTTGCTTAAAAAGGTGTTACATGCTATCAAATCCCCTTAAACTCTCAAACGCCCTGGACCCAATGGACTGCCAGCAACATACTATTAAAAATTTGCTGAATGGTTGGTCTCTCACTTGGGTAATGATTTTAATTCTCTTCTGAAGGAATGCCCATTCGGCAGGAACATGTTGACGGCTATCATCTTTATGATTACCAAACCCAATACTGATCATACCTCCTGGTCTAACTTTAGGCCTATCCCATTGCTAAATTTGGATATTAAGTTGTTAGCCAAAATTCTCACTGTATGACTTAACATTTAATTTGGGGCTGAATACATAAGGACCACGTTGATTTATCCCCTGTCATCAAGCTAATAATAACATAATGAGGGCGATCCTTCTGCAACATTTAGCTCGCAGAAGACAGATCCCCCTCCATTTATTGTCTCTGGCTATCAAAAAAGCTTTTGATACAGTTTCCTGGTCCTATCTCCATTATGTATTGCAGAAATGGGGTTTTGGCCCTAATTTCCTCCGTTGGGTCTTGTCTCTATACGATAGTCCCCAGGCCTATGTCAAATATGTTGTTTTTCACTGTGACCGCTTTCCATTTATCCAGGGAACAAGACTGTCTACTTTCTTTTTTAATAGTTGCTCTTAAAATAGAACCTTTGGTCCTAGTGGTCCATGTGATTCCAGATATCACAGGCATTGAAGTGGCCTGGTCTCTTTGCAGATGAGGCTTTAATATTTGTGACCTTACCCTGTGCTACCTTGCCTAATCAGGTACGTACTTTGTACTGCTTTGTCTCCCTTTCAGGCCTCTAGGTTAACTAACAGAAGTACATGGCACTCAACATATCCCTGTCAGCAACTGAAGTATTGCATCTTAAGGAATGCTATTATTTTCAGTGGGTGTCATCGTCCATGCCGTATTTGGGAATCTGACTTTACAGTGACCCATCCCTTCTTTATCTTACTAATTACCTTCCCATGCTAAGTCCCCTAACGACCCTTATGTCAAGTTGGCTTTTCCTGGCTAGGACGTATTACGGCTAAAAAAAAATCTCTCTTACCCAAACTTTTTTGGGTACTTTTTCATGTTATACAAAGACAAGTGTACAAGCATATATGGGGCCCCTTCAGAGCTAGGGTACCTACCACAGTGCTTATGCATAGCAGATTGAATAGAGGGCTAAGAGTCCCCATATTTTTAAAGTACTCAGGTGGCTCAGGTAACCCAGATTACACTGTACCATGCAACTGTGGAGGTCCCGATGTGGATGTGTCTCAAAGCTATTGACCCCATAATGGCTAAAAATGTACTCAGACTACGACGATTGAAGTGGGGCTTAATACCAAACCCAGTGATGGCACGCTGTCTACAACTCTAGGATAGGCTCAAGGGTCCTTTAAAGTTACTCTCCTCACAGTGTCCCCTGCTGTCGTTTGTGGGCAATCCATCATTTTGCCTGGCTTACACTGACCCAGCCATTTTTGCAGCATGGAAGTATGGAAGTGCTTGGGCTTGACTAGTATACACACATTGGTCACCTCTCTGATTTTACAGGAGCAAACTCATGTCCCTGGGAGAGAACTCTTTCATTATTTTCAGATATCCCTCTTCTTTACCCCATATTTACCTACCTCCACCCCCCCTAATGAGTATGACCCTTTTTGAAGGCATCTGCAATTTAGGTCTCCGTGCTCCAGTTATTATCGCTAAGCTTTATCCCCACCTCACAACAGTGGCTCCCTCTTTGCCCCTTTACACCACCCATTAGATTGAAGACATGAACATCACCTTAGAATTGGAAGATTGGAGGGGCATTTGGGCTACAACTAATGCTTCTTCACAAAATATGCTTGATACTAAAACCAGGGTCCTGTTATATTGGTATCTGGTCCTGGCAGGAACATCTAAATTTCTACTTGCTTTCGTGGTTGTGCTGCGAGGGGCTCACATATACATGTCTGGTGGACATGTCTGGTTGTGCAGCATTTTTGGGCTAAGGTATTCAAAATTCTCTCAACCCTCCTGGGTAGGTCTCTCACTCCTGATCCTGCCCTTGCATTACTGAATCATTGCCCCCCAGACTTTATGAGAGCATAATTAAAACTTGTTATACAGCTCCTTACAGTCTCTAGGCAAACCATAGCTAAGGCCTGGAAATCCACATCACTCTGTCTCCTGGAAAATAAGAATAGGGTCACCTAAGCCAAGCTTCATAGCAAGATCAAGGTGACCTTAGTAGGCAAGGTTCAATGGCAATTAAAAATTTGCCCTGGTATGGACGGTGGACGCCCCCCCCCCCCTTTTCTCGTGTGGAGTCAGTTGGAATCTTTTTGATATGCCTACAAGTTCTTACCCAATGTTCACATTGCCTATAATCTAGATGTAATAGGTACTTTTCTCTATTATGTCAATAACATTTTTGTGGGAGGGCTGTCCCTCTATTGTTACTTACCCCTCCTGATATACCATTGTAATCCATTTTCTTGTTACCATTTTATATACCAAAAGACTCTAACTATTTTTGTTTATCTGTACTAATAATCCCAACTTGTGTATCACTGAATTACTCAGATTATTCTTTGTATGTTCTGCTTTCAACTTTTATACCAATAAAAGTATTGAACAAGAAAAAGATAAATATAAAAATGTAAATCTATAAATAATGTTTAACCCCCCTCCCCCCAAAAAATATATTTAAAAAAACTCCTACCCCTGCCTGAAGAACCTTTGCTTCTCTCTTTAGGCCTGCATGACCTTTCTTTTTTTTAATAAAGGAAAATAGTGAACCAAATATACCTGATTACAAAATGTACATCCAAACCCCAGCAAGGCCAATGGCAGCTAAGTTTATCAAATTTAATCTGGCTATTTTCTATGCTAATAGACAAGCAATTTTCAAACAAATGTCATAGGGAATCAATCCAATATGACTGTTTTGCATCCAAAAAAGTATTTATTCAGTCATTTTTGGCAAGGCAACAGTTTTTTGCGTAGCAGTAGCAGTGTAGCAGTAATGAGCTAGAATGGAGTGACGGAAGGAGCAGACACAATAGAACAAAGCAACTGCTCTCAGGCTGTTACTCCTTGTGGAGAATTCAATACTGGTTCTAATATAGATCTTTAAAGTCACCATTTTCTCTGAGTCCATCCAAATTTGAACATTGATGAACGGGGGGTGGTGTTGCCCCTGAAACACATTGGCTGTTTGCATATGACATTTTTGCTAGCCCACACAGCTGACATATAAGGAGTGAACCTGGAGATACCAATGACCTGCACTCATGGAACAGTGCCATCTGGTGGAATAGAGTGGCTCTTCGAGCTGTCCCTGGATGACATCTTTACTCGTTGATCTTGCACCCCTCGCTCACTTCCCTCCTTTGCTATCTATGGCATCCAGGTTTACTCGGAGACTTCATCATCATCCCATTCTCATTGTTGTCGGAGGTAAATTGGCAGTAAGCTGCAGGAACATCAGTGGCAATTGATTCTCTTAGCTTGTTGCCCCAACACTTTATGCTTCTATTTCTCTACTTCTCATCCTTAGATTAAATTAATTGCTGCACATCCTCTTGCAGGAAGTCACTGAAACTGTGATAAAAAAATCAGCAGACTCCTCCATTTCAGATAGCTGGGCAATGGTAGGATTAGCTGTTGATAAAGAGGAAGAATGGAGTACATTTACATCTGTAGAGGACACTACACTACTTTAAGCCTGGGAGAAAGAGGAGTTGTTTGATGAAGGCAATATAGCATGCCCTGGCTGTATAGCATTACCACTGCCAGGAAAAAAAACAGACATGCCCTGCTTCTTGAAGGTGTTCTCCAACCACAAACCACTGGTTTGGACTGTGGATACAGAACCTTCTCATCCACTAATATCTGCATGTACAACCTCTGTCTCTCCCATTTGGCCTCCTAGACATGACTGTAATATGTGATTGCCTAGTTTTATTAACAGCTATGATAGTAGCTGGATGGAAGTTACGGTGCTTTGTTGCACTTTGCACTGCGGTTCTTTTGTGAACTAAACTGTACCACAACAGTATGCAACCATGTGCTGCTAACATAGAACAGCCTTTGCTGTCTTAGCAACAAGTTCACACTGCTGCTGACCCCATTAACAAAATAAAAATAAAATACCCTGATAGTTTTTTTGTAGTTTTCTCATAAACAAGGATAAACACGAATACAAACAAAAAAATGAGGAACACAGCAATAGAATTTGTCATTCAACAAAAAAAAGTAGTTCTAAAAAGGACTGTTGGGTCTGTTAACAGTGAATTAGGAGGGGGTAACATTTCATTCTCCCTAGTTACCTCAAATTGCAATTTACTATAATGCATAAATGGCAATATACAGTGCTGAATGGATAGTAGCACTGTATAGCTCTTTAGTAGAACAGTAGCACGATACAATAGCACTTATTGTCTTGCCCTGTAATTACTGTCAGTCATTAACCCAAACACACATTGACAAGACGCTAATGGGAAAGATGGCTTTTAGGGCCTATTCACACTGTGTCAGTTACCTGCATTTTTCCCTATAGACACAAAGAAAAAAAATTGTTTTCTGTGCGCCATGTTCAGACCAGAATGCAGCATGTCTGCATAATATCACACCACTCTGCATGGTCCCACATGTCACCACACTGCTGTTCAGTGACATAAATGAAGTGTCACTTTGTATTCTTCAAATAAAGTTTGTTTTAAAAAAGGAAGCTGTGATACAAAAAATCATGTATGACACCGCACTCTAACACAGCTCTACAGCCCAAAATGCTGTGCGGGCAGAAGTGGTTTGGGTTGCAGGGCTGGCACATTGTTCACAAAACAGTATTGCACCTGGCAGTGCAGTGCAAGTCATTATGGGATGTGTGTTTTTGCTCTCCAGCCAAATGTCCTTTAAAATTTTGAGTCTGATTGAAGCTGAACATGCAAATTTTGGACTAAATTTAACATTGGTCCAAACCCGGTGCTAGGCCTAAACCCTATCCAGCTCAATGCAAAAAACAAAGAAGACTATCTGCCCTTCAAAAATGCAGGGGTAAGGGCAGGCAGCAAACAGAAGCTGGAATGTCACATTCAAGGGAAGGGCCAATCAAATAGAAATTCTAGACATACTTTGGGGAGATTTCTGATATTAACGATAAGGACTAGGAGACCTGGGATGCTGGAAGAAAGCAGGAGAAGTGTTGGGGTGCTGGAGGTGGAAGATGTAGCCCAAGTGCTCAATGCAAATAAAAATGTAGGTTCTTTGCAAGATTAGGCTGTTATTTCAGACAGATGATGATGGCTTTCAGGAATACTGCCATGTAGAATAGAGAGAGAAATCTCTCTAATGTTTAAAAATAAGTATATTTCTGAAGCTCAGAAAGAAACAGATTAGGTTTTTCTAATCGAGGAAGTGAAAGGCTCCTAAAACAAGGTAGAAATGGCAGAAAAATGACTGTTTGGATACCAAGTGCTGGCATACTGTAGTGCTAATGTGACCAAATATGTGGAAACTACACCAGAAAAATCAGACTCAAAACTAACTGAAAAATGCAAATGATTATAAACACAAATGACATAAAAAAAGAAACCTGTAGAAAACCCAGTGAACATGCGAGAAAACTAACTGACTACCTAGCTATCTATGTACAGAAGGGGATCAGGCAGTGAAAGAGACCAGAAACAGAGGACAGAACAGTTCAGTTTAGGGAGTAACAGACTCTGCATATACTGGCACACATGTAAATACTGAGGCACTGAATATTTATTGAGGTAAAGATAAAACCCCCCCCAGCAACCAGCATCAGGTGGTAACTAATTGCTGGGACCTGCTGTCTGCTCGAAGACAACCTCTGGTGTACACTGGAAATACACCATTCAAGTCTGGGGACCAGAGCACCACAAGTAGGTGTTCTAGTTCCTGGTAATGATCTTTGATAAGGTTAAAAGCCCAACACTGGACCAGGCTGTCCATCCTTCCACAAAGCAGGCGAGCAAAGAAAGGGCACATGGCAGCATATATGTGGGAGAAATTATGGAGGTAGGGGGATAAGTTTGCTTGAGGTCTCTCCCCTGTCACCATTTTTCTCTTGGTATCAGGAAAACTTGTCAGAAGTGACTATGCTGATAGCAGAGGAACGAAGCAGCAGACAGAAATGACACTTAGTGCTTTTAATTGAGACAAGCACACACTATAGAGGGATATGCTTTTTTTGGTATTTTATGTCTGAGGTTTACAGCCACTATAATAAGAGCCAACTCACTAATACTAGAAGACTCTATATATACAGTGGATAGACAAATAGTCAAAGGCCCTCCTGCGCTATAAATGGAAGTAAACCTAGCCTAAAGCTGCCAACACTCAACAACTGATACCAAAAACAGTGTAAATTATATATATAAATAGTGTAGTGCTCATAATTAATACTAAAAAATGTGTGACCAATTCATGCAATGCAGCCCTAAAAAAATCAAAGTTCATACAATATAACTCTCCATAGCAATAGTGTAAAAATATATAAATAGTGCCAAACTTAAAATTAATATTTGTGTCCCGTACTGGACACACGTGTTCACACACTAAATCAATATAACATATAACAGGTGCCTTAAACAATGTGCACACACACCTACTGCATTAAATAATGCCTAGGTATTTAAAAAAACCCTATCATACAAGGGGCTAAACATAAAGTGCTATAGTGCCAAAACAGTGCAAAAAAAAGTGTCCACTCTTTCAAAAAATTAATATCAGCAATGTCCTTCTGGTGATAAATATAATCATGCAATGTGTAGTGGTAATTGAAAAATTTGTGATTGTGCCAAAATATCTTCTGCTATTGGCGGCTAAATTGCCTCCTCACCTCCTCCCAGTGACCCCTAGGGGCCAACAGGTTTGCAGGATCACCCTGGATCCTTAACTCATATGGGCCAGCAGCTTCCTTCCTTCAATGGATCTCCTTATGGGGCTCCTATTTCCCCTGATCGGCCAAGGTATCTCTGAAGGACAATGGCTCACCAATCCAGTGAGCCAAGAAAAAAAGACCCTCTAAGTGTAGTACTTCAATACGACTCCTTTATAAAAAGGTTAGGAATAACACTCACATTCCTAGCAGTCCTCCCTCCTCACCGATGTGTGGGTACACTGCATGTGTATGGGACTTCCTTGTTGTAGCAAGTTGGTGTCGCACGCCGGAAGTGCGTCACCACGCACCGGAAACTGCGGACTCGCGAACCACTATAGGCCATTCTATGCCAACCTAAGTTCAGAGGTTAGGAATTATTGGTAATTTATTGGTATAGCGGCAAACAGTCATATTAGTTTGTGCTTTTTTAAAACTGTAAATTATTTGGGTTCGCCTGGAACCCAGCCCTGAACCCAAAGCTCATCCCTGCTGTCCATCCTGTCTGCTGTGGAGAGCCAGGGCATTATGGGATCCTCACCAAATTTTCCTGTGAACACTACAGTTGTTTGGTTTGAGTATTCCCAAGTCAAATATTAAAAATTCAGAATTTCACTTTAACTCAACCAGGAACAGCAACACTAGCTGGCAATTGGGCAGCTGTATAGTGTGATGTATGCCTTTATTTTTATGTGTGGAATAAATAGCAGATATGAGGCTCCAAACTTGACTCTCTCCCTGTACCTCCAGCTCTTATCAGACACATACCCAGGAGTGCATCCCTGCTCAGTTGTTCCACTTGTCATGTAGAAATGGACGGGCAGCACACTGATGCCTCCACCAATGTAAGACAAGCTTCAATATAGTAAATAGAGCATTCACAACATATAGTCTTGCCTGTCTACCTCCCACTCCAACACATTTCACCCTACAAAGGGCTTAATCGTGAGGTCAAATTTTCTAATTTTTCTCCATGATTAGCCTTTTTTGTGGAGTGAAACACTTTGGAGTGGGAGGTGGACAGGAGAGACTATATGTTGTGAATTCTCTACTTATTATATTAAAGCTGATTTTTCATCAGTGATAGAATGATTGTGAGGCCTGTTCATTTCTAATGTCTTTTCATAAGTATACAGTAGAAATATATCCAGTTCAAACCATCCCTAAAAATGTGAGTAGACACAACCTATAAAAATAGCAGCTGCTCTATGAACACTATGCAGCTTGCTCCTCTAACAACACAAAGCATCAGGTCACGACTGTTACAACCTTGGCAGACTGATGACACCAGAAATCTTAAACAACATAGTCGTGCGCTGGAGCAATTGTGGCGTAAAACCAAATCCCACCAAGCATTCACCCGATATAAATCTGCTTCCTTAACATACAATTCCTCCCTTTATGCTGCCAAACAAGCCTTCTTTGTCACTCTTATTAATACCTTCTCATCCAGTCATCGTCTCTTCTCTACTTTTAACTCTCTACTTTCTCCACCTCCACCTCCACCCAGTACCTCACTCACTGCTCACGAGATTGCAAATCATTTCAAAAACAAGATTGACGTAATTCGTAGGGGCATCGCCACTGCACAGACATCCATCCCACTTAGCATACCTTATACTAAACCTCCCTCAACACTTTCCCCTTTTGACCTCACTACTACCGAAGAGGTCACTAAGGTTTTCTCAGTAGCCCGTCTCACTACCTGCCCCCTGGATCCTGTCCCCTCACAACTACTACGGTCACCTTCTTCTTCCATCCTATGCTCCCTCACTCACATCTTCAATCTTTCCCTCTCTAACGGTGCCTTCCCCTCCCCTCTAAAGCATGCGCATATCACTCCCATACTTAAAAAGCCCTCCCTGGACCCCACCAACATGAACAACTTAAGATCCATCTCCCTGCTGCCAATTACCTCTAAACTCCTTGGACGCTTAGTCTACAATCGCCTGAGCTCCTACCTCACCGGCAACAACCTTCTTGACCCTTTACAGTCTGGCTTTCGCTCACTACACTCCACTGAAACTGCCCTACTAAAACTCACTAATGATCTACTAACAGCTAAAACCAATGGCCACTACTCCATACTCTTACTACTTGACCTCTCCGCGGCTTTTGATACGGTTGACCATCCCCTCCTCCTCAAAAAAATCCACTCTCTTGGCCTCAGAGACTCTGCTCTCTCCTGGTTCTCCTCCTACCTATCGCAGCACTCCTTCAGTGTTACCTATAACGCTGCCTCCTCCTCTTCACTCCCTCTTTCTGTCCTTGGACCCCTTCTCTTCTCCATCTACACCTCCTCCCTTGGTCACTTGATAAACTCCCACGGCTTTAAGTACCATCTCTATGCTGATGACACACAAATCAATCTTTCTAACCCTCACCTCACCCCTTCAGTCTCCTCTCGCATCACTAACTTACTAAGTGACATATCGGCATGGATGTCACTCCACTTCCTCAAACTCAATCTTTCCAAAACTGAGCTCTTAGTATTCGCCCAGGCCCGTGCCCCCTCCCCTGACTTCTCCATCAAGATCAATAACATAATCATCATTAACTCCCCTCATGCCAGGGTACTAGGTGTAATCCTAGACTCCCATCTGTCCTTTCAGCCCCAAATCCAATCACTGTCCAAATCTTGTAGACTTCACCTCCACAACATCTCCAAGATACGGCCATTCCTAACCTCGGAAACCACTAAGCAACTTATCCACTCCCTTGTTATATCTCGCCTTGACTATTGTAACTCCCTCCTCATTGGCCTACCTCATCGCAGGCTATCCCCTCTTCAGTCTATCATGAATGCTGTTGCCAGACTCATTCACCTTACTAACTGTTCTGTATCAGCCACCCCTCTCTGCCAATCCCTCCACTGGCTTCCTATTTCCCAACAGATAAAATTCAAAACACTAACAATAACATATAAAGCCATTTATAACTCTGCCCCAAATTACATCACCGATCTTGTCTCTAAATATCACCCAAATCGTACTCTCCGCTCCTCGCAAGACCTCCTCCTCTCTAGCTCCCTTGTCTCCTCCTCCCATGCTCGTCTCCAGGACATCTCCAGAGCTTCACCCATCCTCTGGAACTCTCTACCCAAATTTATCAGACTATCGCCTACTCTGCTCACTTTTAGGCGATCTCTGAAAACCTATCTCTTCAGGAAAGCCTATCCTGCCCTCAGCTAATACTGATATCTTCTACTCTTCCAACCAGTCCATCCCCCACAGTTACTAGCTTTTGTACCACTAGCCCCTCCCTCCTAGATTGTAAACTCCAAGGAGCAGGGCCCTCAAATCCCTCTTGTATTGAACTGTATTGTTACTGTATTGTCTCCCGTTATATTGTAAAGCGCTGAGCAAACTGTTGGCTCTATATAAATCCTGTATAATAATAATATTAATCATTGGCATCTACCTGTAAATGTGTATGCAGCTTTACACAACTCAGTTAAAAATGAAATATTTGCTACTGATTGAATTATACAGTTCTTTACTGGGTATGTATTGCTAGGTTGCTTTGCTGCTCTGCCCCGTGCACATTCATGTTACAACATGTGCCATGTATTCACATGCTAACAGATAAAGGACTATCTACTATCATTAATTATGTTCACAAAACATATTTTTATGTAACTAGAAATAAGATGGCAGCAGGATTGTAATGGTAGGACAGAATTCTTTTGAAAGGATTCCAGTTAAAGGAAATCTTAAAAATATATATGCAATATAACGCAGAAAGGAAATGGAAGCAGCTGAGATAAGTGTGTCAAGCACTTACAAATCGATAGCAAAATGTGTCACAGAGCTCATGCCAAGGACACCTTGTGCTCCTGTCACTGAAGAATTAAATGCAGCTGCTTTATCATTTCACATATAAAGCGTTACAGTTTGCAGTCTCTATCAAACCCACTGACTAACTAAAGCAAAATATGGTAATGCAAAGCAATTCTGCTGTTAATGTAAAAGGATGATTTTATAAGTAGTGTATTGTGGGATATATCTGTCCTTAGTTATTTCATAGTGCTTGCCAAAATCTTGAATAGTTTCCTATTACAGCAAAATAGAGTCATGTGGTGGTGCATGTGGTTTTAGTAATATAATGAAATCATAAGAATAAACCTGCAGATTTTTTTTTTCATGCAGGTGTGCGCCATATCAT
Organism: Staurois parvus; assembly: GCF_062004578.1. Taxonomy (NCBI): domain Eukaryota; kingdom Metazoa; phylum Chordata; class Amphibia; order Anura; family Ranidae; genus Staurois; species Staurois parvus. The sequence goes on along the minus strand of NW_028318039.1, from coordinate 11,528,237 downwards.
TATTCAACAATTATAACAATGTAACTCTGCTTTACTTTTTTACTGTTTAAATAAACAAACCTTAGCAATATTCGCTAAATAAAATAATTTGTGGGCTATGAATAAAGGTTGGAATATAACTTGTTTTTTTTTTCACTAAATATTGTTCACTCACTTTTTTTCCTGTTGTGTTATTTATAAAGCTTATCCATTGTCACTATTCTATTTTCCTACTAATTCCCACTAATAAATTACAGATGTTATTGGGGTGTTTTTAATACTAAACAATCCAGAATTCTGAATATCTTTATATACAGATTATGTAATATTCACTGATTGTTAAAAGGTTAAGCTCTCCTTTATGAAAAAAATAATAAATGCACATATTTTTGCAGGTAAAATATGTGCATGTATTATTTTTCTCACAGGAGCCTGTTAAGTATTATACTAGAGATCAATGGATCACAGGTGCAATGACAGGCTCCTGCAGACACTTGCTACAGCTCTGTGCCCATACTGTTGTGAGTGGGGCCAGCTCACCCTGCACACAGGCGTACCTTGTCTCATGTATATGCTCACCAATGTCGAGGACCAGATGGGGCCGCAGTCATGTGGATACAGCATTAAGGCAGAACCTCACCTTAGATGTGAGCCGTACACTTTGTGCAGCTGTGTACCACATGCAAATATCTCTGATGAAACACTCTGTCCCATATCACTGCACACCTTTTCTTTCAAAATTTAGCATTGTGAGGGGGGGGACCACTGAGTCTGTGTCCCACTCAACCAGTTCAGCAAACCTTTGCCATCTCACTCCCAGTGACAGAAAAGTTTACCACCATGCACTAAGCGTGGACCTCATGCTTACACCTAATTAACTGTTGCTCTCCCATACCTACAGCTAGGTCCAGGGGGTCTCCATACCACGGGTTTGGTCCCAATTACTTTTCAGGCACCGACCCCCTTGCTAATGGAGGACCCCTTACCCATGTATGGTACCATTCTCCACTGTCTGGCTGCCATTAAATTCCCACCAGTTCATGGTTGCCCATAGCAACTACACTCCTCTGTTGAGTTAACACTTCATGATTGCCTTCTGTTTCTTCCTCTTTATCTCATATGTGATTAAAGGCCATGTTCTTCAGACCAGGCATTCAAACAATTAACAACTTTACTGGATGTGCTCAACAGTACAGTCCAAAGCTATCTATCTATCCTCAGGATGCCTTTGCATACCTTGCACAGGTAAAGTCCATGGTCTAAAATAGTCCTGTCCTAGGTAGATTTCCCTGGCTGGTGATTTGCAGGTTGTTAGCGGTTACATCAACATGATGGGCATGTTGATCTTCTTCTCATGTGGTCATGGCAGCCCCCTGCACAGCAGCACATTTTATTAGAAACACACGGTAGAGAATAGAGCCCAGAAAAGCCCTGGAAAATGCAGAACCTGGCTTAACCCCCTCCCAACCTGGGCAACTGATCTAACTCACAAACACCTGTAAGCACCTGCTTACAGATTTTTACATGATTTCAGCAGCAGAGATGTAGGAAGTGTCAATGGACTTTGAGTTTCACTGATCAACGCACTTGTAGTCCATTGAGAACAAGTCTTTTGCAGCCGTGGCAAACAGGTCTTGTAGTTTACTCATTCACAGATCTCTGTGAATGAATGAATGATGCTGATTTTAAATTTGACAGCAGCTTTAGGGGAGAAGAACCCTCACACACTGTCTTAGGGAGGGGGTTTTGGGCAAGAGAGGTGAGTGCTTAGGAATTTTATACCCTAAACATGATTGTAATATATAACATGTTTCTAAAAAGGAGCCTAATCTTTGAAATTCTGGAAACATATTTTTAGTTAAAGGCATAGAGGTAAAATTTCTGGTTTTCCCATCTTTTCCTTATCTGTGAAAGTTTTTTTGACTCAACACAATTACTTCCTGTATAAGTTATGCCCTTAAAAGAAAAGAGGGAGACTTCCTTTTTTGGCGGAGTCTGCTCTCTCTTCTTCACCACTTGTAATAGATTACAAGAGTCTTTTAGACATAATCACCCTGCAACTGTAACTCAACCTTCGAACCACATAACTCCCATCTAATAGATTTATTTCATAGTGGTAGCGAGCTGGAGGATGTCCTGCCAATGACACAAACCCAGATTCAAATCACCTACAAGTGACAAACTGACATAACTGAAAAAATGTAGGATCCTGAATTCATCTTGAGACCCAATAACTTGAGATTCATTGGCATACTAAAGTCCTCCAAGCCCTGGAAATTGAATAAACTGTGCTCCCTACAAGTTTCTAAGCCACTAGACTTCAAAAAGCACTGTTTAGAATAGAGAAAACTCACTGTACTGGCCCTAAAACAGGGCAAGTTATCACAAAATATTTGCATTTTACTTGAAAAACATGCCTTTCATACACAAATAACCTTATCCTCAACAGCAGCAAAATATTGATTTCTTCTGAATATTTGTCAGTGATCACTGAGCAATGTAAGGCTTTCAATCAAATGTCCAGAAAATTAGTGGATGCATGAATCAAATTTGCACTCCTGTACCCAGCAACCCTAAAGTTATTTACCTCTGATGGGAAGATGTGCTATTTCACAGATCCTCTGGCTGCTGAAACATTTGGGAGATCAATTGCCATTGACCTGCCACTGCATCTTTCACAAAGTAGCATTGACAAAATCGAGATCTCCAATCTTGGACTATGACAAGTGAGACAATCCTGAGATGGACTACGATGTTGATGAGACCCTTCAAAGACATAAATTCCTTACATTTTCAATGGGTCTCTGTCCTCTTAAGAGTCTGTGAGCTGCAGTAATTACTGTGCACAAGGGTTTTCTGTACATATTTTTTTTCTAGAGTAGTTGATTGCCAATGTTCTTCTATGTGTCCTATATTTCATAAATTGTTTTTTTATGTTCACTGTAGCTACAGTTGTGTTCAAAATAATAGCAGTCAGACATCACTAACCTGATCAATCAATGTTTTTGGTAGAAATGATATTTCTACATGGCAAATAATTTACTAGCAGGTGTAGTAGAGTGATAGAAATCCAACAGACCCAACAGTCATGACATGCATGCTGCTGATTCTGTGTAATTGAATCACTAATTGAAAGGGGCATGTTCAAAATAATAGCAGTGTGGAGTTCTATTAGTGAGGTCATTCATTCTTTGAAAAACAGGTGGCAATTATTGCCCTTATTTAAGGAAGGAAGGCAGCAAATGTTGTACATGCTGGTTACAGTGCATTTCTCTCTGAAATTCTGAGGAAAGTGGGTCGTTCCAGACATTGTTCAGAAGAACAGCATACCTTGATTAAAAAGTTGATTGGTGAGGGGAAAACATGTAAAGAAGTGCAGAAAATGATAGGCTGCTCAGCTAAAATGATTGCAAATGCTTTAAAATGGCAACCAAAACCTGAAAGACATGAAAGAAAGCGAAAAACTACCATTCGAATGGATAGAAGAATAGCCAAAATGTCAAGGACTCAGCCAACAATCAGCTCCAGGAAGATCAAAGAAGGTCTAAAGTTACCTGTGAGTACTGTTACAATTAGAAGACGCCTATGTGAAGCCAAGCTATCTGCAATAAGCCCCCGCAAAGTCCCACTGTTGAAAAAAAGACATGCTGAAGAGGTTACAATTTGCCAAAGAGCACATTGACTGGCCTAAAGAGAAATGGCGCAAAATTTTGTGGACTGATGAAAGTAAGATTGTTCTTTTTGGGTCTAGTGGCCGGAGACAGTTTGTCAGACGACCCCCAAACACTGAATTCAAGCCACAGTACACTTTGAAGACAGTGAAGCATGGTTGCGCAAGCATCATGATATGGGGATGTTTCTCATACTATGGTGTTGGGCTTATTTATTGCATACCAGGGATCATGGAGCAGTTTGAATACATCAGAATACTTGAAGAGGTCATGCTGCCTTATTCCGAAGAGGAAATGCCCTTGAAATGGGTGTTCCAACAAGACAACGACCCCAAACACACCAGTAAATGTGCAACATCTTGGTTCCAGACCAACAAGATTGACGTTGTGGAGTGGCCAGCCCAATCCCCGAATCTTAATCCAATAGAAAACTTGTGGGGTGACATCAAAAATGCAGTTTTTGAGGCAAAACCAAGAAAGAGAGAAGAACTGTGGAATGGAGTCCAATCATCCTGAGCTGGAATACCTGTTCACAGGTGCCAGAAGTTGGGTGACTCCATACAACACAGATGTACAGCAGTTCTCAGAAACAGTGCTTATACAACTAAATATTAATTAAGTGATTCAAAGGAAAGCAAAATCTTCAAACATTTTTCAGTTTATATAGTGAATGTTTGAGTTTGTAAAGAAGAATACAAACACTGCTATTTTTTTGAAAAGTCTAATATTCACTTTTCTTCAATTTTTTTAGAGGAACAACACAAATTTGATATATTCTTCTTCATGTTTTGATTTGGAATAGAATGTGTAGTGTTCCCAATGCATTTGTGTGTATGGAAATAAAAGCTATTAGAAGGATTTTGAGCTTTATTCACTTTTTCAACACACTGCTATTATTTTGAACACAACTGTATGTCTTGTGGCATTCATACTGTCTTAATGCTACTTGGCTACTTGGCTGTAGAGACAGATGAAACAGCATTCTGCTTGAATGTCTCTGGTTCCTCCTAATATTACTCATATACTACATTTTAGAATACTATACTCCTAAATCCCCTTGATGAAAATCATAACATGAAATGTCAACTAACTAAGATCTCCTCACAAGTGTACCAAAGTTTGAGAAAATCTAAAAAACTTCAAAAGAGGATGAGATATTACTGCAAGGGACCTATTTTTCTCATGCCTACTTCCATTTTCTGCTGACATGCTGGACCTGAGATGTGTGAAGGGCATCTGCACCAGGGAGAAAAGCTGGCGTTCTAAAAAATTGCAAAAATTAAAAAATCTACAAAAATTTGAACTGCTGAATTCTTTCATATGCCAAGATGAACATCAATCACCTTTACAGCTGTCACCCTTTATAATATTTATAGCCTAAACATGCTCAAATATCCTTTCTTCAGATCATTTACAAACAAGGTTCTAAGACAGAACTACTCTTCAGACATAATAATCAATGGTGAACTCAGCACTGTCCAACATCCTACTGAAGATGGACTACAGAATTCACCCATTTTACTGCAGCACACAAAACCTTGTCTAGGTTAGATATGATTTTGGTTAGTAGACCACTCTTGTTTCACATTCACCAGTGAAAAACCCTCCCTATCTTTATCTTAGATCATGCTTCCATTGCATTACAACTAAGGGATCATTTATCAAAAAAGAGATTTAATTCCAACAACATGTAAAGAACTGGTGGATGGAATACAAATATTACAACAAGGAACACATGTCCAATCCCAAATTATTTTGAGAAATGGCAAAGGTAGTGCTTAGGGGGAAGATTTTAGCTTATTGTTCTACTCTAAAACAGACAACTTTCAAAGGATATAGACAAGCATGTCGAACTGTTGTTATTGCTTATAAGTTATTTAAATATAACATGTCAGGCCAGAACTGGGACACCTTGATACAAGCAACAAACTTGTGTGCAATCTATGGGTTGATAATTAAAACAATACATTAGGTCTTATAAAGAGGTTTTAATAGGGAAACATATCTGGTTGATTGTTAGCAAATCTAGTCAGGAGACACATCATATCATTTCAGTTACAGACAAATATGGGTCTTTTAAACATATTCCCAGAGCTGCAGCTGTTTCCTTTCAGTATTATAACAACCTACATTTATTCAATTCAATTCTGAGGTGGGAGATGATTTCTGCAAATGTGTAATACTTCCTTGCTTGAACATGGAGGATCTCCAGTTCTTGAATGATGCAACTACCCTAAGAAAATATACTAAAGTTGTCAAGTATTCTGCAAAATGATGAAGGCAATGGACCCTGGTGGCATAGCCAAGGAATTTTATTAATTTTTAAAAACAATATCACTGTATCACTGTACATCTCTGTATAACCACATCTATTAAATTGAACTCATGTTTAATTTAAAGTCTTATGCAAGAAAAACAAAAACCCACTGGTACCTGGGGCATACCACTTCATTTATTTAATCAAACTGTAGACAGGTGCAGTCTACTTTCTCCACTGTAGGTAACACTCATCCATAGCAGCATTGCAGTTGGAGAGGAAATCAAGAGGAACATAGTTCCTCTATGGTTTCCTGGGTCAGGACCAAGATGTCCAGTTGGATGCTGCTTCCCCATGTGACACTAGCAGCCATCCTGGGTCAGGCAGAGTCTATTTAAGGCCCTGGCTCCCAGGCTTGGTGAGCATCTGTTTGTGCATAGAGCAGGGACAGATACCCCAACTGTTAGGGACAGAACTAGTGGCAGGGAAAGGTTCCTGACAAGGAGGAAAAGTGTACAGTTTGCAATTTCTCAGGACATCTTCTCGTTTGGGCAAGAGACGGCCAGGCCGCATTCTGCCCCTTCTAACAGACACTATCAGTTTAGCTGAAGCCTGCTCTCCACACACTATCAGGACCAATGAGTGCTCCCGATTGGACTGTTCTCCCAACAGGTATTTGCAGTACTTCAATACAACTTCTTTACAGCGCACTTGGACTGTGCTTGTTATTGCCACCGCACAACAGTGCACCCCCACCTACAAACCAGGATGTAAAATACTCTTTCCAAAATCCTGTCCAACTAGCAACTCAAGTAACTATCCTCCCTAAACTTGTTGGCCCTGCTCAATTGGGCGTCATACTGTGCAGCGAGAAATGCAATTATAAGCAGAGAATTCTATGCTTTTAATATACTTGTCACTTCCACTATAGACTGCATTATCAAATGCCCAAAAGGTTTATACCTAAGTAGTAACGTCAAACACTTGCTAATGACTTGCCCTAATAGTCTTTTTTAGGTGAGAGACATTCCGGTTTATGTTATTTATTTCAGGACACAACAGGAAGAAGTCCCCTCATTTGGCTCTCTTGCATTCCAGACATGAAACCCAAAATCAAAATCCACTGCTTCTGGTTTCACTAAAAACATAAACACTTCTTTATTTTAGCAGCAAAAATGAAGTTTAAAAAAACTGTTTGCTGCATACCCTTCCTACTCCTGAGAATTAAATTCAGTATTGCACAAACTTATCATACTTGGCAACTTTGATGCTACTAAACACAGACACATCCTACAGGGTTTTGATACTTGGACCCTGTTTCTGAAATACACCCTTCTACCTCAAAAAATAAAATAATTTATACATTTAAGAATATATTATGTTACCACATGACAACTACAATTGATATACTATAGATAAAAGAGCCAAAAAAGTAAGCAGGCTATCACTTTTATAGCAACTTCACTATATATTTATTGATCATTCAAATAGCCTCTGGAGCTTTTTTTATCTATACATCTTCCTGTATGTGACATGACATTATAGAGTTTTTGGTGTTGCAACACAAAGGACTGGAACGAATTACAGCACACCCATTTAGATTTTTACTTCTTTTATGCCATGAGATTTTTCCTTCTCATCAGTTTCCTGGTATCTTCTTCCTATACATTCCTTGATGCATTTAAAAATGTAAAAATATACAAAATACAATGTCACAATGCATATTTTGTTTAAGACTGTAAAACCCTAAAATATACCTAAAGTGGGGTAAAATAATAGTTCCACAGCATTGTTCTACATTTATACTCTTTGAGGGTATTGGTGCAAAATATGAGGCAGCTCTGCATAGAAACCAATCAGCTTCCAGGTTTTATTGTTAAAGCTTAATTGAACAAGCTGAAGTTAGAAGCTGAGTGGCTACCATGCACAGCTGCACCAGATTCTGAGTGCAACAGTTTTAGTAAATCCCCCCCCCATATTTCTATCTATCCTCACTCACTGCATTATATGTGCATTGTATTCTGTAATACTTTTACATTATAATGTATTTTTTGGAGATAAAAAGGGGGGTGCCAGCATCACCATAACAGGTAGACATGCACAACAACAAAACATTTTTAGATGCCATAACCCTTCCCCATTGTAGTAAAAATATGTTTTTGCATGTGTCCAAAAAAAAATAGAGGCACAGATACCATTACAACTCTGTTAGCTACTCTAATTGTCTCCTGCTCTATTCAAAACAACATAAAATTGTTTTACTGAAGTTGGTATTGAGGAAAGTATAGGTGGTACCTGGATAAAATTGGATGAGTGGTAAATGTGTGCTGATTTAGATATCTTGGTTCAAATATATCTAAAGCTAAAATATTATCATTTTAGTTTAAGGAGACAGTTAAAGACCTTTCTTTTTGCTATATGTGTCCTATTAGGGAAATTTCCCTTAACTTCCTGTCTTATATACACAACAGCAATATGAAAAGAACTCTCCTATTAGACAGTTGTCACAATAACAAATGTCCATATTGAGAGAATTTAAAATGTTAAAATTATTAGACTTATCTCACTTTTTAGTCTCAGTGACAGTGGTCACTAGAAAAAATAGAAAGGGGAAATCTCCCCAGGAGTTACACAGACAGTAATAAAAAAACAGGGGTTCTAACCCTTGACCACTCCATTCAAATCTAAAAAAATGCCTTTAGAAATGCTTTTAATTCTTCTCAATCTCTGAAACGTCTTTTATTAGAAGGATGGACACCCAATTCGCATGTGTTTTCAGCAGTATTAAAGTGTCCATCCCATAGATACTTTTCCAGATGCAGCTCTGAGGAGTGAATACCCTTCCATTCTAGAACTATTCCTATTCAAAATCATTCAAGCAAGAATAAGTTGAAAAAATAGCTTGGATTTGGAGATGGGGTAAACAGGATGAAGTGGTGGCCAAATGAGACAATTGGATAATATATCCACCTGCGCTGCTGCGTTTATAATGTGTAATATAAAACAGCTGCTAACATCCAATCCTCACCTTCAAATGGATATAAACATACCAATACTAAATACATCAATATTTAGTATTCAAATGAGACAATTGAGGGTGTTTTCTATAGGGGGCAGATCTGGATAAAGGCCTAGATGTGGCTACAGAAAGAATCGTGTTTTGGGGTCGAGAAGGTATGATTTCTGGTGGGTGGAAAGAAATATATATGAGTTTGGTACATAAAGGTAATAATAAAGGTAATGTTTACATGGCTGGTTTAGAGTGATTATATTTATACATGACTGGTGCAGACTGGTGCAGAAAAAATATATTTATACATGGCTGGTTCAGAGATATAATATTTATACATAACTGGCAAAACTAGATTTTATTTAAATAATTGCTATGCAGAGATATTAGCATTATAGATGATTTTTATTCAGGAGATTATATGCCTGATGTGGATAGATGTTCAGATATTATAAATATTTTATTTTAATTTTGTGGTTTATGAAAACACATCCCTACAAAATGTAAATGTAAAATTAGATTTAAAAAGGCACAGGCTTTGCTGACAATGCCAAAAGCATTAGGTTTTGTATGTGCTAATTTGTCCAAGGACAGTGTAGCAACAATGTATGTGCCTTTGCTTTTTTCCGGTAGAAAGCAGGGGGTAACCCCGGAGGTGATTGCCCAGCATACACATCCTAGCAGCACATCTGCTTTTTTATTTTTGTCAACCAAGCTAATTGTCAAGGAGAAGGGTGGACTCTTTGGGGTTGCTTTACCAAAGGCAAATAGATTGTTCACTTTACAAGGGAAATTGCACTTAGCAGGGCCATTTTCCAAGAGTGTAGTGAATACGGTGAAGTGCTGACATCCATCATCCAATCATGTGCAAAAATACTGTTTTTTATTTTCCGTGCATGTGATTGGGTATGTTTATTTGTTTCTAGTGGTAGAAGAAAATTCATCTAATATGTGAAGTCTAAGCAGTGCTCAAGACATAAAAAAAGACGTTTCTGAAAAAGCCTTGAATTCCAATAACATACTGTACAAAAATACACATTTTGTTAATGTTTATCTCCTAATAGTGAAACCATCAAATAAAGCAGGCAATCTCAACAGCAAAAGAAGTCCGATATAATAACATCTACAAAACACAAATATATGTTAGAATCAAATATATTAGTGAAAAAAAAATTCTTCCATTGGGTACAAGGTCTGTGGTCTATGGTAAATCAATAGTCGATATACTGTATAGGAAAACAAACTATAAATAAATAGATCAAAATTATGAGAGAAGGAAAAAAACACACAGCCTATTACTCATGAATACTGTGCTAAAAGGCTGTGTGGAAAACTGTGTGAAAGTGTCAGCAAAAGTGCCATTTCACAAAATCACTGAAAGCATGGCTGACTTTTAGAAAAACCTCTAAATGCGCTATTGAAACAAAACAATGTGCATTACACGATATACTTCCTTTCTTTCACTCATGATTTGCTTTCCTCTAAGCTTACCTTTCACTAGCTGACTGCTCTGTATGTGTGTATTGTGTAAAATACAGTACATGGATTTATTGCACTGTCATATCTTTATTTTCTAAGCATGAAAAATAATATTTTTTTGTATACTGTCTAGAATTTAACTGCTTTCCGCCCAACCTCAGTACATCTACTGCGGGCAGGCGGCACAGTCAGGCTAGGTGAAATACAGGTACATTGCCGCCTGGCTTCTAGGTTTCGGGCTTGTGTGCGCACCCCTTCTGCCAACCCATGCTGTGATTGGGACAGCACCAGTTTTCCAAACCTGCTGATCGGCTGTGTCCAATCACATCACTGTCTTTACAAACATGTAGAACAGAACAGTGACCTGGCTGTTTCTTCTCCATGAAAAGCAGACAGATCTGTAAGTACAAGCAGCACACATTACACTGGTGAGGCACACTGTTAACCCCTTCATTGCCCCTTGTTGTTAACCCCTTCCTTGCCATTGTCATTAACACAGTGTACAGTATTATATCTGATCACTGTATTAGTGTCACAAATGAGATCATTGTCAGTTAGTTTCAATCTCAGTATATGTCTGTTATTGCAAAAATGCTCACCACATCACAGTCTCACTATAAATCTGATCACCACCATTACCAGTATAGCATATATAGCTGCGTAAATTCCAGTATATATACCATAGTTTGTAGACATTAATCCACTTCTTGGCCACCCTATAACTGTTTTACTGAATTTTGAATTTCCATGTAGGGGCGCTGTCACCTGTGCTGTCATTGGCTCCCATAGGTGTCAATCACTGGGTCCCGGCCAGCAATTCATAGCCGAGACTCGGTGATTGGAGTAGCAGCTGACAGGAGAAAGATATGTGGATGTAAACAACACAGATCTCTCTCTTGTCAGTGGGGACATGCTGGTTTTTATCTCTCTGCAAACAGGGAGTTAAAAGCCAGCATGTCCCCTAGTAAACACAACACAGTACAGAGTCTAATCACTCCATAATACACAGTTAACCCTTTGATCACCCCAGATGTTAACCCCTTCCTGCCTAGTGTCATCAGTGCTTTTTATTAGCACTGATCACTGTATTATTATCTCACTGGAGATGTCAGTAGCAATTAGTCAGTTCCCACCCAGTGTTAGTTAGTGTCAGAATGCTTGCCGTACTGTTATAAGTCGCTGATCGCTGCCATTACTATTATTAAAAAAATAAATAAATAAACATTCCAGTATATATACACCACCATGTGTAGACTCTATAACTTTCATGCATACCAATTACTATACACTTTTTGGGATTTGTTTTTACTAAAGACATGTAGCAGAATACATTTTGTCCTAAATTTATGAAGAAATTGTATTTTTGGAAAAAATGTTATTGGATATGTTTTATAGCAAACTGTAAAAAATATTGCTTTTTTATATTGCAAAAATAAAAAACCCAGTAATGATCAAAAACCATCAAAATAAAGCTCTATTTGTGTGAAAAAAAAATTGTGTACACTGTTGCATGACCACGCAATTGTCAGTTAAAGTAGCGCAGCACTGTATAGCAAAAAATGTCATCTTCCGGGGGCAAGTGGATAACTTTCATACAAGCCAATTAGCATACACTTATTGGGATTGTTTTTTACCAAAGCTATATAGTAGAATACATTTTGGCCTAAATTTCTGAACAAATTTAATTTTTTAATATATTTTATAACAGAAAGTAGAAAATATTGATTTTTTTTTCAAAATTTCAGATATTTTGACATTTATAAAATAAAAAAATAAAAAACCCAGTGGGGATGAAATGCCACCAAAAGAAAGCTCCAACTGTGTGAAAAAATAATATAAATGTAATTTGGGTACAGTGTTGCATGTCTGAGCAATTGCCAGTTACCCTAGGTTCACACCTAAGTGTTTTCCACAGTGTTTTGCAGAAACGCACTACAGTCCATTTAACATGATTTCCTATGGGACACGTTCACATCTCCACGTTTTCACTAGGTGCGTTTTTTGGAAAGGGTCAAGGACCTTTTTGAACGCAAAAAGTTGCATTTTTGGTTCTATAGACTTCAATGGAAACACTGCAGAAAAGCATATACTGCATTTTGACCTAATTTTGGATGTGTTTTAAATCTGCCTAGCAACAAGAAAAAAAAACACATGTGCCAAGATGCAACACAAAATGTACTTCAGAAACTGACCAAACGCAAACTGCACAGGTGTGAACCTAGCCTTAAAGTAGGAAAGTGCTGAATAGTAAATAATGGAAAGTCTTTTTTTTCGCTGTGTCTTAAGCTGACCATAGATGGTCTGAATCTCAGCGATTTCAGCAGGACACAAGTTTGGCTGTTTGGGCATTTAGACTAACACATGAAAATGTACCCATTCGAAGGGAGGAAAACATTTTATATAATATTATTATTATTATTATACAGGACTTATATAGTGCCAAGAGTTTGCTCAGCGCTTTACATTATAGTGGGAGACAGTACAGTAACAATACAGTTCAATAAAAGAGGGATTAGAGGGCCCTGCTCCTTGGAGTTTACAATCTAGGAGGGAGGTGATAGTGGTACAAGAGGTAATTAGCTGTGGGTAATGGAGTGGTAGGAGGAGTAGTGGATTCCAGTAGTAGCTGGGGGCAGGGTAGGCTTCCCTGAAGAGGTGGGGTTTCAGACTGCACTTAAAAGTGAGCAGAGTAGGCGATAGCCTGATAGCTTGGGTAGGGAGTTCCAGAGGATATGTGAAGCCCTTGAGAAATCCTGGAGACAAGCATGGGAGGAGGAGACAAGGGAGCTAGAGAGTAGGAGGTCTTGCGAGGAGCAGAGTATGGTTTGGGTGGTATTTAGAGGGGGCAGTTTTATGAACGGCTTTATACGTCAGTGTTAGTGCTTTGAATTTTATCCGTTGGGCAATTGGAAGCCAGTGGAGGGATTGGCAGAGAGGGGTGGCAGATTTAGAGCAGTTCGTAAGGTGAATGAGTCTGGCAGCAGCATTCATAATGGACTGGAGTGAGGATAGCCTGTGGTGACGTAGGCCAGTGAGGAGGGAGTTACAGTAGTCAAGGCATGATATAATAAGGGAGTGAATGAGTTGCTTAGTGGATATACAGTATATTAATATACAGTATAATAGTCGGCTACCATTGACTTTAGTGGGGTTCAGATTTGGCATCCAACCTTGTTTGAATTGAACCCAGGCATGTTCAGCTTGTCACTATGTATCCCGAACTCACTGAATTATAAGACTACCCACTCCTCATTAAGATTTGCAATCACAGTTTCTAGTCTAAGGTAGTCTTCCAGTACCAACTTCCATTGTGGCTATGAACTGTCAGGTGAGTGAATGCTGAAAGCTGCAAAGGAAGCTAATGCTGGAAGCTGTGAAAAGGTGTGTCAGAGTAAACTATGTCCTTTAAAAGCACCCACCTCTCACCATGTCCACAAATCAATGCACTACAGTTTCCTTATCCAACAGAAATCTGCTTTTACTATGAAAGTTCCACTTGGTTGCATTTGACCTCTAGGTTGTATTTGGGTGATTATAGCTAGAGATGAGCGAAGTATTCAAAAATTCGATTCGACTGATTCGGCGAATTCGTAGAAAAAATTTGATTCGAGTCGAATATATTCGCTGTGAATTTAACTTAAAAAAGGGTGTTTCTAGGCTTCAGAGAGACTTAATATTAGTGCTGAACACTGTACCTTTAATTTAAATGCCCTTGGAGTCTGCTGGGGAAGAGAAATAATACTGTCAGGCAGTATGACATGCAGATGAGTGCCGTCGATCTTAGAATCACCGCACACTTCACTCATTTGGCCAGTCACGGGGCCAAAACCAGAGTGTGGAGCCACAGTGTGGCGGTGGAGGCAGCAGCAATGGGAGGCCATGCAGCACCCTATGACAAAAATGGAAACCACCAGCAGTGTGAGGAGACCTGAAAGTGGCACATGGCAGAGTGTGGCGATAGAGACAGCAGCAATGGGAGGCCGTACAGGGACCCATGACACACTCTGGACCTGGCAGCAGCATGAGGAGGCGGTACAGGGGCCCATGGCAGATTACGGGCCTGGCAGCAGCATGAGGAGTCGGTAGGGGGGCCCATGGCAGATTACAGGCCTGGCAGCAGCAATGGGAGGCCGTACAGGGACCCATGACACAATCTGGACCTGGCAGCAGCATGGGGAGGCGGTACAGGGGCCCATGACAGATTACGGGCCTGGCAGCAGCATTTGGAGTCGGTACGGGGGCCCATGACACACTCTGGACCTGGCAGCAGCATGAGGAGGCGGTACAGGGGCGCATGACAGATTACAAGCCTGGCAGCAGCAACTTGGACAGGAGGACGTTCAGTTTCTGCACCGTCTGGTGCGTGCTCGCAAACTGTTGTCTCTTGGAAACGGATTCCAAGAAAGACTGCTGACGGAATCCGTGAAGAGGAGTAGCAGGAGAAGGAGCATCTGAACGAGCGGAATATGCCAACAAGCGACAACAGGGGCCCATGACAGATTACGGGCCTGGCAGCAGCATGAGGAGTCGGTACGGGGGCCCATGGCAGATTAGGGGCCTGGCAGCAGCTATGGGAGGCCCGTAATCTGCCAGCACCCTATGACAAAAAATGGAACCCACCAGCAGTGTGAGGAGACCTGAAAGTGGCACATGGCAGAGTGTGGCGATGGAGACAGCAGCAATGGGAGGCCGTACAGGGACCCATGACACACTCTGGACCTGGCAGCAGCATGAGGAGGCGGTATAGGGGCCCATGGCAGATTAGGGGCCTGGCAGCAGCTATGGGAAGCCCGTAATCTGCCAGCACCCTATGACAAAAAATGGAATACACCAGCAGTGTGAGGAGACCTGAAAGTGGCACATGGCAGAGTGTGGCGATGGAGACAGCAGCAATGGGAGGCCGTACAGGGACCCATGAGAGACTCTGGACTTGGCAGCAGCATGAGGAGGCGGTATAGGGGCCCATGGCAGATTAGGGGCCTGGCAGCAGCTATGGGAGGCCCGTAATCTGCCAGCACCCTATGACAAAAAATGGAACACACCAGCAGTGTGAGGAGACCTGAAAGTGGCACATGTTTGGGGCATGATTCATGGCGGATTTAGTCAGTTGTGTCAGGAACTGGTGGTTTGAAATCCAGACTAATCCACGCCTGATTCATTTTCACAAACGTCAGTCTCTCCACACTTTGGGTGGACAGTCGTGTCCTCCGCGGAGTTGCAATACCTCCTGCCGCACTAAACATGCGCTCCGATGCCACGCTACTGGCCGGGCATGACAGCCTTTCAAGGGCAAATTCAGCTAGTTGGGGCCAAAGGTCAAGTTTCGTTGCCCAGTAGTCAAGGGGATTGTCTACCTCGGTTGGCAGGGTGCTGTCCAAGTAGGCCTAAGCCTGTTGTTTGAGGTCCTGCTCCAGGTCCACCTGATGCTGCTGCTGCTGCTGCTGCTGCGGCTGGTTAGTAGTTTCCTCACTGCGCTGGTGAAGAAAGCTACTCATCATCGACTGCAGACTGAGGCAGCCGCTGCTGGTGGAGCTGCCACTGCTCCTACCACCCCACCCCTCCCCTGCTGCCATCGCAGCGGAACGCGAGCGCACAGGGCCCACAGTGTCTGAGGATGGACGTTGGCGCAGACAGGCAGAGACCAGCTGACTACATAGGTGGTTTTTATAGTACGTTATTTTGGCCTCCCTCTCAGCAGGTGTGAAAAAGGCCACCATTTTGGAACGGTAGCGAGGGTCCAACAAGGTGGACAGCCAAAAGTCATCCCTCTGTCTGATGGTTATTATTCGGCTGTCGCTACGCAAGCAACCGAGCATGCTATGGGCCATTTGTGCCAAGGAATGCGAGGGACTCCCTGCCTCCATCTCCACAGCATACTGCCACGGTGCGTCTGGGTCCTCTGTCTCCTCCTCCTCCTCCTCTACCAGATGCTCCTGCTCCTCCACTCCTGTCCGCTGAGTGGAAAAACCACCCATTTCACTCAATAATTCCTGAGCACCAATGTCCTCCTCTACCTCCTCCTCTTCTTCCTGTCCTGCCCCCACAGGGGTCATGTGGCATTGAGATCTGTGCGCCACGTCTACCGCACCCTGACCAGCCATTGTTAACAGCATTTGTTCCAGGACGTGCAACAGAGGAATGACGTCGTTCATCCCATAGTCCTGCCGACTCACGAATAGCGTGGCCTCCTCAAAGGGCCTGAGCAAGCGCAGGTGTCACGCATGAGCTGCCAATGGCTGACATCTAAGTTACACAGGGAATACCTTTATCCGCTTTTAACATCAGGAAATCTGTGATGGCCTTTTGCTGTTCGTAAAGGCGGTCTAACATATGTAGGGTTGAATTCCACCTTGTTGCAACGTCACAGCATGAGGAGTCGGTATAGGGGCCCATGGCAGATTAGGGGCCTGGCAGCAGCTATGGGAGGCCCGTAATCTGCCAGCACCCTATGTCAAAAAATTCTACACACCAGCAGTGTGTGAGGAGACCTGAAAGTGGCACATGGCAGAGTGTGGCGATGGAGACAGCAGCAATGGGAGGCCGTACAGGGACCCATGACAGACTCTGGACCTGGCAGCAGCATGAGGAGGCGGTATATAGGGGCCTATGGCAGATTAGGGGCCTGGCAGCAGCTATAGGAGGCCCATAATCTGCCAGCACCCTATGTCAAAAAAATTCTACACACCAGCAGTGTGAGGAGACCTGAAAGTGGCACATGGCATGAGAGACTCTGGACCTGGCAGCAGCATGAGGAAGCGGTATATAGGGGCCTATGGCAGATTAGGGGCCTGGCAGCAGCTATAGGAGGCCCATAATCTGCCAGCACCCTATGTCAAAAAATTCAACACACCAGCAGTGTGTGAGGAGACCTGAAAGTGGCACATGGCAGAGTGTGGCGATGGAGACAGCAGCAATGGGAGGCCGTACAGGGACCCATGACAGACTCTGGACCTGGCAGCAGCATGAGGAGGCGGTATATAGGGGCCTATGGCAGATTAGGGGCCTGGCAGCAGCTATGGGAGGCCCTTAATCTGCCAGCACCCTATGTCAAAAAATTCTACACACCAGCAGTGTGTGAGGAGACCTGAAAGTGGCACATGGCAGAGTGTGGCGATGGAGACAGCAGCAATGGGAGGCCGTACAGGGACCCATGACAGACTCTGGACCTGGCAGCAACATGAGGAGGCGGTATATAGGGGCCTATGGCAGATTAGGGGCCTGGCAGCAGCTATGGGAGGCCCTTAATCTGCCAGCACCCTATGTCAAAAAATTCTACACACCAGCAGTGTGTGAGGAGACCTGAAAGTGGCACATGGCAGAGTGTGGCGATGGAGACAGCAGCAATGGGAGGCCGTACAGGGACCCATGACAGACTCTGGACCTGGCAGCAACATGAGGAGGCGGTATATAGGGGCCTATGGCAGATTAGGGGCCTGGCAGCAGCTATGGGAGGCCCTTAATCTGCCAGCACCCTATGTCAAAAAATTCTACACACCAGCAGTGTGTGAGGAGACCTGAAAGTGGCACATGGCAGAGTGTGGCGATGGAGACAGCAGCAATGGGAGGCCGTACAGGGACCCATGACAGACTCTGGACCTGGCAGCAGCATGAGGAGGCGGTATATAGGGGCCCATGGCAGATTAGGGGCCTGGCAGCAGCTATAGGAGGCCCATAATCTGCCAGCACCCTATGTCAAAAAATTCAACACACCAGCAGTGTGAGGAGACCTGAAAGTGGCACATGGCAGAGTGTGGCGATGGAGACAGCAGCAATGGGAGGCCGTACAGGGACCCATGACAGACTCTGGACCTGGCAGCAGCATGAGGAAGCGGTATATAGGGGCCTATGGCAGATTAGGGGCCTGGCAGCAGCTATGGGAGGCCCTTAATCTGCCAGCACCCTATGTCAAAAAATTCTACACACCAGCAGTGTGTGAGGAGACCTGACAGTGGCACATGGCATGAGAGACTCTGGACCTGGCAGCAGCATGAGGAAGCGGTATATAGGGGCCTATGGCAGATTAGGGGCCTGGCAGCAGCAATGGGAGGCCCATAATCTGCCAGCACCCTATGTCAAAAAATTCTACACACCAGCAGTGTGTGAGGAGACCTGAAAGTGGCACATGGCATGAGAGACTCTGGACCTGGCAGCAGCATGAGGAAGCGGTATATAGGGGCCTATGGCAGATTAGGGGCCTGGCAGCAGCAATGGGAGGCCCATAATCTGCCAGCACCCTATGTCAAAAAATTCTACACACCAGCAGTGTGTGAGGAGACCTGAAAGTGGCACATGGCAGAGTGTGGCGATGGAGACAGCAGCAATGGGAGGCCGTACAGGGACCCATGACAGACTCTGGACCTGGCAGCAGCATGAGGAGGCGGTATATAGGGGCCCATGGCAGATTAGGGGCCTGGCAGCAGCTATAGGAGGCCCATAATCTGCCAGCACCCTATGTCAAAAAATTCAACACACCAGCAGTGTGAGGAGACCTGAAAGTGGCACATGGCAGAGTGTGGCGATGGAGACAGCAGCAATGGGAGGCCGTACAGGGACCCATGACAGACTCTGGACCTGGCAGCAGCATGAGGAAGCGGTATATAGGGGCCTATGGCAGATTAGGGGCCTGGCAGCAGCTATGGGAGGCCCTTAATCTGCCAGCACCCTATGTCAAAAAATTCTACACACCAGCAGTGTGTGAGGAGACCTGAAAGTGGCACATGGCATGAGAGACTCTGGACCTGGCAGCAGCATGAGGAAGCGGTATATAGGGGCCTATGGCAGATTAGGGGCCTGGCAGCAGCAATGGGAGGCCCATAATCTGCCAGCACCCTATGTCAAAAAATTCTACACACCAGCAGTGTGTGAGGAGACCTGAAAGTGGCACATGGCAGAGTGTGGCGATGGAGACAGCAGCAATGGGAGGCCGTACAGGGACCCATGACAGACTCTGGACCTGGCAGCAGCATGAGGAGGCGGTATATAGGGGCCCATGGCAGATTAGGGGCCTGGCAGCAGCTATAGGAGGCCCATAATCTGCCAGCACCCTATGTCAAAAAATTCAACACACCAGCAGTGTGTGAGGAGACCTGAAAGTGGCACATGGCAGAGTGTGGCGATGGAGACAGCAGCAATGGGAGGCCGTACAGGGACCCATGACAGACTCTGGACCTGGCAGCAGCATGAGGAAGCGGTATATAGGGGCCTATGGCAGATTAGGGGCCTGGCAGCAGCTATGCGAGGCCCTTAATCTGCCAGCACCCTATGTCAAAAAATTCTACACACCAGCAGTGTGTGAGGAGACCTGAAAGTGGCACATGGCATGAGAGACTCTGGACCTGGCAGCAGCATGAGGAGGCGGTATATAGGGGCCTATGGCAGATTAGGGGCCTGGCAGCAGCTATGGGAGGCCCTTAATCTGCCAGCACCCTATGTCAAAAAATTCAACACACCAGCAGTGTGAGGAGACCTGAAAGTGGCACATGGCAGAGTGTGGCGATGGAGACAGCAGCAATGGGAGGCCGTACAGGGACCCATGAGAGACTCTGGACCTGGCAGCAGCATGAGGAAGCGGTATATAGGGGCCTATGGCAGATTAGGGGCCTGGCAGCAGCAATGGGGGGCCCATAATCTGCCAGCACCCTATGTCAAAAAATTCTACACACCAGCAGTGTGTGAGGAGACCTGAAAGTGGCACATGGCAGAGTGTGGCGATGGAGACAGCAGCAATGGGAGGCCGTACAGGGACCCATGACAGACTCTGGACCTGGCAGCAGCATGAGGAGGCGGTATATAGGGGCCCATGGCAGATTAGGGGCCTGGCAGCAGCTATAGGAGGCCCATAATCTGCCAGCACCCTATGTCAAAAAATTCAACACACCAGCAGTGTGAGGAGACCTGAAAGTGGCACATGGCAGAGTGTGGCGATGGAGACAGCAGCAATGGGAGGCCGTACAGGGACCCATGACAGACTCTGGACCTGGCAGCAGCATGAGGAAGCGGTATATAGGGGCCTATGGCAGATTAGGGGCCTGGCAGCAGCTATGGGAGGCCCTTAATCTGCCAGCACCCTATGTCAAAAAATTCTACACACCAGCAGTGTGTGAGGAGACCTGAAAGTGGCACATGGCATGAGAGACTCTGGACCTGGCAGCAGCATGAGGAAGCGGTATACAGGGGCCTATGGCAGATTAGGGGCCTGGCAGCAGCTATAGGAGGCCCATAATCTGCCAGCACCCTATGTCAAAAAATTCAACACACCAGCAGTGTGAGGAGACCTGAAAGTGGCACATGGCAGAGTGTGGCGATGGAGACAGCAGCAATGGGAGGCCGTACAGGGACCCATGACAGACTCTGGACCTGGCAGCAGCATGAGGAAGCGGTATATAGGGGCCTATGGCAGATTAGGGGCCTGGCAGCAGCTATGGGAGGCCCTTAATCTGCCAGCACCCTATGTCAAAAAATTCTACACACCAGCAGTGTGTGAGGAGACCTGAAAGTGGCACATGGCATGAGAGACTCTGGACCTGGCAGCAGCATGAGGAGGCGGTATATAGGGGCCTATGGCAGATTAGGGGCCTGGCAGCAGCTATGGGAGGCCCTTAATCTGCCAGCACCCTATGTCAAAAAATTCAACACACCAGCAGTGTGAGGAGACCTGAAAGTGGCACATGGCAGAGTGTGGCGATGGAGACAGCAGCAATGGGAGGCCGTACAGGGACCCATGACAGACTCTGGACCTGGCAGCAGCATGAGGAAGCGGTATATAGGGGCCTATGGCAGATTAGGGGCCTGGCAGCAGCTATGGGAGGCCCTTAATCTGCCAGCACCCTATGTCAAAAAATTCAACACACCAGCAGTGTGAGGAGACCTGAAAGTGGCACATGGCAGAGTGTGGCGATGGAGACAGCAGCAATGGGAGGCCGTACAGGGACCCATGAGAGACTCTGGACCTGGCAGCAGCATGAGGAAGCGGTATATAGGGGCCCATGGCAGATTAGGGGCCTGGCAGCAGCAATGGGAGGCCCATAATCTGCCAGCACCCTATGTCAAAAAATTCTACACACCAGCAGTGTGTGAGGAGACCTGAAAGTGGCACATGGCAGAGTGTGGCGATGGAGACAGCAGCAATGGGAGGCCGTACAGGGACCCATGACAGACTCTGGACCTGGCAGCAGCATGAGGAGGCGGTATATAGGGGCCCATGGCAGATTAGGGGCCTGGCAGCAGCTATAGGAGGCCCATAATCTGCCAGCACCCTATGTCAAAAAATTCAACACACCAGCAGTGTGAGGAGACCTGAAAGTGGCACATGGCAGAGTGTGGCGATGGAGACAGCAGCAATGGGAGGCCGTACAGGGACCCATGACAGACTCTGGACCTGGCAGCAGCATGAGGAAGCGGTATATAGGGGCCTATGGCAGATTAGGGGCCTGGCAGCAGCTATGGGAGGCCCTTAATCTGCCAGCACCCTATGTCAAAAAATTCTACACACCAGCAGTGTGTGAGGAGACCTGAAAGTGGCACATGGCATGAGAGACTCTGGACCTGGCAGCAGCATGAGGAAGCGGTATACAGGGGCCTATGGCAGATTAGGGGCCTGGCAGCAGCTATAGGAGGCCCATAATCTGCCAGCACCCTATGTCAAAAAATTCAACACACCAGCAGTGTGAGGAGACCTGAAAGTGGCACATGGCAGAGTGTGGCGATGGAGACAGCAGCAATGGGAGGCCGTACAGGGACCCATGAGAGACTCTGGACCTGGCAGCAGCATGAGGAAGCGGTATATAGGGGCCTATGGCAGATTAGGGGCCAGGCAGCAGCTATGGGAGGCCCATAATCTGCCAGCACCCTATGTCAAAAAATTCTACACACCAGCAGTGTGTGAGGAGACCTGAAAGTGGCACATGGCAGAGTGTGGCGATGGAGACAGCAGCAATGGGAGGCCGTACAGGGACCCATGAGAGACTCTGGACCTGGCAGCAGCATGAGGAGGCGGTATATAGGGGCCTATGGCAGATTAGGGGCCTGGCAGCAGCTATGGGAGGCCCTTAATCTGCCAGCACCCTATGTCAAAAAATTCAACACACCAGCAGTGTGAGGAGACCTGAAAGTGGCACATGGCAGAGTGTGGCGATGGAGACAGCAGCAATGGGAGGCCGTACAGGGACCCATGACAGACTCTGGACCTGGCAGCAGCATGAGGAAGCGGTATATAGGGGCCTATGGCAGATTAGGGGCCTGGCAGCAGCTATAGGAGGCCCATAATCTGCCAGCACCCTATGTCAAAAAAATCTACACACCAGCAGTGTGTGAGGAGACCTCAAAGTGGCACATGTTTGAGGCATGATTCATGGCGGATTTAGTCAGTTGTGTCAGGAACTGGTGGTTTGAAATCCAGACTAATCCACGCCTGATTCATTTTCACAAACGTGAGTCTCTCCACACTTTGGGTGGACAGTCGTGTCCTCCGCGGAGTTACAATACCTCCTGCCGCACTAAACACGCGCTCCGATGCCACGCTACTGGCTGGGCATGACAGCCTTTCAAGGGCAAATTCAGCTAGTTGGGGCCAAAGGTCAAGTTTCGTTGCCCAGTAGTCAAGGGGATTGTCTACCTCGGTTGGCAGGGTGCTGTCCAAGTAGGCCCAAGCCTGTTGTTTGAGGTCCTGCTCCAGGTCCACCTGATGCTGCTGCTGCTGCTGCGGCTGGTTAGTAGTTTCCTCACTGCGCTGGTGAAGAAAGCTACTCATCATCGACTGCAGACTGAGGCAGCTGCTGCTGGTGGAGCTGCCACTGCTCCTACCACCCCACCCCTCCCCTGCTGCCATGGCAGCGGAACGCGAGCGCACAGGGCCCACAGTGTCTGAGGATGGACGTTGGCGCACAAAGGCAGAGACCAACTGACTACATAGGTGGTTTTTATAGTACGTTATTTTGGCCTCCCTCTCAGCAGGTGTGAAAAAGGCCACCATTTTGGAACGGTAGCGAGGGTCCAACAAGGTGGACAGCCAAAAGTCATCCCTCTGTCTGATGGTTATTATTCGGCTGTCGCTACGCAAGCAACCGAGCATGCTATGGGCCATTTGTGCCAAGGAATGCGAGGGACTCCCTGCCTCCATCTCCACAGCATACTGCCACGGTGCGTCTGGGTCCTCTGTCTCCTCCTCCTCCTCCTCTACCAGATGCTCCTGCTCCTCCACTCCTGTCCGCTGAGTGGAAAAACCACCCATTTCACTCAATAATTCCTGAGCACAAATGTCCTCCTCTACCTCCTCCTCTTCTTCCTGTCCTGCCCCCACAGGGGTCATGTGGCGTTGAGATCTGTGCGCCACGTCTACCGCACCCTGACCAGCCATTGTTAACAGCATTTGTTCAAGGACGTGCAACAGAGGAATGACGTCGTTCATCCCATAGTCCTGCCGACTCACGAATAGCGTGGCCTCCTCAAAGGGCCTGAGCAAGCGGCAGGTGTCACGCATGAGCTGCCAATGGCTGACATCTAAGTTACACAGGGGAGTACCTTTATCCGCTTGTAACATCAGGAAATCGGTGATGGCCTTTCGCTGTTCGTAAAGGCGGTCTAACATGTGTAGTGTTGAATTCCACCTTGTTGCAACGTCGCAGATCAGGCGATGCTGTGGAATTCCGTTCTGCCGCTGCAGCTCAATGAGGGTGTTCTTTGCGGTGTAGGAATGGCTGAAATGCATGCACAGTTTACGTGACATTTTAAGGATGTCTTGCAGTGGGATGGTGGATTTTAAGAACCGCTTGACAACCAGATTGAACACGTGAGCCATGCATGGCGCATGGCACAACCTTCCTTGACGCAGAGCAGACACCATGTTCTTTCCGTTGTCGGTCAACATGGTTCCGATTTTCAGTTTGCGCGGAGACAGCCATCTGTCGATTTCTCTGTTCATTACACTGAGAAGTTCCTCCCCTGTGTGACTACGTTCGCCAAGGCATACCAGGTGCAGAACAGCGTGACACCGTTGCGCCCTGCACATGTGATATGCCGGTCGGGTAATGGGACTTGGCACGGGGGTGGCGGCTGAGGACACGGCGGAAGAAGAGGTGGTAGAGGCGGACATCTTTGCCGGACCAAGGACGTGCAAACGTGGAGGCAAAAGCGGCGTGACCTGTCCAAGTTGCTGGTGCGGCTGTGACGGCACCACGTTCACCCAGTGGGCCGTAAATGACATGTACTGTCCCTGACCGTAGTTACAGCTCCACACGTCGGCGCTGCCGTGCACTTTGGCAGAGACCGACATGCTCAAAGACTGGCCCACCATGTCTTCTACATGTGAATGCAGGGCTGGCACTGCCTTTTTGGCGAAGAAATGACGGCTTGGCACTCTCCACCGCGGCGCGGCACAAGCCATCATTTCTCTGAAAGGTGCTGAGTCCACCACTTGGAAAGGGAGGGACTGCAGCACCAGCAACTTGGACAGGAGGACGTTCAGCTTTTGCACCGTCGGGTGCGTGCTCGCAAACTGTTGTCTCTTGGAAACGGATTCCAAGAAAGACTGCTGACGGAATCCGTGAAGAGGAGTAGCAGGAGAAGGAGCATCTGAACGAGCGGAAGATGCCAACGAGCGACAACTCCCCTCAGCAGAGGTGTTGGAGCCTTGACTGGCTGATGGAGGGCGATTGACGTCGGGTGACGGAGCAAGTAACGGAGCGGGTGATGGAGCGGGGGCTGGGGCGGGCAGAACCGCCGTATCTTTATCACGGTTTTCCCAGGCCACCAAATGGCGACGCTGCATATGCTGCCGCAACGCTGTAGTCCCAACATGGGCCCCCTGGCCACGCTTGACTTTCTGGCCACATAGTCGACATACGGCTACGTTTACTTCCTCGGGCGGCTTGACGAAAAATTGCCACACCGCCGAGTAGGAAACTTTGCCCCCGATACTCCTCACTGGCTGACTGCTGCTTCCTCCGTGCACACCGGCACCACTACTGGCCGTGGTGGTAGGCTGCAGTGGAGATGGTGCTCTACTCCGTGGACGTTTGGCTCCACTGACACTGCTGCGACCCTGCTGCTGTCTCCTGGGCAACCCACCGACTGTTTTGCTCGCTGCCAAGCTGCCACCCTCTTCTCCTGATGATGCGGAAGAAATTGCCTGATGACGACGAGGCTGCCAAGTGCGATCAACCTCCTCATCATCAAGTAGGGTCTCCGCCTCACTACTAGCCCCCTCGGCTGCGTCTGGGTCAGGAGACAGACCTGTCTCTAGACCGGCTACCGAGCCACTCTCCTCGCCACTACTTCTTCGCCTGGCTGCTGAAAAGGCGGATGTCTCCCCCCGTTCCTGACCGCCCTCTGTTAGCTCTTCCTCACTGTACAGTGGGGCTGAGCCCACAGCATGCGATACTTCGCTTGGTGAGGGAACACCAAAGGACAGGGGCAGGTAGAGGACACGTGATTTCAGTGGGCTTGGTCCCGGGCCATGCCAACTAACGGTTGTGTCTGACGTACCCACCGACCGTTGGCTGTAGGTGTCAGAGGTGACCTGGGAAGAGGAAGACGACCGAGCCAACCAATCGACGACGGCAGGGTTGTCGGTGGAGACACGACCGCTGGATGACACCGGGAGCACTGGCCTCTGGCTGCGAATAGTGCTGCCTCGACCCCTTCCTCTGCTGCCACGTCTGCTCGCTCCTAAAACATTGCCTCCTCTGCCACTCCTCTGCATGTTGTCTGACATACTCTTTAATTAAACGATTATGTGTCCCTGAGTAACAATTCTGTGTCCCTGAGTAACAATTCTGTGTCTGTGCGAGTAACAATTCTGTGGCCCTAAGTAACAGTTCTGTGGCCCTCAGTAACAATTCTGTGTCCCTGATTAACGTTTCTGTGGCCCCAAGTAACAGTTCTGTGGCCCTCAGTAACAATTCTGTGTCTGTGCCAGTAACAATTCTGTGTCTGTGCGAGAAACAATTCTGTGGCCCTAAGTAAAGTTTCTGTGGCCCTAAGTAACAATTCTCTGGCACTCAGTAACAATTCTGTCTGTCCCTGAGTAACAATTCTCTGGCACTCAGTAACAATTCTGTCTGTCTCTGAGTAAAAATTCTGTGGCCCTAAGTAAAGTTTCTGGGGCCCTGAGTAACAATTATCTGGCACTCCGTAACAATTCTGTCTGTCCCTGAGTAACAATTCTCTGGCACTCAGTAACAATTCTGTCTGTCCCTGAGTAAAAATTCTCTGGCCCTAAGTAAAGTTTCTGTGGCCCTGAGTAACAATTCTCTGGCACTCCGTAACAATTCTGTCTGTCCCTGAGTAACAATTCTCTGGCACTCCGTAACAATTCTGTCTGTCCCTGAGTAAAAATTCTGTGGCCCTAATTAAAGTTTCTGTGGCCCTAAGTAACAATTCTCTGGCACTCAGTAACAATTCTGTCTGTCCCTGAGTAACAATTCTCTGGCACTCGGTAACAATTCTGTCTGTCCCTGAGTAACAATTCTCTGGCACTCAGTAACAATTCTGTCTGTCCCTGAGTAAAAATTCTGTGGCCCTAATTAAAGTTTCTGTGGCCCTAAGTAACAATTCTCTGGCACTCAGTAACAATTCTGTCTGTCCCTGAGTAACAATTCTCTGGCACTCCGTAACAATTCTGTCTGTCCCTGAGTAACAATTCTCTGGCACTCAGTAACAATTCTGTCTGTCCCTGAGTAAAAATTCTGTGGCCCTAATTCAAGTTTCTGTGGCCCTAAGTAACAATTCTCTGGCACTCAGTAACAATTCTGTCTGTCCCTGAGTAACAATTCTCTGGCACTCAGTAACAATTCTGTCTGTCCCTGAGTAAAAATTCTGTGGCCCTAAGTAAAGTTTCTGGGGCCCTGAGTAACAATTATCTGGCACTCAGTAACAATTCTGTCTGTCCCTGAGTAACAATTCTCTGGCACTCAGTAACAATTCTGTCTGTCCCTGAGTAAAAATTCTCTGGCCCTAAGTAAAGTTTCTGGGGCCCTGAGTAACAATTCTCTGGCACTCCGTAACAATTCTGTCTGTCCCTGAGTAACAATTCTCTGGCACTCAGTAACAATTCTGTCTGTCCCTGAGTAAAAATTCTGTGGCCCTAATTAAAGTTTCTGTGGCCCTAAGTAACAATTCTCTGGCACTCAGTAACAATTCTGTCTGTCCCTGAGTAACAATTCTCTGGCACTCGGTAACAATTCTGTCTGTCCCTGAGTAACAATTCTCTGGCACTCAGTAACAATTCTGTCTGTCCCTGAGTAAAAATTCTGTGGCCCTAATTAAAGTTTCTGTGGCCCTAAGTAACAATTCTCTGGCACTCAGTAACAATTCTGTCTGTCCCTGAGTAACAATTCTCTGGCACTCCGTAACAATTCTGTCTGTCCCTGAGTAACAATTCTCTGGCACTCAGTAACAATTCTGTCTGTCCCTGAGTAAAAATTCTCTGGCCCTAAGTAAAGTTTCTGTGGCCCTGAGTAACAATTCTCTGGCACTCCGTAACAATTCTGTCTGTCCCTGAGTAACAATTCTCTGGCACTCCGTAACAATTCTGTCTGTCCCTGAGTAAAAATTCTGTGGCCCTAATTAAAGTTTCTGTGGCCCTAAGTAACAATTCTCTGGCACTCAGTAACAATTCTGTCTGTCCCTGAGTAACAATTCTCTGGCACTCGGTAACAATTCTGTCTGTCCCTGAGTAACAATTCTCTGGCACTCAGTAACAATTCTGTCTGTCCCTGAGTAAAAATTCTGTGGGCCTAATTAAAGTTTCTGTGGCCCTAAGTAACAATTCTCTGGCACTCAGTAACAATTCTCTCTGTCCCTGAGTAACAATTCTCTGGCACTCAGTAACAATTCTGTCTGTCCCTGAGTAAAAATTCTGTGGCCCTAATTAAAGTTTCTGTGGCCCTAAGTAACAATTCTCTGGCACTCAGTAACAATTCTGTCTGTCCCTGAGTAACAATTCTCTGGCACTCCGTAACAATTCTGTCTGTCCCTGAGTAACAATTCTCTGGCACTCAGTAACAATTCTGTCTGTCCCTGAGTAAAAATTCTCTGGCCCTAAGTAAAGTTTCTGTGGCCCTGAGTAACAATTCTCTGGCACTCCGTAACAATTCTGTCTGTCCCTGAGTAACAATTCTCTGGCACTCCGTAACAATTCTGTCTGTCCCTGAGTAAAAATTCTGTGGCCCTAATTAAAGTTTCTGTGGCCCTAAGTAACAATTCTCTGGCACTCAGTAACAATTCTGTCTGTCCCTGAGTAACAATTCTCTGGCACTCGGTAACAATTCTGTCTGTCCCTGAGTAACAATTCTCTGGCACTCAGTAACAATTCTGTCTGTCCCTGAGTAAAAATTCTGTGGGCCTAATTAAAGTTTCTGTGGCCCTAAGTAACAATTCTCTGGCACTCAGTAACAATTCTCTCTGTCCCTGAGTAACAATTCTCTGGCACTCAGTAACAATTCTGTCTGTCCCTGAGTAAAAATTCTGTGGCCCTAATGAAAGTTTCTGTGGCCCTAAGTAACAATTCTCTGGCACTCAGTAACAATTCTGTCTGTCCCTGAGTAACAATTCTCTGGCACTCGGTAACAATTCTGTCTGTCCCTGAGTAACAATTCTCTGGCACTCAGTAACAATTCTGTCTGTCCCTGAGTAAAAATTCTGTGGCCCTAATTAAAGTTTCTGTGGCCCTGAGTAACAATTCTCTGGCACTCAGTAACAATTCTGTCTGTCCCTGAGTAACAATTCTCTGGCACTGAGTAACAATTCTGTCTGTCCCTGAGTAAAAATTCTGTGGCCCTAATTAAAGTTTCTGTGGCCCTAAGTAACAATTCTCTGGCACTCAGTAACAATTCTGTCTGTCCCTGAGTAACAATTCTCTGGCACTCAGTAACAATTCTGTCTGTCCCTGAGTAACAATTCTGTGGCCCTAACTAGCGTTTCTTTGTCCCTAAGTAACAGTTCTGTGGCCCTCAGTAACAGTTCTGTGTCTGTGCGAGTAACAATTCTGTGTCTGTGCGAGTAACAATTCTGTGGCCCTAAGTAACAGTTCTGTGGCCTTCAGTAACAATTCTGTGTCTGTGCGAGTAACAATTCTGTGTCTGTGCGAGTAACAATTCTGTGGCCCTAAGTAAAGTTTCTGTGGCCCTAAGTAACAATTCTCTGGCACTCAGTAACAATTCTGTCTGTCCCTGAGTAACAATTCTCTGGCACTCAGTAACAATTCTGTCTGTCCCTGAGTAAAAATTCTGTGGCCCTAAGTAAAGTTTCTGTGGCCCTGAGTAACAATTCTCTGGCACTGAGTAACAATTCTGTCTGTCCCCGAGTAAAAATTCTGTGGCCCTAATTAAAGTTTCTGTGGCCCTAAGTAACAATTCTCTGGCACTCAGTAACAATTCTGTCTGTCCCTGAGTAACAATTCTCTGGCACTCAGTAACAATTCTGTCTGTCCCTGAGTAACAATTCTGTGGCCCTAACTAGCGTTTCTTTGTCCCTAAGTAACAGTTCTGTGGCCCTCAGTAACAGTTCTGTGTCTGTGCGAGTAACAATTCTGTGTCTGTGCGAGTAACAATTCTGTGGCCCTAAGTAACAGTTCTGTGGCCTTCAGTAACAATTCTGTGTCTGTGCGAGTAACAATTCTGTGTCTGTGCGAGTAACAATTCTGTGGCCCTAAGTAAAGTTTCTGTGGCCCTAAGTAACAATTCTCTGGCACTCAGTAACAATTCTGTCTGTCCCTGAGTAACAATTCTCTGGCACTCAGTAACAATTCTGTCTGTCCCTGAGTAAAAATTCTGTGGCCCTAAGTAAAGTTTCTGTGGCCCTGAGTAACAATTCTCTGGCACTCAGTAACAATTCTGTCTGTCCCTGAGTAACAATTCTCTGGCACTGAGTAACAATTCTGTCTGTCCCTGAGTAAAAATTCTGTGGCCCTAATTAAAGTTTCTGTGGCCCTAAGCAACAATTCTCTGGCACTCAGTAACAATTCTGTCTGTCCCTGAGTAACAATTCTCTGGCACTCAGTAACAATTCTGTCTGTCCCTGAGTAACAATTCTGTGGCCCTAATAACGTTTCTGTGGCCCTAAGTAACAATTCTCTGGCACTGAGTAACAATTCTGTCTGTCCCTGATTATGAATTCTGTGGCCCTAACTAGCGTTTCTTTGTCCCTAAATAACGATTCTGTGGCCCTCATTAACAAGTCTGTGTCCCTGAGTAATGGTTCTCTGTCCCTAAGTAACTTTTCTCTGTCCCCAATTATCGTTTCTGTGGCCCTAACTCTGTCCCTGTCCCTAGTACAGAGCGGTCTGCCTCTGTTCAATAACTGCAGGCAAATGAAGAATTCCAAAATGGCCGCTATTTATAGCTCGACCATTACACAGTGCTGGCTGGCTGGCTGCTGATAGGCTTATGCGATCACATGTAGTTGAGGCATGCATTATGGGTCAGCGCGCCTTGTCTGCGCGCCTTCCCAGACATCCCCGCTCCGTCGCCGCACATGTCAGCCGCCATTTTCTGAAAAATTTCGATTCGCGCGTCCGAATTAGG
This sequence comes from Staurois parvus, assembly GCF_062004578.1. NCBI lineage: Eukaryota > Metazoa > Chordata > Amphibia > Anura > Ranidae > Staurois > Staurois parvus. The sequence continues at coordinate 11,497,322 of NW_028318039.1, read as the reverse complement.
CTATTTTTCGGATTCGGCACGAATCGAAATTTTTCAGATATTCGACTCGAATTCCACTTCGGATACTTCGATTCGCTCATCTCTAATTATAGCTTAAAACAACTGACACTCAACCAAAGGAAAGAATCAAATCACCAAGCAAATGTGAGATCTGTGAGCAAACAAAGGTCAGGGCAAGCCATGTCTGGGCTTGTTGCAGGTGCCAGATAAACAGCAGGGATCATAAAGCAAATTTAAATAGAATTGCAATCAGGATATCAAAGTTTCTAAAAGGCCCAATAGAACCTTTTGTTCAGGCACTTGTAATTAGCATGCTTGCACTGCAGTTCTTTATTTTAGACAACAGATAGCAAAGGGTGTAAACCTAGAAAATTAAACATTTTCTAAAACCTAAATGTTTTTTACTTTAAAGTTCACCTTTGTAAAAAATATAATAAATGCACATCTTTTTGCAGGAAAAAAAATGTACATTTATTATTTTCTTTACTAGTAGCCTGCAAAGGATTGCACCCGCAATAAGCAGATCGTGGGTGCAATCTCAGGCTCTTGCAAACTGTCAGTGTATCTGTCTGCTCGTACCTCATACGGGCAGGCAGTTACTGAATGATAAGAAGAAACAATTAACTACATAGAGCGCTCTACAGGGCACTGGTAGTTTATTGAGAACTACAAGCCATCAGTCTGTCAGTACCTGTAGTTCTTCCATTCACCAAACTCTGTGAAAGAATGACACTGTCAGGAAATTACAAGACATAGTACATATGAAGCCTGAAGGTACAGACAGGCACAGGCATGCAGTTGCTGATTTCGCTGTGCATAGATATGCACATATGTACACGCATGTGCACCCGCCACTAACACTGGCGCCAAATGGACTTTTTTTTTCTTTTCAATGATGTTTAGTCGTTTTATAAAAGAAGGAGTTACAAGCCAGTCCAGAAAATTATACATCCATTTTTCATAAACTGCCTCGCGTCTGGGCTGATACAAGCAAATGCACAAAATACAATATTCCAGAACAATTGTCATTCAATGATAGTCAAAAATGTCACATTGGGACTCATAGGTCTAAGTCTAAATGGACTTTTTAAAGGTAACTTTGTTAATTTTCATAAGAAGACATATATAAAAAAAAGGGGGAAAACAGTGAGTACAGACATATGGAACCAGAGCACTGGTCTTAAGCATGAAGAAATTCCAAAGAGAGAAAAACAATCTGAACACCTCAACAGTAGAATTAGAGGAATATCCATAAACAACATAAGCATTCCAGTGACATGTGACCCAGGGACACACCCTAAGGTAAGGCACAAGGAACATTAACATCCGTCTCTGGATAGCTCACTGTAGAAAATGTAGCAAGAAGAAAAAACAAAGGGAAATAAAAGAAACAAGCACAGGAAGTGAGAAAAGGCAGGGGGGAGTCGGGAACTGGGAAGAACAGGGGGCAGGGCCAAATTGACTTTTTAAGTGCAGCAGTTGTACTAGTCAGTGCTGTCTGGTCTACAGCTTTCCCTGTGTTCCTTTGTTTGACTTCTGTTATGGACCCAGCTTGCCCTTATCACACTTTAACTCTACCTGCCTTGACCTTGGCTTGTCTCTGGATTCTGTGCTGCCTCTTGCTCATCTGCCTGCTCCAGTGTTGCTGACTTATGCTTGCACCTTGACCATTCTCCTGCCTGCTGTACATTCTTGTACTCGACCATCTGTTGCTGACCTGGCGCATCTGACCACACATTCAGTTATCTGTCTGCTCAGCTCTGCATACTACTTACCTGGTCCCTCACCTGCTACATGCTGCCAGCTTCTTCTGCACCTATGACCTGTCACCTGCTGGCCAAACAAGTGCATGTCTGCTGCTGCCTCCATCTGCTGTTTTGGCCATCTGACATATCTCTGGTGAAGCACCTGCTACTTACCTACACATTCAGCTGTACGCTCTACAGGCTCTCATACCTCTCTGTGCTCTGGTGGCCACTATCTCATCACCAGTGGCCTTTTATCAGGAGGGGCCTTCCTCTACATGTCAGGTTCTGCTATAAGGTATGCGACAGATGTGGCCGGGTGTTTTTTTTTTAAATTGTGACTGTAGGTGCGAGAAGAGGATCACCGGCCCACTGTCACAATAGGAGATGGGGGGGGGGCTGCTGCAATAGTAACATGGTACATATTACCCTGAATAATATGAACTTATCCTTTAATGCATAAGCTGCATTACAGTAAAAACAACTCACTAACTGTTTCCACCCTATCCCTAAACAATTACCTGGCCCCTGTCATCATTTCAGCACTGTCTCGTGTGCAGCACTGCTTTTCCACCTACTGGTCTCAAAGGAGACGCAGGCTGCAGTGGGAGCCATAGGCTTCTACTGCTGTCCGTAAAACTCCTGTGAGGAGTGGGTGGGTAGTGTGGCTTACAGGTACTGTGTGTATCTATAGACTCACCAGATTCCAATATTCATTAAGCAATAAGGCATAAAAATGCTTTAAATCATATACTGTATATTATTATTATTATTATACAGTATTTATATATGAAGAATATAATCTTAAAAAAGTATGGTAAAATGTATCATCAGTTGGACATTTTGGGGATGGTTAGTATGCCTAAGAGGAGACTGAGAAGTAAAATATTAGCGGATAAATTTGGGAATTACAGTACTCTTCCTGAGGAGGACATAGTAAAGTAGGAACAGATGCTGATGAAGCTTGAGCAAGTCAGCTGAGGTTAAAGCGGAGCTCCACCCAAAAGGGGAAGTTCCGCTATAAGGACTGCTCCCCCACTCCCCATTAAGGATTGGCACCTTTGGGGAGAGGGGGGGGGGGAGCGGGTACCTGAATTTGACAGGTACCCACTCCCAATTCCGTTCCGATCACCTAGGCCAGTGGTCGGCAAGCCGCGGCTCGCGAGCCACATACGGCTCTTTACACACTTTAATGCGGCTCTTCTGTGTGCCGGGCGCCCGCTCCCCTCCCCTCTCGGGCGGCCGCCCCAAAAGTCAGGACTCTGCAGCTAGCCCAGCAATGGGCAAACTACGGCCCGGCGGACCTTTTAATCCGGCCCGCGGAGCGTGATCCAAAAAAAAAACAGCCAGGGCAGCGCGCTCAAATGCAATGATTGGCCAGTCTCGCTGCCACTCACATCCTGATAGCCAGTGATTGGCTGTCAGGATGTGTGTAGGCGGGGCAGCGTGACGAACGTGAGAGGAGCTAGGCTCCTCTCACAGTCCGCCCTGAAGACCGGAACGGCGCGGGAACACGGCGAGAAGAACGCGCGGAGCAAAGGTAAGTGAATTGACACAGGGGGGACTTGGCTTACTACTTGCTACTTACTTACTACTACTATATGAGGGATGAATTAATATGGGGGATGAATTACTATATGGGGGATGAATTACTATAGGGGGGATGAATTACTATATGGGGGATGAATTACTATGGGGGATGAATTACTATGGGGGATGAATTACTATGGGGGATGAATTACTATATGGGGATGAATTACTATATGGGGGATGAATTACTATGGGGGATGAATTACTATGGGGGATGAATTACTATAAAAACGTATTGAAACTAAAAACAGTGTACCATCCTATGTATTTTCAGTTTTAAAAATGTGGCTCTCAAAATAAATTTCAATCGTGGTTTTGGCGAGATTTGGCTCAGTTAAAAAAAAAGGTTGCCCACCACTGACCTAGGCAATTGGAAGCAGAAGGTGTCCACCTTCCCTGTAGTCTTTTGGGACACGTTACAGGTCCCAGAAGACTACAGGAACATTCACGAAGTGCAGCGCTACTCGTGAGCTATCACAGCCGTGTGCCCACACTGAAGATGCCGGCCTCCTGGAATACAGGATGGCCGGTGAAACGAGCTGCGGGGGACACACCACGGGACCAAGGGACAGGTAAGTAGCTAATTTTTAAAAGTCAGCAGCTACAGTTTTTGTAGCTGCTGACTTTTATTTTTTGATAGGTTGAGTGGAACTCCTCTTTAACATGCCTATGAGGAGGCTGCAAAGAAGTAAAATATTAGCTGATAAAGTTGGGAGTTATTTTTCTTGAGAAGGATATGATATACGAAAAGATGCTGGTGAAGCTTGAGCAAGCTCACCTAAGTATTCTTCCAAAGTTACACATGTGAAAGAAGAATCAATGGACTGAAGGCACTTGCACCATCTTTTTCCTATAAACCTCCCTCTAAGCTTCATTGGAGCCCACAAATGTAAGTATGCAACTATTGTTTTTAGGTTCTATCCCCCTCTCTATAACAGGTGGGATTCCCAGCAGCCTTTTGTCAGTGTGAGTTGAAGTAGATCAGGCAAGCTGACAGTGTATGATCACAGAAATAAAGTTCTGCTCTACAGTCTTATATGGTACTAAATGCAGTGGTATATTGTGCTACATTTTGCAGGGATAGATATTTGCGTGTTATACAGTGCTGCATTGTGCTACATATCTGTGAATTGCAGTGTGGTTGGATACATATAAGAGTGTAACCCCCACCCACTATGTTCACAGTGAATGGACTCAGCAGTCCATTTTTTTGTGTGAGTGAGCATCAACTGTTGCTATTTATCTTTTGACCCCCCTTGCAGTTTTTGGGTGTTCTGTTGGGGTTCTTTTTTCCCTTATTACATTTTATTTCCTGTGCGTTAGCAACAACTTCAGCTGCTGTTTAGCTTTTTTTTCTTCATTCGTGTTTTTCTTTTCTTTTTTTTTTTTACTTTTAGCTAGTAAAAAAAACAAAACATAAAAGCGTGTGTGTGGTGGCTAATTGAATATAATTTTGTGGGTTCTTTTTTACTGAAAGTTCAGCGGCATGAACTTGGTCCTTCCACAAGCAAAACTGTTCTTTGTTTTCAGCATATCATTGCATAATTGAGCGGTACAGTTACAGAATTACCATTTTTCCAACCACAGTAGACAGGCCCAGGTGCAGGCAGAAGTCACTAAACGTATGATCACAGACTACTTGAGATCCAGGGCTGATGTGGACACCCTTTGACATGAGAACCCCTGGACCATTGGGTGTCCAGCCGGGCAGGAACATGCACAGTACTCATTGGAACTTATAGCTTTCTCTTTAGTCAGTGTTTTGTCTAAGAGGGCATTCACCACAGCAGGCAACCTTGTTATAGAGAAATTAATCTGCCTTTCTCCTAACACTGTGGATCAGCTAATTTTTATTAAAAATGAACCAGTTTTGGAAGAGCAATGGTAAGAAAACCGCATGCAGTTAATGCTACTGACTACATTTTTCCTTGTAATCCAGCCCCCCAAAGAAGCTATCTTGCACCATCCAGCTCCTGCCACCACTGCTGGTCTGCCACCATTTTTTCTCCTGCTATCTCTGCTGGCCTGTCACCATTACCAGACCCTGCCACATCTGCTGGTCTGCCTTCTTTACCAGTCCTTTACATCATTATAATTTCCTGCCACCACTACTGTCCTGTCACCATTACCAGCCCCTGTCAGCTCTCCTGATTTGCCACCATTACCATCTCCTGCCACCTCTAACAGCCTGAAAATGCCACCATTACCAGCTATTTCCACCTCTGCTGGAATGCCACCATTACCAGATCCTACCACCTTTGTTGGCCTACCACCAATATTAGCTCTTGCAACCATTGGTTTCCTGCCATGCTTAACAGTTATTGTGGTCTCTCCTGCCCCAGCTGGGGAAATTTTCAAATGTTTGCTGCAGGTTAAAGAATATATTTTCAGAATAATATCTGTCTTGTCTCCATGTTGGGTGTGTGGTTTTGTAAATTTGTTTTTTATTCTGTTGACATTTGGGCACTGCAATAAAAGAAGTTCACAAACTGTACTGTAAGACTATACACACACACTTGTACTACATCCAGTAAATCAATCAAAATTAGTCAAGGCAAAATTATTTTATCAATAAATACAGTGTTCAAATGTATGATACAATAAAAAGAATAAATTTAAATAGAATAAACTGTGAATACATGAACTGCATGCAATCACAAATTGTGAATAGTGCTTAACAGAAATCATTTATATGAAAGTAACACAATCCATCAATATTGTGTGTGATATCAAATCAAATGGATAGTCCACAAAAATGTTTCTGTGATGTGAAAAAAAGTGTTCAGTGTAGGTAATGCCCCTCCCTAATGGGCACACTCTCACCTTATAAGATATATCTTCAGGTTATAAAAGGTCCACTAATGGCATCTCCCTTTTCAGCTGAGAATAGCTATCAAACAGCAATGATCCCCATAGAAACCTTCTTCAGTGTCTGTCTTCCTTTACATGGTGCTCGATTGTGCTGACAGAATTGCCCTGTGTCTCCAACTGTGCCCTATGTGTTGCATCATGGATGACTTTATTAGGGTTGGCTCAAGCTGCTTTGTCTGCTCAGACCGGTTTGGATGTGGCACTGTGGCACTGATGATTATCACATGTTCAGGGTTTGTAATAACATTTTTCTGCCTAGCTCCCTGACTTGTATCTTGTTGCCCTGTCTAGCACGTTTCTACTGGTACCTTGTTGTAGATTATGGATTACTCTCTGAACGTTGCCTGTGCTGGCCCTTGCCCTGGATAACATATTACCTTGTCTGAATGCCACCTGCACTGACCCTTGCTTAGATAGTGGATTACTCTCTCTGTACATAGCCAACCAAGAACCTTGTTTTGGATACAGATTACTCTTCTTGAATGCGATGAACCCTGACTTCCTGTCCAAATATAGATTTTTTCTACCTTCTCAGGATGTCAGATACTTGAACTCTTCCTCTGATGGGTCCCAGTGGGCATGAATATAGTGCTCAATTTCTAGGGGCATCTGAGTACAAGTAGGCATAGGTGAAGCCATACCATCATTACACTATTTTTGCAAAGCAGGACCAGTTCCCTTACAGACAGTATATCAATTATGCCAGCAAGCTGACTGAAGATTTTTGCTTGCCAATTTTGTGCTGTCTATCACAAGATCTTCATATAATATTGAATTATGCATAGTATCACAGAACATACTGTATGTGATATCATTGGACTGCATAGATTTTATGTGGAAAACAAGTCTCATTATTTGACTTTAGAAAGATCAGGGCATGCTATTTATTATGTAGGTGGCTAGAACACAATATTTATCATCATCATCTGGCAATGCAGTTACATAACTGTCAGCCATAACTGTCTGAACTATATACACTGCTCAAAAAATTAAAGGAACACTTTTTCATCAGAGTATAGCACCAAGTCAATTAAACTCCCGGGGTATTGATCTGGTCAGTTAAGTAGCAGAGGGGGCTATAATCAGTTTCATCTGCTTTGGTGTTAATGAAATTAACAACAGGTGCACTAGATGGGCAATAATGAGACGACCCCCAAAACAGGAATGGTTTTACAGGTGGATGCCACTGATAATTTTTTCCCTACTCACCTTTTCTGACTGTTTTTTGTTAGTTTTGCATTTTGCTAGGGTCAGTGTCACTACTGGTAGCATGAGGCGATACCTAGATCCTACAGAGGTTGCACAGGCAGTCCAACTCCTCCAGGATGGAACATCAATATTTGCCATTGCCAGAAGGTTTGCTGTGTCTCCCAGCACAGTCTCAAGAGCATGGAGGATATTCCAGGAGACAGGCAGTTACTCTAGGAGAGCTGGGCAGGACTGTAGAAGGTCCTCAACCCATCAGCAGGACCGGTATCTTCTACTTTGTGCGAGGAACAGGATGAACACTGCCAGAGCTCTACAAACTGACCTCCAGCAGGCCACTGGTGTGAATGTCTCTGACCAAACAATCATAAAAAGATTTCATGAGGGTGGCCTGAAAGCCTGACATCCTCTAGTGGGCCCTGTGCTCACTATCCGGCACCATAGAGCTCAATTGGCATTTGCCATTGAACACCAGAATTGGCAGGTCTGCCACTGGCACCCTGTGCTTTTCATAGATGAGAACAGGTTCACCCTGTGCAGATGTGACAGACGTGAAAGGGTCAGGAGAATCCATGGAGAACATTATGCTGCCTGTAACATCATTCAGCATGACCGTTTTGGTGGTGGGTCAGTGAAGGCCTGGGGAGGCATAAACATGGAGGGATGCACAGATCTCTATAGGCTAGACAATGGCACCCTGACTGCCATTAGGTATTGGGATGAAATTCTTGGACCCGTTGTCAGACCCTACGCTGGTGCAGTGGGTCCTTGGTTCCTCCTGGTGCACCACAATGCCCGACTTCATGTGGGGAGAGTATGCAGGCAGTTCCTAGAGCATGAAGGAACTGATATCATTGAATGGCCCGCATTCTCCCCTGACCTAAAGCCAATAGAACACATCTGGGATATCATGTTTCATTCCATTCAACATCGCCAGGTTGCACCTCAGACTGTCCAGGAGCTCAGTGATACCCTGGTCCATAAGAAATACTCCATAACACTATTTGTCATCTCATTAGGAGCATGCCCTGATGTTGCCAGGCATGTATACAAGCATGAGGGGGCCATAGAAACTACTGAGTTCTGCAATGAAATTTCAGCAAAATTGATAAGCCTGTTGCATCTCTTTTTTCACTTTGATTTTTGGGGTGTCTTTGAATTTAGTCATCTATAGGTTGATAATTTTTATTTCCATCAAATGATGTGGCATCCTTACGTTTCTAACACATTATCCAGTTGATATCAGTATAGATATCCAGCATGATATTTTTTCCCATTGAGATTTAATGTGTTTTAAAGTGTTCCTTTAATTTTTCTGAGCAGTGTATTGAAATGTTTACCTTTTGTCCAAAAATAATAAACGCATATTTTTGCAAGTAAAAAAAGTGCATTTATTATTTTTGGTTGTAGGAGCCTGTAAAGCATTGCAGCAGTGACCAGAAGATTGCTGGTGTCATGCAAGTCTCCTGCAGACCTGTCAGTATATCTGCTTGCCCGTACAGGATGTGCGAGCAAGCAAATATACTGACAGGAAGATTCATTTAACTGCCACGGTGCTCCACAGTACCGGGGTAGTTAATTGAGAACTACAAGCTGACAGCTGCTAAGACTGTCAGACTTGTCTCTCATTCATTCACAGAACTCTGTTAATGAATGACGTGGCCGTGAGGGTGAAGCCCCACATGGCCACACTGTTTTTAAATCTGACAGCTAGTATGGGGAACTTCCCCCCATACTTCTGTCATGGGAGCGGGCTGGGAGGTTGTGGGCGGCAGCTGCAGAATTGGGAACATGTAACAAAACAGGTGGAACATGTAACATGTTCCCAAAGGTGAACTTAGCATTTAATTATAGTTTGAACAGTGGTTGATCTATACAAATAGATATGTTTGTGGAGCAACAATAGCAGAAAAAAATACCATATATCTACAAATGACCCCTTCTGGGAACTTTACCATTTTTAAAACATGATTTAAAGTATAAATAACGGTGATGAGTAGGGATGTGGTTTGGGTTCCCTGCTGCCATGATTTTGTGGTGTATCCTGCATTTTTGTGGTTCAGGGATTCATCAAAATAATACAAAGATTTGCCATCATAACCATAATGCACTTCCTGGCCTTTGAACATAGATCTGCTGTATAAGAAGAGCTATTCTGAGGGGGTTTGGAAAAGCTAGTCTCATCACTATAAATGGGGGGTTCACCATTTGACCAAAAGTAATATATGCACATTTTTTTGCAGTTAAAATAATGTGCATTTATTATTTTTGGTTGCAGGAGCATGCAGATCACTGGTGCCATGCAGGTCTCCTGCACACCTGTCAGTATATCTGCTTGACCGTATGGGATGTACGGGCAAGCAGATATACTGACAGGAAGAATCAATGAACTACCACAGTGCTCCATTAAGAACTAAAAGAGTACAGCTACTAGGGCTGTCAGTACTTCTAGTTTATTCATTCACAGAACTCCACCTAAAAATGGGTGGAACATGTAACATGTTCCCCAAGGGGAACGTACCCTTTAGCAATGTGCACCGACTGGTGACTGTGGTTTACAAAACTCATTTCAGGGTTTAAATGATTGGGGGCACCACCATCAGGAAATTCAGGAAAGAAGTTCTTATGCACAACCTTCTCAAAGTGACATAGGTTGGGCTCCCTCTGGGATGGTTGCAGTAAATCCTCCATTGTACCCTTGTATTGGGGATCTAATTATTATTATTATTATTATCATACAGGATATACAGTGTATATATAGTACCTACAGTTTATGCAGCACTTTACAAAATGCAAATAGATTAGTCCCCAATAGTGGCCCCTCTATTTGATGATCTGATTCCTGTTCCTGGGGTCATTGCACAGGCATTTAATTTGTTGGTTGTTCTTCCCCTTAGCTATAGATTTTCCTCTCTACATTTCCTGCTCTGCCTGCCCTTCCCCTAAATTGTAGAAGTATAGAAAGCCTATGGCCTTTTCTCCCTGCACCTATGTGCCATCAGTGCCATATACTGTGTATATATATATATATATATATATATATATATATATACAGTATATACACAAGGGCTCTTCAAAAAGATATATATACAGTATATATATATATATATATATATATATATATACATATATACAATTAAAAAAAGTTTCAAAAAATCAATTGTTGCAAGTGGAGATTTGTCACTTTGGTGCATCTCATAGGAAGAAGGAAAAACTCATCAATAAATCTATAGTCAGGGCTGTAGCACAAAGATTTTGACAACGTGGGTCTCAGACAGCCTTGGACATAGTTATTAAATATGTTTTTTTGCATCTACAGATGGAAACTTGTGTCTGCTGCCATCTGTATCTGCACTGCAAAGCCACTGTACAAGATTAGTGGCTGTTGTCTCTCAAATACACTAGTCAGTATCACAGTCTGGGGTCAGGCACGGAGGCCAGTAGCTATAGCACTAGAAAGGTTTACACAGAATACAGCAGCAGGATAAATGAGTTAGCAGGTCCTCCTGGCAGGTGGTGCAGAGTCTAAACACTAGCTGGTCTTTACTAGAGCTCCTGATGAGGGACATGGGTTTTTGCCATGTGTTAGTTCTCCTCGTTATTGCCCTACTAGTAGAGTGGGCAAGCAGGAGTTTACTAGCATATGTAGAAGGTAGATATCAAGCAGAAGTGGAGTCAGTAAGCAATCTATAGTTTGGTAACAAGTGGTTGCAGGTTGGGACCAAGCGAAACATAGTTGAGGAGAAGGCCAAAAGTTGGTAGCAAATGGTAATGAAGATACAGGTGGCAGCAGGAGTGGATAGGAGTAAGATATTGGCTAGAGAAGAGAACAATAATCTGGCTTAAATAGGAAGCTTATGGGAGGAACATAGAGTTCAAGGTTCATTAGAAACAAGATAGAAAGTAAGGTTGTTCAAGGGATCAGGCAGGCAGATGCTGTACAGCATCTCAGGTGCCACAGTAAGATGCGCTACTGTCAGACGCAATACAGGTCCTGGGTTCAGATCCAGGTCCTGACAGTAAATTCTCTTTCAAGATAAAACCTGTCTCATCTCTCCCTCTTAAATTGCAGCCAAGCTATAATCCACCTAGATATACTAAGCATTTGCACTGATGTGTACAATTTTACTAATGCATGTCAAAGTTGTAAAACTGTGTTCAGGTGTTAGGATTTGTTTTACCCTCATCATGAAGGAGTTAAAGCATTGCAATCAAGTACAGTGTTGTAGTGTCAGTCATTTTGAAATGCACCCTAGTGCATCTAGCCATAGCACTGTATTGCATTTGTGCTTTACAGTACCACAACCCACATTTGTTTTAGCACAATGAAACATAAATGTATTGAATAGATGTGATCACCTATGCATTGTGCTGTGCTACATAAAAAAGGTGCAGTTATTTTTCCCTTGTTGAGGTCTGCTGCCAGCCCATTCAAAATGAATAGCTTGCCTTAAAGCAGTGCATCTCAGCACACAAAAATACATATGTTAAACTGCATAGTGTGAGTGGGCCCTACAGGTATGTCCTTGATTTGTCATAGAGTCACATGGCACAGGGCCAAGCACTGCCTCCCTGTACCATGTGATAGGTGTAGCCAATCATAGCTATCACAGTAGTTTTCAATGACTGCATGAATGCAGCCGGGAACTGTCAGTAAAGAATGCTAAGCAAACACAGTGCAAAAAAAGAATCCTAACCACTTCCCTAAAGATTTGCAGTGTCACGATGAAAACACTGCACGGCTCTAGTGACAGGAAGTACTGTACATTTTATTCCCAGATCAACTGCGGTGTCATTATGGTGGCATTGTACCACTGTGGTGGTGATCATGTACAATAGCTGGCTGCTCTGATATCATTGAACATAAGTGCCATCAGCCATGATCACAACCACAACAGTAGTGTCACCAGACCAGTGTTGCCAGTCAAGGTTCCTAATCACCGCCACATCAGTCACTGTCCCCATTCACTGCCACCCACTTACAGTGTCCCTGATCACTGACAGTCTGATTAAATTGTCCCTGATCACCACCACACCAGTCAATTTTGTCCCTGATTACCCACATACCAGTTACAGTGTGCCTGATCACCACCACACTAGTCATATTGCCTCTGATCACACTATATCAGTCAATGTCATCCCTGATCACTGCCACACCAGATGCAGTGTTCCCGATCACTGTCACACTAGTCATATTGTCCCTAATCGGTGTTCTACCAGTTAGTGTCCCTGGGCATTGCCACCCCAGTCATATTGTCCCTGCTCACTGCCACACCAGTTACAGTGTGCCTGATCACTGCCACACCAGTTAGTGTCCCTGGGCATTGCCACACCAGTCATATTGTCCCTGCTCACTGCCACACCAGTTACAGTGTGCCTGATCACTGCCACACCAGTTAGTGTCCCTGGGCATTGCCACACCAGTCATATTGTCCCTGCTCACTGCCACACCAGTTACAGTGTGCCTGATCACTGCCACACCAGTGTCATCATACCAGTGTAAGCCAGCAACAGTATTCCTTATTGCTGTCACACTACTCCTCAGTGTCACCAGACCAGTGCAGCCATCAACAATGTTCCTGATCACAGCCACACCAGTGCAGTGTTCACCTGTACTGACCCTGGCCTGTTTATTGGCCTCATTTCTGCCTGTTACCTGGACCAATCCTTTGCCTGTTTGCTGGCCATGTCTCTGCCTGTGGCTTGAACTGACCCATCTGCATGTCTGACTAATTATGTTCCTGTAGTCCCAGCCATCCCATGAGGACAAATGCACTCCTAGAACCACAGGGACTCTTTTGTTCTTCCTTTCTTAGCCTCCTGTACTATCTAGTCAGTGAACATGACATTCCTGAGGGAAGACATGTACCTATAGGCTAGCCTTACTTGGCTTACAGGAACTGAGACTGTTATAGGTAACACTACACTAAGCTATATTCCCTGACCACTCAGATAGAGGTGACTATTACAGCTCATTGTTTTTTTATGTAATTATTTGATTTGTGTGATACACAACACACCATGTCTGGTATATAATCAGTCCAAAAAGTGAAATTCTCACCCATGTGGTATCCCCATACTCCATCACAAAGGACAATGTGTTGTGAGATGTAATTTTAGGTATGCCCCTGTCATGTGTGAGATATATCTTATTAAATTGACAGTTTTGTGTATAAAAGAATACTTTTTCTTTCTGCATTTTCCAAAGATCGTGGCAAAAAATTAAGTATCCAAAAGACTCATCATGTCTCTTAAAAAAAACCTTGGGGTATATGCTTTCCAAAAATGTGATCATTTTGTGGGTGTTTCTACTGTACTGGTGCTCCAGGGCCTACAAAAATTAGATGTGTAATGTATCCCCCTAGAACCCCTGAAGATGATCCTTGGATTGTGGGCCCCTCTATGTGACTAGGCTGTGAGGCTGTATGTCTAAAACATGTGGTATCGCCATACATTGGAGGAGTAGCAGAATGTGTTTTGGCGTATTATTCTAAGCATGCCTTTGATGTGTTAGCAATAATTATTAAGAACTTTGTGTAAAAAAAATCATTTTCTTTTCTACATTTTCCAAAACATTTTTTGCAAAACAATGATATTTTCAAAAGACTCCCTATGCATTTAATAAAATACCTTGGAATGTTTGCTTTACAAAATGGGATCATATCTTAGGTGTTTCCACTGTCCTGGTGCTCCAGGGCCTTCAAAAATGTGTTAGGTGGTCAGGAAATTAAATGAATAATTCATGCTCCTTGAAAGCCCAAAGGTGTTTCTTGGATTTTGGGTCCCTTTATGCATCTAGGCCAGCAATGGGCAAACTACGGCCCGGCGGACCTTTTAATCCGGCCCGCGGAGCTAGGCTCCCGCTAGGCTCCTCTCGCAGTCCGCCCTGAAGACCGGTGTAGCATGAAAATCTGTCTCCTATGAGGATCTGTCCCCCTCGACGTATCTGCGCATGTGCCGGAGATCGCCGATCGGCTGCTAATGCCTGAAACTGGCACATGCGCAGATACATCGAGGGGGACAGATCCTTATAGGAGACAGATTTTCATGCTACACCGGAACGGCGCGGGAACACGGCGAGAGGAATGCGCGGAGCAAAGGTAAGTGAATTGACACAGGGGGGACTTGGGGACTTAATATGGGGGATGAATTAATATGGGGAATGAATTACTATATGGGGGATGAATTACTATGGGGGATGAATTACTATATGGGGGATGAATTACTATGGGGGATGAATTACTATATGGGGGATGAATTACTATATGGGGGATGAATTACTATGGGGGATGAATTACTATATGGGGAATTAATTACTATAGGAGGGATTAATTACTATAGGGGGAATGAATTACTATATGGGGGATGAATTACTATATGGGGGATGAATTACTATGGGGGATGAATTACTATGGGGGATGAATTACTATATGGGGGATTAATTACTATGCTTACTATGGGGGAATATTACTATACTTACTATGGATGACACATACACATCATTCATCTACTCTTGGTCCGGCCCCCGGGTCCAATATATGAACCCATTGCGGCCCTCAAGTCAAAAAGTTTGCCCACCCCTGATCTAGGCTCATAAAAGTCTCACACATGTGATATCCCCATATTCATGAGACATAGCAGAATGGGTTTGGGGTGTAATTATAAGTATGCTTATGACGTGAGTGAGAATTTTTTTTTTGTATGACAACATTGTGAAAAAACAAACTTTATTTAATTTCTTCATTTTCCAAAAAAATTTGACAACAAAATTACAACTTTCCACCCACCATAAAACCAACCATGCCTCTTAGCAAATACCCTGGACTGTCTACATTCCAAAAAGGGGTCATTTGGAGGGTATTAATACTGTACTGGCATTTTAGGGTCTCATGAAATGAGATAGGTAGTCAGTACATCTGGACCGATCAATCTTCAGATATATACTGTATACCTTAGCTTGTAGACTCTGTAACTTTCACACAGACTACTTGGGGCATTTTTAACAAAAACATTTAGCAGAATACACTTTTGCCTAAATTTATGAAAGAACGATAATTTATTTGCAAAACTGTATGCCATTTTGGCCTAAATTTATGAAGAAAGATGATTTATTTACAAACTTTTTTAACACTGGGTTTCATGACTAAATCATTGTCTTCAAAGTGTGACAGTGCTGAAAGCTGAATATTGGCCTGGGCAGGAAGGTACTGAAGTGGTTAAAAAGCACTAGTTACTTGGCTGTGTCTGAGTTATATACCTTTAAGTTACAGTCCCGCAGCAAGCATGGTGTAAATGAGTGTCAGAAAGTGTCAGTGTTCTTTATCTCCATACCTCTTCCAAGTCAACGACTCAGACAACATTGAGGCCAAAGCATCAGCATGACAGCCAATAAACTAACATTCTCAAAAAGGATAGTTCAGCAATGGCAGCCTCCATAGTTTTTTATGATATAGTCCCTTTAATTGTATGCAGGTATGTTAATAATGAATGCACTTTTATTTTTTATATTCAGTTCAGTTTCTAGTGGTAAAGCTGTTTTAGTGTCAAATAATTGTTATGAAAAAAACACTTTGATAAACACTTCTGCAACTATTATAGAATGTACAGAATTAACAAAATTCTCTTAATACTATAAATTCTGTACTTTCTCTACTTATATGGTTTGGAGGGTCTTTTAAAAATTTCTGTTTGTAGTTCACATCTGTAACGGTTATGCCATCTGAAGTGATTTGAGGTAATCTCCATAATTGGCTGCCATGGTGATCATATGTTTGGAAATCATGCTGATTGGTTCTTGGTCATTAATTTAAAGGATATGTTCACCTTTGGAACACGTTGCGTGTTTCAACCATATTTGGGGTGAAACATGTAATATGTTCCAGGTCCTGCCTCCTCTCCTCCTCCAATTGCCTCTCCTTGTGACAGCAGACAGAAGATCCTCTGGAACGCAAGTGGTTACGGGTAGCACCATTATCACTATCTTTCATGATTGGCCTGCAATTTACTACTGACCCCCTGAGATATCAGATTGATTATTATTTTGATATTCCAGGCATGTTCCAGCACAGCCTGATTTTTTAAACTGATGAAAAGAAAAAGCATACTAGTAATAAATAAATGTTTGTACCATAAGGAACTGGTGTACTAGTTCACCAGGGAAAGTGTAGGAACCTATACCCATGAACATATAAATATGAGTATAATTTCCCCAAGTCATAGCCTTGTTATTTACTGTTTTGTGTATTCTAATTTATGCTGCCGGAACAATTTTGTTTGTAGAGCTCAAATATATTTGATTAATTTAAGCAATGATAGCTGTCTCTGGCAATACAAATATTTTGTATCAAATGTTCAAAATGCAGTAAATCATATAACTTAATCCATGCTCATTTTACATTATTCTGACAGCACCAAACTGATTGGCTGATAAGGGGTTGCATCTGCACTTTACGATAATTTACCTATTCCATTTCCCAAGTTAGTCATCCACATACGGTAAAGTTCCTTAATTTAAAATAAAAAACAATATAGAGCATGCAGCTGCTATTTATAGTAGATATGTAAACACAGATTACTTTTGCTTGGCATTAAAACTTCACAGTGTTTTATTGTGAAGTATATTGTTCAACTTTTATTCCATAATAAAATAGTCAAATTTATTACACATGTATGAAACACACATTTCCTTTCTATTAATGTGATATTATACTGGGTTAAAGGTTAGAATATTTAGATTGATTTACTCTGTTCTAAATACACAATACAAGGAATCATCAACTGGAATATTGATTTATTTGAGAAAAATCTTAGATTCACGTGACAATTAAATGTAACACAAAGAAATTGGAATCAATTCCTTGTATTGAGTCAGAAGCAAATGGATTATTTTCTTGCCATATGCATCCCTAGTAACTGGGATTAACAAATGAAAATCAATTATATTTTCCTCATAACAGATAAGAAACTCACACTGATTTACCCAATACTTTATTGGAGAGTAGTTTTGAAGGCTGTGCCTCTTTAAGAAACATTGATTGTAAGTGTCAGCAAATAGTATAGGTGTTCTTCTTCTGTGGAAACTACTCATAAGCAATAAATAATAATTAGACATGTGTGATTCATTTTGTTACGAATCGTAATTTGGATAAAAGTTGCATGATTTGGAAATGCGTATACACCGACTGTGCATGTGCCCGACCAGCTATGCACAGGCACCGTGTTCCCCAATGGAGATCTCAGAGATGCGCCACAAGTAGGCCTGTGAGGGCAGTCAATGCAGTATGTTTTAATGTAGTTATGTTGTAATGTTGGGTGACGCCTTTGATTTTCAGCAACTTTATTCAATGTGGTTTGTAACCACTTACCCGTCACCCCATAGCAGATGTACTGCTACAGGGCAGATTTTCTTTGCAAAATCACGTAAATATACGTGATTTTGCATTTCCAGCATTTCCGTTGCTATTGGCTCCTGAGAATGTCAATCAGCAGGTCCCAGCCAGCGATTTTCGGCTGGGAGTTGATGATCGTGGGTAAAGCTGAGAGGGGGGAGACCTGTGTGTAAACAACCGCTTAGTAAAACATGACACTGTACACAATAAAATTATTCCCTAACACACAGTTAACCCTTTGATTGCCCCAGATGTTAACCCCTTCCTGCCCATTGTCATTAGAACAGTGTCAGTGCTTTTTATTAGCACTGATCACTGTATTAGTGTCACTGGAGATGTCAGTAGCAGTTAGTCAGATCCCCCCCCCAGTGTCAGATTACCCATCACAGTCCCACAGTCCCGTTATAAGGTGCTGATTGCTGCCATTACTAGAATGAAAAAAGAAATAACTAAAAATTCCAGTATATATACTGCTATTTGTAGATGCTATAACTTTCACGTAAGCCAATTAATATACACTTATTGGGATTTTTTTTAGCAAAGACATGTAGCAGAATACATTTTGGCCTAAATTTATGACAAAAATTATTTTTTTTAATTGGATATGTTTTATAGCAAAAAGTAAAAAATATAGGTTTTTTTTTAAATCAGTCTATTTTTGTTTATAGTGCAAAAAAATAAAAACCGCAGAGGTGATCAAATACCACCGAAAGCAAGGTGTATTTCTGGTAAACAAATGACATAAATGTCATATATGTACAGCTTTTCATGACTGCGCAATTGTCAGTTAAAGTAACGCAGCGCCGTATCACAAAAATGGCCTGGTAAGGAAGGGAGGGTAAATCTTCTGGAGGGCAAGTGGCTTAATGAGGTATATGGGACTTTAATCTTTACTCTGTCTGACTTCTTTTCTATTGATTCAGGGTATGATCAGGGGCTAAGTGGTGTGCCTTGGATGGCTGCTCATTGTTAACAATATACTATTCTTGTGAGACAATGCAGGGGGATTTGTTAACTCTGCAACCTATTTAGATATTATTCTTTGGAACTCCCTATGGATCGTTGAGTGTGAACATTATTCCTCCTTGTCTTGTTTTAATATTATTATATGGGAGTATTTAATAAGGGCAACCACATTTTTTTGATTTAGGGGAATCCATTTAATGAACCAGGAGAATCTTGGCTTTGGAATATCTGCCTTAAAGTGGGGGTGACCCATTTAGATTGCATCAACCTATGCTGTGAGTATATATGGGCCAAACTATATAGGAGTAAAGCAGGAACTATTTCAAGTACTGTATGGAAAATTACTTTGTATGTATATATCCTTTATTGGCAGGTTTACCACCCTTTCTATTGGTCCCCAAAACTATCTAGAGGTCCATTAAATTGCTTATTCTGTTCCTCTTGCCATTTATGCCATATGGTTTCATATTTTAATGTAACTCATTAGTTAGCTATTTTCTAATATAGAAGATTAAGGATATATATATACTGTACTGACTGCTTATGTTGAAATAAATTGTTTATGTATTTTAATTATTTTTATACAATAAAAAATATATATGTGAATTTTAACTGTAATCTGAGGGGCCTAAAAAGTCCATGTTACTTCATAATCAGTGTATTAAATATATATATATATATCATAGAAAATGAAAAGAGGATGTATTAATCATGTAGTAGCAGTGGTGGTGCTCTTTCAGGATACAAACGTTCCTTGAATACTTGTACAGGAAATGAATGATGTTGGAGTGACAGTAGAGTATTAAATCATAGATATAATAGGTCATCCACTGCATCCATAGAAACACTGCAATTATAAACCTTTTTCACACCCATGAACCCTTGGTGACCTGTTCCTTACCTGGTCTATCCCACACAGAGTGTGTGGTTATTTGGGGATTCTGTAGATACTTAGTTAATATGTATATAGTTTGTGACCCCACAACGAATCCTTGTAATTTATGTGAGATCTCCTATCTTTTGTCCTTTTTTGGGTTTGCATCTATTTGTGATTGATTTTTACTTGTTGACAGTTGCAGCTGTGGCATGTGGGTTTGGGAATTTTGGCTTTTTGTGGGCGACTCCTAGTCTGTGGTGAACACATTGTAGAATCTACTTATCTCCCTCAAGGTCTGGCCAGACGTTTGGCCAAAATTATGGCCAGACCGCTAATAACAGTTCTAACTACTATAGTTATCACCCTGCCCAGGTTGTATTTATGTCTACTTAACCTACTTTAGTGAATCTGGGATGACTGCTTCTCTATACACAAGGCAAATCTGACAACTCAGACCAGAAAGCACTCCTCACTTTAGACATGGGCAAATCCTTCAAGTGTGTGGTTCTTGAGAGCTTTGGCTTTTGACCTAACTTCATTGGCTGTGTTAAACAACTTGGTTTTCACTCCACTGCCAAAATAATGAGTATTGGCTGCATTTCTGACCAGGCAGGGATGCCCACTTACATCACTACTGTTAACCATTGCTATTGAGCCCTTTGTAATACTAATTAAAAATCACAAAAGTATACAGGGCGTCTGTTGACAGGCAGCTATTCTTGGGTGGAAGTAGATGCAGTCATGACAGTGATACATGGCTTTGGTACTTGTTTTGGCCTAGCCATTAATTGCACTTCTGTTGCTGGACTAGTCTGTGACACAAATCTCTACTCACCGTTCCCTTGTTGAAATGTGAGATTCATCATCATTCCTTTAATGCTTACCACCTGAGAATAGCAATAGTTACATGTACTCAGTTACCTATACATTGTGCATTAAACTAACATGTAAAACAATGAAGACCGTATTACCAAATTTTCTTGGTTTCGGCATGTGCATTTGTATATATTTTTTATTGTATTTATATTTTTAAATAAAGCTGATTTTGAAAAAAAATGATTTTCCAATGCACAAACAGCCATTGTTTACTAAAACTGGAGCATTCAAAATCTGGTGCAGTTGTGCATGGTAGCCAATCAGCATTTAACTTTAGCTTGTTCAGTTAAGCGTTGACAAAATATGGAAGCTGATTGGTTGCTATGCAGAGCTGCACCAGATTTTACACCCTCCAGTTTTAACCCCAATAGTTTTAATTAGATTAGCATATATTTTGTATTTGTCTACACTTTGGATATTAATCTCCTCTTTGTTTTCCGTCTTAAAGAAAAAATACCACCTCACGTGTGGAGATGCTATGTTTATTATATTTTTGTGCTTTCCTTATATCTTTGCATCAAGCACATTCTATGTATATGTTTATTTACATCACTTCCTAAGCCACATATTCATCAAATTTAATTGTGTACACTAATTCTGAAAAGAATCAATGGAACTAATTATTCACACAAGTGCTCAAGTGGTTACAGGTGTCTTTTGTAGTACTGGTAGTAGGTTAAGAGGTGCATTTATGAATTGATACAAAGTAACAAATTATCCCAGGTGCAGGATGTAACCATCCACAGTGCAGATAAGTGCCTCCATAATAAGAGAAAAAAATTAAACAGAGCTTGAGCCTATTTTTTTTCCGCAATAATAAACATCCTGTCTTGTCTGCTCTCTTTTAGAAATCATGAAGAAAGCAGCCTGTATCCCATTTGTACAAACATCAGGGAACTATTGGTCATTTTCCAAATATTTCTGAAGTCCTAGAGCAAGGATTAAGATTAAGAGGAACTAACACATGGTAGGCAGTAGTTTAAATTCCACAGAAGAGTCAAAATAGACCTGAAGTTAAAACTGTGAGATAATAATGCCACACAAATCCAGATAATACATACAGTAGGTAAAAGTTATGGCTTCTTGTTCAACCTTAGGTCAATCAGGAGATGTGTGGTCTCTGTCTTTTCCTTAATACTAATTCTGTTCATTAATATTCTAATGTCCCTGGGACTAGTCACATAACAAGTGCCCTCCTAAAATTTCTAATATAAGAGTGACATAACTAAATACATGCTACATGTTATGAAAGTTAGGCACAACGAGTCAAGCTAAGACACAAGTGGTATAAAAAAGCAAACCTAAGACCCAGAAGTTTAGGCCACCATGACTCCCATGTTACAAGGTGTAATGGCCGGGCACACTGGGCTGATGAAAGGCTGTGTGTGTGGCAGCCATGTTCAAAATTCAGCCATTACATTTTACTTTATTTCTGTGTTTAACCAGAGACACAGCTGTAGTGATTTTACCCCTTCCTTCCTCTTCCAGTTTACACAATCCACAACCTTGTACTTTCACGGCAGACATCTCTCATCAGTCCGTTGATAGGACTAGTAGAATTACCCCAATAAACATTGCTGTGCCCACAAAGCTACCTGACTTGCCTGCTTAAGTGACTGGAGTTTTAACAGACACTTGAAGCTCTCCCCCCCCATCATAAATCATAAATACCAAAGCAATTCAAATTCATGATAGACTGGTTACCAGCCAAAACTCTAAAACTTCAGTATATTTTATAACTGATGAAATAATAAGCCAGCCAGGAGGTAGACATATTTACCTTCCTCAGTAAATTTGTAGTGTTTTGAGCCCAAATATTGTTAACCTAGGAGTACCAGGAACAGAATTGGCCCAATTCTTCTCCTAGACGATCTGGGCATCCAAGACATATCATATTTATATCCATTTCAAAGCTAATTTCATGCTGGACAATAATATGTATGTTAGTCGAATGTAACCAGTAGGTATTCAGATATATGAATACCTATAGAAAACTGTATCTGGGACTTGGTCATAAACATGGTGACATTCCAATCCCAGCAACCACCCCTTAGACCAAATGATTGGTCAGATGGTCTCTGTCAACCCCCCCCCCCCCCCAAAGTGAAGAAAAGTGGAATGCAGCCACATTTTAATGTTGAATATATTTTTATTATTAGATATTTTCTTTAGAGTATACAAACAGAAAGAGATATAGGGTAAATACAGACAACATATGCAGACACATTTTGAGAGCTCTTGTGTACCATCAAGCAACTGAAGACCTCACAAGTTATGAGAGCAAATCTAACACCTACCTCATTAACTGAAATCTGCTGAAACAGAACTTGCAAGTATTCTTAATTTTTCACTCCCTTATCTTCTGGTGCTTGTTGTCTCTTTTTGTCTTTGTAATATCTTTTTTTGTAAATATTTTATCTGCACCAATCTTATATTTTCATTATTGATCTATATTTTGTAAAGTGTTAAAACTGTCTCTAAATGTGCTAACACAAACTCAAAGACTCCCTGTCTCTTGAAAAGTGCTACTGTAGTATACCCATCTGAATATACACATCTGTGGTGACAATGTGTGTACAGATGTTTTTTTCATAATTGTTATTGCTTATATTGTGAAAATTTCCTCATTTCGATAAAAGTCTGTGGTGGCAGTTTAAAGTGTTAATTGCTTAGTTAACTCACCCCAGTGACAAAAGCTCTGTCTGTTGGCACCTAGACTGTGGTCCCTCAGCTGGGAAATCTTTGTTCTGTGTGAGGCTGAGAGTGGCATTGTTGCATAAGTGACAGCACAGTATGAAGTTGACCAGTTTTTTGTCACAGGTTGGTGAAAAGGGCGGTGGCTGGACACCTGCGTTCCTCACAGGAAGGACTGAAGTAACCAGTAAGTATGGCAACAAGGAAGTGAAAGGAGCAGAATTTAGGAATAAAAAGAGAATAGAAATCACAGGGATCTACCTGAGACAAAAAGATACTTTAGAAAAAAATAATAATGATAGCATTAAGAAGAAACAGGGAAGCATAAGTCACAGGGTTTTAAAGAACATGGAGAATGGAGAATTTTAAACAAAAAATTGCAGTAGTGCAAGAAAAGCACATGAAAAGTGACTAAACATAATTTACAAGGTTAAAGCCATAGCCATGTACCATCAAACTGCAAAAATAATGAAAATAGTCAAGCAAGAACAATGATAGATCAGAGAGGCAAAGCATATAAATAGAACAAGAATAAGGCCAAAATACAGTAATAAGAACAGAATCACAGTGGACCCAAAAGCAATTAGGATAATCTGCAAAAGAGATGCTTGCATCGCAGCCAATAAAGTAAATATAATCATCACTATATATACTGTACATATAGTTTTTTGTCTTTAGAGTTTTTAATTACATATTTAATGGCAGCTGCTATATTTTTTTCATTGCATATTCAGTCTGTGCTTTCCATCAATGGAAGTGTATAAATCTAGAGAGAGTTAGTGAGGACAATAGAGTCTCTGTAATCTAGGTTATCTTTGCAGTCATTTGGCCAGTTACACAGTCTTACATACAAATGGTTCTATTGGTTGAACTAGATGGACATGAGCCTTTTTTCAAGCTAAATATGTAACAGCTTTTGCATTGATAACTATGTTCATGTCAATTTGGCAAAAATAAGGCCCCATTCACACTGGGTGTTTAGACCTAGTGCATGCATTTGTATGGGCAAAGGGCACAGTTGCACCATCTAGCTATGCTCCTAAAAGCCATCGATCTCTATGAGAGGCTAACAGATACTGTGGCTGGACAGGGCTTGACAGTGCAGCTAGCAGTATTTAACTTTAGGGTATAATGCCCTCATGGATGAATGCTCGTAATGCAGGCTACTTGTGTTCCAAGCATGTTTGTCTCTGGGTGTATACTGCCCTAAATGTCAGTATTGCTAAGTACACCATCCAACCCTGTCCAGCCACAACAGCTGTCTGCCTCTCACAAAGCTTACAAGAAAAAGAGTAGGTGCTCTGTTGGGAAAAAAAATGGCTGCTACCACAAAGGGTAAATATTTCAAAACCTTCACTGTAAATAAATAAAACAGAAAGTGCAGTGCCCAAAAAAAAATAATAATAAAGAAATGTGTAAACCTATACCATATAATGCAATATTATCAAAACATTTATAATTAGAGATGAGCGAATTATTCAAAAATTCGATTCGGCTGATTCGCCGAATTTGCGGGAGAAATTTGATTCGATGCAAATTTATTTGCCGCGAATTTAACTTATTTAAAGGGTTTCTAGGCTTCAGAGAGCCTTTATATTAGTGCAGAACACTGTACCTTTAATTTAAATGCCCTTGGAGTCTGCTGGGGAAGAGAAATAATACTGTCAGTCAGTATGACATGCAGATGAGTCCCGTCGATCTTAGAATCACCGCACACTTCACTCATTTGGGCAGTCACGGGGCACGACGAAGAAGAACAAGAAGAAGAAGAAGAATGAAAAGAAGAATGAAAAGAAGAAGAAGAAGAATGAAAAGAAGAAGAAGAATGAAAAGAAGAATGAAAAGAAGAAGAAGAATGAAAAGAAGAAGAAGAAGAAGAATGAAAAGAAGAATGAAAAGAAGAAGAAGAAGAATGAAAAGAAGAAGAAGAAGAATGAAAAAAAGAATGAAAAGAAGAAGAAGAAGAAGAATGAAAAGAAGAAGAAGAATGAAAAGAAGAAGAAGAAGAAGAATGAAAAGAAGAATGAGAAGAAGAATGAAAAGAAGAATTAAAAGAAGAATGAAAAGAAGAAGAAGAAGAATGAAAAGAAGAAGAAGAATGAAAAGCAGAATGAAAAGAAGAAGAAGAAAAATGAAAAGAAGAAGAAGAAGAATGAAAAGAAGAAGAAGAAGAATGAAAAGAAGAATGAAAAGAAGAAGAAGAAGAATGAAAAGAAGAAGAAGAATAAAAAGAGAAGAAGAAGAATGAAAAGAAGAAGAATGAAAAGAAGAAGAAGAAGAATGAAAAGAAGAATGAAAAGAAGAAGAAGAAGAATGAAAAGAAGAAGAAGAAGAATGAAAAGAAGGATGAAAAGAAGAAGAATGAAAAGAAGAAGAAGAAGAATGAAAAGAAGAATGAAAAGAAGAAGAAGAAGAATGAAAAGAAGAATGAAAAGAAGAAGAAGAAGAATGAAAAGAAGAAGAAGAATGAAAAGAAGAAGAATGAAAAGAAGAAGAAGAAGAATGAAAAGAAGAAGAAGAATAAAAAGAAGAAGAAGAAGAGGAATGAAAAGAAAAATGAAAAGAAGAAGAAGAATGAAAAGAAGAAGAAGAAGAATGAAAAGAAGAATGAAAAGAAGAAGAAGAAGAATGAAAAGAAGAAGAAGAAGAAGAATGAAAAGAAGAATGAAAAGAAGAAGAAGAAGAATGAAAAGAAGAAGAAGAATGAAAATAAGAAGAAGAATGAAAAGAAGAATGAGAAGAAGAATGAAAAGAAGAATTAAAAGAAGAATGAAAAGAAGAAGAAGAGGAATGAAAAGAAGAATGAAAAGAAGAAGAAGAATGAAAAGAAGAATGAAAAGAAGAAGAAGAATGAAAAGAAGAATGAAAAGAAGAAGAAGAAGAAGAATGAAAAGAAGAATGAAAAGAAGAAGAAGAAGAATGAAAAGAAGAAGAAGAATGAAAATAAGAAGAAGAATGAAAAGAAGAATGAGAAGAAGAATGAAAAGAAGAATTAAAAGAAGAATGAAAAGAAGAAGAAGAAGAATGAAAAGAAGAAGAAGAATGAAAAGCAGAATGAAAAGAAGAAGAAGAAAAATGAAAAGAAGAAGAAGAAGAATGAAAAGAAGAAGAAGAAGAATGAAAAGAAGAATGAAAAGAAGAAGAAGAAGAATGAAAAGAAGAAGAAGAATGAAAAGAAGAATGAAAAGAAGAAGAAGAAGAATGAAAAGAAGAATGAAAAGAAGAAGAAGAATGAAAAGAAGGATGAAAAGAAGAAGAAGAAGAATGAAAAGAAGAAGAAAAAGAATGAAAAGAAGAAGGAGAAGAATGAAAAGAAGAATGAAAAGAAGAAGAAGAATGAAAAGAAGAAGAAGAATGAAAAGAAGAAGAATGAAAAGAAGAAGAAGAAGAATGAAAAGAAGAATGAAAAGAAGAAGAAGAAGAATGAAAAGAAGAAGAAGAATAAAAAGAAGAAGAAGAAGAATGAAAAGAAGAATGAAAAGAAGAAGAAGAAGAATGAAAAGAAGAAGAAGAAGAATGAAAAGAAGAATGAAAAGAAGAAGAAGAAGAATGAAAAGAAGAAGAAGAATGAAAAGAAGAAGAAGAATGAAAAGAAGAATGAGAAGAAGAATGAAAAGAAGAATGAAAAGAAGAATGAGAAGAATGAAAAGAAGAATGAAAAGAAGAAGAAGAGGCATTGGAGCGGGGAGGAGGAGCCTAACTATGGCGGCAGGTGAGAGCGCGATGTGAACGCTCTCCACAGGATAGCCACTCTCCCTCCCCAAATGTTCCCCGAGTAAAGCTGCGAAGGTGCCCGGGCAAAAACTCACGGGCGAGAGGGGCCCCCCGAAGAGAACTTCGAGGACAGAGCTGCAGGAATCCACGACTGAGGGACGGACGATACCTCCCGCCCGAGACTGCTGGGAATCCAGGTGACGCGCGACAGTCACGTGATCTCCCGAAAGGGAGCTCTGGGAGACAGAGAAGCCGGCCGGTTCTCCGACACAGGGGGAGAAGCCGGCTTCCTCACTGACAGGACACGTGATACCGGCTCAGCGTCCCGGTGAAAGGAGAAGAGGAGAGATTTGGCTGCTCTCCGGTGGAGTTAGAGAGACATCAGCGTGGGAGAAAGGAGACCCTGTCTTCCGGATACCTGTGAGAGAGGTAGAAGGAGGAAAAAGGAGACCCGGAGAGACCCCCCCCCCCCCCTCCTTCAATCGAGGGGAAGAGGAGCAGAGCCAGAGCAGAGGACAGAGACCTTAAAGGACAACTTCCCTGGAAAGGCAGCTGGAATGTGGGTGAGTGAGAGTGGATGGACTGTATATTAAATCCGTGTTATGGACAGTTTATTAAAGCAGCAGAAGTAATTATAGACTGGGGGAAAAAAGGAAAAAAAAAAAGAGAGAGGGGGAAATATCAAGGAAATCGATGAAATTAGAACCTCTCTAAAAAGACCCATTATAGCATATACCCTAAAGCCTTAAAGAAAAGGGTCTGGACATATATAGAAAAGATGAAGAGTAAAAATAGCAAAGGGAGTGGTCCCAAACACTCCCAATCTGGAACAATCAGAAAATTTACGTCTCAAGGCAATGTGACCCCAGAAAGAACTCAGGAGATAGCAGAAAAAAGTATAATGGAAAACAGTATGGATAAGAGTACCAGATCGCCTGGGGAAATGGATAATAATAGCCAACAAATAATAGAAGGAATAGAGCTAAGAGTAAAGGAAGGAGAACTACAAATCCCAAATAAAAAGGAGATGGCAGAAATGTTTGGAAATTTGGAAAAATCAATTAAACAAGAGATGGGAATAATTCGGAAAGACTTGGGACATCTTTTGTCCAGAGTAGAAGAAACAGAAGAAAAAATTAAAAAACACGCTCAAGCTATTCCTGAACTGAGAAATCAAATAATGGAGATTAGGCAAGAACAGAAAAAGTTGGGATATAAGTTGGAGATACAAGGTAACATGTACAGGAAAAATAACCTCAGGATAAAGGGAATCCCGGAGCTTACACAAGAAGAAGATCTAAGAGAGACAATACAAAAAATTTTTAAATCCATCATGGGTAGACCTAGAACTGAGTCATTTATATTGGACAATATATACAGGTTAGGAAGGTTCCAACGAGATCGGATGGAAGAGAGACCGAGAGATGTAGTGGTACAATTTAATAAAAATGGAGAGAGAGAAGAAGTATGGAAGAAGATAAAAGGAAGAGCTAGTATTGAATATGAAGGAAAAAACTTGCAAATTTTTGCAGACTTGACACCTGAGACATTATTGAGAAAAAGATCATTGAGACCACTAATAGAACAGATGAAAAAACAAAATATACAATATAGATGGAATAGCTCGATGTGTCTAATCGGATGGAAGAATGGAGTCACTGCATATCTGAGATTTCCAGAGGAATTAAGAGACTTTTTTGATAAACTTAATATTCAAAGAATAGAAATTCCAGGTTGGGAGGAAGAAGAAGAGGGAGAGAAATATGCTGAGGGAAAAGAGGAATGGCAGCAAGTTAGAAGAAGAAATAGAGAATAAATAGATAGGGGAACATCGGGGGAAATGGGGAGTAGGTGAACCGTACAAGGTTAGAGTTCCACCTCAGGGTCAGGATCCAAATGTGGCATTTGGCTCACAAAAGGATTAGATGGAATAAAAATAGGCCCAATGGGGGTGGGGGGAGATGGAGGGGGAGTAGATGTGGGAGGGGGGGGGGAATGGGGGTGGGAGGATGGTATAGGGGGAAGGTTTTAAAAATACTTTGCATAGGGATGAGATGTATTCAAGAATCATGGAAGATATAAAATTTATAACATATAACGTAAAAGGGTTGAATAGTCCTGGGAAGAGATTTAAGCTATTTAAGGAATTACAACATAGAGAAGCCTCAGTAGTTTTTTTACAGGAGACACATCTTGAGATTAAGTCAAACATCAAATTAAATACTAGAAATTATCCAACATGGTTCTATGCAGACTCCCCAATTAAGAGAGCCAAAGGGGTGGCAATTGGGTTCGCTAAAAATATAAGGTGGGAGGTGGAGGAAAGAGAGACAGACCCTGAGGGGAGATTCTTATTTTTGAAAGGTAGATTACAGGAAATGGACTGTACAATAGCAAATATTTATTGCCCAAATAAGAGACCAGAGGTATACCTGAAAGGGATATTAAGAAAACTGAGGGACTTTAAAAAAGGAAGGCTGATAGTGGCGGGAGACTTGAATTTATGTCTAGATCCACAGATGGATACAACATCTCGTGTGCAACGGGAGGGAGGTAGGTCTATGAGGATCTTGAAGAAGGAGATATATGAGGGTCAACTAGTAGATATATGGAGGATAATGCATGGAAAGGAAAAAGACTATACTTTCTTCTCTAATGCACACGAGATTTATTCAAGACTGGACTATATAATGGTAGAACATCAACTTATTGAAAGGGTGGCTAAAGTAGAAATAGAAACAATGACCCTCTCAGACCATGCCCCAGTTATAATGAAGTTGAGATGGGGGAAACAACTGACAAGGGGGGTGGGATGGAGATTAAACGAGGCCCTTCTATTAGATCAAGAGACTGACCAGCAGATCAGACGGGAAATGGAAAGATATTTTCAAGAGAACGAAACAGGAGACGTGTCAATGGCCACTGTCTGGGAGTCCCATAAGGTATATATTAGAGGTATATTGATTGCGTTAGGGGCAAAAAAAAAAAGGGAAAGGAGTAAGAAAATGACTGAGCTCTTAAAAGATATAACTGACCTAGAACAAATCCATAAAAATACAATAACATGTGAGATAGGACAAAAGATAATAGGAAAGAAGAAAGAACTGGAGATATTAATGGAAGAAGAGAGGAGGAGAGTACTTAATAAAGTTCTAGTGGAGAGGTATAGATGGGGAGATCGTCCAGGAAAATATTTAATGAAGGCCCTGAGAAAAAAGAAAAATAGAAATTACATAGAAAAAATAAGAAACCCCAAGGGAGAAATGGCTCACTCTACTAAAGAAATTGGGAAGATATTCAAGGAGTATTACAACAAGCTGTATAATATTAAGTCTCAAAACTTAGTAAATAATAGGGAAAATGAGAACAGAGAAAAAAGAAAGGCATATTTAAAAAATGCAGGACTACCAAAAATAGATGAAGACCTATTGAAATCCCTGGAATTAGAAATCACACAGGAGGAAATAAAAATAGCACTAAAAGACACTAAAGTGGGGAAAAGTCCTGGCCCAGACGGATACACCGTGAGGTATTATAAAAAATATAGTGAAGTATTAATACCAAAGTTGAAGGAATATATGAATGCCTTGGGGGGAGAAATGGAGATTAGACAGGAATCCCTACAAGCCCATATAACACTCATACATAAGGAAGGGAAGGATCCTACTCAATGTTCAAGTTATAGACCAATCGCACTCCTAAATGTAGATACAAAATTATACGCGAAGGTTTTAGCAAATAGGATCAAAAACTTAATGCCAGAATGGATCCAGGGAGATCAGGTTGGCTTTGTATCAGGGAGGGAAGGTAGAGATAACGGAATTAGAACCCTGTTATTGATCCAGAAAGCTAAGAAAGGGAAAACCCCGGCAGTGATTCTCTCGATCGATGCTGAAAAAGCTTTTGATAGAGTAAACTGGAGCTTTATGATGGACACCCTAGAGACCATGGGAGTAGGTAGTAGAATGAGGGAATGGATAGGAAAATTGTATAAAATGCCATCCGCGGTTATTTTGGTTAATGGTGAAAAATCTACACCTATAAGGATGTCAAATGGGACTAGACAGGGATGCCCACTGTCCCCTTTATTGTATGTGTTAACATTGGAACCCCTACTAGAAACAATTAGGAAGAACGTAGATATAAAGGGAATACAAATAGGGGAAACGGAACATAAGGTGGCAGCCTTTGCGGACGATCTGTTGTTTTATGTGGGCAATCCTAGGATAACACTCCCGAACTTAATAAAAAGCTTAAAAGAATATGGAGAAATATCAAATCTAAAAATCAACCCGACAAAAACCGAGATCTTGAATATAAATCTACCGAATAGTGAGAAAGAAAAGATAAAAAA
Source organism: Staurois parvus (assembly GCF_062004578.1). NCBI lineage: Eukaryota > Metazoa > Chordata > Amphibia > Anura > Ranidae > Staurois > Staurois parvus. The sequence continues at coordinate 11,466,041 of NW_028318039.1, read as the reverse complement.
AGAATTCCCTTTTACATGGAGAGATAGAGAGATAAAATATTTAGGAGTTAATCTTACTGCTTCATATTCAAAATTGTATAAATTAAATTATATTTCCCTTTTAAACGAGATTAAGGAGGAATTGAAGAAATTGGGAGGAGGAATCCCTTCCTGGTTAGGACGAATAAATCTGATAAAAATGATAATTGTACCCAAAGTTTTGTATAAATATCAAATGATCCCAATAAAACTCCCAGAAGCTTTTTTTAAAGAAATTAAAAAGATGATAACAAAATTTATATGGAAAAATAAAAAATCTAGATTATCGTATGACTTGATAAGTAGACGAAAAGAGAGAGGGGGACTGGGAGTGCCGGACTTTAAGAGATACTATAATGCTGTAATTTTAACAAGAATTTATGATTGGACACACAATAAAAGGGAGAAAAGATGGGTGAAGATAGAGAATGATCTGAGCGGAGTTGACCTGAGTAGAAACATATGGGCACCAGCACAATATAGAGGTTTAGAGAAAACCACGAGTGTGTTCACATTGAATGTTTTGAAGGTTTGGGATAATTTACACAAGTATATGCACTGGGATTTTAATTCACAATTAATGCCACTAAGGAATATGGAGTATTTTCCACCAGGTATTGAGGGGAGTATGGGAAAATGGATCAAAAAGGAAGACATTCAACTAAGGGATATTATGGACGGAAAGAAGTTGAAAACATTGAAAGATTTAAAAAAAGGTGGAAGGGAACTTTTTACTAAGATTGATGAATGGAAATATCACCAATTAAATCACTTTGTTGAGGGTCTTCCGAAACCCATAAGAGGGAGAGGGGAGTGGAATTTGTTTGAGAGGTTGTTGGAATCACGAGGAGATGGAAAACGGGCCACGGCAAAAATTTATAAAATTCTCACCGAATTAGCCACGGAATTTAAACCAAGTTATATAGTAAAATGGGAAAGAGATTTGGAAGTGGAGATAGATGAAGATAAACAGAGGAAGATATATAGACTCACACACGAGAATATTAGCATGAGAGAGGTGGAGGTAAATTATAAGAGTTTAGTAAGATGGCACATCACACCAACTATGGAGTACAAAATGGGTATAGAGAGAACACAAGAGTGTTGGCGTGGTTGTGGAGAGATGGGTACATGGTTTCACATTTGGTGGGAATGCCCAAAGATACAAAATTTTTGGAAGACAACAGTAAACTTAATTGAGAAAATCTCAGGAATAAAGATTGGATTAGACCCACAAGTGTGTCTATTACATAAAACAGACTTACCAGTGAATAAATATAAAAATTCGGGTATATGGTACTTTGTAAATGCAGCGAAGGGTTTGATACCTAAGTTCTGGCATAGCTTGGAGGTTCCGAAAGAGAAGGATTGGGTAGAGAGAGTAAATCAGATTAGTAGGATAGAGAAACTATATTATATCCAGGAAGATAAGATAGAGATATATAACAGGAGATGGGAGAAATGGGAAGATTTCGTACACCAAAGGAATATATCTGAAGTAATGTTAGGAGAAGATTCTTAATTTCATATAGAAGGAAGTAAGAGAAAAATGCAAAGTGGGAGGGGGGTGGGATGTGGTAGGGCATAAAGGTAGAGGGAAGGGAAAAGAAGAAAAAGGAGGTAATAGAAAGAGAATAAGAGTAAGAATATTATATGAGATTGTGGATGAAATGTAGTGTGTTCTTCTTGCATGTGCCTCTTTTTTTTTCTTTTTATGTTTAATTATAAATATAAAAATTTAATAAATATTTGAATTAAAAAAAAAAAGAAAAGAAGAAGAAGAAGAAGAATGAAAAGAAGAATGAAAAGAAGAAGAAGAAGAATGAAAAGAAAAAGAAGAAGAATGAAAAGAAGAAGAAGAAGAATGAAAAGAAGAAGAAGAATGAAAAGAAGAAGAAGAAGACGAATGAAAAGAAGAATGAGAAGAAGAATGAAAAGAAGAATTAAAAGAAGAATGAAAAGAAGAAGAAGAAGAATGAAAAGAAGAAGAAGAAAAACGAAAAGAAGAAGAAGAAGAATGAAAAGAAGAGGAAGAAGAAGAATGAAAAGAAGAATGAAAAGAAGAAGAAGAATGAAAAGAAGAAGAAGAAGAATGAAAAAAAGAATGAAAAGAAGAAGAATGAAAAGAAGAAGAAGAAGAATGAAAAGAAGAATGAAAAGAAGAAGAAGAAGAATGAAAAGAAGAAGAAGAAGAATGAAAAGAAGGATGAAAAGAAGAAGAAGAAGAATGAAAAGAAGAAGAAGAATGAAAAGAAGAATGAAAAGAAGAAGAAGAGGAAGAATGAAAAGAAGAATGAAAAGAAGAAGAAGAGGAAGAATGAAAAGAAGAAGAAGAAGAATGAAAAGAAGAATGAAAAGAAGAAGAAGAAGAATGAAAAGAAGAAGAAGAAGAATGAAAAGAAGAATGAAAAGAAGAATGAGAAGAATGAAAAGAAGAAGAAGAAGAATGAAAAGAAGAAGAAGAAGAATGAAAAGAAGAAGAAGAAGAATGAAAAGAAGAATGAAAAGAAGAAGAAGAAGAATGAAAAGAAGAAGAAGAATGAAAAGAAGAATGAAAAGAAGAAGAAGAGGAAGAATGAAAAGAAGAATGAAAAGAAGAAGAAGAGGAAGAATGAAAAGAAGAAGAAGAAGAATGAAAAGAAGAATGAAAAGAAGAAGAAAAGGAATGAAAAGAAGAAGAAGAATAAAAAGAAGAATGAAAAGAAGAAGAATAAGAATGAAAAGAAGAAGAATGAAAAGAAGAATGAAAAGAAGAAGAAGAAGAATGAAAAGAAGAAGAAGAATGAAAAGAAGAAGAATGAAAAGAAGAAGAAGAAGAATGAAAAGAAGAATGAAAAGAAGAAGAAGAATGAAAAGAAGAAGAAAAAGAATGAAAAGAAGAATGAAAAGAAGAAGAAGAAGAATGAAAAGAAGAATGAAAAGAAGAAGAAGAAGAATGAAAAGAAGAAGAAGAATGAAAAGAAGAAGAATGAAAAGAAGAAGAAGAAGAATGAAAAGAAGAATGAAAAGAAGAAGAAGAAGAATGAAAAGAAGAAGAAGAATAAAAAGAGAAGAAGAAGAATGAAAAGAAGAATGAAATGAAGAAGAAGAAGAATGAAAAGAAGAAGAAGAAGAATGAAAAGAAGAATGAAAAGAAGAAGAAGAAGAATGAAAAGAAGAAGAAGAATGAAAAGAAGAAGAAGAAGAAGAATGAAAAGAAGAATGAGAAGAAGAATGAAAAGAAGAATGAAAAGAAGAATGAGAAGAATGAAAAGAAGAATGAAAAGAAGAAGAAGAAGAATGAAAAGAAGAATGAAAAGAAGAAGAAGAAGATGAAAAGAAAAAGAAGAAGAATGAAAAGAAGAAGAAGAATGAAAAGAAGAAGAAGAAGAAGAATGAAAAGAAGAATGTGAAGAAGAATGAAAAGAAGAATTAAAAGAAGAATGAAAAGAAGAAGAAGAAGAATGAAAAGAAGAAGAAGAATGAAAAGCAGAATGAAAAGAAGAAGAAGAAGAATGAAAAGAAGAAGAAGAAAAATGAAAAGAAGAAGAAGAAGAAGAATGAAAAGAAGAATGAAAAGAAGAAGAAGAATGAAAAGAAGAAGAATGAAAAAAAGAATGAAAAGAAGAAGAAGAAGAATGAAAAGAAGAAGAAGAAGAATGAAAAGAAGAATGAAAAGAAGAAGAATGAAAAGAAGAAGAAGAAGAATGAAAAGAAGGATGAAAAGAAGAAGAAGAAGAATGAAAAGAAGAATGAAAAGAAGAAGAATGAAAAGAAGAAGAAGAAGAATGAAAAGAAGGATGAAAAGAAGAAGAAGAAGAATGAAAAGAAGAATGAAAAGAAGAAGAAGAAGAATGAAAAGAAGAAGAAGAATGAAAAGAAGAAGATGAATGAAAAGAAGAATGAAAAGAAGAAGAAGAAGAATGAAAAGAAGAAGAAGAATGAAAAGAAGAAGAAGAAGAATGAAAAGAAGAATGAAAAGAAGAAGAAGAAGAATGAAAAGAAGAAGAAGAAGAAGAAGAAGAAGAAGAAGAAGAAGAAGAAGAATGAAAAGAAGAAGAAGAAGAATGAAAAGAAGAATGAGAAGAAGAATGAAAAGAAGAATGAAAAGAAGAATGAGAAGAATGAAAAGAAGAATGAAAAGAAGAAGAAGAAGAATGAAAAGAAGAATGAAAAGAAGAAGAAGAAGAATGAAAAGAAGAAGAAGAAGAATGAAAAGAAGAATGAAAAGAAGAAGAATGAAAAGAAGAAGAAGAAGAATGAAAAGAAGAATGAAAAGAAGAAGAAGAAGAATGAAAAGAAGAAGAAGAAGAATGAAAAGAAGAATGAAAAGAAGAAGAAGAAGAATGAAAAGAAGAAGAAGAAGAAGAAGAAGAATGAAAAGAAGAATGAAAAGAAGAAGAAGAATGAAAAGAAGAAGAAGAAGAATGAGAAGAAGAATGAAAAGAAGAAGAAGAAGAATGAAAAGAAGAAGAAGAAGAATAAAAAGAAGAATGAAAAGAAGAAGAAGAAGAATGAAAAGAAGAAGAATGAAAAGAAGAATGAAAAGAAGAAGAAGAAGAATGAAAAGAAGAAGAAGAATGAAAAGAAGAAGAATGAAAAGAAGAAGAAGAAGAATGAAAATAAGAAGAAGAAGAATGAAAAGAAGAAGAAGAATGAGAAGAAGAAGAATGAAAAGAAGAAGAAGAAGAATGAAAAGAAGAATGAAAAGAAGAAGAAGAAGAATGAAAAGAAGAAGAAGAATGAAAAGAAGAAGAAGAAGAAGAAGAAGAATGAAAATAAGAATGAAAAGAAGAATGAGAAGAATGAAAAGAAGAATGAAAAGAAGAAGAAGAATGAAAAGAAGAATGAAAAGAAGAAGAAGAAGAATGAAAAGAAGAAGAAGAAGAATGAAAAGAAGAATGAAAAGAAGAAGAAGAAGAATGAAAAGAAGAAGAAGAATGAAAAGAAGAAGAAGAAGAATGAAAAGAAGAATGAGAAGAGGAATGAAAAGAAGAATTTAAAGAAGAATGAAAAGAAAAAGAAGAAGAATGAAAAGAAGAAGAAGAATGAAAAGCAGAATGAAAATAAGAAGAAGAAGAATGAAAAGAAGAAGAAGAAAAATGAAAAGAAGAAGAAGAAGAATGAAAATAATAAGAAGAAGAAGAATGAAAAGAAGAAGAAGAATGAAAAGAAGAAGAAGAAGAATGAATAGACGAATGAAAAGAAGAAGAAGAATGAAAAGAAGAAGAAGAAGAATGAAAAGAAGAATGAAAAGAAGAAGAAGAAGAATGAAAAGAAGGATGAAAAGAAGAAGAAGAAGAATGAAAAGAAGAATGAAAAGAAGAAGAAGAAGAATGAAAAGAAGAAGAAGAAGAATGAAAAGAAGAATGAAAAGAAGAAGAAGAAGAATGAAAAGAAGAAGAAGAATGAAAAGAAGAAGAAGAAGAATGAAAAGAAGAATGAAAAGAAGAAGAAGAAGAATGAAAAGAAGAAGAAGAATGAAAAGAAGAAGAAGAAGAATGAAAAGAAGAATGAAAAGAAGAAGAAGAAAAATGAAAAGAAGAAGAAGAAGAATGTAAAGAAGAATGAAAAGAAGAAGAAGAAGAATGAAAAGAAGAAGAAGAATGAAAAGAAAAAGAAGAAGAAGAAGAATGAAAAGAAGAAGAAGAAGAATGAAAAGAAGAATGAGAAGAAGAATGAAAAGAAGAATGAAAAGAAGAATGAGAAGAATGAAAAGAAGAAGAAGAAGAATGAAAAGAAGAATGAAAAGAAGAAGAAGAATGAAAAGAAGAAGAAGAATGAAAAGAAGAATGAAAAGAAGAAGAAGAAGAATGAAAAGAAGAAGAAGAAGAAGAATGAAAAGAAGAAGAAGAAGAATGAAAAGAAGAAGAAGAAGAATGAAAAGAAGAATGAAAAGAAGAAGAAGAAGAATGAAAAGAAGAAGAATGAAAAGAAGAATGAAAATAAGAAGAAGAAGAATGAAAAGAAGAAGAAGAAGAATGAAAAGAAGAATGAAAAGAAGAAGAAGAATGAAAAGAAGAAGAAGAATGAAAAGAAGAATGAGAAGAAGAATGAAAAGAAGAATGAAAAGAAGAATGAGAAGAAGAAGAAGAAGAATGAAAAGAAGAATGAGAAGAAGAATGAAAAGAAGAATGAAAAGAAGAAGAAGAAGAATGAAAAGAAGAAGAAGAATGAAAAGAAGAAGAAGAAGAAGAATGAAAAGAAGAAGAAGAAGAATGAAAAGAAGAATGAGAAGAAGAATGAAAAGAAGAATGAAAAGAAGAATGAGAAGAATGAAAAGAAGAATGAAAAGAAGAAGAAGAATGAAAAGAAGAATGAAAAGAAGAAGAAGAAGAATGAAAAGAAGAAGAATGAAAAGAAGAATGAAAAGAAGAAGAAGAAGAATGAAAAGAAGAAGAAGAAGAATGAAAAGAAGAATGAAAAGAAGAAGAAGAAGAATGAAAAGAAGAAGAAGAAGAATGAAAAGAAGAATGAAAAGAAGAAGAAGAAGAAGAATGAAAAGAAGAAGAAGAATGAAAAGAAGAATGAGAAGAAGAATGAAAAGAAGAATGAAAAGAAGAATGAGAAGAAGAAGAAGAAGAAGAATGAAAAGAAGAATGAGAAGAAGAATGAAAAGAAGAATGAAAAGAAGAAGAAGAAGAATGAAAAGAAGAAGAAGAATGAAAAGAAGAATGAGAAGAAGAATGAAAAGAAGAATGAAAAGAAGAATGAAAAGAATGAAAAGAAGAATGAAAAGAAGAAGAAGAATGAAAAGAAGAATGAAAAGAAGAAGAAGAAGAATGAAAAGAAGAATGAAAAGAAGAAGAAGAAGAATGAAAAGAAGAAGAAGAATGAAAAGAAGAAGAAGAAGAATGAAAAGAAGAATGAGAAGAGGAATGAAAAGAAGAATTAAAAGAAGAATGAAAAGAAGAAGAAGAAGAATGAAAAGAAGAAGAAGAATGAAAAGCAGAATGAAAAGAAGAAGAAGAATGAAAAGAAGAAGAAGAAAAATGAAAAGAAGAAGAAGAAGAATGAAAAGAAGAAGAAGAAGAAGAATGAAAAGAAGAAGAAGAATGAAAAGAAGAAGAAGAAGAATGAATAGACGAATGAAAAGAAGAAGAAGAATGAAAAGAAGAAGAAGAAGAATGAAAAGAAGAATGAAAAGAAGAAGAAGAAGAATGAAAAGAAGAAGAAGAAGAATGAAAAGAAGGATGAAAAGAAGAAGAAGAAGAATGAAAAGAAGAATGAAAAGAAGAAGAAGAAGAATGAAAAGAAGAAGAAGAAGAATGAAAAGAAGAATGAAAAGAAGAAGAAGAAGAATGAAAAGAAGAAGAAGAATGAAAAGAAGAAGAAGAAGAATGAAAAGAAGAATGAAAAGAAGAAGAAGAAGAATGAAAAAAAGAAGAAGAATGAAAAGAAGAAGAAGAAGAATGAAAAGAAGAATGAAAAGAAGAAGAAGAAGAATGAAAAGAAGAAGAAGAAGAAGAAGAAGAAGAAGAATGAAAAGAAGAAGAAGAAGAATGAGAAGAAGAATGAAAAAAAGAATGAAAAGAAGAAGAAGAAGAATGAAAAGAAGAATGAAAAGAAGAAGAAGAATGAAAAGAAGAAGAAGAAGAATGAAAAGAAGAATGAAAAGAAGAAGAAGAAGAATGAAAAGAAGAAGAAGAAGAAGAATGAAAAGAAGAATGAAAAGAAGAAGAAGAAGAATGAAAAGAAGAAGAAGAAGAATGAAAAGAAGAATGAAAAGAAGAAGAAGAAGAATGAAAAGAAGAAGAAGAATGAAAAGAAGAATGAAAAGAAGAAGAAGAAGAATGAAAAGAAGAAGAAGAAGAATGAAAAGAAGAATGAAAAGAAGAAGAAGAATGAAAAGAAGAATGAAAAGAAGAAGAAGAATGAAAAGAAGAAGAATGAAAAGAAGAATGAAAAGAAGAAGAATGAAAAGAAGAAGAAGAAGAATGAAAAGAAGAATGAAAAGAAGAAGAAGAAGAATGAAAAGAAGAAGAAGAAGAATGAAAAGAAGAATGAAAAGAAGAAGAAGAAGAAGAATGAAAAGAAGAAGAAGAATGAAAAGAAGAATGAAAAGAAGAATGAAAAGAAGAATGAGAAGAATGAAAAGAAGAATGAAAAGAAGAAGAAGAAGAATGAAAAGAAGAATGAAAAGAAGAAGAAGAAGAAGAAGAATGAAAAGAATAATGAAAAGAGGAAGATGAAGAATGAAAAGAAGAAGAAGAAGAATGAAAAGAAGAATGAAAAGAAGAAGAAGAAGAATGAAAAGAAGAAGAATGAAAAGAAGAAGAAGAATGAAAAGAAGAATGAAAAGAAGAAGAAGAATGAAAAGAAGAATGAAAAGAAGAAGAAGAATGAAAAGAAGAAGAAGAAGAATGAAAAGAAGAAGAAGAAGAATGAAAAGAAGAATGAGAAGAAGAATGAAAAGCAGAATTAAAAGAAGAATGAGAAGAATGAAAAGAAGAATGAAAAGAAGAAGAAGAAGAATGAAAAGAAGAATGAAAAGAAGAAGAAGAAGAATGAAAAGAAGAAGAAGAAGAATGAAAAGAAGAATGAAAAGAAGAAGAAGAAGAATGAAAAGAAGAAGAAGAAGAATGAAAAGAAGAATGAAAAGAAGAAGAAGAATGAAAAGAAGAATGAAAAGAAGAAGAAGAATGAAAAGAAGAATGAAAAGAAGAAGAATGAAAAGAAGAAGAAGAATGAAAAGAAGAATGAGAAGAAGAATGAAAAGAAGAATGAAAAGAAGAATGAGAAGAAGAAGAAGAAGAATGAAAAGAAGAATGAGAAGAAGAATGAAAAGAAGAATGAAAAGAAGAAGAAGAAGAATGAAAAGAAGAAGAAGAATGAAAAGAAGAATGAGAAGAAGAATGAAAAGAAGAATGAAAAGAAGAATGAAAAGAATGAAAAGAAGAATGAAAAGAAGAAGAAGAAGAATGAAAAGAAGAATGAAAAGAAGAAGAAGAAGAATGAAAAGAAGAAGAAGAATGAAAAGAAGAAGAAGAAGAATGAAAAGAAGAATGAGAAGAGGAATGAAAAGAAGAATTAAAAGAAGAATGAAAAGAAGAAGAAGAAGAATGAAAAGAAGAAGAAGAATGAAAAGCAGAATGAAAAGAAGAAGAAGAATGAAAAGAAGAAGAAGAAAAATGAAAAGAAGAAGAAGAAGAATGAAAAGAAGAAGAAGAAGAAGAATGAAAAGAAGAAGAAGAATGAAAAGAAGAAGAAGAAGAATGAATAGACGAATGAAAAGAAGAAGAAGAATGAAAAGAAGAAGAAGAAGAATGAAAAGAAGAATGAAAAGAAGAAGAAGAAGAATGAAAAGAAGAAGAAGAAGAATGAAAAGAAGGATGAAAAGAAGAAGAAGAAGAATGAAAAGAAGAATGAAAAGAAGAAGAAGAAGAAGAATGAAAAGAAGAAGAAGAAGAATGGAAAGAAGAATGAAAAGAAGAAGAAGAAGAATGAAAAGAAGAAGAAGAATGAAAAGAAGAAGAAGAAGAATGAAAAGAAGAATGAAAAGAAGAAGAAGAAGAATGAAAAGAAGAAGAAGAATGAAAAGAAGAAGAAGAAGAAAGAAAAGAAGAATGAAAAGAAGAAGAAGAAGAATGAAAAGAAGAAGAAGAATGAAAAGAAGAAGAAGAAGAATGAAAAGAAGAAGAAGAAGAATGAGAAGAAGAATGAAAAAAAGAATGAAAAGAAGAAGAAGAAGAATGAAAAGAAGAATGAAAAGAAGAAGAAGAATGAAAAGAAGAAGAAGAAGAATGAAAAGAAGAATGAAAAGAAGAAGAAGAAGAATGAAAAGAAGAAGAAGAAGAAGAATGAAAAGAAGAATGAAAAGAAGAAGAAGAAGAATGAAAAGAAGAAGAAGAAGAATGAAAAGAAGAATGAAAAGAAGAAGAAGAAGAATGAAAAGAAGAAGAAGAAGAATGAAAAGAAGAATGAAAAGAAGAAGAAGAAGAATGAAAAGAAGAAGAAGAAGAATGAAAAGAAGAATGAAAAGAAGAAGAAGAATGAAAAGAAGAATGAAAAGAAGAAGAAGAATGAAAAGAAGAAGAATGAAAAGAAGAATGAAAAGAAGAAGAAGAATGAAAAGAAGAAGAAGAAGAATGAAAAGAAGAATGAAAAGAAGAAGAAGAAGAATGAAAAGAAGAAGAAGAAGAATGAAAAGAAGGATGAAAAGAAGAAGAAGAAGAATGAAAAGAAGAATGAAAAGAAGAAGAAGAAGAAGAATGAAAAGAAGAAGAAGAAGAATGGAAAGAAGAATGAAAAGAAGAAGAAGAAGAATGAAAAGAAGAAGAAGAATGAAAAGAAGAAGAAGAAGAATGAAAAGAAGAATGAAAAGAAGAAGAAGAAGAATGAAAAGAAGAAGAAGAATGAAAAGAAGAAGAAGAAGAAAGAAAAGAAGAATGAAAAGAAGAAGAAGAAGAATGAAAAGAAGAAGAAGAATGAAAAGAAGAAGAAGAAGAATGAAAAGAAGAAGAAGAAGAATGAGAAGAAGAATGAAAAAAAGAATGAAAAGAAGAAGAAGAAGAATGAAAAGAAGAATGAAAAGAAGAAGAAGAATGAAAAGAAGAAGAAGAAGAATGAAAAGAAGAATGAAAAGAAGAAGAAGAAGAATGAAAAGAAGAAGAAGAAGAAGAATGAAAAGAAGAATGAAAAGAAGAAGAAGAAGAATGAAAAGAAGAAGAAGAAGAATGAAAAGAAGAATGAAAAGAAGAAGAAGAAGAATGAAAAGAAGAAGAAGAAGAATGAAAAGAAGAATGAAAAGAAGAAGAAGAAGAATGAAAAGAAGAAGAAGAAGAATGAAAAGAAGAATGAAAAGAAGAAGAAGAATGAAAAGAAGAATGAAAAGAAGAAGAAGAATGAAAAGAAGAAGAATGAAAAGAAGAATGAAAAGAAGAAGAATGAAAAGAAGAAGAAGAAGAATGAAAAGAAGAATGAAAAGAAGAAGAAGAAGAATGAAAAGAAGAAGAAGAAGAATGAAAAGAAGAATGAAAAGAAGAAGAAGAAGCAGAATGAAAAGAAGAAGAAGAATGAAAAGAAGAATGAGAAGAAGAATGAAAAGAAGAATGAAAAGAAGAATGAGAAGAATGAAAAGAAGAATGAAAAGAAGAAGAAGAAGAATGAAAAGAAGAATGAAAAGAAGAAGAAGAAGAAGAATGAAAAGAATAATGAAAAGAGGAAGAAGAAGAATGAAAAGAAGAAGAAGAAGAATGAAAAGAAGAATGAAAAGAAGAAGAAGAAGAATGAAAAGATGAAGAATGAAAAGAAGAAGAAGAAGAAGAATGAAAAGAAGAATGAAAAGAAGAAGAAGAATGAAAAGAAGAATGAAAAGAAGAAGAAGAATGAAAAGAAGAAGAAGAAGAATGAAAAGAAGAAGAAGAAGAATGAAAAGAAGAATGAGAAGAAGAATGAAAAGAAGAATTAAAAGAAGAATGAGAAGAATGAAAAGAAGAATGAAAAGAAGAAGAAGAAGAATGAAAAGAAGAATGAAAAGAAGAAGAAGAAGAATGAAAAGAAGAAGAAGAAGAATGAAAAGAAGAATGAAAAGAAGAAGAAGAAGACTGAAAAGAAGAAGAAGAAGAATGAAAAGAAGAAGAAGAGGAATGAAAAGAAGAAGAAGAAGAATGAAAAGAAGAAGAAGAAGAATGAAAAGAAGAATGAGAAGAAGAATGAAAAGAAGAATTAAAAGAAGAATGAGAAGAATGAAAAGAAGAATGAAAAGAAGAAGAAGAAGAATGAAAAGAAGAAGAAGAAGAATGAAAAGAAGAATGAAAAGAAGAAGAAGAAGAATGAAAAGAAGAAGAAGAAGAAGAATGAAAAGAAGAATGAAAAGAAGAAGAAGAATGAAAAGAAGAAGAAGAAGAATGAAAAGAAGAATGAAAAGAAGAAGAAGAAGAATGAAAAGAAGAATAAGAAGAATGAAAAGAAGAATGAAAAGAAGAAGAAGAAGAAGAATGAAAAGAAGAAGAAGAATGAAAAGAAGAAGAATTCCAGTACAGCAAAAAGTGTATCTGCAGAGAGCTCCGCTATTTCTGACAGTTCTCTGACAGTTCTGACAGTTCATTTACAGCGGTTGAAACATTGTATCTATTTATTTCTGAATAAAAACATCTGTATCCTAAATGGAAATAAATAGATACAATGTTTCAACCGCTGTAAATGAACTGTCAGAACTGTCAGAGAACTGTCAGAAATAGCGGAGCTCTCTGCAGTGACACTTTTGCCGGCTGATCGGGGAAAATTTGATTCGTGCATCCGAAGTTTGCTAAAATTCGGATTCGATGCGAATCAAATTTTTCCTAATATTCTAAACGAATTCCACTTCGCCAGGTTCGATTCGCTCATCTCTATTTATAATATAAACACGGAATAGTCCATAAATAGAAATTAATAGTATACGTGATAACAGTTCATGAAAATTGAGTGTATCTCCACCAAGTGATTTCTAGATCTCATAATACTCTCCATAAGACTCCACAGTGCATGCCACCACCAATCAAATGCAATCACCAGAATATATGGCTGCACATGTTAGGCAGCAAAAGGGCTCAATGGAATCAGCCAGACGACAGCAAAATTGCCTTTGGAAGCAGTCCTTTTAAGAAGATGACCCTCTTGAAATGACACCAACCAGGATGCTACACGGTTAGAACTAAAGGATTGATAGCAGGGCTGAGTGGAACAGGTGCTCACCAACACGGAGCCAGAAAATATAATTTTTTTATGAACTGTTATCACAGATACTATTCATTTCTATTTATGGACTTTTTCATATTACTAACATTCTTGATAATATTTCATTATATGATATAGGTTTACACATTTATTATTTTTTGAGCGCTACACTTTCTATTTTATTTACTCCCATAGAGCTTGAATGGCTGCCAGCACCTGGGTTACACAGTGCACTTGTGCCCTCCACCCACACCTAAATGATGGAGCTTCATGCACTGGGGTTAAATTCACAGTGTGCATGGGGCCTAACTAAAAAAAAACTTGGTGAGGAATTTCAGTCATTTTTTAAATTAAATTGGGATGACAATTGTGATAACTGAATACACGTGTGAACCTAAGCTGACTTTAGAGCAGTGGTTCTCAACCTTTCTAATGCCGCGACCCCTTAATACAGTTCCTCATGTTGTGGTGACCCCCAACCATAAAATTATTTTCGTTGCTACTTCATAACTGTAATTTTGCAGTGGGAGGAGTAGTGCCATGTCATTGGTGTCAGTGGAAGGAGTAGTGCCCCATCACTGATGTCAGTGGGATGAATAGTGCCCCATCGTTGGTATCAGTGGGAGGAATAGTGCCCCATCACTGATGTCAGTGGGATAAATAGTGCCCCATCACTGGTGTCAGTGGGAGGAATAGTGCCCCATCACTGGTGTCAGTGGGAGGAATAGTGCCCCATCACTGATGTCAGTGGGATGCATAGTGCCCCATCGTTGGTATCAGTGGGAGGAATAGTGCCCCATCACTGATGTCAGTGGGATGAATAGTGCCCCATCACTGGTGTCAGTGGGAGGAATAGTGCCCCATCACTGGTGTCAGTGGGAGGAATAGTGCCCCATCATTGGTATCAGTGGGAGGAATAGTGCCCCATCGTTGGTATCAGTGGGAGGAATAGTGCCCCATCACTGATGTCAGTGGGATGAATAGTGCCCCATCACTGGTGTCAGTGGGAGGAATAGTGCCCCATCACTGCTGTCAGTGGGAGGAATAGTGCCCCATCACTGATGTCAGTGGGATGCATAGTGCCCCATCGTTGGTATCAGTGGGAGGAATAGTGCCCCATCACTGATGTCAGTGGGATGAATAGTGCCCCATCACTGGTGTCAGTGGGAGGAATAGTGCCCCATCACTGGTGTCAGTGGGAGGAATAGTGCCCCATCACCGGTGTCAGTGGGAGGAATAGTGCCCCATCACTGATGTCAGTGGGATGCATAGTGCCCCATCATTGGTATCAGTGGGAGGAATAGTGCCCCATCACTGATGTCAGTGGGATGAATAGTGCCCCATCGTTGGTATCAGTGGGAGGAATAGTGCCCCATCGTTGGTATCAGTGGGAGGAATAGTGCCCCATCACTGATGTCAGTGGGATGAATAGTGCCCCATCATTGGTATCAGTGGGAGGAATAGTGCCCCATCGTTGGTATCAGTGGGAGGAATAGTGCCCCATCACTGATGTCAGTGGGATGAATAGTGCCCCATCACTGGTGTCAGTGGGAGGAATAGTGCCCCATCACTGGTGTCAGTGGGAGGAATAGTGCCCCATCACTGGTGTCAGTGGGAGGAATAGTGCCCCATCACTGATGTCAGTGGGATGCATAGTGCCCCATCGTTGGTATCAGTGGGAGGAATAGTGCCCCATCACTGATGTCAGTGGGATGAATAGTGCCCCATCACTGGTGTCAGTGGGAGGAATAGTGCCCCATCACTGGTGTCAGTGGGAGGAATAGTGCCCCATCATTGGTATCAGTGGGAGGAATAGTGCCCCATCGTTGGTATCAGTGGGAGGAATAGTGCCCCATCACTGATGTCAGTGGGATGAATAGTGCCCCATCACTGGTGTCAGTGGGAGGAATAGTGCCCCATCACTGGTGTCAGTGGGAGGAATAGTGCCCCATCACTGATGTCAGTGGGATGCATAGTGCCCCATCGTTGGTATCAGTGGGAGGAATAGTGCCCCATCACTGATGTCAGTGGGATGAATAGTGCCCCATCACTGGTGTCAGTGGGAGGAATAGTGCCCCATCACTGGTGTCAGTGGGAGGAATAGTGCCCCATCACTGGTGTCAGTGGGAGGAATAGTGCCCCATCACTGATGTCAGTGGGATGCATAGTGCCCCATCGTTGGTATCAGTGGGAGGAATAGTGCCCCATCACTGATGTCAGTGGGATGAATAGTGCCCCATCACTGGTGTCAGTGGGAGGAATAGTGCCCCATCACTGGTGTCAGTGGGAGGAATAGTGCCCCATCACTGGTGTCAGTGGGAGGAATAGTGCCCCATCACTGGTGTCAGTGGGAGGAATAGTGCCCCATCGTTGGTGTCAGTGGGAGGAATAGTGCCCCATCGTTGGTGTCAGTGGGAGGAATAGTGCCCCATCGTTGGTGTCAGTGGGAGGAATAGTGCCCCATCGTTGGTATCAGTGGGAGGAATAGTGCCCCATCGTTGGTATCAGTGGGAGGAATAGTGCCCCATCGTTGGTGTCAGTGGGAGGAATAGTGCCCCATCGTTGGTATCAGTGGGAGGAATAGTGCCCCATCGTTGGTGTCAGTGGGAGGAATAGTGCCCCATCGTTGGTGTCAGTGGGAGGAATAGTGCCCCATCATTGGTGTCAGTGGGAGGAATAGTGCCCCATCATTGGTGTCAGTGGGAGGAGTAGTGCCCCATCATTGTTGTCAGTGGGAGGAATAGTGCCCCATCATTGGTGTCAGTGGGAGGAGTAGTGCCCCATCATTGTTGTCAGTGGGGGGAGTAGTGCCCCATCATTGGTGTCAGTGGGAGGAATAGTGCTCCATCACTGGTGTCAGTGGGGAGAGTAGTGCCCCATCACTGGTGTCAGTGGGAGGAGTAGTGCTCCATCACTGGTGTCAGTGGGAGGAATAGTGCCACATCATTGGTGTCAGTGGGAGGAATAGTGCCCCATCATTGGTGTCAGTGGGGGGAGTAGTGCCCCATCATTGGTGTCAGTGGGGGGAGTAGTGCCCCATCATTGGTGTCAGTGGGAGGAATAGTGCCCCATCACTGGTGTCAGTGGGAGTAGTGCCCCATCACTGGTGTCAGTGGGAGGAATAGTGCCACATCATTGGTGTCAGTGGGAGGAATAGTGCCCCATCATTGGTGTCAGTGGGAGGAATAGTGCCCCATCATTGATGTCAGTGTGGTGGAGGGGAGAATAGTGCCCCATCATTGGGGTCAGGGGGGGGGGGAAATAGTGTCCCATCGTTGGTGTCAGTGGGGGGAGGAATAGTGCCCCATCATTGGTGTCAGTGGGAGGAATAGTGCCCCATCATTGATGTCAGTGTGGTGGAGGGGAGAATAGTGCCCCATCATTGGGGTCAGGGGGGGGGAAATAGTGCCCCATCGTTGGTGTCAGTGGGGGGAGGAATAGTGCCCCATCGTTGGTGTCAGTGGGGGGAGGAATAGTGCCCCATCGTTGGTGTCAGTGGGGGGAGGAATAGTGCCCCATCGTTGGTGTCAGTGGGGGGAGGAATAGTGCCACATCATTGGTGTCAGTGGGGGGAGGAATAGTGCCCCATCGTTGGTGTCAGTGGGGGGAGGAATAGTGCCCCATCGTTGGTGTCAGTTGGGGGAGGAATAGTGCCCCATCGTTGGTGTCAGTGGGGGGAGGAATAGTGCCCCATCGTTGGTGTCAGTGGGGGGAGGAATAGTGCCCCATCGTTGGTGTCAGTGGGGGGAGGAATAGTGCCCCATCGTTGGTATTAGTGACACAAATGATGGGGCACTATTCCTCCCACTGACACCAATGATACTTACTTTGCTGACCCCTGCTCCAGCCTGGGCTCGCTCTCTCACTTACTGTACCTGTCAGCTGTCTTCCTTCTCTGGCCGCTCTCCTCTTCACTCGCTCCGGCAGCTCCCTCGATCTTCTTTGATGTACGCGCGCTGCCGCTCGGCTCCTCCTCTCCAAGCTCCACCTCCTCGCCGGTGATTGGCCGCCTGTGTGCCTCTCCTGAGCTACAGTTCCGGTGGCCAATCAGCGGCGAGGAGGCGGAGCTGCTGAGCGATTCCCAGAGGTGTGGCCAGGTGACAGGAGCAGCGTATCATCCCGCCCACACATCGACTGAGACGGAGGAGCGGTGTCTCGGTTCCTAAGACCATCGGAAATATGTGTTTTCTGATGGTCTTAGGTGACCCCTGGGAAATGGTCGTTCGACCCCCAAAGGGGTCGCGACCCCCAGGTTGAGAACCGCTGCTTTAGAGTCTCCATTCTGGCATCTATGTGCCCTATTCAGAATATTTTACTGATGGTCCAGATCAGGCTAGGAGTCCAACCTGACTTCATGTAATTCATAGAACAAGGAGAAAAAAAATCTCAGCCACCACACACCATACAAGCACGATGTGTGCTAGGTAATTGCAGCCTCAGCCAAACACCATTCAAGCCATATCCCCACATGTTTTTCCCCACCCACAGGACTTAGTCTATGAGGTAAGGATATAGCTGTTGTAGGAAGGGTATATATTGCATCATGGAATGCTGTGGTGAGTAATTAACAAGAAACAAGTGCAGACTGAAGTAGGGGAGGAGGAAGGAGGTAGAGCTAGGAGTGCTGCACAGGATGAAAAATAGAAATGGATTTGTATAGTCAGCAGACACTTCTGGTCTTCTTCATGTGTGGCAAAAAATATCATGAGTTGGCATGGATTTTAAAGTGCATTTCCCAATCTATTAAAGAAGAAATTGGAACATTTAAAATATCCCCCTCACAAAACAATGAAAAAAAATTAAAAATAAGAATTAAAATAAAATTAAAGAGCAGCCAGAACTAAATTAGAAAAATAAAAAAAAGGTAGCAACAACAAAGAATATCCTATAAAGAACCCAGTAGAAGCACCCCCAGCCCTCCCACCAAATCTAAGTTTAATGAAATTGCTTATTAGAAGAGCAAATAAGGAAGAGTTCCAGAAAACCTTATAGTACTTTAGTGGGAAATGACAACGCTGCCAATAAAGTAGGCCTGGAAAAGTTTTACTTTTTTGATTTCTGTAGTGGGGTACATCTATATCCAACAGAAGGAAAAAATGTATTTATGGGTGGATGAAACTAAGACAACGCTGTGACCTCTGTTTGATGAAGTCACAGTGTCGAGTTTAATGAGGTTTATAAGATTGAAAAAAGACCCCAGTTAACCCCCCTGGCGGTATTCCCGAGTGTAGCTTGGGGTTCAGTTTCAGTACCAAAAGCGGTAACCCCGAGCTACACTCGAGATTACCCGGCAGCGTTGCTCAGGGATTCCCTCCAGCACTTACCTTGTCATGCGCTCCCGAGATGTCCCCCCTGCAGCGTCCCCAGCCATCTCCTCCGACCGACGCCTGCATCTGTCTATGGGTTACGTTCCCTGCGAGCGTCGGGACGTACAGGACGTACGGGGGACAGAAGCGGTGGGAAATTAAAAAAATGTAAAATGTGACATTCACTCAATACACTAAAATCTCATAGTATAACATTACTGTATCAAACTATTTCACATACATTTTGTCCCTAGTGCTTTGTCCTGTGCCCTGCCTGCATTTTGACCGTTCTTTCTGCCTGGAAACTGAGAAACGTCTATGGCGTCCAAAAAGAGTCCCTTTAGGTCAAAATCGGTTTTAGACCAGCTAGAGAACAGCGATAGTAAATTATAACCACTTGCAGAATTGAGTGATAATGATTTGTGGGGAAATTTGTCATCAGACACTGAAAACCATTTTGCTCCTAAGCTCAGTGATGTGTGAACTTGGTGCTCTATTTCAAATTTCAGTATTTTTGGTTTGATTACATTATTGAATCAAATGTATTATTATATTATTATTTTTTATGATTATTTATTATATTACAATTTATGATTTCCTGTTTCAAATTTTATCATACCCGGGATGTTTACTAGACTCTTGTTCGGACAGATTTCAGTGAGTTATTCCTAAGAATTACAGGCCTACAATAAAAAAATGACATATTTCCATGCAAAAAAATGTACTGCTTTGAGCACAGAAATACTGACATAATGAGACTGCTAGGGCGGTTAAACGTGTGTGTGTGTGTGTGTGTGTATCTTAAGCTCAATATGATGTAGAACAACCCTATAAACATACACAATTGTGATACACAAAGTAAACACAAATAATCATTCCAAAAAGTCCATAAATCTTGAAGTAATACCAACACCAGTATATTCCCCATATTTTACTGTCTTCATATAACTGATTACCAGTGCAAACCACCTCCTGTGAACAGTATATGCTCAACTCGATATATGACCCAAATATTAATTAAGGTCAAATGTGCTTTTCCCCCCTCAAAATGCAGGCATTCAATCATACAAAAACAAATTGGGACCAAATAGTGCTCTCCATACATTTTAAAACTATTTATTAATTAACTATAAATCAACACTTACAAAGCAATGCACACACAATACCATGTACAGTGCATTCCATATTATGGGCATCTTCCCTCTCACCACAGATGCTGCCTGCCAAATGATGTCACTGACGTGGCTCCACCCCTATACAGTTCTTTTAATAATTTTGTTGCCCTTGGCTGAACTCTTTCTAATTCAACAGCGTCTTTCTTGAGGATTGGTTACCAAAACTGAAATGCACATTCAAGATAACGTTAGACCAATTTTTTTTTAAAGGGGTAAAATTATTGTTTTATCTCTTGAATGTATGCCTTTTTTAATGCATGAGAATATTTTGTCAGTCTTGTTAGCTCCACCTTGGCATTGCATGCTATTGCTAAGGCTGGCCACACATTAAAGGATAAGTTCACTCTTTTTTTTAAATTCCAGCTCCCCTGTGTACCAATGTACCATTAATATACCTCGGTTTCGGAAAAATAAAAGCTTTCTTGGATTTTGAGACCTTAACTTATCCCTTGCTGTATTTCTTAGACAGCTTCATCATTTTCTGGTATGTAGATTTAGGACAGAAAAACCAGTAAGGCACAGGAAGGATTTCATCAGCTAACCTCATTAGCACACACCTATAGCTGCCTTCCCCGTTTCCAGCAGATCACTACCACCCACTTCCATAGGGGTGCATGGTTTTCCAATGCAAATAATCAGTGATTGCTGTATTCTCTAAATACACAGCCATCATTTTAATTTCTTGCATAGATTGTTCATTTAGCAGAGTGTGCAGGAGTTGAGCAATTGGATAACAGCCTATGTGGACAGAGCTGTACTGCTGAAAACAGGATAAGTGTATCCTTGGTTCTGTAAAGCTCACCCTACGTTATATAATCTAATTGTACAATCTTTAGATCTACGATAAAATATGTAGTGCAAGGACCTGCCTGATTGGATACAGAGTGATTAGATAGATGGTGTGTCCTCCTATGATATAGTTTTGTTAAACCCAAAGGAGATCGTACAAAGATTGTAAAAGTGGATTGTAAAGTGCATGGCCACCTTTATACACCTAAAATTAACTAAAGTTAACTTTTGGCGCCATTAATTGTTAATGGCACACCAAACACAGAAACAAGTACACATTTCATGAAAAAAATGACTGACAAATGCAGCAAAACACACACAATAAAACATTCAACCCACATCATGCCAAAATGTCCCATGAACTACTTTTCCCCGTGTAGCTCAGCTCATTAAAATAAACAGTCTGCCCTATGTGTGTCATTGGAAAACGAGCCAAAAAACATGCACTCCCACTACTCTAGGTATGAATGGAGCCTGAAAGTGAAATTGGTTTGTTTACACAAAAACGAGGCTCCAATCACATCTGTGTGTTTCCAAATGCACGGCAAACTGCACAGAAAATGTACGCTTTGCCATGCATTTCAGAAACACATTGCAAATGTGCATCATGTTTGTGTTGTAATTACAAGTTAAATGCACCCCAAGTGCGGCAAATGCACCAAAAACTGCGGTAACGCACGGTGCTCCACTCCAAAAACGTTCTGGAGCTTCATTGGGGGCAATTGTTGCATGTAGCACAGTTCATTCAAGTGAATGGGCTGCCCTATGCGTGACGAGTGAAAACACTCCAAAACACCCAAAACAAATGCATGCAAGAAAGTGAGTTTTTGGTACGTGGAGATGTGAATGAGGCCTGACAACTGAGTGTCTCCATCCACTCCCTCCTATGTACTTGTATAAAGATGGGCATGCACTATGCAATCTGATTGGACAATCTCTGTACAATTTCCTTTAGATTTACCAGAACTATGGAACAGGAGGACACACCTGAGCAATCCATTCAATCTGAATCAAATCAGAGGCCATCGTACTACATGGTTGCTGGGGGATCTAAAGGAGATTGTATAGAAAGTGGGTGGAAGGTAGTATTGTAATGAGGGAGGTGTGGTCCAGAGTGGTGAACACACCCTATTACACCCTCTTCTGTGATGCAACAAGGAAGTGAAGGCTTCTGGGAGATGGCCAAGAGGAAGTGAATGCTAAGAGATGATCTTCAGGAAGTGAGGGAATCTGAAAATAATTTCAAAAGTTCAAATAAACTGACAAGATTTTAAACGTCCTGTGGTTAACGTGAGAGGAAAGCACATTGTTATGGCTGGCCCAGAAATGGCACTGGAAAACACTTCTATTTATTATGAAAAGTAAAATTCTGCCTGAAAAGGTGAACTTATATTTTAATCACTTGTTTACATTTAACTCGCAGTTTCAATGAAAAAAAAAAGATCTGATTCCACATCCACAAATTTAAGGTCCCGTATATGGATCAAAATTCAGCCGATACCTGCTGAAATAGCTGAATTTCAAACCATGTATGACTACTCTAACTCTGTGATATACAAGCACCCCAGATCCTATCACTGATTTTCCCAGGGGCACCCCTCCTAACCTGTATTTTGCAGGTGTATTTTTGGCACCCAAGTGCATAAGTGTACATTTTTCAATATTGAACCTAATCTGTCATATAGCTGCCCAGCCTCTTATTTTGTCAAGATCTTCCTGTAATGATGTTAAATCCTGAGTAAATATATTTGTCTGCAAAAGTTTATATCATTAGCAAATACTGAAATTTAGCACTTAACCCTTACCTCTTTATCATTAATAAAGAAATTGAATGTCATTGGCCCCAAGACAGAACCCTGGGGCACACCATTCACAATTTTAGACCATTTAGAGCATGTGCCATTTATTACTACTCTCTGGAGCCATTCATATAAGCAGTTTCCTATCCAAGTACAGTATAATTTCATCAGCTCCAACAGGCCTTATTTTATAGAATAAACATTTATGACATGTTTAAAAAAAATCTAGATAAACTATGTCCACTGGACTTCCACCATCCAATTTCTTACTTTCTTTTCCCTTACAATTCTCTTAAATACCTTCCATACTATTGATGTTAGGCTGACTGGTCTGTAGTTTCTGGGTATACTGCATATTTTATTTGTAAACTGATAACTCATTTGTTCTACACCAATCAGATTGTACCATTCTAGTCCGTAAGGTGTCTTTAAAGATTAGAAATAGTGGCTTGGCTAAAACTGAGCTAGATTCTCTAAGGACTTGTGGGTGTAAACCATCAAGGCCGGGTGATCTGTTCACAATAAAGTGTTAGTTCATCTTTTTGGAAAAAAATAAAAAGGAGAAGGAACACCCTACACCCTCCCCACCACCCTGGTCTCCACTGTACCTACCTCCCGTAGGTGATGCACTGTCAGTGCCCACAGAGATAGACTGCTACACTGGACCACTATACCAGTTGCTTGGGCACTGACAGTGCATCACCCACAGGATGCAAATACACTGGGGACCAGAGGATGGGGAGGATGTAGGGTGTTGATTCACCTTTTCATTTTTTTTCTAAAAAAATGGTTAGTATGAACAGACCAATACAGTCTGCCTAAATTGCTTCTCATTTTTTAGGCTCTTGTAACTTTGGTTCGTATCCTTGTCTCAGTTGTATACATGATTAAGGGAAAATCTTTCCCTCATCCAAAATTGGGTTATAATATACCAATTGAAGACCACTATACCTTTCAGTCATTGTTTGTGGTATATATAATAAAATGTCCATGCTGTTTGTTATATATTGGTGACACTACTCAAAAGGTACAGGACAGGATAGCTAGACATAAGTACTCTATAAGTTACATCTAGCTAGACATTTTGTGGAAAAGGGTCATACTGTTTTCCAGCTTAGATTTATGGTCATTGATGGAATACCAAAAAACAGACGTGGTGGTAATAGAGAATTACAACTGAGACAATGAGAGATCCAGTGGATTCATCATCTGGACACATTAACCCCTAAGGGATTTAATTCGGACTTTGACCTGTATTTATTTCTTTAATATTTTCAGGAATTGTTTCTTTTTTGATCATTATTGTGCATATGTTTATTTATATTTCTTCCTTTTTTTGTTTATTATTAGACAGCTTAAATTGTATATATGTGGTTTTAATAACGGGTTCCCTATGTCTGCATTATATGCTTGTGATATGGAAGCTTTTTCTACCTGACAGATTTTTTACTACAGCCACATTTTTTAGAATATGTTTGTTTAATTTGTGGTTAATTGAATCATTGATTCCAGCCTTCTCTGATGGTAAATTAAGTATATGTTTGCTTTTTATTTGTACATGAGTTCTGATCTGAAGAAGAGCATTATTTGAAGAAGGCCGAAACTGTTTGTTGAACACTGTAGTTGTATATTTTGTATATAATAATTTCTACGTTAAAGAATTTTAAGTGCAGCAATCCTTTTCTCTTGTTCCTATATGTGGCCTTTTGGGAAGGCCTGATATATATATATATATATATATACACACATACAGTGCTCAGCACAAATGAGTACACCCAACAAGAAGACCTTTACTCTACTTTCAGATTCAACATTTTCTATGGGACACTATGACACTATACTACAAAATACTCCCACAAATGTGGGCCATTGCTTGCAAACAAGATTTGTTAACCTCCCTAGTGGTCTGATTATGTCCATATTTCTGTGCTCAAAGCGGTACATTTTTTGGCATGGAAATATGTATTTTTTTTATTGTAGTCGTGTAATTTTTAGGAATAATTCACTGAAATCTGTCCGAACAAGAGTCTAGTAAACATCCCGGGTAGGATAAAACTTGAAACACAAAATTGTAAATTATAATTTAATAAATAATCATAAAAAATAATAATATAATAATAATAAATTTAATTCAATAATATAATCAAACCAAAAACACTGAAATTTGAAATATAGCGCCAAATTCACACATCACTGAGCAAAGTCGCAAAATCGTTTTCAGTGTCTGATGACGAATTTCCCCACGAATCATTATCACTCAATTCTGCAAGTGGTTCTAATTTACTATCGCTGTTCTCTAGCTGGTCTAAAACCACTTTTGACCTAAAGGGACGCTTTTTGGACGCCATGGACGTTTCTCAGTTTCCAGGCAGAGAGAACAGTAAAAATGCAGTCAGGGCACAGGACAAAGCACTAGGGACAAAATGTATGTGAAATGCTTTAAAACAGTAATATTTTACTATGTGATTTTAGTGAATGTCATTTTTTGTCATTTTCAAATTTCCCGCCGTTCCGTGCCCCGTACATCCCGACGTTGCGGGGGACGGAACCCAGATGACAGATGCCAGCATCCGCTGGATTACATAGCCGGGGACACTGCAGGAGGGACATCGCGGGAGCGCAGGACAAGGTAAGTGATCGAGGGATCACGGAGCAGCGCCGCATGGTATTCCCGAGTGTAGCTTGGGGTTACCGCTTGTGGTACTGAAACTTTACCCCGAGCTACACTCGGGAATACCGCCAGGGAGGTTAATTTGTGCACACAAAAAAGTATTTTTTCCTAACAAATTCATTCAAGACCATGTTGCGAAAATGAATATACCCCAATGAAAGTCTTAGGAGCAAAGCTAAATTTTAGACAACAAAATCCTAATTAACAAGAATTCAAATACAGATGAGTCTAATTGTTCATTAAACAGGTGTCCAGCAGACAGTTGATTATAAAAGGGCTTTACTTAACAAAGAAACCCCTTCCCATTTTATGCTGTCAGCAATGGCACCACATGGAAGAGAATGTCACATGGTCTGAGAAAGAAACTAATTTCTTTACACAAGAAAATTGAAGGCTACAAGAAGATCAGCAAAGCTTTACTTATTAGTCAGAATACTGTAGCAAAATTGATACAAAAATGTAACAAAGTTGGAACTGCAACTATCTCACAAAGATGTCCAGGCTTTCTACAGAAGTTAACACCTCGACAGGAGCATCTTCTGATGAGAAGTGTTGAAGAAAATCAGTATGCAAGTTCAGTGCAGTTAGCTAAAGAAGTAGAAAGCCAAACTGGGGTGATTGTTTTCCATGACACAATATGGCGTACACTGCAAATTAATGGCATGCACAGGTGTTATCCATGAAGGAAGCCTTTCCTAAAGCCCATGCACAAAAAAGCCCACCTAGGATTTGCCAGGGCCCATGCTAAAAAAGAAAAGGGTGAATGTGATTCAGTAGCTAAGTATGAGTCCTGATCTGAACTCAATCGAACACCTATGGGGAATTCTGAAGAGGCAAGTTGAGCATCACTCTCCATCCAGCATCCAGGCTTTAAAAGAGGTCGTTCTTGAAGAATGGAAAAAGATTGATGTAGCAATATGTTGCCAACTTGTTTATTCCATGCCTAGAAGATGTGGTGCTGTCCTTACAAATCATGGAGGTAATACAAAATACTAGATGTAGTAGTTTTTGTTGTAGGGTGTATTCATTTTGCATCAACTAATTTG
This sequence comes from Staurois parvus, assembly GCF_062004578.1. Classification (NCBI taxonomy): domain Eukaryota; kingdom Metazoa; phylum Chordata; class Amphibia; order Anura; family Ranidae; genus Staurois; species Staurois parvus. The sequence continues at coordinate 11,440,598 of NW_028318039.1, read as the reverse complement.
AGAAAACTGAAGATTTTGTAATCCAAGTTATATTATTAACCTCACTTTCATGTAATGAACTAAACAAATGTTCTATAAACCTCAGTTTTGTCAAAATTTTGAAAATTGGTCTTGTGCTCATTGAGATATTGATTAAAATCTTACTTTTCAAAAGGGGTGTACTCATTTATGCTGAGTACTGTGTGTGTACGTATATGTATGTGTATATATATATATATATATATATATATAAAATCATGCTTACATGCTTGAATGCCATCAAACTTACTGGTACTGTAATGTTATAATTGCCAGCAGGGTTAAAGGTTATGTTAATAATATGTTATATTCCAACATTTCAAATCAAACTTGCTCCTACTACTTTATTCTGCTCTACTAAATCCTTTATCCTTCCATAATTAAGGATGAAAGAGCCAAGACTTCCCACACAACTACTGTTAACCCCTCTTACTCATTGCCTTCTCTATTATGTATTTTATACAAAAAAAAGAAATGATGATTCACAATATCTATCTTAGCATTCAGGTTTTTCTGTATGTTTGTTGTGCTTGGTTTTAAGCAAACATTGTGTGCTTTAACCAGGGAATTTTTTTTTTTTTCATTCATTACCCAAAAAAATAAAATAAAATACTACAGATATACTGTATACTATATAGCAAATAGTAGAAGTACTTAATTTATTACTTTACATATTATTAGTTATACATTATTATTAAATTATGTATTATTGCGTCTGCATGTTGTATATATTATAGCACTGTTAAATCAGTAGTTATAAAATACAATTTATTTTCTTTCTCTTACTACACTATGTTTTCACTTTGCTAACACATCAAAGTTCAAGTGATAAGACAGGGAGAGAATGAGGAAGATTATGAGCCTCATGCAGTAAAGTAGATATGTCTGTTTTCATTAGTTAATTCCCACTGCTATCACCAGGAGGAAATGCCAAATGTGCTTTACTCATCGTAGGTTCCAGTAAAACTCTGTGGTACTGGTACTGAAGAATGAAGTCTGCAATCATGCACAAACCAACAGGTTAAAATTGGATTCCAGCCATTTTCCCTAAATATACAACTGAGATTTTTATTAACCCATTCCTAGATTTAAAATGCCTTATATAAAATTCTAAAAATTCCCAAACAAGTTTGTTTATTATTGCTGTACAGACATCAGAAATGTATTCTATAAGAAGAAAACAGCAAATGATATATTGTAAAATTAACATTAACCATAAGTGCATTATTTATCATACCTGCTCTGTAAAATCAATTTAAAGTGGTATAAAACTGGAATGTGAAACATACCTTAAAACAAAGCCCACTAGCGGCACGTTGTCACCACTGACAAGGCTTCCATATTTACTCGGTCTTCCTTCTGGGTTTGAGGGCTGATGCAATACTTGCCTTAACCCCTTCTGGTACACACTATGCATTTAAATGATTCTTTCTATAATGCTCTGTGCTGAGAATATGTTTAAAAAATTTCCATGCTAGCCAACATCTGTTCCAGAAGCAAGTTCTTTCATAGCACTGTTTCTGACAGTTACTGGATCGAGAACCAATCCACATGGTACCTAAACAAGAGATCACTATGACGTTATAGTGATCACCTTATATTGTTTACAAGCCAGCGCCTGCTGAACGTTACTTTGCCTCTCTGAAGCAGTTTAGCAGAAGCAATAAACTGACCTCAGCTACTAAAGTGAAGGGCAACCTGTAAAAAAGTAATCACAATTGTGTGGCTCTATTGGCCACCCTACGGTGCTAGGCAATTGATTGCCTCGCATTGCTCTGCACTGAATAAAAGTAAGAATTTGTAATAGAGTTTGAAGCATAGTTCAAACAGTTCTCCATAATTGCTGGACACTTGAATATGACTTCTAGGAATAGAAAAAGGTGCCTGGCTCTGAACAATCCCTAAAACAGGGTAGTGTTCTGGCACCATAAGTGCTATTCTAGTGGGGACATATACAGTATCTTATAATTGTTTACAAAGGCATTTATATTTAGAGGAAAATTTGGTGGTGTACTATATTTAGGACCACATTTCAGGGTCCAAATTAGTATAGAAGGCAGATGTCCATACAACCATATAAGTTTGGGTGGGAGTTGAAGAGCTGTGTAGGCGTGCATCATATAGAAAGGAGATTGCACATCTAGATTGGGAGTTCCCATCGCACATGCACTCATGCAAAAGGTAAGGGTCAATTCTTTTGTGCAGTAGAAAATGGTGTCCGTTTGTGCTAAAAAATTGATGAAAGTGAGTAGTGTCAGCAGCAGCCCAATGATGACCAAAGATGCCTAAAGTTTCAACATCTGGGGAAACAAGGGATTGCTAAGAAAGGAAAGTAATGGTAAATGTGGAGAGAAAAGTCTTCCTGAGTATTTTGCCTTTCCATATTTGAGGGAGTGATTATATGAGAAGGGATTTAGGTTTTGGCAGGTAGGTCATTTTGATTGCAGCAATTCAGCTGAGTGAAAAGAATGGTATGGACTGGTTAAGTGAATACCTAGTTAAGAGATTTTGTTAAATTCCCACGGACAAGGGAAAGATTGGGTTTGGATTAAGTCAGTTGGTAAACAAACATTAAACCCTTTTGTTTTCTCATTGTTCACATATAGACCCAATGGGCTACCATGGCTGTAAAATTATAAAAAAAAACAGGCTAAATTTGTTTTGCTGACTGGCTATAAACTGTATACTCTTGTGATGTCAGGATTATTTCTAATAAGATGCACCAGGAACTCTATAGCTGCACCAAATAGAAGTGGAGACAGTGAAAAGCTTTGTTTAGTCCCTGATTTATTGGGGAAGGAGCTCAACTGAAAAACAGCATATTTCATCCTATAGGAGGCCTTAGGAGTAGAGTAGAGAGCAAATATCCAAATACAAAATTTGGGGCCAATACTCTACGTTTGTTGTATACAGCTTAAATATGACCAGCACAAGGTATCAAAGCTTTTCTAATGTCAAGTGAGAGCAGCATAAAAGGTAGCTTATGTTTCCTGACAGCATCTATAAGAAGATCTATCCTGAGGCTATAATCCGTTGCCTGACAAAGGAGCATGGAGCCCACTTGATCCTTATGACTCAACTGTCTTATACCTGTGTTAAGCCTATGAGCCAGAATTGTTGCCAGTATCTTAATGTCAGGATTGCACAGCAAAATGTGTCTGTAGTTTGACCAATATGTGTTGTCAGAATTAAGTTTAAGTATGATACAGATCCTTGCTGCTAGGGCTTCCTGAAGGAAAGCACATCATTTGAATAATTTATTGAAAGCAATCGTTAATAAGGGAGCTAACAAGTCTGGATTTTTTTTTATAGTAGGACACTGTAAATCCAACAAGGCCAGTGTGCATGTGCAGCCATTGGACAGGTGACATTATCTCTCCCTTTGACTTGATCCAGCAACATTAGGGAACCTTCCTATGCCACTGGACATTGACAATATATAATCCTATCACATAGAGTATGATTCGGCACATCTTAATTTTCAAAATCATTTGGTATTTCCACCTATCACCCTGGAGGTGCCATGAAGTGGATCTCTTGGATCTGTGGGGCATCGCTCTTCCCTCCTTTCTTTTTATTTTTGTTTCCATCCTTTTGGGAGGATTTTGGAAACAGTGGCTACATTTGCGTTCTTTTCTGTTTTAGTAATTGGCAGTCTTTCCATGTTTTTTGCTCCAATGCTGGGCTATGTGTCATGCTCTATTTAGGCACTTCTGAGGAAGAGATTGCTTGTTGTCTCGAAACGCGTCAATAATTTAAATCTCATCTCCCCCACCTGTGCATTTATTGTACCAGATATGTAATGTATTACCGCCATATTTTGTATGTTTATGTGAATAATATTTTGTATAAATAAAATATGGTTCTATAAAAGTGTTTTATAAATTGAATAGTTCTATTGGTTTTGTCTGTACCTTTAAAATCCCACAAAAAAGAGGGCTTTCCATATATGCCTTATTAGGGATGATGGCACTTCTTGTTACCACACCCGCTGCTTTTCTGTGTTAAGTCTATGAGCCAGAATTGTTGCCAGTATCTTAATATCAGGATTTCACAGCAAAATGGGTCTGTAGTTAGACCAATGTGTGTTGTCAGAATTAAGTTTAAATATGATACAGATCCTTGCTGCTAGGGCTTCCTGAAGGAAAGCACAGTATTTGCATAATTTATTGAAAGCATTCGTTAATAAGGGAGCTAACAAGCCTGGAATATTTTTTATAGTGGGACACTGTAAATCCATCAAAGCCAGGTTGTTTATTAAAGTTGAGATTTAATTGCTGCTAAAATATCAGTATCAGTGAAAGGTTGGTCTAGTGTCTCGTTATGGGAGCTTGGCATCTGAGGTAGTGTAATCCAAGCTATGAAATTATTCTGCAGGAGCTTTGCTGCAGCAACATGAACTATGAGGAAGCATTGCTACCCCAAAATGAACCCTTAAAATTCTCAAGAAGAGCTGGATGCAAATGGAGATAGAAAGCAAAAAGACCCCTATGTATTTGTATTATGTTTTATTTTGATAAACTTCACTTAAAATTTGGTGTCTGGATTTTTTTAAGCTGACACTATATGGTGGTAAACAAAAGAAAAGTCACACTCAAAGCAGGTAAGTTGCATAAAACATCCTGTTGCCATTAACATTACACATACTCTTTCCTTTATTAACAGTTATTTCCATTAGCACTGGTCCTGTATTTTCAGAGAATTGCTGTTGAAGGCCCCATAAGGTGCTGAAGGGCATATATGCTGGTAGCAGAATGGGGGAGTAATCCTTTCAGCCTTTATTGCAATTGTGTCAGTAAAATCGTGTTTATGGTGGGAGGGGAGAACTTTTTTAAGTGGTATTAAAATAGAACTGTATGCAAACAAGCAATTAGAAAAGGCAAGTTTAAATATTCCGTCATTAACAAAGTGTTCCTCTGTCTCATGTACCCCATAAGCTCGCTTACTCCATTATGCCCTACAGTACAACTGAACTTTTATTTTCACCATCAGCTCATCCTTTTTGTATCACTTGACACACCCTTTTAGATTGTAAGCTCTAACAAGCAGGTCCCTCTGATTCCCCCTGTATTGAATTGTATAATAACTGTACTGTCTGCCCTCATGTTGTAAAACGCTGTAAAAACTGTTGGTGTTATATAAATCCTGTATTGTAATAAAAATAATAACAATAAATGCAGGAGATGTGACTAACTACATCACCATGACATTCAGAGCTCCAAGGTTCACATCTCTAAGATGCTGAGAATGATAGCTGATGCAGCCGTGCACAATAGACCAGGACCAAAACAAATAACATTATTATGAAAAGAGCAAAAGACTAGTGATTTTGTTCCCATACAAGGATACAGAAGTAACATGTTTTTACTGTTCTATTGGTAACATACAGCATAGTACAGTATAGTAGTAACATACAGTATATATTGGAAATATATATACTGTATATAATAGTATATACATATATGCATTATATATTTATATAATACTGATATTCATGGTATTTTATAACTGGAAATGGTGTAGGAGGAGGTAATGCTTGACACCAAAGAAATTAATGGACTGTAGGCATGCTTCACCGTTTGGCGACCCCCCTCTGAAGATGTACTTGAGCTCGATACGCATCAGGAGGAGCCACATCACGCTGTGATGTCACGCCACCAGAGCAACGTGGAGCTCCGGCAGCCATCTTCAAAAATCGGATGGTTAATCCTGCTATTATTTTACCTTTGATATATCTGATCATATTGTCCTAATAAAATTTATTCATACCTACTACACTATGGGCGTATCCTTGTCCCAACCCCCCGGGGGAGCTCTCTAAATTTACAGATACACTGCCTCAGGATGGTTTATCATACTTAGAGAGGATATATACCTGCCCAGTGAGCAATACCAGGTTCTCTAAAGGGGAACCCTGGTGGACGTGGATCATCTGTAAAACTCTAAAGGATCCTGTCTGACGATCTGCCATCCCTTAGAGGGAAGATCTTCCAGTTCCTGACCCCCTCCTTCTGATGACATGTGGATTATTAACAAAAGGCGCATTATACATGCGCGTCCGGTGAGTGTGCATTACTTACACCATTATTGCACTGACGCCGGGTCCAGAGTCACCTTTAACTGCTTTATATACTACTGGAACTATTTTTACTCATATTTTTACCAATATTTAACCATTAGCCGCCCGGCCAATGGCCGTTTGGCAGCTTCAAAAGTGTTCCTGCTTTCCGGGTGCACGCCATTTGGCGTGCTCCCGCACATGCGCAGTTTGCGCTAATGCAGTGCGGCGCAGCAACGTGATCTGTCACCGGCCGTGCACCTCGGACACAGCCGATGACAGATCTGAGTACCGGCTCCCGTTGCCGGTACCATGTGACCTGCTGTGACCAATCACAGCAGGTCACATGACAGTTGTATACAATGGATGGCTTCATTCATGCCATCCATTGTATACTAGTGCCTAGCTGTGAATGGTCACAGCTAATCACATGCACATGTCATGTGATTAGCTGTGACCAAATCACAGCTAAGCACAAAAAAAAAAAAAAAAAGCTGAATGAATCGATTTCATTCAGGTAAATGCTTGCTTATAGCAAAGTAATTATTTGCTATAAGCAAATTGTGTAGAAAAAAAAAAATACTGATCACTTCCCCAAAGTAGTACAATGTTACTATGGTAACATTGTACTACTTTGGTCATAGTAAAATATGAAAAAAAAATCTTAAAAAAAATAAAAAAAATGTAATAAAAAATTAAAAACAATAAAAAAATTAAAAAATATATATATATATATATTTTTCATACTGTCACCAGTCAGTGTCCCTGTTCACTGCCATGCCAGTTTTATGATGACGCTGTACTGCACTGGTGACAGTATGTAAAAAAAAAAATAGTGAAAATAATTTTTTTAATTTTTTCATTTTCTGAAAAATTATGACAAAAAAATACAACTTCAAAAAACTCGCCATGCCTCTTATGAAGTACGTCGGACTGTCTACTCTGCAAAAAGGGGTCATTTGGGGATATCTGTACTATTCTGACATTCTTGGACCTCAAGAAATTAGATTGGCCGTCAGTACTTCAGGATTGATCAATTTTCAGATATATACCATAGTTTGTGAACTCTATAACTTTCCTACAAACTAAATAATACATCCTAATTTGGGTTATTTTCACCAAAGACATGTAGCAGAATACATCTCGGCCTAAATTTATGAAGAACAATTATTTATTTGTAAACATTTATAACAGAAACAAAGAAAAATTTGTTTTTTTTCAAAATTTTTTGTCTTTTTTTGTTAATTAAAAAAAATTAAAAACCCCAGTGGTGATTAAATACCACCAAAAGAAAGCTCTAGTTGTGTGAAGAAAATGATAAAATTTTAGTTTGGGTACAGTGTTGTATGACCGCGCAATTGTCATTCAAAGTGTGAGAGCGCTGAAACCTGAAAAATGGCCTGGGCAGGAAGGTGTAAAATTGCACGGTATTGAAATGGTTAATTTATTCACTTTGGATATAATTTATATATTTATTTTATTGATTTATTTATCATTATTATTGCTATTACTATTTTAGCGCTGCACTTTTCTGTATATTCTTTGTGATTCAAGGTGATATTGGTTACCTTTTTGTGCATAGCGGCTTTCCATATATTTATAAGGCACTCGCACTTTCGTTTATATATTAATGCTTCACCATTATATGCAGCTAAGTAATTTTTACTAGGGTATTATTCTTATTGTTTTGTTATTGTATTAATAATATTTAATTTAATATTAATAATATTAAGGTATAAAGGTAGAGCTAAACCCAAAAACCGCTTCCCTAATCTTTTTATTGTGAAGAGTAAAGAGGTTGTGTACACATTTTTTCTCGTTTCTTGTCCTGTAAATGTAAATGATTGTGCATGACCCAGGAAATATGTACCAAAGAAAAAAATGTTATTTGAAAAATCCATTCCTCCAGAACAGTGATTTGTTTTTTAAATGCTTGAAGGGGAACACCTGCGGTGTCCTAATCCTGCCTGTGAAAGGGCATATCTCTGTGATGTACATAAAGCGCTGTTGCAGTACTGAAAAAGGAAAAAGTTTTAAAATTGCTAGAAAATTACTTTGACAGCTTTCAGAAAAACAGCATACAGACCCCTCCGAGAGGCATCTTTATACTGTGGGGGGACTTTTGGAATGGTTTGTGTGCTGCTGTTTAAAGAAAAAAACAAAACAAAAACAATCTGGCATAAATGTCATTTATTAAACTGTATATATTTTTTGTAAATGTAATTTTTGCAGTAGCACATCCTACAGCACAAAATAAAAAAATCCCCCAAAATGTCCCTCTTTGTAAAACCATTGCCAATTCTGATACCTGCAGCTTGACGACTTGCCAGGACAAATAAAAACAGACGATTGATCCCGACAGTGACACTAGCCAAATGACAACTTTCCAAGCTGTCATCAGTTATATAAGGGAAGGGGTGAGAACAGATGTCACTACCATTGCTCAGATATGGCCACAGCTATATATGGGTAGTGATGTCACTGCTATCCAGTGCCAGAATGGCCATAGGGCACACTGGGCCCTTGCCCGGTGGGCCAGGCCATATGTCCTTATGAGACCCAAAGCTGCAAAAGCTGGGCTGCTCTTTGAACCCGTGCTGGCCACACAGCCTCTCTGTGGCCATCTGCCCAGCCTCTCTGCAGCTGCCAATTCACTTCACAGCATGACCAAGGGGCAGAGACTAGAGGTCAGCAGACCCATGACCAGCCTCTCTGTGGCCACCCATTCACTTCACAGCATGGCTGGGAGGCGGAGACTAAAGGCCAGCTGACCTGTCACGACTGTGAAGGGGGAGGAGCTGAAGGAGACCCCATCTCCTGATCTCGACATAGGTATCACTGCTACCTTAGACACCAAGGAGCCAGAAATAAAATGATCAGGGAAGGACTGAGCAGTTGGAAACACGGGCACTGCCCGAGGGCCCGGGGTCAGTAGTGGGCTCCATGAGATGCCCCTGGTACCTTTTTCATAGGCTTTTTTGAGTTTGGGCCACTGAAAGTGAGTACCACTGCCAGTTATAACAGTTTCCATTAATAGTCTCGTCTACAATCCCAAGATGACCTTGATTTCCACTGAGCAGCAGGCAATGTACAGTGCTTTCCTGGCCTTTTCTTCATAAAGCCTAGTGGAAAAGCAACCTACTTGTACACTTGTAAGGGTCCATGGAGAAAAGGTGTGCATATGCATTCCCATCCCATCCCATATGCATTTTAATAGCTGGTTCCAGGCTTTTCCATACATAAATCCCATCAATCTGCAGTGTTCTTAAGTTTTAATGGATGTATCTCATACTGTCTGAAAACTGCACAATAATGAAATACTGATCATATTACATAACTGTGTCCAGCATGTTAGTATAGTATGAATAAAAAGAAGCCTACCAAGGCTGTTTTAAGTTTAATTTGATTCTGCAATGGCTCTTGCAATGGATATCAGCCACGCATTTGTTTACCTCACTATTGCTTCAATTATCTGCAACAGGCAGGTGTGAAAGATGCCTGTGGGGAGTTTTTTGGAAGATAATGTTCAGCATATTAATAAAAAAAAATAAAAGCTGCTGTTCACATAACAGGACATTTGAAACATTGCAGTACAGAAACATCACGGGGTAATTGTCCAAAATGTATACATTCACTTACAAGAGAAATAAACCACTGATAGCTTTTAAAAGAAAATGTATAGCTAAAATATCAGTATCCAGGATGTAGAAATTGTCCCATCCACTATTCACAAACTATGGACTAAAGAATACTTGTCATGGGAGAATCACGTAGTCTGCCTTTGCTTCTCCCTTTGGGAATGTTAGTTTTGTGGCTGTCATTCTGATGCTAGGCTTAAATGCTTTTTTAGTCATTTACCTGGAACAGGAATAGAGGTAAGGAATTCTTTTTGTGATATAACATGATTGGTTTTTGATTTAAAGGTATTAAAGCCAGAAATAGTCAGGCAACTAGCATTTGTAGAAGGAGAACAGCAGTGACAGACAATATGGGGGTTATTTACTAAAAGTGGAGAGTGAAAAATCTGGTGCAGATCTGCATAGAAACCAATCAGCTTCCAGGTTTTATTGTCAAAGCTTAACCGAACAATCTGAAGTTAGAAGCTGCTTGTTTTCTATGCACAGCTGCACCAGATTTTTTATTCTCCAGTTTTAGTAAATCAACCCTTGTATTCCTCTCATGACAAGTGTGCATTAAGATATATCTACACTATAAATGTATAGGTTCTCAATGCCAATAGGCCAATTGGATTTAAAAGAAAGACTTAATTTACAACTCCCACTGTCAATAAATAAGAAATTACAACCTCATGTATTGGATTATCATGGGGATGAGTAAATGTAAATTAATTCTATTTTTAAGAAGGCAATGCTATCTTGCATAATACTTTTTTAAATAAACTAAGGTGCTAGACCTACCACTCTAATGGTAGGTCCAGGCAGTCTATAGAAGTAGATGTAAATGCAGCAGCTGCATGACCCTGCACAGCTATCATATTTTAACATGTGGCTATGTCTGTGCAGCCACTCTGCCTGCATCCACCTATATAGGCTACCTGTACGCAGCTTGGGGTGGATGTAGATGTTAAAACAAATACAGCCTGGACACAGTATGGGTGCCATACTAATGAAGACTAACTGGTGAATGTCCATATTTTATTTTATCTATCATAACAGGAGTGTCTGGTGAATGTAATGGTATAATCTGAGGTGGTTTAGATGCGCACTGTCCTGGAACTTTTTTTTTTCTTTAAAACAATGCAGAGATGTGCTGAGATCAAAAGACAGCCCTAAGAACAAATGGACAATGTTGTCATATATAAAGGATGATGAATAATAAGTATATCTGCAGCCATAGGTTCAACAGTTCTTTTCCAGAGAGAGACATTTTATCAGGTTCCTGAACAGTCCACAAGATACTTACAACAGAAGACAAAATCCATCAGAATATTCATAAATATTACAATGAACAGTAGCCCTCAGAGTCCAATTTAAAATGCTTCCTACAATATCAAGCATAAAGATACTACACAATCCAGCATATGTCCAATCTATAATATGCACCTAGGTAGCTTCCATGCATGCAATAAAGTGTGTTATGATCTAGAACTGTGCTTGCATAATGAATAAAAATGAAAGCTCACTTTTCCCTCTGAAATACCAGTGAGTAAAGCTGGAAGGGGTTTCTGATTGGGTGACCAAACACTTATAATCTGAATATAAAAAGACCCTACTTGCAATTACTGAAAATAACAATTAAAGTTATTATAGTGTTTACCAGGTAAACAAGTTACTTTCTCACCAATTCCAGTGAATACCCACTTGAGTCTAATTACCATGAATAAATACTTCTTGTATGGTCAAATCACATTCTTTATCAGCCTGAAGTATGTAAACAATATACTCTTCGAAATGCCTAACCAGACAAATCTAAATTTTAGAACCCTTTGAAGGCAATATAAGGTGTCTGCCTGTTGCATAAAATTAACAAATTTAAGAGTCCTTTTGATGTGTAAAATTGACTTATCACTAGCCTGTCCAAGAATGTATATACATGGATATATATACTATGTGTGTGGGCAGCACAGTGGCTAAGTGGTTAGCACTTCCACCTGGCCAGTAATAGGGTCGCCGGTTCATATCCCAACCATGGTACCACCTGCCTGGAGTTTGCATGTTCTCCCTGTGCCTGCATGGGGTTCCTCCGGGTACTCCGGTTTCCTCCCATGCTCCAAAGACATGCTGGTAAGTTAATTGGCTCCTGTCTAAATTGTCCCTAGTATGTGTATGTATGAATGTGATTTAGGGACCTTAGATTATACACCCCTTGAGGGTTAGGGACTGATGTGAATGTACAATATATATATATGTAAAGCGCTGCATAAATCCCCTATGCTATAAGTACCTGAAATAAATAAATATATATATATATTTATAATATAACACCATACCCACAATACACTACAGACAATAAGAACTGAATAACTGAATTATCCACCTGGACAAACTTAAAAAGGACCCATCGACATAAAATAAAAATAAAACCCACAAAAGAACAGAAAACTTGAAAGTGGCACCCTGGAAATAAGAGTGAAGGTCTGCAGCAAAAAAAGCATGCTGGCTTAAAATAAATACCCTATCAATATGAAATAAAAACTTAATAAATAATTAATAAACACAATAAATCTCAAAATACCAGCCCCTGAAAAAAAAGTTCCCCTTTTAAAGGCAAGCCTTGCAGATAAAGAATTTCCATGGACAAAACAGCTAAAAGTGTCCTCTGACCTCAAATCAACCAAAAAAAATAAAATTACAGACCAAAAATCCACCAGTAATAAGAATAACAACATAAAAAGCAGGCCACAAAGGGGTTGATTTACCAAAGAGCTAGCAATTTGAATTAAAGTACAATTTCCTAACTGACCACAATCCACAGACAGCTTGTCAGCTTCCCCTATGCTTTTCCTGCAACTGCTTCCATTTCCCCCTTTGATTGTGAAGGAGATGGCTTAACTGAACATTCCGTTATTATCCTTTTTAAGCCTTCAGGCCATAGTTCAAAAGTCACACAGTGCATTATGGCTTTAAAAAAACATTCTCCCAGGCAAATCTACACAAACATTTGCCTCAAACCCATGACAGCTGTGAACCTGAACCTCATCCCTACTGACATCACTAGTCACTATACAAAATGTGACTTTTCAGTGGTACCATCATAGCAAACATAATTTCCCATTTAAGTCAGTGAGCAATAATGATAGCTTCACAATTATTCATTGAGCATCCAACTGTTTATAAACTCCATATTCTTTCTTTTTCATTACTATTATTTTTATTATTTTATAATGCCAACACCTTCCCTCAAAAATACAAAAATTCCGTAAGCTCCTGAAATTGAATTATTTTAAAGGTGCAAGCTTTGGGGCTGTCACTCTATACCTATCTTAATGCTATAGTAAGTATTTGACCTGAAATAAGTGGAGTCTAAAAGGTCAAACATATATACCCTTATTTCAGTATTAGAATTACAGCCTCAGCATGTGCACCTTTAAAAAGAAAGCATCAAAGACAGTTGTCTTATTTAGATGACATACAAGATACTCTATAAATCTTAACTTATCTTGTAACCTAATCAAATGTAAAAATAGAAGGATACTGTGTAAAAATAAGACAATACATCTAAGCTGATACTATATACTTTTCAGGTGACAAACCTAAAAAGCACTTGTGTATAGTCTATATATATATATGTAGAGGAATTATCATCTCATGAGCAACAGCTAGCAAGATGGGTTTTTCAGCAGACCATTATGTTTTGTTTAGTTTTTTTTTTCTGAGTAGGAATCATCCATTGATATATTAGCAGAATTTAAAAAAAAAAAAGGCAATAGTTTAAACCTCCATTTATTTAAGCCGCATGGCCAGTTTGAACGGGAGAAAAGCATTCATATGGTGTTTAAGATAAGAAGGCTCGCCATTGCTAGAATGCACTCCTAAAACAAAAGGAACCCTGTCCAACTGGCTGACTACCAAAATAAATTGTAGTTCCAGCAAATCAAGGGAGCTTGATCTGAGGCCTATGCGAAGAAATTACATACAAAAGATAAGCTCTGTAGCTTTTAAGTGCTCACAAATTCACACCACTCAACAAGAGATATTCCCAACATGTTTCAAGAAAATTCTTATCTGTTTTCCTTGTCAGCAGAAGTCAGTTGTGCCTAGGAGTCTTTATTCTTGAGCCAGTCCTGAACTTATTATTTCACACGTTACACCTTTCAAACACAACTGTCCTTTCACTTGTCCTTATGTATTCCATCTCTTTACATAATATTATTCTGATTCAAAGGTGTATGGCCAAGTTTACATTTTCCATTGTAACAAAGAATACATTTATTTATGAAAAAGTGTAAGAAATATATCTTTATTTGAATGAGATCGATAATATATATGTATAATTTTCTAGGTAGTACAAAGAATGCATTATCAGTAGAGGTGAGAAAATGTGTTATTTCCATTTATTTTCCAAAATGTCCATCCTAATTATTGTCCTTGAAGGTGTTACTACATTTCATCAATGTTTTTTTTCTATGGTAAATTATAGGATAATTAGCACCCACACCCTTGATAGCTGGACGGGCAAATGACCTGGATGGGCATCTAAAGTTTCATCATATTTGTATTGATTACATGCCTTTTATATCAGTTTCCCTAGCAAGTGTCACAGCAAACCAGTATGTTACACTCTAATTCTGCCAACAGCATGATTTTGATGTCATGATCCTCCTTTACTTATAAAATAATTTTAATATTGGAAGTATCTTGGTGACTCATCAAACTAGAACCTTTTACCACTTTGGATGACATGTGTTTTTGATGACAACACTATGAACATGTATGAATACTCTACTTGAGGTAGCACCATCTTGTGGCCATTCTCTCTTGCGCTTTCTTGTATAGTTTGGATCTATAACACATTACACCTGATGGTTACTAGAGTGGCTCTGATTTTGGTCCACCTTCATATACATATTTTGGCTACTTAATTTATTATTAAGCACATCAGCACCAAGTTGTGAGTTGTTGCACAGCACAATTGTAAGATTGGAAAAAATTATACTAATGCAGATGGGATATGAGAACACTATGACTTGGACCATGGCTTTGAAAGGACCATGATTTGAGGCAGATGACAATTTTCACAACCAGCCTGCAATAAATGGGATTTCTTCAATGGCTGTGATCACCAACCCCCAGCTAGGTGTAGGTCTCAAGTCTAGATAAAAAGGGCCCTGGCATGAGAGAGAGAGAGAGAGAGAGAAAGAGAGAAAATGTGTGTGTGTGTGGTAAACTAAAGAAGACCCCCTTATTCTCCTATCACCTCATTCCCTTTTCCCCTCTCCTTATTTGTAACTGTAAAGTATCTACCTCCCTATTTGTACATAAACCCAAACCCTAATTTGAGAGTTAGTCATCCTTCTTGGAATCAAGACACTCCAGGCAGAGTACATTTTACATCAAGATAGCTTGCTCTCTTCTATCATACACGTGTAGTAGTGATCACCTTCCAGTATATTAGGTGAACCTTTTCTGCTTCTTGTCAAACGTTTAATTATTTCTAACATGCTTAACCAACCTTCATGTGAAATCTTGTATTGTTACCAGTGCATTTGCTATTCATGTGTACAAGAACTGTCCTAATTGAACTTTATGTAATGTTGCTTCATGTACAGTACATGAGCAGTATTATTTTTGTTATGTTTCATTGTAAACGTAATTTAAAAAAAAAATAAAGAATGTTTAAAAAAATAGGTAGGTGAACCTGTTTATTGGAATATAGTTTATATGCAGTTCCTGTTATTCTTGTTAACTCTGCCCCATCTGGTCTGGCTAGTTTCAGCCTAGGGCTCAATAACCAGCATAGGCTAGAGCCAAGTTAGGCATCTGATGGCCCTTTCTGGTAATTAGTGGTCTGGTTGCATGATAGATTAGAAACTATAAGGGACAGACTTAAACACAGAGTAGACAGGCTGACTCTGAATTCCAATAACACAACACAGTTACTGCTGGTGAAAAGTTTCATTCCAGGCTGGCTGGACAATAGTTGGAGGCTCTACCTATGACTAATGACCTTGTTGTCAGGTCTCCATTGCAAAGACAGACGCTGCATGATCCTCAGGTGTTCCTGCAACTGGACTTTGCTGCAATATTCATCTGGCCGTATCTCTATTAAAATATATATATATATACACCTGAGTATATGTGCACAATTCCACCAGGGCTCCTATTGGGTCCTTTGCTGATAATACCGGTTTGTAAATTTGATGTATGTTCTGTTATTAATCTCTTCATAAATAAAGCTTGTATTATTTCTATACTGGTGTGCATGTATATACTTACATTTAATGTTATATACTGGTATATACCTAATTACTTTGATTAGATTACTGATTAATTTCCTAGGAAGGGAATCCCCTCTATTCACAGAGGCCCTGCCCTGGGTAAAGGCACTGCCAACTTTACTTACAAGTTTAGCTCAATATCCTGTATGTGGAGGGCCAATTCTCATAGCCCCCAAAAGAGGGATACACGTGGTTCTTTCTTGTAAAAAATCTAGCACACAGGTATAGCTTGCATTTTATGTGTTGTGTGGTTGAAAGGGTAGGAGAGAGATTTATACTACTGTATACTAGTCTTATCATAGAAAAAAACAAAAATGTGTTTTTGCGAAATATACTTCGCTATTTAGGCCCATCATTTTTGAGCACAGGGAGTTGATGAATAAGCTCATCTAACAGTGGTATCTAACCCCACACAAACTCACCAAATTCTACCCTGCACAATCCTCTTTATGCTGGAGTGAATGTGTTTCCACAGACACATTGATGCACATTAGGTGGTATTGTAAACAGCTCCGTAGTTTCTGGAGGAGAATTTTCCAACTAACTGCAGAAATTGCAGGAATTCTAACACCGCAATCACTGGCCTTAGCAATACTAAACCTGGATATAGAGAAGTACTCACTGCAATTCAATATATTGATAACCCACATACTTTTAGCATCCAGATTAACAATTACCAAGCATTGGAAAAGATAGCTGGCACTTACTCCTTCAGAGACTATTGAGATGGTGGAAACAAATTTTATATATTGTTTGAAAAATTGCTAGCAATTAGACAGGTAAACTCCCTAATTTTGAAAACCACAGGGAAGCATGGATCAAATGGAAGCATTGGCCTCAAGATATATGCTGGGTGCCCTTGTACTTTGCTGTACTTTCTACAAGAAATTTCATTGCACTGCTCAGTAACATTTAACACTCTGTCATATTATGCAACCCTTGGGAATAATTTCATGCCTTACCTTCTTTAGTTGTTTTCCTATTCCTGTTATTTGATTGGCATGTGATACTTTTACTGTTCTTTGCCTGTATGGAGGGCTTTGTACTGTGCTTGTACCACTTTATAACAAGAAATGTAATAAACATTAAATGAATAAAAGAAAACTTATTAAAACTGCTGTTACCTACAAAAAAGAGAGTGTATAGTTACACATCCTGGTGCCTGTGCAATCAAAGCTTGCTCCATTATGTAGTGCTACTTGGGTACAACTTGGATAAGGTTTGTATATTTTATGTGACCAAAATAATGCTGGATTTGCATGAAAGTAGTACAAGAACCTTTTCCAAAATGTCACTGTGCTAAATCGCATTGATGTTAATGGGCCCATTGAAAATAATGTGATTTCCATTGTCCTATGAGTCTGTGTGACTCAAGTCACATCTGAAATCACACTTAATCTTCTGGATCTTCTACAGCTCTCACTGGCTTCTCCTGCTGATCATCACTCTGTTCTATGTGAAATTAAAGCGGAGTTCCACCTGAAAAAAAAAAAGTCAATAGCTACAAAAACTGTTTTCACCAGCCGTCGTCTCTCCCTGGCATTGGCAACTTCAGTGTGGGCACCTGGGTGTGACAGATTGCGGCTTTACAGCCGGGTGCCCACTGGGCATGTGCGTGAAGTGCTGCACTTTTTGAATGGCCCCGTAGTCTTCTGGGATCTGTCACATGTCCCAGAAGACTATCGGGAGGGAGAGGGAGAGAACAAGTTCTGCTTCTGATCGCCTAGGTGATCGCAGCGGAAGTGGGAGCGGGTACCTGTCAAATTTGGATACCCCCTCCCCCCCACTCCTGAAAGATACCAATCCTTAATACGGAGCAGGGGATAAGGGCTTAAAGCGGAACTTGCCCTTTTGGGTGCAGCTCCGCTTTACGTGACAATTCAACAATTCCAAAAATGTTGTTTTCCCAGCAGACTTCTAGGGACCATTTCTGCTGAATGAAGCAGTGACCTGCCCACCAGGAAAGGCCAGACTATAATATCTATTTTTGAAAAGCAGTTTTATGCCCCAATCACACTTGCATATAGGGGCAGACTACAAATTCATGTGAACAGCTGAGGTGGGAAGTACTATACAAAGCAATGAGAGGATGAAAGCACCTGCTGCCATTCATAGCCATAATCCAACATGCAGTGATGCATGTATGATGCAAGCAGCTGCAAATGGTCATGGGAGCCTCTTGTTACTTTGTACGGGGCTTCCTGTCTGCAGCTGTGAGCATAAACCCCATTGAGTCTCCCACAGGTATTCCTAGTCTGCTCCTAAACACACATGTGAATCTTTCCTTAATAATAATAATTATTAATGAGCCTAATTGAAAAATAAAATAGCATTGTTTGTACAAAATATATATATTTTTTGCTTTAGACAAAGAAACTTTACATTTATTTTCAAACTCTAAGGTCTAAAGCACTGGTGCTTAACAGGCACTACGTTCGCGATTTGCAGCATCTTGGGCTATGCCGACTTTCTGAAGCACTGGCAGAGCCTGATGTTTTGGGCACCAGGGAGAAAAAGAAGAACAAGCAGCAGCTGCTTCAATGTGTTGTCCTTTTCAAGGGATCCAACCGATTCTTTTTGCTGCCCTGCTGTTTTTTCCTTATGTTGCAAAGTGGCAAACATTTCATCATTGTACGCAGGACATGTACAGCACATACAGCCTCTCTGCCCTGCTTCTGGGACCCCCCCTCCCATATACAGTAATTATTGGCTGTATTTAATCAAAGCCACATTACTGTATACTCAGAGTAGAAGTTGGCAGCTACAGCTGTCAAAAAAGGCAGTCTGAATCAGTGTTTATAAAAGCAAAAAGAAACAGCGCCTCTAAGTGTAGATTTAATGACAGTTTATTTGTAAAAGGCAAGTTTAACAACTCACATTTTGTAAAGTAAAAGCAGGCTCATTAAGATAAGGTGCAGAACGTCTGTAGCCAGATGTAAAGATAGCTCATGGAAAGTATCCCGGCTGGTCAGCAGGAGGCACTGCAAGGAGGAAAAGCTTGGATGGCAGAGCTTGGCTGGTCCCTAATGGGTCCAGAGCTTGTGACGTTGGTGTCTGATGTCATCGGGATGCAAAGCGTTTCTGAGCATGCAGGGGAACTGATGGGGATGGGCTCGCTCTTTCTTCAAGCATAGATTGAGCATAGGAAGTGAAATCTCCCCAATGGGATTAACCCTTCCTTACTCTATCCCACATGAAAAAAAGTTTTACTAATAGTTTTACTTTAAGAACTGATGCCTTTGCGCTGCCCTTTTGACATGTTGGAAGTCACACTTGTGGCCATCTGTATTTTCCTGACCAGTAAAAATCCTTTGCTGGGCGCATGCGCGGCCGGCGAAGCGGATGGTCACGGTCTGAGACCCGCTCCGTCCCGCCGTCAGTGAAATAGCGGCACTCACCGAAGCTGAGGATATCCAGCACCACAGGATCACTCATGAAGGGTGTGCAACCCTTCACAGCCATGCCTCGCTGCCGCAGAACCCCTGGATCACCAGGAAAACTGACAAGCTTCTTCCCGGCCGTCTCCTCTGAAATCCAAGATGGCGCCGGCTTGTCAGACAGGAGCAGCAGCACGAGGGGAGAGAATGCAGCCCTGCACACAGATCCACGCCTGAGAGCTCATCTATACCCCGGGGACCCGGGTGAGTCATCTCCCCCTCTATCACCTCCATTATCCCCTACTACATGCAGCCCTGTGAAATCTAAGCCAAGGCTAGATATGGATCCTGACAGTGTAATTCTACCAAGTGTATTACCTATATTGCAAGAAAATAATACACCCTCACTGATAGAATCATTCCCTGTATCTTATCAACCGATCACGGAGATTAGCGTGAAAAATATGCTACTTTCTTTGCGTCAGACACTGCATAATGATATTACGGCTTCCTTAACCCAAATCTCGCATACAATGCAACGACAAGATTCGAGAATACGCCATATTGAAACAAAAATGGAAGATATGATAACAGCTCATAACGATATGTTTGATGCACACACAGACCACTCGAAAGATCTTGAGCAAATTAAGTTAAAATTAGCAGACCTTGAAGATCGCTCGAGACGGAATAATGTCAAATTCAGAGGCATACCAGAAACCATTACTACTGATACTCTGCTCCCGTACATTCAACAATTTATGAAACACCTGCTCCCATCCATCTCGGAGCAAGAGATGGCCATAGATCGGGCACACCGGATACCCAAACCATCTTTCCTCTCAGCATCTATCCCGAGAGATGTTCTAGCCCGCATTCACTTCTACCATGTGAAAGAACGTATGATGGCCGCTGCCAGAAACCCGCCACCTCTCCCGCCATCCCACACAAATATCAAATTGTATGCTGACCTGTCAAAGGATACACTGCTCAACCGTAAAAAATTAGTGTCTGTTACCAAGGCGCTCTGTAACCACGGCATCAGCTATCAGTGGGGATTCCCCACTAAACTAGTGGTTAAACACCACGGTAGAATTTTCACCATTAAATCACTGGAATCCGGCATTGACTTACTGCAATCTTGGAACATAATACCAGTGGATCCGCCACGCTCTGCCCACTACAACCACCAACAAATGGAAGCAGAATAACCAAATCTCTGGGTACCTTTATCAGGTCCTATTGTGACCCCTCAGCCGAATGAACACTACTGTTTGAAACACTGACGTACGGCCTTAGTTCACTAATGACTCGCTTAAAAGTCTGGCATGACCTTGGTTACGGTCAACGCCAACCTGCACCCCCTTGTTTGACAGTAGCGATTATTGCTACTCATGTTTCTTGCGTTATTTGCAAGATTTTTTTACCCCTTCCTACCTATCCAATCCCCGGAACCACCAGCTCGTCTGTTCCTCCTCATAACCAAACACATGATGAAACATATCCTTTGCAATTTTTTTTCAGTAGCCACTATATCAATATTCTGAAAACAACTAACATACTTTACCAAACAGTCCACCAACACTACAAATGATTAACCTCACATCTCTGAATGTACGAGGCTTGAACTCTCCCTTTAAAAGATCTATGTTATACAAAGAAACCCGCAAACTCCATGCTGATGTCTTGTTCCTACAGGAAACACACTTAATGTCTTCTAAACTCCCAAAGCTAACTATGCACGGCTTCTCCCATATCTACATGGCTAATAACCAGAAGAAAAAAAATGGTGTCATCACAGCCATTAAGGATTCTATACGATTTCAACTTATCTCTGAGTTGGCGGACCCCCAAAGTCGCTTTCACATTCTAATCGGCAAACTCAACGATATCCCATACACTCTGGTCAATGTATACGGCCCTAACCACCAACAGATGAAATTCTACAAAAAACTCTACTCTACAGTCTCTCCTATATCACAGGGTAGACTTATTATTGGAGGGGACTTCAATATCATTGGAGATACACTTCTGGACTCATCTTCTACTAAACGAACCCCCAATTTGAGTTTCAACAACTTCCTACACACTCATGACCTATATGATATCTGGCGTTGCCAACATGGATCGGAAAGAGACTACACATATTTTTCTCCAGCTCACCTATCATATTCCAGAATAGATTTTCTCATTACGGACAAATGGACTCTTCAACATGCAACGTCATCCACTATCGGTAATATAACCTGGTCGGACCATGCTCCTGTCACCATTACTCTTGACGACACTCAACATTCTTCAATCCCCCGAATATGGAGACTGAACTCTGTGATCTTGAAACAGCCAGAAAACCAGAAATATTTATTAGATGCGCATAAGGTATTTTTTGAATGTAATGATACTCCCGATATATCCATTTCCACATTATGGCCTACTTACAAAGCATACATGAGAGGTATACTCATTCAACTTAACTCACGCATAAATAAGACCCGAGCTAAACAAATTGACCAATTACTAACATCCATAAAACTTAAGGAAGACACAAATAAGAAAAACCCTACCCCATCCATGTCTACATCTCTCTCCGCTGATAGAAACAAACTCCGTATACTCCTACTACACAAATATGATATAAACTTACAGAAAACAAAAACACGATTTTATTCCCTGGCTAATAAGGCAAACTCACTCCTAATTAAAACGATTAAACAGAAACGCCTTAAAACTAAAATTACTTCTATCCGACACCCTACAACACACGAGTCTTATACGAACCCACAAAATATAGCGGAGGCCTTTGCTGATTACTACAAGACACTATACAATCTTGTAGATGATTCAAATACATCTCAACCAACGCCCATTCTAATGCAAAAATTCCTGAACAATATACATCTTCCTCACCTTACATCTTCACAACTTGAGTCCGTATCTTCCCCTATAATCCCAATGGAAATAGAAAAAAACATTCGTTCGTTGCCTCTCAACAAATCCCCAGGTATGGATGGCTTCACTAATGAATTTTATAAAACATTTGCCCCGCATCTAACTCCCTATCTCTCCACACTTTATAACCATGTAGCTGAAAAAGGCACCTTTCCGAAAGAAATGCTAATGTCCATAATAACTACAATCCCAAAGCCAGGTAAAGACCCCCAATTGACTCATAACTATAGACCGATTTCATTGCTAAACACAGACATCAAATTGTACGCCAAAATAATCGCTCAAAGACTATTACCTTTTCTCCCCCTACTAATTCACCCGGACCAAGTAGGATTCACCCCCGGACGCCAGGCACCCGATGCCACCAGAAGACTATTATCTCTCCTCCACAAAATTGACTCCACCAAACAACCCTCTATATTCCTTTCCTTAGATGCAGAAAAAGCATTTGATCGTATACACTGGCAATTTATGAAGTCAACACTACAAAAATTCGGAATTGACGGTTGGATGCTCTCCGCAATTCTCTCACTCTACTCCCACCCATCGGCCAGAGTATTGACCGACGGCACACTCTCCACACCCTTTAACATTTCCAATGGTACGAGACAAGGATGCCCCTTGTCCCCCATAATATTTACATTACTCATTGAACCTTTAGCGGCGCGTCTCAGAGATGACCCTTCCTTCACAGGGATCACCCATCTAGACAGGGAACATAAAATAAGCCTTTTTGCAGACGATATCATATTAATGATCACAAACCCACAAAAATCTCTTCACGCAATACGGATCCACCTTCAGTCATACTCGCAAGTCTCATACTATAAACTTAATGAAACCAAATCTTTGATTTTAAATCTCCATGTACCTACTAAAATCCAGCAATCATTAAGTAAACAATTTCCCTTTATATGGGAACAACACAGCATACCCTACCTGGGAATTAACCTCACCTCCTCGTTAGAGAAACTCTATGGGGCTAATCATAAACTTCTCCTAGATTCTATCCCGCTGGAACTAAACAGTTTACGCACATCTACTCTATCCAAACTCGGTGACAGGAGAATAGCGACCCTGAAAATGTGTATGCTTCCCAAAATTTTATATATATTCCGCACGCTTCCTGTTCCAATCCCAAACAACTTCTTTATTAAGCTACAAAAAAATTTCGCCAAATTCATATGGAACTCAAAACGACCGAGATATACAACCAATCTCCTAATACGCCCAATATCCAGAGGTGGTGCAGGTCTATCACACCTCAAATCATATTACATTGCAACCCTCCTAGATCAGGTTTATTTCTGGTGGCACCCAACCCAAGAAAAGATTTGGTCTACTATGGAAACGATTCCAATGCATTTAAACTCACCTAGAGATATCCTATTTGTTCCACGTACGCAGCTTACCAATGATATATTTCGTCACCCCTGCATTCAAGCTACTATACAGGCGTGGTATGATCTCATTAATTACCCCTCGATAGACAAGATATTGTTACCCACCCCAATTACCACCCTACACCTGATAATACCTTTCTTGACTCTTACACAATGGCACCGACATGGCATTACACACTTACAACAGCTGTATACAAGAAATACCATTGATTCCTTTTCCTCTTTGCAAAATAATTTTCATCTCCCTGACTCAGAACATTTTACGTATTTAAGAATTGCACATGCTTTGCACAACACTTCGACCCAAACTCTCATTAACATCCCTACTACAGCATATAATTTCCTAAATAAACTGAAATATCCACGAAAAGGGATCTCTACTTTTTATACACTCAGTATTAACTCGCAATTTTCTCCACAAACGACTTCCCTTAGCAATTGGGAGAAACTTTTAGATCAACAAATCCCACTCCATTCATGGGAGAAAACCTTTCATATTACCTATAAAGCCTCTCGATGTAGCTCCCACTGGGAATCCTTTTTAAAAATACTACACCAATGGTACCTGACTCCAGTTAAATTATCCATGTACTACCCTCTACATTCTCCTCTTTGTTGGAGACAATGCGGAGACATAGGTTCAATTCTCCATATATTCTGGTTTTGCAAGTCCATTAGATCATATTGGAACAATGTTTTTCATCTCATCTCAACATTAACTGATGCTCCAATCGCTCCTAATCAAGCCCTCGCTATTCTACATATTGACATTGATCAGTTCCCAAAAGAGACCCGCACGATCATTGTTCACATACTAGCTGCGGCAAAAACTAATATCACTAGACTGTGGAACTCCACTAATCCACCTTCTCTCACCTCACTCATATCGGACCTAAACTTCCAATGTGACATGGAGAGAAGATCATCCCTAAATACCTCAACCTACCATAAGTTTCTATTTCAATGGGGTAGATGGCTACGAAACCCGAAATGTTCTGTAATATGCTGATTACTTACACTATTGTAACTATACTCTATAACACCCAAGCGATAGGTTGGTTCCAACTCCCCCCCCCTCCCCCCCCCTTCCTCTTATTCCTCCCTTTCCTACTATATACCCTACTATATGTTCTAGTTCGCTGTTTTTTTTTTTTTTTCTATTTCATCTTACAATCTAATGCACTAAGGTTTGCGGCTCGTTAAGTGTTATTATGTTTGTTTTAAATGCAATACTGGAAACCATGCCCCGGCCTAATGGTGGGGTATTTATCTTGCATGTTAACCTGTCATGTTGTTTGAACTGCAAATCTAGACTTTGTAAAACTGCAAAATGTTTAATAAAAATATTTGAACATAAAAATCCTTTGCTGTTTTAGGGTAAGTTCACACTTGCAAAAAATTCCACCAGGACTCCTATCGTGTCCTCTGCTGATAATTATTAGTATTATTATTGTACAGTATTTATAAAGCGCCAATAGTTCGCTCAGCGCTGATAATACCTGTTTGTACATTGGATATATGTACTGTTATTAATCTCTTCTTAAATAAAGTTTATATTATTTCTATACTGGTGTGCATGTATATACTTATGTTTAACCACTTCAATACCGGGCAATTTTACACCTTCCTGCCCAGGCCAGTTTTCACGTTTCAGCGCTCTCACATTTTGAATGACAATTGCGCGATCATACAACATTGTACCCAAACTAAAATTTTATCATTTTCTTCACACAACTAGAGCTTTCTTTTGGTGGTATTTAATCATCACTGGGGTTTTTATTTTTTGCTAAATTAACAAAAAAAGACCAAAAATTTTGAAAAAAAACCACGTTTTTCTTTGTTTCTGTTATAAAAGTTTACAAATAAATAATTGTTCTTCATAAATTTAGGCCGAGATGTATTCTGCTACATGTCTTTGGTGAAAATAACCCAAATTAGGATGTATTTTTTAGTTCACAAACTATGGTATAGATCTGAATATTGATCAATCCTGAAGTACTCACAGCCAATCTAATTTCTTGAGGTCCAAGAATGTCAGAATAGTACAGATAATCCCAAATGACCCTTTTTTGCAGAGTAGACAGTCGGACTTACTTCAAAAGAAGAATGGCAAGTTTTTTGAAGTTGTATTTTTTTTGTCATAATTTTTCGGAAAATGAAAAAATAAAAAAAATTATTTTCACTATTTTTTTTTTTACATACTGTCACCAGTGCAGTACAGCATCATCATATAACTGGCATGGCGGTGAACAGGAACACTGACTGGTGACAGTATGAAAAAAAAAAAATATATATATTTTTTATTTTTTTTCTATTTTTAATTTTTTATTACATTTTTTTTTATTTTTTTAAGATTTTTTTTTCATATTTTACTATGACTAAAGTAGTACAATGTTACCATAGTAACATTGTGCTACTTTGGGGAAGTGATCAGTATTTTTTTTTTTTTTACACAATTTGCTTATAGCAAAGAATTACTTTGCTAAGCAAGCATTTACCTGAATTAAATCGATTCATTCAGGGCTTTTTTTTTTTTTTTGTGCTTAGCTGTGATTTGGCCACAGCTAATCACATGACATGTGCATGTGACCTGCTGTGACCATTCACAGCTAGGCACTAGTATACAATGGATGGCATGAATGAAGCCATCCATTGTATACAACTGTCATGTGACCTGCTGTGATTGGTCACAGCAGGTCACATGGTACCGGCAACAGGGGCCGGTACTCAGATCTGTCATCGGCCGTATCCGAGGTACACGACTGGTGACAGATCGCACCGCTGCACGGCTCTGCAACCGCATGAACTGCGCATGTGTGGGAGCACGCCAAATGGCGTGCACCCGGAAAGCTAAAGCGTTTTTGAGGCTGCCAAACGGCTATAGGCCGGGCGGCTAATGGTTAATGTTATATACTGGTAGCAGTAGTTCATCTGCTCCAAATTACTTTGATTAGATTACTGATGAATTTCCCAGGAAGGGAATCCCCTCTGTTCACAGAGGCCCTGCCCTGGGTGAAGGCACTGCCAACTTTGTTATCAAACCCACTCTTCCACTTATCAAAGGTTCTGGTTCACTTATTTACTTTCAAGTTTAGTACAATATCCTGTATGTGGAGGGCCAATTCTCATAGCCCCTAAAAGAAGGATACACATGGTTCTTCCTTGTAAAAAATCCAGCACACAGGTATAGCTTGCATTTTATGAGGTGGGAAGGGTAGGAGAGAGAGGTATACTATACTAGTCTTATCATGGAAAAAAACAAAAGTTCAGTTTTGCAAAATATACTTCTTTATTTAGGCCCAATCATTTACTATCTATATCCACATTCAATTTAATAAAAGTTTACTTTTTTAGCAAAAAATTTTGGTTTGTTTTGACAAAACATGTTGCTGTTTTAAACCCAGGAGCAGATGCTTGCAGTCTAAAAGCTGCACTTTCTTGGGAAAATAGAAATGGCATGTTTCCACAAAAGGACTTTATTTCCAGACTGATTGCACTAAAAGCTATACTTATTTAGGGGAATATAGAGGTTTGTTTATACAAAATACAGTACCTGCCTTTCATATTGCAAGCTAATGACTATGGTGTAGGAGCTACTTTTTTCCAAACTCAGCATATTAAAACCTAGACATTTTTGCAGATAGATGTTTGTTTCAATAAAGCCCTCTTTTAATCCCATTAACTATTTAAATTCACAATCAGTAGATGGCAGAAATATAATTTTTTGGTTGGAGGGACCCAGTCTCAAAAGAAAATTATTGGACAAATTAGGTTTTCAAAAGTCCATCCCCTTTGAAAAATGGGAAATGGACCTCTCTGCTTACACAATTTCACAATTTCAGTTTTTCGCTCTATGCACAGTCCATAATAGCTCCAGATGTATTGAGCGCTGGATGTTGATGTTCATCTTACAGTGGTATCTAACCCCACACAAACTCACCAATTTCTACCCTGCGCAATCCTCTTTATGCTGGAGAGAATGTGGTTCCATGGGCACATTGATGCACATTAGGTGGTATTGTAAACAGCTCCATAGTTTCTGGAGATGAATTTTCCAGCTCATTGCAGAAATTGCAGGAATTCTAACACCGCCATCACTGGCCTTAGCAATACTAAACCTGAATATAGAGAAGTACTCACTGCAATCCAATATAGTGATAACCCACATACTTTTAGCATGCATATTAACAATTACCAAACATTGGAAAAGATAGCTGGCACTTACTCCTTCTTTTACAAAGGGTTTTATTATAGAATAAGCAGAGATAAACACACATTCAAGAAAGATATACATTGACCAACAAATATGAGACATACAGGGCATTTTTAGAAATATTTCAGAGCATATACTGGAAAAAACATAAGCATGATCTGGGTATTTAAGTGTCATGGAAAAGAAGACAGGGAAGGGGGAAAAAAAAGGGGGGGGGGTAAGGGGGAAACGATGAGCAAACATCTGGAGGTCAATGAAAATGCAAACTCTAATAACAATTTTTGCTATATCAGCGTATTGAAAACAGGATAGGCCTGAAGTAAAGCCTCTCCAGATGGTAATACATATATTCCAGACATTGGGCTCACAAAGGAGTCCGGGTTGCATAGGTAGTATTGCAGATGTAGCACTTAGAGCAATGATCACAATCATTACAATTGGCATAAGAACAGATTGGAGAGAAGAATAGAAAGGGACAATCGATGAAAAGACAAGGACAAAAACAAAACATAAAAACAAAGACAATCACAAAAGGGCTCCAGGGTGACCGCAACAGAATCGATCCTCAAATCGACAGAAAGGACTGGTCAAATCTTGATGGGTGGGCTGCCGCCAGCCAGGGACACCATATCTACAGAAATTTTGTATGGGTATCCAACAGTATAGCTGTCAATTTTTCATTAACCATTATGAAATTCATCCGGTTTTTGACAGCCTCGAAGCTGAGGAGAGGAGCCTTCCAAGCCCTCGCGATAGTCAGTTTAGTGGCCATAAATAAATGTGATGCCAGCTGCAGTTCAGGGCGGAGAAGGCCCTCCAGTGGTTTAAATAGGAGCGCTTCATACGGGTTAAGCTTAATGTCTATGTGAAGCATAGTGCGGAGAAGGGCATAAACTCTAATCCACAATCTGCTAACCTTAGGGCAAGTCCACCAGATGTGAACCATAGTACCCACTTGTTGGCACCCCCGGAAACAAGCTGGAGAATATGAGGGGATAAAATTAGCTAGACGAGCAGACATATAATACCATCGATAAAGAATTTTGTAAGCATTTTCGAGAATGATGACATTCCTTGAACATTTAAACAATGCTTGGGTCATGGTCTGCCAATCCTGTTGATCCAAAGTCCCCCCAAGTTGATGATAGGAACGAACCGGAGGAGTTCTATAAGAAATAATGGCAGAGTAGACCAAAGAGATCAGACCAGGAGCATGGGGTCTATGTCTGCACTGGCTTTCAAAGGGGGACAGACGGTAAGGTCCTGAGTGCGTCCATATTAGTGTATTAGCAAAATGACTGAGTTGAAGGTAACCAAAGTGTTCCCGCAAAGGAATGTTATAGGAAGAGCGCAGAGTTTCAAAGGTAAGTATTCAAGTGGGAGATAGCATCGAATGTACATCATAAAAACCATGTATTTGCCACCAGGCAATTTGCCTAGGATTGTCCTGGCCTGGAGGGAATAACGGGTTATGTAACAGACGTAACAACGGTAGATGGGCAGAGATAAGGCCAGCGGAATATTTAATGGAATCCCAAATATGAAGCGAAAGCTTCAGCGTCGGGCTAAGGGTTGATGGACGATGAGAAAAAGGAAGCCACGGTAAGGAAGATAGTGGTATCGGATGGGAGTCTAACTAATCTACAGTAGCCCACAAGGGGAAATGGTGAGATGCATGAATATGGGCTAGGGGGGCAATATTTGCTGCCAGGTAATAAGACTGGAGATTTGGGACAGACAGCCCACCTTCACTCCTTCAAGCAAATAAGATATGTTTACTAATTCTGGGTCGAGAAGAACTCCAAATAAAGGACAAAAATTTTCGCTGATGGATACGCAATATATGCGAAGGAACAGGAACTGGTAAAACGCGAAATAAATACAATAATTTAGGGAGATAGGTCATACGGATCGCATTGATTCTGCCGAACCATGAAAGTGGGTAATGAGACCAGGAGGACAACATCTCGGTCAGCTCTTGGAAAACAGTGGGGAAATTAGCCAGGTATAGTTCGTCATATGTCGGGGTGAGCTTAATTCCTAGATATGCTAGTGCCGAGAGCCATTAAAAATGGAACAAATGTTTCAGAGTAGCCATAAGTGAGGAGGAGAGAGTAATTGATATAGCTTTTGATTTGGCAGGATTGACATGAAGTTCGAAAAATTTGTAAATGAATCCAGAACCGCAAGTAAGTTTGGCAAAGTGACCCCCGGATTTGTGATTGACAACAATATATCGTCTGAGAACAGAGACAATTTATGTTGGGAACCAGCCACATCAATCCCCTTAATATCAGGATGCATACGAATGGCTTCTGCCAACGGCTCCAAGGCTAAAATAAAAAGTATGGGGGAAAGCGGACAGCCTTGCCTAGTACCCCTGGCAATCGAGATCGTGGAGGACTTGAATCCATAATATTTAAGTTTTGCTTGAGGGGATGTATATAGCGAAGAGATCCATCTTAGGAACGAGGGGCCAAAGCCAAAGCGGTTAAGGACCGATAAAAGATAAGTCCAGGATAAAGTGTCGAAGGCCTTGTTGATATCTAAAGATAGGAGCATCGTATCAATTTTGCGAGTATGGGCTAAATGTTGTAATTGTAAAATACGTCTGATAGCATCTCCAGCTTGTCTGAGCGGGACAAATTCCACCTGGTCTTTTTTTTATCAGACGAGAAAGGAAAGAATTCAGTAGAGTGGCCAAAATTTTGGTAAGGATTTTCATATCGATGTTAAGAGAAATAGGCCTATAGTTTGCCCAGGAAGAAAGATCTCGATCCAGTTTAGGGATCATAACCACATTTGCGGTCAAAGATTCCGGAGAGAAGTTCGAACCTCCCTTCACCACGTTAAACATGGCGGCAAGGTGAGGGGCAAGCACATCAGCTAACTTCTTGTAGTATAGCGCCGTGTATCCATCTGGGCATTGTAAAACCTCTGATATTTGGATATCACGGTCCATCAAGTCCTTATGAGCCAAGGTCAAAGTAGTTAGGGACAAACGAGATAAAAAGTCAGAAATTAACTGAGGATCAGCCCGGTGGGATCAGTACAAAGTTTGGAAAGTCGATACTGGAATTCTTCCAAAACCGCTACAGGATTACTTGTGAGAGTATTGTGACGAGTGCGTAAAGAAATCGGTTTGGGGTGATGTGTAAAAGAACGTAATCTATGAGCCAACATGGAGTCTGGTTTGTTTGCTTTACTATACCACTTCTGGCATGTCCAGCGTAAGGAGCACTCAGCCTCGTCTGTTAAACAAAGATCCAGTTCCAAGCGAGCTTGATCTAACAATCTACGGTTCGAAGGGGTAGGTAACTGTTTAAATTGAGAGGATGCAGAAGCTAATTTTGATTCCAGCTGACACTGTTTAAGCTGCCTATCCTTCTTTCGTCTTGAAGCTATCTGGATAATATGTCCCCTGAGAACAGCCTTGTAAGCTTCCAATAATGTCACTGAAGAAGAGACCGAACCTGAGTTTAGCTGGAGATATTCCTGAGATTTGCGCTGTAGTTCTGCCTGAATCTCCTTCAGCGAAAGCAGAGAGTCATTCATTATCCATGAAGAATAGGCTGACTTACAGAGAAGAGATCGACAGACCGCCAAGATAGGATCATGATCAGACTATGGGACCGTAAGAATAGAGACAGAGCGAACCAAAGGGAGATGTTTACGTGATACAAAAGCATGGTGTATTCTGGAATGAGAATGATGAGGATGCGAAAAATAAGTATAGTCTTTCCCCCGGGGATGAAATTCAAGCCAGAGATCTACCAAATCATGGGTACTTAACGTACGTACAAAGGACTTAGCTCATGCGGAAGGGACAGGATGCTCTGCTGGATATTTATCTAGTGCTGGATTTAACATTAAATTGGAGTCCCCTGCCATCAAGAGAGTACCCCGTTGATGTATAGCCAAGAGGGAGCAGAGGTGTGACAAAAAAAGGTCCAGGGTTGACATTGGGAGCATAGTAGGACATTATGGTAACTTCTATACCTTGGATCGTGCCCTGTAGCAGAAGGTATCTACCATTGGGATCAGTAATACGCTTCACGCAGACAAAGAGAGTTTTGCTATGGAAGGCAACTAGCACCCCTCTCTGCTTAGTAGGGCCAGTAGCCTGAAATATCTGAGGGTAGCGTGCATCAAAATATTTTGGCGCTGAAGTAGTTGAAAAATGAGTTTCCTGCAGATGTCCACCTGACGAGCCCGTAGAAACTTAAATATCTTTACCCGTTTCTGCGGAGAGTTCATCCCCTGAACATTCAGAGATAACCAGTTCAGCGACATATTGTTCGGAAAGAGAAAAGGCCAGATCCACCGTGATCCCCGGGAGCCTTGAAAATTTTTTTCCAAAAACACACATAATGAGGGACAAAGAAAAGGAGGTGGAGAAGAAAGAAGAAAACAAGAAGACATATGATATACAAGCAATATATCTGTGAAACAGTAGGATTAATATAAACATCGTAATAATCAACTGTAGGTAAAAAACCCACATAGAGGCTGGGTAGCGGGCGGGGCAAAAAACCAGACCACTAGCCAGCTCAGAGGGGGACACGATAATCCACTGGAACAACTTGGCATTAATAAAAAAGAACAGAGAATTATTATGCAAACAACTTAGGCTAATACACCTGTGAGTGAGTGAATGACAAGAAACTCGTAAAACAATGAAAATCTCAACCAATCAGGGAGGAGAGAAAGGGGAAAAAAGGAAAAAAGGGGGGGAGGGGGGGAGAGGCCTGAGATCTACTCTGACTCGGAAGAGATAAATCATGTGCAGGTTATGGGCCCCTCGGGGCCTACGGACATTGTAGCCTCCCCATTCGGGGAGCAGGACAAATCCAGATTCCGTTCCAGAAAGTGGCGACAAAGAGCCATATGTTAGGAAGCTGTATACTGACGGCCAGTCACTAAATATCAACTTCCTGGAAACGTTGGGCCTGCAGAGATCGAAGGGCTTGAGAGCTACTCTGACTTGGAGAGGAAGATTTACGTGAAGACTGGGAGTTCTGAGGGTGTGTAGAAATTGCAGCCTCCTCACTCTGGGAGTGTGGCAACTCCAAATTAATGATGGCGAAGATCCACTGGTGAAGAAGCCTGGAATTGACGACCTTGGAAGGAGAATGAGAGCTTGAAAGGGAAGCCCCATCTGTACTTGTTATCAGCTGATTGAAGAATTTGGAGATAGGGTCTCAAAGTACGAAGTTTGGCTATCATAGCTGGGGACAAATCCACAAACAGATGAATAGAGTGTCCCTGAAATTCCAAAGCCGGACCGTTCCGAGCCGCCTGTAACAGACGCTCTTTAATGCGGTAAAAGTGGAATTTAATAATAATGTCCCTGGGAGGACCCTCTTTGGGCTTAGGAGCTAAAGCTCTATGGATACGGTCAAACTCCAAATGCTCCAGGGAGATCTCAGGAGCCAGTTCCTGAAAAAGAGCAGTAGCAGTACCCTGTAGATCGGTGATTACCTCGGGGACTCCGTGGATGTGGAAGTTATCTCTGTGGGCTCTATTCTCAGTGTCTTCCAATTTATCTTTTAAAGTGTCCAGCTCAGCATGTAAATCCTCCACCTTCTGTTCATGACCCTCCAAGACTAGATCCATACGTTGTTCCAATTGATGAGCACAAAGGCCCAATTCTTTTAAGCCTCTTACCCGATCAGAAGATAATTTACGGGAGGCAGTTGTAATCTCCTCTCGCACTATAGCACGGAATTTGTGTAATAAGGCCTCAGGATTTTGTTCAAGAGGATCGGCCATCCCCGATGGGAGTTGCCGCTGACTATCGCCATCCGACTCAGGGTCCCCCGGAAGCTGAGTGTTGTCATCAGGCTCAGGAGGGCTAGGTATTAGCTTAGCGACATGGCCCTGTGGAGGGGATTACTGTTGGGCCCGATGTTTAGGTTTAGTACGTGGAGTGCGATGCATTGTTAAGAAAAGTCCAGAGGATTCCAAGACGCCTTCAATCTATTGGAGTAATATACTGGGGAGTAGAAGCCCAATTGCCGAGGTAAATACTCCGGTGGCACGGCACAGGGGGATCACTTAGTCATCCTCCTCTGGTGCATGTACATGTCCCCCGGAGGGGATGCATTCACATAAGATCCATTATTATGATACGCCTGTAAATGGTGTAATCTCAGTTGAGGTAGGCATGGGCCCTAATAGTTCAACAGCCGGTGAAATGTGGGTGGCTATGAAAACTAGGCCAGATGTACAGTCCTTGTGAAAGCTAGCCAAGAGGTGCCTCAGGTTCCCCTAATTCACCCTTTTGGGAAGGGGGCTGAAAGATGGAACTTCTCCCCCTATCCAGGGCCACAACCCCACTTTGAGTAAGCTCCAGGCCTCACTGGGATTCTATATAGGCTTGGTGTGGTCCTCAGGACCTACAGAAGAGCCAGGAGGACCCTCTCAGGCTGTCCCCGTATCTGACCTGTTTATGGGGTCCGTAGGGCAGAGCGGCAGCATGTCATCCCAGCCACGGCGGCGATCCGTCCCGGCCACAGGATCAGGAAAGACCACAGCTTCACTCGCCACGGTAGGCCGCAGGCCGTCCGGTGCCCCGGATGATCAGACGGGGGGCAAAATCGCCCAGGACCCCTCCCCAGGTGTCAGGCGGGATCCGGAGAGCTATGGATCAGCAGTGTAGCTGCTATCTCCCGGATGGCAGCGGATGATAGTGCAAGGCGCCGGAGCTCAGGATGAAGCGTCTGCTCCTGGCGCCATCTTGGACACCCCCCCGGCACTTACTCCTTCAGAGACTATTTAAATGGTGGAAACAAATTTTATACAGTTGCAAGAAAAAGTATGTGAACCCCTTGGGATTACGTGGAGTTTTGCATGAATTGGGCATAAAATGTGCTCTGAACGTCATCTAAGTCACAACAATAGAAGAACACAGTCTGCTGAACATAATACTACACAAACATTAGATGTTGCCTTGGTTTAATTGCACATAACATGTAAACATTCACAGTGCAGGGAGGAAAAAGTATGTGAACCTTTGAACTTAATAACTGGTTGACCCTCCTTTGGCAGCAATAACCTCAACCAAACGTTTCCTGTTGTTGCAGATCAGACCTGCACAACAATCTGGAGTAATTTTGGACCACTCCTCTTCACAAAACGATTTCAGTGTAGCAATATTCTTGGGATGTCTGGTGTGAATCGCTCTCTTAAGGTCATGCCACAGCATTTCAATCGGGTTGAGGTCAGGACTCTGACTGGGCCACTCCAGAAGGCGTATTCTGTGCTGTTGTAGCCATTGTTTTGTTGAATTACTTGTATGTTTTGGGTCATTGTCCTGTTGCATCACCCATCCTCTGCGGAACTTCAGTTGGCAGACAGATGGTCGTACGTTTTCCTGCAAAATGTCTTGATAAACTCTGGAATTCATTTTCCCAGCAATGACAACAATCCGTCCAGGCCCTGAGGCAGCAAAGCAGCCCCAAACCATGATGCTCCCTCCGCCATGTTTTACAGTGGGGATGAGGTTTTGATGTTGGTGTGCTGTGCCTTTTTTTCTCCACACATAGTGTTGCGTGTTCTTCCCAAACAACTCAATCTTGGTTTCATCTGTCCACAGTATATTTTGCCAGTAGTGCTGTGGAACATCCAGGTGCTCTTTTGCAAACTTCAAACGTGCTGCAATATTCTTTTTGGACAGCAATGGCTTCCTCCGTGGTGTCCTCCCATGTACTCCATTCTTGTTTAATGTTTTCCTTATTGTAGATGTGTCAACAAAAATATTAGCATGTGCCAGAGATTTCTGTAGGTCTTTAGCTGACACTCTGGGATTCTTCTTTACCTCATGCAGCATTCTGCGCTGTGCTCTTGCAGTCATTTTTACAGGACGACCACGCCTAGCGAGAGTAGCAACAGTGCTAAACTTTCTCCATTTGTAGACAGTCTGTCTTACCGTGGACACATGAACATCAAGACTTTTGGAGATACTTTTGTAACCCTTTCCAGCTTCATGCAAGTCAACAATTCTTGATCGTAGTTCTTCTGAGAGCTCTTTTCTGCGAGGCATGGTTCACATCAGACAGTGCTTCTTGAAACCAGTAAACCCAAAACAGGTGTGTGTGTTTTAAGTGCAGGACAGCTGTCAGCAACACATCCAATATCATCACACTGATTGGAGTCAAGGTTGGCTCACTCCTGGCTCCAATTAGCTCTGGGAGAAGTCATTAAGCTAGGGCCTCACATACTTTTTCCTCCCTGCACTGTGATTGTTTACATGTTATGTGCAATTAAACCATGGCAACATCTAATGTTTGTGTAGTATTATGTTCAGCAGACTGTGTTCTTCTATTGTTGTGACTTAGATGACGTTCAGAGCACATTTTATGCCCAATTCATGCAAAACTCCACGTAATCCCAAGAGGTTCACATACTTTTTCTTGCAACTGTATATGAAAAATTGCTAGCAATTAGACAGGTAAAATCCCTCTTTTAGAAAAGCACAGGGAAGAATGGACCAGATGGATGCATAGCCCTTAGGATATATCCTGATTACCCTTGTACTTTGTTGTACTCTCTTCAAGAAATTTAAATGCACTGCTCAGTAACATTTAACTCTCTGTAATATGTTGTATTATGCAATCCTTGGGAACAATGTCATGTATTTCCCTACAAAAAAGAGAGTGTATAGTTACACATCCTGGTGCCTGTACGGTGAAAACTTGCTCCATTATGTAGTACAACCTGGATGCAACTTGGATAAGGTTTGTATATTCTATGTGGCCACAATAATGCTGGATTTGAATGAAAGTAGTACATGAACCTTTTCCAAAATTGCAGGACACATGTGAGAGAATTTTTGGGAGCCTAGCCGCGTATGGGACCCAAACAGTAATGACCATCATTAGGCTTTCAAAGGCCTCAGAAGCCTTGAAATGCCAGGACAGTACAACCTACCCCCCAAATGAACCCCTTTCAGAAAGTAGTAACCCCAAGTTATTTGCTGAGAGGCATGTTGAGTCCATGGAAGATTTCAGTTTTTGGAAAATGGGGAAACATTTTTTTTTTACTCAAAGTTTTCACTTAAATTATATGTACCATGGGTATATGTGGAATAACACCCCAAGAAACATTCTGCTACTTCTCCCAAGTAGGGGGATACCACATGTAAGAGACTTTCTGGCAGTCTAGCCACATACAGGCCTCCAAAATCCAATGACCATCTTCAGGATATAAAAGGGCATATGTCCTCATGTTACTTCTTCATTATCTACACCAAGTAATTAGATACCAAACATGCCATGCTTTAAAATTGTGCATGCCCCTGCAATGGTGACAAACTACATACAGTATATTTTTAGTATCCATAAGTGAAGCTTTAAAATCCTTTACACGTTTCACAAAAAAAAACAATGCCAGGATGATGGCTGCAGGTATCATCTCAGTATAACCACTCAAAGTCCAGTGACTTACCAGTACATCAGTGAACCTTGTTGGGCATAAACGTAATGTTCTTTTTTTCATGCAGCCCGTGGGCTGAATGAAAAAAAAACAGATTCTTCCATTCACAGCGATCATTGTGGATGAAGAAATCTCTGCCAGAAAAAGCGTGTAGTATGCCCACCATTAAAATATTCTGCCCTGCAACCACCCACTTATAACATTGGGCATACATGTAATGTTCTTTTTTTCGTTCACCCCATGTGCTGAGCACATAAAATAACCTAAAAGGTTCCTTCATTCACATCAATTGATGTGAATGAAGAAATTTCTTCCAAAAAAAAAGAAAAAAATATATGCTGAAGCATAGGAGCAATCCACCCACTGACTACCCCAGACCCCCATGCTTGCCCTGCATGCACCCTGTTGCTGTCAAAATAAACAGATCAGTGCTGCAGCTGATTGCCATTCCTACAAAGCAAACAACAACAGTTCACAAAAAAACACAGCATCAATAAAACATTAACTCAATAAAATGAAAACTTTTTTTATTGAAATCTGTGCTAAAAAAAATTAAAAATATATATTCCAAAGCATAGGAGCAATCTGCCAACTGACCACCCCAGGCTCACATGCTTGGGCATATACTGTATTTTCTTTTTTTAACTTCAGATGAAAAATCTCATCCAGCGGCGCTGTACAGACTGATGTATATATTCTGAAAGCATGACCCTGTTGTTGTCAGAATAAACAGATTGGTACTCTTGTTTTTATTTTTTTTTACTTTTTATTTATTTGTTTATTTCTACTTTTTTTGTGATTTTGCAGAACAGTTTCTTAATCTTACAGTTTACTCACTATCTAACATCTTTCAAGACCTTGTGTGAAAATTTTGAAAATGTGCCCTAGACTGTGCCTTGCTGTACACTATATTAATACTCCACTAGTATGTGGCAGCAATGGAAGCAGTACTTGAGGCAGGGACTAGGTTGGCCAGGACAGGAAGGTCAAAAAGCTGGTGTCACCTCTTATTCTGTGTTTGCTGCAGACACAACATCTTCTTTGGGGTGACCTTTGGGTTGAGGTACCAGAGAGGACATCATGGCTCTCATGCAGCCAGCTCACTGCATCTGGATTTGGGGACTGGGCATTGGGGGAAGCTCTGGCAATTAGGTCACATATTGTCACATGAGCAAATTTCAAGACTGTACAAATGTCTAAATAGTGGCATGCTTTTATAACGGTTGTCCATATATATGTGGTGCCCCTTTTGTGGAACAAAGACAACACCAACTCCCATACTATCTTGCCACTGCTCCCCATGTAGTCTGGGCAGTCGGGGGGCTCTACTTCACTGCCTCTTCCCTCATAAACCATAAAATAACATTTATAGCCTGCAGCCCTCTCACAGAGCTTACACATTTTGACACCAGATCTGGCATGCATGCTGGGGAGAAACTAAATGCAAGGCAGCCAGTAAAATGTATGAGGAACTCATGCACACAGATGTTTTGCTGGGGCGTATACACATCTGCAAATTTCTTAGTGAGGTGGTTTATGAGGGGCCAAATTTTGTAGAGCTGGTCATGTAGACATCACCTCCACAACATCTCCAAGATACTCCCGTTCCTAACCTCGAAAACCACTAAGCAACTTATTCATTCCCTTGCTATATCTCGCCTTGACTATAGTAACTCCCTCCTCATTGGCCTAACGAATCGCGGGCTATCCCCTCTTCAGTCTATCATGAATGCTTTTACCAGACTCATCCACCTTACTAACCGTTCTGTATCTGCCACCCCTCTCTGCCAATCCCTCCATTGGATTCCCGTTGCCCAACGGATAAAATTCAAAACACTAACAATAACGTATAAAGCCATTTATAACTCTGCCCGAAATTACATCACTGATCTTATCTCTAAATATCACCCAAACCGTACTCTCTGCTTCTTGCAAGACCTCTTATTGTCTAGCTCCCTTGTCTCCTCCTCCCAATCTTGTCTCCAGGACTTCTCCAAAGCTTCCCCCATCCTCTGGAACTCTCTACCCCAATTTATCAGACCATCGCCTACTCTGCTCACTTTTAGGCGATCTCTGAAAACCTATCTCTTCAGGGAAGCCTATCCTGCCCTCCGCTAATACTTGAATCTTCTACTCTTCCAACCAGTCCATCCCCCACAGTTACTACATTTTGTACCACTAGCCCCTCCTTCCTAGATTGTAAGCTCCAAGGAGCAGGGCCCTCAAATCCCTCTTGTATTGAACTGTATTGATGCTGTATTGTCTCCCGTTATATTGTAAAGCGCTGAGCAAACTGTTGGCACTATATAAATCCTGTATAATAATAATGTTCAGGGTCACCTCAAGGATAACAAGTGTGTTATCACTGAAATGCATGAAGCGCATTATTGTCTCATATCTACGCCTGGCCATGGCAGCAGAGAACATTGGCATATGATGAATTGGGTTGGTAGACCAATATGATCGCAACTCATTCTTTTTTGTAATGCCCATGTTGAGGGTTAGGCCCAAAAAAAAATCCAGGCCTTTTGTAAAGTAATCCACTGAGCTGGACTGATACAATTCTTGAGGGAGTCTATTCCACATTTTCACAGCTCTTACTGTGAAGAAACCTTTCCATGTTTGGAGATTCAATTTATTTACCTCTACATGTAAAGAGTGCCCCCATATCCTCTGTGATGACCTCAAGGTGAATAACTCCACACTGAGTTCACTATATGAACCACTGATGTATTTATACGTTGATCATATCCCCCCTTAATCTCCTCTTCTCAAGAGAGAATACATTCAGTTCCTCTAATCTTTCCTCATAGCTGAGCTCCTCCATGCCTCTTATCAGTTTGGTTGCCCTTCTCTGTTCTTTCTCCAGTTTCCCAATGTTATTTTTGTGAATTGGTGCCCAAAATTAAATTGCAAATTCCAGATGAGGTCTTACTAATGATTTGTACAGGGGTAATATGATATCTCTCTCTCTGGAGTCTATACCTCTTCTAATACAAGAGAGGATTTTGCTCGCTTTAGAAACCGCAGCTTGGCATTGCATGCCATTATTAAGCTTGTGATCTACCAGAACTCCCAGATCCTTCTCCACCATTGATTCCCCCTGTTGTACGCCCTCTAGTATATATGATGCATGCATATTCTATAGTTACCCAATTAAACAGTGCATTGAGGTCGGCTTGTAAATTGGAGACATCCTGTAAGGACGTTATTCCACTGCACAGCTTGGTGTCATCTGCAAAGACTGAAATGGTATTTTTAATCCCAGAACCTATATCATTTATAAATATATTAAAAGGTAAGGGTCCCAACACTGAACCTTGGGGTACACCACTAACAACCCTAGACCATTCAAAGTATGAATCATTAACCACTACTCTCTGAATACAATCTTTTAGCCAGTTTTCTATCCATTTACATACGGATTTTTTCAAGCCCGTAGACTTTACCTTACACAATAGCCATGTGTGGGGAACTGTGTCAAACGTGTTTGCAAAATCCAAGTATACCACGTCCACCACCACCCCTCTGTCCAAGGTTTTCCTCACCTTCTCATAAAAAGAAATCAGATTTGTTTGACAACTTCTGCCTTGCATGAATCCATGCTGTCTATTGCTTAAAATATTTTTTTCCAGCAAGAACTTATCTATGTGGTCTTTTATTAAACTCTCCAGTATCTTCCCAACTATAGATTTTAAACTTACAGGTCTATAATTACTCGGTGAAGATTTTGACCCCTTTTTAACCACTTGCCTACCAGGCACTTATACCCCCTTCTTTACCAGGCCAATTTTCAGCTTTCAGCGCTATCGCACTTTGATTAACAATTGCGCGGTCATGCAACATTGTACCCATATGAAATTTTGATCATTTTTTTCTCACAAATAGAGATTTCTTTTGGTGGTATTTAATCGCCACTGGGCGCTTTACTTTTTGTGCTAAAAATAAAAAAAGTGTAAAAAATTTGAAAAAAAAAAAAAAGTTTCTTTGTTTCTATTATAAAATTTTTCAAACAGGTATTTTTTCTCCTTCACTGATGTGCGTTGATGAGGCAGCACTGATGGGCACTGATAGGCGGCACTGATGGGCACTGAGAGGCAGTACTAAAGGGCACAGATAGGCAGTACTAATGAGGTGGCACGGATAGGCGGCACTGATAGACAGCACTAATGAGGTGTCACGGATAGGCGGCACTAATATGCAGCACTGATAGGCGGCACTGATAGGTGACACTGATGATGGGTACTGATAGATGGCACTGACTGGCATCACTGCTGGGCACTGACTGGTGGCACTGACTGGCACAACCCCTGGGCAGTGACTGGTGACACTGACTGGCAGCACTGCTGGGCTGCACTGGTTGGTGGCACTGGTGGGCAGCACTGGTGGGTGGGCACAGGTGGGTGGCACTGGTGGGCACAGGTGGGTGGGCACAGGTGGGTGGCACTGCTGGGCACAGGTAGGTGGCACTTCTGGGCACAGGTAGGTGGCACTGCAGAGTGGCACAGGTGGGTGCACTGCTGGGCACAGGTGGGTGCACTGCTGGGCACAGGTGGGTGGAGCTAGTGGGTGCACTGCTGGGCACAGGTGGGCGGAACTTGCGGGTGGCACTGCTGGGCACCGATCATCAGGGCACTGATGATCGGTGCCGATCCCCGCTCTGACAACTGCCGGTTCTCGGCAGTACTTTCCTCACGATCTGACAGCGTGAGGAAAGTGCAGCCGAGAACCGGCACTTGCATTTCCCTCTGATCAGCGTGTCATTGGACACCGCTGATCAGGTGGTAAAAGGCCGCTGTGATTGGCCTTTTACCACATCACGTGATCAGCTGTGTTCGTAGGACACAGCGATCACGGAGATCGCCGGGTGTGCGCCCCCTGGGGCGCGCAGGAGAGCGTGTTCTGGAAGGACGTCATATGACGTCCACTCAGAACTGGCCGGCCGCAGTGCAGCCGTCATTCGGCTATCTGCGGTCGGCAGCTAATTAAATATAGGCATCACATTGGCCTTATGCCAGCCCAGTGGTACTATGCCAGTCATTAAAGAATCCCTAAAAATTAGAAACAATGGCTTTGAAATGACAGAATGTGAATAATACGAACACCCCCAAAAATAAACAATAACCTCAACGGAAAAGATAAACTACTTTCACCCTTGAAAGTGATATAATCAGCAAAATGTTCTTTTCATTTCCCCTGTATACCTTTTCTTAACTAAATCTATAAAGATATCCAAACCTAAATGTGCAATCTTAATTACCCCAAATACACATCTATCAACAACAAACATAAAATAAAATAAATAAAATACAATACAATAAGATAAAATAAATAAAATAAAATAAATAAATAAACTTAGTGTCCAAAAAGTGTCCTTTTTCTATATACAACCAAATCACTTTTTCTCCACTTCAGTCGCTTCTCCTTGTGATATTTTGTATGAAATTTCAAATACGATGATCCAGTAGAAAAAACCTCAAAGAAATATATAAATCGCAAATAGTGTATTATCTTAATACAAAAATTTATTTCTGCACTATGTGTCATGCATACTCCAACACAAAGTGTTCAAGCAGTGAGAGAAGAAAAAAAAAAAAAAAAAATGTATCTATAATCTCTAAATATGCTGTAAATGTGCATCAACACTATATCTCGAAGCACATTCCAAGTGCATCTATATAATGTGACAGTGAGCTCAACACACTGCAACCAATGCTCAAAATGTGAATCAAATCAACCAATGTAAAGGTGACCACTCCAAACTGGTGCTGCAAATGAACAATTACCCTATGTTCATTTGCAGCATCAGTTTGGAGTGGTCAGCTTTACACTGGTTGATTTGATTCACATTTTGAGCATTGGTTGCAGTGTGTTGAGCTCACTGTCACATTATATAGATGCACTTGGAATGTGCTTCGAGATATAGTGTTGGTGCACATTTAGAGCATATTTAGAGATTATAGATAATTTTTATTTATTTTTTTTCTTCTCTCACTGCTTGAACACTTTGTGTTGGAGTATGCATGACACATAGTGCACAAATAAATTTTTGTATTAAGATAATACACTATTTGCGATTTATATATTTCTTTGAGGTTTTTTCTACTGGATCATCGTATTTGAAATTTCATACAAAATATCACAAGGAGAAGCGATTGAAGTGGAGAAAAAGTGATTTGGACTTGTTGTATATAGAAAAAGGACACTTTTTGGACACTAAGTTTATTTATTTATTTTATCTTATTGTTTGAAATGACAAAGTTCAATTCTGTAAGGACCCGTGCGTGTATGCCATCCGGTCCAGGTGCTTTATTCACCTTTATTCTGTCTAAATATTTATGGATCATATCAATTGTAAGCCAATGTGGATCATCTGGAGCTGTGTCAATACCATGCCCATTATGGACAAGAGCTCCCCCATGCTCCTTTGTATACACAGAGCTGAAGAAGATATTTAATAAATTTGCCTTCTCTTTGTCCCCAGTCACCAACTATAGATTATTTTGTAAAGGGCCTACATGCTCGGACCGGACCTTTTTACTATTAATATATTTGAAGAATATTTGGGGGTTGGTCCTGCTATCTTTTGCAATCTGTCCTTCATTTTCATTTTATGCTGCCTTTATTTCCTTTTTGCATATTCTGTTACATTCTTTGTAATGTTTAAACGACGATAGTGTTCCTTCATTTTTATAATTAATAAAAGCTCTTTTTTTTATTAATTATAGCTTTTTTAACTTTGGCCGTAAGCCACATAGGTTTGATTTTTAGCCTTTTAAACTTGTTGCCCATGGGAATATATTTTGCAGTGTGTTCACATACAGTCTTTTTGAAGAACTCCCATTTGTGTTGTGTTCATTGATACCAATATTCCTTCCCAGTCTAAGTCTTGAAGAGCAGCTCTCAGCCTTGGAAAATCAGCTTTCTTAAAATTGAGCATTTTTGTGTTTCCCATATGTGCTTGTTTACAGCTAACAATAAATGAAATTTAGAAATCTAGAATAATATGGAAACATATTTTGTTCTTCTTTTATAGGGATTACGATCTCCAGAA
This sequence comes from Staurois parvus, assembly GCF_062004578.1. Classification (NCBI taxonomy): domain Eukaryota; kingdom Metazoa; phylum Chordata; class Amphibia; order Anura; family Ranidae; genus Staurois; species Staurois parvus. The sequence continues at coordinate 11,396,193 of NW_028318039.1, read as the reverse complement.
ATGAACAGGAAAATGCAGAGCAGAAGGGGTCAGGGATTGGATGGGGGGGGGGGGGGGGGTGGGTGGTAAACAGTTAGGGGGGAAGAGATGAAACGATAAATGTTTTGATAATAAGCTAAGGTTTTAATGAGTATGTTTGCATAACTTGTTTATCTGAAAGATTAATAAATATTTATATTAAAAAAAGCAATAAATGAAATCATGATATGGTCACTGCTACCCAGATGTTCTTTTATATGAACAGTCGTAATAAGCGCTGCATGGTTTGAGATTACCAGGTCCAGCAGAGCATCATTCCTAGTTGGGGCCTCCATGAACTATACCATAAAATTGTCCTGTAGTATGTTTAAAATTTGTTGCCCTTTAATTGTTCCTGCAGTACCATTACTCTGGTAAATTTCTCGGTTGTTAAAATCCCTCATTATTATCACTGTCCCAGCCCTTGCAGCCCTTTCGATCTGTGCAAGGAGCTGAGTCTCCACCTCCTCATTAACACTGGGAGGCCTATAACAAACTCCAATGATTACCTTTGTAGTGCGCACCCCCATGTTTAGTTCCACCCATAATGCTTCAGCCTCATCACACTCTCCATCAACTAGGTCCTCTTTCTCACATAGATACAGACACCACCACCTTTCCTTTTTACCCTGTCTCTCTGAAAGAGAACATAGCCAGGAAAATGAATGGCCCAGTCATGTGAAGAATGAAGCCAAGATTCAGCAATACCAATTAAATCATAGTTCTGTTCATGAACCAAAGCTTCCAACTCACCTACAGTATTTTGCATGGCAGACTTCTGGCATTGGTAAACAAACACTGTAATTCATTGACACCTTGTGTACACGTGTTTTGCAATTCCAATGGTTGTTTGTAACATGGGAATCTTCTTATCATCGTCCATAGCCCTCCCCCCATCTTTCCCCATTCCACCAACCAATAAGAACTGACTCCTGCCTGATCTGTCTAGCCCATTATAATCTAATTCTCCCTCCCCCCTTGATCCTAGTTTAAATACTCCTCCAGCCTCCCCATAAACCTCTACCCCAGCACAGCAGACCCCCTTTCATTTAGGTGCAAACCATCTCCAGCATATAGGTTGCACCCCAATGAAAAGTCAGCCCAATGCTCTAGAAACCCAAATCTTTCCCTCTCTGCATTAAGTTCTCTAATCTCCCCATTTTCCCTGAGTTGCGCATGGCACAGGTAATATTTCAGTTAATATCATCTTGGAGGTCCTTCCCTTCAACTTGCAACCTAATTCTTTAACTTGATTCTTAAGGAGCCTCCACCTTCCATGTATTCTGTCATTGGTTTCAACATGGACCAAGACAGCTGGGTCATGCTCAGCCCCTCCCAGTAATTTATCAACCCTGTCCACCACATGCTGAACCCTGGCACCAGGGACACAGCAAGCCATTTGGTTGAGGCGATCCTGGCAACAATTTATTCTATCAGTCCAGCTGATTATAGTATCCCCTACTACCACCAACTGTCTAGGCCTTCCTGCACTACCCTTGCCCCCCTCCCAGATGGTCTTCCCTCCTGGCTGTTAGGGATAGCAGTGACATGACTGGACTGGTGCGGCCTAAAAAAGACATAATTAAACAGATATTTCTTACACAGGTCATTCAGAATAGGTGTTCAGAGGGGGCAGGGGACTCTGAGGAACCTCATGCCAGCCATCAAAGAAATTATGCTCTTTTTCATGCAAATTCAAAATACAAACAAGTGCACCACAGCAAGCACGTGGATGCACAGGCATGTCCACCACAGATCCAGGTATCTGATGGCCTATTTAAACCTAAGGCCAGCATAGTATCATTGCAGCTTATTACTATCTGTGTTTCTGAAGCCTGTTAAACTCCATTCTTGACCTGGCTACATCTGACTTTTCTCTGGATTACCCTTACCTGTTCATATCTGCTGCTCATCCATGTTACCAACCTCAGCCTGGATTTTTGATAGTTTCTTCCTTCTTATTCTGTACTTCACTGCCAGCATGCTACTGTTTGTCTGTGACCTAGATTTGTGATTTGGTACCTCTACGTCCAGCTGTTACCAGATTTGGCTTGTGACCTGACTCCAAGCTTCTGCTCATCTGACATCAGTTCTTTCCAGTTCAAGTTCACTGGTCCAACTTTCAGCTTCCTGGCACCTGCACCCTTCTGCGGCCCTAGCAGTCCTTGTCTCCATTTCCAGGAGTGCCTAGGTGGGAATTGTGCAAGCAGCTACCCTCTTCACCTCTCTCTGGAATTCTACTTTAAACCTACCTGTGAAGTGATGCATTTTAAGGATGTTCTACATCAAAGGTGACATTCAGAAAGAATAAAGATTTGCACTAAATGACATTTCCCTGCTGACTTTTTCATGCATCATGACTCCCCAAATCAAAATGTATTAAGGCTTAAAGGGCAACATTAAAACTGCACAATTCCTTTAAATAAAATGCTTGAGGGATGCTTTAAAACTGCCTGTGAAATGGTGCATCTCTATGAAAAATTTAAATTGCTGTCCATTAAATGAAATTTCCTGGCCACTTTGTTCTGTTCATAAACAAAATGGACTGGGATTTCTCTCACCTATACAAGAACCTTATCCAAGATGAGGGTCTGGTATGGATTGTAAGGAAAACCCCATACACAAATTGCCTGGGGTTCTCATTAAAAATGCATACCAGCCTCTTTTGAAAGGGGTCCCCAAGAAAACCTCCATTTGGAACTAGACTAGACTATATACTCTCAACATTGGAAGGGACCTTCCTGGCAAAGCACCTTGTTACCATGTTCTCTACATCTCTCGCCTGGTGCATGATAATAAACACAACATATGTTTGAAAAAGTCCTATATTAAGCAACACAAACTCCACAGTGAATTTCAATCACATCTTCCAGCAATGTAGATCCATGACAATCATGATGAACAATGATTTAGGTGACATGCCAGAACACACAGGACTGTGAGCTCATGCATGTGCACAGACAGGTAAAAGCAAAACAGTATGTCCACTGAGAACAAGGAGTGTGTCGACCGGCCATTTAATTACAACAACCAGTCTTGAGGAGATCAACAAAAGTCATGAGTTTTAGAAGGAATGCAGAGGCATCATAAACCTTCATTATCTCAGGGTCTTCAAAGGACACCTGGTAAGGCCATATTGTAAATGGTCTGGTGTGCAGTTTAGTAATACACATCTGTGAGGCTGAGATATTGAGCTATAATTAAACCTTATGAGTCACCTTTCATACATATTGCATGATTTCTACTATAAGGGAGTTACCTACTGTGAAAGATAGTTAAATAAATGTGGAAGAAGATACAACTCAGTTAAACACTACACATGACTGTATCACAAGGTCCAGAAAGTTAGTAAGACACATTAGATCTAGGAGATATACACTATCTAGGAGATATAATCACAAGTTTATTGTAATAGCTAAAATGCTAATTTAGCTTTGTCCTATGGAAATATAGACTTACCCAGTGCAATTGGCATTAAGACTTTCACTTGGCATTGTAAAAACTCTAGTACACCTACAACACCCCTCAGACATTTTGATGGGGAAACTCTGTGTCACCCTGCTCAGGGGACAAGAAAAAGGAATTGTACAAGTATTTAACCAACAGAACTACTAAGTTTTATTTGGAGTGCCTTTATTGTGGTATTAGACCCAAAACCAAAAATGTAATTTATTGCAGCTTACCAATCATTAGATGTCGTGGCTGCATTTGTTTCCTTTTTTAAGGCTTTTATCCTTCTATTTTCACTTGATGATCTGGCCAGTAACACACCCCTTGTATTAGAGGGCCTACACTCTGGATGAAGGAGCAAAAAGACATTTTTGGACAGAAACATTGTCAATCTGGGGGGAGGGTGAAGTTGAGTGCACTAGAAGATTTAGATGCAGTAACAAATTGAAGCTGAACTCCATCTAACATGTTTTAATCAGCTACAGCAACAGTTTTTTTTTATTTTGGGATTAACGTTTTACATAAATAGATAAATAAAAGCTGATCATTGTAAACACTCCTGTCAGTGCTAAATGGTTTGTGCCAACCATCTATCTTCTACTTCTGCAAGCCGATTTGCTCTGTTGAAAAACAACAGACTTTCTGGCCAAATCACAAGATGAAGATGCCAACCACTGATTTCACCTGGCCCATTCAATTATGTGGCCAGGAATCCCCGGGAATGCAATAAAGGCAAAAGGCACGGAATTAGAGGGGGTTACATCATTGTCTAAATATGGCCACATGGCAATTTTTGGCAATAACATTACCCAAATATGGCCATGGCCATATTTATCAATCATGTCACCACAATACCTGCCCCTCCCTAATATAGCTGATGACAGCACGGGGATCTGATGACACAATCAGTTATTGGTCATTGGGTTCTTTTGGCAAGTTGGTGGGAATTTTTTTTTTTCACTTAAAACTTTACTAAGGTTTAACAGAAAGGTGATAGAGAGGTAAAAAAGAGAACAGAGAGAAACAGTATGAGACATTTTTTGGTTACATAACACATGAATATCAAAACAGTAAAGATATATACAGGGTGCACACCATTAAGAGAGGTTCTGCAACTTGACCCGAGTATCAGCAACAGACTACAGAGAACTCAATGTTTCAGACAAGTTGATGTCATATTGTGGTTCTTTCTGGGAATAAGAGTGTGAGTGTCAGGTTAAGGCATTTCAGGAACAGGCACATGCTATCTGGTAAGTGGGTCACTAGATTGGTAGTTTAACCAGGGGGACCAGTTTGTGAGAAATTTAGGGATGGTCAGGTGTGCTTTAGAGAACATATGCTCCATATTTAAATGTTGATTGAGAGTTATGACAAGATATTGAATAGTTGGTAGGACATGATTTTTTTGTGTGCAATAGAGAGGCGTGCTGCTATAAGAAAGTGTATAATAATGGAGTGGTAGTGCCTAGGCCATTCCTCCAAACCTATTCCCAGCAAAGCCAACTGAGGTGTAAGGTCCTGGGACATGCCAGTGACCCTTGTTATTAAAGAATGTACATCAGTCCAGAAAGATACTAAAGTCCACCATATACTGTATGTGTAGATGTCCCTCTATGGCCACTGTTACTCCAAAGGATGTAGACTGGAATGTAGAGTGATGGGAGAGTTTCACTGGCATGTAATACCAGTTATGAAGGATCTTTTGAGCCATTTCCCAATGAGCGAGATTTTTAGAGAATTGCAATGTACTTTGGGCTGCTGCATGCCATTGCATTGAGCGAGCTTTCACATGCCTGCATGGATGGTCATTTTTGTTCTGTTCTTTAGAGATGTAGCATTTTATAAAGGTGCAATACCCTTTTTGATGAGGTTGGTGACTCTTTATAATATTGTAGAATATATACGGGGAGACTGAAATCTGACCATTGAATTGATATCAGAGCATGACGAACCCAGAGGAATTTATAGAATTCCCAATTATGGATATTGTATTTAGAGTGTAGCTCTTGAAAATAGTACAATTTGTCTTTGTCAAAGATCTCCTATTGAGCTGATCCCAGCTGTGTCCAGGTACCTAGAGATAAGTCCATGCAAATAAGTTTAAGTGCAGGGAGAGGAAGGTGTGTCAGAGTTTGTCTTGATAGACCCTTATTTTGTTGAAGGATGGATCGCCATGTTTTTATTGTTGCATTGTTGCATTGACTGAGCTGAGACATTCTTAGAAGGGATTGTTAATTGTATACCAAGATAAGTGAGGGTAGAAGCTAGTACCCATGGGAAGGGGGATGAGTATGTAAGATTTTGCTTAGTGGTCTGGTCTAAACGAATATCAAGCAGGCAAGACTTAGAACAATTAATTTTATATTAGGAGATTTGACCAAATGTTGTGAGGGGATCATAAAGAGCTGGCAGAGATTGAGTGGGATCTGTCATTACTACTTACGTCATCTGCATATAATCTGATTTTATGGGTGTTATTGCTGACTTGTAAGCCTGATATCCGGGGATGTATCCGTATAGCTTCTGCGAGAGGCTCCATTACCAAAGAAAATATTAGTGGGTATAGGGGACAGCCTAGTCACGTACCATTAGTGATGTTGAATTCATACCAGAAGTCCAAACTCTGGCAGACAGTTGCAAATACAGGGCTAGGACAGCTTTAAATATGTTACCTGCAAACCCAAATGTTTGGAGCACTGCTTTAAGATATGACCAGTGTACCCTATCGAACACCTTCTGTGCATCCAGCAAAAAGGAGCAGAGAAGGTGTCCTGTGGTATGCCGCCCATTGGATAAGGTCGAGAAACCATCGGGTTCCGTTTCATGTTTGCCACTTAGGGATAAAACCTACCTGGTCAAAGGAGACTAGTAAAGGAATATGTGAGGAGATATGGGAGGCTATAATTTTTGCATATCTTTTAATGTCTGTATTTAATAATGATATTGGGCGATAGTTAGCAGGGTCATCTGGTGCTTTACCTGATATCGAGATAGTGATGATTAAGGCTTCAAGAGATTCTCTGGGAATGTCTCCAGTTGTCATAAAATGATTAAAGGAATTACAGCGGTGTGGGGTAAGTATAGTGGAAAACACTTTAAAGTATTCATTGTAAAAGCTATCAGGCTTAGGAGCTTTATGAAGGGGGAGTGAATGGATGGTTTTTAATGTCTCTGTGTCAGAGAATGGCTGGTTAAGGTCTACTAATTGGGATGGAGTGAGGAGAGAAAGATGTAGGGAGACTAGAAATGTCATAGCCTGAGTGGGGTCAAGAGCAGGGTCGTTCCCAAAAGAGGTTAGATTATATAGCTTGTCATAAAATTCACTGAAGCAATTGGCAATATCTTTGGGATTACAAACTCTCTGACCATTTGCATTGCACATGAATGAGATTTTGGTTAGTGTTTCTTTACATTGGACTTGTTTTGCTAAGAGCATGCCTGGTTTGTTTCCATGGGCGTACCAATTTAGGCAGATTTTTTTCACTGTGGTGGTCGAAGAAGGAGTGTAGGTATGTGCGAAGGTCTACTCTGAGTTTACACAGGTGGGCTGTGTCATCCTCATTAGGGTGTGCCTTATTGGTGTGTTCTGCTTTGGGTATTTGGTCAAGAAATGAATTTATTTTCTGTGCTCGTTTCGCCTGGGCATCCAGCTTGATAAAAATACCCCTAATATAAGATGTATGTGCATTCCAGAGGAGCAGATCATTTTTTACTGAGCCTGTGTTTAGGCTGAAGTATGTCTCAATTTCTGTCTTGATCTGTTCCTGATACACAGGGGGCTTTAGGAGAGAGGTATTCATCCTCCAAGCTGTATGTCGTTGCCCCTCCGGCTTAAGAGAGAGGGTGATGGTGACTGGGGCGTAATCTGACCATATGATTAAGCCAATAGTCGCCTGAGAGATAGTTTGTAAATTGATCTTGTGTACCAGGAAGAGATCAATTCTGGAGTAAGACTTCTGGCCTAGATCTGCACCGGCCAGAGGAGTCTAAGGTTCCATCAACAATGTTGTTAAAGTCACCACATAAGTTTATGCAGACTTTTGGGTATTGCAAGAGTTCACTCTTTACCAGATGATAGAAGGGTTTCTGATGGGTGCTAGGTGCTTATATGTTGACTGTCACTAAGGGCACATTATCTACCAATACAGACAGTATAAGGTATCTGCCCATGGAGTCTGCTTCTACATTTTGAAGCAAAAAAATATAGTGAGTTGCGAATAGCTATCATTACTCCCCTGATTTTTGTGGTGGCATTAGCAAAAAATTGATGAGGGAACATGCTATGATGATGGGAGGGTGCTTTCCCTTGCAAAAAATGCTTCTCTTGTACACATAAAGTGCTGGTTTTCTGATTTATTGCTTCTTTCCATAGTCTCGATCTTTTAAAGGGACTGTTAAGTCCCTTAGCATTAATGGTGGTTATGTGGTGCGTCATGGAATTCTGACTCTGGCGGTGACTGGAAGAGAAAGAGAGGGACCATTGTTATGGGGATGTGACTGCAATATTTGTTGGTTTTGGTAAGTAACTAATAATTTGGTTGGAAAGCCCCATCAATAAATAATATTGTGTTCCCGCAAGATTGCAGTGATTGGAGTGAATTATTTTTGCCTCTGAGCTGTGGCTGCTGATAGGTCTTGATAGAAGGTCACTCCTGCATAAGGTGGTGTAAGCAACCTGGTAGATCTAGCAGCTCTCATCAGATGATCCTTAAAATGGTAATAATGAACGCAAACTAAAACATCCCTGGGGATTGCATCTGCAAGGTGCGCTGGTTTGGGGAACCTGTGAGCTCCATCCATAAGTAGATCGTGGAGTGAGGTCTAGAATGAGCTTTATGAATAGCTGATGCAAAAAGGTGACCAAATCACTATTTTTAACAGTTTCACAAACTCCCCTTAACTAAATATTTGTCACATACCTTGCTTCTGACCCTGATGGCCTCTCACACAGCTCCGGCTTGGGGGTGATTGAAGGTGGAACAGCAACCACAAGAGCACGGCGGGGTATGAGTGCCTGGTCAGTCCTGTAGTCTGTGGAGGAATTGTTGGCACTTCACTGGCAGATGTGACAGCTGGACCAGCTGGCAGCAGAGCAGGCTGGTAGCAGGCAGATGCCATGACTGGTCAAGCTGGCAGCAGAGCAGCTGGCAGCGGGAAGATGTCACAGCGGGGCAGGGTGGTAGCAGAGCAGGCTGGCAGTGGACAAATGTCACAGCGGGGCAGTTTGGTAGCAGAGCAGGCTAGTAGCAGAGCAGGCTGGCAATGGAGAAGACTGGTAGCAGCAGGGCAGGTAGGTTGCAGAGCAGGGTAGCATGTTGTATGCAGAGTCAGACAGGCCAGGTCGGTAACAGATAAACGGATCAGGCATGAACGGCAGGCAGAAGAATAGTTGGATCACAGGCCGAGGTCAATAATGGTGGGAGCAGATCAAGCAGAGACAAAATTCAGAGGCGTAGTCCAAAAAGCAAGTCGGGGTCAATCACAGGTATCACTGACAGGAATAGGAATACAGGAGGGGGAGCTGCAGATCAGACAGCAGAGGCTAATAGAGCTGCTGGGTTTAAATAGTCTAATTGTCGCCAACATTAGCAGTTGCGGGTGCGCACATGCGCGAACGCAAATGAACACGACTATGCACAGCAGAACGAGCCCTCACACATCTGTGCTTGCACCACTGTGTAAGCCCAGAGACTTCAGCTGCACAATGGCGAGCATCTTCTTGACAATATTATTATGGCGAGAGCGGTCTTCAAAATCAGCAAGTTGCAAATGGAGAAACAGAAAAAAGGCACACCGACCTAGTGCATTATAGTTTAAAATATTTATTGAAGAAACAAAGTAAGTATCATATTCACAATAGACATAAAAACACAGGCATGTCAAACTGAACAAGATGTATGATCCAAACAACATCTGAGTCCATACGATGGAACCATGGATGACCAACTGGCTAACGCGTTTCGAAGACACAACCTCTTCCTCAGAAGGGGCTCTGAGGAAGAGGCTGTGTCCTTGAAATGTGTTAGCAAGTTGGTCATCCAGGGTTCCATCGTATGGACTCAGATGTTGTTTGGATCATACATGTTGTTCAGTTTGACATGCCTGTGTTATGTCTATTGTGAGTATGATACTTACTTTGTTTCTTCAATAAATATTTTAAACTATAATGCACTAGGACGGTGCGCCCTTTTTCGGTTTCTCCATTTGCATCTAGTGTATTTGGACCACCCCGGTCTGTTGAGGGCAGCAAGCAGTGCATATTCCAGAAAATTCCAGAACATTCCTATTGGGTCTACTGAGTCCTTTCCTAGCGCAGGAGAAAAGTGTTTGTTGTGTTGGATTTTCCAAATCAGCAACTTTGAGTTGGAGTTTATGGATCACTTCCACTTGTTCTTCATGTGCACAAACTAGTTCATCATGAACATTTGCAACTTCATTAAGCTGAGTTTCTAGGTGCTCAGTGTTCTTCAATACTATCTAGCCTGTTAGACAATTGAGAAATAGAAGAGCGCAGCTCATGATGTAGTCCACCCTGAAAGAAAAGCAGCATGTCTTTCAGAGTGGTTTCTGAGGCAGGAGCATCTGATGCTGGGAAAGCAGCTAGTGGCTCTGTGTGCTAAGCAGCCATATCAGTGTTATCTTGTGCTGAGGCAACCCTATGGTGTTTCTTAGCAGATGGAGACTTGAGGGGTGAGTGAGCAGAGGAAATTGCAGCTCTCGTACCTTTGTCAGCTGTTGTGGAGGGAGAGGAGTCTTGTTCTGCATCCTCCATATCAGAGAGTGGCTCTTAGTCTGTGCCTACATGGCTGTGAGGGTGGGAGAGAGAGGCTATTCCCTTTGGTGCCATCTTGGGTCTTCCTGTGAGCCTGGTGCATGTAGTAATCTGTGAGTCAGCGGGGTCTCAGTGCTCTGAGCTTCTTGCAGGACATAGCCTGTGAGGTACCTGGTATCTGTGCCTGGTATCTGTGCCTCTCTCTTGGAGGTATTTTCAGCAGGCTGGGTTGTGATGGGCCGATTTATACACCAGTGCTAGTACAGAGTTATAGGACTAGGGAGCCATGTCTCTCGGCAGCTAGGACATGCGTTGGTAGGCCTATTGAGTGATGATGTATTTACAACGGGGCAGTTTTTGGGGATTTCTATTTTTTAATAAAGAACTTGTCTTATGGGGATCCCCTTATTATTAAAGGAGACTGCCATATTCCAAAAATTCCCCCACCCACAGACTACCACAAATCTGGCCAGTGCTATGAAGAAGAGGCCCTTGTCCTGAATAAGGTGGTGACAAGGTGACAGGGTCTCTCCTGGCAAGACACACACTCAATGTTTAGGACATATGACCTTGCATGGTTCAGAATAAGAAGGGCTTCATACTTAACCCCCTTTTCCTGGCCAGGCTTCATGCTGGAAATAAGGGTCTGGTATGGATTCCATATAAAATCCATACCAGGCCCAAAGGGGGAACTGTGGGACCTTACTTTTTAAAAATAAAATTTCTGTGAAGTACCCCCCTAAAATCCCTACCAGATTTGAAGGGTCTGGTATGCATTTTGAGGGTAATGCTACATAACTTTTTTTCATTCTTTCTGTAGGATGTGTTATTGCAAAAATTAAATTTACAAAGAAAAAAAAAATACACAACTTAAAATGCCAGCTAATAAAGCTTCATTACTCACAGCATACAAACCTCTCTAAATGTTCCCCACAATACATAAATAATAACCATTAGGGATCTGCTATGTGTTTTGGTGGACCTTTGTGTGCTTTTTTTTTCTTTTAAATGTCAGCGTTTTAAAACAAAATTACTGCTACTTGCCTTATGGAATTTTAAACTTTTCTTTTTTGTATTTTTTGGACATCTCCTTTCCTAATAGCCCAGAAACAAATTCAGCTCCCATTGATTTCAGAGGGGTCTTTTGAATTTTGCCCAAACCTGCTCAAACAAAACCCTGGGATGTCATTAATAATTATAAAGCAATTAGTTCAGGATTGTATCTGAGAGTTTAGAGACCTGCCAATACAGTCTGTTCCTCATACCTCTTGTCATCTAGCAGAGGGGGGTTGAGGGAAGAAGCTTGCCTAACTAATAGGCTCAACAGGAAGGCAGATCTTGACCTCAAAAGGACCCATCTGTCTGCTGTATCCACAAGCTGTCCTGCTCTCCAGAAGCTTAAATTAGCAGGTGCCTTTGTAGGAGAGGCCACCATCAATGTTTTAGTGAGCTATGTTATCTTCATTCACTGCAAGAAGGGAATTATGGCAGAACAATCTGCCATCCATTTGAGAAAAATCACTGATATTCGTTCAGTTTACCCAAACATTATTTCTAAAAGGGGCCATTTGTCCAATAACACAAACAGGAGAATGATATGGCTTCTACTATTCACTCTTTCTAGTGAAGTAAAAGACAGAAGATCTAAGCCTGGTTCTAGATCTGAAATCGCTCAACAGGAGCATCTGTGTACCATCCTTTCACATGGAGTGTCTCCAGTCTATAATTTTAGCTATTCAGTTGGGAACTGGATGATGTTAGTAGATCTTTCTGATGTATACCTCCACATCCAAATCTGTTTGTTGTTCCAAGAGTTTCTATGGTTACCAATCCTGGGGTATCATTTTAAATTTTTATGCCTACCTTTTGGAATCTCCACTACACTGAGGATATTCACAAAAGGTCCCTCTTGCACATCTAAGAGTAAAGGGCCACAGACATATCCGTTATCTAGAAAACATCCTTCTATTATCTCAGGACAAAGATATCCTGGTGAAACACCAGTGAACGATCTTCCAAAAATTAGAGTTTCAGATGGCTGATCAACAAAAGTAAATCCAATTTAGCCCCTACCCACCACCTGATTTTTAAAGGATCACTGTTAAATACAATTCAACAGTTTTCACAAAAGATGATCTTCATTAATGAGTCCAAGGTCCAGTCATCAATGCAGTCATAATGGATGTATGCGTCTAAGTTCGGAGTCTCTTGGGCACTCTTACATCCACAATTCCAGTGGTAAGGTACACACATTAGAAAATTCAGGAATTCTAATTAGGATTCCTGGCTCAATAGAACAAATGAGATCTATGAAAATACTGTATATAATAATAATCTCCCATCATATGAAGGGTTTGCTATGGTGGTAGTTACTCCATTTGAATCTATCCAGACACCATTCTATTTTGCCAGACATATTGGTAATCGTTACCTCTAATTCTAACCACCAGAACTGGGGCATTCAAAGACCTTACAGCTTAGGGGAAGTGAAAGTTCCAAGCCACCACTTTTGTCTCAAATGTCTCAAATGTATTGGAGATCAGAGCAGCCTTCATGGCCCCTCAATATTTTTCTCACCTCCTCCAGGGGAAAATAGTCACTGTTCTCCAGGTGTTAACAGTTTCTACTCCTCATCACTCATTTTTTCCAGACAGAGTCGTCTTATGATCACTACTCCATTTCCTATCAAAAGTAATGTCTACTTTTCACCTGAAACAGGACATAGGCCTTTCTACTTCTTTGGAGGATTTGGGCCTATCTCATGCACTAGATGTTCAATGATGTCTGAAATTGTACATTAAAGTTACTACAGAGTCCAGATCACTTTTTCTCTTTCTTCACAGAAGAATGGCTAGTCAAATTAATCAGGAAATATTGAAAGATGGGAGACCTTCCCATATCACGTGAGGTCCAGGCACATTCAACAAGGGAGATGGTAGTGTCATGGGCAGCACTATCCAAGGTCTCAGCTGAGACCATCTGTAAGGTGGCTACTTGGTCCTCAAGAAGTACCTTTATAAATCACAAAGAATTGATTCAGCAGCTATTACAACAGTGAAGTTCAGATGAAGAATCATTTCTTTCAACTCGGCCAACATTGAATCATTTTATATTAGTAGTACCCTCCTTATGCCAGTGACAGAGTGGGTTTATGCCTCATGTGTTTTTCTGTTTACCTATCTCCTTTACATATGCCCTGTGCTGTCATATGCCCTGTGTTGTTCCATGTAGTAACTTTCCTTTCTGTTGCCCCTTGCCATTCTCTCTAGTTAAATCTCTATTTCACAGTCACAGTTTGTTTGATGGCCACTTTCATTTCTATTGCCCCTTGCCATTCTCTCTAGTTAGATCTCTATTTCACAGTCACAGTTTGTTTGATGGCCATCATCTATGTGTTGTCAGATAGTGGCAGCAGCCACAGATCTACAGGCCTTCCAGCACAGCAAGCTCTGCATCCCATCCCTGTGCACTCTGCCCTTCTGAAACATTTTACTGTTGTGGTCACTTACCATTGTAATCATGGCTTCCATTGTCCATTGATGGTGAATGACTTAATGGCAGAGTTTTCCATAGTGTCAGGCCCATCAAACATGATGGTGGCCCTGCATGACTCAGTCTGCCACTGCTCACCAGGTCCCTTCTTCTGGTGGGAGGGGGATTCCACCCCCCCTAAAAATGGACTCCTGCACACTATGCACTACATATTCCTCTCCCATGCACTCTGTGTGTTACGTACCCCTGACTGTGGCACTCCATGCATTACATACTCCTAACCCCTGCACTCTTTGTATTTAACAACCTTACTTCCTACACTCTTTGAGTTACAGACTCCTGCACTATATACACTATATTCAACATAGCATACAGTGTTCCAGTGTTCATTGCCTCAACTATTGTAACTAACCAGTTTCTGGCTATTTTAGATCATTTCTTATTTAAGGTATTTTAATACAGATTTTTAAATAATTTTTGTGAGTGCAAAGACTGCAGCATGTGTGTGTGCTGCACATATAGTGAGTTGGCTCATGTTTTATTTATCCATGCCTTTTTAAGCCCCTCCCACCGGTGATACAATTTGGCCACATGCACTGTTTATGCAGTGTGTTTCGTGCTCTGCAATATTTCTCTCTATACAGTATGGTGCCCAAAGGTGTCTCAGGTCTGTTAGAATCTTAGCAATGTCCCTGGGAGGAGTGATTTATCTTCTCTATCCTGGTAATAAATGTATTTATTTAACATATGACTGCTGCCATAGAGGCACCAGGAAAACGCAAAACTAAACAATTATCTTTCTGTAATTTTACTTTCCTGATGCCAACCCATTGCAGCATACAACAAGCCCACACAAGCTGTTGTAATCTATTTATGGGAATGGTCAGGGCTGGGCTCAAACAATTACATATATCACTGGTACTTTTGTTGGTTAGGGAGTACTAACAAATGTATGCTGATAAGGCACCATGAAAGGGAAATTGTGGAATGGCGAGTATTCAATTTTTTCGTTATGTAAGGTTTGAGATGACAAAGAATGTGGCTGTGAAAGTTCACATCTTCTTGTATCTCTGGTTAATATCAATCAATTATTTTTTAACAAACCTGTATTTTAAATTTATTCATAGGTTCATATTTATAACACTGTCAAATTTCACCATTCATTCACTATAGGCAAATTTTCCTGCAGTATATTTTGAATTACAGTGGGGTTTATTTACTAAAGCTGGAGAGTGCAAAATCAGGCTCACTTATACATAGAAACCAATCAGCTTGCAGGTTTTATTGTCAAAGCTTCATTGATCAAGCTCAGACTAGAAGCTGATTGGTTTCTATGCAAAAGTGAGCTTGATTTTGCTCTCTCCAGTTTTAGTAAATTAACCCCAGTGAGTGATTCACCAGCAGTAAATGTTTTGTGGATGTCACATTTACTGCTTTATAAATATGCCCCATAGAGTACTGCTTAAATCGGCTCTTTCCATTCAAAAAAAATATTATCAATGATGTCCCTGCAAAAGAATGTGCTTAAAGTGAATGTCCAGCCAAAACTTATGTTTGTTTTTGATAGCGTGGAAGAATTAGAACTCCTGCTGGGTTTTACTTTTATATTTTAGATTTACCCTCACATACTGTACAGGTGACAACAATTTTCCCAGACAGGTAAATCTTTAATGCTTTGCTTAAGTAGAGTAGCAAGTGGCAAGAACCCCTTCATTTCTCTGTGTGGCTCTTTTGTAGGTTCTTCCACACCTCCAAGGTGATGAAACCATTGTCACTGTGAGGGGAAACCTCTGTAATGAGGCCCAAAGTAGCAGTGACTAGCCAACAGGGATTCTGATCCTTTCCCACTTTATACAAAACTAAAAAAAAAAAAAAGTGGGTTGACTGGCACTTTAATTTTTACCTCTTCAATGGGCAATGGCTTATGCTGTACTTTCAGAACACTTCTGGAACTGTTGGATGTCTGGCACAGCACTCTGGTTCCATGTGGGGGCTTCTATGTCACAACTTATTCTTGTAATAAAGTAGGAGGCAGATGATATAACCATAAAGCACAGCAGGGAACCAAGTATCCGACACTCCTGGCATTATGCTGAATGTGGAGATTCTTCAAGTATTCTTCGAATATAGAGAAGATGCAATATGTGAGAAGGGGGCACAGTAAGTATAATAAGCCTTCTGTGAGTCACATGCACTTTGGAGAATTCTATCTGCAAACTGACAGATCATAAATGATTAGCTTTAACACACAGATATAATATTACTGACATATCATTATTCTATATGTATATTTTAATTTTGCTGAATTCAGGTGTCCTGAAGTATTGTCATTTGGTATCAATTTGTTGTTACCATAGATACAAAAAAGTAAAAAGTCTTTCCCCTTTCCGACAATTTTTCAAAGAGAGATTGGCCTAAAGCAATCACCCTAGGCCACGTTTGTTCTCAGTCCAGCTATGTTGGGTAGGAAATGCATAGCTTTAATTAGCATAGGGATTACTGTTGCTAAAAGTCCTAATGGTGATAATTGCTTTAAAATTGTTGTATTATTCAGTAAGTACATGGAAAGCCAAAGCTTTTATTTTTAATTTTGGATAGAGTAGAGAAGGGTTGGAATCTCTGCCAGGTTTTTAAAGTTCAAATCATAGAAATACAGAAAGGAATGCCAGACCAAAATCAGATAAAAGTCTAAGATAATTTTAATAGTTGCTTAAAAAGTACCGTAATATAAAAACAACCAAATGTATCCAAAATGTGTTGGCTGTTTTTATATGACTTTTTTAATCAACTTTTAAAATTACTCTTTTATTAGATTTTGGTCTGCCACATCTTCCTGTATTTCTATAGTTTGAGCTACTGTTGGGTGCCCATTAAAAGAAGCCTTCCCATGTGACAGCCACCTTGCTAGAGCTATTGAACTTGTTTGAAGTTTTCCTTCAGACTGCACTTGCAAGACTAAAAGTTCCCAGCATCTATTTGAATATGCTGTTCAGGAGGTTTTTAAAGTTGTCTGTTCTTTGGGAAGATTCAGCTTCTCTATTTTTATAAATCCAATTTTTTTAATTATCAAAGGAATAGAATAATAGGAATAGACAAATAGTCTTCCAATAGCCACAACTGTTCGCATAACAAAAGTCTAATAGGTGATTTCATCTAACTTCTTGTTGTGTGTACATAATGGGTAGTGAAGAAAACTCTCCCCTCCTCTCTAAAACTAAAAAAAGAAAGATCTGGCTTTAGATTTATTTTAAAAATAAAGGCTAGTAGGAATGTTATTCTTGAGGCTGATTTCACACCTATGTGCTGATTTCACACCTATGCATATATATTTCCACCAAAGTTAATGGGAACACATGAAAGTGCATGTGCTTGAAAATGGACAAGTGTTGATTCAATTTAAATACTGCTTTTCTTCTCCCAAAGAACAGCAAAATGCTCAAAATCCATAAGGTATTGCCTGAATTTTTATCAACCTTTAGGAACCATGGCTCCTCTGATTAGCAGAAATTATCAGAATTTCAGATTACCATAAATCAGAACCATATTTAATAGATTCAGGTAGCTAAATCCAAATATAAATTTCAGTGTTATTTTTAGTAGTTAAAATTTCCTCAAAAAAACTTTTGGAAGAAAGAGACCAAATACTGTTCTAAAAAGCAAATTCTGCCTCATATTGGCCTCCGATATTGCCTGAGCAAGCTTAGCTTGATCGCCGGTATCACTAGGTCCCTCTATCTTAGTATTCCTGGTAGAATTTTTTAGCATGAGCCTGATGTGGCTAAGACTGCAGCAGATAGGTTCCCAAATCAAGCATGGTTTTGCATAATTTACTGTGTACTGTGTAACACACATTTTGGTAGCCTGGTTCAAATTAACTTTGACTTCAAAGGAATGTTTTGAATTTTTTTAGTTTTGGAAGATTACCGTATATTTTTTTAAGGTTTAGGTAAACTGCCACTGTTTGAACTTTTTACAATTTCACTCATCTTGCTGGCCAGTTCTACACTGCCATGTCCCTGACCTCTATTAAATCTTCCCCAAAAGCTTGGAAAAAATGTATTTATTTAAAGCCCATGCAATGCACAATTCAATATCTAATAAAGATGCACTGAAATTACTGCAGAAAACCAGCAGTATTGAAACCTAAAAATAAACACTCCAAAATGCAAAGACTAAACAAAGAAAAACAATTCCCAGCAAATACTGCCAAAATACCAGGAACACAATATTATTTCAGCTATGTGTTTTGAAACATTGGCAAGAATGTGAATTTCAGGGGAAAAAAAATTGTATATAAGTTGTTATATACTGTATTTATTTTAACCATTTCCTACTTGTAAGTTGCAGATTAACATTTCTGTGCACAATAGCCCAAGCAAAGAGAATGTTTAGAGAACTAGCTGTCAGCCTGGGTTGTTATTTTATGCAGGCCAGAGGCTGTAGTTACAAAAAAGCAGATGCAGATGTTATTGAAACCTGAAGATGGCAGCATGCCTCTGTTTAATATTGTAATCATCAGATACATTTAGAGCATTATAAAATATTAACAATGATGATAATAATAATCATCACAATAGTTATTATGTCCGACTTCCATTTTGCCACTTTGGGTTTCTCCAGTAGGATTCTCCAGTATGCATGTGCTATACAAGAAACTGCACACCTTACTTTTTGTCTGAGCTCCCAGTTGGTACCACTTTCCCTTGTCCAACCAACAACACATTAGGAACACCTTCACACACATACCTCCTGGTAGCATGTCCCCCTAACACATCTGAACCCCCTCACACAGATATTTCCTTCCATGGTTCCTTGATACCTAGGACACACAGCACTTCCAGAAGAATGGCTCCCAGGCACCTTTGTACCTTTTGTACACTCATCCCTACAGGGAACTCAAACCATCAACCTCAATTCTTTCTTCCAGCTCCACTGGATCTGGTCATGCCCCCTGGTTACATACCTCTATCCCTGGGGACCACAACCCTCCCTCTCCTTTCTCCTTTCCCATTCCATTCCCACCCATTCACCTTTCCTCCTGGTCACAGCAACCCCCCACCTCACCCCCGAACACCTCTCTATGGGTAGAAATAATTACATTGCTCTTCCACCCACCTTTTCCCTGTCCAAAGCATTTCCCTCCAAACTACCTCACTCCCACACCTTACAGCACTTTTGCAGCATCCCCCTTTCGCTCATCTCACCACCCCCACCCCCACCTTAAAATGCTTGTCTTCCACTCATCCACCTTGCCCTCATTTCACAAAGTCTCCTACTCACCTTGCTTCCTCATCTCACAGCACCTGGTGTATATGCTGTGATGGACAACAGAAATATTCTTTTATTTTTGTGTTGTTTTGTTTGTGGCCAAACAGTCAGCTTGTCTGCTTTGTCTACAATTTGGAGTTCCTGTGCCCCGCAGGGGGTGGGAAATGGGATTGATCTCAGCATTGAGCGCAGACAGCATGGTGTTGTGTGGCTGGGAAAGCCCCTATTGTGTGCACCAGGAGTTTGGGGGCTTGGTCAATTGAAAGCGCCATACTGTCTCTTTTATGAATGGGAGAGTTTGAGTCAGGATCTCAGAACCACTCCTGGCTGAGCCCTAACTAGGAAATGCATTGAACTGTGCTTTGTTTTGTGCACTGCTGGGACTTGTGGTCCTATACTGCCTGTGTAGTCTTGAAGCTGTGGCCAAGACACACAGCCCTCTGAAGACCCGTGAAGAGTTGGTCCCCTGCTCGTTCGAGAGTGCTGTGTGAGGTCTGAGTTGAGGCCAGACCCCACAGTCAAGACCCGGCTGAGTGTCCCTGGAAGCTGATCGCTGTGAGTGTCCCTGCACACTGCCTGTGAGTGTCCCTGGAAGATGATCCGTGAGTGTCCTTGCACCCTGCCTGCTGAGTGTCCCTGGACGCTGTCCGCTGCTGCGTGTCCCTGGAAGCTGTCCGCTGCTGAGCATCCCTGGAAGCTATTCATTGTTGAGCATCCCTGGAAGTTGTCCGCTGCTGAGTGTCTCTGGAAGCCACCTGCTGTGAGTGTCCCTACAAGCCGCATGTTGCGGAGTGCCCTGAACTGCCCCTATTGTGTGCCCCGATTACCCTTGCCTGGACTGCCCCTATTGCATGTCCAGATTATCCTTGCCTGAACTGTCCTATTGCGTGCCCCGATCCCCTTGCCTGGACTGCCCTATTGTGTGCCCAGATTACCCTTGCCTGAACTTGCCCCTATTGCGTGCCCGGATTATTATTGCCTGAACTGCCCACTGTGTGCCCCGATCCCCTTGCTTGGACTTCCCTATTGTGTGCCCAGCTTATTGCTGCCAGAACTGCCCCACTGTGTGCCCGGATCATTATTGCCTGAACTGCCCCTATCTTGTGCCCAAATTATTGCTGCCTGGACTGCCCCATTGAGTGCCCGGATTATAGCTACCTGAACTGCCCCATTGTGTGCCCGGATTATTGTTACCTGAACTGCCCTATTGTGTGCCAGATTGACTTTACCTGGACTTCTCCCTCTCCCCATCGTACCTCAATAAAACCCTTGTGTGTTTATCATTCTCCATGTGCATTCTGTCCTGCCTACACCTCTGTCAAAATGCACACCTCATCCCCTCACATCACACTGCCTCCCATCCTGGCTCACAGAGCTTCCTATCCACTCACCCCATCCCTAGTTCATAGAATCTCCCATTCATCAACCTCATCTGCTGGTTCACAGAAACTCCTGCCCACCTAGCCCTCTACCCTCCCATCTTGTTTGCCACCTGGTTCACAGTTCCTGATTTACACTCAACAGATTTGCTGGCTGACAACACCTCTACTTTACCATATTTGCATATCCGGGTGTTCCCCCATTTGTGGGTGCATGCTTGAAATATGAATACAAATATATACACATAGTATATACAGTTAATATAAAAAGTATGTATGCCCCTGTAAGAATGCTAGGTATTGAAGCATATTTTGATTATCTGACAGCGTTCAGTCTTTTGGGGTAGGATTTTATCAGCATAGCAAATCTTCCTTGCAAACGTGCTCCAAATCTGTCAAAATTGCAAGTGCATCTCCTCTACACAGCCTTCTTAGGGTCACCGCACAGAATTTTTAATTTGGAATCTGAGCCAGGCTCTGCCTGGGCCATTCCAAAACTTTGATTTTTTTTGGTAAAGTCATTCTTTTGTTGATTTGAAGGAATGCTTTGGGTCATTGTTGTGCTGAAATTACTCTTCATCTTCAGCTTTTTTGCAGAGGCCTGAAGGTTTCGTGTCAAACTTGGCCGATATTTGGAAATATTCTTAAATCCCTCCACCTTGACTTAAGCCCCAGTTGCAGATATAAAACAAACAGATCCAAAGCATAGTGCTGCCACCACCATGCTTCACTGTGGGTATAGTGTTTTTGGTGATGCATAGTGTTGCTTTAGCACCAAACATACCATTTGCAATCATAGCCAAAACGTTTTATCTGGGTCCCATCAAATCATAACACATTTTACCATATGCTTTTAGCAGACTTGATGTAGGCTTTGCAAAATGTAGCTGGGCTTGTACTTTTTCTTAGTAAGAAAAGGCTTTCTTTTTGCTACCGTACCCCACACCCCACACATATGAAGAATGAAGGAGATTGTTGTCACGTGTAGTACACAACCAGTACTCACCAGAAAATCTCCTTTTAATGTTGCCGTAGACTTCTTTGGCAGCTTCCTGGATCATTTTTCTTTTTGGTTTTTTTTTTCATCAATTTTGGAGGAACATCCAGTTATTGGTAATGTAACTGTTGTGCCCTATGTTGCCACTTGTTGATGACAATGTCACTGTGTTCCAAGGTATATTTTATGCCTTGGAAAATTTGTTGTGCCCTTCTCCTGACTGCTACCTTCCAGCAATGAGATCCCTTTGATGCTTTGTAAATTCTTTTTTGGACCATAGCTCTTGCTGTAAGAGGCTGCTGTCAGCAAAACCCAACTAGAACAGCAGAACTTTAAACTGGCTTAATCAGAGTCATTGATGGCAGGTGTGCACTGACTATTATTTAACATCAGTTCAAATGTTATTGGTTAATTCTGAACCCAACCACATACCTAATTATAAGAAGATTCAGAATGGGATGTAATACCAAATTCCTAAATAAATTCTAGTGGTATGGGTATACAAGGTGGTACAATGTTTAGCACTCTAGGAAATTAAATTCATTTTTTTACATGCATAGGGAGATATTTACTAAAACTGGTGCAGACAGAATTGGATGCAGCTGTGCATAGTAACCAAACAGCTTCAAGGTTTTATTGTCAAAGCTTAACTGAACCAGAAGTTAGAAGCTGATTGGTTAATATGCACGGCTGCACCAGATTCTACATGTACCAGTTTTAGTAAATCTATCCCACACTGTAGTGGAGACATGTGGGTGCGGTAAGGCAGTCAGTAAAAACATATTGGGTGTGGGAGCAGTTACTGTGTGTACATGTGCATTGTGAAAGTCAACAGAAAAGTGCACGATTGCAGTGGTGGTCAATGAAGAAGAGCACGGGTACACTGGTAGTCAATTAAATGTATGGGTTTTCAACTACCTGTTGATCCCACAGCTCTGGGTCTCCTATAAATGATGTCACACCGGTACAATAGTTGAGCCTACACACAACTATAACAATGTACAGTGATTCAGGGAATTACCTTATTCATTTTCTGCTGTATCTACTAGGAAGATGGCTGTGATTGGCATACTGCAAACATACTGTAGCTTCCTCCGTGGTCTCTACAAAAATGCATTATATGGATTTGATCTGGTGTACCTTGTTTTACTTGGTCATTAACACAATATAGTTATATTAACCACTTGCCCTCTGGAAGATTTACCTCCTTTCATGACCGCCATTTTTTGTGATACGGCGCTGCATTACTTTAACTGACAATTGTGCACTCGTGAAACCCTGTACATAAATTAAATTTACATCCTTTTTTTCTGCACAAATAGAGCTTTCTTTTGGTGATATTTGATCACCTCTCCAGTTTTAATGTATCGCGCTATAAACAAAAAAAGTCCAATTTTGAAAAAAAAAATTTTTTGACTTTTTGCTATAAAACATATCCAAGAAAAAAAATTGAAAAACAAATTTCATCATAAATTTAGGCCAAAACGTCTTCTGCTACATTTCTTTGGTAAAAAATCTCAATAAGTGTATATTAATTTGTTTACATTAAAGTTATAGCGTCTCTAAATGGCAGTGTATATACTGAAATTTTTATTTCTTTATTTTTTATACTAGTAATGATGGCGTTCCGCGACTTGTAGCGGGACTGCGTTGGGCATTTTGACACTTAGGGCTCGTTCACACTTGACTGTTTTACCAACTCTTGCCAAAAGCCCCTATAGCGTTTGGCAAGCGTTGGACCGGCGTTTGTGGAGCGTTTTTTAACGCTTGGCAAACGCTCTGAAAACGCTGTATGCGCTGTTCAGCGGCAGTTGCTAGGTGTTTGCCAAGCATTAAAAACGCCCCACAAACACCTATTATGAATTTTGAATGGTGTTACCGCTCCGCAAATGCCCTGCAACCGTGTCACAACCGCACCGCAAACACCGGCCGGGCGTTTGCGGAGCGACACCATAGACTAGAATAGGAGGCTTCAATGCCTCCTGACTCAACCAGAGGCATCCGTTTTGCCACGCCGCAACGCTAACGTTCCTGTTAGAACAGCACCATGTGTTGCAATGTGCAGAATTGTCCGAGGCATTTGGGAAGCGGTAAAAACGCTTCCCAAACGCCTTTCTGCCGCCTGCACACAACGCTAGTGTGAACATAGCCTAACTGACACAGGTTGGAAACTGACTAACTACCACTGACAGCTCCAGTGACACTAATACCAGTGCTCAGTAATAATAAAAAGCACTGATCACTGTACTAATGGGTAGGAAGGGGTTAATATATGGGGCGATCAAAGGTATAATAGTGTACTGTTTGGGGTTTTTCTAGAGGACGTACTGCTTTCTATATCTGCTTTGCAGAAAGATAGAAACAAGCGCGTCCCCGCTGAAAGGAGAGAGATCTGTGTTGTTTACACACAGATCGCTCCCTGACAGCTTCTCTGCCGATCACCGAGTTCCGGCCATGAATCGCTGGCCAGGACCCAGTGATTGACATGTTCGGGAGCCAATGACTGCATGAGTAGAATGGTGCGTGCATGCCCCCTACCCAGAAATGCAAAATCACGTGTATATACGTGATTTTGCACAGTGCAGCCACCCTGTAGCAGTACATCTGTGGTCTGTAAATGGTTAATACATGGAAATACTTCTGTCATATCTCCCACAATACACAAGGATTTACATATTTCCACATTAATTCAGCTATATAATGGTGTTAACAATATGAAGGAATCCTGTTTTGGATATACTGCAGCATTGACACTATTTAATGAATGCCTCCTTGGAATCTGGAACTCAGTATAATCTTGGGATTGCGAGCAAACAATAAAATATTCTTCCATGCATCAATGGTTTTGTTTCTGTTGCTTTAACTGCTACTTGTTGGGCCCTTTGTTGGTATTATTTTTCTAATATTGGATAAATGACTGCTTCCTCAGGTCATTCTCATTTAATATATGAATTGAGATAAAGTGATTCTAAAGGCTCATTTTTTTGGGGGAAATAACAAACATGTCTATACTTACCTACTATGTGCAGTGTTTTTGCACAGAGCAGCCTGGATCCTCCTCTTCCCAGGGCCCCAGCAGACTCTTCTGGCTCCTCCCTCCTGTCAGGTGCCCCCACAGCAAGCAGCTTGCTATGGAGGCACCCACTACTTGCTGTGTCCATTCACACATGGAGCCGTGGCTTGGCCCCTCCCCCTCTCTTTTCTCATTGACTGACTGTGATTGACAGCAGCAGGAGCCAATGGCTCCCGCTTGCTGTTTCAGCCAATGAGGAGGCAGAGACCCAGGACAGCCGAGGTTGTCATTCACATTGCTGGTTCGTGATGAGGCTCAGATAAGTATTGAGGGGGCTGGGGGAGCTGCTGCACACAGAAGGTTTTTTACATTGATGCATAGAATGCATGAGGGTTGAAAAGCCTTCAGCCTTTACAACCACTTTAAATGCACATTGCTTTATTAATATCTATCAACATTAGGTGTCCCTTATGACCTTTACAATGGTATATTTTGATGGATTGTATTATGCTTTCTTTCATTATGCTGTACTATGTAAAGCCTATTTAGGGTTATAGTGTGTATACTTAAACCAGAGCTCCACCCAAAAGGGGAAGTTCCACTTTAAGGACTGGCCCCCACTCCCCTTAAGGATTGGCACCTTTGGGTACTTTGGGTCCCCGAAACTGACAGGTACCTGCTCCCACTTCTGCTGAGATCGCCTAGGCGATCGGAAGCGGACGTTGTCCTCCCGCCCTCAGTCCACACATGTCAGGTCCCAGAAGACTACAGGACCATTCACAAAGTGCAGCACTACTCGTGCATGCGCAGTGAGCACCCGGCAGCTGGTGAAACGGGCTAGGGGGGGGGGGGCACCGCGGGATCAAGAGACAGGTAAGTGTCCATTTTTTAAAAGTCAGCAGCTACAGTGTTTGTAGCTGTTGACTTTTTTTGTTCACTGGAACTCCACTTTAAGAACATTATTTCTTCCTGTTCCTGTGAGTATTCTACATTGTAGCTTCTCTATAAGCAAGATCCTACACGCCTCATATATTTTAATTATTTTGAGTCATTCATCTAGTAATAGATTTTTTAATATGTTTTATACTTTGTTTATTATGGCTAATGCATTACTACAGCATGATGGCATCATGACAAGTGGATTGAAGATTGCTAGGCAAAGACTGCACTGCTAGATCACTGATCTCTACCTCTGGAAAAGGCACCAGTGAGGGATACATGATGGAAGACTCAGGTGAGTTAAAAACTGATTTAGAAGCATTTAAAAATACTGTGATAAATGTTGGGAGTAAAATTTGCCTGAAGATACGCTTTAATATGTATCTAACCCCAAGATCAACAATTATATTGCAGCTTACGAGTTCTTAGATGTGGCAGCTGCATTAGTTTTATTTTTTTAAGACATTTTTTCTTTATTTTCATTGGTTGTATTGGTTTCAACACAAATATATTTCCTGTCCTGGGATGATGATTACTTACTGTACTACATCTATGGAACATTGTCACCGTAGGCTTTTCATTTCAGATGTAGACTACAGAACACCTTTTCTTTATCTCCTTAGCATAGAGTGGAAATTTTCTATAGTTTACAGAAGTGATAAAATAAGAATTAAGAGAATTAAAATAAAATAAGAATTAAGAATTTCCTCAGCTTGGATCAAGTCAAACACAAAATCAGAGTAAGCAACCTTTGTTTAAATAAAAAAAAACAGAAGGAATTTTTATTTTACTCTTGCCCATATAATGCCAAAATACTGAAAAGTGTAATAAATAACTATGATCAAATGCAAAATGAGGATCAAATACTATAGGATCCATTCACTTGTCAATTTGTAAAGTCATGGGTCTCAGTTTGGGATGAGAATCAGATTTGCATCAAATGTGAGTTTGATCCAAAACCAACAAGGTTTGATGGTTTGCCCATCTAAATGTCACTAGTTACTAGAATTTAAACAGTCTCAGGGAGCAGGGGTGACCAAACATGTCATGCAGGAAACTAAACCAGACCCTTAAACATTGGGAGGGAGGTGTACTTTGCAGAGGATCAGCAAAGCTTTTCCCCTTTGCAAGACACCAAATCCTTACATTGAGGGACAAGGGCCTCTTCCTCAAATCCTGTCCCCAAAGGGAATGTGTTTTTTTTATGGCCACTGGAATCTGGAAACCCCCTTTATAATAAGGGGGCCTCCAAATATTCACACCTTCCCTGGGGAATGGGTGCATGGATACATTAGTAGCCCTATTGCTCGTTCCCGTAAAAAAGTCAAAATGAAATATAGACTCCAACACCAAGAAAAAAAAAATCCCACAAAAATTTAAACAATGACTCCTGTTGTAAATCCATCATCAATTGCAACAACTCCCTGCCTGATAGTGTTTTCCTTCCACAACAGCAACCCACTGCCTGATGATATTTTTGTCCTGTACTCTCTGCATGCTGCTAAATAACAGATTCCAAGGTGCTGAAGCAATGTAAACAATGGGCTGGTAATCTTTGGTAGGATGAGCGTATGTGTTTGGATTCTTTTTGTTGAACTCATCGTGAAGTCTGAAACTTGCAAACTTTAAGCCAACCCTATTGCAGGTTTTTTTTTGGGGGGTTGGGGGGGGGGCAAATCTTAATTATGAGTTTGGATATTTTTCAGGATAATAGGCTAATGATAGTGAAAAACGGTAACAGGCATCTGGGCACTGGTATAGTGGACATGTTGTGCTGTTCTCCTCATATTTGTTATTTAACTGTGCATTGTATCACCAATTCTTATTTCACCACGTTTGTTTCTATGTCTTGATCTGTTGCTGCCATCTGCTGGCCAGAATTTGCATGCTGCATGCCACTGTTATTGCTAGTAAAGTTTTTTCTCTGCTGGGCGTGGTTTTAGGCAAGCCTTGGTTCTGGTCACTTCCTGCAGCCATTTTATGTGCTATATAGCTGTGTGACAGGACATTCAATACCCAGGGCTTGTGAAGGCATCCGTTTTTGACCAGCAGTTAGCTTCAGGAAAGATATCACAGGACAGCATGAATACCTCTACTACATTACAGTATTGTATCACTGTTTGTCGCTGTATTTGGACCAAATAAACCCACGCTGATTTCATTCCCGTGTATACGTTTGGATCCGTCTAACCTGAGCATCTGCCGGTCCGGTCTGCTCCACTGCTTGGATACGAAGGTAGGAAGTTACACAGCCATTATCAGTTATACCTTCATTCGCCTTCATGTGGGGACAGAACAAAATAGGCTAATGATAGTGAAAAAAGGTAACAGGCATCTGGGCACTGGTATAGTGGACATGTACCAATAAAAGAAAAAGAAATTTAAAAAATTAAAAAATACCATGCAACAGGGAGAGGGTTCACCTGCAACCTCAGGGGTGACATGGGAAAAACACCAATCCTTTCCTTTGCTTACCTGAGAGATAACTTTATGCTGTGGTGTTACAAAATAGTATGATTTTAATGGATAGCATCAGTAACACTATATTCTGACATTGAATATTTTGGATTTGTAATTGATATTTTAACTTGTACAATATTGATTGGCTTTATTACAGCAGCAGCTCACCAGTCTAATGTACAACACATTTGAAAAAAGGCTTTCTTAGACTTAATACAATAGTAATAGGTCTCAATTGAATGGTGGAAGTAGCAGCCACAAAAGATGTAAAAGCAACTGGAAAATGTACTTTTAAAGAAGAAAAACAGCTAAAGCCCTGAATGCCATAATAACTGGCAGACTGAAAAACAGTTTCATAGTATAGAATGTGAGCTCTTTTCTTAGTACTACTTTCTGCAGTACTACATTGCATTTTCTAAAATGTTTGATAAAATATCAAAATAGAGTGCACAAAAACACTTCAAAACCCCACATTCAACAAACCTCATTCTATCCTTGAATCTCCAGTTATTTCCTAAATATTCCAAATATTGACTTCACGTACAGTATGAGTTTGGTAGAAATTGGCTAGCGTAAGGACAGTACTTGGCACTCAAATAAGCAATAAATAGAAAGAGACAAGGCAGGTTTTGCTGTACAATAAAAATAAGAGTGCATTAACTGGGAGAAAGTAACCACAAATATTGTTAAATGACTGGACATACAGTATGTAAGCAACTTGGTTAGGCCTCAATATAAACTGGAAAGATGAGGCTGGCTATAACATAAAATAAACACTATAGAGTATTATTTGAGATACAGTAGCCAATTATATTGTACTATGGCTGGACAGCATCGGGGAGATTTTCTAAAACTGGTGCACACAGAATCTGGTGCAGTTGTGCATACTACCCAATCAGCTTCTAGGTTTTATTGTTAAAGCTTAATTGAACACGCTGAAGTAAAAAGCTTTGTTAAAAAAAAAGTCTTTATGTCACAATGTAAGAAGAAGAAGAAGAAGCAAGGCAGGTTTTATCCTTGATTGAAATTAATGTATTTTATTTTGGAGACAATAGCGGCACATATTGTTTAGTGGCTGGGCAATATGTAAGAAGCTTCTTTAAGCCACAATGTATGATGGAAAGACCAGGCAGGTTTTATGCTGAAATGAAAAGTAGAGTGTATTATGTAAAGATGATATTTGAAGTCCCAGAAAAACACATTTCCTGAAACCTCCTTCCTTTCCTGATCATAAATCAATAATATTACTAATGTATAAACCTATCTTGTGTTTAAAATCTGGTCTTTTGTGCAGCCATGATGATGTAATCATATTTTTTGGCAGTTCCTGTGTTTATCTGAAGCTCTGGTTTTTGACAAAGCATGCCCATTAAGTCAGATGAATTTAGAGCATATTCATGCAAATGAGGTCTGTCTGGAAGTTACATGCAAATGACGTCTGGCTTACCTGCAGAGGTGTTTGCAGGGGTTAGAATGCCCCTGACTCTGCTCCTGTGAAGAATCCTGTCTGGTGAATGCCCCAGGTTTGAATAACTTTTGCTTAGGTGCACAGTCTACAGATAGACATCTAATATACTTGAAATCAACCCAAAACTTAAAAATGTAAAACTGGGGTCACATACAGGTATAGATAGACATAAAAACATACAAAATGATGATTTGTTTCCTGCATATCAAGAAATACACAGCAACCTTGCGCACACACATTACCATTTTCAGTGCACAAAGATTAGTAGTGAGGAGTTTATTAGGCAGCAGAGAGGAATGCAGAGTTTATTGGTCAGCAGAAAGGAATGCAGACTTCAGTGGTCAGTGGGAAGAAATGCAAAGTTAAGAAGTCTGTATTGAGGAAGGCAGAGTTCAGTGGTCAATAGTGAGGAACACAAAGTGCAGTGGTCAGTAACAAGGAATGTAGAGTTCAGTAGCCAGGAGAGAGGAACACAGAGTTTGGTGGTCAGCAGAGAGGAATTCCGAGTTTAGTGTTCAGTAGTAAGGAACACAGAGTTCAGTTGTTAGTAGAGAAGAACACCAAACTTGGTGGTCAGTAGTGAAGAATGCAGAGTTCATTGGACAATACCAAGGAATGCAGAGTTCATTGGTCAGCAAAGAGGAAAATAGAGTTCAGGGGTCAGTGTCGAGGAACACATATTTCAGTCATCAGTAGTGAGGAATGCAGAGTTCAGTGGTCAGCAGAGAGGAATGTAGAGTTCAGTGGTGAATAGTGAAGAACACAGCATTTATTGGTCAGTAGTGAAGAATTACGAATTCAGTGGTCAGGAGTTAGCAGTGCTGAGTTCAGTGGTCAGTAGTGAGGGACGCGGAATTCAGTAGTCAGTAGTAAGGAACGCAGAGTTTAGTGTTTAGTAGTAAGAAATTCAGAATTCAGAGATCTGTATTGAGTAAAGCAGAGTTTAGTGGTCATGAGTTAGGAACACAGAGATCAGTAGGAAGGAGAGAGGAACGTAGAGTTCGGTAGTCAGCAGAGAGGAATGCCAAGTTTAGTGTTCAATAGTAACAAGCACAGAGTTAAGCTGTCAGTAGAGAGGAACACGAAGTTCAGGGGTCAGTAGTGAAGAATGCAGAGTTTAGTGGTCAATAATGAAGAATGCAGAGTTTAGTGGTCAATACTGAAGAATGCAAATCTCAGTAGTCAGCAGTGAGGAACATAAAGTTCAGGGGTCACTACTGAGGAACACATTGTTCAGTGGTCAGTAGGGAGGAATGCAAAATCCAGTGGTCAGCAGTAAGGAACGTAGAGTTCAGGGGTCAGTATCGAGGAACATGTATTTCAGTGTGCAGTAGTGAGGAATGCAGAGTTCAGAGGACAGCAGCGAGGAATAGTGTTCAGTGGTAAATAGTGAAAAGTACAGAGCTTATTGGTCAGATGTGAGGAATGCAGAGTTCAGTGGTCACTAAATAGAAATGCAGTGATCAGTAGTGAGGAACGCAGAGTTCGGTGGTCAGTACTAGGGAACACAGAGTTCAGTGGTCAGTAGTAGGGAATGCAGCGTTCAATGGTCAGTAGTGAGGAACACAGAGTTCAGAGGTCTATTTTGGAAAACCACAAATCAGTGGACAATAGTGAAAAACATAGAGTTCATTGGTCACTACTGAGGAATGCAGAGTTCAGTAGAATGGAGAGAGGATCACAGAGTTCAGTAGTCAGTAATGAGGAACACAAAGTTCAGTGGACAGTAGTGAGGAACACAGAGTTCAGTGATCAGTAGTAAGGAACACAGAATTCAGTAGTCAGTAGCAAGAAATACAGGGCTCAGTGATCAGTATTGAGGAACACAGAGTTCAGTAGTCAGTAGTGAGGAATACAGAGTTCAATGGTCAGTAGTTTAAAAGGCAGAGTTCAGTGGTCAGTGGTTAAAAACTAAGAGTTTAGTGGTCAGTAGTTAAGAACTCAGTGTTTAGTGGTCAGGAGTGAGAAATGCACAGTTCAGTGGTCATTAGTTAAAATGCAGAGTTCAGTGGTCATTAGTTAAAATGCAGAGTTCACTGGTCATTAGTTAAAATGCACAGTTCAGTGGTCAAAGTGGGGAAAGCAGAATGCAAATGTCAATAGGCACATTGTTCATATTAAATGAAAAGGAGATATATTTTCTACATGTAATATTACTCAAGCACTTCTCTAGTATAAGCCATGATGATGAAAAACCAGGAATAAAATAATGCCATGACAAAGAATAGTAATAATAATAATTAGCACTGCACATAAGCACATGATCTAATTTTTCTCATTATAACCACAGTGCAATAAGATTAATAAAAGTCTGGGAAAGAAGTATTCCATGAGCCCTGTATGTGACCTAATGTAATATAACCCATCACTCACAGGATGCATCAGTTCAAAAGAATTGGATTCAAAGTATAACAAAATCCTAAAGTTGCACATAATTACTAAATATGTAGCTTAATATTAATGATAGTCATTGCAGTAAATACATATAAAAATGATGTGACCAGACAGAATAAATTATTACTTCCTCTAGCAAAGCAGCAGCAGCAGTATCTGTGTGCTGTTATGAAACCTACACATACAGTAGCTGCAAAAAGTGGGCATTCCCAGAAGGACTTTATTTTTATTCAGTCCTCAAAAGTTAACACAAATTAATAAAAAACCTCTAAATAATATAATAACTTCACCCCCAATGTGACATGTTCATAAGAAAAACACACCTACACAAAAAGCAAAGAAGACAGGATTGGCAGATTGAGGCAGCCAATGGAGGCAGCTAGAGACAGTCCATGGGAGTAAGGGGTGGGCCAGGGTTGGGAACTCAGTTTAGCATTCTTCATGATTGGAAGTCATTGGGGTGGAAGTTGGATGGTTCTGAGGGTGGTTTCTTCTGCTTCTCACTAAAGTAATGCAAAAATGTAAAAAATAAAAATGTAGGAAAAAGGCAGTAGCATGTATAAACACAGGAGGGGGCAGGCAACTTTTGTAAGAAAGAAAAAGTAAGGTTGTAATTCAGTTTAAAGGGGCAATAGTCACACACACTGTATAGTGGATGGGCAAAATGTAATCAGCTTCTTGAGGCCACAATGTAATATGAAAAGACGAAGCAGGTTTTATGCTGAAATAAAAATTAGAGTGTTTTATTTAGGGGACATTAGCCACACATATTGTACAGTGGCTGGGCAGTTTATAAGGAGCTTTATTAGAAAACAATGTAAGAGGGAAAGCTGAGATAGGTTTTATGTAAAATACAAAATCACAGTTGCTGATATGACTGATATGCACTGATGTAAGGGTGATATGTCCAGTTTGTTGAATCTGGAGGCCAGGTGGTCCCAAGTCCAGTGTCCCCCAACTCTGACACAGGTCCTGGAACACTTCCAGTTGTAAAGACCACACCCCTAGGTCCAGTAGCTGCCTGGTGAGGTATATGTCTGACAATTGTATATTCCTAACATGACTTTTATCCAGGGTGTCCAGCAGCACAAATGTGACAGATGTTGAATGGGAGATGAGAATCCTCAAGTGTCTAAGTCCCTTGCAGTGACAAGGTGCCCAGTATTTCTCCCCAGCATATCAGCATAGCATTCATCATGAAGATGTTCCATGATATTGGGAGCAAGGATTTCCCCAACTCCAGAGCTGGATTCCTGAGTTGCTAGACTAGCTTTTCTAGAAGTTGAACAAATTTGTCCGATGACAACAGAATGCTCAGCTGGGGTTCTGGAGTGAAACTTGAGAAAGGAAACTGCCTTAAAAGTGGCTACCATGAATCCCAAAATACCCATGAAAAATCATAGATCAAAAATCATAATCATTTGCAACTTTGATATCCACAAGTCTCCTGAAAAAAGGGGCTTTGAAAGACATAGTGGGTTATATGTGAATTGACACATTTAAGACTTTTAAAGCAGAGGTAAAGGCACTAAACCTACCTCTTCTCCAATGGTCAAGGTCCCTTGCTGGTTCAAGCATCTTTTCCTCTGGTCTTTGGGCATCTCCATTGCATGTGCAGGAGTTATGTCATCCCGACTCACAAGGAGTGTTGTGGTAATGTAAGCTGAGCTGTTCACATGCAGCTCAGTTTACTAGTCACAGAAGACTGCAAATAGGTAGGTAGGTGTATATGTTATTGCAGAATAAATATTGCATGTCCAGGGGTGGACTGACCATTTGGAAACTCAGGCACTGCCCGAGGGCCCAGGGTCAGTAGGGGGCCCCATGAGATGCCCCTGGTACCTTTTTCATAGGCTTTTTTTGAGTTTGGGCAAGGACACAGGGGCCCCATGATCCCCTATTGCCCGGGGGTCCCATGAGTTGTCACTCCACCCCTGGGCATATCTCTTCTGTGAAAGTAACCTACCTGCTTGCAGTTTTGTTAAATGCCTTCAGTTCTGCTTTAATACCAGAATATCCCCCTTTTTGATTATTGAACAGTGAAAAGGTTTGGCTGAAAACCTTGAAACCTCTCCTTTCTGTCATCGAAACAACAGCAATGAGTTCTTAACCAAAGAAATCTGCAAGAGCAGCATGAAGATCTGCTAATCTGTGCAAGTTGGAAAACATGAAGCTGTAATAAATAACTTACCCTGGGGCACCATGTCCAGTACCCACATGGAAGAAAAATATATTTGAAATATATTTTAAAAATATTCTTCCCAAATATATTGACATATATTTGAAATGCTACAATTTTGGCCATATTCAATATATTTCCAAACTATATTTCAATAAATATATATATATACATACATATCTATCTGTCTATCTGTCTATATATATGTATATATATATATATATATATACTGTATGTTGAAATGCATTTTTATTACAAATTATATGAACAATATTTTTAAAGATACATTTCAAATATACTGTATGTTTTTAAAAATACAAACTACATTTTTGGAATGCGTTTACAAATATATGTAAAAATATATGCTAAAATGACTTTTTTACATGTTAAAAAAAATCTGAAGAATATATTTAAAAAAAAATGTCTACCCATGTCTACTCTACAAATGTCTGTTAAAAAAACAGATGTCTACCCATTCTGAAAAGTGGAGACATCCCTTCATGCTGAAGAGAACTTGTCTGCATGTTTGGGCTGGATTTTCGTGTCTTGATATGGAAATTGAATCTTGAGGGAAAAACATGATAACATTTTTTGGCTTCAGTGTGGAAGGAGGCTTTCTATATGGTGTCTTAGACTTCTTTTCCCTCCAATGACATTCTTAATTAAATTACCCATACAGGCACCAAAAAGACATTCCCCCCTCCAAGGCATGTGAAGTAAGTACTTCAGCAGCAGTGTGGCAGCTTCTATAGTGCCTATAGATTTGACCAGGGGAGGACTGACCATTTGGAAACTCAGGCACTGCCCGAGGGCCCGAGGTCAGTAGGGGGCCCCATGAGATGCCCCTGGTACCTTTTTCATAGGCTTTTTTAAGTTTGGGCAAGGGCACAGGGGCCCCATGATCCCCTATTGCCCGGGGGCCCCATGAGTTGACAGTCCGCCCCTGGATTTGACATAAATACTGCTAACAGTAATGCTAAATGGAGAACACTCAGTTAGAAAACTGTTTGTGCTTACAACCAGCTTACTATAGATCAAGAAGGTAACCAGTAAACTGCATGTGGCATCAAGGACTATGTATGGTGAAAACCTGCCTGTCACCTATACATTGTAGAAGCACTACTTCTAATTGACCAGAAGATGGGTGGAAACAGAGGATACTCATGCTGCTGGAGTCCAAGCAGAAAGAAAGCCAGAGCACAGGAAATCATTTCTGCAGTAAAGCGAAAAAGGCGCTCCCACGGTAAACCACACAGTGATATCATTAAAATGTCAGAGCCAGGGCACAATGAAAAATATCACTGCTAGTGCACTCTGTGGCTATCTGGAAGGGGTCATAAACAGAGCAAGTAAATAAAGGGTACATACCTTGCTTTTATTAGATCTTAAATACACTCACTTACAAGGGAATCATAAAAGACAAAGCACAAGTGTATTGGCATGGTCCTGAACTTGGAATGCACTCTGCGGCAAACTAAATGGAACGGCCAGGAAAGCACCCCAAGCACTACCCAGTGACCTAAGATTCTTTTCCAGATAGCCCCACATCTTCCATCTAACAGGGACTGGGTATGACCTCCAGGCTATGCCGAGGATTTGCCAATCTGGATAGCTGCATGAAACCCCTCGTTAAGCAGCAAATATATGGTAAACTGTAAAGCCTTGACTGAAAAACAAATATTCAGGAAACAGGTATACAGGTAAACTTTTTCCACTAGAGAAAAGACACGCATCTTCATGGGACACAAGCAATAAGCTGAAGCATACTGGGAGGAGGGGTTATACAGTCCCAGGGGCGGACTGACCATTTGGAAACTCGGGCACTGGCCGAGGGCCCAGGGTCAGTAGGGGACCCCATGAGATGCCCCTGGTACCTTTTTCATAGGCTTTTTTGAGTCTGGGCAAGGACACAGGGGCCCCAAGATCCCCTATTGCCCGGGGGCCCCATGAGTTGTCAGTCCGCCCCTGTACAGTCCATTAAATTAAGTGAGTGTCAATAAAGGATTTAAAAGAAATGTTTTGTAACTAAAATGTTTTGTTTTTCTTTACACACTTGCTGGCTTACTAGAACTGATATTTTGTACCAATCATCAAGGAAAAAAAAACAGTGCAACAATATTATTACAATGTAATTACTAATGAAGCCTGCAAACAATGAAGCTGTCAAACTGACAGGTGCTACTGAAAAAGTATTTAAGGATTTCTATACAAAATTTTATAAAGGTAATCCTCCTAATAATATTCATAAACGACAGTAAGGGCCCAAAGTCTGTGACAGCAAATGAATGATATTCAGTTAGAAAATCCTAATGCTACGATCACTGAACAGGAAGGGCTGTAATTAAAGGTCTTCAACATTTCAAGGTCCCTGGACCAAATGGTTATAGCTCCGAATTTTATATAATATTAACTGGAGAGACAGGACCGAATCTAATCTGAATAAGTTATCAGTAAAATAAGCAGGGGGGCGTAATGTTAACAAACCTTTGTATTGCTCTTGTGGTTTTGTGTTTGAATAGCTCTTATTTTTAACAGTCTTCTTAATTTTCTCTTTGTGTGCCAAGGCCTTTCAGAAATGCTAAACACTAAAAGAAAAAAAAAAACTGTACATATTGCACTGCTAATTTAATCTGACAAAAACAATGATTCAGGTAACTTTGGAAAAATGAAGTACTCTAGCATGCATACATGCCATGGTGCACAAACTTTGCTGCATTACCACATCAGAGACAAATTAAATAAAGGGTTCCCCAGTTTTCCTTGTTTTCTGTCTCTCCAGTGCTCTCCACTGGCATTTACTGTACGTGAGTCACAGACAGTCTGTCGCACAGATGCAGGGTACCAGTATTTCCTGTTCCCTCAGTGTGGTTCTGTACCACAAGTCATGATCTGGAAGTAATGCCTGACACTACTTCTGAGTAGTGTATATGCAGTGCAGGAGTGAACAGGGAATGTTAATTCCTTGCTCAGGGGCATTGCTAGGACTGTGAAAGACCTGGGGCACCCTCGCTTGCCCCCCCCCCCTTCCTGACCTGTTGGGCTGCATGCTCAGATAAGGGTCTGGTATGGATTTTGGGGGGGGAACCGCATGCCATTTTTAAAAAAATCTTGGCGTGGAGTTTCCCCTCGAAGTCCATACCAGACCCGAAGGGCTTGGTATGGATGCGAGGGGGGACCCCACACTGTTTTGTTTTTTTTAATTATTTTTTAATTGCCGGCAATTCTCTCTTTTACATTCAGCTGTCAGTGGGAACCCCGCTGATAGCTGAAACATGAATGCATACTTTTCACTACTAAAATTCTGCATGACTTGATAAAATCATGCAATATTTTAGTAGCCTTTTTAGTGGATTCAAATTTTTAATTTTTTTTTAAATGCTATGTGGTATCCTACTGCATACTCAGATGTGGTAGGATACTGCTTAGTGAATTGTGCCCTGGATATGGACCAGTCAAAAAACGTTTCTCAACACAAATGCTCATAAATGCGGTTAACCGTGTCTACAAGCATTTACATGCGTTTACAAGTGTTTGGCGTTTGAAACTTGGTAAAATCTACTCCTGAACGCAATTTTGCTGCGTTAAAAAAAACAACTGTAAACTCAACTGCCTGTAAACGACTATGTGTATATGGACACATAGGAAAACATTAGGGAGGCTGCTGAAAGAAATGCAGAAAAGCTCCTGAACGTCAGTTTATCAGCTGCAGTGGACATGAGCCCTTACGCAATAAAAGAAGGGGAGTAGGAGGTGTGCTGAAAGTAAACAGTGGGTGTGGCATATTTGTTCTATAGGTGGGAGGAGCTTAAAGGGGCATTATTAAAGTTTATGTTATCCCTAGATGTATTATTTTACACTGTTTTTTTCTCTGCTTCTAGAAGTGTGTGTTGAACAGTAGCTTGTTCAACTTTTATTCCTTGGTTTCTTAGAAATACGTGATGATCATGCCATTCCTCATTGCTGTAGAAGTCTGAATACGCCAAGCAGATCTGTGTTGGTATGGCCATTTTGCATATCATTTATTCCCTCTTGACGTTATAGGATGCCATGCATGTGCATAGCATGATTATATCTGTGTGGTCAGTTTATTACCACAACCCTTTCCCAGCCCTACTGTCCCTTTATCAGTGTAGTGGATGCCAAACAGTGTTCAATACACTTTAATGTGTATGCCTCTCTGCCCACCTCTAATGTATGTCTTCTAGCCTGCCACCCAGTCTATCTTTCACTCTCTTTCTCCCAATGTAATTAGGCTTACCCCAAATGGCTGTAGGCAGGGAGTGTCAAGGAATGGCAGTCATCCCTTATCTCGCCCACAGCCTGAGGATGTTGTTGACTGTCTCCATGGAGGTAAAGATCTTCTGAGACATGTGACTTTAGTGCAAGCTGGTGAGTGCCCACAGCAGCCACAGTGGGGGGGGGGGGGAGCAGCAGTCATGTAACTGCAAAAAAAAAAATGACATACACATTTTGTTAAACATTATTAAGTGAAATGGCATAATGGCATGTTTAGTCAGTGGGTAAGAACTGCCATGATGTAATTGGCGTATTTCAGGTTCAGATGCTTTTCAAGACACAGAATATAGAGAGAGAGCTAACACTTTGTCTGAGCCTACGTTAAAAATGTAAATACATTAAAATAGTCAGGGCTAGATATATACAATGTACAGAGTGCAGGGGTCAGTAGTGCTCAAAGTACATAGTGTAGGAGTGATGTGTGTGTAAAACAGAGATTGTACAGATTAGTGGGGTAAAATCACAAACTGCAGAGGTCATGAGTGCCTAATGTGGCAGGGGTCAAGAGTACATAATACACAAGGAGCATGGGTGCATAAAACTCAGAGTGCAAAGGTCAGGAGTACATAATGCACAATTTACAATGGTTATGGGGTGCATATTGTACAGGTCAGTGTGCATTACATAACGTGCAGGGGTCAAATCTTCCCCTCCCCTCCTATCCACCCCAAGGTCATATCAATTACCTACCTAATATAACCTCTCCCCCACCTCAGTACATATCTCCCCACCTTCCACAGGACACATCTCTCTCTCCCCCTTCACCCAATATATATCACTGTCTCTTCCAACTCCCTTCAGTATACATTTAGCCATCCTCTAGGACATATTTCAATCCTCCCCCCCCCCCCACTACACATCTCTACCTCCTCCAATCTCCTCAGTAGATATATCTGTCCCCCCCAATCTTCCAGGAACACATTATTACACAATAAATTAGTTTATACCTGCACTACCCCATGGTCTCAATCGTACAGACCTTACCATGTCAGTTTGGACATGTGATGTGTTGTATCATGTGACAAATCAGAGCTGTGGAGGAGTCTCCCTCAGCTCTGAGCTGCAGACCTGTTGCAGAATCGGATGCCTGTCTTTGACTGCAGTGCAAATGGCATTGCAGAGCCAAACCTTTAAAATTAAAGACAGTACTGATGGGTGTAGCATTGGAATTCAGTGTTAGTGAAGCCACTTGAAGTGGCTGTGATTAAAAATGCATGCATTAGTCTTTCACGAGACAGCCTACTGCATGCATTGTGTACCCTGGGTAGGGTACTGTGTAGTCATGCTGACCCAGCACTGCCAAGGCTGTATCGTGCACACAGGGGGACATAACTAAAATCTGGAGGAATGTAGCCCACCCCATCACCACCCTAGATCAAGGCCTGCTGAGAGATAACCTGTTTTTTAATGAAAATGTAATGTACTTTTTTGGTGATAAACACCTAAAGAATTTGTCACAGCCAATTTGATCTTGATTCTGTCATCGGGCAAGGACCCAGAGGATGCGCCTTCCTACCATCCCTTTTCATTATTAAATGTTGATTTTAAAATTATGATCGCTGTTATGGCAAAGCGTTTGAAGTATGTAATTGGAGGTCTGATTCATGAAAACCAGTCATGAGTAATGCCAAGACATTTATCACTATGAAATATAAGACAGCTTTTGGCAGTAATAGATTATTATGCTAAGGCAAAAAATGTAGACGCACATGCAATATGGATATACTAGTCTTCTCGACAGATGCTGAGAAGACCTTTATTAGTATCCTGTGTAAACATGTGTTAACCTTGAAGAGATTTGGATTCAAGGGTAATTTCCTACAATGAGATTTGGAGTCAAGGATAATTTCCTACCTTCCTACCATGCTTTCTGGGGAATCAGACCTCCAATGACAGGTAGATATATAACAATCATATTTCTGACAAGGTTGATATTAATAGATTAGCAAGAGAAGGGTGTGTACCTTCACATTTGATCTTTAACCTAGAAGTGGAATCTTTAGCAGTTGTATTTCATCATTTGGGAATACCAATGAGAACAACACAGTGAATATCTGATTTTATGCAGGTGATTTATTACTGTATGTTTCTGTGTGCAGGTGTGTATTTACCCAAAAAATTTAATTAAACTTAATTTATTGAAAGTTTTCAAAATATTTGAAGAGAATTGCAATAAACCCTTACTCTATAATGTGTAATCTTAAAGCGGAGTTTCACCTGAAAAAAAAAATAAAAGTCAGCAGCTACAAAAACTGTAGCTGCTGGCTTTTAAAATACACTTACCTGTTCCTTGGTCCAGCGGTATCCTCACCATGGCTGGTTTCACCGGCCGTCTTCTCTCCCTGGCCCTGTCATCTTCAGTGTGGGCACTCGACTGTGACAGGTTGCGACTTCACAGCCGGGTGCCCACTGTGCATGCAAGAGAAGCACTGCACTTTGTGAATGCCCCGTAGTCTTCTGGGACCTGTCACATGTCCCAGAAGATTAAGGGGAGGGAGGGGGGCAACTTCCGCTTCCGATCGCCTAGGCGATTGGCAGCAGAAGTGGAAGCGGGTACCTGTCAAATTTGGGTATCCCCTCCCCCCTTTGCTCCCCAAAAGTGCCAATCCTTAATGGGGAGTGGGGGACAAGGGCTTAAAGCGGAACTTCCCCTTTTGGGTGGAGCTACGCTTTAAATAAAAACTGTACTGTATATCAGCACCATGAAATATAACTAATTTAAGGGATTTTTTTTAGCTTTGGATAGAGTGGAGATGGATTAAAACACATCAGTTTTTATTGCTTTTGTTAGGAAGATTCATCCTCTCTATTTGTCATGTTTACAATTATAATTGAAAGTGTAAGTAAAAGAAAATCCCATAGAGGGGAAATATTCCACAGGAGACACTAATTCTGGTGACCAAGGGATTCCCCTAAATTGCATTGCTTTCCTGTTTTGGCTATGGGACAGGAAGTTAAGGTAAATTTCCCCAATGGGACACAGATGGCAAAAACATGACAGGGGTTATAACTCCCCCTTACTCTATCCTAAATAAAAAAAAATGTTTTGCCTATAGTTTTACTTTAGGTGCTACTAAACTTCTGTGACATTATGACAATATACATGTTATATATGCATAAATAAATCAATAATGATTATGTAACATGGTCTTAAATAATCCCCCATCCACACTGTACTGCAAAAACCCAATTTATATATATAAATCTGAATTCATCAAAATTTGAAAGTGCTGCATGCTTCTACTCCAAAATCCACCTCCGTGTGCAAACCAATATTCAAACTGAACTCTGACCAGACATCTATGACAACTTAATACTAAACAGGCCATATAAAGCAGGATGTAAAATCTATAGTAGTTACCAGATGTTGTTCTCATCCACCAGGTTTTCGACAATCCCTGTTCCTCTGCTCATCATATTAGAGGACAGACAACATACAAGGGGCATCCACTTTTGGCTTGCAGGCCTGATGCCTAATGTCACTTCCAACCCAATGCCTTTTGTTACAAGGACTTTCTCAAGGGAGTGAATGTTAGAGCACCTAAGGTATTGATTGCATTTTATCTGTGATTACAAAGCATTCTCTGATTGGATGAAGTGAAGAGATGGGGCACTGACATAATGATCGTCCAATGAAAGAACAATCTCCATTAATTGACAGAATGAAAAGTGTTCTCTGAATGTTGCTCATGCTGAGTGAGGAACCTCCTCTGTACATTAGGCACCAGAACAGCCACTAGGACAGAGACTCAGAAGATAGCAATAGTAGTGGTGCATGCTGTCTAGATTTGCAGCTTCCACAGAGATCGGACAGGTCTGAAACATGCATATGAAAAAATATCAGCCGCACTTCAAACTTAATTCCTGTTGCTGTATTTATTTATTGTCAGCAAAATGACTGCATATAACATGTGTCCACCCAAAAAACAACATTTTGTGACACGTTTCACCACTCCTGGCTTGCTCACAAGCATAGGGGACTTTCCCTATAATTGTGAGCAAGCCAGGAGTGGTAAAACACATCAAGGAACACTGGTTTTTGCATTTTGTATGCAGTTATTTTGCTGAAACAAAAAAAACTACAACAACAGGAACTAAGTTTGGAGTGAAGCCGACATGTTTTCATATCTTTGATGGAGAGTGGAGGCAGGCTACAGTAGCCAACACCCAGATTGCCCATGTATGACAAAAGAGTCTTGAGCAGAGAGATGGATTTACATCCACATGTATACTTACACTAGTCCAAGCTGGACAGATATAATCATGTTAAAATATGCATACCTGGAATTTAAAGTTCTATATAACAAGAAATGGAAGAATACTTTTCCTGAGTTGGTAGACTTAAGCAAGTTACTAGAGGAGGGTTATAAAAAGATATATAAGTCAGTTGTGGGGACCAGGAAATCTACTCTAAACTGATTACTAAGCATATATTTCCACATCAAGATACTGTGAAATGTGAGTTCCTGTGTCCAGACCCAAAGCATATGTTATATTCCTGAAAAATGCTTTGGAAGAGGATGTAGAACAGAATTGGGGAATGGTTACACAGTTTGTTGTGATGTATTAGTATCATTTAAAATGATAATTTTTTTATCAGTCCATTTTGGAAAGGAATAATAATCTCCTGACACTGGTTATATTGATCACATTGAAGGATATGCTTAGAGAGTGGACTATCCTATATAAGTAATATGGTACATCAGATTTTTAGATATTTTGGTAGTGGAATTTTTTGGCGTAATGTAAAGCAGTATTGGGAAAAAGAGATCATTTAAGTGTTAATGAGCCAGATATTAAAACGTAAAGAAAAAAAACCTGACAACTAGGGAGTGGATGCAAGCATGGTTTGCTATGCAGTTTTCTCTGAAAAGGACACTTGGTATAGCAATTACAAAACCTGACAATGATTTAAAAACAGATGGATGGCAACTCAATGTTTTCTTATTCAGTGACCCTAAAACAAGTATAGAGATAAGGAGTCCTGACTTTTATCTGACTTTCATATGCTCTAAGTTTGGAATAAGTTTGAAATATTTAAGCCAGAAAACTAATGTATGCAAAAGAGGAACACTAATGGCAGTCTAATATTTCTCTCTTGACATGTGGACAAGTTAAGGCCATACTGATTTTGCAA
Source organism: Staurois parvus (assembly GCF_062004578.1). Lineage (NCBI taxonomy): Eukaryota > Metazoa > Chordata > Amphibia > Anura > Ranidae > Staurois > Staurois parvus. The sequence continues at coordinate 11,352,931 of NW_028318039.1, read as the reverse complement.
GCAGAATGTCAGAACATTTTGTGAGGTATAATATTGTCAAAAGTGAGAGCATAGAGCTTACATACCTCCTCAGTTACAAATTACTGCCTAAATATTGCAGTAAACCACCCACTTTCCTCAAGAAAAAAAACCTCTGTGCTATCAACAGCTAAAGATGGCAATATCCTTTTTGGATCTTATGCTGGGTACACACAGGGAGTTTTTTTTATTCAACCCAGCGGGCTGAATGAAAAAACTGAGAGGTCACTGTACTATGCAATGTTAGTGCGGCGATCTCCCCCGCTAAGGTATTGCGTTCTGACAGGGTGACTGCCCCCTTCCAGAACACACTGATCATTGCTTACAGCCATTGGCTGCAACCACTGATCAGATGCTGGTTTTCCAGTATGCCTGTTCAATAAAAGCCTGTCGTCAGACCAGCTTCTGTTGGACAGCTTGCAGTACATATGGGCCAAATGTCAGCCAGTTTCTGCTGAAAGGGCTGATACTAGCCGACATTAAGCATGTATGTACCAGAATTTAAACCAGAGGTAAACATGTAATGCATGGTTTCTTTGGGTGGAACATATGTTAAGTGGTCAAAAATGTTAAAGGAGTGCTAAAGGACAATGTATTCATTCACAGAGTAATGATAAGGCACATCAATACGCTCAAGAGGTGGCAAAACTAGGTGGGAATTACAACCAATGCAACTCTGCCCTAAAATGGGCACATCACAAAACTTAGGTTCTATAGTAACACCAATGGTGGGAAAGTCAAATATTAAGAGAATTATATAAAAGTAAGTTTGACAAGGTAAAAGCCCAACTCTAGCCAGAATGTTGTTGGAAGCAGAACATTTGGAACCTCTGTTCGGTTGTAAATGTTCTTCATCTCCTCAGGGAGATTATTCCAGAATTTCTGTTTTCACCAATCAAACTGGCAAGAAACAATGAGAAATCATCCCAGCGGAAATACATAAAGAAATACAAATGAGAGGTTCAAATAATATCTAAAAGTTATCCAAAACAAAGATATTGCCTACAGTCACAAAGAGGAAGTGTTGCCTTCTAAAGAGCCAGTTTTAAAGGTCACTTCAAAAATAATTTATTGACACCTAATCATTTATGTCATCATAACAAGACAAAATTAAACTATTCCATCTTGCCGTTTTGTCAAATTACATGTTCTACTTTGATAAGCTATATACACATAAACTGTCAAATCAATTTAAATCAAATTAGAGGAAAATACACTATTGTTTTAAATCGAGACTATTCAATTGCTGCATAACACCCGTCATAAGTATTACAAACGTTTCTTTTTGTACCTTTAAGCCCATCTCACCATAACCTTAAGACTATGCACACCTCTGCAGGTGGCTGCTGTGGTGGGACTACACCTGTGTCTGCAACCACCCACAAAGAAAAACACACTGGCTGTCAGGAGACGAGTGAGGGTACTAATAATCCTAATTGCACCCCCACACACTGGAACCGCACTGCACTATGCAGTTTCCCTGTAGCCACATTTTATGAAAAGGTACAGGGTCCCTTTCTAGCTCATTCAAATGAATGAGCAGGGAAACCGCATATATGTGAACCAAGCCTCATGGCTGTTAATCACAGTATGATGATGAGGTATGAACAAATATATGCAAGTTTTATATTCCTATGTGACTTTATCTACTCTGTGTTGCAGTCCTCATATTCTAAATGTATAACCAACCACAATGGCTTAATGTGAAAATGAGGTCAAACTATGGGCATTTAGACATTTAAAATACCATATGATGCACTTTAACCTGTCCAGGTCAAAAGGTTTAACAAATTTTGTATGAGGAAAGCAATATTATACAGCAACGGTAAACATACTGTACCTGTCTGGGAGCCCATTTGCCGAAACGTCACTCTGTAGCAGAGCTCCTGCCACTGATTAAATTTAACTCCTCAGGCTGCTTGAATAAAGTCCCTCTCTGATGAATGCTCTGCTTCCCCCTACTGACCCTTAGTCACAGTAAATAGTGATCTAGATGCCATGCTTTTTCACACACATAGAAGTACAGGATAGAGCTCTTCTACACAGGAAGGTAAGTATAATACTGCTTTCTTAACAGGATACTGCCATAGTAATACTAAACCCCTAACAAGGTCATTTTAAAACAAACCCACACTGACCCCTGTAGCTACAGGCACTGTGGAGTAATTCATTTCCAAAGATTCTCTTAAATTATTCAATCATGTGAAAAGCAAATTCCTAATTGCTCATCTATTTTTTCTGTACATGACCAGGTATTCAAACTAAACACAGCCATAATTTATTGCATGAAGATAAACTCAACTCTTTTTAGTAAATCAGCCTCATTCTCTCAGGCAGATCAGCTCACTTTGCGTACCTCACCAGAGCTCATGGTCTGTGTTTACATTAGGAGCTGAATCACAAGTGTGCATTGTGGATTGAAGCTGATGTTTTACAGCTAACTGATACAGTAGTTGTTCAGCGGTTCATGTCAGGTTTACATCAGGTTCAGGACAGGATTAGCTCTCAGGATTATCCTGTTCACACATATGCAGTTTAGAAACAGTTCCCATAGAAGTCAATAGCCTGTAATCCACACCTGAACCTGAAGACACTGCTCAGAAATCTAACATGACTCATTTTCAACCCGCACTGAATATATGTGAATAAGCACCATAGGAAGCAATGTTTTTTCACTTGTCATGCGGATTGGATGCGGTTCAAACCACATCCAATCCGTATATATGTAAACCAGCATTAAATATTATAAAGATGTAAGACTGCCAAGCCACTGCTGTGGAAAGGGTGCAGGAAGAGCAAAACTGGCTTAGAAAATGTAATTCAATAAATATGCTTTGAAAATTGAGGCTGAATAACTCTACAGTGCCTGTAGCTACAGAGATTAGTGAGTTTGTAAATCTCATTTACTACTTGCTAAGATTATATAAATATTTAAATACCTATGACTTGGACACAAATACACTTAAATTACATATACAGTATATCCACCCTCAAATCTTGAGGGAACAGAGACACGGTATGTAAAGATTATTTAAATACTCAAACATAATTATTCCAGGCAAAATATTTTGTTAGCCTAGCAAGAGTATGTTCAGAACATGTCAGCTGTCACTATGTCAGAACACATTGTTAGGTCAAAACATGTCAGCTGTCACTACGTCAGAACACATTGTTAGGTCAAAACATGTCACCAATCACTATATTGGGACTCAACACAAGTAAGTAGATCTTGTCTGTCCATCCGAAACCTCCTCCCTCTACAAATGTTCTGTAACAAACTGGTAGTACATTCACTGTTTGTGGACTGACTTCACCCTTCTGTTGAGTAATTTATTTACTCACTGGTGTTGGCTTGATTGGATGTGTTCACTACCATGTAAAATATCAATGACAAAATGTCATTAAGGAGTTAATTTCTTCTATACAGCTGCCTGCAGTGACAACTTTCGGGATAGTTTTAACTTTCTTGGAGAAGGAATGACACATTAATTATAAGCAACAGTGGTTAGCCAGCAGAGCATCCAAAGGGCAATGCGCTCATCACAATTCCTCAGTGCCTTCATCTGGACTAACACAATTAGAATGTAGAAAATTTAAGACTTGATGGACTTTGTATTTGAGTGTTTGTATTTTCACTCCTGTCAGTTCAGTGTTTTTAGAGTTACTGAACCAAGCATCTCCTACACATGCTTTTTTTCAGAGCATAACGATTCTGGTTTAAATCCTAATTTTCCTATTATCCATAGACTGTGGCGTGCAATATGACAACAAAATTCAGATAATTATTTTAGTATTCACCACCTCTTTTTGAAAAACATATTCTGAACTTAAATACTCCATACATCTCATTTTCATGTAATCTCAGTATTTAATTTATTGTGATTTTTTTTAATTGTATTTTAAAATTTTTAAGCTGGAGGAAAAAAATGAGAACTTAAGTAAAAGCTGTGGCTCTTAGTGACTCATCAGGATTGGATGGTTATATAAAGCGTAGAAGGTGAAGCCTTTTTGTTCTCATTTTCTTTTCTCCATATTTAATGAATCCTCCTGCTTGCTCTTTAAAGAGAAAGTATAGTGGCTTTTTTAATATATTTTCTTTATTTATTATAGTCAGGACTAAAAGATAAAATGTGTTTTTTTTTCCTTTTGTGTTTTAGTCAGGTATAAATGAAATATTGTAAATAAATATTTTTTATTTCCATTTTTAGTCTACAGGTGGAGCTTTAAAGGGTAAATCCACTCTTGTTGAGCAAAAACACATTCCCCCTTGGGTGATCTATATACATTGCAAGGGTTTTAACAAACTTAGTCCTACCTTTTGTTATTCTCAAGAAAGAGTTATTTGTTTGTCTCTGTCCATGTGGAAAATGAATCTAATGGGAGTGGTTTCATAATTATCAGTCAGCTGCTGCGCCTGCAGGACTCTAATAAAGAAATTGTAAAGTCTGCATCTCTTTAGATGTGATTTCCTATTGGGAGTATCTCACCAAAAATTGCATTTTTGTTGCAGAAGATGCCTGAAATCTGACTTTAATCTTAGTGCAGACTTCTGGGAAAATCAGTGAGCCAATCACACAAGCAGGAAATGATGTTACTGGGGGCATTCTGTACACATTCTGTATACAGAACACATCTAAGTAGCCATATTGAATAGCATTTTACAGAAAATGACAGCACTGCAGATTAAAAAGCAATGGTCATTTTTAATAACATTCAATTACAATATGACTTGTGTCACAATTGTATATGCTATATTATTTTTTTTTATTACCTATTTTTTCCCCAAGAAAGTGGAGTTACCATTTTAGCTTATTTCACGTTTTCCAGGTTATCCTTATTTGCTATTTACTGAAAATAAAAACTGTTGTATACGCAGCACAGTCTGAAGTCTACATACACAGTTGAATGAGTTTGAGCAGCAGCTCATCCCTCTCCATTGCTGGCTTCTTGTGTAGAAAATTCTGTCCAACATTTTAATAAAACAGAGTAAGTCGAAAAATACAGAGCTATTACTGTGTTATCTATTTAGGATGCCCATAGTGCTCTATGAGTACTTTGCCATATGATGCACCCTAAAGTTTTAAAGTCTATCTCAAGGCAAAAAATAAATAAAAAAATGCAGTACATCTCTGGGATTAAATGGAAGTATCCTCCTGTGCTTTATATAGAAGAATATCCCTATACTATCCCTATATGGTAGCTGCTGTCACTCGACTAAACCAATAAGTGATCAATATTTAAAAAAATTAGTGAAGCGCTATTGTTATCAAAATTAAACTACAGTGCCTATTATGCCTATCAATTAGTGCTCCGTGAAAAAAAAGCATATATATATATATATATATATATATATATATATATATAATATACTTCAGGGCTAATTAAACAATCTTATAGTGAAATAAAAATACCCATCAATGTGAATTTTAAACAAAAGAGGAATGAAAATGATAAAAAATACCATGTATATATATCGAATTCAATCACAAAATTCCATCCTATAACTGTGCATGACATAAATGTAAAACCACCATCTGTGCATAATCAAAAATAAGAATAAAGAAAAGTCCATGCAAGTGAAAACCTAATGAAAAAGTGATCCTAACTTCTAGTACAGAAATCCTCAAATGGCAGCAGTGCCTGCTCACCTCCCCGCACTGACCCACACAGGGCCAAAAAGCTATTACTCTCCTCTGTATCAGGTCCTTGTATATGGATAGCCCATCCAGATGTCACAAGGGAATTGGAGACTTCTCTGTTCCACTCCACCTCCACTCAGTAATATACAAGACACAAGAGAGATCCTTCCATAGTGTAATAGGGTTAATAAAGCCAGCAAGGAAGGCAAAAATCACACTCACATATAGTTGTTGTTACATCAGCGTTTTCCCCATCCCATGGGTGTATTGCATGAAACCAGGGGAAACCAATATGGCCGCTGTGTCTGGACATGCGTCACCACGTGGCCGGAAGTGACGTTACTTGAAACCGGATATGGCGTACCGACGCGTTGCATCACGTGCGTCATGACTTCATCAGGGACAGAGAAGTCTCCAATTCCTTTGTGACATCTGGATGGGCTATCCAAATACAAGGACCTGATACAGAGGAGAGTAATAGCTTTTTGGCCCTGTGTGGGTCAGTGCGGGGAGGTGAGCAGGCACTGCTGCCATTTGAGGATTTGTGCACTAGAAGTGAAGATCACTTTTTCACGAAGTTTTCACTTGCATGGACTTTTCTTTATTCTTATTTTTGATTATGCACAGATGGTGGTTTTACATTTATGTCATGCACAGTTATAGGATGGAATTTTGTGATTGAATTCGATATATACACATGGTATTTTTTATCATTTTCATTCCTCTTTTGTTTAAAATTCACATTGATGGGTATTTTTATTTCACTATAAGATTGTTTAATTAGCCCTGAAGTACATCTCTGGGATACATGCATATTTGCTCATGTTTTATCCCTATATGGCACCATTCCCATCTCTTCTAAATGAGGAGAAAAGCAGCATCACGTGCTGAAAGTCACATTTTTGCAAATGTGTTTAGACATGTTTAAGCACGTCAAGTACTTGGCGTTTCTTCATTTCATTGGCCAGATTTTACATTTATTTTGTCCATTGAATAAATTAATAAATGTTCAAGCACTTGACGCGCTTAGCATTAATGCTCATTTAAAGGCATTTACATGCGTTTAGGTGCATCAAGCATTAATTTTTTAGCAGGTAAAATGCACCTCATTGGATGCGGTGGCTCTAGGGGTTTTTTTCTGCCTCTAAACACCTGTAAATGCTTATGTATGCATGGGCACATAGGTCAAAATTGAAGGGCATTTAGAGGCAGAAAACAAAATTAGCAAAACGCCTCTAAAACAGCATTTAAAACACCCAGTGTGCATGGGACCTAAGCCTTCAAGTACAAAAATGCACTCATCTCCTAATTTCTTGTTGCAGTCTGACAGCATACAGAAATCTTATGGATTGAATGGTGTCATCCCTGCCCATTGGTCTTTTGCTAAGCTACTGAATCCTTGATTTATTCCACAGACCAAGAAAATAACTGGCAGAGCTATTTACTGTGATTGTGATAACACAGGAACAGGGGCGGATTGACAACTGATGGGGCCCACGGGCAATAGGGGATCATGGCCTATGAAAAAGGTACCAGGGGCATCTCATGGAGCCCCATACTGACCCTGGGCCCTCGGGCAGTGCCGAGTTTCCAAATGGTCAGTCCGCCCCTGCACGGGTAGTATGCACAAGACACAGAATGGCTCTGAGTTTCTGACAAAATCAACAATTATTATATTGCACAACAACTATCACAAAACACTTTCAATGTTATATTTAACAGACCAAAAGGGAGCAAATAAGAAATGTAAATTTTTATGGTTTATATACACTTTAAATGCTTAGTTGAAGATTGAGGTTTTATGCTCTAAGTAAACCAGAAAAGAGAATCATATATACAAATTGTTTAAAAAATGTATCTTTAGAAATCAAAAGAAATCAATCAACTTATCACATAAACTACTGTCTTTATCTTTGCTGTGTATTGAGAACCATCACTGACCCAATGGAAATGCTGTAGAGTAATATGACTATACTTAAGAAAAACAAGGAAGGAATGTGTTAACATAGCTGTTTAATTTAATGTCCTAAAGCCTTGAACCATAAATTATGATTCTATACTGTACTTGTGTAATCACTGAAGAAACATAATTAATGCTGAAAAAAGACAGTCCTGTAATGAGTTTAGCTAAGCCATGCTGCTGTCATCCTCCACTCCACCCCCCCCCCCATCTCCATTCACTGTTCTCCATTTAAAGAAGTACAGCCAAAGCTCTTTTGTCTGTACTTCTCCTATGGATCACAGGAGTGCAGTTCACTCTGCACTCCTGTGACCAGAACAGACAGTGGTGACTGACAGTCCTGCTCTCTGCTCAGAGCGGCTGTGAGAACTCAGCGATCATCAGTCATGTGATTGCTGAGTTCTCACACTTATGCCCCGTACACACTATAAGAAAATTGTACAAAACTTTTCGTACGAGGACCGATTGTCCGATAATCAGATCGTTAGAGAACAGCTTTTGAGAGCCGATCATGACAATTCGTACGACAATATCCGAAGGGACAAGCGCAAAATTTTTTCTCGTACTATACCAGATCGTACGATTTTCATTTAATCAGTACAGTAGTCATCTGAAAATACAATACAAATACAACGCAATACATGACATCACTTTCAAAATTCTTTTCTTTCATAGGAAAATTTTTGTATCTTTAGTAACCTTTTCACTTTCGATGTGAGACTAGCAGGCGAAAAAAAAACGGCTGATCGTTCGTCCGATATTCTCATCGTGTTTGGGGCATTAGAGCTGGAGGAGAACAGATGCAGCATCAGACCGATGCTACATCCACCAAGGTGAATATAAATGGGGAAAAAAAGTCCACACTTCTCTTTTAATATGACTCCATACAGACAAGTTGAATGAATAACGCCCTTTCCACACAAACGTTCCAAGCAGAACCTCTATTCTCCTCTATGGAGCAGCGGTTGTAAATGGATATAGGTCCATTTACACCCAAAGACATCCAATTCCAATCCAATCCACCAAAAAAGAGACAAATATGGATCCGTTCCCCTTCCATCCTTAGATTATATCGGATGGCAGTTGGATGGAAAAGGACAGGTGGTCCACTCATAGAGGACATTTGGCTGTGTCTATGTCTGCTCCTTGTATGCAGACCTGTCATCCGCCTGTCATCAGCAGACAGATCCCCTGCTGAGCAATTGGAATTGTCGATGGGTCCGCCCCATGTGAAATCGGCCTAATGCACATTTGGAGGGATCAGTATGGAGATTCAGTGAGTTCCTCTGTACAATATACTATGCACCAACAACAGAAAGGTTAAATGCAAACTAATCAATTTTTCCAAACAAATACATTTTTTTTGTTAAGGAGCACATGCTGGCTTCTTTAACAATCAGTGGGGATGTAAACAGTGACCCCTCCCCGCACAGCCTCCTGTCCCCTTGGTGCTCATAAGTAGCTCGGTCTGGCATTCCATTACCCTCTCCCATCAGGTCCGGGTTTCCCCTGCCTCCTTTTCTCAGATTCTGAGAGCCGATGCTCCCTGCTGTACCGTGCGCCTACTCCCCCCTCTGGTGGTAGCATCGCTACTGAGCTGAAACATACTGAACACAGGGGAGGTATTATCACTGGTTGCTAAGCATGCAGTCGGGTTCCAGCACTTTAACAACCACCAGCCAGAGTCCTTAACAACCAATGAATAGCTGGTTGTTAATTAGTTGGCTCAAATGGCATCCTTAACAATCAGCTTTTTACAGCTTTATGCATTGCATTCAACACATTTAAAATTGGCTACGCATTTTTTTTTAAATGCATTGTGCATTTTATAAGTGCTGCAATGTAAAAATACATGCACTGCAGTGGGTAAGCAGCCTTAGAATCCAGTGTCTCCAATGTAAAATTAGAGTTGGAAGTATGCACTATGTCTGATAACTTTTACGCAAAACAAAAACTAGGTAACAAAATAACAAGTTGTTCAGTAAGTCCTTTTCAAAAACTGACAAAAAAGTGATATAAATTCACCATATATAAGAAACTAGAGCCGATACAGTCTAGCCATTGCAATTGTTTGAATCAACGCCCCAAATAATCCCAAAAACAGGTCTACAAAGCATGGCAACCAATACAAATTTTTTGTTGGGCTGTATAATCTTCATTGTTTCAACAAATCTCATAAATCATTGACAGTCCCATGGTTTAGATGGTATTTCCTTAGGAAGGTCGTAGACAGGCCATTCTGCTGAATTAAAGCAGAAAAGGAGAGCTCTAAACATGATTATCCATCATGAATACTTCATGGTGAAACCTATCTGTGGGGCTAAATTACACAGGAGATTTTTAATTGCACGGTTCCTTGAGATTAACCTTTGGATGGCAACCACCTAATTTGCAGCATATTCACTTCACCATTCTGCACATGAGGCTTTTGTCATTCAGATATTAATCTCAAACTACTGAGGGATTAAACATCTGCGCTCAGTTTATCTCTTAAAACAATTACTGAGATTTCACAACATACTGGAACATTTCTTTAAGAGATACTAAGCACCTTCACAACTTGTTAATCCTTACAATGTTAGGTTATCAGAAATGAAACTCAGGCTGGCTGATTGAGAATACCAGCTCATGAATTGTCAACCCTACTATGGAAATATCAGATGTACTTTAGGACATTATTATTATTATACAGTATTTATGAAGCGCCAACAGTTCGCTCAGCGCTGTACATTGCAAACATTAGTAGGTTATTAAAGAAGAATTTCACTTTGCCTAAGGCTGGCTATATATGATGTATTTGATTTATTTATTTATATTTTGATCAGCCAAAGAGGCTGATAAACAAAAAAAATGAACAGATTCCAACATCCACACAACTGAGGTGGACAGGGGAATGCTCCCCGCTGTTACAATTTATTCTGACTGCAGGGACTGCAGGACTAGGCCCCTGTGAGAATACACTGATCAGCAGCTGCAGCTGATTGCCTGCAGCCATTGATCAATAACATTTTCCAACAATCCTCTTCAATAGAAGTCGATCGTTATATTGACTATTGTCAAACGGGAATGGCTATAGATAGATCAAAATTTGGCAGGACCCTGCTGAGCTGGCAAAATGTAAACCCATCTATGAGCAGTTTAGCCCACCCCAGAAAAAAAAACTAAAGCTGGCTACACCAGGGGCGGACCAACCATTTGGAAACTCGGGCACTGCCCGAGGGCCCGGGGTCAGTAGGGGGCCCCATGAGATGCCCCTGGTACCTTTTTCATAGGCTTTTCTGAGTTTGGGCAAGGACACAGGGGCCCCATGATCCCCTATTGCCCGGGGGCCCCATGAGTTGTCAGTCCGCCCCTGGGCTACACATGAATTGAAATTCGACTGGTTCAGTAGGAACCAGACAAACTTTGATTTGAGTGTAGCCCTGTCTTTTTAACCTCTTGCCGTCCGCCTGCTGTTTATAAACGGCAGGGCGGTGGCAGTCCAAGGTCGGGTTGCCGTTCCTAAACGGCACCCGCCTTTTCTAGCTGTGCGCGCTCCCTAGGAGCGCGCACCACCGCGATCCGGTGTCCGCTGTGTCCTCCGGACACAGTGAAACACCGATCGTCGGACGGGACCTCTGTACGAGGTCCCGGTCATGTGATCACTGATTGGCGAATCAGTGATCACATGCAAAGTAGTGAGCAAGATGTCACTTGTGATAATTATAATGTTTGGTTATAAATTATAATGTTTGGTTATAAACTAATTTGGATTTTTTTTTTTGCTAAAAAAATAACGGAATAAATTTTGGCCAAGATTTAGGATGAAATATTATTTATTTGCAAAATTTTATAAAAAAAAAACACTTTTTTTCAAAATTTTTGGACTTTTTCATTTACATAGTAAAAAAAATAAAAATCCCAGCGGTGAATAAATACCACCAAAATAAAGCTTTATCTGTCTCAAAAAAATGGTAAAAAATTCATATGGGTACAGTATTGCATGACCGCGCAATTGTCATTCAAAGTGTGATAGCGCTGAAAGCTGAAAATTGCCCTGGACAGGAAGGGGGTAAAAGTGTCCGGATAGGAAGTGGTTAACAGAAGCCAAAAGCCAAATGTTAGACAGGCTTCTATCTAATGGTCCTGCTGGAAAACCAGTATTCGATCAGCCACTGCAGCCACTGGCTACAGCTCTGTTCAGTGTATTCTGACCACTAGGTCCCAACTATCAGACTACAATAGTGCAGAGGGGGAGATCCCTGCATCCACATTGCTTGTGTGGGTGCTGGAATCTGTGAGCTTTTTTTTTTAAGGCTATTGGTTGAAAGAAAAAAAAATGCAGAGGTCATTATTTACTAAAACTGGAGAGTGCAAAATCTGGTGCAGCTCTGCATAGAAACCAATCAGCTTCCAGTTTTTGTTGCCAAAGCTTAATTAGCCGAGCTGAGGATAGAAACTGATTGTCTACCATGCACAGTAGCACTAGATTCTGAGGGCACCAGTTTTAGTAAATTAGCTTAGCACTGGTCCCTGTCTCAAAATAAAAAGAAAACATATGGACTAGACAATATACTCCATTGCTGTCTTGGTTGAAGCAAAGATACTTCCTTCACTTCTCTTCTCCAGTGCCACCATCTTTGCTGAAGATTAGGCACATGCTGCAAGTCTCTGCCAGGTCTGCGGAAGAGACAGGACTTGTTAGCCCCCTTGTGATAGCAGTAAAGTTAAAGTTAAAAAAGTGTAAAAATATTGTATTAAATATCAACAAAAATAATATAAACAGTAAACATTAATTGTGCCAAATGTGAGTTATCAATGCAAACATCAACGTGAGAGCAATAGTTCAAGGACAATAATTCATGGTAAACACAAAACTGATAACCAGTAAAGGCTTTCAAATTGTTACCTATTAAAAATGAAGCACTGTAGTTCTATACCATTTCACAGTTGCATGCATTAAGTTTTGACATGTTTGGTATCTATCTACTTGACCCAACCCCAAAAACCAAAAACAATCTGATATTATATTGTGTGCACTAAAATTCATTTTATTGTATTTTTAGTCTGCAAGGATTATGCTTTCAGAAAATATATATAACGTTTAAAGATCTTAGGAGTTTTCAAGAAAAAATACTGATTTTAACATCAATGGGAAATTATAAAAATTGCCCTGGGTGCGGCGTGGTTAAATATTTATTTTTTTTCTAATGTGTAACAGGGAGGGGGAGGATGCAGGAGAGAGAAGTTTACAAAAATGAGTAAAGTTCCACTTTAAATGATGCTTGCAGCCTGTGATAAATATATTATGGGATCCTTTTCTCTCAGCATATTCCTGCATTAAGAACACCTATCACTGCAAGGGCACACAGAGAACAGTTGTTTTCTGTGTGTCCCATTCACACTGCAATGGAACTTGGAGTTGCACTGCAGCACGCTGCAATAAAATGCTGACATTTTATTGTAACACACTGTACAGAACCACATGGTACTGTACAGCAGTGTGGTGCATCATGTGTACTTTTGTATACTTCAAATAAAGTTCAGTGAGGAAAAAAAGGGAGCTGTGTGATGCGCTGAATCGCACACCACATTGCCCCCTACAGTAGTCAGAACAGACAGCTGCTGGAAAGAAAAAACTCTCCCATCTATACAACAAATGGTGCAACTTGCAACAGATTTACTGTCAGTGAGCTGTATATGAATTTGTTGAACAAAGTTGAAGAAAGGTAGAGTTGATCCAAGGAATATCCAATTGCCTCTCAGGGGATCAGGGAGGAATTTCCCCTGCAGGAGCAAATTGGACCATGCTTTGCTGGGTTTCTTTTTGCCTTCCTCTGGATCAACTGTGGGTATAGAATTATAACTTCTTTTTTTTTTTATGTTTCAACTAAATGGACTTTTGTCTTTTTTCAGCCAGACTACGTAATTGCTTCAAACAAAATTTTATCTCAGACAGAACTTGCGACAGATTCTGCAACACAATACATATGCATGTGCCACAATTTACTGTGATTAATAAGGCCTCATGGAAAGGCCCTTTTCTTATCACCAACACAGCAGTATTTCTTAATGAATTTGTCACAGCCATAGTACCAGAATGTAAAAGTATCACACATAAAAACTACCCAAATTCTGCAACACAATACATATGCATGTGCCACAATTTACTGTGATTAATAAGGCCTCATGGAAAGGCCCTTTTTCTTATCACCAACACAGCAGTATTTCTTAATGAATTTGTCACAGCCATAGTACCAGAATGTAAAAGTATCACACATAAAAACTACCCAAATTCTTCACAATAGCAAGAAAACTGATGCACAGTTTTGTGAATTTAACGCAAGATTTTCTAATATGGCCAAAGGCCAGAAAAAATTCTCAAATTCTTTATTGAATCACTCCCAGTGTATGTGTGTGTGTGTGTGTGTCTGTCTGTCAATCTGTCTGTGTGTATGTGAAGAGATTGTGAAACAAGTGGCAGAAACGATAGTGGGCAGAGAAGGCTCTAGAAATAATAGTCGATGAATGTTTGTTATGTAAGACTGGAAGAGTTTTAGTCACTCACCCTTACCTTTAATAAAGGATGTCCCATGCTGTACAGGCAGCTGGGTCCTGGAGAAAATCTTCACTGCAGGGATGCCCTGTCCTCCTCCTGTCTCTGAACTTCCAGAGCTACAATTGTTAATAGCATCAGATCTTCAGTCAGAACAGCAGTGCAGATGGTTGGATAGGGACAGAACCCTTCCTTCTTCCTCCTCCAATGAGAAAAGTTGTTTTGTTGATTACACTACTTGTAACCCAATCTGTGAATGGGGGAGAGAATCCTGTGATTGATCAGCACCTCACTCAATCACAGATAGTGTTACAAGCAGTGTAATCAATGGAAGAACTTTTCTCAGTGGAGGAGAAGAGAGGAGAAGGCATGTCCCTGTTGAACCATCTGTATTGCTGTTCTGACTGAAAACCCTATACTGTTAATCATTGTAGCATCAGAAGTTCAGAGACAGGAAGAGGACAGGCATCCCTACAGTGAAGATTTCTCCAGGATCCAGGTGCCTGCATCATGTGGAACATACTTCATTACAGGTAAGTGATGTGACTAAAGCTATAGGGATTGTTTTAGATAAGCTTCAGTTTTAAAGGATGTCTTCTGTATGGTAAATAAGCCTAATTCAGGAGGAGAGAGGTGAGAGTATTGTTGTAATGAGTTAAATAGTGTCAGGACTGTCACCTGATGAACTGATGATGTACATCTGGAGAGCCACTAGAAATAGAGCAGAATTAATCCTGTTAACTAAGTGAATGATTTGACCATGAAAGAGGAAACATCCTTGCTAGGGTGCACTGAGGAAAGTGACCCTGGAAGTTTAAGTAATAGGAGCCTGAGCTGAGTTTCTTATTTAAAGTTAGCCTAAAATTGTATGTTTTAGCCCTGTTTCACACTAGCGTTACACACTGTATGACTTCCTGGTGACGAGGTGTGACTTCAAAGCAACTTTAAAGTAACTTTACTAATAAGAAAAATTCCTAAGAAATTTTTTAGTTCAGTGTTTTTTTTAACCCTCGCCTCTCCTCCCTGGTCATCCTTGCTGCCTAAAACTTCCTCCCAAGCACATTTCATTCACATCTGAGTGTAGTAAAAATGCATGCTCCGACTTACATTTCTATGCGTGTTTTTAAAGTTGCATTGCACATAGGGCAGCCCATTCCATTGAATGCCTTACGAGTGACAAATGCCTCAAAGTAGCTCTAGAACATTTTCAGTCGTGGAGTGTCACATGTTTTTTCAGAAATGCGCAGATGCAAATGCAAGTATGCCACGTGTTTGCTGCGCATTTCTGAAACATGCAGCAAAGCATATGTTTTCTGTGTGGGTTGCCAACAAAAACGTGCAGATGTGATTGCAGGCTAATTGTTACTGTGGTTAGCAGACACATGTTTTGCTGCCAAAACGTGCAATGCTTTAAAACTGAAAAAGGTTATTGAGCTACATTGGGGTATTTGTCACAAGTAGGGCAGCTTATTCAAGTGAATGGGCTGCCCTATATGCGATGAGTGTTTATGAGTGAAAAACATACAGAAAAAAAAAGAAAAGAAAAAAAAAGGTGAATGGGAACATGATTCATGGCTGGGACCTGCTGATCAGATATGTCCAATCATAGCCCAGGGTCCTG
This sequence comes from Staurois parvus, assembly GCF_062004578.1. Classification (NCBI taxonomy): domain Eukaryota; kingdom Metazoa; phylum Chordata; class Amphibia; order Anura; family Ranidae; genus Staurois; species Staurois parvus. The sequence goes on along the minus strand of NW_028318039.1, from coordinate 11,337,158 downwards.
TGTTGAAAATCAAGACAGGGCTCTGTACAGAGGGAACAAGATCATATTAGTAAAAGCAGCACATAATACACACATTACACTTTTTAGGCACACATTCAACCCCTTGATCACCTACATATTAACCCCTTCGCAGCCAGTGTCATTAGTACAGTGAGAGTGTATATTATTAGCACTGATCACAGTATTACCAAAGATATGTAGCAGAAAGTAAATATATTTTTTTTTCCCAAAATGTTTGCAAAAAACCCCCCAAAACCCAGTGGTGATCAAATACCACCTAAAGAAAAAAAAATCAAATAAATTTCCTTTGGGTACAGCATTGCATGACCGTGCAATTATCAGTTAAAGTAGCACAATGCTACATTGGAAAATATGGCCTGGTCATGAAGGCGGTAAACCTTTCCAGAGTTCAAGTGGTTAAAACAAATGTGTGACTTGCTCTGTGTACAGAGCCCTCTGTTGTTTGTAAAGGACACAGCCGACCAGGTCTCAGTCATAAACCATTGGCTGAGACCTGCTGACAATATCTGGCTGTGTTGGCAGCAGGTGCATGCATGCCTGTTATGGATTCGGAGGACCCTCATGCTGTTTTTTGTTCTCACGTGTTAACCACTTTCCCTCCAGAGGATTTACCCCCCTTCCTGATCAGTCCATTTTTTGAGATACTGCTCTTCATTACTTTAACTGACAATTGCGTGGTTATACAACGCTGTACATAAATTAAATGTATGTCCTTTTTCTCCAACAAATAGAGCTTTCTTCAATGGTATTTGGTCACCTGTGTGTTTTTTATTTTTTGTGTTATAAACAAAAAAAAAAACCTACAATTTTGAAAAAAAAAACTATATTTTTTATCTTTTTGCTATAATACATTTCCAGTAAAAAAAATTCTTCATAAATGTAGGCCAAAATGTATTCTGCTACATGTCTTTGCTAAAATAAATACCAATACATGTAAATTAATTGGTTAATGTGAAAGTTATAGCGTCTACAAATGGCTGTATATATACTGGAATTTTTTTCAATTTGTTTTTATACTAGTAATGGCAGCAATCAACAACTTATAGCGGGACTGCGGTGGGCATTCTGACACGGGGGGGGAACTGACTAACTGCCAATGACATCTCAATGACACTAATACAGTGATAAGTGCTAAAAAAAAAAGCACTGACACTGTACTAATGACGCTGGACAGGAAGGGGTTAACACCGGGGCGGACTGACAACTCATGGGGCTCCCGGGCAATAGGGGATCATGGGACCCCTGTGTCCTTGCCCAAACTCACAAAAGCCTATGAAAAAGGTACCAGGGGCATCTCATGGGGCCCCCTACTGACCCCGGGCCCTTGGGCAGTGCCCGAGTTTCCAAATGGTCAGTCCGCCCCTGGGTTAACATCAAGCGCAATCAAAGGGTTAACGGTGTGCTGTGTGTGTGTTTTACTAGAGAAACGTACTGCTGTGTATTTCTCTGCTGTTTAGAGAAATACACAGCAGTATGTTACTGCTGGCAGGAGAGAGACCTGTGCTGTTTATACACAGGTCTCTCCCCTGTCAGTGATACTCGACAATTGCTGGGTGCCGGCGGAGTATCTCCGGCCAGGACCCAGTGATCGACATCTGTAGCCACCAATGGTGGCACGGGTAGGGCAGCACTCGCGACCCCTACCCAGAAATGCAAAATCACATATACAATATATACGTGAATTTGTGCAGCCTTGCCCCCTTGTAACAAGATAGTTCTGCTATAGGGTGGTAGGGAAGCGGTAAATTGCTGGCAATTCTTTTCTTTACATTTAGCTATCAGCTGATGAGTTGTTAAGAATGCAGACGGCTGGCTTGCCGGCCCACTTGTTAATGACCAGCTATACACTGCTAAATGCCTGCAGAATGTCAGCATAAAACTGTAAAAATGCTGGAAAAATGCTAAAATTTTGCATTTTTCCAGCGTTTTTCCATTATGTTTTTTCTTAGCTCCTAGTGTGCATGGAGCCTTAATGTCAGGAACAACAAGTAAAAATAATGGGAGAAAATGCCTAAAAAAATGACATTAAAAGTTTGCAAGCTACAATATATTATTTGTTTTGTTAGTTGGGTTTAGATATGTGTTAATCCTTAGTTAACCCTGTTTTTTGTTCTCAAGTTTTAATTGCTAGCAATTATTTTGTTTACATGCAGCTATCAGCAGGTAACAGCTAATGAGTCATCGGTTGTTAAGGACACAGGAGGCCAGCTTGTCGGCCCGCTCCTTAACCACTTGAGCTCCTGAGGATTTACCTCCTTAATGACCAGGCCTCTTTTTGCTACTCGGCGCTGCACTAATTCAACTGATAATTGTGCGGTCATGCAATGCTGCACCTAAACGAAATTTACATCCTTTTTTCACACAAATAGAGCTTTCTTTTGGGGGTATTTGATCACCTGTGCACTTTTTATTTTTGGCGCTATAACCAGAAAAAGTTTTGAAGGAAAAAAATTTTTTTGTTGAAAAAAACAATATTTTCTCATTTTTGTCATAAAAAATATCTAAAAAAACTAAAAACTTTTTTATAAATTTAGGCCAAAATGTATTCTGCTACATGTTTTTGGTTAAAAAAAATCCCAATAAGTGCATATTGATTGCTTTTTGTGAAAGTTATAGCATCTACAAACTATGGTATAGATAATGGAATTTACATAGCTTTTACTTTCTGACTGCCCATCACATTTCTTGAGGTGCTAAAATACCAGGATAGTACAAACACCCTCAAATGACCTTTTTTCGGAAATTAGACACCCTAAGCTATCTGCTGAGAGGCATATTGAGTCCATGGAAGATTTATTTTTTTTCCACAAGTTTCTGGAAAATGACAAAAACTTTTTTTTTTTTTACACAAAGTTATCATTTAAATGATTTATTTCTCGCACAAGCCATGGGTATATGTGGAATTACACCCCAAAATACATTCTGCTACTTCTACTGAGTATGGGGATACCACATGTGTGAGACTTTTTGGGAGCCTAGCCACATACAGGAGCCTGAAATCCAATGACCACTTTGAAAGCCTGAAGGTGCGTAACTTCCTCATTACACTTCCTCACTACCTATCACAGTTTTGAAGGCCCTGACATGCCAAGATAGCCCCAAACCCCCCCCCCCAAATAACCCCTTTCTGGAAAGTAGACACCCCAAGGAATTTAAAAAGAGGCATGGTGAGTATTTTTCAGATCTCATTTTTTCTCACAAGGTTTTGAAATATAAAAAAAATTGAAAAAATATGTTTTTGTTTTTTTTCTTCATTTTCCAAAAACTTGTGGCAACAAATGAGATCTGCAAAATACTTACCATGCTTTTTATCAAATTCCTTTGGGCGTCTACTTTCCAAAAAGGGGTAATTTGGGGGGGTTAGGTGCTATCCTGGCATTTCAGGGCCTCCGAAACTGTGATAGGTAGTCTGGAAGTGTAATGAGGAAATAAAGCCCTTTAAAAGCCTGAAGGTGCTTATTGGATTTTGGGGTCCTGTACTTGGCTAGACTGCCAAAAAGTCTCTCACATGTGGTACCCCCATACTCGAAAGAAGTAGCAAAATGTATTTTGGGGAGTAATTCCACATATACCCATGGCATGTGTGAGCAGTAAATCATTTAAATGACAATTTTGTGTAAAGAAAAAAAATATATATATTTTTGTCATTTTCCAAAAACTTGTGCTAAAAAAATAAATTCTTCTATTGATTCAACATTCCTCTCAGCAAATAGTTTGGGGTGACTACTTTCCAAAAAGGGGTAGTTTTGGGGGGTGGGGGCGTTTTATGCCCAGCATTAGAAGTTTATGCCACACATCATTCACTCTTCTAACCACCTGAAGACCAAGCCTTTTTGTTCACATGAAAAAAAACTGTATTTTTGGCTAGGAAATTAATTTAAACCCCCAAACATTATATTTTTTTTAAAGCAGACACCCTAGTGAATAAAATGGTGGGTACTACAAATTCTTATGGCACATAGTACTCACGCAGCGATTTTTCAAAAGCAAATTTAAAAAAAAAATACACTTTTTTTACTTTTAATGCACAAAAACACAATATATTGGCCAATTTTTTGGTAAAATATAAAAGATAATGGTATGCCGAGTAAAAAGATACCAAACATGACATGCTTTAAAACTGTGCATGCCCCGTGCAAGGGCGACAAACTGCAAACATTTTTAATATCCATAGGCAGCGCTTTAAAAGATTTTAGATTTACAGAGGAGGTCTAGTGTTAGAATTACTGCCTTTGATCTGACGTTCATGGCAATACCTCACATGCATGGTGCAACTGCTGTTTACATAACGGCTCAGGGTCAAGGCTTGTGCACACAGGTGTGCGCGCATGGGAGGGGCAATTTTTTTTTTTTTGTTTAGTTATTTTGATTTTTTTTATTATTTTTACATTGTACCTTTCATTTTTATTTTTTTTATCACTTTTAATGCTATAACAGGGAATGCAAATAACCCCTATAACTTCAATGGGCATTGTCATATATTCTTTTTTGAGAAATCTGGGGTCTATCAGACTCTAGATTTCTCCTCTGCCCTTACATTATCTAATCAAACCAAAATCGGTGTGATCAGATACTTTCCCAATTTACAAATGGCGCTGTTTATATCCTACGAAACTGAAGTGATGAAATATTTGTAGCTTCCGAATTCTTAGACTATAGAGATGATTGGCACCATTCTGGTCTCCAATCAGCTCTATGGTCAGCTGGTAGAAACACCGGCTGCATTCTTAGGTTCCCCTGATGGCACGGGACTGCCCGAGAAGGCCGTGGAAGGCAGCGGGGGAGGGGGGACATCATCTCCCACTGCTTGTAAAAGCAATCTTGCAGCTAATTAGCCACTAGGATTGCTTTTACATGAAAGCCGATCGCTGGCTGAAAAAAACGATACCAGGATGATGCATGCAGCTGTAGGCATTATCCTGGTATAACCATTCAAATCCAGTGATGTTCCAGTACGTCACTGGTCCTTGTTGGTTATATATGCTATGTTCTTTTTTTTTTGTATGCAGCCTGTGGAATGAATGAAAAAATGAAAAGAAATCTCTGCCAGAAAAAGTGTGTGGTATGCCCACCATTAGAATATACCGCCCTGCATCCACCCACTTCTAATGGTGGGCACACATTAGGTCACACTTTGCCACAAGTGCCAGTTCCAAGATTGAATAAATGTCTAAATAGTGGCACGCTTGAATAAAAATTGTCCACGTATAAGTGGTACCCCATATGGAGAAATGATGACACCAAGTCCCAAACTATCTTGCCACTGCTCCCCATGTAGTGGGGGCTCCACGTGACTATCTTTTCCCTCGTAAATCCAAAGCTTATAAGTATAGCCTGTTGTCCTCTCACAGGTCTTCTACATCTTGACCCCATATCTGGCACGCTTGCAGGGGAAAAATTGTTTGAATGCAAGGCAACCAGAAAAATTAATGAGGGACTCATCAACGCAGATGTTTTGCTGGGGAGTATAGACATCTGCAAATTTTAGGTTAAGGTGATTTGCGAGGGGCTGAATTTTGTGGAGCTGGTCAAATTCAGGGTTACCCCGAGGATGACAGAGTGTATTGTCACTGAAATGCATAAAACACATTATACTCTCATATCTATGCCTGGCCATGGCAGCAGAGAACACGGCATATGATGAATCGGGTCTGCGGACCAACACAACTGCAATTAATTTCTTTTAGTAATGCCCATGTTGAGGGTTAAGCCCAAAAAAAATGTAAATTTGAAAACCGTAATGAGTTTTCATGCAAATGGCCTGGAAAGGTTTGAATTTGGGTTGGTGGCGATAAATTGTTGTGCATATAAATTGCTTTGATCCACAATCAACGCATACAGATATTCCGTGAAAAACAGCTCCAAAAATTAAGGAGGTATGTGAAAGACCAGGATGTACTAGACCGCTGGTACTCGCTAGTTCACCAAAAGGTAGCGTGGCACTAGTACTGGCACTCTGCTGCATATGAGAGTCATCAAAATTTACCGGCAAGTGCTAACAGAAATCAGGCCTGATTCTGCGAACACTGTGGTTTTCTGTGCAATGTATCAAGTGACAGTGACCTACTGACACTGCACTTGCTGGGGGAGAAGGGGGGGGTAAGCGTAGGGGCTAAACGCAGGTGCTGGGGCTGATCCCGCTAATGCTGCGTGTTTGGGGACACTATACTAATGTGAACGCTGGTATAGTGCTGACCTGATCAAAGATATTGACCAGTTCAGACGCTATACTAGCAACGGAGGATTATTGTACATGAGCGTGTTCCTAGCAATCAAGGGGTTAAATGTGATGACTGGTGTACTGACGGGCAATCTGACGCTATCTGGGAGGGGTATGAAAACCACGGGAGCACGAATCACGTATATATATATATATATATATATATATATATATGTGTGTGTGTGATTTTGCGTACCCATGCCGCCCTGTAGCAGTATTTCTGCTGTAGGGTGGTCAGGAAGCGGTTACAGAAGAGGTTTGTGTTACGGTGCTGCGTTATTTTAACTGACAATTGCGCGGTCATGCAACACTGCACCCAAATGAAATTTACATTCTTTTTTTCCCACAAATTGAGCTTTCTTTCGGTGGTATTTGATCGCCTGTGCATTTTTAATTTTTTGCGCTATGAAAAAAAAAAGACTGACAATTTTGAGAAAAAAAAACAATATTTTGGACTTTTTGCTATAAAACATGTCCAGTAAAAAAATTTAAAAATCTAATTTTGTCACAAATTTCGTCCAAGATGCATTCTGCTACATGTCTTTGCTAAAAAAAAATCCCAATACGTGTAAATTATTTGGTTTACATGAAAGTTATAGCGTTTACAAATGGAGGGAAAGATACTGGGATTTTTAATTTTTTTTTATACTAATATTGGCGGCGATCAGCGACATATGGCGGCGATCAGCGACTTATGGCAGCGTTCAGCGACTTATGGCAGGACTGCGAGACTGCGGCGGACATTTTGACACTGGGGGGGAACTGACTTGGGGTCACTGACATCCCCAGTGACACCAATACAGTGATCAGTGAAAAAAAAAACCACTGACACTGTACTAATGGCACTGGGGAGGAAGGAGTTAACATTTCTATTCACTGAAAGGGTTAACTATGTGAGGGGAGTGTTTTACTAGGGGGCGGGGGTGTGTGCTGGACGGGGACAGGCTGATCCGGAGAGATAAACTATTCTCTCCGGTTCAGCTTGTCAGGAGCTGACAGGCAACTGACAGAGAGCAGGGCTGTGTGTAAACAATGCAGCTCTGCTCTCTGTCAGCTCTGCTCTCTTTCCCCGCTAATCGCTGGGAAATGGCCAGTAATGACCGGCCATGACCCGGCAGCTGAGACCCGCTGCTGACACCTGCGGGACAGGTAAGGCGGGCGCGTTTTAAAACGTGGTTTTGCGCAGCCGTGCCGCCCTGCAAAGGTTTTAATGCAGTGGCTGGGGCTCAAGTGGTTAACAACCAACTATACACTGCTAAATGTCGACACAAAAATGCTGGAAAAACACTAAAAGTGAGCTTTTTTAATCCAGCATTTTTTCCATTGTTTTTTCCAGCTCCTAGTGTGCATGGAGTCTTAATGTCAGGATCAACGAGTAAAAATAATAGGGGAAAATGTCTAAAAAAAATCACATCAAAGGATTGTAAGCTACAATATATTATTTGTTTTGTTAGTTGGGTTTAGATACGTGCTAATCCTTAGTTAACCCCACTATTTTAATTAACTCATTCATCCCACTAGCTTTTTTGTTAATTGTTTTAATTTATCACATTGTACATTTGTATTTGTTCAAGCATCTGTTAGGTTCCGTTACATGCAAGTCTTAACTAATTTCCATGACCATGATGAGAAAGTCTCATCCCATTTTCAGTCTTATCATGACGACCACTGCTATTCCAACAGTTGAACATCTTTGTTCCTCTATCTGGTGAATGTGATCAATTTACTGTATGTGTGTATGGATAATCTACTAGAGGAGAAAGAGAAGGTGGTACCAGTGCTAATATAGAACATATGGAAAATAGGAACCAGGAATTCAGCTAAAAAAAAAACCTGCCTGGCATAGTACCACCAGAAATAGTGGAAAGAGAAGTATCTTCCTGGCGCCATGGATAACCACAAAAAAAAGCTAAAAAACATGTTTGAAGAGTTCCATTAGCCAAAGTTTTACTAAACAGCCTTGCTAGCCATGCTCTAGCAAGCAAATCAAATCAAATCTTGTTCTAGCATAGCCAAATCTATTTCCTCCACTTGAGTATAACAATGGTATCTTTGCAATAGTAAGGAACAGTTTAATAAAACATATCCTCTAGCTTCATGGATCAGTATTGCATTCAGAGAGAGACCACTAAAATTGCTTTTACAACATACTAATGGGATTGAACAAAAGGCTAGAACACGAATCCTAGACCTTGTCCCTTTTGTCAAGCAAACACAGCAGTAACTATGGCAAGCAATTATCAGAAATCACTTTCTCTTATCGAAGCTAAAATGTTTCCATAAAAGCTATTGTTGTAATATAAATATTAAAAGCATATTATTAACCACTTGCCGCCTGCTCACAGCATGTATACTGTGAGCAGGCGGCAGCTGCAGGCTAGGCAACGTACATTGCCTCCTGCTTCCGGGTTTTCGGGCACGTGTGTGCATGCCCCCTACTGATCTGTGCGGGGATTGGACACACCACAAGCTTCTCACCAGGTTTCAGCCAATGATTTTGGCTGAAACCTGCTGATCGGCTGTTCCCAATCACAGCACAGATTGTGTGTTTAAAAACACAGAACAGCAGTCTGGCTGTTTATTCTCCCTGAAAAGCAGAGAGAAACAACAGCCAGATCTGTGAGTAAAAGCAGCACACATTACACTTGTTAGGCATTAGGTTAACCCATTCATTGCCCCTTTATATTAACCCCTTGCCAGCCAGTGACATGTGTACAGTGTTATATCTGATCACTATATTAGTGTCACTAGTGACTTCAGTGTCTGTCAATTACCATAGTTTGTAAACACTATAACTTTCACATACACCAATTAATGTACACTTACTGGGATTTTTTTTCACCAAGGACATGTATCAGAATACATTGTGGCCCAAATTTATGAAAAAGTAGATTTTTTTTAATTTATTTTTTTATTGGATGATTTTTATAACAGAAAGTAGAAACACATTTTTTTCAAAATGTGCAGTCTTTTTTCATTTATATAATAAAAAATAATAAAAGAAACTCAATGGTGATTATATACCACCAAAAGAAAGCTCTATGTGTGTGAAAAAATGAACTAAATTTAATTTGGGTGTTGCATGACCGAGCATTTAGGTGTTAAAGTAGCGCAGTTCTGAATAGCAAAAAATGGCCTCGTCATAAAGAAAGTAAAGCCTTCTGGAGCTCAAATGGTTAAGGAATAACAAATACAACTTTTTGACTTTTTGAAGTCATAAAAATAATGGCATGTCCAATATTACTGTTAGAAATGACAACATTTACACTTTTGAAGTTTACAATAATATTGAAAAGTTACGACAGGCCTATTCAGTAAACAAAGTGAAGGTAAAAGCACAAATGCAAAGCACAGCAGACCATAGTAAAACATAAACAATCACTTAAAGTGGAGCTAAACCCAGTGATTTGACTGTTTCCTAAAACTGTTGCATTCATGGCATGCCATGAATAACTGTCACAAGTGCTTGTGCTCTCAACAAAACTGTCAAGCCATCAAATGGCTGGTGTCATGACTGATCACATGTGCAGCACTCACTATTTTGTAGAGTGTCAGAAATATTAGACAAATGAAATATTGCCCGTCTACCCTATCAACAAGCTGATGCAGAAAGTTGAATTTTAAAAAGGTGCTTAGGCACCTTGTGACAGCAGCTGTCACGGTATTATTATTTATTTCCCGTAGCACGGATGTTCTTCTCAGCTTTTATCTTATTTCATGCTCATATTTATGAACTAGTGTGTTTTCAGGTAAAATCTACTTTAGAGAATGAAAGTACAAAGAGTAAATCCCACTGAAGTATGAAGCATGCCTATGCAAAGGTAAACAAAATATAATATTAATATTATTCTTTAGTTGTTAACCACTTGCTGCCCATAAAATGACATCCTTGGAATTCAGTGGTTATACTGATACAGGCATCATCCCAGTAAATTTAATGTAGAAGTGATCCCATTCCTTTGGGATATCGGCACCGCTCTGTCCGGTGCAGGGGCGGACTGACAACTCATGGGGCCCCCAGGCAATAGGGGATCATGGGGCCCCTGTGTCCTTGCCCAAACTCAAAAAAGCCTATGAAAAATGTACCAGGGGCATCTCATGGGGCCCCCTACTGACCCCGGGCCCGAGTTTACAAACGGTTAGTCCGTCCCTGGTCCGGTGTCATCTAGTGTACTGAACAGAGATACAGGAACTAACATTGTTCCTTCCTCTCTGTGAGATCAAAAGCTGTAAGCAACAAGGATTTTGTCACTTCCAGTTTCAGGTTGATGTTTACAAGCTTTTACTGGCTTGTACAAGAATCTGATTAAACTAGTCTCAGTTTGATCAGTTGATTTTGAGGACAGAAGAGACATCTGGGGTCTAATAGACCCCTGATCTCTGCATAAAGAGGATCTATCATGGCATATGCTATCACAAGGAATGTTTTTCATTTGTAATAGCAATAACGTTGATCAAGCACCCCCGCGCTCATGCACAAATGTGAACACGCACATAGGTCCCGCACATGTGTAAAGAGGGATAGCACAATACATGTGGGGTATCTCTGCGAATGTGAGAAATAATTATAGCACCAGACCTCTTGTGTTAGTCTAAACTGGTAACCTGTAAAGGCTTTTAAAGTGTTGCTTATGATACATTTAATATACCATTGTTTGTCACTAATCCATGGGCACAATTTTAAAGCATGACATGTTTGGTATCTATTTACTCAGCATAATAAATTATTTTATATTTTATCAAACATTGGGTATTATATTGTGTTTGTGTGCATTAAATTAAATAAAAAAAACACTTTTAAAAATTTTGTGTGACATAAAATATTGCAACACCCACCATTGTATTCTCTTGGGCCTCTGCTTAAACAAATATATTTTTTCTAGGGGCTTTAAGTAATTTTCTAGCAAAAAATTATCTTATGACAACAGTCATAAAATAAATCAGCATGTTCACCTAATTAGCCATGTAGCCAGAGTCTTTGGGTAAGTTTCGATATCCATAGGTGTCTGATAGGTGTCTGATAGGTGTGTAAGAGTGCTGGACTGATAGAAGTGGGAATTGATTCCAATGGATATATAGCAGAGTGTGTTTTTCCTCACGGAAGTAGATGTGCAGTGAAAGTATAGTATATGTATAATTTGTTCTGGTCCCAGGCTGCTACATCTCTGATCACAATAAACAAATAGCTCAATGGACGATCAACTCTTGAATGTGTATTGAGAAGTGCTAGAAGAAATGAATGCATATCTCAAAAAGTATTTTTGAAATGTTTATTGTTTAAGAGCATCAAATACAGCTAACATGTTTTGGGTGAAAATGCCTTCCACTTAGGAGAACCTTAGCAATTGATGTTGATAGAATCTTAAGGACATACACTTAAGGATCTATATTACAAGTTGATAGAGACTAGCATCCCCTAATGGCCCTAAGAAGAGCATGCTATTTTTAGTGCCATTATGGGCATTAGTCTCTATCCATTAACATCCATTGCTCAGGCCCTGAAGAAGCACATTTCCACCACACCAAATGCACTGGCAGTATATGATGCTCTTAACCAACACACATTTCAAAAGACTTTATAAGTTATGCTATCATACCCATAGATGGTACAATTAAAGACCCTGTTCTCACTATTGTATGTCCATAGCAGGAATATGTCAGCACAAAAATCTGTTTCTCTATAGAGGTAATAGAAATTCTCCCAAATCCATTGATTGAAGCCATTATAGTGGGACACATTTAGTTGACTTTAGGTGTATTTAGCTAATTTTGGCATTCATGGACATAAAGCCTATGGTGCATTTTTATATAACCCGCTTAAAGAATATGGGTGTTTTTAACTTATAAATGTTTTCACTTTATGAGGTTAATTTACCAACGGCAAAGAGACTGGTAAAGTATAACTACAGGAAAACTACTATTTTTAGTTTTACATTAAGTGGAAAGGGATTAGAAAACCTTTTGGGGTTTTTAATGCCATCTGTGCCCTTGTTAGGAAGACTCACTGGGCTCCATTCACAAAGCAGTATCTATCACTTTAAGGAATGTGGTAAAATACCACTTAGTGTTTTTCAAAATGTTTTTTGTCATTCTCAAAAAAACACTTCTAGAATGCTGCATGCAGTATTTTTCCAAAATATGCAGTATTTATCTTATGAAACCATCCAGTATTTTATCTCATGTGATAACCATTAGGATAGATACAGTGAAGAAGAATTAGAACCACTGTCAGTTTTTATTGCTAATAAAAAGGTAACATGGTTTAACCGCTTCGTGACTACCCTATAGCAGATATACTGCTACAGGGTGGCAGAGGTTTTGCAAAATCACATACGTGATTTTGTATTTCCGGGTAGGGGGCATGCGCGAGCAGTACGCATGCCGCCATTCACAGCCATGGCTATCAATCATCGGGTCCTGGCTGGTGATTCCCCGCCAGCGCCCGGTGATTACCAAGCATCTCCAGAGTGGAGGAGGACTGCTTTGATTACTAACAGTCCTCCCCCCTGTCGGCTTGGGCACAGTGCTCTGGATGGCTGTGCACAGCACAACTATTCAGAGAAGTGTGCTTACAGTGAAGCCCCAACACACCGCCCCCCAGTAAAACACTCCCAGCACACAGTTAGCCCTCATGTTAACCCCTTCCTGCCCAGTGCAATTAGTACAGTATCAGTGCTTTTTTTTTTTAGCACTGATCACTGTATTGGTGTCACTGGGGATGTCAGTAACACCAAGTCAGTTCCCCCCAGTGTCAGAATGCCCGCCGCAGTCCCGAAGTTGCTGATCGCTGCCATTACTAGTAAAAAAAAAATTCCAGTATCTATACCACCATTTGTAAACGCTGTAACTTTTTATCCTATTTGTCTATTTGTCCTGTTTACCATTATCATTGATAGTGAAATTAAAAGAAAATCCCAAATGTTGGCTTACATAGTTACATAGTTAGTCTGGCTGAAAAAAGACAAAAGGCCATCCAGTTTAACCATAAAAAAAAAAGTTATAATCCTACACCCACAGTTGATCCAGAGGAAGGAAAAAAAGCATGATGCAATTTGCTCCTGCAGGGAAAAAAATTCCTTCCTGATCCCCCGAAAGGCAATTGGATATTCCTGGGATCAACTTTACCTATAAATGTTAGTATCCAGTTATATTCTGTGTATCTAAGAAAGAATCCAGGCCTTTTATAAAGCAATCCACTGGGCTGGCCAGAACCAACTCTTGAGGGAGTCCATTCCACATTTTCACAGCTCTCACTGTGAAGAAAACTTTCTGTGTTTGGAGATTACATTTCTTTTCCTCCAGACGTAAAGAGTGCCCCCTTGTCCTCTGTGATGACCTCAGGGTGAATAATTCTACACCAAGTTCACTATATGAACCACTGATGTATTTATACATGTTGATCATTTCCCCCCTTAATCTCCTCTTCTCAAGAGAGAATAAAATCAGTTCTTCTAATCTTTCCTTATAGCTGATCTCCTCCATGCCTCGTATCAGTTTGGTTGCCCTTCTCTGTACTTTCTCCAGTTCCCCAATGTTCTTTTTGTTAAATGGTGCCCAAAACTGAACTGCATATTCCAGATGAGGTGTTACTAATGATTTGTACAGGGGTAATATGATATCTCTCTCTCTGGAGTCTATACCTCTTCTAATACAAGGGTTTTGCTTGCTTGAGAAACCACAGTATTGCATGGCTTGTATTGCTTGGTATTGCATGCCATTATTAAGCTTGTGAGCTACCAGAACTCCCAGATCCTTCTCCACCATTGATTCCCTAGAAAAGTAATAGAAGGGAAATCTTACAATGGGTACAGCAGTTCTGGTGACCCGGAGGACCCTTAATTTGCAGGATTTACTCTCACTTCCTGTTTTGGCTATGGGTCAGGAAGTGAAGGGAAATCTCCCCAATGGGACACAGATGGCAAAAAAAAAATCCTGAAAGGGTTCTAACCCTCCATTACTCTATCCAAAATAGAAAAAAAAACAAGTTTTGCTTTTAGTTACACTTTCAAGCAGCATTTCTTAACCTTTTCAATGCAGAGAAAACCTTGAAATAACTTTCCAGTCTCAGGAAACCCCTGCTAAAAATTACTATATCCAACTCTTGATACTGTACATTAGTGTGATGGTCAGTAGGAAGAATGCTCCTTACACTTGTGGCCATTGGGAAGAATTGCTCCTATATAGATAGCTAAAAAAAGATCAATGATGACAGTGGGCACTTGTCAGTAGGAAGATATCTCTACAAATAATTGAGAAATAGTAAAATATCCCCACTACATGTGGCATATGTTCTAACAAAGCATTAGACCATTGTGATATGCATGTACATTGTATTATGTTTGCAGTGAGTGGGAGCAGGGGCATATCCACCACGAGGCAAACAAGACATTTGCCTAGGGCAGCATTTTTCAGGGGGGCAGCACGCCCCCCATGGAAGAAGGGACACTCAAGGCAGCTGGCAGGTGACTGATAATGCGGATCAGGTGAGGGCCGGCACTGCATGAGCTCACTCACTGGCTGCTACACTCCAGCTTAGCACAGCGCTTGGTGTCTGCTCCTGGGCTGATTCGGGTGACAGGTGAGGGATTTGCAGCAACAGAGAGAGGGGGTTGGCTGGCTGCAGGCATGACAATTGCTGGGTGGCAGTGTTGTGTGTACAGAGGGGATGGAAGAAGTATAAGCAGAGAGGCAGACACGTCAGCAGGAGACAGCACAGCAAGAAGAAGAGGAGAATGTAAGGATGAGATCTGCTGCTCCATGGAGTCTGAGGAGATCACAACCAGGTAGGACTACAAGTACCAGCTGTACCCAGGATCCTGACTGCTCTGGCTATGGAGTCACAGATCTGTAATTGTACTACATACATATTACATCTATCATCGTTATATACTGTTATAGTGAGCAGAGCTATACAGCCTGGGGGACTACAAGTACCAGCTGCACTGGGGATCCTATCTGATCAACTTAGTCTCTCTTTATCTCTCTCTCTCTTTAGCTCTCTCCCTTCCCTCTTTACCCTTCTCTCTCTATTTCTCTCTCTCTCTCTTTATCCCTCTCCATATCTCTCTTTCTCTCCATCCTTCTTTCTTTCTCTCTTTATGTTTCTCTCCCTCTTTATCTCTCTCCTTTTTTCTCTCTCTTTGTATCTCTCGCCCTCTATCTTTCTCTCTCTCTCTCTTGATCTCTTTCTTTCCCTCTTTCTCTCTCTCCATATCTCTCTTTCTCTCTCTCCCTCTTTCTCTCTCTTTATATCTCTCTCCCTCTATCTTTCTCTCTTGATCTCTCTTTCTCTCCCTCCCTCTTTATCACTCGCTCTTTATCTCTCTCTCTTTATATCTCCCTTTCTCTCCCTTTCTCTTTATCTCTCTATCTTTCTCTCCTTCTTTCTCTCTATACCTCTCTCTCTCTCTCTCTCTCTCTCTCTCTCTCTCTCTCTCTCTCTCCCTCTTTAGCTCTCTCTCTTTCTCTCCCTCCCTCTTTTTATCTTTCTTCCCCTTTTTATCACTCTCTCTCTCTCTCTCTTTATATCTCTCTCCATCTTTCTCTCTTGATCTCTCTTTCTCTCCCTCCCTCTTTACCACTCCCTCTTTATCTCTCTTTATATCTTTCTCTCCCTCCTTATCTTTCATTCTCACCCTCTCTCTTTTTATATCACTCTTTTTCTCCCTCCCTTTTTCCTCTCTCTCTCTCTCTCCCCCTCTTTTTCTCTCTTTATCTTTCTGTGCCTATTTCCCTCTTTATCTATATTTTGCTCTCTCCCCTCCAATTTAGATGGGGGGGGGCAGATGTTAGTGTTGCCTAGGGCAACACAAAACCAAAATACACCACTGAGTGGGAGGTTTATGCAACAAATGATGTATATACACAAAAAAGTCTCTGAAAAGCTGGCACAATGACAAGAGATAATAATGAGGTGGATTTACTAAAAGTAATGGGTGGATTTACTAAAAGTACATAGACTGAGCACTTTGTAAGTGAAATTGCTCCAGAGCTTAGTAAATGAAGAGGAGCTCTGCTGACTTCCATTATCCAATCATGTGAAACAATAAATGCTGTTTTTTCTTTTTCTTGGACAGTGATTGGGTATTCTTTGTAGCTTTACCTCATTTAATAAACAAGCAACTTGCAAAGAGCACAGTCTATTTGCTCTAACATAGAACTATAGAATAAACTATTTTTTTCTCTTTTTAACTAGTGTAAGGGATGGGTATAACCCCTGTTTTTTTTTTGTCTGTACCCCATTGGCAAAATTTCCCTTCACTTCCTGTCCCCTAGTCAAAACAAGAAGTGTAAGGAAATCCCTACAAATTTAAGGAATCCCTTGGCTCCCCAGGTCACCAGAACCAGTGTCCTCATTGGAAAATTTGTCCTATTATTGTTCTGGGAACAACCCAAATTTTGCGATTTTCTTTTACTTTCACTTTCAATGAAAATGATAAACAGGACAAACAGAGAGGGGAATCTTTTTAATGGGGGCACAGACGACAAAAAAACCTGACAGGTGTTCTAATCCACCTCTACTCTATCCAAAACTAAACAAAAAAATATGCCTTTAGTTATACTTTAAGTAAATAAATCCCAGTGATTTCCATATTTCCATATTTAGGTTTCTATGCATTACTGTTCCAAAAATGCAGAGACTACTCAAAATTGCCTATTATATTATTACCTTCCTTAAATTCCACATGAGTGGATGACTACTTATTTGCTTATTAATGATTTATTTCCTTCTGTGAATTGACTTTAACTCCTTTACATGCAGCATATAAATACCGCAAAACGGCACAGTGAATTAACAATTTCAGGGTCGCATGTGATATTTAGGAAAATTGTGCCCAAATGCTAAAATACCGTGTGAGAGTGAAAATGAGAGAAAATCTCAAATTTTGGGTTGTCACTATAAAAGGAATGAAGGGGAAATTTTCCATTGGTGACCCTGGAGACAACCAGGGGTTCCCTCACTTTAGGGGGATTTCCTCTCACTTCCTGTTTTGGATATGGAGCAGGAAGTAAAGGGAAATATCCCCAATGGAACACAGATAGAAAAGGAAAACAGTTTTGCCTTTAGCTCTGTTTTAAGTTCATAAGGGTAATTGTACTTTGGAACTTTGGTAATTGAACTCATATGCAAGCAAAATTCTATTTTTATTTTCCTTGTGCATGATTGGCCATCCTTTCCAGAGTAAAATTTCAACACATTCTTTAAGCTCTGGGGAGTTTAGTACTCAGTTTAAATCAGCTAACTACATTACAGAACACCAAAAGGTGTTCAATGTCTTACAATTTGTTATTTTGTAAAGCAGTCAAAGCTTGAGCAAAAAAGCCTGTCCACTGCCAGCAGCTACAGAGTAGAATCCTTCCACTTTGTGGGAAAGAAATGATCTCATTGTAGAGGGCCAACCCTGCAAATAGGTCACCTATCACTGCTTCTAAATGCTGACAGTGGACAGGCCTTTCTACTCAGACTTTGGCCGAAAGGAAAACAGCAATGGACCATTTTTCATTCAGGCAGCGGTTAAATATTTTTTTTCCATCCACACAAGCCAGGTGAATGAATTAATCTGCCCCTCTGAAGGTGGGACCCTACGCTGTCAGAATACACCAACTACCAATTGGCTACAGCTGCTGATCGACAAAAGTTTTAAACATTTCCGTTTGACAGAAGTTGATCTAAAAAGCAACTTCTGTTGAACAGGAATGCCCACACATGATTTGAAATATGGCTGGTCCCTGTTGAACTGGCTGAATTGCGATCCATTTATAACTAGCTTAAGACTTTGCACACCTTTGTTGTGATGAGGCGGGTACATATTTAGCTCATTTAAACTGAAAGTTCTATATGGCTTTTAAAGTAAATCAAATTAAGTGGGCCTGGGTTTGTTTTCAATAACCAGTCATGTGCATAAGTTGCTTTTTTTAAACCTACATACAGGTTGGTTTCATTTCACTTTAGTTTTAGAAAAATCCACACATTTTTTATTGTATTCCTTCCTTATCATCTCCCTCTACATCATTTGTTTCTTATTCTAATGAGAACTAAAGACACTTTATCCAAACAGTGGGATGCTGACAATCAGCACAGGCTCTCTGAACTGGCATTAACTATAAAGTGAACCCATTCTTTACCTTGCATGGGCAATGTAACAGGTTCACTTTACTGCAGGTACTTTTTACTTCCAACTGATGTCAGACTGTACAAGATATCTATATAAATTTCACATTGCTGGTCAAATCAGAATTTGCACACTCCTTTTTCATGGAACAACACTCAAAGGCCACTCACCCAAAAAGACAATGGGAATTTTACATGTTCCCCCATAGCTGTAATTAAGGTAGTAGAATGCTCATAAGGGTCATTGGTATATACAAAGTACAGGTCCACTTCAGGTTCCACTCACACTTGTATGACTCCAAAGTCGTACAACTTTGGAGTGCAACTTTGATGCAACTTTGGATGGCTGCAACTTGGACTTTGGCTTTTGTTACTAATAATAGACAACTGTTGCATGTATAACATTCAGGTGTAACTTTCATATGACTTTTGAGGGTTTACATTGCAGTGCATGGCACTCAAGTTGCATGAACGTCGTACCAAAGTAGTGCATGAACTACTCTGAACTCGCTGCAACTTTAAGTCGCACATATTTAATCAGTTGTCATTCAAAAACATGGGGTATGACTTGTCGTGCAACTTTAGTGTCCAAAGTCGTATGACAAATGCTCAAGTGTGAATGGAGCCTAATAACAGTGTTAGATAGGGATGAGCTAATCTGCCCAGGTTAATTAATTTGTGAACAGTTTTGCAAGTGTAGCAGCAAATCCCATTAAAGTTGACAGGGGGGTGAATCATGTTGTTTAGTTCTGGTCATTTGTAGTACTAATAAGCAAACTATTGTCAAATAAAAAGCATGGCAAAGGATATGCACTGCATTAAAGGTTCTTTTCTTTTTTTTTTTTGAAGCAAACCTATGCAGTTTCTAGGCAAAAGATTGCAATATGTGAACTTTTCAAACCCCCAAGATTTACTATGAACCCATGTCAGCAAGGAAACCTGAACCTCATCCTATGTGTGTGTTAAACAATATTAAACATGTATTTCAGCATTCGATGGAAGCCGAGAAGCTGATTTTTGTGGCAGAAAACACATCTTCGTGTATCTGTCTGATGCATTTTCCATTTTAATCAATAAAAATGCATCAAAACACATTTAAACACACTTTGTAATGTGTGTTGAAAGGCACATCAGCACATACTGACATGCAGTGCAAAATGTGGCAATGTGGCAAAGTGATTTCCCACTCACACACTTTCACATATGTTTGATGTGTTGCAATTTATTTAAATAGCTAACACATCAGTTAAATAAAACACCAAAATGGAGGGGTTGGAGGGGGGGGGCCTCTGACCTTTAGGATTTGTGGTGCATTTGATGGCAAAGGTCTGTTCATTATTTTTAAATGTATTTTTGGGTGGAAAATACAACAGAGGGAGTAAAATTCTACTTGTTTTAGCAGAAGTGAAACAATATATTAGAGAGATACAGCTGAGACTTTACACTGGGAGATCTTGTCACTACTAGTGTCCCAAAGAGTTGTAAGAAGAGAGCAGATAAATTAGTCCACAAATATCCATGTAATTTCAGTATATGTCATATGTAAACATTTACTGTCCACGCCAGCTTCCAGATACTACATAACACCATGTTAAATGTAAAAAAATGCATCTTTCATACTTTCAATAACCACCATTAATAAAAGCTAGCCCAATATCTCCAATAATCTGCCTATAGGCAAGTACGTTCATTGAAAGGCAGTCAAAGTAAATATGTGTTAACAGTAAAGAGGTAGAAATACAGTTTATGACAAAATATTGTTGGTATAATCATCTTAATCAGAAAAATATAGGAATAACATATTATTCCTTATCCTTAACATAAATGTTCTACATAGAAAGTATACTTCTGTTATAAACAAAAATCAGTTTCTGGACCAACTGGCATACAGTGCAAATAATAAAGACCAAAGAGTGATAATAAAATACACCTATGCAACATAATAGTAGAGGTGAACAACATGGACTGTGAAAATTTGAACCAGACCTGGAATAGCTTGATTTAAGTTTAGCAGATATCAAGAAACATCTGATAATGAGTGTTATTATTTTGTGTTAATGTTTGTTGTTAAGATAAATACATAAAATGCCCATTACATCTAAAAATATCAATCCAGTGCACCAAGCATACAAACTGATATCCCCACAGCAAGAATGGCACACATGAACATGCTTGCCCATTATGTTGATGCTATCAACATCATGGACCCTCCTTTAAAACCAGTCCTGTAACAATAGTGCCTATTACGTAAAGAACAAATTACAGTGGATCTTCAGCCAAGTGAAAGTGCCTCCTGCCCACCCCTCCTAAGCTTCACTACATGTATAGCGGCTTTTTTAAAACATTTTTTCTTTTTAGAAAAAGGGTTTGAACCCACCCCCTATACACATCATTCGCCTAGGTGAATGACGTGTACAGTGCCCACTGTGCCTCCTGGGATATGTACATCACATATCCCAGGAGGCCTTACTGTATAATTCTCAAAGGAGGAGAAGCCTATAGACATGTCATCGGGAGTCCCACCCACTAAACTTGGTAGAACCGGTGGGCTTCTCAAAGACATCAGACATAACATGGCGGTGGGTAATAGAGCAGTGGCAGGGCATTAGAGCATCTCAGCAGAACACCGCTGGATCTGCCAGATGGGTGAGTATCTGAAATGTGCAGCACACACCTCCTGATAAGCGGGGATAAAACAAAACAAATAACTGGGAGGAGGTGGTGATCCGCTTTAAGCTATCAGAGCATGGGCACTTTAGTTTGAAAACCTTCCAGATTCTTATTGCCCGAGTTTCCAAATGGTCAGTCCGCCCCTGTTCTATACTAATATAATTAATCTTTAGGAGATTCATTAATCTGCAGCATACAAAGTGCAAAATAAAGATATAAAAGGTTGCTAAGCAAATTCACCTCAATGGAAATGAAAAACTGCAGGAAGAATAGTTTTATGTTATCATTTGTTCATGTCTTTCCAGAACTGCTGCATAATGTGTACTATAAAATATATATTGAGCAAAAAACATTTTTCTTTATTTTTGGGTAGAATGTGGTATTGAAATATTGGAGTCTTTGTCAGGTTCAAGGGTGGACTGACAACTCCTGGGGCACCCAGGCAATAGGGGATCATGGGGCCCCTGTGTCCTTGCCAAACTCAAAAAAGCCTATGAAAAAGGTACCAGGGGCATCTCATGGGGCCCCCTACTGACCCCGGGCCCTCGGGCAGTGCCTGAGTTTCCAAATGGTCACTCTGCCCCTGGTCAGGTTTTTATTATTGTATGTGCCCCTGCTAGGGAAATTCACCCTCTCATTTTGTCCTGGTGACCATTGTCTTCAGTACAGAAAGAGGTGGGAAATCCATCATTTTTGAGTTGCCACAGAAACAGGCAATGAGGAGACATCTTCCAATGGGTAAAGTGAGGGCATCACCTTGCTTTGGATAAAAGTCCTCTTACTTCCTGTTGTGTCTCTAGGACAAGAAGCAAAGAGAGATCCCTTTGATGGAACACATAAGGAAAAAAATGTCAGGCCTCTTAAGTGTTCTCCTACATTATTTGTAACACAAACAAAAAAGGTTTTAGCTTAACATAGATTTTAATACAGAGGGAGTCATCACTGCCTCCTATATTTATATGCATATTTCTTCTAAACAGCTTGTAGAAGCTTGGCTTCAACTTGTGAAACAAAATTGCTCATGGCAGATGAACTCATCCATATTTGTCTAAATTGCCAAGTTATTACAATCTGTAGGCGTAGGCCATAAAGGTAAGCTTAGGTAACTGGTGGTACATTAGATATAAAAGACAGAACCACAAAAACATTCCTTTTGCCAAGAAGCACATTGGCATCCACACATATATCTATTCCTGGTAACTTGCTTTCACGCAAACAATAGTGGGCTGCTCAAACCTTTCACCCACTACCAGGTTTTTTTTATGTCATGATCATCCCAAAGGGGATAAATGGGTACCAATGCTGTATCCCTGTATAACTTTTGCAGCTGGCAAGATTCAAAGTAAAATAACATTTTTAAATAATGATCAGCAGAAGAAAACATGCAAAAAACTAACAGGTTAACCAAAATAGTTCAAAGCTGGGTCAGCCTAGACTCAAAAACTGCAACCCAAACACTAAGCCATGTAAATTCACTTACGTTTTCAAATAGAAGTTCAGGGAAAGTTCAGAACTGAGTATATGGTCAATGATTGTATTTTAAAAAAAGCCTTTTGGTTGCTATACACAGCCATATAGTTTCATCTCTGAAAGACATATTAAGATTTATGCAGGAAGGCATGCACATTATCATTTCCCCTCCATGGTACACCTGAGGACAATATTATAACCGCTATATGTTAAACACTTAAACACCCATTCACACACCAATGTTCACGTTATGTTAGAACACATTAGCAATCCATTTAAGTCACTGATATTCAATTAGTGGATCACATCTGGTCTGAAACCACCAGAGTCTGCACAGCTTACAAGTTAGGAAACCTTGTACAAAAAAAGTACATGGAATCTCATTAAGATCTGCAATTTTCAGTCAATTACTTTTGTGCATTTTGATGTGAGATTTGTCAACCGCAAAACAATTTTGCCATTTATACCTTCTCTCTGAAGCCTTTTTTTACACAAATATGTGATTTTACCATGCAAGTCCAACCATGGAAGCTGATTTCTCAGGGACTCTGTGCTCGCTCACCTCATATTCAAGAGAAAGTTCTATTACTTGACTTTTTATCTCTTTGAACTTTTAAGTAGATACAGGCTAAGGAGAAAATTATCCCTGCGGAAATTCAGACTCAGCATGTTTATCTACTTTGATTCTCAGGGAACTCTATGAACAAAAGTGTAAGTGCTAAAATACAGATTGGTATAATCAATTTTAATTTTAATAGAATTATTTACTTTCTTAAAATATAATTTTACATTGAATTCCCAAAAGTTTGTAGATTAAATAAAGTACATATCACTGAACAAAATATATGAATGTAAATAAAATAACATCCTTCATACATTACAAAGCTGCCTTATAGTATCCTGTCTCTACTTTCTCATGAATCAGCTAAATATCATCAGCAAATGTTTGGTATAATCACATGATCAATGTGTTCTCTTTGCTATTCCAGTAAAATACACACAATTCTCTGATAATGGTTGAAGATTTTGACATCATTTATATTTAATGATATGTTACTGTGTTGAGCACTATTTATTTCTTTATTTTAGATTATTTCATTTGGCTATGCCCCTATATTGTAAGCAGAAATACCATATAGCATTAAGACCTTTTACTTTCCAGAATATGCAATATTGTAAATATCCTCTTTAGACTAAAGTATAGACTGTACAAATGTTGATTAAAATCATAATAATAAGCGTGCATAAAAAAATAGATATTTATTTATGATGTACACATTTTAGGATTTGATTGCATGTGGGATGGTATTAGAAGACAAAAGCATAACAGTGATATTTTCAAAATAATTCAAAATTAACTGGCCTTATATTAGCATGTTTATATATATAATAAATTCATTATTTTAAAAAGAATGTGCCGGTGATTTAAAAATAAATCAATGAGCAGATGCATATAAACGCAATTTTTTTTTTTTTTTTTTTTTTTTTTTTTTTTAAAAACACAACAGAAACATGAATAAAATGATAAATGCATTAGAAAAAAAAAAAGTTGTCTTCTGTGAAATGTCATTATTCATTACTGTGATTATTTATATACATCTAATAAAATGTTTAAAATGTAACAATGTGCAAGAGCACTGCATAAAACATCAAGATAAATATAATTTTTCTAATGAATAATTTATGTTGCAGGTTAATCCGATGTTTGTTACAATATAGTTCATAAAAATAGTGTAACTTTGAGGGCAGTTGTTGGAAAAGTTGCATATCCCTGTTTTTAACATTATTTGAAATTCAGGAATACAAAGTACTTTATGTCAACAAATAGATCTTCATGGAAGAATTCAGAAAAGTGTATTCATTAAAGTATATCTGTCACTAGAAAACGCAGTATAAATTGCCATAGTGGGGGGGAAGAAGACACAGGTACTGGTATGTACTATTTGTTTATCAAAATTCTACTACCTATAGTCCCAGGAGGCCCTAAAAACTGGGGTATACACTATGCAAGTCTTTTCATTAGTGTTCAGGCATACCCTACCTGTATCCCATAATGCAAAGGGACACCTCCTCTGCCTAATGGGAGGTATCCACATTGCATTGTAAGATGCAGAAAGAGGCAAGAAGGCCTTATCTATCTTGCAAGCCCAAATTTTTCAGGCTACTGGGCTGCAAAGAGACAGACTGTTACATACTGGCACCTGTTACGTATTGGTACCTCCTGTCACCCAGATAAGGCATTCTCTACTGTATTTCCCAGTGACAGGTTTACTTTAAGTAATTGCATATGAGAAATAAGTCTCAGAATGCAAAATATAAAATGTTTTAGGAAGCTACAAACAATTTTTTACATCATAAAGATTTCAATACATAAATACTAGAGAAATGCTCCCATGGGTCCCCCATAAACAGAGAAGAAGGAATCCTGATTAGGAACTTTGCACTCAGTGCCATTTCAGATGGATGTTCTAGGTATGTGTGTGTGTGTGTGTGTGTGTGTGTGTGTGTGTGTGTGTGTGTGTGTGTGTGTGTGTGTGTTTCATTGTGAGGCATGAGTGTAGTGTCACAGCTTACCCTGTTTTTCAAATATTACATGAGAAAAAAAAATAATATGATCATTACATAAAATGAAACAGTTGTGGAATTTTAATAGCAATTAAAACAATGAATGTAATGTGCTCTAAACAATAAAAAATATCCCTAATTATTTTATGTCTCAACTTCAAATTGGGCGTTAAGGATTAAGGAATACAGCAGGGTATGAGTAGCCAATTCATACTGTATTCATTAACAATTATATTCTTTAAAACTTGAATTTGTGCCATTTCAATCCAGTGGCAGAAACCAAATAAAAGGATTATAAATCCTTAGTCTCAGGAATGCATGCTGAATGGCTATGGCAGCTCATATGTTAATCTTTTATGTTGATTACATGCATCAGCACACTGCTTGCTTTGAAAAAGAATACGTAAATGAAAAAAAAAAAAAAAACAAGCTTCAAAATCTCCATATGTCAAACTTACCAGGTGACAGGACACACGCCAGTCTGTACAGTGCATTTGAATTTGGCTACAACAGTAGTCGAGATAATTACATTTGGTTCACTAATGAAATGAAATAATTTTTTTCCCTTCCTAAAACCGGGTATCCCTGTATATCCCTCACTATTCAGTTCTATGAAGTGCCCAGTTATAGATTAAGCTTCACGTTCTGTTAGATACCTCTCATAGAACAACCATATGACCATGCTAATCAACAGACTTGCCATGAAACAATCACAATTTTGGTCACTTTTTAACATAGTAAAATGTCATAGCCAAATTTCCATATACCAGCCCAGGATCTCAGCATCTTTTATGTAGTGCAACACATTTGAGCAAATCAAAGACAAGTATAGTGAAGAAGAAGAAGAAAAAAAAAGAAGAAATGCTAATGTGCATATAAAAATAGGTGCTACATTAAAATATTTCATATTTCAACAATAAATTATTTTTGACTACCCAAGTTATAGATTCTATGTCTTTGCACTTCAGAATTTTGTTCACACCATCTATGGTGATGCATAAAGATCGTAAATAGCTTACATATTTAGCTTGAACTTCAAAAGTCTGGAGAGCATACAAATACATCCTGTAAAAATGGACCTTTATATTAAACATAGGGGAAGGGGGTTGCTAAAACACCAGAAAAGTCATTTAGACCCACCCTTGTCTGAAGGGTTATAGCATGGTATACTCTTCATAGATACCTCCTAGCACCAGGAGTGATTCCAACTCTTTAATTCTCAGGCTGCAGAAATAGGAGGAACGCTGTCGAACAGTGAGTGTTGTGCCCAGTTTGTACAATTGATGGTTGTCCTAAAAAAAAAAAAAAAAAAAAAGAAAGAAAAAAAGAGAGAGAAGAGGAGAAAATTGCACACCCTTTCAGTAGAATTTGCTGCAGCTGAAAATCTTGTGCCAAGGCACTTCATCCGTAGGTTGAAGCAACAAAATCATCGAGTAGTCCTTTGTTTCAGAGATAATAGTATAGATGTAGGAGTCTAGAACTGGCTAAATGTTGTCTGTTTTTCCAGCACTTCGAGGTAGTCCGGCTCAACATTGAGTTTAGCTTTTAATTCCAAATACTCGTTCCTATTAGGTTCCACATAGACAGTACTGGGAGTGCTGTAGAGCACAGCTTCTCTTAACCTGTCTGGATGCAGAAACTGACGTTTTGCCTCATATTTTGGGGTGTAGGTGAACGGTGGGGGGTTGCTATACTTGTATTCAATGTTAGTCCCGGGTGTAGGTCCTTTGTCGGGTTCAAGGATCCCTCTGTAGACACGGTCCGTATCCTGCACAGGAGAAAGCTCAACCCTAGGCTCAATGGTGCTGACACTGTAGCTTGGGCTCCTGAGGTTACTTTCTCTTTCTTCTTCCAGGTGGTTCCTGTAGGTGACTTTGAGTTCATGGAGATCTTTGTAATCCTCCACAGAATTGCCCTCCCTGGATCTATAGATGGGGTTCTTACACATGTGACCCAGAGGGTGGGGGATGTACTCATAGACATGGCCGGCCGGGGTCTTGACTTTGGGGAGAGGTCTATTGCTGTACACACTGTACTGCATGTTGAACGAACTGACGTCCGAGTTATTGGTGCTGGCTGGCTCGTTCTGATTCTTCTTTCTTCTCTTCATGACAAGGACGAAGAGTCCCGCAGCCACAAAGACAGACATGATGAAAACCAAGAGCAGGCTGAGGATGAGCACAGACAGGGGCACCGAGCTCGGCACTTTGTTGTCCACTTTAATGGGGTAGATGAAGGTGGTGGTGCTCTCTGGGGGCTGTTCCTCAGAAGGTGTAGACGTGGCCACCACGATGTCAGAGTAATCTGGGCACAGCTGATCGGCTTTAATCGATCGCATTTCCTTCAGTGAGAATTTCTTGGGGGTCTTGCAGATGACATCGTCCACCAGAACCCCGACGCTGAGCTGCTCCAGCCAGAGCTTCATGCCCACCACATCACAAGTACAATCCCAGGGGTTCTCATGGAGGTCGATCTGCACTAAGGACTTCAGCTGGTCTAGTACACCACTCACTGTCAGATGGGAGAAATGATTAGATCGCAGGTTCAGCCTGGACAGATTCAATCCAGAGAAGATGTTGCTAGGCAGATATTTCAGGAGGTTGTTGTTGAGGAATAAAAGGTGCAGATTGGGCACAGCGTCAAATGTCCCGGGTTCTATGACCTTAATAGAGTTGTACTGGAGGAACAGGTACTGGAGGCTCTGAAGACCAGAAAACAAGTCCGGGCTCAGCCTTTCTAGAGAATTGCCATTCAGGTAGAGCCGTCGTAAGTTGGTTAGATCCCCAAAGGCTCGCTCCTGTATGACTGAGATCCGATTGTTCCCAAGGTGCAGGAGGTCCAGGCCGGTGGAGTCGATAAAGTCGGCTCTGCGGACCAGGGTGATGGAGTTGCCTGTCAGGTACATCTTCTTGGGATTATAAGGTTTGGGGTGTAGATCAGAGATGCTCTGGATCTTCCTCTCCTGACAGTTGACGTTTAGTCCCAGGTTGGAGATCTGAAGGTTGCAGGTACAGTTTGTAGGACACTCCAAAGGCACAGGGGATTTGGTCTGATAAGCGATGTAACCATTCTCTTTGGGAGGGTGGTGGGAAGTGGCTCGCACTCTGGGTCGGACAGGCTGCCGTGTGCTTTTAGGTTTGCTGGGGTTTTTGTAAACAGAAGAGGAGATGGTGGCCCCCGAATTGACAGAGGCTGGGGTGGTGTGGAAGTACTCGTTGGTACTCCTAGGGATGGGTGGCCTCATCTCATAGGTAGGGATGAGTTTCCTAGGACATAACTCCTGCTTGGATATCTCATCCAGATCTCTCCCATAGAGTCTAAAAGGAGTTTCACAAACCACGTCACCGACTAGGGCAGAGTAGGAGATGCTATAGAGCCAATCCTTCAGGGCAATTAATTCACACGAGCAGTTCCATGGGTTCTCCTCTAGTTGTAGCTCCACCACTTTATCCATGTGTTCTAACAAGCCCACAAAGGGAAGCACCTTCAGCCTGTTACCTCTAAGATCTAAGTGGGTCAAGGGGACAAAGCGAAAGAGATTGTTGGGCAAGCTGGACAGGAGGTTGTCATTGAGAATTAAGACCTGCAGAGTGTGGAGCCTGCTG
The DNA here is from genome assembly GCF_062004578.1 of Staurois parvus. Classification (NCBI taxonomy): domain Eukaryota; kingdom Metazoa; phylum Chordata; class Amphibia; order Anura; family Ranidae; genus Staurois; species Staurois parvus. Next base: position 11,308,495 of record NW_028318039.1, on the reverse strand, counting down.
AAGGTGTTGGCTTCAATGGAGATGATATAATTATAATCGACCTGGAGATATTCCAGGCTCTCCAGCCCCAGGAAGGTGTCATTTTTCAGAAGCTCCAGCTTGTTGTTGTTGAGATGCAGCCTCTTTAGAGCCTGCAGCCCGTTAAACGAGCCAGTCTCAATCTCCTGGATGTCGTTATTCCCCAGATGTAATATAGAAGCCCCGCTGTAATTGACAAACTCATTCAGGTACAGGCGATTCAACAGATTCCCAAACAAGAAGAGATGGTAGATGGCAAAACGTGGAGGAGTGATCTCCGACAGGCTGATGATGCCCCTGTTTTCACAATTCACCGACAATATGCCATCTCGTTCTTCACAAGGGCAATTGTCACACACCTCTCCATAGGATTCAATCGTTTCTGCCCAAGACAGAACCAAGGATGTCAAAGCAAATGCAAGCGTCTGTAGGATCCACATCTGCATTTTCTTGTTCAAGTCCTGGTCGAACGTGACTGCGGAGCAGCAATGGTACATCTTAGCTCCTGCATAGGAAAAACACAGAACACGTATAAGTACAGCAGCAGCAGCACAAGAAGCAGCAGCAGCAGCAGCAACCCCAGGCATGAACATAGCATGTATCTGTACGCCTCAATCCCACAAATCCCCACTAACATATGTTCCCCAACAAGCCTACATGCCATACGTCAACCACAACGCCATGATCAGACACATTGGCAGCGCTAATGATCTAGAAATATGCAGAAAATGGCTGTCACTTGTGAGATCTTTCTCCACTTTACCTAGATCGTCCTTTTTTTTTTTTTTTTTTTTTTCAGCACCTCTTCATGGAACAGCGCACTGCCAGCTCTCCATATTAACGGCCCCTGGAAGTTCCATAGTACATCAAGGCTCTTCTACCGCAATGCGTTGCATCATGCATTCCTATGATCGGGCTTACATCGAATTTTCAGGACACATAACACACCCGTCATTGATGGGAAGGAGCAAGGAGAAAGCAATGGGCGTCATGCACTGTCTATGCCGGATTCCCAAGCAAAATGGCCCTTTGTGGGGGGTGTGTGTGTGTATGGGGGGGGGATCGGGACTATTGTTGTATGCCAGTACACCCCTCTTCCATTGGTGTGCTGCTCATGGAAATAATGGGCGATCAAACCGCACGACATCCTCTGTGAAGCCTAATAATAAGCCATGAAGGGGTTAATCATTGCCTTCTCTGCCAGGGCTTATCGGAAATGCAGATAATGCACATACGTGGAGGCTCTGGGGACAGGGTTTAGTCCAATATCATTTACTTCGGACAAGCTGGAAAAACTAGCTTAGTGAGGAGGAGACAGGCATAGATCATCTCTATTTTCGCCATTGTCAATAGCCCCAGCATTAATAGGCGAGGAGGGGTGCTCCTCTGGGGAGAAGGGGGGATAAAAGGAAAAAGAAAAAGGCCAAGAGACCGTCTTATAATAAAAATAGCCTCCGATGTACGCATAATCTACGTGTGATTGCCATTTGGTAGCAGAAGCTGTAATAAAGGAGATAGCATGGCTGGGCTGCTAGCAGGCTGCTGTCAGGGAGATGTAGCTATGGATGTAATATAGGCTTCCTGCAATAAACACTGACGTGCCTGCAATCACCCTACAGCAACTTAGAGCCCAACACCCACACCCGACACAGCATCAGGAGACAGAGAGGCGATGCCAATGGAAACAGCCCCATACAGCTGGGATAGACAAGGCAGAGCTCCTAGGGATCTGTGGCAGGGATGCCAATAGTCAGAGCCCATGGATCTATGGCAGAATGATGGCCAGAGCTCATGGATCTATAGCAGAATATAATGGACAGAGCTCATGGATCCATAGCAGGCATATAATGGACAGAGCTCATGGATCCATAGCAGGCATATAATGGACAGAGCTCATGGATCCATAGCAGAATATTATGGACAGAGCTCATGGATCCATAGCAGGCATATAATGGACAGAGCTCATGGATCCATAGCAGAATATAATGGCCAGAGACCATGGATCCATAGCAGGCATATAATGGCCAGAGACCATGGATCCATAGCAGGCATATAATGGCCAGAGACCATGGATCCATAGCAGGCATATAATGGCCAGAGACCATGGATCCATAGCAGGCATATAATGGCCAGAGACCATGGATCCATAGCAGGCATATAATGGCCAGAGACCATGGATCCATAGCAGGCATATAATGGCCAGAGACCATGGATCCATAGCAGGCATATAATGGTCAGAGACCATGGATCCATAGCAGGCATAAAATGGTCAGAGCTCATGGATCCATAACAGGCATATAATGGCCAGAGACCATGGATCCATAGCAGGCATATAATGGTCAGAGCTCATGGATCTATAACAGAATATAATGGTCAGAGACCATGGATCTTCGGCAGGCATATAATGGCCAGAGACCATGGATCTATAGCAAGCATATAATGGTCAGAGACCATGAATCTATAGCAGGCATATAATGGTCAGGGCTCATAGATCTAAAGCAGGCATATAATGGCCAGAGATTATGGATCTATAGCAGGCATATAATTGTCAGAACCCATTGATCTATATCAGGCATTATGGAGGCCAGTGCCAATGGATCTATAGCATTCATGTAATTGTCAGAGCCAAATTACATGCATGGTTCTATAGCAGGCATTATATTATCCAGAAGCCATGGATCCATAGCAGGCATACAATATCCAGAAGCCATAGATCTATATCAGGCATTTTAATATACAAAGCCTATGGTCTTATGACAGGAATGATAACTGCCAGAGTCCATGGATCTATAGCACGCATTATAATGGCCAAAGACCATCTAAAACAGACATGACAATGAGCAGAACTCATGCATCTATAATAAGCATTATAAAGGCCAGAGCCTATGCTTCTATAGCAGGTATGGTAAAGGCCAGAGCCTATGCTTCTATATATAACAAGCATGCCAATGGTCAGAGCCATGCATCTATGGAAGACATGACAATGTCTAGAGCCCATGGATCTAGAATAGACATGCCCATGGCCAGAGTCTATACATCTGTGGGAGGCAAGGCACAGAAAGCTCATATATCTATACCAGGAAAGGCACAAAGCACTCATACATTTATACCAGGCAAGGCACAGAGGGCTCATAATTCTATTCCAGGCACATAGAGCTCATACACCTATACCAGGCAAGGCACAGAGAGCTCACACATTTATACTTTACACAGACAGTTCATAATTCTATTCCAGGCACATAGAACTCATACACCAATACCAGGCTCATGCATCTATTCCAGGCAAGGCACATGGAGCTCCTACATCTATACCAGCCACACAGAGCTCATACTTCTATTCCAGGCACAAAGAGCTCCTACATTTATATCAGGCTCATACATCTATACCAGACTCATACATCTATACCAGGCTCACACATCTATACCATGCTCATACATCTATAGCAGGCACATGGAGCTCACACATCTATACCATGTTCACACATCTATACCATGCTCATTCATCTATACCAGGCACATACATCTATGGCAGGTTCAGGGAGCTCACACATCTATACCAGGCTCATACATCTATGGCAGGCACAGGGAGCTCACACATCTATGCCAGGCTCATACATCTATGGCAGGCACATGGTGTTCATACATCTATACCAGGCTCATACATCTATACCAGGCTCACACATCTATACAAGGCTCACACATCTATACCAGACTAATACATCTATACCAGGCTCACACATCTATACCAGGCTCACACATCTATACCAGACTCATACATCTATGGCAGGCACACGGTGTTCATACATCTATACCAGGCTCACACATCTATACCAGGCTCACACATCTATAGCAGGCTCACACATCTATACCAGGCTCACACATCTATACCAGGCTCACACATGTATGCCAGGCACAGGGGGCTCACACATGTATGCCAGGCACAGGGGGCTCACACATGTATGCCAGGCTCAGGGGGCTCACACATGTATGCCAGGCACAGGGAGCTCACACATGTATGCCAGGCACAGGGAGCTCATACATCTATAGCAGGCACAGGGAGCTCACACATGTATGCCAGGCACAGGGAGCTCACACATGTATGCCAGGCACAGGGAGCTCACACATGTATGCCAGGCACAGGGAGCTCACACATGTATGCCAGGCTCAGGGGGCTCACACATGTATGCCAGGCACAGGGAGCTCACACATGTATGCCAGGCACAGGGAGCTCACACATGTATGCCAGACACAGGGGGTTCACACATGTATGCCAGGCACAGGGAGCTCACACATGTATGCCAGGCACAGGGGGCTCACACATGTATGCCAGGCACAGGGAGCTCACACATGTATGCCAGGCACAGGGGGCTCACACATGTATGCCAGGCACAGGGAGCTCACACATGTATGCCAGGCACAGGGAGCTCACACATGTATGCCAGGCACAGGGAGCTCACACATGTATGCCAGGCACAGGGAGCTCACACATGTATGCCGGGCTCCTCCATGTCTAGCAGGCTCCTACTTCTCTCCCAGACACAGGGAGCTCCTCCATCTCCAAGCTTGGCACAGAGAGCCCAGTCAATGTCAAGCTAAGTCGTCTCCTACCTTTGGGCTCGCTGTGCCCATCCATTCATCCTCGCCGGTGGCACGATGGAGAAGCCAGCCATGGCGGTGTATGTCCAGCGATCATTCATTGGCAGTCCCAGTCGGGTTGCAACTTTAATTGAATTACAATTGCTTAGCAGAAAAGCGAGACCGGGGAACAGAAGGCTTCCGCTTCCAATCAAGTTAACTCTCCAGTTGCCAGGCTGATGATGGAGAAGAGGATGCTGATTTGGAGCACGGATGCTGTCCTCCCCACCCCCAGCGAGCCGGAGCCCTAGTTCTCTGCATCCAGTACCATTCCAGCAGCTCGTCTACATCCTACCCATGGAACATCAATACAGGCACATCGCTCCCACGGCTCAAGCTGCTCCGATGGAAATACTCACTCAGACTCCAGTCTCCAGGGCCCAACCATCGCGGCAAGCCAGAAAAATGCATGTAGTGTGTACAGGGCGGCAGGAGAAGAGGCGGCTCTTCCAGAGCTGGGCTGCCAAATGCAGACTGACAAGCAGCAGCAGCAATGCTCACAGACAGACCGAGCCCCAGCCTGCACTGCCCAGCCTCCAGCAGCACGCAGCCTTCGGCTTTACGCGTCCCATTGTCAGCTGAAAAGCGATGGGATTGCGGGGAGCAAGAGACACAACAGACACCGAGATCCAGGCAGAGGAGAGCGGGAGAAAGGGAAGGGGGATGGGGGGACAGGGGGAGGAGCCTGACACTAGGTAGGGTGGATGGATGGGGGGGACACTCCGCACACTCAGCCCTTCTAGTTATCAACTTGACAACCTGCTACATTCTCTCATGCATTACATATCAATTCAACACACACACATCAACCTACCCACGACTACTTACCACACACACATCAACCTACCCACGACTACTTACCACACACACATCAACCTACCCACAACTACATACCACACACACACATCAACCTACCCACGACTACTTACCACACACACATCAACCTACCCACAACTACATACCACACACACATCAACCTACCCACGACTACTTACCACACACACATCAACCTACCCACAACTACATACCACACACACACATCAACCTACCCATGACTACTTACCACACACACATCAACCTACCCACAACTACATACCACACACACATCAACCTACCCACGACTACTTACCACACACACATCAACCTACCCACAACTACATACCACACACACACATCAACCTACCCACGACTACTTACCACACACACATCAACCTACCCACAACTACATACCACACACACATCAACCTACCCACGACTACTTACCACACACACATCAACCTACCCACAACTACATACCACACACACACATCAACCTACCCACAACTACTTACCACACACACATCAACCTACCCACAACTACATACCACACACACATCAACCTACCCACAACTACATACCACACACACACATCAACCTACCCACGACTACTTACCACACACACATCAACCTACCCACGACTACTTACCACACACACATCAACCTACCCACAACTACATACCACACACACACATCAACCTACCCACAACTACTTACCACACACACACATCAACCTACCCACAACTACTTACCACACGTATACACACATCAACCTACCCACAACTACTTACCACACGTATACACACACATCAACCTACCCACAACTACTTACCACACACACACATCAACCTACCCACAACTACTTACCACACGTATACACACACATCAACCTACCCACAACTACTTACCACACGTATACACACACATCAACCTACCCACAACTACTTACCACACACACATCAACCTACCCACAACTACTTACCACACGTATACACACACATCAACCTACCCACAACTACTTACCACACGTATACACACACATCAACCTACTTACAACTACTTACCACACATACATCAACCTACCCACAACTACTTACCACATACACACATCAACCTACCCACAACTACTTACCACACACACACATCAACCTACCCACAACTACATACCACACACACACACACACACACATCAACCTACCCACAACTACTTACCACACACATCAATCTACCCACAACTACATACCGCACACACACATCAACCTACCCACAACTACATACCACACACATCAACCTACCCACAACTACATACCACACACATCAACCTACCCACAACTACATACCGCACACACACATCAACCTACCCACAACTACATACCACACACACACACAAATCAACCTACCCACAACTACATACCACATGTATACACACATACATCAGCCTAGAACCCACAACTACATGCCACACACACACACACACACACACACACACACATCAACCTAGAACCCAGAACTACATACCACACACATACATTCACCTACCCAGAACTGCATACCACACGTATACACACATACATCAACCTACCCAAATTACATACCAAACACACAGATACATCAACCGAGAACCCACAACTACATACCAACACACATATACATCAACCTAGAACCCACAACTACATACCACACGTATACACACAGACATCAACCTACCCAAAATTACATACTACACATGTACACACAGGCATTCATCAACCTAGAACCCACAACTACATACATATCCATATACCCACAGCTACATACCACACATGTACACACACACCTACATCAACCTACCCACAACTATATACCACACATATACACACACATACATCAACCTACCCAAAATTACATAACACACACACACACACACACACACACATCAACCTAGAACCCACAACTACATACCACACATATACACACACATACATCAACCTACCCAAAATTACATACCACACACACACACATACATCAACCTAGAACCCACAACTACATACCACACATATACACACACATACATCAACCTACCCAAAATTACATACCACACACACACACACACACACACACATACATCAACCTAGAACCCACAACATACATACACATCAATCTAGAGCCCACAACTACACATACATATCAATCTACCCAGAACTACATACATATCAATCTAGAACCCACAACCATACATACAAACATATCAATGTACAGCCCACAACTACACATACATATCAATCTGGAACCCTCAACAAAACACTCATACATATCAATCTAAAGCCCACAACTGCACATACATATCAATCTTAATGCCCACATTTAAACATACATACATACATACATACATATGAATCTAGAGCTCACAACTACACATACATATTAATCTAGAGCTCATAACTAACTTACATACATATCAACCTAGCATTCGCAAATACACATACATATCAATCTACCCACAACTACACACATATCAGTCTAGAACTCACAACCACACATATACAGATATGTAAAGCCCACAACTACACATATATATCAATCTAGAACCCTCAATTAGACATTCACACATATCAATCTAAAGCCCACAACTACACAAACACAAATCAATCTAGAGCTCTTAACTACACATACATACATATCAAGCTAGAGCTCACAACCATACATACATACATACATATTAATCTGGAGCCCAAACTACACACAGATATATTGTACTTATCTGGAGCCCAAAACTACACATAAATATCAATCTGGAGCCCACAACTACACATACATACATATCAATCTAGAGCTCAGAACTTCACAGACATACATATCAATCTAGAGCCCACAACTTCGCATACATATCAATCTTGAGCCCACATTTACACATACATAGATACATACATACAAATAAAGCTAGAGCTCACAACTACACATACATATTAATCCACAGTTCACAACTAACATACATACAATACATATCAATCTACCCACTACACACATGCACATATATCAATGTAGAGCTCACAACTACACATAAATATCAATCTAGAACCCTCAACTACAAACTCATACATATCAATCTAAACTACACACAAATACAAATCAATCTAGAGCTCACAACTACACACATATGCATGCCAATCTATAGCCCACAACTACAGACATACATATCAGTATAGAGCCCATAACTACACACGCACATACATATATATCAATCTAGAGCCCACAACTACACACACATACATGTCAATCTAGAGCCCGCAAGTACAGTCATACATATCAGTATACAGCCTATACTATACACACACATACATATCAGAAATTGAGGGTCCACAACTACATACATACAAACATATCAATCTAAAGCCCACAACTACATACAGATACATATCAATCTAGAGGTCAAAACTACAGACATACATATCAGCATAGAGCTCAAAACTGCACACACACATACATACATATCAATCTAGAACTCACAATTACACACACACACATACATATCAATGTAATAACCACAACTTCTCATGCATGATGATAGATCTAGAGCCTACAACTGCACACGCATACATACATATCAATCTAGAACCTACAGCTATATACACACATACATATACATTTAAGGCCCACAACTACACACATACATATCAATCTAAAGTCCACAACTACACACAGACACATATCAATCTAGAGCCTACAACTACACACACAGGCATGTCAATCTAGAGCCCACAACTACAGACATACATATCAGTATAGAGCCCATAACACAAACACACACACACACACACACACACATACATATCATAAATTTAGGGCCCACAGCTACATACATGTATCAATCTAAAGCCCACAACTACATACAGATACATATCAATCTAGAGCTCACAACTACACACACATACATATCAATTTAGAACTCACAATTACACACATACATATATATCAATGTAGAACCCACAACTTCTCATGCATGCTGATCAATCTAGAGCCTACAACTACACACGCATACATACATACATATCTATCTAGAACCTACAACTATATACATATACATTTAAGGCCCACAACTACACACATACTTATCAATCTAAAGCCCACAATTACCCACATACACATATCAATCTAGAGCCCACAACTACACACACATATATGCCAACCTAGAGCCCACAACTACATCTACTTAGAACTACACATATACACATTAATCAAGAACCCAAAACTACACAAATACATATCAAGCTAGAATGCATAAGTACTGTACACAATACATATCATTCCAGCCCACAATTATACTTATGTACATACTAATCTAGTACCCATACCAACACACTCATATGTACCAATCTAGAGCACAACTACACACACATACATATTACTCTAGAGCTTGCAGCATCACACATATCAATCAAGAACCAACAGGTACACACATACATACATATCAATCAAGGAACCAGAGGTATATACATACATACATATGGATCTACCCAAACTACACACATACTGTACATATCAATATATAGCCCACAACTATGCACATACAAACATATCAATCCACCCCCACAACTACACACATACACAAGTATCAATCTAGCCAGTGCCTGGACAAGGTCAACCAGTTCCCCCCAAGGACACCAAACCCCCTTGATCAATCTTTCATTGGAAAGAGAAGGGGGCCAATAGTGGAAAGGGCTAAATTGTTTGTAATGTCTGTGGTATGCAAATAAATAGTGACAAAGGGAAAAAGTGTCCTGAATCAGCAGTGTCAATAAAATGAAAAAAAGTCTCCTCATCAGTAGTGTCACTGGAAGGAAAAAGTGTCCCTGAGTTGGTAGTGACACTAGAAGGAAAGATGTCCCTGCTGTTGGTAGTGTCACTGAAAAGAAAAATAGAAAAATAGTGGGATCATGTGAAGGAACACCACTACAAAGCCCCCCCCTACTCCCACTACAGAGCCCTTAACTCAACACAACCCCTCTTCCTCACTACAAAGCTCACCTACCTTTAGGACACAGCATCCCCTCTTCTGCCTAGTACACAGGGCTCCTCCTCCTTTGTCTCCCCCAGTATACAGAGCACCCCCTCCTCTCTCTTCTCCCAATACACAGACCTTCCCTCTCCCCCAGTACACAGAGCACCCCACTCCTCCCTCTTCCCCAGTACAGAGCTCCCCCTCCTTCCTCTCCTCCAGTACATAGAGCCCCCTTTTATTTCTTTCTCCAGTACACAGAGCTCCCACCTCCTCCCTCACCCCCAGGACACAGAGCTCCCACTTCCTCCTCTGAGTTCCCAGCTCCCCCCTCCTCCCTCTCAAACAGTACACAGAGCTCCCTCCTCCTTTTCCCACAGTACACAGAGCTTTTGCCTTTTTTCTTTCTCCCCCAGTACACAGAGCCCTCCCTCCTACCTCTCCTCCAGTACACAGAGCTTCCTCTGCTCCTCCAATACAGAAAGCCCACCCAGTTCACAGACCCCCCCCCCCTTTTCTCTCCCCCAGTACACCTCCTCCCTCTCCATGAAGCACACAGAGCCCCCTCCTTCCTCTCTCCACAGTACAGGGCTCCCCCTTTTCACCAGGACATAGAGCTGCCACACATACGTACATACAATTTCAAACATACATACATATCAATTTAGCTGACAGCTACACCAGGGGCATATTTACCACAAGGCAAACAAGGCATTTGCCTAGGGCGGCATTTTTTCAGGGTGGCAACGGCATTTTTCTGTGCGGCAGTGCCGCCCGCCAAAAGAAGGGAAGGAAGAAAGGACACATGCAGCATGGGAACCAGGCGGGATCTGAAAGAGGCTGCAGGCTGCTTGATGGTGTATACAGAGCCTGACTCTTGTTCCCGGGGATGTCTGCAGCTGTGAAAGTGAGTGTCTGCTCTCTCACCGGGGCGGGGGGAGGTTGCCAGTGTATGGGGGGCGGTGGTAGTGGAAGGCTCTCTAGGGGGGAGGTGCTGTTGGTCAATGTCAGGTTCTTTTCATGAGGGAGGGGGGTGTTTGTCAGTGTTGGGGTCTCTTTGTGGGGGGGGAGCAATTTTATGTGTTGCCTAGGGCAGGACAAAACCTTAATACACTACTGAGCTACACACATACATCCATTTCAATCTAGAGCCCACAACTACACACATACATCCATTTCAATCTAGAGCCCACAACTACACACATACATCCATTTCAATCTAGAGCCCACAACTACACACATACATCCATTTCAATCTAGGGCCCACAACTACACACATACATCCATTTCAATCTAGGGCCCACAACTACACACATACATACATTTCAATATAGCCCACAAATATACACACATGCATATCAATCTGGAACCCACAACTACTTATCAATCTAACACATACACACACACAGACTAATAAACACATTAGTTTCACCAACAACAGAACACACACATACAGATCCATCTGCTCACAACTACACACATACACGCACATATCAATCTACCCACATATATACATGTACATACCAATCTAGCCCAAAACTACATACATATCAGTCTAGAGCCCACAACTACATATATACATTCCAGGGGCGGACTGACAACTCATAGGGCCCCCGGGCAATAGGGGATCATGGGGCCCCTGTGTCCTTGCTCTATTTCAAAAAAGCCTATGAAAAAGGTACCAGGAGCATCTCATGGGGCCCCCTACTGACCCCGGGCCCTCAGGCAGTGCCCGAGTTTCCAAATGGTCAGTCCGCCCCTGATACATTCATATCAATCTTGGCCACAATCAAACACGCAAACATATCAATCTGGGGCACATAACTACATATGTACATATTAATGTAATCCCAACTGTGCACGTACACACACACACAACTACATACAAATACGCATATCAATTTACCCACAACTATATACACTTCTCAAAAAAAAAATTAAAGAAACACTTTTAAATCAGAGTATAACATCAAGTTAATTAATCTCCTGGGATATTGATCTGGTCAGTTAAGCAGCAGAGGGGGTTGTTAATCAGTTTCAGCTGCTTTGGTGTTTATGAAATTAACAACAGATGCACTAGATGGGTAACAATGAGACAACCCCCAAAACAGGAATGGTTTTAAAGTTGGAGGCCTCTGACATTTTTTCCCTACTCATCCTTTTTGAAAAATTTTCACTATTTTGCATTTGGCTAGGGTCAGTGTCACTATTGGTAGCATGAGGCGATACCTGGACCCTAAAGAGGTTGCACAGGCAGTCCAGCTCCTCCAAGATGGCACATCAATACGTGCCATTGCCGGAAGGTTTGCTGTGTCTCCCAGCACAGTCTCAAGAGCATGGAGGAGATTCCAGGAGACAGGCAGTTACCCTAGGTGAGCTGGACAGGTCTGTAGAAGGCCCTTAACCCATCAGCAGGACCGATATCTGCTCCTTTGTAAAAACAAAGGAAAAAGGGAGGTGCACTAGCCTTGTGCATTACCTAGGGTGATAGCGTTATTAATCCAAAGCAATATATACTCACAAACATTTTTAGAAATAAAAGTGTGTCAGATACAAAGTCGCAGCTCTGAGGAAGAGGAGACCACTTCTCGAAACGTGTCAGCCTTAAGAGGGTCCTCACGAGTTTGGGAGCTGATCCTGTGCACTGGTCCAATTTGTATCTGACGCACTTTTGTTTCTACAAATGTTTGTGAGTATATTTTGCTTTGGATTAATAAAGCCTTCACCCTAGGTAATGCACAAGGCTGGTGCACCCCTTTTTTCCTTTGTTTTTACAGTTGGTTCCTGCGGGTTTTCCCCCAACCCCTAGAGGGTAGCAAAGCCAGTGCTGGTATTTGATGCACAACGGATGTGTCACAGTTCCATCTTTGTACACCACTTTTGAGTGCAGGGGACTGATATATATCTGCTCCTTTGTGCAGGTAAGAACAGGATGAGCATTGCTGGAGTCCTACAAAATGACCTCCAGCAGGCCACTGGTGTGAATATTTCTGACCAATCAGAAACAGACTTCATGAGGGTGGCCTGAGTGCCCTATATCCTCTAGTGCGCCCTTTGCTCACTGCCCGGCACTATAGAGCTTGATTGGCATTTGCCATTGAACACCAGAATTGGCAGTTCCGCCACTGGCACCCTGTGCTTTTCACAGATGAGAGCAGGTTCACCCTGAGCACATGTGTCTGACGTGAAAGGGTCTGGAGAAGCTATGGAGAATGTTATGTTGCCTGTAGCATCATTCAGCATGACCGGTTTGGTGTTGGGTCAGTGATGGTCTGGGAAGGCATATCCATGGAGGGACGCACAGACCTCTACAGGCTAGACAATGGCACCCTGACTGCTATTAGGTATCGGGATGAAATCCTCGGACCCATTGTCAGACCCTACGCTGGTACAGTGGGTCCTAGGTTCCTCCTGGTGCATGACAATACCCGAACTCACGTGGCGAGAGTATGCAGGCAGTTCCTGGCGGATGAAGGAATTGATACCATTGAATGACCCCCACGCTCGCCTGACCTAAATCCAATAGAACACCTCTGGGATATCATGTTTTGGTCCATCCAATGCTGTCAGGTTGCACCTCAGACTATCCAGGAGTTTAGTGATGTCCTGGTCCAGATCTGGGAGGAAATACCCCAGGACACCATCCATCATCTCATTAGGAGCATGCCCCGACATTGTCAGGCATGCATACAAGCACTTGGGGGCCATACAAACTACTGAGTATCATTTTGAGTTGCTGCAATGAAATTTCAGCAAAATGGACTAGCCTGCTGTATCATTTTTTCACTTTGAATTTGGGGTGTCTTTGAATTCAGTTCTCTGTAGGTTGGTAATTTTCATTTCCATAAAACGATGGGGCATCTTTACATTCTTAACACATTACCCAGTCCATATCCGTATAGATATCTAACATGATATTTTTCCCTATTGAGATCTGATGGGCTTTCAAAGTGTTCCTTTAATTTTTTGAGCAGTATATATATATATATATATATATATATAATGTCTGTAAATCTAGTCTAGAACTACACATATACGTAACAATGTACCCACATCTGTACATATAATATACCAATCTACCTACAATTACACAATTACACACACATTATTCTAGAGTCCATAGCAACTACTCCCAACTACACATATGCACCACTAGCAACTGCAGACACATACCTATCAATCTAGCCCACCTCCTCATACATATATATCAATCTAGCCTACATCTAAACACATACCTATCAATCTACCCACAATACATGCATACATATCAATCTACCCCAAGTACACACATATATGTAAATCTACCCACAAGTATACACCTACATTTCAATCTACCCACATGTACCCACATACATATCAACCTAACCAAAAGTACATGCACACATGTCAATCTACCCATAAGCACACGCATGCATGCCAATCTAACCACAAGTACACGCATACATACAGTATCAATCTACCCAAAAGCACACGCATGCATGTCAATCTACCTACAAGCACACGCATGCATGTCAATCTACCCACAGGCACATGCATGCATGCCAATCTACCCACAAGCACATGCATGCATGCCAATCTACCCACAAGCACATGCATGCATGCTAATCTACCCACAAGCACATGCATGCATGCTAATCTACCCACAAGCACATGCCTGCATGTCAATCTACCCACAAGCACATGCCTGCATGTCAATCTACCCACAAGTTCACACATATGTCAATCTACCCACGAGTACATGCATACATGTCAGTCTATCCACAAGTACACGCATATATGTCAGTCTATCCACAAGTACACGCATACATATCAATCTACCCACAAGCACATGCATACATGTCAATCTACTCAGATTAACATGCATACATGTCAATCTACCCACAAGCACATGCATACATGTCAATCTACCTACATTTACATGCATATATATCAATCTACCCACATGTACACACATACATATCAATCTACCCATAAACACACACATACATGTCAATCTACCCACAAGCACACACATACATGTCAATCTACCCACAAGCACACACATACATGTCAATCTACCCACATGTATAAGCATACATGTCAGTCTACCCACAAGTACACGCATACATATCAACCCACAATCACACACATGCAAATCAATCTACCCACAGCTATACACTTATACATATCAATCTACCTAAAATGCAGACACACATTATAATCTACCTAAATAGACACATATATATTTCAGTCTAGCCCACAAATATACCTAGCACACAAATGTAGCCTACAACAGCACACACACCTCAATATGTCATTGTCGCCAACATGTAAACGTTCAGTAAGTTAGGTAAGTTGTTGCACCAACCCCATGTCAACCCATCCCTAATCCACTTCTACTACATGAATGGACATGCATGATCTGATCCATGTATGACAGTATATTGCCTTTACAGAGCCATTGCACAAGCCTCTGCAGGGACTTGTGTATTAGACATCAGAGCAGGATTGATACATTGTTTCACTGGCCTTGAAAGTTACACTAGATGATTTATGACTAGCAGCTATACACTGTTAGTCCATGTAGGATGATGTGTGTTATCTGTGGGTGGACCACCCTGTTCTCAGCAGCAGCAGCACCCTGAGCTGTTCGGATGGGAAGGTGATGAGATCGCTGGGATGTGCGTCTCTGCTCTTTTGCTGCCTTTGTCCTGTGCTGTCTGATGAGGAGCAGAGACAACACACTTGTTCAGGATGAAGCCCAGCCACCCCCCTCCCCCCTTTTTTTTCCTACAGACAGTGACAGCCAAATTTCAGGGTGAGAGAGGACAGTAAAAACCGACAGATGGCGATACGAGGCGACACATCACATTGTTTTTCCCTTCCCAAGGAATGCAGAAATGAGAGATGAAGCCATTGCTAGCAAAAGGGATATCTGTTTCCACCTGGATCGAGACATGGAACCATCCCATCTGTAATCTAGTCCTATTTAGGAGGTGCCATCCACCATCCTCCATCTTGCCTAGAAAAACAAGGAGGGCTTGTAATCTTAGGTTTTCACAACGTTGCCATCTGTAGCTTTATTATGTTGAAATCTCATTTTCCATATAGATCATGCATCATCGATTTGTTTTTTTTTTTTGCATATAGATGACATGTCGGGGCCGATCCTTGTGTTTTATGACCCACCGGCATTAAAAGGATAATCTGTTTCGTGGCAAAGCAGACCAGTTTTACTGTCTTGTAAAGCGCCAGTGCCAGATGCAAGTTTAAATGTTGGACTGTCACAATGTTAACTGAGGGAGACAGATCCAACTGCTGCAAGCAGGCAAGGACATGCTGTCTACTGACAGTAGCAAATGGATTTGGCTCCAAACAATGCATGGAGAACGTTTCTGCATTAGATTAATTAATTTTATGTGAGTGTGACTTAGTTACAATGACATAAATTTCATATGGAGATTAATTTATTATTTCAAGTCCCAGTGATTTGTTTCCCTTAGTTCTATTTGCTGATTTGGTATTTATCATTGCTACTAGATCTCAAGTCATATATTTATGTCACAGTGTTTATTTCTAAATTGGCTTTACCTTGTGTAATCCGTACCTGCAAGAGACAGCTGTGGCTTTCCCCCTTTGACTTTTTTTTTTTTAAATATATAATAAAAGCAGTCCACAAGGTTAGCAAATCAATTAGTGCTGCGCTATCAAACAACGTACATGAACAAACACGATATTAACATATAACATGAAAAAATATATTGTAAAGCGCTCAGCAAACTGTTGGCAATACAAATCCTGTATAATAATATAATAATAAAATAAACAAATCTTCTAAGCCACATGTATTTTGCATGAATAAAATAAAATATATGAAAATAAATACATCTATAAGACCTCATTTACACAGATGTTCCAATCCGTCCGCCTGCCTGTTTCGGAACCTCTATTTGAACCTTTCCAAAACCGAGCTCCTAATTTTCCCCCCAGCCCGTGCCTCCCCCCATCCTCTCCATCACGACCAACAACACCACCATCAGTCCCACCCCACAAGCCAAAGTCCTAGGTGTCACTCTAGACTCAAACCTGTCCTTCCAACCCCATGTCCAATCGCTGGCAAACTCATGCAGGCTCCACCTCCGCAACATCTCCAAGATACGTACGTTCCTAACCCCAGACACTACTAAACAACTCATTCGCTCCCTTATTATCTCACGTCTGGACTACTGCAACTCCCTCCTCACCAGCCTACCCCAACACAGGCTATCCCCTCAGTCTATCCTGAACTCAGCGGCCAGACTCATCCACCTTACCAACCGCTCCGCTTCTGCCACCCCCCTCTGCCATTCCCTCCACTGGCTTCCGATTGCCCAACGCATTAAATTCAAACTACTAACATTAACATACAAAGCCAATCACAACGCTGCCCCAAACTACCTCACCGACCTGATACCCAAATACCACCCAACCCGTAATCTTCGCTCCTCACAAGACCTCCTACTTTCTAGCTCCCTGGTCTCCTCCAGGACTTCCCCTATCCTCTGGAACTCACTACCCCAATCCATCAGACTGTCACCTACCCTCCTCACCTTTAGGTGCACCCTGAAAACCCATCTCTTCAGGGAAGCCTACCCCACTCTCACCTAACAGCCGATCTCCTCCACTCCTCCCACCACTCCATCCCCCACAGCCACTTCCTCCTGTACCACTATCCCCTCCCCCTAGATTGTAAGCTCGAAAGAGCAGGGCCCACTAACTCCTCGTTTATTGTTTTGTTACTGTACTGTCTCATGTACTGTCCCCCACTATAATGTACAGCGCTGAGCAAACCTTTTGGCACTATATAAATACTGTATAATAATAATAATAATATTCTCCTCTATGGAGCAGCAGGTGTAAACGGACATGTGTTCGTTTACACCCTGGTCACATCAAAGCCGATTTTGAAATTGTGCAACTTACAGTGAAGTTGCATGATTTCAAAATCGAGTGACCTGCCGATTTCCTTGCGATTTTCAAGACATTTGACACAGATGTCTATGCAAATTGCAACAAAAGTAGTGCATGCACTACTTTAGAAATTGGTGGGGCTCTGACCAAGTTGGAATATGACCGCTCTAATAGTGGACAATAGGGTGCGACTTGGCATATGATCTGCAAGTCGCCTGGCATACAAATCGCACCCAATGTGACCGGGTCTTACACCCATCGACATCCAGTCTGATCCAATCCACCAAAAAAGAGACAGATGGGGATCCATTCTCCTTCTGTCTGTCGGTTGGGATGGGATGGGATAGCAGTCGGATGGAAACAGACAGGCAGTCCGTTTCCATCCAACTGTCTCTAGAGGACAACGGGCTGTGTCTGTGTCTGCTCTGCAGCAGCAGAGCGGACATGGGCCTGTCATCTGCTCAGCAGGAATCAACGGAGAGATCCCCCACTGGGTAAGTGGATCTGCTGATGGGTCCGCCCCGAGTGAAAGGGTCTTAAGGTATTGTTCACACTTGATTAAATTTCTAACTCTTAGCCTGAGTTCACACTTGTGCAGTGCGGAACATCGCATGTGATTCGCACAGGAACTTCACCTCATTCCTGTGCAAACCGCATGCAAATTCTCTGCGGTGTAATTTGAACCATACATTTTGTATGGCTCAAATCGCACTGCATCTGCATCAAAAAGGTGCAGGACCCTTTTTTTTTGTCCACACTAGAATTGGATCACATGGGTATTCACACCTATGCGATCCGATTCTGCACATCGCACCGCAATTTGCAAACCAATTTCAGGGTGTTGTTAACATACACACCCGCAGCGGTTCACATGAATGGGGTGAGATTATGATACGGTGCGGAATTCACATAGAAACAGCTGCGAATTCCGCACCGAATCAGTGTGAACCTGGGCTTAGGCTCCTTTCACACGGGCGTTACTTTTCTTTCATCAGTTCAGTCTCATTTTTTCAAGAAAAAATGGATCAGTTTACATCAGTTTCGCATCAGTTTTGCATCTGTTTCTCATCAGTTTTTCATCATTTACCAATACAAAAATGGATGCAAAAACAGACTGTATGTCTGTTCCGTTTTTTTTTAATGGAAGAAAAATAGGGCTTTCTTCTGTTCAAAAAAACGGATGTTAACAGATGCGGACATCAACAGATGTAAACAGATGATCATCCACTTACATCCGCTAGTCCATAGAAACACATGGGTGTCCATTTTTCATCCATAAGTGGACAGATGAAAAACAGACATATGGTACGCCGGTGTGAAAGGACCCTTACCAAATGTTCCTATAGCTTTAGTACAGGTGTTAGACAGGCATTAATGAACTTTAGTATGGGCATTAGATTGGCTTTTTACAAGCTTTAGAAAAGCTCCCCAAACGCACTATGTGCAGTTTTGAAGAATTTTAGAAGCATTAAAACCACACCACAAACTAAATAAACTGTAATGTTATTAACGTGCATTTGAGGAGCATCACCATAGACTTAAATGGGAGGCATTGAAAGGCTCAACATGATGCTTCAATTTTGAAGGGATGCAATGCTAATGCATCATGTTTTGATAATGTGAACAGCACCATGTGCTTCCTATAGTATCATTTGCAAAGGCCTTTGAGGAGCTTTAAAAACGCACCTCAAATGTCTGCTTTTAATGCCAGAGTGAAATAAGCCTAAAATCACACAAGTGTATTGAAGCTCAAAAACACTCAACAAGCAAAAACCTATTGTTTTCTATAGCCCTTGTTCACATTCAGGGCCGGACTGACCATTTGGAAACTCGAGCACTGCCCGAGGACCCGGAGTCAGTAGGGGGCCCCGTGAGATGCCCCTGGTACCTTTTTCATAGGCTTTTTTGAGTTTGGGCAAGGACACAGGGGCCCCATGATCCCCTATTGCCTGTGGGCCCCATGAGTTGTCAGTCCGCCCCTGTTCACATTTGAGCATCTTGTCACTTCTAGCAAAATGCCTGTTGCTCAAAAAAATACATGAGCTACTTTTCAGACAGATTTGAGCTTCAATGAAAAACCACGACATGAGCTTTTTTCAAGCGTCTTTCAAACATTTTGTCACTCGTATTCAGCTCAAGCAGCATTTCTCCGGCCTTTATTCAGAAGCACTTCACACCTTTTAGTTGTAAAAAATCCTGGCAAAAGCTGCAAAACCATGCAAATAGCTCAAAAACGCTAACACAAACCTTGAAAAAATGCTTGAAAACATGTTGCTAATGCTGCATTCAAACATGGGCATTTTGAATCGTGGGCAGAATCATGGCAATTCTGCCCACAATTTCAAAACACTGCTAAAATGACAAATCCCAGAACCACGTATTCAGTTACCATTCATTTTAATGGAATCAGTTTCACATGGAGTTCCAAATGAGCTCTATAGAATGCAAAATCGGATCGCATAGCTCCAAACTCGGAAATTACTGTACTGCAGCTGAACTACATGTCTGTAAACACCCTCAATAGAAACACAGTTTAGTTCTCAGGTTATGCAAATCTGGCTGCTCAATACACATCCATAACCAGATATGTGTGACCCAGGGCTAAAAGTCCCAGTCAAAATGTGAATTGAATTAAAAAAAAAGAATTCACTGTGTCCAAATCAAAACTTCCAACATGAATTGATACAAAGTTTGTATGTGATGATAAGGCATACATACACAAAGGTGGAGGATGAATAACTTATCACTAACAGCTAGTGTGAATCTTTGAAATAAAAAAAATAACAAATAAACATAAAACAAAAAGGAAGAAATGTGTCCATTGTTACATAAATAATTTGCACAGCGTGACATATGAAGGTCTATTTGTAAAAGGTTAAAATTGAAATTGGCAATTTTTTTTCTAGCAACTATTGATTCCAATTGTTTTGACCATTTTAATTAGCTATCTAGGGAATATGTTTTTTTCAGAATTTTGAAAAATATATGAGTATGACTCTGCAAAATCTATTTTGCAAAGACATTTCACCAAGGTTAACGTGACCCTGTCCCCACAGGGTCATTTACAATAATAATGAAAGAAAAAAAAAGATGAGCCCTCCAAAACAAGAGGCAGTGTAGTTATCTTTCTGGGGGTCCATGGCTGGAAATGCCACTGCTTCCCTAATCCACAGCCATTGCAGATATTCCACACTTCCAGGTGTATGAATACTAGTTCCTTACCACACATGCAGAGGTTTCTCCCCTTGGCCTGTAGCTGGATACCATTCTGTGTGGTGAGGAAGCAGATATCTGTCCCTTGATATTGGTTAAATACCTGAATGGGCTGGAAAGTAAGGAAGAGCATGTGTGTGTTTTCATGTGCTCTTCCAATTCCACATGACATAGCCCACCAGGAAGGTCTAATCTATAATGGCTCATTGATCAGCACCATGGAGCAATCCCAACCTTGCAGCCATGTTTATATAAGGGGAATGTATACATGTGGCTTCAGGGTGGGGAATGACTTGACTGCAAAGGATTGACCCATTACAAATGACAGCTTCCTGATGGGTTCAGTCACATGGGTTTGGAGGAGCACCCTAGCAAGCCAAAGTTCACCTCTACTGTAGAGCAGTTAAGGGGCAGTGTTTTAACCGCCTCCCGTCTGCCATATAAGAAAATGCAGTCCTCTCATTCTGGGAGGATGTCATATGATGTCCTCCCACTCTAACTGCATGTGCACGCCCCCGGGAGCATGCTGCATGTCAATCAGTAGTGCGCTGTGTCCCTGGGATCACTGATCAGAGTAAAGAGCTGATGATGTCAGCTCTGTCATGTGATCAGCTGTGTACAATCACAGCTGATAGCATGTAAACAAAGAAATGCCGGTTATTGGCAGTCCTCTCCTCACACTGACAGCACATGAGGAGAGGAGAGCCAGTAAGCGGCATTCCTCAGAGGGGACATCTATACTGATGATCAGGGCACTGATGTTCAGTTCCCTGGTGATCAGTGTAGCCCCATCAGTGCTACCTGTCAGCAGGGGTGTATTTACCATGAGGCAAACAAAGTGTTTGCCTAGAGCGGCATTTTTCAGGGGGCAGCGCAGCCCCCCAGAAGAAGGGACAGATGAAGGGACACACACGATATGGAGACTAGGTGGCATCTGAGAGAGGCCGTGGGCTACTTGATAGTGTATACAGAGCCCAACTCTTGTTCCTCGGGGATGTCCAGAGCTGTAAAGGTGAGTGTCTTTCTCTCTCTCACTGGGGGAGAGGAGAGTGGTGGTGGGTGTTTGGGGGGGGGCGGTGGTAGGTAGTTGAAGGCGGAAGGTCTGGAGGAGGGTGGATGGTGTTGTTGGTCATTGTCAGTCTATCTCCGCAGTGTGTGGGGGGTGGTAGGGTGCAGTTGGTCGGTGTCAGTCTCTTTGTGGGCGGTGGGGGCTTGGTTGGTGTCAGGCTCTCTCCATGGGAGGAAAGGGGGGGGGAACATCCAATTTTTGCCTTGCCTAGGGCAGCACAAAACCTAAAAACACCACTGCCAGTCAGTGCCCATCAATGCCACCTGTCAGTGACCATAAATGCCACATACCAGTGTCCATCAGTGCACATCAATGCCAACTATCAGTGCCAGTCAGTGTCACCTATCAGTGCCTATCAGTGTAACCTCATTAGCGCAGATCAGTGAAGGAGAAAAATTACTTATTTACAACATTTTATAACAGAAACTAAGAAAAATTTTCAGTCTTTTTTTAGTTTGTTTAGCAAAAAAAAAAAAAAAACAGTGGTGATTAAATATCACCAAAAGAAAGCTCTATCTGTCTCGAAAACATTTTATTGTTTGGGAACAGTGTTGCATGACCGTGCAATTGTCATTCAAAGTGCGACAGTGCTGAAAGCTGAAAATTGGCATGGGCAGGAAGGGCATAAAAGTACCCTGTAGACAAGTGATTAAACCCTGGTTTAGTAAAAGCTAAGTATAGTGCCTCTTCTTTTACAAGACTGTTTTTTATTTGTGGGTGACCTTCTAGTGATATTGTTGCTTGAACATCTGAGATAAAAAGCATACAGAAGCAGTCACTAAGGAAACTTCTATGCATATGATTTATTGGTCATGTACAAACATGAATTTGCAAACCTCTGTACAAAAGTGGCTCCCACCAGAAGTTTAAAATTGCGAACGTTGTCACCTTAAGACTTTCTGCTAATTGTTTCACCAAAAATATCACTCATTTTTTAAATACCTAAACCTCTATAATTGTTATTGCATGAAAACTAAGAAACTATCCTACTTTACGTTATATTTTAGACTTTTATCAGAACTTGTACTCCTGTTAGCCAATAAGGTTACTCTACTACAACCCAATTTAGCCCTATTGCTTTATAGGTCTGCTCTACAACTTCCTAGGCCAGCTCTTAGTCCACTGAATAGAGGTGATGATTCTGTTTGGCTATCCAGTGAAGAGACGTGTTAGTAGAAAGGTGACATAGGAAGCTAAAAAACAAAACTAAGATTAAAACTAAGATTATTTACTTAAAGTGTAAGTTCACCTTTTTACAAAAAATGAAAAGGTGAACTCAAAATATCCTGGCCACCCTTTGCATCCTACTGCAAATAGCAGCTGTTATGTCAGTGTTGCCATTGTAGCAGTCCGTTGACTGTACACTGCAATACACAGCCCCAGAATGAGTATCCATTAGACTTCTTCCAGTGAGATGTCTGAGAAGGAAGAAGTGTTTCTCATTAGTTAGCATGCTCATGTGGTACGCTGACCAATGATCTCTTGCCATTGCAAGCATTATGATTGGATACTCATTCCAAATCTGTGCATTGCAGTGAACATTGTAATGACTGCTACACTGGCAGCATGGGACATCATGGCCACTGTGTTCAGTGGGGACCTGAAGGATGGCTAGGATATTTAACTCATATTTGTATTTTTTGTGAAAAGGTGAACTTACCCTTTAATCAGATATTAAGTGTATGACTGGTATAGCTGTGCAGTATAAGGCTAAGTTCATCTATGTGCGGATCTGAGTACTGCGTTTGCGTGGATACAGCAGACCATTCATTTGAATGGGGTGCTCTGCCTGCGTTTCCTGCAGAAAGAAGATTCAAGCATACTTTTCCCAATATATCACCAACTTTCAGTGCTACCTTCTACAGGTATACATTAAGCATTTTGCATAACCCAAAGTATATAGATATATACTGAACAATCTCCACTCTAAACATGTAAATAAATTAATTACATAAAAGTATAAATATAAAGGTACAGTAGATACAGAAACTTTGTAGCAGAAGCCACACAGAAACATTGTTTATATATATATATATATATATATATATATTTTTTTTTTTTTTTTTTTTTAATTTTTCACTATATATCTATTCTTTATTGTGTACACCATTTTTAATTATTTATTGATTTTTGTCACATATATTGAGATTCAAGTATGGGTGAGTTACACACACAAAAAATACTTTTCTCAGTGCACACATTCCTGCAGAAATGGCTGTGTATGGAAATGGGTGCTGCAGCAACTGAAGATAATCAGAGTGAAAGAATGTCACCAGCACACCGCTGATCTCCAAAATGTGTCCAAAAGCTTTAAACAGCAATCACATCATTATAGCAAAAGCAATGTTTTGAGGCTAGCAAGACCCCTTCATCAGGCATGTGATGATTAGTGATGGGCCGAAACCCCCCTGTTCGGTTCACAGTCGAACATTCAAACCTACTGAAAGTTCAACCGTGAACTTCAAACAGGGTCTATTCACTAAGCGATATCTCACTGCATCTAAGTATGCGGTAAAATATCATGCAGCTACTAAAATACTGCATGAGTTATATTATTAAGTCATGTGGTATTTTAGTAGTGAAAACATTCTCTAAAGTTTCAGCTGTCAGCAGGATTTCCCACTGACAGCTGAATGTAAAAAGAATTGCTGGCATTACCCGACAATTAAAACATTTTTTAAACAAACACATGGGTTCCCCCCCATCTGTACCAAACCCTTCGGGTCTGGTATGGATTTTGAGGGGAACCCCCATGCCAAAATTTAAAAAAAATGGCGTGGGGGTCCCCCCAAAATCTATAACAGACCCTATCTGATCATGCAGCCCAGCAGGTCAGGAAAGAGGGGGGGTGGATGAGCGAGCACCCTTCCTCCTGAACCATACCAGGACACATGCCCTCAACATGAGGGTTTGCTTTGGGGCAGGGGCACCTTGTCTCCATGTTGATAGGAACAAGGGCCTCTTCCCCACAACTGTGGCCGATTGTTGTGGGGGTCTGAGGGGAAGGGGCTTATCAGGATCTGGAAGTCCCCCTTAACAAGGGGGCCCCCAGACCCCACCCCCCATGTGAATGAGTATGGGGTACATGGTACCACTACCCATTCACCCCAAAAAAATGTACTGGAAAAAAATGACAGGAAACGGTCTTTTACAAGTCCTTTATTAAAAACAAAAATAAAAAAAAGTTCCCCGAAGTAGATCCAAAATCAATCATGTTGCCCGCCACAGCCGACCTGCAAATACGCTTCACTCTTGACACTGGCTCCCGCCATCTGACAGCTGCGTCAGGATAACAGTTTTTAAATACTGTGATGATATCACAAGGGGGCGGGGTCACACCTGCTCCCTTGTGACCTCATCATGCTCTGTGATTGGCCAAAGCATTGCACCAGACCTGTGGTCAGGTGCATTGCTTTGGCCAATCACGATGCGCTGTCAGATTGCAGTACATTGTGGGGCGCAGCGTTCAAACAGCCTGCCGAATGACCTTACCATTGATATGTTCACCGAACACATGAATGGCTGATATTTGAGTTAAAATTATGTTTGACTCGTACATCTAGCCCATCTCCAGTGATGATGAAGGGGTCCTGCGAGGCTCTGAAACCTTGCTTCTGCTGTAAGGATGTGATCGCTGATTAAAGGTTTAAACCCATTTTTCAGATCTGTGGTGTGTTGGTGACATTTTTTCCTTCCTGCAGGAAAAAGGTCCCTTTGCCTTTTTTTAAAACACAGTCATATGGAAACTGCATGGTGCTTTAGTACCACGCATTTCTGTGTGTGGGAAACTGAACTGTATTTTTCAGTGTGTTGGGGTGCCATTAAGAGTTAATCACACTTGGCTCATTTTCTTAAAGCAGTGCATTTTTAATGCAGCTGCATGCGGTCTTAACATGTGTGCAAATCACTAGACTGGATGTACAGACTTACAAGTTCATTATATTTCAACTGTGTACTTAGCAGTTTGCTTGGAGTTTTGCTTTAAGTTTCTAATCCTGTAAAGGGTTCAGTAGTTGAATGCCAAATAAATCAGCTACTGGCAATATAAAAAAAAAAGACTCAACTATGTCAAAACACGGTAAACACAACCAGTAACATTACAGCTGTGTTGTAGTACATGTTGACATTTTACTTGCATAAATAATAAGTGATAGCTCACGCAATTAACAAAAATAGTACATTAATATTCAAATATTTGAGAACCAGTTATGGAAGAGCCAAGCATTTTGTCAGAATATATGTCCTTCACGTTCTGTAGCCTGCAAGGTTTGGTTAAAAATAAGTCTTCAGCACTGAAGTCCTCTTGGGCACATGAGGGGATTACAGTCATGACAACTCTTTCAGGCGATTGTGTGAGTAAGTAAGACTAATGCCTGACAACATTTGTACACA
Source organism: Staurois parvus (assembly GCF_062004578.1). Lineage (NCBI taxonomy): Eukaryota > Metazoa > Chordata > Amphibia > Anura > Ranidae > Staurois > Staurois parvus. The sequence goes on along the minus strand of NW_028318039.1, from coordinate 11,281,448 downwards.
TTACAAAGCTGATATGTGCGCTGTCTGGTATGTGGAGATGAATGTGCTGGCTAGGCGCTGAGCTCCGCTATCTATTAAAAGAACTAATGCAAGTGCGTTAACTGGCTCCAGTGTATGTAATTTATATATTATTTATCCATACTGTAGGTACACAGATAGCTGTGAATGTTTATTTTAAAATGAAGCTTCTCTACAATGTGAATATATCTTGTCTGCTATAGTGAGTAGGTATGCAAATAGTAAAAATAAGTCATTAAATCAATGCACGTGAGCATCTCTGTCAACATTCAGACAAATCCCATCAGACCTTTGGATTTACCTGCCATCACCAGTAATCTGTTAAATAACCATATTGACCAATAAACATGGCCAAACACAGGGAGGGATTTTTACATGAAATAAATGTTTGCAGGTAAATACTGCAACAAGCTCATCCTGAGATACTTTAACGATTGTTTTACGTAATGTTGGGAAGCTGGAATTAAAGAGGAGCTTCAGTCACTTGTGTAAAAAATTAAAAGTCAGCAGCTACAAAAACTGTAGTCTGTAGCCGCTGCCTTTTAAAAAATAGACACTCACCTGTCCAAGGATCCAGTGCCGCCCTCACTGGGCAGATTCTTCACTGGTCTTCAGGTCCCTGGTGCCGGTATATTAATTGTGGGCAGCCGGCTGTGACTCCTTGCAGCATCACAGCTGGCTTCCACTGCGCATGCATGAGCTGCACTGCGAATGGTCCCTGTAATGTGTCCTGGAAGATTGCAGACAGGGAGGGGAGAGCATCACGACAATCCAACCAGAAGTAAGAGTGGGTACCTGTCAAAATCAGGTACCTGCTCCCCCCAAAAAAATGCCCATTTTTTCTGGGCATAGAAGTCTAACTATACTTGATCATTATGAGCATGTATGCACAGAAGCACAGGGACACATGGATTTACACACATGTCCACTGCTGCTAAGTGGGCTATTTAAATCTAAACCCTTCAAAATCTCTTCGCTAAATGGTCTGTCAGCCAACGCCTGGCGGTATCTCTAGATGCCCACAGCGCGGGGTTCCTCAGGGCGCGGAGTCTAAGTCCCAATCTGCTTGTTCACCAGGACCCCTGATGGTTGGGATGGACTTGGAGCAGACTGAGACCAGGTCGCGACCCCTGAGTACATCCGGCAATGGTAGAGGGTACCGTCAGAGGTGTGCGAGGAATGGGGCCTGATGTGAAGAGGCTGGCAGGCCTGGCAGCAGGGACTGATCCGTGTGGGATGGATGGATACCGTGAGGTATGGCGTAGTCAGGTGGACCAGTTCGGTAACGTGCGGTCAGCGAGGTACCAGAGGAGCAGACAGAGATTGGTCAGGTCAAGCCAAGTTCAGCAACGGGAGATCAATCGTAAGGGGCAGGCAGGAGAGTGGTCAGGACGAGCCAGGGATCAAGCAGGAGACAGTCCGCAGGGTCAGGATATAGCAGAGGTCGGCAACAGGAAAGCTTCACAGGCAGAACACAGGAACAGATTATCAAGACCAAACGGCAATGTACATACCTAACTCGTTTAAATAGCGCGCCCTGCACTGTCATTGGTGCCAGGCGTGTGTCCGCAATCGCGAGTGCGCATGCGTGGCCGTCGCTGTTGTGTGCGGTCGCCATGGTCCTGCCGCCCGCCGGCTAGTGCACATCGGCGCATGCGCCACCCGGCGTATCGCCGCGAAGCCTAGGGTCCCTGACATTGCCCCCCCCCTACGGGCAGCCACCGGATGCCCAATTGCTCTCTCCTCTGTGGGTGGTTACTGAAAAATTCCCGAATTAATCTAGAGGCATGGATGTTTTGGGCTGGTTCCCATGAATTCTCCTCCGGGCCATAACCTTTCCACTTAATGAGAAATTAAGTCTGGCCTCTCCTTTTCCTACAGTTCAGGATTGCTTCAACCTCAAACTCCTCCTCCTCGTTAATATTTATGGCCTCCGGGGGTCTGGACCTACAGTCTGGGAAGGGATCCGATGTTGTGGGTTTTAACAAAGATACGTGAAAGACTGGGTGTATTTTAAAGGATTTGGGGAGTGTGAGCTCGTATGCCACTTCATTAATTTTCCGTTTCACCCTGAATGGACCCATGAATTTTGGTCCCAGTTTTCTTGATGGGCAAGACATCTTTAAATTTGTCTCGGCTAGCCAGACCTTGTCCCCAGGGTGCAGAATGAGTTCGCCTCTCCTTCTCTTGTCAAAGGCCCTTTCTCTTGTCAAAGGCCCACGACATAACAGACTCTCCACATCATCACGTCCTGATTGAAACCTCTCACCTCCCCGATCTGACCAGCACTCCGCTCACCCTAACATGCCACCTGCACTCCTCCTCCTCATTTTCCTCTCCTCCATTCCCAAAATCACCTCCCTCTACCCCCCAAAACAACTCTACATTGCTCCTTAACTTCTTCCTTTTCCCCACTACGGCTCTCACCACCTCTTCCTGATACTCCGCTCTCCCGCCAACCCACACGCCACCACTAACAGATCCACACGTTCCTGATCATCCGGTTCCCATGCCACCTTCCTCACCCTTCTCCTTCTCCTAACCGCTGGGGATATCTCCCAGAACCCTGGCCCCCCACCTCCCCACTCCTCCTCTCGGCACCCCCCTGCTCCCGCCAGCTGCCGCAACCCCCTCAACCTTATACCTGTCCCCCTCCTCCCCACATCCACCCCTCCTCTCTCGGTTGCACTCCTGAACGCCCGTTTGGTTTGCAACAAGCTCACTGCTATCCATGACCTCTTTGTCTCCCACTCCCTCAACCTCCCCGCGGTCACCGAAACCTGCATCCAAGCCACTGACTCCACCTCTCCTGCAGCACTCACCTATGGAGGCCCCATCTGGACCCACTCACCCAGACCGAGTGGTCGCAGAGGTGGTGGGGTCGGCATGCTCCTGCCACCGCTGAGCACCTTCCAGGTCCTCCCTAACCCCCCCTCCCTATCCTTCTCCTCCTTCGAATCACACTGCATCTGACTCTTCTCTCCCACCCCCCTGAGGATTGCAGTAATCTATCGGCCTCCTGGATCCGTATCCCTCTTCCTGGATGCCTTTGCCGCCTGGCTTCCCTTCTCCCTCTCCTCAGAGCTACCGACCATCATCCTCAAAGATTTCAACATCTCCCTCAACGTCAACAACCCGGCTACTTCCCAACTCCTCCTCCTAACCTCTTCTTTTGCGCTCACACAGCACACACAGTCCTCCACCCACACCAATGGAAACACCCTGGACCTTGTTTTCTCCCACCTCTGCACCCCCCACAACTTCACTAACACCCCCTTCCCCTTCTCTGACCACCACCTCCTCACGTTTTCCATCTCCCCTCCTCTAACTCGCCCCCCCAAAGCATCAAACCGTCACCAGCCGTAACCTCCATAACCTGAACCCGGCCCATCTCCACTCGGCAGCTGACCGTCTGTACGACAGTATCCTTCCACTGTCATGCCCTGACCTGGCCACTACTGTGTACAATGATTCACTGTCGGCTGCCCTCGACCCCCTGGCACCCCTAACCACACGTAACATCAGACCCCGACCGCTTCAACCCTGGCAGAATGACCATAAAAAATGTCTCAAACGACGCAGTCACGCGCTGGAGCGATTATGGCACAAAACCAGATCCCCTTGTGCGTTCTCCCTCTACAAATCCGCCTTCCTCACCTACACCACCTCCCTCCATGCCGCCAAGCAAGCCTATTTCGTAACCCTCATCAACACCCTCTCCACCTGTCCACGCCGGCTCTCCTCCACTTTCAAATCCCTGCTCTCCCCCCCCCCCCACCTCCACTCAGTACCTCACTCACCGCCCACGAGATTGCCAATCATTTCCAAAACAAGATTGACGCAACCCGTAAGGACATTGTCAACTCACAATCTACTTCTCCACCTAGCCCCCCTCCCTCCATCACCCCCTCAACTCTCCCATCCTCTGACCTCGTAACCGCACTGCCCCCCACCATACCTAACGCCCCGCACAATATCACCTCCCCAACGCTCCGCTCCTTCAGCCCTGCTACCACTGAGGAGGTCACTAAGGTCTTCACTGAAGCCCGCCTCACCACTTGCCCCCTGGACCCTATCCCCTCAGAATTCCTCTAGTCACCCCCCTCCTCCATCATTCGCTCCCTCACCCACATCTTCAATCTCTTCAATCTCTCCCTTGCTACTGGCACATTCCCCTCCCCCCTAAAGCACGCACACATCACCCCCATACTCAAAAAACCCTCCCTTGATCCCACTGACCTAAAAAACCTTAGACCCATCTCCCTGCTACCACTCACTTCCAAGCTCCTTGAGCGCTTAGCCTACAATCACCTAAGCGCCCACCTCACTGATAACAACCTCCTTGATCCACTACAGTCTGGCTTCCGTCCCCTACACTCCACCAAAACCGCCCTACTTAAAATCACTAACGACCTGCTAACCGCCAAAGCTAATGGCCACTACTCCGTCCTCCTGCTCTTTGATCTCTCCGCGGTCTTCGACACAGTCGACCACCCCCTCCTCCTTACCAAACTGCACTCCTTTGGCATCAGGGACACTGCTCTCTCCTGGTTCTCCTCCTACCTATCCCAACGCTCCTTCAGCGTCACCTATAACGCTGCCACCTCCCCCTCTCTCCCCCTCTCTGTTGGAATCCCCCAAGGCTCTGTCCTTGGACCCCTCCTCTTCTCCATCTACACCTCCTCCCTTGGCAAACTGATACACTCCCACGGCTTCAACTATCACCTCTATGCTGGCGACACACAAATTTACCTCTCCACCCCTCACCTCACCCCCTCACTCTCCGCCCGCATTGCCTGAACGATATATCAGACTGGATATCGCTCCATTTCCTCAAGTTAAACCTGTCCAAAACCGAGCTCCTGGTCTTCCCCCCAGCCCGCGCCCCCCCCATCGTCTCCATCACGACTAGCAACGCCACCATCAATCCCACCCCACACGCCAAAGTCCTGGGTGTCACCCTGGACTCAAACCTGTCCTTTTAAACCCCATGTCCAATCGCTGGCAAACTCATGCAGGCTCCACCTACGCAACATCTCCAAAATATGTACATTCCTCACCCCAGACACTACTAAACAACTCGTACACTCCCTCATCATCTCACGCCTGGCCTGCAACTCCCTTCTCACTGGCCTACCCAAACAAACACTATCCCCACTCCAGTCTATCCTGAACTCAGCGGCTAGACTCATCCACCTTACCAACCGCTCCACATCTGCCACCCCCCTCTGCCAATCCCTTCACTGGCTCCCGATTGCCCAGCGCATCAAATTCAAATTACTAACTCTGACCTACAAAGCCATTCACAACGCCGCCCCAAACTACCTAACTGACCTGATACCCAAATACCACCCTACACATGCCCTTCGCTCCTCACAGGACCTCCCATTCTCTAGATCCCTGGTCTCCTCCTCCCACGCCCGACTGCAGGACTTGTCCCCCTCGCTATTGTACAGCGCTGAGCAAACCCTTTGGCGCTATATAAATACTGTATAATAATAATAATTATCCTCCTGAGCCTTTGTGATTGCTTCTTGTAACACTTTGTTATTTGAAGAAAAAAAATTCAGCATATCCTTTGTAGCTGGCACCGAACTTTCTGGAATCGTGTCGGGCAGAAACGTGGGATGGAACCCGTAATTGGTGAAGAACGGAGACTGTCGGGTAGCAGAGTGATTCTCACTGTTGTACACAAATTCGGCTAACGGCAGAAGAGTCAGCCAATCATCCTGGAGGAAGGGGGTGTAACACCTGAGATACTGCTCCAGAGTTTGATTTGTTCGTTCCGTCTGCCCGTTGGTCTGTGGGTGATATGCCGATGACAAGGACAATTTGATTCCTATAGGATCTCACATAGCGCTCTCTGGAATCTCGAAGTGAACTGGACTCCCCTGTTCGAGACATTATCCTTTGGAACCCCATGAAGCCTTACCACTTCCCTCACAAAGATTTGTGCTGTTTCCGGAGCCGAGGGCGTGTTTCTCAGTGGCAGGAAATGGGCCATTTTGGAAAGGCTGTCCACAGCCACAAAAATGGCAGTGTGATCTTGGGACGGTGGGAGCTCCACAATAAAGTCAATGGAAATCATTTCCCATGGCATGTTAGGTATTGGTAAGGGTCGTAGCAGACCCCAGGCCTTGCTCCTGGTGGATTTGTTCCTCTGACAAATAGCACAGGTCTTCACATACGCTTCACAATCTTTGGCCATTCTTGGCCACCAGAACGCACGTTGCAGCAGTTCCAAGGTCTTACGCATGCCAAAGTGACCTGCCAGTGGGTGATCGTGGCAATAGCCCAGGACCACAGTATGGGTTTCTTCGGGAACCATGTTCCGTCCCTCCTTCCTACAAGAGTCCTTCCTTGTTCTGCAAAGAAACCACGGGCAGACTTGGCATTCCCACGGATGCGGCCTGTAGTCTGGACCGTAGCTCAGTCTGAATGGCAAGGAAATTCCCTGTAGACAGGATGGTGTCTGGCTTGTGAGTCTCTTCAGGGTCCTCAAACATGCGCGAGAGCGCATCAGGCTTTGTGTTTGTTGATCCCGGCCTGTAGGTAATATGGAACACAAACCTCAAAAAGAAGAGTGTCCATCTGGCCTGGCGTGGCCTCAAGTGCTTAGCCGTCCTCAGATATTCCAGGTTTTTGTGATCTGTGAAGATCAAGATCGGGTGTGTGGCTCCATCCAGCAGGTACCTCCACTCCTCCAATGCCGCCTTGATTGCCAGGAGTTCTTGATCCCCAATATCGTAATTCCTCTCCGCCGCCGAGAGTTTTCTGGAGAAAAAGGCCACTGGGTGCATCATTTCCTTGATACCCTTCCTTTGGGAAAGCACTGCCCCCACCGCGTTCTCGGACGCATCCACCTCCAGGATGTGAGGTAACGAGGAATCTGGATGGCTCAAAATAGGGGCTTTGGTAAACAGCCTTTTCAAGGACTCGAATGCCATCTCTGCCTCAGGTGTCCACCTAAAGCGTACCCCCTGTCTGGTGAGTTGGGTAATAGGGGACACGAGACTCGAGAAGTTCTTGATGAACTTCCTGTAGAAGTTGGCGAAGCCAATGAATCAACATACATAAATTAGTGAAGCACTATAACAACCTACATCATAACCATATATAAATTCATGTTAATTGTGCCACTTGTGACAACATAATAGTGCTCAGTGATAAATGACCCATAAACAAAAGTATATCCTTATGGTGAAATTATTACACAAAAATGAAGTGAATAAATTACCAGTGATATAAGATATATCATGTGCATTAACAATATATTCAATCCTAATAATCATTCAATATATTAGCATATAAATGTGAATCACAAATACAAAAAAAATCTGTGAATAATCAAAATATAAAAAGTCCATGCAAGTGAAACTGTGTTAAAAAGGTGATCTTCACTCTGGTGAATAAATCCTCAAATGGCAGCAGTGCCTGCTCACCTCCACACAATGACCCACACAGGGCCAAAAGGCTAATAATCTCCTCTGTTCCAGATCCTCATGAATATGCTCCTCATCCAGGGACCACAAGGTAAATGGAGACTCCTCCCCCAGCGTATCTATTCCGCTCCACCTCCACTCAATGGCATATAAGTAAGACACAAAAAGATCCTTCCATAGTGCAATGATGTTTATTTGGAAGTAAATATAGGAAAAAATTGACCTCACATGTATTCCCCTAGTACATCAGTGAGTGCAATTTTTTCTATATTTACTTCCAAATAAACATATAAAGCGCAGGAGGATATCCCCATTTATTTGAAGCCAATGAATCGCTGCACACCCTTTTTATCAGCAGGAACCGGCCATTCCAGAATGGCAGAGATCTTTTGGGGGTCCATGGCTACTCCCGTAGTGGAGATAATTAAACCCAAGAAGGAAATGCTACGCTGATCGAAACTGCACTTGTCTGCTTTTGCGTACAGCCCGTGTTGGCGGAGTCGCCCCAACACGCTCCTGACATGACCTCTATGCTCCTCCAGGGATGAGGAGAAAATCAAAATGTCATCTAAGTAGATGACGGCAAAGACATCCAAAAAGTCTCTGAACACATCGCTGATAAAATGTTGGAATGTGGCTGGGGCGTTGCATTGGCCGAAGGGCATGACCAAGTACTCAAAGTGCCCGAATCTGGTGCGGAATGCTGTCTTCCACTCATCTCCCTCCCTAATGCGGACTAAATTGTAAGCACTCCTTAAATCCAACTTAGTGAAGACGGAAGCTGACCTTAGTTTCTGGAATAACTCCGGTACCAAGGGAAGCGGGTAGCGTTTTTTCACTGGAATCTTATTTAACTCCCTGTAATCCACACAGGGCCTTAGGGACTTATCTTTCTTATAATAATAATATTTAATATATAATATTTTATATTATTTAAGTGTATTTATTATGTATAATGACCTGGTAGATTGGGTAAGGAATACTTTATAGGGCTAGGAATTGTATTATAATGATGAGGTAGAAGATGTAATTCAAATTAATGTTTTATGTGGTACGGTCAATGTTATGAAAATGCGGCCGTTTTTCCATATACTAAGATGGCGGTTTGGGTATTCTGCCCTTAATAAGGGAAGGGATATAAGGAACCGCCTTCCAGACGCCTTGATCCCTTGAGAAAAAGGTCCAGGAAACGCGTGATTTGAATGATTTAGACATTATTTGAGTGCATTGGGGTATCGAGAAAAGGTTATATAGAATTGAACATACTTTCAAGGGTGAAAGGTTTACTTTTCTTGTTTGGATATTTTGAGAGATCATTTGAGTAGGAAGTGCACGAATTTATAGATATTGATTACATGGACACTTGAACTCCCCGAGAGGTTTAGCTCTCCTGGCAGCAGAAAAATGCTAAACGCAGCACAAATGTGTGTAAACACAGTACTGAATTTAGTTGCATTTACCTGCATTTAGCGCTTGAACATTTATTAATTTGATTGACCAGAGTATTTTTCATTGACCTGAGTAAACTCCCAAGTGCTAAATGCGGCTAGTATGTTTAGGCACATTTACACATGTTTTTGATGCATTTAGCATTTTTTGGCCAAAACGTTCCTCTCCTGAACGTAGAAGAATTGCATTCAGGAGAGGAACATTTTGGCCAAAAAATGCTAAACGCGTCAAAAACATGAATGTTTAACTGCCCCTAAACTCTGCTTCTCCTAAACTCTGGTAAAAGCCTATGTGTACATGGACATGGGATTTTATTGAGTTGAGTTCAAGGACTTTGGCAAAAAAAACGAAAGCTCGTAAATGTGAGTATGAAGTCTTACGCAGAAAAGGCATTCAATCACCTTAGTTGACCTTTCATGATGTCTGCTTGCTTCAATATATAGAGATATCAGGACCATTAAATAGGCTCCATTAAATACTTGGCAATCTTTTCACATACCATGTTATATGTACAAAACTTCCCCCTTCTATTAAAAAAAATCACAAATCATACACCTTTTGAAATATCATCATATTTCATTTTTTGGCAGAATTGCATTCATAACTATGTCAGTACTACCAAAACTCCCCTACTATTTCAAAACTCTCCCAGTAAAAACTCTTCAACACATTCAGTGGAGAATACAAATAGGTTTACTTGACTGTTTATAGGTCTACAAAAAAACAAGGAATCTCCAAACTCTTAATATGTGCTCTGAAGAATCTAGAGGGCTTGGAAGTTCTGTCTTATATTAGACAGTGATCTGGAAATTGTGGCTTGCTTCAAAACACTCCAATGTGATGTTATGGAGTTTCTTTACTACTAATGGATCAAGAGCTACTCTCCCTATAGGGGTGTGCCACTTATAGCCTTAGGGTGTGCACAATCTAAGGGCTAGGCAGGTAAAAAAAAAGTGAGATGTTGCCATGATAATACCTACACTGCATCTGTATGAACCTAAATACAGGTTGGAACAATTTGGAAGAGAAAATGGGGGTAAAGGATCTGGGATTCATAGTCTTGTGATACTGGCTTTCCAACCAATCAGGTAGCTTGGCATATGGTCATGTGAACTTCTGCCAGAGATCCTGATTGGTTATAAAACTAGTACCACTCTCCCTTGCAGCACTCTGCCAATCAGAGATGATTTCTTTGTGATCTCCCTGCCAGCATATTATCTCCCTGCCTGAGGATTCAGAGTAAAAGAGAGTGTTTTCACACTTCTCTTATAAGCAGAGACACTCAGTGGGGGATCATTCCCTGCTCCATGTCGGTAGAGTGAACAAGAAAAACGGAATTTGTTAAGCTGTCAGATTCAGTTAATGGGAGATCTTTTCCATCTTCCCACTTGCACATTGATCTCCCCACTGGCACAGTGAAAGAAAAGTGTGAATATACTTTTCTTATGGCAGAGCCGGTCAAAGGGAGATCTCTTCCATTTCCCCATTGGCACACCTGGTACACCCCATGCACATGCCTATGATTCTACTCTTTTGCTAAAGTTCAGAACAGAAACAAGATTCCTAAAACTGCTTTTTACAGTTAGCTAAACATCAGACACATATTCAAAAGCACACCCAAACCAAAATGGTCTTTCTCTATTTGAGCAACTTTGCAAAATAGGCCCTTCTGCCAAAGGACTACTTTTCGCCTTCTAAAAAAATGTACATGTCACAGCACAGCCAGCCCCACACAAACACCCTCATATGTACATGTGAATGCATCTTTAGATGTGAGCTCCCACCTGAGATATGAAAATAATAAAGAACCCATGCTATTTAAAGTTTTATTCCCTACTTCCAAACAAAATCCTTAAAGAAAATTCCACTCAGGTGGTACTACACTCCCAAGGAGCTTTTATCACAATCGTCCATGTCCATGCAAACATTGCTGGCTCTGCAAACCTTCACAAAGGTACCCTAGAACACATCTTCTAGAGCTGCCCACAAACACAATAGGGAAAAAGTGCTCCCCTAGATATAGTCACCCACCTCTTAGAACATCCAATCAAAAATCTACCTCTCTCTCTCCAAATATCATCTGCTCATAATCTCACAGCTGCTCATTGCCCAATCACAAATGAAAAAACATTTCTCCCCCTTCTCTTACCAAATTAAAAACAGGATCAGTGACATACACCTTATGGAACCTCTCACCACCATGCTCAATGATAGAATAGATCCTTTCAACAAGATATGAGATCAGTGGCAAGCCTCCAACTAAGACATCTATAACTAGTGCCCTGTGGTCTAACACCCCTCCTGTCCTTCTCCACTACTGTTTCTTCCCCCGTCTGCTTTCTATTTGCACTTCCATGTATTCACTCCATTCTCCAGTTCTTCTTTACTCCACTTCTCTTCCAGTACAGTGTATTACCCCTTCCACTGCAAGATGAAAATCTCTGTTGGGTAGAAACCATCAAAGACTAAATAATAACTCTCTCATAATTGATATCTGCTTTCTGGATTTTATTTTTGTGTACACTCATAACATTTTTTGAAATAGATCAAAAGTACTATCTTCAGAACATTAAAATAAATCTCTCCCTCTTGTTAACATGTTAACCACTTCCTGACCACCCTATAGCAGAACTACTGCTACAGGGCAGCAGGGCTGCGCAAAATCACATATGTATACACGTGATTTAGTTTTTTCAGGTAGGGGGTGCACATGCATCACACGTGCGCCCTACCTGCGCTGCCATTGGCGGCTACAGCTGTTGATCACCGAGTCCCGTCCGGTGATTTCCTGCCAGCACCCGGCAATCGCTGAATATCACTGACGGGGAGAGGTCTTTAAGTAAACAATACAGATCTCTCACCTGTCAGCTCCAGTACGCTGCTTTGTATTACTCTGCATGGCAGAGCAATACAAAGCAGCGTGCCTACACAGTAAAACACAGCACACAGTTAACCCTTTGATCACCCCAGATGTTAACCCCTTCCCTCCCGGTGCCATTAGTACAGTATCAGTGCTTTTTATTAGCATTGATCACTGTATTATTGTCACTTGGGATGTCAGTGGCAGTTAGTCAGTTTCCCCACAGTGTCAGAATGCCTGCCACAGTCCAGCTATAAGTCACTGATCATTGTCATTACTAGTATTTAAAAAAATCCAGTATATATACTGCCATTTGTAGATGCTATAACTTTCATGTAAACCAATTAATTTACACATGCTGGGATTTTTATAGTAAAGACATGTAGCAGAATACATTTTATCCTAAATTTATGATGAAATTTGATTTTTTCAATTTTTTTACTGGATAGGCTTTATAACAAAAAGTCAAAAATATTGTTTTTTTTTTAAATTGTCGGTCTTTTTTTGTTTGTAGCAGAAAAAATAAAAACCGCAGAGGCAATGAAATACCACCAAAGAAGGCTCCATTTGTGGGGAAAAGGACATAAATTACACTTGGGTGCAACGTTGTATGACCACACAATTGTCATTTAAAGTAACGCAACACCGTATCGCAAAAAATGGCCTGGTCAGGAAGGGAGGTAAATCCTCTGGAGTGCAAGTGGTTAAAATATTTCTGCTGGTACACTGTTTGCTACATAGTAGCAACCTGTTTAATATCATCTCTGTAACTTATATTTTATTCTGAGAAAAAGTTGATAAATATACAAATAGCAAAAAAGGATGGACAAAAATAGCCGATGCTGAGGTGGGGTGCGCAGCATCAGGGCTGTCTTGGAGGGCAGAGCAATAGCTCTTAATTCCATATGCACCAGCTTGGAGGGTGTATGCCTACAGATTACATTTTAACCTCACTATTAAAGTGATTGTAAACCTCAGACATGAAATGTGAACAAAGTATATTCTTCTATAGTGTGTACTTGTCTCAATTAACCATTTCAATACCGGGCAATTTTACACCTTCCTGCCCAGGCCATTTTTCACGTTTCAGCGCTCTCACATTTTGAATGACAATTGCGCGGTCATACAACATTGTACCCAAACTAAAATTTTATAATTTTCTTCACACAACTAGAGCTTTCTTTTGGTGGTATTTAATCATCGCTGGGGTTTTTATTTTTTGCTAAATTAACAAAAAAAGACCAAAAATTTTTTTAAAAAAAGTTTTCTTTGTTTCTGTTATAAAAGTATACAAATAAATAATTGTTCTTCATAAATTTAGGCCGAGATGTATTCTGCTACATGTCTTTGGTGAAAATAACCCAAATTAGGATGTATTATTTAGTTTGTAGGAAAGTTAGAGAGTTCACAAACTATGGTATAGATCTGAATATTGATCAATCCTGAAGTACTGACAGCCAATCTAATTTCTTGAGGTCCAAGAATGTCAGAATAGTACAGATATGACCACTGACCAATGACCACTTTTTGCAGAGTAGACAGTCGGACGTACTTCATAAGAGGAATGGCGAGTTTTTTTGAAGTTGTATTTTTTTTGTCATTTTTCGGAAAATGAAAAAATTAAAAAAATAATTTTCACTATTTTTTTTTACATACTGTCACCAGTGCAGTACAGTGTCATCATATAACTGGCATGGCGGTGAACAGGGACACTGACTGGTGACAGTATGAAAAAAAAAAAAATATATATATATATATATATATTTTTTTTTTATTACATTTTTTTTATGTTTTTTAAGATTTTTTTTTTATATTTTACTATGACCAAAGTAGTACAATGTTACCATAGCAACATTGTACTACTTTGGGGAAGTGATCAATATATTTTTTTTTTTTTACACAATTTGCTTATAGCAAAGAATTACTTTGCTATAAGCAAGCATTTACCTGAATGAAATCGATTCATTCAGTTTTTTTTTTTTTTTTTGTGCTTAGCTGTGATTTGGCCACAGCTAATCACATGACATGTGCATGTGACCTGCTGTGACCATTCACAGCTAGGCACTAGTATACAATGGATGAAGCCATCCATTGTATACAACTGTCATGTGACCTGCTGTGATTGGTCAACGGGGGCCGGTACTCAGATCTGTCATTGGCCGTGTCCGAGGTACACGGCCGGTGACAGATCGTGCCGCTGCATGGCTCTGCAACCGCGCGAACTGCGCATGTGCGGGAGCACGCCAAATGGCGTGCACCCGGAAAGCTAAAGCGTTTTTGATGCCGCCAAACGGCTATAGGCCGGGCGGCTAATGGTTAAGGGCACTAAGTGTCATTTTTGTCTGCTGCTTCATTCCTTTGCTATCAGTATGAGTCACTTCTGACAACTTTTCCTGACACCAAGGGAAAAATTGTGACAGGGAGGGAGCTCCAGCTGATTGACAGCCTCAACTCTGTGTGTTGTGTGAAGGGGGTGTGTCCCTTCCCTCAAATCATCTCTCAGAGCTCTCCTCACTGAGCTCTGTAGAGTGTAACTTCAGCTCTCTGCCCCCTTTATTCTGACAGCTCAGACAGCTTTATTAATTCTGGACTTTGAACTTATGTAGAGAAGAGAAGACTTCAGATAAACAGGTATAACTTATGTAGGAGGATTTGTTTAATCTCTGTGTAATACCTGAGGCCAGTCACTTCACTGGGTATATGTAAGGGTTTACAACCACTTTAAAGGAAACCCCTATAGACAGAAATATAGATGCGACCAACACTGATCTAAATGCTAGTTGCTTGACTCATGCTGAATTTTAGTAATTCACCATTTTCTAACTTGCTGATGCAAATGAACTGATTTACATACTTTTTTATTTGGTTCAGAAATGATCAAAGTCATTGGATTAATTTTATAAACCAAGCAGATAGCATATTTTTTAGATAAAGAGATTGAAAATGTTTGCAAATGTGAGTGTGTGACTATACTATAGAATAATTTATTTTTGAGGGGTCTATGAGCGGTCTTTAAAATGTTTCTGCACTTTTATACATATACAGTATATATATTGTAATGCCCTACAAGTTAGTTGGATAGTTTTTGTCAGAGGCTGAGTAGCAGCCTGGGGATGAGTCAGTCTGGGAGTGAGGTTACCTTAGGACAGGTTAGGAGGCTCTAACAGGTCAGGGCTTCTGGAACTCTCCCACCTCTCCAGAAACCTGAGATCTTACTGGAGGAAGGTTGGAGGAGGGGAGGAAGCTCAGATCTGCATGTTTGAGGGACCCTGGCCAATCATGGTGACCAGGGCAACCCTCAAATGTGGCAGAGCCTGGGGGAAGTGTGCAGTGTTGGGTGAAAGATGGATTAAGAAAGTATTGAGTGTGGAGCTTGGGAGGGGGCCCCAGGTAGGGGAGCCCACCTACAGGCAGGTTGCTGGAAAAGAGGATCTCAACATCTCCCAGAGAAGGCAATCTGTGTAGCAGGGAAGGAGTTAGCCCAGCATTAAGCCTGAAGGCAGCCACCAACCCACCAAGCTAACAGGGGAGGACAGTGTGAGTACTCTTACACTTTCTAGGCTGGATAAGGGGAAAGCACAGTCAAGTGCAAGACCCAACTATCTTCTCATCTGGGACTGTTCTAAATTAACAGCTCTTGGGTCCCCTTGCCCAGGCAATACTTGCAGCAGGAGGAATCATCCAGGGTCTGAGGTCTGAGCCTTTGGTGCTCTTCAAAGAAAGAAACTGTTGCTATCCACAATTTTGTACATAGTTATTAAGGTGTTTGACCTCAAATTCTGCAGATCCTCAGGCATCCCATATACCCCTAGACCCCATCCAAGTTCTTACCCCTTAATAAAATCACAAAACCAAGCTGAAGGACTGTTCTTTGACTCCAGTGTGAAAAAATGTGGGAAATGCGTGTTGCCTGCCCATGCAGAACATAGGAAGACCCATATGAAATCCAGTGGCCCTTATGATTGTAGTGTGACGGACGCGGGATCGCTGCCACCAATATGTGACGATCCCACAATCACTGTCACCAATATGTGACGGCCGCGGTGTCAGACCCCAGCCCTTCTCACCAAACTCATGACCGAAGGACTAGCCAATCTAAAACCACGATGTCACGTGGGTAACAATGCCACACCCAGCTGCACCCTGCATAATGATTTTCCAGCTAATTGGACCACAATCAATGTACCGGCAGCCTGAGCGATTGTTACTGGGTCAGGTTAATTACGCAATTAACCCTTCTCACTGCCAATGGATTTTGAAAAGTGTTTATCTGCTTCGTGCTTCGTTGGAATGCCTTGAACTCCTGGGAAAGCTTGCCTTATCTTATACGAAGTGTTATATGGTACAGCTCTCTCAGACAGCCAGGCACCTAGCTCAGAGAGGTGTTTTATAGTTCTGGGCTCCCTGCTACCCTGGCCTGCCAGTGACACACAACCAGCACACACACACTGGCCAAATGTCTCTGTGCCTCTCAGAGAGGGAGGGGGAGGGAGTGAGGGGAGAAAACGGAGATTCTTAACAAAATGGAGACTGTGTCCTGCCTCTGGTGTGCATGATCGCGACACCCCCCCCTCAGGTGGTTGCATGGGAGGGAACTACAATTTCCCTCCTGATGCAACCAACCTCTGCCCAGAGGTTTACCTTGGGTCGACCTGGTACCGCTGCACTGCGGGAGAACCAAGTTCCATCTGAAAAGGAAGCTGTTCTCCCCAGCAACACTGCTTTGCCAACCAAGTGAGTGGTCACGGGTGAGCACCAGTGGGTGGTGACTATCCGGATACCGTGGTGACTGCTGGGGTGCCCATCTGTTCACAACACACTTCGGCTCAGGGGTGTCATATGCTAGCATATTAAGATGTAGCTTCTTGTCGAGGTAGAGAAGGAGATTTCCCTCTCCCATCTTTTTCCTCAGGCCTAGGACTACATCTGGCCCGAAGGTAGTGGCGCCTGTGTGCACCGGAACCGGACAGGCGAATTCTGGAACCCGTCTCCCAGATTTGTCCACAGGTACCTTCATCCAAGATGAACAGTCCTCGTTACCTGCTAGCATCCAGGACACCAGTTCCACCAGTTTCCTGTCTGTTAGATCAGTCACAGGTCCAGCTGAGCCATGATAGTTGCACCCAGGCATCTTACCATAGCCAGCTGCACCCACAACTTACGTAACCTGCTTTTTGGCCTGGGGAGCAGGCCAGGCCACAACTGCCTCAGTCTCCCCATGCCCAGACCTCTGGGGGTCTCTTCCTACCGGTGGTTCCCAAAGCTGAACCACTGACATGCCCCTCTGAAAGTTACCCTTCTCGACTGTCAGATTAGGCGCGGGCAGTTGGTTCCTGACTAGTGACAGGGGCCCAAGTTCCTCTTCCCAGACAGGGCCGAACACCGCAAGGTCCCTAATGTGGGCAACTGCACCCAGTTCCACTCCGCATTGCAGGTCATTCCTGACCCCTGGAGAGGTGGTTGGTGCGTTCTCAACCCCAATTAGCTTTCCCGGAAATTCAGGCAAGCCACATGGGGTGGTGAAGGCTGACTCGTCCTGAGCCTCCTGGGTTAGAGATGGTGGCCCATACCTCCTGCTCAGGTCCATGATGGTTAAACAGCGGGCTCCTGCTGGATGTTTCATGCCCTCATGGCCCCTGGGCATGGGGTGTGCCACAGCCACAGGGCTGGTGCTCAGTTTTCCAAGGTCCTCAAAAAGCCTGGTCTTCTGATCCTGTTTGGGGATCGAAACTACTGGGGATGCCCAGACTCGAGCGGACCCCTGGATCCCTGACTGCGCCATTCTCTCTGTCTCTTTGGCTCATTCAGCCTGCGCCTCCTGGGAGGTGAGGCTGGCTGAAGGCAGGAGGGAAAGGATCACTGTGCCGTCCAACTCCTGATCAGCACGGTGAGCTCTCCCCGGGCCCTCCCAAATCCAGACACCATCTATCAGAGGCATTGCCAGCAGCTTCTGTACCTGAATGGAAAGGAGAGGTGATTGGAGCTGAGGGCTGCAGCCCCCTCTCTGAGATCTGAGGATCAACTCCAATAAGGCCCCTCGCAGTTCCAATCCAGGTGTGCTGTCACTGCCTAGGACACATGTTTGTCTGTCTTTTGCCACACCATGACAGGTCAGATCAGATGACATGCTTTCAGGCTTCCAGCCCCCTGCTGATAGGCCATTCTTCCTGTCAGGTCTTTGTTTACTCTTCCCAGCAGGGAAGCTCATATCTAGCCAGAGGCTGAAATCCCTGTGTGAATGGCTTTCCAGGGCTGGCCTGCATGTGGGACTACAAGTATTAGCCAGCTGTTATTTACAATCCTCAGCAGGGAAGCTCTCAGCTAGCTGACCTCTAAAGTTCCTTTGTGGATCGCTTTTCAGTGCTGCCTTATGCGTGGAACTACAAGTCCCAGCAGGCTGCCCAGTACCATGCAAGGCCAACAGCTGGGCACTTATCAAGGCATAATCTTCTGAGCCTGGGCAAGGGAGTCTATCCAGACCATCCCTTTGCTCAGCCCCCAGAGATTGTACCTCTGCCCCCTTCACAGCACTGTGGGTGACCCCCAACAATGAAAATGCATCATTTGTTTCATCATGAATATCAAAACCATCATTAACATTACCAACATTCTCATCAACATTACTGACATTATCATCCTCATCGTCATCATTATCAACAGTCACGTTTATAATATCAATGACACATGAGTTCGATACCTCCCCAGGCAAGGGGATTTCTTCTCGTTCTCCAGCTAATGGAGAATCCTGTAGCCCCACTCCATTCCCAGCCCCCTCCCTCTGTCCATCCACAGGTTGCCCAGACATTACCCCAACATCTGCACACAGTACCTTGGCAGGTCCAGAGAGTTCCAGGGGGCCCTTCCGGGTAATCTCGATAGGGGCATAATAGGAAACAAGAGTGCCTAGGTCAGCACCCAACAAAACAGGTGTGGGAATTTCCTCTGAGACACCCACCTCCCTCATCTCCTTCCCGCACCACAATCTATGAATACCTTTGCACAGGGTATGCGTGAACGAGTCCCCCCAACTTCTGTGAGGGTAAGGAACATTCCTGGGATGAGGTTCCTTTGCTCAATCACCTCTGGCCGGATCAAGGTGAATTCTGCGCCAGTGTCCCGGAAACCAGTTGCAGACCGGTTTCCCACAGTGACTGGCTGCAAGTTGGCGGGGGTTACCTGCATCTTCCTGCAGACAAACAGCACAGAAGAAGAGTTGCTGGCCGACTGGCCAGATGATGTCGTCTGCTTCTGGTCAGGACACTGTGTCCTGAGATGTCCGGCTTTCCCACAGGTGAAACATCTGCAATTGTCAGGCAGGGATGGCTTGACTCCAAATGCTGCAGGTGTGGGCGGAGGGGAAGCTTGACTCACTGACGTAGGAGGGGTTGCTAGGGGCGATTTCCCCCTTTCCAGCCGTTTGGAGGAGCCTTACGATGGTCAGACACTAGCATGTGGATGAAGGTATCTGCCAGTATCTACCCTGTGCAGCTTTAGTAGATGCTGGCTCTCTCTCCAAGACAAACTGTCTGACGTCGGCCGGGCAGATGTGCAGAAGTTGATCTTGTATCATGAGATCTTCTAAAGACTCATAGGAGTCAGCTTTCAGTCCCTTAGTCCACTGTCGGAATGTGGTGCGTAAGCGACTCGCCACATCCGTGTAAGAGTCCCCAGGTCTCTTTTGCATGGACCTGAACTGCTTGCGGTACACTTCTGGGGTCATCTGGTACTTCCGGATGATGGCATCTTTGGAGCTTCGTAATCATCGTCCTGCCCCTCTGGCATTTCAACAAACGGGTCCAGGGTCTTGCCTCGTAGCCCTGATGTCAGGTACCAAGCCCATTGAGCTGGGGGCACATGGTTCTGACGGCACGTTTTTTCAAATGACAGTAAATACGTGTCAATGTCACTATCTTTTTACATCACTGGAAACTTGGCTGCTGGGCCCATGGCCAGAGAGGCATCCCTGTGCTCTAGGGACCCGAGGTTCTGACCCGGTCACTGCTGGAGCCTCGCCATCTACAGCTCGTGCTGACGATCAGCTTCCCTCTGGCATTCCTCTCTCTTGGCCTGGCGTTCTGCGGCTGCTCTGTCAGCTGCTTTCTCAGCCTGGCGGTCAAGGAGCTGTAAGTATGCCATAGGATCTGTCTCCATGATGTGTTTCAGGGCTTCCTGCATCTGAGAAGAGTCTCTGCTGGCTTCAGGCACTCCGGTGCTGGCCCGCTCAGGCGGTGGTGTGATGATACCATTCGGTGATCCTCCAGTGTCAGTCTCTGTATGTCCATCCTGCGAGGCTGTCTATGAGCCACTGGGAACGTAGATAGCGGGAACCCCGTCATGGTCAAGTTCCCCTGAGTTCTGATCTGCTCGGCTATCATGCTCCTGTAGATCCCAAATCAAATCTTCACAGGTTTTGCGACTGACGTCCATTCCCCGTGAGGCACATTCCGCACTCAAATCACTTTTGCTCATTTTCTTGTATTCTGCGTCACCAGGCATAATTGCAAGCAAAGATAGAATAGAATAGAATAGTAGAAAAAGGAAGGAGCTGTTGCTATATGTCTTTCTCTCTCTCTCTCTCTATATATATATATATATATCTATATATATAAATAAAAATATGCACCGCTTGTTTCTAAGGACTGTTTCCACAAAGGTTACAATCCTTCAGTGCAGAGCCAATTTTTAACACTGCGCTGAAGCTCTTAATGCAATTATCCCACGTACGCTGCCAGCCAATATGTGACGGACGCGGGATCGCTGCCACTAATATGCGACGATCCCACGATTGGTGTCACCAATATGTGATGGCCGCGATGTCAGACCCCAGCCCTTCTCACCAAACTCATGACCGAAGGACTAGCCAATCTAAAACCGCAATGTCACATGCATAACAATGCCACACCCAGTTGCACCCTGCACAATTATTTTCCATCTAATTGGACCACAATCGATGTACCGGCAGCCTGAGCGATTGTTTCTGGGTCAGGTTAATTACGCAATTAACCCTTCACACTGCCACCACCTCCTTTTTGTACAGAGAAAGAGGAAACTCGGTGATATCCGCAATAACACTATAATGGTTGAGGTAATTGTCTGCATAACACGGTCACCGCAGTCCGGTTATACAGAGGGTTAAACAAACACAATAGCGTTCTCTTTAGAGGCAGGAATTCGTAAATTGCAATTAAGAGCTATAGAAACAGTTCAAAACTTACAGAAGGAAAGATTTATTACTGAAAAGTCAAAAAGGGGTGCCATAAAAATATTTACAGAACAAAGATGTAGCTAATATATATATAAATATACAGAGAACAACAGCACAGCAAAGAGATAACAGGGAGAGGTTAAAGGGTTAAAGTCCTGGGTTAGCAGATCAGGTTTCAGAGCGAAAGGTACGGGTCTCCTCAGGTGATATTGATGTTAAATGGGAGAATTCTTCAACTTTGCTCTGTTAGGCCTGACAGCCCAATTTGTAGTTCCCCAGCAGGGGGTGACTTTAAAGCCAAGGACCAATGCCTCATTTGGGGAGGGGTGGTTTGGGCGGATACCTCAACTAGAGCCATAATCTCTCCTACTCATATTTTGGCTCAAAACTTTCCATATACATAAGTGACATTCCAACCGCGGGTAGATTATTATGCAGACACGTCTGAGGATTGATTAGATATGAATTATGAAGTTCTACACTGAATGGTTCCCGAGATCTACTTTTCTGCTTTCCTATGTATTCGAGACAAGGAGAGTGACTCATCAATTGTTCGTCTCCTCTTAGCCAATCTGATGATATGTCTGTTTTTTATGTAAGTCTCTCATATTCCAAGATATGAGACATAGGGGAAAAATAGATTTTGAAAAGTGTTTATCTGATTTGTGCTTTTTGGAATTCCTTGAACTCCTGGGAAAGCTTGCCTTTTCTTATTAGTGGTGTTATATGGTACAACTTGCCCAGACAGCCAGGCACCTAGCTCAGAGAGGTGTTTTATAGCTCTGGGCTTCCTGCTGCCCTGGCCTGCTAGTGACACACAACCAGTACACACACTGGCCAAATGTCTCTGTGCCTCTCAGAGAGAGAGGGGTGGGAGTGAGGGGAGAAAATGGAGATTCTTAACAAAATGGAGGCTGCGTCCTGCCTCTGGTGCGCACGTTCGCGACAGGTAGTACTACAATACATTTAAAAAAGAAAGAAGAAACCTCATACAGTATATAATATAAACTATGTAATATTCATGTGAATATGTACAACATTCATCAGTACCATGTGCACATTAAAAGTAAAGTTGAAAACTCTCCAAATTATTGTCTGTGACAGGATTTTTAGCTGTGGAAATGTTTTAACAGCTTTCATTTTTATTGTTGCATGTTTCCATAATTAGGAGATCTCACCTCATTTTATGTTCCAGTTCTAAGCTTCATGTATTTTCAGTTGTAAGTCTCATGTATTTTACTCTTGATGTATGTAGTAGGTAACCTTACTACGTATCTGAAAGATGTTTTGGTGATAGTTGTAGGAGGTGGAACCAACAACCAGCGTGCCACTTTAGGAATTATCTTACATGTTCATTTTAACTTGTATTTAGGGAATGTGTAGACTGCAAATGGTAACCTCTATTTCTAAAAACTTTTAGTTGCCTGCCTTGTAAGCTGATCTATTTGTGAATTTTTTTTGTGTTCCTGATCTTAAGAAAAAACAGATCTGAAGTCCTGACGTCACTTAATGCATAGTTGTTTCAGGTCAATTAATCAATGTTTTCAGGCAAGATAAACTAGGCATTAGCATTATCAGAAGGAGATTAATAGATCAGCAACGTCAGCCTATGTGTTTCTTTCAGTACAGTTGCAATCTATGTACATAGATCTGAATCATAAGAAATACTTTGCCATTGAACTCTTTGTACTTATTTAGGCTTGATGCTACTTATTACCACAGGTACATTATTGAATGATTGCTTTGTGATCTAAATCTAAAACGCCTCCATAAAGAATATTTCAAGGACTTACAGCTTTTGCTCCATGATGCTACCAAAGAAGTTTGATTTACCACACTACTGCAGCTGATTTGCAGAAATTAGGTTTAAAATACAGGCACCCACCTCTTACAACATGTCACAGGTAAAAGTTGTGAGTCATGGAATACAATTTAAGCAAATGCCAAAGACCAAAATTAGAGCCAGAATACTGCAAAGCACCAGAAACTTTCTGTGCAAGGAATATATTTTTCAACTATCTCATGGTCATGGGCATATTTAGTGCTGTAGTAGTTTTAAATTCCACTAGATGTTGTAGAACCAATGATAACAACAGAAAACTGCCAGTTGCCTGCTGTAGAGTGACATGTACAGTATATAATTGTGACTGAAGCCATCACATCTCTAGAATAAAAAATAGAATGCTCTGTCAAGTGGATGAGCACTTTATGAATTTTTGTTTGAGATGGAGAACTAAATAGATAAAAAGAGCCTTGCAGCCTTCAATAATAACACTGATGGCAGAAGACTGTGGTCTATTTTTTCAATTGTCTATACATTTTATTTTATTTTATTTCCTTTTTTGTTAACAATAATATGCTTTCCTTTACAGTATTTATCATCTATATAAAATATACAGCACCTTTTTAAAAATTTTCTTCCTTTTATACAGTATTGATAGCTTGTAGTCAAAAAAGGATTTACTGCTGTTTAGAAGCCTCAATGGCAACCTTTAGTCATTCTGTAAAATCTGTCGTGTCATTTTTTAAATGATGTCTTTTGGAAAGAAATAATTTTCTCTGAGTATTGATAAACTTTCAGCATAATCTAGCAGATATTTTTTAGTCACTAGTATTTGTACAGAATTTTTGTTCTTATTAGCCGCACCAGAACGGTAATATTAAAGCTTAGAATATGGGACGTGCAAGATCGGACAGTGGAGTAACACGTGGATCAGAAACTCCGTAAGGCATATCATGATATAACTCCACAACCCATCCTTACGTGTGATGTGATGTCTGCTTTTAATTAGGTATATATATTTTCAACTTCAGCTGAGTTTAAGATAGTTCCCCTCTGGAAGTCTGGAAAGGAAGCAACGTGCCAGGCGGGCAGTGTTTCCTTGATGTCATCATACTGGGTGGAGTTTAGGTACCATTTTGCATCTCTCTTGCTTGATTACATTTGGGGATATCTACTTATGTTATGAATACTTACCATGAAAGCTTTGTGAGTGTTATTTATTTTTTATTTTAATAAATGTATTTTCATTTTAATCTATGAGGCTTTCTGTATGCTTTCGTTTTCTGAGTGCCAAGTAAGGAAAATCATTTGTGGGAAGAAGCTGCTGTGGACAGATGTATTTAAATGCTGGTTTGATCTCCATACAT
The DNA here is from genome assembly GCF_062004578.1 of Staurois parvus. Lineage (NCBI taxonomy): Eukaryota > Metazoa > Chordata > Amphibia > Anura > Ranidae > Staurois > Staurois parvus. The sequence goes on along the minus strand of NW_028318039.1, from coordinate 11,257,324 downwards.
AGTAGTGGGGTCCAACTTGGAAGGTGAGGGCACATCTGTTTGTGTACTGTGGTGGCAGAAGGTGGGACACTGTGAGAATTTGTGGAAGATCACTGTGAAGAAAAGAGGATATGTTTAATTATTGAAGTTTTTATGGACTAATCAAAATTTGTATCTTCTTATTTAGTGGATTCTAATAAGCAGACATTTATGTGGACTAAGCACTTGCACTTTTATTTATGCACATGCACTTTGTATGCTATGTATATTATGTACTATGTGGATTTAGCAGCTATTTGATGAATTTGCATATTTTATACATATTTAATTGACTTTAATGCATGATTTTGCATATTTTGCCTTTTAGAGTGCTTCACTTTATCTTTTTATACATATGAGCATTTGTAATTGGTTGTGAATGCACATATCAGTGGCAGCAGCACTGCACTTGGGAAAGATCATGTAGTGTGTGGTTTGTTTTGTTTATAAATAAATAAAAGCTTATCATGGTAAGCACCTCAGTCAGTGGTAAATGGTTTGTCTCAACCCTCTAACTCCTACATCTGTAGGACAGCTTGCTCTTTTAAAAAACACCCAAACAAGAGAGAAAAACGCACAGGCTCTGGTGCAATACTCTTTATTTTATAAGAAAAACTAGATGAAAATGCACTCACAAGCAAAAAGGAGTCAGATCTTCAATCACATCTCCCCACCATGGTACTATTCACCAAAATCCTTTTATCACCCTGTATAGAAGGTCCAACTGACAGTGTGGATATGGCAGTAGTCATGGACCAAATGCAGTTGCTGCTGTGCTTGATCTTATGCACGCTGACCGTTCACATGCACAGGAAGCCATGCTTGGGATAACGTGATGCAAGTAGCTGACTGCTGATGGGATGTGTGAGCTGTTGCTACGACAACATGTTTCAGAGGACGCAGTCTCCTTTATCAAGTGTGAGGGACGCGGGATCGCTGCCACCAATATGTGATTATCTCACGATCGCTGTCACCAATATGTGACGACCATGATGTCAGACCCCAGCCCTTCTCACCAAACTCATGACCGAAGGACTAGCCAATCTAAAACCGCAATGTCACGTGAGTAACAATGCCACACCCAGCTGCACCCTGCACAACGATTTTCCAGCTAATTGGACCACAATCGATGTACCGGCAGCCTGAGCGATTGTTACTGGGTCAGGTTAATTACGCAATAAACCCTTCACACTGCCACCACCTCCTTTTTGTACAGAGAAAGAGGAAACTCGGCGATATCCGCAATAACACTATAATGGTTGAGGTAATCGTTTGTATAACACGGTCACCACAGGCCGGTTATACAGAGGGTTAAACAAACACAATATCGTTCTCTTTAGAGGCAGGACTTCGTAAATTGCAATTAAGAGCTATAGAAACGGTTCAAAACTTTCAGAAGGAAAGATTTATTACTGAAAGGTCAAAAGGGGGTGCAATAAAATATTTACAGAACAAAGATGTAACCAATATATGTATAAATATACAGAGAACAACAGCACAGCAAAGAGATAATAGAAAGGAGATTAAGAGGTTAAAGTACTTGCCAAAGTCCTGGGTTAGTAGATCAAGTTTCAGAGCAGAAGGGTGCTTTGATCTCCCTCTGTTTCGATGGTCAATGGGAGAATTCTTCAACTTAGCTCTCTTAGGCCTGACAGTCCATTTTATAGTTCACTAGCAGGGGGGTGTCTCTGAAGTCAAGGACCAATGCCCCATTTAGGGACCGATCATCGGGCGGATACCTCAACTAGAGCCAGAATCTCTCATAACTCATATTTTGCTCATAACGTTTCCTATGCACAAGTGACATTCCACTCACGGTTAGATTATTATGCAGACACGTCTGAGGATTGATTAAATATGAATTATGAAATTCTACACTGAATGGTTCACAAGATCTACTTTTCTGCTTTTCTATGTATTCCAACCATGAAGAGCAACCTATCAAACTGTTTGTCTCCTCGTGGCCAATCTGACGATATGCCTGGTTTTTATGTAAGTCTCTCATATTCCAAGATATGAGACATAGCGGAAAAATGGATTTTAAATGTGGTAGCTGTTCCCGCCTTCCTTGGGATGTCTTTGAACTCTTGGGAAGGCTTGCTGTAGCTTTTACGCAGTGCTACATTTACAGGTTCTTTGGACAGTGAGACCCCAGCTCCCTTGGGGGTCCTACAGCTCATAGCCTTCCTGCTGGGCTCTGGCCTGTGACACTTTTAACACACACACACTGCCATATGTCACTGTGCCTCTCAGAGAGGGAGGGCGAAAGTATGAGGGGAGAAAGTAGAGATTCTTATTTTTTTTCTTCATTTCTATTTTATAAACTATTAATAATTAAAACTTTTTTTGTTTTTGTTTGATTTGTTCATTAGTATTTTTACACCTTTAACATATATTTAGTGTCTCCTTCTCTGCAGCAATGCTGGAATTTAAGGGTAGAATTGCATTTTTAATTGCTGAAGCAGAATACAGAAGCTGGGAATGTATATCTATGCCTTACCCTCCAGAATCACTTTATGACTTAACTGCAGTTGTAGTGGCCTCTTAGCCTTCAGTTGAAGAGGATTTGTCTTACAAACAGTCCCAAAAATGCTTGATGGATGGTTTCGTTCCCAAAGAGCCACTGGCATTTGCCATAATTTCCAAGCTTGGAATGCCGCAGGTCTGTCATAGTAATATTTTATTAGGGAGACTCTCAAGGCTCTGTTGGAATCTGGTAAGCTCAAATAATGCAGAGCGTATTACTAATGTTCATTTAAAGTAAAATCTAAGTAGCAGTGGCCATAACTTGAATACATTTAATGTAAGATGTAAACGAAAAGCACATACAGAAAAGATAACACCTAATTTTAGGAGAACAAATTTTCCAAGGCTGAGGGCTGCTCTTCATATTTATAAAATATGGGGATTTTTAAGGGCATTTAAAATATATAAAAATGAAGGAACACTATCATCATTTAAAAGTAAAAAAAAATAACAGAATATATAAAAAAAGAAATCAAGGTTACAAAAATTCAAAACTAAAAGGTACAAATTAGAATAGGATAACTCCCCCAAAATTCTTCAAATATATTAATAGCAAAAAAGTTAGGCCTGAGCATATACAAGATAATTTGCAGTTGGTGACTGGTGACAACGAGGCAAGTATAATAAATACCTTCTTCAGCTCTGTGTATATGAAGGAAAATGGGGAAGCTCAGGTTCATAATGGGGATAATATTGGCATAGTCCCAAAATAACCACAATGGCTCAAAACAATTAAATAAAATAAGGATAAAAAAGTACCTGGACCAGATGGCATTGTTTCTAATTTTTATAGAAACTCTAAAGACTGGGGTATTGCCACTGGATTGGTGCAAGGCCAATGTGGTGCCTATATTTGAAAAGATGTCAAAGTCTTTTGGTATCTACAGACTGGTTAGTTTAACTTCTACAGTTGGGAAGATGCTTGGGAGTTTAATAAAAGACCACATAGAAGTGTTATGTTTTAAGCAATATACTGCATGGATTCACGAAAGACCAAAGTTGTCAAACAAATCTGATTTCTTTTTATGAGTATGTTAGCAAAAACGTAGGCAAAGGAGTGCCTGTGGATATAGAATACTTGGATTTTGCAAAAGCATTTGACAGTTCTCCACACATGGCTAATGTGCAAGTCAGGCATAGACAGGTTAAAAAAAACATATTGAGAGAGTAATGATTAAAGATTAATTCTCTGAATGGTCTAAGGTTATTAGTGGTGTAACCCATGGTTTAGTGTTGGGACACTTTTCTTTGGAACATATTTATAAATTTTATAGGTTTGTGTTTATTAAAGTGAGATGAGACATGATAGTGATCATTGTAGCTGATCTCCAATGTGCAGCAGTTTAGTAAATTGTGATGAGGTGTGGGAAGGATTTTCTCTGCTTCTCATTGCAGCTCCATGAGAAGCTGACAGTGATTCCAATACAGCCAATTTACTAAAGTGTTACTAAGCATTTCAATGGCTGTTTGTGTAATTTATCTCATTCCCTGCTTAGACCTCAGACATGGCAATAGCAGGGAGAGAGGTGGGAAATGGCTGAGATTTGAGGAGGAAGCAGGGGGATTATGTCCCCTGCTTCATCCATCACTGCTCTGCAGCTCTTTAAAAGTTAGAACTGGTAAAATACAGATATACAGCATATAGATATATGTGTGTACATATATATTGTATATACAGTATATATGTATAAAATATTCATAAATAATTATGTTTTTATTTATATCAGGATATTACTGTAAGTGACACATTATGGCTATATAAATACACTTGGTTAAAAGTGTCACAGGAATGTCTTAATATTAAAAAAACACAATTCTTTATACATTTGCCCCCTGCCCCCTCCCCCCCCCCCCCCCCCCAGTATTCTCACACACACACACACACATCTTTTATTAACTTACATTTTATTTTCTAACTCTTATTTTGTCATCTTTTATGCTTTATTTTTTATTCAGTATTTGAGCTCCTGTTCTTGCAAAATCATGGGCTTAAATCTCACTTTACTGCACATTGTTGCCCTTCACTTTGTATTTCATTCATTTCTGTTCTCAGTCAGAAAATAGAAATGCAAATGTTAAAAAAACTGGCTCTCCTCTAGGAGCTTTATACACATTGAAGGGACGCAAAGTGTAAGGGCCCTGTCCACTGCTGTTTAGTAATCATACATCATAGAGTTTGGAATTAAAGCTATCATTTCAGCCTTTGCAGATGACACCAAGTTATGTAGTAGAATAACATCTTTACAGGATGTCTTCACCTTACAAGCCAACCTCAGTGCACTGTTTTATTAAGCAACTAAGTTGAAAATGAGATTTAATGTTGATAAATGTAAAGTTATGCACTTGGAGAATAAAAACATGCATGCATCATCCATACTTGGAGTACAATGGGGGGGAGTCAATGGTAGAGAAGGACCTGGGTGTTCTAATAGATCATAGACTTAATAACTGCATGCAATTGCCAAGCTGAAGTTTCTTAGGCTAGAAAAATACATTCTTGTATTAAAAGAAGTAAAGACTCCAGAAAGAGAAAAATAATTTTACCCTGTACAAATCATTAGTAATACCTCATCTGGAATATGCAGTTCAGTTTTAAGCACCAGTTCGCAAAAAGGATAATGGAAAACTGGAGAAAGTGCAGATAAGGGTAACCAAACTTATAAGAGGCATAGAGGAGGTCAGCTATGAGGAAAGATTAGAGGAACTGAATTTATTATCTATTGAGAAGAGGTGAAGGGGGGGGATAGGATCACCATGTGCAAATACATAGGTGGTTCCCACAGTGAACTTGGTGTAGAGTTATTCACTTTCAGGTCACTACAGAGGACAAGGGGGTGCCATTTACATCTAGAGAAAAGGAGATTTAACCTCCACATACAGAAAGGCTTCTTCATAGTAAGAGCTGTAAACATGTGGAAAAAACTCCATAAAGAACTAGTTCTGGCCAGCTCAGTAGATTTTTTTTAAAGGAGCTGAATGCATTCCTAAATGCAGAAAATATACCTGGATATTAAAATTAGTGTATATGAGATATAGGCAATAACACCGGTGGTAGTTGATCTAGGGAATATTCAATTGCCTCCTGGGGTTCCAGAAGGATTTTTTTCGCCTGCTACAGCAAATTGGACCCTGCTTCATAAGGTTTTTTTTCTTCCTCATGATCAACTGTGGGTATCGGATTGTGTATATGAAGGTTTTGAACTAAATGACTTGTGCTCTTTTTCAACCTATGTAACTATGTAATGACACAACTATCAGTTTCTCCCCTCATGCCAGGGTGCTAGGTGTGGACTCTGAACTCTCCTTTTGGCCCCACATCCAGTCATTTTCCAAATCATGCCACTTTAAAGGATAAGTACACCTTTCTGAACATGTCACATAGCACACCCATTACAGTATGAGGGTGCAACATGTAACATGTTCAGCATCAGATCTCTCCTACCCCTCCTTGTGGCAGTGAGCCAGGGATCTTCTCCCTGTACTTGCTGCCACAATTCAAAGAGAGCATGGCTGTGCAGGGCTCCACTCACACAGCTGCATCATTGATTCACAGATATCTGTGAATCAGCTAACTACAAGTACTGACAGCCTTTGCGGCTGTCAGCTTGTAGTTAAAAATGAACTACCACGGTGCTGTTGAGTACTGTGGTAGTTCATTAAATCTTCCTGTCAGTGTAAAACTGCCTGCCTATGATGTATGGGCAAAAAGCTTATACTGAAACTCTGCAGGAGACCTGCATGCCACTGGAAATCTAGTGTTTGCTGGTGCAATGCTTTCCAGGCTCCTAAAACAAAAAAAATAGTAAATGTACATTTTTCTTAACTGCAAAAAAAATATGCATTTATTATTTTCACTGTGGATGGGTGACTTGTACAGGCAAAATCACATACCTGTATGTCAGCAGTGGCTTCTGGGTTCAGGGCGCGTGCGAACCCCCCCCCCCCCCCCCCCCCCCACTGATTTTGTAAGCTGGCTTCAGCAAATGATTCATGGCTGAGACCTGCTGATTGGCTGTGCCCAATCACAGCCCAGAGCCCTGGGTTGACAAACAACACAGGGCTCTCTACAGAGATAATGATCTATGGGTATTTAGTAAAAAGCAGAACACATTACACATATTACACATTGTTAGGCACACAGTTAACCATTTGATCGCCCCTAAATATTAACCCCTTTCCAGCTAGTGTCATTGGTACAGCAGCAGTGTATAGTATTATCACTGATCACTGTTTTAGTGTCTCTGGTAATGTCACTGTCAGTTAGTTCATGTACCTCCCAGCCAGCATCAGTTAGTGTCAGATTTTATGTAGCACTATTACAGTCCCACTATAAGTTGCTGATCACCACCATCACAAGTATAAAAATAAATAAATAAAAATTCCTGTTCTTATATATTTACCATTTGTTTGTGGACGCTATAACTTTCAAACAAATATAAACAATATACACTTATTGGGATTTTTTTTTAGAAAGATACAGTATGTAGCAAAACACATTTTGTCATTTGCCAGTTTGCCAGTTTATGAAGAAACTAAATTTTCTTTTACTTTTATATTGAACATGTTTTATAGCAGAAATATTTTTAAATATTTAAATGATATATACTATATATATATATATATATATATATATATATTTATTTTTTAATAAAACAAAGCAAAAAAAAAAACCCAGTAGTGATCAAATACCACCAAAAAAGCTCTATTTGTGTGAAAATTATATAACTTTCATTTGGGTACTGTGCAATTACCAGTTAATGTAGTGTAGGGCCAAATAGCAAAAAATGGCCCGATCATAAAGTGGGTAAAACCTTCTGGAGCCCAAGTGGGTAACCTCCAAAATATGCCTCTTTCTAACCAATGGTGCCACAAAATTATTAATTCAATCCCTGGTTATTTCTTGCCTTGACTATTTCAACTCCCTCTTCATTGGCCTACCTTTAAATAAGCTATCCCCTCTGTCCCATAGTGAACACTGTTTCCAGACTCATCTACCTTACTAACTATTCAGTGTCTGCTACCCTTCTCTGAAAATCCCTCCATTGGCTTCCACTCACTCAACATATTAAATTCAAAATAATAACAACCTACAAAGCCATCCATGTCTGTCCCTAGCTTCATTGACAACCTCTTCTTAAAATTGCAACTGAACTGTTCTCTTCACTTCTTCCAAGACCTCCTTCCCTCTTGCTCCCTTGTTACCTCCTCTCACGCTCACCTTTATAACTTCTCCAGAGACTCTCCTTATCCTAGTCTGTCTGAATATCTCCAGCTTTGTCTACTTTTAGGGGATCTCTGAAAACCCATCTATTCAGGGAGGCCTAACTAACTATTCTACCTATCCTAACCAATAAACTACACTTTCTCCAACTAAAACTAACTTTCTCCACCAGCTCATTCCTAACTGTTATTACCTTTTGTAACACTTGACCTTTCCTTCTAGATAGTAAGCGCTCACTAGCACAGCCTTTTGATTTCTCTTAACTCAAATTGTATTGTCACTGTACTGTCTCCTTCAGCTTTGTACAACTGTAACTGTACAACTATAAATGCTGAATACTACTACTACTACTACTTACTATTAATAATAACGATAAAGTTAATTAGGGTGTAAGATTGAACAAACACTAATTCCACATCATGAGCTTAAACATTATCTCTTAACTGCATCCGTATTTGCTAACACCAGTGGACTTCCAATCTATTTCTGCATCTGCAAATGTATTCCATGGTATGGTTAATATTATTGCAGCCCCAAAAAGAAATCTCTGCTATTCTCTTCTCTTTTAGGGCTCTTGGAATCTCTAATTCTGTATCTCAGATGATTCATTGAAAAGAGCTTGGAATTGTGAACATATCTGACATTCCCTCATAGAGGGATTAATGATCAGCCTGAATATTTTCCTTCAGATTCATCACTACATATCCCACTCAGGATTTCCTAACCTAGTCATACCTTAACTAGTTTACAGTTCTGAACAGTGATACCAAACAAGAAAAAAGGGACTATCCTACTATGTCAAAGAAGTGTGTATACACACCACAGTGTATTATCAAATATCTGGTTGGAAGCCATCCACAATACCCATAATGCAAAAAATAACATCATAAAAATAGATTTATGGCTCAAACCAATCCCAATCTTTATACTGATATCAATTTATACCTGATGGTAAAGGTGAACAAAATTTAGACCACTCCCTGACAGATGTCCTTTTAATTCTTTATTAGCTTTCATAAAAAAATAAATGTGAAAACATATAACATAAGGGTATATATATATATATATATATATATATATACAAGTAAATATCATTAGAATAAATTAGCTTTATCACATAACAATCAATGGGCACAATAAGTGTAGATGGACCCAAAGGGCCAAGACTGTATATGAATGGATGAATGTAAACTGAAAGTCCTTCCATGATTTGCTAAGGAATATCCCTATCTTTAGACTGATTGCAATTTTTGATTGCAATGTAATTGAATGATGGAAATTTTCCATACCATACAGTAAAAGGATGTCATTGAAGCTCATGGATATAGATATAATTCTGGAGATTACATTTAAACTGAAATGATTACTGTGGTCCAGAAGAGGAAACAATGGGAGGATAGATATCTGAAGATACTTTATTCTTATAAAAAGCATAAATACACTTCAACAGTCTTATTCATTGTATATGAGACAAAGACTGGAGTAATTATAGACATCCATTGTAAGCAGAAATATTCACTGTGGTCCAGAGGAGGAAATGGTGCGCAGATGGAAAGAAGGATGTTCCTTTCATGCATTGAAAGTTCATCTCATCCCTCCCATGCACAGATATCCAGCATATGTAGATAGCCTTATCCATAACATATAGTGGAATGTTCCGTAAGTGTCCCTTACAGTGCCCATGAAATGTATGAAACAGGTAAAGCAAGTGAAGCCATATGTATAGCAACTGTAAGTCCCAATATACTTATCAGTCTGTCATATTAGGGGGCCCATGGTGGGTGCAGAAAAAGCCTGACCGGTTTTTCCAGCTCTAACTGGCTGCATCAGAGGCAAGCACATGCAAAACAAATTGGTCAGCCTTTATACAGTCAAGATGGCCACCAAAAATTCTAGTTTGTTCACCTGTACCATCAGTTTAAAATTGATATCAGTATAACGATCAGGATTGGCTGGAGGCATAAGTCCATTTTTATGATATGTTCTCTACAATGATAACATACTGTATGTCCTGTTGGCCTTTGTGCAATGGTTTCCTAAAATTTGTTATTTTTCTCTCTTGCTTTAAAAAAAAACTGGAGAACCATTATCCATTTTGTTTCTGTTTGAATGTTCTGTTTGTCATATAATGCTATGTACAAGTGTTATATGCTTTTATTATGGTCAATACAACTTTGTACATAAAGAAGAGTGGTGTAGGTAAACACAAGAGCTTCTAACTTTTCTCTTCATAGTGTTCTTCCTACAAATGATATTCACACCTATGCAATCAGATTCTGCACATCGCACCACATTTTACGGACAAGTTTCGGGGTGTTGTTAACTTAACATACACTCCTGCATTGGTTTGAATGAATGGTGTGCGATTCTGATACGGTGTGGAATTCGCACAGAAAATGCTACGAATTCCGCACCGCATCAGTGTGAACCCAGGCTCAGTGATAATTCTGGAATGCCAGACAAATCATTATTGCACTCCTAAGTACATTAAGAGTACAATAATGATTTGTCTGGCATTCCAGAATATTATGGTATGTCAAAAATTCTGTTTTACAGCTGTGGCACCTTATCACATTAGAAGGAATAACATATTTTTAAATTAGACTCTAGCAGGTTTAGAAAAGCAAAATGGCACTCCCTTCAGTCTCTTTGGCATTCAATACTTTCTAGAGTATTGAACGCCTGTGTCCCGAGCAGCATGTTATGGTTTCATCCTCCAGCCCCTTTGTCACTGCTGAATCCTGTGGCAAATGATGAAAGTGTTGTATGCAAACTGATGGAATCTGCACGGTTGGACAGGGGGAGATGTAGGAGACACAGGTCACCAGAGTTGTGAGTATACTACCACTTCTATTGGAGAGGAGGACTGTTTTGATTTTGTTAGGCCAGTCAGAGTCTTTTAAGTGGTTAGTCTACTCTGATATTGCAACTATTGATAGACACTGGTAGACTAAATTAGTAACAGGCCACCTTTGACCCTCTGGGACATCCAAGGCAGTATACTATATATTGCTGTTGTTCCCAGCATTTCGTCTTTTACTAAGGATTCCATTCTGCAAAAGAGGAGGTCTGTATATAGTAAACTTTTTATGATGAACTGACTCTTTAAAAGAAAATCTGGACATGCCTACATTTTTATTAGGAGTGCCTTTTGGATATCATCTTTAGAAAAGGAGCATTATTTACTATAGGAATACATATCTTTATTCTCACCAATAGAAGCACAAGTAAACAGGTTAAGCTTTTCACATTAAATAACATTATAGAGATTTTTGTTTCATATTTGCTTGTCCAGCAACAATCTTGTAGCTACAAAAAAAGGTCACAGATGTTTCATACTAAGCAAAAAATTTCAGAGAAAGTCATGCTTACATTAATTTAATGACACAATCAAAACAAAAAAAGGCACACACTACACAATATACATTTTTTACAAGAAAACATGTTCCTCTATACATAATTCATGCTAGAGATTATGAAGGCACATTCTTAGAGATGAAAAAACACAGTCTAACACTAAATATCAAAACACATCTTTTTAGTGTCAACCTAAAATGCCATTCATCATTACAGATCACTGAGTATAGCTGATAGCTTTAAAGGAAGAAAAAAGGAGGAACACATTCAAAGGTTTAGTGTCATGAGTGTTCAACATTTCTCATTTTTCATATTTGTCCTTCATATTTAGTGCCTTACAGCATAGGGTATGCAGACATATACTATAAAGATACAGCCACATCTAACTGTTCTGTTCTGGGAAAGGACGAGTGGTAAAGCGAAGGTGAAAAAAAATATGGAATGCTTCACAAATTTGCGTGTCATCCTTGCACAGGGGCCATGATATTCTTCTCTCTATTATTTCAATTTTAGTATATTTAGTAAGTTTGGGGTATTGTCCCATAAGGATTGTTAAATACAATTGGGCTTCTATTTCCTATTGTAGGGAAAATTATTTACTGCATAAGTCAGGACCAGTTATCCTCCTTTATGAGATGTCTTCCATAGGTTCTTCAGCTTTTTTTTTGTCACCTCCTTATCCTTTGAGACTGGTAAGATGCTTATTCAACAGTACAATATTGTATTTACAATTGCTGGCTGTGATTCCAGGTTTATAACATCTTGTTAATTCCTCAGCACAGTGAACTGGTATACCCATGGATGTATTCTAACTTGTTTGTTATTACATATTATAGACTCTTCTCTTGAAGGATTGAACGTTGTTCATGAAATGCATTGAGAAAAAGCTCTTGGTCTTGGAAACATCCAAAATACCAATATGAGCAATAATGATAATGTATAATTGTAATGTGAAAGGACTGAGAATCATTTTGTATATATGCTCAAATTATTCATAAATGTGAATGGAATTATCAGTAAAATATGCTTTTATTATGAGAAAATTGTGATTTTATCAAACAAGATTAAAAGTTATGAATTTTATAATTGTTTTTATTATATAACAGTTGATGTGGTACCTAAAATGTTCTATTTAGTGTTAGATTTGTAAGAAAATTTCATTCAAGTACACTGCGATATACACTTCTCAAAAAATTAAAGGAGCACTTTTTAATCAGAGTATAGTATCAAGTCAGTTAATCTCCTGGGATATTGATCTGGTCAGTTAAGTAGCAGAGGGGGTTGTTAATCAGTTTCAGCTGCTTTAGTGTTAATGAAATTAACAACAGGTGCACTAGATGGGCAACAATGAGACGACAGAAGCAGATGACAAAGCACCTCTAAGTGTAAACTGTATATAAGTTTATTTATAAAAAGTAAGTTTGGCAAACTCACATCTTCTAAAAAGTATACAGGCTCATAGGGATGAAGTGTAGAAAACATCTATCGCCAGATATTGGTAGGTGCTGTGGAAGGGATCGGCGGCCTACCTACCAACATCTGGCGATAGACGTTCTCTACACTTCATCCCTATGAGCCTATATACTTTTGAGAAGATGTGAGTTTGCCAAACTTACTTTTTATGAATAAAATTGTTATACAGTTTACACTTAGAGGTGCTGTGTCCTCTGCTTCTGTTCTTTTACTCTAGAGCGTGCTTCACTCTACCACAACCTGCCCTATTGTCAACTGGATTACCCTCTGCCTGATCTGGAGCATATTCCATCCTATGTTAGACTACATGGACTGCATGATCCATGCGCCTTTTTATTCTCTCCTAACAATGAGACGACCTCTAAAACAGAAATGGTTTTACAGGTAGAGGCCTCTGACATTTTTTTCCCTACTAATTTTTTCTGACTGTTTTCACTAGTTTTGCCTTTGGCTAGGGGCAGTGCCACTACTGGTAGCATGAGGCAATACCTGGACCCTACAGAGGTTGCACAGGCAGTCCAACTTCTCCAGGATAGCACATCAAAAAGTACCATTTCCAGAAGGTTTGCTGTGTCTCCCAGCACAGTCTCTAGAGCATGGAGGAGATTCCAGGAGATAGGCAGTTACTCTAGAAGAGCTGGACAGGTCTGTAGAAGGTCCTTAACTGATCAGCAGGTATCTGCTCCTTTGTGCAAGGAGGAACAGGATGAGCACTGCCAGAGCCCTACAAAATGAACTCCAGCAGGCCATTAGAGTGAATGTCTCTGACCAAACAATCAAAAACAGACTTCATGAGGGTGGTCTGAGGGCCCAATGTCTTTTAGTGGGCCCTAGGCTCAGTGTCCGACACCATAAAGCTCAATTGGCACTTGCCATTGAACACCAGAATTGGCAGGTCCACCACTGGCACCCTATGTTTTTCAGAGATGAGAGCAGGTTCACCCTGAGCACATGTGACAGACATGAAAGGGTCTGGAGAAGCAATGGAGAACATTATACTGCCTGCAACATCACTAAGCATGACCGGTTTGGTGGTGGGTCAGTGATGGTCTGGGGAGGCATATCCATGGAGGGATGCACAGACCTCTACAGGCTATACAATGGCACCCTGACTGCCATTAGGTATTGGGATGAAATCCTTGGACCCATTGTCAAACCCTACACTGGTGCAGTGGGTCCTGCTTTCCTCCTGGTGCATGACAATGCCCGGCCTCATGTGGCAAGAGCATGCAGGCAGGTCCTGGAGGATGAAGAAATGAATACCATTGAATGGCCCCAACACTAAATCCAATAGAAATCCTCTGGGATATCATGTTTTGGTCCGGACGCCACCGCCAGGTTGCACCTCAGACTGTCCAGGAGCTCAGTGATGCCCTGGTCCAGATCTGGGAGGAAATACCCCAGGACACCATCAATCATCTCATTAGGAGCATGCCCCAACGTTGTTTGGCATGCATACAAGCACATGGGGGCCATACAAACTGCTGAGTAACATTTTGAGTTGCTGCAATGAAATTTCAGCCAAATGGACTAGCCTGCTGCATCATTTTTTCACTTTGATTTTCGGGGTGTCTTTGAAAACAGTCCTCTGTAGGTTGATCATTTTCATTTTCATCAAATGATGGGGCATCCTTACATTCCTAACACATTACCCAGTCTATATCAGTATAGATATTCAGCATATTTTTCCCCATTGAAATCTGATGTGTTTTCAAAGCATTCCTTTAATTTTTTTGAGCAGTGTATTTTCCTATGGAGTCAAAGTTTTTGCAGGTATTTCTGTATGTCTGGTGACCCATATGGGGAGATTTCCCTTAATGACTGTGCAAGTATTGAGATGTGTGAGTCAGTTGGAGAGGAGAGCACAGACATCAATAAAAATATTGTCAGAAGTTCTAAACTTTTTCTTTAAAAAATAGCTTTTCCCCCCATTTTCCTCTTGGAGAGATTTCCCATCGCATTCTGTCCTTGGGAAATATCCCAAATTTTGGGACAGGTGAAATGGAATGCCCACATTTTATATATTGTATAACTATAATTTGTAGGTGAAATACATTTGGATACATTATAGTGTTTGTTTTGGGATGGCTGTGAGTATTGTCATTGTCTTTCCTGCATTTAATTGAAAATATTACTAAAGGTCATATTCCTCTAATAACTTGTACTGGTTCAGAAATAATATTAATGGTTTCACAAGAGTTAGCAGAATATAATCTAAATTCTTTACTGATATCCAACATATTTTTAATATTTGAATAAGCTCTAGTCATAATTGAAGCTCTCTATAATGAGGGTAAAGAACAGGCAAGTAAGGCAAGGTAAGGACAACCTTACTTTGTTCCATTAGCTATGGAAAATAAAACAGGAAAACTGAATGTTAATTTTAACATAGAAGAGGGGTTTTAATAAATTGTCTGTATTTGTACTATAAAAGCCAATTTTCAATGGCATATACAGAAAAAACAAGCAGGAAAGACCTTATGTTCATCAAGACTTGAGTATGTGGCAAGCTTTCAAACAATAAACATGTTATTGACTTTATTATCTCTATTAACTCTATTGTATTATTAACTCTATTCATGGCCCCATCTCCACTTCAGAAAATCACTGCTAAATACCTTTATTTAGCATTATTTTTGGTCACATGACCTGCTCTCCCATAAAAATTATTTTTCTTGTTCAGGCAGTGGGTGAGCATTAATGAGGCTTGGAAGAGCAATGGAGCACCAAATAAAACCCATTGGTATTTTTAGCAATATCTCCCCTGCCAACAATGAAAGTGCTGACGTCACCATGGAGATAAATGTGAAACAGGTTCCAGGACCAACAATGCTAGAGATTCAGCAGCAGAACCATGGTTTTACCAGCCTGACAAAGGAAATAGAGCCACAATAGGAGGACTGGCTGGATCAACAGATAAATACTTGAAAATAAAAGGGCCTTTACAGATAGCAGATTTAGAAGAGACATAAGGAAGGCATAACCTTTATTTAAGGAAACATTATTTTAAGCCTTTCACTTTAATATAAAAAAAATGTTTCTTCTTTCTTCTAAGTGATCTAGAAATATTATTTGTACTACTTTGTTCCTGTCTTGTTTTTGGTGGATAAAATCTACCTGAACTGTGTCAATGAACCCCCCCCCCACAAAAGTTGTTTCTCTTGCTTAGCTAAAATGTTTTGTACAAATATTGAAGTAGGAGTCATGAAGAGTGATTTGCAAATTAGGTATGTGTAACCAAAACCACTGCGCTGTTAAAAAATACAAAATATACAAATAATTGTAGTACACAGCTCCCGTATGGTAAAACTTAAGAACACAAATCTTCATGCAATGATGTGTTCAGTGCAGTACACAACTGTAGTGCTTTCAGCAAAAATCACTATGTAATATTAAGCAATAAAAAGTTATTAATAAAAACCCACAAATGAAAGTCCATGTCCCTTTTTTTCTTCTTAGATACAGTTGTGTCCAAAATTATTCAACCCCCAATGCTGTAAAGGGGTTTAGGGACTATAGTGTACATTTGGAATTGTATTCAGAATCAAATCCTACAAGGACGTTGTAACTACCCAAATGCAACTAAAATGACATCAATTGTTTATGTAATACAGTAGTAAATGGTTCTTATGTGGTTTCTTCATTGCCACAATTATTCAACCCCTTAAAGACTACCACTCTGAAGAACAGAGGTTCATACAGGTGCTTTCCATCAGGTATTGAAAACACCTGTGGATGTCACCGAGCAGCAATCAAGCATAATAAGCACCAATTAGGCAGCTTTAAAATGACTGTGATACTCAGCTCCTTCTAGACATTTACTGGTGTGGTTACAAACATGGTGAAGGCAAGAGAATGGTCCAGGAAGACAAGAGAAGAGGTGATTTCTCTTCACAGGAAGGGCAATGGCTATAAGAAGATTGCAAAGATGTTAAACATACCAAGAGACACCTTAGGAAGCATCATTCGCAAATTCAAGGCAAAGGGCACTGTTGAAACGCTACCTGGTCGTGGCAGAAAGAAGATGCTGACTTCGACTGCTGTGCGCTACCTGAAGCGTAGAGTGGAGAGAAGTCCCCGTGTGACTGCTGAGGAACTGAGAAAAGATTTGTCAGATGTGGGTACAGAAGTTTCAGCCCAGACAATAAGACGCACACTGCGTAATGAAGGCCTCCGTGCCAGAACTCCCAGGCGTACCCCCTTGCTGTCTCCAAAGAATAAGAAGAGTCGACTGCAGTATGCCAAAAGCCATGTGGACAAACCACAAAAGTTGTGGGATAGTGTTCTGTGGACTGATGAAACAAAATTAGAACTGTTTGGGCCCATGGATCAACGCTATGTTTGGAGGAGGAAGAACAAGGCCTATGATGAAAAGAACACCTTGCCTACTGTGAAGCATGGTGGAGGGTCAATCATGCTTTGGGGCTGTTTTGCTTCTGCAGGTACAGGGAAGCTTCAGCGTGTGCAAGGTACCATGAATTCTCTTCAGTACCAGGAGATATTGGATGGAAACGTGATGCAGTCCGTCACACACCTGAGGCTTGGGAGACGTTGGACCTTTCAACAGGACAATGATCCCAAGCATACCTCCAAGTCCACTAGAGCATGGTTGCAGAGGAAAGGCTGGAACATTTTGGAGTGGCCATCGCAGTCACCAGACTTAAATCCGATTGAGAACCTCTGGTGGGACTTAAAGAAAGCAGTTGCAGTGCGCAAGCCTAAGAATGTGACTGAACTGGAGGCCTTTGCCCATGAAGAATGGGCGAAGATACCCGTAGATCGCTGCAAGACACTTGTGTCAAGCTATGCTTCACGTTTAAAAGCTGTTATAACTGTAAAAGGATGCTGTACTAAGTACTAAGATTGAATGTCACTTGGGGGTTGAATAAAACTGATAATGCTGTGAGCACAGAAAAGACATTTGTGGTTATTTCATTATAACTGTTATGTTATATTTGTCTGACCTACAAGTGCCTCTTTAATGTAAATGTAAGCAAGATGACTGAATGATCAAAAGCAATGTCAAACTGGCCAAAACACTCAATTTCAGTGGGGGTTGAATAATTTTGGACACAACTGTATGTGACCATAAAACCAGTGCTGCAAAGATAGCTTCCCTTTATTGTGAATACACCTACTGACATGTCCTCCAGGTGGACTCTTAACTTAAATTTAGACCCAAATAGGCCTTATCACATTTCCACCAAAACAAGGTCTGAAATGCAGCTGCCAGGCACACCTTCCATTTACCCTTGGTTCACACTAGTGCTGTTTTGCGAGCCGCGGCATCAAATGAATGGGCTGCTGTGCCTCACCAAACTCAGGGAAAACGTCCCTGCACCTTTCCAAAAATTGTAGCCCACACTGGGAACCACACTACAGTGCAGTTCCCAGTGCGGGTGTGATTTCCAGTGAAGGCAGCATGGCACCCACCCGTGGGTCCCATGTTTTGTGTGTGGGTGGTTGCAGCTGCAGGATGAAGTGCAGGTTCCACAGCGGCTTCCACCCACACTAGTGTGATCCGAGCCCTAATCAGTCCTCGGTCATGTGCTGTGGATTTAAGGCTCCAAATTCACAGATAGATGATCTAGATCAGGGGTATCAAACTCCATTTCATTGCAGGCCGTATCAGTACTATGGTTGCCCTCAAAGGGCCGGTTGCATCTGTAGGAATAGATGTCCAGAGCACACACCCCCCCCATTACATCAAATGTCAAGAATCCCACACCCTTCCTAACATCATCGTGCACCCTCTTTGGGGGCAGAGCTGGAAAGCAGAAAGTCCAGGGTCTGGAGGAGGATCGGAGGAGCAGTGTAGTCAGTTACCAGAGTCTGCTGAATACTGAGACCAGGGGAGGAAGAGATGAGGGGGTGCTGCAGCTGCAACGAGAGGTGCAGGATTTGGCAGAGGAGTTCTATTCTCTTCTCTGCTGCCGACTGCTGAGACAAGTATAAAGATAAATAAAATAGTGCAGTGCTTGTAAATAGGAGGAGCTGTGCAGAGCGTGACGTCATTTCACCGCCGGAGCCACGAGGAGGCCCGGCGGCCATCTTTGAATGGAGAGGGTGCCTATGCCATCTAGAGGAGGAATCACCACCACCATAGAGGATTACTTGGCTGACCTTAAGGGGATCTCTGGACCTGAGTTGGAGCCCTGGATGACCCACCATGAGAGGGATGCCCACCACCTGCTCTATGACGGATCCATCATCTAGGATGATCATTGTTACATGCGCATAATCCATGCGTTTCTGGTGAGTGCGCATCGCTATTATTTGAGGCAGTATAGCTCTGGATATCCTCACTACCCCTGCGAGTACCAAGGATATTTGATTGACTTTCAGTTTGTTATTTTTCTTGCTGCTTTCTTGCTGTTTTCTGCATTGGATCTATTTACAAGCGCTGCACTATTTTATTTATCTTTATACTTATATTCCATAGGCATTGTGGTTGCCTTAAGTGTTCTAGCTGCTTCAGTTATATTAGAGCGCTCACTACAGTTTGTTTTTTAGACTTGACTGCTGAGACAAGGTGGGGACAGAGACAAGGGGGTACCTGCAGATGAGGTGCAAGGGCCACATGAAATGGCCTGGGGCCTCGTGTTTGACACCTGTGATCTAGATGCTAAGAACCCAATATTTCCAACCATAGTGTAGTAAGATCAAGGTCAATATTTATTGAATAAAACTCAATGCACTTACATTCATCAAAGGTAATCAGGCATATACAATGAGGAATGCTGACAAGTCGAGATCACATCCTACCATTGGCATGCACATCACTTGTGCTATATACATTGTTTAAAGGCAGTATTACGCTATTTATATTTTGGCTTATTAGCTTAGTGTTAGCGGCAGCCTCATAGTTTTTTATATGTTTATTTATTCATCTTTATTATGGTTTAATGATTTAGCACTGCACTAGTTACTTTTATATATATATGGAGCACAATTGCTCTAAAACTGTTTGGGAGATTGTCACATTTGAATGCATTAGGTAAGTCCATAATTAGTAATTGTAAATTAAAAGTGGAAAGTCATGTCTTTAAATACTGGTACACACGGACCGAATATTGGCCCATTCAACAGAAACTAACCAACATTTGGCCTATGTGTACAGAAGCCTGTCCGACAGAAGCCAGCTGAACTTTCGGCTTCTGTAGAACAAACATGCTAGAAAAACACCTGCCGATCGGCATCCAATCAGCACTCGCAGACAATGGCTGTGAGTGCTGACTGGTGTTTTTTGGTGGTGGTGGTGGTAATAGTGGGGGGGGGGGGGGGTAGTCCCCACAATAACTCAATAGCTCAGTGGGGAGATCGCTGTACTAACATACTGTAGTTGGTACAGATACCTCCTTGCAAGCTCCTCAGTTAGGCTGAATGAGAACATAGTTTGCACCAGGTATTTAAGAATCCCACTAAATTAGTTTGACATGTAAGAAACGAAACAAATATGCAAAGGTTTTGTAATATAAATAAGTAAACCCCTCAGGTCAAGATTGAGTACCTGCATTATTACCTAATCTATGTAAATTCTGTAGAATAAATCTAGTTGGGGCTGAGATAATTTAGGGAATGGGCAGGTAATTTAGTGTTTTCTTGATGGTGACATTCTATGTTTGTTGTGTACTACTGCTCAAAGAATAATGAGCAAAGCTATCTTAATGTTTTGTTTGCAGGCTGTGACACACTATTATTATAATATGTATTTTAAAATAAATGCTTTGGTGTAAATATATCAATAATCTTAATGATTTCATATGGTAAGGTCCTGACTATTGTAACTTCTGTGGCACTAGTGCAGATAAACTCCTCTGTTAACCTAAAACTAGGCCTTTATACACCAGAACTCATTCTGGCCTGCACGTCCTTGGTAACTGCATTAAGAGTAAGTGTATTATTTTAAAATTGTATCGTATAGTATCAAAATAATTGATAGAAAAACTTTTTGTGCTAATTCAGTATATGACCCAAATTAAAACTTAAATCCCCAGATGCTACATTAGAATAGTGTCAAGCCATCTTGATACAAGATTTGTAATACATAAATCCCATAAATGCAGAGCTAAACCCACAAAACATCAACCTCCGCTACCATATGTGAGGCTGTATTCAAGCAAGGAATTACAATCACAATACATATGTATGTGTTAAAGTAATTACAATCTTAACAATATTCTAGTTTGTTAAATTGGTAAAATAGTCAAATTGTATCCTTCTTGGATTCAATGTACAATAATTTTCATTTTTTGTTACTCCCCACACTATCCACAATAGACACACCCTATTAAATTGGTCACAGACGTGTGACTGCCCATCAAGATCAAATTTTTGGGGTAACAGAGGCAGACCACCTTCACCCAATTGGAGGAAGACAACATGAAATGAGGGAAACAAAAGATTATTTAGGAACAAAACAGAGGAAGAATGGGTATTGAGAATGTAGAAGGAAGCAGAAAAATGAGATTCAGACTGATCTTTAAATGTATGTGTGGAGTGAATATAACAGGGAAGGGCGTATTCTTATGGGAATGTCTTATTATAATGTTTGTATACCAGACTGTATATTGATTGTATAGTTTAGTAGTGTATGGCAGGACTTGTTCTCTGTCTAGAGACACAATGGGTAAGATTTACTAAAACTGGTGCACACAGAAACTGCTCTGCATAGTAACCAGTCAGCTTCTAGGTTTTATTGTCAAAGCTCAATTGAACAGGCTGTAGTTTGAAATTGGTTACTATGCACCACATTCTCTGTGCAGCAGTTTTAGTAAATCTCCACTAGTATGTCCTCATCAGATGGCACCTGATTTTTAGTGGATACAGGGGGTGGCGGTTATGTAGTTTTACATGCAAACTGAACGTTTGTGGCTGTTACATGTAACTAGTGGGTATTTCATTGGTACAGCACAGACAGAACTGCAGATGTGTAAGTTTGTTTCCAACTTTAAATAGTTATATACAATGTATCCAGTTTAGCTTGTGGTGTACAGTGAGCAAAGATTTGTTTGTCTCAGAATGAATTAACCACTTGTTCTCCAGAGGATTTACCCCTTCCTAACCAGGCCATTTTTTGCTTTACACCCAGGGGTGTTTTGCCATGAGGCAAACAAAGCGTTTGCCTGGGGCGGCAATTTTCAGGGGGGCTGTGCCGTGGCACTGCCCCCCCACCCTTTCCCATGGTGTCTGCGACTCCATGTCCCACTCTGATCTGGTCCAGGAGGTGCTGCTGGAGGAGGGGTAGAGAGGTTGTCCAGCCTGGTGTCTTCACTTCCCTGAATCTTGGATCATGATGTGGGTGGGATGACATGCCGCCCCTCTCATCTGGCCACACCCCCAGGATCACTGGGCAGCCTATGGCAGCCTATTCCTCCCTCTCCAAGCTCCGCCTTCTCGCCTGTGATTGGCCGCCGGATCTGTAGCTCAGGGAAAGCACACAGGCAGAGAGGAGGAGCCAAGCAAATATTGAAGAAGCTGATCAGAGTGAGGGACTGGCAGGAGCCAGTGAAGAGGAGGAGAGTGGCTGGAGAAGGAAGACAGCTGATTGGTAAGGTAAGTGTCTGTGCTGGGCCCGTGCAGCCAGGATCTGGGCAGAACAGATGGTGCTGCTGTAGCCAGGTATGCTGGCTGTGGATGGGAGAGGGAGGGAGCCCGGGCTGGAGCAGGCGTCAGCAATGTAAGCATCATTGGTGTCAGTGGGAGCAATAGTTCCCCATCATTAGTGTCAGTGTGGGAGGAATAGTTCCCCATCATTGGTTTCACTGACACCAATGATGGGGCACCATTCCTCTTACCAGGGGCGGACTGACAACTCATGGGGCCCCCAGCCAAACTCAAAAAAGCCTATGCAAAAGGTACCAGGGGCATCTCATGGGGCCCCCTACTGACCCCGGGCCCTCGGGCAGTGCCCGAGTTTCCAAATGGTCAGTCCACCCCTGCCTCTCATTGGCTCTATTCCTCCCACTGACACCAATGATGGGGCACTATTCCTCCCACTAACACCAATGATGGGATACTATTCCTCCCACTGACACCAATGATGGGGCACTATTGCTCCCACTGACACCAATGATAGGGCACTATTTCTCCCACACTGACAGTAATAATGGGGCACTATTCCTCCCACACTGACACCAATGATGGGACTCTATTCCTCCCACACTGACACCAATTATGGGGCTCTATTTCTCCCACTGACACCAATGATGGGACGTTATTCCTCCCACTAACACCAGTGATGGGACACTATTCCTCCCACTGACACCAGTGATGGGGCACTATTCCTTTCACTGACACCAGTGATGGGGAACTATTCCTCCCACTGACACCAGTGATGGGGCACTGTTCTTCCACTGACACCAATGATGGGGCACTATTCCTCCCACTGACACCAATGATGGGGCACTATTCTTCCCACTAACACCAGTGATGGGGCACTGTTCTTCCACTGACACCAATGATGGGGCACTATTCCTCCAAATGACACCGATAATGGAATAAAGAGGTGGAGTTCTAACAGGAAGAGGTGGAGCCTAAAGAGGAAGGGTGGAGTTTACAGATGAAGGGGTGGGTCTTAAACAGGAAGGGATGGGGCAAATTTAGATAGGAGGGTGCTCGATTTTAATCTTGCCTAGGGCAGCACAAAACCAAAATACACCACTGGTTATGGCTCTGTTACTTTACCTGACAATTGCGTGGTCATGCAACGCTGCACCCAAATGAAATGTACATCCTTTTTTTCCCATAAACTGAGCTTTCTTTTGGTTATATTTGATTGCCTGTGCATTTTTTATTTTTTGCGCTATAAAAAAAGACTGACATTTTTGAGAAAAAAAACTATATTTTTGACTTTTTGCTATTAAAAAGTCCAGTAAAAAAATTAAAAAAATAAAATTTTGTCATAAGTTTAGGCCAAAATGTATTCTGCTTCATGTCTTTTCTAAACAAAAATACCAATACTTGTAAATTAATTGGTTTACGTGAAAGTTACAGCGTTTACAAATGGCGGTATATATACTGGGATTTTTTTTACTTTTACTAGTAATGGCGGCGATCACTGACTTATAGCAGGACTGCGGTGGGCATTCTGACACTGGGGGGAACTGACTTGGTGTCACTGACATCCCCAGTGACACCAATACAGTGATCAGCGATAAAAAAAAAGCACTGACACTGTACTAAAGGCACTGGGCAAGAAGGGGTTAACATGAGGGGTGATCAAAGGGTTAACTGTGTGCTGTGTAAGTGTGCTTCACTGCAAGCACATTGCTAGAGATGAGCGAATCGAACCAGGCGAAGTGGAATTCGTTTCGAATATCGGGAAAAATTCGATTCGCATCGAATCCGAATTTTAGCCAACTTCGGGTGCAGGAATCGAATTTTTCCCGATCAGCTGGCAAAAGTGTCACTGCAGAGAGCTCCACTATTTCTGACAGTTCTGACAGTTCATTTACAGCGGTTGAAACATTGTATCTATTTGTTTCCATTTAGGATACAGATGTTTTTATTCGGAAATAAATAGATACAATGTTTCAACCGCTGTAAATGTGAAGGAACTGTCAGAGAACTGTCAGAAATAGCGGAGCTCTCTGCAGATACACTTTTTGCTGTACTGGTATACTTCTTCTTTTCATTCTTCTTCTTCTTTTCATTCTTCTTCTTCTTCTTTTCATTCTTCTTTTCATTCTTCTTCTTTTCATTCTTCTTCTTCTTCTTTTCATTCTTCTTTTCATTCTTCTTCTTCTTCTTTTCATTCTTCTTCTTCTTCTTTTCATTCTTCTTCTTCTTCTTTTCATTCTTCTTCTTCTTTTCATTCTTCTTCTTCTTTTCATTCTTCTTCTTTTCATTCTTCTTCTTCTTCTTTTCTTTCTTCTTCTTCTTCTTTTCATTCTTCTTCTTCTTCTTTTCATTCTTCTTTTCATTCTTCTTCTTCTTCTTTTCATTCTCCTTCTTCTTCTTTTCATTCTTCTTTTCATTCTTCTTCTTCTTCTTCTTTTCATTCTTCTTTTCATTCTTCTTCTTCTTCTTTTCATTCTTCTTCTTCTCCTTCTTCTTCTTTTCATTCTACTTCTTCTTCTTTTCATTCTTCTTTTCATTCTTCTTCTTCTTCTTTTCATTCTTCTTCTTCTTCTTTTCATTCTTCTTTTCATTCTTCTTCTTCTTCTTTTCATTCTTCTTCTTCTTCTTTTCATTCTTCTTTTCATTCTTCTTCTTCTTTGCATTCTTCTTCTTCTTCTTTTCATTCTTCTTTTCATTCTTCTTCTTCTTCTTTTCATTCTTCTTTTCATTCTTCTTCTTCTTCTTTTCATTCTTCTTCTTCTTCTTTTCATTCTTCTTTTCATTCTTCTTCTTCTTCTTTTCATTCTTCTTCTTCTTCTTTTCATTCTTCTTCTTCTTTTCATTCTTCTTCTTCTTCTTTTCATTCTTCTTCTTCTTCTTTTCATTCTTCTTTTCATTCTTCTTCTTCTTCTTTTCATTCTTCTTCTTCTTCTTTTCATTCTTCTTCTTCTTCTTTTCATTCTTCTTCTTTCTTCTTCTTCTTCTTCTTCTTCTTCTTTTCATTCTTCTTTTCATTCTTCTTCTTTTCATTCTTCTTCTTCTTCTTTTCATTCTTCTTTTCATTCTTCTTCTTCTTCTTTTCATTCTTCTTCTTCTTCTTTTCATTCTTCTTTTCATTCTTCTTCTTCTTTTCATTCTTCTTCTTCTTCTTTTCATTCTTCTTTTCATTCTTCTTCTTCTTCTTTTCATTCTTCTTTTCATTCTTCTTCTTCTTCTTTTCATTCTTCTTTTCATTCTTCTTCTTCTTCTTCTTTTCATTCTTCTTTTCATTCTTCTTCTTCTTCTTTTCATTCTTCTTCTTCTTTTTATTCTTCTTTTCATTCTTCTTCTTCTTTTCCTTCTTCTTCTTCTTCTTTTCATTCTTCTTTTCATTCTTCTTCTTCTTCTTCTTTTCATTCTTCTTCTTCTTCTTTTCATTCTTCTTCTTCTTCTTCTTCTTTTCATTCTTCTTCTTCTTCTTTTCATTCTTCATTTCATTCTTCTTCTTCTTCTTTTCATTCTTCTTCTTCTTCTTTTCATTCTTCTTTTCATTCTTCTTTTTCTTCTTTTCATTCTTCTTCTTCTTCTTTTCATTCTTCTTCTTCTTTTCATTCTTCTTCTTCTTCTTTTCATTCTTCTTCTTTTCATTCTTCTTTTCATTCTTCTTCTTCTTCTTTTCCTCTTCTTCTTCTTCTTCTTCTTCTTCTTCTGGCAACTCCACCACGCAGCTCATTTTTGTTCCAGTATTACTGTATTTTGCTCCTTCAAAATCCTGAAACTTTCTTTTGGCAGGTGTACAGACTCAGGTACTCAGTGCAGGAATGGTGGGAATCCCTCACAATGGACACAGCAGGTGTACATACAGACCCAGGAATTCAGCACAGGGATGGTGGGAACCCCTCATAATGGGCACAGCAGGTGTGCATACCCAGAACCTCAGCACAGGGATGGTGGGAACCCCTAGTAATGGGCGCAGCAGGTGTGCAGACCTGGGACCTCAGCACAGGGATGGTAGAAACCCCTCATAATGGGAACAGCAGGTGTACAGACCCAGGAATTTAGCACAGGGATGGTGGGAACTCCTCCTAATGGGCAGAGCAGGTGTACAGACCCAGGAACTCAGCACAGGGATGGTGGGAACTTCTCATAATGGGCGCAGCAGGTGTGCAGACCTGGAACCTCAGCACAGGGATGGTGGGAACCCCTCATAATGGGCACAGCAGGTGTGCATACCCAGAACCTCAGCACAGGGATGGTGGGAACCCCTAGTAATGGGCACAGCAGGTGTTAGGGGGTTTAACTCTCCAGCATCCATTAGAGACTGATATAGTAATATAGTTCATTCTTCTTTTCATTCTTCTTCTTCTTCTTTTCATTCTTCTTCTTTTCATTCTTCTTTTCATTCTTCTTCTTCTTTTCATTCTTCTTCTTCTTTTCATTCTTCTTCTTCTTCTTTTCATTCTTCTTTTCATTCTTCTTCTTCTTTTCATTCTTCTTCTTCTTCTTTTCATTCTTCTTTTCATTCTTCTCATTCTTCTTTTCATTCTTCTCATTCTTCTTTTCATTCTTCTCATTCTTCTTCTCATTCTTCTTTTCATTCTTCTTCTCATTCTTCTTTTCATTCTTCTTCTTCTTTTCATTCTTCTTTTCATTCTTCTCATTCTTCTTTTCATTCTTCTTTTCATTCTTCTTCTTCTTCTTTTCATTCTTCTTCTTCTTCTTTTCCTCCTAATGGGCAGAGCAGGTGTACAGACCCAGGAACTCAGCACAGGGATGGTGGGAACTTCTCATAATGGGCGCAGCAGGTGTGCAGACCTGGAACCTCAGCACAGGGATGGTGGGAACCCCTCATAATGGGCACAGCAGGTGTGCATACCCAGAACCTCAGCACAGGGATGGTGGGAACCCCTCATAATGGGCACAGCAGGTGTTAGGGGGTTTAACTCTCCAGCATCCATTAGAGACTGATATAGTAATATAGTTCATTCTTCTTTTCATTCTTCTTTTCATTCTTCTTCTTCTTCTTTTCATTCTTCTTTTCATTCTTCTTCTTCTTTTCATTCTTCTTCTTCTTCTTTTCATTCTTCTTTTCATTCTTCTTCTTCTTTTCATTCTTCTTCTTCTTTTCATTCTTCTTTTCATTCTTCTCATTCTTCTTTTCATTCTTCTCATTCTTCTTTTCATTCTTCTCATTCTTCTTCTCATTCTTCTTTTCATTCTTCTTCTCATTCTTCTTTTCATTCTTCTTCTTCTTTTCATTCTTCTTCTCATTCTTCTTTTCATTCTTCTTCTTCTTTTCATTCTTCTTTTCATTCTTCTCATTCTTCTTTTCATTCTTCTTTTCATTCTTCTTCTTCTTCTTTTCATTCTTCTTTTCATTCTTCTTCTTCTTTTCATTCTTCTTCTTCTTCTTTTCATTCTTCTTTTCATTCTTCTTCTTCTTCTTTTCATTCTTCTTCTTCTTCTTCTTCTTCTTTGTCGTGCCCCGTGACTGCCCAAATGAGTGAAGTGTGCGGTGATTCTAAGATCGACGGCACTCATCTGCATGTCATACTGACTGACAGTATTATTTCTCTTCCCCAGCAGACTCCAAGGGCATTTAAATTAAAGGTACAGTGTTCTGCACTAATATAAAGGCTCTCTGAAGCCTAGAAACCCTTTAAATAAGTTAAATTTGCGGCGAATAAATTTGCATCGAATCGAATTTCTCCCGCAAATTCGGCGAATCAGCCGGATCGAATTTTTTAATAATTCGCTCATCTCTACACATTGCTTTGCATGGCTGTGCTATGCACAGCCATCCAATTCAGTGTGCTTGAGCTGACAGAGAGGAGAACTGTTTTGTTTACAAACAGTTCTCCTCCCCATCGGAAATGCTCGGCAATCACCGGGCGCCTGTGCGTAATCACCAGCCAGGACCCGGTGATTGACAGCCATGGCCGTGATTGGCGGCATGGGTAGGGCGCGCGCCCCTTACCTGGAAATGCAAAATCACATATATATATATATATATATATATATGTGGTTTTGTGCAACCGTGCCGTCCTGTAGCTGTATTTCTGCTATAGGGCAATCAGGAAGCAGTTAAATTGCTGTTTTAATTTTATTTAAAGAAGATCTATCATTACAATTTTTATTTTACATTTTTGTTTTCTGTGGGACAAAGTACATGTAGCACTTAATCTCATCTTTCTAAATGCTTTTCTAATCCTAGTTATGAGCACCGACCTGCTCCTCAAACCTCATGCCACCAGCTTTGGAGGAAAATGATGATTTAGCTGCAGCTTTCCCAAGACTAGCAATGGCAAGAGGAATGCAGAGGGAGTGGAACATATCAGCCTCTGCATTCCTCATGATATTGGTTATCTCAGGAAAGTGTCAGTGACAGACCACCTGCCCCCCCCCCCCCCCCCCCCCCCCCCCGCTTGGAACTTCCTGCTTTCTCACTGCTTTCTCACTGCTGAGACAGAAGAACATGGTATTATAGCTGGGCCTTGCACCGTATTACACCTTCCCATTCACTCCAGAAGGGAAGCTGTATTGTCTTTATTCAGAGAATTAAGCCAAGCCTTGTTCTCAGCATCTATCACGTTATTGTCCATCATTAGAAAATGATCTGCTTTCTCCATAGGCCCTAATCAGTGGGTAGAAGGCTAGCCCCTAGTCCCCTCCAAAAGCCCCTGTCCTGGTTGGGTCTGTCACAGTGTCCACAACCAAGACAAGTTGCAGCAATGAATTAACCATCTCCTCCAAAGCTGTTATCAGATTGGTCATGGTGGGGGCAGGTCAATACTCATGCTTTAACTAGTGGGGATTTTATTACTTTGGTATTAAAGAAATAGCTAATTTGTCACTCTATTTTTGCCCAGTATTTCTGCTTCCTTACAAAGAAAATGTTGAGCATAGAAAGAGCTTTTGTGGTTTGGCTGTGTGTGGCATTAGGGATTATGTGTGTTAGGAGAACCTAGGCTACCTCTTTGTAACAGTCCATTGTAGTTAAATGGAGCCTAGTACATTCTCAGACAAGAAAGAACTTTAACAGAGAGCTGTAGCATAATGCATTAAGAGCATTAGAGCTGGTGCAGTGTCTAAAGGGAAATGCAAGAGTTGTTGCTATTGACCATGAACTTCGAACAGAGGGGACAATTCACTAAGTGATATCTTACTGTAAGATACCGCACTGCTACTAAAAAGGGTTACCTGCTGACAGCTGAATGCAAAAAAGAATTGCTGGCATTGCCTGGCAATTAAAAAAAAATGTGTGGGGTCCCTCCCCCCCCATCCATATCAAGCACTTTGGGTCTGGTATGGATTTTGAGGGGAACCCCCATGCCAATTAAAAAAAAAATGGCATGGGGGTCCCATACCAGACCCTTATCCAAGCATGCAGCCCAGCAGGTCAGGAAAGCAAGGGGACAAGCAAGTGTCCCCACCTTCTGAACCATACCAGGCCACATGCCTTCAACCTGGGGGGGGGGATGCTTTGGGGCAGGGGGGCTACCATGTTGATTGAGACAAAGGCCTCTTCCCCACAATCGTGGCTGGTGGTTGTGGCGATCTGCTGGAGGGGGCTTATCAGAATCTGGAAGTCCCCTTTAATTTTAAACAATGTAAATGAGTATGGGGTACATGGTACTGCTACTCATTCACAAAAAAAAAGTGTAGTGAAAAAAAAGATGACAGTAGACAGTCTTTAACAAGTCCTTTATTAAAAACATAAATTAAAAAATGTTCCCCGAAGTAGATCCAATGTCAATCATAATGCCCGCTGCCACCGCCGACCCGAAAAACAAACAAACCAAAAAACGTTCCGCTCTCGATGCTGCCCTTCGCCATCTGACTGCTATGACAGGATGACATTTCTTAAATACTGGCATGATGTCATAAGGGGACAGATAACCCCCTTCCCTTGTGACTTCATTATGCACTGAGATCAGCCCGGTGGTCAGGTGCAAGGCTTTGGCAAATGACAATGCACTGTCAGGGAACAGTGCATTGTGGGGAGTCGCAGGCAGGTAGTCCGCCGAACACCCTTAACGTTTGTGTGCTTGCAGGACACACAAACGGTTGATGTTCGATTCAAAACTAATGTTCGACTCGAGCATATAGCCCATTACTATTGACTTGTTTCAGCCCTTTGGTCTTGCTTGTTTTCCACAACCAGTATTCTGACATCACCTTCCCTTACTGACACTGAATAGTGTATTATAAGTTTTAGGCCCCTTTCATATACAGGTGAAACTCGAAAAATTAGAATAACGTGCAAAAGTTAATTTATTTCAGTAATGCAACTTAAAAGGTGAAACTAATATATGAGATAGACTCATTACATGCAAAGCAAAATAGTTCAAGCTGTGATTTGTCATAATTGTGATGATTATGGCTTATAGCTCATGAAAACCCCAAATCCACAATCTCAGAAAATTAGAATATTACATGCAATCAATAAAACAAGTATTGTACATAGAACAATATCGGACCTCTGAAAAGTATAAGCATGCATATGTACTCAGTACTTGGTTTGGGCCCCTTTTGCAGCAATTACAGCCTCAATGTGGCGTGGCATGGAAGCTATCAGCCTGTGGCACTGCTGAGGTGTTATGGAAGACCAGGATGCTTCAATAGCGGCCTTCAGCTCTTCTGCATTGTTTGGTCTCATGTCTCTCATCTTTCTCTTGGCAATGCCCCATAGATGTCTAAAGGGATGCAGACGTTATCTCTCTCCTTTATTAGAGCCCCGCAGGTGCAGCAGCTGACTGATAACTATAAAATCTCTTCCATTCAAATCCACTCTGCATATGGACACAGACAACAGCTATTTCTTCAGAATAACAAAAGGTAGGAATCTGCAACAATGTTTAAATGGAATGTTTTTTCGCAACAAAAGTGGAGTTACTCTTTAACCAGCAGGGTGAAAAAATATATGTACACATTTATCCTGGCTTTTTACACAAAAGAATTGCCATTTGTGGACATATTTTTTTGTAAAGACTATAGTGGTAGTCTGTCTATTGCTTTGTATAGGAAACCTAAGGTAAGGAACACCCTCTTGTATGTGAAAAGTGGAAATCTGTATCATAATGTCCCAGTTGGTCAAAATCCTGAAGTTTTTCAAAATTGTACACAATCTGACAATCTGATGATTAAAAAAAAATAAGGCAAATAATTTATGGTAATGAGAGGGTATAAGGATTAAAATCTTACAAAAGCCAAGCTTTAGAATTCTTTCCAGACAGATTAATGCCAAAATAATATTTACAAATTTAATGAAGACAATATAATGCAAATTTTAAAACAGTGTTTTCTGTTGAATTACGTAATGTTAAAAAACACTGGCACTGGTTACAAAAAGAAGAGTTCATGGCAAAAGTGATTTCTCCTGATCTAGCAGTAACATTTTACTGTGCCCCTAAATTATAAGATTATACTCGGTCAATATGAAAGTCATGTCTGGTCAGTATGTTGCAAAACCACAGGTACCTACATAAGTGGTACATGTTCTATGTGCCCATATCTGGACACATGTCCACTAATCTTTCTACCCAATGAGATGGTTATGGCATTGCAATATGTCAGCTGTAATACTGAAGGAATACATTATTTAAAGTTAATAAAATATTTAATCAGATGTGAATGCAATCACTTATATCATGAAAAAAAAGAAACATTTATTTAAAATCTGTATATCAGAACATATCTCTGATGTGAAATCAGGAAACTAAGGACACCTTCTAGCTCATCATGCTATTTTGAACATGAAAAGCACCCAAGCTTACCTTTTGTGCTCTGGAGAGAGTACACAGGAATCCATGAGGTGGATAGTTTGATAACATATTGTTGCAGCTTAAAACTTTAGGCCCTGTTCACACAGTGTGATCTGTAGGGCTGTCTTTTCCTGGCACAGGGATGCATAGGTAGTGCATGCATTCCCATGCTGGCATCCCATTGTGTATTGTTTATTCTCTATTGTGTATTTTGTATTGGGACACACAGCTACTCAAACACAGCCGGTGGGTCCCAATATGACATGTGGGTGCATGTCCCTGAATGCGCAGAGGTTGACTTCAGGGACATGCATTCGCAGGAATCCACATGTCATATTGGGACACAGTGGCTTTGTCTGTGCAGCCACATGTCCCAATAGAAAACATTGGGAAACCAGAACGGGGATGCATGCAACACCTGTGCACCCCCATTCTTAGAAAAGAGGGTCCTGCTAGGGCATGGAGCTTGTCGCTCTGTGTGAAAGGGCCTTTAGAGGCACATTAGATATAGGAAAAAGTCAGAGCTTTGTGGAACTAAACCAGCTGCTAGCACTAAAAGGCAAATATGGCCAAAATTCGTGAAGAGATATATATCTAAAAATGTGCAGTGCTTATAAGCACATTGTTCTCATGGTTTTGTGAAGATATAGTTTTTGTATTGAAAAGTAAATAAGATAAATATACTGTAAAGCTCAGGGTTAATAACTACTGTGTCAGTGCTCTAGGATCACTTGCAAAGCCATTTTTCACAAATATAGAATAGTGCTTTCAGCAGCAAAAATAAATAACCTAACTCCAGCAAAACAAGAAAACAAAAGTCTGCTTATATTCAGCACAAGGTAAAAATAGCAGTGTAACAACCACACAAAGATTTTACCTGTAAAAAGCTTCCAGCAGACATGCAGCATTTTAGACAATTGTCTCTTCTCCAAACTCCTTACCACTCTACCTCTGCTCTTGGAACTCTCTGTCTTTAAAGTGACATTAAAGCTTCTTTTTTTCTATTAAAATAATAAACATGTCATACTTACCTGCTTTGTGCAATGGTTTTTCACACAGCAGCCTTATCCTCCTCTTCTTGGGTCCCCTGCTAGTACTCGTGGCCCCTACTCTTTGGCGAGAGCCCCCATAGATAGATGCTTCCTATGGAGGCACTAATGCCAGCTCAATCCTGAGCTGCCTTTTCTACATCTACTGACACAGACAAGACAGCTCAATCCTGCCCCCCATGCTGTTTTCACAGGATTTGATTGACAGCAGTGGGAGCCATTGGCCTCTGGACTATCAATTTGTCCAAAGAGAAGGGACAGAGCCAGGAGAGACTCTGCTCTTAAGCACAGTGCTGGATAAGGAATGGGCTCAGGTAAAAAAAAAGAAAGGGGGGGACGTTGCCTGGTTGGGTGAGTCTCAATTTCCGTAGTAGATCAGCGGGTTTTGAAATACTCAGACCAGCCCATCTGGCACCAACAACCATGCCATGGTCAAAGTTACATAAATACCTTTTCTTCCCCATTATAATGCTTGTTTTGAACTTCAGCAAGTCATCTCACCACGTCTAGATGCCTAAATGCATTGAGTTTCTGCCATGTGATTGGCTAATTCGCAATTCGTGTTACCAAGCAATTAAACAGGTATACCTAATAAAGTGGCTGGTGAGTGTGTATATATATAATATACAGTTGTGTTCAAAATAATAGCAGTGTGTTGAAAAAAGCGAATAAAGCTCAAAATCCTTCTAATAGCTTTTATTTCCATACACACAAATGCATTGGGAACACTACACATTCTATTCCAAATCAAAACATGAAGAAAAATATATCAAATTTGTGTTGTTCCTCTAAAAAAATTGAAGAATAGTGAATATTAGACTGTTCAGAAAAATAGCAGTGTTTGTATTCTTCTTTACAAACTCAAACATTCACTATATAAACTGAAAAATGTTTGAAGATTTTGCTTTCCTTTGAATCACTTAATGAATATTTAGTTGTATAAGCACTGTTTCTGAGAACTGCTGTACATCTGTGTTGCATGGAGTCAACCAACTTCTGGCACCTGTGAACAGGTATTCCAGCCCAGGATGATTGGACTACATTCCACAGTTCTTCTCTATTTCTTGGTTTTGCCTCAGAAACTGCATTTTTGATGTCACCCCACAAGTTTTCTATTGGATTAAGATCCGGGGATTGGGCTGGCCACTCCATAACATCAATTTTGTTAGTCTGGAACCAAGATGTTGCACGTTTACTGGTGTGTTTGGGGTCATTGTCTTGTTGGAACA
This sequence comes from Staurois parvus, assembly GCF_062004578.1. NCBI lineage: Eukaryota > Metazoa > Chordata > Amphibia > Anura > Ranidae > Staurois > Staurois parvus. Next base: position 11,223,147 of record NW_028318039.1, on the reverse strand, counting down.
TCCATTTCAAGGGCATTTCCTCTTCAGCATAAGGCAGCATGACCTCTTCAAGTATTCTGATGTATTCAAACTGATCCATGATCCCTGGTATGCGATAAATAGGCCCAACACCGTAGTATGAGAAACATCCCCATATCATTATGCTTGCGCAACCATGCTTCACTGTCTTCACAGTGTACTGTGGCTTGAATTCAGTGTTTGGGGGTCGTCTGACAAGCTGTCTCCGGCCACTAGACCCAAAAAGAACAATCTTACTTTCATCAGTCCACAAAATGTTGAGCCATTTCTCTTTAGGCCAGTCAATGTGCTCTTTGGCAAATTGTAACCTCTTCAGCACGTCTTTTTTTCAACAGTGGGACATTACGGGGGCTTCTTGCTGATAGCTTGGCTTCACATAGGCGTCTTCTAATTGTAACAGTACTCACAGGTAACTTTACACCTTCTTTGATCTTCCTGGAGCTGATTGTTGGCTGAGTCCTTGCCATTTTGGCTATTCTTCTATCCATTCGAATGGTAGTTTTTCGCTTTCTTCCACGTCTTTCAGGTTTTGGTTGCCATTTTAAAGCATTTGCGATCACTTTAGCTGAGCAGCCTATCATTTTCTGCACTTCTTTATATGTTTTCCCCTCTCCAATCAACTTTTTAATCAAGGTACGCTGTTCTTCTGAACAATGTCTGGAACGACCCATTTTCCCGCAGAATTTCAGAGAGAAATGCAGTGTAACCAGCATGTTCTACATTTGCTGCCTTCCTTCCTTAAATAAGGGCAATAATTGCCACCTGTTTTTCAAAGAATGAATGACCTCACTAATAGAACTCCACACTGCTATTATTTTGAACATGCCCCTTTCAATTAGTGATTCAATTACACAAAATCAGCAGCATGCATGTCATGACTGTTGGGTCTGTTGGATTTCTATTACTCTACTACACCTGCTAGTAAATTATTTGCCATGTAAAAATATAATTTCTACCAAAAACAGTGATTGATCAGGTTAGTGATGTCTGACTGCTATTATTTTGAACACAACTGTATATATATATATATATATATATATATAGGTGAAACTCAAAAAATTTGAATATCGTGCAAAAGTTCATTTATTTTAGTAATGCAATTTAAAAGGTGAAACTAATATATGAGATAAACTCATTACATGCAAAGCAAGATAGTCCAAGCCGTGATTTGTCATAATTGTGATGATTATGGCTGACAGCTCATGAAAACCCCAAATCCACAATCTCAGAAAATTAGAATATTACATGCAATCAATAAAACAAGGATTGTACATAGAACAATATCGGACCTCTGAAAAGTATAAGCATGAATATGTACTCAGTACTTGGTTTGGGCCCCTTTTGTAGCAATTACTGCCTCAATGTGGCGTGGCATGGAAGCTATCAGCCTGTGGCACTGCTGAGGTGTTATGGAAGACCAGGATGCTTCAATAGCGGTCTTCAGCTCTTCCGCATTGTTCGGTCTCATGTCTCTCATCTTTCTCTTGGCAATGCCCCATAGATTCTCTATGGGGTTTAGGTCAGGCAAGTTTGCTGGCCAATCAAGCAAAGTAATCCCATGGTCATTGAACCAGGTTTTGGTGCTTTTGGCAGTGTGGGCAAGTGCCAAGTCCTGCTGGAAAATGAAGTCAGCATCCCTATAAAGCTCATCTGCGGAAGGATGCATGAAGTGCTCCAAAATCTCCTGGTAGACGGCTGCGTTGACCCTGGACTTAATGAAGCACAGTCGACCAACACCAGCAGATGACATGGCTCCCCAAATCAACACAGACTGTGGAAACATCACACTGGACTTCAAGCATCATGCAGTATGTGCCTCTCCATTCTTCCCCCATACTCTGGGTCCTTGGTTTCCAAATGAGATGCAAAAGTTGCTCTCATCAGAAAAGAGGACTTAGGACCACTGAGCAAAAGACCAGGTCTATTTTTCTTTAGCCCAGGTAAGACGCTTCTGACGTTGTTTGTTGTTCAGGAGCGGCTTGACAAGAGGAATATGACATTTGAAGCCCATGTCCAGGATTCGTCTGTGTGTGGTGGTTCTTGATGCACTGACTCCAGCATCAGTCCACTCCTTGTGAAATTCCCAACACTTTTGAATGGCCTTTTCCTGACAATCCTCTCCAGCCTGCGGTCATCCCTGCTGCTTGTGCACCTTTTTTTTTCACACTTTTTCCTTACACATAACTTTCTATTAATGTGCTTTGATACAGCACTTTGGGAACATCCAACTTCTTTTGCAATTACCTTTTGAGGCTTTCCCTCCTTATGGAGGTTGTCAATGATGGTTTTCTGCACAACTGTCAGGTCAGCAGTCTTTCCCATGATTGTGATTCCTAATGAACTAGACTGAGAGCGCATTTAAAGGCTCAGGAATCCTTTGCAGCTGTTATGGCCTAATTAGCTGATTAGAGTGGGACACTTTGAGCCTAGAATATTGCACCTTTTCACAATATTCTAATTTTCTGAGATTGTGGATGTCTATCTCATATATTAGTTTCACCTTTTAAGTTGCATTACTGAAATAAATAAACTTTTGCACGATATTCTAATTTTTCGAGTTTCACCTGTATATATATATATATATATATATATATATATATATATATATATATTCCACATACACACTATATTGCAGGAAGTATTGGGACACCCCTCCAAATCATTGGATTCAGGTGTTCCAATCACCTCCATGGCAATAGGCTGATAAAATCAAGCACCTAGGCATGCTTCTACAAATATTTGTGAAAGAATGGGTCCCTCTTAGGAGCTCAGTGAATTCAAGCATGGTACCGTGATAGGTTGCCACCTGTGCAATAAGTCCATCCATGAAATTTCCTTGCTACTAAATATTCCACAATCAACTGTGGTATTATAACAAAGTGGAAGCAACTAGGAACAACAGCAACTCAGCCACGTAAAATGACAGAGCGGGGTCAGCACATGCTGAAGCGCACAGTGCACAGGAGTCTCCAACTGTCTGCAGAGTCAATAGCTGAAGACCTCCAAACTTCATATGGCCTTTAGATTAGCACATAAGCTTCATGGAATGGGTTTCCATGGCCGAGCAGCTGCATCCAAGGTTTACATCACAAAGTACAATGCAAAGTGTCAGATGCAGTGGTGTAAAGCACGCTGCCATTGGACTCTAGAGCAGTGGACACATGTTTTCTGGAGTGACGAATTACGCTTCTCTGTCTGGCAATCCAATGGATGTGTCTGGGTTTGGCAGATACCAGGATAACCTTACTTGCCTGACTGCATTGTTCCAAGTGTAAAGTTTGGTTGAGGGGGGATTATGGTGTGGGTTTGTTTTTCAAGGGTTGGGCTTGGCCCCTTAGTTCCAGGGAAGGGAACTCTCAAGTTTTTCAAGGGTTGGGCTTGGCCCCTTAGTTCCAGTGAAGGGAACTCTCAAGTCATCAGCATACCAAGTAATTTTGGACAATTTCATGCTCCCAACATTGTGGGAACAGTTTGGGGATGGCCCCTTCCTGTTCCGACATGACTGCGCACCAGTGAACAAAGCAAGGTTCATAAAGACAAGGATGAGTGAGTTTGGGTGGTGGAATTTGACTGGCCTGCACAGAGTCCTGACCTCACCCTGATAGAACACCTTTGGGATGAATTAGAGCAAATACTGTGAGCCAGGCATTCTCATCTGACATCAGTGTCTGACCTCACAAATGCACTTCTGGAAGAATTGTTAAACATTAGACCATAGACACTCCTAAACCTTGTGTACAGCCTTCCCTGAAGAGTTGAAGCTGCTATAGCTGCAAATCTTGGGCCAACTACAGACTAAGACTGGGATGCCATTAAAAGTTCATGTGCGTGTAAAGGCAGGTGTCCTAATACTTTCGGCAATATAGTGTGTGTATATATATATATATAATTTTATTATTATACAGGATTTATATAGTACTTGTGCATTACTATACAAAATGAAGACAGTTACTATACTATTCAATACCAGAGTAATCAGAATACCCTACTCATTTGAGCTTGCAATCTTAGGGAAAGGGTAATACCAAAGGATATAACTGTGGGGGATGAGCTGATAATGAAAATAAAAGTTCATTTGTTAGGTAGATAGAGTAGGATATAATCAGACAGATTGGGGTAAGGAGTTCCAGAGGATGGGTGAGGCTCTGCAGAAACCCTGGTTTTAAGCATAGGAGGAAGTAACAAGGGAGTTAGAAAGCAGGAAGTCTTGTGAGGAGCAAAGAGAAGGTTTGGTTGATATTTTGAGACAAAGTTAGTGATGTAGCTGGGGGCAGAGTAGTGGATGGTTTTGTAGGTCATTGGTAGAAATTGCTAGGATAGCCAGACATAGAAATAATTAACAAAGCTTGATATCAGTTCTGGAGGCCCATAGATCACAGCAATTCTCAAAGAAACTGGAGAAAATAGATGAATACAGTGAACCTCAATGAGGATGGGCAGAGAGGGAGGTGAATAAATTACCTGAAAGGTACTTTGTTGTAATAGAATGATTTCAGCTTCATATTCCGTAAACTGAAGTTAGGGTGGGAGGCAGGTAAGCAAAAATGGTAGACAAAGCCTTGGTTTGTACACAGGTAGTCAGGCAGAGAATACAAGTAATGCAAAAAAGCAAACCAGCATCACAGATAAACTAGGAAGCTGCTCAGGCAATGCAGAATACCCTGAGAATGTCCTTATATAGGAAAGCAGACTGGGAGACAGGTCAGGAAGTGATGGAAGGAAAAGGAATATAAATTTACAGTACAGCAGGCAACACTCATATGTGAACACAGAAGTCAGCAGAGCATGTGAATGGAATCACAGGTTTAGCAGAACCACTGCAGCAAAGGGGTAAGAATTTCACAAACAGGAAACTGTAAGCTAGACTATGACAAGATGATAATTGCCAGTGCAAACCCTAGCTTATTCTTGCCTAATAAAGGTGGCATACGTTTATGCCGAGTTGGTTGGGAGTCATACTTGCCACTTAATCAGTCAGGAGTTCATAAAAGACACATGGCTAGCAGAGCAAACTTCTCATGCCAAAGTCAGACTACAAGAGAGCAGGAGGGCAGAGTTATAAAGATCATCTCATTGTAGGTGAGACAATAAGTGAGGACAAAATAAACATTACAATAATATGGACAGGGCTTCAGATGCTCACACACACAGCCTCAGTCACTATGCAAGAGAAAGAATTAACCGGGGCCAAAGGTTCTTCAATTAGAAGTCAAATTCTCCACTCCACAGTAGCGAACAGATCAGCATAATCAGTATCAAAGCTCATTTCTAACAGCTGCCAGAGCTCAACAGTTTGTGTCTCTGCCTATTTTGTCTATTGTGTGGTAACTACAGCATTTTACAGATGGTTCTCCCTTTGTCAAGCCTAGCAGTATCAGCTATACAGGGTATATGTAAATTTTAATGGACAATTAACCAATTGGACATGTAACCCTTATTGTTGCATGGACTTATACTGACACAATGTTATCAGCATTGTTAGTAAACATTAAGTGGAGAATGTTATAAATTATGTGACAGTGTGAGGCCCTACCACAATCTAAGATTAGGTATGGATGGTAGAAATCACACAGTATTCCCATTAGGGCACAATGTGAAACTCCAGAGTGTTTGATAAGCACAGAAATGTTGTAGTCTCAGATTCAGGCTTTGATTTTGAGGGTTCCAAAGTGTCTTGGGTGGGATGGAACCTTCAAACTTCTGTATGGGTTTTGCTGATGCCTGCAGTCTGTGTAAGTACAGAGGTGTGCAGAATCATTATAAACCAAGCTTGATGATATCTCAGGTCGGTTGCTGCCATTTGGAGACACAGCTGTTGTGTGAAGATAGTGGCATGCTCCAGCCAGGAGGAGGAGGGGTGACCTTCTTTGGAGACAAGATCCTATGTTGGGGGAATTATTACCTACAGGACTGGGAGAGTCAAGACTGCGGGTCCAGAGAGACTGTGAAAACTGAGGTGATTAGCAAGTCCACATAGGGGTCTGAGTTCCCGAGAACCCGAGGTGCTGGGAGAACCCTATCTGGAGGCCAGGAGTGGGCCTGAAGAACCCATGGTCTGGAAGACTAATGCTAAAAGCAGTGGAGCTGCTGAAGGGTAGCCAGATGGGCTAACATTTTCAGTTATCTGTGGTATTGATTAAGCTGGAAAATTCCTGTGTGGGAAACTTTATGGGAACTGTACGTTGTGTTGAACTTTGCTTTGCCTCTTTTCTAATAACAATGGGCTGCCAATCCTTTTAAAATACAGTTTGGACTGATGAGGTCTCACAAACGCACCTACCACAAGAGCTTAGTCACCCAATATCACAGTTATTATTGTTAAAAATATTAACCAAAAGATACTGTATCACATGAAATATAATTTCATCATAAAAAACCCAGGCCTGGATTACTCTGACACTTGTGATTTTTTTATTTTTGCACAGTTGAAAAATAGTGTGCTGACTTTGCTATGGTGTGATGAACAGTGATAAATCTAACAGGACTGTAAGGACTACTTACAGTAATATTGATGCCAGCATTGGTGACTATTACATTCAAATAAGATGTGTCTAATGTGTCTTTAAGAACCCCTTTTTTGAAGTCAAATTTTAGAGCATTGGGCAACTGTTTCCAGAGAGATACTCTTTTTGTGGATCAACACTATATAAACCTTGACATATGCTACTGTACTTATGCAGAAATATGGAGCAATGTCTTCTGAAGTGATATTCTAAGGAAAGCTTGCAATTTGCTATCTCTTTTGGTTGTAGCCAGGGCTCTGGATAAGGGGGTACCTCCAGTCCTCCTGTATGGGGCCCAGGCCAGCAGGGGGGCCCAGGTAGCTGGGTGAATCAGATGTGGACAGGGAGGGTGATCGGCACAGCCGGGGGGTGGTGGTGGGTGGACTTGAACCAATCCCTTGCATAGCTCTCTATAGCAGCTGAAAGCCAGTGGGAGGGAAAGGAGAAGAAACCAGCTTTCAGCTGCTGCAGAGAGCCATACAGGGGATTGGTTCCAATAATTGCCCTCTTCCCATCACCCCCCTCATGCACCATAAATTTACTCCTGCTGCTCAGGTCCCCCTGTGTGCCCCCACAGTTCTTCCAGCGTCCCTCCTCTCCTTCCCATCGGCAGCTGCAAGCACACAATAGGATCCTTCAAGAGTGGGGTCTTGAAAGGTCCGTTAAATATGTCACATTTACCAGCCCCTTTCTTTCCTGACTCAATGCAATGAGTGATCTGTACCGATTTCTGACTGTGTTCATTCAAAACTTAGGCATACTATATGTTTTTTTTTGGGGGGGAGGGGGCGGGGGGTGCTGTGAAGTTGGCTGTGTGGGGCACCATGGTTTCTAACAGCAGCCCTGGTTGTAGTGCAAAATAGTATGAAGACAATTGTGGTAGAAAAAATATGCAGTGAATAACTGTGTACATCCTTTATATGATATAACTGACTATATTCTTTACAACTCTTACTGTCTTTGCAAGGCTTTTGACCTTTATAAATTGCTATTTGGCATTTGATATTTATTACTGGTTTAGAGAAGGAGGCAATGCATATAACCTTGGAGAATGTGGTATATTTCTAATGTACAGTTGAATGTCAATTGTGCAGGAGTCCCCAACCTTTTTAACATGTGTGCAATTGTTTTACAGCATTGTATATGTTTATGCACATTTACAGTAATACAAGTGGTTTTGTTTTATATTTTACTGGTAATTGAAATTATAACTTTATTTAGGTTTTTCTCTTTAACAGTTCAATGTGTAAGGAAATCAGTTCCAGTTTTTCTCTTTATAGATTGTCAGCCGGTAAAAGGATTACTGTGCCCTTATACTGTAACTCTATTATACTGTAACTCTATTAACAGAACTTTTGTAACAGCCTCATGTATAACTGCATTAAACCGAATGCAATAAAGGCATTTTATAGGAAGCAGGCCAGTGATTCTTATCTAAAAGGATAGGTGTATTTACTCATACTTACTTATTGTTACCTATAAGCAAGGTTCAAGCACCCTTTCTACTTATTGACACTGAATAATGTGCTACAGGTCCTAATGACATATTTGCGTCACTTTCACCAGCACAGGGTGATGAAAGCTATTGTAGTTTAACAAGTCTGTTCATGGCTAAACAGTCATCTCTCAGCACACAAGCTGAGTTATACAATCAATTGTGTGGATCATCATCCACCAGAGAAACTTTTATAATAGCTTTTTTCATATTGGCATTAGATCTTATGATGCCTTTTATCAAAGCAGATAAATGATTATATACTAGAACAAGTCTATTTCTCCTAATCCGTGTTATATGTTTTTAATATACAGCGCTGAGCAAAGTATTGGCGCTATATAAATCCTATATAATAATAATAATATGTTTAAACATGTTGACTGTTTTATTGCTTTTTATATACACCGTGAGAGATTAACCTGGCTGCAGGGTATGTGTGACTCCCTGGACACAGCACATTAAACAAGCACAGCAAAATAGATCTTGCTGAAACACACATACAATGTATTTACAAATGCTATATACACATGAATCAAAACAGTCAAATAAAGAAGGAAAAAAAAACAACAAAATAAATCAATGACACTTGGCACCTTACTAATACATAAAGGCCTCAGTTAATAGACCTGGGATAACCTAGTGCTGCCCTGGTGTATCTCTCTCTCTCCAAATCTAAAGTCTTTACCAAACAAGTTGTGTTTTCCTGACCATGTTTTCTTTCACTATCCAGTCACACATGCACCAAAACTGGTTCCAGGGTGGAGCAAAATCCCTGCACAGGTCAGGAGTTTCAGTCCTCATGCACACTTGATGTTTTTACAGCTGCTGTTTTTGGCTTTTGATGGTTTTTTTCTACAGCTAGTAAACCCCCCAGCATGTTATCCTATGTGTCCATGCACACATAGACTATAATCAACGTTTTTGGCTGGAAAAAAACCCCAGAGCTAGTGGGTTTCTAGAGGAGTTTTTTTTAGCTGTAAAAACGCTGTAAAACGCTGAAAACTGGTGTTTTTGGACCTTCTTTTAACCCCCGAAAAAATGTTTTTTTGTAAAAATAACCACTAAAATACGCTACAAAAACTCACATTTTTAATGTGACTTTACACAGCTAATGTTACCAGCGTTATCAAAACGTCCAGTGTGCATGAGGGTTTATAGAGCCCAGAATAAACAGGCATGATTCAGTTGGGTTCATTATCTCATCAGGCAGCCCAACAATCTTAGTTCTCTGACTCAATCAAAAGAAAAAGAAAAAGAAATCCTCAAACTGCCTGAACATGGGACAAATATACTGTACCTCCCATCCTGGATACAACCAGCAATTTCCATTAGCCTTCTGTCACAACAAAAATGTGAATAATAGATGGCGAAACAACACACACCCACACATTTAAAGGCCTGTGATTAATTGTATTGTATATAGTCAACATTATAATTGTTCACCTGTTAAGCTGGTAAACCAAGGCATCATTGATATTAACCATAGCTCTAATGCAGCTCCTTCTTCCAAATAGGTGAGCTAAAGTAGCTGTTAGGACCTAAGATTATTAAGATCATCACACAGTTTCTTACCCCTTTACTGGCACAAGTCATATTCTACACCCCTCATATAAGCTATACATCCTCCTTAGTAATACGAAAATAATTAATGGTGCAAAAAAGTGTCCACTGTGCCCTTTAATAACAGGTATAGAAACTTAAAGTTAATCTTTTTGCAGAAAGTCCCACATCCAGGTTGGTGTATCAGGATTTAAAAGGACTCAATCCAGTTACACTAGATGCAGCTCCTCTCTGAGCTCATGGGACATCTCTAATAGTAATATGAAAAGCAAAAAAAAAACAAAGAGCGTAAAGTTTAGCATTAAAAGAGGAGACAAATGGTCACTCCAATGCCTACTGAATGAGAGCGCATGTAATAAGATGGTTAGGGTCAGTTTTGTGGCCCCTTTCAGTCTACCTTCATTGTAAATATGTGGGGGAGGATCATTGCTAGGAAAAGACATGGGGGGTAGCTATATGTTTTGAAGCATCTGGCTTCTATGTCAAACCTACCCTTAATGTGTGAGTGGCTCTATATAAACAATTAAGGGACTACAAGGCTTAGCAAAATCAATACTTTTAAAAATATACAAAAGGCTTAATTGTAAATAAAACCTACTGTATATTATGATAAACACAATATTAGCTACATTTGCATTAAACATGAGACATTGTAGGATATTGTTAACTGTTTATGAAAACTGATGGCGCTTCTCAGGGCCGTCCTTATCACAGGGCAAAAGGGGCAGCTGCCCAGGGCCTGGTCATTGTTGTGGGGCCCAAAGCAGCTGCCCCTTGAGCCCGCATTGCCCGTAAAAAGTTGGCTGTTCTTAGCTTTGGAACTGCTCATGCGCAGTTCCCTAAGCTGGCCGAATGCTCACTGAGAATGGACTCTGGCTGTGCTGCAGCAAGGCGGGTCCTGGATGATGTGTGCCTGGCTTTTTTTTATCTTGAATTTTGTGGCTCGGTGCTCCATCACCTCTTCCGGGTCCCAACCAACCACTGCCTGACATGACCTCCACAACAGCCAATCACTCCACCCCTAACAACCAGAGCTGAGACCAGTGGGGCGGGGGCACCTGTGCTTGGAGTCTGGGACCTGTCGTCATTGTCGGTGCCACACAGAGAAGTAAGTAAATGACATGTGTGGTATGGGAACACTTAGAGCACCTGTTGTGCTGATCAGGAAGGGCCATGAAGAGTGTTCAGCAGACAGAAGACATAGTACAGGGATAGGCAATCAGACAGTACATGGGGCGGTGCAGTGAGCAGTATACAGCCAGATGCAGTCCCTGACATCTACATTCTCTTGTGGTATACTTGCAATCTTTGACACTCTCCTGTTGTATGTCCGCAGTCTCTGACTGTCTCCTGCAGTATGTCTGCTGTCTCTGACCATCTCTTTTACTATGTACGCAGTCTATGACCATCTCCTGTAGTATGTCTGCAGTTTCTGCACATCTCCTGTACTATGCCTGCAGTCTCTGACCGTCTCCTGTAGTATGTCTGCAGTCTCTGACCCTCTCCTGTACTATGGCCACAGTCTCTGACTATCTCCTGTAGTATGTTCATAGTTTCTGACCCTCTCCTGTTCCATGTATGCAGTCTCTGACCATCTTCTGTACTATGTATGCAGAATCTGACCATCTCCTGTATTATGTCTGCAGTCTCTGATTATCTCCTGTAGTATGTCTACAGTCTCTGACCATCTTCTGTATCATTTCTGTATAATGTTTGCAGTCTCTGCCCTTCTCCTATAGCATGCTTGCAGTCTCTGACCTTCTCCTGTGGTATGTGCACAGTCTCTGACCTTCTCCTATAGTATGCCTGCAGTCTCTGACCATCTTCTGTATCATGTTTGCAGTCTCTGACCTTCTTCTGTATCATGTTTTCAGTCTCTGACCTTCTCCTATAGCATGCTTGCAGTCTCTGACCTTCTCCTGTGGTATGTGTGCAGTCTCTGACCGTATCCTATAGTATGCCTGCAGTCCCTGACCATCTTCTGTAATATGCCTACAGTCTCTGACCATCTCCTGTAATATGCCTATAGTCTCTGACCTTCTCATGTAATATGCCTATAGTCTCTGACCTTCTCATGTAATATCTCTGCAGTCTCTGACCTTCTCCTGTAGTATGTCTGCAGTCTCTGATCATCTCCTGTAATGTGTCTGCAGTCTCTGATCATCTCCTGTAGTATGCAGGCAGTGAGTAAACAATGTGCAGTAACCTCTAGCAACCAATCAGTGAGCAGTAACGACGTGCTGTAACCTCTAGCAACCTATCAGTGAGTGTGGACCAGTTCTTTATGTTTAAATTTGTATCCCCTTCCCGCCGACGTCACACAAAAATGCTACCTCACAGAACTGGGCTTTTTCCGTGGGTCCGCATATTTGCACACCTGTCTTTGTGCTGGGAGTGCGTCACACAGTGTGCTCGCTGAGAGCCATGGGTCCTGTTCTAACAATTGGGACCCGGGACTCCTGATTATGAGTCACATAATTGTTGTGATAGCATCTGATTTGCTATCACAGTGATCAGTCTCTGGTCAGCCTTGGTTTTTGTTTTTCTCTGAATGGAGGAGAGAGATATATTGCATCTCTCTATCTCCTTGAAGAGAAAAAAAAACTTTGTAAAAAAAAAAAGAAAAAGAAATATAGATAAACATTTAAAAATAAATTAAAAATAAAGAAAACATACCCAGATCAAGGTTTGATCTAGTTCAGTTCCAGGGTTTGTGTCAAGGTCAAGGTCAGAGGTCAGGGTCAAAAAGTCAGGATTTTTTTTTTTATTGGTTTGTGTCAGTGTGTTTTAGGTAAAAAAAAACCAAATGCTCACTATTGTTTCTGGGGTGCTGTACAGGTACAAATAACATACACATATATGGTATCGCTGTAATCATCAAGAGCTGGAAAATGTATTTTGGGTTGTTCTTTGTTAGCAGGTTATAGTAGTGACAAGAAACACACAGCTAAATTAAAAAAAAAATTTTTTTTACTATTTTGGGACAGTTTTCCTTTGATAATGAAAAAAAGGAGATACCCATTACCATTTACCACCAAATGAAAGCCCAATTTGTCCTGAAAAAGACAAGGTATAATTCACCTGGATGTACAAAGTAGTTGTGATGATATGTACGGTTTTATTAACACATGTTAAAGTTGTAAAATTTTACTTAGGCTTTAAGATTTGTTTTACCCTTTGGTGTGAAGGGGTTAAAGTGATACTAAAGTCTTGTTTTTTTTTTTTTTTTTTTTTTTGGGGGGGGGTTAACAAACATGTTATACTTACCTGCTCTGTGCAGTGGTTTTGCACAGAGCAGCCCGGATCCTCCTTTTTGTAGGGTCCCCCACCAGCACTCCTTGCCCCTCCCTCCTGTTGGGTGTCCCACAGCAAGCAGCTTGCTATGGGGGCACCTGAGCAGGAGCACTACCGAGTTGCGGCTCTGCATGTCCATTCACACACACAGCCGCAGCTCAGTCCCACCCTCTCCTTATCCTGATTGGCTGACTGGCTTTGATTGACAGCAGCAGGAGCCAATAGCTCCCACTGCTGCCTCAGCCAATCTGATGTGAGATTTTCTGGAGAACCAAGGCTCTTGTGGAACATAACTGGATTGAGAGGGGGCTCAGGCAAGTTTTTGGGGTGGCTGCTGCACACAGAAGGTTTTTTGCTAGAGATGAGCGAATCGAACTTGGCGAAGTGGAATTCGTTTAGAATATTAGGAAAAATTTGATTCGCATCGAATCCGAATTTTAGCAAACTTAGGATGCACGAATCGAATTTTCCCCGATCAGCCGGCAAAAGTGTCACTGCAGAGAGCTCCACTATTTCTGACAGTTCTCTGACAGTTCTGACAGTTCATTTACAGCGGTTGAAACATTGTATCTATTTGTTTCCATTTAGGATACAGATGTTTTTATTCGGAAATAAATAGATACAATGTTTCAACCGCTGTAAATGAACTGTCAAAACTGTCAGAGAACTGTCAGAAATAGCGGAGCTCTCTGCAGATACACTTTTTGCTGTACTGGAATTCTTCTTCTTTTAATTCTTCTTCTTCTTTTCATTCTTCTTCTTCTTCTTCTTCTTTTCATTCTTCTTTTCATTCTTCTTCTTCTTCTTTTCATTCTTCTTCTTCTTCTTTTCATTCTTCTTTTCATTCTTCTTCTTCTTCTTTTCATTCTTCTTCTTCTTTTCATTCTTCTTTTCATTCTTCTTCTTCTTCTTTTCATTCTTCTTCTTCTTTTCATTCTTCTTTTCATTCTTCTTCTTCTTCTTTTCATTCTTCTTCTTCTTCTTTTCATTCTTCTTTTCATTCTTCTTCTTCTTCTTTTCATTCTTCTTTTCATTCTTCTTCTTCTTCTTTTCATTCTTCTTCTTCTTCTTCTTTTCATTCTTCTTTTCATTCTTCTTCTTCTTCTTTTCATTCTTCTTCTTCTTCTTTTCATTCTTGTTTTCATTCTTCTTCTTCTTCTTTTCATTCTTCTTCTTTTCATTCTTCTTTTCATTCTTCTCATTCTTCTTTTAATTCTTCTTTTCAATCTTCTTCTCATTCTTCTTTTCATTCTTCTTCTTCTTCTTTTCATTCTTCTTCTTCTTCTTTTCATTCTTCTTTTCATTCTTCTTCTTCTTCTTTTCATTCTTCTTCTTCTTTTCATTCTTCTTCTTCTTCTTCTTTTCATTCTTCTTTTCATTCTTCTTCTTTTTCTTTTCATTCTTCTTCTTCTTCTTTTCATTCTTCTTTTCATTCTTCTTCTTCTTTTCATTCTTCTTCTTCTTTTCATTCTTCTTTTCATTCTTCTTCTTCTTCTTCTTTTCATTCTTCTTCTTTTCATTCTTCTTCTTCTTTTCATTCTTCTTCTTATTCTTTTCATTCTTCTTTTCATTCTTCTTCTTCTTCTTTTCATTCTTCTTCTTCTTCTTTTCATTCTTCTTTTCATTCTTCTTCTTCTTCTTCTTTTCATTCTTCTTCTTCTTCTTTTCATTCTTCTTCTTTTCATTCTTCTTTTCATTCTTCTTCTTCCTCTTCTTTTCATTCTTCTTCTTCTTCTTTTCATTCTTCTTTTCATTCTTCTTCTTCTTCTTTTCATTCTTCTTCTTCTTCTTTTCATTCTTCTTTTCATTCTTCTTCTTCTTCTTTTCATTCTTCTTCTTCTTTTCATTCTTCTTTTCATTCTTCTCATTCTTCTTTTCATTCTTCTTTTCATTCTTCTTCCTCTTCTTTTCATTCTTCTTCTTCTTTTCATTCTTCTTCTTCTTTTCATTCTTCTTCTTTTCATTCTTCTTTTCATTCTTCTTCTTTTCATTCTTCTTTTCATTCTTCTTCTTCTTCTTTTCATTCTTCTTCTTCTTCTTTTCATTCTTCTTTTCATTCTTCTTCTTCTTCTTTTCATTCTTCTTCTTCTTCTTTTCATTGTTCTTTTCATTCTTCTTCTTTTCATTGTTCTTTTCATTCTTCTTCTTCTTCTTTTCATTCTTCTTCTTCTTCTTTTCATTGTTCTTTTCATTCTTCTTCTTCTTTTCATTCTTCTTCTTCTTCTCTTCATTGTTCTTTTCATTCTTCTTCTTCTTCTTTTCATTCTTCTTCTTCTTCTTTTCATTCTTCTTTTCATTCTTCTTCTTCTTCTTCTTCGTCGTGCCCCGTGACTGCCCAAATGAGTGAAGTGTGCGGTGATTCTAAGATCGACGGCACTCATCTGCATGTCATACTGACTGACAGTATTATTTCTCTTCCCCAGCAGACTCCAAGGGCATTTAAATTAAAGGTACAGTGTTCTGCACTAATATAAAGGCTCTCTGAAGCCTAGAAACCCTTTTAATAAGTTAAATTCGCGGCGAATAAATTCGCATCGAATCAAATTTCTCCCGCAAATTCGGCGAATGAGCCGAATCGAATTTTTGAATAATTCGCTCATCTCTATTTTTTGCCTTCATGCATAGAATGTATGAAGGTAAGAAACCTTGAGCCTTTACAATAATGTTTTAGTTTTTTTTAGATAAGACTTTTGTGTCTGGTGGAGAGTGATATTGCATGGGGGGGAAGGGGGCAAGAAAATGTTTGCCCAGGGTCCAATCAATAATAAAGACGGCCCTTCACAAATGTGCACCATGATCAATGAATTCCTATCTTTTGGGCTTGGAGACCAACAAAAGCACAGTAATTCTACCTAACACTGAAAGGGAAAAGTGGAGCACATGACTAGTGCCATCACGCAAAGAATAACGCTGTGTTTGTAGTTGTTCCATATTCCAACAGGACTCAGCTGCACCTATTACCTCTGTATTCTCAGCCTAAGAGCCTGGATTGTTTGGTCATAGTGGGCTCCATTCATGAAGTGGTTTCTACTGCTTTAAGAAATGTGGTGAAATGTTCCTTACTGGTTTAATTTTTTTTGTTGGCATTCCGGAAAAAATGCTTCTAAAATACTGCATGGGTATTCTTCTGAAATATGCATTATTTATTTAATTAGACCATGCAGTACATTATTTTATCTCATACAATATCCAGTAGGATGGACACAGCGGAGAAGAATTAGAACTAATTAGAATTAGTTTTTATTGCTAATAAAGAGGTAAAATGGTTTAAATCGTAGGAATATACCAACTCACTAAGTCATTTGCAATCTTATTATCAGGGATTTATTATGTCCTATTTTACAATATTTAACATTTTTATATATTGCGGTTTTATTATGTCCATTCTGTTCTTATTGCGCTTTATACCATCGTAATTTGTTTGCGTTTTAGTTTGCCATATGCTTAAAGTGGTTCTAAAGCCTTAAGGTTTGTTTATCTTAATGCATTCTTTGAATTAAAGTCAAAAGCCTTCCTTCTGTGCTGCAAAATTGCCCCAGCCTGAGCTTACTTGAGTCCAATCTGATCCAGCAATGTGCACAAGAGCAGCGGCTCTCACCATTGTCTCCCTCCTCCTTGGACAGATTGATAGCAGCGGGAACCATTGGATCCCACTGCTGTCAATCAAATGCTCTATGAGTGAGCAAGCGGCCAGGCTGAGCTGCACGCTATGTGTCAATAGACATAGGGTGGCTTGGGAGTGAGCAATCACTGGTGCCCCTATGGAAAGCAGATTTCTATGGGGAAACGTGCTGAAGAGGGGAAGCCTGAAGCACCGATGGGGGACCCCAGAAGAAGAGGATCGGGGCTGCTCTGTTCAAAACCATTGCACAGAAAAGGTAAGCATGACATGGTTGTTATTTTAATTACAAAAACAAAGCTTTAACCACTTTCCGACCGCCCTATAGCAGAAATACTGCTACAGAGCAACACGGGTGTGCAGAATCATGTACCTATACATGATTTTGCATTTCCGGGTGGGGGGCATGCACCCTCCCCGCACCACCATTCGTGGCCGTGGCTGTTAATCACCGGGTCTCGGTCAGTGATTACTCGCTGTTGCCCGGTGATTACCAAGGATCTCTGGCAGGGAGGAGGACTGTTTTGTTTACTAACGGTTATCCCTGTCAGCTTGGGCACACTGCTTTGGATGGCTGTGCATAGCAGTGTGATTACAGTAAAGCACACTGACATTGCCCCCTAGTAAAACACTCCCTGCACACAGTTAACCCTTTGATCGCCCCTCATGTTAACCCCTTCCTGCCCAGTGCCATTAGTACAGTGTCAATGGTTTTTTGTTGCACTGATCACTGTATTGGTGTCACTGGGGATGTCAGTAACACTAAGTCAGTTCCCCCCCCCGTGTGAGCATGTCCGCCGCAGTCCCACTATAAGTCGCTGATCGTCACCATTACTAGTAGCAAAAAAAATTCCAGTATCTATACCGCCATTTGTAAATGCAAACCAATTAATTTACACGTATTGGGATTTTCTTTTTAGCAAAGCCATGTAGCAGAATACATTTTGGCCTAAATTTATGATGAAATTTGATTTTTTAAATTCTTTTACTGGATGTTTAATAGCAAAAGTCAAAAATATTGTTTTTACCTGAAAATTGTCAGCATGTTTTTTTCTTATAGCGCAAAAAATAAAAAAAACACACAGGCAATCAAATACCACCAAAAGAAATTTGTGGGGCAAAAAGGATGTAAATTTAATTTGGGTGCAACTTTGCATGACTGTGCAATCGTCAGTTAAATTAATGCAGTGCAGTAATGCAAAAAATGGCCTGGTCAGGAAGGGAGGTAAATCCTCAGAAGGGCAAGTGGTTTATGTTGCTTTAAGTACTTATTGTGGTAGATGTGTAACACATTTGCGTCATGATATACTGCATTTTATGCAATTTTTGGTTTCACTTGGCTTAGTAGTCCCTTGATCACTCCTTCATAAATTGTGACTCTTCACCTCCCATCTTCCAGTTTGAGAAAGTAGCATGCATGCTCCAAAATGTATTCCCTCCCTGTTCTGTGATGTCACCTCCACTTCCAGCCTTGTGATCCATGGTGGCTCCGAAAGTTCAGGTGTCATCTTGCCCAGACCATCTTTCTGCCAGCTGACTGTTCCTCTTCAGACCTCTTCCTAGCAGAATGATTTATTGATGAGCCTGTTACAATTTATCTGTGATTGGCATGAGCTTTTTATTTTAATAAATTGATTTTATTGTACTTAGAGTCCTTTCTTTATTTCTATTCTCTAAAATGGTATATCCGGTCAATGTCCTTCTCCCCCTTCACATGTTCAAAGGGTCTGCCTAGGGATTATTTAGCAAGATGTAAAGTGTTACTAAACCCATAACAGTAAAATCAGTCTGCATATGCAGTAAAGCATGCTTGTTATACTCACTGTAGAACCTAAGGGGTTAATCCTCTACATTTTGTAAAAAGGCAGTTTGATCCTGACTTCTGTGATTCTCCCCGTCTTACAGTGTTCCCCTCTTATAACCTGATAATACATATTGTGTGGAGTCACTCTGCACATGCTTAGTTTGGTGTGTATTGCTAGAGAGGTTTTTTTTTCTTGGGAGAGTGCATGTGATTAGAACAGGGCCAATCAGCACTGTCCAGACAGAAGGCAGCAGTCCTGCATCCTCCTAGAGCAGAAAAAAAACTCATCCTACAAGTTTTAATATTTACTGTGCTGGACACTGATAAAAGTCACAAGACTGCTCTAACTGCTGATGGGAAAAGGTATTTAGTAGTTTATATTTGCTAAAACACTTGTACGTCCATGTTCTATGAGAGACCAGATAGAGTGAATGCAGGGTCCTGGGTTTAGTAACTCTTTAAAAACAAGTGTATCCAAAAAGTCTTATTTCATCCATGAATTCACTTGGACCTTGCAATACCACAGATCATAAACTGCTACCAATCAGCACAAATATCCCCCTTGGTTTCCTACTTTGAAACCTCTAATACAGCTCTTTGGTGAGCATAGAAGCATATCTGATTATAGCAGTGTGAGATGGGGAAACAGCTCTCATTGTTTGAATACTGCTTGTGTGGAGTAAATTAAATGTTTTGACTGACATTCTGCAGTTTAGCCACAAGATGTCACTGTTTTTGTAACACAGCCTCAGACTGCATAGAGATTTCTATATTCATGAAGAGGTGGAGTTTTCACACAGAGGCGAGAGAGCAGCCATGTTCTGGAGAATGGTGAATGAGGGGGGCCATGTGAGCTGAGAATCTGATGACATCTAGGTGTGAGAGCACCCTTCAGTAACCAGAGATTGCTGCCAGGAATGCTGATGAGATTGCTGCCAGGAAGCTGATGACATTACTGCCAGGAAGGCTGATGAGAGCAGAGGAACTAAGCAACATATACGGCAAGATCGCATGCTTGTTGGAGAGACATTTGTTCTGTTCAGAGTCACCAGCGGATGCAAAGTAGACCCGGGTCGGTAAGATCATGCATGCACCTCATTTCAGTGTTGGCGCCTTGAGACTGAGTCCAGGCCTATAGTTAGTTAGTTAGGGTCTCTGTTTGTGTCAGGCCACAAGTGTTGTTACTGATCATTGGAAGGACTCCACAACTTAAAGTGACATTTCACATTGGAGAGCTGATAAAATCCTACAAACTCAAGCCAGTCTGGAGTTTTGCTCAGAAGGAATACTCAGGCACGTGCTACAGGACCAGTTATGGGAGGGGGAATACTGTAGATTTGTGTAAGATTGTAAGCTGTTGTGCTGTACCGCAGGCTATCCTATACCATACACCCATACACTGATCCCTGCTCTTTTAGGGTAATAACAGGTAATGTGTGGCAGCTTAGTCGTGCTCACCAGTAGGTAAATTACTTCACTTTCTACCTTCATCCATCAGGAGGCGCCGTACTGTGCAGCACAAGGGTCTCAGCCTTTGGGCTGGGTGTATGTACATTTATTGTATGTTTCCAGCAAATGTGGTTGTGTTTATTTGCCACATCTAAGTAAAATTCTGTTGTGGCAAAAGCTGGTGTTGGGGTTGCTTTCCTCGTTCGTGACTTCACTGTATCCTGGGGAGCCCACCCCGGTACACGGCTTACAGCAGTAGACACAATTCTTTGGATAACCCCAATAACTCAAAAATCTATAGTCAACTCCATAATGAAACATTCTTTGACAATTTGTGAACAGGTAAAATATTTAGGTAGGCTGCTTTCACCACCCTTACCCCTAGCTACCATAGTTTATAATTCTACTTTAACCTCTTCACACCGGCCACACACAAATGAGCGGCCTCCTGGCGTCTGGGCCTTGACGCCGAGCGTGCAATTTACAAAAACATATGTGCTGAAAGTGAGCGCCCTGCGCACTCCCAGCACCCATGTCCGGTACTCACGGAAAGGTCCCAATCTCTTTCAATCGGGACCTTTCCCGATCATGTAACCGCCGTGACAGCGAATCACAACGGTCACATGACCTTAAAACACTACCCCGCCTCCCGGCTT
The DNA here is from genome assembly GCF_062004578.1 of Staurois parvus. Classification (NCBI taxonomy): domain Eukaryota; kingdom Metazoa; phylum Chordata; class Amphibia; order Anura; family Ranidae; genus Staurois; species Staurois parvus. Next base: position 11,202,749 of record NW_028318039.1, on the reverse strand, counting down.
CTGAAAACCTTAAAGGGCCGGGATTAAACCAACCCTTTTAAGAGCTTCTACAGGAGAAGGTGGGCATTCCAGTCCCGTGAACACTGTATTTGTCAGTCACAGCTGTCACATGATCAAAAAGCTCCTAATTGCAAGTATGCATAGAGAACTTTCTAGTAGCTGCTGGTAACTGTGCTGGAAGCATGCAGGGAAAGTGCTCTTAGCACAGGGAAGTGTTTACATAGGGACACATATATGAGGCCTACTGGCAATAAATCCCACCCACCGAGAGTTTGGCAGGAACTGGTCAATATTAACAATTACAATTTATGTTATAATTACTTAATATCTCCTCACTATGAGACTTTCAGAAGTTGTCTGCTCCATCATTTCAGCGAGAATGAAAAATGACATGCACGTGTAATTGTGTTTTATATTGTTTATTCAATATTGAATACAATATTTATACAGCATCGAAACAAAAAAAGCCATACAGCTCACTAATACTTTAATACTTTTACTACACACCCACCTGAAGTATTTTCATTTAGAACATCATCAGGTCTAAAGGGTGCAAGCTGCACATTTTAATCACTGGACTTTAAGTTAGTAACAACACCAGCATACAATTCTGCAACAGTAGCAGGATGTGCAATCGCTAATTCTAAATGAAGTACAAAATGTACTCTACTGCTAGAGAGTAGTCACCTGCTGAATCTGTGTAGGCGTTAGCAGTTTGGTTTTTAGCTAATGTGCACACTCTAGTAAATGCTGTCAATTCAGCAAGTTATGTTACCTTGCAATCCCAGTTTCCAGAACATCAGCGTCATTTACTATGGTGTTGCCAGCTCTGAAATTTCATGAAGGACATCAGACAAATCAGTAAGTAAAACACAATTATTATTATTATTATAAAGGATTGATATAGCGCCAACAGTTTGCTCAGCGCTTTACAATATAAACACAAAAGCTTGAGTGTTTTCTAAGCAGTCATGTTCAGTAGTTTCAATGTCATCTGCCCCTGGAAAAAGTTGCAGCATTAAGCACATAAATATGGTTAAAAAAGAGCAAGTAATACTAACTCAAAATCCAGTTATGGCAGTCAAATGTCTGTTTTTAAATGAGTAATAAATTGGTATCATGTAGGAAAAGTACCCAAATGGGGTCTGCTAGAACAAAAGCAGGGGAATTTGCAAACCATCAATGCCATAAATGCCACTGGTCTGAGGCAGTTTGGAAAGCTGGCTGGCCCCCCAAAAAAGCTAGAGGCTGCTCTAATAAAGGAAAAGTTATCTTTTAGGCAAAGGGGTTGATTTACTAAAACTGAAACGTTTCTTTCCAGTTTCTTTTGTCAACGCTTAATTGAACAAGCTGAAGTTAGAAGCCGATTGGCTACCATACACAGCTGTACCTGATTTTGCACTCTCCAGCTTTAGTAAATCAACTCCAAAGTGTTTTTGTCATCCCTGTTTGGCCCCTTGATTTAAACTAAATATCAGTGCTTTGTAGTTAGTTCCTTTATTAGAAAATGTTAATTGTTTTTATATTTTGTATAAAGCATGAAACCAAAACTACATGGCCAACGTCAAGCTGAAACATGTTGATCACGTCATATGAAAATCAAGTACTGCTATGTTTAAGGTCAAAATGGTATATAATTAAAATCAAAATTGTATCAAGATCTAAATAAAATGAGCTTTATGTGTTGACTCTGTGAGGTTGACTTACTAAAGTCATATAGGCTGTTCATTTTGACTTTGTTTTTTATTTTGAAAAGGAATTTAGGTCCATCATCCAAACATATGCAAGCGAAAATGCTGTTTTTAATTTTCCTTGCACGCGTTAGGATATTATTTCCAGATTGAATTTTCACCATGTTCACTAAACTAAGGGCTTGTTTACATTGCCTGCAGCCCTTGCTACCCATCAAAGGGCAGTTGACAGGAAGTTGGGAGATTACATGTCTCTTCCTTACCAACTGCTGTAATCCTGAAAGAGGTTGCATTGCACATGGTTGCAGGCTAATCCTGACATGACCCTATTCATTGAATGTATAGAATTTGGTGGCGGTACTGTCTGATGAAAGTAATGGGGTATAATTCTGCCATGGTTGCAAAGGAAAGCATCATGGCTGCCACATGTGTACAACTGTTTGTGGGTGGTGGTAAAACTATGGCTGAACACTCTATTTTTGACAACATTGTGGACAACATAGTGCAAAAAATTAGCAATCTTAATTCAAATGCTGGGTACAATTAAACAGTATCCTTCCTTTTTGTTTTAAATTTTTATTGTAATTTTTGTATGCACATAAAGGAGGTGTTTTACTAAAATGGGTGCAAACTGAATCTGGTGCATCTGTGTATAGTAACCAATTAGCTTCTAACTTCAGTGCATTGAAAAGCAACAAAACATACTAAACCATAATTGCAAGTTCCATTGTACAATTTCACTTGAGCAACATAATGTTCATCCTTTTACAGCATATTTATACAAAGAAAATGCATTGTACATTTTTTATTAACGTTCATCAGTACAGAGAACCTGCTTGTTGTATATTATGTACAATTCAACTACAATTCTGCTTATTTAAGTTCAATATATCAATAAAGAAAAACACACATTTTCAAACCAATGCTATTGCCTCCTATTTACTCTGTATCCTAGACACAGTATTTTCTTTGTGTCTTGTAAGCTGCATCATTATACTAGCTCAGGCATTAATGTGAGTATAGCACAATTAAGGCAGTAGTGAGAACAATATTTGAACTGCTAAAGTAAATAGAGCTAATCCTGGCACTGCCAACCAGGGATTCCAAAACTTTTCAGGATAGTTCCTATGTTAGAACACTAGTTTTGCTTGGGATATGGTATTATTAATTCTGTGATTCCTCTGAGCGATGGTGTGGGAGTTGGTGATATCTATTTTGAACTATTATTTTAAGTTCTATATATATTAGCCTAATAATAGAACCCTGCATTTCAACAGGTATGATTTATCATCAAACATATTCAGCAAACATACTTTAGGTTTAAGTGTTACAGTGACTTGATATATTGAGGATATTGGGAAGCACAGTGGCTAAATGGTTAGCACTTCCGCCTGGCAGTATTAGGGTTCTTGGTTTAAATACCAACCTTGGCACCACCTGCCTGGAGTTTGCATGTTCTCCCTGTGCCTGCGTAGGTTTTCTCTGGGTACTCTGGTTTCCTCCCACACTCCAAAGACATGCTCGTAGGTTAATTGGTTCCTGTCTAAATTGGCCCTAGTATGTGTATGTATGAATGTGAGTTAGGGACCTTAGACTGTACACCCCTTGAGGGTCAGGTACTGATGTAAATGTACAATATATATATATATATATATATATATATAGTGTAAATTGACTGCGCTATATATGTGCCTGTAATATATAACATAAAGGTTATGACATCTCTCCAGTACCGGTGTAGCTTAGGGAATCCCCATGACATACTGTATGTATTAGTTCTGTCACATCTAGGGCAATTATGGGTATCCATGTGGTGACACTGATGTGGCTAAATGGGGGTATGATGGGTCCTGTGCAATATAAAGATCTGCATAGAGATACTGTTTAAGATGTGTTCAGGGCTTGGTCCCCCCGATATGGCTCCTAGGTCCTCCTCCCAAACTTTTTGGCAAGTATTTTAATCTGTATTTGTATTTTACTGTACAGAAACCCATATAGTTTGGAGATAAGTTGCTTTTTAGAGCTAACTTACGTCTATGGGCAGCACAGGGGCTAAACAGTTAGCACTTCCGCCTAGCAGCACTAGGGTCGGTGGTTTGAATCCCAATCATGGCATTACCTGCCAGGAGTTTGCATGTTCTCGCTATGCCTGTGTGGGTTTCCTCCCACACTCCAAAGACATACTTTTAGGTTCATTGGATCCTGTTTAAAAAGCCCTTGTATGTGTATGAATGTGAGTTAGGGACCTTAGATTTGAGGGCAGGGACTGATGTGAATGTATAATATATATGGTATTTGTAAATTGATTGTGCTATAGAAGTACCTGTAATAAATAAATATCAATGTCAGTATTGGAATCTGCTGCAAATTCATTCCGTGTGTATGGGCCAGAACTGTGAATGCATGCCTAAGTTGTAGGTATTGAACAAATCTATGCCTTGGGAGGCCATATTTATTTTTCAGTACTTGGTATGCTTTAATGACATGCCACAACCTAAAACCTTTTAATTTATTAATTTCCTCTTAAGCCAAGTTGAACTATAGCAGTGTGCGCTGTGTTAATACCTCACAGTCCATACTAGCTTTCATAAATTCCCAGATTTTAATAAAGAAGAAATTGTGCTGTGATGCAAATTTCCCAACCTCTAGGTGAAAAATTAGAGAGTAATCAGTAAAATGAGATAATAATAGACCCTGGATAGTGAGATAATAATCCTCCTTTACCTGACCCAATAATTGCTGAAGTTGTGAGGCCAAAAAATACATTCTAGCATTTGGAACTGCTGGACCACCTACATCCTTAGCCAACTATAATGTAGAAAGCTTTATACAAGGGTGCTATTTCCATATTAAATCTTTAAAAATGGTGTCAATTGTTTGTACCATTTTGGAATAATCCATACTAGTGAATTGTGTAGAATATACAGCAGCTGAGGTGCCCACACCATTTTAATGAGATTTGTCCATTTTATAACTGTAAGGGTAAGCTTGCACCAGTGTACTTGGTTTTAAATTTATCCAGGATTGGAGACAAATGAAGGTCTAGATACATTGTTTTTTTCTGGAAATTATAACCCCTAAATATTTAAAAGTATCAACCAATTTAAATTGAGAATCCTCAGGTGGTAAATTCTCATTTCAATGTCTAATGGGAACATAACCAACTTGTCCCAATTTATTAAGAAGCAAGAGAACTCTCCAAACATTGAAATTAGCTGCATTAAGGAAGATCAGTATTGCTGAATGTCCTTTAGGAAAAGTAATGTGTCATCCACATACAGGCTGATTTTATCCTCCATAGTCCCTCTTCTAAAGTCTGCTGTTGTTGTTGATTGCCTAATTGCTTCGCCAAGGTCTCTACTGCCAACACAAGTAATAGCAGTGACAATGGACACCCCTGCCTTGGTTCTCTTGAAGCACAAATTGTTTGTGTTTAGGTAATCTGAATATCAGTGAAGAGTGGTCTGAAAGACCTCTTAGATCATAAGAAGGACTCAACCCAAAGAAGAATGGAAGCTGTACCCAATGCCAGATCAATATGAGATAAGGACTGACAAGTACTAGAACAGCAAGAGTATTGGGGAACATCTGGATAATGGATTCTCCATATATCAAACAGGCTCAACTTTCTCAATTGTCTGGCAAATCTTGTATCGTTGTGTATCCCAGTTTCAGTAGACACTGTATATGTGTCTAATGTTAAATGCAAAATATTGTTAATGTCTCCCATAGCAAGCACCCACATACGCTGGAGGAATATAAATATTTCTCAACCCCCTCGCATTAGGTATCCAATTTATATAACAGAAAAACATATCATCCCTGATCACCAACTTCAACTTGAAAGCAAGGAAAAATCACTGATGATGACAACACTAATACACATACTCCTCTAGCATACATAGAGTATGTAGAATGATACTGATGTTTACATTTAGCTTTATTGGTGCATGTGGCTAATGTGCATCTCTTGCAAGCAAATTATTGATGGATCATAGAACAAAGTGGTTAACACTTGCTTTTTACTTAGATCTCCCAGACTTCTCACATTCCATGGTATTACAACTGTCTGTCTAGACATTGTCCTGGTGACAAAAAATGATAACTTTTTCCAATCCAGACTCACACAAAGTAGTCCCATTTTCTCTCCTGGAGGAGAGTGTGATATGTATCAATTCCTGTGTAGCAGTTAGCTAGAACCGTAACTGTTCTAGAAAGTGGCATATGGCTAAAATCAGTATTCCCCAGTAGACTCCTTAGATGAAGAGGAAAGTTGTGAACATCACTGATATAACATGTTTCTGCTCACACAATAGAAAAAAAACAGCAAAACTTTGCTGGAAAATAATATTATACTCAGGCAAACTATGAACCACTATTTGGGAAATCTGATGGGGAGAATTCCAATGACCTGAAAGGGACCAAAGAATTGAAGGGCTCGGAGCCATTTCTTGACATCTGTGCACTTTACATGTTGTTTTTGTACTTCCAACAAATAATTGGGGAAAAGACAGACATGTGCCCCATGGTATTCAATGTTTTCTTTCTTATGAGCCAGTATTAGTATTATATCTCTGCTCTTATAGTTTAACAGTTTTCAAATAAAGGGACGTGGAGGCTGACCTGGTGCTAATGGTTGTGCCGGTATCCTATGGGTTCTATTAACAGTAAACATGTTATTGAAGCTTTCTATGCCAAGTATTTCGATCAGCCATTTTTCAATGCAATCAGCTGGTTGTTTGCCCTCAATATGTTCTGGTAATCCCAGGATATGGACATTATTCCTCCTCTATCTATTTTCTATGTTCTTCAGCCTATATTCATGGTTAACGTTCTTTGCTCTTGTAAATTTTGTTTCACTTTTCATGGGGCTATGTCATCCTCCACTGAGCTTACTCTCTCTTCCAGGGCAGTGGTAAGTTCATGTATTTTCTGTAAATCCTGTCAGACAAGCACTATGTCTTCTTTAATACCCAGTACCTGGTTAGTTAAGGTGTACAGGGAAGTATTACCAGATTGCACCACTGAAAACACATCTAATAGGGTTGGTGCATTAGCAGCACGTGAGGTGGCTGGCTGCAGATTCTATCCCTGTATTCCCTGTAATGACATTGATGCCTCTGACCCACTTCCCTCCTGTGTTAAAGTATTCTGGTGAGATAAGTAGGCTGCAGTGTGTACCTCTAGGTCCCCCTTCAAACGATCCATGTCACTGATTGCCCTAAATTCCAAAATTCCCTCCCAGGATGTCATCAGGGTAAATTCCAAATTCCCTCCCAGGATGTCACCAGGGTAATCAGAACTGATGTCCTCATTGGAAGATTTCACCACTATTACTGTTCTAGTGTCACCAAAAAATGTAGGATTTTCTTTTACTGATGATAACAGTATACAGGACAAATAGAGAGGGTGAATCTCCCTAACAGGGGCATAAACAACAATAAAAATGTACAGGTGTTCTAATCCTTATCCAGAACTTAAAGAAAAAAATGTTTGCCTTTAGTTATACTTTAATATGAGATTTGTTTCCTGAAAAACAATTAAAACCCAAAGTGTGCTCACAATATACACAATAGCTAACTGCTACACAGGTATAGATACATATCACACTTTCCTCCAGGAGAGAAAATGGGACTACTTTGTGTGAGTCTGGATTGGAAAAAGGTTTCATTTTTTGTCACCAAGACAATGTCTAGACAGACAGCTGTAATACCATGGAATGTGAGAAGTCTGAGAGATCTAAGTAAAAAGCAAGCGTTAACCACTTTATTGTTCTATGATCCATCAATAATTTTCTTGCAAGAGATGCACATTAGCCACATGCACCAATAAAGCTAAATGTACACATCAGTATCATTCTACTTACTCTATGTAAATGTTACAGCTGAGATCTGAGCTGATGAAAAGATTACCCTTACAGTGTGTTCCCCTCCACACTACATGGGGTAACTGAACATGATTTCATAAGGCCTGCTCACAACAACCTAACCTACCAACACACTTGTTTCACTCTACCAGAGGGGTTTATTTACTAAAGGCAAATAGGCTGTTCACAATAAAAGGGACTTTTCCATTTGACTGGTGAATGGTGTGGGAAAAGAAATACCCAATCACATTCAAAGAAAATTAAAAAAGCAGTATTTTTCCTTGCACATGATTTGATGATGGAAATCAACAGAGCTTCATCTCTTTCACTAAGTTAAGGGAAAATCGAGTTGCAAAGTGAAAAGCTTATTTGGTTTTAGTAAATCAACCTCAATTTCTCAAATTCATCAAGGCTATTGTCTTTTCAGAGATGATAAAAAAATGTACATTTAAATCAGTAATGAACATTATCTCATTGGATCACTGGGCTGTTGTTCTGCAATGGCTGAAAAGCAGAAAAAGCCAGCCATACATGGATCGAAAATCGAAGTTCAGCAGGGACTTTTTTTTTACATTCAATTAGCACCAGCGGCTTTAGCTGCTAACAGTAATTATTTTGTTTTGCCAGCCAGGAAGGTTCCTGCGCGCCCCTAGGCAATACACAGTATGGCTGCAGAAGGCATCCCCCCATGAAACTGACTGTGTTGATGGTGGAATCAAGTGATTTTCTTTCCCGTGGTTGAAGGAAAGAAAACTGAATCATCTATGGGCTGCTAAAGGGAAGAAAGACAGGACCAAGGTTAGGAAAACTGTATTGTTATAATACCTTGGTCTGCCCAGTCTATCCATTCTCTCCCCATGGACTTTCCAGTGCAATTCAGAGAATAGAATAGAATATCATGTATGTAATACTATAATAACCACTCTGCCCTTTTTATTTAACTGTTTAACCACATGAAGACTGCAATACATACATTTACATCTGTACTTTAGTAAAAGCCATCCTAGTAGCTGCTGCCACCTGGTGCCTCTCCAGGATCTCCATCCAACTGGAAAACCCAGAACTAAAGCAGATGGTTCTGCTGGCTTACAATTGAGCTTTTCGAGGACCTGAAGGTCCCAGATCAGCTTTATGGTATAGGAGACAGAAAACGCCTAGTATTTTTTCCTCTGATGTAAACAGCGCCATTTTTTAATTGGGAAAGCTTCTGATCACACAGATATTGGTGTGATCAAATGCTTTTAAGGGCAAAGGAGACATCTGGGGTCTAACAGACCGCATGACTCTCAATTAAGAGTACCTGTCACTGCCTATTGCTGTCACAAGGGATGTTTACATTCATTGTGACAGTAAAATAAGTAATCTAATTTTTTTTAATGAAACAGTGTAAAAATATTAATAAATAAATAAATATTAAAATAAAAATAATTTAAAGCATCCCCTTTCACCTGTGCTCATGCACAAAAGGGAACTTACACTTTGATCCCGCATGCATATGTAATAGGGATAATACAACATATAAGAGATATTTCCGCAAATGTCAGAGTGAAAGCAAAAATTCTAGCACCATATCTCCTGTATAACTCTCCACTGGTAACCTGTAAAGGCTTTTAAAGTGTCACCTGTGGAGATTTTTAAATACCATAGTTTGGTGCCATTCCATGAGTGTTCCCAATTTTAAAGTGTGAAATGTTAGGTATATATACTTGGAGTAACACCATATATTATATTTTACCCAAAAAATTGGTATTATATTGTGTTTGTGTGCATTCAAATTTATTACAGTGTATTTTTCCCCAAAAAATTGTGTTAAAAAAACTGCTGCACAAATACCATATGACATAAAAATTGCAAAACCTGCCATTTTATTCTCTAGGGCCTCTAGTTACCTAGGTGGTATTATGGTGCAAAATGTCACATACACTATATTATGCATACACTATATAGGAGTAAAGGTTAGCATGGAATTTATCAGTAAGGACTGGTTCACACCTGAATCACACAGGAACACGTTCTGCATTTCTGTGCGATTCTCTGCAGTGTGATTTTAAAGCCTGCTCAATTGAATGAGCTGAAATGGCACGGGATTGCATACACTACTTTTCAAAAATGCACTGTGCGCACTGCACTGGGTGGCATGGTACTGCGGTAGCATGCCATCCTGTGCACGCAAACGCACCACGTTTGTGATCTGAATTTGGGTGATGTTAGGATTACAATGACACCCGCAGCAGATCACACATCCAATGCATTTTTAACATGGAGCAGGAAACGTGCATGAAACACAAGTTTCCTACACCATTTTCTGGTGTAAACAAGCTCTAAAACAGAACAGATAATCAGGAGTGAAAGAATACAAATATTTTTTAACTAGATCAAGCAATTATATTGTTTATCATAATGTTATTATATTTTTTTCACTTGTTCTTTTGAGCATTAAACCCTAAATGAACAAATATGAATTCCCATATAAAAAATAATATGTAAGTGTATTATGTATATGTTCTGGAAAATAAGACTTTTTATTGTCAACAGAGATTTAAGATTCAGCTAAACCGGCACAAAAACACAAGCAGAAGGACTACTCTGGCAGTTGACCAGGGCAGTCTCAGCTGCAGCCCCTGTACTTGACCTGACATTATGTCACTGATTGATATTGATTTTTGTATAACAGCTGTAGGGCTTAGATATTTACCACTATCAGTAATGACTAAAGATTATTTATAGTTAGTGAAGCCCTGTAAATATTCTGCAAGCTTGGTCATGACATCATAAAATTCTATGCACTCTTCAACTGGTTTTATTGAACTACTCACTAATATAACAAGACACAAAAACGAGTTATTCCACTTAGACTTGGAATTACCTAAGTGGATAAATTGGACATGTATCTGTCTTTTGCCACATTTATTGCTTCTTGCTTGGAATTTAGGAAATGTACTGACATTGCTGAAGTGGATCGCTGCAGTAATATTAGTTTGCCACCTCATACAGGTGTATTGAAGTGGCTGATTAGGTCTCTTTGGCCACAGGGACACTGTAGATGTGTCCCAAGTATGTAGGCCACATATGCGTCTGAAGAATTAAAGACTTAAAGAAGAATTCCAGGCAAAATTATTATTCCCCATGCAGTGTGGCTGTGTCCGCACTGCATGGGTAAATGCTCATTTTTGTCTAGGGGCTCGGAAAGCAAAGGTATACTCGCCTAAGCCACCGATCTTCCGAGCGCAAGACCGGTCTCCACCACCCCTGCCCCTCTGCACGGTAGCGGTCTTGTGAATGTGTGCATTAAAATGTGATGTCATCACGCCAATAGACCAGCTCCGGATGTGAGGACCGCAGGAATAGTCCACTGCTGGACTTGGCGGATTGCGCTTTTCCAGAGGATCAGAGGAATGGGTAAGTACAGCTTTTCCCTAACCCCCTGGACAAAATGAGCACTTAACCCATACAGTGCAGGCCTAGCTCCACTGCAAGGGAAAATAAAAGTTTTGACGGGAGTTCTGCTTTAAGCCTGATACACACAATGTGAATATCGGACAAATGATTGTCTAGGTTTTTTTAGTATGCTAGTCTCATATTAAAATATTTACATAGTGGATCGCTGCAGTAATATTAGTTTGCCACCTCATACAGGTGTATTGAAGTGGCTGATTAGGTCTCTTTGGCCACAGGGACACTGTAGATGTGTCCCAAGTATGTAGGCCACATATGCGTCTGAAGAATTAAAGACTTAAAGAAGAATTCCAGGCCTAGCTCCACTGCAAGGGAAAATAAAAGTTTTGACGGGAGTTCTGCTTTAAGCCTGATACACACAATGTGAATATCGGACAAATGATTGTCTAGGTTTTTTTAGTATGCTAGTCTCATATTAAAATATTTACATAGTTAGTCTGGCTGAAAAAAGACAAAAGTCCATCCAGTTCAACCATTAACAAAACAAAAGTTATAATCCTATACCCACAGTTGATCCAGAGGAAGGCAAAAAAAACCCCAGCAAAGCATGACCCAATTTGCTCCTGCAGGGGAAAAAATTCCTCCCTGATTCCCCAAGAGGTAATCGGATATTCCCTGGATCTACTTTACCTATAAATATTAGTAACCAGTTATATTCTGTATCTAGGAAAGAATCCAGGCCTTTTTTAAAGCATCCACCGAGCTGGCCAGAACTAACTCCGGAGGGAGTCTATTCCACATTTTCACAGCTCTCACTGTGAAGAAACCTTTCCATGTTTGGAGATTACATTTCTTTTCCTCCAGACGTAAAGAGTGCCCCCTTGTCCTCTGTGATGACCTCAGGGTGAATATCTCTCCACCGAGTTCACTATATGAACCACTGATGTATTTATACATGTTGATCATATCCCCCCTTAATCTCCTCTTCTCAAGAGAGAATAAATTCAGTTCATCTAATCTTTCCTCATAGCTGAGCTCCTCCATGCCTCTTATCAGTTTGGTTGCCCTTCTCTGTACTTTCTCCAGTTCCCCAATGTTCTTTTTGTGAATTGGTGCCCAGAACTGAACTGCATATTCCAGATGTGGTCTTTCTAATGATTTGTACAGGGGTAATATGATATCTCTCTCTCTGGAGTCTATACTTCTTTTAATACAAGAGAGCATTTTGTTTGCTTTGGAAATCGCAGCTTGGCATTGCATGCCATTATTAAGCTTGTGATCTACCACAACTCCCAGATGCTTCTCCACCATTGATTCCCCCCATTGTGCTCATCGTATGTACTAGGCTTAAAACTGCAAATGAACATAGCTGTCAGGATCCGGGTGTTCTGCGGCATCGCGTCGGGCGGCGCATGCGCAGAACACCAACTCTCTCTACCCGGCGGGCGGTAGGACGCATGGCATCGGCAGGGTTCGCGCATGCGCACTTGGGATCGCGGGCGTGCGCCTGGCACCAATGACAGCGGGAGGCGGGCTATTTAAACAAAGGAACAGGTATGTCAAGTTGCCGTTTGGTCTTGTATCCTGTATCTTGTATCCTGTTCCTGTGTGCTGTATACTCCGTTGCCGACCTCTGCTTGTTCCTGATCCTGCTCTTCTCCTGTTTAACCCTTGGCTTGCCTGAATACTCTTCTGTCTGATCCCTGGTACTGTATTTGCCCGCATCCTGCTGAACCTGGCTTGTGACGTGACCATTCTTAGCTCGCTCCTCTTGTTCCTCGCTGTCCGCATAATACCGACCCAGCCTGTCTGACCACGCATACCGACCATCCATCCATCCATCCGGCTCGGATCAGACCAGTGTATCTGTCTGCCTCTTCCAAATTTGATTCCATTCCTGCACTCGGGGGTCGCGACCTGGTTCCAGTCTGCACCAAGTCCATCCCCACCATCAGGGGCCCTGGTGAACAGCAGGCTGGGACTTAGACCCCGCGCCCTGAGGGCGTCCGTGCGGTGGGCTGCTAGAGACTATGCCAGGCGGCATAACAATAGCCTCCACTCAATGAAGGATGAAAATTGTCCAATGTACAAGTTCTTTTTGGCTACATAAAAAAGCTGTTTAAATAAAACATAACATAACCTTTGCTTGTTTAGATGTTACATTGTTGTGTTCTACAATTAATACCTTTTTTTAGTTGGGGGTACATTTATTATCCACAAGGCTTAATTGAGGGGAGGCACTAGCTCATATTATAGATTTTGTGGTGTACTGCTCCTCTCTTACCACCCAACTCAGTATTAGCTTACAGATGGTGTACAATAGTGCTACACATATATGATGAACAAGTGATTGTGCTGATCAATGAAGCTTGGGGTTTTTTCACATAAATACATGTACAAAGAAATGGAAGAGTACATTTACTGCAAAGGCCAGTAATGGTTTCGAAGATTTTATTTGATTTTGACCAGAGATTAAATTAAACAGTTGGATTAGGTGTGTCTCTGACATTGCATTTGGCATTGTACTAGTAGTGTTGCAGTGCTGATGCTGAGGTTAAGGGTTCAAGTTTAGGGTTAGATTTTGAGGGGTAAATGTTATCTTAAAGGTTAGAGCAGGGTTGAAGTTGAGGTTAGGTTAAGTGGTAAAGGCTAATTACAGTAAGTGTATTTTGAATATAAAGGGAAGGATTGATTAACCATATGAATAGGCCTAAGTGTTAGCTGAGGATCAGGGTTAGAGCATGTAGGGCTCCTTTGAAAACCAAATGACAAATGCTATCAATAACTAGTTAGTGACTCTGAAAGCTTGTGATCAGGAGATGAAAACTTGGCAGCCATGATCACCAAGAACCAAACTTAGAGATTTTTTTCTTTAAATTTTACCATTTGCCAATGTTAAGGACTCCCGAAGTTTAAAATGCTTAAATGTCTCTGGAAGAAACATATCATAGGTCAGCAAAGCTCATTATCATATTTGTGTTTACCCCTACAGCTTCCTATGATTACTAACATATCTCTGATTGTCTGTATCACTTGTGAATTCACAAGCAGAAATTGCTCTGCGTATGGCAAGCCTAAAACTACTTACACTATTTGAAAAAAACTTCATGTCATAATTTTTTGTATAGTATATAAGTGATGAATTTAATTGCCTACTGGGCTCTTCTACCCCCTTCCTGCCCAGGCCAATTTTCAGCTTTCAGAGCTGTTGCACTTTGAATGACAATTGTGCGGTCATGCAACACTGTACCCATATGAAATTTTTATAATGTTTTTCACATATATAGAGCTTTCTTTTGGTAATATTTATTTTGTCACTGGGGGTTTTATTTTTTGCACTATAAATGAAAAAAGAGAAAAAAAATAAATGAATTATAAATTTTGCAAACAGGTAATTTTTCTCCTTCACTGATGTGCATTGATGAGGCTGCACTAATAGGCAGCACTGATAGGCAGTACTGATGGGCACAGAAATAAAAACAATATTCTGTAGCACCAGTAGTATACTTAAATTGTGACTAAAGGCAGAAATGTTTATTTATTGAAAATAACAAACATGTTATCGTGCATTAAATAGTGAAGCGCTCCCAAATTATCTAAAAAAATTAATATACCCTCTGTGCATACCATAAATACCCACTGAACTTAAAAATAATTGATATTAAAGGTGATAAAAAACATAAACTAAATCAATTAGTGGCAAAAATTCCTAAACACCTCTCATATGTACCAATATATTATTACCTCTTAATAGATCTGTGATAAAAAATAACAAATATAAAATCCATGATAAATACTCAAATAACAGTGATGGAAACGATTATCATAATAATACTAATTCATGAAAAATGTGACAAATCGTGATACTTGTGACAAACCTAAAAAATCAAAAAAATATATAGTGATTCTGCAATAAATTATATAATACATATGGCTTGTGATAAACCCTATAACAAAATAAAAAATAGAATAAAATAATCGCTTCTTAAATCAGTGAGAAGAAAAAAAATATATAAATAGACTCAGTGTTTCAGAATAAACTCAAATAGTCCATGCAAAAATGTGAAACACTCTGTGATCTTCACTTCTAGTGCTCAAGAAAGGAATCCTCCAACGGCAGCAATGCCTGCTCACCTCCCCTCCTCGACCCACACAGGGCCAAAAGGCAAAAGACTCTCCTTAAAGGCAATCCTTTCCTCCAGACAACTCAGCCAGGAACCTCAGGACTTCCACTCCACCTCCTCTCACCACGTCATATAGGACACAAACAAAAGCTTCCCATAGTGTAACACCGTTTGTTAGAAGTAATATGGCATAACAAACTTTCCCACTCACATGTAATCTTTGAATACAACGCTTTTCCACCTCACATCATGGGTGTATTCTCATACAGGGAGGGAAACCAATATGGCCGCTACGTCCGGACAAAACGTCCCCACGTGACCGGAAGTGACGTAATCTTGTACTGGGAATGGCGTTCCGACGCGTTGCGTCACGTGCGTCGTGACTTCATCAGGGTACCGCCCCCTAGAGCCATGATTCATTTATATATGGGATAGTCAACCCACTATACCTAATTAGAGGGCGGACTCCCGGCGGCCATTTTACCGGAGTCCGCACTACTATCCTCATTAATAGAAGACATCCTATTACAGCACTCGATCCGCGCTATGAATAGGAGCCATCCACTACCATCATATATAGCATATTCTTGTTAACACTCCCCTTAAAAACATATATAAACAATACACCTAATTTATTAATATTATATTAAAACCCACATAATACCCCACTTTATTACTAATTTATCTATACTAATAAAGGGGCAGAGGAAAAAAATTTTTTTTTTTGGTAAATAAGACCCAGCAATAATTTACATGAATATAAATACCGATACTCACATCCAATAAAATTAATACCTTTAATATTAAAAATAGTATACAGGTATATATATACATATATACCTATAAGATATAAAATGAAAAAATATGTAAAAATATATATAGACCATACAATTTATTTATTTCTAATAGGATTCAAAAAATTAAAAATAAAATTACTCAGAACCCTAACTGGATTCCTCTACATCATTCCCAAAAAACTAGGAGAACCTATTTATTTAAATAAATCCCATGAATTAAAATCCAATGGATATATGGTTAATTGAGTCACACATCGCCTCGCCCAATCCGACCATTTACCTATAATTAAAAAACAATACCCAAACAAATTCCTAATAAATCATGTGAATAAACCCATGATCCGAGTATACAGGATACGTAGCATATATCATGAATCAATCTCTACAATATAACTAAAATATATTAAAATATATTAAAATATATTAAACCAATTGTAAATGCACAGTCTAAAACCAAATTAAAAGTCACTAATAAAACAAAAGTTGTATTCAAAGATTACATGTGAGTGGGAAAGTTTGTTATGCCATATTACTTCTAATAAACGGTGTTACACTATGGGAAGCTTTTGTTTGTGTCCTATATGACGTGGTGAGAGGAGGTGGAGTGGAAGTCCTGAGGTTCCTGGCTGAGTTGTCTGGAGGAAAGGATTGCCTTTAAGGAGAGTCTTTTGCCTTTTGGCCCTGTGTGGGTCGAGGAGGGGAGGTGAGCAGGCATTGCTGCCGTTGGAGGATTCCTTTCTTGAGCACTAGAAGTGAAGATCACAGAGTGTTTCACATTTTTGCATGGACTATTTGAGTTTATTCTGAAACACTGAGTCTATTTATATATTTTTTTTCTTCTCACTGATTTAAGAAGCGATTATTTTATTCTATTTTTTATTTTGTTATAGGGTTTATCACAAGCCATATGTATTATATAATTTATTGCAGAATCACTATATATTTTTTTGATTTTTTAGGTTTGTCACAAGTATCACGATTTGTCACATTTTTCATGAATTAGTATTATTATGATAATCGTTTCCATCACTGTTATTTGAGTATTTATCATGGATTTTATATTTGTTATTTTTTATCACAGATCTATTAAGAGGTAATAATATATTGGTACATATGAGAGGTGTTTAGGAATTTTTGCCACTAATTGATTTAGTTTATGTTTTTTATCACCTTTAATATCAATTATTTTTAAGTTCAGTGGGTATTTATGGTATGCACAGAGGGTATATTAATTTTTTTAGATAATTTGGGAGCGCTTCACTATTTAATGCACGGTATTTATTACTTATTGGTTGAGGTTGAGTGATTGCAGCTAGTAGATAGGGACTTACCCATACTAAGCGCAGGAGGATATCCCCCCTTATTAACAAACATGTTATACTCACCTGCTATGTGCAGTAGTATTGCACAGAGTGGCCCGATCCTCCTCTTCTCGGGTCCACCGCTGGTGATCCTGGCTCCTCCCCTTCTTTGCATGTCCCCATAGCAAGCCATTTGCTATGGAGACAAATTCTGCATGCTTGCTCATGACCTGTGTGTCTACAGAGCTGCGCGGGGGGGGGAGCACAGGGAACTTAAACTTAAAAACATTTTTTTACCTTGATGCAAGCAATGAATCAAAGTAAAAAACATTTTTTTAGGTTTAGTATCATTTTAAAGGATTTATAAGGGTGGTTTCGGTGTATTTTAACCACTTGCTGTCTCTCTTCTGTACATTTACTGTGGGGGCAGCACAGGCAGGCATGGTCACGTATATATATGTGACTGCCCTCTGCCGGGTTTGCGGGCATGTCATAGCCATCCCCTGCCAACCCTTGCTGCGATTGGAAAAAGCACACATTTGGCAGCTGATTTCAGCCAATGTTTTTGTCTGAATTCAGTGGATTGGCTGAGTCCAATCACACAAAGAATTCTGTGATTACAAAATACAGAACTCTGTGTACTGGGAATAGCAATCTGGCTGTTTTTTCTCCCCGATTTTTCTATTTTTTATTAGTTATGTTTTACCAAAAAGAACCACCAAACCACCAAATACCACCAAAAGAAATCTCTTTTGTGTGTCAAAAATGTATAAATTTCTTTTGTGTACAGTAGTGCATGACTGTGCAATTGTCAGTTAAATTAGTGCAGTGCTGAATAGCAAAAAATGCTCTGGTCATGAATGAATGGGGTAAAACCTTCTAAAGGTCAAGTGGTTAAAGATGCCAGCAATTTTGTAAACTTCATACTATATATGTCTAGAGGTTTATAGTTAGCTGTAGCACAGAGCCTTCAACATGGTGTAGATAGCTATTAATTTTACACATTTTTGTTTTGTATTATTGTGATAGCTTTAGTCAGTTTGGCTGTGTGCTGGCTGGTTTTCTCTAAGCATAGAGTAAAATTACCTCACATGCTGTTTTGAGCTTGCCAAAACTTACCATTCTGTGTTATGAACAGTATATTTGATGCCCGGCCAGTCAACTGTTACTGTTACTGTGTATGTGAAAATGGAAAACCCAAATACTCCTGCGCTTAGGGATGGACTCTATGTCATAGGGATGAACAACGAATGTCTTGGAATATGCATGCCTTGTTGCCCTCAAAGAACCGGGGAGTCCAAAAGTACTAATAGAGAAAAACAAAACAGAGGGCACACCGGCCTTGTGCATTACCTTTAAAAATATGTTTATTAAATTTAAAAGAAGGTATTCTACTCACAAAAGTACATGAATATAAGCACATCATATGAGACTGCTCTGTCTAATTCGCACTGCGCTTCTGAATGGTGATGAGAATGATGGACATCCAAAATTCCTGATGCGTTTTGAGGACTAGCCTCTTCCTGTGTATGCTGGGAGAGCTCTTAAATATCTGAGGCACTTCCTGGCACATGGTCTTCCCCTCCCTCCAGAGCTTCACAGCAAATTATGCTGCTGTGACACCAGTTTTGCTCTTAAGTCTTGCAGCCTATGAATGTGGAGAGGTGTGCTAATGGCCTAGAGGAGCATGAATGCAGAGGTTTCCCAAATAGAGGTGCTGAGAGACTTCTGAGTAGGAAAGTAATGCAGAAACTTCTGCATTGCTGTCCTGCCTTAGACTACAATTCTGAGATGCCACCAGAACCTCAAATGTCAAGAAGCAAACCTAAAAGATTTAGTGTACATCTAATATAGCCTGATGAGGATTGAAACCAGAAACTTAGAAAGGTATGAAGACCAGGGGCTTTATTTTGAGAAGAAACATGCAGGTATCCTGTTGTTCTTTCGCCCTCCTACCAAATATTCATACACATGCAACAAAATCTTCAAAACCTAACGCAAAGTAACGGGCACCCATCATTTTAACCAACTTGAAGACAAGAACTTCAGCCTGAGAGGAATGTGCCTGGGCTATTTATCACTAGACAAGTGGGTTTAGGACATTTGTAATGTAGCTATTTGGTAACTGAAAAATAATATTAATTTGAAATGGGCCTGACTGCTTCACAATAGCACCACAACCATAAAGTTCATAATATTGCGATTTCTGTTCTTCGGGGCTATTGCAGTTTTATTGCTCAGAAAGTAGGTAGACAAATGTATCCATAATATAACATGTATCTTTGGCGACAGTAAATCACTGATTATCCCTAAATCCTTAAATTGTAACTCTATTTTGCTAAGAAAAATAATTTCTCTGATACATACATTGGAAATATATTAGTAAATTCCATTACAGTGTTCTACTTGCTGCCCGTTTTCTTGAAACTTGCACAGATTGCTACTTCCTGCAGTCTATTTCCCTAGTCATGGGAGTAAGACCCCAGTCGCACTGGGTGCAACTTGGCATGCGATTTACAAATCTCATGACAAGTTGCACCCTATTGTGCACAATTACAGCAGTCATATCGGTGTGGTTCCGACTTGGTCGGAGCCACACCCATTTCTAAAGTAGTACATACACTACTTTTGGTGCGATTTGCATAGATATCTGTGTCAGATGTCTTGCAAATTGCACCTGCAATTGGCATGTCCCCCGAATTCGAAATCGTGCGACTTACAGTGAAGTCACACGATTTCAAAGTCGGGCTTGATGTGACCGGGGTGTAATGGCCTTTCTGCAAAACCACATCATCAATCCAAGTGTTGTAGTAAGAGAAACACTGTTAGGCACCACTGTGAACCAAAGAAATTTCTGTAAAGAACACTCCCAGAAAAGAAAACCATGTCTGGATTGGCTGTAAGTGGAAGCAGCCTATATACTATTGAAACACAGTGGCTATATGGACACAGCTGCTGATTTTAATTGAACAGGCATGTGGGGGCAGATCAGTGACAATGAATGCACCTTGTCTGAATTCCCAAAGAGTTATACAGGCTGTATAAATGCAGTTCTTGGCAGCTCCAGCCACATAAATAAACGGCTGATTCAAGCTGTATAAACTAAATTAGATTTATGTAATTATGAGGTATATTTTGGGTGCAAGGACTGTGGATTGAGTACAACGTATACAGTGTAACATGCTCACCCCCAGGAAAATGTCACCTGTAATTTAAATAGTTGTGATGAGCCCAATAAAGCTCTCCACTAGCTGAGCGATTGTCAGAGCCTAATTAGAATTGTGTGAGTGTGATGAAAAAAACAATGAAATTCTAAAAGTGAGGCTGAAGACAAATAAATCAATATACATCTAATCAATGAGTTAAAACATGTAGACAGTGAAAAAGCAATATGGACATAATAATATCTACAGGCAGGTAGCCAAGATTTAAAAAAAAAAGTCCAAACGTTGCATAACTAAGAGGATGATTCTGCTAAGCTGCATGGGCTGACACTGCGAACCTGAAAGGAGAGAGAGGAGAGCACACCCCATAGTATAGCATGCATAAAAGTGTTTAATGACAAAATAAAATCAATGGTTGCACTCCCAAACAACTGTGGGGTATAGAGGCAGTGTATGAATTATCCCAGATCCCTGACTTGGCCACTGGCTGTGGAAAGCATGGGCTGAAGCTGAAATTACATTGCCAGCAGAGATGGATGAAGCCGCTGTAAGGTCTGGTGTCCAAGAGCCAAAAGCCTCCTGCTGTCACCGCTGTGTACCCCAATATACAGGGACGCATTTCAAAGAAATCCTGATTCTTTATCAACCTGTAAGACACTGGGCTACCCTCTGAATATAAAGGCTGATGTGGTAGTAGTGATGGTGGTGGGGGGGGGGGGCAGATCCAGAGAAGCTCATGCAGCTCTCCCAGGATGGAAGAAAGACAGACACAAACATTGGAAGGAAGTGCAGAGCTGTCAGAAGCCACTGATTCTAAGTTAAGAACTACTTCAGAACTGCTAGACAAAAACGCTAACGTTTTTTTGCTGGCATTTAGAAGTGTAAGCTACATGTAGTAGCTTCAACGTTAGGGGCATTGCCACCGATGCCCTTAACCAGTGAATAGCTAGATGTTAAGGAGCAGGTTGGGAAGCCAGCTGCCAAGTCCTTAACAATGGATGAGTCATCATCTGTCCCAGGGTTCCCTACTGACAGCTGAATGTAAAAAAAAAAATTTACGGCAATAAAAAATGTGAAAAAAAATGGTGCAGGGTCCCTCCTAGTCCATGCCAGGCCCTTTGGGTCTGAATTAGATTTTAAGGGGAACCCCATGCAAACATTTTATTTTAAAAATGGCATGGGGTCCCCCCAAATCTTTACCTGACCCTTAGGTCTGTTATGGATTTTGAGGAGGACACCCGCGCCAAAATGTTTTTTTTTTTTAAATGGTGTAGGGTCCCCCCAAAATCCATACTAGACCCTTATCTGAGCAGGCAGTCTGGCAGGCCAGGAAAGGGGGGGCGATTGAGTGCCCCTGAACGTACCAGGCCACATGCCCTCAACATGGGGGGGTGCTTTGTGGCAGGATGGATCCCCCCAAAAGCACCACCATATCTGCATGTTGATGGGGACAAGGGTCTCTTCCCCACAACCCTGGATGGTGGTTGTGGGTTTCTGCAGGTGGGGTTATTGGAATCTATTCCTATTAACTGGTTGTTAAGGACACCAGTGGTCTCCGCTTGAAAAAAAAAAAGCTCTGCTAAATACTGTGTAGAGTTTAGGAGAGCTTAGCAAAGTTTAGGAGCTGCCAGGGTTTTTTTCTGCCACTAAATTTTCCTCCTGCCAGAAAATGATGCTAAAAGCCTATGTGTGCATGAACACATAGGATGACATGCAGGGGAGTTTAGAGGCAGTTACAAAAATTGTCTGATGCCCAAAACAGCAGCTGTGCATGAGGCCTTATATGTAGACTTTATTCACCTCAAAAAATCAACTTTTTGTGTGGACCTACATAATTAGAGAATGATCTATACCATATTTTGTAAATATGTAAAAATAGATAAATAAGTAGAATAAAATGGTAATTTTTTTAAACAATCTCCATTAGTCTCTTGTTCCTTTTATATTGCTTCCATACCATGGAGAGATTTTTGTCTATTGTTTACCTAATGGACTGGTCAATCAAAACCATCTCTCTCCTTTCTTCTTTTACACATGAGGGTTCAGAGTCTATTTAAACATGTTCCTTTAAGCTGCACCCAGTATTTGACACAATTTACCCCATTTGACCCATTTTTGTCTTCTCAACCACTGCAAAGTATCCCTAATGCTCAAGTTTCAAAGTCTGGAAGTTTGCTAAATAGTCTAGTAAAGCTTTTGTTGCAATTGTAGCACTATAAGTTGCAAATGATCTAGGGGTATATGGGATGCCCAATAGAGCTGAGACTTGGAGGACAACTTCTTCGGCACAAAAAGAACAAAAATTTAGCAAAATCATGAAAGAACAGATCCTAGGCTATATATTCCTTTAGGAGTGGCTCTTACAGGGGCAGACTGACAACTCATGGGGCCCCCAGGCAATACGGGATCATGGGGCCCCTGTGTCTTTGCCCAAACTCAAAAAAGCCTATGAAAAAAGTGCCAGGGGCATCTCATGGGGCCCCCTACTGATCCCGGGCCCTCAGGGAGTGCCCGAGTTTCCACATGGTCAGTCTGCCCCTGGGCTCTTATCTTTTGAACAATTGACACACAGTATTTGCAAGGAGCACTTGGTCCCCTAAATGAACCTCCTCAGAACCCAGATGAAAATCTCTTCATCCACCTCACAGTTTTAAGAGTATCCCTGTCAGGGCTCCAGGTATGACTAGAGATGTGTGGACTGACACAGGGAAACGCAGGCTTCAGGTATAGTATAAACAAGACAATTTATTGAAGTCTAAACAACACAAACGCAGTGCAAGGTAAACATAATACAGTGCAAACAACCCACACCCAACAGATAACCATATATACAATCAAACTTAGTCGGGCAGGCTGGGTCGGTAGCAAACAGGAAAACAGGGTACCAGGAGCGAGCGGAAGAGTGGTCAGGAATAGCCAATGTCAGGACAGGCAGAGTTCGTTCAGAGTCAGGATCAGGCAGGAAGCAGACAGGATGCAGGTACAGGGGCTCATGGGAAACATACACCAAGGCACTGACTGCAGGCCTGGCCACTCCTTAAATACACCTCCTGCAATCAGCCTCAGGTGATGACTTGATTGCAGGAGTGAGCTTCTAGCTGCTGAGAGCACCCGCTGGCCAGCCCTGGTACTGCAGCCCACACGGCAGGTGAGTCCCACCACCAGTGGTGAGTCCATTCCTGACAATCCCAGTGCAAGGGATTCCGAGACACACAAGTAATGCAGTCCCAGGGAGAACTAGTAGGGTAGAAGTACTCACATTGTCCTAATCCTGTAGCTTTAAAAGCTGAAGCTGCTTTCAGGCCTTATGCTGGGCTGGCTCCTTCCCTGCTGACAGTCTTTACCGGATAGACTGTGGGACAGTGGAGGTCCTTCTTTCCAGGTTCCAGTCTGTAGGCAGACCCCCCTCCTCTGGTGCCCCCTCCCAGGCTCCACACTAGCAACATTTCCTCACTCTATCTTCCACCCAGCTCCCCTGATGACCAGGCTCACTCATCTTTAAGGGCTGACCTAGCCACCATGCCAGGTCATCTGCCTGGGGATTGGCCAGATTCCCCTATGTATGCAGATCAGCCCCTCCTCACCCCCGACCAGGGGTGTATTTACCACAAGGCAAACAAGGCATTTGCCAAGGGCGGCATTTTTCAGAGGGGGCAGCACTGCCCCTTGGAAGAAGGGACAGAAGAAGGGCCACACGCGGCATGGAGACCCGGTGGGTTCCAAGAGATGCTGTGGATTTCATGATGGTGTATGCACAGCCCGACTCTCGTTTCTGGGGATGTCCGGAGCTGTGAAGGTGAGTGTCTTTCTCTCGCTCGCCATGGGAGATGGTGGCTGGTTTGTGGGGGGCAGTGGTAGTGGAAGATTTGGGTGGAGGGCAGGGCTGCTCTTGGTCAATGTCAAGCTCTTTCTGCGGGGGGGGCACCAGTTTTTGTGTTGCCTAGGGCAGCACACATGGAAGAAGGGACACACGTGGCATGGGGACCTGGTGGGTTCCAAGAGATGCTGTGGGTTTTGTGATGGTGTATGCACAGCCCGACTCTCGTTTCTGGGGATGTCCAGAGCTGTGAAGGTGAGTGTCTTTCTCTCTCTCGCAATGAGGGATGGTGGCTGGTGTATGGGGGGCAGTGGTAGTGGAAGGTTTGGGTGGAGGGCAGGGTGGTCAATGTCAGGCTCTTTCTGCAGGGGTGGGGTGCCAATTTTTGTGTTGCCTAGGGCAGCACAAAACCTAAATACACCACTGCCCCCGATCATTGGCTTCTAGAAACCTCTCCAAGTTTCTAGACCAGGGGGAGGTATCAGAGAACTGACCTTTGAAGCCCTTCAGTCTTAATCTCAAGTAATCTTGCTGACTCCTGGGCTGTCTCATAACCAGGCTTCCAGCAAGCTTGTAACTGTACAAAAACAAAACTATCTACACTGGAAAGCATTACACAATTATATACTGTATGTCATATCAGTTCTGTAACGTAGAGTTACCTAATAAAGCAGTTTAGTTAGAGAGAAGCATTCCTCCCAACCCTTTTCGGGAAGTACAGTATAACAGCAGTATGAAATCTGTGTTGTAACATTTGCATGTCTCAAATAAGTCACTCAATTGCTTTAATGTATAACCGAACTTCAAGCTACAGCAATAGAATGCAATGGTCAGTGGCGTTAATCTGTGTGAGTAGTTTACACACCTACAGGAATAGTTATAGAAGAAGAAAATAGGAGTCCCAGTTTTTTGTGAAGGACAGCTTTATTTTATGGGGCACATTAGGGGAACTGGGAACTGACTACACAAAAAAAAAAATTTTTTTAAAGGACATATTTCGAAAATTAAAGGTACTACAAACAGACATTGTCAATTATAGTCACTTAAAAATATGGGTTTTTTTTATTTGGGAATGTGTTCTTTTCAATTAGAACTTTTTTTTTCTTTTACTAAAGCATCTCATTTTCCTTTTTATAATATATGTGATCAGAAGGGAAGAATTTCTGAAAAGCTGCTTACAGTGGCAGCTTTTTTTTCAGTACAGAGACTCTAAAATGCACAATATACTGTATAACTTATGTGGGTTATATTCTCTTGTGTGTGTGTTCAGCCTTCTGGATGGATGATGATTCAGTGAATGATGTTTAGCTGAAACAGAAGTATTGCACAAATTTTTCATCTAATGTTGACAGCTGTATTTTTTGTTTCACAATCACAAGAGCTTATAGTGTGTTCAAACGAACATCACATTCTGTATTTTGCTGTATGTTTGAAGGTCCACTGGATTTTAATTATAAGCAATGGAGAGAAAACATTTTCTTTAAAGATATGCAAATTTTGATTTCTGGCTTATGCTGAGAATGTTGGACACCTGGCTGTCATGCTGGTCCAATGGTATCAATAGTTTCTGTCAATTAATTAAAACAAGTGTAGATTAGGAGTTTAATTCCATTCAGAGATATACTGCATTCTTGTTCCAAATTAGTAATTCTGAAAGGAGAGACAAACAGAAAAAATAATTCAGGAATGACTATCTGCGTGATTTCTTTAATTCACTAAATTCAAAATTTTAACAAAACTAGACTATTTGACTTAAAGGGATAATTGTAATTGTTATGGCTCTTTAAGCACTTTTCACAAGAAGACTTTGATATTAGAGAGGGGTCTTGGGTCATATTTTTCTTTTCCTGTCCCACAATCAATCATCTCATAATAAACAACCACCTATGTAAAAGTATAGCAGCAGCATGAGTGTCAGTTCCTGCATGAGTGTCAGTTCCTGCATTTAAAGTGTTACTAAACCCACAACAGTAAAATCAGTCTGCATATGCAGTAAAGCATGCTTGTTATACTCACTGTTGAACCTAAGGGGTTAATCCTCCGCATTGTGTAAAAACAATCTGTTTGATCATGTCTTCTCTGACCCCCCCTTCTTCCATAGTCCCCAATGCAACTGCTGATAGTACAGAGCCCTAGTAGATACTTCGGACATGCTCAGTTTGGTATGTATAGCTAGAGAGTTCTTAGTTCTTTTCAGCAAACGTTGCAATAAAAATAGGGATTTTTACATCATACTGTTCACACATATTGCAGTACATGTTTAAGCTGGTCAACTGCGTCAAAGTAATCCCTCTATGGCCAGTCCTAGACTGCTCTGTGAACGCAAATACTACTGTGGACACAATGCCAACCTGGGGCAAACAGACACAAAGTGAGGGAGAGCTACTAGGTTTAGGTTTGGCTATTGACCTACTATGCAACAGAAACAAGACATAACTGTGCTCAAATCCCAATAGACTTATACTTGTACGGTAAAATAGTGTGTACCAAAGCACTGTATATTTATTCCTCCTATTACCATAGATGCCAATAAATGCAAGCAATCCCCCTTAAGAAAATTGTCAGGCAAGCCTAAAGTGAGAGGAAGTGGTTCGGTGTGTGGAAGTAGTAGCGGGTAAGCAGATTCTGCAGAACTAGGAGGTGTTTGGCCACATCATCTAGAGCAGCGGTTCTCAACCTGGGGGTCGCGACCCCTTTGGGGGTCGAACGACCATTTCCCAGGGGTCGCCTAAGACCATCGGAAAACACATATTTCCGATGGTCTTAGGAACCGAGACACCGCTGCAGTCTCCGGCAATGTGTGGGCGGGATGATACGCTGCTGTCACCCGGCCACACCTCCAAGATCACTCAGCAGCTCCGCCTCCTCGCCGCTGATTGGCCACCGGAACTGTAGCTCAGGAGAGGCACACAGGCGGCCAATCACCGGCGAGGAGGTGGAGCTTGGAGAGGAGGAGCCAAGCGGCAGCGCGCGTACATCAAAGAAGACCGAGGGAGCGAGTGAAGAGGAGAGCGGCCAGAGAAGGAAGACAGCTGACAGGTAAGTGAGAGAGCGAGCCCAGGCTGGAGCAGGGGTCAGCAAGGTAAGTATCATTGGTGTCAGTGGGAGGAATAGTGCCCCATCATTTGTGTCACTAATACCAACGATGGGGCACTACTCCTCCCCCCACTGACACCAACGATGGGGCACTACTCCTCCCCCCACTGACACCAACGATGGGGCACTACTCCTCCCCCCACTGACACCAACGATGGGGCACTACTCCTCCCCCCACTGACACCAACGATGGGGCACTACTCCTCCCCCCACTGACACCAACGATGGGGCACTACTCCTCCCCCCACTGACACCAACGATGGGTCACTATTCCTCCCCCCACTGACACCAACGATGGGGCACTATTCCTCCCCCCACTGACACCAACGATGGGGCACTATTCCTTCCCCCACTGACACCAACGATGGGGCAGTATTCCTCCCCCCACTGACACCAACGATGGGGCAGTATTCCTCCCCCCACTGACACCAACGATGGGGCAGTATTCCTCCCCCCACTGACACCAACGATGGGGCAGTATTCCTCCCCCCACTGACACCAACGATGGGGCAGTATTCCTCCCCCCACTGACACCAACGATGGGGCAGTATTCCTCCCCCCACTGACACCAACGATGGGGCAGTATTCCTCCCCCCACTGACACCAACGATGGGGCAGTATTCCTCCCCCCACTGACACCAACGATGGGGCAGTATTCCTCCCCCCACTGACACCAACGATGGGGCAGTATTCCTCCCCCCACTGACACCAACGATGGGGCAGTATTCCTCCCCCCACTGACACCAACGATGGGGCAGTATTCCTCCCCCCACTGACACCAACGATGGGGCAGTATTCCTCCCCCCACTGACACCAACGATGGGGCAGTATTCCTCCCCCCACTGACACCAACGATGGGGCAGTATTCCTCCCCCCACTGACACCAACGATGGGGCAGTATTCCTCCCCCCACTGACACCAACGATGGGGCAGTATTCCTCCCCCCACTGACACCAACGATGGGGCACTATTCTTCCCCTCACTGACACCAACGATGGGGCCCTTTTCTTCCCCCCACTGACACCAACGATGGGGCACTATTTCCCCCCCCCCCTGACCCCAATGATGGGGCACTATTCTCCCCTCCACCACACTGACACCAATGATGGGGCACTATTCCTCCCACTGACACCAATGATGGGGCACTATTCCTCCCCCCACTGACACCAACGATGGGGCACTATTTCCCCCCCCCCTGACCCCAATGATGGGGCACTATTCTCCCCTCCACCACACTGACACCAATGATGGGGCACTATTCCTCCCACTGACACCAATGATGGGGCACTATTCCTCCCCCCACTGACACCAACGATGGGACACTATTTCCCCCCCCCCCTGACCCCAATGATGGGGCACTATTCTCCCCTCCACCACACTGACACCAACGATGGGGCACTATTCCTCCCACTGACGCCAACGATGG
Source organism: Staurois parvus (assembly GCF_062004578.1). Classification (NCBI taxonomy): domain Eukaryota; kingdom Metazoa; phylum Chordata; class Amphibia; order Anura; family Ranidae; genus Staurois; species Staurois parvus. The sequence continues at coordinate 11,174,071 of NW_028318039.1, read as the reverse complement.
GGCACTATTCCTCCCACTGACGCCAACGATGGGGCACTATTCCTCCCACTGACGCCAACGATGGGGCACTATTCCTCCCACTGACGCCAACGATGGGGCACTATTCCTCCCACTGACGCCAACGATGGGGCACTATTCCTCCCACTGACGCCAACGATGGGGCACTATTCCTCCCACTGACACCAACGATGGGGCACTATTCCTCCCACTGACACCAACGATGGGGCACTATTCCTCCCACTGACACCAACGATGGGGCACTATTCCTCCCACTGACACCAACGATGGGGCACTATTCCTCCCACTGACACCAACGATGGGGCACTATTCCTCCCACTGACACCAACGATGGGGCACTATTCCTCCCACTGACACCAACGATGGGGCACTATTCCTCCCACTGACACCAACGATGGGGCACTATTCCTCCCACTGACACCAACGATGGGGCACTATTCCTCCCACTGACACCAACGATGGGGCACTATTCCTCCCACTGACACCAACGATGGGGCACTATTCCTCCCACTGACACCAACGATGGGGCACTATTCCTCCCACTGACACCAGCGATGGGGCACTATTCCTCCCACTGACACCAGCGATGGGGCACTATTCCTCCCACTGACACCAGCGATGGGGCACTATTCCTCCCACTGACACCAGCGATGGGGCACTATTCCTCCCACTGACACCAGCGATGGGGCACTATTCCTCCCACTGACACCAGCGATGGGGCACTATTCATCCCACTGACACCAGCGATGGGGCACTATTCCTCCCACTGACACCAACGATGGGGCACTATGCATCCCACTGACATCAGTGATGGGGCACTATTCCTCCCACTGACACCAGTGATGGGGCACTATTCCTCCCACTGATACCAACGATGGGGCACTACTCCTTCCACTGACACCAATGACATGGCACTACTCCTCCCACTGCAAAATTACAGTTATGAAGTAGCAATGAAAATAATTTTATGGTTGGGGGTCACCACAACATGAGGAACTGTATTAAGGGGTCGCGGCATTAGAAAGGTTGAGAACCACTGATCTAGAGGCAGGGTAGACTACCTTTTCTGTTGGAGTTTGCATAGAATGTGCTGGAGCTTCTAGCTTGACTTGCAGCTAGTGTGCTGTCTGAAAAGGCCGTCAGCCTAGCAGGCAAATTTGTGGGGTGAGGAATGCAGAAAATGAGAAATTAGGAGGAAGTGCAAAAGGAGAAGGAGGAGTAGTGCATCTTTTTCTATGCACTTACTAAGGTGTTGTTCGAACTGAGCTCCTTGATGTATAGTCATGTGTTTCATTATGTGTTACCAAAATGGCTGGTACATTTACTATGGCTGCAGGCAGAAGCTGCAAACCAAAACAGGGCTGTCAACAGCAAATAAGTTAAAGTGCATTCCATTTCAATGTTTTTTATTAAAGAAGTTTTTGATTTTATAATACAACAAGCTTGTGATATGCCCATGCAGGGGCAGAGCGGAACAATAGCATACATAAGCAGATACAAATCATCAGGGTGTATTAACCAAATAACAGAATGGCCAATGACAGCAAGGAGGAATGGAAAAAAGCCGAACCAAACAGTAGCAGCAGCAATCCATCATATTACGGAAAGAAAACAGAGGAAAAACCCCTACCGAGAAGTATCAGCTCAGAACATACAGAAAAAAAAAACCCAAACCGATAAAAAAAAGAAAATATAAGAACATAGAAAGAAATAAGCAACCTAGACAGACCCAAAATTGGGCAATGCAGGAGGGCCACTCTTGCATCCGTATGGACTGTAATATGAAATAGCGTTTGCAGCAAACCAAAAACCTTTGACCAGAATCCTATCAATCATGGGCACGACCACCAGGGCAAGATGTCCCCACGTAGACCACATTTCCAGAAACACCTATCTCCGCCAGTCGAATTAAAGTGAGCAATCCAAGCCGGGACACAGTACCACTGAAAGAACTTTGTAGGCTGCCTCAAGAGTGATGGTATTGAAGGAACATTTTGCCACAATACCCCAGGCCTTATGCAATCCTCCGCCGCAAGAAACCTAGATCTCGCTCCCATTGAGACACATAAGACAGGAGTGGTGAGGAGGACCTACTGTTAAGAGAGGCATAAATCACAGAAATTAGACCAGGGGACCCTTTGGAATATTGACAGACATGTTCAAAGGGCGTTTTGCGGTAAGGATATGTAGAGGTACGTTGGAGGGACAGGACCCAATGGCAAAATTGCAAATAATGATAATATTCCCGTGGCGGGACCCCTCCGTGATTCTTGAAGAGACTTCTATAACGGAAACTAACGAGCACTCAGAAAATCATGTACAATAACAAAGCCATGGGAGGTCCACCAAGAAAAAGAAGGGGGGTGTTCTAAGCCTGGTGGAAATAAAGGATGATATGTAATCAGCAAAAGAGGTAGAAAAGATGATATCAAATTACCCGAATATTTAACAGAACCCCAGGTTCATAGACTGTGCAGCATGATAGGGCTCAGGTCCGGAGGGCGCAACTTAGGCAGGAGCCAAAGCAATGTAGTTAAGGAAAGCGGAGCACAGTTGGGTATTTCAAGAGTACCCATAATGGGATATCCATTGTGGCATGAAGCATGGACAACTGAGAAATTTGAGCCACCAAATAGTACCTAGAAACATGTGGGACTTCCAAACCTCCCTGTAGTCTATGAGTATACAGAGTGGATCTAGGCACTCTGGGATGTTTATGAGCTCAAATAAAATGGAGAATCTGACCTTACAATAGATAAAGAAAGAAGGTAGGGACTTGAATAGGGAGAGTGCAAAAAAAGTACAGGATCTTTGGCAAGATAGTCATCTTGACAGCATGTATGCGACCAATCCATGATAAAGAAGGAAACTGCCAAGAATGAAGCAAGGAAGTAACAGATCGCTGTAAGGGGTAGTAATAGCCAAAAATAAGGCGGAGTAGGAGGTAGTAAGTGTAATGCCAAGATAAGCCAGGGAATGGGATGCCCAACTGTAGGGAAATTGTGTCTGCAACTGTTCAACCAGGTCGACAGGGAGCGTAATATTCAATGCCGTGGTTTTAGACAAATTAATACTAAGGCCAGATATAGCCAAAAAACGGTCAAATATGACCTGGAGATTGGGGAGAGTGATGAGAGGATTGGTTAAAACCAAGAGAGCATCATCATAAAAGTTGGCCTTGTATTGAGTGCCAGCATAGGGGACGCCAGAAATATCTGGGTGATTTTGAATGGCTAGAGCTAGAGGTTCGAGACCGAGAACAAAAAGAGCAGGTGATAGTGTGCATCCCTGTATCGTACCCCTGAAAATGGGGAATGATGAGGAAAAAAAGCCTGCATATTTGACAGAGGCCGAGGGAGACTAATATAAAGCCAAGATTCATGCCAAAAATGCGTCACCAAATCCCCATCTAGACAGCGTATATGTCACATACTCCCAAGAAGCAAATCAAACACTTTATAAATCTCCAGGGAAAAAAAAACCCCCGGTATCCTGCAGTTATGTAAGATATGAATGAGATGGATGACTTTATGTATGTTATCAGCAGCTTGCTGCCCCAGAACGAAGCCAACCTGATCTCTGTGGATAAGTGAGAGTAGATACTTATTAATTTGGGTGCTCAGAACCTTTCCCAGAATCTTCCAGTCAACATTTAGCAGCAACAGTGAGATCGGTCTGAAAGCTTGTGGTTCAAAGGCATCTTCAGACTTCTTAGGGATCATATTAATTTGCACCTGAAGAGATTCCAAAAAAAACAGGAACCCTGCTTTTTATGGCCTGGTAGAGTTCAAATTCAGAGATATCCACGTTCAGGGCATCCAGGGTTGGAACGGAGAAGGAGGGTAGGCACAGCTCAGAGAAAAAACTATCAGCATGTGCCCCAACAAAGGTATTCGGTTTCTGGTAAAGGGAGGACAAAAAATCTGCAAATCTACGTGTAATCATCACAGGGTCCGAGGTAAGGCCACCACCCCTCACTCGGAGTTGAACAGGTTTATGCATGCGACCCAGAGAACTAAGTTTAATGTATAAAACCTATGTCCGGCCCAACACAAGGCCTTATCAGCCTGTGTAGTTGAAAGAAGATCAAGTTCAGCAGCCACAGCATCTCGAGCTTTCCTATTGGCCGTAGTCGAGCGGGCTTTCCAGATATTTTCTACCACGGCCAATCGCAAGGTCAGGTCCAACATCCTCTTCTCTCTGGCACGTTTCCTGGATGAAACAATCTGAATCAGGTGACCCCTAATGATGGCTTTGTGAGTCTCCCACAGATAGACGGCCGAGGATACAGAACTTACATTGTCCGTACAATAGGATTGAATGTGTGAAAGAACCTGGGAGCAAGAAGCCTGAGTGGTGAGCAGGGATTCATTGAGTCTCCACAGAAAAGAGGGCCGAGCCATACAAGACACAATGAAAAAACCTATGGGTCATGGTCAGACCAGGGTGAGGTCGAAATCCCAATCTTTTGAATAAAAGATAAATGTTGGAAGGAAATGAAGACGTGATCTATTTTGAAAAAACTCAGGTGTGGAGCCGAATAAAAAGTGTATTCCCACGACGTAGGATGCAGTTCCCACCACACATCTACTAAACCATAAGCTTGCAGCGTATCACGCAATTTAGATTCCTGGGAAAGGTCGTGGCTAGGGGTCCCTCCGGTCGGATAACTGCGATCGACAGAGGAATTAAGAGCAACATTCGAATCACCCAGCAATAAGAGAATACCATGTTGATGGTGCAAAATCACCTTCAGCAAGTGAGAAAATTTTTTTTGTTGAAATCTATTTGGCGCGTAATAACCCACCAGGGTCACCTCTTGGTCCCAAAGGGTACCCCAGAGGAGCAAATACCTGCCGGTGGGATCAGCCATTTCCAGGTTGCAAGTTAACAGCAGGTTGCGTCTAAAAGCGATCACCACACTCTTATGCTTCTAAAGGGCCAAAGCAGAGAAAAAAGTCAGATAATGGTGAGAGGATTGAGAAAACCTTGTCTCCTGCAGACAGACTACGTCCACGTCTTGGGACTTAAGATGATGGAACACTTTAGAACGCTTGGTTGGAGAATTAAAACCATGGATATTTTGAGAGAAAATCTTTAAAGGTTTAAAGCCATACTGAGTCAAGGGAATTCAGCTGCCAAAATACGTTAAGAATGACAATCCAATCCTCAAATGCAACCTTGCTCTGGGCTGCCTAGGATCCATGAGAGAAGAGAAAAAAAACAGAAAAGAAACAAGAGATAGAAGAAGAAAATGTAATGAAACTACAATTAGTGGAAATTGCGTATCAACAGCAAGGACACACATAGGGGGGTAGCTCTACCACTGGACACATGGGTGCGTCATAATACAAAAAACAATCATGGAGAGGGGGAGAAAGGGGAGGGGAAAAGGAAGGGAGGGAAAAAAAGGAAAGGGGGAAAAAGGGGGAGTGGGGAGGAAACATAAACAGGAAAATAGACAATGTCAAATAAAGACACTTAAGGAATGCATAACATGACACCGAAATATACAAAAAAATTGTAATCACATACACCAACATAGCATCGTAATAGAGAGGAGGCATTCCTTGGTCGCGCCCCGATTGATTGGAAGCCAGTACCAACCACATAAGTAATAGGGCCACGAGCCAGGAAGACCCCTGGTATACATTAAAAAGGCACAGTAACCTCCCCCCAAAGAAAAAAAAAAACATTCATATCAACATAAAAGGTACCACAAAGTTCAATACCGTAACCCCAACAGTGTTCATAGGGTGCAACAACCCAGACCAAAAATCAAGGAGCCGGCAGGAGCCGGGGATCTGCGTAAACAGAGTTCAGTTAAAGAATGGTGGAAACAAAACAAGGAAACCAAGGGGATAAGACACAAAAGCCTACAAACATTTCGCCTACCCCAAAAAAAAAAAAAAATTCAACTCACAGCTGGACAGCGGGGAGCCAACGGGGACCGAGGATCACCACCAGTACAGACAAGTATTGCATAGAAAAACATTTCAAACTAAAAATAAAAATATGAAACATGCAAAAAATTTGCCCAACTAAGGCCAGTCAAGGCCTCTTCCCCATCAGGAATGCAGAGAGTCACGTCAATGGATCAAGCCATCTGAGAAGTGAAAAGCTTACCCATCAAACCGTACTCAACCTGGATAGGAGCGGGAGGATCCAGACAATGGAGGGGTACTAGGGAGGTAGCGTCTACAGCTTCCAACTTTCTCCCATATTCGCCACTGCTGAGATGAAGGAGGATGTGAACTGGAGGGCCGCACCAGGCTGTCGGAAGCATCCCGCAAGGGCAGAAGGTGCAGCGCCTCCAGAGTAGACTTGGCCTCTTTCGGATTGTGGACAACATGGCTCCGACCTCGATAAGCGAACATAAGCTTAAATGGAAAGCCCCATTGGTACTGGATGTGACCGTTCAAGAGGACTGATTTCATCTGTCGACGTTTCTGTATGGTGGTGTCAGGAAAGGACTCACCACTGGTGGTGCTGGGGCTTACCTGCTGTGTGGGCTGAAGTACTGGTGCTTGCTAGCGGGTGATTTCAGCAGCCAGGATCTCACTCCTGCAATCAAGCCATCACCTGAGGCTGATTGCAGGAGGTGTATTTAAGCAGTACCAGGCCTGCAATCAGTGCTTTGGTGTTTTCCCATGTGCCCTGTTGTCCCGATCCTGTTTCCTGTATCCTGTCTTCTGTCTGCTTGACTCTGACTCTGCTAGAACTCCGCCTGCACCGACCCCGGCTATTCCTGACCATTCTCCTGCCTGCTTCTGTTGTACCTTATCTGCCAGATTGTTCCTGACCCAGCCTGCCTGACCACTCCACCTCTCCAGCCCTGACTACACTTGTACATATTAATATTAGTTTAAGGTTTGGTTTTTGTTTGCATTGCATTTGTATATTTGTGCTCTTAATAAATTTTATTATTATTTCATCATTTCTGAAGCCTGCTGTTCCCTGTGTCAGTCCACACATCTCTGGTCATACCTGGATCCCTGACAGGTGGATGGTGTCAGATCCACGAACAGCTGATATGGATGGCCTTGAAAGCAAAGTTCCTGTTTGTCTTGCACAGAGTGAAGGAGCGATTCTTTCGTCCAGTAGTAGCTGAATTTAATTATGATGTCCCTGGGAAGACACTCAGACCTCTTCGGACCTAGGGCCCGATGAATGCGATCAAACTCCAGATGGTCTATCGGTATCGCTGTGTCCAACTCTTGCAAAAGCATTGTAGCAGTGGATAAGAGGTCAACAATGGCTTTGGGCAGGACACGTAGGTGAAGATTACCCTGACAGGACCTATTCTTAAAGTCGTAAGATGCAAGAAAGCCGCGTCAAGCTCTTTTCTCAGATTTGAAAGGTCCTGCTCATGATTTTCTATCACCGTAGCCGTGGCGTCCATCTTATCTTCAAGAACATCAGTGCAACTTCCCAATTCGTGATTCTCCTTAGTGAGATGAGTCGCTAGCCTGGAGGTGGCGGTTTGAAGCTCCTGTTGCAGCATGGTCTTAAACCTGGCCAGGAGGCCTGCGTCCCACAAGGGAGGCTGTGGGAGGTCTGTAGGGATGTCAGGCAGGCTCTCCAGGTCCGAGGATGCATCCGGGCTGCCCGAGGGTAGCGGCAAAAAAGCGGCCAAAATCAAGGCCGGGGCTTCTGGAGGCAGGTAGGCCACATAACTGGAGTGGTCCAGTAAACGAGTGGTGGAGGCGCGGGAGACCGCCGTTCTCTTCCCCATAGGTGGCAGGGATTGGCAGAATGGGCTCCCCAGGAGGCAGGGAGAGAGCTGATGTGCCCGGTGGTGGAGGAACGTGGTCACACCATCCTCATGCGCTGCTCACGAGTGCCCCCATTAAAGTTCATTCTATGCATGAAAGTAAAAAAACTTCAGTGTATAGCTCCTCCCTCAGCCCCTTCCCCTTATGCTCACCTGAGCCCAGTTTAGCGATGTTCATGAGAGTTGAAGCTTTGCCAGTCCTCTCTCCCCTCATTGGTTGAAACACAACAGTGGGAGCCATTGGCTCCCTCTGCTGTCAATCACAGCCATGGAGGAGGGAGTGGGAAGCGCAGCCTAGTATCTCTCTGTGTATCTCATAGACACTCAGAGGCAGCTCGGGAGCAAGCATGCACAAGTCCCTCATAGCAAGCAGCTTGCTCTGGGGGCACTCAGCAGGAGGCAGGGGCCAGGAGCACCATCAGGGGACCCAAGAAGAGGAAGATCAGGGCTTCAATGTACAAAATCATTGCACAGAGAAGATAAGCATGACATGTTTTTTTTTAGAAAAAAAAGCTGATCCTTTACAATCACTTAAAAAAGCCCACACTGCAGAGCTCTTTCTATTTATTTCTATTTTTAATATTTTATGAATAATTAGGACTATGGAGATGGGAGGAGGTTTAGAAAATGTGGGGATTTTGGTTTTAAAGTGTTTTGCATGCTCTGTTTTGACATATTAATCTTTTAAGTCAATGCAGTGTGGTGCTGCGAAAACCATACCAGCAAACTGTTTTGCCAAAGTTGAGGGCTTTAGTTATTTTTAAGATCATGAAGAAAGAGGTGGTGCCCTTTAAGTGCAGTATAAAAGATTTTTAATAGGTAAAAATGTAAAATAATACAGACCACTCACAAAGGTAAGAAGGCTAGTGCTTGTTTCCCTACAAATCATCCACTTATGGTGTAGGAGTGTGGAGACGAGTGGGGAGATCCGGTGTCTGGTGGTGATGCTGGTGGCTTCCAGCATGTCCTCCGATTTCTGGGATTCCCTTAGTGCAATAGAGACATCACTTCCAGTCATGTGATGGCGGGGGTTGGCGCACTTTCGGAGCATGCGTGCTCCCTCATCAGGCCCTGAGGGGCCATCTTGAAACAGGTCATTTGTACCCATAGCTAGGAAAGAAGACTCCTCCCATGAACTGGCGTGGCTTGGGGAACAGAGGACCAGCAGCAAGATAGCTCCTATAGTAGTGCAGGAGTGGCTAATGCATGGAATAAGAATACATATAAGGGTACATATAATAAAAAGAGGACATGTAGCAGAATCTGTGAGTATATACAATAGGAATGACAATTATGCGTATACATCTATTATACATGAGGATAAAAACTAATATATGAGGTGTCTGAAGGAATAAATAACAAAACGTGAGCCCCTGGGATAAGGGTTCACAGTACTGTTGGGGGTACAACAGTAATAATAATAATGTAAATTGGTGATGACCGTAATACAGGCAAAGTATAAGAAAACTATGCCAAAAACTCACAGTAAAAATAATTCAACGTGCTGGTTCCATATGATAATAAATTAAGTAAATAAATTAAAAAATAAATAAAAAAATGATAAATAATAAATAAAACTTTCCTAAGGGGTAAATATGAAAAATAATAAATGATAAATAGAACCTGTGTTGCCATTGAGGATATGAAGATACGTTCATAGTGATAATGGCTGTATGAAAGACATAATAAAATATATAAGCTTTTTATAGGGTTATCTTGTAATCAAATGTGGAATAATTTATTATATATAAATTATGTATATTTTTTTTTTTTACAGTATATCCATACATGAACAGATATCGGTAAACAATCCAACGAGTAGTTATGGCCCAAATAATCTGATCTGTGGGTATATATAAATGGACCAGATGGAAAATGTATACATATATTATCAATGATTGTGGGAATATGATATTGAATATGATAGGGATTATATAAAGGGTAGTATGACGGCAAAAAAAATAAAAATATATGTTGTGTTGGGATATGATGAATAGAACTAGATGATAAGAATGGACTATAAGAGGTGACTGACTCTTTTTTAAGAATATAGGAGTTAAGTTTCTCATATCTTTTAAAGCTGTTGTGACTGCAACTTCCACCAGTCAAATCAGAACTATTACCACTTGATAAAAAAAAAATCAGGTGTCGGGGGCGTGACCAGAGCACAAGCTGAATGGCTGCACAAGCTGAATGGCTGCATAACCACACAGCTCTGCTGTACTCACAGTGCCAGCACACAGCAGTGGCGGACCTGACACTCAAAAAGCGACCAGAGGAGAGGCAACAGCCTGGTGACCCTCAGGGAGATAACAAAGAAGAGGAAAGCTGAGAGGAAACTCCTGAAACTAACAGTTTCCCCCTCAGCTGGATCACAGCAATCCCCAACATGGCAGCAGCAGCTCAGGATCCTCCTCCTCTCACTCAGCACACAGGCAAGTCTCTGCAGCTTCTCCTGTGAAACCTGTAAAGCAGTTAAACAGCTCTATCTTACTGCAGCCTTTCTCCCCTGCTTTCTCTACTTCCTCTATTGAAAGCCCAGCAAAATCTAAACCTAGAAGGAGAGATAATATCCCTCAGCATGCTGTAACAGATTCTCACACTAATACTTCACATTCTGCAAGTAATTTCTCAGATCCAATGGCTAACTTTCCTACTACTAGTCAGCCTATTTCGGATACATTAATGACGGAGATGCTTCTTTCATTAAGATCATCCATACTCCATAATTTCTAGATTGTAAGCTCGAAAGAGCAGGGCCCTCGATCCCCTCGTGTATTGTATTGTATTGGTATTGTTCTGTCACATGTTCTGTCCCCCTTTGTAATGTACAGCGCTGAGTGAACTATTGGCGCTTTATAAATACTGTATAATAATACAGTCAGATATCATTAACTCTATGCAACAAATCCAATCAGAGATTAATGATCTTGGGGACAGAGTTGACCATATTGAAACAAAAATGGGAGAATACACCACTTCCTTTAACATCCTAGTAGATGCCCACAATGAAAGGGATGAAGAAATTGAAAGTTGCAGATCTGGATGATAAATCATGGCGTAACAACATTAAACTAAGAGGCATTTCAGAATCGATAAAACCTGACCAATTGAGAGCATTTACCCAAGAGCTCTTTCGTACCCTCTTACCTGATGCTACAAACACAGATCTGACCATCGATAGAATACATCGCCTTCCGAAACCCTCCTATCTGCCAGATAAAATACCTAGAGATGTCTTGATGAGAATTAATTTTTTTCATGTCAAAGAAAAAATCATGGAAATTGCGCACAAACCCCAAAATTTGCCTGCGCAATTCTCCTCTTTACAGCTTTTCAGATTTATCTAAGCGCACCATGCAACTCAGGAAAAATCTCCTCCCAATAACAAAAGCTCTACGAACCACAAAATTATTTATTGTTGGGATCACGCTACTAAATTGATCATCACCAGAAATGACTCAATTATCACAATCAACAGCCTAGAGCAGTGGTGGGCAACCTTTTTTTTCAACTGAGCCAAATCTCGCCAAAACCACGATTGAAATTTATTTTGAGAGCCACATTTTTAAAACTGAAAATACATAGGATGGTACACTGTTTTTAGTTTCAATAAGTTTTTATAGTAATTCATCCCCCATAGTAATTCATCCCCCATAGTAATTCATCCCCCATATAGTAATTAATCCCCCATATAGTAATTCATCCCCCATATAGTAATTCATCCCCCATAGTAATTCATCCCCCATATAGTAATTCATCCCCCATAGTATTTCATCCCCCATATAGTAATTCATCCCCCATATAGTAATTCATCCCCCATAGTAATTCATCCCCCATAGTAATTCATCCCCCATATAGTAATTCATTCCCCATATAGTAATTCATCCCCCATAGTAATTCATCCCCCATATAGTAATTCATCCCCCCTATAGTAATTCATCCCCCCTATAGTAATTCATCCCCCATATAGTAAATCATCCCCCATAGTAATTCATCCCCCATAGTAATTCATCCCCCATATAGTAATTCATCCCCCATAGTAATTCATCCCCCATATAGTAATTAATCCCCCATATAGTAATTCATCCCCCATAGTAATTCATCCCCCATAGTAATTCATCCCCCCTATAGTAATTCATCCCCCATAGTAATTCATCCCCCCTATAGTAATTCATCCCCCATATTAATTCATCCCTCATATAGTAGTAGTAAGTAAGTAGCAAGTAGTAAGCCAAGTCCCCCCTGTGTCAATTCACTTACCTTTGCTCCGCGCGTTCCTCTCGCCGTGTTCCCGCGCTGTTCCGGTCTTCAGGGCGGACTGTGACAGGAGCCTAGCTCCTCTCACGTTCATCACGCTGCCCCGCCTACACACATCCTGACAGCCAATCACTGGCTATCAGGATGTGAGTGGCAGCGAGACTGGCCAATCATTGCATTTGAGCGCGCTGCCCTGGCTGTTTTTTTTTTGGATCACGCTGCAGAGTCCCTGCCGCCTGAGAGGAGGGAGGGGAGCGGGCGCCCGGCACACAACAGCCGCATTAAAGCGTGTAAAGAGCCGCATGTGGCTCGCGAGCCGCGGCTTGCCGACCACTGGCCTAGAGGAAGGTCTGCAATGTTTTAGAGAGTGGGACATTCTTCCAGAAAGTGACCCACAACATTCTACTGCCACCAGAGCGTCTCCTGAGTGGAACCTGGTCACCCACAAATGCTAAACTAAACATTGACCTTATACTTGGAATCTTATCTCATGGTCCCCACTTAGATGTAATTTCAGATGTTTAAGCAAGGCACTGAGGGTACTACCCTTACTGAACACACTACCTGTAAGTATGCCTACCAATGGCAAGGTCACTTATTTTGTTTTTGCCCCAAAATTACTACGTAATTTTTATTGCGTTCGGATCTTGGCTAAGATCCTATTTTTTACTGATTTGTTATCTGTTCAGTTATCTGTATTTGTTTTTGTTTTTTTCCTTTTTGTTCCTACTATCGTGTAATTCCTGACAATCTAAATGGTTTAACTAACATGTGCATAACAATGTATTACCGCTTTAGGGTCCCCTTGGTTAAGCCCTGATTAATATTGGTAAATATATCTATTCAATGGGTACAAAAATTTTCTCTATTAATGTCAATGGCTTGAATCATCCAGCCAAACGTAAAAACATGTGGAAACAGGCATTTAAAGATAAATGCGATATACTCTGTGTTCAAGAGACTTATTTCATAGATTCAGCTCCTCCTAAATGCTCACACAAAAAGTTTCCACATGTATATACTGCCAATGCCTTTGAAAAAAAAGAGGAGTATTCACTGCTATTAAAAATACACTAAACTTTGTTCTTCATAAAAATATCTCAGACACTGAATGCCGGTACCTGATTCTTATATGTACTTTTGATAATACAGATTACACTACTGTAAATTCATATGTACCTAATACTCATCAAAAAAGATACTTTTACCAAGCTCTTCAAACTAATCTCCAAAAATCGTTGTGGTTCCATTATGCTATGCTTCAACCTCATGCTTGACAGAAACCTAGGCTCAACAAAATCTCAAAAAAAGACTGCCCCAACCCTATACCCCTTTCTAATAAATGAAGATGTCTATGACGTTTGGAGGTGTCAACATGCAGGCGAAAGAGATTACACCTTTTTTCGGCTAGACACCAATCTTATTTGAGAATTGACCTTATATTGGTAGATAAATGGCTACTGCAAAATGATATCACATAAACCATAGGCAATATAACGTGGTCAGACCAGTTTCAACTACTATTTCGGATAACCACTTATTGAAACAACACAATCTCTGGCATGTAAATTTGTCCATTATAAAAATCCCCAACAATAACTTGATACTTGAAAAAAATCTTGAGGAGTTCTTCCATATAAATTTCCAATCTGTATTAAACTCTGGCACCCTTTGGTGCGATCACAAAGCATATACTGTTTATGTGGTATAATTTTACAAATGTGTGTTAAAGCTAAAAAGCAAAGAAATAAACAGCTTAATTACTTACTACAGGAGATTTTCAAACTAGGAAAGCAAAGTAAAGCTCAAGTCGATCACACCACCTCGAATACACTCTCCAGACTAAGGAACGAATTAGGCTCCTTATTAATGTACCAATTTGATAGAAGTATGCAAAGATTAAAACTCAACTACTACTCTAATGGAAACAAAGCAGGGAAATACCTAGCGAATAAAATTAAATCCCTCCATACTAGAACTAAAATATCATATCTTATCAGGCCAAAAGATAAAACTAAAATCACTATTCCTTAAGAAATAGCAAACGCATTTGCTAGTTACTATGATACGCTTTATAACCTAAATCAAGACAAATCCACTCTCCAACCTTCTATAGAAAACATACAAGCATTTTTATCACAAATTTGATTACCTACTCTTTTTTGAAATTACAATTAAGTATCTTAAACTCCCCTATCACAATAAATGAAATAAACAGAATAATAGAAAAACTACCCAATGGCAAAAGTTCAGGACCAGATGGATTTTACAGTGAATACTAGAAAATCTTCAAAAATACCCGAGTCCTCATCTAAACCAACCATACACTGACGCATTTTCTTCCACCTCATTAACGTCTGAAATGCTACAAGCATTAATCGTAACAATCCCCAAATCAGGTAAAGATCCAGACAACACACAACATTTCAGGCCTATTTCTTTATTAAATACTGATATTAAGATTTACGCTAAAATTATAGCGTGCAGACTGGCCAGTATACTCCTAGATTTGATCAAACCTGATTCCTGTAGGCTTTACTAAAGGTAGACATACATCTGACGCAACCCGGAGACTAATCAACATAATTCATTATGCAGAATCACAAAAAATTCCCTCCTTTTTACTTGCTCTGGACCCTGAAAAGGCTTTTGATAGGATACACTGGACATGCATGTTCCAAGTTCTGCATACATTTGGATTTTCAGGATCAATTATTAATGCTATCTCAGCACTTTGCTCAAATCCTTCCGCCCTAGTCTATGTATCTAACATGCTATCCAAACCATTCTTAATTACGAATGGTACCAAACAAGGATGCCCATTGTCATCATTAATTTTTAACCTCTTGCTGAAACTATAAGAAACAATCCAGATATACACGGCTTCTATATAGGTAAAAGCCACCACAAAATAACGCTCTTTGCAGATGACATAATTTTAATGCAAAATAATCCCTCTACTTCTTTAGCAGCAATTCAACAAACTCTCACACAATTCAGTATTTTTTCATATTATAAAATAAATGCATCCAAATCTAATATCCTAAATCTGGGTGTAGATCAAATTCCAAAAATTCACCTCCAAAACAAATTTCCCTACATCTGGGAGAATGAAGCCATTCCTTATCTTGGAATATTGTTGAAAAACAAAACCTCTGACCTAGGAACTCTCAATTATTTTAAATTCATTCCAAAAATTCAAACCCACCTTAATCAAATGGCTAAACATGAACTATCCTGGTCTGGCTGACTGGGCGCATTTAAAATGTTTATATTGCCACAGATTTTATATTTATTTAGATCAATTCCAATCCCAATTAAATCTTCATATCTAACAAAACTACAATCTATGCTTAAAAAAATACGTCTGGAGAAATATGAGACCTAGTTGCTTATATATATATATATATATATATATATATACAGGTGAAACTCGAAAAAATTGAATATTTAAACCCCAAAATATACTCTTGACCCCACCGTCCAAACAAATAGAACCCCAGCTAAAACATCCCTGCATTATAGCCTCCCTACAAGCTTGGCGGGACCTCCTATCCACTAAATTCAAAGACGTTAAACACATACCTACCCCAACCAATATACTACACCTCCTCATTCCCTCATTAGACCTATCCCAATGGACAAAACAAGGAATAACCAACATAACAGACCTCTATATCAATCAATCCTTATGCCTACATACCTAAGAATTGCCCACTGTCTACAAACAACTAGCTTACCCCACAACACATTAATACCAATTACAGCCTACATCTTCTTCACCAAACCCCAATACCCAGGTAAAGGTATATCCACTTTCTATACACACCTCATAAACTCACAATTCACTCTACAAACAACCTCCCTAACCAATTGGGAAAAAATCCTATCAGACCCAATAACTTTAAAATGCTGGGAAAATACCTTCAACATCACCTATAAAGCTACCCGATGCAGCTCCCATTGGGAGTCATATCTAAAAATACTCCACCAATGGTACCTGACCCCGGTCAAACTCTCCATCTACTACCCGAAAAAATCTCCTACATGCTGGAGACATTGTGGTGAGCCAGGCTCACCAATTCATATTCTGTGGTCATGCAAGTCACTTTGATCCTTCTAGAATACTACGTTCCAATTAATTTCCGAAATAAACAAAATTCCGTTAGTCCCGAACCCTTCATTAGCACTCCTACACATTGGAATAGAGAAACTCTCTTCCCATTTCCAAACAATTATTACCCACATACTCTTTGCCGCCATAATTAATATTACTAGATTATGGAACACAAACAATACCCCCTCAATCACTTCATTAATTACAGACCTTAACACTCAATGTCAAATGGAAAAACTATCCGCAATTAACACTTCCTCCTATCACAATATCCAGTGGACCCGATGGCTAAATCACCCAAAATGTTATGCACAAGCCTGATGACATTTCATGAGATAAAATCACACCCCATACCAAGACTGGTATCTCCTCAATTACCCAGTTATATCCCTCTGCCCCCAATCCTATCCTCCCCCACCTATCCACCAAACCCCCCCCCCCAACTCCCCAAAATCCTCACAAAGGTTCATCAAATGCACACGAATACCTCTGATGATATTGCTAAACAAGATCAACACCTCATCTGTCCAATGGGCGGAACCACATTTATCTTGAAAAACTCAATAAAAATATTGCAACATAAAAATATTAGAAGCAATTGGTATAAAGTTTTCCACATGATATTGGAAATTACTGGGATATTAAAACAACCAGATCCTACCCTAGCTATTCTGAATATAAATAAAGACACATATCCAATCCATTATTAGCTTTTAGTGACACATATTCTTCTAGCATCAAGACTTGCCATTACTAGACATTGGAAAAAAGACTTAGCCCCTTCTCTAAAAGAAGTCATTCAGCTAGTCCATACCCACTTCATCTATGAGAAATCTTTAGCTTACCAAAACGATAGAATTACTAAATTTAACAAAGATTGGAAACCCTGGTCCGACTAGTTCAGAGCTGTAACCTAAGATATTATTATGTTTAACTTTTTCTTTGATACTCTAAAATTATTATTTTGTGGAACTAGTAGGATTGTTAGGAATTATTCAATATTTCCTTTTTTCTCTTTGTTAAACTTTACCACAGCACCTATACTGTGATATTGTGTAGCTTTTCACTGTCCTATTTTTGTTTTTGTTTTTTTTGTTGTTGTAACTATATTTGTAAAACAAAATAAAAATTTATTATGGAAAAAAAAAATCAGGTGTCACAGTCAAAAACAGTTTTTCAAGTTGAAATTAATAATTTTGTGGTGCTGTTGCTATATTCAAGCCAAGCTAAATGTAAAAGTTAAAATAATCAATTACACATACAAAAAAAATGTGATGTCAGAATACGTTGTCTTTGATAATCGTACTGTTTCATAGCACCACATACAGCTTAAAAGTGCTGTATATAGTTTAAAGTATTAGTGTTTTTTTACGTAAAGAAAATAAATAATAGGTCCACCTGCGCTGCCAAGTCTAACAATATATAAGAACAACAGCTGCCAACATCCAATCCTCACCTTATAAATGGACATATAGATATATAAAACAATCAATAGTGATGCAGCGCTGATATAATTAGCAATAAAGTGGATATTAAACCGTGAGAAAAGGTGAATTCGGTGTTATACAGCCCGCACAAAACACGGCACACAGTAATTTCTTTTATAACATATAATTGCTATTTAGCAGATATAAATGCAGTCCACAGTATATATAGATGAATAAATGTGTTCTTAAGAGACACACATGCTTCTGTGCTGGTGCAAAGAGGTAGGTGACAATCCTTAAATGGCTAGCATGCCTGCTCACCTTCCCCCTGCGACCCACAGGGGCCAAAAAGCCTGTCGGGTCACACCTTGACCCTATGCGTTATCTCCAGATGAAACACTCTCCACTCTCCAGTACTCTCTCCTTCACCATCTGTTATTCCCCCTGAATAGGTACCGCTGCACGTGTACTCACAATGCTCATAAGATGGTGGTAGTCATGGAACAAAAGCACAAAGATCCTCCATAGTGTAACACTGTATATCAAGTTTATTTCTTAAAAAACGCCAAGTCACAACTCACTTTTCAGCAGATAAAAAACGCTTGTGACACCTCTCCTGGGTGTACTGAGGCACTCTGGTGTAGCAAGATGGCGCCAACCCGGAAGTGCGTCACCGCGTCACTACGTCACATCTACGCGTTACGCCACGCCCCTCGTAGCTTCGTCAGGATATTGTTATGGTCATTTCCCCTGGTATTTATAGTGGGATCTTATTGTCCATTCGTCAGTAATCATGTCAGTCATCACGGCCATTTTGTCGGAGTTGCGATAATAGGGGACATTATACCGCGGCCATTTTCTTATAGTCTCCCATTTCTGTATTAAGATTGCTTAGTTTACTGCAGTACCCACCGTAACTACTAGATAGAATAAGTAACGTGTTCTCACCGATAAACGGTCTTTATTTACATATATATGCCCAAAAAGATATCTTTATTGATGATAAATATTTTTCAATATACTCTTTACTTTTGTATGTGATGTTGCTATTCCTTGGAAGTAAACCAAATATGACTAACATAGTTATTTGGTATGGAAATTTGTTAAAAATATCATTAAAAATATATAAAAATAACAATTTTTATTAATATACCATAAAAAACGAATTCTTTTTCTTAAAAAACGTAAAAAACGCACGACGATCAAAAACGAAGTTACCAGACTGACACAGTATGCCCATGAGGGATGTACTTATTAAGACATGACAATAAAAGATAAAGACACTAAAAATCACTTATGAAACAGTTCAGATCAAATTCCACATTCAACCCTTTAGGAACTTGGGTTTGTAGAACATATATCCACTTTGACTCCATTTTACTCAGTGTGCGGATCTTGTGGCTCCCACGCCAATGTTTTTTGTATCTCTCTATACCCCAAAATTGCAGTCCTGCTGGATCTTTATTGTGGCATATTGAGAAGTGTTTGGATACACTGTGTTTGGGGAAGCCCTTTCTTATGTTCTGAACGTGTTCCCTTATCCGTTTCCAGAGAGGTCTTTTGGTGCGTCCAATGTACTGAAATCCACACTTGCACTGTAACCCATATACAACCCCCTCCGTTCTACATGTTATGAAGTCTTTAATCTTGAACTCTTCTCCGCTAACCATTGATTTAAAATTAAACCTTTTCTTATTCTGCCCTTTTACAGCTTTGCATGCATAACATTTTTTGCAAGGAAAAAATCCATTTGTATCTAAGAACGTAACCTTTTTCTTTTTAACAGGTGGATTCACTATATTTTTCACTACCTTATCTCCTACATTAGGTGCCTTTCTATATACAAATCTTGGTTGCTGTGATATTATTTTATTCAATGTATGATCCATTTTTAAAATAGGCCAATGCCTTCTAAAAATTTGCTCCACCTTTCTATATTGGCTGTTAAAATCCAGGATCAGTACCGGTTCATCTGTAACGGTCCGGTCTTTAACCTTATCCTCCAAGAGTATATGTCTACCTATATTAGACACCTCTCTAATCTGGGCTTTAATACATTCCTCTTTATAACCTTTCACTGTAAATCTTTTTTCCATGATCTTAGCCTGTTGTTGGTAGTCTTCTTCATGTGTGCAATTGCGTCTCAGCCTAATGAACTGACCCTTAGGTATATTCAAAAGCCAGGGTGGGTAATGACAGCTGTCCAAAGGTATGTATCCGTTACGATCTACTTCTTTGTAAAAGTTACGTGTATAAACATTTAATTCCCTAATAGAAATTTCCAAGTCCAGATATTGGATATTTTCTACATTATGGATCCACGTAAAGCTAATGTTTTTATTATTGTTGTTGAGTGTGCCTAGGAATTCCAATAATTCAGATTCACTTCCTTCCCATATCATGAAGATATCGTCTATATATCTTTTATAGACTATCAATTGTGTAGGGCTTTGACCATATATACTCTCCTCCTCCCACTGGGCCATAAATAAGTTAGCCACACTAGGGGCAAACCTCGCCCCCATGGCTACACCCTTAGTTTGTTTGTAGAACTTGTCACCATGCCAAAAATAATTGTGTGTAAGACAATATTGTAGGGCTTCTAGGATATATTTCCGTTGTTTCCACTTCAATTGGCTATATACCCTAAGGCCCCAGCTCACTGCTGATAGTGCCTCCTCATGGTCAATAATTGTATATAAAGATGAAACATCTCCACTTATTAATATTCTATTCTGCCCTGGTTTTAATTTATCCAAAGTTTGGATTAAATGTTTGGTGTCACGCAGATATGATTTCGTATTCTTTACCAGTGGCTGTAAGTAGATATCCAGGTACTGACCCATCCTTGCCATAATGGACTGTATCCCACTCACTATAGGTCTTCCTGGTGGGTTTACCATATCCTTATGGATTTTAGGCAGTGTATATATTATTGGTATTCTACAGGTTTCCGGGATAAGGTATTTTGCTTCTTTCTTATTAAGTATATTTAATTCTTCTCCCTTTTTCACTATCTTCTCAAGCTCTCTTTTATATTGGAATGTAGGATCTTTACTCAACACCATATATGTAGTAGAGTCAGCTAGTTGTTTACCAAGTTCTTCCAAATAATATTCCTTTGACAGGATGACAATACCTCCACCCTTATCGGCTGGTCTAATAATGATATCATCTCTCTTGGACAATCTGTTCAATCCTATTCTCAATCCCACATTATTCCGTGTTTTAGGTAAGTGTAATTTCTCTAGGTCAGCATTGACCAATCTCTTAAACACCTCAATCTGACCATTGTTGTTAATGTGAGGATTGAATAGTGATTTATTCCTTAGCTGTGTATGCAGACTAGGGCCACCAATGGTATTAGTACTCAATTTTTTTCCTGTTTGATCTAAAAAATATTTCTTAATATTTAGCTTTCTTATAAATTTCTGTATGTCAATAAAAATACTGAATTTGTCAGCAGGTTTAGGCGGGGCAAATTTTAGGCCTTTGTCCAATACTTGGAGTTCTTCTGGGGTTAGGATCTTCTCACTCAGGTTGAAGATTCCTTCCCCTAATACTCTCTTTTTCTTTTGTGTTTTGAACCCTGCTCTGCATCCCCTCCTCTTCCTGGGCTTCTCCCTCTGTCTGGTCTCGGGCTCCTCTCTATATGGCCTCTCTCTAAAAAATCTCTCTGGTCATATTCATCACGAATGGGATCGTATCTGTTAGATAATGGTATAGGACCATGGGGGCGAGGTTTGCCCCTAGTGTGGCTAACTTATTTATGGCCCAGTGGGAGGAGGAGAGTATATATGGTCAAAGCCCTACACAATTGATAGTCTATAAAAGATATATAGACGATATCTTCATGATATGGGAAGGAAGTGAATCTGAATTATTGGAATTCCTAGGCACACTCAACAACAATAATAAAAACATTAGCTTTACGTGGATCCATAATGTAGAAAATATCCAATATCTGGACTTGGAAATTTCTATTAGGGAATTAAATGTTTATACACGTAACTTTTACAAAGAAGTAGATCGTAACGGATACATACCTTTGGACAGCTGTCATTACCCACCCTGGCTTTTGAATATACCTAAGGGTCAGTTCATTAGGCTGAGACGCAATTGCACACATGAAGAAGACTACCAACAACAGGCTAAGATCATGGAAAAAAGATTTACAGTGAAAGGTTATAAAGAGGAACGTATTAAAGCCCAGATTAGAGAGGTGTCTAATATAGGTAGACATATACTCTTGGAGGATAAGGTTAAAGACCGGACCGTTACAGATGAACCGGTACTGATCCTGGATTTTAACAGCCAATATAGAAAGGTGGAGCAAATTTTTAGAAGGCATTGGCCTATTTTAAAAATGGATCATACATTGAATAAAATAATATCACAGCAACCAAGATTTGTATATAGAAAGGCACCTAATGTAGGAGATAAGGTAGTGAAAAATATAGTGAATCCACCTGTTAAAAAGAAAAAGGTTACGTTCTTAGATACAAATGGATTTTTTCCTTGCAAAAAATGTTATGCATGCAAAGCTGTAAAAGGGCAGAATAAGAAAAGGTTTAATTTTAAATCAATGGTTAGCGGAGAAGAGTTCAAGATTAAAGACTTCATAACATGTAGAACGGAGGGGGTTGTATATGGGTTACAGTGCAAGTGTGGATTTCAGTACATTGGACGCACCAAAAGACCTCTCTGGAAACGGATAAGGGAACACGTTCAGAACATAAGAAAGGGCTTCCCCAAACACAGTGTATCCAAACACTTCTCAATATGCCACAATAAAGATCCAGCAGGACTGCAATTTTGGGGTATAGAGAGATACAAAAAACATTGGCGTGGGAGCCACAAGATCCGCACACTGAGTAAAATGGAGTCAAAGTGGATATATGTTCTACAAACCCAAGTTCCTAAAGGGTTGAATGTGGAATTTGATCTGAACTGTTTCATAAGTGATTTTTAGTGTCTTTATCTTTTATTGTCATGTCTTAATAAGTACATCCCTCATGGGCATACTGTGTCAGTCTGGTAACTTCGTTTTTGATCGTCGTGCGTTTTTTACGTTTTTTAAGAAAAAGAATTCGTTTTTTATGGTATATTAATAAAAATTGTTATTTTTATATATTTTTAATGATATTTTTAACAAATTTCCATACCAAATAACTATGTTAGTCATATTTGGTTTACTTCCAAGGAATAGCAACATCACATACAAAAGTAAAGAGTATATTGAAAAATATTTATCATCAATAAAGATATCTTTTTGGGCATATATATGTAAATAAAGACCGTTTATCGGTGAGAACACGTTACTTATTCTATCTAGTAGTTACGGTGGGTACTGCAGTAAACTAAGCAATCTTAATACAGAAATGGGAGACTATAAGAAAATGGCCGCGGTATAATGTCCCCTATTATCGCAACTCCGACAAAATGGCCGTGATGACTGACATGATTACTGACGAATGGACAATAAGATCCCACTATAAATACCAGGGGAAATGACCATAACAATATCCTGACGAAGCTACGAGGGGCGTGGCGTAACGCGTAGATGTGACGTAGTGACGCGGTGACGCACTTCCGGGTTGGCGCCATCTTGCTACACCAGAGTGCCTCAGTACACCCAGGAGAGGTGTCACAAGCGTTTTTTATCTGCTGAAAAGTGAGTTGTGACTTGGCGTTTTTTAAGAAATAAACTTGATATACAGTGTTACACTATGGAGGATCTTTGTGCTTTTGTTCCATGACTACCACCATCTTATGAGCATTGTGAGTACACGTGCAGCGGTACCTATTCAGGGGGAATAACAGATGGTGAAGGAGAGAGTACTGGAGAGTGGAGAGTGTTTCATCTGGAGATAACGCATAGGGTCAAGGTGTGACCCGACAGGCTTTTTGGCCCCTGTGGGTCGCAGGGGGAAGGTGAGCAGGCATGCTAGCCATTTAAGGATTGTCACCTACCACTTTGCACCAGCACAGAAGCATGTGTGTCTCTTAAGAACACATTTATTCATCTATATATACTGTGGACTGCATTTATATCTGCTAAATAGCAATTATATGTTATAAAAGAAATTACTGTGTGCCGTGTTTTGTGCGGGCTGTATAACACCGAATTCACCTTTTCTCACGGTTTAATATCCACTTTATTGCTAATTATATCAGCGCTGCATCACTATTGAGTGTTTTTTTACGTGTTGCCTCAATTGCATTAAAAGGATGCTTTCCCATCTGTATGGTAATTACTCACTTTGTTAAATTCTACTACTCAACTACACATGACTGTTAGAATTTGAAAACCTCCCCCCCCCCCCCCCCCGCAAATCTAGCCCAAACAGATTATTTCATACCTATTATCCACAAATTGAAATACAATATGGACAAATTAGATTGTGGGTTTTTTTTTCCGAGCTACAAGTCAGAATATCTCAACTGAAGATGCAATTTCAGAAGGAGAGAGCAGGCACATTTTGTTAAGAATGAACAAATAACAGTGTCTTTTTTTTAGAAAAGTTTTTCAGAAGAGTTTTTGAAGATTTTTTTATAATCCTCCATTTCAGAGGGATAGAGCAGGTAGATGTCATGTATTTAAAAAATATGATAATAATTGTCTATTTTCTAAGATTGAAAACTGAAAAGTAGAACAGATATGAAACACTCCTTTTAGGTCTTTATCTGATAAGTACATTTTTGAGAGTGAGAAAGCAGATTGCATCTGGAAATGTAAGAAAATATTCAGTGATACCCTGTGCAACATTTTTGTGGACACAAACCCAGATAGCTGCTGCTCAGTGTATGTGAAACCACATCTGACAAGTCAAAATATAAATAAGAGCTGCGATTATCCAATCTATAAATCTTAAGGTATAAAAAGAAAGTGTTAAATATTCCATTTAAAAGTGCATGGTGCCAAAAAGTGCAAATATCTGTATACAATAATTATTGCTGTGAGTCCTCTTTAAGAAAAATGCACCACTCTGTGACTTTCCAGCACACGACAAACTCTCCACTCTGTGAGTTTTATGCCCCACACCCTTCTTGGACCAAACTAACCAAATGGCGTTGGCCACCTGAGTGTATACTAAGATAGGTAAAAAATGCTGGGTCACAGCCTCACTGTGTATTGCTGATATCTCAGGGTCACTGTATTTCCTGTTATCTCATGCCCATACAGAAGAGAAATCAAACAGAAAGTCTTCATAGAGTTTTACCATTTATTAAAACCTTAATAAAAACATTAAAAAAAACACACTCACAATATACAGTGCCCGGCCTGGCACCCTGGAATCATCTGCCAAGCTCTGTGTGCTAAAGCTGCCACTCCATGTGTTCCAAAAGTTTGAAGTGGCGTGCAAACCAGCAGTTCATGCTCCAACATATTTTGTCACATCCGGGAAGTCATCAGGAGGCGAGGTAATTGCCATGTATTCTGTCATATTTATACCATACCATTGATTGTAATTGGATCAATTCCAGCTATTGGCAGGTGATTTTCTTACAATAAACATATTTTAATTAGATGAGTCTTGAAGTAAATGGTTATCCATAACCCCATATGTCTCGGTATATCCATCTTGTGGTGCAAGATGGTAATGCACCAATCTAGTATTTTAATATACTTATTTTCCATTTTGTGCTGTGTGGATGGTAATGCACTAATCTAGTAATTCAATATACAGTATATAAATAACTCTCTAATCGTGTAGTAAAAATCTAAAATTACATGTAACTTATAGAAATCATTATATCAATTAAAAAAACTCAAAATCTGTAATGAAACAATTGAGATCTATGTCAACATTCATTCCATAGGGGGATAATGTATCCAATGCATAAATCCAGCACATCTCATTTTGTGAGATCACTTTTCTTAAATTAGACCCCCTCCAGTGTTTCTTTACCTTACCAATACCATAAAAAGTGAGTAAACTAGGATCCTTATTATGAAAAATATGGAAATGTCTAGAAACACTGTGATTCTGATATCCCTTCCGTGTGTTATTCATGTGTTCATTAATCCTCAGTGAAAGTTTCCTGGTTGTCCTGCCAATGTATTGCAGCCAGCACAGACATTCCAGTACATAAGTGACATATGAGCTATCACAAGTGATGAATTCATGGATATCAAATAGTTAACCTTACATTTAGATTCAAATATTATCTCTGCCTGTTTCATGTGGTCCACATCATCTACGTTTATAAGATCCCACCCTATCTAAAAAAGTGCTTTCTTTTTTTTTCTTTTTTTATTCTATATTCTTGTTCTGTCTGTTATACCCAGTAATAAAGGCTAGATCGAGCTCACATGAGTTTGTCTGTCTGTTCTCAAGTGCTTACTTATTAGGGGGGGTTTGGAATATTTTTAACTAACCTAGTTCTGAGGCCTAGGCCTTTCCTATGTATAAACTTCAGTTTATTCAGCAGTTTGGCTTGAAGCAAACTGTCTCTTTTCAGGATGGGCCAATGTTTTTTGATAATGTTTTTTTATATCCTTGTAATGTCTGTTATACCCATTGATAAAAGCTAGATCAAACTCATGTGAGTTTGTCTTGCTGTTCTCCAATAGCTGTCTCCTATCTAATTCTCCTACATATTTCCTAACATTCTCTAGGTACTTTCCCCATATCCTTTAGCTAAAAATCTTTCTGTCAGTACTGCAGTTGGTACATCATAGTCCTACTTACGGGAACAGCATCTAATTCTCATATACTGCCCTTTGGGTATTCCCTTTACCCATTTAGGATGGTGGCAACTATTAGTGGGAATGCACCCATTCCTGTCTGTATCTTTATAATATGTTTTTTGGGTACAACTTGTCCCTCTCCTTAAAAATAACAAGATCTAAGTAATTCACTTGTTTCTGATCCCTATTGTAAGTATACCTGATTCCATATTTATTATTATTCATGTAGGAGATAAAACCATTCGATTCAGCCCATGTGCCCTCCCATACTATCAGGATGTCATCTATATATCTTTTAAGTAGTTTCAACTGTGGCCAAGTTTTTCCAAAAATATCTTCTTTCTCCCACTTGTTCAAAAATATCTTGGTACACTAGGGGAGTACTTAGCACTCATAGCTACACCCTTGGTTTTTCAAAAGAAGGTGGTATCATACCAAAATAAGTTATTCTGGATTGCCATTTGTAAGGCTTCGACAATAAACTTCTTTACACCCCTTTCAGATTGGTTTGTTCTCTCAATGCCCATTTTACAGCCAATATCCCAACATCTTGCTTAATATTTGTATATAATAACTCTATGTCAGCTGTCATTAATATACATTTTTTTTCCAGTGTTAATATCTTGAAGCTGTGCAATGACATCCTTGTTATCCTTAACATAAGAGGGGATATTGCAATTTTTTGTGGCTTTTTCTTTTAGTACACTCTTATTCGGATTTCTTGATTAAAACCTGTTGGTTGATTCTCACTAAAACTCACTATTGCCTAACATTTTCAAATCCCTTATCTGTCCTGGAGGGAACATGGTGCTCACTAGTAGCATTGCTTAGGAGCTCCTGCACCCGCCAAAGATGGTGCTCACCTGATCCCGTCATGTGTCTGCCTGTGTGTGCTGTTCCCCAAGTGGCAGTCGGGAGTCTTGGTTGTGGAAGGTCCAGTGTGGTCATTGGCACCCGGTGAGTGGAGAGAGCCGTGCAGGTGGATAGTGCCAGTGCAGCCGCCTACTATCAGAGGAAGGACCCGGGAGGAGGCAGAAAAGAACTGGGAGGATCCAAATGGTAGGTCAGGTGACTGGACAGCGAAGCTGAGAGCCGGAGCCAGGTAGACGGAGCTCCACTGCACCGCTGCACCTTCCCTAATCAACCTTAAGCTCGTACCTTTGAGCTATTGCAGCAGAGGCTCTGCTGGAAGCAGAGTGTGAGCAGGGATTGTTTGCAGTACAAGAAGCGGGGAGAGAGCTCCATGGAGCTGGCTAAAAAGCAGTGTCCTTGGGAGAAGGACCACCAGGCCTGGGACCCCCCCCAACTCTAAAGACTAAAAGGCAGTCAGCTCAACCCAGGAAGTAAAGAAGAACTTTTCAACTGTGCACACGGGTACAGGACACAGGAGAGGGTGAGTTGCCGAATGGAGGCGTTAAAACCCCAAAACTGATCCCTTGTATGGTACAATGAAGGCTGTGTGGCAAGAAGAAATAATATCAGTGTTTTGGGGGGGGGGGTATTATACAGTGAATGAAATAAATATTTGATCCCCTGCTGATTTTGAATGTTTGCCCACTCACAAAGAAATGATCAGTCTACAAATCGAATGGTAGGTGTATTGTAATACTGAGAAACAGAATAGCAACAAAAAATTCAAAAGAAATGTCTAACAAATTATGCACTGATTTGCATGTTCATGAGGGAAATAAGTATTTGATCCCCTTCACAAAACATGACTTAGTACTTGGTGTAAAATCCCTTGTTGGCAATCACAGAGGTCAGACATTTCTTGTAGTTGGCCACCAGGTTTACACACATCTCAGGAGGGATTTTGGTCCACTCCACTTGGCAGATCCTCTCCAAGTCATTAAGGTTTGGTGGCTGATGCTTGGCAACTCGAACGTTCAGCTTCCTCCACAGATTTTCCATCAGATTAAGGTCTGGAGACTGGCTAGGCCACTCCAGGACCTTAATATGCTTCTTCTTGAGCCACTCCTTTGTGTTTTGGGTCATTGTCATGCTGGAACACCATTTGATTTTTAGACTGATCATTTCTTTGTGAGTGGGCAAACATTCAAAATCAGCAGGGGATCAAATACTTATTTTCTTCACTGTAGGCCAAGAGGTGGATGGGACAGTGTACAAGGACTCAGATTGAAATATAAATCTGCACCTAACAGCATAATTTCCCATAAGCCTGAGGAAATGAAGAGTAGATCTGTTAAAGGAGTGGGAGGGAAAACCCCCCAGTCAAATTCAAATACAAGTACGATAAAAAAATACATGCCTCTACAAGAGAAAAGTTCAGAGGAGCTAACTATAGAAAGTCAAGGAGAAGAGAGTCATTTTGTAGGTCATGGGAGACTGTCTTTAGAGGCATCGGAAGGAGACCAGCTGAAAGAAATTTCAAAGTCAGAGAGAGAGGGGAAAAAGAAGCATGGAGGAGCAAGAAGTAAAGTCGCAAATGCCCGCAAAAGCAGAAATAGCTGAGATGATTTCAAAATTAGAAACCTCTATAAAAAGTGAAATGGCGGTGTTACATAGTGATACGGGACAAATTTTGTCACAGGTAGAGGAGATGGAAGGAAAGCTGGAGAATTATGCACAAGAAATTAATAAAGTCGAAGAACAAATGGAGGAATTGAAAAGAGAGCAGAGACTGTTGGCCTATAAGCTGGAGGATCAGGAAAGCAGAGGCAGAAGGAACAACTTAAGGATCAGAGGTCTACCAGAAATGGCTGAAGGAGAAAACTTAAGAGACACCATGAGAAGACTGTTTAACCCCATATTTAGGAGAAGAGAAAAAGAGCAATTGAAGATAGAAAGAGTGCATGGGATAAGAAGATCTCAAAGAATTTCATCAGATACCCCCAGAGACATGATAGTAAGATTCCACCACTATGAAGAGAGAGAAATTATTTAGAAACATCTACGCGGGATGTCAGAAATAAAGTTTGGGGAGTTGAATGTGCAAATCTTTGCAGATATAGTGCAGGAGACTAGCAAGAAGAAGATTACTGAGACCATTGGTAAATCAGATGAAGAGCAAAAACATCCGCTATAATTGGGTATTCCCGGCTTGCTTGATTGGATGGAAAGATAGGAAATCGTCAGTCCTGAGATTTCCAGAAGATTGAAGTGATTTTTGTGAAAAATTAGAATTACAGGCTTTAAAAAATAATGGGTGGTCTCTAGGAGAGAAAGAGAATATAGGAGCAGCTGAGGAGAACTGGCAAAGAGTCTCTAAAAAGAGAAAAGCGTTTGGGGGAAATGGCAGGGTAAAGGGGAAGTGAAAGAGAAGTGGGAGGTGGAGGATCTAAATTGGGAGTCTCCTTCCCCTTTCCTTGTGTGTTTTTTTACCTTCTCTCTCATTGTTCCCCTTGCTGCCATGTCCCTCACATATGTCTAATAATGCCATGGAGGAAAAACCCCCCTTGTCAGAAGATAGGCTATATCGGGCCCTAAGGGTAAGGAAGAAGGACATTAGACAGGTAAGAGAATGCTCATATATGAATGTACTAGGAGAGGAGACAAAGATGAGGAAGGAATCGTTACAGGCATATATAACAGTAATACCCAAGCAAGGGAAAGATTGGTCTCAGTGTCCCAGCTATAGAACCATATCTTTGCTGAATACTGATACAAAATTATATGCAAAGGTACTAGCCAGCAGGATGAAAGAGTTGATGTCTGGCTGGATACACAGACCAAGTGGGAATTAGTCTGGGTAGAGAGGGAAAGGATAATGGTTTAAGAACATTGCTTTTCCTACAAAAGAATGAAAGAGGAGAGGAATTATTCTGGCAGTAGATACTGAAAAAGCTTTTGATAGAGTTGAGTGGGGATTTATGTTTGATACGTTGAGAATACTAGGAATCGGACCTAGAATGACACAGTGGATTAAAGAGTTATATAGAGGCCCCTCAGCTGCAGTGAAGGTAAATGGTTCATTATAAAAAAACTTTTATAACGTATAACGGCACAAGCCAGGGATGCCCTCTGTCCCCGTTGCTGTTTGTTATCTCTATGGAACCTCTATTAGCAACTGTTAGAAATAGTGTAGATATTAGGGGAATGTGGATGTTGAATATAAAGTGGCAGAACCTAATGAAAAAAATTCAAAGAATATAGGGAGTTATCTAACTTGAAATATAACCCCTCAAAAAGTGAGATATTAAATATAAATGTTCCAAAGGTTGAGAAACAAATCCTACAAAAAGGTTCCTCTTTAAATGGAGAGAAAAAGAATGAAAGTACTTGGGAATAAAATTATCATTGCATATAAAAAATCTGTATAAGGCAAATTAGATCCCTCTAATAAATGAGCTAAAAGATGAACTGAGGAAAATGTCTACAATAAAACTGTCTTGGATAGGTTGGATAAACATAGTTAAGGTGATCATTAGAGATGAGCGAATCGAAGTAGGCGAAGTGGAATTCGTTTCGAATATTAGGAAAATTTTGATTTGCGTCGAATCCGAAAATAAGCAGACTTCGGATGCGCGAATCAAAATTTTTCCTAAAACATGTGCGGCGACGGAGCGGGGATATCTGGGAAGGCGCGCAGACAAGGCGCGCTGACCCATAATGCATTCATTCATGACATGTGATCGCATTAGCCAATCAGCAGCCAGCCAGCCAGCACAGTGTAATGGTCGAGCTATAAATGGCGGCCATTTTAGAATTCTCCATTTGCCTCCAGTCGTTCAACAGAGGCAGACCTGGCTGTATGCAGGGAGAGAGTTAGGGACACAGAAACGTTAGTTAGGGCCACAGAATCGTTACTTAGGGCCATAGAAACGTTACATAGGGCCACAGAAACGTTACTTAGGGCCACAGAATCGTTAGTTAGGGCCACAGAAACGTTACTTAGGGACACAGAATTGTTACTCAGGGACAGACAGAATTGTTACTGAGGGATACAGAATTGTTACTGAGGGCCACAGAATCGTTACTTAGGGCCACAGAAACGTTACTTAGGGCCACAGAATTGTTACTTAGGGACAGACACAGAATTGTTACTGAGGGACACAGATTTGTTACTGAGGGCCACAGAATCGTTACTTAGGGCCACAGAATTATTACTTAGGGACAGACACAGAATTGTTACTGAGGGACACAGATTTGTTACTGAGGGCCACAAAATCGTTACTTAGGGCCACAGAATTGTTACTTAGGGACAGACACAGAATTGTTAGTGAGGGACACAGATTTGTTACTGAGGGCCACAGAATCGTTACTTAGGGCCACAGAAACGTTACTTAGGGCCACAGAATTGTTACTTAGGGACAGACACAGAATTGTTATTGAGGGACACAGAATTGTTACTAAGGGCCACAGAATCATTACTTAGGGCCACAGAAACGTTACTTAGGGCCACAGAATCGTTACTTAGGGCCACAGAAACGTTACTTAGGGACACAGAATTGTTACTCAGGGACAGACAGAATTGTTACTGAGGGATACAGAATTGTTACTGAGGGCCACAGAATCGTTACTTAGGGCCACAGAAACGTTACTTAGGGCCACAGAATTGTTACTTAGGGACAGACACAGAATTGTTACTGAGGGACACAGATTTGTTACTGAGGGCCACAGAAACGTTACTTAGGGCCACAGAATTGTTACTTAGGGACAGACACAGAATTGTTACTGAGGGACACAGATTTGTTACTGAGGGCCACAGAATCGTTACTTAGGGCCACAGAAACGTTACTTAGGGACACAGAATTGTTACTCAGGGACAGACACAGAATTGTTACTGAGGGATACAGAATTGTTACTGAGGGCCACAGAATCGTTACTTAGGGCCACAGAAACGTTACTTAGGGCCACAGAAACGTTACTTAGGGCCACAGAATTGTTACTTAGGGACAGACACAGAATTGTTATTGAGGGACACAGAATTGTTACTGAGGGCCACAGAACCGTTACTTAGGGCCACAGAATTGTTACTTAGGGACAGACACAGAATTGTTACTGAGGGACACAGATTTGTTACTGAGGGCCACAGAAACGTTATTTAGGGCCACAGAATCGTTACTTAGGGCCACAGAAACGTTACTTAGGGCCACAGAATCGTTACTTAGGGCCACAGAAACGTTACTTAGGGCCACAGAAACTTTACTTAGGGCCACAGAATTGTTACTTAGGGACACAGAATTGTTACTCAGGGACAGACACAGAATTGTTACTGAGGGATACAGAATTGTTACTGAGGGCCACAGAAACGTTACTTAGGGCCACAGAAACGTTACTTAGGGACACAGAAACGTTACTTAGGGACACAGAATTGTTACTCAGGGACAGACACAGAATTGTTACTGAGGGACACAGATTTGTTACTGAGGGCCACAGAACCGTTACTTAGGGCCACAGAAACGTTACTTAGGGACACAGAAACGTTACTTAGGGACACAGAAACGTTACTCAGGGACAGACACAGAATTGTTACTCAGGGACACAGAATTGTTACTCAGGGACACAGAATTGTTACTCAGGGACACAGAATTGTTACTCAGGGACACAGATTTGTTACTCAGGGACACAGAATTGTTACTCAGGGACAGACACAGAATTGTTACTGAGGGACACAGAATTGTTACTGAGGGACACAGAATTGTTACTGAGGGCCACAGAACTGTTACTTAGGGCCACAGAAACCTTACTCAGGGACACAGAATTGTTACTCAGGGACAGACACAGAATTGTTACTCAGGGACACAGAATCGTTTAATTAAAGAGTATGTCAGACAACATGCAGAGGAGTGGCAGAGGAGGCAATGTTTTAGGAGCGAGCAGACGTGGCAGCAGAGGAAGGGGTTGAGGCAGCACTATTCGCAGCCAGAGGCCAGTGCTCCCGGTGTCATCCAGTACAGTGAGGAAGAGCTAACAGAGGGCGGTCAGGAACGGGGGGAGACATCCGCCTCTTCAGCAGCCAGGCGAAGAAGTAGTGGCGAGGAGAGTGGCTCGGTAGCCGGTCTAGAGACAGGTCTGTCTCCTGACCCACACGCAGCCGAGGGGGCTAGTAGTGAGGCGGAGACCCTAATTGATGATGATGAGGCTGATCGCACTTGGCAGCCTCGTCGTCATCAGGCTATTGCTTCCGCATCATCAGGAGAAGAGGGTGGCAGCTTGGCAGCGAGCAAAACAGTCGGTGGGTTGTCTCCATCGCCACACTCTGCCATGTGCCACTTTCAGGTCTCCTCACACACTGCTGGTGTGTTCCATTTTTTGTCATAGGGTGCTGCCAGATTACGGGCCTCCCATAGCTGCTGCCAGGCCCCTAATCTGCCATGGGCCCCTGTACCGCCTCCTCATGCTGCTGCCAGGTCCACAGTGTCTCATGCCATGTGCCACTTTCAGGTCTCCTCACACTGCTGGTGTGTTCCATTTTTTGTCATAGGGTGCTGGCAGAATACGGGCCTCCCATAGCTGCTGCCAGGCCCTGTCAGGGCTCCCAGGTGTGACCAGAGGTGTGTGGCTGACGCAGGGAAACGCAGACCTCAGATATGTTATAAACAATATAATTTATTAACACTAACAATACAAACATAAACGCAGTGCAATACTAAAACATAATACAGTGCAACCAAACCAAACCAAACCAACCACCCACAGATAACAGTACATACAAGCAAGCGTCGTCAGGCAGGCCGGGTCAATATCAATAGGGCAGGTAGGTACAGGGGGAGCAAGCGGAGATTGGTCGGGGTCACAGGCCAGGTTCAGCAGGTAGCATGCAGCGTAGTACAGAGGGTCAGGCAGAGGGATGGTCAGGGTCACAAGCCAGGGATCAGAACAGGTAGCAAGCAGCGTGGTACAGAGGGTCAGGCAGAGGGATGGTCAGGAGCGAGCCGAGATCAAAGCAGGAGAAGTCAGCAGCGGTTCAGAAACAGGATACAGGACAGAAACAGGATACAGGGCCCAGGACAAACACAACACCAAGGCAGAGTCTGTGGGTCTGGCCATCCCTTAAATACCCCAGCATAATCAGTTCCAGGTGTTAGCTGGCTGCAAAGTTGAGTCTCTGATTGCTGGGAGCATCCGCTGGCCAGCCCTGGTACTGCAGATCAAAAGGCAGGTGAGTCCCACCATTGCTGGCCAGTCCATTCCTGACAGTACCCCCCCCTCAAGGAGCGGCCTCAGGACGCTCCAAACAGTCTTAGCTGGGAAAAATTTTCCACCGCCCGGGTCTGGTAACTGGCGGGATATCAAAGACTGGCACACCGGGCAGGACTCCGGGCAGTGGTACACCGGGCAGAGGCACACCGGGCTGGACTCCGGGCAGAGGCACACCGGGCAGGACTCCGGGCAGAGACACACCGGGCTGGACTCCGGGCAGAGGCACATCGGGCTGGACTCCGGGCAGAGGCACACCGGGCTGGACTCCGGGCAGAGGCACACCGGGCAGAGGCACATCGGGCAGAGGCACATCGGGCTGGACTCCGGGCAGAGGCACATCGGGCTGGACTCCGGGCAGAGGCACATCGGGCTGGACTCCGGGCAGAGGCACATCGGGCTGGACTCCGGGCAGAGGCACATCGGGCTGGACTCCGGGCAGAGGCACATCGGGCTGGACTCCGGGCAGAGGCACATCGGGCTGGACTCCGGGCAGAGGCACATCGGGCTGGACTCCGGGCAGAGGCACATTGGGCTGGACTCCGGGCAGAGGCACATCGGGCTGGACTCCGGGCAGAGGCACATCGGGCTGGACTCCGGGCAGAGGCACATCGGGCTGGACTCCGGGCAGAGGCACATCGGGCTGGACTCCGGGCAGAGGCACATCGGGCTGGACTCCGGGCAGAGGCACATCGGGCTGGACTCCGGGCAGAGGCACATCGGGCAGGACTCCGGGCAGAGGCACATCGGGCAGGACTCCATGCAGAGGCACATCGGGCAGGACTCCGGGCAGAGGCACATCGGATAGGACTCCGGACAGAGGCACATCGGGCTACCAGGCGAAGCAGCAGGCAGCGGGCCACCAGGCGGAGCGGCAGGCACCGGGCCCCCGGGCGGGGTGGCAGGCACCGGGCCCCCGGGCGGGGCGACAGTCCTCGGGCCCCCAGGCGGGGCGACAGGCCTCGGGCCCCCAGGCGGGGCGACAGGCATCGGACCCCCAGGCGGGGCGACAGGCATCGGACCCCCAGGCGGGGCGACAGGCATCGGGCCCCCAGGTGGAGCGGCGGGCGCCGGACCCCCAGGCGGGGCGGCGGGCGCCGGACCCCCAGGCGGAGCGGCGGGCGCCGGACCCCAGGCGGAGCTACAGGTCTCGGGCCCTCAGGCAGAGCGGCGGGCGCCGGACCCCCAGATGGAGCGACAGGTCTCGGGCCCTCAGGCGGAGCGGCGGGTGCCGGACCCCCAGATGGAGCGACAGGTCTCGGACCCTCAGGCGGAGCAACAGGTCTCAGGCCCCCAGATGAAGCGGCGGGCACCGAGTCGTCTGGCAAGACTGCGGGCACCGAGTCGTCTGGCAAGACTGCGGGCACCGAGTCGTCTGGCGGAACAGCGGGCATCAAGTCGTCTGGCGGAACAGCGGGCATCGAGTCAACTGGCAAGACTGCGGGCACCGAGTCGTCTGGCAAGACTGCGGGCACCGAGTCGTCTGGCAAGACTGCGGGCACCGAGTCAACTGGCGGAACAGCAGTCTTCGAGTCGTCTGGCGGAACAGCAGTCTTTGAGTCGTCTGGCAAGACTGCGGGCACCGAGTCGTCTGGCAAGACTGCGGGCACCGAGTCGTCTGGCAAGACTGCGGGCACCGAGTCGTCTGGCAAGACTGCGGGCACCGAGTCGTCTGGCAAGACTGCGGGCACCGAGTCGTCTGGCGGAACAGCGGGCACCGAGTCGTCTGGTGGAACAGCGGGCACCGAGTCGTCTGGCAAGACTGCGGGCACCGAGTCGTCTGGCGGAACAGCGGGCACCGAGTCGTCTGGCAAGACTGCGGGCACCGAGTCGTCTGGCAAGACTGCGGGCACCGAGTCGTCTGGCAAGACTGCGGGCACCGAGTCGTCTGGCAAGACTGCGGGCACGAGTCGTCTGGCAAGACTGCGGGCACCGAGTCGTCTGGCGGAACAGCGGGCACCGAGTCGTCTGGCGGAACAGCGGGCACCGAGTCATCTGGTGGAACAGCAGTCTTCGAGTCGTCTGGCAAGACTGCGGGCACCGAGCCAACTGGTGGAACAGCAGTCTTCGAGTCGTCTGGCAAGACTGCGGGCACCGAGTTGTCTGGCAAGACTGCGGGCACCGAGTCGTCTGGCAAGACTGCGGGCACCGAGTCGTCTGGCGGAACAGCGGGCATCGAGTCGTCTGGCGGAACAGCGGGCATCGAGTCAACTGGCAAGACTGCGGGCACCGAGTCGTCTGGCAAGACTGCGGGCACCGAGTCGTCTGGCAAGACTGCGGGCACCGAGTCAACTGGCGGAACAGCAGTCTTCGAGTCGTCTGGCGGAACAGCAGTCTTTGAGTCGTCTGGCAAGACTGCGGGCACCGAGTCGTCTGGCAAGACTGCAGGCACCGAGTCGTCTGGCAAGACTGCGGGCACCGAGTCGTCTGGCAAGACTGCGGGCACCGAGTCGTCTGGCAAGACTGCGGGCACCGAGTCGTCTGGCAAGACTGCGGGCACCGAGTCGTCTGGCGGAACAGCGGGCACCGAGTCGTCTGGTGGAACAGCGGGCACCGAGTCGTCTGGCAAGACTGCGGGCACCGAGTCGTCTGGCGGAACAGCGGGCACCGAGTCGTCTGGCAAGACTGCGGGCACCGAGTCGTCTGGCAAGACTGCGGGCACCGAGTCGTCTGGCAAGACTGCGGGCACCGAGTCGTCTGGCAAGACTGCGGGCACCGAGTCGTCTGGCGGAACAGCGGGCACCGAGTCGTCTGGCGGAACAGCGGGCACCGAGTCGTCTGGTGGAACAGCAGTCTTCGAGTCGTCTGGCAAGACTGCGGGCACCGAGCCAACTGGTGGAACAGCAGTCTTCGAGTCGTCTGGCAAGACTGCGGGCACCGAGTCGCCTGGCAAGACTGCGGGCACCGAGTCGTCTGGCAAGACTGCGGGCACCGAGTCGTCTGGCAAGACTGCGGGCACCGAGTCGTCTGGCAAGACTGCGGGCACCGAGTCGTCTGGCGGAACAGCGGGCACCGAGTCGTCTGGCAAGACTGCGGGCACCGAGTCGTCTGGCAAGACTGCGGGCACCGAGTCGTCTGGCAAGACTGCGGGCACCGAGTCGTCTGGCGGAACAGCGGGCATCGAGTCAACTGGCAAGACTGCGGGCACCGAGTCGTCTGGCAAGACTGCGGGCACCGAGTCGACTGGCGGAACAGCGGGCACCGAGTCGTCTGGCAAGACTGCGGGCACCGAGCCAACTGGCGGAACAGCAGACTTTGAGTCGTCTGGCAAGACTGCGGGCACCGAATCGTCTGGCAAGACTGCGGGCACCGAGTCATCTGGCAAGACTGCGGGCACCGAGTCGTCTGGCAAGACTGCGGGCACCGAGTCGTCTGGCGGAACAGCGGGCATCGAGTCAACTGGCAAGACTGCGGGCACCGAGTCGACTGGCGGAACAGCGGGCACCGAGTTGACTGGCGGAACAGCGGGCACCGAGTCGTCTGGCAAGACTGCGGGCACCGAGCTAACTGGCGGAACAGCAGGCTTTGAGTCGTCTGGCAAGACTGCGGGCACCGAGTCGTCTGGCAAGACTGCGGGCACCGAGTTGTCTGGCAAGACTGCGGGCACCGAGTCGTCTGGCGGAACAGCGGGCATTGAGTCAACTGGCAAGACTGCGGGCACCGAGTCGTCTGGCAAGACTGCGGGCACCGAGTCGACTGGCGGAACAGCAGGCACCGAGTCGTCTGGCAAGACTGCGGGCACCGAGTCGTCTGGCAAGACTGCGGGCACCGAGCCAACTGGCGGAACAGCAAGCTTCAAGTCGTCTGGCAAGACTGCGGGCACCGAGTCGTCTGGCAAGACTGCGGGCACCGAGTCGTCTGGCAAGACTGCGGGCACCGAGTCGTCTGGCAAGACTGCGGGCACCGAGTCGTCTGGCAAGACTGCGGGCACCGAGTCGTCTGGCAAGACTGCGGGCACCGAGTCAACTGGCGGAACAGCGGGCACCGAGTCGTCTGGCAAGACTGCGGGCACCGAGTCGTCTGGCAAGACTGCAGGCACCGAGTCGTCTGGCAAGACTGCGGGCACCGAGTCGTCTGGCAAGACTGCGGGCACCGAGTCGTCTGGCAAGACTGCGGGCACCGAGTCGTCCGGCAAGACTGCGGGCACCGAGTCGTCCGGCAAGACTGCGGGCACCGAGTCGTCTGGCAAGACTGCGGGCACCGAGTCGTCTGGCGGAACAGCGGGCACCGAGTCGTCTGGCAAGACAGTGGGCTCCGAGTCAACAGGCACGACAGTGGGCACCGGGTCATCAGGTATCGGATTGTCTGGCTCGACAGCGGGCATCGGGTCACCAGGTATGACAGCGGGCACTGGGTCACCAGGCATCAGGTCATTTGGCTTGCCAGCGGGCACCGCGTCATCTGGCAAGGCAGTGGGCACCGGGTCACCAGGTATGACAGCGGGCTCTGAGTCAATTGGCACGACAGCGGGCACTGGATCAGGTACCGGATCATCTGGATCAACAGCGGGCATCGAGTCAACTGGCCTAATAGGATCGTCGGGCTGGATCAGTTCATCATGCTGAGTAGCGGCATCAGGCTGAATGCAGGCATCAGGCTGAGTAGAGGCTTCAGGCTGAGTAGAGGCTTCAGGTTGAGTAGAGGCTTCAGGCTGAGTAGAGGCATCAGGCTGAGTAGAGGCATCAGGCTGAGTAGAGGCATCAGGCTGAGTAGAGGCATCAGGCTGAAGAGAGGCATCAGGCTGAGTAGAGGCATCAGGCTGAAGAGAGGCATCAGGCTGAAGAGAGGCATGCGGCTGAAGAGAGGCATCCGGCTGAAGAGAGGCATTCGGCTGAAGAGAGGCTTCAGGCCGATTAGAGGCTTCAGGCCGAGTAGAGGCTTCAGGCTGAGTCACGGAAGGCCGGTTCACCGGTTTGGATACTGGCAGGATGGTATTGGTTGGAAAGAATTTTCGCTTTTTTCTGGTTTTAACTACTGGAGCACTGCAAGTAAACGCAGGTCTGCAAACGAATGGAGCAGCTGGAGACAGAGAAAAACTGGAGGATGGAACAGGAGAGGGAGCAGTTGCTACAGAGGGCTTTTTTACAGGGTTAAAGGCAGGATAGGTGCAGCGAGTGGGAACAGGGTACTGACATGCGGTAGATAGCCAAGTATACTGGGCTGTAACTGGGGAAGCTGGTGGGAATACAGGAGTAGAGTTAGAAGCAGGACTGGGTTTTTGTAAGCTGACTGAAGCTGGGTGCAACAAGTCTGTCCATGTCTGCAGTAGGGGTTGAACAAAGCTGAGCTTACACAAAGCCTGTCTGGTCAATGACTGCACTGCGTTTATACAATCTCTTAGTGTCTGTGGTGAACATGTGGAATAACGCTCCAGAAAGTAACCCACATCATCCTCTAATAACCACACCAGGGACTCTACCTGGTCTGCACTAAATGGTGGCAAAAATTCATCCCTGCATTCGGGGGAACCAGATGAAACCAACTCAGCACAAACCTCAATCAAAGGCTGCACCTCAGAGAACTCTGTGCCCTGATCTACTAGAACATGAGCGAGCCGTATACATTCTAGTAGTTGATCCCTGGGATACTCCTTCAGAGTTTGATAAGCATACTCTCTGTCATCAAACACTAGCAGATATAAATACACAACCTCATCCAGATCCATCCTTCCCAGCAACAAGCCAAGATGGCTTCCCTGTGCAGCCACTTCTGGTCAGGATTGGCCTTGGTGTAATGTCAGGGCTCCCAGGTATGACCAGAGGTGTGTGGCTGACGCAGGGAAACGCAGACCTCAGATATGTTATAAACAATATAATTTATTAACACTAACAATACAAACATAAACGCAGTGCAATACTAAAACATAATACAGTGCAACCAAACCAAACCAACCACCCACAGATAACAGTACATACAAGCAAGCGTCGTCAGGCAGGCCGGGTCAATATCAATAGGGCAGGTAGGTACAGGGGGAGCAAGCGGAGATTGGTCGGGGTCACAGGCCAGGTTCAGCAGGTAGCAAGCAGCGTAGTACAGAGGGTCAGGCAGAGGGATGGTCAGGGTCACAAGCCAGGGATCAGAACAGGCAGCAAGCAGCGTGGTACAGAGGGTCAGGCAGAGGGATGGTCAGGAGCGAGCCGAGATCAAAGCAGGAGAAGTCAGCAGCGGTTCAGAAACAGGATACAGGACAGAAAAAGGATACAGGGCCCAGGACAAACACAACACCAAGGCAGAGTCTGTGGGTCTGGCCATCCCTTAAATACCCCAGCATAATCAGTTCCAGGTGTTAGCTGGCTGCAAAGTTGAGTCTCTGATTGCTGGGAGCATCCGCTGGCCAGCCCTGGTACTGCAGATCAAAAGGCAGGTGAGTCCCACCATTGCTGGCCAGTCCATTCCTGACAGGCCCCTAATCTGCCATGGGCCCCTGTACCGCTTCCTCATGCTGCTGCCAGGTCCAGAGTGTCTCATGGGTCCCTGTACGGCCTCCCATTGCTGCTGTCTCCATCGCCACACTCTGCCATGTGCCACTTTCAGGTCTCCTCACACACTGCTGGTGTGTTCAATTTTTTGACATAGGGTGCTGGCAGATTACGGGCCTCCCATAGCTGCTGCCAGGCCCCTAATCTGCCATGGGCCCCTATACCGCCTCCTCATGCTGCTGCCAGGTCCAGAGTCTCTCATGGGTCCCTGTACGGCCTCCCATTGCTGCTGTCTCCATCGCCACACTCTGCCATGTGCCACTTTCAGGTCTCCTCACACTGCTGGTGTGTTCCATTTTTTGTCATAGGGTGCTGGCAGATTACGGGCCTCCCATAGCTGCTGCCAGGCCCCTAATCTGCCATGGGCCCCTATACCGCCTCCTCATGCTGCTGCCAGGTCCAGAGTCTCTCATGGGTCCCTGTTCGGCCTCCCATTGCTGCTTTCTCCATCGCCACACTCTGCCATGTGCCACTTTCAGGTCTCCTCACACACTGCTGGTGTGTTCCATTTTTTGTCATAGGGTGCCGGCAGATTACGGGCCTCCCATAGCTGCTGCCAGGCCCCTAATCTGCCATGGGCCCCTGTACCGCCTCCTCATGCTGCTGCCAGGTCCACAGTGTCTCATGCCATGTGCCACTTTCAGGTCTCCTCACACTGCTGGTGTGTTCAATTTTTTGTCATAGGGTGCTGGCAAATTACGGGCCTCCCATAGCTGCTGCCAGGCCCGTAATCTGCCATGGGCCCCTGTACCGCCTCCTCATGCTGCTGCCAGGTCCAGGCGAACGTAGTCACACAGGGGAGGAACTTCTCAGTGTAATGAACAGAGAAATCGACAGATGGCTGTCTCCGCGCAAACTGAAAATCGGAACCATGTTGACCGACAACGGAAAGAACATGGTGTCTGCTCTGCGTCAAGGAAGGTCGTGTTCAATTTGGTTGTCAAGCGGTTCCTAAAATCCACCATCCCACTGCAAGACATCCTTAAAATGTCACGTAAACTTTGCATGCATTTCAGCCATTCCTACACCGCAAAGCACACCCTCCTTGAGCTGCAGCGGCAGAACGGAATTCCACAGCATTGCCTGATCTGCGACGTTGCAACAAGGTGGAATTCAACCCTACACATGTTAGACCGCCTTTACGAACAGCGAAAGGCCATCACCGATTTCCTGATGTTACAAGCGGATAAAGGTACTCCCCTGTGTAACTTCGATGTCAGCCATTGGCAGCTCATGCGTGACACCTGCCGCTTGCTCAGGCCCTTTGAGGAGGCCACGCTATTCGTGAGTCGGCAGGACTATGGGATGAACGACGTCATTCCTCTGTTGCACGTCCTGGAACAAATGCTGTTAACAATGGCTGGTCAGGGTGCGGTAGACGTGGCGCACAGATCTCAACGCCACATGACCCCTGTGGGGGCAGGACAGGAAGAAGAGGAGGAGGTAGAGGAGGACATTGGTGCTCAGGAATTATTGAGTGAAATGGGTGGTTTTTCCACTCAGCGGACAGGAGTGGAGGAGCAGGAGCATGTGGTAGAGGAGGAGGAGGAGGAGACAGAGGACCCAGACGCACCGTGGCAGTATGCTGTGGAGATGGAGGCAGGGAGTCCCTCGCATTCCTTGGCACAAGTGGCCCATAGCATGCTCGGTTGCTTACGTAGCGACAGCCAAATAATAACCATCAGACAGAGGGATGACTTTTGGGTGTCCACCTTGTTGGACCCTAGCTACCGTTCAAAAATGGTGGCCTTTTTCACACCTGCTGAGAGGGAGGCCAAAATAACGTACTATAAAAACCACCTATGTAGTCAGTTGGTCTCTGCCTTTGTGCGCCAACGTCCATCCTCAGACACTGTGGGCCCTGTGCGCTCGCGTTCCGCTGCCATTGCAGCAGGGGAGGGGTGGGGTGGTAGGAGCAGTGGTAGCTCCACCAGCAGCGGCTGCCTCAGTCTGCAGTCGATGATGAGTAGCTTTCTTCACCAGCGCAGTGAGGAAACTACTAACCAGCCGCAGCAGCAGCATCATCAGGTGGACCTGGAGCAGGACCTCAAACAACAGGCTT
Source organism: Staurois parvus (assembly GCF_062004578.1). Lineage (NCBI taxonomy): Eukaryota > Metazoa > Chordata > Amphibia > Anura > Ranidae > Staurois > Staurois parvus. The sequence goes on along the minus strand of NW_028318039.1, from coordinate 11,131,136 downwards.
GGGCCTACTTGGACAGCACCCTGCCAACCGAGGTAGACAATCCCCTTGACTACTGGGCAACGAAACTTGACCTTTGGCCCCAACTAGCTGAATTTGCCCTTGAAAGGCTGTCATGCCCGGCCAGTAGCGTGGCATCGGAGCGCGTGTTTAGTGCGGCAGGAGGTATTATAACTCCGCGGAGGACACGACTGTCCACCCAAAGTGTGGAGAGACTCACGTTTGTGAAAATGAATCAGGCGTGGATTAGTCTGGATTTCAAACCACCAGTTCCTGACACAACTGACTAAATCCGCCATGAATCATGCCCCTCCCATGTGCCACTTTCAGGTCTACTCACACTGCTGGTGTGTTCCATTTTTTGTCATAGGGTGCTGGCAGATTACGGGCCTCCCATAGCTGCTGCCAGGCCCCTAATCTGCCATGGGCCCCTATACCGCCTCCTCATGCTGCTGCCAGGTCCAGAGTCTCTCATGGGTCCCTGTACGGCCTCACAATGCTGCTGTCTCCATCGCCACACTCTGCCATGTGCCACTTTCAGGTCTCCTCACACACTGCTGGTGTGTTGAATTTTTTGACATAGGGTGCTGGCAGATTACGGGCCTCCCATAGCTGCTGCCAGGCCCCTAATCTGCCATGGGCCCCTATACCGCCTCCTCATGCTGCTGCCAGGTCCAGAGTCTCTCATGGGTCCCTGTACGGCCTCCCATCGCTGCTGTCTCCATCGCCACACTCTGCCATGTGCCACTTTCAGGTCTCCTCACACTGCTGGTGTGTTCCATTTTTTGTCATAGGGTGCTGGCAGATTACGGGCCTCCCATAGCTGCTGCCAGGCCCCTAATCTGCCATGGGCCCCTATACCGCCTCCTCATGCTGCTGCCAAGTCCAGAGTCTGTCATGGGTCCCTGTACGGCCTCCCATTGCTGCTGTCTCCATCGCCACACTCTGCCATGTGCCACTTTCAGGTCTCCTCACACAATGCTGGTGTGTTCAATTTTTTGACATAGGGTGCTGGCAGATTACGGGCCTCCCATAGCTGCTGCCAGGCCCCTAATCTGCCATGGGCCCCTGTACCGCCTCCTCATGCTGCTGCCAGGTCCACAGTGTCTCATGCCATGTGCCACTTTCAGGTCTCCTCACACTGCTGGTGTGTTGAATTTTTTGACATAGGGTGCTGGCAGATTACGGGCCTCCCATAGCTGCTGCCAGGCCCCTAATCTGCCATGGGCCCCTATACCGCCTCCTCATGCTGCTGCCAGGTCCAGAGTCTGTCATGGGTCCCTGTACGGCCTCCCATTGCTGCTGTCTCCATCGCCACACTCTGCCATGTGCCACTTTCAGGTCTCCTCACACTGCTGGTGTGTTCCATTTTTTGTCATAGGGTGCTGGCAGATTACGGGCCTCCCATAGCTGCTGCCAGGCCCCTAATCTGCCATGGGCCCCTGTACCGCCTCCTCATGCTGCTGCCAGGTCCACAGTGTCTCATGCCATGTGCCACTTTCAGGTCTCCTCACACTGCTGGTGTGTTGAATTTTTGGACATAGGGTGCTGGCAGATTACGGGCCTCCCATAGCTGCTGCCAGGCCCCTAATCTGCCATGGGCCCCTATACCGCCTCCTCATGCTGCTGCCAGGTCCAGAGTCTGTCATGGGTCCCTGTACGGCCTCCCATTGCTGCTGTCTCCATCGCCACACTCTGCCATGTGCCACTTTCAGGTCTCCTCACACTGCTGGTGTGTTCAATTTTTTGACATAGGGTGCTGGCAGATTACGGGCCTCCCATAGCTGCTGCCAGGCCCCTAATCTGCCATGGGCCCCTATACCGCCTCCTCATGCTGCTGCCAGGTCCAGAGTCTGTCATGGGTCCCTGTACGGCCTCCCATTGCTGCTGTCTCCATCGCCACACTCTGCCATGTGCCACTTTCAGGTCTCCTCACACTGCTGGTGTGTTCCATTTTTTGTCATAGGGTGCTGGCAGATTACAGGCCTCCCATAGCTGCTGCCAGGCCCCTAATCTGCCATGGGTCCCTATACCGCCTCCTCATGCTGCTTCCAGGTCCACAGTGTCTCATGCCATGTGCCACTTTCAGGTCTCCTCACACTGCTGGTGTGTAGAATTTTTGGACATAGGGTGCTGGCAGATTACGGGCCTCCCATAGCTGCTGCCAGGCCCCTAATCTGCCATGGGCCCCTATACCGCCTCCTCATGCTGCTGCCAGGTCCAGAGTCTCTCATGGGTCCCTGTACGGCCTCCCATTGCTGCTGTCTCCATCGCCACACTCTGCCATATGCCACTTTCAGGTTTCCTCACACTGCTGGTGTGTTCCATTTTTTGTCATAGGGTGCTGGCAGATTACGGGCCTCCTATAGCTGCTGCCAGGCCCCTAATCTGCCATGGGCCCCTGTACCACCTCCTCATGCTGCTGCCAGGTCCAGAGTCTCTCATGGGTCCCTGTACGGCCTCCCATTGCTGCTGTCTCCATCGCCACACTCTGCCATGTGCCACTTTCAGGTCTCCTCACACTGCTAGTGTGTTCAATTTTTTGACAAAGGGTGCTGGCAGATTACGGGCCTCCCATAGCTGCTGCCAGGCCCCTAATCTGCCATGGGCCCCTATACCGCCTCCTCATGCTGCTGCCAGGTCCAGAGTCTGTCATGGGTCCCTGTACGGCCTCCCATTGCTGCTGTCTCCATCGCCACACTCTGCCATGTGCCACTTTCAGGTCTCCTCACACTGCTGGTGTGTTCCATTTTTTGTCATAGGGTGCTGGCAGATTACGGGCCTCCCATAGCTGCTGCCAGGCCCCTAATCTGCCATGGGCCCCTATACCGCCTCCTCATGCTGCTGCCAGGTCCAGAGTCTCTCATGGGTCCCTGTACGGCCTCCCATTGCTGCTGTCTCCATCGCCACACTCTGCCATGTGCCACTTTCAGGTCTCCTCACACTGCTGGTGTGTTCCATTTTTTGTCATAGGGTGCTGGCAGATTACGGGCCTCCTATAGCTGCTGCCAGGCCCCTAATCTGCCATGGGCCCCTGTACCGCCTCCTCATGCTGCTGCCAGGTCCACAGTGTCTCATGCCATGTGCCACTTTCAGGTCTCCTCACACTGCTGGTGTGTTGAATTTTTTGACATAGGGTGCTGGCAGATTACGGGCCTCCCATAGCTGCTGCCAGGCCCCTAATCTGCCATGGGCCCCTGTACCGCCTCCTCATGCTGCTGCCAGGTCCACAGTGTCTCATGCCATGTGCCACTTTCAGGTCTCCTCACACTGCTGGTGTGTTCCATTTTTTGTCATAGGGTGCTGGCAGATTACGGGACTCCTATAGCTGCTGCCAGGCCCCTAATCTGCCATGGGCCCCTGTACCGCCTCCTCATGCTGCTGCCAGGTCCAGAGTCTCTCATGGGTCCCTGTACGACCTCCCATTGCTGCTGTCTCCATCGCCACACTCTGCCATGTGCCACTTTCAGGTCTCCTCACACACTGCTGGTGTGTTCAATTTTTTGACATAGGGTGCTGGCAGATTACGGGCCTCCCATAGCTGCTGCCAGGCCCCTAATCTGCCATGGGCCCCTGTACCGCCTCCTCATGCTGTTGCCAGGTCCACAGTGTCTCATGCCATGTGCCACTTTCAGGTCTCCTCACACTGCTGGTGTGTTGAATTTTTTGACATAGGGTGCTGGCAGATTACGGGCCTCCCATAGCTGCTGCCAGGCCCCTAATCTGCCATGGGCCCCTATACCGCCTCCTCATGCTGCTGCCAGGTCCAGAGTCTCTCATGGGTCCCTGTACGGCCTCCCATTGCTGCTGTCTCCATCGCCACACTCTGCCATGTGCCACTTTCAGGTCTCCTCACACTGCTGGTGTGTTGAATTTTTTGACATAGGGTGCTGGCAGATTACGGGCCTCCCATAGCTGCTGCCAGGCCCCTAATCTGCCATGGGCCCCTATACCGCCTCCTCATGCTGCTGCCAGGTCCAGAGTCTCTCATGGGTCCCTGTACGGCCTCCCATTGCTGCTATCTCCATCGCCACACTCTGCCATGTGCCACTTTCAGGTCTCCTCACACTGCTGGTGTGTTCCATTTTTTGTCATAGGGTGCTGGCAGATTACGGGCCTCCCATAGCTGCTGCCAGGCCCCTAATCTGCCATGGGCCCCTATACCGCCTCCTCATGCTGCTGCCAAGTCCATAGTCTCTCATGGGTCCCTGTACGGCCTCCCATTGCTGCTGTCTCCATCGCCACACTCTGCCATGTGCCACTTTCAGGTCTCCTCACACAATGCTGGTGTGTTCAATTTTTTGACATAGGGTGCTGGCAGATTACGGGCCTCCCATAGCTGCTGCCAGGCCCCTAATCTGCCATGGGCCCCTATACCGCCTCCTCATGCTGCTGCCAGGTCCAGAGTCTCTCATGGGTCCCTGTACGGCCTCCCATTGCTGCTGTCTCCATCGCCACACTCTGCCATGTGCCACTTTCAGGTCTCCTCACACTGCTGGTGTGTTGAATTTTTTGACATAGGGTGCTGGCAGATTACGGGCCTCCCATAGCTGCTCCCAGGCCCCTAATCTGCCATGGGCCCCTATACCGCCTCCTCATGCTGCTGCCAGGTCCAGAGTCTGTCATGGGTCCCTGTACGGCCTCCCATTGCTGCTGTCTCCATCGCCACACTCTGCCATGTGCCACTTTCAGGTCTCCTCACACTGCTGGTGTGTTCCATTTTTTGTCATAGGGTGCTGGCAGATTACGGGCCTCCCATAGCTGCTGCCAGGCCCCTAATCTGCCATGGGCCCCTGTACCGCCTCCTCATGCTGCTGCCAGGTCCACAGTGTCTCATGCCATGTGCCACTTTCAGGTCTCCTCACACTGCTGGTGTGTTGAATTTTTGGACATAGGGTGCTGGCAGATTACGGGCCTCCCATAGCTGCTGCCAGGCCCCTAATCTGCCATGGGCCCCTATACCGCCTCCTCATGCTGCTGCCAGGTCCAGAGTCTCTCATGGGTCCCTGTACGGCCTCCCATTGCTGCTGTCTCCATCGCCACACTCTGCCATGTGCCACTTTCAGGTCTTCTCACACTGCTGGTGTGTTCCATTTTTTGTCATAGGGTGCTGGCAGATTACGGGCCTCCTATAGCTGCTGCCAGGCCCCTAATCTGCCATGGGCCCCTGTACCGCCTCCTCATGCTGCTGCCAGGTCCAGAGTCTCTCATGGGTCCCTGTACGGCCTCCCATTGCTGCTGTCTCCATCGCCACACTCTGCCATGTGCCACTTTCAGGTCTCCTCACACTGCTGGTGTGTTGAATTTTTTGACATAGGGTGCTGGCAGATTACGGGCCTCCCATAGCTGCTGCCAGGCCCCTAATCTGCCATGGGCCCCTATACCGCCTCCTCATGCTGCTGCCAGGTCCAGAGTCTCTCATGGGTCCCTGTACGGCCTCCCATTGCTGCTGTCTCCATCGCCACACTCTGCCATGTGCCACTTTCAGGTCTCCTCACACTGCTGGTGTGTTCCATTTTTTGTCATAGGGTGCTGGCAGATTACGGGCCTCCCATAGCTGCTGCCAGGCCCCTAATCTGCCATGGGCCCCTATACCGCCTCCTCATGCTGCTGCCAAGTCCAGAGTCTCTCATGGGTCCCTGTACGGCCTCCCATTGCTGCTGTCTCCATCGCCACACTCTGCCATGTGCCACTTTCAGGTCTCCTCACACTGCTGGTGTGTTCCATTTTTTGTCATAGGGTGCTGGCAGATTACGGGCCTCCTATAGCTGCTGCCAGGCCCCTAATCTGCCATGGGCCCCCGTACCGCCTCCTCATGCTGCTGCCAGGTCCACAGTGTCTCATGCCATGTGCCACTTTCAGGTCTCCTCACACTGCTGGTGTGTTGAATTTTTTGACATAGGGTGCTGGCAGATTACGGGCCTCCCATAGCTGCTGCCAGGCCCCTAATCTGCCATGGGCCCCTATACCACCTCCTCATGCTGCTGCCAGGTCCAAAGTCTCTCATGGGTCCCTGTACGGCCTCCCATTGCTGCTGTCTCCATCGCCACACTCTGCCATGTGCCACTTTCAGGTCTCCTCACACTGCTGGTGTGTTCCATTTTTTGTCATAGGGTGCTGGCAGATTACGGGCCTCCCATAGCTGCTGCCAGGCCCCTAATCTGCCATGGGCCCCTATACCGCCTCCTCATGCTGCTGCCAGGTCCAGAGTCTCTCATGGGTCCCTGTACGGCCTCCCATTGCTGCTGTCTCCATCGCCACACTCTGCCATGTGCCACTTTCAGGTCTCCTCACACTGCTGGTGTGTTCCATTTTTTGTCATAGGGTGCTGGCAGATTACGGGCCTCCTATAGCTGCTGCCAGGCCCCTAATCTGCCATGGGCCCCTGTACCGCCTCCTCATGCTGCTGCCAGGTCCAGAGTCTCTCATGGGTCCCTGTATGACCTCCCATTGCTGCTGTCTCCATCGCCACACTCTGCCATGTGCCACTTTCAGGTCTCCTCACACACTGCTGATGTGTTCAATTTTTTGACATAGGGTGCTGGCAGATTACGGGCCTCCCATAGCTGCTGCCAGGCCCCTAATCTGCCATGGGCCCCTGTACCGCCTCCTCATGCTGCTGCCAGGTCCACAGTGTCTCATGCCATGTGCCACTTTCAGGTCTCCTCACACTGCTGGTGTGTTGAATTTTTTGACATAGGGTGCTGGCAGATTACGGGCCTCCCATAGCTTCTGCCAGGCCCCTAATCTGCCATGGGCCCCTATACCGCCTCCTCATGCTGCTGCCAGGTCCAGAGTCTCTCATGGGTCCCTGTACGGCCTCCCATTGCTGCTGTCTCCATCGCCACACTCTGCCATGTGCCACTTTCAGGTCTCCTCACACTGCTGGTGTGTTCCATTTTTTGTCATAGGGTGCTGGCAGATTACGGGCCTCCCATAGCTGCTGCCAGGCCCCTAATCTGCCATGGGCCCCTATACCGCCTCCTCATGCTGCTGCCAAGTCCAGAGTCTCTCATGGGTCCCTGTACGGCCTCCCATTGCTGCTGTCTCCATCGCCACACTCTGCCATGTGCCACTTTCAGGTCTCCTCACACTGCTGGTGTGTTCCATTTTTTGTCATAGGGTGCTAGCAGATTACGGGCCTCCTATAGCTGCTGCCAGGCCCCTAATCTGCCATGGGCCCCTGTACCGCCTCCTCATGCTGCTGCCAGGTCCACAGTGTCTCATGCCATGAGCCACTTTCAGGTCTCCTCACACTGCTGGTGTGTTGAATTTTTTGACATAGGGTGCTGGCAGATTACGGGCCTCCCATAGCTGCTGCCAGGCCCCTAATCTGCCATGGGCCCCTGTACCGCCTCCTCATGCTGCTGCCAGGTCCACAGTGTCTCATGCCATGTGCCACTTTCAGGTCTCCTCACACTGCTGGTGTGTTGAATTTTTTGACATAGGGTGCTGGCAGATTACGGGCCTCCCATAGCTGCTGCCAGGCCCCTAATCTGCCATGGGCCCCTGTACCGCCTCCTCATGCTGCTGCCAGGTCCACAGTGTCTCATGCCATGTGCCACTTTCAGGTCTCCTCACACTGCTGGTGTGTTCAATTTTTTGACATAGGGTGCTGGCAGATTACGGGCCTCCTATAGCTGCTGCCAGGCCCCTAATCTGCCATGGGCCCCTATACCGCCTCCTCATGCTGCTGCCAGGTCCAGAGTCTCTCATGGGTCCCTGTACGGCCTCCCATTGCTGCTGTCTCCATCGCCACACTCTGCCATGTGCCACTTTCAGGTCTCCTCACACACTGCTGGTGTGTTCAATTTTTTGACATAGGGTGCTGGCAGATTACGGGCCTCCCATTGCTGCTGCCAGGCCCGTAATCTGCCATGGGCCCCCGTACCGACTCCTCATGCTGTGACGTTGCAACAAGGTGGAATTCAACCCTACATATGTTAGACCGCCTTTACAAACAGCAAAAGGCCATCACAGATTTCCTGATGTTAAAAGCGGATAAAGGTACTCCCTGTGTAACTTAGATGTCAGCCATTGGCAGCTCATGCGTGACACCTGCGCTTGCTCAGGCCCTTTGAGGAGGCCACGCTATTCGTGAGTCGGCAGGACTATGGGATGAACGACGTCATTCCTCTGTTGCACGTCCTGGAACAAATGCTGTTAACAATGGCTGGTCAGGGTGCGGTAGACGTGGCGCACAGATCTCAACGCCACATGACCCCTGTGGGGGCAGGACAGGAAGAAGAGGAGGAGGTAGAGGAGGACATTGGTGCTCAGGAATTATTGAGTGAAATGGGTGGTTTTTCCACTCAGCGGACAGGAGTGGAGGAGCAGGAGCATCTGGTAGAGGAGGAGGAAGAGGAGACAGAGGACCTAGACGCACCGTGGCAGTATGCTGTGGAGATGGAGGCAGGGAGTCCCTCGCATTCCTTGGCACAAATGGCCCATAGCATGCTCGCTTGCTTGCGTACCGACAGCCGAATAATAACCATCAGACAGAGGGATGACTTTTGGCTGTCCACCTTGTTGGACCCTCGCTACCGTTCAAAAATGGTGGCCTTTTTCACACCTGCTGAGAGGGAGGCCAAAATAACGTACTATAAAAACCACCTATGTAGTCAGCTGGTCTCTGCCTGTCTGCGCCAACGTCCATCCTCAGACACTGTGGGCCCTGTGCGCTCGCGTTCCGCTGCCATGGCATCAGGGGAGGGGTGGGGTGGTAGGAGCAGTGGCAGCTCCACCAGCAGCAGCTGCCTCAGTCTGCAGTCGATGATGAGTAGCTTTCTTCACCAGCGCAGTGAGGAAACTAATAACCAGCCGCAGCAGCAGCAGCATCAGGTGGACCTGGAGCAGGACCTCAAACAACAGGCTTAGGCCTACTTGGACAGCACCCTGCCAACCGAGGTAGACAATCCCCTTGACTACTGGGCAACAAAACTTGACCTTTGGCCCCAACTAGCTGAATTTGCCCTTGAAAGGCTGTCATGCCCGACCAGTAGCGTGGCATCGGAGCGCGTGTTTAGTGCGGCAGGAGGTATTGCAACTCCGCGGAGGACACGACTGTCCACCCAAAGTGTGGAGAGACTCATGTTTGTGAAAATGAATCAGGCGTGGATTAGTCTGGATTTCAAACCACCAGTTCCTGACACAACTGACTAAATCCGCCATGAATCATGCCCCAAACATGTGCCACTTTCAGGTCTCCTCACACTGCTGGTGTGTTCCATTTTTTGTCATAGGGTGCTGGCAGATTACGGGCCTCCCATAGCTGCTGCCAGGCCCCTAATCTGCCATGGTCCCCTATACCGCCTCCTCATGCTGCTGCCAAGTCCAGAGTCTCTCATGGGTCCCTGTACGGCCTCCCATTGCTGCTGTCTCCATCGCCACACTCTGCCATGTGCCACTTTCAGGTCTCCTCACACTGCTGGTGGGTTCCATTTTTTGTCATAGGGTGCTGGCAGATTACGGGCCTCCCATAGCTGCTGCCAGGCCCCTAATCTGCCATGGGCCCCTATACCGCCTCCTCATGCTGCTGCCAGGTCCAGAGTCTCTCATGGGTCCCTGTACGGCCTCCCATTGCTGCTGTCTCCATCGCCACACTCTGCCATGTGCCACTTTCAGGTCTCTTCACACTGCTGGTGTGTTCCATTTTTTGTCATAGGGTGCTGGCAGATTACGGGCCTCCCATAGCTGCTGCCAGGCACTTAATCTGCCATGGGCCCCCGTACCGACTCCTCATGCTGCTGCCAGGCCCGTAATCTGTCATGGGTCCCTATTGTCGCTTGTTGGCATATTCCGCTCGTTCAGATGCTCCTTCTCCTGCTACTCCTCTTCACGGATTCCGTCAGCAGTCTTTCTTGGAATCCGTTTCCAAGAGACAACAGTTTGCGAGCACGCACCCGACGGTGCAGAAGCTGAACGTCCTCCTGTCCAAGTTGCTGCTGCCAGGCTTGTAATCTGTCATGCGCCCCTGTACCGCCTCCTCATGCTGCTGCCAGGTCCAGAGTGTGTCATGGGCCCCCGTACCGACTCCTCATGCTGCTGCCAGGCCCGTAATCTGTCATGGGCCCCTGTACCGCCTCCCAATGCTGCTGCCAGGTCCAGAGTGTGTCATGGGTCCCTGTACGGCCTCCCATTGCTGCTGTCTCCATCGCCACACTCTGCCATGTGCCACTTTCAGGTCTCACACTGCTGGTGTGTAGAATTTTTTGACATAGGGTGCTGGCAGATTACGGGCCTCCCATAGCTGCTGCCAGGCCCCTAATCTGCCATAGGCCCCTATATACCGCCTCCTCATGCTGCTGCCAGGTCCAGAGTCTCTCATGGGTCCCTGTACGGCCTCCCATTGCTGCTGTCTCCATCGCCACACTCTGCCATGTGCCACTTTCAGGTCTCCTCACACTGCTGGTGTGTTGAATTTTTTGACATAGGGTGCTGGCAGATTACGGGCCTCCCATAGCTGCTGCCAGGCCCCTAATCTGCCATGGGCCCCTATATACCGCCTCCTCATGCTGCTGCCAAGTCCAGAGTCTCTCATGGGTCCCTATACGGCCTCCCATTGCTGCTGTCTCCATCGCCACACTCTGCCATGTGCCACTTTCAGGTCTCCTCACACACTGCTGGTGTGTTGAATTTTTTGACATAGGGTGCTGGCAGATTATGGGCCCCCTATAGCTGCTGCCAGGCCCCTAATCTGCCATGGGCCCCTATATACCGCCTCTTCATGCTGCTGCCAAGTCCAGAGTCTCTCATGGGTCCCTGTACGGCCTCCCATTGCTGCTGTCTCCATCGCCACACTCTGCCATGTGCCACTTTCAGGTCTCCTCACACTGCTGGTGTGTTGAATTTTTTGACATAGGGTGCTGGCAGATTACGGGCCTCCCATAGCTGCTGCCAGGCCCCTAATCTGCCATGGGCCCCTATACCGCCTCCTCATGCTGCTGCCAAGTCCAGAGTGTGTCATGGGTCCCTGTACGGCCTCCCATTGCTGCTGTCTCCATAGCCACACTGTGCCATGTGCCACTTTCAGGTCTCCTCACACTGCTGGTGTGTTGAATTTTTTGAAATAGGGTGCTGGCAGATTACGGGCCTCCCATTGCTGCTGCCAGGCACGTAATCTGCCATGGGCCCCCGTACCGACTCCTCATGCTGTGACGTTGCAACAAGGTGGAATTCAACCCTACATATGTTAGACCGCCTTTACGAACAGCGAAAGGCCATCACAGATTTCCTGATGTTAAAAGCGGATAAAGGTACTCCCTGTGTAACTTAGATGTCAGCCATTGGCAGCTCATGCGTGACACCTGCGCTTGCTCAGGCCCTTTGAGGAGGCCACGCTATTCGTGAGTCGGCAGGACTATGGGATGAACGACGTCATTCCTCTGTTGCACGTCCTGGAACAAATGCTGTTAACAATGGCTGGTCAGGGTGCGGTAGACGTGGCGCACAGATCTCAACGCCACATGACCCCTGTGGGGGCAGGACAGGAAGAAGAGGAGGAGGTAGAGGAGGACATTGGTGCTCAGGAATTATTGAGTGAAATGGGTGGTTTTTCCACTCAGCGGACAGGAGTGGAGGAGCAGGAGCATCTGGTAGAGGAGGAGGAGGAGGAGACAGAGGACCCAGACGCACCGTGGCAGTATGCTGTGGAGATGGAGGCAGGGAGTCCCTCGCATTCCTTGGCACAAATGGCCCATAGCATGCTCGGTTGCTTGCGTAGCGACAGCCGAATAATAACCATCAGACAGAGGGATGACTTGGCTGTCCACCTTGTTGGACCCTCGCTACCGTTCAAAAATGGTGGCCTTTTTCACACCTGCTGAGAGGGAGGCCAAAATAACGTACTATAAAAACCACCTATGTAGTCAGCTGGTCTCTGCCTTTCTGCGCCAACGTCCATCCTCAGACACTGTGGGCCCTGTGCGCTCGCGTTCCGCTGCCATGGCATCAGGGGAGGGGTGGGGTGGTAGGAGCAGTGGCAGCTCCACCAGCAGCGGCTGCCTCAGTCTGCAGTCGATGATGAGTAGCTTTCTTCACCAGCGCAGTGAGGAAACTACTAACCAGCCGCAGCAGCAGCAGCAGCAGCATCAGGTGGACCTGGAGCAGGACCTCAAACAACAGGCTTGGGCCTACTTGGACAGCACCCTGCCAACCGAGGTAGACAATCCCCTTGACTACTGGGCAACAAAACTTGACCTTTGGCCCCAACTAGCTGAATTTGCCCTTGAAAGGCTGTCATGCCCGGCCAGTAGCGTGGCATCGGAGCGCGTGTTTAGTGCGGCAGGAGGTATTGCAACTCCGCGGAGGACACGACTGTCCACCCAAAGTGTGGAGAGACTCACGTTTGTGAAAATGAATCAGGCGTGGATTAGTCTGGATTTCAAACCACCAGTTCCTGACACAACTGACTAAATCCGCCATGAATCATGCCCCAAACATGTGCCACTTTCAGGTCTCCTCACACTGCTGGTGTGTTCCATTTTTTGTCATAGGGTGCTGGCAGATTACGGGCCTCCCATAGCTGCTGCCAGGCCCCTAATCTGCCATGGGCCCCTATACCGCCTCCTCATGCTGCTGCCAAGTCCAGAGTCTCTCATGGGTCCCTGTACGGCCTCCCATTGCTGCTGTCTCCATCGCCACACTCTGCCATGTGCCACTTTCAGGTCTCCTCACACTGCTGGTGGGTTCCATTTTTTGTCATAGGGTGCTGGCAGATTACGGGCCTCCCATAGCTGCTGCCAGGCCCCTAATCTGCCATGGGCCCCTATACCGCCTCCTCATGCTGCTGCCAGGTCCAGAGTCTGTCATGGGTCCCTGTACGGCCTCCCATTGCTGCTGTCTCCATCGCCACACTCTGCCATGTGCCACTTTCAGGTCTCCTCACACTGCTGGTGTGTTCCATTTTTTGTCATAGGGTGCTGGCAGATTACGGGCCTCCCATAGCTGCTCCCAGGCACTTAATCTGCCATGGGCCCCCGTACCGACTCCTCATGCTGCTGCCAGGCCCGTAATCTGTCATGGGTCCCTATTGTCGCTTGTTGGCATATTCCGCTCGTTCAGATGCTCCTTCTCCTGCTACTCCTCTTCACGGATTCCGTCAGCAGTCTTTCTTGGAATCCGTTTCCAAGAGACAACAGTTTGCGAGCACGCACCCGACGGTGCAGAAGCTGAACGTCCTCCTGTCCAAGTTGCTGCTGCCAGGCTCGTAATCTGTACCGCCTCCTCATGCTGCTGCCAGGTCCAGAGTGTGTCATGGGCCCCCGTACCGACTCCTCATGCTGCTGCCAGGCCCGTAATCTGTCATGGGCCCCTGTACCGCCTCCCCATGCTGCTGCCAGGTCCAGAGTGTGTCATTGGTCCCTGTACGGCCTCCCATTGCTGCTGCCAGGCCCGTAATCTGCCATGGGCCCCCGTACCGACTCCTCATGCTGCTGCCAGGCCCGTAATCTGTCATGGGCCCCTGTACCGCCTCCTCATGCTGCTGCCAGGTCCAGAGTGTGTCATGGGTCCCTGTACGACCTCCCATTGCTGCTGTCTCCATCGCCACACTCTGCCATGTGCCACTTTCAGGTCTCCTCACACTGCTGGTGGTTTCCATTTTTGTCATAGGGTGCTGTATGGCCTCCCATTGCTGCTGCCTCCACCGCCACACTGTGGCTCCACACTCTGGTTTTGGCCCCGTGACTGCCCAAATGAGTGAAGTGTGCGGTGATTCTAAGATCGACGGCACTCATCTGCATGTCATACTGACTCTCAGTATTATTTCTCTTCCCCAGCAGACTCCAAGGGCATTTAAATTAAAGGTACAGTGTTCTGCACTAATATAAAGGCTCTCTGAAGCCTAGAAACACCCTTTTATAAGTTAAATTCGCAGCAAATATATTCGACTCGAATCAAAATTTTTCCACGAATTCGCCGAATCAGTCGAATCGAATTTTTGAATACTTCGCTCATCTCTAGTGATCGTAGTACCAAAAAAGTGTTATATAAATTTAATATGATTCCAATATACCTCCCCTTAAAAAAATGATACTTAGATATGTGTGGACTAACAAAAAATAAAGAGTTAAGTATGATGTTTTGTGCTGTAATGAAAAAAAAGGGGAATTACATATTTCCGGATTTTAGGAGGTATTGTAATTATCACCAATTGTGGATTGGATACACAATATAAAGGGAAGAACTTGAGTAAGAATGGAAGGTGCACTTAGTAAGGCACCATTAGAAAATTTTATTTGTATACCACAGGAATTTTGCACTTGGGATGAGGACACAAGCACTTTATGTTTCAATAGTTTTTATTGAAAGATTTTAGTATAAACAGAGGGTACGATAATCAAACATGGTACAAAATACAGTTCACAGTTAGGTATAGTGATACTTTTGTGTGAAGTAAATTCCCCACCATTTGGCTGGGGAATATATATCTGATCCACATTAACTTGAGAGGTATTCTCTGTTAGATATGAACTGCATAAAGGTGAAGGGAGGGAGGGGGGGGGATGCACCAGTCGTGGGTCAATAGTCTAAATGTTATATAATTAGTTTATCAATCTTTAACAATGCAGTTTGGGTTTTGTAGCCATCGAGACCATTGGTGGTTGAATTTGCGATAGGAAAAATGATTGAGGGCAGTTCTCTGTTACATATCGCATTGGAGGTTAAGGTCTGATATAAGTGAGGAAAGAGAGGGAGTTTTGTTAGAGTTCCACAATTTAGTAAGGTTGGTTTTAGCTGCTGTTAGTGCATGGATAATAATAGTGCGAGACTCCGTGGAGAATTTGTCAATTCCTATGTGGAGGAGAGCCAGGGCAGGGTTTCGCGTTAATGGGGTGTCAATTATTGTTCAGAGTAATTGGAAAATATTGTTCCAATAGGATCTGAGGGATTTACAAGCCCAAAGTACATGAAGAATTGATCCTGTTTCCCCACAATGTCTCCAGCAAGCGGATGAGCGTTGAGGGTAGTATAAAGAAAGTTTGGCTGGGGTTAGGTACCATTAGTTTTTCAAGATTTTCATACAAGATTTTCATGTATGATTCCCAGTGGGAGTTACAACGGGATGCTTTCTGAGTGATGTTAAAGGTCTTTTCCCATGTGTGCGATAGTATTGATTGTGAAAGACACAAGCACTTTGACACAGAATGTATTTAGGATTTGGGATGAAATACACAAGCAGAAGGAATGGAAATTTAATTCACTGTCACTGTCAATTGGCGGGAACTAGATTTTTCCTGTCCGGAAATGACAATATTTCAGGGAAATGGATATAGGATAAAAATGCATGTTTAAAAGATATTGTGGATAGAGGAGTATTATGTTTGTTACACGAGTTGAAGAGTAAAAAGGAAATATTTTCCAGACTGGATGAGTGGCGATACTATCAAATAAGACATTTTGTTGCAAGCTTTCACAACCACTAAGGAATGAGGATGAAATGTATCCATTTGAGAAATTGCTGCTTATAAATGGAATACAGAAACATAGTACCTCAAGGATATATAGAATACTTACTGAAATAGAGGGATTAATATCCCCAACATTTTTGGAGAAGTGGGAAGTGAAACTTGGAACAAAATTGAACGAGCAACAATTCACATAGTGTGCATGTATAAAACAATTTTTCTGTCTTTTTTATTGTGCCATAATACCCTCTAATTTTAATTTATTAATTAAAAACTGCCTAGTGTCTCAACCTGTTCCCGCCCGGTTTATGGCCGAATGGTGGCCGGCAAAAACCCTCGTCCCTCCGGGTGGCGTCCTTTTAGGCATGCACAGTGGCGCGATCTGTCACCGGCCCTGTAACCTCGGACACGGCCGATGACAGATCTGTGTACTGGCCCCGTTGCCAGTACCATGTGACCTGCTGTGACCAATCACAGCAGGTCACATGACAGTTGGATACAATGGATGGCTTCCTATCATGCCATCCATTGTATACAAGTGTGGCTAGCTGTGAATGGTCACAGCGATCACATGCACAAGCTGAGCCAATCACAGCCCAGCTGTGTCATGTGATTAGCTGTGGCCAAATCACAGTTAAGAAAAAAAAAGAAAAAATCCTGAATTAATCTATTTCATCCAGGTAAATGCTTGCTTATAGCAAAGTAATTCTTTGCTATAAGCAAATTGTGTAAAACAAAATATATATATATATATGGATCACTTCCCCAAAGTAGTACAATGTTACTATGGTAACTTTATACTACTTTGGTCATAGTGAAATCTGAAAAATAAAATCTTAAAAAAAGAGAAAAAAATGTAATAAAAAAATAAAAAAAATTTAAGAAAATTATCAATTTTTTGTTTTCGTACTGTCACCAGTCAGTGTCCCTGATTACCGCCATGTCAGTTATATGATGACACTGTACTGCACTGGTGACAGTATGTAAAAAAAAAAATAGTGAAAATCATTTTTTTATTTCTTCATTTCCGAAAAATTATGACAAAAAAATTTAACTTAAAAAAACTCGCCATGCCTGTTATGAAATATGTCGGACTGTCTACTTTGCAAAAAGGTGTCATTTGGGGGATATCTGTACTGTTCTGATATTCTTGGACCTTAAGAAATTAGATTGGCTGTCAGAACTTCAGGATTGATCAATATTTAAATATATCCAATAATTTGTGAACTCTATAACTTTCCTACAAACTAAATAATAAAAACTAATTTGGGTTATTTTCACAAAAGACATGTAGTAGAATACATTTTGGCCTAAATTTATAAAGAACAATTATTTATTTGCAAACTTTTATAACAGAAACAAAGAAAAACATGTTATTTTTTTAAAATTTTTGGTCTTTTTTTGTTAATTTAGCAAAAAAATAAAAACCCCAGTGGTGATTAACCTATTCACGCCAGCCACACACAAATGTGTGGCCTCCCGGCATCTGGGCTTAGACGCCGAGCGGCCGCACATTTGCGTGCAATTAACAAAAAACATATGTGCTGAGAGCGCGCACCCTGCGCGCTCCCAGCACACATGTCCGGTACTCACGGAAAGGTCCCGGTCTGCTCTTTCGATCGGGACATTTCCCAATCATGTGACCGCCGTGATGACGCGTCACGACGGTCACATGATCCCTAAACCCTGACCGTCCCGCCTCCTGGCTTCTGAAACTCTTAAAGGGCTGGGAGGCACCGGCGTGAAGGGCTTAAATACCACCTAAAGAAAGCTCTAGTTATGTGAAGAAAATGATACAATTTTAGTTTGGGTACAGTCTTGTATGACCGCGCAATTGTCATTCAAAGTGTGAGAACGCTGAAACCTGAAAATTGGCCTGGGCAGGAAGGGGGGAAAAGTGCCCGGTATGGAAGCGGTTAAACTGTGGCCTGCAAAAGCTCCCTTTAAAGTGTACATCCAATCTGTGCCATATAGTTGAATACTGAAATATTGTAATACATTGTATTTTTAATTTCTTGCTCTATTTCTCATTTTGAGCACTTGTAAAAGAGTTAATGGAGTCTGTACAATATTTCTGGCTTTTATTTCTGAAATAATACACTGACATTTTTATTTAAAATTTGTAATTTTATTTCTGGAATTTAATTATAATTTAAAATTTAACTTTAAGCTTTAACTATAAAACAAACAGAGAGCACACCAGCCTAGTGCATTATCCTAAGATATCCTTTATTTAAAAAAAATCTAGTGATAGGTAATATACTCACAAATCAACATGAGCATGAGCTTAAAGCATAAGGACACACATAAGATGTCCTCCACCTTATCATTGGCTCCACCAACCATCCTCATCCTTCACATTAACAGCGCCCCAAGTGTGGTCATTACCATGGCACATGCCAGTGGAAGGCAGGCATGGCCTTCTCACTAAAAAAATTCCATCTGAGTATCTGCTTCGGTGGTGCAGCATAGACCATAAACTGGAAGAGGAGAGTGTCAAAAAGAAAGAA
The DNA here is from genome assembly GCF_062004578.1 of Staurois parvus. Lineage (NCBI taxonomy): Eukaryota > Metazoa > Chordata > Amphibia > Anura > Ranidae > Staurois > Staurois parvus. The sequence continues at coordinate 11,113,222 of NW_028318039.1, read as the reverse complement.
CCTGTAACTTATGCTGTTGAACTAGTTCATAATTCAAGTAGAGGGCATGTTCTTTGGCCTTTTAACACTGGGTGATGATGGACCTTGTCCCAATAAGGTGGGACAAGTGTGGGCTTTTTTTTTGCCTGCTTTTCTCATTGAGGCGCTACTGTCACCCAGCTCTTTGGTGTATAATCATGGGTTTCCTCATGCATTCGGTACCAAAATGATTAGTAGTTTTACTACAGCTGCAGGCAGAGGCTGAAGACCATAATGGTGTTGTTGGGAGCTGATAAAAATCCTACACTGTAGAGCTCTTTCAAATTGTAAATTGTTCTTGACAATTTGTACAAAGCTGAGGGCTTAAGCTACATTTTGTGAAGATGTCAATATTTTATTATTTTATAACTTTTAGATCTGTTGTGGCTGGCGCTACTCCCATTGGTCAATTCATGCCTATTATGGCTCAATAACCACTTGCTATCCGGCTCAATCCTGCAAAACCTCTTTCATGAGCAGCATTATGCTCTTTGGTTGCTGTGCCCATGGAACACAACAGATCACAAAGTGGGGTAGAGGGTAAATTAAATTAACCCTATACTATGTGATCACTGTGACTAATCACAGAAGTCACATGTGAAAACAAAGGCTGAATGTTGCAGCCAGCAACAACAATTGGAAGAGGATTTTTTGTACTTTGTATGGTGCCACCAGAGCAGCCAGCAAGTGTCCCTGGTAACTAACCACCTCAGTACAGTGTCACTATACCAGTGCAGCCAGCTAGTGTCCCAGATCACTAGTCACACCACTACAGTGTTACCATACCAGTGCAGACAGCCAGTATGCCTGATGAATTGCCACCCAAGTACAGTATCACCAGATCAGTGCAGCCAGTGTCCCTGATTTTCACCACACCAGTACAGTGTCATCATACCAGTGCAGCCAGCCAGTGCCCCTAATCACCACCACAGCAGTACATCAGTATGTCACCATAACAATCCAGTCAGCCAGTGTCCCTTATCACCACACCAGACGAGTACATCCAGCAACAGTGTTCCTGATCGCTCCCACACCAGACCAGTTCAGCTAGCAAAAATGTTCTTGATTGCCACCACTCCAGTACAATGTCACCATAGCAGTGCAGCCAGCCAGTGTCCCTGATTGCCACCACACCAGACCAATGCAGCCAGCAACAGTGGTCCTGATCACTGTCACAACAGTCCCAGTGTCACAAGAGCCAATGCAGCCAGCAACAGTGTCCCTAATCACCGTCACACCAGGTTCAGTGTCACCAAACCAGTGTAAGGGAGCAACAGAGTTTCTGATCACTTTTACACCATTCCCAGCCTTACCAGTCAAGTTTAAGCCAACAACGGTGTTTCTGATCTCTGCCACATCAGTGCCAGTGACCCAGAATGTTGCTGCCAGCAACAGTATTGTTCTCCATCACACCAGTCCTAGTGTCACCATACCAATGTAAGCCCACAACAGAGTTTCTTATCACTGCCACACCAGTGGCAGTGTCACCACAGCCAGTGCAGCCAACAGCAGTGTCCCAGATCACCGCCTCACCAGTCTCAGTTTCTCTAGACCAGTGTATTCCAACAACAGTGTTTCTGATCACTATCCACACTGGTATCACAATCACCAGACCAGTGTAAGTAAGCAACAATGTTCCTAATTGCTATCATACTAGTGCCAACGTCAGACGACCAGTGTATCTAACAACAGTGCTCCTGATTGCTGCCACATCAGTGACAGTGCCATTGCAGCCAGTGTAGCCAGCAACAGTATCCCTGACCACTTCAACAGCAGTCTCAGTATCACCAGAGATAGGACAGCCAGCAATAGTGTCACTGATTACCATCACACCAATTCCAGTGACACCAGACCAGAGTAAGCCAGCAACAGTGTTTCTGAATATCACCAAACCTGTGACAGTGTTACCACAGCCAGCACAGACAAAAACAGTGTCTCTGATCCCCACCACACAAGTCCCAGTATTACCAGACCAGTGTAAGTTAACAGCAGTGTTCCTGATCCCTGCTGCATAATTTTCAATTTCACTAGATCAAAGTAAGACAGCAACAGTTAAGACAGCAACAGTCTACTTGATGCTGCAAAACAAGTCCCAATGTCACCAATCCAGTGTAAACCAGCAACAGTGGTTACACCAGTGCCAGTGTTTCTAAACTAGGACATCCAGCAACAGTGTCCCCGATCACTGCGATACGATTCCCAGTGTCACTAGAACAGTGAAAGCAGACAACAGTGTTCTTGATCACCATCACACCAGTGCCAGTGTCACCAGAGCAGTGCAGCCAGCAACGGGCTTCCTGATTGCTTCCACAGTAGTGGCAGTGTCACCAGACCAATGCAGCCAACAACAATATTCCTGCCTGCTAGAAACACCAATTCCAGTGTAACCAGAGCCTGTGCAGTCATAAACAGTGTCCCTGACTGCTCCCTTATCAGTACAGTGTCACCAGAACCAGTGCAGCCAGCAAAAATGTTCCTGATCACTGCCACACCAGTGCAGTATTGCCTCAGCCTGCCGCCTGTATTGACACTGGCCTGCATATTGACCACATCTCTACCTGATGCCTGGACCAATAATTTGCCTGTTACTGACAACACTTCTTCCTCCAGCCTGAACTGACCTTTCTGCATGTTCCATTGACTACGATCCTAAAAGAAACCAGTCCCAGCCATCCCTTGCAGACAACTACACTCCTAGATCCACGGGGATCTCCTTTGTACACCTTTTGTTCAGCCTCCTGTACTTCCTGGCCAATAAACATAGCATTCCCGGGGTAAGCTACATAACAGTAGACTAGGCTAGCTTGGCTTATGGGTACAGAAACTGCATTAGGTGGCACTAAACAAAGATACAGTATATTCCCTAACCACTCATACAGAGGCGAGCATTACAGTGCATAATGTTGGTTTATTTTTCTGATACAAAGACGCAATGTCTGCAAGCTTGCCAGTCATCCATAAATTAACAGACAGTTTGCAAATATCAGGCCAATTACAAACTGTCTGGAAATATCAATAAAAAATATGGCAGTGGGCCAGCTTCAGAACTGAACGTGTGCAGTTTTGAAGAGGGTCAGGCTTGGTAAAGCTTGGCAGGCTCCTGGAGAACAGGAGGGAGTGGATGGCAAAGGTTGGGAGCCTGAGGCGCCACTGGGAGCATCCTGGGGAGGAAGCAGCAGCAGGGATTGCTGTTTAAAAACAGGCTGCATGAGTGACATTTAAGTAGGAGGGGAGATGGGAGGGGCCCCAAAGGACTACAAATGACAGGCTGTGCCATAGGGGAACTAAATGTCTCAGTATGATGTAGCTGAGGGGAACTACAAATCCAAGCATGGTTTACCTGAGGGTAACTATAAGTCCCAGTCAGAAGGTTGAGGACTGAAAATCCCAGCATGCCCTGGGCATGCCCTGGAGGACTAGAAGTCCCAGACCAGCTGTCTATAGCAATCCCAATAGTTAATTACAATCCCAGTCTATACATATAGTACGGTGTTGTAGTATCCAATGGGACAGCTGAGGAACCACAGCTCCCAGCATATTCTACAGCTGATGAACCACATGTGCCACCCAGGGTTGCCAACTGTGTAAATTTACAAACAACCTGTAAATGTCTGTTACTGCATGCACAGTTCCAACGATGGCCTTGTACAGTGATGTCATGCCGCTGCATGGATCCTTTTACTAATTACTAATAGGACTGGAGGACAGTATGGCTGCTGGGGTCAGGTTCAGGCCTCTCTCCTGTAAGTCCTATAGGACCCTGGACAGCCTGGGATGGGAAGAGGGAGAAGAGGCAGGAGAGCTGGGCTCAATGCTAAGGACAAGGTGGGTGAGTGTGGCAAGCTGTGGAATTGAGGGGTGCAGAGTGTTGGAATAGGAAAGGGATAGGTACAAAAGTGAGTGTTGGAACAGGGGAGGGGTGGGGTACAGAGGTAGGCTGTGGAATGGAGGGGTGCAGAGTGTTAGAATAGGGAAGGGATAGGTACAAAAGTGAGTGCTTGAACAGGGGAGGGGTGGGGTACAGAGGTAGGCTGTGGAATGGAGAGGTGCAGAGTGTTGGAATAGGGAAGGGATAGGTACAAAAGTGAGTGTTGGAACAGGGAAGGGGTGGGTTACAGAGGTAGGCTGTGGAATGGAGGGGTGCAGAGTGTTGGAATAGGGAATGGATAGGTACAAAAGTGAGTGTTGGAATAGGGGAGCGGTGGGGTACAGAGGTAGGTGGTGGAATGGGGAGTATAGAGATGAGTGGTGGAATGGGGGGTGCCGAGATAAGTGGTCAAATGGGGGATACAGAGGTGAGTGATGGAATGGGAAGTGCAGAGATAAATGATGGAAAAGGGGGTAAGACCTGTGATCTTTAATCGATTCACCATGCCACTAATTAAATGCAATGTGAGGTCTAATGAATACAAATGAATGTGCTGCATCCAAATAATAGGCATAAAAAAGTAACAAAAAATATTTAAAGATAAATTGGCACCTACCCCATAAATAATAAACATGCAATATAAAATTAGTGGCAAAGGAGAACTTACTTAAACCCATGCAAATATAAACATATGAATATCATACCAGGAGATATCATAAAAAAGATATAGTCCATAAAAGTCCGTAATCAGACACCCGCTTTGTCATTTCAAAGCCATTGTTTCTAATTTTTAGGGACTCTTTAATGACTGGCATAGTACCACTGGATTGGCGTAAGGCCAATGTGGTGCCAATATTTAAAAAGGAGGTAAACTTTTTACCAAGTAATTATAGACCTGTTAGTTTAACTTCTGTAGTTGGGAAGATACTGGAGAGTTTAACCGGTTGCTGACCAGCCACAGTACATATACTGCGGCAGGGCGGCACCGCTGCGCAAAATCACATATAGAAATGTAATTTTGCACATTAGGTAGGGGGCGCGCGTGAGGCGCGCGACCTCCCTACCCGCGCCGCCGATCTCGGCCATGGGTGTCAATCACCGGGTCCTAGCAGGTCATTGCCCACCGAGTCCCAGCGATTGCCGGCAAACAGTGACACAGAGCACAGCTGCATTGTTTACAATGCAGCTCTGCTCCCTGTCAGTTCCCAGCACACTGTCCCGGAGAGCAGAGATTAGCTTTCCGAGACAGCTTGCAACAGTGAAGTACACCCCCCTGCCCACTAGTAAAACACTCCCCTCCCACAGTTAACCCTTTGATTGCATAAAAAAGTTAACCCCTTCCTCCCCAGTGCCATTAGTACAGTGTCAGTGTTGTTTTTTGCACTGATCATTGTATTGATGTCACTTGGGATGTCAGTGACCCCAAGTCAGTCAGTCCCCCAGTGTCAGAATCTCTACCGCAGTCCTGCAGTCCCGCCGTAAGTCAATGATCACCACCATAAGTGGTTGATTGCCGCCATAAGTTTCTGATTGCCGCCATTATTAGTATAAAAAAAATTGAAATCTCACTATATATACCGCCATTTGTAGACGCTATAACTTTCACGTAAACCAATTAATTTGCACGTATTGGGATTTTTTTTTTAGCAAAGACATGTCGCAGAATACATTTTGGCTGAAATTTATGGCAAAATTGTATTTTTTATTTTTTTTACTGGACATGTTATATAGCAACAAGTCCAAAATATTTGTTTTCTCAAAATTGTCATTTTTTTATAGCGCAAAAAAAAAACGCACAGGCAATCAAATACCACTGAAAGAAAGCTCAATTTGTGGGGAAAAAAAGATGTAAATTTAATTTTGGTGCAGTGTTGCATGACTGCGCAAATGTTAGTTAAAATAACACAGCGTCGTAACACAAACCGCTTCTGTAACCGCTTTCTGACCGCCCTATAGCAGAAATACTGCTACAGGGCGGCACCGGTGCGCAAAATCACATATATATACAAGATTCGCGCTCCTGTAGTTTTCATGCCCCTCCCAGATGGCGTCAGATTGTCCATCAGTACACCAGTAATCACATTTAACTCCTCGATTGCCAAGAAGACGTGCCTGAACAGATCAATATCTTTGATCAGATCAGCACTATACCAGCGTTCACATTAGTATAGTGTCCCCAAAAATGCAGCATTAGCGGGATCAGCCCCAACACCTGCATTTAGCCCCTACGCTTACCCCCCCCATTCTCCCCCAGCAAGTGCAGTGTCAGTAGGTCACTGTCATTTGATACATTGCACACAAAACCGCAGTGTTGGCAGAATCAGGCTTGATCTCTGTTAGCACTTGCCGGTACATTTTGAAGACTCTCATATGCAGCACAGTGCCAGAACTAGTGCCACGTTACCTTTGGGTGAACTGGCGAGCACCAGCGGTCTAGTACATCCTGGTCTTTCACATACCTCTTAGACTGTAAGCTCCCAGGATCAGGCCCTTCTAACCCTCTTGTATTGAACTGTATGTGTTGCTGTATTGTCTCCCGTTATATTGTAAAGCGCTGAGCAAATTGTTGGTGCTATATAAATCCTGTATAATAATAATACCAGCACTGCAGTATGACTTGGCGATGTGATGAGTCCCATAAGTGCAGTACAAGCTGGTGCGGTTGCGAGCACAAGTATTGTTCTGATTTATGAGGGAAAAGATAGTCACGTGGAGCCCCCCAGATGCCCAGACTGCATGGGGAGCACTGGCAAGATAGTTTGGGACTTGGTGTCACCCTTCTCCATATGGGGTACTACTTATACGTGGACAATTTTTATTCAAGCGTGCCACTATTTAGACATTTGTACAATCTTGGAACTGGCGCAGAGTGTGACCTAATGTGTGCCTACCATTAGAAGTGGGTGGATGTAGGGCGGTATATTCCAGTGGTGGGCATAGCACACACTTTTTCTGGCAGAGATTTCTTCTCTTTTTTTCATTCAGTCCACAGGCTGCATACAAAAAAAAAGAACATAGCATATAGAGTAATACCTCAGTTTACGAATGCCTCTGTTAACATAATTTTCGGTTTACGAATGAAAATCCATTGAAAATAATGCCTCGGTTTACAAATTCTTTACTATTTTTTTTACAATACTAAGTGTGTATGTCAGTGCTGATTTTTAAATGCAATTGCCATCTTTTTTTTTTCCTTCAGTATAGTTTACAACATTAGCTGTCAGTTTCCCAGAGCTAAAGAATACTTTTTATATTTTAAGAAACTGAAAGGATACATTTTATCTTTTAAGAAACTGAAAGGAAACATTGTATCTTTTTTTAAAAAAAACCTGAAAGTAAACATTGTATCTTTTAACTTGGGGAAATAAACTAAAAGAAACTTTCTCTCTTTCAGCTGGAGGGGGAAAGTGACTGCTGAATTTCTAAACTACTGTATAGTGAAGGGAAAAAAAAAAAGTAATTACATATAAAAACTGGCACCTGACAGCTGAGTGAATTGCCTGCAATTACATTTTTTTTTTAATTACCAGCAATTGTTTTACATTCGTCTGTCAGTGGGGAACCACACTGACAGCTAAAACATTAACACATGGTAGTGACTACTACAATACTGCATGAGTTAACAAAATAACTCATGCAGTATTTTAGTAGTGTTTACTGTTTTTCTGACCTTCTGAATGGATTAATTGGTTTTCAGTGCATTCCTATGGGAAATAGTGTTTCGGTTTACGAATTCTTCGCTATAGGAAATGTCATGCAGAACGAATTAAATTCGTAATTCAAGGTATCACTATATACCCAACAAGGACCAATGCCTTTCTGGTACATTACTGGACTTTGAATGGTTATACCAGGATGATGCCTACAGCTGCAGGCATCATTCTGGTATTGTTTTTTTCAGCTGGCGATCGGCTTTCATGTAAAAGCAATCCTAGTGGCCAATTAGCTGCAAGATTGCTTTTACAAGCAGCAGAAGACAATGCCCCCTCCCCCACTGCCTTCCACTGCCTTCTCGGGCAGTCCCGTGCCATCGGGGCAACCTGAGAATGCAGCCGGTGTTTCTGCTAGCTGACCATAGAGCTGATTGGAGACCAGAATGGTGCCAATCATCTCTATAGCCTAAGAAATCGGAAGCTAAGAGCATTTCATCACTTCAGTTTCACAGGCTATAAACAGCACCCTTTGTAAATTGGGAAAGCATCTGATCACACCGATCTTGGTTTGATTAGATAATGTAATGGCAGAGGAGATATCTAGAGTCTGATAGAACTCATATTTCTCAAAAACGAATATATGACAATGCCCATTGAAGTTATAGGGAATATTTGCATTCCATGTGATAGCATTAAAAGTGATCAAACAAACAAATGAAGGGGACAGTGTAAAAATTAAAAAAAATCAAAATAACTTAAAAAAAAATACCCTTGCCCCCCTACTTACGCGCTCATCTGCGTTCGTGAGCATTGACCCTGTGCCAGTATAGAAACAGCGGTTGCACCATGCATGTGAGGTATCGCCACGAACGCCAGATCAAGGGCAGTAATTCTAACACTAGGCCTCCTCTGTAAATCTAAAATGGTAGCTTGAAAAAGGCTTTTAAAACGTTGCCTATAGATATTAAAAATGTATGCAGTTTGTTGCCATTGCACGGGGCATGTGCAGTTTTAAAGCATGTCATGTTTGGTATCTATTTACTCATCATACCATCATCTTTTATATTTTACCAAATAATTAGCCAATATTTAGTGTTTTTGTGCATTAAAAGCAAAAAAAGTTTTGTTTTTTTTAAAATTGCGTTTGAAAAATCTGTGCGCGAGTACTATGTGACATAAAAAATTGCAGCACCCACTATTTTATTCACTAGAGTGTTTGCTTTAAAAATTAAATATAATGTTTGGGGTTTCAATTAATTTCCTAGCAAAAAATACAGATTTTTTTCATGTGAACAAAAAGTGTCAGAAAAGGCTTGGTCTTCAGGTGGTTAGAAGAGTGAATGATGTGTGGCATAAACTCCTAATGCTGGGCATAAAATGCCCCCACCCCCCAAAACGACCCCTTTTTGGAAAGTAGACACCCCAAAATATTTGCTGAGAGGCATGTTAAATCAATAGAAGAATTTATTTTTTTACCACAAATTTTTGGAAATGACAAACAAAAATGTTTTTCTTTTTTTACACAAAATTGTCACTTAACCCCTTGACGCCGACGTAACACAAATATGCTGCCTCACGGACCTAGGCTTTTTTCCGTGGGGCCGCATATTTGCGTACCTGTCTTTGTGCTGGGAGCGCGCCGCTCGGCGCGCTCCCAGCACCAAGACCGCGGTGTCACTGAGAGCCCCGGGTCCCGTTCTAACGATCAGGACCCGGGACTCCCGATTCCGGGTCACGTGATCGCTGTGATATCCTCTGATTGGCTATCACAGTGATCAATCACTGTGCAGCCCGGCCCCCTTGTTTTCTCTCTCTCTATGAATGGAGAAGAGAGATACATTGTATCTCTCGAACTCCTGACATAGAGAGAGAAAAAAAAAGTTTGTAAAAAAAAAAAAAAAGATAAATACATATTAAAAATAAAGAAAAATACCTAGATCAAGGTTTGATCTAGTTCAGTACCAGGGTTAGTGTTTGGGTCAAGGTCAGGGTCAAAGGTCAGGGTCAAGGGCAAAGGTCAGGGTCAAAGGTCAGGATTTAAAAAAAAAAATTGGTATTAGTGTCAGTTAGTGTTAATGTCAATGTCAGTGACAGTGTGTTTTATGTAAAAAAAAAAAAAATAAAAAAAAAGACAAAAACAAAATGCGCACTGTTGTTTCTGGGCTGTACTACGGGTACAAACAACAAATAACATACACATATATGGTATCGCTGCGATCGTCAAGAACTGGAGAATGTATTTTGGGTTGTTCTTTGGTGGTAGGTTATGGTCGTAACAAGAAACACACAGTTAAATTTAAAAAAATGATTTTTTTTACTATTTTGGCCCAGTTTTCCTTTAATAATAAAAAAAAATTAGGAGCTATCCATGACCATTTACCACCAAATGAAAGCCCAATTTGTCCTGAAAAAAACAAGGTATAATCCACCTGGATGTACAAAGTAGTTGTGACGATATGTACGGTTTTACTAACATGTCAACGTTGCAGAATTGTGCTTAGGCATTTAGATTTGTTTTACCCTTAGGCGTGAAGGGGTTAAATGATTTATTGCTCACACATGCCATGGGTATATGTGGAATTACTCCCCAGAATACATTCTGCTACTTCTACCGAGTATGGGGGTACCACATGTGAGAGATGTTTTGGCAGTCTAGGCAAGTACAGTACCCCAAAATCCAATAAGCACCTTCAGGCTTTTAAAGTGCTTTATTTCCTCATTACACTTCCTGACTACCTATCACAGTTTTGGAGGCCCTGAAAAGCCATGATAGCACCAAACCCCCCCAAATGACCACTTTTTGGAAAGTAGACACCCCAAGGAATTTGATCAGAGGCATGGTGAGTATTTTTCAGATCTCGTTTGTTGCCACAAGTTTTTGAAAATTGAAGAAATCATTTTTTTATATTTCAAAACCTTTTGAGAAAAAATGAGATCTGCAAAATACTCATCATGCCTCTTTTTAAATTACACTACTTTCCAAAAAGGGGTAATTTGGGGGAGTTTGGTGTTATCCTGGCATTTCAGGGCCTCCAAAAATGTGATAGGTAGTGAGCAGGGGTGGACTGACAACTCATGGGGCCCCCAGGCAATAAGGGATCATGGGGCCCCTGTGTCCTTGCCCAAACTCAAAAAAGCCTATGAAAAAAGTACCAGGGGCATCCCATGGGGCCCCCTACTGACCCCGGGCCCTCGGGCAGTGCCCAAGTTTCCAAATGGTCAGTCCGTCCCTGGTAGTGAGGAAGTGAAATGAGGAAGTTACGCACCTTCAGGCTTTCAAAGTGGTCATTGGATTTCAGGCTCCTGTATGTGGCTAGGCTCCCAAAAAGTCTCACACCTGTGGTATCCCCATACTCGGTAGAAGTAGCAGAATGTATTTTGGGGTGTAATTCCACATATACCCATGACTTGTGTGAGAAATATATAATTTAAATGACAACTTTGTGTAATAAAAAAAAATGTTTTTGTCATTTTCCAGAAACTTGTGGAAAAAAATAAATCTTCCATGGACTCAATATACCTCTCATCCAATATCTTAGGGTGTCTACTTTCCGAAAAGGGGTCATTTGGAGTGTTTGTACTATCCTGGTATTTTAGCACCTCAAGGAATGTGATGGGCAGTCAGAAAGTAAAAGCTCTGTAAATTCCATTATCTATACCATAGTTTGTAGACGATATAACTTTCACACAAAGCAATCAATATACACTTTTTGGGATTTTTTTTAACCAAAAACATGTAACAGAATAGATAGTGCAGCGCTAAAAAAAATTGACAATAAATGTTCAAAGAAATAAATTTGTATTAAAAATAAAGTTCAATATGAACAGTCTGTACGGTTGTAAAGTGCCAGGTGACTGGTAAATTCAATGGTGGTGCTCCGTGAGAAATAGTAGAACTGCGCACTCACCAAAAGTAAAATATTAATACGCGTTATGTATCATATCCAGAAGTATCCTCATCAGATATAGGTCTGGTCAGGTTTGGTAATCCAATCCTCCCTCAAGGTAGTAATCATCAAATGCCCAGAAGCCAGGATTAATTGGATCCAGGTAACCAGAGGTCCCTATTAGTGGATGGATAGAGCTGTCTGCTTACAGGATGTCTTCCTCCTCTTGGTAAGGGCTCTGTGAAAAAATACTCTTCTCGTGGAGTCAGGGAAGGATGCCCATAGTGTAGTAATAAAAATAGTATATTTATTGGTTAAGAATATGTTTGCAAACAAGTAGAAGCTAAAAACAGCATCAGGGTATAGGAGTGAGATTAACCCGTTGGTAATCAAAGATGGCCACCAGGCCTCCACGTGGCTCCGGCGGCGTAGCGCCACGACGTCTTGGCCCCTCCTTACGTGTTACGTGCACACGCACTTCATTAGAGGAAGGAACAGAATGACACCATGACGAGACTGACGGCTTTATATAGGCGCAATGGCGCATGCGCATTGAGCTGGCGCCATTTTGTTGAAGCCTATGATTGTTGATTAGCTTGTGCACATGCGCAATTTTGCTAATGGTTTTGTACAAATCAGAAAAAAATGTCTTGGCGCAATAGCGCATGCGTGTTAATCTGCACCATTTCATTGAAGCCTAAAACTGTATATTGGCGTGCGCTCATGCCTCATTTTGCTAGTGATTACATATATACTTTCATTCGCTTGTGCGATATGTTGCCATAAAATGCAATTGTATCAAAATATGAGGAATTTCAAGATGGTAAAAATTACTAATTAGGAAGGTGTGTTAATGTTAGATATACAGTGGGGCAAAAAAATATTTAGTCAGCCACCAATTGTGCAAGTTCTCCCACTTAAAAAGAAGAGAGAGGCCTGTAATTGGCATCATAGGTAGACCTCAACTATGAGAGACAAAATGAGAAAAAAAATCCAGACAGACAATCACATTGGCTGATTTGGAAAGAATTTATTTGCAAATTATGGTCGAAAATAAGTATTTGGTCAATATCAAAAGTTCATCTCAATACTTTGTTATATATCCTTTGTTGGCAATGACAGAGGTCAAACGTTTCCTGTAAGTCTTCACAAGGTTGGTACACACTGTTGCTGGTATGTTGGTCCATTCCTCCATGCAGATCTCCTCTAGAGCAGTGATGTTTTGGGGCTGTCACTGGGCAACATGACTTTCATCTCCCTCCAAAGGTTTTCTATGGGGTTGAGATCTGGAGACTGGCTAGGCCACTCCAGGACCTTGAAATGCTTCTTAGGAAGCCCGGGCGGTACGTTTGGGATCATTGTCATGTTGGAAGACCCAGCCACGTTTCATTTTCAATGCCCTTGCTGATGGAAGGAGGTTTGCACTCAAAATCTCACGATACGTGGCCCCATTCATTCTGTCCTGTACATGGATCAGTCGTATATTAAATACCTTTCAAAAAAACTTTGATTGGGGGAGCGTGGCTTGCCGAGGTCCTATATGGCTGCATGATTGCAGAGCACACAGGGGAAAGTGGCTCACTGCAGCTACATATTTTCTTTTTTTCACACTTCGCATAGTAGTTCATCTCCCCTGACACCTGCCAAATGTGACCAGGAAAAGAGAGGAGGAGTGGCGCCCATAAAAACTGACTGCCTTTTTTCACAAAGCAGTCACAGGGGCACATGCAAGATAGCACTGATTCATCTCCTCCCTCAGCCCCCTGCTCTCCACAACAAGTCTGGGCAAACAGCACACACCATGGCAGTGACTCAGAAGAATCAGCACTTTCCCTCCTCTACTTCTTTGCCTGGTAGCCCATAAAAAGCAAGATTCTGGTTGAATGGCTCCAATCATAGAAATGAGGTGAGCTCTAATCATGAATCTGGAGATGCTAGAGAACTTCCTGATTCTATTGATCTGTTTCCGACTTACAACCAGCCTGTGCTGGATACTAATTTGAAAAATATGCTCACGTCCTTGAGAAGCTCCCTCCATGCTGACATGGTGCGTTGTATGCAAAAGTGTAATGCAGAGCTGCAGGCTATTGAATATACATAGAAACAATAATGGGAGAGCTTGCTTCAGCCATCAATGGTTGATGCACATGAGGCAAAAGATAGAGTGCATTAAAGCAAAGCTAGCAGACAAGGAGGCTAGATCCAAACAAAATAATTTGAAGTCAGAGGAATCGCAGAGTCTGTTCAGCACTGATCTTCCCAACCTCTCCCCTGTCAGTGTTCCTCAGCAATATCAGGGTGCCGGAGCGGAATCTCTGGCCGTGACCCGTTGATCGATAGCTGTAGCCACCAATGGTGGCGCGGGTAGAGCAGTGCGCGCACATGCGCACTCCCCCTACCCGTTAATGCAAAAGCATGTATATATACAGGATTTTGCACAGCCCTGCTGCCCTATAACATCAGTTCTTCTATAGGGTGGTTGGGAAGCTGTTAACTCTACTACATACACCTTGGCTAATATTTACGCTTTGAATTCCCATCAGATTCACTTCCTACATAAGTTAATGAGGAAAATTCATACAATTCAACAGGGTTTGTTATGGCTTTGTGGAGACTTCAATATCACGGCCAATCCCAAGTAGGATTCCCCCCGCCATCCCTAAAAGGTTGCCTCTATCTTTACAACCTTTATTATAGGCCTATGATCTCTACAATCTTTGGTGATGCTAACATGCCAGTGAAAAGGACTACACATTCTTTTCTGTAGTCATCAATCTTACACTACAATCGAACTATTCCATTCCGATCAATGGCTCTTACAAAAAGTGGACTCTTCCAATATTAACACCATGCCAGATCATGCCTCTGTGTTGCTCGGTTGGTGACTCCACTTCTACTAATCCCACCTTTATTTGGAAATACAACCCACAGCTTTTATACGGCCTCCTTCCATTAAATATATTCTGAAAAAAAAATTTTACTTTTTTGGGGTTAATGGTGTCCCATTTGTACTATAGGATGCCCATAAGGCATTTATAAGGGTTATATTTTATTAAATTAGGAGCCAGGGCTAAGAGGCAGATGCAGAGGCAGCAGCTGCTACAGGAAATTACTAAAAATATACATACCCTTGAAACTCAAAAGTATCCCTTCTCAATGTTTTTCTATGTGCTTGACACGTTTAAGTCACAAGCTCCATTTGATATTACTAGATGACTTTGAGAAAGCATCCAGAAGGCTACAAATGACTTAAGAAAGGCATGTGGCAAAAGGGATGGTAAAGTCTTAGCCAATCAACTACGTGGTCATAGATACAAAACTAAGATCTCTTATTTACTATCCAGTTAGCTAGGATAAAGTTTATCATCCACAAACTATTACAGATGCATTTAGTCACTACTACAGCTCTTTATATAATCTTAATAAGGACCCTAATACTTCTCAGCCTTCGACAGAGTTGATTAGGGATTTTTTTGAAGAAGATTAAATTCCCTCAGCTATCAGAGGATCTATTGCATCTATTAAACTCCCTGTTCACTGCCTCTAAGATTTGTCGAGTTATTGATCCCCTACCCAATAATAAATCTTTAGACACAGATGGCTTCACAGGAGAATATTTCAAATCCTTCAAGCATATTCTACCTGTGTATCTCAAAGTCTACAATGCTGCTGTTGCCTCTTCCCCTTATGGCCACTCATTTTTAATTACTTACATACGTTCTCACCCTTGAATTTTGGGCTTCCCAGTGAAAGACAGAATGCATACCAGAAGTATCCAGAGGAAGGCAAAAAACCCAGCAAACCATTATCTAGTTTGCTCCTGCAGGGGAATAAATTCCTTCCTGATCCTCCAAGAGGCAATCAGATATTCTCTGGAATACCTATAAATGTTAGTATCCAGTTATATTATGTGTATCTAGGAAATAATCCAGGCCATTTTTAACGCAATCCACTGAGCTGGCCAGAACCAACTCTTGAGGGAGTCTATGCCACATTTTCACAGCTCTTGCTGTGAAAAAAACCTTTCCATATTTGGAGTTTAAACTTCTTTTCCTCCAGATGTAAACAGTGCCTTCTTGTCCACTGTGATGACCTAAGGGTGACTAACTCTACACCGAGTTCACTATATGAACCATGGATGTATTTATATATGTTGATCATATCTCCCCTTAATCTCCTCTTCTCAAGAGAGAATAAATTCAGTATCTCTAATTGTTCCTCATAGCTCAACTCCTCCATACCTCTTATCAGTTTGATTGCCTTTCTCTGCACTTTCTCCAGTTCTCCCAGTTTTCTCTGTTTTCCCCATTGCTCTTTTTGTGAATTGGTGCCCAAAACTGAACTGTGTACTGAGGTATTACTAATGATTTGTACAGGATAAAGATACCTTCCCATATGTGTGGAAAGATGATGTCATAGCCTATTTTGGCATCACACTTACTTCTAAAGTAACAGATCTTGTTCAGATTTACTACATACCTTTTTTGAACACCTTACATTCAAAGCTAATGGGTTTAGAACAATTTGAATTGTCATGGTCGGATAGACTGTCAATGTTTTAGTTTTTTCTTTTACCCCTTGCCTATTCCTGTACCTAAATTTTACTTTCTATCTATACAGTATATATTGAACCAATACCTATGGTGAGATAAGAGGGCTAGGTGTGCATTTAGTAAGTTAATTAAGCTAAGAAGAGCTGCAGGAGTAGGCCACACCTCTACTCATGATTATTACATAGCTACGATTTTAGTCCAGTTTAAGGCATGGTCCCCCTCTGCGTCTACCACCCTCTGGACAGAACTTGAACAGCCCCAATTACCTGGAAATAATTTGTATAATTATTTAATTGCTAATCGCCACATGCCATGAAAAAAATCTTATTTTCACCACCCATAGAGGCAACATTAACCACTTTCCGACCGCCTTATAGCAGCTTTACTGCTACTAGGTGGCTGCTCTGTGCAGAATCAGGTATATACAGTGCTCAGCATAAATGAGTACACCCCTTTTGAAAAGTAAGATTTTAAGTAATATCTCATGAACACAAGAACAATTTCCAAAACTGAGTTTTGTAGAACATTTGTTTAGCTCATTACATAAAAGTAAGGTTAATAATATAACTTTGATAACTTAGATTACAAAATCTTCAGTTTTACTCAGAATTAGTTGATTCAAAAATGAGTACACCCCACAACAAAAACTACTCCATCTAGTATTTTGTATAACCTCCATGATTTGTAAGGACAGCACTAAGTCTTCTAGGCATGGAATGAACAAGTTGGCAACATATTGCAACATTTATCTTTTTCCATTCTTCAAGAACAACCTCTTTTAAATGCTGGATGGAGAGTGATGCTCAACGTGTCTCTCCGAATTCCCCATGGGTGTTTGATTGGGTTCCGATCAGGAGACATACTTGGCTACTGAGTCACTTTCACCCTGTTCTTCTTCAGAAATGCAACAGTGGCCTTAGATGTGTGTTTTTTATAATTGTCATGTTGGAAAAGTGCATGACGACCGAGGGCACGGAGTGATAGTATCATCTTCTCTTTCTATATAAAGTAGTACATCTGTGAATTCATGGTACCATCAATGAAATGCAGACCCACAGAAGGACACTGCCATCACCATGTTTCACTTTAGGCACCATGCATTTTTCTTTGTACTCCTCCCCTTTGCAACACCATACAGTTTTGAAGCCATTGCAAAAACATTTATATTGGAATCATCACTCCAGAGTCCCAGTAGTCTTCTCCTTTTTCATCATGGGCCCTGGCAAATTCTAGGTGGGATTTTTTTTGCATAGGCTTTAGGAGAGGCTTCCTTCGTGGATGACACCCATTCATGTCATTCCTCTGCAGTGTGTGCTGTATTGTGTCATGAGAAACAATAATCCCAGTTTGGCTTTCTACTTCTTTAGCTAACTGCAGTGAACTTGCATGGCAGCTTTCATCAACCCTTCTCATCACAAGATGCTCCTGTCAAGGTGTTAACTTTCATGGACAACCTGGATGTCTCTGTGAGAGGGTTGTAGTTCCATCTTTGTTAAATTTTTGTATCGCTTTTGCTACAACATTCTGACTGATAAGTAAAGCTTTGCTGATTTTCTTTTAGCCTTCACCTTTCTTGTGTAAAGAAATTATTTTCTTTCTCAGGCCTTGTGACATTTTGCTTCCATGTGGTGCCGTTGGACAGCATGAAATGAGAAGGGGTTTTCTTTGTGAAGTAATGCCCTTTTATATTCAACTGTCTGCTGGACGCTTGCTTAATTAATAATTTGACTCACCTGTAGTTGAATTCTTGTTAATTAGGATTTCGTTGTCTAAAATTTTGGTTTTGCTCCTAAGACTTTCATTGGGTGTATTTATTTTTGCAACATGGTCTTCAATAAATTTGTTTGGAAAAATACTTTTCGTGTGTGTGCAAATTAACAAATCTTGTTTGCAATCAATGGCCCACATTTGTGAGAGTATTTTGTACTATAGTGTCCCATAGAAAATGTTGATTCTGAAAGGAAAGAAAAGGTTTTCTGACACATCTGTTGGGATGTACTCATTTATGCTGATCACTGTGTATATACGTGATTCTGCATTTCTGGGTAGAGCCATGCTCCCCCCTACCTGCACTGTCATTGACATTGTACATGTCTATCATTGGCTTGGACCCAGCGATCAGCAGAGCAACTGACAGTAGAGAGATTTGTGAATAAAAACAACGTTGATCTCACTCCTATCAGCATTAATGTGCTGTTTTTTTGTATCTCTCTGCAAAGCACATCCCCTAGTAAAACACCACACAGAACACAGTAATCACACTCCCTAACACACAGTTAACCCTTTGATCACCCAAGATGTTAACCCCTTCCTGCCCAGTGTCATAAGTACAGTGACAGTGCTTTATTAGCTTTGATCACTGTATTAATGTCACTGGAGATGTCAGTATTAGTTAGTTCCCACCCAGTTTCAGTTAGTGTCAGAATGCCCCTTGTACTATCACAGTCCCACTATAAGTATCTGATTGCCACTATTACTAATGTTTAAAAAACAATTCCAGTACCTATACCCTTGTTTGTAGATGCTGTAATTTTCACACAAACCACTTAATATACACTTGTTGGGATTTGTTTTTGTTACCAAAGAATTTAGCAGAATATATTTTGGCCTACATGTATGAAGAAATTGTTTATACTTTTTTATTGGGTATGTTTTATAGCAAAAAGTCAAAAATATTGGGCAGCACAGTGGCTAAATGGTTAGCACTTCCGCCTGGCAGTACTAGGGCCGTTGGTTCAAATCCCAACCATGGCACAACCTGCCTGGAGTTTGTTTGCATGTTCTCCCTGTGTCTGTGTGGGTTTCCTCTGGGTAGTCTGGTTTCCTCCCACACTCCAAAGACATGCTGGTAGGTTAATTGAATCCTGTCTAAATTGGCTCTAGTATGTGTATGTATGAATGTAAGTTAGGAACTTTAGATTGTATGCCCCTTGAGGGTTAGGGACTGATGTGAATGTACAATATATATGTAAAGCACTGTGCAAATTGATGGCGCTATATAAGTACCTGTAATAAATAAATGTTTTTTTTTTTACTTTTCTGTAATGTTTTGTTCATAGCACAAAAAAAAAAAAACCCCAGTGGTGATAAAATTTTTTGTGTGAAAAAATTATAGAAATTTCATTTGTGTACAGTGTTGCATGACTACTCAATTGTCAGTTAAAATAGCTCAGAGCCGTATAGCAAAAAATGGAGTGGTCATGAAGAGAGGTAAATCTTCTGGAGGGCAAGTGGTTAATGGCCTGGCATAGCTTATGAAATACTTGCCCTAGACTTTATAAAATTACCTCCTTGATATTTCCCTTAGATGCTTTGTCTCTTCTTAAACCTAATCTTAATATAATATTTCACACTAGTGCTCTAAAAGTATTTGAGTACTAGATGATGTTTCTGAGCCCTACCCATAAAAACTTTTGAGCACTGCAAATGGAATATAAATACTATAGACACTTACAAATGGTGCCTTTTTTACAACATAATACTCCTCTTACCACCTCAAGACTCTGGCAAGTGGCTCAACACTTTAAGGCTGTTCACACTAAAATTAAAGGTATTTCATTGTTCTACTCTGTCCTATAAGATAAAGCAGAGTTTACCAAAACATCATCCATTATAGCTTGGTAAGAGGATTTTTGTATTGTGTATTCCACTGGAGAGTGACAGAAGCTTTGAATATTACCTATGCGGTGACTAGAAGTGTAGACTTGTGGTAACTGACCCAGAGGTTTTTGGCTGCACTGGTACTTAACTCCTTATCACATTTCTAAATTTTCATCACAAATATCCCCCAATTTCTGGAGAGAATCTGGAGCCCCTGGCACACAATTTCATATTGTATGGTCCTGTCCTCATCTCTCCGCTTAATGGCCTTTGATTTTCAACCCCGTAGCACAAGTTGTTGGTTTAATTATTCCATTGTTTCCAGGTATGACTTTATTCTCTTTAGGAGCGTAAACAGTACCTCCTCCACTTAGAATCTTAATGATCCATATATTACTAGCAGAACCTCTTACCTTAGACACTGGAAAGATCCCAATGCCCCAAGGTCCCTGGGCATTGGCATCCAAGCAACCCATGTTCATGGTAACTATAAATTGCTATTTGCATTACCAATGGGACATACTCCCTTGCCCTATACCTTTGGAGGCGTTCATTAAATACTTTGATTAGAACGAGCAGAATTGCATTTAGGGCAATATTGAAATGGATAGTACAAATGTATCAAATTGCAACTATAGGAGCATGCAACAGAAATATCCAGATTAATAATGCTTTAACATATCCTTATTATGGCCTGTGGAACCTTCAAACCATATTTTTTAAGCAACACATATATTATTATTATTATATTGCAGTATCTTCTTTTTAAATTTAAATATTTGAAGATGAAGGTTAAAAGATAAGTTCACCTTTTGACCAAAATTAATAAATGCATGTATTATTTTTGGTTGCTGGAGCCTGTAAGGCATTGCACCAGCGATCAGTAGATCGCCGGTGCCATGCAGGTCTCCTGCAGACCTGTCAGTATATACAGTATGCTTGCCCATACATGGCTGTGCTAGTTTTAAAAAGTAACAGCTGGTATGGGGAACTTCTCCTCGTACTGCTGTCACAGGAAGGAGAGGCAGTGGCTGCAGCATTGGGAACTTGTTACATGTTCAACCCCGAAAACAGGTGGAACATGGAACATGTTCCCAAAGTTGAACTCATCCTTTAACTAGAACAATAGCAAGGATATTATTAAGCTACCAAACTGTTCATTAGTTTTTTTCACAATTGCAAATAGCAGCTGTACAATAAAAATAGCATTACATTTTTAAAGCTAAAAAGTGAAGATTAAATCCAATTTTCGGCACAATATTTGGTACTATAAATGATTATGAAAAAATACCAATAAGTTTAGAAATAAATTGCATGCTAAAACATTGAATATTATTAAATATGCTGTCTAATATCTCCATAATAGCACACAAGTGGCAAAAGAGAATACACAAGCTAACTGAGTAACTTCATTTTATCTAAATATTTTATATTGTGCTTGAACTTGTTCATTTTCATTGCCAGTTATTGCAGAATATTCTATGTGCCCAAGAGTCTTTTCACACTTCTACATTTTTTTTAAACATTTCTTATTTTGTATTACATACTGATGTAAAATATTGTTCATTAGAGTCAATAGCAATGTTCACAAAATTGTGCTGTGCTTCCCTAATTAAACAGTGCTGTGCACTTGTGGTATGGACAGACAAAAGTGCTCTAAGAACTGTAGGCCAAAGTTCAAGTAAACACAAAAGCTGTAAGGTTGGTTAAGTTCATCAGGTGAATTAAATTGTCAGTGATATCAATTTATGTGGAGATGGGCAAAGTGACTTGTATAAAGACTCATCATGTAAGGTTTTCATGCATCTTTGTCAGGCTCTTTGTTGCCTTAATCTTCCTTCCTTCCTGTCCTATACCAAAATGTCTGCAATTTTTAACATTCAGTCAAGTCAGTCAGTCATTCAGGTTGGGTTATGAGACATAACCCTCACTTGAAAGAAATATCAAAAACATACCCTTAGGGGTTTATTTACTAAAGCTGGAGAGTCCAAAATCAGACTCCCTTCTGCATAGAAACCAATCAGCTTCTAACCTCAGCTTGTTCAATGAAGCTTTGGCAATGAAACCTGGAAGCTGATTGGTTTCTATGCAGAAGGGAGTCTGATTTTGGACTCTCCAGCTTTAGTAAATAAACCCCTTAGTGTCATCATCATCAAAACCATCATCAACATTTATCAAAGTCACCCACACTGTATTTGTTAACTTCCGATGTTCCCTAATAATTTTCTATTATTCTTATTTTAACCATTAGCCGCCCGGCCAATGGCCGTTTGGCGGCTTCAAATGTGTCCCTGCATTCCGGGTGCACGCCATTTGGCGTGCTCCCGCACATGCGCCGTTTGCGCTAATGCAGAGCGGGGCAGCAGTGCGATCTGTCACCGGCCGTGCACCTCGGACACGGCCGATGACAGATCCGAGTACCGGCTCCCGTTGCTGGTACCATGTGACCTGCTGTGACCAATCACAGCAGGTCACATGACAGTTGTATACAATGGATGGCTTCATTCATGATGCCATCCATTGTATACTAGTGCCTAGCTGTGAATGGTCACAGCTAATCACATGTACATGTCATGTGATTAGCTGTGACCAAATCACAGCTAAGCACAAAAAAAAAAAAAAAAAAAAGCTGAATGAATCGATTTCATTCAGGTAAATGCTTGCTTATAGCAAAGTAATTATTTGCTATAAGCATATTGTGTAAAAAAAAAAAAAAAAAAAATACTGATCACTTCCCCAAAGTAGTACAATGTTACTATGGTAACATTGTACTACTTTGGTCATAGTAAAAAATGAAAAAAAAATCTTAAAAAAATGTAATAAAAAATTAAATATAATAAAAAAAAAAATATATATATATATATATATATTTTTATACTGTCACCAGTCAGTGTCCCTGTTCACCGCCATGCCAGTTATATGATGACGCTGTACTGCACTGGTGACAGTATGTAAAAAAAAAAATAGTGAAAATAATTTTTTTAATTTTTTCATTTTCCGAAAAATTATGACAAAAAAATACAACTTCAAAAAACTCGCCATGCCTCTTATGAAGTACGTCGGACTGTCTACTCTGCAAAAAGG
This sequence comes from Staurois parvus, assembly GCF_062004578.1. Lineage (NCBI taxonomy): Eukaryota > Metazoa > Chordata > Amphibia > Anura > Ranidae > Staurois > Staurois parvus. The sequence goes on along the minus strand of NW_028318039.1, from coordinate 11,090,559 downwards.
GGTCATTTGGGGATATCTGTACTATTCTGACATTCTTGGACCTCAAGAAATTAGATTGGCCGTCAGTACTTCAGGATTGATCAATAATCAGATCTATACCATAGTTTGTGAACTCTATAACTTTCCTACAAACTAAAAAATACATCCTAATTTGGGTTATTTTCACCAAAGACATGTAGCAGAATACATCTCGGCCTAAATTTATGAAGAACAATTATTTATTTGTAAACTTTTATAACAGAAACAAAGAAAAATGTGGTTTTTTTTCAAAATTTTTGGTCTTTTTTTGTTAATTTAGCAAAAAATAAAAACCCCAGCGGTGATTAAATACCACCAAAAGAAAGCTCTAGTTGTGTGAAGAAAATGATAAAATTTTAGTTTGGGTACAATGTTGTATGACCGCGCAATTGTCATTCAAAGTGTGAGAGCGCTGAAACCTGAAAAATGGCCTGGGCAGGAGGGTGTAAAATTGCACGGTATTGAAACGGTTAAATATCTAGGTTAACTTTTTTTTGTGCTTATTCACCCTAAAGTATTTAAGCAATGCTGATGGATTCCAGTGTGACAATGTTGAGTGATGTAAGCTTTACTAATGGGCCAAACACTCCCCCTGTTTGGTTTGCGGTCAAACATGCAAGCCTAATGAACGTTCGACCGCGAACTTCGAACTTAATGCAAGTCTATGGGCCTCGAACTTCTAAATTCCAAAGTGACCATTTTGAAGGCTTATATGCAAGGTATTGGCCATAAAAGCAGTATGGGGACTTGGGTACTACCCTAAGGGACATGAATCAGTGAAAAAATAAAATTCAAAAAGTACCATTTTTAAAGGAGCAGTAATTTTTCATTGCTTAAAGTAATACAAAAAAGAAAAATTCCTTTAAATATCATGCCTGGGGGGTCCCCTTAAGCTACCTGCAAAGTTGCACATCTGTACAATGTATAGAATGTGCTGCAGCAGGATTGACATTTTTTTTTTTAAATTACATTTTTATTAAAAAATAACAGCGTGGGGTCCCCCCCAATCCTTATCAGACCCTTTAGGTCTGGAAGGAAAGTTAGGAGGGACCCGAAAGTAAATAATTAAAATTAAAAAGTGCATGGGGTTCCCCCTAAAAGCCATACCAGGCTCTTTAGGCCTGCTAGGACTTTTAAGGGGAACAACACTCCCAAAAATGGAATAAAAAAGCATGGGGTCCCCCCTAAATTCCTATCAGACCCTTGATCCAAGTATAGGCCTTGCAGGCCAGCAGGACAGTTAATGGGGGGGAAAGACAAAAGAGCAACCCCCCCGTGGCTTACCACCCTGATGTTGCCCCCTCTTGTGAATGAGTAAGGGGTACTTGTACCCTTACCCATTCACTAAAGGTTTAAATTGTGAAAAAATAAATACGCCAGACTTTTGAAAAAAGCTTTATTGAACAAAAAACAAAACATCTTTGTAATCCATCGTCAATCATGGGTCAAGCATTGTCATGACAATGATGACTCGCCAAAATTAAAAAAAAAACAGACGCCTGCCAACCTGTCCGCACCCACAGAGCAATTGCTGCAATCTGACAGGTCTGAAAGTTGCCGATCAGATGTAAACAACTGGGCACAGTTAGAGGTGGCATCACCACTAGCTCTGCCCAATTGTGCTGTGATTGGCCAAAGCATTGCACCTGACCTATGGTCAGGTGCAATGCTTTGGCCAATCACAATGCATTGTGAGATTGCAGTGCATTGTGGGGCATGCGGGCAAACAGCCCACCAAACACCCTTACTGTGTACGCTTACGTTCGACTTGAACATCAGGGCCATCACTAGTAAACGACAGCCCACAATTTTCACCACTATAGTTTCTGCATCACTGAAACTTAACACTGCTCTAGCAATTATGCTGAATATTTTATCTCTAACAGCAGGTTATAAACAAATTGCATCAGAAATTTCCAAAGTCCAGTGACTTTTTCTAGACTTATAGGGGTTAAAATACTAAAGAAGTAGAACTGTCTTCACTTCTAATAGTCAATGTTGTGCTATGAACTAAAAAAAACCCTTTTTCTCTTACATTCATTGATAGACACAGCTGCTTCTTCTTTATCCATGACCAATCAAGGACACTAGAAAGAAAAAAACTCAGCACCTCCTTTGGGCATAACACCCCCTCTCTGCTATAGGCTTCAAGTCATTCTGCCTAGTCTTCAGGAGTACAGATGTAATTTTATGCTGGGACATGTGGTTCCATAGCCTTTTTCTTTTTTGCCAGGGTTTTTTATCTTTTCTGTGAAGATCTTCTATTAACAGTCAGGCTAGGAGATAGGCTGGATAATCTAGTGGTCACCCCAGTCTGACCAGCGAGCGCACGCAGACTGCTAGCTTCGCACTTGGTTGGTCACGTCATGCCCCACCCTGAACCTGGGCAGCCAGTGAGGCACTTAGTCTGTCACAGTGTTACCTTGGTGGACAGCCCCGCCTTTGGTGGAGCAGAGAATCTGTCATGGGAGCCTTACCCGCATGTTCCATGGGATTGGTAAATAGATGTCCCCCTTCCATCTCTGGATGCGGTGTGAGGCGAGGGTAATCCCTGGGGTGGTTGGTCCCTGTGGGGTTCTCCTCTCCTCCCTCTGAGCCTGGGCTTCTGTACCCTGACCCCCCTCTCCCCCCTCCCTTATAGCTGCTTATAAGCTGTTCAAAACATAGCGGGCACTACTGGCTGCAGTGGTGGGTGCAGGTTCAGGGCGGTGGCCCACCATGTATGCGTGTGCTGCCCTGTATGTCACGGGCCCCCCCCCCTCCTTACCTGCTTCCTCAGTGTCTCTAACATCAGGCATCTGTTTCTGAAGTTTGAAAAGTGTCGACTTGGTCGTGTGCACAATTTTACGAAGTTCTATAGAGTTTATGTGTTGGCATCTTCTGATGCTAGTTTTGACTGCAAGGTTTTGCAGGTGGCTGTTTAGATCTTTCAGGCAACCATTAGGGTGGTTCGGAGTGCTGGCATGTAGTCCTGGGTTTCTTCTCCATTAGTTGGTTTCCCCAACCCTCATTGTGTCACAAGGTCATCTAGAGCCCAGGGCATATATGCCAAATTGCATCTCCCTCCAAGATGTATAAGCATTGTGTGTCAGTAAAAATCCCCTCCCCTGCAAGCAAAAATTGAGCACTAATCTGCATGCTTACACCTAAGCATAAATTTCCCCTCGTCCCAGTACAAATCCACCTCCCTTCTGAAATTCCCCCTCCCAGCATAGATCTTTGCTCCCTCCATTCCCACTAGCTCAAATCCTCTCTCTCCCCATATTCCCCAATCTCAAAGCCCCCTTTAGCACAAATCCTCTGCCCGACAAATTTCCCCTTTGAGCACAAATCATCTTCCCCCAACTTCAAATCCCCTCCCTCCCCTACCATACTATGTTTTCTCCTTACGTCTTCCAGGACAGCCCCTTGAGATGTAGAGCTCCTCCCTCCAGGTCAGGAAATATGCCATCCCCCACACCTTTAAAGGCGGGCCTCCAGGCATCCATCCTCAGTTTTTAGTGTTTCTTGATCCGGAAGGAACACGTTTGGAACCTACGGGGTCTCTACATTCTCAAGGGGCAGTCCTGGAAGAGTGTGGGCCCAGGGGTTCACTTACCTCCTGCCCGGCTCTATCCTTCTGCGGTGAGTGGAGCTGGCAGCGCGTGGAAGCCTTCATCCCCAGGTGGGGGACCGGCGGTGGCGGAGTCACTTGCAGGGGAGCGGGGGTGTCCGGCGGTGAGTTAGGGCATCCGCTCCCTCTGGGCCTGGTAAAATTTCTCTCCCCCAGGCGTCCAGTAGAGGCATGCAGAGTGCTGGGCGGAAGGGAACATGCGTGACTTCCAGTGGGGGCGGGCCTTGTGTTCGACAGGCCGGAAGTCTGACGCGACTTCCGGTGGACGAGGCCCTGCATTCCAGCAGGGCCCTGCGCACCACAGACCAAAAGTTAGGTCACTTCCGGTGCATGAGGCCCTGCGCTCCACGGACCGGAATTCCGGCGCGGTGACGTCATCGGCAGGCACCGGAGACGCTGGTTCCAGTCTCCTGAAGAAAAGGCGCAGGCTTCCACTCGGGCAGTCGGTGAGGCGTGGAGACCAGCAGAGGCTGTGTGACCACTCCAGGCGGAACACCATGGATGAGGGCTCTTCGCTGCAGATGGATCCTGGCACCGGCTCCTCTCAGGTAGGCTTGGGGAGGGTTCCCTTTAGCTGACTCCTGGGAGGGTGGTTGGTGGTTTCCCCAGTCTCTGGGGGCAGGTGATGGTGGGGCACACTACAGGTTTCCCCTAACACAGGGTGTGTAGTGGGGTTTTTGGAGCTGAGGGTCCGTATTGTTCTCTATCCTTTTTCTTTAGGTTAAGACCCAGGACAGGACCCCGGTTCAGGCCCCAAAGAAAAAGTGTGCAGTGTGCGTGGCTAAGTTGGGGTCTGCGTGTGAGAAACCCCTGTGCCGTGGTTGTATTGATAGCCTAGTTAAGGATGAGTCCTTCACGGCCTGCCACAAAGTGTTATCCTCGATCAAGGATGACATGACGGCAACATTTTAGTCCTTTAGGTCACTGTTTGATAGGATGCAGACTCCACTAGGGCCTGGGGCGCAGTTGGCCACAGCTGTAGGGACAGTCAAGCAGGAAGACCCAGAAGAGGAGGACCCATGGTCCCTTCCCTCCTCTCAGGCGGGTTCAGGTTCAGAGGCCAATAACGAGGACAGTACCGCTTCTAGAGGCTCCAGATATAAGTTGGCCCTAGAGGATATGGACGATCTGCTAAAGGCTATCTATAAGACCTTGGAAATTGAGGAGGAGGAGGTACCTCATGTACCAGGGGCTCCATGTTAAGAAGAGCAGAGTTTTCCCAGTTCATGGCTCTTTGATTGACACCAACAAGCAGGAATGGGATTATCCGGAAAAGAAACCCTTCTTTTCAGGGGCTCTGAAAAGAAGATTTCCATTTGATGAGGATGAATCTCAGCCTTGGAACAAGGTTCCAAGATTGGATGCTCCTTTATCCAGGATTTCTAAGAGGATGGATCTAGCCTTCGAGGACATGGGGGCCTTAAAGGACCCCATGGACAAGAGAGGTGAGGTCCTGCTACTTAGGGCATGGGAGTCTTCTTCCATTAGCCTTAAACCAGCCCTTTCTGCTACCTGTGTGGCCAGAAATTTAGAATGCTGGCTTACCCAGTTACAGAACCATCTAGTGGCGGGAACTTCTAGGCAACAGATTTTGAAATCTATGCCTTTACTTTTCAAAGCGGCTGGTTTTTTGGCAGACGCCTTGGCGGAATCTGTTAAGCTGGCTGCAAGATCTTTGGCCCTTGTTAATTCAGCCAGGCGGGCCTTATGGTTAAAAACCTGGGCAAGGGACTCAGGATCTAAGTTACGCCTTTGCACCTTGCCTTTCTCAGGGGATAATCTTTTTGGCCCAGGTTTGGAGGAGGCCCTCGAACAATGACTTAAGCATCCCGGTGGGGGAAAGGTTGGGGTCCTTTCTCCCTCAGTGAGTGTCTATCTCCCTGAACCCCAACATTTTGGACCTGATTTAGAGGGGTTACAAGCTGGAGTTTGATTCCTGTCCTCCAAGCAAGTTTTTGGTCACCAATCTTCCCAAAGACCAGGAAAAGGCTCAGGCTCTATGCAGTCTGATTGGGGATCTAGTAGGTCCTAGTTCAGGTTCCTCAGAGCGAACTGGGTTTGGGGTGTTATTCCCACATATTTGTCGTGGGAAAACCCTCGGGCAGGTTGCGGCTGATTTTGAACCTTTGACCTCTTAATCAGGCCCTGAGATACAAACATTTCAGGATAAAGTCAATTTATTCTGTAAGGAATATCCTCTTTCAGAACTGTTTTATGGGCACACTAGACCTAAGGGACATGTATTTTCACGTCCCCATTCATCGAGCAAGCCAGAAATACCTAAGGATGGGTTTGCAGGTCTTCCACTGGCAGTGTCAGGCCTTGCCCTTCGGGCTGGCGTTGGCACCGAGGATTTTTACCAAGGTGTTGGCGGAGGCCTTAGTGCCCCTGAGGATGAGATCTATCACGATTGTTCCTTATTTGGACAATCTTCTTTTTGTGGCCAAATCTTATCAGCAATTGACCGAGGAGCTGCGGGTGGCACAGAATCTCCTTCAGGGTCTGGGTTGGCTCGTCAACAGGGACAAATCGGCGTTTACACCCTCCCAGAGAGTAGTTTACCTGGGATACGAGATTTCGTCACGGGAGAGGAATATTTTCCTTCCCCGGGAGAAGGTCATAAAGATGGACCAGACGCTGGCAAGATTACAAAGCAATCGGTCGGTATCTGTAAGAGAGGTCTCAAGAGCGATAGGTCTGATGACATCTTGTTTTCCAGCGGTCCCGTGAGCAAGGCTCCACCAAAGGCCGCTTCAGGCATTCCTGCTGAGTGTATGGGACGGGGACAGCTCTACATTAGAGCAGGCGGTCCAGCCCCCGTCCAAAGTCAAGAGGTCTCTTTGGTGGCAGAAGGAGGCAAATCTGACCAAAGGACTAGAGTGGGGTCAGCTAGCTCCAACGGATGTCAGCAGTTATGGTTGGGGAGCCCATCTAGAGGAGTTGACAGCTCAGGGGAAATGGTCTCGAGCGGAGTCTTTAAGGCCTTCAAATCAGAGGGAGCTGATGGCAGTTCAGAGGGCATTGGAGGCCTTTGCAGCAAAGTTAAAGAACCGTCACTTGCAGGTTCGGTCGGACAACATAGCGACAGTGGCCTACATAAACAAGCAGGGAGGTACACGGAGCCCTTCTCTGCAGAAGATTGCAGGTGGTATTCTGGCCTGGGCCGAACAAAATCTACTGTCAATATCCGCCGTTCATTTGAAGGGGTCACAGAACTCCCTAGCGGACTTCCTGAGTCGACGACCAATCAGGCACGATGATTGTTCTCTCAACCAGGAGGTCTTTCAAGATATAGTCCGCAGATGGGGGGTTCCGGAGATCAATCTTTTTCTGTCCCAAGAGAACAAAAAAGTTTTTTCCCTGAATCCGCGAGGGCAGGCCTTAGGGATAGACTCCCTGTCGACCCCTTGGAACTTCAGCTTTGCTTATGCATTTCCTCCGATGAGACTAATCCCGGCGGTCCTGCAAAAGTTTGGGAGGGAAAAGACAGATCTAGTCTTAATAGCACCCTTTTGGCCAAAGAGGCCCTGGTTCTCCCTACTGAACAGTCTTACCTCAGTTTGCCCGTTTCCTCTCCCGGAGAGGGAAGATCTGATTTCTCAAGGCCCTCTTCTGCATCTGCAGATCAGGATCTTGAAGTTGACGGCTTGGTTCTTGAGGAAAAGCTCCTCAAAGCCAGGGGGTTTTCGGACACAGTGGTAAAAACTTTGGTTAACTGCTGTAAGCCAGTTACCAGAGCCATTTATTCGAAAGTCTGGAAAAAGTTTAGTTGATGGTTTTCAGGCCAGCAGCAGGGGCCCCCCAGACATTCCAGTAGTCTTGGATTTTTTTCAGGAAGGGGCGGATCAATGTCTCTTGATCAGCACCCTAAAGGTACAAGCTTCGGCCCTAAGCATTTTTCTGCAGGTCCCCCTGCAGCAAAATCCTTTTGTAGTGGACTTCTTCAGGTCTCTTTCCAAGTCTAGACCAATTAGGGTCAAGACTTGTCCAGTTTGGGACCTATCCTTAGTCCTGAAGGCTTTCATCCGCAAACCTTTTGAGCCTTTGGAAGAATCTACAGTTAGAATTTTGACTTTGAAGGTGGTTTTTTTGGTAGCTATCACGTCAGCCCGTAGGGTGAGTGAGTTACAAGCTCTTTTTATTAGGGAGCCTTACCTGACCGTTTTTGAGGACAGGGTCGTGCTCAAGATGGATCCAGGTTTTATCCCTAAAGTATCCTCCTCCTTTCACAGGTCTCAGGATATAGTCCTGCCGACCTTTTACTCTTCTCTTAAAGGTAAAGAAGAAGAAAGGCTAAGTTTGCTAGATGTAAGGAAGAGTCTTATGATTTATCTTGATAGATCCTGGGAATTTAGAAAGTCAGATTCCCTTTTTGTTTTATTTTCAGGTCAAAAGAAGGGTTCCGCAGCATCCATATCCACTATAGGTAGATGGATTAGATTGGCTATAGGGGAGTCTTACAAGGTTTTAGGTATTCCTCCCCCCTTTGTTAAAGCCCACATGACTAGGTCCTTAGCAGCTTCTTGAGCAGAGAGGGCCGGGGCTTCGCCAGAGGAGATCTGTAAGGCAGCCACCTGGTCAAAGTACTCTACCTTCGTGAGGCATTACCTCCTAGATCTCCTGTCAAATAGGGGGCAGGCATTCGGACGCAGGGTCCTCCAGGCAGTGGGCCCGCCCTAAGGGGTAAGTTCTTGATCATCATCTCAAGGGGCTGTCCTGGAAGACGTAAGGAGAAAACCAGAGTTAGGCTTACCGGTAACTCCTTTTCTACGAGTCTTCCAGGACAGCCGTAATTTCCCACCCTGCAAATGTACAAGTGTTGTAAATGGGGTTATCTATATATATATAGATATATATATATCTATATATATATAGATATATGTATATTTGTGTCTTTCAGTGTCTTCCGCTAGTTCTCAAATAAAAACTGGGGATGGAGACCTGGAGGTCCGCCTTTTAAGGCGTGGGGGATGGCGTGTTTCCTGACCCGGAGGGAGGAGTTCTACGTCTCAAGGGGCTGTCCTGGAAGACTCGTAGAAAAGGAGTTACCGGTAAGCCTAACTCTGGTTTTCTAGAACCCCCCAAATCCCTGTTCCTAGCACAAATACTTTCCCCCTATCCCCTTTCCCAATACAAATCCCCCAAATCACCACTCCCCAGGTTTAACCTCCTAGAACAGTCCTTACTACCTGCCACCCCCCATATTTCCCCTTCCAACACAAATCCCCTCCACCCAATCTCCTTGTGGTGCCCCCCACCCCACAGTGCCCAGGGCAGCTGCCCCTCCTGCTCACCCCTTGTCTTGGCCCTTGGCCCTGGTAGCACCGCTTGGGGACATCCCTGTTTGGTCATGGCTAAAAAAGAAGCAGCCCTGTCCATCAATGAATGTAAGAGAAAAGAGGATTTTTTTGTTATTCATCTAAAAATCCTCTTTCTCCGAGTTAATTGATGAACTCTATGAAGTTTTCTCCTTTGACACTGCTTCTGACTGACTGGAGGCCTAAATTGGTGTGAACACAGCTTTACTGAACAATCTAATGTTTTATTAAATCAACTTCACTAAATTCTTTGCTGTAGAACACAAAATGATCTTCAGTCTCCTAAGGAGATCAGATAATTCAGAGCACCAAACTCTTAACATAGGCTCGCTGAGTACAAATTAACAAATCAATAAAGCCTAGTGTATGTTAATGTTCTAGAAACCGTGTTCAGTATTTTGACACATATTCCTCTACTTTGGATCTGATCCAAAGACGTACCAATGAAAAAACAAATAGCCCCCAGGAATGGCTGTTAGTGACTCTTAAAACAAAAATCCATATACCAAAATTTCTTGATTCAATTGAGAAGCTTTACATTGTTTATTTTTACTGTATTTTTATTAATTTTTTTCATAAGATAAGACTAAAAGAAAGTAAATTTATATAATCACTGAGCGACAGTGAGGTATGTGTTATAGTCCCATTTCTCAGGGGATGGAAGGGAGGGTGGGGAATATCTCTAATATTGACACCATCATGATGCTAATGTCCTTAAGTTTTGTTTTTTTTGCAGAAACAATGGAAAAGAAGTCCACATTAATGGTGGCACTAACAGTACCTCTCTGGTGACACATTTTTGGAGAATTAGTTTGATGTGGGTAGCAGACAGTATGAAGTGGAAAAGCTCTCCAATTAACCTGAGTAAAACTGCTAATTCTTATAATTTGCAAAAATAAGTGCAATAAGATGCCACCAGCACCAATATTAAAGACTGAATATATATTAGCCAAATATGAATTAACTGTATTAACGAATCAAACAGAGAAACAAAAAAAAAAAAAGAATCAGAGTTACAAAACAGTGATCAGCAGTTGCCAGCCAGACTGTCTGCGAAGAACATACTGTATATATATATATATATATATATATATATATTAACTGTATATATTATATGAAAAAAAATATATATATATATTTATATATATATATATATATATATATATATATATATTTATGAATATATACTGTAGATATGTGCTAAATGGTCATGTGTGTGGACAGGCAATGAGACAATTGTGCAGAATAAAGATACCATCATTCCCTCATTCCCTGTGTATAAGGAAAGAGGGAATCTGCAGACAAATGAAAAATTCACACAAGAGGTCCATAGGCCACACAGAGAGAATGCTGGCCTGTGTTGCACCCAGGCAGCCCTAGGTGGCTGCCTAGTTTGCTTAGTGGAAGCATCGGCTCTGCTCCCACTCATATTCAGAGTTTAAGTTGGGATATACACTGCTCAAAAAAATTAAAGGAACACTTTGAAAACACATTAGATCTCAATGGGGAAAAATGTCATGCTGGATCTCTATACTGATATGGACTGGGGAATGTAAGGATCGTTTGATGAAATTAAAATGATCAACCTAAATAGGACTAAATTCAAAGACACTCTGAAAATCAAAGTGAAAAAATTATGCAGCAGGCTAGTCCATTTTGATGAAATTTCATTGCAGCAACTCAAAATGGTACTCAGTAGTTTGTATGGCCCCCACATTCTTGTATGCATGCCTGAGAACATTCAGGAATTCTCCTAATGAGATGACGGATGGTGTCCTGGGGTATTTCCTCCCAGATCTGTACAAGGGCATCACTGAGGTCCTGGACAGTCTGAGGTGCAACCTGGCTTTGTTGGATGGACCGAAACATGATATCCCAGAGGTGTTGTATTGGATTTAGGTCAGGCAAGTGTAGGGGCCATTCACTGGTATCAATTCCTTCATCCTGCAGGAACTGCTTGAATACTCTCGCAACATAAGGCTGGGCATTGTCGTGCACCAGGAGGAACCCAGGACCCACTACCCCAGCGTAGGGTCTGACAATGGGTCCAAGGTTTTCATCCCGATAGCTAATAGCAGTCAGGGTGCCATTGTATAGCCTGTAGAGGTCTGTGTGTCCCTTCATGAATATGCCCCCCCAGACAATCACTGACCTACCAACAAAACAGCTATGCTGAACGATGTTACAGGCAGCATTACATTCTCCACGGCTTCTCCAGACCCTTTCACGTCTGTCACATGTGCTCAGGGTGAACCTGCTCTCATCTGTGAAAAGCACAGGGTGATAATTTTGGTGTTCAATGGCAAATGCCAATCGAGCTCTATGGTGCCGGGCAATAAGCACAGAGCCCATTAGAGGAAGTCGGGCCCTCAGGCCACCCTCTGTTTCTAATTGCTTGGTCAGAGACATTCACACCAGTGGCCTGATGGAGGTCATTTTGTAGGGCTCATCCTTTTTCTCTTTGCACAAAAGAGCAGATATCAATCCTGCTGATGGGTTAAGGACCTTATACGGCCCTGTCCAGCTGTCCGAGAGTAGCTGCCTGTCTCCTGGAATTTCCTCCATACTCTTGAGACTGTGCTGGGAGACATAGCAAACCTTCTGGCAATAGTACGATCGATTTGCCATCCTGGAGGAGTTTGACTGCCTGTGCGACTGCTGTAGGGTCCAGGTATCACCTCATGCTACCAGTAGTGACACTGACCCTAGCCAAATGCAATACTATCGAAAAACAGTCAGAAACGATGAGTAGGGAAAAAATGTCAGTGGCTCCACCTGTAATACCATGCCTGTTTTGGGGGTTGCCTCATTGTTGCTCATCTAGTGCACCTGTTAATTTCATTAACACCAAAGCAGCTAAACTGATTTACAACCCCCTCTGCTACTTAACTGACCAGATCAATATCCCAAGAGTTTTTACTGACTTGATGCTATACTCTGATTAAAAAGTGTTTCTTTATTTTTTTGAGCAGTGTACTATATGTATACTAGTGAATCCATATTTATTGGAATTTGTCTACCTTGTCATGTAGGTTAGCAGAAGGTTTTTGACCTCTCATTAAAATGGGATAAACATGTGCAGATCCATAGAATGTAGTATAGGTAGCCCACTTGGGATTTACAGTGCCAGCACATATTGCTGATGGATTAGTGTTTTTTATATGCAAGTGTTTTAGAAATGGAATTTCTGGGTCTAAGCTGAATGTTCTATAAATATCAGAGATAAAGCCTCTTCAAGTGGGGTCATCATCACAGACCCTATCAAATTTTAAAAACATCAGAGAAAATAACTAATGTTTTCATACAGTGGTAAATGGGATGGCCAAATCTAAATAAGGTGTGTAAAATAATGTCATCAATGGGTTTGGAGTGGTCATATAGTATCTGTCTCATTATCTGTTAAAATTGTTAATAAATTGCACTGAGGCTAACAAGTCTGCATCTGGAATTATATAGCTGGAGCCAGGGGTGGACTGACAACTCATGGGTCCCCCCGGCAATAGGGGATCATGGGGCCCCTGTGTCCTTGCCCAAACTCAAAAAAGCCTATGCAAAAGGTACCAGGGGCGGGGGGCGCATGCGCGGCCGGCTCGGGGATGGACGCGGCATAAGCACAGCTCCGTCCACCCGCCAGCGCTGAAGCGGCACACTACGACCCCAGGGAAAACAAACTACTCACGGCACTTCCCGGAAGGTGCCTGCAGGCCACTGGACATGCCCCGCAGGAAAAAAAGCCCGGGGCAACCAGGGAAATTAACCCACTTCTTCCCGGCCGTTCAGCCGGGAATCCAAGATGGCGGCCGCCATGCGGACATGCAGGGACACTGCAGCAACCAGGAGGAGGACTACAGATCCCAGCCTGTGGATCCCAGGCTGCAGCAACAGCTTTATCCAGGGGACCCTGGTGAGTTGTCACCCCCACTGTCACCCACGTCCTGCAGCCCAGTTAAATCAAGACCACGACTTGATAGTGACCCTGCTGACACCTGCCAGACCCTGAACCTTCCGCCTCAGCCACCATACCCCACCCTGCCTGACATAGACACATTTCCAGCATCAGACCAACCTCTAACTGAAATCTCCATGAAGAACATGCTAACACTACTGCGCCAAACTCTGCATAACGATATTTCTGCACCAATGACCCAAATTACCAATCTGGTGCAAAGACAGGAACGCAGGATCCACCATATTGAAACCAACATAGCGGATATAGTGGAAGCGCATAATGATTTGATTGATGCCCATTCTGACCACACGTCAGACATCGAACAAATCAATCTAAAATTGGCCGACATAGAGGATCGATCACGCCGCAATAATATTAAATTCAGAGGGATCCCAGAAACGGTATCTAACGAAGCATTATTACCATATCTACATCAATTCCTCAAGCTGTTAATCCCAACACTCTCTGGCGTAGAGGCCATAATCGATCGAGCACATCGACTACCTAAACCTTCATTCTTGTCAGCAACCATTCCTAGGGACGTGCTCGTCCAAATACACTTCTACCATATTAAGGAGAAAATTATGTTGGCGGCTAGAAATCCACCTCCACTCCCATCCTCACATGCGACTCTGCGTCTTTATGCTGATTTATCTAAGGCCACGCTTTCCAACAGGGAAAAAATGATACCCATCACGAAAGCGCTTAGAAACCACAATATGGCCTATCAATGGGGATTCCCCACTAAATTAATCGTACGTCACCAAGGCAGAATCTATACTATTAAAAACCTAGAGGCCGGTTTGGACTTCCTTAAGGCCTGGAGCATTTTACCTGCTGATCCACAGAAGAACAACCCTGGTTCCGTTCAAAACATGGAAGCAACCTGAAGGGCTTAGCGGCACCAGCCGCGTTTACATCTTTCTCTTTGTATTTTTCTCTGGAGGCGATACCTGAATACTCCTAATTCTGGCGATCGGCCTAAACCCTATGGCTCTGAAATTCAAGGTTTTGATTAGATATGACCCATCCGAGGATCATATCCTGCTTGACCCCCCTTTTTTTGATGTAGCAATCCTGGCTACACTGTTTACTTGCTTTATGTGCAAGTATTTTTTTATTGTTATTTTTCCCTCCCCACCCATCCCTTCCAATGGCACCACTGACTATACATTTTTGACACAAACCTTCACCCTCGTGACCGTAACGAACACTAGCAAAAAAAACACCCCAAGTATATTTGTACCTCGAGAACTCATTTACGAATGATTACCATCACATCTCTTAATGTGCGGGGCCTCAACTCCCCTTTCAAGAGATCGATGCTATCAAGAGAAATCCGGAAATCTCAAACGGACCTACTCTTCATACAAGAATCGCATTTCGCCACAGAAAAAGTCCCTAAACTCTATCTACATCACTTCTCTCAACTCTTCATGGCAACAAACATCAAAAAGAAGAATGGTGTTATTATCGCTGTTAACGACGCTCTTTCATTCAAACTCACCTCCACACTAATTGACCCGCAAGGCCGCTATATCATATTGACATGCCAAATTAATGAGATCTCTTACACCCTGGTGAACGTATATGGCCCTAACAGTAAGCAACTTAAATTCTATCGGAAACTCTATACTCTCATCTCCCAACATCAACAAGGTAGACTTATTATTGGCGGAGACTTTAATGTTCTCAGTGACTCACTACTAGACTCTTCCTCTAGTAAGAAATCCTGTAACCTTAACTTCAACCCCTTCCTGCACGACCATGACCTATACGACGTATGGAGATGCCAACATGGTACGGAAAGAGATTACACCTACTTTTCACCCCCTCATCTCTCATATTCTAGAATTGACATGTTTATCACCGATAAATGGACTCTGCAACACGTGACTTCCTCCAGCATCGGTACTATCACCTGGTCTGACCACGCACCGATCACCATAGTCTTGGATGACAACCGAAGGTTGACCATTCCACCTATTTGGAGACTTAACTCTGCACTTTTAAATACCCCGGAAAACCAGAAATTTATATTAGATGCACATGACCTTTTTTTTGACACTAATTCTACCCCGGAGATCTCTGTTACCACTCTTTGGTTGACATATAAGGCTTATATGAGAGGTATTCTCATCCAATTGAATTCTCGTATTAAAAAACAAAGGTCTCAGCAAATTGAACAACTCCTTGACTCTATACGCACAAATGAAGATATCAATAAACAGAATCCAAATGCTACCACAACTGCGGCAATAAGCCGAGATAGGGACAAACTACGCATTACTCTATTACACACCTATGATTTTAACCTCCAAAAAACAAAATCCCAATTTTATGCGCTGGGCAATAAAACTAACTCTCTTCTTGCCAAAACCATCAAACAAAAACGGCTTAAAAACAAAATTGCCAAGATTCAACACCCAATTTCTAATGTTCCATTGACTAACCCACAAGATATAGCTAATGCATTTGCGTCTTATTATCAATCCCTATACAATATAAAAGACGACCCAAATACAACCCAACCAACGAACCCGTCAATCGAGAACTTCCTACGTCATACTGAGCTTCCTCATCTTACACCTTCCCAACTAGCCTCCCTTTCTGTCCCGATCTCACCTTTAGAGATAGAGAAAACCATAAATAAACTCCCCATGAATAAATCACCAGGAAATGATGGCTTTACTAATGAATTTTATAAAATGTTCGCGCCCCATCTCAAATCACACCTATCTGATCTCTATAACTATGTTGCCCCTAAAGGAGAATTCCCCCCTGACATGCTGCAGTCAATAATCTCTACCATCCCAAAACCGGGTAAAGACCCCCAATTAGTCCAGAACTATAGACCAATTTCACTACTAAACACGGACCTAAAAATCTATGCCAAGATAATAGCTCAACGACTCCTCCCGTACCTTCCCACGTTGATCAATTCTGATCAAGTGGGATTCGTACCAGGTAGGCAAGCCCCTGACGCAACTCGACGACTTATATCATTGATACACCACCTTGAATCGAACAAACAACCTTCACTTCTCCTATCTCTTGACGCAGAAAAAGCATTTGACCGCATTCACTGGCAATTCATGACACTTACTTTACAAAAACTGGGAATTACGGACTGGATGCTGTCAGCGATTTTATCCCTCTACTCTAAACCCTCAGCTAGAGTCCTCACTAACGGTACGCTCTCGCAGCCATTTCAAATATCTAACGGTACTAGACAAGGCTGCCCTCTTTCCCCCATAATCTTCGCTTTACTCATTGAACCACTGGCATCCAACCTTAGAAATGACCCCAATTTCTCGGGAATTAAATTTCTCCAGCACGAACACAAAATCAGCCTTTTTGCAGATGACATTATTCTAATGATTACAAACCCCTACAAATCACTCACTTTAATACGTACGCACATACAAAACTATGCAGATGTATCTTATTATAAGCTCAACGAACCCAAATCTTTAATTTTAAACCTTCATACCCCTGCTCGGACCCAAAAGCTCCTTACAAAACAATTCCCTTTCAAATGGGAAAAACATAATATCCCATACCTGGGGATTAAACTTACTCCCAAAACCAATCAACTCTATGTAGCTAATTTTCAGCCACTTCTTGACACAATCCCACAGGAGCTTAAGAACCTACATACAACCACGCTATCAATGCTGGGCAGAATAGCTACTATTAAAATGTGTATATTGCCTAAAATTTTATATATATTTCGTACATTGCCTGTTCCTATACCCTCCTCGTTCTTCTCTACAATTCAAAAAATCTTAAATAAATTCTTATGGAATTCTAAACGGTCTAGATGCTCTACAAACCTTCTGATACGCCCGCCCTCCAGAGGCGGAGCCGGCCTCCCACATTTGAAATCCTATTATCAGGCAGCCATATTGGACCAGCTATACTACTGGTGGCACCCGACCCAAGACAAAACATGGACTATTATGGAAACCGCCATGTATTTGCCAAATACCTTAACAGACTTATTATTTACACCTCGTTCGACACAAATTAGACCTTCACACGCTCACCCATGCATCCAAGCCTCTCTGACAGCTTGGCATGACTTCCTGACTTACACTCATTCACATAAGACTAATTTACGAATCCTGACCCCTATTTCCTCCCTTTACTTCTTATCCCCCCACTTGAACCTAACATCTTGGAAGACGTTGGGTATACGCTATATCCAAGATATTCATAACAATCATAAACCCGAGTCGTTTCAGACCCTTCAAGAAAGATTCCATCTTCCCGATACGGAACAATTCACTTATATGCGAATATCCCATTTGCTCCATAACACGCATATTCCACTTGAATTAGACTTCCCTGCTACTGCGTACCATTTCTACCACAAAACTTTTTATCCAAAGAAAGGAATCTCTACCTTTTATACATTACTTTCTGAAGCACAATTTATAACTCATACATCATCCCTTACCAATTGGGAGACAAATCTCCTTCTCCCAACAACCCCGCAAACATGGCAAGTGACGTTCTCCATCACATACAAAGCCTCGAAATGTAGCTCCCACTGGGAATCTTATTTGAAAACTCTCCACCAATGCTACTTAACCCCTGCCAAATTATCCATCTATTACCCACAGCAATCGCAAAATTGCTGGAGGCGTTGTGGTGACACTGGTTCGCTCTTCCACTTACTATAGTCATGCAAATCCCTCAAGTCCTTTTGGAATAAAGTGTTCCAATTAATCTCTTCAGTTACAGATTCCCCAACGCCCCCTAATCCAGGGCTAGCCCTTCTTCATCTAACGATAGATCAATTTCCCGTTTGCTCACGCATCATTATCATACACATCCTGGCAGCTGCAAAGACTAACATTACGAGACATGGCGTTCTACCTCACCCCCCCTATTAGCCCGCCTACTAGCTGATCTCAACTTGCAATGTGAGATGGAGCGAAGAACGGCCCTCCGAAATTCTTCCTACCACAAATTCACATTACACTGGTCTCGATGGCTAAAACATCCCAAATGTTCTATTGTCTGATTACAAACCGTAAACCTTATAAGATGCTACATTTGTAGTTCATTGGTGCTCTCATCTCCCCCCCTCACACTTTCCTATACCCCTTTTCATCCCCTGTTTAGTTCCTTTATGTTTTCATATTCACTGATAAGGTTCACAATCCAATGAGAATACCTCTCTTGTAAGTATGATTATGATAATTTGAACTCCCAGCCAGTTGGTGGGGGTTTATTACCTCGTCTTTTCATTCTATATGTTGTTTCATTTATGTGAACCTTGTATTCGAATGTTTCTATATAATGATATAACATGTTTTGTTCAGAAACCTTAAAACTCCTAATAAAAAATTATTTGAAAAAAAAAAAAAAAAGGTACCAGGGGCATCTTATGAGGCCCCCTACTGACCCCAGGCCCTCGGGCAGTGCCCAAGTTTCCAAATAGTCAGTCAGCCCCTGGCTGGAGCACACCAGATTTTTGGACAATCTATGGCACCTGTAGCCCTATATGAAGTGTAATACATCAGTTTGGAGTTTTTAAGAACTCTGGTAGAAACAGACACAGGTAACATCTCAAAAAGGCTAGAGGATTTCAGATAAATATACAACTGCTAGCAAAAAGTATGGAATCACCACTCTTCGAAAACGTTCATTCAATTGTTTAATTATGTAGAAAAAAAGTACAGATATACATCAAAACTATTTTCATTTAACATTCCAACCTTCTTGCTTTAAGAAACACTTAAAAAAATAAAAAATAAAGAAAACTGTAGTCAGTTGCAACTGTTTTTGCACATCAAGCAGAAGAAAGAGAAATGGAATCATGCAATTCTGAGGAAAATATTGTGGAATCTTGAAAAAAACACTACAGTACACAGCTAGTTTGTTGCACCACTTCTGGCTTTTATAACAGCTTGAATTCTTGGAGGCATGGATTTAACTATCGACAAACAGTACTCTTTAGTTTTCAATTTTAATAATTTTATAAATTTTTTGTGCTATTATGCTCTGTGTTTATGATTTTTATGATGTGTAAATGACTTTGTTATCTATGGAGAGGATTTGCTGATGTGATGTATGATGTCCTAGGTCCGGACTTCATTAAAATGGCCACCACGGTCCACCACGGTCCACCCCCTAATTGATTTTCAGCTGTGTGCTCCCTATATATGGAGTGTCCTATCAGCACCTTCCTTGCCCTGAGGAAGTCACGTGATTCATGACGTAACACGTAGGACGGAAGCGTGGTGACGTCATTTATGGTAAGAACGGCAGGCGCCATCTTGGTACCCCCTAGTGCTGTAAACCTTTTCTGTCATTGCAGTTTTTCCATGCATGTATGGGTCTATGGACCCATCTTTTACATGTGATAGGTTTTTTTAATCTATTAAATGGTTCACTTACTACACTAAAAAACTGGGAGTTGTTTTGTTTTGATTTCCATGAGTGGACTATTGGAGAGCAGAAAGCTTTGGCCATATCTGTGTGTTGTTTACTGCTGGTACATTGAGTGTCTACCATCGCCACTTTAGAGGATTGCTCTGATCATTTTCGAAGGGGTATCATCGGATGAGTGCCCCCTTTTTTTTAGCCCTATTACCCCTTGTGGGTCGCAATTTGGAGGCGAGCGTGCATGCTAGCTGGTAGATGAGTTTGTTTTTTGTGATCACTGGATATTCCATGGTTTCTTCTGAAGATACACAGATTCACTGGGCCTGTGCACTTAATTTATTCATATTAATTTATGTAATGTTTTTCAAGTGATTTATTGATTTATTGTTATTTATTTACCCATACTGTCACTCTTGGTGTCACTTGGGTGTTTTTTGAGTGATTCATTTTTATCCATTTTGTATCACTTGTTTGTTATCATTGTTATATTTATATTTTCTACATTTGGAATTTGATCAGTTTTCCTGATTAATTTATTAATTTTTGTATCATCCTATTTATTCACCTTTTCTGGTTTACTCAATTTATCAGCAGTTATTTACAGTTTATTAATATTTTATTTGCACCTATTTCACCTTGATTCATTATTATTTAGGGGTCTATGTGATTAAGTAGCGCAGCATAATTTTTTCAATTATTTTTTCTGATACTATTGGTATGATAGGCAGGTGTTAGCAGCCACTCAGTTTAGTTTGGTTTAGCATTAGTGCCACAGGAGGAATTTATTTTTTTGTTTTTGTAGTGTTTTATAACCTCAATAAAATTAACCCTTCCACCCAGAGGTAGAGACGTTTAAGCAAAGGAAATAGAATTAGGTCAAAATGTTTGGCAAAGGAGCTACCAACTATAATCCCTAGGTCTATACAACATAGCGGAGTTTTCATAATTGGTTTAGAATAGGATGGGTGGAATGGAAAAAGAAGTGACTGCCCCCACTCAATTTGGATCCCAGAATATGAACCCAAAATGTCTATGATATGCAATGGTTCAGGCAGGGAGGAAGCAGTATCAACAAGGTACAGGAGTGTGTCATCTGCATACAAGGATATTTTCTTCTCCACTACCCCAACATGGATACCCTGTATCATGGCAGAAGCCCTGATTTGCATAGCTAGTGCCTCCACCACCAAGGAGAGAAAGCCAGGGTAAAGAAGGCACCCCTGTCTCATTCCCCTATGGAGTGGAAGGGGGAGCAATGAGTTATTAGTATGAATCCTAGCTGATGGTGAGGAGTATAACGTATGTATCCAAGCTAAAAACATAGGCCTAAAGCCAAACTTATGGAGGACAGGCCAAAGGTAGTTCCATTCATCTGAAACAAACACATTTTCATCATCAAGGGAGACCATCACCCCCAGGCTATTCACATTTGCCATAGCCACTTGAGTAAGCAGCCTGACATGTTAATGACAGTTCCCCTACCTGGCATAAACCCAGATTGGTCTGCATGGACCGAAGCAGTGATTACCTTGTTCAACTGGTTTGACAGGACCTTAGGAATGATTTTTGCATCTACATTAAGAAGTGAAATCGGTATGAGTTAGAAACAGAGATCTGGATCCCTGCCGGGCTTAAGGAGAATTACAACTACAGCCTCTGTCATAGAAGAGGGAAGTAAACTGGATTCAAAGGAGCTCTGCAGCAACAGATGGAATATGTGGAGTAATTCCTCTGCATATGTCTTAAAGAATTAAGTCAGAAGACCATCCAGACCTGGAGTTTTCCTGGAGTGGAAGGCAGATACAGCATTTTGCAGTTCCTCCAGGGTGATGGGGCTATCCAACTTATCTCTATAGGAGGGGGTCAGCTGGGGAAGGTCAATAGTCTTTTCGAGAGCCATAAAGATCCTGATAATAAGAAGCAAAGCAAGAGTTAATCTGAACAGGATCAGTAAGCAGTTTGCTAGATGGAGCGAGGATGCGAGAGATGGAAATGGTGAGGAATGCTCCCAAGTCTGGTATAAAACGTGTATTTTAATATCAGAAGTATGAAGAAGGAGAACATCCCTGAGCCTTACTTGGAGGGATAAATACGCTGAGTGATCCTGCATGTGTGCATATGCCATTTCTAAAGTGGCAAGTAAGTGGAAACGGGGCTGGGAAAAGGGGTGGGCAGGAGGGCCGGTTGCCCTGGGCGTAGCAGTTTACTGAATGGATGGGGGCATCAGAGAGCTTATTCTGATATATACAGCATTTTGACAAGTGGATGACTGATGGGAGGAGCATTCCCCAAGCTTGCACATAATGAAGGGGGCGGCGCAGCTTGGCTTCTTTGCCCTGGGGGATGGATGAGCTTGTCCCAGCACTGAGCATAAGGGAAAGGATTTGTGAACCAAGAGGCTCACCCATCTCGAATAAGTAGTGTAAGTAGAATGATAATGATGTCCCACCCATGGTTTCTTAATACTAAGGACCTTGCCATGCACCAGGAGAGTCTCTTGGAAAATGCAGATGGGGAGGTGGTACAATTTAAAAAATTTAGACACCAGCGATTTCTTCACCCAGAAGTTAAGCTCCCTAGTATTCCAAGAGACTATGGTGCATACAGACATCCATGAATGTATAACAGAACTACAGGAGAGGGAAACCAACAGTAGGGCTCGGATAACCAGCCACATGACATTAGAAAGACATACATAGTAAGGTCCAGGTGAAACACTCAGACACCAGAGTGTAAATAGTATGTTGCATAAGAAATTAACAGTCAAAACATAATAACTAAAAAATTATTCCCTTCCACCCTATATAATAACCTGGGGAGGTCACATAATCAAACCAAAACATGGCAGAGCCACCGAGGGGCACAATGTGCAAGAGACTGCAGTGTAGGAGTCTGGAGATGTAAGTAAAGGCCATAGGCCAGGGGAACACACTTGAATGATTGCCAGCACATACAAAAAAGAATGTAACACAAAAGTGAATGTTGCTCCAGGAGTAATAGAGATAAATCATGGATGAAATCATAAACAGAGCAGTTCCCACATGAAGGCTGGAGATGCTCCAGAAGGAGGTGTGGAACTGGTGTGGCAGTGGCAGTGTTCCTGCATGCACTAGTGTGGAAGTGATATGAAACACATTTGCTAGCTTGTATTGTTCTGGGGAGACTGGGACTAGTGTGGTGGTGATCAGGAACACTGTTGTTGGCTTACACTGGTCTGGTGACACTGTGACTCATGTGGCAGCCATCAGGAACGCTGTTGCCGGATACACTGGTCTGGTGACACTTGGAATGGTGTGGCGGTCATTGGGAACACTGTTGCTGGCTGCACTTGGGTCATTGGCACTGGTATGGCCATGATCAGGCTGGAAAAGGGAAGTGGGAACATAGCGTAATAAAAAAAGAAAAGGGAGAAAATATGAGAAGAGGAATAATTTTATTCATAATAAAGGGTAACATGCCATTCATAGTTTAACCCTCTCAGAATGTGTGTGTCTAATTTGAAAACCTCAAAAAACCTTTTGTTTGGCTAACAAGGCAAAGTGATCCCCACCTCTTGGTGGGACCTTAACCCTCTGTGAGAACTTTCTTTAAATTGTATTGCGTTAAGGTCACAGCCACTCACTTAAATCTTCTTTTTAGGCTTTTCTTGCCCACTTTTATTAAAAGACAGTTTAATAAATCACACAGTGTTCCCTCACATTGTTTTTTCAGAATTTCTCAGCCACAAAACAAATAACAAATAAAACAATTAGCCTTCTAGCTTAAATATGTAGCACTGCTGCTCTGGCTTCACACTTCAGGCCCTTTTGTCTGTATCCAGACAGTCAGACTCATTATATGTACCTGGCAGCCCCTTGTTACACTGGCTCACACCTGTCTCCTAGGAGGAGACCTCCTCTGTCTGCAGTGCTGGAGCCCTGAACCATACCAAAAGCCCTGCAAACACCTGCCCAATTAATGTGCTGGTTGTCTGCAAAATCTGGTCTCAGGATCGGAGACTTCATCTCTCCTACATCTCTACAAAGTCTCCGGATTCTAGGTCCCAAGCTCAGCTTTACCAACCACTGAAAAAACGGAAAAAAAAAAACAGTTTTCCCCTGAATAAAACCAGTGCCCTGGAACCCTTCAACCTACCTGGATGAGAATAGTGGGCGATAGAAAACCCTTTCCACACAGGCAGTGCACTTATTATAATCTAAATGTATATAGTCCAGATCCATTTTGATCAAGAAAATTATATGCTATGTAAGTATTTTTTCTAGTCCTAATGTTGGAGAGATGGTCACACATTTGTTTGCATAGTCTCCTTGTGATCTTTTCCCCATATTTGTACATGCAAGATGCACAGGATATAACAATTAACCAATTAATGTAAGTTAGGGACCTTAGACTGCACACCCCTTGAGGGTTAGGGACTGATGTGAATGTACTATACATATGTAAAAGTGCTGTGTAAATTGACGGTGCTATATAAATACCTGTAATAATAAATAATAAATGGTCTAGCTGTTTCTGACATATCTAATTAGCAACCAGTTGGATATTTTGAGCATCTCCCAACAGCAGACAACACAAACATTGGGTGGAACCACATTTATACATATACTTGGTATCAGGTCTGGTGTTCTGTCTTTGATGTTTATGTGGATGGGGTTTCTTTTTGCCACAAATTGCACTTCATGTGACAAGGCATTTTTTAGACCTTCATCATCTTTAAGTATGATACAGTAAGAGATATCTGCTCACAATTTTCTTAATTTGTTTAACCACTTCCCGCCCAGTCTATTGTAAAATGACAGCCAAGTGAGAGCACTGTTATCCTGGGGGTACATACCTCTTGCGCACACTAGGGGCCACACAGCAGTGTGATCTGTAACCCTTTGTGTCCACCAGACATTGTGAAAGACAGATCATTGTACTGGGCTGGCTCTGGTACCATGTGATCTCTGTGACCAATCACAGAGATCACATGTCAATAGTACACAATGGCTTTTATTCATAGCAATTTACTCTGTACTATTGGGATTTGTGTGATTGGTCACAGTGATCACATGGTACACATAGGGACCATCACAATGCCCCTGTGCCATGTGATAGCTATGGCCAGCCACAACTATCACTGTTGTATACAATGGCACATGAATGGATGCCATTCATAAAAATTATTGCTATAACAGCAATCACTGTAATAAGCATTAACCATTTTCATTTTACCCCCTTCCTGCCCAGGCCATTTTTCAGGTTTCAGCGCTCTCACACTTTGAATGAAATTGCGCGGTCATATAACATTGTACCCAAACTAAAATGTTATCATTTTCTTCACACAACTAGAGCTTTCTTTTGGTGGTATTTAATCACCATTGGGGTTTTTATTTTTTGCTAAATTAACAAAAAAATACTGAACATTTTGAAAAAAAAACACGTTTTTCTTTGTTTCTGTTATAAAAGTTTGCAAATAAATAACACAGGTCTGCAAAAAAATTTTTTTCATGAGCTGTTTTGGTTATTCCACATAATCTTTATGTTTTTTGGTGCGCCTAATCTGAAAATGACCTCCATTTTGTCATAGGACATCACGTTTCCTGAAAATTTAGGTAACTATGTTAAATAAGGCAATACCTCAAAATAAATGGAAACAGACTTATAAAATTAAAGTTTTATTACACTTTTTTCATGAAAATCCTTTTTTGAACTGAAATGAGCTCACCTACACACACTAAACTTGATTCTTCTTCCCTGTGAGGCTCCTCTTGGTGCATTTACGCTTGTGAGTAGCATCTGGAATGTCTCTCTGAAGCATCCAACAGTAGTCTGCCATCATTGTAATGATCCATTTTCCCTGATATCTCCTTTCCATCTTTTTAATGTCTTGGTGGAATCGTTCACCTTGTTCCTCACTCACAGCTCCCATATTTCAGGAAAGTAGTCAAGGTAAGACTGGAGGAAATGTACTTTCAAACTCATCAGGCAACCTAAAGCTTGAAATGCTTTCAGCATTTGTCCAATGATCTTTTTGTAGTGAGGATCTTTGTAGTGAGGATCTTTGTTACTGCCTAAAAATTTCTGTACGACTTCTTTAAATGCAATCTACCCTTCTTTTTGAGGATCCATCATGGTATTGACAAATTCTTGATAAGCCTTCTAATGTCTGGTCCGACGAACACACCTTCCTTCAATTTTGCCTCCGACAGGCCTGGAAACTTGGTGACCAAGTATTTGAAGCATTCTCCATCTCTTGGAAGTGATTTTACGAATTGCTTCATCAATCCCAATTTTATGTGGAGAGGTGGTAGAAGAACTTTATGGGAA
Source organism: Staurois parvus (assembly GCF_062004578.1). Classification (NCBI taxonomy): domain Eukaryota; kingdom Metazoa; phylum Chordata; class Amphibia; order Anura; family Ranidae; genus Staurois; species Staurois parvus. Next base: position 11,064,953 of record NW_028318039.1, on the reverse strand, counting down.
GGTACCAAAGTTTCTCGGAGGACATTTTTTTCCCCGACTGTTAGCACCCTCGGCTGCCAACTCTTCTTGGTCCAGTGATTTTTTCAGTCTCGACTATCCCATAGACACAGAAAACAAGGGTATTTGGTATACCCAGCTTGTTGCCCGAGCAGCATGCACAAGACCTTCAAGTCCCCACACACTTGCCAACCACGGTCTTCATATTTAAGTTTACGAAGAACCAATTCCATGTTCTCGTAGGTTTCCTTCAAGTGTACGGAATGACCTACGGGTATGGAAGCATAAAAACCACCGTTGAGGAGTAAAACTGCTTTGAGACTTCTTTTTGAAGAATCTATAAAAAGACGCCATTGCTCTGAATCATATTGGATTTTAAATTGACCCATCAGACCTTCGACATCGATGCAATAAACCAACTTGTCTTCCTGGGCGAAGTAAGGAACGAACTCCTTTTCACGAAGTCTGAACCATGAAGATGACACTCCTGGAAACAATAAATTCCTGCTTTTCAGCCTTGATCTGAGTAACTCAGCAGCATCTTTGGGAAGATTCAAGTCTCTTACCAAATCATTCATCTCCTCCTGAGAAAACAATTTTGGTCTTGTATCAACTTCAAAGTCAGAACTTGATTTGTCATCTCGTTCAGGTATGACTTCACCTTCATCGGAGCTAGGTATCTCTTCCAAGGTAGCAGGGGGCTTGGATACTGGTATATCTGTGCCATGGGGGATGGGACAAATTGCTGAGTGAAGATTGGGGTATGAAATGGAATGCTTCCATTTGGAATTAAACCCTTTCACATCACATGAACAAAAGTAACAGTCGTCACTATGGTTCTTTTTCTCTTGGCATACCATAGGAATCCCATAACAGAAAGATTTTTTTCTTACCCTTGAACCAGTTTTGGAGGTCCTCAACACACCGTTTGCACACTTTATGAGGTGCCCAAACTTTATCTTGATCTCCAATTTTTAGTCCAAAGTATGCAAAGTATACTTGTTTCACAAAGTCTGTAATATTCTGCTGTTGCTTCAACACTGTATATTCACCACAGATGAAACAGAAACTGTCTGGCGAATTAATACACTTTCGCGGAGCCATAACATACACACGGTTGAAAATGATGAACTAACACAAACTGCGATGAAAAAGTGTGAACAGCCTAGAACCAAGAACCTGATGATGATTCATGCACAAGTGTGGACTGCAGGAGAGAGCAGCTCTGTGTCTGTACACGAGACGTCACAGTGCTGGCCATGCCCCCCCCCTGCACTGGCTGGAGCTGCTGCTATCTGCCCTGTGTTTCCATCCCACTGGATTCTTCAGGAAAGATTAACCCCTTCTACCATTAGAAGTACAGACTCAGGGCTGAGGCTTACACATACAGCATGCTGCTGAGTATCCCAGTAGTCAGACATGTCACTCAGAGCAACACTTGTATTCACCCCCTTTGCAGGGGGGGGGAGGGGCAGAGATTGTTTACCTGCAAATAACAACAAAGGGCCAGAAGAGAACTAGGGAAATGAGGAAATAGAATTTTTTTTCCCTAAAACTTGCTTAACTTATGTATATATTGCTGACCATCAGATTTACAGTGCTTTTTTTTTACATAACTCGGACAACCCCTTTAAGGTTTTTTGCCATTTTATATCTTAAATGCACTTATGTGAATTAATTAATAGTAATTTGGACTTTAAATTTGGTTAAAAACCCATAATATAAAAAAAATACCAAAAATTAAATTTTTTTATAAATTTTAAGACAATTTTGCATTTTGTGGCAAATCATGATGTCTACGAGTTTTTTCAATATTTTATTTGTTTTCAGCACACCAAAATACAAGGAAATTAGATGAAAATAATCAAACAGCTTTTTAGTCGCAGACCTGTGTAATTGTTCTTCATAAATTTAAGCCAAGATGTATTCTGCTACATGTCTTTGGTGAAAATAACCCAGATTAGGATGTATTATTTAGTCAGTAGGAAAGTTATAGAGTTCACAAACTATGGGATATATCTGAATATTGATCAATCCTGAAGTACTGACAGCCAATCTAATTTCTTGAGGTCCAAGAATGTCAGAACAGTACAGATATCGCCCAAATGACCCCTTTTTGCAGAGTAGACAGTCCGACGTACTTCATAAGAGGCAATAAGCAAACATTTACCTGAATGACATCGATTCATTCAGGGTTTTTTTTTTTTTTTGTGCTTAGCTGTGATTTGGCCATGGCTAATCACATGACACAGCTGGGCTGTGATTGGCCCAGCTTGTGCATGTGATCGCTGTGACCATTCACAGCTAGACACACTAGTATACAATGGATGGCATGAATGAAGCCATCCATTGTATACAACTGTCATGTGACCTGCTGTGATTGGCCACAGCAGGTCACATGGTACCGGCAACAGGGCCGGTACTCAGATCTATCTAAGTCAGGAACAAGCCGGGTCAGTATCAGAGGTCAGGCACAAGAACCAGGAACAACACACAGAAGCTGTAGACTAAACAGCAATGAAATAATACTGCAGCCTGTTTAAATAGCCTGTATGGTGCCAGTACTGGCAACAGGCACGTACTTGTATGCACAAGTGTGCATGCTCGTGCACATGCCTGAGTCCATACACATCTGCCTGGCCAGCTGTTGGTCTGCACATGCGCATATTTATGCACCGCAAACTTTCACCTGTATTGTGGACAAGCCTTTCCTGACAGACTGTACTGAAGTGCAGGGGTATTTTTTTCACTATACAGTATGGGTTGCACGATTTATGACTGATATTTTTGTATGTGTTAATATTCAAGTGATATATGACATGGAAGACATTTACACAGATGTTCACATGGAAGTGCAGCACACTTTATTTCCTATTGATTTTTTGAATTATGGGATGTATTCCTCTCTTTTTCCATAGGGCATCTGAAAGGGACAATTTCTGCCCAACCAGGACACAGCAGCACGAGGGACACATCATAGTGGGAAAGGCAAGTAATATTCCTTGTGCTGATTTTTACATTTTTTTCTTTTTAGTAAAGTTAAGCTTTACCATAATGCAGAGCTGTGATTAGGAGAAAACTCCCAAATTATGGCTCTGTACAGTACCCTGCTGCTGATACTGTCTGTGAAAATCACGCTGCTCTGTAACACCACATACAGTTTCATCCTCCAAGCCTGTAATTTAAAGGATTTGTGCACTTTCAATGTAAATGTTGTCATTGGTATATGTGCCCATGGCAAAGGCCAAATTTCTATGCCTTTTGTTTGACAATTACTTGCTTATTGGTCCCAGAAATTAACCAAATTGAATATCAAGCTTTAGACTTTCAAAGGAAAAAGATCAGAATTTCTGAATTTTGAGTATGTTTCATTAAAATGGCTACAGTTCGACCCCAGGCAACTTCACTCATCTTTATTATTGAACTGTGGAAATGAAGGATGCTAGCAGCTAGATGAGTAAGGTTATTTGTTAAGAAAGAACTTTATCTTTCTAAATTCACAAAAATGGATGATTAAACTGACTGTAAAGGAAGAGGTAATATACTTACCTTTCCAGAGGTCCATTTATTAAGCAGCCACTGCAACTTCACTTCCCATACCTCTGCAGGTATTTCACGTGAGTCACATACTTGCTCCCCTTCTAGGTACTGTGCTTCCTGTAATGCTGGTATCAACATATTTGTTTTATGTCTGCGTTCAGATAGTATTATTATTATAAAGGATTTATATAGCACCAACAGTGTGTGCAGCGCTTTACAAAATGAAGGTAGACATTACAGTTACAATACAATTTGGTACAAGAGGAAACAGAGGGCCCTGTTCATTAAAGCTTACAATCTAGGAGGAAGGGTTGAGTGATACAAAAGGTAATAGCTGTGGGGGGGATGAGCTGATGGAGGAAATAAAAGGTTAAAGGTGTAGTGGCTGAGCTGCTTGCATTGTTAACAAGGACATACTTGGGATAGGTTAATTTTCACACAAAAAATAATGTTGCACTCAGACATGATAGACAGTACTAAAAAAAAAACCTTGCACTCAGACATGATACCTCTTTCTGTGAAACATCTGAAAGGTAAGAAATATTTAAAAAAATTGTCCTGCTGTGTGAATGGGAACAAATAACAAATATACAGTGGCCAACAAAAGTGGAAATATTCTTTAGGCAACCAATAACTTTTATGTTTAAGACTTTATTTAGCTACCATAAAAGCTCTGTTTATGTGTATTTCATGCATCTTAAGACAAGCCTGCTATAGTTACAATAAAACTGTATTTTGTAAAAATATTGTTGGTGTCCTGCAACTCAGCTTTATATAGACAGCGTGCACAAGACTTTACAGAATAAAGGGAGGCATTAAAGCTAGGAGGTAGGAGGGCCCTGCTTCTCAAATCTTTCAATCTAAAAAGGAGAAGTGATCTGAAAAGGTAGTAACTGGGCGGATGCATCAATAGGGAAGTGAAAAGTTTAAATTTTAGGTGGAAACATGGTAAATTAGTTTTCAGGGGTTTCCTAAAGGTAAAGAGGGTATGAGATAGCTGGAGAGTTTAGGGTAGGGAGTTCCAGAGGAAGGCAGAGACTCCAGAGAGGTCCATGTGGCAACCTTTGAAGAAGCTGATAAGGGAGCTAGAAAACAGGAGGACTTGGGAGGTGTAAAGATGATAATTTGAATAATATTTTGAGACAAGGTTGGTGATGTAGCCCATGTAAGTTGTTGATGGCTTGTATGTTGTTGTTCATATTTTGGATTTATTTATGGAGATTTTAGTTAATAAATTAGTAATACATAAGGAGACTACATGGGTAAACTTAGGAGTAGACAGATAGATGTGTTTGTTGTCAGCAAACACCTTTGCTCTTAACATCCTCATTCTGCCACCTGGAGTTGTGTTATCTTTACATAACTTTTTTCTGGATTAAGTTTACTTACAGTTGCAAGAAAAAGTATGTGAACCCCTTGGGATTACGTGGAGTTTTGCATGAATTGGGCATAAAATGTGCTCTGAACGTCATCTAAATCACAACAATAGAAGAACACAGTCTTCTGAACATAATACTACACAAACATTAGATGTTGCCATGGTTTAATTGCACATAACATGTAAACATTCACAGTGCAGGGAGGAAAAAGTATGTGGGGCCCTAGCTTAATGACTTCTCCCAGAGCTAATTGGAGCCAGGGGTGAGCCAACCTTGACTCCAATCAGTGTGATGATATTGGATGTGTTGCTGACAGCTGTCCTGCCCTTAAAAAACACACACCTGTTTTGGGTTTACTGGTTTCAAGAAGCACTGTCTGATGTGAACCATGCCTCGCAGAAAAGAGCTCTCAGAAGACCTACGATCAAGAATTGTTGACTTGCATGAAGCTGGAAAGGGTTACAAAAGTATCTCCAAAAGCCTTGATGTTCATGTGTCCACGGTAAGACAGACTGTCTACAAATGGAGAAAGTTTAGCACTGTTGCTACTCTCCCTTGGCGTGGTCGTCCTGTAAAAATGACTGCAAGAGCACAGCGCAGAATGCTGCATGAGGTAAAGAAGAATCCCAGAGTGTCAGCTAAAGACCTACAGAAATCTCTGGCACATGCTAACATTTTTGTATACACATCTACAATAAGGAAAACATTAAACAAGAATGGAGTACATGGGAGGACACCATGGAGGAAGCCATTGCTGTCCAAAAAGAATATTGCAGCACGTTTGAAGTTTGCAAAAGAGCACCTGGATGTTCCACAGCACTACTGGCAAAATATACTGTGGACAGATGAAACCAAGATTGAGCTGTTTGGGAAGAACACACAACACTATGTGTGGAGAAAAAAAGGCACAGCACACCAACATCAAAACCTCATCCCCACTGTAAAACATGGCGGAGGGAGCATCATGGTTTGGGGCTGCTTTGCTGCCTCAGGGCCTGGACGGATTGTTGTCATTGATGGGAAAATGAATTCCAGAGTTTATCAAGACATTTTGCAGGAAAACGTACGACCATCTGTCTGCCAACTGAAGCTCCGCAGAGGATGGGTGATGCAACAGGACAATGACCCAAAGCATACAAGTAATTCAACAAAACAATGGCTGCAACAGCACAGAATACGCCTTCTGGAGTGGCCCAGTCTGAGTCCTGACCTCAACCCGATTGAGATGCTGTGGCATGACCTTAAGAGAGCGATTCACACCAGACATCCCAAGAATATTGCTACACTGAAACAGTTTTGTGAAGAGGAGTGCTCCAGAATTACTCCAGATTGTTGTGCAGGTCTGATCTGCAACTACAGGAAACGTTTGGTTGAGGTTATTGCTGCCAAAGGAGGGTCAACCAGTTATTAAGTCCAAAGGTTCACATACTTTTTCCTCCCTGCACTGTGAATGTTTACATGTTATGTGCAATTAAACCATGGCAACATCTAATGTTTGTGTAGTATTATGTTCAGCAGACTGTGTTCTTCTATTGTTGTGACTTAGATGACGTTCAGAGCACATTTTATGCCCAATTCATGCAAAACTCTACGTAATCCCAAGGGGTTCACATACTTTTTCTTGCAACTGTATATCCCCTATAATTTCTGTATCCCTTGTTTCAGGACTGTGCGTTTGTTGTTCATTTACTGAATGCCTTTTAAAACCCCTCACAATTGTTTATGAACAAACAAATTAAACAAATAGAAAGGGAAAAAAGACATGAGGATGAAAGTGGATATTTTCACACTTAAGACAGGCCTGATCCATAATGTTATTATCACCTCTGGAGCCCAGAGACCTTGTAGAGACTCGGGAGGGATGAAATCGTCAATCCTAGGTGCAGGTGTGTGCAGGGTTTTTGTAAGGAAGATGATGAGTTCAAGTATTCACCCTCCCCAGGAATCTATGTGGTTGCAAAGGCACAGCCAGAAAAGGAGAGCCAGGACGTTGAAGGGAGAATTGATGTACAGTACAACAACATGACAATACTAAAACAAAAATTAGCTGCATGGTCAAGTGGCCAGAAAGAAGTCTTTACTGCGCCAATGCCACCAAAAAATGCTTGGTTACATTATGTTCGACAACACATTGACACTCCTCACCAGTATTTTTGGTGGCATTGGTGCAATAAAGGCTTATTTTTGTCAACTTGACCATGCAGCTCTTTTTTGTTCAAGTATCGTCATACTGTGCTTCTTCAAAACAACTACACCATCTTTTCTAGAGCAGCCTGTATTTCTCCTGAGTTTACCTGAGGGTTTTTCTTTGCATCCTGAACAATTCTTCTGGCAGATGTGGCTGAAATCTAGCTTGGTCTACATGACCTTGGCTTGGTATCAAGAGATCCCCAGATTTTTCACTTCCTGATAAGTGATTGAACAGTACTAAAAGGCATATTCAAGGCTTTGGATATCTTTTTTATATCCTTTTCCCTATTTATAAACTTGTATTACCTTGTTACACAGGTCTTTTGACAGTTCTTTTCTGCTCCCCATGGCTCAATATCTAGCCTGCTCAGTGCACCTACGCAAGAGCTAACAAACTTATTGACTATTTATACACATGCACTAATTGCAATTTAAAAAGCCACAGATGTGGAAAATTAACCTTTATTTGCAATTTTAACCTGTGTTTGTCACCTTGTGTGTCTGCACCAAGGTCAAACATTCCAGAGTCGACCAGGGCCATTTGGGTAATTTTTGTTATCATGATGTTTTAAAAAGGAGCTAAACAGCTATGTTATATTAAATGGCTTCATATAATCACTATCCTTAAATGACAGACAGTTTTTTGGCATGATCAACCATATTTTCAATATCAATGCAAAAATTTCACTATTTCTGCCAGGGTGTGCAAACGTTTGAGCAAAACTGTACTATGGCATTGGAGTGTCTAATACTCCTGTGAGAGTAAACTCTTTTGGTTATGTGAACTTTCTTAAAAAAAAAATGGGCAAGAAATCCATAAAATGAAAATTTGGTGTTTCTTGGAATTGTTACTATTGAGCTAATTTCCCACAATATATTGTTTGGCAATGTTTTATTGCAAACATTATAATTGCTTTTTTTACTGTGCAATATAAAGTCAAAATATGTAACAAAATATTATGAATTTTTCTAATTTGATCAGTAAAGAGCATATGGAATCTAAGCTACCAGTCCATATGGGAACAAAACTAATGTTATTGCCATAGAAGAATAGATTTTGGTTATCAAATGTGTTAATTAATTCCTGACCCTTTTCCTCCATGCTTATTGTTACTAAAACACAGTATCTTAACTACCTCACATCCCATTCCCCCATCCCATTCATTTTGTTATGGACCAAAAGGTGGTAATCGTATGGATTTAATTTTTTTTTTGTTGCGCTGGTCCAGCCACTGTGATGAACACAAACTTCATTTGTCTTGGATTGGAGGAAGGGTTGCATATTTTGTCATTTTCACCTTGGGTACCAGAGGCACATTGTAGTCTTTAATTTGTCCTGTTTTGAATGACACAAAAATTATGTTTCTGGTACAAAGCATAGCAAGAGCACAAATGACATTTTGACAGATAAGACTGCTTGTACAAGTATAGTTCTTAGAAAAATTTCTAATGAAGGGATAGAAACAGACAAATACATCACAGAGCAGTACTAGATAACCTTTATTACATTCCAACATTTTCCCACAAATACAGAGAGAATATTCATTGTTAACCCCTTAAGAAAAAAATATTATTAGAGAAAAGCCAGGATACATTAGCCTTAATGTTAAATTCTTGTACGTATGCATTTCAGGCTTGCAAGTTTTGCTTAAAATAAATAGTTCCTAGCCCCTAAAACACAACAGGTGGATCAAGTACTACTGTCTGCTGTACATAAAGTCACTTTCCATTTCCTCACTTATAGCCATGAAAAGACTGTGCAATATATTTGGACTTGTCCAATTTTGCAAATGTCAAGTATTTTACAGTATAAAGCATAGGCCATTCCTTTAAGTGGCACTGGTAACACATTAGCATTTGTATAGGTACATTATATGGAATCAAAGATAAGACACTTTGGTTATACACTGGAAATGTATTCTGGCCCTAATTTGTATTATAATTAGTTGTAGTCACATTCAATTGCTCTGTGAAGTAAATGGCTGCTTACATTTGTCTACTTTGTAGTAGAGCTATGGTTTGAAAGATAAAAAATGTGGATATTTGGCTATTTAGCAGGATCTTGTTTCTGCCAGACAGCACACTATCAATTACACACAATGGAGATCAAGACAGCAGTAAGTCCTCACCAATACATTATTGCATTACATTATAATATTCAATGATGGTGAGCTACTTAAAAAACAAAGAAAAATAGCAAATGTGAACTATGTTATGCATGTTTGGGATTATATATGAATAGCTGTATTTTTGCATTTACATAAATCTGATTGTTTTGACAAATATAGACCGCTTTCTCAATATTAAGTAGAATGGCTTTTTAAAATAAAAACATAAATTGTAGTCATTTTCATTGTTCGCTCTCCATGGGGAATGCCAGAAAATGCACTTAGCAGCTCAGTGGCCTGTATCAGCATATCAGCATTCATTTTACTTTTGGCAAAATTATTTTTTTCGTTCATTAAAACAGTTCAAAGTAAAGCTCGAGTAATGTTGCAAGGAGTGGCGTACAACACTCAGCAAGCTAAATGTAGAGATAATAAGTAAATGAAAAGAAATTGCATTGTACATTTTTAGAGTATGTGGATGTCATGTCCTGAAAAGTATATTAAGAAAAATAATGTTGTAGTTTCGAAAGTCTGCATGATGAAAGGCTATACTTGTAAAACCGATCTACGTTAGACATTTCTCTGCTCACTAATAATTCATTAAAATAGACTGTTACTTTAGCAGGTGGCAGTAGTGGCAAGATATGAAACTCATTTCACATTAAATGGGCTTAGCCATAGAATACTGGGTTTTGCTGCTGGGGTGGCGTGCTGGGTACAATATAGGAAAATCTGAAAACTAATGTGTGCCATAGGTCATGCATTCATGCTCAGTAAATACTGCATGTATGTTTGCTTCTAATAATATGTAAAGGGAGCCTAATAATACTCCCCAGACATGTGACGTCATCATGCACGCTGTTTGTGCACTCAGTGGTGCTGTATTGTTTGTCCTTTCATGCGAATTATACCCTATACCATTGTAAGTGTGATTCTACAATAAATTGAAGTTTTTCTGTTTTATTACACTTTGGAATCCTTGTTTTTTGCTGATCTTGCTGAGAGTGTGATCTAGGAATCCATTGGGAGTGATATATCCGGACTGAGCATTGCCGCAAGATATCTAAGGACTTTTTGATCTCTGTGTGGTATCAGTTGCTCTGGCAAGGGAGTGTGGCAAACATCTGGGTGGAGTGTGTTCAGAGCACCATCTTTTACCTATCATACCTTTGGCATACTGGCGGTCTTTATTGTTCATGCATCAATAACTTTCTTTATATAGGATGGAACTGTCATTTGTTATTTAATATTGTTGGAGCACTGGAAGGAGTATGTGATTTAAAGTGGCAGTGCACTTTTTTATGTTATATATTTTAATGTATGAACATGCATTTATATTTATATATGTGTATTTGTGTGTTCAGTTCTGCATACATTGGTGTGCATGTATCTGTGTGTACACATTTTTTTTACTGTACACATCCTACTCCCCTTTCTTTCCCCACTCATTTCATTATGATATTTTTAAATTTTGTGATTTTGCTCATCATCTGGTTCATATCAATACTCACTTTGCTTCTAACTTAAATAACATTTAATATTTTCCATCTGTGCATCAACCTTATCACATCCACCATCGTTGTATATACAGATCACACTAATCACATTATTTTTCACAGTTTCTGCAATCACACATTCTGAAGCAGTTTTGCATCATCTTTCTGCGTGTGACCTAATCTTTTTTCTGTTGCACAACTGCAATATCTTTTTTTATACACTCCCTAACTGCTTTCAATTGCACATTCAACATCATCTTGTTACATCTTGTTACATGCTCCCCAGCCCTCAAGTCACTCCACCTTCCAGCTTCTAGCCCTCCTCTCTTTTTCCATTTACAAATGGGACTCAAACAGAAAAATGCTTGATTACTGTGTTGATGAGAGAATCTGTCCCGCAGGGCTATTGTATTTGGTTGATGTGGAACCTTTCCTGCTGGCAGAACACAATGACCACTGCTGGCAGCTATGGCCACTGACAGTGATCACGCTAAAAAATCCAACGGTCTGGTTGTACTGAAGTCGATCGATGGATGGTCCCTGCTGAACCACCTGAAATTCAATCCATCTATGGTTGGCTTTATTCTTCTTATCTAGCAATTAGTTTCTCTCTACAGGAAGACATTTTCCTCTCAATAGACTTGGTCGTACTTATCTGCTAGTCACTACAGTTCTCAAATAAATGTCCATATATTTTTCTATTGACACAGATTTACACAGGAAAGCCTTATTTTTAATCCATCAAGGTTGTCATTTTTATCTGAAGATATGCATAAGCCACTTTTATGACTAAAGCAAGCTATAGATGATGCAGTTTTCTTTCCTGCACCCACAGGATTTATGCATTTTTTTTTCTGGTAACCTGCAGGGGTACCCACTGGAGGGTAACCTTGTCTGTTGTGAGCAGCCTAACCTGAGCCAGGTTGCATCAACTAATTTGAGTAAAACTGACGATTTTGTAATCTAAGTTATATTATTGACCTTACTTTCATGTAATGAGCTGAAAAAATGTTTTATAAAACTCAGTTTTGTTAAAATTTTGGAATATGTTCTTGTGTTCATTGAGATATTGATTAAAATTTTACTTTTCAAAAGGGTTGTACTCATTTATGCTGAGCACTGTACGCATATGTACTGTATAGCTTCAAAATTTGGAAGAAGCAAGTTGTAGATCCCAGAGGTTATAGTTTTGCTTTGTGTGGTCTTCCTCTATGGGGAATAGATGTTGTTAACCTGTTTCAGTCATTTTGCCAGAGCAGCCAATGGATGTAACATAGAGGCAAACTGCGGCTTTACTGTGACACCCTAATGACAGCTATGGAGGGGTTTAGGAATGGGAATAGGTAAGCAAAATAAATAAAATCAAGCAGAGTTGGCTAGATGGTGGCTGCTCCCCTGGGCCAGGTCCTGAAACCTAATACACACAAGAAAAGCAAACAGAAGATGGTGCCTCCATCTAAGTGCAAACTGTACATATGCATATTGTGGTAAATAAACATAATGCACTCACTGGGTTGGGGTAAACAGTGCACATGTCATCCTTAAGCTAAGCTTCCAGGGAGTTGCAGAGATTGGCAAGAAAGTGGCTTGTAAGAGCAGGGGTGTACAAGGAGGCAGCTGGGTGTCAGTCTGTCAGTGAAGCTACCTGCTGGAGCATGGACTGGTTTGGCTGTGCAGTGGCCTCCGGGTACTTTTAGCCTGTTCAGCTTATACTTGGCTCTTCTTGGGGATGATGTCACTACATACAGAGGCATGGTTACGCATTTCAGGGCTCCGACCCTTTGTCGAACCAATAGGTACAGTGGGGATCGAAAGTTTGGGCAACCCAGCTAAAAATTTGTATTAATGTGCATAAAGAAGCCAAGAAAAGATGGAAAAATCTCCAAAAGGAATCAAATTACAGATTAGACATTAGAGATATTCTTATAATATATCAGCAAAAGTTAGATTTTACTTCCATCATTTACACTTTCAAAATAACAGAAAACAAAAAAATGGCGTCTGCAAAAGTTTGGGCACCCTGCAGAATTTATAGCATGCACTGCCCCCTTTGCAAAGCTGAGACCTGCCAGTGTCATGGATTGTTCTCAATCATCGTCTGGGAAGACCAGGTGATGTCAATCTCAAAGGTTTTAAATGCCCAGACTCATCTGACCTTGCCCCAACAATCAGCACCATGGGTTCTTCTAAGCAGTTGTCTAGAAAACTGAAACTGAAAATAGTTGACGCTCACAAAGCTGGAGAAGGCTATAAGAAGATAGCAAAGCATTCTCAGATGTCAATATCCTCTGTTTGGAATGTAATTAATAAATGGCAGTCACCAGGAACAGTGGAAGTTAAAGCAAGATCTGGAAGACCAAGAAAAATATCACACAGAACAGATCGCAGGATTATGAGAAAAACAATTCAAAACCCACGTTTGACTGCACGATCCCTCCAGAAATATCTGGCAGACACTGGAGTTGTGGTACACTATTCCACTATAAAGAGATACTTGTACAAATATGGTCTTCATGGAAGAGTCATCAGAAGAAAACCGCTTCTACGTCCTCACCACAAAAATCATCGTTTGAACTTTGCAAATGAACATATAGACAAGCCTGATGCATTTTGGAAACAAGTTGTGTGGACCGATGAGGTTAAAATTTGGAGAAGAAGGGGCACAGAATTTGATGAAAAGAACCTCTGTCCAACTGTTAAGCATGGGGTTGGATCAATCATGCTTTGGGGTTGTGTTGCAGCCAGTGGCACAGGGAACATCTCACGAGTAGAAGGAAAAATGGATTCAATAAAATTTCAGCAAATTTTGGATGGTAACTTGATGCCATCTGTGAAAAAGCTGAAGTTAAAGAGAGGATGGCTTCTACAAATGGATAATGATCCTAAATAGAGATGAGTGAATCGAACTTGGCGAAGTGGAATTCGTTTTGAATATTAGGAAAAATTCGATTTGCGTCGAATCCGAAAATTAGCAAACTTTGGATGCACGAATCGAATTTTTCCCGATCGGCCGATTTTCATCCCTTCTACAGCCGGCAAAAAGTGTCCCTGCAGAGAGCTCCGCTATTTCTGACAGTTCTCTGACAGTTCCTTCACATTTACAGCGGTTGAAACATTGTATCTATTTGTTTCCATTTAGGATACAGATGTTTTTATTCGGAAACAAATAGATACAATGTTTCAACCGCTGTAAATGTGAAGGAACTGTCAGAGAACTGTCAGAAATAGCGGAGCTCTCTGCAGATACACTTTTTGCTGTACTGGAATTCTTCTTATTTTCATCCTACTTCTTCTTCTTCTTCTTCTTCTTCATCCTCATCCTCATCCTCTTCTTCTTCATCCTCATCCTCTTCTTCTTCTTCTTCATCCTTATCCTCTTCCTCTTCTTTTTCATCCTCATCCTCTTCTTCATCCTCATCCTCTTCTTCTTCTTCATCTTCTTCATCCTCATCCTCCTCTTCTTCTTCTTCTTCTTCTTCATCATCCTCATCCTCTTCTTCTTCTTCTTCTTCTTCTTCTTCTTCTTCTTCTTCCTCACCATCATCCTCTTCTTCTTCTTCTTCTTCTTCATCCTCATCCTCTTCTTCATCCGCATCCTCTTCTTCTTCTTCATCCTCATCCTCTTCTTCTTCTTCTTCTTCATCCTCATCTTCTTCTTCTTCCTCATCTTCTTCTTAATCCTCATCTTCTTCTTCTTCTTCTTCTTCATCATCCTCATCTTCTTCTTCTTCTTCTTCTTCATCCTCATCTTCTTCTTCTTCTTCTTCATCATCCTCATCTTCTTCTTCTTCTTCTTCATCCTCATCTTCTTCTTCTTCATCCTCATCCTCTTCTTCTTCCTCATCTTCTTCTTCTTCTTCATCCTCATCTTCTTCTTCTTCATCCTCATCCTCTTCTTCTTCTTCCTCATCCTCATCTTCTTCTTCTTCATCTTCTTCTTCATCTTCTTCTTCATCTTCTTCATCTTCTTCTTCTTCTTCTTCATCTTCTTCTTCATCTTCTTCATCTTCTTCTTCTTCATCTTCTTCTTCTTCTTCTTCATCTTCTTCTTCTTCATCATCTTCTTCTTCATCTTCTTCTTCTTCCTCTTCTTCTTCTTCTTCATCTTCTTCTTCTTCTTCTTCATCTTCTTCATCTTCTTCTTCTTCTTCATCTTCTTCTTCTTCATCTTCTTCTTCATCTTCTTCTTCTTCTTCATCTTCTTCGTCGTGCCCCGTGACTGCCCAAATGAGTGAAGTGTGCGGTGATTCTAAGATCGACGGCACTCATCTGCATGTCATACTGACTGACAGTATTATTTCTCTTCCCCAGCAGACTCCAAGGGCATTTAAATTAAAGGTACAGTGTTCTGCACTAATATAAAGGCTCTCTGAAGCCTAGAAACCCTTTTAATAAGTTAAATTCGCAGCCAATAAATTCGCATCGAATCGAATTTATTCCGCAAATTCGGCGAATCAGCCGAATCGAATTTTTGAATAATTCGCTCATCTCTAATCCTAAACACACCTCGAAATCCACGGGGGATTACATCAAGAGGCGTAAACTGAAGGTTTTGCCACAGCCTTCACAATCTCCTGACCTCAACATAATTGGAAATCTATGGATAGACTTTAAAAGAGCAGTGCGTGACAGACAGCCCAGAAATCTCAAAGAACTGGAAGACTTTTGTAAGGAAGAATGGGAAAAGATACCTCAAACAAGAATTGAAAGACTCTTGGCTGGCTACAAAAAGCGTTTACAAGCTGTGATACTTGCCAAAGGGGGCAGTACAAGATATTAACTCTGCAGGGTGCCCAAACTTTTGCAGACGACATTTTTTTGTTTTCTGTTATTTTGAAAGTGTAAATGATGGAAATAAAACCTAACTTTTGTTGACATATTATAAGAATGTCTAATCTGTAATTTGATGCCTTTTGGAGATTTTTCCATCTTTCCTTGGCTTCTTTATGCACATTAATACAAATTTTTAGCTGGGGTGCCCAAACTTTCGATCCCCACTGTAGGTCTGGTCAGTGAGTGCAATGTAGGGCAGGTAGGCGGGGCTGTGTGTTAATGGCCACTCTTCTCAATGCTTTATTGGCCACTAAAACACCATATGATAGGATACACTGACAGATCGGGATCAGAGCTGTTATGAGGCTGCATAGCATGTCAGAGAAGATAAGATGATGATGGGGAAAGGAGTAAACAGTCTTTAGGTGTTAAAGAGAAAATATTACCAAAGGACAAGAAAATGGGACAGGAAAATAGGTCAAAAAGCCAATGTTGATATAGAAAAACATGGCATAGATGGGTATAAGAGTGAATTATAAATATATAAAAATAGATACAAATCTAAGAATATTTTATTAGTTCTGTTTAAAAATATTTTTTTTTATTTAAACCTCCAGGTTATTGGTATAATCAATATAAAAGATGTGTAAACACATGTACATCAATGTGTGTAGAACATATAAAAATATCTAAAAAGTTAAATAAAATTTTTTTTTACAAAACAATTGTACTGAAATTGTACAAGAAATGAAGATAACTATTACATGGGAAACAATGGTCAGGTCTATCTCTTAGTGTAATAGGAGATCCATGTCTCCTAATCTATCCACCTTTAGATGATCCCTGAAAACCTTTTTCTTTAAAGAATTCTTCTTATAATTAGTAAACTGCCTTTTATTTCCTCCATCAGCTCATCCCCCACAGCTATTACCTGTTTTATCATTCAACTCTTCCTCCTAGATTGTAAGCGCTAACGAGCAGGGCCCTTTGTTTCCTCTTGTACCAAATTGTATTGTAACTGTGATGTCTACCTTAATTTTCTAAAGCGCTGCACAAACTTTTGGCACTATATAAATCATGTATTATAATAATAATAATAATATAAACACATGTGCTTAAAAAATTAGTGCTAAGGGGAAAAATATTGTATGGATCGATCTCTAAGTGATAAGAGGACATGTCCCACAGGCGTGAAAAAAACCCAGGTGTAAGGGATAAATGCATGTGGTTACTGAATGTGATGGTGATGTTCAGTCTACTTAAATGGATTAAATCACAGTGTTTAACTCTAGTTCTTCATTGAGCCCATGTGGAGCTAAAGTGTTTAGGGAGAAAATTCAGTATGTCTCTCTTTTGCAAAGTTTTTTTAAAATGTTCAGCCTTGGTGTAATTGACTGGAATGCTTTTGATAATCCAGACTTGGATGCCCTTGGTGAACTGCCCATGGATGTCTTTAAAATGTCTGGGTACACTGTAATTGGTGCTCTTTTGTTCTATTGCTCATTTGTGCTCGCTAAACCTTGCTCTGAGTGGTCTAATGGTCCGCCCCACATACAATAGGCAACAGAGGGATTTTAAGCAACAGAATAAGGTGGGGATGGAGGAGGATTTGCCATTTACAGTAAAGGACGTTTGTTCTTTACTGCCAAAAGAGAAAAGTAGAGAACTCGACACCAAAAAATATTGACTGTATCTTCCACCAACTTGGATGAATCCCACATTTCACTACTTTAGAAAGGATTAAACTTTGTGCCCTTTAACAAACCCAACTTACTTGTTCTCTTTAAGGATTTGAATTGATTTGTCCATAATCTCACAGATAAAAAGTTTTATAGTGACTCGATCAAAAACCCTGGCTGAACCACTGAGCCTTACAATATTGAACCTTCATTCAATTATCTGGATCAATAAGCTCTTGAGAATTTGGAATAACTACTCTGGGAAGGTGACATCTCCGACACTAAAAACATAATTTGTCCTGATTTTCTCAATACACATACCCATTTCAAGCCCAAATCTATATTGTTTCCTACTCATGTCAAGGACCCATACATTGACACTTTTTACAGCATGGTGTATGCTGATATGATTAAAATGTGTAAGGATACCACAATGTCCCATAGAAATATCTTGCTCTTCAATCACTTGAGAATAATCATGACCTTGTGATTAAACCAGCTGATAAGGGCGGAGGAATAGTCATCCTCAACAAGACTGATAATATGAACGAGGCTTGTAGATTACTATCTGATCCAGATACCTACATAAAACTTCAGAAAGATCCCTCGGCCCATTCAGCTAGGATCTGCAATCCTTTATAGATAAAGCCAGTTCATAAGGCATACTAAATGGAAATGAGAAAGCCTTTCTTATAAAAGAGTTTTTTAGATAACCTATTTCTATTATCTACTTGAGATTCACAAAGATTCAACACGTGCACCTGGGAGACCTATAGTGGAATTCATGGACAGCGTCAACTATGGCCTGTCCCAATACATGGATCAGTTTCTTCAGCCTACCCTCCAAGAATTGCCCTCATATATTTGTGACTCTTCATACCTTATGGACATTTTGGACAACTACCCATAGGAACCATCTGGCTTTCTTTGGATGTTTCCTCACTATATACGTCTATTTCACACTTCATTGGTCTCAAAGCTGTGAGCTATTTCCTATCCCATCATTTTCAGGTAAACCAAAAACAAGTGGGCTTCATCATCAAGCCTACAAGATTTTGCCTCAAACACAACTTCAATGGTCAATGGTCAATTCTGTTTACAGACAAAAGGCACAACTATGGGGGTCTGTTTTGCCCCCAGCTATGCTAACTTAACAATGGGATTGTGGGAACAAATTTATCACCATGACCCTTTTGCTCAACACATTATTATGTTTGGAAGATATGTAGATGACATAGTCATCATTTGGAATGGGGTCTCCTCATCTATTACATATTTTTTTGATTATTGCAACAACAATAATTATGGCATGTCTTTTACCTAAGTTACCCATAAGGATTCCTTGATCTACCTTGATCTAGTACCAAGTCATGTTCAGTCCACCATCATTTCCAAAAATAATATTAAAAGCACCACTGGAAATTCATATGTACACTTCAACAGTTACCACCACCCCAGGTGGAAAACTAATATATCAAAAAGCCAATTTCAACATTTACACAGAAATTGTACACTTGACATAGACTATATACAACAAAATGATGTTTTAAAACAAACATTGCTTCAAAAAGGGTACAGTTCTCATCTAGCTGACGAAGCCTTCACAACCTACTTGGATAAAGACAATAGGAAAATTACCCCAAGATCTGATAGTGATCCAGTTCCTGTCCGCTTCATAACACAATTTCATTCCAAACAACGCTTCATGGAGAAAATCATCAGCAAACATTGGAAGATTCTTTAGCAAGATCCAGTTTTACAATCAGTAATACCTTCCAGACCTTGGATCACCTATTGCAGAGCATGAAACATAAAAAGCCTCATAGCTCCAAGCAAAATGAATATGAACAACAAGAATACGAAGAGTACATTACATTTTTACTGCTGCCTGCTGGGCATGTACCAGTGTTGGAAAATTAAGTGCTTGACCTGCCACTTCATGCATCATGGACAAACATCCTTTAGTGCCAATGGTAAAAGCTCTGGAGTTAATCAAATCATATGCACCCCATATGTTTGGAGAGAGAGAGAGATCACACTTTAAAGAATGTAAAATTAAAAAAACTGAAACAAGTAATAAAAAAATGACATTGTCAAAGTGAAACTAGTAGGGTAAATCTAGAAAACTAGTGAAAACCAGAGGGGCAAATTTCAACATACTTGACAATCTTAATTATATTTACTTTATCCACCAGGGATGCAAGTATCTAATATAGTAAAAATGCACTCTTATAGATTTACCCCTATTATGAAAGGGCTAACTTCTCCTGTTCATGCCTTTTCTATTTAAAGAAAATATGCATAAAACATTATTTGCGTGAGCTGGTAACCAATGTCACACAACCTGATGTCTGCTCTGTTAAATGAAACTATCAGAAATTTACAAAAGTAGATCTGGTCAAGTCATACATAGCAACAAAAGTTTTCATTTTAATTTGATGTAATGAAAGATCCACTTTGAATGGTATGAGAGATACAGCTTGCTAGTGTTCTGCATAACAATAAGGGCATTTTTAAAAAGTATAATGGTATGCATTGACATTCTGTGTACAGAAAAATAATAATTAATGTTTACCAGTGGAATAAAACCACTGGATGAAGCACTGTGTAAATAATTTGCAATTGTAAATGCAGGAATATTATTTATTATAAGACTGTGTCGAGTGACTACTCAGCTTGCTTCTATCATTGTGTGTGCACTTGAGAAATCAATAGCTGGGTATTTTTTTTTTTTTATTAAGGAGAGTGTACCATAGTGATAATGGATTATATAAAATTGAACATTAATCAGTGCTGATGTCTTTCTAGAGACAGGAATGTTATAAGAACAGCCTAGACACTTATGTATGTTCAAACTGTATGAGCATTTAGATAATTTAGTTTGTTTAATTAAAGTTAGGAAAGGGTGCATGTAAAATTAAAAAAACATATAACAAATAATAAGCACTGGTTGGTCATTATTACCTAGAGAGAAATTATAGATATGAAACATCTCCTTAATGCAAATGATATAGGCATTTGGCAGCAATCCTGTGTAAGTAATCACACAAAAAATATTTTGGATAGGACAAGTTGTGGTAATTACTGTGTGCTACTGAAGAATAAGGCAAACATTACAGCATAAATATAGCGATCAGGTCCATATTTGGCTGCTACCATGGTTTCAAATTGATCCCTAAGTGTTTTTGAGGTTTGCAATCCCAAATTCATGGTGAAATTTGCTACACTGAGTTCTGTTCAACCACAATGCACTGCCTACATTTTGACCTTAGGTCAGATGGCTTGAAAAGATGTATGATGGGGGATTTATTATGTGCCAGCCAGCAACCATTTGTCAGTGTGTGTTGAAGTAGATTAGGTAGAGATGACAGTCTATGTAGGGAGAGTTTGTTTCTATACAATACTATACTTTAATATATTTTGGTAAATTACTGCGGATTGCAGTATGGTGGGCTACATGTTCGTGTGTATACCCCACCCCCTCTCATATTTACAATTTGAAAACTCAACATTTATTTTTAGGACTTCAGTTTGAGTGCACCTGCAACAACTGCAGTTGCTATTTAAACTTAATGATTTCAAAATATCATTCGAAAAAAAATAAAAGACTGTACATAATATTTACAGAAAATACATTTTACAAAATAGACAGCAGAAGCAAAATAAATGGAAAAAAAAGTATCTAACAAAAATCCAGAGTTCTTGGGTTCTGACATACGTCAGAGATTTCAGAGACTTCAGGCTCTCCAAAAATAGGATTCTTGGCAGATGTTCTTCATTTTGATGGTAAAGGAGCATCACTGAGCCCTCCAATCACCCAATAACAATGGTTAAGGGGTTGGAGGTAGAAGTACTGAGATGCTTTATAGTAATCCAGCATATTACTGTGCAGCATGCATTTACCATTCCATAGAGACTGAGCATTATACTGCATGCCTCTATATATCCAGATCATACGTGGTGTTATTAGGTTGTCACTCTTATGCTAAGGAGATTTAATAGAATTCAAGGTGAGAGCCTTACATAGGAATGCTGACTTCTACAGGCTAAAAGACGTAATGCTAACTGGTGTAACAGATTGGGGAATTTAAACAGAATAAGAGTACCACTCTTGTTTTCTTATTCAGTTTTTGGGGTCCCTTGACCTCATTACTGTCAAAATGAAGTATGGGTTCTTGGTGAATCTGGCATGTTCACGGTTCACAGGCCCTGAGAAAAATGGATAAATTTGCCAGACCATAATGCACTTACTGAGCATTAAACCTAAGTCATCTGGCTTAGAAGGACCAATAATGGGCTTTTGGTAAAGGGTGGGTTCACAGCAGCTATATTGACAACATATGGCTATTGACTCCTATTTTCCTGACATCTTGCTACCCATTTTCCTCTCAAATCCTCCATCAGTTACTTACCATTTCCCATCCCTTGCCTGTTCATATCCCTACCTTCCATTCTCTCTGGGTCACCTCACTCAGATAAGAACACTAGATAATTTCCTCATCTACCTAACACACAAGACAACTAAGACCTCTTTCAGATGGACACTCAGATCGGGTCCGTCTGCCCCTTTTTCAGGTGGACCCGATCAGAACCTCCATTCTTCTCTATGGAGTGACAGGTGTGAACGGACATGTGTCCGTTACACCCGCCGACATCCAATCCTATCCGCAAAAAATGGACAGATGGGAATCCAATTCCCCTTCTGTCCGTCAGATCAGGTCAGATGGAAATGAACAGGTGATCCATTTTCATTCGACTGCCCATTGAAGAGAACGAGCAGCTCTGTGTATGCTGTGCAGCAGCAGAGCAGACACAAACCTGTGAAACCTGGATCAGCGGAGAGATCCCCAGCTGAGCAAGTGGATCTGCTAAATGGGTGTGCACCATATGAAGGGACCCTAAAGCCTAAAGCGGAGGGTGTACCCATATTTTCTGGACAATTTTGCTGGACACAAGGAGTTAGGCATTTTGGAGGTTATGCATTGTAGGGTTTTTTCTTGGCTCCATTTTTCTCATTATTCCCTCCCGCTCCCTCTCCTTTTCTCCCTTCTTGAACATTTAAACTCAATTGGACAGTCTTTGAACAATTTGGTCTCTGTACCAGTACAAGGTTTGCATTTGAGCTCTCGTTCCTGCATGTGATACTTTTTTTTGCTAATTGTAAAATGTTTAATGTAATAAAAATTTATGTAACCAACCTTCTTGCGAGATCTTGCATAGTTACCATAGCATTCACTATTTGAAATGATCAGTCTAAAAATCAAATGGTAGGTGTATTGTAACACTGAGAGAGAGAATAGCAACAAAAATTTCAAAAGAAATGCATGTCTAACAAATTATGCACTGATTTGCAGGTTCATGAGGGAGATGAGTATTTGATTCCCTATCATACAGCAGGATTTCTGGCTACCAGGTGTCTTTCATACAGGTAACAAGCTGAGATTAGAAGCGGTCTCTTAAAGGGGGTGCTGCTAATTTAATTTTGTTACCTGTATAAAAGACACCTGTCCACAGGAGCAATCAAACAATTAGATTCCGAACTCTCCACCATGGCAAAGACCAAAGAGCTGTCCAAGGATGTCAGGGAGAAAATTGTAGACCTACACAAGACTGGGCTGGGCTACCAAACTATCGCCAAGCAGATTGGTGAGAAGGTGACAACAGTTGGTGCAATCATTTGCAAATGGAAGAAACACAAAACAACTGTCAGTCTCCCTAGGTCTGGTGCACCATGCAAGATCTCACCTCGTGGAGTGTCAATGATCATGAGAACAGTGAGGAATCATCCCAGAACTACACGTGAGGATCTTGTCAATGATCTCCAGGCAGCTGGGACCACAGTCACCAAGAAAACAATTGGTAACACACTACGCCGACAAGGATTGAAATCCTGCAGTGCCCATAAGGTCCCTCTGCTCAAGAAAACACATGTCCAGGCCCGTCTGAAGTTTTCCACTGAACATTTGAATGATGCAGAGGAAGACTGGTTAAAAGTGCTGTGGTCGGGGGGCGTGGTCTGCCGCGGCTGGGAGATGGCCGCATAGAGAGAGAGCTCCCGCCGGCCGGATCCCTCTGTGTTGCTACACTACGGAACGGGGTGAGAGGGAGCTGTCACATCATGGGGAAGACTGACCGGACTTCATCCGGTACCCGATCGCGCTCCCCACGGGGCCAGGGTGTGCAGGGGAGACACATAACGGAGCTCTTCCGCTCCCAACAGCAAAGGGAGGGGCCGCAGCCATCTTCATCTCCTTCTCCTGCTGCGTCCCCCTCCGCCCCCCTCCTCCTCTCCACGGCTGCTAATGTGGTTAACCCTTCCTGCTCTGAAATGCAGGCAGCTACAGACACAGTACCTCAACATGATGTCCCCTCTGCCTCACAATCTCTGTCCCTGAGGGATCTTCAGGCTGTGGCTGCTGACATTAAGGCCACCCTGACAGCCACACTCACTGCAGCATTAGGGGACCTGCATAATGATCTAAGGGCCATGGGTTCACGTTTGGATCACGTGGAATCCGCATCCAGGCAAAATGGTTCCGCAATTCTTGATTTACATCATCGGTCATCGATACACGCGTCAACTATCAGAGAACTCCACAGGCATATTGAGGATTTAGATAACCGTGGCCGCAGGCGTAACATCAGGATCCGCGGTCTCCCAGAATCAGTAGAAAATACCGATATTCCCAAGGCAGCAATAGCCATATTTAATAACCTCCTTGGTCGCCCGCAAGCTACCCCAATTGACATCGAACGTGTGCACAGAGCGATCCGCCCCAGGAGGGGAGATGCAGACCCACCCAGGGATATCGTTTGCTGCCTAGTCAGCTACCCGCTCAAAGAAGATATCCTCCGCTGTGCTAGAGACAGAGGGCGCCTTTTGTATGAGGGTACAGAAATACAATTGTTTCAGGATGTATCCAGCACCACCCTACGCCAGCGGCGCGCTTTACGCCCTCTTCTGGATACGCTCCGATCACGTAACATCCCGTACAGATGGAGGTTCCCCTTCTGTCTCTCTGTACAAGTTAGTGGTCGTTCCTACAACTTGCGCACCCCTGAAGAACTGCCCTCTTTTTGTGCCTCCATAGACATCCCGCTGATTGACCTGCCTGATTGGTTTAGCTCCATGAGATTGCCGCTATCCCAGGATTTGGCGGCCGAGGATAATGCTATGGATTGGCGCGGTCAGTCCTCTCGTAGAGGGCGGATGGCCCCATCGACCCCTCCGAGACCCCTAATGGGGGACGCCACGACTACCTTTAGTCCGACGGCCTCGCCAGCACACAGGAGGCCAAGACGCGAAACCTAATGGTCCCTGTTCTTCCCTTAACATTGCTACTTTGATGCATACCCTGCTGAGTACGTTCTACTGTTACTGCACACCTTTTTTCGTCCACCCGCCTCATATGTTCTAATTGCGCACTTGCGCTCTCTGATCAATGCTCGTCGGACTCCTACTTTACCACCTTTGCCACCTTTACTGTTTATCCGTCAAGCTTGCGGCCTGTGTTTCACGGAACTCCGTCTCTGCCCTATGCGCAAATAGTGGGCCTCCACAGCTCCTTCATGCCTTACAGGGGGTTGGGAGTCGGCACCGTTCTAGCTGTCTCGTCCTCATACATGGGGGAACAGTTTCTGGGATCTGCCTTACTAATTGTCACCTAGTCCTCCGCACTCCACAGCGAGTCCTCCGCCTCCAGCTGGTTATCGATTGGTGCCTTCTCCTAGCCTTTTATTTCCTATTACCATCTGGAGGCATCCTGGGCGATGAACATCCTCCGACATCGTCTTGCTGGTATGCTCTGAACTTCGCCCTCACATCTTTGCGGACGTCCTGCTGCTCGCCTGGGGCTGTTCGGTGATGGATTGTTCGCCCCCCTCATCCTCTCCGTGGACATTGGAACGTTTGGCCTTCCCGATCCTATGGCAATGCTCCCTGCTCAATTTGTAATGTATAATTTCTGCGTACCTATGTTAGTGTCTCTAAATTTTGACCGGGAGGTGGTTTTGGGGGAGATGGTTATTGTTTGCGGGGATGGATCACTGTTTTTTTTTTTTTTTATCTCTCGGGGAGTGTACATGTTCTTTTAGTCAGTGAATTTGACTGTGTGGACAAGCATCACCTCTTCCCGCTACTGGCTAGATATTTCAGAATGGTACCATGTCATTCTCTTCCACCCGGCTTTTACTTGGCCGAAATGGCATACCTGTGGGCCTGCGTGCCTTTGATCACTCCCATGCTCACTTCCCTCCTCCTCCTCCTCCCCACTCTTACGCCATTCCGAGAGAGGTGATGCTCGTACCCTTTGTTTCCCTGGGGACGCTAGCTACTATCTTGGTGTGGGGGGGTAGGGGGAGGAAGGGTTTTCTATGTCTTATCTAGTCCCCTTGATACTCATATATTTGTGGGATGATGACGGGCCTTGGTCTTAGGGGGCTTCATTAGTAACAGCTGAACAGGGGCTTATTGATGTTTTATCTGATTTTGTCATGCTCATTCATGTTTTGATATTGTTGACTTGTTATGTTTGTGCCTTGTGCTGTGGTTTGCCTGTAATATATGCAGGGGTCTTCCAATATTCTCCGTTCAGTGAGGTGCCCCTTTACTATCTCACGCCCACCTTGGCGTAGGCTGCTCTTCCCAATGCGGTCACTCTGTACGTGCCTTACGCTTCTTTCCTACTAAGCGTAGCTAGACCCCTCGCTCGGCGACATTCCACGTGTGATACATCTACTAAAGTTGCCCAGGTCTTCTTCCTTTGCATGTCACATGTCACTTCATCTCCCATGGAAGACCGGTACCCAAACCTTTATGTGCCCCACCCCTGCGGACTTCTGACATCACTTACATCTCTCGAACCCCGCTCCCTTGTTCTTGCCTTTTGTTTTATGATTTCTCATAGGGGGCTACCGGCCGGCGGATGCGCACTTCCTGGTTTCACGCCGACCTCGTTCCCCACACAGTGAGCTCAGCGAGCTTCCACTGATACTTTTTCATTCGGCTTCTATCCGTATCTTTTTTCTGAGCTTCTTTTCTTTTTTCTGCTCCTCTTCCCTTTCCCCGACCCTTTCCCCTTTTCCTGTTTTCTTTCTCTCACGTGGAACAGCGGGACTGTTCCTCTAGCCGTATACTTTCTATACCCCCCCCTTTTTTTTTTTTTTTTCTCTCTCCTTCCCCCCTCCTTTTTCCCATCCCCGGATCCTCGGCATACCGAAGCCCCGGACTCAGGCTCCACCTTCCTACAGCCATGCTTTCTTCCGCTTCACAGACGGGACAACTGTCTCTGAAACTTCTTTCACTTAATGTCAAAGGTTTGAACGTACCCGAAAAGCGTTCCATGCTCCTCTCTTACTTACACAAACAGAAAGCGGATGTGGTCTTTTTACAAGAAACGCATTTTCGCCAAGACTCCATTCCAAAGCTTTACAATTTCTACTTCCCCACGGTCCTCCACGCCGCCAACCCCCTGGCTAAGTCTAAGGGGGTTGCAATATTGTTCGACAGACACCTCCAGTTTAATATAAAGGATTCTATGGTGGACCCTGAGGGTAGATACCTGTTTATAAAGGGAGTATTCGCTAACAGACCTATCACATTCGCCAATGTCTATGCCCCCAATGTTCAACAGGTCTCCTTCATGCGCTCAATTGTCTCTGCCCTAGCTGCTTTCCAGGAAGGGTTACTGATACTTGGAGGCGATCTGAATGTCCCCTTAAGCCCTCTGCTAGACTCCTCCTCGGGTAGTTCTTTTCTGCCCTACAAGGCTCTCAGGCAAATACATATACAATTACAGCTTCTACAATTACATGACACCTGGCGTACACTTTATCCCACTGTTAAAGATTATACTTTTTTTTCCCCACCACACAATAAGTATTCTAGGATAGATTACTTTTTTTTGTCGCAACCAGATCTCCCTCTCCTATATGCGGCTACTGTTGAACCGATGGTCCTTTCCGATCATCATCCTATCACCATGACGCTTCGGTTTCCCATCTCGCACCCGCGCTCCAAATACTGGCGTTTGGATGCTTCCCTTCTTACGGATGCCGCTATTGTTCAGGAGCTCCGCTCTAATATGGCTGAATATTTTTCCTTGAACAGCTCGTCAGACACCTCACCCATCACACAATGGGAGGCCCACAAGTGTGTCATACGGGGTAGCCTCATAGCCCTTGCGACAAGACGTAAGAAAGCCAAGCAGGAGCGTCTGAAGCTCCTCTCAAATAGGATCCGCTCTTTGGAGAGAGTACATAAACGGACTCTGGCTGCGTCGACCCTTTCGGAACTCACGCATGCACGCACACAGCTTCTCACGGAACTGGGTAAAGCGGTTAGAAAAAGATACATTCTTACACATAAGCTCTATTATGAGTTCGCAAATAAGAGCGGGAAATTTCTAGCTAGAGCTCTTCGGGAGAAACGGGCTAGTATGACGGTTCATAAAATCAGAGGCTCTGATGGCATTGAGGCTACATCTAACCCCGATATTGCCGCCCATTTTGAACGCTACTATAAATCCTTGTACAACCTCCCTCCGGAACGCCCCCCCATACATTCGGACAAATCTAGAACTACCTTGATCTCTGAATTTCTCCATCTCTACGGTTCACCCGCCCTCTCCGAGGATCTGGTGCACGCTATGGAAAATGATCTCACCCTACTTGAACTGCAATCTGCAGTAAAACAGATGAAACCGGGGAAGAGCCCGGGCCCTGATGGTTTTTCAGTAGCCTATTATAAATCCTTTTTAGATATACTGGGTACTCCATTTCTTGCTGCTTTTAACACTCTCGCTCAACCTTCAGGGCCGCCTAACCACCTGTTGGAGGCTCACATTACAGTTATCCCCAAAGACGGGAAGGATAACACCCAGGTTTCCAATTATAGACCCATTTCCTTGCTGAACGTGGACGTCAAACTATTCGCGAAGATCATTGCTAATCGTCTTCTTCCCTCGCTTCCCTCCCTGGTCGATTTGGACCAAGCAGGATTTATCCCTGGTAGAGAAGCAAGGGACAACACTATCAAGGCCCTTAATCTCCATCACTGGCTTCGCAGGTCTAACACGCCGGGTTTTTTCCTCTCCTTGGATGCAGAAAAGGCCTTTGACAGGATTGCCTGGGATTACTTGAACGCGTCTTTGGTGGCACTGGGTTTGGGTGAGAAGATGCTCAACTTTATCATGGCCCTCTATTCTGCCCCTACTGCCCGGGTCCGGGTGAACGGCCATCTGTCCAACTCCTTTCATTTACGGAACGGTACACGTCAGGGATGCCCCCTCTCCCCGCTTTTGTTTGTCCTATCCCTTGAGCCCCTGTTGCGGAAAATTCGTTTAAACCCTGATGTTAAAGGAATCACGGTGACAGATAAGGAATATAAACTTGCAGCTTATGCGGATGATATTCTTTTGTTCTTGGCGGACCCTCACATCACTCTTCCAAACCTACTGAAAGACTTTGCCCTTTTCAGATATTTGTCGAATTTTAAAATCAATTTTTCCAAATCTGCCGCCCTTAACATTACTTTGTCTGCGGAGCTAGTCTCTGCTTGTGAGGCCCAATTCCCATTTCACTGGGAAAGGGATTCCCTAACTTATCTTGGTATCCAGCTCACCAGCAACCTTGATGACCTTTACATGAAAAACTTTCTTCCCGCTCTTCGCTCTATGCAAGATGACCTCAATAAATGGCACCGTCCTTGTTTCTCGTGGTTTGGAAGGGCAGCGATCATTAAAATGAATGTACTTCCCCGTCTCCTGTATCTCTTCCAAACATTACCAATTCACTTACCTCCTGCTTTCTTTGCTTCTTGCAAAAGACTGTGTTCACTGTTCCTTTGGAGCCACAAACGTCCGCGTATTGCCTACTCCCAATTAACCCTTTCTAAACTTAAAGGGGCTATAGGATTCCCTGATCTTTACCGCTACTATTGGGCGTGTCATCTTTCCCGGATAGTTGATTGGCACGTTCACACTGCCTCTAAAGACTGGATATCTATCGAGAATGCTTGCTCGCCCTTCCCCCTGGCATCGATTCCTTGGCTTTTGCCGAAACACACGCCACAAGTTCTTCTCACCCATCCTTTGGTGGGACCTACGTTAAAAATTTTCCGTTCGGCTTGTAGATCTGCAGCCATTTCTGACACACCCAACCCCCTGACCCCCATACGCCTCAACCCTGACTTTCCCCCTGGCATGCATAAAGACTTTTTATTGAAACATTGGCCACACAAACAGCTCTTAGTGAAACATTTTCTCCGCAAGGGCAAGGTGAAAACACTCCGAGAATTGCAAGAAAGTCTGGGTATTCGCGAATTCCCTTTCTGGGTATATTTCCAGATCAGACATTATCTGCTCTCTCATAAACCCCCTCTTAACTGGCATCGCTCTCTTACCCCATTTGAATCTGCATGCGCGAAGGCTGAACCGCGGAAACATCTGATCTCGGAGATCTACCCACTTCTAGTGGAGAGCCGGTCTTATGACTCCCTCCCCGCATGTCGGGCTTGGAGGAGAGATCTTAATGCTGAGCTGTCGGACTCAGACTGGGACCTGGTCTTCCAATACTCTCATAAATGTTCCCTCAATGTCTCGACACAAGAAAACAGCTACAAAATAGCCTCTAGATGGTACCGAACTCCTTCAAGAATTCATCATTTTAACCCCGCCTTCCCCAACAGCTGCTGGAGATGCGGGACCCCGGATGGGTCCTTTCTTCACATTTGGTGGTCTTGCCCGATTCTTCAACCATTTTGGCTGGAGGTCCATAGGTTAGTAGTTTCTATAAGTTCCTTGCCCTTAGCTCTCTCTCCTGCTCAATTCCTCCTCCATCATTCTTCCCTTCCCAGGGCTCAGTACTTTAAATCATTAGCCATGCACATGATCAACGCAGCCAGACTCTGTATTCCGGTTCTGTGGGGCTCCACTCGCTCTCCCTCTATACGTGAATGGCTCACCCGAGTGGGTAAAACGGCGGACATGGAAGAACTGGTTGCGACTGCTCTCGACACTCCTACGAAATTCTCTCACGTATGGGCCTGTTGGACCCATTTTCTGACTACCCCGGAGTATCGATCCCTCATGGACCAGCCTGTCTGCACCTGATATGGACTTCCCGATAGTGTCATTTAGTAGTATTTGACCTGAGGGTGCTATCATACTCCCCCCTGTGTTACATGCGCATTCTTTCGACGCCGATGACAGCGTATGTTCCACCCACTCCCGTTACTGTTTGTATTGAGGATAAGATATTTTTGACAGTTGTCCCCTCTCTTATTTTACCCTCCATATTTGCTTCCCTTCCTCCCTCCCCCCCTCCCCTCCTTCCCCTTTTTTTTTCTCTCTTTCTTTCTTTCCCTTTTTTCTCGCCTTCTCCTTTCTTTTCTTTTCATTTGCTTACACACGTCTCGGACAATTTTTCCAATAGCACATTGAGTAGGTGGTCAGCATCACCTCTCGCAATTAATCAGCGGTTCCCACGACAATTACTCCTACATTCGCACAATTCCACCATCGTATTCTGTAGTATTGACTTCTACTTAGGTATTGTATTTGCTCGTCTCCCCCCCACAGATTTTTACCGCAAGACAATATGGTAGGAGGCCAAACGTCTCTTTCTTTTTAGCAACTGACAAGCCTACCTAAATATTACAGGCACAACCCTGTCGTGGCCTAGTTCATCCACACTGTTTGGTTTTGCGTTGGACCTCATTTGCCTTTGTATGATACATGCTTTGCTGTATGTCCTATGTACACTTCATCTGTACATTTTCGTGTGATCACTTGTATCTTGTTTCAATAAACTTTGTTTTTTTTTTTGGAAAAAAAAAAAAAGTGCTGTGGTCAGATAAGACCAAAATCAAGCTCTTTGGCATCAACTCAACTTGCCGTGTTTGGAGGAGGAGGAATGCTGTCTATGACCCCATGAACACCATCCCAACTGTCAAACATGGTGGTGGAAACATTCTGCTTTGGGGCTGTTTTTATGCTAGGGAACAGGACAACTACACCGCATCAAAGTGACGATTGACGGGGAAATGTACCTGCAAATCTTAGGGTAAAACCTTCTTCCCTCAGCCAGGGCATTGAAAATGGGTCATGGATGGGTGTTCCAGCATGACACTGACAACACATGGCCAAGGCAACAAAGGAGTGGCTCAAGAAGAAGCACATTAAGGTCCTGGAGTGGCCTAGCTAGTCTCCAGACCTTAGTCCGATTGAAAATCTGTGGAGGGAGCTGAAAGTTCGAGATGCCAAACGTCAGCCACCAAATGTTAATGACTTGGAGAGGATCTGCCAGGAGGAGGGGGCCAAAATCCCTCCTGAGATGAGTGCAAACCTGGTGGCCAACTACAGGAAACATCTGACCTCTGTGATTGCCAACAAGGGATTTGCCACCAAGTACTAAGTCATGTTTTGTGAAGGGGATCAAATACTTACTTCCCTCATGAACATGCAAATCAGTGCATAATTTGTTAGACATGCATTTCTTTTGAATTTTTTGTTGCTATTCTGTCTCTCAGTGTTACAATACACCTACAATTTGATTTTTAGACTGATAATCTTTTGTGAATGGGCAAACATTCAAAATCAGCAGGGGATAAAATACTTATTTCCTTCACTGTAAATGATCTGTCTTAACTGAACATTTTGTGATGTTCCTTTATGTATATGAGCAGTAATATTTTTGTTGTGTTTCACTGTGAAACATATTAGGAATAAGGAATGTTAAAAAAAAGCTATATTGGCCATGTATTTTAGCTGTGATAGGGAAATCAAAAGGAGTGCTGCTAATAAACAAGCATAAGGACAGATCATTGAAGGGCTTCTAGGCACTAGTCGGTCTGTTAAAGAGATAAAGGTGAAGAAGGAAGGAGGAGAAAAAAGATGGAGTATGAAGTGGAAGAGGGGAAGGAGGATGAAGTGGCCACATTAACAATGCTTAGATCACAAATAGTACATTTATGTGGCAGCACCCTCTCCTTTAAGGCTTGCCTATATCATTTTTTTATTTTTTTTGACAGTCTATATTTGGGAAAGAGCATAGTATTCTATGTTAATTTCTTTTCTGCCTGCCCTTTCCCCAGCCATAATCTTCCCCTTCTCTATTTATTGTTGCCAGGCCTTCCCCTTAGATAGTGTAAAATCCTGACACTAGCAAATTTTTGCTAAACACATACCTGAAGTCTGTATTCGGAGGAGTTTAAGAATATGTTCATTATGTTTTGGAATTTTATTAAACATTTATCAGACAGCGTGGTGTGGCACTGCAAAATAAATAAATAAACAAAACTATACTATTAAACAGATTTGACTGGCCAATTTGTACAAGGTTGAGAGCTTTATTTTTTAAAATAAACTTTCATTTAACCTTTAGATCTGTTGTGGCTGCTACTTCCACCATTCAAATTAGATATATTACCATTGGCTATAAAAAAAATCTAGTATTGCAGCCAAACTTATCTAAAAATGCCTTTATTTTCACATTGAAATGAAAAGGACTGGGGTGCTAGTGTATTTAGGTGAAGCTAGATGTAAAACTTAAAACTTAAAAATCAATTAAACATCTAAAATATGTGTTGGCAGACTTTGTTGACAATATCTTTCTTATTGGTATTGAAAATGGCCTGAAGTTTGTATCAACATCTATCCCTCCCTTCCCCCTTGATTCTAAGGTTGTGTTTCACTGATTTCAAGCAAAATTGAAGTAACCCTAAAGCATATTGAAACTGGCAGGTTTGCTAATGCCTGAGCATTCCTCCTTTCAGATGCTGAGGATGAGGGACAACATGCAGGGAACATCAGGAGGCAGTAATGTACTAAAAGCTTGAGCTTACTGCAAAGTGGGCTCTAGCAATGAACAGGGTGTGCATGATGAGGTGACTGTCTGTGTATGGGTACTATCGATCTGAGAATGAAGTTCTGAGATAGAGTCACAACAGTTACATAGAAGTATTTTGTAATTTCTGCCTGTATTGTATGTAATGTATCAGCCATATTAAAAATACTAGCCTTTTGAGTGCCATATGTATGAGGAAACAAATTACTCTGTACCACAGAACTCAGTAAGAGCAGTGCTTCAATGAAAAAAGCCTTCAGCAAAAGGCCCACACTTCTCATTGTTCCTCAGTTTCCACATCCCTCCACTTCAGAATATTATTCTGCTGCAATATTCTCCTACACCTATTCTTCCATTTCCAGCAGCATCATTCCCAAGGGAGCTGCTGGTGCAGAAAAAAAATTCCCAGATCAATGCCATGCCCAGCATTTTAATGGCTAGTTGAAAAAAACTGCTAGCTTTGCAGCTGCTTTCATTCTGGTTTGTGGAATAATCCTCATTTAACAAGTTAATGGTGGACAAATCCTGCAAATTATTTTGGTAATTTTTTAGGCTAATAGGAAAGGCTTTGCTGAATAAAAGGTATTGGGAGCTGGGCATGGGCAGCTACCAGGGCAATAAATAAATTAATGAATAAGTCAATCAATCAATAAATAAATATAATTTGCAAGGAAGCAGCACTTTTAAAAAGACATGAAGAGCAACATACAATGCTCAATTCTTTAAAATAACATGATTAGGGAATGTCCTCAATCTGCTTAAGAAATGGCACCTCTGTACATACATATTAAAATGATAGCATTCCTTTTTCGCAAGCATGCATAATAATAAAAGCATGCGTAATATAATACTACTTTCACACACTGTGGCAGATACAGATCCAGAAATGTCCAAAGTGCTCTCTTCATCCACAGGTGATCTTATAGTAGAGCTACTTATTTAGCAAAATCAATGGAAGAACATACTGTACTCCAGCCGTGGAACATACCAGTCATGTTCCATGCACTGTAACAAGTCCTTTCCACTCACCACAGGCAATCTTATAGTAAACTTACTTATTTAACACAGTCAGTGGGAGACCATACTCACCTTGTAGTCAGATATAAAACATATCAGTCTTGGTCCATGCAGTGTAACAAGATTCTCAGGTTATAATGATGTTGGTGGTGGAGAACTCACTAATAAGTTAAATTAAGTCCAGGGAAAGTGGATCATTGAATAGGTGGAATAGAGGATATGAAAGGATGACTTGGGAATGGTTGAGAAACAGGTTCTGGACCTTACAGAATTATAGGGATTGGGGTACCCACAAAATAATCAATTAGATCTTTTTTTAGAATATGGAGGGTGATTTGAGAATCTACTGTGGAGGAACAAACACAGAGTCCTGTAGAGAAGATTGAGGTAGAATGTAGAAACAATAAAATTCTATGCATAAATTAGGACTGGTAGTCAAAAACATTGAAAAATAAAAATAGCGGTGCTTACACTAATATTAGTGGAACAAAACTTTCAAGATTGTGTGAAGTTTGAACCAAAGGATTCTTACCAATGATGATTTGGTTGTGTTACAAAAAGCCTGACGTTTTCCCTCCTGAAACAGCTGAATAATTTCAAAGCTTTTGTCAGGGTACAATATAGGTTTATCTGCAAATTAACCCTGAAAAAATACTATATAGAAAATCCTAATGTAGCCAATTTGGAGAACATAAAAGGGACCTACACTGCATCTGAGTTCCACAAGCCAAAAATGCAATTTAATTAATTTTTAATACTCAAATCTCCCCCATCCATCCATGTCTCAATTCTTTATTTAGCTAAGAAATCACTTTGAAAACACCTCCTAGCATTTTTGGCCGTGGCCATCTTAAAGTGGAGTTCCTGTTGCACTGTGAAAAAATAAAAGTCAGCAGCTGCAAAAACTGTAGCTGCTGACTTTTAAAAAACAGCCACTTACCTGTCCCACGATCCTACAGTGTCCTCCCCTCAGTCCGTTTTACCAGCTGCCTGGTGTTCCAGGTGCTTGCACCTTAAGTGTCAGCACCCAGCTGTGACCGCTTGCTGCTTTACAGACAGGTGCCCATTGCGCATGCGCGAGTAGCACTGCGCTTCCTGAATGGCCCCATAGTCTTCTGGGACCTGTCCCGTGTCCCAAAAGACTACGGGGAGGGAGGGAGGGTAGGACAACTTCCACTTACAATTGCCAAAGGTGCCACAATCCTTAATGAGGAGCGGGGGACTAGTCTTTAAAGCAGAACTTCCCCTTTTGTGTGGAGCTCCACTTTAAGTAAGGGCAGATTATTCATGTAGCTCCGGCATGCAGGCAGGAGGGTGTGCTATCTCAGAAAGCCCCTCCTCCCCTTCTGAAGATTGGGATGGATGACATAATTTGATTTCCTGGAAATCAGGAAGTAACTGAAGAAATGGTCAAATTAAAAATAATTTAAAATAAGTAAATATACCTCCCTACCTATTTGCTAAGGCTAGCAGAGTAAAAATAGTCAAGTTGACGGAAGTTCCGCTTTAAGTACTGGGGATAAATATAGCCACCTAAAGGCAGTATATTCAACTCTGTAGAGGTTAATGTGATTTATTTAATGTCTTTAAAAAACTGTGCTCAGTGATTTAGATCTTCTGGAAGGGGTGAGTGAAATTAAATAACTTGTCCAGAAAAATGAAAGAAGCCTTGGAAATTCTACATAAAAATAAAGATATCAATATTAAACCTGCAGGCAAGTGTGTGTGTGGGGACGAACTGTTATTTTGGATAAAGCTAAGTTTGAAGCAGAAATAGAGCCACAATTATCTGATAAAGAGACTTACATAAAATTAAAAGGTTACCCTAAATTTTCCTAATACTCCAGAGATAGATAGATAGATAGATAGATAGATAGATAGATAGATAGATAGATAGATAGATAGATAGATTTTAAACACCAAAAATGAAAATGTAAGCCACACACATTGTGTGAAAAGAAAATAAACTAAAAAAGCAGCAAACACCAAAGAGGATATGCTCTCTATGAAATGGATTAAATATTACGCGCTAATAAATATGTGAAAAAATACAATTAAATAATGAATAAACTAAATATAGTACATAATACAAAGCCCAAAAGTCTCAGTTAGATATTACCAATAAAGTGCAAAAAATATGAAATCAAATTGTCAGGATATGAAGCCAATAGTCCGGTGTAAAAAACAAAAAATAAAAAATCCAAAAGTGAATTATATAATAGTCTCCTTGAAAGTGTACAATCCAAACTCAGTGATCTTCTTAATTTCACCAGTGACACCCAACACCACTGTATAGGAAAGATGTGGGCTTACCAAATGCACTGACCACTCTGAATAAGAGGATAGAAAAACTTTTAACCACCCTCCCAATATGTACTGCATATGGGCGGCAGCTACAGCAATGTACAGGTATGTCGCTCCGGCTGTACTAATCAATGACCGCTGGGTCCATGGGACACAGCTGAATGAAGATCCTGGTGAATGGGACCCAATCTGATTCATAACAGCTCTGCTTCTCTTCCTGGTGAGCTGTGATTGGATCATTTATGACAGTTCAAACCAAAATGATCTTCATTGCTTATGCAATGCAAAGTGTAAAAAAAAAAAAAAGCCCTGATCACAACATTGCACTGCGTTGATATTTTTAAAAAAATGAAAACATGTAGAAAAAAATACTGTATTGAGAATTATATATATATATATATATATATATATATATATATATAAAGCGCGTGCTAGCACATAATGAATTCAACACCTAGTAAAAAATATATTTAACCCTTTAATCACCCCTATTAACCCTTTGGTCACCCTGTCATCCAGCCAGTGCTATTTAGCAGTGTCAATATATAGAATTTTTCACTGATCACTATATTACTGCCACTAGCAACATCAGATAACGTTAGGGTCTGTAAGCTCCCCTCCCAGCTAGGGTCAGGTAGCGTTAGATTGCCTGCACACTATCGCCATAGGTCGCTGATCACCGCCATTACCAGTATAGTATTTGTATGGATCAATATATTGATCATGAACAGAACTATACTAATGCCTCCTTTGTATAGTGTTCCAAAAATGCAGTGTTAGCAGGATCAGCCCCATTCACTGCCAGCATTAGAGTTGAGCCCCTCTGCTGTTTTCACTGAAGATTTGTACCAATTGATTGTAGGCCAAAGCAATTTATATGCACAACAATACATGGCCCACCCAAATTCAGCTCTTTTCAGACAATTTGCATGGAAATCTATCACGGTTTCTGAATTTAAAACTTTATTGGCCTATCCCTCAACATGGGCATTACAAAAAAAGAATGAATTGTGGTCATATTGGTTCCTCATATGCCCATGTTCTCTGCTGTTACATATATGCCCAACAAGGACCAGCAACATACTGGTACATTGCTGGACTTTGAGTGATTATACCGGGATGATGCCTGCAGCTACAGGCATCACCCTGGTATCATTTTTTTTCACCTGGCAGTCAGCTTTCATGTAAAAGCAATTTTAGTGGCTAATTAGCTGCTGGATCATTTTTTCAAGCAGCGGGAAGGGATGTCCTCCCCCCTCCCTTCGCCTTCCATGGCTTTCTTGGGCTATCCCGTTCCACAGGGGAATTTGAGAATGAAGCTGGCAGTTCTGCAGGCTGTCCATAGAGCTTATCGGAGACCAGAATGGCTCCAATCATCTCTATGGTCTAAGAAACCAGAAGCTACGAGCATTTCATCATTTCCGTTTCACTGGATTTTAACAGCACCATTTTCAAATTGGGAAAGTACCTGATCACACCAATCTTGGTGTGATCA
The DNA here is from genome assembly GCF_062004578.1 of Staurois parvus. Classification (NCBI taxonomy): domain Eukaryota; kingdom Metazoa; phylum Chordata; class Amphibia; order Anura; family Ranidae; genus Staurois; species Staurois parvus. Next base: position 11,027,132 of record NW_028318039.1, on the reverse strand, counting down.
GATGCTTTAAGGGCAGAGGAGAGATTTGGAGTCTAATACACCCCAGATTTCTCAGAAAAGAATACCTGTCACTGCCTATTACTATCACAGGGGATATTTAAATTTTCTGTGATAACAATAAAAGTGGTAAAAAAAAAAGAAAGAGTATATAAAAAAAAAAATCAAAATTAAAAGTTATAAAAAATCGCCCTTGCCCAGTTCCCCTTCCCGTGCTCATGCACAAAGGCGAACACAAGCGTCAGTCCCATGTCGGTATTTAAACAGAGATTGCACCATGCATGTGAGGTATCACAGTGAAATCCAGATCGAGGTCAGTAATTCTAGCACTAGAGCTCCTCTGTAAATATAAAGGGGTGCCCTGTATTGACGTTTTAAAGTGTCGTCTATCGATATTAAAAATTTACATAGTTTGTCGCTGTTGCATTGGCATTTGCAATTTTAAAGCATGTCATGTTCGGTATCTATTTATTCAGCGTAACATCATCTTTTATATTTTATTAAACAATTGGACAATATATTAATTTATAAACATACAGTGCCGCACTTCTTAGCTCACTTATTAATAAAACCAAACAATAATGTGAACATGAATCAATACAAAATAATGAATTTAAATCATAAAATCAAAAAGTCTCAAATAGTGATTTCTTCAACTTGAATGTTTTTCATATTTCATCTCTTCATGTCATTTAATCCTCCACCAAAAACAAACACCAGATGTGCTCTCACCTGGAGTTTTTGACCACACATAAAGTTAGGCCAAAAAACGCATGTGTCCCTTGAAGTGAACATACAACAACTGATGTATCCTGATAATGGAATCTTCCTCCACAGATCGCCACTCTCCTTAATCTCTCTTCCTCCACTCAGCATACATGGTGAAAAAATATAAAACACAATATTGCTTTATCCTTTTAAAAACTCTAATTTATTAAAAGATAAAAAGTGGTCACTCACATAATAAAGGTGCTAAATCACACCAGATATATTACGCATAAAAATCCAGCAATGTTCATATACAGGATCCACTCATCTGAAATGGCACTGGGTGGATCGAGAGCATTGTGATATCATCAAACCCCTTCCCCATTTGTGGACAATATATTGTGTTTTTGTGCATTAAGATTCAAAAAAGTGTATTTATTCCAAAAAAAAAAGCTTTTGAAAAATTGCCACACAAATACTTTGTGACATATAAATCTGCAACACCCACCATTGTATTCTCTAGTGCCATAGCTATAAAAAAGTAATTTTCTAGCAGAAAAAAATGTTTTTTTCATGCAAACAAAAAGTGTCAGAAAAGGCTTGTTCTTCAAGTGGTTAGAAAAATGGTTGATGTGTGGCAGAAGCTTCCAATGTTGGCCCTGAAATGCCAGGTTAGTAGAAGAATCCACACGCCCAAATGAACCCTTTTTGAAAAGTAGACACTCCAAGATATTTGTTATAGAACATGGTGAGTATTTTGCAGATCTCACCTGTCACAAGTTTTTGGAAAATGAAAAAAGAAAATAAAAATGTATTTTTTCTTTTTTTTTCAAAACCCTGTGACAAAAATTACATCTACAAAGTACTCACCGTGCCTCTTATCAAATTCCTTGGTTTGTATAATTTCCTAAAAGGGTCATTTGGAGTGGTGTTTGTACTATCCTGGCATTTTAGAGTCTCTGAAACTGTGATAAGAAGTGAGGAAGTGATATGAGGAAATATGCCCTTTGAAAGCATGAAAGTGGTCATTAGATTTAGGGGGCCTGTATGTGGATAGGCTGACAAAAAGTCTCTCACATGTGGTATTCCCATACTCGGGAGAAGTAGCAGAACATGTTTTGGGGTGTTATTCCACATATAGCCATGGCATACGTGAGCAATATATCATTTAAATCACAACTTTGTGTAAAAAAAAAAAAAATTAAAAAATTTGTGGCAAAAAAATAAAATCTTTCATGGACTCAATATACCTCTCAGCAAATTCCTTGGGGTGTCTCCTTTCCAAAAATGGGGGGTATTTGTACTGACCTGGCATTTTAGCACCTCAAGAAATGTGATAAGAAGTAAAAGCTGTGTAAATTCCAGTATACTGTATATACCATAGTTTGTAGATTTTATAACTTTCACATAAACAGATTAATATACAAGTATTGGGATTTTTTTTTACCAAAGACATGTAGCAGAATACATTTTGGCCTAAATTTATGACTAAATTTTAGTTTATTGGATATTTTTTGTAAACAAAAGTAGAAAATATATTTTTCTTTACACCACTGTCGCTTTGCATTGCACTTGGTGATGTAAGGCTTGGATACAGCTGCTCAGCCATGGAAACCTATTCCATGAAGCTATCTACACACTGTTGCTGTGCTAATCTGAAGGCCAGAGAGTTGGTGACTTCTGCGCACTGTGCTCTTCATCATGCGCAGACCCCGCTTTGTCATTTTACGTGACCTACCACTTCGTGGCTGAGTTGCTGTTGTTCCCAGTTGCTTCCATTTTGTTATAATACCACAAACAATTGACTGTGGAATATTTAGTAGCAAGGAAATTTCACAGATTGACTTATTGCACAGGTAGCAACCTATCACGGCACCATGCTTGAATTCACTGAGCTCCTGAGAGTGACCCATTCTTTCACAAATGTCAGAAGCAGTTTGCATGCCTAGGTGCTTGATTTTGGAGGTAATTTGGAGCTAATTGGAATACCTGAAGCCAATGATTTGGAGGGGTGTCCCAATACTTTTGGCAATATAGTGTATGTGTGTGTGATTTTTATTTTCTACCAGTTCCCATAGCCCTGTATATTATGCTTCCTGTGGAAGACATCTAAAGGTTAAAGTAATTGACACTCTCGGGTAGTACCACTACCTTGGGTAGTGAGTTCCGCATTTGAACTGCTCTAACAGTAAATAATTACAGTATTTCTGCAAGCTAAGGTTAAACCTCTTTTCTACTAACCTTAAATTGCTGCCACATGTCCTCTTCAGGGACCTTAAAGTTAACACTTTATTACAGTTACTGAAGTCACCTTTGATATGCTTGTACATTGTATTCATATTCCTTCTTGAGTGCCTCTTCTCGAAAATGAAAAACTGTAATCTATGTAACTGATCTTCATAGCTGAAGTCCTCCATTCCCCTTAATAATTTTGTTGTCCTTCATTGAACTCTCTCTAATTCAACTACGTCTTTTCTGAGGGTTGGTGACCAAAACTATTCAAGATGAGGCTGAACCAGTGATTTGTACAGGGGTAGAATTAGTGATTTATCTCTGGAATGTATGCCCTTTTTAATGCATAACAGCATTTTGCTGACTTTGTTAGGTGACGCTTGGCATTGTATGCTATTGATAAGTCTGTGATCTACAAGGACATCCAGATCCTTTTCCAATACGGATTTGCCCAGGAGCCCATCCTAATGTGTAATTTGCATGTGTATTTTTTACACTCAAGTAAATACATTTTTTTTACATTTCTCAAAATTGAACCTCATAGCTGTCCAACCCCCTATTTTGTCAATGTCTTTCTGTGCTGATGCTAATTCCCAGGTATCAGCAAACAGTGATATTAGGCTCCTGATTCCAACCTCTATAACACTGGTAAACACATTGAACAGCATGGCCCCAGGGCAGAACCCTTTGGCACACCATTTACAACCTTAGACCATTCAGAGAATGAGTCATTTGTTTCTACTCTCTGTATCCGTTCATGTATCCTATCCATGCACAAACAGTATTTTTTCATCAAAGACCTTATTTTATAATTTAAACATTTATGAGGTACAGTATCAAATGCCTTAGCAAAATCTACAGGTGAAACTTGAAAAATTAGAATATCGTGCAAAAGTTCATTTATTTCAGTAATGCAACTTAAAAGGTGAAACTAATATATGAGATAGACTCATTACATGCAAAGCAAGATAGTTCAAGCCGTGATTTGTCATAACTGTGATGATTATGGCTTACAGCTCATGAAAACCCCAAATCCACAATCTCAGAAAATTAGAATATTGTGAAAAGGTGCAATATTCTAGGCTGAAAGTGTCCCACTCTAATCAGCTAATTAAGCCATAACACCCACAAAGGGTTCCTGAGCCTTTAAATGGTTTCTCAGTCTAGTTCAGTAGGAATCACAATCATGGGAAAGACTGCTGACCTGACAGTTGTGCAGAAAACCATCATTGACACCCTCCATAAGGAGGGAAAGCCTCAAAAGGTAATTGCAAAAGAAGTTGGAAATATTTTTATTGAAAAAAATATCTTGCAACCAGCAACATTTTATACAAAAGTAAAAAAATATAAATAACATAAACCACCTACTTGGTATCAGACAAAGAAAAATACTGGATAACTCTCCCATGACATATATAAACAATAAGACAGCCCTATATATCATCCATATTTATATATACCTTACACAGCACAGATTTACTTGCTCAAGTGTTTTATGCCTTTCTGGCCTGCCAACATATATAAACAACCTTTCCTTTGTGAGGAAAAAACCTCACTTATTGTAAATTAGCAGCCTATATACAATTTAAAAAAAAAAGCCTAATACTCTACACAACAAAGGCTAAGTAACCTAGACCTTCAGGTGTACGTAGCCATTTAAAAAAAACAACCTTCCAACAAAATCTAAGGGAGTGAAAGAAGAGAAAAGACACAGGACAGCAACCACACCAAGAGATCAACAGACTGCTGCTGCAGGCCTGATGTTCCTCCACGCCTCTATCCAGACCCTTCGCCGCAGCCTGTCTTTCTCGAGACCCCGAAATTTCCCCACCTCACCAAGGATGGCACGCACCACCACCTGGACAGGAAGGACCTTCTGCCGCAAGGAGACCTGACACCGTGCATTCCAGGTGAAATAACGGACAACTAGACAAACTAGAAAAAGTGTGTTTAAATCAAAGCCAGCATGACTTTCTAATGCCCCATATACCCACTCTGCATAAGACATGCAGTGCAGGAAAGGGATGCCTAGAGCCCTCCCCACCTCTTTGTACACCTCTACATTGAAGGGACATTGAAGCAAGAAATGGTCCATACTTTCCACTTCACCCCCACACTCCGTCCTCGGACAACCTCGGTCGTCCAGAGAACGGTGCTTCAAATTTCCCCTCACGTAAAGCCTACCGTGGAACGCAAGCCAGGCCTGGTCCCTAAATTTCAAGGGAATCCTTTCCATATTTAACAAGCGCAAACCCTCCCTCAGAATATGGCCTGGGCAATCCTTCAAGGCCAGCGGTGCATGAAAAGCAGAGGCCACAATCCTCTCCCTCAAGAGCCTCCCAGGGAGTGACCTAACCTCCTCTGCAGTCACACACCACCGCCTAAGAATCTTCAAGCACGGGGCAACATAAGTCGGGAGCTTACCGTGCTTGACCCGCAAGCTTCTCACTGGCCCGCCTCTCTCCCAGCAGCTCAGAAAAGGTCTAAACCAAACTTGAAAAAGGCTCACCCATGTCGGCGGGTTCTCTTTCAACATATTACCAATGTTATGTTTTATAAACATCAAAGAGAAGAAAACAATCGGGTTGACCATACCTAGGCCACCTTCCCGCCGGGATCGGTAAGTCACATTCCGCTTCACAAGGTTCAGCCTGTTCCCCCATAACAGCTGGAAGAAACAACTGTAGACCCTCGTGTAGAGAGACTCTGGCAAGAGACAGACGAAACTGACGTACAAGAAAATGGGGACCAAGTAGGTTTTAATTAGGTCGACCCTTTCCCTTAAGGACAACCGCCAACCCTTCCAGCATCTCACTTTGACATCAGCATCTGACAACCTGGATTCCCAATTTGTTTTACTGTAATCATCAGGTCCAAATTCGATGCCTAACACTTTGATCTTCTGGCGGGGCTCTGGGAAGGCATCCGGAAGCTCGAAACCCTCACCTTCCCTACCCATCCAGAAAACTTCACATTTGTCATGATTAATCTTGGAGCCTGAAGACTCCGCATACTGCTCCATCACCGAGACCACCTCCTGCGCCTCACTAGTCCCAGAGATGAAAACAGACACATCATCAGCATAAGCCACGACCCTCAGAGGTGACTCACCAGTAGCGCCCCTGGACACCCCGCCCAACACCCCGCCATCTAGCCTTCTGATGAAGGGGTCAATGGCAAAGACATAAAGCAAAGGGCTCAGCGGACACCCCTGGCGCACCCCCGAACCAACCTCAAAGGGCCGCCCAACCCAACCATTGACCAACATGAAGCTCTCAGCCCCTTTATACAATGTCTGCAACCATCCAATGAACCTCCCCTCCAGGCCATACCTGCCAAGGAGATGCCAGAGGTACTTGTGATCAACCCGGTCAAAAGCCTTAGCTTGATCCAGCGCCAGCAAATACTTCCCACAACCATCAGCCCTGCACCGCTCCAGAGCCTCCCGGACAGCTAACACCGCTGAGAAGGTGCTCCTGCCCTGGACCGAACAGTGCTGCTGCTGCGAAAGTAGACTGTCCGCCACTGACGACAAGCGCCAGAGAAGGATCTTAGCCAAAATCTTTCTATCGACATTGAGCAGGCTAATGGGGCGCCAATTCTCAATCATCGCTGAGTCCTTACCTTTTGACAGCAAAATCACAGCTGACTTCCTCATGGAGGGAGGGAGAGAACCCTCATCTAAACAGCAATTAAACACCTCCGCTAGGTGAGGTGCCAAGCGAGATTTAAAGGTCTTAAAAAAACTCAGCTGTCAAACCGTCTGGCCCTGGTGTCTTCTTAATGGCCAAACTATCTATCGCTTTGGCGACCTCTTCAGTCGTGATCACACTTGTCAAACTTGCAGGCGGATTGTTATTTTCCAAACCTGGTGTAGTATCCAGGAAGCTTGACATCCCTGTCCGATCAAGGTGCCTCTCCTTCAGAAGATCTTCAAAAAAAGCCCTTGAGACCTCCAAGATCCCTGACCTGGATTTTGTTAAGGATCCCGTACTATCCCTCAGACCACTGATCGTTTTAACTGCTATGCTCTGTTTGCAGCTCTGGTAAGGGTCGGGCGAGTGATATTTCCCGCAGTCCCTCTCCAGAACCAAAGAGGCATGCCGATCGTACTGATACTTCTTCATGAGCAGCTTAACCTCTGAGATTGCCCCAGAATCTCCACCCTCAGAGACAAGGCGATCAAGCTTCTTCCGCAACTGCTGATAGGCAATGTATTTTTCAAGCTGTTTTCTTTTACCTAGGGCCTTGAAAAACCTGCTGATCCGCACTTTGGTAAGCTCCCACCACTCCGACTTACTGCTGCAGAAATCCAGGATGGTCTCCTGAGCCTGAAGAAGATCCCCAAAGGATCGTCTCACCTCTTCGTCCTCCAGCAGAGCCAAATTCAACATTCAGACACCCCTTCCCCTCAGTGGCGAATCTGAAGCATTCAAAGTCACAGTCAATAAAAGGTGATCAGAGAACTCCACCACCCGACACTCAGGCGCCGAGAAAGCGGAGTCCCCGTTTAAAAAAAACTATCCTACTCTCACTTCTACCTCTTCTATACGTGAACCCCGTGCTGTCTGGTCTGCACTTAATTAAGGCGTCCACCAGACCTGCATCCCTGACTATCGTATTTAAAAAAACGCGATCATATCCCAGCCTGTCAGTGGAGCCTTTCCTGTCTTTGAGCCTAGTGATGGTGTTAAAATCCCCTCCAAAGACAACCTGCCGGGACGTAAAAAGGAACGGCTTAATCTTCGTGAAAAGGCATTTCCTATCCCATTTTGACTGGGGACCATATAGATTGATAAGGCGCAACTCCTGCCCCTTCACGAGGACGTCTAGGACCATACACCTTCCAATCTCCACCTCAATGACCCGCCGACACGTTACCATGCCGGTAAAAAGCACCGCAACTCCGCTGTAAGGCTCAGCCGCAAGAGACCAATAAGAGGGACCACATCTCCACTCCCTCTTGGCCAGGTGTAAATCAGCCAGGCTATCAAGCCTGGTCTCTTGCAAAAACAAAACATCAGCTCCAATCTTGCTGAGCAAAAATAAGGCTGTACTTCTTGCACTTACAGATTTAATGCTGGCAACATTAATGGTTGCCACCTTTATCGGAGCGGGAACTGCCATTAAGATAATTGAGATGGCCGTTTCTTAACCTTTGTTTTCCAACCTTAGCAGGGGATCTGACCCTCTTGAGAGAACCCCCTGCTTCCTTATCCTCCATAGGGGATACAATATCACCTTCATCCTCAGATAGCAAACTATATTTGTTCCCTAGGGAAACTTCCCCCACCTCAATAGAAGAGCAAGATGATGCAGATGATAGGATTGGCCTATTTTTACCACCCCTTCCTACCACTGACCATCCCTCTTCCTTAGCCTCATCCTCTCTCCCAGGTCCACCCACCCCAGAATCCAGACCTTGCTGGTTTTCCTCCCGCCCCCTCCCCATGGCCCTAGTGGCCCTTGCTGACCTCCTCTGCCTCTTAGGGAGCAGCACTAGAGGAGGGGCCATAACCTGATCTGCTATCCCAGCCCCTTTGGCAGCCTCATTAATTTTTGACACCTCTGATGAGGGAGACACATGAGGAGAGGCAGACCACACCTGGGGAGATACAATAACAGGGGAACACGTTACAGCAGGGGAAGAAACAGAAACAACAGGAGACTCAACTGACTCCCCTAACTCTGGAGGTACTGCCGCACTTTGCCCCTCAGGGCCCAAACTTTCTCTTACCTCCTCAGCATCTATCCTTGCCAGCTCCTCCATTATCTCAGGCATGTTGTGTAATGCCTCTGGGCACCGGCTATAGGAATGACCCAGCTGCAAACAGAGGTTGCACCTGATGAGGCTGCAATCCTTGGATAGGTGACCAATCCCCTGGCATAGGGAACACTTTAGCACACTACATGTGGACGCAAAGTGTCCCCTATTTCCGCACCTATAGCAGACTTTGGGCTGGCCAGCATAGAAAATCACCAGCCTGTCTTTGCCAATGAAGGCTGACGATGGTATATGCTTTATCTGGTTATCTATAACCTGCAGCTTCACTACTGCTGACCACCCACCCGTCCATATCCCCCTGTCATCAAGCTGTTTCCTGAGTGGGCTCATCACCTCCCCAAACCGACTCAGCCACACTATAATATCCGCAGCAGGGATGGATTCGTTTCTGACCAATATGGTCACGTTCTTTACTAGGGGCTGCCTGGACACCACTTTGGGGATAAGCCCCTCCCACCTGGGGGTATTCTTCCATTCATTTTCGTATCTTTGCCAGAACAGATCCAAGCTTTCCGGTCTGACAAATGAGATATCAAACTCCCCTGTCCCCAAGGGAGCAATGAAGGCAAAAATCTCGAAGGCTTTGAATCCCATATCTAGGATCCTATCCACCACCTCATGTCTATTAGGGGGGGAGCTTCTGCCCTCCCATCTCAGCTGAACCACATTACGCCTCTTTATTGGAGATCCCAACTCTCCTGTCTGCACCTCTGGTGCCCTCATTCCTCCCTGACCCCCCCTCACAGCTGCAGAGTAACTCACTGCAGGTCTCACACGGGGAGCAGGGACAGGTGTGGGGCTAAGGGCAGGGGCGGGACCCTCCACAGGAGCCACAACAGAAGCTGAGGCATGGCTTGCTGGCACTGTGACCTGCCCTGACGTCAGAGCTGACACCGAGCCAGGAGCAGGGACTGCAGTCACACTAACAGCTGAGACTGGCATCAAGCTGGGAGGAGGGGCAGAGCCCTGAACACACATGGATCCAGGAGCAGGGACGGGAGCTCGGGCGGGGGCGGGGCCAAGAGCGGGGACAGGACCCTGCCCTGAAGCCATCATATCAGTAGGGGCGGGGATGTCAAGCAGTGAGTCCGGTCCTGACACCGGAGCTGAAACCGAGTCAGGAGCTCGGACTGTACCAACCTTGGAAGCAGACACTGAGCCATCAGCAGGGGCGGGGCCCTGCATGGGGCTATGAGTGGGGACAAAGGTATTGTCAGAGCCTGGAGCAGGGACGGAGACACAGACAGGGGCGGAGCCAGCAGCAGGGGCTGAAGCCTGAACAGGCGCCATGATTGGTGCATGGGTGGGAACTGAAGCCGGGTCAGAGGTGGGGATCACCCTGCTCTCCATGCCGTGCACATCTGACACAAGCAGGGGGGACACATCACAAGCAGGCTTTCCTGCAACCTTAAATTTACCACCAGCAGCCATTACTGACACTGAATGGGGGGTAGGGGTGGGGCCCCACACAGTAACAGGGCCTGGAGCAGGGATGGAGACACAGATGGGGGCGGAGCTAACAGCAGAGGCCGAAGCCTGAACAGGCGCCATGATTGGTGCATGGGCAGGAACTGAAGCTGGGTCAGAGGCGGGGATCACCCTGCTCTCCATGCCGTGCACATCTGACACAAACAGGGGGGACGCATCACTGACCAGCTCTCCTGTAACACTAGATATACCACCAGCAGCCATTACTGACACTGAATGGGGGGTAGGGGTGGGACCCCGCACAGTAACAGAGCCTGGAGCAGGGATGGAGGCACAGACAGGGGCAGAGCTAACAGCAGGGGCTGAAGCCTGAACAGGCACCCTAATTGGGACTGAAGCCGGGTCAGAAGTGGGGATCACCCTGCTCTCCACACTGTGCACGTCTGACACAGGCAGGGGGGACACAGGCAGGGGAGACACAGGCAGGGGAGACACATCACTGACAGGCTTTCCTGCTGCACCAGCCTTACCATCAGCAGCCACACAGACATTCACATTGGCTGCAGCTGACACTCTCTCCCCCTCAATGTCCATGGCTTTACTCACAGTCCTGCTTTCAGCTGCACTCTGTAACTCTGCCTCCACACTCCCCACTCTCAGTCCTGCAGCTCTCTCCTGAGCTCTGGAAATCCTTTCCAGCCTCACAAACACAGCTCTTTCCTTCCCCTTTGGTATCACCGGTCTTGGGCACTTATCTTCATCCATCTCAGAATCTGTGTCCTCAGATGTGAAGGCAAACCGCCTGCCTTGCAGTGGGGACTCCATCTCTGTAATGAAATCCATCAGCCCGGCCTCTTCACTCTCCTCCACCTGTGTTCCCCAATCTGGCTTCTGCTGTGCGGTTGGGTCAGACACCAGCACCTCACTCACTGCCTCTCCAGAAGTGGATCCCTCCATTGGGCAGACTGTTGCAGCCGACGCCCCAGCTGTGGTGTCAGACGATTCCTCTGAAGACAGGACATCTCTGGCTTGGCCTCTTGCTGCAGCAAAAGTCTTCTCCCTTGCTTGTTTAAAGCGGTCTTCATTGCTGTATTTCTCTTTCAGCAGCCCACTTGCATCCTTCAGGGTGGACACTCGCTCCTCCTGCAGACGGACTGCCTGCTCCAACCTCTCCAGCTCAGGCCTCATGGTCTGTCTCTTTGAGCTCCAGACCCTATTGTATGTTGATCTGTAACGCTTCAAATCCATTTTTAGCTGAGAAAGTTTTTCCTCCTCTCTAGCAATCCTTTTCACATGCGTGGCCACTCGTCCACGATACACTGTATAGGACTCACCGGCCTTGGGGCCCTCTCCCAGGTCCTCAGTAGGTGTAAGCATGAGGCCGGTACTAGGGCCCTCGGGGGGACCCCCGCCTCCAGGGTCCTGCCTGGGAACACTCATCTCTCCTGGGCTGGGAGAGGAATCCAGTCCCTGGCTCCAAAACAAGGCCTCTGGAAGTCAGAGAGCAAGCCCACACACAACTCTCCACACCAAGCTCCTCCCAGGAAGTGGGCGTAAAGGAAGTTGGATGTTCCCAAAGTGCTGTATCAAAGCACATTAATAGAAAGTTATGTGGAAGGGAAAAGTGTGGAAGAAAAAGGTGCACAAGCAGCAGGGATGACCGCAGCCTGGAGAGGATTGTCAGGAAAAGGCCATTCAAAAGTGTTGGGGACTTTCACAAGGAGTGGACTGAAGCTGGAGTCAGTGCATCAAGAGCCACCACACACAGAAGGATCCTGGACATGGGCTTCAAATGTCGTATTCCTCTTGTCAAGCCACTCCTGAACAACAAACAACGTCAGAAGCGTCTTACCTGGACTAAAGAAAAACAGACCTGGTCTGTTGCTCAGTGGTCCAAAGTGCTCTTTTCTCATGAGAGCAACTTTTGCATCTCATTTGGAAACCAAGGACCCAGAGTATGGAGGAAGAATGGAGAGGCAAACACTGCAAGATGCTTGAAGTCCAGTGTGAAGTCTGTGTTGATTTGGGAAGCCATGTCATCTGCTGGTGTTGGTCCACTGTGCTTTATTAAGTCCAGGGTCAACGCAGCCGTCACCAGGAGATTTTGGAGCACTTCATGCTTCCTTCCGCAGACGAGCTTTATGTAGATGCTGACTTAATTTTCCAGCAGGACTTGGCACCTGCCCACACTGTCAAAAGCACCAAAACCTGGTTCAATGACCATGGGATTACTGTGCTTGATTGGCCAGCAAACTCGCCTGACCTGAACCCCATAGAGAATCTATGGGGCATTGCCAAGAGAAAGATGAGAGACATGAGACCGAACAGTGTAGAAGAGCTGAAGGCCGCTTTTGAAGCATCCTGGTTTTCCATAACACATCAGCAGTGCCACAGGCTGATAGCTTCCATGCTACACATTGAGCCAGTAATTGCTGCAAAAGGGGCCCAAACCAAGTACTGAGTACATATGCATGCTTATACTTTTCAGAGGTCCGATATTGTTCTATGTACAATCCTTGTTATATTGATTGCATGTAATATTCTAATTTTCTGAGATTGGATTTGGGGTTTTCATGAGCTGTAAGCCATAATCATCACAATTATGACAAATCATGGCTTTGACTATCTTGTTTTGCATGTAATGAGTCTATCTTATATATTAGTTTCACCTTTTAAGTTGCATTACTGAAATAAATGAACTTTTGCACGATATTCTAATTTTTCGAGTTTCACCTGTAGATAAACTAAGTCCACTGTACTTCCACTATCCAATTTCTCACTTACTTCCTCATAGAACAATAACAGGTTGTCTGACAAAAACGGACTTTCAGAATTCCATGCTGGTTATCACTTATGATACCTTTATCACACTCAAATTTCTGTATAGAGTCCCATACTATTCCCTCAAATATCTTACATACTATTGATATTAGACTAACATTTGGGTGATAATGCCTGTGGTATAGATAAGGGTGTATGTGTCAAACTGAGTTTAAAGGCATTTAAAGGATGAGAGAAATTAAATTCTATGTTTTGCTCTCATAAGAATTTAAAACAATAGCTACATAAAGGAGGGAGTAATGTATGTAATTCTATAAAGGTTAGGGGGGTGTTGGGTCCCTTTTTCTCCCTGATGAAGTACAATCTTTGAAAGCATTGGGAGTCTGTGGTGGTAGCTGTACTTCATTGAGCGGTTATTGCTTGTTTGGAAGTCTGTCATTCGGATGCCGACCCCAAAATGCAGATTACCAGTGGTGTTTTTATCCCATTCAATGCACTTTTACTGTTTATGTTTACTGTTATGTTTGTGTGTATAATATTTTGTTTTAATGAATTCCTTTAAAAATGATGTTATGCAAGTTGAGGCACTTTTTGCTGTCTTTGCAGGAGTGGTGAAATCTCTTCATTAAGGACAGTGTGTAGCTGTTTAGGAAGCTGGTGGAAGATACAGATTAAATGAGAAGAGGCTTTAGTTCTAGATGGAAGTCACCAGCATCCCTTTTAATGTGCTTTTACTGTTTTTGTTTGTGAGTATATATATATATATTTGTAAAATAGCCTTTTCTAAATTAAATTACAATGAAGTTTCAAGGGAGTAACCTCTTGTTATTTTTAAAGGGGTGGTGAGATTCCAACTTGGAGGGCAGGAGAGAGAAAGGCATGCAGCTAGTGACTGGCAGAATATACACTGCTGATTGATTGAGAGAGGCTGGAGTGGCAGGTTCCAAGAAGCAGGAAGCAGAACCCAGAATGAGTCTCATAATGCAGGAGCACTGTGGCTGTACAGGTGATACACAGAGAATGGAAACCGAATGGTATGTTTTACATCTGCCTACACAGGAGTATGTTCTACTACTGACTGTGCTTAATATATAGCTTTACTATAAGATTGCTTGTGGAGAGTGGAAAGGACTTGTTACAGTGAATGGTGCATGACAGATACTGTATGTTCTATGACTGGCTACAAAGGAGTTTGTTCTCCCATTGACATTGCTAGTAAAATAGCATTACTATGGGATTACAAGTGGATGCATACAACACTTTGGACATTTCCAGATTTTTATTTGGGACAGTTGATGAGCACAGTGTTATATTGGGTTTATGTACTTGGGAAATGAACACTGTTATCTTTTATGTTGTACTCATGGTATCTGGATGTTGATATGATCTTGCTGGCAGCTCTTTATAGATGTTAGCACATTATTAATCTTGCTATGTTTGCATTTAAATGACCAGAAAATCAAAGATAAGGATCTAGCATGAATTGTAAGGGGGACCCTATGCATAAAATGGTATAGGGTCCCCCAAACCGCATACCAGTCCCTTTGGGTCTGGTGTGAAGTTTAGGAGGATACACCATTCAAGGCGAAAAAAAAAGGCAGAGAGATTTCCCCCAAATCCATACCAGGCCCTTATCTGAACATGATAACTGGCAGGGTGGTAGTGAGTGTGTGGCCCCACTCCTGAACCGTACCAGGCCACGTGCTCTCAACAGGGGAAGGGTACCTTACATTTTACCCATGTTGATTAGGACAAGGGCTTTTTCCCCACACTCCTGACTGAATGGATGTGGGGGTCTGTGGAGGGAATTTATCAGAATCTGGGGGTACCTTTAAAATAAGAGTGCCCTCATATATTTCCCTCCTACATGAAGGAGTAAGGGGTACATAGTGCCTGTGGTTACTCATTTAAAAAAGGTAAAATAATAAGCCCACACTCATACTGTACATTAAATCGTTTATTAACATAATAATAATGCCCCATGTTGTCCAAAAAATAGTGTCCCACAATGTGTAGAAATAATGTCCCACTATGGTCAAATAAAATGTCCCACAAAGTAAATGTCCCATGACAATCTTCTCCCACTGATTCTCTCACTGAAAATCACAGCAAAACTTCAATGCAGCCATTTCCAGCGGGATAGTGGTTGTTAGGATGCTGGTGGCCACCAGCATCTTAACAACCAATGATGCAATCCTGGTCCCAATCATTGCCGTCTGGGGGATTTCCTGCTGTCAGTTGAATATAAATAAAATAGGCTGGGTATTCTAGGCAACATTGTCAAATTTGGTCAGTGACTGTAAACAGTATCCCTGGCTCCACTGTTTACATTCAGCTAAAAAGACCTGGGGATGCAATGCATAATTACATACTAGGATGCTGGTGTCCTATCAAATTAAGCCCTGAGCAGTGACCTGTCATTCATTATTGGTGCTACTGGAGATTGGCTGTGGCAGGCAGTTGAACAGGACATTTAATTACCTTGTTTCCTAAACCTACATCACCCTGAACTTGAACCTCATGTGTACTACATAATACTGTATTTGTGGCTATTGTCTTTCAGATTATACACTTGCCTATTAGCCTTGAAAGGACCAGAAGTTAACAGCAGGTCCTACCCCTATAGACATCAATGAAATTTGTTGTTAAAGGTTATGTTCACCTTTTCAGACAGAATTTCACTTTTCAGAATAAATAGAAGCCTTTTCTAATGTTTTTCTGCCCAAGCCATCTCATTGTGCTTATCTCTCACCAACCTAGTCCATGGAAGTCTTCAGTCTGCACCCTCTATGTTTGAAATTTAAAAAAATGCATTCTGAGCCCTGACTTCTTAACTCAAGGTTTTCATACATTGTACATTCCAATTGTAAAAGCTCCTTTAGATCTACTGTCAGCTATGTGGTGCAAGGGCCTGCCTGATTTGATACAAATTGAACAGATTGTTCAGGGGTGTCTTTCTATTACATAATTTTTGTAAATCTAAAGGAAATGGTACAGAGATTGTACGATCAGATTGCATGGTATATGGCCATCTTTATACAAGTACATGAGAGAGAGTGGGTGGCAACAATCATTATTCTTGTGATCCAACAAGTGTTTTTCCCGAGATACGTATAGGGTAGCCTATTGAAAACCGCAGCAAAGTAACTCATGGGGCATTTTGGATTGTTGTGGTTTGCACATTTTTCACTGCTTGTTTTGCTGTATTTGTCGCACATTTTTGCACATGGCAAAATGCAAGTTTGCTTCCGCATTTAGGGTTCTGTTAACAATTAATGGCACCATAAGCACAACTAATTAATTTTAGGTGTATAAAGGTGACTATACTGTATATATACAGTATATTTTAGGTGTATAAAGGTGACTATATGTACTATACAATCTGATCTCCTTTAGATTTATCAAAACGATATAATAGGGGACACACCCATCTATCCAATCACTTTGTATCCAATCAGCCGCCCTTGCACTACACAGTTGATGGTAGATCTAAAGGGGATTGTACAATCACATTTTATAATGTATGGTGAGCTTTACAGACTTCCAGGTATGCACTTCTGTTTTCAGTACTACAGCCCTGCTCCACATAGGCTGCTATGTGATCGCTCAGCTCCTGTACACTCTGCCAGATGAATGATCTATCCAAGAACAAGGTAAGGTACAAAATGATCCACCAGCAGAAGTCACTGGCTATTTATTGAGGAAGAACAGTGCTCAAAACAGTGCTCATTGACCATGACTGCATTGGAGAAGCATGGAAGGTGGACAGGAGCAATCTCCTGGAGGAGGAGGGCAGGTGCAGGGTGTGTGCTAATGAGGTTAGATGCTGAGGAACCTTCTTACTCTTCTAACATTTTTACTGTCCTGTAGGAGGAGTTTTCTATAGAAGAAACTGGAGGCTGAAGTGATGCCTGCCAAATAAAGCTTTATCTTTTCTGCAGCAGAGGTACATTAATGGTATATTGGTAATTAAGAAAGCTGTACTTTAGAAAAAAGGTGTACTTAGCACTTAAAGTGGTTCTAAAGCCTTAAGATTTTTTTCCCTAATTTAACCCAATCTAAATCAAGCGATGTGCATGACAGCAGCAGCTATCACCACTGTCCCCCTCCTCACTGGGCATGTTGATAGAAGTGGGAAACATTGACTGCTGTCAATCAAATGCTGTGATGAGGGAGTGGGGGGGCGAGGCCCAAGCCGCTTAGCCTGTGTCAATACAGGGCTTGGAAGTGGGACTGCATGACTGCCAACAAGAAAGCAGCTGTCCATAGGGGCACTCGCAGAAGAGAAGGAGCCTGGAGCACCAACAGGGAGGATTGGGACTGCACTGTGCAAAACCATTGCACAGAGCAGGTAAGCATAACACGTTTGTTATTTACATTTTAAAAAATGAAGGTTTAAGCTCATCGCAATGCAAATGTGCGGCCTCCCGGCATCTGGGCCTAGATGCCGGGCAGCCGCACATTTGCGTTTTCTTAAAAAAGGACATATCTGCTAAGAGCGTGTGCCCTGCGCGCTCCCAGCACACATGTCAGATACTCAAGGAAAGGTCCCGATCTCCTCTTTCGATTGGGACCTTTCCCGATCATGTGACAGCCATGACGGTGTGTCAAGGTGGTCACATGACCCTAAACCCCACCCCGCCTCCCTGCTTCTGAAACCCTTAAAGAGCCGGGAGGCACTGGCACGAAGGGGTTAATGTTATTTTAGGGGTTTTTTTAATGAATTTCCAATAGGATTTGATAAACCCAAAGTAAATTGTACTTGGGCATTTAATAATTGCATTTACAATATTTAAATATGTGCATTTGCACATTGTTTCAATATGCTCTAACACAATACAGTGACTGACAGCAAGAGTCTTTCCTAGCTGGCATGAGAAACAAGGTCATATTAGTTGTATGTACTATCTTTATGGCGTCAAAATTGACTGTTTTTACGTTCCGCTTTCAATCTCCTTCATAAAACAAATAGCCTGTGGCTGGAATGAACTTTAGTTTTTCTTTTGGGATAAAGTGAAGGGGGATTACAGTGTAGAAACATAATTAATATAACAGTGAAGTTAAGCTGATAATGCTTTTAGTGTCTTGGGTATGATAACCTTTAACACCACAAATTGTTTAACTCATTCTTACTTTTAGACACTATACTGTATGTTTTATTCTACTTATTTCTGAAAATTTAAAATAAGGCTATATCTGTCATCTTTACTGGTGTAGTGGCCAGGTGTTGTTAGTCTGACATTGCATCATTGCTTTTGAAAGGAAGCATTTTATTGAGGCCTTGATAACAGACTTATACAGTACTAGTTATACTTTTCAACTTCTGGAACATGGGTATTTCATACAATGTCTCCTTGCACAAGCTATTTATTTGGTCAGCTAAATAAGGCTCCATGCACACTGGGTGTTTTAATAACGCTGGTAACGTTAGCTGTGTAAAGTCACGTTACAAACATGAGTTTTTCAGCATTTTTGCATTAGCGTTAGTGGTGTTTTGCAGCATTTTTTCACTTTTGTGTTTATTTTACCAAAAAAAACTTTTTTTGCTCAGAAAAACTTTCAAAAACACTGGTTTGCCACATTTTACTGTGTTTTGTGGCGTTTTTCAGTGTTAGAGCATTTTTACAGCTAAAAAACTCCACTAGAAAACCACTAGTTCTGGGGTTTTTTTCTAGCCAAAAAATGCCCCTGCCAAAAAACGTTGATTACAGTCTATGTGTATGGAGACATAGGATAACATGCTGGCTGTAGAAAAAAATGCCAAAAGCCAAAAACAGCAGCTGTAAAATTGTCCAGTGTGCATGAGGACTAAGGGTTTATTTTTTCACAACTCTGCAGTTTAAAGTTACATTTATATTCAATTATTTTTTATTAAAGGATTTTCAACATAAAAAACAATGTACATTAACATTAGCATGAATAAGATTCACATTCAGATATAACAGTCAGTATATGAAAGAAGAGTCCCCACCAATTGGCTGGGGAGGTTGTAGACTTGAGTCACGCTTACATGAGAGGTATGCTTAGAATAGTGTGAACCTTGTTGGAGTAGAAGTGAGGTTAATATTGGAGCGGGGTAATGGGGGGGAAGGGGGGGGGAGGGGGACACCAGTCAAGTGTTTAGGTCATAGAATGGAATTATTTTGTAGTAATCATTTTATGGAACAGTTAGGGTTTCGTAACCATTGAGACCACTGAAGTTTGAATTTCTGGTGTGAAGAATTATGGAAAGCTGTTCTTCTTTCCATCTCACATTTGAGGTTAAGGTCGGATATGAGAGCTGGAAGAGAGGGAATTTTAGTGGATTCCCACAGTTTAGTGATATTAATTTTAGTCGCTGCCAATATGTGGATAATGATAGTGCGTGTGTCTGTAAGGAATTTGTCTATTCCTATGTGTAGGAGAACAAGAGAGGGGTTTGGGGTCATCGGGACTCCTGTGATTGAGGAGATCAGTTGAAAAACTTTGTTCCAGTAGGATTTGAGGGATTTACAGTTGCAAGAAAAAGTATGTGAACCCCTTGGGATTACGTGGAATTTTGCATGAATTGGGCATAAAATGTGCTCTGAACGTCATCTAAGTCACAACAATAGAAGAACACAGTCTGCTGAACATAATACTACACAAACATTAGATGTTGCCATGGTTTAATTGCACATAACATGTAAACATTCACAGTGCAGGGAGGAAAAAGTATGTGAGGCCCTAGCTTAATGACTTCTCCCAGAGCTAATTGGAGCCAGGAGTGAGCCAACCTTGACTCCAATCAGTGTGATGATATTGGATGTGTTGCTGACAGCTGTCCTGCCCTTAGAAAACACACACCTGTTTTGGGTTTACTGTTTTCAAGAAGCACTGTCTGATGTGAACCATGCCTCACAGAAAAGAGCTCTCAGAAGACCTACGATCAAGAATTGTTGACTTGCATGAAGCTGGAAAGGGTTACAAAAGTATCTCCAAAAGCCTTGATGTTCATGTGTCCACGGTAAGACAGACTGTCTACAAATGGAGAAGGTTTAGCACTGTTGCTACTCTCCCTAGGCGTGGTCGTCCTGTAAAAATGACTGCAAGAGCACAGCGCAGAATGCTGCATGAGGTAAAGAAGAATCCCAGAGTGTCAGCTAAAGACTTACAGAAATCTCTGGGACATGCTAACATTTTTGTTGACACATCTACAATAAGGAAAACATTAAACAAGAATGCAGTACATGGGAGGACACCACGGAGGAAGCCATTGCTGTCCAAAAAGAATATTGCAGCACGTTTGAAGTTTGCAAAAGAGCACCTGGATGTTCCACAGCACTACTGGCAAAATATACTGTGGACAGATGAAACCAAGATTGAGTTGTTTGGGAAGAACACACAACACTATGTGTGGAGAAAAAAAGGCACAGCACACCAACATCAAAACCTCATCCCCACTGTAAAACATGGCGGAGGGAGCATCATGGTTTGGGGCTGCTTTGCTGCCTCAGGGCCTGGACGGATTGTTGTCATTGATGGGAAAATTAATTCAAGAGTTTATCAAGACGTTTTGCAGGAAAACGTACGACCATCTGTCCACCAACTGAAGCTCCGCAGAGGATGGGTGATGCAACAGGACAATGACCCAAAGCATACAAGTAATTCAACAAAACAATGGCTGCAAGAGCACAGAATATGCCTTCTGGAGTGGCCCAGTCAGAGTCCTGACCTCAAACCGATTGAAATGCTGTGGCATGACCTTAAGAGAGCAATTCACACCAGACATTGCAAGAATATTGCTACACTGAAACAGTTTTGTGAAGAGGAGTGGTCCAAAATTACTCCAGATCGTTGGGCAGGTCTGATTTGCAACTACAGGAAACGTTTGGTTGAGGTTATTGCTGCCAAAGGAGGGTCAACCAGTTATTAAGTCCAAAGGTTCACATACTTTTTCCTCCCTGCACTGTGAATGTTTACATGTTATGTGCAATTAAACCATGTCAACATCTAATGTTTGTGTAGTATTATGTTCAGCAGACTGTGTTCTTCTATTGTTGTAACTTAGATGATGTTCAGAGCACATTTTATGCCCAATGCATGCAAAACTCCATGTAATCCCAAGGGGTTCACATACTTTTTCTTGCAACTGTACATGTCCAAAGTAAATGTATAGTTGATCCTGTTTCTCCACACTGTCTCCAGCATGTAGCTGAGTGTTGAGGGTAATATAGTGCGAGTTTAACAGGCGTTAGATACCACTGGTGTAAAATTTTCATGTATGTTTCCCAGTGGAAGCTACATTTAGAGGCTTTATAGTTGATATTGAAGGTTCTTTCCCAGGTGTGTGGGTGTATTGGCTGAAGGAGAATTTTCTCTCAATTTTTTAGAGAGGTAGTGTGAAGTGTAAACTGTGCTTTGGTTATGAGTGTGTAGAAGGTTGAGATTCCCTTCTTTGGATATTGTGTCTTATGGAAAAATTCATATGCGGTAGCAGGGATTGTGAGTTCGAATGGTATATTTATTTTGTGTAGAGAGTGCGCTATTCGCATATAAGTAAAGTTTTCCTTGTCAGGAAGGTGGAATTTCTTCTGGAGAGTGGAAAATGAGTCTAAATTGTGGTTTGTGTATATATCTTGAATATGTGATATACCTCGATTTTCCCATTGAGTCAGATTTAGATTGGGAGTGATGAAGTGTAAAGAGGAAATTGGCGTAGGGATTCGTTTAGTATCTATATCTGACTTGTTGGAAATTAAGAGGTCATACCAGGCGTGTAATGAGGCTTGTATACAAGGATGCTTAGATAAAAGTTGGGTTTGATATGTTTGAGGTAGGAACAACATTTTATCAAGTGTGTGCGGTATTTGAGGAGGGGTTTCCATGGTGGTCCATGTTTTTTCATTAGTAGGGTGCCACCAGAAAAAGAGCTGGTCTAGAAGGGTGGCCTTGTAGTATGATTTTATGTGCGGAAGGCCCGCTCCTCCTTTAGAGGCTGGGTGTATTAGGAGGTTTGTAGAGCATCTAGGTTTCTTTGAGTTCCATATGAATTTGGCTATTATTGCCTGGAGTTTGGAAAAAAAGGTGCTGGGGACGGGAATGGGGAGTGTACGGAATATTTAGAGTATTTTGGGTAATATGCACATTTTTAGGGTTGCTACTCTTCCCATTGTCGACAAAGTTGATGTACGTAGATTTTTAAGTTCTTGTGGGATGGTTTCAAGTAGTGGTTTGTAGGTGGAAGCATATAGTTGGGTAGTTGTGGTAGTGAGTTTGATCCCAAGATAAAGGATGCTGTGGTGTTCCCAGGAGAAAGGGAAATGTTTAGTCAGCATATTCTGGGTCTTAGTGGGTGTATAGAGATTTAAGATAGAGGATTTGGGCTCATTAAGTTTGTAGTAAGAGACGTCAGCATAGTTCTTGAGATGTGTACGTATCGATTGGAGCCATTTATAGGGGTTGGTGATCATTAGAATCATGTCGTCTGCAAAAGGCTAATTTTGTGTTCTTTTTTAAGGTGGGTAATTCCTGTGAATGTTGGGTCATCTCTGGATTTAGATGCTAACGGCTCGATGAGTAGGGTGAAAATTTTGGGGGATAGGGGGCAGCCCTGTCTCGTGCCGTTGGATATGAGGAAAGGTTGTGAAAGAGCGCCGTTAGTTAAAACTTTGCAGACGGGTTGGAGTAGAGGGATAGGATTGCCGAAAGCATCCAATCTGTAATTCCAAATTTTTGGAGTGTAAGTTTCATGAATTGCCAGTGAATACGGTCAAATGCCTTTTCAGCATCTAGACAAGAGACAAGAGTAATGAGGGTTGCTTGGTGGATTCAAGATTGTATAGGAGGGATATGATTCGTCTGGTTGCATCTGGTGCTTGTTGACCAGGGATAAATCCCACTTGGTCAGGGTGGATTAGTGTGGGTAGGACCGGGAGGAGTCTTTGGGCAATTATTTTTGCATATAGTTTTATATCTGTGTTCAGAAGTGAGATGGGTCTGTAGTTCTGAACTACTTGGGGATCTTTACCCGGTTTTGGGATGGTTGTGATTATCGATTGTAGCATTTCAATAGGGAATTCACCTGTAGAGGCAGCATGATTGAATAGAGCAGATAAGTGTGGTGTGAGATTTGGTGCAAATGTTTTATAGAATTCGTTCGTGAAACCGTCATTTCCTGGAGATTTGTTTAGAGGTAAGGTTTTTATACTGCGTTCTACTTCTACAGGAGAAATAGGAATGGAAAGCGCTGTGAGTTGGAATGGTGTGAGTCGCGGAAGATTAGTAATAGCTAGGAAGTTTTGAATGGAAGTGGTTGTTGGTTGGGTTGTAGTTGGGTCATCTTTAATGTTGTATAGATTTTGGTAGTAAGTTGCGAACGCATTGGCTATGTCTTGCGGGTTTGTAAGTGAGGTGTGTGTGGTTGGGTGTTGAATTGTCGAGATTTTAGATTTGAGACGTTTTTGTTTAATTATTTTCGTTAATAGTGAGTTTGCTTTATTACCAAGTGCGTAGAATTTTGATTTTGTTTTTTGAAGGTTAAGGTCATATTTATGCAGTAAAATAGTTCGCAGTTTCTTTCTATCTTGGGTCAGGGAGGTGGATGTGGAGGGATTTGGGTTTTTTTTGTTGATTTCTTTGTTTAGTTTAATGGAAGTTAAAAGGTGGTCAATTTGTTGGGATCGTTGTTTATTAATACGGGAGTTTAGTTGTATGAGAATACCTCTCATGTAAGCTTTATATGCGGACCATATTGTGGTTATAGAAATGTCGGGAGTAGAATTATATTCGAAGAATAAGTTGTGGGCTTCTAGCAGGTATTTCTGGATTTCTGGTTGCTTCAAAATTGTAGAATTTAGTCTCCAGATGGGCGGGATTGCTGAGCGTTGATTATCTCCTAAGGATATGTTGATTGGAGCATGGTCTGACCAGGTTATGGTACCAATTTTGGACGATATCACATGTTGTAGTGTCCATTTGTCTGTGATGAAGAAGTCTATTCTGGAGTAGGAAAGGTGGGAAGGGGAATAGTAAGTATAGTCTCTCTCGTTGCTGTGCTGGCATCTCCAGATGTCATAAAGGTCATGGTTGTGGAGAAAGTGGTTGACGTTTTGGGTTATGAGATCTTTTGTTAAAAGACGCGTCTAAAAAAGGATTGCCAACGACATTGAAGTCTCCACTGATGAGGAATCTGCCTTGTTTTTGGGCAGAGACGATGGAGTAGAGTTTGGGGCAAAATCTCAAATGTTTGTTGTTAGGGCCGTAGACATTAACTAGAGTGTAGAGAATGTCATTTATTTGGCAAATTAGGATGTGGTAGCGACCTTGGGGGGGTCAGTGATTTCCGAGATGTATTTGAACTGAACAGAGTCCTTTATAGCTGTGATGACACCGTTTTTTTTTCTTTGGGTTAGTAGCCATATAGATGTGTGAGAATCGATTAAGTTGTAGCCTGGGGGTTTTGTTTGTGGCGAAGTGGGTTTCTTGTAAAAAAAGTATGTCGGCCTGGAACGTTCGAGATTCTCTTTGAAGCAACGATCTTTTGAAAGGCGAGTTTAAGCCACGAACATTAAGAGATATAATATTAATCATACTGGAAATCTGTTGAGTGGTGAACAGAATAGTTGAGTTGTTGATTGAAGAAATCGAGGTTGAGTGGATGCATCTTTGATAGATAGGGTTTCTTTGATTTTGTGGTGTAGATTGGGGTTGGTCGCTGAGTCGGGGGGTATTTCATGAAAGGTTGTTGAAGGTGAGTGTTGAAGTATGGTTGGTCGACTGGTGGTGCCAGAGGGGAGGGGGAAGAGGAGGGTGGAAGGAAGTAAAAAAGAACTTGTGAACAATGCAAGTGACCTGAGTAGCTCGGTGTGCTACTTCAGAACTGGGGGGTTTGAACAGACTTTGACCGTAAAGAAGGTCATGCCAAACATTTTCTAGATTGGGCCGAACACCAGAGGATAGTAGATCGGGGTATAACAATTAAAATGAAGTATTGGTGGTGTATAGGAGGTGTGCTGCATTAGGATTCTTCTGCCTCCATATGTTAGACATTAGTAGGTGTAGATTGTTGTGTATCCACGGGTAGAATATTCCAAGCTTTAAGTTAATCTAGGCCTGCTTCAAGGGTTTTAATCGCGAAGACTCTTCCGTGTTGTTTCACGGTCAATTTGGTTGGAAAACCCCATTGATAGCCTATGCCATGGTTTCTGAGGGCTTTGGTGATAGTAATCATCTTTTTTCGGTTAAGGAGCGTGGCTTTTGACAGATCTGCGTATAGTTGAATATTTGCGTGAGATGGCGGGAGCGGAGGTGGGTTTCTGGCTGCCGACATGGTTTTTTCTTTTATGTGGTAGAAATGAACCCGTGCTAGCACATCTCTTGGGATAGATGCTGACAGAAATGAGGGTTTTGGTAGTTGGTGGGCTCGATCTATAGCAAGCTCCAGGTCAGAGATGGATGGGATGAGAAGTTTTATATATTGTTGTATATAGGGCAGTAGTGCCTCATTAGTGACGCTTTCGGGGATACCTCTGAACTTTATGTTGTTATGTCTTAAACGATCTTCCAGATCAGCTAATTTCAAATTGATTTGTTCGATGTCAGATGTGTGATCCGCGTGTGCGTCTATCAAATCGTTATGTGCCATAATTATTTCTCCCATCTTGGATTCAATATGGTGCAATCTGTGTTCTTGTTGTTTAACCACGGTACTAATTTGGGCTAACGATGATGATAAATCATTATGTAGGGTTTGCCTGAGCGATAAGAGCATGTTTTTCATGCAAAGCTCAGTAATAGGTTGATCTGTTGCAGGGAATGTTTCTATGGCCGGTAGGTCAGTGTGAGGTTGAGGTAATGGTTGGCTGAGGGCCTGGTAGGCAGAAGGCTGCTCAGTGTCAAGACATGGTCTGGACTTAGCTGGGCTGCTCATAGTGGGGAATCTAGGAGGAGATGACTCACCAGGGTCCCCTGGATACAGTGGATATTGCAGTCTGGGGTTGGTCTGCTGAGCTGTGTAGTCCCTCTCATGGCCGCCGCTGTTCTGTGTAATACTGCCGCCGGCGCCATCTTGGATCCCTGAGGTGACAGCAGGGAAGAATTTTGTGGGTTTTCCCTGTTGTCCCGGGGTTTTTCTCCTGCGAGGCATAGCTGGGGAGGTCTGCACACTGCTCCTGTCAGTTGCTGTGGGGTTTATATCCCCTGGGACCGGTGTGTGCCACGATCAATCTGGCAGGTGGACGGAGCTGTCACAGAAGCGAGTCACTCCAGGAGCTGGCCGCGCATGCACCCCCTAAAGTTACATTTAAAGTGTATGGGTTTAAATATGCTTAATGAACCAAGCAGTTATAAACCACCAGACATATCTTTAATGCAGTTTGCAAGTATTACATGAAAAACAAACATAAGCCTTAACAGCAAGTATGTACAGTACATACATTTATTTATTTTAAAGCTGATAACTTGTCAAATTATAGTCTCAGTAATATCGAAAACAAACATTCAGTTCTACGAAAGTTGCAATAATAAAATTTTATATACTAGTTGTATGCTTATTACTTTGTGGGGTTTTTTTTTATTACATGAAATGAATATGCTACAATGTCAAACAAAACATTAATAAATTTTAGGGGTAAAACAAGCAGCAACACTAAAGTGAATATGGGTTATATTATTGCTTTTTAGAAAATATCTTTCAGTGATTGCATGATTATTCTCAACTTTGCTAACATATTCATGACTATTATACTCATGCATATTAGGTAATAGACTAATTCCTAGGTTCTCATACCTCTAAGCATGATGAGTTCAAGGTGGACGTAGCTCATATGCTGCTGTCATTGTAAAGAATGTGGATAGTGCCAGTTACATTACACTGTTATAATTGGTGCACAAGGTTTGGTGACCCAAAAAAAGAGAAGTAGATCGTAGGGGACATTCATAATGTTGCCATAGCCTACTCTCATGGATTTATCAGTAGATAGTTTCTAACAATGAACACCTGATATATCTTCATGGTTTACATTTTGATACAAAGTGTGATATATAATAAATTGTTAAAATTATTTATTAGTGTATCCTTACATATATCTGCACTATTTAAAAAAAAAATAATAAAAAAAAAATATATATATATATATATATATATATATATATATATATATATATGAGAGAGAGAGAGGACAGCTGCTAAGAGACACTTATCACAGACAGTAAATTTATCTAAAACAAACTGCAGTTAGTCATTCCGCGTTACATTCTTATCAATATCCATACTGTCAGAACCAACATAACATTGCATTTAGGATACATTTTTTAGTTAATGAACATCCATCTGTCTTACTAAAAACAAAAAATGCAATCATATTTTAGCTATGTAGTTTATTTTCATATGACTTCTAAACAAGTTGCCTCCAAGTATCGTTGTTGTAAGCCCCGATGGAGTTGGAGTAAGGACAGCAGTTTTTATCAAAAAATGACTTTATTGGCCTTGAGGGAAGAACTGAAAAACAAACAGAAGCAGATTCCTTCAGCAATAAAACAAATTCTGTCCTTTGAAGGTAAAAAAGGCAGCAGTCCTTATACCAGTTTCCCTAATGGCAAGATAACAGTACAAACTGTATCCAACTTCACAGAAAACCAGCTGCTGTTCTGCATGTCGTTATTGAATTTGTAGCCACTTTTACAGGCCAAAGTTTCTGTAATGTTTAATTTACTGATTAAAAGTAAATTCCCAATCAGATGTAAAAGTAAAAATACCTTAGATGGGTGAAAACATAAGGCTTTTTTTCTTCTTTAACTTCACATCAGACCCTTAATTGCAGAGTAAAAAGAGTTGCACTCAAGTGGTACTTACTGTGTTTTTTAAAGAAACAATCACCTTGCAACCTTTTATGCTTGCATTTGAATCATTTTGAATCATTTTGAATCATTTTGTAGCTACTGAAAACCTAGATCTTCTACTTCTTATTAGGTTTAGCTTGGTTTGTTACATTTTCTGGTGTAGTTTTTTAATCTACCCTGTAAAATGAATTCAAGTACCTGTTTTAAAGATAAAGGTATTTTTTCTTTTTTTTTTTACAATTTTAGTATTTTCTAGTGTAGCATTTAGTATCTTTGTGGTTAGCATTGATTTACCATAGCAGATCTAACTTGATAGTTGTAAGAAGCTTCCACATACAAACTTGGGAAAGTAAGACATCTTCTGTTATTATTTAATTAGTAAATTAATAGTTTTTTTTTCTTTTTTTCAGACTACATAAGAACCCAATTTGTAGTGATTACATTTAATTTCCATTCATTCCATTCAAATCAATTTGTCTGACATTATAAGTAGAAGAGTATTGTGCCATGTTAACTAGTTACCAGATGTTGATGACCAGGAGTTGGTCCTAATGTACTCAAATGTGCATTGTTTTGCGCTTTCTGGTTAGTGCAATCTACACTTGTTTATCTCAACACCAATATCACGGATTTCCACTGATCTACACTGATTGAATTTTACTTCACTTTATGCACTTTTAAACGCCAACTTTGGATGTTTTTTCATAGAGTTTATTTGCATAGCGCCATACTGCATTTAGTAGTTTTATTTATTCAATCCTATGAGCTATTATTACTATAAGTTATTTGATAACCATCATATGATTATTCAGATCATACGGATAAGAGTCAGACTTTTTTCATAAATGTTCTTTAAGTTTTATGCTTTTGATATGTTTTTAGCGCTGCATGCTTTTTTTTTATCGTTTATAGGTTTCAGAGGTTTTTACCTTTCATGCTAGCCGCTTTTCTTATGTATATCCAGCGCTCGTTTTTTACCTATATTATTTTAGTGCAAACCTACTCCTCCTCCTGAGGAGAGGGGACTCTGGTGTGATGTGTGGACTCTTTTGTGATGGGCAGACTGTAATGTAAAGGGGGGACTCCGGTGTCATGGGAGCTCCAATGTGAAGGGTGTGACTCTAATGTTAAGGGGGAACTCTGCTGTGAAGAGGAGGACTTTGATGCAACGAGGAACTCTGGTGAGGTGGGGGATTCTATATTTCAATATTTTTATTGAATTTTTGAGATAATAACAGAGTAAGAATATTAGGTTCATAGGTAAGCATGTCAATACATCATGGTATGAAACATTTACCCTACCAATTGGCTGTGGTCGATTATTGTCTATAAATTATCAATATTAGAGGTATTCTTTAGTTTCATATTGAACCTTGGTAGAAAGTAGGGAGTATTGAGGGGGTATTAAACACGGAAGGAGTTGGGAAGGAGAGATAGGAAAAGGAAGGGGGTATAAGTAACGGGGTCGGAGGAGGGATATCAGTCTAGAGTTAGTGCGCAACTCAGTTTGTGCTTAGGCTATCAGAATTGTACAGAGCAGTTTGGATTTTGTGACCAAAAAGTCCACTGAGATACTGTATGGATGTATTGGGTAGAATTGTTAAAGGCTGATCTTTTTTCCATTTCACACTGGAGATTGAGATCTTTAATCAGTGATGAAAAGGAAGGCGCAGTGGTAGTGTTCCATAATCTGGTAATATTGATTTTGGCTGTGAATATTATATGGATAATGATAGTGCGGGTGTCATGGGGAAACTTTTCAATCTCGATGTGTAGGAGTGCCAGTGAGGGGTTGGGGACTATCTGTGTTTTTGATAGTTTGTGGATTAGTTGAAAGACACTGTTCCAAAAAGATCTGATTGATTTACAGGTCCACAATATGTGTAATGTTGAACCTAGGTCACCACAGTGTCGCCAGCAAGAAAAGGAGTAATTTGGTTAGTATAGAGATAATTTGACATGAGTTAGGTACTATTGGTGGAGAACTTTTAAGTATGATTCCCAGTGTGAGCTACAACGGGAAGATTTATGGGTGGTGCCAAATGCTTTTTCCCATGAGTGTGCATTAATGGGTACGGAAAGGATTTTCTCCTAGTTTGATAGAGATGTTGATTGTAGGGCGAATTGTAGGTTCGATATGTACATATAGAAAGTGGAAACACCCTTACCTGGGTATTGTGGTTTGTTAAAAAAGTGGTAGGCAGTATTTGGGATTTTTGTGGTTTGGGGTATAGTTTTTGTTTGTATGCAGTGAGCGATTCTCAAGTAGGTAAAGTATTCAGTGATAGGTAGATTAAATTGGGTTTGGAGATTCTGAAATGAATTTAGAGCGTGGCCCGTAAAGAGGTCTGCTATATTATTTATACCTTGTTTTTCCCAATGGGTTAGGTCTAGGGTAAAGATTTGCTTGGTGTCAGTGTATTTAGTGGCTAGGCGTTCGCACCAGGCTTGTAGGGCGGCTTGGATACATGGGTGCTTCAGAGAGTGATCATTTCGGGGTAAAGGTGATATTAGGAGTAGATTTTGGGGTTTAAGTGGAAAAAGTGGAAGAGTTTCCATCGTGGACCAAATTTTTTCTCTCGCCGGATGCCACCAGAAATATATTTGGTCTAGAAGGGTAGCATTATAGTAGGATTTTAGGTGGGGGAGGCCCGCACCTCCTTTAGATGTTGGGCGTATTAGACTGCGGTACATCTGGGTTTTTTGGAGTTCCATAGGAAATTGGAAAGAATTGCCTGTAATTTGGAGAAAACGTTATTGGGGATTGGTATAGGGAGTGTGCAAAATATATATTGAATTTTAGGTAGAATACACATTTTTAAGGGTGGCAATTTCTTGGTGGATGGTTTCAAGGAGTATCTTGTGGTTTAGAAGGTATAATTGGTCTGTTGTTGAAGTAAGGTTAATTCCTAGGTAGGGGATATGGTTTTTCTCCCAGGAAAAGGGGAATTGTTTGGTAAGTAGTAACTGGGTTTGGGTTGATGTGTGAAGATTCAGTATTGAAGATTTTGATTCATTAAGTTTGTAAAAGGAATCCTCTGAATAGTTTCGGAGGTGGGTGCGAATTGTTTGGAGGGATCTAGTTGGATTGGTCACCATGAGTATGATGTCGTCTGCAAATAGGCTAATTTTATGTTCTGCGTTAAGGTGTGTGATGCCAGTAAACGTCGGGTCTTCTCTGGATCATGTCCATTCTGCGTCCATTTGTTGTGGATGATTAGAGGTGGGTTGGTGGGAGTCCACTGGTATGATGTTCCAGGTTTTCAGGAGATCAATGCCTGCTTCCAAGGTTCTGATCATGTAGAGTCTTCCTTGATGTTTGATAGTTAGTTTCGTGGGGAAACCCCATTGGTATCCGATTCTGTGGTTCAGCAGTGCTTTCGTTATAGAAACAAGCTTCTTGCGGTTGAGAAGTGTAGCTTTCAAGAGGTCAGCAAATAATTTGATATTTGTTTGAGATGCTGGGAGTGTGGTAGAATTCCTAGCAGCTATCATAAGTTTCTCCTTCACGTGGTAGAAGTGTATACGCGTTAAGGTATCTCTGGGTATTGTGGCCGGTAGAAATGACGGCTTGGGTATACTGTGTGCGCAATCTATGGCAAGTTCTACGTCTGAAAGTGAAGGGATAAGGTACTTCATATATTGTTGGATATAGGGAACTATGGAGTCCATAGTGATATATTCAGGGATACCTCGAAATTTGATGTTGTTCCGCCGGGAGCAGTCTTCTAGATCTGCCAGTTTAGGTTTTATTTGTTCTATGTCGGTTTCATGGTCTGCATGTGCATCTATTAGGTCATTGTGGGCCATGAACATCTCTCCCATTTTGTTCTCAATGTGGCCAATACGGTGATCTTGTTTTTGTACCGTGTTTGAGATTTGGCATAATGTTGCGGTCAGATCATTGTGTAGTGATTGTTGCAGAGAAAGAAGCATATTTTTCATAGAGATTTCTGTAATAGGTTGGTCAGAGGCAGGAAAGGTATCAATTAAAGATGGAGAGGTATTTGTAATAAGTGCAGTTGGAAAGGAAGGCTGCGTGTCAGAGATGTTGTCCTTGTACAGTCTTGGTCTGGATTTAGCAGGACTGCTTGTGGATGGTGACAGGGGAGGAGAGGACTCACCCGGGTCTCCTGGGTACAGTGATACCTTGAGCCTGGGGTCTGCTGCATGTGCTGTGTTCTCCTCTGCCTGTGTGAGGAGACTGTTATGCAGCCGGTGCTATCTTGACTGCAGGGGCTGAGGGCCGGGAAGAAGCTGGTGAATTTCCCCAGGTGCCCCTGTGCTTTGCGGCAATGTGTCATCATGACGGAGGATGCCATGACCCTTTATGGTTGAGGGGTGAACTGTGGAGCCGCTGGGTCCGGTGTGTGCCATGATTAGGCTGGTGGGTGACGGAGCTCCTTTCAGTAAGCGTCCATCTCCGGAGCCGGCCGCGCATGCGTCCCCGGGTGGGGGATTCTAATGTGAAGGGGGGTACTCTGATATCATGGGGAACTCAGGTGTGACTGGGACTTTTATGCGAAAGGGGGAACTCTGATATGAATAACGGTTTCTGATGTGATGGAAGGACTCTGATGTTAAGAGGGGACATTGGTGTCATGGGGGCTCTAATGTGGGTGTCTTCAATTTGAAGGGGGGGTGACTCTAATGTTAAGGGGGAACTCTGATTTGAAGGGGAGATCTCTGATGTAATGGATAACTCTGGTGTATTGGGGAACTGTAATGTGAAGGAGGGAATTCTAATGTGCTGGGGAGAACTCTAATATAATGGGGGACTCTGGTGTGATGGGAAAATCTTATGTGACGGGGGAAAATCTGATGTAATGTAAACACCCTGATGTGAAGGTGGATTCTAATGTGAAAGGGGGAACTGTAATGTGAAGGGGAAATGCTGATGTGAAGAGGGGACTGCCCCATAGATTGACAAGGAGAGGATGGCTTCTTCTTCTTCCAGCCCATATGTCAGTATCCTTCAACCCAATAAATAGAGTTCAAGATATTAATGACTTATTTTATGATTTTGCATACTTTTAAAGTGTCCTGTGGCTGGCCAAAGATTAAGAAATGCAAGTCTAAAACATATACTTCTTTGCAGCCATGTAGAGATGTAGGGAACTGAAGTTCCCTGTTCACACTTACATTACCTCTACACTACACAGAAGCAATGTCAGGTGTTACTTCCAGATCATGACTCAAGACTGGGTCTCAGCACTGGAGGATGAGATCCAGCAGGCTTATTCTACCATTCAGCTCCTTTAAAAAATCCAACAAGTTCTACTGGAGAAAGCAGAAGACCTAAAGAACCATTCAAGGCACAGCAATTTGAGAATAATTGGTCTTCCAGAATCTTATAAGGTGAGTTGTCTAATGGATATTTGCGTTACTAGTATACCTGAAGCACTATGACTCAATTCACCAAGTGTGCCAAAAAGAGCCCATAATGCAGGGAACCCCTTGAATGAAAGCGCATCACTTTGTCCTGTTATCAATCAACAACTTATACTATGCTGAGAAGTTATCGTAAACACTGTCATACTGCAAGATCACTAGATGGTCTCAAAATTTTACTTTTTGCAGATTATTTTCTAGATTCCCCACAGGTGTAAGTCTGTTCAGCAAGTATGCTCCACATTATTCAATAAAAATATTAGGTTAACCCTAGCTTATCTGGCTGTCCTAAATATATGTTCGCCAAACGGTGAACAACTTTCTTTTAGGTCCCCCTCTAATGCAAAGGCTCTTCTACACTCCCCCAACTCTACAGTACTTATCATAAGAACACTATTTTGTGAGAGTTGAGCTCTCTTCACCCAATGGCGCTATGCAACCCCAAGAAAGACCCTCCAAAGTGACCACGCATTTCTATGCCTGGTGGTTGCACTGAACCACACTGACTGGTCTCGGTTACTATGTCACTATGTTTTTCTTTTTTCTCTTTATGAAGTATACCTTTGATGATCTCATCTGATATTTTGCTGATTTCCACAGTTTGATTTGATGTATGTTGAAGAATTACTATTTTGACCCTATCATGATATTTGCAGTTGGTATCTGTAGGGTAGCTGCAATACATTGTCTTCTCTCTAGTAAGCCTATAGGGGCTATGATTATGCTGACACTCCATATAGAAAAAAGTGACGTCACAAATCTTAGTTGGTTTTATTTATTATTATGGTTTGGTTACTGCTCCCGTTTGCTTTGTTGTTATCTTTTTCCTCTGGTGAGCACTTGTCCCTGGTTACGCCTCCCATTTATATTATTAGGTTGCCATGGAGAAAGTTTGATGCTGTGGGTGGTCTGGAGCTGACAAGATTCCATTCCGAGAGTGGATGGTTTACATCTAGAGGGTCTCCTTCCTGTGTTGGCTGCAGCACATTTTCCCTCCAGTGGTGCATCACATGTCAGCGATGAAACAGCTGTTTTCTTTTCTCTCCTCTCTTTGGTCAAGAGTTGAATTGTGGATCATGTACCATCCAGTTGGACCCTCTCCTCAGGCACACATAGATGAGTGTTAACGTAAGCGGATGCTGTATTTTAATAAAGGTTATAATGTATAATAACCATTAAACTTTTTCCATCTCTTTATCAGCTATGAATGGATGGCTGAGCTGCACCTGAAAGCTCCACAGATGTTATTCAGGTTAAAAAACCTGGCTGGGCTCTAGTAGTTGTCAGGGACTTCATGGACTTTTGAAATCTTGGGTGGTTTTGTCAATGTCAATATTTACTTATTGAAGCTTAGAGTTTATTTACTTACTTTTTTTACTTTGTATCATTGGAAGTTTCCCATGATTTTATTGTTTTTTTTTATATCTTTGTGTGGTCTTGCCCATATTTATCCACTCAATTCTTTGGACCTTAGGGTCTATGTATGTATCATTGTTACTTTGGATCTTTTTAGACAACTAGTGTGTTTTGAGTAGTTTATTCTTGTTTTATATTATTATATCTTTATTCCTAGACCAAAAAACTCTTCATGGCTTTTTCATCTTTCATACACACATCTGCCCATATGCTACCTAATTATCTAACCAATGAGAGTGATTTTGTGGAATTTTAGGGGAGGTAATTAAAACATCTCCACACAGACATTTCCCTTTTGTAGGAAATGCACTTACCAGCCACAGATTTTTATCAAATTAAAAAACTCTGGGGGTGGTAATGTGATAGGTTTGGTTGGAGTAGGACGTAAGTCAGGTGTTATCATATTAATACACAAGAACTTACCCTGTGAGCTACAATCTGTGGACACTAATATCCAGTACCTCTAGTCACTCAATTATACTGTAGCATCTCATGAACTTAAAATCACCAGCTTCTACATCCGAAGCTCGTTCTGAAAGATAATTTTTAGCTCCATTGCTAACTTATTGATGCAAACCCCTCTCATTCCTCATCTGGTAGGAGGTGATCACAACTTGATTATGCAGAATGACAAAGATAGATCCCCTAATAGTAAAAGGCAGCAGGCCACCCCCAGGCAGCCACCACTCTACTTTGCCAAATGATATCAACATTCATGAGCACTAATGAGTTCACATATTACCCTTCCCCAAATCTCCCCCAAATCTACTTGTTTTGTTTCTACTTACTAGTACCACAAGTGCAAGATGCCATTATTCGTGATCTGGTAATTTCTGATCACAGCCCTGTAGCGATAATGTTAGATATCTCTGGCCTCCATGGCAAGGTCCTCCTGTGGAAATTCCCTTCCTACTTAGAAAAAACATGAGGATTTTAAACGTACCTTATGCCATGCCTGGTTTGATAAACCAACGCACCTCATAAAAATTACCCAAATCTTTTCTGAGAAGCCAGCAAATATTTCATCATGGCAAAGATCATCTCCTACACTGCTTCTCACAGGTGTAACATACATGCACATTACATAGATGCTAGTATGAGTCTAGTCTTAGAGAAGTTCATAGGTCCCTTATTGCTAATATTACCCCAGAGCTTAGGAAAGATTAGCATGCTGCAAAGCCGCAATTTGATTCATGGGTGGAACAACGCAAACTCCTTAAACAATCACATACAGATATATTTTTCCAAAAACATGGTGATGAAGCTGGGAAACTGCTAGCCAGAGTAAGTAAAGGCCCCTAAAATCCCACACACATTTTGTCCTTGATCATCCACCAATGATATCAATAAAATCATGGAAAAGCTTTACTCTAATCTCTATGCATATGATCCGTTCAATCAAATGCTAGCTATTTCCTTTCTGGAAAAATTAACTTTTCCCACGGCCACCTCAGCTGAAACAAATGACCACATATCACTATATCAAAATTCTATCTCCCTAGAAGTGAAGGCAGGGCTAACTTGTCAAATATCACAGTGTATAATTTAGCTTGTCTTGGCATCAAAATATTTTAAGTATTCCAGTCTGTCTTTGGAATCAGAAATGGCTCATCCTTAAAGTGCTACTAAACCCAGAACAGTAAAATCAGTCTGTAAATGCAGTAAAGCATGCTTGTTATACTCCCTGTGGAACCTAAGGCGTCAATACTCTGCATTGTGTAAAAACACTGTTTTATCCTGTCTTCTCTGACCCTCCCCTCCTTTTGCTGTCCTCAATCTGTTGATAGTGCAGAGCTCTAGGAGACACTCTGCACATGCTAATTTTTGCATATATTGCTAGAAAGTTTTTTTTGGGAGGGTGCATGCAGGGGCGGACTGACAACTCATGGGGCCCCCAGGAAAAAGGGGATCATGGGGCCCCTGTGTCCTTGCCCAAACTCAAAAAATCCTATGAAAAAGGTACCAGGGGCATCTCATGGGGCCCCCTACTGACCCCAGGCCCTCGGGCACTGCCCGAGTTTCCAAATGGTCAGTCCGCCCCTGGTTGCATGTGATCAGCACAAAGCCAATCAGCACTGTCAAGACAGAGGGTCAGGGGTCATGCAGTCTCATAGGACAGTCAAAGCAGAATAAAAACTCCTCCTACAACATTAACAAGTGCTCAACAGGACACTGATAGATGTCACACGACTGCTATATACTGCATATGAGAAAAAGTATTTAACAGTTTATGTTTACTAAAATAATTGCATTTTCATGTTCTTTGTACTGTGGGAGACCAGATACAGTGCATGCAGGGTCCTGGGTTTAGCAACACTTTAAAGCCCCATGGCCAACATCCATAGCAGATTAAAGTCTTTGCCCACTAATCTCCAGAATAATCTTTTGATATGGGACACTGTGGTCATCTGGAAGGAAATCTGGAAGAAATTGGGACTACTCCCATACATATCTATATGTTTACCAATCCGTTTACCCCCAAAGCAGACATCACGAGGCCTGTCTTATCTGGAAATGTATTTCCATGTTTGAGCCAGACTCTGGTGATCTAAAACCATTTATGGACTTTTCCACCACCTTTTCTCTTCCTGAAAACCACTTTCTATATTATATGCAATGTTCTGAATATGCAAAGATCTTTTGCCCAGAGACAAAGCAATTTCAACTCTCCTTAATTGACTACATTAATTAAAAAATAAGTCTACTCCATCTCAGATGTCTACCAACCCTTAAATCTACCTTTCACAAAATAATTCATGTCTTCCTCTGTATCCAAGTAGGGGAAGGGCTTTTCAGACAATGTGCTTACCGACAGAATACGTATTGGCTATAACAAAGTATTTAAGCTAGTAACTAACAAGATCAGGAGGGAGACGTTATTGAAGCTTCTTCATCAAGCAGCCTATAGTCTATTTCTCATGGTGATAAATGACCCCCAGTCTTCTTCTTATTCACTTTGTAGAGCTGATAGGCCTTCTCACCATTTTTGGTCATTCCCACGTATTGCTACCTTCTGGGATCGGGTGGCCATTTTCACACATGGTGTTACCAGATGGCTCATCACCATTGATCATCTGTTACTGTTATTTGGTCATGACCCATCAACAGTATAACCTAACCAACACCAATCCAAGCAATCGTCTAGGCTCCCGCAATGGACTCACATTTGTCTGTTGACCACTCACAGAGTGTAACAGAACCGGAACTCGACCACTCTTGGGTATATTCCGTTATACTGCAGCTTCCCCTGTCCGAAACACCATCCACGGACCACACCCTTGAAATCCCTCAGGAAATAGACAGCACCCAGCTCTACTTAAAACAGGAAGCCAACAACAACCTTTATTTTACACAAACAACATGTTTTATACAGAGGGTGGGGAAACATAATCAGGAACAGGAAACACATCATCAGCCTGCCCCATCAGTGGGAGGGCTGCAGGAAATACCTCATCAGCCAGCCCCATCCAGCCAAGACAAAGAACAATGGGGCAGCACATGGCAAGGACAATAGACAGCCATGTGGCCGAGACAAAGGAATAACCACATGACAGTACAATACAGGAACACATGCATCCCATAATAGTTTGCTGGCCAGCATGACACAGAACAGTGGGATGAAGCACATGGCATAGAACAATAGGCAACCACATGGCAGGGACAAAGGAACACACCAATACACAATATCAAGACAGTCAAATGTACACACCCTGTACCCCTTAACAGACACAGGGTGCCTTAAACATAATGGGGAGAACATGAGCTGACACAGAGGTCCCCCCACCCCCAAAAGTCACTCCCGTCACATATCTCCCCTTTTGGCAGGAGACTAACGCAGGAGTAGATCCCAGACGGATGTACTCTGAAGTTAGTGTGCACTTCCAGTCCCTCAATGCCAGCATACACACAGTACCCCATGCAAATTGTCCCACACCAAGCGTTACTCACCCAGCCAACCTCTGCCTCTCCCATAGAACATACCCACTGCTGGGGAGAAGTACGGACTGTTCCTTCTCCCTGAAATCCTCTCAGCCACTGGAGAGAAGACAGGGTGGCTGGGCCAACTCCATCATTCTGTGGGGGATCTGGGCAGACTGCCCAACATCCCTGGAGTGTCCAGGTGGTGGCTGTAGTCTCCTCCACGGATATCAGCTCAAGCTGCTGTTGTGAGGTGCTGATTGTATCCTCCTCCTGTAGCTCCTGTGGTGCTGGTGGTTGGGGGCAGAGGTCGACAACACCATGCCCTGGTGCCAGCCCTTCTGCGGGAGATGTGCCGGCCGATTCCTCCTCAGCCGAAAAGTCTATCAAATCCCCAGCCTCTGGAACTGGTGTCTGGGGATAGGGGTTCACTATCTCCTGTCTGTGGAACTCAGGAGACATTACCAGTGCTGGGCAGAGTTCAGTTCTGTTTGGCTCTGTTGCCAGGTCTACTGCTGGTTCCCCCTCAGCCGAGAAGTCTATCAGATCCCCAGTCTCTGGAATTTCCACTGCTGAGTCTTGGGCATGCTGCCAAACATGTCCAACCAGTTGCCTGTATGCCCTTTCCAGATGCTGTTCTTTCATCAGCAGGTATTGCAGATCTGGCTCAAGCTCTGAGACCCCTCTGAGACCGAACATAGCCTCTCTGCCTTCCTGCAACTCCTCCAGAGTAGGTTCTCCTCCATCGCCAAACACAAAAAGGTCTGTAAGGCCAAAAATCCAGGCCCACCAAAGTCAAGTCCCTCAGGAGAGCACTCTGTTGACACCCCTAAATATTCTTGCTCTGCATACCACCGCAGAGCCCAATATCTATTGTCCAGTTGTATTCTCCTACTGTATCAGCCTGTCCAACTCAGCCACCCATTGCTCCTGGGTTTGCTCTTCCAGGAATGGCATCCGTGACTTCCGATGATCCCTGGCCCTTTCCTCTGGGGTTGGATACAGCTTGCCTTTCTCCATACCAGCAGCCTGGATGGCTCCTCTCCAAAGGACCTCCCAAATCCGCTGCCTGAGCTCCAGGTACTGATCCGTAGACACAGTCCTGGGGTATGTTGCAAGAACAGTCTGCAGCAGCCCTGAGAACTCTGATGCCAGATCCATAGCCTCACTGGAGTGACTGACGTCTTTTCCTGCTCTTGAATCCCAGAGGTGGTTTGGATG
Source organism: Staurois parvus (assembly GCF_062004578.1). Classification (NCBI taxonomy): domain Eukaryota; kingdom Metazoa; phylum Chordata; class Amphibia; order Anura; family Ranidae; genus Staurois; species Staurois parvus. The sequence continues at coordinate 10,987,456 of NW_028318039.1, read as the reverse complement.
TGTTTACAGCTTGGAAGCACAATCCCACCACTTGCCACCAATGTAATGGAACCGGAACCCGACCACTCCTGGGTATATTCCATTATACCACAGCTTCCCCTGTCCGAACACCATCCACGGACCACACCCTTGAAATCCCTCAGGAAATAGACAGCACCCAGCTCTTCTTAAAAAAGGAAGCCAACAACAACAACCTTTATTTTACACAAACAACATGTTTATACAGAGGGCGGGGAAACATAATCAGGAACAGGAAATACATCATCAGCCTGCCCCATCAGTGGGAGGGCTGCAGGAAATACCTCATAAGCCAGCCCCATCCAGCCAAGACAAAGAACAATGGGGCAGCACATGGCAAGGACAATAGACAGCCATGTGGCCGAAACAAAGGAATAACCACATGACAGTACAATACAGGAACACATGCATCCCATAATAGTTTGCTGGCCAGCATGACACAGAACAATGGGATGACACACATGGCATAGAACAAAAGGCAACCACATGGCAGGGACAAAGGAACACACCAATACACAATATCAAGACAGTCGCATGTACATACCCTGTGCCCCTTAACAGGCACATGGTGCCTTAAACATAATGGGAAGAACATGAGCTGACACAGAGGTCCCACCACCCCCAAAAGTCACTCCCGTCACACAGAGCAATACTTAAGAAATGAAACAAAGGACACAGAGCCTCTATGTGTAAACTGTGTAACAAATTTAATAAGAAGGTAAGCTTAACAACTCACATCTTGAACAATAAAAACAGTCTCATAGGGATGTAGGTAGTACGTCTGTTATCAGATGTAAAAGGCTGTTCCAGAGAGGAGTAAACCTTGATTGGTCAGCAGGAGGTTCTGCACCAAGTAGGCATGGATGATGAAGCCTGGCTGGGTCTCCAATGTGTCCGGAGCTAGTAGCGTTGGGCGTCTGACATAATTTTTGAGCCTGCACGGGACCAGCGTCTGCTGGCATGCTCTTTTATCAGGCAAGGTGGAGCATGAAAGTAGGTGGGGAGAGGGAGAGCCTTATGTAAAACGACAGGGGATGATGGACAGAGCCAGGGGTGGGGAGACAAGAGGAAGACTAGTAACAGGACAGCAGAACGCTGTCTGTCTGTGGGAGGTAATGAATCAAATGGTGGCTAATCATGATAAATATATATACATACAAAATGGCATGTTAAGGGACATGGAACTAATAACATAGGATCATCACAGTCAGGGGCGTATCTACCGCGAGGCAAACAAGGCGTTTGCCTAGGGTGGCAATTTTTAGGGGGTGGCACCGCTCCCCAGAAGAAGGGACCTTGTGAGCAGCAGCAGACAGAGCCATGCAGGGCCGCCATCAGACGGGTACCTTCGGTACTCTTTCAGTGGAAGAAGATCGATGTAAGGGAGGGCAGTTGCAGAGCGATGGTCCTGTACCTCTCCCTCAAGCAACTGACGAGCCAGGACCAAGGGACAGCCTGGAGCAGGGAGAGAAGAGGCCGGAGGAGGTGAGCTGTGCTGTGTTCTGTGGGAACTCCCTGCCTCCATCCCTACACTGACAGATAGTATGGGACTGCACACTAACCCCCCCCGCCGCCCTCCCTTCCTGCTGCCTGGAGATCAGCAGCCCTTGGAGAAGGTGTGTGTGTGCAGCCCCATGCGATCTGAGAAACAAAGAGAGGGAAGAGAGAGAGAGAATAGAATGAGAATGGGGAGAGAGAGAGAGAGAGAGAGGGGGGGAGAAGAGAGGGAGGGAGGAGAGGAAAGAGAGAGAGGGAGGAGAGGGAAGAGAGGAAAGAGAGGGAAGAGAGAGGGAGGAGAGAGACGGAGGAGAGGGAAGAGAGAAGAGAGAGAGAGAGAGAAAGAGAATCATATATACATACACACACTTATTGGCTCTCTCGTTCTCTCATTGGTGGGGGGGGCGCGCAACATTTTTGTGTTGCCTAGGGCAGCAGAAAATCTAAATACACCACTGATCACAGTGCATTAAAAAGGTAAACGCTAATAAAGGATAGCAATAATAAACAATAAAAACTATTTTAAAAAAGGGGGATGAGAGGAAATGGGAGAGGGGAAATATATGTACAGTATATATATTTTAAGTTTTTACCGCTTCCCAACGCCTCGGACAATTCTGCACATTGCAGCACATGGTGCTGTTCTAACAGGAGCGTTAGCATCGCGGCAAAACGGACGCCTCTGGTCAAGTCAGGAGTCGTTGAAGCCTCCTATTTTAGTCTATGGTGCCGCTCCGCAAACACCGGCCGGTTGCGACGTGGTTGTGGGGCGTTTGCGGAGCGGTAACACCATTTAAACTTCATTATAGGCGTTTGTGGGACGTTTTTAACGCTCAGCAAACGCCTAGCAACCGCCGAAAAACCGCACATGCGGCGCTTGCCGAGCGTTAAAAAATGTTCCGCAAATGCTGGACGGTTGCGACATGATTGCGGGGCGTTTGTGGAGCGGTAACACCATTTAAACTTCATTATAGGCATTTGTGGGGCGTTTTTAACGCTCGGCAAACGCCTAGCAACCACCGCTAAAACGCACATGCGGCGTTTGCGGAGCGTTTGCCTAGCGGTAAAAAACACTCCGCAAACGCCGGACCAACGCTTGCCAAGTGTTTGGGGCGTTTGGCAAGCATTGGTAAAACAGTCAAGTGTGAACGAGCCCTAAGAGGGCCAATGATTAAATAAAGTAAAATGCATAATGAATTGGAACTATGGAAATGCAACTGATATGCGGTAGTTATTGGCAAGTGTGGAAATATAATGATACATAAATGGTTATGCAAACAACATTGGCAATAAGGTATTTTGGCACACAGTGTAATTAAATGCAGATACAAATGTGTGTATATATATTGATGAGTTCAAGAGGACTGGTAATGTCCGTCTATATAAATATGTTTGACTGTGAAAATGAGCATGGTCAGAACCAATGCAAATCATGTATTTAACACGGGAACTCAACCACCCTGGGGTATTGGGGTATGGAGTACCCCAAGAAGTTGTTATTCTCCTAGGGTGTAATTATATGATGGTGGCAATCTCCAGCTTCTCATTGAGGCCAGCTGGAGACAGGGTGTTGAGGGCATGTATCCAGAGTGTCTCCCTGTGGAAGAGCCTATGGAAGCACTCTGCCTCCGGGAAATAATGGGGCACTACCCAGAACTGGAGTCCTACAGTGGATTAGCTATGGGTGACCAGAAAATGTCAAGGGACACTGTGCTCATGCTTACCCTCTTTGATTAGGTGACAATATTTGCCAAACCTGCAGAGAAGGGTTCGTGTGGTACGGCCTATGTAGAGGAGGCCACAAGGGCACATGAGGCAATAGACAACAAAGGTGGATGAGTAATTATAAAAATCTGTGAATTTGTGATATTTCCCTTTGTGGTGAAAATCCTTTTGGTCATGTTGAACAAAGTGGCATGTTTTGCAGCTGGCTTTCCGACACTGAAACATGCCTATGATGGAAGTGAGGAACAGAGAGGGTACATTTTTCGACTCAACCAATTTTTAATTTACCAGGAGCTACATTATTGTTTAGATTAGGGGCTTTTATATAGGTGATAATGGGTTTCAAGTGGATAATATTCCTCAGGTAGGGGTCTTGTAGCAGGATATACCAGTGTTTTCTTAAGATATTTTTCTTTTTTTGGTGTTTCCCATGGAATCTGGTGGTGAATCGTACTGCATGGTGAGGGTCCTCTAAAGATCTATTACTTTTGAGTTTGGCGGTGGTATACTGTAGTCCCTGCCATAGCATATTAGAAAGAGCCGAAATATGGTATTAGAAAGAGCTAAAGCATTTTAGCTAAAACTAAAGGGGTTATTGAGTGGTGGGTTGTAAAACTATGGCTCAGCTGCAAGATTTTCCCACCCCCAACTTCACATGTGATTGAGCCCTAATAGTGCAGCTAATTACAATGTCACCTATCACCACAACCCAGTTCCTGTGTCACCAAAGGACCTCGTTCACATGTGTGCTGCTCTCTGAAGAGTGATCCGTGTTCAGATCACTGTTCAGAGAGCACTCCTCACCTCATATTTTAACTTCTTGAACCCTGCACTGCACTACCCATACAGGGGGTATAATTCCTGCTATTAGTGCAAAACAAACAATCACAGCCTTGGCATGTATATACTCCTGGTCACTGCCTCTACAGCTAAAGGGGTTAGCAATTGGGGGACAATAAAACCACAACTCAACCATGAGATTTTACCAACCCCTAGTAATCCTTTGCCTGTTTTCTAACCATGTCACCCCCTGCCACTTGAGTTGACCCTTGAGCACGTCTGAATGACCATGTTGCTGTGAGCCATTAATCCCAAAAATCCCCTACTGACAACTGTAATCCTGGAACCACAGGAACTCTTCTGTTCTTCTTTACTTCAGTCACCTGTACTTCCTGACCAGTGAACATGGCATTCCTGGGGGTAACTACCAGTAGGGAAGGCTTGTTTGACTTATAGGAATGGAGATGGGCATTGATTAGCTACACTAAGCTATATTATGTTGTACCTGAACACACAAGTAACAATGTCTGGCACATACTCAGTCCAAACATTGAAAACATCTCACACATAGTAAAATGTGTTTTGGGCCCTGGACGAATATATTCAGGATACCCCTGTACCTAAACCCTCACCTGCCCATAAACTACTCCTAGACTCACCTTTTACAATAGAGGAGCTTGCCAAGGTGACCAGTCTGTTCCCCAATAATAAAGCTTCAACGGAGGATGGTCTCCCAATGAAGGTTTATAAGATATATGCTGGTTCAATGCTGCCACGACTATTAGTGGTGTTTCTGGCAGCCTATGACAGTTACACACTACCAGCCTTCATGACCAGGGCCACAGTGGTACTGCTGCTGAAGCCAGACAAGGTGGCCACTGATACCAATTCCTATAGACCTATTTTTTGTTACAGTCTGATGTGAAGATCCTAGCCAAAGTATTAGCACTCAGATTAAATAAAATCATCACCACAATAGTGAACTCTGATCGGGCAGGTTTTTTGCCACAGACATCTACTGCTGTCAACTTACGTAGATTATTTATTGATATGCAAACGCCAGCTGACAACATGGGTTCCAGAGCACCGTTTGATACAACTAAGGCATTTGATAGTATAGAATAGGACTTGTGGAGGATTCTAGAGAGATATGAATTTGGAGAACATTTTATAACCTGGGTAAAACCTTTATATCATTCTCCCTGTGCAGCTATCAGACAAGGCGGAGCAGCTTCCCTAACCTTTCAACTAGCTAGGGGTACCCGACAGGGATGCCCCCTCTCCCCACTATTGTTTGCATTGGGAATTGAGCCTCTGGCAGAGCAAATTCAGACTAGTGAGGATGTAGTGGGTGTTCGATATGGTACCATCCACGAGAAAATATTGTTACTGTATATGTAGACGATGTATTGCTTTTGCTTGGCGATTCAGGCCCATCCTTACGAACAACCATGCATATAATCTCTCAGTCTGGGAAATATTCTGGGCTAATAATTACCTGGTCTAAGTCGGCCCTGCTGCCACTTGATGGGGTCATGGACCCAGCAATGTCTACTTTCTGTCCGGTTATAATAACAATCTCCTTTAAACACTTAGGTATTAGTTAGAATTTACTAGACTACTGTCAATTAAATCTAGCCCTGTTGCTGACCCAATTTAAAGACAAGGTGAAGTTATGGTCTAAGTTCTGGTTGTCTCTGGCAGGTAGAGCGAACCTTATAAAAATTATATTATGCCCCAATTTCTGTTCTTTCTTCACAACTCTCCAGTAATGATTCAGCTGAAAACTTTCTTGATCATAAATACTATTTTTTGCTCCTTACTTTGGGGAAACCCCCCACCATGGATACCATTAACTACATCCTAAGGATAGAGGGGGGATAGCTTTGCCCAATTTCTTGTTGTATTATCTGGCTAGCCAGGTGCAACATCTGTATAAAGGTATGGCAGAAGGAGACACCACCTGTACCATGGCTGATGATTTTACGCTACAAGTGATGTTACATTGTACGGCCTCCAGCTCATTACCGGAAGGTCCTGAGGATCAATCTTTTTGTAAACCAAATAAGTCCTTCCCTACCTATCAACGAAAATAGGTCACACCGCATATAGTCCCATATAGATTAATGCGTCATTACCAGAACTAGCCAAGCTACAAAATTCCACTACGTGGAAATCCTATTGGATAACTCATTGGGAGGAAGTGGTCAACACTTTTAATTTAGTGTTTTAAACTAACCTAATTTTAGACCCTAAACAATGCCTTTTGGGTATTTTAGATAATGTTACCCAAAATACATTTATACTAGAAGCCCTCTCCAAGGCCCTGTTCCAGGTGAGCAAGGCTATTCTTGTGTGTTGGAAATCGGAGACTCCCCCTACTATGGAGGATTAGAGGCAGAATATGGGAACCATCTTACGATATGATCATTTAATTTACCAACATTGTGGGTGCCCAGATAAATTTGAGAAACTTTGGGAAGCATGGTCTAGCCCGGGTGTCGGCAACCCGCAGCTCCAGAGCCGCATGCGGCTCTATTTCACCTTTGCTGCGGCTCCGGAGCACACTGCCCACCAGGTGACAGGCAATAGGGTCTTCTGTGTGCCGGGCGCCCGCTCCCCTCCCTCCTCTCGGGCGGCCGCCCCAAAAGTCAGGACTACGGCCCGGCGGAGCGTGGCAAACATTGGCTGTCAGGATGTAGGCGGGGCAGCGTGACAAACTCCTCTCCTCTCACAGTCCGCCCTGAAGACCGGAACGGCGCGGGAACACGGCGAGAGGAACGCTCGGAGCAAAGGTAAGTGAATTGACACAGGGGGGACTTGGCTTACTACTTGGGGGGGAATAGTACTGTGGGGGATGAAATACTATATGAGGGATGAATTAATATGGGGGATGAATTACTATATGGGGGATGAATTACTATGGGGGATGGATTACTATATGGGGGATGAATTACTATGGGGGATGAATTACTATATGGGGGATGAATTACTATGGGGGATGAATTACTATATGGGGGATGAATTACTATGGGGGATGAATTACTATGGGGGATGAATTACTATATGGGGGATGAATTACTATATGGGGGATGAATTACTATAGGGGGGATGAATTACTATGGGGGATGAATTACTATATGGGGGATGAATTACTATGGGGGATGAATTACTATTTGGGGGATGTATTTTCAGTTTTAAAAATGTGGCTCTCAAAATAAATTTCAATCGTGGTTTTGGCGAGATTTGGCTCAGTTGAAAAAAAAGGTTGCCCACCACTGACCTAAGGCTATGATTGTGATTATGACGATACACTGTGGCCCTGATTAACCCTTTGCTTACTGGGCCCTTAAACCCCCTTCATGACCAGAGCGCTTTTTGCAATATATGCAGTGTCGGATTTGTTTTAAATGTTGCAATGGTTTTGCGGCTCCCAGTCTTTTTTTCCCTCTCGGAAACGGGTCCAAGTGGCTCTTTATGTCTTAAAGGTTGCAGACCCCTGGTATAGCCCTATTTCAATTGATAATGCATAGGCTGTTGTAATTATCATTTCATGATGTACTCTGCCTGCTGGTTTTTTTTTTTTTTTTTTTTAACAACCTGCCCACGTTCACCAGGATTATCAAGTAGGGAGATCTATATGCTCTATTTTCCACTGGTCCACTGCTGCAGAGGAAGATCTGCTGCTATGTTTGTGTGAAGTTCCGCATATGACTTTACAGCATAATAATACCACAATTTTGTTGTACTTATTTGTTCATTGGACAACTGGTAACACTGGAAATTTTCCTTTAGTACTTTTGTTATTTTTGTTAATGGATGATTCTTTTGTACTGTTTTATACAGAGGCGGACTGACAACTCATGGGGCCCCCGGGCAATAGGGGATCATGGGGCCCCTGTGTCCTTGCCCAAACTCAAAAAAGCCTATTAAAAAGGTACCAGGGGCATCTCATGGGGTCCCCTACTGACCCCGGGCCCTCGGGCAGTGCCCGAGTTTCCAAATGGTCAGTCCGCCCCTGGGTTTATATATGGTACTATATTCTGTTCTTTGTATGCCTTAAACATTAATAAATAATATTCCTGATTTTAAAAAAAAGTGTTCAGCCCACAGTTATGCTGTCTAGCAGAGAAAGGCCCATGTGGAAAAAAGTAACATCACATTTTGCTGGCTGGAAGCTAAAAAGAGTGGGAAACTTGAGTGGAGTGAAAAACAGTTTTGCTTTTGACTGCTGGTGCTTGTAGTTGTTTAATTTTCTTCTTTGGGGTTTTGCTAGCAGCCTTTACTTTTTTAAATCACTTTTTCTGTCATTTTTTACATAGCAGTTTTTTCCTCTTGTTTGCTTCCTTCAGTCTGCTGGATAAAGGGAGGAGTTAGTCACAGGTGCTCCAGGAACTATATCTTTCTGTAGAGCACACATTTGTGTCTAACACGTTTCGCTGGCTGGAAGCTAAAAGAGTGGGAAATGTGAGTGGAGAGTGAAAAACAGTTTTGCTTTTGACTGCTGGTGATTGCCGAGGCTTGTAACTGTTTTATTTTCTTCTTTGGGGTCTTGCTAGCAGTTTTTACTTTTTTAAATCACTTTTTCTGTCACTTTTGAAATAGCATTTTTTTTTAATTTCCTTTCCTTCCTTCAGTCTGCTGATTAAGGGGAGGGGTTAATTGGTCACAGGTACTACAGGTACTGTATAACTTTCTGTAGAGCTCATGCTGAGCTTGCTCCTTCTGGAGCTTGCCTGTATTTTGCTTGTTGGATCTTTGATTAAGTGGAGTTAAAAAAACAGAGTTGAAAACAGGAGATTATAACAGGAGTCTTCTAACTTGTAAATGACAACTGATATTTCCTGTTAGTCTTAATATGGTAACTGAGATAATGAGTGCTAGCAGGATTGAAGTTTTTGTGCAGTGCACAGTATGCTGCATGTGTGTAACAATGGAGCAACACCTCCAGGATGGATACTTGATACAGATGTGAGTAGGTTGCCCTTCTGGAAGCTTGTGTTAGAGATCTGGAGGACCAATTTGCGACACTTGACAGAACCAACAACCTTGAAAGGGGCTTTCTGCTCTCTAAACAGGTAGCTAATGGGGATATAGAGGGCGGAGGGGCTAGTCAGGATTATCAGGTAGAAAGATGGGTTACTGTAGTGAGAGGGAATGGTAGGGGCTCAAAGAAAAGGAAGGCCGGCCCTGGGCTTGAGCACCCAAACAGATTTGCCAAGTTGGGTGGAGATGTGGAGGTGGCAAGAACAGGGGTGGCAGCCCTAGATGTCACTGCTATCCCTAACAGCTGACCATCTGGGAGAGGTGGTAAGGGTAGTGCAGGGAGGTCTACACAGTTGGTGGTAATAGGGGATTCTATAATCAGAAGGACTGATAGAATAAAATGTTGCCAGGATTGCCTCAACCAAATGCTTGTCTTCCTGGTGCCAGGGTTCAGCATATGGTGGACCAGGTTGCTAAATTACTGGGTGGGGCTGACATGACTCACTGTCTTTATCAATGTTGGAACCAATGACAGAATACATGGATGGTGGAGGCTCCTTAAGAATCAATTTAAAGAACTTGGCTTCAAGTTGAAGGGAAGAACCTTCAAGATGATCTTCTCTGAAATATTACCAGTGCCATGCACAACTCAGGAAAGACAGGGGGTGATTAGAGAACTAAATGCATGGCTAAAGACCTGGTCTAAGAGGGAAGGATTTTGGTTTCTAGAGCATTGGGCTGACTTTTCATTGGGGTGCAACCTATATGCTAGAGATGGTTTACACCTAAATGGAAGGGGGTCTGATGTGCTGGTGGAAAGGTTTATGGGATGGCTGGAGGAGTATTTAAATTAGGATTGAGGGGGGATGGAGAATTAGATTATAATGGGGCAGACAGATCCGACAGGGGACAGTCCTTATTGGTGGGTGGAATGGAGAAAGATGGAGGGAGGGCTATAGCAGGTGATAAAAAGATGCCCATGTCACAAACAGCCATTGGAATTGGTACCCTTTGTACGAAAACAAAAAATATGCAACATACAAGTGCAAAATGTGTCAATGAATTAAAGTGATTGTTTACCAATGCCAGAGGTCTGCCAAGCAAAATAGGTGAGTTGGAAGCCTTGGTGCATGAAGAGAACTATGATTTAATTGGTATTTGTGAATCTTGGCTTCATTCTTCACATGACTCGGCATTAATATTCCTGGCTATGTTCTCTTTCGGAGAGACAGGGTAAAAAAGAGAGGTGGTGGTGTCTGTTTCTATGTGAGAAGTGATTTAAAAGTAAGTGTGAAAGAGGACCTAGTTGATGGAGGGTGTGATGAGACTAAAACATTATGGGTGGAACTGTACATGGGGGTGCGTACTACAAAGTTAATCATTGGAGTTTGTTATAGGCCACCCAGTGTTAATGAGAAGGTGGATACTCAGCTCCTTGCACAGATTTTCTTTGGAGAAATGTAATCTCCAAATACAGAAAGGTTTCTTCACAATAAGAGCTGTGAAAACGTTGAATAGAGTCCCTCAAGAGTTGGTTCTGGCCTGGTATGTGGATTGCTTTAAGAAAGGTCTGGATTCTTTTTTAGATAAACAGAATATAACTGGATATTAACATTTATAGGTAAAGTTGATCCAGGGAATATCGGATTGTCTCTCAGGGGATCTGGAAGGAATTTTTTCTCCTGCAGGAGCAAATTGGATCATGATTCTGCGCACTGTGCACTTCAGCATGCACTGACCCCGCTATGTCATTTTACGTGGCTTGCCATTTCATGGCTGAGTTATTGTTCTTCCCAGTTGCTTCCACTATTGCTTCCAATGTAGTGTATATTATACATTAAAAAAGTGATGGCCACTTTTAGAAGAAAAAGCTTGCTCTTACTAAGCCTTTCTGTAAAACTCTGAATATGTGAATATATATTTTAATGTTAAAAAGAATAAACACCCTGATCTAAAAGTATGTAAATCTCAAAAGATGAATTGTTATTTTATTGTAGAGGAAACTAGTGTCTCTATAAAACATATATATGGGAACAATGATTTAATGCCTTAAATTGACAAAGAACTATAAGGAATCAAACAAAAATTATATTTCAAGCAAAAGCACTACCAATTAGAAATGTTCAAAAGATTTATTCTTCATATATTCCTATATTTTTTAACCAGTAGATGACAGTGTTTATAAGTTTGTAGCTGCATCTATGGTAAACTCTATGTCTTTTCTCTGAATAAAGTTTCCTGTTTCCTTCTTGCAGTAAAGTAGAAAATCACATGTGGACTGTGCATCTGTTCCGTAGGGCTATATACAGAATTTCTAACATAAACAAAAACTCCTGTTAAATAAACTACATCCTTAGAAATGTGGACCTACTTCCAACAATAGTTAATCTCAGTTCATGGCAAAGAAACTGTTCAAATTTTCCAACTGATCCACCTGAAAGAAAAACTTGGAATTATAAGCAAAACCTTCCAGACCTGGATGGAAATGATCAAGGGGAAATAGTCTAAAGGTGTTCAATGGCAATGCAAATATAGTATATTGAAAATCTAGCCCACATAAGCTACTTCAAAGAGAACAGTCTCAGCAAAGTGATTCACAAAAACTGTACTCAACAATTTTTTTAAACGAAGAACACCGGTAATAAATCAAACACAATCATATGACCATATGTTCAGCAAAGTAACTTGAAGTACAGTATATCTAAATATCAATGGCATGCATAGAGCTACCATATATGGAAATCACCTTAACAAAACTGAATGTCTACCAGGTCAATATATGACTAAACAAACAGTCTTTATTTGTAGAAACAGGATCCAAAACATGCTACTGTGTGCATAAGTATGTATATCTTGCAGGTAAGTCATATGTCACTTCTGTTGATAATTGGTCATAACATCAATTAGTGGACTTATACATCACCCAAATGTCCTGGAATATTTGTTTGCTAGGTGTCTACTTATTGAATCCAAAGAGCTTGAATGTAGATGTTGCCCCAGGAAATTGCACCTAGGATGTGGACACAGATTAGTCAAGTACTTTTATGCAGAGCTTCAAGTGAACTGAATAGATCCATGAAAATGATAAAAAAAAAGAACACTATGAGGTTGATTTACTAAAGCCGGAGTGTGCAAAATATGATGCAGCTGTGCATTGTAGCCAATCATCTTCTAATGTCAGCTTGTTCAATTAAACTTTGACAATAAAACCTAGAATCTGATTCATTTCTATGCAGAATTGTACCAGATTTTGCACTCTCCTGTAAAACAATCCCCACATGTGGCTGACATTTCTTCCCCATATAGGTGACTTTTTCAGGTTCCAGAAAGAAGTCCAGGTCAGAAGTGATGTGGCTTCGGAAACAGAATCATGTAACTGAAAGTGAAAGTCAAAGTGACAACACAATAACCCATCACCAACCTCTCCCCACAAAGGCATCTTCCCACAAAGGACGTAATGCAGCACCAGAAGGGTATCACTGACTTTGCATTCACTACAGAAATGACAATTACTGAATCAAAGAAAATATTTTCAAAGAAAAACTTTCCAAATTTGAAGAAAAAAATTGAAACAATGATATATATAAACACACACACACCTCATCAAAAGGAAGAAAAGTGCATTAAAAATTTGATCCAATCTAAATAGCTACAGGTAGTGGGAAATTTATGAAATAGGCAAAACTAATAGTGGCATTTAAACCTGGTGGCACAATAGATTTAAATCAGCAATATTAACCTAAAATGACTGTTTCAAGAATACAAATACAGTCACTGTAATAAATAGCAATTATTAAATGTAAATATAATATTTCATAATTAAATAACATTTAAATATAAATAATCGTAAGTTCGAGCAATTGTAGATTTAAGCATAATTCATCTTTTAAGAAGTCTAATAAACTGTATTCTTTTGCTGTAAAATTATTTAAGTTTTTCCCTCTAAAAATGAAAAAGAATGAAAATGGTAATTCATTGATCATTCCCTTTTAAAATAGTTTTTTTATAATTTTTTATATTGAAAAAAATCATATTTGTTGCATATTTATATTTACTGTGAGTATATATTTGAATGTTTACAGATAACTATGAAGTCAAAACTAAGTTGTCCACTTTTTAAATTCTTAATTTTAGACTACAAAATAGCAAGAATAGAATAGCAGGAAAGGTTTTACTTAAATGAACTAAGTATAAAATAACTGTGGAATCAGTGTTCAAAAAAGTTGATTTTAATTGATTTGTATGAAGTATCCCAACAGTATTTAGGAACTTCAGTAAGTGCTGTTGACATCTATTATTGTGTAACCATTCTAAAATCCTACTGCAGTTTTTGTGCAAAAAACATGTTTGCATGTATGCCTAATAGATGATGGCATACAGCCATCCTAGAAGCATATAATAGATTTTTTCTACTCTAATACTCTCCTAACAGTGAAACTGTCATTAAAAAAATGATGGGGACTGCGATTGCTGCCCCTTTAAAAAAAATTCAATTCTCTGACTTTTATGCTGTTCCAGTGACTTTAACCCTGTTTGAGAAACTAACCCAGGACAAATATGGAGATGTGGAGGGTTACAGAAAAGTCAGATAACTTTATTTGTATTTTTATTCCCAAACAGTGACTCAAAGCATTGAAGACAAAAGCTCAGCATAACAGCATTTGAACTGGCATTTTCAAAGGGGGGAATAAAAATTGTAACTTCCATGATCCTCTCACACTGTTTACTTTAAATGTAACATTGTATAGTTTTGCCAACAGTAATGATGCCAACAGAAACAGGGACAACTTTTAAAAATTAATGGTTGTTATTATGAAAAAAAATATATACTAAAATATGTATTATTATTATTGTTATCATTAATAATATATAAAGGAAACAATCTGTATTTCCACAGAAATGTTTAGTCAACTATTTATTTTGCTATTTAAGAAAAAGAGAGAAGGACACATTCAATATTAAAGTAAAACGGCTATAGAAGGAGCAAGTAAACTGAAAAGGGTAGATGTAAATTAGTAGGTAAACTCTAGTAATTTAGTAAATCAAGTCCAAAAAAGACATATGGACAGTACTTTAGCAAAACAGTAGGAAAATCTTAGTTAACCTATGCATACATTTAAAAAGACTATGTACTTGATCTGTCAACAAAATTTTAGTATACATGGCAAATGGAATCATAGACTTTTCTAAACAAAAACATTTAGAGGCAACACAGTAAGAGCAGTGAATTTTATTTTCCGTGATGTTTCCTTATCAACAAAAGGAATAAAATAATTGTAAAAATTGTGACTGTCTTTGCCATAGCTGAAACTAAAATAATTTATCTACAAAAATGATTCCCTTTCTAGCCACTTTGATAAAAATAATACATTACAGTTATTTAAATAGCAACACAATTTCCCCAAGCAATGGTCAGAAAAAGTAGCTTTTTTTACTTTTAAAAAACAATGAACATTTTTAAATTAAATTTACAGGTTAAGAATGATTTAAGATTAAGATTACCTTGTATAAATATATGAACTGAAAAAAAAATTAAAATGTGATATTATCTATGAAATAGGTAATATATAAAAATCTCTCAGTACAATAACTATTGCTTAACACTTTTACCAAACAGTATGATGATGTTCATAATAATAATGGTGATAGTAATGCTGATGAATATTATTGTACTGTGTATATTTAAAAGGAAAAAAATCATAATTGTAATGCATGATAGGATAGGTATAAATGTTTAAAGTTACCTTGTAGAATATAACTAATTGCAATACATTTAATCGCAATATAGCATACTTAAGAGAAACCTTTGTTTAGTAAGAAGTAGTAGAAGTGCAGAGACTGTTCCCATTCAGTTTGAACACACAATCATGTACAAGGAAAACTGAAGAAACATTGGTATGCCAGCACGATTGATGTGATGAAAAGCTTTACCTTCATTTGCTCTTCCTTAGTAAATCAACTCATATTATTATTATTATTATTATTATTATTATTATTAATAATAATAATAATATTCAATGTTATTACAGAGGGAGCAGGTATGAATCATAAAATCAAGGGTCACTGAAAAGGCACAAGTTCATCAATCGTCCAAAAAAATAAAAATGAGTCGGCTGAAATAATGATATATATCAGGGGTGGGCAACTGTGGCCCTCCAGCTGTTGTAGAACTACAAGTCCCATGATGCATTGCAAAACTGACATTTACAAGCATGACAGCCAAAGGCAGAGGCATGATGGGACTTGTAGTTCACCAACAGCTGGAGGGCCACAGTTGCCCACCCCTGATATATATAATGATGATATATATAAACCCAGTCATTAAAACATCACAAAAGCTTAAAGTGGAACTCCACCCAAAAGGGAAAGTTCCGCTTTAAGCCTTTGTTCCCCACTCCCCATTAAGGATTGGCACCTTTGGGGAGCAGGGGGGGAGTAGGTACTTGAATTTGACAGGTACCCGCTCCCACTTCCACTGCGATCACCTAGGCAATCAGAATCGGAAGTTGTCCCCCCCTTCTTCCTCCTCGTAGTCTTCTGGGACATGTGACAGGTCCCAGAAGACTACGGGGCCATTCAAAAAGCACAGAGCTTCTCGTGCATGCGCAGTGGTTACCCATCTGTGAAGCCACAAGCTGTCACAGCCAGTTTCCCACACTGAAGATAGTGGTGCTGGGGAGAGAAGACAGCCAATGAAACCAGTGGTGGTGAGGACACTGCAGGATAGAGGGACAGGTAGGTGTCTATATTTTAAAAGTCAGCAGCAACAGTTTTTGTAGCTGCTGACTTAATTTTTTTTCTTTCAGCTGGAACTCCTCTTTAAAATGTTCATGTAGAAGGAAAGCTAAAACAACCTATGTTTTTATTGACAACAATGGAAGTAGCTGTTGTCCAGCCTACACAGATATGTATTTATTCTGATCATTGCCTGTTACCCCTGCTATTCTATATTATTGCTCTGTATATCTGTTTGGAACCTGGCCTCTGTATGCACCTTACCTGGACATCAGCCTGCTGAGTCTGCTATTGCCTGTCATTTGCTCCAAAACTGTCTAAGATTTTACACTTTCCACACTGTTCATTTGTTACCTCTGCAACTCAGTGAGTTTACTGAACTCTGATATTTCTTAGCTGTATCAAAAGTTGATTGCAAAGGAAGGTTTATGTTAATAAAGAGAACATTACATAAATTAAATACCCAAAAAGCAAATTTTAGGGGAAAATTTAGTTGACTGACTAAACTAATAATTTTAAATTTTGATAACGTTGCATCAGAATAATATGCCTAGTTTTTAAATGTTTTAATGCTACTTCTAACTATGTGATACCTGGTGAACTAAGGTACTTTATATATAGGCCTTATTGTGCTTCTTTGTCATAATAGTTTCTAGATAATTGCCTGTCTAGAACATTCTGGATTTTTTGTTTTGGTAATGAATTCATGAATACATTATTATTATTATTTATGTATTTATTTATTTATTTTTACATTTGAGTATTGTTTGAAGGGCAAAGGATTAAATACTAATTTACTGATTTAGTCCTAAAATGAATAGTCAATTTTCCATTTGCTCACCTCTTGCATAATAAGATTCCCATGAGCTAATTCAGAAGATTTTTTCTTGCATTAGTAATGATATCTAAATCACATATTGGTAATATTATTTTGCTGTGTTAAACTGCTTTAAACTGTATGCAGTTGTAAATGAGTAATTGTAAAACAGAAACAATTGTTAAGAAGTAGATAGTGCTTACATATTTAGAATAGGAAGACAATAAACCAAATGAAAGCACAAAATTATAATTGTTTTGGTGGGGTCAGCAGCACTATTTAGGAAATCATTTTTATTTTTTTGTTTTCTAATTACTTTTTTTGTTAGCTGTCTGCATATCTCATTGAAATTGACAAAAGTGGCAGTTTTAATATGGAAAGAAATATATGTATGGAGTATGTTTACTTAGTTAAAGAGTGCCCCAGCATAAATCTAATGTGACTTATGCCCTCAACACATTTTCAGTGTTAGCCTGTAAATGTGTGTTTACATCTTTGTTAAAAAAACATTTAAAAAATCACTATAGGTGGATCATTTTGGGTTAGCCAAAGATACAGCACACCATTGGGTTCCTGCCTAGAGGTTGGCATTGGCTGATTGAAACCTTAGACTGAACCATCAAATAAAGGATGATCATTGCAATGACTCAGATTTGTGAATTGTAAATTGTAGTCTGAGTTTGTGAGGAGGTGCAACAGGGTGTGGCAGCAGTGAACACAAAGAGCCTAGTTGTGGTAAACTTAAAATTGTATTAAGCAGAATATAAACAGTACAAATACCCTAGTGGGAGGATGCTGCTTAGGGAATAACTCAAAGCGCAGTGCAGTACAAAGATGTGGCTGAGGAGAAATGCTGACAGTGTCTGTTTCAGAGGTGGGAATGTGGCCTGGCTGGCCCAGTCTGCTCCCAAGTGGGATATATTCTTTCTGAACAGCAAGTCCCTAGTCTTTCCCTTCTCATCTGGAACCTTTCCCTACCGCTAAGTACTTTTCCTAACAAGTGGAGTCTCTCTCCCTGCACTAGCCACTTGCAAGAAAGCATGCCCAAACCCAGAGGTAGGGGCTTATATAGAACTTGCTGACCCAAGATGGCCACCAAAGGTCACATGGATACTTCATAAAAAAAATAACTCTTCTCCACTGACCAAGGAAACCATAGAGAAACCATGTTTCTCTTGACTTTCTCTCCAGGCTGTGGTACCA
The DNA here is from genome assembly GCF_062004578.1 of Staurois parvus. Taxonomy (NCBI): domain Eukaryota; kingdom Metazoa; phylum Chordata; class Amphibia; order Anura; family Ranidae; genus Staurois; species Staurois parvus. The sequence continues at coordinate 10,969,695 of NW_028318039.1, read as the reverse complement.
CCCAGCTTGAGTGCCACCCACAGTGGAGAAAACAGACTGCACCTTCCTAAACTACCCCCTCTTTAACAGATGCTATTCTCAGTATCATAACGCAATAAAATGCCAACAAGAATGCAATAAAACAGGTTAAAACAAAGCCAACAAATACAGTTAAACAACATAATCAGGGAATACAGCAGGAAGTTTCCCAAGATTAGGCTGCACAGGTTGGCAGTTCTGTTGGCTTCCAACAGAGTCATAAAGGTTCATCTTCAGGTAGTGACTCGAGGGCCACAGGTAACAAGGAGTCATCTCTGGCTGCTCTTCATCTGGACCCCAAGGAGGACTTTCTCCAGACCAGTACAGTCTGTGGCACTAGATGGGGTGGCTGTATTGCCTGGACTCTCAACAACAGAGTCATTGGGCTCAGAGTCCCTAGAAAAACACAAGCACTAGACATGGTAAGAACCAGTCAGTGGGCTTTGTGCACCAGTGGAAGGTCGGCAGGGTCGAAAATGTCTGGGTCATTGGCAGGCCTCTCCACCCAGTATGCCAGGTCTCAACATATTTTGGTGCAGTCATTTCTTTATGGTGTTGGGCCCCTCAGAGACCAGGTTATAGACAGTGGTTGGAGTGAAAGGTTGCCCAGTACAGGGTGTGCTCCCATTTAGGCTCCAGATAGGGTGTGTTTGGTGTTTCTCACTAATGCCCAGTCCAAATGTATGTGGTGGTTGTCAAATGTCTTTGCTAAGATGATAAAAGAAGAAGAAAAAGGTGCTGCGCTAACAAGAAAGATAATAATATTGTAAATACATAATAAATAATGTCCACAAAAAATATATATAGAAAAATAAAAATAAATGCAGTGAATAAATAACTAGTGAAAAAGAGGTCAACACAAAAAGAAGAAACAGCTCCCTATCACGTGGTAAATGGCATATTGGACCAATGACATAAAGTGGATGAAGTAAATAAAGTGAAATTAATATGGTCCACATAAACAGAGACCCCCCACCCCAGTACAGGGTATAAACATATTAAACTAATAACATACATGGAATAAAATAAATAAAGTGAACATCATATATCATGAATAAAGTGCAGCGTAACAGTCCATATTGATGAATAGCACAAAACTGTGATTCTTCTCCTTTAATGTGCTCGTGTGATATCCACCATCACCAGGCATGCACGCTAAAATAGCTCTTTGCACACAGCTCTTGCTTATTTGTATATGTTACCTGCTGTACCAATTTCTGTGATGTGGAGCTCCCAGTGACCAGGATTCATTGAGGATTATTGCTGTTTTGATGTGATGTGGGTCAATTGGTGAGGATTCTCAGGATTCTCAACTAAACAGGTTGAGGGGCACCAGGCAGTTTGCTTAATGCAGAAGAAACTGGTTTTCAGTTTCCTCGTTTGCTGATAAAGTCCGTTTTGGGACCTGCAGCCTGGAGATTTTGAAGTGATTTAGGAGGGATAAAATCTTCAATCCTAGGTCCATGTTTTTAGAAACCCCAGCACACTAATTGTACAGGTGTGTGCAGGGCTTTAAGTAATAACCTGACTAGGGTTCTGGGCTCCACCGCGGCAGACAGGAGGTAATTTCCCAGGAGTCAAGATAGCGCCACCGAGAAGAGGTGGGAGCCAGAGCAAGCAAGGGGCTGCTAGCTGTGTGCAAAGAGCCCAAAAGTTGCTTTTTTTTCATTCCCACTAGAACTGGAATTGCATGGGTGTTTATAGCAATGTGATGTGGTTTGGTCAAACGCAATGCGTTTTTGACCTGCATTTGGGATGTCGTTAACTTTGCAATGACACCCGCAGCACATTGCCGAACACAGTGCGATTGCTAACCGGTGTGGGAAAAGCTCAGCAATTGCTGAGTTTCCTGCACTGCATCAGTGTGAACTGGGGCTAAAAAATGTACTGATTTTTGGTGGTAGCTCCCTTAAGGATTACCTGTGACTAATTCAGGTAAGGATTTGTGACAGTGTTGGTAATATTACTGACACTTGCAGCAAATTCAGATAGTTCTTACTACGGCCAATTAAAAATCCAGTAGCTATGGCAATGGCAGATTCCTAAAGCATTTTTGTGAGTTTTCAGATTATGAATTTGGTGGTAATTAAGACCAGATCTAAAGTGGTAAACAAAGGTACATCAGTATTCAGAGTGGGTTGTGCCCGTGCTGGGAAGTTGCGATCAGGGGTGGACTGACCATTTGGAAACACGGGCACTGCCTGAGGGCCCGGGGTCAGTAGGGGGCCCCATGAGATGCCCCTGGTACCTTTTTCATAGGCTTTTTTGAGTTTGGGCAAGGACACAGGGGCCCCATGATCCCCTATTGCCTGGGGGCCCCATGAGTTGTCAGTCCGCCCCTGGTTGCGATGCATGTGGCAGCTTCCCACACAGAGTCATATCCTTGTCTCCATTTAGCTGTTGCTGGGAGATTCCCTGGACAAAAGGTATATGGAAATAAAGGTGATGTCATTATCCAAATGTTACAATGGCCATATTTGGGAAATTACCTAACCTTGGGTGGGTGGAGCCTGATAGTTTTCTATCAGGTCTGCTTAAGTTTTGATTGTCAGCACACAGTGGGGGGCAGACTGAATAGCGGCTATGGATCACTGCTGTGTGCTGTAATACAAATTAAAGCAGGGATCGAACCGCCCCAATACAAAAAAATCCCTCACACATGCACTTGTCAGTGTGGCAGGTGCATCGGACAGGGAGTGAGTGCACTGAAGCATGAGTGTCCAGTGTGACACACTAACAGATTCATGTACCTGTCTTTGACAAGTACATGAATCAGGTGCAGGTCCCAACATTTTTGGCTATGTGCTCTGATGGGATTCTAATGGGTGTCTATGACACCCTTTACAAATTCCCCTAGCAATATGCAAAGCCAAGAAACATTGCCAAAAACATTAAAACAATTCTTGGACTCAAGAGGTTAGGGAAAAAAAAGAATGGAGTCTCTTCTTTAAAATTATGATTTTCAAAAGTAGTACCAAACAAATCTGTTAATAGTAGTAGAGTTGCAGGAGTAGTGCTAGTAACAACAATAGTACCAGTACTAACAAAGATAGTTTTACACCAAACCATAACTTGTCTTTTAAAAAACGTTTACTCTATCCATTAAGCAGAGCTTTGGAAAAAGTTCCAGTATTACCAGTATAACATGAAGAATTTTCTAAATTAGAAATGTGTTATCTAATTTATGTCCTCATAGATTGTCAAAGGCCACAGCTTCCAGGAGACACAAATTCTTTAATTAGCCATTCCTTTAGCCATTTATTTAGTGATTACCTGTTAATTGCTGAAATTCTTAAATTTTACAAGGGTCATGGCCTAGGGGCAGGCCTGTTTATAGCTTTTCAGCTTGACAATTTGCATACTCCCTATATTTTAACTTTGTAAATTTCACTTGTGCTGATTTTTTGTTGGTTTATTACATTAGCCTATAATTGTTCCACAGGGTATATGAAAGATCAGCTATAACAGAAAAGTGCAATGTTTCAAAGGGCTTCAAACCTCATTATAAAATGTTAAGAAGAAAATTAAAAGTGAAGGTCATCTACAGGCTAATGATCAAAATAATAATACTTTATATAACTGTCATAATAGTCAATGTGTATAGCCTAAATATCAAGTGAAATTTGAAATGAACTGAAAATATCTCTTCTTCTAATTACAGGTCGAGTTTGTTTGCTTGTTCGTTTGTTTGTTTGTTTTTTTTTCTTTAAGGTCAGCCTGAAAAAATAAATCGCAATTTCTTACTGGTTGTAAAAAGTATGGAATGTTATAGACTTCCTTTATTTATGGTTATCTTCCATCCATTTAATTTCCTCTGTATTTTTCTTGTATGTGCAATACAAAGATCAATAAATAAATATAATAAAACAAGACAGAAGTTAATCTCTCATCTTCTTGTTATCCACAATCCACATAGTTTACTTTTTTTGTGAATGTATGTGTTGTAAGCAAACATATCTCTTACATCTTTATGAAATGAAATATATTTTATAAGCAATTTTTAAAGCTATGCTACAGGAAAGAAACTGAATACCCAGTTACACACACACACACACACACACACACACACACACACACACACACACACACACACAGACACACACACTGTTTTACTTTCCAAATGACTTAGAATGCTGTGCAGCCAATCTTGTGATCCACACATTTTTGCTAGCAATGGTATATTTTCAACTTCCACTCCAAGGATGGAGACTGATTTCATGACAAACATGAACACTTAAAGCGGAGTTGCACTCAAAAGCGGAAGCTCCACCTATTTTCCTCCTCCCCCCTCTACTGCCATATTTGGCACCTTTTTTGGGGGGGGGGAGATATCCACTACTACTTCCATCTCAGTTTGCTGTGGCAAAGTGAGCTGGAAGTTCAGCTCCCTCCTCCCTCCCACAGTCTCCTGGGGAATTTCACCAACTCAAAAAGTGTTTATATATACACTATATTGCCCAAAGTATTGGGAAACCCCTTCAAATCATTGGATTCACCTCCATGGCCAGAGGTGTATAAAATCAAGCATCTAGGTATGCAGACTGCTTCTACAAACATTAGTGAAAGAATGGGTCTCTCTCAGGAGCTCAGTGAATTCAAGCGTGGTACCGTGATAGGTTGCCACCTGTGCAATAAGTCTATCCATGAAATTTCCTTACTACTAAATACTCCATGCGCAACTTTGTGGGAAGAGTTTAGGGATGGGCCCTTCATGTTAGAACATGACTGAGCACCGGTGCACAAAGCAACTTTAAAAGGTGACTACTTGTGAGCTATTATGAATGAGGTATTCAGTAAACTATTATTTCTTGTCTGTTAGTATAGTGTACTAGCTTCGCTGGCACTTACACAAACCCACTTAGTTGTGTTGCTATTATTCAATTATATAAATTAATTCATAAATCAATTTATAGTGCCGCTCTCCTATTTAAAATCCTTAATTTAGAATATTCTCACACTTATAAATATACTAAAAGTGCTTCAGTTGATACATAAATAATATTATATCAAATAAATATCTGTGACTTATAAAAAATAAATAAGATAATATTATAAATTACTCAAGATCATAATCTGTGGTGATACATATCACATGTGATCAATTAATCAATATTGTGCAAATACATAAGTGGCTGTATATAAATTAATAAAGTGCATAGATAAAGTCTCTTATAAATATGTGCAAGTGTGCAGGTGAATTCCTTTTCCTCCCTCCAGGTGCCGTGTGATCTCAATATGCGCTCACCTTAATATTTGCCCAAATATATTTAGGCAAATAGACTTTTAATCCTTCCAGGATTGATGGGATAGTGCTCATAAGCAAGATGTTCCAGGGATAATATAGATCTATTGGAATCCTCCTGTGCTCTCCTCTTTTTCCATATGCAGCTGCTCATGCATGAGTATAAACAGGCTCTATAGGTATCTCCTATTTCCCCTCCTGGGGACACCTCTTCCTCGTATACTCCTTTCACCAGTATGGGGAATATATATCAAATGAAACAAAGAAGAAAGACCATGGTGCCTTATCCTTGTATGAAAAAGTGATTTATTGCTGCCAGGTGTGATGATACACAGCAGTATATGGCACTCTTGTAATACAGGTCAGCAGTGGATACAAGATCTGCAGTAGCTATATGTTATACTCTGCCTTTGCCTCTCTGTCTGCCTCTGCTTCTGTTTCTGCTGGAATCGCCGAACCTCTCCGATGCAACGCCGTGACGTCAGAGCCCCTCCCCTACGCGTATGGTCACAGGGTCATGTGACTTCATCAGGGGAAATGATTGGACATCACGACTGGCCTATGTGAATATATATACCTCGGCCGCCATTTTATTGAAGACCACATGGGCGCGGCCATTTTCTAAGTGATATGGAGATACTATAATTAACCCCATTGTTTTCCCATGTAGATATACACTTTATATCTGTCAGACGTTGCTATTCGGATCAGCTGTATTCCATCTCCTATATGACAACATAGGTATCCTTATGCAGTACCATACACCTATATCCTATATATTACTAAATGGCTTACTTGGCTAACTTCATTGTATATTTAATCAGTCTTTATTATCCTATTTAATCTTTATACCGGTAAATGAAATATAAGTAAAAAATAAAAAGAATAAAATATAAAATAAAGATAAGGAATAAAAAAATAAAATAAAAATAGAAATAAAAATAAAAATAAAACTAAAAATGAAAATGAATAATAAAAATGAAAATAAAAATAAATAAAAATAAAAATAAAATTTAGATAAAATTAAAAAATAAAATATAGAAATAAAAATAAAATAAAATAAAAATAAAAGTAAAAATAAAAATAAATATAAATAATAAAAATAAAAATAAAATGAAAATAAACTAAAAATAAAAATCAATTAAAAACATTTAAAAACCCCATACATATGATTTTCTATCAGACCTGATAATTAAATGTTTATTATGATTAAAATCTCTAAGAATCCTTATCAGATCCTTATATTACCATTATCATAGAATATTACTTACTTATAATTAGAATATTTCCCATATTTGTAATTTTATTTAGATAAATTCATATATTTTTATAAAAACTATATCTACAATTTTTCTAAAAGATATTTATAGAGAGGTGAATAATTCTGGGCCTCAGAATTAATTATATGTCATCTCCACCTATATCCTCATTTATTACTAATGAAACATGTAAGGTCAAACTCCTTGTTTAACCCATTAGGAGCTAGACAACCCAGATTGGAGATAATAAATATATAGATATGTTTAAACAAATGGTATTGCAGGATCTGGAATCCCTCCGGATCAAAAAACCAAAAATGATCAATAAATTAAAGAGAGGTTTGGATATACTAAAAAAGAGGAATGACATTGTAGTACGTCCAGCAGATAAGGGAGGAGGAATAGTGATACAATCTAAAATATATTATGAATCTATTATGACTGAAATGCTAAATGATAAAGACACATATGAAGTATTAGGAAATAACCCCATCAAGGAATATAAGAAAGAACTAATAAAGCTGGTGGTATATGGGAAAAAGAAGGGAGTAATTAATGAGAAAGAACATGAATATTTAGTACCATCAGTGTGTAGACTACCCATTATGTATTCAGTTCCCAAAATCCATAAAAACAGCACCAATCCACCAGGTAGACCCATTATTAATGGGATAGATTCACTTACAGCAAGACTGGGTGAATATGTGGATTATTATCTGCAGCCATTAGTAACTAAAACTAGAGCATTCCTACGGGATACAAAACATATAATACAGGTAATGAAGGATATACACATAGATAATAACACGCTTTTGAGTTCAGCAGATGTCGCAGTATTATACACCAATATAGATCATCAGGGAGCCATAGAAGCAGCCAAATGGGCACTTAATAAATATGGAAATATCTCTAATAGACATAAAAAATTCATCATAAAATGTTTAAAATTTTGTCTTACTCACAATTATTTTTGGTATGGTAACACATACTATTCCCAAAGAAGAGGAGTTGCTATGGGCGCTAAATTCGCCCCTAGCATTGCTAATCTATATATGGCGAAACGGGAAGATGAATTTGTATTTCAGAATATTAGAACAGAGATATTAATATACAAAAGGTACATCGATGACCTATTGGTGGTATGGAATGGTGAAAAAGAAGATCTTATTGAATTTTATGATGGTCTAAACAGGAATGAAGCGAATATAAAACTTAGTTATGACATACATGATACATCTATTAATTTTCTAGATATTCAAATTTTCAAAGAGGGAATACAATTATGCACAAGAAACTATTTTAAATCTGTAGACAGAAATGCATATATCCCTACAGATAGCTGCCATCACAAAGCGTGGTTAATGAATATCCCTAGGGGCCAATTCATTAGGCTAAAAAGGAATTGCACAAAAATGAAGGACTATGTAGAACAAAGTGGAAAGCTATTGGAAAGATTTACAAATAAAGGCTACAAAAAAGAAATAATACAAGCGGAAAGGGAAAAAGTAGGATTTATGGATCGCGATAAGTTGGTAGCAGATAAACAGAAAGAGAATACTGAAAAGGAGGAACTATTAGTAGTACTACAATATAACGCACAGTATAAATCGGTGCAAAATATAATAAAGAAACACTGGAAGATTCTAAAATTAGATAAACATTTGAAAAATAATATTCCAGAAATACCACGGTTTATATATAAGAAAGCTCCCACCATTAGAGATAAGGTGGTGAAAAGTATAATAGAACCACCTATCAAAAATCAGCTATGTAGTTTTTTTTCAGGGAAAGGGGTTCTATGCCTGTGGTAGATGTTATAGCTGCAGTAGATTGGCACATAATCCCAGAAGGAGATTTACATTTCAGAACCCTACTAGTGGAAAGGAATATGAAATTCAGCAATTTATATCTTGTGACACTAGAGGGGTTATCTATGCTCTGAAATGCCAATGCAACCTGATATATATTGGCCGTACTAAAAGGATGCTAAGAGAACGTATAAAAGAACACGTATATAACATCAATAGGGGATATAAGTATCATCATTTATCACAGCATTTCAAGAAATACCATAATAAAGATGCGAGTAAACTAGAATTCTGGGATATAGAAAAACATGTACATCACTGGAGGGGTGACAACCTAATAAGGGAAATCAGCAAGAAGGAATCGAAATGGATCTATGAGATGGGTTGTCTAGCTCCTAATGGGTTAAACAAGGAGTTTGACCTTACATGTTTCATTAGTAATAAATGAGGATATAGGTGGAGATGACATATAATTAATTCTGAGGCCCAGAATTATTCACCTCTCTATAGATATCTTTTAGAAAAATTGTAGATATAGTTTTTATAAAAATATATGAATTTATCTAAATAAAATTACAAATATGGGAAATATTCTAATTATAAGTAAGTAATATTCTATGATAATGGTAATATAAGGATCTGATAAGGATTCTTAGAGATTTTAATCATAATAAACATTTAATTATCAGGTCTGATAGAAAATCATATGTATGGGGTTTTTAAATGTTTTTAATTGATTTTTATTTTTAGTTTATTTTCATTTTATTTTTATTTTTATTATTTATATTTATTTTTATTTTTATTTTTACTTTTATTTTTATTTTATTTTATTTTTATTTCTATATTTTATTTTTTAATTTTATCTAAATTTTATTTTTATTTTTATTTATTTTTATTTTCATTTTTATTATTCATTTTCATTTTTAGTTTTATTTTTATTTTTATTTCTATTTTTATTTTATTTTTTTATTCCTTATCTTTATTTTATATTTTATTCTTTTTATTTTTTACTTATATTTCATTTACCGGTATAAAGATTAAATAGGATAATAAAGACTGATTAAATATACAATGAAGTTAGCCAAGTAAGCCATTTAGTAATATATAGGATATAGGTGTATGGTACTGCATAAGGATACCTATGTTGTCATATAGGAGATGGAATACAGCTGATCCGAATAGCAACGTCTGACAGATATAAAGTGTATATCTACATGGGAAAACAATGGGGTTAATTATAGTATCTCCATATCACTTAGAAAATGGCCGCGCCCATGTGGTCTTCAATAAAATGGCGGCCGAGGTATATATATTCACATAGGCCAGTCGTGATGTCCAATCATTTCCCCTGATGAAGTCACATGACCCTGTGACCATACGCGTAGGGGAGGGGCTCTGACGTCACGGCGTTGCATCGGAGAGGTTCGGCGATTCCAGCAGAAACAGAAGCAGAGGCAGACAGAGAGGCAAAGGCAGAGTATAACATATAGCTACTGCAGATCTTGTATCCACTGCTGACCTGTATTACAAGAGTGCCATATACTGCTGTGTATCATCGCACCTGGCAGCAATAAATCACTTTTTCATACAAGGATAAGGCACCATGGTCTTTCTTCTTTGTTTCATTTGATATATATTCCCCATACTGGTGAAAGGAGTATACGAGGAAGAGGTGTCCCCAGGAGGGGAAATAGGAGATACCTATAGAGCCTGTTTATACTCATGCATGAGCAGCTGCATATGGAAAAAGAGGAGAGCACAGGAGGATTCCAATAGATCTATATTATCCCTGGAACATCTTGCTTATGAGCACTATCCCATCAATCCTGGAAGGATTAAAAGTCTATTTGCCTAAATATATTTGGGCAAATATTAAGGTGAGCGCATATTGAGATCACACGGCACCTGGAGGGAGGAAAAGGAATTCACCTGCACACTTGCACATATTTATAAGAGACTTTATCTATGCACTTTATTAATTTATATACAGCCACTTATGTATTTGCACAATATTGATTAATTGATCACATGTGATATGTATCACCACAGATTATGATCTTGAGTAATTTATAATATTATCTTATTTATTTTTTATAAGTCACAGATATTTATTTGATATAATATTATTTATGTATCAACTGAAGCACTTTTAGTATATTTATAAGTGTGAGAATATTCTAAATTAAGGATTTTACATAGGAGAGCAGCACTATAAATTGATTTATGAATTAATTTATATAATTGAATAATAGGTGCACAAAGCAAGCTCCATAAAGACATGGATGAGTGAGTTTGGGGTGGAAGAACTTGACTGGACTGACTTCAACCCAATAGAACACCTTTGGGATGAATTAGAGCAGAGACTGCAAGCCAGGCCGTCTCATCAGACAATCAGTGCTTGACTTCACAAATGTGCTTCTGGAAGAATGGTCAAACATTCCCATAGACACATTCCTAAACCTTGTGGACAGTCTTCCCAGAAGAGTTGAAGCTGTTATAGCTGTAAAGGGTGGACCAACTGAATTTTGAACCCTACAGAATAAGAATGGGGTGCCATTAAGTTTATGTCCGTGTAAAGACAGGTGCCGCAATACTTTTGACATTATAGTGTATATGTCTATGGTGTAACACTTTTCCCTATCCACAAATACTGTGCAAACAAAAAATTATGATGCTTTTATAATTCCCTTAAATCCAACCACAAGCTCTATACATCCTATATCAAATAAGAAAACAAAACTTATCTTGTTTCAACTAATCAAAATTATCACAAAGTGATTTTCATATAAGGGATCTTTCACATGGATGTTCTGATTGAGGTCCGCCTGCTCGCTTTTCAGGTGGACCCAATCAGAACCTCCATTCTCCTCTATGGAGCGGCGGGTGTAAAAGGACATGTGTCTGCTTACACCTGCCAACATCTGATCCACCAAAAAGGGACGGATGGGGATCCAATTCCCCTTCTGTCCATCGGATCAGGTCAGATGAAAATGGACAGGCAATCCGTTTTCACCTGACCACCCATTGAAGAGAGCAAGCAGCTCTGTGTCTGCTCTGCAGCAGAGTTGTCATCCGCTTGCTCAGCGGGGATCAGTGGAGAGATCCCCCGCTAAGCAAGTGGATCTGCTAAATGTGTCCACTCCATGTGAAAGGACCCTAAGGCACTACATTTTTTTTTTCATAAAGTCCCATGTCCAAAGACAAATTCCCCACATGCAAAGTTCACATTTATATGTTCCAGTCCTTCCAGTATTCACCATGGTGCAACTTCTACAATTCAACCTCCAGTGAACCACTTCAGATAGCCCCTAGTATACACCGCACTCAGAATCCACCATGTGATATTTGGGTGTACCCTCACCTCCTTAGGTGAACCTAAGCTTGTATGATACCTAATATAGCTTATATAACATCGTTCCAGCTCCAGGGTTTCTCCACACTAGCACCATCAATCTTCTCTTACAATTCCCCGCATGGACAAGATATAATTGCAGAGCCCCAATACTGTAAGGTGTTTAAAGTTGCACAGTGGTGAATACTGGTAGGATTGGGGACCTTACAAATGTGAACTTTGCATGTGGGGAACTTGCATTTGGACACAGGACTATGTATAAAAATATTTTTATAATGCCTTTTATGAAACTCAATTTGTGATCATTTTCATTAGTATAAAACAAGTGTATGTATAAGGAGTTTTTTTGTTTTATATAGGATGTATAGAGGTTGGTACTGGATTTACGGGAATTATAAAAAAAATCTATTTTTTCATTTTTTGTTTGTACTGTATTTTTGAATAGGGAAAAGTGTGAAACCATAGACATTTACAGTGTATAGTCACTTAAACTACTGACATTAACATTTTATGATTTTTAAATGAATGCATACATTGGTGTTTAGTTTATTTTATCGGATAAATGTTTTATTTCAAATGTATTAATCATTTTACTGTGTAGTTAAAATGTAGTATCAACAAGGTGAGTAAATAACTTTATATACATATATATAGTATATAATTCCCTTTTCATTATGATTGACAGTGTAAAAAACTGTAAATAGTTATATTAGATAATTAAAATTTTGGAATTTCCTCTTTCTGACCTCTGTATTTCTTGTGATCTGTTATGCTTCTGTATTTCAACACTCTTATCACATTTATGTATCGAATTCATATAAACAAACAATGGCACTGCTACGTAATGGGACACAGGGCACCTTGCAGTGTTCATCGGCAAACTCAGCCTTGACTAGGCCCATACAATGTACACTTGAAAAATGAGGTCTTCAGTACAGCAATTGCAATTGTTGAAGATTTGGTGTGAGACATTTTAAGGCGTATATCTATGTACCCGATATATTTGTGCTTTGAATTATAATAAGCTTGTTGGATTGAAAAACTTGTTTTTTAGGTAGACATTTATGCATAATTATGAAATACCATTCAGCTCCTATTTTGTAATGAATTTTTCTGTAATATACATTGAACCCAAAGACAAGCAAAAACCCAATAATGTCATGTTGCTTAATGGCAATTTATATGTGCAACTTTCTATGATAGACTTTAATGATGGAAACATTCCAGCTTTATGAGACTTTGTTAGAGATCTGCTCTGTATTGAATATATTTTGAGATATCTTTTTCTTAATTGTACCTTACTTGGATTGATTGCCCAAAACTCTCAGCTGTTCTGGCCATTAATTTATTAATCCTAGTCTCCATTGTATAACTTTAGATCTCAGTTTTCTGTGATTCCTTGATTTTCAAGGTCTCTGCAGGTATCATTTGTTATGTCATAAACTACACTGTGTTGCTCCATTGTCCTTTAATTGTCCCTGTATTTGTATTTAATTGTCCCTGTATTTAATTGTCCCTGTATTTGTCCCTGTAATTGACCCTGTAATAAGGCACCACTGTCTGACTCATTTGTTTGTGTGGCTACCTTTTCTTTTCCAATGATAATGTGTGGCTACTTTTTAACTTTTTAACAGATTTAGCAAAACATATGCATAGGCAGCCACCTTCAGAAGAGTACAGTGTCAACAAAACGGCATAAATATGGTCATGAATTCTTCCTTTTTAATTAAGTTAGGTTAGTATTAAAGTCAATAAAAAAGAATATTAAAGAAGGAAAAGTGTTCACAGCAACTTTGACATTTTCTCTGTATTAGTCTCCAAAAACTGGTATTCAGCAGTGGTTCTGAAGGAAAAGCATGCCTGTTTTATCAGTGTTGGCAAAGTAGGCTGTTTTTTTTGTAAATTTCTGCTTTACTGTAACAAGCGCCCTGGTCAGTATTCATGTTGTTATTCATTGGCTAGGGCGGTCATTTTTATCCTATTCAAATCTGATCTATATATTAAAACTAAAATTGAGGCATGTACTGTATGTTATAGAACAACATGTAAAACTCTTAAAGTGGTAGAAAACTTGTTTTTGTTTTACCTACAATGTAAGCTTATAATAAAGCTTACTGGTAGGTAAAATGAATATATCCAAAAAGTGCACTGTTAAGGAGATATTCTCACTTTTTTTAAGCCAGTGCATGCCCTCTGAAGGAACGGCATACCCGTACTGTTCCTTCAGAACTGTGTGCCATGGCCAGGGATGCACATAGGAGTGACGTCACCACGGCCCGGCCTGTCAGACGGCCAAAGCACATGAACCTGGAAGGAAGATCGGGTGAAGATGGAAGCATCTGCAGTGTGACAGCGTGCCTGGAGGGCTTTGTTTTAAGGTAAGTTTTACATAATGTACTAGCATGAGATGCATATTAGCACATTATGACATTACCTTGCAGGGGACTTTTTATTTTTTTTTTCTTTCCTGCGGTTTACTACCACTTTAACCTTATAATACAGCTTCAATGTGATTGTGATTTTTTTTTTTTTGTTTACAAACTTTTTTATTGGTAAAGGCAAAATACAAAGACTGTGCATTATAAAATGTAGCACAATGAACAGTAAGAAAGGATCAAATAGGTAATTTGCATTTGAAGAAAGACAATCACAAAGCAAAAACCAAGTACATGAAAGAAGCATATAACAATGTTTACATATCAACAGCACAACTCACAAAAAATGAGGACAGATCTGGCTGGGATAGGCATTCAATCTAACAGCAGATGTGGATGCATCCTCCAACCATTCCAATTATTGTTGAATAAATTAATCCTATCTAATAAAGTGTAATGGATATGTTCCATGAGCAATACCATATCAATTCTCCATAAAACAGAAGCTAATGGGACTACAGGTGAATTCCAATGCAGGGCTATGGCCCATAAGGTGGACATGCAGATGGTATGAATCAGCCTCATCAAACTGGCAGGAACTCCTGGAATGGGCAAACCCAATAAACAAATCTGTAGAGACAGAACAACAGGAGAACCCGTCAAAGCAGAGGCAACCTCCGATATGTGATTGTGATTTAACATGTTTTTCCTTTTATTAGCACATAGAAACATGCTTATGAGGTTTACAGAAAATTAAACTTACAGTTCATGAAATAAATATTAGTACATTTGTCTTTCTCCAGTATAATGTATAATTTATGTTACAACAAAAGTTGATAGAAGAGTTTGTCTCTACTACATCATTTACAGTTAGTTTAATATCCTTGGAGACTGAAGAGAAAATCCAGCTAGAGTGACCATAGAATTTCTTAGGATAAAAATCCACTTAGGTTAAATTATTCCTACATTTAATAATATTTTAGCATGAGGGAATGTTGGTAGTAACAGGTAAATACTAGAGATGTGCAGGACAGCGAAATTTGCTTCGTTTAGTTTCATTAAGTTAATCATTTAGTTTCATCATATTCGTTGTTCATGTTATAATGATTCATTTTCAGAATTTGTTTGGTATATTCAGCTTAAATATAGTTATAATCTAGTAGGTTGATGTCTATAGACTTATTAAATTCCATTAGTAAATTAAAAGAAATTGGCTTAAAGTCTGTAATCAGAGGGCGGTGACTAATGATTCATACTCTGAATGCTCTAAAGTTGTCAGTAACTTACCCCAAAGATCTTTGCTGGGAACCAATACTTCCTTAACCTGTTTATAAATGATATGGAGTTTGGGATTAAAAAGTATTATTTCTGCATTCCCATATGACACAAAGCTACGTAGTTGAAGTCCCTACAAGATATCCCTGACTTAGAAGCTGATGCTGTTTGTTTGTGCAACTGCAAAACAAATACAGGTTAATGTAATAAATGCAAGGTTATGCACTTATCAGCCAAAAACATGCCATGATCATAAAATCTGCTCTACATTAAGGTCTGTCCCACAACTTGGTTTGCCCATGTGATGTCTTCGCATGAGGCACATGCCTGCTACTCACTTCATGCATTATGGCAATGATATCACTTGAGCACACTGAGCCACGAGAGATACCTTATCTGGAGGTCTACATCACACTCAGTGTATTACTTTCTTGGGACATGAGAAGTGTGGGGGAGTTATGAATTACATTCTATATGGGATAAGCCTACAGTATGCCAGTACAGCCTTTTATGACCACTTTATGTACAAGGGTCATACCCTTCCAGTAAGTTGCCTATATACACAGTGGTGGTGTGCTACACAGTTCTTTTGCATACAAGATTCATTTTGCTGGTACTGAAGGATGGATTGTTTGTAAGTTTTTTGGTTGACCAGCACAACTTTTTGATTTTATCTTTGGAGAATGTGAAACATTATTTAATGAATCTCATGTTTGTACTTTATGTGGGACCTGTTGGTGCTCAGTTATCACATGTTTGCTTTTACACACTGTACACTGTGTCATAAAAAATTGTTGTGGCTCTGGCTGAGCCTCAAGCTGTACATTTTGTGTGATTTTTTATTTTTTTTTATACATTTGTTTTAATAACTTTTATACACTCATGGTTGGTTAACAAGGGGTACAGGGGAGCTATGTTGAAAGATGAACTGCAATTAATAAATTCTTCTTTGAGAAGGGAGCATATGGTCACTATATCAATACATACAGTAAATGGCCCATATAGTAAACTTGTAAGTAAAGTTGTACACATTAAAGTCATTGCAAAAAACAAAGGGCAGTCTTAGCATCTGGATGAAAATGGTTTAACCTACAGAAAACCAGACAGCCTTCTTTTACTGTAACAGTTGTAAAATGTGGAATGGACTTCCAAAGGAGCTAATTCTAGTTTCTTGGACTCCTTTTATTCTCTATCTATACCTCTTCTCATGGCCAGTTTATAATCTCTAATAGCTTCCAATACCACCTCTATGCTGACAACACCCAAATCTATTTTTTACTCCTTAGCTCACCCTTTCAGTAGCCTCATACATCACTAATGTACTAATTGACATATTCGTATGGGAGTTCTATCACTTCCTAAAACTAAATCCCTAAAAAAATGTACCGCAAATTGTCCTGCTCATGTCCTCTCCCATTGCGATCAGTAGCAAAACTATCAGTTCCCCCCTCATTCCATGGTGCTCCTTGACTCTGACCTCTCCTTTCAGCCTGACATCCAATTACTGTTCAAATCTTGTCAACTTTACCTCCTCAACATTTCCAAAATATGCCTTTTCTTAACCAATCACACCACCAAGCTACTATCTTCCACCTTCCCAAAACTGACAAGGTGTCTTAAGACTTCAAGCTGGTATCCATTGTGAGGATCCTCCAATAGATCAGAAGGAATCATTTCCTAAACTCCAAAGCTAGATTTGTGAGCCACCAGGGCACAGTTAACCTGAATTTAGGGACAGGAAAATCAGTTTGTCCAGAGACTGAACCAATTTGTCCCATGGGGGTTTATTTACTAAAGCTGGAGAGTCCAAAATCAGACTCCCTTCTTCATAGAAACCAATCAGCTTCTAACCTCAGCTTGTTCAATGAAGCTTTGGCAATGAAACCTGGAAGCTGATTGGTTTCTATGCAGAAGTGAGTCTGATTTTGCACTCTCCAGCTTTAGTAAATAAACCCCATGATGACAGGGAGTGGGGAATCTGACATTTATCCTGGGGTACTAAGCTTTTACTTCAGTGGAGTCTAGGAATAAGGCAAAGACACTCCAAGCAATCAGTTTCTTGTTGCTTCAGTTGAAACTTGTGAAAGACATTCAAGCTGATTATGGTGATAACTGTGTTGATGTGAGGTCTGTGCATACATGGCTCAAAAGGTGAAAAGATGGTAAGTAAAGAATATCATAATTGTTTAACAAAAAGCACAGGGCAGCTATTCTTATTTATGAAAGCTAACAATGTTTGTATTCAATGAAATAGTGCATGCTGTTCATTAGTTTTGAAGCTTAATGCCATACTGGTAATTGTAAAACCGTACCTCTTGGTTAGAATTATAAGGCAGGTCAACTCATTTCAAAAGCTTCACAAAGTTAAAGAATATGGAAATATACCAATGTGGTACTTTCAATAATATTTGTAAAGTCATTTTTGCTGATGAGATAATTAGTCCCTATGACCATACAAATTCAACTGTAATATGCTTTGAAAAATATAATAACATGGCACACAGTCTGTTTAATCCTATTTCCCTAACATAATTAGAATTAGATATTACCATCATTTTATGATTAAATATATATCTTAGAGACCATTAATTTTTATACTTTCCATTTCAATAAGTTCAGCATACAAACTAATTACTACAAAGGTCATTGTTCTCATTTTACAATACCAACAGATCATTAAAACCACACAGTCTTGATTATGTTGATGGATACAATGAGGCATTCTGAGAATAACATTTTTTGCTGCATAAAAACAACTGTCATCTTTTAGCAAACAGACATTCTTTGGTGTATTCAGACAGAACTCTAGTGAATTGCTAGCCAGAAGTTGCTTGGATGAGCTGTTTTTAGTAATTAGTGTAGTGATATTTTGGAGAGTCATAGAAAATATCTAAATAAATATGGAAATGCAGGAAAACACAAACATTCCCTTTTATTGTATCAAAACTAGTTGTGTATAAAAAAAAAATACATTGTGTTATAAAATAAGAGATTCCACTGTATTAAACAGATTCTAGCAGTATTTGGATGACTATACTATATGTAAATATTGTAAAAAATAATTAATCACTGGAGATTTTAAATGTATATGTCCTTTTCTCTATATTATAGTAACTCCTTATAATTCATATTATTAAAGCTTGGAGTCTTGAGGGATATCCAGTGATCAGCAGGAAAATGTGCTGTATACAGTTATACAGTTAAAATACAGTTAAATATAAACCAAAGGAATAGATACCAATATGTAGCAGCTGGACACTGTACCTTTATACCATGCATCTCATAAACAGTGTTCAAATAAAGTGCAGCACTTAAAACAGTTCAAACAGAAATCATGATAATAATGTGAAAAATAATGGATAATTAATCTCAAAGTGTTCATAAGTGAAATATCATATGATGAAATCAAAGCAGAACAGTCCCCAAATGCCGTGATGAGATCAGAAGACTTCCAAAGGTAGCCAATGTGACACCGACCACTTGTATGCAAGCTTACCAGAAGGTATGTGACCCCTCATTTTAGTAAAGTGGGCGGAGTCATCCCACATGTTCATCAGAATATCTAAAAGGAGTATAGTTTGACTATATGATTGTAACTCAGCTAAAGCCCATGCATATTATCTGCATCTTTAAACTACAAAACAACTGAAATCAGTTCTTATGTCAAACTAAATTAATTGAGCTTTGATTGGAGCTTAGAAAGACATTCTATCGCAAGATATGCAAAACAGTATTTTCATCAACTGATAAACATTTATAAAATATTACATTATGCTTACTTAATTAAATATTGTGCCCATAAAAGTATAAATGGTGCCTAAGGATATTTCTGTTACTGGTTAAAAGTGCAGCATAACTTGCTTAAAAGGACTATGAATAATATAACTGAACTGCATAGCTCAGGCTTAATTGACTCAAAATACTGTATGTAATGTAATAAAATATTTAAATGTATGAAAAGACTTTCCTCTCTTAGCGTACTGCCTATCATAAAACTTAAATACTTAAAGAAAGCACAAAGAAATGTGTCTTCATTTTCATTTTTAAGTGTGTATTTTGTTTTAAATAAAATGTTTTGCTGTATTTCTATGAACAAACATAATATGTAGCACATTACAGTAACTTTTCAGTAACTACCCACTATTAATTCTAGAGTCACACATCTGCAACTTTGTTGCAATGCCCCTTCTAATCCTCAAGGCCAGCAGACATGCTTTTACATGTAATTCCATAGCTTTAATTTGCAAGGGTATGTTGTTCCTGTTATACAATACTTGTGTTTCAAACTGGTTAACCACCTGCTGTTGATTCAATTAGCTACACGCCCAGCCAGGCCATCTCCCATTTTATTTAGGCTGGGATCACATAGTCTGAGCAACAGCTAACTTTCCTAGTGCCAGTTCCCCCAATAGTTTTGTATTGCCAAGAAAATTCTTAGGCTCCGCGCACAGTGGGCATTTTAATAATGCTGGTAGCATAGCTGTGTAAAGTCATGTTAAAAACTTTTCCAGCATTTTTTGGAATTTTTGTATTAGCGATTAGCCTTGTTTTTTAGCATTTTTCTGTATTTTTGCTGTTTTTAGCTTTTTTTACAAAAAAAAACAATTTTTATTGCTCAAAAAAGAATTTAAAAAATTACAGTTTGCCGTGTTTTTCAGTGTTAAATCATTTTTACAGCCAAAAAACTCCCCTGCCCGAAAACGTAGATTACAGTCTATGTGTGCATGGACACATAGGATAACATGCTGGGGAGTTTACTTGCTGTAGAAAAAACCGGCAAAAGCCAAAAACGTCCAGTGTGCATGAGGACTTTGTGTTCCTGGCTTCCTGAGAATATGTCTTGTGACCCCAAGACTCCTTGTTCCCGGACTTTTTGAGAAAATTCTAGGTGACCCCTATACTCCTAACATTCTATGTTCTGAGAGACTCCTAGTGTACCTGCATATTCCTAATGATCCTGTAGTTGCCCCCCCCCCCCCCAAGTTCCTAGTGTCTGTTTGCACACATCTTCCTGTGGGATCCCAGAGCTCCTAGTATCTTTTCAGCCTGTCCTCAGTGACTCTTGGTGTGTTCTTTCTTGTGATCTGTATCCTTATGCCTGTGTCATTCCAGTGTGCCTCTGTTTCACTTAAGTACCTTTTCCAGCTGTCATCCTCCCTATGTGATCCTTTGAGAATTCCTGTTTATTATTTGTTAGCAACACCTTAACCACTTCAATACCGGGCACTTTCACCTCCTTCCTGTTCAGGACAATTTTCAGCTTCAGCACTTTCACACTTTGACAATTGCATGGTCATGAGAATAATTTTGAACTTTCCTCCAGTTAGTATAAGAACATGGGGACATAACCTTAAACTAACTGGAGGAAAGTTCAAAACTTATCTCAGCAAGTACTATCTTACTGAAAGGGTAGTTGGTACTTGGAATAAACTTCCAGCAGAGGTAGTGAACCAGTCAGTAGTAAATAGCTTCAAACATGCTTGGGACAAGCATAGATCTATACTAAAAAAAAAACATTAACAAAACAAAAAAACAACAACAAAAAAATTAAACGGGCAGACTTAATAGACCACTCGGTCTATTTCTGCCATCACTTTTCTATGTTTCATGCAACACTGTACCCAAATGAAATGTTTATCATTTTTTGAGATAGATAGAGCTTTTTTTTCATGATATTTAATTATCACTATGTTTTTTATTTTTGCTATACAATTGTTCCTTAGTCTCTATAATAAAATTGTATTAGTCATTTTTTTTCTTCACTGATGTGTGCTGATGAGGTGGCACTGATGAGACTTCACCGATGGGCATTGATGAGGTTGCACTGATGGACACCTATGAGGTTACACTGATGGGCACTGATGAGTTTGCACTGATGGACACTGATGAGGTGGCACTGATTGACATTGAGGAGAAGGAATTGATAAGGCATCACTAATGGGCACTGATAGGCAGCACTGATGGACACTGATAAGCGGCACTGATAGGCACTGATCATCTGCACTGATGGGGCTACAGTGATAATCAGGGCACTGATGAGCATTGCCCTGATTACCAGTGTAAACAATGTACTGTCAGACTTGCCAATTATCGACTCCCCTTTGCTTACACGGAGACAGCTTGTGAGGAAAGGAATACCGATAACAAGCAAGTCTGCTTACATATGACCAGCTGTTATTGGAAACAGCTGATCTCATGGTAAGGGGCCACTGTGGCTCTTTACCACAATCTGTGATCAGCTGTGTCCAAAGGATACAACAATCATGATGCTCTCCCCAGGGGGCACATGGTAGGTTCACACATGGGAGGACATCCATGGACATCCTTCCAGAACTGGAGAGCTAGGTTGTCACCATCTTTCAGCTATAGTGCAGTAGGGAAATGGATAAAAACAGTCTACTTTAGTGTCTCTCGGTGTATTTTTGGTCTGTTTCCTGCTCTGTGTCCCTGTGCATCTCTACCTGCTCCTAGAGATGCCTGTTTTATTCTTTGCATTGCAATTTTCTCTTAGTTGTCAACTGTGTCTCTATTCCTTGTGTCTGTGTGTTTCCATACACACCTGCTAGCTTAGGCTGTACTCCTTACTGTCTTTTGATCTCTGAGCTTCCGCACTGCAAGGGCATACTTATAAGCCCTTTGTTCTCTCCTAACATAATGGAGACCAAGAACAGCGTCACCCAGGTTATGACTCATTACCAAAATAGCAGCTATTCTTCATGGCAGTCACAAAGTATAC
Organism: Staurois parvus; assembly: GCF_062004578.1. NCBI lineage: Eukaryota > Metazoa > Chordata > Amphibia > Anura > Ranidae > Staurois > Staurois parvus. The sequence goes on along the minus strand of NW_028318039.1, from coordinate 10,947,630 downwards.
AAAATGGTGGCAACTCTGGCTACACCATTTTTTGGAACTACTTTAATTATACTTCAATTTAACCTCTGTTACTCCCTTAACAACTCACACTTGACTCTCTCTAGAGCCAAATGTCAACTAGCCCCCCAAAAACTTACTACCTGCTTCCCTTCCCCTCCTCTTCTTCTCCAACCCCTGCCTATCTCATTTCTTGAATGTCAGTATGCTCCTGACTAGGATAGTCATTAACCTTGCATATTAGCATTAATCCAACTATCACACATCATAATGCTTCTGTTTTGTTTTTACAGCCTGGTAAGAGCTGCTGGTTTGAGTCTATTGCCATGATTCAGGTTTCTGATGGATCAATGTTAGATGGTCACATATATTTTTATCTTAATGTATTTTCCCGAAACTAGTTCTTTCTTATTATTTCTACACTACTTTCTGTACTCTGAATGGTTTATTCTCCTTTAACATCATGGGAGATCAAAGGGTCAACTATGTGCTGTATGCTGTTTTGCTAAGTGTGCTGTGTGTGTTTTACTAGGGAAACATATTGCTGTGTATTTCTCTGCTGTACAGAGAAATACACAGCTGTATGTTACTGCTGGCAGGAGAGAGACTTGTGTTGTTTACACACAGGTCTCTCCTGTCAGCAATCGCCAGGTGCAAGTGGGGAATCTCCGTCCGAGACTAGGCGATCAACATCTGTAGCCACCAATGGTGGTGCAGGTAGGGTGGCACACGTGCACCCCCTATCCGCAAATGTAAAATCGTGTACTGTATATATATATATATGTGATTTTGCGCAGCCCTGCTGCCATGTAGCTGTAGTTCTGCTATAGGGCGGTTTGGAAACAATTAAAATCAATAAAGACATTGAAAAATAAATAAAGAGTAGGTATGTTGCAGGGCACACTAGCAACATTGGTAGTCCATGACTGGAAATATAGCAAGGAGATGTAGGCATGCAACAGCATTCATCACACATGGAAGAGTCAGATTCTAAAGATGAGGGTTTAGTTAAATAAGGATAGTAATGATAAGTATACTGCTCAAAAAAAATAAAGGAACACTTTTTAATCAGAGTATAGCATCAAGTCAATTAAACTCCCGGTATATTGTTCTGGTCAGTTAACTAGCAGAGAGGGTTGTTAATCAGTTTCAGCTACTTTGGTGTTAATGAAATTAACAACAGGTGCACTAGATGGGCAACAATGAGACAACCCCCAAAACAGGAATGGTTTACAGGTGGAGGCCACTGACCTTTTTTTCCCTGCTTATCTTTTCTGTTTTTCACTAGTTTTGGCATTTGGCTAGGGTCAGTGTCACTATTGGTAGCATGAAGCAATACCTGGACCCTACAGTGGTTGCACAGGCAGTCCAACTCTTCCAGGATGAGATATCAATACGTGCCATTGCCAGAAGGTTTGCTTTGTCTCCCAGCACAGTCTCAAGAGCATGGAGGAGATTCCAGAAGACAGGCAGCTACTCTAGGAGAGCTGGACAGGTCCTGCTGATGGGTCCTTAACATCAGCAGGACAAACTTCATGAGGGTGGCCTAAGGGCCCAACATCCTCTAGTTGGCCCTGTTCTCATTGCCCAGCACCATAGAGCTCAATTGGCATTTGCCATTGTTCACCAGAATTGGCAGGTCCGCCACTGGTGCCTTGTGCTTTTCACAGATGAGAGAAGGCTCACCCTGTGCGTGACAGACGTGAAAGAATCTGGGAAAGCTTTGGAGAGTGTTATGCTGCCTGTAACATCATTCAGCATGACCGTTTTGGTGGTGGGTCAGTGACGGTCTGGGGAGGCATATCCATGGAGGGATGCACAGACCTCTACATACTAGACAATGGCACCCTGACTGCCATTAGGTATCGGCATGAAATCATTGGACCAATTGTCAGACCCTACACTGGTGCAGTGGGTCCTGGGTTCCTCCTGGTGCATGACAATGCCCGCTCTCATGTGGCAGTATGCAGGCAGTTCCTGGAGGATGAAGGAATTGATACCATTGAATGGCCCCCACACTCGCCTGACCTCAGACAGTCCAGGAGCTCAGTGATGCCAGGGTCCAGATCTGGGAGGAAATACCTCAGGACACCATCCATCGTCTCATTAGATGCATGCCCCGGCAATGTCAGGCATGCATTCAAGCCCATGGGGGCTATACATACAAACTACTGAGTACCATTTTAAGTACCATTTTAAGTTGCTACAATGAAATTTCATCCAAAATGGACTAGCCTGCTGCATAATTTTTTCACTTAGATTTTTGGGGTGTCTTTGAATTCAATCCTCTGTAGGTTGATAATTTTTGTTTCCATCAAATGATGGGGCATCCTTACACATTACCCTGGCCATATCAGTATAGATATCCAGCATGATATTTTTCCCCATTGAGATATGATGTGATTTCAAAATGTTTCTCTAAATGTTTTGAGCAGTGTATATTACATGTATTTTAAGAAACTGAAGTTAAGATACATCCATCTTTATAAGTTAAGATATATGCAAACTTCTAATGACAGTATCTGTTGTTTAAGGCTACTTCACACTGATCCGTCGCAAAACTGCAGCAAAAATGTATATGCATTGTTGTTGCATTTTTACTGCGCTTGTGGCGCGTTTTTTACAGGACATGCAAATGGGTGCATTTTTCTCGTGTTTTTCATTGATTTCAATGGGGAGGTGTGGTTTTCTTTTAGTGCGCCAAACCTGCACCAAAATTAAGCAAGCAGAATTTTAAAAAACGCAAGGGAACCGCAACAGTTCATTGTGGAGAGTTCCATAGGAATACATGAGCACACATTTGTCTTCCTCTTTTTTTATGCAAAAGTGGAAGAAAAACAGAGCAGTGTAAAAGCAGCCTAAGTTGTGGCTACAGCCAATGTGCATACACCCTTTGAACACTGCTACATCTGAGCAAGTTTCCATTAATAAATACCCATGTTCATACATTCTTTGCTTTGGTAGCATGATGTACTGGCCTTGTTTTAACTTTCTACATTCTTTAGAAAACAACTATATGCGTTAAAATGTGTATTTTATTTTCAAATAATATGCAAACAAAGCATTCCTTATTGCACCTTATCGTAAAACAAATCAAAATTATTTTTTGGATCTTCATAGAACTTTGCAGACTACAACTGTACTGCATACACTAAATGTTGGTGTGCAATCTGTAAGATTCATGGATTGCACCTGTTAACCTCCCTAGTAGTCTGATTATGTCCATATTTCTGTGCTCAAAGTGGTACATTTTTTTGCATGGAAATATGTATTTTTTTGTAGGCCTGTAATTTTTAGTAATAACTGACTGAAATCTGTCCGAACAAGAGTCTAGTAAACATCCCGGGTATGATATAATTTGAAACACAAAATCATAAATTATAATTTAATAAATAATCATAAAAAATAATAATATAATAATAATAAATTTAATTCAATAATATAATCAAACCAAAAACACTGAAATTTGAAATATAGCGCCAAGTTCACACATCACTGAGCAAAGTCGCAAAATCATTTTCAGTGCCTGATGACGAATTTCCCCACGAATCATTATCACTCAATTCTGCAAGTAGTTCTAATTTACTATCGCTGTTCTCTAGCTGGTCTAAAACCGATTTTGACCTAAAGGGACGCTTTTTGGACGCCATGGACCTTTCTCAGTTTCCTGGCAGAAAGAACAGTAAAAATGCAGGCAGGGCAAAGCACTAGGGACAAAATGTATGTGAAATGGTTTGATACAGTTATGTTTTACTATGTGATTTTAGTGAATTTAGTAAATATCACTTTTTGTCATTTTCAAATTTCCCACCGTTCCGTCCCCCGTACGTCCCGAGGTCGCAGGGGACGGAACCCAGAAGACAGATGCCGGCATCCTCTGGAGGACATTACAGGGGACACTGCAGGAGGGACACCGCGGGAGCGCAGGACAAGGTAAGAGAAGGACAGATCCCGGAGCAGCGCCACATGGTAAGCCCGAGTGTAGCTCGGGGGTTACCGCTTGTGGTACTGAAACCCCGAGCTACACTCGGGAATACCGCCAGGGAGGTTAAACACACATACATCAGTGCATTCATGCAATTTCACAACACGTGTATCATTTAGATGTATGCCTGCTTTCGCTTAACTCCTTTTAATAAATCACATCCAGTTTGTTCAAGAAAATATTCAGAAACACACAGCAGAATTCTATGCAAACATGGGAAGAGTATAAAACGTCATGTACATAGTATACCAGGAGGTGTAATACCCTTAACCCAACAAAAATTAAAAGTCAAGTAACTTATCTACCATGCTGACAATGTCCTACTATACTGTAACCTTACATTGGAAATATAGTGTGATTTACCAAAGAACTACAATTTATTTTATAAATAGCAATTTTTATTGAACATTTTACAATATACAAATAGAAGACAGTGTACATTGCTATCATAGAGAAAATCCAAATACGAGATTCACATAGGTCAATTTAGTAAATGGCGGTGAGCTTATATCAACTAACAACCCCCAAAGGGTGATGAACAAATACAGTGAGCCCTCACACCACTAAACCTCAGAAAGAAAATGTTATGTTGAACTAACAGCATATATTTGATTAGACTGTTCCAAAAAGCATTAAAGTTGTTGTAAAGGCTCAAGGTTGTTTACCTTTATCCATTATATGCATGAAGGTAAAAAACCTTCTGTGTGCAGCTGTCCCCCCAATACTTACCTGAGCCCAATCACAATCCAGCAATGTGCTTGAGAGACTCAGCTCTCTGGGGACTCTCCCGCCTCATTGTCTGAGTCAATCACAGACATGGAGCCAATGAGTAGAGAGAGAGGGTGGGGCCAAGCCACAGCTCTCTGTGTGTGTGAATGAACATACAGAGCAGTGGCTTAGGAGTGAGCTTGCTTGGGTGCCCCAATAGTAATATGATTTTTCGGAGGACACTTGGCAGCAGGGAGGGGCCAAGAGCTCCGGGGGGGGACAGAAGAGGAGGATCGGAGCTGCTCTGTGCAAAACCACTACAGGAAGCAGGTAAGTATAACATGTATATTTTTGTTTAAATGGCTTTAACCACTTGCCCTCCAGAGGATTTACACCCCTTCCTGACCAGGCCATTTTTTGTGATAGGGCGCTGCATTACTTTCATTGACAATTGCACAGTCATGCAACGCTGCTCCCAAATGAATATTATGTCATTTTGTTCCCACAAATGGACCTTTCTTTTGGTGGTATTTGATCGCCTCTGTACTTTTTATTGTTTGCACTATAAACAAAAAAAACCCGAAAATTTTGAGAAAAAACAATATTTTTTACTTTTAGCTATGTCCAGCTAAACTATGTCCAGTAAAAAAATTTAAAAAATCAAATTTCATAATAAATTTAGGCCAAAATGTAATGTGCTACATGTCTTTGCTAAAAAAAAATCCCAATACATGTACATTAATTAGTTTACAGGAAAGTTATAGCGTCTACAAATTGCGGTATATATACTGGAATTTTTTTTTATACTAGTAATGACAGCAATCAGCAACTTACAGCAGGACTGCGGTGAGCATTCTGACACTGGGGGGAGCTGATTAACTGTTACTGACATCTCCAGGGACACTAATACAGTGATCAGTGCTAATAAGAAGCACTGACACTGTACTAATGACACTAGGCAGGAAAGGGATAACATCTGGGGCGATCAAAGGGTTAACTGTGTGCTGTTTTACTGTGTGCTGTGTTTTACTGTGTAAGCAAGCTGCTTTGTATTGCTCTGCTATGCAGGTCAACAAAAAGCAGCATGCTGGAGCTGACAGGGGAGAGCTGTATTGTTTATTTACAGACCTCTCCCCCGTCAGTGTTTCTTGGCGATCGCCGAGTGCCTGTGGGGAATCTCCTGCAGGGACCCGGTGATCAACAGCTGAAGCCACCAATGGTGGCACTGGTAGGGCACACGCATGTCACGCACGCCCCCCTACCCAAACATACAAAATCACGTATACATATGTGATTGTGCACAGCCCTGCCGCTCTGTTGCAGTAGTTCAGCTATAGCGCGGCCGGGAAGTAGTTAAGATCAGTTTAGGCACCATTGTTCATCACTAATAACAATGTATATGTTTAAGCAATACTTAAAGTGTATGTAAACCCAGTCAGTTTACTGTTCAAGAGAAATGGAAGGCAAAACATTTTTGTATACAGTAGATAAAAAAAAAATCATAAACACTTTTTCCCCCTTTTTCATAACTGATCCCATTTCCTCTGTTCTTGGCTGCATAAGAGGTGAGGGAGGAGAAACAGCAGAACACTGAACTTTCCAGTAAATGTCTGTGTAGGAGGGATGTCAGGACAAGTCAAATCATTGGAGGAGAGCACACAGAGTTCCCAGCATAATTAGAGAACTGACCACAGTGTGTTCTCCTGCTTAGTGTGGTCAGCTTTTAATAGGAAAGCAGAGAGACTGACAGGAACACCAGGTATTTCACACAAAAGAGGCAATACAAAGAGAACAGGATACTTTTTCATACAAGCACATGGTAGCAGGCACATATCAGGAATATTAAATGTTGGGTTTGGATATTAGAATAAAAAGAGAAAAGAGAGAGAGAGAGAATAATAGACAATGTGCAGTAGAAAGGAAACCCATTGTTCTACTGTACTCCTCACCACCTAGCACCATATACAACCAAAGAACTGGAGGCGGTATAAAAAAAAAGCAGTAATGGCGGGTTGTTCAGAAAGCACCACACCTCCCATACATTGTTATGTCTTTCCAAAGTATTGTTTAACCTGGCCAGCATTTCCATACATTCTACATCTTTAATCCTAGCATAAAGTGTTGATTGAGAAGGGGGTATTCTCTGTTTCCAGTTAGGCATAATCAGACATCTTGCTGCTGTCAGGACTTGTCTCAGTGGTTTTTTATTTGCTTTAGAAAGGGTTAAGGGAGATTAACCCAAGAAGAAAAGTTTAGGAGTAAAGGAATTTGAGATGTCAAATAGGCATAGCAGAAGATGCTGAGCATTCAAAAGGTTGTCAATGTCCAAAATTAGCCCTTTCTGAGAGGGGCCCCTTTGGGATAATAATTTGAATAAAGTTGGCTTAGAAAATTAAAGTGTAGGAGTTGTAAAAAGTGAATAGTGCTGTATTTTCAGCTATTTATACAACGTGGATGGAGATAGGTTAAATCTCTGCTTAAGCGCATCAAAGGGATGTAATTTTTGCATGGTAATATCTACTATTTGTCTAGCACTTTGGGATTAAAGAGGAAGGCTTTTACTAGTGATGCCTCTGACTTAAGGGTATATTTTACATTTCAGGGTATTCCAAGGAGTGAAAAAAAGACATGGGGCATAGAAGATTGTGGGAGTCTACTGCCATAGTTACAGTACATGCCATAGTAAATGTTTTCAGTGTATAGGGGAAAGCCAAGTTTTTCAACATCTGTCCAGTGATTAGATGCATATAAAGCAGACCAAGCGACAGCTTGCAATTGTGAATCATGATAGTAGATTAGTGGGTTTCGAAACACTAGTATTCCATCATTCTGGAAAGCAAATAGTACTGACTTTGGGACCCGGTGTCTTTTGAAAGCTCAAAGAAAAGTTAACAAATCCAATTGTAATTTTTTGAGGTGAGCAGAGGGGATAGGAATTGGTAAAGTTTAAAAGAGGTATAAAAGCTTAGGTAGGATAGTCATTTTAATTGACACAAAATGGCCAAAAAAAGAGATACGATAGGTCTTACACTTTAGGAGAGTCAACCTGATGGACTTAAAATGAGGGAGAAAATTCTCCTTATAAAGAGTGTCATAGAAAGTAGTGAAGTGAACCCCCAAGTACTTTATGATGGAAACTCTCCATGTGTATAGAAAGGCAATCGTGGATGTTGTAGCTATAAATGAGGAGAATTTAGTGTTAGGGCTTCCATTTTCACTGAATTAATTTATATCCAAATAGGAGCCATATAGCTCCAATTACTTGTGGAGGTTAGGTGAACCAATTTTGAGTCAATGTTAGGAGAATATCATCCTCAAAGAGAATACTCTAACTTGGATATTGTGGATATTATGGATTTTATGGACATCAGGAGAGATTCACTCTCTCTATTTCTACTGTTTCTCCTTATCCTTGCAAGTAAAAGGGAAATAAAATCCCACATTTTGGGTTGACATCGGAACACTAATAGAGGGTAAATCTCCCTAATGGGACACAGATTAAACTGATGGGGCTTCTAACTCCCTTTCTCTATCCAAAATGAAAAAAGTTTTACCTTTTAGTTACACTTTAGATTCATACACTTTATTGCAATTTTTGCTGTTACATTTGGTGATTTCATTGCTATATCTTTGGACAGGTCTGATTTCTCTTCATAGAGAATAGTCATTGCCATTCTCTGATGTTCTTCAGTCTCACTCTGGTATCCATCTGCCAAATCTTTAAATTGATGACACCCCTCTTCTGAAGTTACACACCTGTGTAAGAATACTCATATATTCCTAAACCTCTACCACCTATTCTAGTGATGTACCCTTTATCAGAAAGATGCAGCTACATGTGCAGCAAACATCATTACAAACTCATTTTTGTGCAAAAGATCCTTAATGCTACCTTCTCCTGGACTTATTGACCAGGTGTGGTGGACACTTCTCTGCAGTGGCTGACACTGGGAGAAGATTCATCTCACAGTACTGGAGTGACTTTTCTATGAGGTAACTATTCTTACACAGGATAGTTAGCACAGGTGTTAGAAAAAATCGTGATAGATACCAATACAAGTTTATCTTAAGACTACAAAAAACTAAATATTTTATTTATTGATAGTGGGGATACATCATTTAGATTTGTCCAGGATATAGTTGACCCAAAACATCTCCTCATCATTAAGATGTTTAAGGGTGTTTGTCAAACTGTGATGTGACACCTAAGTTAATTTTGCACATGCCTCAATGCACAATTCAGGTCTAACAATGCGTGGCCTACTAAAATGGCTGGAGAATATTGGTGTTTTCTGTGTTATTTTTTAATTAAGGGTTTTGTAATAGAACATACAATAATGCTTCTATCTGGCAAACAAATTTGCCAAAGATATCTCCAAAGATATTTGTGAAAAAAGTATCCCCACTAGAGATGACATAAATTCTAACAAGGGATTACACTATTGTCCATTGACCATTAGACTCCATGGTTGGAATGATTGATAAGTTTATGCAGCAAATGATTTATATGCTTGTATATACACAAAATGTTCTCTGAAAATTTTGAAAACTGATCCAAAAAGCTAGAGACTACTCATACATTCCTTCAATATCACATGCTTAGACCACTACTTATTTAATGCATGCATTTAATTATTTCATTTAGTGAATTGACTTTAACACTGTTTTATGCTATATTTACAGAGTGATTTTACTTTTTGAGGTAAATACCACATAGTGAATTGGCATTTTCAGTATTGCATGTGCTATTTGGGAAAATGGGTCACATAACCCAAATACAGCACGTGATAGCCTTTTGTGAATTGAGCCCACCATCCTTTGGAAAGAAAAAATGCATTAAAAATGGCACTAAGAAGTAACATTGGAGGATTATCTATATAAATAACAAATCAAATTTTGCATTTAGAAATGGCAGCATCAGAAGAAGTAAACACATGCTGCCACTTTCACACTTAACATAACCAACTGAAAGCCAAATTATCTCTGCTAAGTGGCTTACTTTGGGGTTCATTTACTAAAACTGGAGAGTGCAAAATCTGGTGCAACTGTGCATGGTAGCCAGTCAGCTTCTAACTTCAGCTTGTTCATTAAGCTTTGACAATAAAACTTGAAAACGGATTGGTTTCTATGCAGAGCTGCACCATATTTTGCACTCTCCAGTTTGGGGGATTTACCAAAACTGGTGCACTCAATCTCTGGTGCAGCTGTGTATGGTAGCCAATCTGCTTCTAACTTCAACTTCAGCTTGTTCAATTAAGCTTTGACAATAAAACCTGGAAGCTGATTGGTTTCTCTGCATATCTGCATCAGATTTTGCACAATCTGGGTTTAGTAAACAGCCCCCTATGTCTGTTAGCTAGAGTTCTGTAGTGTACCGCCCAATCCACCTCTTCCTCACTTATCGAGTTTCTTGTGGAGTACAAGTGTACTTTCTTATGAAGTTCTTAGTTCCTATTTGTATGGTTGTGTTGTTAGCCAAATCATTATTCTGGCACAAGCTTTGGACGTAAAGTGTATCTGTAGCCAGAACTACAGAAGGTTTTCTCTAACTTTCTGTCCTGGTCACAATTTTCTCACAAGGACATATAAAAAATAAACATGAGAGTGCAAAATCTGGTGCAGCTGTGCATGGTAGCCAATCAGCTTCTAACTTCAGCTTGTTTAATAAAGCTTTGACTAGAAACACCGGGAGGCTGAATGGTTTCTATGCAGAGCTGCACCAGATTTTGCACTCTCCAGTTTTAGATAATCCCTTTGTATTGGTAGGGTGGACAAAAGCTGCAACCTCCAATGGTTTTCTTAATTGTTGGCTCTGATTCCTGCCTCAGTGACAAAGTTGTGACATTAAAGAGACGAAAAGACTCTTCAACCTTGAACCTCACCAAATTAGCTGTTGTTGGTTGTCTTTATAATTCAGAGACTGCAAAGTCTTCCTGACTTTTTTTTATTATTGGACACCTTGTCCATAATATTAAGTTAATAATTCTTGCCTGTGGTGCCAGTGCATGCTATAAACAACAATTTTTGCAAAAAAAAAGGTCAAACTCATGATGCTTTTCTTTGGTGCTACCCAGGGGCGGACTGACAACTCATGGGGCCCCCGGGCAATAGGGGATCATGGGGCCCCTGTGTCCTTGCCCAAACTCAAAAAAGGTACCGGGGGCATCTCATGGGGCCCCCTACTGACCCCGGGCCCTCGTGCAGTGCCCGAGTTTCCAAATGGTCAGTCCGCCCCTGGTGCTACCATATCATAGTAGACTGGTTCACATGTAAAAGCAATGCTGTGGTGCAAATAAACATTGATAAAAATAGAAGAAAAATCATCTTTAATATTTTGAAAACAGATTCCAAAAGATGCCTACATGTTTCATTTATTACTAAATATTTCCTGGTAATAGCCCCCTTTTATTTTCTAGGGTTGATTGCCTACACACATTATTTTTTATTTGACCTGATAAAACATATGGACACATATTTAAGATAAAATGGTATAGGAAAAGATTTTTCTTTATTAGGTATGATGTATTTTTGAGCACAAACAGTCAAATTCTCTGAAAAGCTGCTGCCAGTTGGATGTGCAACATCAGTTTATTACATGGTTTATTTTTCTTTTTAAGAAACCTTAAGAAATTATGCAATTTTATATTCTTCAATAAATACAGATTTTTCTTAAGACTTTAAAACTATGGCTATGGATTAGTTAAACCTCTGCTTACTATGAGTGATAAAGCTATAACTTTAAAATTGTATACACATGTGAAAGTAAAAGAGAAAAAGAACAGGGAAGGGCACGATCTGGCACAGTTAAACAAGCTTCCCTGTTCTTTCCTCTTATATTCTTTCAAGCTTTGTGCATCACCTTGTGCATGGTGTATCTCTGGAAAGCTGCAGAAAAATTTGTCTGCAAAGAATGATTTTACGCATTGACTTTTATATTTCTTGAAACAAGAGCTTATAGCATGGAAGTGATAAGTGTTCTTTTTATTATAGCATTATACATGTAAAAGTAAGACTATGTTGATTCAGATATTAAGTAGTCTATTTATAAATCAGATGTACGTCCCTACCACGCTCATACTACTGCTTTTCTAAACAGAAAAGTGCACATTTTCAAAGCACAGTGGTGTGCTTTACAAATGTGCTTAGTATTGAAGGCAGCAGAGTGCTACTAAAATCAATAAAGTTAAAAAAAAAAATACAGCTGGGTCACGTGCACTATCAAAGTCATAGTCCTGGTATTTCCTCTAATCACAGAGTTCTCTTTGCTGTATTAAGCAGAGGGAACTCCGTTGTATACTGTAGCATTTGCACCATAACCTGTATTTTATGAATATGCAGTAAATTGCAGGCAGCATTGTGATATACACTCTAAGTCATACATTAAATAGTTTGGCAGAGTTTGTCAGACTTGCAAAAAGACACCAAGAAAGTTATTTAAAACCTTTTTCTGGAAAACTCTATAGCCACTGCTAATCCAGAGTATGGTTAAGTAAACCCGTTTAAAGCATGGTTTAATTTGCGCCAAACGTTTCCTTCCTTATCTTCTAGGCATGGGCGGACTGACAACTCATGGGGCCCCATGGAAATAGGGGATCATAGGACCCCTGTGTCCTTGCCCAAACTCAAAAAAGCCTATGAAAAAGGTACCAGGGGCATCTCATGGGGCCCCCTACTGACTCCGGGCCCTCGGGCAGTGCCCGAGTTTCCAAATGGTCAGTCCGCCCCTGCTTCTAGGGCATATTCCCAGGATCAACAATTTACAGTGATTTAGAAATAACCACAACCAGTTATATAATGTGCCTTTAAAAGTATCCAGCCTTTTTTAAACAATTTACAAAGCTGGTTAGTGTTAGCTTCCATGGATGTCTATATCACTTTTTCACAGCTCTTGATATTAAAAGCCTTTCCATATTTCTCTTTGCCTTCAAATGAAAAGTTTGCACCTTTATTTTGCGATATTCTTCTAGTGAACAATATTGCACCAATTTTAGTATGTAGACCATTTATGCATGTTTAAAAGGAGATCATAATTAATTGCTCCTTCTCAAGAAAGACTAAATTCAATTCAGTTAATCTTTCCTCATAGCTAAGGTCTGGCATGACACTTATTAATTTAGATGCCCTTCTGTGCCCATGACAGTTCTGTAACATCTTTTTTGTGAACTGGTGCCCTAAACAGAACTACATAATAAGGAATTACTAATGCTTTGTACAAGGGCAAGGTTATTTTTCTCCCTCCTGAGTAGATATCTTTTTAACTTTTTGTAAAAAAAATATTATCTTACTTTCTCTAGATGTAGCAGGCTGGCATTGCATACTGTTATTAAGTATATGATCTACAGAACACCTATAGTTTTCTATATCATTGACCCAGATGTATGCCTCCTAGCTTGTATGATACAAGTATTTTTTTAGTTCCTGAAAGCTGGTGGTTGTCCAGCTAATATTAAATTCAAAACATCTGTTGATAATAAAGTGTCACTAAACCCTAGATCTAAATTTGAAATGCAGCATGAAAAAGTGATACTTTATGAGTTCATCCATGTACAGTTACCTTAGTCACCTTTACAAATCAAGTGAGACCAGAAGAGTTTCCACATTCAATTTTCTACATATATTGTTTTGACATTGCTATTCCAAGGTGTGCAGGTGAGCACATATGAAGGCATTAAATATTGTATTTGTTTTTTTTGTTACACTTTAAGGTGAGGTAGATAATGCGTTTTTTTAATGATATTTTTTTTCAAATGAAAGAATCCCTAAACATCCTTAGTAGGACACCTAGGCAATCTAATGATAATGATGAATCACAAGTTCCTTGCAGTGGCATGAACCTTGATAGCCTGTAAGAAATCTGTGGGCATGCCATTTTACTGAAAACTCAAAAGTACAGTGTTTTGACAGCCTTTTAGAAAGACCAGGCAGATTTAATCAGGATTCTTAATACAGACCAAAGTAACAAACAATGAACCAGGTAGCAAGGTAATCAAGTAGATTTATTAGTGAAGGAGACTATAAGATATTACCTGAAACAAAAGGACTTGTTCATTAATTGCTAAAAAACCATATTGTATTTCATAGTTACATTGGTCACTTCACCAGATTCTACATACAGTCAAGGAAGAGTTCAAAGCAATCAAGTAAACGTTGTGATTATCCTAAACGTACAAAAACAGTACAAAACAGCATTATTAATCTTCAGAAATATCATTATTGGAAAAATTTAAAATATGTCAGTTATCAAAATTATTCAAGTATATGCTGTAGATTGGATTATCCCAAGAAGAAATCATGTAAAATTGATGAACCCATCAACTATAGAAATTTAAATTTTAGATTGTACATTCACATCAGTCCCTAACCCTCAAAGTGTACAATCTAAGGTCCCGAACTCACATTAATACATACACATACTAGGGCCAATTTAGACAGGAGCCAATTAGCCTACCAATGTGTCTTTGGAGTGTAAGAGGAAACTGGAGTACCTGGAGGAAACCCATGCAGGCACAGGGAGGACATGCAAACTCCACGCTGGTAGTGCCCTGATTGGAACTCAAACTAACGATCCTAGTGCAGCTAGATGGGAATGCTAAACACTGTGCTGCTATAATAAGGGTTAGTCAGTAAAGCCTTCTAAAAACATAAAGTATTTGCATGTCTTATTCCATAACATATCCCCCCAAAAATATGAAGAATCTGTTGATGTGACCAATGTTAACTATGAAATAGGTTATTGAACACTTACTGATCAAATCTTTTGTGTTCTAGGGCAGTTGACAGAGTCATGCAAACCATTCCAAAACAGCCAAATGCACATTCAGAACGGGTATATAGTGCAAAACATAGCATAATATTATACAGTCATTTATTCCAAACAACTGTTTCAGCCTTTTTGGCCATCATCGGCACAGTGCATGTAAACCATAGAACCTGCAGAGTCAGGATTGGGACCCAGTAAAACACTATAACAGGTTATTGAGAACAGGGTTGCCTTCTATATATGGCTCATTCTATCACATATTGCAAAAATAGGAGCATTATTCCTTATTTCAGGGCAGTGGGCGGTGCAATGCAAATCATTATTTTATAGTACACACAGCCAAATGCACATCCTGAACCAATGGTGTATAGTGCAAATATATTTATATACTGTACCCACTGACTCAGGGGCGGACTGACCATTCGAGCACTCGGGCACTGCCCCAGGGCCCAAGGTCAGTAGGGGGCCCTATGACATGCCCCTGGTACCTTTATTGGCTTTTTTGGGTGTACTTTGAGTGTGGGCAAGGACACAGGGGCCCCATGATCCCCTATTGCCTGGGGGCCCCAAGAGTTGTCAGTCCGCCCCAGCACTGACTCAAACTTCAGGTAAGGTAGAACTATAACCTCAGTGTTTACCCAACTAATATGCTCACAAATATTCAAATCATACAAATATTTAAATTAACACATGGTGGAATATGGAAGAGGATATAATACACAAAGAATTATTTTATTTGGAGCTTTATTTGGAATTTTTTCTTCGGACATCATTGATTAGCATTTATCACGTCTAGGCACTGGGTGCTTATAATAATTTTGTTTGATGTTAATTTAAATATTTGTAATTTTGGATACAGTTTATATGCATAAATATATATTTTTTTTATGGTGGCAGCAATAATTTAATTCAGTTTAAGTAGTACTACATTGGTTAATTGTGACACTTTTCCAAAGCTCAGAGTTAAATTTATTGAGTTATAGTGCAAGTTACAGTGCCAAAAAAGCCTGATATTATAGAGTCATTTATTCCAAATTGCATACAGCTGTATCAGCTTTTTGACCAACATCAAAATAACGATTGCAAATTCCACTTTCAATGAGATATAATTATTAAACATGAAAATTATTGAATCTGTGTAGCTCACCAATAAACATGCTTTTATTACCATCATTCAACCTCCTAACTTATGTACATCATTCCCTTCTTACTCAGCTACAAACAGAACAGAAATGTAACATAGTGTAGAAGGAACCCTACATTAGTAAACAAGTTATTGTTAGCAGATGATGTCTCAGATCTGTATTCCAGGTGGTTGTATCATATCTCTCCCAGGACCCATTAATGCCAAGTACCCAACCATTCTTCCTAGAAGTAATCTTCCTTCATAAGACATTTCATTGATTTATGTTCATACTGATGTACGTTGTATGACACAAGAACTGTCCTACATACATTCTTTTTTTTTTTTATCTCCGCATATATTTTTTTCAACAACTACCATACTATCTCCTCTTACATGCCTTTAGATCCTGTATGTGGACATCTTTATAACTGTATGCTTTACACTATGTGCACCATGAATGGTTTATGATCAGTTGGTAACATTATTCATTCCCAATGTTTCATCATGTAGATGTAGATAGTTGAACCTTGCACCACCTTTTTATTTCTTGCATTCTTTTCCAAATAAGCAGGTAGGAATACAATTACCAGAATGTATAAAAAGATCTACCATCGCTCAAATCTACCTTTAGGATTTAATTTTGAGTACTGATATGTGTTTACAATGTTTTATCATCCAAACTACAGTTGTTATTTAAACCTGAATTTATTATTAACATTAGAGATTTTCCAGTATGCTTGCCTAAATCACGGAATGCTGTATGTAAACAAACAAGGGTTCCCAGTAGACTTAATTGACTATTTAGGATAAAGATCATAATCAGCCAATGATGTTACCCAGCATTCCTATCTGTGTGTGTTCATAGAGCAGCTGGGATCTATTATTTAGCTGCTGTAATGCAATGGGGTAACGTCATCAGTCAGCATGGTATTGTGATGGCAAGGAAATATCAATGGATGATGGGTCATACTGAATTTACATAAGGAGACTACAATATTAATAATGGGTTTACTTGGGATTTATTAAAATGTTTGGTAATGAAGGACTTTTTCACAGTATGGGTGTCTTTTTTTCCCTTTTAACTCTTTTTGTAGGACTGGAGAAAGGAAACTAAGATAGCCCTGTATGCATTCCCCTGGAGAGAGGTGGGGGAATACTATATGATAAGGGAGGCTTCCAAATTTCTATAGGGTCCCTCTTACCCCCACATCCTTCACTGAATGTGGAGAAGAGGTCCTCGTCCTGCAGCACTGGCACAAGTTGCTTGCAAGGGGAGAGGCTTTGCTGCACCCTTGCAAGCTACAAGTGTTAAAAGACATGTTGCCTGGTGCTGTCCTTCTTTTCCTGAACACCCAGACTGCACGTTGGATAATGGCCTTGTTGGAATTTTAAGGTGAATCCCATGGGTTTTTTTTTTCATTTTTTAATGGGACAGTGCACATGTACCATGTTAGCCATTGACAAAAATAGATGTTTTTATTTAGAGTGATCAATTTTTGTCTAATTAACTTGATTGTAGTGCAAGCTTTTGAGGCACACTGGCCTCCGTTTCAGGCATTATATGAACTGATAGTAATAATCATGCAGCATAGTAAAAAGCTAGCAATGTCAGGCAGGTTGGGTCATACACTTACAGGACAGATCAGGTTCAGAGGCACAGGCAAAAGTGTGGAACAGTAACAGAAGGAGCAGGTAGAAGTGGTAGTCAGAAGACAAGCCGAGGTCAATGCAGGCAGAGTTCAAGGAGTAGTCAGGACAAGCTGGGTCAGCAACTGGAGACAGGACACAGAATCACAGGATCCCAGAACCCACAGAAGACTGAAAACAAAATAACACGGATCCGGAGCACTGGCACAGTTTAAACAGCCCATTTGACACCAACATCTGTCACAAGTGCATGCGAGAACACTGATGTGCCTGTCTATGCGCACGGGTACGTGAACCATTATGCGTACACATGAGCATGTGCCAAATTGCTATGGATTGCAAATGGATTCTGAAGAAGCAAGTGTTAATGAGAAAAGCATCTATTCATTACACCATTATGGGAACTTGATTCATGCACCAAAATCTATATGGCAGTCTGACTACTGTGTGATTTTTATAGATCTTTTACCTATGTAAAGGATCTCCCTATTTAACCAGCAAGAGCCTATATCTAGCAGGTTCCAGGGGAAGTGAACCGAAAGCGTGTATAGCCTAATTGTAGGCATTAAAGGAGGTGAGCGTACATCTTCACTATTTGAAGGATTCACAAAAGTCACTAATTGAAGAACAACAAGCACCAAGTCACTATATATTTTTCAATTGATGGGACTATTGATTTGATGATATTTGGATTTATATTAGTCACTAATTAATGATTTATTAGTATTTGGTCACTTTTATTTATGGGGGATTATTTAAATATGATTAAGTTGATGGTTATAATTTGGTTTAGATTTTTTAATTAAATTAATTGTGGGTATTATGAATTGAAATGAAATTGAGGGTATTAGTAAGTATAATATGTCACTAATTGATGATTAATGAGCACTTGATCACTATTTTCATTTTTAGAGGAGTATTTAATGTGAAATTAATTTGAAATTGATTTGAAGGTGATAATTTAGTTTTAAAATTATTTAATTACTTTATTTGGCATTTATACACTTTTATGAGTTGTTTGTATTATGAATTTGAATTAATTTAATGGTATTAATTTAATTATTATTTATCAGTAATTGGTAAATATTCAGGAGCGCAACATATATTTGTAAATATATTTATACACAGTTGTAGTTATGTGTTTCATGTTGGCGATCCTCTAGAAATTGTCACACCTTTGGATCGCAAGTTATTCCAATTCACATAACCCTCAACATGGGCATTACTAAAAAAAATGAATTGCGGTTGTATTGGTCCACAGTCCCAATTCATCATATCCTGTGTTCTCTGCTGCCATAGCCAGGCATAGATATGAAAGCATACTGTGTTTCATGCATTTCAATGACAATACACTCTGTCCTCCTTGGGGTGACCCTGAATTTGACCAGCTCCAAAAAATTTGGCACCTTGTAAATCACCTAGACTAAAAATTTGCAGATACTCTCCAGCAAAAAAATCTGCGTTGAGTCCCTCATTAATTTTTCTGTCCTTCTTGCATTCAAACAATTTCTCTCCAGAAAGCGTGCCAGATATGGGGTCAAAATGTATAAGACCTGTGAGAGGGCAACAAGCTATACATATAAGTTTCGGATTTATGAGGGAAAAGATAGTCACGTGGAGCCCCCCAGATGCCCAGACTACATGGGGAGCAGTGGCAAGATAGTTCGGGACTTGGTGTCATCCTTTTTCCATATGGGGTACCACTTATTCAGGAAAATTTTTATTCAAGCATGACATTAATTAGATATTTGTACAATCTTGGAATTGGCGCATGTGGCATCGTGCCCACCATTAGAAGTGGGTGGATGCAGGGTGGTATATTCTAATGGTGGGCATACCACACACTTTTTCTGGCAGAGATTTCTTCTCTTTTTTTTCATTCAGCCCACAGGCTGCATACAAGAAAAAAAAGCACATAGCATATATACCCAGCAAGGACCAGTGATGTAGTGGTACATCAGTGGACTTTGAATGGTTATACCAGGATGATACCTACAGCTGCAGGCATCATCCTGGTATAGTTTTTTCAGCCAGCAATCAGCTTTCATGTAAAAGCAATCCTATTGGCTAATTAGGTGCAGGGTTGCTTTTACAAGCAGCAGGAGACGATTCTCCCCTCCCCCGCTGCCTTTCTCGGGCAGTCCCGTGCCATCGGGGGAACCTGAGACTGCAGCCGGTGTTTCTGCCAGCTCACCATAGCGCTGACTGGAGACCGAAATGGTGCTAATGATCTCTATAGTCTAAGAGACTAGAAGCTATGAGCATGTCATCCCTTTAGTTTCGCAGGGTATAAACAGCACCATTTGTAAATTGGGAAAGCATCTGATCACACTGATCTTGGTGAGATTAGATAATGTAAGAGCAGAGGAGATATCTAGAGTTTGATAGACCATAGATTTCTCAAAAAAGAATATATGACAATGCCCATTGCATTCCCTATGATGGCATTAGAAGTGATTAACAAAAAAAAAGGGACAGTGTAAAAATAATTTTAAAAAATTGAAAAAAAATAAAAGAAAACTTTAACAAAAAATCTCCCTCGCCCCTCCGCATGTTGACCCTGTGTCGGCATGTACTTCTTCCAAGTATGGGGGTACCATTTGTGTGAGTCTTTTTGGCAGTCTAACCAAGTACAGGACCCCAAAATCCAATAAGCACCTTCAGCCTTTTAAAGGACTTTATTTCCTCATTACACTTCCTGACTACCTATCACAGTTTTGGAGGCCCTGAAATGCCAAGATAGCACCTAACCACCCAAACGACCCCTTTTTGGAAAATAGGCACCCCAAGGAATTTGATAAGCATGGTGATTATTTTTCAGATCTCGTTTCTTGCCACAAGTTTTTGGAAAATGGAGAACGAAAACAAAAACATATTTTTTCTTTTATTTTTTTTATATTTCAAAACCTTGTGAGAAAATAATGCTAAATACTCACCATGCCACTTTTTAAATTCCTTGGGGTGTCTACTTTCCAAAAAGGGGTCATTTGGGGGGTTGGTGCTATCCTGGCATTTCAGGGCCTCCGAAACTGTGATAGGTAGTGAGGAAGTGAAATGAGGAAGTTACACACCTTCAGGCTTTTAAAGTGGTCATTGGATTTCAGGCTCCTGTATGTGGCTAGGTTCCCAAAAAGTCTTACACATGTGGTATCCTCGTACTTGGTAGAAGTAGCAGAATGTGTAAGGAATGGACTGGCCAGCAATAGTGGGACTCACCTGCCTTATGAGCTGCAGTACCAGGGCTGGCCAGCGGGTGCTCCCAGCAATCAGAGACTCAACCTTGCAGCCAGTCAAACACCTGGAACTAATTATACTGGTGTATTTAAGGGATGGCCAGACCTGCAGACTCTGCCTTGGTGTGTGTTTTTCCTGGGCCCTGTATCTTGTAAACCTGCGTTCCTGTTCCTGTCTCGTTGCTGACCCTGCTTGATTCTGACCTCTGCTGACTTCTCCTGTTCTGATCCCTGGCTTGTGACCCTGACCATCCCTCTGCCTGACCCTCTGTACCACGCTGCCCGCTACCTGCTGAACCTGGCCTGTGACCCCGACCATTCTCCGCTTGCTCCCCCTGTACCTACCTGGCCGATTGATATTGACCCGGCCTGCCTGACGACACCTGCATTGTATGTACTGTTATCTGTGGGTGGTTGGTTTGGTTTGTTTGCACTGTGTTATGTTTTAGTATTGCACTGCGTTTATGTTTGTATTGTTAGTGTTAATAAATTATATTGTTTATAACATATCTGAAGTCTGCGTTTCCCTGCGTCAGTCACATACCTCTGGTCACACTCGGGAGCCCTGACATTACACCAAGGCCAATCCTGACCAGAAGTGGCTGCACAGGGAAGCCATCTTGGCTTGTTGCTGGGAAGGATGGATCTTGATGAGGTTGTGTATTTATATCTGCTAGTGTTTGATGACAGAGAGTATGCTTATCAAACTCTGAAGGAGTGTCCCCGGGATGAACTGCTAGAATGTATACGGCTCGCTCATGTTCTAGTAGATCAGGGCACAGAATTCTCTGAGGTGCAGCCATTGATTCAGATTTGTGCGGAGTTGGTTTCATCTGGTACCCCCAAATGCAGGGATGAATTTTTGCCGCCAGTTAGTGCCGACCAGGTAGAGTCCCTGGTATGGTTATTAGAGGATGATGTGGATTGCTTCTTGGAGCATTATGCTGCATGTTCACCACAGGTACTAAGAGATTGTATAAACGCAGTGCAGTCTTTGGTCCGACAGGCTTTGTGTAAGCTCAGCTTTGTTCAACCCATACTGCAGACATGGACAGATTTGTTGCACCCAGCCTCAGTCAGCTTACAAAAACCCAGTCCTGCTTCTAATCTATTTCCTCAAAGCTCTATTGCTGCATTCCCAACAGCTCCTCCTGCCCTGCTATCTACCGCATGTCAGTACCCTGTTCCCACTCGCTGCACCTATCCTGCCTTTAACCCTGTAAAAAAGCCCTCTGTAGCAACTGTTCCCTCCCCTGTTCCATCCTCCAGCTCTTCTCTGTCTCCAGCTGCTCCATTCGTTTGCAGACCTGCGTTTACTTACAGTGCTCCAGTAGTTAAAACCAGAAAAAAGCGAAAATTCTTTCCAACCAGTACCATCCTGCCAGTATCCAAACCGGTCAGCCTGCCGTCTGAGAACCTGCCTTCCGTGGTTCAGCCTGATGCCTCACTTCAGCTTGATGCCTCTCTTCAGCCTGAAGCCTCTACTCAGCCTGAAGCCTCTACTCAGCCTGAAGCCTCTACTCAGCCTGAAGCTTCTACTCAGCCGGAAGCCTCTACTCAGCCGGATGCCTCTACCCAGCATAATGAACTGATCCAGCCTGATGATCCTATTAGGCCAGTTGACTCGATGCTCGCTGTTGATCCAGATGATCCGGTACCTGATCCGGTGCCCGCTGTCGTGCCAATTGACTCAGAGCCCACTGTCGTACCTGGTGACTCGGTGCCCACTGCCTTGCCAGATGACGCGGTGCCCGCTGGCGAGCCAAATGACCTGATGCCTGGTGACCCAGTGCCCGCTGTCATACCTGGTGACCCGATGCCCACTGTCGAGCCAGACGATCCAATGCCAGACGACTCGGTGCCCGCAGTCTTGCCAGACGACTCGGTGCCCGCTGTTCCGCCAGTTGACTCGATGCCCGCTGTTCCGCCAGACGACTCGGTGCCCGCAGTCTTGCCAGACGACTCGGTGCCCGCAGTCTTGCCAGACGACTCGGTGCCCGCAGTCTTGCCAGACGACTCGGTGCCCGCTGTTCCGCCAGTTGACTCGATGCCCGCTGTTCCGCCAGTTGACTCGGTGCCCGCAGTCTTGCCAGACGACTCGGTGCCCGCAGTCTTGCTAGACGACTCGGTGCTCGCAGTCTTGCCAGACGACTCGAAGCCCGCTGTTCCGCCAGTTGGCTCGGTGCCCGCAGTCTTGCCAGACGACTCGGTGCCCGCAGTCTTGCCAGTTGACTCGGAGCCCACTGTTCCGCCAGACGACTCGGTGCCCGCAGTCTTGCCAGACGACTCGGTGCCCGCAGTCTTGCCAGACGACTCGGTGCCCGCAGTCTTGCCAGACGACTCGGTGCCCGCTGTTCCGCCAGTTGACTCGATGCCCGCTGTTCCGCCAGACGACTCGGTGCCCGCAGTCTTGCCAGATGACTCGGTGCCCGCAGTCTTGCCAGACGACTCGGTGCCCGCAGTCTTGCCAGACAACTCGGTGCCCGCAGTCTTGCCAGACGACTCGGTGCCCGCTGTTCCGCCAGTTGACTCGATGCCCGCTGTTCCGCCAGACGACTCGGTGCCCGCAGTCTTGCCAGACGACTCGGTGCCCGCAGTCTTGCCAGACGACTCGGTGCCCGCAGTCTTGCCAGACGACTCGGTGCCCGCTGTTCCGCCTGGGGGCCCGAGACCTGTTGCTCCGCCTGGGGGTCCGGCGCCCGCCGCTCCGCCTGGGGGTCCGGCGCCCGCCGCTCCGCCTAGGGGCCTGAGACCTGTCGCTCCGCCTGGGGGCCTGAGACCTGTCGCTCCGCCTGGGGGCCTGAGACCTGTCGCTCCGCCTGGGGGCCTGAGACTTGTCGCTCCGCCTGGGGGCCTGAGACCTGTCGCTCCGCCTGGGGGCCTGAGACTTGTCACTCCGCCTGGGGGCCTGAGACCTTTCGCTCCGCCTGGGGGTCCGGCGCCCGCCGCTCCGCCTGGGGGCCCGAGACCTGTCGCTCCGCCTGGGGGTCCGGTGCCCGCCGCTCCGCCTGGGGGCCCGAGACCTGTTGCTCAGCCTGGGGGTTCGGCGCCCGCCGCTCCGCCTGGGGGCCCGAGACCTGTCGCTCCGCCTGGGGGTCCGGCGCCCGCCGCTCCGCCTGGGGGCCCGAGACCTGTCGCCCCGCCTGGGGGTCCGGCGCCTGCCGCTCCGCCTGGGGGCCCGAGACCTGTCGCTCCGCCTGGGGGTCCGGCGCCCGCCGCTCCGCCTGGGGGCCCGATGCCTGTCGCCCCGCCTGGGGGTCCGATGCCTGTCGCCCCGCCTGGGGGCCCGATGCCTGTCGCCCCGCCTGGGGGCCCGATGCCTGTCACCCCGCCTGGGGGCCCGAAGCCTGTCGCCCCGCCGGGGGGCCCGATGCCAGTCGCCCCGCCTGGGGGCCCGATGCCTGTCGCCCCTCCTGGGGGCCCGATGCATGTCGCCCCACTGGGGGGCCCGATGCCTGTTGCCCCGCCGGGGGGCCCGGTGCCTGTTGCCCCGCCTGGGGGCCCGATGCCTGTCACCCCGCCTGGGGGCCCGGTGCCTGCTGCTCCGCCTGGTGGCCCGCTGCCTGCTGCTCCGCCCGGTGGCCCGGTGCCTGCTGCTCCGCCCGCTGCCTGCTGCTCCGCCCGGTGGCCCGCTGCCTGCTGCTCCGCCCGGTGGCCCAGTGCCTGCTGCTCCGCCTGGTGGCCCGGTGCCTGCTGCTCCGCCTGGTGGCCCGCTGCCTGCTGCTTCGCCTGGTAATCCGATGTGCCTCTGCCCGGAGTCCAGCCCGATGTGCCTCTGCCCGGAGTCCAGCCCGATGTGCCTCTGCCCGGAGTCCAGCCCGATGTGCCTCTGCCCGGAGTCCAGCCCGATGTGCCTCTGCCCGGTGTGCCTCTGCCCGGTGTGCCCCTGCCCGGAGTCCTGCCCGGTGTGCCGCTGCCCGGAGTCCTGCCCGGTGTGCCAGTCTTTGATATCCCGCCAGTTACCAGACCCGGGCGGTGGAACATTTTGCCCAGCTAGGACTGTTTGGAGCGTCCAGAGGCCGCTCCTTGAGGGGGGGGTACTGTCAGGAATGGACTGGCCAGCAATAGTGGGACTCACCTGCCTTATGAGCTGCAGTACCAGGGCTGGCCAGCGGGTGCTCCCAGCAATCAGAGACTCAACCTTGCAGCCAGTCAAACACCTGGAACTAATTATACTGGTGTATTTAAGGGATGGCCAGACCTGCAGACTCTGCCTTGGTGTGTGTTTTTCCTGGGCCCTGTATCTTGTAAACCTGCGTTCCTGTTCCTGTTCCTGTCTCGTTGCTGACCCTGCTTGATTCTGACCTCTGCTGACTTCTCCTGTTCCGATCCCTGGCTTGTGACCCTGACCCTCTGTACCACGCTGCCCGCTACCTGCTGAACCTGGCCTGTGACCCCGACCATTCTCCGCTTGCTCCCCCTGTACCTACCTGCCCGATTGATATTGACCCGGCCTGCCTGACGACGCTTGCATTGTATGTACTGTTATCTGTGGGTGGTTGGTTTGGTTTGTTTGCACTGTGTTATGTTTTAGTATTGCACTGCGTTTATGTTTGTATTGTTAGTGTTAATAAATTATATTGTTTATAACATATCTGAAGTCTGCGTTTCCCTGCGTCAGTCACATACCACTGGTCACACTCGGGAGCCCTGACAGAATGCATTTTGGGGTGTAATTCCACATATACCCATGGCTTGCGTGAGAAATATATAATTGAAATGACAACTTTGTGTAAAAAAAAAAGTTTTTGTAAATTTTCTAAAAACTTGTGGAAAAACAATAAATCTTCCATGGACTCAATATGCCTTTCCGAAAAGGGGTCATTTGGGGGTGTTTGTACTGTCCTGGTATTTTAGAACCAAAAGAAATGTGATGGGCAGACAGAAAGTAAAAGCTGTATAAATTCCATTATCTATACCATAGTTTGTAGACGCTATAACTTTCACACAAAGCAATCAATATAAACTTTTGGGATTTTTTTAACCAAAAACCTGTAACAGAATACATTTTGGTCTAGATTTATGACCAAATTTGAGTATTTTATATGACAGAAATGAGAAAATATCGTTTTTTTTCAAAATTGTTTTTTCTTTTCAAAATATTTTTTTTGTTTATAGCGCCAAAAATATAAAGTGCACAGGTGATCAAATACCACAGAAAGAAAGCTCAATGTGTTTAAAAAAAGGACATAAATGTCATGTAAGTACTATATTGCATGACCACGCAATTGTTAGTTAAACTAGTGCAGCACTGTATAGCAAACAAATTTAGTAAATTGGAATATCTATACCATAGTTTGCAGACGCTATAACTTTCACACAAAGCAATCAATATACTAATTGGGATTTTGTTTACCAAAAACATGTAGCGGAATATATTTTGGTCTAAATTTATGACTAACTTTGAGTTTACTATATATTTTTTATAGCTGAAAGTAAAAAATATTGTTTTTCAGTCTTTTTTTGTTTATAGCGTGAAAAATATAAAAAGTGCACAGGTGATCAAATACCACCAAAAGAAAGCTCTATTTGAGTGAAAAAAAGGACGTAAATTTTGTTTGGGTACATAATTGCAGGACCGTGCAATTATCAGTCAAAATAGTGCAGTGCAGAATTGCAAAAAGAGGCCTGATCATTAATTCCTCTTGATGGCAAGTGGTTAAAGCTGAACTTTAAGGAAACAGCTAAAAACGCAGAGGAAATACTTACAAGGGATCTGTCTATCAAGCGGTGAGATCTAAATAGCCCTGTCACACAGCAAGGCCACAAGGATAATACCACTTTCATTACAAACAAGGTCAGCATATCGTTGTCTCAATGCTAGAACACTGCAATACATTTTTAAAAAATACAGTAGGGAAAAAGATAATCAATATACTTAACTTACCTCTTGTTTACTACAGGGGATGACATCACACTCCGTCCAACAAGATCCCGAAAATGTTAAGTAGCTTAAATCTCATGAGATTATGCTCTAGAACAGTGTTTCTCAACCTTTTTTCAGTCAAGGCACCCTTTAAAATTACGGACAATTTCAAGGCACCCTCTGAAATTATGGACAGTCCTGAGACACCCCATTCTAAAATGTAAAAACTATAATAGTTTTATATAATGCAGCAACATCCACACATGTAGGACACCCAACGCTAGAAGTGATTTATTCTTCCAAATCAAATACACATTTGCACACTGGTCCTGAGTAGTATTCCAGTGTTTCTCTCAGTTTTTCTCCATCACTGAGCTAAGGTGACTCCAGCACTGATGGGGAGGGGCAAGGGAGAGTCAAACAAGGATGCTGTGCAGGCAGCTGACATCCTCCTTATCAACTGATTGGTTGTCAGGATGCTGGGGGCTAGAAAGTCGTAATGGTGCACAATGAAAACCTGTGGCTTTGTGTAACTAAAAGTCAGGCTTCTTCCATCTGCTGGCTTGTATACAAGTTTTAGTCAACTTTTAGATATTTTTCCAAGGCACCCCTAAAGTGACTTCAAGGCACCCAAGGGTGTCTGGGCACCCTGGTTGAGAAAGGCTGCTCTAGAACAGCAAAGGAGCATCTTTTAGTAACATTTCAGCTAGTTGGAATTCCTTGAGACTTTAACAGAAAGAGTGTGATGTCATACTTGGCAAGGCACCATGGCTGAAAGTCAGAAGTAAGATAAATATAATGTACTGTATATAATGCATTTTCCCTGCTTTTTTTCCTTTATTGCAGTCTTGACATAGATGGGTGAATAAAAATAAGTAGACCATATGTTCAAGTGCAAGTTCTGTTTTGAAGAATCCACTGCTGCTCTCTCTCCACTCCCAGCCTTCTGACTGGACAGTGAAAGCGTAATCACCTCCCATCAGTAAATTATTTGTCAACATATTTGAATGCAGCACATCTGTTTAGCTCCAAGTGCTTCTATTCCTTCTCCTAGCCTGAGTGTTGTGGTATAGGGAGCTGCGAGAAGAAGATACCAAGTCAAATTCAAGAACTCATAATGGTTGCGTTGAAAATAAATTTCATTATTTATTATTGAATACAGGACTGAATTAATTTGTGTCTTTGATATCTACTTGAAGTTCAGCTTTAAGGCATCTTCTAAGTATATTGTGACTAGGCTGTTGCATCATAGATTATGGCCATTCTGTGATTCATCTCATAGAGTTGTACAGCTGCAGAGTAGAATTTTAATTACATCTATACTATTGTTTGCAGAACAGTATATAAATTGATGTGCGCATGGAAATAAGTTTCAAAGCTGTAGAACAGTGGAGAAATAGTGGAGAAATAGAGGGGTCACATGAAGAATATCTAACTAAGCCAGATAAATATAGGCTTCATAGGGGTCTGTTAATATTATATATTTTTGTTATTTTACTTTATATATATATATATATATATATATATATATATATATATATTATATATACAGTAACTCACAGAAGTGAGAACACCCTTCACATGTTTGTAAATATTTTATTATATCTTTACATATGACAACACTGAAGAAATGAGACTTTGCTACAATGTAAAGTAGTGAGTGTACAGCTTGTATAACAGTGTAAATTTTCTGTCCCCTCAAGATAACTCAACACACAGTCATTAACCACTTCATTACCGGACACTTTTACCCCCTTCCTGCCCAGGCCAATTTTCAGGTTTCAGGGCTCTCACACATTTGTGCGGTCATGCAACACTGTACCCAAACTAAAATTTTATCATTTTGTTCACACAATTAGAGCTTTTTTTGGTGGTATTTATTCATCACTGGGGTTTTTATTTTTTGCTAAATTAACAAAAATGCCAGCAAGGCTCCCACTTTTCATCCATTACACATCTGAATCAGAGGCTGGTCATTAGCTCTGAGGAAAGGGATTCGTCTCCGAAACATGTCAGCCATTTGACCGCACTGACAGTGAGGACACCTTGCATGCCGTTGTGGCCATCGTCATTTTTCTATGCTTTTTAGATACAAGCTTCGTTTGTGAGTATGTTTTTATTATTTTTTACTCTTTACATTAAACCTTGGATAATGCACTAGGTGTGTGCGCCACCTGTTTTCTCTTTATCCAGTGGCTGATTTCCCCGTCTGAGGATTGCTGCACCCCTGAAGCATTTCCTTTGGTTTTCGCGGTCCTGATACCATTTGCTTCCCTTTTGGCTATGTATATCCTGAGGCGCTGGAGAGTACATATGATATCCACCAAATGACACCTTTTTACAAAGTAGACAGTCCAATGTATTTCATAAGAGGCATGGCGAGTTTTTTGAAGTTGTATTTTTTGGCATAATTTTTCAGAAAATTAAGAAATTAAACAAATGATTTTCACTGTTTTTTTTTTACATACTGTCACCAGTGAAGTACAGCATCATCATATAACTGGTGTGGTGTTGATCAGGGACACTGACTGGTGACAGTATGAAAAGAAATGGATACTTTTTTTAATTTTTTTTAATTTTTTTGACTTTTCATTAAATATTTTCTCTTTTTATAAGATTTTTTTTCATATTACACTATGACCAAAGTAGTATAATGTTACCATAGTAACAATGTACTACTTTGGGGAAGTGATCAGTATTTTTTTGTTACACAATTTGATTGCTTATAGCAATTAATTTATTTGCTATAAGCAAGCATTTAACTGAATGAAATTGGTTCTTTTAGCCTTTTTTATTGTGATTAGCTGTGATTGGCCATGGGTAATCACATGACATAGATGTACTGTGACTTGCCCAGCCTGTGCATGTGTTCACTCTGACCATTCACAGCTAGACACACTTGTACACAATGGTTGGCATGAAAGAAAGCCATCCATTGTATACAACTGTCATGTGATCTGATGTGATTAGTCACAGCAGGTCACATGGTACTGACAACGGGGCGGTACACAGATCTGTCATCGACCATGTGTAGAGGTACACAGCAGGTGACAGATCTCACCATAGCGCGGCCCTGTGGGCACACGCAAAGAGCGATCAAGGAAGGGCATCATAAGATGCCTTCCCGGAGGGACGAGAGGTTCGCCCGGCTGCCATTTTACTATAGGCTGGGCCAAAAGTGGTTAATGTCTAAACTGCTGGCAACAAAAGTGAGTAAACCCCTAAGTGAAAATGTTCAAATTGGGCCCAAAGTGTCAATATTTTGCGTGGCCACCATTATTTTCCAGCACTGCCTTAACCCTCTTGGGCATGGAGTTCACCAGAGTTTCACAAGTTGCCACTGGAGTCCTCTTCCACTCCTCCATGACGACATCACGGAGCTGGTGGATGTTAGAAACCTTGTGCTCCTGCACCTTCCATTTGGGGATATCCCACAGATGCTCAATAGGGTTTAGATCTGGAGACATGCTTGGCCAGTCCATCACCTTTACCCTCAACTTCTTTAGCAAGGTAGTGGTTGTCTTGGAGGTGTGTTTGGGGTCGTTATCATGTTGGAATACTGCCATCATGGAGGAGTGGAAGAGGACTCCAGTGGCAACCTGTGAAGCTCTGTCCAGCAGGTGACAGATCCAGCCAAAGCATGGCTGCTACAGCATGCAGGAGGCACACTCCAGGAGGACGTCATATGATGTTCACTCTGTATAACAGTGTTGGGTGGGAGGTAGTTAAATAATAGTCACATAACATAAGAAAGGTTTAGCAAAAGCTGAGGTTTTTGAGTGCTGTTATACACATTGATGCTGATTTACTGCTACTATCACATCAACAATGACACTCTGTAAAATATGAGGTAACCATACCTGAAAACAATATTTGACTGTTGCAAATCCAACAAAACTGTTCAATGTAGGAACTCCATATTTAAGGCAGCAGCACAGTGTTCTTGAGACTTTTCAAGAACTGACAGCTATGTAGATGTGAGCCATGCTTTTGATTTAATTTACCTGGTGTACCCACTTGTATTTGCAGGCACGTAGTTAGTGCAATGTTCAAATTGGTACATGCATGAAAAGAGCAGAGGATATTACATTATTTGAATAGAATGTGGTCAACATACCTGAATCAAATAAAACACTTGCTAAAGGAAATGTGGGATGTTGGAAACATTCATTCATGTTAGCTAGTCTATGATTTTAGGGCAAAGTTTTGGTTTACCTGTGCTTACTAACTGTGTACAATTTATTTATTCATATGGGGGGGGGATCTTGTATCTGGGGGCCCCTCATTGTAAAAGGGGTTTCCATGTTAAAGGGGTTCCCTCCAATGTTGAGTGCATGTAGCCTGGTATGATTTAAAAGGGGGAGCATGCTCACCCCCCAATTCCCTGGCCTGCATGCTTGGACCCATGCTTTTTCATTTTTGTATGGGGCTCCTCCTTAAAAACATACCAGACCTAATGGGTCTAGTGTGGGATTTATGGTGACATAACACCATTTATTTTGTGTGGGAATCCCCTATTAACATCTATAGCAGACATCTAGGACATGGGTTTAGTGTAGATTAATGGAATCCCCAGCCATTTGTCTACAAGCAGAATGAAGTGGCCAAAAGCACTTTTTTCTTTGTAAATGTCAGTGGTACTGGTTGTATACATCATATAGATGCACCACTTTACAGGCATGGTCTTGGCAGGCAGGGTCAGGGCATTCTCCAGGCATATTATTGAAAAGAGAAGTGCAGGAATATAAAAGAAAACAAACATACATACTCACCTAGAAGACTGCAGCATCAATCCAATGCTGCATGCTGCAGCTGTCCCCCTCCAGCTCCACACCAAGAACTGAGTGATCAAAGACCTCTGATCGCTCAGTTCTTGGGTCCACACTGAGTGGAGCACTGAGAGCCAGAGCCAGCTGCCAGTCAAGCATCTGGGTATATCCTGACATTATTATCAGGATCCCTTCAGAGCCTTGACCGGCTCTGTGACATCAGCAGACAGTGTCCTTTAGCCCACTGTCATCTAAATCTGGGTCACAGGACTGCAGAACTAACTGCACTCCTGTGATCCACAGGAGATGTATGGCCAAAAGAGCTTTGCCCTAATATTTTAATTTAAGAATTACTAAAATCATTTCCCCTTGACCTTCTGGCACAAAGGGGACATGCAGACCTCTATGGGTATTACCATCTTATCTTGCAAGTTCAGGCAATGATTGCCTGTGACAGCAAGTATGTACAAGCCATTTGTGAAGGATCAGGAAATTCATACATTCTGTTGCAGTGCTGTGAATTTGTGTCAGCTGGAAGAAGCTCACTAATATCGTTTGTACTTTCAATGGACATATGGTGGCTTTGGGTGCAGTTTTAAGATGAAAAGGGAGGTGGAAACCTCTTCACCAGGCATTTTTTCATAAGAAGTAGCTGTGCTTATCTGTGGTTCCCCATTCAGCTTTAGCTCTGTTGGTCCTATCTTACCTTCGGTTACTTGAAGGAGAACTGTAATATTAAGCAGGTGTGGCCAAATTGCTTCAAAATTGGGCATATAATGGTTGTGCATCCTGAGAGCTGGAAATGTTACATCTGTAGTAGTGGTGAGCACCTGGAAAGGCAGTGTCAGTGGCAAAGAGGGTGCTGTCCCCAAGACTTGGCACTCCTATGCTAATGTAACATGGGGTACAGTTCCCAATGAAAATGCCCAGGAAACCTGAAAGTCTTTATGTGCTAAACTTATTTTTTAATCCTTACAATGATGCAACCAGGGCAGAGGGGGGCTAATTTCCTATGCAGGAATGTGTTCTTGAAACCCTAGTTGCAGAAGGAGGGGATGAAAGGAGGAAGTGGAAGGGAGTTGGCTAGTGATTCAAACACTTCCACACCCTTTCACCAGCTCCAGACAGTTGGAAAATGGTTTGGAAGTGATTGGGTTCTGCATCCTGGCAAAGTGAAGCAGAGAAAGACAGAAGAAGGATATAAAAGGCTTAAAAGTAGATGAACCCCCAAGGACAAGCCACAGAATGACAGGGAGAAAGGAACTGAGAGGTGACATCCTTCTTCCCTAGTCATAACTTGTTTGTCTGACAAACCAGATAATGCCATGAAGGGTCCCTTCACTGAGGTTAAGGAGCATTTTCTCTGTGTATAGGAGAGCAGCTGTAGTGAAATTACTAGTTATATGCTTGAGTGGCATTGTGATATTACAGGACTATAAGTTAAAATAGAAGCCTCAAACCTCGGGATGGTCGCATGGTACAGCAATTTGGTTGCTGGGGAAAGGAAAAAAACAAAGGGATTGTGGTTTTATTTATGGGATAAATTGTAATATGGCTGAGATTTATGCTAGCACACAAAGACATAATAGGATTGATTGATTGATTGATTGATTGATTGATTGAATGATTGATTGATTGATTTAAAGTTTAATTTTTGTTTAGGGTTGTTGGAACCCATGGTAGTGGTGAGGGATTTCTGTTGTATTTTGGGAGCAGGAGAGAGATGTGGTGGTGGTGGGGTGGGAAGGAATTGGGGGATATTTAATTTAGGCAATGTTGTGAGGGTTTTTTTTGGTGATAAAGAGAATGTATGCATATGAATTTTGTTGTGTATATTCAGAGGGAACTGTTTATGAGTAGGATTTAATTTATTGTAAGTATGAGAGGTGTAAGATTGTAGTGTAAGGGCTTATGGAAAATTAGATTTTTTTGGAGGATGAGGAAATAAAAATGTAGTATGTGTATTTAATAAACTTAAAAGATTGAATGATTTTAAGAATATGATGAAGTGTTGGGAATAGGTGAATATGAATACAATGATTTTCTTTATTAAAAAGGGGCGAGAGAGTGTTATGTGTGAAAGGGAAGAGTATGGAAATGGAAAGAGATTGTAATCTTTAAATAGGTTGAAAATGTTGGGGGTGTGTGAGAATGTAGAATTTAGGGAGAGGTTGAGTAGTTTTATGGAGCAGAAAGAAAGGTATATTCTTTTAGGTTAAGGCTGTCTTCAAGAGGAGGATGAGAAATTTACAAGAAGTTGTATGGAGGGAAGGTTGAGATGGTTAGCATGTTGGATGAAAATTATATGGGGGTGAAAAAGTGAGAGAGGAGGTATGGAGACTTTTTACAAATTTGTATATAGTGGAGTTTTGTTGTGTTATTGGAGGTGATAGATGATTTGATGTATGTACGTTAAAAGTGTTAAAAGATAGTGAGAGCTCAAACTCTATGTGTGAGAGTATAATTGTGTTGTATAAGAAAGGGAGTAAAGAGGAGTTAAAGAATCATAGCTGAATGTGGATTATAAGTAGATTGTTAAGACAATTTTAGATTGGTTGCATATCATGATTGGTAAATTGTGGTAGGGGGAGTGTCAGTCAATCACAGTGGCCACTTGATTAAGCAGTCCTTCCCACCATAAAGACCCTAATATTGCCTTCAAATGTGTCTCCTATAAAAAAAAGGTTTTGTTCTGCAATTATGTGCAATTTTTTTTTAGACCTGTGTCTAAAACAATGCAGTTTGAGCTTTTTTTCTGGCAGAAATAGGCTTAATCTCTAATTTAAAATAATTTTCCCATCAATAAGGGTGGAATTCTCAAATATTTTACCTTTCTTTGACCTCTATTCCACGTGTGTCTTTTTACTTTTGCACTCTGTGATGTCATCACTAATGGTGTTGTTGGTGGCTTGGACTTTAAATTCATTAGTCTATACACATCTATGTTTTACTGTATTGAGAAATAAAGACTAAGCTCTGTCAAAACATTGACAATAAAATGCTGTGATCCTATGAACAAAGTACTTCTCCAAAACTACTATGCTTATATTACCCAGTGATTTCTTTTCAATTCTTTTTTATTATTTTTCAGAGAAGGATTACAAGTAACAGAGATAGGTTCAAACAGAGAATATACAGAACCAGTATGCATAAACACATATTAGTACCATTGTGGCACTACGCACCTAGGTCTGGTGGGACCTTAGGGAAATGGCCCATGACTTACAGTTGTATACAGAGTAGGTATCAACAATGTTGTCAAAATCTGTGATCAAAAATTGAATTGACCTTTAATGCCCATAGAGCAATACATAGTACCACTTATAGACAACAATAACAAGAACCAAGGGAAAATAAAAGAAAGAATAAGGGAAGGGGGAGAGACACTATAAGAATAGAAGAGCGGGAGCAGAGAAAATTAGAACTAGAGCACAGATGCAGCAAAGACCAAATCAAAGCACTGTGATGAACAAAACAGTATTTTCATACAGTTACATCATGGGATAAAAATATATTTGTCCAACAAGACCATTGTAGATCAAATTTTCCCATATTTTGACACTGAAATGCCACTGCTCTCTCGCAAATATAATTTGAGTTAACTCTATGGATTACTTCTATAATGTAAGGAATCCTCACTGATTTCCAAACAGCAGTGATAGACATTATAGCAGCGATGAGAATGTGACCCACAATTGTTCTATATTGGGCAGGGAATAATTGTAATGTAATATAAAGAAGAGCTAAGTGAGGCGCTGGGTTAGTGATCGTGCCAGAGACCCGTGAAGTGAGTGCAAAGACTTCCTGCCAGAAATTCTTTAAGAGGGGGGCACCTCCACAGAATGTGTAGTAAATTGCCCTCCTGTCCGCAATTCCTCCAGCAAAGGGGTGACGTATTGGGATACATTTTAGCAAGAGTATACAGAGTTAGGTAGCTACGATAGACAATTTGTAGAGAGCAATTCCAGTGATTTGTGCATTTGGTAATGCTTAAGTTGTTGCCCAGTGCAGCCTCCCATTCATCTCTTGTAAAAGACCTATTAAGATCAGTTTCCCAGTTACTTATGTTACGGGGGGTAGCAAGGTCAGTATCATAATGTAAGTAATTATAGAACCACGAAATCCCTTTTTTTAGTCGAACAGGATTCATCATGGCTTGCCAGAATTTGAGGTTGATTTCAACCCACGTCTTCAGATGCACTCTATGATAACTTCTGATCTATAAAAGGGAGTATAGACCTTTGCTTGGGGTGGCATTCCCTGTTTCAGCAAGAGTAGTATAACCCAACTCCCGTAAAGGTCTGGTGTCGAGGTTAGGGATAAAGTGTTCATATGCTAGAAGGGGAATATCTATTTGAATCTTAGAAGAAGAGGGAATCATTTTATTTACGCCATAAAACCATGCCGCGAGTGATGCGGCAATGGATAGCGGAAAGGTATTGAGGAGAGTGGAATGGGCTGCTTTAGCAAATACTAAAGCCTGAAGATCTTTGTCAGGTACTATAGATTTCTCGATTTGTACCCATAGTTTGTCTGAAGGGATGAACCACTCCGGGAGTTGATCCAAAATAGAGGCATAATAATAGCTGGAAAGTACTGGGAGACCAACACCCTGTTGTGGACCTTTTGAAATTATGTATCAAAAACATGACTTTATCTGACAATAACCCAGCCTAGCCATCTGTTAAGGGTTAACTTGTCTTGGTTGGAAAGTCGAATGACCGTCCAGTTAAGAAATGTACATAATGAGTGAAGTGAGCTTTTTCCAAGACAATAAGACTGTTTGGACTGTCAACAAATACTATTTATATATTGGGGTTGAGTGGAAGACGTCTACAAAAGTTAAATAGACAGCCAAATAGGACTTCAACCTTCAAACATTAAGTCATAACACATGAACAATAATGAGACGTAAACTCAACTGGTTGAAAGTTTGCCTAGAACCTTGCAAAGTGTAATGAACCAACAAACCTCTCGAACTATCACAATATGCTATTATCCACTAAGGTTGAAAGTATAAATGTCTGTTTACTCTGACTCCAACACAATAGCCAGGTAAACAGAGGGTCTTTCCTACCTACGGGAATGTTTGATTCTGAAACAAAAAGGTTAAATTCAGGACATTTAAGGCTAAGAATTGAATATATCTACCCACAGAGATATTACTAAAAAGCATACTATCATATGGATGTTACAAAGAATCTGTTTCACACACCACAAAATATTCAGCTGAATGGGGATTGTATATCACTAACTTGAGTATTGAGATGAGAAAAAATAAGAGATATTGTGAATTAGCATTAGTTGTATGTCTTATCAGGAAACAAATGCTTTCACACAAGTTGTATCTCAGAGAGATAAATAACTGAACATACACAGATATTCCATGGTTCCTATTTAGAACATTATAGGTATGATCAACTATATATATCTAGGATAAGACATATAGTTAATACCTAAAATCACCTTGAGTTCCATCCGAGGTGTGAGTCATCACAAATACTCAAATTGTTCTATGAGCTCTGACCGCCACTTAGTGGACAGGTGAGAGATAGCTTAAATACATACATTTCTCAACCAGCCAATCAAAAAGCCTGGTGGGAGGGTCTCTTAGAACAATAGTTTAGTTGGTATAAAAACCCATGCACCTGATTTAGAAAAAGACCCTCACTAAGAAAAAAACTCATTGAAAAAGAACCTCATTGAAAAAAGGAACAACTGACTGAAGAAATCTGAAGACTGAAATCCATCTCTGCTGTCTATCAACTCTTCCATCTTATCAAACTTCTAAATTTCTAAATCTCTGTACTTCTATCTTCCTACATTCTCCCACACTATTGAACTATATCTCACTTTCCCCTGTGGTCATCATTCTGAAGGTGTTCCATTGCCAGTTGGATCCACTGGGAGGTGTCATATTCCTAGATCTGGGTGTGGTGAGACTGTCCATTTAATTTTGCATTGCATATTTTCTCTGTTGTGTAGAGTAACAGAATTACCTTAGTGTATCACAGCTGTATTGGGTGGATATATATATAGAGAGAGATCCCGTATTACTGTTAGAGATTGTTGGTGTCATATTACAAATTTTCCATATTTGATAAATTATTAAATATTAATAATTAGAGTATAATTTATCAGAGAATATCTTCTTCCAATCCTATGGCCACGTTTTGTGAGAATATAACCTCTGAGATACTCTAAATTATTAGTTATTAATAAATTTAATTTTTAATCATTATCATTTAGAAGATTGTTATATTGTTTCCCATTATTTAGAAATATTATTATTGTGTATGATATTGGTAGGATATATCTTTGACCGTGTGTATCAATATTCATTCATCACCAGTCTTTTGCGTTTTGTGTTAATATATATATAATTTTTGTACATAAATAAATTTTTATATTTATCTATTATAAGGCAAATTTTGTGTGTATGGTACGAAATCATACTGGCTAAAAGAATTCAAGGTCTAATAATCAGTGGTGATCAAATTATCAAGGTGTCCAAATTATTGGTTTACTAAATATTTGCCGTATTTTAACGGCTGGAGGCACTGTAATATTTCATCTAAGGGAAAGGGACACCGCCCTTTATAAGTAGAATAAATCCTTACATAAACCACCACAACCCCCTTTAGATTTATGTTTAGAAAGGGACAGGAAAGATATTCTCGGCTTCTTCCCTTGCCATATATAGTTTTTAATAGCCACCTCCAATTTATTAAAATAAGCATGTGGTATAACGATTGGAATCGTTCGGAAGTAATATAATATTTTGGGAAGAATCAGCATTTTAAAGGCTGCTACTTTTCCTATCCATGAAATTTCAAATTTGTTAAGTCGCTGTAACTCCGCTACAACAGACTGGTATAGCTTTTAAAAATTATCCTTAACCTCCCTGGCGGTATTCCCGAGTGTAGTTCAGGGTAAAATTTCAGTACCACAAGCGGTAACCCCGAGCTACACTCCGGTTTACCATACGGCGCTGCTCCGGGATCTGTTCTTCTCTTACCTTGTCCTGCGCTCCCGCGATATCTCTCCTGCAGTGTCCCCTGTAATGTCCTCTGGCAGATGCTGGCATCTGTCTTCTGAGGTCGGGACGTACGGGGACGCAACGGCGGGAAATTTGAAAATGACAAAAAGTGACATTCACTAAATTCACTAAAATCACATAGTAAAACATTACTGTATCAAACCATTTCACATACATTTTGTCCCTAGTGCTTTGTCCTATGCCCTGCCTATATTTTTACTGTTCTTTCTGCCTGGAAACTGAGAAACATCCATGGGGTCCAAAAAGCGTCGATTTAGGTCAAAATCGGTTTTAGACCAGCTAGAGAACAGCGATAGTAAATTAGAACTACTTGCAGAACTGAGTGATAATTATTAGTGGGGAAATTCATCATCATACACTGAAAACGATTTTGCGACTTTGCTCAGTGATGTGCGAACTTGGCGCTCTATTTAGAATTTCAGTGTTTTTGGTTTGATTATATTATTGAATTAAATTTATTATTATTATTTTTTATGATTATTTATTAAATTATAATTTTTGATTTCGTGTTTCAAATTTTAACATACCTGGAATGTTTACTAGACTCTTGTTCGGACAGATTTCAGTGAGTTATTCCTAAAAATTACAGGCTTACAATAAAAAAAATACATATTTCCATGCAAAAAAAATGTACCACTTTGAGCACAGAAATATGGCCATAATCAGACCGCTAGGGAGGTTAAAAGTTTTAGAAGTTGGATACTAGATTAATATGCCAAGGAAGTCAGTAAGTAAAAATATATTTGTGAACAAAATACAAATTTTATTTAATTTGTTCATTTTTCAAAAAATTGTGCAAATTATTATATCTTAAAAAACTCGCCATGCCTCTTACTAAATACCTTGGACTTTCTACTTTTAGCCTAAATGTATGAAGAAAGATTATTTATTTGCAAAATTGTATAACAGTAACTATGAAAAATATTTTTTGCAAAATTTGTGTTAGTTTTTCATTTATATAGCGAAGAATAAAAAACCCTGTGGTGATTAAATATCACCAAATGAAAGCTCTATTTGTGTTAAAAAATAAAAGATTCAAATTTCAGTTTGCTACAGTGTTGCATGACCAAGCAATTGTCTGATAAAGTAATGCAGTGCTTAATAGCAAAAAAATGCTCTGGTCATGAAGGGGGTAAAACCTTTTGCAGGACAAGTAGTTAACCTGTAAGGATACTTATATTCTAGTAACCAAAGAAAAACTGTATTCATTATAGATCTCTATGGTGATAACCTGAAAGCAAAATAACAATGTAATAAACCATTTTCTATTGCATATAACTTGTATATATAGTGTATTAACAAGGAAAAAATTATATTCAATCCCTGGTGGCATATTGCATCCAGTTTATGTATTCATTGAGCCTCTTTTTGTTTAAGTATCTGCCCCCTCTCCATCATAAAGGGGTACATGATTAATTAGCATACACTTTAATTGTGCCATTGGGATCTATCCACAAAATGTCTAGCCAATGAGAATTCACACTTCACACTCTACTAGAATGTATGTGGGTATCTATTCATTTTTTTCACCTTTTGGGTGGTTTTGCCCAAATAAAGGAGACTGCATATGAATTTTTTATGATGTAAACTACATATGATGTTTGACAAATAAAATAATTATTAATATTGATCTAGTAACCCCTATTTGGTTGGGTGGAGGATCTTCATTTGATTATATTCAAACAGTGGCTTAAATTTAAGCAGGGAACACTTTTAGCACTTCATGCTTTTAATGACAAAAACATTTGTTTTTCTTTTTTTCTACTTTGGTAATCAGTTCTTATTACCCAAATTTGGAAACATTTGGCTTCTCCTAAAGGATTGTATTTGTAAATTCCAATATATCCAGATAGTTCTCTTTCAAAACATGCCGATGCCTTTTTATAAAGGTATAGACATTGGGGTTATTTACTAAAACAGGAGGGTGAAAAATCTTGTGCAGCTGTGCATGGTAGCTAATCAGCTTCTAACTTCAGCTTGTTCAATTAAGCTTTGACAAAAAATCCTGGAAGCTGATTGGTGTCTATGCAGACTGCACTCTCCAGTTCTAGTAAATCAACCCAATATCTGAGTAGCAATAAAACTGTGTAATGAATGCACCATACACTGTATGTGTGTATCTATCTATCTATCTATCTATCTATCTATCTATCTATCTATCTATCTATCTGTCTATCTATCTATCTATATATATATATATATATATATATATATATATAAATATAGTATACACAGTATATAGTATCTTGACTTGTATGTATATATGAAAACTATGAAGAAAACAACCCTAGTACTCAGAGAAAGCATCCAACACTAGTAAAGAAAAATTATGAAAGCAGTTTCTGAACAAAATATTTAGACATTCATGTAATACTTTTTAAATGTTTTCGCTATGAGTGAAAGGTAACTATTATTCTGAAATAAATGCTGGGCATGCACAGTATCAAACATTATTTTGTTTTACCAGAGAAGGACTGGCCACATAAGCAAACCTGAACACTGGTGCATTTGTGTTTCACAATGGCATGGAAACTCTTGCTGAGTATTGTTCTGGCTTAGCAACCCCTATTGCTCTTATGGATGAGGAGGAGGAGATAGTTGCTACTTTTCCTCAATAGGGATGAGCTGATGGTTTGGCCCAAAGCTAGTTTCAGGCCAAACT
This sequence comes from Staurois parvus, assembly GCF_062004578.1. Lineage (NCBI taxonomy): Eukaryota > Metazoa > Chordata > Amphibia > Anura > Ranidae > Staurois > Staurois parvus. Next base: position 10,906,817 of record NW_028318039.1, on the reverse strand, counting down.
TTGGCTGTTTGGTCATTTGAACAAATATGCAAACTTTTGTCCATTCAACCCCTTGTTCATCAATATCAATTATAGAAGTGGTATCTCCATCATTTCTGTATATGACAGCATCCCATTACCACTAGTTTTTTTTTTGTGAATAAGTGGGGGGGTAGTATGTATCCCTACTCATTCATGAAGGGGGGATTCCAATAAGCCCTCCCCCCATCCACTCACTGGCCAGGGTTGTGGGGAACAGACTCTTATTCTTCATTTTGTTGCATGGAGTCTGTACCAGACTTAAAGGAGTTACATAGTTGGTAAGGTTGAATATAGACACCAGTCCATCTAGTTCAACGAGTGGGGGTGTATGTGTGTGTTTAATGAGTTGACTTACTAAAGGCAAACAGACTGGTCACTTTGCAAAGGAAGTTGCACTTTGCAAGGGAATGTATCCCACAGCTCTGTGAATGAGGTGAAACTCTGCTGACTTTCATTATCCAATCATGTGCAAGCAAAAAGTGTTTTTTTTTTCTATTTCCCTTGCACACGATTTGATATTCTCTGCAAAGGGAAACTTCACCACATTCACTAAGCACTGGGGCAAATTCTCTGGCAAAGTGAACAGCCTACTTCCCTTTAGTAAATCAACTCAACCAATTCATTATTAGAATGGGCAGAAAGAAACAGAGTTAACCTATGTTACGTGTATTTGTGAATACACCCCAATCCTTGTAGGAGTATTTACAAGTACACAGCTAGATATGAGAGATCCTACACAAAAGAGGTAGTTCCATCTGCAATATACACTTATTAATAGAGGTACATAATATATGCAAATTACACGCTAAGCATTATTTACAACACAATGTACAGTTTAGGTCCCTTGACTTATACAATATTTACAATTTACCCACAAAACCATGTTTAAAATACAATGTACAATACAAGTATGAAGTTAGTTTACCTCTCAATTTCAGGTCTGCTGTGTGTCCCAACACAAAAAGACCCACAGCTTGGTGACCAAGCATTATATCCCCCCTCATTTCTGTACTGTGGCTAATATAATGCTCCCTACTTGGTTACTGTACCTAGCAAATGTATATTGGGCGCAGCCTGATTGGAAGTTCAAAGAAGGCTGCTGTTTACAACTCATGTGAGACGTGATAAAAGGACAACAAAAGACCGGAATTTATATAGTGGAAAACTATATACATTGACACCAGTATGGAAGCTAGGAATAGTTTGATGCTGCAAAACACTCAATGGTTTAAATACTGTATATTTCCATCTAACTAAAATATACTTGTAATTATAATATTATTTACATCTGTTAATGGAGATTTCACATAAAGTCATTATCTAACAACACTTCAGCAGTTCCTGGGAGCAATCTCTTTTTCTGCAGACTTTTTTGTCCCTGATTAGGATGTGTTTAGATGAGGTGTTGAACAGGAGGAGTGTCCACATAAAGTACATGATCTACTATTTTATCAACTGAGCACTATTAGTCATATGGCAGTACAACAAGGTTTTTATATCCATAGAAAGATGTGTTTGTTTTTTTTTTTATTATTATTTATAATGCATTAGATTTGTGCCATGAAGTCAGTTTAGTTGCAAATAGATATTAAGTGAATTAAAATAGCATTTTTCTACAGAATAGCATGTTTAAATGAAATGCCTTGTATGTATTCTTTAGACAACTATATGCATTTACAAAAGCAGGTGGAGTACATATGTCTGTAATTCCTCAGCCCACACTCTTTATTTCATAAAGTCATATGGTTGTTCTAATAGAACCTGAAACCTGCTTACTGTAATTATGTTCATATGCTTATGCAACCTTTTTGAAGTTTCCAATTACCATGATTTAATGGGTTCACAGCGATACTATTTTCTTGTGGTCATTTTTAAATTGCTTCACAACGAAAGACTAATGGAAATTAGGAGGGATCAGAAAGAAGAACATTTAAGCTGAATTTATTAATATGATTCTCAGTCAGTATTTTCATTTATCTAGCACAACACTGATTTACTCTACACCTTCCTGTGGCGCAAGAAATCATCCTTAAGCTTGCATTCAACTTCAGCCTTAATGGAGTGTAAATCTCTACACATACCATATTCTTATAGTATAGTAATAGCTAAATTTTCTGTCCAAACAGTACATGGATGATGACCTATGAAAACTACATCAATTCTAGTCATTCAATATTTTATGTATTTAACTGAACTTAAATTCTCAATCATGAGAAATTCTCAAGCATGATTAATCAGCGCTGTTATGATTTGCACTTTTGCTAAGAACCCATTAGTATTGTGTAAACACATTTTTATAAGAATATAGGGTACTGAATGGACATATTAGTGAACGCATTATATAATGAGTGCAACTTCAGTAATTAAAGTTAGTGGCGTATATGTTTAAAATTAACACAGAAATAAAAGTGACAGTCTTTGCTGTGTACATTGGTTCCAAGGACTTTATTTAATCATGTAAAGAGCAATGAATGAAGTGTAAAAACTTAAAACAGCTAATCAGCAAGCAAGTTTTACAGTTTTTGTAGTATGCTGTACATATATAATGTACAATTTTGAATGATCTACCTTTATAGCCCATATCACTGTGATATGAACATCTGAATAAATAAGCCTTAATATGTAAAAGGAGAAAAATAAATGCATTGAAGTTAAAATAGGGGAAACATGGGTCATGGCTAATGACTCCTATCTTTCACTTATGAAGAACAGCTGGTTTGTGTAATTTTATATAGTAGTGATGCACAAATTATCATAAAAGTTTATATTGCTGAAAAAAAAACAACATTTAAAAAATAATACTCTAAAAATTGGAGATGGAGGGGGACAGCAGTAGAGATTACTCTATAGTGCAAAATTGTATATTTTCTTTTGTTATCTGTTAAAAGTAGTTGATGTTAGGAGTGTGAGATCGGCTCACTCTCTTACTCTGCTCCCTGCCATCCAGCCCTGGTCTGTGTCTTCATTGCCAGGAAACAGAGACAATTTGCTTTTGCTTCTATCATTCAGTGGTCACCCCTTTATTCTGCCCAGCTGGCATCTCTGTGGTGCTGATGCATTCTTTTTGAGCATCTGGACTTCATAATGTCTTGCTGCTTTCTTCCTTACCCTGTCTTGCCTTCCTGTTCCTGCCTGCATTGCCTAGTGAATGGATTCTCTTGTTACTGTCCCCTTGCCTGGAATATGGACCGTTCTTTTTATTTATGCCTGCTTATGACCTCAGACTGTTTCTGGATAATGTTATACATAAACAAAGAGTGCTATAATGGACAGGAAATGTCACAAACTACAATGTCCAAGTTGTTTATCTCTTAACTCTCTTAATTGTCTCCTGGTGTTCTGTAGCTCTCTACTGTCTCCACTTTGAGTGAGAAAGGACCTAAAACATACCTCAAGATTCCCTTCTTGTCTTGCATGGTCCTATGGAGCCATCCTTCACATGTGTGTCCTGTACAGTCCTCTCTTCCTGCAGCAACATACAGAGGCAACTATAGAGAATTATGGTGTTTGGAATTATGGGGAGAGGGAACAGGCGACATTATGTGCATCAATGTGTGTGCTTTCATCAACGGGAACCAGAAATGAGCAAGCTGGAGGCCACAGGTTCAAAACACTACCTGAAATGTTTGTGCAGCTCTGATGTCACTTCCAGTGAGTGGAGCGCACGCCGAGCGGTGCGTTCCAGCGGCCATTTTGTGGGATCTAGGCTGGTTCTCTGCTGTTCCTCTGCTCTATCTGGCTACATTGGTGTGGGAATCCTGGATTATGTGGCTGGTTCTCATCATCAGGCTGTTATGGGCTTAATAAATGTGCCTTTTACAAGCTGTTGAATGTGAGTGGTCTGGATTTTGTCTTTTGGTACAATATTGATCTGGCAATATTACACAATATAAGTTTTCTCTTTGATGATATAGTGGAGCAAACTATGAAGCCACGGTGAGGACCTGAAAGAAGATCTTAACTTGGAGGGGCAGGCTATCATTGAGCTGATGAAAAGAGGGTTTAGGATTCCTCAAAATCCTTAAAGGCTTTTCACTCACCAAAATCTGGTGAGTGTATTTGATGTTGGTGTGCACGGGGGATAGGTGGAAGGCTATAAATATCTTTGGAATCCTCAGTTTTCATCACAAGGGACTTTATGGTGTTTTTCCTGAAGATTTTTTGATATAAATACGCACTAATTAATATGGGACATTTACATTTTGTGATTTATTAATATTTGTATTTAGGTCTATTTTGCGCTGTTTATCTATATATTTTACTGTTTGTGTTTTCACACATTTTTTGCACAGCAGCAATTTAGAAGGGTGATTCACTTATTTTGTATTGGCGCAAGAATATTTTTCTTTTGTTAAAGCTAAAATTATGTATTCTTGTCTATAGAAATAAACTTCATGTTTGTGATGTTTGTGGTATATATACTCTTTTATGTCTACATGCAAAATCAATCTCTATCTAGGTAAATTCATTAATGAAAATTATGAAAAGAGACATATTTTCTAAAGGAGTTGAGAATCTTCACTAAAACATATGTAAATATTCACTTCAGTCTTGAAATAATGTGAAAAGCAAATTTCCTTTTACTTTGAATACCATATTGTGTTTAGGTCATATTACACTGAAAGAACTGTAACATATTACACTGAAAGAAATGTGTGAATGTTTGCTTCAATTATCCAATCAGATGAAATCCATATATTGGTCATTAAAAGAGAGATATTTTTTTCTTTTCACAAGATTGGATAAATTAAGTGAATATTTAAACATGTTTTTTAGTGAAGATTCTCAACATCTTTAGTAAAGCTTTCTCATTTTCTGATTTTATTCTGAGTCTTTGAACTCAGAACTCTCCACTGGATTCATTAATATGACCTGTCATTTAGAGTTTTGCGCACCATACTTGATGAAGCACCTCAAGAGCTATGAAACACATTGAAAGTGTAAAATAGCATGTTAATTAAGCTTGCCATACACTATACAACCATGTAGTGCAAGGGCCTGCCTGTTTTCGTACTAATTGAATGGGCTGTTTAGTGATGTACTCATATCACATAGTTTTGGTAAATATAAAGGAGACTGTCCCCTGTAGCATCTCTGCACCTACAGCTCTAGGGGCATACGTGAATTTAAGGCAACCTATAAAGCCAAATAATGCAAATCTAAGTATTAAATCATTAGCACAGGTTGTTTGCAACAAAGACTGGCAAGACCTTTCTTGACAGACTTTATTTACAAAAAAAAAAAGAAGTGTTTCAACTTAGCAAAGTGAATGGTCATTTATTTTATATCATAGTGATGAAGAAACCAACAACAAACACATTTTGGAAATTGTATTTACAAATTAAAAGAAAAGGTTACATAAAACAAAGAGGTTAGCACATTCAGAGAGGTGTGACATAGTTGATTGATGAAACCTTGCTACTTCATGGAAACATAAGCTTTTAAAACAGTCGCACATAAGACCTCGATAAAAACATTAACTCATTAGGAATTTGCACAAGCCAAATAAAAGAAGTATTAATTTCTGTTATTTTGGATCACCTTATCAGTTTATTCAGGACCATTAACCTGAAATGTCTCGCTATACAATATTAGAAGGCTGATTCTCTGTGCACGACAAGACCCTCCAATGACATTCAAACAACAAATTCCAAGGACTGAAAAAATTAAAGACATCCTAGCAAGAGAATCTGTTATATAAATAATAACAGAATAAATAATAGCATGTAAGAGCTAAAGATCAACACTTAGCCATTAGTAAAACATATAATACATATTTTTTCTTTTTAGTATCCATGTTTACTTTGAATACCGAATCATGTGCAAAAAAAAAAAGGATTTTTGCCTGCACATGATTGTTTGATTGAAATAAATACAGTATTACCTTGTTTGCTAAGCAAAGTGAATATTGACTTTGGAATGTGAAAATTCTCTACTCTCTTGGAAAACAATTCTCAGATTCTTTGGCAATACAACAAGCTTGTTCAAGTGAGCACACCCAGATCTTGGCAAAATATAGGGTCCTTAAACTCAGAAGTAGTTTATTTGGAGGGAAATTAATCACTAATATTATAATTAATCATCTTTTACTTCAAAATAAATATATGGTGTATCCTAAATTCTTTGATTTCAATGTGTTTGATAGTTACCAAAGTTTGTTTCTGGCTCCATTTCAATGGAGTTTTTAAATTATGCATGCATGCTCAGGCTTATTCATCAAAAGAAATCTCTAAAATAAAAACAGTGTCTGTCTGTTTGTATGGTCTTAAAAGGGATATAGCCATCTTTTTACATTCCCTCAACTGGATCCCTAAGGTGCATGCACCTTTAGTAATATTTGACTCCAGTAATCAATAGGAACATGGTTCGCCACAATTTTATTTAACATACTTTACTTACAAAAAGCACAGACAAGTATAAATTTGAGATTGTGATATTCTTCATTTTCATATTATAGGCCAATAGATATACAATTTATATAATATATATATATATATATATATATATGTTTAAAGAATTATGCAGATCTAAAACCATTGCTCTTTTCCTTTAAGAAAGATATATGACCTGATATAGAAAAATAGTTGAAGGTGTTATTTCAGATTGCATGAGGATACATTCATCAACAAGTCTCAGGAGACCAAACACTCAAGATAGAAGAATGAGCAGAGTTAACTCATTTGTTGTGTAGTTTGTCATTTCCAGCCAAATTTAATCTATTTGTAGGCTTGTCTTTTTCAGTTTCCCTTTAGGGTGGATTATCTTTTTGATTTTTTTGCATTTCTTTAATGAATAATATTAGACAATATGTGACGAAAATATAATACTGCTATTTTATTGAATAAAACATGCCAAGTTTAAGCCATCCAAATCAAACAGGCATACCAGTTCTTTTTTCTGATATTAAAAACATTTCTGATTGGAGTCTAGTACTCATATCTAAAATATTATATCTAAAAATATATATCACAAAATACTGTGTCTGCTTTTTCAAGTGGTCCACCAGGTAGTTTTGGATACATTCATATATACATGACTATTCATTCTTTTAAATAATAAATCAACCAATTTTAAGATACATCATGAATATAACTGTTCACATTTAGAATATATGACTTAATAAATGCCAATCAGTTTGGCACTCCAGTTCTCCAGCTTTTCAGCAAATAATTATTAGAGACATTATTCTAAACTTGTATTACACTATAATCATTTACACCATTCAAATGTTACAAATACATTAGTTACATTTCAAAAACATTAAAGTTTAAATGAAAATGTTTAACCCATGAAATAGGAGAATTGAGGATGTTTGGGTAATGCAATAAACACATTGAGATGAGATGCCATTCCACCATAGCCCATGATTATGCTACACAGACATGATACTACAATATAATAATGCTAAAAGGTTTAAATGGGTATTTTTGAAGGTGATAGTCTTAGGCATGAGGAATGGTGTTTATAATGCAAGAACATAAATTATGCATCAACCTGTAATGTTTTAATATTCTGTTCTAAAACAATTTCATATACTGGTAATAAAAATTGAGTGTTTTCAAGTGTGAATTAATTCCTGTGCGGTAGGAAACAAATTTTCATGGGTGTGTGGGACTTTAAAGGCACCAGATATAACACAAAACCATGTATAATAGAGGCTATTTTTTACTTCTTAATTGTATTCACTTACTGGCCTTATGGCCACTAATAGTACATATTGACTTTTTAGGCCTGACTTCAAATTTAGTTTATTCTACTGCCACTCTTTCTTGATGATAAATTTTGGTGCTCAGAGGTGCGCTGCTCAGGTGTGACATGCAAATTTTCAAATAAACCTGGTTCATACACACCTAGCTTAGGCTATGTCCCATGAGAATGCAAAGTTATTCTCCTGCTAGAGAATCGCAGGGACCTGTGAATCTTTTTTTCGTGACAAAAATGGAAACACATGGCCAACAGTATACTTTGGAGCCCTGTCAGTATCTTGATATGGGGTTTTCATCTCTCTTTGATGGTTATATCTTCTGGTATGATCTGAGGGTTATACATATCATATTTATGTAAATATGGATATCATTTGACTTTCCTTGAACAGAATGAGGGTTGTATCACTGAGAGCAACATTAGTCCAAGGGAGCTTTGGTGCATGTGGTTTGTTGAAACCACGGTGAATCTGTTACAATTCTGCCCCCTGCACATGCTTGCCCTAAGGTTTAGGAATAATTTTCTTGTTCCTTTTCTGCAAGTTACATATAACTAGATATCACCCCAAGATGCAGCTCCACTTACTCATTTACTCACCCCCTTTTTTTTCTTTAGCACCCCTGGGTTGATACTGTATCTAGAGCATCTTCTACAGTTTATACATATGTGCCTTGCTTGATTTTTCTTTTTTTTTTAAATGATCGTATTGTGTTGAGTTGGCAGTGGTGCCCATGTGATGGGACATTGTGGGCTTTTGATGGAAAAGTGAGTAAATCATCAGGCCTGCCACGGAAAGCCACGGGCTCTGCCTATTTCTCAGTCTATAATAGTTATACCCCACGACATTGTATCAAGCATTGTTATAAATATTTAGCATACTTTTGTTTTGCCCACATTTGCTCTTGCCTTCTGGAGTAGCAGACTCTCTCCTGAGTGGGTTCAGGGCTCTGAAGAAGAGAGGTTGCCCCTTGAAATGTGTAAGCCATATTGGTTGGAAAAGGGGTCTGCATCATAGATCACTTGTGTGTTGTTGATCTGGAGACTGTTGTGTCTGGTTCTTTGATATGCCTGGTGACTTAATCTGTTTGTGAGTATAATATTCACTTTTATTTATTAACAGCGTACTATGGTAAAGTGTTAGGCTGGTGAACTTTCTTTTTATTTGTTTTATAGTGCTACATACGAAGGGACACCCATAGGCCTGGGAGGGCAGCAAGGTCTGCTAGTACCATATCTATAAGCCAAAAGGCTGAAAGCCTGTTAGACTTTTAGCTCCACATTTGAGTGCAGGAGATTGCATTTTAAGCTCTCCTGAGTGAATTTGTACAGTAAATGGGTAATCTACTAACTGCTAAAACCAATGGCCACTACTCTGTACTCTTACTACTTGACCTCTCTATGACTTTTGATACTGTTGACCATCTCCTTCTCCTCCCCTGACTTCTCCATCAAGATCAATAACACAACCATCAGTCCCTCCCCTCATGCCAGGGTACTAGGTGTAATCGTAGACTCCCATCTGTCCTTTCAGCCCCAAATCCAATTGCTGTCCAAATCTTGTAGACTTCACCTCCGCAACATATTCAAGATACGCCCGTTATTAACCTCGAAAACTACTAAGCAACTTATTCACTCCCTGGTTATCTCTCGCCTTGACTATTGTAACTCTCTCCTGATTGGCCTACCTCATCGCAGGCTATCCCCTCTTCAGTCTATCATGAATGCTGCTGCCAGACTCATCCACCTTACTAACCATTCCATATCTGCCACCCCTCTCTGCCAATCCTTCCACTGGATTCCCATTGCCCAATTCAAATTCAAAACATTAACAATAACATATAAAGCCATTTATAACTCTGCCTCAAACTACATCACCAATCTTGTCTCCAAATATCACCCAAACCGTACTCTCCTCTCCTCGCATGACCTCCTGCTCTCTAGCTCCTCTGTCTCCTCCTCATATGCTCATCTCCAGGACTTCTCCAGAACTTCCCCCATCCTCTGGAACTCTCTACCCCAATTTATCAGACTATTGCCTACTCTGCTCATATTTAGGCGATTTCTGAAAACCTATCTCTTCAGGGAAGCCTATCCTGCCCTCAGCTAATAATGGAATCTTCTATTCCTCCTACCAGTCCATCCCCACAGTTATTACCTTTTGTACCACCAGCCCCTTCCTCTTAGATTGTAAGCTCCAAGGAGCAGGGCCCTCCTAACCTTCTTGTATTGAACTGTATTGTTGCTGTATTGTTGCTATATAAATCCTGTATAATACTAATAATAATAATCATCACAGTTAGATCCATGCTTTAAGCTTTGGCAGACTGGGTGATGTCTGTCTGTTATTTAGTTCTATAGTGGTGTTGCAGGACTGAGGTCCTTTTTACATGGTTTAGCTAGAGGGCATAAACTGATGCCCTTACAGTCAAAACCCAAGAAAACTATGTTTACTTTCTGGGAATTTGGCAATGTTCTAATGTTGCCTGATGTTGCATGGCATTCTTCAGACTTTCCACTCTTCCACCCATCATGCTAGTTCCACCTCCCTAGAGTGTGAGGTCTAACTGAATACATATAATTAACCCCTGAACAGCGAGCTTTCAAGTTCTGCTAACTTCTGCCAGTATCCCTATTCCCCCATTACCTTTTTTTTTTTATTACTATTTTCCTTACTCCACACTCGCTGACATCTTAACTCCTGACCCTGGGATGGGTTCCATGTTTTGAAGTGAGTTCCATAAAATTGAGTGACCCCTTTGAGTGGATAGATCTCATATGGTGAAGCATCTTCACAGACTACATTCACCATGCTCCCATCTACAAGTGAATCAAAGCAATTCTCTCTAAAAGTAGTATCTCTTAACATATGTGAGAAGCAAGCCAGCATTCTGTCTTATGTTCATAGACCCAAAGCACACATTGGGGGAGATTTACTAAAACTGGATAACAATTCTTCCATTTTGCCCCTGGAAGACATGAATAGACAATACGCACGTAGGGTGTGGCCTTTGGATGTGACATCACAGCGTTGTTTTAAGTCTGTGCTTGTAGCCAGTTGACAGAATCAGGAGCCTGCTCTGATTTCTTTTGCATGCACTCCATACTGTCACTTAGACACTTTTTAATGTAAATAGTTTGAACCTTCCTTGCTTAATAAATTATATATACCGTTTACACTATGAAGTCCTCTCTCTTTCCTCTGGATGTATTTGAAACGTATTGGTGGTATATGAGTGGAATTTCTTGGCCATGCCGTATTTGCTGACAGCTTCCTGGGATTCCATAGAAAGACCTCTAATGCAATGCGAGTTGTGCCAGTTTCTTAGAAGACACCAGCAACTCAGTCTGGTGAATGTTTATAGCATACATTGGGGGTAGTAAACACAGGATTGCAGGTGGATACCTAGAGGGTGTAAGCAAGATTCGGATTGGTCACTTCAAGCACAACACATATTTTCTTGCACAAAGTACTTTGTTGGAAGAATATTTACACATTTTGGATCATATTGTGATCTGATATATATGAACTATGTACGATAAAGGACACAAACACATATATTTTTAGGTGCACTTTTACTGAAACATTATTGAAATATTGAACACTTGTCACTTTATTTTTGAAGGAATATTTTTTAATTGCAAAGTATTTATTTTTATGTATATTTATTCATATTTTGTATATGTGTTTGTTATATTTCACTAAGTCAGAGAGAGTAAGATCTAGCTTTCCTATTTGATATTTTTCTGTGAAGAGAGTTTCACTTTCTTTAAAGGCAGCTGCTGCACCAATTATCAATTCTGTGGTGCAGTTCACTGATATTCATTTGACTGGTTTCTATGCAGAACTGCACCAGATTTTGCATGCTCCAGTTTTAGTAAATCCCTCCATTGTCTTTTTGAAAGAAACCCACTTAAAGACAGGCTCAATCCCCAAACTTGCAAACTCCAAACAAACTGTGCTCATCTTTTCAGAACAACTGGCTGACCCTGAGGGTAGATATCTGTTTATCAAGGGGACCTTGAAATGTAGACCGATCACCCTTGAAAACTTTTACTGTATTTTTCTAACAACAAACAGGTGATCTTCCTTCAGAAGGTAGTCACGATACAGAGTTCCTTTAAGACTGGGATGGTAATTCTTTGTGGGGACTTCAGTGTGCCCCTTAATCCCATCTAGGACAGTTCTATAGGTGCCGCCTCACTCCTGTATGGCGGCTATTGAATTTGGATTGTGATAAATCCAACTTCATTTATTTAGTTTAACTTTGACTTGTGGCTCACTTTACACTCCATATTCATATTTTTTTCTGTACCCCACCAACAAAATTCTCAACTATAGCACCTAGTCTTGACCCAGGCAGACTTTGCATTCTTACACAAAGCAACTACAGAGAGTAAAGTACTCTCCAACCATCACCCTGTCACTTTGAATTTTCCTGAAAGGGATCTTAGAACAAAAACTTGAAGGATGTGTCTCTGATAGTGGACCCTTGAGCCTCAGTGGTGATCCATACAGGAATACTCTCCACATGAATAACAGAGACCTCTACCACCAACCAGAGACCCTCTACATATCAATATTCTTGAGTCTCAACATAAGTGTTCCAGGGTTCTCAAGATGCTTATAGACCTGACACGCTCTCCTGTTAGAGGATCTGGGTAAACAAGCTGGTGGAACTTGGCGCTTATGCAAAAACTGTCCTACAAACAAGGGAACAAAAGTAGTATGTTCGTAGTATTGGATTCAGAGTTTATGCTTGCACTGAAGGGAATAAAACCAGTGAAGAGACATGGACCAGATGGTCTCCCAGTGCAATACTACAAATAACTACTCCCAATGGCTTCTCAGGTCTTTTAACCACTTGCCCTCTGGAAAATTTACCCCCCCCCCTTAATGACCAGGCCATTTTTTGCTATTTTGAATTGCGCTATTTCAACTGGTAAATGTGTGGTCATGCAATGCTGTACCCAAATTAAATGTATGTCCTTTTTCACACAAATCAAGCTTTATTTTGGTGGTATTTTATCACCACTGGGTTTTTTATTTTTTGTGATTTAAACAAAAAAAGACTGAAAATTTTGAATTTTTTACTACCATTTCTAAAAAATATCCAGTAAAAAAAAAATTGTACAATGCATAAAAAATAGTGAAGAACAGTGCTCAATACCCACAGTGTATACATAAACATACAAGCAATACTATAAAAACAATGTCAATGTAAGGACATCCAGGTGTCATGTACAATGTATATATATATACCTCCACCGGTACCTCCACCGGCACCAGCCACCGATGACAGCTGCCAGGGATTCTCCCCGACCCTCTGTGCTCCTGGAGGGGGAGGGAGCGGTGCCGCCGGAGCCCCCACCCGCTGCAGCCCAGCGCTCAGCCGTAACTCAGCTTCAGCATTAGGCCAGGCGGGGCGGGGCCTCCCGCACGGCCTAAGATTCAGCAATCCGCAGGGCCAGCGGATGGACGGCAGCCACCGGGATCCCCCCGACCCTCCGTGCTCCTGGAGGGGGGAGTGGTTCCGCCGTAGCAGCCTGCAGCTCTGATACTACAGCGCCCGGCCAGGCGGGGCGGGGCGGGGCGGGTCCTCCAGCGCGGCCTAGGACACCGCAAGCCGCTGGGCCCTGGGCACCACTGGCCTAGCACAAACCACCACCACCCACACAGCAGCAGGGAGGAGGCCTCCATAAGGCCCCATAAGCCTCCCTGAGCCTCCAACAGCCAGACCCATCAGGGCCCGCTCTAGCCTATACTTCTCAAGCACGCGGCCTACAGCACACAATCCAGCCGCCCACCGGCTCCTGCCACCCCAATAATGACAGAGGGACCAGAAGCGAGCCTATTTCCACGCCGCCGAACCCAGCAGATGCCCCCAGCCTGGTGAGGCCTACCATCACCCTCCATGACGCAACCCAGACCTGCTGAGCCCAAAGGACGATCTCGACCTGGTGAAGCCTGCCATCGCCTACCCCGGCACAACCCTGCCCTGACCCGAAGCCCATCCGATGACCCCCGGAAACACCTCCACTGCTGACATCCACCCCGCATCTCCTCAAGCCCAACGGATGATCTCGACCTGGTGAGGCCTACCATCGCCTTCCCCGGCACAACCCAGCTTCAACTACCATCTCTATGCCGATGACACTCAAATCTATTGCTCTACCTCTTGCCTCACCCCTTCAGTCTCAGCCTGAATCACTAACCTTCTGAACGACATATCAGACTGGATGTCACTCCACTTCCTCAAATTAAACCTTGCCAAAACTGAGCTCCTAGTTGTCCCCCCAGCCCGCGCCCCCCCCCTGACCTCTCCATCATGACCAACAACACCACCATCAGCCCCACCCCGCAAGCCAGAGTACTAGGCATCATTCTAGACTCCAATCTGTCTTTCCAGCCCCAGATCCAATCGCTGACAAATTCATGCAGACTCCACTTCCGCAACATCTCCAAAATATCCACAATCCTAACTCCAGAAACTACAAAGCAACTCATTCACTCCCTTATCATATCACGACTCGACTACTGTAACTCCCTCCTCGCTGGCCTACGCCAACACAGGCTATCCCCGCTTCAGTCTATCCTGAATTCAGCGGTCAGACTCATCCACCTTACCAACCGCCCTGTATCCGCCACCCCCCTCTGCCAATCCCTCCACCCATGCCCGTCTACAGGGCTTCCCCCATCCTCTGGAACTCACTACCCCAATCCATCAGACTGTCACCTATCCTCCTCACCTTTAGGCGCACCCTGAAAACCCATCTCGTCAGAGAAGCCTACCCCACCCTCACCTAATCGCCGATCTCCTCCGCTCTTCCCACCACTCCATCACCCACAGCTATTTCCTCCTGTACCACTCTACCCTCCCTCCTAGATTGTAAGCTCCAAGGAGCAGGGCCTTCGAACCCCTCGTGTATTGTATTGTATTGTTACTGTACTGTCTCGTGTACTGTCTCCCATTATAATGTACAGCGCTGAGCAAACTGTTGGCGCTATATAAATACTGTATAATAGTAATAATATACCCTGCAAAATATGCATCATGTAAATTCACGTTTGTAACTAACAATTGTTCAATACAGATGGTACTATATACAGAATATGCAGTATGTACACATGCCCCAGGGCCCATTGGCAATAGATGGTTCTAATAATGATAGTGCTATACAGGGAGAGATCTCCCACTGTGTGATGAATACCACAGGGGATGGTAGGAGCCGTCCCAATGTCACCAGCAGTGATCCAAGAATGGAAACTAAAGGGGATCAGAAAATGGCTGGAGAGATAGTAGTTGACATATGGTATATCTGTAGTACAGCCAGTAATCCCAGTCCAATTCAATCAGATATAAAGTCACTGTTTGACCCTGCAGTGTATTATCACATGGATAGCACCGGCTTGGATGTAAAGTAAATCGGCCGACGCTGAGATAGCAGATTGTCCATTTAGTGACAAAACAATGGCTATACAAGGCTAATCTGTAAATCCGTAGCCAGTCCACATTGAAATAGAGGTCACAATAGCTCAGCCTCAGTGTCCATCCAGCAGTTGAACAGGACCAATGGCTATACGTGGAGTTTTCAAGTTCACTTTTTGTGCTAATTCATCCCGGGAGCTGAAACAGTCATTATCCACATGGCCAGTAATATGTCTGCTTAGTTTTTCTAATTGTGGCAGTGATAATCCCAATGCTGATCAGGGCAAATAAAAGGTATGGACTTACCTCGCCACAGCCATCTCCATACTGATGCATAGTTTAGCTGAAATCAGCTGTTAATACAGTGGAGATTCAGGCTCCATGCACACTGGAACTTTTGATAACGCTGGTAACGTTAGCTGTGTAAAGTCATGTTAAAAACGTGAGTTTTTCAGCTTTTTTTTTAGAGTTTTTGTATCAGCTTTTAGCGGAATTTTCCCGCATTTTCCACATTTGTATTTTTTAGACCAAAAATTATTTTTTTTTTTAATAAAAAACAGCCAAAAATGCCGGTTTGCGGAATTTTTCCACGTTTTCCAGCATTTTTCAGCGTTAGAGCATTTTTACAGCTTTAAAACTCCTCTAGAAACCCACTAGTCCTGGGGAGTTTACTAGCTGCAGAAAAAAACATCAAAAGCCAAAACAGCAGCTGTAAAAACGTCAAGTGTGCATGAGGACTCAAAGTCCAGCACTATCACATCTTTTTTTGGGAGCATGATAGTATGATGTCACTTGAAGCCTTGTAAGCGTTTGTTTTGCTTTCATACAACTGTAGCTTTGTCAGGACAACCTGTGGACAAAGTAGTTGCTCTTTATATATGGTGGCTCGTTACAGCCATATCTGCATGATGGGATTCTCTTAAAGGAGACATTATATTATTTACACCTGACATAAAAAAATATATAGTTTGTCAGCTAATTCAGTTTTCAACATAAAATAACACATAGCATTAATTTAGCCCAACAGTCGTTTAAAAAAATATATGGTGACTATGTCATCTTATGCAGTCATAGTAATTTAGCTATGTATTGAAATATCAAAATGGGTAAATTGAAAAATGTTCATATGTTCATACCGCTTGTCATTCTGTACATACTGTAAGTGCAACATCCACTCATTAAAATGTTTTAAATTATACTGCAGTATAGGCTTCTCCTTTCTCTTGGTTTTAACTGATATTTGGTCTGAGAGCTGCCTGTGTGATTCCTGTGTGAGGACATCATTGCTGTATCTTGCTGGTGGGGTCGCAGACTGGTGTGGAATCCTAGTGGCGGAAGCATCGGTTTCATTTCACTGAAAGAGTGTGTGTGATCTCTTTTATTTGGGATCATTCCCATCTGGTAAGAGGCTTGGCTGCGGGAAAGCACTCTTGAACACTAGAGCACGATTTTGTATTTATTCACTACTGAGCACTATATGACCCTTGGAATTCATGTGGAGGTGGGCTTTTACACTTGTTTATGGACATTTATGTTTAGGATTTTTTTTCACATTTATGAAAGAGCACTTATGATAGGGTTATATATTTATATTTACGTTAAATATAAACAGGGCTGCTGCTAGACTATTTTACACTCTAGGCAAGATCAGTCACTTGAACCCCCCTCTTGCAAAAAAAAAAACTTCCATGCAGGTTTGCATGCTTTCATGTGCATTTGCATTGTGGAAAATGCAGCACTGGAATGTTTTCTTGCATACACGTTCACATTGCATTCATGCTGCATTTAAAACGTGCGCCTAATTGCGTCTGGTGTAAATGACTGGTCAAAAAGGGATTAAGAACTCTTTCATGCCTGAAGAGGAAATACAAATTAAGATGATGATGATGAGAGGTGAATATATTTCATTATATAAGGAAGTCAGTGCTGGCAGACTGAAGCCACATTTTCATAGTTAGGAAGGCCCTCCCTCTGGCAGTGGAACAGAAAAAGATTGTAGAGCAATTGGTATTTTTATGGCAACTCAGCTAATCATTAAAAATACAAATACATTTTATTACATATTCATAAAATTCACATCACAAAGACATATGGTGATAAAAGTGCGGCTCAATTGAAGTGTGTGAATACACTTTTGATGTAAATGTGAGTCCTTCTCCTCCAAATGATGGAAATGAGCAGGAAAGGCTTCTTCAGTGGAGTACCAGCCATGTTTCAGAAAAACATATTTCTTGCATCTGGGGTAGACTGAAGGAAAGGATAGCAAAATAGGACTCTACAATGCAATGAGCAATAATGAGAATCCATAGATAAATAGAATAATTCTAAATATACAGTTGCATACATACATTATTGTAGAATCATTAAAATACATACCATTCACTATTAACATTATTGTTCAAAGGCTGCCATTTTATGGTAAAAACCTTTTATTATCCACTGAGATCACCAGAAGGGCTGCCAAAGAGAGCACCCCCCCGTGTGTAGGGGGCCACAGAGATCCAACACTGAGGTCACTTCATAGACGTCCACAGCAAGAATGAAGAGCTACACCCCCAAGGATGAAAATAAAAAGAAAGTACTAAGTATAACTATGAAAATGTCCAAGGGTGTATAAACAAATAAATAGAAACATAAAGAGTATGCTTCTCAAGGCCTGTGTTGCTATTCATATCTATAGGAAGAAAAAAAAACAATTCAGTTCAGTTTTGTAGATGAACAATTAAGACCTTATGTGACGGGCGGACTGACAACTCATGGGGCCCCCGGGCAATAGGGGATCATGGGGCCCCTGTGTCCTTGCCCAAACTCACAAAAGCCTATGAAAAAGGTACCAGGGGCATCTCATGGGGCCCCCTACTGACCCACGGGCCCTTGGGCAGTGCCCGTGTTTCCAAATGGTCAGTCCACCCCTGGTATGTGACTAATCTCCCCTCCTATATTAGAGATACCATCCATTTGCTTCAAAATTTAGAAGGTATTCATCTGTCTGAGGAAGCAATACTTGTAGTAGTCAATGTGGAAGCACTTTACAACTGTATTCCTCATGACAAAGGTATTTTGGCCATATGACATATTTTTTCCCAGAAACACAGACAGGATTGGAAACTCAATGAGTTCGCTGTCCTGGCCTTGGAATACATCCTGACTCACAATTTTTCACTTTTTTCAGGTACAGGGTGTAGTGATGGGGACTTGTTGTGTCCCATCCTATGCCAATCTGTACCTGGGAGAGTGGGAATGTACTTTCCTTAATGATGAGGGACCGACGCCACTAACAAGTCACTGTGGCATTGTTTTATAGATTATATTTTCCTCATCTGAGAGGGCCTGTTTTACTTATTTCACCAATGTGTTCAGGCCATGAATAATAACAGTTTTAATTTATGAGTCACTATGTCACATAGTTCTACTATGATTGCATTTCTTGATGTAACCACCAAAAAAGAACACTATGCAGGGATCTCCAGCGGTCTCTACTGTAAACCCACCTTGGGTAATACCATCTTACATGCCCATAGCTCACATCCTCTATCTCTAGTAATCTCCATTCCCTATAGCCAATACCTTCAGATTAGACTCAATTGTTCAGATAAAGACACTTTTCTTCAAGAAGCAGAAAACTTTAGAGAAAGATTACTCCAAAGGGGCTATACTCCCACCTGCCTAATAAGGGCATTTAAACATGCCAGACAGAAATCTAGACATGATCTTAGGAAAAGCTAGGGAAGTTGGTACTATTACTCAATACACTAGGCAACACAAAATGATCATAAGAATTCTTCACAGATACTGGCATCTCTTACAATTAGATCCCATGCTTAGCCCCCACATCTCAGAGACCCATACAATAACCTATCATCAAGCGACATCCATAAGGGACCATTTAGTGCACAGTGAATTTGTAGGCAATTTTAGGAAAGATCCATGAAAAAATTTGGGCACATTTAAATGCAAGGGAGGATCCCACTGTCCATACATGAATACCACAAAAGATGTGATTCTACTCAATGGTGACCCCTACAGGCCCAAACACTTTGCTAATTGTAAAGCCATGGGGGTTGTGTACTTGCTTACCTGTGACTGT
Organism: Staurois parvus; assembly: GCF_062004578.1. Taxonomy (NCBI): domain Eukaryota; kingdom Metazoa; phylum Chordata; class Amphibia; order Anura; family Ranidae; genus Staurois; species Staurois parvus. Next base: position 10,887,578 of record NW_028318039.1, on the reverse strand, counting down.
GGGGCTACTATGTAGGGAAAACTCAACTTGAATTCTGGAGACAGGCGTACCGACATATTGCAAGTATGAGATCTTCCAACCCTGCCCTACCCTTGGAGTGTCATGTAAGAGACATACATGGAGGTAGATTTCCCAAAATTAATTTCCTGGACCAAATCCATTCAAGTGTGAGAGAGGGGATTGGAATAAATGATTGCTCCAGCGGGAGACAAGATGGAATATTCTTTTAAAAGCTGCCTCTCCCCCTGGGCTTAATGATACAGAAAGCTTTTGGCCATTCTTGTATGAGTTCGCTTCACAAGGCTGTGAGAAATAATATTTTTTAAAAATTAATTACTCCCTGTATTATTATATTTTTATTTAGAAAGGGTGACTTACCAACTGTAGGGGTTAATAGCTAGGTATTGTTATTTTCTAAAAGGATATATTTATGTATCGGGAAACACTTCTGGAATGCTAGTCCCCTCTTTCTTTCATTATTTTTTCACTGTTTTTTTCTATTGATTTTGTTTACCATTGGTATGCAATGGAGAACTGATTGGGGTTCATATTATATCTAGTATTTGATCACTACCCTTATTCCTTTCTCTGTATATGATTTGCCCACCAAAATATTTGAAAAAAAAAAAACTTTGCCTGGTTTTTAATATATGCATATGGTTGGTAAATGTGATAAAATATGAATTATGTATTGTACTATAGGTGCCTGAATATCAAATTACTATATTTTTGTGATGCAGGCATGTTCTCTGTTCTATGTTTTTCCACCAGATGCTGCCATTGTGCCCCCTGGGGCATCAGCGATCCCAACCTGGTGCACCCAGGCCACCCATGGTTTTCCACAGATGGCCCTTTATGGCAGTAGTGAAGGCAGAGCAACTGGTCCTTCCTTTCGAGTAGGTTCACATCTCTCCCTCCACCCTCCAGCATTAGCCAGACTGCTATTGTGTGCGTTGGTGGGTCCGTTCGCGCATGACATCATTCCATCCTTCTGGACAGTGCTGAGTGCTATGGGCCTGGGGGGTTTGCCATGATAACTACGGCAAGCCCTGCACAGTTCATATTATCTACTGCGCATGCACCAGTGCCTGACGCCATCCTATTAAAGTCTAACGGCTCTGTATTAACATGCATTATCTTTGAAGCACTGCTCTTGTAAGCACCAGCAGCTACCAAATACCATACTGAGACTTACTCATTACCTGGTAAGACTCTTTAAGGTTTTTAATAATATGACAGACTTTCCTGCAAATATTGATATCACAGTTACAGCCCTGCTTTCATAAGGGAATCTATGGAACTGTATTAGACAATAGGCTCATTAATTTCCCCATTCAAGATGGAATGATTTAATTAGTTTTCACATGCAATTTTTTGGGAGGCCCCTGTCTATGGACATAACCAGTGACACCACTACAGTGATCAGTGCTAATAAAAGGCACGGGCACTGTACTAATGGCACTGGGCAGGAAGGGGTTAACATCTGAGGTGATCAAAGGGTTAACTGTGTGCTGTGTGCTGTTTCACTACTTGGGCTGTGTGTGTGCTTCACTGTAAGCACACTGCTTTGTATGGCTCTGCTATGCAGAGCCATACAACGCAATGTGCAGGAGCTGACAGGGGAGAGATCTGCATTGTTAACATACAGCTTTCTCCCCTGTCGGTAATACTCAGCGATCACCAGGTGCCGGCGAGTAATCACCATCTGGGACCTGGTGATTGACAGCTGAGGCCCCTACCCGGAGCTGCAAAATCACTTATATATACGTGATTTTGCGCACCTGTGCTACCCTGTAGCAGTATTTCTGCTATAAGGCGACATGGAGCAATACAGCCCTTGAGAAGCATACTCTTTATGTTTATATTTATTTGTCTATACACCTTTGGACATTTATATAGTTATACTTAGTACTTCCTTTTTTATTTTCATCCTTGGGGGTTTAACCCTTCATTCTGTTTGTGGATGTCTATGAAGTGACCTCAGTGCAGGATCCCTGTGGCCCCCTACACACGGGGGGGGGGGGGAATCTCTATGGTGACTATTCTGGTAGTCTCAGTGGATAATAAGAGAAGGTTTTTTACCATAAGATGGTTGTCTTTGAACAATAATGTTAATAGTGGATGGTATGTATTTTATTGATTATACAATAATGTATATAAGCAACTGTCTATTTATGGATTCTCATTGTTGCTCATTACATTGTACAGTCTTATTTTGCCATCCTTTCCTTCAGTCTGCCTGGCTGAAAAAAACTATTTTTGGAAACACGATGGGTACTCCACTGAAGAAGCCTTTCCTGCTCATTTCCATCATTTGGAGGAGAATGACTCACATTTACATTAAGTGTGTATTCACACACTCTAGATTGAGTTGCCCTTTGTGTCTTTTATCACCATGTCTTTGTAATGTGTATTTTATGTATATGTAATAAAATGTTTTTGTTTTTTTGATGATTACCTGTGTTGTGTTTAAAGTCCAAATTACTCTACAAGGGGAAAAAATTTTTGTTGTATCACCTCGGGATGTTGACAACATTTTAGTGATTCTGGTGGCAGGTCTAGTAAAAACTCTGGCAGTGGAAGGGTTAACCCCAGTCAGGTCACAGCCAATGTCCTTTTCTTATTGATAACCCCTGCCCTCCTCCACCCCCTCACATGGCCGCTTCTCCTCACTTCCTCCTTATTCAGCAACAAGTGTGTCTGGGAAGATAACATTCCTCCTCTCCTCTCTCACCTTTCTCCGGACCCACAGACTCATCTCTCTCTCTCTCTTTCTCTCTCTCTCTCTGACACACAGTGCACTTCTCGCTACAAATGTATCAACTTTCCACTCCCTTCACATTCCGCTCCTGACAGCAGAAAGCCTCTCTGAGCATGGGGAGCCACCCCACCCAGGCACAGTGTCATGCAGTGATTGGCTTCTCACCCCATCCATCTCACACTCTCCTTGCTGGCAGGGACAAAAGTGGAAGAAGAGAAGTTCTACGAGGGGTTTGGCTTAGATTGTCAGATCTTCAATGGATACAATGTCAAGGATCAGGGGATCTGACAATAGAATGCCTGGCACTGTCTGATCTCATTGTAGTGGATATCAAGCTCCAGCAGCAGATGATCAGGGAAACCAGAGGGCATGGCTACGCCCTAGGCAGCAGTGCACCCTAGGCGACTGCCGAATTTGCCTAGCTGTAGTGCTGGCCCTGCATATAGTTTTAATAATTTTCAGTAAGAATTCATTTGAAATTATTTAAGTTCTTAAAGTAACCAGCAAATCTTTTCTTTATAGAAAACACCTCCAGTTGCAAGATGTGTGTGGGTTGCATGAACTGCATGCTTCAAATACTCTAAGCACATAAGAACATTTTAATGGGATTTAAATCAGGGTTTTGACTATGCCAATTTACAATCCTCCATTTGTTATTTTTGAACCATTCCTTGGAGGATTTGGTCACTATTGTGTGGAAAGATTTGTTTTCAGTTTAGGTTCTATTTTTGGACAGATGGTCTTACATTCTCTTCAAGCACACTTTGATTCACGTTACCCAGACAGTTATTATGAAGTCCTTCTCCTGTTACTGTGGCCAAAAAACTCTGTCTGCACCCAGATACAAGTAACAGGAAAGCAAGCAGTCTGCTTTCTGGGAATATGTCCCTGGGTGCATACTGTTCTAAGTATTAGTACACCATTCAGCCCTGTCCAGCAACAGCAGCTTTCAGTCGCTCATGGAGATTTAAAGGCAGCTGGCAGTGGGGCTGGATGGTACTTCTGTTCTTTCCACCTGCAGCAAAATGCTGAGATTTAATGTACCAGAGCTAAACGTTAGTGTGTTCATGACATGTAAATATAGTTAAAGAGTCAACAATTTCCATTGGTTTTACTTTCTTTTTTACATAACTATTTTTTTTCAAAATCAAACGTTCAGTTTGGGATGCCCATTTTATAAAGAGCAATATGCCTGAGACTGGTGTGCATTTCTATAAATTAAAAGCTTTTAAAAGAGATATGTACATATGTGGTACTAACCACAGATAATGTATGGATTGTAGATGATGTTTGTACATAAATAAATATCTATAAAGAAAATAAAAAACATTTAAATAGATACTATCATCACACAGAGGTAAAATTACCTCTTTTGCCAAGCACTACACATGTAGCCACAAACATTTACTCCCTCCACCAGGGGCGGACTGACAACTCATGGGGCCCCCGGGCAATAGGGGATCATGGGGCCCCTGTGTCCTTGCCCAAACTCAAAAAAGCCTATGAAAAAGGTACAAGGGGCATCTCATGGGGCTCCTTACTGACCCCGGGCCCTTCGGGCAGTGCTCGAGTTTCCAAATGGTCAGTCCGCCCCTGCCCTCCACTCATTTAGGCATAAAGTACAAGTTAAATCAGGGAAAAGTGAGGGCAATGTAGAGTTGGAATGCAGCTGTCAGTTAAGGGTGAGAAATTGGCAGTGTTTACTTGGACTCACCACCACCTGGAGCCGCATGATGACATGCTACAGGACCAAAATCCCAGGCAACCACTACAGGACAGAGAAGTAATACTGACATTAATGTTCCAGTGGGCATACTGAAGGATATCAGCTTCCTTATTAAGTGTTCTTGCATGGCAAGACCACTTACTGTTATCTCACATATATATTCTTATTATTATAGCCAAATAAATAACAAAAATATATTCTCCTGCACTTTTACGGTAAATGATACACTTAACTAAAAAGCAGCCAGCATCTATCCCATACCAAATAAGGGCAATAATAGAAACACATATAAAAGTGATGCAGCGCTAATAATAAAAAACACTCAAAAAATAAAGAAAGTAATATACATAAAATACAAAAAAATATATATTTTAACAAAGGGGGTAACAGATGACCCAAATCCACATGGGGATATAAAGGAGACAGTGACCCCTGGTACCCAAAAGGTACTAAATGAAGACCAGGTAGATATCTGCAGGAAAAACCGAACAGATAACAATGGCTTTGTGCAAAATAAAGTGTCCACAGTTCATATTTCTAAGACGTGCAGGTGAATCACAGCACACTCCAAACGTGATCCCAGGTAGTATGGCTGCAATGGCCTCTCACCTCCACTCTACGACCCCGCAGGGCCACAAAGCAAATGTAGATCACCTCTGGATCCCTCAAACCAGTGGCTCCTCAGGTAGGATGGTATGGGCAGTCATCACATACACAGTATTCAACCGGACCAGTGTGCAAACGGAATACACCCTCCTCAGATGTCAAAGCTCATATGCTCATAAGTTAAGAAGAGAACACAATCCTCATAGTGTATTACTGCTTTTAATGGCAAAAGTAACGATAAGCCAAAAAAGAGATATATACACTGACATAGCAGCAGCCTGTATCCAGATCATTGCAGTAAGCTGGGTGTGCAGCATGATCAAAAGGTGTTCCAAGATGGTGTCACGCCGGAAGTACGTCACCACGCTATTGCCGTCGATGCGTTGCGTCACGTAACTCGTGACTTCGTCAGGACCACCCTAACTCCTCCCACAGTTTTTACACTACATAGACAGTAATATACCGAAACGTGCGGATTGTTCCCGATTGGTGTGCTATTACTTTGTGGAACGTTTCGCCGAATGGTTCACGAAATATCTGCGTTTTTGTGGTGAAATTGGTCCCATAGGAATGAACGGTGGAATGTTCAAAACTAGAGTGGGAGCTCACAAAACCTTTTCACAGTTACTCCAGCCACTCCAACCACACAATAGTTACTCAAGCCACTCCACCCAGTTACTCCGCCCACTCCAGTTGTAGACTACTGGTGGAGGCAAGAACACTTCACATAATTTCCCCAGAAATTGTAGCTTTTCTAGTTTTTTGTGTAATACCCATCTTTTGGGTGGCAGGTGGAAAATATTTCAATTTAAATCAAACAAACCAATTGGGAGCTGAAAATATCACAACAAATAATACCATTTAAGGAAAAATATTTTTTGCTTACTTCTAACTGGCAATTCCATATGTGAAAATAGTATGTATATGTATGTGTATTTCTTTTTTGTATTTCTCTAGGTGTATATTGTATATGTATTGCCTGCTGATTTTTTAAATTAAATTGATTCACCTAATATTGGAGAACAACCTTTTCAGCCTTAAATAATTATTTTGTTAACAACTAATGGAATTGTTGTGATAATTTACAACACACAGAAGCCTATTAAATTAGCATCCAAATTAATTTCACCTAATAGGATTAATTGAGTTCCCAACCAGTTGACAAGTTTTTCTTATAATTGATGTTCTGTAAAGAGGCCAAAGCCTGTAATTCATATTATTTTGTCTCTTTTTCAATTGTCTGCTTCTTTGAGTATTTTAGTGAGGAATATTAAGCATTCTTTCATTGCATTTATTAAAAACAACATTACCTATATACTGTAAGTATATATAGAATTCATTAAGCTATACACGACACATCACAATAATTGATGAAAGTCTTTGCCTAACAGCACAACTATTTTATTATATTTGTTTAGAGATTTAATATGAGATTTAGGTTTTGTAGTAAAAGTTGTTGACATTATTACTACATTTTGCATAATTTGAACATGATGACATATGTCTAGTTCCCTAGATCTTCTTTCCTGCAACACTTAAAGTAAACCTGTGCTTTTCAGTTGCAGAGTAAAGCAACAGATTTATTTTAATTGTGGCCCCACCAGCATCTTAAAGATAGCTTCCCAAGCAGGTCTCTACCATCACAGTATTTGTATTCATTATGTATTATTTATCCAAATTGTATGCAAAATATGGTGCTCTTCAAAATGTAAAGTTTTATTTTCTCTGAATGCTTTAGAAGACGCATTGAGAGAGATTTACTAAAACTGGAGTGTGAAAAATCTGGTGCAGCTCTGCATAGAAACCAATCAACTGCCAGGTTTTATTGTCAAAGCTTAATTGAACAAGCTGAAGTTAGGCGCTGATTAGTTACTATGGACAGCTGCACCAGATTCTGAGTGCACCACTTTTAGTAATTCTCCCCCATTAGATTCCTTATAAGCTAAGAACCTAGGACAGCGGTTCTCAACCTGGGGGTCGCGACCCCTTTGGGGGTCGAACGACTCTTTCACAGGGGTCGCCTAAGACCATCGGAAAACACATATTTCCGATGGTCTTAGGAACCGAGACACCGCTGCTCTATCCGTCTCCAGGTGTGGGCGGGATGACATGCCGCCCCTGTCATCTGGACACACCCTCGGGATCAATCCTCGCCGGTGATTGGCCGCCGGAACTGTAGCTCAGGAGAGGCACACAGGCGGCCAATCACCGTCGAGGAGGTGGAGCTTGGAGAGGAGGAGCCGAGCGGCACTGCGAAGATCGAGCGAGTGAAGAGGAGGAGAGCGGCCGGAGAAGGAAGACAGCTGACAGGTAAGTGTCTGTACCATGGGAGAGGGAGGGAGCGAGCGAGCCCAGGCTGGAGCAGGGGTCAGCAAGGTAAGTATCATTGGTGTCAGTGGGAGGAATAGTGCCCCATCATTGGTGTCACTAATACCAACGATGGGGCACAATTCCTCCCCCCACTGACACCAACGATGGGGCACGATTCCTCCCCCCATTGACACCAACGATGGGGCACGATTCCTCCCCCCACTGACACCAACGATGGGGCACGATTCCTCCCCCCACTGACACCAACGATGGGGCACTATTCCTCCCCCCACTGACACCAACGATGGGGCACTATTCCTCCCCCCACTGACACCAACGATGGGGCACTATTCCTCCCCCCACTGACACCAATGTTGGGGCGCTATTCCTCCCCCTGATACCAACGATGGGGCACTATTCCTCCCACTGACACCAGTGATGGGGGCGCTATTCCTCCCACTGATACCAATGTTGGGGCACTTTTCCTCCCACTGACACCAGTGATGGGACACTTTTCCTCCCACTGACATCAGTGATGGGACACTTTTCCTCCCACTGACACCAGTGATGGGGCACTATTCCTCCCACTGACACCAATGATGGGGCACTATTCCCCCCACTGACACCAATGATGGGGCACTATTCCTCCCACTGACACCAATGATGGGGCACTATTCCTCCCACTGACACCAATGATGGGGCACTATTCCTCCCACTGACACCAATGATGGGGCACTATTCCTCCCACTGACACCAATGATGGGGCACTATTCCTCCCACTGACACCAATGATGGGGCACTATTCCTCCCACTGACACAAATGATGGGGCACTATTCCTTCCACTGACACCTATGATGGGGCACTATTCCCCCCACTTACACCTTTGATGGGGCACTATTCCCCCCACTTACACCTTTGATGGGGCACTATTCCCCCCACTGACACCAATGATGGGGCACTATTCCCCTCACTGACACCTATGACAGGCACTATTCCTCCCACTGACACCAATGACGTGGCACTATTCCTCCCACTGACACCAATGACGGGGCACTATTCCTCCCACTGGCACCAATGACGGGGCACTATTCCTCCCACTGACACCAATGATGGGGCACTATTCCCCCCACTGACACCTATGATGGGGCACTATTCCCCCCACTGACACCTATGATGGGGCACTATTCCTCCCACTGACACCAATGATGGGGCACTATTCCTACCACTGACACCAATGATGGGGCACTATTCCTACCACTGATACCAATAATGGAGCACTATTCCTCCCATTGACATCAGTGATGGGACACTATTCCTCCCACTGACACCAATGATGTGGCACTACTCCTCCCACTGATACCAATGATGGGACACTATTCCTCCCACTGACACCAATGACGTGGCACTACTCCTCCCACTGCAAAATTACAGTTATGAAGTAGCAACGAAAATAATTTTATGGTTGGGGGTCACCACAACATGAGGAACTGTATTAAGGGGTCGCGGCATTAGGAAGGTTGAGAACCACTGACCTAGGAGATAATATTCATGTCCTAGAAACTTCACCTGCAGAACACACATGCAGTTTCTTGTTCCCTTTAATCTGAAATGTAAGTATTTTCCATATTTACTATAACCAGCTCTTACTCTTTTAAAACTGATATGGAAAAAAAGTTTTAGAATTTTTTTTTTTGCATATCTGTTCATCCATTGAAACTGCATGTAAATTAATTCTGGTCAAATGGTAAAAAACTGAATGTTCTCAGGTTATGATCTCTGCAGAATGAATATCATTCATTGAAAAAACAGGTGTGAATGGCAAAAATACTACATTTAGATCATTATCATCTTAAGATGGTGTTGATGAGCATAAATATTTCCTATGATATTTAAAGTGGAGTTCCAGCTAAAAAAAAAAAAAAAGTCAGCATCTACAAAAACTGTAGCTGCTGACTTTAAAAATACATACACTTACCTGTCCCTCTGTCCAGCGGTGTCCTCACCACAGCTGATTTCACCATCCATCTTCTCTCCCCAGTGCTGCCATCTTCAGTGTTGGCTCCTGGCTGTGACAGCTTGCGGCTTCACAGCTAGATGCCCACTGCCCATGTGTGAGAAGTGCTGCACCTTGTGAATGGCCCCATAGTCTTCTGGGACTTGTTACATGTCCCAGAAGACTACGGGGAGAGAGGGGGGGATAGCTTCTGCTTTCAATCACCTAGACGATCGCAGCGGAAGTGGGAGCGGGTACTTGTCAAATTCGGGTACCCGCTCTCCCCTCAACTCCCCAAAGGTGCCAATCCTTAATGGGGAGCTGGGGACAAAGGCTTAAAGCGGAACTTCCCCTTTTGGGTAGAGCTTCGCTTAAGTCATCCAGTGGCTATAACTTGTTTTCTTTACCCATTCACATTGCATTTTTAATGATTAACAATCAATATGTAGAGAATATAGCTTGAGAACATTTGATTTTGCTCCATTCACTCAGAATGAATTTACATGCAATTTTCATAGATGAAAACTAAATGCACCCCTAATGATCTGTCTGTTAAAATAAACAAGCATTGGTACAATTAATAGTTGCAGCACTCAGTAACATCTTTTTATAATATATCTATTACAACATATTGTTTATGTAGGAGTCTGAGAAAAAACAAGAATGTTGAAAAAAAGTTTTGTTTTTTCTAATTAACCCTTTATTAACCCTTGATACCCATAACTAGGGTTGCCACCTCATACCTTTAAAACTGAACACATATTAATTACACAGGTTCTGTGGCTGATTAAGGTGGTAATTAAACTCACTTAGTGCCTTATCTGCGTTAAATAAGCCTCAGAACCTGTGTGATTAATATGTGTTCGGTTTTAAAGGAATGAGGTGGCAACCCTACCCATAACTGTCTTTAAAAGATAAGTATGACCAAAGCTTCTGGCCATACTCTTTTTAGAAACTCATATCTCTCCCTGTTCCCTGATCAATATTTTTTTTTATGAACTTTATTTTAACTTGTTTTGTACTAGAAATATATGTGCTTTTACAAACAGGAATACATCAAGTGGTCATTGGGGGGAATTTACTAAAGCTGGTGCACAAAGAATCCGGAGCAGCTGTCCATAGTAATCCATCAGCTTCTAACGTCAGTTTGTTCAATTAAACTTTGACAATAAAAATTAGAAGCTAAATGTTTGCTATGCACAGCTGCACCAGATTCTGTAAATTCCCACCCCATCCCCATTGTAAAAGAGAAATATTGGCAGTAAAATAGAGTTTTAATCCCCTTCCAGTTCCACTCTGATATACAAATAGTTGGATTAAAACATGTTTACCTCATGGGAGTCTCTTCAAGAATCAAGGAGGGTCCTGCCACGGGAATATTATCAGTATTTACAATTGCTCCACTGGGTCCTATCCCTCAGCCGTACCTCTACATACCCTTACCACAAAACGCCTTTTGAGCACGTTTGTCAGCATTTCCCAGGGTCCCCTGGTCTCATTTCTGTAATTTATGCCTCCCTTAACAGTAGGTCCTCCTCACCACCCCTGTCTTATGTCTCTCAATGGGAGCAAGATCTGGGTGTCTCGATTGTGGAGGAGGATTGGCGTAGGGCTTGGGGGATGATGGCAAAATGTTCATTCAATACAGTTACTCTTGAGGCAGTCTACAAAGTTCTACTGCGGTGGTATTAGGTCTCGGTGCCGACTGCTCACTTTAATCCGGCTGACGGAGATAGGTGTTTCCAGAACTGTGGTCTATGTGGGGACGTCTTGCACATTTGGTGGTCATGTCCATGATTGATAGGCTTCTGGTCTAGGGTTTTTGGTTTGCTACAAACGCTATTTCATATTACTGTCCGTGGGGATGCAAGGGTGGCCCTCCTGCATTGCCCAATTTTGGGTCTGTCTAGGTCTCAGCAGAAATTGGCATCCTACCTATTTATTTCGGCCAAATGTGCTATAGCTCAAGCTTGGAGAACTTCTTCGGTTGTCTTCCAGGGGGTGAAGACCCGGATGAATGCTATGTTGATCAGATCAATGAACAGATGTCCAGCTTTCTTCATGATTCTCATCCGAGATTCCTTAAGGTTTGGGAACCTTGGTTACATTATTCCTTGCCATCCCCGTCTCCTACTAGTTATGGCCTCTTATAGTCGCTGACTGTGCTAGCCCTGGATCTGTGATTCTTCTAGTTTCTCTTTCCTCCATGTTTTCTTTCTAATTTTTTTTTGGTTTTTTCTTGTTTTATGTTCTTTATCCTTTTTTCTAACCTTTTTTTCTTTTCTCTTCTTTTTCCGGTAATATGTTGGATTACTGCTGCTATTATTTGGTTCGGCTTTTTGCAGTCCCTCCCTGATGTCATTGGACATTTTGTTATTTGGCTAATACAAGTCAGCAGGATATATCTGTTTATGGGTTATTGTTCTGCTCTGCCCCTGCGTGGGTGTATCTTGAGCTTGTTGTATTCTTAAACTTTCTTAATAAAAATATTGAAACAGAAAACATGTTTACCTGTGTTTACCTGCAAAGCAAAAATATTAAATGGTTCAAGTTGGACTTGTTGAAGGTGATGCTGACGTCAGCCATGTTCTGTTGACAGTCTTTATCACACTGGTAGATGATGTAAACAGAGCATGCACAATAAAAGATGTTGTATATCTCCAAAAATTTAAATGGCAAGATTTTTTGCATTCATTTCTGTTTTTGCCTGCTTTCACATGGCCAGTTCAGTGCTACTTTTTTAGCATTTGCACTCTAACATATTTATTTATGCTGCATTTCATAAATTCTAAAATTCTTCATCACTCTTTCGAGCCTCTACCAATGTTGAAACATAGAAAACCCTAGAAAGTAACCTGTACTCCATCATCCTAGGACATTCATAATTTTTTTACTCCCAGGACTCCAGGGTTGCAGAACCCCAAGCCCAATGATATAATTTTCTCGATCCACTTCCACTGGGCCTGAAGATGAGCGCTGAGCCACCAACTAGGAGCAACCCCTTGCAATGACTAGTTACTATACACCAGAGAGAGCAAATGCCCTGATTCTTACCCTGGCATTAAATTCCCCTTTCCTTCCTTGATGACAAATACGCTTATAGACAGTTGTTGTAAGAGGTCTATTTATGAAATACGGTTGCATGCAAGGAAGAAGTGGAGTCATTAACCCTTGAGCTGCCTGTTGTGGAGAGGATTGGGCTTATTGAAAGCTATACCTCTTTTTACACTCCAACAGCTTTGTAGGACATCCTGTAATTTAACCATTTTTAAAACGGGCCAATTCTGTAATTTCTCTCATACATATAAAAATCTGCATTTTTTTTTGCAAGGAAATTACTCAGAACCCCCTAATATTATATATATTTTAAAGCAAAAGCCCTGGAGAATAAAATGGTTGCTATTGCAATCTTTTATGTTGCACAAAATTTGTATAGCAGTTTATCAAGCACACATTTTCAGAAAAAAGTACACTTTAATGAATTTTAGTGCACACAAACACAATATAATACCCCATTTTTGGTAACATATAAAATATAGTGTTACACTGAGTAAATAGATACCTAACGTGTCATTTAAAATTGCGTATGCCCGTGGAATGATGACAATCTACGGTGCCGGAAAATCTCCATAGGTGACACTTTAAAAGCCTTTACAGATTATCAGTTTAGAATTACACAGGAAGTGTGGTACTAGATGTATTGCTCTCACTCTGGACGGGGGACAGTTTGAGGTTTTTTTTACCTTATTATTTGTTTTATTTAAATGTATTCACTCCACTCCCTATCCCTATAGTAAAACTAAAAATTAGACACGTTAAACCTATTGTCCCTGATTGAAACTTTCTTGCTGCTGTCCATTTTTACACCAATATATCCTCTGGCATATTTTTATCCTTGGCTGTGGCCATCTTGAGTAAGGGCAGATGATTAATTTAGCATTTACTTCCTGGAATTCATCTGCCCTTAGCTCAGGCATGCAGGCAGGACGGAAACCCCTCCTCCCCTCCTGAAGACTCCTTGGATGTATTGTATGACATAATTTGCCTAGACATGGAAACCAGGAATTAACTGAAGAAATGAAAAAAAGGTTTAAAACAAGTAAATTTGATATACTTTTCTATCTATTTACTAATGGTAACAGCATAAGGATTAAAAATAATCAATGTTGATTGAGAGAGTGAAGTTCCACTTTAATTATATTGTAAAGCACCTGCCTGAACTCTGTGGGGTGCATTTGCTAAAAACAAATGGTTTGTTCACTTTGCAAGGTTATTTTTTCTTAGCTTAGTGAACGTGGTGAAAATTCACTTTGCAAAAAATACTCAATCATGTGCAAAGAAAAAAAAACACCAGAGGGCACAAGTGTAGTATCAAAATTATTCATAAAAGGACATATGGCAACTCACATGCTAAAAGAGCTTGTTGTAAAGCCTCAGCCAGGCATAACACAGACTTGACAAAGAAGCCGGGCAGCCTTGAAACATGTAGCTACACCCCCTTACATCTCCGGGTGTGTGAAGTCATTCTCCACTGTTTCCTGTATTGTCTGAAGCTTATTACATCCCTGGTAGACACATCCAGCAGCTGTGCTTCCCAATTCCTGGTCCAGTTTCACCACTGCCATCCCTGGGAGGAGCGCAAGGCTGAGGCTTTATAACAAGCACTTTTCCTTCTTCAACATGTGAGTTGCCAATTGTCTTTTTATTAATACATGTGATTTTAATGATACCCTTAGAGTGTGCCCTCTGGAGTTATTTATATCTATTGGTCTAGAGATCCTTCTTCAGTCTGTTTAAGCAGCTGTCACACGTCTATTGGAACAAGAGTAAGCCCCTGGTGTACTGAATAAAGAGTTTGAAGGAGTCCTGTTTTGTTTGATTATTGTGAACAGCATGTTACACTTTTCCTGCATCATTTTTCACTTTTTCAGACTCTTAATGAGGATTTGATAGAAAATGGCCAGCGGTGAGACAGTTTTGCTTTACCAAGAACAGGTACAGCCTCAGTGAACTGATGGTCAATTTCTGCCTGCTGGTCAAATCAGACCTAATACTGATTAATGAAAAAGCATTTGACACAGCTTTTTTTTATAGAAGGAAAAATTGATTCCGCATCCAAATATGCGCTGCCAGTATACACTGTTGTTGAGACAGTCTAATAAAATCATACTGTTCCCTAACACTATGTGCAGCTTTAAAGCAAACCAAAGCATGTTATTTAGAATATTTGTGTATTTTTGGGGGTGTGTCCAACTTTGGGGGTGTGAGCAGCACAGTTTCACAGCGCAGTGACAATCAAGACATCCTTGCATATATCCTGCCATTGCTGGTGCTGATTTCTTCTCCACACACCATTTGTGTAGCTGTAAGAATCCTATCCATTCATCACTAAGGTCAACATTGGCCATCCAGTGGCCAGATGTCAGAAGGAAAGACTAATCAAATTCAGCGAGGACCACAAGCACCTCACGTGGTGCAAAAAACTCTGCGTCTGTGGAAAGTAAACTCTGGCTGGGTAAGTCCCTCTGTCCTGATACTGACATTAGTAATACTGTACATCTCAGGTATCCATTCCACGCTATGCTGATGCTCAACTACAGAGCCTTATGCTCATTCTGATAAATTTGGATACATGGTATGTCGAGTCCACTTCAGCAATCAATGGAGGATTTTATGGACCAGTTGCTTAAAGCAACCTCTGGATGCCAGACCACGCTTTATCCCATATTTTTGCTGTAGATTGGGTTTGTTGTTTGCCACTTCACCCATTGAGGTTGATTTAGTAAAGGCAATTGGAATAATATATACAAAATTTTATATTGCCAGAATTTACTAACAGGATTCACCCCCTACAGACTTCAATAGGATTAACCAGCTGCTTCCTGCCAATTTTTAAGCTGGGTGCTAGATTCTATTGTTTATGTTTTTTTTTATCTTAATGCTCTGTTTACTTTGATTATTATCTACCCACATCCCTACAGTATACAGGTGAAACTCAAAAAATTTGAATATTGTGCAAAAGTTAATTTATTTCAGTAATGCAACTTAAAAGGTGAAACTATTATATGAGATAGACTCATTACATGCAAAGTAAGATAGTTCAAGCCGTGATTTGTCATAATGGTGATGATTATGGCTTACAGCTCATGAAAACCCCAAATCCACAATCTCAGAAAATTAGAATATTACATGCAATCAATAAAACAAGGATTGTACATGGAACAATATTGGACCTCTGAAAAGTATAAGCATGCATATGTACTCAGTACTTGGTTTGGGCCCCTTTTGCAGCAATTACTGCCTCAATTCACCATGGCATGGAAGCTATCAGCCTGTGGAACTGCTGAGGTGTTATGGAAGACCAGGATGCTTCCATAGTGACCTTCAGCTCTTCTGCATTGTTCGGTCTCATGTCTCTCATCTTTCTCTTGGCAATGCCTCATAGATTCTCTATGGGCTCAGGTCAGGAGCGTTTGCCTGGCCAATCATGCACAATAATCCCATGGTCATTGAACCAGGTTTTGGTGCTTTTGGCAGTGTGGGCAGGTGCCAAGTCCTGCTGGATGAAGCCAGCATCCCCATAAAGCTCATTTGTGGAAAGAAGCATGAAGTGTTCCTAAATCTCCTGGTAGACGGCTGCGTTGACCCTGGACTTAATGAAGCACAGTGGACCAACACCAGCAGATGACATGGCTCCCCAAATCAACACAGACTGTGGAAACTTCACACTGGACTTCAAGCATCTTGCAGTGTTTGCCTCTCCTTTCTTCCTCCATACTCTGGGTCCTTGCTTTCCAAATGTTATGCAAAAGTTGCTCTCATCAGAAAAGAGGACTTTGGACCACTGAGCAACAGACCAGGTCTGTTTTTCTTTAGTCCAGGTAAGACGCTTCTGACGTTGTTTGTTGTTCAGGAGCGGCTTGACAATACTACATTCAAAGCCTATGTCAAGGATTCGTCTGTGTGTGGTGGCTCTTGATGCACTGACTCCAGCCTCAGTCGACTCCTTGTGAAAGTCCCCAACACTTTTGAATGACCTTTTCCTGACAAGCCTCTCCAGGCTGCGGTCATCCCTGCTGCTTGTGCACCTTTTTCTTCCACACTTTTCCTTTCCACATAACTTTCTATTAATGTGCTTTGATACAGCACTTTGGGAACATCCAACTTCTTTTGCAATTACCTCTTGAGGCTTTCCCTCCTTATGGAGGGTGTCAATGATGGTTTTCTGCACAACTGTCAGATCAGCAGTCTTTCCCATGATTGTGATTCCTCCTGAACCAGACTGAGAGACTATTTAAAGGCTCAGGAACCCTTTGCAGGTGTTATGGCTTAATTAGCTGATTAGAGTGGGACACTTTGAGCCTAGAATATTGCACCTTTTCACAATATTCTAATTTTCTGAGATTGTGGATTTGGGGTTTCATGAGCTGTAAGCCATAATCATCACAATTATGACAAATCACGGCTTGAACTATCTTGCTTTGCATGTAATGAGTCTATCTCATATATTAGTTTCACCTTTTAAGTTGCATTACTAAATATAAATGAACTTTTGCACGATATTCTAATTTTTTGAGTTTCACCTGTATAGGATTCATTTATTATTCCTGCTTTATAGAAAGTATTCAGTCATAATTCATTACAACATATTTTATATGTATATGTATTTCAGATATATTTTAGAATGTAATACATGTGATTCAAAATATCTCTAAATAAAATAATGCTATCAAAAATGGAATTTCCAATATAGAGAAAAAAGCAACTGACTCTGTGATTTTACGATTAATGTCTGAATCCATGCTCACATTACCTTTACCATGTCCTAAAATATTTGGATGGAAAGCAGTTTGGAAGGGAAGTATTTTATTTGTTAAATGCTAAGATTTATGCATAATTTTTTTTAATAAACATTTTGAAATCTGTAATGTTTTTCATTATCCTTTCCATTCCTTAAATGTCAAAATTCAAGATGTCTTTTTCTTCTGTGCTTGTTGCAAAAAATGTCTCTTCTTTGTTTCATTAAATCATTTGTGCCTGGAAGCAGAGCTTGCTCTTAAGGCACCAAATGACTTTACTTTCAATAACAAACCATTAATCTTCTAAGTTTCCCATCAAGTCAGCTCCCTTCAGTGATGTAAATGGCTATATTGCATTGTCTGGAAGCACTTGTAGTATGTCTAAATTGAACCTGCTTAACAAGGGCATTTGGTACATCACCTTATTTTCTGTTGTGAAGAAAGTCTGTCATAAATATTGTTTGTACTTGTTTGAAAACCAATTTGTTATACACACGGTTGTTCTAAATGTGTACTTTGAAAATCAGAAAAGCAAAATGTGTTCTATGAAACAGTTTTCGAGTGTCTACCAAGCAGTTTTCAAGTTTCTATTTAAGTCCACAAGACCATGCCTTAAACCTGTGGTTTGATCACACAAAACATAGCAACAGGTCTAATGAACTGCCACAGTACCTAGCTGCGTATATATTTACATCAAATCCCCCCCTCGCTCCATTTAGTGTTGAAAATGAAAAGTACCCTCGCTTGCCTTCCTCCCTTGTGACTGCACTAGTGATTGCTGACTTGACTGTTCAGAAGCCCAATAGATGGAGTCAGGGAGAGTCGTTATCCAAGTTTGAGTTCCAAATTGCAAGGGGCTTCAGTGGTGGAACAAAAATTTAGGGTAGCTTAAAAAAAGGTAAGTATGTGCAAATGGGGAGGGCAGTAGTAAAGTAAATCTGTTCCTGTGGTCCAAAAGGACAAGGTTCACTTTAAAGTTGATCTTTAATTGCCCAAAAATCATTCTGATGTTTTAGGTATAGACAAAATGTAATTGTAACAAACTGCCTTCATTCCTGAAGCACAAGTATGTAAATCAAGGAAATATAACCCTGTAAATCTGAGCTCCTCTCCTAAAAATAATCCAGTGAGACATGTGTTTTTTTTGTTTTTGTTTTTTTCTTTTATAACATACTATCGATGGCTACAGATTTATAGTATGTTTAAAAGTTGTGGGTCATATTTATGAAGTAGGAAACACAGTGCCACACATTAACTGCACATTACTGCATACCCACCAGTAACCCATTAGCCACATTGATTAAAAAAATCTAAATCTCTGGAAAGATTTAGCAGATTAAGCAACATTTGCTGATATTTAACAACAAGGTTTTATAAAAACTGATTGACTGAATGTTACTTACAATATATTGTCTCCTGTTGTCTTATAGAATCATATGCATTTATATTGTATTATGCAGTCTACAATCTTTCTGTGTAACTGTTTCATTCCATGTCCTTGGATATGGATCTACTACTTTTAACCAGATAAATTATCCACAGCTCTGCATATCAAATGTGCTCCAACCGTGTTATCCACTATCACTTTCAGATGGGATGAACCTCAAATTGTAAAGGTCAGATGTTCATTTTCATATCCCCAGATTTCTCATAGAAAAAAAACATCTGGATAGGAATAACCATTTTTTTCATAAAGAATCACTTTTCCATCATTCTAACTCCATTTTTACTGTATAAGTTATTTCAATGTGGGAAGGGTATAGACATACAATCCAACAGTGTAATTATGCTTTAATTAACCACCGCAATACTGGACACTTTACCCCCTTTCTTACCTTTTTACCAAGCCAATTTTCAGCTTCCAGTGCTCTCACACTTTGAATGACTATTATCAAATGTTATCATTTTTTAGACAAATAGATATATGTATAATCTTGCACGCTGCTCTGTGAAAATAACTCAAAACTTTATTGCAGTGAAGCACACACAAATAATTATTTTGAAAGCTGCCCACACCATTCACATACTCATATATATGTGTTGTGTACCAATATAACTAAAAAAACAGTGCGCACTTTCAACATAAATGAAATATCTGTGCTAGAAAGTTATTATATATGGTGTAGGCTAATAAGCATAAACTATAAACATCATTTCCTTCTCCCTTAACCTACTAGCGATTACAGAAATATGGCTCCAAGCAGAAGATTCTGCTTCCCCTGCAGCACTTTCCTATGGAGGCCTCACCTGGACCCACTCACCCAGACCCAGTGGTCAGAAAGGTGGTGGGGTTGGCTTGCTTCTATCCCCACTCAGCACCTTTCAAGTCTTCCCTAACCCTCTCTCTCTCTATCCTTCTCTTCTTTCGAGACTCACTGCAGCTGGCTGTTTTCTCCCATTTCTCTGAGGATTGCAGTGATCTATCGGCCTCCTGGACTCGTGTCCCGCTTTCTTGATGATTTCTCCACCTGGCTACCCTACTTTCTCTCCTCTGACCTATCCATTATCATTCTCGGAGATTTTAAAATCCCTATTATAGTCAACATCCCAACTCTTCAACCTAGCCTCATCTTTTGCATTAGCACAGTGTATACAGTCCTCCACTCACTCTGATGGGAATACATTAGACCTTGTTTTCTCCCATCTTTGCACTCCCTACAACCTCACAAACACCCTCTTTCTTCTCTCTGATCACAATCTCATCACCTTCACAGTGTCCTTGTCTTCAAACGCTTATCCCTCCAAGCAGCAAACAATTACCCACAGAAACCTTCACAACTTGAACCCTGCTCCTTTCCACTCTGCAACTGACCAACTCTATGACAGCATCTCTCCCCTGTCCTGCCCTGACCTGGCCACTGCTGTCTACAACAGTTCGCTTTCATCCGCATTAGACTCACTTGCTCCTCTAACAACACAAAGCATCAGGCCCCGACCGTTACAACCTTGGCAGACTGATGACACCAGAAATGTTAAATGACATAGTCGTGCACTGGAGCGATTGTGGCGTAAAACCAAGTCACATCACTCTCATACTTAAAAAGCCCTCCCTGGACCCCACCAACCTGAACAACTTAAGACCCATCTCCCTGCTGCCATTTACCTCTAAACTCCTAGAACGTTTAGTCTACAATCGCCTGAGCTCCCACCTCACCGACAACAACCTTCTTGACCCTTTACAGTCTGACTTTTGCTCACTACACTCCACTGAAACTGCCCTACTAAAACTCACTAAATGATCTACTAACTGCTAAAACCAATGGCCACTATTCCGTACTCTTACTGCTTGACCTCTCTGAGGCTTTTGATACAGTTGACCATCTCCTCCTCCTCAAAAAACTCCACTCTCTTGGTCTCAGAGACTCTGTATTCTCTTGGTTCTCCTACCTATCGCAGCGCTCATTCAGCGCTGCCTCCTCCTCTTCACTCCCTCTTTCTGCAGGGGTCCCTCAATGTTCTGTCCTTGGACCCCTTCTCTTCTCCATCTACACCTCTTCCCTTGGTCACTTGATAAACTCCCATGGCTTTAAGTACCATCTCTATGCTGATGACACACAAATCTATCTTTCTACCCTTCACCTCACCCCTTCAGTCTCCTCTCGCTCTACTAACCTACTAAGCGGCATATCGGCATGGATGTCACTCCACTTCCTCAAACTCAATCTTTCCAAAACTGAGCTCTTAGTATTCCCCCCAGCCTGTGCCCCCTCCCCTGACTTCTCCATCAAGATAAATAACACAATCATTAGTTCCTCCCCTCCTCATGCCAGGGTACTAGGTGTAATCCTAGACTCCCATCTGTCCTTTCACCCCCAAATTTAATTACTGTCCAAATCTTGTAGACTTCACCTCCGCAACATCTCCAAGATACGCCCGTTCCTAACCACGGAAACCACTAAGCAACTTATTCACTCCCTTGTTATATCTCGCCTTGACTATTGCAACTCCCTCCTCATTGGCCTACCGAATCGCAGGCTATCCCCTCTTAAGTCTATCATGAACGCTGCTGCCAGACTTATCCACCTTACTATCCATTCTGTATCAGCCACCCCTCTCTGCCAATCCCTCCACTGGCTTTCCATTGCCCAAAGGATAAAATTCAAAACATTAACAATAACTTATAAAGCCATTCATAACTCTGCCCCAAATTACATCAACTATCTTGTCTCCAAATATCACCCAAACCGTTCTCTCCGCTCCTCACAAGACCTCCTGCTCTCTAGCTCCCTTGTCTCCTCCTCCCATGCTCATCTCCAGGACTTTTGCAGAGCTTCCCCCATCCTCTGGAACTCTCTACCCCAATTTATCAGACTATTGCCTACTCTGCTCACTATTAGGCGATCTCTGAAAACCTCTCTCTTCAAGGAAGCTTATCCTGCCCTCAGCTAATACTGGAATCTTCTACTCTTCCAACCAGTCCATCCCCCACAGTTACTACCTTTTGTACCACTAGCCCCTCCCTCCAAATTGTAAGCAGGGCCCTCCTATCCCTCTTGTATTGAACTGTATTGTTGCTGTATTGTCTCCCGTTATATTGTAAACTGCTGAGCAAACTGTTGGCGCTATATAAATCCTGTAGTATTATAATAATAATCATAAACTCAACAAAAAAGTCCCATTGCTCAAAATATCAAATCATCATTTAAGCATATATTTTATTCAATGCTATTAATATCTTCTATTTCACACGAGTGCAAAACCTCCACCAACACCAGATGTGCTCTCACCTGGAACTTTTGACCTCACAATAAATTCTAGGTCAAAAATTGCTTGTGTCCCTTTATGTGGACTTTATAGTTAGTTTCCTTTCAATTCCAGGACCACAATCAACTCCTTCACTCAGACTCTCCTTCTCCTTGCTCTGCTGCTCAGCATAAAAAGGTATCCAAAAATAAAGATAATTGGGATAAAGATCTGTTCCTGGGCAGCCACAGATGACTTTCTATCTAGTCCCACTGTCAGTCGCTTCAGAGGACCTTTATTTAGCCTTTTAGAACCTCATGATGAGTCTCTGGTGAGGATTCCCCTTTTCCTGCCTGGCACAGGTATGTTCATCTGAAGCAGCTGTATGAACCCTCTTTTTAGAAAGTAGACATCCCAAGGGATTTATTAAGAAGCATGGTGAATTTTTGAAGTTTATTTCACACAATTCTTCAGCAAATTAAAAAAATAAATAAAATTTGTATTTATTTCCACAAAATTGTAGTTTTAACAATTTATTCCGTACACACAGCGTAGGCATACTTTCAATTACACCTCAAACACATTTTGATACTCCTCCAAAGTAAGGGGATACTACATGTGTGAGATTTTTTCACAGCCTAGCCATATAAAGGGACCCAAAATCCAAGAAGCACTTTTGGGTTTTCAAGGCGCATAACTCATGCATAAATTATGCATCTAATTTCCTGATTACCTATCGCATTTTTAAAGGTCTTGGAGCACCAGGACAATGGAAAAACCCACAAAATGACCACATATTGGACGCAAATACTCCAGTGTGTTTTCTATGAGGCATGATGAGTCTTTTGCTGCCAGTATTTGGAAACTGTGGAAATAAAAGGAAAACATGTTTTTTTTACACAAAGTTGTCAATTTATAGGATATTTCTGGACATACTAAGAAATACACCACAAAACACATTCTGCTATTTCTTCTGAGTATAACAATACCACATGTGTGAGACTTTTTCACAGCCTGTCCACATAGAGAGGCCCAACATCCAAGGAGCACTTTCAGACATTATACCTATGTTTTTGAAGCCCTTGAGCACCCAGACAGTGGACTGACATAGTACCACTGGATTGGCGTAAGGCCAATGTGGTGTCAAAATTTAAAAAGGGGTCAAAATCTTTACCAAGTAATTATAGACCTGTTAGTTTAACTTCTATAGTTGGGAAGATACTGGAGAGTTTAATAAAAGACCACATAGATGAGTTCTTGCTGGAAAAAATTTTTTTAAGCAACAGACAGCATGGATTCATGAAAGACAGAAGTTGTCAAACTGATTTCTTTTTATGAGGGGGTGAGCAAAACCTTGGACAGAGGGGTGGCGGTGGATGTAATATACTTGGATTTTGCAAAAGCGTGTGACACAGTTCCCCACATACGGCTAATGTGTTAGGTAAAGTCTACAGGCTGGGAAAAATCAGTATGTAAATGGGTAAAAAACTGGCTAAAAGATCGTATTCAAAGAGTAGTGGTTAATGATTCATACTCTGCATGGTCTATGGTTGTCAGTGGTGTACCGCAAGGTTCAGTGTTGGGACCCTTACTTTTTAATATATTTATAAATGATATAGGGTCTGGGATTAAAAATCCCATTTCAATCTTTGCAGATGACACCAAGCTGTGCAGTGGAATAACGTCCTTACAGGATGTCTTCAACGTACAAGCCGACCTCAATGCACTGTTTAATTGGGCAACTATGTGGCAAATGAGGTTTCATGTTGATAAATGTAAGGTTATGCACTTGGGGGCTAAGAATATGCATGCATTATACATACCAGGGGGAGTACAACTGGGGAAATCAATGGTGGAGAAGGTTCTGGTAGATCACAAGCTTAATAATGGCATGCAATGCCAAGCTGCGGTTTCTAAAGCGGGCAAAATCCTCTCTTGTATTAAAAGAGGTATAAACTTCAGAGAGAGAGAAATCATTTTACCCCTGTACAAATCATTAGTAAGACCTCATCTGGAATATGCAGTTCAGTTTTGGGCACCAATTCACAAAAAAAACATTGGGGAACTGGAGAAAGTACAGAAAAAAGCAAATTGATAAGAGGCATGGAGGAGATCAGCTATCAGGAAAGATTAGAGGAACTGAATTTATTCTCTCTTGAGAAGAGGAGATTAAGGGGGGATATGATCAACATGTATAAATACATCAGTGGTTCATATAGTGAACTCAGTGTAGAGCTATTCACCCTGAGGTCATCACAGAGGAAAAGGGGGCACTCTTTATGTCTGGAGGAAAATAAATGTAATCTCCAAACACGGAAAGGTTTCTTCACAGTGAGAGCTGTAAAAATGTGAAATAGACTCCCTCAAGAGCTGGTTCTGGCGTGCTCAGTGGATTGCTTCAAAAAAGGTCTGGATTCTTTCTTAGATACACAGAATATAACTGGATACTAACATTTATAGGTAAAGTTGATCCAGGGAATATCCAATTGCCTCTTGGGGGATCAGAAAGGAATTTGTTTCCCAGCAGGAGCAAATTGGATCATGGTTTGCTGGTCTTTTTGCCTTCCTCTGGATCCACTGTGGGCAGGGGTGGACTGACCATTTGTAAACTTTGGCAGTGCCCGAGGGCCCAGGGTCAGCAGGGGGCCCCATGAGATGCCCCTGGTACCTTTTTCATAGGCTTTTTTGAGTTTTGGCAAGGACACAGGGGTCCCATGATCCCCTATTGCCCAGGGGCACCATGAGTTGTCAGTCTGCCCCTGACTGTGGGTATAGGATTATAACTTTTTTTTTTTTCAATGGTCGAACTGGGTAGACTTTTTTCAGCCAGACTAACTATGTAACTATGGAAACACCCATAACATTACCACATTTTGGAAAGAAAACACATACATAATGTGTCATTTTTTCCACAAGTTTTTAGAAAATGTGGAAAGAGAATTAAAACCTTTTTTCTTTTACAAAACGTTTGAGTATGGTGATACCACATGTGTGAGACTTTTTCACATGATGTGCACTGGGACACTATTTCAGAAGGTTTTGCACTGGGACATTGACAGATATTGATGGTCCATAGGGGCACCAACAGATGCTGATGGTCTACTGGAACACTATTGCAGGTGTTGGGCACTGAGACACTGTAACAGATGTGGATGTGCACTGGGACACTGTGACAGATGTTGATGGTCTACTAGGGACACCAATAGATGTTTATGTTACAACTGGATACTGACAGATGTTGATGCAATGGGACACTATTGAAGATGTTGATAGGACACTGGTAAACTGTGACAGACGTTGATGGGGCACTGGTACACCGTGACAGTTGCTCATGTGTACTGAAACACCACTAGGGATACAAACAGATTTTGACAATCCACTAGGGACAAAGACAGATGTTGATATTAATGGGGCACTGTCAGATGTTGTTGTTGCAATTGAGCATTATGGAGGGTGTTGATGTGCTCTGGTACACTGTGACAGATGTTTTTGTGCACTGGTACACTGTGAAAAACGTTGATCGGACACTGGTACACTGTGGCAGATATTGACGATCCACAAGAGACACTGGAAGATGTTGATGTTGCAATGGAACACTGCAATTGTTAATGTTGCAATGGGAGACTATTGCATATGTTGATGTGCACAGGTACACTGTGACAATTGTTTTTGTGCGCTGGTAAACTGTGATTGATGTTGATGGGACACTGGTAAACTGTGACAGATGTTGATGGGACACTGGTAGAGCTTTCATGTAGATTGGATATCTCACAGATGATGCTTGGTGCACTGTTTACACTGTGTGCACAGTAAAATCAACAGCTACACACAGATCCCTGACATGATGCTGTGATCTGCTGCCCCCCTCCTCACCGAGCTTTCTGTGTGAAAAGAGGGAAAGCCAATACAGAGGCACATGCCTCTGTTAACATTGTTTGATATTTGTGATTGGACACGGCCATTACATGATTGGAAGGGCCAATCAGAGAGCCCTGCACTTGTCCCACCCAGTCTTTTATGCAAAGTGTTATGAAGTGAATAAAACATAATTAAATATAAACACTTAGTTGTGCTTACATTACATAAGTACAACGAGCACAATAATAAAAAAACTTACAAGCATAGAAAGACTAGCAGTTTGATATGGTCCCACCACAGCACAACAGCTGTGTCTGCCTTGAGTTCTATTAGCAATCTATTCTGGTCTTGTCAGCTGGGCAGTGGATTTTAGTTCCTTATTCTGTGTGACTGAGCAATATGCTTATACTGGATTTGGATATATTTAAACATATTAATTAAATTAACTCTGATTATTATTCCAAACTGAACATACTAAAGTTTCTGACCAATCACTGTAATTAAGATTTTCTATCTCTTTTATGTGTTTATTTGCCCTCCTCTGCACCCTCAACTCATATGACACGGTCCCTAGCATTCAGCAGGACCCACATAAGATTGCACAAAGGGACAGGTATCTCTTCCCCATCCCGCTCTTCTAAAGGTTGCCAGTGGAAATCTGCATGGCAAGAGGTATTGATAGGCCCATTTTGGCGGGAATCCACAGCCCGTGCTTTTTCCCCTATATAGGCTGCTACTCACAAGCTCCAGCAGCTGTTGAGGGATTGGACCTCGGCTTACTGAAGATTGGATAGTCTGCGACATGGAGGGACTCCTTTGCCACCTCATCAAGACAGCAGAGATGGAGAGGAGTGGCTTAGGAGGTGCTTAGAAGAGGATTCCAGCCCTCCCCTTCCTTCCATCCAAGAGCAGAATATTTCCAAGAAAATGGCAGTGGAAACTGCGGGCATACGCAGTTCAACGCGGCAGTCTAAGAAGAAAATGCAGAGGAAGGACTGTTCACCTCCTAAGCTCATCAGTAACAGTGCTCCCTTAAGTTCAGTCAGGGGAACTGCTCTGTATACATCTGAGGATGCCTGCTGTTATAGCAGCATCTAGTGGGAAAATGACAAATTCTTTTTCTGGTGAGATTTTGTCTATTTCTAAAGTTAATGAATTACTGTAAGTGTTATAGTTAATTCTATTGCAAATATATTGGATGGTATAATACATGAAAAAAAATTGGATGTATCCCAAGAAATAAAAAATGTAGGGGCACAGTGTTCTGGTGCATTAAATAATAGTTCTACTCAAATTTCTGGGTCTGACCCTAATGCATTAATTTCAACATTAGATAAAAATATGTTAGATATTAGTTCAGTTGGCAAGGACAAAAAGTGATTAATGAAAATATGCCTATTGTACCTCATAATAAGCTATCTATCCCTGTCAGCTCTTCTTATTAATGGTTAACCTGTCATTACTTCCTATAAGTTCTCTGGTAGTCTCTAAGCCATTTATAGCCAAAACATGCCTTAAAGAAGCACTTCCATGTGAAATATCTCCCTTAGGTTTTCACCTGGCCCCCTCAGTGAAAGAAAAAAATTGGAAGGGAGATTTTGTGGATATTTTATCTTTATTGCCAGCATCCAAAGAAATCTTGGTTAAAAAGGAAAAAAAGGGGAAGACAGAATGGAAGAAGATAGGAGAATAGGATATACCTAAACCTTTCAAAACTGGCTTAAGGATTTTTTTTATATACTCTGCTGTTTTGGGTGAATGTTTCCCTGAGAAATGCTCAGGCTTAGTTCAATATTTGGATATTGTAGCAGAGGCTTTCCACCATTTTGGTGGTATGGCCTGGTATACTTATGATGAAAAATATAGACAAAAGCTATCAGTCCATTCATCTTTATGTTGGGGAATCAAAGATATTGGTTTATGGCTGAATTTAATGTTACCACAAAGATCTATAATCCCACAAAAGACCAATGTCAACAAGAATTCCTTTCGTAAAGGATTCTGTTTTGCATTTAATGAAAGCCAATGTCAGTTTCTATCTAACTGTAGGTACAAACATGAGTGTTCATACTGTAATAGGTCACATCCAGTGTTTAGATGCTTTCGTAAATCCTCCGCTACATTACTTCAACTTCAAAACCGGGATCCAAATATTAAAAACCAAGATGCCAGTGATATTGTCAAAAATGTTACCATGGCTCGATCGCTACCCAAACAGCAGGATGGCACATCTATTGTGTAGAGGGTTCAAGGAAGGTTTCCTAGTTCCTTATTTCAATAGTAAAGGTTGTTTTCCAGTTGAAAATATGCGGTCAGCTTTTTTGCATCCCGACATTGTGGAAGATAAAATTACATCTCCATTAGGTTTGGTTCCTAAAAAAAAACCTGGAACCTTTCATTTGATCCATCATTTATCTTACCTCCCTGATAGTTCTTTTAAGGATGAAGTTGCAGATTTTGATGCTTCAGTTTCTTATGCATCTTTTGATGAGGCCTGATTTTACTAAGATGCTTTGGTAGAGCAGCTCTATTAGCTAAAGCCAACATCAAATCTGCCTTCTGTTTGCTACCTGTACACCCTCAATGATTCAATTCACTGGGTTTTTCTTTTAATGGTTCTTTTTATTTTGATAATTGTATGCTATGGTTTTTTCTTTATCATGCTTCTACTTTGAAGCCTTCCCTACCTCTACAATGGGTTCTATCTAAATTATCGCCAGAGGGTGGTTTTATTATTAAAATTATTTTCTTATCATTGGCCCTCCCGATTCCAGCACTTGTTATGAGTCATTAGTTTGTTTCTTAATATCTGAAAATCTTTTGCTATTTCTCTTGCACAGGAAAAAAACGGTATTCCCAACTACAGTCATTGAATTCCTTGGTAGTACCATAGATTCCTTGAATGTGGAATTTAGGCTACCTTTGAATAAGTTGACTCATGTGAGGCTTATAATTTCATCTTTCCTAGGTAGACAGAAAGCTTTGTTAAAAGAAGTGCAATCCCTGCTTGGTCTTCTTGCCTTTCCCGCTAGGGTGATTTCAGTTGCTAGAATATTTTCTAGGCGAATGGCTCTAGCCACAAAGGGCTCAAAAATCTTTATGCACATATTCCATTTCCAAACAAACTAAGGAAGACTTAACAATTTGGGATAGTTTTTTGTGTAACTTTAATGGTTCTAAAATTTGGCAGGAGGATTTTATTGATTATTTCGACTTCATGGATTCTTCTGGATCTATTGGCTTCGGTGCCTATTTACAAGGCTATTGGTGTGCCTCCGAATTGCATAGTAGCTGGAAAATTCCAGAAATGTTGCATAATATAGTTCTATTAGAACTATTCTCTGTAGTGGTTTCAGGTGTCATCTGGTGTAATACATTCAGGATTTGTTGTATTATGTTACACACGGTGTCCTGTTTGCAATCAAATATTTATCCTCTAAATCTGAATTGGTGATTAAGTTACTCCGTTTTCTTGTATTACATTGCATGGGATACAATATATATTTGTAAAAGCTTAGCACGTTCGGGGAATGGAGAACAACATAGCAGATTCTTTATCTCGTTTACAGTTTTGCAGGTTTCAAAAATGGCTCGAGAGGCAGATCCGATCGGTTTCCTTTGCCCAGATTTCCTCTGGGGTTTGATCTGGGATTGATTGCTTCTTCCCTCAATAAATCTGTTTCAGACAAAACTTGGGAGGATTCTCTTGACTCTTGGTGTAAATTGGTGTTCATTTTGTTCTAACATGAATATTAATTAATTATGTGGCGTTGTCTTTTGTTTTTCAGTTAATTCATTACAATTTCAGTCCTGCTTCAATACATAGAATACTGGCAGGAGTTTCTTTTTTTCTTAAAATTTTCAGGTCTTCCAGACTTAACTTCTTTATATCAAGTTTGTCAGGTTTTGAAAGGTTTTAAAAAATCAAGGCCAAGTTTTGATAATAAACAGCCTTTCTTCGTGGATTTATTGGGTAAACTTGTATCAGTTCTTGAAATCATTTGTTTTTACTCCTTTGAGGTTCTACTTTTTCGATCTGCTTTTACATTAGCCTTTTTTGGTGTTTTGAGATTGGGTGAATTCACGGCTCCAAATAAATCTTCATTTCGTTTTCTTTTTATCTTCACATATTTATTTTCAGGACAATTCCCATAAAAATATTCATTAGTAGATCCAAAACAGATCCATTTGGAAAAGGCAAGCATGTTACTTTATTCTGTTCACCCAATCCAACTATATGTCCCATTTTCAATGCATTTCGTTATATGTCTGTCAGACCCTCATATCATGGTTCTTTTTTCATTCATTCTGACTTATCGCCTTTAACAAGATATCAGTGTTCGGCAATTCTTTCTGCTTGTCTCAAGAAATTGAATCGTTCAGGTATTCTCTTTTCTTCTCATTCATTTAGGATAGTTGCAGCCACAACTACTAATTGTTTGGGTTTTTCTCCGTCGGATACTAGACGGGTGGGACGTTGGGATATTGATAGTTACAAAATTTATGTTCGCCTATTTATTAATTAATTGTGAATTTTCAGGTCCTGCTAAAATATTTATTTGGATAGTTGGTCATTTTTTTATCTATTGGGCCAAGAAACGAGCCGAGACCAGGAATTATTTCACTAATTTAGATTTGAACTCTAATATATTTCAGGTTTTTTGGTGGGGTGTTAGAGGCCTCCGTTGGAGAAATATTAGAGGCCAACTGACGATTTATCTAGTGTTTGGCCCGACATTCTAATTATCTATGCCGGGGCAAATGACATTGGAAGGATTAGGACATGGGATCTTTTTTGTGAAATGAAAAGAGACTTAAGTTTTTGTAAGCTTTTATTTGCACGTACTGTCTTGGCATATTCTGAGATGGTTCCCAGGCTTTTATGGTCTCTGTTGGGTAAGCTTGATTACATTGATTGAATTAGGAGATGTCTTAATAGGACGATCCATAATTTCTTGATTCCTGCTGCTGGCCTACCACATCGTCATGCTGAACTTGAAGGTTTTTTACCTGGACTGTTTTTGAACGACTCAATACACCTGTCAGACATTGGCCTTGACATATTCAATACTAGCTTACAAAACATCATTGATTTGGCCATGGTGTTGGTAGGTCTTCAGCCAGCTAGTTCCCCATTGTCTGCAGTTGGTGGAGTTTAGTCATCCAGTTTATCTGGACATACATCGGGACTGAATTTTTGTTTATTCTTGATAGTTTAGCCAAAAAGGGATATACAGTTGTGTTCAAAATAATAGCAGTTTGTTGAAAAAAGTGAATAAAGCTCAAAATCCTTGTAATAGCTTTTTTTTCCATACACACAAAAATGCATTGGGAACACTACACATTCTATTCCAAATCAAAACATGAAGAAAAATATATCAAATTTGTGTTGTTCCTCAAAAAAAATGAAGAAAAGTGAATATTAGACTGTTCAAAAAAATAGCAGTGTTTGTATTCTTCTTTACAAACTCAAACATTCACTATATAAACTGAAAAATGTTTGAAGATTTTGCTTTCCTTTGAATCATTTAATATTTAGTTGTATAAGCACGGTTTCTGAGAACTGCTGTACATCTGTGTTGCATGGAGTCAACCAACTTCTGGCACCTGTGAACAGGTATTCCAGCCCAGGATGATTGGACTACATTCCACAGTTCTTCTCTATTTCTTGATTTTGCCTCAGAAACTGCATTTTTGATGTCACCCCACAAGTTTTCTATTGGATTAAGATTTGGGGATTGGGCTGGCCACTCCATAACGTCAATCTTGTTGGTCTGGAACCAAGATGTTGCACATTTACTGATGTGTTTGGGGTCGTTGTCTTGTTGGAACACCCATTTCAAGGGCATTTCCTCTTCAGGATAAAGCAGCATGACCTCTTCAAGTATTCTGATGTATTCAAACTGATCCATGATCCCTGGTATGCGATAAATAGGCCCGTACACACCGTAAACACCGTAGTATGAGAAACATCCCCGTATCATGATACTTGCGCAACCATGCTTCACTGTCTTCACAGTGTATTGTGGCTTGAATTCAGTGTTTGGGGGTCGTCTGACAAACTGTCTCTGGCCACTAGACCCAAAAAGAACAATCTTACTTTCATCAGTCCACAAAATGTTGCGCCATTTCTCTTTAGGCCAGTCAATGTGCTCTTTGGCAAACTGTAACCTCTTCAGCACGTCTTATTTTCAACAGTGGGACTTTGCGGAGGCTTCTTGCAGATAGCTTGGCTTCACATAGGCATCTTCTAATTGTAACAGTACTCACAGGTAACTTTAGACCTTCTTTGATCTTCCTGGAGCTGATTGTTGGCTCAGTCCTTGCCATTTTGGCTATTCTTCTATCCATTCGAATGGTAGTTTTTCGCTTTCTTCCACGTCTTTCAGGTTTTGGTTGCCATTTTAAAGCATTGGCGATCATTTTAGCTGAGCAGGCTATCATTTTCTGCACTTCTTTACATGTTTTCCCCTCTTCAATCAACTTTTTAATCAAGGTACGCTGTTCTTCTGAACAATGTCTGGAACAACTCATTTTCCTCAGAATTTCAGAGAGAAATGCACTGTAACCAGCATGTACAACATTTGCTGCCTTCCTTCCTTAAATAAGGGCAATAATTTCCACCTGTTTTTCAAAGAATGAATGACCTCACTAATAGAACTCCACACTTGTATTATTTTGAACATGCCCCTTTCAATTAGTGATTCAATTAAACAGAATCAGCAGCATGCATGTCATGACTGTTGGGTCTGTTGGATTTCTATTAGTCTACTACACCTGCTAGTAAATTATTTGCCATGTAGAAATATAATTTCTACCAAAAACAGTGAATGATCAGGTTAGTGATGTCTGACTGCTATTATTTTGAGCACAACTATATATATATATACACATATACAGTTTGGTCCATATAGATTTGGACACGGGCACAATTTTAGTTTTTTTTTCAGGTATTTACCAAAACATATTCAAGCTATAGTTATATAATGGATATGGGCTGAAAGTGCACACACTCAGGTTTAATTTGAGGGTATTGTGGGAACTAGCACCAAGGGTAGAGCTTTTGAAGCACATAGTCACTCACTTCCTTCTTTTTGACCAATTTTATTTAAAAGAACGTTCCATACAACATAGGTTTCCCATGCAGGGGTATCCACCATCAATGCAAATGAAATCAAAGATTCAGCCTCCTGGCTCTCTTTAGCAGCCCTGCTGCTCAGGCTTCATGCCTCGGTCCTCTTAACCATTCACATGCAACACACTGCACCTGGGTTAGCGCCCTTTCCCAGCACTCCTGTTTCCCCAGCCCACAGGCTTGGGCCCTCTGTCTGCTCTGTCAGACTTCTGTGCCACCATGCACACTTGTGGCTACTCCCTTGCACCCACATGGACTCCTTGGGAGGGTGGAGCCCAGAACCCTGGTCCTGACTTTAGAAGAAGCCCACATACACCTGACCAATCAATCTCCTGGTCATTCCCAATACCTGGTCCGAGGATTGCAGATTTCATCCCTCCCAAATCACTTTGAAATCTCCAGGCTCCAGTTCCCAAACTGGACTGTACCAACAAATGAGGAAAGTGAAAAGCCAGTTTCCTCTGTATTAAACAAGTACCCTGGAGCCCCTCAACCTGCCTTGTTGAGAATCCCGAGTGAAATATACTTTCTACACTGTGACAGGTCGCCACACTGTCACAGAATGTACATCAAAATTTGAGGAAGGGTTTAGGAATTACAGTTCTTAAGAGAAGCCATCCTCCCTTTTTCAAGTGACCAAAAGTAATTGAACAATTGAATATAATCATAAATTAAAAGTTCATTTTTAATATTTTGTTGAGAATCCTTTACTAGCAATGACTGCCTGAAGTCTGGATCCCATGGACATTACCAAAGACTGGGTTTCCACCTTTCTGATGCTTTGCCAGGCTTTAACTGCAGCTGTCTTCAGTTTTTCTTTGTTTGTGGGTCTTTCTGCCTTTAGTTTTGCCTTCAGTAAGTGAAATGCATGCTCAATTGGGTTGAGATCGGGTGGTTGGCTCGGCCATTGCAGAATATTCCACTTCTTTTCCTTCAAAAGCTCCTGTATTGCTTTTGCAGTGTGTTTTGGATCATTGTCCATGTGTACTGTGAAACGCCGTAGAATAAACTTTGCTGCAATTGGCTGAATTTGGGCTGCTTCTGTCTTCTTTCACATCATCAATAAACACCAATGACCCAGTGCCACTGGAAGCCATGCATGCTAATGCCCGCACACTGCCTTCACCATGTTTTAAAGATGACGTTGTGTGCTTTGGATTATGAACTGTTCCAAGCCTTCTCCACACTTTTTTCTTCCTGCCATTCTGGCTTTTTCTTAATGCCATTCTGGCTTTTGTAGATGTTTTTTGGCAAAGTCTAATCTGGCTTTTCTATTCTTCAGGCTTTTGAATGGTTTGCACCTTGTGATGAACCCTTTGCTCTCGTGAAGTCTTCTCTTGATTGTAGACTTTGACAATGATACGCCCACCTCCTAGAGAGTGTCCTTCACTTGTCTGGATGTTGTGAATGGGTTTTTCTTTACCATAGAGAGGATCCTGTGATCATCTTCCACTGTTGTCTTCCATGGATGTCCATGTCTTTTTATGCTACTGAGCTCACCAGTGCGTTCTACTTTCCTCAGAATGTACCAAACTATTAATTTGGCCACTCCTAAATGTTGCTGTTATCTCTCTGATGGATTTGTTTTGTTTTTAAAGCCTTACAATGGCCTGTTTCACTTGCATAGACATCTCCTTTGAATGCATGATGTAGGTTAGCAATAGATTTCAAATGCAAATACCACACTTAAAATCAACTCTAGACCTTTTACCTGCTTAATTGATGAAGGAATAATGAAGGAGTAGGCCACACCTGGCCATGAAAGAGCTTTTGACTCAACTGTCGAATTACTTTTGGTCCCTTGAAAAAGGGGGGATGGCTACTCTTAAGAGCTGTAATTCCCAACCCCTCTCTCCAATTTGGATGTACATACCCTCAAATTAAACCTGAGAGTGTGCACTTTCAGCCCATATGCATTATATAACTATAGCTTGAATATGTTTTGGTAAATACCTGACAAAATCTAAAATTGCGCCTGTGCCCAAATATATATGGACCAAACTGTATATATATATATATATATATATATATATATATTTTTTTTTTTTTTTTTTTTTAAGTCATTTGTTTAATTGAGGTTACTCTTTAAAATAGCCCCACGTCCAATAATTTTCCAATAACGAGTGTTGTATTTTGAATATTAGTGTATTGTGTCTGTATTATTGTATATAAGAATTCCTTTGTGCTATCTCATGTCCCTTTTACAATGTGATGCCCAAAACTGGAGATCATATTTTATTTCAAAATGTTTTTATTGAAGATTTTCAATAACAGGGTAATGTTATAATAATAACGTTCAGTTCAATAAAAATCGTATTCAAACAATATATTGTTGGAGCATGTGTACACCACCATTTGGCTGGGGACAAGGAATAAGACAATAGTAACATATGTAGATATGGATATATACTGAACTTTGGTGAAGTGTAGAGAATGGTAGAGGGATATAAACATGGGGAGAACAGGAAGAGGGTAGGGAAAGGGGAGGGGGAGGAAGTTATAATGGGATGAGGGGAAGAGTACCAGTCTAAAATGGATGAGTGATTCAATTGTGTGTACAATATCAGGCTTGTACTGAGCAATTGGGGTGTTTTAACCAGTTAGTCCATTGGGAATTAAATTTGTGCTGGGTGGAGTTGTTGAGGGACGATCTTTTTTCCATTTCGCATTGGAAATTAAGATCTGTAATTAGTGATTTGAGAGAAGGGGCAGTAGTGGTGTTCTATAATCTGGTTATATTGATTTTTGCTGCGAAAAGTATGTGGACAATTATGGTGCGAAAGGTATGGGGGAATTTTTCAATCCCAATATGTAAAAGCACAAGTAGAGGGTTTGGGTTGATCACTGTTTGGGTTATTTCAGAGATTAGTTGGAAGATACGTTTCCAAAAGGATTTAATTGATTTGCATGACCATAATATATGTAGTGTTGAACCTATGTCTCTGCATTGTCGCCAGCAAGAGGCAGAGTGTTTTGGGTAATACATGGCAAGTTTGACTGGGGTTAGATACCATTGGTGGATGATTTTTAAATATGCTTCCCAGTGTGAACTGCAACGGGATGATTTGTAAGTGGTATTAAATGCTGTGCTCCATGCGTGTGCTGTGATTGTTTCTGAGAGGGTTTTTTTCCAGTTGGATAAGGAGGTAGATTTTAAAGTAAATTGTATGTTCGTTATGTATTTGTAGAAAGTAGAGATACCTTTACCTGGGTATTGTGGTTTTGTAAAGAACAGGTAGGCAGTATTAGGGATTTTTGTGGTGTGAGGTATACTCTTTGTTTGCATGCAGTGGGCAATCCTTAAGTAGGTGAAGTGTTCCGTGGATGGTAAGTTGAACATGGATTGGAGAATATGAAATGACTGCAGGGTGTGGTCTTTATAGAGGTCTGTTATTTTGTGTATGTTTCATTTTTCCCATTGGGTTAGATCCAGTGAGGGTGTAATGGAGTGCAATATTTCAATTGGGGTGGGAATTCGTTTGGGGACTGTGTATTCTATGGTCAGGAGATCACGCCAGGCTTGAAGGGCGGCTTGGATACATGGGTGTTTTAATTGGTAGTTGGTTTGTAGTATTGTAGGAATTAGGAGTAAGTTTTGGAGCTTAAGTGGATGGAAGGGCGAGGTTTCCATTGTAGACCAGATTTTTTATCTGGTTGGGTTCCACCAAAAATATATTTGGTCCAAAAGAATAGCGTTATAGTAGGATTTTAAATGTGGAAGGCCCGCGCCTCCTTTGGAAGATGGGCGTATCAAGAGATTGGTAGTGCATCTAGGTTTTTTAGAGTTACCATAAAAATCTGGAGAGAATCGATTGCAATTTGGAAAGGAAAGTGTTAGGAACTGGTATGGGGACTGTGCGAAAAATGTACAGGATTTATGCTAGGATGTACATTTTCAAGGTCGCAACTCGGCCTAATTTGGAAAGTTCTGAGGTGCGTAGGGTAGCAATTTCTTGGGGTATAGTTTCAAGTAATGTTTTGTGGTTTGATGAGAACAGTTGGTCTGTTGTTGAAGTGAGTTTGATTCCTAAATAGGAAATGCTGTTTTTTTCCCAAGAGAAGGGAAATTGTTTAGCAAGTAATATTTGGGAATGGTGTGGTGTGTGGAGGTTTAAAATTGAAGATTTGGGTTCATTGAGTTTATAATAGGAAACCATTGAGTATTGTGAAGGTGCATTCATATTGTTTTGAGGGATTTGGTTGGGTTGCTAATCATCAAAATAATGCCGTCTGCAAATAGGCTAATTTTATGTTGTTCGGTGTTAAGGTATTTGATGCCAGTAAATGCCGGGTTATCTCTGAGATTAGAGGCTAGGGGTTCGATGAGCAACGCAAATATGATGGGGGATAGTGGACATCCTTGTCTAGTACCATTGGTGATATCAAAGGGTTCTGATAATGTTCCGTCTGTTAATACTCTGGCTGAAGGGAGGGAATATAGTGCTAGGATGGCTGTTAGGATCCATCCCGTAATTCCAAATTTCTGTAATGTCAGTCACATAAATAGCCAGTGTATTCGATCAAATGCTTTTTCTGCATCCAAGGATAGGAGTATTGATGGCTGTTTGGTATGTTCTAAATGGTGGAGAAGAGATATAGGTCTTTTGGTGGCATCGGGTGCTTGGCAGCCTGGTATGAATCCTACTTGGTCTGGGTGTATTAAGTTAGGAAGATAAGGGTGTAGTCTACGAGCTATAATTTTTGCATAGAGTTTTATGTCTGTGTTAAGTAGGGAGATTGGTCTATAATTTTGGATGAGTTGCGGGTCTTTACCAGGTTTTGGGATTGTTGTTATTGTCGATTGTAGCATGTCTTTGGGGAATATGCCAGTGGTGGCTGCATGGTTAAAGAGTTTGGATAGGTAAGGTGCAAGATTTGGGGAAAAATTTTGTAAAATTCATTAGTATAACCGTTGTTTCCTGGAGATTTGTTAAGAGGGAGTGTTTTGGTGATATTTTCTATTTCTGTGATAGATATCGGAGTAGATATAGCATCAAGTTGGGATGGGGAGAGTTGGGGGAGTTTGGTTGTGTGAAGGAATTTTTGTATGGATGTAAGTGTTGGTTGGATGGTGTCAGGATCGTTTTTAAGATTATATAGTTGTTGGTAATAGGTCGCAAAGGCGTTAGCTATTTCTCGTGGATTTGGGGTTAAAGTATGTGTGGTTGGGTGGTGAACTGAGGATATTTTTGTTTTTAGGCGTCGCTGTTTAATTATTTTATGGTAATAAGGCATTAGCTTTGTTGCTCATAGAGTAAAATTTAGCTTTTGTTTTTTGAAGGTTGAGGTCGTATTTATAAAGTAGGAGGGTTCTGAGCTTGTTTCTATCTATGGCGAGGGAAGTAGAGGTTGAAGGATCTAGGGATGTTTTGTTTAATTCTTGTTTTGTTTTAATTGACATGAGGAGTTCATCTATTTATTGATTTCTTTGTTTAGAGATACGGGCGTTTAGTTGAATAAGAATACCTCTCATGTATGCCTTGTAGGTTGACCATAGTATAGGTATAGAAATATCAGGCAATTCGTTCATTTAAAAAAACAGATTATGAGCATTTAGTATATGTTTTCTGTGGTCTGGATTCTTCAGTAAGGTTGAATTTAATTTTCACCTTCGAGGGATCGAAGAGTGTTGATTGTGGTCCAGAGTGATGGAAATTGGAGCGTGGTCCGACCATGTTATGATGCCGATCTTGGAGGAGGTGATATGTTGTAAGGTCCACTTGTCTGTGATAAAAACGTAAATTCTGGAATAGGAGAGGTGGGCCGGAGAATAATAGGTGTAGTCTTTTTCTGAACCGTGTTGGCATCGGCATATGTCGTAGAGGTCGTTGTTGTGTAGAAAACGGTTAAAAGTGTGTTTAAAGGAGCGTTTACTGGAAGAGGAGTCCAGGAGTGGGTTGTTTATGATGTTGAAATCTCCTCCTAGTAGTAGTCTGCCTTGTCTCTGGGTAGTACTGATTGTGATTAGTTTGTTGTAGAATTGGAGTTGGTTGGTATTTGGCCCATAGATATTGACCAGGGTATATAGGATTTAATTGATCTTGCATATTACAATATGGTAGCGGCCTTGTGGATCTGATAATTCTGAGATATATTGGAATTGGAGGGAGTCTCTTATGGCGGTGATGACGCCGTTCTTTTTCTTGGAGTTGGTTGCCATAAACATTGATGAGAAGTGGTGTAGACCAAATTTGGGAACCTTGGAGGAGGCAAAGTGGGACTCTTGGATGAAAAGAACATCAGTTTGCAGAGAGCGAGCATCTTTTTGCAGTAGAGATCTCTTGTAAGGAGAGTTGAGGCCTCGGACATTCAAAGATGATATGCTAATCATGTTGTTGGGTATATACGGGTTGCATGGAGTCGGAGGGATAATTTGTAAGTTGTGTGAAAAGTTGAATATTTCTTTGTCTTGTATGTAAAACTTCCATAACAAAGAAGTAGTAGAAGTGATCTTGATATATTCGCTGGTCTGAAGAGGTTGTTTCCGCTTGTAGTAGAGATGTTCGATGGAAAGAAGGTTGATGTGAGGGACTGGTGAACTGAGGTGGGTAGGGGGTTAAAAAAAAACTTGTGAAAAATACAAGTAACATATGTAGCAGATGTTGCTACTGTGTAACGGGGGAACAGAAACGTACATGACTCACGCAAGGAGTCATGTTGACGAACAACTTGAAGTTTAAAAATGATCAGTTAGGGGCCGTTTGTCAGCCTTTAGTGGTTTTGAAATGGTACCCAGTGTGTCGGGTAGTAGATGGTGTTAGGGATTTTTGGTTCAGGACTATTCTGCTTCCATTTGTTGTGGTCGGGTTGAAGTGGATTGGTGGGAGTCCACGGGTAGGATGTTCCATGTCTTCAGGAGTTCTATGCCTGCTTCTAGGTTTTTGACCGTGTAGAGCCTTCCTTGATGCTTAACGATGAGTTTCATGGGGAAACCCCATTGGTAGCCGATACCATGGTTCCGCAGCGCTTTGGTTATGGTAATAAGTTTCTTGCGGTTGAGAAGTGTAGCTTTGGATAAATCTGCAAACAATTTTATATTCGCCTGAGAAGCCGGAATTGAGGTAGGGTTTCTAGCAGCCGTCATGATTTTTTCCTTCACGTGGTAGAAATGCACACGCGCTAGGATATCTCTGGGTATTGCGGCCGGCAGGAACGATGGTTTTGGTATCCTATGTGCGCGGTCTATGGCAAGTTCCACGTCCGTCAGAGAAGGAATGAGGCATTTCATGTATTGCTGGATGTAAGGTACTATGTCACCTGTAGCGATAGTTTCCGGTATTCCGCGAAAGTTAATATTATTGCGCCTGGAGCGGTCTTCTAGGTCTGCCAATTTTAGATTAATTTGT
This sequence comes from Staurois parvus, assembly GCF_062004578.1. Lineage (NCBI taxonomy): Eukaryota > Metazoa > Chordata > Amphibia > Anura > Ranidae > Staurois > Staurois parvus. Next base: position 10,847,360 of record NW_028318039.1, on the reverse strand, counting down.
TCTATGTCAGCTACGTGGTCTGTGTTGGCGTCTATGAGGTCATTATGTGCCGTGAACATTTCCCCCATTCTGTTCTCAATATGGCGAATGCGTCGGTCCTGATTTTGTACCGCGGATGAGATTTGCGATATAGTTGTTGTCAGATCGTCATATAGTGTTTGTCGCAGGGATAGTAGCATACTTTTCATTGAAATTTCAGTGATAGGGTGGTCAGTAGCAGGAAAGTTATCAATTAGAGCTAAAGTAGAAATGGCGGTAATTGTAGGAGGAGCAGAAGATTGCAGGTCAGAGTTAGATTGTATGTCCAGTCTGGGTCTGGACTTAGCAGGGCTTGTAGAAGGAGACAGGGGCAGAGAGGACTCACCCGGGTCTCCTGGGTATAGTGGAGCCTTAAGCCTGGGGTCTGTGTGCTGCGCTGTGTCTCCCTCTGCTTGTGTGAGGAGACTGTCAGCAGTGGAGCTGGCGCCATCTTGGATACAGGGGCTGAGAGCAAGGAAGAAGCTCATCAGCTTCCCTGGCTGTCCTGGTGATCTGCGGCATCAGGGCATGATCCGGAGGGTGGCAGGAGCCTCTGCTACCCCTTATGTCTCTGGGGAGAGGCTGCGGTGTGTCTGGGTCCGGTGTGTGCCGTGGTAATGCTGACAGCGGGATGGAGCTCTCACTCACGAGCTGTCATCTCAGAGCCAGCCGCGCATGCGCCCCTCGAGATCATATTTTAGATGTGTCCATCTCAAAGATTTATACAAAGGTCACTTTAAAACAACATTGTGTGCTTTATTTCCTCTTTTTAGAAACCAATATTTTGCTTGCTTTTGGCTGATTGGCAACTAAGCATTTGTTAAACAGTATTCCCAAGTCCTGCTATATCTCTGTTTTGCCTGACCATATTGTCCTAGAAAGCGGCAATAAGCTTTGAAGCCTGCTTATGATTGCAATGTTTATTTAGAAGTGACTGTTTTATACTCAGTGTAGAGGTATTTTTTCATCATTGTAAATCTGTTATTCCCGTATTTCAGAGCCTAAGAGAATATAAATGAATGGTAGTAAGATCAGAGTTTTGCTTAGGCTTTTTTCCTTAGTTTGCTTGGATAAATATAATTTGATAATGCAGCTATTTTTTTAAACATTCCATTAGGTGATACCACATGTAAAAACAATGCCCCCAGGAGTTTTTATAATGTAGTTATTAGTAGTACACATGTACTTTGTGTGTCCTAAATGTACTAATATCCAATAAAAGCACATAATTAGATTGCAGCTGGCACTATATCAGCAGCATTTATTGGAAATTGAAATATTATGACTTAATTAATATCATATTAATACTTTATTTGCATATTATTAAAGCAACCATTAAAATAACTATAAATAAATTATATATTTATTTAAAGGCATGCATTATTAATGGTCCATGATACAATATGTACAGTCTAATTAATAGCACATTGTATAGATCTGCATAAAGTGTAATACTATTTATTAGATTTTCTTTGACATATTGTCCTGGTATTTGTAAGTATAGATGTTATACTTGATTCACCTGGATTTGTCACACATTTTCTCACATTTTCAAGCATCATTCATGTCATTGTTAAGGGACAATTCTATTAGCAAAGTGAATGGTCTTCAATAAATTAATGAGTATCCATCTCTCTCTCTCTGTCAGGGAACGAGAAGATCGCCGCGGCGCATGAACCTGCGCATGCGCAGGATCCCGACAAGGCATACAGGCAGGTGGGCACTAGGACCCAGGCGCGCCTGTCACCAATGATGGCGCAAGCAGGCACTAGGACCCAGGTGCACCTCTCGGTGCCGGGCAGGCTATTTAAACGGGCCACTGCAGGATCCAAATTGCCATATGGTCTTATTCCTCTGCCTGTGATTTCTGATCCTGAGTTGTTTCCTGTTGCCGAACCCAACCTGCTCCTGACTATCGTGACCTTCTCCTACCCTGACCCCTGAGTTGTCTCTGAATATTCTTCTACCTGCTCCTGATCATTCTGACCTCCTGTTGCTGAACCTAACCTGTGACCCGACTATCCCTCTGCCTGCTGCTCTGGTCTGCTCTGCCTTCTCGGATATCAAACTCGGCCCGCCTGACTCTGCTACCTGCCGCACGGATCCATCCACATCCTGCTCTGGTCTGCTCTGCCTCTTCACGTCAGGCTCACTACTAAAGTACGTGACACTAGCAGTCCCCTCTACCTCAGTTGGGCCTACCTGGGGGCTGCAACCTGGTCTCAGCTTGCTCCAAGTCTATCCCTACCATCAGGGGCTCTGGTGAACAAGCAGACTGGGGCTTAGACCCCGCGCCCTGGGGAAACCCCAAACTGTGGACCTATAGAGCTACTGCTAGAGTTGTGACACTCTCTCTCTGTATATATATATGTGTGTGTGTGTATACACACATGTATGTACATCTCTCTCTGTCAGGGATCTCCTCGATCCCTGCCGCGATGGTCCCGGCGCAGGCGCAGTGCACCGCCCTGTGCAGGGACACGGGCACTAGGTCCGGGCCGGCCGCGGCGTTCGAGTTCGCGCATGCGCAGTAGAAGCCGCGGCCGCCCGCTGGGCACCAATGGCAGCGCAGGGCGGGATATTTAAATGGCCCTGAGCTGTCATTCAGTGCCTTCTGGTCTTCCCTGCATCCTGTGAACCTGTGAACCTGTACCCTTTGTAAGTTTTGACCCGGATTGTACCTGACCTTGCTGCTTTCTCCTATTCTGACCCTTGCTTTGCCTGACCTCTCTCTTGAATGCCCCTGATTGGATTTGACCTGCTGTTGCTGACCTGGCGTGTGACCCGACCATTCTATGCCCGCTGCCTTGTACCTTGCTGTCCTCTCTGTTACCGACCCGGCCCGTCTGACCTTGCTCATCCATCCATCCATCCCTTGCAGTGGGGTCTTCTGACCTCCTCACATCAGACTCTTCCCCGTGGGAGCCCTTGGCGCATACTACTACCACTGACGGACGCACCCAGTAGTCACGACCTGGTCTCGGGGAGCTCCAAGTCCATCCCCACCATCAGGGGCCCTGGTGAACAAGCACCCTGGGACTTAGATTCCGTGCACTGGGGACGCCTATTCAGTGGAGTGCTAGTGGTACTGCCAGGCGGTCCCTTACAGTACCAGAAGGCCATGACTGAGTCTAGAGGAGGGCTCTCGCCGCTTGAGGAGATCTGCAGGCACCTGTCTAATTTGACACAGGCCATATCGGCCCTGCAGGATAGATGTCAGCAGATTGAAACCCAATTCCAGACCTGCACTATATCCATTCCTGCCCCACAGGCCGCGGTCCCCGCACCTCCAGCCGTAGCAGCCCCTGTGCTGGTGTCTGGGGCATCCGCACCACTCCCGGCGGCCTAACCCCGAGTACCCTTACCGGAACGTTTCCACGGGGACCACACACGCTTCAGAGCATTCCGCGAGTCCTGTCTCCTCTATTTTGAGCTACAACCCCGGACCTTCGTGACTGAATCCGTGAAGGTGGGGTTCGTCATCTCCCTCCTGCAGGGTGAACCCCAAGACTGGGCCCACCGATTACGGGGAAAAAATGACCCTCACCTTAGTTCGGTTGACAGTTTTTTTGATGCAATGGCCATCCTTTATGATGACCCGCAGCGGGCAGCTTCTGCTGAAGCTACTCTGTACACGCTCCGGCAAGGCCGCCGAGCGGCGGAGGAGTACGCATCTGAGTTTAGGCGTTGGATGGGGGATACTCGCTGGAACGAGTTCGCACTCCTGCATCAGTTCCGTATAGGCCTATCAGAAGGCCTGAAAGATGAGCTCGCCCGGGTGGAGGTACCTGAGACTTTAGAGGACTTAATAGCACTGACCATTAAAATTGACCGTAGACTGCGGGAACGCAGGTTTGAGAGGTCCGGCCAGGGTCATGGAAATTCCTGGGGGTCATTTCAAGGTCCCAGTCAAGCACCTAGGCCAAACATCCAGAACCGGCCACCTGGAGATAACCCCGAACCCATGCAACTCGGCCTGGCACGGCCTAAACTATCCCCAGAGGAACATCAGCGCAGACGATCCCAGAACCTGTGCCTCTATTGTGGCGAAGCTGGTCATATGGCACGATCCTGCCCGCAGAAACTGAGTAAGTGCACCTCTTCTTCCTTATCCATTGGCAATGTTGGTCCATCAAAATACTTAGTGGTACCCCTTTCCTTTCAGCTTCCAGAAAGGACCGTGGAAGTATCGGCCATAATTGACTCGGGGGCATGCAGCTGCTTCTTGGACATTAATTTTGCTCACCAGCAGGGTATTCCTCTCCAATTGAAACAAAAGGGGTTCAATATTTATTTGGCCGACGGTTCCCGAATAAAATCGGGGGTAGTGAACCAGGAAACCCCCTCCATCACCACTGTCATTGCCGGCCAGCACCAGGAACTCCTCCGCCTGGATGCTATAGCTTCACCCCTCTTCCCAGTCATTCTGGGGCTCCCATGGTTATGGGCTCATAACCCCCAGATTGACTGGGAGACCGGAGTAATCTCGTTCCCTTCCCCATACTGTCGGGTATACTGCCGCACTTCGGGCCCGGGGGTCCCCCAAATCCTCCTGTGCTCTGAGGGGGAAGCTGAATTAAAACAAGTAATCCCTGCAGTCTACCATGGGTTTCTAGATGTGTTCAGCAAACGGGGAGCGAAACTCTACCCCCCCACCGCCCTTATGACTGTCCCGTTGACCTGTTACCCGGCTCAGAAATTCCTTTTGGGTGAATCTTCCCCCTTTCAGAGCTCGAATTGGGGGCACTAAAGGAATATATCGAGGACAGCCTCCAGAAGGGGTTCATCCGCCCCTCCACTTCACCGGCGGGGGCGGGAATTTTCTTTGTTGAAAAGAAAGACAAAACCTTAAGGCCGTGTATCGATTACAGGGAATTGAACAGGGTCACGATAAAAAAACGTTACCCACTGCCGTTAGTACCAGAGCTGTTCCAAAGTTTAAAGTCAGCAGTGGTTTTTACCAAGCTGGATCTGAGGGGGGCGTACAACTTGATTCGCATAAGGGAGGGGGACGAGTGGAAGACGGCCTTCCGCACCCGCTTCGGCCATTTTGAATATCTGGTCATGCCGTTCGGGCTGTGTAATGCTCCGGCCACGTTTCAACACTTTGTGAATGAGATTTTTAGGGACTTTCTGGATGTCTTTGTTATCATTTATTTAGACGACATTCTGATTTTCTCCCCGTCGTTGGGGGAACACAGAATACATGTAGCAAAGGTATTGGGGCGATTGCGGCAGCATGGGTTGTACGCCAAGGCAGAGAAATGTTGTTTTGAACAATCCAGCATTGCCTTCTTGGGCCTGATTATCTCCACCGCGGGGGTCGCGATGGATCCCCAGAAGGTCGCTGCAATACTGGATTGGCCTGAACCCACAGACAGGAAAGGCGTCCAACGATTCATCGGTTTTGCAAATTTTTACCGGAAGTTCATCAAGAACTTCTCGGGTCTGGTCTCCCCCATTACTCAGCTAACCAAGCTGGGAACCCGGTTCAGATGGACACCAGAAGCGCAGGGAGCTTTCGAAGCCTTGAAGAAGCTGTTCACTTCAGCACCCATTTTGGGTCACCCAGACGCCGCCCTGCCCTATATCTTGGAAGTAGATGCATCGGAGAATGCGGTAGGCTCCATCCTCTCCCAACGAAAAGGCACCAAGGAACTGCTCCATCCTGTAGCATTCTTCTCACGGAAGCTTACCCCAGCGGAGAGGAACTATGATATCGGTGATCGAGAGCTACTAGCGATCAAAACGACGTTAGAGGAATGGAGGTACCTGCTGGAGGGTGCGGTGCACCCCATCTTAATATTTACTGACCACAAGAACTTAGAATATCTGAGAACCGCCAAGCGTCTACGCCCGCGACAGGCGAGATGGGCACTATTCTTTTCAAGATTCAACTTCCACATTACGTACCGGCCTGGATCAAAGAACACTAAGCCGGATGCGTTATCACGGATGTACGAAGACGCCAAGGAGATTCCAGTACCCGACACCATCCTGTCCTCGGGTAACTTCTTGGCCCTTCAGTCGGACCTTCGTTCCAGGCTAATGGAGGCATCCACAAACTTCTCTACCCCAGGCGGAGGGCCGCGCCAGAACAAGGGGGGACTCCTATGGAGGGAAGATCGAATTGTGGTGCCGGAAGAAGCCCGAACCCTGGTCTTGGGGCATTGCCATGACCACCCGATGGCGGGGCACTTTGGCCCAGAAAAGACCCTGGAACTTCTCCGACGCTCATTCTGGTGGCCAGACATGGCTAAGGATTGTAAGGGCTATGTAAGGTCCTGTATCACCTGCCAGAAGAACAAGCCAGCAAGAAACAAGGTTTGGGGTCTGCTGCGACCCTTACCTATTCCTGAACGGCCTTGGCAAAAGATCTCATTAGATTTTATAGTCGAGCTTCCGCCATCCCTAGACCACACGGCAATCCTGGTGGTCGTGGACCGCTTGTCCAAGATGGCCCACTTCATCCCGTTGAAGAAAACCCCCTCGGCGGCCGAGACCGCGCGAGTCTTCATTCGTGAGGTAGTAAGGTTGCATGGGGTCCTCGAAGACATTGTCTCGGACCGGGGGGTCCAGTTCACGTCAAGATTTTGGAGAGCACTGTGCAAAGCCCTGGACATCAAATTGTCTCTCTCCTCTGCGTTCCACCCTCAAACTAACGGTCAAACCGAAAGGACCAATCAGACCCTAGAGCAATACTTAAGATGCTATACTTCGTTTACTCAAGATGACTGGATGCCACTTCTACCTCTAGCGGAATTTGCGTACAACAACGCCCGCCACTCAGCGACGGGACAGTCCCCGTTCTTTGCCAACTATGGCTTTCACCCAGTCTTCCTCCCGGATTTGGTCTCGGAATGCCCAGTACCAGCAACGCAAGATGTGGTAACGTTTTTCGCCGCGAACAATAAGAAGCTTCAAGAGGCCATCAGTTGGGCCCAGGAAGACTACAGGAAAGCATTCAACAGGAAACGGAGAGGAGATCTGGTATTGCAGCCTGGGGAGAAGGTTTGGCTGGCGACGTCCAATTTAAAGATGCTTTGCCCGTCAAAGAAATTGGGACCCAAATTTATAGGCCCCTTCTGCATTAAACGGATGGTTAACGAATTAGCCTACGAACTCGTCCTCCCTGACACGCTCAAGATCCACCCAGTCTTCCATGTGTCCCTGCTGAAGCCAGTGGTCCCAGATGCCTTCCCTGACCGAGAATCTAGACCCCCGGAAGCCGTAAGGGTCGAGGGAGAAGAAGAATTTGAGGTTGAAACAATCCTGAAGTGTCGAAGGAGGGGAGGCCAGACCCGATTCCTTATCAAATGGAAGGGCTATGGCCCTGAGGACAATTCTTGGGAACCAGCCCATAATGTCCATGCACCCAGGCTTGTCCGGAGGTTTTTTTGCGATCACCCGTGGTGGAGAGATCGGGTGGGCATCCGGAGGCTGCCCGTAGGGGGGGCAATGTCAGGGTTCTCCTCGATCCCTGCCGCGATGGTCCCGGCGCAGGCGCAGTGCACCGCCCTGTGCAGGGACACGGGCACTAGGTCCGGGCCGGCCGCGGCGTTCGAGTTCGCGCATGCGCAGTAGAAGCCGCGGCCGCCCGCTGGGCACCAATGGCAGTGCAGGGTGGGATATTTAAACGGCCCTGAGCTGTCATTCAGTGCCTTCTGGTCTTCCCTGCATCCTGTGAACCTGTGAACCTGTACCCTTTGTAAGTTTTGACCCGGATTGTACCTGACCTTGCTGCTTTCTCCTATTTTGACCCTTGCTTTGCCTGACCTCTCTCTTGAATGCCCCTGATTGGATTTGACCTGCTGTTGCTGACCTGGCGTGTGACCCGACCATTCTATGCCCGCTGCCTTGTACCTTGCCGTCCTCTCTGTTACCGACCCGGCCCATCTGACCTTGCTCATCCATCCATCCATCCCTTGCAGTGGGGTATTCTGACCTCCTCACATCAGACTCTTCCCCGTGGGAGCCCTTGGCGCATACTACTACCACTGACGGACGCACCCAGTAGTCACGACCTGGTCTCGGGGAGCTCCAAGTCCATCCCCACCATCAGGGGCCCTGGTGAACAAGCACCCTGGGACTTAGATTTTGTGCACTGGGGACGCCTATTCAGTGGAGTGCTAGTGGTACCGCCAGGCGGTCCCTTACACTCTCTATATAGATATATATATATATATATATATATATATATATACATACATAAATATTCTTCATGAAGATCAGGCCAGGACAAGGAGTTTTTGAAGGAGCATAAAAAAATTTAATGCTTTATTCATCTTATTCACTGAGGATTGGGTCACAGTCCACCTTTATCACGGTGAATTACATGAAATTAAAACAGCTTTAACTACGTGGGTAGCAGTCTGTAGTAAGCCTTGTCCATTATTTTTCATTTCCTGTACTTTGATATTTTAATTGACAATTACTCCATCAAACACTATAGAAAACACTGTAACCAAATTAATTTGATATATTTTGGCAATAAATAGAGCTTTCCTTTGGTGGTATTTAATAACCACTGTTTTTTTATGTTGTAATAAATAAAAGGACCAAATATTTAGAAAAAAAAATAGACTGTTTCCCTACTTTCTACTAAAATAAAAATACCAGAACAGTGTGCAAAAATCAGGGGTTTCATGATTACATTTCTGAATGTTGCCCCAGTAAATGGAGCTAAATGCCCACATTTTAATTGACTCGTTTGATTTTTTGTATCCATATGCAGACAAGTCAGACAAGAGTTACCAAGGACAACAGCTCAGGAATGAACATACTAAATCAATAAATTATTGCATACTGTACAAAAAGACATCAGTGTACCAATAAATATATTCTAAATGTATTGCTGAAGCAGTAATGGCAGAAGCCCATATATATTGATGTTACACCAGAGCATAATACATAATACAATGCTGAATCCAATACAAAAAGACATGAGTGTACTGGTAAGCATATTAGAGAGCAGTAAATGAGAAACACCAAACATTGGTGCAATCTGATGCAGCAATTGAAATATCACACACATACATCTCCATTGTTGACCCCATTAGCATAGCCAGCCAAACCAGAAATTATGTCAGAGCAATATAGGAAGTGTTTCTTCAGATCATGTTGTACTCTCAGCACAGCACACTGGATTCATCACAGAAGCTGGCAGATGGTGAAACACAATATGGTATATTATAGGTGGTCAGGGCTACATAAAGGAAGCTGCTGCTGAGGCAGATTGTGTGAGGATGCATTGTTAGGTTCTACAAACAGAAACCCTAACCACACTAATGTCTGATAAATATGCAACTGTGAGACTGTGAGAATGACCAAATAGTTAGACCAGGGTAAACCTCTATTTTTTCTGAGAACAAAGAAAGTCTGATCTGCTGCACTACAAACAACCCACTTTATTGAACCAAGATAAAATCAATACAGACAGTGGAAATACAGTGGGGGACTGGCAGGTAAATGCGCTTCATGCTAAAGACAGTGCTTATTCATTACCATCGTCTATGTTTTCTGCTTTAAGTGGAACATTAGTATTAAATACAACATTTTTGCAGTAGGCAGTCTTTTGTTACAGGAGACACTCTTAGGGATTGATTTACTAAAGGCAAACAAAGTGTTCACTTTGAAATAAAATTTTCACTTTGCAAGGGAATTTTCCTTTAGCTGAGTAAGTGAGGTGAAGCATTGTTGGCTTCCATTATCTAATCATGTGCACATAAAGATACTGTTTTTATCTTGGCTGCACATTCACTAAGCTACGCAAAAGTTCTCTTGCAAAGCGAAAGTTCCCTTTCAAAACAAATTGCCTGTTTTTTAAAATCCTTGTAGTATGTAGTTTATTATTTAATATGGTAAAAATTCTCCAATGATTTTGTCTCCATCTGTTACCTAATACCCATATGTATATGACACATTCACTGGTGTAGATCAAATTGAATTCCCATCACTAAATTCTATTTCTGCTAAATAGGATGAAGATTTCTCTCTCCCTCTCTGTGTTTCTCAGATGTGAGCTTCACTACATCCAGGGCATAATTGAAGAAATTCTATAACAAACACACAAGAAAATGCAAAAGCAATGAGCAAAATTTAGATATACTGTATTGGTAATATGTGAAAATTCACTATTCACCCAACAACAGCCCAGAAGTAGAACCCCTAGCACAAAAAGCGTCATTAGAGGGGAATATATCAAACTAAAAGCTTGATTTAAATTGCCCACTATGATGCCCTACATAAGCAATCATTATTGAAACAACATCTGACAGCCCGCACAGAGCTCCAACAAGAATTGCTCTGTCTCGCAGACCAACAAATAAAAAAAGCCTCTGCAGTAAGCTTTTTACAAACATGGAAACAAGGGTGGTAAATATATGGCTTACACAGTGGAATTCATTAGGTATGCTAAGGGAACTAAGCACAGCACCACCGCTATGATTGCCAGCCATTCACAATATGCCCCCCCAGCTGTCAAACTCTCCTACCAAAATGCTGTAAACACCCTTTACTCTCAAATGAGTTAAGCCAGTGAACTCACAACTCAAAGTAAATAGTAAAATGGAAAAGCCAGGGCCCTGATCATCTCAACCCCCCACTTTTACAAGACCTTTGCAGATATACCCAATTTCATAACATTCATCAATCTACCTAAACATGTTCCTTACCCTGCTAGACACTTATTTGAAGCATACATCTCAGTTATACAAAAGGAAGGCAAGAAGCTATCGACTGATTTCTGTAATAAACGTGACAGTGAAACTTCACTCCAAGATTCTAGCCAGAAGGTGTCTGCATATAATATCCCTCAACCAAATCGACTTTGTCCCAGGTCAGGAGACAAGGGACAATACTATTAAGGTTATTAGCCTTACTCACTGGGCATCCACCAAGGGAACCCACCAAGATTTTGCCTTTTTCCTCTCTACTGATGCTGAGAAAGCATTCAATAGAGTGACCTGGGACTATTTGGGCCTAGCTTTACAACATTCAGGTTTGAGAGCCAAAATGCTCTTACATATTGGCACTCTCTACACAAATCCAACGACCAGGGTATGGGTCAACAGCCACCAAAAGGATGCATTCTCCATACACAAAAGCACCAAACAGAGGTGCCCATCGTCCCCATTAATTTTTATTATCATTTTAGAATCATTCTTGAGAAGGATACAATAAAACTTTGGCATTCATGACATTTAATGTCAAGCCAAAGAAATGTTTCACTTGCTATCCAAAAAGAATGTGGAAGGTGCCTACAGATTTGTAGCACACTCCTACTGTACATATACTGTATATATACACATGGGTCATGTCCATGAATTTGCCCTTTCTGGACCCAGGTCCATCTCTTGACTGAGAAAATCTCAAGCCATTAGTTCCCCTTCAATCCAGCCTTGTTGCTGCTACACCACATGGAATTGTCACTCACCGCATACAATTATTCTCTTTCTCTACATTTTATGAATGCAGGGAAAATGTTCATACTCATATTATGGAACTCCACTAAGATAGTTGAGATCTCATCTTGGTTTCATAGAATAGATCAGATAGAGCTGGAGGAACTGGTGCACTAAAGCAAAGAGAATATATCCCTATTTGCAAAAACCTAGACAGGATGGTTGCATTTCAGAGATACTATACCGACCTATACAAGCAGCACCAGCCAACTCACCTGTTCACTAGAATTTACTTCTGCCACCTAGGGAATTTATTAATTCCATTTTTGATTTATGGCCAATGTTTCTGGTTGCTAACGATGTTCCCTCCTGGGACATCTAACTGTAGCCCCCTGCCTTCCTCCTTTCTTTTGTCTCAACTCATCCCTTATCTCCCCCGACCCTTCCCCTCCCTCTTTTTTATTCAGTCCTCTTTTTCCATCTTCTTTCTCTCCTAAAGGATTTACCTGCAATGATGCTCTACTTTTTCTGTAGCAGCCAAATAGCATGGACAACTACCATTTGCCCAAGCTTAAAGGTGAGCCTAATTTCTGCTACCTTTATCACCTATTATCCCAAAGATTTTAGTACCGCATGTAGAAACTCCACCGTTTAACAAGAAATACCATGAGGCTTTAGGGCAGTGTTTCTCAACTCCAGTCCTCATGGACCCCCAACTGGTCATGTTTTCAGGATTTCCATTATTTTGCACAGGTGATTTGATCAGTTTCACTGCCTTAGTAATTACCACAGCTGTTTCATCTGAGGGAAATCCTGAAAACATGACCTGTTGAGGGTCCATGAGGACTGGAGTTGAGAAACACTGCTTTAGGGGTACCTAGTCACCTGCTCTTTACCTGTTTATGCTGTATGAATTTGTATGTACTATCCAGATTTTATTGCCAGAAATACTTGTCTGTTATACCACTGTACCATATGCAGTACCTGTCTGGTATGCCTGTTTTATTCAAACACCAGTGAGCATTGCTGTACAGATTGCAACTATGTTTTCTCTCTGATACTCTCAATAAAAATGATATGAAACAAAAAAAAAATCACTAGTCAAAGGAATACATGCAATCCATGGTAGTGGGCTCTGCCAAAGTGTGACTGCCAAAATATAGCTGGAGAGAAAAAAGAAGCACAAATGGAAGAGACCCTAGACAGCCATTGTTTTATAAGAGTTAACATTTATTAAAGTTTTTCCAAATGTAATCAGCTGTCTGGCATTTAATATTATTTTATAAATTAAAATGTACCTTATATTAATAGTCTGTTATAGAAGATTAATAGATCCATGAACCTTTCAATGTTAAGATTGCCATGTCTAAGCTTACAGCTGGAGATCAGTGTGTGGACTGACTGCAGGGAGAGAGAGCAGTATTAATATTGCCCATGCTGTTTCATATAATATTAGTGAGCACTAGTAACACGTGAGTTGTTTTAACCTTTATGATTTATTACATTTGGAGATTTTACTCTACAGTATTTGTGATTTATTTGTTTTACTTTATATGACTGTTATATTAAAGGCAGAAAGGTACATATGAGAAATTGTATATCTAGCTGCATGAGAGCAAACTATTAATTGCATACAGACCTTCAATTAATGGTAGAGAGTGCCTCATCTGGAGAATTCACAATAAACGGATTTGTGGCCTCAAGGATTTATACATAAGTAAATTTGCTTTTCTATAATAGAAAATCAAATTCAATGGTGTTTTATAATGTTGGTGGAGATAGTCGCAAGCTTGTGGAGTTGTATAAAAAAAAAAAAACTCGCAGACAAACACACAATGGGGGAAATGCATAAAGGGTGTCACAGTCACTGGGTAAAATTATGTTGGACATCTGCACTGAAATTCTTGATATTTGCACTAGATTTGTGTACCTGTCAGAAACAGGTTCATGAATCTGTTGGAGGTCAGCACTGAGGTTGGAGTGTCCATACTGGAGACTTCTTCAGTGTGATCCCTCACCAACTACTACACCCATCACACTAACAGGTGCATGGAGTTTTGTAGTGGGGTGGCCAAGCCTGATGGGGAACTAAGAGACTAGATCTCTATCAGGTCTTTCTTCCTTTTGATTGGCAGTTCATAGATGCATAGCCACTATTTAGTCCAATAGTGGCTTTTGAATTCACCCCCTGCTATCTGATGTGAATCAAAAGCAAAGGGGACCTGAGAATTAGCTAGTCTCTCAGTTCCCTAGTTTCATTCACCCATTGGGAACTTATTTCCCATCAGGTCCACCTGCCCTGTGAGCTCCTCATTTCTCAAATATGGGCATTGTCATAATTGGGTAAGGAGATCACTAGTAAACTCAGCTTCTTTGGTTACATTTAGCTTTCAGCTGGGGTATTTCTCCTCATCTGACAGCTGAATGGAGCTGAAGATATAGCCCTTTGCAAGAAGCTGTTATGTTTATGATAGCTTCCCAGCACAGACATGCACCTCTTGAACCTCTAAACACTGGTGTACCTTTGTGTTCCAGTTCTGCGAATCTGCAAATTAATTTTAATTCTTTAAGTATCTGTTGCTGCTATAGTGACAGGTTGCTAAAGTGACTATAAGAACTGCCTTAAATGTTCATACATGTTGGTAAAGTTACTGACACAGAGGGCACATGCTTGCCCAAATTAAGTGCAGCTAGTTTTACAGGGAACTACCACCAGAAAAGTTACATAAATTTATAAAATTCCCTAGAATGATTTACTGAAAGAGTTTAGGTTTATCACATACTGACTATTCACACATGTCCTTGTGTGTATCATGTGGAGTGAAGTGGATTAAAGAAGACTCAAGGATTTGTTGAAAAGACTTTATTTGCATCATATGTTTATTGCCCACAATTGACTATATGTGTATGATTTCTTTTAATTGCACAATTGTGGTGACACAGGTGATTAATTGATTATTTATGTTAAGTACTACAGTGTTTAAAATTTACCTTTTAATGTGAAAACGTTCTATTATTTTGTAAAAAAAAAGCCAGGCAGACCAACATTACTGCCACACAACTAATATTTAAACAAAAATAAGAGATAAGCAATAGCAACCTCAATACTTCAGTACTGATGTTATTTAAACAGGGTAAGGTAATTTCTTTTTTTCAGATACCTTTGAATGTGTATTTCATACTCAGCCATGCTCATACAGTTATGTAAAATAAATTAAGCACACCCCATAGAAATTGCTGACCATATAAACATATTTGAAGAGGAAAACATTTGACCTTTACTCAGACAGTGCCTACAGATAAAGGTGATACTGTATACTTGCTACTTGAATGGTGTACAAGGAAAAAAAGTAAGTACATACATAGCAACAAAAGTTGGTACTGCCCCCTTTAACAAAGTTTTTTAATTGAGAGATAAGTTCTTACAAAAGCAATATAATATTTCTCATTGAAGCAGTGCTTAAGCTAAGTGATACAAAGTATGAATTTATCATATAGGAAATACATAGTATATAGTAGAAGAAGGCATAGTATAGTATAGTAGAAGAAGGCATAGCGTAAGGTACAAGGTATAAATATGGAGGTGGAAGGGAGGGAATTGAAGGGAAGAGAAGGGATATGAAGTTTGTTTTCAATCAATCAGCATAATATAAGTTTTTCCAGAGATTGATATTAGACATAGGTATTACTGTTTGGTTATATACAATTTTTTAAAAGTTATACCTGTACAGAAAAATAAAGAAACAACAGTAAAGAGATTGCCTTCATTATGATACCTGTTGTTCTGTTAAGGTGGAAGTAACAAGTGATAAGAGTAAAAGAATCTTTGGAAGGGATGAACTCAATATACACAATAAAAAAGCAGTACAGCATTTATCCAGCCAGACCAAAATTACTCCTGTTTGTTAATTTTGATGGTGAACATAAATTCAAATTGGGTTTGGAAGTTTAAGTTGCGCAAAAAAAAAAAATATAAATAGGATCAGTGGGGGCTTTTTCCCATGTCAATGCCACAGCCTTCCTGGCAACAATTATTCCGTTTATGATGAAAGGGATATGAATGTGAGGACCAACTCTCAGCATTTAGTAATAATAGATTTATAGCTAGATTGAAGAGTTTATCATTGAGGATATAAAAGAAAAAAACATTTTCCCAGAAAGAGTAAAGTTTGGGGCATGTCCTCCAAATATAAAAAGTGTACCAGTGGTCCTGCAATCTTTCCAGTATGAGAAGGAGGCTGGGAAGATTTTTGAAAGGCGAGCAGTTGTTTAAAACCACTTGTATATAAATTTCAGAGGGGTTTCATAGTGAGATACACAACTTAAATATGTGAGGAGAAGTTGTTTAGTATTGTTGCGTTGAGAAGCATCAGAAGTTTGTGAAAGAACAGAAATTAATGTTTGCAGGCATTTTGAATAACTATCTACAATTCTCTGACATCAACTTTGTGAAATGTTTGACCACATGCAAAGTAATGGAGAAGTGCAAAATGTTAATCGGTTTCCTTGCATGAAAAGCTGGTTTCCAGTTCCTCTTACAACATTTAAATAGAAATCAACTTAGAACTTTCACTAGGGCAGTCAATAACCCTCTATTTCTTCTTTTTGCTTCATTCTTTGGTGGATTTACTAGGGAGCTTCAGAACATTATCGTGTTGAAAGATTCATTTTTGGTTCAACTTCAGCTTTTGGACAGATGGCCTCACATTCTCATCCAACACACATTGATATGATGTAGAATTCATATATAATTGGCTTGATTACTGCAAACTGTCCAGGCCCTGAAGTAGCACAATTGCCCCAAACCATAACATTTGCACCAATAATATTCACAGTTGTTAAGAGGCACCTGAAATATCACTTCAGTTTGTGGCCACACTGCAAAAAAATAGAAACACCCTAACCAGAATGAAGCTACTGGGACTTTTCAGGCATCATACCAGCAAAACTGCATACAAAAATTGTAAAAAATCAAAGCTTTATTAAAACATCATTAAAAAAACATGAATGTAGTACAAATATTGAGCATCAAAATAGCTCTATTAATAAAAACATGTAACCATTACATATTGGGGCTATACAGACAATCAAGCTTATTATAAATTGCTCCACGAATTTCGTATATGATGCAACAAGTATATGTATAACTCATGTGTAGTTTCTTTAGGGTTTCGACCAATGTGTTTCGCAGGACAAAAGCCTGCTTCCTCAGGGAGATTTAACACACATCTGTAGAATTGTAAATGGGGCCATAATAGTCAGACAGAACACATAAAGATAAAAAAAAAACAGAAAACAATATATTTACATGTACCAGGAAATAGCATCTGATTGTTCATGAAACAGCCGAGAGACCATGATCATTCAAGGAACTTTTCAAAAGATTACAAACAAGGGGTAGAGGCCAAGTGTGAAGTCCCCATGGTATCTAGCCATCATTTATAATTTATTGTTTGTACAATAATTTTGCTATTAACCACTTCCCCTCCAGAGGATTTACACCCCCCCCCCCTTCCTGACCAGGCCATTTTTTGCTGTTTGGCACTGTGCTATTTCAACTGGTAATTGCATGGTCATGCGATGCTGTACCTAAATTAAATGTATGTCCTTTTTTTCACACAAATAGAGATTTTTTTTGGTGGTATTTGATCACCTTTGCGGTTTTTATTTTTTGTGCTATAAACAAAAAAAGACTGAACATTTTGAAAAAGAATTATATTTTTCAATTTTGGTTATAAAAAAT
This sequence comes from Staurois parvus, assembly GCF_062004578.1. NCBI lineage: Eukaryota > Metazoa > Chordata > Amphibia > Anura > Ranidae > Staurois > Staurois parvus. The sequence continues at coordinate 10,830,197 of NW_028318039.1, read as the reverse complement.
ATCCAATAAACTCAAACTTAGTCATAAATTTAGACTAAAATGTATTCTTCTACATGTCTTTGGTAAAAAAAAAAAATCTCAATACATGTATATTAATTGGTTTGTGTGAAAGTTATAGCGTTTACAAACTATGGTATATATATTGAAATTTACCTAGCTTTTACTTTCTGACTGCCTATCACATTTCTTGAGGTGCTAAAATGCCAGGGCAGTACAACCCCCCTCAAATGACCCATTTTTGGAAAGTAGATACCCCAAGGATTTTGTAGAGAGGCATTTTGAGTCCATGGAACATTTTATTCTTTGCCACAAATTTTTTGAATATGACAGTTTTTTTTGTTTTACACATAGTTTTCACTTTAATTATATATTGCTCGTTCATGCTATGGGTATATATGGAATAACACCCCAAAACACATTCTCCTACTTCTTCTGAGTATGGGGATACTACATGTGAGAGACTTTTTGGCAGCCTAGCTACATACAAGCCCCCAAAATCCAATGACCACCTCCAGGCTTTCAAAGGGCATATTTCCACATATCACTTCCCCACTACTCATCACAGTTTCGGAGACTCTAAAATGCCAGAATAGTACACCCCCTCCAAATGACCCCTTTTTGGAACGTAGACACCCCAAGGAATTTGATAAGAGGCATGGTGAGTATTTTACAGATATCATTTTTGTCACAGGCTTTTGAAAATGAAAAAAAGAAAAGTAAAAATCAATTTTTTGTTTTCTTTGTTTTCCAAAAACATGTGGTAACAAATTATATCTGAAAAACGCTCAACATGCCTCTTAGCAAATACCTTGGAGTGTCTACTTTTAAAAAAAAAGGGTAATTTGGAGGGGTTGCTTCTACTATCCTGGCATTTCAGGGCCAACATCAGAAGCGTATGCCACACATCACCCACTTTTGAAGACCAAGCCATTTCTGCCACTTTTTGTTCACTAGAAAAATCATTTTTTTTGCTAGAAAATTAGTTTGAACCCCCAAACATTATATTTTTTTTAAAGCAGAGGCCTTATAGAATAAAACAGTGGGTGTTAAGATTTTTTTTACGTCACACAGTATTTGCGTAGTGATTTTTCAAATGCAAATCTTTTGGGAAAAATACATTTTTAGAATTTTAATGCACAAAAGCACAATATATTGCCCAATTGGTTGATAAAATATAAAAGATAATGTTATGCTGAGTAAATAGATACCAAACATCACATGCTTTAAAATTGCGCATGCACGTACAAGGGCAATAAAGTACATACATTTTTATTATCGATAGGCGATGCTTTAAAAGCCTTTACAGGTCACCAATTTATATTTACACAGGAGGTCTAGTGCTAGAATTACGTCCCTCAATCAGATGTTCGCGGAGATACTTCACATGCATGGTGCAACCGCTAATTACATACCTGCACGGGTTCAATGCTTGCTCACACAGGGGGGCAAGGGTGCTTTTTTTTATTAGTTATTTTGATTTTATTTAATAATTTTTTACACTGTCGCTTTCATTTTTTTTCATCACTTTTAATGCTATCACAAGGAATGCAAATGTCCCCTATAACTTTATATATTTTTCTGAGAAATCTGGGGTCTATCAGACTCTAGATATCTCCTCTGCCCTTACATTATCTAATATCGCCAAGATCGGTGTGATCAGATGCTTTCCCAATTTACAAATTGCGCTGTTTCTATCCTGCAAAACTGAAGTGATGAAATGCTCATAGCTCCCGATTTCTTAGACTATAGAGATGATTGGAGCCATTCTGGTCTCTGATCAGCTCTATGGTCAGCCAGCAGAGGACAGTGGCAGGCAGGGAGGGAGAGCAGAGGTACAGGATTGCTCACCCATTATTGACTGTGTTATTTATGCCGCCCTGGACTACCAAGGAACTGTGTATCGCTGTGAAATATCGCTACAGGCAGAAATAAATTTCCACTTTTAAAAGGATAAAGCACAATGGTTTGTTTTTCTTTTATCTACATCTGACCCTTAAATTCCACATGGGTGAGAGGAGGAAATGAGAAGGAGGTGACCCCTGGAGGGGAATAAGGAGAAAGAGCTGGTCTTTATATCGGTGTATGAGCAGTTGTTAAAGGAGAAAGAGGAGAGTACAGGAGTACCTACATCTACACCTTGGCACATCTAATCACACAGAGCATCAACCCACCGATCCTGGAAGGATCAAAAAGTTTTTTTGCCTGAATTCATTCAGGCAAACTTAAAGGTGAGCGCATAGGGAGACCATAAGGCACCTGGCGAGAGGGAACAAGGATTCACCTGCACTTTGGCACTTGCTTATAAAGACTTTATTTATTTATTTTTCATGTATTACACTTATGCACGTGCACATTAGTATATTTTTGCACTAATATTGCCGGATTGATCACATATAATTAGAGTGGCACTAATTATATTTATACTTTTATTGATATATTCACTTATTTATTATTTACATTATATCAAGGTCCTATATTGATTATTATTTATCACACAAATTTAGGTTGTGTATGTGTGTATTGGCAATATATCAGCAATTATTTAATTATATTAGTTTATGGAATATCACTATCTATTAAGTAGAATGAGCACAGATTGGATATAGAGACATAGAGATATATATGTATACAAATAGGAGCGCGGCATTATTAATACCTTATATATGTGCATATAAATTGCTTTGGCCCACAATCAATTGATACAAATCATCCATGAAAAACAGTGAAACGGGGCCAACCCTGCTAACTCTGCATTTTTGGGGACACTATACAAAAGAGGCACTAGTATAGTTCTGTTGGTGATCAATATCTTGATCTGTACAAACACTATACTAGTAATTGCGGTGATCAGCGATCTATAGCGTGAGTGTGATAGTGTGCGGGCAATCTAACGCTAGCTGACCCTGGCTGGGAGGGGCGCTTTCTGACCCTGAAGCTATCATGCTTATCCAAGATGGAGCTGCATCGCTTGCTTTTATCCCCTCGTGGATACCACAGCCTATGGAGATGCCGAGCGTGATGATGTCATGATGTTGACGTGTTTCGTCCACCAATCATCTTGGATAAGCATGAGGCAAAACGGAAAAAACATAAGGCAACTACTCTGAGGAGCTTTATAGGCGATTTTAAGTGACTCAGTTCACTTCCAATGGTGGCAAGTACTAGTACATTTAGCTGAGTCATTACAACCCACAATTTTTTTGATACGGACTATATACCCAATGTAACGATAGAGCTATTTGAGCCCTATCTTGAGGGGAATTTTTGGATCCAATAGGTATATTTATACCGTGTGTTGCACTGTTTGTGATATGGGACATTAGTCTCACGCACCCATATAGGAACCGCATCAGCTGTTACATAAGAGGAATTTTTGGAACCCCCAGTGGGGCACATCTAAAGGAACCATGAATGTCTGAATGCAATTTATTGAGACTTCCATATTTACATTTTTGGACTCCATCATCATTACCCATATAGAAATGCTCTTCACCTCATTAGTGGGAATTGATCAGGTTTCCATTATGGTAAATTTACTATAGTAATATAATAATAGTCAGCACCTACAGGCACAGCAATCAATCTATGAATCTGAGTCAGGCACCAACCAAACTATTCAACTTTCATCTCAGCAAGAAAATAGTCAAACCATTAATAACACCACATGGTGTAGCCCTCTTAATATACCATGTGATAATTCATATGAGAATACAGGTATACAGGTATACTTCAGAATTCATCCTGCTGCTTTTGTCAGCAGTCACATCATCAATAAATACAAGAGAACTAGTAACATTGGCAGCCATACATGCCCACGCCATGACACTACCACCACCATGCTTCACTGATGAGGTGGTATGCTTAGGATCATGAGCAGTTCCTTTCCTTCTCCATACTCTTCTCTTCCCATCACTCTGGTACAAGTTGATCTTGGTCTCATCTGTCCGTAGGATGTTGTTCCAGAACTGTGAAGGCTTTTTTAGATGTCGTTTGGCAAACTCTAATCTGGCCTTCCTGTTTTTGAGGCTCACCAATGATTTACATCTTGTGGTGAACCCTCTGTATTCACTCTGGTGAAATCTTCTCTTGATTGTTGACTTTGACACACATACACCTACCTCCTGGAGAGTGTTCTTGATCTGGCCAACTGTTGTGAAGGGTGTTTTCTTCACCAGGGAAAGAGTTCTTCGGTCCTCCACCACAGTTGTTTTCTGTGGCCTTCCGGGTCGTTTGGTGTTGCTGAGCTCACCAGTGCGTTCCTTCTTTTTAAGAATGTTCCAAACAGTTGTTTTGGCCACGCCTAATGTTTTTGCTATCTCTCTGATGGGTTTGTTTTGTTTTTTCAGCCTAATGATGGCTTGCTTCACAGATAGGGACAGCTCTTTGGATCTCATCTTGAGAGTTGACAGCAACAGATTCCAAATGCAAATAGCACACTTGAAATGAACTCTGGACCTTTTATCTGCTCATTGTAATTGGGATAATGAGGGAATAACACACCCCTGGCCATGGAACAGCTGAGAAGCCAATTCTCCCATTACTTTTGGTCCCTTAACAAGTGGGAGGCACATATGCAAACTGTTGTAATTCCTACACCGTTCACCTGATTTGGATGTAAATACCCTCAAATTAAAGCTGACAGTCTGCAGTTAAAGCACATCTTGTTCGTTTCATTTCAAATCCATTGTGGTGGTATATAGAGCCAAAAATGTTAGAATTGTGTCGATGTCCCAATATTTATGGACCTGACTGTATGTTGTAATTGTGCACTCTTTTTATGCCATGGCTGCCTGTCCTGTGTGGTGAAGACACTTTGACCAGGGGTTAGTCTTATTAACCCTACAAGCACTGCATGACCAATTACTGTGAGTAATGATCATGGACATCTGGTAAGTAGCTCATATATGTGTTTTGTCCATTTGTATTAGTTTGAAAACATGGGTGCAGTTCCTTATTGTAAAGTTTCCAGAATATTTTTTTTTTTTGCACTCGTCACTGGATATATTTTGTTTGTCTTTCTTTTGTGATGGCTTAAGGATATTTAATGCACATTGCACTTTACACTGGATATTCTTTTTCAGATTGGATGATTTTTGTTTATTACCTTTTCATTGAGCACTTATTGACACTGTTTCCTATTTTTATAAAAAAAAAAAACATTTTGGACTATATACCTAATAATAGGTTTTCTGTTTTTAAAAATTTTTGTTGTTCATTATTTGTATTAGCTCTGCATTTACAGTATGTTCACATATAATGTTTTTAAATCCCCAGCCAGACTCATAGGCATTTACAACTTTCTTTCTGAGTGCAACAGAGAACTATTGATCTTGGCAATATGACAACATGCATAAATATCTGATATTTTTAATAAGACAATTTCCACGTACATACCCCCTAAGGAAGTTTAAATTGATGGCTCCTAATCTACTGTTTTTTAATATAATGGATTGGAAGAGGTGGTAAATATAAACTTATACTTACTTCCAAAATGAAAAATGTGCATTTTTCTTCATTAGATCATGGATATACCATGTAAATTTTATGTTCAATTTGGTCAATGATACCAAGTCTTTGTAGGCACTATTTGGACCAAGATCTAATATTTGTCTGCTTAAATATGTTGGAAATTTCCATGGGATGTGCTTACTTTTTCACATGAAATTATGGAAGAAAAAGGAGATGAATGATAACAAATAAATAGGTAGGGGACCAAAAGTAGTTTAGTCATTTGGTGGATTATTGTCTTAAATTAATTTGGACCAATATCACAGTGATTCTCGTAACTCATTTTGACAAATTGGCTTTGTCCCAAAATGCAGAGTGCTGATGTTGCTATTTTCAGGGCCATCTTAAAACACAGGCACCCCTGGGCACTGCCCAGGGGTACAAAACATGAACAACAGAGGGTGCACCAGGGCGCCCCAGGTGCATAGGGGTCCCTGCAGTTCCCCCATCCAGTAGGGGGAATCACATGTAGACAGAGTGGGTATTCAATACAGTGGGTACCCAATCTTCTGTGTGGTTTTATGAAAGCTGTCAGGACAGATGAGGAGGTGCCAGTTTTAGCTGCTGCAGCAAAAGCCACACAGAATATCGGTTACCTGCCACACTGGATTGTGGAATTAAAAAAGAGATGGTAGTGGCAGCAGTAACAGGTGAATGGTGGCCAGCAGACACAGTAACATGGGTATCAAAGAGCTGAAGACCAGTCAGCAAGGTCTGTGAGCAATGTTCATCCTTATAAAGGCCAGAGGTCTCCAAGAACTATTGAACTTGGCTGCGTCAGTGTGCACGAGCGTGCCTTGTGAACAAATATTCATGCGTCGTGAAAGAATATCTGTGCACTGCAAATGAATGTGAACATGCTGGGTATTGACAAGTGTGACAGGGCTTTGAACCAATGTTCTCCGGATTATCCCTTAACATCTAGCCTACTACTATTAATCTCAACAACCTTGAATTTTGGAAACTTACTTAATGAACATCTTCACACATTTACTTCAAACCTATGTGGCTTACGGCCAAAGTTAAAAAAGGAATAGATAATAAGAAAATAGCGTTTATTAAATATAAAAATGAAGGAACGCTATCATGTTTAAACATTACGAAAAATATAACAGAAAATATCTGTGTGTAACTTGCGAGCCATTCAAATATTCCTCTGGATCGCTACCATTTATCACATACTCAAACTGTGTAAAAAAGAACATATAACAAAAAAATGTTGCGCTCCCAATCTCTAACAAACTTATAAATTAATGACTTCAAATTATATATCCATGAAAAAAAAACAATATACCATACATAAATAAATGAATATCAAGTTAAATGTGATGTGAATCAAATAAAAATCAAATTAAAAAAAACAGTCCCATTAATCAAATAATAGTCCAAAAAAAAAAAGGGGATTTGTGATGACGTGATCCAAACACACCAATTGTGACTTTTCGTGAATCCTTAAATCATTAAAGATGTGTGCTCACCTCCTTACAAGGCTAACAGACAGGCTTAATACACTTTTTGTTCACATACATGGAACCTGCTAGAATTTGCTGCAGCATGGAATGGATGTTGGATACCTCCTATGTACTCCACAATGCTTCTCTCCTTATACACTCATTATCCCTGCAGGGATCTCTCCCTCCTTCAGCTGCTCAGGATCCCCTGCTCACTCCTCTTAGATGTTCCTCAGTGTCATGAAGCAAAAAAGAAATGTGGACATAGTGCTTTATCCTTATAAGACTTGCCTTTATTTAAATGCTCAATAAATGCACTCACGATGAATATAATTAAAAAGCACTTTGGTATTAAAAAATCCTTTGCCTGTGTGTGCCCCCGCACAGCGTGTATACTCGCCGTTTGCTCTCTGGTGCCGAGTGACGTCGTAGCCCCACCCCTATGCGTTATGCCAATTACAACCCCCTGATGAAGCCACGTGACCTATGGCGTAACGAGTATGGGCATGGTATTGACACAACTCCAGATGATAAACATTGGCTCACAATTGATATGATCCAAAAATATTTAGACAGCATGAAGGTGAATAAAGCACCTGGACCAGATGGCATACATCCGCGGGTCCTTAAATAATTGAGCTCTGTCATTTCAAAGCCATTGTTTATAATTTTTAGGGACTCTTTAATGACTGGCATAGTACCACTGGATTGGCGTAAGGCCAATGTGGTGCCAATATTTAAAAAGGGGTCAATATCTTTACCAAGTAATTATAGACCTGTTAGTTTAACTTCTATACTTGGGAAGATACTGGAGAGTTTAATAAAAGACCACATAGATGAGTTCTTGCTGGAGGAAAATATTTAAGCAACAGACACCATGGATTCATGAAAGACAGAAGTTGCCAAACAAATCTAATTTCTTTTTATGAGGAGGTGAGCAAAACCTTGGACAGAGGGGTGGTGGTGGACGTGGTATACTTGGATTTTGCAAAAGCCTTTTACACAGTTCCCACACATGGCTAATGTGTTAGGTAAAGTCTACAGGCTTGGAATAATCTGTATGTAAATGGATAGAAAACTGGCTAAAAGACCGTATTCAAAGAGTAGTGGTTAATGATTCATACTCTGAATGGTCTAGGGTTGTCAGTGGTGTACCCCAAAGTTCAGTGCTGAGACCCTTAGTTTTTGTTAGAAGCTTTCCTTAACTGGTTCCTAGAGATGTGCTACTAAGGTTACATTTTTTTCATGTAAAAGAGAAAATTATGCAGAAATCTAGCAAAATGAAAAAGATTCCTGAACCATATGAGAAGATTCAGCTCTTCAATGACTTATCACAATATACCATGCAGCTCAGGAACAATCTCAACACCATTACTAAAACCTTTAGAAACAACAACATTCCATATCAATGGAAGTATCCTACTAAGCTCCTGGTTCATGTTATAGCCTCGTTGGAAGATGACATGAGAATTCTTAAATCACGGGACATTATCCCTACATTTTCCCCAACATTCAACCAGAATAGAAGGGGTAACAAAGGAAAACATGAAGAATACCCTTCAACTCACAACCAACATAGAGCCTCCTGAAGGTCATATTGCTTCAACCTGATGCTTTCCTTATAATTAGTTAAGCATTCCCACTGTCAACAGCATAAGGACATATTTTTGTACTAAGTGTTATAACCCCCTAATGTCTGAGCAGTAATAATACTGCACACGGGTTGTTAGACCACCCTTTTGCTCATGTATACATTCTTTTTGGGCTATAGTACAGATTCTCTCTTTTTCTTTTTTTCTCTTCTCTGATATACCAACTGCTTCATTATGCAACAGTTAAGTGTATGAATTCTCATTTCTGTGAAGTACTGAGAGCTGCACAGCATCAAGTCCTCTCAAACTAATGGATTAGACACCTTGTAACCCACCAACTGTGAGAAAGACGTGACAGTACCTTCCTTCCTCACAATTTTCACTAAAAGTAAAAATGGGAATCACTTTTTTATCCATCAATGCCAGGGGTCTGAATCACCCTGCTAAAAGGGCATCCTTATGGAAAGAGGCAACATCCTATGTGTACAGGAATCTCATTTCCATGCACAAAATCCTCCCAAATGTTCACATAAGCAATTCTCCAGCATATACCTATTCAATATGCCAGAAAAAAAGAGAGGAGTAATAATAGCTATTAATGAATTGGTATCCTTTGAACTCCATAAGGAAATTCTTGATCCAGCTGGTCATTACATAATCCTCATCTGCGACATCAACTCCACAAGATTTACATTGGTAAATGTGTACATCCCCAATACCCATCAGATCAGATTCTTGAATTCTTTACACCGTAAAATAAAAAAAGTGCAAGATGGTTCTTCACTATTATGTGGTGACTTTAATATTACTGCAAACCCCAAATGGACTCCACTTCATCCACCTCCAGAGGTACTCCTTCCCTCAACAATTATTTTCAGGCGAATGACCTTTATGATGTATGGTGCTGCCATCACGCCAATGAAACAGACTATATCTATTTTTCAAGAAGACATGGATCATACACACAAATTGACTATTTTTTGACTGACAAGAGAGTGCTACAAAGAACGGAAAAATCCTCTATCAATACCATCCCGTAGTCGGACCACACCTCTATTGTGCTCACTGTTAATGATCGATATCCCTTTACTTCTTCGTATGTGTGGTGGGATAACTCCAAATTTATCCAGAATCCACTTACAAAGAAAATTCTTAAACATAAGTTATCAGAATTTTTCCAGCTTAATTATTTTTTAGTAGATAGCCCATTCTCTTTGTGAAATGCCCATAAGGCATACATTAGAGGAGTTTTTATCCAAATAGGGGCTAGGGATAGGAGACAGAGACAGCAGCAACTTGACACACTTACTTCTGAAATCTCTTCCCTAGAATCTCAACACAAAAAAAAATTATGCCCTAAAATTGCTGCTCAACTCTGCAGGTTACAACAAAATCTTAGAGAACATCTCTTACAAAATTTTGAAAAACTACCCAGAAATTAAAGATGCTCTATTACTCATCTGGTAAAAAACCTGGTAAGTTATTGGTGAAAAACTACAGGGTCATAGATATAAAATGAAAATTCCCTTTGTCTACCATCCTTCCTCCAATACTCAAGTATTTAATCCCCAAGGAATTGCTAATGCCTTTAGCTTGTACTATAGTGAACTGTATAACTTAAAAGACGATGACACCATTCACCAACATAACCTTCCTGACATTGATAATTGGCTCAGTAGTATTAATCTCCCATCCTTGTCTGAGGAACAATTACAATCTCTAAATTCTAATTTTGCTCTCTCTGAAATTTAAAAGGTTATTAACACTCTACCCAACAACAAATCTCCAGGACCGAACGGCCTTATAGGAGAATATGTTAAAAGCTTTAAAATCATTTTAGGTCCCTATTTATCTAAAGTATATGACACAGCAGCAGTCTCTGCCTCCTTCCCCCCTGAGATGTTGGAAGCCTTGATTGTGACACTGCCAAAACCCAGAAAACCTCCCGATCAGACCCAAAAATTTCACCCTATATAGTTGCTTAACATTGATTTAAACATGTATGCTAAATTACTAGCCCTACGTCTAATGGATATAATGGCCACATTAATCCATATTGACCAATCTGGTTTTACAAAGGGGAGACAGACAACAGATGCAACACGGAGACTACTTAATATAATTAATTTTACCAAACAGAACAAAAATCCTTCTCTGCTCCTTGTTTTGGATGCAGAGAAGGTGTTTGATAGAATACATTTGGGATATCTTGATAGGGTGTTGTCCAAATTTGGGTTTGATGGGCATGTCCTTTCAGCCATTATAGCTCTTTATACATCACCATCTGCTAGAGTCTATTGCTCAGGGATATTGTCTCTGCCCTTTCGAATAACTAATGGTACTACACAAGGGTGCCCACTGTTGCCCCTGATTTTTGATTTATTGATGGACCCCTTAGCATCTTACATAAGACAACACCCTGACTTACATGGTTTTATGGTGGGATTCCATGAACACATCAGCTTATTTGCAGATGACATAATTTTTATGCTCACTCAGCCATCAAAATCTCTAGCAGTGGTAAACAAAGCTTTGAAGATATTCAATCAAATATCATATTACAAGATCAGTGCATCCAAATCACATACATTAGACTTAGGTGTGAATACTGGTGTTCGTAAAGCTCTCCAACTTACCTACCCCTTTACATGGAAAGATGGGGGAATATCCAAATTGGGGATTGTTCTTACCAATTCCCCAGAATCTCTATATGCAGCTAACTACGCACCTTGGTTGCACACACTTAAGACTTGACTTTCCCATCTTTCTAGATATGAACTATCCTGGTCAGGCCGTTTAGCTGCATTTAAAATGCAAATTCTTCCCCAACCCCTTTATGTTTTTAGAACAGTCCCAATACCAGTTCCCCAATCCTATTTCTCTGCCCTACAATCCGCATTAAATAAATATCTGTGGCAAGGTAGGAAAGCACTATGTGCCTTTAGCAAACTAACTAAGCATAGACCTGCTGGTGAAATGGGTCTTACTGTTTTAAGAGACTATTATATAGCTGCAGTACTAGCACAAACCAAGCAATGGTATTCGAAACCACCACACACACTGTGGGGTGAGTTAGAACAAACAATGCTTTCATATAGCGACTTATTCTCACATCTTTTTTGCATCCCCTCACCTACAAAATATACCAAACACTTTACCATTAACGGTTCAAGAAACACTGATAGCATGGCAGGTATTGATAACCTCTCCTTTGGATAATACCCATCGGTCTAATCTGTCAATACTCATTTCAGCTTTGACAGTTCTTACTCCTGACTTGTCTCTCAATCTTTGGAGACATGACGGCATTCAACTGATAACAGATCTATACAAGGACGAGAATCTTAAATCATTCCAGGCTGTACAACTCGAATATGCCTTACCCTCTACTTAACAGTTCTCCTACCTACATGTACTATTCCTACTGCACAAAACATCTAAAATGATGTGTATACTACCATGGAGAATTGTGGCCAGACCTCCAGGTTTTATAATCATAGAAAAAAAGAAAAAAAAATGGAAAGGAAAAAAAGAGAGGGAGAAAGGAAAGAAGAAACATACAGGGTTAGAAAAGAACAGAGCTCATATTTAGCCACTAGAACCACAGCACACTCAAATCTAGATACTCATAATGTGTGACATAAACAATTCTTTCCAATGAGACCATTTCAGGTCGAATTTCTCCATATGCTGATAATAATAAAAGCACAGCCCTCTCACAGATATAATGTGAGTGTACTCTGTGAATTACTTCTGATATTGAGGGGGTTTTAGTTGATTTCCAAGCAGCAGCAATGGACAATCTGGCAGCAATAAGTATATGTCCAATTATTTATTTATTTCAGGTACTTATATAGCGCCATCAATTTACGCAGCGCTTTACATATATATTGTACATTCACATCAGTCCCTAACCCTTAAGGGGTGTACAATCTAAGGTCCCTAACTTACATTCATACAACACATACTAGGGCCAATTTAGACAGGATCCAATTAACCTACCAGCATGTCTTTGAAGTGTGGGAGGAAACCAGAGTACCCGGAGGAAACCCACGCAGGCACAGGGAGAACATGCAAACTCCAGGCAGGTGGTGCTGTGGCTGGGATTCTAAATTGACCAGGAAACAGGTTTCAGGTAATATTAGGTAACACCAGATGCGATGCCGAGCTAGTCAATATTCCTTATACCCGTGAAATAAGTGCAAAAACCTCTTGCCAAAAATGATATAGGCAGGAACACTCCCACATAATATGAAATAGATTACCTTCCCTGCCACAGTTCCTCCAGCACAATGACGGCACATTAGGATACATTTTAGCTAATTTGCATGGGGTAAGGTAGCTGCGGTACAGTATTTTTAGGGAGCAACCCTAGTGATTAGTACATTTTGTAATACTCAAGCTATTGCTCAAGGCTGCATCCCACTGATCTCTGGTGAAAGATCTTTGTAGATCCCTCTCCCATCTACCCACACAGTTTGGAATAGAAACATCATTGGCATAGTGCAAAAACTTGTAAAACGATGAGATACCTTTTTTTAATCCAATAGGGTTAGTTAAAACATGCCATATTTTAGAATCTATGTCAAGCCATTTCTTCGGGTTAACATTTTGGTAGCCTCTGATTTGCAAAAAAGAGTGTAGGCCTTTGCATGGGACAGAGTTTCCTATTTCAGCAAAAGTACTGTAACCTAGATCCCTTAAGGGGTTGGTATTGAGATTCGGGATAAAGTATTCATACACTGATAATGGAATATCTATTTGAATCTTGGGAGAGGAGGTAGGCAATTTATTCAGGCCCATTATCCATGCATCCAGAGTTGCAGTGATGGATGGAAGAAATGTAGCTAAGAGTTTGGGTGTAACAGACCTAGCCAACAGTAATGCTCGAAGGTCTCTATTGGGAACCACACTCTGCGCTATTTGTACCCATAATTTATCTGACGGGACAAACCACACCGGAAGTTGATCCAGCAGCGTTGCATAATAGTAATAGAGGAGATAGAGGTACACCAGACTAAGTGTAGTAAAAGGTAACAGTTTAATGCACACAAGATTTAAAAACTCAGAAGATGTGGGTGTATAACAGGCATCAGGTAATAGTTAATGGACGTCATCTGGACTGGACATCTGGAGAGGATGGCTGATGTACCAGGGGCCAAGACTAAGGCTCCCGCAGTGGCTGGCACTCCTTAGTGGGTCCCAATGGAGGAGCGAGGTGGGCAGGTGAGTGTCCCGGGAGTCACGGTACAGGTAAAGAACAGTCCAGAGCATGGTTCTTTACCTGCACCGCGACTCCCGGGACACCCACCTGGACTCCTCGCTCCTCTATTGGGACCCACTAAGGAGTGCCAGCCACTGCAGGAGCTTTGGCCCCTGGTACCTCAGTCATCCGCTCCAGATGTCCAGCCCAGATGATGTCCTTTAACTATTACCTGATGCCTGTTATACACCCACATCTTCTGAGTTTTTAAATCTTGTGTGCATTAAACTGTTACCTTTTACTACACTTAGTCTGGCGCACCTCTCTCTCCTCTATTCTCTCCACACAGAGTTCCGGTTTACTCTAGAGAGTGCAGCATCCCGATGGTGTTTATGTTGCAGCTATACATTTTTTATTAACCCCCCTCCTGCCCAGAACTACCTGAGTTTTAAGACTCCTCCATACTTTTAACTACTTAAGCTGCAAAACCCTTCCTAAACAACCATATACTCTATTTACGCCTATATATTTTTTCTCCCCCCCTCTCCCCCCCCCCCCCAGTCTCCTGGAGAAGTCTCCATGTTCTCCTATAACTGAACTAATACATTCCTAAAGACTTTTGTGAATTGCATACCCACTACTACCTCTCCTGTGCCAATACACACTTCTGTTTGCATAATAGTAAGTAGAAAGTATTGGAAGACTGAGCCCTCCTTTGGATTTATGTTTGGTGAGGGACAGGAATGAGATCTGCGGCTTCTTCCCCCTCCAGATATATCTATTTAGGGCCGCCTCCAACTTACGGAAATAGGCATGGGGAATAAGAATCGGAATCATTCTAAAATAATATAATATTCTAGGTAAGATCAACATCTTAAACAACCGCTATTCTACCTATCCATGAGGTTTCAAATTTATCAAACTGCTGCAACTCCACTATAATAGACTGGTACAATTTATCGAAGTTGTCTTTAAGTGTATTGGAGGACGGGGCTTATATATATATACCAAGGTAATCCAATTTCTTATGGGTCCAGTGATAGGGAAATTTATCTTTAAGATATTTCAAAGGTCCCTTTGCTATAGCTATTGGGGGGGCACAGGATTTTGTAATGTTAAGTTTATAGTAACAAAACTGCACTAAATGACTGCAAGGAAGCCGAGATTTCTGTAAGAGAATTCACCAGGTCAGTAACAGTAAGGATGACATCATCTGCAAATAGTCCAACTTTATGGGATGTAGACACTACCTGAATGCCTGAGATCTGTGGGTTAATTCTAATTGCAGTCGCTAGGGGTTCCATGACTAATGAAAAAATGATGGGAGATAGAGGACATCCCTGCCTTGTTCCATTGGAAATGCTAAAAGGGTCCAATAAAGCGGTAGACATAAATACTTGTGCGGTAGGGACTGTATATAGTGCCATAATAGCCGACTTTATAAAACCACTGATACCGAACTTGTTTAGAGTAGCGTCTAAGTATTGCCAATGGACTCTATCGTAAGCTTTTTTGGCATCCAATGCCAAAAATAAAGCCTGGAGTTCATGAGATTCAATCAAATGCACCAGGTTAAATATTCTACGGGTACCATCTGCTGCTTGTCGACCGTTGACAAAGCCCACTTGATCAGCCTTAATAAGAAGAGGGGTCATATTTAGAAGGTGAGTTGCTATGATTTTAGCATATATTTTAAAGTCTGTGTTTAGCAGGGAAATGGGCCTAAAATTTTGAGGGCAGTCTGGAATCTTCCCTGGTTTATGCAGAGTGATTATGATAGCCTTTAACATTTTGGGTGGGAATGTGGACGTCTGCTTCATCAAAGGATCTTTTAAGGTGAGGAAGTAGCATGGGTTGAAATTCTTTATAGTATTCTGCAGAAAAATCGTCAGTCCACGGAGATTTCCCTTTTGGTAAAGCTTTAATAGCCGCGATTATTTCACTTTCCAGGATAGGTTGATTAAGCCCCTCTAGTTTTTGATGGTCTAATGTAGGTAGTGGTAGTTTTTCAAGAATTGATTAATCAGCTCTGGAGTAGGTTGCAGAGCATGTGGATCATCTTTAAGATTAGATAATTGAGAATAATAGGAGCGGAATGCTTCCACTATTTTATTTGGGTGATAAGTGATTTTATTTGATATAGGGTCCAGAATTGAGGATTTAGATTTGGATTGCCTAGCAGCAAGATATTTCACCAGCATCTTGCCCTCTTTGTTCCCCTGTGTATAAAATGTAGCTTTAACCTTTTTCAAATTTTGTCCATGTTGCCATAAGAGGAGGTTCCTAAGTTCAAGTCTAGTGGTTTGGAGTTCCCACAATACAGTTGGAGATAAAGATTGGTTGTGGATAAGTTCTAATCTAGCTATCTTGTCAACTGTATCAGAAAAGGTTTGATTCCTGTTACGCCTGTGAAGCTAATTTCAATAGTAACCCTCTACAATATGCTTTGTGGGCATACCACATACTAAATACATTGGTATCAGGAGAAGAGTTGATATCAAAATATTCCTGTAAAGCTGTAGTGAGAGTAGAATGAAAGGCAGGGTTACAAAACATAGAGATATCATTACGCCATAAAAATACTGGGGAGAATTTTATGGTTTCTTCAATACTCAAGGAGATAGGTGCGTGGTCCGACCATGTCATCGGATGAATCTCAGCATTGGATATGTTTTGCAGTAATTGAAAGTCTGTTAGAAAGAAGTCAATTCTTGAATAAGATTTGTGAGGGGACGAGTAATGCGTGAAATCTTTTTCAGATGCATGTAGGCATCTCCAGGGATCATACAAATTGGCTTCAGCTAAAACAGGAGCTAGGGAATGTCTCAAACTGCGAGAAGAATTGGAAATATCTAGCGAGTTATTTATGATAGCATTGAAGTCTCCACAATATAGCAAGAAACCCTTCTGAATTTTGGCCACTTTTTTTACTGAGACAATTTAGAAAATGGACCTGATGAACATTGGGAGCATAGAGATTCACAATGGTGTATACAATATTGTTGATTTCACAGACAATAATTAGAAATCTGCCTTTACTGTCAGACATTTGAGATAGTAAGGAAAAGGCAACAGAGTTTCAGACAGCAATAAGAACACCACATTTCTTATCAGGACCATTGGACATGAAAACATGTGGGAACAAGCAATGTGAGCAGTGCGGTGCTTTAAGGAAAGAAAAATGTGTTTCCTAAACACAAATCACATCTCCATGTAGCCTTTGAGCCTCTTTCCACATCAGTTGTCGCTTAAAAGGGCTGTTAAAACCATGGGCATTCAGAGAGACAAACTTCAAGACCATGATGGAGTTAGCAGATGTGAGGTGTGGTCGCCCTCAAGTGGTGTAAGTAGGAATTGTATGTTAAAGTGTAGGATCCAAATGGGTAGGCTTACAGTATCTATGGAATTCCAGCGAAGAGAAAAGGGCTTCGACCCTCCGAGGTAGATGAGAAGTATCATGCAGCTCAGTGGCGTGCTGGTGTTGATGCTCTGCAGAAAAAAAACTAAAAAGGAAGAGAGAAAAATTTGAAGAGAAACAAAACGAACAATTAGCATATAGGTTTGTGTGAAATGAATCACTGTAACGGATGGGGGGTGAATGCCGAGAAGGCCCCACTTTTTAGCTAGTTGGAATCCTTCCTCTTCAGAATTGACCGTTATCACACGGTTGTCCTTGGTAGTAAACAATTTGGTAGGAAAGCCCCACTGGTACTTGATGTTATTATTACACAGTAGTTTCATGAAGGAGATCAATTTTTTGCGGGCCAATATGGTGTGCTGTGAGAGGTCAGTAAACAGAGATATCCCAGTGTAAGGTACGGGAAGTTGGTTATTCTTCCGTGCAAATAACATTAATTCCTCCTTAACGTGGTAGAAGTGAATCCTTGCCAGGGGCGGACTGACCATTTGGAAATTCAGGCACTGCCCGAGGGCCCTGGATCAGTAGGGGGCCCCATGAGATGCCCCTGGTACCTTTTTCATAGGCTTTTTTGAGTTTGGGCAAGGACACAGGGACCCCATGATCCCCTATTGCCCGGGGGCCCCATAAGTTGTTAGTCCGCCCCTGATCCTCGCTATTATATCCCGAGGGATATGGTCGGAAAGAAAGGAGGGCTTTGGCAGTCTATGCGCCCTATACACTACTACCTCTCTATTTGGAGTGTGCGGCAGCAGCGTAGAGATAATTTTTTGGATATATTTGCGGAGATCTGCAACAGGAACATTTTCACCAACTCCCCTGAAATTTATATTATTTCTGCAGGAGCGGTCCTCCAGATCTGCCATTTTCAATTTTAAAGCTTTCAGATCATCCTCTGCCTCCTTAAATGCGTCAACTAATTTGTTATGAGCTGTGGCGAATTCACCCATTTTAGTTTCCACGTGTGTTACTCACTCACCTAAATTTTCAACTTCTTTATTAACTTGTTTCACAAAGCTTATCATATCTTTATGCAGGGAGCCCTTGAGAGTAACTAACATATCCTTCATAACTGCGGCAGTAAGCAGCAAAGATTCTGCAGGGTAATCCTCCAGATGTTCTATAAATTCTCTTGCAGGGTTATGTGAGAATCAGTAGAATGCTCACCCACATGTTGCACATCTGGAGAACAGCACTGTTTATTCTTCTGAGGACTGCTTATTGGAGATGAGGATGCAGAATCAGCAGTCACTGCTGGGCTAGAGGTGTGCAGGGGAGAGCTGTGCCTGTCTCCCTCCACATGTCCCTGCAGATCCAGAGAGGAGCAGGAACCGGTGCCATCTTGGGAGGATGGGGCACCCCGCCAGAGTGAAGGACTCTGTTAATTTGCGGGTCCCCTCCTTTATTTTCCACTTCCCCATCCTACTGCCTCTGTGCCCCAAACCACCCGAAGGTGAGTAGTAATGTTGGCGGGTTTCCCCGCTGTCACTCGTCGCTTTGACTCACTGCAGCTCTCAGAGGCTCCCGGACCTCTGTTACTGTGCGGCCATCTCCGTCCGTGGCCGGCCATGCCCCCCTGGAGTGTGATTTTTCAAATGATATCAAACATTATAGACCTACAAATACCACCTGCTCTGGGTCTAGCAATTCTAAACTTGAACATTGAGAGTGTTTCTCCCAACTTTAGGACAATCATTACTGATATCTTCCTCACTATAAAATTATCTATCACTAGAATGTGGAAATCCACTGTCTCTCCCTCGATAAAAGAAATAATATGAGTAGTTCAGCTGCACTATACATTTGAAAGTAGATTTGCATCCTCTACAGGGAGATATGAACAAATGGTTAAAAAATGGCACCCTTGGAGTAAATGGTACTCAGAAAAAAATTCTGATCTTTAATACTTGTTCTTTTTGTATACCATCACCTTTTCTTTACTTGTGTATACTATAATTTGAAACATTTTTTGTGCTCTTGAACATTCTTTGAGAAAAATGCACACTCTGGTCAACCTGTTGTTCATTTTATTACCATAATTGATATTGTATGTACGGTCTCATACCATATACTACTGTTTGATATGGTCATTTTTGGCCTTATTTGTATTAATGTTACTTACTTATTTTGAAAAACCAATACAAATTTATTGGAAAAAAAAAAAGTCTGGCTTCTTACTTGGATACACATAATATAACTGGTTACTATTTATAGGTAAAGTTGATCCAGGGAATGTCCACTTGCCTCTCGAGGGATCAGAAAGGAATTTTTTTCCCTGCAGGAGAAAATTGGATCACGTTTTGCTGGGCTTTTTGCCTTCCTCTTGATCAACTGTGGGTGTGGGATTATAACTTTATTTTTTTTTAATGATTGAGCTGGGTAGACTTTTGTCTTTTTTCAGCCAGACTAACTATGTAACAATGTAACTTCCTTGAATTCTGTGACATGTTTTGCTGTGTCCCCTGAGTAGGTAGACACAGTATAAGAATCACTGCTTGCAGGCAGCTAGGCATCATGGGATATGATGTCCTTAGAAATTGAACATAGACAGCATAGTAGAAGCTGCAAAGCATGCAGGGAATTCAGAATGTTACGGAAAAAGATGGCCAGCAGACAGGCATCACTGACAACAAGAAAGAATATATATCAAGTAGGCTTACTGTAAATTTGATTGTCAGAAATAACAATTGTTTGTATTGCTATCACAATGCTGGTATTAGAAAATAAAAATGTATGATGTGACTATAAACTTCCTTTAGCCCTTATACTGCCCTTAATGTATGCCATACTTTGGTGGCTTTGGGGGTTTTACACACACTCCAGGCAACTTCCTGTTATTGACCTGGAACCAATGTGTATAATGTCACTATCAAGTGCTCTGTCCTCTGCCGGTCCAAAATAGATGGTTGTTTGGTGTTGCTTGACGTTCTCTTTTATCAGCTAGCGACACATCTAACCAGATCATTAGACTAGTGCATACATTTGAATGCTAACCTTTGGGTCACCATGGAGCAGTCTACTGTATGTCCCCATGCCTTTAAAAGTACTTCCATGGAGTCTGGCGCACCATATGTCAGCTTTACAAATACACACCTGACTATTGCACCTACATGGCGACTTTGCATGATAGCTTTCAATTCTCATGGCATTTCCCCAAATCCTTCTCCACTCTATCAAAACCCTAAATTATCTCCGGGCCTGCATGGAGCTGCCTTCTTAGCACTTCAATGGAATGATCTGTACTACCTGAGCCATTACATCAGTAGCATGGCTTAGATTAATGTTTCAGAATATATTAGATGTCTTGTAATATCAGCTGTTTACATTTATTTCAGCTCTCCCACTTCTTGAAACTGTTACCTGAAGATTCCTTATGTGCCCATCCAATGACTTTGTTCAAACAGGAATTTCACAAAGATGGACTTTTTAGACATGCTCTATCTTTCACGTACAAACTTCTGGTGGGCCCATCTTCACAATCAACAACCAAATTCCTGAACACATGGGAGAGGAAACTACATTTTAACTTAATGCCCATGGTGCCTTATAACTCTGACCCTCTCTTTTAAATCATCTACAAGCAATAAATATCATAAATATTGAGGATATTAGGCATATGAAAAACTTTACTAGCTCTCTAAAAAATACAGAGAAGAGATTAAAAAATTGGTTCTACTAGAACAGCTATTCATGTACTGAGGAATTTGGAAAGAGTTTGGCCAGTTAATTACTTTTATATCCTAGGGAATAGTCACAGATAAAGTGGAGTTTTGCAGTAAGTTCCAGAGAAGAATTGTCCATGATGCAGCTACATGAAAGAATCTCTGTTATTCCCCCCATCTAGTGATTGGTTTGGGAATTGGGTTTACCTTCTCCCCTCTTCTTTTTGCTAATTTTGACTTCTTTTTTGTATCTAACTTGTGCCCATCATTTGTCAGATTCAGGAAACTAAAGTCCTGATAGTGCTATCTACTCACTACTACATTTGCCACTTTTTACATTATGTATGGAATGTGATATTTATTCTGTCAATGGGGTGCCTTTGTTCTGAAATGCACCTTTGAACTGAAACTATTACTTTTCTTATAATTACTTGTTGATTCTCTTCTGATGTCACTTCACCTAATGCGTTGATGTTTGAACATTTTAATTTGGTCCTTGCTTGACCAATGTATGTTTTTAGAACAAAATCAGAAAATCCTTAATAATACAAAAATATATAAATCAATAAATACATTAAATGAATGAATCTTCACTTCCTGGTGTCACTTTCTCCAGCCACTATGGTTGCGCTGCATTAGTTTCATTAGAGAACAGGCTAGATATCAGGGGTCTTTTACACCCCTGTTGTTTTATTAAAGAGAACATGTCACCAAAATACATCACATAAGAAACCCTTTAAAACCTTCTCTGTTTCAATTAGCAAAATTATTTTACCCATTTACAAGGGTTCAAAAAAGACAGTTGTCCATCAACTTGATACTAATGTTTAGGGCCCCATCTGATACAATTATCTATAGAATGGAAAAAACTTTAAAGTTTAATGAGTAACTCATTATGTCCAAGATTCTACAATCATATTTCCTAAATATTAGTAAACATCTATATTTGTGCTTTCAAAACCACATCAAGCCATTTTCTGAAACAAAAGCAGATAAAGCATTTTGCTTCATATAGCCTGACTTTATTGAAATATGACTTTGCTGGCTTAAACATCTTTTATTTTTTAGTTTTTTTTTAAATGTCTTCGAGAAGCATGTAAAAAATCACCTGAAATTCCTATGAAAGGTATAAAAACAAAATGTATGTATTTTTTTCATCTTAAAGATATGCATTCATTTTTGCACTACAGGGCAAAGTGACAGTCTCTTGCTAGTCACCTCTGCAACCCACTTGTACTGTAGAGCTGATTCACACATGTTCAGTGAGGATTGAAGCTCAGATTTCACAGCCAATTGACACAGTAGTTGTTCAGCGGTTCAGGTCAGGTATACATCAGGTTCAGGAAACAGGTTCAAGTCAGGATTTTATCCTGTTAACACATGTGTGGTTTAGAAATGGTTCCCATAGAAGTAAAAACCTGTAATTCGCACCTGAACCGGACCACACTGCTCAGAAATCAGACAGCACTCCTTTTCAATCAGCACTGAATCTGCACAGACAGTGCACCAGACATATGTGAATAGGCATGTCATGTAGATTGGAAGCGGTTCAAATATTGTGATATAATAGAAGGGGTGATGGTATTACGTATGTGTGAGCTTTGATGGAGGAAGGAGCTGAGTAGGGACATTGTGATGATGACCAAAAGTGCAGTTGGGAGGGGACTTTAAAGAGATTCTGTTACTTTACTCTGAATGGGTAAAATGCCACCTTATGATATGGGACATTGCACATAATCAATGTATTTTGCAAAATATGACATAGCCATGCAATGTTTTTATTTTCTAATATGTTTGTTAACATTAAAGTGATATTAAAGGTTCTGCTTTTTTTGTTAAAAAAATAACAAACATATCATACTTACTCACGCTGTGCAATTATTTTGCACAGAGCAGCCCTGATCCTTTTCTTTTTGGGTCCCCGCTGGCTCTCCTGGCACCTCCCTCTTGATAAGTGCCTCCAATAGCAAACTATAGGGGCACTGGTGCATGCTCACATCCATAAGACACAGAGTCGCAGCTTGGCTCTGTCCCCTGCTCTCTCCTCAATGGCGCCCACTTCTGTCTCAGCCAATGAGGAGAGAGAGTCCTGGGACAGCCAAGGCTCCCATGCACAGTGCTGAATCGAGAGGGGGCTCAAGTTAGTATTGAGGGGGGTTACTGGGAAAGCAACACGCAGAAGGTTTTTTACCTTCATGCATAGAATGCATGAAGGTACAAAACTTTCAGCCTTGAAAACCAATTTAAAAAAAATCCTAGCAACCAATGAATTTACTCATTACTTATGGTCAGTTCTGATACTGATCAACTATTTATCGAGCTAATCTTTAATTATGGATACATTTTTAAATATAAATACAATTAATTTTTTTTTTTTTTTTTTTCCAAAAAGTTTTATTGAAGTAAGAAAGACAAAACAGATCATAGACAGATACGGATCGCAGTCCGTGCACATCGTCATATAAGTTCTCCCGTATCGCAGACGGGAATAGGACGTTAGAATAGATTTTAGAGCAACATGCATCCAATTCCCACAATAAAGCATATGCAAAAAGTATAACCATAGTAATAATATTTACCATCTGTAATGTTCGATAAATATGGTATACAGTAGTCTCTATGTAGAGAGAGCTCAAGCAGCAAGACTATGAGGCGCAAGACAAACGAATTATCTCAAGGCACATATGTCTGCTATATCCGTATCCAAAAATCGTGGGTTAATTTTCTAAAGTACTATCACACTTGTACATCTAGAAGTGATCTGATCCTTGTAAATAATATTGCTATTTAGAATATGCGAAAAAGGGTAGCTAAAACGGGAAAGAAAAGAAAAGAAAGAGACTCGAGTGGAAATGGAAAAGGAGTATGGGAAGTAATATCCGAGTGAGGAGGAGTGGGATAAGGAAGACATATAAATAGGGGGGGAGAGAGAAGAAAAAAAAAAAAAAAAAAAAAAAAAAAAAAAAAAAAAAAAAGGGGGGGGGAGTTGGGGATTAGAATTAAATAAGTATAACTAAACCAATCACATCACATAGTATCGGCCTGGTTATAACAGATGCTGTCTTAAATTAAGGTCATAATCTCTTTAAAGTCCAGTAAAGGAATGATTCCTGGGGTGAAAGATCCAGAGGTTCTCCAGTTTACCAAATCTGCTCGCTCATTCCTTCATTAAGCCATGATAAGTCTCAGTAGATAGGAAGTGAGTCCAACATGCCCATGTCTTCCTGAATCGCTCGGGGTGTTCTTTCGCCACTGAGATCAGCTCCTCCATTTCCGCGATCTTATTGATCCTAAGAATCCACTCTCGCATGGTGGGAATATGGTCTGATCGCCAATGAACAGGAATACACTGTTTTGCCGCATTTATCATGTGTAAAGCAAGCGACTTACGATAGGTCTGCACAGGAAGAGAGGAATGATGGAGTAGACATTGTGCTGGGGTAAAGTCTAGGGCGTATGTAGTGACTTGTGCGATTATGTCCAAAACATTTCTCCAGAAGGGCTGCAGTTGCGGGCACTCCCACCATATATGCAAAAGAGTGCCTGTTGCCCGGCAACCTCTCCAGCATAAGTTAGGAACACTAGGATCAAATTTATGAAGCACAGATGGAACTCTGTACCACCTGGAAAATACTTTGTAGTTGCCTTCTTGTGTAGAAACACACATGGAACCTTTATGTATGTGATCATAAATCCGGTCCCAGTCCTCTGGAGAGAGTGGGATTTGTAGATCACGTTGCCAGGCTATACAAGCCCTCTGCAAATGAGAGGTATTGGAACTTTCCAAAAAAGAATATATCTTAGATATTACATGCCGCTGAGGGGAGTCTGTAAAGCAGAGCTTCTCAAATGCAGTAAGCGATCTTGACAAATCCTGTAAATGTGGGGAGTTACGCAAAAAGTGGTGTAATTGTCTATACATCCAAGGCGTTAGAGTGATGGAGGGCCACGCCCGAGTAATGTCTTCTCTAGATAAGAGCTTAGAATCTTTGAAGAGTTGACGTACTGTCAGGTTATCATCACGGTTATACCCAGCGAGAAATGTCGGAGACATCCCCGGAACAAAGTCTGGATTCATTTTGATCGGAGTGAAAGGGCTCGGAGAGGAAGAAAGTTCTTTTTTCTGGAATAATTGTGAGCTACAGCGTAATGTGGGACCTATAAGTGGATGACTCCGAAACTCAGAAGGGACGTGGGAAGTTGTCAGCCATGGGGAGGTAGAAAGAGGCGTCTGAGAAAAATCAGCCTCCAAACCAACCCAGACCTTAGGAATGTGATTCGTGGTCCAGTCTACTAACCTGGCTAGGTGGCAAGCTCTGTAATAACGGTTAATATCTGGTAATCCAATACCTCCATTCTGCTTGGGCATAGTGAGTTGGGCATAGCTAATTCTTGGACGTTTATTATACCACAGAAAGGAGGAGCAGAGCGTTTTATACGATTGAAAGAACGAATTTGGCAATTGAATTGGTATTGTCTGTAGTAAATATAATATTCTGGGGAGCACGTTCATCTTAAGAATTGCTGCTCTACCAAACCACGAGAACCAAGGTTTGTTCCATGTCTGGAGGTCTTTGGAGATGTTACGTAAGAGGGGAAGAAAATTTTTTGTATACAGTTCTGTAAGATGGGATGGTAGTTGGATACCTAAGTAAGTGATAGCTTCACGTTGCCAGGTAAAGGGAAAATTTAGTGTCGCCTGTCTAATCACATCTGGAGTCAATGATATATTAAGCGCTTGGGATTTAGAAAAGTTGATTTTAAAATTAGCCAAATACTGAAATAATTTGAAATCTTGTAACAGATTAGGTATCGTGATATGTGGGTCAGTCAAGAAAAGTAACACGTCATCAGCAAAGGCTGCCACTTTATGCATTTTGCCATTGATCAAAATCCCCTTAATGTTATCATTATCTTTTATGCAGTTCAAGAAAGGTTCCAGAGTAAGAATGAATAAGAGGGGTGATAGTGGGCATCCCTGTCTAGTCCCATTGCTGATTGAAAAGGAATCCGAAAGGCAGCCATTCACTCGCACTCGTGCCGTGGGGGCATTATATAAAGACAGAATAAATGACAAAAAACGCAAAGGAAGTCCAATGCCAATCAGAACTGCCTCTAGGTAATCCCATGCTAGTCTGTCAAACGCCTTTTCGGCGTCTAACGAGAGAAAGAATCCAGATTGTTGATTTTGGGTTAACCAATGATGTATATTCACGGCCCTTATAGTGTTATCTCTGGCCTCTCTCCCTGGGACAAAGCCCACCTGGTCCGGTGATATGATGGAATCTATTACCTGTTGCAAACGGGTAGCCAGAATCTTGGCAAAAATCTTTAGATCAACATTCAATAGAGAGATCGGACGATAATTTGCAGGTGATGTATGATCCTTATTCTCTTTGGGTATAACCGTGATGTGAGCCTCGGAAAGATGGCGCATAGACTGCCCCGGCGTGTCTAGTGAGTTGAAGGCCTGTAGAAATGGAAGCCCCAAGACGTCAGGAAAAGACTTGTAGTAAGAATTGGTAAAACCGTCAGGTCCTGGACTTTTACCCGGTTTCAATTGCGCAATAGCTTGTTGAAGTTCATGCGACGTCAGAGCTCCCTCTAAATCCTTCACTTGTGATCTAGATATCGGTTTAGGAAGATATTGTTTAAGGAATTGCTGTATAATGGTCTTACGCGGCCTAGTATCACCTGTTGGTTTGGATGGTAGGGGTAAGTTATAAAGGTTAAAATAATATTCCTCAAATTCCTTCGCAATATCCGACGACAATTTCAGTGAGTTACCAAATTTAGAATGGAGCAGATATACGTGCCGAGCAGCTTTTTTAGATTGTAAAGCCCGGGCAAGAAATTTTCCACTCTTATTGCCATGTTCATAGAAAAGTTTTTGTTGTAGAGTAAAATTGCGTTTCGTTTTCTTTTCCACTAACTCGCGGAGTTGTTTACGTGCGTGCTCTAGCTCAGTAGCGCATCTTAAGGCCATTGATCGTTTATGAGAGCACTCAAGTGTACGAACTTTATGCAATAAAGAGTTGAACGATGCTAGAGCCTGACGTTTTCGTGTTGCGGAGATAGACATTAGAAGTCCACGTATCACACATTTGTGTGCTTCCCACCGTATGAGAGGGGACGTTTCCGTGGATGTGTTTTCCCGAAAATAGTTTTTCAGGGCATCACGGATCTGGGGGACAACCGATGCATCCGTAAGGAGAAATGGGTCCAGTCTCCATATTTTGGAAATGCCTGGTGTATCCGGAAATTGCAAGGTTATCATAATTGGATGATGATCCGAAAGGATCTTTGGTTCGATCGAGGCAGACTTCAGGGTATATAGATCGTTTTGCGAGATGAAGAAATAGTCTATTCTAGAATAGCGGTTGTGAGGAGCAGAGTAAAATGTATAGTCTTTGCCCGATGGGTGAAGAGTACGCCAGGTATCATGTAGGAGAAGATCTTTCAGTTCAATTTTTATTTGTTTAAGTGCTTTGAATGGAATGGATGAGACCCCTGAGGAGGTATCTTCCAATGGATTCAGCGCTACATTAAAATCGCCACCAAAAATCAAGATACCTGATTGAAACGTAGCAAGTAACTTGGCGATTTTACGAAAAAAACATACCTGTGCTGTATTGGGACTGTAAATGTTGACTAAGGTAAGTGGTTTATTAAAGAGGGTGCCTTTGAGAAAAAGGAACCGCCCCTCAGGATCCTCGAGCGATTCAGTAAGTTCAAACGGGAGCGTTTTAGAGAATAAAATGGATACCCCTTTGGCCTTCACCTCCGCAGTAGCTGAATGATATGCCGTGGGATAGTGAATATTTGAGAATCTAGGGACTTGGTCTGCCCGAAAATGAGTTTCTTGGATAAAGAGCACATCTGCATGAAGGCTTTTCATATAAGTGAGAAGTTGCGAACGTTTTTCAGGTATATTTAGGCCCCTCGCATTAAGAGAGGCCACGGAGAGTGTACGAGTCGACCGATTAGATACGTGGTTAGTAGTCATCATGTCATGTACCCAAAAGGGTTGCTTAAGGGCTATAAGTATACCAGAGGAGTATCACAGCAGCAGGGAGAGAGAAAAAAAAAAAAAAAAAAAAAAAAAAGGGGGGGGGGGGAAGGGAGGGGGGTATAGAGGGGGATGGGTTAAGGGAGGACAGGGAAGGTGATGAGGAGGGGAAAGAGACTAGTATACAGATTAGAAAAAGGCTAGTAGAAAGTTACAGAATGTTGGAGAAGAGGAGAAGTTATTACGGGAAAGAGTCAAGGAATGTGGCAAAGAAGAAGAGAAGTGTCAGGTGTATGTCATATAAACCCATATTCATGTATTGAGCTATCTTCTTTCAATTTCCTGTAAAGACTAGAATCCAGAGGCAGAATAGTCCAGCTATTCTTTCTCATAATACAACTCCCAATACTTAGTTGTTAGCAATATGATAGCAGGGAGTCTGAAATTACAGTCGGAGAAGTGTCAAACCCAGAGACGGCCGAATTGGCAATGTTAAGTACAATCTGAAAGAGGCCAAACTCTCCTGAATAAAAAGGTGTAGAGGGGAAATAATCCAACATGAGGCGTCCTTGACACATATACGTAGGTGGGAAGTAGCTAATTTGTATCGAGAGATGAGAGGTGTGTAACAGGGGGAGTATGCAGACTAGAAGTAAAAGAAGTAACAGCCTATTAAGCAAAATATTATAGGTAAGCACCTAGACCACAACAAGGCTCATAAACAAAGATGTGTAATGTTAGGTACGGTAGAGAGCGCATATCTAAGGAGAAGACCTGTACGTTATGGATATACATCAGAAAACTTTGGCCAGCTCCAGAAAATGTAAAGTTCAGTTGCGTGAACCATAAATTTAAGTATTGATAAGTTATGTCATCAGTTAACCATAAAGTAATCTCTAAACTGTCTTAACCTGAAAGGTACATTAAACCGTGCCTATTAAGTAAGTGAGTCACTTGAAAGTGGTCATCCTAGGCCATATGCATTTCAACTACTAATATTTACGTAACATGAAACAGTGCATAACAGTAGCAATAACATCACTTATGATTGTTCTAGGAAGTAGGTCACCGACCAAACATTGTCAGTCACCCTTTCCCAGATACAATGTAGATCTTAGTTCCAAACGAGGAAACTTGTTTAGTGCCTCACTCTCCACCACCCACTAAACATAGATAGGTTAGTAGAGGGGAAGAGTCCACGATCCGTGACCCAACACAAGCTCCCAGTCAAAACAGGTAACTGTGTAGGGCCAAGTTGGACCCGTCTACATAGTGAACTATAAACGAGAATATCAAATAGAACGATCCCAAATTTCAAATCTAAAACACCATCATAATCATAGCTAGATAGAGGGTATGTAACCTGTCAGAAACCACATTGGCAATTAAGGTATTCCAAATGCTATGTAGGGAGAGAACAATTTAGGAAGAGCGAAGGAATAGTGCGAGTATCAAACGAATACTTTGTCTACATTGATCCAACTATAAGAGAAGGGTCAGGGGAAGGTTTGTATAATGGTACAAAAAAAAAATGGCATTGAGTCCCATGACTCAACCCCATTATATCATCTCTCAAGGCACAGCAGGAGCGAGAGACACAACATATTACGAGATTGATCTGCGTAAGCCAATATCCCCTGCCACCTTAAGGATAGGTAAAATAAATGTAAAGGCTAGTCCGGAAATCTCAATGCTCCCACAGAATCTGTTTCCAAGATCATGACAAGGAACATTGCGGAACCATGATCCTAAGAAACATAAAACCTAGGATCCCAGAGACTCCCCATCCAAGTGCACCATGTACCCCTACATTGGGATTTGGAGAGGAAGGCAACAATCCAAAAGAGGGCCTAGCCCATGTCCCCGGAACTCAAGCCTAACTTCACTCCTGTAACCGGCAGGGTTCGTAAGGTAATGTGGTAGACCCTTACCGACCAAGCAGATAATCTTTAACACCCCTAGGTGCACAATCAAGGCCACCAGAAAACTTATCCCCACCTCGATCTTTTTTATCACACAATAGGATACCTTAGCTGATATATGCCAACAAAACCAACATTTACCACATATAGACAGCATACATATAAAATTTGACAATGTGATGCGATACACATACCCTTAAGTCCAGGCTTCAGAAGTATGAATGATGTCAAATAAAGCGTATAATGGAACCTTGGCTAAAATCAACAGAAATTAGAAAGAAAGAAAAAACAACTAAAAAAAAAACAATTCTTTCTTTCTCCTTTTTCTTTCCCCTAAACGCATACGATCCACCAGTAGAGCAGCTTCAGGGTACGGGGGAGTGTTTACTCAGAAGCATTGAGAAGTGATAACAAGGAGAAGTCATTCATGACGTGCCTTGCGGTGCGCAGGTGACGATGGTAGACTGTCGCCGGTAATGAGCCTTCTACATACCGGAGAAGTTGAGGTTCGGTGAGATGATTTGCGTCGTCTGTCTCCGGTAGAGAGGCCATTAGACTGTGCCTCCATGGGGCCTTCATCTAGTTGCACTTGTCGAATAGGGTCATTGGACCAATTAGGTATGACCGGTAGTGGGATATTCATGGTTTCACAGAATGGTGCAAGATCTTTCGGAAATCTCATGAGAGCAGATCTCCCTAAATGTGTCGCAGAGAGGCCAAACGGGAACTTCCAACGGTAGGCAATACCTTTAGAGCGAAGTATATCTAGAAGCGGGCGCAGGTCTTTCCTGCGTTGCAGGGTGAGATGGGAGAGATCTTGAAACAATTTGATTTCAACGTCTTGGTATAGCAAGCGTTGTTTGTCTCGAGCTCTGCGTAAAATATCCTCTTTAAGGCGGAAGTCGACGAGACAGCAAACTATATCTCTCGGTGGGTCAGAATCCCTGCCTTTAGGCCGCAAAGCCCTGTGTAGGCGCTCGAACTCAATTGGAGATTCATGCGGCCTTTCTAAAAGATCATTAAAGATAGATAAAATAGCTTGGGTTACTTGGCTAGGCTCTATTGCTTCAGGCACACCGCGCACTCTTAAGTTATGTCGTCTACCCCTATTGTCCAGGTCTTCAATGTGACGATCGAGCTCCCTTAAGTGCGAGGTGTGCGAGTCAACCTGCGTGCGCATATCATGAAAAGCAAGACCTTGCATATGAACTGTGTCTTCTACTGCGTCCAGTCTGCGAGCCACTGCCTGCATGTCGATATGTAACTCAGCTATCGCCGCAGAAAGGGTCCCTTTAATATCTGAAGCGATCGCTTTCAAATCCCCCATGGTGAGAGGGGGAGGATCAGAGCGTCCAGGTGCAGTAGCTGTTGACAAGCTCATTGGCTGCGAGGGAATTTCTTTTGCAGGCGAATGTAGTGGGGAGGCAAGGGTGGAAGAATCTGTTTGATCCGGAGTGAGAGAACGGAATAATTCCGGGATGCCTCGATTAGCAGGACCACCTGTACGGCGTGGGGATCTGGAGCGAGGAGCGTTAGCTTTCCTGTCTGCTTTCCCCATTTTAGCAGCGATTCCTTGTCATGTACGCGTAGCCCCACCTACGTGTGTCAAGGCTCAGGGTATTAAGTTGCCATTTTCTTTGGGGTCATGCTGGAACCCCCAAAACCGGAAAATGAAGATGTGGGTAGGTAGATGCAAACACGCCCTAATTCGCACTGAAAACCTCCACGGGCTGGGGAGGATAGGCAAAGCAGGAGAGACACTGAATATTGCTGTGTGGATATAGTGATTATCACTGTCGTCTCTCTATATGAATCTACAGGGGAAGAATCTTCAGTAGGCCTAACCGCAGCACAGCTCCCTGCTGTGTGGGCTATAGCAAGGCCTCTACCATGTGCCGGTGGTCCCTGGGTTTGTGTGGGGGCTGCCCCGATGGGCCCTGGACTACTGACAGAAGACTTTGGGAGGAGGTATAGGTGCCAGGGTAGTGCGCTGACCGTGATTAGGATCACCTTCAATCTGTGCCCTGGTGGTGAAGGATCTGTGCTCACTGGGCCGCACTAGGCCTCACCACCCCTGTGTCACTGATGGGGGGGAGGGAGGAAGATGATGATGCCCCTCCGGCGCGGATCGCCAGACCCAGAGGGGAGACAAGTAAGCTGCTCCCTGCACGCGCGGAAGGGGGGGTGACCAGCCGTCCCCCTTCCCGCTCCCGACTCACCACCACCAGCTGATCCGAAGGAGGATGCCGCGGCTGCACCTAGCCGCAGCAGGCCGCACCGGGTCGTCACCGCAGGACGGCGCCCGAAGCGCTCAAGACTTCCCAACCGCACTGCAGCAGGGACGGGTGAGCAACCCGCTCGCCCCCGCCCTCCTATACGACCTGGATGCCCGAGGTTGGAGAGGAATCCCGCCGGAGCTCCCTGTCATGCGACTCGTCCGGTCGCCATCTTGGACACGCCCCCATAAATACAATTAATAATGCTAGTAAATATTCAAGGTGTTATTCATTTTTAATAACATGAAGGACTAATTAAATATTAGTGAAGAAGTTGCTATGAATTATATCACATTCATTTTGCTGTGTTTTGAAACTGACGTTATGGACAATCTGTAAAACTGTAAATGTGTTGTTTACATAAAAATATCCTATAAAGGATATGAGCTATTTTTAGATGATATGCATTGGATCTATTCATAAATAGGATATATAATTGAATTCTTAATAGAATGTTTCAAATAGCTTTAAGATTGCATTTATTTGAATTTTTTATTATATTTGTGATGTTTAATATTTTCTAAAAGTGGAGCAGAATTATATTGTCGATTTTTTTGTACATTCCTTTCTTTGCTTTAGCCAAATCACTATGGGTTTAAATTACACTGCTCAAAAAAATGAAAGGAACACTTTGAAAACACATCAGATCTCAATGGGTAAAAATATCATGCTGGATATCTATACTGATATGGACTGTGTAATATGTTAGGAATGTAAGGATGCCCCATCATTTGATGAACTGAAAATTATCAACCTACATAGGAGTGAATTCAAAGACACTCCAAAAGTCAAAATTAAAATATTATGCAGCTGGCTAGTCCATTTTGCTGAAATTGCATTGCAGCAACTCAAATTGGTACTCAGTAGTTTGTATGTATAGCCCCCACGTGCTTGTATGTATGCCTGACATTGTCGGGACATGCTCCTAATGAGACAATGGATGGTGTCCTGGGGTGTTTCCTCCAAGATCTGGACCAGGGCATCACTGAGCTCCTGGACAGTTGGAGGTGCAATCTGGCATCGGATGGACCGAAACATGATATCCCAGAGGTGTTCTATTGGATTTAGGTCAGGCGGGCGTGGGGGTAATTCAATGGAATCAATTCCTTCATCCTCCAAAAGCTGTCTGCATACTCTCACAACATGAAGCCGGGCATTGTCGTGCACCAGGAGGAACCCAGGACCCACTGCACCAGCATCTGACAATGGGTCCAAGGATTTCATCCCAATACCTAAGGACAGTTAGGATGCCATTGTCTAGCCTATAGAGGTCTGTGTGTCCCTCCATGGATATGCCTCCCCAAACCATCACTGACTCACCACCATAACAGTCATGCTGAACAATGTTACAGGCAGCATAATGTTCTCCACAGCTTCTCCAGACCCTTTCATGTCTGTTACATATGCTCAGAGTGAACCTGCTCTGATCCGTGAAAAGCAAAAGGCACCAGTGGCGGACCTGCAAATTCTAGTGTTCAGTGGAAAATACCAATCAAGCTCTATGGTGCCGGGCAGTGAGCACAAGACCTACACGAGGATGTTGGGCCCTCAGGCCACCCTCATGAAGTCAGTTTCTGATTGTTTTAACAGAGACATCCACACTAGTGGCCTGCTGGAGGTCATTTTGTAGAGCTCTGGCGGTGCTTCCTCCTTGCACAAAGCAGCAGATAGCGGTCCTACTGATGGGTTAGGGTTGTTCTGTGGCTCTGTCCAGCTCTCCTAGGAGTAACTGTCTGTCTCCTGGAATCTCCCTCATGCTCTTGAGACTATGTTGGAAGACACAGCAAACCTTCCGGCAATGGCACGTATTGATGTGCCATCCTGCAGGAGATGGACTGCCTGAGCAACCTCTGTAGGGTCAAAGTATTGCCTCATGACACAGTAGTGACACGGACCCTAGCCAAATGCAAAACTAGTGAAAAACAGTCAGAAAAGATGAGTAAGAAAAAAAAGTCAGTGGCCTCCACCTGTAATGCCATTCCTGTTTTGGGGGTCATCTCATTGTTGCCAATCTAGTGCACCTGTTTTTAATTTAATTAACACCAAAGCAGCTGAAACTGATTAACAACCACCTTCGCTACTTAACTAACCAGATCAATATCTCAGGAGTTTAATTGACTTAATGCTATACTCTGATTAAAAAGTGTTCCTTTAATTTTTTTGAGCAGTGTAATTGTCTGTAAGTAAGAATTACATAATTGGCAAAACTAAGTAAGAAATTTGCTTTTCAAAAGACAGCTCTTACCAAAGCCTTTTTTTTAACAATCATTGAGTGACACGTGGTCAGCAGGATTCTGAGACAACAGATTTTACTGCTGTCTACAGGAGAATTGGACACTGGCAAACAAAAGCTGTTAGCTAGACAGGTATAACCCATTCCACTCCCATCATGCTTCATTTTTTTTTTTTACATTTTTAGTAAACCCCTTCCTACAGCTTTTGGGATTGGCTGATCTCTGATGACATTTTGGAGGCTGTACCCAGCCAAATTGTGACGTTTCACTGCATTGGAACTATCCAGTACTTTGTTACTGAATTTGTCAGAATTCTCAACTTTGTAATTTAAGAATGAGGGACACCCTGAGAAAGAGATGATTTGCAGGTCACACAGCACTCTGCAAAATAAGCCTGGCTAAATTGTTCTAACTGCGACTTAAAGGATATACTGTGCGCATTCTGAAGTGCTTGTACTCAGAGCATACTCCAGTAGGGTTCAGCACACAGGGCTTTAACATGCATTTTATATGTCTAGTATAATTTTCCATGCCTGGGAGCTACATATGCTGCTTACAGCCTACCACACAAGTAAATGGCTGTATGTGGCCGTGGTCTTGTAAATGCAAAATTTTCTTTGGAGCCATGTTTACTTGTACATGTGCATCCAATGTAGTTTATGATCACAGATGTTTTACATTCAGAAAACACATCAGGTGAGCATGTGCTGGTAAATGCCAATGCAAACAAGCATCAATATTTATGAGAATGTACACTCACTCACTTGTATGGCAGGGTGTACATGGCAAGTGCAGCTTCATGAGTGTGTTAAACACCAGAAAATTATGCTAAGTAAATACAATTCTTGTTAAAGATCCATGTGCATGAACTCTAATTACAGTGCTGTGAATGAGAATAATCGTTACCTAAAACCTAAAGGATTAATAAAAAATCTTGCCACATGTGTACATATAGATCCAGAGTAACAAAGTACTATGCATGTCCTGCTTTGCGCATACACACAGATACAGCCAGGTGCTAAGGAAAATTTGCCTATAATAAAGTTTGATGTGAAGCATGTAAAGCTGTCCTCCTTTCCTCCTGTCTGTCCCTGCCTTCTGCACATCCTTCTCTCTTCTGTTCTCCCACCTCTCACCAGACATGCAGGATCTTGCATTCTACCTGCAGCAGCTCCCATGAACAATTAATTGGCAGTTAGCCATTTAGTATGTATACTCTGTCATTCTAACTTGTATCCATTCAGACATTCTAGAACTGTAGCCAATCAGAATATAGTATGCACTGTCATATGACAAGTATTTTAATTTGATGCAGTTAAGAAACCTTTGGTTACAAATTAGAATAACAGAGTAATTAGCTGGCTGACTGGTGCTGAGTAACTTATGTTGTCTGTCATTTCCTCTGCCTGCACCCCTGTGCAGAAAAGCAGTGCTGGCAGGGGAGTTGTGGTACAATGCTCAGATCTGCAGGGTTCTATACTTCTAGAGCAGTACTACAAAGTCTGGGACTGTTGGGTGGTATGTGTGTTGCCACTGGGAACTTTTCAGAGTACTACTGCAGTATGTTACTGGGAGTTTGCCCCTTTTTAGAGCCTGGTGTGTGCTCACTTTTATCTGTTGCTCATTTCCCTTCAGTGTTAATTCTACTGTAACACAACCAAATTTAAGACAAAAATCACTGCCATGAAGGCTGACTTAAAACATAGAAGCCATAAGTATACTTCTACACAGTGGCAAAGCTAGACATTATTTCACTCTTTCACTTTTATTATATTCTTTTTTAAATTATTATTTACAATATAACATTTTACAGTATTTTTATATTTCATCAGTATCCCCTCTTGCATCAGTGCCCCCTTTACATCAGTGCCCCCCTTGCATCAATGCCCCCTTACATCAGTGTCCCCCTTGCTTCAGGGTTCACCATTACTTTAGAATTCCCCTAACGTTAGTTCCCCCCTTACATCCGTGTCCCCCATAACTTTAGAATCCCCCTAACATCAGAATCTCTCCTATCATCAGAATCCCCTTTTATATCACTCCCCCCCTATATAAATGCCCCACCTTACATTAGTATCCCCTTTACATCAGATTCCTTCCTTACATCAGTGTGCCCCCTTACCTAAGAGGCCCCTCCTATTATCAGTTCCTCCCTTTATATCAATATTCGCTCTTATATCAATTCCCCCTTACATCATTGTCTCCCCTTACAATAATGTCTTCTTTGTTTCAGAGTCCCCCACTAACATCAGTGACCCCCCTTACTTCAGAGCCCCCCTTTACATCAGAATCCTTCCTTACATCAATGTCCCCCCTTACATCAGATTTCCCCATACTTCAGAGCCCCCATTACACAAGTTCTTGCTTACATCAGTGTGCCCTCCTTTATATCAATGTCCTGTCTTACATCAATTCCCCCTTGTATCAAAGTTCCCCCCTACAATAGTGTCTTCTTTGCATCGGAGTCCCCCCTCACAATGCTGTCTTCTTTGCATCATAGTCCCCTTTACAATGGTGTATTGTGTTCATAGTGTATCAGAGCCCCCTTACATCAGTGCCCCCCCTTACAATGGTATCTTCTTTGCATCCAAATCTTCCTTTACAATGGTGTTTTCTTTACATCAGAGTCCCCCCTTACATCAATGCTCCCTCTTACTTTAGAGCCCCCCCTACATCAGTTCTCCCATTTATATTGTTGTCCCCTTTTATATCAATTCCACATCTTACATCAGTGTCCCCCTTACAATCGTGCCTTCCTTGCACCAGAGCTTACCCTTACATCAATGTGTCCTCCTTACATAAGAGTCCCCTCTTACATCATTGTGCCCTCCATTACATAAGAACCCCCCTTACATCAATGTGTCCTTTTACATAAGAGTCCCTCCTTACATCAATGTGCCATCCTTACATAAGAGCTTCCCCTTACATCAATCTTCCCCCCATACATAAGTGTCCCCTTCTTACATCAATGTGCCCTCCTACATAAGTTCTGGACTTCAACTCAATGGGAGAACAGTACAGGCAGCAGCAGGAGCACTGCGCTTGCAGTAAGAAGAATGGGGAGGGAAAACACAGCCCGCACTGCCTCCCAGCACTGGGCTGACAGGAGTAGTGATGTCACTGTCACTACACCTGTCAGCGGTGCCCCTCTCAATGTGGTGCCCGGGGCACATGCCCCCCCCCCCCCCTAGTTTTAGTCCTGTTTCTACACCCTCTCCTCCAGAGTCTGTCTCTAATATGCCTGAAGCTACTTCTGCACACTCAGCTGAGGATGATGAGTAGTGTAACCTATCCTTTTTGGGTGATTTTGTGCCTAAGAATATTCAGTGTGCTGACATAAACACAAGCATAAGGATATCATTATAGTTCTTATTGACACGGTGCATACATGTCTGAGGTTTCCAAGTTTATCAGTCTGCGGTACCTGAAAATTCCTCAACCCTTCAAACTTTTCTCAGATACTTGAATCTGCAACCTGTTCCTTATGGTGAATTGTCTACTACTAACAAACTTTTTTCTCATTACAAGTATTTTAAGTATTAAACAATACTCTGATGATTATGCATTTATTAAACAGTGGGTTGTCCCAATATCAAACCCACGCATTTTTTTGCATTAATAAAACACTGATTCTTCCTGTTGAGGACATTCCAGTGTTTAAGGATCCAGCTAACAAGAGACTGGAAACCAGTTCCTTCTTAACAAACCCTGCCTTGTAATCTATCATTGCTGTCATGTCCATTTGCTAAATCAGGATTATGGACTAAGGATATGATTAAAGCCTCTGAGCTGTAACTGATCATTCAGGCTTGGAACAATTAGAACTCATGCCTGCTGCCCTGAATATGCTGGATATCATATATCCCATATCCAAGATGAATCTCCTATCTCTGTAAATAAGGAGGACTCTTTAGCTTAAATGTTGGTCTGCTGAACAATAGTCCAAAAAGCACTTACTCCAGAAATGAAGAATGCCTCTTTGCTGGCTCCTTGGACAATTTTATTAAGGGGAAAAGTACCATTTTGCCTCAGCAAAAGGCTAAACCTCAGGCTGGTAAGCCTTCCACCAGCCT
Organism: Staurois parvus; assembly: GCF_062004578.1. Lineage (NCBI taxonomy): Eukaryota > Metazoa > Chordata > Amphibia > Anura > Ranidae > Staurois > Staurois parvus. Next base: position 10,791,849 of record NW_028318039.1, on the reverse strand, counting down.
TTCACTTCCAGACCTCTAAGTTCAAGTTTAAATCCAGAATTCAGTACCATCATAAACCTTGGACTAAAAAATCTTCCAAGGACACATATTTTCCTCATAATGAGGGAGATGACTCTACTTCTCAAAATGGGAAGGAAAGTATTTAAGCCTTTGAAACCACTTGCACCAAAAGCATACTGGATACATGAATAAAGGGCACAGTGTTCACGGGCTATATCTGGAATTTCAAGGCATTCCTCCACCCTCCTTCATGTTGTAAAATCTGCAAATGCCTATGCAATGACTAGCAAACCTTCACGCTGATTTGGCACAGCTCTTCTTTCACTGAGTCATTGTCATTGTTCAAGAACAGAAATAATTTCTGTTCAGTATTTTTCACTGTTTCCAAAGCTAAAGGGGACATATATCCTATTCTTTAAGAAAAGTTGCATTTTTGAAGATAATTTCCCCACAGCTTAGTGAATGTAGTGCAATCTCACTTTGCCATGAATACTCAATCATGTGCAAGGACTATAAAAACAAAACAACACAACATTTTTGCTTGCACATGATAAGATGATGGAAATCAGAAGTACTTCACTCATTCACAATAGACCTATTGAGTCCCACATTATGGCTTTTTATTACAGATCCTCCACCATATTTAAGAATTGTCAACAGACTATGTGGGTTTTAGACATAGTTTTGCTTTTTATGAAATTAAACTAATATTAAATTGGCTTTCACCACTTCAAGTCTGGGCACTTTCACCCCCTTAAAGGTGTAGGCCAATCTTCAGCTTTCAGCGCTGTCACACTTTGAGTGACAATTACTCATTCATACAACAGTGTACCCTAATTAATTTTTTATGGGTTTTTTTTTAGACAGATAGAGATTTCTTTTTGTGGTAATTAATCACCACTGGGTTTTTTTATTTTTTGCTATAAAAATGAAACAATACCAAAACGTTTGAAACACAAATTCTTTGCTTAGTTTTTGTTATAAAAGTTTGCAAATAAATAAGCTTTCTTTAGAAATTTAGACCAAATGTACAGTATTCTGCTACATTTTTTGGGTAAAAATAACCCAAATCAGAGTATATTATTTAGTTTGTATGCAAGTTATAGAGTGTACAATCTAAAGATATATATTTAAAAATTGACCAGTTGAGACCCAAAAATGTCAGAAGCTGGTATGACATATGGAAGTGATGAGGACACTGGTATGGGGTGTAGTAGTGATCAGGACACTGGTAAAAGGTATGTCAGTGATCAGGCTGCTGGTATGGTGGTGATCAGGATGCTGGTATGGCATATGGGGTGAACAAGATGCTGGTATAGGGTATGGCTGTGATCAGAATGCCAGTATGGGGTATGGTGGTGATCAGGACAGTGGTATGGTGTATGAAGGTGGTTAGGGTGCTGTTATGGTATATGGCAGTGATAATTGTGCTGGTATGGGGTATAGCGGTGATGAAGACACTGGCATTGCAGTGATCAGGATGTTGGTATGGTGTATGGCGGTGTTATTGTAAGCACTAGTAACATTGGAACTGGTGTCATTTGCTGGCTGCATTATTTATTAATATTACACTGGGGCAGTGATCAGAGAAACTGGGGCTGGATAGCACTGCAGTCTGTGAGTGTACATGCAGTCTGAAAAGCAGTGTAAATTCACAGGCTGCAGCAATGGTTCTCTGTGATTTCATACTTGATCTGTGTGAGAAAAGAGAGAACTGATCTTTAATTTCGGTTTGACATTTTACAATGTGATTTCTGTGATTGGACACAGCAATCACATGGTAAAACACCATGTGATCCCCCGGACACAATGGTAATGTGATCTGCTGTGTCCGGTTGACACGTGGATCAGTGAGCTCCCACGTGCTCTGTGTGAGGAACGCAGGAGCTGCTGATGCAGGCTGACATACAGGTACGTTAATCCATAGCAGCACTGCTTCCTGTCTGCCATTTATAGGCTGTGGGCAGATGGGAAGTAGATAAAAGACTCATCAGGCACATAGAACCATAGAAAAGTGACAAAAGAAAAAACACAAAGTGGTTCATCAAGTCAGCCCCATTTTTTGTTATTTAATAAATGTTTTTGTATTTTTTGTTAACTATTTTGTCTGAGTATAGATCTATGTTTGTCTCACACATATTTGAGCATACTTAGTGTTGACTGACTCACTACCTTTGCTAGAAGTCGATTCCAGGCATCAACTACTCTTTTGGGTAAAATAATACTTTATAAGATTAGGACATTGCTTGCAAGCCCATATTTGATGCTTCTCCCAGGTTATATATTTATATATTTGTACACAAAATGTGCAGCACTAGAAATAGATAATTCATCAAAAACATGAAATATTAAAAAAAAAAAATTGAAAAAGAAGGTAATCCTAGCAAAGATTAACAATTGGCCACTTACCTATTCCCAAAATGTGAAAAAAAAAATAGTAACAATAATAATAAAGAAATACATGTCCTCTGATTCATATAAAGAAATCCAATAAAGTCTATGTATAGTGAATAATAGTAAACAAAACTCTTCTGATGGCTCCAAAGCAAAACACCCAAGTGTTCAAAACAATCTGAGCAGACACAAATCAGCTGCTTACCGGATTCCAGATACCTTTACTTGCCTTAAATGGTAATTCAGTGCTTAAGAGGTTAAATCTCCCACAGGCATATACTTCTCCACAATCTCAGGGCAGGACAGGCAGCCACAGAATCACATAAAAACAAAGGATAAGAGGCTATCCCATAGTGTAAAAGTGTATGGATTGCATTAAATACTTCAAACTCCCCTGGTGGAGCATGGATAATGAATTGTGCTGCTACACGTACCTTTTCCTCATCAGACAACTGCTTCTCTTCAGGGACCCCGTAAGCAGATGATATTTGTCTTCTCTGGTTTCGAGTTTATGGATTGTTTGGAACACTTGGGTGTTTTGTTTTGGAGCTATCAGAAGAGTTTTGTTTACAATTATTCACTATACACAGACTTTATTCAATTTCTTTATGGGAATCAGTGGACATTTATTGCTTTATTTTTATCGTGACTACTTCTTTTTTCACATCTGGGAATTAAGTGGACACTTTGCAATCTTTGTTAGAATGACCTTCTTTTTCCAAAGATATTTTTAGTTAGTGCATGTTATTGGCGATTTCTAGTGCTGCACATTGTTATAGATATATATATATGTATATATATATATATATATAATATATATATATATAGTTTGTAGGTTTAGTATCATAAACCTTTGGTGCTAGCTGCTTATTTGTAACATCAACCTGAGCGCAGAGATTTTTAATTTGTATATTGGCATAGGATACAGGCATTTTTTAAATTGCTGTATTGACAATGTATTACAGATTTCTGAAGCTTATAACACACAGCTCCATCAAGATTTAGATTACAGAGGTATTAAAGAAGATGTTACCCCGACAATTCATATTCCTGATATGTGTCTGATATGCCATGTACTTTTATGACAAAGTATCCTGTTCTCTTTGTATATTTTCCTTTCGGTGAAATACTTGGTGATTGATCCTACCAGCCCCTCTCCTTCAATGATCACAATTGTCCTGGCACCCCCGCACAGCTATTAACTGGGAAGACTAGTGTAATGCTATTTCTCCACCCCCAGCTCTCTGAACTCCTCATGCAGTAAAGGAAAGAGGATATGTGATCACTTATAAAAAAGGAAAAAAATGGCTTTGTAATTTTTTTTTTATATGTATACACAAATGTTTTGCCTTTCATTTCTATTTTAAACTGAATGGGTTGTAATACGGCCCTGGCCTAAAGTTTTGAGAATTACACAAATATTAATTTACCTGCAAGGAAACACGTGCAGTCATCATCGCTTTGCACAAAATTGGATTCACAGGCAAGGATATTGCTGCTACTAAGACTGCACGTAAATTAACCATTTCTTGGATCATCAGGCATCTAAAGGAGAGAGGTTCAATTGTTGTGAAGAAGGCTGCAGGGTGCCCAAGAAAGTCCAGCAAGTTCCAGGATCACCTCCTAAAATTCAACTGCAGGATTGGGGCACCTCCAGTGCAGAGCTTGCTCAGGAATGGCAGCAGGAAGGTGTGAGTGCATCTGCAAGCACAGTGAGGCGAAGACGTTTGGAGGATGGCCTGGTGTCAAGAAGGGCAACAAAGAAGCCATTTCTCTCCAGGAAAAACATCAGGGACAGACTAATATTTTTCAAAAGGTACAGCTGTTTGACTGCTGAGGCATGGGTTAAAGTAATTTTCTCTGATGAATCTCCTTTCCGATTGTTTGGGGCATCCGGAAAAAACCTTGTCCAGAAAAGAAAAGGTGAGTGCTACCATTGATTTTGTGTCATGCCAACAGTAAAGCATCCTGAGACCATTCATGTGTGGGGTTGCTTTTTAGCCAATGGAGTGGGATCATTCACAATTTTGTCTAAGAACACAGCCATGAATAAAGAATGGTACAAAAACATCCTCTGAGAGCAACCAACCATCCAAGAACAGTTTGGTGAGGAACAATGCCTTTTCCAGCATGATTGAGCACCTTGCACAAGGTAAAAGTGATAACTAAGTGGCTTGGAGAACAAAACATTGAAATTTTGGGTCCATGGCCAGGAAACTCCCCAGACCTTAATCCCATTGAGAACTTGTGGTCAATCCTCAAGAGGAGGGTAGACAAAAAAAACCTCACAAATTCTGACAAACACCAAGCATTGAATATACAAGAATGGGCTGCCTTCAATAAGAATGTGGCCCAGAAGGTGACTGACAGCATGCCAGTGCAAATTGCAGAGGTTTTGAAAAAGAAGCATCATTGCAAATATTGACTCTTTGCATAAACTTAATGCAATTATTAATAAAAGCCTTTGACATTTATGAAATGTTTGTAATTATACCATAGTAATATCTGACAAAAAGATCTAAAAACACTGAAGCAGCAGACTTTTTGAAAATTTAAATTTGTGTCATTCTCAAAACTTTTGGCCAGGTTTTTACAAGGTGAAGGCTCACACATACTTTAAGTCAGCTCTGATCATTTTAAATCCTGTAATGTTATGACATTGTGGGGTTTATTTACTAAAGCTGGAGAGTCCAAAATCAGACTCACTTCTGCATAGAAACCAATCAGCTTCCAGGTTTCATTGCCAAAGCTTCATTGAACAAGCTGAGGTTAGAAGCTGATTGGTTTCTATGCAAAAGGGAGTCTGATTTTGGACTCTACAGCTTTAGTAAATAAACCCCTTAGCCTCTATTCTGGTGTCTACCCACACCGGCGAGCTTTGACTTACAACCACTGTTCCTCTTAACTGATGGCACCCCTTTCCTACAGAGATCAAGCAGCAATAATGGCTTAACTATAAACTAAGCACTTACATTTAAACAGGGTGTTGTTTACAGTATTTCTCTCAATAAAACTAAATTCAGTGTTGAAATACACATATTCAAATACACAGTACAAATAGGACTGTTGCTTTAGAATTGTCAACTGTGCCTCCAAATTGTCCTAATAGCCTTTTGTAAATTGATGTTTCATTACTATTATTAATATTAAAGGTAGTAGCAATATTGTAGTAGTAATAGTGACACAAAAATTCATAACACAATCCAACCTGTTACCAAATACATAAATGTCACAGCACTTTTTTGAGAAAAAGTGAAAACAAAATCTCCTCGTGTCCTTGTGATTTACATTCTATTTCAGACTTTTATCATTTCTTTTACATTCACTTGTCAATAGTGATATACACAGGTTACTTCCAGATGGCCTTCAACCTTGGTGCGTTCTATTCTTCGGTGTATAAAATATGCTGCTGTGAGGATTACAACAGTGTTCCCTTGTTCTGTCTCTTTTTCTGTCTAAGCACAATGCTTGGCTTAATACATTCATTTGACTTTGTAGAAGGGTAGAGGATAATCTGTCAACACAATTACAATTAACTAAAGAAGTGTGGTTTTTTATGTTAATTATTTCATTGCAAGTCATTAATGCCTTCAGACTAGATAAAATATGTTTTTTGTGATTTATTTGTGTCTGTTTGTCTGTTATAAGACTTTTTGCTGTATTTCAGTATGTTGATTTGACACAGCAGTAACACACTTTGGTATAGTAGAAATGCAGTCACAATTTTCATTCACAATACCTGATTTGATTGTCCATGGAATTCCATGCAAAACATCTACAAAATGAGAATATTTTCCATTTTCAGGATGTGGTTTTAAGCAGATTACTTACAATTAACTTGTAATGGTGTACAGGTCCTTGTTAATAAGTGTGCTATATAAGCAGTTATGTTACTTTTGATAGACAGACTATTTAAAACTGATATGGAATTTTTACATTGATACAGAGCAGTAAAATAACTTTATTCTGTTTGTCTGAATTTGCTGATCTTTGCAAGTCTGTACAGTTGCTGTATCATTTACAAAATGTCCACTCTTAGTGCTTGGGTCTTACTTTTACTTCATGTTAAAGGCTGGTTCACACCACAATTTCTGAATGCACATTTTTTCATGCATTTTGGTTAATTTTTTATGCTTCCAAGTGTATTTTTTCACCTCCTTATTTCTTCATGTCAATTTAGGACATATGCATTCCAGTGCATTTTTTATGCATTCCATTTTTTCCACATTTCATATACGTTCCATGCAGAAAAAAATGCAGCATGTTCTACTTTTTTTGACTGCATTGGAATACACTACATTAGTGTGAACTAGGGCCATTTGAATACCTTAAAAATGTGCATGCTCTTTTGATCTATAAAGTCACAAACCCAGGAACAGATAAAATCAAAATTCACTTTAAAGTTGGGTTAAGAAGCATTGTATGTGACATGTAGGAGTGCCCAGATTGATACATCACCAAGCCAGTGGAGAGGAGAAACACGTACTGTATTCCCAGAAGCTGGAGGATGAAACATGATCCAGGCTCAGCCCAGGAGCCTGTGGACAGTGGGAGGAGTGTGTGGATGGTGGCCACTGGGATCACTAAGATGGCGCTTCTATTGGAAGTCACACCAGACCAGTGGTGTATTTAAGTTTTGTGCTGCCCTAGGCAACACACAAATTGGCAGCTGCCGCCACCCCCCCCCCCCACTTCCCTACCCCAGTACTACCATCCCCCCCATTAAAAAATGCTGCCTTGAGGTAAATACGCTCCTGCTCTCCACCAAGTATAGATCCCCCCTCACCTCAGTACAGACCCCCTCTCCACCAAGTATAGATCCCCCCCTCACCCCAGTGCAGACCCCCTCTCCACCAAGTATAGATCCCCTCCTCATCTCAGTACAGACCCCCTCTCCACCAAGTATAGATCCCCCCTCAACTCAGTACAGACCCCCTCTCCACCAAGTATAGACCCTCCTCACCTCAGTACAAACCCCCTCTCCACCAAGCATAGATCCCCCCCTCACCTCAGTACAGACCCCCTCTCCACCAAGTATAGACCCCCCTCCCCACCAGGTATAGTCCCCCCCTCAGTACAGACCCCCCTCTCTGAGTACAGACCTCATTCCCCTATAAGTATAGATCCCCCCCTACCTCAGTATAGACCCCCCTTACACTAAGTACAGGCCCTTCTCCATCATTATAGACCCCCCTCTCTCAGTACAGACCCCCCTCCACTTGTGCTAGTAGGGAGGTGCGAGGAGGGGGGTTGGATATGTGCTGGGGGGGCGCTTTGGGAGGGGAGAAGGCATGTTCTCTTGTGTGGGGTCAGATTTCAATTCCAAAACCAACTTCTAGTATAGATCCTCTCCCCTCCCAAAGTGCCCCCCCATAACATAACCCCCATCACTAATTTTTTTTAACTTGCCCCCCCCTTCCCAGTTATCCTGTCCCCCTCCTCTGCCCAGGAACAATAAAAGAGAATCGGTACAGACCTCAGATCAGCACAAACCTGCACAGCTGTGTCTCTCCTCCTCCCCTCTCCTCCTCCTATGTACATATAGACAGTGGAGGAGAGGGAGACAGCTTCCGTGCGCTCTGCTGGGAGCCAGCCGGGGACAGAGCTGCGGATCAGTGTCGCTGGTGTGGTGTCAGCTCTGGTGCCTCTGTCGATGGACCCTGCGTCGATCCGCCTCCCTATTGCACACAAAATTAGCAGAGCTGAGCCCAGGCTGCTCCCAGTCCCAGCACTCAGATCACTCTGTGTCCTGTGTCACTTCTGCCGGGAGAAGGGGGACCGTGCCACCCCCCTGAAGAGTGCCGCCCTAGGCGCCTTGTTTGCCTCGCGGTAAATACACCCCTGTCCCAGACCCAGATGTAATGTCAAACACCACCCAAACAAGGGCTGGTGAGGGCAAGCTGGAAGCCTAGGGGAGCACTCAAACCATGCCTAACCAAAGGAGAGAGACCAGTCATCATGATAACATGTTTCAGGGACTTGCCTCGTCCTCAGATCATGGGTCACATGTAAATCAGCTGGTATATCTAACACTCCCCTATCCTGAGAACTGAAAATGCTGCTGTTCAAATCTGCCCGCTGTGCCCCTTCATCCAGAGCCGTGTCTATATGTTACAGGAGGTATGTTATTGGCCATATGACTAGGCAAAAACAGAGGGAAAAAGCCTAAAAAAATAAAACAAATGCAGCCACCACATCTAATGACTGGTAAGCTGCAATATATTACATTTTTGGTTTTGGGTTTAATACCACTTTAATGTCATTCTCTTTATATTTGAATGTTAAAGTTTTTGTTTGTTTGTTTTTAATCATGGAATATATAAAGCTTTTTGTTCTGTATAATCACCAAAATCATGATTACTAAGTGAATGGATTTGCCCTATGTGGAGTATAGGCATACCTGTAGTAATTAATTATGTTACTATAAAACCATGTTTATGTTTTATATGAATATGGTGATGATTATTATTATTATGACCCATCAGGTGCTTTCAGCCCTCCAGAAAAGAAGATGGCATGATATAACTGACCCTTTAAGGTGATCCTAATGCCAGATGCTGGGCTGTCACAGTGGTCTCATGATTGTGAGCCTGCCCTACTTGCTTCCAATCATAAACAGTGACTGCATTAAAACTTGCCACATATATACATATGGATGACAGCAAGGAGTTAAAACATATTGTTGAAACTAAGAGACGTTGTATGATTGAATAACACATTTGTCAATAAAAGTTAACTGAAAGAATTGGCCTATAAATGCTAGAGTCAAACATTAATTAAGATTGACACAAGTATTAGACTGGATCAACCATGTTGTCACTAAGAGTCGAGAAAATTGTTAAATTAGCTAAAAGGGCTTAACTTGTTTATACAGCCAGCAGTATTTGCTATATTAAGAGTCACTGCACATTTTCTTTAAATTAATTGTCAACTGATTTTTTTTTTCACCGAAGGTAACCTCTGTTTATCTGTCTTTTGATTATGTACTTTTGACAGTTTTGCATTAACTCTTTCTTAATAATAATTGGTACAATAGATCAATTGCTGGTAAACTGAGCAATATTCTTGCTACACTTTACATCCAATGTTGCTTGGTAATAATACTACATTTACTCCAAAAATATGAATTTATCATGTGAAAAGAAAAACCTGAGCTACACCCAACAAATGATAAAATTAACAAAATATGAAATAAATGACAATAAACGAATTAATAAATGAATTAATGAAGTGAACTGCTGCTAATCTCTTCTTGAATACCAGATAATAAAGAAAACAAAAAATGAATGACTGTGCTGTACACTAAAACAATCATACCCAATGACTAAACACAATATATCCAAAAAACATGAATAAATATGTGCAAATACTGATTGTGCAAAAAATATATCTACAGTGCTAAAAAGTCCAAATGCATAAATTGAAAAAGTCCCAAATCCAATGTGAAAGTGCTATGTGTTGAAAACAATTCCAACAAAGTGCTATGGTGTCCACAAGTGCTTTCCACAATAGACAGATCAGCCTCTTACCAGACACATAGTTCACATAGATCATAATGATCTCCAATCCCAGAGGATGCCAGTTTTGGAGAAACACGTTGGGCGGAGATTTCTGTGACATCACCACATTCCAGCCGGTGGTCTGACACCGTGGGAATTTTGAATTTGTTCACTGCCTTTATGCACTTTATCTATGTAAGTGCAATACTTTACTGAATTCTCTTCTGTTTTAAACCCTTCCTTACATTGTATGGAGAGCGGATTGATGTGAGAATTTCATTTGGGTGAGCCCGCAGCCATCCATCCATTTTCTTTGATATTGCTAGCATGGTGTGGAGTCTGCTCACTTGATCTCTTGATTGGAGATCAATGTGTCTGGTTAAAGGCTGATCTGTCTGTTGTGGCAAGCACTTGTGGACACCATAGCACTTTGTTGGAAAAATTTTCAGCACACTTTCACATTGGATTTGGAACTTTTTCACTTTATGCATTTGGACTTTTTAGCGCTGTAGATATATTTTTTGCACAATCAGTATTTGTACATATTTATTCATGTTTTTTGGATATATTTTGTTTAGTCATTGGGTTTGATTGGTTTAGTGTACAGTGCACTCATTCATTTTTTGTTATATGAATTTATCATGCAATTAAAAATCGTATGATATATTCTTCAGAGAGTAGGATTCATTTACATTTTTTTAAAAGGGAGATTGATTGTGTTATTCTAAAATGGGTTTAATAGCAATAATAATAATAGTAATAATAATATATGAACATCATATATTAAAATGTAAATTATTTTTCTGTAGAGAAAAATATGAAATCAGACATTCTTTACTTCTTTAACTTTTATCCATATGAAATATGTATACTGTATGTTTTTTAATGCTTTCAATGCCATGGCCAAGTTCACAAGCTTTACCCCAGGTAATGTGCTAGTTTCAAATGTATAAAATAACCCCAAAACATGATTATTTTTCTAAGGGCAGAGATCCTACAGATCAGTATCCAGAATTTTATATATATCCTCACATTCATATGATGATCTTTGGCAAACATTTCATTCTTAGTAAAATTACTCATACATTTTCATTTTGCGATTATACACTGATGCTATAACTTTACACTTTATAACTAATCCTAGGCCTCTTATTTGCCCATATGAACTTAGTAATCATCTTTCTAATTATTACAAAGAAAGTTCCTGGTAAAGATATCGGGAGCATCTGAAACTTATACAGAATTTTTGGGAGTATCACCATCTTGACTAAATTAATTCTTCCAATCCACGAGGCCCCCCCTTTTACTAGTCTTTTCAGCTCATCTTTTATTTCATTTATCATGGGAATTTAGTTTATTTGGTATATGCTTTTTACCTAAGTTGTTAATTTTATTCCAAGATATCCTATTTCGTTTTTCCTCCAGAAAAAAGGGAACGCATATTGTAATCTTTGCTTTTCTTTGACTGCAAGATTAATATTTAGGATTTCTGATTTAACCAGGTTTATCTTCAAGTTTGATATGCCTCCATATTGTTTTAGTTCTTTCATTAAATTGGGCAAAGTTGTCCTAGGGTTAGCCACGTAGAACAGCATGTCGTCTGCATATGCAGCGACTTTGGGTTCCCTATCTCCTATATTTAACCCTTTTATGTCATTACTTTTTCTGATCTTCTCCAACAGTGGTTCTAATGACAACACAAACAACATGGGGGAGAGGGGTCAACCCTACCTAGTTCCATTATTCATCCGGAAAAACTGGGATAAGGTTCCATTTACCTTTACCGCCGCTGATGGGTTCTTATATAATCCTTTTATCCAATTCATCATTTTAGATCCCAACCCAAATTTTTCAAGCGTGTCAAACATAAACCCCCAGTTGACCCTGTCAAATGCCTTTTCCGCATTGATAGACAATAAGATCGCAGATGTTTTTTCCTTTTTAGCTTTTTGTACCAACATCAAAGATCTCAGACCGTTGTCCCTCCCCTCTCTCCCTGGTATAAAACCCACCTGATCTAAATGCACCCATTCGGACATCAGATCCTTCAACCTTGCAGCCAGTACTTTTGCGTACAATTTGGTATCAACGTTTAGCAATGAAATCGGCCTATAGCTTGCACACTGAGAACTATCCTTCCTCTCCTTCAAGATGAGGGTGATATAAGCCTTGAGGGATTCTTCCCTCATTTCTACTCCCTCTCCTATCACATTCATATATTTACATATTTTGGGAACCAATATCTCTTTAAATTTTTTCAGGTATCTTACTGTATACCCATCTGGCCCGGGACTCTTACCTACTTTCGTATTTTTTAAAGCAACATTAATTTCCTTGGGGGTGATCGGGCTTTCAAGATTTTCTAGTTTTTCCTTTGCTATATTTGGGAGCTCCACCTCACTTAAATAGTCCTGTATTCGTTTCTGCTCCTCCTCTTCACTTCCCCCATACTTATCCTTTCTTACATTATAAAGTTCACTATAGTAATTATGAAACCTCCTAGCAATATCAGATGTTTTAAACTAATTCTCTCCCTTCCCGTCACTAATTTTTTCAATAAAATTCCTTGTCTGTTTATTCCTGAGTCTTCTCATTAAATATTTCCCTGGTTTATTCCCTCATTGATATCTTTCTTTAGCCATTCTATTAAATATCCTCCTAGAATCCTGTTCCATCAGTTCTTTCAACTCATCCCTTTTTTTTATTATCTTCTGATATTTATCCATCCCCTTTTCCTTTTTGTGAGTTTTTTCCAGTTTTTGCAGTTCTTCTATGGCCTGTTTTATTTTTTCCCCTTTCCTTCTTCTTCTCTATGCCTATGGAAATCAATATTCCTCTGATGTAAGCTTTATGTGATTCCCACACTATTGCCTCTGACATTCCCTCCGTCTCATTTATCTCAAAAAATTGTTCAATTTCCCTTTTTATCCTCTTCTCCACTTCAGGATCCTGTAAAAGCGAATCATTCAATTTCCAAGATAATGTTTTATCTTCTCCACTCCCCGTTTGAAACCTCATCATGACTGGGGCATGATCTGATAATGACATAACTGCAATCTTAGATCCTGTTACTATCTCCAACTGTCTATACTCCACCATTATTTAATCCAATCTTGAATATGTACCATGGGCATGTGAGAAGAAGGTGTAATCTTTTTCCCTCGGATGGTTTTTCCTCCATACATCAACCAACTGATATCTATACAATACCCCTTTCAAAGATTTAAGACTCTCCTCTCCTTCTCTCCTCCCCTCAGATGACACATCCCACCTGGGATCTAAACACAGATTAAAATCCCCCGCCACGACCAGTTTCCTCTTTTTAAACTCCATGAGTTTCCTTAATGTCCCTTCCAAAAATCCCGCTGGGTTTTTATTTGGGCAATATATATTAGCGAGTGTATATTCCTCTCCTAATAATTCCCCCCCCCCCTGATAAACAAGAATTGACCTTCCAAATCTTCCATTCTATCCTCCAATTGGAAATCAGCTTTTACTGAAAAACCAATTGCTACTCCTTTTGCTCCCTTTACAGGTGAATCTGCATATATCCATGTTTGATAATGCTTCGAATATAATTTCACATTTATATTTCTAGTTAGGTGAATCTCTTGGAAGAATATTATATCTATTGAGTATTGCTGGACCTCCCTCCATATCTTATGTCTTTTGCTGGGTGAGTTTAGCCCTTTCACATCATATGTCATAAACTTAATCTCATTCATACCCTCTGTTCTTTTTTTGATCTGTTCCCTTTGATTCCTTTCCACTTGAATACAGATAATTACTACTAAACCCCTTCTCTAGCCTCTATGTATCCCCACCCCTCCCCCCTTCTCTATCCCATAGTCCCTTTCCCGCACTCATCTTCTAAGATCTACCTTCTATTTACTAATTACCCTCTACCAATTGCCCTCTATATGGGGCCCGGGTGTCTCTTTCTCTAATCCCCTCAAACCACCCCTCTATGTTAACTTTCTGTAAGTCCAATTTTTCACAAAAGTCATTGTAGTCTTCTGGGAATCTCAATCTTGCCGATCTTCCATCTCTCCATCCGACCAAACAAGAAGGAAATCTCCAACTATATCTGACTTTTTTCTCTTTCATATGGATTAGAAGTGGTTTAAAGGCTCTCCTTCTCGCCAATGTCTCTGGGGAAATATCAGCATAAATTTGTATGACTGAATCTTCAAATTTTATTTCTGAAAAATCCTGCAACCCTTTCCAAATCTGGTCCTGATCTCCAATATCCTGAAATCTGGCTGTCATGTCTCTGGGTCTTTCTGCTGATATACCCTTTGGCCTTCTGACCCTATATACTCTGTCCATTTTTTTACAATCTGTCTCTGGTCTTCCCATCATTGAGTTGCAAATTCTTTTCATCTTCCCCAGCAAGTCTTCCTCTTGTCCTTTTTCTTCCGGAATACCTCTAAACCTCAAATTAGTCCTTCTACTGCGGTTCTCCTGATCTTCCATTTTGAATTATACTTCTCTCATTTCTAATCGCCTCTCTTCTGTTTGCATTTCTTATCTCTCAATTTTTAATGTGTGTTCCTCTACTCTTTTCTCCAACTCCTGCAAACGGGACAGTACATGACCCAGATCGCCTTGGAGATTCCAGATCTCCTTCTTGACAACCATCTCCAATTTCGTGAACATTTCTATCAAATCCATTTTTGAAAGGGTATGTACTGAGGGCCCTTCCTGTTCCACTTTTCTTTGTTCCCCTCTCCTCTCTGAAATTGGGCTTCCTTTATCTTGGACCTCCTCAATATTACCAAGTGACAGTCTTGATTGATCACCTTCTTGATTGATCACCTCTCATATTTATAGAGCACTCACCCTGTTTCTCTTGATTTTGCGATTATGGACTTTTTTTCCCCTGTGCCGGCATATATTTTTTTATCGTAAGGGAGTTTGCACTTGCCTGGGGTGTTTTAGGGCCACGCTCTGTAGTTGGTTTACTTCTCATTTTCTTTAGAGGATTCCCATTTAATGACTTGTTATTGTTATTTGGGACTGGGGTATGCCTTCTATATATATATATATATATATATATAATATAGGTCTACTATATAAGACTAACTTGGATCTTCTGTATTGAATTTGCGTAAATCTGCTATATACAGCTAATATGTGTCTGCTGTATAGTACTTGAATTAAGTCAGCAATATATAACTTGATGCAGATCAGCTGTATACAATTTAATGTGCGTCTTCTATTTGAAACTTTGTGCAGATCTACTATGTGACACTAGACGGAACTCCACTGTATAGACCTTGGTGCAGGTCACTTGTTTGGACTTCCATATGAATCTGTTGTTTGGAGCTTAATGCAGGTCTGCTGCATTTTATTTAGCAAGAGCCTGCTATTTATGGCTTAGTACAGGTCTGCTGTAAAAATTTGGTGTGAGTCCGCTGTTTGGAGCTATGTGTGGGTCCGCTGTATAACGTTTGGCATCAATCAGCTGTATAGAGCTTGTTGCAGGTACGCTGTATATGCTTTGGTATAAATCTGCAATTAAGAGCTTGGTGTGGATCTGCTATATGATGCTTAACGAGAATCAGCTGTGACTGAATATCAGTCTTTAGACTTCCACCAGCACGGACAGACATTGGTAATACAGTTCTCAAACAAATGTAATCCAGTGTGCTGGGAAATGTCTGCAGCAACCCTTAATCGCCCTGAACCAGGAAATCTGCACCACCTTGGTGCAGGTCACTTGTTAAGACTTCCATATGAGTCTATTGTTTGGAGCTTAGTGTGGGTCTGCTGCTTTGTATTTAACAAAAGCCTGCTATATATAGCAGGTCTGTTATATAAGATTTGGTGTGAATCTGCTGTTTGGAGCAAGGTGCAGATCCACTGTATAACATTTGGCGTCAGTCAGCTGTATAGAGCTTGTTACAGGTACGCTGTATATACTTTGGTATAGATCTACCTCTTAAAAGCTTGATGTGGGTCTGCTGTATGGTGCTTGATAATAATCAGCTGTAATTAAATATCAGTCATTAGACTTCCACCTGCACCAAAAGACATTGGTAATACAGTTCTCAAACAAATATACCCAGTGTGCTGGAAAATGTCTGCAGCAACCCTTAATCACCCTACACCAGGAAATCTGCACCAACCTTTTTGTATAAGTTTTATTGTATATGCCTGGTGGAATACGAGATGAATTTGGGAACCGACCATATGTCCCCAGGCTTCGGTCCCACTGCTGCTGCTCCCTTCCCCTTCTAACCTGTGACCACCAGTCCTCCTTGTCCTCAGGCAGTATCTGGGGCAGCTGCGGGTCCCTCCATACCTCTCCAGGTCCTTGCTTCTTCTCTCTCCTTCCTCGGCCACTTCCCCTAGCACACCAGCTCCAGACTCACATGGGAGCGGACTCTCACACCGCTCCCCCAGCACACCAACACCGTTCCCTTTCCGCACCACCGCCCTCCACTGCTCCGGATCAGATGAAACCCAGGCTCCACATCTTCTCACTACAGGGAAGGGTAAGCTGTTTCTGCACTTAGGGCACAACACCTCATACTCCTTCTAGCAGGCCGGCGCCCGTAGCCTCCCAGCCATGCTGCTACGGCTTCCTGCTGTCGCTCCTCCCCATTTCCTCCCATCAGGTGATCCTTTGCCAATAGTAACAACAGCTGATACTGCTACAAGGATAGTTGTAAGAAAAGTAATCACCATGATCGCTAAATAGTAAAAACAATTGCCACTTTTCTAGATTTAATTGATGCAATAACAGCCTTTATACTGTACAATTGCACACGCTCCATAGGACACTACAAGCAAGAAACTTGTACAGCAATATCTTCTTTTGCCAAGGGCCCAGAACACTCAGGAGATGGAGAGGTTGGGGAGGCAGTAAACACCTTTAAGCATTACATCTTTTTTCTCTTTTGTGAGTGAAGCAGAAATCTAGCTTAGGAAACTTTTAAAAAATAACTTATAGTCATCATATATTTTTGGCAACTGTAGAGCTTATCTCCTAGGCCACTGGACCACATACACACTTGAACACTGGTTGCTGGAGAAAAATGGCTGGAGTCAGCATAAAACATAGAACGGTGTTGATTGTAACCTATTGATGTATCTTCCTGTAAGTAGTTGTGTTCCACTGTTAAAATAGTGTTGGTTGTAGGTAGATGGTTAATATTACTTCAAAATAAATTCTAGTATTGATATCTATTTCATTTCATACAATTTGTGATGCTTGTAATTTCTAGCAGGTTCGGTCACTGTTTCCTTAAAAAATAACCCTGATACACTTGTTTATACTTTTTTTTTAATTGGGGATAGCTCAACTTTACCAGTGAAAGCCTTAATAAATGCCTATACTAAATTTTGCTCTGCTCCCCAGCTTTTCCATTCAATCAGGGAAGCAAAGTGGCACATCCAGTGCTCACTCTATTACCTCAGATATGACAAAACTGCTGCTAGGTGATTGGCAGCTCAGGCAGCCAGCTTCAGGAAAGAAAGTCCTCAGACCTGTGTAAGCTCCAAGTCATGACTTGCAAAACTTCTTTTTTTCTTTTCCACGGGTGAAGTGAATAAGAGAATAATGAAAGAAAAGTAAGTACAGGCACCTGCATCAGCTTTAAAAAAAAATATTGAGAACCCCTGCATTGGCAAACCACACAATTACTTTAAATCATTACACCAGTCCAGTTACGTATTTGTTTAAAGATCATCTGGTCTATTTTAAAAGAGTGTTACAATACCTTGCATTCATTTGCCTTTGCATTATCTTCCCTCAGTACTTTGCACAGATGATACTGGCCTGACAATCTGCAGACTAATGGATTTATATTGCTTTAGACAACACCATGCCAGTTTTTAGGCCTGATAGTCATAATGTGGTGTCTAGGGAGCTTACAGCAGGGGAGAAGAAGATGGTGTCACTGTGGTGGCTTTGCAACGTGGAAAGAGTGTGTGGCTGGATGTAATTATACATATGTTATATGTATAATATATACTTTATGTATGATTTTACAGAAGATAAATAGTACAGGCATGCACAAAATAATTACACATAAAAAGCATTGCTATCCTTTTCTAATTCTAGCTTTTACACAATGTCAGATCCAGAAAATAACAGGTTTTTTTTAAATATAAAAGCATAAGGCATTAAAAATGTATTAAGGCTCATATACAAAAATGTAGGACTAGACAAAAGCAATACATGAATTACAGGATCAGAGGCAATGTAGGAAGCATGTAAAAGGATATACAATAATCAAGGATATAAGACTTTGTGTAAAAATATCTAGGTATCGCATTATTCGTTTATGCAATATTGTATATATTATTTATTTTTGTTTTGTTTAACCAAAAAGACTCACTAAAATGATGTGGCCCATCCTTATTCACCATACAATTTTGTGTTTAAACCCATTGATTATATATACAGATTTTTTAGAGACATACTGGAGAAGTATATGAAAATAGAAAAAAAAAGAAAGGGTTCAAAAATATACTTTCATTACTTTATTCAAATCACATTATCATGGACTGAGAAAAATTAATTTCAGAAGTGTCACAATGGTAAATGAATATCCATGTCTTAGGATTAGTGATGGCTAATCTTGCATAATGAAGCAATTTTAAAAGCTAAGAGAAGATTTAAACAACATCTACTTCTTTCTCATGCTGGACAGGATTTCAAGACTTAAAGCTTTATAGAAATATCGAGTCTGACCGCAATAGAAGAAGCAATTATTTGTCAGCACACAGAAATTCCACCTGCTGACCAAAAAATAAGTTTAATTACGGAGTTTTGCATTTTAATAATGTCAAACTGTTGCAAAATGAAAGGTTTTATTGATCAAAGTTTCATTTTCACCTAGAAGGATTTCATGTCAACTTAAGCTTAAAGATAAAAAAAAGAGTTCTTGTATACACTTTAGAAATTCAATGATTTTTAAAGCTTTTTAGTGTGGGGAATAAATGTTTCTTTGTAGATACGAGTAAATTAATCCAGCAAGTTTGAGATGTGATTGGAATCAGTCTGATTTACATGAGGTGTAGATTCAAAAATATCTTGATAAATCATAAATCCACCAATATTTATGTTTTTTGTAACATTTTGACAATTTTTACAAGTGTTGCCAGCACATTATACAAACAGGTTGTAATTGTAAAATATTTTTTTAATTTTCATATCAGATTGCAAGTTTAGACTCCACTGCAACTAGAAATAGATTACAATGATCAACTTTTTAGCTGAACATAGATAAAAACTGGCAGCTCCTGCCATTACAATAAAGTCCCTCTCCAGGATAAAAGTTCAAGGAATAAAGTACCCCCACTTCTGTGGTCTGCAGAATCGAACTCCAGAACAACTAAATGTAATTGGGATTCATTAGGACTGCACAAAGGAAATGCACAAATCACAATGAACATCACTGATACACTTGCAATGCTTATTTGCATGATTATTGATCTTCAAAGGCATACACTCATGTTTGGTACATGCAATGCAGCCCCAGTCTGCAGAATGCATAAAACATCTAGACAATTCTGCCTTTGTGCCTTATACTACAATAAGATGCAGTAAGGAATCTATGTATATTAAGGTTATTTTTTAAAATGAGAAAACTGCAATGGGCTGAATTTACTAAAGGCAAAGAGATTGTGCACATTGCAAGTGCAGTTGCACTCATTTTCCCCAGAGCTTAATAAATGAGGTAAATTTCTGCTGATTTCCATCGTCCACTCATGTGCAAGCAAAAGCAAAACTTTTTTTTAAATATTACTTGCACCTGATTGGGTGTTCTTTACAAAGTGAAGCTTTACCACATTTTATTTACAAAGGAAAATTAGTGCAACTGTACTTGCAAAGTGCTTAGTCTCTGCCTTTAGTAAATCCACCACAATGTGTCTAACAAAGTAAAAACTCTAAAGACCTGTATTGTATGCTGTTGGAGCAATGTACTGTATGTACATATGTTTATCATTGGCACTTTTATTCTCAAGCAGCAGCATATGCAATTGTGTATACTGAACAAAAATAAAGAAAGTTAGGGGTTTGCCCCACAATATGTTTTTGATATGTATTAACTACCTTCACCAAAAAAAATGTATAAGCAATGCTGTTGCCTGCATGTTGTGCAAATTAACAACCTCTTTTAAATAAATTCTCAAGGGTGGTGCTGCACATACAATTGGAATAAATAATTCATCTAATATAAGATCCCATAAACTAACTTATTTTTGCTGTGAAAATAAAATAAATTTCTCACATTAAGTGCAGTGAACAAATTCTTTCTATCACTATACCATGAATTAATATGTTTCAATAAACAAAAATCCCATATATTATCTACATGAATATGAAACAAAGTCCCCAATGAAATTACTATGCAGATATAACAAAATCACAAATAAATAAATACGTGAATTACTATATGTCAATCAACAATTCAGCATAAAATCCCATATATACTGTATGTGAATGTGAACAAAGTCCCAAAATATATATAACAAAGTCTCAAGTGACTAAATAAACAAGTAATTAATCCTTTTCTTCTTTTTATCTTCTTTTTTCAACACCACTGTGCATCCACCACTGAAAAATACTAAATGAACTAACCAAAACATTTGCTGGCATGTGTGCAACCAGCTAACAGTGAATTCCCCTCGGGAAGAAGACTCAAAAGTCTCTCCTGCGATCTTGTAAACTTGTATGGTCCCGATCGTCAGTTGACGTCACCATGCATGCTGGACTGTGAGCTCGTGGCTGAGAGCAGATGGCCCTGCATAATAATATAACGATTGTACTTGTGTCAGTGGGGACACACCACCATGTGAATGAATTTTTTTAACTAAAGTAATTGGTTTTAAATATTTTTATGCTATGAGAGTTCCTTCTCTTTCCTCTTGGCTATTGATGATCAAGGCCACATGAGTATACAATATTGCAAGAGAGACTTTTGAGTTTGCAGACTATGGCACCCTGAGGGGAATGCACTGTTAGCTGGTTGCACACATGCCAGCAAATGTTTTTGGTGAGTTAATTTAGTATTTTTTAGTAGTGGATGCACAGTGGTGTTGATAACAGAAGATAAAAAGAAAAGTATTAATCACTTGTTTATTTTTTCACTTGGGACTTTGTTATATATATATTTGGGACTTTGTTCACGTGCACAAATATATGGGACTTTATGCTGAAGTGTTAATTGACATTTATTAATTCACTTATTTATTTAATTGTGATATTGTTATATATGCATAGTTATTTCATTGGGGATTTTGTTTCATATTCACGTAGATAATATATGGGATTTTTTAATTGACACATATTAATTCACGGTGTAGTGTTAGAAGGCATTTGTTCACTGCACTTTATGAGAAATTGATTTTATTTTCACAGCAAAAATCTTATATTGATCCTATATTAGATGAATTAATTTATTCCAAATACATGTGCAGCACAACCTTTGAGAATTTATTTAATTGTGTATACTTCCTTGCTGTGGTCAAAGGCTCAATTTCTGTGAATGCATACTGTTGGGTTGCTATAATAAATGAGTCTTAAAGTGGAACTGTACCCTAATCAGGAATTTCTGCTTTAAGGCCTCCTCCCCCGCTCCTCTTTGACATTTGGCTTGTTTTTTTTTGGGGGGGGAACGTGAGCAAGAACCTGGTTTTGACACTTCTGCTTGGATGGCCTAGGAGATCTGTTATCTTTCCCCCTTCCCTCCCTGCAGTCTTCTGGGACACGTCACAGGTCCCTGAAGACTGCTGGACCATTCACAATGCACATGTGCAGTGGACACCCAGCTGTGAAACCACAAGCTGTCACAGCCGGTTACCCACAATTAAGATGTCGGCGCTGTGGACTGTTGCTGTCCCCGGCTTCCCCTCGGGTGAGTACATCTCTGGATCCGGGTACAGGTATTTATCTGATTATTTAAAGTTTACAGTTTTTGTAGCTGCTGACTTTTAATTTTCAGAAAACCCACTGGATCTCCCTGTAACAGAACCGGACCCTGACCGCACTAGGGTATTTCCATTAGACTCCCGCTCCCCTGTCCGAACACAGATCCACGGACACCACCGCTGACCATACAAGAGGAGTCAGCACCAGACTTGAAGGAAACCAGAAAATAGACTGCTTTAATTTAACACAGATACAAGATATATACACAGGGCGGGGCAATACATTTAGCAACAAGAGACACACAGCAGACACCCCCCCACCAAGCCAACACACAAACACATACATCCCATAATAGTTTGCTCCCAAGCAAGACACACAATAGAACAATGGGACAACCACATGGCATTAAACAATGAACAACCCCCACCTATACATGTCTACACAATAGCAGGACATTTCACCCTGTGCCCCTAACAGGCACATGGTGACTTACACATAAGAGGGATATGGAGAGTTGAGACAGGGGTCTCCCCACCTCTCTAAAGGGGGCTGTGTTCCATGGGCCCCCCACCCAAAGTGACTCCCGTCACACTCCCCTTTAAGTTGTGTTCATTTAACAAGTTTTCACTTTGCAAAGTAATTTTTCACTTAACCTAATTAATGAGGTGAAGCTGTGCTTAGCTCAATCATCCTATTGTGTGAGCACAAACCATAGTTTTTTTTTCTGTGAACTTCTGTGCATGCATACAAAGATATTTACAAACACAATAAATACTGCAGGCTTTTAAAATTTCTTTTATAGTCTCCATTAATGATAACTGCATGCACATGTACAGCTTGATGCAAATGTAAAAAAGCTACTTAGAAACAAAAACGTTAGAGAGAATCACATTAATTTTGGCATACCGCAAATTAGATGGTGTACAAATATATCCCAGAAGAAGAGCTGATGGCACAACCAGTGGAAATAACACATTACCAGCAACAAAAAACCCTTATACACTAATGCTTTTCCTGTTGTATAGTACTTAATCATAGCATAGTCATCTGCAAATTTCTAGCTGCACTTAAAGGCTAAGTTCCCTTTTTTTCCAAATTCCAGCTCCCTATAAACCAATTTATCATTAATGTACATCTGTTGCAGAAAAAGTAAAGCTATCTTTGATTTTTAGAACAAGACCTTACCTTAGCCCCTGGTGTGTTCCATAGAAAAGTTCATGACTTCCTGGTATGTAGATTTAGGACATAAAAACCAGTAAGACACAGGAAGCAGTTCACCACCTGACCTCAAAATCTCTAAAACGCCCTCCAAAAAACATGTACAGATGTGAATGGGGCCTGACAGTGTCTCCATCCACTCCTTCCTATGTACATGTATAAAGGTGGTCATACCCTATACAATATGATTGTACATTCTTTATACAACTTCCTTTAGATTTACCAAACCTATGGAATTGGAGGACCCAACTATCTATCCATTCAATCTGTATCCAATCAGGTAGGCTCTTGCATTACATCAGGGGTGTCCAACCCATGGGCCGCATGTGGCCCTTAGAGAGTTCTAGCTTGCAGCTCGACCCATCTGGAGGAAAGCTGAGGATGCTCTGCAAACATAACAGCCTACATTGAAAACACAGGCAAATGCATGCCTGGAGGTATGCCAGGGGTAAGGTGCAAATATAGTTGATGTGTGCAGGGTGTGTGTGCTAATGAGGTCAGGTGGTGAACTACTGCCTGTGTCTTACTGGTTTTTTATGTCCCAAATCTACATACCAGAAAGTCATGAACTTTTCTGTGGAATACACTAGGGGCTAAGGTAAGGTTTTGATCTAAAAATCAAAGAAAGCTTTTATTTTTCTGCAACAGAGGTACATTAATGGTACGTATATTGGTACATAGGGCTGGAATTTAGAAAAAAAGCAGCCTTTATGGGAACTGATGACACCCTAAAAAGTGGAACTCTAAAGCTCTTCTTACAAAAATCCACACCTACTCAAACAAAGTTAGTCCAGATACATACAAAAAAATATAAAAAAAATAAGTTAATACCCACAATCTTAATATCTATTTTATCATATAAATACTTCTTTCTTATCAACAATATGCAGTCTGCTCAATGCTCATATGCTTAAGGACTGACTGCAATATTTCCTTTTGCAGCAATGTAGAGAGAAAAGTAATTACTAAAAACAATGACAGCACTCCAGCTGTTGTGGAAATACAGGTCCCAAGGAAGCATTGTAAGAGTTGGACAGCCAAAGGCTGCCATGAGGCAGAGGCCTGATGGGATTTGCAGTTTCACTCCAGCTTGAGTGCCAAATCTTGCCTACGCAGAGTTTAAACTATGTGGATTCCCTGTTTACAAATATCCAAAATACCTTTCTCTTGCACATCCTCTGAAACAGATCTCTCCTTTTTGAATGGTTTTATTTGTCAGCTTTCTGAATGGCCAAAGATGACATATTAATTGTGACACTTTACAAAATGCCAAGCTGCATTTATATTCTTTATTTTATTTATATAATCAAAAATGGTCACACAAACAATATTTCAGCTTTCAGTGGTTCTAATTACATGCTGTTTAGAACATTTTTGGCACAGTGTCTCATAAACCACATGTGGGGGTATACCTGTATTTATCAAGGATTTGCTGAAGAAGTTTATCAGTGAATATTCACCCAGTTTCTGCCAGCATTCGCTCTATTTATTATGTAGGCAGCTAATCAGCAAATCTTACATAAATGAATTTAAAGCACATAAATTAAATCAAAACACAGTAGAATATTGCAATTTCAGTACATAGTGTTTGAAGGAGAGTTAGGACCTTCTCTAAAACAGGCAATGCTCCAGTGGCTCTGGAGGTTGTTTACTCCAAGCGTGGATTTATTAATATATAAAAGGCTCAAGTATACTTTGTTCATGGCTCCAAATCCTTCTCTACAGGCTGGAGCAGATCCTGCATGACAGATCAAGACAGGCAATGGCACTTCACTTTTTTAGCATCAGAGAATCAAATAGTAAATCTCCAGTTTGAAACAGATGAGAGCATCTCCAGCCTCAGAGAAGGCTACAGCTCACATTCAGCCAAAACTGGCTGCTTGCTACTCTCTCCTATTTAATGCAGTTCTGGAGTTGCATTGGTGGGAGGAAGGAAAAAAGCCATTTAAAAAAAAATCAATGCTAGAGAGATGTAAGGACATTAATTTGTGCAAATGAAGGGAATCCCTTGGGGCCCCCAGGTCACCAGAACTAGTGACCTCTTTATTGATAGATGTCCCCTCTTTTAATTTTCTGAGGACAACCCAAAATTTGGGAATTTCAGTTACTTTATCTTTCAATAATAATGGCAAACAGAACAAACAGAGAAGGTGAATCGCCCTAACAGGGGCAAAGCCTAATAAATGTACTAATCTATGTCCAAAATTAAAAAAAGTTTTGCCTTTAGTTATACTAGTTATACTTTAAATAGTACAGGAAAGCAGGTTTCCCATTTAACAGCTGTCAACATACTATCCCTCTAATTTGATATCTATTTTCCTGTGCATACCTTGTTTTTACAATAATCCTACAGTCAAGCAAGTGAAGCTAAATTCAATTGATTTTATTATTATTGTTATTATTATTACTATTATTATTATAATTATTATTATCATCTTTTTTTTGTATATTACCTTTTAACAATTCTTTTTTTTTTCTCTAATGCAATTGTGTATGCCCACCTATAAGTGCAGCATATCAGTGCCCATCAGTGCAGCATATCAATGCCACCTATCAGTGGCCATCAAAGCAGCCTTATCTGTGCAGCCTCATCACTGCCGCTTCATCAGTGCCCATAAGTGCAGCTTATTCGTGCCACCTCCTCAGTGGCCATCAGTGGACATCAATGCCACCTCATCAGTGCAGGTTTGCTCACACTTGATGCTGGCTTACATGTGGAATTTGTAAATAAAAGTGGAATTTTGAACTAAAGTGGAAAGTTAAAAACTAGGAGTTGTGCTTCTGACTGCTTGGGGACTGCTTGTGGTTGCAAGTGTTTTTTTTTCTTTCCTTATTTGATAAGTTTGCTATCGGTTTTTAAAACACTTTTTTTTCTTTTTTTTTTCTCACTCCTTTTCTGACTCTTTTTAAACACAAATTTTTCCCCTTCAGTCTGCTAATTAGGGGAGTGGTTAATTGTTCATAGGTGTATAGAAGTTTCCATAAAATTTGCATTTGCTCACACTTGATGCTGGCTTGCATGTGGAATTTGTGAATAAAAGTGCAATTTTAAACTAAGGTGGAGAGTTAAAAACCAGGAGTTGAAAACAGTTAAGACAGGAGTCTTCTAACCTGTAAGTAACATCTTACATTTTCCTATAAGCAGTTATATTGTAACAGGGATAATTGGTGCTACCAAGGTTGAAGGTTTTGTTCAATGCACAGTGTGTCATATGTATGCAAAAATGGTGCAACAGCTCTAGGATGCATAACGCTGTGAAAGATGTGAGCAGGTTGCCATTCGAGTCGCTCACATTAGAGATCTGGAGGAGCAAGTTGCAACACTGAGCAGAAAAGGCAACCTTGAACGGGGCCTTCTACTCACTGAGCAGGTGGTTAATGGGGTTGATGTGGAGGGTGGAGGGATACGTTTGATAAATTATTTGGAGGGTCTGGGCATGATCTAGCTGTCTTGGTCAATGTGGGAACCAATGACAGAATACATGGAAGGTGGAGGCTCCTTAAGAATCAATTTAAAGAACTCGGCTACAAGTTGAAGGGAAGTACCTCCAAGGTGACATTTTCTGAAACATTGCCTGTGCCATGCGCTACTCAGGAAAGACAGGGGAGGATTAGAGAACTAAATGCAAGGCTAAAGACTTGTGAGAAGGAAGGATTTGGGTTTTTAGAGCACTGGGCTGACTTTTCTTTGGGGTACAACCTATATGCTAAAGATGGTTTGCACCTAAATGGAAGGGGGTCTGCAGTGCTTGGGAAGAGGTTTATAGGAAGACTGTAGTATTTAAACTAGGATTGAAGGGGGAGCTAGAATTCAATGGGGCAGACAGGTCAGTTAGGGGTCAGGCAATGATGGAGGGTGGAATGGGGATTGATGGGGGAAAGGTTATGGCAGGTGATAAGAAGGTTCCTATTTTCTAAACAACCATTGGAAATTATAGCACTATTTGTACTACTAAAAAGATATGCAAAACACAACAGCGAAATGTGATAATGAATTAAAGTGTTTGTTCACCATGTCAGAAGTCTGCCAAGCAAAATAGGTGAGTTGGAAACTTTGGTGCAAGAAGAGAACTATGATTTAATTAGTATTGCTGAATCTTGGCTTCATTCCTCACATGAGTGGGCTATTAATATTCCTGGATATGCTCTCTTTCGGAGAGACAAGGTAAAAATGTAAAGGTGGTGGGGACTGTCTTTATGTGAGATGTGATCTCAAAGTGAGAATGAAAGAGGACCTGGTTGATGGAGAGTGTGATGAGGCTCAAGCATTATGGGTGGAACTGCATATGGATCTGCGTAGTTCAACGTTAATCACTGGAGTTTGTTACAGGCCACCGAGAGTTAATGAGGAGATGGAGACTCAGCTCTTTGCATGGATGGAAAGGGCTGCAAAGGCTGGGACAGTGATAAAAATGAGGGGGTTTAACTACCCTAATATAAATTGGAGTATTGGCATTGCTGGAACAGTTAAAGAGCAAAAATTCCTAAACCTTATTCCAGACAATTGTATGGTACAGTTCATAAAGGCCCCAGCTAGAAATGATGCTCTGCTGGACCTGGTAACCTCAAACAATGCAGAGCTTATTACTAATCTTCATATAAAACAACATCTGGGTAGCAGTGACCATAACATGGGCAGCACAGTGGCTAAGTGGTTAGCACTTCTGCCTGGCAGTGCTAGGGGTCATTGGTTCGAATCCCAACCACAGCACCACCTGCCTGGAGTTTGCATGTTCTCCCTGTGCCTGCGTGGGTTTCCTCCGGGTACTACAGTTTCCTCCCACACTCCAAAGACATGCTGGTAGGTTAATTGGCTCCTTTCTAAATTGGCCCTAGTATGTATGAATGTGAGTTAGGGGCCTTAGATTGTACACCCCTTGGGGGTTAGGGACTGAAGTGAATGTACAATATATATATATATATATATATATGTAAAGCGCTGTGTAAATTGACGGCGCTATATAAGTACCTGAAATAAATAAATAAAATAACTTTATTTAATGTTAGCTGTAAAAAACAAGCACATATTAGAAAGATAAAATCACTCAACTTTAGGAGAGCAAATTTTCCTAGGATGAGGGCTGCTCTCCAAGACTTAGATTGGGAGGGAATATTGGCATCCAAGAACACAGAACAGAATTGGGAACTCTTCAAAAAGACTGTATGTGAACACACTGCAAAATGTATTTCCATGGGAAATACGTAAAACATGCTAAACATAAATCCTATGTGGCTCACGACCAAAGTTAAAAAGGTACAAATAATAAGAACAGAGCTTTTAAAAAGTATAAAAACAAAGGGACATTATCATTGTTTAAATGTTACAAAGAATATAACAGAATATGTAAAAAGGAAATCAAGGAAGCAAAAATAAATAAAAAGGTCAGGTCTGAGCATGTAGGCTCTTTACAAAATAACCTAGAGTGGGTGACTGGGGACAAAGAGAAGGCAAATTTATTAAATACCTTCTTCAGTTCTGTGTACACAAATTAGCATAGGGGTGCTCATGTCCATAATTGGGATAATATTGACACAGCTCCATATGATCCACAATGGCTCAAAATTAATATGGTCAAGAAATATTTAGACAGAATAAAGGTGAATAAAGCACCTGGACCGGATGGCATACGCCCACTGGTCCTTGAAGAATTGAGCTCTGTAATGTCAAAGCCATTGTCTCTAATTTTTAGGGACTCTTTATTGAATGGTATAGTACCACTCGATTGGCGTAAGGCCAACTTGGTGCCAATATTTTAAAAAGGGTCAAAGTCTTTACCAAGTAACTACAGACCTATTAGTTTAACTTCTATAGTTGGAAAGATACTGGAGAGTTTAATAAAGACAACATAGATGATTTATTGCTCAAAAAAAATATTTTAAGTAACAGACAGCATGGATTCATGAAAGACAGAAGTTGTCAAATCAATCTGATTTCTTTTTATGAGGAGGTGAGCAAAACCTTATACAAAGGAGTGGCTGTGGAAGTTGTATACTTGGATTTTGCAAACGCGTTTGACAGTTCCCCACACACGGCTAATGTGTAAGGTAAAGTGCTTGGAAAAATCAATTTGTAATTGGACATAAAACTGGCTAAAAGACCGTATTCAGAGAGTAGTGGTTAATGATTCATACTCTGACTGGTCTAGGGTTGTTAATGGTGTACCCCAAGGTTTAGTGTTGGGACCCATACTTTTTAATATATTTATATTTGATATAGGGTCTTGGATTAAAAGTACCATTTCAGTGTTTGCAGATGACACCAAGCTATGCAGTGGAATAACATCCTTACAAAATATCTCTAACTTACAAGCCAAACTCAATGCACTGTTCAATTGGGTAACTATGTGGCAAATGAGGTTTATTGTTGATAAGTGCAAAATTATGCACTTGGGGGGCTAAAAATATGCATGCATCATACATACTAATAGGAATATAACTGGGGGAGTCAATGGTGGAGAAGGATCTGGGTGTTCTGGTAGATGATAAGCTTAATAATGTCATGCAATGGCAAGCTGCATATTTTAAAGCAAGCAAAATCCTTGATTGTATTAAAAGAGGTATAAAGTCTAGAGAGAGAGAAAGAGATATAATTTTACCCTTGCACAAATGATTAGTACGACCATTTCTGGAATATGCAGTTCAGTTTTGAGCCCCAATTCACAAAAAGGATGGGTAGGATGGAGAAAATGCAGAGAAGGGCAACCAAACTGATAAGAGGCATGGAGGAGCTCAGCTATGAGGAAAGATTAGAGGAACTGAATGTATTCTCTCTTGAATAGAGGGGATTATAAATATATAACATAGTATTATACATAGGTGGTCCATATAGTGAACTCTTTAAGTTCATCACAGAGGACAAGGGGGAACTTTTTACATCTGGAAGAAAGAGATTTATTCCCTAAATACGGAAAGGCTTCTCCACAATAAGAATGGTGAAAACGTGGAATTGACTCCCTCAAGAGCTAGTTCTTGCCTTCCTCTGGATCAACTGTGGATATAGGCTTGTGTATATATATATATATATATATGGGCTTGTGTCTTTTTTCAACCAGACCAACTACGTAGCTATGTAACTACGTGCAGCCTCATCAATGCCACCTTATCAGTGCCCATCATTGCAGCTTATTAGTGCCAATCAGTGCAGCCTCTTCAGCGCACATCAGTAAAGAAGAAAAATTACTTATTTGCAAAATTTTACAAAAAAGAGTTGTTTTTTTCTTCACAATTTTTGGTCTTTTTAAATTTTTTTAGCAAAAAGTAAAAAACTTAGTGATGATTAAATACCACCAAAAATAAGCTCTGTCTGTCTAAAAACAAAAGATAAAAATTTAGTTTAGGTACAGTGTTGCATGACTGCACAATTGTCATTCAAAGTGCTACAGCACTAAAAGCTGAAAACTGGCCTGGGCAGGAAGGGGGTGAAAGTGCTCTGTATTAAAGTGGTTAAATTGTGCAATAATTGAACAGTTCATACAGAATCCAACTAACCTACAGAAATACCTTTAATTATGGGTTTGGGGTTACACAAATCTGCTCGCCAAAATGCTTTGCCTGCAAATAGCTTTCAATAAACAACCGTATTCATAGAATTATCACAAGTGTAATAAAAGCGCCATACCCTTAATACTTTAAAGCAGCAATTCCACCTCAAAGAAACCAAATAAATTTCTTAGTGCTATAACTTAAATAAAGGAATGCGCTAAAACCACAAACTATTCCTAATTTAGTGTAGAAACATTAGTGCAAAAGATATATATATCTATTCTCAATTAATATCAAAAAATATATAAAAAAATATTTGAAGACGTCATTCATGATGAAACTAGTAGGGCTTGGCTTGCTGGATGCTGACGTCTGTGGAGAGGATTGAGTCACGAGCGCTGTAGTGAGTGTGCAGGGAGCAGGAGACTGTTATACCATTTGCTGTTTTATGCTGTTATACTGGTGTCGGTGAAGACACCCTTTTTGTGAGTGTAAATCTTTATTAAATTGTTGGATACTTTTATAAAAAAACTGGCTCCACCATGATTTTTACTTTCATTCCCAAACATGACCTCGGTGGAGAGATATAAAAAGAGAGAGTGATATAATGCTCCTGGAACCGTTATATTGAGTGGTGGATACCTAGCTTATGGATGATTATGTAGCTATTGATCATCACACCTGAGAAGTTGATTTATTGCATCTGCTCCCAGAGCAAAAAGCATTTTTTGCTGATCTAGAGATTGATCAGCATGGAGCTCTGGTGAGTTACCCAACTTTACTTTGGTGGTGGATTTTGGCACAATTTCTTTGAGAGCACTTAAATTTGAAAAGGATTTGTTTGGACATTTGAAGAACTTCAAAATTGGACAATTTTTATATTCACAAATTTAATTATTTAAATTACTTATGCACTAAAAAATAGTTTTGCACATAATTTTGATATTTTTTGATATTAATTGAGAATAGATATATATATCTTTTGCACTAATGTTTCTACACTAAATTAGGAATAGTTTGTGGTTTTAGCGCATTCCTTTATTTAAATTCATAGAATTATAATCATCTTTTAAACTCTATTCTAGAAAAAATAGTGCCCATATGATGAGTAGAGGATACATTTAACTCATTATCATTGAAATAGCTTAAAAAGTCTCTATACCACATAGTGATCCCATACAAATAAACAAAAAGCCGTTTGCATTACTAGTGTTAAATTTGAAAAAGGATTGCTATCTCAAAAAATCCCACTAATACAAAGGTATACAGTTAGCCAGGGATTGGTTGCTGGGAGGAGCCTAAGCATTTTCAGACCTTGGATAGTACATTCCAATAAAAATCA
The DNA here is from genome assembly GCF_062004578.1 of Staurois parvus. Classification (NCBI taxonomy): domain Eukaryota; kingdom Metazoa; phylum Chordata; class Amphibia; order Anura; family Ranidae; genus Staurois; species Staurois parvus. The sequence continues at coordinate 10,760,027 of NW_028318039.1, read as the reverse complement.
CATTTATTTGTTCCATGTACACTGTAGCCTTTGTGAGTACATTTGCACACCTTGTGGGCCCATAGTAAGTTCAACAAAGGTCTGATTTGTTTTTGCCCATGCACAAACAATGCACCACCACAGGTAAAAATTATTTAGTAATTCATGCACTTTCTATAAATTTTGCATTGCACTGAGAATACAATGCTAAAACTATATTTTGAGAGTGAAACCTTTCTATTCCCCACTAAATAACCTTTTTAATTACTTTGCTGCCTTATGAGTAACCACTTTTCTCTCTTGATAACTGTTTTCCCCTGCATATATTTTTTTTTCAGTAAACCAACAGTCAAGTGAAATGTGCCGAAACCTTATTTTGGATATTTGCTATCTTTGCTGCCTTTGTCTCCACTACCACTGGGGTAGATATAATAAAGTAGTAGAGGCTGTACATTGATGGGTATTCAAGTCAGCACAGGTTCATCTTATTTATCACCATTCACTTTGCAAACTGAACACATACTCATCAGAATGAACATTTACTTGGGTAAGTGACCAGACTCTATTCTTTTAGTAAACTAACCTCAAATTACAAAAAATGCTATAGCCATTACAGCTTAGTCAAAATGATGGAAACTGTTTTCCAGCCACTGTGCACTCTCAACTAAAATAATCAGCAGCATTTTTAAAGAATGTTCAGCTATACCTGTACTACCCCCCTCACCTCAGATAAAAAAGGTTGTCCTTATAGTCTACTGTTATTAGTATTCAAGTATAATTTTAACTTTTAAAGGAGATGTGCTATTTAGGCACAAAAAGCTCATTAGTATTTAGCCCCCTGTACCTAAGCCAACATAGAACTTCCCATCTTGTTGCATACTTATCCCAGAATTACATTAATGACCTCCACTGCTGTTTACATCCAGTAAAGGAAATCTTCTTCAACACTGCACACACCTGGACAGTGTGCCCCCCATAGTCCTAAATGGGGTTAGACTCTGAGCATTTCTAAACATTTTGGAGTAAAGCAAACATGTGTTTAGGCATATAAAGAAATTAATCTTGTAAAAAAAGTCATTCTTGTAAATTATGTTAATGAATTTACTCCCTTTAGAGGAAAGTATGACCATATTGAATACATGCATGCTAAGTAGGCTGCAATTTGCCATTCAAAATGAACCACACAACTGTGGATTAATATAAAATGTTATAATAATCAGCCTGGGATTAGGCTTACCTGTTTTAAGTAACCCTTTTCAAAAGATGGAGAAAATAATAAACTGTATATGTTTTGTTCTCTTCCATATATTTTGGACCACCTTACAGCACTGGTTTTCCAATTATTCATTTAAATACATCTATATGAAAAACTGTAGGGGATTTTGAGCCTGACAATGAGTAGTATGAGCTAATAAGCCATAATACCTAGAAATGTTTTAAAGATTTTAATTAGACCTTTGGATATATGGTACAATAATAATGACTTTGTGAATACTAATTAGTTTGCTGTTCAAATATTTCAAGACAACAACTTCATTAATCTGAACTAAAACATAATTAGAAAACAAGAATGATTAACAAGTATGATATTTCACTATACTAGTTTTGTACATTACAAGTAAATATACAAAGTTACAACATAATAATGTATGAGCATTTGTTGAAGAACAACAATAACAGTGTATATACAGTATATATATATATATATATATATATAGTTTTTTAAAAACATTTTTGCAAGGGGGGCAGGCTTAATTGGTATTGGCAGCACTCTCTCCACACCTACTGCTTGTTTTAAACAGTATATTTTGTTCTACTGTTCACCTATTGGAAATATATTCCTTGCTATTGTTCAACTGTTTGCTGTATAATTGCTGTTGTATCATATCTCTTTTACTAGGGGGTACTGCATATACGCCTGCAATAAATATTACCCACCCAGCCAAGCATGTCAGAGTGCATAATGCCATTTGCAGAGTTGTGGATATGGGAACAAGGAACCCAATACATCTAACTGCTCCTTTGGGGACAAGTGCTACACATTGTTCTCTTTGTTGTGGGCCACGGACTGTGGTGGAGGATGATCTGTAATCATTCAGAACTGTCTTAACTGTCTTGATGTAATATCACAATGACTTTAGTGCCCACTTCAAAGCAAGATACTCCTCTTCCTCTATTAATTAGTTCCTCTCTGCAGGGATTCATTTCTGACTGAGGTATGGCACTCAGTGTTCTTCCCCATTAATTCCCTGTGACAAGGCTGCATCAGAGGCATCTGTTTGTATAAGAAATTGTTATCTGAAGCTGGAGGTGTTTAACACACAATACTGCATTTAGCTATTGAAAAGCTCTCCCTTTCTCCTTATTCTATTTCACTACGATGGGCTTATTCCCTTTAGTGAGATCACTAAGTAGAGCTGCTAAAATAGAAAAGTTAAGCACAAACCCCTAATAGAATCCTCCCTAGAAAAGCTACAGCTTGTTTTTTTGCCTGGGGCCAACTTTTAATTTTTTCATTCTTATCAATGAATGGATTTATGACCCAAAATCCAATGCTGTAGCCTAAACCTGGGATTCTTCCAAGCCTGCTGTAATTGTTTTTGTTTTTTTTGTTTTCTTAGATTGGCTATTCACCCGACCTTAGAAGTAGAATCTAAAACCTCATTGGGAATCCCAGTTAAGACTAATCATGACATCATCAAAATATATAATTCCACAGCATGTGCTTTGTGGGGTCTATAAATCGTGTCCATCATTTTTTTAGAAAGAAGACATGGCCCCATGTATGCCAAAAGGGAGGACCTTGTACTGGTACAGCCCGCCTGGTGTTGCATAAGCTGGCTTTTTATTTGCCCTGGTTGTTAAAGAAACCTGCAGATACCCTTTTGTATGGCAGAAGCTGGTAATAAATGAAATATTTAAACGCAACCACCCAGGGTACAATATATTTTTGATTGCAAATTTAGATATTTAATTTAATTTCCTGAAGTCTTTGCAGAACTTCAGGCTGCCATCAGACATTTTCTGTATCTTTTGAAGTTTTTTTTTTTTTTTTAGCTTCAGGTACCTTACAATGTCTTAATTTTAATTTGACACAAAGCTCAGTCACAATTTCATAGTAAATTACATTGGTTCAGCCAAGTAATCCTGAAAACCCCTTCTGTTTTTCTGCTTTCTCACCTCCTGAAACTGCATGAGTGGCAGACATTCAAACCTCTGGTATATCTTTCCCTGGTGATACCTTAGGGTGGCTTTTTGCTGAAAGTGCCTTATGATCCTTTTATTAGGTTACAATGGTATAGTTGGAGAGACTTCCCATTTCTGCGCTGGTACACCTGGTAGTTGAGATCACTAATTTCTCTCTCATCCCATAGGGACCTTCCATTTTTACTAGAAATGTACTAAAAGTATGCAGCAAGCCTAAAACTCTGTCGTTAAAGGTTATGATGTTAATAGTGCAGCAAGATTTTAGAGGTATAAACTCTGGACTATGCCTCTTGAGCTTTCTGTGTATGTTCTAAAATATGGGCAAGACTTCTGCTTTCCTATTCTGTATCTGATCAATGTGTTTAAGTATGCCTTTGTGAGGTGTAGCCACTTTCTCCCATATTTCCTGAGCTACATCTCAATTTTATATTACTTGCAATATTAGTGGCTATGCAAAAAATATTTAGAGAATAGATGTCTTTATTTGCTTTTAACTTTTTGTGGGAATCATTAACCACTTGCCAACTATAGCCGAATGACAGCTACAGAGCCGTTGTCAAGTTCTGGGAGGGCGTCATGTGTCATGTGGGGCATTTAGAGTAGGAAATGTTCAGCAAAGAAACGGCGGAGAAAGACCGAGAGATTTAATTGTTCAATTCCATAGGCTGAGCGATCAAGAAGAGATATGGAAGGGAAGAACAAGTATTAAATATGAAGAAATGAAATGTTCAGATTTTTGCGGATTTAGCACCAGAGACATTATGGAGAAAGAGAACTTTAAAACCCCTGACAGAACAGATGAGAAAACAGAATGTGCGTTACAGATGGGGAGCTCAGGCGAGCCTAATGGGATGGAAAAATGGACTCACGGCCATGTTGAGATTCCCTGAGGATTTAAGGGATATTTGTAATAGACTTGAAATACAAAGAATAAAGATTCCAGGGTGGGATGAGGAGGGAGATATAGGGGACATGGGGAGTGAGGAGTGGCAGGTGGTGAGAGGGAGAGAGTAGGTGGTGAGTGGAGGAGAGAGGTGGGTTGTCTTTTTTTTTCTCTCTCTCTTTCTCCTCCCTTGCTCCTCTTCGTCGTCTTGTTTTTCTCTACGTCGTTTTCGTTACAGTTGTTTTTTATGAACATAGTTGTGGCTACCAGGGGCATTTAGAGAAGTTACTGAACTAGACGCATAGAGGGAGGGGGTGGGTGGGCAAAGGGGATCGTATGTGGACAGAGCTCAACCCCAAGGTATTAAATCAAAGGTGGGTCTTACTCTACAAATGATTAGTAGGCAAATCTTAAGCCTAAAAAAGGGTGGGGGAGGAGGGGTGGGATGGGGGGGGGAGGGAGGGAGGTAAGGGGGTTAATACTCTGCAGGCAGAGAGAAGGTAGGCCAGAGGTGCGAGAGGGGAGAGAGGGGGGTAGGAGAAGAGAATTATGGAAGAAGTGCAGTTTGTAACTTATAATGTAAAGGGGTTGTATTGTCCGGGGAAGAAATTCAGGTTGTTTAGAGAACTGCAACATAGATCGTCCTCAGTGGTTTTTCTACAAGAGACACATTTAGAAATTGAGTCAAAAATCAGGTTAAACACTAGGCAATATCTGCTATGGTACCATGCAGACACTCCAATTAAAAGAGCAAAAGGAGTAGCTATAGGGTTTGCAAAAAATATAAGGTTCAAGATGGAGAATAGAGTTATGGATCCGGAGGGAAGATTTTTGTTTCTGAAGGGTAAACTGCAAGAAATTGAGTGTACAATAGCTAATATATATTGTCCAAATAAGAAGCCGGAGATATTTCTGAAGGGAGTTTTGAAAAAATTGATGGATTTTAAGAAAGGTTGTTTGATAGTGGCAGGAGATTTTAATGTATGTATGAACCTGCGGATGGATACAACCTCTACTGTGCTGAGGGAAGAGAGTAGGTCTCTGAGATTATTAAAAAAGATGATACAAGAGTGCCAAATGGTGGCTATATGGAGAATTAGGCACATGAAAGACAGGGACTATACCTTCTTCTCACATGTACATGAGATATACTCTAGATTGGACTATATTTTAATAGAACATCGATTTATAGAGTCTGTGGTAGAAGCAAAAATAGAAGCAAGGACCTTATCAGATCATGCCCCTGTTATATTGAAAACAAGATGGGGAAGGGAGACAAAGGGAGGTTTATTATGGAGGATGAATGAGGCCCTTCTCCTGGATCCTGAAATTGATTGAAGGATCGAGATGGAAATTAAACGATTTTTTGAGGAGAATGATACAGGAGAAGTGCCGGTGGCTACAGTGTGGGAGGCTCATAAGGCTTACATCAGAGGACTATTAATTGCAATGGGGGCAAAAAAGAAAAAAGAAAGAAGGGAAAAAATGAGTGGACTCCTAAAGGAAATATTTGATCTTGAACAGATACATAAAAGTAAAACATCTAAAGAGATAGAGCAGAAGATAAAAAAAAAGACAGAAGAGCTTGAGATCTTGATGGAGGAAGAAAAAAGGAGAGTCTTCAACAAAGTAATAAGTGAAAGATATAGATGGGGTGATAGGCCGGGAAAATATTTAATGAGAGCCTAGAGGAAGAAGAAAAATAGGAATTATATAGAAAAAATAAGGAACTTTAAAGGGGAGTTGGTTTATTCGACAAACAAAATCATGGATATATTTAAGGAATATTATAATAAGCTGTATAACATTGCCCCACAAGACATTGTAAATAAGGATGAATTGGTAAATAAAAAAAAAAGAAGGATATACTTAGAAAATGCAGGTTTGCCAAAACTGAGTAAAGAACAATTAGAATCCCTAGAATCAGAGATCACACAAGAAGAAATAGAAATAGCATTGAGAAGTACCATGGGGGGGGGAAAGTCCAGGGTCAGATGGGTATACGGTGAGGTATTACAAAAAAATACAGAGAAGTGTTAATACCCAAACTAAAGACATATATGAATGCTTTGGGGGGTGAGATGGAAATGAGGCAAGAATCTCTGCAGGCTAATGTAGTTTTAATCCATAAGGAGGATAAGGATGTCACCCAGTGCTCAAGTTATAGACCAATTCCACTATTGAACGTGGACACTAAATTGTACGCAAAGGTACTGGCGAGTAGGTTAAAGGATTTGATGCCCGATTGGATACATGAGGATCAGGTGGGGTTTGTTCAAGGGAGAGAAGGCAGAGACAGTGGGGTGAGATCACTATTGCAAGTAGAACTATCACTAAGTAGAAAAGAGAAAACCCCGGTGGTGTTGGTGTCAGTGGATGCTGAAAAGGCATTCGATAGAGTGAGTCGGGTATTTATGATGAACACCTTAGAAGCGCTGGGGGTGGGAGTTAAATGAGAGAGTGGATAGAAAAATGATATAGAAGACCATCAGCAGCTATTATGGTTAACAGAGAATGGTCAGAGTTTTTTGGAATGACAAATGGAACAAGGCAGGGATGTCCATTTTCACCTTTGCTGTATGTTCTGTCTTTGGTGCCTTTGCTGTCTACAATAAGGAAGAGCATAGACATAAAGGGAATATGGATTGGAGGTAGAGAACATAAGGTAGCGGCCTATGCGGACGATTTATTGTTCTATGTGGGAAATCCTAGGATAACACTCCCAAATCTAATGAGGTTATTGAAGGAATATGGGGAGTTATCAAACTTGAAAATTAACCTGACAAAAACCGAGATCCTAAATATAAATCTTACAAACAAGGAAAGAGAAAAGATACAGAAGAATTCCCCTTCATATGGAGAGAGAGAGAATTAAAATATCTAGGGGTAAAACTTTCAGTTTCGTATAAGAATCTGTATGAATCAAATTACATTTCACTCCTAAATGAGATTAAACAAGAATTGATGAGATTGGGGGGTGGAAACCCGTCTTGGATAGGTCGCATAAATCTGATAAAAATGATAATTGTGCCCAAAATATTATATAAATTTCAAATGGTCCCAATCAAATTGCCAGAGGTATATTTTAAAGAACTAAAAAAAATGATAACAAGATATATCTGGAAGAATAAAAAACCTAGAATCTGTTACGGAACACTGAGCAGAAATAAAGAGAGGGGAGGATTGGGAGTACCAGATTTTAAGAGGTATTATAAATCTGTGATAATGGCGAGAATTTTTGACTGGACGCACAATCCAGAGAAAAGCTGGGTCAAAATAGAAAATACGTTGAGTGGGACAAATCTAAGTAGGATTATATGGGTGCCCACACAATATAGGGGTTTGGATAATGACACAAGTTTGTACACTTTAAATGTTTTGGGATATAACGCACAGACAGAAGGGGTGGGTTTTTAATTCACTATTGATGCCATTAAGGAACACCGTTTTTTTTGCACCGGGTAGGGAGGATATCACAGGGAAATGGATTATAAAAGAGGATGCACGATTAAGAGATATAATGGTGGGGGAGAAATTGGGATCACTAAAGGAGTTGGTAAAGAAAAAAGGGGAGATTTTTAATAGGATGGATGAATGGCGATATCAACAATTGAAGCACTTTATAGGAGGACTTCCAAGACCTTTTAGAAATAGGAAAGATTGGAATCCATTTTAAAGATTGTTAGATGAAAGGGGGGATGGGAAACATGGAATTGCAAAAATATACAGAATTCTCACGGATATAGATATTAGCACTAAACCGAGGTATATAGAGAAATGGGAAAGAGATTTGGAGATGGAAATAGATGAAGAGATGCAGAAAAAAATATATAGATTAACCCATGAAAATATCAGTATGCGAGAGGTTGAAGTAAATTATAAGTGTTTGATAAGATGGCACATTACACCGAAAGTTGAAAATAAGATGAATAGAGAGATTTCACCGTTGTGTTGGAGAGGGTGTGGAGAAATAGGCACGTGGTTTCATATATGGTGGGGGTGTTCAGCGATACAAATATTTTGTAAAAAAATAGTTAATGTAGTGGGGAAGATTACTGAAGTTAATATTAAATTAGACCCAGGGGTTTGTCTTTGCCATAATACAGAGGTACCTGTGAAAACATATAAAAATTTGGGTACATGGTATTTACTAAGTGCCGCAAAGAGTCTGATTCCCAGGTATTGGAGAAAAAGAGAGGTGCCGACGGAAGAAGATTGGGTGGTCAGAGTGAATCAGATTTATGAGATGGAGAAACTTTACTATATGCATGTAGATAAGATGGGGATATTTCATGCAAAATGGGAAAAATGGGAGAGATTTAAAGGAAAGGTGACATAAACGAAGATATAAAACTTTACTAGACAGGTTATGAGCACTTTCTATAGGGGGGTAGGGAGAAAACGCAGAGTAATGGGGTGGGAGGGGGGGGGGAGGGTCGAGGGGGAGGGGTATGGAGTTATTTTAGGGAGATAACTATTTGTAAGATTGTATTGTTCTGTTTGTTTTCTTCTAACCCTTTAAATAGGGAAAAGGATTGTAATATGAATTATTTTGGAAAATTAATAAATATTTATATAAAAAAAAAAATAAACTATCTACCATTATACCAAAGATATACAGCAAACACTAAAACTCAAATTTATGGAAAATTTTGTAACAACTAAAGAATTTTCTGTAACGGCACTGGGTATAGGTATATTGGTCATGCCCTAGAATATTAATCATTTGACATGAGTTAGACAAGTTAGTCTTGCTCTACAGCCATGAGGAGGCTACAATGACGCAATGTTTAGCCCGATTCACAGGAATGGAATGGAATGGAATGGAATGAACACATCTTTGTGTCTTGGTTGCACGGAAAACACTATGTAGTAATAGCTATACAAATGCATGCCAGTTATCTCTTACAGTATATCAAGAAAAGACAACTTTTATATCAAGACAAGTCAGATACTGAAATGCTTAAAAATATGCACACTCAACTATTTTTTAAGGAGATGTGTATTAAAAAGCCCTTTTTCTTAAAGGAAACACACCAGCTAATGAACACAATCCACAACACGGAATCATATGCCAATGTACAACTAACAAACCACTTGGAAACCTTGTCATACAGAACTATTTTGACAAATGGGAATGTTTATATTTTTAAAAAGGATATAAGATTATACCTATAAAGCTCATTATGCCTCCAGCTTTAGCAATCTCTGAGCAATCTATAAGGTGCAGCTTCACTTTTTCACAATGTGATATAAAATGTTTGTTAGGAACATCAAAATACCCTTCCCACCTTTACTGAATATACCTGGATGTACAAATTACTCTTTCTCTTATCGACTGAAACATTATGCAAGGACAAGTAAATCTTTCTTTGCAAATTGTATCAAAAATTGAAAATAAATAATTGTTTTTTTTTTTATTAAGAAGCTGAAAACTGAATACTGTGTGTCATAAAATAAAAGTGTTTTTGACTGTATTTTGGCCCCCCTCAAAGTCAAAACAATATATTCACATTGCTAATTTGTGGCTTCTTAAAGTAAAACTGAGATTATTATACTAACAAAGCAAAATGTTAATTTTTTTAGATTCTCATCCAAATTCAGAAACTTGCAGCGTTGCAATGACCCCCTTTATTTACAGTATGGTGGGCTTCTCACTGCTGGGCAAAGCTCAAATAACCAAAATGAGAAAAAAGAATGGATGGGGCTTTTTATGCACCATAAACTGAATATAAAACAATTCACTTTTATTATACAGAAATCATTAAAACATTGAATGAGAAGAGAGATTTTATAACAATTGTCAAGATCATCAATCCACATGGGGTGATACAAAACCCCTATTTGTGAGCAAAACCCTATGCATTTCAACTTTCATCTGTCTTCCTCAGGGAGTTGGTGATGTAGATGAACAAGAAATCAAAACAATTAAATAGCTGCTTCCATAGGAAAGTTCTGATTGCATCTCTTGGTAACCCTGCAAAAATGTGTTGCCATATTGGGGTCGATTTATTAAAGGCAAATAGACTGTGCACTTTGCAAGTGCAGTTTCACTCATTTTCTCCAGAGCTTAGTAAATTAGGTAAAGCTTCACTTATAAAGAGTACACAATCCGTTGCAAGGAAAATAAAAAAACAGCATTTTTGCTTGCACATGATTACATGATGGAAATCAGTAGAGCTTCACCACATTCACTAAGCTCTGGCAAAAATGAGTGCAACTGCATTTGCAAAGTGCACAGTCTATTTGCTGTTAGTAAATCTACCCAAATATGCTGTAAACACTAGCAATTCTTCAGATATACCCTTCACAACATGGCACTAAATCTTTTCAAATATGGCATAATAAAAGTCCACCAGATTGGCAGACTGACAGTACTGTATATAGTTACATGAACCACATATGATGCCATATGTTAGTGGATACATTGAAGCCCCACTGTCAACATAATGCAAATGCTAAATGTGTTTGTCCAAGTCTGAATGCTTTAACCTGGAAAAGAGGATTGACAGTGTTAAGGTCAAAGGTTAGAGTGAGATGATTGAAAGCTAGCAGTGGGGTTGCAGTATTCAGGAACTGAAGGATGAGGAACGGTTCCATACTCTAGAGTCAGCCATTCCTTCCACTCATCTTTCTTAACCTTTTTTACTATATAGAAAACCTTGAAGTAAGTTTTATAACCTGGAAGCGAAGATTGACACTATGCAGGTCAAAAGTTAGAGTGAGAAGTTTGAAAGCTAGCAGTGGGGTTGCAGTATTCAGGAACTGAAGGATGAAGACAGGTTCCATACTCTAGAGTCGGCCATTCCTTCCACTCATCTTTCTTAACTTATTTTACTATATAGAAAACCTTGAAATAAGTTTTAGGCCTAAGTGAACTCATGCTAAAAATTATGACATCTACGGCTCATGATATACAATATTAACATACATAAATTATAGATATAATAATGAAATATACCATATTTCTTACTATTTTATTAACATATTTGACACCCAGAGAAGATCAGTTTTTAACACTCCATTCTCTATATGATAAAATAATTTTCAGCACCGCAAATCTCTCCACCTCTTGGTAAACCATTATGCAGCTCACAGTTCCCCCTGTCCTCAAGCAGCACTCAGTTAGCCTGGTGACATCATTGGTTTCACAGCCCCTGAGATCAACAGTGCTGACGTTTTCTGTTATGCTCTTGTAGATTATACTCCTGTGAGTGTTTTTAGCCCTTTTTTATTTTCTTTTATAAAACAATGGTGAGCACTATGTCAATTTGTCATGTTTTGTATGTGCGGCACGTTGCTCATATCCGTATCTGAATGTTGGATGGCTCTGAGGGATTGCTGCTAAGACTGTATTGGTTTCTTTACTGTGCTTTTGACCTCTTTTATATTTTGAGGACTGCATTGAAGGTGAGCAGCCTAATTTACCACAGGTGGTAATTATAATAATCTGTTAAATAAATTGACAGAATGGAGCTGATTTATTAAGAATAAGGTGAAGCAATAGATGTTAGACACCAAATTACACCTAACTGAAACAATTAAGACCTTTACGTGGTGAACAGAAAAGCAACCTCAAAAAGGAAAATGCCTTTTAGTAAATGTTGAATTGACATAGTCACGTTTACATAATAGGCAATGCTAAACTTTGTTCCTAGAGGGTGTAGGAGTGCAGGATTAAACAAAGATCCCATTTCTGTGTGTGTGCATGTGTGTGTGTAAAAAGAAACAATTGGCAGGCATGATTTATTGTTTGGCTAATGCTAATTCTATTATTAATCACTTGCCCTGCAGAGGATTTACCCCCCTTCCTGACCTGGTCATTTTTTGTGTTTCGGCGCTGTGTTATTTTAACTGACAATTGCGTGCTCATGCAACACTGCACCCAAATCAAATTTACATCCTTTATCCCCATGAATAGAGCTTTCTTTCGGTGGTATTTGATCGCCTGTGCATTTTTTATTTTTTGCACTATTAAAAAAAAGACCGACAATTTTGAGAAACAAACAATATTTTTGACATTTTGCTATTAAACATGTCCAGTAAATAAAATGTAAAATTCTAATTTCCTCATAAATTTAGACCAAAATGTATTGTGCTACATGTCTTTGCTAAAAAAAATCCCAATAAGTGTAAATTAATTGGTTTACGTGAAAGTTATAGAGTTTACAAATGGTGGCATATATACTGGGCTTTTTTTTTTTAATTTTTACTAGTAATGGTGGCAATCAGTGACTTAGCGACAATAGCGGGACTGCAGCGGGCATTCTGACACTGGGGGGAACTGACTTGGTGTCACTGACATCCCCAGTGACACCAATACAGTGATCAGTGCTAATGGAAGCGGCAGAGTGGCTTAGTGGTTAGCACCTCTTCCTGGCAGTGCTTGGGTCATGAGCTCGATTCCCAACCATGGCACTTCCTGCATGGAGTTTGCATGTTCTCCCTGTGCTTGCATGGGTTTCCTCCGGGTACTCTGGTTTCCTTCCAGACTCCAAAGACATGCCGGTAGGTTAATAGGATCCTGTGTAAATTGTCCCTAGTATGTGTATGTATGAATGTGGGTTAGGGACTTCAGATTGTACGCCCCTTGAGGGTCAGGGACTAATGTGAATGTACAATATATATGGAAAGCGCTGTGTAAATTGACGGTGCTGTATAAGTACCTGTAATAAATAATAAAAATCACTGACACTGTACTAATGACACTGGACAGGAAGGGGTTACCATGAGGGGCTCAAAGGGTTAACTGTGTGCTGTGTGTGTGCTTCACTGTAAGCACACTGCTTTGCATGGCTCTGCTATGCAGTGCCATGCAAAACAGTGTGCAGGGGCTGACAGGGGAGAGAACTGTATTGCTTACATACAATTCTCTCCCTCTGTCAGTAATGCTCCTTGATCACCGGGTGGCTGGCAAGTAATCACTGGCCAGGGCAGGGTGATTGACAGCTGGGGCCCACATACTTAGGGGGCTGGGGTGCGTAGTAGAAAGCCAATGCATGGGAATGGTTCTCCGAGCTGCTGTTAAAGCATGGGAGGATAGTTTCCTGGCAATTTGGAGAGGCCTGAAAAAGGTAGGCCTTCTTTTTTTTAATTTTATTTAACACCCTGCCTGTGTGCAGAATAAAATGTTTATTTTGTAGACTATTATTTATAGGGATGTTAACAAAACGTTCTTCTTGAGAAAAAAAAAGGTTTATGGATCCAACAATTGCAGAAATAATTCAATATTCTACATTTATTTTGACAGTAGCAACACAATTAGGTAAAATCATTTACTTGTGTAAAAAGAATCAATGGTGTATATATAGTTCTTCTTACAGTCTAAAAGGGATCACAACTTATCTTTCACTGTGTACAGCTGGTTATAAAATGAGGCTTATATTAACCAGGCAACACATTTTAAAGTGTTACTAAACCCACAACAGTAAAATCATCTGTATATGCAGTAAAGCATGCTTGTTATACTCACTGTGGAACCTAAGGGGTTAATCCTCTGCATTGTGTAATAAGGCTGTTGGATCCTGACTTCTCTAATTCTCCCCTTCTTCCAGTGCCCTCTCTTATCTCCTGATAAGACATGTGTGGAGTCATTCTATATATGCTCAGTTTGGTGTGTATTGCTAGAGTTTTTTTTTTTTATTATTGTAAATTTTTAGTAAGGGCCAAAGCCCATTTTTTCAAGGAAAACAACAACACTTTAGGTGTAAGCGTTGCATTAAAAAGAAAATCACAATCAATATAAAGAAAAACATTATCAAAAGAAATGTGAACATAAAATAATTAGACAGCATGGTAAACTGTATAATGCAAAAGCACCAAACAACATATACCTGCACATTGTTGGTTTACATTATTTGTCAGAGGCTTAGCAAGTAGAAAGGTACCTGAGCTATATAAGTGGGGGCGGAAGATGGGGGGGCGGAAGTCTGATAAAGGGAGAATGATCCCCTGGTTCCAAAATAGATTGAAAATGACCTGAGTGATCACCCACTAGAGCTGTGAGATATTCCATTTCTCTAATTTCAGAGATCGCTCTTTAGAGATGATTTAGTGTGGGGATTTCGACTGATTTCCAGTGTCGTGGTATCACCTGTCTAGCAGCCGTTAGAATATGTATTCCCAACCTCTTAGACCACTTAGAAATACCCCTAAAGGGTAGCTCCAAAAGGTAGTGTAATGGGTCTAGGGGAAGGTTAACACTGAGCACTTGCTCCAAGACCATTCTAACCATAGCCCAATAACCCGTAATCTGTGGACAAAACCAAAAAATGTGTGCCAAGGTGCTTACTCCTTCCATGCACCTCCAGCTCCGGTCAGACAGATTCAGGTTGATCACATGAAGCACTACAGGGGTCTTGTACCAATGCATCAATATCTTACATAAATTTTCTTGTACACAACACAACGAGAGGTCTTAGTAACAGAGTCCCAAATCATCTGCCAACATTGCAAAGAGATTAGGCATTGAAGTTCGTCTTCCCATCTCTTCATATAATGGTGAAGATTATCAACAAGAGAACCTGTATTGTGAAGTAGTTTATATAAAGAGGTAATAAGATGTTGTTGGGAGGGACCTTTAGCAGCTATCCTCTCAAAATCTGTGGGGCGGTCTAGTGTTAGAGAAGAGCTCAAGGCATTGAAGAAGTGACGGAACTGTAAATAGTTATATCTGGCTGATACAGGTATTGTGGGTGTCCACACCCTAAGCTCCTCAAATGACTGAATCGTATGCGAAACCGGATTGTTCAGATGACGGAGTTGAAATATCCCATTGGTTACCCAAGAGCTCATCTGTGGGTGAGACAGACTATCTGGGAGCTCCGGATTATACAAAACATTCAACAATGGAGAGCATACAGACAATAACTGCTGGGATTTCACACAGACCGACCAAATTTTGAGGATGAATTTCATAGATTCAAGCATATTGAGTGGAGGAGGCAGGGGTGATGCATAATGAAAAGGGCATAACAATGAACATGTGTGGATCGGGTAGATATATCCTAATTCAATCTCTGCCAATCTATTCTGGGGTTTTTGGGTGAACCATTATAGTGTTTGTCTCAAATGAGTGGCTAGATAGTATTTGATAATATTTGGTAACCCCAGGCCTCCATTGTTTTTAGCTGTCAGGAGAACCATTCTCGCTATTTGAGGCTTTCTGGCATGCCAAATAAATCTAAGAAACGCTTGCTGTAGAGTGTGTAGTTGAGCTTGTAGTATTGCCACTGGGAGGGTCTCAAAAAGGTAAAGCAACTTTGCTAAAATTGACATCTTTAACACATTCACCCTGCCCAGTAAAGATATCTTATGGGCATCCCACTGGTTTAGGAGAGCGTAGATTTCCCGAAACAGTGGGGGGATAGCTGCCTCAAACAAATGAGCATAAGTTGGAGTTATATGAGTGCCAAGATATTGAATAGATGACATGCACCACTGGTAAGAGTAATTTTGTTGGAGCAGTAAAATGTCTTGGGATGGGATATTGAGGGACAGGGCTTCCATTTTTTAAGTGTTTATTTTATAGCCATACAAGTCACTAAAAGCTTGTAAAAGTTTATGCAAAGCAGGCAAAGACAAGTGTTGTTTTGTAATAGTCAATAGAACATCATCTGCAAAAAGTGAGAGTTTATACTCCTTCCTCCTCACAGTCACTCCCGCTATGTCAGGGTGTGCTCTGATCACCACTGCCAATGGTTCAAGACACAACACAAATAGAAGCAGAGACAGAGGACACCCCTGTCTAGTTGAAGTTTTATTTTTCTTGGGAGAGTGCATGTGATCAGCACAGGGCCAGTCAGCACTGTCTAGAGGTCAGGGGTTCTGCATTCTCCTAGAGCAAAATTAAAACTCCTCCTACAAGCTTTAACCAGCGCTCTGCTGGACACTGATAGAAGTCACAAGACTGCTCTAATTACTAATGAGAAAAAGTATTTAGCGGTTTATATTTACTTAAATAATTGCACTTCCATGTTCTGTGTACTGTGCGAGACCAGATATAGTGAATGCAGGGTCCTGGGTTTAGTAACACTTTAAGGTACAACAAATCTCACCACTCCACCCACCCCATCAATTATTTGTTAGGTGCAAGATTCTCAAAACAGGGTAAATAAAAAAAAAACACACACACACACCATAGCATCAAACCCCCCCCCCCCCCCCCCAGTTTCCACACACATTTCTGATTATGGTAAGCAGGAAGCTGCATTTCTGTCTATATGATAAACCAAACTATATCAAATTTAGGAATTCGAAGAGTAGAGCAATTGTCATTTGTTAGTAACAATAAGAGTTAGCAGATGCTCACAAACGAAAAACGCATGGTCAGACTGGAAAAATCCACACAAAATTTAAGCCATGCCCACAAAAACCCACCTTTGAGGGACAAACGCACAATAATTACAGCCAATACAAAATAGCCTTAGTGGGGTGTTGGTCATTATGCATAATACCCCCCTCCAAGTTACTAAGTTTTGTGAACATTAGTAAATTCCGAACTGTGTCTATTTGTTGACTGAGTGCTTTAGTAAATCTTTTCTCCATCTAAAAGTAGAAGGTCGTGCAAGGAACTGTGACCATTTGCAGACATGTGCTTTCGTAAACCCCAAAGTAACCTTTTTTCTGACTTCGCATACATTTTCCTCCCTGGCGGTATGATTATTTCAGATTTTTGGTGCTGAAAGCGGTACCATTATTTTGCATGGAAATTTGGCGTTTTATATTGTAGGCCTGTAATTCTTAGGAATAACTCACTGAAATCTGTCTGAACAAGAGTCTAGTAAACATACTGGGTGTGTTAAAATTTGAAATGTGAAATCATAAATTATAATTTAATAAATCATCATAAAAAATAATAATACAATAATAATAAATTTAATTCAATAATATAATCAAACCAAATATACTGAAATTTGAAATATAGCGCCAAGTTCGCACATCACTGATCTTAGTCACAAAATCTTTTTCAGTGTCTGATGACGAATTTCCCCACAAATCATTATCACTCCATTCTGCAAGTGGTTCTAATTTACTATCGCGGTTCTCTAGCTGGTCTAAAACCGCTTTTGACCTAAAGGGATGCTTTTTGGACGCCATGGACGTTTCTCAGTTTCCAGGCAGAAAGAACAGTAAAAATGCAGGCAGGGCGCAGGACAAATCACTAGGGACAAAATGTATGTGAAATGCTTTGATACAGTAATGTTTTACTATGTGATTTTAGTGATTTTAGTGAATGTCACATTTTGTCATTTTCAAATTTCCCGCCGTTCCGTCCCCGTACGTCCCGACGCTCGCAGGGGACGGAACCCAGATGACAGATGCCTGCATCCGCTGGATTACATTGCCAGGGACACTGCAGGAGGGACATCGCAGGAGCGCAGGACAAGGTAAGTGATCGAGGGATCCCGTAGCAGTGCGCATGGTAAGCCCGAGTGTAGCTCGGGGTTACCGCTTGTGGTACTGAAACTTTACCCCGAGCTACACTCGGGAATACCGCCAGGGAGGTTAACCACCTCCCGTCCAGCCATTGTATATAAACGGCCAGATGGTGGCAGTGCAGGGGCGGCTGGCCATTTATAAACGGCCTCCCCACCCCCTGCTTGTGCATGCTCCCTGGGAGCACGCAGCACCGCGATCTGGTGCCCGCTGTGATCGTCGTACAGGACCTCTGTGCGAGGTCCTGATCATGTGATCACTGATTGGCCAATCAGTGATCACATAAAGAGTAGTAAGCAAAATGTCACTTCTGACATCATTGCTTACTACGTGTGAAATCTGTGAATGATCACAGAGGTCACATGGTACAAGGCTATGCACAACAGCCCTGTACCATGTGACAAGCTGTGACCAATCACAGCTCACACAGTAGTTCTCAATGGCTGCAAGAATGCAGCCAGAGAGAAGGAGAAATTATTGCTTTCACAGCCTTTATGGGTGTAAAAGCAATCAGTGTAAAAAAAAAAAAAAAAATCTTCATCACACTGTACTGCTAGGGTAACAGTATGTTAAAAAAAACCCATAAATAATAATATATATATAAAAAAAATAAAATGTAAAAAAAAAAGTTTAAAAATGATAATTTTTGGTTATAAACTAATTTGAGATATTTTTTGTTTTTACTAAAAAAATAACAAAATAAATTTTGGCCAAGATTTATGATAAAATTTTATTTATTTGCAAAATTTTATAAAAAAAACACTTTTTTTCAACATTTTTGGACTTTTTCATTTACATATATAAAAAAAAAAATAAACATCCCAGTGATAAATACCACCAAAATAAAGCTTTATCTGTCTCAAAAAAAATGTATATGGGTACAGTGTTGCATGACCGCGCAATTGTCATTCAATGTGTGATAGCACTGAAAGCTGAAAATTAGCCTGGACAGGAAGGGGCTAAAAGTGTCCGGACTTGAAGTGGTTAAAATCACATTTCTTCAGTAGTATTGTTTAAAATGGTATGCAACATTAACCACCACTAAGGTGGTGCAAGCTAACTTTTCTGTGTTTCCAACATGTCGGAGGTTTGAAGCCAACCTAATATTTTTTTTTTGTGGTATGTAAACAAAGTTGACATTTCTTACAGATGCAGCTTGTCAAATTGATTGACTGTACAGTTCATTCTAAAATTTGTTGACAGTTGCCATACATTTTGCTAATGTGCCTGAAGTTAATTTAACAAAGTGCCAAGAGCATCATCCAGAAAGAAAGGTGATGCTTGATATTTCAGTAATAACAATAAACAAACAATCCCTGTCAATTGTAGTGCCCCTGTCAACCTAAGCACTGGTGGAAAGGTCAAGAGAGAATTTAACACTAGCAACAACACTCCATATATAACCAGTAGCAATGGTAATGTTCCCCCAAAGCAGCATCAAGGATGCTATTCCAAGCCAAGAAGATGATATTACTTCCTTGGTAGCTTTTAAATCTTCCCTGTTGCAACAACATGAAGATCAATGTGAAACACAGCAGGATGAACCAAAGTACTGAAAATGAATCCTCCTCAGTTTTTCTTGGACTCTCTCTCATAAGGCAGGTGGTGGTCAGTAAACATGCAAATGAATTAAAGTAATTTACATAAATAGTGAATGCTATGGGTGGCCTCCTTTTAGAACCGTAAACCTGAGGAGACAGTAGACGTGGGCAAAGATGCTTATTGAAGCTGATAAAATTGATATCTATGCATCTTTTATTTAAATCTAACATTTTTTTTATAAAAACAGACTGCAAGTAACTTTGTGTAAAGGCAGATGAAAATCACACAATGGCCTTAAAACACTTACTGAGAAGGGGCACTGATCAATCTTCTAATAAATTATTACTGCAGGTCATTGGTACATTGGCCAGACAGTCCCAACCACTCTGCTTATTTTCTGCCCACACCTGTTTAGAATTTCTGCATTCTCACTGCGAGCAAAGGGTTATGATCATACTGTCATCATATGTAATCATCTGCACAAAACTCGACTCAGAGCCTGAGACAGGGACAATGATGAATTTTTATGACCTATTGGACAAGTCTTTCTTAAAGGAGAAGTACAGCCAAAACTCGTTTCCAACTAGGAGCTCAGTGTCTCAGGGACCCCTGAAAGCCCGAGCCAGCCTCTCCCTTTGCCTCCACAGCCCAGTACTCCATTGAATGTTGTCAATGCTCTCTGATTAGAGTGGCGGGGATAACTGAGCGATCATCAGTGTTGGTCACTCAGTTCTCAGCCTAAGAGCCATCTGGGGAAATCTAGCTAAGTATGATTTAAAAAAAAATAATAATCCCATACGTCTCTTTTAATCCAGCAAGCAAGGATGTGAGTTTCTAGGACCTGCCTGATAAGAGTGTTCCACGAAGAGGGCTTGTGTGTGGGAACTGTAGTGAGAATAAGTATGCTAGCCCAAAGGGTACATTTTTTCCTCTTGCTGCCATTCATCACCTTAACCTCCTTGTCTCTCCATTGTCATCAGAATTCCTATACATTCCTATTTGTGAGTAACCCAAACCCATATTTTAAGATCCCACTGGGCATTTTATATTTTGCACCCTAGAAACGGAGTAAAAATGTTAAAATCAATATAGAACCTATAGGACAGAATTGCTCTGCTTTGTGTTTTTGAAGGTTTAATGAAAGTTGGATAAAGGACCAACCAGACTTGCTGTAAGGATCTCATTGTAAAGTCAACTGGATCTTTCACATCACAAATTCTGGGAAGACTGGAAATGTGGTGAATATTTTCAAAGTATGTGAAAATGTAGCAAAGCAGATAGAACTGTTGTTTTTCCATAAAGGAATAATGTTTCTTTTGTTTGTTTGGAATCTGACTTTGATTCACACAAGTTGTGTGTATATATGTGAAAGCAATTTTGAGGGCTCATTTATGAGCGTGTATTGGCAGTATAGTAGCATTTGTCTTGTGTTGAGTGCAGGTTTGTGAAATAAAACTTGTGTATACATATGTTAAGACGTGCTTCTGACATTTATTCATGCATTTTTAAGTACTATTGTCTCAGAATGGCAGTCTGGGTTGTCCATTCTTCTGCCCAGACCCAAATTTCTAGTAACACACCTGGGTTGATTTACTAAAATCTGGTGCAGCTGTGCACGGTAGCCAATCAGCTCCTTACTTCAGCTTGTTCAATTGAGCTTTGATTAAAACAAATCTGGACGCTGATTGCTTTCTATGCAGGGCTGCACCAGATTTTCCACTCTCCATTTTTAGTAAATAAACCCCACAGCGTCTGTAGGCACACTGACGACCTTTGTTTTACACCTGGATTCTTCCCCACAAACCAGAGGAAACCACGAGAGGGAAAGCTGCAACTTAGGAAGCAAGAAAATTGACTGATTTATTTTGCACAGCCTGAGGCAGAGAACAGCCAAAATGGTCCTGGCTCATAGGCTTGACACACAGGGATTGATTTACTAAAAACTAGAAAGTGCAAAATCTGGTGCACCTGTGTATGTTAGTCAATCAGCTTTTCACTTCAGCTTATTCAATTAAGCTTTGCCAAAATAAAAACTGGAAGCTGATTGGTTACTATGCTCAGCTGCACCAAATTTTGCCCTCTCGAGTTTTAGCAAATCTACCCCACAGTTTCCAGTGACACCGCCCATGGAAGCTTCCAGTTCCCTGTTGGCTGAGGAGGAAAACATTACAGACCCTGCTTCTCCTTTAACCACTTGCCACCCTGCCACTGTAGAAATACGGCAGCAGGGCAGCATTGGCTGGCAAAACCACGTTTTAAAATGCGTGTTTTGTAAACAGATAGGGGGCGCGTGCGAGGCGCGCCGCCGCCCTATCTGTCCCATCGATCACCGCCACGGATGTCAGTCGCCGGGTCACAGCCGGTCTTTACCGGCTGTTTCCAGGCGATCGGCAGCAAACAGTGACAAACTGCACAGCTGCAGTAGCTGTGCTGTCTGTCACTTCCCTGACAGCTCGAGGATGAGCTGATCGAGAAAGAAGAGTTTCTCTCTCTCGATCAGCCTTGTCCCGTCCAGCACACACCCCCGCCCCCTAGTAAAACACTCCCCTCACTCAGATAACCCTTCCCTGCAAAATAAAGTTAACCCCTTCCTCCCCAGTGCCATTAGTACAGTGTCAGTGTTTTTTTTTTTTGCACTGATCACTGTATTAGTGTTTTTGGGGATGTCAGTGACCCCAAGTCAGTACCCCCCAATGTCAGAATGTCCGCCACAGTCCCGCAGTCCCGCCATAAGTCGCTGGTCGCTGCCATAAGTCACTGATCGCCGCCATAATTCGCTGATCGCCGCCATTCTTAGTATAAAAAAACCCCTAAAAATCCCACTATCTTTCCCGCCATTTGTAAACGCTATAACTTTCACGTAAACCAATTAATTTACACGTATTGGTTTTTTTTTTTAGCAAAGACATGTCGCAGAATGCATTTTGGCAGAAATTTATGTCTAAATTTGATTTTTGCATTTTTTACTGGACATGTGTTATAGCAAAAAGTCCAAAATATTGTTTTTTTCCTCAAATTTGTCAGCCTTTTTTTTATAGCGCAAAAAATAAAAACCGCACAGGCGATCAAATACCACCAAAAGAAAGCTCAATTTGTGGGGAAAAAAGGATGTAAGTTTCATTTATGTACCGTATTGCATGACCGTGCAATTGTCCGTTAAACTAGCGCAGCGCTGTATTGCAGAAAAATGGCGTAAATTGCAGTATCTATACCATAGTTTGTAGACGCTATAACTTCCACACAAAGCAATCAATATACACTCATTGGGATTTTTTTTACCAAAAACATGGAGCAGAATACATTTTGGCCTAAATTTATAACCAACTTTGAGTTTACTATATATTTTTTATAGCTGAAAGTAAAAAATATTGTTTTTCTTCAAAATTTTTGGCTTTTTTTTGTTTATAGCGTGAAAAATAAAAAGCGCACAGGTGATCAAATTACACCGAAAGAAAGCTCTATTTGTGTGAAAAAAAGGACGTAAATTTTGTTTGGGTGCAGCATTGCATGACCGCGCAATTATCAGTTGAATTAGTGCAGCGCCGAGTAGCAAAAAGAGGCCTGGTCATTAAGGGGGGTAAATCCTCTGGAGGTCAAGTGGTTAAATATATGGGGAAATGACCTACCTCATCTCCTCTGCAAACCCTCACACACACCCTCTGCAAGGGACCTGTAAGTAAGAAGTTACAGTATCTCTACTTTTATCTTTTACTACCATTCCTGAACAGTCTGATTCCATCTGCCTGTTGGTGGACCTCCCTGATTCTGATGCACCAGCTACTGAAAACACAATAAAACAAATGCTGCTATCCCTGACCAGGGAAACACACGGCTTGCAACCTGCTGTCACCCATATGCAGACACAAATTGATCGTGATCGAGGAAAGAACAGATTGTGTGGAAAGGAAAATGGGGAATATGCTTTGGCTTTTAACAAATTAGCTGATGCTTATCACTCACAAGCTCAGGAAATAGAAAAGCTCAGATATAAAGTCATTGATCTGGAGGAAAGGTCAGAATAAATAACATCAAATTCAGAGGCATACCTGAGGACATTTCCCCAGCTGAGCTGATTCTCTATCTTCAACAGTTTTTTAAAGCCATTATCCCTTTGAGCTCTCAACATGAGCTTATAATTGGGAGAGCACATGGGATTGTGAAACCAAAACATATTCCACCAGCAGTGCCCAGAGATGTATTAGAGTACACTTTTTTCATATAAAAGATCACCTCATGTCTGCTTCCAGGAAACTTCAAACACTTCTGGAGCCATATAAGCATATTTCTATGTTTGCAATATTATTTCTATGTTTGCAGACATTGCTACATCAAGAAAGGTAAAGAATTTAAGTATGTAACTAATATTCTCCATGAGCAGAACATTTCGTATAAATGGGAATATCCTATTAAGCTTCTAATTTTCTAACAAAAAAAATACTCATAATGACACCTTCATGTGCATGATGCCTGACACAAATATTCTCCCTCTACAGGGAAACTTGCACCCCTATGTATCTAGTAATTGGTCTGCTGCCTCCAAAAATTAAAGTGGTATTAAACCTAAAACCAAAACTGTAATATATTGCAGCTTACCAATCAGTAAATCTGGTGACTGAATTTGTTTTTTGTTTTATTTTTTTCTCCTTTCTTTTTTACTTGGTGATCTGACCAGTAACACGCCTCCTGTATTAGTGACACACCACTGTGGATGAATTAGCACAGGGCATAGCAATCAGCAGCATTGTCAGTCTGGGGGAAGGGGGAGGTTGTGAGTGTTAAATGTATTAGCAGGTATGAATGAAATAACAAACTGAAGCCAAACTCTAACTCCCACTTTATATGCAGCAAACAGTTTGTTTTCCTTTTGGGATAAAAGTTGTGCATTAAAAAATAAAAGCTGATCATTGCAATCACCCGTTAGTGGTAAATCGATTGTCTCATCCATGTAAACTAATACATTCTGCTGGAGCTTGAGATTCTGAAACACAGCAGACTTATTGGTTGAAACATCAGATGAAAATAGAAGTAAGAAAGCTTAAAAAAGGAAACTAATATAGTCATCACATCTAGTAATTATAGACCTGTTAGTTTAACCTCTAGCCTACAGGGCACTTATACCCCCTTCCTGCCCAGGACAATTTCCAGCTTTCAGCGCTATCACACTTTGAATGACAATTGCGCGGTCATGCAACACTGTACCCATATGAAATTTTTATAATTTTTTTGAGACAGATAGAGCTTTCTTTTGGTGGTATTTAATCACCTCTGGGATTTTTATTTTTTCTTAAACAAACCAAAAAACACTGAAAATTTTGAAAAAAAATAACATTTTTTCTTAGTTTTTGTTATACAATTTTGTAAATAAGTGATTTTTCTCCTTCACTGATGTGCACTAATGAGGCTGCAGTGATGGGCACTGATAGGCTACACTGATAGGTGGCACTGATGAGCACTGATGAGGAGGCACTGGTAGGTTGCACTGATGGGCATTGACAGGCATCACTGATGGGCACTGATACATGGCACTGATATATGGCACTGATAGGCGGAACTGTTAGGCGGCACTGACTGGCACTGATAGGCGGCACTGATAGGCGGCACTGACTGGCACTGATGTGCACTGATAGGCGATACTGACTGGCACTGATATGTGGCACTGATAGGTGGCACCGACTGGCATTGATAGGTGGCAGTGACTGGCACTGATGGGTGAGATTGAAAGGCAGCTCAGATGGGCACTGATATATGGCATTGATGTGCACTGATATGTGGCATTGATGTGGCACTGATGGGCACTGGCACGTGGCACTGATGGGCACTGGCACGTGGCACTCATGAGCACTGACAGGTGGCACTTCTGGGGCCACACTGATCATCAGGGCACACTGATCATCAGTGCCCTGATGATCAGTGTACATGTCCCCTCCGCGGAAAGCCGATTACAGGCTCTTCTCTCCTCTTGAGCTGTCAGCGTGACAGCTCAAGAGGAGAGAAATGCCGATAACCGGCATTTTCGTGTTTACATGTGATCAGCTGTGATTGGACACAGCTTATCACATGACGGAGCCGACATCTTCGGCTCTTTCTGTGATCTGCTGTGTCCGAGGGACACAGCGCACCGGCGATCGCCACGTTGTGTGCTCCCTGAGCCGCGCATGCGTAGTGAGAATGGTAGGACGTCATATGATGTCCTATCAGAACGAGCAAACCACCTTGCGCCCATCTTTGTACTATAGGACGGGCGAAAGGTGGTTAACTTCTATAGTTGAGAAGATACTGGAGAGTTTAATAAAAAACCACATAGATAAATTCTTGCTGGAAAAAAATATTTTAAGCAACAGACAGCATGGATTCATGAAGGACAGAAGTTGTCAAACAAATCTGATTTCTTTTTATGAGGAGGTGAGCAAAACCTTGGACAGAGGGGTGGTGGTGGATGTGGTATACTTGGATTTTGCAAATGCGTGTGACACAGTTCCCCACACACAGCTAATGTGTAAGGTAAAGTCTACAGGCTTGGAAAAATCCATATGTAAATGAATAGAAAACTGGCTAAAAGATCGTATTCAGAGAGTAGTGATTAATGATTCATACTCTGAATGGTCTAGGGTTGTCAGTGGTGTACCCCAAGGTTTAGTGTTGGGACCCTTACTTTTTAATATATTTATAAACGATATAGGGTCTGGGATTAAAAATCCCATTTCAGTCTTTGCAGATGACACCAAGCTGTGCAGTGGAATAACGTCCTTACAGGATGTCTCCAATATCTCCAATTTACAAGCCGACCTCAATGCACTGTTTAATTGGGAAAGTATGTGGCAAATGAGGTTTAATGTTGATAAATGTAAGGTTATGTACTTGGGGGCTAAGAACATGCATCATACATACTAGGGGGAGTACAACTGGGGAAATCAATGGTGGAGAAGGATCTGGGAGTTCTGGTAGATCACAAGCTTAATAATGGCCTGCAATGCCAAGCTGCGGTTTCTAAAGTGAGCAAAATCCTCTCTTGTATTAAAAGAGGTATAGACTCCTGAGAGAGAGAGATCATATTACCCCTGTACAAATCATTAGTAAGACCTCATCTGGAATATGCAGTTAAATTTTGGACACCAATTCACAAAAAGAACATTGGGGAACTGGAGAAATTACAGAGAATGGCAACCAAACTGATAAGAGGCACAGAGGAGCTCAGCTATGAGGAAAGATTAGAGGAACTGAATTTATTCTCTCTTGAGAAGAGGAGATTAAGGGGGGATATGATCAACATGTATAAATACATCAGTGGTTCATATAGTGAACTCGGTGTAGAGCTATTCACCCTGAGGTCATCACAGAGGACAAGGGGGCACTCTTTACGTCTGGAGGAAAAGAAACGTAATCTCCAAACACGGAAAGGTTTCTTCACAGTGAGAGCTGTGAAAATGTGGAATAGTCTTCCTCAAGAGTTGGTTCTGGCCAGCTCAGTGGATTTCTTTAAAAAAGGCCTGGATTCTTTCTTGGATGCACAGAATATAACTGTATACTACCATTTATAGGTAACGTTGATCCAGGGAATATCTGATTGCCTCTCGGGGGATCAGAAAGGAATTTTTTTTACCCTGCAGGAGCAAATTAGATCATGTTTTTGCTGGGTTTTTTTTGCCTTCCTCTGGATCAACTGTGGGTATAGGATTATAACTTTTTTTTTCAGTAGATTGCCATGGAGGTCTCCTGCAGACCTGTCAGAATATCTGCTTCTGTACAGTGATGGGATGCACAGCCAAGCAGATATTCTGACAGGAAGCTTCAATGAACTACCACGGTGCTCCACAGCACCGCGGTGCTCCACAGCACCGTGGTAGTTCATTGAAAACTACAAGCCCACAGCCGCTAAGGCTGTTGGGACTTGCAGTTCATTAATTCACAGAAGTCCTTGAAAAAATTACACGGTCGTGCTGTTTGCAAATCTGACAGATAGTGTGGGGGGACTTTTGCATGCAGTATTAGCTGCAAGACTGGCATTGGCTAGAGCTTGGAAATAGAAGAAAGCTCCATCATTATCTAGTCATGAACACTCGTAATTTGCACACATCTTTTGAAAGTATGTTTGCCTACATACACAATGCTTGACAAAAATTGTACAACAATTGGACTTGTTGGATAGCAGACATTAGATGTTCAGTCTAAATTACACAGTCTTTTTTCCCTTCAGTATGTGAATTTCTTGTTAAGTTTCTATTGTATATAATCATATTTAAAACCTTTTCTAATCTTACCTTTTTCACTTGGAACATGACACAGTATTATATGTACCATTAAATTCAATAACTACTTCTATGATGGATGATGAGACCTACTGTACACATTATTTTTTGTTCGTTGTTGTAACTTTCCACTTTTAACCACATGGCGCTCAGCCACTGTAGAAATACGGCGGCAGGGCGTCACGGCTGGGCAAAAGCACGTTTTAAAACGTGTCTTTTTAAAACTGGTAGGGGGCGCGCGCGAGGCGCGCCGCCGCCCTACCTGTCCCGCCGATCACAGCCGCAGATGTCAGTCGCCGGGTCAGAGCCGGTCGTTACCGGCTATGTCCCGGCGATCGGCGGCAATCACTAACAGAGAGCACAGCTGCAGTAGCTGTGCTTTCTGTCAGTTCTCTGACAGCTCCAGGACACGCTGATCGGGACAGAAGAGTTTCTCTCTCCCGATCAGTGGTGTTCCCTGCAGTACACACCCCACCCCCTAGTAAAACACTCCCCTCACACAGTTAACCTTTTCCCTGAATAATAAACTTAACCCCTTCCTCCCCAGTGCCATTAGTACAGTGTCAGTGGTTTTTTTTTGCACTGATCACTGTATTGGTGTCACTGGGGATGTCAGTGACCCCAAGTCAGTACCCCCCAATGTCAGAATGTCCGCCGCAGTCCCACCATAAGTCGCTGATCGCCGCCATAAGTCTCTGATCGTCGCCATTATTAGTATAAAAAAACCCTAAATATTTCAGTATAACTTTCACGTAAACCAATTCATTTACACGTATTGGGTTTTGTTTTAGTAAAGACATGTTGCAGAATGCATTTTGGCAGAAATTTATGACTAAATTTGATTTTTAATTTTTTTTTTACTGGACATGTTTTATAGCAAAAAGTCCAAAATGTTGTTTTTTTTCCCTCAAAATTGTCAGCCTTTTTTTTTATAGCGCAAAAAATAAAAACCGCACAGGTGATCAAATACCACCGAAAGAAAGCTCATTTTTTGGGGAAAAAAGGATGTAAATTTCATTTATGTACTGTTTTGCATGACCGCGCAATTGTCCATTAAACTAGCGCAGCGCTGTATAGCAAAAAAATGGCGTAAATTGCAGTATCTATACCATAGTTAGACTCTATAACCTTCACACAAAGCAATCAATATACACTTATTGGGATTTTTTTTACCAAAAACATGTAGCAGAATAAATTTTGACCTAAATTTATAACCAACTTTGAGTTTACTATATATAGCTGAAAGTAAAAAATATAATTTTTCTTCAAAATTTTTGGCCTTTTTTTGTTTATAGCGTGAAAAATAAAAAGCGCACAGGTGATCAAATACCACCGAAAGAAAGCTCTATTTGTGTGAAAAAAGGACGTAAATTTTGTTTGGGTACAGCATTGCATGACCGTGCAATTATCAGTTGAATTAGGGCTCGTTCACACTAGGCTGTTTTGCCAACGCTTGCCAAACGCCCCTATAGCGTTTGGCAAGCGTTGGTCCGGCGTTTGCGGAGCGTTATTAACGCTCGGCAAACGCTCCGCAAACGCCGCATGCGCGGTTTAGCGGCCGTTGCTAGGCGTTTGCCGAGTGTTAATAACGCCCCACAAACGCCTATAATGCAGTTTGAGTGGTGTTACCGCTCCGCAAACGCCCCGCAACCGCGTCGCAACCGCACCGCAAACGCCGGCCGGGCGTTTGCGGAGCGGCACCATAGACGAGAATAGGAGGCTTCAAAGCCTCCTGACTTGTCCAGAGGCGTCTGTTTTGCCGCGACGCAACGCGACGCGACGCAAACGCTCCCGTTAGAAAAGCACCATGTGCTGTAATGTGCAGAATTGGCAGAGGCATTTGGGAAGCGGTAAAAACGCTTCCCAAACGCCTCTCTGCCGCCTGCACACAAGGCTAGTGTGAACGTAGCCTTAGTGCAGCGCCGAGTAGCAAAAAGAGGCCTGGTCATTAAGGGGGGTAAATCCTCTGGAGGTCAAGCGGTTAATTCCCCTCTTTTCCTCTTTAATTTATCCAGGGATCTTTCCACACTTCCTTACATTTTCCTTTGTTACTAGCCAAATATACTCTGTCCACACAGGTGTGGATCTTGATGCCAAGCATCATGACAACTGATAAATATTAGTACATCAGATATCTGAGATGCTAACTATGACCTCTGTACTGTATGTTTTATTGTAATCTTATCTGGTTCTGTTACAACTGTATTTTTTTGTTTTGGTAACTCAAAAAATTCTTAATAAAGATCAATAGTTAAAAAAATAAAGGAAAGGAAATGAAAGACAATGAAACTGAAATGTTGCAAAGAATCAAAGACATAGCTGAGCAAAATGGGGAGCCCAAAAAATGGCAAAAATCATACAAGTTGCAAATACCTCACGTTTTAAAACTGATGAACTGAGGGCTACAAAAATTGATGAAAAAAAACTGTGAGATGCAAGAAAAATGTCAACAATGCAATGCAAACTATGATATGAAAAGCAACCTTGTTGATTTAGTGTCCATTCACACTTGTGCATCTTGCCATGTGACTTTGGACACATAAAGTTGCATGACAAGTTACAGCCCATTGTTTTCAATGACACCCATATGGATCTATGCAACTTAAAGTCTCAGTGACTCTGAAAAGGTTCCTGTAGGCCAGTAGAAGGAGCAGTTAGCTCTGAGCTCGTAGCCTGTTTCCTCCCTTCAGTTTACTGTTTCTCTTCCTGTGTGATGTCACTTCTGCCCCCGCTATGGTTCACGCTGGTTATGGGCACTTCTGGTTCTGGTTGGACGACAGAGCCCTGGATTCCTCACTGCGTCCAGTTCCCAGGGATCCTGCCTGACTTTCATTTGTCATCTCCCCAAGCGGCCAGCTCCACATGGGATGGAGCCCTGCAGGACACAGCAACGGTCCACTGATGGGCTTGTTTTATTTCTCTATTATGTGAGTTTTTCCATTGTGGATTATTAAACTGGTTTTACACACTGCACTCAGAAGGCATCTCTCCTTTTCCTTTGCATACAGAGCTGGCTTACTCTGAGATGGCTGCTATCTGAAGCGGTTATTGGCCATAGACTTCATTGGGAATATGGACATATAACACTGGACATTAGCCATAAATGCTCTGAGATCTCTTTATTCTGAAAAGGTTCCTGCACTACTCTGATGCAACATGAGTGCCAGAGTGTCCAAAGTTGCATTGGAAATTGTCACACAAGAAATACACTGGAAATTGAGTTGCACAAGTGTGAACGGAGCCTTATTATATCTAAAATTGTCTCAGAATGAAAAATTGATTTTAATATTAGAAATAAAGTAGGCAGATCTAAACTTGCTTCTGCGTAGCAAAGAGAAATGCATATTATCTCTCATGGGGTAATAAAGAAAGTGTCACTCTGCCAATATCTGTATTGTCTCTGAGGCAAGTACCCACAATGAGGTACCATCAGCAAATGCATCCAGATTCAAATGAGATTACCAGTGCAAACACAGTTCAGGATAGACTTATGTTTTGGCACATTCTTGGTGTCTTCAAAATGCTAGAATCACCAGTGAGTATGTCCAGTATATTTGACTCCCCAATTCAAAAACACAGTATGAGTAATCAAGATGCATGCTCTCTTCTAAAGACATGGCTACAGGTAGCAGCCCAGGTATTTGCAAGTGTTATAATGATAATTTACCAGACCCAGGGACAAAAATGAAAAACAATTGCAGAGTATTTGAGCAATGAGGAAGATATGCACGATTTACAAACATTAAGGTTTAGAAAAAGGAAAACATCTTGTACCTTGAGTAGTATCTTTCTGTATAGAAAGTTGTGTAACTATTAGACATGTAATCAAAATTTGAATGAAATTTATTCAGAGAGGGTACTATGGCTCATATCTGGTGGACTTGCCCTAAAGTAAGTAGATTATGGATCAGAGTGTATGCCCTCCTCCGCACTATCCTTCACGCAGACATTAAGCGTAACCCGTATGAAGCGCTACTATTTAAACCGCTGGAGGGCCTCCTCCTTTCTGAACGGCAGCTGGCATCATTTTTATTTATGGCAACTAAATTGACAATTGCGAGAGCTTGGAAAACTCCTCTCCTTAGTTTTGAGGCTGTCAAAAACCGAATGAACTTCATAATGGTTAATGAAAAACTGACGGCCATATTTTTGGATACCCATACAAAATTTCTGCAGGTATGGCGTCCCTGGCTGGATGTATCTCAACCTTCGAGATTTGACCAGTCCCTTCTGTCGATATGAGGATGGATTTCGCTGTGATCGCTCCGGAGCCCCCCCCCTTTTTTTTTCTTTTTTGGTGTTGTTGTTGTCCGCGTCTCTCTACTGTTTGTCTTTTCCTAACCTCCTGTCAAATCTGTCCTTAAACATATTTTTCGGATAGTGCCTGCGCTACATCTGCAATACTACCAACGCAATCTGGATTTCTTTGTAATTTTTACGTTTTGAACATGTATCACCTATTGGAGAAGGCCTCTTCTCGTGCCTCTCCCGTTCTCTATAATGTTGATGTAGCAAAACTCCCCTTTAGAGTTTATATTATCATTGACCCACAAAGGTTTGTTAATCGTCCTTTCCCAACCCCTTCCCCCACCTTTTCCTACAGGACACATATGTAAACTTTTCAGCTTATGTCTTTTCCAGTGTATGCCTTGAATTAGCTTCCCCTCATCCGCTACAATTTCTAACTGTTGGTCATTGCATCTATGTTCCGAATGTTTGTTTATCTTTGCTTAATATTCAATAAAGCTCTTTGTAAAAGAAATTTATTCAGAGATTTGCATGTGTCCAAATCTCTGAATTACAATAGTAATGAATTTTAACAAATCCAAAATAAATTATAAAGAAACTTAACGAATATACAAAATGGATTAAAAAAAACAATCATTCCAACATGATAGACAAAATTAAATGACTGACTTAAAAAATGAATCTAAAACTGAACATTATTTTTCATTGTGCACATCTCTAATAACTGTCTCGATTTGTTTGCTGAAGATGCAACTTTCCTGTACTTAATGGCAAACATTTTATGTCAATCATCCTACTAAGATTGCCCTCAGGAATTCTAGCTCTTACCAGAGTTGTACCAAGGCACTTAGTGACTGGTGTGATAGTTACAGATCAAGTGCAGATGTATCAGTAGAAAAGGTACAAAAAGGAATAAATTCTTCAAGTATTACACAGCAGACCACAGCACATTTAGAGATATTGTAGATGATATTTCCAGGATGGGACAGGAAGATATTCAAGGAAATTTAGCTAGGAAGAACACTCCTACCGAGAACAAAAGCCTACTAATAAGATAAATGTCATCTAAATTCAAGCAGATTGAACAAGAAAAAGAGGAGATAAAAGTTAAAAAAGTCATCATTCTCAAAACAGTCAGCAGCAAGGGTGGACAAACATATGAATGTTTGCTCTCTGGGTTAATCACTCATTCTGGCTTGCATGTAATGGGACACAAATTGTGTTACTACTTTTCTTAAATAATATGGCAAAGTTTGCAAACATTAGCTAGTTTAGGAAAGTATATCACTTGTTACCTTTGCAATGCTATCAACATGGGTTCATTTACCCTTGACATTGCAAGGTACTTAACCGTGTATTAAAGGTGTGCAGTTGAGCTTTTTAGCACACCACTCCAACTGCCCTCTTTTAAGCTGTAAAAAAGGCAGATGGCAGCTTTTGCATGTCACAGTTGCGTTGCTTTGCCTTGTGCCCACAATTAAAATGATACCTCCTGTCCCATTTGGTGGGTGGTACTATCACTGGACCCCAAATTAAATGCAAGCAGTTGTGGAGAATTGGTGAATAATTTCCAGGGTTAAAACAGGTGGTGAGGAGGCATCATATCACCTCCTTGCCATCTGTTAAACGCCTCAAAAAGGTGATTCAAATGTGGATTGCTTTTCAGAAGTGCAGCAGTTTAGATGCCAGTCTAAACTTAGCCTTGCTTTTTTCATGAGAAATACGTCTCCTGTACCTAAAGTATATTTTCGATCAAAACCTATCTTAGCTTAAATGTACTCCCACCCCCATTCTAAGCCCTATGCTAACTAATCTGTAAAGGAAATATGTGTATACTTATGTGATCTAAGGGAGCCTCGATCCAGTCACATGGTCTCCTGAGTGGACAGCTTCAGGAAAGAGGAGAGAGCAGTGACAATGGATAAATAACCTGGGTCGTATCTCACCCATCAACTTATTATGGAGCATCTGTTGTTTGCTGTCTCTCCCCTCCCCTGAAGCTGGCACTGGGAGCCGATCACATGACTGGACTGGAGATCCTTTGGATTAGGTAGGTATACACATTTCTTTTACAGGGTAGTTAGCATAGGGCTTAGAATGGGAGTGGGAGTAAGTTTAAGCTAAGTTAGTTCATTTTGACCAGACTTCTACTTTAATGGCAAGTAAATTTTATGTAAATTTGTGATTTGTTTTATTTATTTTAAATTTTTCCTTTATTATCTATTTTTGTTTTTTTTCTACACTGATTTAGGTAGTGTTTTAGTATGTATTTTAAGAATTTTTTTTATGACCCAGTGCTTGGATGAGCAGACAATTTTATAGTCATTTGCCAAATTTATTATATCCAGGTTTTCTAATATGTTACCAGTACACAGTACCATGGTAACAAATCGGGGAAAGCAAAACAAATTATTTTTGTTTTACAAGACTTACTAATACTCCTCTTAGATCGGAACTAGATTCTGTTCTTTACATTTGGATATTTAAATTTTGGATTCTGGTAAAGTAGAATAAAACAGTACTTGTGGTGACAATTGTATTGTTTCACCTCAAGCAATGGTACTGTGGGGGTTCTCATGATTAGCTGTGAGAAGCAGCTCCTACAACTGATTATGGCCACTAGCATGTAATCTCTTTTGTAGCGATCACATGCAAGTGGTCTGGTACTGGTCAGCCCAATATAAAACATTTAGGTGTGTTGGTGTTCTCAGGTCCAGGTACAAGGGTGGGTTACTAGAGGGACTCAAATAATCAATTGGCTCCTCTGGGGGTAACAATACAGTTAGATAAACCATTCCTACTTTATGCAGAAGGACATGATGCTACTGTGATGTTAATTTCTTCCATAGAGGCATAAAATATTTTTCCATTTCAATGACTTTCAACTCACTTTTCAAGGGTTGGCTTCAAATTTATCTACCATTGCCTCTGACATTCCTGGAAGTATTTTTTTTATTGTGTGTGATGTTATTTATTTAAGGTTTCCAGCTGTTTGGTTATGTCAACAAGATTCTGATAAGTCATCCCCCCGTATCCTCAAAATCACTGGGCCAGGGTTGCGGGTAATAGGCCTTTGTCCTCGTGAATGTGTTGAGGGCATGGGGCCTATTATGGTTTGGGGGGGCACGCCTGCCTGGCTGCATGCTCAAGCAAGGGTCTGGTAAGAATTATGGGGGGACCCCACTACATTTAATTGTTGTTGTGAGGTCCCCTTTAGTATCCATTCCAAAGGACTTGGTAAGGATTGGGGAGGACCTACATGCTGTTTTTTATTGCCAGCTCTTTTGATTACATTCTGCTGTCAGCAGGGAATCCCCCTGGTGTTAGCAGGGATGAGTCAGTAGTTGTAAGACACTGGAAGCTGCTGGTAACTTAACAACCAATGACCCATCCCTGTTGCTAACAGCAGGAATGAGTTGCAGTAGTAAACACAAAAAAAGTAAAACATTGCACCAAGTCACACTGCAGTTGTGGTACAAACTACTACACTGGAAATCGGATCAAAATTTCATTGTACCAGTGTGAACCAGGCCATCTTACACTAGACTACTAGACTGTAACTTATGTTTCATACCTACCTAACAACACATACATCTTTACTACTCGTCTTCCAAAAACACATGAAATGTCAACAAGCTTCTGCACTCTGAGATTGTTATATGGGTTGGGTGGTGCCCTTTCCATTCACCCCTGCTGATTGGCTGCTGCAGACAGCTGTAA
This sequence comes from Staurois parvus, assembly GCF_062004578.1. NCBI lineage: Eukaryota > Metazoa > Chordata > Amphibia > Anura > Ranidae > Staurois > Staurois parvus. The sequence continues at coordinate 10,724,765 of NW_028318039.1, read as the reverse complement.
AAATCATTTGATAAGGCAGCTAAAGGTGATGTGGAGATCAGAAAATATCACATTGAAATGCACATGTGGCAGTATAATGTTATAAATTCAAGTGGCATGGATCATTTATCCTGTGAGAGCATCCCCCTCAATCAAAATGACACAGCTATCCACAGTTCTGTCTATCGCCTCTCTGTAAGTGCCTTATTGTAGCTTTACTGGCAGTCCATTTATTGGTGTCTTAGATTAAGACACATCCAGCTTTGCTGATGACAGTGTAGGAAATATGAAACATGATTCCTAAATGAAAAAATAAAGTGCCCTTTAAAACAAATATGTAGCTTTCATTGCTTTGATTTCTAGGCTCAAGCACAAGAAGCATGGAAGTTAGAATCATATGTGTTTGCTTTTTGCAATATTAGAGTTCTTTTTAAGCAGTTGCCATATTTTGCTAAACCCAGTGAACTGAAAAGAAGCACAAAGAACCTTATCTTTGTTGTGTAAGTAGTCCTATTAATCCACAATGCCATGGAGGTAAATAAAGGCAAAAGTCCAGCCTGTATGACAACCAAGGATTCTTCCATAGATACAGTTGAGAAATGAATAAAGGACAGTAAGTGCGTTATATTCATTAAAGTTACCAGGTAGAAATGAAGGATAAAAATCCAAAGAAAGAAAATGAATGTAGCCACTACTTATAAGGACAGCTGAACTACAATATATTCATTTTTTGGTTTGGGGTTTAAGAAAATTTTCTAAGTTGTATTTTGTAGTTGCAATCATTCCCAGAACTGTGATAATGTACAAAATGCTTATCAAATAAACGTTGAATTTAAAAACAGTAACTTTACATATTGACATATTCACCAAATGCATAAATTAAAATGACAGTATGCCTTAAAAACAGCTGTGTTGGGTTCCTATAATATTCTAACTGGATCCTTATCCTGGTATGCAGTGTGGGGGGCCAAGAAAGAGATCAGATTGTGAGTGTGCCTCCCCCCTTCCTAAGTCATATGCCTTTCAACCTTGCAAGGTAATGGCAACAAGCTTCCCATGCCCCTTGCAAAGAACCTTGTCCTAGTGTTGAGGGACAAAGGTCTCATCCCCTCATCCCCACATCCAGTCCATTAGAGGATGTGTGGTTTTGTGGGGGGGGGGGATTTGTAGGAGTCTGGAAGCCCCCTTTAGAAAAAGGCAGATATCTCCCAGATATCTGCCTTCTCCCAGGGGAATGAGTACAAGGTGCATTGTCCATTCCCGAAAAATTAAAATGTACCATAAATAAAAACACAGATACCATGAAAAAGTACTTTATTGAAAAAAATGTAAATAATGTCCCCCATCATTCTCTCTCATCAATCACATCTTCCAATGATGTAAATCAATCATCAATCATGAAGACCCTTCAACCATTTATGCTTTCCTGCCTCAAGGAAAAAGGTTCCCCCCAACTACTCATGTTGCAAATGACAGAATTCCTGGTGCTGCTAGAATGTTAACAAACAGCTAGGGATCCTGGGTGATGTCATTAACCACATATGGTCATAATCATTGGTCATAAGTCAATGATGCTGCTTAGGATTACTGGCTGTCTACATTATTTAAACTAGGGGTTGGGTGTGTGCACTTTAGTAAACATTAGTATGAGTCCAAAGCAAGTTGAAAATTGTAAAAAAAAACTGTAAACATTAAAACTGTATGCCTCCAGTTTGGGTTATTCTATAAAAACAAGGCCCAAAAATGAAGGCAGGAATTTCTAGAAATGTAAGTCTGTTCTATCATATTGTGATGTTTTCTATTATTTAACTAAATCAGACTGATTGGTTGTAAACCCCTGGTTGTAAGTGGTTGTAAACCCCTGACATGAAATATGAATAAAGCATATCACTCTGTACTGGTCTCAATTCAGAGCACTACGTGTCATTTCTGTCTGCTGTCTTGTTTCTCTGCTACCTGTATTAGTCACTTTGGACAAGTTTTCCTGACACCAAGAGATAAATAGGTGACAGGGAGGGAGCTCCAGCACACAGCCTGTGACAGCACCAGCTCTTTTCCTGTGTGCTGTGAGAAGGTGAGTGTGTCCCTTCCCTTTCATTGAGCTCTGTAGAGTATAATTTCAGCTGCCTGTTCCCTGCTTTCTGAAAGCTCAGAAAGCTGTATATAGTCTGCCCTTTGAACGGCTGTAAAAAGAGAGAGCTGCAGATAAACATGTAAAATTTATGTAGAATACTTTAAGTATGATATTTGTTTGTTGCTCAGTTCTTGCATGTTTTGTGATTTGTTTTTGTTTTTTACGAGGAACCAGAGATTGTATGATGGAATTTGATTGAAAAATCAACTTTTAAACAAAATTGTGTGATATTTATGAATGACCCCTATATTTAATTTACCTTGGCAAAACAAGAAACATAGGTACTGCACCTAGTGTGGTACAAGTATATATATTTTTATCATCACCAGAAAGTTCCATGAGCTGTACAAAAGTCAGCCTTGAGTGTGCAGTACATTAGAGGTGAATCATTTCCATTACAAGGTGTAATTGGAATAATATAAATATTTTGATGAATATATAAAAACTTCTGTAAGGAGGCTGGCATCAGTTGTTTTGTCTAATTGGACAGTGCTTTTTGCTTTTTCAATGGAAATATGAGAACAAAATGAAATGCATCTTCTTATCTGTCTAGAGACATATTGCTCTCTAATGATTATCTTTCTCTTACAAGATAATATAAATCTAATTCTAATTAGATGGTACAATCCTAAGTTAGATTTGTTTGTGTTTCTGTGGAACATATGCTATTTTGAACATGAATGTTTTTTTTTTATGAAAATCAAGCAGGCAGAATATACCACATACAGTATTTGTTTGTTGGTAAACAAATAAGATTACTACAATGTAAGTAGATGCTCTCTTTTGTATTCTTTATAATAATTATAACCCAGAGATGACTGTTGATATATTTATAACACCATCTATGGCAAGGTTCTGGAATTAAAAAGACACTTTACTTTTGTCTGTGTAGGGGAAAGAAACAGTGGAGGATATCTCCTAAAACTGGTGCACTCAGAATCTGGTGCAGCTGTGCATTGCATTGTAGCCAATCAGCTTCTAACTTCAGGTTGTTCAATTAAGCTTTGACAATAAAACATGGAAGCTGATTGGTTTCTATGCAGAGTTGCATCAGATTTTGCACACTCCAGTTTTAATAAATCTCTTCCAATGTGTCCTCCAACAGGAAGGAGGGGAATTTGCATCTAAAATGGGGATTCAGATCTTAGAGCATCACTCTTAGGTTGCCTATAGATAGACTGAAATGTGGCCAGCTCCACCAGATTTTGCACCATGCAGTTTTTATAAATAACCCCCAGTGTCTCTGCTAAGCATCATCCTCCTGATCCCCTTATTTCTGTTTTTACCAGCATTCCCACACAAGTCCTTTCTTCTTTGCAGATGGCAACCCTGCCCTGCAGATATGGGAGAGTATGCAACCTGTTCCCTTGTGACAGTGCTCAGATCTAGCAGCCAATTGCTAGGCCGGATCACTGTCACATGAGTGACATCGCAGCCCAACTATACAGCTGATTTAAGTTCTACTAAAGAAGAAGCAAAGGGTGCAGGCAAGGTGAGTTTAAAGGGGTTGAGGGAGCCCTTTACAGAGACACTGCTATTTTGTCCTGCATAGGTAAGGTGACAGAGTATCTCTAAATACAAACTAGCATTTGCTCCAAATTGCCCAACAGTCCATAACCATAGTTATAGGAAAAGGTTTACTATGGTCAGTAAAAGGAATTTGCAAAAAAATTTTTTTTTCTCTTTTAATTCCCTTGCACATGACTAGAAGTTTGAAGTACAATTCACCTAACTTCAGCTTACTTTATTTTACTTTACTATATAAGTCTTCATAGAGTGTCTCTTTAGTGTACATACTTGTTTGATTGTAGACCTGGCCCTTTACACATAACTGCCCCTTATGTTAACAAACAAATTACAAATAGATTGAGCCCTTAATACTTTATCCCAATGCACAACCATTAACTGAGCCCTTAAATCTTAAAGGCTCACAATACATATTAGGCATTGGAAAACATTAACAGACCCCCTAAAATGAAAACCTATGCCTTAACCCACCTAACCTCCACCTAGTCCCTAAAAGCTAAGCCTTAAAGTAACCTAACCTGAGTCTTTCCCCCTATTGTACATACTCACCTTATGTGCCAGGAGCCTGTCTGGGGCAAAAGCATATAGGTCCTGCACTAAAACCTTACAATGTTGATACCTAAGTGCCAAAAAACAGATCTATAGAAACATTCCTTTGTGATGTTTGTTCCATGCTGAGATACTATCACAATGGAGTGCCTGCAGATTGTCCACCCTCATGTTCTGCAGAAACCTCATTATGGAGTTTTCTTCTTTTTTTTTTTTGCACACAAAGTATTGCCCTACTGTCTGTATATTACATCAAACTTTTTGACTAATAAACACAGGCAACATTTTTCCAGTATACAATAATCTAGTTTTGGGGATCCCATATTCACAGTTCATTTTCCTGTAGTGGGTTCCCTTTCTGGACCACCCATTGTAACAGCCCTATTTTAATGGCAGGCCAAAAGACTCCTGGTCTGTCTCACCTCTCATAACCTCACAATGTGACTGACAGGAAAAACAAGAAGTTCCCTGGTCTGTCACAGCCCTCAACACCTGCAATGGGCAAACTATGAAAATTCACTACAATGGCATCACAGGAACTGATTTTCCAGTGCTGAGAGAAAAGTGCATGTGACTTATGTGCCTTCATTATATTTCCTCCAGGTGACATCACTGATTTCTGAGTTCAGCTCTATTAGGGGCCAACACATCAAGGCAATAGAATAAATATATACTTTTCAGCTGTCCCCAAGCAGCATGTTCTGTACTTGCATCCCAGAGTTCAGCTTCATTAGGGACTGACATATCAAGGTAATAGAATAAATATACACTTTTCAGCTGTCCCAAAGAAGCAAGTAAGCTATGAAATTCAAAAATGCAACAGCCACTGAATAATTCACAGCAAAAGGTCATATAAAGTTCTTATATCCATGCATATATGTATTTGTTTACTACTAATAGCATGCATACTATTTGGGGACAGCAGCAAAGAATATTCTTTATTTCACTACCTTGATATATAAGTTACAGTGAAATGGAATTTTTGCACATTGACTTATATGAAACCTTTGTACTGTAAATCTCACATACAGTATGTATGGTATATATGTATGTACTGTATATATACATCTCACATATGGTATGTATGCATGTATCGGGAGTGAAATGATATATAATATATTTACACTGCTACATGGTATCCTGGTGAAGGATAGTTTTTGTGTAATCACTAAGTTTTAGAACTGGGAAGCAGTGAGTTCATGTGGGCAAGTACTACTGGCACTATACAGTGCTTTGTATGAAGCTGTTTGTGCCTTGTGAAGCTTGAAATATATTGACTAGATTATCTTTTACTGCTGCGAGTCTATAGTGGTGTACAAGATTATTACGACCTTCCAGATTTCCAATATACAAGACTATTACAAACTTATGGGATGTCACAGAGTCTGTCATTTGATGCTTAAAGCACAAAAACCTTACATAATGAATGAGCTGATAACCAACCAAACAAGATATTCAACTCAACTAGGGTGTATAGACCACATGTGGCCAGGTGATGATCTTATATGGCTGCCGTGCTCTGTTCCAAGTTCTTCTGTACTTTTCAGAGTATGAGACATGCCAAACAATGCCTCTCTGATTGCTAGGTAGCTTGCAATTGCATTAAAGGTGATTACAGCAAGTGTTCACAGGTGATGTCATGAAGCGTGTTTTTTGGTACACTAAAGCCTTATTGCTGTCTGATCAATTGATATCCAATCTATGGACTTAAGTAGTTTAATTCAGTATTCATATGTTCATTTTCCAGACTAGTCTTCCTGTTTTCAGTCTTTCACAGAAGTGGTATCTGAATTTTATATACTAGCCCTTTATTTTGCCCTCTGTATTTTCTTGTGCCTCAGTCCTGTATTTCTTTGTCTGTACTGTTTTCCATCCTTGTCTCTGTTTCTCTCCCTCTCTCCCTCTCTGTGTTCTTGTTCCAATGGAATCTTAAGTCCTTATGTTCCTGAGGAGTTTGCTTTTTTTTCAGATTCTGGCAACTTTACCCAATCACAAGCAGGAGAAGGTTTATCGACCATAGTGGGGGCATTCAAGTGCAGGTAAGCATATCTTACATTAAATTGGATCTTTGCGTTCTGAGTAAACTTCCCTCCAATATACCCCTCCTCCCCTCAACTACATGAATAGTGCTATCTTTTTTGTTTTGTTTATTTACCTTTTTTATGAAAAATGTAGTGCCCTGCCCTCCCCCCATACACATCACTTGCCTAGCACCACATCATCAGCATGCTGGTTGAACCTGGAACAGCCTCTTGATTATGTCACAAGCAACATGGCGGTGCAGGACCAAGCAGTGGCAGAAGACTAGAGAATCTCAGCAAGACAACACTAAATTCTCTGTTTTGGGTAGAATTTTTGTCATTTACCCTTTACTTTTCTCTTGCTGCCAAGGTAGGAACTGAGGCAAAAGCTGTCCATCCGGGATAGGGACATCAATGAAAACACAATTTATATTTTTTTGGAACAGGGTAGGATAAACCATTTTCTATGTGGCTTTTATTGCTGTCTGCAGAGGGAAAATGACCCTCATTGACTTTATTTTTTGGACAGTAATATAGGGGAAATCTATATATTGTGGACAGGCAACATTAAAATCCTGATTGGCTTCCAACTGTTTCTCATTATAGTGAAAAAGACAATAGGTAGGAATCATCTTATTTCACTTTTACATCTTAATGTATTTATTGCAATATGTTTCCATTAAAAAAAATGTTAACCTCTTCCATACTGGGCACTTTTACCCCCTTCCTGCCCAGGCCAATTTTCAGGTTTTAGCACTCTCTCACACTTTGAATGACAATTGCGCGGTCATACAAGACTGTACCCAAACTAAAATTTTATCATTTTCTTCACACCGCTAGAGCTTTCTTTTGGTGGTATTTAATCACCGCTGGGGTTTTTATTTTTTTCTAAATTAACAAAAAAAGACCGAAAATTAAAAAAAAAATAAAAACGTTTTTCTTTGTTTCTGTTATAAAAGTTTGCAAGTAAATAATTGTTGTTCATAAATTTAGTCTTTGGTGAAAATAACCCAAATTAGTATTTATTATTTAGTTTGTAGGAAAGTAATAGAGTTCACTATGGTATAGATCTGAATATTGATCAATCCTGAAGTACTGACAGCCAATCTAATTTCTTGAGGTCCAAGGATGTCAGAACAGTACAGATATTCCCCAAATGAAGTAGACAGTCCGATGTATTTTATAAGAGGCATGGCGAGTTTTTTGAACTTATAATTTTTTTTGTCATAATTTTTCAGAAAATGAAAAAATTTTAAATTATTTTCACAATTTTTTTTACATACTGTCACCAGTGCAGTACAGCATCATTATATAACTGGCATGGCGATGACCAGGAACACTGACTGGTGACAGTATGAAAAAAAAATTATAATTTAAAAAAAAAAAAATTAATTTTTTTATTAGTTTTAATTTTTTATGACTTTTTTTTCTTTTTTTAAGATTTGTTTTCATATTTCACTATGACCAAAGTAGTACAATGTTACCATAGTAACATTGTACTACTTTGGGGAAGTGATCATTATTTTTTTTAAAACTATTTGCGTATAGCAAAGAATTACTTTGCTATAAGCAAGCATTTACCTGAATGACATCGATTCATTCAGGGTTTTTTTTTTTGTGCTTAGCTGTGATTTGGCCACGGCTAATCAAATGACACAGCTGGGCTGTGATTGGCCCAGCTTGTGCATGTGATCGCTGTGACCATTCACAGCTAGGCACACTAGTATACAATGGATGGCATGAATGAAACCATCCATTGTATACAACTGTTATGTGACCTACTGTGATTGGTCACAGCAGGTCACATGGTACCGGCAACGGGGCCGGTACTCAGATCTGTCATCAGCTGTGTCCGAGGTACAAGGCCGGTGACAGATCGGGCCACTGCGTGGCTCTGCGGATGCCCAAAAGGACGCCATGTGGCGTCCCCCCGGAATGGCAAGGTGCTCGCCCGGCCACCATCTGGCCATAGGCCGGGCGGGAAAAGGTTAAAATAAAAAGAATCAGCTGTTTATCAGAATATTCATGCTATGCTCCCTAGAATTAAAACAAATAAATCCAAATCAATTGGGCTCATTCATTATGTTGTTACATTATTTTGGATGCTTCAAACATTAACAAAAGGCCCAAACTATTGCATCATATTATTTGAATGAAGCAATTTAATAGAAATAAATGTGATTTTTTTTTTTGTTCTAATTTATTTTGGAGTCTTTGAAATTTGTTATTATTGTGATTTGGATACATCCAAACCCAGTACAATCTCTGAATTTCAAAAATTTTATTCAAATTTTGATTTGTAAATAATCAAATCGCATATGTCTAATTGTGATGTGTCATCCGCCTTTGTGTCGGAGACCTGAAGACAAGCTTTGCGTTGATGGGAAGATCCTCCAACTGTTGTCCAACCAGCCTGAAATGCAGCTTCTCACACGCAGAAACTGTGGTGTGGCATTGGAACGAAGAATCAGCATATCTACTCTGCAAATTAGTCCCTGCCTAGTAGTTTCTAATCTGACATGTAACCAGACCTATAACTACCATAAGTGTCCATTGGATGACTAACCTGAAGATAATTAAAATACCAGGAGTTGAATATAAACTCTATTGCAATAAACAGGTTCACCTACTAATATACTGGAGAGTGGCCACTCTATAAATACACTAGCTCGGACTTAGCTTTCTAGCATGATAATAACAATAGGACAGAGATTTATCTCTCACTAGCATTCAGATCAGGAAGTTATGGGTGGCTACAGTTAACCAGACAGAACAAAGGAACAATTACCTAATAGTTTCTTCTTCTGGTGTGGATACATTTAAATTAACTGGAAAATTATGTGACCTGAGTAAACGTCTTATTATTTTGAAATAATAACATGACTTCTTAACATATATATGCAGCGCTGGATAAAATGATGATGAATGAATACACAAATCACCTGCTTAATACTATCATAAGCAATAAATAATATAATATCAAATAATATAATATAAAAGAGCGCTCCAAGGCGCTAAAAACAGTAATTTGAATAACGTCTAGGTGTGATGTAATCAAGTGCATATAGTGGTATAGAATCAAATAATTTCAAGTTCAATAACAATATAAAGGTGCAACTCCGTGACTCCAGTGGCTGTAAGATGAGTATAGATTGCACTAACCAGAGAGCGCAATCTAATGGAAATGGAACACTGGGGGTCATCTGGCAACACGAGGTGCTGGTAGATCTCATCACAGGATAAGAAGTTTCAGCAATGATTGTTCTGATTCCCAGCAAAGGTTCCTTTCTCTGGCTTGTTTGTCACGAGCCCCCCCCCTAAGGTGAATCTTTGTTACTCTGCAATTACCTTCATGAATGGTTCCCCCTGCTGGATGGAGAGTGTGTTCCTGGAGCCTGGAGATGTATGCGGTGTGTTACCTGTCCTGCTGATGCTTGCCAGATGACCCCTAGTGTTCCATTTCCTAGATCCAGATGACTAGGAGCTGGTTTTGATTTACTCAAATGCGCATTAGATTGCGCTCTCTGGTTAGTGCAATCTATACTCATCTTACAGCCACTGGAGTCACGGAGTTTCACCTTTATATTGTGATTGAACTTGGAATTATTTGATTCTATACCACTATATGCACTTTATTACGTCACACCTGATCATTATTCATATAATTGTTTTTAGCACCTTTTATAGTATATTATTTTATATTATATTATTTATTGCTTATAATAGTATTAAGCACGTGATTTGTGTATTCATTCATCATCATTTTATCCAGCGCTGCATATATATGTTATGATTTTATGAGACGGTTTTAGAGGTTTTACCTTTTATGCCAGCAGCTTTACCTGATTTACCCAGCGCTCATTTGATATTATTTATTACAATAACATGACTTCTGTTTTGCTTTCAATATACTGTATGTTTATAGAAAACCCACAGAGAAGTTGAGTTTTTAGCAAACACTAGACAATATCATCAAGTCTATGACAGCTTAATATGACAGATATAGTAAATGTCTAACTTAGGGTCCTTTCACATGGGAGTTTGGTCTGTCTGTTTATCATCCATCCATTGACAGATGAAAAATGGACAGCAATGCATTCCTATGGACAAATGCATGTAAACATCTGTAAACATCTGTTTGCCCGTTTTTCATCCATCAACAGAAGGATGAAAAACAGACAGACAGCAAGCCTGTGTGAGGAAAAAGACCTATGAGGAACATTCTCCCTAATCCCAAAAGAAAAAATTCTGACAGGCTGGTGTCTTCCGAATAAGCCTGCCGCCTATCTTTTGAACAATATGCAAAAATCATTCAAATGTTATAAAAACTCCTCAAACACCTTCTGAACACAGCAAAGGCTTGCATACCTGCTCTTTGGATAAAAATAGATCTGCCAACTTTAGCACATTGGCATGCAAGAGTTTCTGAAATGCAACTAATGGAACCACTTGCAGCATTTATTAAGTCTGACAAACATTTTAAAACTTGGACACCCTGGTTACTATATAGGAACTCATTCTAAATCTGACAATGTTGATAAGGAATTGCCACAGAGGAAATATGACTTTTTCACCCCCCCCCCTTTTTTTTCCTCATTCCTTTTCATATCCTACTCCTAGTTATTGCTAATAATGTGGGACTAGCCTAAAATACAAATCTAGAAACATATTGAACTATTTTTTTTTCAATTTACTCGACCTTTGCCTATTATTTTTGCAATAGTGATTCTTCTCTAAATACCATCATATTTCCTTTATACAATTCATTGTTCAATCTTATGAATAAGTATGTAATGTACCTATTAACCAAAACTTGTATTTACTTGATGACAGTTTGACCTGTTTTTGTTCCTATATATTTTTGAAAAATAAAGAATTGAAAAAAAAAGAGAGCCCTGTAAAAGGACCCTTACAGAAGATAGTACCAGTTATCCTCATCAGCTCCTGAGCTGTATTTCTGGGGTTTGTACTTTCTACTGGGTCAGCTTCTTCTTCAACATAGGAAACTGTGTGACTAATAATTTCCAAATATTATATTTGTTCCATCTGTGGACTGTAATATCATTTGCTAAGCAAAAATGTATTTATGGTTGAATAATTAGTGCATGATAATATTTATTCAGAATTTATTGTCATGTAGGATTAGTATTATAAATGTACTATTACAGAGCTGGTTACAATGATGTAGCTTTTCTCACTTCATGTTGTATCTTGTCATTGCTGAAAAAAACATTTTTACTTAACAAACTGGTTTAAAGCCGCTATAGCAAGAATGTCAAGCTAAGTTCAGTTATGCAAGTAGAAAGCTTACAAAAGAAGTGTATCTTTAGTGTGACACCATTTGTTCCATATAACCTAAATGATTGATGTACAGGGTTAGACAAGCATAAGCCTCACATTGTTTGTCTCCTTGTGTGACCTTACGCTGATGATCTTCCATTAAATACTAGTGAAACAAGAAAACATTGGTGCCTGTTTCAGCACTTTTATCAGCCAGAAATGTACCTTCTAACTGAGCATTATCCCTTAGTCATTTCAAAATATTTTGAAGTAACAAATAATAATTAAGTAATTTTTGTTAACCATTTGTCACCCCATCACAGTAGATTTACTGTAAAAAGGAGGCAACTGCAGACTCAGGAACATAAATAAACATCGCACCCGCTGTTGACTCATGCTGCAATTTGAAATTTTGTTAGCAGGTCCTGGCAAATGATTTATGGCTGGAGCCTGCTGATGAGCTGTGTCCAATCACAGTAAAGAGTACTGTGTTTATAAACAACACAGGGCTCTGTACACAGAGCAGTGATGTGGCTGTTTCCACAACAGCCACATCTATTAGTAAAAACAGTATTACACACATTACACATTGTTAGGCATACAGTTAATCCCTTGATTCTTCCTAGATGTTAACCCCTTCCCTGCCAGTGCCATTAGTACAGTGACAGTGTACAGTATTAGCACTGATCACTGTATTACTGTCACTATCGATGTTAGTGTCAATTAGTGTACCTCCCAGTGAGGGTCTGTTAGCACAAGATTGCTCGTCACAGTATCACAGTGCCACTATAAGTCTCTGATCACGGCCATTACCAGTATACCGTTTATTGTTGTGTAAATTCCAGGATATATACCATAATTTGTAGGTGCAAAACCTTTCACACAAACCAATTAATATACACTTTTTGGGATTATTTTTTTTTATCAAAGACATGTAGGAGAATACATTTTGGTCTAAACTTATGCAGATTTTTTTAATTGGATATGTTCTTTTAACAGAAAGTATAAAATATTGTTTTTTTTTCAAAATGTTTTCTTTTATATAATAACAAATAAAAAAACTATTTACTATGTTTCAGTTATGAATAGACAGATTCAGTGATCGGCACGGATCACTGACTCTCCATTCAGAAAAGAAAGGGGTCGGTAAATGAAACATTTAACAGCCCCATCCTACCCTCCATCCTGACAGATCCCCTGCAACAGCTGGTGGGGGAGGGGGAACCTGGCAGAATTGCAGGGGATGAGGGGGGGGCCAGAAAAGAGCATGGGGTCAGAGAGCATGGAGGAAGCAGGAAAGAGCATGGGGAGCTGGAGAGCATGGCGAGGCAGAAGGGAGCATGGGGGCTGGAGAGAAAAGGGAGGCTGGAGATCCCAGGGGCAGGAAAGAGCATTGGGGCAAAGAGTGCTCACAGGGGACAACAGAAAAAAAGCTGGATAGGAGGAGCGGGGGAGGTGGCTGCATATAGAGGAATGGCTTCTTCTCCTCTCTATCTCACACACATTCAGTGGCTGAAGGAGGAACATAGAAAGGTCACATGGTCCCTCTTCAGTATAGGGCCAGGTCGCAATTGTGACCCCTGTAGGTACACCACTGGAAGCTACAGTACATTGAAGAATTGATGTATGCAAGCCGAGAAGTCATTATTTCAGACAGTGTAAAGCAGAATCCAGAACTGTACTAATTTGGGGGTTCACAGATATATCATACCATCCCATCATAATTTGATTATTTAAACTCAGCAACCAAAAGTGATGTGTGGCCTTAGACCATGTGACCTTGCTGAAGACTGAACAGAAACAAAGCTGAAACTACTATTTTTGTAATCCATTATTTGTTGCTAAAATAAGGGATTGTTAATTTGCATTTTATTAGTGTGTGTGTGTGTCCTTTTATGTCTGTGTGTTTATATTCATCAGTACTTTGTAGAGAGATTGTATAGATTATAATTCTTATGTGAGGAAGTTGTTTATAACCCCATTTTTTTACAGTGTAACTCCTGTTTTAAAAGAAAAAAAGAAACCTCCTTCAGTCAGTTATATGCATTGCAATAATTTATAATAACGTTCTAACTGCTGCTTTTTTAAGTAAATTTTTTAGTGTAAAATTAGAAAGCCTCCGTACAGAGTTTCTACACAGTCAAGTGGTATAATAAACAGCATCACCAGAATTGAACAAGCTAAATAGATGACATAGACAGCTCAGAAAATAAAATAAAGGCATCAATAAGGTAGCACACCAGGAAACACCTGATAGTATATTGAAGAGTTGATTTACTAGAACTGGAGAATGCAAAATCTGGTGCAGCTGTGCATGGTAGCCAATAAGCTTCTAACTTAAGCTTGTTCATTAAAGAATATGTAAACCCAACATTTCACATTCCTGATATGTGCCTGCCGTACCATATACATGTATGAAAAAGTATTCTGTTCTCTTTGTATTGCTTCCTTTTTGTGAAATCCCCTGTGTTCCTCTCAGTTCCTGCTTTCCTATTAAAAACTGACCATGCTAAGCATGAGAACACAGCATGGTCAGTTTTCTAGTTGTGCTGGGAGCTCAGTCAGCTCTCCTCCAATGATCAGACTTGTATTGATCCCCACCCCTCCTCACCCAGCTTTTCACTGGGAAGTTCAGTGTGCTGCTGCTTCTCCAACCCTAGCTGTTATGCAGCTAAGAACAAAGGGAATATGATTACTTATAAAAAAAAGAAAAAAGATATTTATAGTGTTTTTTTTTATATCTATGCACAAATTTTTTGCTTTTCATTTTTATTTTAAACTGATTGTGTTGTTTTACAAGGTGAGGGTTTACAATCACTTTGAGCTTTGACAAAAAAACCTGGAAGCCGACTGGTTTCTATGCAGAGCTACACCAGATACTGCTCTTTCTAGTTTTAGTAAATCAACCCCATAGATTGAAAGCAGCATAGCATGGTTTTAACCTGTGTAAATCACAAAATAGGAAAGTCAAAAGCCTGCCAATTAGTAGCCTGTCAATTACTGCTACAGACTGTAGACCATAGGCTATAATTACTCCAAATAAACTAACACAAAAAAAAGAGAATTGAATAAAGCAAAAAAAAAAAGAGAAGCACATGACAAAGAAAGAAGAGCCACAGTAGGGAGGTAGGAGAGAGAACAAAGGGTAAACGGTGAGGGAACATATGAGCAGGTAAGCACCATGTAGTTGTGAAATGAACTTCAAAATGGTCCCAGGGTTCCGAAACCTGTTCATAGATAGAAAATATGTTATTCAATTTGGCCGTGAAAACCTCCATGAGTTTAATTTCTCAAATATGGGAATGGAACTCTGTGTAGTTGGGCTTTGAGGCCGTTGCCAGTGGAAGACTATCAGATATCTGACAGCCAATAACACGGTGACCCTAAGCATACTGGGGGGGGGGCAGAAGACCAAACAAGAACATGGCTGGATCAGGATGAACAGATATCTTTACCCACTGCTGTTTTTAAGATATGGGAGTTGATTTACCAAAGACAAATAGACTGTGCACTGCGAGGGAAGTTGCACTGTGCAAGGAGATTTGCCCTAGAGCTTAGTGAATGAGATGAAGCTCTGTTGACTTCCATTTTCCAGTTCTGTGCAAGCAAAAAATGCTATTTTTTTTATTTCCCTTGCAAATGAATGGGTATTCTTTGGTAAGTTAATTTTTACCACATTCACTTATCTCTGGGGGAAAATTCCCTTGTAAAGCACAATTTCCTTTGCAAACTGAACCTTTAGTAAATCAACACCATATATTTCAGCTACTTTTTACTTTATACAGTCACTTTCTATTCTCTGTGTTGGATGAAAACTGTTAGACAAGTAGTCAGCCAATCCCACATTAGGGAAATTACTGTACATGTATTGGGGTGTCTTATGCAAATACAATGTACAGAATACCCCCACTATAAATAAAATAAATAAAATATAAATAAAATATACCCTAACTGAAAAAAAAAATATAATACATTATATATTAATATATATTATATATCCAGGTATGTGTTCATTAACAATTATGAAGTTTTCTGATCCCCTAAACAGCTGAGCTTAGAAGGAGGGATAGCACTCGAATCCAGTTTGTTCTTAGTACTCATGTGTTAAAAAAAAAATGCTCATGTTAAGAGAGAGCAAAGTGACAGATTGATGAGCTCATCACTCTGCTCTCCTTTGCTGATAAATCACAGGCTGTGGTGGAAGAAGAACAGGGGACCAGCCTGGTTTGGCAGGGCGATGGGTTCATTCTCAGGAATTAATAGACAGAAATACAAATCTATTGACAGGTAAAAAAAAAATACACATATATATCAACTGTGTGTTTAGCTGTTTGTTTAGCTATGTGTTTAGCCAGTTTTAACCGTTTCACTGCCAGGCCCTGTGCTCCACTTTTAAACCCAGCTGGAAGGACAATTTTTGCAATGTTTCCATTGATTTTTTTATTTTTCTCTTACAGCTTTCAGAGTTTGTAAAAGAACACCCGAACCTTATATTTTCTGAAAGCACATAACAAGTAGAATAAAAAGAAGGTGCTACTGATTTTTAAGGCTCTGCAACATTTGTGCAAATGTTTATCAAAGCAATATTTTCACTGAACATACACTAAAATATTAATTAAATAAAAACACATCACAATTTACAAAATTCCTTCTAAATATAAAAGTTTAACCTGTACTGAGCTAATAAATAAATAACACATATTTGTACATTTTAAATTGCACCTTTTTGCGAAATGAAAAAAATTAAAATAGAAATGAAAATACAGCATACTCAAAAACGTATATATCCAAATTTCTCTAAAAATTTGGAGGTTTTCATTTTTCACTTACAGCTTTAGGAATTTGTGAAAGACCCCCCCCAACCATATATTTTCTGAAAGAATAAGACCAGTATAATAAAAGAAAGGTGCTACTGATTTTTTATGCCCTGTGACATTTGCGGAAATGTTTATCGAACTAAAATCATTATTAGTGGATACATATATGGCAAAATTTATAAAATTACTGCTAAATTCCTACTAAATATAAAAGCTAAAACTGTATGGAGTTAATAAATAGCAAATGTTTGTAAATTTTAAATTGTGCCTTTTTGTAAAATGATGAAAATGGAATATGCACAAAACGGTAATTAAAAATATTTGGTTTCAAAATCTGGAGGTTGCCATATTTCAGTTACAGCTTTCAGAATTTAATATTTTTTTTATTTATCTTTTTTTGCAATGTAATTTTTGTATATTTTGTACTTTTTTTTTGGGGTGGGGGGCTTTGTTGAGATATTAGAGATTTGAGATATCAGACCTAAACAGAAGAAGTTCCTTTTGCACATTACATGAATGAATGAGGAGTCCATACAGAGACTCCTTTTCATTCATAATCTGACACATAGTAAGCGCAAGTTTACTATGCTCAGTTATCAATGGATAAAGTAGTGATCAGGAGTGAATGCTAAATGTATCCATTGAAGGAAAGGGAGGGGCTGGTAAACAAATGTTTACCAAGCCCCACCCCATCCCCCATCCCCTATTGTGGGAGCAGCAGCTGTAGGTGGGAGGGAGAGGAGGGAATGCCAACAAGCAACCAGCCAGGATTGGTGGGTTGGTGGTCATTGGGGGGGTCATAGTAGCGAGGGGAGTTTGGAGTGATGTGGGGGGGAAGCCCCTGCAGCACCTGAAGTAAGCTGGCAGGAGAGGTAGAGATGAGAAGTTGGTGGCTGCAGGTGACTGGGTTTACGGGTGAGAGGGACACAGATAATGTACGGAGGGGATTGGGGATTGGGGAAATTAGAGTGGGGGGGCATTTAAAAAATGAATAGTAGCAGCGGGAGGTAGAGAGGCTGGTGACAGGGAAGGAAGGAATGTGGTGGCGTTGCTGGGGGGGGGGGGTGTTACATTTGAGGTGTATAACTCTGATCAACAGGTCATTAACTCATAATCAGAGCTCTCTGCTTGTTCAACAGCATTTGCTGAACAGTTTTGCTATAAGCTCATGGTCACTGAAGAAACCATTAGCTTATAGCAGAGGAGGAATGCAGGGCTGTACGACGTACAGACCTGGCCAGCTAGAAGCAGTGCTGCAGATCTGTATGCCATACAGACCTGGAAGTGAAAGAGTTAAAGCAACAGTACAAAATCACAGAAATAAACAGCAAAAAACCCCCACAAAATTAAATAAACGACACATCCTAAATCAACCCATCTATCCAAAATTCAATGTAAATGAAGTGGAAGACAAGGGTGGATAGTTTTTTTTTTTTTGTTTTTTTTTTTACATATATTTCATCTAAGCAGCTTTCCAAGCAAAACTGAGAGTTTCCAAATTTGTGAATTTTCACTGAAGGCAAAGTTGGTAATTTTTCAGCTAAATCAGTTTTTCAGAACTTTGCTTATCCCTACTGATCAAACATATTGCACATTTACAGGTTTGTAACAAGTTGCAAGGTAAGAGGTAACAGTGGGGACCAGAACTACACTAGCACCTGGATCTACATGAGTCATGTCATGTCATCTCTAAGCCAGCATTTTGATTCAGAAAACAGATGCTGACCCTGGATGATGAAGCAACTAATACAGTATGTCACTGGACATCAAAGAAAAATGGAAAAAGGCATTTTAGTATTAAGTCCAACACAAAGCCAAAACCAGAGCTCAAATCTTCATGCAAAACAGGAACACGGAAACTGTCACTCACTGAGGTACGGCCCTCTAAAGATCGAGGAATCTTTAGAGGGCCGCACCTCAGCGAGTGACATTTTCTGTTTTCCTGTGTTGGAGTTGTTCACTTTTGGGGTTATCAGCTGCTTGTCCTAGTGCACTCAGTGTTTACACTCATCAATAGACCATTTATTTATCTGTCATGAAAAAACACTACTACAATATGGTGGTGTCCATTGAAAAGATATTTATTAGAAGGAACTCCCTTGCCAAAGGCTATTCGAACAGTGTTGATGATTATGAGAAACTTAATAATGATAACATTCATCAGCAGACTGAGACCAAGAGTATGGCGGTCTTAGAGGAAGAGCGGATGGTCTTCAAATTTTATAGTCTAAAACACCTGCTTGAAACTGAAATGGCACAATTCTGGGAAATTATATACAGTCATGGCCGAAATTGTTGGCACCCTTGATATTTTTCCTGAAAATCAAGTATTTCACACAAAAAAGGTATTGCATTAACACATGTTTTGCTATACACATGTTTATTCCCTTTGTATGTATTGGAACAAATATAAAACAGAGGCAGAAAAGCAAATATGACATAATGTCACACAAAACCCCAAAAATGGGCTGGACAAAAGTATTGGCACCCTTAACTTAATATTTGGTTGCACACCCTTTGGAAAACATAACTGAAATCAGTCGCTTCCTATAACCATCAATAAGCTTCTGACACCTCTCACCCGGAATTTTGGACCACTCTTCCTTTGCAAACAGCTCCAGGTCTCTCTTATTGGAAGGACACCTTTTCCCAACAGCAATTTTAAGATCTCTCCACAGGTGTTCAATGGGATTTAGATCTGGGCTCATTGCTGGCCACTTCAGAACTCTCCAGCGCTTCTTTGCCATCCATTTCTGAGTGCTTTTTGACGTATGTTTGGGGTCATTGTCCTGCTGGAAGACCCAGGATCTTGGACGCAAACCCAGCTTTCTGACACTGGGCCCTACAGTGCGACCCAAAATCCTTTGGTAATCCTCAGATTTCATGATGCCTTGCACACAGTCAAGGCACCCAGTGCCAGAGGCAGCAAAACAACCCCAAAACATCATTGAACCTCCACCATATTTTACCGTAGGTACTGTGTTTTGTTCTTTGTAGGCCTCATTCCGTTTTCGGTAAACAGTAGAATGATGTGCTTTACCGAAAAGCTCTATCTTGGTCTCATCTGTCCACAAGACGTTTTCCCAGAAGGCTTTTGGCTTACTCAAGTACATTTTGGCAAACTGTAGTCTTGCTTTTTTATGTCTCTGTGTCAGCAGTGGGGTCCTCCTGGGTCTCCTGCCATAGCGTTTCATTTCATTTAAATGTCGACGGATAGTTCGCGCTGACACTGATGCTCCCTGAGCCTGCAGGACAGCTTGAATGTCTTTGGAACATGTTTGGGGCTGCTTATCCACCATCCGGACTATTCTGCGTTGCAATCTTTCATCAATTTTCCTCATCCGTCCACGACCAGGGAGATTAGCTACAGTGCCATGGGTTGCAAACTTCTTGATAATGTTGCGCACTGTGGACAAAGGCAAATCTAGTTCTCTGGAGATGGACTTGTAACCTTGAGATTGTTGATATTTTGCCACAATTTTGGTTCTCAGGTCCTCAGACAGTTCTCGTCTCCTCTTTCTGTTGTCCATGCTTAGTGTGGCACAGACAGACACACAATGCAAAGGTTAAGTGAACGTCTCTCCTTTTTATCTGCTTTCAGGTGTGATTTCTATATTGCCCACACCTGTTACTTGCCCCAGGTGAGTTTACAGGAGCATCACATGCTTGTAACATTCTTATTTATCCGCAGTTGTGAAAGGGTGCCAATACTTTTGTCCAGCCCATTTTTGGAGGTTTGTGTGACATTATGTCGAATTTGCTTTCTTTCCTCCCTTTTTTTGTTTTGTCCCAATACACACAAAGGGAATAAACATGTGTATAGCAAAACATGTGTTAATGCAATACGTTTCGTGAGAAATACATGATTTCCTGGAGAAATATCAAGGGTGCCAACAATTTCGGCCATGACTGTAATTGCAAAACTATATTGAGGTCCAGAGGGCTCCTAGGGGTTTGAGGATCACAAAAAGTTGTGACTTCTTAGAGGATGACCTCAAAGAGGAATGGTACAATCAGTCTAGGGAATGCAATAAAAGATGGATGTAAATAGTTACAGTATCAAACAACATGAGAGGAATCTTGATGAGGTTCGTATCCAGCTCTCACAAATACAAAAAGATTTAGAAGCTTGTATTCATTTAGCTTCCTTCTCAGAATGGGATAACAC
The DNA here is from genome assembly GCF_062004578.1 of Staurois parvus. Taxonomy (NCBI): domain Eukaryota; kingdom Metazoa; phylum Chordata; class Amphibia; order Anura; family Ranidae; genus Staurois; species Staurois parvus. The sequence goes on along the minus strand of NW_028318039.1, from coordinate 10,704,290 downwards.
AATTCATGAACAAACAGTAGAGTTTGAGGCAGTTCTCATTAGCAAAAAGGACAACAAATTTGAAAGGGATAGGGAGGATTTTCTGGCAGGCTGAGAACACAATTGGAAGCACGAGAAAACCTTACCTCCACCCAAGGGTGGGAGATCTGCACCACTCAGCAAGGACCAACCCCCTATACCCAATAATATTAGGGATAGAAGGGGTAATGACACTACAACAGGATAGGGGCCTTCTACACCGATCCTGGAGAAAGCTTCCCATCCCCCAGCTCCATTCTCCCATGCAGGGTGGAATAAGCACAAGAGGAACCACCCACAACCTTACAAAAAGAATGGGAATTACAAGAGGCAATACAACAACAGCAAATATAACAAAGAATTTCAATATCCATGGGAGGTTCATCACCCTGACACACAGTCTAGAGAAAAATGGTAAATTGTTATGGCAACATAAATTAATTCTAGATAACAAATTTTGCCTTTCCACAGATGCAGCAGGTTCAAGAGGTTTTGCTGTAGTCTGGGGAAAACATTGGTATGCAGGCCCTTGGCATAATAGGTGTAAAAGAAAGAATTATTTGAAGAACATAGTTTTGCTGGAGCTATTCCCTATTTTGGTGGCACTGGAAATATGGGGTGATAAATTTTAAAACAGAAGAATTATTTTTAGAATGGATTATAAAGGTGTATTATATGCCATTAACTGTTTATCGTCAAAGTCACCTCCAGTAATTACTCTAATTAGACACCTAGTTTTTCAGTGTTTATCTTTTAAATACTTTATACATGGATAAAAGCTTACTACATCCCAGGTAAGGACAACATTTTGGTGGACTCTCTCATACGCAGATGCTGCATTTTTGTTTGTTATATATAGATAGATAAAATGTATATAGATGATTGTGATAGTCAATACACATAGTTGCATCATCAAACCTCAGCGCATTTCGATTAATAGATTGTCATCAGGAAGTAACATCCTAGTGATAGGTAGTCATTGGATGAAGTTGAGTGCAAATCCATGCGGGGCACTGTTTTGAGCACAGTGGAGCACCTGTCACTTTATTAAGGAGTTCACAATCAAGCATTTAGCATCTTTGCACTTTATATTAGGCCTTAACTTTATTTATAGAGATGAGCGAATCGAACCAGGCGAACCGGAATTCGAGTCGAATTTCAGGAAATATTCGATTCGCGGCGAAACCGAAATTTTGCCTACTTCGGGTGCGCGAATCGAACATTTCCCGATCAGCCGGCAAAAGTGTCCCTGCAGTGAGCTCCGCTATTTCTGACAGTTCTCTGACAGAAGGAACACATGTTTAGCGGTTGAAACATTGTATCTATTAGTTTACATTTAGGATACAGATGTTTCAACCACTGTTCATGTGAAGAAGCTGTGAGAGAACTGTCAGAAATAGAGGAACTCTGCACATACACTTTTTGCCGGCTTGGAATTATTCTTCTTTTCATCCTACTTCTTCTTCATCTTCATCCTCAGAAGAAGAGGATGAGGATGAGGATGAAGAAGAAGAAGAAGAAGAAGAAGTAGGATGAAAAGAAGAATAATTCCAAGCCGGCAAAAAGTGTATGTGCAGAGTTCCTCTATTTCTGACAGTTCTCTCACAGCTTCTTCACATGTACAGCGGTTGAAACATCTGTATCCTAAATGGAAACTAATAGATACAATTTGTATCTATTAATTTCCATTTAGGATACAGATGTTTCAACCGCTGTACATGTGAAGAAGCTGTGAGAGAACTGTCAGAAATAGAGGAACTCTGCACATACACTTTTTGCCGGCTTGGAATTATTCTTCTTTTCATCCTACTTCTTCTTCTTCTTCATCTTCTTCTTCTTCATCCTCATCCTCATCCTCTTCTTCTGAAGATGAGGATGAAGAAGAAAAAGAAGCAGTAGGATGAAAATAAGAATAATTCCAAGCCGGCAAAAAGTGTATGTGCAGAGTTCCTCTATTCTGCAGATACACTTAGAGGAGCTCTGCACATACACTTTTTGCCTGTTTGGAATTAATCTTATTTTCATCCTACTTCTTCTTCTTCTTCTTTATCCTCATCCTCAGAAGAAGAAGAAGAGGATGAAGAAGAAGAAGAAGAAGAAGAAGTAGGATGAAAATAAGAATAATTGCAAGCCGGCAAAAAGTGTATGTGCAGAGTTCCTCTATTCTGCAGATACACTTAGAGGAGCTCTGCAGATACACTTAGAGGAGCTCTGCACATACACTTTTTGCCGGCTTGGAATTAATCTTATTTTCATCCTACTTCTTCTTCTTCTTCTTCTTCTTCATCCTCATCCTCAGAAGAAGAAGAAGAGGATGAGGATGAGGATGAAGAAGAAGAAGAAGAAGAAGTAGGATGAAAATAAGAATAATTCCAAGCCGGCAAAAAGTGTATGTGCAGAGCTCCTCTAAGTGTATCTGCAGAGCTCCTCTAAGTGTATCTGCAGAATAGAGGAACTCTGCACATACACTTTTTGCCGGAAACCGCTGTATGGAGGGAATGTCCCAGAACTGTCATAAATAGTCTATTTCTGACAGTTCTGGGACATTCACTCCATACAGCTGTTTCAACCGCTGTATGGAGGGAATGTCATAGAACTGTCAGAAATAGACTATTTCTAACAGTTCTGGGACATTCACTCCATACAGCGGTTGAAACATTGTATCTATTTTTTTCCATAAATGACATTCTGCAGATACACTTAGAGGAGCGCTGCAGATACACTTTTTGCCGGCTTGGAATTATTCTTATTTTCATCCTACTTCTTCTTTTTCTTCTTATGAGGATGAGGATGAAGAAGAAGAAGTAGGATGAAAATAAGATTAATTCCAAGCCGGCAAAAAGTGTATCTGCAGCGCTCCTCTAAGTGTATTTGCAGAATGTCATTTATGGAAAAAAATAGATACAATGTTTCAACCGCTGTATGGAAGGACAGTCCCAGAACTGTCATAAATAGTCTATTTCTGACAGTTCTGGGACATTCACTCTATACAGCTGTTTCAACCGCTGTATGGAGGGAATGTCATAGAACTGTCAGAAATAGACTATTAATGACAGTTCTGGGACTGTCCTTCCATACAGCGGTTGAAACATTGTATGTATTTGTTTCCATAAATGGATCCATTTATGGAAACAAATACATACAATGTTTCAACCGCTGCATGGAAGAACAGTCCCAGAACTGTCATTAATAGTCTATTTCTGACAGTTCCATGACATTCCCTCCATACAGCGGTTGAAACAGCTGTATGGAGTGAATGTCCCAGAACTGTCAGAAATAGACAGAAACTGTCACAGAACTGTCCTTCTTCTCATCCTTCTCCTTCTTCTCATCCTTCTTCTCATCCTTCTTCTCATCCTTCTCCTTCTTCTCATCCTTCTCCTTCTTCTCATCCTTCTCCTTCTTCTCATCCTTCTCCTTCTTCTCATCCTTCTCCTTCTTCTCATCCTTCTTCTCATCCTTCTCCTTCTTCTCATCCTTCTCCTTCTTCTCATCCTTCTCCTTCTCCTTCTTCTCATCCTTCTCCTTCTCCTTCTTCTCATCCTTCTCCTTCTCCTTCTTCTCATCCTTCTCCTTCTCCATCTTCTCATCCTTCTCCTTCTCCTTCTTCTCATCCTTATCCTTCTCCTTCTTCTCATCCTTCTCCTTCTCCATCTTCTCATCCTTCTCCTTTTCCTTCTTCTCATCCTTCTCCTTCTGCTTCTCCTTCTCCTTCTTCTCATCCTTCTCCTTCTTCTCATCCTTCTCCTTCTTCTCATCCTTCTCCTTCTCCTTCTTCTCATCCTTCTCCTTCTTCTCATCCTTCTCCTTCTTCTCATCCTTCTCCTTCTCCTCATCCTACTCCTTCTTCTCATCCTTCTCCTTCTCCTCATCCTACTCCTTCTTCTCATCCTTCTCCTTCTCCTTCTTCTCATCCTTCTCCTTCTCCTTCTTCTCATCCTTCTCCTTCTCCATCTTCTCATCCTTCTCCTTCTCCTTCTTCTCATCCTTCTCCTTCTTCTCATCCTTCTCCTTCTCCTTCTTCTCATCCTTCTCCTTCTTCTCATCCTTCTCCTTCTCCTCATCCTTCTCCTTCTCCTTCTTCTCATCCTTCTCCTTCTCCTTCTTCTCATCCTTCTCCTTCTTCTCATCCTTCTCCTTCTCCTCATCCTTCTCCTTCTCCTTCTTCTCATCCTTCTCCTTCTCCTTCTTCTCATCCTTCTCCTTCTCCTTCTTCTCATCCTTCTCCTTCTTCTCATCCTTCTCCTTCTTCTCATCCTTCTCCTTCTCCTTCTTCTCATCCTTCTCCTTCTTCTCATCCTTCTCCTTCTTCTCATCCTTCTCCTTCTTCTTCTCATCCTTCTCCTTCTTCTCATCCTTCTCCTTCTTCTCATCCTTCTTCTCATCCTTCTCCTTCTTCTCATCCTTCTCCTTCTCCTTCTTCTCATCCTTCTCCTTCTCCTTCTTCTCATCCTTCTCCTTCTTCTCATCCTTCTCCTTCTTCTCATCCTTCTTCTCATCCTTCTCCTTCTTCTCATCCTTCTCCTTCTTCTCATCCTTCTCCTTCTCCTTCTCATCCTTCTCTTTCTTCTCATCCTTCTCCTTCTTCTCATCCTTCTCCTTCTCCTTCGTCTCATCCTTCTTCTCCTCATCCTTCTCCTTCTTCTCATCCTTCTCCTTCTCCTTCTTCTCATCCTTCTCCTTCTCCTTCTTCTCATCCTTCTCCTTCTCCTTCTCCTTCTTCTCATCCTTCTCCTTCTTCTCATCCTTCTCCTTCTTCTCATCCTTCTCCTTCTCCTTCTCCTTCTCTTTCCTCATCTCCAAGGGCATTTAAATTAAAGGTACAGTGTTCTGCACTAATTTAAAGGCTCTCTGAAGCCTAGAAACCCTTTTTATAAGTCATCTTCGTAGCGAAGAAATTCGCATCGAATCGAATTTCACACTGGAATTCGCCGAATCAGCCGAATCGAATTTTTGAGAAATTCGCTCATCTCTATTTATTTATATTGCCATTTTAGGTACGGTTCGTACTGTCTGGATAGTGGGACACTCCTATATTTTCTGGACTCAACAAAGAGCTGCAAGACATGTGTATACAGAAAATGTAGGTTTTAATGACAATTCATTTAAAGTATTTTGGTGTGGTATTAGGGGAATACTATGGAAGGATTTATTTGATGAGCTAGGAAGACAATACAATTCTTTGCTGTCACCAGACATTTTGGTATTACAATTAGGAGGAAATTATATTGGTTAGCAAAAAACCCTAGATTTAATCTTTTCCATTAAACATGATTAGAGATGAGCGAATTATTCAAAAATTCGGTTCGGCTGATTCGCCGAATTCGCCGAATAAATTCGCTTCGAGCCGAATATATTCGCTGCAAATTTAACTTATAAAAAGGGTGTTTCTAGGCTTCAGAGAGCCTTTATATTAGTGCAGAACACTGTACTTTTAATTTAAATGCCCTTGGAGTCTGCTGGGGAAGAGAAATAATACTGTCAGTCAGTATGACATGCAGATGAGTGCCGTCGATCTTAGAATCACCGCACACTTCACTCATTTGGGCAGTCACGGGGCCAAAACCAGAGTGTGGAGCCACAGTGTGGTGGTGGAGGCAGCAGCAATGGGAGGCCATACAGCACCCTATGACAAAATGGAACCCACCAGCAGTGTGAGGAGACCTGAAAGTGGCACATGGCAGAGTGTGGCGATGGAGACAGCAGCAATGGGAGGCCGTACAGGGACCCATGACACACTCTGGACCTGGCAGCAGCATGAGGAGGCGGTACAGGGGCCCATGACAGATTACGGGCCTGGCAGCAGCATGAGGAGTCGGTACGGAGGCCCATGGCAGATTACGGGCCTGGCAGCAGCATGAGGAGGCGGTACAGGGGCCCATGACAGAGTGGCGGAGCGTAAGCAGCTAAAATTGAAGGCCATACAGAGGCCTATGTTAAAAAGTCCCCCCAGCAGCAGCGTGGGGAGACGACTATCAAGAGTCCAATGGCAGAGTGGAGGAGCAGAAGCAGCTTCAATTGAAGGCCATACACAGGCCTAGGTTTAAAAGTCCCTCACAGTTAATTCCAATAATGAACTCTACTCCTCCGTGCAATCTACTTACGAGACCCTGGGCAGGTCTGGGTCCAATTTGTGGTAGAGACTGGTTTTGTTCAGCCATGCTTGAGCGAGTAATAACAGGTCTGTGCTGCCCTTTGGTGTCTGGCTTAATGCGCACAACACTGAACGTCCCAGCGTTTGTCAACGATTTGCCGTTAAGTGATGCAAACCCGCTGAACCACGTTCATGAGGAGCCGGTACAGGGGGCCATGAATCAGTATGGACCTGGCAGCAGCGTGAGCAGACGACAGAGGCACATGGCGCAGGGTGGCGGTGTAGGCAGCATTATTCTGAAGCCATACACAGGCCTAGGTTAAAAAGCGGAAGCCGTCAGCAGCGTGAGCAGACGACAGAGACACATGGCGCAGGGTGGCGGTGGATGCAGCAGTATTCGGAAGCCAAACACAGGCCTCGGTTAAAAAGCGGAAGCCGTCAGCAGCGTGAGCAGACGACAGAGGCACATGACGCAGGGTGGCGGTGGAGGCAGCAGCAATGGAAGGCCATACAGCACCCTATCACAAAATGGAACCCACCAACAGTGTAAGGAGACCTGAAAGTGGCACATGGCAGAGTCTGGTGATGAAGTCAGCAGCAATGGGAGGCCGTACAGGGACCCATGACACACTCTGGACCTGGCAGCAGCAAGAGGAGGCGGTACAGGGGCCCATGGCAGAGTGGCGAAGCGTAAGCAGCTTAAATTGAAGGCCATACAGAGGCCTATGTTAAAAAGTCCCCCCAGCAGCAGCGTGGGGAGACGACTATCAAGAGTCCAATGGCAGAGTGGCGGAGCGGAAGCAGCTTCAATTGAAGGCCATACACAGGCCTAGGTTAAAAAGTCCCCCCAGCAGCAGTGTGGGGAGACGACTATCAAGAGTCCAATGGCTGAGTGGCGATCCGGGAAGTCAGCGTTGTGATTGCAGATGCAATGCAGAGATTCTATGAGGTGATGCCGTGGGTGCGAAGAAGATCATATACCGTCGTACTTCCATCCATAAGACGGAACAACCTGCGAACCGGGAGCTTTATTGCCCTGACCCGCTGAGCAGCTTCTGGGATACCCAAGAGGCCCATGGCAGAGTGGCGGAGCGTAAGCAGCTTCAATTAAAGGCCATACAGAGGCCTATGTTAAAAAGTCCCCCCAGCAGCAGCGTGGGGAGATGACTATCAAGAGTCCAATGGCAGAGTGGCGGAGCGGAAGCAGCTTCAATTGAAGGCCATACTGTCATGGAAATTTTGTATTGTTGGTCGAACTTTAAATGTGTCATATATGAGTGTTATTCATATGTCTCTTGTGGCTTAATTAAAGCTCTGAAGGCTGCAATTGGGCCATACGCATATACAATGTATGTATTACAGTACTCAGCTCGGTAATGGATGAGATGGCGGATCTGCGCTTATAGACCGGCGTGTATACCACCACGGCATTCGATGCGAATGCCGCTCGCAGTAGACCGCGGGCCTGTATCCACATATCAGCAGCATAGTACCACATGGGCTTCATAACGCAAGGCGCCAAGCGGTGTGAACTCCGCGTGTAGGCTTATGCATTTCTTACAACCCATTACTGACCTGAACTGTATCTTGGATGGATGTGTTTTAATAAAGATCGTATCGGGCCCATCCAGGTACAGACTGATATTTCTAGGGGATGCTTTTACAGAGAATGGACATACTGCTAGGAGCTGGGAAATATGACATCAGATGGCTCATGGGGGGGAAGGGGAGGAAGTCTGCTGACCTCAGAAGGCTCATGGGGGAGGACCAGTGATAGATAATAGGAAAGGCTATGCTCCAATCGGAATGTACATCCTGTGTATAGGCACTCCCCATTGCATTGTTCGGTGGGAGGGGATTGACTTTATTCATGTGGGGGGCATGTGTGTATTTTTAATAAAACCAGGGGCTGAGTCTGAAACCGGCCCTGATGTGGATTGCAACACTAGCCTTAGAGTGTCGTGTGATCATTCTAGGGTAACAGAGCTCTAATTCCCCACATTTCAACAGAAGCTAATCAATTTGGATGGGCAGGAATCGTGTAATTTAGCTGCAGTCGTGGTAAGCGAGATTTGCACAGTTTTATGGGGGATTTCTGCGCATCCAACTGCAAGTACTCACGGTAAGGAGAAATTCGTTAAAGCGAATTTCCAAGACAGTTTGGCGAGCCTGGTGGATACTAACGCGTATTCTTGCATAGCTAACCAAGTACGAGGGGGGAATAAGTCATCATGAACTAGCAAAAAGTATGCCGGCACATTTCAGGTCTCTCTGCCATTAAGAGGATCGCTTTTTGCGTGTTCGTGTGGCTGATTTCGCTCTCAGTTAGCTAACAAGAATTACCGCTTAGCAAGGACCTAGTTTTTTGTCCTAAACTCTTGATCTGTGGGTGAAAGACAAGGGTTTTCTCTGCTGAGAGCAGCAGAGGGGTGGGTTTGGTTGGCTGGATTTGGTCAAGTTTAAAAATCTTCCAACCAAAAATTAAACGGGTATATGTTTTAGTGGGTAAAAGTTGTTGCATGTTTAGGTAAGTATTTGCGGGTTGTAGGTACTGTGGTGATTGCTTTACCCCCCCTCCACGTGAGGTAATTATTACAGTGCTGAAAGGTTTAGGTTAATTGTTAACTGTTGTAAGATCTTTGTATGTAGTCTGTGCAGTGTTTTGTGGTACTACTGCTCCCAGCAAGCATGCAGCAGGGGGTCCTTTCTGTTACATGTGCATGTTAGTGTGATATGTTGGTGTTCTATGTCCGTTCTGTGATTGTGCCCAAATTGTGTTGTATGTGTGCTGTATATTGTTGTGTAATTGTCCAGTGTATGTTCTGTCCAAAAGTCTGTTTTATGTAAGAGGTTAGAGGCAATTTTGAGGCTAGTTGATACCATGTGCATCTCTGTGGGGGGCCATTCTAGTATCTACCATGTGCTCCTCTGTGGGGGGTCATTTTCTTGACTAACCACATGTACTCCTTTTGTTTGGTGGCCATTTTGTTGGCTACCATGTGCTTTCCCTGTTGGTGGCCATTTTGTTGAATACCACATGTGCAGTAATCTCTATGCAATGTGTATGCAGCTTTCTATATGCATTTGACCCATATTGTGTTTTTAATCCAAATTTTTTACAGTTTAAGTTGTTTGCTTTTAGCTTTAAATTTGCGTATTGCCAGCCAATTTAAAGTATGTTAAGCGAGTTTTCCCCTCACGTGTTCCACATTTAGTGAGCGCGGTGAAGTCTGGGTTTTTGCACATAGATTTCTTGTATAGTGATTATGTTTTTCTTGTGTTTTTCCTGTTAAAAGTAGTTCCTTATTGTAAAGCGGGTTTGTTTTAAGCTGCTGTGTCACGTGTTTCACGTCCAGCAGACTTTTTGTGTAAACGGTTCTAGGTGGTTGCAGTGAAGATTGCGTGTGTAACGCAGATCGTTTAGCGGTGCTGGTATGAGTGATTTTTGCGCCAGCAACAAGGTTACTTTTGGCGCAGTTTTTCGGTTTACCTCTGTGTAATTGTTTTACTGTGAAACGTCCCGTGTTTTTCATAAGGATCCACTTTGTCCTTTTTAACGGTTTTTTAGGTTGAAAAGGGGTTTTTCTGTGTGTATTAGGAAAGTTTTTTCTTTACACAAATTTCCTAAAGGTCAGTTAGCAGGTTTCCGGCCAACCAGTGACCCCTAAGTAACATCTAAGAACCCCTCTTTTTGTTTTGACTTGTGTTAGCTACTGTGTGCAGGGAGAGAAAAGCCACTTTCATCATTGTGCGGTGTGGCCTGCCAAACACAGTGGGTGATGAGAACCACATAAATTACGCTGTGCGAGTGGGCGGTCCAGGGAAGTATAACACTTAGCCTGGTTACCACAAACACTTCGGGTGGTCAGGATCACATAAATTGCGCTGTGGGAGTGGGAGGTGTGCTCTCAGTCTGACCGCCACTTGATGCGCTTCGGATGATCGATAAGTATCACATAAATTACGCTGTGCTGGGAAAGTGGTGGAATCAGGCCTCTCGGTAGGATCCCACCGAGTGCTCCAGGGGGTAAACAGGTACCCGGACGCGGGATATATACCAGTGACTAGTCACGATGGGCAGTAGTCAGTCCATGAAGAGAGAGGGGGAACCAGCCCTCTTCAGGGTAAGGACAGCTGCACAACTGATGAAGGTGAGTTTGGGGGGGAAGTCTACAGAACCCCTCAAAAGGTGGAATAAATGGTCGAAGGGTACCAGATGGGAAATTCCCCGGGAAGGTACATTTGACGCATGGAGGTGGGAAAAATTCATCTCTGAATTTGGACCACGGATGCAGGCGTCAGAACTAGAGATCGCACAGCTATGGCTTCACAGGTCAATCCAATTAGGGAGGCAGGGCATACATAAACTGGTGTCTGTCCGGAAGAACCAGGTGATGTATACCTGGCCTCCAGAGGGAATAAAACAGGAAGATCCGGTGTCAGAGGTGGAGGAAGCTCTTTCAGGGCTGACTCTACTAAGGCAGGCAGGATCAGGGTCTGCTGGGGTTCCCGAACAACCAACAGTGGCTGAGATAAGTATAACTGCACCTGTCTCTTCTGTTAGTGACGTGACAGCCACCAAAAAAAAAAAGGGTGTATGTCACTTTAAATTTTCGATTCTTTGATAGCTGTGGCCCTAAGTAACGATTCTGTGTCCCTGAGTAACGATTCTGTGTCCCTGAGTAACGATTCTGTGGCCCTAAAGTCTCTGTGGCCCTAACTCTGTCCCTTAATACACACAGGTCTGTCTCTCTTGAATGACCGGAGGCTAATGGAGAATTCTAAGATGGCCGTGATTTATAGCTCCACCATTACACAGTGCTGGCTGGCTGCTGATTGGCTAATGCGATCACATGTCATGAATGCATTATGGGTCAGCGCGCCTTGTCTGTGCGCCTTCCCAGAGATCCCTGCCCCATCTTCTCTGTCCATTTTCTCCGTCGCCACACATGTCGCCGCCATTTTTGGGAAAATTCGATTCGTGCATCCGAAGTTTGCTAATCTTCGGATTCGTCGCGAATAGAATTTTTCCAAATCTTCGGAACGAATTCCACTTCGTCATGTTCGATTCGCTCATCTCTAAACATGATCTCCAACAGTTAAAATTGATTCTGCCTAGTACAGTAATTATATTTTATGAAATTGTACCTAGGCTCTTGTGGTTAGACTCCCTGTTTTGGAAGCCTTTGGAAAGGGTAAGGAAAAAGGTGAACAGAGCCAGGAGCGGACTGACCATTTGGAAACTCGGGCACTGCCCAAGGGCCCGGGGTCAGTAGGGGGCCCCATGAGATGCCCATGAGAGGCCCTTGGTACCTTTTTCATAGGCTTTTTTGAGTATGGTCAAGGACACAGGGGCCCCATGATCCCCTATTGCCCGGGGACCCCATGAGTTGTCAGTCCACCCCTCAACAGAGCTATACAAAAATTCATGCCTACCATGTCAAGTTTCTCCTTTAGGCATACAGAATTGGAAGGTGGTCTTCCTGGTTTATACAGACCTGATGGAGTGCATTAATCTGCAATTGGTTTAGATATATTAGATTGTGACTTACAAAGTTGTATAAATTGGCAGCAGTCTGGGGAGTGGATACCAGTCAGGTCTATAACCCAACTGGCTTTTGGTGGACAGTTGTTTAAGTTAAATGTATGGTGGATTTCTGCAAATGGCTCAAGTCGTAGAGACTGAGTCTGGTTGTTATATTTTAGTTTAAAAGTTATTGTTGTTATTAAATTATATTTTAATAAAGTAATATTTTATTGAAACCAATAATAAAAGGACATGGCCAAATTTTACTCCAAAGGTCGGTGTTAGTGTTTTTATTTATAGTTAAATTGTATCTGCTGTCAACAGTCCCATATTTGGTTCATCCCTAGTGCTGGATGAAAATGGGTAAAAAGTGAAATGTTTCACCCTGATAGGCTTATTCTTTTTTTTAATTTAAATTTTATTTGATTTTCCAGTATAAAAAGAACAACATATTTCTAAAAATAATTCATGTATATGCATTCCATAATAGCCCCTTATAACCTCCCCCCACACCCTTCCCCCCTCTCCTCATCCCCTTTTCCCCCATCCACGTCCTCTTCCTGACCTATATCTTCTCTCATGTTTATCTATTTATTTCCAGCACTGCTCTCCCTCAAAATCACAATTAAGACTCTCTCCTGGCTTCTAAATTTCTCCCCAATTCCCACCAGTTCCATATACCTTTCAGAGGATTTAAATTTCAACCAACTACAGCACGTTTTCCTGAACTTTTCCATTTTATCCTCCTCCATATGACATAGCTCCTCCATCTTATAAATATTTTCAACTCTATTTATCCATTTGTTAATTTTTGGTGCTTCAGGAACCTGCCAGAACTTGCGAATCAGACCCTTAGCTGCACTAATTAGATGATAAAGTACCCTGTTTTTATATAGTTTCACTGAGGGCTCAAAGTTATAGAATAAACAACTCCAGGGATCTTTCTGTACAGTTATCCCGCATATCTCCTGCATATATTGAATTATTTCTCTCCAGTAATCCTGTATTTTTGGGCAACCCCACCATATATGTGCCATTGTACCCCTTTCTCCACATCCTCTTCAGCACAAAGGTGATGTATCTGCTTGTTACCTATGAGCTACATTTGGTGTAATATACCATCTAGTTAAACATTTATAATTCATCTCAACTGTGCTCATATTTGTCACCTCGTGTTAATTTGAAAACTTTATTCCATTGCTACTCAATTCTGTTCCAAGCTCCTTTTCCCATTTTTCCAAATACCCCGGAGGATCAGTTCCTTCGATAGCCATTAGAATCTTGTAAATCCTACAAATAACATGTTTTGGAGTTATTTTTTTATTTAACAGTTTTTCAAATGGATACATATCCTCGGACCTCCTCAATGGTTGAGGGAGACTTGAAACAAAATGATTTAGTTGATAATACTGCCACTCATCAAATGTGATAAATAAATCTTTTTTTCTTCTTTAAGTTTTGAATAGTGTGCAATTTCCCTTCATTCCATATATCCTTCAAACGTACATTCTTATCCTTTAACCATTTCCCAAAAATATTATCCTTCCATTCCCTCCAAAGGAGTCAATATTGATTTATATTTCCATCCTTTTTGATTATACATTCTATCCCATATACTCAAGACTTTCCTTGTCAGTGAACTAATGTTAATATCCAATATGTGAAACTTATGTGGAATCCATACAATCTTTTCTAACTGTGCCTTACTTAAGATCCCTTCCATCTTCACCCATCCTTTCCCTTGTGAGTTAAATGTCCAATCCACTATTCATGATAAAATTACTGCTAAATAGTAATTCCTTACATTAGGTAATCCCAAACCCCCTTTCCCTTTACTCAGGACCTCATAACTAATTCTTGGTTTCTTATTTGCCCATATAAATTTAGTAATCATCTTCTTTATCATCCTGAAAAACGATCCTGGGAGATGAACCGGAAGCATGTGGAACTTTTTGCATTATCACCATCTTTACCAGATTTATACGTTATATCAAAGAAGCTCCTCCCTTTGAAAGTCTCTTTAGTTCTTCCTTAATTTCATTTATTAGGGGAATATAATTTGCCTGATATATACCCTTTTATTGAGGGGGTCAATTTTACTCCCAAGTATCCTATTTCCTTTTCCCTCCAAATAAATGGGAACTCTTTTTGTAGACTCAACTTCTCTGACATTGGAGTATTGATATTTAATATTTCTGATTTTACCAGGTTTATTTTCAAATTTGAAAGCTCACCATACTGTTTTAATACCTTCATTAAATTAGGCCATGTTATTCTGGGTTTCATAATATAGAACAACATATCATCTGCATATGCGGCTATTTGATGCTCCACTTCACCTATCTTTATTCCTGCTATATCTACATACTTCCTTACCCTTGCCAGAACGGGTTCCAAAGACAGTACAAACAACAAGGGAGAGAGGGGGCATCGTTGCCTAGTACCATTATACATTCTGAAAAACCGCAAGAGTGATCCATTAACCTTCACCGCCGCTGACAGGTCATTATACAGCCCTTTTTTCCATTTTAGCATTTTAGGGCTTATTCCTATAGCCTCTAGTGTGTCAAACATAAATCCCCAGTTAACCCTATCAAAAACCTTTTTGGCATCAATTTATAAGAGTATTGACGACACTTTCTCTCTCTTAGCTCTTTGTACCAGTATCAGCGATCTCAAACCATTATCCCTACCTTCTCTTCCCGGGATAAAACCCACCTGATCTAGATGTACCCATTCCGGCATCAGGTCCTTCAACCTCATCGCCAACACCTTACCATATAGTTTAGTCTCTACATTTAATAATGATATAGGCCTATAACTGGCACACTGTGTGCTATCGTTATATGAGCTTGTAGTGACTCCTCTCTCATTTCCAGCTCCTCCCAAAGTGTGTTCATATACCTACACATTTTAGAGATAAGAAGATCTCTAAATGTTTTAAAATACCCCACTGTGTATCCATCCGGCCCTGGTCTGTTACCTCCCACTGTATTCTTTAAGGCTAGATTAATTTCCTCTGGAGTAATAAGTGTTTTGAGGGTCTCTAATTTTTCTTGCGCTAATCGTGGTAGCCCAACCTCACGTAAATATTTCTGCCTAATTCTTTTCTTTTCCTCTTCCCTTTCCTTTTGATCACTACAGCTCACATTATAAAGTTCACTATAATAACTTTGGAACCTATTGGCGATATCAGAGGTATCAAGCAATATTTCTCCTTTTTCAACTCTAATTTTTTCTATAAAATTTTTGGATTTCTTGTTCTCTAACCTTCTCATTAAGTATTTTCCAGGTCTATTCCCAAACTGGTATCTTTCTTTGAGACCCTATTAAATATCCTCCTCGACTCTTGTTCCATAAGGTCTTTTAACTCATCTCTTTTAAGTATTATCTTTTGGTATATATCTGTTCCTCACTTTTTTTTCTATGTGCTCTTCCATCACCATCTTTATTCTTTTCCCTCGTTCCTTCTTTTGCTCTGTTTCTGCCGAAATCAGTATTCCCCTAATATATGCTTTATGTGTCTCCCAGACTGTGGCCTCTGAGACCTCGTTAGTCTCATTAAGCTTGAAAAATTGTTCAATTTCTGGCCTTAGCTTTTCTCTACTTCGGGATCCCGTATGAGCATTTCATTTAATCTCCATATAGTTGTTTTATCTTGACCTACTCCTACTCATAATCTCATCGTGACGGGGGCATGATCAGACATATACATGACCTCTATGTTGGAACTAACCAATGACTCCAACTGTCTGTGTTATATCAATATATAATTCAGTCCCGAATACGAACCATGTACACAAGAAAAGAATGTATAGTCTCTTTCTCCTGGTTGTTTCACTCTCCACTAGAGATGAGCGAATCGAACTTGGCGAAGTGGAATTCGTTTCGAATATTAGGAAAAATTAGATTTGCGCCGAATCCGAAAATTAGCAAACTTCGGATGCACGAATCGAATTTTCCCCGATCGGCCGATTTTCATCCCTTCTACAGCCGGCAAAAAGTGTCCCTGCAGAGAGCTCCGCTATTTCTGACAGTTCTCTGACAGTTCCTTCACATTTACAGCGGTTGAAACATTGTATCTATTTGTTTCCATTTAGGATACAGATGTTTTTATTCGGAAACAAATAGATACAATGTTTCAACCGCTGTAAATGTGAAGGAACTGTCAGAGAACTGTCAGAAATAGCGGAGCTCTCTGCAGATACACTTTTTGCTGGAATGGGATTCTTCTTATTTTCATCCTACTTCTTCTTCTTCTTCTTCTTCTTCTTCATCCTCATCCTCATCCTCTTCTTCTTCTTCTTCTTCATCCTCATCCTCTTCTTCTTCTTCTTCTTCTCCATCATCATCCTCTTCTTCATCCTCATTCTCTTCTTCTTCATCCTCATCCTCTTCTTCTTCATCCTCATCCTCTTCTTCTTCATCATCCTCATCCTCTTCTTCTTCTTCTTCATCCTCATCCCCCTCTTCTTCTTCTTCTTCTTCTTCTTCTTCATCACCCTCTTCTTCTTCTTCTTCTTCTTCCTCACCATCATCCTCTTCTTCTTCTTCATCCTCATCCTCTTCTTCATCCTCATTCTCTTCTTCTTCTTCTTCTTCTTCTTCTTCATCCTCATCCTCATCCTCTTCTTCTTCTTCTTCCTCATCCTCATCCTCTTCTTCTTCTTCTTCATCATCATCCTCATCCTCTTCTTCTTCTTCTTCATCCTCATCTTCTTCTTTTTCTTCTTCTTCTTCTTCTTCTTCTTCTTCTTCATCCTCATCTTCTTCTTCTTCTTCCTCATCCTCTTCTTCTTCTTCTTCCTCATCCTCATCCTCTTCTTCTTCTTCTTCTTCTTCTTCTTCATCCTCATCTTCTTCATCCTCATCCTCTTCTTCTTCTTCTTCATCCTCATCCTCTTCTTCTTCTTCATCCTCATCCTCTTCTTCTTCTTCCTCATCCTCATCCTCTTCTTCTTCATCATCATCCTCATCCTCTTCTTCTTCTTCTTCCTCATCCTCATCCTCTTCTTCTTCTTCTTCATCCTCATCCTCTTCTTCTTCTTCCTCATCCTCTTCTTCTTCTTCTTCTTCTTCTTCCTCATCCTCTTCTTCTTCTTCTTCTTCATCATCCTCATCCTCTTCTTCTTCATCCTCATCCTCTTCTTCTTCATCATCCTCATCTTCTTCTTATTTTTCTTCTTCATCCTCTTCTTCTTCTTCTTCTTCATCCTCATCCTCTTCTTCTTCTTCTTCTTCTTCTTCTTCTTCATCCTCATCCTCTTCTTCTTCTTCTTCATCCTCATCTTCTTCTTCATCCTCATCCTCTTCTTCTTCATCATCCTCATCCTCTTCTTCTTCTTCTCCCTCATCCTCATCCTCTTCTTCTTCTTCTTCTTCTTCTTCATCCTCATCCTCATCTTCTTCTTCTTCTTCATCCTCATCTTCTTCTTCTTCATCCTCATCCTCTTCTTCTTCATCATCATCCTCATCCTTTTCTTCTTCTTCTTCTTCATCCTCATCCTCTTCTTCTTCCTCATCCTCTTCTTCTTCTTCTTCATCATCCTCTTCTTCTTCCTCATCCTCATCCTCTTCTTCTTCTTCTTCTTCTTCATCATCCTCATCCTCTTCTTCTTCTTCTTCTTCTTCTCCATCCTCATCTTCTTCTTCTTCTTCATCCTCTTCTTCTTCTTCATCCTCATCCTCTTCTTCTTCTTCCTCATCCTCATCCTCTTCTTCTTCTTCATCCTCATCCTCATCCTCTTCTTCTTCATCCTCATCTTCTTCTTCTTTTTCATCCTCATCCTCTTCTTCTTCTTCTTCTTCATCCTCATCCTCTTCTTCTTCAATTGAAGCTGCTTCTGCTCCGCCACTCTGCCATTGGACTCTTGATAGTCGTCTCCCCACACTGCTGCTGGGGGGACTTTTTAACATAGGCCTCTGTATGGCCTTCAATTTAAGCTGCTTACGCTTCGCCACTCTGCCATGGGCCCCTGTACCGCCTCCTCATGCTGCTGCCAGGTCCAGAGTGTGTCATGGGTCCCTGTACGGCCTCCCATTGCTGCTGTCTCCATCGCCACACTCTGCCATGTGCCACTTTCAGGTCTCCTCACACTGCTGGTGGGTTCCATTTTGTCATAGGGTGCTGTATGGCCTCCCATTGCTGCTGCCTCCACCGCCACACTGTGGCTCCACACTCTGGTTTTGGCGCCGTGACTGCCCAAATGAGTGAAGTGTGCGGTGATTCTAAGATCGACGGCACTCATCTGCATGTCATACTGACTGACAGTATTATTTCTCTTCCCCAGCAGACTCCAAGGGCATTTAAATTAAAGGTACAGTGTTCTGCACTAATATAAAGGCTCTCTGAAGCCTAGAAACCCTTTTAATAAGTTAAATTCGCAGCGAATAAATTCGCATCGCATCAAATTTATTCCGCAAATTCGGCGAATCAGCCGAATCGAATTTTTGAATAATTCGCTCATCTCTACTCTCCACGTATCCACCAATTTCTGTTTATATAATAACCTCTTCAATAATTTCAATTCCCTACTCCCTTCTCTCTGTGTACATGACGACGCATCCAACTGAGGATCTAAACACAGATTAAAATCTCCAGCCACGACCAGACTTCCCTTTTTAACCTTTTGCTGCCCGGCCAATGGCCGATTGGCGACCGGAAAAATCACTTAGTGTTCCGGGTGGACGCCATATGGCGTCCTTTGGGGCATGCGCAGTTCGCGTGCCTGCAGAGCCGTGCAGCGGCGCGATCTGTCACCGGACGTGTACCTCGGACACGGCCGATGACAGATCTGAGTACCGGCCCCGTTGCCGATACCATGTGACCTGCTGTGACCAATCACAGCAGGTCACATGACAGTTGTATACAATGGATGGCTTCATTCATGCCATCCGTTGTATACTAGTGTGCCTAGCTGTGAATGGTCACAGCGATCACATGCACAAGCTGGGCCAATCACAGCCCAGCTGTGTCATGTGATTAGCCATGGCCAAATCACAGCTAATCACAAAAAAAAACCCTGAATCGATTCAGATGTCATTCAGGTAAATGCTTGCTTATAGCAAAGTGAAAAAAAAAATAATGATCCCTTCCCCAAAGTAGTACAATTTTACTATGGTAACATTGCACTAATTTTGGTCATAGTGAAATATGAAAAAAAAAAACTTAAAAAAAGAAAAAAAATTTAATAAAAAATTAAAAATAATAAAAAAATTAAAAAAAATTTAAAACAATATTATATTTTTTTTTCATACCGTCACCAGTCAGTGTCCCTGATCACCACCATGCCAGTTATATGATGACGCTGTACTGCACTGGTGACAGTATGTAAAAAAAAATAGTGAAATTATAGTGTCATAATTTTCCGAAAAATTATGACAAAAAAAATACAACTTCAAAAAACTCGCCATGCCTCTTATGAAGTACGTCGGACTGTCTACTTTGCAAAAAGGGGTCATTTGGGAGTATATCTGTACTGTTCTGACAATCTTGGACCTCAAGAAATTAGATTGGCTGTCAGTACTTCAGGATTGATCAATATTCAGATATGTACCATAGTTTGTGAACTTTCCTACAAACTAAAAAAATACATCCTAATTTGGGTTATTTGCACCAAAGACTTGTAGCAGAATACATCTTGGCCTTAATTTATGAAGAACAATTATTTATTTGCAAACTTTTATAAACATTTTAAAGTCTGGGTACAATGTTGTATGACCACGCAATTTTCATTCAAAGTGTGAGAGCGCTGAAATCTGAAAAATGGCCTGGGTAGGAAGGGGGTAAAAGTGCCCGGCATGGAAGAGGTTAAATTCACAGAGTTTCCTTAACATGCCCTCTAAGAATATCACTGAGTTTTTGTTTGGGCAATATATATTAGCTAATGTAAATTCCAAACCTTGTAACTTTCCCCTAAGAAATAGGAACCGGCCCTCTGGATCTTCCAGTCTACCTTCCAGGGAAAAATTAACATTTTTAGAGAACCCAATTGACACTCCTTTGGCCCCTTTAACTGGTGAGTCAGCATAGTACCACATTGAAAGAGACTTGAATATATTCTGATATTTGTGTCTCGAGTTAAATGTGTTTCTTGGAGATATACTACTTCTATAGCGTGTTGATGGATTTCCCAGAGTATCTTATGTCTTTTTATTGAGGAGTTCAAGCCTTTCACATTATATGTCATAAATTTAATGAAACTCATTTCTATTGTAGTTACGTTGATCTACTAACTTTCTTTCAAGAGAAAACAGATACAGACAGTTTAAGATATGGATGTTCTCCCTTCTCCCTCTATATCAACCTGATACCCACCTTTCCTCGGACCTCCCTCCCCCCCCTCTCCCCTCCACTTCCCCCTTCCCCCGAACCCTTTGGGCCTAAGTTTTGTCCTTGAATCTGTTGTGGGACCTTCCCACTGGTGATTCCTGTATTGGGATGGGACTCTAAACATGCACGTCCACTCCCCTCCCCATCCTGCAATATAGGGGATCTAGAGTTTTGACAGCACATTAAGCATCCAGGCAGCCCACCCTCATCTTCTCAACATTGCTTAGTTCCTGCTGCCCTTCTAACTCCCCTAATTCTCCCTATATGGGCCTGCAGCCTTGGCATGGGGTAGAAGAGGTGGAGGAGGAGGAGGCGAGAAAAAGAAAAAAAAAAGGGGGGGGAACACACTAATGTCATACCTCTCACCTCCTTCACCTCCTCCATCCCTACCCCCATGTCGAATTACCTTCTTTTATTTACCATCTGCCACATTTTCTTTCCTGGCCCTAAACACTCAGTAGACCCCCCTGACCACCCCAAAATGTCCATTTCCTGTAAATCCAATTTTCCACAGAAGTCACTGAATTCTTCTAGGAATCTCAGTCTTACCAATTTCCCATCTTTCCACCCAATCAGGCAGGCAGGGAACCCCCAGTTATATTGAATCTTTTTTTCCTTCATCTGCTCTAGCAACGGTTTCAGTGATCTTCTCCTAGCTAACATCTCAGATGAAATGTCAGCAAATATTTGTAACTTTATGTCTCCATATTTTATTTCAGGGATCTCTCTGAGCTTTTTCCAAATGTTTTCTCTGTCCTCATAGTGGTGGAAAAGGACAATCACATCTCTAAGCAAGTCTGATGGCACTCCTTGCAGTCTCCTTATCCTATGAATTCTCTCCATTGGACTCTTCTGGCAAGGTGCGGATCCTTAAATAGTTTCTTCTTTCTCTATTCTCTTGGTCCTCTAATTTAAATGCAAGCTTTCTCTGCTTTCTTTGCATCTCTTCCATCTGCATCTCAAGTTTAGTGATCCAGAGCTCCCGTGTCTCCATTTTCCCTTCTACCTCCTCCACTCATGTCAATATTTGGTCCAAATCATTCCGTAGTGCCACCAATTCATTTTTCATAGATAACTCCAGTTTTCAAACATATCTGCCACATCGGTTTTTGTGAGTGTTTGTAATGTAGCTCCCTGTTGATCCAAAACACTTTGATCCATTGTACTGTCCGTATTTATCGGGTCATAAAACTGGTGCACTTTTTGTGTCCCTAGTGATATTCTTGTATGGTCTCCCACCCCTTTCCTAGTTCTCTCCTGTTACATCTCAGGGGTTAATTTCTCCGGGCTTTTCTCCTGCAGGGGTAGATATTTCCTTATTGTGCTAGTATTCGCACATGCTTGGGGGTTTTTACTCCCCTCTTTAACAGATTTACTCCTCATCTCTTTAAGCTTTGCCACTGAATATTAAGGCACAGCTGCTGTATTATCCATCCCCAGGAAAGACTTTCCCTCCTATTAATTACTCTGGAAGCAGGAGTGATCTAACCGATTCCACCATTGGCGTGGATTGGCATGGACTCACTGGTAAGCGCTACCCTGAGCTAAACAACCCCCAAATATTACAATGTATATACAGTATGACATAGAATAATATGTTTTGGACCTGCCCAACCCTTCAAATCTTTTGGACAGAGGTCTATAAACTCATTGCCATATTTACCACTTATACCTTGGATTTAACACCAACCCAATTCCTCCTTCATCACACGTCTCTTCCTAAGATCATCTACTTCAAGTCCTTAGCCATGCATTTAGTCAATGCTGCCAGAAAGTGCACCCTATCCTGTTGGGGCTCCCCCCCCCCAAGACTTACTGATTGGTTCAGTCGCATTCGCAAAGTTACGGAAATGGAAGAACTCTTCAGCATAGTACACAACAAACCTTCAAAATTCACATATATATGGGCCTGCTGGTCTGTTGAATACTCCCAGCTGATGATATACCCACCATAAAACATAATGCTAGAAGCCTGCCCTGGTCTCATGCTTTCTAAGTCCAAGGGAGACAGAGGAAAGGCACCCTTACCCACTTTAGCCTGCTATCTATCCCCACTCCCCTCATTCTCTCTCCCTTTTTTAAAATTTTTTGTTCCCTAAAATCACTGGCAAATAACTTAAAAACACTGGCCAAGGACTTATAACTCTGTGCTAAATGAACAGCATTTTTTTTTACAGTTTATGTCAGGACCCTGGTTCTTGAGCACTATGAATTGGTAGAACCTTACATTTTGCTTTTATTGCTCTGTTTTCTGTGTATTGTGTACCCTGCCAAGATTTAAATAACCCTTTGTAACATACAGTATTCTTTTTTGGCTGTTTAGGAAGCCACCTGAGATGTTAGCTGTACTTTTGCAGTCCTTCTTGTACTTATAGGGGCCAATTTCTCCATCACTGTAGACTCCTTAAGTATGTTTTGATTATTTTGGGGGCCTATAACTCGCAGGATTGTTTCCTTCTTGTAATTTTTTTTTTTTTTTACGAATATCCTAATAAAGTCCTTGTAAAAAAGAATAATATGTTTTAATGGTGAAATCATTGAAAAAAAATTAATTTTAATACCTACAATTCCCAAAAATGAATGTCTATACACAAATATAAGATAGTCTTCCATAATTATTGTATGCTAATATTTTAATGCAGTTCCCCAATAATTTGTATTAACTAATATTTAGAATATAAGTACAGGAGCAGTTCAAATTATAAAATGTTAGCAAAGTTATATGTTTTTACATATATTTAAAAAGTGAAATTATGAGTGATGGGAGTTCTTAAGAGACAAATTGTGCTTGATAACAAAACCTGAATTCATCAAATACTTCAATTGACATGCATTGTGGAAAAAGGAAGTATGTTTCATTCAAATTAATGTATAATCTGTATAACAAATTTGAAACTATAACTTGATGTTAATAACAAATTTGATTTGAAATAATAGGACAGAACGGATAGACAAAGGAATTTGCTCATTCAACAAAAGACCATAAATTAGCCATTGGTTTCCAGCTGTTATTTTAGGAATATTTCCTGTTTCCTTGGAGATATCATTAGTCTTAGGGATAATACTACTATGAATTTTACTTTGTCATTTTATGCTGTGCAATTATTGTACAAGAAAATTATGTGCAGGGTATAAACTCATTTCATATTAAAACATCAACAAAATATGCTTAAAAGCACATTTATTTGGTTAGGATTTCTTTCAAAGTTTTTCTATTCCTTTGAATGCTTTATTTTGCTATTCCATACTGTAAAATGAAATAAGTGCACAGGACATAATACATTTCATTATAAATGTGTTGCGCATCAAATAATGTTCTAATTTAAATATATACTTGCTTTAAGTTTGTTTAACAAAATATTTCTGTTTTTTTCACTAAATATCTCCTCAGCAAAGTATTAAAATAATGTAACTAATCCTGTTGAAGATTCAATAATAGAAGAAAAGGAGGAGGAGGGATGAGGGGGGCGGGTCCCTATTGGGAGTTTTGTCTATTGAATTTATCCTAGTGAACCAAAGCTATTAACTATTGTAGCAGCGGAAGTTCAGAGCCAGAAAGCCAACTGACATTCATGCAGTCAAGACTTCTCGAACACCCAGCTGCTTGCACAATATGGAACCTAATTTATTAACCGCTTGCCAACTGCCCTATAGTAGAACTATTGCTACAGGGCATCAGGGCTGAGGAAAATTTTCTATTTCCGGGTAGGGGGCGTGCCCTGCCCTACCCATGCTGCCATTGGCGGCTACAGCTGTCGAATACCGGATCCTGGCCAGAGATTCCCTGCCAGCACCTGGCGATTGCCGAGGAACACTGACAGGGGAAAGTTCTGTATGTAAACAATACAGATCTCTCCCCTGTCAGCACCAGCATTCTGCTTTGCATTGCTCTGCATAGCAGAGCAATACAAAGCAAAATGCTTAAACAGTAAAACACAAATAGCACAGTTTGTAAAACAGCACACAGGTAACCCTTTGATCACCCCAGATGTTAACCCCTTCCTGCCCAGTGTCATTAGTACAGTGTCAGTGCTTTTTATTAGCCCTGATAACTGTATTAGTGTCACTGGGGATGTCAGTTCCCCCCAGTGTCAGAATGCCCACCTCATTTCCGCAGTCCCGCTATAAGCTGCTGATCACTACCATTACTAGTATAAAAAAAAATTCCAGTAAATATACCACCGTTTGTAGATGCTTTTTTCTAGCATCGATGTAGCAGAATATATTTTGGCCTAAATTTATTATGAAATTTGATTTTTAAAAATGTTTTTGCTCTATATGTTTTAAAGCAAAAAACTAAAATATTGTTTTTTTTTCAAAATTGTCTGGTATTTTTTGTTTATAGCGCAAAAAATAAAAAACACAGAGTTGATCAAATACCACTGAAAGAAAACTCCATTTGTGGGTAAAAAAAGGACATAAATTGCATTTGGGTGCAACGCTGCATGTGCACGCAATTATCAGTTAAATTAACACAGCACCGTATCGCAAATCCTCTGGAGGGCAAGTGGTTAAAAATAAGTTAGGCAACTAAAGTTGTGAGGCTAAAACCAATTTTTAGCTAAACTTAAGCTTTAAAATGAGTAAGGCTTCACCCTATACCAGGGGTCCTCAAACTACGGCCCGCGGGCCACATGCGGCCCACTGAGGCCATTTATACGGCCCGCCGGCAGGGCGGGACAGGAAGGGACACTAAGTACAGGGGCGGGCAGGGGGCTGCTGTACCTTACCTGGCTCCGGTCCCAGTCCCACGATGATCCAGTCCAGGAAGCGCTGCTCCTTCATTCACTCCGGCCACTCCCTCACTCCGCCTTCTCACCGGTGATTGAGCGCCAGAACTGTAGCTCAGGAAAGGCACACAGGCGGCCAATCACCTGTGAGGAGGCGGAGCCGAGCGGCCCCGCAAACAACGAGTGAGAGAGATGCCGGAGTGAAGAAGGACAGCTGACAGGTAAGTGTGCCATGCTGATGGTGCTGCTGCAACCAGGTATGCTGGCTGCAGTAGCACCTAGGCTGGAGCAGGAGTCAGCAAGTTACGTGTCATTGGTGTCAGTGGGAAGAATAGTGCCCCATCATTGGTGTCACTAATACTAATGATGGGGCATTATTCCTCCCACTGACACTAATGATGGGGCACTATTCCTCCACTGACACCAATGATGGGGCACTATTCCACCCCCCATTGACACCAATGATGGGGCACTATTCCTCCCCCCCACTGACTCCAATGATGGGGCACTATTCCACCCCCCACTGACACCAATGATGGGGCACTATTCCTCCACTGACACCAATGATGGGGCACTATTCCTCCACTGACACCAATGATGGGGCACTATTCCACCCTCCACTGACACCAACGATGGGGCACTATTCCACCCCCCACTGACACCAATGATGGGGCACTATTCCTCCCACTGACACCAATGACGGGGCACTATTCCTCCACTGACACCAATGATGGGGCACTATTCCTCCACTGACACCAACGACTGGGCACTATTCTACCCCCCACTGACACCAACGATGGGGCACTATTCCTCCCCCCCACTGACTCCAATGATGGGGCACTATTCCACCCCCCACTGACACCAACGATGGGGCACTATTCCACCCCCCACTGACACAAATTATGGAACACTATACCTTCCCCCACTGACACCAATGATGGGACACTATCCCCCCCACTGACACCAACGATGGAACACTATTCCTCCCACTGACACCAATGTTGGGACACTATCCCCCCCCACTGACACTAATGACGGGGCACTATTCCCCTCCACTGACACAATGACATACTATTCCTCCCACTGACACCAAAGATGGGGCACTATTCTTCCCACTGACTCCAATGATGGGACACTATTCCTCCCACTGACACCAAAGATGGGGCACTATTCTTCCCACTGACACCAATGATGGGGCACTATTCCCCCCCACTGACACCAATGATGGGACACTATTCCTCCCACTGACACCAAAGATGGGGCACTATTCTTCCCACTGACACCAATGATGGGGCACTATTCCCCCCCACTGACACCAATGACGTACTATTCCTCCCACTGACACCAGTGACGGAGCACTATTCCCCCCCATTGACACCAATGAAGTACTATTCCTCCCACTGACACCAAAGATGGGGCACTATTCTTCCCACTGACACCAATGATGGGACACTATTCCTCCCACTGACACCAATGTTGGGACACTATCCCCTTCCCCCACTGACACCAATGACGGGGCACTATCCCCCCCCCACACTGACACCAATGATGGGGCACTATTCCTCGAACTGACACCAATGATGGGGTACTATTCCTCCCACTGACACCAATGATGGGGCACGTTTTTTCCCACTGACACCAATGATGGGGCACTATTCTTCCCACTGACACCAATGATGGGGCACTATTCCTCCCACTGACACCAATGAATGGGGCACTATTTTGCTCCATAAGACACACTTGGGGGGAAATGTCTGTGCGTCTTATGGAGCGGCCGGCCCAGTATTCCCGCCGCCGTTGTATGTCTGCAGTATCTAGTCATCTCCTGTACTGTGTCCGCATTTGTTCATAGTTTTTTTTTTTTTTAAACTATAGTCCTGCCCTCCAACGGTCTGAGGGACAGTGAACTGGCACCCTGTTTAAAAAGTTTGAGGACCCCTGCCCTATACCAAAATGCACAGAGGCAAAAAAAAGCAATATTTATCAATGGAAATGGTTCAAGGTGCCTGAAGCAGAACATCTGAAGCTTTAAAACTATTGGAGCTACTTTTGTAGCTCAAATGGGACACATTTGCTTGTTTTTGGCAAGTTTGCCTAGCAACAAATGATACAATAGATGATATTGGGCACAATTCACTAAGTGGTATTTTTCCGCATCCAAGTATGCGGTAGGATACAGCATAGCATTTTTAAAGTTTGAATTCACTAAAAAACGCTACTAAAATACCACAGGAGTTATTTTATCAAGTCATGCAGTATTTTAGTAGTGGAAACCATGCGCTAATGTTTCAGCTGTCAGTGGGGTTCCTCACTGACAGCTGAACGTAAAAGAAAACATTGCTGGCAATTAAAAAATAATAAAAAAATGGCATGGGGTCCCCCTCCATTCATACCAAGCCCTTGGGTCTGGAACCACCATGCCAAAAAAAAATGGAGTGGGGTCCCCCCAAAATCCATACTGGACCCTTATCCAAGCATACAGCCTGGCAGGTCAGGAAAGGGGGGGGGAACGAGCGAGCGCCCCCCTCCTGAACCATACCAGGCCACATGCCCTCAACATGGGGGGGTGCTTTGGGGCAGGGGAGGCTGTCAGTGGGGAATCCCACTGACAGCTGATTACTCAGAGGTCGTTAGGAACTCGGTGGTCCATTTTTCTCTATTGGCTAATTGAAAACGCCAAAGCTCAAAAAATGGCTAAAAATGCTGTATAAAAATGTGCAAAAAGGCAAAAAAAAAATCACAGTAAAATATGCGTGCTAAATTGCGCTAAAACTGTTGGAAAAGAACTACGTTTAGATGTGAATGGAGCCTAAGACACCGCCATTTGGTCTGGACCACTCTCACATTGGCTATTTATACATAAATTAATAATAAAGTGCTCATGCACTATGGGATATGCTATAATAAACAAACTAAACAACAAGAAAATATATAGCTAATGCAGCAGTCCTGTACTTGTGTTAAATAACTACAATCCATATAAATTAAAAACCAGATGGACCACGCACAAATGAAAAAGGAAAAAGAACGGGTATCCCATAGTGTAAAACTGTTTAGTAACTTTATTGGGGGTAAATTTGATAAAACTCAATAAGAAGTAAAGTGCCTGTGCCCGGCATCTGGTGTATTCAGCCTTGTTACTCCTTAATAGATAGAAGCTGCTGTTCTAGATGCTCCTTGGAGTAGTGTGCATTCCACAGGGCGGAAGTGACATTGGCATAAGTTGCGTCATCAAACCTTGATGCGTTTCGATCAAGGTACAAGATCCGCCATTTTGGTGATGGTATTTATACCCTTAAACTGGATGTTAATTTAATAGATGTCAACAGCAACATTGCTGAGTACATTCAGTGTTACACATTAATGGGCTTCATACTATGTATGCTAACATACGATAAGCCATACAAGTGTATTCAGATTGATGTATAATAATAAACTATATAAACCTTCCATCATATTCCACAGGGTCCACCCCCTTAAAGGGAAAAACACCTTGACTTTAAAATTACAAAATAATAAAGAAATGAATAGAAAAATAATAATATTCCTAATATTTTTACAGATACAATCTGACAGAAAAAAAAAAATTATATAAAATATTAATAATAAATATAATTGAAAAAATAAATATAAAATAGCCTCAGTTAGCATACCAATAAATTTGAACTTTATCTCTTTAAAAATATGTAAAAAAAACCTGTTTAAATCTCAATATTTAACCTTTCCGGTGTTAAAGTTTGAAGCTCATATATCCACTTCGTTTACGTTTTTTGATATTTCTCTGACCATGTGGACACCGACAAGATCCAGAAACAAGACGCGCCTCCCGATTCCTCAACGGTCTCCTGCTTCACGGTTATCTTCTGTTACCTGATGACATCACACAAAATGCAGCTGATGCCACTTAAGATTTAACGTCTATTGATATGTCTTGCCTGACAATTCTGAAATCCCCTTACAGATAAATTCGACACCCTATCGGGATCTTCTTAGATGATGTCCTGTTATTTGCTGTCTATTTTGGAATAGAGAAGTGAAGTCACCGCCTGACTTCTACCCTCCCTATGTCGTCCCCAAACATCTACAGCTATTGCTGTAGATGCCTGGGCGGCCTTGGTTGCTCAGGCCTCCTCCATATTTTGGTTTCATATTATGTCTGCAAATCTTTTGTAGATCTGTTTGTTCTGTGTCTGCTAGTTTTTTTGCAACGCACTAGATGTGTCTTTCTCAGTCAATGTTTTTTGTGTTTCTCTATGTTAGAGCAGCATGGTTTATTTGTCATATTGCCCTGCATACATTTGCTTCATGTTCAGATTACACCAACATGTCTTTATGACTATACTCTTGTAATGTTAAAGGTTTAAATTCAATGAGGAAGAGGTCGATAGCTCTTAGGGAATTCCGTCAGTCTAAGGCTGATATTATCCTTATCCAGGAAACACATTTCAAAAAGGGAAGCTCATTTAACTTTGCCCTCAGATATTTTCCTATTGCATACTCTGCTATGGATGGCATGGGTAGTGCAGGTTTCGCTATTCTCATGAAGAAAGGTTGCCCTATCCGGGTGGTATCCTTGGTACTAGACACACAGGGCAGATTTATACTACTGCAATGTCAATATGGTGAGGTCTATATTACAATCATTAATGTGTATGCTCCTAATACTAATCAATTGGTGTTCTTTAGAGATGCTATCTCCCCACTTTTAGCCTCGTCACACCCCTTCACGATTATTGGAGAAGACTTTAATTTATCCATATCAGCTGCACATAATAAGAGATCCCTTCGAGGCCAACTGCCCTCAAAACATGTTTTGAAACAGTCTACATCCTTCCATCAATGGATCAGAGGACATAGGATGTTTGATATTTGGAGAAAACAACACCCGAATGCTAAACAGTTTTTGTTCTTCTTTCCGGTGCTCCACATCTACACCAGCCTAGATTACTTTTTGCTATCAACCCCCGTACTTAAACAGACAGTAAGCTCCGATATTGTCCCCAGCTCCTGGTCAGATCATTCTTTTTTGGCTTTGGATCTGTTTCTGGATCTATCAACTTCACGCACATGCCATTGGCACCTGAAGGACACACTTCTAGGTCAAGCAGAAGTCACCACTTCTATTCTGATAGCATTGCGTACATTTTTCGAACTTAATACAGGATCTGTGTCAGCATCCTCAACTCTGTGGGAAGCCCACAAAGCGTTCATTAGGGGTCGCTTTATAAAGGAAAGCTCACATCTTAAGAAGTCCCTGCTTCACCAGAAAACTGACTTTATGAACCAATTATCTCAAGCAGAATAAAAACTTATTGATTCGCCCTCTTTGCCTAAACTTTGTTTAATGGTACAACTTAAAGATCAATGTAAGACACTTGAGGCCAGTTCTATAATGAAGAAACTGCTATGGATGAAACAGAAGTTTTATCAGTATGCTAATAAACCTCATAGGATGTTGGTTAATAAACTGAAAGCACATTCGACAACTCCCGTTCCTGAATTTTTGTTCCAAGAGGATGGCACCCCTACTTTTACCCCCAACAGATAGCCCAAGTGTTCAGAGACTTCTATTGTAAGCTTTACAATTGCTTATCACCAGACATACACCCCCATTTCCATAGAGATTGTTTTGACGCCTTTTTTTCAGCTCTTCATTTCCTGAAATTGAAAAGGGAAGATAGATTAACTTTGAACGTACCTATTACTATGGAGAAACTGTGCAGTCATTAAGGAACTACCGTTGCACAAGACGATGATCCAGACGGATTTTCCTACACATATTATAAGCAATTTATCACAGATATAGGCCTTGCCCTATTGGAATTTTACTCCTCTCTGCTGAATGGAGAAAAACCTAATTTGCAATTTCAACATTCTCATGTCACAGTCATTCCCAAACCAAGCAAAAACCTAATGACCCCAGCTAACTACAGGCCCATAGCATTATTAAACACGGATTATAACATTTTTATGAAACTCTTAGCAAATCGTCTGGCTCCTTTGCTTTCCAAAATCATACACAATGATCAGGTGGGATTTATCTTGGCAAGACAGTCAGGAGACAACACTAGGTGTACGATTTAGTTGAGATACTCCATGGCTCACAAACACCGGCTCTATTGCTAAGTTTAGATGCTCAGAAGGCATTTGATCGGTTGGGATGGCCCTATATGTTTGAATTACTGTGACATGTGGGAATACAAGGGTCTTTTTTTAACACTATTATGGCAGTGTATTTACAGCCTACCGCACAGGTTAAACTTCCCTATGCCACATCTGACACTTTTCTCATGCTAAACAGAATTAGATAGGGATGTCCTCTGTCCCCATTCCTATTTGTGTTATGTCTTGAACCATTAGCAGTAGCGATCAGAGCACATCCTGACATAGCGGGAGTGACTGTAAGGGGGAAGGAATATAAACTTTCACTTTTTGCAGATGATGTTTAATTGACTATAACAAAACCTCACTTGTCACTACCTGCATTGCATAAACTTTTACAAACGTTAAGTAATTTATCTGACTATAAAATAAACACTTCATAGTTGGAAGCTATGCCCCTTAATATCCCATCCCAAGGTCTCTCGTTGCTCCTACAAAATTATTCATACCACTGGTGCAAATCATCTATTAAATACTTTGGCACTCATAGAACTCCAAATTATGCTCAGCTGTTTGAGGCTAACTATCCCCCACTGTTTCAGGAAATTTATGCTCTCTTAAATCAGTGGGATGCTTATATGATATCTTTCCTAGGTAGAGTAAATGTGTTAAAGATGTCAATTCTGCCAAAGCTACTTTTCCTTTTTGAGACTACCAATTGTGATTCCACAAGCTCAACTGCAAACTCTACAACAAGCATTTCTTATTTGGCATGCCAGAAAGCCCCGAATAGCGAAAACAGTTCTTTTGACATCTAAAAATAATGGAGGCCTAGGGGTCCCAGGTATTACCAAATACTATACTACACATTTGAGACAAACGCTATCATGGTTCACCCAAAGACCTCAGAACAAATGGGCAGAGATTGAATTAGGCTGTATATATCAGCTCCATACATGCTCATTGTTACACCCCTTTTATTATGTAATACCTCTGCCCCCCCCCCCCCCCCCTTTGCTCGAATCTATGAAATTTACCCTCAAAAGTTGGTCAACTTGAGTGAAATCTCAACAGTTATTGGTCGTGTGCTCTCCATTGCTGAATGTTTAATATAACCCGGAGCTCCCAGATAGTCTGCCTTACCCACAGATGAGCCCTTGGGCAATGGGAAAAAAAAATGGGATATTTCAACTCCATCATCTGATCAATCCGGTCTTGTGCAGGATTAGGTCATTTGAGGAGATTAGGGTGTGGAAATACACAATAAATGTGTCAGCCACATATACCTATTTACAGTTCCATCATTTCTTCCATTCTTTGAATCCGTCTTTAACACTAGATCGCCCAACGGATTTTGAGAGAATAGCTGTTAAAGGTCCCTCCCAACAACATTTTATCACCTCTTTATATAAACTACTTTTCAATAAAGGTTCTTTCATTGATAATCCCCACCGTTATATGAAGAGATGGGAGGACAAACTCCACTGTTCAACCTCCTTGAAATGTTGGCAGGTGATTTGTGAATCTGTTGCTAAGACCTCTCGTTGTGTTGTGTATAAAGAAAACCTATATAAAATATTGATGCACTGGTAAAAGACCCCTGTAGTGCTTCATGCGATCAACCCAAATCTGTCTGACAAGTGCTGGAGGTGCATGGGAGGAGTAGGCACCTTGGCACTTATTGGGCTATGGTTAAAATGGTCTTGGATCAAGTACTCAATGTTACCCCACCCCTAGACCCACTACACTAACCTTTGGGACTACCCTTTAGGGGTATCTTTAAGCAGTTTGGGAATAAGCAGTTTGGGAATAAGCTTGGGAATAAACAGGTTGGGAATACATATTCTGATGGCTGCTAGATGGGTGATACCAAGATTTTGGAAATCAGTTGATGTTCCCACGCTAAATCATCTCTTAAGAGCGCTCTCTGAAATCAGGGTAATGGAATATCTTACAGCTATAGTGGGTGAAAACTCAGGTTACTTTCGCTCTATTTGGGAACTATGGGATCATTCTCCCTTTGGTAGACTTCCTTCCTCTTATCCTCCCCCCCCCCTTATATAGTCTAGACACCTCTTTACATACGGAGACTCTGACTGATAATGTAACTTAACGATGTGCAGGCTTATGTCATTTTGTGCCTATGTATTGTGCAGTTTACCATGCTGTCTAATTGTGTTCATATTTCTTCTTTTTTTGTTTTCTTTTATACTGATCGTGGTTTTCTTTCAATGCAACGTTTACACCTAAAGTGTTGTTGTAACTATGTTCTGAAAAGTTGGGCTTTGGCCTTTAATAAAAATTTACAATACAAAAAAAAACTAGCTAAAATGAAAAAATAAAGTTTGAATATTTTCGATAAGGAAATAAAAATGGAAAAATAATTAGCTGAATAAAAATAATACCTAACATGAGAAAGGGAGGAAATCATTTTTTAGGGTTGATTAGGGTTAACTCTCAGTTAATAAGGCATCAAATAGGAACAAAGGTTATATATTTATTTACATGTAAGGTTCTTTAATTGATGCTCACTTGAAAAAACGAAATATTATGAAGTAGCAATCAAGCAAACTAAGTATGATGTAGCAATCAAGTTCTTTCCATTTCCAGATGCTGGACACAGGTACTGCCTTGATGTAAAATGTTATAGAGAAGCTCCTGCAAGCTTTTCTGTGATACACAGCTAATCCAGAAATAAGAATGATGCCCTAATTTGTAGGCAGTAAGCATTCTATGTAGGCTGCATGTGAGCAAGAAGTGCAGGGAGTTGGAAATACATCCTAGGGGGACTTTAATGTTGTTTCCTAGGGTGTATGTTCTACAGCACATTAAAGTTCAAAATTGGTTAATAATAATATTCTTCAGTCCACTCAATCTAAAACCCAGAAAGCACCTTACAGAGGCACTTTGTGGTTATTTTATGAAGTCTGGTTTGTGTAAATTGATTTTATTATGTGTATTTGTGTATATATATATATATATATATATACAGTGGGGATCGAAAGTTTGGGCACCCCAGCTAAAAATTTGTATTAATGTGCATAAAGAAGCCAAGGAAAGATGGAAAAATCTCCAAAAGGCATCAAATTACAGATTAGACATTCTTATAATATGTCAACAAAAGTTAGATTTTATTTCCATCATTTACACTTTCAAAATAACAGAAAACAAAAAAATGGCGTCTGCAAAAGTTTGGGCACCCTGCAGAGTTAATATCTTGTACTGCCCCCTTTGGCAAGTATCACAGCTTGTAAACGCTTTTTGTAGCCAGCCAAGAGTCTTTCAATTCTTGTTTGAGGTATCTTTGCCCATTCTTCCTTACAAAAGTCTTCCAGTTCTTTGAGATTTCTGGGCTGTCTGTCACGCACTGCTCTTTTAAGGTCTATCCATAGATTTTCAATTATGTTGAGGTCAGGAGATTGTGAAGGCCATAGCAAAACCTTCAGTTTACGCCTCTTGATGTAATCCCCCATGGATTTCGAGGTGTGTTTAGGATCATTATCCATTTGTAGAAGCCATCCTCTCTTTAACTTCAGCTTTTTCACAGATGGCATCAAGTTACCATCCAAAATGTGCTGAAATTTTATTGAATCCATTTTTCCTTCTACTCGTGAGATGTTCCCTGTGCCAATGTCAGGGCAGGGCTGTGGAACGGACAGGTAGGCCTAGTGGCAGGGTAACGCACTGGCTGACGACAACCACCACCAACAGACTGAAGTCCCTCAGGGCGCGGAGTCTAAGTCCCAGGCTGCCCTTCACCAGGGCCCCTGATGGTGGGGATGGACTTGACGCAACCAGGGACCAGGTCGCGGCCCCCGAGACACCCCAGCTGCGGTAATGGCCGCCGCCAATGGCGTGTAGTTGGTGAGAATGACAATAGCGTAGTCAGACAAGCCGGGTCAATAACAACGGGACAAAACAGTACAGAACAGTAGACAGAGAATCACAGGTCACGGGCCGGGTTCAGCAACAGAAGGTCAGATCAAAGGGAAACGCAGAGAATGGTCTTAGTCACAAGCCGAGTCAGAATACCAGAAGAGTCACGAGCGTATACACAGAGCTGTAGCAAGACAAAGACACAAGACACAAGTGCAAAGAGCATGTGCAGATCCCAGGCTTATATGTACTCAGCCACACCCCTCTGGGGGATGGACCTCAGAGACCTGAAGGCATAAAAGATTCCCATCATGCTCAGCAGAAATCCAAGATGGATGCTAGCACATGGAGTAACATAACCTCTGGGAAAAGGTAGGACCTTGACAGCCACTGGCTGCAACACAACCCCAAAGCATGATTGATCCAACCCCATGCTTAACAGTTGGACAGAGGTTCTTTTCATTAAATTCTGTGCCCCTTCTTCTCCAAACGTACCTTTGCTCATTCCGGCCAAAAAGTTCAATTTTAACCTCTTCGGTCCACAGAACTTGTTTCCAAAATGCATCAGGCTTGTCTATATGTTCATTTGCAAAGTTCAAACGATGATTTTTGTGGTGAGGACGTAGAAGAGGTTTTCTTCTGATGACTCTTCCATGAAGACCATATTTGTACAAGTATCTCTTTATGGTGGAATAGTGTATCACAACTCCAGTGTCTGCCAGATCTTTCTGGAGGGATCGTGCAGTCAAACGTGGGTTTTGAATTGTTTTTCTCACAATCCTGCGAGCTGTTCTGTCTGATATTTTTCTTGGTCTTCCAGATCTTGCTTTAACTTCCACTGTTCCTGATGACTGCCATTTCTTAATTACATTCCGAACAGAGGATATTGACATCTGAAAACGCTTTGCTATCTTCTTATAGCCTTCTCCAGCTTTGTGAGCGTCAACTATTTTCAGTTTCAGTTTTCTAGATAACTGCTTAGAAGAACCCATGGTGCTGATTGTTGGGGCAAGGTCAGCTGAGTCTGGGCATTTAAAACCTTTGAGATTGACATCACCTGGTTTTCCCAGACGATGATTGAGAACAATCCATGACACTGGCAGGTCTCAGCTTGGCAAAGGGGGCAGTGCATGCTATAAATTCTGCAGGGTGCCCAAACTTTTGCAGACGCCATTTTTTTGTTTTCTGTTATTTTGAGAGTGTAAATGATGGAAATAAAATCTAACTTTTGTTGACATATTATAAGAATGTCTAATCTGTAATTTGATGCCTTTTGGAGATTTTTCCATCTTTCCTTGGCTTCTTTATGCACATTAATACAAATTTTTAGCTGGGATGCCCAAACTTTCGATCCCCACTGTATATATATATATATATGTGGAGAGAGACAGAGCCTGTGTCATCAGTCTTATTCAAAGTACAAGGGCATTTTTAAATCTAATTGGTGGCTGTGAGAAGTATTGTTTTAACGTCATGCTTTCTGTAATTTAAAATGACTTCTTGCAGTGAGTATGTTTGGGCATAGTTCTTCTTTATCATAAGCAGGGGTTTTCAGATTACCAGAATACTGACAAAGAGGAGTGATATGGATTGCAGCACTACTGTCTGGATAAAAAAAACTGAAGTACTAAGCAGGTAGGACGTGCTCCCTGTGTGCATTTTCAGGCTTAATTTTCCATTTTGACCTTTAATTACCATCAGACTGGAAGATTAGATTGGGGCATTGGAGCAAATTAAGCTAATTGCCTGTTTCTTTTTGTATTGCACCTAGTGCCATAGTACATGAATTATCTGAAATTCATCTCATAAACTGATCTCAGTGAAGTAATGTTAACATTAGCCCTATACCAAACCTTTATAAAGCTAAGACAATGCTTTGTTTAATTCTAATTAAATAAAAAATACATATGGAGCAGAGCAGGTAAAAAAAAATTCAAAATGAATCCAAATTTATAGTACCTTGTAAAATAAATACAATTTATGACTTCATAAAATGGTACATACATTTATTTGGTTTCAACATAACAAAACCCAATGAATAAATTCTATTTTTCTACATGAATGAGATCAATTTTATTTCTTGGCAGTATCTAAATTGTGTTTGCCAACTGCTTGTGAAATTGATGATCACTGGATTTGACCTTTCATTATTTTAAGGCCAAGACATAAAGAAGTAATATGCCTCTTTTAAGCTAGTTTGCGTTGTTTCAATTTAGAATATTTCAAGTTTAATTTCAGAGACACAAATGTGATACACAGTAGTTTTCTCTTTTACATACCTTATGATGAAATACTAAATGCTTAAGTGACATGTCTTAAATTTGCAGTAAATACAAGATACTTAATATTTACTATACAGTGTAATACTGATACCAGAACAATACATTAATAATGTGAAACATTGCATCAACTGACAAGATGGGGTGGTAATAGATATATGGATATTATCAAACAAATCTGTAGAAAGTAGCCATGCATTAATATGGAAAATGGTAAACATACAAATGACTTCATGTGTATAGCTGAACTCCACTAATAAAATACAAAGATTAAAACAAATTGCCATTTAATAGATAAGCTAACAAAACCAGCTTTTGTTTATAGTTTTTTTTTTGTCCCTCAGTACATTTTTATGCCACTAGATATCCTCAGTCTGCTAGCAAGCATCATTAAACGCACTTTCTCTGAGACTATTACATCCTGGACCCTTCCCAGACTGTGATTGGAGAGTGAAAGGAAAATCAGCGCAATCATGAGCTTATTTTGCCATCACTCTGCTTCCTATCAGCGTGCTTTTTGTCAGCACATGAACTGATTCACTCCCTGCTCTGCTTCTTCCCCTTAACTCCAGCCCTTTTGTATAAGGACTGCAGGATGCTGATACCAGGTCAAATTCAGGTACTTAATATTTTATTTTTATTTATTTATTACAGGTACTTATACAGCTCCATCAATTACGCAGCACTTTATATTTATATTGATAAGGAAATGGTGTAGTGCTGTGGTATACTTAAAATAAATGGTGAAAAACAATAAAAGATGTGAATAAAAGTAACTTGGTTCAATTATTGGTGTGACACTATGTATGATCAATAAAAAAGATGTGAATAAAAACAACTTAATTAAAATATATATGAAGTGTGTAGTGTACCATAAGTCAAACAAATAGAGAAAAAATGTGAATGCATAAATGTGACATGGAGACACTTAAAGTGAAATCAACAGTGACCAAATCATACATGGTGACAATAGCAATATTAAGTTATATATCACAAAGTCCCAAGGATAAATTAAAAGTGCTAGATTTAAAATATTCAACCATATTAAATTTGCATGCTCCAAGCTTGTGCCAATCTATCCATCACCATCTGGCATGCGCGCTCACCTCAAATAATTGACCCTCAAGGAGTCATAGAGCATAATATATCACCAAATGATCCCAGGCAGGATGGATCTCTCCCTTTGACTGTACACAGGGTCAGCTCCCACCTTAATCAATCACTAAATGGTCAACCACCTTTAAGGGAATCTTCAATGGCTCATATGAAAGAAGTCAAAGAGAGAACTTCCATAGTGTAGTATTTTTAAATTTATTAAGGAAATCCACAATGCCAAAAGGCTACTAACACTTTGAAACAGGGTCACAGACCCATCAGGCATGTACTGTGTAATCCCACAGTTAAGGTATATGTCCAAGGAATCCAAAGATGGTGACTGCCGTCTGTGCGTAATGACGTCACCACGCTCTAGTCTGATGCATTGCGTCACAATACCACGTGACTTCTTATATATTGTGCATTCACATCAGTCCCTAACCCTCAGGTGGCATACAATTTCTAAAGTCCCTAACTTACATTTATACATACACATACTAGGGCCAATTTAGACAGGATCCAATTAACCTACCAGGATGACTTTGGAGTGTGGGAGAGAACCAGAGTATCCAGAGGAAACCCATGCAGGCACAGGGAGAACATGCAAACTCCAGGCAGGTGGTGTTGTGGTTGTTATTTGAAACAACGACCCAAGTACAGCCAGGCGGAAGTGCTAACCATTTAGCCACTGTGCTGCCCACTGTTTGCATTCAATGATGTATTAGTAATTACAAAAATACATTAACACAAATTTAATACTTATATGTCTATAATTTTAAAATTATATTTTATCAGTTTGTATGGATGTGATCTTATATCACATGTCAACTGGTTTGTAAATTAAAAAAGGGAGCATCATACCAGACGTATAACTGTATAATTTGATCTGAATCAGTGAACACAGAAGGAGTGGTGTTTGTAATAAAATAATAATTTGACATACATTGTTAAAGATCCCTATGTTCAGACTTT
This sequence comes from Staurois parvus, assembly GCF_062004578.1. NCBI lineage: Eukaryota > Metazoa > Chordata > Amphibia > Anura > Ranidae > Staurois > Staurois parvus. The sequence goes on along the minus strand of NW_028318039.1, from coordinate 10,665,265 downwards.
GAACAGACACTTTTGAATAATAATGTCAATATTAACATTTTAAACTAAAAATATATTATCTAGAAAATCATTGTGATATATGGATAATTAGCAATGTTATATAGATTGAAAGTTAGTAATACAGAGTCCATAATATTACTCTCATAAAATGAAATCTGATATCATATGGTTGCTATGGTTACTGCTTTTCTCATATTCCTATTGACATCTCTAATTATCACTTTTTTTGAATAATGCTGAAAGTATATAGAGTAAATGTGTTCTACAAAAGATGACAACATAACCATTTTTTCCTCTTAAGAGTAAGTTTAAGGTCTGTGTCACCTCCATGTTTGTGAGATTATTTGAGATTTTATTTCAGAAGCCACCTATGAAAACTAAAGATATTTCCAGCATTTTGAACATGCATTGAAACATGGACATACAGTATTTGGTAATGGTGATGATGAAAGTCACCACCTTTTTTTGCTCTGAGTATGCCATCTGTGTGGGGATGCCATTAGGTTAAACTTCAGAATTCAAACAAATTAACCAAAAATAATCAGCCTTAGAGAGGAATTCTAGGTATGAATATTTTATACATAGTTACATTGGTCCAGCTTGAACAATGTAACCATGTATATACCATACCTGGAAGCTGGAAATCCCTGAAGTGGAAACTGCTACTCCAGGACAGTAGCTGCCCTGCTGTATTGTGAACACAGGGAGTCACATTGGCACCATTCAGAGACTGCTTTGCATTTTCTGAATGAATGCAAAGCATTCTCTGATTAGAAGAGGTGGAGAAGGGGGGTGTTGACATCACACTCTCCACCTCTTTCAATCAAAGAATGCTTTGCATTCATTTAGAGAATGCAACACAATCCCTGAATGGTACATCTGCCTCCCATGTTCAGAAAGCAGCAGGGCAGCCACTCAGCATGGGTCCTGGAAGCATGTGGAGATAAAGGTGTCCCAGCTTCTAGTGACATTAGCCAAATAAGGTATATGCATAATTACATTGGTCTAAGCTGTACTTGGAATTTCTCTTTAAAGTGGCAGTAAAATCGATGAGAAGAGTAAAGAAATGCCCCCCCCCCGCAGGTTTACATAATAATATACTAGTATGCACTGCATACTACTGCATACTATTTTTTTATCACAGGTAGTTATATAGCACCATCAATTTATGCAGCTCTTTACATATATACTGTATTGTACATTCACATCAGTCCCTAACCCTCAAGGGGTGTACAATCTAAGGTCCCTAACTTACATTCATACTTGCACATACTAGGGCCAATTTAGACAGGAGCCAATTTAGACATACCAGCATGTCTTTGGAGTGTGGAAGGAAACCAGAGTACCTGGAGGAAACCCATGCAGGCGGTTCCGTGGTTGGGATTTGAACCCCTGTGCTGCACTTACATAATAAGTACTATGTGTACAATGGCTTAGTATATCCAAATGGATTATGCATTTTTCAAGGCATATTGGGCTTTCATTTGGTATTGAATGTTAACAGACATCTATTAAAAAAAAAATGGCCATAAATTGAAAAAAAAAAAAAAGGAAAAAGAAAACAAAATTATTTTTGAAATGTGGCTATATATAAAGATACATAAAGATATGTAGCACAGTTTTATTAATGCACGGCAAATTTGAAAAAACTTGTTACAGGCATTAAGATTGTTTTGGTTAAATAAGTCATATCAAGAGGAGAGTATTTTAGAATATACTGTATATAATGTATGTTTTGCGGTTGCTTTTTAGTTTGGGTGCAATTGTTGATCTCTGTCTTAAAATGCCAATTACTTGGCTGTCTCTAGCTAAAATGCTTTTTAAACTGATGACCCCAAGCAAGAAAACAGGAAGCAAACTCAAAATTCATGATCTGTATAATTGCCCCAAGGAAGTGAAACTAAATTCACTGGATTAGCTTAATGACCAAGTAATCAGCATTTTTAAAAGATAGTTCTATAATGACAGTCAATATTTTTCTTAACAGTAAGTATCACATGTTTCATAGAATATTAGAACTGTGAAATAATGGTTTAGAAATTCTGGTCAATAAGATAAAGTCTTCTTTTTTCCACTTATATAATGCATTTAGGTTTCAATTATATAATGCATTAGGTTTCAATCATTGTTAAACCTTAAAAACATCACAATTTTCTTCAAATAAATTAGTTTGCATCTTTAAAAAAAATACTAGGGTTGACTCCATCAGCGCAAACTTGCTAAATTTCTGTTGTATATTGTTCCAATGTAAAAAAAAAAAAGCTTCAGTGCAAGCTATTTAACATTTTCTAAATATTGTCTGAGGAATAATATGGCAAAAAAGTATGTCAGATGGTTTGCAATTCTAACACAATAGAATTTAGAAAACCAAAGTGAGCATCACTGTACATACCAAGAAACCTACCCAATATGTACAGTGAAGCTTGGCACAACAGTGTTTTAGGTACAGTGTTACCACAAGTTAATATATATTGAGATATATAAAGTAAAGTGCAAAGTCTCTTTAAAAAAAAGTAAAATAAAAAAGTAAACGTAAAAATATATTTTTTAGGAAAAAAAATCAATATATCAGTTTCTCCTCTTAAATTCAATAAAGTGTTCAATGCAAACAAGTGAAATGATCCTTATTTTTATGATGTCAACCATCCACTGCTTCTCATGGCTTACCTCTATGTGTGCGCTCCACCACCAATTATGTCAGATCACTCACTGGATAATATTGTTGGCAAACAAATGTGACCAGCAAAAGTGCATCTACAGTAGATGTATAGCCAGGATCCACAGCTTGTCCAGACTTAGCAAATTCCTCTTTTGAACTTTCACCATTGACCATCTATCATTTCCAAAACAGCAGTTATGCAGGACAGACTTCTGCAAGCCTTCAGCTAATAGGATGAGTAGTTGGTGTACACGAGTCCATAAAATTATTATTTTTAGCTGTGATCATGATATAGGAAAGGCTGGTATTCTCAAGCACACCTTGCACTTCCCAATGGTTGCTTTGTGGATCTTTCAGGGTGTAGGGGCGCTGGAACACAGGTATCTACCAACGGGTGTCTTTCAGTAGTCGGCAGATCTCAGTAATTATTTCTTGCCAGATTCTGGCTGCTGGGAAGGTATATTAACCTGTCCCCTAGTTCCTTCATTATCTCTGTGTTTTGCCTGTATGCCATATACCTGGTGAATGATGCTCTATTCCTGATCCTGCTGCTTTTCCTGTTTTAAACTGGGTTCACACTGATGCGGTGCGTAATTTTCAGCGTTTTCTGTGCAAATTCGATTCGAGTGCTGACCCAAAAAATGGTCCTGCACCTTTTTGGTGCGGGTGCGGTGCGATTTGAGCCATACAAAATGTATGGCTCCAATTGCATCGCACACAAATTGCATGTGATTTGCACAGGAATGCAGTGCGGTTCCTGTGCAAATCACATGTGATGTACCGCACCACATTAGTGTGAACCCAGCCTTAGTTCCAGCATCATGTACCCTGCTACCTAAAATCGGCTCTCCTTGCTCCTGATCCAAGTTCTGACCCCTTTCCTGATCTTTCTCCTTGGTTATTTCTTGCATCTCTAGGGCTTACTCTATTTATCCATATTCTCCCTCCATTTTTATATATTTTATTATATTTAGACTGCTTGTTAGGTATTCTATCAGTTCCTTCACTGATCACTTATTTTTTCACTTTTGTAATATATACTGTTTGCTGTTGTTGGATATTTTAGCTTTATGTTAAATGCATCTTTTTTTAATCACACACAATCTGATGCCAGCGTCCCTAAGAGTACCACACAAATCTGGTTACACATGCTGTTGCTAAATACCTGCACTCAGTATCCTATTAATGGTTATACCGTATATATATCTATTCATCTTCTTTTTGAGATTTCTCATAAACTTCATATAGTAACATACAACAGGTCTGCCAGGTTGTAAGAAGTGGAACCTCCAGTCATTCTACAACCAATTAGTCAGGCATTCTTGAATAAATACAGGCCTGTTATTACATGATTGTACTAAGAAAGAGAAATAAAAATATTTGTTATTTAGGAAGAAGGGAATCTTTCATCTAATAATAATAAGAACTGCTGAAAATGTAATGAACAGTGTAGGATTTGAAAATGGTAGCACTATTAGCAGAGTGAACTACTAGGATGAAAATATCTCCAATTTACAAGTCAACCTCAACATACTGCCTAATTAGGCAACTATGTGGCAAATTAGGTTTTATGTTGATAAATGCAAAGTTATACACTCGGGGGATAAAAACATGCATGCATCATACATACTAGGGGGAGTACAACTGGGAGAATCAATGGAGGAGAAGGATCTGGGTGTTCTGGTAGATCTGGTAAGCTTAATAACATCATGCAATGCCAAGCTATTGTTTCCAAAGCAAGCAAAATCCTTTCTTGTATTAAAAGAGGTATGGACTGCAGAGAGAAAGATATAGTTTTGCCCCTTTATAAATCAATAGTAAGATCTGGAATATACAGTTCAGTTTTGGGCACCAATTCACAAAAAGGATATTGGGGAACTGAAGAAAGTGCAGAGAAAGACAAACAAAGTGATACGAGGAATGGTGAAGCTCAGCTATGATGACAGATTTGCTGAACTGAATGTATTCTCTTTTGAGAAGAGGAGATTAAGGTGGGATATGATCAACATGTAAAAATATATAAGTGGTCAATATAGTGAGCACAGTATACTGTTATTCACTTTAAGGTCATCACAGAGGACAGGGGATGCTCTTTACATCTGGAGGAAAAGAGATTTAATCTCCAAATATGGAAATGCTTCTTCACAGTAAGAGCTGTGAAAATGTGGAATAGACTCCCTCAAGAGTTGGTTCTGGCCAGCTCAGTAGATTGTTTTACAAAAGACCTGGATTCTTTCCTAAATGCACATAATATAACTGGATACTAATATTTATAAGAAAAGTTGATCCAGAGAATATCCAATTACCTCTTGAGGGATCAGGAAGGAATCCCCCCCCCATGGAGCCAATTTGATCATGCTCTACTGGGGTTTTTTTTACTTCCTCTGGATCAGTTGTGGGTATTAGTTAGTGTATATGTAGGTTTTCTATTTGTGTGTGTGTGTGTGTGTGTGTGTGTGTGTGTGTGGGTATATGTGTGTGTGTGTGTTTTTCTTCTCTGTTGGTTGAACTACATAGGCCTGAGTCTTTTTTCAACCAGAATAACTATGTAACTATGACCAAAAGGGGGTATTCGGAATGGTGTTGTTAAGATAAAGACACTGAAAGATAAGAGGAGTCAAAGGCTATCCACATTAACCTAACCAGTAGTACCTTACAGTCAAGAATCAACAGACCTGCCAGGTGCGTATAGTAGGCAGTCAAAAAATTGGAAGTAGATGGTTGACCTGTTTTTTTTTTTTTTTTGTAGGGGATTCAGTTTTTTTGTATATTGCATATTTAACTCTTAAATACTAAAGATTGATAACTATGGATTTGAATGATTTTTATATAATCCATTAGGGTTCTTGATTACTAGGTCTTTGGGTCCTTACTGCTTGAGTTGGATGATCTCCTTTTAAGGGCTCATTCACACGTGTTGATTATAAAGAATAAAGCAATGTTCATTAATGCACTTATATAATTTTTATGCATTTTTGAAACATTGAAAAAGCATCAAGAAACCTTGGCTATAATACTCAATGTCTCTGCTAATGCCTGGCCCATTATTATTTCTGGCTAGCTTGATGCTTTTGTCTGCACACAGAAGCAAATGATGTTACTATACAGCTGCTCTGGACAAATAGGATATGACTGGAACTTCTCTGTCCTAGTTCTAACCGCCACTGCCTTTCCCTCAGCACCCATCTCAGAAGTTATAAATGCTTCGCTAATGCACCATAAACGCTATAGGCACTCTTAAGGAGCAGTTACAGTGTGCTATCAGTGAAATTAATGGAGGTGGCTGACAACTGACAATGCCTCCTGAAAGTGACATGCTTCTTAATTTTTAACACAATGCAAGGCTAAAGACCCTGTTTGTACTGCACTGTGTGTCGATCATTGTAATATTCATGCCAGGCATTGAAGGACAGATAAGAGGCTTTAAAAACACTGCTTTAATGAGGCTTAAGCACAGGGTGTTGCTAAATGTGTGAATGAGCCCTAGATTCATGTTTTTCCTGTCTGCTGTGTACTGTCCTGGTGAAGAATCCATATTTCCTTTATCTACCTAAATAATCCATTTCAACCTCAAGCATTTTGACACCCATGTTTCTCTGGTATTATGTTATGTTTGCCATGACCTCCTAACATGGGGGGATATTTACTAAAACTGCTGAACATAAAATCTGGTGCAGCTGTGCTTGGTAGCCAATCACCTCATTTCAGCTTGTTCAATTAAGCGTTGGCAATAAAACCTGGATGCTGATTGGTTTCTATGCATAGGTGCACCAAATTTTGCACTCTCCTTACCATGAATCTATGATCTACTAGGAAATGCAGTCATCACATTTTTTTCTGCAAATTGTGCTGTATGCTATATACTTCACATTAGACAGCGCTGTATACACTGTTTTGCATTATTATACTCTATACCAGTGATGGGGAACCTTTTAAAGACTGAGTGCCCGAACTGCAATCCAAAACCCACTTATTTATCACAAAGTGCCAACACCGCAATTAAACCTGAATACTGAGGTTTTAGTTTACATAAAACAACCCACACATTAACATCTTTTGTCTTAAAAGAATAACTCAATAACAGAGCTTCCACTAACCACCAGCACAAGGGGGCAAAGTTCCACTGACCACCAGCACAAGAGGGCAAAGTTCCACTGACCACCAGCACAAGGGGGCAAAGTTCCACTGACCACCGACACAAAGAGGCAAAGTGCCACTGACCACCAGCACAAGCTAAAATCTGGTGTTAATAAAAAGGAATGTATGAAAACTAACAGCCAGTTCAATTTATATATATCCTTGGCAGCGCACTGACAGGCAATGAGAAAGCTTAGACGAGTTGCGGCTAATGAGTCATAGTTCATGACATCATCGCCTGGCACTGCTACTCCTTTACAAACATGCACATGACCCCTATGTACGCTGATACGATGCTTGGCTGCTAGGGTGATGCTGGGGTGACTTGGCTTGGGTGCCGATAGAAAGGAATCTGCTTGCTAGCTGCGGCACATGTGCCATAGGTTTGCCACCACCTCTCTATACTAATCATCTCTGTATACTCTGCTGCACTGTATATACAATACTTTAATTTGCTATAATATTTACACTGGGATATATCACTGCTTTTCCTGTTCCAGACACAACAAGAGCTCCCAGTTTTGGTGGCTTACCCATTAAATAAGCACCTAACTTAGAATTTGTTTTCTCTACATTCCTTCTTTTCCGCTGGCTGATATAGAGCTGTACCTGCACTTTATTACTGTAGTGGTTGGCTGTCCTCAACTATATCTTGCAATATAATCAGTTTCTTGGCAAAAACAACCACAGGTTTACTTCTCTTTCCCTCATTTCACCTCATTCACATTTCAGTACAGAAAGCCCAATGCATTAATAAACTGGATCCAGCTTGTAAAACAAGTGCATTATATTATTAGTGTTCATTATGGGTAGCTTTCTATATCATAATAAGTAGACCGTATTTACTATATTTAAAGTGAAAATAATAGTAAAATTGCAAACAAAGATTAGAAAACATTACCTCATATCAAGTACATACAAATCTGGTAACACTTCATTTAACAGGTTATTTAACAGGTTAATCAATATGCCCATTTGCTCTAACATCATCAATGAAAAGTCAAACAGCAAGTTTAAAACCAATAACAAAGTTTTTCTGTCTAGATAGCAAGTAGATAATTTGGCTTGAGGTAGAAATGCATGCAGTAAATAATGAAAGAATTGTCAGATGAATGGCAACTTCATTGACAGAGGGTGTTAAAATAGAATCCCTCAAGGAACCATCTGTTTCTGTTTTGTGACTTTTAATTAATGGAAAGCTGCATGAATGCAAGCTGACTGCTATTGTCCATTCTGTTTGTTAAGAAAGAAACACCCTCAGGTGTGGAGATTATCTGTTACTAGTGTATAGATGCCAGTTTCTCTGTGGTAGATGACAAGAGACTAGCAGACTTTTCGGAAATAGAATTACAAATTACATTTCTAGCAATGTTACAGTTGCTTCATAAAGATTACATTTTTAAAAGCAAAATGTAAACAAGAAAAAGATATATACCTATTACTGTAAAAGTAGTAAAAAAGCAAAAACATTTCCAATATGCAGTTAGGTTAAGTAGCACACCTAAGTTGTAGTCCTCTACAATGTGTGACACTGCATTCCAAGAAATAATATTTGAAGAATACTGGGGTGCGATGCCAGCCTATTCAAATTGAATAGGCTGCCTTTACATAATACACTATAATGTATACCAGTGTGTTATCACACTGCAAACAAGTAAATAAAATAATAATAAAAATACAATATAAAGTAAATGCAGGGTGTGCTCCTGGAACAAGATTCATAGAGTGTTATTGGTTTTCTAAAGGATTTTTACAGAATATCTTTGTTTTCAAACTGTCGCTTTCAAATTGTACCTCTGGAATGAAGGGGGGAGGAAAAAGGAATGAATCAGTTGTGTATTTAAATTTGATCTTGAGTAAAGAAGATAGAGTTAGTCTAATACACAGCAGCCTTGAGCATCACCTGCTGAATGCATATGCAATAAGTTACCTAATGAAAAAAAAAAAGTCAAAATATGCAATGCACTTGATTTACTAAAGGTGCAGAGCAGGAATGCTCAACACGTACAGCAGTCTGATGTGGTCAGAAATCTCAAACAAGGGAAGCACATGCCCAAGGTCATATAAAGCATAAATAACTCTATGGCAGACAAGATTTCCAGTGCTCCCCCTCACCAAATAACTAACCGTACAACAAAAATAACCTTTCTATCATCCTGGAGATGGATAGCAAGGACATCAGAAGCTGGAAGAGGAAAACAAGGTTAGTGTATTAAACAACACATACACTGCACTTTTGCAATGAACATACTGTATTAGTACCTATAAATTGTTACCAGCTATTAGATTACTTTAACACTGATCCGCAGCTGCAGTTCAGTGCACCTGCAGCTTTCCAGTGAGCCATAGACTTATTTTACATCCTGCATTTTGGTGCACTTTATGAAAGCGAACCAAAATGCCTGAATGCAGGTGAATAAGGACCTGAAATACAGAAATCCAAAGGGTAAAGTAGGAATAAAAAAATACTATATTGACCAAGAGAAACCCCTCCCCTCTGCATACTTTATTAAGAGAGGGTAAAAAGTATGTCTGTAGATGTCTGTATATTCTATGGTGAGTCCACCACACCAGCAACATTTTGCGCGTGCATGGTGGTTGGGGCGCACGCAACATGATGATGTCATTATCTGGTGTCATGTTGGATGCTCGGTGGACCGGTCAGTGTTCATGGGGGTATATGAGGACCCCTCCGGGATGGCCCCGCAGGCATGCGGGCAGGGTGAACACTCTGTGTATAAGTCAGGTAATTGTTTATACTTTTCCCAATGGAACAATTTGTTAGTGGGGTCTCCACTAGCAGTATTGGCTAATAACATTAGATTTTGGTATTTGTAGACAGAGAAAGTGTGGATTGGTGCTAGTCCTATACTTGAGAATGAATATACACACTTCTGCTTTCCCAAATGGTATACAGCTATTAGCGTTGAGGTATGTAATATATGCACGTCTATGGGCATGATTTTTACCATAAATTTCCTCTTGGTCAATAGAGTATTTTTTTATTTCTACTTTAGCCTTTGTTTTTCTACATTGCAGGTCCTTATTAGTATATTCACTTAGATCTGTCTCTGGGGTACCCACTAATGCATATCAAGTATATATCAACACCTGCACAGTTCTCTATTACTAGGTGGGTACCCTTTCTCACCCAGTACTTTTATTTAGGGACTTTATTCATTATATATTCACCTTACTATTTTATATGTTTTCAAGATCTTCTTGGAGTGTATCCTGCTCTGTATTTGAGTCATTCGGGAACTTGGGGTTCTGAGTCCCCTGTGCCCACCCCCCCAGACTTGTTACAGATGATATCAAGCAGCCATTTTTATTATAAGTACCATATATACTCGAGTATAAGCCAACCCAAATATAAGCCGAGGTACCTAATTTTACCACAAAAAACTGGGAAAAACTATTGACTCGAGTATAAGCCGAGGGTGGGAAATGAGGCACCCCATTATTGGTGTCAGTGGAATAGTGCCCCATCTTTGGTGTCAGTGGGAGGAATAGTGTCCCATCATTGGTGTCAGTGGGAGGAATAGTGTCCCAACATTGGTGTCAGTGGGAGGAATAGTGCCCCATCATTGGTGTCAGTGGGAGGAATAGTATCCCATCATTGGTGTTAGTGGGGGGGGGGGGGTGGAGGAATAGTGCCCCATCTTTTGTGTCAGTGGGGGGGAGGAAAAGTGCCCCATCATTGGTGTCAGTGGGGGGGAGATAGTATCCCATGATTGGTGTCAGTGGGGGGTAGAATAGTGCTCCATGATTGGTGTCAATGGGGGGTGGAATAGTGCCCCATCATTGGTGTCAGTGGGGGGGGAGGAATAGTGCCCAATCGTTGGTGTCAGTGGGGGGGAGGAAAAGTGCCCCATCGTTGGTGTCAGTGGGAGGAATAATGCCCCATCATTGGTATCAGTGACACCAATGATGGGGCACTATTCCTCCCACTGACACTTGCTGACCCCTGTTCCAGTATGGTGCTGCTGCAGCCAGCATATGTGGTTGCAGCAGCACCTAAGCACGGCACACTTACCTGCATCTCCTTCACTCGATTTTCGCGGGGCCGCTCAGCTCCGCCTCCTCGCCGGTGATTGGCCGCCTGTGTGCCTTTCTTGAGCTACAGTTCTGGCGGCCAATCACCGGTGAGGAGGCGGAGCAGAGCAGCCGCGCGAACATCCAGTGGACGAACCGAATGAAGGAGCAGCCGCGCTTCCTGGACCGGATCGTCGTGGGACCAGAGCCAGGTAAGAGACAGCAGCCCCCTGCCCACCCCTGTACTTAGTTTCCCTTCTGTTCTGTCCCCCTGCTAGACATCTGCAGACGTTGACTCGAGTATAAGCCGAGGGGGCCGTTTTTCAGCACAAAAAATGTGCTGAAAAACTCGGCTTATACTCGAGTATATACGGTATACTCTGAATGTATCTGCTATTATTGATGATGATGAATTATAAATGCTTTATATATAATATTGTTTGGTATTATTGTCCTTTTCCTTTATTTATTAGAGAATTATACCCCAAAATCTATGGTCCTGAAGAAGCTACAGTGTGCTTAATGTGAATCGCACTGACCTGTTTGGACCCATGAACCATATTTACCCTGGTTGGGTGTACTATATATGTATAGGTTATTCTGTCCTAATCCTTTTGGGGTACATTTTAGACCACATAGCTACATTAGACACCATTTTGGTGTTTATTTTATGGATGTATTTCTTATGTTTTTATGATAGATTGTAAGAAAGGTTGCAATGGTTTTACTCCTTGTTTCTTGATGTGCCAGTAATAACCAATTTGTAGATGTTCTCCCAAATTTTTTGTTGTGTTAGTGTTTTCTGGTATAACTCATTTTAAATTCCACACCAATGCACTATGGCAATGCAGCTCCAACACACATGCATTGAAGCACACCACAAGGCATGGTAATGCACTACCATATGTTGTGAAGTGCTGTCATTACTAAAAATTATGCATGTCCCTCTTTTAGAATGTTTTAGTGCATTGCTAGCCTATAAACTTTAATGGGCTGTCCTAACGCAACGCACATTAATGTGTGAAAAAAACGTGCATTAACACACATGATGTACTGCAAGGCACCTGGATGCCAAGATGCAATGCAATTGGCCCTAACATGATATTTTCTTTTGTGCTTCATAACCCTTTATAGGTTGTGACTAGAGATGAGCGAATCGAAGTAGGCGAAGTGGAATTCGAGTCGAATATTGGAAAATTTTCGATTCCCGCCGAATCCGAAAAATAGCCTACTTCGGACGCGCGAATCAAAATTTTTCCTAAAATGGCAGCGGACATGTGCGGCGACGGAGCGGGGATGTCTGGGAAGGCGCGCAGACAAGGCGCGCTGACCCATAATGCATTCCTTAATGACATGTGATCGCATTAGCCAATCAGCAGCCAGCCAGCCAGCACTGTGTAATTGTCGAGCTATAAATGGCGGCCATTTTAGAATTCTTCATTTGCCTCCAGTCATTCAAGAGAGGCAGACCGCTCTGTATTAGGGACAGAGTTAGGGCCACAGAAACGTTACTTGGGGACAGAGAAACGTTACTTAGGGACAGAGAAGCATTACTTAGGGACACAGAATTGTTAATGAGGGCCACAGAATCGTTACTTAGGGCCAAAGAAAAGCTAGTTAGGGCCACAGAATTGTTACTCAGGGACAGACAGAATTGTTACTGAGTGCCAGAGAATTGTTACTTAGGGCCACAGAAACGTTAGTTAGGGCCACAGAATTGTTACTCAGGGACAGACACAGAATTGTTACTGAGGGCCACAGAACTGTTACTTAGGGCCACAGAAACATTATTAGGGCCACAGAATTGTTACTCAGGGACAGACAGAATTGTTACTGAGTGCCAGAGAATTGTTACTGAGGGCCACAGAACCGTTAGTTAGGGCCACAGAATTGTTACTCAGGGACAGACACAGAATTGTTACTGAGGGCCACAGAACTGTTACTTAGGGCCACAGAAACGTTAGTTAGGGCCACAGAATTGTTACTCAGGGACAGACACAGAATTGTTACTGAGGGCCACAGAACTGTTACTTAGGGCCACAGAAACGTTAGTTAGGGACACAGAATTGTTACTCAGGGACAGACACAGAATTGTTACTGAGGGCCACAGAATTGTTACTTAGGGCCACAGAATTTTTACTCAGGGACAGACAGAATTGTTACTGAGTGCCAGAGAATTGTTACTTAGGGCCACAGAAACGTTAGTTAGGGCCACAGAATTGTTACTCAGGGACAGACAGAATTGTTACTGAGTGCCAGAGAATTGTTACTTAGGGCCAAAGAAACGTTAGTTAGGGCCACAGAATTGTTACTCAGGGACAGACACAGAATTGTTACTGAGGGCCACAGAATTGTTACTTAGGGCCACAGAAACGTTACTCAGGGACACAGAATTGTTACTGAGGGCCACAGAACTGTTACTTAGGGCCACAGAATTGTTACTCAGGGACACAGAATTGTTACTGAGGGCCACAGAACCGTTACTTAGGGCCACAGAATTGTTACTCAGGGACACAGAATTGTTACTGAGGGCCACAGAACCGTTACTTAGGGCCACAGAATTGTTACTCAGGGACAGACACAGAATTGTTACTGAGGGACACAGAATTGTTACTGAGGGCCACAGAAACGTTAATCAGGGACACAGAATTGTTACTGAGGGCCACAGAACCGTTACTTAGGGCCACATAAAAGTTAATCAGGGACGCAGAATTGTTAGTGAGGGCCACAGAACCGTTACTTAGGGCCACAGAATTGTTACTCAGGGACAGACACAGAATTGTTACTGAGGGACACAGAATTGTTACTGAGGGCCACAGAACCGTTACTTAGGGCCACAGAAACGTTAATCAGGGACACAGAATTGTTACTGAGGGCCACAGAACCGTTACTTAGGGCCACATAAACGTTAATCAGGGACACAGAATTGTTACTGAGGGCCACAGAACCGTTACTTAGGGCCACAGAATTGTTACTCACGGACAGACACAGAATTGTTTCTTGAGGGACACAGAATTGTTACTGAGGGCCACAGAACCGTTACTTAGGGCCACAGAAACGTTAATCAGGGACACAGAATTGTTACTGAGGGCCACAGAACTGTTACTTAGGGCCACGTAAACGTTAATCAGGGACAGACACAGAATTGTTACTGAGGAACACAGAATTGTTACTGAGGGACACAGAATTGTTACTGAGGGCCACAGAACCGTTACTTAGGGCCACAGAATTGTTACTTAGGGACACAGAATTGTTACTGAGGGCCACAGAACCGTTACTTAGGGCCACAGAATTGTTACTTAGGGACACAGAATTGTTACTGAGGGCCACAGAACCATTACTTAGGGCCACAGAACTGTTACTTAGGGACACAGAATTGTTACTGAGGGCCACAGAACTGTTACTTAGGGCCACAGAATTGTTACTCGGACATACACAGAATTGTTACTCAGGGACACAGAATTGTTACTGAGGGCCACAGAACCGTTACTTAGGGCCACAGAATTGTTACTCAGGGACACAGAATTGTTACTGAGGGCCACAGAACTGTTACTTAGGGCCACAGAATTGTTACTCAGGGACACAGAATTGTTACTGAGGGCCACAGAACTGTTACTTAGGGCCACAGAATTGTTACTCAGGGACACAGAATTGTTACTGAGGGCCACAGAACCATTACTTAGGGCCACATAAACGTTAATCAGGGACACAGAATTGTTACTGAGGGCCACAGAACCGTTACTTAGGGCCACATAATTGTTACTCAGGGACAGACACAGAATTGTTACTGAGGGACACAGAATTGTTACTGAGGGACACAGAATTGTTACTGAGGGCCACAGAACCGTTACTTAGGGCCACAGAATTGTTACTCAGGGACACAGAATTGTTACTGAGGGCCACAGAACCGTTACTTAGGGCCACAGAATTGTTACTCGGACAGACACAGAATTGTTACTCAGGGACACAGAATTGTTACTGATGGCCACAGAACCGTTACTTAGGGCCACAGAATTGTTACTCAGGGACACAGAATTGTTACTGAGGGCCACAGAACTGTTACTTAGGGCCACAGAATTGTTACTCAGGGACACTGAATTGTTACTGAGGGCCACAGAACTGTTACTTAGGGCCACAGAATTGTTACTCGGAAAAACACAGAATTGTTACTCAGGGACACAGAATTGTTACTGAGGGCCACAGAACCGTTACTTAGGGCCACAGAATTGTTACTCAGGGACACAGAATTGTTACTGAGGGCCACAGAACCGTTACTTAGGGCCACAGAATTGTTACTCGGACAGACACAGAATTGTTACTCAGGGACACAGAATTGTTACTGAGGGCCACAGAACCGTTACTTAGGGCCACAGAATTGTTACTCAGGGACACAGAATTGTTACTGAGGGCCACAGAACTGTTACTTAGGGCCACAGAATTGTTACTCAGGGACACTGAATTGTTACTGAGGGCCACAGAACTGTTTCTTAGGGCCACAGAATTGTTACTCGGACAGACACAGAATTGTTACTCAGGGACACAGAATTGTTACTGAGGGCCACAGAACCGTTACTTAGGGCCACAGAATTGTTACTCAGGGACACAGAATTGTTACTGAGGGCCACAGAACTGTTACTTAGGGCCACAGAATTGTTACTCGGACAGACACAGAATTGTTACTCAGGGACACAGAATTGTTACTCAGGGACACAGAATTGTTACTGAGGGCCACAGAACCGTTACTTAGGGCCACATAATTGTTACTCAGGGACAGACACAGAATTGTTACTGAGGGACACAGAATTGTTACTGAGGGCCACAGAACCGTTACTTAGGGCCACAGAATTGTTACTCAGGGACAGACACAGAATTGTTACTCAGGGACACAGAATTGTTACTCAGGGACACAGAATCGTTGAATTAAAGAGTATGTCAGACAACATGCAGAGGAGTGGCAGAGGAGGCAATGTTTTAGGAGCGAGCAGACGTGGCAGCAGAGGAAGGGGTCGAGGCAGCACTATTCGCAGCCAGAGGCCAGTGCTCCCGGTGTCATCCAGCGGTCGTGTCTCCACCGACAACCCTGCTGTCGTCGATTGGTTGGCTCGGTCGTCTTCCTCTTCCCAGGTCACCTCTGACACCTACAGCCAACGGTCGGTGGGTACGTCAGACACAACCGTTAGTTGGCATGGCCCGGGACCAAGCCCACTGAAATCACGTGTCCTCTACCTGCCCCTGTCCTTTGGTGTTCCCTCACCAAGCGAAGTATCGCATGCTGTGGGCTCAGCCCCACTGTACAGTGAGGAAGAGCTAACAGAGGGCGGTCAGGAACGGGGGGAGACATCCGCCTTTTCAGCAGCCAGGCGAAGAAGTAGTGGCGAGGAGAGTGGCTCGGTAGCCGGTCTAGAGACAGGTCTGTCTCCTGACCCAGACGCAGCCGAGGGGGCTAGTAGTGAGGCGGAGACCCTACTTGATGATGAGGAGGTTGATCGCACTTGGCAGCCTCGTCGTCATCAGGCAATTTCTTCCGCATCATCAGGAGAAGAGGGTGGCAGCTTGGCAGCGAGCGAAACAGTCGGTGGGTTGCCCAGGAGACAGCAGCAGGGTCGCAGCAGTGTCAGTGGAGCCAAACGGCCACGGAGTAGAGCACCAGCTCCACTGCAGCCTACCACCACGGCCAGTAGTGGTGCCGGTGTGCACGGAGGAAGCAGCAGTCAGCCAGTGAGGAATATCGGGGGCAAAGTTTCCTACTCGGCGGTGTGGCAATTTTTCGTCAAGCCGCCCGAGGAAGTAAACGTAGCCGTATGTCGACTATGTGGCCAGAAAGTCAAGCGTGGCCAGGGGGCCCATGTTGGGACTACAGCGTTGCGGCAGCATATGCAGCGTCGCCATTTGGTGGCCTGGGAAAACCGTGATAAAGATACGGCGGTTCTGCCCGCCCCAGCCCCCGCTCCATCACCCGCTCCGTTACTTGCTCCGTCACCCGACGTCAATCGCCCTCCATCAGCCAGTCAAGGCTCCAACACCTCTGCTGAGGGGAGTTGTCGCTCGTTGGCATCTTCCGCTCGTTCAGATGCTCCTTCTCCTGCTACTCCTCTTCACGGATTCCGTCAGCAGTCTTTCTTGGAATCCGTTTCCAAGAGACAACAGTTTGCGAGCACGCACCCGACGGTGCAAAAGCTGAACGTCCTCCTGTCCAAGTTGCTGGTGCTGCAGTCCCTCCCTTTCCAAGTGGTGGACTCAGCACCTTTCCGAGAAATGATGGCTTGTGCCGCGCCGCGGTGGAGAGTGCCAAGCCGTCATTTCTTCGCCAAAAAGGCAGTGCCAGCCCTGCATTCACATGTAGAAGAGATGGTGGGCCAGTCTTTGAGCATGTCGGTCTCTGCCAAAGTGCACGGCAGCGCCGACGTGTGGAGCTGTAACTACGGTCAGGGACAGTACATGTCATTTACGGCCCACTGGGTGAACGTGGTGCCGTCACAGCCGCACCAGCAACTTGGACAGGTCACGCCGCTTTTGCCTCCACGTTTGCACGTCCTTGGTCCGGCAAAGATGTCCGCCTCTACCACCTCTTCTTCCGCCGTGTCCTCAGCCGCCACCCCCGTGCCAAGTCCCATTACCCGACCGGCATATCACATGTGCAGGGCGCAACGGTGTCACGCTGTGCTGCACCTGGTATGCCTTGGCGAACGTAGTCACACAGGGGAGGAACTTCTCAGTGTAATGAACAGAGAAATCGACAGATGGCTGTCTCCGCGCAAACTCAAAATCGGAACCATGTTGACCGACAACGGAAAGAACATGGTGTCTGCTCTGCGTCAAGGAAGGTTGTGCCATGCGCCATGCATGGCTCACGTGTTCAATCTGGTTGTCAAGCGGTTCCTAAAATCCACCATCCCACTGCAAGACATCCTTAAAATGTCACGTAAACTTTGCATGCAGTTCAGCCATTCCTACACCGCAAAGCACACCCTCCTTGAGCTGCAGCGGCAGAACGGAATTGCACAGCATCGCCTGATCTGCGACGTTGCAACAAGGTGGAATTCAACCCTACACATGTTAGACCGCCTTTACGAACAGCGAAAGGCCATCACCGATTTCCTGATGTTACAAGCGGATAAAGGTACTCCCCTGTGTAACTTTGATGTCAGCCATTGGCAGCTCATGCGTGACATCTGGTAGAGGAGGAGGAAGAGGAGACAGAGGACCCAGACGCACCGTGGCAGTATGCTGTGGACATGGAGGCAGGGAGTCCCTCGCATTCCTTGGCACAAATGGCCCATAGCATGCTCGCTTGCTTGCGTAGCGACAGCCGAATAATAACCATCAGACAGAGGGATGACTTTTGGCTGTCCACCTTGTTGGACCCTCGCTACCGTTCAAAAATGGTGGCCTTTTTCACACCTGCTGAGAGGGAGGCCAAAATAACATACTATAAAAACCACCTATGTAGTCAGTTGGTCTCTGCCTTTGTGCGCCAACGTCCATCCTCAGACACTGTGGGCCCTGTGCGCTCGCGTTCCGCTGCCATGGCAGCAGGGGAGGGGTGGGGTGGTAGGAGCAGTGGCAGCTCCACCAGCAGCGGCTGCCTCAGTCTGCAGTCGATGATGAGTAGCTTTCTTCACCAGCGCAGTGAGGAAACTACTAACCAGCCGCAGCAGCAGCAGCAGCAGCAGCAGCAGCAGCAGCAGCAGCATCAAGTGGACCAGGAGCAGGACCTCAAACAACAGGCTTGGGCCTACTTGGACAGCACCCTGCCAACCGAGGTAGACAATCCCCTTGACTACTGGGCAACGAAACTTGACCTTTGGCCCCAACTAGCTAAATTTGCCCTTGAAAGGCTGTCATGCCCGGCCAGTAGCGTGGCATCGGAGCGCGTGTTTAGTGCGGCAGGAGGTATTGTAACTCCACGGAGGACACGACTGTCCACCCAAAGTGTGGAGAGACTCACGTTTGTGAAAATGAATCAGGCGTGGATTAGTCTGGATTTCAAACCACCAGTTCCTGACACAACTGACTAAATCCGCCATGAATCATGCCTCAAACATGTGCCACTTTCAGGTCTCCTCACACACTGCTGGTGTGTTCCATTTTTTGTCATAGGGTGCTGGCAGATTACGGGCCTCCCATAGCTGCTGCCAGGCCCCTAATCTGCCATGGGCCCCTATACCGCCTCCTCATGCTGCTGCCAGGTCCACAGTCTCTTATGCCATGTGCCACTTTCAGGTCTCCTCACACTGCTGGTGTGTTCAATTTTTTGACATAGGGTGCTGGCAGATTACGGGCCTCCCATAGCTGCTGCCAGGCCCCTAATCTGCCATGGGCCCCTATATACCGCCTCCTCATGCTGCTGCCAGGTCCAGAGTCTCTCATGGGTCCCTGTACGGCCTCCCATTGCTGCTGTCTCCATCGCCACACTCTGCCATGTGCCACTTTCAGGTCTCCTCACACACTGCTGGTGTGTTGAATTTTTTGACATAGGGTGCTGGCAGATTACGGGCCTCCCATAGCTGCTGCCAGGCCCCTAATCTGCCTTGGGCCCCTATACCGCCTCCTCATGCTGCTGCCAGGTCCAGAGTCTCTCATGGGTCCCTGTACGGCCTCCCATTGCTGCTGTCTCCATCGCCACACTCTGCCATGTGCCACTTTCAGGTCTCCTCACACACTGCTGGTGTGTTGAATTTTTTGACATAGGGTGCTGGCAGATTACGGGCCTCCCATAGCTGCTGCCAGGCCCCTAATCTGCCATAGGCCCCTATATACCGCCTCCTCATGCTGCTGCCAGGTCCAGAGTCTCTCATGGGTCCCTGTACGGCCTCCCATTGCTGCTGTCTCCATCGCCACACTCTGCCATGTGCCACATTCAGGTCTCTTCACACTGCTGGTGTGTTGAATTTTTTGACATAGGGTGCTGGCAGATTACGGGCCTCCCATAGCTGCTGCCAGGCCCCTAATCTGCCTTGGGCCCCTATACCGCCTCCTCATGCTGCTGCCAAGTCCAGAGTCTCTCATGGGTCCCTGTACGGCCTCCCATTGCTGCTGTCTCCATCGCCACACTCTGCCATGTGCCACTTTCAGGTCTCCTCACACACTGCTGGTGTGTTCAATTTTTTGACATAGGGTGCTGGCAGATTACGGGCCTCCCATAGCTGCTGCCAGGCCCCTAATCTGCCATAGGCCCCTATATACCGCCTCCTCATGCTGCTGCCAAGTCCAGAGTCTGTCATGGGTCCCTGTACGGCCTCCCATTGCTGCTGTCTCCATCTCCACACTCTGCCATGTGCCACTTTCAGGTCTCCTCACACACTGCTGGTGTGTTGAATTTTTTGACATAGGGTGCTGGCAGATTACGGGCCTCCTATAGCTGCTGCCAGGCCCCTAATCTGCCATAGGCCCCTATATACCGCCTCCTCATGCTGCTGCCAAGTCCAGAGTCTGTCATGGGTCCCTGTACGGCCTCCCATTGCTGCTGTCTCCATCGCCACACTCTGCCATGTGCCACTTTCAGGTCTCTTCACACTGCTGGTGTGTTGAATTTTTTGACATAGGGTGCTGGCAGATTACGGGCCTCCTATAGCTGCTGCCAGGCCCCTAATCTGCCATAGGCCCCTATATACCGCCTCCTCATGTTGCTGCCAGGTCCAGAGTCTCTCATGGGTCCCTGTACGGCCTCCCATTGCTGCTGTCTCCATCGCCACACTCTGCCATGTGCCACTTTCAGGTCTCCTCACACACTGCTGGTGTGTTGAATTTTTTGACATAGGGTGCTGGCAGATTACGTGCCTCCCATTGCTGCTGCCAGGCCCGTAATCTGCCATGGGCCCCCGTACCGACTCCTCATGCTGTGACGTTGCAACAAGGTGGAATTCAACCCTACATATGTTAGACCGCCTTTACGAACAGCAAAAGGCCATCACAGATTTCCTGATGTTAAAAGCGGATAAAGGTACTCCCTGTGTAACTTAGATGTCAGCCATTGACAGCTCATGCGTGACACCTGCGCTTGCTCAGGCCCTTTGAGGAGGCCACGCTATTCGTGAGTCGGCAGGACTATGGGATGAACGACGTCATTCCTCTGTTGCACGTCCTGGAACAAATGCTGTTAACAATGGCTGGTCAGGGTGCGGTAGACGTGGCGCACAGATCTCAACGCCACATGACCCCTGTTTGGGCAGGACAGGAAGAAGAGGAGGAGGTAGAGGAGGACATTGGTGCTCAGGAATTATTGAGTGAAATGGGTGGTTTTTCCACTCAGCGGACAGGAGTGGAGGAGCAGGAGCATCTGGTAGAGGAGGAGGAAGAGGAGACAGAGGACCCAGACGCACCGTGGCAGTATGCTGTGGAGATGGAGGCAGGGAGTCCCTCGCATTCCTTGGCACAAATGGCCCATAGCATGCTCGCTTGCTTGCGTAGCGACAGCCGAATAATAACCATCAGACAGAGGGATGACTTTTGGCTGTCCACCTTGTTGGACCCTCGCTACCGTTCAAAAATGGTGGCCTTTTTCACACCTGCTGAGAGGGAGGCCAAAATAACGTACTATAAAAACCACCTATGTAGTCAGCTGGTCTCTGCCTGTCTGCGCCAACGTCCATCCTCAGACACTGTGGGCCCTGTGCGCTCGCGTTCCGCTGCCATGGCAGCAGGGGAGGGGTGGGGTGGTAGGAGCAGTGGCAGCTCCACCAGCAGCAGCTGCCTCAGTCTGCAGTCGATGATGAGTAGCTTTCTTCACCAGCGCAGTGAGGAAACTACTAACCAGCCGCAGCAGCAGCAGCAGCAGCATCAGGTGGACCTGGAGCAGGACCTCAAACAACAGGCTTAGGCCTACTTGGACAGCACCCTGCCAACCGAGGTAGACAATCCCCTTGACTACTGGGCAACGAAACTTGACCTTTGGCCCCAACTAGCTGAATTTGCCCTTGAAAGGCTGTCATGCCCGGCCAGTAGCGTGGCATCGGAGCGCGTGTTTAGTGCGGCAGGAGGTATTGCAACTCCGCGGAGGACACGACTGTCCACCCAAAGTGTGGAGAGACTCACGTTTGTGAAAATGAATCAGGCGTGGATTAGTCTGGATTTCAAACCACCAGTTCCTGACACAACTGACTAAATCCGCCATGAATCATGCCCCAAACATGTGCCACTTTCAGGTCTCCTCACACTGCTGGTGTGTTCCATTTTTTGTCATAGGGTGCTGGCAGATTACGGGCCTCCCATAGCTGCTGCCAGGCCCCTAATCTGCCATGGGCCCCTATACCGCCTCCTCATGCTGCTGCCAAGTCCAGAGTCTCTCATGGGTCCCTGTACGGCCTCCCATTGCTGCTGTCTCCATCGCGACACTCTGCCATGTGCCACTTTCAGGTCTCCTCACACTGCTGGTGGGTTCCATTTTTTGTCATAGGGTGCTGGCAGATTACGGGCCTCCCATAGCTGCTGCCAGGCCCCTAATCTGCCATGGGCCCCCGTACCGACTCCTCATGCTGCTGCCAGGCCCGTAATCTGTCATGGGCCCCTGTTGTCGCTTGTTGGCATATTCCGCTCGTTCAGATGCTCCTTCTCCTGCTACTCCTCTTCACGGATTCCGTCAGCAGTCTTTCTTGGAATCCGTTTCCAAGAGACAACAGTTTGCGAGCACGCACCCGACGGTGCAGAAGCTGAACGTCCTCCTGTCCAAGTTGCTGCTGCCAGGCTCGTAATCTGTCATGCGCCCCTGTACCGCCTCCTCATGCTGCTGCCAGGTCCAGAGTGTGTCATGGGCCCCCGTACCGACTCCTCATGCTGCTGCCAGGCCAGTAATCTGTCATGGGCCCCTGTACCGCCTCCCCATGCTGCTGCCAGGTCCAGAGTGTGTCATGGGTCCCTGTACGGCCTCCCATTGCTGCTGTCAGGCCCGTAATCTGCCATGGGCCCCCGTACCGACTCCTCATGCTGCTGCCAGGCCCGTAATCTGTCATGGGCCCCTGTACCGCCTCCTCATGCTGCTGCCAGGTCCAGAGTGTGTCATGGGTCCCTGTACGGCCTCCCATTGCTTCTGTCTCTATCGCCACACTGTGGCTCCACACTCTGGTTTTGGCCCCGTGACTGCCCAAATGAGTGAAGTGTGCGGTGATTCTAAGATCGACGGCACTCATCTGCATGTCATACTGACTGACAGTATTATTTCTCTTCCCCAGCAGACTCCAAGGGCATTTAAATTAAAGGTACAGTGTTCTGCACTAATATTAAGTCTCTCTGAAGCCTAGAAACACCCTTTTTTAAGTTAAATTCACAGCGAATATATTCGACTCGAATCAAAATTTTTCCACGAATTCGCCGAATCAGTCGAATCGAATTTTTGAATACTTCGCTCATCTCTAGTTGTGACTTGTAACAAAAAAAAAAATAACAACATTTTTCAATGTGCTTAGCTGTACATAATTCACTGCTTACTTTTCCCCTATTTCCAAATTCAGTTTATGCCTACTTTACAGTTTTAAAAGCTGCCTCCCAAAGTGTGAGAGCTCATTGAATGAATTTCTGAGAGAACATTTTAGAAGAAAACAAATTTTGGTAAATTGAAAGTTTTATATTAATTTTAAAATATATAAACTGATTTTGTGTAAAGTTTTTGCTACATGTTGAATACCTTAGAAAAAAATGACCACAGGCTGCTTTAGCAAATAATTCTCAGCTCTCTAATAAGTTAGCCCAGCAGTAGATGTTTTCTTTGGTTTATCTCCCTCTAATTGATACTTGATATGGAGCTGTATGAACTAGATATAGTTATGTGTGTATTTGTAACAAAGCTGAACAGCTGGGGATAAAATGATAATCTTTTACGCTAGTGAAGAATCCTTAAAAAAAACTTGCATTCATAAGACTCTGGAGCTGCACCTCCTGACTGAATATAGTAGTTATGAACTATTCCTATATAATATTTTATATACACAAATATACAAACTTCTGTTATATTTTGTCCTTAAGATAGTAAAGTAAATATACAAAACATGTCACATTCTGTGTAGTCTCTATACTTCAAGAACCTGATTAACTTCAAAATCAGAATGCATGTTGGCTACTTTTATCACTTATGTAACTAGCACTCAAGTTAATTATACCTAGGAAGCAACATTTAAATATTTATAGAAACTCTAAGACTTAGTGCATCCTTATTCCTTACATTATGTAAAATGGTTACTAATATGGCTTTTATGATACATACTCTTCTTCTGATTATACGCTATACATGGTCTTAACAGAATAGCATGTTGTAACCACTTGTCAAAATCAGACAGTTATCATGATGTTGCAGAAATCTGTAAACAAATATAGAAATGTTACACTGTTTTTGCTCAAAATAGGTGAACTTTGAACTCTATGCATGCAAATAAATACACCCACATATATACAGTCCTTGGGACGGCTGGCGAGGGGACAGGCTGGCATTCCCTGCACAAAGTAACCACTGCTTCCATTGCCCTCTGAAACTTCCTGCTCTTCCTGCAACTGACATCTGCCTTCCTGTTGCCCTTGGTAACCACTGTTTCCATTGCCCTCTGAAACTTCCTGCACTGCCTGCAACTGACATCTGCCCTCCTGTTGCCCTTGGTAACCACCGCTTCCACTGCTTTCTCAATCTAGCTAGCTTGCATGCCTGAAATTATCTGCTTTGTTAGATTTTTTTCTGTTTTTTTTTTTTTTAACTACTGTGTATACTTGCCTGTATGAAGTGACCTTAGCCTCATAGAGCCTTAGCTGAGATCAAACACCTTGCCTTATCTTGTGTCCATCCTGCTTGCAATTTGTTAAGGGCAGAACACACCCCATGTGTCATTTATTAGCTCTTAATTGAACTATTACCTAACTCCCCCCCTTGCCCATCCAAGTATAAATTCAATACAGTCCTTGTGACGGCTGGCGAGGGGACAGGCTGGCATTCCTTGCGCAAAGTACGCATTATGGTGGTTACCCCCATTCTCAAAAAACCCTCACTGCACCCCACCTGTTTGAATAACTTAAGACCCATCTCCCTGCTTCCGTTTGCCTCCAAGCTTCTCGAGTGCCTTGTTCACAACCGTATGAACTGCTACCTCACCAACAACAACCTTCTTGATCCCCGACAGTCTGGTTTCTGCCCACAACATTCCACAGAAACTGCCCTACTAAAACTCACTAAAACCATTGGTCATTACTCAATACTCATACTCCTTGACCTTTCCGCTGCCTTTGACACAGTCGACCACCCGCTCCTCCTCAGTAAACTCCACTCTATCAGCCTCCGTGACTCTGCTCTCTCCTGGTTCTCCTCCTTCCTTTCTCAGTGCACTTTCAGTGTCACATACAACTCCTCCTCCTCCACTCCTTTTCCTCTTTCTGTTGCAGTACCCCAAGGGTCTGTCCTTGGGCCCCTCCTTTTCTCTCTCTATACCTCCTCCCTGGGCCAACTGATAACCTATCATGGCTTCCAATACCACCTCTATGCTGATGACACCCATATCTATCTCTCTGCTCCCCAGCTCACCCTCTCAATCTCCTCACATATCACAAATCTACTAAGCGACATATCAGCATAGATGTCATATCACTACCTTAAACTCAACCTTTCCAAAACTGAGCTTGTAATTTTTCCTCCTCCCCGATCCCCCACTCACAACTTTACCATTAAGATCAACAGCGCAACCATTGGTCCTTCCCCTCATGCCAGGGTGCTAGGCATAATCCTAGACTCTGACTTCTCCTTTGGGCCCCACATCCACTCACTGGCTAAATCCTGCGGCCTCAACCTCCGGAACAAAATCCGCCCCTTTCTGACCAATGACACCGCAAAACAACTTATCCATGCCTTGGTTCTATGCTGCCTTGATTACTGCAACTCCCTCCTCACTGGTCTACCGTTACACAGTCTATCCCCCCTTCAGTCTACTATGAATGCTGCTGCTAGACTCATACAACTTACCAACCGATCAGCGACTGCTGCCCCTCTCTGCCAATCCCTTCACTGGCTTCCACTAACCCAACGTATAAATTCAAAATTCTAACCACAGCTTACAAAGCCATCCACAACACTGCCTCTAGCTACACTGACAACCTCATCCACAGATACCACCTAAATCGCGCACTTCGCTCCTCCCAAAATATCTTCCTCTCTAGCTTTCTCATCACCACCTCCCACTCTCGCAGAGCCTCTCCCATCCTCTGGAACTCCCTACCACAGCATGTCCGGTCAGCCCCCACCCTGTCTGTCTTTAGGCGATCTTTGAAAACACACTTATTCAGGGAAGCCTACCCCACCTCTATCTAAGAACTGTACTTGAATCATCCAGATCATCCCCCACAGTTATCACCTTTTGTATCACCTCCCCCTTCCTTTAGATTGTAAGCTCCACGAGAAGGGCCCTCACATACTTTCTGTACTGAAATGTATTGTAATTGTACTTTCTCCCTTATATTGTAAAGCGCTGCGCAAACTGTTGGCGCTATATATCCTGTATAATAATAATAGCTGTCATGTCACAGTGGAGGCACATGCATTTAAATGGATAGAAACAAGGGCAGATAAAACAGTTTTATCTGCCCTTGTTTCTATCCATTTAAATGCATGTGCCTCCACTGTGAGGACTCTTTAGACTTGTAGAGTTAGGACCACAGATACTCAGGGTGCCGTGACGCGGCTCTGTGGCTTACTGGTGGCAGTGGAGGAGAATACTTTCTGGCAGAGTTCGTTGTGTGAGGGGAGTAATTGGAGTGGTACTGACTGCCTGGAGGAGGATCATGGTCGGTGGAGGCAGTGGAGGAGATTAACATCTGGCAGAGAGATATATATATATAAAAAGCTCTGTGACCCGCAAGGGTCGAATGTGGAAGTCCATTAAACAGTGTTGCACTATGGAGGTCTGCTTTTGTTTTTCCATATGAATCGCTATATGCCTGAGTCCATTGTGTGAGGGGTATTGAAGTATTACTTACTGCCTGGAGGAGGATCTTGGTCGGTGGTGGCAGTGGAGGAGAATACTTTCTGGCAGAGTTCGTTGTGTGAGGGGAGTAATTGGAGTGGTACTGACTGCCTGGAGGAGGATCATGGTCGGTGGAGGCAGTGGAGGAGATTAACATCTGGCAGAGAGATATATATATATAAAAAGCTCTGTGACCCGCAAGGGTCGAATGTGGAAGGTGAGGGGGCATTTCTGCTATTGAGGGGAGTCACGTCAAGATTTTCACGAAGAGCACTATTTCAGCATGGAGTGGCAATATTTGAACACTTTGTTATAATTTTTGCACAGTGTGGCATCACTATTTTAATTAATATTTTATTTTAAATTGATATAATCAATTGCATTTCAGTATCACTTTTTTGCACAGTTTAAGAGATATTAGTTATCACTATATCACCAGGGATATATATTATATATGAGGATATTGCACTAGTTTTCTATTCATTATTATTTATTAGTATTATTTGTATATCTGCATAGCCTAAGAGGTATCATTTGTGTATTATTATATCACTAGGGATTTAATATTTATATATGGGGATATTGCACTAGTTTTTGAGTATTTAAGTTGAGCGCTTCACCACTTATATTATTTTGTTTCACTTATCTTGTGGTATATAGAATAGGTGATAGCAGCTAACTCACTAGGTTCTGTGGAGCGCAGGGGGATTTCTGTATTATGTATTATTTATTAAATAGGAAATAGTTTTTTGTTTTAAATAAATAAAATATAAAAGTAGACTATAAGGGTCCTTCTGCTGATTTATTTATCTGCATTCCCAGTCACACGAACACGTACCACACCCATTGCAATGTACTTGATGTGCTGACGTCACGCCCAGTGCCTGCAGAGCCTCTGGACCATCCAGGAAGTGTTGGAAGCCACCAACACCACTGAGGATTCCCTTACCAACAGGACTCTGTGCATGTAGTGACCGTTACCAAAAGTGCCACTAGTGGCTATCTCTGATGAGCGTTTGCTTTTATCTGTATTCTGTAAGTGAGCAATTTGATACTTGCCATAATAAATCTATTGTTGCTACACTCAGATCGGCATTGCTTCTCTCCTTATAAGCAATTTCTGGAGTAGGGGTCAAGGACCCATTATATATTCTGTTGTAAACAGCGAAAACCTGTGACCAGAAGGATCGTATCCCACTGCATTCCCACCAAATGTGTAAATAAGTACCCTCCAAGAACCACAGCATCAACAAGTGTTGAGCATGGACAGAAACAGCTTGTACAGTGGTGAGGGGTCCCTGTACCATTGTGAGAGAAGCTTAAAAAATGTTTTCTGTGCATAACAGGAAATTGTAGACTTGTCCGTAAAATGGATTGAAGTCTGCCATTCAGGAGCTGAGAGTTCCTTCTTCAATTCCACGGGCCACATTCTAGTATAAGCTGGAAGTTCATCATGTAACAATGCATGTAATAGCTTATAAAGTGAGGCAAGTAAGTGTCTAGGCATCTCATGGAGGGAGCACAGCCGCTCATATTCAATTAATATATGATGAATTTGGGTGGAAGCAAATGGTTGCATACAAAAAGAGGACAATCGGATAGCAGTAAGCCAGTCCCCAAGTCCAGTTAGGAGGATAGGTAGTCCAGAGCGGGAATGTATAAAGGAACATGCTACTGGCCATGTGGTGTAGGAAGAGGACCTAGCATGGATGACCCCATTCCCTGGGGGAATGCTGGTTTATCAAATAACAAGGTTAGAGGAGATAGGTTTGATGACAAAAGAGTGCAAAGTCCTCTCTTGTACCACATGTGGATACCAGCAAGTGTCAGGGGTGAGGAGGAATGAAGCCAAGAGAGATCCTGTTTATAGCCCCATAGAAGGGTCCTAAGGTCAACAGGGAATAGATGCTGTTCCACTATAGTGGATGCTTTAATGAAGGAGCAAGGGAACCATTCAAGCATATGTGCCAATAGAGTGGCTTTATGGTCAAGTTCATAGTCGGGTAAGCCCACCTGACTCTGGAGTTTTGGAAAGGTGAGTAATTCATGCCATATACTTGAGATATCACTGTTCCATATGAAGCGTATTGACAAGAAAATGAAATAGTCTAGAATAAATAGAGTAGTTTCAAGAGAGTGTTGATTTTCAACATGTTTGTGTGTCCAAACCATGGCAGAGAGGAAGTGCCCCAAGATTCCAGGTCTTTCTGGATGTGTGATAATAGTGGGATGTAGTTAAGAGCATATAGGTAGGAGAGATTAGATGGAATTGTGACACCTAGGTATGAAATATGCTTAGTTTTCCATTGAAAGAAAAGATTGAAATGCAATTGTGAGATTGTTCAAGGCCTCAGTTTTGGACATACTAGGCTTGAAATTACTGAACACCCTGAACCTATGAAATTCATGTAGTAGAAGTATGAGGTTGTTGTATATACACTAATAAGTCATGCACAAAGAGAGAGTTTCTGATGTAGGAAAGAACTCTGAATGCCAATAATGGAGTCATTCTGTCTTATGGCATGGGCCAGATGTTCTATAACTATGGCAAAAAGTAAGGGGGAGAGAGGGCAGCCCTGCTGAGTTCCATTCAAGATGTTGAATGGCTCAGAGCAGGAGCTGTTCACCAGAACAGACGTAGAAGGTTGAGAATAAAGGGACATCATTTGGGTGACAAATGCACTTCCCAATCCAATCTGTTCTAGAGATAATTGTAGAAACTGCCATTTAACTCATTCAATGGCTTTCTCAGCATTAAAGGAGAGAAGGCAAACATTTGTATCATTGTATAAAGAAGATGAGATGAATAGTCTTAGTGGTGTTGTCCCTGGCCTCCCTTCCTGGGTCAAAACCCACCTGATCCTTATGTATGACAGAAGGTAAAAGAGTGGATAGGTGATTGGCCAACACCTTTGTAAATAATTTAATATCTAAATTGAGGAGGGATAACGGGCAATAACTGCTCAAGTTGGAAGGTAGCCAAACCACCTCTTGAACGTGAAGTCAAATTGTATAATTGGGAGTAGTATTGCCTGAAAGAGGAGGAGATTTCTTAATTAATATATACTTCTGTATTATCAGATGTGTGGATGTACATGTGTGGATGTATTGGATAGGGTGGCATGGAGGGTGTGGGTGGAGTACCCTCGCCAGGTGTTGACCACACTTATTGGCTAAAGAATAATGGTAATTATGGGATTTTTCACGGGAAATATGAGAGTGAGATTCAAGCCCATTAGGAAATAATTTTGGCTTAGGCCAGAAACCAGTAAGTAACTGAAAAAGTAAAAAAAGTTAAAATAAGTAAATATAATATACCTTCCTATTTTAGTAATTCTAGAAGAATACTAATTAAAAATAGTTAGGAATGATTGAGAGAGTTTAGTTCCACTTTAATGACAGCTTACATATACCCATTCATTGTTGTTGTCGTATATACAAAAAAGGTTGGGGCCTTTACTATTACAAAATGTATAAATATTCAGTCCAATGGGGTTAAAGGGTGGGGTTCGACCAATTGCATGCTGCCATTCAGATACTCTAGGAAAGAAAAAAATTACAGTCAGGTTAGAATACAACTTTCCAATAAATTAATGAACTTTTTTTAGATTAATCAAATGGTATTCAAGGTCTTTTAGTTTACTCATTCCATCGACTACTCAGCAATAATAAAGGTTTTTTATTAGGTTATGTTATGTATAATTTCCTTATTAACCTTTTGAGGACTGCCCTATAGCACTTTTAAAGCTACAGGGTGATCTTTCTGTGCAAAATCACATATATACACAGTATATATATATATATGCAATTTTGCACTTCCGCTACATGAACACTCACAACAGAAGCTGATCTGCGAGTTCCTGTGAACGGATGTTCTCTGGCACCTGCCGATCATCATCTGGCAGGTGAAAGAATAGATCCCTGCCTATATAAACAAGTCAGAGCTCTGTTCTGACAGGTGGTGAACTCAAGTATATTGATCTCTGCAAAGCTGGAAACACGATCCGTCAGTTCCTGTAGTAACATCACCACCTAGTGTACACCAAGCAAATAGCTAGGCACACATTTAACCCTTTGATTGCCCTAAATGTTAACCTCTTCCTAGCCAGTATCATTAGTATACTGATCCATGTATATTTTTAGCATTTATCACTGTTTTAGTGTCACTGGTTCCCAAAAAGTGTAAGTTATTGTAAAAGTGTATACCACTGCAGCTCCTCCATAAGTCGCTGTTCTCAACCATTACTAGTATAAAAAAACTTTTAATAAAAAAATTTCCAGTATATGTCCCATAGTTTGTAGATGCTATAACCTTTGTGCAGGAAAATCAATATAGACTTACTGGGATATTTCTTTTACCAAAAATATGTTGCAGAATACATGTTGGCCTAAATGTATGAAGAAATTTGATTTTTAAATTTTTTTTGGATATGTTTTATAGTAGAAAACAAAATATATATATTTTTTCTTAATTGTTGGTCTTTTTTGTTTATAATGCAAAAAGTAAAAACTGTGACCAAAAGAAAGGTCTATTTGTAGGAAAAAATGACATAAATTTAATTTATGTACAGTGTTGCATGACCACGCAATTGTCAGTTAAAGTAATGCAACGCCTTATTGCAAAAAATGACTTGGTCAGGAAGGGGGGTAAATCTTCCAGAGGACAAGTGGTTAAAGAATATATTTACATACAAAATCTTTGGACTTTTTTTTAATACACAGTAGAAAGTGTAAAACACTAAGGTTTTAAATGCTACCATTATTTCTTAAGACAAAGCAAGGATTACCTTTATATTTTTATTATTATAAAAATCCAGTGAGTCTTTGTGATAATATATTTAAGTCAGTATTTGCCTTATTAATGTTTTTTAATACCATAATCTGGTGTGCAGTTAAAGTCACAACTGTACCTAATAATTATATGTTCTTCAAAAATATGTTTGAAAGAAAATATTTCACAGCATTTATTCTTCTCAAATTTAACTGAGCAAAACATTTTCATTTTGCTTTAAAAAAAGCTTCCTTCCATCAGGGTTATCAGATGTGACTTTCATTTTCATCATTTTATTATCTAGAGTTGTCTTTGTTCACATAAGTAAAGCTAAGCCAAGTGTATCTAGCTATTCACATTACACAACACTGAAGTTTGATGCCACATTATTTTTAAATGGAAGCAACATTAAAGTGGAAGAAAAGCCTAAGGCAGCCCATAAATTGATCATTTTTTTTCCAGTTAAACTTGCGGGTTGAACAAAAAAAATGATCTGATTCTCCCATCAACACATTCGAGGTTGATGGGGAAATCAGTCCCTCGAGGTGGATGAGGAAATCACTCTCACTGTGGTATTGTATTCTGACAGTGGTGGAACCTTCCCTGCGATCAGCATACAATGATCAGTGTTGCTGGCTATAACTGGAGGCACTGATCATTTGGGGGAAACCCCATAGTCTGGTTGTACACAAGTCAATTGCAAGATTGACTTATGTACAACCAACCTGCCCATATATTGATAATCAGCTGATCCCTGTTGAACTGGCCAAATTTTGATCCATTAGCTTAAGGCTAACTATTCTTAAAAATGATCCTGCCACCTCCTCCTACCTAGCCTTACCTGTGACCTCAATGTCACCCCTCTATTTGCACAGTTAACTATTGTCATCAAGAAACAATGTGAGGGTAAACCTTTTTTTCCCCAGAAAAAAATGTTTTCTCCCAGAACTAGAGTTAGACAATTTCCCTAACTTTAAGCCCTGGTTCACATCGGTGTGAATTGTCATGCAATTTGACAGTTTCAAATCTCATGACAAGCTCACCCTATTGTCAGCAATGGAACTTTTCAAATTGGTGTGACTCCAACTTTTCGGTGCTGTACCAATTTGAAAAAAGGGTTGCTGCACAATTATTTTCGATTTCAGACGCAATTTGCATAGACATCTGTGTATGAAGTCGCACAGATGTCAGCTAAGTCGCACCAGACGTCGCACTTACATGTGGCTTTGAATTAGTGCGACTTCAAGTGAAGTTACATGATTTCAAAGTCGGATTCAATGTGAACCAGGGCTGAGGCGTTTTTGGGAAAAGAAGTAAAGGGGGTTTTTATTATTTGTACACAGACAGCAAAAAATAAATCGGCAGCGGCTTTAACCCCTTCTCTTTATAAAAGTAAGAGAGTTTTAGTTATACCTATACCTATACAGATAATGGGGTTGGTTTACTAAAAACACAGAGTTTGTATATGTTCACTTTTCTAAGTTGGCACAAAAGCACTGCACTTAGAATGTAAGAAGCAGCTGCATTCACTGCAATCATCCAATTTTGTGAAAACAGCAAATTCTGTTTTTACAATTTTGCTTGCGGGGGATTGGATATTTAAAGTGAATCCCCTCCATTATTTTAAACTGTAGTCTTGTTGCAGCTGTTTTTCAAGATGTGCAATATATGAACATGTATAAGTCTGAGTGTAGTAATCTTTTCAGTGTAAATAATACTTTAAAATCCTTGTCTATGTGCTTGAATTGTAAATGTGTTGGCATGTATGAAGAATCATATTTGGTCACTACATGTGCAGGCTCACTTCCCCCTTATGTACTGCACACCTGCACACTGTCAATCAGAATCTCTAATTCTAAATACATGTTTCTGAGTTATTATTACTTTATTTATTATTATTTATTAGAAGTACTTATATAGCGCCATCAATTTACACAGTACTTTACACACAATTTACACACACACTATATATATATATATATATATATATATATATATATTGTACATTCACATCAGTTAATGTTAGTGTTGAAAAAAAAACTTTAATTTGGTACTATTTCCTTGAAAAATTATTTTATATTTTATGCACTCTGTAGATAAATAGATGTAACAAAATGAAAAAAAAAGTGCTTCTTTTCTATTTTCACCATACATAGATTAAAAACAAAGAGAAAAGTATAAAAATCTGAATAACCAGCAAACAATAATACCTAATGGGGGTAGGGAGGAAGTAGTTCAATAGGACTGGCTAGTGTTGTATGAGGGTTAGTAGGTGGATAAATAAAAATCCCTTTTATTTAATTTTTATTTAATTGTGAGGTTCCTTAAACTGATGTCATAAACAGATAAAAAGTCACCCCTTTGCTCCAACATACAAAAAAAAAATAACTACAATGTAACAATATATTGTTTTACCCTGCAGACTATGGTATTTTACACAAAAATAGCTACATTTTCACTGAGTTCTTTCTATGTGATATATAGCAAGTCCCGACAGCCAACCTAATAGCTGGGAATTGCTAATAATAGAGGTGAGGGAACAGTGTTAGAGGGAGAGGAGCAAAGTACACCCTAGAAACTTTATTGAACTTTTTAGGCTGAATTGATTATGCCTTAGGTAATGAAGTGGTTAATGAGGGGCAAGAGCATAGATGGATTTATGCATCATCACAAGGTAGATCGAGGATCAGAATCTATGGAACACTTTTGACATCATACCAGATGAAGTCACCCAGCAAAGTGTTCACAGTATTTTTCCTAACAAAGAAGAACAAAAACTAGGGCAATTACAGCAACAATAATGTACTGTAAGCAGGGATTCTAATATTATTCCCTAAGAAACATGTGACCACTAGAGGTGGCAATTATATCTCTGAATGTGAAATATAATATTCAGTTAAAAAGCACATATGCAAAAATGTAAAGTCAAAAATTGTGATAATGTGTGGTTACTAAAATACATCATGGAGTTACATTTCACTGGTTCCATAGAAACCCTGTAAAAACACTGTCAGTGAATTTCTAATTTCTGAATGTTATGGGCATGTAAGTGTCTGTTTACTTATGTGTCTATTGTTTTATCTATTTAATTAGTTCAGTAGTTTAATTTCAATCACCATGCTTCTGTATTAGAAGAGGAAAACATCTAAGCAATACATGAGTAAGCCCTAGTTCACACTGTTGTGACTTCTCATGCGAGTTGCTGTGACCTGCAAAACAAAAAGTTGCATGACAAGTCAAAACACATTCATTTGAATAGGTGCCATCTTAATTGCTGCTACTCATGTCGTAACAACAACAAAAATAGTTCCTGCACTACTTTTCTGCATCTTAATTGCAGCATCAATGCCATAAACTGTAATGTTAAAATGACAAAAGTCCCAAGAAGGTGGTTTCTTTGTCTCATCTTTCTGACTTTGACTGCAACTTTAGAGAGTTTTGTAAGTTCAATAATATGTGTCACACTCTGTATTGTTATAATTGGTTAAAGCCAAAGTCACATAGCATCAAAGTCGCATTAAAGTTGCATTGAAGTCACATTGAAGTTGCATCAAGTCGCACTAAAAGTATTACTACAAAGTGAATTTGGTAATTTATACAAAACAATAAGCAATGTGTACTTTTCAATTTGGATATACATTTAAAAAATGTTTCATTCTTAAACCATGTGTAAGGTTAATCGTACAGAACACTTAAGTGTGTTATTTGGCTCAATTTAAGTTGTGTGCATGCATTTTATTGTTGTATGGTATGATGTTACTGGTGCATTGGAGCTCTCATTGCATTATGTTACCAAAATAGAAGACTTGCAGCACTGCTTTCATAGAAGCCAACTGCATCAATATCCAGTGCAACCTTTGATCTATTTTTTTTTTCTGAGCAACTATAGTACAGCTGCCAATGTGAGAATTCACTAGATATAAAGTGGCAGTTGATCCAGCTATAGTGATAAAAGATTGTGGAGCTATCTACTTGTTGATACATGAGTAAATTTACACAGAAGCTCAGAGTTTTCAAGCCCTGTGAACAAAGACAAGGAACACAACTCTTAGAAAAGACAGTTGAGTCAAATACTACATTAAGCCTGTTATGTAATCAGAACCTTAGAGTATATGTCAAAACAGAATACATTTAATGAAATGTTATTTGTAATGTAACTGTTTTAAAATAAAGTACAAAAACAATGAACACTGTTTAAAAGAGTGTGGCAGAAGCTTCTAATGTTGGGCATAAAATGCCAGGATAGCACAACTCCCCCCATCCCCAAAATGACCCCTTTTTGGAAAGTAGACACCCCAAACTGTTTGCTAAGAAACATGTTGAGTCAATGGAAGATTTGATTTTTTACCATAGGTTTTTGGAAAATCACACAATATTTTTTTTACACTAAGTTGCCAATTTAATGATATATTGCTCAAACATGCCATGGGTATATGTGGAATTACACCCCAAAATACATTCTGCTACTTTTGCCTAGTATGGGGATATCACATGTATGAAACTTTTTGGCAGTCTAGCCACGTACAGGACCCCAAAATCCAATAGGCACCTTCACACTTTTATAGTGCTTTATTTCTTCATTACACATCCTGACTACCTATCTCACAGTTTCAGAGGCCCTGAAATGCCAGAATAGTACTACTCCCCCCCAAACAACCTCTTTTGGAAAGTAGACACTTCAAGAAATTTGCTGCGGGGAATGGTGAGTATTTTGCAGATTTGTTGACACAAGTTTTGAAAGTGAAGAAAGAAAATGAAAATGTATTTTTTCTTTTCTTTTCTTTGAAAGCCTTGTGACCAAATCTGAAATCTGCAAAATACCCATGGCATGTGTGAAAAATATATCATTTAAGTGAAAACTTTGTGTAAAAAAATAAAAATAAATTGTAATTTTTCAAAAACTTGTGGTAAAAAATACAATCTTCCATTGATGCAACATGCCTCTCAGCAAATATTTTGGGGTGTCTACTTTCCAAAAAGGGGTCCTTTAGGGGGAGCGGGTGCTATCCTTACATTTCAGAGCCTCTGAAATTTTGAAAGATTGTGAGGAAGTGAAATGAGGAAATAACGCACCTTCAGCCTTTCAAAGGGGTTATTGGATTTCAGGCTCCTGTATGTGATTAGGCTCCCAGAAAGTCTTGCACATGGTATCCCCATACTTGGGAGAAGTAGAAGAATGTGTTTTGGGGTGTAATTCCACATATGCCCATGGCATGTGTGAGCAATATATCATTTAAATGACAACTGTGTAAAACATTTTTTTTTAATTTTCCAAATACTTGTAAAAAAAAATTAAGTCTTCCATGGAGTCAACATGCCTCTCAAAAAATAGCTTAGGGTGTCTTAGGGGTAATTTGTGGGATGTTTGTATTGCCCTGGTATCTTAGCATCTTCAAGAAATGTCAGTCAGAAAGTAAAAGCTACATAATTTCTGGTATCAATACCATAGTTTGTAGACAGTAAAACTTTCACAAAAAACAATTAATATACACCTATTTGGATTTTGTTTTTACCAAAGACATGTAGCAGAATACATTTTGTCCTATATTTATGATTATATTTTAGTTCATTGGATATCTTTTAAATTTAAATTTCCAGTCTTTTTTTAAGTATATTGAAAAAAATATATATATTTAAAAAAATATCACCAAAAGAAAGCTCTATTTGTGTGAAAAAATAATATTAAATTTGTTTTGGTACAGTATTGCATGCTCGCACAATTACAAGTTAAAGAAGTGCAGTGCCGAATAGCTAAAAATGCCCAGGTCAGGAAGGGGGTAAAACCTTCCGGAGGTCAAGCGGTTAAAGAAGCAACAGTAAAGTTTTTACTGTCTTAAGATAATATTAGTAAATATAAAAAAATCTAATTTTTGCTTTGAAACAAACTTGTGCTTTCACCATTCAGGTTTGCTTCAATGCCCCACATACAGTACACACAACATGCACGTACTTTTCCTTCACTTCCCTACCACTTCATTTAGCACTGAAATCACAATCTGCATACCATCTACAGACAGATGGCCTAGCCAAACAATTTAATAATATCTAGAAATTCATGTTGAAAAAGATGGTACAAAGGACTGGGAGAGCCTTTCACTAGCATTGATGTTTGCTATACTGTACATAAGACCCTGGGATTTGCTTAAAGCCATATTAAAGGTTAATTTTTTTATACTTACCTGCTGTGTGCAGTGGTTTTGCACAGATCAGCCTGGATCCTCCTCTTTTAGGTTTCCCCGCAGGCTCTCCTGGCTCCTCCTTTCTGCCACAGCAAGCAGTTTGCTATGGGCTGCTCCTTGTGTCCATTCACACATGGAGCCATAGCTTGATCATGCCCCCTCTCTCTCCTCATTGTCTGACTGGCTGTGATTGATAGCTGTGGGAGCCAATGTCTGCCAAGGCTGTTGTGCACATCGATGGATCACGATAGGGCTCAGGTAAGTATTAGGGGGGGCTGGGGGTACTACTGCACATAGAAAGATTTTTGCCTTCACACATAGAATACATGAAGGTAAAAAACCTTGAGCCTTTACAATCATTTTAAGCTTGAAAAAGAGTATGACTCCCAGATGTAGGAAAGGATTGGAAGGGTGATGCTTTTGGCTAAAAGATAAGTTCACCTTCGGGAACATGTTACATGTTCAGCCCATTTTTTGGGTGAAGCATGTAACATATTCCCACTGTTGCAGCCACTGCTCAATCCCCCTCCATGTGAAAGCAGTATGGGGAGAAATCCCTTGTACTAACTGTCAGTCTTTTAGATCAATGTGGCCCTATGAGAGAGATCTGTGAGTGAATAAGCTATAAATACTGACAACCTTTGCAAATGTCGACTTTTAGTTCTCAATGAACTACCATGGCGCTATAGAGCACTGTGGTAGTTCATTCAGTCTTCCTGTCAGAGTTAAACTGTCTGCTTGTACGAGGTACAAACACACATATTAAACTGACAATCCACTGGAGACCTGCATGGCACCAGTGATTAGCTGATCACTGGTGCAATGCTTTACAGGCTTAAAAAAAGAATACTAAATGCAAATTTTTTTACCTGCAAAAAGAAAATGTGCTTTTTATATATATATATATATATATATATATATATATATATATATAGTGAACTTACCCTTTAAGGAACATTTCCAGTGTGCTGAGTCAAGAACCATTCAGTGAAGGTATAACTTCTAAAGGCCTTGTGGCATTACTAATCCACACTGCAGAGAGTAGGTTTTTGGATTGATGGCAAGGCCCTTTTGAGGTAATACAGTATAAAATATTGAACATATTATTATTATTATTATTATACAGGATGTATATAGCGCTAATTGTTTGCTCAGCGCTTTACAATATAAAGGGAGAAAATACAGCAACAATACAGTTCAATACAAGAGGGTTAGGAGGACCCTGCTCCTTGGAGCTTACAATCTAAGAGGGAGGGGCTAGTGGTACAAAGTAAATAACTGTGGGGGATGAACTGATAGGAGGAATAGAAGATTCAGTTATTAGCTGAAGGCAGGATAGGCTTCCCTGAAGAGATAGGTTTTCAGAGATCACCTAAAAGTAGTAGGTATATAGTAGATAGTCAAATAGATTGGGGTAGAGAGTTCTGAGGATGGGGGAGGCACTGGAGAAGACGTGTAAACTATAAAATTCACCAACTGGGTAAAATAAAATCTTTCTTACTGTACCATGTAATTTTGCTGAAGCCATGGAGATTCAGGGAACCAGTGGCTAATTTGCAGGTTCAAGACTAGAGCCTCAGATTGATGTTGACACCATCCAAGTGGTCTCTATCTAGTCAAAAACCTATCTAAAAAAAATAAGAATTCCTGCAGAAAAATTAAGAATTTTTACTATATGCAGACTTATCTGCTCTCATTGATGACATACAACATTAAATCATTACTAAGCTGTGAGTCAGGGTTTGTTTTAGGCCTTGTAACAAATGACGCATGAAGGAAGGAGTATTGTATAAAGTGAAGAAAATGTTGGAATTAAGAATCATTGAGGACTCACAGACTGAGTAGTCATTGCCCATAAAATAGTCTCATAGCCAAATGATTCTGCAATGATTTTTTAAAAGTCAAAATTAAAGACTAGCCTATGCCTCAAGTCCATAATCTCCATGAAAGACTAGGCCTTGCCTTTCACCATCTTGTCCTCGCAAAGGGGTATTAGCAAATACCTGAAACCAAAGCTGCCAGCAAGAAAACCTTTTGGCCTTCGGACAGCTCCAGCCACAATTCAGTAGGCCATCAATAAGTTACTACATCCCCATTAGAAAAGGGAAAATGTTCTTAGGTTTGATTCATGAGATATTCAGGGAACACCTCATATAATTCACTATTGCAAATACCCCCACCCAAAGCAGCCATTGAAAACAAAATTAGGTGACTATTAAAAATCAGTTCTGGCTATTCTGAAGGTTAGAAGGCAGGGGATTGTTAAACAAAAGACATATGGGCTGGCCATTGCTAGGGGGAACGTGTACCAATGTAAAATACATTTTGTAAATATAGTTCAGCAGGGAGCAGGTCTTTGAATACAGCTTAAAATTAAACACTAAAATGCACAGTTCTTTTAAATAACATTCCCTAAACCTGTTTTCTGTGAAGTGGCACCCCTGTAGGATGTAGTAAAACAAAGGTAACATTTCAAAAGATAAAAAAAAAATGCTGTTAAACGTTAGTTTCAAATTTT
The DNA here is from genome assembly GCF_062004578.1 of Staurois parvus. Taxonomy (NCBI): domain Eukaryota; kingdom Metazoa; phylum Chordata; class Amphibia; order Anura; family Ranidae; genus Staurois; species Staurois parvus. Next base: position 10,625,040 of record NW_028318039.1, on the reverse strand, counting down.
AGAGGGAATCTATGACAAGACACTATGAAAAATATTTTTTTTGATCAGAAAGACACCTCTAATGTGGAATTAGGATCCATTATATCTCAAGTCATCTTTGGAAAGGAATATCCTGTGCTTTTTCTCAATCAAAAATTGCAGCTGAGAGAACTAACTATATTGTGGAGCAAGAATGCTTGGCTATAAAATGGGCTCTGAACTTGCTCCCATATTATCTATTAGGAAAGTTTAGGTTAATCTCAGACCATGCTCCTGCAACATGGATGCACCAGTATAAGTGGGCAATTGCAAGGGTGACCCAATAATCTAGCACTTCATTGTTTCGACTCTTATAGTGCCACCCCCTCTGAGTTGAGGCAGGGCGGGTGGGGGTTGTGTGCAGGTCAGAGGTCAAATATCATGCATGGCAAGTAGATATCCCATTTTCTTTGAAGTGAGCTCTTTAGGAACCAAAGCAGGGTTAATGATCGAGGAAGGTAAAAAGGAAATAGGAAAATAGGTAGAGGAGGTATGTGTAGGCTGCACTGCAATGTTTATTCTTTGTATGGCTGGCTGAGATGGCTGCTGCTACTGTTAATGCTCCTGTTTATTTTGACTTTTGTTTGCTCTATGGGCATTATGTGGCTGAAGTAAGCCAATATATTTTATGTTTAGGAATTTATTGAGCTTCCATAAGAAGTGATGTTATGTTTATTTTCCTATGGCTGATGATAACCCTGCTATGGTCCAAGAAAGATGATGGTTTTTGACAAACATTTTGATGTCCTGCATCCCAGCCAATCCCTGAATATAACAATAAAAAGTTACACATTATTTTGGAAGGAAAAAACCTTGCTTATATGGTTTTGCTGACTGCATGCTCTTTCTCTTATCTCCCCTAGAATCAGCAAGATTCAGATTTTGTGGGCTACCTTCAAAGAGTATTGCAACATTTATACAATAATAGTTTACGGAAATCATCAAAAATTGACAACACATTTTTGTCATTATAAAATAGTCAATATGAAATAAAATGCAATACATTGAAAGGTGAGTTGAATGATGTAGATCAGATCCTTCAGTGTCAGAATAGGAGTAGTTTAGAAGCAGGGGCTGTGACCTCTGTGATTCCTATTTTTATTCTGCTTAAGCATTATACAAACAATAATATACGAACACAGATTTACAAATTGGTTTAATTTAATTTAGCCTACATTTTCTAAAGCTTGTCAGGTAATAGGCAAAAGGCGTGCCTTTGATCACGTATTACTCTATATCACCTTTTAACTAGTTGCCGACCGCAGATAGCCGAATGACGGCTGCACTGCGGCCGGCCAGTTCTGAGTGGATGTCATATGACGGCCTCCCAGAAAGCGCTCTCCTGCGTGCCCCAGGGGGCGCGCACCCGGCGATCTCCGTGATCGCTGTGTCCTAAGGACACAGCTGATCACGTGATGTGGTAAAAGGCCGATCACAGCGGCCTTTTACCACGTGATCAGCGGTGTCCAATGACACGCTGATCAGAGGGAAATGCAAGTGCCGGTTCTCGGCTGCACTTTCCTCACGCTGTCAGATCGTGAGGAAAGTACTGCCGAGAACCGGCAGTTTTCAGAACGGGGAACGGCACCGATCATCAGGGCACTGATGATCAGTGCCCTGATGATCGGTGCCCAGCAGTGCCACCCGCAAGTTCCGCCCACCTGTGCCCAGCAGTGCGCCCACTAGCTCCACCCACCTGTGCCCAGCAGATCACCCACCTGTGCCCAGCAGTGCACCCACCTGTGTCCAGCAGTGCACCCACCTGTGCCACGCTGCAGTGTCACACACCTGTGCCCAGAAGTGCCACCTACCTGTGCCCAGCAGTGCCACCCACCTGTGCCCACCCACCTGTGCCCACCAGTGCCACCCACCTGTGCCCACCCACCAGTGCTGCCCACCAGTGCCACCCACCAGTGCAGCCCAGCAGTGCTGCCAGTCAGTGCCACCAGTCAGTGCCCAGGGGTTGTGCCAGTCAGTGCCGCCAGTCAGTGCCCAGCAGTGATGCCAGTCAGTGCCGTCTATCAGTTCCCATCATCAGTGTCACCTATCAGTGCCGCCTATCAGTGCTGCATATTAGTGCCGCCTATCCGTGACACCTCATTAGTGCTGTCTATCAGTGCCGCCTATCCGTGCCACCTCATTAGTACTGCCTATCAGTGCCCTTTAGTGCTGCCTATCAGTGCCCATCAGTGCCGCCTATCAGTGCCCATCAATGCTGCCTCATCAACGTACATCAGTGAAGGAGAAAAAATACCTGTTTGAAAAATTTTACAATAGAAACAAAGAAACTTTTTTTTTTTCAAATTTTTTGCACTTTTTTATTTATAGCGCAAAAAGTAAAGCGCCCAGTGGCGATTAAATACCACCAAAAGAAATCTCTATTTGTGAGAAAAAAATGATCAAAATTTCATATTGGTACAATGTTGCATGACCGCGCAATTGTCAATCAAAGTGCGGCAGCGCTGAAAGCTGAAAATTGGCCTGGTAAATAAGGGGGTATAAGTGCCTGGTAGGCAAGTGGTTAATTAAACTAAAATATTTCATTTTGTGATTGTTCACAAATTAAATAATTTTATCAATAAAACACTCTTTTTTTGCTATATTCTTGTTTAATAAGGTAATCATTCATTAACATTGAGAACTGGTTTATTGCATTACTAGTGCCTTAGAAAAGGTTAACTTTAATCTTGGACATTGAGAAATTATTACTGCTGCCTCCTGATTTAAACCAGTGGGATCTTTAACTTTTTTCAATGGTAGATATGAGATAGCTGATATTTGACTTCTTTACAAATGGTCCTATTAATTGACTTATAATGTGTGAGTCACTCAAAAAATGTGTAATTCAATTAAAAGCTATATGTTATGTTAAAATAATGAAGCTAATTTAGTAACGTATCATATTGCGTTTCAAGAGACATAAAAATTATTTATTTTTCATTGATTTACACACCATGTGTTTAATACTTTTAAGCGTAAAAATCATAAACTGTAATAATCTTGGGAACCATTTAATTGAACAAAAGTCTTAGGACACAGTTTTATTTCTTATTACAAGGTATAAAGCTGAAAATAGAACACATAATCAGATCTACGTTTTTATGTGTAATGAATTTATATAACAATGACATTGTAATGAGCTGCTGTGCAACAGTAGTGCTTATTAAGTCTGGCTTAGTCAGATTGATATTACTTGATATTACGTAGAGATCACATGAACTTCACCTTAACATTTTATTATTTAATCAGATTCATTTCAGAGGGTGATTACATAAAAACAAATAAGATATATTGGTACAAATCTATATATTTTGTTAAACTTTTAAGCATAGCTTCATTAGTTGTAGTTAATCAGTCTACAGAAATCTTTGGTAAATGCAGTTCGAAGAACAGACATGTTTAACCACTTCAGCTCTCATGCCCTATGGGCCAAAACGATAATAAGTATAAAAATGTGTTGTTGTTTTTTTTGACCAGTGTTATATAAAAAAGTAATTGTATTATAAAGACATTTTATAATTTATGGCATTTAAAATGACACTAAAAGGATGTATCTAGTACAGAACAATACTTATACTTAACTAATGAAGAACAAACGTTTTGCACATTTTTTTATGCAATATTAAAAAACAAACAAAATAAAAAAAATAATGTAATAAATAGAAATAAAAATTAAGCCAAAAATAATAGCTAAAGGGAGAAGGGGAAGAAAAAGTTATCAGGGCTGATTAGAGTTTACTAAGGGTTAATAAGGGGCTAAATAGCAATACTTTTTTTTGTGGTTTCTTTAACCTCACACCTGCATATGAATAAAATAGTAAATAAAATAAAAACAATACATTGCTACAGTACATTGAATTTACTTAGCCACTTCCCATCCACCGTACATATATACATGCTTGGATGGGAACAAAGATATCAGGATCATGGCTGCAGCTGCAGTACACAGCAGAATGTTTTAGAGCAGGTGATGTGCTTTTATGTAAAATGGATCTGAGCAGCTCTACAGCCACCCGATCACTTTTACAGGTGGCAGAAGGGGGTCTCCCCCATCCAACCACTGCCTTTTCAGGGCTCTCCAGTCCCGGGGGTTCCCAAGATCAATTCATCCTGTTGCATTTTATGCACTAGGAAAAGTGGGAGAAACTTAAATTGTTCCTCCCCCTCTGTGACATCAGAGATGGAGATGAGGATTTTGTCACTTCTGTCTTCAGTTTGTTCATTTAGAAGGTGTCACCAGAAGTGCTGAGAAGAGTCCTGGGGTCTAATAGACAAACTCCAGAGCCCCTGAACAGTGTGCTTTCTGCCTAAAGATGAATTATTAATGAAAAACAAGAAAAAAATGTAAAACATTGCGCAAATTGTCAACTCTATATAGGTACCTGTAATAAAATAAATAATAATAAATATTACATGTTACACATATGTATGAGACTATTATATTTTGGTTTTACATATGTTTCACAAACGTTTATATATTGAAGCACACATATTTGAATATTTAGTTAAAAACATTATTATTTATATTTATTATTGTACAGCGTAGTGAGTGAATTGCACAGTTTTTTTTTCATTATAGTGTATTATTTTGAAGCTCAGTGTTTATTTAAAATAACAGCTTTTCACAAGTAATACAAACTCATTCATACAAAATGAATATATTTTTTAGATTATTTACATTTGGTCTATTCACCTTTCCTTTATCACATATGTTAATTATATTTGTACAAATATATATACCTACTCAATTTTCTAGAGGCTTCATTACCCAATAGAAAAAGAATGAAAGGGAATGGGGAATAGCCAGTTTCAAGGCAACCCTTTTTTCATGGGACAGTGGCAGCAAGGGAAGTTTCAAGTCTCCCTTCACAGCTGCACATGGAATAATGACCTTTACCTATTGGTCACTATAGAATTCACATGGACTTGAGGGAAAATACATGTGACAGGTCTTTCCTTATAGGCCAGGAGTGGATCAGGTGACTGCTAAGAAATTTCTAGAAGGTAGAAAACCCCTATTTTAAGACCTGTCAGAACCCCCCGGTAGCCTATTGCATCAGGGTAGACCATCTGGAGAACTCTATAGCTCTCTCTTGCAGAGAACTGAGATCAAGGGGTTTCAATCCGAGCATGAAGATGCTGCCAGTGAGGAAGGGCCTGAAGAATGGCTGAGGAATTTCCTGGACTTGCCACCATTGGGATCAACACAAAAAGACTCATCCGCCGCAGCTGTCACCGCCGATGAGCCCCCTGGAGCCATTGGAAGTGCTGCAATCAACACTGAGGCCGACCAGGCTAAAGACTCTGAAGAGGAAGAAGGAAGAGACCTCTCACCCCAGGAAGAAGTTGCTGGCGCCACCTAGAGAAGAGGAGGAGTGGAGAAGGGACCAGCAAAGAGGAGGCACATCAGCTGTGAAAATACTCCTACTCTCTGCCCAGCACAGCCAGCAGAAGGTCTAGGTGGGAATCTCTCCACAGAAAAGTGACAGCGGTGGGCAGGGCTACAGTTGGTCATGTGGGTGGAGCTAGGAGGAGCCATTCAGTGGCAGAACACATCCCCAGAAGGTTGTCATGGCAACCCAGGACACCAGGCAGAAACTTTTGGACCACCAGCAATTTATTTGGGTCCCCAACAAGAATCAGATTGCCTGTCAGTAGAAAAGAAGATCCTTCAGCCAGGGAAGTAATGGAAGAACCTTACAGCATCTCTGTCTGGTGCTCTCAAGCTGTTTCACAGCCCTTGCAGCCTGCTTCTTTGAATGGTGAGTTATCACAGGTGTCAGTACTATGCTCATTAACTAATTCTTTATCTGCTCTAGCTAAGAATTTAAAGAAGTCTGCTATGGAAAATAATGTTCTGTTTAATGTATCCAATAATAGTGATTCTACTGCAGTTGTATGGTCTGATCACAGCATTATTGATGCAGCTAGCAAACACAAAGAGGCTGTGCATGAGTTTAATGCTATGCTGTTGTCAATAGGAAGTTGAGTGATAGAAAAAAAACACAATGTATACCTGAAACTTCCTTAAAGGAATCTATGCCTTGCACATTATCGTCATTGGGTTTTCATTTGTCAGCAAGTCTGAAGGAAAAAATTTGGAATGGCAATTTTATTGATTTGCTGTCACTGCTTCCATCTACAAAAGAATTCCTTTTTAAAAGTGATAAAAAAGAGGAAAAAAATGAGGAGGATAGGCATAGGCCAGTTACCAGAAATTTTAATAATTGGTTACAGGCGTTTTGCATTTACGCTACTGTAATGTGTGAAAAATATCTGGAAAAATGTACAGGATTATTTCAACACATTGACATTATTTTAGAGGCTTACAAAAATGTTGGCAGTATTTCATGGTTCTTTTACAATGAATGTTTTAGGCAAAAAATAGCAGTAAACCCTAATTTAACTTGGTGCACAAAAGATGTTGGTTTATGGCTAAACCTATTTTTGCCTCAAAGATCATCCATGTGCAAACATGTTTCAATGCTAACATGTGTTATTAAAAAGTCATTTGCTTTTCATTCAATGATTCACAGTGTAAATGGCTTAATAGTTGTAAATTTAAACATGAATGTGCATTTTGCGCAGGAACACATCCTGTCATTAAATGTTTTAAAAAAATTGCATTAACTAACCAGCAACCAAGGAGGGAGCTTTTTCTTAAAAGCTCCATCACCGGTGAAACTGGAAAAAATATGGCCTTGGCTCCTGGAATATCCAGACAAAACAGACGGCCTATCTATTAATTGAAGGATTTCAATTTGGTTTTGTGCAAGAGAGTTTTAAAGGCTCAGGTTGTCTTAAGGCTGAGAATTTAAAATCAGTACATAATTTAAGTGAAATCGTCAGGGAACAATTTTTAAAGAATTAAAGGAAGGTCCGTTTAATAGCCCACTGTTTTTAAATTTTCATATTTCCCCATTAGGGGTTATTCTTAAGAAAGAAGAGGGCTTTTATGGGTTAATACACCATTTCTCTTTTCCCGTAGGATGATGGGAATGATGAATGATCAAATACCAGAGGTATGCTCCTCGGTATCATACACATCATTTGATGAGGCTTTGGAAAAGATTTGATCTTTAGATAACAATGTATTAGCAAAAGCAGATATAAAATCTGCTTTTTGGTTACTTCCCATCCACCCTCAATCTTTTAATTCATTAGGATTTGGTTTTGACAATACATTCTTTTTGACAAATGCCTCCCCATGGGGTGCTCATTGTCATGCTCTTATTTTGAAGCTTTCTCTACATTCATTGAATGGGTGGTATCAAAAAAGGCCGGTTCTAATTGCATAATACATTATTTAGACAATTTTCTTTTTATAGGCTGTGAGAATTTGCCAAAATGTCAAGAGTTGTTATATACATTTTGTGCAGTATGCCAACAATTTGGAGTCCCACTAGCCCATGAAAAGACGATATTCCCGACAACCTGTATTGATTTGTAGGCATTAACATTAATGCAATTTCTATGGAATTTAGCTTACCTGAAGTTAAAGTTAAAAAATTACAGGATCAGCTCACTGCATTCATCAGGAAGAAAAAAGCTCCCTTTAAAAGAAATGCAGTCGCTTTTAGGTCTGTTAGCTTTTGCCAGCTGTTTTGCCTGTAGGTAGGATATTTTCAGGTGTTTATATTTATCCATTGCAGGTCTAAAATCTCCTCCGTACTCACATATTCAAATTATGTTGACCTCAGGGAGGATATATTAGTATGGCAGAAATTCCATATTTACTTTAATGGTAAATCATTATGGCAACATAAATTCATTCTAGATAAAGAATTTTGCCTTTCCACAAATGCAGCAGGTTCAATGGGTTTTGCTGCAGTTTGGGGAAAACATTGGTGTGCAGGAGCTTGACATGATAGGTGGAAAAGAGAGAATTATTTGAAGAATATAGTTTTTCTGGAGCTATTCCCGATTTTGTGGCACTGGAAATATGTGGTGATAAATTTAAAAACAGAAGAATTATTTGTAGAACAGATAATAAAGGTGTATTATATGTCATTAACTGTTTATCGTCAAAGTCACCTCCAGTAATTACTCTAATTAGACACTTAGTTTTTCAGTGTTTATCTTTTAAATACTTTATACATGGATAAAAGCTTACTACATCCCAGGTAAGGACAACATTTTGGCGGACTCTCTTATACGCAGATGCTGCTTTTTTGTTCGTTACTATCAGAGGCAGACCAGCAGGGAGCGGTTTGTCCACATCAGGTAAGGATTGCTTTAAAAAAGGTCTGGATTCTTTTCTAAATACACAGAATATAACTGGATACTAACATTTATATGTAAAGTTGATCCAGGGAATATCCAATTGCCTCTCGGGGGGATCAGGAAGGAATTTTTTGCCCTGCAGGAGCAAATTGGATCATGCTTTGCTGTTTTTTTTTGCCTTTCTCCAGATCAGCTGTGAGTATAGGATTATAGATTTTTTTTTTAATGGTTGAACATGATGGATGTTTGTCTTTTTTCAGCCAGACTAACTATCCCATGTAAGGACAATGTTTTGGCAGACTCTCATTCGCAAATGCTGCATTTTCGTTCGTTACTATCAGAGGTGGACAGACAGGGAGCGGTTTGTCCACAGCATCTTTGGGAGCTCATTTGAAAAATGTATTTGGTTCTATTAACAATTTGGTGGCACCTTCAACATGGTCAAATTATCGTCAAGCTTAGTTATTTTGCCAGACCTTTCTGAATTTTCAAATCCAAAATTACTTATCTATTTCAGAGCATTCAGTTCTATCATTTCTAGACCATTTAATGGATAAACAATACTCTTTGTAGCACATTAACAAACTGATGGCAGTAGTTTCCTTTTTTCTAAAATTACATAACTTACCTTCTTGTAATAGTTTTTTCTCAGTAAAGCAAGCTTTAAAAGGCTATAAAAAAAGTACATTTTGCAGTGGATAGTCGACAGCCAATTGCTTCTGCCATATTAGCTGTTATATGTAATGCAACACGTTCCGTTTGCTTTTCTTTCTATGAAGCCAATTTATTTCAAGCAGTTATTTCTTCGGCCTTTTTTAGTGAATGCCAAATATCCAAAATTTTACCGGTCGGAAAGACAGGTAGATTCGATTTTAAATTTCAGGATATATCAATGGGTATTGATAAGTTGAGAATATTATTAAAAAGGTCTAAAACAGATCAATTAGGTAAAAGGTATATTATAAGTAGAGATGAGCGAATTATTCAAAAATTCGATTCGTCTGATTCGCCGAATTTTCGGAATAAATTCGGTTCGATGCGAATTTATTCGCTGCGAATTTAACTTATTAAAAGGGTTTCTAGGCTTCAGAGAGCCTTTATATTAGTGCAGAACACTGTACCTTTAATTTAAATGCCCTTGGAGTCTGCTGGGGAAGAGAAATAATACTGTCAGTCAGTATGACATGCAGATGAGTGCCGTCGATCTTAGAATCACCGCACACTTCACTCATTTGGGCAGTCACGGGGCACGACGAAGAAGATGAAGAAGAAGATGAAGAAGAAGAAGAAGATGAAGAAGAAGATGAAGAAGAAGATGATGAAGAAGAAGATGATGAAGAAGAAGATGAAGAAGAAGAAGATGAAGAAGAAGAAGATGAAGAAGAAGAAGATGAAGAAGAAGAAGATGAAGAAGAAGATGAAGAAGAAGAAGAAGATGAAGAAGAAGAATAAGAAGAAGAAGATGAAGAAGAAGAAGAAGAAGAAGATGAAGAAGAAGATGAAGAAGAAGAAGAAGAAGATGAAGAAGATGAAGAAGAAGAAGAAGATGCGAATTTAACTTATAAAAAGGGTTTCTAGGCTTCAGAGAGCCTTTATATTAGTGCAGAACACTGTACCTTTAATTTAAATGCCCTTGGAGTCTGCTGGGGAAGAGAAATAATACTGTCAGTCAGTATGACATGCAGATGAGTGCCGTCGATCTTAGAATCACCGCACACTTCACTCATTTGGGCAGTCACGGGGCACGACGAAGAAGAAGAAGAAGAAGAAGAAGAAGAAGATGAAGAAGATGAAGAAGAAGATGATGAAGAAGATGATGATGAAGAAGATGATGAAGAAGAAGATGATGAAGAAGAAGAAGAAGATGAAGAAGAAGAAGATGAAGAAGAAGAAGAAGAAGATGAAGAAGAAGAAGAAGATGAAGAAGAAGATGAAGAAGAAGAAGAAGAAGAAGATGAAGAAGAAGAAGAAGATGAAGAAGAAGAAGAAAATGAAGGAGAAGAAGAAGAAGAAGAAGAGGATGAGGAAGAAGAAGAAGAGGATGAGGATGAAGAAGAAGAAGAAGAAGAAGAATATGAGGATGAAGAAGAAGAAGAAGAAGATGAGGATGAAGAAGATGAGGATGAAGAAGAAGAAGAAGAATATGAGGATGAAGAAGAAGAAGAAGATGAGGATGAAGAAGATGAGGATGAAGAAGAAGATGAGGATGAAGAAGAAGAAGAAGAAGAAGAGGATGAGGATGAAGAAGAAGAAGAAGATGAGGATGAAGAAGAAGAAGAGGATGAGGATGAGAATGAAGAAGAAGAAGAAGAAGAAGAAGAGGATGAGGATGAAGAAGAAGAAGAAGAAGAAGAAGAAGAAGAGGATGAGGATGAAGAAGAGGATGAGGATGAAGAAGAAGAAGAAGAAGAAGAAGAAGAAGAGGATGATGGTGAGGAAGAAGAAGAAGAAGAAGAAGAAGAAGAGGAGGATGAGGATGAAGAAGAAGAAGAAGAAGAAGAAGAAGAAGAGGATGAGGATGATGAAGAAGAAGAGGATGAGGATGAAGAAGAAGAGGATGAAGAAGAAGAGAATGAGGATGAAGAAGAGGATGAGGATGAAGAAGAAGAAGAAGAAGAAGAAGAAGAAGAAGAAGAAGAAGAAGAAGAAGAGGAAGAGGATGAGGATGAAGAAGAAGAAGAAGAAGAAGAAGAGGATGAGGATGAAGAAGAAGAGGATGAGGATGAGGATGAAGAAGAAGAAGAAGAAGAAGAAGTAGGATGAAAATAAGAAGAATTCCAGTACAGCAAAAAGTGTATCTGCAGAGAGCTCCGCTATTTCTGACAGTTCTCTGACAGTTCCTTCACATTTACAGCGGTTGAAACATTGTATCTATTTGTTTCCGAATAAAAACATCTGTATCCTAAATGGAAACAAATAGATACAATGTTTCAACCGCTGTAAATATGAAGGAACTGTCAGAGAACTGTCAGAAATAGAGGAGCTCTCTGCAGGGACACTTTTTGCTGGCTGTAGAAGGGATGAAAATCGGCCGATCGGGAAAAATTCGATTCGTGCATCCGAAGTTTGCTAATTTTCGGATTCGACGCAAATCGAATTTTTCCTAATATTCGAAACGAATTCCACTTCGCCAAGTTCGATTCGCTCATCTCTAATTATAAGTTTGAATGTTTATAGTGGTTCAGCTATTTGCCCAGTCTAACTAATGAAGCAATATTTGCTAAAACGTCCTAAGCTTGACAATTTTTTGTTCATTCATGGAAATAGTTTCCCATTGACACAATTTCAGTTTGTGAGTGTTTTTTAAAAAATGCTTGACGTCTCTTGGTCTAGACCATTTAAAGTTCTCATCACACTCGTTTCGTATTGGGGATGCCACTGAAGCATCCAAACTTGGTTTAGGAAACAGTACAATTACAAAAATTGGAAGATGGCATTCGAATAGTTATAAATTATATATTTGGCCTTAGCTTTATTTATATTGCCATTTTAGGTATGATTCATACTGTCTGGATAGTGGGACACTCCTATATTTTCTGGACTCAACAAAGAGCTGCAAGACATGTGTATTCAGAAAACGTAGGTTTTAGTGACAATTCATTTAAAGTATTTTGGTGTGGTATTAGGGGAATGCTATGGAAGGATTTATTTGATAAGCTAGGAAGACTATACAATTCTTTGCCATCACCGGACATGTTGGTATTACAATTAGGAGGAAATTACATGGGTCAGCAAAAAACCCTAGATTTAATCTTTTCCATTAAACATGATCTCCAACAGCTAAAATTGATTTTGCCTAGTACAGTAATTATATTTTCTGAAATTGTACCTAGGCTCTTGGTTAGACACTCCAATTTGGAAGCCTTTTGAAAGGGAAAGAAAAAGGGTAAATAGAGCTACCCAAAAATTCATGCCTACCATGTCAAGTTTCTCCTTTAGTCATATATAATTAGAAAGTGGTCTTCCTGATTTATACAGACTTGATGGAGTACATTTATCTGCAATTGGTTTAGATATATTTAACCACTTCAAGTCCAGACAATTTTACCCCCTTCCTGTCCAGGCCAATTTTCAGCTTTCAGCGCTATCACACTTTGAATGACAATTGCGGTGTCATGAAATGCTGTACCCATATGAATTTTTTAGCATTTTTATGAGAAAAATAAAACTTTATTTTGGTGGTATTTATTCACCACTGGGATTTTTATTTTTTTTGCTATATAAATGAAAAAGTCCACAAATTTTTTAAAAAAGTGTTTTTCTTATAAAATTTAGCAAATAAATAATCTTTCTTCATAAATATTGGCCAAAATTTATTCAGTTATCTTTTTAGTTAAACAAAATTAGTTTATAACCAAATATTATAATTTTTCTAATTTTTTTACATGTTTATTATATTTTTTTATTTATTTTTCATGTTTTTTTTTTTTTTTACATACTGTCACCCTAGTGACATCATGACACTGTACTACTTGTGGGGGGGGGTTATGAAGATTTTTGTTTTTTACACTGATTGCTTTTACACCCATAAAGGCTGTAAAATAAATCATTTCTCTTTCTCTCAGGCTGCATTCTTGCAGCCATTGAGAAATACTGTGTGAGCTGTGATTGGTCACAGCTTGTCACATGGTACAAGGCTGTTGTGAATAGCCTTGTACCATGTGACCTCTGTGATCATACACAGATTTCACAAGTAGTAAGCATTGATGTCAGAAGTGACATCTTGCTTACTAGTCTTCATGTAATCACTGATTGGCCAATCAGTGATCACATGATCGGGACCTCACACAGAGGTCCTGTACAACAATCGGTGCTCCACTGTGTCCAGAGGACACAGCGGGCACCGGATAGCATTGCTGCATGCTCCCAGGGAGCGCGCACAAGCAGGGGGCGGGGAGGCTGTTTATAAACAGCCACCTGCCCCTGCACTGCTCCCGTCCAGCTCTTTATATACATGGGCCGGATGGGAAGTGGTTAATTGTGACTTACAAAGATGTATAGAATTGGCCACGGTCTGGGGGGTGGATGCCAATCGGGTCTAATAACCCAACTGGCTTTTGGGGGGGGAGGGTGGATGCCAATCTGGTCTAATACCCCAACTGGCTTTTGGGGGACAGTTTTTTAAGTTAAATGTTTGGTGGATTTCTGACAATGGCTCGAGTCGCAGTGATGAGTCTGGTTTTTAGTCTTTTAGTTTAAAAGTTATTGTTATATTATATTTTAATAAAGTAATATTTTATTGAAACCAATAAAAAAAGGCCGTTGCCAAATTTTACTCCAAAGGTCGGTGTTAGTGTCTTTATTTATAGTTAAATTGTATCTGCTGAATACAGTCCCACTTACTCATTAGTCCATGACTGTTGACCAGGTTGGACTATATGTTTGGTATTGATATCCTACTGCTCTTGCATAATCAGCTTATGATTTATGACAATGTTATCCCCGATCATGCACCTATTTTGCTAAGACTCTGAGATGCCCTATTTTCTTTTTTGTAATGGTTGAACTGGATGGACTTTTTTCTTTTTTCAGCCAGACTAACTATGTAACATCTAATGCCATCGTATGGCGATTCCCAATATATCTGGCTTCAGTGAAGGGCTTTCAATCTATTATTATACATGCCTGGTCAGAATATACTACAAAAAACATATATAACATATATATAAGTCCAACCCAAATCTTTTTGGGAGGTTAGTAAATATTTAATGAGAGGGAAAACTATGTCATATTATTATATTATTATACAGGATTTATATAGTGCCAACAGCTTGCACAGCATTTTACAAAATGAGTCATGTGACAGCATATAAAAAGCACACTCTTCAGAGCTACAGCTGAGCTAGTGATAGGATGATAGCAGCACAAATAAGTGCTACTGACTACCTCCATGGGCTCAACTTCTCTGTTATTTCCAATAGAACATAACTGCATTAAATTCTGATTTTACCATGGCAAAAATTGCTACTACACTTTCTGATCTTGCGAGGACCATGACTTCTGGTTCAGATGGTTTCAGTTTTGAATTCTTTAAAATTCTAAAGGAAGACATAGCAGACATTCTACCGTCTATTTTCATTAAACTCAGGAATGAGAGTGACTACTGACTCACTGGCAAGGATATAGTACATATATAAAAAATAATTCCCAAGAAAGAAAATGATCCTACACTGTCAGGCTCTTACAGACCTATTTAATTTGTAAAAGTAAATGACAAACTTCCATAAAAAAAATCATAATAACTAGACTGGCAAATATGTAACCTTATCCATAACTCACAGATGGGTTTTACCAGGGGGAGGTCAGTGATTAGTAATAATCATAAGAGAAGAGCTCAAGGTTTGGTCTGAAAACAAGTTTGGTCTGAACTTTGGTTGTTCAGGCAATCAGATGAATTCATGAACATTTATTTGTTCATTGGGAGCAGAATATCATGTATGATAGAGGTAATACCACTGTTACTGTACATACAGTAACAGCATTCTACTGTCAATGGTTGTTAAGGACCAGGTGCAGGCATTACCACGTCCCTAACAACCAGTGACATCACTGGCCCCATTCACTGGCCCCATTCCTTGGCTCTTTAGGGGTTTGTGATGATGGGAGGAAGGGCAGAATTTAGGGTCATGTGAACATCATGACTGATTCTCACATCATGACATGATTGTAAAGGTCCCGATCACAAGTAGTGATTGGGACCTTTCCATTACACGGAATGCGCTCTCGGCACGTGTTTACTTTGGATACGCAGATATAAGGCCTCTCGACGTCAAGGCCCAGCCACCGAGAGGCCGTATATTTGTGTACCGTCAGCGCCAAGAGGTTAAGGGTGTGGAATCCCAGTGATATCATTGACCATATGTCATGTGCATATACTGTATAGTCAATAACATCCCCACCCCTTGTATATAATAGCTGTCATCCACTAGATTTTTAATTTGGTGGGTGACAAGCAAACCTGTGGGACTTGTCATTACAGTGGCTTTTTTCTTTTCTTTTGGCCAGCAGGCATCATGATTGACATGGATCTGCATCACTGGATGATTTTATTGATAATAGATTTACAGTGAGAGCTTTTTTGGTGGATTTATTTTTTTTAAATAAAGAACACGCTTACTTCAAATGAAGTGCATAAATTAGTAACAATTATTACCTTTAGAACAAAAAAAAGTGTTACTATAGAAATACAGCAGAGCAGCACATATTCAATTACAGTGTCCATTTCTTTATCATTTTAACAGGTTGTGAAGAAAAAGATAAAAAAAAAAAAGGTACAATAAATTCTGGTCACAGAAGGGAAGAAACTTAGGTTGCATTCTTAAGTACATAATATTGCATGATAGGCTAAATTCACCAAGCTTTAATCATTGGCATTTGCTATAACAATTTTTTTTTTCAGCAATGAGAGAACATGTAAAATAAAAATCACCCAGCCTAAAATAAACATGTAAACAAACAACTAGCTTTCCTTACTATATAGTAGACTTTACTGGTTGATGGCAGGAAGTATCCTGCACCCTGATAATGGAGGTGGAACGTTATGGGAGTTTTGGTACCAGGGGGATGATGTACTAAAATATAATAGGATTTTCACTTTGCAATGGAATTTTCAATCTATCTTAGTTAATGTTTTGAAATATATTTTTCAAAGAATACCCAATCACCTGCAAGGGAAAAAAACAGTATTTTGCTTGAGCATTCTTTGGTGATAGATTTCATCAGAGCTTCTCATTCACTTTCAAATTAAGGAAAAATTCCCATACAAAGTGAAAATCCTCTTGCAAAGTGAACAAGATGTTTGCCTTTCGTAAATCAGAGTGCTTTTAATTTTATGTATATACCAGATGTACTTGTTAGGCACAAATTGAAAAGAGAGCCTATTCGAGACAATTCAGAAACATTAAATATGCTGTTTTCCCTTTCTTTGGTTATGAGGAATCTAACTTAAGATCAGCTTGTACTGTGAACAGATTAGATATCAGAAAACCACTGTTTCTCTAAAAGTGAGGTATGGATTATGACTTTGGTGGTCTCAAGTTGCAAAATCTAACAACCAAGAATTTGTCTACTGTTTAACCTGTTCCTGACCACACTATAGCCGAAAGATGGCTACAGCGCGGTCGGCTAGTTCTGGGAGGGCATTCATGGATGTCCTCCCAGAACCGCGCCCTCTGTGTGCCCCCTAGGGTGTGCACTGCACGTGATCTGTGATTGCTGTGTCCTTCGGACACAGCTGATCACATGGTTACAGAATGCGCCAATCACAGCCACTTTTACCATGTGACCAGCTGTGTCCAATCACAGCTGATCACTGGGTAAATAGGAGAGCCAGTAAGTGGCATTTCGAAGGGGGACATCTGCACTGATCATCAGGGCACTGATCATCAGTGTCCTGGTGATCAGTGTAGCCCCATCAGTGTGGCCAATAGTGCCCATCAGTGCACATCTGTGCTGGCCAGCAGTGCTGGCAATCAGTGTCCACCAATTAATCAGTGCTGCCCATCAGTGCCACCTAATAGTGCTCATCAGTGCCACCTATCAGTACAACCTCATCAGTGCCCATCAGTGCTGCCCAACAGTGACGCCTAACAGTGCCCATCAGTGCCACCTATCAGTGCAGCCACATCAGTGCCCATCAGTGCAGCCTATCAGTGCCCATCAGTGACTTCTCATCAGTGTAGCCTATCAATGCCCGTCAGTGAAGGAGAAAATTACTTATTTAAAAAACTTTCACAGAAACTAAGAAAAACTTTTTTTTAAAATTTGGGTCTTTTTTAGTTTGTTTAGCAAAAAATAAAAACCCCAGTGGTGATCAAATACCACCAAAAGAAAGTTCTATTTGTCTAAAAAAATTGATTTGGGTACAGTGTTGCATGACCGCACAATTGTCATTCAAAGTATGAGAGTGCTGAAAGCTGAATATTGGTCTGGGCAGGAAGGGGGTAAAACTGCCTGGTAGGCAAGT
Organism: Staurois parvus; assembly: GCF_062004578.1. NCBI lineage: Eukaryota > Metazoa > Chordata > Amphibia > Anura > Ranidae > Staurois > Staurois parvus. The sequence goes on along the minus strand of NW_028318039.1, from coordinate 10,607,834 downwards.
GGTTAAGTAATGCTTAGTCTTATATTGTTATTGTTATCATTCCACCTCTATCTCCATGATCTTGGAGCCTTTTCTGAATGCAAGTACCTCTTATTTGGAATAAGAATATTCAAAACTGCATACAGGTAAATAGTTAGTGCTTTAGAGAAAAAATATGATGTCATTCATGAAGACAGTAGGGCTACAACTTATGATTTGGGCCTTCTTGAGTTGTTCTTAAATCAAGTAATGTCTGCTTCTCATGAAACCACAAACGACTTCTCTCAGAGCATGTTACTTTAAACTGCATGTTATTCTTTAGTCAGTATATGAAGATATGGCGAAAGTGAAATGTTAAGTGTTACGTTGGTTATACTCTGATTGGTTCAGCAGGGACCAAACAAATTTCGATCAGTGTGTGGCCATCCTCGCCAGACAGAATTGAATCATTTGTATGGCACTACAAATAATGGCACTGTCAGAATACAGCATCCTGATGGAGGGATCCCTCCATGCACCTCTGATGGCTGAACAAAATAAAATCTACAGAGTATGGCCAGACTTAATGAGCAACTATAGATAATTAGACTAATGTACTAAAAGAGTTTAGAAAATTTGCTCAGTACCTCGTGTGAATATTCACTTCATTTCAAGTAACAGTAGCCTGCATTAACTTTTTTTTGTGCAATGTTTGTGTTTATCACATTCATTACCAAAATGAATACTAATAGGTCAAAATCCCTTCAGTAAGACAGGAGGTCCTTCAGATACATAACATTACACATTACAGTAAACAATATGCAAGGTCAGCGGGAGACTTTAGCTGACTTTTATTTCATTTATTCTAAACAGAAACTTGATTTGGATTGGGGATGTGATTATATGATTGATTTTTTTTTCTTACTGATTGCCAGCAGTATGGCAAGACTTTTGGAAAACACACACAAACTGAACCATCAAAAATATAACTTTAAGCTAGTTAGAATTACTTTACCTTCTATGTATGCACAAAGGATAAAACAAAATGAAGCAAATCTATTCCTATTTTAACTGTCTGATTTATGCCTGAAATAACTGCTGGTGTGCTCTGGCTGTTTTTGATACAGATATGGATGGGTTTGTGTAGGTGTTAACCACCACAGGTTAAATGTTTGTTAGAGACATATTCAACCCATTTTCAGTAGTTACATGAAAATGTCAAAATGACCTCATTTTCAGTGAATTACTCATTGTTTGCTTCAGGTCCTTAAGTCCATGAAAAAAGAGAGAAATGTGTAATATGCCTACCTATTACAAATACAATGACACATCAACATAATGTAAATAAAAACAATGTGACAATGCATGCAAACTGTCTTTCTGATTTTTAGAAACGTTGTTACAAAGTGAAACATTTCCTATTGTTAATTGTGAAAATTAGTTTGCAGTGGTACAATATTATGAACACCATAGTCCTGATCATAACAAAATACTTTTAATAAACCATTACACATTTTTTTTACAATGATGAACATATCTTTTACTAAACCATAAAGGTGGTTATTTACTAAAACTAGAGTATGCAAAATCTGGTGCAGATCTGCATACAAACCAAACAGCTTCCAGGTTTTATTGTCAAAGCTTAATTGAACAAGCTAACTGGCTACAATGTACATCTGCACCAGATTCTGAGTGCACTCGTTTTGGTAAATCACCTCCAAAGTGTATCTTAACTCAAAAACCCAAATTACTGTATATTTTACCTTGATATATATATATATATATATATAAAACACTGCTCAAAAAAAATTAAAGGAACACTTTTTAATCAGAATATAGCATCAAGTCAATTAATCTCCTGGGATAGTGATCTGGTCAGTTAAGTATCTGAGGGGGTTGTTAATCAGTTTCAGCTGCTTTGGTGTTAATGAAATTAACAACAGGTGCACTATATGGGCAACAATGAGATGACCCCCAAAACAGAAACGGTTTTAGAGGTGGAGGCCACTGATTTTTTTCCCCCTTCTCATCTTTTCTGACTGTTTTTCACTAGTTTTGCATTTGGCTAGGGTCAGTGTCACTTCTGCATGAGGCGATACCTGGACCCTACAGAGCTTGCACAGGCAGTCCAACTCCTCCAGGATGGCACATCAATACGTGCCATTTCCAGAAGGTTTGCTGTGCCTCCCAGCATAGTCTCAAGAGCATGGAGGAGATTCCAGGAGACAGTCAGTTACTCTAGGAGAGCAGAACAGGGCTGTAGAAGGTCCTTAACTCATCAGCAGGACCATTTTCTGCTCCTTTGTGCAAGGAGGAACAGAATGAGCACTGCCAGAGTCCTACAAAATGACCTCTAGCAGGCCACTGGTGTAAATGTCTCTGTTCAAACAATCAGAAACTGACTTCATGAGCGTGGTCTGAGGTTCCGAAGTCCTCTAGTGGGCCCTGTGCTCACTGCCCGGCACAATAGAGCTTTATTGGCATTTGCCATTGAACACCATAATTGGCAGGTCCGCCACTGGTGCCCTGTGCTTTTCACAGATGAGAGCAGGTTCACCCTGAGCACATGTGACAGACGTGAAATGGTCTGAAGAAGGCGTGGAGAATGTTATGCCTGTAACATCATTCAGCATGACCGCTTTGGTGGTAGGTTAGTGATGGTATGTGGAGGCATATCCATGGAGGGATGCGGAGACCTCTACAGGCTAGACAATGACATCCTGTCTGCCATTAGGTATCGGGATGAAATCCTTGAATCCATTTTCAGACCTATGCTGATGCAGTGGGTCCTGGGTTCCTCCTGGTGCACGACACCACGTGGAAAGAGTATGCAGGCAGTTCCTGGAGGATGAAGGAATTGATACCATTGGATCCCCCACACTCGCCTGACCTAAATCCAATAGAACACCTCTGGGATATTATGTTTCGATCCATCCGATGCCACCAGGTTGCACCTCAGACTTTCCAGAAGCTCAGTGATGCCCTGGTCTAGATCTGGGAGGAAATACCCCAGGACACCATCTGTCGTCTCATTAGGAGCATGCTCGACATTGTCAGGCCTGCATGCAAGCACGTGGGGGCCATGCAAGCTACTGAGCATCATTCTGAGTTTATGCAATGAAATTTCAGCAACATGGATTAGCCTGCTGCATCATTTCTTCGCTTTGATTTTCTGGGTGTCTTTGAATTCAGTCCTCTAGGTTGATAATTTTAATTTCCATCAAACAATGGGGAATTCTTACGTTCCTAACACTGATCATATCAGTATAAATATCCAGCAAGATATTTTTCCCCATTTACAGTGCATGCAGAAAGTATTAACAACGCTTAACTTTTGCCACATTTTGTTATGTTACAGTCTTATTCCAAAATGGATTAAATTCATTTTTTTCCTCAACATTCTACAAACAATACCCCATAATGACAATATGAAAGAAGTTTGTTTTGAAATCTTTGCAATTTATTAAAAATAAAAAAATGAAAAAACCACATGTGCTTAAGTATTCACAGCCTTTGTCATGACACTCAAAATTGAGCTCTGGTGCATCCTGTTCCCAATGATCATCCTTGAGATGTTTCCACAGCTTGATTGGAGTCCACATGTGGGAAATTCAGTTGATTGGATATGATTAGGAAAGCCATAACCCCAGGTCCCACAGGTAACAGTGCATGTCAGAGCACAAACCAAGGCATGAAGTCCAAGGAATTGTCCGTAGACCTCTGAGACAGGATTGTATCAAGGCACAGACCTGGGGAAGGGTACAGAAACATTTCTGCAGCACTGAAGGTCCCAGTGAGCACAGTGGCCTCCATCATCTATAAATGGAAGAAGTTTGGAACCACCAAGAAAGGGCCTTAGCCAGGGAGGTAACCAAGTACCTGATGGTCACTCTGAAAGAGCTCCAGCATTCCTCTGTGGAGAGAGGAGAACCTTCCAGATAAAACAAAGTTTGAACTCTTTGGCCTGAATGCCAAGCGTCATGTCTGGAGGAAACCAGGCACCGATCACCACCTGGCCAATACCATCCTTAGAGTGAAGCATGATGGTGGCAGCATCATGCTGTGGGGATGTTTTTCAGCAGCAGAAACTGGGAGACTAGTCAGGATCAAAGGAAAGATGAATTCAGCAATGTACAGAGACATCCTTGATGAAAACCTGTTCCAGAGCGCTCTGGACCTTAGACTGGGGCAACAGTTCATCTTTCAACAGGACAAGGACCCTAAGCACACAGCCCACATAACAAATGAGTAGCTACGGGCCAACTCTGTGAATGTCCCGGAGTGGCCCAGCCTGAGCCCAGACTTGAACTTGATTGAACATCTCTGGAGAGATCTGAAAATGGCTGTGCACCGACGCTCCCCATCCAACATAATAGAGCTTGAGAGGTACTGCAAAGAAGAATGGGAGAAATTGCCCAAAAATAGGTGTGCCAAACTTGTAGCATAATACTCAAAATGACTTGAGGCTTTAATTGGTGCTAAATGTGCTTCAACAAAGTATTGAGCAAACGCTGTGAATACTTACGTACATGTGTTTTTTTTTCTTGTTTTTATTTTTAATAAATTGCAAAGATTTCTTGTACCGAAGAGTTTATTAAATATGGTGAAAGAAACAAAAAGCCATAACAAATCGTATGATACAAAGTGACATCAGACAGTAGAGGACAGGGAAACATCATACAAAAATACAGAAATACACATATGAGGCTCACACTGGGATCTGGATAACACTGTGTAAAACAGAGGGGCGCAAAGCCCACAATCGCATCACAAAATATAAAAGCTACATTCAAGAACAGCAGCAAAAAAGAAAAAAAAAAGAGAACCTCGCCCTGATGAGGAAATATTATCCCTGAGAATCATAGATTTGTTAGATAACAAGAGCAAATGATAAGCAATTGGCCTAATGTAAACAAACCATGCGAAAGAAGAGAGAAAGAAGAAAAAAGGGGCAAGAAAATCTAGAGAAGGCCAAGGGGTCAAGAACCCCAGACCCCCCAATCCAGAAAATACAGAAAAATAAAAAAGGAGGAAAAGAACAGAAAGAAGAAAGAGACAGGCCAGCAAAGAAAAGGAGTCCACCTTGGGGGGGAGAGTCGGGAGACACGATCCCCACATAAGGAGATTGAAGAGGCAAAACCCAACACATCATAGATTAGTGAGCTTCATGGTAAAACGAAAAACCGGGTGGTAGTCCACCCAAGATTGCCAAACTGAGAGAAATTTATCAAGCTTATCCTCCAACACCGCCATCAATTTTTCATTGATAAAGAAGCTTTGGATCCTGGACCTGACCTCCTCAAATTGTAAAGTGGGGGACTTCCAAGAGCTGGCAATAGTCAGCTTAGTAGCTATAAAAAGCAAATTGACAAGTGAGCGGGGTCTGCGAGGTAAGCCACAAAGTGGATTAAAAAGTAGGGCTTCAATAGGGTCTTTTTTAAGGTTAATGGATGTAACGGAATAAATAAGATTATAAACCCTAGTCCACAAGCGGCGGGCCACTGGACAGGTCCACCAGCATTGTACCCTCTAGAGAGCAGCCCCAAAAACACATTATCATTCATAGTCATTATCTGGTATAAATTTAGCTAATCAAGCTGGGGTAAAATACCATCGTGAAAGTACTTTATAGGAGTTCTCTAATGCCGGTATGTTACGAGAACACCAGGAAACCGCTTCCCACATCCTCAGCAGAAATATTTGTCTGAAGCTCCACATTCCATTGCACACAATAAGCAGTTAGAGGCTCAGCCATATGATTCCAGATTAATAATTAATTAAATAATTAATAAATAAATCTGAGAGAGGGCACCTTTAGTGGAAGCCGACGCCTTACAAAGTGATTCAAAACCAGAAAACGTGCAGGGGGAATCCTGTCTATGAATCAAAGGTGCAACAAAATGATGTAACTGCAAATAATGAAATAACTTCGAGGGAGGAATAGCATGACTCTCTCGAAGCTGCGCAAACGTACGCATACCCTGACCCAAAATTAACATGTGAACAGTTGTAAAACCATGAGTTATCCACCAACGAAAGGCCATCTTACCAGATTCCCCTGGGGGAAAAAGCGGACAGTCGAATAAATGTAAATGAGGTCCCAAATATTCAAAGAATGGGCCAGGACAGAATTCAACAGTTTAGGTCGTGAGGACAGAGGAAGCCAGGGTACGGCAGAAGGCAGAAGGGGATGTGTGTCCAAAGTGTCTATCAAAGCCCAAAAGGGCAAGTGTCTGACAGAAAAGAGCTGAATAAAAGGAGTAACTTGGGTCACAATATAGTAATGTTCAGGAGACAAGGACCACCCTGAATACATGGGCTGTAAAGCAACTGTTTAGACAAATGGGGGCATCCCATACAAACCGCAAAATTTGACGTTGTAAAATACAGAGTATATGAGGTGGAATCTGAACAGGGAGCACTAAAAAAAGGATACATTTTGCGGTTTGTATGGGGACATCCCATACAAACCGCAAAATTTGACGTTGTAAAATACGAAGTATATGAGGTGGAATCTGAACAGGGAGCACTCGAAAAGGATAAAGTAATTTGGGAAGGTAGGTCATTTTAATCACTTGAGCCCCACCAAACCAGGATAAGGTCATGGATTGCCAAGAAGAGAGCAACTGGGTTAGCTGAGTAAGCAGAAGAGGAATATATGCCTGATGCAACAAATGATAAGAAGGTGTAAGTTTAACTCCCAAATAGGGAAGAGAGGAGGTCCATTGAAATGGAAATTGGGATTGAAGGTACGTCACAATTGTTTGGGAAGGAAAATATTCATAGCCACTGACTTAGTAGGATTCACATGTAAACTCAAGAGATGAGCAAAATCAGTCAGACGTAACAGGAGATTAGGGAGAGAAACAAATGGAGATGAGAGATACATCAAAATATTGTCTGCAAAAAGGGCAATCTTATGCAATCCCGCCAACTCGAGACCCAAAATATCTGGATGAAGTTGAATGTGAACAGCGAGGGATTCTAGGGACATGATGAATAGAAGAGGAGACAGGGGGCAACCCTGACATGTACCAGCCCTAATTGGAAACCGAGAGGATTCAACCACATGATAGAGGACGGAATACTATAAAATATATAAATCCGCTGAAGAAAATAATTTCCTACACCCCACCTCTGCAAGGCCCGCTGAAAATAAGTCCAGAAAAGGGTATCCAAGGCTTTAGTCACATCCAAAGACAAAAACATAAGGTCACTGGACCACATTCAAGCAAAATGACTGACTAAAATAGAGCGTAGGGTACTATCAGCCGCCTGGCGTTGAGGCACAAAACCCACTTGATCTTTATCGATTAAGGTAGGAATTAACACATTCCATCTATTGGTCAGAGTTTTAGTCAAGATTTTCACGTCCACATTTAACAGAGAAATAGTGTGGTAGTTCGGCCATGATTGCTGATCTTTCCCCGGGTTAGGAATCATCACTATCTGAGCCTTCTGCATTTCCGAAGTCAGTTGACCATCCCACTTAAGCTTATTGAATACCTGTGTTAAAACAGGGACTACAACATCACTAAATTTTTTATAAAAACCCATCTGGGCCAGCACGCTTATACACCTTCAAAGAATGAATTGTTTGCCGAAGTCGTCCTGCGTAATATCAGCTCCCAGCATGTCCTTTTGAATGTCTGTCATATGAGGTAAAGGAGTCCCCCAAAGGAACGTGTCAATGACATCTGCCTGGGCACCCCCCGAGCGGCATAAAGTTTTGAAAGATGAGAAAACTCATCGACTATATGCCTAGGGTTAGAGGTTCTCAAAACGTCCTAGTTTTCAGAGTATAATGATGTTGTCGAGGGGCAAACAGTCGTAACTTATTAGCTATCATAGTCCCTATTTTGTTTCCATTTGCATACAATTTCTGATAAGACCAGCACAAATGGCGCTCAGCCTCGTCCATCAAACAAAGGTTTAGTTCCGTGCGAAGACGATCCATCTTCTGTCGGAGCTCAGCCATGGGGGACCACTTAAACAGCACTGTAACCCTTTCAAGCTCATGTTCCAAAGCCTGCCAATGGTGATCCCATTCCCTATACCACCTGGAAGCCAATTGTATGATATGACCTCTAATAACTGCTTTATAAGCTTCGCAAAGAGTAACAGACGAGAAAACTGTACCCAAATTATTCTGAAAAGAATCCAAGGAATGGATACGAATATCCTCAACTACAGAGGAAAAAGAGAGACTGGAATCATTATCAGGAGGGAGCCTGTGGACACTGAGAGGGAACTGAACATTGCATGATGATAGGATCATGGTCAGACCAAGGCACAGTAGAAATCCTAATTGAGAATAACTGCGGAATAAAAGAAGGGGTCACAAAGATGTGATCAATATAAGAATGGCTAGAGTGAGGGTTGGAGAAAAAGGTATAATCTAAAGGTATAAGTGGGATGAAATTCCCACCAGGCATTGACCAAATGATGAGACCTGAGAATATGCCCAAACTCCACAGAAAGCAGAGAGGAGGCTGCTGAGCCCGTGTGAAATTTATCTAGTTTAGGATTAAGGACTAAATTAGAGTTGCCTGAAAGCATAAGATGGCCTTTCTGATGAGCTGGCTGGCGAGTTGATTTTTGAACCCTTATTTTTAATTTTCCTTTTTTATTGACATGCGTTGCCCGGTTCACGTAGTCCTTGCTTCTTAAGCCAGTTATAGACTGGGACGGGTGCCATGTTTTACTTTACTGTTGATATTAAGGTGATTGGGTGCACTGGGCGCCCTGGCTGCCATTGTGCTACATGCTGGGTGTCCTTTGCACTCATGTACCTTTAAGAGGGGTGGGCTCCCTGATGTGAACCTACCCTTGATCTATCCTTTAAATGTATGTGCCTCTACTATGGGGGCTCTCAAATTTGTAGAGTTAGGACCAGAGAATACCAGGGTGCCGTGATGTGGCTCTGTGGCTTACGTATGTATTTGCAAATCTGTGCTAACTAAACCCCTGTTTTTAACGCATACTGTTAGACAGGTTAGTTTAGTTGTTGGCAAGCTGGCTGGTGAGTTGATTTTTGAACCCTTTTTTTATTTTCCTTTTTTATTGACATGCTTTGCCCGGTTCACGTAGTCCTTGCTTCATAAGCCAGTTATAGACTGGAGCGGGTGCCATGTTTTACTTTACTTTCTAATGAGCCTGAAGAACCGCAAAAAAACAGGTTTGTCTCTGACTGGGCACATAATACATACAGATTGCAACCTTCACATCTTGTAGAATCCCTACAACTATCAAGTAACGGCCCTGGGGGTCCACAACGACTTTGTGCTCTTGGAAAGGCAAGGAATTATGAACCGCCAAAAGGACCCCCCGCTTCTTAACCAGAGCCGAGGCAAAAAAGACCTGGGCATAACGACCATCTAAAAACCGTGGGGCATAAGAGGAAGCCAGGTGAGTCTCCTGTAGGCAAGCTATATCAACTTTGGAGGAACAAAGATACTTAAAAACTTCAGTCAGTTTCTGCAGTGAGTTCAAACCTTGAATATTAAGTGACAACCAAGTGAGAGTCATGACAACACACCAAAATCAATCGACCATGGGTGCACCCCATAAAAGCATCCCCCACTTCCCCTGAGGTGAACAGTGAGAAGAGAAAAGAAGAAGACAAGAAAAAAGGCTACCACCAAGACAGAGGGAAGCAAAGAAGAAGAGAGAGAACTTTTTACACTAATGGGAGTGTCACAAAGAGAAAAACGGAAACTCCCATAGAATGCAACAAAGAACAAAAACGATGCACAACGTGCATCCAATAGAAACCATGGGCATGAAAAACCATACCCCACATCAGAGAACAAAAGAGGGTGGCATGTAGCACACCGAACACCCCCCTCCTCACACATATCAAACAGTATACAAAACTCTGAAAGGAAAAGGAAGACAGCCACATACAAGTTGTATGAGGGTAAAATAAAAATGCACAATGACATAATAATAATGGCAACATCCTTTCAAGGGGAGACATAAAGTTAACAGGGGGTCAGACAATATCGCCCAGTCACAAACACACATGGCAAACAGTGTGCAAATGAAGGGGTGGAGCAAAACTCTATATCTCTGCAATGGTCGGGGGGGGGGTCGTCCGCCCTCATAAGTTGGCCTCACATAACAGCATAGACAGAGACCCAACTATGTTACCAGGCCGAGACCGCGAGCCACTCATCCCACCCAGAGAAGAACACAGCAGGAGGCCAAAAGTCATTCAGCAACATATCCAATTGGGCTCAATACGACCGTTAACGCTGGAGCCCCCCAAGAAAAAAAACCTTTGTAACTGCACACCAAACCAACCCGATTGAGGGCCTTGACCTGAGTAGGGGAAGAGAACAAAGAGAAACCCCCCCACCAAACCACCACTCCCTCCCCCACCCCCTGCACAAAATCAAAGGGGAAGGCCCACCCAGCCGGTAAGCATCCAAAATGAAGCCACTGGGACAGCAAAAGAAAAAAACAAACCAACTACAAAAGGTCTTTCAGGTCTGCCCGTCCCAGCTGGTTGGAAAGTCTGAGAGTGAAGCCAAGCCATTTCTTGAGATCTTCTGTCAGCTTCCTGATTGATTTTCTTGGGCTGTGAAGTAATCTAGGTAGATGCACTAAAGAATTCATAGAGGAAGTCTGCAAGGTATAGTTCTAGAAGATTAAGCTCCGACAGACAACGTTTAAGATCAAACGCATTAAAGGTATGATATTGAGACCCCTTATACATAAAGGTGAGTCTGAAGGGGGAACCCCCAGCAGTAATGAATATGATTGTCCTGAAGGATTTGAAGATATGGTTTCATAGATCTCCTCTTCAAGATGATAGTTTGGAAGAGGTCAGAGTAAATCTGATAGGGGTGACTCTGAAATGAGAGGGCCTTCATTTCTCTAGCCATTCTCCCCACCTGTTCCTTCATTTTATAATAATAAAATTTCAATATGATGTTCCGAGGTGGACCTTCAGGTGGCCTGTGGCCTAAAGCCCTATGTATCCTATCTATCTCCAAATGATCCACCAAAACATCGGGGATCAGATCTATCAATAAAGATAACACCGAGCCATGGAGAACTGTAATAGTCTTAGTTAGGCCCATGATACGAATATTACTGCAACAAGCTCTATTCTCCGCCTATTCCAGCTGATTCTTAAGAGAATATAGTTCAGCCTGCAGATTTTCTATATCACCCTCATGGCCATCCAAAACTGTAGTAACATCATCCATTCTGTGTTCTAAAAGAGCAGCTCTCTCACCCACATTTCTAAGTTCCCTGAGTAAATCAGCCGATAATTTACAAGAGATCTCACCAAGTTCCTCCTGAAAAATCCCTCGAATCTAACCCAACAGAACCAAATCTTGATCTGTACGGATGGCTGCAAGGCAGAGGGGAACTGTAAAGAGCTGTCAACAGAATCCCCTGAGTATCCTAAGGAATGCCGCATGGTCTCATCTGCAGGGGTAGCCAACACCATCATGGATGGGAGCCGGTGCTGAGGCTTAGGATCATACTGTTGTTTGGACTTATTATTATTATACAGGATTTATATAGCGCCAACAGTTTGCTCAGTGCTTTACAATATAACGGGAGACAATACAGCAACAATACAGTTCAATACAAGAGGGATTTGAGGGCCCTGCTCCTTGGAGCTTACAATCTAGGAGGGAGGGGCTAGTGGTACAAATGTTATTAACTGTGGGGGATGGACTGGTTAAAAGAGTAGAAGCGCTGTTGTAGTTAAGAGTGGAGTGGAGAGGAGATAAAAAGTGAAGTGGACTTGGCCCGATCTGGAGAAGTCATGGCTACCGATCACTCCCTCACACACTCTGACACCTGCGGATACCAGCGGGGACTTGATATTATTATTATTATTATTATACAGTATTTATAAAGCGCCAATAGTTCACTCAGCGCTGTACATTACAAAGGGGGACAGAACATGTGACAGAACAATACCAATACAATGCAAAACATGAGGGGATCGAGGGCCCTGCTCTTTCGAGCTTACAATCTAGAAGGGATGGGATAGTGGTACAGGAGGAGATAGCTGTGGGGGATGGAGTGGTAGGAAGAGTGGAGGAGGTCAGCAAGTTAGCAGGGGGTGAGGTAGGCTTCCCTGAAGAGATGGGTTTTCAGGGTGCGCCTAAAGGAGAGGAGAGTAGGTGATAATCTGATGGGTTGGGGCAGGGAGTTCCAGAGGATGGGTGACACCCTGGAGAAGTCCTGGAGGCGGGCATGGGAGGAGGAGACCAGGGAGCTAGAGAGAAGGAGGTCTTGTGAGGAGCGGAGTGTTCGTGCTGGGTGGTACTTGGATATTAGGTCAGTGATGTAGTTCGGGGCAGTATGGTGGACAGCTTTGTACGTCAGTGTTAGGATTTTAAATTTGATCCGTTGCGCAATCGGAAGCCAGTGGAGGGATTGGCAGAGGGGGGTGGCGGAAACGGAGCGTTTGGAAAGGTGAATGAGTCTGGCAGCCGTATTCAGGATCGACTGAAGCGGGGATAGCCAGCGGCGAGGCAGGCCAGTGAGGAGGGAGTTGCAGTAGTCGAGTCGTGATATGATGAGGGAGTGGATGAGCTGTTTAGTGGTTTCTGGGGTTAGGAACGTGCGGATTTTGGCGATGTTGCGGAGGTGGAGTCTGCACGAGTTTGTTAAAGATTGGACTTGGGGCTGGAAGGATAGGTTGGAGTCCAGAATGACACCAAGTACTCTGGCCTGCAGAGCGGGTTTGATATTGGAGTTGTTGGATGTGATGTAGAAGTCAATGGGGGGTGGGGTTCGGGCTGGGGGGAAGACAAGGAGCTCGGTTTTGGAGAGATTCAGTTTAAGGAAGTGGAGCGACATCCAATCTGATATGTCGCTCAGTAGGTGTGTGATTTGGGCAGAGACCGAGGGGGTGAGGTGGGGGGTTGAGAGATGGATTTGTGTGTCATCGGCATAGAGGTGGTAGTTGAAGCCGTGAGAGTGTATGAGTTGGCCAAGGGAGGAGGTGTAGATGGAGAAGAGAAGGGGCCCAAGGACAGAGCCTTGAGGGACCCCAACAGAGAGGGGGAGTGAGGGGGAGGTGGTAGCATTATAGGTAACGCTGAAAGAGCGTTGTGACAGGTAGGATGAGAGCCAGGAGAGAGCAGAATCTCTGAGGCCGAGGGAGTGTAGTATTTTGAGGAGGAGGGGGTGGTCAACTGTGTCGAAGGCCGCAGAGAGGTCAAGGAGTAGGAGCACTGAATAGTGGCCATTAGCTTTGGCGGTTAGAAGGTCGTTGGAGAGTTTGAGTAAGGCGGTTTCGGTGGAGTGTAGGGGGCGGAAGCCAGACTGTAGGGGATCGAGGAGGTTGTTGTCGTTGAGGTGAGAGCATAGGCGGGTGTAGACGAGGCGCTCGAGGAGTTTAGATGTAAGTGGGAGCAGGGAGATGGGTCTGAGGTTGTTCGGGTCATTGGGGTCCAGGGAGGGCTTTTTAAGTATGGGGGTGATGTGTGCATGCTTCAGTGGGGAGGGGAAAGTGCCGGAGGAGAGGGAGAGATTAAAGATGTGGGTGAGGGAGCGTAGGATGGAGGGGGAGGGAGGTCGTAGGAATTGTGAGGGGATAGGGTCGAGGGGGCAGGTGGTGAGGCGGGCAGCAGAGAGGATCTTGGAGACTTCCTCGATGGTAGTAAGGTCAAAGGTGCGGAGTGTTGGGGGAGCTTCAGTATGAGGAATGTAGGGTGGGGTGGGAGAGGAGGTCAGAGCAGTGGTGAGGCCGTGGGAGAGGGGTGAAGAGGGGGTAGCTAAGTGAGGGGTTAGGGGGTTGGAGGGAGTTTGAGCAGCGACGAAGTCCCTGCGGGTAATGTCGAGGGGGAGGGGGGATGATGGGGTAGCTGTGTGAGAGGGGACGGGTTGAGAGGGCGTGTGAGTTGCGGCAATGTCCTTGCGAATTGTGTCAATCTTGTTTTTGAAGTGATTGGCAATCTCAAGGGCGGTGAGTAAGGTGCTGGGTGGAGGTGGGGGTGGAGAGAGTAGAGAGTTGAAGGTGGAGAAGAGTCGGCGAGGATTGGAGGAGAGGGCCTTGATGAGGGTCAGGAAGTAGGCTTGTTTGGCTGCGTGGAGGGAGGAGGTGTAGGTGCGGAAGGCAGATTTGTAGCAGGTGAAAGCTTGTTGGGATTTTGTTTTGCGCCATAGTCGCTCCAGGGCACGACTGCGTCGTTTGAGGGTTTTGGTGTGATCAGTCTGCCAGGGCTGGAGCGGTCGGAGTCTGATGTTGCGTGTGGCTAAAGGCGCTAGTGAGTCAAGGGCTGCTGACAGCGCGTTGTTGTAGGCAGTCATAGCCAAGTCGGGGCAGGACAGGGGGAGGATGCGGTCGTGGAGTTGATCAGCTGCAGAGTGGAGGGGGGCAGGGTTAAGGTTGCGGAGGTTACGGCTGGTAGTAGTGTGACATTTGGAGGGGTAGGCGTTGGAGGACGAGGAGATAGAGAAGGTGATCAGGTTGTGGTCAGAGAGAGGGAAGGGGGTGTTAGTGAGGTTGTGGGGAGCGCAGCGGTTGGAGAAGACAAGATCGAGGATATTACCGTCGGAGTGGGTGGTGGATTGTATGCACTGTGCAAGTGCAAAGGAGGAGGTTAAGTGGAGCAGACGGGCTGTGTCCGGGTTGTCAAGGTTGACAGGGATGTTGAAATCCCCAAGAATGATGGTGGGTAGCTCAGAGGAGAGGAAGAAGGGTAGCCAGGAGGAGAAGTCTTCCAGGAAGCGGGGTATGGATCCAGGAGGCCGGTATATCACAGCAATCTTCAGGGGGGTTGGGGAGAATAGTCGGACGCAGTGGGCCTCGAAGGAGGAGAAGGATAGGGAGGGGGGGTTTGGGAGGACTCGGAAGGTGCTCTGCGGTGACAGGAGCAGACCAACCCCACCACCTTTACGACCGTTAGGTCTGGGTGAGTGGGTCCAGGTGAGACCTCCATAGGAGAGTGCAGCAGGGGAGGTAGAGTCAGTGGGCTGGATCCAGGTTTCCGTGATCGCCAGGAGGTTGAGGGAGCGGGAAACAAAGAGGTCGTGGATGGCGGTAAGCTTGTTGCACACCGATCGGGCGTTCAGGAGTGCACATGAAAACGGGGGGGAGATTTTAGGGAGCAGGGGGACAGATACTAGGTTGCGGTAGGACATGGAGGCGGGAGGGTGTTGTGCGGGTGAGGGAGGTGGTGGAGGGCCAGGATTCGGGGAGATGTCTCCCGCGGCTAGGAGGAGGAGAAGGGTGAGAAAGGTGGCATGGGAGCGGGATGTGCAGGAGCGTGAGAAACTCCTAGTGGAGGTGTTCGGGTCAGTGGGAGAGTGGAATAATAGGAGGAGGTGGTGGGTGCCATAGAGGGGCGAAGGAAGCAGTGAGGACACAATATACAAATGTTTAGGAGGAGCAGAGGGATATAGTGAATGGATTTTGGGAATGGAGGAGAGGAAAATGAGGAGTAGAAGAGGCATTTTGGGGGTGATGAGGGCAGTAGTAGGGAGATGTAGTTTTGGGGTGGAGCAGAGGGGTAAAGAAGTGAGATCTTGGGAACAGAGGATAGTAGTATGAAGAGGAGTGTATTATATAAAGGTACACAGAGTGGGACTCAGGCATGTAAGAGATGTTTCCCAGGGTGTTTGCTTGCAGTCTGTCCAGCATGCAGTAGAGTTTCTTGCTGTTGTTGTGTCTTTCTCCTGCTTTAGTTCAACTGCTGTGTTTAACTGCTTCGCACTCTTTTGAAGCCGCACTCCGTCAGAAGCAGCACCCCCATCAGAGACTGTTAGCCGGAGAGAGAGGAGGGAAAGTGTCCAGGGCGAGCGGAGCTAACGCAGATCGCGACCATCTTGGGTCACTTTGCTCATGCGCCCCGCAAAGATTTCAAAACGAACTTCTTTCACATTGTCATTATGGGGTATTGTTTGCAGAATGTTGACTAAAAAAATTAATTTATTCAATTTTGGAATAAGGCTGTAACATAACAAAATGTGGCAAAAGTTAAGCGCTGTGAATACTTTCTGGATGCACTGTAGATCTGATGGGTTTTCAAAGTGTTTCTTTAATTGTTTTGAGCAGTATATATATGTATACATACCGTATATACTTGAGTATAAGCCGAGCTTTTCAGCACATTTTTTGTGCTGAAAAACGGCCCCCTCGGCTTATACTCGAGTCAACGTCTGCAGATGACATGCCGTCCCTGTCATCTGGACACCCCCCCGGGATCAATCCTCGCCGGTGATTGGCCGCCGGAACTGTAGCTCAGGAGAGGCACACAGGCGCCTAATCACCGGCGAGGAGGTGGAGCTTGGAGAGGAGGAGCCGAGCGGCACCGCGAAGATCGAGCGAGTGAAGAGGAGGAGAGCGGCTGGAGAAGGAAGACATCTGACCGGTAAGTGTGTACCATGGGAGAGGGAGGGAGGGAGCGAGCGAGCCCAGGCTGGAGCACGGGTCACCAACAATGGGGCACTATTCCTCCCACACTGACACCAATGATGGGGCACTATTCCTCCCCCCACTGACACCAACGATGGGGCAGTATTCCTCCCCCCCACTAACACCAACGATGGGGCACTATTCCTCCCACACTGACACCAACGATGGGGCACTATTCCTCCCCCCACTGACACCAACGATGGGGCACTATTCCTCCCCCCACTGACACCAACGATGGGGCACTATTCCTCCCACACTGACACCAATGATGGGGCACTATTCCTCCCCCCTCTGACGCCAACAATGGGGCACTATTCCTCCCCCCACTGACACCAACGATGGGGCACTATTCCTCCCCCCACTGACACCAACGATGGGGCACTATTCCTCCCACACTGACACCAATGATGGGGCACTATTCCTCCCCCCACTGACACCAACAATGGGGCACTATTCCTCCCCCCACTGACACCAACAATGGGGCACTATTCCTCCCCCCTCGGCTTATACTCGAGTCAATAGTTTTTCCCAGTTTTTTGTGGTAAAATTAGGTACCTCGGCTTATATTCGGGTCGGCTTATACTCGAGTATATACGGTAGGTATATATATATATATGTATACATTCTGCACATAACACACTTCCTGTCCTTGTGTGGCTACACTTACTTATCCACTATATCTATGGGTGCCTTTATGTATCCCTATTACCTGTGAGCTTAGTTTAAATTTTTACTGTCTTTTCAGCTAACAAGAAGTGACAATGACATTTTGTTTCAGTCAAGATCAACAAGTTTTTTCCTTTAAAATATTTTTACACTAAAATGAAGACACATGCATCCACCACATCCAAGGACTGGCTGAACTAAATTGCAATACATTACATTTTTGTTCTTGTGTTTAGTGATCCTATTTTTTTATTTGATTTGTCTGCCTACAATTTTAGACCAACTCCCTTGCAGGTATGGCATTCTAAAATCGCTACTGCACTGTTGTTCTACCTCCTACCCCTTAAGTATATGCAATTTCACTTTGGTTCTCAAAAGAGCAAATGTTTTCCCTCTTCATCATCAACATTTACTGCCACTCTGTTTTGCTCCCTGATCTTCTGTTGCCATCATATCTTATCTCCTCCACCTGTTTCTAACTCACTCCCACCCTCTACCTGCTTATTGTTTCCTCACAACCCATTTTATGCCTGTCTGGCTTATTGAAATCTGAAAGCCCCCTTTAAATAGGGCCCCCCCCCAGATGCTACCTACATACGTTTTGACAAGTCTTTAAGAAAAGAAACACATATGTGTTTTCTGTAATATCGACTGTTTTAACTTTTAGACAATTAACTATTAGGCTTTTGAAATATATTGTAGCATGTAAATCTGTCCCAGTTATGTGATTCTATTTTACCTTCCATATTCAAGTAATATTGTAAAGTAATTTTTCCACAATCAGACATGCAGACTTGCAAATTAAATCAGTTTACTTAACGTTTCTTTTACAAAATTTACAACTTAGCAGAAATACAATGACCTTTCCGATTCTTGTGATTATATACAATTTTACTTTTTATATAAGATTGTAATAGCTTAAAATGTTAAACTACTCAAATGTATAATGTGGAAAGGTTGCAGCACTAAAACACCTTCTTAAATTTGTAGACTTAATAAAATATTAATAACCCTGTAAAGACTGGAAATAAAATGTATGTAAGAATTTTTTATATTTTGTTGCTCATATAGGCAGTATATAATGAATATAGTAAATGCCTAAAAATAGTAATATTTTTAATAAATGTGTATTTGTGAACTATTGCCTTTTTCTTCAAGAAAATTATTTGTTAAAATAGAAACTTCAGAATCATATAATACAATAAGCAATGTTTATTGTGTACAATAACAAAAACTAGATTTTTGTAATATGGTTTATCTTAGTTGTCATAATTCAAATCACAGTCTTAAAGTGTTACTAAATCCACAACAGTAAAATCAGTCTGTATATGCCGTAAAGCATGCTTGTTATGCTTAATCCCCTGCATTGTGTAAAAAGGCTGTTTGATATTTTCTTCTCTGCCACTCCTCTTGTTCAAATGTCCACGCTGATAACCGTGCCCTTCTGCACATGCTCAGTTTAGTGTGTTTTGCTAGAGAGGTATTTTTTTTCTTGGGAGAGTGCATGTGATCAGCACAAGAACAATCAGCACTGTCCAGACAGAGGTCAGGGGATTGCAATCCTCCTAGAGAAAACTCTTCCTACAAGCTTTAACCAGTGCTCTGCTGAAGTCACAAGACTGCTCTAACTGCTGATGAGAAAAGGTATTTAGCAGTCCATATTTACTAAAATAATTGCACTTCCATGTTATGTGTACTGTGGGAGACCAGATAGAGTGAATGCAGGGTCCTGAGTTTATAAACACTTTAAATGATGAATTAAGCTCTAAGTAAACACATTTGAATATTGCATAGCAAAGGACTTTTTCCACTTCTAGTAAAAGTGAACATCTACCTAATGCCATTCTGTATACGACTCCTTCATTTCTACTATTTCTCATTTTACCATGATTAGAGCCTCCTATTTCTTTTTACCACTTTGTCACTTTTTAAAAACAGCGTGTCTGTTTGAGGCTCCACCCACACTGCCACCTAATTCATTCACAGTGTTCTGTGAGTGAATGAACTACAAGTCCCAACAGCTGTGGAACACTGTGGTAGTTCATTGAATCTTCCTGCCAGTTTATCTGCTTGTCAGTACATCCCGTATGGGCAAGCAGATATACTGACTGGTCTTCAGGAGACCTACATACCACCAGTGATCTGCTGATCACTGGTTTAATGCTTTACAGGCTCTTGCAAGCAAAAATAATTTTAAAAATAAATTTTATAAATAAATTTTTTACCTGCAAAAAAATGTGCATTTATTATTTTTTGTCAAACCTTTAACTTATCCTTTAAAGAAACCAGTCTGCTCTTTACAATATTAAAGAAAGAAATATACTCTCACAATTTTATCTATCATAAAACTACAAACTATGTAATTATTAGTATTATTTTCACAAATTTAGCACAGCTGATCATTTTTACCAAACCACTCAGGACTTTATTGAAGTTTACATGGTTTTTCTTCAATATCTAGGCCCTTCCCAACCTAATCACTTTTGCAGTTTTCTACATGCACAAGTACAGTTCTACCAGTTTCTTCTGCATTCAATGTGGCACAATGTGGCACATGTGGCATACCTACAAATATTATCATCATTCTCACAAATTTATTTTCCTGTAGTTGCAAAATCATCATTTGAAGCCTTTGCAGGGAAGTTGGTATATATAGGCACTATGATCTTGATCATGATATTTGTGTTCATCCACCTGAGTTCACCTAGTGCAATATTTTACAGATTGAGGTATTCCAAGAAATATGAGCATC
The DNA here is from genome assembly GCF_062004578.1 of Staurois parvus. NCBI lineage: Eukaryota > Metazoa > Chordata > Amphibia > Anura > Ranidae > Staurois > Staurois parvus. The sequence goes on along the minus strand of NW_028318039.1, from coordinate 10,588,062 downwards.
AGGAGTAGCTGATGATCACAGAAAATAAATGTATTAGAGAAAATACTGTAAGAATTTGTGACAGATGAGCAAGTGTTTGTAATATTTACCCAGATTTGTTTTTATTATTCCTCTAATTTACACAATAGGCATTAACAAAAACAAGTTTTAATTGTTTTATAACTCTCTATTTGCTGTTTTGGAAGATGTTTCTATTCTATACAGAAAGCAACAAATAAGCAATGTAATTTCCAATCATATTTAATCATAATCCTAATTCTTGTAAAGTGGCTATATGGTCAAAAGGATAAGATTTGCACCTAGCTGACATAAGCAGAGACCCAGGGTGGCACAAATGCCCAGGCAGGAACCAGCTGTGCTACACACTACTAACAATAACATGGTTCTTCCTGCCTGCTGTGGTGTATACAAACTAAACCAGCTTATTAATTTGTTTTGTGGATATCTTCACTGCTGACAGCTGCAAATACAGCAAGTGCATTTTTATCCTGTCACAATCAATCTATCCAATCTGAACTGTGCTACAGTAACAGCCTGAGCAGACATAGATGTTGGAGGTTTTGCATGTGGCACTGTCTGCCTCAGTGGTTATCACTGCTGGTAAAAAAAAGACCAATAGCAAATGTTTCTAGCATAGACAGAAACATATTAAAACATCAAGTCTTGGATATTAAAAGTTCTCCGGGGGGCGCTCGTGAGCAGCAATTAGGATGGCCGCATTGTAGGCCGGCTCCTCGGCCGCCGGACACATCGGCTGATCTTCCAGCCCACGGGGGGGTTGCCTGCCTTCCCTCCAGCCCCTCCTAGCCCCCTGGCCTCCAAATTCAGGAGTTGGGCAATCGGACGAACGATCTTGAAGATAAAATGGACACTGCAGACATGATCATTGAAAGTCACGAACAGGATCTGTGTGACCTCAAGAAAGAATTGGTGGACAAGCTGCTCTGGCTTGAGGATTTAGAAAAAACGTTCCCGCCGTGGCAATTTGCGATTAAGGGGTATCCCAGAAACTGTCACAGATCTCACCTCAGCCACTACTGCTCTGTTTCAGGAGCTGACACCAGCCATTCCCATTGACCGGCTTGAATTTGACCACATACACCGTGCATTAGGCCCCAAACGACTGGATGGGCCCATGAGGGACATTATTATCAAGTTCACTTACTATCGCACTAAGAAAACTATCCTCTTGGTGGCCAGAAACAACCCAGACCTCAGATTCCAGGGACATTTCTACCAGCTTTTTGCGGACCTCTCCTAGACCACTCTTCAGAAGTGCTGCCAGTTGGGGCCCTTCACTTCGGTCCTGGTGAACTAAATACGCCTGGGGCTTTCAGTTCCGCCTCACCTTCAACTACCAGGGCCACAGCCACTCTGTTGCCACACCAGAGGAGACCCACTCTTTCCTGTAATCTTTAAAACTTCTTTCGCTGGGAGGTGCTACTGAGAGCCTAGCTCATTCATCTGGATCCCTAGTGAGGCCACTTCCTCTGGCCCACCTAAAACGACAGATGATGTGCAGGAACCGCAAGCCTTCCAGCTTATTTCTCTTCTTAATGAAGACCTGAAGATACTGGTCAAGATCCTTAGTCTTCATATCAAAAAATCTTTGCGTAGTCTGGTCCACAGGGACCAAATAGGTTTCGTCCCTGGGAGGCAGGCGGGTGATAATGTTCATAAGGTGGTCCATCTTATACGCTTTCTACAACAGCAGAAAATCCCGGGATTCTTACTGTCCTTAGACATATATAAAGCCTTTGATTCTCTCTCCTGGGAATTTCTGTGGTTTGTGCTGTCTCGTTGGGGTTTTGGGGATTCTATTCTTTCTTGGATTCAAGCCTTGTATTCTTCCCCTTCGACTTCCATTTAATACGCTGGGTATTTCTCAGATCCCTTTTCTATTTGGAAAGGGACGAGACAGGGCTGCCCCCTGTCCCCTGCGCTCTTTGTCCTGGCACTTGAGCCATTGGCTTTAGCGCTTTGGGCCAATTGTAATATTGTTCCATACGCGGGACAGAAGTTCAAGTTGAACCTTTGTGCGGACGATGCCATCTTGACTCTTAATAATCCCCTGACAGCGCTTCCAAATTTGCAACAGGTTCTTGCGTGCTTCTCCTTGATTTCGGGTTTCCATATTAATTTGTATAAGACTGTCACTCTCAATATTACTTTGGCCTCAGATTTGGTTGTGCGCCTACAGTCCCACTTCCCTTACAAACGGGCTTCCTCTTCTCTTGAATACCTAGGCATTCGCTTGACCCCTACCTATGGCTTGTTGTTTGCTGCAAATTATTATCCATTGCTTTGCTCTGTGTCTCTCTTATGCACTCCTGGCAATTTCCGCACCTGTTTTGGATAGGACGGGTTAATTCAGTGAAAAGGACCATCTTGCCAAAATTGTTATACTATTTTCACACCCTCCCTGTGCTGGTTTCTCCTTATTTCCTTTGGTTGATTCAGGCAAAGATTATGCATTTTATCTGGGCCGATAAGCACCCCAGAGTCTCCAGAAATAGTCTTTTTGTTCATAGACTCCAGGGTGGTCTTGGGGTGCCTAATGTAGCTAAGTATTATCAGGCGAGCCAGACTGCCCCACTGTCTATGTTGCACGCTTCCTCGGACATTCCTCTCTGGGTCCTGCTGGAACTACCTAATGGTGCCCCTATTGTGACATCGATGCTTCTATGGCTTCCCCCTGCCCTACGCCCTATGCAACTGAATCTGATTTTGCTCCATGGCTTACAAGTGTGGGACTCGGTACGTTACTGCAGTGGCCTGATGTCACCTTTCCTACCTTTGCTCCCAATTATTAACAACCCTCTCTTCCCACCGGGTTTAGATCAACCAAGGGCATTTTCTTGGTGGGTGGCCAATGGATTTTCCCAGGTGCGACACTTTTTGACTTCTCGGTCCTTCCCCACTTGGAATTCTCTTTTGGAGTCACAGGATGTCCCTCCGGTGGAATTTTTTTGTTACCTTCAATTGTGGCATTGGCTGACCTCACTGTGGGGCACTTCCGCTTTCCCATACCAGAAATATGCCTTTGAACTGCTTTGCCAACAGCGTCCAGGCACCCTGGGACTTATTTCCCTTCTTTATGCAGCTTTGAACAGACACTCGATGCATACTTCTCTCTCATATGTCGCTCAGTGGGAGCTCGACCTGGGGGCAGTCATGGATATGGAGGACTGGAATAGGGCCTGGTCATTTATAGCTAAATGTTCATTTAATACGACCACGCTGGAGGCGGCATACAAAGTATTGTTTCGTTGGTATTGGGTTTCTGCTCGTTTGGCCCAGGCAAACCCGGGCTGCAGTGATTGATGCTTTCGGGGTGGTGGCCATCGTGGTGATGTATTGCATATTTCTTGGTCATGCCCGAGACTGTTTCATTTTTGGTCTCATGTGTTTGGCCTCCTTTTTATCTTGTTCCATCTCTCCATACGTCTAGATGCTCGGTATGCTTTGCTTCATTGTCCCATGCCGGGCCTCTTGGCTCACCAGCAGAAGTTGGCTACCTATTTGTTTTTGTTGGCCACTAGAACAATTGTTCAGGCATGGAAAAGCCCGTTTGTCCCTCTTCAGGGGTTGCGGAACCGTATGACCACTATGCTGCTCAATGAACAGATGTCGAGTATCTGTAACACCTCTCAATGGAAAATATGGGAGCCGTGATTGCAATATGCCTTTCCCACGATCCACCCGGCAAGTCTGGGGTTGTGATGTTGCTCGGTATCGGCGTCCTCAGACCCCTGCTCTTGGTCTTATTATATTTTTCCTTTTGTACTCCTCCTTCCTTTTTTTTTTTTGTTTGTTTTTGGTGTGGCAGTGGATAGCTGCCTTTGGTTTGAGTTACTGTCGGTGTTATACCATTGTTTTTGTCAATTATGTGCAATTGATAGCCCCTGGGTGCACCTTTTGCTCTGTTGGTATTAGAGCACTGTTTTTTTTGTTTTTTTTTATGTGCAATTGATAGCAATAAAAACATTGAAATACAAAAATTCTCCATATTTCTTTTCCTAATCTCTGGTGGGTCTTGAACCAGTTTACCCATTTTGCTGGGCTTATGATTAATTATGCCAATTCAATAGTTATGAATGTCACAATCTCCCTTACTGAAATATCTCATATTCAAAAAAATTTCCCTTTCCTGTGGACCTCCTCAACATTAAACTACCTAGGAGTTAAGCTCACATCACAATGTAAGCATGGAAAAACAAGTTGAGGGATTTTAAGGGTACCACACATCCTCAGAGCAATATTGAGATCATAGTAAATTTCTATAATCATATCCATAGAGTTAAAATAACATTTATTTAGTTCCAAAATATAAAATCTTCCTTCATAGAGGATGAACGTGTACAATGTAATTTACAAATTGTTACAGCAGTCCAGAGATTTTCAATAATCCCAACATGTTTCACCCATCCGGGCTTCTTCAACGTAGATGACTGCTAATTATTCCAAAGCTACATACAAAAATATACAAAAAATATAAACATATTCAATCAAAAACCACACAACAAACCATATAGTTTTTAATTTTTATCTGCTGCCCATAGTCTGTCAAGCTTGCCCAAAATGTCTCACTGGCAGATTATGAAGATAATTGTACAATTGATGGCAAAGGTTTGGGGTCCACCAAGTGATCACAGAGGGTGCACGAAGACCGAGCTAAAGAAAGGTCAAACAGTTACACCTCCAAAATTTGTAACAAGAGGTCAAATACCTCCCACAAAATTTAAAAACGAACTTACAAATTTTTTTGTATCAAATCCACAAGAACACACACCTACGGTGACACTGGCTTCGATAGAATTAGCCTCTGCATAAAACAGTAATTTGTATTGTAAAGTTTTTATAATAAACCAGTTGGATCTTAAATAATTATTATTTATATGCCTATATAAAAGGACCTTGTGCCTATAAAAGGACAACCTTAAAAAATGGTACATAATTTAAAGTACCTTTTGTAAATCCACTCAATTTATGGCTATATATGAGTTAATGCTATTAAAAGATTATCTCTGTATAATTGGTACTACGAGTATATTGTATACATGGAATAAAACATCACAATATTTTATCTAAATCACCACAAACCGTAATCCCCTACTCCAACCCATCTACAGTCCTGGAGTTTTCTCTCCCTGTCCTAGATAGGCCACATCAATGCTGTAAAAATGACTCTGTTGTCAAAAATCTTTGTATTACTTTCAAACACTTCCTGTGCAAGTTCCACCACACTTCCTAAATATGCTTCACTGCCACATTCTGTCCTTCATTTAGGCTCATAAGCACCAAGATTAGGCCATGCCACCCACTATACTCACAAACTCTATTGGGGGATTTTGCATTCCCAAAAATATTATAAGTCTGTACAAAGTTTTCATGTCAGAGAACATGAGAATATTACCCAAGTGCAGTATAACCTCTATTTACAGCTTAGATACTGGATGTCCTCCCTCATGAAAAACTCAGAATTTCCTTACACCAAACCAGTGTCTGAGAATGTCTGTATTTACACTCCTCTTGCCTGAAATTTATATTCATCTTACACTTAGACATGAACTCTCATTTCCTCCATTCCATCCCCTCATACAGAAGTAACTGGGAACATAATCTTAACTGCTCAATTGCCGATCAGAATTGGAACAAACCCCAGTCCAGGAAAGCTAAATGTTCATTTAACACCAATACCTTAAAATTAAAAGGTCCTATTCCATTGGTATTGGTTATGGCAGTTCACGTGTCCAAAAGTAATTAGAATCATTGTGACCAGACCTAATTCTAAATTAACTGCTTTCCACACCAACATAATTTTTACATTCTGTTATTTTTACCACTTATGGAGCCTTTATTTAATATGTTTTAATTATCCTGAATATATTTTCATAATAAGCATCAAATCAGGCAAAAAATGCACTTTTAGGGGTCTTATGAAAATTTAAAAGGGTCTTCTAAAAAATTTACAAAGCTATTCATTGAACAGAACTGCACTACGTGAATTAAACAGTTGTTGTGAGATTGGAATAAAACTGAATGTTCTTAAAGCGGTTGTAAACCACAGAAAAAAAAATAAAAAAGTCCCCTTCAAGCTAATGTCATAATGTGCTAGCATGCATTGCATACTAGCACATTATATAAAACTTATCTTAAAATAAAGCCCTCCAGCAGCATGCTGTCACCACTGTAGAGGCTTACATCTTCACCTGTCTTCCTTCCGGGTTTATGAGCTCTGGCCTTTTAACAGGCCTGGCCTCAATGACCTCACTCTTGCGCATGCATGGGGGAGTCCAGGGCCATGGAACTCAGCTCTGAAAGAATGGCATTCCTTCAGAGCACATGTGCTAGATTAAATCGGATCAAATGTTCTATTGTTTGAAGCTGGACATGCATTTGTTGAAATTCGCAGCAGGGACCAAGATTTAATTCATGTATGGGCAAACTGCTTGTACCCACGTCAATCCATCAATCGACTTGGGTACAACCAGTCTGTCGGGTTTTTCTATATGCAACTACTGCCTGCTGCTATAGCCACTTTCAGTAATCATTACATTCTGCTGGTGGGGAAGACTCCACATGCCCCATAACGCCGACCCCCCCAGGCCTGCAGAACACAATAGCGATGTGAGAGGCATTCCTCCATCGACACTGACTGTGTTGATGGGGGAACTGGATGATTTTCTCTGCTTCCACCTGTGGTAGAAGGGCAGAAAATGTAATCCTCTATGGGCTGCCTTAGACTAGACACTCACAAAGTGATAACTCTTTGCCCTATCTTTTTACTGTATCACTTTCTCTACTCTAACCACAGTAAAATACCATATTAATACATTTCTCATAAAACTGAATCAGGAGAGAGTAGGATACTTGCAGTATCAGGAGGAGGAAGAACTCACTGAAGGATACACTGAAATTGACTATGCATGACACTGTTACTTACTCTTATCTTTCGTGGCTGACAGAGATTGAAAAATAAAACTGTGACCTTTTCTTCGTGCAGACTGCAAGAGGGGTCTCTGTGGTGGATCCTTATTTAAAACATAATATGAGAAAGGGTGCATGTTCAGCAAATAGAAGGGTTTATGAAGGGGCGGACTGACAACTCATAGGGCCCCCCGGGCAAAAGGGGATCATGGGGCCCCTATGTCCTTGCCCAAACTCAAAAAAGCCTATGAAAAAGATATTAGGGGCATCTCATGGGGCCCCCTACTGACCCTGGGCCCTCGGCAATGCCCGAGTTTCCAAATGGTCAGTCCACCCCTGGGTTTATGTATACAGTGGTATTCCCCTTATATTCCCTCTTAATCTACTTTCTGTTTCTTGCCATGCATATTACTTTTTATGCTATTGGGATTATGTTTACATGTTGTTGTGAACTATAATTGTATATTTGTAATGTCAAACTTTCATTGTTCTATTAGGAGAAGAGGAAGTGATACATTGTAAGATGGAGGGATCACTGCTGGATAGTTGTTTTAGGAACTAATAGCTGTTTTCTGCTACTGGATGACAGCAACCACTCATATTGAAAAATACTGCATGTACAGTATAAGGATAAGAAAAAAGTTTTGGGGTTTTTTTTTTGCTTTTTGCTTCCAAGCATAGAGCCAGGTGCTGTTTATGCATCTGACCATATAAATCGGTGCACAGTGATAAATAAAGAACCAGAGGAATGTTTGTTAAATCTACATGCTTTTTTTTGTGGGGATAGGATCAGGGATCACTGGGAATATCTGAATAATCAGATTACACAGTGTTTTGTGCAACCTAAGAGAGGTGATTGCTGAACCTGTAGGTGGTGTTACTATTATTATCACTAAGACTACAATTGTTCTCTATATGTGTATGTGGGAGTAAAGCATTAAAAGAGCAGTTCAGAAATTGTAGCAATCCCAATCCTAAGGGTGTGCACTGACATCTAACAAATTCTAGTTGTTGGTTTTGGGAAGTGTCTTAACCTGGCCATATAGCTATGCATTTTGTAAATAAATAGACCCCCCACTTTTGACTGATATATTCTGTATAATTAATACTATTCCAAATATTTTTACTAAATGTGTTCTTTTATTTATTTCAAGTGCAAGGACCCCAAATATGTGCAGGTTTTGATACAAGCTGAATATAGAAGCTGATTGGTTACTGTGAACAGTTGCACCAGATTCTATGGGCCACAGTTTTAGTAAATCTACCACATTTTGTGCACTCGAAAATAGCAAAAAAAATGAAGGAATCTGTGGCAGGAGTTTGACAGCTCTGAACCTGGAAGTGCCCAGAGACAAACACTTCAGGGTTTATTTCAGCAGTAGGATTTCAGAAATTGAGATTTCTGATCTCATTTAACCCTCTGCCCCTTAGACATATCTCCAGTGGTCCTGAGCACGCAAAGTAGAAGGTGAAGCTAAAGAGCTGGAAAAGGGGGTAGTATAGAAGTTTAATTCTAACCCCAATGCTCATCATAAACAAAGTACCCTACTCTCTAATGCATAGAGCTTAAATAAAGTTAATTATAAAATGTGATGTGCAGTGAGGAACAGAAGTATTTGAACACCCTGCGATTTTGCAAGTTCTCCCGCTTAGAAATCATGGAGGGGTCTGAAATTCACATTGTAGGTGCATTCCCACTCTGAGAGACAGAATTTAAAAAAAAAATCAGGAAATCACATGATTTTTAAAGAATTTATTTGTCTTGCACTGCTGAACATAAGTATTTGAACACCTAAGAAACAGCAAGAATGCTGTCTCTCAAAGACCTGTTACTGTGCCTTTAAAAAGTCCACCTCTACTCCACTCATTAATCTAACTTAGTAGCTCTTTAAAGACACCTGTCCACCCCAAAGTCAGTCAGACGCCAACTACTACCATGGGCAAGACCAAAGAGCTGCCAAAAGACACCAGAGACAAAATTGTGGACCTCCACAAGGCTGGAAAGGGCTATGGGACAATTTCCAAGCAGCTTGGTGAAAATAGATCAACTGTTGAAACAATTGTTAGAAAATGGAAGAGGCTAAAGACGACTGTCAGTCTCCCTCGGACTGGGGCTCCATGCAAGATCTCACCTCGTGGGGTATCACTGATGATAAGAAAGGTGAGGAATCAGCCCAGAACTACAAGGGAGGAGCTGGTCAATGACATGAAGAGAGCTGGGACCACAGTTTCAAAGGTCACTGTCGGTAGAACACTACGCCGTCAAGGTTTCAAATCATGCATTGCACGGAAGGTTCCCCTTCTCAAGTCATCACGTGTCCAGGCCCGAAGTTTGCCAATGACCATCTGTATGATCCAGAGGAGGCATGGGAGAAAGGCATGTGGTCAGATAAGACCAAAGTAGAACTTTTTGGTCTAAACTTCACTCGTCATGTTTGGAGGAAAAAGAAGGATGAGTTGCATCCCAAGAATCCCTACTGTGAAGCATGAGGGTGGTAACATCATGCTTTGGGGGTGATTTTCTGCGAAGGGGATGACTGCACTGTATTAAGGAGAGGATGAATGGGGCCATTTATTGTGAGATTTTGAGCAACAACCTCCTTCCCTCAGTCAGAGCATTGAAGATGGGTCGTGGCTGGGTCTTCCAACATGACAACGACCCGAAGTACAGAGCCAGGATAACCAAGGAGTGGCACCATAAGAAGCATATCAAGGTTCTGGAGTGGTCTAGCCAGTCTCCAGACCTAAATCCAATAGAACATCTTTGGAGGGAGCTGAAACTCCGTGTTGCTCAGCGACAGCCCCGAAACCTGACAGATCTAGAGGAGATCTGTGTGGAGGAGTGGGCCAAAATCCCTGTTGCAGTGTGTGCAAACCTGGTCAAGAACTACAGGAAACGTTTGACCTCTGTAATTGCAAACAAAGGCTTTTGTACCAGATATTAACACTGATTTTCTCAGGTGTTCAAATACTTATGTTCAGCAGTGCAAGGCAAATACATTCTTTAAAAATCATACAATGTGATTTCCTGAATTTTTTAAAAAAAATTCTGTCTCCCAGAGTGGGAATGCACCTATGTTGAGAATTTCAGACCCCTCCATGATTTCTAAGTGGGAGAACGTGCAAAATCGCAGGGTGTTCAAATACTTCTGATCCTCACTGTATGTAAAGTGCTGCGTAAATTGACAGTGCTATATAAGTACCTGAAATAATACCAGAAAAATAGTATACATCAGACCAGTGTCGTGCAGTACTAACACATATATATCATACTTAAAATTATAGATTGTGATAAATCAACCTCTGCTGAAAATGTGAAAAAATACAGGGAAAAAACAGTCCACTGTGTCCATATTGCTTACATAACTTCATCCAATTTAAACATAAAACGTTGTGGCATACAGTGCTTCCACAAATGTCTTCAATTCTTATAAGGATGTATCTCTGTGATATTCTTTCGCCTTAAGTGCATAATGTGACGATCGCGACGTCAGACCCCAGACCTTCTCACCAAACTCGTGACCGAAAGACTAGCCAATCTAAAACCGCAATGTCACGTGCGTAACAATGCCACGCCCAGCTGCACCCTACACAACGATTTTCCAACTCACTGGACCACAAATCGATGTACCGGCAGCCTGAATGCGATTGTTACTGGGTCAGGTTAATTATGCAATTAACCCTTCACACTGCCACCACCTCCTTTTCGTACAAAGAAAGAGGAAACTCGGCAATATCAACAATAACACTAGGATGATTGGATAATCATCTGTATACCACTGTCACCGCATACAGGTTATACAGAGGGTTAAACACACATAGTAGCGCTCTTCAGTGGCAGGAATTCGTAAGTTGCATTAAAGAGCTATAGAAACAGTTCAACATTTTCAGCAAGAAAAGATTTATTACTAAAAGGTCAAAAGGGTGCAATAAAATTTTTTTCAGAAAAAAAAGATGTAACCAATATACAGTCAGGTCTATAAATATTGGGACATCGACACAATTCTAACATTTTTGGCTCTATACACCACCACAATAGATTTGAAATGAAACGAACAAGATGTGCTTTAACTGCAGACTGTCAGCTTTAATTTGAGAATATTTACATCCAAATCAGGTGAACAGTGTAGGAATTACAACAGTTTGCATATGTGCCTCCCACTTGTTAAGGGACCAAAAGTAATGGGACAATTGGCTTATCAGCTGTTCCATGGCCAGGTGTGTGTTATTCCCTCATTATCCCAATTACAATGAGCAGATAAAAGGTCCAGAGTTCATTTCAAGTGTGCTATTTGCATTTGGAATCTGTTGCTGTCAACTCTCAACATGAGATCCAAAGAGCTGTCACTATCAGTGAAGCAAGCTATCATTAGGATGAAAAAACAAAACAAACCCATCAGAGAGATAGCAAAAACATTAGGCGTGGCCAAAACAACTGTTTGGAACATTCTTAAAAAGAAGGAACGCACCGGTGAGCTCAGCAACACCAAAAGACCCGGAAGACCACGGAAAACAACTGTGGTGGATGACTGAAGAATTCTTTCCCTGGTGAAGAAAACACCCTTCACAACAGTTGGCCAGATCAAGAACACTCTCCAGGAGGTAGGTGTATGTGTGTCAAAGTCAACAATCAAGAGAAGACTTCACCAGAGTGAATACAGAGGGTTCACCACAAGATATAAACCATTGGTGAGCCTCAAAAACAGAAAGGCCAGATTAGAGTTTGCCAAACGACATCTAAAAAAGCCTTCACAGTTCTGGAACAACATCCTATGGACAGGTGAGACCAAGATCAACTTGTAACTTGAGTGATGGGAAGAGAAGAGTATGGAGAAGGAAAGGAACTGCTCATGATCCTAAGCATACCAGCTCATCAGTGAAGCATGGTGGTGGTAGTGTCATGGCGTGGGCATGTATGGCTGCCAATGGAACTGGTTCTCTTGTATTTATTGATGATGTGACTGCTGACAAAAGCAGCAGGATGAATTCTGAAGTGTTTCGGGCAATATTATCTGCTCATATTCAGCCAAATGCTTCAGAACTCATTGGACGCCGCTTCACAGTGCAGATGGACAATGACCCAAAGCATACTGCAAAAGCAACCAAAGAGTTTTTTAAGGGAAAGAAGTGGAATGTTATGCAATGGCCAAGTCAATCACCTGACCTGAATCCGATTGAGCATGCATTTCACTTGCTGAAGACAAAATTGAAGGGAAAATGCCCCAAGAACAAGCAAGAACTGAAGACAGTTGCAGTAGAGGCCTGGCAGAGCGTCACCAGGGATGAAATCAAGCGTCTGGTGATGTCTATGCGTTCCAGGCTTCAGGCTGTAATTGACTGCAAAGGATTTGCAACCAAGTATTAAAAAGTGAAAGTTTGATTTATGGTTATTATTCTGTCCCATTACTTTTGGTCCCTTAACAAGTGGAAGGCACATATGGAAACTGTTGTAATTCTTACACCGTTCACCTGATTTGGATGTAAATACCCTCAAATTAAAGCTGACAGTCTGCAGTTAAAGCACATCTTGTTTGTTTCATTTCAAATCCATTGTGGTGGTGTATAGAGCCATAAATGTTAGAATTTTGTCGATGTCCCAATATTTATGGACCTGACTGTATATATAAAAATACAGAGAGCAATAACACAGCAAAAAGATAAAGAGAAAGACGTTTGGGTAGATAAGTACTTGCCAAAAAGCCTTGGGTTAAGCAGCTTCAAGTCTCATGAGCCAAAAAGGATTTTCTTGTCTCCACTGCTAGTTTTGATGTTACAGGAGACTCTGCTTTGTCTCTCTCAGCCAACTCTAAGCATAACAGCCGGTTTTCTACAATCTCAGCGGGGTGTCTCCTTACAACAAAGAACCGATTGCCTTATTTGGGGAAGGAGGTGTAGGTGGAGCCCGAAGTTATGACTAGAAGCTCTTCTAGCTGCTATTTTGGTTCATAACTTTTCCTAGGTACATTTGACATTCCACCCACGGGTAGATTAGTATGCAGAACAGTCTGCTGAAGATCTACATATGAAATATAACATACCTGCTGGGATGATTAAGGAGATTTTATTTTCTGCTCTCCTGTTGATCTCAGCTAGGGAAAGTAAGATACCAAACGATTTGTCTCACCGTGACCAATCTGATAGCTTATAGCTTGGGGCTCCCCGCTGTGCTTTGGCCACCTGTGACACTTCTCATCACTCAGGCCACATGTCATGTTACTGTGGATGAGCAGAGAAGGAGGGGGATGAGGAAAGATATATTTGTACAAGATGAACGATCCTTTGCCAAGATGGAGGTTGGAGCAAAATGGTTGAACCCCGTCCATCTCTGTGGGTACACATAACCCTTCATCAACACTCCAAAACTTTCACCTTATATATTGACCCAATATATATCAGGTCTCATGTGTTTGCCCTTTAGAGGATCTCTCAGGTTAGGACTGCTGTTTTATCTATTCAATGCCCAGATGCCTGTTTAATCCATCTCCATCCTCCACAATCCTTAGGTTGTTATTCATGTAAAGCTCCTTTGTTGCCACTTCAAGCAATGCGTCTATTTCATACCACCAGGAAAGTGGAAGAGACCTGATATATATTGGCCCCATTTCTATAAAAGGGTGGGCTCACAGCAGACATATTGTCAGTGTGTGTTGGAGTGGTATAATAATAATAATTAGAATTGTTCCACAGAGAACCTACGCAACACTATATCTTATACGTCAGATGACAAAATGTGTAGCGTTGGGCTTTGATGTCACATTACCACACACGTCAAGTCCAGACTCATGGTCAAGCTATGAGGCCAGAGACAGGCTGGTAAAGAAAGATTGCATGCTACAATAATGTCAGCCCTAGCACTAGTTTGTGTAAGTGTTTGATGTACAGTTTTTATACAATAAAGTTGGAATGGCTTTATGCTATGAGACCTCCTGTGACCTGTATGGTTGAATGATCATTGTGGGTAAGCGCCTGTGACAACTCTGAGGAGAGATTGCCCAAGTCTTTGGAAGAGCTGGATCATGTATCCAGATGATCATATGCTGGTTTAACAGTGCCAGCCATTATTTCTGCTGCGTTATCTCTCAAAGCTGGTGGAGGATTTTGCAATGAATGTAGAGCATGCATGAGAAGTGGGATATTTTCACACCATGATTTTAGAGACTTGAGGATTTTTTTTTCACAGGGCACTTTATCATATTTGAAGAGCAGAAATATATATGAATTGTTTTGGAATTGTTTTTTAATATATTTTTTGCACTTTAAAAAGCACTGGACACTTTTTGAGCGATTACTTATATTTTTGCACCTATTGTGCATATGACTTTGCACTTTGTATTTATTTATTTATTGATATTTGTATACAGTATATTATCATGTGTTGAATTAGAAGGTGATAGTGCTGTCTCACCAAATTCATTGTATCCTGAAAGACTCTAGCTGGGAATGTAAGAACTACCATCAGCCCCCTTTCAATTGTTGGCAAGATGTTCATGAAGATCATAAAATCAATGCTGTAAAAATGTTGTAAACAGACTTGCTAATTAAAACAAGCAGGATTCAGGCCACATTTAGGTTATATTGATTACATATTCGCCATATCGTCAACTGGCAGAGGAAAAGATCAGGTGTGGAAAGCAACCATCATTGTTTTCATTTAAATCCACATTCAACTGTGCCTATTGGCCTGCCCTGTGGAGAGCATTGAAGCATAAGCACATACAGCTGAGGATCATTACAAATTCTCAAAGTTTCATAAAATGGCTCAACCATTAGCATGTGGATCCCAAATAAACTATCCCAAAAATTTCCTATCCAAACTGGAGTCCTCCAGGGAGATGTTGCTTCACCGCTGCTATTCAATGTCATGATCTCTGTTATTACTGGGACAGACTTGGTGTCTAGTTCGATGTGAAAAATGTTTACCAGTACCATATTTACTGACACTGATGCAGAGGTTACCAACATCCTTTACCCCATTACCCACATTTCCCAATCTAATGGGATAACAACCAATGTGTCTTAGACCAAAGTGATGACCATGGAAGGATCATAGACCAATGTCCACCTTGGAATTCAAACTGAGCAGGTCCAAAAATTGAAATACCTGGGATTGTTAGTGGAGCAGAAGATGGTGACATGCACTGCCGAAGTACACAGCAAGATTGTTCAGGCAACAGTAGCGTCTGCCTCACTCAATTGGTGCTTCTGGAAGAAAACATCTCCAGTATGACTAAAATTCCAAACACTAATCCTGATAATTTTCCTGTACAGATTGAAAGAAATCTGCTCTGTCTTGAATAAGGTCAAAGTCTTTCAAATACAATGTCTGAGACATATTTTGGGTGTTTTTCTTTGTGGTTGCCATCACAAACAGACAATTTGGACAAGTCATGAACATTCACCTTCAGTAAAGAACAAATCCAAACACAGACTACTGTGGTTTGCATGTTTAAAGAATGAACACCAGTCAGCTGCCATATAAACTACTCTGGCAGGAGCAACCAGTCCACTGGAGGGTACAATAACCAGCACCAAAGAAAACATGTGTTAAACACATCAAGTAAAATCTGAGGAACCAGTAACTGACCATCAACATGTCCAGAAATGTTGCAACCAATTGCCAAGAGTGAAAGCATATTCTGAACAACATATCGAACATAAAAGCTCATACAGCAGCATATTAGTTGAGGGGGTGACCTGCTCTCTATTTGCCAGTTAGGGATTAGTGAAAAGGTGTTAGAATGATTAGGGAGAACTGGCAGTTCTGTAAAAGGTAGATAATCTGTTTTTTTTAATTAGTTTTAGCCTTGGAACATACCCCCCAACCCCCCTCCCCCCTGGAAGTGCCAGCGTTTAATCTCTTTCTCTCTCTTTTTCCTCAAGCCCTACTACTCCCCAACTTAGTTTGTACTAACATACAACCCTGTACCCTAACGTCATCTGTAATACCACATTATAAGGATATGTCTAATCAGAGCCACAAAGCTATCATGTAATGTTGACATATCCCACACTCCCATGTGGCCCTCACATATGGTGGTCACTACCTTTACTCTCGTGGGTTCTCTTTGCCCCCATCTGCCTCTAAGTTTCTCTAATTAGTGGTCTCCAGGTAAACCAAAGGCAATATGCCTTGAAATGATTCTGCTCGTGAAGGCATGGCTAACTGCTAAGTCACCTTGACATTTCCTTATCAGAATACAAACCTAGTACTTTGACATGCACAGAATGTAATGGAAAACAATGTCATACTTCTGCCTTTGTGTCTCACAATTGTCTTTGAATGTATGTACACTCTGTTGAATCCTATATTCTGTATTTAATAAAATAATTGAACATGAACTTGAAACCATCACCTATAAATTTCAGTTCTGTAATTATTTGCCATTTATTTGCCTGTGTATGTCTGTGTATGCAGACATACACAGTTTTGATGACTGACATATTTGGTGTCCATTTACTCAACACAATATACAGTAGATTTGATATAGATTTGATAACTAGTTGAGCAAATACTGTGAAATAAAACATTTCAGCTACCATTTATTTTACAGGGCCTCTGTGTTCTGAAAATATATAATGGTCTGGGGGTTTTAGTATCTTTATAGCCCAAAATCCAGATTTTTAACACGTGTTCCAGAGAAGAAGTGGTTAAACTTCCAAAATCTTCAGCATAGAAACACAATGATATTAACATAACAATATAATTCCATAAAATAATTTATTTTACAGGGCCTCTGTGTTGTGAAAATATATAATGGTCTGGGGGTTTTAGTAACTTTATAGCCCAAAATCCAGATTTTTAACACGCGTTCCAGAGAAGAAGTGGTTAAACTTCCAAAATCTCTAGCATAGAAACACAATGATATTAACATAACAATATAATTCCATAAAATAATCTTTTCATATATAGTATAAATAAATAGGAACATAGAAATATATATTTTGAAGTTTAAAAGAACTGGGCTGGTTTATACAGTACACTATTAGACACAGGAAACTCTACAGGAAGTCATAAGTTCCCAGAAGAGTTGATCTTGTTCTGTAGAGTGATTACTGTCAACGTTTTAGATGAAATTCCATTCTACAAGACACTTCACCTAAGTTTTGAAGTAGATTCTCAAGGAAACAGTTATTCTCAAAGATTTAAGTTATGATCAGATGTCTGACATATTATAAACAAGATTTTGTTCAATGTATTAAAAAATGTAATTAAGATAGATGATGGTGCTTCATGAGCACAAAGACACATTAATGTATAATGTACACTTTGTTTTCTTTAGAAAGTTTATTGCAGATGGACATTAATAGGATTCTGTCTTTTTATTTATATCTTCCAGTCAGCTGAGGTCACTTCTCAAGAATTTATACTAACCTCTAGCAACATACTCCTGTGTCATTTTCCTGCATTTGAAGTGAATGCAATTTGTCATCAGAGGTGATATGTTCCTTTCTCAAGTACTGACTCCTGAAGACCTTTAAAAGTTTAAAGGTTTTAAATAAATCTTTATAAAAGGTTATTTGTATTAGTTTAAAATGAAAAATTTTAATGTTTGTGGCATTTTTACACCTCATAAACTGCACTTAGCACTTCCACTTGTAGTGTTGGTTGGTTTACGGAATATTGCATTTTGGTGTAATGACCACATAAAAAAAAAAATTATATATATATATATATATATATATATATATATGTATATAATGTGATATTGTCAAAGGCGAGGTGATTGATGGACCCTAAGTGTCACCTCACATGCGTTCATATCTAGGAGACAAGGTAGAGTCCAGTCTGGGTTGGTTCCAGACCGGATTTTGCGGTCCAGTGATTACCACCAGCAGCTGGTATAAATAAGGCAGGACTGGAGCAAGAAGTTGCTCTTGGGCTGGGACTCAGGGAGCCATGTCTGAGAGAGCTGTAGATGAAAGAGATTGCTTTGTACTGTTTTGTTTATGATGCATGCAACCTTTTAAATAAAACTGGCTACAAGTCAGATTTTTAAGAAAGACCTGCCGCCTGGATTACCCTTTTCCTAGGGAAGGTGATCCCCCACCTGAGCTAACCCCATATATATATATATATATATATATATATATATATATATATATATATATATATATATACAGTGAGGAACAGAAGTATTTGAACACCCTGCGATTTTGCAAGTTCTCCCACTTAGAAATCATGGAGCGGTCTGAAATTCACATTGTAGGTGCATTCCCACTCTGAGAGACAGAATTTTAAACAAAAATTCAGGAAATCACATTGTGTGATTTTTAAAGAATTTATTTGTCTTGCACTGCTGAACATAAGTATTTGAACACCTAAGAAACAGCAAGAATTCTGTCTCTCAAAGACCTGTTACTGTGCCTTTAAAAAGTCCACCTCTACTCCACTCATTAATCTAACTTAGTAGCACCTGTCTGAGCTCTTTAAAGACACCTGTCCACCCCACAGTCAGTCAGACGCCAACTTATCACTGTTGATAAGAAAGGTGAGGAATCAGCCCAGAACTACAAGGGAGGAGCTGGTCAATGACATGAAGAGAGCTGGGACCACAGTTTCAAAGGTCACTGTCGGTAGAACACTACGCCGTCATGGTTTCAAATCATGCATTGCACGGAAGGTTCCCCTGCTCAAGTCATCACATGTCCAGGCCCGTCTGAAGTTTGCAATGACCATCTGGATGATCCAGAGGAGGCATGGGAGAAAGGCATGTGGTCAGATGAGACCAAAGTAGAACTTTTTGGTCTAAACTTCACTCGTCGTGTTTGGAGGAAAAAAAAGGATGAGTTGCATCCCAAGAACACCATCCCTACTGTGAAGCATGGGGGTGGTAACATCATGCTTTGGGGGTGCTTTTCTGCGAAGGGGACAGGACAACTGCACTATGCCTGAAGTTAATATGTTTGCATATTTCTGCTATTTTTTGCTTATCTGTCAGATCAGGGTATGTGCAGTCTGCCCCAATTGCTGCAGCCAGAAGTTGGTGTACTATGACATCGGCATACCTAGAAAGATAGAAGATATTACATGGGATTTTATTAGCAGTTCAAGCCTATTAATAATGGGCAATGTACACATACAGGGTTTATGTAAATGAAACATTTCTATGGAACATTTCCACTCCAATAATCAAGTTTGTGTAATTATCCTGCTGGAGCTTGCAGTGCCTTTCACCAAAAGCCAAAACCTCTTTCTGCCAACATAATGGGAAGGTTGAAGTTAATGCTAACTTTCTGTATAATTAAAAAAAATAATAAGAAAATCTGTTTTTCACTTAGTTTGAACACAGTTTTCACTTTTGTAAGTTAAATGCAAGTAAACATTTCTTTCCTCAACAAATACAATCATGGTAACTTGTGTAAGATTTAATTATCTTTGTTTTATTTCCTGCTTTATAGCCTTCATTCTGTAGGGCAAAAGGCATGGGACCGTAGGCAGAACAATTAATAAAGAAAAACAACTCTGAACTCAAAATTGTGGATAGATAGGCCACGGCCTTTTATTATACTGTATATATTGTACATTCACATCAGTCCCTAACCCTCAAGGGGTGTACAATCTAAAGTCCCTAACTCACATTCATATAGAAGGGCCAATTTAGACAGGATCCAAATAACCTACCAGCATGTCTTTGGAGTGTAGGAGGAAACCAGAGTACCCCGAGGAAACCCACGCAGGGACAGGGAGAACATGGTACAGTAAATGTTCCTAATGCAGTAATAGCAGGAAAAATGTATATTCATTTTTTTTAATAGGTTGGCAATTATTTGGTTTTGGATGATTGCGCTTAGGTCCTATAGAGAACAAGAAAACAGGATGCAGGAGTGTGTGTATTATTTTCAGTGAAACATTGAGAGAGTAACGTAGAAAGGTCTGTACATACTGCATAATCCTGTAAGGAGAGATTAATTCACTTTCCGGTACCATGTATTGAGGAAATCACACCTAGTTGAATCTCCAGTAAAGCTGGTGCATGGTCAGAAACCGTTTGAGTCCCAGTCGCTAATTTATGAATGTCTGGCAAAAGATATTGGGATACCAATTTATAGTCAAGTTGGGAATAAAAGTTATAAGGGCAGAGTAAAAGAGTTAAGAACTTGCCAGGCATCTATTAGTGGAAGGGATAGAAGAGCCCATTTGACACAGCGTAGATAGGGGCATGGTTGATGAGAGTATGTTTTGGATGCATCCCATAGGGAGTGCAAGGAGGGATTTAGCTCTCTGCCCAGAACTAGAGCCCCAACCAGTGAAGGACATTAAGGCATTCTTCTAAGAAGTGCAGATGAGCCTGGTTGTGGAGATGTAGGGAGGCTAGTGTATTCTAAGAGCCCTTCAAATCCCCCTTCAGAAGCATAAAATGGCCCTGTGGGTCAGAAAATTGATCTATAGGCTTCTCTCCTACCCCTCTGGAGACCAGTGTGCTCTCCAGAGCAGTTGAAGAACTTCAGAGACTTGTCAGTTTGAAAATGTGTCTTCTATACAAAGGTTACTCCAGCTCTGAGATGCTTTTTTTGACTATTAAGACTGCATACATTTAATATAACCAGTTTGCAGTAAGGCATTATGACAGACGTTTCCAACATTTTTAAACAAAGGGTCAGTCTACTGCCCTTCAGGCTTTAAGGGGGCCGGACTGTGGCCAGTGGGGGTAGAAAATGTCCCAGCATCAGTGGTAATAAGCAATGCCTCATCCTTGGTTCTAGTAAGAGGAATTTTGTCTCATTGTTGGCATTCAAGGGAAGAACAGTGACCCATCATTGGTCTCTGTGAGAGGAATGGTGCCCCATCAATGGTATCTGTGGGAGGAATGGTGCCCTATCATTGGTGTCTGTGGGAGGAATGGTGACACATCATTGGTGTCAGTGGATAGAAAGGTGACCCATCATTGGTGTCAGTGGATAGAATGGTGACCCAAGGGCCAGATAAAGGCAAGAAAAGGGCCACATCCAGTCCACAGGTCGCAGTTTAGAGCCCACTGCATTTTAAGTCAGCTGCAAGGGTAGAAAGAGGACAGAAGTTTGTATGCCTAGAGGGGAAATGTAACCCCTCAGGTAGTCAGCTCTGGCACAGCCACCCAGGGAGAGAAAGGAAAGAAGGAAGGGGAAAAAGAGATAAAAAAAAACCCTTAAGCACAACCCCTAAAAAAGGAGGGAGTAAGAAACAGGGAAGAGAGAAAAGGGGGTAAAAGTGCAAGAAGTCTGTTCCTAACTGGTCAAAATACAAAGAGTGATTACTCACTATGAAACAAAAGATCCATTCAGCCAAGGATGGAAAATGGTTGACTGACTGAGCATAATGTACAGAATTTTCATCCTCATTGCAAAGAACATTTTTGTGAACAATTACGCTTAGTACCAGTAATGATATAACTAGACCTAAAGCATACCCAGCAGGAAACAAAGTAGTAGGTCACCTTCCCTACTACTGCATAAATAAGGAGAGGTTGCAACATCCAGGGGGATCAGAGAAACACAGGGCCAGCTTCCCACTCCCACCATCCCAAGCAACACCCCACCCATGGCAGGCCTCCAAAACAAACCTGAGAACAAGATGTGACCATATCACTTATCTCTAACATGAATATGGGCATATTTCAAAGTACTGAATATATTAAACTATCAGATAAAACTACAAGGTCCCAGAGATGGGACCATAAATAATAATACCTATAATCTCAACCAAAGCAGCATACAACTTTGTAGAGCTGGGAGTCCTTTCCAATAAGGTAAAGAATATATTAGCACATTTGCAATGAGAGGTGCAGAAATAGGTGAACAGACCTTTAAACTAATAAAAAATTGTAATTGTGTCATGCAACACCATCAATCTGAGAGTACATTTATAATACATTTTTGTAGCTGTATAATACAAACAAAATGGAGTGAGGGCCTGTCTGAGGTAGGTAGGGGAAAATGGAGAGGGGACCCAAGATGAAATGCCTCAAGAGCTGCAAGCAGTTGTAATATGACCACTCCATAGAGATATCATATCGAGACCTTTTGAGTATGAGCAAACTGTGTATCTCCATTCCTCCATTCCTCTCCACCTTCCTCAGAGCACCCCAATGTAATCAGGGAACTCCCACAATAGTAGCTGGGTTCAAGATATTTTCCCCACCACAGGGCATGCTAGGAACTCAGGAACTCTTCCATCTTTCAACTACATCCCCAATGGGGTCATAAATAAAGTTGTAGGAGTCCTTAGAGTCATATAATGAAGGTCAGTATGAGTGAGTCATACCGTTCCGGATAAACTGCCATATGGAGAATCCAGAAATTTCAGTATCTATTCCAGTAGTAAAATAGGTATATGGGGACACTTAAGAAAAACTGTAGCCAAGGCTAGATGCCATTAAAATCCCATGGGGGGAAGAAGGTATCATGATGACACTGTTAGTCTGGCTGCAGTCCTCTGGGAAATATCAAAAGAAAGAGAAAACCATATGGTCAGTAATGAAAGCCAACCTGTAACGTTGATGTGGCACTTGCAATACTACTAAGTGCAAAGGCTTGAGTCGCAAACAGCTAATTCAGAACAAGAGGCTGGCAGTCACTGTTCTCAAATTGTAGGAGCTGGCCATACCTCTTGTGGAGTGGCACATCGGGACAAGAAGGTGGCATCCGGCTCTGTGTAAATTTGATAGCAGTCCAGTCTGGTATGGGCATGGCTGGTATCTCCAGGAACTCAAAGGTTCTCAAGGTCAAGGAACTCGAGGAACTCAAGGTCCAGAAGTTGATATAGCAGAAGGAGTATAAAGATGTCAGAGCCGTTATGGACATTGAGGTAAAACAGGTAGTTACATCGTTAAGTGGCACCAACTGCAGGGATCATGTCAAGTAGAGGTTTGGGGCTCCTCTACATTAGGAGGGTTCTGAGAGAGATCCAGTAAGATTTGAGTGGACCCACTGTCAAAGTCAATAGAGCTGTTATGCCAGACAGCATGAAGGATTTCTTCTTGGATCTTATAGAAGTGAATCCTACAAAGCGTGTCTCTGAGTCTGTCTGATAGTAAACGTTGGTGTCCCTTGATCCTACGGACCCAGTACAGTTCCAGCACTTTTCTGGTTCTCGTCCCAAAACTCTGGTAATTATAGCAGACACGGTGGCCCAAAGGTCCCTGACAGAGGTTGCCTAAGGGATTCCTCTTATTTTCAGGTTATTCCTGTGACTGAGATTCCCCAAGTCATTATAATAGAGGTATATAGAGTGCAGGTGGGATTCTTGTGTCACAAGCTTATCCTCCAGCTGAGTTAGGTGATATTCAGTGGAGGAATGGCCAGTTTCCAGTGTGTCCAAGCGGGTGGAGAGCTGTTGTACTGTATCTTTCACTTCCCTGAATTCTGTTTAAACACCTGGAGATCAGCTTTGGAGGTGAGAGACTCCTCCCCCCTCGCTCCCGCCGCCCAACCGTGGGCATTTTGGTCTTATGTTTCAATTGTACTGTATGTGTTCTTTTTTGGAATGAAATGTTATATTTACAATCCAACTATTCTTATAGATTAACCAGAAATACAATATGTACAAGAGGCATGGATGCTGCTGAAGTTGTTTTTTCACAGAACACGTCACTGTGTGTTGAACAAATGTTTGTTGATATGAGCATGTGCCATATGAAATATAGCATCTTATTGTATTTTTAACCATAATAATAAAAATCTATGTTTTATTTTGTATACTTGCATGGTCAGTATCCTCTCTGGTGGCACATTTAAAGTCCCATTATTTCCCTCTCCCCTCTTGCCCTCTTATTGGAAAAACAAAAGAATGGGCAGACTTGATGGATTACTTGGTCTTTTTTCTCTTGGCACTTTTCTATGTTTCTCTAGTTCTAGCTTCTCTGTGGTAGGAATGGTGACTCATTGAGACAACTAAAGTACAATCTTGGAGGGTCCCACCAAGTGATTGAGCGTGGCATAAAAAAGTCCACCATCACAACACTTAAGGTGATAGGTCCCATTCCTGTGAGCCTCTTGGGTCCCTTGGGCATGTTCCAGCCTGCCTGTTTGTTCTGTAGTAGCCTGACTACAGTGGTGTGGGAATGGAGCTCAGCTCTGTGCAACCTCATCTCACTCTGCCATTGCTAGACCATGCCCACAAAATGAATTGTCATGTTATTGATTGGACACTTATCAAAGCCAAGATCTGGTTTATCTTCATTAGGTAAACCTGTTTTTTCACAGACAGTCTAACAATCAATCGCCACCAATAGAGATTGGTGATTCTTCCCAGATTGAATATGCAAAGGGTTTTGGCAAATCCTGTTTGAAATGTAGGAAACTCAAACTTAGCAGTGAATCCCTCAGTATATGAGGCTGTTAGTAGAGTCTGGGCAGTGAAAAACAAATAAAAAAAAAAAATCATACAGCAAGGAAAGGGATTTTGTGTAGCTTCAAAGGCAACACTGAAAAATACAAATTCTTTAACGTCTTCACTCCAATGGTATTAACAGCTCCACTGCACTGGGCTTTATGCCATGGGGCCACTAATTTGCATACCTGTCTTTGTGCTGAGAGTGCACTGCAGAGAGATAACTCACTGTCACCAGCTTCCTTTCCTCACACACAGATCTTGTGTGAGGAGAGGACTCTTCTAACAGTGAGTTGCCATTCTGTACACAGCATAGTGCACAAACACAGCCTCAGTGTCCCACCACAGTGCCTGCCATCAGCATATCTGTCTCCCTTCAGTGTACCTCTCGCCCATCAGTGCACCTGTTGCCCATCAGTGTACCTGTTGCCCATCAGTGTGTCACCCAAAGTGCACCTGTGACCCATCAGTGTACCTGTCTCCTATCAGTGCCCATCAGCAGTGCACCTGTCACCCATCAGTGTACCTGTTGCCCATCAGTGTACTTGTCACCCATCGGTGCCCATCAGTGTACCTGTAGCCCATCAGTGCCCATGAACAGTGCACCTGTTGCCCATCAGTGCCCATCAGCAGTGAACCTGTCACCCATGAGTGTTCCCATCGCCCATCAGTGCCCATCATCAGTGCCCCTGTCACACATTGTCCATCAGTGCTGCCATCAGCAGAGAACCCATCACACAGCCACCCTCAGCAGTGTTCCCATCACACAGCCACCATCAGCACAGTATCGGCACTCAGTTACCATCACCAGGGTACAGCCACCATCAGCAGTTTTTCCTGTCCCAGAGCCATCCACGTAAAAAAAAACTAAATCAGAGGAAATGGTCCCCCCTAAAAGTTTAGAAAACCAGACAGCCACCAGCAGTACCATACACCCCAATGGTCAATCAGCAAATGTCAATGGCACTAGACCCATTGATGAAAGGCCCAGTACCAGCACTGGAATATCCCATCAAACCCCAGAAATTAGAGCTCAAACATAACTCCCAGACGTTCTTGCTAACCCTCCAACTCAGGATCAGAAAGCTTTCCCCCTTCACTGCACAGACAGGTGTGCAGGCCAACACCGAAACTTTTTCAGAAATTGATTTTTTTTATTTATTTTTGCCTGAAAGTGTCCTTCATTATATTGTGAACCAGACACAACTATTTTCCCAACAATTAATTACTAACAACCCCAGTTAATCCTATACCCATACATTTGAATGGAGATCTCTTACATTGGAGGAATTTAAGCTACTTTTGGGCCTCACCCAAATGTTTACATCCTGTCCACCATCCACAACATGGGGCTTACAAAAAATGAAGGACATGCTTACTGGTCCACAAACCCAATCCACCACATGCCCATTTGTGCTGCTGTAATGGCCAGATCACGCTATGAGATGATCATGCGATTCCTTCATTTCAGTGGCAATACCCAGTGCCCTTGAACCCAACCCAGCTATGACAAATTATTGCCCTCTTCTTAATTTATTTTTCCCAAAGATTTACTGAACTTTATGTCCCTGACCAAAAAGTATGTGTGCACAAATCCCTTGTACACTACACTGGCCGGCTGGGAATTCAACCATATATTCCATAGTCAGATATGGAGTAAAGCTCTACAAGCTTTGTGAAAGAGCCACTGGATACAGTATTTGTATGTGTTCCATGTGTACAAAGACAAAGATTCCCAGCTGCAGCTCCCTGAGTGCCCAACCTACATCGGCACAATATAAAAAAAATTGTCTGGGACCTGATTTTTCCACTTTTCCAAAAAAACTATCACATCTACCTAGACAAATTCTATTCCAGTCTGCCCCTTTTCCAACACCTGTACTGTGAGAAAACCTTGTCCTGTGGAACCTCTTGAAAAAATAGAAAGGGCTTCCCACAAACTCTAGTGAACATCAGGCTACAAAGGGGGAATCAGCAAGTCTAAGAAATGATGAAGTACTGGCCCTGATGTGTAAGGATAAGAGAGATGTTTACATCCTGTCCACCATCCACAATGACACCAGTGGAAATTACTGGAAGACACGGTCCCATTCAAAAGCCTGCGTACATCTAAGATTATAATCTCTACATAGGGGGAGGGGGGTTGGAGTTCAACAATCAGATGCTACAGACAATTTAACAACAAGACATTTATGGTATAAAAAGTTGCAGTTTATCTTCTTCATTTGGCTATTTATAACGCCTATGTCACCTACACCAAATCCACAGAAAGACCCACCGCCTTACTCAAATTTTTAGAAGAGATCGTCACATCCCTTATTTACCAGCAAGAATCCTCTCCAGAAAGCATTCATTTTGATTCTCTGGACAGACTCTGGACAGACTTCATGAGCACCATTTCCCTGAGAGCATTCCACCAACAGAAGCAGGCCGAAGATGCCAAAAAATATATTGGGTATGCAACAGAGGGGGAGTTAGAAGAAACAAAAGTTTTCATTGTCCCCAGTGTTCCTCCCAATCAGTGTTCCTCCCTGCGCATCTGAGACTGCTTCCGAATTTTCACACGTCACTAAAATATTAGCCCATATTTCTAACAGCCTGCCATTTCCCCATTTTCAATATCTCTGCTGATCATTTGCCTGCTGCCTCAGCCAAAAATGCCACTGCCTTCTACCTTAACTTACCCTGGCCTGTTTATCGACTATGCCTCTGCCTGCCATCTGCATTGTTTATCCAACAACGTTTGTGCCTTCCACCTGAACTGACCATGTTTTTTGCCTTCTTCTTGGATTGATATTTTGCCCTGATCCTCTAGTAGTGCTATTCAAGATAGCACAGGGGTCTCACATATGTGAGGGGCTTCAGAGTAGAGTTCTGAGTAGAGAAAAACAGTTTTTGATTTTCCCTGGCTTTTGTAATTCCCAGAACAGGGTCTGTCCAGAGGCTTTGAAGAGATTGGGTGGGACAAAGCCTCTAATCCTGTTCTCCGATCCTACCTGACCGAGGCCCTAAGCCTGATGTTACTGCTTGCTGCCTGGAAAAATACTTTGGCTGTATTGACCATATCTCTGCCTGCTGCTTGTAATGACCCAGGTCATTTTATGGAACGTGTTCCTGCCTTCTCCCTGGACAAATACTTTGGCTGTGCTGACAACATCTCTGTCTGCGGTCTGTATTGACACAGGACATTTTATGGACCATGTTCCTGCCTGCTGCTTTAACCAATACTTTGACTGTGCTGACCATATCTCTGCCTTCTGCCTGTACTGACCCAGGACCTTGTTCATGCCTGTGCCTGGATATCAGCCTGCTTCCTGTACTGACCTGTACCAATGCTCTCCTCAAACCACAGGTAATCTTTTGTTTACATTGTTTTCTATACAGTGTTTGTTAATTTTTGTGTTACACTTATTTTAATGTTGGGCACATAATCTGTTCGGACATTGAAAAGGTCTTATACATGTGGTATCCCCATAAACAGTAGGAGTAGAAGAATGTATTATGGGGTGTAATTATTGGTATGTTCAATATCTTATAGATTGACAACTTTGTGTTAAAAAAATGTATTTTAATTTTCTTTCCACATCTTCCAAAATCTTGTGGAAAAAAATTAAATGTTAAAAAGACTCATTATGCCTTTTAGAAAATATGTTGTAGTGTTTGCTTTCCAAAATGGGGTTATTTTCTGGGTATTTCCACTTTCCTGTTGCTCCAGGGCCTTCAAAAAATGTGATAAGTTGTCAGGAAAGTAGATGTGTAGTTTTTGCCCCTAGAATGCCTAAAGGTGGATGTTGGGCATCTCTAAGTGGCCAGGCTGTGGAAAGGTCTCACACATGTGGTATCACCATAACCAGGAGAGGTAGCAAAATGTATTTTGGGGTGAAATTTTTGGTATGTACATGGTATGTACACGGACAACTTTGTGTTAAAAAAATACGTTTTTATTTTCTTTCCACAATTTCTTAAAACTTGTGGAAAAAAATCGACATGTTCAAAAGACTCATTATTCCTCAAAAAAAGAACATTGGAGTGTTTGCTTTGCCAAAATGGGGTAATTTTATGAGTTTGTCCACTGTCCTGGTGTTCCAAGGCCTTCAAAACATGATAGGTTGTCAATTAAATGTGTCATTTTCACTCCTAGAACACCTGAAGGTGCTAGTTGGATGTTGGTGATCTCTATGTGGCCAGCCTGTGGAAAAGTCAACCCCATACTAAGTAGAAGTATGTATTTTTGGGTGTAATTTTTGGTATGTATGTGCTATGTGTTGGAAATATCTTATAAACAGACAACTTTGTGTAAAAAAAAAAGTTTTCATTTTCTTTCCACATTTTCTGGAAACTTGTGGAAAAAAAAGACACATTCGAAAGACTCATTATTCCTCACAAAAAATATGTTGGAGTGTTTGCTTTCCAAAATGGGGTCATTTTGTGGGTGGTTCCACTTTCCTGGTGCTCCAGGGCCTTCAAAAACATGCTAGGTTGTCAAGAAATTATATGTGTAATTTTGCCCCTAGAATGTCTAAAGGTGCCACTGGGATGTTGAGGCTCTCTATGTGGACAGGATGTGGAAAAGTCTCACACACTTGGTATCACCATACTCAGAACGAGTAGTAGAATGTATTTTGGGGTGTAATTCTTGCTATGTCTATGCTGTGTTTTTATAAATATCTTATAAATTGACAACTTTGGGTAAAAAAAGTTTTCATTTGCTTTCCACATTTTTCAAAAGCTTGTGGAAAATAATTACACATTCAAAATACTCATTATGCCTCATAGAATATACGTTTTGGGTGTTTGCTTTCCAAAATGGGGTCATTGTGTGGGTTTTTCCACTATCCTGGTGCTTCAGGAAAAGTGTAATAGGTAGTAATTTATACCCCTAGGACACCTGGCAGTGCTCCTTGCATGTTGGGTCTCTCTATGTGGCTAGGCTGTGAAAAAGTCTCACACCTGTAGTATCCCTATACTCAGGAGGAGTAGCAGAATGTATTTTTGGGTGTAGTTGCAAGTATGCATACGCCGTGTGAGAGAAATAACCTGTTACTATGACAATTTTGTGGAACAAAAAAAATCTTCCTTTTCAATAGAATTGTAGGAAAAAATTGCAACTTCAAAAAACTCACTATGACACTAAATACCTTGGACTGTCTACTTTCCAAAAAGGGGTCACTTGGGGGGTATTTGTAATGTTCTGGCTTAATAGTGTCTCAAGACATGAGATAGGTCATTAGTACATCAGGTGTGATCAATTTTCAATGATTGGTGCCATAGCTTGTAGACTCTATAACTTTCACACATATAGTAATAATATAGACAGGTTTACGTTATATTTACCAAAGAAATGTAGCAGTATAAATTTTGGCCAAAATTTAAGAAGAAAAATGTATTTATTTGCAAAATTTTACAACAGAAACTAAGAAACATTAACTTTGTGTTCAAACGTTTTGGTCTTTTTTCATTTATAGCACAAACAATACAAAAAACCCAGTGCTGAATAAATACCAGCAAAAGAAAGCTCTATTTGAGCAAAAAAAAGACACAAATTTCATATGGGTACAGTGTTGCATGACTGAGTAATCGTCAGTCAAATTATGACAGTCCTGAAAGCTGAAAATTGGTCTGGGCAGGAAAGGGGTATACATACCCAGTAGGCAAGTGGTTAAAGAAGTGAGCAGTGTTCACTTTGCAAGATGAATATCTTGTATAGATTTATAGTTTTTGTCTAAGCGTTGTCTCATTTTACTTCATCAACTACATGATTGGAGCATGTTCACAATGCAAAGTGAATTTTCACTCAGCTTATGAATGAGGCAATGTTGTGATTACTTAAATTGACCAGCTATAGTATGTTAAAATCATGTTTTATTAATTGTTTGTGCACATGCACAACAATTCTAACCAAACACTGTTTAGCTACCTTTATCAAGCTTAGTGAAAAAATCAGTTTGCTAAGGGAACATGCGCTACTCCAGAATTGTCTCCCCTGCCAAACCACTACTCTTTTAGTAAATTATATTTCTGTCTCCTTTTAACAAATGGTGTAAGTACAGCCATAGCAGCCAACATTGATCTTCTATCTCAGAAAATACAGTATTTGCTTATCCTGGAGTTCAACTAAATCCTGGCACTTCTGCTCTTCCCTTGCAACCGCTATCCACAGCAAATATTTGTAATAGTGTAATAACTATGCTGACAGCTCTACTGTTAGTTATCTTTGATTTAATCATTCTTTTAGATTGATTTACTAAAATTGGAGCATGCAAAATCTGATGCAGCTCTGCATAGAAACCAGTCAGCTTCCAGGTTTTTTGCCAAAGCCTAAATAGCCAAAATACACTCACCTAAATATTTGACAAGTCCTTTATTAAGAAATAAATAAATCAATCACCAAAAAAAGTCCCTTGTAACTCCATCATCAGTCACAAAATCACCCAACGACTCATTGTAAATAACAGCCTCCCATGCTGTTATTAGCTGTAAAAGGGAAAGGCAAGGATAGTGGTGACATCATTGACCAAATGGGGCCATCTCTAAGGAATCTCTCTCTCTCTCTCTCTCTCCAGTATATGTATATACAGTACACACAGTATATATACTGTATTACGTGATCTGATCTTATAATTAATAGATGAATAAGCAAAGAACAATATGCAGTGTCCAAACATATAAATTCAGTGCAATAATGAATATGTCCACAAATGGCAAAGCAATCCTGATTATGATCATCCACCAGCAGAGAGCTTTTTGTTCACAGTTTTTCAAGCACAGGAAGAGTTAGAATATTTTCACTGTTGTTTTTCACAAAAGGTAAAGAAATATAAATGTTAGTAAAAATTGAGAGTGTTAAATTGCTGTGGCATAAGCAATTGCAGAGGATAGATACGGATTAAAGTGGTAATAAAGGTTTTTTTTTTTAAATAACAAACATGTCATACTTACCTGCTCTGTGCAATGGTTTTGCACACAGCAGCCCCAATCCTCCTCTTTTTGGGTCCTCCGTTGGCGCTTCTGGCTCCTCTTCCTTGACCAGTGCATCCAATAGCAAGCTGCTTGCTGTGGGGGTACTGGTGCGTGCTCGCTCTCGAACCAGTCTCTGCATAAGACACATATAGCCAAGGATCGGCCTCACCCCTGTTCTCCCCTCCTTGGCTCACTGGCTCTGACTGACAGCAGTTCTCAGCCAATGAGGAAGAGTGCGGGAACAGCTGAGGCTCTTGTGCACATCAAGCTGGAACAAGAGGGGGCTCAGGTAAGTATTAGAGGGGGCTATAGGGAGAGCAACACACAGAAGGCATGAAGGTAAAAAAACCTTCAGCCTTTACAACCGCTTTAAGAAACACCCAGGTCCCAGAGAGAGGAGTATATCAGTGGCATATGTGATGAGTGTGGAGAGCAGTACTTAAACCATCACATAATTAGTTTTTTAGTATTATTTAATATATAGAGGTAATATCGGGTATTTTTAATTAGTGATTGTGCTTAGGTTTTAAAATTTAGTATGTAACAAATCCAATACTAGAATAGGTAGCTGGGTCATATTCCCCATCCTAGATTTCCTACACTTGCCTCATACACCCCATATGATAGCATCCCCATTGTTTGAGCTACAGATAAAGTACACTGATGTTATCTTATCTTCCAGCAAGCTGATGAAGGAAAGGGTGGGATTTTTGTTTTAAAAGTATCTGGCAGCCATTAGCAGTTCCAGCCATTAGCAGTTCTAGGATGTGCCTTGAAGAGTCTCCCTGTTCTGCTGAGCTAATGACAGCAAACTGATGTTTGATTTTGGAGTACACATCTAGACTTTATTTAAATGTCAACATCCATTTAATTATTTGGAGTATAGCAGGGAAACATTCTAACTCCTGTTGGTTTCCTATTTCTAAAGTGGGAATGTTTTACCAGACAGGGCTTCAGTCAAACAGATAGCAATAAATATCTGACAGAGGTTATGCTACTTAAAAATGTTGTTTTTATCTCTATCTGTGTTGCTGTTGGAATGTATCTTAATTTTCCTTTCAGTTATAACATTGTCAACTAGACAGAAAGTGAGTTAAAATTGCTGTAATTAAGTCACAGTTTGCAGGAAAAATCAGGTAGAGGCTCTAGTCTTCACACTCTAAACCAAAAAAAAACCCCTACGTTTTGCTCTCTTTGAATCTGTGTAATTCTAACAATGAGGTTGGAGATATTTGCACAAAAATAGAAAAGTACATCTTGCTTTAGTTGTAGGTATAAAAGTGAGAGCCAAATCATTTGTGTGTCAAAATAGTGCTGAGACAGGACATGCTTGCATCTTAAAATGGGTGATAGAAGTGGAGCTTGCTGACTCAGCTCCACTCCAGTCACTAATTGCTGACAGGAGACCCTCTGCAACATATAACATGTCTGCAGCAGCTCCTATCACTATCCACCACAGGCTCATGGAACAGGGCAAACAAAAACCTGCCTCCAAGCAGGCACCTGGGGATGGAATTGCAGGCAGCACCTGACCACCTGCCATCATCTCTGCACACACAGCTCAGTGAGGTGTCATATAGTGAGGGAATTAACCACTTGCCTGCCGGGCACTTTCACCCCCTTCCTGCCCAGGCCAATTTTCAGCATTGTTGCACTTTGAATGACAATTGCATGGTAATGCAACCCTGTACCCAAACTATTTTTTAAATCTTTTGTCTTAGACAAATAGAGCTTTTTTGGTGGTATTTAATCACTACTGTGGTTTTTATTTTTTGCTATACAAACAAAAAAAGACCAAACATTTTAAAGAAAAAAAAAGTTTTCCTTAGTTTCTGTTACAAGGTTTTGTAAATAAGTGATTTTTCTCCTTTACTGATGTGGGCTGATGAGGCAGCACTGATAGACACTAATGCGGAGGCACTGATGAGGCTGCACTGATATGCGGCACTGATGGGCACCGATATGTGGCACTGATGGGCATTGATAGGTGGCACTGATGGGCACTGATAGGTGGCACAGATGGGTACTAATAGACAGCACTGATAGACAGCACTGATAGACAGCACTAATGGGCACTGAAAGGTGGCACTGATGGGTGATGATAGGTGGCACAAATGGGTACTAATAGACAGCACTGATAGCCAGCACTGATAGGCAGCACTAATGGGCAGTTATAGCCAGCACTGATGGCCACTGAAAGGTGGCACTGATGGGGCTAAACTGATAATGAAGGCACTGATTATCAGTGTAGATGTACCCTGTGTAGATCGCTACTTACCGGCTCTCCTCTCGTCACGTGATGTCAGCATGAGGAGAGGACTGCCAATAACCGTCATTTTCTGTTTAAACTGTGATCAGCTGTGATTGGACACAGCTGGCCACATGGTAAAGGGTTGCTCTGATTGAGCCTTTACCATGATCTATGTCAGCTGTGTCCACAGGGCACAGCGATAAAAGATTTGGCCCGATGCACGCATGGGGGGCATGGTTCTGGGAGGACATCCATGGATGCCCTCCCATAACTAGCTGACCTCAGTGCAGCCATTTTTGCTATAGGGGGGTCAGCAACTAGGTAAGGGACATGACACTAATGAGCTAAGTCCACCCCCTGCACTTTTGATAGAGGGATCCTACCATAGATGTTCTCCAAAGGCTTTTCCTTATCCTTAGATAAAATATTGGGAGATATTGGGCATGTCCTTGCTGCTGAGAGGAATGGCTGCCTAGCTCTGCACTGACCAGGGCATACACAGCGGCACACAGCACTGCTGCTTCTCACTTTCACCTCCATGAAGGAGGCACAGTCACAGTGCACACAGCGGGTTATGTCCCGCAAGAAAAAAGGAACTCAGGGACCCAGACGACTGACGGATTACTTTATGCAGCCAGCTCCCAAACAGAGCCAAGATGGCACCAACAGGAACAGTGGCCATCCTGCTCCAGTACATACAGAGGGTGAATCACCACAGCAGGCACTCTCTGACATGGAGGAGGAAGCTCCAAACTCCGCTCCTTCATTGCAAGCTGACAGAGGTAAGAGAGCAGCAATATCCCCTGCACACTCGCCTCTTAAACCTCCATCTGCCAAAAAGCTGCATGGGGCTGCCACAACACATAGTCATAATCTTTTGGCTGAACAGAATACTGAATCACTTGCTGCCTTCCCCACCTCAGATGCACCTGCATCAGAAAGCACTCTTAAAGCTATGCTCCTTACCCTCCAGGCTGACTTTCAACATGAGCTGTGCTCCTCTATTTCCAGATTGTCTAACAGATTAGATAACATTGAAGAGCACACAGAACACCTAGAATCACAGCTTAATCTGGCTGCAAAAGCACATGATGACCTTGCAGATGCATATGATGAACAGACAGAAACGATATGTAAACTTGTGGACTTGGAAGATCGTTCCCACCGCAACAACATTAAGTTAAGAGGGATTCCTGAAGCTGTCAAAAACAGTGATCTAATCACTTACTTACAGCAATTATTCCTTAAACTTATCCCAGATTGTCTAATGGGAGCTTCCAGATCCATAAAATCGCTGTCCCCGCTGTATGCAAGAGTGACCTTATAACAAGATTTGTCCGCAGCCACTGCTCAAAGGCGCAAAGAATTCTCCCCGATCACTACAACCTTGCGGGAACGCAATATTGTTTATCGCTGGGGTTTTCTGACCAAGTTATCAGTTACTTATTAAAATCAACAAACAGCACTTACCTCCCCTAAAGATGGACACAAACAACTTAATAACTAGAGGATGTCAGCAACATCAGCAAGGCCTAACACCCCTCAGTATGACTTGCCTAATAAGAGCACATAAATAATCTGAACAGCAACATAACTCAAGTGCCTATGTATCGTTCTCATCTCAGGCTGCTTTGGATGCAGTAGCATCACCTGGTAACCTACACCCTGGCAGTGTAGCCTGTTGAGACTCTCTATTGTTCACATGTCCCAGGGTTCACGTGTGCCACGCACACTGCTTCTCTTTTGTTTGTGCTTATTACTACTGATGCCACCTCTCAAGAAGCTCAATTTATTTTCTTGTTGTAAATCAGTTGCACTTACCCGGGTATCTTCCTTACTTATTTGATCATAACATTATTTGCATTGTAATATTTGCACATAGTAGCCTCTCTCTTGCTTTGATTTCTACCGCTAGACTTAGACTGCCATAACATTCCGCATAACTACCATTAACGCCAAAGGACTTAATAGTCCCTATCAAAGATCAAGATTATGGCAAGAAGCATTGACTCAAAAAACTGCCATTATTTGTGTACAAGAGACACACTTTGCACAAGGGAAAGACCCCCCCCCCCATCATCAGTTTTTCGCCAACGCCACCAAAGAAGTCAGAGAAATTATGATTGCCATACATAATTCCATATCTTTTCAATTTTAAAATGTAGAGGTGGATCCCTTGGGCAGATTTATTATCCTGTCTGCATTGCTAGACAATATGCCCCTCACAATAGCTAACATACAGTATATGCCCCTAACGCTCATCGTAAATCCTTTTTTCATCTGGTTAAGAACAAACTTCTCCAATACGTAAAAGACCGAGTGATTTTATGCAGAGACTTTAATGATATTGATGATGGAGTCTTAAACTCCTCCAACATACGCAGATCCAGACCCTCAGCCCATTCCTCATTCATACACGCAGAAGACCTATTTGATCCCTGGAGGTGCCTGCATAGCACAGAGAGAGACTATACTTTTTAATCTGCTGGATAAAAGTCTTGTTCCAGAATTGATCTCTTCCTGGTGCATAAGATTACGTTACAAGCTGTATCCCAGGCAACAATTGGTTTAATCACGTAGTCAGACCACGCTCCGTTAACCATCTCCCTTGTTCTTAAACCAGAAGGCAAATAACACACGGCCTGGAGTATGAATACCTCTATGCTAACAAACCCTGTATACCGGGAACAGATTAAATATGAAATTGAGATTTACTTTAGCATTATTACAGGTTCTGTGACAAATGATCCGCTTCTCTGGAATGCTCATAAATCTTATATTAGGGTTGTCTTTATCAGGCTGGGTGCCTGTGCGAAGAGAGACCGAGCACAGAAATTAAACTAATTTCTGGATCAGATACGCAAAGAAGGATCTACCAATAAGGCAAACCCTAACAAAGTCGATACCACACTCAAATGTACACATTTATCGAAGAGCTATGCTCATACCTTCATGCTTCCTTCCATCATCATAATTAGAGATGAGCGAATCGAACTTGGCGAAGTGGAATTCGTTTCGAAGATTAGGAAAAATTTGATTCGCGCCGAATCCGAAAATTAGCAGACTTCGGATGCGCGAATCGAAATTTTCCAAAAATGGCGGCGACATGTGTGGCGACGGAGCGGGGATCTCTGGGAAGGCACGCAGACAAGGCGCGCTGACCCATAATGCATTCATTCATGACAAGTGATCGCATTAGCCAATCAGCAGCCAGCCAGCCAGCACTGTGTAATGGTCGAGCTATAAATTGCGGCCATCTTAGAATTCTCCATTAGCCTCCGGTCATTCAAGAGAGACAGACCTCTCTGTATTAGGGACAGAGTTAGGGCCAAAGAGACTTTAGGGCCACAGAATCGT
The DNA here is from genome assembly GCF_062004578.1 of Staurois parvus. Lineage (NCBI taxonomy): Eukaryota > Metazoa > Chordata > Amphibia > Anura > Ranidae > Staurois > Staurois parvus. Next base: position 10,551,256 of record NW_028318039.1, on the reverse strand, counting down.
TACTTAGGGACACAGAATTGTTACTCAGGGATACAGAATTGTTACTCAGGGACACAGAACTGTTACTCAGGGACACAGAATTGTTACTCAGGGACAGACACAGAATTGTTACTGAGGGACACAGAATTGTTACTGAGGGACACAGAATTGTTACTGAGGGACACAGAACTGTTACTCAGGGACACAGAATTGTTACTCAGGGACACAGAACTGTTACTCAGGGACACAGAATTGTTACTCAGGGACAGACACAGAATTGTTACTCAGGGACACAGAATTGTTACTCAGGGACAGACACAGAATTGTTACTCAGGGACACAGAATCGTTACTCAGGGACAGACACAGAATTGTTACTGAGGGACACAGAATTGTTACTGAGGGACACAGAATTGTTACTTAGGGACACAGAATTGTTACTCAGGGACAGACACAGAATTGTTACTGAGGGACACAGAATTGTTACTGAGGGACACAGAATTGTTACTCAGGGACACAGAAATGTTACTCAGGGACACAGAATTGTTACTCAGGGACACAGAATTGTTACTCAGGGACACAGAACTGTTACTCAGGGACACAGAATTGTTACTGAGGGACACCGAACTGTTACTCAGGGACACAGAATTGTTACTCAGGGAAAGAAACAGAATTGTTACTGAGGGACACAGAATTGTTACTGAGGGACACAGAATTGTTACTCAGGGACAGACACAGAATTGTAACTGAGGGACACAGAATTGTTACTGAGGGACACAGAATTGTTACTGAGGGACACAGAATTGTTACTGAGGGACACAGAATTGTTACTCAGGGACAGACACAGAATTGTTACTGAGGGACACAGAATTGTTACTGAGGGACACAGAATTGTTACTCAGGGACACAGAATTGTTACTGAGGGACACAGAATTGTTACTGAGGGACACAGAACTGTTACTCAGGGACACAGAATTGTTACTCAGGGACACAGAACTGTTACTCAGGGACACAGAATTGTTACTCAGGGACAGACACAGAATTGTTACTAAGGGACACAGAATTGTTACTGAGGGACACAGAATTGTTACTGAGGGACACAGAATTGTTACTCAGGGACAGACACAGAATTGTTACTGAGGGACACAGAATTGTTACTGAGGGACACAGAATTGTTACTGAGGGACACAGAATTGTTACTCAGGGACACAGAATTGTTACTCTGGGACACAGAATTGTTACTCAGGGACACAGAACTGTTACTCAGGGACACAGAATTGTTACTCAGGGACAGACACAGAATTGTTACTGAGGGACACAGAATTGTTACTGAGGGACACAGAATTGTTACTCAGGGACAGACACAGAATTGTTACTGAGGGACACAGAATTGTTACTGAGGGACACAGAATTGTTACTCAGGGACACAGAACTGTTACTCAGGGACAGACACAGAATTGTTACTGAGGGACACAGAATTGTTACTGAGGGACACAGAATTGTTACTCAGGGACACAGAATTGTTACTCAGGGACACAGAATTGTTACTCAGGGACACAGAACTGTTACTCAGGGACACAGAATTGTTACTCAGGGACAGACACAGAATTGTTACTGAGGGACACAGAATTGTTACTGAGGGACACAGAATTGTTACTGAGGGACACAGAATTGTTACTCAGGGACAGACACAGAATTGTTACTGAGGGACACAGAATTGTAACTGAGGGACACAGAATTGTTACTGAGGGACACATAATTGTTACTCAGGGACAGACACAGAATTGTTACTGTGGGACACAGAATTGTTACTGAGGGACACAGAATTGTTACTGAGGGACACAGAATTGTTACTCAGGGACACAGAATTGTTACTCTGGGACACAGAATTGTTACTCAGGGACACAGAACTGTTACTCAGGGACACAGAATTGTTACTCAGGGACACAGAACTGTTACTCAGGGACACATAATTGTTACTCAGGGACAGACACAGAATTGTTACTGAGGGACACAGAATTGTTACTGAGGGACACAGAATTGTTACTGAGGGACACAGAATTGTTACTCAGGGACAGACACAGAATTGTTACAGAGGGACACAGAATTGTTACTGAGGGACACAGAATTGTTACTCAGGGACAGACACAGAATTGTTACTGAGGGACACAGAATTGTTACTGAGGGACACAGAATTGTTACTCAGGGACAGACACAGAATTGTTACAGAGGGACACAGAATTGTTACTGAGGGACACAGAATTGTTACTGAGGGACACAGAATTGTTACTCAGGGACAGACACAGAATTGTTACTGAGGGACACAGAATTGTTACTGAGGGACACAGAATTGTTACTGAGGGACACAGAATTGTTACTCAGGGACAGACACAGAATTGTTACTGAGGGACACAGAATTGTTACTGAGGGACACAGAATTGTTACTCAGGGACACAGAATTGTTATTCAGGGACACAGAACTGTTACTCAGGGACACAGAATTGTTACTCAGGGACAGACACATAATTGTTACTGAGGGACACAGAATTGTTACTGAGGGACACAGAATTGTTACTCAGGGACACAGAATTGTTACTCAGGGACACAGAACTGTTACTCAGGGACACAGAATTGTTATTCAGGGACACAGAACTGTTACTCAGGGACACAGAATTGTTACTCAGGGACAGACACAGAATTGTTACTGAGGGACACAGAATTGTTACTGAGGGACACAGAATTGTTACTCAGGGACAGACACAGAATTGTTACTGAGGGACACAGAATTGTTACTGAGGGACACAGAATTGTTACTCAGGGACACAGAATTGTTACTCAGGGACACAGAACTGTTACTCAGGGACACAGAATTGCTACTCAGGGACACAGAACTGTTACTCAGGGACACAGAATTGTTACTCAGGGACACAGAACTGTTACTCAGGGACACAGAATTGTTACTCAGGGACAGACACAGAATTGTTACTGAGGGACACAGAATTGTTACTGAGGGACACATAATTGTTACTCAGGGACAGACACAGAATTGTTACTGAGGGACACAGAATTGTTACTCAGGGACAGACACAGAATTGTTACTCAGGGACACAGAATCGTTACTCAGGGTCACAGAATCGTTGAATTAAAGAGTATGTCAGACAACACGCAGAGGAGTGGCAGAGGAGGCAATGTTTCAGGAGCGAGCAGACGTGGCAGCAGAGGAAGGGGTAGAGGCAGCACTAGTCGCAGCCAGAGGCCAGTGCTCCCGGTGTCATCCAGCGGTCGTGTCTCCACCGACAACCCTGCCGTCATCGATTGGTTGGCTCGGTCGTCTTCCTCTTCCCAGGTCACCTCTGACACCTACAGCCAACGGTCGGTGGGTACGTCAGACACAACCGTTAGTTGGCATGGCCCGGGAGCAAGCCCACTGAAATCACGTGTCCTCTACCTGCCCCTGTCCTTTGGTGTTCCCTCACCAAGCGAAGTATCGCATGCTGTGGGCTCAGCCCCACTGTACAGTGAGGAAGAGCTAACAGAGGGCGGTCAGGAACGGGGGGAGACATCCGCCTCTTCAGCAGCCAGGCGAAGAAGTACTGGCGAGGAGTGGACGTGTGGAGCTGTAACTACGGTCAGGGACAGTACATGTCATTTACGGCCCACTGGGTGAACGTGGTGCCGGCACAGCCGCACCAGCAACTTGGACAGGTCACGCCGCTTTTGCCTCCACGTTTGCACGTCCTTGGTCCACAAAAGATGTCCGCCTCTACCACCTCTTCTTCCGCCGTGTCCTCAGCCGCCACCCCCGTGCCAAGTCCCATTACCCGACCGGCATATCACATGTGCAGGGCGCAACGGTGTCACGCTGTGCTGCACCTGGTATGCCTTGGCGAACGTAGTTACACAGGGGAGGAACTTCTGAGTGTAATGAACAGAGAAATCGACAGATGGCTGTCTCCGCGCAAACTGAAAATCGGAACCATGTTGACCGACAACGGAAAGAACATGGTGTCTGCTCTGCGTCAAGGAAGGTTGTGCCATGCGCCATGCATGGCTCACGTGTTCAATCTGGTTGTCAAGCGGTTCCTAAAATCCACCATCCCACTGCAAGACATCCTTAAAATGTCACGTAAACTTTGCATGCATTTCAGCCATTCCTACACCGCAAAGCACACCCTCCTTGAGCTGCAGCGGCAGAACGGAATTCCACAGCATCGCCTGATCTGCGACGTTGCAACAAGGTGGAATTCAACCCTACATATGTTAGACCGCCTTTACGAACAGCGAAAGGCCATCACCGATTTCCTGATGTTACAAGCGGATAAAGGTACTCCCCTGTGTAACTTAGATGTCAGCCATTGGCAGCTCATGCGTGACACCTGCCGCTTGCTCAGGCCCTTTGAGGAGGCCACGCTATTCGTGAGTTGGCAGGACTATGGGATGAACGACGTCATTCCTCTGTTGCACGTCCTGGAACAAATGCTGTTAACAATGGCTGGTCAGGGTGCGGTAGACGTGGCGCACAGATCTCAACGCCACATGACCCCTGTGGGGGCAGGACAGGAAGAAGAGGAGGAGGTAGAGGAGGACATTGGTGCTCAGGAATTATTGAGTGAAATGGGTGGTTTTTCCACTCAGCGGACAGGAGTGGAGGAGCAGGAGCATCTGGTAGAGGAGGAGGAGACAGAGGAACCAGACACACCGTGGCAGTATGCTGTGGAGATGGAGGCAGGGAGTCCCTCGCATTCTTTGGCACAAATGGCCCATAGCATGCTCGGTTGCTTGCGTAGCGACAGCCGAATAATAACCATCAGACAGAGGGATGACTTTTGGCTGTCCACCTTGTTGGACCCTCGCTACCGTTCAAAAATGGTGGCCTTTTTCACACCTGCTGAGAGGGAGGCCAAAATAACGTACTATAAAAACCACCTATGTAGTCAGTTGGTCTCTGCCTTTCTGCGCCAACGTCCATCCTCAGACACTGTGGGCCCTGTGCGCTCGCGTTCCGCTGCCATGGCAGCAGGGGAGGGGTGGGGTGGTAGGAGCAGTGGCAGCTCCACCAGCAGCGGCTGCCTCAGTCTGCAGTCGATGATGAGTAGCTTTCTTCACCAGCGCAGTGAGGAAACTACTAACCAGCCGCAGCAGCAGCAGCATCAGGTGGACCTGGAGCAGGACCTCAAACAACAGGCTTGGGCCTACTTGGACAGCACCCTGCCAACCGAGGTAGACAATCCCCTTGACTACTGGGCAACGAAACTTGACCTTTGGCCCCAACTAGCTGAATTTGCCCTTGAAAGGCTGTCATGCCCGGCCAGTAGCGTGGCATCGGAGCGCGTGTTTAGTGCGGCAGGAGGTATTGTAACTCCGCGGAGGACACAACTGTCCACCCAAAGTGTGGAGAGACTCACATTTGTGAAAATGAATCAGGCGTGGATTAGTCTGGATTTCAAACCACCAGTTCCTGACACAACTGACTAAATCCGCCATGAATCATGCCCCAAACATGTTATTATTTTTAACATAGGCCTCTGTATGGCCTTCAATTTAAGCTGCTTACGCTTCGCCACTCTGCCATGGGCCCCTGTACCGCCTCCTCTTGCTGCTGCCAGGTCCAGAGTGTGTCATGGGTCCCTGTACTGCCTCCCATTGCTGCTGTCTCCATCGCCACACTCTGCCATGTGCCACTTTCAGGTCTCTTCACACTGCTGGTGGGTTCCATTTTGTCATAGGGTGCTGGCAGATTACGGGCCTCCCATTGCTGCTGCCAGGCCCGTAATCTGCCATGGGCCCCCGTACCGCCTCCTCATGCTGCTGCCAGGTCCAGAGTGTCTCATGAGTCCCTGTACGGCCTCCCATTGCTGCTGTCTCCATCGCCACACTGTGCCATGTGCCACTTTCAGGTCTCCTCACACTGCTGGTGGGTTCCATTTTGTCATAGGGTGCTGGCAGATTACGGGCCTCCCATTGCTGCTGCCAGGCCCGTAATCTGCCATGGGCCCCCGTACCGCCTCCTCATGCTGCTGCCAGGTCCAGAGTATCTCATGGGTCCCTGTACGGCCTCCCATTGCTGCTGTCTCCATCGCCACCCTCTGCCATGTGCCACTTTCAGGTCTCCTCACACTGCTGGTGGGTTCCATTTTGTCATAGGGTGCTGGCAGATTATGGGCCTCCCATTGCTGCTGCCAGGCCCGTAATCTGTCATGGGCCCCTGTACCGCCTCCTCATGATGCTGCCAGGCCCGTAATCTGTCATGGGTCCCTGTACGGCCTCCCATTGCTGCTGTCTCCATCGCCACACTCTGCCATGTGCCACTTTCAGGTCTCCTCACACTGCTGGTGGGTTCCATTTTGTCATAGGGTGCTGGCAGATTTTGGGCCTCCCATTGCTGCTGCCAGGCCCGTAATCTGCCATGGGCCCCCGTACCGCCTCCTCATGCTGCTGCCGGGTCCAGAGTGTCTCATGGGTCCCTGTACGGCCTCCCATTGCTGCTGTCTCCATCGCCACACTCTGCCATGTGCCACTTTCAGGTCTCCTCACACTGCTGGTGGGTTCCATTTTGTCATAGGGTGCTGGCAGATTATGGGCCTCCCATTGCTGCTGCCAGGCCCGTAATCTGCCATGGGCCCCCGTGCCGCCTCCTCATGCTGCTGCCAGGCCCGTAATCTGTCATGGGTCCCTGTACGGCCTCCCATTGCTGCTGTCTCCATCGCCACACTCTGCCATGTGCCACTTTCAGGTCTCCTCACACTGCTGGTGGGTTCCATTTTGTCATAGGGTGCTGGCAGATTACGGGCCTCCCATTGCTGCTGCCAGGCCCGTAATCTGCCATGGGCCCCTGTACCGCCTCCTCATGCTGCTGCCAGGTCCAGAGTGTGTCATGGGTCCCTGTACGGCCTCCCATTGCTGCTGTCTCCATCGCCACACTCTGCCATGTGCCACTTTCAGGTCTCCTCACACTGTTGGTGGGTTCCATTTTGTCATAGGGTGCTGGCAGATTACAGGCCTCCCATTGCTGCTGCCAGGCCCGTAATCTGCCATGGGCCCCTGTACCGCCTCCTCATGCTGCTGCCAGGTCCAGAGTGTGTCATGGGTCCCTGTACGGCCTCCCATTGCTGCTGTCTCCATCGCCACACTCTGCCATGTGCCACTTTCAGGTCTCCTCACACTGCTGGTGGGTTCCATTTTGTCATAGGATGCTGGCAGATTACGGGCCTCCCATTGCTGCTGCCAGGCCCGTAATCTGCCATGGGCCCCCGTACCGACTCCTCATGCTGCTGCCAGGCCCGTAATCTGTCATGGGCCCCTGTACCGCCTCCTCATGCTGCTGCCAGGTCCAGAGTGTGTCATGGGTCCCTGTACTGCCTCCCATTGCTGCTGTCTCCATCGCCACACTCTGCCATGTGCCACTTTCAGGTCTCCTCACACTGCTGGTGGGTTCCATTTTGTCATAGGTGCTGGCAGATTACGGGCCTCCCATTGCTGCTGCCAGGCCCGTAATCTGCCATGGGCCCCCGTACCGACTCCTCATGCTGTGACGTTGCAACAAGGTGGAATTCAACCCTACATATGTTAACCGCCTTTACGAACAGCGAAAGGCCATCACCGATTTCCTGATGTTACAAGCGGATAAAGGTACTCCCCTGTGTAACTTAGATGTCAGCCATTGGCAGCTCATGCGTGACACCTGCCCCCGTACCGACTCCTCATGCTGCTGCCAGGCCCGTAATCTGTCATGGGCCCCTGTACCGCCTCCTCATGCTGCTGCCAGGTCCAGAGTGTGTCATGAGTCCCTGTACGGCCTCCGATTGCTGCTGTCTCCATCGCCACACTCTGCCATGTGCCACTTTCAGGTCTCCTCACACTGCTGGTGGGTTCCATTTTGTCATAGGGTGCTGTATGGCCTCCCATTGCTGCTGCCTCCATCGCCACACTCTGCCATGTGCCACTTTCAGGTCTCCTCACACTGCTGGTGGGTTCCATTTTGTCATAGGGTGCTGTATGGCCTCCCATTGCTGCTGCCTCCACCGCCACACTGTGGCTCCACACTCTGGTTTTGGCCCCGTGACTGCCCAAATGAGTGAAGTGTGCGGTGATTCTAAGATCGACGGCACTCATCTGCATGCCATACTGACTGACAGTATTATTTCTCTTCCCCAGCAGACTCCAAGGGCATTTAAATTAAAGGTACAGTGTTCTGCACTAATATAAAGGCTCTCTGAAGCCTAGAAACACCCTTTTTATAAGTTAAATTTGCAGCAAATATATTCGACTCGAATCAAATTTATTCCGTGAATTCGCCGAATCAGCCGAATCGAATTTTTGAATACTTCGCTCATCTCTAATCATAATAAAAAAACTACGTCTTAATTGGTGTGCACATGGAAACAGACCGGGAACACTCTTAGCAAAACAAGTCCAACGTAAAGCAACACTATCTAAAATTCATTTCATGCGGAATACGCAAGGCTAAAGAGTTGGTAACCCCAAATATATTGCAAATTGCTTCAGTGAGTTCTATGATAAATTATACAATCTAGAAAGATTGCTTTAGCTAAAATGTACCTTATGCCACATATCTTATACCTTTTCCGATCAATTCCAGATACATTCTTGCTGAACCAAATTGCGGTACTACAACAAATTCTCACTACCTTCATTTAGGACGACAAACACCCCAGAATATGCCACTCTACCCTATGTACTCCATCAGGATACGTGGGTCTGGGAGTCCCAACCATCAAAACCTACTATAAAGCTATCATACTCAACCAAGCTAAACAATGGTGTACTCACTCTCTTAATTTATCTTGGGTACAAATTGAAGCAACAGCACTAACACACAAAGCTAAACAAACTTTAGCTGCAATTTGTCTCTGTTATTACCCTACAAGCTCATTTCTCAGCTCAGTTAATGCAACAGTAAAAGCTTGGAGAACTGTCATACAGCAAAACACAGGACTTTCAAGACAGACTTTGAAATACCTCCCTCTATCATCAATCGAACTTATCTGTCCAGATCTTTCTCTACGTGCCAGGACAATAGCTGGAATTACATCCATAGGAAATCTTTTTGATAAAAAAAAAATACACTCCTTTGAAGAACTATGCTCTACATACAACATTCACAACTGTGAATTCTTCAACTTTCTTCGTATTCGTCATGCCCTGAATTCAATTCAATGGTCGGACGACTCTCTCCCTGGAGATAATATATGCTTCTTTGAACACTCATCAACCTTGTTAAAAGGAATCTCACACCTTTATAAACTGCTACACTCCCAAAGATCAGAACGAAAATTGCCTTCCCTGGGAACTTGGGAAAAATCGCTCAACTTCCAGTCGGACTTAACTGAATGGTATTCAGCAACTCATGGGGCCCCCAGGCAATAGGGGATCTTGGGGCCCCTGTGTCCTTGCCCAAACTCGTAAAAGCCTATGAAAAAGGTACCAGGGGCATCTCATGGGGCCCCCTACTGACCCGAGTTTCCAAATGGTCAGTTCGCCCCTGGCAGCAGCTTAATCTACACTACAATTCTCTAGAAATCTCATCCACTGGGAGACAGCCAAAAAAATTCTTCACAACTGGTATTATACACCAGCAAAACTCTCCCATGTTTTTTCATCCCATTCTCCAGCCTGTTGGAGAAATTGTGGCCACAGAGGATCAACCATACACATCTGGTGGACTTGCCCCACTTTAATATCCTTTTGGATTGATGTACAGTCCTTAATTAAAAGGATCACAGGTACTGTATATCCCAAGATCTTACACCCCACCTGGCGCTGCTCGGAATTGGCCTGGAGCAATGGCTTAGACAGTACCATTCCAATATCACACATATTTTGATAGCAGCACGTCTATCTATTGCATGCACCTGGAAAAATCAGATCTCACCAAATATCCCACAACGTATTTCCATTCTTAACCAAAATCTAAACATGAAATATATGTTTGCCAAAGCACATTTAACAATCCCCGAATTTCTAGCAAATTGGTCACATTGGCTAAATTACCTCTCTAGTGACCCTCTTAGATAGCTCCTGCTTGTTATTGAAATATCATTGGTGAAGTTCACTTGATTATTCCTATCCAGGTTCACATTGACAATATATGGAATGCATTAAGGTATCGTATCTCATGTAGTTTTTTTTTTTATGTGGTTTATGTGGTTGATACCCGGGTCAGGATAAACAGTAATCCTTATTGATGTGCATCCTGTATACACACCTGTTATTTTGTTACCTGTGTGTCTTCTATTCAGAAATGTATTTACAACTTTTCTAAATGCTTTTACTGCTCTGTATTACTTCTTTGTTGAAATTCAATAAAATTTTAAGTGATAAAAAAATATTGGGAGATTCTTTTGCGTGTTAAAGCAGTATCTTGGATAGTCTTTAGGCAGAGCCTACCGACAGGCTCTTCCATTAGAGTACTACAAGAACTCAATAATCCTGGCTGAATGTTTTGTGCTTTTAGATCATAGTCTTGGAAAAGTCAGTAAGCATACCACTACTGACCTAAAATGTGAACTTAGAGAGCTGGGAAGGAAGTAAAAGAACTGATCCAAGATTTAATTCCAGACATCCCCCATTTTAGAGTGGGACTAGACCATGTGGAATGTGCACTGAGCCTTATCTTTATTAAACCTAGATGGCAACCATAGGAACATTATTGTTAAACCCCATTTTTACAATATCAAGGACCAGGTCATGCAAAAAGCTAGAACAGTTTATAAGCTACAGTTGAGGGTCCACACCATTCAGATCTTTGCAGATATCTCCCCTTTTACAGTACAAAAATACACAACACCTAAAAACCCAATCCAACCTTTGGTCAGTAAAGATATAAAATACATTTGGCTATTCTCTTTCCATCTGTTGTTCACCATACATGATAAGACACATTTTTTTTTTTTAATTTTCAACAAATTTGCACTTGAAAATCGCTGCGTGAGTACTATGTGACATAAACAATTGCAGTACCCACCATTTTATTCACTAGGGTGTTTCCTTTAAAAAATATATAATATGTGATGGTTAAAAGTAATTTCATAGCAAAAAATACAGATTTTTTTCATGTGAACAAAAAGTGTCAGAAAAGTCTTGGTCTTCAAGTTTTCCAAAAACTTGTGGAAACAAAATAAATCTTCCAAGGACTCAAAATGCCTCTCAGAAGATAGATTAGGATGTCTACTTTCCAAAAAGGGGTCATTTGGGGTGTTTGTACTGTTCTGGTATTTTAGCACCTCAAGAATATGGCAGTCAAAGTAAAAGCTGTGTAATTTCCATTATCTATACCATAGTTTTTAGATGCTATAACTTTTACACAGAGCAATCAATATACATTTATTGGGATTTTTACCAAAAAATGTAGCAGAATACATTTTGACCTAAATTTTTGATGACATTTGAGTTTTTGGGATATTTTTATGACAGAAATTATAAAATATAGTTTTTTTTCAAAATGTTTGTTTTTTCAAACATTTTTTTGTTTATAACTCCAAAAATAAAAAGTACACAGGTGATAAAATACCACCAAAAGAAAGCTCTATTTGTGTGAAAAAAGAACGTAAATTTCATTTATGTACTATATTGCCTGACCGCACAATTGTCAGTTAACCACTTGTAGAAATACAGTGGCAGGACGGCATGGCTGGGCAAAAGCACGTGCTAAAACGTGCATTTGCAAAACAGTTAGGGGGCGCGTGTGACGCGCACTGCTGTGCTACCTGCACCGCCGATTCTGGCAACAGGTGTCAGTCACCGGGTCACAGCCGGTCATTACCGGCTGTGTCCCGCCGATTAGCGGCAATCACTGACAGAGAGCAGGGCTGCAGTAGCTCTGCTTTCTGTCAGTTCCCTGACAGCTCCTGACATGCTGATCAGGAGAGAAGAGTTTATCTCTCCCGATCAACGTGTCCCCGTGAAGTACACACCCCCGCCCCTTAGTAAAACACTCCCCTCACACAGTTAACCTTTTCAATGAATAAAAAAGTTAACCTCTTCCTCCCCAGTGCCATTAGTACAGTGTCAGTTTTTTTTTTTTTGCACTGATCACTGTTTTGGTGTCACTGGGGATGTCAGTGACCCCAAGTCAGTTCCCCCCCAGTGTCAGAATGTCCGCCGCAGTCCCACAGTTCTGCCATAAGTCGCTGATCGCCGCCATAAGTCACCAAAAACATGTAGCAGAATACATTTTGTCCTATATTTATAACTAACTTTGAGTTTACTATATATTTTTTATAGCTGCAATTAAAAAATATTGTTTTTTTTCAAAATTTTGGGTCTTTTTATGTTTATAGCGTGAAAAATAAAAAGCGCACAGGTGATCAAATACCACCAAAAGAAATCTCTATTTGTGTGAAAAAAAGGACGTAAATTTTGTTTGGGTGCAGCATTGCAGGACAGCGCAATTCTCAGTTGAATTAGTGCAACGCCGAGTAGCAAAAAAGAGGCCTGGTCATTAAGGGGGGTAAATCCTCAGGAGGACAAGTGGTTAAACTAGCGCAGAGCTGTATAGCAAAAAAATGGTGTAAATTGCAGTATCTATACCATAGTTTGTAGACGCTATAACTTTCACACAAAGCAATCAATATACACTTATTGGGATGTTTGTTACCAAAAACATGTATAATTTTTTAACAATTCTGAATTCTCACCATATCTCCAATTTCAACAATACAAATGGCTATACAAAGGACTGTACAGTATAGGGCACTTTCTTGAACATGAAGGTGTTCAAAACCCAGAATACTTCTTAGGAACACCTGAGGTGTTCCCATCAGAAATGTTCCACATGCACCAAATCTTCTACTTCTTGAATTTCTGTTTAACCACTTGCCTACACTTATCCCCCTTTCCTGCCCAGGCCAATTTTCATCTTTCAGCGCTGTCACACTTTGAATGACAATTGCACAGTCATGCAACACTATACCCATATGAAATTTTTTATCATTTTTTTAGAGAGATAGAGCTTTCTTTTAATGGTATTTAATCACTTCTGGGTTTTTATTTTTTTGCTAAACAAACCAAAAACAACTGAAAATTTTGAAAAAAAGTGATTTTTCTGCTTCACTGATGTGCATTAATGAGGTTGCAGTGATGGGCACTAATAGGCTGCACTGATGAGCACTGATAGGTGGCACTGATGGGCACTGATGAGGAGGCACTGGTAGGTGGCACAGATGGGTATTGACAGGCATCACTAATGGGCAGTGAAAGGCGGCACTGATAGGCGGCACTGACTGGCATTGATAGGCGGCACTAACTGGCACTGTTAGGTGGCAGTGCCTGGCATTGTTAGGCCGCACTGATGGGCAGCACTGACGGGCACTGATAGGCGGAACTGATTGGCAGCACTGATAGGTGGAACTGACTGGCATTGATAGGTGGCATTGACTGGTACTGATAGGTGACACTGAAAGGCAGCTCAGATGGGCCCTGATATGTGGCATTGATGTGCACTGGTAGGCACTGATATGTGGCATTGATGTGGTACTGATGGGCACTGGCAGGTAGCATTGATGAGCACTGACAGCTGGCATTGATGGACAGTGACAGGTGGCACTGCTGGGGCTACACTGATCATCAGGGCACACTGATCATCAGTGTCCTGAAGATCAGTGTACATGTCCCCTTTGAGGAATGCCGATTACTGGCTCCCCTCTCCTCACGAGCTGTCAACGTGACAGCTCATGAGGAGAGAAATACCGATAACTGGCATTTCCCTATTTACATGCAATCAGCTGTGATTGGACACAGCTGATCATATGACGATCTGACATCTTCGGTTCTTTCCATTGATCGGTGATCCACTGTGTTCAAGGGACACAGCGCACCACTGATCACTGCGCTGCACACCCCTGGAGCAGTGCACACACGGTTAGAGTGGGAGGACGTCATATGATGTCCTCCCAGAACAAGACAACCACCTAGAGCCCCTCATTTCCTTATATGGTGGGCGGGAGGCTGTTAAAAAGACATGGTTGACATTACACTGTGATTTGTTTTTTTAAATAAATGCATGCAAGACACTGGATAGAGGGGTGGTATTGCAGAAAAAAACCTCAATTTCCTTTATCATGTGCCATGAAAAATTGTTAAGTTTTTTACAGGGCAAACAAGACTGATTGAGAGAGTCTGGAATCCATGATATACATTACATACAGACCCCTAATTGAATTTGAGAACGGGGATAAAATGGGATGGGGGACTCTTGTTCTCTATTTCTTTATTCTCCTTTTTTCTTTTCCTGTTTTACTGCCTCTAATCATGCCTTTCTTATCTGACATGTCTATATTTATCTCTGTTCTGTATAAAGCTCTGAATGACACAGAATTATTGTTGTGTTGTCATTTCTGGTACTCAGGGTGGGGCTCCAACATCACCCTAGTGATGTTTGATGAACCTCTCATGCTTTGATTTGACTTTCTCCACTGCAATGCAATATACTGAAGATGGGCTTAGAACCCACTCTTTGACTCTGATATTGATTTATTTCTCTCATGCAAGACTTTTTCTATATATAATTCTGCTTTTTACCTTTTTCATCAATGGTGTATCTTGACTTTAAAACTGACAAACGTGATTCTACAAATATACTCAAATAAAATTAATGATACCGAAATGTGTGATAGAAATAAAAAAGCTAAAGGTATAAAGAATTTACAGAACATTAAGGCAAGTCTACTTCATCTTTTGGCAATTGGAATTGTGGACTGCCTGAAGGCCCCAGAAAGCACATAAACAAGCAACAACAAAAAAACAAACAAAAAAGCAATGAACCTAAAGAGTCATGTGTGTCATGACAAAAAAATCTTTGCAGATTAAAAGGAATTTACATACCCACTGCCGGATGTAAAGGCAAGCATGGCTCCAATAGCAGGATCAAGTGGGAGCTGATTTTGCATTACTCAATGTAACTATGCTGAAAAGATTTATTTTCAGCATAGTTAACAAGCAACAACATCAATATTAATATTCCTATATTTTCCTCTAGGCTTCTCTGCAAGTGAGCAAACAATCTCCTCCTGCTGATGCTGTGTTGTGAATCAAGCAAATGTTATTGCAAGTGTTTATTGTGCAGCCATACATAACTCACAAAATGTGAAAAAAGAGAATTATGCCCTTATCAGCAGGTCAAACAGTGTCATCATGAGTATAAATCAGCACCACATTCGCAGGGAAGTACTACTATGACTATTGGTAAACACAGACCTCTGTGAGGGCCTTGCTCTGCTCAAAAGGGAAGCAAGGGTTCTGGTTTTCAGATTCTCTGTGTTTGGTCCCAGCTCTGGGCACAAAGAAGGGATGGTTTAAGGGCCTAGAGTTGGCGGTGTGTCATGGTCTCCCCCCTCACCTGCTTTTCTTTTCTCCCCCCTCCCCTCTGTTCACAGGTGGCAGCGGCTCCCCCTCGCTCCCCTGTGATCCTAAAGTCCTGCACAAGCCTACATCAAAGGCTGTGCAGGATGGAAGGAAACACCCCCTGTGGTGCGGTTAGCACCTCTCCTCATCAATGCCACTCAGGAGTCGGACATCCCACTGGGCTGGCACGGCGCAGGCTGCCGGGGTGTCTCTGCGCCCCCCCCTCGGTGGGCACAGCGCGGTCATGAGGTTTCCCATGCTCTGCGCCCGCCAGAGACAAAGCCTGTGCTCCCTGAGCACGGCCAGAGTGAGGGGAGTGTGCCTCATTGCCCTGGTAACCCGGCGCTGGGCCAGCTGTTGCCGGGGCAACCAGGAAGCGTCCTGCTCCGGCATAAGAAGACCAGAGCAGGACCCAGTCCGCTGTTGGTCCCCTGCTCTTGAGGAAAGCGCTGTGTGGGGTCTGAGCTGAGGCCAGACCCCACAGCCAGGACTCAGCTTCCGTGTTGGTCCCTTGCTCTAGATAGAAGCGCTGTGTGAGGTCTGAGCTGAGGCCAGACCCCATAGCCAAGACCCCCCCGAGTCCCAGTGAGCCTGTCTGCTGATCGCTGGTTTTCCCTGGAAGGCTGAGTACCGCGAGGGTCCCTGTCTGCTGATCGCTGGTTGTCTCTGGAAGGCTGAGTACCGTGAGGGTCCCTGTCTGCTGATCACTGGTTGTCCCTGGAAGGCTGGGTACCATGAGGGTCCATGTCTGCTGATTGCTGGTTGTCCCTGGAAAGCGACCCCTGCCTGCTGACCGCTGTTTGTCCCTGGAAAGCTGTTCATGTCTGATGGCTGCTGTTTGTCCCTGGAAAGCTGTTCCTGTGTGCTGACCGCTGTTTGTCCCTGGAAAGCTGTTCCTGTCCACTGGCCGTTGTTTGGAGGTCTGAGCTGAGGCAAGACCCCACAGCCCAGACCCTGCTGAGTGTTCGCTGATCACTGTTTGTCCCTGGAAAGCGATCCCTGTCTGCTGACCTCTGTTTGTCCCTGGAAAGCTGTTCCTGTCCGCTGGCCGCTGTTTGTCCCTGGAAAGCTGTTCCTGCCTGCTGACCGCTGTGTCCCTGGAAAGCTGAGTGCTGCACGGGTCCCTGTCTCCTTACTGCTGTGTGCCTCTAGGAAGTTATCCCTGCCTAAACCGTGACTGCTCATATTCTGCTGCCTGAACTGCCCCCTTGAATCCATATATTACCCTGTTTGGACTGCCCCACTGAATGCACCCATACTTTCCCTGCCTGGACTGCCCCATTGAATCCATTATCCTTCCCGGAACTGTCCACTTGGATTAATACTTGCTCGGACTGCCTATTGCATGTCTGGATTATCATAGCTACCTGGACTCCCCCCTCCTCGGGCCACCGCTACCCGAATCGCCCTATTGTGGGCCGGATTATAACTGTTTGGACTCTTCCCCCCTTTTTGGGTACCCGGACGCTATCTTCCTACCCAGATTGAGTGTCTCTCCTATTTCAATAAAACTTTGTGTGTTTGTGTTTGTGTTGTGTGTGGTCATCCTCCGTGTGCGTTCTGTCCTGCCTACGTTTCCATCACATGGTGTATTGTCACTTTCACCAAATTCACTGCTTGCCAGAAGTAGTTCTTCACTGGTCTGACTGCTGGAGCATTCCTGGGGAGAGGACATGCATCCTTAGGTTTGGCCAACTTCAAAACAGATGCACCAGAGAGATTTGCTAATCCCTAGTTAAAAGAAAAGCTGATCACATTACCTGGTAAAGCCATGTGGCTAATTGTCCACCAGTTATAGAGTATGCTATATTCTGACAATGAGAGCACATTCATAGAAGTGCATACTGTGTGTCAAAACCAGACCCTTTAAAAAATTTCACAAAAAGGCATGCTGAAGTTATACCTTTACTTACAAACATTTTTAATGACAATTTGGAGCAATATTCCACCAAAACATCTGTAAAGGTAAAAAGTAGACTTCCATAGTTACAATTAGTTTGTGTCTCACCACTAGCGGTTCTGTGTGCTGCCTCTGATAAATCAAAGTTGTTAAGTTAGTACATAGTTGGATTACACTAATAATCTAAACAGTACTTGCTCTTTTAACATTTTTAGATATACAAAATATTATCAATTTTTAGTTGAACATTTTCAGTTGACATTTCTGAGAGATGTATACTGTATTCTCCTACAAAGCGCAGAAATGGCATTTTAGTAACACTGCACATGGGTTCATTATTATACCCTCTTGTGCTCCTAGGACTGAACAGATCATGTATTCAAGCAAATGTTTGCAGGATAAAACAAATCCATAATGTTACATCTAAATGACATTATATAACCTATTGAGATAAATATGTAAACCTGTTAAAAAAAATAAGTAGAAATCCTGAACATCTGCTTTGTCAGAAAAAAAATTTATTTTAATTTTTCCATAAAAGAACATCATTGCAGTGTGATACTGAAGCTAGTTTCCTTGGTAGCAAATTGCAAATGCAATAGAAAATATTCATCTATTATGCATGCCAGGAAATAAGCAAACTTGTTTTAGGGAACTTGTTAATAAAAATACATAATTTAGGAATGATAAGTGTATTAATTTAGTAGTATTCTTTTAATGACAATTCAAATTCAATATAAAATTATGGACTTTGAAATAAAATATTCACTAGTTCTATTCCAAAGCATCCCAATATAGATGGTTCGTTACCTAATTAAAACTCACCTGCTTTATTGTTTGGTTAATTGAAAAATGTGTTTTTTTTTTTCAGAATTTTTACTTATTAAATCCTAGGTTATATATTGGCAATGTATACTTGATAAGAGAAATGTTAACACACATGCTCTAATGTAATGCACCACAATGGTGGGAATGAAAGTTATTGTTTAGATGTTTTTTTCGGCTGTTGAGTTACATTTTAATCTCCTTCCTTTCTTTTTTTTCTTTCTTTTATATATATATATATATATATATATATATATATATATTATTCAGAATATAAAGTCGTTTTCATCAAGTGCCACAATATGATGAAAACAGTATAACTTGGATGTCATAAAAGGGGAAGTAAGAAAGAAGTGCAACAGTTAGAATACGGAATGGAATGTAAGCAATTACAAAACAATTGCCCAACAGCTGTCAGTGAATGGCATGAGTTCCTGAAGAATATACTAAGGAAGTGATTCAAGAGGAGCTGAAATTTGGATTAGGGAGTAATAAACCAAGAAGTACTTTCATACTTAAAGTATGAACATTTTGACTATGTTCAACTTTTCTAAATAGTTTAACCACTTGCCTACCAGGCACTTATACCCCCTTATTTACCAGGCCAATTTTCAGCTTTCATAGCTGCCGCACTTTGATTGACAATTGTGCAATCATGCAACATTGTACCCATATGAAATTTTGATCATTTTTTTCTCACAAATAGAGCTTTCTTTTGGTGGTGTTTAATCGCTACTTTTTGCGCTATAAATAAAAAAAGTGCAAAAAATTTGAAAAAAAAGAAAAGTTTCTTTGTTTCTATTATAAAATTTTTCAAACAGGTAATTTTTCTCCTTCACTGATGTGCGTTGATGAGGCAGCACTGATGGGCACTGATAGGCGGCACTGATGGGCACTGATAGGCAGCACTAAAGGGCACTGATAGGCAGCACTAATGAGGTGTCATGGATAGGCGGCACTGATAGACAGCACTAATGAGGTGTCACGGATAGGCGGCACTAATATGCAGCACTGATAGGCGGCACTGATAGGTGACCCTGATGATGGGTACTGATAGACGGCACTGACTGGCATCACTGCTGGGCACTGACTGGCGGCACTGACTGGCACAACCCTTGGGCACTGACTGGTGGCACTGACTGGCAGCACTGCTGGGCTGCACTGGTGGGTGGCACTGGAGGGCAGCACTGGTGGGTGGGCACATGTGGGTGGCACTGGTGGGCACAGGTGGGTGGCACTGCTGGGCACAGGTAGGTGGCACTTCTGGGCACAGATGTGTGACACTGCAGAGTGGCACAGGTGGGTGCACTGCTGGGCACAGGTGGGTGCACTGCTGGGCACAGGTGGGTGCACTGCTGGGCACAGGTGGGCGGAACTTGCGGGTGGCACTGCTGGGCACCGATCATCAGGGCACTGATCATCCCCGCTCTGACAACTGCCGGTTCTCGGCAGTACTTTCCTCACGATCTGACAGCGTGAGGAAAGTGCAGCCGAGAACCGGCACTTGCATTTCCCTCTGATCAGCGTGTCATTGGACACCGCTGATCACGTGGTAAAAGGCCGCTGTGATTGGCCTTTTACCACATCACGTGATCAGCTGTGTCCGTAGGACACAGCGATCACGGAGATCGCCGGGTGCGCGCCCCCTGGGGCGCTCAGGAGTGCGCGTTCTGGGAGGACGTCATATGACGTCCACTCAGAACTGGCCAGCCGCAGTGCAGCCATCATTTGGCTATCTGCGGTCGGCTACTAGTTAAATAAAAATTACACACACATAGAAAACTAGATTATTAGCTACATACCTATTATTATTATTATTATTATACTTTTAGATGTGGTGTTTGGAATTGAAGGTCTGTAGAGGACAAAAGTATTTATACCAATCAGGTGCGGACTGACAACTCATGGGCCCCCCGGGAATAGGGGATCATGGGGCCCCTGTGTCCTCGCCCACACCCAAAAAAGCCTATGAAAAAGCCAATGAAAGGTACCAGGGGTATCTCATGGGGCCCCCTACTGACCCCAGGCCCTCGAGCAGTGCCCAAGTGCTCTAATGGTCAGTCCGTCCCTGATTCCAATGTATGCCAACTGAGCCAAAATTGGACTCCCTCAAATTAAATTAGTTGTAATTAAAGCACTTGTTTAGAACTGGCTTTAAAAGTTTAAAACTAGGGTTGCTTGCACTTATGCTTATACAAAGAAAAACAGATAAGAATAACCCAAAATAAATTAAATTTTCTGGTTAGATATGCAATTGTAATGGTTATAACAATGAATACTGTCTTTGATGAACTTCTTATGAAAAAGCTAGTTCCTGGGTTTATCTGAACCATTAACCTGGCAAATATTGTCAGAACTCCCAATCTCCATACTTATTGCATGTCAGTGTCTCAGTCATTGTGGAATCCCTTGGATTAGCACTGTATTAAGGCAACTAGCTGTCAAAACTGTCAAAAGAGATCATAAAAAAGGCAGTTTTCATATTGGTTGCAGTATAGGTTTCCTCTAATCAATTGGTCAGTAAATGATTTTATCAAGATATTCACAATTATTCTAGTCATGAAAATATTTTACCAATTATGATTTAAACCTTGGTTTTGTCTTTGCTAATTTGTTTTGGAAGCTTTAGTTATATGGCTCTCACACGTTTCAATAACCTGCACTATTTAGTTAGTTCCAGTTTGGGCAAATTCTGACATTCCACTTCTACTTTAAAAAAAAAATCAGATTTTTTTTACTAGAAAACTACATTATATATATTTTTTAAATAGATAGCAAACATGTTATGCTTTAAAATTGAGTACACCTGTGGAATGGTGCTAAACTGTAGTAACTAAAAATCTCCATAGTTGATGCTTTAAAAGCTTTTACAAGTTACCAATTTAGAGTTACATAGGAAGTCTTGCACTAAAATGATTGCTCTCATTCTGTTTTTCAAGGCGATAACTCACATGTGTGGTGCAATTGCCTTTTTACATACAGTATGTGCACAGGACTGATGTGTGTATTCACCTTTGCAAGCATGGAGGGACAGGGGTACTTTAACCACTTGCCCACCAGAGGATTTATGCCCTTCTGTAGCCAGGCCATTTTTTGCGAAACGGTGCTGTGTTACTTTAACTGACAATTACGTGGTAATGCAACACTGCAACCAAATTAAATATATATCCTTTTTTTCCCCACAAATGGAGCTTTCTTTTGATGGTATTTGGCCGCCTGTGCATTTTTAATTTTTTGTGTTATAAACAAAAAAAGACCAACAATTTTGAAAAAATAACAAGATTTTTGCTATAAAACACATCCAGTAAAAAATAAAAAAAAAAACAAATGTCATCATAAATTTAGGCCAGAATGTATTCTGCTACATGTCTTTGCTAAAAAAAAAAAATTGCAATACGTGTAAATTAATTGGTTTACGTGAAAGTTATAGCATCTACAAATCTATATATGCTGGAATTTTTGTAAACTGTTTTATACTAGTAATGGTGGCGATCAGCAATTTATAGTGGGACTGCGGGGCTGCAGCGGGCATTCTCACACTGGGGGGGAACTGACTAACTGCCACTGACATCCCCACTGACACTAATACAGTGATTAGTGCTAATAAAAAGCAATGACACTGTACTAATGACATTGGGTAGAAAAGGGTTAACATCTGGGGCTATCAAAGGGTTAACTGTGTGCTGTTTTACTGTGTTGTCTGTGTGTGCTTTACTGTGCTTTACTGTGCAAGCACGCTGCTTTCTATTGCTCTGCTATGCAGAGCAATACAAATCAGCATGCTGGCGCTGACAGGGGAGAGATCTGTATTGTTTACATACAGACCTTTCCTCTGTCAGTGTTCCTCAGCGATCCCCAGGTGCCAGCAGGGAATCTCCAACTGGGGCCTGGTGACTGACAGCTGAGACCACCAATGGCAGCGTGGGTAGGGTGGCGTGCATGCCCCCTACCCAGAAACACAAAATCACATATATATTCATGATTTTGTGCAGCCCTGTCACCATGTAGCAGTAGTTCTGCTATAGGGTGGTCGGGAAGCGGTTAAACTTTTTAATTTTATTATTAATTTTATTTATTTAGTTAACACTGTACTTTTAGTTTTTTTCAACTTTATTGCTATTACTAGGGATGAACAACATCCTTTGTGATACCATGGACTGTGACAGATCCTCTTTATGGAGAGATCTGGGATCTATTAGATCGATTTGATCGGATGCTTTTACAAGCCAGTAATAGCTTGTTTACATCAGAGCAAATCTAGAAGTGATTAAACTCTCTTCGCTTCCAGTTCCTGGCATCAAACAGTGGTAGGAACAACATTAGTTCCTCCAACTGAGCACAATTCATGATGTGGTATTTCCCTCTTTAAAATTTTATATAAAATATCTCAAATGCCTTTCAAACATTTTTTGTAGTACCATCAGAGTAACAGTTCCTCCAACATTTTAGGGAATGAGATGGATATATGCGTGCTAATCTCATTGGCATATAATACCAGTAGTAGTAAATTTTCATCACTGTTTCCCAATGGGAAGAGTGAGGGTGTTTGCAAAGCTTGATGCCAAAGGTTGGCGGGTATCTTGATTTGAAGAGTTGCTTTCCAGGAAGCCATATTAGGTGGCTTCACATCTGGGTCAGGGAGAGACAACATATTGTAAATGTAGGAGATCCCTTTTATATTGGTATCTTTCGAGGAGAAGAATGAAAGAATGTATCTCAATATGGTGTTGGTGACTAAGGTAAAGGCAGATAGGATGTGGTGGGATAGTAGATAAATATAGAAATCTTTGCCAGGTAGATGATAAGTAACTGAGAGTTGTTGGAAGGAGTTAAGTTCTTGAGGTTGAAATAAGTCTCCAAGCTTGTGAATGCCAACCGCCATTCCATTGTTGCAGTGGTAGGTCTGGAGAAAAAAGTAGTAGGGAGAGAAGTGGCAGCTGATATAAGGCTTTTTGTGGATTCCTTTTGAGAATTGTACAGATTTCCATGCCTTGATTGTGGCATTGATGTTTG
The DNA here is from genome assembly GCF_062004578.1 of Staurois parvus. Taxonomy (NCBI): domain Eukaryota; kingdom Metazoa; phylum Chordata; class Amphibia; order Anura; family Ranidae; genus Staurois; species Staurois parvus. The sequence continues at coordinate 10,528,181 of NW_028318039.1, read as the reverse complement.
GTAAAAAGGAACAAGGTGGGTGATGAGTGATGAACCATGTTGCTGAAAGTAGTTGGAGCTTGTGAAAGAGTTGGAGCTTGTGAAAGTACAGCTGTTTCTATCTGAAACCAAGGAGTGCTAGGGCTAGGAGTCCACCAGTGTTTGGCTTCATCCAAAAGGGCGGCTTTGTAATAAAGCCGGGCATTAGGGACCCCTTATCCTGCAAAGGGTTTTGGGACACTCAGCAAGGATGATTTCATATGGGGTTTGCAGGCTGCCCATATGTAGCAATTGATAATGCGTTGAATTTTAAAAAATAAAGGTGATAGTGGGCACCCTTGACAGGTGCCATTAGTAATCGGAAAAGAATCAGAGAGAATGCCAGATGTCTATACCTGAGCACTGGGATTAGAGTAGAGGCCCATGATAGCTTGAAGGAAATTTCCTGCTATGCCAAATTTCTTTAGCACAGCTTCTAGATACTTCCAGTGAACTCTGTCAAACACCTTCTCTGTGTTTACAGAGATCAGCAGAGAAGGAGTTTGATGGTGCTCAGCAAATGAAATAAGATCATAAAGTGCCGGGTTTGGGAATAAAACCTACCTGGTCAGGATGAATGTGATGGGGCATATGTTGTGCGAGTCAGGTGGCGAAGAGTTTGGACCTGGAAAGTTTTAAATGAGTGTCTGAGAGGGTTTAGGTTCAGTAGGCGATAGGCAAAGAGTATATAGTTTTGAGTAGAAGGCACCAAAACAGTTGGCTATGGCCTTCGGATTGGTAAGCCTACGTGATTGGGAGTCAGTGAGGAAGGGGATTTTCACTTGCGCTGCCTTGCGTCAATATTGTCGATATTGTTGTGCCTTATTTCCCTGGGCATACCAACTAAGTCTGAGTCTCCTAAGATAGAAATCAAAGCCATTTTGCAGATAGGATCCTAACTTTCCCCTGAGTTTATGGATTTAGGCAATGTCTACAGTCTGAGGATCTCATTTGTGATAGGCTTCCATTATCCAAATGCAATACAAGAAAGAATTAATGGTGGAGTTACACATTTTCTTTCCCTTGGACAATTGGTCAATGGTGTGAATGTCTCTGACCAAACATTCAGAAACAGACTTCATGAGGGTGGACTTAGGGTCTGATATCCTCTACTGGGCCCTGTGCTTATTGCCCAGCATAGAGCTCGATTGGCATTTGCCAATGAACACTAGAATTGGCAGGTCCGCCACTGGAGCTATGTGCTTTTCACAGATGAGAGCAGGTTCACCCTGAGCACATGTGACAGACATAAAAGGGTCTGGAGAAGCTGTGGATACTGTTTTGCTGCCTGTAACATCATTCAGCTTGACCGTTTTGGTGGTGCGTCAGTGATGGTCTGGGGAGGCATATCCATGAAGGGACGCACAGACCTCTACAAGCTAGACAATGAATGACTGCCAGTAGGTATCGGGATGAAATCCTTAGAACCATTGTCAGATCATGCACTGGTGCAGTGGGTTCTGGCTTCCTCCTGGTGCACGACAATGCTCGGCACCACGTGGTGAGAGTATGTGGGCAGTTCCTGGAGGATGATGAATTTGATACCATTGAATGGCCCCACACTTGCCTGACCTAAATAAAATTGAACACCTCTGGAAAATCATGTTTCGATCCATCCAGCTCAGTGATGCCCTGGTCCAGATCTGGGATAAAATACCCCAGGACACCATCCGTCGTGTTATTAGGAGCACCCCCCGACATTGTCAGGCAAGCATACAAGCACATGGGGGCTACTGCTTACTATTTTGAGTTGCAAAATGGACTAGCCTGCTGCATAATTTTTTCACTTTGATTTTAAGGGTGTCTTTGAATTCAGTGCTCTGAAGGTTGATCATTTTCATTTCCATCAAACAATGGGGCAGTCTTACATTCCTAACACATTACCCATTTCATATCAGTATAGATATCCAGCATGATATTTTCCCCATTGAGATCTGATATGTTTTCAAAGTGTTCTTTTAATTTTTTTGAGCAGTGTATATATGTGTGTGTGTATGTGTGTGTGTAGAAAGAGAGAGAACTGTTGAAAATATAGAATTGTGGAGGTAACTTAAAATGCAACACATAATTGTAACAGTATTATCCATATTATATTTATGCTGCAGGTGGGGAGGGAAATACAGGGAAGAGTTAAACAGTAGCACAAGGGTATTACAGCTGTCGTGTTTGAAATTTACCATGTCACCATCCCTACAGTATTATGTCTTTTTGGAGTTTTGTATATTTTGTGTACATGCATGCTGCTGTCCACTAATTTATGTGTTTAAAAATGCAGACTGTTTTTTTCATCTGTCCAGAGCTAAGGACGCAGCTGTTTGACATTTTGTACTATTCATACATTCTGATAATGTTTAATGCACTCCCTTATGGAAGCCTGGGAGCTAAGTATCCTTAAACACATGCTCCATGTTAAAACATTATAGGCACACAGTCTCTCTTTGGCTACATTTGAAACTGTGCACCTCTCCATGCTGCAGTGATAAGCTGAACTTTCAACAATATCTATACAACCTGTTAAAGTGTACTTTTCAATCAGCAACATGATAACTACTTCAATACAGCATTGGTTTTTCTAACCAGCTAGCAAAAGTTTTTTGGCAATTAGTTATAAGCTGAATTAATTGCTTTGCCTTAACTGAGAACTGAACTGGAATATCAAATTTGTGGCTAGTGACTATGTATAAATCTAAAACAATACCTTCCTTTTTAACATTTTATAGTTTAAAAATGGTGAAGGTTTCAAATCACTGTGAGAGCTGCCATCATGGAATCTTATGCATATGGGTTGACATATCTCCAGGAACATGTCTTCCTTCATGCTATCGCCAGCCTATATGCTCTTGAGTATTGGGACATGATTCATTAAAGCACTTTTGTCTGATACTAATGTAAGCTTTTCTCTTCAGCTCCTCCAGTATCTTGGATGAGGTGTTAGCATATGGTATTTTATGTCCAATTTACCTACTCTATAAGAAGTATTACAATCATATTGCATTCCTTGTAATCAGAAATCTTTAAACTGCAGAAATGAAAGAGCTAATGATAGCATAAGACTCAAGATTTATTGTGCTTTTCATAACACTGAATTATTATTGGATCAAGTCACTTCAGTTAGAGATCACATATTGTAGGTAAGGAAGTTTTCAGTCACTTGCCAAAAGTTAGTCCAGTATTGATTAGTACTTAAAGAGGAAGCCTGAAAGAAGATCATGAAAGAATATTGTCAATTTAAAATGATATATTTATCAAAGGATGTGTATATTATTTAGTGCTGGCCAGTAAATATGAAACATTAATTATGAACACCATCAGATTGTACACTCAAGATCAATAGCTTGCTCAAGCTCAGCTTTCTAACCCTAAGCATTTTAAATCCATATTGCAAACCAGCCCAAAAAGAGCAGGAGGGAATGCATTAAATGGACAACTGAATGTAATGATATACACACAACCAGGGGCAGACTGACCATTTGGAAACTTGGGCACTGCCTGAGGTCCCGAGGTCAGTAGGGGGCCCCATGAGATGCCCCTGGTACCTTTTTCATAGGCTTTTTTGAGTTTGGGCAAGGACACAGGGGCCCCATGATCCCCTATTGCCCAGGGGCCCCATTAGTTGTCATTCCTCCCCTGCACACAACCCTCCCTCTCATTAACTGGAGATGTAACTGATTAAGCACAAGATTGTGTGAAATGCATTAAAAAGTCCTGTATTCTTGTCCTGGTGTTTTGTGTGTCCAGTGGATCAATAAATATACACTATATTCATCTATCCTCCAGTGTGCGGCTGACCCTTCTTCCTATTGCATCGTGTGTGGTGGCAAGCCAGAGCCTGCACCTTTTGTGGATTGATCTGGACTGTTTGCCTGAGTGGTATACCTTTTGTTCTTTGCACCCGGCTGTGAAACCACAAGCTGTCACAGCAGGGTGCCCACACTGAACATGTCGGCGCCAGGGAGAGAAGACGGGCGGTGAAACCAGCCATGGTGAGGACACCGCTGGACCGAGAGACAGGTAAATGGCTGTATTTTAAAAGTCAGCAACTACAGTTTTTGTAGCTGTTGATTTTTTTATTTTTTCAGCTGGAACTCTGCTTTAACAGTTACAGTTACAGTGTCTGACTAACTGGCTTGCTGTTCACGGTGATCCTTTGGTACACAGCAAAAAAAGGAGTATAGGAAAATATAGGAGTGGAGGAGGGATAACGTTTCTTGCATTTTGAAAAGGTAAAGGAAGTTATACTGTTCAGTGTATCTGGGGGAACAATGTTACCCCCTGTATAATGGATATTGCTATGATGATGATAATGATATTGAAAAATATTAGTATGAGGTTAGACCAAAAGCAGCAAGTGGGCAATCTGCTTGCTTGCCTTATGATTGACAATCACGTAATCAATGTCAGACAGAATGATGGATCCTGGGCATAAATGCATTTGGATCCTTGCTGTAAATGCAAATGCATATGTTTTCCAATGGCTTCTGAAAGGGAAACTAATCTAAAACATCATCTGCACTCTGCACAATTAAGGTTTCACACGGAAAATTGGAGTGTTACTGATGAGGCTGAAGCCATTCTCTGCTTCAAACTGCATTGTCACATCACTACCTCTGTTACCCCTGCATTTCACCACCACCTGAAAAGCATCAGAATTGAATGCCATATATCATTTGTTAGAATTTTAGATACAAAGCAATTTGATAACTAAAAACTGAAAAGTATTAAGACCTGACAAATTAATTGATAATTATTTTAATGTCAACATGCTAACAAAAGATGGTGTTAGAACACAAAATATTTTAAATATGTTTAAATTATGAAAAAAATGCAATCTTACATCAATTTCTTTAATATGAAAGTGATTGAGGAGTCAAACTAGGTGAATCATCAGGGTTGAAATTTTTAAGAAGTTTGCTGATTTATAACTTCTGCTTATAGTTGTTCCAGTTTAATCCTCTGAAATGCTGTCAAATAAGATCAGAGTAGGTTGATGGATTACATCATGCTACATGTCAGGCCTAGCATTTGCTCATAAGAAATGTACTTTCATTTTAAAAGCTGTCATGTTGTCATTTTTTTATGTTACCATGGTACACAGCACTGATGATGAAATAATAAAACAGTGTAAATTACAAAGTTAATGTGCAAACAAAATAAAAATTGGTACAGAAAGGATGGCAATGCACGAATGAGCTAACTAAGAGATGTGAGAACATAACTTACAATAAGTAAAGTAGATGTCAATGGTTATAGATGGATGATTGAAGTGGATAATTGGTGATGAATGATTAATCAGATGACTCTAATAGGAAAATTGTTACAGTACTGGGGCCCAAGAAGAGAATTATTTCTAAATTGTAAGCAAAACCAAACATAAATAATGAAAATAATGACTATATACTGTATACAATGCAGACATGTTTCATCATTTCTGTAAGCTTTAGTAAAGCTGAGAAAAATAATGTCATTTTTTTTTTTTTTTACATCTTCAACTAATGCTTGGGTCTCTCACCTCACAACCTTGTCTTTGTAATGCCCCCCATCCCCACCGTGCATGCACTCTAATACCTCATACTGGTTTTCCTGAGGCTTCAGACCAGCACCTCCTTATAGACCGAGCACATTGCATTCCTGAAATTGCCCTATCTTCCAGACATCACCTTGTGAGATGTGCTTGTGCCAATACACTTTTACCACACTAAGAAAAACGTGATGGCTGCTGCCAGAAAACAACCCAAACTTTGTCCGAAATCCGAAATCACCCTCTATACAGATCTTTCTGCCATTAGCATTCAGGCTAGACATCAACTCTTGACCATCACAAAAGCCCTGCGCAACCACATCACTAAATACAAGTGGGGTCATCCAACTAAGTTACTTATTACTCATCAAGACAAACACACACATTGTATTCCATGGACAAGGAATTGAAGCTTCTATGGGATTGCAAATCCTTGCTTTGGGTGCTCCCTTCTCACTCTAATGCCTCCTAAAATCCTTATGGAATGGTCATGATTAAATGTACCTCTCATTGGAGGGTCCTATCAATATCTAATTTTAATACCTAATTTTTGGAATCTCCTGGAATCTATCGCCAACTTGTTTTACCAACCAACCTCACTCTCATTCCTTAAACCCCAAATCTATGCAATATGTTGTTGCACATGGTTTTCGTTATTTTTTTTCAAATTGTTTCTTATGGTCTTCTTGGCATGTATATGTCACCATAGTTCTCCACTGGCTCTGTCACTACATCCACCAGAAAATCTTGCTATGTATGGATCATCCTAACACCTCAACATACCACTCTTGGTCCAACATAAGGTATTGTAAAATTCATAGTAGACCTTTTGCTACTCTCAGCTCTTATCCTGCCCACTATGGCTCTGAAATCCAACTCCTTTAATGTCAGAGGACTTAACAGCCCCCATAAAAGGAGATAATTGAAAATGGAAATCCAATCTCTTTGTCGGGATGTTATTTTCCTTCAAGTGACCCACTTTCTTAAATGGAAACATCTAAGTCTTGCTCTCAAACACTTACTGCAACTATACCTGGCCTACCTCGCATCCTTAAAGGGGACCTCTGAGTGTATTACATGAGTATTTTCAATACGCATCTGGTGAGTGCGTATTTTTACCATATCTTCAAGCACAGCACTGAATATTGGAATATTTCCACTACTGCAACTGGCACCCTAGCACGGATTGTCACTTTATGAACTATTTATTTCATGTGTATATATTCATATCTGGTCTCAATCATGGACAATAGTTATAAATTTTAGCTCTGCACTTTTAATCTATATGTTTATTGAGGTTTTATCTGGTTACCTTTTAGTGCAATAGAAGCTTTATTAGCGCGCTCACTGATTTATATATTTTTATGATCTGGGAATTTGTCTCTGTTGTTGCTTGTACAGCCTCATCCAGCCTCATCCAGAAGGCGATCACTATGTTTAGGCATGCTTTTTTATAAGCACAATCTGTTTGACAGACGGAAGTGCCATCATGGAACTGAAAGAGATTATTCTCTGCTTCTCATTGTTCTTATTCCAGAATTAACATGTTTTTTATGAATAGTGGTCTCTCCCATTTGTTATCTCCTCATCTATTGAGCCAATTACCTGGCCACATCATGCCCCCCCACTGCATTGAAAATGTCAGATTCCCACAATTCTAATACAGCTCCCCTGTAGAGGGTGAACACCTTTCTCTTATCTGATCCTAAATATATGACCTCACTTTCTGGAGCCCACAACTATTTCTTCACCTCAAATAATACACCTGATACTAACACTTTCACTTGCTGGGCAGCCCATAAGGTATACATAAGAGGCATTTTGATACAACTGAGCTCACGGGCAAAAAAACAACAAACTCAGCAATTTGACCAGCTTACTCAAGCTATATGTGAACACGAGGAGATCAACAAATGGGAAGCCTCTCCTTCAACCTCTGCAAAACTGTTTAAGCTTAGATGTGATCTTCATAACCTATTACTGTACAAACATGAACAACATTAAGATCCTTAACGCTAATTCTTGTGCTCTCAGCAACAAAGCTGGAGCTTATTTAGCAAAGTGTATTAAATGTAAACAACTTGCAACTAAAATACTGTACCTCACAAATCTTCAGGATAACTCAAAAGCCTATGATCCAGCCCAAATAGCAGAAATATTTAAAGATTACTATTCAACGCTATACAATTTACATCTAGATAACACAACCCCTTAACTCACCACAGAACAAATCCAATTGTTCCTTAATAGTTTTTCTCTCCCTTGCCTCTCCCTTCCAAGTGGAACACTTATATCACCCTTTTAATCCTACCATAATTTTGAAAACTAAACACAGTCTTCCCGCCCACAAGGTTCCTGTGATAGAGAGTTTTCCCAATGAATGTTATCAAAAATGTACCTTGCTGATAATCTTTTATCTTGTCTCTGTCTACAATGAAGTTTTAACTATGGGTCATTTCCTTAGAGAAATGCTACAAGTGGTAGTCACTTCACTTCTCTGTAACTACAGGCCAATTTCCCTCTTAAATACTGATCTAAAATTCTACGTCAAAGATCTAGCACTGTGATTAATAGATACTCTTACATCTCTAATTCCCCAAGATTAGGGAGGCTTCAGAAAAAACAAACAGGACCCTGATGCCATCAGAAAAATTTTATATCTACTTAGACACTCTGAAATCCATAAATCTCCTATGCTTTTCCTAGCATTAGATGCAAAAAAAACATTCGACTGAGTACACTGGGGATTCCTAGAAGCTATCTTAAAGAAATTTGACTTACAAAGCCCAATCTTATCTGCCATCATAACTCTATATTCACTCCCCTCTGCAAGAGTATACTATTCGGGGGCCTTATCATCTGAATTCTCTATCACAAAAGGAACCAGTCAAGGATGCCCGTTATCACCGCTTATTTTATGCTCATTATGGAGCTCCTAGTCCACTCAATCAGAACTTACCCACATATTACTGGCATTCAAATAGGACATATCCATAATCAGATAGGACTCTTTGTCGATGATGTCATTTTAGTACTTACAAAACCCTTGAACTCCTTAAACTGTATGACAGCAAACCCTGGCTTTATGTGGTAGTGTGTCAACGTGTTTCTCAACATATTGCCCTCATTGAGATCTTGGACCTCTAACTATCTGAAATATCTAGATATCCATCTACCCTCCTCTTCCTCAAAAGTTTTTTCATCCACTTTTCAACATTTACTTGATACTCTCCCCAATAAACTAAGTTTCCTTTATATCTCTATGATAGTCAGAATCACAGCCCTTAAAATGATTATCTTGTCTACGTTGATGTACCTTTTTTGCACTATTCCAATTTTTATCCCTCAACAATACTTTACAAAACTCCACTCCCTCCTTACACAGTTTATTTGGAACAGTAAAAAACCTAGTTCTGCCCTCTCTACCCTGGATAAACATGCTCTTGTGCGTGGCATAGCCTCTCTCAACCTTTACTATTTACTATATCTTCTCCCTTTTAGACCAGTCTTGGTATTGGTGAAATTCTGACCCACATAAGCTTTGGTCAACAGTTCTTTCACCTATATTTAAAAAAAAAATGCTGCTATTAGCAACTCTGAACAACAACATCATACCTGATCCTCCCTATCTGGCCATTTCTGCCACTATACATGCCATCCAAACCCTTACCAAATGTCTCCAAGGGCCTCCTACCAACAGTCAAATCCCTCTTCCTCCCTCTTCCTCTTACTTATCTACATATCCATATCCCCCATAAATATAAACTCCTGGACTCAGGTAGGCATCTTTCACCTGGGAGATATTTTAGTAGGAGGTATTTTAACTCCTTTTGTTTTACACAGTAAATATGGAATTCCCTTATCAGAAATGTATAGATATATTCAAATTAGTATCTTATCCAAACAACAAAATGTATCTACATTTCTTAACCTGACAGCTTATATGTCTTATTTTTTTATGATCCATCTCACTCATTGAAGAGGGGTATCTCTCTATTCTACAGATAGTTGAGCGGCCCTCAGTACTTTACTAAAACCTCAACAACATCTAAGTGGACACATGATTTAATCCTTACCATTTTGAATGATACTTGGAAATCAGCTATTGCTTGATATAGCGCCAACAGTTTGCTCAGCGCTTTACAATATAACAGGAGACAATACAGCAACAATACAGTTCAATACAAGATGGTTAGGAGGGCCCTGCTCCTTGGAGCTTACAATCTAAGAGGGAGGGGCAAGTTGTACAAAAGGTAATAACTGTGGGGGATGGACTGGTAGGAGGAATAGAAGATTCTATTATTAGCTGAGTGCAGGATAGGCTTCCCTGAAGAGATAGGTTTTTAGAGATCGCCTAAAAGTGAGCAGAGTAGGCGATAGTCTGATAAATTGGGGTAGACAGTTCCAGAGGATGGGGGAAGCTCTGGAGAAGTCCTTGAGATGAGCATGGGAGGAGGAGAAAAGGGAGCTAGAGAGCAGGAGATCATGCGAGGAGTGGCAAGTATGGTTTGGGTGATATTTGGAGACAAGATTGGTGATGTTATTTGGGGCAGAGTTATAAATAGCTTTATATGTTATTGTTAATGTTTTGAATTGTATCTGTTGGGCAATAGGAAGCCAGTGGAGGTATTGGCAGAGAGAGGTGGCAGTTATGGAACGGTTAGTAAGGTGGATGAGTCTGGCAGCAGCATTCATGATAGACTAAAGAGGGGATAGCCTGCGATGAGGTAGACCAATGAGGAGGGAGTTACAATAATCAATGCGAGAGATAACCAGGGAATGAATAAGTTGCTTAGTAGTTTCAGAGGTTAAGAACGGGTATATCTTGGAGATGTTGCAGAGGTGACGTCTACAAGATTTGTACAGCATTTGGATTTGGGGGTGAAAGGACAGATGAGAGTCTAGGATTACACCTAGCACCCTGGCATGAGGGGAGGGATTGATGGTTGTGTTATTGATCTTGATGGAGAAGTCAGGGGAGGGGGCACAGGCTGGAGGGAATAGTATGATCTCAGTCTTGGAAAGATTTAGTTTGAAGAAGTGGAGTGACATCCACACTGATATCAGGTGAGGAGTAGAAAGATAGATTTGTGTGTCATCAGCATAGAGATGGTACTTAAAGCCATGGGCGTTTATCAAGTTACCAAGGAAGGAAGTGTAGATGGAGAAGAGAAGGGGTCCAAGGACAGAACCTTGAGGGACCCCTACAGAAAGAGGGAGTGGAGAGGAGTTATAGGTAACGCTGAAGGACCTCTGCGATAGGTAGGAGGAGATCCAAGAGAGAACAGAGTCTCGGAGGCCAAGAGAGTGGAGATTTTTGAAGAAGAGGGGATGGTGAACAGTATCAAAAGCCACAGAGAGGTCAAGTAGTAAGAGTACGAAGTTGTGGCCATTGGTTTTATCAGTTAGTAGATCATTAGTGAGTTTTAGTAGGGCAGTTTCAGTAGAGTGTAGTGAGTGAAAGCCAGACTGTAAAGGGTCAAGAAGGTTGTTGTCAGCGAGGTAGGAGCTCAGGTGATTGTAGACTAAGCGTTCTATGAGTTTTGAGGTAAACGGGAGCAGGGAGATGGGATTTAAGATGTTCAGGTTGGTGGGGACCAGGGAGGGCTTTATAAATATGGGAGTGATGTGTGCATGTTTTAGAGGGATGGGAAAGGCACCGTTAGAGAGGGAGAGGTTGACGATGTGAGTGAGGGAGCATAGGATAGAAGAAGAGGGTGACCGTAGTAGTTGTGAGGGGACAGGATCCAGGGGGCAGGTAGTGAGATGGGTTTCTGAGAAAACCTTAGTGACCTCTTTGGCAGTAGCAAGGTCAAAAGAAGAAAGTGTTGAGGGAGGTTTAGTATAAGGTATGCTAAGTGGGATGGATGTCTGTGCAGTGGAAATGCCCCTATGAATTGCATTAATCTTGTTTTTGAAATGATTTGCAATCTCTTAAGCAGCAAGTGAGGTACTAGTTGGAGGTGGAAAAAGAAGAGAGTTAAAAGTAGAGAAGAGATGACGAGGACTGGATGACAAGTTATTGATGAGAGTGACAAAGTAGGCTTGTTTGGCAGCATGGAGGGAGGAATTGTATGTTAAGAAAGCAGATTTATATAAGGTGAAAGCTTGCTGAGATTTGGTTTTGCGCCACAATCGCTCCAGCGCACAGCTATGTCGCTTAAGATTTCTTAATGGTTGTAATGGTCGGGGCCTGATACTTTGTGTAGTTAGAAGAGTAAGTGAGTCTAATGTGGATGAAAGTGAACTGTTGTAGACAGCAGTGGCCAGGTCAGGGCAGGACAGGGGAGAGATTTTGTCATAGAGGTGGTCAGTTGCAGTGTGGAAAAGAGAAGGGTATAGGTTGTGAAGGTTTTTGCAGGTAATTGTTTGCTGCTTGGAGGGAAAGGTGTTTGAAGATGAGGACACTGTGAAGGTGATGAGATTGTGTTCAGAGAGAGGAAAGGGGGTGTTTGTGAGGTTGAAGGGCGTGTAAAGATGGGAGAAAACAAGGTCTAATTTATTCCCATCAGAATGAGTGGAGGACTGTGTCCATTGTGTTAAGACTAAAGATGAGGTTAGGTTGAAGAGTTGGGATGTAGCTGGGTTGTTCACATTAATGGGGATGTTAAAGTCTACAAGAATGATAGTGAGTATTTCCGATGAGAGAAAGTAGGGCAGCCAGGCAGAGAAGTCATCAAGAAAGCCAGACACCAGACCAGGAGGCCAATAGATCCCTGCAATCCTCAGAGAAATGGGTAAAAACAGCTGAATGCAGTGAGTCTCGAAAGAAAAGGATAGAGAGGGAGAGTTAAGGAGGACTTGAAAGTTGCTCAGTGGGGATAGAAGCCAAACAACTCCACCACCTTTTCGACCACTGGGTCTGGGTGTGTGGGTCCAGAGAAGGCCTCCATAGAAAAGTGCTGCTGGAGAAGCAGAATCTGCTGCTTGAAGTCAGGTTTCTGTAATTGCTAGTAGGTTAAGGGAGCTAGAGACAAAAAGGTCATGGACAGAGGTGAGCTTATTACAGACAGAGCGGGCATGCCAGCGTGCACATGAAAAAGGGAATGTGGTTTTTAGGAACACGGAGATAGAGATTAACTTGAGCACTGAGAAATGTAACAAAAGACTTTACATAGGTGATACCTAACTCCTTATAAGCTTTTTAAGATATACCCACTACCCCTGCAGATTGCTGGTGTAGCTGCTGGTCAATTGGCTCACAGATACACATATTGCCCTTCCATTAGATCGTACTGGAATCATGTATTCAAACTAATCTCTAATTTCACTGAACCCCCCTTGCCTGCATCAGTGGAATTAGCATTTCTCCATCTTAACATTGACTCCATTCCTAGCCCGGCCAGGGCAGTAGTTCTGCACATCCTCCTTTCATTCCTGCTACCATGAGCCAGGTAGGCAGTGAGTATGAAGCTGCTACCATTGCCCAACAGCATGATCAACACCTATCCAAGAGGACCCTCATCATCATCATCATCATCATCACAGGATAGGGGTGAGTGAAAGCTGTACTGTCTGCTTCAGTCTCCTCTGTGTCAGCTTCTTCCCTGCTCAGTGTGCTCTGTTTGTCAGCCTTTAGCCATCCATTCCTGTCCATTCTCTAGTGCTTTCATTTATATTTTACTTATCACACTTCTGTCCTGTGAAATGTCTTTATTGTGTTTTCATTTGCTACAGTTATAGCAGGTACTGTGGTAGAATGGTTTGTGCTCCTGTCCAGTACAGAGCATGCTTCAAGGCTGTCATTGTCATAGAAATGATTGTTAGAGGAAATTGTGTGGTTACATGTTTGCCTACAGGCCTGATCAGTCATTTTATCATTATTGGTTTTTCGGGGGGGGGGGTTGTTATTTACTTCTTTTACGGGAGTTAGGCTGTTTAAGAGTTGTCAGTTTTAAATCTGTGAATGAGTTGCCTGATGTTGTGTTTAATATATTATTTTCCACTTAGTTGTTTTAGAAAAAGTTAAAAAGCAGTATGCACAATGAATATAAAACATGATAGTGTTTTAGAATTTTCAAAATAGATTTATGAAGGGAGAATCCCACTATTTATAGTTCCTTTATTGGTTTATTTAGGTTACCACCTCTAGCTGTGATTCCTGAAGAATCCACTGAATGTAACCATTTGTCAGTTCCTAAGAGTTCTTGTTCTTTATTGATCTAAATGATGAGTACTAAACCAATAGAAAAAGCGCCACACTGTATAACAAAAATAAACTGTGTGTTAGCAGCAACACCCAACCAAAAAAAAATTTATAAGAAATTATTTTGGCAAAGTAAACAATATCTAATAAGGGAATGCGCTAAATTAAAATATATATCACCATATAGATAAGTGTCCATAATAAATCTGTGCAAGTCCAAAACAAACTCAGAATATCCTCTGTGAATTCATAACACTGTGAATAACCCACCATCAAATGAATTAGATGGACTCACCAGAGCTATATGCTGATCAAATTATAGACCAGCAATAGCGCTTGTGCTCTGGGAGCGATGGGTGAACGAAGGGGCTTAAAGATGAGACATTAAAAAAGATTATTCCTGAAAGACCAAAATTCATTTATAGGAAGGGGCTTAAAGATGAGACATTAAAAAAGATTATTCCTGAAAGACCAAAATTCATTTATAGGAAAAGTAGATCTTTAAGGACGAAATTGGTACATAATGTCTTAGATCCACCTAAAGAAGTAAATTTCTTCCCTGATCTTAGAGGCTTTGTTCACTGTAACAGATGTAAAGCATGTAGAACAGTCAATAGAGCTTCAAGAATAAAAAGGAAAAATTTTGTTTCAAATATAACAAAGAAGGAATATAAGATTGACCAACTTATTTCATGTAATTCTTCTCATGTGATATATGTCCTGGAGTGCCTGTGCGAATTTCAGTACGTAGGCAGAACAGGGAGATTGTTAGAGACCAGGATACGTGAACATTTGAATAATCTAAAAAGAGGATTTGACAAGCATAGTGTTTCAAGACACTTTAAATTATAACACAATAGTGACCCAAGTTTAGCAACATTTTATGGAATTGAGAGACTAAGAAAACATTGGAAGGGTACAGATCTAATCAAAGAAATATCCAAGAAGGAGACTTTTTGGATATATGAATTGGATTTGTTGGTACCAAGGGGTTTAAATATAGATATTGATTTAAATTGTTTTCTGACCAATTTCTAACTATAATTGATATATAGGATATAGTTACCTGCTGATTATGGGAAGTGTATGATGTCAATTATCTATTTTTTGTGGAATATGCCTATTATTGTACTGTTATCCATTCCCTGTGTTAATTTGTATAATGATTAAAAAAATACTGTGTTTTGAATATTGATATTGGAGTAGGAATTATGTTATTTATTCCTTCTCCTTTTTTATAGATATGTTATTTGTTGATTTATGATTTTTAATGTTATTTTTATTTTTTATGTGGGTAAGAGTGGAGTGATGCTTTAACCTGTGTGTATGGCCCTTTAAGGAGAGACGGACCATGGAGGGTCAGGCACACAATGTTTTATAATTCTTTTATCTCCACCGATGTTTGAGATATATGTGGAGTGGATTGAGTAAGGCTTACTATGGCCCTCATCGATCGAGCGGCGGTGGATTAGTACAGCGCCGCTATGATTGGTGGTTCATTATCGCTATGCAGATTGTGTGCGGTATTTATACAAGTTACCTGACGTCTCCATCTGTACCGCCCCTTGATGACGTTGTGGTGACAAAATGCGTTGGGCGTGGCCTACTCGATGTTGACGTCAGGACGCTCTTTTCCCAGTGTGTGTGTCGGAGGCGATCCGCAGTGAGCGGGGATCATCCAATACTTCAGTGCTGTGCATTGCTGGTTAAGCTGGTGTCTGTCTGGACACCTCTTTTGTGAGTTGTTTGGTATTTTATTAAATATATATGTGTTTTAAACGTACTGCACCATTATGTCTTTTCCTTTGTCCCTGAGTGTGACTCATGCATATATGGAGATACGGAGTTAAATGGAGAGATTCATCATGAGATCTTTGGCTGCAGAGTATTGCTTCTGGTAGTGATATGCTGTCCTTTATGCCGATTACCATTATTGATCACCTGGACGTGAATATTATTGAAAATTACTACATCTAATACCTGGATATCGTTCACCCATCGCTCCCAGAGCACAAGCGCTATTGCTGGTCTATAATTTGATCAGCATATAGCTCTGGTGAGTCCATCTAATTCATTTGATGGTGGATTATTCACAGTGTTATGAATTCACAGAGGATATTCTGAGTTTGTTTTGGACTTGCACAGATTTATTATGGACACTTAATTATATGGTGATATATATTTTTATTTAGCGCATGCCCTTCTTAGATATTGTCTAAATGATGAGTGCCTATTCTTATTGATACACCTACATTTACAAGTATATCAATGTTTTTTTTGTGATTAGATCATTTGGTCCAGAAGTCAAATCTGATATGAAATATTTTTGCTTGTTCTCTGCTTTTAATTTTCTTGATAAGCAGCATGAAGATTCAATAGTGAAGCATTGGAAGGCTTTTGGCGTAGCTATCTGATCCCCTCTGTGCTTCAGCCATGGAGATTTATTTATTTTATTACAGGTACTTATATAGCTTTGTCAATGTACTCTGCACTTTACATCTATAGTGGGACATTCACATCAGTCCCTAACCTCACACTCATACATATACATACTAGAGCCAGTTGAGACAGGAACCAATTAAAAAGCTTGTCTTCGGAGTGTGAGAGGAAACCAAAGTACACGGAGGAAACTCACACAGACATAGGGAGAACAGTCAAACCCCAGGCAGGTAGTGCCATGGTTGGGATTCAAATTGATGACCCTAGTGCTGCCAGGTGGAAGTGCTAACCACTTAACCACTGTGCTGCCCTCACCACTTAGCCACTGTGCTGCTGAGATCTGCATCCTCCAATGCTCCTCTTCCTCTCAATTCGTTACAGGGCTTGTCACGATCGCGGCGTCAGACCCCAGACCTTCTCACCAAACTTGTGACCGAAGGACTAGCTGATCTAAAACAGTGATGTCAAGTGCGTAACAATGCCACACCCAGCTGCACCCTGCAGAATGATTTTCCAGCTAATTGGACCACAATCGATGTACATGCAGCCTGAGCCATTGTTACTGGGTCAGGTTAATTACGCAATTAACCCTTCACACTGCCACCACCTCCTTTTTGTATAAAGAGGAAACTCGGCAATATCAGCTAAAACACTATAATGGTTGAGATAATCGTCTGCATAATACGGTCACTGCAGGCCGATTATGCAGAGAGTTAAACAAACACAGTAGCGTTCTCTTTAGAGGCAGGAATTCGTAAATTGCAATAAAGCGCTATAGAAACAGTTCAACACTTTCAGAAGGAAAGATTTATTACAAAAAGGTCAAAAGGGTGCAATAAAAATATTTATAGAAAAAGATGTAACTAAGATATATAAATATAAATATACAGAGACTAACGGCACAGAAAAGAGATATCAGAGAGAGGTGAAAGGGTTAAGGTACTTGCCAAAGTCCTGAGTTAGCAGATCCAAGTTTCAGATCAAAAGGGCACGGGTCTCCCCAGGTGGTACTGATGTTAAAATGGGAGACACCTTCAACTTACACTCTTAGGCCTGACAGCCTATTTTGTAGTTCCCAGCAGGGGGTGTCACTGAAGTCAAGGACCAATACCCCGTTTAGGGCGTGGAGGTATAGGTGGATACCTCAACTAGAGCCAAAATCTCCCATAACATATTTTGGCCCATAACTTTCGTTCTGCACAAGTGACATTCCACCCGCGGATAGATTATTATGCAGACACGTCTGAGGATTGATTATATATGAATTATGAAATTATACACTGTACGGTTCATGAGATCTACTTTGCTGTTTTCCTATGTATTCAAGACAATGCGAGTGACCTACCAAACTGTTCGCCTTCTCGTGGCCAATCTGACGATATGTCCGTTTTTTATGTAAGTCTCTCATATTCCAAGATATGAGACATAATGGAAAAATGGATTTTAACAAAAGTTAGCTGATCATGTTGCCTGGGAAGGTTCTTTGAACTCCGGGGAAAGCTTGCCTTATCTTATACGAGGTGTTAAATTGCACAGGTTCTTTGGACAGCTAGGTCCAGGCTCAGAGAGGTGTTTTATAGCTCTGGGCTCCCTGCTGGCTCTAGCCTGCCAGTGACCCACAACCAGATGTCCTTGTGAATTAACAGAGAGGGAGGGGGAGAATGAGGGGGAAATATGTTTGTCAGGAAGGTTAACCCCTTTGTCAAGATGGAGGTTGAAGCCAAAATGGTTGAACCGCGTCCATCTCTGGGTATACGTTGTTACAGGGCTCTGCTTTTATTTTAGTAAATCAGTGCATTTCTGCTACAGTATTGCAGAAATCTGCTTTGCAAAACAATGCAAAACACTGTTGCCTGGTAGGAAGTTTTCTTCTAAAACCAGAGTCCAGTGAACGAGAAAAGTGATCTGCTCTTCCAATTTAATGGTTAATGCAACATATCATATCCCTTTGGCTGCTGAATCACAGTTCTGCCCTTCTCCACATTTAATTTCTTGGGTGTTTTCATAGAGTATGCCAGGATGGAGTTTTAGACTCCTGCAAAAGAAATGAGGGGGTCATTTACTAAAACTGGAGAATGCAAAATCTAGTGCAACGCTGCAAAGAAACCAATCAGCTTCCAGGTTTTATTGCCAAAGCTTAATTGAACAAGCTGAAATTACAAGCTGGCTGCCAAGCAGGGGCTTATCTGCCGCGAGGCAAACAAGGCATCTGCCTTGGGCGGCATTTTTCAGGGGGGTGGCAGCGCCCCCAGGCAGAAGGGACCAGTGCCATTGCTGCAAAGGGTTGTGCCTGGCCAGGGGGGCGTGCTCGTGGGTGCTAGAGCTGGGCATGTTCGGGCGGGTTTGTGTGTGCTCGGCGGAGAGGATGGGTGAGGAGACAGAGAACCTGTCAGCCATGGGGCTGCCTGAAGAGGGGGCCGGGTGGCACATAGAAAACCGTGGATTCCTCGGTTGCTCTATGTGCCGCCCGGTCTCTTCTCCTATCCATCTCCTGCATGAGGTCAGCTCATGTATGCTCCCCCATGGCCCCCCTCCAGTACTGCAGGGGATCTGTTGGCATATACAGTCTCCTGTGCTGATAGTCCCCCCCCCTCACGGGAGAGCAGAGAGAAAGCTGCCCCTCCTCCTCCCGCCCTCTCCTCCTGTGTCTGCCCTGCCCACACTTCCAGCCAGCCTTGTGTCTTCTTTCCCCCCTTCTCTCCTCTCTCTCTCTTCTCTCTCCCCCCTCTCCCCCCCTCTCTCTCCCCCGCCTCTATCCCTCTCTCTCCCCCCTCCTCCCACTTTCTCTCTCCCTCTCTCCTCTCTCTTCTCTCCCTCCCTCCCTTCCCCTCCTCTCTCTCTCACTCCTCTCTTTCTCCCCCCATTCTCTCTCCCCCCCTCCCCCCTCCCTCTCTCCTCCCCCGCTCTTCCCCCCCTCTCTCTCCTCTCCTCGCTCTCCCCCTCTTTCTTCTCTCCCCCTTCTCTCTCTCCTCTCCTCTCTCTCCCTCCTCTCTCTGCTCTGCTCTCTCTCCCCCCTCTCTCCCCCTCTCTCTCTCCCTCTCTCCTCTCTCTTCTCTCCCTCTCTTTCTCTCCCCCCTCCCCCCGCTCTCTCCCCTCCCCCCTCTCTTCCTTCCCTCCTACAAAAAAATAAAAAAAAAATAAAATTATAAAAATGTAAATAAAAATAAAAACATACTTGCACTAGTGGCAAAACTAATAGGGTTGCAAAGGCCGCTCTTGCGACCAGACCCTTGCGTTCCACCACCAGGCTCTAAGGAAAGGGTCCCTGCTCATTCCAAAGTGCCTGGGCCTATTTTTTGTCCCAGTCCAGGCCTGGCCATGACCAATAAAGGGCACAATGTCTATGAAGATCTCAAGGTTCTACTCGTTTTTCTAGGAGGTGCAGTATGTGAGTCTTCTCTGAGGTACTGGATGTTTAACTATATTGGTGAAAGCTTGATGTAGACTAGACTCTTTGAGTGGCTTCAGGGTCTAACAGGTTGTGCAGCACCCATCTAATGTGTGTAGGCAAACCAGATATCTATAGTGCTTGGTATAGACCAGGCCTATCCAGCTGGTTCACAGTCTATGACCATCTCCTGTATCCTGTCTGCAGTCTCTGACTATCTCCTCTATCCTGTTCGCAGTCTCTGACTGTCTCCTGTTTCCTGTCCGCAGTATCCGGTCATCCCCTGTACTTTTGTCCGTAGTCTCTGACTGTCTCCTGTACTATGTCCGCAGTCTCTGATCTCTCCTATATCCTGTCCGCAGTCTCTGACCATCTCCTGTAGTATATCAGCAGACTCTGATCATCTCCTGTATCATGTCTGCAGTCTCTGACCATCCCCTGTATCCTTTCCACAGTCTCTGACCATCCCCTGTATCCTGTCCACAGTCTCTGACCATCTCCTTTAGTATGTCAGCAGACCCTGATCATCTCCTGTATCCTGCCCTCAGTCTCTGACCATCTCCTGTATCCTGTCCGCCTTCTCTGACCGTCTCCTGTATCCTGTCTGCCATCTCTGACCGTCCCCTGTATCCTGTCTGCCGTCTCTGACCGTCTCCTGTATCCTGTCCACAGTCTCTGACCATCTCCTGTATCTTGTCTGCAGTTTCTGACAAACTCCTGGAGGTGGAGCTCTAATAGGAAAAGGTGGAGCCTAAAGCAGAAGGGGTGGAGTTTACAGATGAAGAGGTGGATCCTAAACAGGAAGGGGTGGGACAAATTTAGATGGGAGGTGATTTTAGTCTTGCCTAGGCAGCACAAAACCAAAATACACCACTGCTGCCAAGTACAGCATTTTTCAGGGGGGCAGCGCTGCCTCCCCCCAGCAGAAGGGACCAGTGGTGAAACTACAGAAGGCAACTTGAGCAAGGGGAGTTATTCCTTGCTCACCCATATCAGACAGTATCTGGCAGTCTAAGCTACCCAAAAGGTACCCATCCTTAGCCAATCAGAAGGTACTGTAACCCCCCTTATCCAGCCCTACATTTGACTGTAAGCAGAAGATGCTGGAGGGGGGCTGAATGGGGGCACCAGAAGGGAGAGATAGAAAGTACCCGAAGAAGCTACAACACAAAGGTATGATGACAATGACAGCTAACAAACCCAGCAGGACACAGAAGAATACTTGCTGAAATGGCACGAGATCATCAGTAGCAATGTGTCACACTGTCATTTGCCGACCAGCTGCAGCGTCTTCAAAACATCTGATTGGGGGGTGTTGTCTGGCTGTAGCCCTTAATGGCCGCCTAGTTCCCTTGCTCTCCAACAGATAGAGGCACAAGAGCAACAAGAAGTGCCTGTACCTGCTGCTCCCACCTCCATACTGGAGAAACTAGCTCCTGGTACCCCCTGGATATGTCCAGAAAGAAGTCAAAGTACCAAGAATCTTGCCGACTACAAGACTTCTTCATAAAGCCGCCTCACCTCCCCACACGAGATGGCGCCAAATAGGAGAACTGCTCTCCCACTCTGCCCTCCACACAAACACACACTGAGTTGGTCAACCTCTGTGATATGGAGGACATCACTCAGGGGGGACACAGAACTGTCTCAGAAGCCTCTGGATAGAGTTAAGAGAGCTGCACCATTCCCTGCTTGTTCTCCAGCTAAATGTCCTGCATTTAAAAAGCAGCATTTGGCAGACACTTTATCCTCAGACACGGCTGATGGCTCCTCTAACTCTCTAGCAGCCTTCCCAGCCTTAGATAATCCAGCATCTGAAAGCATCTTAAAATCGATGCTGCTTTCACTACAGGATGACATGAAAAGAGGCCTGAGAGTCTCCCTTCAACAGATACACAACAGAGTGGAGAGCTTAGAGGAGTGTACTGACTTTATTGAACACTAGATAACTGAAGTAGCCCAAGCACACAATGCAGTTGTAGATATCCAGGATTCTGCTATTTGCCAAATTCAGCTTAAACTTGCAGATCTTGAAGACAGCTCTAGGCAGAATAATCTAAAATTTAGAGATATTCTTGAATCACTGACCTGATACCATAACTGCAGCAGCTTTTTCGCACACTTATTCCCAATATTTCACCACAAGATCTTATTATTGATCGTGTGCAAAGAATCCAGAAGCCTAAACATCTGCCAGATAATGTCCCAAGAGACATCCTAGCTCGGATACACTTTTACCATATAAAATAAATTTTTACTACGAGATCTGCATGCACCCTTCCAGCACCCTATACTACAGTCTCTGTTTTTAGGGATATATTGGCTGCCACAGCCCAAGCATGCAGGTTATTTGCTCCAGTCACCTCAATCCTACAGGAAAAGCATGGAAAAACTGGGGTTTCCCTACAAAGCTTCTAGTCACGTATAAAAATCAGTTGATTCCAATCCAGACACCTAAAGATGGTCTAAAACAGCTACGCAGTTGGGATCTCACTGCTCAAGCTCCACTGAGAACCCCTCTGCCTAAGCGATCCTTAAAAGTTCCAGATCTCAGGTCAAGAGTGAATAGTGCTTAACAGGACTTCTTGTCATCCTTTACTCAGGGAATCTCACAGTTACTACGGCACACACTATCAACTCAACAATGTACCCTTCTAAGGAGTACAGGGGACCTTATGAATTGATTAACCCTCACCCCAATATCGTTGGTGTGCTAAGCACACATGTTCTCATTTCTTTTCTCTCTTCGTAACAAGATATTTTACCATATTTGTTATATGTGTATGTATTAGATTGCACTCCACTGCCAGAGAGCATATTTACTGTTGTTACGCTGTTTACCTGTTTAATCCTATAGATTTTTTGCTATTAATTATTTTCCCTGAACAGTCTAGTGCCAGTTATATTCTGACTCTTATGACACTAGAGGTACTGTCCCCTTTCCATACTCAAGCTAGAATCTATCTTCCCCCCTCTCCATGTCTCTATCAATTACTACAATTAATGCCAAGGGTCTAAATCACCCATACAAACGTTCGCTATTATGGAAAGAGGCTTTAACCCAAAAAACAGATATTCTATGATTCCAAGGACACATTTGCCAAAAATAAAGCACCAACCTGCACTCATAAACTTTACCCACATTGCTTCCATGCCCATTCAGATAAAAAAAGCTAGTGTGTGTTATGATAGCCATCAGCTCCTCAGTAGTATTTCAGCTAGATCACCTTGAACAAGACCCCTTGGGCAGATTTCTCATTCTCTCCACATCATTCAATAACTAACTACTAACTATAGTTAAATTATACTCTCCTAATACTGGACAAAAATCCTTTTATAAAAACATTCTAAATAAACTATCTACCTACCCCCAGGAGCGTATCATTACCTGTGGGGACGTCAATGAGATAGTAGACCACTCCCTTAATTCCTCCAATCCCCAAAGGAAACCCTCTTCTTTGTTATTCTCAATGCTTACCACAGAAAATCTCTATGATATTTGGAGGTCCCCAGAGGTCCTATTCCAGGCTTGATCTATTTCTCACATCAAAATCTTTTCTACAACAAATCATATCTGCCTCTTTTAGGCTTATAACATGGTCCGATCATGCTCAGGTGACCATAACCCTATGCACTGGCCCCACTCCCAAACCCAATACAGTATGGAGAATGAATGCTTCTCTACTAACCCACAAACTTTACAATCCACAGATCAAGACTAAAATAGAGTCCTACTTTTCATCTAACTTAGATTAAGTACCCAACCTCTCCACAGTCTAGAATGCTCACAAATCAGTGCTTAGAGGACTTTTCCTTAAAATTGGTGCCCAGGAGAACGCTCTAAAATTGCTTCCCAGTACTTGGACCACATCAGAACACTTGAGCGCCACAATAAGACCTCTCTTACTCTTCAAGCTTCCAATGAGCTCTGTCAGCTCCACCTTCACCTTAGTTTCCACCTCCAGAAAATTTTTGACTTCTACATTAAGCACCTCCACATTTTTTGGTATTCCCAAGGGAACAAGCCCATTAATGTGCAAGCTAATCAGTACAAATGCAAAATAGCCCAGTCCAAAATTCCATATCTAATGAATCCCCAGGGCAATAGATGCACTAACACCCTTGATAGCACAAACTGTTTTAAAAATGTTTACTCTAAACTCTATAACATTGCCACATCTCCCACCAAATCTTCCCCATCGGATGACACCAAACAGACCTTTCTATCTTCAGTCCAGCTTCCCTCTATTACCCCACAGCCAACTCAGTACTCTAGCAAAGCCTTTCACAGAATGGGCACTTGCATCAGCCATCAAAATCCTCCCTCTACATAAAAGCCAAGGGCTGGATGGGTTTTGTAATGAGTATTATAAGGTATTCTCAGATCTGCTTGTCCCTCGCCTATGCACCTCTCTGAACAGATTCATGACAACCGGTGAAATTCCTAAAGAATCCCCAGAGGCCCATATAGTTACTATCCTAAAAACAGGTAAAAATGTTGATGATCCAGCTAACTATCGACCCATCTCCCTACTCAATACCAATTTAAACTATATGCCAAACTTTTAGCATCCCGCTTAGCAACATACATACCCCAAGTGGGCTGAACGCTACCGAACGCCTTCTCTGTTCATCTCGTTAGATGCAGAGAAGGCGCTCGATAGAGTGCATTGAAAATGTCTGGAAAATGTCCCTATTAAATTTGGACTGGCACGTTTCTTAAGGCTATCTTAGGTCTTTAATCTACAGCCACAGCTAGAGTTTGGAAAGGGGGACACCTTTCAGAACCACTCACAATTACCAATGGCACACATCAGGGTTGCCCATTATCCCCTCTAATATTTGCCATGATAATAGAACCATTAATAGCTGCCATTCACGCTAATCTGTTAATTAATGGTATCAAAGTGAGGGAGACCCTCACAAGATTGGCCTTTATGCAGATGACATTATTGTCTTACTCTCTAAACCCACAAAATCCCTACCCATTCTCCAACAGATACTAGATGACTTTGGACCAATATCGTTATACAAACGTAATAATTCCAAGTCATCAATGATTGCTATTCACCTCACCCATTCAGACAGAACTGAGATTTTTCAGAGGGCGTATTTCTCATGGGCACCCAATGCAATGTTCCAGTACTTGGGGATACAACTAATTACACCCCCTTTTGCTCTCTTATGCACCAACTTGGAGCTCTTGATCAACAAACTACAATAAATAATTTCTACATTAAGAGCGGCCAAAGCTTCCTGTGCAGGACACATTGCTCTAATGAAAATGTTTCTACTGCCTCATGCTCTGTATTTTTTCATAACTCTCCCAGTTCCAATGCTACCTTGTCACCTCAACAAACTGCAACGTTTCCTGAACTTTTTCATTTGGGAACACAAACGACCGAGGCTGCACCACTCAATCCTATATCTGACGCAGAGGCATATTTAGCACAAGGCAAACAAGGCATTTGCCTAGAGCAGCATTTTTCAGGGAGGCAGCACCTCCCCCCAGAAGAAGGGATGAAAAAAGGGACATGCACACCATGGGAACCAGGTGGGATCCGAGAGTGGCTGCGGGCTGCTTGATGGTGTATGTAGAGCCTGACTCTCGTTGCGCAGCTGTGAAGATGAGTGTCTTTCTCTCTATCACTGGAGGGGGGGGTTTAGTGGAAGGCTCTCCGGGTGGGGGGCAGGGATGTTGTAGATCAATGTCAGGTTCTCTCCGCAGGAGGGGGAAGGGGGGGTGTGGGTCGGTGTCCGTGGGGGCAGACGATTTCCTAGGGCAGCACAAAACCTAAATACAACACTGATCTGACGGCTAAATCAGGAGGAATGGGAACACCAGTCCTTAAAGCATACTATAAAGCTGCTATCAAGCAAAATCCTGGTGGAATACCCTTGTTTTTACTAATTGGAAACAAATTGAATGTACTGCATTATCAATAGACTCACACCTACTTCTAAGCGCCCTATGGCTTCACTATCATCCTCCTAATTTTTTCCTAGACACAATTAAAGCTACAATAAAAGTGTGGTGTTCCATCTTACAAATAACTAAGGGCATTCCCCCTCAAACTCTGGAATATTTTCCACTTGCCTCGCTGGAACTTTTATCAACTAATCTACCCTTACATCAATGGACTACAGCAGATGTCCGTAACCTCAACCAACTATACACACCTCAGGAATTCACCACCTTTTATCATCTATCCACCTCATTTAATATACCAAATCGGGACTTCTACCTTTATCTCCGTATCCAGCATATCCTGTCACCAACCGTGTGGTCCTCCAACCAAATGGCCAGCACCTTACTCAAATTCTACACTTCTCAGAAGCCCCGCATGAAAGGACTTTTCTTAATATATGCACTTCTTACCACTCCACATACAGTGGCCAAATCTACAGCTATTATATAAATGAAAAACTAGTTAACTCCTATTACAATAACATCAACCTCCATATAAATATATCTTCAAACGTGTCCAATCCCTGGTCGCCAAGATGTTACTTCCTCCCAAGGAAGTTCAAAATATATAAATCCTTCTCAGCGTCCAAACAATAAACGTCTCCAATTCACAACCGTCAGTGATCTTTCTTTCCTTCCTAACTTCTTAGATGTTCAATTTTCAAAATATCTTCCTTGGGAGGAAGTAACATCTTGGTGACCAGGGATTGGACTTGTTTGAAGATATATTTATATGGAGGTTGATGTTATTGTAATAGGAGTTAACTGGTTTAAATCTACAGCTATTCAGTACTGGGAGCATACACTATGTTTCACTACATCAGCAGCATCATGGCACCAGGTCCTTAACACTCCTCACTCTTTCTCCAGAAACATCTCTCATTGGGAATCAGTTATGAAGATCTTCCACTGATGGTATTACACCCCTACCAAACTAGCAGTGATTTATTCCTCTATCCCCCACCCCAAATGCTAGAGGAACTGTGATTTAGATGGATCAATAATTCATATATGGTGGTCTTGCCCAACACTTCAACAGCTATGGAATGATGTGTATCATCTCATCTGTTCAATTACAGGTAGTAATATTACTTTAACTTCAAAGATGGCTCTTTTGGGGATAGGGTTAACTGAATGGCCTCCCTCAACATATTCCCTGGTCATACACATCCTCATAACTTGCAATTGGAAAGACCTGCATCACCTACTATCCAAACAGTGATATCCCTTCTCAATGACCAATGTTTAATGGAATTTATGTTTGCCAAAGCACACTTGATGACCCCTAAATTTTACAAACACTGGAAATTGTGACTTAAAGAGACAAGAAGCTCCCACATACCTTAAGCTCACAACAATTTTACCTATACTGCTAACCCTTTGGTATATCGCCACTGCCCGCTACTCATCCTGCCCACAACTGAGCCATCTAGTGCTTTTTTTTTTCTATGGAGAGAATCAGATTTACTATTATGTTCCTGTTCTTTCTCATTCTCTTAGTTGCATTCCTCTAGTATGATCACTGGGTCCGACAAGGGTGATATACTATCTCTCGTTTTACCTCTCATTGATATATATGGATGTGGACACTAGTCGTATTGTAGCCCATACTGGCCTACGTCTGCAGTGCAACCCTACAACTCCAATGCCTCACACCACAAACAATCCAGATAGTCCTAATCAACATTGCTCTTGTTGTTATTTGCTAGTTTTTTGGGGGTTTTTTGTCCCCTTCAATCTGTATGGTACATTGATGGTCTTTTTTCTTTTTGGTTATGATGCACTCCTTGTATTTGAGAATCCTGTGCAACTCACTTTGTAAATGATATAATCCTTACCCCTTATATTATATTGATTGTAAATTTAGAAAATCTTAATACATTCAAGTGAAAAAAAATCTGATCAGTGTGTTCAGGCAGTGTGCAGGCTAGACAATATACACACTGATCACAGAATGCCTCCCCTCCCTCTTGGCTCACTCCTTACTCTTTTTACTTTTTTTTAGCTGCCTAACTTAATCTGCACACTGCCTGAACACATTGATAAGATATCTTAAAGACGCTGCAACCAGCGCCATTCCATGTGACCAGTGACACATCGACGCTGACAATCTTCAGCTGTTTCTATTGAGTTCTTTGGGCTACAACCAGGGGCGGACTGACAACTCATGGGGCCACTGGGCAATAGTGGATCATGAGGCCCCTGTGTCCTTGACCAAACTCAAAAAATCCTATGAAAAAGGTACCGTGGGCATCTCACGGGGCCCCCTACTGACCCCGGGCCCTCGAGCAGTGCCCGAGTTTTCAAATGCTCAGTCCGCCACTGGCTACAACTTTGTGTGTGCTGAAGGGTTTGTTATATGTTGCCTTTGGAGGATTTACTGCTGGTTCAGGCTAGAAGCTTCACAGACTCATTAACTATTTACTGTCTTACACTGTTCTTGACCAGTCAACTGTTTGTAAGACAAGATTGGAAGTGCTGCCTTCTGTCACTTGGCTGTACTTTGTAAAGAGGATTACTGACTTGATCTTTCACAGCTGGTTGTAGAGCAGCCCTGCAATATTATACACTTTTACACTGGGTTCAGGTTTACATGCACTCTCTAACCATCTCCTATAGCAGGGGTGGGCAACTGTGGCCCTCCAGCTGTTGTAGAACTACAAGTCCCATGAGGCATTGCAAAACTGAAAGTTACAAGCATGACTCCCAAAGGCAGAGGCATGATGGGACTTGTAGTTCGCCAACAGCTGGAGGGCCACAGTTGCCCACCCCTGTCCTATAGTATGTCTGCAGTTTCTCACCATCTCCTGTGTCATGTCTGCAGTCTCTGGACTTCTCCTGTAGTATGTCTGCAGTCTCTGGACATCTCCTGTAGTATAACTGCAGTCTTTGACCATCTCCTGTATCATGTCCGCAGTCTCTGGCAATCTCTTGTAGTATACCTGCAGTCTCTGACCATCTCCTGTATCCTTCCTACAGTATCTGACCATCTCCTGTATCCTGTCCACAGTCTCTGACCATCTCCTGCAACATACCTACAGTCTCTGACCATCTCCTGTATCCTTTCCGCAGTCTCTGACCATCTCCTGTAGTATACCCACTGTCTCTGACCATCTCCTGTATCCTTCCTACAGTCTCTGACCATCTCCTGTATCGTGTCCACAGTCTCTGACCATCTCCTGTAGTATACCCACAGTCTGTATCTCCTGTATCCTGTCTGCAGTCTCTGACCATCTCCTGTATCCTGTCCGCAGTCTCTGACCATCGTCCGTAGTATACCTGCAGTCTCTGACCATCTCCTGTATCCTGTCCACAGTCTCTGACCATTTCCTGTATCCTGTCCACTGTCTCTGACCATCTCCTGTAGTATACCCACAGTCTCTGGCCATCTCCTGTATCCTGTCTTCAGTCTCTGAACATCCCCTGTATCCTGTCCTCAGTCTCTGACCATCTCCTGTGGTATACCCACAGTCTATGACCATCTCCTGTATCCTGTCTGCAGTCTCTGACCACGGTTAGATATGGTTAGAGAGTGCATGTAAACCTGAACCCAGTGTAAAAGTGTGGAGTTTTAATAGGAAGAGGCACTGCCTACAGAGAAAGGGGTAGAGTTTACAGATGAAGTGGTGGATCTTAAACAGGAAGGGGGGGGGGGCAAATTTAGATGGGCGGGGGGCACACCCAATTTTAGTCTTGCCTAGGGCAGCACATAACCAAAATACACCACTGGTGGTTCCATTTTAGTAAATCTACCCCTGTATCTCCTCCCACTCCCCTTCAACTGTCTGTTATCAGATCTTAATTTCATCAATTGACAAATGTTTGCCAGCCCCATCTCCCTATAAATTTAGTTCAGCTTATAGGGAAGTCGCAGACAGGGGTTAGTTGCGGAGCCAATGTTTCTTTGTTGAGTTTCTTTAATGAGTGTTGTCGCCGTTTCAACACTGTAGTTTAACTAAAGCAATATAACTAAAGCTGTATGAAGATAGAACAAGAACTCTGCTCCACTCTGGAAGGATTGCAAGTAAATAAACATTTGATATTTCTGTTCCTATAAAGTTGGATTCCCACTAATATGCTCTCTCTACTCTTCCTTCTCACATTAGTGTTCTCTGTTCTCAAACTGTCCGTATTTTACCATTAATCTCCACCCCACAGCTCATACATATCACCCTCACTCCTACCCTCTCGCCTTTACTGCACCCATCACCATTTGCAAATACTGAACCCACATGCTGAAACAAGCACCAGGGCAGTGAAATATGTGCACTCATATACATCCCACTCACATTTTCCTCACCCTCCTTCTTCTGCTAATGTCTGGGGACATTTCCCCCAATCTTGGCCCTCCATTTTCAAAGTTTAATTTCTATCCCCTGCTTTCAAAAACCAGCCCCCCAATCTCATGTGCCTTCTGGAATGCCATGTCAGTCTGTAACAACATCTATGCATGACCTTTTTATCTTCCATTTTAACATACTTGCCTATCACATACCTGATGGGAGACAAAAATAACGAGATCGGCCTCACTTGTGTCACTAGCCCTGACCCCACTGGAGTTGGAACAGAGGGAGTCTAGGGACCAGGGGGACAAGAGCACCAGTAGATGTTGTTTGCAGCTCTTGCAGATGATGACCTTTGAAGACTGGTGATCTTCTGATTCAGGCACAGTAGTAACAAGCAGAGCGGGTTTTGTAGTTTGCCAGGCGTGCACCAGAGCAAAGCAGGTAGCCAGGGAAAGAGATAGGAGCAGTGTCATAGGAATAGCCAGGGTCATCAACGGGCGGACAGCATGGTACAGAATCAGAAGCAAAGCCAAGGAGCAGAGCCGAAGTCAGGATCAATCAGGAGAGCAATCAGAGTCAGGTCAGGAACAAGCCGGATCAGCAACAAAGGAATCACACAGGAACAAGCAGGACATAGGGGAAGTGAAGACTAGTCAGCACCTATCATGGGCAGAGGCACTGTTTAAATAGCCCGTCTGGAGCCAATCTTCACCGTGCATGTGCACGTGCGTATGCGCGATCAAGCATTTCCATGCGCATTTGCACAACCAACCACTCTTCTCCCGCCATTTCTATGCGCATGCGCATTTCTATTCACGATTTGTTTCACCGGAAATCCCTTACATTGCCATAACAGAAACCTGGCTTCAAGATTCTGCCTCGGCTTCTCCTGCTGCCTCCTCCCATGGTGGCCTCCACTGCACTCACTCACCTAGAACTAGTAAACAGAAAGGAGGTGGACTTGGAAGGTGCTCTGTGGGAATAAAAGGAATCCAAGTCCTTCCTACCCCTCTCTCTCTCTATCCCTCTCTTCTTTCAAGATGCACTGTATTCATCTTTTTTCTCCAGTTTTTCTGAGGATTGCAGTGATTTATCAGTCTCATGGACCAGTATCATGCTTTTTTGATGACTTCTTTGCTTGGCTATGCTACTTTCTCTCCTCTGAAATACCCACTATCATTCTTGGTGACTTTACCATCCCTGTTAATGTTAACAGCCCAGCTTCAGCTCAACTTCTCAAGTTAACCTCATCTTTTGACCTAACACAATGGACACACACTTTGACTCACACCAATGGTAATATCCTTGACCTTGTATTCTCCCATCTCTGCACTTCTGGCAACCTCACCAACACCCCCTTTCCTCTCTATGATCACAACCTCATCACTTTTACAGTATCCTTGTCTCCTACCACCTATCCATCCAACAGCAAACGATTACATGTAGAAACCTTCGCCACTTTAACCCTTCTCTTCTCTATTCTGCTACTGACCACCCCATGACAAAATCTCTCCCCTTTTCTGTCCCAACCTGGCCACTTCTGTCTACACAGATCACTCTCATACTTAAAAAGCTCTCACTGAACCCCACCAACCTGAAAAACTTAAGACCCATCTTGCTGCTCCCATTCACCTCTAAATTTTTAGAACACTTAGTCTACAACCGTCTTAGCCCCTACCTCTCTGTAAACAACCTTCTTGACCCTTTGTAGTCTGGCTTACAGCACTCCACAGAAACTGCCCTACTAAAACTCACTAAAGATTTGCTAACTGCTAAAACCAATGGCCACTACTCCGTACTTTTACTACTAGATCTCTCTGCAGCCTTTGATATTGTTGGGCACCCACTCCTTCTTATTAAACTCCACCACCTTGATCTCCAAGAGTCAGCTCTTTCCTTGTTCTACTCCTACCTATCACAGTGCTCCTTCAGTGTTACCTATAACTTTGTCTCCTCCTCTCCACTTCCTCTTTCTGTAGAGGTTCCACAAGGCTCTATTGTTGGACCCCTTCTCTTCTTTATCTACACTTCCTTTCTTGATCACCTGATAACCTCCCACAGCTTCCAATACCACCTCTATGCCAATGACACCCAAATCTATTTCTCTACTCCTCACCTCACTCCTTCAGTCTCCTCTCGCATTACTGACTTATTAACTGACTTATCGACATGGATGTCGCACCACTACCTTAAACCAAATTTCTCTAAAACCAAGCTGATAATATTCCCCCCTTCCCTGCTCATGCCCTCCTCAGTGAAGTTTCCATCAAGATAAAATAATGCAACTATCACTCCCTCCCCTAAAGCCAGGGTACTAGGTATAATCCTAGACTCTGACCTATCCTTTCTGCCCCAAATCCAAATCGCTGTCAAAAGCAAGTAGACTTCACCTCCATAAAATTTGCCCCTATTTAACTAATGAAACCACCAAGCTACTCTTCATTCCCTTGTTATCTCTTGCCTTGACTATTGCAACTCCCTTCTCAAAGGCCTACCTCTCCATATGCTAGCTTTTAGTAATCTTGCCCACTTTGTGGGTGGACAGTGGTTGGTAAACTGTTATTTGGTTAGTATAAGATATTGCTGCTTGAGTCTTAGTGATTAAGCATATTGGTTTGTTAATGGTTAACAGCAGTTCTGTTTGCTATTAAAGGTTAAAGTTAGTTTCATAAATAAAATAGATTTAAACCCAATAAAGGGGCATTGGCCTAAAATTTTCCACAATCCTTGTTTTGTGTT
Source organism: Staurois parvus (assembly GCF_062004578.1). Taxonomy (NCBI): domain Eukaryota; kingdom Metazoa; phylum Chordata; class Amphibia; order Anura; family Ranidae; genus Staurois; species Staurois parvus. The sequence goes on along the minus strand of NW_028318039.1, from coordinate 10,495,679 downwards.
TATTTTATTATTTAGGTATGTTATTATGGTATGATGGGTGTTAATGGGGTGTACAATCACATAAGGACATATTCACCTGTATCATTGGTTAGCAGCATTTTGGTCTTAACACAACTATATTAGAAGGTACCAGAAACAAGTCAAGCACATTCCATCTCCTAGATGAAAGAGACAACTGATACCCCTCATATTTGTATTTATTCAAAAGACAATACCATGCTAGATGATAATGTGGTTACCAAAATGTAACCTGTAGGTATCTGAAGATATTAATACCTGTAGAAAACTGTAGCTTAGGGAGGGACAGCTGCATTTTCATAAACATTGTAACCTCCTATCAACCACTCCTCAGAGTCAGATCATTTCAAAACTTATCAAATAGCACTTAGTTTGAGAAATTTACTGCAATGGCTTTTCTCAGTATCTGCAGATAAGAAGCTTATAAGAATCCCTAAAGGACTGTATTAATCATTGGAATGTATACATCATAACAGTCCTGGAAAGGAGTTTTTTTTCTGAACAAAAACAATTCTAATTTAACAGCAAGCACCAGCAATAAGAATTCAGAGGGAGGTGAAGCTGACATGACATTCCTCATTCTTGTGTTTGCCTTAGGCAAATGTTGGGAGCTGGTGACAGGCATTAGCTAGCAAAGCATTCATCTCCTTGATAGGTGTGGAGTCAGACGGCCATGTGCCAAGGGAAGAGAAGGTGCTCTGTTTGGCATCACAGCTATCATTACAGGGCACCTAGGAAGATGGGACAAAGTGCTAAATAGACTTTGTTCCACCAAAAACTGAATCCTATAAAAAATTCTACTTTGTCCATAAGTTACATCTAAAAAAGATAGTTAAAGTATATCTAAATCCAAGAAGGCATTCCCTTTAGCAGGGGTGTCAGATGCTACTACAAATTTGAAAGCAGCTTTGAGGCATTGCTCTAAATAAAACTAATATCACATTTCATTCAGACCCCTGTGGATCAACATAGAGGTTTATGATCACTAGAGGGAGCATAAATAATATACCCTTTGCTAACATCGTTAAGGGTAGAGAGACTCCATCTTCTCTCTCATCTCTATAAATACTAACAGAAAATAATACAGCATATTCTGAGTGGTGGAATGATTTGACCTCTAGACAACCTGGAGATATAAGCTATAAGATTGGACAATTTTGGACAATGTATAGGAGTAAACAATACAGCAACTACATTATTGTGTTAAGCATACCAGACTGATCTGGCCTCATAGATGTAATAGATTTGTAGTGTGCATATTGTTTTTAATCCCCTGCAGACTCCCAGAAAGCACAGTTTATCTAAACCCTGTGTTGAACTACAATAGATCTATATGTTCCCCATACGTCTTAGGAATCTGACTTGTTCAAAGAAGAGTATCAAGGAAATCACCACCCTCCTACTATCTACTGGCCAACAGCATATTATGGAAGGAAAGTATTCTTCTCAGAGTATAATAGCTGAAATGAGGAGGGATTGAGAGTAGAAGTAGAAGTACATGGATATATATTCTACTCCTATATCAAACAACATAGTTGGGGTACTGTTGTTGGCCTTATTATGTTACTGTAGTTATTAAATTAAAATGTTATTATATATATATATATATATATATATATATATATATATATATGTGTTATTTATGCTATTTGTGCCACATTTAAATATCATGGTGCGTTTTGTATAGTTATAATATGAAATAGGGATGTGGTGTTAATATAAAAATTTAGGGCCACATTATTTTGGGTATTTACATTGCACTTCACTTGTCAGAAAATCAAGTTTGTAAGCTATGCTGAAATTATATTCTGATGTTAAGTAATAAAGTAGAAGTGCAGATGGAGTAAATTCACTTGGAAAAAAAATCAATAACCATCCCCACAACACGGCCTACAAATTATTCAGCTATGCAAAATAGAAAGTAGATAATTCTTTATTGAGTTCTTTTTTAAGGCTTTGCTGTATATGAGATAACAGGAAACCTAAAATGCAATTCTGTAGAATCTTAGATCATATGCTACTTAGACATGATGAACTGGATCTGGATATGGAGTCACCTTGCTTTAAGTGGCAAGAAAGAATTTAATGGATATTATCTGTTTTCATGCAGAAGCTCTGTGCAAAATCAGCTTTTTAGACAAGACTGAAGATATCCTTGAAATTGAAATAAAATGGTAATGGCTTCACCATATGTGATGAAATAAAACCACAGACTGAGTCCGTTAGCTACAGGCAAGACAGCTGACATCATAAGATGATGCATGTTGCTAATGTAAAATCAAAGTAATCTCTTAAGCCTGACACCAGATAGATCCATTTGGTTTGTTGGTGGGACACGGGCTAACTGAAATGTTGAAGTTGTGGCAAAGTGCTGACTATATGATTTAGTGGAAATTATTACAGGTTTATGATCAAAGTAGATTTGAAAAACATAGTTAAAATCTGGAGACATTTGCAAACGACTGTAGAAGCCATTGGTGTAACTGTTTTAAGTTAGATTTTTATATTTGTAAAGCCCCTGGTCTATATTGTCCCTAGGCTTCATTATATATGCGTATTGCAGTAATGCATGTAATGATGATATTTAAAATACAGCACAAAAAGATAATGATCTCTTAAATGCATATGTGTAATTTAACTAATCTAGGCTTAAATATAAACATGTAAATCCCTTCAACGCATCACGCTTCAAAGTTTGTCATCTCCTGGTATTAATATTTTTGCAACAATTGAATGCATTCAACCATGTACCCTTTACAAGAAAAGCAGAGACCATTTATAGTGCAGTATTTATAGTGCACCTCTTCTTAGAATCCATTGAGGCTATTAGGATCAGATGGTAAGCATCAGGAGATGCACTGTGCATTTGCTTGTGATTACCTACTGTGTGATCATGCACAATTTTTCCTAAATATGTAAAAAAATAAATAAACATTGAAAGGGCTGGGTTTGAGGTAAAAAACAAACAGGATGTGTGCCTGCAGCCATGTTGGATGATCCCTGGTACTACACACTTATCTAGTGGGGTAGTATGGGTGTTAGAGATCTCAGCCATGAGTCTATTATAGCTCTTGTGCAGGACAGGCCAGAGAGATGGGATTGTGAATGTCCTGACTTTTCAGAATGCATAAGAAAGGGTCTTAAATGCAAGGAGGTGCTGTGAATCCTGAACCCAAGCTGAGCATCCTTTTCTCAGGAGGAAAAAGATAAAAGAGGTTAGTGAAACATGTATGTATGGTGTTTGTGCTTGTTCCTGGATGTATTTATCTGTGCATTGATGTACTATTTGTAATTTGTTTTGTGCTATGCTTTATGTGATGTAAGTGTATCTGACCCAGAGGCAAATGACTGTGGGTCTTGATAGGGGCTGATTTTTTTTTAATGTTTTTTTTTTCCAGGAAAATACATTTCTACATGATGGCAGTCCCTAAAGGGCACTTATTGTACGGAGATAATGGCAGGAAACAGATAGAGCTTCAGTGGCGCAGCAACACTGTAGAAGAGACCATATCCAAAAGCACTTTTGTTTCTTAGATGCACATTTGAGCTTTGCACGTAAGTAATGTTGAGTTTTGCAAATCTAGCATTTGCTCATTTTTCAAAATTAGTTTACATCAAAATATTTGATTGTGTGTATTCACATGAGCATTTCATACAATTTGTACAAATATGTTTTTTCAAGAGGATTAGACCTGTTGACTATATGTATGGTTGTGCTCAAAATGTTTTTAAATTTTGATAAGAAGGACCTGCTTTTTAGCATATATTAGTCTATTGCTATTTCAGAACCACTTCAAATATTACTGCAGGGACCAGCAACATTACAGAGAACAAGCCCACAGAGCCAGCGATGGAACTCACTGGGGTAATTTACTAAAACTGGAGAGTGCAAAATCTTGTGCAGCTGTGCATGGTAGCCAATCAGCTCCTAACTTCAGTTTGATCAATTAAGTTTTGACAAAAAAAACCTGGAAGCTGATTCATCTACACAGTACCCGCTCCAGAAAAAAGGATAAATTATCACAGGTAAATATTCTAGTAACCTGAATGTCAAACGTCAAAGGAGACAAGGCCATCGTGCACATGGACACTGATATTACATAGTTACATTGATATGAACCAGTCCATCCAGTTCAATGTGTGTGTGTATGTGTGTTTATGAATATTATTTTCAAAGGGAAACATTTGATACTCCCCACTGACAACACCAGCTGAAGAAGGGATATCCACATCCTTCATGCCCCTGTTGAACTGCTTCTCATCCAACTTCATTGTGTGGTTGTTCGAGACATCTGTTTGCTCCCAATGTTAGAGCGACTTTTATTTTTATAATTATGTTTTTATTGAGATTTTTGAACAAGGAAAACTGACAGCACAGGCAGTTAGTTAAGACATATAGAAGGTGATTGTAACAATGTAAATCAATAAGAAATATCCAGAAGAGTGCAATAAGAAACAGTATACAGTACCAGACATTATGAATCACATGAGTCTAAGAACCTTACTGGAACTAAGGGCAGGGGACAAGACAAAGAAAGAAATGAATGGACTTATCAATTAAAAAGTTGGGTACAAATATAATGTGGTAGGAAAACAACAGGTTAGCTGTTGAAATCAGGATGCCAGAGTGGGAGAATGTAAGGTAGAAAGATCCCATAGTTCCCAAACAGCTTCAAATACAGGGATAAGGTTATCATGTAGAGCAGTCAAATATTCCATTCTTCTAACCTCACCAATGATTTTTATCAATTCTAACTGGTAGGGAGGCATAGTGGATAAATAATGCATGGGTATGGTTCTCCTGGCCGCTGTTAAGATATGAGAGGATCATTTCTTGGCTTGCTTGGAAAGATCTGTAAAGGGTAAGCCTAGTAAAAAATGGAGAGGGTCAAATGGAATGGAGACCTTCAAAAGACGTTGTAAAAGATTTAAAACTTCCATCCAAAAAGGTGTAATGTGCTTGCATAGCCAGAAAATTCCTTACCACATCGCCAACAGACAGGAGAAATATTTGGGTTACGAACATGAGGGACCTTTGGGGTTTTATACCAGAACATTAAAACTTTATAAGTATTTTCCCTATATAACACACATCTAGAAGACCTGGAGGCGGCCTCCCAAATCTTACTGCAATGATCCAGAGGGATAGTACACTGAAGGGCTTGGGACCATTTCCTCATATAGAGATGTAGGTCCACAGTCAGGGGGGAAGTGTCTTGTAATAGTTTATAAATGGAGAAGATGAGGCCCTGTTGGTAGGGACCTTGAGTGCAGATGCTTTCAAAATGAGTAGGCTTCTTTAGAGTTAAGGAAGGGATCTTGGAGGAATAAAAATGTTGTATCTGCAAGTATACTGTACATAGTGTTGTTGAGGGGTTATATGTTTAGCAGTTTGCAACTCAGGAAAGGATTTAAGCTTCCAAGACACTGGATTTACCAAGTGTCTTAACTGAAATAGGTTCCCTTTAGCCCAGGGGCTGATATGACCAAGTGTTAAACTATCCGGAAGATTTGGGTTAAATATAATGTTAGTCAAAGGTGAGCAAGGTGAGGACAGAGAGAATTTACATCCACAATGTCTCCATATTAGCAAAGTAAATTGCATTGGTGCAAGTAATTGTTGTTTATGAAGGGAAATTTCAGTGGGAGTCATGGACCAAAGTAGGGAACAGGGATGTATTGGGTGTACCTGTAGCCATTCGATCTCAGACCATTTATTGTGGGGGGGGGGGGTTGGGTAGACCACAAGACAACAGAGCAGAGATGCGTAGCCAAATAGTACTTCAAAATGTCTGGGGCCCCAAAGCCCCCTTTAGATAGTTACGAAAATAAGACTGAACATGCGATTCGGTGGGATTTGTTAAGCCAGATAAATTGGAGGAAAGGTTTCTGAAGAGAGCGAAGCTTGGACATGGGGACAGGTACTGGGAGTGTCTCAAAAAAGTACAATAGTTTGGGTAATATGGCCATTTTAAGCACATTGATCCTTCCCAGGAAGGAAATATTGAACAGGTCCCAAGTTTTCAAAGATTGTGTGATGGTTTGAAATGGGTGGGAAATTGGCTTCATAAAGGAAGTGATACGAGGAGGTAAGGTTAATACCTAGGTATCTCAGGGAGTGGGAACACCAGTGGTAGGGATAATTTGACTTAAGAGAGGACAGGCTGGTGGAGGGGATATGAAGTGGTAGTGCTTCTGTTTTGGAAGTGTAAAATCTTATAACTGGATAAGGCACCAAAGAGTTGGAGAGTACGATGGAGAACTGGAAGAGTGGTATGAGGGTCTGTCAGGGTTAAAAGTATATCATCCATGAATATGGAAAGTTTGAATTCATGATTGTGGGTATATATTCCATTAATATCATGGTTGGTTCTGATGACCATTGCCAAGTGCTCTAAGCAGATGATAAATTATAAAAGGGAAAGATGGCATCCCTGACATGTACCAATGGTCATATGAAATGTAGCAGATAACTAAGAAGCCAATTTGACCTGGGAAGAAGAGGTAGAGTAAAGGGATTGCAAAGCTTTTACAAATTGTCCACAGAAGGCAAACTTCTCCAAGGTGTGAAACATATAAGGCCAACCTAATCTATCAAACACCTTTTAGGAATCCAGGCTTAACAGGAGAGTGGGAGTTGGAGACTTGTTTATGAGGTCAATCAAATCTATGGTTTTCCTAGTGTTATCTCCCGCTTGTCTGGCTGGGACAAAACCCACTTGGTCCCTATGTATAAGTTTGGAGATACATTTCATGAATATTTTGTAGTCAGAGTTCAGCAAGGCTATGGGGTGATAATTATCCGGGAGAGAGTGGTCCTTGCCTGGCTTCGGGATTACAAAAATAAATGAGTGCATAAAGTCATTGTGTGGGTGAACCACTCTCAGGAGAGAATTAAACAAATCAAGTAGGTGGGGGGGCTAAAATACCAATAAAGGATTTATAATATGAGTAGGGAAAATTGTCTGGTCCTGGGGATTTATGTAAGGGTAGGTTCTTAAGAACATCTAAAAGTTCTTCAAGATGGCAGACGTATAGCAGGTGAGCTCTGCCGATACTCGGCCTGCACCATCCTCCTGTCCTCCAAAGTTATCTGCATTTAAAGAACTGATGTCAGAGGTTGATAAATGTGGCAAATGAAGTTGAAGAAAGTGTTAAAAGCATCCATTTGGAAGGGGGGGGGGGGGTGTATCAGGGGCAAGACATTTATATAGCTTTTGGTAACACTTTGCAGTACTGTTGAAAAAAGGTTACTTAGTATCTGTACTTTGATTATCTTTGCACTACAATAAAAAATGCTTTATGTAAATACCTGTACCATTCTTTCAAACAGCTGTACAAAACATGTAAATGTGCTAAGTTTTCCTCAGGAAAAAAAAAATGTGTCAATGAGTAGGAAGCCAAACACTAGAAATGTTCGCGAAGACCCATTTGCAATGTAGTCATTTTGCTAATAAACTTTGACTAATCAGCAAATGATTCTTGTATAACAAGAGTCTGACCAGTTGGATGTAAGTCCTGAAACTGTATATTTTGCTGTCTGCCATGTTCCTGACTTACATCATGCATATTCATTTCCTTGGTATGCAAAAAAACTGTGCAACACACAGCAGGCAAGAACAACATTTCTAACATTGTCAACATCCAACTGCATCATTGTAAAAAGTACAGGCCACTTTAAAGAACACATTCCAAAGGCACATTCTACCATTCACCTTTCAGAAGTCTGTAGTTAAATATTATTCTTCTGCCTCTTACATGTCCATGCCTCTGATATGTAAAAGCCCAAGTGTGTCTTGTTGCTGAAATGTTGAATTTCCTTGATATAACTTTCTTCCTATACTACAGTTTCAGAATATACATGAATCTGAAGAACTCCTGTATGCTCAAACATCCACAGCTAGTAAGCACATGTATGCTAAGCCCAGGGGTAATATTGACAAGGAATGTCTATAATTAAAAACTCTGCAGCAAGAGTAGGGTGGTTTATTCAAGCAAATAAGCTTTCCATCCAAGGCACCAATACCGATACAGAAATTTATCTTATCCCAAAATTTAACTGCAACTTCTTCTCAATGAGGCAGCTGTAGTCTATGGCATGTATTGTGATTTTAATTCATCCCGCAACAGCAAGCAAGTTGCAAATATAATTTTTACCACAGTAGACACACCAAGCAAGAAAACATGGTGCAGCAATGCAAAATGCCAACAGTAGCAATAAATCTACAAAGAAAATAATAGTATCTTCATTACAGAATGTACACAATTTTGAAAAACACGGCTATATATATATATACATACGGTATATATATATATATATATATTTATATATATTTATTATCTTAGCATGAAAAAATATACTACTTCTCTGGAATAACACTCTTTCTCAAGTAGGTGTTCTCTTGATCTAGACAAAGCCTAAAGTAGAATCATACTAAAGGAAGCCACAGACATCCATGTGAAATTGTAGAACTTGTTTGGGCAGTTTCTGAGCTCACCATTCTCTAGCAACTGGCAGATTAATATTTAGAATTATATTCCAAATGCACAGGTACCAAACATGGTATATCCTGCCACTCCAGCTAAAAGAAATTGCTTTTTACTTTCTTGCAGGTTCTAACATAGGGATGTAAGGTCAGTGTGACTCGTATTAAAATAACCTATCCAAATATATACTTCATATTAATGTGCCCGGTTCCTGCAGAAGTTTATGAATTTGTATGAAAAATGACTCATGTGGAATGTATGTTTTATGGCACACTCTAGCTCTAATGGCCTAACAAGTCATGACTGACTGAGTTATTGTTTTTCGATTGGGCAGAGGAAAGTGGTTTTCAAGCATACACCCTGGAATCAGACTAATTAGTGGTTTACAGCCATGGAGCTCATCTAGCTGTGTTTTAGATAAGAGGCCCTTTTGACCTCCGTTCACTTACAGCCTCACATTCCATTCAAAAGGGAGGACAGGAGAGACAACATGGCTACGACCTAACAAGATGGCTGTTCATGTACAAAATAGCCTAGTGTTAAAAGTCATCCTTCTGAAAATACATAAGGTACATTTATTACAGATAACACATGGAGGTGTTTCTGGCTACAGGTATTTTACGAAGTTGTTTATTTTTTGTTTAATAGTATAGTTTACCAACACTACTATTTCTACTATTCTCTTTGCAACAAATGTAAAGTGGAAGTTTCAGTAACTTTACAAGTCTACAAGCATACATCACTTACAAAAAGTTCTACTTTTTAGCATTTAAAACCAATCATTGAGATCCAATCAGTGCCTTTCTTTGCCAAGGCTAAAGTTGATGTCATCAGTCTGCTGCAGGCAGGAGGGAGCATTTCTGAAGCTGGCCATAGATGGATCAAAATTTTTCCAGTTCAATGGGAACCAGACAAATTTCAATCCATGTATGGGAAGGCTGGTTGTACTGAAGTTGATCACTCAATCAACTTCAGTACAACTAGCCTGTCAGATTATTTTGTTAGATCACAACCGGTGGCTATAGCAGCTAGCAGTGATTGTATTCTGATGGCTGGGAAACTTCCTGCTGTCAAGATACAAAATCTCCATGAGAGGGATTCCCTCTTCAGCACTGAATGTGTTGATGGGAGAATCAAGAAATTTCCTTTGCTGCAACCCATGGTTGCAGGAAAGAAAAATGCTTGACTAATTCTCTACCAGACCAATTTTGACATTTTCTCCTACATGTGAATATCATAATTTTCTGATAAAAAAATTGCTTAGAGCCACCAATTTATTTATTTGAATATATATATATATATATATATATATATATACGCACACACACACACACATATATATGTATATATATATATATATATATATATATATATATATATTAGCAGTTTATGCCACACAGTAGTTTTTAAAATGTTATACAAAAAATGCAATTTAATGAATTTTAGTGCATATGAACACAATATAATACCATTTTTGGTAAAATATAAAAGATGATGTTGCTCTGAGTAAAACGCTACTTAACACGTCATACTTTAAAATTATGTATGCCGGAAGAATGGCGCCAAGGTATGGTATATAAAAATCTTCATGGTCAACACTTTAAAAGTGTTTACAGGTTTACCAGTTTAGGTATGCATGTGCGACCTACACATGTGTTTGCCACCGAACACGGGGGCACTTTACATTTTTTTAAGTAATATCTATTTATGTTTGTTTTATTTTTGCACTGTCCATTTATTTATTTTTTTCTACTTTTACTGCTATCACATGGAATGAAAACATTCCTTGTGATAACAATAAGCAGTGACAGGTACACTTTACTGAAAGATCTGGGGTCTATTAGACACCAGATCTTTCCTCTGCCATTAAAAACATCTGATCACACCAAGATCTGTGTGATCAGATGCTTTCCTAACCAAAAATGGTTTTGTTTGCATCTGGCGAAAACAGAAGTGACAAAATACTCATCGCTTCCAGTTTCAAATACTATAGAGATTTTCTAATACTATAGAGATGATCAAGGATATTCAGCTCTTTGGTAAGCCAGTAAAAGCGCTGACTCCAGCCTCGGGCTCCCCAATCGGATGGGAGAGCTCAAGAAAGCATAGGAGAGTGATATCTCAACCAGTCCAGGATGTCATATGACAGCCTACAGGTGGGAAGTGGTTGATATATGGCCTGCCTAACTCTCAACTCCTCCAATGATCAGACTGTAACATTGTTACAAGGTGAAAAGCTGCAGCAGGAGCTGATCTGTGTCAGACATTTGTGAAAGCAGCCAAGAACTGCATACACAGTATGATTTAAATTATTGTGTTATCGTTAAACCAGCATCTCAGTCCAGGAAGTAGATTGTGACCCTGGATGACATCTGTACAAAGATGATAATCTATGTGAGAGGTTACATATACACATGTACTTGTATATGTTACCTAGCAAGCATGTGCTTATTATAAAAACATTCAGCAGATCGAATACAAAGTCTTCTTCAATTTTCAAATTAGAATATTTTTTAGCAGTTTTGCGAAACACTAGGAAGACAAATAGTAATAGAGCAATTCCAGGGTTAGTGAGATCAATCAATGAACTGCTGCACTATCCAAAAAAACCTGTAATTGTTTAAAAGACAGACAGTTCACCTTTTTCACCTAAGTTCTGAGTAACTAATTTCATCCAGGTCCATTCACATGTTGAATGGGTGTGTCTGTTTTCTAGACCATTTTAAGTGCAATATCTGTTCAGTGCCTACTGTATTAACAATGATATTCAACCTTGTGGGTAACAGTTATTTCAATTGGCAGCTGTAATAAAATTAAATTAAATGTGATATTTCAAAACATTGCATTTTCAATACACGAGAGGTACTATGTAGTGGCTGGTATATTTGTGACCACCTTTCACATTACGAAGAGGTTTCTGATTCACCAAGTTATAAAAATCTGGACCAAAAACCTAAACTCTGCATCACAGGATTTTACCCTTGCTTTAACAGCTGTTTTATCAGTATTGGCTAGAATGCACCTTTAACTCACAGTAACTTGACTACTAATGGTTTGTTCTGCATAAAGCAGAGCATTAGAGCTTAATAATACATGCTGCTAGTGTCATACAAGAATATAACATGTAATAGCAAACCTCTTTGTTCATTGTCATGATTTCTAGTTTTTTCCAATTTGTAAATTACATATGCATACCAAAGAAATAAAACATATTATTCATGCTACATAAGTTAACCTTTAGTGTTTATAAATCACATCTAGATTTTCCACCAAATTTTATTCATATTCTTTTTCTTTTTTGTTAGTTTTATCTTTCTTTCTATATTTAGAAATGTTATTCTCAGCTGGAGATTGTTTTTTTTTCATTCCTGAGGACATGTACAAAAATATTAATCAGTAGATCTTGCTGCTTTCTTCGAAACAGCCTATAAAATGCTGGAAGAAACAATTGCTATGCAGTGTGAAAAACAGTATTTATAGCATATAAAAGCACCAAGGTCATGTAGACATACTTACAGCTTAAATGACCTTTGGTTCTAGAGTCCAGACAAATGTTAGCTGAACTTTTTATGTTTTATTGCTACAATTAGGCTTAATGGCCTGGAAGTACGTAAATAAACAAGCAAGCATCAGCTAAAGCAAAACACACAAAACATAATCAGAATATACTCAAATGTGTGCACACACAAAAATAAGAATATGGTCACGTAAGGATTACTTTGATATATTGTATTATTATAAACTCTTATTCAAAATCTTTCATTTAAACACCAAATTAGTAAAATATACAATTTTGAATAAAATTAAAATGAAAGTGTTATAGATGTTGTTTGCCAAAGCCAAAAAAAATCCTTCCTACAGGGTCACCAAATCCCCACCAACAGTCTCTATGCACATACTGTACTGTATAACAGTGATACCCAAGCTATAGACCTTTCTATCTTTTGAATACAGATCTTAGCTGCTTCCCTTCTATAGTACACATATACAGTGTATGTCCTTTGATAGGAAGTATGAAGTCTAGGGCATTGCTGCAGCTGCAGCAATGTCAGAGATAGTTTTTAGTGAAGCTGATTTCTTACAAAATAAAAGTGATACAGCAGCTATAGAGCCACTGGATTGCCTTTACAGACAGCAGAAGGTGGCCCACCCCTCCCACGCCACCTACTGACTTTACTGGTCTCTCCCAAGCAATCGGGCAGCCGGGTACATCCGCTGGATCTGTGAAGCACTGGGAGGGGAGGAAGGTACATCAGTACCCACCTCCCCTTTGTGATATCAGAAACTGGAAGCAATAAGGATTTTATCATTTCCAGTTTGGTTTGTTGTTGGCAAGCCATTACCAGCTTGTAAAAGTATCTGAGCAAATTGGTCTATGCACAAATGTGAATGCACATGTAGGTCCCACACACATATGTAAACAGTGAATGCACCACATGTGTGGTATCAGCATGAATATCAGCATTAGATCAATATTTCCAGCCCCAGTCCTCCTGTGTACCTCTAAAAATGTCACATATGGAGATTTGTAGGTACTGTATTTTGTCACCATTCCATGGGTGTATGCAATTTTATAGATGACATTTTAGGTATCTCTTTACTAACATTATCTTTTATATTTTACAAAAATTGTGTATTATATTGTGTTTGTGTGCACTAAAATTCATTAAAGTGTATTTTTTTTTCATTTGAATTGATAAACAAATACTGTGCAACATAAAAAATTACATTAAAAACATTTTATTCTCCATGGCTTCTGCTTAAAAAGTATATATGGAATTTAGGTGTTATAAGTAATTTTCCAGAAAAAAATGCGGAAATTTACATGTATGACAGAAATGTCAAAATTGGACTGAAGGTGTTTAAACTTTTTACAAAAGTGTTACCCAACTGAAACATCCTATAGCTATCTCAGATCAATCATTATGACAAGGTAAGTTTCGTGCCCTGTAGAGAGGACTGGGACAATACCTGTAGAGTTAATGTATTCATTAGTCAAAGTTCGTTCCTCCGCTGTTGCTATCAACTGATGCAAAGGTTTTTAACAGGGTAAATCGGAGATTCCTAAATAAAAAAACAAAATACCCATTCATATTTTACTGGGGACAACATGTATAAATAGGTAAATACATTGTACTATTCCCCTGTTGCAGCAGTGAAAATGAATGAAGTCATTTCAACAGACTTTACACTAGCCAACAAAATGCTACAGTGTTGCCTGTTTTTCCCTTTCATTTCACAATCCCCTACTAAGAAGCGTAAGAGCGGGCCAATATTAACTTTATAGGCCTATCAGATGGGAAAACATATCACAAAGTGTCCATTTATGTAGATAATCTATACCCTCATTACTAAGCCAGGACTCTCTACCCCCCATGAATTAGAAACCTACTCTAAGCTAACAAAGTACAAAATTAATTTAATAAAATCAGAGGTACTAAATATTACAGGTTTTTTCACCCTGACTGAATTCAATGGAAGATAAAGCCCCCTTTAAATGGGCGAATGGTACACTTTGGAATTTTGATGTCTACATTACTCCAGTGCTTGGAGATGGTTTAGAGCAAACTTCCTGCCTCTTTCCTCAACGCTTTGAAAGCATCTTCAGAAATGGCATGAACTTGTTCATATGAGGTTTTGGGAGGAATAACATCAAATGAACGCACTCCAAAATTGCAAAGCCCACTCCAAAAACCCCAATGTTCAATGTTCATTACACTGAGAATATGAGAATGGGAGGGGTGTGTGTTTTGTTTGGACAGACCTGTCCTCTAGAATATCTACTGCAGTGCTACACATGTCAAAGCATAGGAGAGGTATTGATCTAGTCAGCTCAATTTGCTGCCATTAAACAGTACACCTATTGAGAATCATTCACTTTGCAAACAATACCCAAAACAGCATTTATGTTTGCAGATGATTGGATGGTGGATGTCAGTAAAGCTTCATCCAGTTCATTAACCCCTTGACATCAACCATATGCAAATATGCGGCCTCTTGGCGGCTTGGCCTTGACGCCGAGCAGCCGCATATTTGTGTACCATTTGAACATACATATGTGCTGAGAGCGCTCGCCCCGTGTGCTCCCAGCACATATGTCGGTGTCTCACAGAAGGTCCCAATCTCGCCTTGCGATCAGGACCTTTTCTGATCATGTGACCGCCGTGACCCTAAAACCCCGCTTCCTGGCGTTTGAAACCCCTTAAATGGCCAGGAGGCACAGGCGTGAAGGGGTTAAGCTCTGGGGAAAACTCCTTTGCAAAATGCAACATTCATTGTAAAGTGAATTGTCTATTTAGTAAATCAATCCCAATCTGTAGGAACCCAACCCCCCCAGATATGCCCTCCAGTGCCCTACACCATTTTCACCATTTTCTCAGTGGATTAGTCACTTGCCTTCCTACAGAGGTGTGAGGGAGATCTCAACCAACAGCTCAACGAAGAACAATGAGATTACGTGCTGCATCTTTTACCTAAATCTTTTACAGCTAACAGACTTCAGGAATCTGGATACATATAATTGAACAGATGGATACATAAGATGTATAAAATCAGAAAATGCCATATATCACATCTTTTGGTCCTGCTCACTGATACAGTCTTGGTGGGAGGTTTGGACTCATAGGGATCTTAGGTGACAATACTGAAGTTTGTCTCCTTCATTTTGATCCCTTCTTCAGAAAAAAATACAAACACTCCCTGCTGATTTGATACAGGCTGCAAGAAGATGCATACTGACTAAATGGAAGTATTAACCCCCCCCCCCCACACACACACACACACCAGTAGGCCAGCGAGTCATGGTGGTCAACAACATAAATGGACCTCACCCTTAGATTTAGATATTAAAAATAAAGTTTCTGAAAGGCATGATTTCTTTGGGTAAAGTTTAATTTTTCACCTAAGTACAAAAGCATCCCCATTGATCATTTAGTAGAGTCTGGGTCAGTTGATTGAACCCTTACTTAGAACCCCCCACAGTCCAATATCTCAGTGATCCCCCTTCTTTCTCCTTTTTAATTTCCTTCCACCCATAAATTATTAACAAGAAAAACAAAACATTATGCACCATGGTTTTCACTGACCTTTCACTTTCACTTTACCTTAATTATCATCCACCACAACATTGAGATTCACGAACAGAACATTTTTGACAGTATTAATCAAACTGGCTGTATAAAGGAGATTTGAGTCACCAACTGGTAGCAATACAGATTTAGTCCAATATTTAAGCAGTCACAACAAAAGCCAAAGAAGGAAATAATATTCGTATGGAATTCTAACTATTCATATCCAATTTTAACAATCAGTATTACCCAAAAACAAAATAATACCATCCACATACAATGATATCCTCTCCTTCAAATGTCCTCACTTAAATAGAATATTATCCAGAGCATATCTAATCATATCTGCAAATGGTTCTCTAGCTATTGAAAATGATAAAAGAGCCAAGGACAACCCTGTTGGGTTTTCTGCTGCAATTTAAATTGAGAAGATAAGAACTATTGTGTCTTAATTCTTATACAGAGATCTTGATAAAGAGTCTTAACCCATTTAATAAATTTAAGGCAAAAGCCAAATCCCATAAACAGGGCCATTCAAACTATCAAAAATGTTGGTCCCATGAAAAGCTAATAAAACTTTTTCTCCCAGATTACCCAAGGCTATTTGTAAACTTTAATTAGTTTGCCAAATATTAGGGTCTGTAGATTTATTGGCCATAAATCCATTTTGAGCAGATCTTAGGATTTTATGTATTTCTGTATCCAACCAGTTTGCTAACATTTTAGCTAATAATTTGACTTAAACTATAATCAGCGGCATTGGGCAACAACAATCTGTTTGTAATATTTTCCTGGCTTTAGTGTGGCCATTTATTATCATTATTAATATTATGATTATGAATAGAGGCTTGTAATGAATTATACTCCAAAGAGGTTTCCAATAATGATGGCTAAATAATTTCTTTTTAGGTTTTATACTGCCAGGGGACAATACCCTTTCATGTGCCTTATTATTGTCGAAGTGGCTCCAGCACCTCCAAAGTTAAAGGAAATTCCAGATATTCTGTATCCCCCATTTTCAAAGTAATATTTGTTGTAAATACTGTGATGTGATTAGGGGGAATTTTTTTGAAGGAAGGTATATTTCCCCTTGCTTGCTGTCTTTTGTCAGTAAGACACAAACACTCCAGCCCAGGCTTTAAGATCACTTCAGGTCACATGTGCCTCCCACCTGCACCTAAATGCTGGAGTCTCATGACTGATGTGATGGATAACATTTAAGCTGTGATCATGGATTGCTATCTGCATGCATTATCCACCACTGTGAGAAAAAGCCACAGGAAAGCCAAAACAAGAGATCAGCTTGTGGAAATGGCAGAGAGGTACTCAGCTTCCCGAACACACAGATTTCCAGGGAAAGAAACTTCCCTGAGTACCTAGTAAGACTTTTTCAGGGGGTTAAGGGCATGAGAAGGAATTAGAGATAGTTTTTAGTTGTTTTTACAAGACAAAAATCTGTAGACCCAGGCCAGGAATGTCCACGATGCCTTACAAAGGACTGGGTACAGAACCAATTAAATGTTTTAATTACCATGGGTTAGGGCATATTGCTGCAAGTGGTTCAATAACTGAAGAATTGATGCAACACATGATAGTACTTTTCTAAGAAAATGCTTGTCATTGTTTATTCAAGAGGTGTGTACTGCAGCATATCAGGAAAGTCTTCAAAAAGAAATGTGTTTTATTTCAATTTATGAAACAGCAATTACATCTCTGCTTCAGGGAGCATTGTATTTTTAGTTCAAGGTGATTTCATCAGTACAACACTAGCATTATTGGGGTCATTTGCATACATGGTTACACACATGAATACCAGACTGCTGTAGTTAAAATTGATACCTCATGGAGCTCTGCCACTGATTCTGTGGGTATAGTCCTTTCTATACTTGATGATGTCATTGTGGAGAGGGATTTTCTGCATTTTTGGAAAATGTGGCAAAATAGGATGAGTCAGGAGTATATTGCTCTCCATACAGGTTAAACTAATGAAATCAGCTCTGACCCTTTTGATAATAATATGAAAGAGGAAACTGATAGTGTGTCCAATGAGAGTATTAGCCCATTTACTTTCTCAGTAATGGTTGGGTATCAGGAGAATACAGAGCATGACATCAAGGTTGTCAAGAATATAAACAATGCTATTCCCGGTCCTAATCATGAATGTGGACAGGATCATATGGGAAACATAGAAATCAGAAAGGATATTTTGGTAAAGAAGAATTGAAAGATTCCTCACTAACTAAAGACAGGGAAAACATAAAAGTGATAGAAGGGAAAACCTTTGATACTGAGGCTGTCTTTCCCATTTAAAGCTCTCAAAAATAATTTGATGTATCAAGTGGTAAAGTGAAGGGAGGATGTTAAGGAACAATTAGTAGTTGCAAAGCCTTACCAATGAAAGGTGTTAGATCTTGCTCATAATATATTGGCTGGAAATTAACGCAGAGGTTCTTTGGCCTTTCTATATGTGGTTGTAAAATAATATTGTGAGTATTGTGTAACCAATGCCCCATTTTTGTAACCAACTGGTACCTTTGCCAATTATTGAAGTAACCTTTGGTATGGTGATAGTTCCAGTGGTAAAGTATAATAAGGGTCATTAACATATACTGGTAGTAAGGACAATTCTACCATTAGGCCAACTCCTTACACAATACCTTAGCTAAAACTATTGCTAAGGAATTTATCCAGGAATTTAGCTGTGTGGGCATTTAGAAGAAAATATTTATGGATGAATGCATATTGTTCATATCTAAGGAGTCTAGTTATACAAATATTGATTTGCTAAAGTCTCATTATTCATGCACGTAACCAATAATAACTGTAATGTTTGTACTATGTGTGTAATAGTTCTTTGTTGCCTTTTGCAGGTTTCCTAATAGTTGATTCAAAGAGAAAACTAACCATAAAATAATTTGACCATAATGCTGCAGTCACCCTTGAGTGATTTATAGCTTACAGCTCAAAGCTTCAAAAATGCTCAAACTTAAAAAATCAATTGTTCTCTATGGTACCTGTTCACATGATCAGGTGTGAACAGGCATCATAGAAAACAATTGACTTTTTTAAGTTTGAAAGCTTTTGGAGCTTTGAGCTACAAATCGCTCAAGTGTGAATGCAGCCTAAGATTTCAGTGCAAATGGCTGAAAGATGGGCTGTTCAGCTAAGCAAATCTCCAGCTTCAGTATGAAGTGAGAAATTTATCATTGCTAAATGTGACGGCTTCCTTCCGATTTTTGGGGAGCTGGCACCAACCAGTGTTCTAACAGCCAGTCACATTCAGCTGTTAGCAGGGATTCCCAATTGACAGGTGAATATATACAAGCAGTAAGGATAGTGTAAAAACAAATGTGTAGGTTTATCCCAAAATTCATACCAGGAACCTTAGGACTGACATGGACATTTAAAGCAAAAAACAAAAACAAAAAAAAATGGCCCTTTCCCCAACTCACCAACCAGACTCTTCAAGCCTGGTAAAGATTTTTGGAGGGACCCCTACACAGAAAGCCTGTATATGTGTTTTTTTATGTTGGATAGGGTTTTTTCTGTTATGTACAAAATAAAAGCATTTGGCATTTGTAATAATAATATATAAAAAATAATTAGTCGAGTATGAGGCTGTATATTTTTTTTGTTATGTTTTCTTTGCCTGCTGGAATAGACCTAAATTTTCCATGGTTTATAGGTATTTGTTTATTTATTTATTTATTTTGTGCATATATACATGAGAACTGTGAGATTGAAATATTTTACATAAAATAAAAATCTCCAGCATTTTTGGATGCTTTTCAGCTTGAGGGAGCTGATAAAAAAAGTAAAGTATTACAAGGGGGCCTAAGGTGTAATATAATAACCAAATGTTTCCTATGTTTATTTGCAAATTTGAAAGACAATTTGGCGGATTTAGTTCTTGCAATACGAGATTGCCGATTTAAAATTGCTAAGAAGTTCCCTTCTAGTATTGGATAATTCAACCAAAGTATAGGACTATAAATCTTTTTTGTGGGTGAATTCAAGTGACATTATTCTGTCTAGTAAAAATCCAATCCACAAAGTCCTGTCTTTTTTTATTATAAAAACATGCTTGATGAATAGGCCCCTGAGAACACATTTTAATGCTTCCCATTGAGTAAGGGGATGTTTAGTATAATTTTTACAGACTGCAAGGAAATCTTGAATGGTATGAGAAATAGCAGCCAAACAAATTGGGTCAGAGAGCAGGCTATAATTTATTCTCCAAGAAAAAGAGCCAACATTCCCAGAGCAGAATCCTAGGGTGAGGCGGATTGAGGTGTGATCCTAGCATATTTATAAACCTACCGTTAATGAGAAGAGGGGTATATATCTAGTAAGTTTTGTGAGATTAGGAAAAATTCCAACCTGTCCAAAGATGTATGGGCAAAAGAGAAATAGATATAGTTCCTATCTGTAGGGTGTAACACTCATCAGACATCTTGTAATTGTAGACGCTGTAAGGAGTGTTTGATTTTGGTTAAAGATGCATGGAGAAGAGATAGCTTACCCAGTAAAGAGTCTAGGTGCAGCACAAGGGAGATTGAGTAGGTCAGGTTATGATGTTTAAACTTTTCCAGGTAGGAGTTGAGAGAAGCAAGGAATTGCACCTGAGCTATTGTGTAAGCACTATCCACCACTTTAATTTTTAGAAATATATCTACTCCAAGGATTAAGAAGATCCTGAAGAAATTCTCATTGAAATTTCTTATCAAAGGCCATAGAGAACCCTTTTTGCGTTGCCAGGGGATTGGGGCTGTGGGGCTAGGTGCTGTAGTATCCATTTTTAAAATTTAGATATCCTGTTTTTACAGTATTTGAAAATTTTAAATTTTATTTTTTAAGAATAACATATTAGTTTTGCATGTACATGTACACTGCATCTTTTGACATTTGGAGTGGCTTATGAAAGGTTCAGTTTATCCATACTGATCATCAGAAGGTATTGTACTCAATACATGAGGAGGGAGGAGACTGAACATGGCGCTGATAGTAGCGTGAGCTCCAGGCGCTCACAAGCTATGTGTACAGCCCTGCCCTAAACTGCCCTGCTGTCTGCCTGGAGCTTTGCCTTACCTGAGCCTGGGTGAGGAGCGGAGCCTGAGTGTCCTGTGGTGGTCCCGGTGGTGGCCAGAGGAGGTGTCGGCAGAGTCTAGACCTGTGTACCTGGGAGAGACGGTGGGTTGGTGAGGCTCGGTGGATTCCTGGGAGCAAGAGGTGGCAGTATCAGAGGAGAAGGGGACAATGAGAGTGTCCCTGTGACCACGCATGTGACTGCCCATGTGACTTCCCAGGTTACAGCCCATGTGATGTCTGGTGGCAAATTTGAAAGTTACAAGCTGTCCTAAAATTCAGGAATGGCTTCATGGCTGAAGAGCAGGCTGTATATTAAAGGTGATTTATGCTGGAGTGATACAGCAACCCTGAGAGACCCTGAGATACTCTAGAAGTCTATTATACAGCAACCACTCATTAATTCTTCTGATCTCACTCGGAGGCAATGGCTGGGACTGAGTGTGCTCTGGGTTGGAGAGATCCTGATTTGCTGGCATGAAAGGTGGTGGTGAGTCGCTGTGAGTAACTGCGGGACATTTTATATTGTGTTACATCTGATGTTATTGCTGCAGTCTAAACGCACTCTAGAGTATTAAAGGGGATGGAGGACTATACTTGCGGGGGTTCTCAGTGGTCCTTATTGGTTGGCAGAACTGGCTAGATTACTCCTGCTCCCAAAGTGACAAATAGGGGAAACTGAAGTCATCAGAAGGAAAAGTTTTCCCTGGGATCGGATAATACATCAGTGGAGCATCAGTAGCAAATTTAGTGGCAAAGTTTAAAGAGATGAAGAACTGATCAGCTAAAGGAGGGGTGGTAAAAACCCCTCAAGCAAGTGCAAATACTAGCACAATAAGGAAATATCTACCCTTGCAGGAAAAAACCCCAAAAATTTAACCCTTGATAAACAACAGGTGAGAACTAGAAAAGGGGTGGGAGATCCCCCAAGAATGTCACTCGGGACACAAGATGTGGACCAGACCAATGACCTGATAGATGTGGATAGTATAACAGATCAAAGTGTTTCAGAACAACATGGTGTTATGTTACAAATACCTACAAAAGCTGACATGGCGGAAATGTTCATGAAATTGGAGATGTCTAGAAAAATGAAATGGTGGCAATACGTAATGATCTGGGCTGAATGCTGACACGATTGGAAGAAGTAGAGGAAAAAATTAAAATGCAGGTGCTTTTGATCACTAAATTAGAAACACAGGTTGAAGAGATGCAAAGAGAACATAAAAAGCTTGCATTCAAATTGGTAGATCAAGAGAACAGAGAAAGATTTGGGAGATAAAATAAAGGAAATGCTTAACCCATTGATGGGTAGATCCACAATGGAGCATTTAAAAATGGAGAGAGTACACAGGATAAGGCGACCGCAAGGAGTGCCAACAGACTTGCCTAGAGATGTGATTGCTCATTTCCATCACAATGAGGATAGAGAAAAAATATGGAAAAAGAGAGATCCCTGAAATAAAATATGGAGAGATAAAGTTGCAAATATTTGCTGACATTTCATCTGAGATGCTAGCTAGGAGAAGGTCCCTGAAACCGTTGCTGGAGCAAATGAGGGAGAAAACAATTCAATATAACTGGGGTTTCCCGGCCTGCCTGATTGGGTGGAAAGACAGGAAATCGGCAAGATTGAGACTCCCAGAAGAACTGAGTGACTTCTGTAGAAAATTAGATTTACAGGAAATGGACATTGCTGGGGTGGTCAGGGGGGTCTACTGAGGGTTGTGGGCCTGGAAGTCTACTGAGGGTTCTGGGCCTGGAAAAGAAATGTGGCAGATGTAAATAAAAAGGGAGGGTAAACGAGTGTGGGGTGGGGGGGGGATGAGGGAGGAGAGGGGGTTTACCCTCCTGTGGGTTTTTTTTTGTTTTTTTCTTCACCCCCTCCTCCCCCAACTCTTTTTCCCCCTGCCAGAGTTGCAGATCTCATGTATGGAGAAATCAGGAGGGTTGAATGGGCAGTAGGAACCAGGCAGATGATGAGAAGGTGGGGGCGGGCCATCTGGAGGCTGAATGCGCTGACAAACTCTAGATCCCCTATGTTGCGAGATGGGGAGTGGAGTGGGCATGCGTGTTTAGAGCCCCACCCCAATATAGGAATCACCAGTGGGAAGGTCCCCCGACAGATTCAAGGGCAAAACTTTGGCCCAAGGGTTCGGGGGGGGGGGGGAGTTTTGAGAGGGGGGGGTGTATCTGCTAGCAATTACTCCCTTGCTACAAATAGGGGTGGGGGGGGAGAGGGAGGAAGAGATGGAGAATTATACAGGAGAACGCTCCTTGCCCTTTTCAAAAGTTGATGGTACCCTGGGTTGGAGGACGAAAGAGAGTAAGAGAAGAAAAAAAAATAATATATACACCAGAGAGATGGAGGAGGTCAATTGTATGACTTATAATGTTAATGGACTGAATATACTGGGAAAAAGGCATAAGATCCTTAGAGAATTACAACAATGATCTATGGGAGTAGCATTTTTACAAGAAACACATTTATTACAGGAAACAAATGTAAAATTATATTCTAGATATTACCCAACCTGGTATTATGCTGATTCACCTACCAAGTGGGCTAAAGGAGTGGCAATTGGTATAGCTAAGAATTTAAAATTTAAGCTGGAGGAGAGGCTGGAGGATCCTGAGAGGCAGTTTTTGTTTCTGAAGGGGAGATTACAAAAAGATTCAGTGCACATTGGCAAATATTTACTGCCCCAACAGAAATCCGGAGGCATACCTCAAGAATATACTGAGAAGACTGTTGAATTTTAAAATGGGCAAATTGATAGTGGCAGGGGATTTAAACTTCTGCATAGATCCACAGGTTGATACAGCGTTATGTGTGCAGAGAGAGGAAGGTAGAAGTTGGAAGGCAATACGAAGAATGCTATATCAGTGTCAATTAGTAGATATCTGGAGGATTAATCATCCTAGAGACAGAAACTATACATTCTACTCTCCAGCCCACGAGAAGTATGACAGCTGACAGCTCGAGAGGAGAGCTGGAAATCGGCATCCCTCAGAGGGGACATGTACACTGATCATCAGGGCACTAATGATCAGTGTGCCTTGATGATCTGTGTAGCCCCAGCAGTGCCAGCTGTCAGTGCCAGCTGTCAGTGCTCACCCATGCCACCTGCCAGTGCCCATCAGTGCCACATCAATGTCACATTTCAGTGCCTACCAGTGTACATCAATGCCACATATTAGTGCCCATCTGAGCTGCCTTTCAGTGTCACCCATCAGTGCCAGTCAGTGCCGCCTATCAATGTCAGTCAGTGCCACCTATCAGTGCTGCCAATCAGTGCCACCTATCAGTGCCTGTCAGTGCCGCCTATCAGTGCCAGTCAGTGCTGCTAATCAGTGTGCATCAGTGCCGCCTATCAGTGACTGTCAGTGCTGCCTATCAGTGTCATCTAACAGTGCCAGTCAGTGCCACCTAACAGTGCCAGTCAGTGCTGCCTATCAGTGCCAGTTAGTGCCGTCTATCAGTGCCACCTATCAGTGCCGCCTATCAGTGCCATATATGAGTGCTGACTTTCAGTGCGCATCGGTGATGCCTGTCAATGTCAACTACCAGTGCCTCCTCATCAGTGCCACCTATCAGTGGCCATGAGTGCAGCCTATCAGTGCCCATCACTGCAGCCTCATTAGCAC
Source organism: Staurois parvus (assembly GCF_062004578.1). Taxonomy (NCBI): domain Eukaryota; kingdom Metazoa; phylum Chordata; class Amphibia; order Anura; family Ranidae; genus Staurois; species Staurois parvus. Next base: position 10,471,374 of record NW_028318039.1, on the reverse strand, counting down.
ACATCAGTGAAGGATAAAAATCACTTATTTACAAAATTTTATAACAAAAACTAAGAAAAAACTTTTTTTTTTCAAAATTTTCAGTGGGTTTTGGTTTGTTTAAGAAAAAAATACCCCAGAGGTGATTAAATACCACCAAAATAAAGCTCTATCTGTCACAAAAAAATTATAAAAATTTCATATGGGTACAGTGTTGCATGACCACGCAATTGTCATTCAAAGTGCAACAGCGCCGAAAGCTGGAAACTGGCCTGGCCAGGAAGGGGGTATAAGTGCCCTGTAGGCTAGTGGTTAAAAACTGTGGCGATATCTTTGGTTAAAACATTTTGTTAGTTCACTTCCTAAGCCCTTAAGACCAATGACGGATTAAAACCCACTAGAACAACTTTTTAATACAAATAAAATATGGAAATGGTACTTCCCAGATTTATAAAACTCTTACTGAACTGGTTTGGGTTGCCCCTCCTGCGTACATGGAGAAATGGGAAAAGGAATTAGGAATAACATTTGAAGAGCAACAAAAAAAGAAAATGTTTAGACTAGCACATGGAGCAGTACATATGAGGGTGGTGGAAATGAATTATAAGTGCTTGGCAAGGTGGTATATTACTCCAAGTGTGGCACACAAACAACATATAGAGAAATCACCTTTATGATGGAGAGGATGTGGGATAAAAGGCACAATGGCACATATATGGTGGGAGTGCCCCAAAATTCAAGAGTATTGGAAAGAAATAATGTATTTAATTCAGGAGAAAGGCAAAGATAAGGGTGCAAAAGAAGGAACTGAAAAAGAAAAGAAAAAATAAACATTTGCAAATAATGTATGTATTGCAGTGGGATAACCTCATACTGTAAATAGCTCCACAATCACTGTAGAAAAACTATTAGGCCTGATATAATGTTCAAAAATATGCTGGCAGTGTCAGACTCTCATTACTTTCAGTGGAGATTGGCACGCTCAGGTAATAGCAGTAATTGAAAATGGTCCCATTCACAAGTGTGCTGGGGGGTTTGACAACTACCAGTTAAATTAAAAGGTATCCATAGGGCACAGAAGCCCCTATATGGGTAAACATGAGAGTCGCCAACTGTGGCTTCTATATGTAGGCTGTGAGATAAACAATATTGGTATAAATTAACTGCTTGCACGCCGTCCTATTGCAGAATTACTGCTACAGGGTGGCAGGGCTGCTCAATATCACGTATATATACTTGAGTTTGCATTTCTGGGTAGGGGAGTAGAATGCGCCCTATCCACACCGCCGTCAGCTGTCGATCACCAGGTCCTGGCTTGTGATTCTCCTCTGGCACCCGGCGATTGCCGAGTATCACTGACAAGGGAGAGTTCTGTATATAAACAATGCAGATCTCTCCCCTGTCAGCTCCTGCACACTGCTTTGTATGGCTCTGTATAGCAGAGCCATACAAAGCAGCGTGCTTACACAGTAAAACACACACAGCACACAGTTAACCCTTTGATCACCCCAGATATTAATCCCTTCCTGCCCAGCGTCATTAGTATAGTGTCAGTGCTTTTTATTAGCACTGATCACTGTGTTAGTGTCACTGCAGATGTCAGTGACAGTTAGTCAATTCCCACCAGTGTCAGAATGCCCATCGCAATCCCACTATAAATCGCTGATCGCCTCCATTACTGATATTAAAAAAACAAATTCCAGTATATATACCGCCATTTGTAGACGCTATAACTTTCAGGTAAATCAATTAATTTACACGTATTGGGATTTTGGGTTTTTGTTTAGCAAAGACATGTAGCAGAATACATTTTGGCCTAAATGTATGCCAAAATAGATTTTTTTAATTTTTTACTAGACATGTTTAATAGCAAAAAGTCAAAAATATTGTTTTTTTTTTTATACCGCAAAAAATATCAAATACCACTGAAAGAAAGCTCCATTTGTGGGAAAAACAATTAATAATACATTTTATTTGGGTGCATGACCACACAATTGTCAGGTAAAGTAACGCAGCGCCGTATCACAAAAAATGGCCTGGTCAGGAAGGGGGGTATATCCTCTGAACGAAGAGTGGTTAACTAACAGACTAAAAGGGAGCATTAACAAATGAACCTGGGTATTCAAAAGCAGGTACAATAGAGAGATTTCATATCCAAGGGGCATGGAATACAAAGGTAGAAAATCTGTATTACAAAGGAAAAGGAAAATGAAGATTTCTAAGAGAGTAAATAATAGTTACAAAACCTAGGCCTTGTAGGAGGTTGTGAACATTGGGAATGTGCAGAGGCAAACAGTTCTACCAAAGGAATCAAAGCCATCCACAACACTGTCCCTAGCTACATCCCCAACCCCATCCACAGATACCGCTCAAATCGCCCACTCCGCTCCTTCCATGATATCCTCCTCTCTAGCTCCCTCATCACCTCCTCCCACACTCACCTCCAGGACTTCTCCAGAGCCTCTCCCATCCTCTGAAACTCCCTACCACAGCATGTTCGGTCAGCCCCCACCCTGTCTGCCTTTAGGCAATCTTTGAAAACTCACTTCTTCAGGGAAGCCTAACCCACCTCCACCTAAGAACTGTACTTGAATCACCTCCGCCAGATCATCCCCCGCAGTTATCACCTTTTGTATCACCTCCCCCTTCCTTTAGATTGTAAGCTCCATAAGCAGGGCCCTCCTATTCCTTCTGTACTGAAATGTATTGTAATTGTATTGTCTCCCTTATATTGTAAAGCGCTGCGCAAACTGTTGGTGCTATATAAATCCTGTATAATAATAATAATAATAAGTACACTTTCAGAATGCAGCATCACAACATCTCTAAATGAGGAGCACATTAGGTAGGGGGACTTTTGAGATTTTGATTATGATCTATTTTTTTTCTGTCACCTCTGCCAGGCAGGTTGTATAACAAAATCAGGAACTAAAGATTTCAATGCTGTCAGGTAGCTGTATAAGGGGTAATTCAAAGCAGCAGAGACAAGGTCCTTTGTTTCAATAAACTCTGGGAGACCCCTCAAATGATTATTGTTTCACCTATTTCTGTTTTTGGTGTCATCTTGTTGGAACATCAATCAGAGTAGTGTGCTCATTTAAGGCAACTTCATGGGCTTCGATTTGATTCTTTACTCCTGAGATGTGTTGTTCTATATCCCCTATCCTTGCCCATATGTCATTCCTAAGTTCAGTCATTTCTTGCTTGCATGTGGCATCTGATATTTGTACACATTACTTAATGTTCTTCCTTGTAGGCATAGCTTTAATGTATGCCTCCATGTACTATAAAGACAACCCTCAATACATAACCCCTCAGTACACACACTTTTGCTGTGTTGATGATGCACTGGTCAAAAAGGTCCTGCTGTCAGTCCTGCATAGAAGGGTATACCTTCTTCCCCATTTTACAGTTGAGACAGTGCACACAGATGGGACAGCAGTGCAGATTTCTAACTCTTCCAGCCCCCTAGAAGGATCAACCACAAGCGGAGATCTGTCTGGGTGATGGATCAGCCCGAAGCATGCAACCTGAAGTGTGCGCTGAAACAGTGTAGAAGTGCTGTAGGACTTTCACATCAAAGATAAAAAAAAAGCATACTATTTTTGGAACACAGTGCTCTGCAAAGTATGGCAGCATGCTTCAATTCAGTTAACTATGGACCAGGGGCGGACTGACAACTCATGGGGCCCCCGGGCAATAGGGGATCATGGGGCCCCTGTGTCCTTGCCCAAACTCCAAAAAGCCTATGAAAAAGGTACCAGGGGCATCTCATGGGGCCCCCTACTGACCCGGGCCCTCGGGCAGTGCCCGGGTTTCCAAATGGTCAGTCCGCCCCTGCTATGGACACTCCAAGTGCAGACCTAACAGGTCCCCCATGACACCTCCACTGTAACAGATGCCCAGTAACCCCCAGTAAAAAACCCCTCTTAACAGACATCCCGGTACAAACCCCCCAAATTATAAACTCCCCTCAATAACGACATCCAAGTGCAGACCCCCCTCAGTAAGGACTAGAAATACTGAACGAACCCTTTGCCCACTGCTATGCAACCTTTCTAGCAAACTTTACACAACAGGGATTTTTAATTCAGCTGGCCAACTACATCAAAGTAATCCCTGTCTAGCAAATCCCTACTCTACTCTGAAAAATGCAAATGCTCTAGTGGATATAGTGCCAATATAGAGCAGATCGGCAGAAGCTGTAGAAGAGCTACAGGTGCAGGTCTGGTTACTGACCTGGACTATGCAATACAGACCCACATTGTACAGATTCTTCCCAATCACAGAACCCCTCCATTAGTACAGACCCCCAGTAACTACCAGTACAAACACCCCTCAGCACAGACACCCCAGTACACCTAAAACGCACGGCACAGATATGAACCATGTACTGTAAGGGCATTAATTACAAACTGGATTGTTGTTATATATGTCCTCACATTACCTAGTTTTGGTAAATTAAAAGAAGATTGTACAATTAAATTGTAACATGTGGTGACACTAAAGCTGACCAATTTGATTGTACAATCTCCTTTAGCTATATCATCATCTATGTAGTGCAAGAGCCTGCCGGATTGGATACTAATTGAATGGGTTGTTTAGATATGTCTCTATATATCATAGCTTTGATAAATCTTGAGGAATATGTACAGAGATTTACAATCTAATTGTATAGTGTTTTGCCACCTTAAAAGGGAACTTCGCCCTAAAAGGGAATTTTCAATTTAACACCTTCTTCCTTCCTTTTCTCCCACTTTTGGTGGTTTGTTTTTTTTGGGGGGAGCATGCACCTAGTTTAACAGGTACCCGATCCCACTTCAACTCTAATCGCCAAGGCCAGGGGTCTCCAAACTTTCTAAACAAAGGGCCAGTTTACTGTCCTTTCGGCTTTAGGAGGGCCGGACTGTGGCCAGTGTGAAAAGAAAATTATCTGGCATCATTGGGAATAAACAATGCCCCATCATTTTTTTTAGTTGGAGGAATAGTGCCTCATTGTTGTTATGAGTGGGAGGAATAATGGCCCATTGATGGTGTCAGTGGAAGGAATGGTGCCCCATCATTGTTATCAGTTATTGGAAAATTGTGCCAAGGGCCAGATAAAGGCAAGCATAGGGCTGTATCTAGCCACTGGGCTACAGTTTGGACACCACTTACCTAGATGATTGGCATAGATGTTCTCAATGAGGATGTTCCTCCTTCCTTTCTATGTGCAAGACTTTGCCTGAATTAGATGCGATATTTGGTTGTAAGTAGTGATGCACCGATATATCGGCCACCGAAAATAATCGGCCAAAATAGAGTTATTGGCAGTTTGCAGATAGAACAAAAAAAAAGGTGCTGATAATGATTATTCACTTCAATGCAAAATCGTGTCTCGTCGACTTCAATGCAAAATAGTCCCCCATCGACTTCAATGAAAAAAATTGCCCCTGTTGACTTCAATGCAAAATTACCACCATCGACTTCAATGCAAAATTGTTCCCATGGACTTCAATGCAATATCGCCCCCCGTGGACTTCAAAGCAAAATTGCCCTCCATGGACTTCAATACAAAATTGCCTCCCATCAACTTCAATGCAAAATCGCACCTCCTTAACTTCAATGCCAAATCACCCCCCATTAACTTCAATGCCAAATCACCCCCCATTAACTTCAATGCAAAATCGCCTCCCTTAGACTTCAATGCAAAATCGCCCCTTATTGACTTCAATGCAAAAACACTTCTGTTTAAGTTTTTTACATTTTATATATATTTACTTATATTTTCTGTCCAATTTGTGTGTGTTACTTTAAATAAAAGTTATTTTAGGTTGCTGGATTGTATTTTTAATTCATATTAATTTAAATTCATGATATTAATTAAAAAGTCGATTATAATACAATTGTAGCACTACCCCCTTTGGAGTTGCAAAGTATTTGGGTGCCTCTATAGTTTTGCACAGCCAGGCAACATGCATTTTCCACATAGACTTTCATCCTGAAGTCAGTAACCGGTCCTTGAGCTTGTTTTGAAATTTTATCAGGAGATTTAGAACTTGGACAGGGCTAGGGGAGTATGGGATACCCAGTGGAATTGAGAAACCGAAGACAACTTCCTTAACTATGTACAAGTGGTTCCAGCAAACAGTCTCTTTCAGGAGCTAGCCAGCATCTCCTGTAATACTACCCCAGACCCCAGAAGCTCCTCTATCTGGCTGCCTGGAGGAATCCCTGAGCAGGGGATCCATTGCCTGTTGCTTTAAAAGAAGACAGTCCAGGGTAGTTGCTAAACTGGTTTCCCATCAGAGTGCTCCTTCCCCTACCTGACCCAGGGGATGCAGGGTTACTCATTCAGTCCTTTTCCTGTGCTGCTGGTGTGTCAGTAGCTTCTACCAGGCCTTTTAGCTGGGCCGCTCCTTCCCTGCCTCACAGGTGGTCCTTTCTCAGGGGGCTGGTGAAGTTCTGAGTTTTCCTCCTTCCAAGGTCCTTTGCCTGTAAGTGAGCCCCTCTCCATCTGGGCCCACTCAGAGGCTCCCGCCTTCCAGCCTCACATCCTCCTCAACTCTCCTCCAACTCCTCTCCCACAACTCCCTGCTGCTGAGCAGGCTTGGTTATATTTAAAGGTTGTCCTGGCCCCTTGCTAAGCCTCCTGTAGGGCATTGGCCAGGATCCGCAAACAGCACTAACCAGCAACTTTTCAGATCCACCCACTGCATCTAGATCTTTCTCCAAAATCTGAGAGCAGGGGAATATTACAGAGGACTGGTCTACAGAGCCTTTCAGTTCTAACCACAATTTGACCCTGGTAGCTATCACTCCCAGGCTCTTACTCAGCCCTAACTATCCTTTGGAGTCTAGCTCCCCCTAGATGACTAGGCGGGTGCTACATTATTATATATACATTCTATATATATTTTTAAAAACTGTCCATCTCAGTTTTGGTTTTCGGCCAAGTGCATCCTGAATTTTCAGCTTCGGTCCAGAAATTTCATTCAGTGCACCACTAGTTGTAAGCCGGTCATCCATTCTACTGAAAAGGATTCCAAGCCGTCTTCTGGCTGGCAACACTTAAAGTGTTACAGAACCCACAACAGTAAAATTAGTCTGTACAGTACATGCAGCAAGGCATGCTTTTTATACTCACTGTGGAACACAAGTGGTTAATCCTCCACATTGTGTAAAAAGGCTATTTGATCCTGTATTCTCTGATCCTCAATCAATCTGCTGATAGAACAGAGACTTGGGGGCATGCTGCACATGCTGAATTTGGTGTGTGTTGTTAGAGAGTTTTTTTTTTCTTGGGAGAGTATATGTGATCAGCACAGGGCCAATCTGCGTTATCCAGACAGCAGGTCAGGGGTTATGCATCCTCATAGGACAGTCAGAAGAGAATGAAAACTCCTCCTACAAGCAGTGCTCTGCTGGACACTGATAGAAGTCACAAGACTGCTCTAACTGCTGATGAGAAAAGGTATTAACAGTTTGTATATACTAAAATAATTGCACTTCCATGTTCTGTGTATTGTGGGAGACCAGATAGAGTGAATGCAGGGTACTGAGTTTAGTAAGACTTTAAAGCAATATTAGACCTCCTGCCTTATGAGGTCTTACGCTCTGTGAAGGATGTCCATGTGTGGTGGTTGGAGCACTGAGGCTGGTGGAGGAGTTGTCATAATTTATGTGTCACAGCTGGAAGTATACATTTTGGACTCTTATATGAACTTATTAAGTTATATTTATTATTGGTTTTGAATTATTTATATGCACAACAGTGAAAAACATTTTCTATATGAAGGCATTTGGGGAATCACAGTACTCCGATATCTGCGAGTGTAGCTGTTTGTTTTAATATTAGCACTACATTTATTTATTTATTCGTAGGGTTTGCACTAAGCACAGATTTTTTTCTAATTCTTGGATTTAATTATTCATGTATTTTCTTTTAGTATGATATATGGATCAGGGGCTTAAGGGCTTCTCCACACTAGATGTATTGGAGCTGGGCTGACAGTTCAACAACAACACATAGAGAAGACAAAATTCCTTGTCAGTGAGGTCTGTTCACGTACAGTGTTGCGGTGATCAGTGTGGCTTGTTGCAGCGCAAACCACCACATCACAACACTGCTACAGTGACTAGAACTGAATAAAATGTCACTTGCAAAATTTCTATAAAGTCCTAACAAAACAAAAAAGTAGGCAGTGCAATGTGCTGAAATTAGTAGGTATTGTTCCTACCAGTGCACACCAGCAGTGTGCATTAACCTTATACTCCAGACACAACAATTTTCATTTAAATATTTTCTTCAATTGCTAAAAAAAATAGAAATCTGTATTTGAGCAGGGAATGCCTTTGCAAACCCAGATTTTACTTGGTAAAAGTAGTGGTGACATCATCTTAGCCGGAGCTGATCTCAGGGAGGGACCCAACAGGTCCGCCCACTACAAGCTGCCTGCAGAAACTACAGCAGGGGTGAAGACAGGACCTGTCACCTTGTACAAGGAGAGAGAGAGCAGCAGTGACTGGTCTTTATCACTGGAAACTCGTGCACAGAAGGAAAGTTTCACACTGGGTTGCTGGACAGATCTGGAATAAATACACAAAGCACACCAAGGATTAAGGAAGAATACATGTTTCTTGTATTTAGACAATAGTTGTTAATCCCAAGTTCAGCTGCAATTGGTTTAAACTAGTCTGCATAGACATGTAATATTATCATTAAGATGAAAGTTCACCTTTCCACAAAAAAATAAAAAGGTGAACTAACAAAATGTAAATGTGATTACCATGACCACCCATGGCCCTGGTAGAATACAAGGCAGTCTTTTTGTTGACCAAATGATTCATTCATCCTCTATTTCTTAGGTATTTGTAACATAAGACACCATCATGAACTGAGGAGGTGAACGTGTCATCCTCTGGAGTCTGAGGTTGGACCATAATTATCATTGCGCTCCGGGATCAAAGGTTGGTTAGTCTTGGAACAGTCCTTCTTCCTGAAGATTATCCCAATGTAGGACTTCTGGTTATTAGAACTCTGTACTTGGCTAAGATAACAATAGCACAGTGTTGCTTATCTTCCCAACCTCTAACAACTCGCTTTTGAATAAACAAGGTTAATTCCATCCTATGTAGCGTTACCCTTGTGAGGCCCACTGTGTAATGGGTATCACAAAGCTTCTCTCCGCACAGCCAGGCAACAGGTTTTTCACACAAACTTGTATCCAGAGGCAATGACCAGTCCATGGGCTTGGTTTTATTGTTTTCAGCAATCAACTTGGATAGGGAATAGGGATTATGTGTTGTCCAGTTTGGCTTGAAACATTGGAGGGGGGGGCACTTCACTCCTATGTACAAAGGCAGTTCCTGAACTGTTCTTTTCCTGAAAGCTGTCAGTCGGTGTGGAACTAGCAGCCTCTAAAAAATCACTTTACTTCTCATAACTAGCTAACTAACACAGCCTACAAGCACTACCAACCCTCCTGGCTTCTCAGAACATCTCCCAGGACAAGGATTAAGGATTTATCCCAGTGTCATCCTTAGAAAACTGAATAAAAAGTCATTGAGTGTAGCTTAGGGTGTGGTTGCCATCATCCCTATTTCCATGATAGAGAGAAATACATCTTACATATAATGGTATTTTTAAGGCAACCTTGGAGTATACACAAAGAAACCAATTATTTAAAAGATTAACATTTTATTTAAACATATTTCTTTTGTTCGTCAAATTTGCACGTCGGGTAGACATTGCATATTAACCAATATAAAATACAACAGTTTTAACAACTCACTCCACCATGATCTATACAGTTTTTTGTCCCCACCAATATTGAACAAGGGCATATGTGGCTTTACAAACTCATTCTCCTTTACATTTGATGCACTTTTAAGATATTATCCTATACTGCATTACACACTTATATATGTTCTGGTATGACAGTACTTGGGATGTGGCACTCATGGTACTTGCACATCAAATAGATGGCCTCATTCTTATTTATTTCAGGTGCTTGTATAGCACTGTCAATTTATGCAGCACTTTACACATACAGTTGTGTCCAAAATTATTCAACCCCCACTGAAATTGAGTGTTTTGGCCAGTTTGACATTGCTTTTGATCATTCAGTCATCTTGCTTACATTTACATTAAAGAGGCACTTGTAGGTCAGACAAATATAACATAACAGTTATAATGAAATAACCACAAATGTCTTTTCTGTGCTCACAGCATTATCAGTTTTATTCAACCCCCAAGTGACATTCAATCTTAGTACTTAGTACAGCATCCTTTTACAGTTATAACAGCTTTTAAACGTGAAGCATAGCTTGACACAAGTGTCTTGCAGCGATCTACGGGTATCTTCGCCCATTCTTCATGGGCAAAGGCCTCCAGTTCAGTCACATTCTTAGGCTTGCGCACTGCAACTGCTTTCTTTAAGTCCCACCAGAGGTTCTCAATCGGATTTAAGTCTGGTGACTGCGATGGCCACTCCAAAATGTTCCAGCCTTTCCTCTGCAACCATGCTCTAGTGGACTTGGAGGTATGCTTGGGATCATTGTCCTGTTGAAAGGTCCAACGTCTCCCAAGCCTCAGGTGTGTGACGGACTGCATCACGTTTCCATCCAATATCTCCTGGTACTGAAGAGAATTCATGGTACCTTGCACACGCTGAAGCTTCCCTGTACCTGCAGAAGCAAAACAGCCCCAAAGCATGATTGACCCTCCACCATGCTTCACAGTAGGCAAGGTGTTCTTTTCATCATAGGCCTTGTTCTTCCTCCTCCAAACATAGCGTTGATCCATGGGCCCAAACAGTTCTAATTTTGTTTCATCAGTCCACAGAACACTATCCCACAACTTTTGTGGTTTGTCCACATGGCTTTTGGCATACTGCAGTCGACTCTTCTTATTCTTTGGAGACAGCAAGGGGGTACGCCTGGGAGTTCTGGCACGGAGGCCTTCATTACGCAGTGTGCGTCTTATTGTCTGGGCTGAAACTTCTGTACCCACATCTGACAAATCTTTTCTCAGTTCCTCAGCAGTCACACGGGGACTTCTCTCCACTCTACGCTTCAGGTAGCGCACAGCAGTCGAAGTCAGCATCTTCTTTCTGCCACGACCAGGTAGCGTTTCAACAGTGCCCTTTGCCTTGAATTTGCGAATGATGCTTCCTAAGGTGTCTCTTGGTATGTTTAACATCTTTGCAATCTTCTTATAGCCATTGCCCTTCCTGTGAAGAGAAATCACCTCTTCTCTTGTCTTCCTGGACCATTCTCTTGCCTTCACCATGTTTGTAACCACACCAGTAAATGTCTAGAAGGAGCTGAGTATCACAGTCATTTTAAAGCTGCCTAATTGGTGCTTATTATGCTTGATTGCTGCTCGGTGACATCCACAGGTGTTTTCAATACCTGATGGAAAGCACCTGTATGAACCTCTGTTCTTCAGAGTGGTAGTCTTTAAGGGGTTGAATAATTGTGGCAATGAAGAAACCACATAAGAACCATTTACTACTGTATTACATAAACAATTGATGTCATTTTAGTTGCATTTGGGTAGTTACAACGTCCTTGTAGGATTTGATTCTGAATACAATTCCAAATGTACACTATAGTCCCTAAACCCCTTTACAGCATTGGGGGTTGAATAATTTTGGACACAACTGTATATATTGTACATTCACATCAGTCCCTAACCTCAAGGGGAGTACAATATAAGGTCCCTAACTCACATTCATACATACACATATTAGGGTCAATTTAGACAGGAGCCAATTAACCTACCAGCATGTCTTTGGAGTGTGGGAGGAAACCAGAGCAACCGGAGGAAACCCACGCAAGCACAGAACATGCAAACTCCATGCAGGAGGCACCATAGTTGGGAATCAAACCCATGACCCATTTACTGCAAGACAGATGTGCTAACTAGAGATGAGCGAATTATTAAAAAATTCGATTCGGCTGATTTGCCGAATTTGCGGGAGAAATTCGATTCGATGCGAATTTATTCGCCACGAATTTAACTTATTAAAAGGGTTTCTAGGCTTCAGAGAGCCTTTATATTAGTGCAGAACACTGTACCTTTAATTTAAATGCCCTTGGAGTCTGCTGGGGAAGAGAAATAATACTCTCAGTCAGTATGACATGCAGATGAGTGCCGTCGATCTTAGAATCACCGCACACTTCACTCATTTGGGCAGTCACGGGGCACGACAAAGAAGAAGAAGAAGAATGAAAAGAAGAATGAAAAGAAGAAGAATGAAAAGAAGAAGAATGAAAAGAAGAAGAAGAAGAATGAAAAGAAAAATGAGAAGAAGAATGAAAAGAAGAATGAAAAGAAGAATGAGAAGAATGAAAAGAAGAATGAAAAGAAGGAGAAGAAGAATGAAAAGAAGAATGAGAAGAATGAAAAGAAGAATGAAAAGAAGAAGAAGAAGAATGAAAAGAAGAAGAAGAAGAATGAAAAGAACAATGAAGAGAAGAAGAAGAAGAAGAATGAAAAGAAGAAGAAGAATGAAAAGAAGAATGACAAGAAGAAGAAGAATGAAAAGAAGAAGAAGAAGAATGAAAAGAAGAAGAAGAAGAATGAAAAGAAGAATGAAAAGAAGAAGAAGAATGAAAAGAAGAAGAAGAAGAATGAACAGAAGAAGAAGAAGAATGAAAAGAAGAAGAAGAATGAAAAGAAGAATGAGAAGAAGAATGAAAAGAAGAATGAAAAGAAGAATGAGAAGAATGAAAAGAAGAATGAAAAGAAGAAGAATGAAAAGAAGAAGAAGAATGAAAAGAAGAATGAAAAGAAGAAGAATGAAAAGAAGAAGAGGAATGAAAAGAAGAATGAAAAGAAAAAGAAGAAGAAGAATGAAAAGAAGAAGAATGAAAAGAAGAAGAAGAAGAATAAAAAGAAGAATGATAAGAAGAATGAAAAGAAGAATGAAAAGAAGAATGAGAAGAATGAAAAGAAGAATGAAAAAAAGAAGAATGAAAAGAAGAAGAAGAAGAATGAAAAGAAGAATGAAAAGAAGAAGAAGAAGAATGAAAAGAAGAAGAAGAATGAAAAGAAGAATGAAAAGAAGAAGAATGAAAAGAAGAAGAAGAAGAAGAATGAAAAGAAGAATGAAAAGAAGAAGAAGAATGAAAAGAAGAATGAAAAGAAGAAGAAGAAGAATGAAAAGAAGAAGAAGAATGAAAAGAAGAAGAAGAAGAATGAAAAAAAGAATGAGAAGAAGAATGAAAAGAAGAATGAAAAGAAGAAGAATGAAAAGAAGAAGCAGAAGAATGAAAAGAAGAATGAAAAGAAGAAGAAGAAGAATGAAAAGAAGAAGAATGAAAAGAAGAAGTAGAAGAATGAAAAGAAGAATGAAAAGAAGAAGAAGAAGAATGAAAAGAAGAATGAAAAGAAGAAGAAGAAGAATGAAAAGAAGAAGAAGAATGAAAAGAAGAAGAAGAAGAATGAAAAGAAGTAGAATGAAAAGAAGATTGAGAAGAAGAATGAAAAGAAGAATGAAAAGAAGAATGAGAAGAATGAAAAGAAGAATGAAAAGAAGAAGAAGAAGAATGAAAAGAAGAAGAAGAAGAAGAATGAAAAGAAGAATGAAAAGAAGAAGAAGAAGAATGAAAAGAAGAATGAAAAGAAGAAGAATGAAAAGAAGAAGAATGAAAAGAAGAAGAAGAAGAATGAAAAGAAGAAGAAGAAGAATGAAAAGAAGAATGAGAAGAAGAATGAAAAGAAGAATGAAAAGAAGAATGAGAAGAATGAAAAGAAGAATGAAAAGAAGAAGAATGAAAAGAAGAAGAAGAATGAAAAGAAGAAGAGGAAGAATGAAAAGAAGAATGAAAAGAAGAAGAAGAAGAATGAAAAGAAGAAGAATGAAAAGAAGAATGAAAAGAAGAAGAATGAAAAGAAGAAGAAGAAGAATGAAAAGAAGAATGAAAAGAAGAAGAAGAGGAATGAAAAGAAGAAGAATGAAAAGAAGAAGAAGAATGAAAAGAAGAATGAAAAGAAGAAGAAGAAGAATGAAAAGAAGAAGAAGAAGAATGAAAAGAAGAATGAGAAGAAGAATGAAAAGAAGAATGAAAAGAAGAATGAAAAGAAGAATGAGAAGAATGAAAAGAAGAATGAAAAGAAGAAGAAGAATGAAAAGAAGAAGAAGAAGAAGAATGAAAAGAAGAATGAAAAGAAGAAGAAGAAGAATGAAAAGAAGAAGAAGAAGAATGAAAAGAAGAAGAATGAAAAGAAGAAGAATGAAAAGAAGAATGAAAAGAAGAAGAAGAATGAAAAGAAGAAGAAGAAGAATGAAAAGAAGAATGAAAAGAAGAAGAAGAAGAATGAAAAGAAGAAGAAGAAGAAGAAGAAGAATGAAAAGAAGAATGAAAAGAAGAAGAATGAAAAGAAGAAGAAGAAGAATGAAAAGAAGAAGAAGAAGAATGAAAAGAAGAATGAAAAGAAGAAGAATGAAAAGAAGAAGAAGAAGAATGAAAAGAAGAAGAAGAAGAATGAAAAGAAGAAGAATGAAAAGAAGAATGAGAGGAAGAATGAAAAGAAGAATTAAAAGAAGAATGAGAAGAATGAAAAGAAGAATGAAAAGAAGAAGAAGAATGAAAAGAAGAAGAAGAAGAATGAAAAGAAGAATGAAAAGAAGAAGAAGAAGAATGAAAAGAAGAATGAAAAGAAGAAGAAGAAGAATGAAAAGAAGAAGAAGAAGAATGAAAAGAAGAATGAAAAGAAGAAGAAGAAGAATGAAAAGAAGAAGAAGAATGAAAAGAAGAATGAAAAGAAGAAGAAGAAGAATGAAAAAAAGAAGAAGAAGAATGAAAAGAAGAATGAAAAGAAGAAGAAGAAGAATGAAAAGAAGAAGAAGAAGAATGAAAAGAACAATGAAGAGAAGAAGAAGAAGAAGAATGAAAAGAAGAAGAAGAATGAAAAGAAGAATGACAAGAAGAAGAAGAATGAAAAGAAGAAGAAGAAGAATGAAAAGAAGAAGAAGAAGAATGAAAAGAAGAATGAAAAGAAGAAGAAGAATGAAAAGAAGAAGAAGAAGAATGAACAGAAGAAGAAGAAGAATGAAAAGAAGAAGAAGAATGAAAAGAAGAATGAGAAGAAGAATGAAAAGAAGAATGAAAAGAAGAATGAGAAGAATGAAAAGAAGAATGAAAAGAAGAAGAATGAAAAGAAGAAGAAGAAGAATGAAAAGAAGAATGAAAAGAAGAAGAATGAAAAGAAGAAGAGGAATGAAAAGAAGAATGAAAAGAAAAAGAAGAAGAAGAATGAAAAGAAGAAGAATGAAAAGAAGAAGAAGAAGAATAAAAAGAAGAATGATAAGAAGAATGAAAAGAAGAATGAAAAGAAGAATGAGAAGAATGAAAAGAAGAATGAAAAAAAGAAGAATGAAAAGAAGAAGAAGAAGAATGAAAAGAAGAAGAAGAATGAAAAGAAGAATGAAAAGAAGAAGAATGAAAAGAAGAAGAAGAATGAAAAGAAGAATGAAAAGAAGAAGAAGAATGAAAAGAAGAATGAAAAGAAGAAGAAGAAGAATGAAAAGAAGAAGAAGAATGAAAAGAAGAAGAAGAAGAATGAAAAAAAGAATGAGAAGAAGAATGAAAAGAAGAATGAAAAGAAGAATGAAAAGAAGAAGAATGAAAAGAAGAAGCAGAAGAATGAAAAGAAGAATGAAAAGAAGAAGAAGAAGAATGAAAAGAAGAAGAATGAAAAGAAGAAGTAGAAGAATGAAAAGAAGAATGAAAAGAAGAAGAAGAAGAATGAAAAGAAGAATGAAAAGAAGAAGAAGAAGAATGAAAAGAAGAAGAAGAATGAAAAGAAGAAGAAGAAGAATGAAAAGAAGTAGAATGAAAAGAAGATTGAGAAGAAGAATGAAAAGAAGAATGAAAAGAAGAATGAGAAGAATGAAAAGAAGAATGAAAAGAAGAAGAAGAAGAATGAAAAGAAGAAGAAGAAGAAGAATGAAAAGAAGAATGAAAAGAAGAAGAAGAAGAATGAAAAGAAGAATGAAAAGAAGAAGAATGAAAAGAAGAAGAAGAATGAAAAGAAGAAGAAGAATGAAAAGAAGAATGAGAAGAAGAATGAAAAGAAGAATGAAAAGAAGAATGAGAAGAATGAAAAGAAGAATGAAAAGAAGAAGAATGAAAAGAAGAAGAAGAATGAAAAGAAGAATGAAAAGAAGAAGAGGAAGAATGAAAAGAAGAATGAAAAGAAGAAGAAGAAGAATGAAAAGAAGAAGAATGAAAAGAAGAATGAAAAGAAGAAGAATGAAAAGAAGAAGAAGAAGAATGAAAAGAAGAATGAAAAGAAGAAGAAGAGGAATGAAAAGAAGAAGAATGAAAAGAAGAAGAAGAAGAATGAAAAGAAGAATGAAAAGAAGAAGAAGAAGAATGAAAAGAAGAAGAAGAAGAATGAAAAGAAGAATGAGAAGAAGAATGAAAAGAAGAATGAAAAGAAGAATGAAAAGAAGAATGAGAAGAATGAAAAGAAGAATGAAAAGAAGAAGAAGAATGAAAAGAAGAAGAAGAAGAAGAATGAAAAGAAGAATGAAAAGAAGAAGAAGAAGAATGAAAAGAAGAAGAAGAAGAATGAAAAGAAGAAGAATGAAAAGAAGAATGAAAAGAAGAAGAAGAATGAAAAGAAGAAGAAGAAGAATGAAAAGAAGAATGAAAAGAAGAAGAAGAAGAATGAAAAGAAGAAGAAGAAGAAGAAGAAGAATGAAAAGAAGAATGAAAAGAAGAAGAATGAAAAGAAGAAGAAGAAGAATGAAAAGAAGAAGAAGAAGAATGAAAAGAAGAATGAAAAGAAGAAGAATGAAAAGAAGAAGAAGAAGAATGAAAAGAAGAAGAAGAAGAATGAAAAGAAGAAGAATGAAAAGAAGAATGAGAGGAAGAATGAAAAGAAGAATTAAAAGAAGAATGAGAAGAATGAAAAGAAGAATGAAAAGAAGAATGAAAAGAAGAAGAAGAATGAAAAGAAGAAGAATGAAAAGAAGAATGAAAAGAAGAAGAAGAAGAATGAAAAGAAGAATGAAAAGAAGAAGAAGAAGAATGAAAAGAAGAAGAAGAAGAATGAAAAGAAGAATGAAAAGAAGAAGAAGAAGAATGAAAAGAAGAAGAAGAATGAAAAGAAGAATGAAAAGAAGAAGAAGAAGAATGAAAAAAAGAAGAAGCAGAATGAAAAGAAGAATGAAAAGAAGAAGAAGAAGAAGAAGAAGAAGAAGAATGAAAAGAAGAAGAAGAATGAAAAGAAGAAGAATTCCAGTACAGCAAAAAGTGTATCTGCAGAGAGCTCCGCTATTTCTGACAGTTCTCTGACAGTTCCTTCACATTTACAGCGGTTGAAACATTGTATCTATTTATTTCCGAATAAAAACATCTGTATCCTAAACGGAAACAAATAGATACAATGTTTCAACTGCTGTAAATGAACTGTCAGAACTGTCAGAGAACTGTCAGAAATAGCGGAGCTCTCTGCAGTGACACTTTTGCTGGCTGATCGGGGAAAATTCGATTCGTGCATCCGAAGTTTGCTAAAATTCGGATTCGATGCGAATCGAATTTTTCCTAATATTCGAAACGAATTCCACTTCGCCAAGTTCGATTCGCTCATCTCTAGTGCTAACCACTAAGCCACTGTGCCACCCCATTCTTGGAGGAGACTCACCTTCTAACAAATTGAAACATCTTCTTTTGATTATTTGTGGTGGTTATGTAAGTTATGTACCCTATATGGTTCAGATGCAAATCAACTTTGGGGGATACCACTGGATACATATTGCAACAACTACAATTTTGCTAAGTGAATGTGAGTTACTAAAACTGTTGTATTTTATATTGGATAACATTCAATGTCTACACATTATGTGCCGATTTTCCAAACAAAAGAAATTTGTTTAAATAAAATGTTGATCTTTTAAATAATTGGATTATTTGTGTATACTCCAAGGTTGCCTTAAAAATCCAATTAAATATAAGATGTAGTTCTCTCTATCCTTAGAAAGCTTGCTACGTATGGCAATCTTTCCCCTTGTAGATCCCAGAATGTGCTACTGTAATCACACTGTCCTCTCTGCTCCCTGCTGCTCCAGGTCTTGATCCCATTCATGCCACACCACTGAATGTATCATTCCGAGCCAGCCTGGAGGCCGCCCCCCTCCGACGCATGAGACCCCTCCTAGGCACCGATAGTCTCCTCAGTACTCCATCCTCCACCAGACACCTCTGTAATCCTGACTCTCTCATATTTATGGGCCAGTCCACCATTCCACCAGGGCCTCTAAAACTGGGATTTACCGGACCCCCATAGACATGCAGATAAGGTCTCCACCCCTTCCTGCTTACTGACTTCTGGAAGGTTCTATGGTCCACCAGAGTCAGGAGGCGGCAATAGAGCCACAATCTGTTGAGTCATCAAGATGACCTGCAAAAACCTGACCTCAATAACATGGCTCACACAACTACCATGAGTCATATACAATGATTTTGCCTGTGATACACTACACTATTCTAGTAGCACACAAGAGGGTGCTACACCTACATTAACCTCACTAGCTGGTCTGATAATGTCAATATTTCTGTGCTCAAAGTGGTAAATTTTTTTGCATAGAAATATGTTGTTTTTTTATTGTAGGCCTGTAATTTTTAGGAATAACTCACTGAAATCTGTCCAAACAAGAGTCTAGTAAACATCCCGGGTATGATAAAATTTGAAACACGAAATCATACATTATAATATAATAAATGATCATAAAAAATAATATTATAATAATAATAAATTTAATTCAATAATGTAATCAAACCAAAAACACTGAACTTTGAAATATAGCGCCAAGTTCGCACATCACTGAGCTTAGTCGCAAAATTGTTTTCAGTGTCTGATGATGAATTTCCCCACAAATCATTATCACTCAATTCTGCAAGTAGTTCTGATTTACTATCGCTGTTCTCTAGCAGGTCTAAAACCGCTCTTGACCTAAAGGGACGCTTTTTGGACGCCATGGACTTTTCTCAGTTTCCAGGCAGAAAGAACAGTAAAAATGCAGGCAGGGCACAGGACAAAGCACTAGGGACAAAATGTATGTAAAATGGTTTGATACAGTAATGTTATACTATGTGATTTTAGTGTATTGAGTGAATGTCACTTTTAACATTTTTGAATTTCCCGCCAGTTCCGTTCCCCGTATGTCTCGTATGTCCCGATGCTCGCAGGGACCAGAACCCAAATTTTGGGAGTCCACATAGTAGAGACACATGCATTTAATGGATAGACCACGGGCATGTGGACCTGAGGGAGCCCACCCCTTCTTAAAGGTAAAGGAGCGCACCGGACACCCAGCATATAGCACAATGGCAACCAGGGTATACAGTGCACCCACAGACCTAAAAAATGCTGTTTAAAAACAGGGGTTTAGTTAGTACACATTTGCAAATACATAACTCTACTGTAGAGTTAGGACCACAGAACATCTGGGTGCCGTGATGTGGCTCTGTGGCTTACGTATGTATTTGAAAATGTGTGCTAACTAAACCCCTGTTTTTAAACACATATTGTTAGACAGGATAATTTGGTTGTTGACTAACTGGCTGGTAAATTGAACTGGCTTTCTTATCCCCCTTTTTGATAAGTGATACCTATCCATGTTCCTTGCTGAAATAAGACAATTTTAAACTGGGGCTTCTGACTAATGTTGTTGATTAGCTGGCTGGCAAGTTGAACAGGGTAGCCTTATTTATATTTTACATGCGATGCCTGTCCATGTTCACTGCTAAAAAAAGCCAGTTATAGACCAGGGGCGGTGACCAGTCTTTTTTACTCATTACTTGACCCTGTTACACTTATATCCTAAGTGAGAGTAATCTGTCTGTTTGATCATCTCATTCCCATAGCTGCTGCTGCTGCTACTTACTTACCATTTCATCTGCCTCTCAGAACTTTACATTGTCCCATGTGACCAAAGAAATGCATTGCCAAGCTCTTTCCCATAACTAGTCACAAAATATGCACAGACCCACACACATTTCAAATGAGACATTGTACCCTTACTCATGTATTAAGTTATTTACTGCTCTCCAATCAACCTTTTGATTTTTTTTTATTATCTTTACATTTTAAATCAAACTTTTACTGACCTAGGTGCTTCTCAAAATAGGCGATCACTAAATAATGTTGCTCCCACCATTTCATACGGTTACCTTTCATCCAACATTAGCACACTTCTCACACTATTTCCTTGACAAAAATAAGTGCATGTAGCTAAACAGAGAGGGAAAATAATGCCAAAACACTATTACTTTAGTTGACTTTCAATATAAAAAAAAAAAAAATCAGAAGTAACATACTGTATCTATTCACTTCACCACATTATTCGCCCGTTTTAACACTTCTTAGCAACAGACATTACAATTAAAACATTTCCTGTGGTTAGTACACATTTCATGAAATTATCTTTCAATTATGTGGGCCTTCAGAATGTTTAAACAGTCATTTGAAATTCCTCCATTATTCCCCATTTTTTCACTACTTGGCCAATAACAGTCCTTACTTCTAGCCACTTGCTTCTCACTAATATTGCACCAGTGTTCTCCTAATGCCTATATTGCTGTTCAGCAGCAAATTAGACTTTATTATCTCTTTTATATAATGTATTGCATGATAATAATAATAATAACAATAATGTCAACGATATTCATATGTCCTCTTAAATCATAAAGTGTCAAATCAACGTCCTCTTAAATCACAGAAGCAGATGTAATGAAGGAAAGGTAGAGGTGCAAAAGACAATAACACATTTATATAACAGTTTGAAAAAGCAAGTTTCATTTCTGCAGGCTCCTTTGTTCTGAAATCACCATGGCAGTGTTCTGACATCAGGATTGTCTTCAGTTAAAATAAAAGATATCCTACCGATGTTGTTGTTCATGCTAAACCTGGAATTGACATGTCAAATAGTTGTAAGTTTGTATTTATTTTTCACATGCCTAACTTTTCTCCCTAATGCCTACCTCTATGATTAAAGCCCAACTAAACATTCAGTTTAAAGGATAAGTTCACCTTTTAGAAAAAAATAATAAATGCACATTTTTTTTGTAGGTAAAAAAAAATGTGCATTAATTATTGTTGTCTGCAGGAACCTGGAAAACATTGCACCTGCATGGCATAGATCACTGATGCCATGCAGGCCTCCTGCAGACCTGTCAGAATATCTGCTTGCTGTATGGGATGTACAAACAAACAGATATTCTGACAGGGAGAATGAATGCACTACCACGGCGCTTCACAGTGCTGTGCTAGTTCATTGAGGACTACAAGCTGACAGCCGCTAAGGCTGTCGGGACTTGTAGTCTCTCATTCACAGATGACTGAATATGGGTGTAACATGTTATGAAAGGTGAACTTATCCTTTAAGTCAGTTGAATACATTCCAGGTGCATCAAACAAAAGGTGTTCAAAGTCTTACAGTACATTTTCTTAGAAAGAAGCCACAGTCAGAGTAGTAAAGCCAGTTCCTTGCCAGAATGATGAAGAAAAGAACCTTTCCTCACTGTGTGAATGCAGTGCACTCATGAAAACTATGGGTACACTGTACTGCACCTGCGCCATGGGAAAAACACACCACATCAGTGTGCCATCACCCTTACTCTAATATAAGCTGTGTGTACAGGGCAACAAATGAAACCATAAAACTACAAGATTAATTCACATCTTATGAAGGCAAAAAGCACAAGGTTGCACATAGGAAGGTTTATAATGTTTTTAATACTGGAAAGACAAAACAGTGTTTTTTTATGATCCCTTTCATCAGTATGAAATCCATTAACTTGAATTAGTATTAAAAGGTATCTATACCTTTGATAGAGTGGGGTAGAGTTAGCAGGTTTCATTGCTGTCAGAAGCTCTGTTGAAGAGATTCCTTCACTTCCTTGCCCCAAGGTCATAAAGCGAAGGGAAGCCTTAGAGCAAAACAGGCAGGACTATAAATAAGTTAAATAGGGGAAGGCTGGAAATTCTGTTAGTTTTTAACCACCTAATGACCACCTGTCATGAACTGTGGATGGACAGCTGTTGCAGGCAAAGTGACATACCTGTATGTTGCTGCCTACTTCTGGATTTTGGGAGCACGCATGCCCACCACCTGGCTGGCATCCACTGTGCTTGTACACAGCAGGAGCCTGTCAGCAAGTCCCAGCCAATGATTCATGGCTAAGGCCTGCTGATCGACTGTGTACAATCACAGCCCAGCGCTCTGTGTTGACAATCAACACAGAGCTCTATACAGAGGGAACAGTTTCTGTGTTTCTCATCCCTGCAAAGCAAGGATGAGAAACTTAGAAATCTATAAGTAAAATAAGCACACTTTACACATAGTTAGGCACACATTTAACCCCATGATTGCCCTAGATGTTAACCCCTTCCCAGCCAGTGTCATTAGCAGTGACAGTGTATAATATTATCACTTATCACTGTATTAATGTCACTGGTGAGGCCAGTGGCAGTTAGTCAGTTCCCCCAGCATCAGTTAGTAGTAGATTGCCTGCTGCAACCGTATCTCACAGTCGCATTATAAGTCTCTGATCACCGCCATTAGTAGTATAAAAAAATATTTAAATCCAGTCAATATACACTTATTGGGATTTTATTTATTAAAAATATGTAGCAGAATGCATTTTGGCCAAAATGTATAAAGAAATTTGATTTTATTTTAATTGGATATGTTTTTTAGTCCAAAGTAATAAATATTGTTTTAAAAATGTTCAGTATTTTTTCTTTTATAATCACACAAAATAAAAAACCCAATGATGACCAAATACAACCTAAAGAAAGCTCTATTTGTGTGAAAAAAAATAATATAAATTTTGCTTGGGTACAGCATTGAATGACAGTTCAATTACCAGTTAAAGTAGCACAGTGTGGCATAGCAAAAATTTCCTAGTCATGAAGGGGGTAAAATCTTCTGGAGCTCAAGAGGTTGTTATCTCCAGTGGGGCCCTGGATGACAGTAAATCTGACAGGGGTTCAAATCTATTGCCTTTCTACCCAAAACTAAACAAAGGTGTGGGGTATTGATAAACTGAATTTATTTTACCTTAACTTTCTAGTGTGCTCTATTTTATTTAGCTCAAAACTCTGCTAGCAGATATTTTCTATGTAGGTCCTTCATGACTTTTAAATCAATCTGATATGTAGTATGTTGCTAATTTTAAAACCTTACGCAGCTCTAGATGTAAAGACAATTTAAAGATATCTGTAGTATCAATATAAAGTTATTTACAAAAGGAAAAACAATACATGAATAAACATAACACACATTTTTTTTAGCATGAACCACATGGCAAGGACAATATTCCTACAAAGTTGCTATTTATGTAAGCAGCGTTAAGAATGAAGAGCTAATAAAATATTAATACATGGAATATATGCTTAAGATTTTCCATTTTATTATGTGATCACAAGGCCAAAAATATAATTATTATCTTCCCTGAAAGCAAATTTCAATGTGTCCAGAAGATGTGTCTGCTTAATTGCATGCAAATACATGATCTTGTGTTGCCCTCATGCTGTCATGAATATGTCTGCATGCTACGGTTTATTTATTTTAAGCTACACTGAAATAAAATGCTCTGCTTATACTAAATCCTCACTGTGTTTTTCCAGACATATTTGCAGGCTATATGCCTTGATTGTTATTTTTTCAAACAAACAAATTAATCTCTGAGACTGAAGGCTCAGGGGCAGAACATTATTTAAAGCTTAAACAGATGTTCATTGGGGATGTCCATTTTTGATCAGTGGATTCTGCTAAAAGGATTTGTAGTTGTTTCATACAAAAACTTTTTCCCCTGTTACAAAGGGGCTCAAATGTGTGGTATTTATTTAAAAAGTATCTCATACCTATACAAATGTCACTGTACATTCAGGATCCCTGCTAAATTCAGTGTTATACTTGTGAAAACTGAAGACAAAATTGATCTACAATAAATGATGATAGCATAGATTAATAGGTAATTACAATAACTTAGTGTCAGTAAACCTACATCATAAAAACGATCAGAAAATGCTGTATTACAGGCTGTTCATACCCAGCCATTCACTATTCTGCAAAAAACCTGGTTGATCCTGCTTTTCTCTAGCTTCCCATTCTGTCCATGTCCCCAATGCAGCTGGACATGCTCAAATTTCGATAAGTTTCTATGCTGAGAATTTCCTCCCTATCAAATCTAAGCAGCCTATAGACTATGTTGACTATAGAGTCAAACATGTAGGTGTATACACTGTGGTAAATGACAGCCCACGTCTGTCCCTCCATGCACTCTAACTAGCTAAACACAATAGGTGTGGGATTTTACATCTTGGTTGATAGAGGCTTCACCTGCCTGTTATTTTAAGACACAGGCTGGAGGTGCATGACACAGCTTGTGACTAGCAGAAATCCACCCACACCATGTTATTGCCAACAAATAATAAATATTTGATTTCAACTGTATATCTGTATGACAATTAAACAGTTTATTGATACTATTTATTTTTACTCTGTATTCCAAATACTTTTTTTTATTTTGAACATGTCTCCAGTAGCAGAGGACTAGAAGCTCTTCTTGATTATGTTTCTCTGCAGACAGGCTGAGAAAGATCTGGGTTGTGTGACAGCTGTATATTGATTAGGAAAAAGGTACTTGGATTTTTTTTTGTAAGTAAACTAATTACAGTGTCATCATCCGTATACAGAAATAGAAGGCATAATGTAAATAAACAGCATGTGTTTAGTATCACTTTAACATTATATATATTTATACATTATTTATATTTATACATTATTATTTGTACTATTGTTGAACAAGATAATGGTATCCTATCTAAACCAATTTTCTGATGATGCTATTTCATTAAAGCCCAGCTCTGCAAAACTTTAAAATGATCCCTTGCAGAGGGGCTGTAAGTAAGGAAAGTAAAAGTGGTTATGCTCTCCTATTTAGAAAATTAGCAGTTAGGGCCAGTTCACAGTACATGTGAACATTTCAGTGTGCTTTTTTTCTGCATCCAAAAATGCACAGAAAGTAGGTTATGTGGTTGTCAATGTCATAGTTCACATCAGTTTTTGCAGTTCCAGTGTATTCCAGATGCAGAAAAAAATGTAGAACATGCTGCACAGGATTATACTGGAACGCGTTAAAACACATAAAGAAACTGCACCGTAACGTGCCAAAAACGCATCAAAAACACGCATGCAGAAATGCATTCGGAATGCATCTGGACTGCATTTTTATAGTGTCAACCAGCCCTTAAAAGTGTTACTAAACCCACAACAGTAAAATCAGCCTGTATATGCAGTAAAGCATGTTTGTTATAATCACTGTGGAACCTAAGGGGTTAATAATTTGCATTATGTAAAAATGCGGTTTGATCCTGTCTTCTCTGATCCTCCTTTTCCTTTGCTGTCCCTAATCCATCTGTTGATAGTGCAGAGCTCTAGGAGATACTCTGCATATGCTCAATTTGGTGTGTTTTCTTTTGTTGGGAGAGTGCATGTGATTGGCCCAGGGTCAATCAGAACTGTCAAGACAGAGGGTCAGGGGTCATGAAGCCTAATAGGACAGTTAGAGGAGAATGAAAACTCTTCCTACAAGATTAACAAGTGCTCAGCTGGACACTGATAGAAGTCAAGGGAGTATTTACCACAAGGCAAACAAGGCATTTGCCTTGGGTGGCATTTTCTATGGGGACAGCACTGCCCCCTGGAAGAAGAGACATATGAGGCATGGGTATCAGGTGGGATCTGAGAGAGGCTGCAGGCTGCTTGATGGTGTATGCATAGCCCGATTGTCCTTCCCAGGGATGTCCAGAGCTGTGAAAGTGTGTCTTTCTTTCTTTCGCTGGGTTGGGTGTTAGTAGAAGACTCTCTTGGGTTGGGGTGGGAATGGAGCAGGAGTGTTGTTGGTCACTGTACGGCTGTGTCTGCGGTGGGGGGGTCTGGTATTGGTTGGTGTCAGGCCGGGAAGAGTCCAATTTTTGTGTTGCCTAGGACAGCACAAAACCTAAATACACCACTGATAGAAATCACAAGACTGCTATATACTGCTGATGAGAAAAGGTATTTAACAGTTTATGTTTACTGAAATAATTGCATGTCCATGTTCTGTGTACTGTGGGAGACCAGATGTAGTGAGTGCAGGGTTCTGGGTTTAGTAACACTTTAACCCTTGCAGTGCAGGAGCAGCCCCACCACTAGGGATAATTTAAAAGGTTGGGCTTTAAGCTGGAGGAAAGAAAAAAGAATAAAAAAATATTTTGTTGATGGGAAATTGTCATTACTATTTATTTACATAAATATAAGTTAAAACTTGATTGACTTCTGGTAACAACAATTCTAATATGTGCCATGTGTATTGTTTTCCATCGTTTCACATTTCAATTTCCATCTGTGTGATTACATTTTTTTCATAAATAAATTAATGTGGAAAATAGTAGCACTGTGTTAAAAAAACAAACAAAAAAAAACTCATCCTATGTGAAACCCTTCTTGCACTGGTACAATAAATTTATAAATTTACATCTGCTTTGCTGATTAATAAAGACAATATGGTGTGGGTCTTGCAATACTACAACACAGCAACTCTCCTAAACAAAAATGTAAATAAATTCCCTTCAGTGACACCATACATATGGAACTGTACTACAACACATCTCCCTCAGTATCATCCTTAAATAAAGTGCATGTATCAGTAAAGTGCATAAATCAATATTTCACCATATTTAAACTATAACAATCACTGTGCAATATAGTGCAAACATATTGTAAACAATGTAAATTCTGTGCAAATGTCAGCAACACAAATCTCTGTGTGAGACACAAATATCCAATAAACAGTGTTGAGATTCAGTGTTCATAAAATGCTCTTTAAAAAAAAGTGTCTTGTACCCAGAGGTAAAAAATTCATTATCTTCACTTATTGTGACTGATATATTTAAAGCAGCCTTTGGGGATAGGCACTCTTGCAATGTCAATTTTTATCCAAAGTGTCAAATTTTAAAATAAATGTCATGACACTTTAAACACAGCACTTCAAATAAAGCACAAACCAAAATGTATCTATAAATACTGCAGGTGAACTTAAATTTTCCCATCCATGTTTTTCTCTCCCAGTCAGATTACTACTCTCTCCACCCTGCAATATGCTCTCTTTACCCCTGTTTGTCATTCTTGTACCCTTCTTTTCCACCCGCAGCTTATATATTATACACACACACACACATATATATATATATATATATAAATATATATATATATATATATATATATAAATATATATATATATATATATATATATAAATATATATATATATATATATATATATATATACACACACACACGTGCATACACACACACACACACGCATGCACAGGTATATACAGGTGAAACTCGAAAAATTAGAATATAGTGCAAAAATTCATTTATTTCAGTAATGCAACTTAAAAGGTGAAACTAATATATGAGATAGACTCATTACATGCAAAGCAAGATAGTTCAAGCTGTGATTTGTCATAATTGTGATGATTATGGCTTACAGTTCATGAAAACCCCAAATCCACAATCTCAGAAAATTAGAATATTGTGAAAAGGTGCAATATTCTAGGCTCAAAGTGTCCCACTCTAATCAGCTAATTAAGCCATAACACCTGCAAAGGGTTCCTGAGCCTTTAAATGGTCTTTCAGTCTGGTTCAGTAGGAATCACAATCATGGGAAAGACTGCTGACCTGACAGTTGTACAGAAAACCATCATTGACACCCTCCATAAGGAGGAAAAGCCTCAAAAGGTAATTGCAAAAGAAGTTGGATGTTCCCAAAGTGCTATATCAAAGCACATTAATAGAAAGTTATGTGGAATTGAAAATTGTGGAAGAAAAAGGTTCAAAAGCAGCAGGGTTGATCGCAGCCTGGAGAGGATTGTCAGGAAAAGGCCATTCAAAAGTGTTGGGGACTTTCACAAGGAGTGGACTGAGGCTGGAGTCAGTGCATCAAGAGCCACCACACACAGACGAATCCTGGACATGGGTATTCCTCTTGTCAAGCCGCTCCTGAACAACAAACAACGTCAGAAGCGTGTTACCTGGGCTAAAGAAAAACAGACCTGGTCTGTTGCTCAGTGGTCCAAAGTCCTCTTTTCTGATGAGAGCAACTTTTGCATCTTATTTGGAAATCAAGGACCCAGAGTATGGAGGAAGAATGGAGAGGCACACACTGCAAGATGTTTGAAGTCCAGTGTAAAGTTTCCACAGTCTGTGTTGATTTGGGGAGCCATGTCATCTGCTGGTGTTGGTCCACTGTGCTTCATTAAGTCCCGGGTCAATGCAGCTGTCTACCAGGAGATTTTGGAGCACTTCATGCTTCCTTCCGCAGACAAGCTTTATGGGGATGCTGACTTCATTTTCCAGCAGGACTTGGCACCTGCCCACACTGCCAAAAGCACCAAAACTTGGTTCAATGACTGTGGGATTACTGTGCTTGATTGGCCAGCAAACTCGCTTGACCTGAACCCCATAGAGAATCTATGGGGCATTGCCAAGAAAATGATGAGAGACATGAGACCGAACAATATAGAAGAGCTGAAGGCCGCTATTGAAGTATCCTGGTCTTCCATAACACCTCAGCAGTGCTACAGGCTGACAGCTTCTATGCCACGCCGCATTGAGGCAGTAATTGCTGCAAAAGGGGCCCAAACCAAGTACTGAGTACATATGCATGCTTATACTTTTCAGAGGTCCGATATTGTTCTATGTACAATCCTTGTTTTATTGATTGCATATAGTATTTTAATTTTCTGAGATTGTGGATTTGGGGTTTTCATGAGCTGTAAGCCATAATCATCACAGAAAAAGGTTCAAAAAAAGGTTCAAAAGCAGCAGGGTTGATCGCAGCCTGGAGAGGATTGTCAGGAAAAGGCCATTCAAAAGTGTTGGGGACTTTCACAAGGAGTGGACTGAGGCTGGAGTCAGTGCATCAAGAGCCACCACACACAGACGAATCCTGGACATGGGTATTCCTCTTGTCAAGCCGCTCCTGAACAACAAACAACGTCAGAAGCGTGTTACCTGGGCTAAAGAAAAACAGACCTGGTCTGTTGCTCAGTGGTCCAAAGTCCTCTTTTCTGATGAGAGCAACTTTTGCATCTTATTTGGAAATCAAGGACCCAGAGCTTTTCATGAGCTGTAAGCCATAATCATCACAATTATGACAAATCAAGGCTTGAAATATCTTGCTTTGCATGTAATGAGTCTATCTCATATATTAGTTTCACCTTTTAAGTTGCTTTACTGAAATAAATGAACTTTTGCACGATATTTTAATTTTTCGAGTTTCACCTGTATATTATCCTCACTCTTGCCCTTTCCCTATTTTTGCATTCATCACCCCCTTGTTCGTTCTAAACCTGTGTGCTGACATAGCCTCCAGAATACACGGTTATGTGCACTTATATCAGTCTCACTTCCCCCACCCTCCTGCTTCTTCTGACTTCTTCAGATTTTTCTCCCAAACCAGGCCCCATGTTATGTAAAATTTCACCGCCAGATCTGACACATTTCTTCCTAAAGCAGCAGCCTCAATCCACACACTTTAAGTTCTATTCCTCTGCTTCTGAGAATCAGATTACCTTTCTCATGTATCCTCTGGAATGGCCACTTTGATTGTAACAAGCTTACCTCTGTCTGTGACCTTTTTATCTCCAACTCTCTTAACTTTCTTGCTGTTACTGAAAGTGACTTTAGAAATGTGTTTCTCAAGTTGCCTTCCCCCCCCCCCCATGGTTTCCTCCATTGTACTCACTCACTCAGACCCAATGGATGAAAAGGACATAGAGTTGGATTCCTTCTATCCCCACAAGCAGATTGTAGGTTTGTCTTTCGCTTCCAGATCAATCCCATTCTTCTTTTGAAGCTCACTGTATTTGTCTTTGCTCTACAGTTTAATTGGATTGTGATTTATCAGTCTCCTGGGCCAGTGCCATGCTTCCTTGACCACTTATCAGCCTGGCTGACTTTCTGTACTTTGAAATACTCTCTATCATTTTAGCTGACTTCAACATTTCTCCTAATGTTACCATCCTGACTGCTTCTAACCTTCTCAAACCAACCTCATAATTTAACCTAACACAATGGATGCACAGTCCTACTCACTCTAAAAGCAACACCCTTGACCTTGTATTTTTCCACATCTTCACTCATTCCAACTACCCTGGGCTTAGTTTGAGTGGAGTTCAGCGAACGTCCGGATGTTGAACCCAAACCACTTTGAAATCAATGGGAGTCATGTCTATCAAATAAAAAAATCCTATTTTCTGGGCTAATAGGCAAGAGGTTGCAAAAAATAGCCCGGTGGGGTGAACACTGCTCTGGGAATATGTACAATGTAAAAAACATCAATTCAATCAGGAGCAGTGAATTTTCACATGCCTAAACTGAAACATTTAACATGCCCAATTGCTTTAAACAACATACCTTTAGGTGGCATAATCTTGTGAAAGGGAGTACCTCTGTGATGCAAAGAAAGTGCTGCAGCAGCACTGACATTTACATAGAAGAAAAGGTAATTCGAAGGCAAATTACAAAAAAAAAAGCAAACAGACCCCTCCAAAGACCCCAAAATACATAAGACATAAGGTCTTCCATGCATTTTGGGGGACTTTTGGGTGGATCTGTGTTCTGTTTTTTTTTTTTTTAAAGAAGCATCCAATGAAATGTAGTTTTCTAGTAATTTGAACTGTATTACTTTTTACTTTCTAAATATCACTAGCTGTGGCATATCCTACAGCAAGAATGACGAAAATAATATACATCCCCCCAAATGCATACCGAATTTCAAGGGTAGTCCCCATGAAAAATGACAAAAAAATGCATGGGGTCCTGGTTTGGTAGGTGCAATATCATCAAAATGTCCATCTTACCCAAATTTTCTTACCTTTTTCAAGCAAATTCTCTACTAGTCAACTTTATCTGGGCTCACAGGAGACCTAGACTACAATGGCTCCTCCTGACTCTGCCTAAACGGCACAGTGGTATAATAGTACCTGACATACAGAAGTAAGTTTTCCCATAATTGGATTGGGACTTTTCAGGCAACACACACAAATCTATATAAACAAATTAATTTTAGTACATAAAGTTAAAACATTACTAGATCAACATATGGTACAAACAACTATAATCAACATATAAAGGTGGTAACAGAGAAACATGTTGACTTGCTGTGAAGATATAACCTCCTTCTTCAAGTTGGTCAAGAGAGGAGAGAAAGGTGAGTTAACTTCAGCTAGGAAACCCAACTGGGAATTATTAATTTTGC
This sequence comes from Staurois parvus, assembly GCF_062004578.1. NCBI lineage: Eukaryota > Metazoa > Chordata > Amphibia > Anura > Ranidae > Staurois > Staurois parvus. The sequence continues at coordinate 10,440,080 of NW_028318039.1, read as the reverse complement.
TTTAAAATCATCCATCTGTACAAATTCAGGAAACCAAATTTTAAAATCCTTACTAGATGGCACCGCACACCAACAGTGCTTCATAAATATCTTCCCACAACTCCAGACACTTGTTGGAGATGCCAGGAAGAAAAGGGGTCCTTATTGCACATCTTTTGGTCCTGCCTGAAATTGGAACACTTCTGAAAAGAGGTACATTGTATCTCTCAGAAGTACACTGATTATATCCTCACTGATGACCCTGCTCTCTTTCTTCTACACTTCTCATATATGCCAGAGAAAATGCACAACAAATCAGTCCTACGCCACCTTTTTAATGCTGTTAAATTGTGCATTGTGCTGTGGTGAGAGATCCATGCCCTCCTTCTATCGCACTTTGGCTCTCAAAAGTAGAGGAAGTGAGCGAAATGGAAGACTTAGTCCTTTCCGCACAAAACAGACACGAGGCATACTCGAAAACTTGGGTACATTGCAATATGTTTACTTTCTCAGAGGGGGAGAAGCCCTCTTTGCATCCTACACACACTGAGTTATAGTGTGCTACCACTCCTTCATTGGTGCCTTCTATCTCTCCTCTGGCAATCCACCCCCCCCTTATTTCTCCTTTATACCCTGCCCAGTACTTCCCTCATGCCTATCCTTCTTCCAGACTATCTGAGAAAAATGCTGTATCCGGTGCATTCATAGCTGCATCCTGCTCCAGTTTTGTGAAGACTCCCACATCCTACTTTAATCACTGCTGGCTATGTTACTGCTGTGTGTTCCGATGAGGTCACTCCTACACTTTAGGTTATCTTTAACAAATGCTGTATTTCTTGATGGTTTTGGAGCCTGTGAAGGGGTTACTTCAGATATGTATGCCTCAATGTATTTTGCTGCTCTGTGAGTGCGGTATACTTTAAATAAAGAATTTACAAAGAAAAAAATGCATGGGGTCTCCCTAAAAATCTATACCAATCCATTAATTTGTGCATGCAGTCTGGCTGGCAAGGAAACTGGGGGGAAATGATGAGAGCCTGGCCCCCCTCATGAGCCAAATCAGGCCACTTGCCCTTAACATGGGAGTGCTCCCTGTAATAGCACCTTACCGATATGTTAATGAGGAAAAAGTCCTCTTCCCCAAAATTCTGCACCAATGGTTGTGGCAGTCTGCAGTCTGGAATCTGGAAGCCTTCTTCAAGCCCCCAGATACCACCCTCCTTATGTAAATGTGTGAGGGGTAAATAGTACTCTCACTCATTTACAAAACAAAAACCTATAAATAAAGACTCCCAAGTGTTTGACAGGTCCTTTATTGAAAAAATAAAAATCCCCAGATGACACCACTAAAACAACAACAAAACCTATTTCAGAGGATGTGGTTATTTTCTGCATCTTATCCAAATTTTATTTATGGATCAATGTGCCCTAAATCCCTGTGCCCTGCTCAATAAGATCATGAAAGATTGGAGATTTATCTCTGTTTTTAGTTAAAACAAATGTACACATTATGATCTAGATCAGGGGTCTCCAAACTGTAACCCAAGGGCTGGATGCAGCCCTTTGCTATCCCTTGGAACACAATTCCTTCCAATGATATTAAGCACTATTCCTCCCATTGACACCAACAATAGGTCACTATTTATCTTCCACTGATAATAATGATGGGGTACTATTTCTCCTACTAATATCAATGATGAGGCACTACTCCTCCTACTGACCACCAACCCTAAGGCCATATTATATTCTCACTGATGCTGGGCCCAAGACATTTTTTACCCCCACTGGCCATAATCCGACACCCCTAAAATCAGAAGGACAGTGAAATGGCCATTTGTTTGAAAAGTTTGGAGACCCCTTATCTAGATTTTAATAACACTATACACTGTTTTCTTGGGGATCAGCAGTTTCTTTGATTGACCACAGGAGATAGAGAGTTTGAATCAATAAAATCATCATCCCAATATCATTAATAGTTCTCACTCTCTCTACCTCATAGGCACAGGTTGAAGTTACTGCTTTCCAGTTTCCAAATCTTCTAGCTATGACCATGTGTCTTTTAAAAATTTAAATTGTTTGTCACTCTTGTTACATTGAGCAAGATTAGCAATGTTTCTTTTTTTTTGTTTCATGGAGTTCATTGGACCACTTTGTGTGTGTTTATGATGTAACCTCTCCCAGTCTCAGCTTTCATTTGCAACTCTTTATATTTTGTTTCCTCTTTCTGGGAAGCTTTAGTACATTTGTTAACAGTTGTGGCTCTGAGGAAGAGGCAAGTCCTCGAAACGCGTCAGTCTATTGAATGTCTACACTCCCCATTGCGGACTGTTACTCAGCGCGGTGTTGACCCAGCTGTTCTTTTATGATGTTCCTTGACTTTATTGTCGTTTGTGAATACAACACCTATTTTATTTCTTATTAAACATTTTTTATGGTAATGCACTAGGTCTGTGCGCCCTCTCTTTGTTCTTTCCTCATTTAGTATATTTGGATTCCCCCGGTCCATTTGAGGGCAGCAAGGTGTGCATGTTCCAGGACATTCTTAATGTGGTTGTAGCCTGCATTGAGTCCATCCCCAAGCGCAGGAGCATTTGTGTTTGCTGGTCCATTTGTTAACAGTTGTCATGAGTTTTACTCGGTTTTGTAAATTTATTGTTTCTTTTTCATTCTTTAATACCTGGACTTAACAGGTGCTTACAGTTTGTTATATTTTCTCCATTTTTGCACTTAAAGCCATAAAAGGAACATATATACCTGCTATGTCTAGGGACCTTTTTATCCATATTTCATTTATTTAAAGTGGTATTCAAACCCAAAGCAAACATTTATTGTGTTGCAACTTACCAATACCTAGATGTGATGGCTGCATTTGTTTTCTTTTGTAGGCTTTTTTAAAATTTTATTTTCACCTGGTGATCTGGCCAGTAAGACTGTTGTTTTTCAACAGAATGAGATCCCTGCAAAAGTAGCAGTTTAGAGTGTTGAGAAAAAAAATTATAATTGGCAGCGTTGCTTATAGCAACAATCTTTTATTTATTCATGTAAAATCTTTACCTCAAAAGAAAAAAACTGTTGCTGTAACTGCTTGTGTAACTGCAGTGTGAGCTGGAGTTTGACTTTAATTTGTTACTGTATCAAAATCTGCTAGCACATCTAACATTCCCATCCCTCACACTGACAATGCTGCTGTACAAAGATGCCCCTGTGATCATTCATCCAGAGTGGGAGCTTTCCAATATAGGACGTATGTTACTGGCCAGATCACAAGGGGAAAACAGAAAAAAATCTAAAAAAAGAAAACTAATGAAGTAACCACATATAATTATTGGTAAGCTGCATTACAATATTTTTGTTTTGGGTTTAATTTATATTTAATGACAAACACATTTACCATAGAAAAAAAAAGACAATATGAAATAACAAACATTCAAAAAAGCTATCATCATTGCAAATTTCAACCAATGCACAGTTTAATTTATTCCATTCCATCCCTCTGGTCCAAAAAAAGAAATATTTATTTGTTAATCCAATGTTTCAAGTTTATAACTTCTTTTATATTCTCAAAAATTCCGTATCAAACCAGGTACCTGAAGCCATTCTATCCAAATCATCTGAAATGTGTTTAAAACTCCATATGTGATAAAGTAAAATTGCTATAATTTCAAATTCAGATTGACTGTCTGATCCATTCACCCACTGTTCCTGGATGTGGTGAAATGGTGATTTGCTGGCAAATGACATTGACAGTTGTCATTGCTAGCTTTGTTAAAAAAACAAACAAAAACAAACACATATACAGATCCCCCACAGGGCTGGATGAAGCCTGACTGATGTGGAGTTGCAGTAAAAATATCGGAGAGGGGGGGACAGGGGATGGGAGGTCAACACAGCAATGTACATGGGGTTATCAGGGCAGAAGGTCAAGTCAGAAGCTTGTAGGACAGTGTACAGGGTGTCAGCAGGGCAGAGGATGGGAGATCAGTGGGAGAGTGTACAGGAATTGGTAATATAGTGTACTGGAGGTCAGTAGGGTAGATGACAAGGGGTCCACCGGTCAAATGACAGGATCAGGAGGGTGGAAGACAGGGGTCACCAGGGTGGAGAACAGGTGTCAGCAGAGCTGAGGATAGGGGTTAGCAGGGCAATGAATAAGGGACAGGTAAGCCGAGGATAGGGGTCTACTGAGGCAAGGTGTCATGTACCTTGGTTGGAGGCCAAGTTGACAAGAGGACTTCACGTGTGGCTCTATTCTGAGCACCCCTAAATGTGGTGACAGAGGTACAAGGTTCAAAGAAGCACAGGTGCTGATAGCTTGATAGTAGGTAACTGCCACAGTCAGGGATGTGGTCAAGGTGAGCCAGGATCATACACAATGAGACAGCAGTGTGGTCAGGAGGCAGGCTGGGTCAGTACCAGGTTAGCAAGAAGAGCAAGGTTCAGAAGCAAGCCAAGGTCAGCAACAGGAGATCAGGTTGAGATTAGGAAGAGGCAAGCTGAGGTCAGCACCAGGAGATCAGGCAGAGGGTAGTCTAAGGCAAGCCAAGGTCAGAATCCACAGAGAAAGGTCAGGAACCAGCTGGGTCAGTAACAGAAGATTATTCAGTACAAACAGGAACATGAATCACAGGAAGCTGAAGAACATCCAGCGATTAGTATACAGCAGAGTCTCCTTTAAATAGGCAGTTTGGTGCCAATGCGGGAAGATGTGCGCACCTAAGCGTGATGGCACATATAAATGCACCTATATGTCAGTGCACGCTGGATAGCCTGGGATCATCTGTGTGCTGGTACATGTGCACGAGCATTAGCTGCATGAGAATTAGCAGTAGCTGTATGAGAATTAGCATTAGCTGAAGAATTAGCACTAGCTGCATTTTTTTGACACAAGGACTCAGGGACTTGTAGCTGAAATTCAATTCCCATACACACAGCTATGATTTTCACAGTGTGTTTTTGGCTGCTGTGTTGCAGTTCTGACTTGTGAAATTCCCTGGTCAGAAACTACAGTTCTTAGCTGTGTGTAAAGGAATCAGAATTAAGCTACAGTGTGTGCTGAGTGGGGAGGAGATCTTAGTGCCTGTGCTCAGGCTGTGTACCGTGCAGGGATGGGAGATGGCCAGCACAGCATCAGGGGTGGTGGGGGTCTTTTGGGGTCACATCTGAAATCTGAAGGGTGCCCTCTAAAATACACACCAGACCCTTTGAGATTGGCACAGATTTTAAGAGGGATGCCATGAAAAAAAAAATGTGATATTTTCCTAAAAATTCATACCAGACCCTTAATCTGAGCATTAACAATCATTGTCAGCATTGTCTAAATATGGCAATGTGACCATATTTAGGCAGTGATGTAACCCACTCTATTCTCTTCCCAATTGCATACACGGCTGTGGATTCCCAGCCATGTAAGTGAATGTGGCAAGATGACATCAGTGGTTGGTAAGAATGCAGCTGCAAGCAGCTGCTGCTTCCTTATCAATCATTGACAGAGAAAAACTGCTACATTCCAAATGCCCTAAATGTCTAAACAGGCAGTGTTTGGTACAAAGTTACAAGCTCATCCTTAAATATGGCAGAGTAGATCTACTAAAACTGGTGCATTCAGAATCTAATGCAGCTGTGTATGGTAGCCAATCAGCTTCTAATGGCAACTTGTTCAATTAAGCGTTGACAATAAAACCTGGAAGCTGATTGGTTTCTATGCAGAGCTGCATCAGATTTTGCAGTTTTAGTAAATAACCTCCACATGTCTTGAGACCACTGATCTCTCTATTTCAGGGAATGTTTTGTAAGGTGTTTATGGATTAAATATTGTATACTGGCTAAATAATTAAAGAGTAAATAACTGCTGAAATGATTTTAGGGATTCATTATTATACAATTGTTCAAATCTTAAAATACTCTCAATATAATGTTGACTCTTCTTTACACATATAGTTACCCACAAATAGTTGCAAAAGTCGTGAACCCTTTTACATCATCCATGGTAGTTCCTTATCTAACCTTCAAATTGTATTCAACATCTGGATAGTAGGGGCACCTCCCAGAAGAATTAAAAAAGCCCGCTCTCCAGTGCCTTTACCAGGTTTACCTCTCACATACCTTTGTCTTCAAAATGTTGTACCTGTGTGTAATTTATACAGTATGACCTAATGGATTTTGAAAAGCTACACTACTCTCATTAGTTGGATACTATTGTAAACTAGGGATTTACCTTCATAAAAGTTCCCTAAAATTACTGTTAATTTTTCCACAGTTATTTTTATAATCCACTCTGGTGAATTAGGAATCATATATAATAAGTGAGAATTCCGGGTCATCTTTACTGTATAAGGTTGGGTTTTTATAAAGGAAGTTTACATTATGAATTACAGTGTCCCAGGCACTTGGAAATATGTGGATACAAATGTAATTGGCAGATCTGGAAAAAGGGGGTTTCAGTTCAGCAATGGGCAGAAATACAGACATACTCCAATCAAATGAATAATGCTGAGAATGACCAGTAATAGAAATTATAGTCATAACATTTTTTAAACAGCTTGCATCACCTAAAAATAAAAGAACATCATCCACATATAGTTTTGTATTTCCTTCTATAAGATCTTGCAAAAAAGCCATTTATGTCTGAAGAATGTCTGATCATAGCTGCCAATGGATCATTAGCTATTGCAACTAATAACACCCTTGACACATTGTGATTTAAATTAAGGAGAAAGAGTTGGTTGCTCTAATTCTTATACAGGAATCCTGATATAAAATTTTAACCCATTTTATAATTGCGGATCCAAAATTATTTTTTTCCATCACTGCCCACAAATAAGACCATTCAAACCTATCAAAGACTTTAATGACGTTAACCCCACTCTGTACTTCAGTGTGTTATAAAGAAAAAAAAAAAAAAAAAAATTAGTAGCTATATTATCATCCCTTAAATTTGTACAAGAGATAAAGCAGTACTAAACCCAAAAGCAAACATTTAGCATATTGCAATCTACCAATTCTTAGATGTGATGGCTGTATTAGTTTCCTTTTTTTCCTTCTATATTCAATTGGTAATCTGGCTAGTAAGGCAAGCCCTTGATGATTTACTTTTCTTTCCTTCCACTACAGTTAGGGTTGACAGGGAAATCCCTCCCACTATTGTGTTCCTTCCCAGTCGGCAGAACTCAGTGATTACCGCAAGCGTTTATAGCTGCAGTAAATGCATGGAAAAAATCAGACAGGCTGGTTGTACTCAAGTCAATCGACGGATTTACTTGGGTACAACCAGCCTGCCCATACGTGGATCGAAACTCAGTTGGTCTCTGCTGAATCGGCTGAGATTTGATCCATCCATGGCTGGATTAAGTCTGTTGTTCTTTCAACAGAAAAGCACTCTTGCAGTTACAGGTATAAGATACACCATTTAAAACTGGCAGGGGTGCTTAAAATGACCTACGACCTCACATAAATACTGCAAGTGCAATAATAATATTAAAATTGTGATTTTCTGGCAGGAGATATTGATGTGGACATGGAGTTTGATTATCACAGGCAGGGAATGATTGCCAACACTTGAATTGTTGTTATTTTGGACATTGTTTCCTTTTTAACACAACGGACTTTTTCTGGCACCTGTGGATGTACATTGGACACAGAATCTTTGTTTTTACTTTGGTGCACACTATCTCTGCACATTTTGTATCATGATATAATAGCTTTATAATATTATGATTGTGTTTAGTATTTATTTAAGATTGCAGCACTCTATTGCAGCACACTATTTTATTTAGAGTTTTTTTTATTACCTCTTTGTTGTTGCACATATCAAAGGCTTTTATTTTAGCTAAAGATAATATTGCTCTATCTCCTGAATTATCCAGTGGTATTTATATATTTTAGATATATTGAATGTTAAAGGCCATAACTTTATTGTGAATAAAACCTGTTTGGTCAAGAATGATAATTTTTTGTATTTCCCCAATCAATTTGCTAAAAATGTACCTATTAATTTACAATCTACTGTCAGTAGAGATATCTGGCAGGGTATAGTCGCTTCTCATCCTTACCTGGTTTCATTATAGCTACCAGTGTTGCCTCATGCATAGAAGCTGGTAGTAAATTGAGCTCCAATGAAGCATTAATAATATCCAATAGTGATGGTAAGATAGTTTCTTTGTCTTATATGCCTCTGCTAGGAGACCCTTCCCAGGGGCCTTATTATTTGGATGTATTTTCAAAGCTGTTTCCAGCTCTTCTAAAGCAAACATTGAATCTACGTAGTCTATAACGATCAACTCCAAAACTGGTATTGTTTTCTGTTCTAAATTATTATCTACAACATACTGTAGTTCATTCTTAGTATGCTCTTTTACAGAAATATTAATTGCTATAAAATTAGATAACATGTATCAAATATGTATCAGGGGAAAGCGACTATAATGTTAATTTACTCTTTTGTCCTATATACACTATATTGCCAAAAGTATTGGTACACCACTCCAAATCATTGGATTCAAGTGTTCCAATCACCTCCATGGCCATATAAATCAAGTACCTAGGCATGCAGGCTGCTTCTACAAACATTTGTGAAAGAATGGGTCACTCTCAGAAGCTCAGTGAATTCAAGCACGGTACCGTTTAGGTTGCCATCTGTACAATACGTCCATCCCTGAAATTTCTACATTTCTAAATAGTCCACGGTCAACTGTTAGTGGTGTTATAACAAAGTGGAAGCAACTAGGAATAACAGCAACTTAAAATGACAGAGACGCAGAAGTTGTCAACTATCTGCAGAGTCAATAGTTAAAGACCTCCAAACTTCATGTGGCCTTCAGTTTAGCACAACAGCAGTGCATAGAGAGCTTCATGGAATGGGTTTCCATGATGGAGCAGCTGCACCCAAGCCTTACATCACCAAGCTCAATGCAAAGCGTCGGATGCAGTGGTGTAAAGCAAGCCACCACTGGACTCTAGAGCAGTGGAGACATGTTCTCTGGAGTGATGAATCACGCTTCTGTCTGGCAATCCAATTGATGGAGAACGGTTCTTGCAGTTGTGCATTGTGCCAAGTTTAAAGTTTGGTGGAGGGGGGATTATGGTGAGGGGTTGTTTTTCAGGGGTTGGGTTTGGCCCCTTAGTTCCAGTGAAGGGAACTCTTAAGGGATGCTTATGGGATGCTAGATCTACATTTTTTTTAGCGTATTGCTCTATTTCATTTAATGCAATCAATGTTGCTGATTTAAATAAAATGGTCTCTTAATAATTACTTTTAAACCTTTATTTGGCACTATATTAGTATTATGGGTGGGATCACCTGATGATTGTCCATGACATCTATATATGACGCAACTGTATGTGTATTATGATAATAAGTCATGATCGAATTGTTCTAGTAACGATTTACTTACATTATGCTCTTTTTTTGTGTATCCACTGATGGATCATATTAAGGACTATAAACATGGACTGTACTTTTCTTTTATATTTATGCTAAGCTTGGTTTTGATTTATTCATATTATGATTTATATGTACCTCCCTGATGGTCTAGTGTATCTAGACTCCATCTGCATGGTAATTAATACTGTTTTATATGTATCTCCCTGATGGTCTAGTGTATCTAGACTCCATTCGCATGATAATCAATATTACAGCTGTCTGCTGTGGTCTTCATTATTGTGGCTGAACTAACAGCCGTTCGGACCTGCCCCTAAGCCTGCCCATGTGCGGGCAGAGATGTGTAATGGGCATCAGCGCCCATACGGATGATGCGTTCGCGCATGCGCAGTGGTCGCATGGTGGCGTGTGACGTCACTCACGCATGTGTGGTAGTCCTCAGCGGCGCGTGGTGCTTACTGCGCATGCGCGACCGCGGCTATTTGAATTCGGTGTCTGAGGGCAGGATCTACCCCTTTGAAAATGAGTGTTTGCTCGAAACATGTTAGGGGATCCACCCAATTGACGCCTATACCACCAGGGAACCACTAACCACCAGGGGATTCTTGATATTAGACCTGGGTGGCTGTTTTACCCTTGGAGAATCTGTTTATATATTTTCTGTTGATGGAACCACTAGCCACCAGGGACATTTAAATTAGACCTGGATGAGTGTCTTTTATGCTGATGGAACCACTAGCCACCAGGGAACCCATGAGACCTGGATGTATCTTTTTATGCTGATGTGAGTTCCTTCCTTCTGTTTGCTTATTTTACTTTGAATAAACGTATTTCACCATTGATACCTTCTTGCCTCCTGGCTCGTTTTTAATGAGCTTTGCAAGGTGGTGATCTGGAATAAGGAACCATTGGATGCTGGGACAACGTTGGACTTACGGGTGAGTCTGAGAGGACCCCTAAATAGGTGTGTACCACCATCCCTGAATGCCCGCTATGGTGACCAGATACTGCTCACGCTGCTGACCAGACCCTGATGTCCTGATGTGACCAGATGCTGCTCATGCTGCTGACCAGACCATGATGTCCTGTTGCTGAGGATTTACATACAATGCCCATATTGTATGTATTTGTGGTAAGCGCATAACCGCACTATTTTTTTCCATTCTATTGAGTTGGATCTGGAACGTCAGGATCGTATCCATCTGCCCTCCAGATACACCATAGGAACAATTTATGTCCAATATTATTGTTACTATATACGGTGACACCCTCTTAGTTTGATATTTATTTTCTAGCGCTACATACCCCATTTTATTTATTTCACGTTTAAGGTACTGAGGATTACCCTGTATGTTAGCTTCTCATCCTGTCTGTTTGCGCTCACTTAACTTACCCTTTACATATATGCTCTTAAGGCATCAGCATGCCAAAACATTTTGGACAATTTCATGTTCCCAACTTTGTGGGAACAGTTTGGGGATGGCCCCTTCCTGTTCCAACATGACTGCACACCAGTGCACAAAGCAAGGTTCATAAAGTCATGGATGAGTGAGTTTTGGGTGGAGGAACTTGACGGGCCTGCACCAAATCCTGACCTCAACCTGATAGAAAACCTTTGGAATGACTTAAAGCAGAGACTGCATGTTAGGCCTTTTTGTCCGACATCAGTGCCTGGCCATCACAAATGTGCTTCTGGAAGAATGGTCAAACATTCCCATAGATGCGCTCTATCAATACCTATTACCTGTATATAGTATAAGAACTGTATTTACATTAAATCTCTAATAGCTGCATGATCTCTTATGTTTAACCATACATGACTGTAATGCCAATCAATACCCAAACATGTGTTAATAGTGAATAAATGAATTAGGAAAATATATATCAAAATTGGTGATATAAAAGGGAGAAAAAAATATATATATATATAAAATAAAAGTTTGTACAAAATTATTCAAATGTGTGTCCTTCGATGATTAAATAAATAATCCAATTAATAAATTGAAAAATATAAAAAATGAATAAAAGGTGAGATTCCATAAATATTGTGCAAAAACACAAAACAAACTTGGTACAGAATTCAGCAAGGATGAAATATCTGTGTGCTCTCCTTCTAATCAGCCTGAAGTGATGCAGGTGAAGGTTGCAGATAGAGGGCTACTATGTAAGCCTGGATGGTCATATGGATCTCTCCCTCCTCAGATCTTTCCTTGATCCAGCCCTTTAGACATTCCTCATACAGATCATGTAAACAGAGAAAAGTACATAGTGCTTTATCGTTGATAAAAATAAACACTTTAATTTGTGCTCAGTATGCACTCAGATTGATTAAAAACAATCTGCACCTTGTATAATAGCCACTTAAAGCGGTGAAGAGCAGCCTCTCGGGTGTGCTCGCATACACTACCAGTGCTCGCCGTGTAAGGATGCGTGGTGATGTCACTGCCCCTTCCCAACGCGTATCTCCACAGGGATTTGTGGCTTCGTCCGATACTACATCCCCCGGATGAAGCCACGAATCCCTGTGGAGATACGCATTGGGGAGGGGCAGTGACATCACCACGCATCCTTACACGGCGAGCACTGGTAGTGTATGCGAGCACACCCGAGAAGCTGGTCTTCACCGCTTTAAGCGGCTATTATACAAAGTGCAGATTGTTTTTAATCAATGTGAGTGCAAATTGAGCACAAATTAAAGTGTTTATTTTTATCAATGATAAAGCTCCATCCAGCTTGTTTCAAGTTTCGGCTTACGTGGATTTTGGGGCAGCCGGAAATTTCATTGAGCAATCATTGGCCGCTGAATTGGGCATTCCTCTTGTCCACTTGATGACACCCCTGTCAGTATCTGCAGTTGATGGCTTTACCTTGGCCTTAGGACCTCTACGCTTCCAATCTAACTTCATAACTATGCATGTGGTTATTTTTCATTGTGAGGAAATCTCCTTCCTGATCTTCCCTAAGTCCTCAAGTCCCATCATTCTTGGACTTCCATGATTGCAGAAACATTCACCCTATCTTGACAGGTACTCTGGCCAAGTACTGTCATCGGGGTCATAATACTATCGGACTTGTCTCCCTAAAGTACTTCCACCTCTTTGTGTACCCTTGGCTGAGGTCACCTCCTCTCCGATGCTTCCTCCGCATTATCAGGCCTTCCTGATAGCAAATACGGTTAAATATGTTTGTTCCATGGATGATCTGTGAGACCCCTTTCAAGGATCCTTGGGAACAGGGGCGGACTGACCATTTGGAAACTCGGGCTCTGCCCGAGGGCCCGGGGTCAGTAGGGGGCCCCATGAGATGCCCCTGCTACCTTTTTCATAGGCTTTTTTGAGCTTGGGCAAGGACACAGGGGCCCCATGATCCCCTATTGCCTGGGGGCTCCATGAGTTATCAGTCGGCCCCTGCTTGGGAACACACAACAAAGACCAAGACACAGAGAGACTCTAAGTGTATTCATTTAATGGTAGCGTGAGTTGGCACTAAATACAAACAGGTACTAAGGGAGGGATGTCCCTCCATCCAATCAGAGTAGAAATCAAAGTTCAGCACTTCCAGCTAGATCAGCAAATAGGTTATCATGACCGCAGCTTCATAGGCTTGAATAAACATTTCAGTATTGATTAGTTTTAACTGTGAGGGAGAAAGTATGCTGATTTACAAGAATCATTAAAAGACATTATAAAACAAGAAGAAGTATTTAACTCTTTCTCCCACAATCCCCTCTTAAATCACAACATGATTTTCCTCAGAGAGCCATATCCATTTCTCTTATTACACAGACAGATAACAAGTTTGTACACTGCATATAGAAAAAGGAGGAAGATTAAACACATAAATATTAACATCCCTGTCTTCTTGAACCATAAGAAAATATTTCCAAAAAAATCACCTAACCCTCCTAGGACCTTAAATGGATTCCATCCTTCTTCAGCTACTTTTCTGGCTTTATCTTGGAGGGCAGTGACCTCTTCCCTATGTTTACTAATTATCTCATAATTAGAGATGAGCGAATTATTCAAAAATTTGATTCGGCTGATTCGCCGAATTTGCGGAATAAATTCGATTCGATGTGAATTTATTCGCTGCGAATTTAACTTATTAAAAGGGTTTCTAGGCTTCAGAGAGCCTTTATATTAGTGCAGAACACTGTACCTTTAATTTAAATGCCCTTGGAGTCTGCTGGGGAAGAGAAATAATACTGTCAGTCAGTATGACATGCAGATGAGTGCCGTCGATCTTAGAATCACCGCACATTTCACTCATTTGGGCAGTCACGGGGCACGACGAAGAAGATGAAGAAGAAGATGAAGAAGAAGAAGAAGATGAAGAAGAAGAAGAATATGAAGAAGAAGAAGAAGAAGAAGATGCGAATTTAACTTATTAAAAGGGTTTCTAGGCTTCAGAGAGCCTTTATATTAGTGCAGAACACTGTACCTTTAATTTAAATGCCCTTGGAGTCTGCTGGGGAAGAGAAATAATACTGTCAGTCAGTATGACATGCAGATGAGTGCCGTCGATCTTAGAATCACCGCACACTTCACTCATTTGGGCAGTCATGGGGCACGATGAAGAAGATGAAGAAGAAGATGAAGAAGAAGATGAAGAAGAAGAAGATGAAGAAGAAGATGAAGAAGAAGAAGAAGAAGAAGATGAGGATGAGGAAGAAGAAGAAGATGATGAGGATGAAGAAGAAGAAGAAGAAGATGAGGATGAAGAAGAAGAAGAAGAAGATGAGGAAGAAGAAGAAGAGGATGAGGATGAAGAAGAAGAAGAAGAAGAGGATGAGGAAGAAGAAGAAGAAGAAGAAGAAGAAGAAGAAGATGAGGATGAAGAAGAAGAAGTAGAAGAAGAAGAAGAAGATGAAGAAGAAGAAGAAGAAGATGATGATGAAGAAGATGATGAAGAAGAAGATGATGAAGAAGAAGATGATGAAGAAGAAGATGATGAAGAAGAAGAATATGAAGAAGAAGAAGAAGAAGAAGAAGAAGAAGAAGAAGAAGAAGAAGAAGAAGAAGATGAAGAAGAAGATGAAGAAGAAGAAGAAGATGAAGAAGAAGAAGAAGAGGAAGATGAAGAAGATGAAGAAGAGGAAGATGAAGAAGAAGAAGATGATGAAGAAGAAGAAGAAGAAGAAGAAGAAGAAGAAGATGAGGATGAGGAAGAAGAAGAAGAGGATGAGGATGAAGAAGAAGAGGAAGGAGAAGAAGAAGAAGAAGAAGAAGAAGAAGATGAGGATGAAGAAGAAGAAGAAGAAGAAGAAGAAGAAGAAGATGAGGATGAAGAAGAAGAAGAAGAAGAAGAAGAGGATGAGGATGAAGAAGAAGATGAGGATGAAGAAGAAGAAGAAGAAGAAGAAGAAGAAGAAGAAGAAGAAGAAGAGGATGAGGATGAAGAAGAAGAAGAAGAAGAGGATGAGGATGAAGAAGAAGAAGAAGAGGATGAGGATGAAGAAGAGGATGAAGAAGAAGAAGAGGATGATGGTGAGGAGGAAGAAGAAGAAGAAGAAGAGGATGAGGATGATGATGAAGAAGAAGAAGAAGAGGAGAATGAGGATGAAGAAGAAGAAGAAGAGGATGAGGATGAAGAAGAAGAAGAGGATGAGGATGAAGAAGAAGAGGATGAAGAAGAAGAGAATGAGGATGAAGAAGAGGATGAGGATGAAGAAGAAGAAGAAGAGGAAGAGGATGAGGATGAAGAAGAAGAAGAAGAGGATGAGGATGAAGAAGAAGAAGAAGAAGAAGAAGAAGAGGATGAAGAAGAAGAAGAAGAAGAAGTAGGATGAAAATAAGAAGAATTCCAGTACAGCAAAAAGTGTATCTGCAGAGAGCTCCGCTATTTCTGACAGTTCTCTGACAGTTCCTTCACATTTACAGCGGTTGAAACATTGTATCTATTTGTTTCCGAATAAAAACATCTGTATCCTAAATGGAAACAAATAGATACAATGTTTCAACCGCTGTAAATGTGAAGGAACTGTCAGAGAACTGTCAGAAATAGCAGAGCTCTCTGCAGGGACACTTTTTGCCGGCTGTAGAAGGGATGAAAATCGGCCGATCGGGAAAAATTTGATTCGTGCATCCAAAGTTTGCTAATTTTTGGATTCGACGCGAATCGAATTTTTCCTAATATTCGAAACGAATTCCACTTCGCCAAGTTTGATTCGCTCATCTCTACTCATAATAATCAGGGACCTCAAAACTAGTGTTATGTATCCAGGTACAGCACTCATATTCCTCAGTCATTTTGCATAATCCTGTTAGGGCAGCACTCATGGACTCGATAGCAAAATTATGAAATTCGAACTGATTTCTAATTGCTCTTTGTTCTACGCTTAGGAGTTCAATATCTGCTGAATTCTTTTACATTATGTCATCTAGAATGTTTGAATATTTATTCAATCTATTCATTACCTTCATTCCCCAATCTGTCCATGATGGAAACCAAGCCCAAACGTTATCCCCATCTAGAAACAGTTCCCACTTCTGTTTGTACCTTAGTGGATACTTTGGATGAGGCCCTGCTTTAAGAAAGTGTTGATATGCATCCCCTTTCCCTCTTAGAACTCCCATGACGGGTATTGAGTAACCTAGGTAACACCATCCCTGGGCTTCTAAAGGTATCTTAGGAGTAACAGATCTTTTCACAACAGATATAAGTGTTATTCCCAAGTGACATAAATCGAACACCTATGAGCTTTTGTGCAGTGTTGGAGTATCCTGTGAGAGCCAAAAAGGCAAGGACTTTACTTAAAGCAGGATTCTTGTTATTAGCCATAACATCTACTAAAGTATCATTTAATACTTTATCCTTAGTGTAGTATGCAGAAGATAAATCTGGACTAAGGTAAAAATTCAACTTTGACTCACTGCATGCTCCTCGACCTTTACTTGAGACATTACCTAAACTAAAACACCAGTCTGGAGGATGTGTCTTACTAACTATATGGAAGGATATTGTGTTATTCTCATACACGGCTGATATATTGACCAAGAATACTGGAGGGGACCCATTAAGAAAGGGGAGAAATCCCAGAGGGGAGACTATCAGGGGGATCCTAGAAGTGCTAGGGTGTAATTTACTACGTATCCAACATTTATCATATCCTGACCTTTTTGCATAAGTATATTTGAACTTAAGCAACAACATTTTCCCAGTAAAAGTTTCAACATTATTATCAGCAATTTCCCATTTTTCTTTATCACTACTATACGGTGAGCCACAGATGGCACTAATCATACCTAAATCATTTGGGTGGTATATACTTTACTTAAAGCAGGATTCTTGTTATTATCCATAACATCTACTAAAGTATCATTTAATACTTTATCCTTGGTGTAGTATGCAGAAGATAAATCTGGACTAAGGTAAAAATTCAACTTTGACTCACTGCATGCTCCTCTACCTTTACTTGAGACATTACCTAACCTAAAAGTCCAGTCTTCAAACACTTGTCCTTGTCTTCAAACACTTATCCCTCCAAGCAGCAAACAATTACCCACAGAAACCTTCACAACTTGAACCCTAATCCTTTCCACTCTGCAACTGACCAACTCTATGATAAAATCTCTCCCCTGTCCTGCCCTGACCTGGCCACTGCTGTCTACAACAGTTCACTTTCATCCACATTAGACTCACTTGCTCCTCTAACAACATGAAGCATCAGGCCCCAACCATTACAACCGTGGCAGACTCACCACACCAGAAATCTTAAGCGACATAGTTGAGCACTGGAGTGATTGTGGCATAAAACCAAATCTCACCAAGCGTTTACCTTATATAAATCTGCTTTCTTAACATACAATTTCTCCCTCCATGCTGCCAAACAAGACTACTTTGTCACTCCCATGAATATCTTGTCATCCAGTCCTCGTCGTCTCTTCTCTACTTTTAACTCTCTACTTTCTCCACCTCCACCCAGTACCTCACTCACTGCTCACGAGATTGCAAATCATTTCAAAAACAAGATTGATGCAATTCGTAGGGCCATCGCCACTGCACAGACATCCATTCCACTTAGCATACCTTATACTAAACCTCCCTCAACACTTAACTCTTTTGACTTTGCTACTACCGAAGAGGTCACTAAGGTTTTCTCAGAAGCTTGTCTCACTACCTGCCCCCTGGATCCTTTCCCCTCACAGCTACTACGGTCATCATCTTCTTCCATCCTATGCTCCCTCACTCACATCTTCAATCTCTCCCTCTCTAACGGTGCCTTTCCCTCCACTCTAAAGCATGCACACATCACTCCCATACTTAAAAAGCCCTCCCTAGATCCCACCAACATGAACAACTTAAGACCCATATCCCTGCTGCCATTTACCTCTAAACTCTTAGAACGCTTAGTCTACAATCGCCTGAGCTCCTACCTCACTGACAACAACCTTCTTGACCCTTTATAGTCTGGCTTTCGCTCACTACACTCCACTGAAACTGCCCTACTAAAACTCACTAATGATCTACTAACTGATAAAACCAATGGCCACTACTCCATAATCTTACTACTTGACCTCTCTGCAGCTTTTGATACAGCTGACCATCCCCTCCTCCTCAAAAAACTCCACTCTCTTGGCCTCTGAGACTCTGCGCTCTCCTGGTTCTCCTCCTACCTATCACAGCGCTCCTTCAGCGTTACCTTTAACTCTGCCTCCTCCTCTCCACTTCCTCTTTCTGTAGGGGTCCCTGAAGGTTCCATCCTTGGACCCCTACTCTTCTCCATCTGCACCTCCTCCGTTGGTCACTTGATAAACTCCCATGGCTTTAAGTAGCAACTCTATGCCGATGACACACAAATCTATCTTTCTACCCCTCACCTCACCCCTTCAGTCTCCTCTCGCATTACTAACCTACTAAGTGACATATCAGCATGGATGTCACTCCACTTCCTCAAACTCAATCTTTCTAAAACTGAGCTCTTAGCATTTCCTCCAGCCCGTGCCCCCTCCCCTGATTTCTCCATCAAGATCAATAACACAATCATCAGTCCCTCCCCTCATGCCAGGGTACTAGGTGTAATCCCAGACTCCCATCTGTCCTTTCAGCTCCAAATCCAATCGCTGTCTAAATCTTGTAGACTTCACCTTCACAACATCTCCAAGATACGGCCGTTCTTAACCTCGGAAACCACTAAGCAACTTATTCAGTCCCTGGTTATCTCTCGCCTTGACTATTGTAACTCCCTCCTCATTGGCCTACCGAATCACAGGCTATCCCCTATTCAGTCTATCATGAATGCTGCTCCCAGACTCATGCACCTTACTAACCGTTCTGTATCAGCCACCCCTCTCTGCCAATCACTCCACTGACTTCCAGTTGCCCAACGGATAATATTCCAAAAATTAACAATTACATATAAAGCCAGTTATAACTCTGCCCCAAATTACATCACCGATCTTGTCTCCAAATATCACCCAAACCGTTCTCTCCGCTCCTCACATGACCTCCTGCTCTCTAGCTCCTTTGTCTCCTCCTCCCATGCTCGTCTCCAGGACTTCTCCAGAGCTTCCTCCATCCTCTGGAATTCTTTACCCCAATTTATCAGACTATCGTCTACTCTGCTCACTTTTAGGCGATCTCTGAAAACCTATCTCTTCAGGGAAGCCTATCCTGCCATCAGCTAATAATGGAATCTCCTACTCTTCCTACCAGTCCATCCCCCACAGTTACTACCTTTTGTACCACTAGCCCCTCCCTCCTAGATTGTAAGCTCCGAGGTGCAGGGCCCTCCTATCCCTCTTGTATTGAACTGTATTGTTGCTGTATTGTCTCCCATTATATTGTAAAGCTCTGAGCAAACTGTTGGCACTATATAAATCCTGTATAATAATAATAATAATAATAATAATAATATACAGTTAGAGATGATCCACGTTGGCAAAAACACTATCAGCACTAGGAGAAATAGTCCGAACAGTGATTTCCCAGAATTCCGGGACAAGAGTAGCCAGGACATCTTCACCACATGCTTTGCTCACTCTTCAAGGTTTTAAAACACCTGCTTCACCTCCTTTATCTATATCTGGTCCTTCAGGCTTGGGGGGAATCTTCTTTATCCTGCTTGCATGGATCCAAACATAGCTTGTTCTGTTAGGACAGCCGTCTGGGTCACCGCAACCACTGTAGTTGGAGGTCCAAAGGGGTATTCTTGCTTCTTATTCCGATTCAGCTGCTTAATAACCACAACATCACCCGGTGCAAGGGAGTGGGTTGGTTCCTGTAAAGGCAAAAGGAGAGTCCAAGCCACATTGCCATAAACACTGTTTTTCAGTCAAGTTTCCACAATACTCTTCTTGAATTTGCTTCAGATCCCCTCTTTCTTTCTTTTACTAGAGGCTTCTTAGTCCAAGGAGTGGGAAATGGTCTGCCCATTAGGATTTCAAATGGGGAAAGACCATTTGTCTGGGAAGGAGTCATTCCGATCTCAGCCAAGACTGCTGGCAGTGCATTTTTCCATTTGTGATAAGTTCCTCGCGTGGCCTTCCTAACCTTGTCTTTGATTGACCACTATTCCAGAACTTTGGGGATGATAGGGAATGTGAAACTTCCACTCAACCTGGAGCAGTTTCACCAGTTCCTGACATACTTTGGATGTGAAAGCTGTCCCGTTATCAGAATTTATCTGAACCGGGCATCCCCATCTTGGGATTACTTCCTGAGTCAAGATTTTAACTACAGTCCTAGTATCTTTTCTTGTTGTCACAAAGGCCCCTACCCATCTGGAAAACATGTCCACTACAGCCAACAAATACTCCTCTCATGTACCTGTCTTATGCATGTGAGTGAAATCAATTTGCAAATGTGTGAAAGGTGAGGTAGGGTATAGCAAATGGTCGTGTGTGGGTTTGTTAGGAATGTTAGGATTATTCCTTATGCATTCAATGCATCTGCACACGAATGCCTTGCAAAGTGAGGGAAGGTGCAATATGTAAAAATCTTTGGCTATCAGTTCCGCAGTAACCTTCCATCCCCTGTGTCCTATACCATGGTATTGTGAAATTAATAAGGACGCACTTCCTTTTGGGATACCTGGCTTTCCCTCTTTGGAGATAAGCCCTATATTAGAGTCCAGTTCCAAAGCTGGTGAAGCCCAAAAATCCAGGCCCTCTTTAGTTGCAAAGGCCTGGATATCCTGAAGTACCTGTTCCCAGGTAAGGGAAGGGGGCATTAGGGGAGGAAGTTGTACAAGAGCCTGAGTGGCACTGGCAGCCGTATTTGTGGTCGCATCTGCCAGGGCATTTCCTTTAGCAATTGAGTCTGTGCCATGAGTGTGTGCCTTACAATGAATGATAGCAACTTTTAGTGGTAAATGAATGGAGGTCAATAAGTCATTAACCAAGGATGAATGAGAGATGGCTTTTCCAATGAGTGCACCTAGCTCCTCCATTCTGACCTCCTCATCTCTGTCCTGTCCATTTTGCTGTTTCTCCTCTCCCCAACTTTCTATGTTCTCTAGTATCATCCCCAGGTCCAGCATGCACTGGGTTGTAGTGCTGAAAGCCCCCTTGATAATGTAATGTTGTGACCCCCTTTAAGTCAAAACAACCTGCCGCATCCTTTTCTATAACTTTCTTAGTAAATTATTTTACTGTTAAACTTGGCCATTCAGAAATCATTTGCTTCACCATGAGCCCTGACTCATTTTTCAAACTAGAAATGAATGTTCGTATGAACAAGGAGCCCACTGGTCCTTCAGTAACTAAACCTGCTTCTTCCTTCCACACTTTCATAAACCTTTTAAAAAACTCCACAACGTCTTCCTTATTTTCTGCTTACATGCCACAGCTGTGGGGAGAGAAGACTTTTCACTAAATACCCACTTCATCTCTGCTTCTAATTCAGTCCACATAGCAGTTTGCCCAGGCTCAGTATTGAAGCGATAGGCACTGGTTGCAGTGCCTTGTAATTGTATACCGGTTATGGAAAAGACCTTGATCCAGTCCGAAGTACTTTCCTGTTCATAACCCATGATCCCAGAAAGGTTTCCAAGAATTTACGACTGGCAGCTTCCAAGTACAAAATAGCTGCAGATCTCCATCGCCGAGTAAGTCCCAAATTCCTCCCTTGTGACAAGGTTTGGCTCTCTACCAAGAATATCCATCTGCGGGTACCCTCTATAAAATTTGCTCCTCGGTTCATTTGCTCTTTACCATCCTCCGCCAGGTCAATCCTTTTGCTTTTAAATTCTACCTTCACATTTGAGAATCCTTAATGTTTTCCATGTTTCTCTTCTGAGACCGTACATCATCAACAGGTTTTCCCATCCTAATCGTCACTCTTCCCCAATAGTGAGTACTTCGGGTCAGTATGAAGTCAAACAAATCTTGGATTCCAAATACATCAGAGGGAAGCTCTTGCATCTAATTGACTGGAAGGAAATGTTCCTGAGGAGAGGTGTTGGATTCCTCCTACTGATGTTTGTGCACCCCATCTGTTGGAATTTTTTTCATCAGAAGTTTCCCCTTAAGCCTGGCCTTAAAAAAGTGGGCAGACCTCGTAAGAGGGGGGGGGGGTACTGTCACAAGTTAGCCTGCAGTTTCTTGTTTGTGTATTCTTACCTCCTTGCTGCAGTGCTGTTAATGATCCCTTTCACATGTGTGCTTTGTCTGTGCTCACTTATGGGTGTTGTCTGCTGTTCTCTTCTCTGGGTTGTATTTCCTTCCCTTACATCACTTCCTGGCCTGCCTCCTTGTGTGCCTGCCTATATAAGACATGCTCAGTCTAGGACACTTTGCCTGAGCAACTTCTTAGTTGTCTGAGCTCCTGTGTGTTGCTAGCTCCCGTACCCCGCATTTGATTACCTGTGTACCGGTCCTGGCTTTGTTCTCTGACTGTGACTGTATTCCGCCCGTCCTGACCTTGGCTAGTGTATCAGATTCCGTTGTTTCCTCCCAGTGTACGCTGCTCCCGAGTTCGGTCTCCACATTACATCCTCAGCTGGGCGTACCTAGGGGCCGCGACCTGGTCCCAGCTTGCTGAAATTCCATCACCACCATCATGGGCTCTAGTGAAGAAGTAGGCTCGGACTTCGACTCCGCACCCTTGGGGAACCTCAAGTGACTATCTACAAGGGCTCACTACCACAGGCGCTGACAATGTGCATGTAAAGGCAGGCGTCCCGATATTTTTGGCAATATAGTGTTTATGCAGATGGATGCTGGTCCCTTGCAATAGTTTCCAACAAATCTCCCACCCTATTTCCTACTTCAAAATAATGCTGCTTTGAAAAAAATGCACTATACACTAAAATCAATGTTTTTTTTGACAGGTGTTTAGTTAACATTTTTAAGTAAAGCCTGCAAAACAGTTGTCATCTACCAACTGATGGCAGTAATGTCGGCTGTGCAGAGCCTAATTAAGAATTAGCTAATGGGGGCGTGGTCAAGATGGTGACCTGGATGACCAAAGCTCTGCACCAGCTTGTTGCATTTATCAAATTTGTATAGGGGTCTACCCCTCTAGGTGACCCGATATACACCTTGGCATTTCAGGGCATGACCAGAGGTCATTTTGGGACTGGACATAAGCGGGTCTCCATCCCTAAACTGTTCCTGTCTGTGAAAGGGAAAGGCGCCTCGGGCCGTCCTAACATGGCTACCCACACTGAAGCAGGGGGCCCTGCGGCATTGGAGCCCGTTCAATTTATTGCTCTTATGCAAGCCATCTCGGTCTGTCAGACCACTCTCACTGCTAAGATAGACCTTCTGCAGACTGACATTTGGCTGATTAGGAGAGACATGGAAAAAGTTCCGAGAT
Source organism: Staurois parvus (assembly GCF_062004578.1). NCBI lineage: Eukaryota > Metazoa > Chordata > Amphibia > Anura > Ranidae > Staurois > Staurois parvus. The sequence continues at coordinate 10,416,967 of NW_028318039.1, read as the reverse complement.
CGGCTTACTGAGGTGGAGAGGCACATTGGCGACTTGGAGGACTTTGTTTGTGAACACCATGCCTCCCTGCATACCCTCAAGGTTAAAGTGAAATCCCTGTAACCTGGAGCGGAAGACATCGAGAACAGGAACCACCAGAATAACCTTTGGGTAGTCAGTTTGCTGGAGGGGGCTGAAGGCCAAGATCCTGTGGCCTTCACGGAGCACTTACTGCACATGCTGCTCCCTCAGGCATCATTTTATTCCTTTTTCATGGTAGAGAGGGGTCATGGGATGCCACTGGTGAGGGGCCTGCCAGGTACTCCACCATGCACCTTCAGCTTTTGTCTCCTCAACTTCTGAGATAGAGACATGGTGCTGCGGGAGATGTGGAAACTGGAGGCACTGCATTATAAAAATGTTAAGCTTATGCTTTTTCCTGATTACTTGGTGGAAACTCAGAGGCTCCGGAGGACCTTCGACCACATCAAGGCCCAACTTTGCACTTGAGGGTTAAAATAAAGTATGCTATTCCTGGCTCCCCTCCGGGTGGAGGATGGTGAGTCTACCAGCTATTTTACCTTTACTGAAGATGTCTCACAATGGCTGGATACCCTGCCCCATGCCCACTGATATGGCTAGCACTTTTACCTAATACTTCTGCTTGGGCCGGGGGCCACTGCACTTACATGGCTGAGTTACTCGATATCTGCCTTCATTATACCTTCAATGATTGCCTTAAAGCAGCTGGTGATGTTACCTATCCATGGGAAAGATCCATGAGCTTGTTCTGCAACCCCTTGTTAGCTGGGTATTGAAGTCCCCTCCTGGGATTTTGGGAGGAGGACAGCCCCTATGTACCTAAGTTTGTGCCTTTAGTCATGGTTATGTGTTTTCTCCCTAGACTTTATGTGGGATCCCATTATCCCACAGGCTTTGTACTGGACTGTTTGCAGACTGAGCAGGTCACACAAAAGTTTTGTGTATTTATGTTCACTATCTTTCAGGTATTGCCCCCCCCCACCCAATAGGGATTGTCCCTATTGTTTCGGTATTAAGCACTAGGTTCGGTTTTGCTACTTTTTGTTGTTTGTTGGGGAATTTTCTTAGCAGTAGTTTTCAACTTCAACTGCAAGGTTTTTTTTTATCACTGTACATGGGTACTGGGTTGTGGGTGGGATTACTCTCTGTAGATATATTGTGCTGGGATCGTACCTTACACTTGGCCTTTGGAACTATTTCTATCCTGTTAGATTTATAGTTTACTCTTTCTCATGGCCCCACAAGATTTCTCTCCTGGAATGTATGGGAGTTGAATGCTAAAATCAAGATATCGCCAGTCCTTACTTATCTGAAGAAGTACAATCATCATATGTGTATACTTCAGGAAACTCACCTAGTGGGCAGTAGAGTTTAGAGCTTAAAGAAACCCTGAGTGGGCCATTATTACAATGCAACTTTTTCAGCATATACTCGTGGGGTCAATGTATTAATTCACAAGTTTCTTAACTATACTTTGTTGGATATTAAGTTAGATCCCGAGGGAAGGTATGCACTGGTACATGCAGTCATTGATGCAATTGACATGCTTATTTTAGGTCTATATGTGCCCCCGCCAGCCAACGCATCATATGTGCATACCTTGACTACCCTTCTATATGGTTATGCTACTGATAATATTATAATTGCAAGGGATTTCAATTTGCTCCCAATTCCATCTTTAGATGAGCCTACGTCTGATGCTGCTGTAGATTACGCACGCTCTAAGTGGGCTTCTCTACACAATATATAATGTATGGCTGTGGAAATACCCTGATGTCAGAGTCTTCATTTGTCACTTTACTACCCATAATTCTATGTCTAGGATAGATCTAATATAAGTTAGTAGCAGCTTACCATCCAAAGTTCAATGGGTCTTTATGCGCCCTAGAGGTATCTCTGATCATGCCCCTATGGTGCGTAGTTTACAAACCATGACCCCCCCTTCAGAGCAGAAATGGCGGCTGGGTCTCAGATGATAGGATAGAGCCTGTGGTTTTCTTGCAGATACAGGACTACTGGTCTCTGAATGAAGGTTTGACTTCTTCTGAAGTTGTTTGGGATGCATTTAAGGCCTATGTCAGGGGTTGTTATCAATCTGCTATATCTGCATCCCAACGAGCCACTGCTGCTGATATGGAGAGTACGGAGCACAAGGCCCAGACACTTGAATCACAGTATACTGTTACTTGTAATCCTATTACTTACTAGTATATGCAGATAACATACGGAGAGGTAATACTCCTCCACATGGAAGCAGCGGGAAAGAAACAGTTGTCCCAATCATAGCGCATTTTTGAGCAGGGTGAAAAAAATGGAGGCTCTTGGCTTGGTTGGTTAAAGAGTAAACACCTACTACCAGTATTGCTAGGATCTGAGATGGGAATGGCCTGTATTTAACTGACCTGGCTATTGATGTCTGTTTTATTCCTACTATAACTCCCTGTACTCTTCTCAGCTGACCTATTTGACAGATGAATTGGCCTCTTATTTAGACCAGATAGATTTTCAAACTCTATCCACTTTGTTTAGGGAACAGTTAGATGCTCCACTTACTCTGGAAGAGGTACAGCAGGCCCTGAGTGCTCTCCAATCTGGGAAAACTCCAGGAGTAGATGGTCTTGCTCCTTAATTTTACAAACAGTACAGTGAAATTTTAACTCCCAAGCTCCATGCAATGTTGGTTGAGGCTTTGCAAAAGGGTGCCCTTCCAGCCTCCATGGCCCAGGCAGTCATTGTAGTTATTCCTAAACTGGGCAAGGATCTAGAATTATGCATGTTCTACCTACCTATTTCCCTCCTTAATATGCCCTAAGTGTTATTCAGAACCAGGTACATTTTTTCATATGATTTGGTCATGCTCATGGGTGCAGGAGTTCTGGAATGGAGTGGTAAAGGATATTAACACGATTGATAAGCTATGTATTTCTTGTAATCCAATCAAATTACTGTTAGGGATCTGTAACAACATAGAGGCCCAAACTAAAAAACTCTTTGTATTCTACACAGCGCTTTGTGCTAGGAAGGCAATCTTACTCAATGGAAAAAGCCTCATCCCCCAACTGTTCAACAATGGAAATCTTTAGTTAATACTCCTGTATAAACTGATGTACCTGGGCCAAAATTGTCCCAATAAGTTCAATAAGATATAGATAGGTGGCTTGGGTGAAGGTGAGACAGCTATCTCTGTAAAAGTTACTGGTTACCTGTCTTTTACAGGGTATTCTCTGCCACCTGTTAATCCGAGAAGTAGGGGTCCTATTACTTTTCAACCCTCTCACAGCTTCGTATTCTCTCCTTCACCTCTTGTCCTGTACCTCCTGCCTCCCCCCTTCTTCCCTCTCTCCCTTAATTATTTTCCCTTCTTCTTTCTTTCTATCCCTTCCCCTGCCCTCCCCCTCTCTCTTCATTCTTCCTTTTACTGATTGCACTGTGACCTATTCATGGGTCATCCCCCTGAGCCTATCCCCCACAGCTGAGAATGAGATGGGAACAGAGTTACTGTCCATCTTTTTAATGTGTGAAGAAGGTGCTGATCCATTGTGTTTTGTATATTCTGCCCATTTTGTAATGCAAACTTAGTATGCCTTTGCATTTTGATTCCTCTGTTCTCCCTGCTCACTGTCGAAAACGTGCCACTGCTATGTGTTCTGCTTTATTAAACTTGAATAAAGTTTTTTGTTAAAGAATTAGCTAATAGAAAGGCAATCTATACCTCAGGACATTGAGAAATCTTTCTCAAAGCGACTAGGATTGACAGCAGGTCAGGTACGGGCAATAAAGGCAGCCAATAACTAAAGGAAAACAGTAACTAATTCAGACAAGCATATAACAGGCAAGCAACACACACATACACTCATACACCTCTCTATTTTCAGACCAAGGTAAGTAAATAATATCCAGTCTAATTTTGTAAGGAAGATTGTGAAAAGGCCAGATCTTCCATTTGGAAGGCTGGTATATCCAACCAGGGCTGCCATATTTGTGTAAATTTCTTAGGACAGGCATGACCCCTGTAAATGAGTTTGTAAAGGGGTAGTGCCTGGTTTACAAAATGACAGACAAAGTTTAAGGTGGGTGGAGCTGGGTTCTTCCAATGCAACAGAAGTGTCTTTTTTGCATTAAAAAAAAAATCAAGTGAAACGTGATATGATTACAGGTAAGCAAAACATAGTTATCAAGGACTCCAAGTAGGCAGACCTCTGGATGCTTTTAGAAATAAATGAGTTTCCAACATAGTAAAAAAAGTCCAGAAGGATGCTAGTTTTGGGCAGGATCAAAACATATGTAAGACATTGGCAGATAGTTCCTCGCATCTAGGACAACTAGCTTGATCTACCAACTGCATGTGATTCAACTTGGCTGGAATGTAATGCAGCTGGTGAATAAGCTTATCAGCTGTATTAATAACATATTGTAAAAAGGTTTAGGCCAGTTCCTCCCAGTCCTCATTAATGAAGTCAGTGAGGTAAACATGCTATACATTCCTGTATGAGGAAACAAAGTGGTGTGGAACAGCAGACTGTGAGGTAGCATAATAGGTGGTCACCAGTTTGGTAATGTCAGGGCCTGCCACATGATGTTCCAAGGGAGAGGCAGTGAGGTCCACCTCTGTTAACCCAAGTTGGGCTTGCATAGCATGGAGCTACAAAAAACGTTTAACCGCCTCCCGCCCTCCATATAAAGTAATGACGGGTGCAAGGTGGTTCTCTCATTCTGGGAGGATGTCATATGACGTCCTCCCAATCTAATCGCACATGCGTGGCTCCGGGAATCAGAACACAGCAGATCACCGGACCCTCGGACACAGCAGATCACCGATCAATGGAAAGAGCCAAAGATGTCGGCTCGGTCATGTGATCAGCTGTGTCCAATCACAGCAGACTGTCAATGTCAGTCAGTGCCACCTAGCAGTGCTGCCAATCAGTGCCACCTAGCAGTGCAGCCAATCAGTGCCACCTATCAGTGCCAGTCAGTTCCGCCTAACAGTGCCAGTCAGTGCCGCCTAACAATGCCAGTCAGTGCCGCCTAACAGTGCCAGTCAGTGCCGCCTAACAGTGCCAGTCAGTGCCACCTATCAGTGCCAGTCAGTGCCGCCTATCAGTGCCAGTCAGTGTGCCTATCAGTGCCACCTATCAGTGCTGCCTATCAGTGCCATATGTGAGTGCTGCCTATCAGTGCCACCTACTAGTGCCTCCTCATCAGTGCCCATCAGTACCACCTATCAGTGCCCATCAGTGCCCATCAGTGCAGCCTCATTAGCGCACATCAGTGAAGGAGAAAAATCACTTATTTACAAAATTTTATAACAAAAACTAAGAAAAAACCCAGAGGTGATTAAATACCACCAAAATAAAGCTCTATCTGTCTCAAAAAATGCTAACATTTATAAATGATACAGTGTTGCATGACTTCGCAATTGTCATTCAAAGTGCGACAGCGCTGAAAGTTGAAAACTGGCCTGGGCAGGAAGGGGGTATAAGTGCCCGTTAGGCAAGTGGTTAACATTTTTTGGTAATGCCAGTCCTCACCCTAAGAATATTGAATGAAATAAATGCACCATCAACATACACTTGACAAACATAAATAATCATCTTGGCTCTCCACCAAGAGGCATTTGGGTAGTTGTAAAGCTCCTTGAGCCCAGGATTCTGCCACAAGGGAGCATTCAGGCTAAAAGACACCTTTTCCCCAGACAGTAGCTTATCTGCTACCACCCAGGATAGAAAACAAACCTCTTTGGGAGAGAGTTTTTGACACTGTGAGGGCACTTGGCAATGAACCGCATCTTGCAGTCCTCTAGAAACTCCCTGCATAGCTAACAATAAGATGATGGAGGAGTGTGGTGCCTCTGTGAAAAACCAATCATATATATAGGTCAACTGAGCGGCCAAAAATTTATGAAACAAATTGGGACTAGCCAGTGCCTCCAGAGAAGAAGGGGTTTAGATGGAGGCCCTAGCAAACCTTGGTTGGGAATTACTCCAAATAAACGAGGATAAAAGTGAGTCGATACATTGGAACAGTTGTTTTGAAGGAAAAATAGGGGAGGCTCGAAGGACAGAGATGTTTGGGGAGAAAAATCATATTCACTATATTGATATGCCATATCAAATTAAGTAGCAGGGATGACCAAATTTTAAGCATCACCTCCATATTGGTCAATGTAGGTGAAATATTAAGGGAATAAAACATAGTGAAGTCAACGATACCAAGATATTTAAACGTAGGGGATAGCTGTTGTTGAGAAGAAGTCAAATACTCATAGGGGAGGGAGAAGGGCTATTGGAAATGTCACCTACTTATCCCAGCCAACTTTAGGACTGGAAACCACTCCAAAATCCTACACCACCTGCATAAGCTCTCCAAAGGAAGATTCTGTACCATCTAAGCAAACCAAGGCATCATCAGCATAAAGCAAAATTTTCAACAGATGCAACCTCAGGAGATTGGTGGATAGATATAGCCAGCATTTCAATAGCTTTTTAAAATGAAAAACATATCAAGCTAGTCTCCTTACTGCACTGCACACATTTAATCCACTGCAGGTAGTGTAGTCTTCAGTAGTGATGGGCCGAACACCCCCGTGTTCAGATTGCGGTTGAATGTTTGAACCTAATGAACATTCTCTTTAGGCCCACATCACTCCCTTGCTCAACCTGGGAATCAACATCTGAGCATTGAAATTGCTGCGCATCCTCCAGCAGCATGGGACTGACACTATGTTTGAATAATTCAGATGACTCCTCCATGCATGATGGAGGGTTATGGAAGGAGTAGCTGTGGACAAGGAGCCTGTGGAATAAGACATTTTAGCAGTTGCGGTGGAAGGCAAACCAGTATGATCCTGGGTGACAGGATGAGGAGGATAAGGATGGCTTAGTTATCCACTCCACCACCTCTTCTGCATGTTGTGGCTCAATAACACGGCCAGAACCAACAAAAAAGGACAAATGTGCCCTGCCTGCAGAGAACGCACAATGTCCACCACCACTTTTCATTGAGAACACAAAGGATGCTTGCCCTCTTTTAGCTGCCTGTAACCGTTTGCTTTTACTTGTTGGCCTTTCAGACATGATGGGTATTTTTTTGGAAAATTTTTATATAACTTTTTATTGAGAGTGAGATCGGAATTTGGTGCTTGGGTGCAATACTTTTGTGCTCGGTCCACTATAAACCATTTTATTATTGTTTTTTTAATAAAGAAAATAGGGGGTACAGCAATTTAAGAGATTTTTATTTACTGCTGCTGCTGCAAAAAAAAAAGAATGCCATAAATAAATAAAACACAGGTGACGCAGAAGGAAGAACACCTGTGACTCAGAAGGAGGAACAGAAATTGTGGAGACATTTTTTTGTTGCTGCCAAAAAAAAAAAAAAAAAAGGGAACCACCAATGCAGATTTAATATAAAAAAAATAGAAACAGCAGTGACACAAAAGTGCTGTAAAACACACTGACACTTCACTGACACCCCTATACTGCTCTTCACAACACCTTACTACACTACATTTCTAACACACCACTAACTCCTCTAAACTCCAACAACACACTACACAAGGCTGCTGCGTAAGCAGCCTTATATAGTGTAGGGCGTGGACTTAGCCATGAGCCATGATTGGCCTGTGGTCAGGTGCATTTCTTTGGCCAATCATGGCTCTCACAATACACTGTGAGAGAACAATGCATTGTGGGGCACTTGTCGGGCAAACAGCCCACGGAACGCCCTTACCATTCATGTGTTCGGTGAACACACTAATGGCTGATGTTCGAGTAGAACTTGCATTCAACTCAAACATTGAGCACAACACTAGTCTTCAGCCATGGCTATGCTAGTGGCTTCCAGGGCTTCCCAGCTGTTATGAATACACAGGCACTGACAGCTGTGAAGTCAAACTGGAAGTTGAGACAGGAGGTATGTCGACAGGAGACACATCTCAGTTAGTGCAAACCCTGGCATGAGGATGAATATATAGGAGTTGAACTCACTTGGTAAACTGGGAGCAGAATACAAACCTAGACAAAGATTCCCATTAAAAAACACTTAAAAAAAACACTTAACAATATCAAATGCCTTTTTAATATCCAAGGCTAACACCAAGCCTCTCTTATTCTGATGTATGGCCTCAAAAATATGGAGATATAGGCATCTTATATTATCAAAGGTACTTTTACTGGGCATAATGCTCAATTGATTGGGGTGCACAATTGATAGAACAAATTTACTAAGATGAAGAGAAAGTAATTTTGCTAGAATTTTGACAACATAAGTCAGTAGGGAAGTTAGGCGGTATGAACTACATAGCAATTTGTCTTTACTGAGTTTTGGCAATACTACTGTGAGTGCCTCCATCATGAATGGTGGGAGAGTACCCGCATCTAACGCACTCATATAGAGCTCAAGTAGCTTAGGAGATAAAAGATTTGCATGTGCCTGATACAACTCAGTAGGGAGATCAAGTCCTGGAGTTTTGTTGGACAAGAGAGAGTGGATTGCAGTAGTAATTTCATCTACTGTCAGAGGTTTGTCCAGGAGCTGACATTGGGAAATGTACAACTGTGGTATGTTTAACAGATTAAAAAAAGAATCTAGCTGCTCTGAGGGTGGCGTAAAGGAATCAGTGTACAAGGTTTGGAAATAGGACATAAACGCTCTGTTAATCTTAAGAGGGTCACTTGAGACTGAGCCAATCAATAGTGTTATACTCAAAATAGTAGTGTCAGGAGAGTCCAGTCAGGACAGATAAGCCAATATTTGCCCATTCTTTTCACTGTGCTCATGAAGACAGACAGATATACTTGTTGCTTATGGGTCGTTGTTTCCACCATATGCAACTGAAGAGCACAATGTGCTGTGACAAGGGCACCATGAGAAGTTGGGGAAGGATGTAAGGCATAGTCAGAATGGGCAGTAGCCAATTACCCCTCCATCAAGCGCAATTGAGCCATGCAAAGCAGTGTGCAGGAGCTGACAGGGGAGAGAACTGTATTGCTTACAAACAGTTCAACCCCCCCCCCGTCGGAGAAGTTCGGCAATCACCGGGGGCCGGCAAGTAATCACTGGCTGGTACCCGGTGATTGACAGCCGAGGCACGAGTAGGGCAGCTACATTTTACAAAAATGTGGGTTTTTTTTGCTATTTTGAGCCAGTTTATTTTTGGTAATAAAAAAAAAATCAGGAGATATCCATTACCATTTCCCACAAAATAAAAGCTCAATTTGTCCTGAAAAAAACAACACATAATCAACCAACAAAGTAGTTGTGATTATATGTACGGTTTTGCTAACCTATGTCAAAGTTGCAAAATTGTGTTTAGACGTTAAGATTTGCTTTACCCTTAGGCACAAAGGGGCTAAAATATATAATATTTGGGGGTTATAAGAAAATGTCTAGCAAAAAAAAATGCAGATTTTCACAATTGAGAGAGAGAGAAATAAACTTTCTCTGATCCAGTGACCATACATCCACAGGTTTATACAACAGAAACATTTCACAATGTACAAAAAAGAAAATACAATTCTCATTTATCTATAGCAATTCTATTCACTTTAAGCAAGTTCCACATTTCCAAAAATGAGGGTAATAAAACATGTACTGTACCTTACCAAAAATCCACTTCCCACTCTTAACTTTAATTTCATACAAATATAATATATTGAGCTAAAACATAAGTAAATATAGGTAAACTTCGAAAAAATATTGCAAGGCTTTTAAAAAATAAAATATGCCAAATTTTATAAACGCCCCTTTTTGCTTTACCAATAAAATACACTTACAAATATTATACTTTACAAAAAAACTGAGGAAAAAAAAGTAAAAATAACACAAAAAAAAATGTCTAGTTTAGTTTACCCCTTCTTACCTAGATCAGTTGAAAAATTATTTTCATATATACTTCTAACATAAAATTGTGGGAGATGTGTGTATGTGTGTATATGTGTATATATATATATTTATTTATTTATTTTCATTCGCTAGTGATTATACTCACCAACAAAATTGTAAGGTACCTATTTTATATGAGAAGAATTATGGCCTGATTTAAAAAAAAAAAATAAAGTACTATGGCCATAATCACTATTGATAAGCTTGAAGCCATCCCAATTACCTTACTCTAATATGCAGATTTAGGTGTTGTGGTGCTGATATTCTAAGGCTAGTGTCCCTTCTGGGTCACCTAATTTGTTGCTTGAAGTGGTATGCCTGTGTGAGATGGGGAAACAGCTCTCATTGTTTGAACACTGTGTGGAAGTAAATTAATGTTTTGACTGACATTCTGCGGTTTAGCCACAAGATGTCACTGTTTTTCTAACACAGCCTCAGACTGCATAGATATTTGTATATTCATGAAGAGGTGGGGTTTTGCACACAGAGTTGGAGAGAACAGGAAAGAGAGAGGGAAGCCATGTTTTGGAGCATGGCGAATGGGGGGCCGTGTGAGCTGAGAATCTGATGACATCCAGGTGTGGGGGCATCCCTCAGTGGTCAGAGCTGCAGCTGAGTGAAGCTGATGAGATTGCTGCCAGGAAGCTGATGAGATTGGTGCCAGGAAGCTGATGAGATTGGTGCCAGGAATGCTGATGAGATTGCTGTAAGGACTGCTGATGAGATTGCTGCCAGGAAGCTGATGAGATTGCTGCCAGGAATGCTGATGAGATTGCTGCCAGGAATGCTGATGAGATTGCTGCCAGGGAGGCTGATGACAGCAGAGGAACTAAGCAACATATACGGCAAGACCGCATGCTTGTTGGAGAGACATTTGTTCTGTTCAGAGTCACCAGCGGATACAAAGCAGACCCGGGTCGGTGAGATTGTGCACGCACCTCATTTCAGTGTTGGCGCTTTGAGACTGAGTCCAGGCCTATAGTTAGTTAGGGTCTCTGTTTGTGTCAGGCCACAAGTGTTGCTACTGATCATTGGAAGGACTCCACAACTTAGTGACATTTCACATTGGAGAGCTGATAACATCCTACAAACTCAAGCCAGACTGGCGTTTTGCTCAGAAGGAATAATCAGGCACGTGCTACAGGACCAGTTATGGGAGGGGGAATACTATAGATTTGTGTAAGATTGTAAGCTGTTGTGCTGCACCACAGGCTACCCATACCATACACCCATACACTGATCCCTGCTCTTTTAGGGTAATAACAGGTAAGGTGTGGCAGCTTATTTGTGCCCGCCAGTAGGTAAATTACTACACCTTCTACCTTCATCCATCAGAAGGCGCCGTGCTGTGCAGCACAAGGGTCTCAGCCTTTGGGCTGGGTGTATGTAAATTTATTGTATGTTCTCAGCATTTGGGGTTGTGTTTATTTGCCACATCTAAGTAAAATTCTGTTGTGGCAAAAGCTGGTGTTGGGGTTGCTTTTCTCGTTCGTGACTTTACTGTATCCTGGGGAGCCCACCCCAGTACACGGCTTACACCTGGATATATGACTACTTTATAAGTTTCTATATTTGCATGTATATAACCTAGTAGTAAGGTTCAGACACTTGAGTGAAGTCCAAATCTAGAACAAAAATGTATTGTGTGCAGTAAAAGGGGCTTACATATGACAAACCAACCATCTATTTATATACAGGGAAATGATCAAGCATGCTATAACATACAGTAACATAGACAAAAATATAGCAAAACGTATGTGTCAGTTCAGTTGTTCGGGACCCTCTCAGCAACTCTGGTGGTCAACTTACTAATTACATTCTCAGGTTGCTATCTCCCATAAACTGACATTGAGTGGCACAGTCTGGTGAACAGTTACTACTGACCTAATAAAAGCAAACTAGTCCTCTGAGAAATGCATACTTTAAAATTTTCTTTGTTACTATAACCATGCCCCTTTTCTAGAAAATTGTTAATTAGCTATCAATTTTGGAGCCAATAATTAAAATGTGCAGGTGTTAGGCAGGCCATGCATTATGCAATTTAATTTCCTTCAACCACAGCTTAAAAGGAAATAAAATTGCCCAATTCCAACAACAATACAGTCAAGCCGGTCATAGATGATGCAATTTTCTTTCCTGCAACCATGGATTGCAGGAAAGAAAATTGCTTGATTTCTCCATCAACACAATCAGTTTTTATGGGGTAATCCCTCCTATGGAGCTATTGTGTTCTCCTGGTGAAGGGAGGGGGGGGGGGGGCACATGAGAGGGGATGGGAGCTGCCCCTGCTGGGAAAACACAGTGATTATTTCTAGTGGCTATAGCAGCTGGCAATAATCGCATGAAAAATCCAGGCTGGTTGTACTCAAGTCGTATAACAATCAAATTGGGTACAATCAGCCTGCTCATAGATGGTTCAAATATCAGCCGAACCGTGTGGAACCAGCCAGGATTCTAACCATCTATGGCTGGTTTCAGTCTCTGCAGCTGGCAGTGATCAAGCACAAAAAAAAAGATGACAGGCTGGTTGTATTGAAACAGATCAATAGACTGACTTTAGTTCTGTCTATGTCTGTCCTAACAAGCTCCCAAAAGTCAATTTTATGTACTACAAACCAAGCCACCACTATTGTTTACACAAATATGGAAAGCTTTGAAGCTGGTATCTGGAGACAAAGAAAAGTTTGCTTTGCTATTGTTTAGATAAACTAATCTGGCAATGACCTGGCTGTAAGAATTCTTTTAAACACACAATTAATTACATTCTCACTTCTTTAGAAGCAACTAAAGAGGCAAATAGATAATCCAGATAGTTAGCTTACACACCTATTAATCATAACCTGTCTAAGATATATTTATATACATGACTATTTACATCAGTCAATAGAGGTTAAACATAAGCCTCATACTGTAACAGGAAACATGGTAAAAATCTAATACATTCATTTCTTGGTTACCGAAAGTGGTTATAAATTCATACTTGTCATAGGACTAGGGACCTTTCATAGAGGTGTTGTTGCTCAACATGAAATCTGTCACATTCAAACATCTAACTAAAAATAGTGCTTGCATCAGTTTGTTCCAGTTCTTCACCAGAGTGTGAGGAGTTTTATCATTGAGCAATGATGTATTATATAACAGAGAGTTCAAACATTATGTGCCCTTCAGGTGGTAAATGATGCCTGTCAGTCTCTTTGGCATGTCAGGATAATTCAGCTTCATATGCCCTGACTGATATTTAAACAAATATGTGTCTCCTTCAGCAGCCTGTAAATTATATAACAAACATATAGATGAGCTGGGTTAAAAAAGGAAGTGCAATACTATAGATAGACAGACAGACAGACAGACAGACAGACAGACAGATAGATAGATAGATAGATAGATAGATAGATAGATAGATAGATAGATAGATAGATAGATATACACAGATCAACCATAACATTATGGCCATCCAGCATAGCATGACCACCCACCTATTATTGAGTATGTCCCCTTTTTGCCATCAAACACCCCTGACCCACCAAGGCATAAAGGCCACTAGACCTCTGGAGGTATGCTGTGATACCTGTCACCAAGCCATCATTAGCAGATCACTGCCTCCACTTTCCTTTTTCCAATAGTGCATCCTGGTGCCATCTCTTCTCCAGGTAAGCACTGCATACACATTCATCCATCCACATGATGTAAAAGAAAACATGATTCATCATACCAGACCACCTTCTTTCATTGCTCTGTGGTCCAGTTCTGATGCTCACATGCCCAATTTAGGCCCTTTTGGCTGTGGACACAGGTCAGCATAGGTGCCCTGACTAGCCATACACAACAAACTGTGATGCTCTGTGTGTTTTGACACCTTTCTATCAGAACAAGCATTAGCTTTTTCAGTAATTTGAGCTTCAATAGCTCTTCTATTGAAACGGACTACATAATCCAGCTTTCGCTACCCACATGCATCAATGAGCCTTGGGTTCCCATAACCCTGTAGCCAGTTTTCCTTCCTTGGACAACTTTTGGTAGGTCTTGACCACTGCTGACTAGGAACATCCCACAAGAGCTGCAGTTTCGGAGTTGTTCTGACCCAGTTGTTTAGCCATTACAATTTGGCCCTTGTCAAAGTTGCTTAAATCCTTATACTTGCCCATTTCTTTCTGTTTCCATCATATCAACTTCAGGGACAACATACTCACTTGCTGCCTAATATATCCCACACACTTACAATTGCCATTGTAACAAGATGCACGTACATGTATACATACATACACACACATACACACATACATACATACACTCTCATCACCATAGACCATTAGGATTTTTCAAAAAGGTCACAATAGTGAATAATACCAGCTCTCCTTCAGTGTAAACAACCACATTAAATCGAGTTAAGGGTATTTTTACTGCAGCCTAATCCTATGTTTCTGTTTTTTTAATATATGCCAAATAGCGGTTTCATAAAAATTATATAAAATAACCGATAATCAGTATAATACAGTACAATATATCTTAAAAATAAAAATGCAGAGGTTGTGCAAAAACACAAGTTATGCAAACCATTAATTGATGTGAAAGCCACATGCACAGTACAGCTAAAAGTATGAATACATATGTGCAAGGTTTGTGCAAAAAAGCAAATTATGCAAATAATAAAAAAACTAAAAAAAAGCAAATAAAACATTTTGTGCAACATGCAATCATGCTATCTGTAATCAAATTTTCATATACAAAAGATCCTATCTCACAACAGAATCCTACAAAGGTTCTCCAGGGAAAAAGGAAAGAAGATCCACACAACAGTTAAGTCTTTTAAAGGGCATCCACTATTGTTTGCAGTGTCAAGAAGGGTATAAGCTCACACACAATTGGTGCTCTTATGACCACCACCCCACTCTAATCACTCACCATAAATTATGAGACTTTTAATTATATGGATCAAAACATGCTCAGCAGGGTGTGCCACTTGATGTCAAGATTCTGACAGTATTCTTTCTTCCTCCAGGTTAAACAAATCTCCACTGTTCTTTTTTTCTCTTGGTTCTAACACTTTCCAGATCTTTTATCATTAATCTCCACAGCATCAGTACCCAGAAAAAATAGACCAACAGGGTTCCCACTGCATTAAACAATTTATTTAAAACCACATTAAAACAAAGTAAAAGCACTCACATTAAACAATGTCTGTCACTCAGTACCTAAGTATTGTATGTAACTAGAGATGAGCGAAGTATTCAAAAATTCGATTCGACTGATTCGGCGAATTCGTGGACAATATTCGATTCGAGTCGAATATATTCGCTGTGAATTTAACTTAAAAAAGGGTGTTTCTAGGCTTCAGAGAGACTTAATATTAGTGCAGAACACTGTACCTTTAATTTAAATGCCCTTGGAGTCTGCTGGGGAAGAGAAATAATACTGTCAGTCAGTATGACATGCAGATGAGTGCCGTCGATCTTAGAATCACCGCACACTTCACTCATTTGGCCAGTCACGGGGCCAAAACCAGTGTTTGGAGCCACAGTGTGGCGGTGGAGGCAGCAGCAATGTGAGGCCATACAGCAACCTATGACAAAATGGAAACCAGCAGGAGTGTGAGGAGACCTCAAAGTGGCACATGGCAGAGCGGGAGCAATGGGAGGCGGTACAGGGACCCATGTCACACTGTGGACCCAGCAGCAGCGTGACGAGGCGGTACGGGGGCCCATGGTAGATTTGGGGCCTGGCAGCACCTATGGGAGGCCTGTAATCTGCCAGCAACCTATGACAAAATGGAAACCAGCAAGAGTGTGAGGAGACCTGAAAGTGGCACATGGCAGAGTGGGAGCAATGGGAGGCGGTACAGGGACCCATGTCACACTGTGGACCCAGCAGCAGCGTGACCAGGCGGTACGGGGGCCCATGGCAGATTACAGGCCTGGCAGCAGCAATGGGAGGCCCGTAATCTGCCAGCACCCTATGACAAAAAATGGAACACACCAGCAGTGTGTGAGGAGACCTGAAAGTGGCACATGGCAGAGTGTGGCGATGGAGACAGCAGCAATGGGAGGCCGTACAGGGACCCATGAAAGACTCTGGACCTGGCAGCAGCATGAGGAGGCGGTATAGGGGCCCATGGCAGATTAGGGGCCTGGCAGCAGCTATAGGAGGCCCGTAATCTGCCAGCACCCTATGACAAAAAATTGAACACACCAGCAGTGTGTGAGGAGACCTGAAAGTGGCACATGGCAGAGTGTGGCGATGGAGACAGCAGCAATGGGAGGCCGTACAGGGACCCATGAGAGACTCTGGACCTGGCAGCAGCATGAGGAGGCGGTATAGGGGCCCATGGCAGATTAGGGGCCTGGCAGCAGCTATAGGAGGCCCGTAATCTGCCAGCACCCTATGTCAAAAAATTCAACACACCAGCAGTGTGAGGAGACCTGAAAGTGGCACATGGCAGAGTGTGGCGATGGAGACAGCAGCAATGGGAGGCCGTACAGGGACCCATGACAGACTCTGGACTTGGCAGCAGCATGAGGAGGCGGTATAGGGGCCCATGGCAGATTAGGGGCCTGGCAGCAGCTATGGGAGGCCCGTAATCTGCCAGCACCCTATGTCAAAAAATTGAACACACCAGCAGTGTGTGAGGAGACCTGAAAGTGGCACATGGCAGAGTGTGGCGATGGAGACAGCAGCAATGGGAGGCCGTACAGGGACCCATGAGAGACTCTGGACTTGGCAGCAGCAAGAGGAGGCGGTATAGGGGCCCATGGCAGATTAGGGGCCTGGCAGCAGCTATGGGAGGCCCGTAATCTGCCAGCACCCTATGTCAAAAAATTGAACACACCAGCAGTGTGAGGAGACCTGAAAGTGGCACATGGCATGAGACACTGTGGACCTGGCAGCAGCATGAGGAGGCGGTATAGGGGCCCATGGCAGATTAGGGGCCTGGCAGCAGCTATGGGAGACCCGTAATCTGCCAGCACCCTATGTCAAAAAATTGAACACACCAGCAGTGTGAGGAGACCTGAAAGTGGCACATGGCATGAGACACTGTGGACCTGGCAGCAGCATGAGGAGGCGGTATAGGGGCCCATGGCAGATTAGGGGCCTGGCAGCAGCTATGGGAGGCCCGTAATCTGCCAGCACCCTATGACAAAAAATGGAACACACCAGCAGTGTGAGGAGACCTGAAAGTGGCACATGGCAGAGTGTGGCGATGGAGACAGCAGCAATGGGAGGCCGTACAGGGACCCATGAGAGACTCTGGACTTGGCAGCAGCATGAGGAGGCGGTATAGGGGCCCATGGCAGATTAGGGGCCTGGCAGCAGCTATGGGAGGCCCGTAATCTGCCAGCACCCTATGTCAAAAAATTGAACACACCAGCAGTGTGAGGAGACCTGAAAGTGGCACATGGCATGAGACACTGTGGACCTGGCAGCAGCATGAGGAGGCGGTATAGGGGCCCATGGCAGATTAGGGGCCTGGCAGCAGCTACGGGAGGCCCGTAATCTGCCAGCACCCTATGACAAAAAATGGAACACACCAGCAGTGTGAGGAGACCTGAAAGTGGCACATGGCAGAGTGTGGCGATGGAGACAGCAGCAATGGGAGGCCGTACAGGGACCCATGAGAGACTCTGGACTTGGCAGCAGCATGAGGAGGCGGTATAGGGGCCCATGGCAGATTAGGGGCCTGGCAGCAGCTATGGGAGGCCCGTAATCTGCCAGCACCCTATGTCAAAAAATTGAACACACCAGCAGTGTGTGAGGAGACCTGAAAGTGGCACATGGCAGAGTGTGGCGATGGAGACAGCAGCAATGGGAGGCCATACAGGGACCCATGAGAGACTCTGGACTTGGCAGCAGCAAGAGGAGGCGGTATAGGGGCCCATGGCAGATTAGGGGCCTGGCAGCAGCTATGGGAGGCCCGTAATCTGCCAACACCCTATGACAAAAAATGGAACACACCAGCAGTGTGAGGAGACCTGAAAGTGGCACATGGCAGAGTGTGGCGATGGAGACAGCAGCAATGGGAGGCCGTACAGGGACCCATGACAGACTCTGGACTTGGCAGCAGCATGAGGAGGCAGTATAGGGGCCCATGGCAGATTAGGGGCCTGGCAGCAGCTATGGGAGGCCCGTAATCTGCCAGCACCCTATGACAAAAAATTCAACACACCAGCAGTGTGAGGAGACCTGAAAGTGGCACATGGCAGAGTGTGGCGATGGAGACAGCAGCAATGGGAGGCCGTACAGGGACCCATGAGAGACTCTGGACTTGGCAGCAGCATGAGGAGGCGGTATAGGGGCCCATGGCAGATTAGGGGCCTGGCAGCAGCTATGGGAGGCCCGTAATCTGCCAGCACCCTATGTCAAAAAATTGAACACACCAGCAGTGTGTGAGGAGACCTGAAAGTGGCACATGGCAGAGTGTGGCGATGGAGACAGCAGCAATGGGAGGCCGTACAGGGACCCATGAGAGACTCTGGACTTGGCAGCAGCATGAGGAGGCGGTATAGGGGCCCATGGCAGATTAGGGGCCTGGCAGCAGCTATGGGAGGCCCGTAATCTGCCAGCACCCTA
The DNA here is from genome assembly GCF_062004578.1 of Staurois parvus. Lineage (NCBI taxonomy): Eukaryota > Metazoa > Chordata > Amphibia > Anura > Ranidae > Staurois > Staurois parvus. The sequence continues at coordinate 10,398,502 of NW_028318039.1, read as the reverse complement.
TGACAAAAAATGGAACACACCAGCAGTGTGTGAGGAGACCTGAAAGTGGCACATGGCAGAGTGTGGCGATGGAGACAACCCACCGACTGTTTTGCTCGCTGCCAAGCTGCCACCCTCTTCTCCTGATGATGCGGAAGCAATAGCCTGATGACGACGAGGCTGCCAAGTGCGATCAGCCTCATCATCATCAATTAGGGTCTCCGCCTCACTACTAGCCCCCTCGGCTGCGTGTGGGTCAGGAGACAGACCTGTCTCTAGATCGGCTACCGAGCCACTCTCCTCGCCACTACTTCTTCGCCTGGCTGCTGAAGAGGCAGATGTCTCCCCCCGTTCCTGACCGCCCTCTGTTAGCTCTTCCTCACTGTACTGGATGACACCGGGAGCACTAGCCTCTGGCTGCGAATAATGCTGCCTCGACCCCTTCCTCTGCTGCCACGTCTGCTCGCTCCTAAAACATTGCCTCCTCTGCCACTCCTCTGCATGTTGTCTGACATACTCTTTAATTAAACGATTCTGTGTCCCTGAGTAACAATTCTGTGTCCCTGAGTAACGTTTCTGTGGCCCTAAGTAACAGTTCTGTGGCCCTCAGTAACAATTCTGTGTCCCTCAGTAACAATTCTGTGTCCCTCAGTAACAATTCTGTGTCCCTCAGTAACAATTCTATGTCCCTCAGTAACAATTCTGTGTCTGTCCCTGAGTAACAATTCTGTGTCTGTCCCTGAGTAACAATTCTGTGTCCCTGAGTAACGTTTCTGTGGCCCTAGGTAACAGTTCTGTGGCCCTCAGTAACAATTCTGTCTGTCCCTGAGTAACAATTCTGTGTCTGTCCCTCAGTAACAATTCTGTGTCCCTGAGTAACAATTCTGTGTCTGTCCCTGAGTAAGAATTCTGTGTCTGTCCCTGAGTAACAATTCTGTGGCCCTAAGTAACGGTTCTGTGGCCCTCAGTAACAATTCTGTGTCCCTGAGTAACGTTTCTGTGGCCCTAAGTAACGGTTCTGTGGCCCTCAGTAACAATTCTGTGTCCCTCAGTAACAATTCTGTGTCTGTCCCTGAGTAACAATTCTGTGGCCCTAAGTAACGGTTCTGTGGCCCTCAGTAACAATTCTGTGTCCCTGAGTAACAATTCTGTGGCCCTAAGTAACGGTTCTGTGGCCCTCAGTAACAATTCTGTGTCCCTCAGTAACAATTCTGTGTCTGTCCCTGAGTAACAATTCTGTGGCCCTAAGTAACGGTTCTGTGGCCCTCAGTAACAATTCTGTGTCCCTGAGTAACAATTCTGTGTCTGTCCCTGAGTAACAATTCTGTGGCCCTAAGTAACGGTTCTGTGGCCCTCAGTAACAATTCTGTGTCCCTGAGTAACAATTCTGTGGCCCTAAGTAACGGTTCTGTGGCCTCAGTAACAATTCTGTGTCCCTGAGTAACAATTCTGTGTCTGTCCCTGAGTAACAATTCTGTGGCCCTAAGTAACTGTTCTGTTGCCCTCAGTAACAATTCTGTGTCCCTGAGTAACAATTCTGTGACCCTAAGTAATGGTTCTGTGGCCCTCAGTAACAATTCTGTGTCCCTCAGTAACAATTCTGTGTCTGTCCCTGAGTAACAATTCTGTGGCCCTAAGTAATGGTTCTGTGGCCCTCAGTAACAATTCTGTGTCCCTGAGTAACGTTTCTGTGGCCCTAAGTAACAATTCTGTGGCACTCAGTAACAATTCTGTGTCTGTCCCTGAGTAACAATTCTGTGGCCCTAAGTAACGGTTCTGTGGCCCTCAGTAACAATTCTGTGTCCCTGAGTAACGTTTCTGTGGCCCTAAGTAACAATTCTGTGTCCCTGAGTAACAATTCTGTGTCTGTCCCTGAGTAACAATTCTGTGGCCCTAAGTAACGGTTCTGTGGCCCTCAGTAACAATTCTGTGTCCCTCAGTAACAATTCTGTGGCCCTAAGTAACGGTTCTGTGGCCCTCAGTAACAATTCTGTGTCCCTGAGTAACAATTCTGTGTCTGTCCCTGAGTAACAATTCTGTGGCCCTAAGTAACGGTTCTGTGGCCCTCAGTAACAATTCTGTGTCCCTGAGTAACAATTATGTGGCCCTAAGTAACAGTTCTGTGGCCCTCAGTAACAATTCTGTGTCCCTCAGTAACAATTCTGTGTCTGTCCCTGAGTAACAATTCTGTGGCCCTAACTAACGTTTCTGTGGCCCTAAGTAACAGTTTTGTGGCCCTCAGTAACAATTCTGTGTCCCTGAGTAACGTTTCTGTGGCCCTAAGTAACAATTCTGTGGCCCTCAGTAACAATTCTGTGTCTGTCCCTGAGTAACAATTCTGTGGCCCTAAGTAACGGTTCTGTGGCCCTCAGTAACAATTCTGTGTCCCTGAGTAACAATTCTGTGTCTGTCCCTGAGTAACAGTTCTGTGGCCCTAAGTAACGGTTCTGTGGCCCTCAGTAACAATTATGTGTCCCTCAGTAACAATTCTGTGGCCCTAAGTAACGGTTCTGTGGCCCTCAGTAACAATTCTGTGTCCCTGAGTAACAATTCTGTGTCTGTCCCTGAGTAACAATTCTGTAGCCCTAAGTAACGGTTCTGTGGCCCTCAGTAACAATTCTGTGTCCCTGAGTAACAATTCTGTGGCCCTAAGTAACAGTTCTGTGGCCCTCAGTAACAATTCTGTGTCCCTCAGTAACAATTCTGTGTCTGTCCCTGAGTAACAATTCTGTGGCCCTAACTAACGTTTCTGTGGCCCTAAGTAACAGATCTGTGGCCCTCAGTAACAATTCTGTGTCCCTGAGTAACGTTTCTGTGGCCCTAAGTAACAATTCTGTGGCCCTCAGTAACAATTCTGTGTCTGTCCCTGAGTAACAATTCTGTGGCCCTAACTAACGTTTCTGTGGCCCTAAGTAACAGTTCTGTGGCCCTCAGTAACAATTCTGTGTCCCTGAGTAACGTTTCTGTGGCCCTAAGTAACAATTCTGTGGCCCTCAGTAACAATTCTGTCTGTCCCTGAGTAACAATTCTGTGGCCCTAACTAGCGTTTCTGTGGCCCTAAGTAACGATTCTGTGGCCCTCACTAACAATTCTGTGTCCCTGAGTAATGTTTCTCTGTCCCTAAGTAACGTTTCTCTGTCCCTAAGTAACGTTTCTCTGTCCCCAAGTAACGTTTCTGTGGCCCTAACTCTGTCCCTAATACAGAGCGGTCTGCCTCTCTTGAATGACTGGAGGCAAATGAAGAATTCTAAAATGGCCGCCATTTATAGCTCGACCATTACACAGTGCTGGCTGGCTGGCTGCTGATTGGCTAATGCGATCACATGTCATTAAGGAATGCATTATGGGTCAGCGTGCCTTGTCTGCGCGCCTTCCCAGACATCCCCGCTCCGTCGCCGCACATGTCCGCCGCCATTTTAGGAAAAATTTCGATTCGCGCGTCCGAAGTAGGCTATTTTTCGGATTCGGCGCGAATCCAAAAAATTTTCCAATATTCGAAACGAATTCCACTTCGCCTACTTCGATTCGCTCATCTCTATATGTAACAATCAGCCTCTAGGAGTGCCGCCACTCTTGTTCACTACAGACCTATTCCCAATCCCACTCCAAAAGACAATATTTACATTATATTGCCAAAAAGTATTGCGACACCAGCCTTTACTCAAACATAAACTTTAATGGCATCTCCATCTTAGTCCGTAGAGTTCAATATTGAGTTGGACCACCTTTGACAGCTATAACAGCTTCAACTCTTCTATGAAGGCTGTCCACAAGGTTTAGTGTCTATGGGAATGTTTGACCATTCTTCCAGAAGTGCATTTGTGAGGTCAGCACTGATATTGGAAGACCTGGCTCGCAGTCTCCGCTCTAATTCATCCCAAAGGTGTTCTATCAGGTTGAAGTCAGTACTTTGTGCAGGCCAGTCAAGTTCCTACACCCCAAACTCGCTCATCCATGTCTTTATGGACCTTGCTTTGTGCACTGGGGCGCAGTCATGTTGGAAGAGTAAGGGGCCATCCCCAAACTGTTCCCACAAAATTGGGAGCATTAAATTGTCCAAAATGTCTTGGTATGCTGACACCTTAAGAGTTGCCTTCTTTGGAACTAAGGGGTCAAGTCCAACCCCTGAAAAACAACCCCACACCATAATCCCCCCTCCACCATACTTTACACTTGGCACGAAGCAGTTAGGCAAGTATCGTTCTCCTGGCAACCACCACACCCAGACACATTGGATTGCCAGACAGGGAAGAGTGATTTTTCACTCCAGAAAACATGTCTCCACTACTCTAGAGTCCAGTGTTGGCATGCTTTACATCACTGCATCCAAGGCTTTGCATTGCACTTGGTGCGGTAAGACTTGGATGCAGCTGCTCCACCATGGAAGCCCATTCTATGAAGCTCTCTAAGCACTGTTGTGCTAATCTGAAAGCCACATGAAGTTTGGAGGCTTTTAGCTATTGACTCTGCAAACAGTTGACGACTTCTGCACTTCAGCATTCGCTGACCCCGCTCTGTCATTTTACGTGGCCTACCACTTCGTGGCTGAGTTGCTGTTGTTCCCAGTTGCTTCCACTTTGTTGTAATACACTAACAGTTGACTGTGGAATATTTAGTAGCTAGGCAATTTCACGGATTGACTTATTGCACAGGTGGCAACTTATCACAGTACCATGCCTGAATTCACTGAGCTTCTGAGAGTGACCCATTCTTTCACAAATGTTTGTAGTAGCAGTCTCCTGGACATACCTGCACTAGACCTTGTGGCATTGGGGCTTTGGCCTGTATTTTCTCAGTTGGATTTCCTCTGTGACATGCCCACAGCATATTTAAGATATTCTGGCTACAAGTCAGTTACTTTCAATATCTGCAGAGGGACATGACAAGGGTGCCCACTGTCCCCACCCCTGTTTGCCCTGGCCATTGAGACACTGATGCAGTTGATCCATGATGATCCAAATAACAAGGGTTTGGAGATTTGGAGGCCATCACCACAAACTGTGTCTGTTTGCAGATGATGTCCTTCTCTTTATGTCCTCATCTCTGATCTCCACCCCCAACCTACTTAAGACCATTGACCAATTTGTGGTGATTTTAGGGCTCATGGTGATCCCTCTCAATCTCATGCTCTAAACATAACCTTACTGCCTACTCTCCTTTACATTTTACTTCACATGTAGGAGGCCCTGCCATTTACCTGGTCAACTAAGCATATCTCTTATCTTGATATTCAACTGTCAGCCAATCTAGACAATCTAGACAATCTCTACACATGGAATTATCCTCTTATGCTATCCCATCTCACAGGTCTTCTGAAATCTTGGTCCTCACTTCCCCTGGCATGGTTTGGTAGAATTAATGCTGTTAAAATGTCAATCCTACCTAAAATTCTATACCTAGTCCAAGTCCTCCCTATCCCTGTGACATCCCTACAATGTCATGTGGTTGTTTTTCATCTGGGGTATGGTCAAACCCCATACTGTATATCCAAAAATGTTCTCTTTACCCCTAAGCTCAAAAGGTGGCCGTGGTTCATTGCCTTATAGCTTAGGAGTTTACCCTTGGAGAAAAAATGGGATGTACTTCACTGTGTGGCTAAATATGCACTAAAAAGGTGCTCGTCATGCTTGGAACAAAATCTGAATTCATCTGGCTAGAGGATGACAAGCCTTTTTTGTGTAGTCTAGCTGGCAGGTTGAACAGTTTCAAACAGGACATGCTTTTTTCCTCCCTGGAGGTAATATTACCAATTGTTCCCAGTCAATAGTAAATACATTTAAAGAAAATTACAATTCTCTTCAAAAATGAATAATTTGGACATCTGGAGTACCTCAGTCCTGTACTGTTCATATCCTACACTTTAGGAATAAAGCCACACTACCTAAACTAAAACAAACAATCTGTGATCCAAACACTGGAAATGTCTATCTTGGCTGAGGAGCTGCATGAAGCAATAAAACAAATTAAGCCAGGAAAAAAGCCCAGCACCGGATGACCTGATCTTACAAGATTACAAACTGAAACAACATTTGCTACTCATTTTCTGAAGGCATACTTTAGTCTGAGCACAGGCACCTTGCCTCTTTCCCAAACACTAGAAACTTATTTAGTAGTTATAAATAAAGAATGTAAGGACCTACAACAATACCCAAGCTATAGACCCATATCATTGTTGAATGTGGATTTGAAAATATTCATAAAGATCATTTTGAATCACCTTCACCCCTTCATTGGTACACATTGTCCAATTGGGATTTGCCTGAGGGGAGCTCGGAACAACACTATTACAACTTTGAATGCCATCCTATGAGTGCAAAAACAGAAATCAGAGCTGTTCCTGTTGTCAGCCTATACAGAGAAGGCTTTTGATAGGATCACTTTGGGCTATTTCATTGAGGTATTGAAAGCCATAGGGATGCAGACACACATGTTTTCATGAATTAAGGCTATTAACTTGTTCATCCGTTAAAGTCAGAGTTAAGGGTCTTTTATCAGACAGCTTTCCTATAAAGAATGGCACCAGGGAAGGGTGCCCACTGCCCCACCTTGATATTTATTTTAACTCTAGAGCCATTCTTTAGAATAGTTTGAGCTGAAGCAGGCATTAAAGGATTTCAAATTGGTAAGGAAAGATATACAACTGCTGCCTACGCAGATGACATGTTATTTCTTTTGACCAACATTCAGGCAACGCTCCCTAAACTACTCCGGGGTTTCTACTTCTTCTTCATCTATCACAAACTTAAAAATAAAAACATTAAATCCACAGCCATGGGTATTCATCTTCTAGGGTCAGTACCCCAAGATTTACAGCACCAGTACACATTTGGATGGGACACATCTCATATCACTCTCCTAGGAGTTAGATTTCTGACTGATTTCACATTTGTGTCACTTAAACTATTTATTTTCATTGACATGGTAAAACAGGATCTTCAAAAGTGGAAAACAGTCTCCTGGCTTGGCCAGATGGCAGATATTAAAATGAATACATTGCCACAACTGCTTTATGTTTTTTTTCAAATAAATCCAATATATCACCCTCTTGAATTTTGCAAACACTTAGAACAGTGGGCACTAAATGGCAGACTGCGGTCTGCGAATGGCCCCTAAATGGCAGACTGCTGCTGCTGCCCCGACTGCCAGCCTGCAATGACAGATCCGCCGCTGAGCAGGGTGGTCATTTCGGGAACATGACATCATGTGTGTACCCTGCCCCTTTCAGCTCACTGTCTCTCCGGCTCCCTGCCTGTACATACAATGTATCCATCAGAGTGCCCCTTAATATAAATGTGCACATTAGAATGCTCCTTAATATAAATGTGGCCATCAGAGTGCCCCTTAACATAAAATGTGCCCATCAGATTGCCCCTTGTTTTATTTTAAGGGGCACTCTGACAGGCACATTTTATGTTAAGGGGCATTCTGATGAGCACATTTTATGTTAAGGGGCACTCTGATGGGTACATTTTATGTTAAGGGGGCACAAATGGGCTCATACTGTGGAAAGGGACACTCTGATATGGAAATATGATAGAAAGGGGTACTTTGAGTGTGAGGGGGCACTCTGACGGAAATACCTGATGTAAGGTGGCAATGTGATGGGGATACCTGATGTAAAGGGGCACTCTGATGGGCACACCTGATGTGATGGGAATACATGATGTAACGTTGTACTTTGATGTGACAGCTAATGTAAGGGGACATGCTGATGGGAACTACCTATTCGGAACTTGGCCAGAAGAAAATTTTAGTGACTGGACCTCTTTGAATTTTAATTCAATACTCCTGACTTAGAGGAAGCATTCAACTGTTTCATAAGGTTTGACAAGGGATTTTGAATCTGTAAAACCATACTATGTCTCTCTGGACCTAGCAGCATATTGGCTTTATCAAACCTAAAAAACTACCATCATGCCTGTCATATGCTGAGTATCTCTGACTAGTTTCTCCATACACATGACAAGGCATTGGAAAATATTGATAAAAACTGTATATTACAAAGAACACAGGGCCAGTACCAGTTAATAAAGCCATGGATGTACCACATCCTTATAGTCAATTACAAATATAGAAAAAGAGCATACATGTTGTGGACGTTATTGGTACCCCAGGAACTTGACTAACAAAACCCCCTGTAAAATTATGTGTAAAAACTTTATTACAAAAGATATGACTTAAGACTCAATTACCATCAAATATGTATATATATTGGTAAAAACACAGTTAACAAATTTGTGCTGTAGGGATCAACTTAAAAAAACAGAAAAGGTATTAATGGTAATTTTGAGTTTACTGTTGCATCCTAACCAAGTGAAGTACCTTGTTTCCATTTAGTTAGGTGATTTTTAATGGACTGCAACAAGGGTTTGTAGTTGTTATCAAAAGTGTGCAAAGATATGCAGAGATGTTGGTTCACAGGTATCTAATTTGAGAGTGGAACCATGTATAATACTGTATAATAATGTAAAGAGGAAATTTGCCCTAAGTCTTTATGAGGTAGGACTTGGAAAATGAACAACTAGGGTTTCTGATTTCTGATAATTGATCTCGTAATTTGAAAGATGACTGCATATCTGAAGTTGGGAAATAATCAAAAGGAAACATGAGAGAAGAAGCTGTTTTCGAGTGATGGATTGATTGCATAGAGAAGTCCTGGATGTCTGGAAAGTTACAGATCATAGACAGAAGTGGTTCCATTGTAAGACCAAGTATGAGAGGAGTCAGGGGACACCCCTGCCTCGTTCCATTTGTGATGGGAAATGTATTCAAGGGAGTGCCAATAGTCTTGATCTCAAGTATGGTGGAGGAGCCCAAATTCACCTCCTCATATTAGGCCCAAAGCCAATTATTTCTAATTTTTAGGAACTCTTCAATGACTGGCATAGTACCACTGGACTGGTGTAAGGCCAATGTGGTGCCTATATTTAAAAAGGGATCAAAGTTTTTACCAAGTAACTACAGATCTGTTATTTTAACTTCTATAGTTAGGAAGATACTGGAGAGTTTAATAAAAGACCATATAGATGAGTTTGTGCTGGAAAATATTTTAAGCAACAGACAGCATGGATTTATGAAAGAGAGAAGTTGTCAAACTATGCTGATTTCTTTTTGTGAGGAGGTAAGCAAAACCTTAGACAAAGGCGTGGCCATGGATATAGTTTACTTCGATTTTGCAAAAGTGTTTGACACAGTTTCCCACACACGACTACTGTATAAGGTAAAGTCTATAGGTTTGAAAAAATCAGTTTGTAAATGGATAGAAAACTGGCTAAAAGACCATATTCAGAGCATAGTGGTTGATGATTCATACTCTGAAGTTAATAGTGGTGTATCCCAAGGTTCAGTGTTAGGACCCTTACTTTTTTAATATATATTTATAAATGTTATAGGGTCTGGGATTAAAAGTACTGTTTGTAGATGACACCAAGCTATGCAGTGGAATAACATCCTTACAGGATGTCTCCAACTTACAAGCCAAACTCAATGCAAGGTTTATTTGAGCACCTATGTGACAAATGAGGTTCATTGTTGATAAATGTAAACGTTATGCACTTGGGGGCTAAGAATATGCATTCATCATATATGCTAGGGGGAGTACAACTGGGGGAATCAGTGGTGGAGAAGGATCTGGGTGTTCTTGTAGTGCTAAGTTTAAATTGGCAGTAAAGTCCCCTTGGTGATTTTTACATACAAGTAAGCCTATAATAAGGCTTACCAGTAGGTAAAATGAATATCTCCTAAATGAGTACTGGCTAGTAGATATTCACTCTTTTGGCAGCCAGTGATGTCACAGGCGCATGCAGTCTGAATCAATGGCATAGCCATGCCAGTCCTTCAGAGAGATGTGTCATGGCCTGTGTCTCGCATGTGCATGTGCAGGAGTGACATCACCACAGCTCGGCCATTCAAGCTGCAGGAGCCCACGAACCAGGAAGGAAGACGGAAGCCTTATCAGCAGTGACAGCACACCATTAGAGGGCTTCACACTAAGGTAAGTATTTCATAATGTGCTAGTATGTGATGCATACTAACACAATATGCCATTGCCTTGCAGGGAATTTTATTTTTTTATTGACACAGGTTACTACTGCTTTAATAATAGCATGCAATGCCAAGCTGCGGTTTCCAAAGCAAGCAAATTCCTGTCTTGTATTAAGAGAGGTAAAGACTCTAGAGAGAGTGAGATATAATTTTACCCCTGTACAAATTATACCTCATCTAGAATTTGCAGTTCAGTTTTTGGCACCAGTTCACAAAAAGGATATTGGGGAATGGGAGAAAGGGCAACCAAATGGATTAGAGGCATGGCAGAGCTCAGCTATGAGGAAAGATTAGCTGCACTGAATTTGTCCTCTCTTGAGAAGAAGAGATTTAGAGGGTATATGACCAACATGTATAAATGCATAAGTGGCTCATATACAGAACTTGGTGGTGAGTTATTCACTTTAAGGTCATCACAGGAGGCAAGGGGGCACTCTTTACGGCTGGTGGAAAAAAGATTTAATCTACAAATATGGAAAGGCTTCTTCACAATGAGCTTCTGCTAGCTCAGTAGATTGATTTAAAAAAGGCCTGCATTATTTCTTAAATTTATATAATATAACTGAATACTGATATTTATAGGTAAAGTTGATCCAAGGAACATCTGATTGCCTCTTGGGGGATCAAGAAGGAATTTGTTCCCCTGCTGGAGAAAATTAGATCATGCTTTATTGTTTTCTTGCCTTCCTCTGGATCAATTGTGGGTAAAGGATTGTATAATTTTTTTTCGCTTTTTTTTGGTTGAGCTAGATGGACATGTGTCTTTTTTCAACCAGACTAATTATGTAAAGGAGAAAGTTGCATGAAAAACAAACCAATCAACCTTATCAAACACTTTTTTCTGCATCAGTGGAGAGAAAGAGGAGGGGTGTTTTTGAAGAGGAAGCATGATGGATTAGGTACAGACTCCTCAGGGTGCTGTCTCTTGCTTCTCTTTGTGAGATAAATTCCGTATGTTTAGGGTAGATTAGTGCAGGCAAATCAGGAACAATGCAATTTTCCAAAATTTTGGAAACTATTTTCAAATCTTTATTAAGTAGGGTGATAAGGTATTGGTTGTTACATTTGTGGAGGTCTTTGTCCTCTTTGGAGATTATTGAGATGTAGGCTGTAAGGGTATCTTGGAAGAAAGACTTACCATCAAGAAGACAGTTGAAGACTTTATAGAATTTCAGATTTCAGTATCATGATGCATTGTAAGGATTTACAATACAACAGAGGGAAACCATCAGGACTATGGGCTTTGCTGGTTTGCATAGATCCTATGGCAGAGAGACTTTGTTTTCCGAGATGGGACATTCTAAGGCATCTACATGGGCTTAAGCTTGGGTGGGGTGAAAAAGTCAAGAAAAGTTCTTATGTCTTTCAGGTTTGTTCCATCCTCTGGTAAAGAGCATGGGGATGCCATTTGTAGAGTATGTAATAGTATGTGGAGAATTACTCAGATGGAAGAACAGCTCTCCTCCATTGAAGGTGATCCAGTAGTTCTCTCTGCAGTGGGGGCCAGACTTACATCCGTCCAAAGGGAACTGCGAGAAAAGGTAGATGATTTTGAAAAGTGCTCACGGTGGAACAATTTGCTCATTATAGGTCTGCCTGAACCATATACACCCTCTATGCTTGTTACTATTCGTTCAACATCCATTCTGGAACAACTAGGCCTGTGTTATCCATGTGCAGTCGAGTGTGCTCCAAGCCTAGGCTGACAAGCAAGCCATCCTTCAAAACTGTTAGCGGACACGCACATTATCTGTGGATGACCATCAATTCTTCTATTTGCTGACTACTCCATAGAGGTTATAAGCCAACGTAAGGCCTTTTCCTCAATTTGCTCTGCTCTCTACCATAAGCATATCAAATTTACTCTGGTGTACACTGCTGCCCTACATTTCCATGAGGGAAACCGTCTCTCCTTCACCTCACCTTCGGAGGTGGAACATTACCTCAAAACCAGCCTTGAAACAGCGATGGACCAAGCAGAACCTTCTGCATCATCCTCCTCCTCCCCTTCCTGGGGAAAAAATCTGCACCCTTCCAAAACCAAACAAGCCCTCAGAAACCACCTCACAAACGCGTACACTTTGGTTGGGGCGGAAGACCGCTATGCAAATCACTGACTTGCCTCCTTAAGGTTCAAGTAATGGTTCAACTTACATCCCATCGGTGCCCTCACGGAGTACTGTTTCCAACACACTGGGAAAACTCCAAGTGGTCAACCCACTCGCTAGTCCCACCCCACATTAGCCCTCCTCCTCAACCCTCTGGGGATTCCATGATCCGCACCAAGTTTCACCTAGCCCACATATCTATACTTATGCAGTGTACTAATGGGTAGAAAATTATACTGTTGGTGTCTCCAAGCCTCCACTCCTAGGGAATTGATTTAATCTAATGCTCTGCATTCTTTACTGCCACATCATACCTTATATGCCTATTACTATATTCTTTTGTATTGTATTTGCTTTTGTGCCCTTTTTACAAAACACTTTTGGCTGATAGTTTGCTTATTGAGATTGTAATACTGTTTTTACTTTGAAAAAACTACAATAAACATTTATTTAGAAAAAAAAGTAGGCCTCCAGAATCATCAGATATTGTTATTTAAGTTACTCAGGGACAGGGAAGGAAATTAAAATGCTTAATCTCTTAGACTATACTCCCAGTGGGGAGCATACATGGTAAACAGCTGGATATCAGAAGTAAGATAATATGGGGCTTTTTTGGGTGGAAAAATTGGTCTCCTGAAAAAAGGCTATAGGTGTACTCATTTTCTATGGGTCATTAAGAAGATGGGTGAAAGCTAGTGTTTGCATTAAATAGGTAGAGGAGAGGACCGAATGGTTATTCAATTTAATAGTGATTGAAACATACAGTATTACTGTAAGTGAGTGGATTGTGAAGAAGTGGAGTGTCCAATGCAGGCAGCAGGATAAAAGAATAGGAGGAAAAAGTAGGGGAAAAGTAGCTTTCACATTCAGGAACATTCAGGAAACATTCAGGAAAGGGAAGGGGCACAGCTGAGTAAGGAAGGCAAAGGCCTGGAAATAAAGGTAAATAGGACTATACCTAATGCCCTCTTGGAGTTGTTCTGTTCTTGTCTTGGATTAAGTAAAATCAGGAAGGTAGAATAAGCCCCACAGGAGACCTAATCTAATTAAGGAAGGGAACAATGGAGGTGGGTGTGAGATGCCAGATTTCCAGTCACAGAATAATTTAGTGGGGGAACCCAAGGTTTAGAGTCAAGGTGAGAAGAAAACCATTGCCAAAGAGACTCTGGGTATAGCAGCACAGCGTAAACAATGTGTAACATCTCAGAGCGGTTGATATTATCCTATGATGTAGGTCACCATAAGGACTGAGGTTGAAAGGATGTTTATTTATCGATGACTGCAAAATGAGCAAACAGTGCGGTAAGGAAGTAGGAAAAGGGAATCAAATTCCAGGATGCATCACTGGAGAGGTTACCATTTGCAAAAGGAGGTCCCCTATATAGATCTTTAGTTAGACATTATTTAGAACACTGTGTCCCAGTTATGGAGGACCTCACTTACAAAAAATAATCATAAGACAGAACCAATCCAGATGGGCAAAAAAATGGTGAAAGGTCTTAGGAATTAAACATATCAAGAGAGACATCAGGAATTTAATATTTACAGTCTGGAGAAAAGAGGGGAAAGGGGAGATATGATTGAAATATTTAAATACATAAAGGGGTGAATAGCTTCAGGGGGAAGTAGAACATGGGACATGACCTCAAAATAGCAGAAGGAAAATGAAAAACTAATACGAGAAAGTATTATTTTACCAAAATAGTAGTTGATGCTTGGAATAAACTTCCAGCAGAGGCAGTGAGTCATTCAACATTAAGTGGATTCAAACATCCTTGGTACAAACATAGCTCTATATGCAGGCAAAAAAAATAACAAAAACAAAAAAGAAATAACAAAAGCAAAATGAAACAAAACATGTATAAATAAAAAATGGGGCAGACTCAGTGGACCAATTTATCTTTTTTTTCTGCAGTCACTCTTCTATATTTTGGGACAAAAGGGAAAATGGGGGGTTGAGGAGGTGGATGGAGGGGAGCAGAAAGAGAGGAAGGGGAAAGGGATAAAAGCTGGAGCAATGGGAAGCAGGGGATAAAGCAGCACTGTGTGCACTGAGGGTCTTCAAATAAAGGGATCAACCTATTGAAGCCCTTTTTAAATAAACTAGGGCATGTGTTTAAGAAGTACAATAAATAGGGAACAGCACACAACAGAACATTAAACAAGAGCAACTATAGAAACCTGCCGAACAGCAAAACAAGCTTTGTAAGCATAGAGTTTCCTGGAAGGAGCCATGGAAACAATGAACCAGGAGTTTCCAAGGCATAATAGAGATATGGGCAGGTGTAGGTCGGTGGGAGATATAGGTAGAATGAGGCTGTTGAGAAGGGTTGACAGACATAATCTACACACCTATAGAAGTACACGGAAGTGCCTCATAGGATAAAGATTGCCCACTGCAATCCAGTAAGGGCTCAAACATTTGTTACATAGTGCCAGATGAACACTTACAAGTGGGGAAGTCATGGACAGAGTTAATCATAGGGGAGATCTGAGTCATGGTGCAGCAACCTCTACAGCTGGCTCCAGTGGGTCAGGAATGATCCTTCTAGGGTGGCTTTGTGCTGATTTGGAGCATCAGGAGTTTCTCAGTGATAGCAATGTGGGTCCATTGATCCAGTCTAGGATTGGAATGTGATGATGCCCAAAAATGAGAATGGATCCTGCAGTTTTGCAGATTGTTGCAAGCAGAAAGTATTCTCATATTTGAGGAGGTGGAAGGAATGTCCTCATTTGTATGTGCCACTTTTCACTTTGATTAGTTCAAGAGGAAGTTTAAGGTGGTTCTACATGAAATTATTTTTATGGGAAAGAAAGATAGAAATTTGTACTCCCTTATTTCTATGGTCTCCTTTTCCCAGGTATGCCACATAAGTAACTTCTTTATAAAATAGAAGTGTATACAGCAAAGCATGTCCCTGGGTCTGGGAGAAGAGGCTTCGGGATGTGTTCCCAGGGTTCTATGTACTCTGTCCTATTTGGTCTCTGAGGTAGTTGGCTTCCTGAGGTATTTGTTATTAGTAATGTATATTATATAGGGCACGCTTGTTGGAGCCCAACCTCTGTAGCTGTAAGATAAAGGTGCCAGATGGATATCAGGGATGGATGGATGGATGGATGGATGGGAGCAGTAACACTGAGGCAGCTCTTCTTAGAGTGGAAGCAAGGCTCTAATGCAGTAACAAGAAAAAGAGAGGAAGGCGCCGCTAAGTTCAGTATTGACAATTTATTAAGTAAACAGTGGAAAATTTGCACTTACAAGATAAACGGTTAAAAAGACTCATCGTGTGGTGATTAGATCCAGTTGGGACATCCAGCCGTCTGGCAGCAAACTATGCCTATAGGATCAGGAAGTAGAGTCCAGGATGTGCCTGTGCATCAAAAATGATGCTTGGAGAGCAAAGTCAGATGTGGGGTGAAGGGGGCGGTAATGCATTTCAAAGCATGCTCAATAGGCTCCTTCTTCAGACCGGGTCCGAAATGCATTACCGCCCCCTTCACCCCACATCTGACTCTGCTCTCCAAGCTTCATTTTTGATGCACAGGCACATCCTGGACTCTACTTCCTGATCCTATAGGCATAGTTTGCTGCTGGACGGCTAGATGTCCCACCTGGATCTAATCACCACACGATGAGTCTTTTTAACCGTTTATCTTGTAAGTGCAAATTTTCCACTGTTTACTTAATAAATTGTCAATACTGCACTTAGAGGTGCCTTCCTCTCTTTTTCTTTTTTTTTTTTATTTGTTATAAGTAGCTGCCCACTTACCTTTCAGATCTCTTCAGTGGACTGTCTCAGGCATACCTTTGATTTTGACACCATTTTATCTGTTGTGGTTTTCTAAGAAAAAGGTTGATGCAAGGTGAACAGTATACTGAAGCTGATTGCATAGGGTCTATTTAGAAATAATTTATTGGACAAATATCAAACACATTTGTGCAGGCTGCATGGATTTTGTTTTCAATTTCTGTAATAAGTTAATAGCTATATTCCATCCAGTGGCATATATGTATGTATGAATGTATGTATGTGACGTTTGTCCAACTAATGTTTTATAAATATATCCAATAGGGTGCATTGAGTCAGTGCAAGATTTCTTGATTTTTTTTTTAATAATACACACCTAGTTTGATTTCTTAATTATAAACCTGTCCTATTGCTCCCTTTTAAATTACAGTCTTGTTAAAGTACTTACATACTGTTAAGTGAATCTGTACATTATTTCTGTTTTTTTGTCTCTGAAATAATATAGTAATTTAAAATGTTTTATTTCTAAGTGTATTTATTGTATTTATATAATATAATTTAGGACTTGTGTTAAATAGACCTCATTAGTATGTGATTACTGACAGTCTGTTCAAGAACTGCTTTTACTGTCCCATCATCTTACTGTGCCCTTTGAAATCCCCCCACAAGTTTAACGAAACCACTGTGCACCTAAACCACGTTACCCAAGGCTATTAAAATTAAGCTTCTCAGTCATAAAATCACACTTCTGGAGGACCTCTCTAGAATGATGCATGCAACAAGGCATTACAAATCCTCTCATTGTTGTGAGAGCCCTCTCTGACATGACAGATGTAGCAGGGCATCCTAGTACCTCAAGCATATGTTGAGCCATCTCCAGCCAGTGCTCCAGCCTGGACACACAATAGTTAATGGATGAGATATAAAATAATGTGTACACAAAAACAATTCACCCTCACCCCAGTGTATTAAAAGTTACAGTACATGCCCCAGCATTATATGTGAAGCAGGAAGTCTTCAAGCTCATGGTGCCTTAAGCACATGTTACTATCCTCCAACATCTCAATGCACCAACACCTCAACACTTTTCCTTCTCACCACCAGCACCCCAACACTCCTCTTCACATTCCCCCTCTGCCTCCCTCTTCCTCTGCCTCACAGGGAGTCAGTAGTAAAAGATTCACTGCTGGCCCTGAAACAACAGAAAGACCTAGTCTACCTCCTGCTGCTATTCCCCCAATACCCTAATGTCCAAGCTATTACCCCATGCAGTGTGTACTCCACTGGGCACACCAGAGGGATTGTGTCTCCACTCTGCACCTCATTGTGGCTCAATATTAAAGTTGCCTTTATGAATGATGAAAAACATTTTTTTGTCCTGACCAAATTAAATAAAGAAAATGTGTACAAAATCATGGTATGCTCTATTTAACTAACTAAATGAATCAAAAGAATCCAACATCCACAATATTATTAGGTGGTGAGATACATTATCTGACAAGAGCATTTGAAACCCAGACTTATTTGTCATGAATTTAACCACTTAAAACATTTGATTAAAGCCTAATACATGTGTGTTTTTAAATAAAACAAACTGTTAAGAATCATGCTATTAATAAAAACTCTGGAATGATATTTATTGTTTGCTGTGAAATACCATATGTTATATAAACAGTTTTAAGGTCTATCATTGTTCATACATTTCCATGATTCTGCTCATTCCTCCATGAGTGGGCACCTTTGCTGTGGATTTTTGCTTTAGTGTTCAGGTTTTGTCTGTTCATGACCTGTTCATTTGAGCATATCCAGTAGTATTGGATTGTTTAGATGAATATAATAGCATTTTTCCCTTGTCCCCTGTGTCATAGCTGATTGCTATATTTGTAAATAACAGTTGGTTTTTATATGGAAGTTAACAGAGAATGAAACCTGTGCCAGTTTCCTTTAAATATTACAAACCAAGAAAGACAATTTTTGAAGTAGATATTTTGTGTCTATTACATTTTTATTTATCTTTGATACATATCTGTATCATATGTTGGTATATTGCCATCTACTGATTTTTTTCAGATTCTGTCCTGTCCATCTATCTAATAGTTTCTCATTCTGTCTCTCTCACCATGCATTATGATATGTAAGTATCTAATGAATTAACTGTTTGTTTCATGTGCCAAAAAACAATGGTAAGAAAGATGGAAAAGAATAGGCCTCATATCAATATAAAAATGTCATTATTAAATCACAGCCAACAAATGTGGTAACAAAGTAAGCATAAAAAACAAAAATTATCAGGTTAAACCTATTCCTATAGGGGGCGTGACTTGCAAAATAGCACAATAGGACAATATCTTGGCTGCTCCCACTCCCACAGGACAATAAACCGCCTAATATACAGCCAGGAGACAGGCACAGACAGTAAAGATGGGGAGAACAGGAACCAGAGAGAACTAATAGAGTGACAGTCCAAGTGCTTCAGTGGACATAGTCTGTTTCTTCATTTGATCCTTCTCTGCCTCCTCCCATAAACAACATGCTGCCAAGATGGCACCAACTCCTTTCTTAGTATGCTCCCACACATGTGTGCAGGTGAGCACACACAACTGCTCCCCCTTCCACTGGAATAAGAGAGACTGTCTACTCTCTCCAGAAGCATGTCACAAGTTTCCCTTTGCTCAAGAGACAGCTGGGACATAGAGAGTTACATAAAATCCTTGTCCACTAAGCAGGACTTTCAGTGTTTCATTACTAGACTGGAAAACATGTAAAAGTAGGTGGAGATTGATGATTTAAAAGAAAAAAAAGGATATGGGGGCTAGAATGGAGGATCTAGACTTGGCTTTAGAGGAATTTCATAAGCTGCTGAAGGTTCATGACAGTATTTTAAATGAACATACTGTACTTAGCCATCAATTGTATATCAGTATTGTGTATCAGCAGGGTGGCATTGAAATTTGCAGTTGCCATTTAGGGGGATTGGTGAAAATACTCCTGTCACAGATCTTCACAAAGACATTCAACAAATTATATCTACATTGTTGCTGCACACTCCGAATACGGAGGTAATTGTGCATAGAGCGCATAGACTGCCCAAGTCCTCCTTCCACCCAGACCATGTCCCTCAGGATGTAATAGCGAGAATCCATTTCTATCATGTGAAAGAGGAATTAATGTTATTCGTGCAGAAAACCAATCCACTTCCAGCGCCCTACAGCAGGATCTCCCTGTTTACTGATCTCTCCCAACACACCATATTAGCTTGCAAGAAATTGATTTCTTTCACAAAATTATTGCGCAACAACAATATTAAGTATCAGTGGGGTCTCCCTACCAAACTGCTGATTACAAAAGATAACTTGGTCCTTATGGTCACTTCTGAGGAAGATGGCTTCCAACTAGCTAAAAAATGGGGACTTATTCCTGCTGACGAGGAAATTGTGCCTACCAAAACCTCTCCAAGGAAAATTGTCTCGGAGTGGGAACAAGTAGCTGGATGACATTAATTACCATCATCACCCCACATTCTCCTGTTCCTTCTGTTTTACCCGCTGCGCGATTGGATAGCAGTTTTCTTGGCTGCATGCCTTGGCACTTTCCCCCATCCAGTCAAGTGATTCGCGTCACACGAACGTATATGTTATTGTTTTGTTTTGTTTTTCTTCATATGTTTTCCTCCCTTTTTTTAGTGTTTTTCTTCAGAGCAGCAGCACAATTTGTACCACTGGATCTCAGTATAACATCTTACGCTGACACCGGAGGGATGCATCTCCTTTTTCCATGCTGGAAAACCATGGTTAATGTAAGATTACCTATTTGGCGTTTAAATTCTGTAATTCCCCTCACACGGTAACCCCCTCAACACCCCTCTCCCTCACCACTGTCCAGACCTCCAGCCCACCTAACATCCCTCATACTGAAACCCCCTCAACACTCCACTCCTTCAACCTTGCTACCACTGAAGAGGTCACTAAGGTCTTCTCTGAAGCCCGCCTCACCACCTGCCCCCTCGACCCTGTCCCTTCTCAACTCCTACGATCTCCCTCCCCCATCCTACGTTCCCTCACCCACATCTTTAATCTCTCCCTCTCTACTGGCGCATTCCCCTCCCCTCTGAAGCATGCACACATCACTCCCATACTTAAAAAACCCTCCCTGGATCCCACCAACCTGAACAACCTTAGACCCATCCAGGGGCGGACTGACAACTCATGGGGCCCCCTGGCAATAGGGGATCCTTGCTCAAACTCAAAAAAGCCTATGAAAAAGGTACCAGGGGCATCTCATGGGGCCCCCTACTGACCCCGGGCCCTCGGGCAGTGCCCGAGTTTCCAAATGGCCAGTCCGCCCCTGGACCCATCTCCCTGCTGCCATTTACATCCAAACTCCTTGAGCGCTTAGTATATAATCGCCTAAGCTCCAACCTCAATGACAACAACCTCCTTGACCCCCTGCAGTCTGGCTTCCGTCCCCTACACTCCACCGAAACTGCCCTACTCCAACTCACCAACGACCTGCTAACCGCCAAAGCTAATGGCCACTATTCAGTGCTCCTACTTCTCGACCTCTCCGTGGCTTTCGACACAGTCGACCACCCCCTCCTCCTCAAAAAACTACACTCTCTTGGCCTCAGAGACTCCGCTCCCTCCTGGCTCTCTTCCTATCTATCACAGCTCTTCTTCAGTGTTACCTATAATGCTGCCACCTCCCCCTCACTTCCCCTCTCTGTTGGGATCCCTCAAGGCTCTGTCCTTGGGCCCCTTCTCTTCTCCATCTACACCTTCTCCCTTGGCCAACTGATACACTCTCACGGCTTCAACTACCATCTCTTTGCCAATGACACGCAAATCTATCTCTCTACCCCTCGCCTCACCCCTTCAGTCTCCGCCCAAATCACTAGCCTACTGAATGACATATCGGATTGGATGTCACTCCACTTCCTCAAACTGAACCTTTCCAAAACCAAGCTCCTAGTTTTCCCCCCAGTCTGCGCCCCCCCCGACTTCTCCATCATGACCAACAACGCCACCATCAGTCCCACCCCGCAAGCCAGAGTACTTGGTGTCATCCTAGACTCCAATCTGTCCTTCCAGCCCCAAGTCCAATCGCTGACAAACTCATGTAGACTCCACCTCCGCAACATCTCCAAAATACATCCGTTCCTAACCCCAGAAACTACTAAGCAACTCATTCACTCCCTTATCATATCACGACTTGACTACTGTAACTCCCTCCTCACTGGCCTACCTCACCACAGGCTATTCCCGCTTCAGTCGATCCAGAATACTGCAGCCAGACTCATCCACCTTACCAACCGCTCCGAATCTGCCACCCCCCTCTGCCAGTTCCTCCACTGGCTTCCAATTGCCCAATGGATCAAATTCAAAATACTAACACTGACGTACAAAGCTGTCCATAACACTGCCCCAAACTACATCATCAACTTCATCAGAAAGTTGGGAGTCACACCCATCTGTAGTGATCTTATCTTGCCATTTATACACTCTATTATTCCTATAATCTTCAGTGTCTCTTTTATATTTTTTAACCTTTTTGTTTTTAGTATCCTTATCGACTTTAACAATATGATCCTGTAAATTCTTTGATCGATCTTTATAATCATTGGTATCTGCAAAAGGTAACATCACATCCTTCAACTCTTTAATTTTAAAGTCTACTTTCCTCAGTTTAACCTGTCGCCTTTTTATAATTAATTCCGATAAACTGCTTTCACAATGGTTAAAAAACTGAAACCACTCATCTACTAATTCTCTATCATCCATCCCATCATTGGCAGGTATATCCCATCTCAACCTCCTGGGAGTAATTTTCTCTTTTAGAAACACAGTCTTAGAGGGTACTGGCCCGTTAATGTATTTATTTATTTAATTTATTTATCATTAGTGTTTTATTTAAATTTCTTTTTATTTTATTTTTGTTCTCTTGTTTTAAAGTTTTTTTGCTTGTGATGGCAAATATATTGGATACATTGTATATCCTTTGTGGACTCCTGTCATCTGTGGGGCGGCTTGCTTTGCTTGATTCCCCATTGATGTCAGCTGTTCGTTTCCTGTGAGTGAATATTTAAGGAGGTTGAGACGTCTCACATCTATCCGCTCCGTGAGGACGTCGATGACGAAACGCGTAGGGCGGAGCTTGATTGATGTGACGTCATTACGTTTTTGGCTGCCAGCTACTACGCATGTGCTGAGTAGCCAGGCTCGTTTATGTGATTGCTGTTATGCTGTTGATGCTGGTGTCGGCTGGGACACCTCTTGAGTAAGTGCAATGAGTACCTAATAAAGGAATTGTTTTTTATAATATTGCACCATGAAGTCTTTCTGTTTCTCTCGAGTGCTTGGCATTTCCCCCCATGGATACGTTTGAAGGTGGTCCTTTATCTATTGGAGAAGTGGATTTTCGATTAACTACAAAGTTTTTCATCCTGTTATTTCGATCGATGAGGATCGGTGTGTTGCAGAGTTTCCGTTTCTGAAGATATATTTATGGATGATCTGCCATTATATTATCAAGGTTTTTTGGTGAAATTTTTCATATTTAGACACTTTTTTTGCACAAAAGTTTTTTGCACTTAAAAGTTTTTTTATATTTTTTTGTGGTATTGGCATATATATATTTTTTTCTGGACTTATGATTTGATGATTTTTTTATATATATTTATATATTTATACACATTTACAAGCGCAAATTATTTATCATTGTTACCTTACCTAAACCGGGGAAGACTCCGGACTGCCCTCAAAATTTTAGGCCCATCTCCCTACTAAATACTAATCTCAAAATATATGCCAAAACTATAGCGACCCGCCTCCTTAGTATAACCCCTCTCCTAATTCGGGTGTATCAAGCGGGCTTTGTTAAGGGTAGACAGGCAGTGGATGGTAGTCGTAGAATACTTGACCTGATGCACTTAATCGAGTCTCGTGGATTGCTGGCGGTGTTCTTGGCTTTGGACACCGAGAAGGCTTTTGATAGCGATCATTGGCGATATTTGGACGCTACTTTAACTAAGTTTGGAATAAGTGGATTTATAAAATCGGCTTTTATGGCACTTTATACTGTCCCTACTGCTCAGGTTTTCACGTCCAATGCCCTGTCAGAACCTTTTAGCATTACTAATGGAACAAGGCAGGGCTGCCCACTATCTCCCATTATCTTCCCCTTAGTAATGGAACCATTAGCAACTGCGATACGAGATAATCCACAGATCTCGGGCATTCGAGCTGCAGATACCTTCCATAAAATTGGTTTATTTGCTGACGATGTTATACTTACTGTCACCGACCCTGTGAAATCTCTTACAGACATTTCATCTTCCTTGCAATCCTTCAGTGCAATCTCCTATTATAAACTTAATATTACAAAATCATGTGCCCTATCGATAGCTATAACGAAGGCTCTCTTCAAAGCTAAATTCTCCTACAGTTGGACACATAAAAAACTAGACTACCTTGGTATATATATAAATTTTCTCCAGCTTCTAATACCTTCAAAGACAACTATGAAAAGCTATACCAGTCCGTTCTAGCAGAGCTACAGCGACTCAATAAATTTGAAACATCATGGATAGATAGAGTAGCAGCTTTTAAGATGCTGATTCTCCCCAAAATATTATACTATTTTCGAACGATTCCAATTGTTGTTCCTCAAGCTTACTTTAATAAATTAGAGGTGGCTATTAGAGCCTATATCTGGCAAGGGAAGAAATCGAGAATTCCATTCCTGTCCCTCACTAAACATAAATCTAAAGGGGGGATCAGCCTTCCAGTGCTCAAGTATTATTATGCCTCTATTCTGGACCAACTTCTGGAGTGGTTCACCACGTCAGACAAACTATGGGCACAAATTGAGAAATCTGCAGTTCCTAATAGAGATCTTCGGGCTCTATTATTAGCTAAATCTGCCAAATCCAAACTCCTCAATACATTTCCTCCATCTATCACTGCATTTCTTGAGGCATGGTTATTTGGTGTAAATAAATTAAATTACGTACCTTTACTTACATTTTTGGACTGCCTTCTGTAGATAGTTTTGTATCAATAAGTTCTGTGGGAGTGGACCATGTGACTTCCACTCTACTTCACTTAAGCCTTTAATTGTATCGTACGTTTGCATTTTGAAATGGCTTTTTCTACTGGTATATGACAATTCATAGCCCCGTCTGTTTACCAGCATTTGCTTAGATTTATTTGTCTACTCTGGGCATTTTATGGTTTCAATTGACAATGTTAATTTCCCTATTTTTGCAAATTTTTTCAATTTGTGGTATTCTCTTTCTTCTACCTCTTCTTTTTAATTTCCTTTATACTCTTTTATCGGTTATGGATTGGAGTCTCCAAATATAATCTAGTCTCATACCCTCGTTCTCAATTATGATTAACACTTATGTTTCCTTTTCCTCACTCAACTGTAAAGGGTTTAACATCCCTGAAAAGAGGCAGCAAATTCTTTTATAATTTACAGAAGGTAAAAATGAAAATTTCTGCAGGAAACACATTTTCATACAAATAACGTTCCAGTTATAAATTACAAATACTATCATAACTGGTACCACAGTACTAACCTGTTTTCTAAATCGAAAGGGGTGTCTGTGGTCTTTCATAAATCTTTTCACCCTAAGTTACTTGACTCACTCAGTTGATATTTCTTTCTTAAACTCAAAATTAAGAATGTTATATATACTTTGGCTAACATGCATTTCCCTAACCGTGATCAAGTGCAATTCCTCTATTCAATCAGATCTAAACTCAAAACCTTTGGAGCTCACAACCTCAATCTTAGAGAGAGACTATAGTTTTTATATTCACCCTCTTAAAACCTTTAGCAGGCTAGATTACTTTCCATCTCTCAGTCATTACTCAATTCCTTCCCTAAAGCCAACTTAGGCCTCCAGGTGTAGTCTGATCATGCCCCTATTCAGCTCTCACTGGGCCAACCACCACAACCTCAATGTGGTTCTTCTTGGCATCTGAAACATGATTAATTACCTGACCATATTTTATAAAGCCATCACACAAACTGTGATTTCATATCTACACATGCTTCACACCCTATGTGCCTACTGATTAAATGGGAGACCCTGAAGTGTGTACTCAGTGGTGTCTTCATTTAACAAGGGTTGTTAAAATAACCAATATTCTCTCTAAAATATCCCTTGTTGTGTCTCTACATAAAAATCGTAAGGATTCATTCTCACTAGCTGCAAAAAGCTGCTCCTAGAGGACTTTAGCATTTTGCCTGTAGAAGCAACTAATGTCCTTGCACATAAGGTAGTCTAGAAGCATTTTATAGCTCAGTGTTTAGAGGCAAATAAAAACCCTTCTGTTTTGTGTTTTTTGAGAGCATTTTTCTGGCAGAAGAAGCAAAGTTACACTTACTGGTAACACCTTTTCAGGACAGTACCCTTGAGAGACCTTGGCTCCTCCCCACCTGAGAAAACACCACCTCCACCCAGATTAAAATTCAGCCTCCCCACTAGGACCTCAGTTCATGCTTTAGCATCTCTGATCATCTGGAGAGACACAAAACAACAACCGCAAAAAAGAAAAAACACAGAAAACACAATAAAGGGTGGATAACTGGTGCAGTCCTGGAAAAGCCGTTACCGCTAAGTGTAACTTTGCTTTTCCCTATAACGTCTTTCAGAACAGCACCCTTGAGAAGATAAGTGAACACTTACCCCTAGAGCAGGACCACTGCTTGTAGGACCTTACGTCTGGAGGCCTGTTCTTTTACCAAGACCAGATCAAATCTGTAATGCTCAACGAAAGTGTTGAAATTGGCCCAGGTTGCTGCTTTTCATATCTGTCCAGGTGTTGCACCAGCCAGTTCTGCATGTGACCGCCATGGCCTGGGTAGAGTGAGCCACAATGCCCTCTGTGACTTCCAGACCTTCTGCCAGACATGCCTGTCTAATTGCCATTCTCAGCCACCTAGCCAAGGTGCATTTAGAGGCCTTGCAACCCTTTCTCGCCCAAAAAGGGAATCTGACTTCCTAATATCATTAGTCCTATCTAAATAAAAAAGAATACACCTCTAAACATCTAATGTGTGAAATTTCCTTTCTTGGTCACAGGAAGGATTAGAACAAAATTGTTGGTAAAGTAATTTCTTGGCCCCAATGAAAACTCGAGGCCACCTTGTGTAAAAAATCCTGGTCCATCCTGAACATTACTCTATCTAAAAAAATCTGCAGGAAAGGGGCTCTGACAGATAGGACTTCCAACTCTCTCACCCTCCTTGCTGTGGTAATAGCTACTAGAAATAATGGTTAAATTTCTCAGGGAATCCGAATCCAAAGGCTCAAAAGTGGAACCTGTCAACGCATTAAGCACTATCGTGAGGTCCCATTTAGGAAATGGCCATTCCCTCACCAGCTTTTGTCTGACCAAGGACTTAAAAACCTCACCACAAGCTTGTCCCTGGCCAAGGGAGACTCCAGAAATATGCTAAGTGCTGAGACCTGGCACTTTAACGTACTCGTAGCTATCCCTTTGTCTGCCTCAGCTTGAAGCAATTCCAGGACTGACACTAAACTTTGCACTTTCGATAAAGTCTGGACACACCACCTGTTAAAAAGTTTCCAAACCCTAAGCTATATTGAACAGGTCTCCTCCTTTCTACTATTTAAGAAGGTTGATACCACCCTAGCAGAAAGCCCTTTCCTCATCATCAGCTGTTCTTTAGAAGCCAAGCCACTAGGTTCTACCAGTCCACCTGGGAACATAGGACTGGACTCTGCAACTGAAGATCCTCTCAGCAAGGCAACATCCAAGCAGGATAAGTTGCCAGGGCTACGAGGGTTGAAAACCACACCTGCCTGGGCCAGTGAGGGGCTATCAGGAAAGTTTGCTTGGACCTGAACTGTCTTAGAACCCCTGGTAGTAATGACACTGGAGGGAAGGTGTAAAGGTGTAACACACAGGAAAGCTCTAATGCTGTGTTAGAGTGTCCACTGCTAAAGTCTCATCCCAACAGTTCATGGAAAAAAACACCGGGACCTTGGCATTCTGCCCTGACGTGAATAGGTCTATGAACAAAGTCCCCCTTTTCTCTGTGATGACCTTGTAAATGTCCTGGCTGAGCACCCACTCAGATTCCTTCAGCTACCTCCAGCTGAGAAAGTCACCTGGTTCAGATCCCCCTTCAGGTGAACCATGGATTGGGAGGCTACATTGGCCTTGGCTCAGCAGAGCAGCTTTGAGGCAAGGACCCACAGGGTTCTTCTTCATGTTCCTCCCTGTCTGTTGAGATACGCCACAACAGAGGAGTTGTCCAAAGGTACCCGCACATGTTGCCCCCGCAGCTGCTCCTGGAAGGTCGAGAAGGCCTGCATCACTGCCTTCAGTTTTTTCCAGTTTGAGGATCTGCCCAACTCTTATGGTAGCCAAGATCCCTGCACCACGAATCCCTCTTAGCGAGCTCCCCAACCTTGGGCACTTGCGTCTATTGTGACCTCCCTGGAGATGGAAAAAGCCCATAACAGCCTTTGAGCTAACTTGATTGACCTCCTCCACCACCAGAGTGCTCTCTTCATCCGGGAGGGAACCTGTTTCAAGGAGTCCAGATACTCCTGAAGGTGATCCCAGATGTCCAGAATGAACAGCTGGAAGGGCCACAAATGCAGCCCTGCCCACTGCACCACCGGGAGGGATGAGGTCAGGAGAATTAGTACCAACATGGCCTCTCTGAGGGACATGGCCTGACTCCCTAGCAGCCTCCTGATTCCCCTGTCCAAGTTTAGGATTTGCTTCTGGAGTAGAAAGGTTTTCTGAAGGGTGTAATCCAGTTTGTAACCCAGGTACACCATCCTTTGAGCCAGGACCAAATTTGACTTGGCTAAGTTTAGAAGCCAACCTAAACTGTCCAGGTGCCTCATCATTATGTCTAAGTCCTGTGTCAACTGCTCCTCCGAATATGCAAACAGAAGGAGATCATCCAGGGATACAACCACCGAGACTCCCCTTAGTTGAAGAGACACCAGGGCCTTGGCCATGACCTTTGTGAAAATCCTGGGTGAGGAGGAAAGCCCAAAAGGCAAGGCTCAGAACCCCAGTTGGACTATTTCCCTGGGGCCCCACACTACCAACCTCAGCAACCTTTGAAAGGATTCCACAAATGAGATGTATATGTAGGCATCCCTTATGTCTATTGAAGCCAGAAAGCAATTCGGAGGAAGAAGAGACCTGATCGAAAAAATGGAATCCATACAGAACCTTTTGTATTTTATGGACTCGTTCATAGGTCTGAGGTTCAGAATGAGCCTATACTTCCCCAAGGGCTTTCTGACCACAAAGGCATGGGAATAAAAACTTTTGCTGATCTCTGAGGAGGGAACCCTGACAACAACCCTCTGTTCTTCCAGCTCCTGCAAGGAAGAGAGCAAAGCAAATACCTTCTCTGCACACTTTGGAAGTTCCATAACCAATAGCTTCTGTGGCAGAGGTTTCAAGGTTTCAATTCTAGGTGGTACCCCCTTCTCACTATACCTAGGATAAAGTGACTGGAGGTCACCGCTTCCACTGTGAGAGAAAGACCCCCAATCTTCCTCCCACTGCAGGAACACTGTCATTGGGACTTTTGGGGCTGTTCAGGAGAACAGAAAATCACTCCTCCCTTTCCTCTCCCCTTCGGCCCCCAGGATCTCTTTTGCTCCTCTGGCCTTCTGGCTTGCACCCACTTTTGGGGGTGAAATCTCTTCCTCCCCCGTGCCTGGAGTTTTTTCTTAAGCGGAAAAGCCTTTTTCTTGTCAGTGGTGAAGTCCAACATTGTCTCAAGACTGGTCCCAAAAAAAAGATCCCCTGTGAACGGGAGGCCACAAAGCTTAACTTTGGAGGCAGCGTCCCACTGCCAGGTCTTAAACCACAGGCCTCTGTGGGCCAAGTTAGTCAAGGCCACTGACCATTATCCTCACTGACTCTGCTGAGGCATCTGCAATATGACTGACCCCTTGCAGTAAGGTGGGAAAGGAGGCTAGAATTTTTTCTTTTGGGGAACCTACCACAATATGGGCCTCTAGCTGCATGAGCTAGTATTCCATGTTCTGGGCAACCACTGTAGTGGCCATGGTTGGCTTTAAGTTGGATAATGTGGAATCCCAGGATTTCCTAAGAAGGGAATCTGCCCTCCTGTCTATACTGTCAGACAAAATCCCCATATCCTCAAAAGTGAGGTCAGTCCTTCTGGCTACCTGGGAAAATGCTGCATCAAGCTTAGGGCTTTTTTTCCACACAAAGGACAAATCCTCATCAAAAAGAAACCAGTGTTTAATGGATTTGGGGAGTGATTTTCCTCTCTGGATCCTGCCACTCCTTTTTTATGGATTCCACGAGTACCTCGTGAACTGGGAAGACTATACATCTTTGTTCCCCCATACCCTGGTACATCTGATCATGCAACGTGAGGGGCTTCCTATCTTTTTTAATTTCCAAGGTGGTATTAATGGCCCCCAGTGTCAGGAATGGACTCACCACTGGTGGTGCTGTGGCTCACTTGCTCTGAGGGCTGCAGTACCAGCTCCTACCAGAGGGTGCTTTCTTCTGGCTACCTGGGAAAATGCTGCATCAAGCTTAGGGCTTTTTTTCCACACAACGGACAAATCCTCATCAAAAAGAAACCAGTGTTTAATGGATTTGGGGAGTGATTTTCCTCTCTGGATCCTGACACTCCTTTTTTATGGATTCCACGAGTACCTCGTGAACTGGGAAGACTATACATCTTTGTTCCCCCATACCCTGGTACATCTGATCATGCAACGTGAGGGGCTTCCTATCTTTTTTAATTTCCAAGGTGGTATTAATGGCCCCCAGTGTCAGGAATGGACTCACCACTGGTGGTGCTGTGGCTCACTTGCTCTGAGGGCTGCAGTACCAGCTCCTACCAGAGGGTGCTTTCAGCAGCCAGGGTCTCACTCCTGCAATCAAGCCATCACCTGAGGTTGATTGCAGAAGGTCTATTTAAGCAGGACCAGGTCTGCAATCAGTGCCTTGGTGTTTGTTTCCCATGAGCCCCTGTACCTGGTATCCTGTGTATCTTCTGTTGCGACCTCTGCATTGTTCCTGACCCTCTGATGATGTGCCTGTAGCACGAAAGGCCTAAGGAGGAGCTGTGCAGAGCGTGACGTCATTCTCACCGCCGGTGCTACGAGGAGGCCCGGCGGCCATCTTTATTGGGGTCAGTAATGCTGTCTTTCACTTCCTAATCTATGTTGTGATGTGCATACTGCCCTGTTGTTGCTTTTGACCAATAAAATTATCAAAGAACATACTACACTATCTCTGGCACCTGTTTCTTGGGGATCCTTTGTGGTGCTATTACCCCCACAGAGAAGGTGCCTATTCCATCCAGAGGAGGGATCATTACTACCAGTGTGGATTACCTGACTAACTTTAAGGGGACCTCTGGACCTGATTTGGAGTCTTTGATGACCCACCGTGAGAGGGATGCCCACCACTTGGTCTTCGATGGATCTGACCTCTGGGATGATTATTCCTACATATGCATAATCCATGCTTTTCTGGTGAGTGCGCATTGCTATTATTTGAAGCAGTAAATATTCTGGAAGTTTTTCATCAAATCCAGACAGCACCGTGGATATCGCATAGACTTTATACTGTCTTTAATTCATTTTTGAGTGCTGCACTGTTTATTGTTTACATTTATATACATATATTTTGAAGGTATTATGACTACCTGGAGTGTTCTAGCTGCTGTATGTATTTAAGAGCGCTCACTACAATTTGTTTTATTATTGTTCCTGACCCTGCTGACCGTCTCCTGTTTAACCCCTGGCTTGCCTGACCATCCTTCTGCCTGATCCTCTGTATGGCGCTGCCCGTGAGTTACTGAACCCAGCTTGTGACCCTGACCATTCTCTGCCTGCTCCTCCGGTACCTCGCTGCCCGCACGTTGCTGACCTGGCCTGCCTGACTACGCCTTACGCTACCCAGACGATCCATCCATCCATCCTGCATGGATCTGTCCCTGTTACCAGGTCTGCCAGCCTCTTCACTTCAGGCTCCTTTCCCCGCACACCTCTGACGACGCTCTCTACCATTGCCGGACGTACTCAGGGGTCGCGACCTGGTCTCAGTCTGCTCCAAGTCCATCCCCACCAACAGGGGCCCTGGTGAATAAGCAGATTGGGACTTAGACCCTGCGCCCTGAGGAACCCCATGCTGTGGGCTGCTTGAGACGCCGCCAGGCAGTGCTTAACAGTACCAAACGGCTTGCCTGACCATTCCACCTCTCCAGCCCTGACTACACCTGTGTTCCCACACATTTCTGGTCATACCCAGATCCCTAACACCCAGTAAGTCGTCCACCTCCTTCAGAGATAACTTATACCTAAAGGAGCTTCTTGACTTGATAGTGGGGCCCTCCCATTCTGAGTCTGCCTGAGAGTCCAGTGATAGATTCTCTACTCTACTTCAGCCCTTGGACCCTCTGCTTCCCTACTGGTCGATGGGGAAACCTGGAGAGCAAACGGCTCGTCCTGTTTGGGAAGGGGGGAGAAGGGATCTCTGTGCCTGGGGCAGAGAGAGATTCTCCATCAGGGACCTAAAAGAATCAAAAGTGGCTGTCAACTCCTTAACAGACTTATTCAAGCCCTGGGGAAGGAGCTTCTTCCTCAATATAAGACCCATATAGCTCCTTGTTCCAGCAGTCTCTAAGTGTCACCTTGCAAGAGAAGCACTTCTTCTTAGTCCTGTGTTGTGTCTTGGGCTTCTCACTGACTTTCACCTAAAAAGGAAACACAGAAAAGTGCCCATTACACCAGAGCCTTCGAGCCGCCACCCCCACAATGTTGCAGCATCTGGAAGGGCGTGGGAACCTCCTTAGCCTAAGACCCCCTGCCCTGTCACTCCAACCACCAGGAGGACAAAGCACACCCCCATGGAGCTAGGGGCCCAACAAGCAGGAAAAATATCCCTCTGAGCTGCCTACCTGTGTCTGGCTGATGCTGGAATCACCTGGTCCCAGTGCCTTCACTCCAGACATGGTCTCAGTGTTGTGGTCCAGCCCGGGGTCTGCCTTGTCTGCCACTGCAGGCTGCAGCTCCCCAAACCTGCCTATCATGGCACTGCAGCCGGAAGCAGGAAGCTGCATGCCAGGAGGAAGTCCCACCCCCCGCCATCTGGCCCAGCGAAAACTCCTCCACCGGCATCTACACGGAGCAGCAGCACCTCTCCTATGGATTCCCATGGGCCAGTGACCAGCAGATGCTCAGCCCTCCTCTCTTCCCCAGGCAGAGGGCCAGGCCAGAGTACTGGAGGTAAGGGATCCCCCTCTACTGCCCCCAGAAGAGTGAGCTGGGCCCCCTCCTCCCAGCCTCCTGAAGGGAGAACCAAAACCACATCCTGGTCTCCCCCCCTCCATCACCCAGGTACAAAGCGTAGCACCCTAGATACCCTGGAAGTGCTTCCACTCGTGTCTCCCTGCCGGAGAAAACCCCATTACTGAGGTCAATGTGGGGAGGCCTCATTTTAATCTTGGTGGAGGTTTCCTCAGGTGGGGAGGAGCTGAGGTCTCTCAAGGGCGCCATCCTGAAAGATGTTAGTGGGAAAAAAATGCTAAACGCTCCTAAACACAAGTACAAAAAGATGCTCAAAATTAGTTTTTTTCTGCCAAAAGCACTAGCGTTTTTTTAAGCTACTGTGCATGGAGCCTAAAGATGACACCTTACCCAACCAACCTCTCTACTGCTAGAAGAGCCCGTTTGTGAATCTTTGAGAGGAATTCCCTAATGTCACATGATAATGGACGGAAGACCACTGTACATTAGCAATTAAATGTGAGAAACATCTGTCCTGAATTATCCACCTGAGACCTCCTAGGAGCCCCATACCTTTTATTATGTCCACTAATAATAACAAAATCTTCTACTGCTGATAATGACAAAATAGAGGATACTATTACGTCTTACATCCAGCACACTGCCTTGCCCACCTTAGACCCTCCAGATAGTTTCCAATTTGGATGTACCTCTTACAGACTCAGTGTTTCTATCTGTTATTAAACATGTAAAATCTGGTAAATATCTTACACCGCGTTTCTATAAATTATTCGACGATCTTTTGTCCCCTGTAATGACCCAGGCATTTAATTCTATTGACTTTCCTTCATCCTCCCTACTGTCTGCAGAACATCAAAAGTACTCAATTGCATCTCTCTGCTTTGACACATTTACACGTCTTATGAGTGGCTTTTGATGCATCTCTTCTGAGGACCTTTGATGGAGCTCTGAATATTCATTGTCTTCTTTATTTTCTTGTTTGTTCTTTATTTTTTATCATTTTTTTTTAATTATTGCTGATCATCTTTTTTATGTCTTTCCTAACACTGACAATATAACCATATTCAAACACTAATCCTATTCTTATTATAATACTGTTGCATTCCTTGTGTTAAGCTACGTAGTGATGTAACAAGCACTTCTAATAATAAAAAAAATGAATGCAGAGATTTGACAAGTTGGACTATATCTTTGCAACGGATAGACAATTTTTTTTTTAAATTGGAAAAAGAATTTGTGCCTGTGCTGAACTCACCTGGTGACTGTATCAAGAGAAGTATGGCAGATTCAGCACTGCATGATTTATTCAAGGTTATGCAGATTTCTTACCAACTGTCATTTTTTGTAAGACATCTGACTGTGTATGTTCACTCTAACATACTTTGCTATGTGTTCGCCATTTACGTTTTTAAAGCTTGTTGTGTTACTATGAATCTAATTAGTGGTTGGGGGGTAAATTCTATTAATTACAATACATGACAGGAGGTGGAATCATGCCAGCAGTGATACGATAAGAAGAAACATTTGGCAGCAGCATATTTTTTAAAGTAAATTTTTAATGCTATATCAGAAATGTACATGTACATGTCATTCAGGTTTAGGAAATGCCAACAGTCAAGGCTGATAAGCATATGCATGTGACAATGTCATTTTGCAAGAATGGATATGGCATTTTTGTTTTTTGAACTTTTCCAATAATGAACAGCAGAAAAGCAAAAAGATAACCATAAACAATAAATAACAATTTACTGTTTACTTCTGAACGTTTGTAAATGTATTTTAAAATTCTTGCATAATAAAATCTTATTTTGCAAAGTCATTTTCTCCCTTCCTCCTGCATATTGTGTAGGGAAAAATTAACAGCCTAATTCTATTGCTCACAGGAATTAGAACATGCAACTCAGTCACACCAGATTTGAATAAAAATACAATATTAGGACACTTACAAGCTTCGTAAGAGATTAAATTGGAAAGTCCTTATTTAAAAGGCATTTCCAGATGTTTGTATGTATTGCATTAATAGACATCCAATTAAGAACTTCAGTTTTCCTGGCATAAAAGAGCAATGGTTTCAGAAAAGTGTTTTTGGGGCTGTACTTTTTATTTTTTTTTTCTTTAAAGGTGTTTATTTAAGACTTTCACAAAATAAACTTCTTGCAACAGTAAGAGGAAGAAAAAGCAAAAAGGTACCCTGTACCTAAAGTACCCACAATATTAACAGAGGAAATGCATAAAAGGGGCTACGCAGAGCCCACATAAGACAATTAAGACAAACACAAAGTAATGTCAAATAAACCTATAGTGAAAAGGCACCATGCAGTAGACACACACTCAAGAAAACACCCATACCAGTGCCACTCCCCTCCCTCCCCTCTCAAGACCAACCTAGGAAAGGACATTAGTCCCCTTAAACTGAACAACAACAGTGAAATGTGCATGTGGGAATATGACAGTTGAGAGACAAGTATATCCCCCCTCCCAGCCCCCCAAGAAAGAATTTTAAATATCTAGCATAAAAGAAAAGCATATGGAGCAAAATACGGTCATGAGTATGTGGTATGAAATCTTTTAGGATTCCCAACAGACCTACTTCCAGGGTTTGTGGGACTGGAAGAGTTAGAGATGCTTCAAAAAAGGAAAATAGGTCCTGCCAAAAGGTAGATAGGATTGAGCAGACCCAAAACATATGGAGAGGGTCCGCATTCCCAAGACCACAACAGGGGCAGGAGGTTAAACTCAAATTGTATGAGTTTATCTTTATTACTAATAAGGTGGCTTCATCCTAACAGCCCACATACAATAGACTGTTGCCAGTGATCCCTTCACCTTAGCACACACAGCCTCTTACCAAAATGAAAGACCCCATGTTATAGGATGTTTGCCAGAGCATGAAGCTGTGTGGGTCCCAGGCAATGGATCCTCAGTCATGCGGCACCTCTAATGATTATTATAATATTGATATTATTATGATCTCTTTCTCTTGCTCAGCAGTTAAGCCCAGCAAGAAAAACACATGATTGACTGATCCCCTTGATAACATGTTCAGATGAAATGTACATCAGGGTGTGGTGGAGTTTGTGCTGATGGGGAGTGGCCAGAGTAAGAGGATCAATGGCCAGTGTGAATAGGAGCAGTGATAGAGGGCCATGGATATGCCTTTATTAGTATGCACCCACGCTTTGGGGTTTCTATACAGAAGGCGGACCCATTGGATAAACTGGGGATCCATATACAAGGCCAATGCACAGTATAAAATGTCTTTTGCACATCTAATTATAGCACTATCCCACTGTGTTGGGAAGGGGCAGCCCTATGGATATACAGATATAACAGCCGTATAATGTCATAGGTGCTCTAGCAGACATGAATCCAGTTTGATCTGGATAATTAAGGGATAAAATTACCTTTTGTAACTGGGATGATAATACCTTGGCCAGCACTTTGATATCACTATTGAGTAGAGAAATGCGATGATAGGACACCAGTTTAGGCAATACTACGATAAGTGCTTCAGTCATAGAGTCTGGAAGTGTACTGGCCTTAAGAACCTCGTCAAATAGATCATGCAGTCTCAGTGCTAATGTCTTCCACTGTCAGGGGCCTATCTATATTATGTTTCTGCAAGTCAGCGAGTTTTGGGAATGCTATAGAGGCAAAGAAACCAGAAAACAAAGGTTCAGCAGGTGGGTGTGGATTTGGTCAGCATACAAGATTACATAAAAATAAATAAAAGGTTTGATTAATAGCCATAGGATCAGTAGAGACTGACCCGTCAGGCAGCTGTATACTGGGGATAGAGTTATCTTTAAATTCCTTATCGGAAAGAAAAGCCAGTAATTTATCATTTTTACAATTATGTTCATGTCTGTTTGGCTGATAGATACGACTGTTGTTTATGAGTCAAAACAACAAATGGAGTTGTAAAGTTCTATGGGAACCCTAGCAAAAGCAGTGCAGGAGTCTGAAGAAGGGAATGGAAGTGTGAGCGCATAGCTCTGACCGAACCCGCAGTATAATCACTTACATCAGTGTCCTGATGATCAGTGCCGATCTGTTCTATGACAGTTGCCAGTTATTGGCAGTACTTTCCTCACACTGTGACAGCGCAAAAAAAAAGATTACTTGGTAATCTGCTGTGTCATTGGACCAAAGGCCACTGTGATTGGCCTTTTATCTCATCATGTGATCAGCTGTGTCTATAGGACACAGTGATCACAGAGATCGCCAGTCACAGAGAATGCGGAAGGGCGCGTTCTGGGAGGACATCATATAATGCCCTACCAGAACTGGACAACTGCGCTGTAGCTGTCATTCGGCTATACCACAGTCGGCAAGAGGTTAACCACTTGCCCTCCAGAGGATTTACCCCCCTTCCTGACCAGGCCATTTTTTGTGATATGGTGCTGCATTACTTTAGTTGACAATTGCGTGATCATGCAATGCTGTACATAAATTAAATGTATGTCCTTTCTTTTCTCACAAATAGAGCTTTCTTTCGGTGGTATTTGGTCACCTGTGCGTTTTTTATTTTTTGCGCTATAAACAAAAAAATACCGACAATTTAAAGAAAAAAAAACACATTTTTAACTTTTTGCTATAAAACATATCCAGTAAAAATATTTAAAAAATCTAATTTTGTCATTAATTTATGCCAAAATGTATTCTGCTACATGTCTTTGCTAAAAAAAATACCAATACATGTAAATTAATTGGGTCTATAGGATACAGCGATCATAGAAATCGCCGGTCACAGAGAATGTGGGAGGGCGCGTTCTGGGAGGACGTCATATAACGCCCTACCAGAACTGGAAAACTGCTCTGTAGCTGTCATTCAGCTATAGCACGGTTGGCAAGAGGTTAACCACTTGCCCTCCAGAGGATTTACCCCCCTTCCTGATCAGGCCATTTTCTGTGATATGGTGCTGCATTACTTTTGCTGACAATTGCGTGGTCGTGCAATGCTGTACATAAATTAAAATTATGTCCTTTCTTTTCTCACAAATAGAGCTTTCTTTTCGTGGTATTTGGTCACCTGTGTGTTTTTTATATTTTGCGCTATAAACAAAAAAATACCGACAATTTAAAGAAAAAAAAACACAATATTTTTAACTTTTTGCTATAAAACATATCCAGAAAAAAAAATTTAAACATCTAATTTTGTCATTAATTT
Source organism: Staurois parvus (assembly GCF_062004578.1). Classification (NCBI taxonomy): domain Eukaryota; kingdom Metazoa; phylum Chordata; class Amphibia; order Anura; family Ranidae; genus Staurois; species Staurois parvus. The sequence goes on along the minus strand of NW_028318039.1, from coordinate 10,361,143 downwards.
ATGCCAAAATGTATTTTGCTACATGGCTTTGCTAAAAAAAATCCCAATACATGTAAATTAATTGGTTTACATTAAAGTTATAGTGTCTACAAATGGCGGTACACATACTGGAATTTTTATTTTTTTATACTAGTAATGAAACGACTTATAGTGGGACTGCGGTGGGCATTCTTACAGTGGGGGGAACTGACTAAGTGCCACTGACATCCCAATGACACTAATACAGTGATCAGTGCTAATAAAAAGCACTGACACTGTACTAATGACACTGGGCAGGAAGGGGTTAACATCTGGGGCAATCAAAGGGTTAACTGTGTGCTGTTTTACTGTGCGTACTGTGTGTGTTTTACTAGGGAAACATGCTGTGCGTGCCCCCTACCCGAAATGTAAATCACATATATATGTGATTTTGCACAGCCCTGCTGCCCTGTGGCAGTATTTCTGCTATAGGGCGGCAGGGAAGCAGTTAATATTAAAAAAAAAAACCAAGAAAAAATAAAAATATCAGGAGAGATGGAGAGATGTAATTTTTTTTATACTACAAAATGTCTTTTAAAAAATCACCACAATATTTTATTTAATATTCAGTAGTTTCTACATTAAACAGTATACTATAAATAATTTAGTAAAATGGTTATGTTTAGCATATGACAATCAGTAAAGCATAGGTAATTAGGTAATCAACAAAACTTCTAAAATCTGCAGGTAGAATACTAGCTAACAGAAGTAAAGTCTATATTACTCTTTCAGTCATTGGGAACCAGTGTATGAGTAAGGCAAACAATAGATTATTTGATTGCAGGAAAGAAAATCACTTGATTCACCCACCAACACAGTCAGTGTTGATGGAGGAATGCCTTTCATGGAGGTATTGTGTTCTGCCTATGGGGAGCTTCCCAACTGGCAGAACATGATGATTACCGCTAGAGATGAGCGAATTATTCAAAAATTCGATTCGGCTGATTCGCCGAATTTGCGGGAGAAATTCGATTCGATGCGAATTTATTCGCCGTGAATTTAACTTATTTAAAGGGTTTCTAGGCTTCAGAGAGCCTTTATATTAGTGCAGAACACTGTACCTTTAATCTAAATGCCCTTGGAGTCTGCTGGGGAAGAGAAATAATACTGTCAGTCAGTATGACATGCAGATGAGTGCCGTCGATCTTAGAATCACCGCACACTTCACTCATTTGGGCAGTCACGGGGCACGACGAAGAAGAAGAAGAAGAAGAAGAAGAAGAAGAATGAAAAGAAGAATGAAAAGAAGAAGAAGAAGAATGAAAAGAAGAATGAAAAGAAGAAGAAGAAGAATGAAAAGAAGAAGAATGAAAAGAAGAATGACAAGAAGAAGAAGAAGAATGACAAGAAGAAGAAGAAGAATGAAAAGAAGAAGAAGAAGAATGAAAAGAAGAATGAAAAGAAGAAGAAGAAGAAGAATGAAAAGAAGAAGAAGAAGAATGAAAAGAAGAATGAAAAGAAGAAGAAGAAGAATGAAAAGAAGAAGAAGAAGAATGAAAAGAAGAATGAAAAGAAGAAGAAGAAGAATGAAAAGAAGAAGAAGAATGAAAAGAAGAAGAAGAAGAATGAAAAGAAGAAGAATGAAAAGAAGAATGAAAAGAAGAAGAAGAAGAATGATAAGAAGAAGAAGAAGAAGAATGAAAAGAAGAAGAAGAAGAATGAAAAGAAGAATGAAAAGAAGAAGAAGAAGAATGAAAAGAAGAAGAAGAAGAATGAAAAGAAGAATGAAAAGAAGAAGAAGAAGAAGAAGAATGAAAAGAAGAAGAAGAATGAAAAGAAGAAGTATTCCAGTACAGCAAAAAGTGTATCTGCAGAGAGCTCCGCTATTTCTGACAGTTCTCTGACAGTTCCTTCACATTTACAGCGGTTGAAACATTGTATCTATTTATTTCCGAATAAAAACATCTGTATCCTAAATGGAAACAAATAGATACAATGTTTCAACCGCTGTAAATGAACTGTCAGAACTGTCAGAAATAGCGGAGCTCTCTGCAGTGACACTTTTGCCGGCTGATCGGGAAAAATTTGATTCGTGCACCCGAAGTTTGCTAAAATTCGGATTCGATGCGAATCGAATTTTTCCTGAAATTCGAAACAAATTCCACTTCGCCAGGTTCGATTCGCTCATCTCTAATTATCGCTAATGGCTATAGCCACTAGCAGTCCACAACTAAAAAATCTGACAGGTTGGTTGTACCCAAGTCGATTGATGGATTGACTTGGGTACAATCAGCCTGCCTGTAGATGGATCAAATTTCAGCCTATTCAAAAGGATTCAATCCATCTATGACTGGCTTAAGTTAAATTTTCTCTTCCTTCCAATGGCAACATGAAATGAATAGAAAGAGAAGCTCTCAGTCATCTCAGTGAGCTACCCTGCAGCAGCTCCCACAAACCAGAGCCATAACAAAGTGCAACAGAGAAGACAACATAGTGCCAAGTAAGCTTCCACCACACTCACAGAAGAACTGGAGCAGGGATGTCTCTTCAAAACTGGAGCGTTTTCATACACCCCAGCTAAGGATACTAGCCTTAGGTTTTAGCAGCTCAGCGCTGCCACAGGGGATGCCACAATGGAGGAGATGGACATATTCATGGGTGGTGGTGGTGGTACCTGGGGACAGTGAGAGGTGCACAGATGCCACTGGGGGACTGGAAGGCACAGGCAGTAAAGAGCCAGATGTCTCAAGATCTGGCGCCCAAACATAGAGATATTTTTGTGGCAGTGCAAAGTTGTAACTGCTCTCACTAATCAGTTTCAACATCTCGGGAGGGGGTTTCTATTATGTGACATGAAGTACAAAAAGTGAGGGAATGCACAACTGCCTTGAAGGGAAGGTGAGCTCCACTGAAGATGAGATTTCCCCGTTAAGAGAGATCTTAAACTCACAGTTCTCCTGATTGCTACTCACTATAGCAATATTAATGATATGGAAAACACTCAGGGAAAACATTATAACAATTATGAGTCTACCAGAGTACATTGAAAGGAAAAACCCTACTACATATATAGAGCTGGGACTGTTGGAGACTTTTGATAAACTTAACTTTACTCCATTTTGTACAGTAGAACAGAAGCACGGTATCCCAAATAAACCCCTCCCTCCTGGTCATCCACCGCAGCCTTTCACAGTGACCTGTATGTTTTACTTTTTTCACAGAGTATGTGCTCTTGTAGGATGCCTGCAATTTATAAATGTGTACTGTAATGACATTTTGGAACTTGACCTTTACTTGTCCCTTTTTCCAAGACTGCTACTTTGTACAGACATGAATGGGATGCTCTTAATACAAAGAAAACCTGGCTATTAAGTTTTTCTCTTATTTATTTACTTATTTTATTTTTACATTCCCTCATGAACATGATTTTTATTTGCTTTCTTGGAAATTTTTATTCTTCCTGTGTTCTAAGCAGCTTTCACCTTGGACTCTTACACCTATGCATAAGGAGTTGGAAGTATATGAGTGGTTAAAGACTCTAGCAAGACTAGAGCTATGTTTACTTATTTACCACATTTTGGCTCTGATATAGTCTGCCTGCTGGAAATACATTTAACTAAAGACACTGTTCTTCTCCTACACCATACAGCATACCCCATATGATATAATTTTGTATATTTTACTAATGTGAGGAGCACTAGTGTGCTCATCTCTGCCACTCAAAAATTTTCCTGCAACCAGACATTTATAGACTCTATAGGTAGATATGTATTATTACTATGTAAATTTGATTCATTATATTTTGAGGAGTTTATACTTACCGTACTCCCACCATATAACAGTGAATTTAGGATCAGGACTGCTCTTTTGTGTGACACCCAGATGTTCCTCTTTTGATTGTAGGGGATTTTACTGCTGTAATACTTTGATATTGTTTTTATTCCAGTATGAACCATCATCCAGGGGGTTTACAAATGGACATACCTTTCTCATGTCAGACTAATGAGTTGGGGTTGAGGGGCATCTGGAGGATGCGTCTCTCTGAACAGCATTTCTCCTGTTGTTTCATTTCTTATCAAATTCTTTCGAATATAGATGTGGCCCCCAGAATAGATTTGGTACTCCCCTATATTGGTCATTTTTCTTACCTTGCTAAAGGCATTTCTAACCACTTCTTTTTTAGAGGTTATGCTATTAACCCAAAGAATAAAACAGTCCCCTTGGAGAGTCAGTCCATTCTGACTTAAAGTGCTCCCACAGCCTGATTCCATAACTAAAATGCTAACTGAATAATTTTATTAATTAACCATCTACTACTACCCACTTAGTGTGGGATGCCACATTTTAGAGGAGAGAGAGAAGAGATGGGAGCTAGGAAGGGAGAACGCAGAAAAGGTCAGTTCAGTAATCCTCCACCTCCATCTACATACAGTACACTGACTCTAGTGTCTAGTAAGCGTAAGCCTCCAGCAGTTCAGGGAAATAAGCAAGGACTCAGATAATAAAGCCTATAAGAGTCATAAACTGGGCATAGGGCGATACCAGCCAGGACTTAATCACTGCCCTTCAAGATTGCTTAGTTTATATTCAAATATTTTTATTGAAAGGTTTTTGAACATACAGAAAAGAATTAACAGGGTAAATGAGGATATCAAGTTCACTTAGGAATGCATAGTACACACAAACATAGATATGCGTGAAGGATCCCCACCGATAGGCCGGGGATTTTTTTAGAATCCAGGTGTTACATGAGAGGTATGCTCATTGTTGAGTGAACTTTCTCGAGGTAACTAGGTTTAATTGAAGAAGAGATATGAATTGGAATAGGGGGGGAAGAAACAGGAGGGGGGTGGCACAAAAGAATACTCGTTTGTTTATATATATAAGATCGGGTCGAAGTAGTAATCATTTTACGGAGCAGTTAGGATGTTTCAACCATCGAGACCATAGAGCTGTAAATTTATGGGAAGATGAGTTGTGGGAGGCTATTCTTCTTTCCATTTCACATTGGAGATTTAGGTCTAGAAAGAGGCGAGACAAGAGGGGGGTAGTATTAGAGCGCCATAATCTGGTAATGTTGGTTTTTGCAGCTGCTAAGGTATGTAGAATAATGGTCCGTGAATTTATGGGGAATTTATCTATGCCAATATGTAGGAGAGCTAAAGCGGGGTTTGGAGTAATTGACCTATCTGTAATTGAGGATAGTATGGTAAAGACTTTGTTCCAGTAAGATTTAATTGACTTACAGTTCCAAAGTATATGAAAAAGTGAACCAGCCTCACCACAATGGCTCCAGCAAGCTTGCGAGTGTTGTGGGTAAAATAATGATAGTTTAGTAGGGGTCAGATACCATTCGTGTAGGATTTTTAGATAAGTTTCCCAGTGGGAGGAACAATTCGAGGCTTTGTAGGTAATAGTGAATGTTTTTTCCCATAAATCAGGGGAAAAGGATTGATGTAAGTTTCTCTCCCAGTTGGTTAAGGAAGACGTGTACGTTGTGAATTGCTTTTCAATTATAAAGGTGTAGAATGCGGAAATTCCTTTCCTTGGGTAGGTGGTTCTATGAAAGAAATGATTGACCGGCACAGGGATTTCCAAGGTAAGTGGGATATTAGTTTTACAGAGCGCATGGGCTATGCGGATATAAGTAAATTGTTCGTTGTCCGGAAGGTGGAATTTATTTTGGATGACGTGGAAGGAATCTAGTGTATTAGAGGTGTATATGTCTTGAATATGGAGTATGCCAAGGGCCGTCCATATTTTTAAGTTTAAGTTGGGAATGAGGTGGAGAAGAGATGATAGTGGGGTAAGAATTATGGTTCCCCGGTTTGTTGTATTCAATAAAGTCATACCAGGCTGTTAAGGAGGCCTTGATACATGGATGTTTGTGGTGCGTTGGAGTATAAACAGTACGGGGCAGAACCAGTGTGTCTGTTAAAACATGTGGGTGGTACAAAGATGTTTCCAAGGTGGTCCATATTTTTTCAGGGGAAGGGTGCCACCAGAAGAAGAGCTGGTCCAGTAGGACAGCTTGGTAGTAGGATTTCACGTGTGGAAGGCCTGCTCCCCCTCTGGAGGTAGGGCGTATTAGTAGATTCGTAGTGCATCTAGGTTTTTTTAAGTTCCATAAGAATTTATTTAAAATCGCCTGGAGTTTGGTGAAATAAGAGTAGGGGACTGGAATAGGTAGTGTTCAAAAGACGTAAAGTATTTTAGGAAGTATACACATTTTTAGGGTTGCTATTCTACCTAGTGTCGATAGGGTAGTAGTGCGAAGGCTTTTGAGTTCTTGTGGAATAGATTCAAGAAGCGGTCTGTAATTAACCGTGTAGAGTTGGCCAGTGTTGGCAGTGAGTTTAATCCCCAAATATGGGATACTGTAGTTTTCCCAAGTAAAGGGGAACTGTTTAGAAAGTAATTCTTGAGTTATAGGTGGCGTGAATAGATTTAAAATTGATGATTTAGGTTCATTAAGTTTATAGTATGAAACCGCGGAATAATCACTAATATGTGTACGTATCGTCTGAAGAGATTTATATGGATTTGTGACTATCAGTATGATGTCATCTGCAAAGAGACTAATTTTATGTTCAGTAGATTGATATTTGGCTCCCGTGAACTTTGGGTCGTTTCTGAGCTTGGTCGCTAGCGGTTCTATTAGTAAGGTGAAAATTAGGGGGGATAAGGGGCACCCTTGTCTGGTTCCATTGGAGATGGAGAAGGGTTTTGAAAGTGTGCCATTAGTTAAGACTCTAGCAGACGGTTGAGAGTAAAGGGCGAGAATCGCCGACAGTATCCAACCAGTAATGCCAAATTTTTGTAGTGTAAGTGTCATGAATTGCCAATGAATCCTATCGAAAGCCTTTTCCGCATCTAGTGATAAAAGGAGAGAGGGACGTCTATCAGTTTCTAGATGGTGCAGAAGAGATATTATTCGTCTGGTAGCATCTGGGGCCTGTCTTCCGGGTATAAAATCAACTTGATCTGGGTGTATCAGTTTAGGCAGATAAGGGAACAGTCGTTGGGCAATTAATTTGGCGTATATTTTAATGTCAGTGTTGATTAGTGAGATCGGCCTATAATTTTGAGTGAGTTGTGCGTCTTTACCCGGTTTCAGGATAGTGGTGATTATCGACTGCAACATGTCAGAAGGAAATTTACCGTTAGATGCAGCATGATTATACAGGGCAGATAGATGCGTCTTAAGGTCAGGTGCAAATGTTTTGTAGTATTCATTAGTGAATCCGTCATTTCCTGGCGATTTGTTTAGAGGTAAAGTAGAGATAATTTTTTCAATTTCTGCTGATGAGAATGGCGCCGATAGAGATTCTAGTTGAGAGGGTGTGATATGGGCGAGATTAGAGTTATGTAGGAAACTTTCTATAGTGGAAATTGTGGGTTGAATTGTATTTGGGTCGTCTTTTATATTATATAACTTTTGATAGTATGTTGCAAAAGCATTGGCTATATTTTGTGGGTTCGTAAGAGGTGAGCGCGTGGTCGGGTGTTGTAGCGTAGAAATTTTTGTCTTGAGTCGTTTTTGTTTAATGATCTTAGCAAGAAGAGAACTTGCTTTATTACCTAATGCATAAAATTTGGTCTTCGTTTTTTGGAGATTGGTGTCATATGAGTGGAGTAAAAGGTTGCGCAGTTCGTTTCTTTCTCGGTTTAGAGTCGCGGAGGTGGTGGCATTAGGATTATTTTTGTTGAGTTCTTCATTAAGTTTAATGGAAGTTAAAAGTTGGTCAATTTGTTGGGAGCGCCGTTTTTTTATACGCGAGTTTAATTGTATGAGGATACCTCTCATGTAGGCCTTATATGTTTGCCAGAGTGTGGTGATTGAAATGTCCGGAGTGGCGTTGGTATCAAAAAATAGATTGTGAGCTTCTAGAATATGCTTCTGGTTATCCGGGAATTTTAGGAGTGGCGAATTAAGTCTCCAGATCGGCGGAAGTGCCGAACGTCTATCATCATCTAGGGATAGGCTGATTGGAGCATGATCTGACCAAGTAATGATGCCAATGTTCGATGAGGTCGCTTGTTGTAGTGTCCATTTATTGGTGATAAACATATCTATCCTTGAGTAGGAGAGATGTGCAGGGGAGTAGTAAGTGTAATCTCTTTCGGAGCCATGGTGGCATCTCCAGATGTCATATAAGTCGTGGTCATGTAGAAATTGATTAAAGGTATATTTAGTAGGTTGTTTCTTAGAGGAAGAATCAACAAGTGGGTTGCTCATTATGTTGAGATCTCCGCCAATTATGAGTCTGCCTTGTTTCTGGGAAGAGATAGTTTTGTATAGTGTCCGATAAAATTGAACTTGGTTGATGTTCGGGCCATAGACATTCACCAGTGTGTGAGTTATGTCATTAATCTGACAGATAAGGATGTGAAAGCGTCCAAATGGATCAGCTATTTGCGAGATAAGGCGAAAGGGGAGGGAATCGCTAATGGCTGTGATGACTCCGTTTTTCTTCTTGGGGTTGGTTGACATAAATACTTGTGAGAAGTGGTGGAGGTGTAGCTTGGGTATTTTTTCAGTGGCGAAATGGGTTTTCTGTATGAAGAAAATGTCAGCTTGAGACTTCCGGGTTTCCTTAAGGAGTAATGATCTCTTAAAAGGGGAGTTTAGGCCTCTGACATTGAGAGATGTTATATTAATCATTTGTAAGCAATTATGCGTTGAGAGTATAGCGTCGGGATGTTGTTTAGGAGGATGAAGATTCGGTGATTTCCCAAGAACGAGAGTGGGTAGTATACTTGTGATATCAGTATGGCTCGAATTCCGGTCATGGAAATGTGGTGTCTTGTAGACTCTGAAAATGCGAATGTAGAGGTAAGAAGGAGTAGTCGATGGTGCCGTAAAGGAGGGGAAGTGAAGACAAACAAAGTAATAAAAATAGTCCTGTATAAAAAGCAGGTAGGCCAAGTAGCCAACAGCGCTACTTTAGACTTGGGGGGTAGAAATGGGCTTTGACCACGGAGAGGGTCATGCCAAACAAAAATAAGTAGAACAGTCATTTTCAGATGAGGGCCGATCGCCAGACTTTTGGACATTAATCATAGGCCCCTTGGGGGGTAGGACAGGTGTATGCACCTGGAACATATCATGTGATCTCTCAGGTTGCTTCCATGTGTTGGACAGAATTGGGAATATTATCCTGTGTATCTGTAGGAAGAATGTTCCATGTTTTAAGTAGATCGATGCCTGCTTCTAGGTTCTTAACTGTGAATATTCTGCCTTGTCGCCGCACGATTAGTTTGGTTGGGAAACCCCATTGGTATGGTATACCATGATTTCTTAGGGCCTTGGTGATGGAAATCATTTTTTTCCTATTGAGCAGCGTGGCTTTGGATAGGTCCGCATATAGACGGAGATTTGCGTGAGATGGTGGGAGAGGAGGCATGCTTCTGACTGCTTGCATTATTCTTTCTTTAACGTGGTAGAAGTGTACTCTGATTAGTACATCTCTGGGGATTGAAGCTGATAAAAACGCTGGCTTGGGCAACCGGTGGGCTCGATCTATCGCAAACTCTATGTCCGGGAGCGTTGGGAGGAGTAGTTTGACGTATTGTTGTAGGTAGGGAAGTAGGTTCTCACCCGTTACTGATTCAGGGATCCCTCTAATTTTAATGTTGTTGCGTCGAGAGCGATCTTCCAGGTCAGCTAATTTTAAGTTAATTTGTTCGATGTCAGACGAGTGATCCGCATGTGCGTCAAGCAAATCGTTGTGGGCCGTTATTATGTCACCCAAGCTGTTTTTAATGTGGCCTATTCTGCGCTCCTGGTGCTGTACCGCATTAGAAATTTGGTTTAAAGATACAAATATGTCATTTTGCAGGGATTGGCGCAAAGACGTCAGCATGTTCTTCATTGTCACCTCTGTGAGCGGTTGGTCAGTGGCAGGAAATGCCCCTATGTCAGGGAGGTCTATAGTGGGGGATGGAGGTAGGAAATTTATGGCCTGGCAGGGAGGGTCCTGGTCCTGGTCCAAACGGGGTCTGGATTTGGCAGGGCTACTAGATGTAGGGGACAAGGGGGGTGACAACTCACCAGGGTCCCCTGGATACAGCGATGCCTGGAGCCTCGGGTCTCTGTGCTGGGCTCTGTGTTCCTCCCCCTCGTGTCTGCCGTCTCCTCTCCCACTGCTGCTGCGGCCACCATCTTGGCTTCCCAAGGCAGGGAAGAAACTAGTGAGTTTCCCAGGGTGATCCGGGGTTCTCCTCCTGCGGGGCATGGCTGCTGATGTGCGGGCAGGTGTCCTGGAGATCATGGGGTGGTTTGCTACCCCCGAAGCCGGTGAGTGCCGGGTTACTGCTGGCGGGTGGACGGAGCGGTTCTCAATACGCGTCCATCGCATAGCCGGCCACGCATGCGCCCCCCAAGATTGCTTAGTTTAAAGGAGACCCCTGAAAATGTGTCCAGCACTCTCAAATGTGAGAAAATTTTGAGATTTTGTCTTGTGTTGTGTAGATCAGCTCTTCCATCTCTGCAATATGGGTAATAGGCTGAAGCCACTCCTTCACAGAGGAAGGATTGGTTGGCTTCCAGTGTACTGGAATACAAAGTCTAGCAGTGCTAATCAGTTGACCCTCCTTGTTATGCAAAAGGTTTGAATAGAAATGAAGAAAGTTAAAGTGGTTGTAAAAGCTCAAGGTTTTTTACTTTCATGCATTCTATGCATGAAGGTAAAAATCCTTCTGTTTGTGGCTTCCTGTGCAGCCACCCCCCCCAATACTTACTTGAGCCTCATCATGATCCAGCATTGTGCATGAGAGCCTCTGCTCTCCCAGGACATTCCCTCCTCATTGGCTGAGACAGCAGTTGGGTGCCATTGGCTCCCACTGCTGTCAATCACAACCAGTGAGCCAATGAAGAGAAAAATGGGGTGAGTATGAGCAGCGGCTCTGTGTGTGAATGGACATGGTTCAAGACCAAGCCTGCTTGGGTGCCCCCATAGCAAGCTACTTGTTATGGGGGCACTTGGTAGGAGGGAGGAGCCAGGAGCACCACTGCAAATCCAATACACAGAGCAGGTCAGTATGACAACATTATGCTATTAAGAACCTATCTTCCCTGAAGGTAGTAGCTGCTTGGCTACCATGCACAGGTGCACCAGTTTTTATACTCACCAGTTTTAGTAAATCAACCCCCTTCTCTCTCAATTAATACCCTTGCTATAGTGGACTTCGCTATGCTATTGTTATATTGTATTGAATTTATAGGTCATCAAAGTGAGATGTGATGTGTGACTGTGTTATTTGTTATGAATACAAATATTTTTCCTTTAAAGAAAAAGTATTTTCAAAAAATAAAGAAGCTGCTGGAGTGAAAGGTGAGTTCTATGACCTGCTCTGTTAACTGTACTTCTCTACTGACTACGTTGGAAACAAAACTTACTAGTTATCTGCAAGACAATTTGTGGGAGATTTAATAAAACCGGAGCACTTAGAATCTGGTACAGCTGTGCATGGTAGCCAATCAGCTTCTAACTTCAGCTTATTCAATTAAGCTTTGACAATAAAACCCAGATGTTGATGGGTTTGTATGCAGACCTGCACCAGATTTTCCATGCTCCAGTTTTAGTAAATCTCTTCCTTTTTGTCATTATGCTGTGGATGTTACATACTTTTGTTGCTTTTGGTAATAGTACTTTCTTCATTCATTATCATCTGTTACTGCAGTTTATTGAATCTATGTGCTGCTCAATCCCCCCTATCCCCGCAAAATCCACCTGTCTTCTCATAAGGCATGCAAAAAAATCATAACATCGACACAGTCTGGCATTCTGACAAAGTGGAAGTGGAAGTGAAAAACAATTAATAGCTATAAATCAAGGTTTAAACATATGTTTGATACAAAACCAGTAAAATGTTACAAAAACTAAAGGGTCTGCTAAAAGATAAGTTGAAACACATATGTTTAACCACTTGCCCTCCTGAGGATTTACCCCCCTTCCTGACCAGGCCATTTTATACGTTAAGGCGCTGAACTACTTTAACTGACAATTGAACGGTCATGCAACTCTGCACCCAAATTAAATTTACGTCCTTTTCCCCCCACAAATTGCTCTTTCTTTCAGTGGCATTTGATCGCCTATGCATTTTTTATTTTTAGAGCTATTAAAAAAAAAAGCCCAACAATTTTGAGAAAAAACAAGATTTTTGACTTTTGCTATTACACATGTCCAGTAAAAAAATGTAAAAAATCTAATTTCATGATAAATTTAGGCCAAAATGTATTCTGCTACATGTCTAAGCTAAAATAAATCCCAATACGTGTAAATTAATTGGTTTACCTGAAAGTTAAAGCATTTACAAATGGCAGAATATATACTGGGATTTTTAATTTTTTTCTTTTTAGTAGTAATGGCAGCGATCAGCAAATTATAGCGGGACTTTGGGCAGGCATTCTGACACTGGGGGGAACTGACTTGGTGTCACTGACATCCTCAATGACACCAATACAGTGATCAGTGCTAAAAAAAAAAGCACTGACACTCTACTTATGGCATTGGGAAGGAATGGATCAATCTTTGGGGTGATCAAAGGGTTAACTGTGTGCTGTGTGCTGTTTTACTCTGTGCTGTGCCCGTGTGCTTCACTGTAAGCACACTGCTTTGAATAGCTGTGCTGTGCACAGCCATCCAAAGCAGTGTGCACGAGCTGACAGGGAGAACTGTATTGTTTACACATAGCTCTCCTCCCCCATCGGAGATGCTTGTGAATCACTGGGCACCAGTGACCCGGTGATTGACAGCCGCGGGCTCTAATGTCGAACGCCCCCTACCAGCAAGTGCAAAATCACGTATGTATACATGATTTTGACCACCCATGCTGCTTTGTAGCAATATATCTGCTAGGGCGGTCGGGAAGCGGACAACATTTCATAATACACACAAAGAATAAATATCATTTTAAAATGGATTTAAAGCCAAAATGTATATTTTTCTCAATTTTGGATAAAATAAAATCATAGTTAAGTATTTTAAAATGTATGCAACCATTTCAGTTTACTCTACTATTTTCCTTGTAGTTGGTATTCTTATTTATACTGATCAGAAAACTTAAAATTATTAAATATTTCGTGCCATTTCAAATTGAAATTACTTTTTGCTTCATAAAGAGTATTACAACAATAAACAAAATTGCCACATCACTAGAGTAATGCACTAAGCATCATAATTGCTATTATCCACCAGCACTCAATACAATATTAGAAGAAAAGTAATAAAATAATACCTCTACTTTTCTAAGCAAAGTGTATGTAAATCTTGATATCACATGATTGGTTGATTGAAGTGAACACACACCTTATTTATTAAGCTTAGTGAACATTATATGTGTTAAGTGAACAGCCACTACTCCTTTAGTAAATCAACACCAATGCCTATACAGGGAACTGAATTGATTAAAAAGAATTTATTAACATGTTCAGAGGCCCTCATTAGCTTCATATACCTATAGTTTACTAGCTTTTATTTTTAGCTCAACAGTAAATTAAGTTTATTTCCAAATGTCTGCCAGGGCAGCCAACCAATGTGTATGCCTTACTAAGTTCAGAGAAATAAATATATTCATAAATTAAATCTTTCATATATAAGTAGCAAAAACAACACTACATTTCAGCTGGAAAAGTTTCAAATTTTTAATAGATAGAAAAGTCTAGTTTCTAGTTTTTGACAATGAACCCAAGGGACAAGGTAACACACTACACTTTTGTTGTTTATCACAAATAGATGACTAACAAACTTGCAAAATGTGACTTACTGGTGGGAGCAAAGCTAACAAAAAGATTTCTAGTATATTTACATATTTTAATATCCAAGACATTTTGCATTGAGTAGTGAAAAGTTGAAGAGACCATGTTACCACCCCATGCACATCAAGTTAGACACAACAGATAAATCTACTTACATACTGACATGTCAGTGTGATTTTATTCATTTCACTTGTCCGCTGTACAGCTGCTCTCCCTCCCTGACCCTTACAGCAACTAGGGTCCCACTTCTCTAGCATGCACAGATTCAGACAATCCTAGAATTGTATGAGATGATTAAAAATCGAAGTTATGGTTTCTGTAAGGCAGGGGGAACAGAATTGAGTAATAAAAGAAGACTAGGATACTGGTAGGTGAGTCCATAGACCGTTATGGTAAACTTGATTTAAAGAGGGTGGTGAAAGGGTTTCTTTAAAATCCATCTGTTTTTTGCTGTCTTCACCAGAGCAAATTGAGACAATAAGCAGGGTCACAGACAACAATAAAAACCTGACAGGGGTTCTAGCATTGTCTTACTCTATCGAAAACACACACACAAGAAAAAAGAACAGCTTGGGCTTTAGATACTCATTAAACTCTCTATATTCTGCATCTTTACTGATTGCTGTTATTGTCACTATTCTTTTAATTCCACAAAGTTTTTATTGAAATATTAAAGATATACAATCGTGGGGGTGCTGTTGAGCAGCTGAAGAAGATGGCCGCAAGCTAGACAGGCTCCTCACCGCCCGGGTATGCAAACACATACACCACTCAGTAGAGTAGCACTTGACACCCTATGCTAGGTCAACCTAGTATTACTAGGTACTACCTCAACAGTTATCCAGGTTGCAGGGCCTAATGCAGGCCTGGAGCCAGTCTGGGGATCAGGTAGAAGCTGTGACCAGCCAAATTGATATCCAGGCTCATTGTGGGCCTGCAGACAGAGGCAGATAGGAGGCGCTCACGTGGACCATAGGAGGTGATCACTGCTAGTGTGCATGCCCAGATCAGCTAACCACCTCAAGCGCGTCCACTGGGCGTCAGGGGTGCCAAGGACCTAGTATAGGGTGTCAAGTGCTACTCTACTGAGTGGTGTATGTGTTTGCATACCCGGGCGGTAAAGAGACTGTCTACCTTGCGGCCATCTTCTTCAGCTGCTCAACAGGGCCCCCACGATTGTATATCTTTAATATTTCAATAAAAACTTTTTCAGGGACCATATATCCATTTTCTCCCCCTTTCCCTCCCCCTTTTTTTACCTTTTCTTTTTTTTTTGTTCTCATCCTCTGCTTCACTGGATAACAGCACCTTGTTTATATCTGGTGCTTCTCTCAGGTCATCCTACCATCTCTGGCATTAATTTACGGACGCATTTAGATGCACCTTTATTCAAATGCCCCTGGCTTTTCCCAAGACCATGGGGAAAAACTCGACCACTACTCCGGCTAAGTCTACTAAAACATCTGGGTCACCTCCAAGATCTCAACTGGCCCTTCTAAATGGGCACCATCTAAAATGGCCTCTCCACAAGTTAAACACTGCTACAGAACAACTTACCACCAAGATCACCAACGAAATAGGAGACCTAGGATCCCGTATCGACGATCTTGAACACAAAATGGATGATGCCATTTTAGTAATCAACAACCATGAATAAGATATAGACATCATCAAATTGGACTTCACTTCTGCCCTCCAAAAACTGAGGACTTAGAGAACCACAATAGGAGAGAAAACTTTTGGATCACAGGACTTCCTGAATCCATAGAGGAATTAATCTCTACGGTTACTGCCTTTTTACAGGAGCTACAGGAATACCAATAGAACGGCTGGAATTTGACAGAATCCATAGGGCCCTTGGCCTGAAGAGGCCTGACGGGCCTCCTTGTGACGTTATAGTCAAACCTACCTTTGACAAGACCAAGGAAGCCGTCATGCAAACAGCCTGGTCCTGACTTTCCAAATGCACAAATATCAAATTTTCTCCAACTTAGCTCCACAAACGACGCAAGGAACTAAAATCATTTGTTCAAACGTTAAAACACCACAGCATCAAATAACACTGGAACTTTTCATTCAAACTATCCTTTTCCTTCCAAGGACATCCATACACCTTCTCTATGCCAGAAGAAGGTCAGGCAGTCCATGCCCCCGACCTCCATTGGCTCGCAGACCTCACAATTCTCATCTCACAGATCTCCTCGCCTCACCCCTCTCTGGGAGCCTTTGCCTCGGAGACGTCACCCCACACCGAGGCGAACCAGATCAAGCTTCAGACCTGATGTTCCGGACAAAGACTGAATCACTGTTATGCCCCCCCTTTTTTTTCTCCCCCTTATTTGGCTAGTCCACCTTTTTGGACTGCATACACCTATTTTTGGGGGTTCAGGGCCACTGCCCTTATTTTTGATGTACCGGTTTGCAAATACTAACAATGCTTTTTTATGTTCTCGTTTTCCACTATATACATTTTTGTTAATGAGCATTCAACATTGGGGGCTTACTGACACCCACGAGGACCCTTTCAATGTTTTTTAGAACCATAATTACCCCAAACTGGGTGGGAGGCATGGTGGGACTTTGCTGCTAGGCCCACTTGCACTTCTCTCCGTTATACCGCATTGCACATTGAACGTTGGTACTTACCAGCAGTTCTACCCTTTGATTCCCCCTGGGTGGGCGGCAAGCTTCTCCATTCCTCCTTTCGTGGTAGGAAAATGTGTGTGCACATATGCACCTCTGTAAGCATGGGCATGCATACCTATCCCACCTCTCATTCCTCCCCCCCACTCCCCCCCAATCCTCTCTTACCCTGCCTTCCCTTTCCTTCCCCTCCCCGTACCTTCCTTTTTATTTTCCCCCTTGTTTTTCTTTTTTTTTCTCTTCCTTGGCTTTTTTTCCCTTCATACCTGTATTTCTAGTGTCTGACAACAGTTTTGCTACCTTTATCCTTTATATTTTTGTTATCATATCATGCAATTCACACCCAGTCAGCTCAAGCGACCCCTACCTATGGCAGTGGTTTTCCACTTCTTCCTTCCCTAAGTATATTCTTATAAATTACCCCAGGTGTTCCAGGAGACCTTTGATGAAAAAAGAGAGGTGTCCTAGTGGCATTTCATAAAAGCACCCAATTATTTGTTCGCTTGAAATCGCAGACCCTAAAGGGATACTTGCTACCCCAGGGGACTATCCTAGATGTAGAAGTCACCATGGTTAACTATTATGCCCCTATGCCCATTAAACCCGCTTTTACACGTATTACTCAGCACCCCACAATTGCCACACATGTCTAGATCATTTTTTCATCTCTCAAACATTAATTCTAGATGTCCTTAATGTAAAACTCCTATCTAAATCATGGTTGGACCATTCACCACTCTTATTAACTTGTAATTCATTACCTCCAGTTCCTCACCACTATTCCTGGCACCATAATGATTCTCTGTTGTCCTTCAACGAAATAGCTAAAACAATCCATGATTTAATCTCTGCTTATTTTACTGACAATACAGAATCATCATCCTCTCTCACAATTTTGTGGGTAGCTCACAAAGCCACACTTAGGGGGAAACTTATACAACTCGCATCTCGTGAAGAAGAAGGAAAGGAACTTACTCTCATATAGCTACTCTGTTCTTCCACCTTACGCAGTTGGAAACTCAATTTAAGGCTTCCCGCTCTTCTTCTTTCTGGAAAGAGTTAGGCATCACTAGGGTGGAATTAAAACTTCTCCTGGATGACAGGATGGATAAACAGATTAGATGGTCTAGGCGCAAATATTACACATGTGCCAATGAGCCAGGTCCGATGTTGGCTAACCTTTTTGAGGCCCATATCTGAGATACCAAACCGATCTCATTACATCTGCCCAATAAAAATGACACTGCCAACCCCTCCAAAATTGTAAAAACCTTTACATCAGTTTTATCCACATTATACGGACCTTCATGGCCATTTAGATGGAACTTGGCGGACGCAATGAAGGCCAATATAACCACCCCTGAAGTGCTTGTGGCAATCAAATCAATAAAAATGCAAAAAATTCCTGGACCCGACAGCTTCTCAGCAATGTATTATGAACAATTCTCCGACGCCCTAGCCCCTCATTTTACCAACTTATTTTATCACCGAAGCTCCCATTCTGAATTACATCCATCGTCAACGGTGGCTCAAATAGTTATGATACTCAAACCTCGAAAGGACTGTCAAGACCCACATAACTTTCAACCTTGATACTAAAATTCTTGACATTAGAATAAATACATTTCTATACAACCTCATTCATAAAGATCAAGTGGGCTTTGTCCCTTTTCAGCAGGCATCTGACAATACCCGCAAAGTAATTAATCTAATTCACCTGATGCATCAGAATCAAATTCTGGGTTTTATCATTAGGCTGGATACAAACAAGGCATTTGACTCCCTTTCCTGGGAATATATGCACTATATCCCAGACAAGTGGGGTTTTCTTTCCGCTTTTACATCCTGGCTGAGGGCTCTGTACTACAGACCCTCTGCCATGGTCCGGTACCTCTCTCGACAAGCCCCTTCTTTTCCAATTTTCTTTTCCCCCAGAGTCTTTTATTGGTGGACCTCCAACAAACGCCATTGCATCCACTCGTTCCTTACTGGTCACTCCATTTACACCTGTGCGGAAATCAGGGATAAATACCAGGCCCCCCATACTGAACTTTTTTAATTGCTATACAATAAACACTGGCTATCCTCACTGCTAGTTGACAAAATCCCAATGACCCAGCTGTCTCTATTTGAACATATGTGTCATCTATTTGAACATATTTGTCATCGGACGCCCTTTTCCCCCACACTTATATCCACTTTCTATTCACAGTTGAATACCCTCCAAAATCCCAATCATCACCCTTATGTTTCCAGGTGGGAAAGAAACCTTAAAAGCACTAGAGATGGAGGCTGCTGATCACAAATTAGGACTACATTGACTTCTTGCTCTATCAATGTTCTCACTATGGAATCAGCCATTAAAACTGTCACAAGATGGTACCTGGTCCCATCCTGCTTGACACAAATTCATCCATCCACTCCAGGTACCTGTTTCAGGGGATGCTGTAACCCAGGACATGTCCTAGATGTGTGGTGGACATGTCCTATGCTCACACAGTTCTGGACAAAAGTCCTTAAACTCCTACAATCATTATTAACCTGTCCCTTCCCAAAATGACTGTGGCACATCCTGTTACATCTGAAACCACCGGGCCTCACCAAATACCACTTTAAACTGGCCACTTATGTACTACTGCCAGCAAAACAAACCATAACAAAAGCTAGGAAACAACACATCACGCCCTTTACAGAAGTCTACCGCCGCTTGGATTTATTTTTCATTAATGAAAAGCTTTCCAGCATCCATATAGACACACGAGAAATTCCTCAAAATATGGACCCCATAGATCAAGCATGCCCATTGTACTATGTTAATGGCCAGTTATACTACACAATAAACACTGAATCCCAGGGCCCAGGCTCTTGTACCTTCGATGTCCTCTCCTACTTCTCTCTTCTCCATTCCTTCTTTTCTTTTTAATTTATAGGCTTTTTCATAGGGACAATTTACGGTTTGTTCATATACATTTTTGTGTTATTTCTTGTATAATGCATTTTATACATTAATGTCTCATTTTCCAATGCCTGATTCCTCAGTTTGTTCCTCAATTCCTTTGTTGTTGCCAATGCATTTCTTTTTCCTTGTAATATGGTCAAAGACAAATTTGACACACCATAAGCTATGTTTTGTATTTGTTTTTTTTAATATGATGTACAACTGCTTTAGATTGTAAGCTATTGATCTCATGCACCTGTTTGCAAACATGTCGGCGGTTTTATACCTGAAAAATGTTTCAATAAAAATTTATTGAAAGGAATGATATACAATCATGCAACAACAATCAAGGATATATGGTGATAGGAGCCAAATATTAGTCTAAATAACAGAGACCAATAGGTTATAATAAAGTGTCATCCAATAAAGGCTAAACAAAACTGAGAGAAACATTATGTACAAAGCTATATTATACCTCAGAGTCACAGAAAAATAGCATTACTATACAGCCACAGAATGTATGGAAAACGAAATTGATTGATGGGATTAAGGTTCATCTCTACGAATACAAAAAAAAGAAAATAAATAATAATTTTCTTCTACTCGGAGAAAGGAAATCAATTAGAAATGACTGTATATTAGGAGCTGTTTGTAACAATTTAACAAGTTTTTAAATAGGTGTTGATGCGGTTGCTTCGATAGACAGAACTGTTCATAGAAGCCAGCAAGTCACTGTTATACAGTAACCTACAAAACAGAAATTAGAACAGAGTAGAGAAGAAAGAGGAAAGGAAAGAGAGGGTACATAATATGAGGAAATTTGGGCCAAGACAAAAATACACTGCTCAAAAAAATTAAAGGAACGCTTTAAAAACACATCAAGTCTCAATGGGAAAAAATATCATGCTGGATATCTATACTGATATGGACTTATTAATGTGTTAGGAACGTAAGGATGCCCCATCGTTTGATGGAAATTAAAATTATCAACCTACAGAGGACTGAATTCAAAGACACCCTGAAAATAAAAGTGAAAAAATGATGCAACAGGCTAGTCCATTTTGCTGAAATTTTATTGCAGCAACTCAAAATGGTACTCAGTAGTTTGTATGGCCCACATTTTCTTGTATGCATGCCTGACAACATGGGGCATGCTCCTAATGAGACGATGGAAGGTGTCCTGGGGTATTTCCTCCCAGATCTGGACCAGGGCATAAATGAGCTCCTGGACAGTCTGAGGTGCAACCTGGTGGTGTTGGATGGACCAAAACATGATATCCCAGAGGTGTTCTATTGGATTTAGGTCAGGCGAGCGTGGGGGCCATTCAATGGTATCAATTCCTTCATCCTCCAGGAACTGCCTGCATACTCTCAGGACATAAGACCACGTATTGTTGTGCAGCAGGAGGAACCCTGGACCAACTGCTTCAGTGTAGGGTCTGAAAATGGGTCCAAGGATTTCATCCCAATACCTAATGGCAGTCAGGGTGCCATTGTCTAGCCTGTAGAGGTCTGTGCGTCCCTCCATGGACATGCCTCCCCAGACCATCACTGACCCACCACCAAAATGTTCCTGCTGAACTATGTTACATGCAGCATAACATTCTCCATGACTTCTCCAGACCCTTTCACGTCTGTCACATGTATTCAAGGTGAACTGAGTGAAAAGCACAAAGAGGATCTGCCAATACTGGTGTTCAATAGCAAATGCCAATCGAGCTCTATGGTGCCGGGCAGTGAGCACAGGGTGCACTATAGGATGTAGGGCCCTCAGGCCACCCTCATGAAGTCTGTTTCTGATTGGTGAGAGACATTCACACCAGTGGCCTGTTGGAGGTCATTTTGTAGGGCTCTGGCAGTGCTAATCCTGCTCCTCCTTGCACAAAGGAGCAGATATTGGTCCTGCTGATGGGTTAAGGACCTTCTACAGCCCTGTCCAGCTCTCCTAGAGTAACTTCCTGTCTCCTGGAATCTCCTCCATGCTCTTGAGACTGTGCTGGGAGGCACAGCAAACCTTCTGGCAATGGCACGTATTGATGTGCCATCTTGGAGGAGTTGGACTGCCTGTGCAACCTCTGCAGGGTTCAGGTATCACCTCATGCTACCAATAGTGACACTGACCCTAGCCAAGTGCAAAACTAATGAAAAACAGTCAGAAAAGATGAGTTGGTAAAAAATGTCAGTGGCCTCCACCTGTACAACCATTCCTGTTTTGGGGGTGAGCCCATTGTTGCCCATTTAGTGCACCTGTTGTTAATTTCATTAACATCAAAGCAGCTGAAACTGATTACCAACCCCCTCTGCTACTTAACTGACCAGGAGTTTAATTGACTTGATGCTATACTGCTACTATTCCTTTAATTTGTTTGAGCAGTGTATATATGTCTACAGATAAGTGATCAGAGAGCTTGAATGGGTTTCTCATTATGTTATAGACATTGTTAGGCCATTCCCTAATTCCAGTGAAGAGATGGAGTGTATTGAAATGGCCTACTGTAAGTTCATTACCTTGTGGTATTCCCCAGGTATTTGAAAATGTAGCCAGCATAATCAGGTTGTTGAGTCTAATAAACCAGTCTCTTACAGAAGGGGTATCGAGTCTGCTTCTAGAGAACTGGAATGCACATGTGGGTGGCATTGATCATGTGTGTGACAAGTGATTTATGGTAGGCATGTCCCATATGCTGAATTAAATATTGAAGAAGGGAGAAGGCAAAGTAATAAGAAGATGCTTTTATTACCGTCTTATGTACTTGTTTCCAGAATGGGCTGATCTGAAGGCAGTCCCACCATAGGTGGAGCATAGAAACATAGAAACATACAAATATTGATGGCAGAAGAAAAACCAAGTGGTCCATTCAGTCTGCCCATTATTTTGTTTTGTTTTGTTTTGTTTTGCAGGGGGGTGGGTGTTTTTTTGTTTTAGTTTTTCTTGCTGCCAATCATTTTACCACATTACCAACCATTTTACTGCATCACCAGCAGGTGTCTGATACCTGGGGAAAGATGTTATGAAGATGGTATGGAGTTCTATACCAGTTTGTGAGAACCTTAAAGTTGTGTTCTTGAGTCAACACATTTAAGGACCCTTTATGAACTGACAGACAAATATTTTCCCAATCCAATGTTGATAGAGGAGTTGTGTGATCAGTTTTCCAGAAGTTAGTGATAGGTGCAAGATAGTCTGGATCAGAGTCAAAGAGTAGTGAATAGATGGTCAATATAAGATGCTTTTGTGGGATGACAGAAGAACAGAGTTTTTCAAAGGGAATTAAAGGATGGCAGTAAGCTGCTTTAGACTTAGAGGCGTTCAGAAAATATTGTAGTTGCAGGTACAAAGATAAAGGCATTAGAGAGTTGGGGATGGTCAAAGATATATCTTCTCTAGTGAGAAACACTGCATGAGTAAAGAATTGATATGTCCTTGGGTTTGGGCTGGTTATATAAGGATGCAAAAAGCATACATATGATTCCAGGGGGAAGGTGGGATTGTTGCAGATGGGTGTCAAGTGACCTTGGATTGTAGCTAGGGAAGTTGTTATTATTGCTCCCCCAAAAACATTGTAATGTGGGGTAGATAAGTAGGTGGGGTTTGTAGGACTGGAAGTGTTTGCTGTAAGAAAGCCAGGGGAATGTCTATCAGGGAGTTATTTGTCCAGTGTTGTTCAATGGAGATCCAGTCCTTAAGGGTGCCATGAATATGCCAGTCAATCAGTCTAGTTAATAAATATGCTTTGTAATACTTCATAGGCTTTCAGAGTCCATAAGTCTTGCCAAACTAAATCTAGGTGTTCATCCTTTCCAGATAAAAGCATTAATGAGCATACAGATGGATGCATAGAATGTGTTCAGTAGCTGTATTGGAATGATCAGAGACAAGTATAGAAAATGGGGTAAAATGTTCATCTTGATTGCGGCAGCATGACCAGGATACATATGAATTTTCCCAGTTGGATAGATCTTTATTTATGACTTGCAATAGGGGCAGGAAGTTCAGCAAATAGAGGATTGAAAGTCATAAGGGGAGTTGTATTCCCAGATATGTGATTGCCTTAGCGTGCAAAGTGAAGGGGAAGGATTCCTGGCAAATATGTACAAGGGATGGAGGGAGGGACACATTCAGAGCATAAGAATTATTGAGATTGATTTTGAAATTGGACAGTTCTCCAAAGTGTTGGAATTATTTAATCAAATTTGGTAATGTGGTCAATAGCTTTGTAAGAAAAAGAAGAATATTAACCGCAATTGTGTATTTCCTGTTGCCTATCATCACCCCTGTAATATCTGGATGTGCTCAGATACAGCATAAGAAGGGTTCAATTGTGAGAACAAAGATGATTGGGGATAGTGGGCATCCCTTTTTGATCTCATTCTTAATCGAAAAGGCATCCAACAAGTGGCCATTGACCCTAGCCTGTGGATTTGAGTAAATGCTTAAAATACTAGCAATCATAAAGGAGTCCATTCGACAGAATCTTAGCGAACAGTTTTACATCAATATTTAGTAGTAAGATAGGTCTGTAGTTTTGGACTTGCATGTTATCTTTGCCCTTCTTATGGAGGACTGCAATGTGTGCTTCCAATAATTGGGGTGGAGGACTGTCAGGTTGTAAGAGGGTATTGAAAGCACATAGAAAGTGGGGCATAAGGATTCTTGAAAAGGTCTTATAGTATTGGCTAGTAAGCCCGTCAGCCGGATAGAAATTCTTCTGCTGAGATACATTTTTCCAGGGTCAATGCCACACTATGAGATATTGTGAGCATGCCATGTGTGGCTAAGAAATCATCCAAGTTGAGTACATGGTGTGGAGGTAGAGGTAAAGGATATAGACTCAGACAAGTTTTATAACTGAGTGTAATAGTTCACAAATGTCTGAGCTATATCTTCCATTTTATGAAAGCACTTTCCAGCTTTGTTATGAATGGAATGAACTGTCATATGCTCCCTCTTTCCCTGGAGGAACCTGGCAAGTAGCTTACCACATTTGTTTGTTTGTTCATAATATAATTTGATAGACAACACAAATTTACATCTAGTTTGTTTCCCCATTTCTTCTAATAAGGTTTTTCTGGAAGCCACTAAAGAAGTATATATTTTGTCTGCCTTGCTCTGCTTATGGGTCATTCCAAGGAGCAGACTTGTGCTGTTAAGCATAAGATATGGGCCTGATGTTGCTTTTTAATTTGTGTTGCTAAAGAAATGCATTCTCCACGGTTAAAGCAGATGTGTCTGTTGAAGATTTGTAGGTGAAATATTTCTTAGTAGACAGGGTCACTCAGTAGATAAGGATTTAATTTCCATGATTTCGATTTTGGAATTTACTCGGGGAAATGTAATGACAATGTGATCGGGTGGTGGTCCACAATATACATGGGTTCAATGCTCGCAGAATGGATAAATTTCAAATTAGGTTGTGAGAGAAAAAAAGTAATTTATGCGGGAATACTTACTGGGGGAAGGAGGGTGGAAGGTCTAGTCTTTTGTGTCTGGATACAAGGTTCTCACTATTCTTTTTATCTTTATACTATGTTCATATTATAAGAATAATATATCACATTCTATATGCAAATTCTATATAATCAAATTTCAAAATAGAACATCAGGTCATAGAACATTAAGCATGATAATATAATATGATTGTTATTTTATAGAGAGAAATAAATAGCCTTCTGAAAATAGTACAGTATTTAACAATGAGAATGTTGTTTTAGATTTTATTTTATTAGCACACAAAAAACATTATTGAACATAAAAAACATTATTGAAATAATCTCAGAAATACTAATGATTTAAGCACAACTACTTAAAATGTATCATTTCTGTTTTCGCCAAAAATAAAAGACTCACAAATCTTTAAATTAAAAAAAAAACTCACAGAAATGTAATTCTGCGGATAAAACTGTGGTACATTTGTTCATCTATACTAAACTTAAAATGTATCTTCACACCTGCATTACCCCTAGCAAAATAGCATATTTGTGCAGCACTCAATTCTTAACAAGAACATTGCATTTTATAACTAAAATAAAAGTTCACACTATATTGTAGTGGTTGAATAAAGAAAACTTCCGTTTCCAGGGGCATATCAAATTTCCAATGAGCTTCACAACAAAGGGAAGCAGTGTTTCTTTTTGTTATCAGTAACACTCAATATTTACAAAAATATCCACAAAATATGAAACATGTAATGTACAAGTTAGGCTCTTCTGGTAAATATAGACATAGTTCATTGAGAGGAAAATAAACAAATATTCTGTATTCCCAAACTGAGAATAACTTTAAAATAATCCTTGGTGGTTGCTATTGCTGACCTCCTTTTGTGGATGCTGCCTGGCAATTACACTGACCCACTGGCCTAAATACATTCTTAATTCTTAACCACTAACCTGGAAACCGTTATGCAGCCTTCCAGTTTCTCCTATCAGCTACAAGTTAACAAGTCTTCTCAGACTCCTAGCTTCTTCCATCAGCTTCACAGTAATGAGTCTGGTCACAAACCCCCTCTCTGGATTGATTTTCGGCAAAGGAGATGCCTTATTTAAAAACATCAGTCTGTGAGTCCGTGCTTGTGATAGAGTTAGCTTCCTGCCTACTTGACTGTTTCCTTGCCTGAACCAGATTTGGTGTCCTTGTGGATTCCCTTGTTGCTGAACTATGCTTTGTACCCAAACTACTCTTTGGATTGCCCCCTAAACTTGACCTTAGATTGTTAACTGGATAATGCTTGATTGCTACCAGCCCTGACCTCGGAGCTGGTTCTGTACATTGGTCAGCATGGTCACAAGGCAGTCCTAATCTATAGGGCTTTCTTTTTACTTATGGGATAGAAGAAGAGACTCTGGTCAACACGGTCAGGTCACTGCACTGACCAATGACCATTAACTATTGTCATCCTTATGCTGCAACAAAGCCTTCCAGGAAAAAAGGGTAATAGGAATTTTCAAAAATTCTAGAAAAAAGTTCACAGGACAATATACAATACAATACAAAGAGGGTCCTCAGCATACTTTCAAGCTAGCCAGCAAAAAAAAAAAAAAAACTAAACTGTCTCAAATACTCAGGTTTAAAACAAAGGATTTAGTTGCATACATTTGCAAATTTGCCATTAAGTTTTGTCACACTGTCATACCAAGACACCTCTGTACATACTCTGCAATTCAAAAGGTCCTAAGTCATCAACTATGGGGCATATATAGAAATGCAGAAGCTAAAAGACATCCGGAGGTAACCCCTTACAACTTATAGGTTTAGTGATGTGATCATTTCTTTGCCCATTTTCCAGTGTATACTTCTGTTATGCTGTTTGTTTTGCCCTTTTCCAATATGGCTGCTATGATCTCTGGGCACTGAGGATGAGGTCATCAGAGAGAGAACTTGTGGGAAAGTGAGGGGTGTGGATTTTTTTCCTGGGAGAGAAAGAGAGCTCAGACCGTAAGTGTTGCAGCCTCCCCTCACTGAGAAAATAGTTTATGTTGGATGGTTCACTGAATGTTATTTATTCAATACATGGACTTTCATATACAGTACAATGCTGTGTGGATTACTGACTATGTGGATGATACATTTCTCAGTTGGGATTTCACTTGTTATCCACAAGCCCCAATTGAGTGGAGGCACTAGTGCTTGTTAGAGATCTTGTCCTGATCACACAGATTGTAACTCAGCTCCTAATTACTATACAAGCGGCACCATAATACCCCAGTAGCCGCAAAGAGTGTAAAAATAGCGAAACATTTGGAGGCACTGCCGAGAGAATATAACTTTGGATCAGGACATTAAGGAACGACCATGTCACTGTTATCAACAGAAGCTGTGAGGCAGTGGGCCCTGGAAGAGGTACTTCCACCTTAAAGGATATTTGCTATTTCATATGTGCCCATCACTGTGAGTTCCCACAGACTGCAGGAGGCACTAAAAACAAATGAAACCTTGCAGTATGCCACTCTTGTGGATAAAAGAGAAGAAGATGAGAGTTTTGAACTTTATACCCATTATCTTTGTCTCAGTAAGGTGGTTTTAAATCCAGTTAAAGGGTCCTTTTGCATAAATCCAAAAGGGGCTGAAGCAATTGGTTGTGCTGTAGTATTTCCAGTGATTTCACCTCCAGTAAGGCGAAAGTTACCAGCCCTGCCTATAAAGTGTGAATTGAATACAACTGCTTCATCAGGAGAGATTGTAATGTTGCCTGCTACAGCCACTAAGCAGGAAACAAATATTGAGCATCTGCTGCTAAAAGTCACTGAAGTCCTTGCTCAGAATTTACATGCTGATTCTTACCGCAAATTAAAGGCTTTTTCAGGAGTGCTACCTGTCCCTGCTGGCGATGAAAGCATGGAAGTGTGGAAAGATTTTGAACAACAAGTGATAGAGAAATGGGCCTGCTCAGAGGAAAAGAAAAAACAGTGCATCATTGAAAGCTTAAGACCACCAGCATCCATTATTGTTAGAGCTTACAAGGACACACATGTGAGTACCAGTGCTCAAGAATGCATTCATATTTTGACAGCATATGGACTGCACCGTGACCTGGATCAGATGCTTGCTGATTTTAAACAGACAAAGCATAAAGAGGGAGAGGATGTTTCTGTGTTTGTGAGGAGGCTAGAAATGCTTCTAGGAAGATTGCTCACTGAAAAGGTAATCTCTCCTACAGATATTGATAAATTAACAACTGCTCAAATCATAAAGGGGTTACTGCCGCATCACCCAATGTCACCAGTCCTATGAGTTGTTTTGAGAGAGACACTTTACTTTTACTGAAACTATGACTGAAGTAAAGAAACAGGAGGCTGATATCCTTTTTAGTACCCCTATTAAAAGTAAAGTTCATTAGAGTTCTTCGGGTGAGCACAAAAATTAGACTTTTGCTAAAAACAAAGAAGTTGGTAGACTTCCACAGCCTAAAGCTATATCTGCTGATAAAACCTCCAGTGATAAGCCTCTCTTCCACATTAAATGTTTCCGTTGTGGGCAAGCAGGCTACACAGTTCATCAATGTTCACTGCTTGCTGATGGTTCTGAATTCACAGTAAAGCTGGACAAATGTATAAAAGAAAACAGGGAAAATCAAGAAAACAAATGTTCACTAAACTGCCTGGAGTAGGCCGCAGATGTACTTTTAATTTGTTAATGATATACCCACTACTGCTCTGTTTGACACTGGCTCTCAGCTGACTATTATCTACAGGCCCTTCTATCAGCAACACTTAAGTCAACACTTTGAAACCTATGGTAACTATGCCTGTCTATGGTTTGGGAGAAAATCCTGTTTTCTTGGATGGTTGTGTAGAAGCTGAGCTTAGTATTCTAGGTGTGACAGCTGATGAGAATCCCCCACTTAAAGTAATTGCCTATGTGAGCCCTCCACCCAGGGGTAACAAGTATGCTTCTATGATTGTGGGTTCCAATTTTGAAGCCGTTGAGGCTGCTTTCATAAGGTTTCTTCAGCCACAACAGGGTACTCCTCTACCTTCACTGCCTGTTGCTCCAGAACTTCAAAATATCTGCCAAACCTTTGCTCCTGATCTTCCTGAAGGATGTGTGTGGAATCCATGGCATCTCACAGAGCTTCCAGCAGAAGGAGTGAGAGTGTTGCAGGTTTATGTGGAAATTTAACCGGGTACAAACGGTAGCTTTTTCCTGCTAGAGACTGATCCGAAAAAGGCTGCAAAGAATGGCTGGGATTTAGTACCAGAAAGGAAAGACTATCCCTTAAAATGTCCAAGAATGGATGTTCTGTTCGGAATGTTACCACATACCCAGTTATAATACCAGCCTGGCAGGAGGTAGCCTGTTGTTACCCAGTGGAAACCATTAGCTCTTACCCTGCCAAGGCAGAGGAGAAAGAAACCAAATTAAACTTTCACCTGAATGATGCTGATAGTCCTGCAGAGCACAAACAAGCAATAGAAGAGCAGCTAATGGAATACAATCAGGGGCGGACTGACAACTCATGGGGTCCCCGGGCAATAGGGGATCATGGGGCCCCTGTGTGTCCTTGCCAAACTCAAAAAAGCCTATGAAAAAGGTACCAGGGGCATCTCATGGGGCCCCCTATTGACCCCGGCCCTCAGGCAGTGCCCGAGATTCCAAATGGTCAGTCCACCCCTGAATACAATGATGTTTTCTCTACTGATGACATGGATGTCGGTGTGCTAAAAGTATTCAACACAGTATTTGCCTAACAGATAGCACCCCCTTTAGAGAAAGATCCAGGCGCATACCTCCTAAATATCTGGATGATGTTCGAGAGTACTTGCACAAAATAAAAGATCAAAACATCATTGCTGAGTCTAAAAGCCCATATGCATCCCCAATAGTGGTGGTCAGAAAGAAAAAATGGTGCAGTACGAACATGTGTTGATTACAGGACTCTAAATCAGAGAATGGTCCCAGATCTTTAAACACTACCTCGCATTGAGGAAGCTCTTGATGCCCTGCAAGGCAGCAAATGGTTCACAGTAATGGACTTAAGATCCGGGTATAAGATACCAAGTACCAATGAATGAGGAAGATCAAGAAAAAACAGCCTTTATTTGTTTCCTGGGGTTTTTCCAGTTTGCTCGAATGCCTCAGGGAATCAGTGGTGCACCTGCAACCTTCCAGCGTCTAATGGATCGGACACTGTGAGACCTTTGTCCCACTCAATGTATTGTCTACCTAGATGACATAATTATTTTTGGCTCTGCTCTGGAGGAGCATGATCAGAGACTGTTTAAAGTGCTGGATATTTTTAGGAGAGAAGGTCTGAAACTCTCCCTGGACAAATGTAAGTTTGCCCATTCTTCAGTAAACTTTGTGGGCCACATCATATCTGTAGAAGGGGTAGCAAGTGATCCTGCTAAAGTGGAGGCTGTGGTAACCTGGCCTTGTCCCCCAAATCTGACAGAACTGAGGTCCTTCTTGGGATTTTGTGGCTATTATCGCTGCTTCATTAGAGACTATTCCAAGACTTTTTGGCCTCTTAATGACTTGCTTAAAGAAACACCTGGCATTGACACAACCAGCAAAACTCCTTTCAGTGAGAGGTGGATTTCTGCTTGTGAGGAAGCTTTTCTACAGCTTAAGAAAAGCCTTACAGATGCACCAGTGTTGGCTTATGTAGATCCACAAAAGCCATATGTTCTGCATGTCCAGTAGATGCCCGCTATGATGGGTTAGGAGGAGTCCTCCATCAGGAGTACCCAGGAGGACTAAGGCCTGTTGTTTATATCAGTCGCAGTCTAAGCCCAGCAGAAAATAATTATCCTGTTCACAAACTGGAATTTCTGGCCCTGAAGTGGGCTATTGTTGAAAAGCTGCATGATTACTTGTATGGGGCTCAGTTTGAGGTGAGAACTGACAATAACCCCTCACTTATGTTTTGACTACAGCCAAGCTGGATATCACTGGTCATAGATGGCTTGCTGCCTTGTCTAATTACCAATTCACTCTCAAGTACAAGCTAGGACCCAAAAATATTGGGGCTGATGCTCTCTCCAGGCATCCTGGATTGCCAATAAACTTGAAAGAAAGTGAATGGGAGGAAGTACCTGGGCCTGCTGTGGCTGCCTACTGTTCTACAGCCGCTGTACAAGGAGACAATATTGTTTTCTCTGACTTAAGAGTTAATAACTCATTGAGAGCTGGCGAAGAGTGTATCCCAAACATGTATTGCTGTCCCACTGCTCTAAGGGTACAGAAAACATCCAGCTGCAAAAGAAAGATATGATTCTTCCACAAAAGAGAGATCCAGTAATCAGACATGATAGAGAGTCTGTTTTCTGCAAAGACCCTATTTACATGAGAAAAACTCTACCTGAGCAGAGTACCTACTATCTTAAGAAACTCAAAGTAATCGATGGACTTTTGTATAGGGTACATTTTTTTTTTATTTAATATTTTATTAATTTTTCAATTACCATTTCTTTTATACAAAAGCTAATAAAACAAACATATACATATAAATATTCTCAATTTTATGTATCCTTGTATCAAAACATTACCATTCTTCTAGTAATCTATTTACCCCTCCCCCTCTCCCCTTCCGCCCTATTTCCCGAACCTCCCTGTCCCCCCTCCACCCTTCCCGGCCCTGATTATGCATTTAACAACTCTTTCAATACTTCCTATTCCAAAGTTGATATTACTTTAACCACATACCGCCCAGCCACTGTATAAATACGGCGGCAGGACGGCACGGCTGGGCAAAAGCACGTTTTAAAGCGTGTGTTTTGAAAACAGGTAGGGGGCGCGCGAGGCGCGCCACCACCCTACCTGTCCCGCAGATCACAGCCGCGGATGTCAGTTGCCGGGTCACAGCCGGTCGTTACCGGTTATGTCCCGGCGATTGGCGGCAATCGCTGACAGAGAGCACCGCTGCAGTAGCTGTGCTTTCTGTCGGTTCCCTGACAGCTCCAGGACAGGCTGATCGGGACAGAAGAGTTTATCTCTCCCGATCAGCGATGTTCCCTGCAGTACACACCCCTGCCCCCTAGTAAAACACTCCCCTCACACAGTTAACCCTTTCCCTGAATAATAAACTTAACCCCTTCCTCCCCAGTGCCATTTGTACAGTGTCAGTGTTTTTTTTTTTGCACTGATCACTGTATTGGTGTCACTGGGGATGTCAGTGACCCCAAGTCAGTACCCCCCAATGTCAGAATGTCCGCCGCAGTCCCGCCATAAGTCGCTGATTGCCGCCATAAGTCACTGATCGCCGCCATTATTAGTATAAAAAAAACTAAAAATCCCAGTATCTTTCCCGCCATTTGTAAACGCTATAACTTTCACGTAAACCTATTAATTTACACGTATTGGGTTTTTTTTTTAGCAAAGACATATCGCAGAATGCATTTTGGCAGAAATTTATGACTAAATTTGATTTTTACATTTTTTTTTACTGGACATGTTTTATAGCAAAAAGTCCAAAATATAGTTTTTTTTCCTCAAAATTGTCAGCCTTTTTTTTTATAGCGCAAACAATTAAAACCACACAGGCGATCAAATACCACTGAAAGAAAGCTCAATTTGGGGGGAAAAAAAGGATGTAAATTTCATTTATGTACCGTATTGCATGACCGCCCAATTGTCTGTTAAACTAGCGCAGCGCTGTATAGCAAAAAAATTGCGTAAATTGCAGTATCTATACCATAGTTTGTAGACGCCATAACTTTCACACAAAGCAATCAATATACACTTATTGGGATTTTTTTTTACCAAAAACATGTAGCAGAATACATTTTGGCCTAAATTTATAACCAACTTTGAGTTTACTATATATTTTTTATAGCTGAAAGTAAAAAAATATTGTTTTTCTTTAAAATTTTGGGCCTTTTTTTGTTTATAGCGTGAAAAATAAAAAGCGCACAGGTGATCAAATACCACCAAAAGAAAGCTCTATTTGTGTGAAAAAAAGGACATAAATTTTGTTTGGGTGCAGCATTGCGTGACCACGCAATTATCAGTTGAATTAGTGCAGCGCCGAGTAGCAAAAAGAGGCCTGGTCTTTAAGGGGGGTAAATCCTCTGGAGGTCAAGTGGTTAATAATACAGTTATTGCACATATTCTAGATATAGGTTTGATATTTAAAATGTTTCCCACTTTTTCCACTTTATACAGAAAACCTCCATTTTATCCTCATCCATATGATAAAGTTCTTCTATTCTATATGTCTTCTCTACCCTATCCACCTAATCTTTTATTTTTGGTACTTGTTGTTCCTACCAAAACTTGGGTATCAAGCCCTTCGCTGCATTCAAGTAGTACAATAGTCCAGATTTTATATTTTTTAACTGAGAGCTCCGTGCCATAAAAAAGACAGGTCTCTGGGTCCTTTGAGATGCTAATCTCAGTTATTTCTTGAATTAGGCGCACAATACCCCCCCAGTATTCTTGAATATTGTGACATTCCCACTAAATGTGAAACATTGTGCCTCTCCCTCTGCATCCACGCCAACACAAAGGAGAATTGTCTCCACTTATTCTATGTGCTACACTCGGTGTTATATACTAGGCACATCATAAAAGAACAGCTGGGTCAACACCGCGCTGAGTAACAGTCCGCAATAGGGAGTATAGACATCCAAAAGGCTGACGCCTTTCGAGGACTTGCCTCTTCCTCTTGCCTCTTTTATGATGTGCCTTGACTATATTGTCGTTTGTGAGTACAACACCTACTTTATTTTTTATTAAAAATTTTTTATGGTAATGCCCTAGGCCTGTGCGCCCTCTCTTTGTTCTTTCCCCATTCAGTATATTTGGATTCCCCCGGTCCATTTGAGGGCAGCAAGGTGTGCATGTTCCAGGACATTCTTAATGTGGTTGTAGCCTGCATCGAGTCCATCCCCAAGCGCAGGAGCATTTGTGTTTGCTGGTTCTTCGTTATCTGTCCCACCCATGACTGAAATCCCCATCCTAGTTTCTTTATTTCATCCTTAATCTCGTTTAATAATGGGATATAATTTATTCTATATAAGCTCGTTAAAGATACTGTTAATTTTATACCAAGGTATTTTAATTCTTTTTCTCTCCAAACAAAGGGGAATTCCTCCTGTAACTTTTTTTCTCTGTCTGTAGAATGTTTATATTAAAGATCTCTGTTTTAGTTGGATTCTTTTTTAAATTTGATACCTCGCTATATTCTTTTAAAGATTTCATTAAATTTGGCAATGTTATCCTTGGATTTCCTACATAAAACAACATATCATCTGCATAAGCTGCCAGCTTATGCTCCATTTCTCCTACCCAAATTCCTTTTATGTCTATATTATTCCTGATGGTAGCCAAGAGCGATTCCAGAGATAATACATATAACAGTGGAGACAGAGGGCATCCCTGTCTAGTTTCATTCTGCATCCCAATGTATTCTGATAACTCCCCATTAACCATAACTGCTGCCGAAGGTTGACTGTACAGTTTCCTTATCCATTCTCTCATTCTAGGTCCCATTCCCAGCACCTCCAAAGTATCTAACATAAATCCCCAGTTTACTCTGTCAAATGCCTTTTCGGCATCGATCGAAAGAACCACCACGGGGGTTTTCTCCTTCCTACTTTTTTGTATAAGAAACAATGATCTTAATCCATTGTCTCTACCCTCCCTCCCTGGGACAAATCCTACTTGATCTACATGTATCCATTCTGGCATTAAGTCTTTCAGTCTGTTTGCCAAAACTTTTGCATATAGTTTAGTATCTGTATTTAATAAGGAAATCGGTCTGTAACTTGAACAGTGAGTGTCATCTTTGCCTTCCTTATGTATGTGTACCACATGAGCTTGTAGGGATTCCCTTCTCATTTGCAACTCTCCTCCCAATGCATTCATATATGTCCTCAATTTGAGTAGTAGTATATTCATATTTTTTATAGTATCTCACTGTATATCCATCGGGTCCTGGACTTTTCCCAGCAGCAGTACTTTTTAATGCTAGATGTATTTCTTCCTGAGTTATTGGATTTTCAAGGGATTTTAATTGTTCTTCACTTAATTTCAGCAAACCTGTATTTTTTATATATGCCTATCTTCTTTCTGTTTTTTTTTCACTTCCTCCTCACCTATGGTACCATGAAGCTCAATATTATATAGCTTACTGTAGTATTCTTTAAACACTTTTAATATATCTTTAGTTAAATACACTAATTCTCCTTTATTATCTCTTATTTTCTCTATATAATTCCTAGATTTTTTCTTCCTCTGAGCTCTCATTAGATACTTTCCTTGTCTATCACCCCATCCATATCTCTCACTTGTCATTCTGTTATACACTCTCCTCTTATCTTCTTCCAGGAAATTATTTAATTCTTCTCTTTTATATATTATCTTCTGCATAATCTCTTTTTTTACTCTATTTTTATGTATCTGCTCTAGATCACAAAGTTCACCCAAAAGCGTGTTTATTTTATCTCTTCTCTCCCTCTTCTTGTTTGCTCCTATCGCCATTAGGGTTCATCTAATAGAGGCCTTATGAGCTTCCCACACCGTAGCTACCATCACTTCCTCAGATTCATTTTCCTCAAAAAATCGCTCAGTTTCCTTCTTTACTTTCTGATCCATCTCCTGATCCTGTAGAAGTGTCTCATTTAGCCTCCATGTTTTTCCTCCCCTCTGCTCATTTCCCCAAAGTAATTGCATTGTAACGGTAGCATAATCAGAAATTGACATGGTTTCAATATTTACTTTAACTAGAGACTCAATAAATCTATGGTCCAACATTATGTAATCCAATCTTGAATACATCTCATGTGCAGGAGAGTAGAACGTATAGTCTCTGTCCTTCAAATGCTTAATTCTCCAAATATCCACAAGTTGGCATTGAAATATAATTTTTTTTAACTTTTTCAAAGACCTTCTACTCTCTCTCTGCACCAGAGAGGCAACATCCATCTGTGGATCCATATAAAAATTGAAGTCTCCTGCCACTATCAAATTACCTTTTTTAAAATCCATTAATTTCCTCAGGACATTTTTTAAATATATCTCCGGTTTCTTATGCGGGCAGTAAATATTTGCTAATGTGCATTCTATTTCCTGCAGTCTTCCTTTCAGAAACAGGAATCTCCCTTCCGGATCTACCAATCTCTCTTCCAACTTAAACCTTATGTTTTTCGCGAATTCTATCGCCACTACCTTTGCACGTTTAATTGGGGAATCTGCATAAAACCACTTGGGATAATATCTAGACGGTAACCTCACATTACCTTCCTGTACTAAATGTGTTTCTTGCAGGAACACAACTGAAGAAAATCTGTGCTGAAGCTCTTTGAATATCCTAAATTTCTTCGCCGGACTATTTAAACCTCTAGCATTATAAGTTACCAAGTGAATCTCTTCCTTTCTTTTCTCACCTCCTCTCATCCTTCTTTTCCCTTCTCCCTTCTCTCCCTCTCTTCTCCATCTTTCCCCCTTCATTCTCTAAAGCTTCTCCAGACTGATTTGCCCCTTGTTATCCTGCATAATCTCAGGCCACCCCCACCCCCCCTCCACCTCACCCACTCCTCCCCCCTCCCTACCTCTCCCCTCCCTCCTTTCCCCCATCCTCCCTCCCCCCTTTTCCCTTTTAGGCCTTTAATTTGCCTATGAATCATTTGTGGTTCCAGTTCCACCCTAGATTCAACCTGAGGTGTAACTCTGAACATGCACGCTCCCCCCCCCCCCGTCCCACCAAGGCCAAAAAGAGACAAACTTAGTATACTACTCAAGAGAGCAAGAGAGAGAGAGTGTAGCCACCAGCAAAAAAAATAGCCTTTGCTCCTTTCCCTTTTCCTACTCCCTCGATCTTCTCTATTCTCTATCCCCTCTTTTCTTTGTGGAGCCTGCGACCTATCTTTTTCTAAACCCCCATATTTCCTCCTCCCTATCCTCCCATTCTGGAATACTTATTTCCTGCATTTCAAGTCTCTCACAAAAGTCTTTCAAGTCCTCAGGAAATTTCAATGTTGCTGTTCTTCCATTTCTCCATCCGATCAGACAAGCTGGAAAACCCCATCTGTACTTCAAATTTTGCCTCCTCATTTGTTCCAGTAATGGTTTTAAAGTTCTCCTTCTTATCAGTGTTTGCACTGTAAAATCAGCAAAATACTGTACATTTGCATCTCCATATTCAATTGTTGCTCTTCCTTTTAAATGTTTCCAAATCTCCTCTTTATCCCGGAAATAATGGAATTGTACAATTATGTCTCTTGGGTTTCTTTTTCTGCCATCTTGTTGTTGGGGGTCTTTCTTTTCTGTAAACTGTCGAGTTTGAACGGCTTAATTAAAGTTCTATTCAATATTATATCTAACATTTTCCTTATTGTTTCCTGTAGGTCTTCCCCTTGGGGATTCTCTGGAAGACTTTGGATCATTAAATTGCATCTTCTATCCCTATTTTCTTGATCTTCCATTTTATATAGCAGATTTCTTTGTTCTTTCCTCATCTCTGTTATTCTTTTTTCCAAGACTTGTATTACTTGGGCATGTTTGTCCAATTTTTCCTCTGTTTGCTCTACTCTTGACAATATTCGCCCTAGATCTTTATGTAATTTCACCATTTCTTATTTAATAGATTTTTCCAAACATTTAAACATTTCTGCTAGTTCCATTTTAGTAGGAAGGTGTAGGCTCTTCTCTTGTTCCTCTATATTCTCCAACACACTTATTTTTTCTATAGCTGTATCTTCTATATTTTAGCTAATATTTTCCATTCCTAGGGATGGTCTAGAACTTTCTCCAGTATTATTTTCCATCTCACAAATTACCATTTATTCCTATTTGCCTCTCGGGGGTACATTTTTCTTGCGACGGTATATACTTTTTAATTGAGCTTGTTTGTGGGACTTTGGACCTCCTCCCTTTGACGTTTTGTTTCTTACTTTATTATTTAACTTTTAATTCCCGATTGACAAGAAGGTAGGGAGAGAAGTAATTAAGAGAAAAAAAAATTCTGCTACTCCAGCACAATATCTCTTTTTCTTCCTGCTCTTTCTTCTTCCTTCTTCCTCCTTCTTCTCCTTCTCCTTTTCTTCTGTCCCCCTCTTCCACCCAAAAAATGCACTGTCAAGTTTTGCACCCCTTTCAGAACCTCTATTTCATGCTATTGTCCTTTAGCCACTTGTGCTTGTAGTTAGACTTTAATTAATCCCTCCTGTATACATAACCCCCACTCCACACTACTTTCACATTCAGTTCTGTTTCCAGTATTGGTTTTAATTTTCACAGTACAGTGTACTTTCACTCACCCTTTTAGTTGCTACTTCATTCACTTTGGTGAGGCGGCTTCCAGATTCCTCTTTTGGGGGGGATTACTGGCTTCAGTGCTCCTTCCTGACATTAGGCACATCTGGGATGGGGGGACACTCCAGAATATCTTGGACCTAAGCAGGTACCCGGGAGACACAAGCCGCAGCCTTCTCCCCCAATGCACACCGGTCGGCTTCTCCTCTCACCTCTACTCTGCTGAGTCACGTGACTGCTCAGCGTCTTCCCAGCTCCCTCATGTCGCTGGGATCCTCCGATCTCTCTCTCCACCACTCCACCTGCACCATCACAAGCTTCGGGGACACGCTCTATGCTAGGGGGCCGCCTCCATGCCACAGAACACCCACAGTGCCCCTAGCATCACTTTCCACCTGGCGGGACCACGGTAGGGGGTCTGGTGCCGGGAGCTCTTAGCGTAAGCTCCCGCTAAGTGCCATGTTCAGGCTCCTCCTTATATAGAGTACATTTGTTCCATGATCATCCTGGAAGGAGACAGCTAGTGCTCCCTAAAGTCTACAGAAAATCTGTTTTGAGAAGTTTGCATGACCAACATGGGCATCTAGGAGTTGAAAAAACATATGGATTAATCCAAGAACATTTCTTTTGCCCACGAATGAGGGAAGCTGCCTACTCGAGCTGCTCCTATGGAACACTTGAAAAGTTCTGGTCCAAGGGATTTAGTGTACATGGACTTTTTTGTGTATTGATAATGACAGCAGTGGTGTGGGAAATGTTGTGATTGTGACTGATCACTACACTCGATATGCTCAAGCCTATCCTATCAAAGATCAAACAGCGGTAACTGTGACCAAAGTGTTGTGGGACAAGTTTTTTGTGCATTATTGGCTGCCAAATCGACTTCACTCTGACCAGGGACGGGACTTTGAAATTCGCCTAATTAAAGAGCTGTTAACATTGCTTAACATCGACAAGAGTTGAACCACACCTTATCATTCAGTGGGTGATGCTCTCCCTGAGCGTTTCAATCATACCTTGTTGAATATGTTGGGTACCCATCCTAATGGTGCTAAACAAACCTGAAGCCGATATGATGTTGGAGCTATGGTACATGCCTATAATTGTACCAGACATGAGTCAACTGCTTTCTCTCCTTATTTTCTCATGTTTGTGAGAGAAGCCCGTCTGCCTATTGACATTCAGTTGCGTGTGTCTACTGTTGGAGTGGAACATAGAAATCACTACCAGTATGTGGCATGACTCAAACATAGTTTACAAGAGGCCTATCGAATGGCTGAGGAAAATGCTGAAAAAATAAATGCTGCCAATAAAAGACACTTTGATGTCAAAGTTCATTACAAAGACTTCCAGCCTGGTGATAAAGTGCTTCTTCACAATTTGGCACCCTCAGCCAAACATAAGTTAGCTGATCGCTGGAGAAATGAGTTGTTTGAAATTATAGAAAAACTGCCTAGAAGTCCAGTCTACCAGATTTGAGGACCTGAGGGTCGGATCAAAACCTGGCATAGGAATCACTTGCTTCCAGTACCACAGGTTGCTACTGTGGATGAGAAGTCACAACCTGATATTGCTACAGATTCTACAGTGGAGTAGAACAGTGTGATGACAATGACTGGTTTACCCCTCCACCAGAGATTCCTGTACAGGCTCCTTCACCTATTAGTAATGGGGGCCTTCCTCGGAGGGGAAGTCTGAACCCAA
Organism: Staurois parvus; assembly: GCF_062004578.1. Lineage (NCBI taxonomy): Eukaryota > Metazoa > Chordata > Amphibia > Anura > Ranidae > Staurois > Staurois parvus. The sequence goes on along the minus strand of NW_028318039.1, from coordinate 10,321,447 downwards.
CTACTCCTGCTTTTGAACCAACAGCCCAAAACTTTGTGCCTACAGTTCCAGACATCATTGGAGCACCAAGTTTTCCCACTAGTGCAGTCCCAAATTTATCTGGACTAATGCCTGAGGGCTTGAGGAGAGAAGATCCTGTTCGAAGACCTCCACCAATGTTTACTTATGACACCTTGGGAAGACCCTGCTATGCTGTACAGAACTATGCTGTACAACCTTATGTTCTGATGGACATGATTACAGCCTATTCTAGACTAGTTAGCATGATGCCTATTTGTTACTAACCATGTTTTCTTTGCAGCTAATCTCTGTAATAGATTGCTTCTGGAGAAGTGGTCTGCAGAAGGCGACAACAATATTAACTTGCTGTGTTTGGTTGTTGTTTTATGTGTATATCCTTGCCGGTTAGGAAGGATTTTCAGCAGGGGGAGAATGTAGTGATGTGATAATTTCTTTGCCCATTTTCCAGTGTATACTTCTGTTATGCAGTGTTTGTTTTGCTCTTTTCCGATCTGGCTGCTATGCTCTCTGGGCACTGAGGATGAGATCATGAGAGAGAGAACTTGGGAAAGAGAACGTGGGAAAGAGAGTGGTGTGAATTTTTTTTCTGGGAGAGAGAGAGCTCAGACTGTAAGTGTTGTAGCCTCCCCTCACTGAGACATGCAAAAAAGACTGTTAATGCTTTAATGTTCCTGTTTGGAAAATACTTTATGTTGGATGGTTCACTGAATGTTATTTCTTCAATACATGGACTTTCATATACAATGCTGTGCTGTCTATGTGGATGATACATTTCTCAGTTGGGATTTCACTTGTTATCCACATGCCCGAATTGAGCAGAGGCACTAGCGCTTGTTAGAGATCTTGACCTGATCACACAGATTATAAAGACTCAGCTCCTAATTACTATACAGGTGGTGCCATCATACCCCAGTAGCCACAAAGAGTGTAAAAATAGAAGCACAGACATGAATTTTCAAGACAGTTAATATTGTTCAGTGTGTGCCTGCATGAAATACTAAAAAAAACAACAGCTGCTGAGGTCAGTTTGAAACAACCATAAAAAGTGCACATGTGCAAGCTAGCTAAAAAAAAAAAATCCCTAACTTATTTGTCATCTGTCCTTAGATTTGCATAGCCATGTCTGATTGTTTTTCTGCTTCAGTTGTGTAGTATAGCTTGGTCACCTTTCTGTCTGCTCACTGAACTGTGAAAAATCATCAGCAGATGTAAAGTATATGCTCATTGCTCTGCTCACTCTGCTCTTTCCTTCTATCAGCACATACTTGTCTGCACATGTACAATATATCAATCTGCTTTTCCGGGGAGCATATGAAAGTCATACCAAGTAAAATTAATGTGTCTAGATTAACTAATTGCACATAAAATACATGTAATGATTTTAATTAATACATAACTGCATTACTTGGTGTTTCATTCTCTCTGCCAGCTTTATCTTTAAAGAAGAATTCCAGGTATCGATATTTTTGCATACAGTAGTTATATTGGTGCAGCTTGGCCCAATGCACATACCATACCTAGGTGATGCCCCTGGAATCTAGAAATCAATGAAGGGGAAACTGCTACTTCAATTCTCTCCACTTGCTTCCGGGCCCTGAGGCAAGAGACTGCCCTGCTGTATTCTGAACACCAGAGGTCAGCCGCTCAGCAGTGGTGTATTTTGATTTTGTACTGCCCTAGGCAAGAATAAAATTGGGCACTCTCCCCCCGGCATCTAAATTTGTCCCACCCTTTCATCTGCAAACTCCACCCCTTCCTCTTTAGGCTCCACCTCTTCATATTAGAGCTCCGTCCACTGACAAAGATGGGGCGCTATTCCTCCCACTGACACCAATGATGGGGCACTATTCATTCCACTGACACCAATGATGGGGCACTATTCCTCACACTGACACCAATGATGGGGCACAATTCCTCCCACTGACACCAATGATGGTGCCCCATCATTAGTGTCAGAGTGTGAGGAATAGCGCCCCATCATTGGTATCAGTGGGAGGAATAGTACTCCATCATTAGTGTCAGTGGGATGAATAGTGCCCCATCATTAGTGTCAGTGGGAAGAATCATGCCCCATCATTGGTGTCAGTGGGAGGAATCGTTCCCCATCATTGGTATCAGTGGGAGGAATTGTGCCCCATCATTGATGTCAGTGGGAGGAATCATGCCCCATCATTGGTGTCAGGGGGAGGAATAGTGCCCCATCATTGGTATCAGTGGGAGGAAGTGCCCCATTATTAGTGTCAGTGGGAGGAATTGTGCCTCCTCATTGGTGTCAGGGGGAGGAATAGTACCCCATCCTTGGTATCAGTGGGAGGAATAGTGCCCCATCATTGGTGTCAGTGGGAGGAATAGTGTCCCATCATTGGTATCAGTGGAAGGAATAGTGCCCCATCATTGGTATCAGTGGAAGGAAGTGCCCCATCATTAGTGTCAGTAGGAGGAATAGTGCCCCATCATTGGTGTCAGTGGAAGGAATAGTGCCCCATCATTGGTGTCAGTGGGAGGAATAGTGTCCCATCATTGGTATCAGTGGAAGGAATAGTGCCCCATCATTGGTATCAGTGGAAGGAAGTGCCCCATCATTAGTGTCAGTAGGAGGAATAGTGCCCCATCATTGGTGTCAGTGGGAGGAATAGTGCCCCATCTTTGGTGTCAGTGGGAGGAAGTTCCCCATCATTGGTATCAGTGGGAGGAATAGTGTCCCATCATTGGTATATCGGGGCAGCGAGACAGGAGGAGCACAAAGGGACAGGTGAGGGGCAGTGGGACAGGAGGAGCTCAGAGGGACAGGTGAGGGGTAGTGGGACAGGAGGAGTACAGAGGGACAGGAGGAGCGTAGTGGGACAAGTGAGGGGCAGTGGGACAGGAGGAGCGCAGTGGGACAGGTGAGCGGCAGTGGGACAGAAGAAGGAGCACAGAGGGACAGGAGGAGCGCAGAAGGATAGGTGAGGGGCAGTGGGACAGGAGGAGCGTAGAGGGATAGGTCAGGCATAGTGGGATAGGAGGAGTGCAGATGAACAGGTAGGGGGCAGCGTGACGGGGGAGGCATGGGACATGATCGGGGCAGAGGGACAGGAGAAGCACAGTGGGACAGGAGAAGCGCAGAAGGATAGGTGAGGGGCAGTGGGACAGGAGGAGCACAGCATGACAGGGGGCATGGGACAGGATTGGGGCAGCTGGACAGGAGGAGCGCAAAGGGACAGGATTGGAGCAGTGGGACAGGAGGAGCACAGAGGGACAGGTGAGGGGCAGTGGGACAGGGGGAGCGCATAGGGACAGGTGGAGGGCAGCGTGAAAGGGGGCATGGGACAGGATCGGGGCAGCCGGACAGGAGGAGCACAAAGGGACAGGATCGGGGCAGTGGGACAGGAGGAGCACAGAGGGACAGGTGAGGGGCAGTGAGACAGGAGGAGCATAGAGGGACAGATGGGGGCAGCGTGACGGGGGCATGGGACAGGATCGGGGCAGTGGTACAGGAGAAGTGTAGTGGGACAGGTGAGGGGCAGTGGGACAGGAGCAGCGCAGTGGGACAGGTGAGGAGCAGTGGGACATGAGGAGCGCAGTGGGACAGGTGAAGGAGCACAGAGGGACAGGAGGAGCACAGAGGGATAGGTGAGGAACAGTGTGACAGGGGGCATAGGACAGGATCGGGGCAGCTGGACAGGAGGAGTGCAGATCAACAGGTGAGGGGCAGCTGGACAGGAGGACTGCAGAAGGACAGGTGAGGGGAAGCTGGACAGGAGGAGCCCAGAGGGACAGGTGGGGGGCAGTGGGGACAGATGGGGGGTAGTGGGACAATGTGGGGGACAGGAGGGGAAGTGGAACAGGTGGGGGGCAGTGTATCGGGGGACAATGAGACAGGAGTGGGGAAGCTCCAGTCCTCCAGGCACTTACCTGTCCAGCACCAGCTCCTCCAAATGGTGTCAGCATCACTCCAGGACGGCTGCCTGTGTCCCTTCTCCCCCAGGATCTCCGGCGGCAAAAGAGCGGGTAGGCTCCTCCACTCTGACCTCATCCTCTTCTGCTTCCTCCTTCACTGGCACCTTCCTGCACATCCCGGCACACTGACAGCGGGCCCCGCCCCTCATGACAGCGGGCCCCGCCCCTCACACGCTCTGAGCACTCACCACTGATCCGCCCACCACTCCGCTCTCCTCTGCAGCCGGTCCCGTGGCCCGGGTAACCCTCCTTGCTGTACCCTTAGCCATGGTGGCCCTGTCCCTTTCCCACGGAAGCCTCGCTGCTGTGCCGCCCCCCTTAAAAGTGCCACCTTAGGCAAATGCCTTGTTTGCCTCGCGGCAAATACGCCCCTGCTGCTCAGCACAGATGCCATTCAGAGAACCTCATGCAATTTCTGAATGAATGCAAAGTGTTCTCCGATAAGATGAGGTGGAGAGGCAGGACAATGATGCCTGTGATGAGTGGTCAACCTCCTGTGTTCAAAATGCAGCAGGGCAGTAGCTTGTAAAACACTGGAGTAGCAGTGTCTGCTTCAGCGATTTCCAGCTGCCAGAGGAACTGACAAGGTATGGTATATACAAAATTTTAGTACATTGGTTCAAGAAAAATGTTTCTGTTCGGGCTAAAAGTTACGAACACAAGTGAAGAAGTCAGACCAATATTATGGCAGTGAAATGCTGAATTCGTTTGCAAGAGTAACCTTTCATGTGACTTTCTTAAATGTTTTGTTAAATAAAAGTAGGCATTGGCCATTAAATGAATGTTGGTGAGCAAAACTGCTTCCTTAGAAGCTCTATACTTGAGCTGAAGCCCACAGTAGTAACATTCAAGCATAGAAAACTGTTTATATTTTATAAATATTACATTTTCTTAAGCACAATGTCACACATTAATGCATTCCCAAACTTTCTATTTTTATTCACATATACTGTTGTGTATGGAATATACTGGATTCTTACCTCTTTCCATTGGACTGTGTAAATTTCAGTGGCTTAACAGAGGTAATGCAAGGGCACACTGGCCTCTTTACTGTACTGTTGAGGTACATTTTACCTGCTTACAATAACAATGAGATCTCAGTTTCCCTTAACACAATACATAATTGATTGCTATACATAGAATAATGGCACCTCTAACAGCATCAGAGTACTTAGACCAATATTCTTTCCAAATTTTATAGACTTTTCCATGGTAATTTCCACTTAAAGAGGCATAAACTTAGCAAATATAGATTTTTTTTCTCTTATACTGTCATTGCAATTGGAGGTAAAAATCGTAATTGCTTAGCAGTTAGGAAAATGTATTCATGTGCACACAGCAGATGCAAATGTTGTAATGTTAATATCACAAATCCATTTAATTATGCACATACTAACTCATGCTATTTAAAATGTAAAATCTCTGGTTTTATAGCAATATTGTATGTTAAAAGCATTGTTCTTGTAAAAACCTGAACCAGATAAGTTGTTAATTTTGTCAACAATACTAATAACCTAAACTGTATACTGTACAGATGATAAAAAGGTTTTGCATTAAAAACATACTACCTAAAGGAAATATTTTGTGAGGAAATATAGGCTATATAAAAGAAGCAAAAAATAAAAGAAACTGTACTTGTGTACCAAAAAAAGTTACCATGTGAATCTCAGCTGCAAACACACAATAGTGTCCTTTTATCATGCAGCGGTAAATGACCGCTGCTCAGTTCTTCGGCATTCTCGGTGAAGACAGTTCTCCTCTGAATGCCTTTTTATGAAGCGGTGTAGATCACTTCTCCAAATGAAGGAAGAAGCGATCTACAAATGTTTTCAACGCTGGAAAAGGGCTGCTTTTACTATAATCTCGCTAGATTACAGTAAGAGATCAGTCAAACACAGTTTACTAAGCAGCGGTAAATTATCGCTGCTTCATTTGTGGTTCCTCCGATTCTCCAGCTTTGAGCTGGAGCATCTGGAGGGAGAACACATTGCCAGTGAAGGGCTGGCATTGCTCTTTCATACACTGACAATCTGTGTGCTGAGATGATCAGTGGAGAACATGTTCTCCGCTGATCATCTCTGTTTCCTAAACTACTACTGATCGGAGATCAGCAACGATCCTCAGGATCGCCGCTGATCTCTGTTTCATAAAAGGACACCTATGAGATATCATCATAGTAACATGTGTAAATAAAGTGTTGCGCTATATAAACTCAAAAACTGCAAAAAAAATAGTTTTTGTCGTTTTTGAGTTTATATAGTGCAACACTTTATTTGCACAGCAAATATAGGTTGCCTTTTCTGTGAACTTATACTGCAAATACCAACATCTTGGCTATCATTCCGATTTGATTTCATCCTTTTGATTTACTAACCCATAACATGTGTGCTGATAAAGATGACCATTTTCCTATTCTGCATACTTGTACTGGAACAGTGACTTAAAAAATATTAAAGTCAGGGGGTCACCAGGGAATTGTCAAAGAGGTCACCAATGACACCCTCTTTATACAAATGAAGGGGGTTTGAGCAGACCGCTCTGCCCCTTTGCTTACCAAAGTGTTTGAGCAGAACAGTAACTGATAAAAATATTAAAGATCAGCTGCCTAGGGTGTAAAATAGCTTTTTTTTTTTAAAAGTAAATAATTATTTGACCTTAAATTACACCTACCATGAGATAAGTAAGATGATTTTTTGCTGGCCCAATGCATATTGAGTGGTTGCTGTGGTAACCTCGTCTGCATCAATACTTTCTGAGTGACTGGCCTGTAATGAATTTGTACGTCAGAAACATTGGAAAAGACTAGCCCTGATTTGCACACTGTTCCAGGTCAGTTATACAAAGTTTTGAAGCAAGAGGGTCAGCATGATAGCAAGACAACTAGAATTTTCTAAAAGAGGGCATAGGAATGACCATTTCCATATTTCTTTCATTAAAGTCTGTGTTTTTAATCATTATACAGACAACACATTCTTACAATTGTTATTTTTTAATGGGAGAAGATCAAAACAACTTAAAGTATGATGAAAATTGTCTCATCTAAATAGAATGTTTTTTTTGCCTTGGTACAGACAAGCTGTGTTTCATCTTAGCAAGTTTCAGGCCTAATTGAAATAAAAGAGTTCCCCCATCAGGGCTGGTTCTTTCAAGCAAACACAGGATGTTTCAGTTGACCTTAAATAAAACAGTTTTAGAAATCAATCCTTGAGTAAAGATAGTAAATACTAAGCACAATAAATCTTATTTTTAAAGGGGTGAAGTTGATATTTTGATCTGTTTTTGCAATAATCTCAATATCTTGTATGCAAAAAAGCAATTATAATACATAGTCATATGAAATAATAATGAAAATGTTGCTCGCTGGAGTGTCACAAATTGCTTTAAAGGAAGAAAAAAAAAGTTTAGAAAACTTTCATAAGTGAGCTAATGCTTCCAGAAAACATACGTAATTTAAAAATAAATATATATATATATATATATATATATATATATATATATATATATATATACATATATTCATCCATGCCTCCAACTAGACATTTTTTTCTTGTTTCATTTTGGATGCATTTGTTCACTGAGGAATTTTGTCTCACTGTCTTCGTTATGTTGAACCTATTCATTTTCAGAATTCTTTTTGTATCTTCGACATTTGTTTCATACTGTATATTGGTTGTTCTGTGTGGATTTGAAAAATGTAGCATTTTTTTTCAGAAGATTGCTATATATTTTGGTTGGATTCGATATTCATATATCAAAATTACATAGAATTATTCAATATTTTCGGACGTAACTGAATAAATAATGCAAATGGCCCCAAATTTTTCAAACCTAAGAATTGCATTAGACTTTGCAACTGAACTGGAACTGAACTGCCTGAATGTGACAATTACAAGTTCAGTTTAAGTCACATATTTACTTGAATCCAAATTATCAAACTAATTTGAAAAATTAATTCATTTCCCCATGGGCTCAAAACTACTATTGAAACTAACGAAACAAATGCATTTGTTCATTTTGTTACAACTTTTTGACATTTACTATTATGTCCAATTAGAGATTCGTATGCTCCCGAATCTCCAAAAATCAAATTTTCATCTTGTAGTCGATTTGAAACAAAACACACATGTCTACCTCCATCTTTTTGACTATTTTTGTAATTCGAGGATTGTTTAAGTAATAGAGAGAAGAGGGTTGTCCGCCTATTCTAATTCCAAAAATAGGAAATGTGGTGTCTACCTAGTGGGAAAGGTAAGGAGAGGTTCTAAAGTGGGGAAGAGGGATCACCACTCTTACTGAAGTTTATGTGAAGGTGTTGGTATCATTAGTAAGAAATGCATGTCTGAAGAGGGGTCAGAAGTAAATATCATAATATCATCTGCATAAATGCTGAAAGGTGCTCTTCATGACCTGCTTTTATACACCGTCAAGTCCCTTTATGTAAAGGAATACTATCTGAAACATAGCCTAAAGTAATTAATCTTGCTGAGGTGGAAGAGTACTGTACATATTACTGATAAAGAGTGTTAAGTGGCCTGAAAATCCTAAACTGCGAATAACCTGAAAAAGCCAGTGAAAACTGACATTATTGAAGGCTTTTTCAGTGCCCAATGTAATGCTAGCTGAAACTTGTGAAGGATGCTATTTAGGGATGGCATTTTATCAGACAGCTGAGAGGTAATGATTTTGGACAAGATCTTTATGTAAACATTCAATGATAAAATGAGTTGGTGTGACCAAAACTCTGAAGGATCTTTTCCTGTTTTACCAATTCGTTTTATGCAAGCTTGATTTTCTGTGGGTTGTTTTATGTCAGTTTGAGTTCCTTTGGGTAGGTATGGATCTTCAGTCCAACAACTTGTTCTATACCTGTAACAGAGTAGGAAGAATTGCTTCCTTAGTCATTTTATAAAATCCTGGTGTATAGCCATCTGGGACTGGAGCCTTCTTATTTGCTAGACCTTTTGTAATATTGGACATTTCCTGAATTATAGGTTCATTAAGGCTACCTAGTTGAAAAGGCATAATATTGGGCATTGCTGACTCATCTAGAAAAGAAAATGTTATAATCTGTTCAGCCTGGCCTAGAAATTAGCATAGAAGGTTTCCACAATTGTATTTATCTGTTCAGGGGATGAGGTGAGATTGCTTTGGTGGTCTTTAAGAGTCATAATGTGGGTGGATTTATAAGATCTCCTGGCCAAAAGCATAACAGCTTAGTCTCCAAACTTGTGGACTGTACGCCAGCATAGGAGTGCCTAATATGCTTTTGATGTTCTGCTCACAGATCAAAGTTATGTTTGGTCTGATGCCAAGCCTTATATTTTTGGAGACTGGGTATTCTTTTTAAACTGCCACGTTATGCAATTACATAGATCTCAGTCTATCAAAACAGTATGGCCACTTTCTGTCAAGGCAACAAGAGACAGATGTTGAAACCAACATGGTTCCACTTAAAAAAAGTACAGTACACAGAAAGTACCGTATATACTATCTTTTGGTGTATAAACAGACAATGTGGTCAATTTACCAAAAACAAATAACCTGTTGACTTTGAAAGTGTAGTTGTACTCTGCAAGGTATTTTTTTGTCTGAGCTTAGAGAATGAAGTGAAGCTCTGTCAATTTCCATAATCCAATCTTCACCACATGCGCTAAGCTCTAAGGAAAATTCCCTTGTAGTGGTCAAGTTGCAAAGTAAACAGTCTATTGCCCCTTAGTAAATCAACCCCAATAACTTTCCTAAGGCCTGTCTCTGTGAAAAAAGTGAAACTATTCTGAACAGATGTAAAGAAGCAAAATAAATAGACGATTTTAAAGTGCCAAACATAACTCCAAATAAAGGCGACTGCACAACCTCAATAAAATAACATTTTATTCACATCATTGTTAATTAAAAGAGAGAATATCATACAATCACAATATTGTCATGTCGGTACTCCCTGAAAGAGCGCTAATCCTGCTTGACTTTAGCTACCAAGAATTTTTAATAAATGGGGATACATAAGATTACCATGTCATATAACATTTGGCCAAAGTGCAGGATGGTGATCACAGGTCTCAACACATTTAGTTGCTTCATCAGGATACCAAATACATGACCGTAATGTTGTGTGTAAGGCTCTACAACCAGACAGGGAATACCTCAGATCACCCAGGTTCAGGAACGACACAGTGGTCTGTGGACAGCAATCTAGAGCCTCTCTCAAGCAGCTAAAACATATATATGGTGGACAGGAAGCACCCTCATTTAAAAAAATGGGCCTTTTTCCTGTATATGCAGTAAAGGTCAGAAAGCATGATTGAAATGAAACACTATATGTATCCTCTGCCGGTCCAGCAAAGAACAGAATGCTTTCAATTGAACTCTGCAGCATGTGATTTTAGGATATTCTCTTTTAATCAACAATGATGTGAATAAACTATTGTTATTTTATTGAGGTTGTGTAGTCATCTTTATTTGCGGTTATGTTTGACTCATTAAAGCTCTCTTTTTCTTTTTTTTTCTGCTTCAAATGTTTAATTTGGATGTGGTGCCAATTAGAGCAAACGATGTCCCTTAATGTTGAAATGTAAAAGAGCAGGGAGTGTCTAGCTAAAGACTGCGCTAACTGGAGCAAAACAGGTGAAGAGAACAGAAGATCATAACAAATCTTCAAAAAAAAACCCCAAAGTAAACAGGTTGCTGTGGCAACACACTCCCCAGTTGTGTCAGTAGATATGTCTATTCAAAATTACAGTACAATATATTTTAAAATAATAAAACACATAATAGGTGGAAATGTTTGAATATCTAGCCTGTGCTGTGATAAAGAAAGGTCATTAGAAGAGTAGGTTAATATACAAACCCTACAGTGCCAAATATTATAACTATCTGCAGTGCCAAAAACAATAAGTGCCAAAAAATAAAAAATACAAAATCAAAAATAATCCAATATAGCATGCATTACCAATATGATTATCACATATTGAAAATAACGACATAATCATATACATATACAGTGCAATAAAAACACTTGAAAGTACCCTTGTTCTTATGTATAAAGTACAAAAACAAAAAATAGTTAAAAGTCCATAAAATAGCTTGTGGGTATTGTGAATCCTCGACCCATTCATCCAGACTGCTGCAAGGGTCACTTTAGGTAATGTATGCATCCATCCACAGTCAACAACTACAACAGTACAGTGCCCAGGCTCAATTTCAGCTAACAAAACTCACAATGGAGTCAACAAATGCCAGAAGAGTGAAACATGTAAAGCTGCTGAGGACCAGTATTGTGCAGCAGTGTAACATCAGCACCATGTTTTTGCTATGATGTGTGTTGTCCAATAGTACATCTTCAGGAGACCTCTAGCGCTACACGCCATCATGCTTTTGTAGTCCACTCCTTTCCTCCCTAGAGAGAGGGAGTGTGGACCTTTCAGCCTTATTGTTATGGAACAAATAGCTAAATCAGCTTAACTAGCTAAAGGCCCTATCTCATCTATTCAGAGCAGTATACCAATACATACTCTAAGAGAGTCATCAAATGGAGATACCATAACAAGGGTACTATACTACATAAAATGTTATTTTCTGATGGCTAAAACCCATAAAAAATAAAACAACACATGACAACAATCTCCTATACTATCTGGTGTCAATGAAACAATTGATATCCAATCAACATTTAGCTTTATATTATAAATGTGTTCTCTTAGGTGATCCCTCTATCTTCTTGTCGTCCTGTCTACATATTGTTTGCTACAGAGGTATTGTAGTAGGTAAACAACTAATTTTGGTACTATATGTAATAAATTAATTGAGGTTGAACTCTCTTCCTGTAACTTGCGAGCAAAAACTATTACGTTTGGTGCATCTAGATCCATTTACCTCACAGATTACACAAGAAAAAAGCTCTTTAGTTGAGTAAAGAACTGAACTTTCTGCAGGGGATCTACAATTTTATTTCTCTCACCTGTGGGGCATATGGGAATCTTATTCAAAACTGGATCCTGCTTTAAGATGCCCCAGTGGTGTCTTATAACTTGTTGATGTCATATGAAGAAATTGGTAATAGAGGGTTTTTTTCATCTTCTAATAATGTCATTCTATCCACCTTGCCTATTTCATGTATAGTCCCTTTTAGTTCCTTCTCCTGATACCCTTTCTGAGAAATCTGTCTGTAAGGATCTTAGATTGTAGGAATGTCAGTCTTCTGCTACTCAACAAGCAGCTCTTTTCTTTCAGTGCTCAGAAGCTGTTGGTTAATTACCAGCTACTTGTTGTCTCCACAGTGACTCACCTGGATACCATTACCAGCCTCATTAGTCCAGCCTACAGCCAGCCCTTTTTGCTATTTTAGCAGCTTAGCTCATTTCCCCCTTGCCCTTGCGTGGTCTATGATCTCTAGTGTGTTCCTGTCTGTGTTCCTGTGTACAACTCTGGCTGACTTCTCTTCCTATTCCTTTTCTTGATTTTTGGATCCTGTCTATGCTGACTTCAGTTTTCCTGACTCTGGCTTGTCTGATAACCCGCTCTGGCATCCAAACCTTGCCTTCTCTTTTGACTACGTTCCTGATTTATGTTGTATTTGCTATTTCATTAAAGGTGTGATTTTAATTGCAATTTCTTTCTCCACCTGGTTCATGATTCCTGACAAGGAGATAGTCACTCATATTACTACAATTTCTACTCATATGTACAAATTGTCCCTTAGGGACATTTTTCAGCCAGGTTGGATGATGTCAACTTGTTAAAGGTATGTAACTGTTTCTATCCGAATTCTTAAAATATGATTTTGTCTTAAATTTATTTATGTGGAACACAACACTGGGTGGGTAGAATCCTGAGGAGCATGAGAAGTTAACCTTGTAGGGGCAGATCATAGAGAAACTGCTTTAGTAGTTGACAATGCAAATGGCTGTATCTCTCATAAGTTTAGAGTTGATGTCTGCTCTTCATCTCAGGTTTGACATCTCAACTTTCTTAGAGTATACTGTATATTGCCAGCTTCTTGCAAAGGTAGATCCACTCAATTGTGTCTGTGCAGTCTGTGTGGCTTGCAATATGTGGGCATGACCTTGCAGACACTCAAGGTAAGAAAAGGAGAACATCTGGGTAATATTCAGAAGGGTTTTAAGGGATATAGTTTCTCTTGATATTTTCTACAATGTCATAGTAAAGACCCCTCCAGACTGAAAGTGGCTGGTGTAGAAAAACATATCCCCCACTGGTGAGGAAGTAGCATCATAAGGAAGATTTCCCAACACTGGGTATATGAATTGAGATCCTATAATCCACATGGTTTGAATGTGAAGTGGGATCTCAATTGTTTTATTAACAATCGTTGATACTCTCCTTCATTGATTGTTGTTCCTCCAGGTATTAGTTATCACAATAAATTCATTACATTTTATAGACAGGTATTTTTATGCATTTTAATACATTTTAACCTTTTTATTTCCATTTCATTTTACATTTTGTCAGTACTGCAGATTTAATCGTATTGGTAATAATGTGAGATGGAGCTTTGATATGGGCAGTCTAGTTTAAGATATATGTAGCAATATATGTATTTTTGTTCACTATAGGGAGCTCTAAAATTTGAATATTATGAATTAAGTTTACATTTTTATTGAATTATTTTTCTCTAATAGAATGAATGACACTGTGTAAAGCAAGCTTTGCACAAAAGGTCTTTTACTGTCCATTTCAGAGCTGCATTGCAGTTGTGTATTCATAGCACAAGATGACTTTATTAAATTATTTGAAAAGAAAGCACACTTTTTGGGTTTATATTGTTTACACATATCTTATATTCAGGTAATGGATGGGGACAAGGGTCTCTTTCCCACAACCCTGGCCTGGTGGTTGCAGGGGTGTCAGGGCTCCAGGTATGACCAGAGGTGTGTGGACTGACACAGGGAAACGCAGGCTTCAGATATGGTATAAACAATATAATTTATTAAGACTAACAATACAAAACGCAGTGCAAAACTAAACATAAACACAGTGCAAACAAACCAAACCACCCATCGATAACAATACATACAATACAAAGAGTAGTCAGGCAGGCCGGGTCAGTAGCAAGCAGGCAAACGGAGTACCAGAAACAGGCGGGAGAGTGGTCGGGGTCACAAGCTGGGTTCAGTAACTCACGGGCAGCACGGTACAGAGGGTCGGGCAGAGAATGGTCAGGGTCACAAGCCAGGGATCAAGCAGGAGAAGTCAGCAGAGGTCAGGATCAGGCAGGGTCGGCAACAAGTCAGACAGGAACAGGAATACAGGATACAAGGTACAGGGGCCCATGGAAAAACACACACCAAGGCCCTGACTGTGAGTCTGGCCATTCCTTAAATACAACCCCTGTAATCAGCTTCAGGTGTTTGGCTGATTGCAGGGGTGAGTCTCTGATTGCTGAGAGCACCCGCTGGCCAGCCCTGGTACTGCAGCCCACAAGGCAGGTGAGTCCCACCATTATTGGCAAGTCCATTCATGACAAGGGGTCTGTGGGCAGGGGAACTCATTAGCATCAGGGTACCCTTTTAAATAAGGGTACCCTGATGATGCCCCCCTTGTGAATGAGTACTTGTACCCCTAAAGGGTTACATTTAGAAAAAAAAATAAAGACACCAGTCTTTTGAAAAAATCCTTTATTGAACAAAAAAACAAAACAAAAGTTTTTGACAAGTCCTTTATTAAAAAAAAAAGTAAAAAAAATGGTTCCATCATTGTAATCCATCGTAACTCACGGCATCCAGAGTTGTCATGATGATGCTGACCTCCAAAGGAATAATTCCACACTGTGTTCTCCCATAAAGACCCATGGACCAAGGAACCATGATGCAAAATATCTCACATGGTGTAATGCTTATTGACCATTTATAACTAGGGGCATAATTAATTCTGGTTAGTGGTGAAGTGTGCCACCTTCTTTCACATGCAGATGGTGTTATGGTTTGCTTGGACCTATACTATGGACTTGAGTTTTAAAAACAGAAGTGTGCCTAGATGCAATCAACCTATTCATGTTACCTAAGCATTCAATCATTTCTTAAATGAGTGAAGTTCCTGCTGATCTATACAAAAATAAGTGATATAAAAAAATATCAGTCAAAAGCATGCAAACAAATTTGGGAAAAGAAACAAAAATAAACGAATTATACAAGTAAATTGTGCAATTTATTTATTTAAACAATAAAGGCAACAAAACAATATGTGTATACATTTTATGAAAGACCACAAATATAATAAAGTATTTCCAACAACTGTTAGACATTGTTTCATATAGCAGATAAATATTCAAATATACGCAGATAATATTTTGAGCTCCATACCTGAACTTTAAATGGAACAGACACTGGGAAGGATTGAAGAAAAATCATCCACAAGGCTCATTTATCAAGCATGTCATATTAGCCATCAGGATGCAAATTAATAAAGAATGAATGCACAAGCACTAATGGTAGGCCCCTAGAGAAAACTTTGTTTGCAAGTCACTGATTCTTGCAAACTTCTTTTTTATTAATTTTATAGGCTGCCAACTAGTAACAGCTGGTGAAGAAAAAGCATATATCTAGCGGTTGCTGTCATAAAATTAACACTCTCTATATTATTTTGGTGAATAAAAGTATTGATGTTAGATGTATCTAAAGAAAGGCCATCTAACCACCTTTGTGACGTAAGTAACGGTAAGTAAAAAAAAACCCTTCTATGTCTCTGTTTGATGGACACTGCCTGTCAGTTAAAGTAGGTCATATCAATAATGGCAGCTCTGAAAGCTACACAAAATACTAATTAAAAATAGGTTATATACTGTATATATTTACTTAGAGTAGAAATCTAAATTAGTAATAAGTAATTTTCTAATGTAGATGTAGATTCTATCAGATTAGGTTTCAATGGAGCCAATATACTAGAATTTTTTATTCTGATCTTTACAATGATATGTAAAGTAAGAGGAGTCTGTGATGACCATGGTTCTGCAATATAGATTACTTACAATTCTGCAAACCATACAAAGGTCAGCTCCAAGAACAAAAGGAGAGCTTAGCCAGTATCCTAAGAACACACACCAAAGACGATAAAAAGGACAGCAAATGATCAATATCCTAGTCGCTGGAATACTTATGTTTAATATGCCTTGATAAAGTGGGACTTGTAATAAGCCCTAAATATAGGTAGCCTTCCAAAAAGAAAAAAAGATTGCAGGTAAACAGAGATTTTTTTCTGCAAAATCCAAAGTGTTTAATGGTACAAATACCACTGTATTAGGTGCAGTAAAGAAAAATATGTTTATTTACAAAGTGCTCTTTTCCTGTGTCCTTGACACAAAATCAGGAATTTGAATGGGTGAGTTGAAGCAAACACATAAAAAAAAATAATTTGTCCTACTGATTCTGTTGACATAGGTTGGTGACTTTGTCCATTTGGAAAAGAGCATATTGTACTTCTAATGCACAGTCAATCTAAGGCAGACCACCATCAAAGCTTTCCTAATTTTCAAAAACACATTAATATAAAAGTATACTTCTATCACTAATCAAAACATTCTCATTCCTTTGTCAGTCACAACTCCCACCCCCTAAGCCTACCAGTGTTACTGTTATATCTGATTAAGGAGGGAAGATGACACGAGAACCAGCAGCTAAATATAGTTGTGCCTTAAATAATTCAGTCAAATTTTCACAACACAGTACTGAGAATTCTAATATTATTCTAACATCAGAAAGGTTGCAGGTCCTCCAAAAGAAAGAAGCCAAATGAAAAGCCAGAAAGAGATAAAGACAGCCTACTACAACTGTCAACTGACTTAATTTCTTATCTCTCTCAGCTGTATGCAGGCTGTGGTACTGATGACTGACAATTTGGTATACATTGTTCTTAGAAGAGATTACCTAATATATGATGGTAAACACAATTATTTGAACTGGATCTAGAATAGATTAGCCCTAATTAAAATGACCTTTTATCGATTTTTAAGTCTAGGGAATGATGTTTTATGAACCAATAATGTGTCCATGTTCCCAAGAACTAATAAAATGTGATCTAAGCAAGCTAGAAATATAGATGCTGATGATCCAGCACAAAATGATGTCTGCTCTAATGATCCTGTGAAACTAAAGTTAAAAAAACACTATCTTACCACTGAAAGGTACATATTTCATCCCACTTGAACTTTAACAGTGGTTGTAAAGAGATGGATAAATATGAATAACAAATCTTATCAACATAAGATATTGAATACTGCATAGGATAAGCCTATATAATCTTTTCATGGGCAAGAACAACGATTTTCGCATCTAATCAATCTTCTGCAATGATTGACCATTGATCTAGTTTGCTTAAAAAGTGGGAGGAAAAGTAGGAACTTCTTTGTTTCTGTGCTAAAGAAGGGACTCCGGGGGGATAAGCCATATGTCACATCAGCCTGGTTATCAGAAAAGGTACTTGTGAAATGGTCAGTGAACCACTGTATTGAAAGTTCACTCTATGGACGCAAACAAAACCATACATGGGTTGATTTACTAAAACTGGAAAGTGCAACATTTAGTGCAAAGGTGCATGGTATCCATTCAGCTTCTAACTTTAGCTTGTTCAATTAGGCTTTGACCAAAAAACCTTGAAGGGTTAGCTAACCCTTAGCTCTCAGGGGGTTAAAATAGAAGTATGGCAAAAGCTTACATCTCTTGTGGGTCACAGGAGTACATATACTTTCGCTCTCCTGTGACCCAGAATCAGCCAACATTGGACTAAAGCCCACTGTCAGCTGATGTCACAGAGCCATCCCAGGCTATGGAAGGATCTTGACCATATTCTTGGGATCCACCCAGCTGTCCTATTGACAGCTGGATTCATCTCTCAGTGCATGGCTGAGAGTGGAAGCCTGCTGTGCCAACTCCCTCTCTGAGGTGATAGAAGGGCAGAGTGGAGAGCAGTGATTGAAGGTCACTGCTCTCCACTCTGAGAAGACCAAAAAGTGAACAATCATGTGATCGCTTCATTCTCGGGCTTAGAGATGTCAGTGCACAGCTGCAGCATCACACTAATGCTGCAATGTAGAAGAGAGTATGGGTGTTTTTTTGCATACCCCATCCATCTTCTTTGACTACATAACATTGTGCACCTAGATTAAAAATCAAGTATGCCTCCCTGTATAAAAGCTATACTTTGATATCTCCAGCGCTAGCCCCAACAAATGATCTTTGCTTTCTAGCTATTTGCTCTCTAGATTTTATCAACAGCAGCCACAATTGTTGCAATTTTGGATAATCCGATACTTTTTAATTAAAATAATTTCTCTTGAACATGGCCTTTCTGATGTTTTAATTGGAGACCCCCCGTCATCTATTGGCAAGGTATTTTTTTAGAACCTATCTATTTCTGATATCTAGGTATTAACAAGTTTTGGAGCTTGGGCATGCTACACATCAAAGTACACAGGCTCTGTTTGGTATGTTATGTCTTTGAACCCCACTTCCAATCCCTCCTCATACTGTCTGGCAATTCCCAGCTGTCAAAATCATAGCCAGGAGATGATGCAAAAAAACACAAATGACAAGTTTCAATCATATGTATTTATAAAATACAACCAAATCAATACACTGTATATTTTGTAGAATTTATCATTATATTTGATTTTTTTTTACAATATTATGCAGGCCATTCAGTCACGCTAAAAACTGACTAGTTCATTCAATTATATATTTACCTTAAGAGGTCTGATATCTCATTATATCTATCTATCTATCTATCTATCTATCTATCTATCTATCTATCTATCTATCTATCTATCAAGAAAAGAAAATGAAGAGAAATGGGAAATAAAGAAGCAGTAAGGAAGGTTGTATAGAAAGCAAAAAAATAGAGGAGAGGAGCCTAGAAGAAAAAAAGTAATAATATCCCCACTAGGATCTTAAAAAACAAGTAGACTATTACCAGCGGTTTTGTAAGGAAAGGAAAATATGCCAAGGTTTAAGTTGTCAAGGCTTTGGTGAGTCATGTTTGAAATGCAGCAAACCTAAAATTAGCAGCAAATCCCATTGACATATGTGGTAAATTAATCATATGATACACTTTTGTCCATTTTAGGGATAATAGGCAAACTATTGTCAAAAAGGTATTGGAAGCTGAGCACTGCCATTGAGGACATGCACCAATGCTAATTATTTTTTAAATATTGTACAATGAGAAAAAGGTCTTTTCAGATGCTTTGGGGACAACACTGAAATTACTCAAACCCTTTAACTAAATGCTTGAGGGACACCTTAAATCTGTATGTGCTGTTACATTATAACATGATTTTCATAGACAGGCTCAGAGATAGCAAATGATAGTATATTTGGCAGTAGAACTTCCTTTCCACTGGCAAATTTCTATCAAACTGTCTTTAAAAAAATGAAGAGACCACAGATGGCAGAACAGCACCTTTTTTAATGAAGGAGAATTGGATGAAATGCAATAGAGAGAATGCAGGCAGGTGTATTATTAAAAGAAATAAGAGACTGCCTATGACACAGCACTTTAAAATTTGCCCACATCAGGATAATTTTAAATAGCAAGGCTAGAGCTAAATTTAGTAGAGACAAATAGCACAGGTGGGGACTTTACTACAAGAATTAAGACACTGCAGAGAATACAGCAGTGTAAACTTGAACAGCAGCAAGACAATTTTACAGAGCAAGGCAAGGCCCAGACTAATTAGAGGCAAATAGTGCAGGCTGACATTTTACTACAAAAGCTAAGACACTGCAGAGGACACAGGCGTGTAAAATTAGCCAGCAGCAGGACAGTTTTAATCAGGGATATCAGGGCTACACAGTTGTTTTGTCTTTTAAGGTTACTTTGCAGTAAAGCAAGTAAGCATTAAAAACCATCAGCATATATTAATGTGCTTTACTAAGCAAAAATGCTGTACAAACTATTTACACATTCAGGAAAATACATGACAGATTATTACAAAATATGTATACAATATGCACATGCACAAGCTATCTATTTAAAAACAAATAGTGAAAAAAAACAAAAAATAATAAAATAAAAAAAAATTAAAATATTAAGTCTTTTTTTACTATTTGTTTTTACATACTTTCATCAGGGTAGTTCAATATTACCACAGAAATATTCTACTAGTCTGGGGGGGTGGTCAGGGATTTTTAGTTTTTTTACACTTTGCATTGCAGGAGCAATACAGGTTATTGCTCTTGCAATGCAATGCTTGCTTTGAACTGTTATGAGTGGGTTAGGTTCATGACAGTTCAAACTACTAGTGATCTGTGATTGGCTACAGCTAATCACATGATACAGGGTGCTGTGATTGGCCCATGCACCATGTGAGAGCTGTGGGCCAATCACAGCTCACCAGTAAGAGAAGCAAAGCTGTTCTGAATCATATTTTCTCATACCAGCTTTACTAACATTACCCGGATCCGCATTCTGCTTTGTCTGGTGGACACAACAGTCATGGGGGGGTCAGTACATCACTCTGCCTGTGTTATGCTGCCCATCTGCAGTACAAGTACCCTGGGCAGTCAGCAAGTGCTTAAATAGTTAGGGACTACTTGTCTCTTGCAACTGTTGAGATAATGAACACTTTGGTCAGGAGTATGTAACATACAGAACATTTCAAAGAGTTTAGTAGCTAGGATTGTATAATGCAGTGCTCATTAAAATGCTGGTCAGTGAAAAGAGATAAAACACGCCCTGGTATTGGTGGACAGTAGGAAAAAATGGCCAGCATTATTGCTCAGTGGGAAGAAAAATGTCTGGCATAATTTTAGTAGCAGAAAAAAATGGAGTCAAATGGTTAAAAAATTCCCAACATTATTGTGTAGTGAAAGAAAAAATGTCTGACATCATTGACCAGTGAAAGAAAAATGCCTGTTAGCAATAGTCAATGCATGCAAAAATACGTCAGCATTGGTAGGAGATAAAATTACTAGCCTTGCTATTTAAAGTTATCCTGATGTGGGCAAATTTACAGTTATGTGTCATAGGCAGTCTCTTACTTCTTTTATTAATACACCTGAATGTATTCTCTCTAATGCATTTTATCTAAGTCTCCCTTGTTAAAAAAGGCGCTGCTCTGCCATCTGTGGTCTCTTCATTTTTTAAAGACAGTTTGATAGAAATTTCTCTGTTACTGCCACAAGCGACATAGCATCAGATAGATAGCATCAGGGTCAGTTAGTATCCATCGCAGCCAGGGTCATCTAGCTTTAGATTGCCCACACACTATCGCACTCACGCTATAGGTCACTGGTCACTGCCATTACTAGTATAGTGTTAATAGAGATCAATATACTTATTATGAACAGAACTATACTATTGCCCCCTTAGTATACCCTTAGAATAGAGTCCCCAAAAATGCAGTGTTAGCAGGATTAGCCTCATTTGCTGCCAGCACTAGTGTTTTGCCCCTCTGCTGTTTTTCATGGAAGATTTATATCAATTCATTGTGGGCCAAAGCAATTCATACACACAACAATACATCACCGCCCACCCAAATTCAGCTCTTGCCAGACTATTCATATGAAAACCTATCACGGTTTCTGAAATTAAAACTTTTTTAACCCTCAACATGGGCATTACAAGAAAGAATGAATTGCATACATATTGGTCCACAGACCCGATTCATCATATGCCCATGTTCTCTGCTGTTACATATATGTCCAAAGAGAACCAGCAACGTACTGTTACATTGCTTGACTTTGAATGGTTATATCAGGATGAAGCCTACAGCTACAGGCATCATCCTGGTATAATTTATTTTCAGCTGGCAATTATCCTGATTTTACAAGCAGTAGGATGGGACTCCCCCCTCCTGCCACCTTCCACGGCTTTCTCGGGCACTCCCTTCCCACCGAAGAACCTGAGAATGCAGCTGGCGGTTCCTTCCGCTGACCATAGAGCTGATCGGAGATAAGAATGGCTCCAATTATCTCTATGGTCTAAGAAAATGGAAGCAATGAGCATTTCATCATTTCGATTTTGCCAGATATAAATAACATCATTTTTAAATTGGGAAAGCAATTCTAATAGACCCCAGATTTCTCAGAAAAGAGTACCTGTCACTGCCTATTGCTATCCCGGGGAATATTTACATTCCCTGTGATAACAATAAAAGTGCTAAATAAAATTAAAGGAACAGTGTAAAAAAAAAAGTAAAGAAAAGAAAAGCAAAATAAATAATAAAAACTAAAAATCACCCTACCATGTGCTCACTCTCAAAGGTAAAATCAAGCGTCGGTATGTAAACAGAGAATGCATGTGAGATATCACCATGAACGTCAGATTGAGCACAGTAATTCTAGCACTAGGCCTCTTGTAAAATGGTAACCTGTAAAGAGTTTTAATGCCCATGGATAGTAAATATTTACATAGCATGTCATTGTGCATGGGCATGCACAATTTCTTATATTTTATCAAGCAATTGGGCAATATATTGTGTTTTTGCGCATTAAAATTAAATTTTTTTCCAAACATTTGCATTTGAAAAATCACTGCGCAAATACTGTGTGACAAAATATATCATGTTTGGGGGTTCGAAGTAATTTACTAGCAAAAATTTTTTATTTCATGTAAACAAAAATTGTTAGAAAAGTCATGGTCTTCAAATGGTTAGAAGATTGGGTTACCTGTGGTATAAGTTTCTAATGTTGGCCCTGAAATACAAGGATAGTGGAAGCAACCCTGTCACAATCAGGGGTCAGGCTCAAAGACCATTTGTTATAGCAGTGTAAAAGCTCACCTGAAACCAGAAGGCAGATCACCATGGCGGAGGAGTGGGCTCACCCGAGGTGAGGAGTCTAAGTACCAACCGGTGTTCACCAGATCTCCTGATGGTGGAGATGGATTTTGCTGCGTGTTAGCACCAGGTCGCGGTCCTCGGGATCACCCCAGCAGGAGGTGAGTAAACAGAGGTCCAGTAGTGTATTAACCTCCTTGGCAGTATGATTCTTTCCGATTTTTTGTGCTGAAAGCGGTACCATTTTTTTGCATGGAAATATGTAGTTTTTTATTGTAGGCTGTAATTTTTAGGAATAACTCACTGAAATCTGTCCGAACAAGAGTCTAGTAAACATTCCGGATATGATAAAACTTGAAACACGAAATCATAAATTATAATTTAATAAATAATCATAAAAAATAATAATATAATAATAATAATAAATTGAATTCAATAATATAATCAAACCAAAAACACTGAAATTTGAAATACAGAGGCAAATTCGCACATCGCTGAGCAAAGTCACAAAATCGTTTTCAGTGTCTGATGCCGAATTTCCCCACAAATCATTATCACTCAATTCTGCAAGTGGTTCTGATTTACTATCGCTGTTCTAAAACCGCTTTTGACGTAAAGGGGCGCTTTTTGGCCGCCATGGACTTTTCTAAGTTTCCAGGCAGAAAGAACAGTCAAAATGCAGGCAGGGCACAGGACAAAGCAGTGGGGACAAAATGTATGTAAAATGCAGTGAAAAAGCAATGACAGCAAAAATGTCATTTTTAAAAAATTTCAAATTTCCCGCCGGTTCCGCCGCCCGAACGTTCCGACGTCACAGGGACGGAACACGGAAGCCAGATGCCGGCATCCGCCGGAGGAGATGGACGGGGACGCTGCAGGGGACACATCGTGGGAGCGAAGGACAAGGTAAGTGCTGCAGGGACCCCCAGAGAACGCTGCATGGTAAGCCCGAGTGTAGCTCGGGGTTACCGTTCTTGGTATAGAAATTCTATCCCAAGCTACACTCGGGAAAACCGCCAGGGAGGTTAAGCAGGTAAGGATCAAACGAAAGCGTGGTCAGTAAACAAGCCAAGGTCGGTAATGAGCAGTCGCAGGTTGGGATCCGGCAGAAGCGTAGTCGAGAACAAGCCAAGGGTCAATAACGAGTGGTAGCAAAATATGGATAACAGCAGAGACGGCAAGGAGAAAGATACTGGCTGGAGAGCACAATAATCTGGTAAACAGGAAGTGCAGAGACATGGGAGGAGCAAGGGGTTCAAGGTTCATGACAAACAAGGTCAAGGTAGGATCATCCAAATAATTGTCAAGGGTGGCTCAGCAAGAAGAAACATTGCTACTCACCGTAGAAAGCCCAGGTTCAGACAAACCCACTAAATGACCACTTTTTAGAAGGTAGACACTCCAAGGTATTTGCTAAGGGGCATGTGTATTTTGCAGATTTCATTTGTTGTCTCAAGTTTTTGGAAAACGAAGAAAGAAAATAAAAATGTATTTTCTGAAAAATACTCATCATACATCTTATCAATTTCCTTGGGGTGTTTACTTTCCAAAAAGAGGTCACCTGGGGAGGGGGGTACTATCTTGGATTTATAGGGCCTCCAGAACTGTGATAAGAAGTGGCATGAGGAAATATGCCCTTTGAAAGCCTGAAGGTGGTCATTGGATTTTGGGGCCTGTATTTTACTAGGTTGGTAAAAAGTCTCTCACATGTGGTACTCAGGAAAAGTAGTAAAATGTGTTTTGGGCTGTTATTCCCCTTATACCCATGGCATATGTGAGCAATATATCATATAAATTACAACTTTTTGAAAAAAAAAATTGTGGCAAAAAATAAAATCTTTAATAAACTCAACATGCCTGTCAGCAAATTCCTTGGGGTGTCCACCAAAAAGGGGTCATTTGGGGTGTTTTGTGCTGCCCTGGTATTTTAACACCGCAAGAATTATGATAAAGCAGTCAGAAAGTTAAAGCTGTGTAAGTTTCAAAACACAGTATATAACATAGTTTGTACACACTATAACTTTCACACAAACCAATTAATATACACATGTTGGAATTTTTTTATACCAAAGATATGTAGAAGAACACATTTTGGCCAAAATATATGACTTAATTTGAGTTTATTGGATATTTTTTATAACAGAAAGTAGAAAATATCATTTTTTTAAACTCTTTTTTCATTTATATCACAAGAAATGAAAAACCCAGTAGTGATCAAATGCCACCAAAAGAAATCACTATTTGTGTGAAAAAAAGGACATGCATTTCATTTGGGTACAGCGTGGCATGACTACGTAATTACCAGTTGAAATAGCACAGTGCTAAATAGAAAAAATGGCCTGGTCAGGAAGGGGGAAAACCTTCTGGGGCTGAAGTGGTTAAAATAAGTTCTTTAGAATAGGATCAAACAGAATTGCACATGGAATGTGAAAGTTTTTAAAATTATATTTTGTACTGAAACTTAGGTGAGCCTGTAGGACCCTTGCTTGTGGTAAAGTATATTGTGCAAAAATTGTACATACAAGCACTGTCACAAGAGAGGAGGTCACATGGTCTCCCATATCTGTAGGTGCCTGATATTGTATCACTGGCTATGAAGGAGAAAGGAGTGGTAAAGAAGCACTGGCAAGTTGAGTTTTAGTCTAGTAGACATGATGAGAACAAAACAGAAAACATTTTTTGGAGAGGTCATCTGATAATCTGATCATTCGTATACAGCTTTCAAGAGCTGATCAGGACAGTCTATGCAAAATTATCCAAAGGGACAAGCACAAAAATGTTTTCTCATAAAATAACATAACAAACAATTTTTGTTTAATTGGTACAGTATTTGTCTGTAAAAAATCGAGTGACCATGACCACGCCTTCTCAGAAACAAAAGAATACATTACAATACAGTACAATACAACACATTACTTCCTCACCAGAAGTTATATTCTGTCTTACAAGAATTTTTCTAACTCTGGCAACCTATTAATTTTCAATATGAGACTAGCATGCAAAAACAAAAAAAGAATGATCATTCATCCGATATTTTAATCGTGTGTATCAGGCTTATACATACTTTCAACTTAATTTTAGTGCACACAAACATAATATAATACCAATTTTTTGGCAAATGAAAAAGCTGAGGTTGTATGGAGTAAACTGAATATTAAACACAAAACAACAGCAAACTATTGTTCCCAAAATTGTCAACAGACAATGCTTTAAAAGCCTTTATAGCTCATCGAGTTAGATGTAACCATAAATGATGGCCCTAGAATTGCTGTATATGTATGATGTGTGTGCCATAATCATTGTTCTTTTCTTGTACATGAGCACACCCAACCCATACATTTATGTACATTTGGGGTGGGGACTCTTAACTTTTTTGGGGTAGTTTTTAATTTATTCAACTTACAAAAAAGTTTTAACTTTTTTAACTTAATATGTTTGCTATCAGATGAGGAATGATAAACCTCCTAAGCTTAGCACAGGTGGTGACAGGCTCTCTTTATGAAGATATCATGAGGTCTGTTATGCCCCTAATGTGCCTTCTGCACTTTATTAAAGCTAACAGACTTGTGACCCAACTTGTGACCCATTAGTTTCTTTCCCTGATGCCGAATAACAGCTCTGAAACCGGAAATGATCAGAGCTCATCCCTTCTGCATTCATTTCAGCTAAGCAAGATCAACAAACAGATGTTCACTGAGTTTCCTCCATTCTCTATGATGACACACACCATGGCTGTCCTGGGCAACTAGGAAGGATGGGTGAGCCCAGGACACATGGGGTAGTGGGGGGGCGGTAAGTGGCTGACACTTTACTGCACATGTTGAAATGATCAGGTGGACAGTCGATTCACTTCCACCAGAAATAGTTGATAGTTGCCTAAACAAATGTGAATAAACTACTGACTGCCATAGCAGCTGGGAGTTTATGTACATCGTTCCACTGCTGCCAATGTATCACATATGTGGGTGGCAGCAAAAGTTTTAAATTTGTAGGGGTCAGTTTAAAGAATGTGTACTTTTACACAAAGTACACTTTTCATTTTTTTTTCTCTATGTCTCCTGGCTGAGGCCCACCTTCCCTTGCATTCATCTCAGTATGGAAATCTCAGTATCATGACCACATCCTATTTAGTCCTTCATCACCTGCCATAATAACTAAGGAGTAATACAAATGTGTGTGTGTGTGTGTTTTTTCCTTTGGGGAGGGCCAATTAAAAATTATTGCTATGAGGCTGTGTGGTTTCTAGTTATGCCCTTGCTTCTAAAGCTTGAGCCTGTTGAGCTCTGGTTGGCTTGTAACAATAACATACAGTACATCTCAGTAAGTGCACTTTTAATTTTGCTGTCAGTATTTAATTGCATGGACACTTTAGGTCCCTTTCACACAAGTGGACTCTGCCAAGCAGATCCTCCTGCTCAGTGGGGGATCTGTCTGCTGATCATGGCTAAGCAGGTGGATGATAAGTCTGTGTCCACTCTGCTTGTGCAGAGCAGACACGGATGCGGACCACTGTTCTCTAATGAGCCACCTGTCCATTTACAGCCGACTGTCATCTGATCCTATCCTCTAGACCAGGGGTCTCCAAACATTTAAAAAAAGGGCCAGTTTTATGTCCTTCAGACTTTAAGGGGGGCTAGATTTTGGCCAGTGGGGTACAAAATGTCCCAGGCCCAGTGACAGTGAAAATAAACAAGGCTGTCATGGACCCCCCTCTCACTCCCTCGCTTCCCCCCTCCCTTCCCTATTACATGTCCCTGTGCCTGCACATAGCCCTTACAAAGGGGTGTGCCAGGTGCCAGGAATCTGCCCCCTGCAGTGCGGTTCACTCCTCTTCTCAGCCGGATGCAGAGGAGTCGGCCACCCCGCTGTGCCTGCACCTGGACTCCCCACATGCTGGTCACCTGGGTGTCTCCACGCACCCCCTCCCCTTGTCTCGGCTGGCACAGCACGGACCCGAGGTTCCCGCGCTCTGTGCCCGCTAGAGACAAAGGCCGCACTCCCTGTGCGCGGCCGGAGGGAGGGGCGGGCTTGTTGCCCCAGAAACCTGATGCTGGGCTGGCCGTTGCTGTGGTGACCAGGAAGTGCCCTGCTCCGGCAATAAAGAGACCGGAGCAGGACCCGAGATGGTAGTTTGTCCCCTGCCTGGGGCAGATTGCTGTGACGGGTCTGCGTTGCGGCCAGACCCCACAACCAAGACCCTACCAGACCCTGCAAGCCTGTCTACTGAGTACCCCTGCACCCTGCCTGCTGCTGAGTGCCCCTGGAAGCTGCTGCTGAGTGTCCCTGCACGCTGTCCGCTGCTGAGTGCCTCTGGAAGCTGCCACTGAGTGTCCCTGCACGCTATCCGCTGCTGAGTGCCCCTAGAAGCTGCCGTTGAGTGTCCCTGCACGCTGCCTGCTGTGAGTGTCCCTGAAAGCTGCTAGGTGTCCCTGCATGCTGTTCACTGCTGAGTGCCCTTGGAAGCTGCTGCTGAGTGTCCCTGCATGCTGCCTGTGGTGAGTGTCCCTGGAAGCTGCTGAGTGCCCCTGGGAGCTGCTGCTGAGTGTCCCTTAAAGCTGCCTACTGTGAGTGTCCCTTGAAGCCTCCTGCTGCTGAGTGTCCCCACACGCTGCCCGCTGTGAGGGTCCCTGCAAGCCACCTAGTGTGAGTGTCCCCTAAAGCCACCTGCTGATGAGTGTCCCCGCACTCTGCCCGCTGTGTGAGTCCCTGCAAGCCGCCTACTGTGAGTGTCCCTGGAAGCTGCCTGCTGCTGAGTGTCCCTGCATGCTGCCCACTGTGAGGGTCCCTGGAAGCCGCCTGCTACTGAGTGCCCCCGCAAGCTGCCTGCCGTGCGTGTCCCTGCCAGCCGCCTGCTGCTGAGTGCCCCTGCAAGCCGCCTGCCGTGAGTGTCCCTGCAATCCTTCTGCTGCTGTGTGTCTGCAAGCTGCCTGTGGCCGAGTGTCCCTGGAAGCCACCTGCTGCTGAGTGTCCCTGCAAGTCACCTAGCACGAGAGTCCCTGCAAGCCGCCTGTTGCCGAGTGTCCCTGCAAGCCTACTACCGTGAGTATACCTGGAAGCTGCCTGCTGCTGATTGTCTGCAAGCCACCTGCTGCCGAGTGTCCCTGGAAGCTGCCTGCTGCTGAGTGTCCCTGCAAGCCACCTACGAGGAGTGTCCTTGGAAGCCGCCTGCTGTCGAGTGTCTCTGGAAGCCGCCTGCTGCTGAGTGTCCCTGGAAGCCGCCTGCTGCTGAGTGCCCCTGCAAGCCACCTGCCGTGAGTGTCCCTGCAAGCCGCCTGCTGCTGAGTGTCTGCATGCCACCTGCTGCCAAATGTCCCTGGGAGCCACTTGCTGCTGAGTGTTCCCGCACGCTGCCCACTGTGAGGGTCCCTGGAAGCCGCCTGCTACTGAGTGTCCCTGCAAGCCGCCTGCTGCTCAGTGCCCCTGCAAGCCGCCTGACATGATTGTCCCTGCAAGCTGCCTGCTGCTGAGTGTCTGCAAGCTGCCTGCTGCCGAGTGTCCCCTCACGCTGCCCGCTGTGAGGGTCCCTGGAAGCCGCCTGCTGCTGAGTGCCCCTGTAAGCTGCCTGCTGTGAGTGTCCCTGCAAGCCGCCTACTGCTGAGTGTCCCTGCAAGCTGCCTGCCATGAGTATCCCTGCAAGCCACCTGCTGCTGAGTGTCTGCAAGCCGCCTGCTGCTGAGTGCCCCTGCAAGCCGCCTGACATGAGTGTCCCTGCAAGCCGCCTGCTGCTGAGTATCTGCAAGCTGCCTGCTGCCGAGTGTCCCCTCACGCTGCCCGCTGTGAGGGTCCCTGGAAGCCGCATGCTACTGAGTGTCTGCAAGCTGCCTGCTGCCGAGTGTCCCTGGCAGCCGCCTGCTGCTGAGTGTCCCTGGAAGCCGCCTGCTGCTGAGTGTCCCTGCTAGTCGCCTTCTGCTGAGTGTCTGCAAGCCGCCTGCTGCCAAGTGTCCCCGGAAGCCACTTGCTGCTGAGTGTCCCTGCAAGCCACCTACCTTGAGTGTCCCTGGAAGCCGCCTGCTGCTGAGTGTCCCTGGAAGCTGCCTGCTGCTGAGTGTTCCCGCACACTGCCCGCTGTGAGGGTCCCTGGAAGCCGCCTGCTACTGAGTGCCCCTGTAAGCTGCCTGCTGTGAGTGTCCCTGCAAGCCGCCTGCTGCTGAGTGTCTGCAAGCCGCCTGCTGCCGAGCATCCCTGGAAGTCGCCTGTTGCTGAGTGTCCCTGGAAGCTGCCTGCTTCTGAATGTCCCTGCAAGCCGCCTACTGTGAGTGTCCCCGGAAGACACCTGCTGCCGAGTGTCCCTGGAAGTAGCCTGCTGATGATTGTCCCTACAAGCCGCCTACCATGAGTGTGCCTGGAAGCCGCTTGCTGCCGAGTGTCCCTGGAAGCTGCCTGCTGCTGAGTGTCCCTGCAAGCTGCCTGCTGCTGAGTGTCTGCAAGCCACCTGCACCTGCACCTGCTTCTGAGTGTCCCTGGAAGCTGCTTGCTGCTGAGTGTCCCTGCAAGCTGCCTGCTGCTGAGTGTCTGCAAGCCACCTGCACCTGCTTCTGAGTGTCCCTGGAAGCTGCTTGCTGCTGAGTGTCCCTGCAAGCTGCCTGCTGCTGAGTGTCTGCAAGCCACCTGCACCTGCTGCTGAGTGTCCCTGGAAGCCACCTGCTGCTGAGTGTCCCTGCAAGCCGCCTACCGTGAGTGTCCCTGGAAGCTGCCTGCTGCTGAGTGTCCCTGGAAGCTGCCTGCTGCTGAGTGTCCCTGCAAGCCTGCCTACTGAACTGCCCCTGCTGTGTGCCCAGACTATTTTTTCCTGACTTGCCCCTATTTTTGTGCCCGGACTACCTTTGCCTGAACTGCCCCCTATTGTGTGCCCGGACTACCTTGGCCTGAACTGCCCCCTATTGTGTGCCCGGACTACCTTGGCCTGAACTGTCCCTGCTGTGTGCCCAGGATATCCCTGCCTGAACTGCCCCTGCTGTGTGCCCGGACTATTTTTGTCTGACTTGCTCCCTGCTGTGTGCCCGGATTATCTTTGCCTGAACTGTCCCTCTGTTGTGTGTCTACTGCTCTCCGTTTGCACTCTGTCCCGCCCACAATGGCCTTGGGGTTAGAGGTCAGTAGGAGGAGGAGAGGTGCCCCATCACTGGTATCAATGAAAAAAATAGTGCCCCACTGTTGGTGTCAGTGGAGGAAGAATTCCCCATCATTTGATATTAATCAGAGGAATAGTGGTCCATCAATGATATTAGTCAGAGGAATAGTGTCCAATCATTGATGTTAGTGAGAGGAATAATGCCCCATCATTAGTGTCAGTGGCAGGAATTATGCCCCACTGTTGGCGTCAGTGGGAGGAATATTGCCACATATCATGAGAAGGAAAAGTGCCACCAAGGGCCAGATAAAGGCCAGCAAAGTGCAACATTTGGCCCTTGGACCACAGTTTGGAGACCACTGTGCTAGACAGATGTGAAATGGTTCCCCATCTGTCTGTTTTTAGTGGATCACATCAGATTAGATGCAGGCAGGTGTAAATGGACACATGTTGTTTACATCCACCTCCCCATAGAGAACAATGGAAGGTCCGATCAATCCAACTGTGTAAAAGGGACCTTATTAGCATTCAGCTTCATTCTGAAGTGGGTTTTGTGATACATAGACCTTGATACCCTCAAATCAAGCAAATAATAAAAACAGTTATTGCTTTCTTCACACATTGCTCTTGGATGAATGTTTCTTGCAGAAGTCCATGTATTTGTTTTTTTAAGCCTAAATTCTCACTGCTGTGTGCAAAGACCAATGCAATATCAACATTCCATGATAAACAGCAATATCAGAAGAATCCCTTCTGCTAAAACCACTAACTTTTATTCATAGTACAAACAGAGAGTTCCACTTTCCACCAATGATCATTTGTAAAACACACTTACTCTGGGTAGGACTGCTATCCAGAGGAAGTGTGTTTTATATTAAAAATATATTTGGTGCTAGAGAAACTGTCTGTACTATGGATGAACTTTGAATAAAAGCTGGTAATCTTAGTGGTAGAGCATAGACTTTAATTTTTTTCTACAGATGCTGAGAACCCATTTTCACCCTTTGGGAGGAAGTCCTTTTCCATTACAGCACATTTGCTTACAAAAGATCTATCAAATGCTTAAATATATATATATACTGTATATATATATATATATATATATATATTTAAGCATTTGATAGATCTTTTGTAAGCAGATGTGCTGTAATGGAAAAAGACTTCCTCCCAAAGGGTGAAAATGGGTTCTCAGCATCTGTAGAAAAAAATTAAAGTCTATGCTCTACCACTAAGATTACCAGCTTTTATTCAAAGTTCATACTATATTGCCAAAAGTATTGGGAAACCCCTCCAAATCATTGGTTTCAGGTGTTTCAATCACCTGCATAGCCACAGGTGTATAAAATCAAGCACCTAGGCATGCAGATTGCTTCTACAAACATTTGTGAAAGAATGGGTTGCTGTCAGGAGCTCAGTGAATTCAAGCGTGGTACAGTGATAGGTTGCCGCCTGTGCAATAGGTCCATCCGTGAAATTTCCTTGCTATTAAATATTCCACGGTCAACTGTTAGTGATATTATAACAAAGTGGAAGCAACTGGGAACAACAGCAACTCAACCATGAAGTGGTAGGCCACATAAAATTACAGAGCGGGCTTAGCGCATGCTGAAGCGCACAGTGCACAGAAGTCACCAACTGTCTGCAGAGTCAATAGCTAAAGACCTTAAAACTTTATGTGGACTTCAGATTAGCACAACAACAGTAGCTAGAGAGCTTCATAAAATGGGTTTCTATGGCCAAGCAGCTGCATTCATGCCTTACATCACTAAGTGCAATGCAAAGCATTGGATGCAGTAGTGTAATGTGGTGGTCTCTAGATCAGTGAAGACGTGTTCTCTAAAGCAGTGGAGATGTGTTCTCTGGAGTGACAAATCACGCTTCTCTGCCTGGCAATCCAATAGACGTGTCTGGGTTTGGTGGTTGCCAGGAGAACGATACTTGCCTGACAGCATTGTGCCAAGTATAAAGTTTGGTGGAGGGAGGATTATGGTGCGGGGTTGTTTTTCAGGGGTTGAGCTTGGTCCCTTAGTTCCAGTGAAGGGAACTGTGAAGGCGTTGCAAGACATTTTGAACAATTTCATGCTTTCAACTTTGTGGGAACAGTTTGGGGATGGTCCATTCCTGTTCCAACATGACTGCACTCCAGTGCACAAAGCAAGGTCCATAAAAACATGGATGAGCGCGTTTGAGGTGAAGGAACTTGACTAGCCTGCACCTGAACCCAATAGAACACCCTTGGGATGAATTTGAGCGGAGACTGCAAACCAGGCCTTCTCATCCGACATCAGTGCCTGACCTCACAAATGCACTTCTGGAAGAATGATCAAACATTCCCATAGACACACTCCTAAACCTTGTGGACAGCCTTCCCAGAAGAGTTGTTATAGCTGCAAAGGATAGGCCAACTCAGTATTGAACCTCACGGACTAAGACTGGGATGCCATTAAATATATATATATATATATATATATATATATATATATATATATATATACTGTGTATATTTTAATTGCTATTATTATTAATGGTTTGATATGACATAACACAGAGCAATAGTCAAAATGCTTACATTGCAGAATTCTGCAGATGCAGTTTGCCATGATTTCTGCACTATTCTGTTGTGAGACAATCATGGCAAAACCGTACCATGTTTGAGGTGCCATTAAAAATTAATAGCACACAAACACATGGGCTGTGTTTTGCCATGATTGCAGTGAGATATGTTATTGTGGGCAGAATCGCAGCATTTACGCTAATGATCCCAAATCACTTAATGTGAACAGAATCCTAGAACGTAAGTTAGTATGATGTAGAATACCAAGGGCCTGGAGAACAGAAACACACAAAAACTATTTTTAACTGCTTGCCATATGCCTCACATATGAGTACAGAGGTAGATCGGTTCTCCTACTCCTGATCATATATCTAATATGTGATCTGACTCTGCTTGGTATGAGGTGCACGCCTGCTGCCACAGCTGTGCTGTGATTAGTCACAGCACAAGCTGATCAGCAGATCCCAGCCAATGATTGCTGACCAGGACCCGCTGATCATTGAAGAGGAAGTCAGGACAGAGCTCTGTGAATATAAACAACGCAGATCTGTTTCTTGTCAGATGTGCTGGTTTTTCAGGGGTGGCTCCAGACAATTTTTTTGAGTGGCGCTATGTGGATGCTGGAAGTAAGAGTGGAGGTGCTTATGCAGCATGTGAAGTGTGCCATTGTTACCAGGTACTAGTGGGTGTGGCCAGAATGGGTGTGGTAAACAAGTGGGTGTGGTCAGAAAGTGGATGTTTCTTCATGGTCTATGGCTTGTAGTATAACATTTTTTGTCCTTTGTGTAGACCAATTAGGACTTGGGGGTGAACTGAAGAGACAGTGGGATTAAAATAAGCCCAGTTAGGGCCAGAAATGAAAACCCCCAGCTTGTGTCGAGTTCAGAAGAAAAGAAAAGAAGCACCTCTAAGTGCAGTATAAACCACTATTTAATAGGTGTCAAATGTAGAACAACTCACATTTATTTGTGATAAAACAGACTCATAAGGTGCAGTCTCATAGAGGTGGAGGAACGGCTGTGTTCCAGCTATGACAGCCACATCTGTGCTCAGAGAATCGTGGTAATAGGAGAAGAAAAGCCGGCTGGCATGTAGAGTCTCCTAAAGATGGTGTCTGGAGCGCACATTGAGGTGTGACATTGGCGTGATGACATCAAGGACCAACATGCATAGGGACACATTTCAAAGCATGCTCTAACCTGTCGAGTTCAGCAATAACCATCAGCACAGAAAAATAATTAACTCACAGCACTCCCCGATAATTAACTCACACTAGAACATTGAGATTAACCCTTAACACAGCACAGTAATTAACCAGGGCATGGTTCAATACTTAACCCTCAGCTCGGCACAGTAATTATTCCCCACCAGCATTGCACAACAAGTAACCCTCAATATTGCACAACAATTAACCCCAAAAATTACACAACAATTAGCCCTCAAAATTACACTACAATTAGCTCTCAATGTTGAACAACAATTAACCAGCTACACAACACAGTAATAAAAACCCAGCATGACACAATAATAAAGTCCAAGCATAGCACAGTAATTACCCTCCAGCACTACACATTAATTAACCCCCAGCAGTATAGTAGTCAGTTGCTGCCCTTCATTGTGCAATATACAACATAGGAAACAGAGTGAAGGTTAGCACTATATAGCATGCAGAGTGATGGTTAGCGCTATATAGCATATAGAGTGTGAAACCAGTCCTTGGGCTTTGGTTTTGGTACTTATTGAGGGGATTAGAACTTGGATAGGGTAAGGGGGGGGTATAGGATGCCCAAATGACCCAATAACTGAGGACAACTTCCTGAACTATTTAAAATCTTATCTTCTTCAGTAACACAGTCTCTAGTAGAGTGCTAGCCAGCAACTCCTAGTTGTACCACCCCAGACCCTAGATGAACGCCTCTTCACCCAGCAATCTAGATACTTCCTTCCTGAGCAGGAGATCTCTCTCCTGTTCCTTTAACTGAGGTGAACAGTTACAACTAGGGTGCTAATCTGGTTTCCCACCAGGGTTCTCCTTCCTCTATCCGCACAGGGGGTGCAGGTGTACTCACTTAGATCCTCCCCTGTACCGCTTGTGGGATGGCTGCTGCTACCAGGCTCCTTCCCTGCCATACAGGTGGTCCTTGCTCAGGGAGCCACTGAGTCCAAGGTTTTCCTCTTTTCCAGCTCCAGGATCATAGGCAGGCCACATCACACCAGGTCTGCTGGCAGTCTTCCACCTCCAGCCTCACATATTCCTGCTCCACACTTCTATTCCTTTAGGAGGGTGCTATACTAGCATAAGAAAGTAATAAATAAAAATTCTAGTATCTATACCATAGTTTGTAGACACTATAACTTTTACGTAAACCAATCAATATGCACTTATTGGGATTTTTTTTACCAAAAATGTGTAGCAGAATACATCTTGGCTTAAATTTATAAAGAAATTTGATTTAAAAAAAAAATTATTGGATATGTTTTATAGCACAAAGTAAAAAATATTGTTTTTTTTTTCAATATTTTTGGTGTTTTTTCATTTATATCTCAAAAAATCAAGCACCCATTGGTGATCAAATACCACCAAAAGAAAGCTCTATATGTGTGCATAAATTTAATTTGGGTACAGTGTTGCATGACAGTGTAATTCCTAATGTACTGCCGAATAGAAACAAAAGGCCTGGTCATGAAGGGGGTAAAATCTTCCAGAGGGTAAGTGATGTACTAAAGTTAATATGACCTTGGAAAATTAGGTAATAAGAGATATATAATGTAAACCAATAAACTGTATGTCTTATAAAGTTGATACCAACAATGGAAGATACATACATACTGGACATACATATTGATTACAGGCAAGGAGAAAAGGAAATAAGGCAAAGCATTGTTCAGAAGGTGCAAGATATGTACTTACAGAAGGTTAAAACATGTCTAAATTACAAAAATGCTGTGAGTACAAGGCAAGTTAAAACCATATCCACAAGATAGCCATTGATCACCTTATCTGGCTGTACCCCAAAGAACACAGGCTGATCATAAACCCAATTGCTCTCCATTACTTGGGACTCTGGGATAGGCTAAAAATCCAATACAAGTTACAGTCACCAGTTCCTTTACTATCTTTCCTGGAACAACCCTCATTCTATCCCACTCGCATTGCCCCCACCTCCTTCCAACTTTGGAAGTCACTTAGACTTAATCGCCTATGTCACTTGGTTATATCCTCTTCTCTACAGTCTTTTGCCTTCTTACAGGAATGATATAAGCTTCCAAATTTGGAAATACTCAGATAACTCCAGATATCACATTTTTATTATTCCTTGTAAAGGCCAAATCACAAACATTATTTTAACATATTTATCTGATCCACGTGCCCCCAGCTTAATCTCTAAATTGTACGCATGTCTTGCTTCAACCTCTAAATCTATACACCCCTCTAATGCAGCCCATTGGGCCACTGAACTCAGCATCCTGGTGGAGAAGGAAGAATGGGTTTAAATATGGCAATCAACCAAGTCCTTTACCATAAATATACTAGCTCTAGAGGCCAGCTATGGAGTCTTCGCTAGGTAGTACCTAGTCCCAGCATTGATTGCCAAAATACTCACAACCTATCCTCCCAATTTTTGAGGCTGTGCTGAACATGAGAACCCATTTATACACCTAGTGGACCTGGCTATAGTTGCTGCATACTGAGCAAAAATATTTTAGATGCACTATCCACACTCACAAGTACACCTCCTTTACCTGATACTACAATAACATTACTAAATAAACTCCCATGCAATCTGACTTCCTCAACATTCAGCTTTCTTTTATACATTACCACATCATCAAAGCTGACTATTGCTAAGACTTTGAATTCCTCCAACCTATGTCTCCATGAGATGAAGTAAAAAATAACACAATTCAGGATCCATAGTAAAATAGATGAGACACTACTTGACTGTATGCCAAAACACCTAAGAGTCTGGCAGCCTTGGGTTGACAACTTCTTGCTCCAAAATTTGACCAGGCATTTTTAGAGCCTTGACTAAAATTACCATGCATAGCAGGTTGTGCCCTGGCAACATAAGTATGTTCTGCATGGATCAGTGGTACCCCTGACCCCTTCCCCTCCTGTTCTTTCCTTTTTTCATTTACTTTGTCCCTTACCTATAACTATGATATGCAAAAATTAGGCTTCACTCCATTTACTATACTTAGAAGCTCTTAAGTGTATTTTCCCCCAAGAGTTGGGGTTACCCCTTCGTATCTTTAACATTTGTTACACTGTATATTGCTCCAAGTGCAGTTGCTTTTTATGTTGTTACTTAAATGGATAAACCTCACTTGAACTTACATTTGTATAAAGGTTTATAGCTGTATACATTTGAATTTATTTGAATAATGACTGTACACTGTTCTAATAACCTAATAAAAATATTGAACAGGAAACCAATGGCCACCCAAAATATTTCCCAAAGGGATTAAAGTAAAAAAAAGGCTATCACAGTATACCACTATATATCCATTAAAATGATACAAACCATTAACAGACTCACATCTTCTGTGTACCACTCATACCAGTATCAGAAATTACACTGTACATATTAGGAGACCCACCTACTGGTGTGGGTGTAGCCAAATGCAATGACATTGCAGGCTCATCAAAACACTTTATCAAGCCCTTGCAAAGTACATGTATTGATTTATTATTTAGATTTAGTATTTTGGTTCATGAAACTGCAGTATTTGTAAAATACATTTTGTGGAACACATGCCACAACTTCAGTGGCCAAAAAGTTAAGTTAAAGCTAAGTTAAATTAAGTTACAATTATGGTTATGTATATCCTATTTGCGGTTCATTTACAAATGGTTAAAAAAATAGAAAATTTTTGAGGCAACCTATATCTTGGAGGTTAAAAGATATATTGATCTAATAAGTATCTATGAAAAGATTATGGCTTATTCTGCAGGTCATTCAGAGAAGTTTTATAAACATTGGGACTTTTGGACAGTCTACACAATAACCACATGCAATAGTTTCAACCAAAGGATTTTTTTGACTGCAAATGTTGAAAGGGAGAGTAAACTGTTACTTGTAATCTGAAAGTCATTTTTATGTTTCTGTACAGATGTTTTCTAACTATGCTCCAAATGAATTTTTGTTTTGTTATTTAACTGATCGATGCAGTCCTTGAAGTCATTACTGTTTATTTGACATTATAATTAGAGATGAGCGAATCGAAGTATCCGAAGTGGAATTCGAGTCAAATATCGGAAAAATTTCGATTCGTGCCGAATCCGAAAAATAGCCTAATTCGGACGCGCGAATCGAAATTTTTCAGAAAATGGCGGCTGACATGTGCGGCGACGGAGCGGGGATGTCTGGGAAGGCGCGCAGACAAGGCGCGCTGACCCATAATGCATTCCTCAACTACATGTGATCGCATCAGCCAATCAGCAGCCAGCCAGCCAGCACTGTGTAATGGTCGAGCTATAAATAGCGGCCATTTTGGAATTCTTCATTTGCCTGCAGTTATTGAACAGAGGCAGACCGCTCTGTACTAGGGACAGGGACAGAGTTAGGGCCACAGAAACGATAATTGGGGACAGAGAAAAGTTACTTAGGGACAGAGAACCATTACTCAGGGACACAGACTTGTTAATGAGGGCCACAGAATCGTTATTTAGGGACAAAGAAACGCTAGTTAGGGCCACAGAATTCATACTCAGGGACAGACAGAATTGTTACTCAGTGCTAGAGAATTGTTACTTAGGGCCACAGAAACGTTATTAGGGCCACAGAATTTTTACTCAGGGACAGACAGAATTGTTACTGAGTGCCAGAGAATTGTTACTCAGGGACAGACAGAATTGTTACTGAGTGCCAGAGAATTGTTACTTAGGGCCACAGAAACTTTAATTAGGGCCACAGAATTTTTACTCAGGGACAGACAGAATTGTTACTGAGTGCCAGAGAATTGTTACTCAGGGACAGACAGAATTGTTACTGAGTGCCAGAGAATTGTTACTTAGGGCCACAGAAACTTTACTTAGGGCCACAGAATTTTTACTCAGGGACAGACAGAATTGTTACTGAGTGCCAGAGAATTGTTACTCAGGGACAGACAGAATTGTTACTGAGTGCCAGAGAATTGTTACTCAGGGCTCCAGAAACTTTACTTAGGGCCACAGAATTTTTACTCAGGGACAGACAGAATTGTTACTGAGTGCCAGAGAATTGTTACTCAGGGACAGACAGAATTGTTACTGAGTGCCAGAGAATTGTTACTTAGGGCCACAGAAACTTTACTTAGGGCCACAGAATTGTTACTCGCACAGACACAGAATTGTTACTCGCACAGACACAGAATTGTTACTGAAGGCCACAGAACTGTTACTTAGGGCCACAGAATTGTTACTCGCACAGACACAGAATTGTTACTCGCACAGACACAGAACTGTTACTGAGGGCCACAGAACTGTTACTTAGGGCCACAGAATTGTTACTCGCACAGACACAGAATTGTTACTCAGGGCCACAGAACTGTTACTTAGGGACAAAGAAATGCTAGTTAGGGCCACAGAATTCATACTCAGGGACAGACAGAATTGTTACGGAGTGCCAGAGAATTGTTACTCAGGGCCACAGAAACTTTACTTAGGGCCACAGAATTTTTACTCAGGGACAGACAGAATTGTTACTGAGTGCCAGAGAATTGTTACTCAGGGACAGACAGAATTGTTACGGAGTGCCAGAGAATTGTTACTCAGGGTCACAGAAACTTTACTTAGGGCCACAGAATTTTTACTCAGGGACAGACAGAATTGTTACTGAGTGCCAGAGAATTGTTACTCAGGGACAGACAGAATTGTTACTGAGTGCCAGAGAATTGTTACTTAGGGCCACAGAAACTTTACTTAGGGCCACAGAATTGTTACTCGCACAGACACAGAATTGTTACTCGCACAGACACAGAACTGTTACTGAGGGCCACAGAAACTTTACTTAGGGCCACAGAATTGTTACTCGCACAGACACAGAATTGTTACTCGCACAGACACAGAACTGTTACTGAGGGCCACAGAACTGTTACTTAGGGCCACAGAATTGTTACTCGCACAGACACAGAATTGTTACTCAGGGCCACAGAACTGTTACTTAGGGACAAAGAAACGCTAGTTAGGGCCACAGAATTCATACTCAGGGACAGACAGAATTGTTACGGAGTGCCAGAGAATTGTTACTCAGGACCACAGAAACTTTACTTAGGGCCACAGAATTTTTACTCAGGGACAGACAGAATTGTTACTGAGTGCCAGAGAATTGTTACTCAGGGACAGACAGAATTGTTACTGAGTGCCAGAGAATTGTTACTCAGGGCCACAGAAACTTTACTTAGGGCCACAGAATTTTTACTCAGGGACAAACAGAATTGTTACTGAGTGCCAGAGAATTGTTACTCAGGGACAGACAGAATTGTTACGGAGTGCCAGAGAATTGTTACTCAGGGACAGACAGAATTGTTACTGAGTGCCAGAGAATTGTTACTTAGGGCCACAGAAACTTTAATTAGGGCCACAGAATTTTTACTCAGGGACAGACAGAATTGTTACTGAGTGCCAGAGAATTGTTACTCAGGGACAGACAGAATTGTTACGGAGTGCCAGAGAATTGTTACTCAGGGCCACAGAAACTTTACTTAGGGCCACAGAATTTTTACTCAGGGACAGACAGAATTGTTACTGAGTGCCAGAGAATTGTTACTCAGGGACAGACAGAATTGTTACGGAGTGCCAGAGAATTGTTACTCACGGCCACAGAAACTTTACTTAGGGCCACAGAATTTTTACTCAGGGACAGACAGAATTGTTACTGAGTGCCAGAGAATTGTTACTCAGGGACAGACAGAATTGTTACTGAGTGCCAGATAATTGTTACTTAGGGCCACAGAAACGTTATTAGGGCCACAGAATTGTTACTCAGGGACAGACAGAATTGTTACTGAGTGCCAGAGAATTGTTACTTAGGGCCACAGAAACTTTAGTTAGGGCCACAGAATTGTTACTCAGGGACAGACACAGAATTGTTACTGAGGGCCACAGAACTGTTACTTAGGGCCACAGAATTGTTACTCGCACAGACACAGAATTGTTACTCGCACAGACACAGAATTGTTACTGAGGACCACAGAACTGTTACTTAGGGCCACATAATTGTTACTCGCACAGACACAGAATTGTTACACAGGGACACAGAACTGTTACTGAGGGCCACAGAACCGTTACTTAGGGCCACAGAATTGTTACTCGCACAGACACAGAATTGTTACTCGCACAGACACAGAATTGTTACTCGCACAGACACAGAATTGTTACTGAGGGCCACAGAACTGTTACTTGGGGCCACAGAAACGTTAATCAGGGACACAGAATTGTTACTGAGGGCCACAGAACTGTTACTTAGGGCCACAGAATTGTTACTCGCACAGACACAGAATTGTTACACAGGGACACAGAACTGTTACTGAGGGCCACAGAACCATTACTTAGGGCCACAGAATTGTTACTCGCACAGACAGAATTGTTACTCGCACAGACACATAATTGTTACTCGCACAGACACAGAATTGTTACTCAGGGACACAGAACTGTTACTGAGGGCCACAGAACTGTTACTTAGGGCCACAGAATTGTTACTCACACAGACACAGAATTCTTACTCGCACAGACACAGAATTGTTACTCAGGGAAACAGAACTGTTACTGAGGGCCACAGAACTGTTACTTAGGGCCACAGAATTGTTTCTCGCACAGACACAGAATTGTTACTCGCACAGACACAGAATTGTTACTGAGGGCCACAGAACTGTTACTTGGGGCCACAGAAACGTTAATCAGGGACACAGAATTGTTACTGAGGGCCACAGAACTGTTACTTAGGGCCACAGAATTGTTACTCGCACAGACACAGAATTGTTACTCAGGGACACAGAATTGTTACTCAGGGACACATAATCGTTTAATTAAAGAGTATGTCAGACAACATGCAGAGGAGTGGCAGAGGAGGCAATGTTTTAAGAGCGAGCAGACGTGGCAGCAGAGGAAGGGGTCGAGGCAGCACTATTCGCAGCCAGAGGCCAGTGCTCCCGGTGTCATCCAGCGGTCGTGTCTCCACCGACAACCCTGCCGTCATCGATTGGTTGGCTCGGTCGTCTTCCTCTTCCCAGGTCACCTCTGACACCTACAGCCAACGGTCGGTGGGTACGTCAGACACAACCGTTAGTTGGCATGGCCCGGGACCAAGCCCACTGAAATCACGTGTCCTCTACCTGCCCCTGTCCTTTGGTGTTCCCTCACCAAGCGAAGTATCGCATGCTGTGGGCTCAGCCCCACTGTACAGTGAGGAAGAGCTAACAGAGGGCGGTCAGGAACGGGGGGAGACATCCGCCTTTTCAGCAGCTAGGCGAAGAAGTAGTGGCGAGGAGAGTGGCCCGGTAGCCGGTCTAGAGACAGGTCTGTCTCCTGACCCAGACGCAGCCGAGGGGGCTAGTAGTGAGGCGGAGACCCTACTTGATGATGAGGAGGTTGATCGCACTTGGCAGCCTCGTCGTCATCAGGCAATTTCTTCCGCATCATCAGGAGAAGAGGGTGGCAGCTTGGCAGTGAGCGAAACAGTCGGTGGGTTGCCCAGGAGACAGCAGCAGGGTCGCAGCAGTGTCAGTGGAAGCAGTGTCAGTGGAGCCAAACGGCCACGGAGTAGAGCACCAGCTCCACTGCAGCCTACCACCACGGCCAGTAGTGGTGCCGGTGTGCACGGAGGAAGCAGCAGTCAGCCAGTGAGGAGTATCGGGGGCAAAGTTTCCTACTCGGCGGTGTGGCAATTTTTCGTCAAGCCGCCCGAGGAAGTAAACGTAGCCGTATGTCGACTATGTGGCCAGAAAGTCAAGCGTGGCCAGGGGGCCCATGTTGGGACTACAGCGTTGCGGCAGCATATGCAGCGTCGCCATTTGGTGGCCTGGGAAAACCGTGATAAAGATACGGCGGTTCTGCCCGCCCCAGCCCCCGCTCCATCACCCGCTCTGTTACTTGCTCCGTCACCCGACGTCAATCGCCCTCCATCAGCCAGTCAAGGCTCCAACACCTCTGCTGAGGGGAGTTGTCACTCGTTGGCATCTTCCGCTCGTTCAGATGCTCCTTCTCCTGCTACTCCTCTTCACGGATTCCGTCAGCAGTCTTTCTTGGAATCCGTTTCCAAGAGACAACAGTTTGCGAGCACGCACCCGACGGTGCAAAAGCTGAACGTCCTCCTGTCCAAGTTGCTGGTGCTGCAGTCCCTCCCTTTCCAAGTGGTGGACTCAGCACCTTTCAGAGAAATGATGGCTTGTGCCGCGCCGCGGTGGAGAGTGCCAAGCCGTCATTTCTTCGCCAAAAAGGCAGTGCCAGCCCTGCATTCACATGTAGAAGAGATGGTGGGCCAGTCTTTGAGCATGTCGGTCTCTGCCAAAGTGCACGGCAGCGCCGACGTGTGGAGCTGTAACTACGGTCAGGGACAGTACATGTCATTTACGGCCCACTGGGTGAACGTGGTGCCGTCACAGCCGCACCAGCAACTTGGACAGGTCACGCCGCTTTTGCCTCCACGTTTGCACGTCCTTGGTCCGGCAAAGATGTCCGCCTCTACCACCTCTTCTTCCGCCGTGTCCTCAGCCGCCACCCCCGTGCCAAGTCCCATTACCCGACCGGCATATCACA
This sequence comes from Staurois parvus, assembly GCF_062004578.1. Taxonomy (NCBI): domain Eukaryota; kingdom Metazoa; phylum Chordata; class Amphibia; order Anura; family Ranidae; genus Staurois; species Staurois parvus. Next base: position 10,277,400 of record NW_028318039.1, on the reverse strand, counting down.
TGTGCAGGGCGCAACGGTGTCACGCTGTTCTGCACCTGGTATGCCTTGGCGAACGTAGTCACACAGGGGAGGAACTTCTGAGTGTAATGAACAGAGAAATCGACAGATGGCTGTCTCCGCGCAAACTGAAAATCGGAACCATGTTGACCGACAACGGAAAGAACATGGTGTCTGCTCTGCGTCAAGGAAGGTTGTGCCATGCGCCATGCATGGCTCACGTGTTCAATCTGGTTGTCAAGCGGTTCCTAAAATCCACCATCCCACTGCAAGACATCCTTAAAATGTCACGTAAACTTTGCATGCATTTCAGCCATTCCTACACCGCAAAGCACACCCTCCTTGAGCTGCAGCGGCAGAACGGAATTCCACATCATCGCCTGATCTGCGACGTTGCAACAAGGTGGAATTCAACCCTACACATGTTAGACCGCCTTTACGAGCAGCGAAAGGCCATCACCGATTTCCTGATGTTAAAAGCGGATAAAGGTACTCCCCTGTGTAACTTCGATGTCAGCCATTGGCAGCTCATGCGTGACACCTGCCGCTTGCTCAGGCCCTTTGAGGAGGCCACGCTATTCGTGAGTCGGCAGGACTATGGGATGAACGACGTCATTCCTCTGTTGCACGTCCTTGAACAAATGCTGTTAACAATGGCTGGTCAGGGTGCGGTAGACGTGGCGCACAGATCTCAACGCCACATGACCCCTGTGGGGGCAGGACAGGAAGAAGAGGAGGAGGTAGAGGAGGACATTTGTGCTCAGGAATTATTGAGTGAAATGGGTGGTTTTTCCACTCAGCGGACAGGAGTGGAGGAGCAGGAGCATCTGGTAGAGGAGGAGGAGGAGGAGACAGAGGACCCAGACGCACCGTGGCAGTATGCTGTGGAGATGGCGGCAGGGAGTCCCTCGCATTCCTTGGCACAAATGGCCCATAGCATGCTCGGTTGCTTGCGTAGCGACAGCCGAATAATAACCATCAGACAGAGGGATGACTTTTGGCTGTCCACCTTGTTGGACCCTCGCTACCGTTCCAAAATGGTGGCCTTTTTCACACCTGCTGAGAGGGAGGCCAAAATAACGTACTATAAAAACCACCTATGTAGTCAGTTGGTCTCTGCCTTTGTGCGCCAACGTCCATCCTCAGACACTGTGGGCCCTGTGCGCTCGTGTTCCGCTGCCATGGCAGCAGGGGAGGGGTGGGGTGGTAGGAGCAGTGGCAGCTCCACCAGCAGCGGCTGCCTCAGTCTGCAGTCGATGATGAGTAGCTTTCTTCACCAGCGCAGTGAGGAAACTACTAACCAGCCGCAGCAGCAGCAGCAGCAGCATCAGGTGGACCTGGAGCAGGACCTCAAACAACAGGCTTGGGCCTACTTGGACAGCACCCTGCCAACCGAGGTAGACAATCCCCTTGACTACTGGTCAACGAAACTTGACCTTTGGCCCCAACTAGCTGAATTTGCCCTTGAAAGGCTGTCATGCCCGGCCAGTAGCGTGGCATCGGAGCGCTTGTTTAGTGCGGCAGGAGGTATTGTAACTCCGCGGAGGACACGACTGTCCACCCAAAGTGTGGAGAGACTCACGTTTGTGAAAATGAATCAGGCGTGGATTAGTCTGGATTTCAAACCACCAGTTCCTGACACAACTGACTAAATCCGCCATGAATCATGCCTCAAACATGTGCCACTTTCAGGTCTCCTCACACACTGCTGGTGTGTAGAATTTTTTGACATAGGGTGCTGGCAGATTACGGGCCTCCCATAGCTGCTGCCAGGCCCCTAATCTGCCATAGGCCCCTATATACCGCCTCCTCATGCTGCTGCCAGGTCCAGAGTCTCTCATGGGTCCCTGTACGGCCTCCCATTGCTGCTGTCTCCATCGCCACACTCTGCCATGTGCCACTTTCAGGTCTCCTCACACACTGCTGGTGTGTTGAATTTTTTGACATAGGGTGCTGGCAGATTACGGGCCTCCCATTGCTGCTGCCAGGCCCCTAATCTGCCATAGGCCCCTATATACCGCCTCCTCATGCTGCTGCCAGGTCCAGAGTCTGTCATGGGTCCCTGTACGGCCTCCCATTGCTGCTGTCTCCATCGCCACACTCTGCCATGTGCCACTTTCAGGTCTCCTCACACTGCTGGTGTGTAGAATTTTTTGACATAGGGTGCTGGCAGATTACGGGCCTCCTATAGCTGCTGCCAGGCCCCTAATCTGCCATAGGCCCCTATATACCGCCTCCTCATGCTGCTGCCAGGTCCAGAGTCTCTCATGGGTCCCTGTATGGCCTCCCATTGCTGCTGTCTCCATCGCCACACTCTGCCATGTGCCACTTTCAGGTCTCCTCACACACTGCTGGTGTGTAGAATTTTTTGACATAGGGTGCTGGCAGATTACGGGCCTCCCATTGCTGCTGCCAGGCCCCTAATCTGCCATAGGCCCCTATATACCGCCTCCTCATGCTGCTGCCAGGTCCAGAGTCTGTCATGGGTCCCTGTACGGCCTCCCATTGCTGCTGTCTCCATCGCCACACTCTGCCATGTGCCACTTTCAGGTCTCCTCACACTGCTGGTGTGTAGAATTTTTTGACATAGGGTGCTGGCAGATTACGGGCCTCCTATAGCTGCTGCCAGGCCCCTAATCTGCCATAGGCCCCTATATACCGCCTCCTCATGCTGCTGCCAGGTCCAGAGTCTCTCATGGGTCCCTGTACGGCCTCCCATTGCTGCTGTCTCCATCGCCACACTCTGCCATGTGCCACTTTCAGGTCTCCTCACACTGCTGGTGTGTAGAATTTTTTGACATAGGGTGCTGGCAGATTACGGGCCTCCTATAGCTGCTGCCAGGCCCCTAATCTACCATAGGCCCCTATATACCGCCTCCTCATGCTGCTGCCAGGTCCAGAGTCTCTCATGGGTCCCTGTACGGCCTCCCATTGCTGCTGTCTCCATCGCCACACTCTGCCATGTGCCACTTTCAGGTCTCCTCACACACTGCTGGTGTGTAGAATTTTTTGACATAGGGTGCTGGCAGATTACGGGCCTCCCATTGCTGCTGCCAGGCCCCTAATCTGCCATAGGCCCCTATATACCGCCTCCTCATGCTGCTGCCAGGTCCAGAGTCTGTCATGGGTCCCTGTACGGCCTCCCATTGCTGCTGTCTCCATCGCCACACTCTGCCATGTGCCACTTTCAGGTCTCCTCACACTGCTGGTGTGTAGAATTTTTTGACATAGGGTGCTGGCAGATTACGGGCCTCCTATAGCTGCTGCCAGGCCCCTAATCTGCCATAGGCCCCTATATACCGCCTCCTCATGCTGCTGCCAGGTCCAGAGTCTCTCATGGGTCCCTGTACGGCCTCCCATTGCTGCTGTCTCCATCGCCACACTCTGCCATGTGCCACTTTCAGGTCTCCTCACACACTGCTGGTGTGTAGAATTTTTTGACATAGGGTGCTGGCAGATTACGGGCCTCCCATAGCTGCTGCCAGGCCCCTAATCTGCCATAGGCCCCTATATACCGCCTCCTCATGCTGCTGCCAGGTCCAGAGTCTCTCATGGGTCCCTGTACGGCCTCCCATTGCTGCTGTCTCCATCGCCACACTCTGCCATGTGCCACTTTCATGTCTCCTCACACACTGCTGGTGTGTTGAATTTTTTGACATAGGGTGCTGGCAGATTACGGGCCTCCCATTGCTGCTGCCAGGCCCCTAATCTGCCATAGGCCCCTATATACCGCCTCCTCATGCTGCTGCCAGGTCCAGAGTCTGTCATGGGTCTCTGTACGGCCTCCCATTGCTGCTGTCTCCATCGCCACACTCTGCCATGTGCCACTTTCAGGTCTCCTCACACTGCTGGTGTGTAGAATTTTTTGACATAGGGTGCTGGCAGATTACGGGCCTCCCATAGCTGCTGCCAGGCCCCTAATCTGCCATAGGCCCCTATATACCGCCTCCTCATGCTGCTGCCAGGTCCAGAGTCTCTCATGGGTCCCTGTACGGCCTCCCATTGCTGCTGTCTCCATCGCCACACTCTGCCATGTGCCACTTTCAGGTCTCCTCACACACTGCTGGTGTGTTGAATTTTTTGACATAGGGTGCTGGCAGATTACGGGCCTCCCATTGCTGCTGCCAGGCCCCTAATCTGCCATAGGCCCCTATATACCGCCTCCTCATGCTGCTGCCAGGTCCAGAGTCTGTCATGGGTCCCTGTACGGCCTCCCATTGCTGCTGTCTCCATCGCCACACTCTGCCATGTGCCACTTTCAGGTCTCCTCACACTGCTGGTGTGTAGAATTTTTTGACATAGGGTGCTGGCAGATTACGGGCCTCCTATAGCTGCTGCCAGGCCCCTAATCTGCCATAGGCCCCTATATACCGCCTCCTCATGCTGCTGCCAGGTCCAGAGTCTCTCATGGGTCCCTGTACGGCCTCCCATTGCTGCTGTCTCCATCGCCACACTCTGCCATGTGCCACTTTCAGGTCTCCTCACACACTGCTGGTGTGTAGAATTTTTTGACATAGGGTGCTGGCAGATTACGGGCCTCCCATAGCTGCTGCCAGGCCCCTAATCTGCCATAGGCCCCTATATACCGTCTCCTCATGCTGCTGCCAGGTCCAGAGTCTCTCATGGGTCCCTGTACGGCCTCCCATTGCTGCTGTCTCCATCGCCACACTCTGCCATGTGCCACTTTCAGGTCTCCTCACACACTGCTGGTGTGTTGAATTTTTTGACATAGGGTGCTGGCAGATTACGGGCCTCCCATAGCTGCTGCCAGGCCCCTAATCTGCCATAGGCCCCTATATACCACCTCCTCATGCTGCTGCCAGGTCCAGAGTCTGTCATGGGTCCCTGTACGGCCTCCCATTGCTGCTGTCTCCATCGCCACACTCTGCCATGTGCCACTTTCAGGTCTCCTCACACTGCTGGTGTGTAGAATTTTTTGACATAGGGTGCTGGCAGATTACGGGCCTCCTATAGCTGCTGCCAGGCCCCTAATCTGCCATAGGCCCCTATATACCGCCTCCTCATGCTGCTGCCAGGTCCAGAGTCTCTCATGGGTCCCTGTACGGCCTCCCATTGCTGCTGTCTCCATCGCCACACTCTGCCATGTGCCACTTTCAGGTCTCCTCACACTGCTGGTGTGTAGAATTTTTTGACATAGGGTGCTGGCAGATTACGGGCCTCCCATAGCTGCTGCCAGGCCCCTAATCTGCCATAGGCCCCTATATACCGCCTCCTCATGCTGCTGCCAGGTCCAGAGTCTCTCATGGGTCCCTGTACGGCCTCCCATTGCTGCTGTCTCCATCGCCACACTCTGCCATGTGCCACTTTCAGGTCTCCTCACACACTGCTGGTGTGTTGAATTTTTTGACATAGGGTGCTGGCAGATTACGGGCCTCCCATAGCTGCTGCCAGGCCCCTAATCTGCCATAGGCCCCTATATACCGCCTCCTCATGCTGCTGCCAGGTCCAGAGTCTCTCATGGGTCCCTGTACGGCCTCCCATTGCTGCTGTCTCCATCGCCACACTCTGCCATGTGCCACTTTCAGGTCTCTTCACACTGCTGGTGTGTAGATTTTTTTTGACATAGGGTGCTGGCAGATTACGGGCCTCCTATAGCTGCTGCCAGGCCCCTAATCTGCCATAGGCCCCTATATACCGCCTCCTCATGCTGCTGCCAGGTCCAGAGTCTGTCATGGGTCCCTGTACGGCCTCCCATTGCTGCTGTCTCCATCGCCACACTCTGCCATGTGCCACTTTCAGGTCTCCTCACACTGCTGGTGTGTTCAATTTTTTGACATAGGGTGCTGGCAGATTACGGGCCTCCCATAGCTGCTGCCAGGCCCCTAATCTGCCATGGGCCCCTATACCGCCTCTTCATGCTGCTGCCAGGTCCACAGTCTCTCATGCCATGTGCCACTTTCAGGTCTCCTCACACTGCTGGTGTGTTGAATTTTTTGACATAGGGTGCTGGCAGATTACGGGCCTCCCATAGCTGCTGCCAGGCCCCTAATCTGCCATGGGCCCCTATACCGCCTCCTCATGCTGCTGCCAAGTCCAGAGTGTGTCATGGGTCCCTGTACGGCCTCCCATTGCTGCTGTCTCCATAGCCACACTCTGCCATGTGCCACTTTCAGGTCTCCTCACACTGCTGGTGTGTTGAATTTTTTGACATAGGGTGCTGGCAGATTACGGGCCTCCCATTGCTGCTGCCAGGCACGTAATCTGCCATGGGCCCCCGTACCGACTCCTCATGCTGTGACGTTGCAACAAGGTGGAATTCAACCCTACATATGTTAGACCGCCTTTACGAACAGCGAAAGGCCATCACCGATTTCCTGATGTTAAAAGCGGATAAAGGTACTCCCTGTGTAACTTAGATGTCAGCCATTGGCAGCTCATGCGTGACACCTGCGCTTGCTCAGGCCCTTTGAGGAGGCCACGCTATTCGTGAGTCGGCAGGACTATGGGATGAACGACGTCATTCCTCTGTTGCACGTCCTGGAACAAATGCTGTTAACAATGGCTGGTCAGGGTGCGGTAGACGTGGCGCACAGATCTCAACGCCACATGACCCCTGTGGGGGCAGGACAGGAAGAAGAGGAGGAGGTAGAGGAGGACATTGGTGCTCAGGAATTATTGAGTGAAATGGGTGGTTTTTCCACTCAGCGGACAGGAGTGGAGGAGCAGGAGCATCTGGTAGAGGAGGAGGAGGAGGAGACAGAGGACCCAGACGCACCGTGGCAGTATGCTGTGGAGATGGAGGCAGGGAGTCCCTCGCATTCCTTGGCACAAATGGCCCATAGCATGCTCGGTTGCTTGCGTAGCGACAGCCGAATAATAACCATCAGACAGAGGGATGACTTTTGGCTGTCCACCTTGTTGGACCCTCGCTACCGTTCAAAAATGGTGGCCTTTTTCACACCTGCTGAGAGGGAGGCCAAAATAACGTACTATAAAAACCACCTATGTAGTCAGCTGGTCTCTGCCTGTCTGCGCCAACGTCCATCCTCAGACACTGTGGGCCCTGTGCGCTCGCGTTCCGCTGCCATGGCAGCAGGGGAGGGGTGGGGTGGTAGGAGCAGTGGCAGCTCCACCAGCAGCGGCTGCCTCAGTCTGCAGTCGATGATGAGTAGCTTTCTTCACCAGCGCAGTGAGGAAACTACTAACCAGCCGCAGCAGCAGCAGCAGCATCAGGTGGACCTGGAGCAGGACCTCAAACAACAGGCTTAGGCCTACTTGGACAGCACCCTGCCAACCGAGGTAGACAATCCCCTTGACTACTGGGCAACGAAACTTGACCTTTGGCCCCAACTAGCTGAATTTGCCCTTGAAAGGCTGTCATGCCCGGCCAGTAGCGTGGCATCGGAGCGCGTGTTTAGTGCGGCAGGAGGTATTGCAACTCCGCGGAGGACACGACTGTCCACCCAAAGTGTGGAGAGACTGACGTTTGTGAAAATGAATCAGGTGTGGATTAGTCTGGATTTCAAACCACCAGTTCCTGACACAACTGACTAAATCCGCCATGAATCATGCCCCAAACATGTGCCACTTTCAGGTCTCCTCACACTGCTGGTGTGTTCCATTTTTTGACATAGGGTGCTGGCAGATTACGGGCCTCCCATAGCTGCTGCCAGGCCCCTAATCTGCCATGGGCCCCTATACCGCCTCCTCATGCTGCTGCCAGGTCCAGAGTCTCTCATGGGTCCCTGTACGGCCTCCCATTGCTGCTGTCTCCATCGCCACACTCTGCCATGTGCCACTTTCAGGTCTCCTCACACTGCTGGTGGGTTCCATTTTTTGTCATAGGGTGCTGGCAGATTACGGGCCTCCCATAGCTGCTGCCAGGCCCCTAATCTGCCATGGGCCCCTATACCGCCTCCTCATGCTGCTGCCAGGTCCAGAGTCTCTCATGGGTCCCTGTACGGCCTCCCATTGCTGCTGTCTCCATCGCCACACTCTGCCATGTGCCACTTTCAGGTCTCCTCACACTGCTGGTGGGTTCCATTTTTTGTCATAGGGTGCTGGCAGATTACGGGCCTCCCATAGCTGCTGCCAGGCCCCTAATCTGCCATGGGCCCCCGTACCGACTCCTCATGCTGCTGCCAGGCCCGTAATCTGTCATGGGCCCCTGTTGTCGCTTGTTGGCATATTCCGCTCGTTCAGATGCTCCTTCTCCTGCTACTCCTCTTCACGGATTCCGTCAGCAGTCTTTCTTGGAATCCGTTTCCAAGAGACAACAGTTTGCGAGCACGCACCAGACGGTGCAGAAACTGAACGTCCTCCTGTCCAAGTTGCTGCTGCCAGGCTCGTAATCTGTCATGCGCCCCTGTACCGCCTCCTCATGCTGCTGCCAGGTCCAGAGTGTGTCATGGGCCCCCGTACCGACTCCAAATGCTGCTGCCAGGCCCGTAATCTGTCATGGGCCCCTGTACCGCCTCCCCATGCTGCTGCCAGGTCCAGATTGTGTCATGGGTCCCTGTACGGCCTCCCATTGCTGCTGCCAGGCCCGTAATCTGCCATGGGCCCCCGTACCGACTCCTCATGCTGCTGCCAGGCCCGTAATCTGCCATGGGCCCCTGTACCGCCTCCTCATGCTGCTGCCAGGTCCAGAGTGTGTCATGGGTCCCTGTACGGCCTCCCATTGCTGCTGTCTCTATCGCCACACTCTGCCATGTGCCACTTTCAGGTCTCCTCACACTGCTGGTGGTTTCCATTTTTGTCATAGGGTGCTGTATGGCCTCCCATTGCTGCTGCCTCCACCGCCACACTGTGGCTCCACACTCTGGTTTTGGCCCCGTGACTGCCCAAATGAGTGAAGTGTGCGGTGATTCTAAGATCGACGGCACTCATCTGCATGTCATACTGCCTGACAGTATTATTTCTCTTCCCCAGCAGACTCCAAGGGCATTTAAATTAAAGGTACAGTGTTCAGCACTAATATTAAGTCTCTCTGAAGCCTAGAAACACCCTTTTTTAAGTTAAATTCACAGCGAATATATTCGACTCGAATCGAAATTTTTCCACGAATTCGCCGAATCAGTCGAATCAAATTTTTGAATACTTCGCTCATCTCTAATTATCATGCAGTTATATGTCATACCACTGATACTAAGTTAATGTTTCATGCCCTTGGAAATGCTACCTTTATTTTACATCATCAGGCTGTGTTGATGATGTTAGTGATGCATTTCATGTACCACTATTTTGTACTTTATTTTTGCTTTGTTATTATATTTATAATCAAAGTCAGCAAAAGTATTGAACATAAAAATCAGTTCTGGTCATTTTTTGGGTGAATAGGCCAGTGTTTGTTAAATAAATGGTAAGGGCTCCTGGGCCATGCCCTGAGGGACATTTACCAGAGCAAAAAAAAGTGAAATATTAAAAATGTAAAACACCATTCAATGACATGCCTGGAGGATACCCTGACCCTGCTTCTGAAGTGGAGCATCTGTGAAATGTATACAAGACAAATAAACATTTATAAAGAAAAAAAAGTGTGTTTAAATTACCTGCAAAATGACAGCTCCTGGCCACGTCATTATGTTTGTAAAAAAAGAGGCCAGGGATCCCATCCATTTATACCAGTCCCTTTCCTAGATGAGGGTTGACTGTTAATAAGGGACACACAAAAAACAGTGTAGGGATTCCCCCATAATTTATAACAGGCCCTTCAGATCTGATATACATTTTAAGGGCGAAACACACATTTAAAAAAACTATTTCATACCAGATATAACTGGGATTTGAATGCCCCAACAGCCAGGTCTCAGTTTGAATGTGTGTTCTGGCTAAACCTTAACCTTGTTCCTACCCATTTCCGGCAGGCAAGCTGTTTTTGCTAAAAATGATCCTTGAAAGATTTCCTTTACTGCCACTGGATACTGCCCTGTGCAACTGTCTTCTGGAAGTGTAAATTTTAATAGCAGTGGTTGCTACCAGGGGCGGACTGACCATTTGGAAACTCGGGCACTGCCTGAGGGCCCGGGGTCAGTAGGGGCTCCATGAGATGCCCCTGGTACCTTTTTCATAGGCTTTTTTGAGTTTGGGCAAGGACACAGGGGCCCCATGATCCTCTATTGCCCGGGGGCCCCATGAGTTGTCAGTCCGCCCCTGGCTGCTACTGAAAAATGTTACTCTACCCACTTGCTTCTACCCTCTCCACCATTTACAATGTAAGGGTGTGATGCATGGATAAATACTGATGTCCAATGTTAAACTATAATGTGCCTGTAATATGCTCTTTGGTCAGTAGATGGCAGCAAAGTACGAGAATCAAGTTTGCAGAGACGTTTGCTAAGACAGAACCAATACTTATTTACCTTATAAAGTTTAATGAATGGTAATTTAGGGGTTGAGTAGGACCCTCAGAAGGGTCATAGTGAACTGTAAATACAGGTTTGAGGCTGCAATTAGGAAATTACTTACTGCATCACAAACCCTCTGGGAAGGGGAGGAGTTCCTGTGCTGAGGAGGAAGTGAGGTCTGGGTCTGGCTGTTGGATGCTGAGGACATCTGGAGAATCTGTGTGGGGCCTGGAAGAGGATTTACGGCTCACAGTGGAATCTGGCGACGGCACCTAGGGAAGATTCACAACGAGACCAGGAAACAAGTGACTGTATGGTCCGGTTTTGGAGTGGATCAGGAAAAAGCACCAAGAGTCTGCCAGGGAGCTGTAAGTGCGGCTTTGCCGCAGCACATCGCACCACACATGGTCAGTGACATTTTAGAAAGTTACAAGAGACACACTTCACTTTCCTTTGGATTACAAATGGTATTGCACAATACTTAGGGTGCACCCCAACGTTATATCTTGCTCAGGAACATTCAGGCGCAGCCAGGCTGCTTTCTGGACATTGGGGAAAAGTCCGCAAGTACTGGGTTAGTGTTAGACAGTATTATTCTTACTGTATGGTTATGCGCTGTTATCATTCTGTTTACGTATGCTCAACTACATGATCACTATAACTGTTCAGTAAACATAATTGTTTTAAAAGAACCGCTATCTGTGTCTGTGTGGCATTGTGTACCCTCTGAATCTGTGGGCCCTGTGGGTCTTCCTTCAACAATATGCCTACTATTATTGTCCCATGATGCACTGCGTTTTGTGAATGGAGAAGGAGCATTTGAATGACAGTCCCTCCTCTGCCCATTCACAGAAAATGCAGAGCTGTGTGAAAATAGTGACTTGTGCAATATGAATAGTGGAGAGGACAAAAACTGGGGCAAGCAGTACAGTATTTTCTCTGTAGAAGTGGCTCAGTTCAATGGCTCTGAAGATGACACTGCACGGATGATTTTTAGTAGAAGCAGAGCGATACACACAAACACACAACCCCCACAAACAAGTACTAAACATCAGCTTTAATGTCAAGATTTACTCCCAATTGTCTACTAATCAATCAACATTAAAAATGTGTCATCTGACAATTACATTTGCTGCAATCTTTCTGCCTAAACAAATATCACATCTCTGTATTCTCAGCAGCTAAACCTAATATTACTGACATTCTTGCACTGAAATACAACGTATATTATCAAAGTCAGTGTGTCATCGGGCCACATTTCAAATGATTATTTTTTGAAAAAGAGCATTACAGTGTTATTTGGCTATAATAACTTGTCACTTCATCATCTAATTTTTATCTTCTAACTAGAATGAATTCATCTCTGGCATGTAGATTGGTATATATTATAATAATAAGATGAAAAGCCCAGGAAAAAAAGGTAGATTGCTAGGCAAAGGGCTCAAAGAAATGTAGAAAAAAGGATTTTTATAAATAGTAGATATTCAGACAGAAATACTCTTGTCATTGAGGTGTCATAGAGAACAGTTTTGGATGAGCAAACTGGTGCCAGTCATTTTAGCAGACAACAGATAAAAATGATTTCTAATTTATTTTCCTTTTATTCCTAATACTCCAGTTTTCTCAGAGTGACTGACTTGTGAAGATCTGGTACCAACCATATACTGTATCTTCTGGTTTTGTGCACATCTGCTTTGCTTGTTGTACTACTTTTTCAGGGCATTCCCACCTTGTCTATTGACTCTGCCTTATGTCTGTGCCCTTCTCCTACGTACTCTGCTTCATGTCTCCCTCCACTCTCTACTCCAGTCTGTTCTACCCACCAAAAATTGTATTTTGTTTGTCTTCTATAGTTTGTTTAGTTTTTATTCTGTATGTGATGCATTAGCATCTGACAAATGTTTCAGTCTCCAATCTGCAATTCCATCCTCTTAACTTGTACCAAAGAAATGATGTACTGTACCTTTTTGGTTACCTCATATCTTAGAATCTTCTTTGTAGCCTCCTTGTGCCCTCTACCCTTGTCTTGCTTATGCATTGTTTCATCTTTGCCCCTGCATGATCAACTTTTGTTTGTTTGGGTTTTTTGCATTTACTATCAAGTCTGATTCTTCTTTCCTCAGTCCAGACTTTGCTTGATGTTTCCGGTTTCTGAGGTATTGGCTCTCTCAAATTCCCCTCTTTCTTCACTTGACTTCTGTTTTGCTTTTTGTCTATTAACCTATTGGTGTATACCAGGGGCGGACTGACAACTCATGGGGCCCCCGAGCAACAGAGGATCATGGGGCCCCTGTGTCCTTGCCCAAACTCAAAAAAGCCTATGAAAAAGGTACCAGGGGCATCTCATGGGGCCCCCTACTGACCCTGGGCCCTCGGGCAGTGCCCGAGTTTTCAAATGGTCAGTCCGCCCCTGGTGTAGACACAAATATGTGGACTCTTATCAGCTGCGCCTTGATGCTGAGCAGCCGTATATTTGCTTACCAAAAGTAAACAAACATGATGAGAGCGCATGCCCTGTGCACTCCCAGCACATTTACAGGTGCCTCATGGAAAGGTCCCAATCACTACTTGCGATCTGGACCTTTCTGATCATGTGACTGCTGTGACAGCCAGTCACAGCGGTCACATGAACCTAAACCCCACCTCCTGGTGTCACAAACCCCTTAAAGGGCCAGAGGAGGAGCTGGCCCCAAGGGTTAAGGTCACTTTGCAATAAAGCAAGGAAGCATAGAAACCTCTGTAGTTTATTAATGTGCTTTTACCAAATAAAATGCTGTACATACAAACTATTACAATGATAGGAATACAGGACACGACAAATATTACAAAATATGTCTACAACATTCACAAGCTATTACATGTACAATGTATGTGTGTTATAGGCATACACCAAACAGTTACTGAACTTGGTTATTCCTTGTAATGGAGTTTTCTTTTTCTCAGAGTCCTGAAAACAACTGTTCCTTTGTCTCTCACCACATGGCTTGCTCAAATTGTCTTTCCTCTCCCCCTTCTACATGTAGCATACTTTTAGTCCAGAGTTTCACAAACCAGTCCAAGAAGATTGTTAGCATATCAATAGCAGAATCTTAACTTCTAAGCAATATTTGGTCTTAAAAATGTGACTCCATATTTTGCTATAAAAATCACTAAAATAGCCATGTGTTGTTCATGTATTTGTGTTCATGATTAACCTCCTGGCTATTACACCTTTGACAAGCTCTTGACATTTTAATAACCATGATTTTTCCCACAATTGCTCTAATTACTGTTCTAGAAATGTATATCCTCCTTAATGTCGAGAAAGAATTCCCTGGTGGTCTAAGAGTTCAATTTTCAAGTGAAGACCCCAAAGAAATTAGTAAATGTGTACTGTGCAGTCTGATGCCTTGTGTTGTGCACTCAGAAGTTGCCTTAGGTCTGACAGTTGCCTGGCTAAAGCCTGATCTCACACAATGGGGTTGATTTACTAAAACTGAAGCATGGAAAAACTGGTGCAGCTCTGCATAGAAAACAATCAGCTTCCAGGTTTTATTGTCAAAGCTTATTTGAACAAGCTATTAAAAGCTGATTGGCTACCATACACAGCTGCACCAGATTTTGCATGCTCCAGTTTTAGCAAATCAGCCCCACTGTTTCCTTAATCTTATAATGTGCAAGAAAAATGCTGTTTTTTCTTTTAATTTTCCTTGAATGTGATTGGGTTTTCTTTGCAAAGTGAAATGTCACCACATTCACTAAGCTCTTGGGAAACCTCCCTTACAATGTGCAGCTTACTTTGCAAAGTACAGATTATTTACCTTTAGTAAATAAATCTAAATGCCTCCACATTATTATTACATCAGAAATGTTTGTAGCACTATCCCAGTTCTGTCATACTCCCTTCTGTGTGCTGGTAATAGCAAACAATAACTCTCTGTTTTAAGTGATCTGTTGCTACAGAGGTGCATGTGAAGGTTCTAGATCAGGGCTTTACTGACTTGACCCAGACCCCCTACCAACAAGAAGAAATATGTAAAAAATGTAAGTAATGAACCTATACTAAGGATAGATACATGTTTACAGGGTATGAATGATGTAAGCAGGCACTAAACAGATACTTTTTTTTAACTGGGAGCCAGGTTCAAGGTCCATTCACACTAGGAATTTCACGACAATGTGCTGCATGTTCCTGTGTGATTCACATGCAGTTCTGTGTAGTGCGATTTCAGCCCATTCTTTTTGAATGGGCTGAAATCGCACTGCTCCACACCGGAAGTAGCGCATGCACTACTTGTGGAAACACACCGCAACAGGATCACATGGCACTTTTGTACCCCTTGATCTGGTGTGGGCAAATGCACTGATTTTTGATTTGCATTTGGGTTGTTGATAACATTGCACTGAAGCTTGCTGCAGAGTGGCAGTGTGTTCTGAATGCGGTGCAGGAAACCTGCATGGAACATGGGTTTCCCACACAGTATTCTAGTGTGAATGGGCCCTTAAAATGTTACTAAACCCAGGACTCTGCATTCACTTTATCTGGTCTCCCACAGTACACAGAACATGGAAATGCAATTATTTTAGTAAATATAAACTGCTAAATACCTTTTCTCATCAACAGTATATAGCAGTCTTGTGACTTCTATCAGTGTCCAGCTGAGTACTGGTTAAAGCTTTTTGGAGGAGTTTTCATTCTCCTTTCACTGCCCTATGAGATTGCATAACCCCTGACCCTCTGTCTGGACAGTGCTGATTGGCCCTGTGCTGATCACATGCACCATCCCAATAAAAAGAAAAAACTCTCCAACAGTACCCACCAAACTGAGCATGTGCAGAGTATCCCTAGCCAACGCTGTGTTCTATCAGCAGATGCATTGGGGACAGAAGAAGGGGAGGATCAGAGAAGACAGGATCAAACATCCTTTTTACACAATGCAGAGGATTAACCCCTTAAGTTCTACAGTGAGTATATCAAGCATGCTTTACTGCATATACAGACTGATTTTTATTGTTGTGGGGTTAGTAACACTTTATTTTCCTGCTATTTCAGAAAGGGAGTAAACTTGATTTACAGCAGCTTTCAAGTTGAAGAAACAACAGTAAATATACAGATCTTCATATTAGTTATAATATACGGTAAGCTGTTATATTCTAAGAGGCCTTCGTTGTTTGGAAGCACTTAACTTTATTTCTCAACTAATTATCCACTGGCTACAATTTATTTAAATTGGACTCTACAGTCTGCAGAAATTACAATCCTAAATCATTAGGGCTGAAAAAAGAGGAAACAATTATTACATTGGGCTACGTCTTTCAACCATTTCCTCTAGTTCATGGCAATGCAACCAGCATTCTTGCAGGATTCTGGGAGAACTGGGGATCCCAAAACTCATGGGAATGCACTGATGTACAGACAGGACTTTTTATCTGAAGTATTGAAAATGTTTAGTTGGTTCACTTTACCCATAAATTTATTTCTGAATTGTCAGCTATCCTTTGTTCATATTTAGATATATCAAAACAAAGATCAACCAAAGCAAATTAAATGTGAAAATGGTTAAAAATGTTAGTTGATGATTTGAAACAGCTGAACTAATCATAAAGACTGAAAACCAGACTTTTATGGGGCCTAGTTAAAAACACTCAGTAATTCATTACACCTTTACTCCACTTTATAGAAAGTCATTGAAAAAGGACATGTCCAATAAAAAATGACAGTAAAAAAAATAAAAATAAAAAAAATAAAAACTTTACTTTTAAGAACATGTAAAGGGTTTCTGCTTCTTTAAGTATTTATGGGGCATTTTTGCAGGGCATTTGTGATGCATTGTATTGCATTTTTCATGCAGTTTTTATGCTTAATTTTTTGGGGCCATATTGTGCTATAAAAGAATGATTTGAAATAGTAAGTGACAGGAGAGTAAGAAGATTTGTGTGCAGAATATGTCACTTTAATAGGCATCCATTAACATATGCACTAAATTTATGTCCAGAAGAAACTAACATTTGCATTCTTTCTGTGTGGTTTCGTAACTTCCAATTCTCGTACAATGTCCTGCCATGTCCTTTCACTCTTGGTGAGATGTTTATAGGTGTTCTCAAATGAGTCATAGAGAAAAGATGTTTGCCTTACCAGGTCTATTAGCTCTTCTATGTCAGGTGCAGGGACGGACTGACCATTCGAGCACTCGGGCACTGCCCGAGGGCCTGGGGTCAGCAGGGGGCCCCATGAGATGCCCCTGGTACCTTTCATTGGCTTTTTCATAGGCTTTTTTGGGTGTGGGCGAGATCACAGGGGCCCCATGATCCCCTATTGCTCAAGGGCCCCATGAGTTGTCAGTCCGCCCCTGGTCAGGTGTTTGTTTGTTTCTGTCAATACCATCCTATATCCCTGTATATTGTGTTTGCTAAGATGCCCTTCTAAGAGGTTTTTTTTTTCAATTATCAACACTTTCTGCTAACACCACTGATTGCAAAAAGGGAGTTCCGCATCTCTACCAATTTCAAACTCAAACATCTCTTCTCCAGGGAGAATAAGTTTAATGCTTGTGATGTGATTTTGTTGTTATGCTACAAAATGCGTCAAAATGCATGAAAATACATTTCCATTGATGTCTATGGACCCAAAATCACACCATTCTGCACCAAAAGAAGTGTCTGCAAAAATGTTGTATAGTTTGGTATCTCAATGATAAATTAATGGCGTTTATATATTGTAGATGCTTTTTGCTGAATCAAGATTAGTAGGGAACACAAGAGTATTTTCTTTCATTTGAATTTTCTCTAACACAAATGATGGCTGCCCTGTACACTGCCATCATTTGCTATAATCTGCTCCATATCTGCTGCTGCTTGCTGAGAAAAATGAGAACAAGATTATGATTCTGTTACTCCAACCCACTTTGTTCCTCACATTGCTTTTTGGAATTGATGATGTTTGATAATCTTTTCAACGTGTATTGTTACTGTGCATTAAACACACAGATGCATGTTTATTTTCATATGGTGACACCTAGTGGACATTAGTAATTAATGTGTAGCCTCTGCTAGCTATTGTGGTCAGTTGTTTTGTCCTTAAACTGCACTATGGTTGTCACTATTTGCATGTAAAACATTAAGCAAAATGTTGTTTGCATTATGTGTCTAATTTTTTTCAATCATTTTGGAAATATTATAGCTGGCACATTTTACTTTATTATTCAGGTTTTTCTGCTGTAAATGTGAATAGCATGTGTGTGTGTGTGTATATGAAATACAAGAAGTAAATACACACAATTTTTTACTGCCTATGTAATATGTCTAGTCTAGTGAGATGAAACGTTTGTCTGTTTAATACGTAAAAACTTAATTTATAGCAAAGATTTATCATAATTGCAGGTGTTTTGCTATCTATCTATCTGTCTATCTATCTATCTATCTATCTATCTATCTATCTATCTATCTATCTATCCAGTATATATATATATATATATATATATATACACACAAATATCATGATGGATATGTATACTGATATGGACTGGGTAAAGTGTTAGGAAGGTAAGGATGCCCCATTGTTGGATTTAGGTCAGGCGAGCATGGGGGTCATTCAATGGTATCAATTCCTTCATCCTCCAGAAACTGCCTGCATACTCTCGCCACATGAGGCCGGGGATTGTCGTGCACCAGGAGGAACCCAGGACCCACTGTACCAGCGTAGGGTCTGACAACGGGTCCAAGAATTACATCCTGATACTTAATGGCAGTCAGGATGCCATTGTCTATCCTGTAGAGGTCTGTGCGTCCCTCCATAGATATGCCTCTCCAGACCATCACTGACCCAACACCAAACCGGTCATGCTGAACAATGTTACAGGCAGCATAACATTCTCCATGGCTTCTCCAGATCCTTTTCAATGAGCTCAGCAGGAAACTCTGACACAGAGACACGTGTCTCTGTTTACACTGAGTGATGGCTGCGATTGGACACAGCCATCACAGGATCGGGAGTGCCAATCACAGTGCTCGTGTCCAGATCTGTGATGTGCTCTGTTCAAGGGACATAGACATCACAGGATAGTGCTGCTGTGCAGCCCTGAGGCTGCGCAAGGCACATGTTCTGACAGGACTTTCAGGAATGTGCAGTGGCCAGGTGGGAAGCGGTTAATGTCACATTTTAAGTTTGTACACTCCTTGTTCTCAGTTGCAAAATTAGTAATATTATTTTATGGAGGACCTATATGATCACCATTTACTAATATTATGTGTAAAACATGTTTGTAGTTGTCTTATCTTCTTTAGCAACTTTTTATTGATTTAGAAATTTGTAAACTCAATTTCCTTTTTGCGGTTTTTACTGTATTGTCTGCAACTCTCAAATAATGAGAGCTTTCCTTTAACTGCCTTTTTGGTTTGATTTTTTTTATTGTTAGAAGTAATCCATATAGTTTTTGTTTTAGTCTTTTAAAATTCAATGCTCAAATGAACAAACTGTGTATTGTGTTTACAAAAAAATCAATTTGAAATACTTCTATTGTGTTACTGTGTTCTTTGCTGACTATAGTTACTCTGTTCCTCCCAATCTATGTTTTGTAGCGCACCCTCTCATCCCTACGCCACCAGATTTCAAATGTATTGTTTTTGTCATTCTAATATTTGCTTGTTATGATTACCATTATCCAGAACATTTCAGAAACTCAGATAGCACTGAAGACTTACTTTTGAGTCACGACTACATTTTTCAAGTTCAGCAATAGCAGCCATTTATACTTCCTCTTGTGACATGTTTTCTTTTGTGTGGCCCTGTACTCCTTTTATTCTAATATTTTTAAGAATAGCAATACCTTTCACTCTGTACAATGACATTGAAAGGTAAAGCATACACTCAGAATGCTTGCACACCTTCTCAGTTACCATCAACAGTTCCTCTGAAACCAAAGACATTCTTTAATGCAATGCTGACTCCCTGGCTCCATTATTATTTCATTTTACAAACTATCATTTTTACACTTTATGACACTAAGACCAGGTGCAGACCTTTGTGGAACCTTGCATTGCATGCATTTGGTAGCAAGTTAAATGTTGTTTGCAATAGAGCAGCCCCTTCATTTTGAATGGGTTGCCAACACACAACTGAATCTTTTTTTCAGTAACACACAACTAGTTCATGTCTGTGAGTTGTGGTGCAGAAAAATTAAGGTCTGCTGTGGTACATTGGGAATGGTAATGGGGGTGCCATTGAAAATTATGTAAAATTAATTGCACACTGTACCACATATTACTACAATGCAAGGGTATTAATGCAACCATAAAAACCAAATGCACTTGTATTGCCAAGTGGTTTTGCAAGAAATCTTTGTTTTCCTTTGAGGTATGCCTAAGAGCACAGACAGTCTAAATATATTTATAATGTAAAAAAACAGTCTGTGATAGCCTAGTCCACAAATCAGGAAGCATCTTATTCAAAGTAACAGCAATACCAGCAAACACTTTTTTGGTGTTTGTTTCTTTGTTATTATTTGAATAAAGTACTAGTTCCTAGACTACAGTGTTACAGATTGTTTTTATACATTCTGGAGTTAATTTTAAAGTTGGGCAAGGGCTAAGATCCAGAGGTGATGTCGGAGAGGAGGTACTTTGAAGGTCCATGCAGTGGCAGATATAATTTTTGAAGTATCTAGCTAGATATGATCAGCTGGGCATACTGTATATCTATGGAAAACTGGAGCACATCAGCACTCTAACTGTGATTTATTATTGCCATAATTAGCTGCAAATGTTTCAAAACAAAACAACTTCAAATCACCCAGACCTGATAACAAGTAGAATCCAATTACTATGGTTTACTGCACTTTGCACACTATCATTGACCAGGTATGACTATTTCTTTTAGCATGTTAAGCTTGTAACATTGTTTTTAGAGCAGTGTGTGCTATATGGTGCCCTCCTGACAATCATTCAGAACATCATTTGCACATTAGAGAGAAACTTGGCCATAGAACATACATTCACAGTATGACAGCTAGCTTTGGCCAAAAGGAAGTCCCCAAGCACACTGTCAGTTTATGTATACTCACAAACAGAAATCTAAAGGGATCAAATAGGAACACCATTTCTGATAAGTGCATCTGATAAAAACATAATAGCATATGGGTAGTTTTATGAAAGAATTTACTGGACTAATATATAATATCATGATATATTATAATATTTTTGCTTAAATTTTTTTTTTATGCAAAACAGACATGCACACATAAGAGACAGCAGATCAATAAAAGTTGTCTTCTTTCATGCATAGAATGCCAACAGAATATCTGTAACATACAGCATTTCAAAATATATAATAATCCATGTAACTGTAATGGAGTACAATCAATAACGCTACAATAATGAGACTGAAACATCTTTGCTTGAAATCTTTCCAATATGTGGCTAATTGAAGGTCACATTAAATGGGGACGGTTAATGCCATACAACTGCTATGATAAACAACATTGTAGTTATCAATGCATCATAGTGTCTGTACTCAGAAGGTAGTATATGCTTTGGAACCTGTTATGAGTACAACAGGAGAGTGAAAGAAATGTAAAAAATAAAGGCAGAGGAGAGAATAGTAAATAAGAAAAGGAGTAAATCAGCTGGGGGGGAGGTGAAGGTTGGTAACCAATTCCATACAGGGCAATTTTACCCCCTTCCTTCCCAGGCCAATTTTCAGTTTTCGTCTGTCACACTTTGAATGACAATTGCGCGGTCATACAACATTGTACCCAAACTAAAATGTTATCATTTTCTTCACACAGCTAGTTTTCTTTTGGTGATATTTAATCACCACTGGGGTTCTTATTTTTTGCTAAATTAACAAAAACAGACTGATAATTTTGAAAAACCCCATGTTTTTCTTTGTTTCTGTTATAAAAATTTGCAAATAAATAATTGTTCTTCATAAATTTAGGCCAAGATGTATTCTGCTACATTTCTTTGGTGAAAATAACCCAAATTAGTATTTATTATTTAGTCTGTAGGAAAGTAATGACGTTCACAAACTATGGGATATATCTGAAAATTGATAAATCCTGAAGTACTGATGGCCAATCTAATTTCTTGAGGTCCAAGAATGTCAGAACAGTACAGATATCCCCCAAATGACCCTTTCTTTGGAAATGAAGAAATTAAAAAAACGGTTTTCACAATTTTTTTTTACATACTATCACCAGTGCAGTACAGCATCATCATATAACTGGCATGGCGGTGATCAGAGAAACTGACTGGTGACAGTGTGAAAAAAAAATGATAATTTTTTTACTTTTTTTTTAAATTTTTTTATTATTTTTATTTTTTTTCTCTTTTTTAAGATTTTTTTTCATATTGCACTATGACCAAAGTAGTATAATGTTACCATAATAACATTGTACTACTTTGGGGAAGTGATCAATATTTTTTTTTTTTTTTCACAATTTGCTTATAGCAAAGAATTACTTTGCTATAAGCAAGCATTTACCTGAATGAAATCAATTCATTCAAGAGTTTTTTTAGTGATTAGCTATGATTTGGCCACTGCTAATCACATGACACAACTGGGCTGTGATTGGCCCCGCTTGTGCATGTGATCGCTGTGACCATTCACAGCTAGACACATTTGTATACAATGGATGGCATGAAAGGAAGCCATCTATTGTATACAACTGTCATGTGACCTGATGTGATTGGTCACAGCAGGTCACATGGTACTGGCAACGGAGCCGGTACACAGATCTGTTATCGGCCGTGTCCGAGGTGCACGGACGGTGACAGATCTCGCCACACCGAGGCCCTGCGGGCATGCGCAATACACGTTCTGGAAAGTACACCATATGGCGTCCACCCAGAGGGACGAGCTGTTCGCCCAGCTGCCATCTGGCTATAGGCCAGGCGGCAACTGGTTAAATAAGCCATCCTGTGCAAGCAACCAAACTTATCAAACTTATCCAATGTGTTGCAAATTCTTGCCACTTCCAATCGAAGTCCCAACAGATGTTTAAATGGATCCAAGTCTAATGGACTTTTTGCAAGTTTAGGTAATAGGGTTATAACCTATTGCACAAGAAAACAATGTCTGGACAAAACCAAAGGAGATGGTAAGATGAGCCTACCTCCACATTACATCTCTAACAAGTGTTTTTGGTCAGTGGGATAAATAGAGTGCAAGATTTCTGGTGTTTAGTACATGTGGAATAGTAATTTACAGGCTTTGTTTGCCAATCATCATGCAAATATAAGTAATGTGATCTTGTGCACATTCCAGAATCCCATTTCCTCATATGGATGATTTGGAAAAGGGGTTTTCAGGCAGTGCACTTATTGTCTTAAAGATTTCTAAGGAATCTCCACTTAGATTTAAAAGGTATTGCAAGGGCTACATTAAAGTGTATCCAAACACAAGATAAAAAATATAAAATATTCCATTTTACTAGTCTTTAGATGTGGTAGATGCAGTAGTTTATTTTTTTATGTTTTCTTAATGATCCAACCAGTAATACAGTTTTTGTTCTATGAAGGCTATGCTTTATCTATGGAGAATAAACATAGCTACACTTAGACAGTGACATTGCCAACTTGTGAAAAAGGCAGTGTTGGATAACTGGTCGATTTATATTGACTTTATATAAATAGCTAACAAAAATAGAGTCTAAGTACAGCTAACACTTTTTAAGCAGATACTGCATTGTTTCTTTTTGTATAAAGAACTTATCAATATGAATTAAAGATGGCCAGTGTTAAACAGTTTGTTATCCACTTATGCTGGGCAGCTTGGCCTGTTACAGGAAGTTAAAAAAATAACAGGCTCAGGGGGGGACTCAGAAAAGCAAGGACTGTTATGTTAATGCTAGTGACACACTCCAATTAGCTCAGTTAATAAAGTGAATTATGTTTACTTTAATTATCCATTCACAGGCAAGGACAGATTATGATTTTTAAATTACCTAAGTACTCGATTTAAATATTCAAAGTTAAAGGCTAACTGAACAAAAGCAAAATACACTTCTGTGGCAGCAGTGGTCTCTCTGCAGATATCCAACACACCCCTGTTGAGCCCAAGTTCAGATCTTCAATCAGCAGAGAACATAAGTTTTGCTGAGTTTTGCAGATTGCAAATCTATAGGATTGTCTCAGCAGGGGAGTGTCAGACTTTTAAAGAGCGACCAATGCTTCCACACAGACAGACAGTTCAATTCTTTAGCAAGCTGGCAGAGAACAGGCTTTTCTCCCCAGACTCTTTATGCTTTATAAAGAAACCAATCTGTAAGAAATGTATTTAGCCATTTTAAACTTAAAGTTCAGTTAGGCTTTTGCGATACATTTACTTAATTCACTAAGCTATGCAAACAGTTTGTACTCCTTTAACCACTTCCCGCTGCTGCCTTCTGGCCCTTTAACATGATCTAAATGTCGGGATGCAGAGGCAGGCATTCTGATTATGTGACCACTTTTATTGGCAGTCAAAGTGGTCACAAGATTGGAAAGCTCCCAATTGCAAGTATTTCTAGTACCCACTCATTACAGTTCTGGGAGCATGCAGGGAGTGCACTCTCAGCACAGTAAAGTGTTTACCTAGGACCTAGACCACCCATCAAGAGGGCACATATATGCACCAGGTAGGCAAAAAGTAGTTAATGAAACACACAGACTATATTACTATACAACACATTTGTAACAATAAAGCATATCAATGTAGACGTGGCACTAAAACTGCCCTAAAGTAGCAAATAAAAACAAATTGGTGCGCAATGCACAGCCATTGTATCTTTGATATGTAGTGGTCATATCAAGGAATAATGAAAATCCCTGGGTGTTATAATTATCCCAGCCTTAAAGCAGAACTCTAGCCAAATATAACAACACAAACATGAAAAGGTCATGAAAAGATACTGTAAAATAACAAAAAATAGCCTTTTCTACAATGCTCATCTCTAACCCAAAGATTTACCTCCTGATTGGCCAGTATATTTTAACACACTACCAAGGGCATCATGGGCCCACCCCACCCTGTGATTGGACTGTAAATGGACAAGCAGCCCACTGACAAGCTCATCTCTTTGTCACTCTGCTTTCTTTTCCAATCTGATTGCTTCTTGTTAGCACATGAACTTTTTTCTACTTTTTCTCCCACAATTCAGTCCTGCTGTGCAGGGACTGAAGAAGGCTGATACCAAATCAAATTCAGGTACACTGGTTGCATGCAAACATGCATTTAATAATGTAATAATGGCTATGGGGCTGCATTAATTTGTGTCTTTTTATCTGCTTAGAGTTCAGTTTTAAATTAGGGTTTGCCAGTCATTTTCTTAAAATGTATGTGCAGCTGACCATGTATTTCACCTGTGGAACCTTATGGGACTTTGGTATTTGGAAGAAGCATCAAATGACTACCGGACAGATCGGCTGATGCTGTGGTAAACACTCTGCCTTCCAGCTTTTGTGCCAGTTTGGTTTTCTGAATGTATTTGGTATTGTTTTGCTAATTGTTAGTGATGTAACAAACCACAGATTTCAGCCCATCTACACCTGATAGGTATTCTGCATTTGTCTCTTAGCATTTCTGAAAAAGCTTCTCATGGGTAACAATTAAATGTATTGAGTTTAAAACTAGACCAAAATATACTAGTAATTGAAGCAGCTGTACTTCCCAGTGATTTAATGATTTACTTATGATTTACTGAAGTTAAGAACACTCCATTAAACTATTGACAAATGACCAATCATCATTTACTGCTATACCACTTCTTTTCTCAATGTGTTATTTGTAACCTTAAGGAGCGTAAAGTATTCATTGTTCATTTCCGTGACACTTTACAATTAATTACTCTGCAATTAATTACCACAACCATAATACCTTAGGACAATTTAAGTTTTACATTTGAGGAGTTCCATCACTCATAAAAAAAGGATTGATGCAAGACATTAGAAACATTAGATGCATAGATTTTATATATATATACATTACATTAAATTACAGTATAAAGTGATAACAGTAGCAGCAGGTGCTACTAATATTACAAAGTTCACGTAATTTACCTTTTTTTTTTAGATCTGTGTAATGTCCATTAGAATAAGAAATATGTATGGTCCTCCTGCGCTTATATGGATAGGATAATTAAGGCAGCCAGCACTCAAATGCCTCAACCTCGGCATAAGATATAAGCAAAAATATATACAAATAGTGCGGCACTATATACAACTCTAAATAAGTAATGTATAATTCATAAAGTGCAGGAACTGAGTACATGAATAGATTAAATACACAGACTAGGTAAGTCTAACAAAACATAAGCCCATGGGCGGACTGACAACTCATGGGGCCCCAGGGCAATAGGGGATCATGGGGTCCCTGTTTCCTTGCCCAAACTCAAAAAAGCCTATGAAAAAGGTACCAAGGGCATCTCATGGGGCCCCCTACTGACCCCGGGCCTTCGGGCAGTGCCCGAGTTTCCAAATGGTCAGTCCACCCCTGCATAAGCCCCTATATACTGGGCTATTAACACAAAATGGATATACTAATACCACACTATCCCTTCTCGATCCTCATCTGAGGGATCATATATGAGTGCAGAGAGTGTGTGTGTCCCTAAAAGGGATATGATACTAATAATACTCAGTGAACCATGCCAAAACACACTTCAAACACAGTGACGCAGCATCCCACTGCTATTAGTGTAAAAAATGCCACAAAATTGTCCACGTTGATGCCACAAAATCACACTTCATGCAAGTGATATCCTTGTGTCCGTGCTGATAACGTGCCAATCCTCAGTAGCTGGAGTGCCCCCTCGCCTTACTGCCCAGGCCCCACACGTCCAATGGGCCTTATGAATCACTCTGGTGGTCCTCCCAGGACTGGGTGGTCTCCTTAGTAGTGGTGGTGGTACGCTCTCCTCCTTTATTGGTACAGCCTCCAACCTCTACCGCCACTGATGTGTATATTGCTCTCCACATAAATCCCCAACAGTAAGACAGAGAATGGCCAACATAGTGTAAATCCAATTTATTAATCCAAACACGGTAAGTTAAAATGCCCACTCACTTTTCCGTAGTGACAATCAAGCTTTCACACCACATTATGGGTGTACTTCATGGATGAGGACCAACGGGTGCAACAAGATGGCGCCCATGCCGGATCTGACATCACCGCGCAACAGAAGCCCCTCCTACTAGCGTACCTACGCGTTACGTCATGGTCTGTCACGTGACTTCTTCAGGATATCCTGAAGGGGCCTTTATTCTTACCAACATGGGGCAAGGTGCTTTGCCAGTGGGTGTCATACCTTGTAAGCCCCCCCCAATTTTCAGGTCATGTGACCTAGAATACGTAAGAAGGATAAACAACTCAGCGAGTGCTCAATATAAATCAGCAGCTATGCATAGTAAAGGAAACCATAAACCTTCTAAAAGACATGTAAAGTGAAAAAAGTGCAGCGCTAACAATAAAAAATATAAAATATAAAATGTAAAATATAAAATATAAATAGTCCTCAATAAATATCACAAGACATATATATATGATAAAAAAATAGGATACCATATTGAAGAGGCTACACCCGTGTCCTTAAAGGGGACCTCCGGTTGAATATTTCCGATGACATCCATCTTTTCCGGGTCGATTCCATTCTATCCTGAGAGGAACCCATTGGCATATCTCCATTTTGTAACACACTGCGCAATACTTTTGCGCGTCCGGTGAGTGCGCACTTTATCTGTACTTTGCCTCTCACCTATCCCTTGAAGAAGTGGTGTACTGAGATATCTGAAGTCACGTGGACCTCTATATATCTATTATGAACTTTTATCATATATATATGTTTTGTGATATTTATTGAGGACTATTTATATTTTATATTTTACATTTTATATTTTTTATTGTTAGAGCTGCACTTTTTTTCACTTTACATGTCTTTTAGAAGGTTTATGGTTTCTTTCACTGTGCATAGCTGCTGATTTATATTGAGCAATCGCTGAGTTGTTTATCCTTCTTATGTTTACTTATACTATTTTTTAGCTGAGCTGCTTAATAAGTATCCTAATCTATTAGCATGGATATCTTTGAAGTTAGGTCTTTGAGGTCTACTATCTCAGATGATGTTTTCTCTAAAAATGACATTGAGGATCTAAGAGGACTATTTTTACATCTGCAGAATGTAATATCTGCAGAGATTAGAACATTATGGGATGTCACTTTCCTGGAAAGGTACATAAAAGAAAACATGGTACCTAGATCCCTAAGATGGCAGATTTCTCCAGAAACAGATGACATCAACAGTGAAACTGAATGGTTTCAATTCTTTAATAATATGGGACTGGATCTCCTTAAGTTCCTAGCTCTCAGAAAAAAGAAAAAGTTGATCTATCTGGATACTGAGATTAACAAAGTGAGAGAAAAATTGAGCTCTCATAAGGGCACTGAGCAATATAATATGGAGTCCAACAAATTAAAAACCTATCTAGAGGGTATTGAAAAAGAACAGAAAATTAAGAAAAGGAAAAAGTATACCAGGGATTGTATAGATTATAAAGATAGGTGCATGTTTAAATGGCAAGTCACCATGACCAAACCTCCCACGGGAAGGGACCAGGAAACAACATATCCCCTGGTAAAAGGTTTTGGTGCCAATAGGCAACCTAAAACACCAGCACAACATTATATGAGTAATCAGAGATATAATTCATATGATTGTGAACAAGGGTCACCCTCTAGGAATTTCAGACCACAATTCCCTACCAATAATAGATTTGATCCACTCCAACGGCTATCGGATAATGAAATTGGATCCCAAGATATGAGGTGGCATCCTGTACAACGGAGAAAATCTTTTAATAAATATCCCAGACAACACCAAGGTTTTAACTCTCGGAACAATTGGAGAACTCCCACTAAACAGGGAATTAATTTTTCTCAGGATCAACAGAATATCCAATGGAGAGCACCACGTAGTTATGGTCACTATCAACACTTATTTTCTGTTGTTAGCGCTGCACTTTTTTCACTTTACATGTGACCTAGTATGGTTTAGGGCAGCAATGGGCAAACTACGGCCCGCGGGCCATATACGGCCTGGCGGACCTTTTAATCCGGCCCGCGGATGTGGCTGTCAGGATGTGTGTAGGCGGGGCAGCGTGTCGAACGTGAGGGGAGGGGAGCTAGGCTCCTCTCACAGTCCGCCCTGAAGACCGGAACGGCGCGGGAACACGGCGAGAGGAAAGCACGGAGAAAAGGTAAGTGTATTGACACAGGGGGGACTTGGCTTACTACTTGGGGGGGAATAGTACTGTGAGGGATGAATTAATATGGGGGATGAATTACTATATGGAGGATGAAATACTATATGAGGGATGAATTAATATGGGGGATGAATTAATATGGGGAATGAATTACTATAGGGGGGATGAATTACTATAGGGGGGATGAATTACTATATGGGGGATGAATTACTATGGGGGATGAATTACTATATGGGGGATTAATTACTATATGGGGGATGAATTACTATGGCGGATGAATTACTATAGGGGGGATGAATTACTACGGGGGTTGAATTACTATATGGGGGATGAATTACTATATGGGGGATGAATTACTATATGGGGGATGAATTACTATGGGGGATGAATTACTATATGGGGGATGAATTACTATGCTTACTATGGGGGAATATTCCTATACTTACTATGGATGACACATACACATCATTCATCTACTCTTGGTCCGGGTCCAATATATGAACCCATTGCGGCCCTCAAGTCAAAAGGTTTGCCCACCCCTGGTTTAGGGGGTAGAGGCTTGTCTCCCCTTCTCCTGGTCAATCAGGCTGAATGCTTGAATAAGGGTCTGGTGTGGACTTTTTCATGGTTTTTTTTGGAGTTGGGTTCCTTCTTAAAATTCATACCAGACCCAAATAGAATTCCTGACTGGCAGATGAATTGGCAGGGCAGGAATGAGTCTTGATTGATAGTACATATGCAGCTGCTGACTTCCTAACAACCAACCAAAGGGAAAACTGTCACATTTAGCATTAATAGAGATAACACTGCTAATTGTATCACTTCCCATTATTTCTGATTATTCTATTTCGAGTTTAGTTTGCCCATTTGCTGAACCTCCAAACAACCTGGGTTCATCCCTACTGACAATATAACAGGTAACTGATGTCCCATTTAGACTCAGTTCAGATGCATATTTCCTATACACCATCCTTTCTAGGCAGTACATGTAGAGGTTTTTGATCTAGAAAAGCCTGGCAGAAGCTCCTAAGCACCTACAGACAGGACACGTGTCACTTACATCTCTAGTGACTCTCTCACCTCACCAGTGAGACCCCTGGTCTAAATAAAAATAATCAGGAAACCATAATAATTCTTTTCCAATGGAAAAACTAAGTTTTCTCAATTCTTAAAAAAAAAAAAATTATTTTGATTTATTTATCAGTAATCCTGATAATAATAAACTATAGGAATGACCATAGGCATGCCTACTGTAAGCTCCTAAGTGAAGTCCTTGGAAAGATATCAAGCCCTCAAACAGATGACCCCAAATACGAATAAGCATGTTCATTACATTTAAAGAATAGTGCAGAAAATCCTCTTGCGCTAACAAATGATAAACAACTAAAACAGCTGCCAACACTCTCCTACTAATACCTAATGTAGTGTATAAACTTGAATAAATATATATATAGTGTGGCGCTCAGAATAAATATATAACAATCAATAACTGGTTAATAAGTAAATATACCATAAAATACCAATAATACCTCAAGTGATCACACTCTAAAATATCAAAGTGTATCAAATAAATAAGTGCATCAATAAATGACTCAAGTGTTCACACTCTAAAATGTATCAAGTGACTAAAAATGAATCACATGCTTATAATTAATAAAAATCAATACCAACTTAATACTAAGTGTGAAAGTGCCAAATAATAGTGCCAAGGATATATAAATGTCCGTTCCTTCAAAACCAATCGAAAGTAATATTCTTCACGTGATAAATAAGTTCATGCAATAAATAGTGATAATCGATAAGTGATTTGTGCCAAAATCTTCTCCAAACAATAGCTGAAGTGCCTCCTCACCTCCTCCCTGCGACCCCTAAGGGCCAGCAGGCTTGTAGGATCAACCTGGATCCTAGAATCAAAGAAAGCCAACCGCTTTTTCTTCCTTCTTTCTCTTTCCTGGTGGGACTCCTATTTCCCTTACGCAGCTCAGGTGCCTTAGAGAACAATAGCTCACCAATCCAGTGAGCCAAAGAAGAAACACCCTCTAAGTGTAGTATTAACGACTCCTTTTATTTCAAAAAAATGCAAAGTGATAGAACTCACATATTCCAGCAGTCCTCCCTCCTCACCGATGTGTGGGTACACTGCATGTAAACCGGGACTTCCTGGTGTAGCAAGATGGCGTTACACGCCGGAAGTGCGTCACCGCGCACCGGAGACTGCGCACTCGTAAACCTACGCGTTACGTCACGTACAACTCGTGACTTCCTCGGGGTAGCAGATAACGGACACAATTCCTCCCTATATACTAAACCAATCAACCCTCATTGGTCGCGGTCCGCCTCTCACATAGTCGGCGGTAACCGCGCCATTTTTCAGAAGACTAATTTCATTCTGACCGCGGCCATTTTATTGGTGTCATTCCAAACAGACATTTATATGGGGACATAATTAAAAAACGCCTTGTGTTTCACATAAAAGAAACTACATTAAGTAACATGCTTTTTAAGGAGCCCTAATGGATATGTATAAAATAATGAGATATAATTAAAAAAGGAAACAAGATGACAACCTTTAATTTAAAATCATCTATTCCCTTAGAACATATACCAAAAATCTATATAAAAATAAATATAAAATTATGACAGAAGTCTATACGGAAAAAATGTATGGAAAAAATGTATGAATCCAGGAATAACCTATAAAATAATTACTCATTAAAAATTGATCATTAATAATACCTAAATGCCATTTAAACTAAGATAAGGTAAAAAAGGTAAAAAAATCAAATCCCTTCTACCATGTAATCTACCCACACATTTACAAAATAAAATCTACCTCTATATATAATATAGTATAATGTGCTCTGTCATTGATATCCATCAATGATTTGTAAAATTATGAAACATTTAAAAAATATTAAAATTATGAATGCCAGCAAATAAATCAATATACCAATATATATGCTCGTATAAATGTCAAACAACAATGAACTTGCTATAACCTCAAAAATCACTTATAAAGCAATTCAAGTCAAATTCGACATTTAACCCTTTGGGGACCTGGGTGTTCATGTAATAAATCCACCTGGACTCAGCCTTGCTTAGGGATTTAATTTTATTGTTCCCTCTCCATTGCCTCTTAAATTTCTCGATCCCCCAGAATTTTAATGTACTGGGGTCCTTGTTATGATAATTAGCAAAATGTCTGGAGACACTATGTTTCGGGAATCCCTTAATGATGTTCTGAACGTGCTCCCTGAGTCTTTTCCACAGGGGCCTCTTAGTTCTGCCTACGTATTGGAGTCCACAATCACACTCCAGGCAATATACAACTCCCTCAGTTTTACATGTTATAAATTCGTTTATCTGATACACTCGACCAGTAGCAGTAGCAGTAAAATTATTCTTTCTTTTGTTCCCTCTTTTTGTAGCGACACAAGTAAAACAATTTCTACAAGGAAAAAAACCTTTTTCATCGAGGAAAGTGATGTGACTAGTTTTGGGGGGGTCTAATATACTCCTAACCACCTTTGACCTAATATTAGGTGCTTTTCTATATATGAATCTGGGACCATCCGGTAGTAACCCTCCTATGACAGGATCCAATTTGAGAATACTCCAATGTTTCTTGTAAATACTTTCTATTTTTTTGTAATGTGTATTGAAATCAAGGATCACCGCAACCTGTGATTCAATCTGTTTATCCTTGTTCCTGTCTACCAAGAAGTGTTCTCTGTCCACATTACCCACTTCCTTAATTTTGACCTCCATATCTTCTCTCAAATATCCTTTTTCAATGAATCTAGTCCCCAATATCTCAGCTTGCTGAAAATAATCATGTGTATAGGTACAGTTCCTTCTAATTCTAACAAACTGACCTTTTGGGATATTGAAGATCCAAGGTGGGTAGTGACAACTCCCCCTAGAGATATAACCATTACGGTCGACTTTTTTAAAATGAGTGGTAGTGGTAATGTGACCATTGCTTATCCCAATATTAAGATCCAAAAAGTTAATGGTACTATCGCTAAACTCCCATGTGAATCTAATATTTTTATCGTTATCATTCAATTTATTCAAAACTTTTTAATCCTCAGATTCCCAACAACAGTCAAATTGATGCTTTTAAAAAAATGGTTACCAATGATTTGGAGAAACTAGTCATACCCAAGATAAGCAGAAATATTGGTATTGATATCGGTATTAAAAAATTGAGGAAGAGGGAGGATTTAGTTGTAAGACCAGCTGACAAGGGAGGAGGTATTGTAGTCTTATCGAAAGACTATTATAAGAGAGAATTGGCCACCCAATTGGAGGATGTCCATACGTATCTGGTATTAAATAGAAATCCTACGGTACAATATAAAAAACAATTGGAATTAATAGTTAAAAAAGGAGTAGAGAAAGGTATTTTGAATAAGAAGGAAGCCAGATATCTGGTACCAGATACATGTAGAATACCAGTTATATATACTGTCCCCAAAATCCACAAAGATGAATTGAATCCACCAGGGAGGCCAATTGTAAATGGCATACAATCGGTCTTAGCTAGAATGGGGCAATATATTGATGAGTTTTTACAGCCAGTAGTGAAACAAATGCAATCATATTTGAGAGATACGAAGCAACTCATACAAATATTGAAGAATTTCAAAGGGGGACAGAAACTTTTTCTGGCCAGTGCGGACGTATCCTCATTGTACACGATCATTAGCCATGATGATGCAATGGAAGCAGTAACCTGGGGACTCAGGACTTATAGTAATTTATCCTGGACCCAGAGAAAATATTTATTGGATTGCCTTGAGTTCTGTTTAAGTCATAATTATTTCTGGTATGACAACAAATATTATAAACAGATAAAAGGAGTAGCGATGGGTGCAAGATATGCGCCAAGTGTTGCAAACATTTTCATGGGTTATTGGGAGAGTAAGGACCTATACCAATCTCACCCAGAGGAGTTGAAAATTTATAAAAGGTACATCGATGATGTGATCATAATTTGGGAGGGGGAGGAGAGTACTTTATCCACATTTTTGAATAAATTGAATGATAACGATAAAAATATTAGATTCACATGGGAGTTTAGCGATAGTACCATTAACTTTTTGGATCTTAATATTGGGATAAGCAATGGTCACATTACCACTACCACTCATTTTAAAAAAGTCGACCGTAATGGTTATATCCCTAGGGGGAGTTGTCACTACCCACCTTGGATCTTCAATATCCCAAAAGGTCAGTTTGTTAGAATTAGAAGGAACTGTACCTATACACATGATTATTTTCAGCAAGCTGAGATATTGGGGACTAGATTCATTGAAAAAGGATATTTGAGAGAAGATATGGAGGTCAAAATTAAGGAAGTGGGTAATGTGGACAGAGAACACTTCTTGGTAGACAGGAACAAGGATAAACAGATTGAATCACAGGTTGCGGTGATCCTTGATTTCAATACACATTACAAAAAAATAGAAAGTATTTACAAGAAACATTGGAGTATTCTCAAATTGGATCCTGTCATAGGAGGGTTACTACCGGATGGTCCCAGATTCATATATAGAAAAGCACCTAATATTAGGTCAAAGGTGGTTAGGAGTATATTAGACCCCCCCAAAACTAGTCACATCACTTTCCTCGATGAAAAAGGTTTTTTTCCTTGTAGAAATTGTTTTACTTGTGTCGCTACAAAAAGAGGGAACAAAAGAAAGAATAATTTTACTGCTACTGCTACTGGTCGAGTGTATCAGATAAACGAATTTATAACATGTAAAACTGAGGGAGTTGTATATTGCCTGGAGTGTGATTGTGGACTCCAATACGTAGGCAGAACTAAGAGGCCCCTGTGGAAAAGACTCAGGGAGCACGTTCAGAACATCATTAAGGGATTCCCGAAACATAGTGTCTCCAGACATTTTGCTAATTATCATAACAAGGACCCCAGTACATTAAAATTCTGGGGGATCGAGAAATTTAAGAGGCAATGGAGAGGGAACAATAAAATTAAATCCCTAAGCAAGGCTGAGTCCAGGTGGATTTATTACATGAACACCCAGGTCCCCAAAGGGTTAAATGTCGAATTTGACTTGAATTGCTTTATAAGTGATTTTTGAGGTTATAGCAAGTTCATTGTTGTTTGACATTTATACGAGCATATATATTGGTATATTGATTTATTTGCTGGCATTCATAATTTTAATATTTTTTAAATGTTTCATAATTTTACAAATCATTGATGGATATCAATGACAGAGCACATTATACTATATTATATATAGAGGTAGATTTTATTTTGTAAATGTGTGGGTAGATTACATGGTAGAAGGGATTTGATTTTTTTACCTTTTTTACCTTATCTTAGTTTAAATGGCATTTAGGTATTATTAATGATCAATTTTTAATGAGTAATTATTTTATAGGTTATTCCTGGATTCATACATTTTTTCCATACATTTTTTCCGTATAGACTTCTGTCATAATTTTATATTTATTTTTATATAGATTTTTGGTATATGTTCTAAGGGAATAGATGATTTTAAATTAAAGGTTGTCATCTTGTTTCCTTTTTTAATTATATCTCATTATTTTATACATATCCATTAGGGCTCCTTAAAAAGCATGTTACTTAATGTAGTTTCTTTTATGTGAAACACAAGGCGTTTTTTAATTATGTCCCCATATAAATGTCTGTTTGGAATGACACCAATAAAATGGCCGCGGTCAGAATGAAATTAGTCTTCTGAAAAATGGCGCGGTTACCGCCGACTATGTGAGAGGCGGACCGCGACCAATGAGGGTTGATTGGTTTAGTATATAGGGAGGAATTGTGTCCGTTATCTGCTACCCCGAGGAAGTCACGAGTTGTACGTGACGTAACGCGTAGGTTTACGAGTGCGCAGTCTCCGGTGCGCGGTGACGCACTTCCGGCGTGTAACGCCATCTTGCTACACCAGGAAGTCCCGGTTTACATGCAGTGTACCCACACATCGGTGAGGAGGGAGGACTGCTGGAATATGTGAGTTCTATCACTTTGCATTTTTTTGAAATAAAAGGAGTCGTTAATACTACACTTAGAGGGTGTTTCTTCTTTGGCTCACTGGATTGGTGAGCTATTGTTCTCTAAGGCACCTGAGCTGCGTAAGGGAAATAGGAGTCCCACCAGGAAAGAGAAAGAAGGAAGAAAAAGCGGTTGGCTTTCTTTGATTCTAGGATCCAGGTTGATCCTACAAGCCTGCTGGCCCTTAGGGGTCGCAGGGAGGAGGTGAGGAGGCACTTCAGCTATTGTTTGGAGAAGATTTTGGCACAAATCACTTATCGATTATCACTATTTATTGCATGAACTTATTTATCACGTGAAGAATATTACTTTCGATTGGTTTTGAAGGAACGGACATTTATATATCCTTGGCACTATTATTTGGCACTTTCACACTTAGTATTAAGTTGGTATTGATTTTTATTAATTATAAGCATGTGATTCATTTTTAGTCACTTGATACATTTTAGAGTGTGAACACTTGAGTCATTTATTGATGCACTTATTTATTTGATACACTTTGATATTTTAGAGTGTGATCACTTGAGGTATTATTGGTATTTTATGGTATATTTACTTATTAACCAGTTATTGATTGTTATATATTTATTCTGAGCGCCACACTATATATATATTTATTCATGTTCATTACATTAAAATGAACCTCCCCTGCCCTGCTTCCCTATGCTTGTTAAACAAACAGTACTAGATTCAGTATTGGAATGCTTATGTCAGTCATCTTGGCTGATCTTTGGATTGGATCTTGATTGCAATGTGCATGGAAATGCTTACCAAAGAAGATCCAAATTCTGATTATTTTGGTTCTTGTTTTTCTACAGAATTGTGCTTATTTTTAGTATAATAAATTATATTTTAAAAAATTACAGTAATTCACAGCAACTAAATAAACTGCATCATTGTAGTGGCCAGATCATTGTAGAATAGTACTTATTGGTTAGTATGGTCTGTTGCCTTAAGCACTTTTACCTTTTTTGTACACTGAACATGTGTCAATGCCCACCTGTGGAATATTTTGTTGTTGCAAAATGCAGACGGATAGTGACATTTCTGCTATAGATTAGATTCTTTTGGCATCCTATTTTGTCACTTGCACAAACTTCTGCCCAATCAGTGTGGGATCTTTTCCATCTTCAATGGAATCATCCCTGGTCCTGTATCCCTTACT
The DNA here is from genome assembly GCF_062004578.1 of Staurois parvus. Lineage (NCBI taxonomy): Eukaryota > Metazoa > Chordata > Amphibia > Anura > Ranidae > Staurois > Staurois parvus. Next base: position 10,240,667 of record NW_028318039.1, on the reverse strand, counting down.
CCATACCACCAGAGGTCTGCTCTCGAAGTTCAGTCAGGTTTCCCTTATTTGGTAGGTCCAAGGACCTGAGATGGTGTTGTTCAATATGGCAGTGTTCTGCTGTGCATCAGCATGACATCATCCCATGCTGGTGGAGTTGCATGTGTGTGGTGACATCATTATCCATCCATATCTAGCTGGTGACATCAGATGTCAGCAGGGCAGGAGGGACATATAAGGCAAAGTCCATGGCATCCATTTTGATGGTGCACATGGCATGCCAGTGGACACCCAAGGCAATCTCCCCTTTGTGGTATGAGGGATTATTTAGCTATCAGTTACTTTTTGTTGAATATACCCCTTATTCATTTATTGCCTAGATGGGCTTACATTTATTCATCTGTTTGTAGACTTTGGTGGGCTGTTTCCACAGACAAAATATTGGTGGTCTATCTATGATCCTATTAACATCTGGTGGAAAATATTTACTTGCCTCCATATAGGGTAGGTCTTCATGACCCTTAAAGGCTTTATTGGGCATAGTTATTTAGTTTGCTTTGGATCATTATTAGATACAGACTTTATATTCATTTTAAACCTGGTAACCTTTTTTGTGAAGTCAACCTGGACCCTTGTGTCATTCCTATGGCTCATTAAACCTGCTGTTGAGTTAGAGTGGAAGTGCACTGGACTTTAATAAATATATACTTTAGTTATTTGGAGCCCTCCACTATGGCCATAAATCCTCATAAATCTAAAATGTATCTGAATATTTTTATATTACATTTTGCTGTTTTTAATACATATTTAATACTGTTTAATATCATTTGTTTGATGTGGTTATCATTACTTATATTTGTGATTTTTTTGCTTCATAGTGGCTTAATATGTAACACTTTAGCTATCTCCCGAGGAAGCCAAAATAGTGGCAAAACATGTAGAGATCAAGTGACTACATCATAACAAAATATGAATTCACCATCTTGGCATACCATTATGTGGGCAAATGATTTTTGACCAATTTTACAATGTTTTAAATCTTGGATTAAGAAATAAATACGTATTTTTATGCAAAGGATTTTGTCTTTTGTTGGCACCTTTAAAATCCCATAAATCATTTTCTATATATGCTAAAGATTAATGAGTTGATTTATTTGTAAGCAAAAGGTTTACATCAGAATACTGAACCCATTTTCCTTTAAACACCTAGGACAGAAATCAAGAAAGGCCATAGTAATGTCCTAAAGTTCACATTTGATGTTTTCTAAAATTTACTTTGAAGTGTATCTGAACCCCCAAAATATGTAATGTATTGAAGCCTATCAGTCCTTTGATATAGTGACTTTATTCTTTTTCTTTTTTCATACGTTTTTCACATGGTAATTCTGACTCTTCATGTCCATACTTTTTTTTTTGCTGTGTATATGGGGGTAGCCATGGTTGTCACATGGACTTTAAACATGTTTGGCTTTGTTAATCTCCATTACATAGTTGACTGGTGGGTCTAGAAGCGTTCACAATGAGTATTCTTTGTGCTTTATTTTAAGTTCACACAAAATGACAAAGACAGTGCATTTCTGGCAAGAATAAGTATTTATATATTGTTTTGAATTACTACATAATAGAATCTTTCTCACGTCCTCTTCCTGTAACAGAAAGTCAGATGAGCATCCTCTGCAATGATGACACAGATGCAAGAAAACTATTTTAGTGTAGTTTAGAATGCATTGAACCTGCATTGAACCTCTGTAATATTTTAAGGGCTGTCCATGTTTTTTTGTGCTTAAGATCCTAGATGAACTCAGCTTGTGTTGTAGTGTCATAGGGATAGAAAGTGCCGGTAACCCCACTCCAGTAGGTTTACAGATAGCAATAAAATCCCAACAGAAGCAAAAACCCTTCCCTGCTCCGATCACATTTTCACTGGCACATTCTTCAAATGGGTAATGTTTCAACATTCCTGCACCCTCAGCTGGGACACAAGCAAGAGGGGTAACTTTAAGAACCAAGCATTATTTTGAAACACCCACTGTTGAAAAACACATGGATGAATATCAATACAGCAGTTCTTCCTGCTTGAAGGCCGTCTTTCTGTACAAATGCTAGCCTGAATATTTGGCACCTGAGTTGTTATCAGTAAGCCTACAGTGAGAGAGAGGCAGATCGATATTACATCAAACAGGAAACCGTACATTACCAGAGAAGCAAATAGCATCTTATTCCTTCAGAGTAACAACATATTTACCTGAATAAGGTAAATTCCTTGCTGACAATGGTCTGTGGACCAAATCTACACTACTGCATACCTAACTTTTTTGTTTTTCCCAGTTGCTATAGTTAGATACTTTTAATACAGCTCAAGTTTGCTATTATGGTTATGATACATGTTTGAAATAATGCTTACTTGCCTTGGAAGGTTGCTTCTTTGTAAAATAATTCTAATGGTTAAATTGATCTAAAATTAAATTTTTCATATACAGTATGATATTTAATAGGCTATGGATTTGATGTAAAATCCCCTTTATCTTAGACCAAATACTATATTATCAAATAATTCATAAACAGTAGATATTCTGTGTATAAAAGTCTTTCAATAGCTATCTATATAAGGAACCTAACAATTGCATGACGTATAGCACAAAAGATTACAACAGAAAATCTGTAGACTTCTATTTATTTGTAAAGGTCATGTAACTTGATGGACTCTATATTTAACTGACATTAAATACGTAAAACATGGGAGAAACTTCTATATTTGTTGAACTTTCCTCAATATCTCAAGGCAATTTTAATGATTTGAGTATTCAACAATCTGTTGCCAAGTAGTTATATTTTTCTAATTCTCAAGTAATAACTCAGAAAAAGTCTCTCTCTCTCTCTCTTTTATTATTTTATTAGAAAATTTTAATTTGGCATCTAGTCCACTGACCAAAAAATGTTCCCTTATTTCATTTTGTTGGGATTGGCAAATATTTGGGATCAAAGGTTTGGATTAAAAATTAGCATAGTTTACTCCAAATATGTGAATGAACTTCAGAAGAAGGTCTGATTTAAACTCTCTAAATTTAGATCTTCAGATGTTGGAAGATACACTATATTGCCAAACGTATTTGGACGCCTGTCTTTACACGTACATGAACTTTAATGGCATCCCAGTCTTAGTCCGTAGGGTTCAATATTGAGTTGGCCTACCTTTGCAGTTATAACAATTTCAACTCTTCTGGGAAGGCTGTCCACAAGGTTTAGAAGTGTGTCTATGAGAATGTTTGACCATTTGTAAGGTCAGGCACTGATGTTGGGCGAGAAGGCCTGGATCACAGTCTCGCTCTAATTCAGCCGAAAGGCGTTCTGTCGGGTTGAGGTCAGCACTCTGTGCACGCCAGTCACGTTTCTCCACCCCAGGCTTGCTCATTCATATCTTTACGAACCTTGCTTTGTGCACTGGTGCGCAGTCATGCTGGAACAGGAAGGGGCCATCCCAAAACTGTTCCCACAAAGTTGGGAACATGAAATTGTCCAAAATGTCTTGGTATGCTGACGCCTTAAGAGTTCCCTTCACTGGAACTAAGGGGCCAAGCCCAATCCCTGAAAAACAACCACAATCCCCCCTCCACCAAACTTTACACTTGGCAAAATGCAGTCAGGCAAGTACCGTTCTCCTGGCAACCGCCAAGCACAGACACAGCCATTGGATTGCCAGACAGAGAAGTGTGATTGGTCACTCCAGAGAACACATATCTACTACTTTAGAGTCCAGTGGTGGCTTGCTATACACTGCTGCATCCGACTCTTTGTATTGCACTTGGTGATGTAAGGCTTGGATGCAGCTGCTCAGCCAGCTCTCTACGCACTGTTGTTGTGCTAATCTGAAGGCCACATGAAGTTTGGAGGTCTTTAGTTATTGACTCGGCAGACAGTTAACGACTTCTGCACACTGTGTGCTTCAGCATGTGCTGACCCCACTCTGTCATTTGTCATTTGACATACATGACCTAGCACTTGGTGGCTGAGTTACTGTTGTTCCCAGTTGCTTCCACTTTGTTATAATACCACTAACAGTTGAGCATGGAATATTTAGTAGCAAGGAAATTTCATGGATCGGCTTATTGCACAGGTTGCAACCTATCACAGTACCACGGTTGAATTCACTGAGCTCCTGGAAGTGACCCATTCTTTCACAAATGATTGTAGAAGCAGTCTGCATGCCTAGTTACTTGATTTTATACACCTGTGGCCATGGAGGTGATTGGAACATCTGGATCCACTGATTTGGAGAGGTGTCCCAATACTTTTGGAAACACAGTGTATGTGTACTATTGTTATTGAAAAGGGGGTTTATTATATTCATTGGCTTTTTTGTTTACATGCTTAAAATTGTACTACCTGCTATCAGGTCCTAATGTAGATAGAAGCAATCCAATGAAGCAGCTGTATGTTCAGGCACACCAAAACTTTAACTCTAAATCACAAATATAAATAATATTATAATTTGTTTTATTAACCATAGTGTCTTTTGCCACAAAACAAAGTGGAGTTCCCCCAAAAGCCTAACCATTTTCAAAATGAGGCAGGAGGGAGGGGGGGCACTCCCTTCTACTTGAATAAATATAGAAAACCTCTCCTAACTCACAAAAAAAAGTTAAAGTGAAGAAAAAAACAACACCTTTAAAAACAGTCCTTTAGAGGAGGCGTGGCCAGATGCCAAGCAAGATGGCCACATAAGAGAACAGCTCCTCACAAATGGGACCCACCAGAGCTTCTACAAGCAGCACATAACCTCTAAAATGGAGGAATACTTTCCCGCTTACCCCCAAAACAGGAGCAAATAGGAAAAGAAAAAATCAAGGGAAACCAGGCAAACTCACCGATTTCTTCCTGATCTCTAACATGCAGCATGGCCAAGATGGCGGCTGTGGCAGAAGAAGTTCTCCTTCCTCTTCTAGAAGTTATTCTTCCCAAGAAGGCTCTGAAGGAGGTCCGGACTCAACAGGACAATGATCCCATCTCCAGCTGCAGGAATCACAGGCTCAGTCTCCCTCTATGACAAGCAGCCCAGTAAAATATAAGCAGAAGCTGTCACACACACAGACATGCTGCAGTCGTAGAGGTGAGTGTCTCTGATCATTCTCTCAATGACACAAGAGAGCTTCCTGACTCGATACTCATGTTTCCCACTACTGATAAACCTGTGTTGGCCACTACACTTAAAGACATACTTGTATCTTTGAGAAGTTCTATACAATCTGATATGGTAACATGTATGAAGTAGTTTAGATCTGATATACAAGAAATGGGTGATTCATCTAACAAACACTGGAAATCTAAATTAAGTTCCCTATGAATGCAAGAAGCCTGGAATTTACACCAAGGATCTTCTTTGAACACGTTCTCAAGCTATAGTCAACCTTATAGGTGATGTATTCTCCGCTATCTACTCATTGCTACAACATTGTATCTACACCTTTTCACCCCATCTACATGCAGTTTGTACTTTGAATGTAAAAGGAATAAATAGCCCAACAAAGCGCTCTATGCTATTGCACGAAGCTAGATATTGCAAAAGTGACATCATATGACATTTGCCTCACATTTTTACGTCAAACGCTAATTCTAAAAAAAGAGGGCAATCAAAGTCTTGGTTACCTTCTCACATATCTCTACACATACAGATGATTCTGACAGATAAGTGATACTGATTTGCGAGATAAATAATACTAAATATACTTTAATTAACGTATATCTGTCAAAAAAAGGCAGGTCTCATATCTACAAAAGTTCTTGAAGAAAGTCAATAGACTCCGACAAGGGTTTATAACAATATGCGGGGACTTCAGCGTGGTGCCCTCTGTGTCTATGGACATGTCCACTAAGGATGGTGGCCCTTAACACAGAGTTATGCTGCAAAAGTTTATAACCAATTCTAACTTGTATGAAATATGGAGATATCAGCACTCTACTGAAAGGGACTTTACATTTTTTTCTCATTCTCATTTAAGCTACTCGAGGATTGAGTTATTGCTCATAGACAAGTTTTTGCTACAAAATATCTCCAGCTCTGAAATACACCTTATTATTTGGTCAGACCATGCCCCAATTTCCTTGATGGTGGAGGGGACCCATAGAGGGAGCTCATATTATATGTGGCACAATGACACCCACTTAATGTCTAAACCAGACAATGTGCGCAAAATATCCTCCATAATTTAAAAAATATTTTTCTATCAATGAACCATCTGTGAAAAATCCCTTCACCCTCTGGAATACTCATAAAGCATTTATTAGAGGTCACCTCATTAAAGTTAGCGCTATCAACAGAAAGCAATCACAGCAGAAAGACATTCTTCTGACCAAAATAGATGACCTAGAATCTTTGACTAAAACTTTTCCCTCTCCTAACATCAGTTCCCAGCTGATGCAAGTCAGACATAAACTTTGCGCACTCCTAGTAGCTTATCACAACAAAAAACTTGTATCCCTTAAAGCCAGATCTTACTACCATGGAAACAAAGCTGGCAAGCTTTTGGCATCTCAAGTTAAGGAGAGAACCTACAAACAAAAATTATAATTTATTATTCACCCACTCACTAAAAAAATGTGTATATAATCTGAAAGACGCAATTAAAGCCTATTATGAAATATTACATAATCTAAAAGATGACTACCAAACTCCCCAACCTAATACATTAGATATAAACGCATTTTAAGAATCAGTGGACTTACCTATACTGTCCCCATCTCAGCAGACCACACTGAATCAACTTACTTCTAAAACTGAAGTAGAAAATATCGTGAAGTCCTTACCTAAAAATAAATCTCCTTGCCCTGATGGGCTTTTAGCGGAATATTACCGTCTACACATGACAAAATTGAGCCCATACTTATAAAAAATTTTTAATGTTGCAGCGTCCTCAGCCTACTTTCCTTCAAAGATGCTAAACGCAACTATCATTACCCTTCCAAAACCAGGGAAAGAGCCAAGCCACCCACAAAACTTCCGGCTTATATCATTATTAAACACAGACTTGAAAATGTATGCTCATACCCAACCGCATAGCACAATGGTTTCTCTCATTGATCAACGCAGATTAAGTGTGATTTATAGGAGATCGACAAGCCCCTGATTCTAGCCATAGGATCATAAATGTCCTCCACCATGCCTTACAAAACAAAGTGCCTTCCCTTCTTCTAACATTAGATGCGGAAAAATAATTTGACCGCATACATTGGGGATACTTATCCCAAACCTTGACTAAATTTGGCTTCACAGGTGACATCCATTCAGCCATTATGATACTATAGACAACCCCATCTGCCAAAGTTTTCACAGAAGGAATGATATCCAACAGCTTTCTTATGACAAATGACACTTGCCAAGCCTGCCCTTTATCACCCTTAATCAAACTTAATCTTTACTCTTCTCATGGAACCTTTAGCTGAAAAAATTAGGGCTCATTCTAAAATATATTTGGAATCTCAATTAACGACCACAAATATATCATTATTTGCAGATGATGTCATACTGACTTTATCAGCACTGGAGATATAGCTGCCGGCTGCTCACAAACTATTGCAACGATTTAATCACATCTCTTACTACAAAATAAACAAAACTAAATCACACATCATTAGTGTCGATGTGGATTTTGCATATCTTCAAGTCTACGAACGAAGTTACCCTATACCTGGTCTAAAGATCCACTATCCTATCTCGGGATTAAGATTACCACTCCTTTATCAAAATTATATGATGTTAACTATGTCCCCTTACTAACACAGGTACAAAAATAACTAGATAAGATGTCTAAATTTTACTTATCCTGGTCTGAATAATTAGGAGCATTTAAAATGCTTATTCTCCCTAAGCTATTCTATAACTTCCGATCCCTTCCAATATTACTTCCAAACTCCTTTTTTACTGATATGCAATGTATATTGTCTAAAATTATATGGCAAGACAAAAAAAGCTAGATGTTCTCGTAAACTTCTTATTAAACGCAGGAAAGCAGGTGGAATAGGCCTACCAAACCTTAAAGATTATTATATTGCATCAGTTTTAGATCAGGCCAAATACTGGTTTACCCCACATGTAGACAAACTATAGAGTTCCATCGAATAAAGTTATGTAGATGGAGGTTCCTTGAAACATCTACTTTTAGCTCATTCAGCTACTCATTTCATATTCTCCTCATCTAACCCATTCATTTCAGCCACATTACAGGAAATATTTCTTGAAAACACATAACACTAACGAGCCAAATGTTCAGGTTCCTCTCCCTCTAGCTGTATTAAGATTTATATTTCCAAATACATCAATTAACCATTGGCCCGCAATGAAAGATCTATTTATTAAAGACATTGTTTATAATAAAGGTATTTAACCATTGCAATACTTACTAGATTCATTATCGTTTCCCACCAAAGAATTTCTACTTTACACCTCTTTACAGTCTTATTTAGATGTCATCCACCCCCGTCTCTAACTATACCCTCTAAAATCTGGCTATTATGGAATGGGACACTCCCAAAAATTAAAGGCATATCTACGATTTATGGTTTATTACAGAACAAAACTACATTCGCCAAATCACCCCCACTTATCAAGTGAGAAATGATACTCCAACACCCCATTTAGAAAAATCAATGACACAAAGCCATAATAAGTAACTTCTCCTTTTATAAATGTTCTACATATTTGGAGATGTCTCAAAAAAGCCACCTTAGAATGTATATTACTTTATATAGTAAAGCAAAATTTGATCCATCCAATAATGATAAGTGTTGGAAAGGATGTGTGCAATTAGGATCTTTAATCCATATGCTTTGGGTCAGTGGTGCATTCAGGTTTTGTGCTGCCCTAGGCAACACAAAAATCTTCTGCCTCCACGAACACCGATCAACACCCTCTCTTCCCCCTCCCACGGAGAGAGCCTGACATTTACCAACAACACCACTGCCCCCCCCTTCGGGAGAGCCTTCCACTATCCCCCCGGTGATAGAGAGAAAGACACTCATCTTCACAACTCCAGACATCCCCGGGGAATGAGAATCAGGCTCTACATACACCATGAAGCAGCCTGCAGCCTCTCTTGGATCCCATCTGGTTCCTATGGTGTGTGTCCCCCTTATTTCATCCCTTCTTCTGGGAGGGGAGGTGCTGCCCCCCTGAAAAATGCCGCCCTAGGCAAGTGCCTTGTTTGCCTTGTGGTAAATACGTCCCTGCTTTTACAGAATGATAACTTCTATTACAGGCTTAATCCTTACACCTGCTCCAAAACTTGCAATATTAAGTAATGGGATAGATAACATCCCAACTCAATTAAGACCATTAACTATACATATATTGATGGCTGCTAGATTAGCTATAACTAGGCGGTGTAAATCCAATGAGCCCCCAAGCATATTGAAGGTTAAACAACAATTGACATTAACATATGAATATGAAAAATGTATTGCATATAATCAGCCTCAAATACGTATATTTCATGCACAATGGTCTTCTTGGAAAAATGTGAGGTAACTTGTACACTTATTCTAGTGTCATATCAATCCATAGTACCCTTACTACCATTTCTCTTCCCTAGTACATTTAGAGTGAAGCTCCATGATAAGAAAACACACATCAGTTTGTTCTTACCTTTTCCTTTTTTTTATATTTGGTTTAACAGTTTCTAAATTTTTCTGAAAGCAATTTGCCTTTTTCAGGTTTAAAGCCATAAGCAATGTTATGACAAACGTATTGTTTGAGTAGGCTTGATGACTACCAACTTGCTATGTTGTAAACAATGTTAAAAGGTTACTACCTATATTGTATTAATCATGTTTGGCTTGGTAAAACAGATGTGTCCCTGCCAATACCTGACAATGTATGTACTATTAAACTTTTTGAAAATCAATAAAAATGATTAAATATGAAAAACAGTCCTTTAGTTACACAAAATAAAAAAAAATGTCTCCAGATTTAAATATAATATTAATCATGTCAATGAACTCAAGCAACGATGTTCATCCATCATCAATCACGATGAGCAATGCCCCATCAAGCAGGAGACATGCTCTCCTGGACCCTTCGCAAGTAACAGTTTCCAGGCCAGCTACTGTACTCTACTGTACAAATACTGCCTGGACCTTGAAGAAGGGGACATACCCCGAAAGCCTGTCCTCAAAATTGTATGTTAGTGCAAATAAAAAATGTATCACGTCAGTACTCAATTGTTTCTGTTGCAAGTGCACTAATATGGCTACAATCACCTCAGGCCAACTACTGAAAGTTAACAAAAAATCCATGGAACTATGGCTGGTGTCATCGACCTAATATAGTCATGACCATACAGTATATGGTCAGTTACATTACTGGGAATACCTGTTGACTTGCTTACAATTTGAAACAAACCCACAGACATCTGGAAGCTGTCATTTAGGCAGTATTGATACCATCATAAATTACTTGGGGATGCAGCAGCCAGAGGTCCAGATGGGCAGTTGACCTGACAACATATAGTGATTTGGTCTGCAGCCAGAACTTTTAGTTTTAGGCAAGGTTTAATAAAAGGTTTAGTATTTTATGAAATCCCTTTTCCTAATTCACTTTTGGATCTATAATTAGGAGAATTGTGCTGTAGCTCAGAGCACACTTCACTTTGGTGTGCAGTCTACATCACTGGATTAGGAAAAACAATGTCCAAATATTGGTGAGTCCAAAATATTGAACAGCAGGTTACACGTCTAAATTGTACTTTATTATTTTGCATTTACAGTATATTTATTTAACAGGTCTTTTATTTATTTAGACTCACCTCAGCATGTATATTCTACAGTTTCGAAAACCATTGGTCAAAGGTTTTTCTATGACCTTTGCCAGGGGCTATGTCCAATAAATAAGAGTAGCTAGAAAATATTCTGCTTTAAGAAAATTCTCCTATACTTGACTTTTAGATATACTAGGAAAAAGTGCAATTTTGTCAAAACCTGTCACATAATTTTCTTTTTTTTTTCTTTTTTTTTGGACTGCTGCTAAAACAGTTCACTAGAGCTCTTTCAACCACTGTTAACTTTACAAGACATTTCCTATAATAAAAAAGGAAATCAGGTTTTACAGTGTTTTAGTTTTATAGTCTCAGTATTATTTAGTCATTTGCCCTTCAGGCACAATATGTTAACATCTTGCAGTTTTTTCATCACTGCAGATGTCTTTACCTGTCATTTTATGTTTATTAGTATTCCTATAAAAAATGGAAAGTGCTGACTGTTCTTTAATTCACTGGAAAAATAGAAAGCTTGCAAGGAAGATAAAATAAATGGCTTCTCTACAGATCAGATAGGGGAAAGAAAGAGTAAAACAAAACAGAATAATAACATAAAAACTTTATGGGAGTCTTTTACAACATTTACAATGCTCCAAACTCATATATATATATATATATATATATATATATATATATAAAGGAAGGAGGGCAGCCCTTTTTTGAGCATGACCACCTGTGTGGTAATATGATGGTGTTTTTCCTCCCATAGCATCTTAGCAAACAACATCAGACAGAAAGATTATGAACAGCTTGGGGATGTTTTGGTATCCTTCTTATTGTGGTTTTAACCTCCCTAGCGGTATTTATTGTAGGCTGTAATTTTTAGGAATAACTCACTGAAATCTTTCCAAACAAGAGTCTAGTAAATATCCCGGGTATGATAAAATTTGAAACACGAAATCATAAATTTTAATTAACTAAATAATCATAAAAAGTTTCCAGGCAGAAAGAACAGTAAAAATGCAGGCAGGGCACAGGACAAAGCACTCAGGACAAAATGTATGTGAAATGGTTTGATACAGTAATGTTTTACTATGTTATTTTAGTGAATGTCACTTTTTGTCATTTTCAAATTTCCCACCGTTCCGTCCCCGTAAGTCCCGATGTCGCAGGGGACGGAACCCAGAAGACAGATGCCGGCATCTGCCAGAGGACATTACAGGGGACACTGCAGGAGGGACATCGCGGGAGCGCAGGACAAGGTAAGAGAAAAAAAGATCCCGGAGCAGCGCCGCATGGTAAGCCCGAGTGTAGCTCGGGGTTACCGCTTGTGGTACTAAAACTTTAGCCCGAGCTTCACTCAGGAATACCACCAGGGAGGCTACTGGATCTTTTTTTTATTTCCTTCATACATTGTATGCATGAAAGTATAAAACCTTCAGTGTGCAGCTCCCCCCTCAGCCTCCCTCCTAATACTTACCTGAGACGATCTCAATCCAGTGATGTGCACAAGAGCAGCGGCTCTCACAGATCTTTCCCTCCCCATTGTCTCCTGCTGATATCAATCACAGCCAGTGGGCAGGGAGTGGGGCTGAACCCACTTTCTCTGGGGACACTAAGCAGGAGAGAGGAGCCAGGAGCACTTGGGTGCAAAACCTTTACACAGAACATGTTTGTTATTTTTTTAAAAATCTGAACCTTTAGTATCACGTTAACTAAAAAAAATATTTTCTTGTGACTTAGTTTTCAGTAATTCCCATGTTTTATTGGGAATTGTTATTTATACTATGTAGTTAAAAGAGTTCCAGCATCAAACCAAAAAAAACAAAATATATCTTTATTACAGCTTGGTTGTGTATCTGTTTCTAGCAAGCTATTGGCTTTTTTGTATGGATACTAAGAACACTGTGGAAAATACCAAGCAGGCTCTCACAGGTAAAGGCTGGGTGTGAATAAGGTCTGAAGGAATTAATTTTAGCTTTGATTCAGTTCCCTAGCCCTGAGGATGTTCTCATGGACAGAATGCATTGGGAAGAGTCTATAGCACTGAAGTTTAATGGATTCCTGAGCAGTAGCTTCTCTGTGATTTTAATGGCTGTTTTTTTAAGTATACTGCCTGGATGTCATACAACCAGGGGCGGACTGACCATTCGAGCACTCGGGCACTGCCCGAGGGCCCGGGGTCAGTAGGGGGCCCCATGAAATGCCCCTGGTACCTTTTTTATAGACTTATTTGAGTGTGGGCAAGGACACAGGGGCCCCATGATCCCCTATTGCCCGGGGGCCCCATGAGTTGTCAGTCCGCCCCTGCATACAAGTACAATCTTTTGAATGTTTTTTGTATTATGTTTATGATTTTAAACACATGCTACTTTATGGCTACTTTCTGTCCACTCTGCATTTGAGCTTAATTATTACAGTGCATATTGGTGTCTAATTCTACTGTGAGAAAAGGACAGAGACAGTGTGTCTGATATTAGGCTGGGACAGCAAGGAGGGAGCGATTGGCACAGAGTGATCTGGCAGCTGTTGCTACATTTGTTGTATCTGATGATTCTAATGAGTTTGCAATTTACTGGGTAATGGTGAATGCTCATATATTGGAGGGTGTGGCATAGATTACATCTGGTGGTGGAAGGCAACTTTTTTGCTCTTTGCTTTTATGCACATGTATACAGATTTTTGGATATAAAGACTTTTTTGGTGAACACTTTGCTATACAATACAATTACTGTGTTCATTCGGAGCACTTTTTTTTACTAGAAATGACACTTTGATTACTTGTATATATCATTTCTATTCACTGTATTCATATATAATGTTGACAATTGATTTATATATTGCTTTGGTACTGCAAAAAAACTTTTATTTAGGCTTCTTAGGATTTGAATATCTTCCCTTATTTTGTCAGCAGTCTGATAGTTACACCATAACACTGACTTTTTTCCTCATATGTACAAAATCTAGCTTTATGCTGAGCACACTGCAGGCAATCCAAAACTTCTACTCTTGGTACAAATGAACAGTATAGTGGGTTTTTGTCAAATTTGACTGAAAAAGTGCAAATATGCTTTAAGTCTATAGTGTGACGATCCATATATCACATTACTTACAACAAACACCAAGACTGCATTCACACATCAGCAGCTGGGGTGACCACAGGTACGATTTAGGAAATTCTTTCTGGCGGTTAAAAATGCTGCCTGGTCACACACACAGCAGCTGTAAGATTTTTACTTTTCAAAAATAATTTGCCAGAGCCATCTTTGTTCACATATAACCACTCATGTGAGTAGGACATCTGGCCAACCCTGGACACAGACAACATTCATCCAGAGTTACCATTTCTGCAGCATTCTGGCCACACACAGACTTATAATAGTTAGCATAGGGTTAGCCTCATTCTGTCTCCCACCAGGTAATGTTATGTCAAATTCTGTAGAGCACACCCACAGCCATTTTATTTAACCCCTTCCCAGCCAAGTGTCATTAGTACAGTATAAAGTATTAGCACTGATCACTGTATTAGTGTTACTATTGATGTCAGTATCAGTTCGTGTCCCTCCCAGCCAGTGTCTGTTAGTGCCAGATTGCCCACCAAAACATCACTGTCCTACTAGTAGCACAGTGCCGAATAGCAAAAAATGCCCTAGTCACAAAGGGGTTAAAGAAGTGAAATGTTTTATGACTCTTTTGAACAAGCTATGACAGTTTATTTCTTTTAGAGATTTTCAAGTATGCACTTGTTTCACATTAGTAAATGTTGGTCAAATATTGCTCTTAAATAGTAAGAAAATAGCACTTGTTTCTATAGTTCCATGCATCCAGACTTTTCCATTTCTGTTGCATGTACTTTTTGGTTCTTAAATCAGAGTGGTTATGTGGCTAGTGGTTATTGTTGCATCTTACAAGAATTTTTATACAATTGCTTGACTTCTCTTTGTAATACATCACAAACAGAAATAATTGCTTGTATTTGGGGAAGAGGTGGGCATTTATGGTGGATAGATACTTACTCATTTTTTTCACATCCTAATTTATGCTCAGCTACTCACATTGGAATTCTTTATTTAAAACCACAGTTTGATGACTGAAAGCTGTGGCCAAAAATACATGCAATTATATGACATGATTAATGTAAAAGTTAGCAATTATTGCCCTATTCTCTTCTTCATAAACCTTTATGCTGTACTCTGCAGGGCTATGCAGGAAAGCTGGTCAGTTAGGCTAATATATATATAGTTGCCATAGGGTGTCCCTTAATATTCTAATCAGATCTTGGGTAAAGCAGAGGGCATGTGTTTTCCAACCCCTTTCTGTACCAGGCCAAATGCCTATCAGGGAAATTAGTACAGGAGTACATTAGTACACCTTAATGAACATTCTCAAAGAGTTACAGGTACATAAAAACACAGACACCATAAAACAGACCTTTGATTGAAAGAAAATAAAAACACCTACACGCCCATCACTTTCAGTCCAGAAGAATAGACCGTGCAGTCCCACCTGGGACCTGTCCTGCTTGTCAGGGACAGATCTGAGGCTCAGTTCCAGTGTATGGTATGCTTCCTCTATTGCCTTAGGTCTGTCACAGACAAGCAGAAGAGTCCAGGGTGGGACAGGTTGGATGAGTTTTACAGTATTTATTCAGATGGGCAATTTATCCTGAAGGTGTAAAGGGCATATGACCTATTTAATAGATACTAATATAGGTCATATATACAAGGCGAGTCACTGACAAAAGAGTGGAAATACATGTGGTGGAGTTGGCATGTTCTTATGTTCACCATGGAAGACATAATAACTAAGGTATATTTAGAGGAGTTTTCTGTTTATTATTAAGCATGAGTGGCTTATTGTGAACTTTGTTGTGGACCTTTATTTATTCACATTCTCTATCTATCTAAAACTAACATAAAAATTAAAACTTTGGTTCAAATACACCTCAAATATATCATCACTTACCTTCAGTCATTGGCTTTGGACCATCCTTCTGTCCTCCTTCATTCTCTTAACTACAGCTAATTTGCTTAGCATCATAAAATATTATTATACAGGAAAATATCACTTTGCAAACAAATTATGCGTTAGTTTTTTAATAAAGGTCTGGTAACTTACAGATGGACAAAAGGACATTGATGAAAAGCTGCCTACTGACTGACAGGTCACATTACTATGCTCTTTTCCACACTTTTTGCACCTTAATTCTTTTTCCTACCATTATTTAAGTTTGAGTTACTCTAGCTGCATGAGCTTCCCAGCCAGTAGAGTGCAATGCATATTTTGTTGTTCTTTTTTAAAGTGTGATGGTATTCATAGTTAATAATAAGTTAGTGTATTCTAATCCAAGCCCACAGGAACCCTACACTTACAGTAATTGTATTCTCAAGTAGGTCAAATAGGTAATGATATTCATATCATCTACAGATACCACACGAGAGGAGGCTGACATCAGGGAATGTAATTCCCTTTTTTAATATTTTTGAAGGGTGGTGCTGGACTTATATTACATCACAGCAGTAAAATCTAGACTGTCTGTGCTTTTCAACTAATCTATAAGTCGGAAAGTTGAAGCGTTTAATACAACCAAGTAGCACAGAGATAGTCACCTAATTAAAACAGAATCCAAAATTTGTTCTTAGGATGTATGCACTCTTTTTAAAATGTAAAGTTTACAAACACCATTCAATCTAATTGAAAAATGTATTTTCCAAGTGAACATGCTCTATTCCAGTATTATCTTCCCTACCAATCTTCTACTCTCTGTTCACCAAAGTAGCCATACCAGCAAGCAAAGCTGCTTTTTTTATGCTATTTGCTTTTACCATATTTCAGCTTTAAAATTGATTCACAGACAACTTCTATCCACAACAATAATCCCTAATATTGCAACTCTGAAAATTAACATGCTTTACTCTTTAAGTAAAGAAACCCATTAACCCCTTTCTATTTAGTTCAAATGAGACACCATACACAAGTTCAGTAATTAAGCAGAGGGAAATATTTACAACAGGTTAATGATTGTGAAGGTGAGTGAGCCAGAGAATGGTTAGACAACAAAAGAGGTTATTGGGCCAGAGTAGTGGGAGTCAAAGGAGGGGGATGGACAATTGTGGGAAGAGCAGAGGATGAGTTGGGCTAAAGGAAAAAGATAAGTGTGGATGATTTTGGGAAAGGGCAGAGAAAAAGTGGTGGCCAAAGGAGATGGAGAATGTGGAAGCTGGCAGAATTAGATGGGGAATGATAAACATGGTAGAGGGGCTAGAGGTGTTGTGAAGCATTTGTGGCGTAAAAGTGGGTAAGGATATTTGTGGTAGGATAGCAAGGATGGGTGTGGGTAGATGACCTAGAAGGGAATTTAGTTTTTTGAATAGTGTTAGGGGCTGGAGAAAATTGTGGAAGTTTGGACCAGAAAGTGGGGATCAAAGGTGACAGGAGGTGTAGGAGTGTGCGTATAGTGGAATTTCTATAAGAATTTGTTCAGGGTCATGGTTTTGTGGAGATGCTTGTTGTTGTCATCTAGTATCCAGGTTGTCTTGTAGAGTTGGATCTGGATCTTTAAAGCTAAGACTTGAAAAACACCCTGAAAAAATGTTTTGTTGCAATGTGTCATGTACAGACTACAGATAATGCAGATTTGCTGCATGCATCCATGTATTGTATCACAAAATATTTCTGCAGTTTGTTATTAAACCACTGTCCTTTGTTGTTGGGCCACTGTCATGAGTTGCCACATGTCATGATGATGTTCTTTGTGTTTTTTATTGAAGAATACCACCATGCCCTGCATGTTTTGGGTATTCATTTCACAGTCCTGCATCAACTATCTGAGAACATCCTGTTGGAGCATAAGCATATGCCAAAACACATGACATGAGCATATCCATTCCAAAATCATGAGATTGGTCAATTGGTTTCCTTTGCTCCAGCACTCTAAGACAGTGGGCAACCAGTCTTTCACTTATATTTAAAGGTCAGCTGTGCACTATTTGGTGGGCACATCTATCTGCATCCATTGTGGGCATGAAGGTAAGAAAAATTTATATTAATGTACATTTTGTGGACATATCACAAATAGACAATATAAATATGGAAAAAGGTATGCTAAAACTCTATTAAGTGATGAAAACAAAGAATGAAAGAGGTCCATGTTCCATTGTGAAAGTAAATGCATAACTGAGAATTACTAAGAAACATTATACACCTAAGAAATAAAACACTGGAATAAGAAGGTAGGACACATTCTTCATCTTAGAATCAATACACTTTCCTTACAGACACCATAGGATAACATCTCTATTCTTTCAGTTACATCCAGAGATAATTGAAAAAAAAAGGCAATGACCCCACAGAGTCATGTAAGTCATGAACAACAGACATCTTTATAATTAAAGTAAATTTTCTTACCTCAGTATTGGATGCAGAGGCTGACAATGACCCAGCAGTAGAATCCAGTGGGAGTGCACATTTATGACATTACCCAATGTAACTATGTTACAAAAATTTATAGGAAAGCAATACTATCATTAATATACATATATTTTCCTATAGACCTCTCTGCAGTGGTCAAACATTCTCATCTTGCTAATGTTGTTCTGAGAAGCTAGCATACTATTGTGAGAGTATATTATACAGCAGTATCAAATTGACTAACAAAATGTGAAAAAAGAGAATTATGCCCTTACCAGGAGGTCAACCAGAGTCCTCCTGAACATGCGTCAGCACCACTTCTACTGGAATATGCTCTTTTTCCCAAAGGACACCAGGAGACAACAATTCAGGGTGAACTAGATAGAATAAAATTTTAATTGAAAACGTAGACAACTTAATCACTTGCTGTCCAAGGATGTCCCTGTACATACTTGAGTTGCAGTGGTTATACTGGGATGATGCCTGCAGCTACAGGACCTTTTTTTTGGACTATGATGCTCCTTTTTGTAAAAGTGATCTTAGTGGCTAATTAGACGCTGGATTTATTTTGCAGACGGTGGGAGGGGGCCCTCCTCCCACCACCTTCCACCTCCTTCCTGTCCCACCAGGCAGCCTGGGACTGCAGTCAGTGGTTCTAGCAGATGACCATAGCGATGATTGAGGATAGGAATGTCCCCAGTCATCTCTATGGTTTAAGAAACAGGAAGCGACAAGTATTTTGTCACTTCTGGGTTTTTTCTGTGTGTATACTGGCTGGTTACCGACCAGTGAAGTAGTCGATCAGACCGACCTGTGTCTGATAATCTGCTTTGGAGGCCAGAGGAGAGATCTCATAATAGACCCCAGGTCTCTTCATAAAGAGGATCTGTCACAGACTATGCTATCACAAGGGATCCCTTGTGACAGCAATGAAATTGATTTAAAAAAAATGAAAGGCACTGTACAAAAAAATAAAATATATTAAATAAATAAATAAATAAATAAATAAATAAAGCACCCCTGGCTGCCCTGTGTGCACATGTGAGGTATCACTGTGAATGTTAGAGTGAAAGCAATAATTCTAGCACCAGAACTTCAAACTGGTAACCTGTTTAGGTACCATACTGGTATGGTACCGTATGGTTGTCACCATTCTATTAGCGTATGCAATTTTAAAATGTGGCATGTTAGGTATCTATTTACTAAGAGTAATATTATATTTTATAATTTACCAAACAATTAGGTATTGTATTTTGTTTTGTGCATTAAAATTAATTAAAGTGTATTGTTTTAAAAAAAATTGTGTTTGAAAAGTCACTGTGCAAATACTGTGTGACATAAAAAACTGTAACACCTACAATTTTATTTTCCAAGAACCGAGTTTAAAAAAAATCAAACTATATAATGTTTGGGGGTTCTAAGTAACTTTCTAGCAGAAAAATCAGATTTTTACATATAAGAGAAAAGTGTCAGAATAGGCTTGGAAGACAAGTGATTAAAACATTAATCTTAGTTCTTCTTTCTGACAAAGTAAGCAAGCTTTAATTAGCTCAGGAGAAGTGCAAGGATGTAAAACAATCAATCAATCAATCAATCAATCAATCATATGTATCATCTCACTAATCAACAACACAGACCAGGGGCAGACTGACAACTCATGGGGCCCCCCGGGCATTAGGGGATCATGGGGCCCCTGTGTCCTTGCCCAAACTCAAAAAAGCCTATGAAAAAGGTACCAGGGGCATCTCATGGGGCCCCCTACTGACCCCGGGCCCTCGGGCAGTGCCCGAGTTTCCAAATGTTCAGTCCGCCCCTGCCACAGACAATCTCAGGCCCAGTGTTTGGCAACATTATTTATTCCTAGTCTTTGAGTTTCCACTGGGAAACAGGTTAATATTTGCCTGTCTTCACAGCCTCCAGGCCAAGCTCTTCCTTAACATGGCACACAATATCAGACACATAATTCCTGTTGTGCCAAATGCATTAACTATTCCAGCAACTTCTTCCCAGAGCCTCCTTCTCACAGAAGTCTGGGAATACATACCCCTTTCCAGTCTGAGTCAGTGTTTAACAAAGGTCTATTTGAAGGCTATGCTCTTCTCAAAAGTGAATCATGGATTTCAGTTTTTCAGGCCTCTTGACTACCTCAAGGGTTCTTTCTTTGACTCAAAGGAGGAATGTTTTTAGAGCCTAGAGTTGGTGGTGTCACATCCACAGAAATCCACTGCTTGCCTGAAGGAATCTTCTATTGGCATTTAATTGGCCATTCATGGTTCATTTTTTTCAGCTGAATGAAAAAAACTGAATTGATTCCCCATCCATACATTCGAGGCAAATGGGAATATCATTTCCACTGTTCTATTGTATTCTGACAGTAGAGTGACTCCTCTGCTGTCAGAATACACAGATCAGAGCTGATGCCATTGGCTGCAGCCACTGATAGAACAGCTTTTATCTGACAGGGTGGTCAAATGGTAGATCAGTAGACTGACTTCTCTTCAACTGGAGTGGCCACATATGGATCAAAATTCAGCCAGTTGCTGCTGAACTAGCCAGATTTCAATCCATCTATGGCCATCTTTACTGTCCTAAATGTCCTTTCAGGTTTGGCTGCTCTTTTTTTACTTGCATTTTTTTTTTAGTTTAGTTTAGAAAGTTTGGAGAGAGGCTGTCTGTGTAACGATAAAATTAAAATTGCAGTGAGTTTGCAGTATATAGTTTTTTTATAGTTCCCATGCTGATTGGTTAGTTAGTTAATTGTTAATTAAGATCTGTTACAGCCTCTAAAATAATTTATTAAATGTAAAGTATTAAATATTAAATTATTTAATCATTTGAGAAGAGAATAAGTGATTTAGCTAAGTTTGTAGATGTGAGAAATTAAAAGAGAATTCCACATTTAAAAAAAAAATACAATCACTCCTATTGCAAAAAACTAAAATGGGCATTTATTATTTTTTGCATCAGTTGATTGCAGGTACAATGCTCTGGCCTTGAAAGTGTGTGTTAGTGTGTTGATGTGTGTGTGTTTGTGTTTGTGTTTGGGGGGGGGTGAGGGTAGGGCCCATGCAAGCTGATCATGTTCCATGTTACACCCTAAGCACAGGTGTAACATGAAACAAGGTAAAAAAGGAGAACTTAACTTTTTTAAAAATCACCAAATATTTACAAAGAAAAGCGTAACATGCAAGTAATAGGAAGAAAGCTGTGTTTTGATAAATATAGTTGGCCTATATGTCTTTATTTTCTTTTTTTTGTGAATAAAATGTGAAAAAAAAGGCATGGATTCCAATCAAATTCCATACTAGACCTTTTGCGGGTGATTTACTAAAAGCACTCAGAAGCTTTGACATTAAAACCTGGAAGCTGATTAGTTTCTATGCAGAGCTACACCAGATTTTGCACACTCCAGTGTTAGTAAATCTTCCCTTTGAGTCTGGTATGGATTCTGAAGGCTATTTCATGCAAAAAAAAACCCAAGAAAAATAAAGCCTGGGGTTTCCCCTCTAAAATCCACACTAGATCCTTATCCACCAGGATGTGAGTGGTAAGCATGTACATGGCATTGATCTCATATGGCAAGCCACAGGAGATGGGGGCCTTAGTCAAGGAAAATTTAGAAATGGCAGTTTTTACCTCAAAATCAGGGAGCTATCAAAAGGGCGAATAACAATAAGTGTGTGTGTGTGGTGGGGGGGGGGGGGGTGAATGCATCCTGAAATAAGGTAAGCCAAAATGAGTTCAGCTTCCAGAACAAAGGAGGAGGCTGCACATTTCACTTTATTGTTACCCTGCAGGATGAGTGATTTGATTGGGAGATAATCATTCACATCATTCAATGAAGGGAGGATCAAAAAGTATAGTAGAATTATATCAATATGAGATACTAAGCCATAAGATTTTGCAAAAGCAGAAAAAGACCTGATAATCAGCATACTTGTGAATTAGGATTTAATAAAACAAAAATCTCATTCAAATTGCTTTAACTGCACGGTAAGAGGATATGCAGGCATGACTGACATATTATGAAAGGGGGGGGGGGGGCTGGAGAAAGTTAACATCTACCATCAATAAACAATCTACCATAAATAAAAACATATTATCCCTGATGGTCCAACTTCACATGATGTAACATAAACTGAAAGATGGAAAGACCCTGGGAAGATGCATGAGTTGCATGATAATCATAATCCAAACCCACCTCCTAAAAGAGTATTGGGTCATGTCACGCAAGTGGGTTTTAAATAAGGTGATGACACCTTAATTTTGCTTCTTAAAGGGATTCTAAAGGCTGAATTAAAAAAAAATAACAAACATGTCTATACTTACCTGCTGTGTGCAGTGCTTTTGCACATAGCAGCCAGGATCCTCCTCTTCTCGAGTCCCCCACTGCCACTCCTGCCCCCCCCTCCTGTAGGGTGCCCCCACAGCAGGCAGCTTACTATGGGGGCACCCGGGCATGCAAACTCCCCAGCCACTGCTCCGTGTGTCCATTCACACATGGAGCCATGACTCTGCCCCACCCCCTCTTTCTTCTCATTGGCTCACTGGCTGTGATTGACAGTCAGTGGCTCCCACTGCTGTCTCAGCTAATGAGAAGAGGGAGTCCCATGATATCCAAGACTCCAGTGCACATCGTTAGATTGAAAGGGGGCTTAGGTGGATATTAGGGGGGGCTGGGGGGAAGGATCATTTAAGTATGTAACTCACACCTTTAACATTCCACCAAATCAATTTGAGGAATCCCATGGCAAATTAGAATAGGCAGGAAAGTGAATGCCAAGTAAATTAGCATATCAAGAATCATGGCTTAACAGTGGGGACAAATGTGTAAGTGTACACCAAGCACTACTAAGACAGTCAGACTTGACACAAGACAAATGGAACACTAATAATAACTCCTCCCAGCTCTACATATACCTTAATCTGTGTGAGCATAATTCCCAGAAATTTGAATGAAAAGGAACATTAACATGGAAAACCAAGAATAAGAGAACTCTGTACTAATAACATTGAATAGCACACTGTTAGAAAGCAAGTGCAAAGAAAAATGTTTCCACACAAATATGAACAAAGTGGCAAACATCGCAGTAATGCAGCAGGAAGCAAGACGGCCATCTCACCTCCCCAGAAAGTCCAGCTGAGTGGAATACAGCTCTGAAGGGAGTGACTTTTGGTGGTGGGGAAACCGTGTATCATCTCCCCAAATTCCTCTTATGTGTAAAGGCACCCTGGGCCTGTTAGGGTCGCAGGGTGCTCTGTCCTGATATTGTGTATGCATGTATAGGTTGGGTGTGGGGGTTGTCCATTGTTCACTGCCAGGTGGTTGCCCCATTGTTCTATTATGTCTTGCTTGCCAGCTTGCTTGGTGGGGGGTGTTTCTGGCAGCCCTTCCCTCCTGATGGGATGGCCTGTGATGTGTTTCCTGTTCCTGGTTGTATTTCCCTGCCCTGTGTATATATCTTGTGTTTGTGTTAAAATAAAGGAGTTGACTTCCTGTCTTAAGAAGAGTCTGGTGCTTTCTTATTTCCTGCATGATCAGCGGTGGTGTTCGGGGATTTGTGTTTGGACAGATAAGCTGGAGTCTAACGGAAATACCCAAGTGCAGTCTGGGTCTGGTTCCATTATATTGGTGGCAAGCGGTGGGATTGTGCTTCCAAGCTGTGAACACGTCCAAACCACCCCCGGGATTCAAGGTCAGGAAAAGAGACGTCAGTCACCCCGGTGGAGATTTGGACCTGGCATCAGAGTTCCCAGGGCTGCTGCAGACCGTTCTTGCAACATACCCCAGGACTGTGTCTACGGACCAGTACCTGGAGCTCAGGCAGCAGATTTGGGAGGTCCTTTGGAGAGGAGCCCTCCAGGCTGCTGGTATGGACAAGGGCAAGTGCTATCCAACTCCAGGGGAACGGGCCAGGGACCATCGGAAGTTACAGATGCCATTCCTGGTAGAGTGACCCCAGGAGCAATGGATGACTGAGTTGGACAGGCTGGTTCGGCAGGAGATACAACTGGACAACAGATATCGGGCTTTGCAATGGTACATAAAGCAGAAATATTTAGGGGTGTCAACAGAGTGCTCTCCTGAGGGACATGACTTTGGTGGGCCTTGATTGCTGTGGAAGAGCCATACAGATCATTTTGTGTTTGGCGATGAAGGAGAACCTACCCTAGAGGAGTTGTGAGAAGGCAGAGAGGCTATGTTTGGTCTCACAGGGGTCTAAGAGTTTGAACCAGATCTGGAATACCTGCTGAAGAAAGAACTGCATCTGGAAAGGGCATACAGGCAAGTGCTAAAAAATGTTCGGCAGCATGCCCAAGAATCAGCAGTGGAAATTCCAGAGACTGGGGATTTGATAGACTTCTCAGCTGAGGAGGAACCAGCAGTAGACCTGGCAACAGGGCCAAACATTAGTGAACTCTGCCCAGCACTGGTAACGTCTTCTGAGTTCCACGGACAGGAGATGGTGAACCCCTATCCCCAGACACCAGTTCCAGAGACTGGGGATTTGATTAACTTTTCTGCTGAGGAGGAACCAGCTGGCATGCCTTCCGCAGAAGAGCTGGCATCAGGGTATGGCGTGGTTTACCTCTGCCCACAACAATCAGCACCGCAGGAGCTACAGGAAGAGGATGCAATCGGCACCTCACCACAGCAGCTTGAGCGGATGTCCGTGGATGGGACTTCGGTCTCCACTGGCACAACCCCAGAAAAGGGTCTGGCATTGGGACAATAGGATGTCAGCCTTACTTTGTAAATACTGGGAGATGTCCATCAAGTCAAAGTGGAGGAGACTACAGTCGCCACCTGGATACCCCAGGGATGCTGGGCAGTCAGCCCAGATCCCCCACCGCATGATGGAGTTGGCCCAGCCACCCTGTCTTCTCCCCAGCGGCTGAGAGGACTTCAGGAAGAAGGACCAGTCTGTACTTCTCCCCAGCAGGGGGGTATGTCCTACGGGAGAGGCAGAGGTTGGCTGGGTGAGTAATGCTTTGTGTGGGACAATTTGTTTGGGGTACTGTGTGGGTGCTGGCATTGGGGGACTGGAAGTACAGACTAACTTTGGAGTCCATCTGTCTGGGATTTACTCCTGCGTTAGTCTCCTGTCGAAAGGGTAGATATGTGACGGGAGTGACTTTTGGGGGTGGGGGGACCCCTGTATCATCTCCCCAAATTTCTCTTATGTGTAAAGGCACCCTGGGCCTGTTAGGGTTGCAGGGTGCTCTGTCCTGATATTTTGTAGGCATGTATAGGTTGGGTGTGGGGGTTGTCCATTGTTTACTGCCAGGTGGTTGCCCCATTTTCCTATTATTTCTTGCTTGCCAGCAAACTATTATGGGATGCATGTGTTCCCCTATTGTCTACTGCCACCTGATGTATCCCTTTGTTCTATTATGTGTCTTGGTTTGGTGGGGGGTGTTTCTGGCAGCCCTTCCCTCCTGATGGGATGGCCTGTGATGTGTTTCCTGTTCCTGGTTGTATTTCCCTGCCCTGTGTATATATCTTGTGTTTGTGTTAAAATAAAGGAGTTGACTTCCTGTCTTAAGAAGAGTCTGGTGCTGTCTTATTTCCTGCATGATCAGCGGTGGTGTCCGGGGATTTGTGTTCGGACAGGGAAGCAGGAGTCTAATGGAAATACCCAAGTGCAGTCTGGGTCTGGTTCCATTACAACAGCGTTTCACATTTGATGCTGAGTTCACAAATCTCCATTTGTTCTCAATAAACCTAATTTTTCATTTTGTCATTTCTGTAGATGTCTGGGAAAACATCCACAGTGGTGATTCACAAAGGTATATTGTCTATATTCCTGATGAGTCTCAGAATCAGATCACGGTCCCTAATAATAAGTAATTTATCAATAAAAGTTCAGAAAGTTGCCCCTGAAGGTAAGGGTCTTGCTGTTAGATGGTGTGCATGTTTTACCACAAAGGTGGGATATCATTTCTGCCTACCACAAGTAATAATCAATAGGCGTTCCAAAAAGGTCAAAGGATCAAACCATTTTTTTGTTGTTTCTGTGTAATATATTTTTAAGATCCAGTTATCTCTGCTGCAACTTGTAAGTGTTGTTGATCAGATAAGTGCTGCAGAAGGATTTAATGAATTTTCCACAGAACTAATCCTGGTTTCAATCTTTATGACTCTAAGTCATGTCAAGTCAAATCAGTAAATCAAATCAGTAAGTCTTGCTGAATCAAGAAATATCTATTCTAACTTCTTCTATCTTAGTGGTCAGAGCATTCTGGAAAGGAGAAATAGTTTTAAAAGTAACTTCACTTCACTGGAAAAATATAGCAGATTAGTAAAATATTATATAGCATATTAATGCAAACAATCCATAATGTAATTTAATGCTAGTAAAAAGAAGTCTTATCTTTCAATCTGCAGCACTGTAAGTTTTTGTAAACGTCAATGCAATATGCAATCTGGAGGCCTTTTGTACACACTTGGTGTACAGTATGCCTCCAGAAATGTTATTTCCTGTTTGTGTGATTGACTCAGAAGTCTACAATATACAAATCTATTTTAGGCATCCTCTACCAAAAACAAGAATTTTGGTCAAATATTTTTTAATTTTTAGAAATACTTTTTAGCATTACTTCATATAACCTCATGCTATATCATTAAAACATATTAACCAGTTCCCACCAAGCCTGATGTCAAATGACAGCCGGGTGGGACACGCACCTTTCTGGGTGGATGTCATAAAAATGCGCCTTGCCTCTGTCACCCACAATCTGTCACCCAATCAATCACAGCATATCCCATGACAATTGTACACAATGGTTGGCGTTCATCATTCCCATCCATTGTGTACTATTGTGTTTATCTCTGTGATTGGTCTTAGTCAGGGGCGGACTGACCAATCAAGTACTCGGGCACTGCCCGAGGGCCCAGGGTCAGTAGGGGGCCCCATGAAATTCCCCTGGTACGTTTTATAGCCTTTTTTGGACGTGCTTTGTGTGTGAGCAAGGACACAGGGGCCCCATGATCCCTATTGCCCGGGGGGCCCAATGAGTTGTCAGTCCGCCCCTGGTATTAGTGATAACATTGTACAGACAGGGCCAATCAGAGCTAACCATAATAGTAAGCACTGAATGAATCCATATGATTCAGTAAAAATGATTGCTTATAACAGTGAAATTCACTGGTATAAGCAATCATAGTGTGCAAAAAAAAAAAAAATCCTGATCACTTTCCAAGAGTAGTACAGTGGTAATTGTAAAAAAAAAATTATTAAAAAGAAAGAAAACAATTTAGAAAAAAAATTATATATATATATATATATATATATATATTTATTTTTTGGCATGCTGTCATCATTTAGTCTCCCTGATCACTGCCACGCCAGTACTACACTGGTGACAGTATGTAAAAAAAATGTGACAAACATTATTTTTGTAAAATGTCTTTATTTTCCACAAGATTGTGGCAAAGGGGCTAATTTGGGGGATATTTGCACTGTCCTGGCATTTTCAGGCCTCAAGAAATTAGCTCAGTCCATCAGGATTGATCAATGTTCAGATATAGAGTTTGCTAACTATGGTTAGTACAGTATAACTTTCCTATAGACTAAATAATAAACATTCATGTAGCAGAATACATGTTGGCCTAAATTTATGATGAAAGATTATTTATTTGCAAAATTTTATAACTGAAATGAAGAAAAACAATTTATTTTTAAGTTTTTTCTCCCTTTTTTGTTTATTTAGCAAAAAAAAAATCCAGTGGTGATTAAATACCACTAAAAAAAACTCTATTTGTGTGAAAAAATTATAAAAATGTAATATGGGTACAGTAATGCATGCCTGTACAATTGTCATTCAAAGTGCAACAACGCTGAAGGCTGAAAATTGGCCAGGCAGGAAGAGACTGGAGTAAAAATAAAGCATGCACTGTCAAATACGATAAGATTTATTTTACATGGATACATTCAGTACATCCTAATCATCATGAAATTAGACTTGTGGCTATTCACTGATAAGACTATCAAGGTTGTCAACATGTAAGCGGTTACTGCAGCAGCAAGGGTGACAATGATGTAAGGATTTCACTGCAGAGGAAAGAGCAGTTTAAATCTATCAAAAGAGGTGCCTTTCCAATGGTTCTACTGGCTACTGGGATCCGCATGTATTTGCAAAATGTTTCACGAGGGACTTATAAAAACAACCCTGAGCTCTGTCTTAGCGGGAAGCCTACATCATATATGTGATTTTATAGTTTGCCCATGGGTAAAATTCTTCACTAATCTACACTAAATCTTTGTCATTTCCTCTTCTGTGTAAAACAACATTGTCATTAACAGTTGAGATTCAGGCAAGGGCAGAATGCTACACTAAAACTGGTCTAATGCATAGATTGCCTTTATTTAGTAGATCAATGCAAGGAAGTAGTTGAATGAGGATTCCTCTACACAGCAAAGTATTTATTAATCCCATTACTTCCTTGCCTTGAAACAGAGACAATACATGCATTAGGGCAGCTTTGGTTTAACATTCCAGATTTTGTGTGGATCTCAGCTGTCACTGACAGTGTTGTATAATACAGAAGTGAAAGTGAAAAAGACGCAATGTACAAATTGAATGCGAAACTCATCTACACCAGGATTAAAAGAAATATTTTTGACATTATATCACTGAAGTCACCAAGGATTTCTCTATGTGCTTGTAATCCCAAGCTGCAGCATAGAGGATTTGTCCTAGATCTCCTCCAACCTATCAACATTGATTGTGTAACCTTTATGTAAGAGTAGGTGACATATTAACTGGAACCATATCTCTTTTTAAAAAACGTTAGCAATAATTACTTCCTATAACATATTTACAGGACACTGAACAATTGTAAAAATTGTAATAACACAGAAGGAGAGATTTACAATTTTATTCTGGATTGTAGTATCATGTTTGATAAAATAAAAAAACTTGATAGTTTTAGTAGTCTTTGTATCAATAAAATAAAAATATAAAAAACAAAGTTCTTTCGTTTGATAGAAAATGTGTTTATTCTGCATATATGTATATAATAAATTAACCATGTAAGCTCCAGTTCCATTATAAAATGTCAGAAAGCAATTATAATAAAAATAATGAATTAATTAATTTAATCTGTTTCATTTGGATGATGTCACATGATGCAATAGTAGTTTGGGACCATGGGGAAATAAATTAAATTTTTTAATTTGTTGGATAATTTGGATTCAGATAAGGAATGGATCCAAATTGTGTTTTATTCTTTAATTATGAAAATATTGCATCCTTCTGATTCTAATATATATTGAATATATTGCAAACTTCTACAATTGCAATTGCTACATTTTTCCACCCGGACCAACCAATATACAAAAGGAATTCCGAATATAAGAAACAAATTCCGAAAATAGTTCAACATAACAAAGATGATGAAACTAAATTCTTCAATGAACAAATGCATCCAAAAAGAAGCAAAACCAAAAATTCTATATTGCACATGTTTAGCTATAGGCCTATTATTTCAGCAATGTGATTATTATAACAGAAGTGAAACATATAAAACATTTTTTTTGGGTGGGGGGGGCAACTTATCAATTAGAACTCAATTCATATACCACATATTTCCTTGCTGTTATTTTGATCTGTTATTTTATAATACAGAATATTTTATATAATTTTGTATTCAAGTCACAAATAACCCCATAAATAATAGATGTGGTGTAAAATGCCAAATCAGCAATCTTTTGCACACAACCAAATGCTTTCTCAAGGTAAATGGAATCAAGACATTTAAGTGTGTATTAATTTTACAAATATGGATCATTTATAGATATTCCATGTATTACTGTATGTTCACTATATGTATACAGCATATCATTGTATTCTGCCATAAATGGAAGATCTGTGCAGTTTCTTTTTGGCTTATAAATTATATTTAATCAATATTTAAACCTCCACGGTGAATGCGTGCTCAAATTAAAATAAATAATATTAACACCCTCTTAAAATATCTATCAAAAATCAATAATAAATGAATGCAAGTCACTGCTGCCACCTTATATAGGAAATACAGAAACCAATGTGAAGAAACACCTTCCTCAGTGTAGCTGTGAACTCTGAATCAAAAATGTGTACACATCAAATAACAATTAAAAAAAGGTCCTTATTAGCACAGGTCCATCAAATCATATGGGTGTCACATTAAGTGCTCCAATTTTCTTGTCACTTTACATCCCAAACCAATTTCACCACGTGCTCGTGAGATAACATTCCCTTCTGGGTGTACACTCACCAGACCCACATGCCTCCCACTCTCATGGTTGGCGTGTAGCGCTTGTTGACACTCCACTTAAAAGCACTCCTGCGTAAACCTTCATAAACCTCCTTACTCCTCTCCACCAGGTATCATTGCCATAGAAAGATAAAAATATTCTCCAATGGTTCAATAACCAATGTTCAAAGTTTTACTCAATAAAAAAATGGAAAGCCACTCACAAAGTAAATTAACTAAAAATGCACATCATCATAACACTGTGGATTGACATCAGATATGGGCATGGGTACTCTCGACACTACCGGACCTCTTGGACAATGCTCCCACATCACTGATGGCTCTGATGTCATATCCGGTCACCGTGCAGCCTCACCCTGATGCATCTTGTCACTTCCGCCTTAGTCACAGGTGATGGCTGCATGGTGCCGCACCTGCCCTACATACTCTTCTTTTCACCACTATTGGTCCATCGTTCTCACTGGATAGAACACTCTCCTAAACCACCCATTTAAACATATATCCCACCACATAATGCCAGAACTAGATCCACCAATGCATTTAACTGCTCATTGACCGGGAGTTAAAAATTAAACATCAAATAGAGACTCCAATAACCATATATCTAAAAATATGTGATAAATAAATATATATTTATATCACTCCCCAGTATTCCTACCTAATGGCCAAGAGTAGTTGTATATAGTGACACCATTCCATATAGCCCCTAATACAATAAATATTACATATAACAACAAAAAATAAACTAAAATTATAGACAAATTACATGTATGTATAATAACCACATCATGATAAAAATAAATATAAAAACCACCAATTAAAATACCAAATTCATAACTAAATGCCCATCATTTTAAAGCTAAAGATCACTGATGTAGCATTTAATATCCAGCTCAATGTTTAAGCCACCAGGTGTCAAGGAATGTAACTTTGTTTCCATCTTGGAGAGGTTCCTAACCCTTGGAGGGGTCATTCAAGATGTTTTAGCTATACCTAAAGAATCATGTTTACAGGATAAGATTAAATGTGATGTTGATAAATTGCAATGGAATTTCATTGCAGGTTATCATTGTCAATATAGGAAGGTAAAAGCCATTTTGTTTTACAAACATTGGCATGTACATTTGATGGATAATAGTGAGAAAGATGGACCAATAGCAGTGAAGAGGAGAGTATATATGGGCAGTCACCGTGCTGTGCAGCCATCCCCTATGACTAAGTCAGAAGTGAGGCTGCACGGTGACTAGATGTGACGTCAGAGTCGGAACTGGAGGTGACACGGGAGCATTGTCCAAGAGGTTCGCCAGTGGTGAGAGTACAAATGCCCACATCTGATGTCAATCCACAGTGTTATGATGATATGCATTTTTAATTCACTTACTTTGTGAGTGGCGTTCCATTTTTTATTGAATAAAACTTTGAACATTGGCTGTTGTACCATTGGAGAATATTAATTATCTTTTCATGGCAATGATACCTGCTGGAGAGGAGTAAGGAGGTTTATGAAGGTTTATATAGCGGTGCTTTTAAGTGGAGTTTCTACAAGTGATACATGCCAACCATGAGAGTGGGAGGCATGTGGGTCTGGTGAGTTTACACCCAGAAGGGAATGTTATCTAATGAACACGTTGTGATATTGGTTTGGGATGTAAACGGGCAAGAAGATTGGAGCACTTAATGTGACACCCACATGATTTGATGAACTTGTGCAAATAAGGACTTTTTAAAATTTCTGTCTGATGTGTACACATTTTTTATTAAGAGTTCACAGCAACAATGGGGAAGGTGTTTCTTCACATTGGTTGCTATAAATGATAATTGATAAATAATGTAGCTCGTATAGAAATACACTTTTTACATTGCTCTTTATAATGTACTCCTGCAGCTGGTATTTACATTACTTTTTCTAATCTAATATTACTTTTTATTTAATGTGTGACATTCACATACTTGTATGGTTTGTTCATTTATATGTTGAGATGAGCAATTTGTCTGAACAGATGAGGATTGAACCTGGACTGGCCTAGTTTTTTATATGTGCAAACTGGGCAGGATTTTGAGTTTGCCATCTCCCACCACAAGACATAATGAGAATGTATGATTAAACTATGATGAATTGGGATTGCATACAAATATCTGTGATCTTAATTCATCAAGTAATCCTAATACCTTTTGTGTCTCATAGTATAGGAATTGTATAAGAATAACACCATGACCAAAACACATTAATCCTGCTTCTGCCTAATACATTTCTTTACAGCATTTACTTCAGATTAAACACACACACACACACATAAAGTTTAATGATACCTAGTTGGGGTACTTAGTCAGAAAAATGCTGAAGAAAATATTATGTTGAGGATATATTTTCATTTACAGGATATTTGGGTTTATTTCGTTGTTGAAATGTAAAATAGGGGTGAACAATTTGTCCAATGAAATTTCAGTTAAATTTGCCTATCCTTTTAGCAAAAATTTGTCATTTTATCATTTTGGTAAAATACCATGGAGTCAGTGGAAAGGGCTAAATATAGTGGTCAGGGGAGGACTGACCATGTGGAAACTCGGGCACTGCCCGAGGGCCCAAGGTCAGTAGGGGGCCCCATGAGATGCCCCTGGTACCTTTTTCATAGGCTTTTTTTAGTTTGGGCAAGGACACAGGGGCCCCATGATCCCCTATTGCCCGGGGACCCCATGAGTTGTCTGTCAGCCCCTGATAGTGGTGTAAATGGTTTTAAACCATTATGCTGTATATACCCATTGAAGTGATTAGCCTCAGGTGATACACAGAGATTAAACAAATTCTCCTATATAAGTTGTACCTGTGCCTTCCCAAAGGGAGTCTGAACTGATAGTAGATAGTAGAGGGCAAAGAAAGAATAAATAGGAACCATGCTAGGTGTGTTGTATTGAGGCTAGCACACACTATAGAGGGATATTCTTTGTTCATTTCAGAGGTTTACAATTAAGGCTTATAAAGGGTCACTGTCATAAATGACTAAGGGACTATGCCATTCTGAATCTCTGCTTTGAGAATGTTAATTGACTGGCTGTCATTTCGAAGCTTTGACTTCAATACTGCCTGAGATGGTATGCAATGTATGCACATTCTATTTATCAATATTTTTACACAATATTAGCATAACTTTACCCAAAGATTCACACATTTTCACATAAGAAAGTTATGTGAACCTTGGATAAAATCATATACTGACATCCCAATTTTTAATTATCAAGAAAAATATAGGTTAAAAATATCAGTATCAAATTAAAGATTCAAAAAATGGAAATGCAATCTTAAAACCCAGTCATCTTCATTTGGCTCCACTTCTCTTATAACATGTTATGCATATAGGTTGAAATGTACATTCTAGATGGGGCGCATGCATGGACGTGTAGTGTGAACCGCTCCGTCCAGCCGCCAGAACGATCGCGGCTCACACTGACCCCAGGGAATTCCGACAGCACAGAGAGCAGCATAAGCGGTGCCCGATCCTCCCCAGACATGCCTTGCAGGAGAAAAACCCCGGGACAGCCGGGGAAATTGACACATTTTTTCCCTGCCATCACGGCAGAAATCCAAGATGGCGCCGGCGGCAGTGACATGAGGGACAGCAGGCAGCAGGGGGACTACTCTGCCCAGCAACAAGATCCAAGGCTGAGATACACGCTATATCCAGGGGACCCTGGTGAGTTGTCTCCCCCTCTGTCCCCCACCACAAGAAGCCCAGCCAAGTCCAGAATTAGACTGGACCCTGAACAACAGCAGGCATCCCAGACCCTCAGTGATCCACCCTCACAATTATACACAGACCTCCCTGTCATAGAGGCATTCCCAGCAACAGATCAGCCAGTAACCGAAATATGCATGAAGAACATGCTATTATCCCTTAAGCAAACTCTGCATAATGATTTATCATCATCTTTGGTACACATCACTAATGTGGTCAAACAGCAAGAGCAAAGAATACAACATATTGAAACCAAAATGGGCGACGTCATTTTAGCGCATAATGATTTAATTGACGCACATTCAGATCATACCTTGGACATCGAACAAATCAATTTGAAACTAGCCGATCTAGAAGATCGCTCAAGGCGTAATAATATCAAATTTAGGGGCATACCTGAAAGCGTCACTAATGAGACATTACTGTCCTATATACAACAGTATATAAAAGCCCTCATTCCATCCATCTCAGATCTAGAGCTGGCCATAGACCGAGCCCACCGCCTACCCAAACCAACATTCCTATCGGCCTCCATTCCTAGAGATGTTTTAGCCCGGATTCATTTCTACCATATAAAGGATAAAATCATGCTGGCAGCCAGAAATACATCTACACTACCACCGCCACATGCAAATATCCGGTTATTCGCAGATCTCTCAAAGGCCACGCTGCTTAACCGCAAAAAGATGATTACCATTACTAAAGCCTTGAGGAACCATAGTATACCATATCAATGGGGATTCCCCACAAAACTAACTGTGAAACAACATGTAAAACCTTCACCATTAAAAATCTCGAAGCAGGCCTAGACCTGCTTAAAGCCTGGAAAATAATACCTGAAGATACACCACAAAACGCACCCTCTCATTCTCAGAGTATGGAAGCTGATTAAACGTGTCACTAATCGCACCCGCTATAACATCAACATAGCACCTCAAAGATGTCGTTTTCCCTCAACAATATCTGGCGATCGGCCGAGTTTTTGAAGTTTTTTGTTATTAGAAACTGTTTGGCTTGACCTTTTTTACGGCCTAAGCCTGTTTGAACCCCCCACATCTGAAGTAGCAATGCAAGCTACTCAGACCACTTGCATTTTCCGCAAGTCTCTTTTTTACACCCCTCCTTTTTTCCTTCCACCTCCCTCCTTGGCACCATCACCAGTCGCTCAAATCCGTCTTATTACCAACAGATTAATGAAGAACTTTCATGGAAATTTCACCTCAATCCAGCAACCGAACCTAAATCAAATTCTCACTTTTGGTTACCTCCTCCCTCACATGGAACTGCTAGCACAACCTCACATCCATTCAATTACCACCTCAAATATATCGCTTAGCGCTTCAAGACCTGCACAATGATCAACATTACATCCCTTAATGTACGGGGTTTAAATTCTCCATTTAAAAGATCGATGCTTCATAAAGAAACTAAGAAATTTCAGACCGATATAGTTTTTATACAAGAATCCCACTTCGCTACAAACAAGATACCCAAATTCCACCTACACCGTTTCCCAAACATCTTCATGGCCACGAACTTAAAAAAAAGAAATGGAGTCATTACAGCTATAAAAGACTCTATCCAGTTCCAACACATATCAGAAACCGTTGACCCTCAAGGCCGCTACCACATTCTAATATGCCAACTGAACAACAACCTCTACACTTTAGTGAACGTATATGGTCCCAATAAAAACCAGCTGCAATTCTTTAACAAACTTTACAACACCATCTCTTCACTGAAACAAGGTAGAATTATCATTGGAGGAGACTTCAATATCATCGGCAATCCGCACCTAGACTCATCTTTTAATAAAAGATCGACTAAACTGGCCTTCAATCAATTCCTACATAACCATGACCTCTATGACATCTGGAGATGTCAACATAGCAACGAGAAAGACTTCACCTACTACTCCCATCCACATCTTTCATACTCCAGAATCGATTTTTTCCTCATGGACAAATGGACACTGCAACATATAACATCATCTACAATTGGCACGATAACATGGTCAGACCATGCTCCTATTCATATCTCAGTGGACGAAAACCAGCGCTCAGCAATCCCGCCAATCTGGAGATTAAACTCTGCAATCCTGAAGAACCCTGAATACCAGAAACATATTTTAGAAGCTCATAACTTGTTTTTTGAGACTAATGCAACTCCGAACATGCCTATAACCACGCTCTGGCCCACCTATAAGGCTTACATGAGAGGTATCCTCATACAATTAAATTCCCGCATTAAAAAACAAAGATCCCATCAAATAGATCAGATTCTCTCCTCCATTAAACGTAACGAAGAAATTAACAAAACCAATCCAAATGCCATCATAGCCGAGTCCCTGGCCTCTGATAGAAACAAACTACGAATACTTTTATTACATGAATACGACCTCAACCTACAGAGAGCTAAATCCAAATTTTACGCGCTTGGTAATAAAGCAAATGCACTCCTATCAAAAATGATTAAACAAAGCGACTTAAAACTAAGATAGCCTCGATTAAACACCAAGCATTGCTCAAAAACCCTCGAGACATACTGACGCGTTTGCGACATATTACCACACACTATACAACCTCAAAGATGATATTAATACGCCCCAACCCACCGCCAATACCATTCAACATTTCCTAGATAATACCAATTTACCCAGTCTCTCAGCGTCCCAACTTACCTCGCTATCGACACCAATCTGCCCTGCAGAAATTGACCATAGCATAAAAACATTACCCCTAAACAAATCCCCAGGAAATGACGGTTTTACCAACGAATACTTCAAAATAATGGCATCCAACCTTACAACACATCTATCTGAATTATTTAACCATGTTGCCTCCACGGGGATATTCCCCGCTGAAATGCTACAGTCAGTAATTACAACCATTCCCAAACCAAACAAAGATCCCCAACTGGTACAAAACTATAGACCGATCTCGTTATTAAACATGGACATAAAGCTATATGCCAAAATAATTGCCCAAAGATTACTTCCTTACCTCCCCACGCTAATCCACCCTGACCAGGTAGGTTTTGTCCCCGGTAGACAAGCCCCGGACGCTACTAGAAGAATAATATCCCTCCTCCACAAGCTTGAAACCACCAAACAACCATCATTGTTACTATCTTTAGACGCTGAAAAAGCATTCGACCGAATCCATTGGCTTTTTATGAAACTCACACTCCAAAAATTTGGTCTTACAGACTGGATGTTGTCGGCAATACTCGCCCTCTACTCCAAACCTTCTGCTACAGTCTTAACTAATGGCACACTCTCCAAGCCCTTCCAAATCTCTAATGGCACTAGACAAGGCTGTCCCCTCTCTCCTATAATCTTCACTCTATTAATTGAACCCTTGGCCTCTAAACTCAGAGATGACCCAATATTCACAGGTATTACACATTCCAAAATGGACCATAAAATTAGCCTTTTTGCTGATGATATCATCCTAATGGTCGCTAATCCCTACAAATCTCTTCAATCGAAACGCATGCATCTTCACAATTACTCTGAAGTCTCCTACTACAAGCTCAATGAGCCAAAATCCTCCATTTTGAACCTATATACCCCTCCTAAGACCCAAAATACACTGAGCAAACAGTTCCCCTTCACATGGGAATCACACAGCATTCCATACCTGGGAATACAACTTACGCCCTCAACTAACCAACTATATGAAGCTAACTATAAACCTCTACTTGACTCCATTCCACGAGAGCTCAA
The DNA here is from genome assembly GCF_062004578.1 of Staurois parvus. NCBI lineage: Eukaryota > Metazoa > Chordata > Amphibia > Anura > Ranidae > Staurois > Staurois parvus. The sequence goes on along the minus strand of NW_028318039.1, from coordinate 10,202,816 downwards.
ACAACTCCATACTCCCACATTATCGACAATGGGTAAAATAGCATCTTTAAAAATGTGCATATTACCTAAAATACTTTATATTTTCCGTACCCTTCCTATTCCAGTTCCTAATACCTTTTTTAATAAACTCCAAGCGATACTAAATAAATTTATGTGGAAAAACAAAAAGCCTAGATGCACGACAAATCTACTAATAAGACCTTCCTCCAGGGGTGGAGCAGGCCATCCTCATTTAAAATCTTACTACAACGCTGTGTTCCTAGACCAGCTCTTCTTTTGGTGGCATCCTACAAAAGACAAATTGTGGACTCACTTAGAAATTCCGTCACATCTCCCATATACTCCTGATAATCTATTATTCCTCCCTCTAAATAGCCAAACTCTTTCATTATCTAAACACCCACGTATAAAAGCCTCTTTACAAGCCTGGTTTGACCTCTTGTCCTCTCATTACCCAAGCAATGAAACAACAAAAATTCCTACTCCAATCTCTACATTGCACCTCATCATCCCCTCACTAAACCTCACACAATGGGAAAATCAAGGTATAACCCGTATCCGTGACTTATATACAGTTCATAAGCTAAAATCTTTTGTTACCCTCCAAACACAGTTTCACCTCCCTGACAATGAACAATTCTCATACATGAGAATTGCCCACGCCTTGCATACAATGGATATATCTCAAGAACGAATAATTCCCTCCAGAGCACACCTCTTTTTTCAGAGATCACATTACCCCAAAAAGGGAATCTCAACCTTCTACTCCATTATGAATGACTCTCAGTTTAATATTCACACTGCTTCCCTGATTAACTGGGAAAAAATATTCCGTCAATCAGTCTCTCCTTGCACTTGGTCGAAAACCTTCAATACCACATACAAGGCATCCAAATGTAACTCCCATTGGGAAGCATACATGAAAATCTTACATCAGTGGTATCTAACGCCTGTTAAGCTCAATCTCTATTATACACAACATTCGCCCAAGTGCTGGAGACACTGTGGAGAAATAGGAACGCTCCTCCATATACTTTGGTCTTGTAAATCTCTCACATCGTATTGGAACAAAGTATTTCAGCTGATCTCCACCATATCTACAGTTCCAACGACTCCAAACCCAGTTATAGCTCTCCTTCATATAGGAATAGATAATTTTCCTGTGGACTCTCATACTATCATAATTCATATACTAGCAATAGCAAAAAACAATATTACTAAATTGTGGAAATCTACCACATCCCCTTTGTTCTCAACCCTCATTATAGAACTTAATCTCCATTGTGAGATGGAAAAGAGAACAGCAATTCAAAATTTTTCATACCACAAATTCTGCCTTCAATGGTCTCGGTGGCTCCAAGACCCTAATTGCTCTGTTAAGTGACAACTACGATAATATACTACCATACTGTAACCAACTCATTGGACTGGTGCCCCCCTCCCCCCCTCCCTTCCCCCCCTCTATCTACCTTCTAACCCTTCTCCCCTCTACGGTTTATCACATATTCATCCACACTTAGTTCACAATCTTCTGAGCATACCTCTCAAGTATCCGAGGCCCTGCTACATCATTCCCGGCTAAATAATGGAAAATTGTGTGTTTTCTCTAATAATTACCTGTTTTCTTGATTATACATTTTCTTATTGTGAACGTTGATCATTTTATATATCTGTAATATGTTGTGGTAAATTGTTGAAAATTTCTTCAATAAAAATATTTGAACAAGAAATGTACATTCTATCATAAAAGTATAAGGTATATCACTCTTTATGGATGTAAGTGCTGGGCAAAGAATATGAGACAAAAAACTGCTGCTCTAAGAGTAGACTTTCTAAGGATTTAATGGACAAGAAAGTAGGCAACTCACATGCATTAATAAGATAACAGGCTTATCAATTTAAAACATCAGTGAGAGATCACCATTCTACAGGGAAAAGCACTAGAGGAGTCTGGGTGTACAGCTATTTGGAAATTAGGAAGCCGGCTGGCAAACCTTTCATTCAGAGATGGTGGCTGGAATGCATCCTAGACTGCAACGCCTGGCGTGATGACACACCAGGAAGGGCGATACATTTCTGAGCATGCGCAACGTCTATGATGGACAGGCGCACTCCTTTTTCAAGCTGTCATTACAAGAACTGAAAGAGCCTTTTGTACACCATAGAATAGTGACAGCCTGTGGGACTACAAGACTCAGCCAGAAAGCGAATATATAAAAAAAACTTTATAAAACAGCAGTAATCTTCTACAAAATTAACTAAGACACCAATATAGATATTTAAATGAAAAGTAAAAGACTTTAAAATGCTGTCAACAAATTATGATAGCCGCAATATAACTAGGCTCAACAAATAAAGCATATATTAAAGCATCAAAGTATATGCTATTCTATAATGACTAGTTTACAATAGTCTAAAAAGGCAATAAAGGACTAATAAAAAACAGGATATAAAAGATTGCACACATTAATAAGTGGCAGTATGGAAAAGATTACACACATAAGCTGTTTGAAATTACCATAACTAAGACATTTGACATTTGTTCTTTTATCGTATGAGAAATTTTAATTATTTTTGAAATTATTAAAATGAACCCTGTATTTTAAACCAATGATTGAATGGATCGATTTAAGTATAGGTAGTGGAAAGGAAAGGGTGGAGTGAGGTATTCAATCTACTATATATAGACCTTGTATATATATATATATATATATATATATATATATATATATAATCCATTGTGAGCCAAATATGAATATTATATTATATAAAAAAATTAAAATAAAAGATAAAAAATAACAAATCATTATACATTACTGTCTATGCCGTGTACATACTGATGATGGTTTAATTAAAAGGGAACACCCAAGAATACATTTCGGACCACCCACATAACCACAGGGTATGAGGAAACCTGTAAATAATTATAATTATATTATTATTATTATTATTATATAGAGACACATGGTCATTAAATTGAATGGGTAACATTAGTCACAATATATGTAAGCAAAAAACTAAACTACTATAATACTATTAAAAAACAAAACTATACACCAGAATATTAAATGAGGTCTTACACATTATAAAATTGCTATAAAATTGTAGCAACCTCCAGTTCCTCATTAAGACTCCCAGGAGAAAAGGTGTCTACCCCTGGGCATTAACTCAACAACCCAGACACGTAGTTCAACTATAGACTTATTGTGGACCTCTAAGAAATAATGGGAAACACTATGTTTTTCTTTTCCCTCTTCAATGAAGCAGCAGTGTTTGCCAAATCTCTTTCTCAAAGTGTGTATAGTGGGGCCCACGTAAAAGCAGACCACAAGAGCAAATGAGGCAATATACCACAAAATCAGAGAAGCATTTTTAAAAATTGTCCAACTTGTAGGTGTTACCTTTGGCAACAAATTATTTTTGGCCATGCTGTACAAAATGGCAGGTTTTGCACAAAGCCTTTCCGGAAGGTAAGAAACAAGAAAGGTACAGAATCAGGTATAGATTACGTCAATTTGCTTTGGGACACCTTATTTTTTGTTGTTTACAAACGATTTTATTTTTCAAGAAATATTCTGTAAAATAACATTACAGCTTCAAACAATGTGTAAAATAGTAACAAGGCACAATTGAATTGTACATATCAAAAAGGCACAATCATATAGAATAAAGTAAAAATGAAGAGAAAAGAAGAAAAGAGAATAGAGTTTAAGTACATGAGAAATATAAATAAAGAGGTAGGCAGAGTTATACATCTACCAACAGTATAAGTCAATCAACCCTCACATGGAATGCCCCTATTCATGTAGTAAATGTCTATGAGTCTTCCAAGTTTCCAATTTTCTATCAAATGAGTGCATCTTGTCCAGTAAGGTATAATGAATTTGTTCCATGAGCAACACATCATCAACTCTATGTAGAACAGAGGCCAATGGTACTGTGATAGAGTTCTAGTGTAGGGCGATAGCCCACAGAGTAGATATACAAATAGTGTGGATTAGCCTCATAACTTCAGTCTGAACTTCCGGGATACGAAGAACGAATTAAAAAAATGTCTAATCTGTCGATAACGATAATATTCACAAAGCGGAATATCAAAAAGTATGTGCAGCATCTCAAAGGTAATATAAGACCCTCCTCTTTGAAAGTCAGATAACCTGATAAAGGATCTATCGTACCACCAACGGAACGCCTGTGGAGAGGAAAATGCTGTAATAAAGTTAGGTTCACCAAAAAATTATGCACCTGGGGAGACAGAGGAGACCAGATTTAATTTAATTTTATATCGGGACCAAAGTGTCAATGATTGGGCAACAATGGAATTATGCATACTTAACAAGCGAGGGGGGATTTTGGACCACAAGAGGCCTGGTAAATAAAATGGACATATAGATTGAGATTCAAATCTGATCCACGGGATCTTGGAATTAATAGTCGCCTATTGTAATAATTGTGCAAAACGGGCCAACAGTAGTAAAGCCAAAAATTGGGAAGACCAAGGCCTCCCATCCGTTGCGACCGGTACAGAACAGATGAGGTAAAACGGGGACGTTTGTTACGCCAAATAAATTTATTAATCATCTGCTGAAAGCGATCTAGGAATGTTTTTGAGACAGGGATTGGGAGTGCTCTAAATAGATAAAGTAGTTTAGGTAGAATATTCATTTTGACTGCCGTGACTCTGCCCAAGAATGAGATAGGGTAACCATGCCAGATTTTTATTAGAGTAGAGAGGCGGGACACACATGGTGGGTAATTAGTAGCAAATCATTTTTAATATCTGGTAAGGTTAATACCTAAATAGGAAATCCAATCTGTGGCCCAACGAAATGGAAAAGAATTATGGAGAGATGCACTCAGGGAATCAGGAATATTGATAGGCATAACTACTGATTTAGTAAAATTTACAGTAAGACCTGACACTATAGCAAAGTCATTCAGTACTGTGCATAAATTAGGCAATGAAATTAACGGTTTGGTAAGGAAAAGCATAACATCATCAGCATACATGCATATTTTTAAATGCGAAACCAAAAATGGGTAACCAGAGATATCCGAATGTGATCTTATTGCAATTGCCAAGGGTTCCAATACTAGCGCAAATAGTAGGGGCAAAAGAGGACAGCCTTGGCAGGTACCTCTGCCCAATGTAAAAAATGCAGAGTTACAGCCTGGAAGTCTTATTCTTGTTTTGGGAGAGTCGTATAAGGCATGTATACCAGATAGAAACCCGTTACTAAAGCCCATCCTCTGTAGCAATGAAAACAAATAAGGCCAAAGGACACTATCGAAGGCCTTGTTAATGTCCAGGCTCAGTAACAAAACTTCTTTAGAGTGCAAATTGGCATCCTGAATAACATTTAATGTGAGACGAATGTTATCTGTGATTAGTCTGTCTGGGATAAAGCCTTATTGGTCTGGAGAGATCAAAGAGGAGATAGTAGGGGCCACCCTATCTGCCAGAATGCGGCTGAATATTTTCAAATCATTGTTCATCACTGATATTGGTCTATAGTTTTGAGGTAGATGGTGGTCTTTTAGTGGTTTGGGTAATAAAGACATGTTAGCCAACAGCATCTCCTCAGGGAACCTACCTCCCTGCAAAACAACATTAACTAAAGTTATCAAAAAGGGAGCCAATGTAGGGGCGAAGTGTTTATAATAACTGGCAGTAAATCGGGACACCTTATTTTTAAGACTGGGGGCCCTTCTGTATGTAACCCTAGGTCTATTTGAAATCTAATCTGGTCTTTAAATGATTATCCTCTAAAAGGATATCCCAATGTTCAGTAAGGATATGCTCCATTTTACACTATTGATCATGAAACCTAGTGGTAAATCTGATGGACTTATCACTTTCCTCCTGAACTGTTTTTATGAGTTTACCTTTCAGACAAAAAGTGTAGGCCTGACCAACTAAACATTCTGGGTACCCTTTTTCCAAAACTTTGATCTGCTGAATATAATTAGAGCCCCTGGTGCAGTTCTGTCTGAGGATGCAGAACTGCCCCTTGGGAATATTTCTAATCCACTGTGGATAATGGCAGCAATTGAGAGGGCTTAGTATACTGTATGTCTTTGGAAATATTTTACCGTTCAAATGTCCTATTTCAGATCTAAGAAAGCTAAAGTATCTGGATCTCTAACAATGGTAAAGGAAGAGCCAAAGGGATTTTCATTACAGTAGGGCACAAATTCTTCCAAGAGGGGAGAGGCAATGGAGATATGGAGATGCAAGATAGGGGAATTGCAGATATCTTGGACATTTGGTGATGGCAAAGAATCCTATGAATCCTATGAATATCCTGGGAAGCAAGGAAAATAAACAAATAGACCATTCAACAAATCAGGTCAAAACTTTCACTGGAAACCCAGATAATTAAACATAAGCGTTCTTATTTTGGACATATTGGAATTATTTTACTAAACACAAATAGACTGTTAAATTTACAAGTGAATTTCCCCTTAGCTTAGTAAATGAGGTGAAGCTCCGCTGACATCCATCTATTTACCTTTATTAGATCAATTACATTACAAGAATAACCAACTTACTGGAAAAATCAATAATGTTTGCAAAGGTTGAAGAAAAGAAAAAGATAACGATCACCAGCAATACGGTGACTTGACAAAGTTACAAAATTATGAACATGCTTTCAGAAGACTTACAAGTTAAATAGGAGACAGATCACTCTGGAAAAATGCTATCCATATGGATGCAAGGAGTCCACATTAGAATGATAATGATAGTGCATGGTGCAATAAAAATAAAAAACATCCCTAAAATAGATATTGTTTTCTATTCTTTATCTTTTCTCTTTGTAAGGGTTGTTGTATTGTATACTTTTCTTTGTGATGATAATAATAATAGCAACTTTTTCACTTTCACACTTTGTACATACTTGTTGTCAGGAATTGGCTCACCTACCGTGTGGGCTGCAGTACCGGTGCTTGCCAGCGGGTGTGTCAGGAATGGGCTCACCTGCCGTGTGGGCTGCAGTACCGGTGCTTGCCAGCGGGTGTGTCAGGAATGGGCTCACCTGCTGTGTGGGCTGCAGTACCGGTGCTTGCAAGCAGGTGCTTTCACCAGCCAGGATCTCACTCCTGCAATCAAGCCATCACCTGAGGCTGATTGCAGGAGGTATATTTAAGCAGCACCAGGCCTGCAATCAGTGCCTTGGTGTTGTCCCATGAGCCCCTGTATCTTGGTCCTGATTGTCCTGTACTCCTGATTGCCTTGTTGCAGACCCAGCCTGATCCTGATACTGCTGTCCTCTCCTGCTCTGACCCCTGGCTCATCCTGACCATTCTCTGCCTGCTCCCATTGCCTGACCTCCTGTTATCGAACCCGGCCTGTGACCTGTTATTCTTTGCCGCTCTGTACTGTTTGCTCCGCTGTTACCAACCCAGCCTGTCTGACAGCGCATACCTCTTCACATCTGGCTCTTACCTGCTCTATGCCATTGGCACCTGCCTCTACCACAGCTGGTGTTCCTCGGGGGTCGTGACCTGGTCTCAGCCTGCTTCAAGTCCATCCCCACCATCAGGGGCTCTGGTGAACCAGCAGACTGAGGCTTAGACTCTGCACCCTGAGGGACTCCTTCCAGTGGGTCGCTAGAGGCTACTGTCAGTCGGCTTGTGACAGAACCATAAGGCCCGCCGGACCATTCCGCCTCTCCAGCCCTGACTACGCCTGTGTTCCCGCACATACTGATATTAGTAGAAGGTTGGTTTTGTTTACTGTGCTTTTTGTATATTTGGGCAGCTAACAATAAATTATATTGTTATTACATCATTCCTGAAGCCTGTTACTTCCCTGTGTCAGTCCACACATTTCTGGTCTTACCCGGATCCCTGACACTTGTACTATTGTTTTTATATAGTTTTCAAATTTTTATTTAGACGCAACACTATACTCAACAGTAAAACAGTAAACAATGTAAAAAGAAAAGTTGTAGACAATTGATTAAATAGTATAAACATTAACATATGAGCGCTGGGGGATAGCAGGAAAAGAGGGGGGGAGGGGAGAAGCCAGCATAGAAAGGAAACAACCTCAAATCCTCCAAGATATGCCAAAAAATAATAGTGCGGCGCTATAGCGTATTTATGGTAGACAAATGATATCACAAAACAACAGAATTACAGTCTTGAATATAGTTCATGAGGTATAGTGTGACTGTAGTGACACAATAAGCAACAATTAGCTTTCGTGACTGCTGTGGCTGGAAGAAATGAGCGTATTATGCACTAACCAGATAGCACAGATTAATGTGCGTTGGAGTATATAAGACCTACTCCTAGGTATTCAGGGGGTGGGAACTCTGCATGCAGATGAGGTCATCAGGTGGGGGTGCCTCACCAGGTGTCATCTATCCAGGGCAGGTTTCCTTTCTCCATCAATGTGTGAACATCTTATTAGGGAGGCACTCTTTCTCATGGAATACTAACTGCATGACCTACTGTCTACCTCAGATGTAAGTGCTGATCCTTTTTATCGGTATCTTGATGTTACCCCTTTTTTTGATCATTAAACATACTACACTATTGGAGTTCTTTTTCTCTGGGCTCATTTTTTGGCACCGAGAGTCCTTCCCCTGAAGGTACCTATCTGGATTCCCACCTGAATGTATGATCCCCCTGATAGCTGGAAATTGCACTGCTGGACGCAGCTAACCTAAGATGTTCACACATTGATGGAGAGAGGAAACCTGCCCTGGATAGATGACACCTGGTGAGGCACCCCCACCTGATGACCTCATCCGCATGCAGAGTTCCCACCCCCTGAATACCTAGGAGTAGGTCTTATATACTCCAACGTACATTAATCTGTGCTATCTGGTTAGTGCATAGTACGCTCATTTCTTCCAGCCACAGCAGTCACGAAAGCTAATTGTTGCTTATTGTGTCACTACAGTCACACTATACCTCATGAATTGTATTCAAGACTGTACTTCTGTTGTTTTGTGATATCATTTGTCTACCATAAATACGTTATAGTGCCGCACTTGTACTATTATTTTTTGGCAATTGATTAAATAGTTTAATTCATTAGAATGTAATGGAACAATTTTGTCAATGAAATTGTAAGGGTTTTTTTAGATTAGGACTGTGAAGGTGAAGTAAGGACCTTAATGACTAACACCAGCGTCCTGAATTCAAACCATAGTACTCAGTGAATTTTTCTTACCTGACAATGATTCATTTTTTGAAGATAGAAAAATCATGCAGGACACTCCTTCCTCGGTGCACTCCTACCCTCCTTCCCTCTCTGGGCACTGTGCTCATCATTTTGACAGGTGTATGGCCAAAGTGTTTTATACTAGGGGTGCACAGAGCCTTATGGGAACTGAGAGACTAATTCTCCATCAGGTCATCTTTACTTTGATTAACAGCACATGGCAGTGGGTTGATCTAATAGCAGCTATGCCCATCCAGTGATAAGTAATTTCCCAAATATGGGCATTGATATATTTGGGTAATGATATCATCTATATTCCCATTTACATTTGGCTTTAGGCCAGAAATCTTTTTCCAGAGCTGCCTGTATTTCCCCTCAGGTAACCTGTGGATTTTTATTAGTATCACAAACAATTCTACTGGCAGTTGTGAAAGCAATGTTTCTTAGTCTACCTGATCTTGACTTGGTATCAAGACATCCCCACATTTTCCACTTCTTAAGTGATTGAATAGTACTGACTGGCATATCCAAGGCTTTGGATGCCTATTTATATCCTTTTCCATCTTTATAAAGTTCCATTACCTTGTTACACAGGTGTAAACAATTCTTTTCTGCTCCCCATGGCTCAGAATCTAGGGGTTACCATGCACAGCTGCACCAGATTTTGCACTCTCCAGTTTTAGTAAATCAACCTGTTGGTTTCACAAGCCACAGAAAGATAATAAAAGTTAGCAACAAATTGGTAGGTCAATATATTTTCTCGGATGCAGACAAATCTCATATTCCATCATGGTGCTACAGTCCCCATGACTTTTATAATATGCATAATAAACACGCTTGAATATGAAAGTACTGTTTTTAACATTAAAGTATTTTGATGTTTTATTAGAAAGCTTTCAAATCAATTTTCCTAATGTGTCAGTATTTACATTTGCTGTCCAGATATAGAGCTAAAAGTATTGCATTATTGCTTTATTTATTCAAAAGTATGTCTTCTCTGAATTGTTTATAATTACAAATGGCATACAATATAAATGGACATAACAGGTAACATTAATTTATTTTTTGCATGATATTATGTGCTAAGAATTTATATTTACCTGCCACACAAAATCAACACCTGACTTCAGTAAACATAGCATCTGAAGCTGCTTTATCCACGTAAAGCAAAAGTACTGTTGCACATAAATAAATAAATTAAAAAAATATATATTTTTAGGAATACCTGTATATGTTATACAAGAATTACAAATGATTACTGTGATATGTATCTGCAGTAAAAACAAGTGAGTTGATTAAAAAAGAAAAAATCTTTATTGTGCTCTTTCAGTTAAGTGGTCTTTAACATTTCATTGCCCCTAAGAAAGAGGTTTGTGTTTATATGATGAGGTTATGAATAAATTGTTGTCAATAAGTTATTAATTAATTAAAAATTTTAAAGCCGAACTATACTCACCTCTACTCCAGTGATGGTGGAGCCCAGGAGCTTCCTAACGATCCGCTAACATCTTCAACCAATCTGATGCTGCTTTCTAATCATTGACTGAACTGATGATGATTACATTCCTGCACATCCGTAGGAGTTCATTCATCTTGGCACATGCGGAAATTGTATACTGAACTACACATGCACAGCTCAATCTACATCACAAACAAGCAGGTAAGAATATTTTAATGCATAAAAAACATTGATTGTCTCTTTTGCATTAAAAAGTCTGCCTGTTCACAAAACTTTTTTTATGTACAGTTCCAGCCTAAAAAGGAGCTGCAGTCCAGTCTGAAAAAATAAAAAGTCAGCAGCTGCAAAAACTGTAGTGTGACTTTTGATAAAAGGACACCAAGGATCCAGTCCCATCCTGACCAGAAATGGATCTTCACAGATCTTCCAGTTCCTGACACCAGCATGTCAACTGGAGGAAACCTACTGTGAATCCTTGAGAGGGCTGCCCACTGTGTATGCGCGAGCCCTGCTGTTTTTTTTTCTAATGGACCTGCAACCTTCTGGAACCTGTGGTCTGACCAGAAGTGGAGGTGGATGCTTGTAAAAATCAAGTACCCTTCCCACAAAAAATGTATTTCAATTATTGTGGAGACAGGGGAAAGGAGGAAGAGAGTGAAACTTCTCATTTTGGGAGAAGTTCCACTTTAAGTGTGTTACCCTCTCTCTAGTAAAGCTCCATTATTGATGACAGACTACAGGGTAACAAACCCATTTCACTTTGGGTACTTGTACTTGGTAAAAGTAAACCTGTACTTGGTAAAAAATAAATATTTTTGATAGAGTTATTTTAAAGTACCTGCATATGCTTGTGCATGCATCTAACATGTTTTATTTCAGCCTGTGTTCCCTTGAACCCAGTCCCACTCTTGCTCAGAGCTTTGGAATGTCCCTTGAAGCAGCCTCAGAGAAAGCTGCTGGATCAACCCCCTCCCACAAAGCAGTAAGTACCCTGGAATAAAATCGAAAAACTACAGATAAATATTATCTTTGTTGTTAGAACAATTATGCTGAATAACACTGTCTTCTAAGAATTTTTTTTTAGTATTTTATGATTTTTTTTTTGTTTTATTAGGATAGCCCTGGTCCTAATAACTTTTTTTCTCTAATGCAAGTTTATGTATTCAACTTTATAGCATATACAATATACACTTTGAGAATATGTGTACAAAATAATCTTTTATCTTCTATTGTAAGGTGTATGCACATCTGTAGTTCCAAGATTTCTAGACTACATATAAGGAAAAAGAGATGTGGTTGTGCTATTACTGTAGGTGTGCAATGTCAGGTATATGCAGAATGGGGATTAAAGTAAAACATTATGAGAAATATAGGGACTGTCACTATTGACTTACTTTGAACATTTTAGTTAACTGGCTTATATACTTTAGTACTTCCTAAATTACTGAACCTGAAAGATATTCAGATCAGTAAATTTTAAAAAAATGCAATATTTGCATATTTGCTTTAAGTTAAAGACTCAAAGTATTAAAGTAAGAGAGTTAACTTGACAGCCAGACAATTACGCATTTACCAAATGATATGTCTACAATGGCAATCTCTTAGAGAAATTGTTTCAATTAAGGGTATATCAGCCTTCAAACATGCTAATCTAGCACTATAATGATCCCATGTGTGGGCAATGTCAGGGAAAGTAATTCAGACCTTCAAAGGTTTAACATGGCACAAAAGATTCAGCTTGCAAATGAGTTTGACACATAAGTGTATAAATGGTATAGAGGTTATTTATGTGATTGGAGCTGTGGCCCTGAGCTACAATGTTCCTGATTCATCTTAAAGATGATCCAATCGGCTGTGATGGGTATTGCTCCTTTGTTTTTATTTCAGTGTCCATAAATCATCACATGCTGACCTTTCCTGCTTTTCTGAAATAATATTGTATTATAGCAGCTAACCAGATTCAAACCATCACCTTAACTGTTTCTAGTGCAGATTTTAAAATAAAAAGGAATGAATATTTGCTTTGAGTATCCCCCACAGATAAATATGTGTTTGTAATCTCAAAAATGTTGAGTTTATGGACTAAACAGCAACATAACAGATTAAAAATTCTGCTACAATAAACACCTGAAATCTGTGTAGAAAGCATTTTGGGGTGAATAATTTTCCAACGTTCAATAATGGATAAATGGTATGACAATCATTTCTTCCATAATATGTCTACCCTTTTAACGTTTTTAAACTTTTATTCACTCATGTATTAATCCTTTATATCAAATCAATATGCTAGTGAAATTTCTTGTTTTTCACAATCCACACAGTTTATCAAAAGTGTCTGCCTGATCTTCCTTCCCCTTATATTTGTTGATAGCTCCTCTCTCCTATCTCTATTTCTCTCTCCTAAATATTGTTAAAATCATAGTTATCTCTACTTTTATCCATACCACCATGTTATTTTAATCATTACATTTTCCTTAGTAAATTAATTTCAACTCTCTATATTTTCTTATTGTTTCTTTTTCCTCCTCTGTTCCTGCCCAAGAACTTTGCTGATGAATAATTCCAGATCTGTGTGTTTCACTAAAAGCAAAAGAGTACAATGCACTTAAAAGCTATCACTTTACTTCTGATGACACTGTAATGCAGTGAAAGATATAGGGATTTGGGAGTGTGGGAGTTTGTTCAGGTAAGTGACCACTGGACGCAAGTAAAATGGAGGGTTATTTTTGCTTTCATTGAACACCCATGAACTTTATTATCCCTGCCGCTAAACACCAATGATGAATGGTTAATGGCATTGAGCACAAATGAAGGTGGGGAGGTGATAGTATTATTGTCAATGATGCAAATGCTAGTGGTTTTTATTGCTTCTTTTATTATTGCTACTTCTGACACCAATGCTGGAGGATTTTATTTCTGCCACTAGTGATAGTTTACTCCCACTTTTTCTTCAGTGTACACAGGCCATATTTTGTTTAACAATAGCATAGCATAGGAGGGAAGTCATCTCACTACAAGATGCCATATGCACAATGAAGCACTACCCATTTTATTTGCCTCACCCTTTTTTTCCCACACCACTCTGTTAATAGCAGAGAACATTTTGCTTCTTGATCCCTTTAAGGTGTGCCTCCTATTTATTTTCAGAAATTGAAGCTATGTACTGTTTGCTTTTTTACTATTTGTTTAATCTGTATGAGAATACCCACCAGCACATCAGACATAAGCATGGAGGTATGGGGAGTGCAGCACCCCTGTAATTCTCATACAAGTTACAACCTCTTCATCACTAAAAAAAAAAGACAACACACTACTCACAGCAATAACCTGTTGTTTACCTCTCACAAACCATATACAAATGCAATTATAATGTGCAATTAAATGGGAAAAAATAAATAATACTGAAACTCAAGCAAAATGTCCACAATCAAATGTCCTGCAGTGCAAAAAAGTGCTCCTTGATAATACAACTGCATCCACATATATTATGAACCGCAGTCATGAAGTGAGGTGACATCCATGAAGAGAAGACATCTGTGAAAATCCTCCACCACTATGCACTCACCAGAAATAAAATGAAAGAGGCTTGTAGCAGAAAGTTCCTCCAAGGAATGTATTGCTCCTCCGCACAAAGGATAATATAGGACCTTTCGATGATAACATCTGGCAAGTGTTTGCAGAACTTTTGATTTCCACTAACATTCACATTTTCAGGACAAGTCTGTGGGGTTTTGCCTTCTCAGTTGAAGTAGTAATGATAAACTCTTATCAAAATTTTAAATAGGAGAATCAGGCAGAGGCTGCCCTCAGCACTCGGTGATGGCTCCTCTTCTCCCGTCTCTCCCGTCACCGGCTCACACTCCGCTCCACAGGCGGATGTCTTCTCTTTACAGATGTCACCTCACTTCATGACTACGGTTATAATATATAATATATGTGGATGCAGTTGTATTATCAAGGAGCACTTTTACACTGAAGGACCTTTGATTGTGGACTTTTATATTATTTGAGTTTCAGTATTAATTATTTAGTCTCATTTAATTGTGCATAATTTCACTTTTATATGGTTTGTGAGATGTGATAACACATAGTGGTTGCTAAGAATATTAGATTGTATATGAGTTCCTATTATATAGAACAACACCTTTATTTAGTTTGTTTACTGTGGATGGAGTGTGTTCACCATTTGTGCTAGCTGCTTTTGAGTTGGTTTCTCTTAGCACTCATGTTAATTTGTTTTTTTGTTTACCTGTATTCGCTAGACAGATAACCAGGAAAAAGAAAGATGTGTGAGCAACCCAGCAGAAAAATCTCAGGGCATCTTTAGGGCAAAACCTAAGGTGTGCCATAATAACATGACATCTACTTAATCTGCTTCTTGAAATGATGTAGACAAAGGAGGACATTTACTCTCAGGCCTTTTAAATCTAGAAAGGTCTGCTAGTTACCAGACTCATGATGCTGATACTTTGAAATTGGAAAGAGAAACAGTTGAGGTCCAATTATTCAGAATCAAAACCCTACAAAATAAAATCAAAGGCCTGGAAAAGACATTTAGACAATCCACTATTTGATTCCAAGGCCTGTCTGAATCTGTTTCAACCTAATTGGAAAAACATCACACTTTTTTCAGCTCTTCATCTGCATGTAAACCAAAATTTGTATAATTTTGATCATATTGGTCAGCGTTTCCTAAAGAAGTGGTATTTAAATTTCACTATGCAGAGAACCAGTATTTAATTGTAGCAACACCAATATGCACATAACTGTCTATTCTGAGGGATGAACAATTCAGTCCAGATCTTCACTAAGCTCACTTTAATAACTTGAGCTGATTCTGATGTCCCATACTTGTTATAGTACTGATATTGCCTTGTTTTATTTTGCTTCATGAGAGCTGCATTACTGTTGTTATCAATTTGCAAGTGTGGTGCTACTTTGCAAATACCTAAATTGGTGCACCATGGCATTTACGAAACTATAGAAAACTGTTGCTAACTCAATATCAAACCACTTCAATATAGTGGTACACAGTGGGTCGTATTTACAAAGCAATAAACTGAAGGTTTAACTTAACATTCACTGCTGACACTACAGCACTTATGTCAAGTAGGAATATTTAAGGTGTCACACCATTCACAAAAGACAAGTTGTTTGCCCAAGCAGTCATTTGAAAAATAACAAATTGTATTTACAACACCATAAAAATATACATAAACAATCATAAAAAGCTGCCAAAGGAGTATGGTATTTTATTATTTTATCCTGAAGAATGCAATGATGTTGTGATTGATAGATAGTTGCTAACTCTTGTGTTATTCAGAATCAATTTGCATGAAGCTTGCATATTTTCCTTGTGCTGCATAGCTTGTTAGAGGATACTTATGGGGATGGTCTCCATCCTTCCTGATGGCTGGCAGACATTTAGAGGCCCCCTGACTTACAATGGTAAATAGTAACCAGTGTGTCTTGGGCTTCTGAGGAGTCATCAGCCATGTAGTGGTGGACCACCTTTTGCAATTGCTTTTGCAAGCAGACTGTTTGATTTTTAAGTGAAATATTTATAGCTGTGTAATGAGCAAGGTACTATATATCACAAAACTGCACACTACAGTAGTTCATGGTAATTAATATACCACAATCAAACAGAGTGCTGGTTGAAAGAAAGATGGGATGGTGGTTTTGCACAGGCATAGTAGCTATTCACAGATCTTACTTCAGCTTTTTTGCTCACCTCTGCCATGAAAGCTCTACCTTATGTTAAATGTCCGGCTGACTGACACTGTAAAAGCTATACATTCTGGTGCATGGGTACTTGCTTCAGGCAAGGTTTAGAGGTGCACACTGTCTATAGCAATTAATAGCAGTTGCTATTCTGCATTCTTTTTCTAAAAGCTTGGCTTTAACTTTTATGCTGATGCTTTTGGCCTTTTGGCAATGCTGTATTATTAGTCACCTGCAACAAATGTAGAGCTAACTTGCTGCAAAAACAGGAAACATTATATGGGATTTTCTTTTTTCTTTTTTTTTTTTTTAGAAACATTTCCAAGTAAAATCTTAAAACACATATTTCAGCCCACAACCTGGAGTGTTGTATTGCCTTCTAAATATAATTTCTTTAAAGACTGTTCAGATGCCTTTTTCCTTTGCAAATATTATTATTATTATTAATAATAATAATAATAATAATATTAATAGTAATGTACTTGCAGTATATGGATATGCAGACTCTGTTCAAAATGATATTCAGGTATGTCTCCAGCCAGTTTTACTTTCCTTTTTAAATCTCTTTTTAGACTCTTTTGAGAAGAGTCCATTTAAAAAAGCAGTATCTACTGCTTGAAGAAATACGGTAAAATACCACTTCGCATTAAAAAAAAAAAAAATTTGGCATTCACTAAAAAATGCTTTTAAAATACTGCATGCTGTATTTTTTCAAAATTTGCAGTATTTATCTCATGAAACCATGCAGTATTTTATCTCATGCAATATCCAGTGGGATGGATACAGCGGAGAGGACTGGAATACAGTAAAAAAAACAGCTGCTTTCACGGGACACATGTGGTGTATCAAAAACAAGTTAAATTCGGTACAAACAAAATATTTTTATACATGTCAAATATTGAATGAAAATAGTACAAAAAATCAATCATCTATAAATACCCTTGTTTTTTTATTGGTGGAAGAAGGGTATTTATAAACATGTGTGATTTTTTATACTATTTTCATTCAATATTTGACATGTATAAAAATATTTTGTATTTACTTAAAGTATAACTAAAGGAAAAACTTTTTTTTATAGTTTTGGGTAGGGTAGAGAGGCATTAGAACACCTATGAGGGTTTTAATGCTGTCTGTGCCCCCATTAGGGAGCTTCACTCTCTATTTTTCTTGTTTACCATTATCTTTGAAAGTGGAAGTAAAAGAAAATCCCAAATTTTGAGTTGTCCCCAGAAAAGTAATAGAGGGGAAATCTTCCAATGGGGACACTAGTTCTGGTGATCTGGGGGGGGGGGGGGGGGGGCAAGGAATTCCCTTGATTTGCAGGGATTTCCTTTCACTTCCTCTTTTGGCTATGTGACAGGAAGTGAAGAGAAATCTTCCCGAAGGGACACAGATGGAAAAGAACCTACAGGGGTTCTAACCCTCCAATACTCTATCCAAAATGTAAAAGGAAAATACAAAGAAATTAATAAGAAAGTTTTGCCTATAGTTACACATTAATATTTGGAATAGTTCCTCCTCTGGAAGTAAATAAAAATTTAGCATTTATCCTCAATTTCAACTTTGATGACACTAGAAATTTAAACAAATAGAGAGGTACTCTTTCTAATTTGGACACAGACAACAATCCACATCTCTTTAAATTAAACAAAAAGGGCCTTTAATTCACATAGTGAAAAAGTTAATAGTGTAGTGGTAAATATATAATGCAACTTACAGAAAATTACAAGGAAATGCAGGGTGTGAAGAAAAAAAAGTGAATGGATTTCCTAAAGGTGCACTCTTCAAGCTTGGATTAGCATCATTTTACCTAGTGTGAGTGTTTGTGCTAAATGCTATGCAGCCATATTTCAATGACAATCTGTTCTCCAAGTGATTTGCAGGTAGGTGTTAACTTTATAATACTAAATATTAGTAGAATGTAAAGCTGGGTACACACTGGTCATGTGATTTTCCACAAAGGTGTGTATCATGATGTAACTGATAATGGTAATAATTAAAAATAGTGTTCATGAGCTTATAGATGTGCAGTACTTAACAATTTGATACAAAACCAAAAATTTAACTATTTCAGCAGTCTAAAATAATTATGCAATGCTACCACAATAAATAAATAATAAAATACATTTATATAATACATATAGTTATGTGCATATGACTCAAACATTAACCATTTCAATAATATACAACATAAATTGCCGTTGTTAAAGTTGTTACTCAACACAATATATTATTCACAAACAACACAATAAGCCTTTTCAAAGTTGTGTGTGTGTGGAGAGTTGCTAAAGAAAGACTTGTTGTGATCAAACAGCATGGGCTTCCCCTTACTATTCTAACTTGATGCTTTTCCAGGTATGTAGCCTTGATGGCTTGGTAAGGAGGGCTGTAAGTGCATGGACTCTATCTTTGTGTAACAGGCCTGGCCCCATCTCTTTACACATTTGGGGGGTCTTGCAAGGAAGGAAAACTAACACCTAGCAAGGAACCTTGAAATATCTGCTACCTCAAAAATAATGTTTAAAATGAGCAGAAAGGCACATTAATAATCTTTAAAAACTTTACAGCATAACTAAAGGCAAAACTTAATATTTTAGTTTTGGATAGAGTGGAGAGTAACTAGAACACCTGTCAGGTTTTTATTGCTGTCTGTGCCCCGTAGGGGAAGTTCACCTTTACTATTTGCCCTGTGTACCGTTAACATTGAATGTGCAAAGTTAAAGAAAATCCAACATTTTGTGTTGACACTATAACAGGAATAGAGGGAAAATCTTAAATGGGGACACTAGTTCTGGTAAACTTGGTGACACTGCAGGATTCCTTCATTTTGAAGGAATTCATTTCCCTTCCTGTTTTGGCTATGGGACAGTGAAGGGGATTCTCCCCAATGGGACACAAATGGTGAAAAACTTACATGGGTTATAACCCTCACTTACTCTATCCAAAATAGAAAAAAAAAGTTGTTTAACTAAGCAAAGCCAGTGATACATCATTGTGCTTGATTGATGGCTGCATTGTGTGTGTGTGTGTGTGTGTGTGTGTGTGTGTGTGTATTTCTGTTTTGGCTGTAGAGAAAAAAAATATGCAATATTTTTTTTCTTCATTTTTAGATTTCCTTCTCAATTGAAATTATGATCAGAAGCAGTAGATGTCTTCCAAAAAGGGTATTATGAGGCACCTCTGTAAATGGCAGTGGATTCAGTCCCACCACTGTCCTACAGTGCTGACGCTGCAACATTGTTGGAGTTATTTCCAGCAGAGGAGCTACTTTGAGCATCTACTTTTTTTTAAACAAAGCTTTATTTGAATTTTTCAAATTACATAAACTCAGCGGATGAAACACTCCAAAGATGCTTCTTGGCAACAAAGTAACCTTTTTTTTTTTTTTTAACAGTACTGATAGATTGACCAATATGAGCAATACAAAATGTTGCATAGAAAACTGATCAGAAAGATTCACGATATGTCAGCAGTTAGAGCCTCTGAACAGAAACTCTGAAGGCAAATGAGACAAAAGATGGGAGGCATTGTAAGTCAGTATAGAGTGTAGGGAATGTGTAGTGGTAAGCTATGATATATATCCAAAGATAAGAAGGTCAGGCAATACCACTAAACTTTGAATGAGAACTGGGGTGCTTAGAGTATGTCAGTTATCATGCATAAGACATGAATGTTGAAGTAGGAAAGAAGCGTATGTAGAGGAGATAATCAAAGAAGAAGAATCAGGGAGATAGGTAGATCTATTCAGAAGGAGAAAAAGGTTGAGAAGGAAGCTAGTATGGAGAAAAGATGGAGAAAAAGATGGAGAAGGAAGAAAAAAAAAAGAAAGAGGTGGGAAAATGATGTTGGAACGGGCCAGAGGATCCCCTTCCAGGAAGTCGTTAAGAATATTTGGTGATGAGCCAAGCGCTGTGGTTTGAGAGAAAAATAGAGCTAGAGACGACTCCCTGTAACAAAAAGTGATATACGTGTTGTGAGCCCTCGCTGATTAAGGGTGGGAGGAGAAGTTATAAAAGAATGTGCGATGAAGATGAAGTATAAAGAAAATGATAAAGGAAGTAGATGAAAGAAAATGTGGCTTGGTTGCCTAGGTTGGCTAGAAGCGGTGTGAGAGTAGCAACAAACGAGTATTGTAAATGTTTTAGATATAGACATGCACAACTTAAACCCTCATAAATCAAAACAATAAGTCTGGGTTTACTGGATCATGTTTCCAGATTGGGGCATCACAGAAGAGCCATGAAGGAAAAACTGAAGCTCTGTGGTTGGAAAGGATTTTTGAACATAGAGTCTCCATTTTCGATTATATTGATCCTCACTGTGCTGGAGGGATGAGGTGAGAAAGTTAAGCTGGTCCAGACGAAGAAGTGCATTAAGAGCTGACTTGACATCCGAGATATTAGGAGGACTGTTGGAGACCCACTTTTTCAATATGGCTCTCCTCGCGACCAACAGGCAAGAGGACAGCCACGGTTTTGTGGCTCGGAGAATGGCAAGCTGAAGTGGATGAGCCCCTGTGAAGATTGATTCCAAGTTGCCGAAGAGAAGAGGTAAAGGGTCCCTTGGTAGTTGTAGAGAAGTGATGAAGGCGATATAGCTGAGTAGTTGGGACCAAAAAGTAGATATTAGTTGGCAATCCCAAAATCTGTGTTTTAGCGAAGGTTTATAGTGTCCACACAAAGGGCAAGTAGAGACCGAGGGATTCCCACGGACATATAGGCATGGCATATAGGCATGGTGCATTAACTTTAATTGTTGCTCCCGCCAGAACTCATTGGAGTTGAAGGCACAGGTATTGTTGAAACCAGTGAGGATTTGATCCATTGAGAGTGTATTGTCAAAGTCTCTGATCCAAGGAGAAGTAGGAGTGGATGCCTCTAGAGGGTGCACATAATGTAGATTTAATGGTCCATAAATGTGGGATATCTTGTATTTCCGATTTCTAACTAAAATATCTATGAATGAGGAACGGAAGCGACTAGATTTAACCAATGTTATCTTGTTCACACAATTACAAACTTGCGAAACATACAGAAAATGATGAGGCGGTAGATTGAAAGAAGTTGAGATCTGAGAAAAAGATAAAGGAAAGCCAGAGGCCGTATCGTATAATTGGCTAACTAGTTTGAGGTCCCTTTCCAACCATAGATCATAAGCTGCGTGTTGTTGAGGGACAGAAAAAGCAGGATTACGATGTATGGGGAGGAAACGGGAAACCCATGGGGATACGCCTAATTTACGTCTGATCTCCCTCCATGTGATAAGGGTATCACGAATGAGTGGATTATATTTTAAGTGTGGAGGGAGTGAGTTAGGGTTTGAATGTAAAAGGGCTGCAAGATCAAAAGGATGGGCCATGGCAGATTCTATTTGCAGATTAGAATAGTTGGAGGATTTGGTCAGCCAATCTATACACACCCGTAAGATGCATGAGAGATTATATACTCTGATATTTGGAAGACCAATTCCCCCCTCACATCTAGGCAGATATAGCTTAGGCAGGGCAATGCGTGACCGACGTCCTTTCCAAATAAATGTAGAGAGCGCTTTGTTTAGTCTAAGAATGTCCGTATGTTTAAGTAGTAGAGGAATGGTCTGAAGAGGGTATAACAATTTCGGGAAGCTCACCATCTTGAAGAGGTGGGCTCTCCCTACAAGTGACAATGGTAACTCTTTCCATACCTCTAGTTCGCCTATAATTTTTTGAATTGTTGGTGAAAAATTGAGCAAGTAGAGGGAAGAGGCAAGTTTTCCAATTTTGATTCCTAAGTATGTAATATGATGAGGAGCAATTTTGAAATGAGAATTATGAGCCCATGGGGGAGTGCGTGCATGGAATAAGGGAAGGACTTCGCTTTTCGTGAAGTTAATACGAAGACCCGAACAGTGCCTGAAGGCTGTGAAAATATCCTGTATATAAGGCAGGTCATGAGTTGGGTTGGCAGTGAAAATTAAAATGTCATCGGCAAACAAGGCTAAACGTAGATCTTGTTGAGCTATTTGGACTCCGTGCAGCTGTAAGTGGAACAGAAGGAAGCGGGCTAAGGGTTCTAGGGCCAAATTGAAGAGCAAGGGGGATAGGGGGCACCCTTGTCTTGTTCCTTTATGCAGTTTAATAGGGGTAGATGTGTGTCCTGCAGCAACCACCTGTGCTGTAGGAGCTGGGTACATAGCTTGGATTACATGAGTGAAAGGGCCTGAGAAGCCAAATCTATGTAAGACCATCTGCAGCCACTGAAAGTTAACATTATCGAAGGCCTTTTCAGCATCAAGAGAGATTATCGCTAGATCTAGGTGAGGATTGATTTTAGCATGATTTAACACTGCTAGTACTTTGCGGATGTTTGAGGCAGCAGAGCGTCCTTGTATGAAGCCCGCTTGAGAGGGATGAATGATGGAAGGTAAAACAATAGCTAAACGATTTGCGATAATTTTCGATAGAATTTTGGCATCTAAATTTAGAAGGGAGATCGGCCTATAGGAACCTGGGTCAGACGGATCTTTGTCTTTCTTTGCAATCAATTTTATATGTGCCTGAAAGGCAGACGGAAGATAGGCACCCCCTTCTTGTATAGAGCAGTAAACTGATTGCAGGGTAGGAGAAAGGGTTGTAACCATGAGTTTATAGAACTCAGAAGTGTATCCGTCTGGGCCAGGGGCTTTACCATTAGCTAGAGTTTTTATAGCGGATTGAATATCGGATTGAGATATAGGAGCATTAAGAGATTGGAGTGCTACGAGATCGATTTGAGGAAGAGCAATGCCGTCTAGAAAAGACAAAGCCTTTGATTGGTCAATAGGGTCGGGGCCATATAGTTTAGTGTAGAAACTTTCCAATATGGAAACAATTTCTTCAGGGGAGTGTTTCAATATACCCTGTGAGTCTTTGAGGGAGGTAAATTGTGTAGGAGTAAACGGTTTACGGCACAAGCGAGCCAGGAGTCTGCCCGGCTTGTTGCCAAACTTATGATACTGTAAGTCGAGATGTGATTGGTGCATGGATTCTTGTGCTGATGCCCATGTTTCGAATTGGTTTTTTGCCTCTAGCCAAGCTTTCCTGTGTTCATGTGTGTTGGAGTCAGCCAAATTTTTTTGCGTCTGTCGGAGTCGGTTACTAGCTTCTGTGTATTTTAGAGCGACCTTTTTCCTATACGCAGATGTAAAGGCGATGATTTTACCCCGTAAAACCGCCTTTCCTGTTTCCCAAAATAGGTTAGGATTGGATAAGTGAGCTGCATTGGTGATCTGGAAGTCTGCCCAAGTATCTTGGAGTTGACGTAACAGCTCCTGGTTATTTGCTAAGAAAGAAGGAAAGCGCCACGTTTTGTGAGATTGTGTGTTGTGGAGATAGTTGAGGGTTATGGATATGGGAGAATGGTCCGAAATAACTATGTCATGTATATCTGAGGAAGATGCGTATTGCAAAGCAATAGAATTGCAAAAAAAATAGTCTATTCTGGAAAGCGAATGGTGCACCGGAGAAAAGAAGGTGAATTCCTTCCCATCTGGGTGGGCTAAACGCCAGATGTCTGTTAGTTGCATTGCTTCCGCAAATGTAGACAGTAGTGTGAGTGTTGATTGGGACTCCGCAAGTGGGCGGTGATTGTGTTCTAGTGATTTTGACTTATCTTCATAGGCATTCATAAGTGAGTTGAAGTCCCCTCCGACTACTAAAGGTAGATGTATGTAGGCGGACAGCTTTGATGACAGGTCCTGAAAAAACTGTTTTGACGGTGAGTTTGGAGCATAAATATTGGTGAGGACCATTGTTTGAGAGCCTACTTTGAGGTGTACCGCTAGGAATCTGCCTGCCTCATCAGTGTTTACCGAGATTATGTCAGGTGCGAGCTTTTTGTGAATCAGAATGAGCACACCTGCTTTATTATTGAGTGAGGGAGAACCTATAACGTGTCCTACCCAAAGTTTCTTCATACGAACAAAGTCAGATTGGCCTAAATGTGTTTCTTGGAGTAGTGCTACATCCGCCCTAAGTCGGCGGAGATGGCGGAGAATAGCCATTCGTTTATGAGGTGATCTTAAGCCCTTGACATTCCAAGAATAAATACGAATCATTAGGTCATATGATATGAGGTGAATACAG
The DNA here is from genome assembly GCF_062004578.1 of Staurois parvus. Taxonomy (NCBI): domain Eukaryota; kingdom Metazoa; phylum Chordata; class Amphibia; order Anura; family Ranidae; genus Staurois; species Staurois parvus. The sequence goes on along the minus strand of NW_028318039.1, from coordinate 10,178,354 downwards.
AGGTAGTGAACTTACAGTTTTGTAGGGTGGAGCCAGCTATCCGCCCATTACCGCCCAATCTCTGATGAAGTATGGTCGACTCCCAAGGAAGGGGTGATTCTCCAGAAAAATGTAAGGTAGGAGAGCAGAAGAAGGGAGAAAGAGAGTGGAACATGGTGGCCCAACTGGGTCCTATCAGAAGAACAAAACAAACAAAAAACCATAACAGTGTATTGGACTTTACATAAATCTGCATGCTGTCCCTGTACTGCGACCAGCGTGTCCGGGAAATAGCAGAGTAGTGATCTGCAGCAGTGACTCATTGGAGTTGTTGAGAGGGCAGGGGAGCATGACCCCCTTGCCTAAATGGCATCGCCAAAGGGAGAAGAGGCTCAACCAATCGAATGACCAGAGCGGAACTGTGGTCGAGGCAAGGCACAGAAAAGGGATGACACAGACAGTATATGTATATGCTATCAAACAAAATGAGAGGAAAGTACCACAGGACCAACTGACTTATTGCTTTCTAACAACTGGTATAGCTATCTGTGGACTGAAGATGATAGCTAAAGGCACAAGAAATTTACATTCAGTTAAACAAGGCAGGTGGTCCAAGTCGTGAGGTAAACCGTATAGCGCCTGAGAGAGTGCGCCAGCTCAGGATTGGCGAGATTTAGAGGGAGCAAAGTTAGTACGTGGGCGTTTCGGTGGATCTTTGCGAGGGCTTCGCTGATCTCTAGGGCCCGAGTTGCGAGGGTGAGGAGACGGCACACCATCCGTAGCCATCAAAGAATCTTGTAAATATTGAGCGGCTTCTTCAGGGTGGATGAAAGACTTAGTATCACCTGAAGGTGTAGTAAAGCGGAGAGTAGCCGGATAAGCCAGGGTGAATTTGTAGCCCCTTTGGTGGAGCGTGGCACATATTTCCTGAAAGGCCTTACGTTTGCGGGATACTTCTTGCGAGTAATCGGCAAATAGGAGTAATTTGTGACCGTCTACTTGTAGGGATCGAGAATTGCGGAAAGAATTAAGAATAGCCACTCGATCAGCATAGTTGAGATACTTGACTATCACCGATCGCGGTGTACGGCGGTCATTCGAAGGCGGCCCCAGGCGATGAGCTCTCTCGACCTGACACAAAGTGGTTAGACCTAGAGCTGAGGGTATACGTGTGGAGCATAATTCTGGAAGCACCCCGGTGGAAAATGATTCTGGAAGGCCCACTATGCGCAGATTATTTCTGCGTGAGCGATTTTCTAAATCATCCAGCTTGTCCAGGATGGATTGGTGCGTACGATTGGTTTGAAGTGCACCTGAGCGCAGCGAGTGAACATCGTCCTCCAAATCTGACAGACGCTGTTCCACTTCAGTTAAACGTTTACTATGATCACCTATGTCTTTTCTGATCTGTTCAATGCCTGTGGCTACTGCATGATCCACAGCTTGTGTGATTGTGGGCAGTAGAATGGCAGCAACTGCTTGTGCAATCTGGTCATATATTTCTGTGGGACTACAGGTGCCAGGAGTAGAGGTCAGGGCTGGTATAACATGATCACTGTGTGCAGGGAGGGTGTGTACATCTGCACCAGCGTGTGTAACAGCCTCTGTGCCTGTGTCCATTGACATATTATGGGCGGCGGCCATCTTGGCTGCAGGAGGGGGAGAGCCGCATCCCTCTCCCCTCGTGGTGGGACCTGAGCTCTGCGGATTCGGCAGGAGGAATCGCTCCATGCCGAAGGGACCGAGGATCGTGCGGGGGGGCCAGTGGGGAGCTCCTGAAGCAGCTGACAGGAGTCCCCTGCGCAGAATGCCGGCTTTATATGCGGGGATCCCGGGAGCCGCGGGTCTCACCTCTTCACAGCATCAGCGCCGGAACCGGAAGTCAGCATCTACTTTAAGCACCTTCCCTATAAGTAATATTTTGTTAAGGCATTTTGTAGGAGTTTAAAAATCAGCTTTTTTTCTATCTGCTTCAAAGCTCTAGCACCCTCTAGTCATTGTTTTTTTCTATTACATCCCCTGGCAAAAAGTATGGAATCGCCACTTTTGGAAAATGTTCATTCAATTGTTTAATTGTGTAGAAAAAAAAAAATCACAGACATACCTCAAAACCATTTTCATTTAACATTCCAACCTCCTGGCTTTAAGAAACACAGAGGCAAAAAATATGGAATCACTCAATTGTGAGGAAAATATTATGGAATCATGAAAAAATCACTACAGTACACCACTAGTACTTTGTTGCACCACCTCTGGCTTTTATAATATCCTGAATTCTCTGAGACATGGATTTAACTATTGACAAACCGTATTCTTCATCAATCCGGCTCCAACTTTCTACTATTGCAGTTGCCAGATCAGCTTTGCAGGTTGGAGCCTTGTCATGGACCATGTTTTTCATTTCCCCCATAGATTTTTCAATTGGTTTGAGGTCCAGACTATTTGCAGGCCATGCTATTGACATTGTATGTCTTTCGTGAAGGAAAGTTTTCATGGCTTTTGCCCTATGGCAAGATGCATTATTATCCTGAAAAAGTATGTAATCATCACCAAACATCCTTTCAATTGATGGAATAAGAAAAGTGTCCAAAATCTCAAAATAAACTTGTGCATTTATTGAATATTTAGTGACTGTCATCACCCCTGTACCTTTACCTACCATACAACCCCATATCCTCAATGATTGTGAAAAATGTGCATGTTTTCTTCAGGCAGTTGTCTTTATACATTTCATTGGAGTGACACCAAACAAAAGTTTCACCATCATCACCCTGCCCAAAGCAGATTCGTGATTCATCACTGAATATCACTTTCATCCAGTTATCCACGGTCCATGATTGCTTTTCTTTAGTCCACTGTAACCTTGTTTTTTTCTGTTTAGGTGTTAATGATTTCCCTTAGGCGATAACTTACAGTTCGATCACAAACATTGACTCCAGTTTCTGCCCATTTGTTCCTCATTTGTTTTGTTGTGCATTTTCTGTTTTCAAGGCATAAATGTTCTATCTTGATGCTTTGATGTCTCCCTTGGTCTACCAGTAATCTTCCCTTTTACAATCTTCCTATTTGATTTGTACTGTACTGGCTGGGAACAACCCACATCTTTTGCAACATTACGTGATGCTCTACCAACTTGAATACGTTTTCTGATCCTCTCTTTTGTTTCAAATGACATCTCTCGTGTTGGAGCCATGATTCATGTTAGTGCAACAGCTCACCAAGGTGTGCAAGCACTCTTTTATAACTGGAGACTAATTAGCAGATGTAATCTGATGCAGGTGTTTACAAAGTACATGGTGATTCCTTAATATTTTCTTCAGAATTCAGTTATTCTAAGTTTTTTCTCTGCTTGATCTGCAAAAACAATTGCAATTCACTACAGTTTTCTTTCTTTGTTATTTTTTAAGAGTTTCTTAAAGCCAGAAGGTTGTAATGTTAAATGAAAATAGTTTTGAGGCATATCTGTGATTGTTTTTTCTTCTACACAATTAAACAATTGAATGAACATTTTCCAAGAGTGGTGATTCCATACTTATTGCCAGGGGTTGCACTTAGAACCTAGTTAGTATTTGACAGGTCAACATTCTTCAATTGTATTGTATAAAGAAAAGGGATTTTAAAAGTGTGTAAGAGAAAGTCAATTTCACAACTTCAAAATTAAAAACATTATAATTGTATCAATGTACATGTTATAAAACAGCATTAAAAAAACACCATTGTGTATCACATGGTTTCTTTTGTCATCATTTCATATCAGTAAAGACAATATTGTTCCCAACATGTTTTGCCAAAGTAGGCTTCTTCAGTGAAAATACCGCTAACAAATTTCAGACTGTGTGAGAATTATACAAACCAGTAAATAATAAAAATAATACAGTTAGTTAAGATTTATACCTGTAAAGATCACCTAACAATGATTACCCCACCATTTATGGAATTTCTTAGGATAAAGGGCCATCAGCCTTTCTGTTCTGAGTCAATACTTTTGTAGAGAGATAGGAAATCCCAGATAAATACCATGCAGCAGGTTATTTATAGTAGTGTCCACAGAAGGAATTAAAGGACCCAGCTATAGAAAAATCAGAAATAACAATCCTTAACAACAGGGTAAGTATAAAAAACCTGCATGAGTTTACTTACAACATACACTTCAAAGGAAAACATTCAGAGGGCATCCACCTGCTTCTAATTGGTTCCAGTATTATAAAACTATCCAAAATTATTATTTTTTTAATTATCTAACAAGTTGTGAAATTGACTGTCTCATACATACCTTTAAAATCCATTTTCTTTACACAATTGAAAATTTCTTCTGTTTGGGATGTAGTGTTTAGCCAAATTTTCATTTAACACCTTGATGCATAATTTTGTTTTGACAGGTCAGCATTGTTTATTTTTGCCTTTTTTTCTTTTCAAGACACAGCCAATCACAGACGCCATTGAATGCAACTGATCAGCTGGCAGTGAAGAGGATTGCAGGGCTGCAACTTCAGCATAAATGAAGAGGAGAATGTTGATGAACAAGAGTCATCACCACCAAAGTCCTCCAACACCCATGTGAAGTAGAGTCGGTGAGGATTTCCTTAAGCCAAACCAAGCCCCAGATTAGGGATGAACTTGATATTCAAGTTGAATGTAAATTCAACTCAAACATCAGCCATTTGTCTGTTTGCTGAACACACAAACGGTAAGGGCGATTGGCGGGCCATTCGCCCACCATGCCCCACAATGCACTGCACACCACAGGTCAGGTGCAATGCTTTGGCCAATCACAGCATAATTGGGTAGAGCTAGTGATGACATCACTGCTAGCTCCACCCAATTGTTTACATCTGACAGGCAAATGTCAGATTGCGGTGAGTTCTTGACGGGTGCAGATGGGTCGGTGGGCGTCAGGTTTTTTTCATTTCAGCGAGTCGGCATGATGCCATGATTGACAATGGTTTACAATGATTGAACCATTTTTTGGGCTTTTTTTTAATTAAAAGACTTAAAGGACAAAAACTGTTGTGTATTTTTTTTGTTCAATTAAAGGAATTATTAAAAAGTCTGGCATCTTTGTTTTTTCTAAATGTAACCCTTTAATGAATGGGTAGGGATACAAGTACAAGTACCCCTTTACTCATTTACAAGGGGGGACAGCATCAGGGTGCCCCGTTATTATTTAAAAGGTTACCTTGATGCTAATGAGCCCCCCTTTTACGGGGAACCCCACGCACTTTAATAATTTTTTTTTCTACTGTGGAGTCCCTCCTAACCTTCCTCTCAGAACTAAAGGGTCTGGTAAGGATTGGGGGGGACCCCAAACTGCTTTTTAAATATATATATATATATATATATATATATATAAAATTTATAAAACTGCAATTTAAAAAAAAAATGTCAGTCCTGCTGCAGCGGGTTCTATACATTGTACAGATGTGTAACTTTACAAGCAGTTTAAGGGGACTCCCCAGGCATGATATTTAAAGGAATCTTTCTTTTTTTCAGTTTTTTTACTATATGCGAAGTTCGAACGTTTAACCACAAACCGAACACAAGGGTGTGCAGCCCATCACTACCCCAGATGAAAATCTAGACAGTAAGCCAAAATTAAATGTTTTTTTTTTTGCAAATTGTATCTCTAGGACAAACTTGGGTCTTTGTTTTGGATAGTGTGGGGAAGGGGTAGACCTCTGTCAGGTTTTGCCATTGTCTATGACTTTGTTACAGAGATTTTACCTGGCTCAATGTGTAAAATCTTAAAAAAACCCAGTAAATTAGGGAAACCCTTGGACAGAAAATGAGTGTAACTCTCTAATAGCAGCACAGATAGTAATAAAGCTTTTGAAAGTTAAATGCTTAAATGTTAAGTACACCCTTTAAAAATAATGCACGCACATTTTTTTGCAGGAAAAAAAATGTGCATGTATTATTTTTTATTGCAGAGACCTGCAAAGCATTGTACCCATGATCAGTGGATTGCGCTTCCCAGGTTAGGCATCTGCACACTCTCCCTCTAGCTTACTGCCCTCACCTCTATACAAGCTTCCAGTTAAATTGCTAGAGAGAGATTCAGTGAACTATGAGTGTGCTGATTACACTGTCTGCCACAGTGGATGATGGGATTGGTAAAGTAATTTTGAGATCTCAATTTTAAAGGCAACAGTGGCTGCAGAGGAGCAGCTGTCGCCATAGCTTAGTAAACAAGTTGGAGTTTGCAGACCTCAATCCATTCATGTACAATCAAGAAACATATTTTTAAATTTCTTTCAACATGATTGTGTATTCTATCCGAAGTGAAATTTCACAGTATTGACTAAGCAAAGAAATTATTTATTTTCAAATAGAAAAGCTCCTTTTTAAAATCCCTCTCTTTAAGAGTAAAACTTAAAAACAGTTATTATAAACAAAACTCTGGTATTTTGTGGGGATAGAATAGGGAAGGATTACCACCTTTAACCTCTGTTTCTTTTTATTGTCCTTTTACTTTCTAAGTTTGTCAATACCTAGTAAGTTACAGGTCAGCATATGTATTGTTTATCCTTTATTATTTTCTAACCACAACTGGTCCCTCAATTACCCCTGTGGTGAAGGCTTGCAGCATTTGGCCACTAATCCAGGCCTACTCTTACTCTGAAGGAGATGAGGCAGCACAGGCCCCAATGTTAGTAACCGCCTAGCGGGGCCTCTAGCAGTCCACAGGACAGGATTCCCCAGGGCGCGGAGTCTAAGCCCCAGTCTGCTTGTTCACCAGGGCCCCTGATGGTGGGGATGGGCTTGGAGCAGACAGAGACCAGGTCGCGGCCACTGAGTACACCCATCCATGGTAGAGAGATCCGCCAGGGGTATGTGCAGGTAGAGAGCCTGACATGAAGAGGTGGAAGACAGGATCCGAGCGGGATGGATGGATGGATGGCGGAGTAGTAAGCGTGGTCAAACAGGCCAGGTCGGTAACAGTGGGATCAGCTTAGTACAAGGCGGCAGGCAGAAGAATAGTCAGGTCACTCGCTGGGGTCGGTAACAGAAGTTCAGATCAGGTATGGGGATTATCCAGAAGAGAGGTCAAACTAGCCAGGGGGTCAGAGCAGGAGAAGTCAGCGGAGGACAGGTTCAGGCAAGGTCAGCAACAAATCTCAAATAGCAGGAACACAGGAGCAAAGATCAGACCATACAGCAACTTGTGTCTGTGCAGGGCTGGTTTGAGTAGCCCGCCCTGCACCTGACAGGCGCAACCTAGGTCCTAGTTCCTGCCCAGCACCGTCATAGGTGCCGGGTGCGCCTGGGTCCTAGTGCCCTGCTACCTGCATGTCTTGACAGACACCTACGCATGTGCAGACCCATGCGTCACGATGGTCCCTGACACCCAAGCTCATGTTCAGAGAACTATTTAGAATGTGCATGTAGTGCAGGACTCCCCTTAAAAGTACACATATGAAATACCCTTGTGCTAAAACAAATACACTTACCTCCCAAACAATATCAATTAAATATACAGACATGGAGTAACATGCATTAAAATGTCCTTAGGCTCCAATCTTTTTCACTTCATGTGAGGTACGAATCTACTCCATGCTGCATAGTCCACACTGAAATATATCTATAATAATCCACTATGCATCACAACACTCCCTTATGCCTGTGACTTCCACTTCAAATCATTCATAACATTGCTAGGTGGTGGACCCAATCAGAAACCCACTAACCTTTTTCCTGGACCTATATCAGCTAAGTCAGATTATCTTAGAAACTCGATACACAGAATATTTCTTTTAGTCTTCCAGCTGGGCACTTCCAGTTCACAAAACAATGTATTGAAGACAGAATAAACTACATATATTGTAAAACCACTTTAAAAACAATTTTAAAAAATAGTTAAAATTCATTAAAATTTTCAATGAACTTATCATGAGCATCACCATCACCAACTCTCTTCCTTCCTGCTGCCTTCAGAAGAAAAATATCAATCATGAGGTAAGGAGAAATTAATTATCTTAGTTTCATGTTTATTTGTTTTTTTTTAACCACTTGCCCTCCTGAGGATTTACTCCCCTTAATGACCAGGCCTTTTTTTGCTATTCAGCACTGCACTATTTCAACTGATAATTACGCGGTCCTGCAATGCTGTACCCAAAAGAAATTTATGTCCTTTTTTTCACACAAATAGAGATTTTTTTCAGTGGTATTTGATCACCTGTGCACTTTTTATTTTTTGCTCTATAAACAAAAAAAGACCAAAAATAAGTAAACAATATTTTTTACTTTCAGCTATAAAAAAATATATAGTAAGCTCAAAGTTAGTCATAAATTTAGGACAAAATGTATTCTGCTACATGTTTTTGGTAAAAAAAAATCCCAATAAGTGTATATTGATTGCTTTGTGTGAAAGTTATAGCGTCTACAAACTATGGTATAGATACTGCAATTTACGCCATTTTTTGCTATACAGCGCTGCACTAGTTTAACTGATAATTGCGTGGCCATGCAATGCTGTACATAAATTAAATTTATGTCTTTTTTCACATAAATAGAGCTTTCTCCTGGTGGTATTTGATCACCTGTGCGCTTTTTATTTTTTGTGCTATAAACGAAAAAAGACCGAAAATTTTGAAAAAAAAACAATGTTTTTTAATTTTTGCTATAAAAAATATGTTGCATACTCAAAGTTAGTCATACATTTAGGCCAAAATGTATTTTGCTACATGTTTTTGGTAAAAAAAATCCCAATAAATGCATATTGATTGCTTTGTGTGAAAGTTATCTACAAACTATAGATAATGGAATTTACACAGCTTTTACTTTCTGACTGCCTATCACATTTCTTGGGGTGCTAAAATACCAGGATAATACAAACACCTCCAAATGACCCCTTTTTGGAAAGTAGACACCCTAAGCTATCTGCTGAGAGGCATATTGAGTCCATGGAAGATTTATTTTTTTTTAAAAGTTTCTGGAAAATGACAAAAACATTTTATTTTTTTACACAAAGTTGTCACTTAAATGATATATTGCTCACACAAGCCATGGATTATGTGGAATTACACCCCAAAATACATTCTGCTACTTTTACTGAGTATGGGGATACCACATGTGTGAGACTTTTTGGGATTCTAGCCACATACAGAAGCCTGAAATCCGATGACTGCTTTGAAAGCCTGAAAGTGCGTAACTTCCTCATTTCACTTCCTCACTACCTATCAAAGTTTTGGAGGCCCTGGAATGCCAGGATATCACTAAACCCCCCTAAATGACCCCTTTTTGGAAAGTAGACACCCAAAGAAATTTAAAAAGAAGCATGGTGATTTTTTTCAGATCCCATTTTTTCTCACAAGGTTTCGAAATATAAAAAAAAAGAAAAGAAAAAACATGTTTTTGTTTTCTTTCTTCATTTTCCAAAAACTTGTGGCAACAAATGAGATCTGCAAAATACTCACAATACTTCTTATCAAATTTCTTGGCGTGCCTACATTACAAAAAGGGGTCATTTGGGGGGGTTTGGTGCTATCCTGGCATTTCAGGGCCTCTGAAACTGTGATAGGTAGTCAGGAAGTTTAAAGAGGAAATAAAGCCCTTTATAAGCCTGAATGTGCTTATTGGATTTTGGGGTCCTGTACTTGGCTAGACTGTCAAAAAGTCTCTCACATGTGGTACCCCCATACTCAGGAAAAGTAGCAAAATGTATTTTGGGGAGTAATTCCACATATACCCATGGCATGTGTGAGCAATAAATTATTTAAGTGACAATTTTTTTGTACATAAAAAAATATATATTTTCTTGTCATTTTCCAAAAACTTTTGGTTAAAAAATAAATTATTCTATTGACTCAACATGCCTCTCAGCAAATAGTTTGGGGTGTCTACTTTCCAAAAAGGGGTCATTTTGGGGGGTGGGGGCATTTTATGCTCAGCATTAGAAGTTTATGCCACACAACACTCACTCTTCTGACCACCTGAAGACCAAGCCTTTTCTGTCACTTTTTGTTCAAATGAAAAAAAAAAATCAGTATTTTTGCTAGGAAATTACTTTGAACCCTCAAACATTACATATTTTTTTTAAAGCAGATACCCTAGTGAATGAAATGGTGAGTGCTAAAATTTTTCATGTCACATAGTACTCGCGCAGCAATTTATAAAATGCACATTTTAAAAAAAAAAAATACAATTTTTAATTTTAATGCACAAAAACACAATACATTGGCAAATTATTTGGTAACTCATAAAAGATGATGCTATGATACCAAACATGACATGCTTTAAAACTGTGCATGCCCCCTGCAATGGCGACATACTGCATACATTTTTAATATGCTGTGGGGCAGCACAGTGGCTAAATGGTTAGCACTTCTGCCTGGCAGAATTAGGGTTGTTGGTTCGAATCCCAGCCACTGCACCACCTGCCTGGAGTTTGCATGTTCTCTCTGTGCCTACGTGGGTTTCCTCTGGGTACTCCAGTTTCCTCCAACACTCCAAAGACATGCTGGTAGGTTAATTGGATCCTGTCTAAATTTTCCCTAGTATGTGTATGTATGAATGTGAGTTAGGGACCTTAAGATTGTACACCCCTTGAGGGTTAGGGACTGACGTGAATGTACAATATATATGTGTAAAGTGCTGCGTAAAATTGACGGCGCTATATAAGTACCTGAAATAAATAAAAATAAAATAAAAATATCCATAGGCAACGCTTTAAAAGCCTTTACAAGCTACCATTTTAGATTTACAGAGGAGGTCTAGTACTACAATTACTGCCCTTGATTTTACGGTTGTGGTGATACCTTACATGCATGGTGCAACCACTGTTTACATACTGGCACTGGGTCAACTCTTATGCACACAGGTGCGCGTGTGTGTGAGGGGCGAGGGTACTTTTTTTTAAGTTATTTTGATTTTTTTAATTATTTGTACACTGTCCCTTTCATTTTTTTTTATAACTATTAATGCTATCACAGGGAATTCAAATATCCCCTGTAACTTCAGAGGGCATTGTCATATATTCTTTTTTGAGAAATCTGGAGTCTATCAGACTCTAGATATCTCCTCTGCCCTTACATTATCTAATCAAACCAAGATAGGTGTAATCAGATGCTTTCCCAATTTACAAATGACGCTGTTTATATCCTGCAAAACTATGTGATGAAATGCTCGTAGCTTCCAATTTCTTAGACTATAGAGATGATTGGCACCATTCCGGTCTCCAATCAGCTCTTAGGTTAGAAACACCAGCTGCATTCTCAGGTTCCCCTGATGGCATGGGACTGCCCAAAAAGGCTGTGGAAGGCAGCAGGGGAGGGGGGCATCTTCTCCTGCTGCTTGTAAAAGCAATCCTGCAGTTAATTAGCCACTAGGATTGCTTTTACATGAAAGCCCATCACCGGTTGAAAAAAAACAATACCAGGATGATGCCTGCAGCTGCGGGCATCATCCTGGTATAACCACTCAAAGTCCAGTGATGTACCAGTACGTCGCTGGTCCTTGTTGGGTGTATATACTATGTTCTTTTTTTTATGCAGCCTGTGAGCTGAATGAAAAAAAAGAGAAGAAATCTCTGCCAGAAAAAATGTGTGGTATGCCCAATATTAGAATACCTTCCTGCATCCACCCACTTTTAATGGTGGGCACACATGAAATGTATACTTATGTATATTCTGAAAGCAAGGCCCTGTTGCTGTCAGAATAAACAAGTCGGCGCTGCAGTTGAATGACATTCCTGCAAAAAAACAAATGACATTCTTGCAATGGTTAACAAAAAAACAGTAACACAATAAACAACTTTTTATTGAAATATCTCTGCCAGAAAAAAAGTGTGTATCCTTGTATCCACCCCCTTCTAATGGTGGGCACACATAAAATGTGCCAACAAATATTATAAATTATATATGCCGAAGCATAGGGGCCATCCACCCACTGGCCACCCCAGGCCCCCATGCTTTGGCATATATGCTCTTTTTTAACTGCGGATGAAAAATCTCATCCAACAGCGCTGCCCACACTGATTTATGTATATTCTGAGAGCAAGTTCCTGTTGCTGTCAGAATAAACAGGTCGGTGCTGCAGCTGAAAGCATTCCTGAAAAGAAAACAGCAATAGTTAACAATAAAACAGTAACAATAAAATGGTAAAAGTGTAACAGTAGAACAGTAACAACGATAGCAGCAAAAAAACTACAACTATTTTTGGGGTTTAAAATTTAAATTTTTTTTTGGAATTTGTACTTTTTATTTTTTTTTACTTTTTTTTTTTAAACTTTAACTTTTTAAACAGATTGTAGGGTCTCTCCAAATGCGATAGCCAGTTTCCTGACTACCTAACATGTTTCGAGACCCTATGTATTTATGTACCCTGAACTGTGCCATGCTGTACCCTATACTAATACTCCACTAGTGTATGGTAGAAACGGAAGCAGTCCTTGAGGCCAGGTAGCCAGGACAGGAGGGACAAAAAAAGCGGCTGTCACACCTAATTCCATGTCTGCTACAGACACAACATCTTTTTTGGGGGTTCCTCTGGGTTGGGGAATGTCATCGGAAAAATGCCTCTCATGCAGCTGGCTAACTGCATCTGGGTTGGGGGTTTGAGCCACAGCACCTTCTGGATTCAAAAGTGCCGTGATGATCTCTTCCTGGAATTTTAGTAAGGACCCACTATGTCCAGTTGCTTTGTAAAGCACAAAAGCATTATAAAGAGCCAATTGAAATAAATAAATAGATACTTTTTTGTACCAGCGTCTGCTTTGATCCACAATCAATGCATACATTTCTTCTGTGAAAAGCAGCTCCATAAAATCAAAGGGAGTATTTAAATTTGCTGTTTCCACCTGAATTCTGGGTTGGGCAATGAATGGGGGAAGTACGGGTGCTGCAAAATTTGTGGGCTGCCAATCGGGATTTGCAAGCACCTCCGAAAGGACACTATGGGCTCTATGGGCCTGTGTGCGAATTTTGGGCAATGAATGGGGGAAGTATGGGTGCTGCAGAATTTGTGGGCTGCCAATCGGGATTTGCAAGCACCTCCGGAAGGACACTATGGGCTCTATGGGCCTGTGTGAGAATTTTTGGTGGTCGCGGAACACTACTTGTGCTCGCCACCGCACCAGCTTGTACTTCACTTATGGGACTCACCATGTCACCAAGTGATACTGCAGTTCTGGTATGAAAAAGACCAGGATGGACTAGGCCGCTAGTGCTAGCCAGTTCACCAAAAGGTAGAGCGGCACTAGTACTGACACTCTGCTGCAAATGAGCATCATCATGCATTTGTAACATGTCAGCAACCTGGAAATGGGGTCGGGTATGCCTGATCTTAGCAGGGACCTCTTCTCCGTCGTCTGAGCTATCTGTCAGGGTGCCACTGTTGTCTAAAGGTTCGCATTCTGAGGCTGATTCTGTCAGTGAGTCTTCCCTTCCATTCTCACCTGACATGCTCAGGTTGGACCTTTTGGTTACTAAATTTATAGGTACCTAGTGCAACTCACGGAAAAAAAGAGCGCCTGGCTGTCAGAGACTGCTTTAACTGCTACAAAAAATTTATCGACAAGTGCTAACAGAGATCAGGCCTGATTCTGTGAACACTGCGGTTTTGTGTGCAATGTATCAAGTGACAGTGATCTACTGACACTGCACTTGCAGGGGGGAGAAGGGGGGTGGTAAATGTAGTGCCTAAACGTAGGTGCTGGCAGGTGTCGGGGCTGATCCCGCTAACGCTGCATTTTTGGGGACGCTATACTAATGTGAATGCTGGTATTGTGCTGATCTGATCAAAGATATTGATCCATTCAGACACTATACTAGCAATGGAGGTTTAGTGTGCAAGTGAGCGTTTTCCTGGCAATCAAGGGGTTAAATGTGATTACTGGTGTACTAGCGGGCAATCTGATGCTCTCTGGGAGGGGCGCTAACGCTATTGGAAGTCGCCAGCGACACTAATACAGTGATCAGTATACAAATCTGTACACTGTAAATAATGACACTGGTGACAGGGCAGTGCAGGGGTTAACTAGGGGGGCGATCAGGGGGTTAAATGTGACCTAGGTGTGTTCTAACTGTAAGTATGTGCTGTTTTACTCATGTTTTGTATGTCTTCTCTCTCTGGGACAGAATGTGCCCAGGCAGAGAAGATTGACATCATATCCTGTTTAACTGTCAACACAGGACAGGATAGGACAGGGCCGATCATTCGACTTCGGCTGGACATCACTGGCCGAAGTTGAATGATTGATCCCTTGGGGATTGAATTCTGACACCCGCGGCTCAGCGGGGGTACGCGCGCCCCTCCAGCCTGAGAAACCAGCTGGAGCTAAAATCATGTTTATATACATGATCCTGTAAACAGGGGCTGCCTTGTAGCAGGGGGCAAGGGTTAGACTCCCTGTGAGGTTATCCTGCAGTTCAGGACTCTGTTATAGAGATTTACTCTGACTCACTTTTCTGTGTACAATTTTTTAACAGGACAGAAAATTAGGGTCAAAGGTCCAATGTATGTCCCCTTTTTTGTGTTGTCTGTTTCTATTTAGAACATTTTCTCTCATTGTCTTTTAAAACATGGTTCCAAGGACATAAAGTAATAGGAAATATATTAATGGACTGGATAGCATGAAAACATAACATAGTTATTACCTTTCCTCATTTTACCAAAAATTAAAATAAACATTTAAATAATGTGACTGGACACAATTCAAGGCTTAGTTTACACTTGTGGTTGGAGGGGTAAAAATAGGTGGTTGAACCACATTTTTACTGACACCCAACAACCCCTCTTAAGCTGCAAAGGCAGCTGGATGGAGCTGTACACATGCCTCATTTGCAATACTTTTCTTTGCGACACAGCAAAAACAACCACCACCCACCCCGTCATGTTTGGTGGTCAGTGCCGTTACTGAATGTGATCCACAAGCCAATGCTAGGCTTGCTCTTGTGACATGGTATTCACAAAGGGTGAATTTTTGGTTGTTTGACTGTCAAAAGAAAAAAAATTCAGGAGGGGCAGTATCACTTTAAGAATGTCTGTCAGCCATGCCTGCATGGCTCTGTGAGAAGTGATCCACCACTGATCACTTTTCACAGATCAATGCAGGTGTAAGTGACCCTTAAAAGTTTTGAGTCACATTCTTGAACAATAAGGGTTTCAGGTTTTGCAATGGAATAGTCAATCATGCACATGTGACCATCCTTTAATAACTTTTGCCCTTTTGTGTTCTGAAACTCATTCACTTAGCTACACTAACTATTGCTTTGTAAATTAATCAATGAAAGGTGTTTAATCAGAACTAGGAAACATATTAATACTGTGTTAGTGTGCTTTCATCTGAAAGTGTTTCTTCTTTTTTTTTTAAAGCATCTCCTTAAGCCAGCGACAGCAGCAAAAGCCCAAAGGAAGCCCAATCCCCTCCATTGCCTGCAGGCAGAGATCCTGTAAGTGAGTGTCTCCTGTTTAGATCTGTTTATTCTTTAGCCACAGCCAAATGTTGAAAAGTATCATGTTAGTATTCATCACTTACATTTGCCTTAGTGTTCATTTACCAGAGGAACAGAGGCTGCGTACTTATGCAAGATATTAGCACTTAGCTTACTGAACTGTATGCGAATGTGGGTGGCTAAATGTGCAGCCTAGACTGCTTTCTGAAAGCAACACCAGTATTTGCAGTATTGTAACCTCGCTGCAGTGTTGTTTGGGTTGAAAGTGGGAATAATATCTCGTTTATGGTTGTGAGGGCCATAATATGCTTTTAAGGTTTTTTTTTTTTTCTCATATCCAGCTCTGTCAAAAAAAAATATTCTTGCTTTTCTTTAAATTGTTTTGTGTTTATTATGGTTTGTAATTTTTTTTTACATTTTTTTAGGTGTGTTACTTATTTTTATTTTATACTTCTAAACATATTTTATATAATAAGCAGTTTTCAATACATCACTTGTTTGTTGCTCTCTTTTTTTCCCATTGCAACATATATTTTTTAGCTTATAATTCTGGTTTTGGTTAAAGATTACTCACATTTCACTTCAATAATTACATGGGTAGAGCATGTTTTCTGTGGATAATGGTTTTGCACTTAGCTTAATAAATGAGGCGAAGCTGTGCTTATTCAATTTTTCTAATCCTAGTTAAAACTATGTTTTCAAATGTGTTTTTGACTGGTTTTAAGGCCTCGGAATTTACACATTAACCCTAGATTTACCAAGCTAGGTGGAAAATTAATTTTACAAGTGACTATGTCTTACTACAGTAGAATGTCTCTTAAAAATCTTCTTAAAAATGTATGTTTGTCCATGTTCACCCTCGTGGTGGAACTAGAGCCATAGCAGTCAACACATCCCACTTATTCAGCAAGTATTTTCATTCCAGGTGTCCATAGATTGAAATTTATTCCACTGCTCTTCTCCAGCAAATTCTCCTTCCATAAATAACCCAAATAGAGTATGCACACAGCTCGCCTGCCTATCATTGATTATGTTACCAAGTATGTGTCCTATGTTTTCCCTACCTCATCCTTCTCCACCTGTGGGGACCACAAACCATCTATACCCCATTCATGTGAAGCAGATCATGGCTGTCTCTGGAATGGTTTGCCAGTTGTCTCCTAAACTGGATGGTAGGCAAACTTACCAAGCTTTAGAATGGTCTTCCTGAATTTCTCCTTGGCGAGATGCTAGAGAAGGATTTCATCTTAAAAGATGAGCTCAACCAAAAGCTGACTGTCTTTATCACATTTGGTTATGACTGGACTGTGACAAGAAATTAACCAGTCAGTGCAACTAAGATGAGGAAGGTAGCCAAGATAAGTAAAGCAGACAGCAGTATCAAAAAGATCTCTGTTAGTGGATAAAAAAGAGCAGACAAGGGTGCACTCTCATCGCGCATTACCGTGGTATACCACGTGTTTATTAAATAGATGTATACTCTATGAATGGATGTATACTCACAAACCAACGAAGATAAAAGCAGTATATGTGGTCCGCAATAGCAGTCACACAAATGCTGTGTCCTTAATAAGGATAAGCTAAAGCGTTTCGGGAAATAAACCCCCTTCCTCAGAGCTCTGCCCCGCCTAATTGTTACAAAAACATTCACACCATTGTACCAATACAATGTGCCTATTCCAGCTTTTAAAAAAATAGACCTTCCATTCATAGTGCAAAAAAAAAAATTCCAAGCACTCCCAAACCACTAACTACAAAATATTGTCAATGAAATAAGAATCACTCATCAATTAATCTTCCATGGGGTGGTCAAAAGAAATTTCATTAATCGCTTGCTAGAAAGTTAGACATCCATAAACCAATGGGTCATATCAATGGTCAATAATAAGAATAGCCACCAGGTGTCACTCCCTTTCTTCAGTGTTATAAAAGCAAAAAGAACACTCATGCAATGTTGGAATGATAAATCATTCAAACCACTCTTAGCTGAGCTCATATTTATTTTCAAGTGTTAAACGTCAACTCACCAGATGGAAGCAACCTAATCAGGTTTAATACAGCATGACATGAGGTCCTCCATAAGTGTTTTCTTTAGGCCATCACACAAAAAAAGTAGTAGCTTCACAGTATAATACTTTTAAAACCACCATTTTGTACTAAAAATATATACTTACATATAAACAGGTAATTCACATAATACTCTGGTAAAACAAAGATGACAGCTCTGCCCTTTTCATCGTGTAGACTTTCTCAATTGTGGAATTTATCACAGAGTTTACATGAAAGTCATTTAGGGTGTTTTTTATGTTTCACAATTTAAGCTTATTAAGCAATACAAAGAAAATAGATTAATTACCAGGGTGTGTTTACAAAGTAATCACAAAAAGATTCACAGGTACTGATTTAACATTGTAGTAATAATAGGTGAAGTTATTCATATGTGATATGCAGTGTTATGTCACAGGCACTGCCTTTTAGAATGCCCAGAGGGATGCAAAGCGTCAAGTAAGCATGACCTATGGGGGTTTATTTACTAAAGCTGGAGAGTCCAAAATCAGACTCACTTCTGCATAGAAACCAATCAGCTTCCAGGTTTCATTGCCAAAGCTTCATTGAACAAGCTGAGGTTAGAAGCTGATTGGTTTCTATGCAGAAGGGAGTCTGATTTTGGACTCTCCAGCTTTAGTAAATAAACCCCATAATGTCATAATGCTGGGTGAAGGCACTGAGGGGGCTCGTTGTGGGAATAGAGGATTGTGTAGCTTGGTAACATTTGTGGACATGAGAGTCCTTGCTCAATGCATATGTGCATCAGTCTTAATGTGAGTGTAATTTAACAAGATTATTTATAATAAAACAGCGAGCAATATGAAGCTTCTTTATGTTCCTTATGAATTTATGAGAACCTAAGCAGTATTAAGAAGCAGACTTCGTTCAAGAGAGAAACCTGTGGAGTGTGTACTTAATGCTGTACACTCACCAGCCACTTTATTAGGTACACCTGTTCCATTGATTGGTAACACAACTTGCTAATCAATCACATGGCAGGAACTCAATGTATTTAGACATGTGGACATGATGAAGACGATTTGCTAAAGTTCAAACCGAGCATCAGAATAGAAAAGAAAAGGAATTTAGGTGACTTTGAATGTGGCAAAAACTGCTGATCTACTGGGATTTTCATGCACGACCATCTCTAGGGTTTACAGAGAATGGTCTGAAAAAGAGAAAATATCCAGTGAGTAATAGTTGTGGACAAAAATGCCTTGTTGATGTCAGAGGAGAATGGGCAGACTGGTTGCTGTTACATTCAGATGGTAGTCAGAATTTGGCATAAACAACATGAAAGCATGGATCCATCCTGCCTTTATCATTGGTTCAGGCTGGTGGTGGTGTAATGGTGTTGGGGATAGTTTCTTGGCACTAAGAAGGTGTACCTAATAAAGTGGCCGGTGAGTGTATACTGTACATATTCTTATGTATTAGAAAACATAAAAAATCTAATAAAATCAAAGTTTTTAAAAAAATGTACACAGGTATATGTTATCTTAAAGTACTGTGTGTCTATTGCATGCAAATGAACATACTCATACATGTATATCTAAAATCAAAGAATTTTTTTTTTAAAGGGTTAGCAATTCTTTTATTTTTGTTTTAAATTGTTGTCTCTGTTCCCATCATTAGGATTACTTTTATTTATCAAAGTAACCATTGTCGCTGGGACTGAAAGTTAGGGATAAACCAAAATTTTGACACATTTTCCAATGGGGATGGATGTCGGGGTGACAACCGCCTAAAAGCATATTTATGTCATTTTAGAGATATTTCTTTTTGCTTTTTGTTGTGCCTACAAGATAGCGCCTATAAGATTTTTAATAATAAAAAATTAATGATACTTTATTAAAAAAAAAGTTTTGCCTTAGAATATAATTAAATATAATTGTGAATGTGAAAATATCATTATTATTTACTACTTATGTTTTTTTATTAGATTCAGCTTGCCTGTTCCAAAAAATCCTTGATCATAAACAGGATATAAATTAAAATGACATGATAATAATTCTTTGCAATACTAATCCTTTAACACAAGAGGGCAATATTGAACAGCACATGTCTCTCATTTTTAGTGCTCCTGTTCAGCTTTGTTTCAGTGATCATTTATGTTATAGATTGCTTCAGAAATGTTACCATAGTTAGCATCACCTAGGAAATAATAACTAGAATAAAAGATAGAATATACATATGTATTTACATTTTTATCACATATTAAACTTACCAAATAAATAAGTAAAATATGGCTTATGCTTGTGAAAAATTGTAGTTTATGAAAGGTGTTATATGGCTTAGTTGTGTTTTACAACTGGGATATATATATATATGAACCAAGCAAAGTTCAGTTTGAGAAGTTGAAAAAACCTGCAAACCCACTCATAATGCATGGACTCAATTGAAGTCTATGGGAGCTAAATCTTGTAATTTTTCCTTTTTCAGAGCCAATTTGAAAGAGGAAGTCAAAAGTGGATGTGGATAGCTGGACACTGCCATGGTGAGCATTTACCAGTGCAAAAGACTTTTTTTCATTAACTCTTTATGTTGATCAGGCAGGACACAAGTGACACAGTATTTATTTATGCATCTAACCATGCCAATTGCTTAACATGCATAAAATCTCAAAGCACATATTAAAAGGTTTAATTAGAGAGAGGAGCAGTAAAGTATATTTGAAAGCCAGTAAGCAAACAAAGATCCCTCAGTAACAATAGTAGTTGTGCTAGACTTTCATTATGTAATCTGGGACTGAGACAGAACCACTGCTTTTTGTCTTAAAATGTGTGATATGAAGTGGTCTCTGTGAGTCCTGCTGCATGTATCATTGTGTACCAATAGTATATCCTATCCAGGGGCGGACTGACCATTTGGAAACTCGGGCACTGCCCGAGGGCCCGGGGTCAGTAGGGAGCCCCATGAGATGCACTGGTACCTTTTTCATAGGCTTTTTTGAGTTTGGGCAAGGACACAGGGGCCCCATGATCCCTTATTGCCCGGGGGCCCCATGAGTTGTCAGTCCGCCCCTGATCCTATCTGAATCAGCAGGTTTATGTTAGAGGGGGCATTATAGGGGTATAACAGCAAGGGTGTCTGGGAATAGTGAAGTTTCTAAACTTCACTATTCCCCAGACACCTTTGCTGTTATATTCCTATAGTTTTTATCCCAAACATAAACCTGCTGATTCAGACAGGTTATACAATTGGTACACATTGATACATACATCATAGTAAAGTAAAGAAAGTAAGGATAGTGGGGCAAGAACCTAAAAGTAAATAAAAAAAGAGGGGGAAAGGTCAGGGGGAAATAGGGTGGTAAAGGAGGAAAGTTTGCGGAAGGTTTGGATGGAAGTAAGAGAAGAGGGGGGGCAGGTAGGGGAATGAGATTGGGGAGCGTATGGCTGTTTTTCCTATTTCCTGCAACCACCAGAAAGCATCAGCAGGAAAGGCTAGATCACATTGGTATAACTAGGGTTGTGTGACTAGAACTGACTGTTCAAGGGTTATATTAGATAGATATATTGGCCAAAAAACAGCATGACTATGGTTTTCTATACATGTCTAATGTGTGTTTTGCTGTTGCCTGTAGTTATTTGAATTGAAATACTGGATCTTCTGAGACACTCCATTCTTTCAATGTGGGTATCATGATGCTGAACTGGTGTAGCTAGAGGTAGTAAAAATTTAGTTGCGTTGAACTGGTCAATGGTCAATGCTTTACTGTGAATAGAGGGTGCATGAGGGGTACCATGTAAATGAGTGGGAATTAAAGGTTCTAGAAGCACTGCGTAAACTGCTAGCGCTACATAAATCCTGTATAATAATAATAATAGCTGTGTGATGGATTTGGTCGCTAATGGAAATCTAGAAAGGGGCAATTTTAGGGCAATCCCACCACCTTTAATAAATTATATGTTTCAGGAGGTGGGACTGCACACTCACTGCCCCACCTTTCCTGGCCACCCATACTGCATGCCTGGCTAGGGTCTGGTGTGGATTTTAAGGGTGGCCCACATATTTTTTGGGGGGGATCCTTTCCAGCCGCAAAAAAAAACATAATTAATTAACATACAGACACTGCAGTTTTTTTAAAAAATACATTATGTAAATCAAACATAAATCAATTCAGCAGGGATGTAGAGTCATGGTCACTCATGATAAGCAACACCCCTCTGACCTGCCAACACAAACACAACAACCAGCACTATGATGATCCTCTTCTACCACTACTCCCATTGAAAACAACAGCTTTCTGGCTGGCTGCTGAATGATTTTCCCTAATACACAGAGCTTCAATATTAACCAAGAATTGGGCTATTTAATCAGTAATAAACCCTAGGACAAAACTGTATTCAGCTGTAGCATACCCATTTTTAAATGCTGTGGCATCATTAGTTTTTTTTAGGCTTTTTTCTTTCATTTTCACCTGGTGATCCAGTCAGTAAATCTGTTACTTTTCAATTTACTTTAACAGACCAAGCTGTTCTAATAAAGTGGCTGTAAGAAGGTTGAGACAAACCATTTAACACAAACATGGTCAGTTTTTATTCAAGTTCATCTTCAATTTACTATTCAAGCACATCTAAATCTAATAATCCTGACCAATTTGCTTACATGGCTGGGGTTTCACCCCATGGGTGAGGCACCTAGACTAGACAAAGACTCTACTTTAATTGTAGTTTCAAACTGTACAAAAATTAACCCTTCCTCTGTTTTACAATACGCCTATCCTTTAAAGTGACCGTGTCACCACAGGGTTACTTGTGAAAGAAGCCTAGGATATAAAAATAAGATAATGTATACTTACCTTTTTCTGTGGCCTATGTATACAAAGGGTACCACTTTGCTGCTCCCAAACTGCCACAGATACACCCCACATTTTAGGATGTGCAAATACCTGTTCCTCTGTTGAAAACGTATTTCCTCTTGCTGGCTCCCACTATGGTCCTTACAAGCCAATATCAGGAACCACAACATGTGCAGAATGGGCAAGTATTTGATGAACCTGAAAGTGTGGAATACAGGGAGAGCAACAATGTGGTGGCATTTAGAGGCAATAGCCACCAGAAAGGTTAGTATAATAATATAATACAATCTTCTCTTTCAGCCAAGGCTTCTTTTACAAGTAACCCTTTGGTGACAGGGTCACCTTAAAAAGAATGCATAATGGTATTCTATATATTTCCTTACTTACTATATTTGCGATATAAAAAGAAAATTACATGAAACATTACAGATACTTTAAAAGTTACTTTATGTAATGACTACATAGCTCAATAGCGTAAGCTAAAATTTACAATAAATGATGCAAATAAATACACCATAACAGTGACTCATCTGCGGTTTTTATTAGGTAAATAAAGCCAATAGGCAGACAGCTTTAACTTTGCAGAAGGAATTAGTGATGGGAGGGTGGGGTTTAATCTCAGCTTGTGTTGTATAATCTAGAACTAGAATCAATGTAAAGTTAAACACAGATACTTGCAGGAACTGTAAGCACTGGAAATGTAGGCAATTTTGGCCAGGGAGATTGACTTTAATGTTTATATTTACATATTGTGTTGTGGGAACAGGTTTAGAATATATAGCATATGCAGTGAATGTGCTACTTTATTTGACCTGCACTGAAAAGGTTTGAAAAGCAGAAAAACTATCATACAACCTTGCTAATGTTCTTGGACACACAAACTTTCTTATAAATTGCCACAACTGATCCCTTTTATCGCCCTAATGAAAATACATATTTTGTATGAGTTATTGCTCCATTTTCACCATCTCCCGGAATCTCCTGCATGCAATAAATGCCTGCAATTCAAAGGATCTTTGGAACTAAGAGCTCAGTCTCCAATATATTTACTATTAGGTTTAAACAAAGCACATCTGCTACTTTAGAGATAGCTAAGAGCTCTGTTTTAACTTTGTGGTCTCAAATGAAATGCCTTACCAAATTAGATGGCCACCCAGACAATCATCACACATGGAAGGAAAAAAAAGGACACACACATGGACATACATGCATGGAATGTGTGTGTTCTTTTAAAACAACAATGCACTGAACATTTTTAAATTAAATACAGTACAATAATGAGTACTGTAACAAATAAGTCCTGGATGCCAGATGTGCTGCTGCAGATGCTGTTTTTTTTTTTACTTCTGAATAATGTATAAACTGCTTCCAAAATGTAATTTTATCTAATTAAACAAAGCAGGCTAGTGACAAATGACTGGTGAGGGGTTAATTTATTTATAAATTCTTTGTCACAGACCTACATCAGCTGAAGGCTGATAAACTCTTCAAACTTGTATATGGAGTTTGAAGATTAAACAGGTTAAAGCTTTAATACTTAGAGCTCAGTTACTAAGAAAAATATAAAGCAGCATCAGAGAATTTATTTTTTAAAATTGTTATACAGTGGGTCTTTAATAAATGTAATAGGTATTGCTTTCATTTTTACTATATGACTGTATATACTAACAGCAAAATAAAGAATAAAGATCACAAAGTTTCACTCTACTCAATGTTTTGCTTCTTTAGTAAATCAGCCTCATTGTCACACTCATGCAGCCATCACAGCATCAAGCTTGGAGTGTTCCAAAGAATAGGTATATTTACTTTATTAATTTTTTGGGGTGCTTTACAGATTAAAAGCACTATTCATGAGTTAGTGCTCCAAAACAATTTTAAATATAATATCCCTAACCTGCCCAAATAGACAAATCACATACATTCCTTAATAACCAGTTTTAGTTGAAAGCCAAAATTGTTGGGTTGAACTTTCTAGGTACTGAGGCAGAGAAAATTTAGAAAATGAAGTTTGGATTGAACTCAGACCTCCTGAAGTAAATATTCTTTTCAGGTCAATGATTTAACAAGCATTGAAGCCATTAGATCAACTTAACATCCAGGCAACTAACATTTTCAGAAATAAGGATCAGCCTGTATTATTGTGCCAGAACAGGTTTCTTTAAGATTCCCATGTTTTTGGGAAGAGATCCAAATACACAAATGGAGAACACATACACATAATGTGAAAATGGAACCCCCGACCAACGTCAAGGGAATTTGGATTAATAGGATTTTGAAATAGTTTTATCATTACTGCGCACACCAAAGTGAGAAAGATAGTAGTGTTTTTGTAAAAACATTATCTGTTACTCTGAAATTATGGGCTTACAAAACCATGGCCACTTAAAAGAAACATTTGGGGTTTACAAAAAAATAATATTAATACTCGCCTAGTTGGATGGAGCACTGGTCAGATGCTGCAACTGTCCCCCTGCTGCCTCTGCACTGAGAGTTGAGTGAGAAAACACCACTGATTGCTCAGTTCTCCTCTCTGCTCTGAGCAAAGAGTGGTAACTGTCATTCTCTGTTCTGCCCCTCCAGTTCTCACTGGAGCGCAGTGCTGGGGTGGGAGAGGCTGGCTTATTCTCCCAGCGGCACAGCTGAGAGGCCCGAGCCAGTTGTCGGTCCTTCTTGTGGGTGGATCCCGACCATATTGACAGAATCTTTCCAGAGCCTAGACCAGCTTTGTGATGTCAGTTGACAGTGGGTCACAGGAACATACAACAAACTGTGTTCCTGTGCTTTATAGAAGTATAGCCAAAAAAGCATTTGCCATACTTCTCCTTTAAAGCCTGAGCTTACCCACTTTCTACACTGAACACATAATGTACGATGTTGTACCAAAATATGCCTTATTTACTATCACAATTTTCAAATTTATATATATACCATAGTTCATAGACTCTGTAACTTTCACACAAGCCAATTAATATATACAGTGGGGATCGAAAGTTTGGGCACCCCAGCTAAAAATTTGTATTAATGTGCATAAAGAAGCCAAGGAAAGATAGAAAAATCTCCAAAAGGTATCAAATTACAGATTAGACATTCTTATAATATGTCAACAAAAGTTAGATTTTATTTCCATCATTTACACTTTCAAAATAACAGAAAACAAAAAAATGGCGTCTGCAAAAGTTTGGGCACCCTGCAGAATTTATAGCATGCACTGCCCCCTTTGCAAAGCTGAGACCTCCCAGTGTCATGGATTGTTGTCAATCATCGTCTGGGCAGACCAGGTGATGTCAATCTCAAAGGTTTTAAATGCCCAGACTCATCTGACCTTGCCCCAACAATCAGCACCATGGGTTCTTCTAAGCAGTTGTCTAGAAAACTGAAACTGAAAATAGTTGACGCTCACAAAGCTGGAGAAGGCTATAAGAAGATAGCAAAGCATTTTCAGATGTCAATATCCTCTGTTCGGAATGTAATTAAGAAATGGCAGTCATCAGGAACAGTGGAAGTTAAAGCAAGATCTGGAAGACCAAGAAAAATATCAGACAGAACAGCTCGCAGGATTGTGAGAAAAACAATTCAAAACCCACGTTTGACTGCACGATCCCTCCAGAAAGATCTGGCAGACACTGGAGTTGTGGTACACTATTCCACTATAAAGAGATACTTGTACAAATATGGTCTTCATGGAAGAGTCATCAGAAGAAAACCTCTTCTACGTCCTCACCACAAAAATCATTGTTTGAACTTTGCAAATGAACATATAGACAAGCCTGATGCATTTTGGAAACAAGTTCTGTGGACCGATGAGGTTAAAATTGAACTTTTTGGCCGGAATGAGCAAAGGTACGATTGGAGAAGAAGGGGCACAGAATTTAATGAAAAGAACCTCTGTCCAACTGTTAAGCATGGGGTTGGATCAATCATGCTTTGGGGTTGTGTTGCAGCCAGTGGCACAGAGAACATCTCACGAGTAGAAGGAAAAAAGGATTCAATAAAATTTCAGCAAATTGTGGATGGTAACTTGATGCCATCTGTGAAAAAGCTGAAGTTAAAGAGAGGATGGCTTCTACAAATGGATAATGATCCTAAACACACCTCGAAATCCACGGGGGATTACATCAAGAGGCGTAAACTGAAGGTTTTGCCATGGCCTTCACAATCTCCTGACCTCAACATAATTGAAAATCTATGGATAGACCTTAAAAGAGCAGTGCGTGACAGACAGCCCAGAAATCTCAAAGAACTGGAAGACTTTTGTAAGGAAGAATGGGCAAAGATACCTCAAACAAGAATTGAAAGACTCTTGGCTGGCTACAAAAAGCGTTTACAAGCTGTGATACTTGCCAAAGGGGGCAGTACAAGATATTAACTCTGCAGGGTACCCAAACTTTTGCAGACGCCATTTTTTTGTTTTCTGTTATTTTGAAAGTGTAAATGATGGAAATAAAATCTAACTTTTGTTGACATATTATAAGAATGTCTAATCTGTAATTTGATGCCTTTTGGAGATTTTTCTATCTTTCCTTGGCTTCTTTATGCAAATTAATACACATTTTTAGCTGGGGTGCCCAAACGTTCGATCCCCACTGTACGTACTGGGATTTTTTTTTAGCAAACACATCTAGAAGAATACACGTTGGCCTAAATTTATGAAGAAATTTGATTTTTTTATGTTTTTATTATTGGATATATTTTATAATAGAAAATATTGTTTTTTGTCAAACATTTAGTCTTTTTTTCATTTATATAATAAAAAACCCAGTGGCGGTCAAATACCACCAAAAGAAAGCTCTATTTGTGTGAAACAAATTATATAAATTTAATTTGTGTATGGTGTTTCATGACTGCACAATTGCCAGTTAAAAAAGAACACTACCTATTGGTCTGTTCATGATGTGGGTAAAACCTTCCAGAGCTTGAAGTTGAGCATAATTAAAAGACTCACTCTCCACTGAACAGTCTAAATATTTATTGATTTTTACAATGGGACATGTCCTCCATGTCATTGAGCAGCTACATATGCCTTTATTAACCAAAAGCTTGCAAATTAAAGGAACAAAATACAAGATTGGGCTCCTATAAACTTTCAGGAGGTAAGGGCAATATTTTAGGTAGTTGCACATTTTATACTGTTTATCAAATACTCCAGTGAACCCAGGCTGGTTTTCTGAATCTTGAAAAAGATCAGGAATGAATTAGCTCCTAAAAAATCCTCCAAATAGTTTACTGAATTGATATGTAAAAAGAACCTCTATAAACAAGTCTATTGTAATTATTTGCAGATTTTATTTATTTTTATTTTTTTTAGATAATTTCAGCTAGATGCATTAATTAGTGCATAATGCATAAGACAATTTAGTAGTGCAAAAGGTATCTTCAGGCTTTATACTGTAATTTGCCCCAAGGAAAACAACTATTTCCAAAATGAATGTTGTTCATAAGTAGTAGCAAGATATTAAAACTACTAATCAGATTCACAAATGGGAATATGCAAACAAACCTAACTTTATTTTCACTCTCTGTGTCAACCCAAGGAATCTTTCATAAATTATTTTCTTAGGGTAGTACATGACATATTACAAATTGTCTACAATATTTAGAAACTCTGCAGAAAGATAAATGAGACATTGTGGGCTAAGATTAATTTTTTGCATATACTACTGTAAATAGTTGCATCTCCCTAGTAATAGTAATTTAAGATATTTAAAGACATACAGGGGTTGATTTACAAAAACGTAAGAGTGCAAAATCTGGTGCCAATCAGCTTCTAACTTCAGCCTGTTAAAAAAAACACTGGAAGCTGATTGGTTCCTGCGCAGAACTGCACCAGATTTTCCATTCTCCAGTTTTAAT
Source organism: Staurois parvus (assembly GCF_062004578.1). Lineage (NCBI taxonomy): Eukaryota > Metazoa > Chordata > Amphibia > Anura > Ranidae > Staurois > Staurois parvus. Next base: position 10,150,283 of record NW_028318039.1, on the reverse strand, counting down.
AAATTAACGCCACTGTCACTTTGCTCATGCAAGGCAAAATGGCAGGATCTCTGGTAAGGGCATCCCCTTATACTCGCCTTACCTGCTCTCCCTTGCAACTCCTTGCTACTGACCTGCTCCTCTGTGAGGTTGTCAAAGTTTATCAGCCAGTTACTAGGCCTATTCACTGTCACATGACCAGGGAGTTACTTACAGCATGTCACCAACACAGCTGATCTTAGCACGGGTATATACAGGAGATGTGAAGGAGGTAAGGTGAGCAAGGAGGTCGAGGAATGCCCTATCCAGTGACAATGTCACTTTGTCCTGCATGAGCAAAGTGACAGTGTCTTTTTAAACTCTCTATCTTCTGAAACTTTGGGCCAATCACCCTACAACATTTTCTATTCTAAATATAGTGATTATTGATGCATTTTAGAGATTTTATCCCATTCACATAACTATCCTTAAGTATACTAGATTATTATTTTCTGAGAGAGGAATGAACACTGACCTTGCCATTAAACTTGAGATTATATCTAACACAGGCACACACTGTTCAGTTGAGAAAATATTATTTCACAAGGATGGTAATTTGCAACAGTTTGTAAAAATGTCTTAATAATTCCAGATATTACTTCTGCAAAATAACAGTATTAGTGTTTACCTTACTAAGGTAAAAGGTAAGTTATGTCTCTGGTGCTGCATAGCAAAAAAGGTTACCTAACCTCCAGCATTACTTTATTTTCTGACTAATTTAGGTTCAGGTTTTTGTTATTTATTAAATCCATTGCTGATGCAGTTAAAGATTCAATGATATATAGTACTGTCTTATAACCATGTTACCCTATGTTCCATGCCATGATTGCTTTTTATTTTTGCTTTTTGGCTGTCATAATTTCAATCTTAATTTAAAGCATGTATGTAATAGTTGTAACACATAATCTAACAAATAAAATAAACAATAATATCTTTTTGAATCTAAACAACACATTTTAGGTTTATATCAATTTGTTAGCCATTACAGTAGTTTCAACAAATACTGTTGTGTTTCACATAAAGTGCAGTCTAAATCTGATTTGAATATTATTAAATAGGTTACAAATTGTGTTAACCTTCAGAATATTGCTACATTGATTAATGCTGAATTGCTCACCAGTGGTGATAAAGATCAATTACATTGCTGTGTATAAAGTGACTAGCAAAGTGTTTATATACTTTCAAAGAAAGAAACACATGTATTTTAAAATTAATTTACGATAACATGGTCAATATAATACATTTAGGAAGAATAGATGCACCCACATGTTATAAGAAGATTAAATTCAGAGATGGGAAGGAAGGAGTGGAAAGATGGATGGAAGGAGTATGGAAAAAAATAAAGTTTATGTAAACCTTTACCTTGTTAATCCAATTCAGTTTAAAATAGAAACAAAGAAAAAACATCTCTGTATACATATAAGAAACATTACAACATCTTATTTTCCCCTTTGTATAACTGATCATATAACCTAAATCACTGTTCTCATAAAGAGCTCAGGGAGGAGAAAGAGCAGAACACTGATCCTCCTAGTAATTGGCTTTGGGGGGGTGGATGGGGTGTGACCTGTTGGGACAAGTCTGATCATTGGAGAACAGCACACTGAGTTCTCAGCATATCTAGAGAACTGACTATGCTGTGTTATTTTAACTAGTGTGGTCAGTTTTTATTAGGAAATCAGAGGGAATGTCAAGAACACCAGGGATTCCACACAAAGGAAGCAATAAATACAAAAAGAATATGATATATGTTTCATACAAGTACATGGTACATCAGGCACATATCAGGAATATGAAGTGTTGGGTTTACATACTCTTTAAGTCACAGAAATGTCAAAATGAAAGGTTAGCTAAAGTCATAACAGAAGTGGGGGGTAATGTTATCAGGGATCACCTTACTGTACAAAATTTATGCATCAGGGTTTCTCATGTGGAGAACAAAATGGCAGACATTTGCAAGGCGCATAATGAGCTTATTAATAACCACACTGAGCATACAGCTGCCATCTAACGTATGACCAGCAAATTAGCTGACCTAGAAGATAGGTCTCGGCACAATAATATTACATTTTGAGGGATCCTGGAAATAGTAATGCCACCTTTACTCCATGATTTTGTGCACCAGCTTCTCTCAGAATTGCACCCAGAAGCAAAATATTGGTTATCAACAAAAAACATAGATTGCCTAAACTATCATTCCTGCTTGAAGTTGAAAATAAGTGAGTGCTCAATCAACACAGGGAATAGCGACCATGCACCAAAAGCACCATATAAGACCTTCAGGTAAACAGTAATATACTAAAAGGGTGCAGCGCTGCACCCTTTTAGTATATTACTATCATTCCTGCTTGACCAAGTGCCATGTGATGTACTCACCAGAATTCACTTTTACCATGTTAAATAGAGATGAGCGAATTTTTAAAAAATTCGATTCGGCTGATTCGGCGAATTCCAGGAAGAAATTTGATTCGATGCGAATTAATTCGCTACGAAGTTAACTTATAAAAAGGGTTTCTAGGCTTCAGAGAGCCTTTAAATTAGTGCAGAACACTGTACCTTTAATTTAAATGCCCTTGGAGATGAGGAAGGAGAAGGAGAAGGATGAGAAGAAGGAGAAGGAGAAGGATGAGAAGAAGGAGAAGGATGAGAAGAAGGAGAAGGAGAAGGATGAGAAGAAGGAGAAGGATGAGAAGATGGAGAAGGAGAAGGATGAGAAGAAGGAGAAGGAGAAGGATGAGAAGAAGGAGAAGGAGAAGGATGAGAAGAAGGAGAAGGAGAAGGATGAGAAGAAGGAGAAGGATGAGAAGAAGGAGAAGGATGAGAAGAAGGATGAGAAGAAGGATGAGAAGAAGGAGAAGGATGAGAAGAAGGATGAGAAGAAGGAGAAGGATGAGAAGAAGGATGAGAAGAAGGAGAAGGATGAGAAGAAGGATGAGAAGAAGGAGAAGGATAAGAAGAAGGAGAAGGATGAGAAGAAGGAGAAGGATGAGAAGAAGGGGAAGGATGAGAAGAAGGATGAGAAGAAGGAGAAGGATGAGAAGAAGGACAGTTCTGTGACAGTTTCTGTCTATTTCTGACAGTTCTGTGACATTCACTCCATACAGCGGTTTCAACCGCTGTATGGAGGGAATGTCCCAGAACTGTCAGAAATAGTCTATTTCTGACAGTTCTGGGACATTCCCTCCATACAGCGGTTGAAACATTGTATCTATTTGTTTCCATAAATGGATCCATTTATGGAAACAAATAGATACAATGTTTCAACCGCTGTATGGAGGGAATGTCCCAGAACTGTCAGAAATAGTCTATTTCTGACAGTTCTGGGACATTCACTCCATACAGCGGTTGAAACATTGTATCTATTTGTTTCCATAAATGACATTCAGCAGATACACTTAGAGGAGCTCTGCACATACACTTTTTGCCGGCTTGGAATTATTCTTATTTTCATCCTACTTCTTCTTCTTCTTCTTCTTCTTCATCCTCATCCTCATCCTCTTCTTCTTCTTCTGAGGATGAGGATGAGGATGAAGAAGAAGAAGTAGGATGAAAATAAGATTAATTCCAAGCCGGCAAAAAGTGTATCTGCAGAGCTCCTCTAAGTGTATCTGCAGAGCTCCTCTAAGTGTATCTGCAGAATAGAGGAACTCTGCACATACACTTTTTGCCGGCTTGGAATTATTCTTATTTTCATCCTACTTCTTCTTCTTCTTCTTCTTCTTCTTTTTCATCCTCATCCTCATCCTCTTCTTCTTCTTCTGAGGATGAGGATGAGGATGAAGAAGAAGAAGAAGAAGAAGAAGAAGAAGTAGGATGAAAATAAGATTAATTCCAAGCCGGCAAAAAGTGTATCTGCAGAGCTCCTCTAAGTGTAACTGCAGAGCTCCTCTAAGTGTATCTGCAGAATAGAGGAACTCTGCACATACACTTTTTGCCGGCTTGGAATTATTCTTATTTTCATCCTACTTCTTCTTCTTCTTCATCCTCATCCTCATCCTCTTCTTCTTCTTCTGAGGATGAGGATGAAGAAGAAGAAGAAGAAGTAGGATGAAAATAAGATTAATTCCAAGCCGGCAAAAAGTGTATCTGCAGAGCTCCTCTAAGTGTATCTGCAGAGCTCCTCTAAGTGTATCTGCAGAATAGAGGAACTCTGCACATACACTTTTTGCCGGCTTGGAATTATTCTTATTTTCATCCTATTTCTTCTTCTTCTTCTTCTTCTTCTTCATCCTCATCCTCATCCTCTTCTTCTTCTTCTGAGGATGAGGATGAGGATGAAGAAGAAGAAGAAGAAGTAGGATGAAAATAAGATTAATTCCAAGCCGGCAAAAAGTGTATCTGCAGAGCTCCTCTAAGTGTATCAGCAGAGCTCCTCTAAGTGTATCTGCAGAATAGAGGAACTCTGCACATACACTTTTTGCCGGCTTGGAATTATTCTTATTTTCATCCTACTTCTTCTTCTTCTTCTTCATCCTCATCCTCATCCTCTTCTTCTGAGGATGAGGATGAGGATGAAGAAGAAGAAGTAGGATGAAAATAAGATTAATTCCAAGCCGGCAAAAAGTGTATCTGCAGAGCTCCTCTAAGTGTATCTGCAGAGCTCCTCTAAGTGTATCTGCAGAATAGAGGAACTCTGCACATACACTTTTTGCCGGTTTGGAATTATTCTTATTTTCATCCTACTTCTTCTTCTTCATCCTCATCCTCATCCTCTTCTTCTGAGGATGAGGATGAGGATGAAGAAGAAGAAGAAGAAGAAGAAGTAGGATGAAAATAAGATTAATTCCAAGCCGGCAAAAAGTGTATCTGCAAAGCTCCTCTAAGTGTATCAGCAGAGCTCCTCTAAGTGTATCTGCAGAATAGAGGAACTCTGCACATACACTTTTTGCCGGCTTGGAATTATTCTTATTTTCATCCTACTTCTTCTTCTTCTTCTTCTTCTTCTTCATCCTCATCCTCATCCTCTTCTTCTTCTTCTGAGGATGAGGATGAGGATGAAGAAGAAGAAGAAGAAGAAGAAGTAGGATGAAAATAAGAATTCCAAACCGGCAAAAAGTGTATGTGCAGAGTTCCTCTATTTCTGACAGTTCTCTGACAGCTTCTTCACATGTACAGCAGTTGAAACATCTGTATCCTAAATGGAAACTAATAGATACAATGTTTCAACCGCTGTACATGTGTTCCTTCTGTCAGAGAACTGTCAGAAATAGCGGAGCTCTCTGCAGGGACACTTTTGCCGGCTGATCGGGAAAAATCCGATTCGCGCACCCGAAGTAGGCAAATATTCGGATTCGCCGCGAATCGAATTTTTCCTGAAATTCGTATCGAATTCCGGTTCGCCTGGTTCGATTCGCTCATCTCTAATGTTAAAGATCAGGCGATGACAATGACAACACAAAATCCATCTCTCTCTCCTAAATTTAAAGGCGTTTCTCTTGTGCTGTTGACCTGTCAGCAGCAACAGCACAAAGCAGATAGAAATTGGCGACCATCAACAAAGCCCTACAGAATTATAAAATCTATAAATAGGGCTTTCCTACCAAATTACTGGTGACCAAGCAAGGGGAAACCTATACAATCAGGCTTGAAAATGCTTAAAGATTGGCATATTTTGGTCTCAGATGTAATTCGGGAGTAACACAGTCCCGTGACATTTCTTACTCCACCCCATGAATCAGAATTTCACTCTATACCTCCAATACTTTGCAGCTGCCCAGCTGCTCATGTTACTTGTTTTTTTTTATTCAGGTTGTTTTTTATGTTTCTTACAGTTTGCTCTACCTTATTACTCTTCTTATTATCTTACCAATGTCAGATACCTTTTTCACACAGGCCGATGGACACTTTCCTGAACCACCTTAAACTACAATCTTTGCAGTATATGCTAGCTCCACTTTCTGGGTTACTATATGTATATCCACCACTTTATTACTGCCTGAAGATGGATTAACTCCAACCTCTAGTGAATCTTTGCAAATTCATATTTTACTAATAGCTCCACGATTTCTTTCCAACATATTGTAACCATAGTATATGTAAATTGCAAATATTTTATTTTGACATGTAAACTAATGTTTTGTTCATTCTGGCAAACATTTATGTGTCCAATGTCGAACAGAACAAATTACCCCCCAAACGTTTACACACTAACGATTTCAATGCTTTCTTACAATCAAATGGTCTGGATGACATCTGGCACTGTCATCACTCTACAGAGAGAGCTTAAACTTATTTTTCATTTGCTCATAACACATATTCATAGACAGACATGTTCTTAAAAGACCAATGGTCTCTCCAGTGTATTCTCTCCTCTATGATTGGTTTGATCACTTGGTCAGACCACATGCCCATGTTTATTGATATCTCTGACTCTTTAGCTTCATCCCCGCCTCCTTTATGGTGAATTAACATCTATCTTATATCGAACCCTGATTACTATTTCTAAATTGCTGAAGCTCATGATTTGTTCTTCTCGACAAATGGCACCAGTGACATTGATCACACCATGCTATGGCTTGCCTATAAAGCCTTTATGCGGGGTAATCTTCTAAAAATTAGAACTCACGCTAAAAAAGGTCTCAGATATGTGACACCCTAACTGTTACCATTAGAAATTTTGAGGAGTGTAATAAATCTGCTCCTACTCCCCAAATGATGGCAGATCTTTGAGCCGCACAACAAGCTATTTGTACACGTCTCCTTATTAATATGAAAAACAACTTAGACTTTTGAAATTCACGTTCTATGCACTTCACAACAAAGCCAGTGCCTGCATGGTAAAACACATCAAAGTTAAACAGGGAAAGACTCAGATTTCCAGTCTTATAGATAGACACACATGCACTTTTAATATTTTCTAAATAATTAGCTGAAGCCTTTAGGAAATACTACGCTTTCCTCTACGACCTGAAATTAGACCCTACAACTATACAGCCCACCACTGGACTTATTAATAAATTCTTGGTATCTCTTAAACCTACAATCTCTTTCAGCCTCATACTGTAGCTTAGCTCTCTTTCCCAGCAGTTTACTACTAAGGAAATTTCCACTGTGATGACATTGCTTCCCCTATCCAAATCACTAGGCATTGATGGCTTTCCCAATGAATTCTATAAGTGTTTTAATGCCTAAATAGCCACCCACCTAGCTAATGTTTTAAATGCTGCCATGACATTAGGTCATTTCCGTAAATAAATGCTTCAGGCTATTGTAACTACCATACCCAGACCCAATAATGATCCCACTGTTCCCAGTATGACATTAAAATCTATGCTAAAGTAATAGTCTTATGACATCTTACCCACTCTAATTGACCCCGACCAAGTTGGTTTTATCAAAAGTAGGCAAGCTCCAGACACCATTAGATATATTCTTAACTTTCTATGCTTTGTTGAAATTTATAAAATCCCAATGATTTTTCTTGTACTGGATGTGGAAAAAGCCTTTATTTGGTTACATTGGTTGCTCCTAGAGGCCATGCTAGGCAAATTTGGATTTGCAGGCCCCTTATTATCAGATGTTATGGCTCTCTACTCTCAGCCTACAGCAAAATTACTTACTTCGGGAATCTTATTGCAATAATTTATTATTTCAAATGGTACCCAACAAGGATGCCCACTTTCACCACTTATATTTGCATTACTTATGGAACCCTTAGTGCAAACGATCAGAGCACCTTCTACCATTCTACCATAATGGGAGTGAATATAGGTCAAATTCACAACAAAAATTGCCTTTTTGCTGATGATGTTATCTTAATCCTTACAGATCTCCTATCATCACTCTTAACGGCTTACAAACTCACTACCTTTGGTGCGCTTTGCTTTTACAAAATAAATTATACCATATCTCAAATCTTAGCTATAAATGTCCTTACTTCAATGAAAAAGACCCTTAAATCCTCCTTTCCGTATATGTGGGTCCCTGGCTCAATCAGATATCTAGGTATCAACATCCCTAACTTGACTAATAAACTATATGATCTAAGTGTTATGATCCGCCAGGTGGTGCCTCAGGCTGCCAACTGACAGACCTACTCAGAGCGTGGGGTCTAAGCCCGGGCTGTGCTTTCACCAGAGCCCCTGATGGTGGGGATGGACTTGAAACAGTCCCGGGCCAGGTCACGACCTCCGAGCAGGCCCGCCAGTGGCTGAGGAGACCCTTGGGACAGGTACCGGGAGAGCCAGATATGAAGAGGATGGCGGCCCCAGCAGGGTAGTAACGGATCGTGGGCCCGTGAGGGTAAGTGGGGTACAGAATCGGTAGGCGAGAGTAGTCGGGTCACACGCAGGGTCAGCAGGGAAGTCAATCCGTAGAATGGTCAGGGCAATCCGGGTCAAACGCAGGAGCAGGCAGAGTAGTCAGGACAATCCGGGTCAAACGCAGGAGCAGGCAGAATAGTCAGGACAATCCGGGTCAAACGCAGGAGCAGGCAGAATAGTCAGGGTCAATCAGGGTCACAAGATAGGTGCAGGAACTCATAATCACAGAAGACCTTGCGGCAATCTGTGACAGTGCAGGGCATCTTTAAATAGTGCGCCCTGCACTGTCATTGGCCGGCTAGGATGCGCCCCCAGCTGTCATTGGACGCCTGAGGCGCGCCCGCGGCTCCTACTGCGCATGCGCGGCATCCTGTCAGCCGCGGCTCGCCGGGACCTAGTGCCTGTGTCCCGGCGCGATCCGCCGCCACTGCGCATGCGCGAGGGACGGAGCCGCGATCGCGGACCCTGGAGCCGTGGTCCCTGACATTGCCCCCCCCCAATGGGCACCCTCCGGGAGCCCCACTGATCTCTCCACCGCGGGTGAGCACGAAAAAACTCCCGGATGAGCCTGGGCGCGTGGGCGTTCTGGGCGGGTTCCCATGAGTTCTCCTCAGGGCCATACCCCTTCCACTTTATCAGGAACTGTGTCTGGCCCCCCCTCCTTCGGCAACTGAGGATAGTCTCCACTTCAAATTCCTCCTGGTCACCTATAGTGACTGCCTCGGGAGGTCTGGATTCACGGTCCGGGAAGGGATCTGGTCTGGATGGCTTCAGGAGAGATACATGGAAGACAGGATGTATCTTGAAGGTCTGCGGAAGCTCGAGCTCGTAGGCCACCTCGTTAACCACTCGCTTTACCGGAAAGGGGCCGATGAACTTGGGTCCCAGCTTCCTTGAAGGACATAGCATCTTCAAGTTGGTTGTTGCTAGCCAAACCTGATCCCCTGGTTGAAGCAGTAATTCTCCTCTTCTCTTTCTGTCGAATGCCCTCTTACTGTCCTCTTGGGCTTTAGCGATGGCTTCCTGAATTGTCTTGTTATTGACAGAAAAGAAGTTCAAGATGTCTTGAGATGCTGGTACCGGATTCTCAGGCATCAGATCAGGGAGGAATGTGGGATGATACCCATAATTGGAAAAGAACGGGGATTGACCCGTGGCTGAGTGACTCGAGTTGTTGTACGCGAATTCCGCGGAAGGCAGCAACGACAGCCAGTCGTCCTGAAGGTAGGATGTGTAGCACCGTAAGTACTGTTCCAGCGTCTGGTTTGTTCTCTCAGTTTGGCCGTTGGTCTGTAGATGGTAGGCGGATGAAAGCGACAGCTTGATTCCCAGCGATTTACATAAGGCGTTCCAGAACCTGGAGGTGAATTGGACCCCCCGATCTGATACTATATCTTCGGGAACACCATGAAGCCTAACCACTTCCTTGATGAAGATCCGTGCCGTTTCCGGTGCTGATGGGGTCTTCTCCAGGGGCACGAAATGTTCCATCTTTGAGAAGCGGTCAACGATCACCATTATTGCAGTGTAGCCCTGGGATGGTGGAAGTTCGACCACGAAATCCATGGCTATCATTTGCCAAGCCCGCTTGGGTATGGGTAATGGACGTAACAATCCCCATGCCCTGCTCCTGGAGGTCTTGTTCCTTTGACAGGTGGAACACGTTCGGACGTACTGCTCACAATCCTTGATCATGTCTGGCCACCAGAACGAGCGCCGTAGCAGATCCAGCATCTTCGTTACCCCGAAGTGGCCCGCCATAGGATGGTCGTGGCAGTGCCCTAGGACCAGGGTTCGCACTTCTTCTGGGACCATGATCCGGTCTTCCTTCCAAATTAGCCCACCGTGGCTCTGGAGGGGTGATTCAGACGGAACTGGAAGTCCTACAGAAGCATCAAGAAGTCGGGAGCGAAGTTCCGTTTGTAGAGCGAGGAAACTCCCAGAAGGTAAGATGGTGTCAGGTAGCACAGCGTCGTCGGGGTCCTCAAACATGCGGGACAGAGCGTCTGGTTTAGTGTTCTTAGTACCGGGTCGGTACGTTATATGGAATGAGAATCGAGAGAAGAAAAGCGCCCATCTCGCTTGGCGAGGTCTCAGTCGTTTTGCCGTTCTCAAATATTCAAGGTTTTTGTGATCTGTGAATATTAGGATTGGGTGTGTGGCTCCTTCCAGTAAATACCTCCATTCTTCAAGAGCAGTTTTAATGGCCAGGAGCTCCCGATCTCCAATGTCGTAGTTGCGTTCCGCTGGAGTCAACTTCCTGGAGAAGAACGCCACAGGGTGCAGAAGTTCCTTGGTACCATTCCTTTGGGACAAAACCGCCCCTACAGCATTTTCGGAGGCGTCCACTTCCAACACATATGGGAGAGAAGCATCTGGATGGCAGAGAATGGGAGCAGAGGTGAACAATTCTTTGAGCTTTTCGAAGGCTGTCTGCGCTTCGGGAGTCCACTTAAAGCGGACCCCTTGTTTCGTCAGTTGCGTGATCGGGGAGACCAGACCGGAGAAGTTCCTAATAAACTTCCTGTAAAAGTTGGAAAAACCGATGAAACGCTGTACCCCCTTTTTGTCGGCGGGTATTGGCCAATCTAAGATCGCCGTGACTTTCTGGGGATCCATCGCGACCCCCGCGGAAGAGAGAACCAGTCCCAAGAATGTGGTTTCGTGCTGTTCGAAACAGCACTTTTCTGCCTTTGCGTATAGCCCGTGTTGACGCAACCGTTCTAATACCCGTATCACATGACCCCGATGAACCTCCAGTGAAGGGGAAAAAATTAAGATGTCATCCAAATAAACCACCACAAAAATATCAAGAAGGTCACGAAAAACATCATTGATAAAGTGCTGAAAGGTCGCCGGTGCATTACAGAGCCCGAACGGCATCACCAAGTACTCGTAGTGACTGAATCTCGTACGGAACGCCGTCTTCCACTCATCCCCCTCCCTGATACGGACAAGGTTATAGGCCCCCCGCAGGTCTAATTTAGTGAATATCGTTGCCGATCTCAATCTCTGGAGGAGCTCGGGGACTAGGGGTAAAGGATAACGATTCTTTACCGTTATTTTGTTCAGGTCACGGTAGTCTATGCAGGGCCGTAACGATTTGTCCTTCTTCTCTACGAAGAATAACCCGGCCCCGGCTGGGGATGTGGATGGACGAATAAATCCCTTCCGAAGGTTCTCATCAATGTATTCCCTCAGTACTCCTGATTCTGCTTCGGACAAGGGAAAGATACGGCCGAAAGAGATTTCAGATCCGGGTAGGAGGTCTATGGGGCAGTCGTAGGAACGGTGCGGAGGGAGAACGTCAGCTCCTCGCTTACTAAAGACGTCTAAGAAGTCATGGTAGGCCGGGGGAATAACCTGGGATAGATCGGTGTCACCATCCAAGCACAGGAGGAACCGGGGAACCACGGATCCTGTGACGTGGCAGTGACTTAAACAATAGGGTGAGCAAAATTGAACTGTTCCCTTTTCCCAGTCAATCTGGGGGTTATGGGCCCTCAGCCAAGGGAGGCCCAGAATGACTGGAAAAAGGGGGGATGCGATGGCATCCAAACGGAGGAACTCCTGGTGATGGTCTGCCATTGTGGTGAAAATGGGTGGTGTCTCCTGGTCCACCACCCCTGATTTTATACGAGACCCATCTGCCAAGAAGATGTTGAACCCCCTTTCTTTGGTCTGGAGAGGGATTTTTTGCCGGTGGGCAAAAGTCAGATCGATGAAGCAACTACAGGCTCCTGAGTCAACGATTGCGGTCACCGACAATGTTCCTCCGGGGAGCTGTAAAGACACAGGAATGGCCAGGTAACTCGACTGATCATCCCTTCCTGCGGGTAGAGTAAAAGAAACGGGCGTGGACTTACTCATTTTAGCAGGACAGGAGCGCACCTGATGACCAGCTTCCCCGCAGTACAGACATAGGTTCTGTGATAGTCTCCTTTGACGTTCCTCGACCGATAAGTGAGAACGGGCCAATCCCAGCTGCATGGGTTCCGGGTTGTCCCCTGTTTCCGTGCTTCGCGGATGGTTCCCTGGGGTTGGAGCTGTATCTCTGGAAGGAATCCATGCCACCCTTTGACCCTGACTGCTCCTTTCCAGCCGACGTTCCCTTAGTCTACGGTCAATTTGAATGGCCAACTCAATCAGTTTTTCCAGGGAGTCAGGTAGGCCTACTCGCGCTAGTTCGTCCTTGAGAGGCTCAGACAGCCCGATGCGGAACTGGTGACATAAGGCCGCATCGTTCCATCTGGTGTCGCCCATGCAACGCCTAAAATCGGACGCGTATTCTTCGGCTGTCCGGCGGCCCTGCCGCAGGGAGTATAGAGTCGCTTCAGCGGAAGCAGCTCGCTGAGGGTCGTCATACAAGACGGCCATGGCCCGAAAGAATTCGGTCACGGAGTCAAGATGGGGGTCGTGCTTCTCCATCAGATGGTGAGCCCAATCCTGGGGCTCATCCTGAAGGAGGGAGACTATAAACCCCACCTTGACGGTCTCAGTGGTGAACGTGCGGGGTTGTAAGTCAAAGTATAGGGTGCAGGCGTTCCGGAAGGCTCGGAAGCGGCTCCGATCACCACGGAATCGTTCCGGCAGAGGAACGCGGGGTTCAGGAGCTAGGGATGTGGCAACCGCTCCGGATACCGGGTTAGCGGGAGGTCCTGCAGGTGGAGGACTCTGAGCAGGGGGAGTCAGGGGGGCTATTGACTCCATGCGGTCCTCCAGTCGGGCGCAGCGACTGTGGAAGTTCTGAAAAGCCTGGGTCAAGGTGGCCAGGTGCTGACAAATATCCTCTAGGGACGCCGGTCCACTTCCTGGCTCTGTCATGGCCGCAAGGTACTGTTATGATCCGCCAGGTGGTGCCTCAGGCTGCCAACTGACAGACCTACTCAGAGCGTGGGGTCTAAGCCCGGGCTGTGCTTTCACCAGAGCCCCTGATGGTGGGGATGGACTTGAAACAGTCCCGGGCCAGGTCACGACCTCCGAGCAGGCCCGCCAGTGGCTGAGGAGACCCTTGGGGACAGGTACCGGGAGAGCCAGATATGAAGAGGATGGCGGCCCCAGCAGGGTAGTAACGGATCGTGGGCCCGTGAGGGTAAGCGGGGTACAGAATCGGTAGGCGAGAGTAGTCGGGTCACACACAGGGTCAGCAGGGAAGTCAATCCGTAGAATGGTCAGGGCAATCCGGGTCAAACGCAGGAGCAGGCAGAGTAGTCAGGACAATCCGGGTCAAACGCAGGAGCAGGCAGAATAGTCAGGACAATCCGGGTCAAACGCAGGAGCAGGCAGAATAGTCAGGGTCAATCAGGGTCACAAGATAGGTGCAGGAACTCAGGATCACAGAAGACCTTGCGGCAATCTGTGACAGTGCAGGGCATCTTTAAATAGTGCGCCCTGCACTGTCATTGGCCGGCTAGGACGCGCCCCCGGCTGTCATTGGACGCCTGAGGCGCGCCCGCGGCTCCTACTGCGCATGCGCGGCGTCCTGTCAGCCGCGGCTCGCCGGGACCTAGTGCCTGTGTCCCGGCGCGATCCGCCGCCACTGCGCATGCGCGAGGGATGGAGCCGCGATCGCGGACCCTGGAGCCGTGGTCCCTGACACTAAGCTTTAAACTCATTCTCTCATATTTTCCCCAAGAACTTCAAAACGTTATCAAATTTGAACATTCTATGATTGATAGAATTGCCTCTTTCAAAATGTAACTCCTTCTGAAGCCCCTCTATTTCTTTGGGACTATTCCTGTTCATCTGCTGCAATCCTTTTTCACTAAACTATGCTCCATTCTAAACCACAATATATGGAAAGGGAAACTTCCCCGATGCTCTTACATGATTATGACTAAACATTAATCAGTAGGTGGTCTGTCCCTTCCCAACATACACCATTATTATCTACTGACCTTATTAGACCAGATGTACTTCTGGTGAAATCCACCCCCTGACACATTGTGGGCACACATTGAAGAAACTTAATGCCCTGTTCCGTAGCACGCACTCTTCTACTCTCAGCTTTATCCGGAAGTAATCCTGTAGTTTCCTAATATCCTTCAATCCAAGCCACCCTCACAGCTTTAGCACAACTAAGCACTCTGTCATCAACATCAAAGGCTACTCAAACCCTTCAACTACCCATTGGCATCATTGAAATACATATTCCCCGGCTAAATTTGCACGGCTGGATCAATCAAGGCATACATTTTCTACAGGATCTAATTACACGTATACATATAAAATCCTTTAAAAAATTACAGGACACATTCCTAATACCTGCTAATGACTTCTATAAATATTTACAAACTAGAGATGTCTTGCAAACGCCACTTTACCTACCGCTACCCAAATAGATATACACTATATGGCCAAAAGTATTGGGACACCTCTCCAAATCGTTGGATTGAGGTGTTCCAATCACCTCCATGGCTACAAGTGTATAAAAGCAATCACCTAGGCATACAGACTGCTTCTACAAACATTTGTGAAAGAATGGGTTGCTCTTAGGACCTCAGTGAATTCAAGTATGGTACAGTGATAGGTTGCCACTTTTGCAATAAGTCCATCCATAAAATTTCCTTGCTACTAAATATTCCACACTCAACTGTTAGTGGTGTTATAACAAAGTGGAAGCAACTGGGAACAACAGCAACTCAGCCACCAAGTGGTAGGCCATATAAAATGATAGAGCGGGGCCAGCGCATACTGAAGCGTACAGTGCGCAGAAGTCACCAACTGTCTGCAGAGTCAATAGCTAGACCTCCAAACTTTGTGTGGCCTTCAGATTAGCACAAAAACAGTGCATAGAGAGCCTGGAATGGGTTTACATGGCTTAGCAACTGCATCCAAGCCTTACATCGCCAAGTGCAATTCAAAGCATTGAATGCAGTGGTGTAAAACACGGTGCCACTGGACTCGTTGGAGACATGTTCTCTGGAGTGACAAATCATGCTTCTCTGTCTGGCAATCCGATGGACGTGTCTGGGTTTGGCAGTTGCCAGGAGAATGGTACTTGCCTGATTGCATTGTGCCAAGTGTAAAAGTTGGTGGAGGGGAGATTGTGGTGTGAGCTTGTTTTTCAGGGGTTGGGCTTGGTCCCTTAGTTCATAGTTACATAGTTAGTCTGGCTGAAAAAAGACAAACGTTCATCCAGTTCAACCATTTTGAAAAAAAAAAAAAGTTATAATCCTAAACCCACAGTTGATCCAGAGGAATGCAAAAAACTCCAGCAAAGCATGATCCAATTTGCTCCTACAGGAAAAAAAATTCCTTCCTGATCCCCCGAGAGGCAATTGGATATTCCCTGGATCAATTTTACCTATAAATGTTAGTATCCAGTTATATTCTGTGTATCTAAGAAAGAATCCAGGCCTTTTATAAAGCAATCCACTGGGCTGGCAGGAACCAACTCTTGAGGGAGTCTATTCCACATTTTCACACTCTCACTGTGAAGAAACCTTTCCGTATTTGGAGATTAACTTTCTTTTCCTCCAGATGTAAAGAGTGCCCCCTTGTACTCTGTGATGACCTCAGGGTGAATAGCTCTACACCGAGTTCACTATATGAACCACTGATGTATTTATACATGTTGATCATATCCCCCCTTAATCTCCTCTTCTCAAGAGAATAAATTCAGGTCCTCTAAATTTCCTCATAGCTTAGCTCCTCCATGCCTCTTATCAGTTTGGTTGCCCTTCTCTGCACTTTCTCCAGTTCCCCAATGTTCTTTTTGTGATTTGGTGCCCAAAACTGAACTGCATATTCCAGATGAGGTCTTACTAATTATTTGTACAGGGGTAATATGATATCTCTCTCTCTGGATTCTATACCTCTTTTAATACAAGAGAGGATTTTGCTAGTTTTATAAACCGCAGCTTGGCATTGCATGCCATTATTAAGCTTGTTATCTACCAGAACTCCCAGATCCTTTTCCACCAAGGGCGGACTGACCGTTTGGAAACTCTGGCACTGCCTGAGGGCCCGGGGTCAGTAGGGGGCCCCATGAGATGCCCCTGGTACCTTTTTCATAGGCTTTTTTGAGTTTTGGCAAAGACACGGGGCCCCATGATCCCCTATTGCCCGGGGGCCCCATGAGTTGTCAGTCCGCCCCTGTTCTCCACCATTGATTCCCCCAGTTGTACTCCCCCTAGTATGTATGATGCATGCATATTCTTAGCCCTCAAGTGCATAACTTTACATTTATCAACGTTAAACCTCATTTGCATATAGTTGCCCAATTAAACAGTGCAGAGGTCGGCTTGTAAATTGAAGACATCCTGTAAGGATGTTATTCCACTGTACAGCTTGGTGTCATCTGCAAAGACTGAAATGGTATTTTTAATCCCAGACCCTATATTGTTTATAAATATATTAAAAAGTAAGGGTCCCAACACTGAACCTTGGGGAACACCACTGACAACCCTAGACTATGAATCATTAACCACTACTCTTTGAATATGATCTTTTAGCCAGTTTTCTATCCATTTACATACAGATTTTTTCCAAGCCTTTACCTTATACATTAGCCATGTGTGAGGAACTGTGTCAAACACTTTAGCAAATTCGAAGTATACCATGTCCACCACCACCCCTCTGTCCAAGGTTTTGCTCACCACCTCATAAAAAGAAATCAGATTTGTTTGACAACTTCTGTCTTTCATGAATCTATGCTGTATGTTGCTTAAAATATTTTTTTCCACAAAAAAATGGCCCAGTCATGTGAAGAATGAAGCCAAGATTCAGCAATATCAATTAAATCATAGTTCTCTTCATGCACCACTTACACTTTAATTTGTTGACACCTTGCTCACACGTATTTTGCATATTTTTTTTCATACAAATGGTACCAATTCTACTGGTTGTTTATAACATGGGAACATTCTTATCATCTGCCATAGCCTTCCACCCATCTTTCCTCATTCCACCCACCAATAAGTACTGACCCCTGTCTGATCTGTCTAACCCATTATAATCTAATTCCCCCCCCCCTCGATCCTAGTTTAAATACTCCTCCAGGCTTCCCATAAACCTCTCCCCTAGCACAGCAGACCCCCTTCCATTTAGGTGCAAACCATCTCTAGCATGTAAGTGCACCCCAATAAAATTTCAGCCCAGCGCTCTAGAAACTCAAATCCTTCCCTCTTACACCAGGTCTTCAGCCATACATTGAATTCTCTAATCTCCCTCTGTTTTGCCTGAGTTGCGCATGGCACAGGTAATATTTCAGAGAATGTCACCTTGGAGGTCCTTCCCTTCAACTCACAGCCTAGTTCTTTAAAATGATTCTTAAGGAATCACCACCTTCCATGTATTCTGTCATTGGTTCCAACATGAACCAAAACATCCGAGTCATGCCCAGCCCCTCCCAGACGTTTATCAACCCGGTCCACCACATGCAGAACCCTGGCACCAGGGAGACAGCAAACCATTCAGTTGAGGCAATTCTGGAGACAAATTATTCTATCAGTCCTTCTGACTATAGAATCCCCTACTACCACCTGCTGTCTAGGCCTTTTTGCACTACCCTCACCACCCCTCTCAGATGGTCTGCCTTCCCGGCTGCTAAGGATAGCAGTGAGATCCAGGGCTGCCACCCCTGAGCTTTCCACCCCCACATCTTCACCCAACTTGGAAAATCTGTTTGGGTAGACAAACCTAGGGCTGGCCTTTCTTTTCTGTGAGCCCCTACCACTCCCTCTGATTACAGTAACCCATCTTCCTGCCTGATAATCCTGATTAGCCCCTCCGCCCTCCACATCATTCCCATTAACTACCTGCTCAAAGAGCAGAAGACCCCTTTCAAGGTTGTCGGTTCTGCCCAGTGTTGAAACTTGCTCCTCCAGATCTCTAACATGAGTTTTTAGAAGGGCAAGCCGCTCACATCTGTCACAGCGGCATCCATCCTGGAGCTGTTGCTCC
This sequence comes from Staurois parvus, assembly GCF_062004578.1. Taxonomy (NCBI): domain Eukaryota; kingdom Metazoa; phylum Chordata; class Amphibia; order Anura; family Ranidae; genus Staurois; species Staurois parvus. Next base: position 10,132,098 of record NW_028318039.1, on the reverse strand, counting down.
ATTGCTGCATACATGGGGCACACTGTGCACTGCACAAAACCTTCCACCCTGCTAGCACACATTATCCCAGTTACAATATTAACTGGAAATATCAATTGTCACTTACAGGTTACTAGACTCCTGTTATAATCTCCTGTTTTCAACTCCGGTTTTTTAACTCCACCTATCAAATCTCCACTTGGTCAATGGTCCAGCAAACAAAATACAGACAAGCTCAAAATGAGTTCCAGTGAAGGGAACTCTTAAGGTGTCAGCATTCCAAGATTTGCTGACATGGATGAGCAAGTTTTGGGTGGATGAACTTGACTGGCCTCACCCTAATAGAACATATTTGGGATGACTTAGAGCAGAGATTGCGAGCCAGGCCTTCTCGTCCAACAGCAGTGCCTCACCTCACAAATGCGCTTCTGTAAGAATGGTCAAACATTCCCATAGAAACACTCCCAGCCTTCCCAGAAGAGTTGAAGTTGTTATAACTGCGAAAGGTGGGCCAACTCAATATTGAACCCTTTGGACTAAGACTGGGATACCTTTAAAGGTCATGTGCATGTAAAGGTAGGTGTCACAATTCTTTTAGCAATATAGTGTATCTCTTTTCAACTACTATGAACCACTTTCATCACCGAAGGAAGGAATTTCATATTTTTACAACAAACTGCATAAGTCATCATTTGTAAAGCTTTCTTCCTTTCTGAAATGGTAACGCGATATAGGCAAAGAATGTTCTACTTAAATTTGGCTTAACTCATTTGTATTTATACGCCTCTTCTCTTTGCTCTGATCATCGGGCACTAATGTATAAACTAGCACATAGATGGTACCTCACTCTGTACAAAATAGCCACATTTTATCCTAACACTTCTTCCCAATGCTGGTGCAACTGCCCACTCATGAGGCCCACTCATACATATAATTTGGTTTTGTAACTCACTAAGTTTGTTCTGGAACGGCATATTTAGCTTTCTATCAGAATTCACACCTTCCCCCATCTTGCTTACAGTAGAGATGGCATTAATCCACCTCAATATTGATGAGATACTTGCACCAGTTAGAACACCATCTGTCTCTGAAACTATTGCTGACCTTAATCGCTACTGTACTTTTGAAACAAAGGTTGCTTTAAGGAATTCTGTATATCTAAATTTTGTAACTGTAACTAACTGTAATTTTTAAATGTAACTTATGGCTTACATATCCATGCTGTACTTTATAATGATATATCTCAAATGACTGTCAGGCTCCTTAATAATGATAACCCAGAACCCAGTGATATAAGATATATAGTATTCTGAAACTATCTGCCTAGTCCAGATAGTACTTTGTACTAGATTTACTAAACTTCCCTGCCTTTTCCTTTGATGTTTGGTTCACTTGTTGTCATGGTATATCAATACTTCCAGTTCACTGATGTCACATGCTTTGTTCTACTTTCTTTTTTACTTGTTTCTTGACATGTTGTGCGATTTTTATTATATAAGCTGACATACAATGCCTGACAACTGACACTTTGTGTTTGTTTTTTTTTTTCTTATGACTGATAATCAATAAAGAAAAATTGAACAATAAAGGCATAACAGAAAATACCTAGAAACTGCACAATGAGATAATGCGAAGAGAAATCCTATAAAATATATCTGTATGGCAATGATTTTAACAGAAATGTACAGTAAGTTTACCTAAAGTAATTGATGGCGGAAGCAATTAATGGTATGCAAATGCAAAAATGTACGTTATGATTTAGCATCTTTGTTAACTAAAAGATTTGTAAACTAAAAGATTTCAAAAGGCAAAGGCATCCCGGGCCCAGCCAGCAGCAGAGCTTTCACACCTGTCTCCATAACTACACAGGTACAGTCATCAGTATGTCCCACATCCCCCTCCCACCTACTTCCCTCTGACTTACCTGTCCTCTCACTCAGTAACCCCGGCTGCATCTCTTAAACAGCCCAGCACCTGCTGAAGAAAGACAGGAAATGCATGCCTGCCATCCAGGACTCATCCCTTTTGGTAAATGTACATTCCCCCAAGCCTCAACTTGCTGAAGGTAGAGATGTGAGTGGAGTCCAGAAAGAGCTTTGATATTCTATTAAATTTTGTTGGGCCTATGCTCCACTGCAAACTTGTATTCTTGAAGTGACAGAAACTACCAGGTTGTTCTAGCATTTGTTATATTACTCATACATGTCAGAGGAGCTATGTTTGGAGATTAGCCAGAACTTCCTCTATAAGTGGCAATATACAAATTACTCTACAGCCTATTTAATGGCCAAATGCCTCCATTTGACTATAGCATAGTTTTTTTCAGATGTGGTTAATTTTTGATTGAGTACCACCATGGGATGCTCCTCTTCATGAGTAGCCTGTGACAGAATAGTTCCAGTTTTACATTGGAGGTGTCCATCTGGACGACACATTTGTTTTGAGAAATCTTGAGCTACCAGGACGGGATTTAAATATATCAAGATAGATTAATGTACTGCTAAAGTTTAACTATACAGTGAATGTGTGGAAAAGAACTGCTGCAACCACCAAAAAAGTGTACTCACACACTAGTAAAGCTAAATAAATAATGGGAAATAGTACATTGCTTCTTTAAAAATAAAGCAACAATAGTGTGTGTGTAATATCCACATATAAAATGATCACTCTCCTACACAGACATCAATTATGAATAAAAAATAAACATTATAATCCCTGATCCTGAGTTAGTCACATGACAAGTGATGCACCGCATTGGGTGGAATTGGTGATGTCACTTTTGGAAACAAAACTGGAAGTGTGGTGAGAGTTTGCTGCTTTACTACAGAGATACACTGATAATTGATTTTATGTGAATGTGAGTGCATTATTTGTTTAAATAAATACTTGAACACATTTCAACAGTGTCGTACTATCCCTATTTTATATTTGAGTACTACTGAAAGTTGAGGCAGCAAGGTGTGGCTCCTTAAAGGGACTTAGCACTCAAAGTGGACACTAAAAGCCAGGAAGTGGACCCACAAGGATTTTATACCAAAGAGCTTTTTACTTATAACTATACACAGTAGATCAACAATTGAGGTGATTGAGCATAGCACCTAGTGGTCTAACGGTGGTGCATTGGAATACAGTATCTACAACTCAAGCACATCACTATTTATTTGGTCAGTGTTGAAGGTTTATGAACTTTATGTCTCAAAAATGAGCAATCGTGTGTTATATACGGATATTTGATTCTTGTGTAGAGACATTTATTTATTTGAGTGGCATCTAGCACAATTATATGTGTTTTTTTCTATTTTTTATTTGATGCACAATCACAGTGGATGTTGGAAGGCAATCATTTTATATGTGTATATAACACACACTATTGTTGATTATATTTAAAGCAGCAGTGCACAACTTTAGTACATGCTACTGTATTTACCAGGACAGGGTGTTGGCACAGTGCCAATTTGAGCTCCAGGAAGGCTTTTTCAGCATTTTCATTCCAATCAACCATGACTGAATTCTGACCCTTGGTCAGGTCAGTCAACGGCGCCGCCAGTCTGCAAAATTAGGCACACATAATCTCTAGTGCCCCACTGTTCCCAAGAATTCCTCTAACCCTCTGAGATGCAGTCAGGCCTAACACAAGCCTTGACACCAGACTCAGTAGCAATGTCATGTTCAATAACAGCAATGAGCCCTAGGAAATTGAAGAACAGATCCTTGTTCTTTTCCAAAAACTCCTTCCCTTCTGGGGCTTGGGCTTTTAAAAGAGTACTGGCACTCCAACCTGAGTCTTAAGTCTCTCACGTATCATTCCAGGGCTTCAACAAATGCATGTGATAGAACTCATAAGGCTTCTTCTTGCATAGTTGCTAAATGTTTTAATTAACTTCCCTGACTTTAGTTACAATCTCAAATAAGCCTTGCCACCTGGCTATAAACTTGGATTCCATTGAGGGAAAAAACACTGCAATTTTGTCCTCCACCTAAATATGCGTAATTTTAGACAACCAACTATAAACCCAGCATTGTGCTTCTGTGATAATCCATGACATGAAGGACAAGCCCTGGTTGGTAAGAATCCTATGGAAAAACATGTTTTAGTAAACACATGGAATAGTTTTGTGCTCATTGTTCATGAGGTGTTCCTCAGAGGTATAGCTTTAGGGTATCTTGTGGCATAACCAAAAATCACCAATGTGTATTGGTAACCTTGGGCAAATTTTACCAATAGGCTTACTAAAATCATTGCCATATGTTCAGAATTTCAAATATCGACAGGAGCACCAAGGGGCTGCAAAAAAATGCAATCCAGAAGTGGTAAACTGTACGGTAAGACAAGATGTACAGTAATTATTTTCTTTAGCTTTCAGGACTGGCCAACAAAATAGGTCTGTGATATGCGCCATTTTCTCAGTACACAGAAAACATCATGGGGTTTATTTACTAAAGCTGGAGAGTGCAAAATCAGACTCACTTCTGCATAGAAACCAATCAGCTTCCAGGTTTCATTGCCAAAGCTTCATTGAACAAGCTGAGGTTAGAAGCTGATTGGTTTCTATGCAGAAGGCAGTCTGATTTTGGACTCTCCAGCTTTAGTAAATATACCCCCATGTATCAGTTTGAGAAACTTCCATTTTCACTGTTGAGGCACCAACAGTTTCTCAAAAATGTTTTCCTAAACATTGGTAACCTGATAAAGTAGGTCCATGATTAAAAATGAGTCCATCTCTTATTTGCCCCTGGTTCTTGGGTTCTTGGGTTTTGCATCTAAGCCATGCTAAAAACCTCATTGAACACCTCCATGCCATGGAGGTCAGGATTTCCTCAACATCCTCTCCAAATATAACTTGTAAAGCAGAAGTTCCCCCAGAAGCCAACACGGTTTCAGGACCATGCTTTCCAGCAGTGGCAACTCTCTCACTTTGTGCTGGACAAGTAGATCTTTCTTCATGCTTAACATTAATATAGGTCTTAACCTAGCATGTTTATTACAACATAATCTGAATGTTGGAGGTATGTTCTAACCATCTGGTCAGTCCCCTTCTTCCCCACAGTTTCCAGAATCTGGGAAATTCACACCCTACTACTATAGGGTGTCAGAAGTCAGAGTCTGAGATGACCAGATCTGTGTGCTACGCAAGGGAAATTGGGAATATATATATATATATATATATATATATATATATACTGCTCCAAAAAAAGTAAAGGAACACTTTTAAAAAACATCAGCTCTTAATGGGGAAAAATATCTTGCTGGATATCTATACTAATATGGACTGGGTAATGTGTTAGGAACATTAGGATGCCCCATAGTTTGATGGAAATTACAATTATCAACCTACAGAGGACTGAATTCAAAGACACCCCAAAAATCATAGTGAAAAAATTATGCAGCAGGCTAGTCCATTTTGCTGAAATTTCATTACAGCAACTCAAAATGGTACTCAATAATTTGCATGGCCCCCATGTGCTTGTATGCATGCCTGAAAACATTGGGGCAGCTCCTAATGAGATGACGGATGGTGTCCTGGGGTATTTCCTCCCAGATCTGGACCAGGACATCACTGAGCTCCTGGAAAGTCTGAGGTGCAACCTGGCAGCATTGGATGGACCGAAACATAATATCCCATAGGTGTTATATTGGATTTAGGACAGGTGAGCATGGGGGCCATTCAATGGTATTAATTCCTTCATGCTTCAGGAACTCCCTGCATACTCTTGCCACATGAGGCCGGACATTGTCGGGCACCAGGAGGAACCCAGGACCCACTGCACCAGAGTAGGTCTGACAAAGGGTCCAAGAATTTCATCCTGATACCTAATGGCAGTCAGGGTGCCATTGTCTAGCCTGTAGAGGTCTGTGGGTCCCTCCATGGATATGCTTCCCCAGACCATCACTGACCCATCACCAAAACGGTCTTGCTGAATGATGTTAAAGGCAGCACAACGTTCTCCATGGCTTTTCCAGACCCCTTCATGTCTGTCACATTAGCTTTATTACCTGAGATAGGCCTAGGAATAACCTGTAAAGTGTGGTACCTTTACTGCAACCATATAGTTACTGAATAAGATAGGATAAAATATTCATATGCCTGGAGAGGTAGCATTATTTCAGCTTTAGGAGCAGAACACGGGGAGTCCTTTAACATTGATAACCATACATCAACAGCCGCTTTTATAGTTGGATAGGCAGGTATGATCAATTTTTGATTAGTAGCAGCCTCTATTAATAAAGAGGAAAAGTCTCTACCCTGTAGTAAGTAGCTTTTGTAGTGAAACCCAAGGTTTTGGATTTTCCCATTTGAACCATGCTTATAATTGATCTAATATTACAGCTCTGTAATAATTTGCTAAATTAGGCATGCCTCCTGCATATTTATGTCTCTGTAGATACTCTTGCTTTACGGTCATTCGAGATGAACATCTGCAGACAGACAGAAGCCTGCCTGAAGAAGGTCCCCGGAGTGGAAATGGGGAGCATTCTAAAATAATAGAGAATTTTAGGCAGAACCATCATTTTAAAAGCTGCTAAGCATCCCAGAAAATAAATTTCAATTCTATTTAGTTCCCATAAGTCTTTTTGTATTATATTAACTAACTTATCATAGTTAGCATGGTACTATTTTTAAGCTGAGGTAGTGAGTTGGATACCCAATTAGGTGACACTTCAAATTCCCATTTATAAGGGAATTCAATTTTACAACAAACAGGTATTTTTTCACTATTCCTAATGGTAACTTCAAGGACTTTGACACGTTTACTTTATAAAATGAAACTGAGCTAAATCTGTCCAAGGTCTGATTAACCGCCCTCAGGGAAGAAGCTATATTAGTTATCACAAGAATTATATTGTCCGCATATTACCCTATTTTGTGCTGGTAATCAGTAACTAGAATTCCAGAGATAACAGGTTTTTCAGATGGCCATAGCCAATGGTTCCATCATTAATGTAAAGATTAACGGCAATAATGGACACCCTTGATGGGTTTCATAAGAAATATCAACGTGATCAGAGAGAACCAAGGAAGTAAACAGTCTAGTGGAAGGTGTGGTATACAGAGTTGAGATAGTTGAGTAGATATTGCCATTAAGCCCACATTTTCATAGAGTAGCATGTAAATACCCCCAGTGCTTTAATGTAGATTTTGAAATCAGCTGCACCTACCATGAAGAATTTGGTAGTAAAATGTCACTTTTTGTTCATTCATACACAGCATGGAGATTATTAATATGGACGTTTAAATCATCAGCAGCCACCATGCAGCATTTGTAGGTAAGTTGACAGTTTTTTTTTCATTCACATATAGCATGGAGATGGTTAACATAGATTTATAAATCAGCAGACGTTACCTGCGAAGGAGTAGAGAAAAAATGACATAATGAGAATATGATGAAAGCTGTCTAAACTGCACTTATGCAGATTGGTATTGTCTGAACAAATATGCTTGCCCATGTATAATTATAAAATATGCAGAGAAACAAGGTTTTAAGACATATTAAAGTTATTCATATTTAGCCATGTACATGTAAAATATTGTGGAATATTCAATGCTTTGATACATATTTTATTTCTCTACTATTATGAACAAGATCAAAAAATTATATTTTCTAAATATATTTTCTTTTTTTTAGTTGTGCAATTATGATATAAAGCATCAGAATATTTTTATAATTTCAGTCATCCAGCAGGAGATGCTCTCAGCTCAATATCATGTTTTTCAAGGACACTCGCTCCTCTATTAAAAAATATCTGCTGTTTACTAAGCTAGATAGCTAGATAAACTTGCAAACGCAAGTGAATAAGTGAGATCAGTAACTCAAAGCTCTAACTTCTCTTCCCTCCATTCAGTTCCAATTAAGAAAAGGAACATATATATTTGTATATACACCATATTGCCAAAAGTATTGAGACACCCTCCAAATCATTGGATTCAGGTGTTCCAATCACATCCATGGCCACAAGTGTATAAAATCAAGCACCTAGGAATACAGACTGCCTCTACATAGATTTGTGAAAGAATGGGTTGCTCTCAGGAGCCCAGTGAATTGAAGTGCAGTACCGTGGTAGATTACCACCTGTACAATAAGTCCATCCGTGAATTTTCCTTGCTACTAAATATTTCACGGTCAACTGTTAGTGGTATTATAACAAAGTGGAAGCAACTAGGAACAACAGCAACTCAGCCACGAAGTGGTAGATCATGTAAAATGACAGAGCGGGCTTAGCGCATTCTGAAGCGCACAGTGCGCAGAAGTCACCAACTGTCTGTAGAGTCAATAGCTAAAGACCTCCAAACTTTGTTGGCCTTCAGATTAGCACAACAGTGCGAAGAGAGATTCATGGAATGGGTTTCCATGGCTTAGCAGCTGCATCCAAGCCTTACATCACCAAGTGCAATGCAAAGCATCAGATGCTTCTCTGTGTGCCAGGAGAATGATACTTGCCTGACTGCATCATGCCAAGTGTAAAGCTTGGTGGAGGGGGGATTATGGTGCGGAGTTGTTTTTTAGGGGTTGGGCTCTGCCCCTTAGTTCCAGTGAAGGGAACTCTTAAGGCGTCAGCATACCAAGACAACTTGGACGATTTCATGCTACCAACTTTATGAGAACAGTTCGGAGATGGCCCTTTCCTGTTCCAACATGACTGCGCACCAGTGCAGAAAGCAAGGTCCATAAAGACATGAAGGAGCAAGTTTGGGGTGGAGGAACTTGACTGGCCTGCACAGGGTCCTGACCTCAACCTGATGGGATCAGTTAGAGCGGAGACTGCGAGCCAGGCCTTCTCATCCAACATCAGTGCCTAACCTCACAAATGCGCTTCTGTAAGAATGGTCAAACATTCCCATAGACACACTCCTAAACCTTGTGGACAGCCTTCCTAGAAGAGTTGAAGCTATTATAGCTGCAAAGGGTGGGTCAAGTAAATATTGAACCCTACAGACTAAGACTAGTATGACATTAAAGTTCATGTGTGTGTAAAGGCAGGAGTCCCAATACTTTTGGCAATATAGTATATATATATATATATATGTAAGGTGTGTATCCTCTCATTTTGTGCAGCAGGTGCTGAGTCCCTTAAATGATGCAGCAGGGATTAATGAATGAAAGTGCTGATTAGTCAATGGGGAGTAGGAAGGAGGGGAAGTGATGACTGTACCTGTGTAGTTTTGAAGACTGGGCTCCACTGCTGGCTGGGCGCTGTTGTGAAGTTTCCTGGTTGATATAAACGCATTTCTTTTACAGTATGTTTTGGGACAATGCAACCTGACAAAGAGCAGTTCTCTTTCTTTTCTTTTATATGGTTGTTTTAATGCAGACAAGTTTTTGAGTTGAAAATACTACTTCATTTTAAGAAAACAAAAACATAAAAAATGGCAACCGTCCCAGCCTCTAACCAGCCTTACCAGTAAGGTGCACATGGAAGGGCAATGCACATTGCAAAAAAACAAAGGATTTCCCAGCAACACTTACCAAGCAGCATGCAAAACAACCAATTTGGCCCTGTCTAACAGCTTGCATTAAAAACAGAGGGTTTGTTTGCACACATTTACAAATACATGCGTAAGCCACAGTTCCATGTCAAGGGTCCTTTGTATACTGTGGACCTAACTAAAATTTCCAAAGCCTCCATAGTAGGAGCACATGCATCAATGGATAGGCTAAGGGCAGGTGTGCCTGGAGGAGCCCGTCCCTCCTTAAAGGTACAGGGCACATGTGATGCCCAGCTATACCAAAATGACGACAAAGGAATCCAGTGCATCCCTATATCCAAATTAGACAACTACACAAAAAATGGCCCTGTCTAACAGTTTGCATTAATTCATTTTATTTTAAGAAGCCTGTTTCTTGCAATTCTGCTGACCCCCAAACTTCACACCTGATGCTAGGAACTGTTGAACAATAGGTCAGACTGGTAAGAAATCTGGTAGACCCTGTGTCAGGACCTGGTTCACTCGCTGGCAGAACCATTGTTCTCTGGGCTGAAAGCTGTAGTTTCAGTGTCCACCAGCAGGTGTCTCCCAGCATCCATCAGTTTTGTGTAATCCGCTCCATATGGTTCCAGTTGGTGAGAACGTACTTAAGTCTCTCCTAAGCAATGTTTTCCTTTTGCCCTCCTGATAGCCTGAGCTTGCTGTTGTTGCCAGACACCCTAATTTTGCTCCTTCCTTGTTCCCTGCTCTCTCCTGTTCCTTTTTCCCAGTTTTGTTCTCCCTTCCCATTGCTCCCTTCTTTTCCATGTTCCCATGCCTTGTGTTTATCTCATTTGTATTTATTGTATATAGTTAGCTGTTAGATAGATTTTCTGTTTGTTAAATGTAGTAGTCCAGGAATTTTGTCACCAGGGTATTGTTTATGTTATTTTATGTTTACTTCTTGCTGGTGTGTACTTGCATTTTATTCACTTTAAATAAATATATAAATACACTTCTCCAAAAAAAAAAAGTAATTGAACACTTTGAAAACATATCAGATCTCAATGGGGAAAATATCATGCTGGATATCTATGCGGATATGGACTGGGTAATGTGTTAGGAATGTAAGGATGCCCTATCATTTGATTGAAATTAAAATTTTCAACCTACAGAAGACTTAATTCAAAGACATCCCAGAAATTTAAGTGAAAAAATGTTGCAGCAGGCTAGTCCATTTGCTGAAATTTCATTGCAGCAACTCAATATGGTACTCAGTAGTTTGTATGGCCCCCACGTGCTTGTATGCATGCCTGACAATGTTGGGGCATGCTCCTAATAAGACTGTGGATGGTGCCCTGGGGTATCTCCAGTCAGATCTGGACCAGGGTATCACTGAGCTCCTGGAAAGTCTGAGGTGCAACCTGGCGACGTTGAATGGACCAAAACATGATATCCCATAGGTGTTCTATTGGATTTAGGACAGGCGAGCGTGGGGGCCATTCAATGGTATCAATTCCTTCATCCTCCAGGAACTGCCTTCATACTCTCACGAAAAGAGGCCGGGCATTGTGCACCAGGAGGAACCCAGGACCTACTGCACCAGAGTAGGGTCTGACAATGGGTCCAAGGATTTCATCCCGATATCTAATGTCAGTCAGGGCGCCATTGTCTAGCATGTAGAGATTTGTGCTTCCCTCCATGGATCAGAGACATTCACACCAGTCGCCTGCTGGAGGTCATTTTTTAGGGCTCTGGCAGTGTTCATCCTCTTCCTCCACACAAAGGAGCAGATACCGGTCCTACTGATGGGTTAAGGACCTTCTACAACCCTGTCCATCTCTCCTAGAGTAACTGCCTGTCTCCTGGAATCTCCTACATGCTCTTGAGACTGTGCTGGGAGACAGCAAACCATCTGGCAATGGCACATATTGATGTGCCATCCTGGAGGAGTTGGACTGCTTGAGCAACCTCTGTAGGGTCCAGGTATCGCCTTGTGCTATCAGTAGTGATAATGACCTTATCCAAATGCAAAACTAGCGGAAAAAAGTCAGAAAAGATGAGTAGGGAAAACAATGTCAGTGGCTGCCACCTATAAAGCCAATCCTGTTTTGCGGGTTGTCTCATTGTTGCCCATCTAGTGCACCTGTTGTTAATTTCATTAACACCAAAGTAGCTGAAACTGATTAACAACCCCCTATGCTACTTAACTGAGAAGATCAATGTCCCAGGAGCTTAATTGACTTGATGCTATACTCTGATTAAAAAGTGTTCCTTTAGGGGAGTGCGCATGCGCGGCCGGCGAGACGGACATGTTCCGATGAGGCTCCGTCTCCCCGTCGGGTGACGGCACCCTACAGCAGCGGGTCCCGGCCCGCAATTCATTCAGGGGGGGTCCGATCCCCATGGCAACCATCCCGGGGTCTGATGGCGGATCCTCCGCAACAGGTCGGAGAAATCCGACAGGGGACTGGGTCCCCACTGTGTGCCGTCCATAGGCCCGCCCACCGCTGCACACAGCATACCGCGGTTGCGGCGAAGAGAGAGAGAGCAGGGGTGGCTGAGCACAGTATAACAGCCCCCCCCTGGCAAACAGCAAAATGGTCAAAGGGGCACCCCAACATCAGGTCCCCCCATTGACCAAAACTATTAAAGAGGCCTTGGCAAAGGCCTCCACAAATATGGCCGCCGCTCCAATACGTGGAAGCAAGCAAGCAGCAGGGGCATATGCAGCCCTGCAGGATCCGCAGCCCAGCCATCCCTGCACGTCTGATGGTGAGTCCGACAATGAGACAGATGTCCCTGCACAAGCCCTGACGCCTGACCTTACACCCACTGACCTATTATCACGATTTGAAAAAATGCTACACAAAGCTTTGAAGCAAACCTCGGACCGCATCACTGCTACACTTTCTAGGGAAATCCGTGAGCTAGGACAGCGCACTGCGGACCTAGAACAGAGGGTAGATGGTCTTGACGCTTCGCTTCAGACGCTTACGGATGACCTTGATCTTCTGCGTGACGAAAATGCAACATTATTAACACGACTGGAGGACTTTGAAAACCGAGCACGGCGCTCAAACCTGCGTATCTGTGGCCTTCCGGAAACGATTGTTGATGTCCAATCAACGATAACAGCTCTGTTCCAAGAGCTTGCTCCAGCTATCCCAATCGACAGATTAGAATTGGATAGAGTTCACAGGGCGTTAGCACCACGACGCGCGGATGGTCCACCACGCGATATTATAGCCAAGCTCCACTTTTTCCATACCAGGGAGCAACTCCTGCAGGCTGCCCGTAACGCAGAATCTCTACAGTTCCAAGATCATACCTACCAATTGTTCCAAGATCTATGCCCCGCAACTATCTCCAAGCGCAGGGCAATGAAACCCCACCTACAAGTACTCCAACAACACGCTATACAATATAGGTGGCGCTTCCCCTTCGCAGTGCGATTCCGATACCAGTCCCGGGATTACACCTGCAAGACTCCAGAGGACCTTTTAGACACCCTACGGATCCTGCAACTACATCCCCCAGGGACGCCTTCAGAAAGCGCCAAGCGGAGGTCCACATCTTGCTCGCCGTGGAAGTCCCTCCCCACACGTGCATCTGAAGGTCAGCTCAATTTCCACAAGCGAGGACGTTTTTTGTCTCCGGGCCTACCTTCGCAAGATACCATGGACTGAACAATATTCCACGTTTATTTTTCTTTCTCCTTTTTTCGCCACATACATCGTAAGTAGAGATGAGCGAAGTATTCAAAAATTCGATTCGGCTGATTCGGCGAATTTGCGGAATAAATTCGATTCGAGTCGAATATATTCGCTGCGAATTTAACTTAAAAAAAGGGTGTTTCTAGGCTTCAGAGAGCCTTTATATTAGTGCAGAACACTGTACCTTTAATTTAAATGCCCTTGTAGTCTGCTGGGGAAGAGAAATAATACTGTCAGTCAGTATGACATGCAGATGAGTGCCGTCGATCTTAGAATCACCGCACACTTCACTCATTTGGGCAGTCACAGGGCCAAAACCAGAGTGTGGAGCCACAGTGTGGCGGTGGAGGCAGCGGCAATGGGAGGCCATACAGCACCCTATGACAAAATGGAATACACAAGCAGTGTGAGGAGACCTGAAAGTGGCACATGGCAGAGTGTGGCGATGGAGACAGCAGCAATGGGAGGCCGTACAGGGACCCATGAGACACTCTGGACCTGGCAGCAGCATGAGGAGGCGGTACGGGGGCCCATGGCAGATTACGGGCCTGGCAGCAGCAATGGGAGGCCCGTAATCTGCCAGCACCCTATGACAAAATGGAACCCACCAGCAGTGTGAGGAGACCTGAAAGTGGCACATGGCAGAGTGTGGCGATGGAGACAGCAGCAATGGGAGGCAGTACAGGGACCCATGACAGATTACGGGCCTGGCAGCAGCATGAGGAGGCGGTACAGGGGCCCATGGCAGATTACGGGCCTGGCAGCAGCAATGGGAGGCCCGTAATCTGCCAGCACCCTATGACAAAATGGAACCCACCAGCAGTGTGAGGAGACCTGAAAGTGGCACATGGCACAGTGTGGCGATGGAGACAGCAGCAATGGGAGGCAGTACAGGGACCCATGAGACACTCTGGACCTGGCAGCAGCATGAGGAGGCGGTACGAGGGCCCATGGCAGATTACGGGCCTGGCAGCAGCAATGAGAGGCCCGTAATCTGCCAGCACCCTATGACAAAATGGAACCCACCAGCAGTGTGAGGAGACCTGAAAGTGGCACATGGCAGAGTGTGGCGATGGAGACAGCAGCAATGGGAGGCTGTACAGGGACCCATGAGACACTCTGGACCTGGCAGCAGCATGAGGAGGCAGTACGGGGGCCCATGGCAGATTACGGGCCTGGCAGCAGCAATGGGAGGCCCGTAATCTGCCAGCACCCTATGACAAAATGGAACCCACCAGCAGTGTGAGGAGACCTGAAAGTGGCACATGGCAGAGTGTGGCGATGGAGACAGCAGCAATGGGAGGCCGTACAGGGACCCATGAGACACTCTGGACCTGGCAGCAGCATGAGGAGGCCGTACAGGGGCCCATGACAGATTACGGGCCTGGCAGCAGCATGAGGAGTCAGTACGGGGGCCCATGACAGATTACGGGCCTGGCAGCAGCAATGGGAGGCCCGTAATCTGCCAGCACCCTATGACAAAATGGAACCCACCAGCAGTGTGAGGAGACCTGAAAGTGGCACATGGCAGAGTGTGGCGATGGAGACAGCAGCAATGGGAGGCCGTACAGGGACCCATGAGACACTCTGGACCTGGCAGCAGCATGAGGAGGCGGTACAGGGGCCCATGACAGATTACGGACCTGGCAGCAGCATGAGGAGGCGGTACGGGGGCCCATAGCAGATTACGGGCCTGGCAGATGACGACGAGGCTGCCAAGTGCGATCAGCCTCATCATCATCAATTAGGGTCTCCGCCTCACTACTAGCCCCCTCGGCTGCGTGTGGGTCAGGAGACAGACCTGTCTCTAGACCGGCTACCGAGCCACTCTCCTCGCCAGTACTTCTTCGCCTGGCTGCTGAAGAGGCGGATGTCTCCCCCCCGTTCCTGACCGCCCTCTGTTAGCTCTTCCTCACTGTACAGTGGGGCTGAGCCCACAGCATGCGATACTTCGCTTGGAGAGGGAACACCAAAGGACAGGGGCAGGTAGAGGACACGTGATTTCAGTGGGCTTGCTCCCGGGCCATGCCAACTAATGGTTGTGTCTGACGTACCCACCGACCGTTGGCTGTAGGTGTCAGAGGTGACCTGGGAAGAGGAAGACGACCGAGCCAACCAAGCGATGACGGCAGGGTTGTCGGTGGAGACACGACCGCTGGATGACACCGGGAGCACTGGCCTCTGGCTGCGACTAGTGCTGCCTCAACCACTTCCTCTGCTGCCACGTCTGCTCGCTCCTGAAACATTGCCTCCTCTGCCACTCCTCTGCGTGTTGTCTGACATACTCTTTAATTCAACGATTCTGTGTCCCTGAATAACAATTCTGTGTCCCTGAGTAACAATTCTGTGTCCCTCAGTAACGATTCTGTGTCCCTCAGTAACAATTCTGTGTCCCTGAGTAACAATTCTGTGTCCCTCAGTAACGATTCTGTGTCCCTCAGTAACAATTCTGTGTCCCTGAGTAACAATTCTGTGTCCCTGAGTAACAATTCTGTGTCTGTCCCTGAGTAACAATTCTGTGTCCCTGAGTAACAATTATGTGTCCCTGAGTAACAATTCTGTGTCCCTCAGTAACAATTATGTGTCCCTGAGTAACAATTCTGTGTCCCTCAGTAACAATTCTGTGTCCCTGAGTAACAATTCTGTGTCCCTCAGTAACAATTCTGTGTCTTTCCCTGAGTAACAATTCTGTGTCCCTGAGTAACAATTCTGTGTCCCTGAGTAACAATTCTGTTTCCCTGAGTAACAATTCTGTGTCCCTGAGTAACAATTCTGTGTCCCTGAGTAACAATTCTGTGTCCCTGAGTAACAATTCTGTGTCTGTCCCTGAGTAACAATTCTGTGTCCCTCAGTAACAATTCTGTGTCCCTGAGTAACAATTCTGTGTCCCTGAGTAACAATTCTGTGTCCCTCAGTGACAATTCTGTGTCCCTCAGTAACAATTCCGTGTCCCTCAGTAACAATTCTGTGTCTGTCCCTGAGTAACAACTCTGTGTCCCTGAGTAACAACTCTGTGTCCCTGAGTAACAATTCTGTGTCCCTGAGTAACAATTCTGTGTCCCTCAGTAACAATTCTGTGTCCCTCAGTAACAATTCTGTGTCTGTCCCTGAGTAACAATTCTGTGTCCCTGAGTAACAATTCTGTGTCCCTCAGTAACAATTCTGTGTCCCTCAGTAACAATTCTGTGTCCCTCAGTAACAATTCTGTGTCTCTCAGTAACAATTCTGTGTCCCTCAGTAACAATTCTGTGTCTGTCCCTGAGTAACAATTCTGTGTCCCTCAGTAACAATTCTGTGTCCCTCAGTAACAATTCTGTGTCCCTGAGTAACAATTCTGTGTCTTTCCCTGAGTAACAATTCTGTGTCCCTGAGTAACAATTCTGTGTCCCTCAGTAACAATTCTGTGTCCCTCAGTAACAATTCTGTGTCCCTCAGTAACAATTCTGTGTCTGTCCCTGAGTAACAATTCTGTGTCCCTCAGTAACAATTCTGTGTCCCTCAGTAACAATTCTGTGTCTGTCCCTGAGTAACAATTCTGTGTCCCTGAGTAACAATTCTGTGTCCCTCAGTAACAATTCTGTGTCCCTCAGTAACAATTCTGTGTCCCTCAGTAACAATTCTGTGTCTCTCAGTAACAATTCTGTGTCCCTCAGTAACAATTCTGTGTCTGTCCCTGAGTAACAATTCTGTGTCCCTCAGTAACAATTCTGTGTCCCTCAGTAACAATTCTGTGTCCCTGAGTAACAATTCTGTGTCTGTCCCTGAGTAACAATTCTGTGTCCCTGAGTAACAATTCTGTGTCCCTCAGTAACAATTCTGTGTCCCTCAGTAACAATTCTGTGTCCCTCAGTAACAATTCTGTGTCTGTCCCTGAGTAACAATTCTGTGTCCCTCAGTAACAATTCTGTGTCCCTCAGTAACAATTCTGTGTCTGTCCCTGAGTAACAATTCTGTGTCCCTGAGTAACAATTCTGTGTCCCTCAGTAACAATTCTGTGTCTGTCCCTGAGTAACAATTCTGTGTCCCTGAGTAACAATTCTGTGTCCCTCAGTAACAATTCTGTGTCCCTCAGTAACAATTCTGTGTCTGTCCCTGAGTAACAATTCTGTGTCCCTGAGTAACAATTCTGTGTCCCTGAGTAACAATTCTGTGTCTGTCCCTGAGTAACAATTCTGTGTCCCTCAGTAACAATTATGTGTCCCTGAGTAACAATTCTGTGTCCCTGAGTAACAATTCTGTGTCCCTCAGTAACAATTCTGTGTCCTTGAGTAACAATTCTTTGTCCCTGAGTAACAATTCTGTGTCTGTCCCTGAGTAACAATTCTGTGTCCCTGAGTAACAATTCTGTGTCCCTGAGTAACAATTCTGTTTCCCTGAGTAACAATTCTGTGTCCCTGAGTAACAATTCTGTGTCCCTGAGTAACAATTCTGTGTCCCTCAGTAACAATTCTGTGTCCCTGAGTAACAATTCTGTGTCCCTGAGTAACAATTCTGTGTCTGTCCCTGAGTAACAATTCTGTGTCCCTGAGTAACAATTCTGTGTCCCTGAGTAACAATTCTGTGTCCCTGAGTAACAATTCTGTGTCCCTCAGTAACAATTCTGTGTCTGTCCCTGAGTAACAATTCTGTGTCCCTGAGTAACAATTCTGTGTCCCTCAGTAACAATTCTGTGTCCCTCAGTAACAATTCTGTGTCCCTCAGTAACAATTCTGTGTCTCTCAGTAACAATTCTGTGTCCCTCAGTAACAATTCTGTGTCTGTCCCTGAGTAACAATTCTGTGTCCCTCAGTAACAATTCTGTATCCCTCAGTAACAATTCTGTGTCCCTGAGTAACAATTCTGTGTCTGTCCCTGAGTAACAATTCTGTGTCCCTGAGTAACAATTCTGTGTCCCTCAGTAACAATTCTGTGTCCCTCAGTAACAATTCTGTGTCCCTGAGTAACAATTCTGTGTCTGTCCCTGAGTAACAATTCTGTGTCCCTGAGTAACAATTCTGTGTCCCTCAGTAACAATTCTGTGTCTGTCCCTGAGTAACAATTCTGTGTCCCTGAGTAACAATTCTGTGTCCCTCAGTAACAATTCTGTGTCCCTGAGTAACAATTCTGTGTCTGTCCCTGAGTAACAATTCTGTGTCCCTGAGTAACAATTCTGTGTCCCTCAGTAACTATTCTGTGTCCCTCATTAACAATTCTGTGTCCCTCAGTAACAATTCTGTGTCTGTCCCTGAGTAACAATTCTGTGTCCCTGAGTAACAATTCTGTGTCCCTCAGTAACAATTCTGTGTCCCTCAGTAACAATTCTGTGTCCCTCAGTAACAATTCTGTGTCTGTCCCTGAGTAACAATTCTGTGTCCCTGAGTAACAATTCTGTGTCCCTGAGTAACAATTCTGTGTCCCTCAGTAACAATTCTGTGTCCATCAGTAACAATTCTGTGTCCCTCAGTAACAATTCTGTGTCTGTCCCTGAGTAACAATTCTGTGTCCCTGAGTAACAATTTTGTGTCCCTGAGTAACAATTCTGTGTCCCTCAGTAACAATTCTGTGTCCCTCAGTAACAATTCTGTGTCTGTCCCTGAGTAACCATTCTGTGTCCCTGAGTAACAATTCTGTGTCCCTGAGTAACAATTCTGTGTCCCTCAGTAACAATTCTGTGTCCCTCAGTAACAATTCTGTGTCTGTCCCTGAGTAACAATTCTGTGTCCCTGAGTAACAATTCTGTGTCCCTGAGTAACAATTCTGTGTCCCTCAGTAACAATTCTGTGTCCCTCAGTAACAATTCTGTGTCTGTCCCTGAGTAACAATTCTGTGTCCCTGATTAACAATTCTGTGTCCCTGAGTAACGATTCTGTGTCCCTAAGTAACGATTCTGTGTCCCTAAGTAACTATTCTGTGGCCCTAAAGTCTCTCTGGCCCTAACTCTGTCCCTAATACAGACAGGTCTGTCTCTCTTGAATGACCGCAGGCTAATGGAGAATTGTAAGATGGCCGCAATTTATAGCTCCACCATTACACAGTGCTGGCTGGCTGGCTGCTGATTGGCTAATGCGATCACATGTCATGAATGAATGCATTATGGGTCAGCGCGCCTTCCCAGAGATCCCGCTCCGTCGCCACACATGTCGCCGCCATTTTTGGGACAATTCGATTCGTGCATCCGAAGTTGGCTAATTTTCGGATTCGGCGTGAATCGAATATTTCCCAATATTCGAAACGAATTCCACTTCGCCATGTTCGATTCGCTCATCTCTAATCGTAAGGTGTACTCGTTTGATTTTCACCATGACGGTTAACACCGTAGTTATCCACTCTCCCTATACCTGTTACATTTTGGTTGCCCCAATACCTGGGGATTGTTCTACACCCCCCCCTCCTGAGCTCCACTGTAGTTCATATTTGGGATCCTGGGTTTTGGTGGCATGAGATACCACACCCTTGCACCGACGTTGTCTCACTAGCACTACTAGTGCCGTCTGAGTCTAGGATCCCTGATTTTCTCGAATGTTCTTTGTATGTACCTGCTTTTTTCAACCGGGACCTCGCCACCATTTATTAAATACACTGCTGTCATCCTCACGGTCCGCGTACCTGCACACTCCACCCTAGCCCCTGTGTTATTGGTTATTTAACAACACTTGGGCTATTGTTGTTCCCTGGCCAACCCTGATTCAGGGTGTCCTTAGGGAACCCACCTTCTAGGCCACAAATGGCCTTCTACACCCCTTCTCACCTGTTACCTTTCTCATACCGTACCCCTCCTCCTTCCTTCCAACATGACTCTATGACTTCGCACAACACACTTCGTAATGCTCTCATCCCCTGTAGTAATCGTCAGGCTACATCCTGAGTGGGAGTGCCACGCTATACAAACCACTTTGCACTTTATCCATGGGCTTGTTAAATATCCTCTCCCTGAATGTACAGGGTCTCAATATTCCACAGAAACGGAATAAGGCTTTCCGAACATTTGATACACTTTAAGCTCACGTGGTCTGTCTACAGGAAATGCATTTCACTCCCAACTCCAGTCCTAAGTTTTTTGGCCCTCGATATCCTCAGGTCTATACAGCTTCTGCCACCACCAAGCGCAGGGGGTACTGATAGCCTTCCACCGCACAACACCTTTCACGCTATGCACCGAAATCAAAGACCCGGAGGGTCGTTACCTCCTGTTAGTAGGGCAACTCCTGGACATAGATGTTACCATTGTAGCATATTACACCCCCAACCAAGACCCCTTACCATTCCTCTCCCACTTACTCTCGGTTATAGACCACCATAAGCACGGAACTCTAATTGTTAGCGGGGACTCTAACAGTGTAATATATCCCTTTCTTGACAAATCTCCTCAACCATCCCCCATCCCTGCCTCTAAACAGACCTTCCAAGCCATACTACATCGTTATTCTTTGATAGACACATGGCGGGAACTCAACCCGACTAAACGCCAATACACCTTTTATTCTCATCCCCACCAATCATTCTCCAGGATAGACCATATATTCATTACTACTGCCTCTTCCCCTCGGCTCCTGACCTCTGAAATAATTCCAATCCCTTGGACTGACCATTGAGCCGTATTCACGGCTATGGCCTCATTAGCCCCATCTCCCACTGCATCCTCTTGGATCATTAATGATAACCTGCTTGCAAACCCAGATCACTGTTTAGAAATTGAATCAGCCCTAAAAGACTATTTCACTCTTAACCAGTCTCCTGATATAACCCCTCTCCTGTTATGGGAAGCGCATAAACCGGTATTGAGAGGGTTCTGCATTAGCAAAGCATCCTTTTTAAATAAAACCAAAAGGCAACAACGTCTCTTACTGGAGCAAACCTATGATCGTTCCCATCAAACTTTCCAGGTGGCTGCTACGCCCGCCAATCGTGAAGCCTTAGAGCAATCTAGATTGGCTCTAGATCTTTTTCTCACAGATCAAGTGGAACTCTCTCTCCGTAGATCTAGACATAAATATTATACTAGGGCAAATAAACCCAATACACTCCTGGCCCTCTCACTTCGTAGGCTCGACCAGCTCACTAAACCTATCCGGATTCGCTCCTCCTCTGGCAACCTCACTAGTAACCCAGAACACATTCTACAGACTTTCCATAAACATTTGTCACAGCTTTACTCTTCTTCCACACCTTTTGACCCCGCACAAGCTGATACCCTTCTAACTTCCATTTCCTTCCCGAAACTCTCAGAGTGCCAGTTAGCGGCGCTTGAGCGACCTATTTCTCCTACTGAAACCTTAGACACTATTAAAAATCTAAAATTGCAGAAACGCCCAGGACCGGATGGCTTCTCAGCCACTTACTAAAGGAAATTTGCTCACCTCCTCACTCCCATCCTTACTAACGCTTTTAACGATTTACTATCTGGCCAAACCTTTAACCACGAAACAGTGCAAGCGAACATTTCAATGATCCCAAAGCCGAACTCTGATGACACGCAGTGGTCCAATTACAGGCCAATATCTCTTCTTAATATTGACATCAAACTGTTAGCAAAAATCCTATCTTTGCGTCTTAACTTGTGTATTGGCTCTCTAATTCATAACGACCAAGTGGGCTTTATCCCAACTAGACAAGCAGGAGATAACATCAGGCGTGCATCTCTTCTAGCAAACCTAGCCAGGTCTCGTAATATCCCTACCTGTTTCCTCTCCCTAGATATCCGGAAAGCATTCGATACAGTCTCATGGCCATACCACAACTATATTTTCCATCGTTGGGGTTTTGGCCCACACTTCTTAACCTGGATATTTTCGCTGTATCGAGAACCTTCGGCCAGAATTAGGTATCTGGGGCACAGATCAGCTCAGTTCCCGATTTCCAGAGGCACGAGACAGGGCTTTCCTCTGTCCCCTCTGCTCTTTGCCCTGGCTATAGAGCCCCTGGCCCTCTTAATCAGAGTTAACCCGGATGTTAAGGGACTCGAAATAGGAGGCACGCATCATAAATTATGTCTCTTTGCAGATGACGTCTTGCTCTTTCTCACATCCCCATTAACTTCCTCCCCTTCCTTACTCCGGCTCCTTGAGACATTTGGAGCGCTTTCGGGCCTAATAATAAACCCTAATAAATCAACAGCACTCAACATTTCTCTCCCCCCTATAGAGTTGTCGCACTTGCGCAGATTTTATCATTCCCATGGTCACAGTGTCATATCCCTTTCTTGGGGATCAAACTGACTCCTAGATTATCAGACCTTTACGCAGCTAACTATCTTCCGATGCTTAACCACCTCTCAACCCTTCTGACCAAATGGTCCTCCCTTCCCCTCGCATGGCTCGGCAGAATAGAAGTTATCAAGATGTCAATCCTCCCAAAAATTCTATATCTGTTTAGAGTCCTCCTGACCCAGTACCTTCTCATTACCTCCGCACACTGCAGCGTTGCATCTTTTCCTATGTATGGGGCAATACTCGTCCTCGTATACCTCGCTCCACCCTCTATCGCCCTAAGCTCAGTGGAGGTCTGGGCCTACCTGATATTAGCAAATATTATCAGGCAGCGCATTTAGCCCAGTTGCCCAAATACCATGCAACTTTTGAAATCCCTCAATAGGTTGCACTCGAATCGATAGAATGTGACCCCTTATCTACAGCAAACTTACTCTGGTTGAGGCCGATAGACCGCCGCCCTATAACCAACCCCATCACTTCTCACTTTCTATCCTTATGAGACAAACTGAAAACCCGTTATCTTCTCCAATCACCACATAATCCTATGCTCTCGTTCCTGCGAAACCCAGCTTTCCCCCCAGTTTGGCAGACACCCCTTTTATTTAAAGCCTGGTCCTCTGCTAATTTACTCTGTACACATCATTTCCTACAGAGGAATAAGTTTAAATCCTTTGCCTCGCTGCGGGAAACGCATAGCCTCCCAGCCTCCAAAATATTCCGATACTTGCAGCTACAACACTTTTACGCTCCCTATACCACAATAACCAATCAGCCAGACATCATGTCTTTCTTTGAAAGAGCATGCTACAAAGACCCTCATAGACGTGGGCTTATCTCCTGCTTATATTCACTCTTCACCACTTCGATTACCACGTCCCCCCCTCTGTATACCCATATCCAACGGATATGGGAAAGAAATTTGACCCGTCTGAATGGAACCGCATTTGGGCCAACACCAAATCATCCTCACAGAACATTGTAGCATTGGAAACGAATTATAAAGTCTTAACCCGATGGTACTTAGTCCCGGCGAGAATCGCAAAATTTACCCCTAATTACTCACCCTACTGTTTTAGAGGCTGTACGGACCCAGGAACGCATTACCATATGTGGTGGGACTGTCCAATAGCCCGAACCTTTTGGGGTAAAATCTTCACCATGATATCTACACTTAGCACTATCACTCTACAACCCGACCCAACAATAGTCCTACTCAATCAATGCACCCCTGGCATCTCCAATTTGCAATTTAAGCTCATTATGCAAGTTACGACGGCGGCTAAGCAGGTTATAGCAAAATCTTGGAAATCCCCCACCTGAGTATCGCGGCCGTCAAAACTAGAATAACACAAGCCATGATACATGCAAAGGTGGAAGCCACAATTCTTGACACAATTCCTAAATTTTTGCGCATATGGAGCCCCTGGGTAGAGCGTTTCCTCCCCCCTAACTTTGACGAATCACTCCTCCCCTGATTGGTATACTATGCGCTTTGGATATAATCAATAGCCCTTTGTACGTAGCACGCAGGGGCTACTGTAAACTTGTTGAACGCTCATGGAGTCATGGTTGTTGTTCCACTTTCCCTCTCCCTCCTTCCACCCCGGTTTGACCCCCCCTTCAAACTTCCCCCTATTTCTTTAATGCACTCGGGAGACATTACTTTGATTGGCTGGAACAATAATGTCTTTTATTGTCAACTTTTATCTACCTGTTTATGCTAGTAGCATATAGACATTTGTACTGTGATTCTCATTCAATTTTTATGTCCTATTGCCACTTCCATGTCCATTGTACATTAGCAATGTCTCCTTGTTTGTTCCATTCTGCTTTATTGTTAATAAAATTGTTTAAACAAGAAAAAGTGTTCCTTTAATTTTTTTGAGCAGTGTATTTATAAAGCCTCCAGGTGTGTTACAGATATTATCTTACACCATATAGACTATCACAAATGTATGACAATGAGTCACTACTTTGTTGCCATGATTGAGGTCATACTGCTAATTTATTGCATGTCCTATGGCAATGCAAAAATTTGACCAGTTTTTGGCACACAGTTTTTGCCTTAACCACTTGCTGACCAGCCACAGTACATTTACTGTAGCAGGTTGGCACCGCTGTGCAAACTCACGTATATACAGTATATTGATTTTGCATTTCAGGTAGGGGACGCACGCAAGGCGCGTGACCGCCCTACCCGTGCAACTGATCGCCGCCGCGGGTGTCGATCACCCGCTCCCGGATGATGATTACAACTGCAATTCTCCTGATGGGTTAAGGATTAGATTGTAAAATGGGTTAGATTGTAAGCTCCAAAGAGCAGGGCCCTCGAACCCCCTCGTGTATTGTATTGTTACTGTCTTGTCTCATGTTCTGTCCCCCTTGCTACTGTACAGCGCTGAGCATACCCTTTGGCGCTATATAAATACTGTATAGTAATAATAATAAATTTTTTTTAGTAATGCCCATGTTGAGGGTTCTCTCTCTCTATCCAATCAGTCATGTCCAACTCTTGGCGATTGCATGGGCCGTCACTCTCCACACTTTTCGGTCTTGCATCTTTCTTATTAGCTGATACATGCTTAGGCCAGTGTTCAATTTTATAGCATCCAACCAGAGTGTTTTCGGCCTTCTTCTTTTTCTCCCCCCACTGACCATACCAAGTAATGTTGCCTTCTCTAAGGAATCAGATCGCATCACATGCCCAAAATAAGTCAGCTGTAATTTGACTATCTTTCCTTCTAAAGTTATTCCTGGTTTAACTCGCTCTAAAACCTCTCTGTTGGTAATCTTTGCTGTCCAGGGTATCCTTAATAGCCTTCTCCAGCACCATAATTCGAATGTATCAATCTTCTATCAGCTCTTTTCACACCCGTACGTTGTTATAGGGAAAACTATTGTGTTTAGCAGCTTGCATTTGGTGATGAGGCTGATATCCTTACTTTTCCACAATTTTTGCATACTTAGCATGGCGTTTCGACCTAATGCGATCCGTTTTTTAATTTCAGGAGCGCAATCTCCTGTTTGGTTTATCATAGATCCTAGAAAACAGAAATCCTGAACACATTCTATTTCCTCTTCATCAATGTATATTTTGGTTGTTTGAGTTTTAGATGTTGTCATGATCTTTGTTTTTTTGATGTTAAGACAGAGTCCCATTTTTGCACTCTCCTCGTGTGTTTTTGCTATCAGGTGTTTCAGGTCCTCTTCTGTTTCTGCCAGTAAAGTTGTATCATCAGCATATCAAAGGTTATTAATATTCCAACCACCTATCTTCACCCCAATTTCAGATTCTTCTAGATCTAGTTTCCTGATGATGACCTCTGCATACAGATTGAAAAGAAAAGAGGAGAGAATACAACCTTGTCGTACACCTTTTCCAATTTTAAACCACTCCGTGTCACCATATTGTGTCCGAACAGTAGCTACTTGGTCGATATAAAGTGACGTTATTAACTATACAAGGTGCATTAGCACTCATATTTCTTGCAATGCTTTCCATAGCTTGTCATGTACAACACAGTCGAAAGCCTTGGTGTAATCAATGAAACACATGTAGATGCTTTTTTGATATTACATGTTTCCATAATCCAATGTAGATTAGCAATCTGATCACGTGTACCTCGACCTCTTTGGAAACCAGCTTGTGAGTCAGGTAATTCTCTTTCAATAACTAAATAAATATAGGTGGCGCCAGAACAATATTAGTAATAATTATTACAGTCAATTTCTATGTCAATAATACCAGCTGTAAAATCTACCCTATAATAAGGTGCATATAAATACAAAAATACTTAGACTGCGCTAGTACAAAAAATAAAATAAAATAAGTGTCCGTGAAAAAATAAATCTAGATCATATTAATCATATAAACCCCCCAAAAAAACATTTTCCAAAGCAAATAACATAACAAAATCATATCAAGCATATAAAGTCCCCAAAAAAATATATAAAGTGGTAATGATGAAATAAACTCAAACGAAATGCACCAAGTGTATCCACCACCAAATAAACTGAATAAACTCACCAGAGCAATATGCTGATCATATTATAAACCAGCATAAACGATTTTCTGCTCTGGGAGCAATGATCTGTAGACAGTTGGAACAAAGCTTTGGTTTGGAAAAAACGATCTCCACTACCCCTGGCGCAATACTCTGCAGGGGACTCTGTGACTCTGTAGATCCACTTCATTCATACACCATCCTTTTCATAGGGTATTGGAATGGCCACTCGGAATATACAAAGAACAGAAGCTCATGGTGCAGTACCTCATAAAATCGCTGCTTTATTAAAACTTAACACACTTACAAAAGACGGTGTCCCAGCCGGCACCAGCACAATCAGCATAACCAGATGCAAGTAAACAGACCCACCTACATTACACATGCGCTGTAACGATCACTGAGAACGCGCTGACGTCACACCACTCAAGCCCTGCCCTACGCATTTCGTCATTCAACATCCTCCTCTGTGAGGGGTTAAGAGGGCCTGATCCTGGGCGCTTACAATATAAGAGGTATGTGAAACACCAGGATGTATAAGGCCACTAGTGCTCGCCAGTTCACCAAAAGGTAGCGTGGCACTATTACTGGCACTCTGCTGCATATGAGAGTCATCAAAATTTACCAGCAAGTGCTAACAGAGATCAGGCCTGATTCTGCCAACACTGTGGTTTTGTGTGAAATGTATCAAGTGACAGTGACCTACTGACACTGCATTTGCTGGGGGAGAAGGGGGGGTAAGCGTAGGGGCTAAACACAGGTGCTGGCAGGTGTCAGGGCTGATCCCACTAACGCTGCATTTTTGGGGACGCTATACTAATGTGAACGCTGGTATAGTGCTGGTATAGTGCTGCATACCCGTGCCGTCCTGTAACAGTATTTCTGCTATAGGGCTGTCAGGAAGCGGTTACAGAAGCAGTTTGTGTTATGGTGCTGCGTTATTTTAACTGACAATTGCGCCGTCATGCAACACTGCACCAAAATGAAATTTACGTCCTTTTTCCCCACAAATTGAGCTTTCTTTCGATGGCATTTGATTGCCTGTGCATTTTTTATTTTTTGCACTATAAAAAAGATAGCAACTATTTTGAGAAAAAAATATATATTTTGGACTTTTTGCTATAAAACATGTCAAGTAAAAAAATTTAAAAATCGAATTTCATCATAAATTTAAGCCAAAATGTACTCTGCGACATGTCTTTGCTAAAAAAAATCCCAACACGTGTAAGTTAATTGGTTTACTTGAAAGTTATAGCATGCACAAATGGCGGTATAGATACTGGATTTTTTTTTATACTAATAATAGCGGCAATCAGCGACTTATGTGGCAATCAGCGAATTATGGCTGTGATCAGCGACTTATGGCAGGACTGAGGGACTGCAGCGGACATTCTGACACTGGGGGGAACTGACTTGGGGTCACTGACATCCCCAGTGACACCAATATAGTTATCAGTGCAAACAAAAAAAAAACACTGACACTGTACAAATGGCACTGGGGAGGAAGGGGTTAACATTTTTAGGCAAACAAAGGGTTAACTATGTGAGGGGAGTGTTTTACTAGGGGGTGGAGGTGTGTACCTCTCTGTTACACACTGTCCCGGAAGCTAAGCTCCGCTCTCCGGAACAGTGTGCTGGAAACTGGCAGGGAGGAGAGGTGCACCGAAAAAATGCAGCTGTGCCCCCTGTTAGTGTTTGCCGGAAATCGCCGGGCTCCGGCAGGTAATCACCGGCTGGGGCCTGGTGATTGACACCCATGGCTGCGACCGGTGCTGCGGGTAGGGCGGTCGCGCGCCTCGTGTGCGCCCCCCAACAAGTAAACAGGATGACGTTTATAAACATGATCCTGTGCACGGGGGGCCGCTTTACCGTAGTATATGTACTGTGGGTGGTCCCCTAGTGGTTAAGAGATGAAATTTATACCACTAAATAAATAGGCAGCATGGATAGTTGTTAACGTCCCATTTAGCTTAGATATATCTCTTCAAAGGAGCCAGGAAACAAAAGTCCCAAACTGGGTACTAAAATATGAGTACAAAATAAAATAGTTAAAACCTATAACGTTGCAACAAACATGGTGTACAAAATATAAATATTTTATGGAATGTGGAGCTTGCCTCTGTCAAAACTTTCAAACCACCACTGGGGGGGGGTGGCAAAAACCAGAAGCTCATTTGATTGAGACAACCAACCCTCAAACAAGTGGGGAAAAAGTCCACAGATGGAAACACGTAAAGCTGATATTAAACAGAAATAAACAATGAGTTATTATCTATGGGAGACCACAAATAATCAAATAGCAGCCACAGGCTTAAATCCTTAATATCTGCAAAGTGTCACCAATATAGCACCAGCGCTACAAACACCACCTTCCCATCAGCCAACAAAATAATAGACTACACCAGCTCTTTCATATGTGAGCCCCTCCCACCATGCCCGACGTCAATGATGTCATAACGCGGCATGGATGTGCCATCAGACATCACTTCCGCCCATCACCTACACAAGGCCAACCAAGACATGACAAAACCTCAGCAACAGACCACAGGCAAAGTGCAATACAACCAATTTCACCGCAGGTCAGCAGGAAAAATATGAAAAGAGAGCACATCAAAAATACCAACAATATATTAATGCTACCATCAAAATAAGTTTAACTAACTAAAATGATAGTAGCGCCATCTAGGGGATTTACAGTATATTATAAAAATATGCAATTCATAATTATTTTCGCTTACACATGATGGGCAATGTAAACATCCTAAAAAAAACATCCATGTAGCCATTAAAGCATCACATATCCAGGCCAAAAAAAAATTTAGTATGTATATCTCTCAATATTCAATTTTCCACACTATTTAAAATCTCAATTACTTAGAACATACAGTAGGTGCCCTCCAGCAATTTTTTACAATAATTCAAATATACAACCTAGTACATTAACCTGAAAGAGAATAAGCAGAAATAATTATGTGTGGCTTATTGGTTCTACCTATTGAAAAGACTTAAAACTTATGGAATCATTTAATCCTGGAAATTTAGTGGCTTGTAAAGTGAAAATCCACTTTGTTTCACGCTGCAATAAAAAATGGTCCATGTCCCTACCTCTCTCATGGATGGGGATGTGCTCTAATGCAAAAAAATGTATCTTGGATAGGTCATAGTTGTGATAAAGACCTACATGTCTACTAATGGGGATGTCCGGTCTTTTTTTTCTTTCCCCGTTCTTCTTTTCTTGTTATTTTGTTCTAATTTGGGATGTGGTGCCATTGAGCACCTCTCTGAACATCACTACTCTTGTCCCATAAATTTCAACATTCTAAATTCCAATTCAGAAATGTGTGTCAGGGTAAACTCTTTTATAGATACTTTGCGACATTGTGTTACAATTTAAAATCACATACTTGTACATATGTCCATGATATTTATAATGATTTTGTCCAGAAAAAGAACTTACCGTAGTTATATAAATAGTTTTAAACATAAATAGTTCCAAGATTCATCTATATAACTTCCCATAGGGATCCCTTTAATGAGAGGTTTTTGTCTCTTGTTTACCCTTCCCAGAGCTGAAACCATGGTGAGTTATTGAATGACCTGGCTGTTCATTTGTTGTGTCCACAAGTATACCTAGTCACACATATAAGGTCTCCACAGTTTACATTTATGGGGCCCGGAAAGGCTGGTACATATTGTTCATTTGTTCCAGGTGCAGTAAATAGGACACTTAATTCATTTGCAAAAAACAAACTATCTCAGTTGGGAACGAGATTGTATCCTGTGTGAACTGAGACCTGAAAATGACCCTGGATTTTTGGGGTCTATTCAGTGTAAAACAATTTGATATCAGCTGGAGAAAAGATGAAAATATAGTTCTGACATATTAATTAATTACTTACAATAAATATAGCCAATCTTCTGAAATAACAAAAGCATAACAGAGCTTCCTAAAATATGAATCGATTTGGAACAACGAATACAAACTTTCCCGAAATAACAAATTGTTTAAAAAATAATCATTCTACCATAATGATCATGATGAAACAAAATTAATTACTTAATGAATGAACTGAAAGGAAACACATTTTTCCATCATGCACATCTCTAGATATTGTCCTTATGACTATGGCTTGTCTCTGTAGCCAGTCTTGCTGTGAGGGTTTCCATTTTTATTCAAGTGACTCTTATTAACTCTCTTTTGATTCATAATAGCAATGTGGGAAGGTATAGCCAAGGGATACAAAGATAATTACCATTCTGCTTAAGTACCAGTCTATGCAGGTGCCACGGTAAGTTCAGCTAAGGCATTAAAAAAAACTAAAGAATCAACAGACAACTGTGTCCACTCTGAAGAGATTACAAGCAAACCTGAATTTTTTATTCTAGCTCTTACTTACTATTTCTTTCAGAGTCTAAATCCTATGATCTCCACACTATAATATGCTAACTATACCATTCTTTCTTACAATAGTGTACTCTTTGCTCAAACTCACATTACCAGACTCCTCTACTCCACTACATAATATTTATATATCACCATCACTCATGCTTTCTCTCTATTACTGAATTTACTAATTATCAGGGGCGGACTGACCATTTGGAAACTCGGGCACTGACCGAGGGCCCGGGTTCAGTAGGGGGCCCCATGAGATGCCCCTGGTACCTTTTTCATAGTCTTTTTTGAGTTTGGGCAAGGACACGGGGGCCCCGTGATCCCCTATTGCCCAGGGGCCCCATGAGTTGTCAGTCCGCCCCTGCTAATTATGCGGATATAAATCTCACTTCCATATTACCCCTCTCACCCTCCTGCTTCTCCTAACCTCCGGGGATATTTCCACTAATTCTAGCCCTCCTGGTTCTCTGCTGCCTATTTTTCACCCCCACACTCGGCACTCACCTTAATCCTGCAGCAGAAACAATCCAGTATATTATATGTTTGTCCTGTTTCCAAGAACCAGCCTTTCTCTGAGGAATACTGTGATATATTGTCCTCCTGGATTGGGGTCATGCCTCCTGGATGCCCGGCTATCTTACTTTCTCTCCTCTAAAATACCCACTATCATTTGTGGTGACTTTAACATCCCTGTCAATGCTAGCACCCTGGTTACCCATGTTAGCTTAACCTCAACCTTAGACACAACACCATGATAACACATTCCCACTGACTCTGATGGTAAAATCCTTAACTTTAAATTCTCCTATCTATGTAGTCATTTCAATTCCTCCATCATCCATTTTTCACTTTCTTATCACAGCCTTATCATTTTTATCATGTCCATGTCTTCGACACTCTCTTTCTACAAATAGCAAACACCCATAGAAGCCATTACTACTTTGACTCTCCTCTTCTTTATTCTGCTATTGGCCACCTATATGACATAATCTCAACCCTTTCCAGCCCTGACCTGACCACTTCTGTCTACAACAGCTTGCTCTTATGCCCCTGGGCACATTTGCTCCCCTCATTAAACACATAACTAGGCCACAATTTCTACAATGCTGGCAAACTAATGACACCATAACATTTTCAAAAGACATAGCCATGTCCTTGAGTGATTGCAACCAGGGGCGGACTGACCATTTGAAAACTTGGGCACTGCCCGTAGGGGGCCCCATGAGATGCCCCTGGTATCTTTTTCAAAGTCTTTTTTGAGTTTGGGCAAGGACACATTGGCCCCATGATCCCCTATTGCCCGGGGGCCCCATGAGTTGTCAGTTCTCCCCTGATTGCAACATAAAGACAAATCCCTGAAAGACTTTACCTTGTATAAATTTGCTTTCCTGAAATATTAATTCCCCTATGTATGCTGCCAAAGAAACCTATTTCACCACTCTCATTAACATCCTCTCAGCCAGTCCTCAAAAACTCTTTGCTACCTTTATCTTTCTACTTCATCCTCTTTGACCTCATTCCCTTACCCACTCATGCATTACCAAGGACATTGCCAATCATTTTAAAAACAAGATAGATGCAATTCATGATAAGATCTCAATTGCCTATATATTTTCTACACTTAACATGCAATGCTTACTATCACATTGAATACTTTTCTTTTTTGTTCCTGTTATTACTGAGGAGGCTAGCAAAACTCTTCTTAGATGCCCATCTAACCAACTGTATCCTGGACCTCATTCCCTCATAAGTCCCTAGTAAACCTCCCTGAACTCTTCTTTGCCCTGTAACTCACATGTTCAATCTCTCCCTCTCTTCTGTCATTTTCACCTATATTTGTACTTAAGTTTAGGTGAGGTGTGGTTCCAAATTTCATACCAGACCCCACAAAAAAAAGGAAAAAGTGGGGTACCATCAAAAATCAACAGCATCCACCCTGGCAGTCCAGGAAAGGGTGGCAAGCATGAAATCCCCACCTCCGGAAGCATACCAGGCCACATTTAAATGAATGTTTTGAATTTCACAATTCACAAATCAGGAGATAACCTTAAACATGAGAAATATGATGTTTCTTTCAAAATCTAATTTTTTAACCTACCAGCATGTCTTTGGAGTGTCGGAGGAAACTGGAGTACCCGGAGGAAACCCATGCAGGCACAGAGACAACATGCAAACTCCAAGCAGGTGGTGCCGTGGTTGGGATTCGCACCTACAGCCCTAGTATTGCCAGGCAGAAGTGCTAACCATTTAGCCTCTGTGCTGCCCTATAAATATTGCTTGAGCCACTAATTTGCTGACAACAACCTTCCTGACTCCTTACAGTCTGATCTTCACTGGCAATACTCCAGAGAAAGTGTCTTACTACAGTTCACTAACAACTACTTACTGATAAAACAAATGGCCATTACTCCATACTCATACTATAAGACTTTTCTGCTGCCTTTGGTACAGTTGACCGCTTGCTCCTCCTGAAAAACTACAATCCCTAGGCCTCCAAGACTCTGAATGTTCTTGGTTGTCCTTCTACCAATATAAGCACTCCTTTAGTGTCACCTATAACTCTATCTTCTACTCTCCTCTTCTTCTATCCATAGTGATCTCCCAAGAATATGTCCTCAGACCCCTTCCTGCTCTACATCTCCTCCCTTGGTGAGTTATCAACCTCACATAGTTTCCATTACTATCTCTATGCTGATGGCACCCACATTTATCTCACATATTCCTAATTTACTAACTGACATATCAGTGTGTATGTCAAACTTCATCTTAAAATAAAATCTTTTAAAAATGAGATAAACATAGTATTTTCTTTAAGATCCAAATCTTACAGCCTTCACCTCTGTTACTTTTGCAAAATACATTCCTTCCTAACCAACAACACATCCAAAATACCAATTTATTCTCTCACTATTTCTCACCTTAACCATTGCAACTTCCTCCTTGTTGGTTTACCTCTACAGAGACTATCCCTTCTTCAGTCTATTATGAATTCTGATCCCAGACTCATCCACCTTACCAGCTACTCATCATCCGCCACACCCTCTCTGCCAATCCCTCCTATAGCTTTGATTTATTGCTGCAGGGAAATACTGGAAAGAACTGTAACAGCTCTGTCCCAGCCTCTGTAGTCAGTAGAAGTGCTGTGACATCACTTGTGATGCTGTGTTTATATTTGCTTCGACAGCAGGACCTATGGAGGTGTATGTGGAAGCATTGGAAGTCCATGTCATTTCAATTCCTGGGGTTAGCACTGGATGCTGGCTGTCAGAGTGCAGTTCCAATGCAAGTGACAAGAGGAATGCTTGGTGCTGGGATGAATGGTCTTTACTCCATTTCCATTTCAAAAAGATGCTGGAGACTCAAGTCATTAAAGTCTTCTTTAAAACGATATGGTCAGTAACTGCAATGTCATACATGTTTCACTTTATCTGCTTACTGATGAATGTCTATATTTAACCGCCTCCCGCCCGCCATATAGTAATATGACGGACACAAGGCGGGTCTCTCGTTCTGGGAGGACGTTATATGACGTCCTCCCATTCTAACAGCAATGCGTGGGTCCCGGAGCGCGGCGATCGGTGGTGCGCTGTGTCCCTCGTACACAGCGGATCACCGATCCATGGAAAGAGCCAACGATGTCGGCTCAGTCATGTGATCAGCTGTGTCCAATCACAGCTGATCACATGTAAACAGGGAACTGCCGGTTATCGGCATTTCTCTCCCCATGAGCTGTCACGCTGATAATCAGTGTGCCCTGATGATCTGTGCAGCCCCAGCAGCACCACCTGTCAGTGTCCATCAGTGCCAGCTCTCAGTGCTCATCCATGCCACCTGCCAGTGCCCATCAGTGCCACATCAGTGCCACATTTCAGTGCCCATCAGTGCCACATAAATGCCACATATCAGTGCCCATCTGAGCTGGCTTTCAGTGTCACTCATCAGCACCAGTCAGTGCCACCTATCAATGCCAGTCAGTGCCACCTATCAGTGCCAGTCAGTGCTGCCTATCAGTGCCAGTCAGTGCTGCATATTAGTGTACATCAGTGCTGCCTATCAGTGCCCGTCAGTGCTGCCTATCAGTGCCGCCTATCAGTGATAGTCAGTGCCACCTAAGAGTGCCAGTCATTGCCGCTTATCAGTGCCAGTCAGTGCTGCCCATCAGTGCCCCCTATCAGTGCTGCCTATCAGTGTCATATATGAGTGCTGCCTTTCAGTGCCATCAATGATGCCTGTCAATGCCCATTAGTGCCACCTTCCAGTGCGTCCTCATCAGTGCCCATCAGTGCCACCTATCAGTGTCCATCAGTGCAGCATATCAGTGCCCATCAGTGCAGCCTCATTAATGCACATCAGTGAAGGAGAAAAATCACTTATTTACAAAATTTTTATAACAAAGAAAAAACTTTTTTTTTTCAAAATTTTCAGTGACTTTTGGTTTGTTTAAGAAAAAAATAAAAAAATCCCGAGGTGATTAAATACAACCAAAATAAAGCTCTATCTGTCACAAAAAAATGATAAAAATGTCATATGGGTACAGTGTTACATGACCGTGTAATTGCCATTCAAAGTGCAACAGCGCTGAAAGCTGGAAATTGGCCTGGGCAGGAAGGGCGTATAAGTTCCCTGTAGGCTAGTGGTTAAAGCAATCACAAATAAAAGGAAAGACAAACATTTTTTTTACCATAAACATCATATTTTCTCTTTAAGAAGACATTCCAAAAAGAGATTGTGATTTATTGTTTAAGGCAGACATATGTTCACATGTCACTTAAATTTTTACTTTCACAACCCTATTCAATTTTGTAAATAAATTGTGTATGAGGAATCTGAGGATGTTTAGAGATCAGATTTTTTTTATGTTTATTTATGTGTGCTTATGTTTTAGGACATGCATGTATTTAAAAGCTTGAATAGCACATATCTCTAGAGTATGTTTTTTTCCCTACTCTTGGCTGTATAGATTTAGAAATGTACAAACTTTGGTTCCTAGCAATTATATGGTGATGGTTCAGGAAAAGGATTAGGGTAAAAGAAAGTTGCAAAATTTAAATAGAAGCTACAAATGAAAGAAAAGGCCTGAATAAGCAGATACAATCCTCATAAACCATATATATGCATCAAGAGCTTAGCACAGAATTTCACAATTCACAAATCAGGAGATAACCTTAAACATGAGAAATATGATGTTTCTTTCAAAATCTAATGTTTTAGTCACTCAGCATATTTAGAGTATTTTTCAGTAGTAAACAAATATTTTTAAAGGAAATAATTTAAGTAAATGGATATACTGTATCAAAACAACAAAATGATATTAAGAACAATAATTTTGATTAAATTAACATGGACCTTCACTCCAAAGTAAAAGTACTCCCCTCACACACACATCACCACACATACCTCTAACACAATTGCAGTGTCCTTTTTTTTGGAGGGGGGGGAGTGAGTACTTTTTTGACAGGTTCCACTTACTGAATTCTTGCCTGATGAGACAAATGTTTGCTTGGGCTGCCCCCTAACCCCCCCCCCCAGGGTCTTGTGACCAGTCCCATAGAGATGAATGTGCTTTTCACATTGACAGTGAGGAGCCAGCTGTGAGACATCAGGAATCCAAGAAGCTGCACTGGAGAACCAAGGAATCCGTTTCCGGAAGCTCAGCACTGGAATTCATGGAATGGTAAGTGTCTGCTTTTTTACAGTATTTGTAGCTGCTGACTTTTAATTTTTTTATAAACCCAAGTGAAGGTCCTCTTTAACCACTTCAATACAGGTCACTTTTAACCCCTTCCTGCCCAGGCCAATTTTCATTTTTCAGTGCTCTCGCAATTTTAATGACAGCTACTCAGTCATGCTACACTGTACCCCAACAAAACTTTTATCACTTTTTCACAGAGATAGCTATTTATTTTGGTGGTACTTAATCACCACTGTTTTTTTTTATTTTTTGAAAAATAGGCGAAATAAGTGCAAAAATTAAAAAAATAAAAAACACTTTTTTTTTCATTTCTATTAAAAGATTTTGTTAATAAGTACATTTTCTTCATAAATTTAAGCCAACATTTTTACTGCTACATTTCTTTGGTAAAAATAACCCAAATCAGGGAATATTATTTAGTCAGTGTGAAAGTTATAGAGTCTGCAAACTATGGCACTATTCATTGAAAATTGATTACACCCTATGTACAGATAACCTATCTAATTTCTTGAGGCCCTAAAATGCCAGGAAAGTACAAATATCCCCCAAACAACCCCTTTCTGGAAAGTAGACAGTCCAAGCTATTTAGTAAAAGGCATGATAAGTTTTTTGAAGTTGTAATATTTTCTAAAAATTCTTGGAAAATGAAGAAATTATTTTTTTTTAAACACAAAATTGTCATATTAACAAGTTATTCTCACACACAGCATATGCATACTTGCAATTACACCCCAAAACACATTCTGCTACTTATCCTGAGTTTGACAATACCACATATGTGGGACTTTTACACAGCCTGGTCACACACAGAGGCCCAGCATTCAAGAATCACCATCAGGCGTTCTAGGGGCATAAATTACACTTTTAATTTCCTGACCACCTATCTGTGATGGGTTCATATTGTGCACCTACGTATACAAATCTCTTTCTTAGGTGGGGGGAGTGTACTATGGTCTTTGTAGAAGAACTAGAATATTTTAAGTCACACATGCTCAGTGGGTAAGATTCATTGATGATGTGTTTATATTATGGAAGGGTCAAAAGGATCTGTTTGAGGAATTTGTAGCCACCTTGAATTGAAACAATATTATGATGTATTTCATGAGTGAAATTAAATATGATAGCATACATTTTTTGTACTTGGAGATAAAAGGGGTGAAAGATGCAATATTAATACAACAATTTATCAAAAACCAACCTCCATGTTACATTGGGGAATTTCACATCCAGCAGCCTTGAAAAAAGGAATCCACACCATTCAATTTATGAGAGCAAAGAGAAATTGCTCAACAGAAGGGGCATTCCAAATTGAGAGTAAAAAATTGTTTGACAGATTTATGAGACGTGGCTATCAT
Organism: Staurois parvus; assembly: GCF_062004578.1. NCBI lineage: Eukaryota > Metazoa > Chordata > Amphibia > Anura > Ranidae > Staurois > Staurois parvus. Next base: position 10,094,367 of record NW_028318039.1, on the reverse strand, counting down.
AAGACTGATTTGATTAAATCCTATGAGAAAGTGAAAGGTGTTCTGAGAGAATCTCTGTTGGGTCAGAAGACCAGAAAAATGGATAACCAGCAAGGCATGCGATCATAGGTATATACTCAAATCAATCAGGGCAGATTTTTAACATCATAAAGAAATATTGGAACATTTTGCAATCAGGACAATTATCTATCACAGATCTAAAGACCTTAAGATAACCTACAGACAGGGTAGGAATTTGAGTGACATGTTAGTAAATAGTCACCTAGGGAAAACCTCTAAAACATCAATAAAACACACTTGGCTAACTGAGAAACAAAAAGGTAGTTTCAGGTGTGGTCACTGTAAGGCATGTACTTTCTTGAGCAATACCAAGGAGTTTGTTAACCCTAAAAATGGGGAGATTAAAATAAGAGATTTCTATAATTGCAGGACAGAGGGAGTGATTTATGCTTTTAAATGCCCATGCCCCCTAATATATGTAGGAAAAACAATCTGCCCCTTTAGGAGACGAGTTCTTGAACATGTGAACGATATTGCTCGAAACAAGTATAGACCAGTAGCAAGACATATGATACAAAAACATGATGGTAAGTCTGACCTCTTAAACTTTTGGATTATTGATAAATATAATCTGGGTCCTAAAAAAGGAGACCTAAATAAATGTCTTTTGAAACTTGAAGCAAAATGGATTTTATATTTAGGCTCAAGGGCACCTTTTCGTTTAAATGAAGGATTTACCTTCCTTCCTTTTGTGTGTGATTAGGGATTCTGTGCTTTTTGTTTGATTTTGCTCCATAAATGTTATATAATGATATGAACTGTAATTTTGGTCCTTATCTAGTGGGGCATTAACAGTGTTTGAGAGCACCAGCAGTGTCTATTGTTTTGTGGATTGATTTGCTGCTGTGGTGTTGTTTTTTGTCCACAAGATTGCTTCTGTTGAGGTACTGAGCATGTGCAGGTTTTGTCCACAAGATGGCATCTGTTGAGGAACTGAGCATGTGTGGGGGCCATTTTTATGGCTACAATCTCTACATATAGATGTGAAACAAATGATAGGTGCCATTTTGCCACCATGTGAAGCTAAGCAACACTTCCAGCCACTATGTGACCTTTTTTAATTCTTTGAATTATTTATACTATTGACGAAGCTCTGTTTTTTGGAGTGAAACATGTAGAGTTTCTTTTTTTCTTTGGGTCTTTCTTTGGGAGCACTTTTTGAATTCACATGGTATTTACTCCTCTCCTCCCTGCATAGGTCTGTACTGGACTTTACAGTGCATTGTTGCATTCCTCAAGATAGTGAGGTACAGTTGCAAGAAAAGTATGCGAACCCCTTGGGATTAAGTGGGGTTTTGCATGAATTGAGCATAAAATGTGCTCTGAACGTCATCTAAGTCACAACAATAGAAGAACACAGTCTGCTGAACATAATACTACACAAACATTAGATGTTGCCATGATTTAATTGCACATAACATGTAAACATTCACAGTGCAGGGAGGAAAAAGTATGTGAACCTTTGGACTTAATTACTGGTTGACCCTCCTTTGGCAGCAATAACCTCAACCAAACGTTTCCTGTAGTTGCAGATCAGACCTGCACAAAGATCTGGAGTAATTTTGGACCACTCCTCTTCACATAACTGCTTCAGTGTAGCAATATTCTTGGGATGTCTGGTGTGAATCGCTATCTTAAGGTCATGCCACAGCATTTCAATCGGGTTGAGGTCAGGACTCTGACTGGGCCACTCCAGAAGGCGTATTCTGTGCTGTTGAAGCCATTGTTTTGTTGAATTACTTGTATGCTTTGGGTCATTGTCCTGTTGCATCACCCATCCTCTGCGGAGCTTCAGTTGGCGGACAGATGGTCATACGTTTTCCTGCAAAATGTCTTGATAAACTCTGGAATTCATTTTCCCATCAATGACAACAATCTGTCCAGGCCCTGAGGCAGCAAAGCAGCCCCAAACCATGATGCTCCCTCCACCATGTTTTACAGTGGGGATGAGGTTTTGATGTTGGTGTGCTGTGCCTTTTTTTCTCCACAAATAGTGTTGTGTGTTCTTCCCAAACAACTCAATCTTGGTTTCATCTGTCCACAGTATATTTTGCCAGTAGTGCTGTGGAACATCCAGGTGCTCTTTTGCAAACTTCAAACGTGTTGCAATATTCTTTTTGGACAGCAATGGCTTCCTCCGTGGTGTCCTCCCATGTACTCCATTCTTGTTTAATGTTTTCCTTATTGTAGATGTGTCAACAAAAATGTTAGCATGTGCCAGAGATTTTTGTAGGTCTTTAGCTGACACTCTGGGATTCTTCTTTACCTCATGCAGCATTCTGCGCTGTGCTCTTGCAGTCATTTTTACAGGACGACCAAGCCTAGGGAGAATAGCAACAGTGCTAAACTTTCTCCATTTGTAGACATTCTGTCTTACCGTGGACACATGAACATCAAGGCTTTTGGAGATACTTTTGTAACCCTTTCCAGCTTCATGCAAGTCAACAATTCTTGATCGTAGGTCTTCTGAGAGCTCTTTTCTGCGAGGCATGGTTCACATCAGACAGTGCTTCTTGAAACCAGTAAACCCAAAACAGGTCTGGTGTTATTAACCATTTGGATGTAAGGTAAATAATTGCAATGGTATCAAGTCATTTTGTTGTGCGCAGTACATTCCATTCCAATAGGCATTAATTACAGTTGAGTATACATTTTACATTTGTAAAACCCCTTGTTTTCTAATCAAATTTCTTACATTCTGTTGCACAGTGGGTGAATCTCTATAACGCAGACACAGAAAGCAAAATTTGAAATAGAGTTTAGCCCTTCTTTGCTATATTTACTGTGGTATTTTGCTGTTTTCATTTAAAGTTTGTAAGTTGAGCATTAGAGATGAGGTATTGGTTTGCCACTATCATTTTTGGTAACAGCAGATCCAGTGTGATATCTGCATTCTGGGCAAATTAATGCACACATTTTCCAGACCAATATAAATAAATATAAATATAATACCTGTGTTTTGAACATAGTCATTTGTATGTTGGACTAATTCAGGGAGAGATTACAGTCTGGGCGGGGAGAGTTAGTTGCTATACAATGTTTTACAGGTCTATTTTGTGTTAAATTACTGTGGGTTACAGTCCAGAGGGCTACATATTTCTGTGTATCCTCTGTATTTATAGTTCAGAGACCCAACAGCCTTTTAGGACTATCTTTTTTGTGTGCATGCAACAACTGTATTTGCTGTTTAGCTGATGGACCCCTTTGCAGCCTTTCTTTATTTGATTTTTTTATTGTTCTTGTGTTTTCTGCTGGATCAAAGTGGATTGATGTTTAGTTAGATGGTTATTTCCAGTGTCTTTATGCCAGCTTGGCAAAACATCTGACCTTCCAGCTCCTCCCTTTATGACTTATGACTTTTATAATGTGCCTGAGTCCCTGGGCTATGCTATCAGCAGCAGGGTACACAAAACCATGGATACATGGTCCAGTAAGTATGGGAAGGAATTCTACATATGCTTCGCTGGGTCAATCTTCTGGTGCCAGAGAAATATACAGAATTGGGCGTACCATTGGAGCTTGTGGTGCCACTCTGTGTCACGTACAGGGGGTCAATGTGCAGTCACCCTGAACCCCATCCTCCACATTGGCATCATCCTCTGAATCCTCACAACTAGCAGTCCCCTTTGGGGTCTCAGAATATGTACATCTCAGACTAAATGCTTACATGCTGTGTTGCAGATTGAATGCCTGGGGGAAAGGAACCATATTGGTTCAGTGGCGCCGACAACTCTAAATAATCAGCAGATGTCCTGTGGCCACATAAATTGGTTACCTATAATATTCTACTCAGTATTGCTACATTAAAATATCATTAATTGGTATCAAATATAAAAATTACAAAATTTCTATGCAGAAGCTAATAAATTATACCCTTCACCTACACACATATAAAAGAGACAATGTTGTCTACAGCTCACATACAAAACTGGTGCTCGGATGTCAAATCAGCCACAAAAATAATTACAGCCCATAGGCCAATATAAAGCCCAGCAGCCTTAGCAGGCTTCTGGGATAAAATATTCATATTTCATCCGACTTCTAATTAGATGATTATTAGAGATGAGCGAATTATTCAAAAATTCGATTCGACTGATTCGGCGAATTCGTGAAAAAATTTCGATTCGAGTTGAATATATTCGCTGCGAATTTAACTTATAAAAGGGTCTTTCTAGGCTTCAGAGAGCCTTTACATTAGTGCAGAACACTGTACCTTTAATTTAAATGCCCTTGGAGTCTGCTGGGGAAGATAAATAATACTGTCAGTCAGTATGACATGCAGATGAGTGCCGTCGATCTTAGAATCACCGCACACTTCACTCATTTGGGCAGTCACGGGGCCAAAACCAGAGTGTGGAGCCACAGTGTGGCGGTGGAGGCAGCAGCAATGGGAGGCCATACAGCACCCTATGACAAAATGGAACCCACCAGCAGTGTGAGGAGACCTGAAAGTGGCACATGGCAGAGTGTGGCGATGGAGACAGCAGCAATGGGAGGCCGTACAGGGACCCATGACACACTCTGGACCTGGCAGCAGCATGAGGAGGCGGTACAGGGGCCCATGACAGATTACGGGCCTGGCAGCAGCATGAGGAGTCGGTACGGGGGCCCATGACAGATTACGGGCCTGGCAGCAGCAATGGGAGGCCGTACAGGGACCCATGACACACTCTGGACCTGGCAGCAGCATGAGGAGGCAGTACAGGGGCCCATGACAGATTACGGGCCTGGCAGCAGCATGAGGAGTCGGTACGGGGGCCCATGACACACACTGGACCTGGCAGCAGCATGAGGAGGCGGTACAGGGGCGCATGACAGATTACGAGCCTGGCAGCAGCAACTTGGACAGGAGGACGTTCAGCTTCTGCACCGTCGGGTGCGTGCTCGCAAACTGTTGTCTCTTGGAAACGGATTCCAAGAAAGACTGCTGACGGAATCCGTGAAGAGGAGTAGCAGGAGAAGGAGCATCTGAACGAGCGGAATATGCCAACAAGCGACAACAGGGGCCCATGACAGATTACGGGCCTGGCAGCAGCATGAGGAGTCGGTACGGGGGCCCATGGCAGATTACGGGCCTGGCAGCAGCAATGGGAGGCCCGTAATCTGCCAGCACCCTATGACAAAAAATGGAACCCACCAGCAGTGTGAGGAGACCTGAAAGTGGCACATGGCAGAGTGTGGCGATGGAGACAGCAGCAATGGGAGGCCGTACAGGGGCCCATGAGAGACTGTGGACCTGGCAGCAGCATGAGGAGGCGGTACTGGGGCCCATGGCAGATTACGGGCCTGGCAGCAGCTATGGGAGGCCCGTAATCTGCCAGCACCCTATGACAAAAAATGGAACACACCAGCAGTGTGAGGAGACCTGAAAGTGGCACATGGCAGAGTGTGGCGATGGAGACAGCAGCAATGGGAGGCGGTACAGGGACCCATGAGACACTGTGGACCTGGCAGCAGCATGAGGAGGCGGTACAGGGGCCCATGGCAGATTAAGGCCTGGCAGCAGCAATGGGAGGCCCGTAATCTGCCAGCACCCTATGACAAAATGGAACCCTGGGCTGGGGCAGGCAGAACCGCCGTATCTTTATCACGGTTTTCCCAGGCCACCGAATGGCGACGCTGCATATGCTGACGCAACACTGTAGTTCCAACATGGGCCCCCTGGCCACGCTTGACTTTCTGGCCACATAGTCGACATACGGCTACGTTTACTTCCTCGGGCGGCTTGACGAAAAATTGCCACACCGCCGAGTAGGAAACTTTGCCCCCGCTACTCCTCACTGGCTGACTGCTACTTCCTCCGTGCACACCGGCACCACTACTGGCCGTGGTGGTAGGCTGCAGTGGAGCTGGTGCTCTACTCCGTGGCCGTTTGCCTCCACTGACACTGCTGCGACCCTGCTGCCTCCTGGCAGCAGCAATGGGAGGCCGTACAGGGACCCATGAGAGACTCTGGACCTGGCAGCAGCATGAGGAGGCGGTACAGGGGCCCATGGCAGATTAGGGGCCTGGCAGCAGCTATGGGAGGCCCGTAATCTGCCAGCACCCTATGACAAAAAATGGAACACACCAGCAGTGTGAGGAGACCTGAAAGTGGCACATGGCAGAGTGTGGCGATGGAGACAGCAGCAATGGGAGGCCGTACAGGGACCCATGAGACACTGTGGACCTGGCAGCAGCATGAGGAGGCGGTACAGGGGCCCATGGCAGATTAGGGGCCTGGCAGCAGCTATGGGAGGCCCGTAATCTGCCAGCACCCTATGACAAAAAATGGAACACACCAGCAGTGTGAGGAGACCTGAAAGTGGCACATGGCATGAGACACTGTGGACCTGGCAGCAGCATGAGGAGGCGGTACAGGGGCCCATGGCAGATTAGGGGCCTGGCAGCAGCAATGGGAGGCCCGTAATCTGCCAGCACCCTATGACAAAAAATGGAACACACCAGCAGTGTGAGGAGACCTGAAAGTGGCACATGGCAGAGTGTGGCGATGGAGACAGCAGCAATGGGAGGCCGTACAGGGGCCCATGAGAGACTGTGGACCTGGCAGCAGCATGAGGAGGCGGTACTGGGGCCCATGGCAGATTACGGGCCTGGCAGCAGCTATGGGAGGCCCGTAATCTGCCAGCACCCTATGACAAAAAATGGAACACACCAGCAGTGTAAGGAGACCTGAAAGTGGCACATGGCATGAGAGACTGTGGACCTGGCAGCAGCATGAGGAGGCGGTAAAGGGGCCCATGGCAGATTACGGGCCTGGCAGCAGCAATGGGAGGCCCATAATCTGCCAGCACCCTATGACAAAAAATGGAACACACCAGCAGTGTGAGGAGACCTGAAAGTGGCACATGTTTGGGGCATGATTCATGGCGGATTTAGTCAGTTGTGTCAGGAACTGGTGGTTTGAAATCCAGACTAATCCACGCCTGATTCATTTTCACAAACGTGAGTCTCTCCACACTTTGGGTGGACAGTCGTGTCCTCCGCGGAGTTACAATACCTCCTGCCGCACTAAACACGCGCTCCGATGCCACGCTACTGGCCGGGCATGACAGCCTTTCAAGGGCAAATTCAGCTAGTTGGGGCCAAAGGTCAAGTTTCGTTGCCCAGTAGTCAAGGGGATTGTCTACCTCGGTTGGCAGGGTGCTGTCCAAGTAGGCCCAAGCCTGTTGTTTGAGGTCCTGCTCCAGGTCCGCCTGATGCTGCTGCTGCTGCTGCTGGTTAGTAGTTTCCTCACTGCGCTGGTGAAGAAAGCTACTCATCATCGACTGCAGACTGAGGCAGCCGCTGCTGGTGGAGCTGCCACTGCTCCTACCACCCCACCCCTCCCCTGCTGCCATGGCAGCGAAACGCGAGCGCACAGGGCCCACAGTGTCTGAATATGGACGTTGGCGCACAAAGGCAGAGACCAACTGACTACATAGGTGGTTTTTATAGTACGTTATTTTGGCCTCCCTCTCAGCAGGTGTGAAAAAGGCCACCATTTTTGAACGGTAGCGAGGGTCCAACAAGGTGGACAGCCAAAATTCATCCCTCTGTCTGATGGTTATTATTCGGCTGTCGCTACGCAAGCAACCGAGCATGCTATGGGCCATTTGTGCCAAGGAATGCGAGGGACTCCCTGCCTCCATCTCCACAGCATACTGCCACGGTGCGTCTGGGTCCTCTGTCTCCTCCTCCTCCTCCTCTACCAGATGCTCCTGCTCCTCCACTCCTGTCCGCTGAGTGGAAAAACCACCCATTTCACTCAATATTTCCTGAGCACAAATGTCCTCCTCTACCTCCTCCTCTTCTTCCTGTCCTGCCCCCACAGGGGTCATGTGGCATTGAGATCTGTGCGCCACGTCTACCGCACCCTGACCAGCCATTGTTAACAGCATTTGTTCAAGGACGTGCAACAGAGGAATGACGTCGTTCATCCCATAGTCCTGCCGACTCACGAATAGCGTGGCCTCCTCAAAGGGCCTGAGCAAGCGGCAGGTGTCACGCATGAGCTGCCAATGGCTGACATCGAAGTTACACAGGGGAGTACCTTTATCCGCTTGTAACATCAGGAAATCGGTGATGGCCTTTCGCTGTTCGTAAAGGCGGTCTAACATGTGTAGGGTTGAATTCCACCTTGTTGCAACGTCGCAGATCAGGCGATGCTGTGGAATTCCGTTCTGCCGCTGCAGCTCAAGGAGGGTGTGCTTTGCGGTGTAGGAATGGCTGAAATGCATGCAAATTTACGTGACATTTTAAGGATGTCTTGCAGTGGGATGGTGGATTTTAGGAACCGCTTGACAACCAGATTGAACACGTGAGCCATGCATGGCGCATGGCACAACCTTCCTTGACGCAGAGCAGACACCATGTTCTTTCCGTTGTCGGTCAACATGGTTCCGATTATCAGTTTGCGCGGAGACAGCCATCTGTCGATTTCTCTGTTCATTACACTGAGAAGTTCCTCCCCTGTGTGACTACGTTCGCCAAGGCATACCAGGTGCAGCACAGCGTGACACCGTTGCGCCCTGCACATGTGATATGCCGGTCGGGTAATGGGACTTGGCACGGGGGTGGCGGCTGAGGACACGAAGGAAGAAGAGGTGGTAGAGGCGGACATCTTTTGTGGACCAAGGACGTGCAAACGTGGAGGCAAAAGCGGCGTGACCTGTCCAAGTTGCTGGTGCGGCTGTGACGGCACCACGTTCACCCAGTGGGCCATAAATGACATGTACTGTCCCTGACCGTAGTTACAGCTCCACACGTCGGCGCTGCCGTGCACTTTGGCAGAGACCGACATGCTCAAAGACTGGCCCACCATCTCTTCTACATGTGAATGCAGGGCTGGAACTGCCTTTTTGGCGAAGAAATGACGGCTTGGCACTCTCCACCGCGGCGCAGCACAAGCCATCATTTCTCGGAAAGGTGCTGAGTCCACCACTTGGAAAGGGAGGGACTGCAGCACCAGCAACTTGTACAGGAGGACGTTCAGCTTTTGCACCGTCGGGTGCGTGCTCGCAAACTGTTGTCTCTTGGAAACGGATTCCAAGAAAGACTGCTGACGGAATCCGTGAAGAGGAGTAGCAGGAGAAGGAGCATCTGAACGAGCGGAAGATGGCAACGAGCGACAACTCCCCTCAGCAGAGGTGTTGGAGCCTTGACTGGCTGATAGAGGGCGATTGACGTCGGGTGACGGAGCAAGTAACGGAGCGGGTGATGGAGCGGGGGCTGGGGCAGGCAGAACCGCCGTATCTTTATCACGGTTTTCCCAGGCCACCAAATGGCGACGCTGCATATGCTGACGCAACGCTGTAGTCCCAACATGGGCCCCCTGGCCACGCTTGACTTTCTGGCCACATAGTCGACATACGGCTACGTTTACTTCCTCGGGCGGCTTGACGAAAAATTGCCACACCGCCGAGTAGGAAACTTTGCCCCCGATACTCCTCACTGGCTGACTGCTACTTCCTCCGTGCACACCGGCACCACTACTGGCCGTGGTGGTAGGCTGCAGTGGAGCTGGTGCTCTACTCCGTGGCCGTTTGCCTCCACTGACACTGCTGCGACCCTGCTGCCTCCTGGGCAACCCACCGACTGTTTTGCTCGCTGCCAAGCTGCCACCCTCTTCTCCTGATGATGCGGAAGCAATAGCCTGATGACGATGAGGCTGCCAAGTGCGATCAGCCTCATCATCATCAATTAGGGTCTCCGCCTCACTACTAGCCCCCTCGGCTGCGTGTGGGTCAGGAGACAGACCTGTCTCTAGACCGGCTACAGAGCCACTCTCCTCGCCACTACTTCTTCGCCTGGCTGCTGAAGAGGCGGATGTCTCCCCCCGTTCCTGACCGCCCTCTGTTAGCTCTTCCTCACTGTAGAGTGGGGCTGAGCCCACAGCATGCGATACTTCGCTTGGTGAGGGAACACCAAAGGACAGGGGCAGGTCGAGGACACGTGATTTCAGTGGGCTTGCTCCCGGGCCATGCCAACTAACGGTTGTGTCTGACGTACCCACCGACCGTTGGCTGTAGGTGTCAGAGGTGACCTGGGAAGAGGAAGACGACCGAGCCAACCAATCGATGACGGCAGGGTTGTCGGTGGAGACACGACCGCTGGATGACACCGGGAGCAATGGCCTCTGGCTGCGACTAGTGCTGCCTCAACCCCTTCCTCTGCTGCCACGTCTGCTCGCTCCTAAAACATTGCCTCCTCTGCCACTCCTCTGCATGTTGTCTGACATACTCTTTAATTAAACGATTCTGTGTTCCTGAGTAACAATTCTGTGTTCCTGAGTAACAATTCTGTGTCTGTCCCTGAGTAACAATTCTGTGTCCCTGAGTAACAATTCTGTGTCCCTCAGTAACAATTCTGTGTCCCTGAGTAACAATTCTGTGTCCCTGAGTAACAATTCTGTGTCCCTCAGTAACAATTCTGTGTCCCTGAGTAACAATTCTGTGTCCCTCAGTAACAATTCTGTGTCCCTCAGTAACAATTCTGTGTCCCTGAGTAACAATTCTGTGTCCCTCAGTAACAATTCTGTGTCTGTCCATGAGTAACAATTCTGTGTCTGTCCCTCAGTAACAATTCTGTGTCCCTGAGTAACAATTCTGTGTCCCTGAGTAACAATTCTGTGTCCCTGAGTAACAATTCTGTGTCCCTCAGTAACAATTCTGTGTCTGTCCCTGAGTAACAATTCTGTGTCTGTTCCTGAGTAACAATTCTGTGTCCCTCAGTAACAATTCTGTGTCCCTCAGTAACAATTCTGTGTCCCTGAGTAACAATTCTGTGTCTGTCCCTGAGTAACAATTCTGTGTCTGTCCCTGAGTAACAATTCTGTGTCCCTCAGTAACAATTCTGTGTCCCTCAGTAACAATTCTGTGTCCCTGAGTAACAATTCTGTGTCCCTCAGTAATAATTCTGTGTCCCTCAGTAACAATTCTGTGTCCCTGAGTAACAATTCTGTGTCCCTCAGTAACAATTCTGTGTCTGTCCCTGAGTAACAATTCTGTGTCTGTCCCTGAGTAACAATTCTGTGTCCCTCAGTAACAATTCTGTGTCCCTCAGTAACAATTCTGTGTCCCTTAGTAACAATTCTGTGTCCCTGAGTAACAATTCTGTGTCCCTCAGTAACAATTCTGTGTCCCTCAGTAACAATTCTGTGTCTGTCCCTGCGTAACAATTCTGTGTCTGTCCCTGAGTAACAATTCTGTGTCCCTCAGTAACAATTCTGTGTCCCTCAGTAACAATTCTGTGTCCCTGAGTAACAATTCTGTGTCTGTCCCTGAGTAACAATTCTGTGTCTGTCCCTGAGTAACAATTCTGTTTCCCTCAGTAACAATTCTGTGTCCCTCAGTAACAATTCTGTGTCCCTGAGTAACAATTCTGTGTCCCTCAGTAACAATTCTGTGTCCCTCAGTAACAATTATGTGTCCCTGAGTAACAATTCTGTGTCCCTCAGTAACAATTCTGTGTCCCTGAGTAACAATTCTGTGTCCCTCAGTAACAATTCTGTGTCTGTCCCTGAGTAACAATTCTGTGTCTGTCCCTGAGTAACAATTCTGTGTCCCTAAGTAACGTTTCTGTTGCCCTAAGTAACGGTTCTGTGTCCCTCAGTAACAATTCTGTGTCCCTCAGTAACAATTCTGTGTCTGTCCCTGAGTAACAATTCTGTGTCCCTAAGTAACGTTTCTGTGGCCCTAAGTAACGGTTCTGTGGCCCTCAGTAACAATTCTGTGTCCCTCAGTAACAATTCTGTGTCTGTCCCTGAGTAACAATTCTGTGTCCCTAAGTAACGTTTCTGTGGCCCTAAGTAACGGTTCTGTGGCCCTAAGTAATGTTTCTGTAGCCCTAAGTAACGTTTCTGTGGCCCTAAGTAACGTTTCTGTGGCCCTAAGTAACGGTTCTGTGTCCCTCAGTAACAATTCTGTGTCCCTCAGTAACAATTCTGTGTCTGTCCCTGAGTAACAATTCTGTGTCCCTAAGTAACGTTTCTGTGGCCCTAAGTAACGGTTCTGTGTCCCTCAGTAACAATTCTGTGTCCCTCAGTAACAATTCTGTGTCTGTCCCTGAGTAACAATTCTGTGTCCCTAAGTAACGTTTCTGTGGCCCTAAGTAACGGTTCTGTGGCCCTAAGTAACGGTTCTGTGGCCCTCAGTAACAATTCTGTGTCCCCCAGTAACAATTCTGTGTCTGTTCCTAAGTAACAATTCTGTGGCCCTAAGTAACGTTTCTGTGGCCCTAAGTAACGTTTCTGTGGCCCTATGTAACGATTCTGTGGCCCTAAGTAACGTTTCTGTGTCCCTAAGTAACGTTTCTGTGGCCCTAAGTAACGATTCTGTGGCCCTAAGTAACGTTTTTGTGGCCCTAAGTAACGTTTCTGTGGCCCTAAGTAACGTTTCTGTGGCCCTAAGTAACGATTCTGTGGCCCTAAGTAACGATTCTGTGGCCCTAAGTAACGTTTCTGTGTCCCTAAGTAACGTTTCTGTGGCCCTAAGTAACGTTTCTGTGTCCCTAAGTAACGTTTCTGTGTCCCTAAGTAACGTTTCTGTGTCCCTAACTCTCTCCCTCAATACAGCCAGGTCTGCCTCTGTTGAATGACTGGAGGCAAATGGAGAATTCTAAAATGGCCACCATTTATAGCTCGACCATTACACAGTGCTGGCTGGCTGGCTGCTGATTGGCTAATGCGATCACATGTCATGAATGAATGCATTATGGGTCAGCGCGCCTTGTCTGCGCGCCTTTCCAGACATCCCCGCTCCGTCGCCGCACATGTCGCCGCCATTTTAGGAAAAATTTCGATTCGCGCATCCCAAGTCTGCTAATTTTCGGATTCGTCGCGAATCGAAATTTTCCTAATATTCGAAACGAATTCCACTTCGCCTACTTCGATTCGCTCATCTCTAATGATTATCTCCCATATAAGTCTAAGTCCCTTGCTAGAATAGATTACAAGTGAAAAATTGCATGGCTGTCATGAAATGACTTTGGGCTCTCAACCTGCGGTATTGCCATAAGACTTTTCCTAATAGCTGAACTAAACTAAAGCTGATGTACAGCATGGTGCAGACTCAGGAGATAATCCTCTTTCATGTGAAATTTGTATAATCAACAAAAGAGCAACATAAATCATATAAAATCAGAGATAGAATGACATGTTGGCATATACTGACCTTTATCCTTGATAGCACCACGCCCTCAAATTCCTTAGTAAGACATGTCAAATAAGAGCTTGTCCAAGTTATGATGCAAATAGGAAAGATTGAGTAAGAATGTTAGCAGCAGAAAAGTACATCCATGCAGTTGTCTCTTTTGGATCATAGATTATTACATGTTGTTAGTTTCTGTCCTGTGTCAGAATTAGTTGTTACCACTCATCCAATCTGCTGCCAGCAACATCTGTTGCATGTTTCAAATCTACTCTTTTATGTGCCTTTCTATGCTGTACATGGCTACCCTGTTTATATAAAAGTGAGTTACCAGGGTTTCGAGAGTTGAAGGGGCATGGCTGGTGTTCACATCAGAACATCTGACGTCAATGCACTTCACATATTGACTTGGAAATAAGAGCAGCTTTGAGAATGGATGCATATTTATTTCAAAGTGGAGAAGAGGAAATGAAAAAACATAATGAATATAGCACATTTAAATAGGTGTAGCCCTGCAAAGTTAAAATATAGAGTATTTTAGGAAGTATGCACATTTTAACAGTTGCTATTCTGCCTAGCATCGACAAATTAGTTGTACGTAAGCTCTGAAGTTCCTGTGGGATGGTTTCAAGTAGTGGTTTGTAATTAGCCGTATATAGTTGGCTAACATTGGCGGAGAGTTTAATTCCTAGGTAGGGGACATTATGCTTTTCCCACGTAAATGGGAAGTGTTTGGAGAGTAGGTTTTGCGTTACTATGGGAGTATATAGGTTTAATATTGATGATTTAGGTTTATTGAGTTTGTAGTATGAGACCGCTGTATAACAATGGATATGTGCGCGTATTGCTTGGAGTGACTTGTATGGGTTTGTTATCATTAAAATAATATCATCCACAAAGAGACTAATTTTGTGTTCGTTGTGAAGAAATGTAATGCCTGTGATCTTGGGATCATCTCTGAGATTGGCTGCTAACGGTTCGATAAGTAAGGCAAAGATAATAGGGGGCAGGGGGCAGCCCTGTCTGCTTCCATTTGTTATGGGGAAGGGCTGGGAAAGCGTGCCATTAGTTAGTACTCTGGCAGTAGGTTTGAAGTAAAGGGATAGAATCGCTGAAAGTATCCAGTTTGTTATGCCGAATTTTTGGAGTGTGAGTGTCATAAATTGCCAGTGAATGCGGTCAAATGCTTTTTCTGCATCTAGTGATAAAAGGAGGGATGGTCGGTTATCAGATTCAAGGTGATGTAGCAGTGATACTATTCGTCTAGTAGCATCAGGAGCCTGTCTACCAGGTATGAATCCTACTTGATCTGGGTGGATCAATGTAGGTAAGTATGGAAGTAGTCTATGGGCAATTATTTTTGCATATATTTTTATATCCCTATTAAGTAACGAGATCGGTCTGTAATTTTGGGCCAGTTGTGGGTCTTTGCCTGGTTTTGGGATAATGGTGATTATTGACTGTAGCATGTCCGGGGGGAATTCCCCATTAGAGGCGACATGGTTATAGAGGGCGGATAAATGTGACTTAAGGTTGGGCGCAAATGTTTTATAATATTTGTTGGTGAATCCATCGTTCCCTGGCGATTTGTTTAAGGGTAGAGTATTTATGGTTTTTTCGATTTCTATAGGTGAGATCGGTACAGAGATAGATTCGAGTTGGGGCGCAGTTAGATTAGGTAGGTTGGTATTGTGTAGAAAGTTTTCAATGGAGACAACAGTAGGTTGGGTTGTATTAGGGTCATCTTTTATGTTATAGAGGTTCTGGTAATAAGCCGCAAAAGCGTTAGCTATGTCCTGGGGGTTTGTAAGGGGGGAATGCTTGGTGGGGTGCTGAATTGTGGATATTTTGGTTTTAAGCCACTTTTGTTTAACAGTTTTAGCAAGACGTGAGTTAGCTTTGTTGCCGGGTGCATAGAATTTAGTTCTCGTTTTTTGGAGATTAGTGTCGTAGTTATGCAGTAGAATGGTGCGCAATTTGTTTCTATCTAGGTTTAGAGCTGCGGAGGTGGAGGCGTTTGGTGTGTTTTTATTAATCTCTTTGTTAAGGTGGATGGACGTCAAGAGTTGGTCAATTTGTTGGGATCTCTGTCGCTTAATACGGGAATTTAATTGTATGAGGATGCCTCTCATGTAAGCTTTGTAAGTTTGCCAAAGTGTAGTAACAGAGATATTAGGGGTAGCGTTAGTTGGGAAAAAGAGGTTATGGGCTTCTAGGATATGCTTCTGGTGTTCTGGAGTTTTTAGGAGTGAAGAGTTGAGTCTCCAAATGGGAGGGATTGTCGATCGCCAAGCGTTGTCCAAAGAAATGTGGATTGGTGCGTGGTCCGACCAAGTTATCGTCCCAATGGTGGATGAAGTCACTTGTTGTAGCGTCCATTTGTCGGTAATGAACATGTCTATTCTTGAGTAGGAAAGGTGGGGAGAGGAATAGTAGGTATAGTCTCTTTCGGTACCATGCTGGCACCTCCAAATGTCGTACAGATCGTGGTCATGCAAAAAATGGGTGAGAACAGGTTTGGTAGATTTTTTGTTGGAAGATGAATCTATAACCGGGTTACTTGTAATGTTGAAATCTCCGCCGATGATGAGTCTACCTTGTTTGTGGTGAGAGATGATTTTATAGAGCTTGCGGTAGAATTGCAGCTGCTTGCTGTTCGGGCCGCACACGTTCACCAGGGTATGGGTTATGTCATTGATCTGACATATCAGGATGTGGTAGCGGCCTTGCGGGTCTGCTATTTCCGAGATGGTGCAGAAGGAGAAAGAATCATGGACGGCCGTAATGACTCCATTCTTCTTGGAGTTGTTTGCCATAAATATGTGGGAGTAACGGTGGAGATATAGGGTGGGTATTTTCCCTGTAGCGAAATGAGTCTCTTGTATAAGAAGTATGTCGGCTTGGGATTTCCAGGCTTCTTTGGAGAGCAGCGATCTCTTGAAGGGGGAATTTAGGCCTCTAACATTGAGGGAGGTAATATTAATCATTAGTACGTGATTTATTGAGGTATAGTATTGGTAGAGTTATTCTTTGAAAGAATCGGAATTTAAGAGTCTCTTTGAGAAGGAAAGTAGTAACGTGGTTGTGGTATAGGTCCTGCTCAGTTATGAATGCAGGGGGAGTATTTCTTGTTGATTCAAAATTTCCTTGTTTAAGGGCATAGGAATATAGCTGGTGGTGCCATGGTAAAAGAGAAGTAGGGACAAAAAAGAGAGTAAAAACACACTTGCAAAAAACGCAAGTAAACTGAGTAGCTAACATTGCTACTTCAGAACTGGGGAGCTTGAACTGGCTTTGACCACCATCATCGGGTCTAGGCCGATCGCCAGATATTTGTGTCTTGAAAAGAGACCTCTGGGGGGAGTGCATAGGTGTGCCTACACGTGAGGTGAGCCGCGTAGTCAGCTATGTTGCCTCCATATGATGAGCGGAGTCAGGTGTAGCATCCTGCCCGTCTGCAGGGAGGATGTTCCAGGCTTTGAGCAAGTCTAATCCTGCTTCTAGGGTTTTTATGGTGAAAGTTCTGCCTTGTCGCCGAACTAGTAATTTTGTGGGGAAGCCCCATTGGTAGGCAATGCCATGGTTTCTAAAGGCTTTAGTAATGGAGACCAATTTTTTCCTGTTTAGTAGAGTGGCTCTGGATAAGTGAGATTTGTGTGTGATGGCGGGAGTGATGGTGGGTTCCTGGCTGCTATCATAATTTTTTCCTTGGTGTGCTAAAAGTGTATGCGGGTTAACACATCTCTTGGAATGGATGGCGACAGGAATGACGGCTTAGGTAGCCGATGGGCTCGATCGATCTCAAGCTCTATGTCAGAGAGAGACGGGAGGAGGAGTTTGAGGTATTGTTGCAGGTAAGGCAGCAATAACTCGTTAGTAACTGATTCCGGGATCCCTCTGAATTTAATGTTATTGCGACGTGAGCGGTCTTCTAAGTCAGCCAGTTTTAAGTTGATTTGTTTGATATCAGATGCATGATCCACGTGAGCGTCGATCAAATCATTATGTGCCGTTATTATGTCTCCCATGTTGCTTTCAATATGGCGTATTCTACGTTCCTGCCTTTGTATTGCAGTGGACATTTGATTCAATGATGTAAAAATGTCGTCATGCAAAGTTTGTCTTAGCGAAGTCAGCATGTTTTTCATAGAGACTTCTGTTAATGGTTGTTCAATTGCAGGAAAGGCATCTATATTTGGCAGGGCTGTAGGAGAAGGTTGTGGTGGGTTATTTAGGGTCCAGCAGAAGGAGTCAGGGTCCTGGTCAAGTCGTGGCCAGGACTTGGCTGGGCTGCTAATTGTAGGGGACAGTGGGGGTGACAACTCACCAGGGTCCCCTGGGTATAGCTGGAACTGCAGCCTGGGATCTCCTTGCTGGGACCTGTAGTCCTCCTCGTGGCCGCTGCTGGTGTCTTGTGTGCTGCTGTGGGCGCCATCTTGGATATCGTGCAGGACAGCAGGGAAGAATTTGGTAAGTTTCCCCGGCTGCTCCAGGGTTTTTTTCCTCCGGGGCATAGCTGATGAGGTGCGGGCACAAGTCAGAGAGGTAAGGGAGTAGTTATTTCCCCCCAAGGTCAGTGAGTGCCGGTGTTTTACTGGCGGACGGACGGAGCGGTGCTCAGTGCACTTCCATCCGTATGCCGGCCGTGCATGCGCCCCCCCTGAACCAATTATCTCAAGCAGAAAAAAAACTTATAGATTTGCCCTCTTTGCCTAAACTTCAATTAGTGGTACAACTTAAAGACCAATTTAAGACACTTGAGGCTAGTTCTATGGCGAAGAAACTGCTATGGATGAAACAGAAGTTTTATCAATACGCTAATAAACCTTATAGGATGTTGGTTAATAAATTGAAAGCACATTCGAAAACATCCGCTCCTGAATTTTTGTTTCAAGGGGATGGCACCCCTACTTTTTGCCCCCAACAGATAGCCCAAGTATTCGGAGACTTCTATCATAAGCTTTATAACTGTTTATCACCAGACATACACCCCCCTTTCCATAAAGATTCCTTGAATGCAATTTTTCAGCTCTTCATCTCCCTAAATTGAAAAGGGAAGATAGATTAACCCTGAACGCACCTATTACTGTGGAGGAACTGTGTGCAGTTCTTAAGGAGCTACCATCACAAAAGCACTGGGAATAGACGGGTTTTCTTACAGATATTATAAGCAATTTATGGTGGATATAGGCCTTGCCAATTGGAATTTTATTCCTCTCTGCTCAGCGGGGAGAAACCCCATTCGCAATTTCAACATTCTCATATCACAGTCATTCTCAAAACAGGCAAAAACCTAACGACCCCAGCTAACTACAGGCCCATAGCATTATTGAACATGGATTATAAACTTTTTACGAAACTCTTAGCAAATCGTTTGGCTCCTTTGCTTCCCAGAATTATCCATAATGACCAAGTGGGATTTATCTTGGCGAGATAGGCAGGGGACAACACTAGACGTATGATCTACTTAGTTGATATACTCCATGGCTCACGAACGCCGGCACTATTGTTAAGTTTAGATGCCCAGAAGGCATTTAAACCGTTGGGATGGCCTTATATGTTTGAATTACTAAGACATGTGGGAATACAAGGGCCGTTTTTTAATGCTATTACGGCGCTGTACTTATGGCCTACGGCACAGGTTAAGCTTCCCTATGCCACATCCAATACTTTTCCCATGCTCAGTGGTACTAGACAAGGTTGCCCTCTGTCTCTGCTCCTATTTGTGTTCTGTCTTGAACCATTAGCAGAACACACCCTGACATAGCGGGAGAGACTGTGAAGGGGAAGTAATATAAACTCTCACTTTTTGCAGATGACATTTTATTGACTATAACTAAGCCTCACTTGTTATTACCTGCGTTCCATAACCTTTAGTGATTTATCTGGCTATAAAATAAACACTTCAAAGATGAAAGCTATGCCCCTTCATTTCCCATCCCGAGATCTCTCACTGCTCCAACAAAATTACTCATACCACTGGTGCATGTCATCTATTAAATATCTTGGCACCCATATAACCCCAACTTATGCTCAGCTGCTTGAAGCTAACTAACCCCCACTGTTTTGGGAAATGTATGCTCTTCTAAATCAGTAGGATGCTTATAATATATACAGTATTTCCTGGGTAGAGTAAATGTCTTAAAGATGTCAATTCTGCCAAAGCTACTTTGCCTTTTTGAGACTCTACCAATTGCGATCCCTCATGCCCAACTGCAAACTCTACAACGAGCATTTCTAAGATTTATCTGGCATGCTAGAAAGCCCAGAATATCGAGAATGGTTCTTTTGTCATCTAGAAATAACAGAGGTTTAGGGGTACTAGATATTACCAATCACTGTTTAGCTACCCATCTGAGATAAAAGCTATCATGGTTCACCCAAAAACCTCAGAATAGATGGGCGGAGATTGAATTAGGCTATATTTGTCCGATTCACACATGTTTATTGCTATGTCCTTTTCATTATATATCACCTGTATCTCCCCCCCCCCCCCCCTTTGCTTGAATCTATGAAATTTACCCTTAAAGTTTGGTCAACTTTTGTGAAATCTCAGCAGTTACTGTCCATGTGCTCTCCATTGTCAAACGTTTAATATAATCCAGAGCTCCCAGATAGTCTGTCCTACCCACAGATGAACCCTTGGGCAATCAATGGCATATTCCAGCTCTGTCATCTGATCAATCTGGTCTCACACAGGATTCGGTCATTTCAGAAGATTAGGGCATGGAAATTCACAATACCTGTATCAGCTAGATACACCTATTTACAGTTCTGTCATTTCTTCCATGCTTTGAATTCCTCTTTGACGCTAGATCGCCCCACAGATTTTGAGAGGATAGCTATTAAAGGTCCCTCCCAACAACATCTTATCACCTCTTTATATAAACTACTTCTCAATAAAGATTCTCTTGTTGAGAGGCCTCGCCGTTATATGAAGAGATGGAAGGATGAACTCCAGTGCTCAATTTCCTTGATATGTTGGCAGGGATATGGGATTCTGTTGCTAAGACCTCTCATTGTGTTGTATGTAAAGAGAACTTGTATAAGGTGTTGATGCATTGGTACAAGACCCCTGTAGTGCTTCATGCGATCAACCCAAATCTGTCTGACAAGTGCTGGAGGTGCATGGGTGCAGTAGATACCTTGGCACACATCTTTTGATTTTGTCCACAGATTGCAGGTTATTGGGCCATGGTTAGAAAGATATTGGAACAAGTACTCAATGTTACTCTACCTCTAGACCTGCTACATTATCTTTTGGGGCTACCCTTTAGGGGTATCCCAAAGCAATTTAAGAGGTTGGGAATGCATATTCTGACAGCCGCTAGAAGGGTGATATCACGACTCTGGAAATCAGTTGATGTTCCCACGCTAAATCATCTCCTAAGAGTGATCTCTGAAAGCAGAAAAATGGAATATCTTACAGCTCTAGTGGGTGAACACTCAGGTCACGTTTGCTCTATTTGGGAGCTATGGGATCATTCTCCCTTTGGAAGACTTACTTCAATATTTCAACAATCTGAAAAAGTGAAATTAATTTATCTTCATAGATTTCTTGAGGGAGATTAGTGACAAATATTTCTGTCCCAAGTGGAGGAGCTCCTCCAACCAAGTCTGCAGGAGGGCCACCATATTTCCTCTGACCATTAACCTGTACCAGATCAATACTACGCCTTTCCATCCACTCCAGAAGGGAGTCTTTATTCAGAGCATTAACCCAAGCATCGCTCTCAGCATTCATCATGTTATTGTCCATCATTAGGGAATGATCTGCTCTCTCTTTTTTTGGGGGCGTGCCATATCCCTTGTTTCTGTCTTACACCCTTTTTCTATTGAAATTACTGTTTTTATTTTTATTTTATTTACCTTTTTCAGCCATCTATATATGTTTTTTATTTATGGCTGATTGATGGTGGATATATACAATTATGATATAGTTTGATCCTTTGCTTCCTTCTTCCTTCTTTTTAATTGTAAATTGTATATATTGGTGAATGTCAATGATCCTTTTTTTCCCCCTCAGCCATTGTTAAATTTAAAGAATACACTCATTGGCCATTATAGGGCTTTGTGTTACTATATAAGGACTCCATTAACATGGCTGCCTCTATCTGAAGAAGCCCATGTGACGTAGTGGGCGAAACGCGTCAACATCACTTCCTGGACACGCTGGCACATGCGCAGTCCCGCAAAGCGGCTTGCTCTGATTGCCGGATACATCTATTTTGCCTATCACTATGGCACTTTTGGGGCTGGCAACAGGAGTCTGACCCAGTAGAGCTTTCCCTATATCAGGAGGACCTCCAGCTGCTAACACACAGGACTCATCTCCACTGACTTCAGCAATTTTCCCTGTATGGGCTACGGGTCGGTTGAGGATTATCAGTTGTTGCAGGTTTTTACATGAGCTCTCCACTCTACTATATCTGCATTCTTTATGGACTTTAATTTACTGGGTCTTTACCTGATAACCCCCTGTGCTTCAATAATTCAAGGCATCTATATATCATGCATAATAGCAGGCTCTATTAAGGAATTACGCCACCTGTATGATTCATGTCTCCATGATAATTATTATTGACTTTTCAAATGACCTTTGTGATACTGGGCATATTATGCCACATATTGCCATTATCATTCTATCATTTATTCAACTATTCATGATATATTAAGGAGACGTATTCTACATTATCTTGCATCACAAGCCTAACCGCATACTTCTGATGAGAGATCTGCAAAATTGTTATATATCACCTGATATTTGTGGAATGACTTTCTGCTTCTGTCCTTATATTAGGGATTATGCTGCTTATTTTTGATGGTTGTATCAAGGATTATGTTTAATTAGATTAATTATTATGCACCTTTTTTCTTGTGTATCTCTATATTTATGCGATCTATACATGAGTCATTTGTCCTTGGTACTCATCATACCCTTTTGAGCTATTCACACCATTATCTGTTTGTCATTTCTATCCAAATGTTTTACTCTTGGACCCTTCTATCTATCACAGGTCTATTGCTCATCACACCTTTATGGGACTTGTTGCATGCCTAGTGCTGTCCAGGTTTATATTTGCCATTCTGTTCTTCAATTTTTCCCCCCTGGGTGGTGGTGAGGTTATTATGCATGTATGTTTTGACTTTTCATGCCAAACATACTTTTTTAATATCTGTACTTTTTTACTGCAAATTAATTATTTTTGTCTATTATTTGGTTTCATAAAGCTGCAGTTTGTCCTCATTTGGACCCCCTTTGGCCCTTGGGGTTCTTTACCCTCTGGCCTTTCCCTTTTACTTTCCCAATGATCTGCTCTCTTCATGGGCCATAATCAGTGGGTATTAGGCTAGCCCCTAGTCCCCTTCAAAAGCCCCTGTCCTATTTGGGTCTATCACACTTCTCCCCCCTAAAACGTAGACTAACCAGGTCCCAGACACCTGGACTGGACATGCGTTAGTTGGGCAGAGTGAACCCACATAATCGATCCACACAATCTCTATTCTTGGCTGCAGGGAAGAGTTGCCATCAGTAGGTGTGGAGCAGAAGTTATGGACCCTCTGTCTGGCTGCCCACACTTCAGCTGTGAAGTCTATTCCATTCCAGGGCTCAGTCTGCCGCTGGAGAGAGGGACCAACTGCCCCAACTCCCTGGAACCATGAAGACATGGTAGGTACTAGGCAGAAGCAAGTGGCCTGTTGCCAGTGCTTCAGCAGTGAGGTCTTTACTGTTCCAGGGCTCAGTCTGCTGCTGGGGAGAGGGGCCGACTGCCCCAATTTCCTGGGCTGTGAAGATAGGGTAGGTGCTAGACAGAGGCCAGCAGTTGGAGTGGCAATCTTAATTAAACAGACCTGTCCTTTA
Source organism: Staurois parvus (assembly GCF_062004578.1). Taxonomy (NCBI): domain Eukaryota; kingdom Metazoa; phylum Chordata; class Amphibia; order Anura; family Ranidae; genus Staurois; species Staurois parvus. The sequence continues at coordinate 10,071,318 of NW_028318039.1, read as the reverse complement.
AAGATAGTCTCCTCTACTCTCGGCCCTCATGGTCAGTTTGCCCTGCTTTACTGTAGATATGTGGATAAAACCTTTTACCTTACTAAATATTTATGCCCCTAACTCTTGTCAAATCCCACTCCTCACCCAAATATTGGATACGGTGCCCCAAACTTTTCATCCAATTACCATTATAGGTAGAGATTTCAATTTGGTAATGTCCCCATCTTGAGACCATAAGGTCCTTTTTGGGATTCTATCTTCTAAATAACTGCATATTTATATTGTAAACTGACAAGGGAGTTTCCTTTTTTTGACTCCTGGAGAATGCCCAGGAGTCATAAACTGCTCCTCAAAAATATTACATTTTTCTCTGCTGCCCACAGAATTTACTCTAGATTAGAGAATGTTCTAATTTCTGCTCCATTACTCCACTCACTGATTCATTCTGAGATAGATGATATTATTTGGTTGGACCACTCCCCCATAGTTTTAGACTTAATGCTGGCTACTGCCTATCCCAAAACATTTCATTAGAGGCTTAATGAGACACTTCTTTCTCAGGATGACACTCAAGAAACTAAATATCTGGATGCCTATTATTGTTTGAACATTGGAATGGCAACTAAGGTTTCCACTATGTGGAAAGCACATAAGGTATTCTTTAGAGGTCAATGCATGTCTGCTGGGACTTGTCCAAAATGAGACTCTGCTCATACAAAGGTTGACTTAGTGAAACAATTACACAACTCAGAAGCAACATTAATTTCTGGCCCTTTTTGTTCACCTCTGCATGGTCACCTTGTTACATAACCAGATTAAAGCACTTGATGTGACAAAAATTACAAAAAACAGCTTATTTAGAGCAAGCAAACATTTTATAAAAATGCTAATAAACCACATAAGATGTTGGTGAACAAATTATGGGCATGAATGTCTCATTCAACAACTGATTGCATCTTTCAACAAGATGGCACTCCTCCATGCCTCTTATCAGTTTGGTTGCCCTTCTCTGTACTTTCTCCAGTTCCCCAATGTTCTTTTTGTGAATTGGTGCCCAAAGCTGAACTGCATTATCCAAACGTGCTCTAGAATTTCCTAGTAGAGGGCTGCACTGACTTTGCACTTGATAAAACACAGTGGACCAACACTAGCAGATGATATGGTTCCCCAAATCATCACTGACTGTGGAAACTTCACACTGGACCTCATGCAACTTGGATTCTGTGCCTCTCCACTCTTCCTCCAGACTCTGGGACCTTGATTTCCAAATGAAATGCAAAATTTACTTTTATCCCAAAAGAGGACTTTGGACCACTAAGCAACATTCCAGTCCCTTTTCTCCTTAACCCAGGTAACACAAGGAATGTGACAGCTGTAGCTCATGTCCAGGATAAGTCTGTGTGTGGTGGCTCTTGAAGCACTGACACCAGCCGTAGTCCACTCCATGTGAATCTCCCCCAAATTCTTGAATTCTTGTTGCTTGTGTACCTTTTTCTACCACACTTTTTCCTTCCATCCAACTTTCCATTAATATGCTTGGATACAGTACTCTGTGAACAGCCAGCTTCTTTAGCAATTACCTTTCTTTCCAACTTACCCTCCTTGTGGAGGGTGTCAATTACTGTATTCTGGACAACTGTCAGGTCAGCAGTCTTCCCCATGATTGTGTAACATACTGAACCAGACTGAGAGACCATTTACAGGTCCAGGAAAACTTTACAGGTGTTTTGAGTTAATTAGCTGATTAGAGTGTGACACCATGGAGTTTATTTACCAAAGCTGGAGAGTGAAAAATCATGCTCACGTCTGCATAGAAACCAATCAGCTTCCAGGTTTCATTGCTAAAGCTTAACTTAACAAGCTGAGGTTAGAAGTTGTTTGGCTGCCATGCACAGGTGCACCAGATTCTGAGTGTACCAACTTTAGTAAATCTCCACCCATGAGTCTACAATATTGAACTTTTTTACAATATTGAACTTTTTTACAATATAATTTTCTGTGATGCTGAATTTTGGGTTTTCACTAACTGTAAGCCACAATCATCAAAATTAAAAGGAAGAAATGATTGAAATATATCACCCTGTGTGTAATAAATCTAAATAATATATGATTTTCACTTTTTGAATTGAATTAATGAAATAAATTAACTTTTTGATGATATTCTAATTTATATCACAGTCTCCAATCTAATTCATCCCAAAGATGTTCTATAAGATTGAGGTCAGGACTCTGTGCAGGCCAGTCAGGTTACTTCACCCCAAACTCTCTCATCCATGTGTTTATGGACCTTGCTTTGTGCACTGGTGCATGTTGGGACAGGAAGATGCCATCCCCAAACTGTTCCCACAAAGTTGGCAGCATGAAATTGTCCAAAATGTCTTGGTATGCTGATGCCTTATGAGTTTCCTTCACTGGAACTAAGGGGCCAAGCCCAACTCCTGAAAAACAACCCCACACCATAATCCTGTGCTTCACATGGCGTGCTTTACACCGCTGCATCTGATGCATTGGTGATGTAAGGCTTGGATGCAGCTTCTTGGCCATGGAAACCCATTCCATGAAGCTCTCTAAGCACTGTTGTGCTAATATGAAGGCCACACTAAGTTTGGAGGTCTTGAGCTATTGACTCTGCAGACAGTTGGCAACTTCTGCGCACTGTGCGCTTCAGCAGGCTCTGACCCCACTCTGTCATTTTATGTGGCCCACCGCTTCGTGGCTGAGTTGCTGTTGTTCCCAGTTGCTTCCACTTTGTTGTATTACCACTAATGGTTGACCATGGAATATTTAGTAGCAAGGAGATTTCATAGATTGAATTCACAGAGCTTCTGAGAGCGACCCATTCTTTTACAAATGTTTGCAGAAGCAGTCTGCATGCCTAGGTGCTTGTTTTTGTACACCTGCGGCATAGAGGTGATTGGAATACCTGAATCCAATGATTTGGAGGGGTGTCCTAATACTTTTGGAAATACACTGTCTATATATATATATATATATATATATTTATATATAGATAGTATATTCACATCAGTCATAAATACTGTATGTGTATACATATGTGGGTTTCAAACCCATTTTTAGAATTGTATAACGTCTGATAAAGGTATCTAAACAGCTTGCATCTATAATAACTTAGGTTTTTCAATAAAGCGCATCACATAAACTACTGTATATACTTTCCACATTAATTGATGGCTAATGTGGTACAATATTATTGCTGTGTGTGGTTATTAGTGTGGAAGTGAATTTGTAGTTTAACAACAGACAGCTGGGTAGAGTTGACAATATTTCTTTCAATTTCAGTTTATAAAAAGGTATGCAGTGTCAATTAACAGGAGAAAATTAGGAGCTGAGTGCTTTCTGGTAGATTAACCAGTGCTTTTCTGTACTTGAAGGGTCTTTTAAGAGTGAGCTTTAGCTTCAAATGGAGAGTTTTACAAGGACCCAGCCAAATTAATTTTAGGGCTTTATGGCTACTTTCATTCATCCACATAATAAATTAACACTGTGTTCTGCCCAGGCAGGGGTTGTTCAGTATAACAATGGACACAAATGGCCTGCCTATTTGTTACACAGCTCTGTTTATTCTTCCTAAGAATAGAGCTACCCCACTCTCAGCCTCTCTGTTGAGCTGTTTCCTTCTGTCACAAGACTGGGACTGTTTTCTGCTCCCGTATCGACTGTTACTACCTTAGCTCATACTCACTGGTCTGTTTAAATAGGGGCTGCCTCTGTCCTTTCACAAAATTCAACTTTCTTTCTCAGGCCAGACAGCACTGGACATGCAACCCATATGTCAAGCTTCAGGTGTTTGCAGCAATGACTGACTAGAGAATACAATTTTTTGTGGGAAACACCCACCCATCTCCAGTCAGTTCCACACCAGTTCAGGAACTCTTTCCATATTTAAATAGACAGTATCTGCATCTTTGCACAGTGACAGATCTTCCATCTGTCATAGGGAAATGTCACATTAAATGCCATGCCATCTTTCTTATGTTAAGGCTTTGATCTTTACATTGCTTTTTCACTTATGTTTTCTTTGCAAAGATGTACTGCATGTGTTTTTATTTGATTTTATGTAACCTGTGTTTTGAAGTATATTTCTACTTTTGCAGCCAAATTGAGATAACACTAACTTTATATTTGTTACATGTTTCCATTCACACAGCATTACTGTGTAAAAAAAACCTGCTCCTTAGCTTTTTACAAGCTCTTTTCTGAAAACTGCAGGGTAGAAATATCCTGGTTAGTCCTCCCTTGTTATGTAATCTTTATGGAGAAGCAAGGGAGTTGTGTTTGCCACAGATAACCTTGTCTGTGCTGTGCTGGCAGATGTTATGATCAGTTGTTAACTAGATGGAAAGAACTACCGGTCCTAACAATCGGTTAAAGATAATTGAATGCTATTGCACAGTCTTGTCTCTACGGTCTCTCTTCACAGTGCCATCTTTTCAAAGCAATAGAAGCTGCCTATAGAGTCCTATAAAAAATATAAAAAATATAGTTTTAGGTATCCTACATGAATAGGAACAGATAACAAACATATTGGTGGCAATTTTAGAGTCCTATAAGAAATATAAAATATATATTATTATTATTATACAGGATTTATATAGCGCCAACAGTTTGCTCAGCGCTGTACATTATAACATTATAACAGGGGACAGTACACGAGACAGTACAGTAACAATACAATTCAATACACGAGGGGTTCGAGGGCCCTGCTCCTTGGAGTTTGCAATCTAGGAGGGAGGGGATAGTGTTACAAGAGGAAATACCTGTGGGGGATGGAGTGGTAGGAAGAGTGGAGGAGATTGGTAATTAGCTGAGGGCGGGGTAGGCTTCCCTAAAGAGGTAGGTTTTCAGAGTGCGCGTTAAGGTGAGGAGAGTAGGTGATAGTCTGATGGATTGGGGTAGGGAGTTCCAGAGGAAGCCCTGGAGAAATCCTGGAAATGGGCATGATAAGAGGAGTAGGTTTTGAGCAGGAGGTCTTGTGAGGAGCGGAGAGTACGTTTTGGGTGGTATTTGGATACCAGATCAGTGATGTAGTTTGGGGCAGTATTATGAACAGCTTTGTACATCAATGTTAGCATTTTTAATTTTATCCGTTGGGCAATCGGAAGCCAGTGGAGGGATTGGCAGAGGGGGCTGGCAGATACGTAGCGGGTTGGTAAGGTGGATGAGTCTGGCAGCAGCATTCAAGATCGACAGAAGCGGGGATAGCCTGCGGTGAGGTAAGCCAATGAGCAGGGAGTTACAGTAGTCAAGTTGTGATATAATATATTTTTAAGTATGCTGTATGAATAGGAACAGATAACACACATATTGGTTGCAACTTTACTACAAAGGTAGAACTACACTTTAAGTTATTTTAGCTGCTTATCTAATGCATAATATATATCTCTAGGTATGATCAGGTAAGGCACTGATTTACTGACTTATTACCTAAATATATGCTTGTACATCTATCTGATACTAAGAGAAAAGTCATAGGATTGTGCAGTCTAAATTCATGACTTGAATGATTCTTTGAAGACTAGGTATAACAAGAGGTATATTTTAAAAAATGCAGTTCACCTGGTTTGTGATTGAATTTTGTCAACACTAGTTTCCTCTAACAGATACAGGTGTTTGTACTCATAGAGACTTTTCTCATAGCTGATTTCTCCTCATCTCAATACAATATCCAGTATTATCATCTGCTTCTACCATACTGTACACTGCACACAACAATGTACTTTGCAGAAGTGTTAAAACATCCTTAGGCACAGCACCAAACATAAATGTACCATGTCATTTCTAAGGAAGAATATAATTCTTTTCATGCCCACAATTCCTCAGGGGCACTGTGTAGAACTTTCTAATACAATGACTAAATGCGCTCAACATCTGAAAAATCGGCAGGCCCCAAGTGTTTTCATTAACATATGTTGTGTTATGTTACCATCTAGAAACTCTATGAACTGTTTTTCCTAACTCTTGGCGGCAGAATCAAAAGTTAATATATTTAACCCACTTAAAATGATACAGTTTTTTGCCTTAGCAGGGCAAGTTTTGGGCTTAGCACGAAAGGGCAGGCTTAACACAACTAAGACTCCAGAACATTATTTGGTAACCAAATTTCATTTTGTCCTTGGCAGTCTAACTCTCTAGCTTTCATAAAAGAGTTGAACCATCACAGTGAGTAAAATGTCTTGTGAGCATGTGTGCAGCAGTGTTGTACTATTAAAAGTCCTTGTTGAATGAACAGACATTTTCATGCAGGATGCTGATTATATTCTCTTGTAACATTTTACCAGCTTTAAAGTAGAAGAAGAAATCTTTATAGCTAAATGTGTAAGCACTGTTTTTCATCATTCTGTAGCGCACTCATAATTTAATATAAACTCTCTGCTTGGTGAAATAGCATTCAATATTTTGTGGTTCTTTTCAGTTTCATGGCAGTGTGCTTATTGTGTTGTAGACCAATAGAACCACCTTTTGTCTGTTTTCTTCTTATGTTAAGGCTTTGGTCTTTACATTGCTTTTTCATTTATGTTTCTTTTGTATAGTACACTGGAAATCCATATGGTTCAATGCATTACATTCACCATTCACTACCTGATTTAATTGGCGAGCCTTTAAGCATTATATTTAGTTACTAATTTAAAAACTGTTTTAAACTCACCTTACTGACATGATTGCTTTTTCCAGAGATACCTTTTTATACAACCGCACATTTCAACTGCATTTAACAATGTAGATTATATCATTTTGGAAATATGAAGTTTTGGATACAATATGTAATGATTAAAACTCTTTTCAGTTTTCACTGCTCTCTGTGTCCCCACTAGGGAGATTTACCTTTACTATTTGCAATCCTTGTCTCTGGTACAGAAAGTACAGAAATCCAACATTTTTTAGATGAATCAGAACAGATGATGAAGGGAAATGTTCTAAAGGTAAAAACTGTTCTGGTATAAATTGTCTAAAATGGGACATTAAAAAAAAAAGAAAAAAGCAAAATACACTTGGCACCTAAAGTAAAAATAAAGGCAAAACCTTTTGTTCGTTTTAGGTGTGTTTTTTTTTTTTATTACTTTTGAGTTTGTCATTGGGGAGATATTCATTCACTTTCAAACCTAAAACCACAACAAAAATTAAAAGGAAATTCCTCTAAAGTCAGGAAATCCCCAGCTGTTACCAAGGTCACAAGAGCTAGCATCTCAACTGGAGTATTTCATAGTGACATAGTTAGTAATGTTGAATAAAGACACCAGTCCAACATGTGTGTTATCTGTTTATACCACTACCATTTCTCATATCCATGTATATTGCATTTCATAGATGCCCATGTAAAAAGTTTTTTCTTACATTATTGATGCTCCCTGCTGACACCACTAACTGTGGGAGTTCCGCATACTTACTGCTCTGACATTAGAGAACCCCCTACACAGTTTAAGGTTAAATCCCTTCTCATTTACCTTCATTGAGTGGTCTTATGTCCTCTTTAGTGACCTGAGACTGTATAGTTTTCTTCCTATGCTAGAATCACTATTGAGATATGTGTATATTGCAATCATATCTCCTCTTAAGCTCCTTCTCCTGTGAGAATAAATTTAATGTTTGTAGAGGTCCTCCAGCCTCCTTATTAGCTTTTCTGCCCTTCTCTGAGTTCTCTCCAGTTCCAACATATCCTTCCTGAGGAATGGTGACCAGAACTAGATGGCATACTCAAGATCAGGGTGGCAAAATTATAGTTTTATCATCTGCTAGCTTTGCTTGCTACAGCTTGGCATTGCATGCTATTACTGAGAATGTGATTCACTAGGACCCTCAGATCCTTTTCCATTTCCCCAGAAGTTCTCCCCCTAGTGAGTAACTTGCATTCATATTTTTAGCCCCCAAGTGCATTACTTTACATTTCCAATATTAAGCCTCATTTGCTGTGTAGTTACCCATCACTTTATTTTATTAAGATCTTTCTGCACATTTTCTATTTCCTGTTGTGAAGTTATTGCCCTGCTTAGCTTTGCATCATCAGCAGACACAGAGAGTGAACTATTTATACCATCCTCTATATCAGTGGTGGGCAACCTTTTTTTTCAACTGAGCCAAATCTTGCCAAAACCACGATTGAAATTTATTTTGAGAGCCACATTTTTAAAACTGAAAATTCATCCCCCATATAGTAATTCATCCCCCATAGTAATTCATCCCCCATATAGTTATTCATCCCCCATATAGTTATTCATCCCCCATATAGTAATTCATCCCCCATATAGTAATTCATCCCCCATATAGTAATTCATCCCCCATAGTAATTCATCCCCCATAGTAATTCATCCCCCATATAGTAATTCATCCCCCATATAGTAATTCATCCCCCATAGTAATTCATCCCCCATAGTAATTCATTCTCCATAGTAATTCATCCCCCATATAGTAATTCATCCCCCATATAGTAATTCATCCCCCATAGTAATTCATCCCCCATAGTAATTCATCCCCCATATAGTAATTCATCCCCCATATAGTAATTCATCCCCCATAGTAATTCATCCCCCATATAGTAATTCATCCCCCATATAGTAATTCATCCCCCCTATAGTAATTCATTCCCCATATTGTGTCAATTCACTTACCTTTGCTCCGCGCGTTCCTCTCGCCGTGTTCCCGCGCTGTTCCAGTCTTCAGGGCGGACTGTGAGAGGAGAGGAGTTCGTCACGCTGCCCCGCCTACATCCTGACAGCCAATGTTTGCCACGCTCCGCGGGCCGGATTAAAAGGTCCGCTGGGCCGTAGTTTGCCCATTGCTGGACTAGCTACAGAGTCCTGACTTTTGGGGCGGCCGCCCGAGAGGAGGGAGGGGAGCGGGCGCCCAGCACACAGAAGAGCCGCATTGAAGTGTGTAAAGAGCCGCATGTGGCTCGCGAGCCGCGGCTTGCTGACCACTGCTCTATATCATTTATGAACAAATTAAACAAAATTGTTCCCAGGTACAGAGCCTTGGGGTACCCCACTTACAACTCCAGACCATTCATAATATACAGTATTCTATTCATTACCACTCTCAGGATGTGCTCCTGTAATTAGTTTTCTATTTTGGTATATACACTTTTGTCAATGCCAATAGACCTCATTTTCTGTATTAAGCATTTATGGGGAACTATATCAAATCCAGATATACCATGTCTACAGGCCTTCCTCCATCTAGAGGACAGCTCACACCTTCATAAATGTTACCAGGTTGGTCTGGAAAGACTTAGCTTTCATAAATCCAGACTGGTTACTACTAATGATACTGTTTTCATAAGCAAGTTCTTAGATATTGTCACTTATCATTCCCTGCAGTATACTATTGATGTTAGGTTGACTGGTATGTAGTTTCCAGGTATATATCTTGGCTCTTTTTTGAATATTTGTCCCACATTAGCTTTTTGTCAGTCAACTGGTGCCATTCCAGTCATGAAGATGTGCTTAAAAATTAGGAATAGCGGTCTAGCAATAACCTGGCTAAGTTATTTGAGGACTCTCGGGTGTAATCCCTCTGGTCCTGTTGATTTATTCACAAGTTTTTTGAATATTTGTTTTACACTGGCTTCTGTTAACCACAAGGGTACATTCTGTGCAGTGCTACTAGCAATACAGTCTTGTTTAATATACTCCTGCTTTTCCTTTGTAAAAACTGTGAAGAAGAATGTTTTAATTATTATTATACAAGATTTATATAGCGCCAATAGTTTGCGCAGTGCTTTAGAATTTAAAGGGGGACAGTACAACTACAATACAATTCAGTACAGAAGGAGTAAGAGGGTCCTGATCATGTAGCTTACAATCTAAAGGAAAGGAGAGGTGGTACAAAAGGTGATAGCTGCAAGGAATAATCTGATGGAGGTGACTCATGTACAGTTCTTAGGTGGAGGTAGAGGTGGGGTAGGCTTTCCTGAATAAGTTATATTTCAAGATCACCTAAAGGCAAGCAGGGTGGTGGCTGACCAGACATACTGGTGGCATGGGAGGAGGTGACAAGGGACCTAATGAATTAAATGTCAAGGGGCGTGGCCAGCTTTGCATGCAGTAGGATGTGTGCTCGGTGAGCTCTGCTCTGCCTCCTGTTAATTATCCTTGGCACCTAGTTCTCCGGCTACAATGGCATCTCGGGTTCCCAGGGTGTGCTCTGACCCCCCTGATGTCACTTGGTGCCCTGATTATCCTGATCTGAGATGGCTAAAAGGGGGAAAGAAACTTAGGCCTTGCCTGGGTTGGCTGGGCAAGATGGCAGTAACCCGATCCGTGCATCCAAGGAGAAGCAAAGAAGGCTGCTCAAAAGTTCTTTGCCAGGCCGCTCACCAGGGAAACTTCCCAGAAACTACTTTTGGACTCTGCTACTGATCCGGACTTAGACTGTACAAGCTGTACACAGACCCCTCTTGCACTGGCAGACCAAGAGATCCCATCCTGAAGTCCCACAGTGAGTATCCCTCCATTCTAGTCTCATGGGACACAGCCTGCTGTTTCCATTGCAGATCATCCTGAACCCACCCTTAGAGAAATTATCTCCACAGTCAAGATATGCAGAAAATGCAGGATCGCACTGCGACCTTGGAGGGAAAGTAAGTACCCTGAAAGATGATTGGCAACCATTACATAGGAACGTGTGATATGTACAATCGATCGCTTCTACTAATGCCTCTAGATTGGAAGATTTGGAAAATTGGCTACACCGCAACAATGTATGCGCAATGGGTATCCTGGAGTGCGCTGAGGGTAAATATCATGTAGCCTTTATTGAAGCTTGGTTGACCTGTACATTTGGCAGTGATGCATTCTCCCCCATGTTTGCAGTAGAACGTGCACACAGAATCCCAGCACGTGCTTCTCCGGTTGGTGCTCCTCCTCGACTCTTTTTGTTCAGACTCCTCAATTATAGGGACAGAGATACCATTCTCTCCAGAGCCAGGAGCAAGGGTAACCTGTCAGTTGACAATGTTCAAGTATCCTTATTTCCAGATTTTTCCATGGAAGTTCAAAAGCAACGTGTAAAATTTCTGGATGTCAAGAAATGTCTTCGGGCATTGGGCCTTCAATATGCCATACTACATACTATATCCGGCTAAACTTTGTGTGCTTTGGGATGACGCTTTTCACTTTTTTGATAAGCCTAATGCAGCCTTGCAGTGGTTGGATGGAGCGAAACATCATCTGGCAAACTCCCCTGGAACCTGACCTTGGGGACCTGGTTGATCCTTAGTGCCTTAAGCTCAGCATAGCAGAAAAGCGGGGTATTGCTCTCACATTTCCTTCCCTTTTTGTATCTGATTTTTTTCCAGCTTAAGTTTGGGCTCCTCCTCCCTTGGGCATTTACCTGCTGTGTGCTTTTCCACAAGACATCGTGCAAACCCCAACCTGCTTTTGGTCCTGAGTAGAGATGAGCGAATCGAAGTATCCGAAGTGGAATTCGAGTCGAATATCGGAAAAATTTCGATTCGTGCCGAATCCGAAAAACAGCCTAATTCGGACGCGCGAATCGAAATTTTTCCGAAAATGGCGGCTGACATGTGCGGCGACGGAGCGGGGATGTCGGGGAAGGCGCGCAGACAAGGCGCGCTGCCCCATAATGCATTCCTCAACGACATGTGATCGCATCAGCCAATCAGCAGCCAGCCAGCCAGCACTGTGTAATGGTCGAGGTATATATAGCGGCCATTTTGGAAATCTTCATTTGCCTGCAGTCATTGAACAGAGGCAGACCGCTCTGTACTAGGGACAGGGACAGAGTTAGGGCCACAGAAACGAGAATTGGGGACAGAGAGAAGTTACTTAGGGACAGAGAACCATTACTCAGGGACACAGACTTGTTAATGAGGGCCACAGAATCGTTATTTAGGGACAAAGAAACGCTAGTTAGGGCCACAGAATTCATACTCAGGGACAGACAGAATTGTTACTCAGTGCCAGAGAATTGTTACTTAGGGCCACAGAAACGTTATTAGGGCCACAGAATTTTTACTCAGGGACAGACAGAATTGTTACTGAGTGCCAGAGAATTGTTACTCAGGGACAGACAGAATTGTTACTGAGTGCCAGAGAATTCTTACTCAGGGCCACAGAATTCATTCTCAGGGACAGACAGAATTGTTACTCAGGGACAGACAGAATTGTTACTGAGTGCCAGAGAATTGTTACTCAGGGACAGACAGAATTGTTACTGAGTGCCAGAGAATTGTTACTCAGGGACAGACAGAATTGTTACTGAGTGCCAGAGAATTGTTACTCAGGGACAGACAGAATTGTTACTGAGTGCCAGAGAATTGTTACTCAGGGACAGACAGAATTGTTACTGAGTGCCAGAGAATTGTTACTCGCACAGACACAAAATTGTTACTTGCACAGACACAGAATTGTTACTCGCACAGACACAGAATTGTTACTCAGGGACACAGAATTCATACTCAGGGACAGACAGAATTGTTACTGAGTGCCAGAGAATTGTTACTCAGGGACAGACAGAATTGTTACTGAGTGCCAGAGAATTGTTACTCAGGGACAGACAGAATTGTTACTGAGTGCCAGAGAATTGTTACTCGCACAGACACAAAATTGTTACTTGCACAGACACAGAATTGTTACTCGCACAGACACAGAATTGTTACTCAGGGCCACAGAATTCATACTCAGGGACAGACAGAATTGTTACTGAGTGCCAGAGAATTGTTACTCAGGGACAGACAGAATTGTTACTGAGTGCCAGAGAATTGTTACTCAGGGACAGACAGAATTGTTACTGAGTGCCAGAGAATTGTTACTCAGGGACAGACAGAATTGTTACTGAGTGCCAGAGAATTGTTACTCAGGGACAGACAGAATTGTTACTGAGTGCCAGAGAATTGTTACTCGCACAGACACAAAATTGTTACTTGCACAGACACAGAATTGTTACTCGCACAGACACAGAATTGTTACTCAGGGCCACAGAATTCATACTCAGGGATAGACAGAATTGTTACTGAGTGCCAGAGAATTGTTACTCAGGGACAGACAGAATTGTTACTGAGTGCCAGAGAATTGTTACTCAGGGACAGACAGAATTGTTACTGAGTGCCAGAGAATTGTTACTCGCACAGACACAAAATTGTTACTTGCACAGACACAGAATTGTTACTCGCACAGACACAGAATTGTTACTCAGGGCCACAGAATTCATACTCAGGGACAGACAGAATTGTTACTGAGTGCCAGAGAATTGTTACTTAGGGACAGACAGAATTGTTACTGAGTGCCAGAGAATTGTTACTCAGGGACAGACAGAATTGTTACTGAGTGCCAGAGAATTGTTACTCGCACAGACACAAAATTGTTACTTGCACAGACACAGAATTGTTACTCGCACAGACACAGAATTGTTACTCAGGGCCACAGAATTCATACTCAGGGACAGACAGAATTGTTACTGAGTGCCAGAGAATTGTTACTCAGGGACAGACAGAATTGTTACTGAGTGCCAGAGAATTGTTACTCAGGGACAGACAGAATTGTTACTGAGTGCCAGAGAATTGTTACTCAGGGACAGACAGAATTGTTACTGAGTGCCAGAGAATTGTTACTCGCACAGACACAAAATTGTTACTTGCACAGACACAGAATTGTTACTCGCACAGACACAGAATTGTTACTCAGGGCCACAGAATTCATACTCAGGGACAGACAGAATTGTTACTGAGTGCCAGAGAATTGTTACTCAGGGACAGACAGAATTGTTACTGAGTGCCAGAGAATTGTTACTCAGGGACAGACAGAATTGTTACTGAGTGCCAGAGAATTGTTACTCAGGGACAGACAGAATTGTTACTGAGTGCCAGAGAATTCTTACTCAGGGCCACAGAATTCATTCTCAGGGACAGACAGAATTGTTACTCAGGGACAGACAGAATTGTTACTGAGTGCCAGAGAATTGTTACTCAGGGACAGACAGAATTGTTACTGAGTGCCAGAGAATTGTTACTCAGGGACAGACAGAATTGTTACTGAGTGCCAGAGAATTGTTACTCAGGGACAGACAGAATTGTTACTGAGTGCCAGAGAATTGTTACTCAGGGACAGACAGAATTGTTACTGAGTGCCAGAGAATTGTTACTCGCACAGACACAAAATTGTTACTTGCACAGACACAGAATTGTTACTCGCACAGACACAGAATTGTTACTCAGGGCCACAGAATTCATACTCAGGGACAGACAGAATTGTTACTGAGTGCCAGAGAATTGTTACTCAGGGACAGACAGAATTGTTACTGAGTGCCAGAGAATTGTTACTCAGGGACAGACAGAATTGTTACTGAGTGCCAGAGAATTGTTACTCGCACAGACACAAAATTGTTACTTGCACAGACACAGAATTGTTACTCGCACAGACACAGAATTGTTACTCAGGGCCACAGAATTCATACTCAGGGACAGACAGAATTGTTACTGAGTGCCAGAGAATTGTTACTCAGGGACAGACAGAATTGTTACTGAGTGCCAGAGAATTGTTACTCAGGGACAGACAGAATTGTTACTGAGTGCCAGAGAATTGTTACTCAGGGACAGACAGAATTGTTACTGAGTGCCAGAGAATTGTTACTCAGGGACAGACAGAATTGTTACTGAGTGCCAGAGAATTGTTACTCGCACAGACACAAAATTGTTACTTGCACAGACACAGAATTGTTACTCGCACAGACACAGAATTGTTACTCAGGGCCACAGAATTCATACTCAGGGACAGACAGAATTGTTACTGAGTGCCAGAGAATTGTTACTTAGGGACAGACAGAATTGTTACTGAGTGCCAGAGAATTGTTACTCAGGGACAGACAGAATTGTTACTGAGTGCCAGAGAATTGTTACTCGCACAGACACAAAATTGTTACTTGCACAGACAAAGAATTGTTACTCGCACAGACACAGAATTGTTACTCAGGGCCACAGAATTCATACTCAGGGACAGACAGAATTGTTACTGAGTGCCAGAGAATTGTTACTCAGGGACAGACAGAATTGTTACTGAGTGCCAGAGAATTGTTACTCAGGGACAGACAGAATTGTTACTGAGTGCCAGAGAATTGTTACTCAGGGACAGACAGAATTGTTACTGAGTGCCAGAGAATTGTTACTCGCACAGACACAAAATTGTTACTTGCACAGACACAGAATTGTTACTCGCACAGACACAGAATTGTTACTCAGGGCCACAGAATTCATACTCAGGGACAGACAGAATTGTTACTGAGTGCCAGAGAATTGTTACTCAGGGACAGACAGAATTGTTACTGAGTGCCAGAGAATTGTTACTCAGGGACAGACAGAATTGTTACTGAGTGCCAGAGAATTGTTACTCAGGGACAGACAGAATTGTTACTGAGTGCCAGAGAATTGTTACTCAGGGACAGACAGAATTGTTACTGAGTGCCAGAGAATTGTTACTCGCACAGACACAAAATTGTTACTTGCACAGACACAGAATTGTTACTCGCACAGACACAGAATTGTTACTCAGGGCCACAGAATTCATACTCAGGGACAGACAGAATTGTTACTGAGTGCCAGAGAATTGTTACTCAGGGACAGACAGAATTGTTACTGAGTGCCAGAGAATTGTTACTCAGGGACAGACAGAATTGTTACTGAGTGCCAGAGAATTGTTACTCGCACAGACACAAAATTGTTACTTGCACAGACACAGAATTGTTACTCGCACAGACACAGAATTGTTACTGAGTGCCAGAGAATTGTTACTCAGGGACAGACAGAATTGTTACTGAGTGCCAGAGAATTGTTACTCAGGGACAGACAGAATTGTTACTGAGTGCCAGAGAATTGTTACTCAGGGACAGACAGAATTGTTACTGAGTGCCAGAGAATTGTTACTCGCACAGACACAAAATTGTTACTTGCACAGACACAGAATTGTTACTCGCACAGACACAGAATTGTTACTCAGGGCCACAGAATTCATACTCAGGGACAGACAGAATTGTTACTGAGTGCCAGAGAATTGTTACTCAGGGACAGACAGAATTGTTACTGAGTGCCAGAGAATTGTTACTCGCACAGACACAAAATTGTTACTTGCACAGACACAGAATTGTTACTCGCACAGACACAGAATTGTTACTCAGGGCCACAGAATTCATACTCAGGGACAGACAGAATTGTTACTGAGTGCCAGAGAATTGTTACTCAGGGACAGACAGAATTGTTACTGAGTGCCAGAGAATTGTTACTCAGGGACAGACAGAATTGTTACTGAGTGCCAGAGAATTGTTACTCGCACAGACACAAAATTGTTACTTGCACAGACACAGAATTGTTACTCGCACAGACACAGAATTGTTACTCGCACAGACACAGAATTGTTACTCAGGGCCACAGAATTCATACTCAGGGACAGACAGAATTGTTACTGAGTGCCAGAGAATTGTTACTCAGGGACACCTAATCGTTGAATTAAATAGTATGTCAGACAACATGCAGAGGAGTGGCAGAGGAGGCAATGTTTTAGGAGCGAGCAGACGTGGCAGCAGAGGAAGGGGTCGAGGCAGCAGTATTCGCAGCCAGAGGCCAGTGCTCCCGGTGTCATCCAGCGGTCGTGTCTCCACCGACAACCCTGCCGTCATTGATTGGTTGGCTCGGTCGTCTTCCTCTTCCCAGGTCACCTCTGACACCTACAGCCAACGGTCGGTGGGTACGTCAGACACAACCGTTAGTTGGCATGGCCCGGGACCAAGCCCACTGAAATCACGTGTCCTCTACCTGCCCCTGTCCTTTGCTGTTCCCTCACCAAGCGAAGTATCGCATGCTGTGGGCTCAGCCCCACTGTACAGTGAGGAAGAGCTAACAGAGGGCGGTCAGGAACGGGGGGAGACATCGGCCTTTTCAGCAGCCAAGCGAACAAGTACTGGCGAGGAGAGTGGCTCGGTAGCCGGTCTAGAGACAGGTCTGTCTCCTGACCCAGACGCAGCCGAGGGGGCTAGTAGTGAGGCGGAGACCCTACTTGATGATGAGGAGGTTGATCGCACTTGGCAGCCTCGTCGTCATCAGGCAATTTCTTCCGCATCATCAGGAGAAGAGGGTGGCAGCTTGGCAGCGAGCAAAACAGTCGGTGGGTTGCCCAGGAGACAGCAGCAGGGTCGCATCAGTGTCAGTGGAGCCAAACGTCCACGGAGTAGAGCACCAGCTCCACTGCAGCCTACCACCACGGCCAGTAGTGGTGCCGGTGCGCACGGAGGAAGTAGCAGTCAGCCAGTGAAGAGTAGCGGGGGCAAAGTTTCCTACTCGGTGGTGTGGCAATTTTTCCTCAAGCCGCCCGAGGAAGTAAACGTAGCCGTATGTCGACTATGTGGCCAGAAATGCAAGCGTGGCCAGGGGGCCCATGTTGGGACTACAGCGTTGCGTCAGCATATGCAGCGTCACCATTCGGTGGCCTGGGAAAACCGTGATAAACATACGGCGGTTCTGCCTGCCCCAGCCCCCGCTCCATCACCCGCTCCGTTACTTGCTCCGTCACCCGACGTCGTCAATCGCCCTCTATCAGCCAGTCAAGGCTCCAACACCTCTGCTGAGGGGAGTTGTCGCTCATTGGCATCTTCCGCTCGTTCAGATGCTCCTTCTCCTGCTACTCCTCTTCTCGGATTCCGTCAACAGTCTTTCTTGGAATCCGTATCCAAGAGACAACAGTTTGCGAGCACGCACCCGACGGTGCAAAAGCTGAACGTCCTCCTGTCCAAGTTGCTGGTGCTGCAGTCCCTCCCTTTCCAACTGGTGGACTCAGCACCTTTCCGAGAAATGATGGCTTGTGCCGCGCCGCGGTGGAGAGTGCCAAGCCGTCATTTCTTTGCCCAAAAGGCAGTGCCAGCCCTGCATTCACATGTAGAAGAGATGGTGGGCCAGTCTTTGAGCATGTCGGTCTCTGCCAAAGTGCACGGCAGCGCCGACGTGTGGAGCTGTAACTACGGTCAGGGACAGTACATGTCATTTACGGCCCACTGGGTGAACGTGGTGCCGGCACAGCCGCACCAGCAACTTGGACAGGTCACGACGCTTTTGCCTCCACGTTTGCACGTCCTTGGTCCAGCAAGCATGTCCGCCTCTACCACCTCTTTTTCCGCCGTGTCCTCAGCCGCCACCCCCGTGCCAAGTCCCATTACCCGACCGGCATATCACATGTGCAGGGCGCAACGGTGTCACGCTGTGCTGCACCTGGTATGCCTTGGCGAACGTAGTCACACAGGGGAGGAACTGCTGAGTGTAATGAACAGAGAAATCGACAGATGGCTGTCTCCGCGCAAACTAAAAATCGGAACCATGTTGACTGACAACGGAAAGAACATGGTGTCTGCTCTGCGTCAAGGAAGGTTGTGCCATGCGCCATGCATGGCTCACGTGTTCAATCTGGTTGTCAAGCGGTTCCTAAAATCCACCATCCCACTGCAAGACATCCTTAAAATGTCACGTAAACTGTGCATGCATTTCAG
This sequence comes from Staurois parvus, assembly GCF_062004578.1. Lineage (NCBI taxonomy): Eukaryota > Metazoa > Chordata > Amphibia > Anura > Ranidae > Staurois > Staurois parvus. The sequence continues at coordinate 10,052,841 of NW_028318039.1, read as the reverse complement.
CCATTCCTACACCGCAAAGAACACCCTCATTGAGCTGCAGCGGCAGAACGGAATTCCACAGCATCGCCTGATCTGCGACGTTGCAACAAGGTGGAATTCAACCCTACACATGTTAGACCGCCTTTACGAGCAGCGAAAGGCCATCACCGATTTCCTGATGTTACAAGCGGATAAAGGTACTCCCCTGTGTAACTTAGATGTCAGCCATTGGCAGCTCATGCGTGACACCTGCCGCTTGCTCAGGCCCTTTGAGGAGGCCACGCTATTCGTGAGTCGGCAGGACTATGGGATGAACGACGTCATTCCTCTGTTGCACGTCCTGGAACAAATGCTGTTAACAATGGCTGGTCAGGGTGCGGTAGACGTGGCGCACAGATCTCAACGCCACATGACCCCTGTGGGGGCAGGACAGGAAGAAGAGGAGGAGGTAGAGGAGGACATTTGTGCTCAGGAATTATTGAGTGAAATGGGTGGTTTTTCCACTCAGCGGACAGGAGTGGAGGAGCAGGAGCATCTGGTAGAGGAGGAGGAGGAGGAGACAGAGGACCCAGACGCACCGTGGCAGTATGCTGTGGAGATGGAGGCAGGGAGTCCCTCGCATTCCTTGGCACAAATGGCCCATAGCATGCTCGGTTGCTTGCGTAGCGACAGCCGAATAATAACCATCAGACAGAGGGATGACTTTTGGCTGTCCACCTTGTTGGACCCTCGCTACCGGTCCAAAATGGTGGCCTTTTTCACACCTGCTGAGAGGGAGGCCAAAATTACGTACTATAAAAACCACCTATGTAGTCAGTTGGTCTCTGCCTTTGTGCGCCAACGTCCATCCTCAGACACTGTGGGCCCTGTGCGCTCGCGTTCCGCTGGCATGGCAGCAGGGGAGGGGTGGGGTGGTAGGAGCAGTGGCAGCTCCACCAGCAGTGGCTGCCTCAGTCTGCAGTCGATGATGAGTAGCTTTCTTCACCAGCGCAGTGAGGAAACTACTAACCAGCCGCAGCAGCAGCAGCAGCATCAGGTGGACCTGGAGCAGGAGCTCAAACAACAGGCTTGGGCCTACTTGGACAGCACCCTGCCAACCGAGGTAGACAATCCCCTTGACTACTGGGCAACGAAACTTGACCTTTGGCCCCAACTAGCTGAATTTGCCCTTGAAAGGCTGTCATGCCCGGCCAGTAGCGTGGCATCGGAGCGCGTGTTTAGTGCGGCAGGAGGTATTGTAACTCCGCGGAGGACACGACTGTCCACCCAAAGTGTGGAGAGACTCACGTTTGTGAAAATGAATCAGGCGTGGATTAGTCTGGATTTCAAACCACCAGTTCCTGACACAACTGACTAAATCCGCCATGAATCATGCCTCAAACATGTGCCACTTTGAGGTCTCCTCACACACTGCTGGTGTGTTGAATTTTTTGACATAGGGTGCTGGCAGATTATGGGCCTCCTATAGCTGCTGCCAGGCCCCTAATCTGCCATAGGCCCCTATATACCGCTTCCTCATGCTGCTGCCAGGTCCAGAGTCTCTCATGGGTCCCTGTACGGCCTCCCATTGCTGCTGTCTCCATCGCCACACTCTGCCATGTGCCACTTTCAGGTCTCCTCACACACTGCTGGTGTGTAGAATTTTTTGACATAGGGTGCTGGCAGATTATGGGCCTCCCATAGCTGCTGCCAGGCCCCTAATCTGCCATGGGCCCCTATATACCGCCTCCTCATGCTGCTGCCAGGTCCACAGTGTCTCATGCCATGTGCCACTTTCAGGTCTCCTCACACTGCTGGTGTGTTGAATTTTTTGACATAGGGTGCTGGCAGATTATGGGCCTCCTATAGCTGCTGCCAGGCCCCTAATCTGCCATGGGCCCCTATATACCGCCTCCTCATGCTGCTGCCAAGTCCAGAGTCTCTCATGGGTCCCTGTACGGCCTCCCATTGCTGCTGTCTCCATCGCCACACTCTGCTGCCATGTGCCACTTTCAGGTCTCTTCACACTGCTGGTGTGTTTAATTTTTTGACATAGGGTGCAGGCAGATTACGGGCCTCACATAGCTGCTGCCAGGCCCCTAATCTGCCATGGGCCCCTATATACCGCCTCCTCATGCTGCTGCCAAGTCTAGAGTCTGTCATGGGTCCCTGTACGGCCTCCCATTGCTGCTGTCTCCATCGCCACACTCTGCTGCCATGTGCCACTTTCAGGTCTCTTCACACTGCTGGTGTGTTTAATTTTTTGACATAGGGTGCAGGCAGATTACGGGCCTCACATAGCTGCTGCCAGGCCCCTAATCTGCCATGGGCCCCTATATACCGCCTCCTCATGCTGCTGCCAAGTCTAGAGTCTGTCATGGGTCCCTGTACGGCCTCCCATTGCTGCTGTCTCCATCGCCACACTCTGCTGCCATGTGCCACTTTCAGGTCTCTTCACACTGCTGGTGTGTTAAATTTTTTGACATAGGGTGCAGGCAGATTACGGGCCTCACATAGCTGCTGCCAGGCCCCTAATCTGCCATGGGCCCCTATATACCGCCTCCTCATGCTGCTGCCAAGTCTAGAGTCTGTCATGGGTCCCTGTACGGCCTCCCATTGCTGCTGTCTCCATCGCCACACTCTGCCATGTGCCACTTTCAGGTCTCTTCACACTGCTGGTGTGTTTAATTTTTTGACATAGGGTGCAGGCAGATTACGGGCCTCACATAGCTGCTGCCAGGCCCCTAATCTGCCATGGGCCCCTATATACCGCCTCCTCATGCTGCTGCCAAGTCTAGAGTCTCTCATGGGTCCCTGTACGGCCTCCCATTGCTGCTGTCTCCATCGCCACACTCTGCTGCCATGTGCCACTTTCAGGTCTCTTCACACTGCTGGTGTGTTTAATTTTTTGACATAGGGTGCAGGCAGATTACGGGCCTCACATAGCTGCTGCCAGGCCCCTAATCTGCCATGGGCCCCTATATACCGCCTCCTCATGCTGCTGCCAAGTCCAGAGTCTCTCATGGGTCCCTGTACGGCCTCCCATTGCTGCTGTCTCCATCGCCACACTCTGCTGCCATGTGCCACTTTCAGGTCTCTTCACACTGCTGGTGTGTTAAATTTTTTGACATAGGGTGCTGGCAGATTACGGGCCTCCCATTGCTGCTGCCAGACATGTAATCTGCCATGGGCCCCCGTACCGACTCCTCATGCTGTGACGTTGCAACAAGGTGTAATTCAACCCTACATATGTTAGACCGCCTTTACGAACAGCTAAAGGCCATCACAGATTTCCTGATGTTAAAAGCGGATAAAGGTACTCCCTGTGTAACTTAGATGTCAGCCATTGTCAGCTCATGTGTGACACCTGCGCTTGCTCAGGCCCTTTGAGGAGGCCACGCTATTCGTGAGTCGGCAGGACTATGGGATGAATGAGGTCAAATCGGCCATGGGCCCCCGTACCGCCTGTTCACGCTGATGCTGGTCCCACAGTGTGACCTGGGTCCCTGTACGGCCTCCCATTGCTTCCACTCTGCCATGTGCCACTTTGAAATCTCCTCACACTCCTGCGGTTGTCCATTTTGTCATAGGTTGCTGGCAGATTACAGGCCTTCCATAGGTGCCACCAAGCCCCATATCGGCCATGGGCCCCCGTACCGCCTGGTCACGCTGCTGCTGGGCCCACAGTGTGACCTGGGTCCCTGTACCGCCTCCCATTGCTCCCACTCTGCCATGTGCCACTTTCAGGTCTCCTCACGCTCCTGCTGGTTTCCATTTTGTCATAGGTTGCTGTATGGCCTCCCATTGCTGCTGCCTCCACCGCCACACTGTGGCTCCAAACACTGGTTTTGGCCCCGTGACTGGCCAAAGGAGTGAAGTGTGCAGTGATTCTAAGATCGACGGCACTCATCTGCATGTCATACTGACAGACAGTATTATTTCTCTTCCCCAGCAGACTCCAAGGGCATTTAAATTAAAGGTACAGTGTTCTGCACTAATATTAAGTCTCTCTGAAGCCTAGAAACACCCTTTTTTAAGTTAAATTCACAGCGAATTTATTCGACTCGAATCGAATATTGTCCACGAATTCGCCGAATCAGTCGAATCGAATTTTTCATTTCTTCGCTCATCTCTAGTCCTGAGGAGACCTTTTGGCCTTCTGCCAGTGTCTTCAGTTAATATTTTTATGGCTCTGTTGGCCTACATGTCAGTAATAATTTCAGTATTCTCCCTTGTTTTGTTTATGGTTCACCTGGGCTTTCTGTGTTTAGTGGAGTTCATTTTGCTGGGTTTATCTTCCCTTCTTCCTGCAGCTGTCCTCCTGGTTACCCGGACCCATGTGTTCTGGGCCCCTCCTATTGCCTACCCGCTCATTGCAAACCATCGGGGGGCATTATATCTGTCCATGATTGAGTTATCCTTCCCATTTTATACATATGTATTATGTCTGTCTCCCATAAAGAATTGATGTTTTTATCCTGGAGTGTAAGGGGGCTGGGAGATAGAACTAAACATGGTGCTGTCTTCCATGTACTTAAACATTTAAAACCGTCTGTAGTATGTTTCCAGGAAACCCATTTGAAATCTGACACTGTCGGTACCCTCCGCTCTCGTTTATTTACCATACAATATCATTCTTTCCACTCCACGTTTTCTAGAGGTATGTGTATCCTGATCTCTAACTCTATTCAATTTGTTCATGTGCAGGAGTGGATTGATGTGGAGGGCAGGTATATTTTCCTACTGCATACTTTCAATGGGTTTTGCTGCATATATCCCTCTACCCTACTCTTTAGAGGTCATTAAACGCCTAGCTCAATTTATGGCCAATCATCCTAATGTTTCCCTAATGGCGTTGGGTGATTATAACGATTGCTTATTCCCTAGGTTGGATAGATTGCCTTTGGGAGGTAGGGGCAGAAAATTGTCCTCTCAGCCTACCCCATTTGCTAATTTATTGGTGGAACTGAGTCTCCGGGATGTGTGGCGGATGAAGTATCCGACAGCAAAATGTTATTCATGTTTTTCTGCTACTCATGATGGGCTTTCAGGCATAGATTTGGGCCTTGGGAACATGACTATCCTGCCATATGTGTTTGATGCTGCGTATGAACCCAGGGCTCTATCTGACCATGCCCATTTCTGGGTAAAGATACAGCTGTGTTATACCCACGCTAGTCTGATGTAGAAGGTGAACCCATTTTGGTTGACACTGGTTCTGGAGTCCGAGTTGATTTTGGGGGAGTTGTCAGACTTTCTGCAGCGGAATGAAGGCTTGTCCCTGCCAGGAATGGTTTGGGATGCGATGAAGGCCTTCCTGCGGGGCTTGATTATCCCAGAGAATTCAGCGGTTAAGCGTAGATCCAGGGAGTGGGAGTAAAAAGTAAAAATGTAAGGTTAGATGTTCAACAGTGGGAGGTTCAGATGATCCAAGACCCATGCCCCTGTAACCGCACCTCCTGGAAAGAGGCCCAAGCCCTTTATGAATCAGCGCTTACTCAAGTGGCAGATAGGAAGTGGTATTTTTTGCTACAAAAATATTTTGAGGAAGGGGAAAGTACAGGCTACCTTCTTGCTCTTGTGGTGAAGTCACAACAAGGGGTGTCCACTGTAGACAAGATTGAGGATGATGATGGAGTGATCTGCATGATTCATGCAGACATCCTGAGAATTTTACATCACTTTTATAACGATCTGTATGCTTCTAAAACTATAACTACTCATTCTGAGCTTTTGCAGTTTCTAGACACCTGCTCTTTTTCTGTTTTATCGGAGACTGACCAGAGAGAACTGGAGATGCCAATTACTGTTGAGGAGTTATCTGAAGCTTTGGCAGGCCCCCCCAGTAATAGATCTCCGGGTTCAGATGGATTGCCATTCAAAATCTGTAATAGATACAATGCACAACTCAGTGCACTGAATGCCGCCATGGATGAAAATGGTTTTCCCCCCTTCGTGAATGAAGCTGTTATTATAGTAATATTGAAGCCTGGAAAAGATCAATTAAAACCTGACTCCTGTCGACCTATTTCCCTTCTGAATACAGTTGCTAAATTGTTGGCCCGGGTTCTAGCTACTAGACTGGCGCGGATTATTGGTAATATCATACATAAAGATCAGTCGGGGTTTATTCCTTCTAGAGCGACGGCTAAAAATATTTGTAGACTTTTTTTTGAATTTGCAAATTCCGGTGGACAATCCTGGGGGGAGAGCAATTTTGTCTTTAGATGTGCCCAAGGCATTTGATAGTGTGGAATGGCCTTATCTATGGGAAATATTGTCTAGATTTGGCTTTGGTGCCAAGTTCATTAGCTGGGTGTGCCTTCTCTATGCGGTCCCTAGTGTCCAAATCTGCGTCAACAGGGATTTGTCAGATTCATTCAGGCTGCAGAGAGGAATGAGGCAGGGCTGTCCTCTTTCGCCCCTTTTGTTCACTTTGGCATTAGGACCTTTAGCGATTTTGGTGGGACAATCTCCTGACATCATCGAATTTACAAGGGGTGTTCTTTCAGAAAAGATATCCCTTTATGCGGATGACACACTGTTATATTTGGGCGATACTTCCACATCCTTAGATGCTGTTATGACCCTTATTGAATGCTTTGGTGGATTTTCCGGCTTTAAAATGAATTGGCATAAATCGGTGTTGATGCCCGTGGATCCTGTAGAACTCCCCCTCCCATCCAAGTAGTGTCTACATTTAAGTATTTGGGGGTGGGAGTCTCTCCTGATCCTTAGCAGTATATTTCTCTTAACCTTTTATCTCTACTTCATCAGTAGAAATTGAAGTGTAACAATTGGTGCAAACTCCCTCTGTCGGTGGTGGGTTGGGTCAATTTAACCGTTTCAATACCGTGCAATTTTACACCTTCCTGCCCAGGCCATTTTTCAGGTTTCAGCGCTCTCACACTTTGAATGACAATTGCGCGGTCATACAACACTGTACCCAAACTAAAATTTTATCATTTTCTTCACACAACTAGAGCTTTCTTTTGGTGGTATTTAATCACCACTGGGGTTTTTATTTTTTGCTAAATTAACAAAAAAAAACAAAAATTTTGAAAAAAAACCACATTTTTCTTTGTTTCTGTTATAAAAGTTTACAAATAAATAATTGTTCTTCATAAATTTAGGCCGAGATGTATTCTGCTACATGTCTTTGGTGAAAATAACCCAAATTAGGATGTATTATTTAGTTTTTAGGAAAGTTATAGAGTTCACAAACTATGGTATAGATCTGAAAATTGATCAATCCTGAAGTACTGACGGCCAATCTAATTTCTTGAGGTCCAAGAATGTCAGAATAGTACAGATATCCCCAAATGACCCCTTTTTGCACAGTAGACAGTCCGACGTACTTCATAAGAGGCATGGCGAGTTTTTTGAAGTTGTATTTTTTTGTCATAATTTTTCGGAAAATGAAAAAAATAATTTTCACTATTTTTTTTTTTACATAGTGTCACCAGTGCAGTACAGCGTCATCATATAACTGGCATGGCGGTGAACAGGGACACTGACTGGTGACAGTATGAAAACAAAATATATATATATATTTTTTTTATTTATTTTTATTTTTTTATTATATTTAATTTTTATTACATTTTATTTTATTTTTTTTAAGATTTGTTTTCATATTTTACTATGACCAAAATAGTACAATGTTACCATAGTAACATTGTACTACTTTGGGGAAGTGATCAGTATTTTTTTTTTTTTTTTTTTTTTACACAATTTGCTTATAGCAAAGAATTACTTTGCTATAAGCAAGCATTTACCTGAATGAAATCGATTCATTCAGCTTTTTTTTTTTTTTTTTTTTGTGCTTAGCTGTGATTTGGTCACAGCTAATCACGTGACATGTGCATGTGATTAGCTGTGACCATTCACAGCTAGGCACTAGTATACAATGGATGGCATCATGAATGAAGCCATCCATTGTATACAACTGTCATGTGACCTGCTGTGATTGGTCACAGCAGGTCACATGGTACCAGCAACGGGAGGCGGTACTCGGATCTGTCATCGGCCGTGTCCGAGGTGCACGGCCGATGACAGATCGCACTGCTGCGCCGCTCTGCACTAGCGCAAACGGCGCATGTGCGGGAGCACGCCAAATGGCGTGCACCCGGAATGCAGATACACATCTGAAGCCGCCAAACGGCCATTGGCCGGGCGGCTAATGGTTAATTAAAATGATTTGGGTCCCGCAACTTTTTTATATTTTTCATAATTCTCCCATATGGATTCTTAAGAAATGGTTTCATCGCATAGAGACCCAGTTTAGAAGTCTTATTTGGAAAAAACAAGTTAGGATAAAATTTCCCACGTTGCAATATGGCAAGGAGTTGGGGGGGTTGGCGGTTCCTGAGCCCAGACTTTATTTGCTGGCTGCCCAATTGCCGCAACTGGTTGGCTGGGATTCACCTGATAATACTGATCCCATTAATAATTTGATTTCCCTTCCTGATCCCACCATTTTGGCTCTTTCTCATCTTAAGGTGGCTCTACCAGTCCTTCTATCCATGGCTCCAACTGCGGACCTCTTGAGGAGAGTCTGGAGTACGGTAAAAGCGTTCTTTCATATTACCGGCTTTCTTTCTTGTACTCCTGTGTGTGGAATAATCCGCAATATGTAGAACTGGCTAAACTGAAGGTTTTTCATGACTGGAGGGATTGAGGCCTCACATTTGTGTCTCAGCTGTATTCGGGGGCAATCCTAAAGTCCTTTTCTCAACTGCAAATGGAATTTACATTTATACATAAGTATTTTTATTGTTAACTTCAGCTACACCATGCGATACAGGCTCAGTCTTTGCTCTCTAATCTCACATTGACAGACTCAGTTTTTCTTCACGATGTCACTCAGGCAACCCATAAGAAGGGCATGATTTCTCGGGTATACTTCCAGTTATTGTCCACAGTACAGGATCAAACTAGTCTCCAGAGCAGGTCGCAGTGGTCCTGGGATATTGGAGAGTTTGCTGGAGATGTCTGGGATGCTGCCCTGGAATCTGTTCTGGGAATTTCTCTTTCTCCCTCTCATAAATTGTCTAAATTTATTATTCTCCATCGTGAGTATAGGACCCCTGTGCAACTGTAGCAGTGGGGCAGGCTGGATTCAGGGTATAGGGTCCAACAGGGTGATTTCATTCATATGCTCTGGCGTTGCCCCAAGTTACACAGATATTGGAGTGAGGTTCTCCAATTTATTTCTCTAGTATTGCAATATACTGTTCCCCAGGATCCCTTGCATTGTCTGTTGGGGGCACTGGACCAAGAACTATTCCAACAAGGAGAGTATATTATGGTATCTAGACTTTTAAATCTGGCTAGGAAGTCACGGGAGAAACTTATGTACCAACATCACAATGCTTATTGTAAGTTCCAGCAGGTATGGCAGGGTTGGCTGGATACACCTGGGCTTGCCCCTCCTCAATTGATAGTGGACTGACTTCTGCAGGTGCAATATTTTATATCAGGTGTGTGGCTCCACTCCTCCCTCTGGGGGAGATCATGTGCATCTGTAGGCTTTGTAACGGGGTGGGCTCCCCAGGATACAGTGAAGTCACGAATGAGGAAAGCAACCCCAAACACCAGCTTTTGCCACAACAGAATTTTACTTAGATGTGGCAAATAAACACAACCACAAATGCTGGGAACATACAATAAATTTACATACACTGAGCCCAAGGGCTGAGACCCTTGTGCTGCACAGCACGGCGCCTTCTGATGATGAAGGTAGAAAGAGTAGTAGTTTACCTACTGGCGGGCACAACTAAGCTGCCACACCTTACCTGTTATTACCCCGAAAGAGCAGGAATCAGTGTATGGGTGTATGGTATGGGCTAACCTGCGGTGCAGCACAACAGCTTACAATCTTACACAAATCTACAGTATTCCCCCTCCCATAACTGGTCCTGTAGCACGTGCCTGAGTATTCCTTCTGAGCAAAATGCCAGTCTGGCTTGAGTTTGTAGGATTTTATCAGCTCTCTAATGTGAATTGTCACTTTAAGTTGTGGAGTCCTTCCAATGATCAGTAACAACACTTGTGGCCTGACACAAACAGAGACCCTAACTAACTAACTATAGGCCTGGACTCAGTCTTAAGGAGCCAAAACTGAAATGAGGTGCGTGCACAATCTTACCGACCTGGGTCTTCTTTGTATCCGCTGGTGACTCTGAACAGAACAAATGTCTCTCCAACAAGCATGCGGTCTCGCCATATATGTTGCTTAGTTCCTCTGCTCTCATCAGCATTCCTGGCAGCAATCTCATCAGCATTCCTGGCAGCAATCTCATCAGCTTCCTGGCAGCAATCTCATCAGCTTCACTTAGCTGCAGCTGTGGTTACGGAGGGATGCTCTCACACCTGGATGTCATCAGATTCTCAGCTCACACGGCCCCCCTCATTCACCATTCTCCAGAACATGGCTGCTCTCTCTTCTTCCTGTTCTCTCTCAACTCTGTGTGAAAACTCCACCTCTTCATGAATATAGAAATATCTATGCAGTCTGAGGCTGTGTTAGAAAAACAGTGACATCTTGTGGCTAAACTGCAGAATGTCAGTCAAAACATTTAATTTACTCCACACAAGCAGTATTCAAACAATGAGAGCTGTTTCCCCATCTCACACATCTCCCATTCTTTTTGATGAGACGTCTCTGGTGAACCAGAGGTTGTTGTTGATGTGGTTTTTTTTTTTGTTTGAAGACATGTTTTGAGCTTTGTTCCTTTCCCCCATTTCTGTTTACATCTGGTTGGGAAGGAATAAGACGTAAAAAGGAAAAAGCAAGATATTGTCAAGAAAGGTTTGGATCCTTGTGGTCTCTGTTTTGTTTGATTACCATTTCTGTTATTCTGTTTATTACGGGATTTTCGTATCCACATTGTTCTATTTATGTGTAATCCTGCTGTATCAGTAATGTCATTGTGGATTCTGTAAGTATTGTTCAATTTTCTCTATTATCTTGACAATAAAAGTTGTTTGGATTAAAAAAAAGAGAGTAAGATGTCTTGGGAGAAGTGGACAATTTGAATGATATCTGCAGATGAGGTTGGTGATGTAGCTAGCAGCAGTATTATGGGTTTCTTTGTATGTTGTGGTTAGTATTTTGAATTTTATACATTGGGCTAATACAAGCCAGTGAAAGGCAGAATTGGTAGAGAGGGGCAGCAGTTGCTGATTGGTTGGTAAGGTGCCTAATAATAGTAATAAGTGTAGCAACAGCATTCATAATAGATTAAAGGGGGAAAGCCTTTGCAAAAGTAGACCAGTGAGGAGGGAGTTACAGTAATCAATGCGGGATATAACCAAGGCGTGTATAAGTTGTTTTGTGGTGTTGTTAGTCAGGAAGGGGCAAATTCTGGAAATGTTGTGGAGCTTGAAGCAGCAGGATTTAGCCAGTGATTGGATGTGGGGCCAAAAGGAGAGGTCAGAGTCTTGGATTACACTTAGCCCCCTTGCATGTGAGGAGGGTGGTTGTGCTGTCTTAATGGTAAAGTCATGAGTAGGGATTGGGGAGGAGGAAATATTACAAGCTTGGTGTTAAAAGATTCAGTTTGAAGAAGTGGTGTGAAATCCATACTGATATGTCACTAAGTAGATTTGCTATATGTGAGGAGATTGAGGAGGATAGCTAGCTGGGGATTAAAGAGATAGGTCTGGGTGTAATCAGCATCAGAGGTCAAGGAAGTGGAGTTTACTTAGGAGGAGCGTGTTGTTGACAGTGTCAAAAGCAACACAAAGGTCTAAGAGTATGAGTATGGAGTAATACCCATTAACTTTAGCAGTTAGTAGGTTGTTAGTGAGTTTTAGTAGGGCAGTTTCAATATAATGTTGTGGGCGGAAGCCAGATTGTAGGGGATCGAGAAGGTTGTTTTTAGTGAGGTAGCAACTCGTGGTTGTGGACAAGATGCTCAAGAAGCTTGGATGCAAATGGGAGCAGGGAGATGGGTCTTATTATATTCCAACACATTTGGCCCAGCGGGGGTCTTTTAAGTATGGGGGTAACCAGTGCATGTCTGAGTGGGTAGGGAAATTACCTCTTAGAGAAGGAGAGGTTGAAGTTGTGGGTTAGAGAGTTTAGGATAGAGCAGGAAGGAGGCCGCAATAATTGTGAGGGAACAAGGTCCAGGGGACAGGTGGTGAGGTGAGCTTCAGAAAGCAGTTTGGCAACTTCCTCAGTCACAGGGTTGAAGGAGAGGAGTATTGAGTGTGGTGTTGGACCTGGTATGTTAGTTGGAGGAGAAAGATTGACACTGGGGATCTCATCATGAATTGAGTCGATCTTGAAATGATTGGCACTCTTCTGGGCAGTACGTTGGTGGGTGGAGGCAGCGGGGGATGAAGTTAGGAATTAGGGGTAGAAAAGAGTTGATGAGGATTGGATGAGAGGGTTTTGATGAGAGTGGTGTAGTAGGTTTGTTTAGTAGCATGGAGTCCGGAGTTGTATTTGAGAAGGACGGGTTTGTAGAGTGTGAAGTCTTGCGGGGATTTAGTTTTATGTCATGCTCACTCAAGAGAACGGCTACATATCTTGAGACTTCTGGTGCCATCTGTTTGCCAGGGTTGTAGCAGGCAAGGCTTGGTTATGTGTGTAGAGAGAGGAGCAAGTGTGTCCAGGGAAGATGATAGTAAGTTGTGGCCAGGTCTGGGCAGGACAGGAGTGCAATTTTAGTCCACTTTTTATCCGCTGGTTCTAGGTGAGTGAGTCCAGAGGAGGCCACCATGGGTGAGGGCAGCTGAGGAGACAGAGTCGGATTCCTGGAGCCAGGTTTCAGTAATAGCAAGTAGGTTTAGGGAGAGTAGGAGGTCATTGACAGAGGAAAGTTTGTTGGAGAGTGAGTGGGTGTTCCAGAGAGCAACATAAGAGGGAAGGAGGAGCTGACTCGTGAAAACAGAGGAATTGAGATAAGAGTGTAAAGGTTGTGGCTGCTGGCAGAGAAGGGAGACTTCCGGTTCTGCAGGTGGGAGTTTGATGATGGAGGGCCAGAGTTTAGGGGAATGTCTCTGAAAGTCAGTAGTAGTAGTAGGGTGAGAAAGGTGAGGTGGGAGTGGGATTTATATGAGGGCAAATGCTGCAGTAATTTGGAAGCGGTGACATTATGTGGGCTCAGAAAGAGCAGGAGATGCTGTAATAATAATAATAAATAATAATAAATGCAGTAATATTGAGAGAGCAGAAATGAAGGTGACATGTACAGGTTGTGAAGTGGGGAGCAGGGGTAAAGAAAGTTTTAGGAGAGAGGGCAATATAGCTAAAAGGAAAGTTTGTAAGTACATGTTGGAGGGTGAAGAGAGAAAAAAAAATGGAAGGCTGAGGGAAAGAGCTAAGAGAGGAAAGAGCAGTTGCAGACTACTTGGAGTGGAGCTCTAGTGTTTCTACTTGCCTTTGTTGATGCACCTTAGTTAAAGTACCGTGTTCAAAGTGCGATGCACCTTGCGCTGGAATGGCTCTTTGCGCAAGGAATGGCCAGCCTGCACCCCTCACCAGCCATCCCAAGAATTGTAATGAATTTATACTTGGTTGGACTGTTGGACAATTACTTAATTAAGAGCTAATAAAAAAATATTTAATACAGTTGCTATCTCCTTGTCACTTGTAGCCAACTCCCTACTATTACACTTCATGGGGGCAATATGCTCTGACCTCACCGTTTTCTTTTTTTTTTTTTTATTACCAACATTTTTTTATTGCAGTAGAAAAATGAAGAGGTACAGCAATCACAGATTGTGCATAGGTAATAAACATCCTGATACAAATATGAAATCAGTACAAATTGTGGGAGATAAGCATTACATATAGGCCACAGTTAATCCAAGATCAAATATCTATAGCTAGAGGAATAGAGGTACCTGTGTTAGGCCGATCTGAAGAATACAAATTGATCAGTACATGTACCAACAGTATGGTAGGATTATAGCACAATAGGCATGTAGCAATCATCCAATTCACTGTTTTGCACATTAGTAAGAGGACCAGGATTCACATTTTCTATTAACCTCCCTGGTGGTATTCCCAAGTGTAGCTCAGGGTAAAGTTTCAGCACCACAAGCGGTAACCCAGAGCTACACTTGGGAATACCCTGCAGCGCTGCTCCAGGATCTCTTCTGCACTTACCTTTTCCTGTGCTCCCGCGATGTCCCTCCTGCAGTATCCCCTGCAATGTCCTCCGGCAGATGCCGGCATCTGTCTACCGGGTTCCATTCCCTGCGTCGTCGGGACGTACAGGGGAAGGAACTGGCGGGAAATTTGAAAGTTGTAAAAGTGACATTCACTAAATTCACTAAAATCACATAGTAAAACATTACTGTATCAAACCATTTCACGTACATTTTGCACCTAGTGCTTTGTCCTGTGCCCTGCCTGCATTTTTACTGTTCGTTTTGCCTGGAAACTGAGAAATGTCCATGGCATCCAAAAAGCGTCCCTTTGGGTCAAAAGCGGTGTTAGAACAGCTAGAGAACAGCGATAGTAAATTAGAATCACTTGCAGAATTGAGTGATAATGATACGTGGGGAAATTCGTCATCAGACACTGAAAATGATTTTGCGACTTTGCTCACTGATCTGCGAACACATTTCAGTGCTTTTGATTTGACTATATGATTTAATTAAATTTAGTATTATATTATTATTTTTTATGATTATTTATTGAATTATAATTTATGATTTCATGTTTCAAATTCTAACATACCCGAGATGTTTACTAGACTCTTGTTTGGATAGATTTCAGTGTGTTATTCCTAAAAATTACAGGCCTACTAATAAAAAAAATACATATTTCCATGCAAAAAAATGTACCTCTTTGAGCACAGAAATATGGATATAATCAGACCACTAGGGAGGCTACATACCTGTATGGTATCCATAATAGTGTGGCGGATACATTCCATGAGCCTAATTGCCTCCATGTGTTTAAGTACCTGGGTCCAATGGATGGTAGGAGTGAGCCAATGCAATGCAATAGCCCAATGAATGGCACTAAACAAAGTGTGTACTAACTTTTGCAAGGAGGGATCACCACTGGTAGGTCTGCAAAATATAGACACATGGGAAGCATCAAGGTTAGCTATGATTTGACTTAGTGGACGATCGCTGACATAAGGATTTAATAGCTTTGCAGCTCCAAAAAAATGTGTAGGTGTGCACCCCTGTACTGGCAACCTCTAAAGCAAACCTCTGGCACTAAGGGGTAGAATTTGTGATTTTTATTTATAACATAATTTAAAAAAATTTGGGGGGGGGGGGTATTTTTCTCTCTTTTTTTTTGCTATGTCTTCCATGGTCTAATTTGGCTGCCCTGATCACTCTGTTACATTCCTTATTGCTTTCTTTATAGTGTTGGAATACCGATGATGACCCTGGGTGTTGTATTTTTTTTCTCATTATTATGCCTTTTTTACACTAGCCACCCAGGTTTGAATTTAGTTCTTTTATATTATATATGTTGGCCATTGGAATGCATTGGTTAATGCCCATGTTCTTAATGCACTCCCATTTTTCCACAGTGTTCATTGTTTCTAAAAATTGATCTTGTTTAATGTCATGTAGTATGGGGCACAGTTTAGTAAAGTTAGCTCATTTGAAGTTTAATGTTCTTGTACTAACGTTGTGTTTCTTTTTCCTATGATTCATGGTGAGTGTACTTAGCTGATCTAGCAGAGCATTATTTCTAGCTGGGACATCCAGTAATTAACACATGAAATTGTCCTACAAGATGTTTAAGAAATCATGAGCCTTACATGAGTAAGTAGCTCCATCTGCCCAGTCAGTAGATGATAATATTGCCCTGCCTTGCCACCATTTCTGACTGTGAGAAGAGATCGGCCTCTTCCTCATCCTTTAGGTTAGGGGGTCGGTAGCATACACCTACTGTTAATTTCTCATTTGTTTCTCCCCTTTGAAGCTCCAGCCACAATGACTCCACCCCCTGCCTTGCTCCATTATCAATGTCATCCCTGATATTCACTAGCAAATCATTCTTGACATACAGGCACACCCCTCCTCCAAATAGAGAGGATAAATCTCTGACACAGAATTAAAAAGTGGATGTCCTAATCCCTCTTCAGTCTATCAAAAACTAGATATACAGTATTCATACGAACTAGTAGTGTCCCATTTAGAATTGGAATTGTCCCAAATGGGAAATTCCATTTGGGACAATTCCAATTCCAAATGGGACACTACTAGTTCGTATGAATATACTGTATAACTAGCATACAGAAAAAAAAAATTATATATATATATATATATATATATATATATATATATATATATATATAACAAATATACAAAAAAAAACAGTTTAAAATTTACAGAAGAAAGTAAAACTAAATAAACCATTATTATGTTATGCATATTATGTATATTGGCTGTTATGCTATGTCAGATTAGAAAAACAATTAAGATATTTTACTAAGTGTGTTGCACATTGCACATCCCACCATACATATACTTTGCCCTTAGTTTTGCTGTACAGTTGTGACATTTCCTTTGATGTATTTGATGTTTGCCAAGTCTTGCCTGAGGGGATTTAAACCCTGCGCACCTTGTGTTACTGTGCACAACCAGCTGTTCCTTTAATACCTTATGTCTCATGGTCTGTCTGATGGTCTTCTTTTTTTCATTGGATTTGTTGCTAGGCAATTAGAAAGTCATTGTTACAGTTGTCAGGTTGAACAATTAGATGAGAATAGAAGAATGTCACCTGAGTTCTTATTTAAGACCTTTAAGTATTTAAGTAAGCTGCTATGCTCCCTGCAGTTATTATTCTTTAAGAGGAAAAGAAGCAAAAACATTAAAAATAAATGAATTTTCACTGGAAAATGTTCCATCTAACAGCCTTACAATATCAGAGATGATTCTTTAAAAGTAATATAGTATGAAAAATCTATAATTCAGCATATTTTTTACTCACTGCTGTGAGAAAGGTAACATGTCATTGATAGAAACCAGTCAAACCTGAAATTAAGTATGCATGAATATTAATAATTTGATGCAAATATCTCCTTTGGGATTTACATAGGTACAGTGTTGTATTGCTTTTATGATTAATGCTTGTTGAAATGGCACTGACGAACATGCATTTTTTCTTTTTGTAAAAACAGACAAGAAAATAAATACTATGGATTATATAAAGCAGTAGTCAAACTATTAACAAACTAGTCAAGTAGATGAATATAATAGCTACTGTACCATCTAAATTGTAAATATTATTTAAATCAAATGCAAATATATTATTCCAAAAAGTAATCCAAAACTCGTTTTTTTCACTGAAAAAAAAGAAAGTGTGTCCAACACTGTGTGCCTTGCTGTGTCCTTCTTCTTTGCAGATATCCTTACAGTGCTACACAATTAATGTGTTATTTGCAGGATCAGCAGGTGAAATAAAACTAAAGCAAAAATGAAAAATTAATATTAATTCAGGTATTACATAAAAACTGGTAAGCTACTATATCTCTTTTTTGGGGGGTTTATATCTTTTTAATGGGAATTCCAGAAAATTCTAGAGTTATGCATATAAAGGGTTAAAGTAAAAAAGGTGTTGGGCTGACATATACCTTAAAGAGTTACTACACCCACAACAGTAAAATCAGTCTGTATATGCAGTAAAGCATGCTTGTTATACTCACTGTGGAACTTAAGGGGTTAATCCTTTGCATTGTGTAAATAGACTGTTTGAGCTTTACTTCTCTGAATCTCCCCTTCTTCCAGTGACCCCCTCTTATCTCCGGATGATAAGACATACCATGGAGACACTGCATATGCTCAGTTTACTGTGTATTGCTAGAGAGTTTTTCATTTTTTTTCTTGGGAGAGTGAATGTGATAAGCACAGGGCCAACCGGCACTGTCCAGACAGAGGTCAGGGATTCTACATCCTCCTAAAGCAGAAAGAAAACTCATCCTACAAGCTTTAACATGTGCTCTGCTGGACACTGATAGAAGTCACAGGACTGCTTTAACTGCTAATGAGAAAAGGTATTTAGCAGTTTATAGTTACTAAAATAATTTAATTTCCATGTTCTGTGTACTGTGGGAGACCAGATATAATGAATGTAGGGTCTTGGGTTTAGTAACACTTTAAAGCTGCTTGTTGCAATCCAAGACAAATGTGAGGAAACAATATTTTAGAACATAATTCACAGTTCAGAGCCTTTGCTTGTAGTACCCAATTTTTTAGTAGTGACTTTGTCTATTAATAATTAATGATAAGTCAATGTTATGACCGCAATGTTTTCTACAATACCTGTGGTTATATAGACACACCCAAAGCTGCTATGACTAAAATGTTGCTTTCCCTTAGGCACAGAAACACTTCCACCAAAGCAAAGTCTCATGAGCTGAACACAACAAAGTTATTAAGGTCAAAAAAGTGTTGGGAAAGTTTTTCTAATTTGCTGCTATAGAACTGTGTTTTATTCATTACAGATCTGAATTCCCTACAAGGTTATATTATGTAAGCATGCTATAGGCAAATTTACTCATGTACTCTATAATCATAAATGTATTTATGTCACTTTTGTTCTTGCTGGGACCTGAGAGAGGAATAACTCTCGAGACAAGTTTGGCTGTCAAATTTAAATGTCTACTATACAAAACATAGTAAGCTAACGTTTAATAGCACTAGGAAACATTATTCTGTATTTGTTTTCCTAGTTTGTATATACCATATATAGAGTCTACCATTTGACATAACACATGTTTTGTTAGTGCTTTGCTAAAATAAATGTCAATTAAGGGAATCAATATGGAGCATAACCAGTTAAAGTGGTATTAAACCCAAAACCAAAAATGTAATATATTGCAGATTACTAATCCTTAGATGTGGTGACTGCATTAGTTTTCTTTTCTTAGGCTTTTCCCTTTGGTTTTCACCTTGTGATCTAGCCAGTAACATCCTCCTGTATTAGAAAGCCCCAACTCTTGATGAAGGAGCACAGGGGGAGCACAGGATACAGCAGCATTATCGGTCTGGAGAGAGGGGAGTGTTAGATGTATTAGCAGAAATAATTTTGTTGGCATGGGTGCACAAAATCACATATATATACATGATTTCGCATTCCTGGGTAGGGGGCTCGCGCAGCCATTCGCGGCCGTGGTTCTCAATCCAAGTAGTGCAAAGTAGTGTGCTTACAGTGAAGCACATGGACACAGCACTATGTAAAACAGCACACAGTTAACCCTTTGATCGCCCCTCATGTTAACCCCTTCCTGCCCAGTGCCATTAGTACAGCGTCAGTGCTTTTTTTTAGCACTGATCGCTGTATTGGTGTCACTGGGGATGTCAGTGACACCTGATCACTGTATTTGTGTCACTGGGGATGTCAGTGACACCAAGTCAGTTCCCCCCAGTGTCAGAATGCCCGCCGCAGTCCCGCAGTCCCACTATAAGTCGCTGATCACAGCCATTACTAGTAAAAATAAAAATCCCAGTGTTTATACCGCCATTTGTAAATGCTATAACTTTCACATAAACCAATTCATTTACACGTATTGGGATTTTTTTTTATAGCAAAGACATGTAGCAGAATACATTTTGACCTAAATTTATGAAGAAATTAGATTTTTTACATTTTTTACTGGATATGTTTAATTGCAAAAAGTCAAAAATATTGTTTTTTTTTCTCAAAATTGGCAGTCTTTTTTTACAGCGCAAAAAATAAAAAACACACAGTCAATCAAATACCACTGAAAGAAAGCTCAATTTGTGGTAAAAAAAAGGATGTAAATTTCATTTGGGTGTAGAGTTGCATGACTGCGCAATTGTTAATTAAAGTAACGTAGTGCCATAACAAAAAAAATGGCCTGGCCAGGAAGGAGGGTAAATCCTCAGGAGGGGAAGTGGTTAAATAACACATACAAATTATTTTGATTCATCTAATAACTTTTCCCTGAGGAAATCATAGGAAAATATGCTAATTAATGATCTCCCACAAATATTTCTAGATTTGGTAACTTGGGAACCCACATTTAGAAAAGTTTTCAGTTGAAAATCATGTTCTGTTAAAGGCATTGAAGTATTTTTTTTTTGGCCAGTTAGTAGCATAATCACTATACTGTGTTGTAGATAAATAAAAGAAAAAGGTAAATCTAATAATGTTGTAAAGAATAAAGTTGAGTAAATTAATTTATTATTTGAATATATTTAACAACAATTTATTTTGAAAAATATCAATAAGACAGCCTTGTTGTTTAAAGTGACTATTTCATAAAGAATAATATTTTGTAACAGCAAGACAATTCAATAGACCTTGGTACAGCTACAGCATATATACAGTACATACTGTATACAGTATAATCATGTGTTTCAAATCATTTTTTTCAGCTAATTCCCATGCATGAGTTCCCAGGTAGGGTCATCTCAATGATGAAGTTCACGGCCTTAAGGCCCATCTATGAGTGAAAAAAACAACTCCTAAGAATGAGAAACTAAAGAAGCTAAAGGACACCAAATTTTTTCAGGGGGATGGGGGATGTTATGTTGCTTTGTGGCTCAACTTCTTCAACAATGACCTCAATCTGTTTACCAGGATACTTTTATCACTAAAACATTTCTCATTTCAACTAATACAGTATATCATTGTCATATGAATTAGGGGCAGATTTATCAATGTAAGGTAAAACACAAACTTTTCAACATCAGATGAATTTGTTCACCTTAACCATTGGCCCTCCAGAGGATTTACCTCATTTTCTGACCAGGCCATTTTTTCTGGCACTGCTCTGCATTACTTTAACTGACAATTGCATGGTCATGCAATGCTGCTCCCAAATGAAATTGAAGTCCTTTTTTCCCCACAATAGAGCTTTGGTGGTATTTGATTGCCTGTCTGTATTTAGTTTTTTTGTGCTATAAAAAAAAAAACCTGACAATTTTGAGAAAAAAACAATCTTATTGACTTTTTGCTATTAAACATGTCCAGTAAAAAAAATTTAAAAATTTAATGTTGTCATAAATTTAGGCCAAAATGTATTCTGCTACATGTCTTTGCTAAATAAAATCCCAACAAATGTAAATTAATTGGTTTACATGAAAGTTATAGCATTTACAAATGGCGGTGTACTGTGTTTTTTTTTTACTAGTAATGGCAGCGATCAGCAACTCATAGTGGGACTGCAGGACTGCGGTGGGCATTCTGACACTGGGGGAATGGACTTGGTGTCACTGACATCCCCAGTGACACCAATGCAGTGATCAGTGCTAATAAAAAGCACTGACACTGTACTAATGGCACTCGGCAGGCAGGGGTTAACATCTGGGGCAAGCAAAGGGTTAACTGTGTGCTGTATGCTGTTTCACTACGTGAGCTGTGTGTGTGCTTCACTGTAAGCACACTGTTTTGTATGGCTCTGCTATGCAGAGCCATACAAAGTAGTGTGCAAGAGCTGACGGGGGAGATATCTCTTTTATTTATACACAGGTCTCTCCCCCATCAGAGATACTCGGCAATCACTGGGTGCCCCCGAGTAATCACCACTATAGGGTGGCGCGGAAGCAGTTAATTAAGTATTTTTATCTTCTAGAAGCAGTTTCTAGGGAGTTTAAACTGCAGTCTATTGCAGCAATGGGCAAACTACGGCCCGCGGGCCGTATACGGCCCGGCGGACCTTTTAATCCAGCCCGCGGAGCTAGGCTCCCGCTAGGCTCCCGCTAGGCTCCTCTCACAGTCCGCCCTGAAGACCGGTGTAGAATGAAAATCTGTCTCCTATGAGGATCTGTCCCCCTCGACGTATCTGCACATGTGCCGGAGATCGCCGATCGGCTGCTAATGCCTGAAACTGGCACATGCGCAGATACGTCGAGGGGGACAGATCCTCATAGGAGACAGATTTTCATGCTACACCGGAACGGCGTGGGAACACGGCGAGAGGAACGCGCGGAGCAAAGGTAAGTGAATTGACACAGGGGGGACTTAATATGGGGGATGAATTAATATGGGGGATGAATTACTATAGGGGGGATGAATTACTATATGGGGGATGAATTACTATAGGGGGGGTGAATTACTATATGGGGGATGAATTACTATGGGGGATGAATTACTATATGGGGGATGAATTACTATATGGGGGATTATTTACTATGGGGGATGAATTACTATATGGGGGATGAATTACTATATGGGGGATTAATTACTATGGGGGATGAATTACTATATGGGGGATGAATTACTTTGGGGGATGAATTACTATATGGGGGATGAATTACTATATGGGGGATGAATTACTATGGGGGATGAATTACTATATGGGGGATGAATTACTATGGGGGATGAATTACTATGGGGGATGAATTACTATATGGGGGGATGAATTACTATGGGGGATGAATTACTATGGGGGATGAATTACTATATGGGGGACGAATTACTATATGGGGGATGAATTACTATGGGGGATGAATTACTATGGGGGATGAATTACTATATGGGGGATGAATTACTATGGGGGATGAATTACTATAGGGGGGATGAATTACTATGGGGGATGAATTACTATGGGGGATGAATTACTATATGGGGGATTAATTACTATGCTTACTATGGGGGAATATTACTATACTTACTATGGATGACACATACACATCATTCATCTACTCTTGGTCCGGCCCTCGGGTCCAATATATGAACCCATTGCGGCCCTCAAGTCAAAAAGTTTGCCCACCCCTGGTCTATTGGAACATTGAAAAACAGCAAATTATGTACTGCAGAATATATTTTGAAAATTTATATACATTTCAGACATATACGGGGCATTGAATTAGTTAAAATATATTAAGCTACCAGCAAATTTAAAAACGTATTTAAGAACCCTTTCACACCACAGCTCTGTGCAATGTGTTAAACAGACCATTAAAAAAAGTAGGCTGGGGTGGAGCTTGGCCATGTAATGGAATGACTGCCTTATCTTTTCTCTCTTTTCAGCTACAGTGGCGACAACCAAACCTGTTTACCTTGGCAAACAACGCCAAGGCACCTGGTGCATTTTGAAGGTTTACTGTCCTGGGTGCTTCAAGAACGTCGCCTGCAGGTTATCAGCCCACCATGACAGACCTGCTACAGAGTCCATGGAGTGCACTAGCCCACATGGAGGGAATATCAGAGACAGCTCCTGGCAGCTTATTCTCTTTGCACCTAACTATCTCACTCAGCTTTGGTGAACAAGAAGCATCTCACTTCCTATAGCACTGATGATAATAATTAATGGACTAAACAGTGTTTATGGGGCAACACAGTGGCTAAATGGTTAGCACTTCTGCCTGGTAGTACTAGGGTCATTGGTTCAAATCCCAACCATGGCACCACCTGCCTGGAGTTTGCATGTTCTCCCTGTACCTGCGTGGGTTTCCTCCAGGTGCTCCGGTTTCTTCTCACACTCCAAAGACATGCTGGTAGGCTAATTGGCTCCTT
Organism: Staurois parvus; assembly: GCF_062004578.1. Classification (NCBI taxonomy): domain Eukaryota; kingdom Metazoa; phylum Chordata; class Amphibia; order Anura; family Ranidae; genus Staurois; species Staurois parvus. Next base: position 10,029,467 of record NW_028318039.1, on the reverse strand, counting down.
TCTAAAGTTGTCCCTAGTATGTGTATGTATGAATGTAAGTTAGGGACTTTAGATTGTACACTCCTTGAGGGCAGAGACTGATGTGAATGTACAATATATATATATGTGTAAAGCGCTGTATAAATTGAGGGCAGGGATTGATGTGAATCTACAATATATATATATATGTAAAGCGCTGTATAAATTGACGGCGCTATATAAGTACCTAAAATATATACATAAATAATGATGATGATAACAGGGATCTTAACATCTCCTAAGCTGATTTACCCAACACTGATATTGCAGTTTCGTAGAACACTTTAAAATAAATGCATTTGTCTCTCCAAAAGGATTTACACAGAGACTTCCACAAATCTATTTCCCATATACAGAGTCAAGTTGATGAGTTGGGAAAGAGCACTGATAAAGTGGAATGTCAGCTCAATGAGTATACTGGTGCCTACAACGAGCTGGTAGGTGGTCATCATGGTCATACAGAGCAGCCTTTTTCAACCAGGGTTCCTAGGCACCCTGGGGTGCCTTGAGGTAACTTTGGGGGTACCTTGGCAAAATGTCTAAAAATTGTCAATACTTGTGTTTTGGACTTGGTCACTTACAGACCATTTACCGTGATCTACCAGTGAGCCTAATTAATATAGAATTACGTGCACGTGGAAGAAAGACACTGACACTGTTGCAGTTTGTCAACTTCCTAAAATTCTGTTTTATTGAGGAACTAACAGTATCATTTATAGGGCTTATGATGCAGGCAAAGCATATACATTGATTGGGTGAAAAGTCCACTGGGTTTCTGCGTGTTCTTCCATCCATGTTGATATCTTCCAATCATTTTCCCCAAAAAGACTCATTCCCTTTTATGGGGGTTGTTTACATTAAAAGATACTTTTCTCCTAATGAGTCACCTAGGGTGAGACTCCGGATGAAGGCGCCATCTTAATTATCATCATTGTTCTGTCAACCTATATCTGATTGTTTACTTAAGAGAGTAAGGAATTTTAAAGAGCAAGAAGCAGAAAGTAGCAAGACTATAAAATTGTCATTTTACTGATCATCTAATAAAACGTGGACTGTCTATCACAATCCACTACACTTGTATGCACACCAACAGGTGGAACAAGCCTGCCTTTTAGTTCCACAAAGCCACAGGTTTTCATTATGCACCATTATGAACTTCTAGCTGCTGTTGTCCTGACAACTAATTACATTATCATTTGATAAGGACAATGTCTGTTGCCTGCACAGCATCCTTGTTTGACCTTTCCCTGCCCTCTCCATCAGTGCTGGGGTCACATTAGCTCAGTGATGGAGGAAAACTGAGGGAGAGGAGAAATATTGGAATACTAGTCAGTGTTAGTGTTCAAAAGTATATTTTGCTTTGGAAGAATAAATCACTCATACCATTGGGTGTCCTACTTGTGTGCATGTTGCTGCATAAAACTATTAGAATAGCTTTTTGCATTTTAAAATGGGATGCCTCAAGACTGTCCACAATTTTAAACGGTGCCCCAAGCCTGTTCACAATTTCAGAGGGTGCCTTGACAAAGATTGAAAACACTGATACAGAGGAACTGCAATGTGTCAATGCTAAACTCACAGATTGTTCCCATAGGAATAACCTCAAAATAAGAGATATTCTGGAAACCATTTGATTTGTTCTCCTACTTGCAGCAATTTTTCAAATTATTGATCCAGGAACTGTCACCACTAGATCTTACTATAGATCATACTCATAGGATCTTTAAACCAGCACATCTCCTGGCTGCTACTCCAACTGACATGCTTACTCATCTTCATGTTTTTAAAACCAAGGGGGTGCATTCTATTGGCAGCAAAAAATGCTCCCTACTTTCCTGAGCCGTGTACATCTTTGTCAATATATGCCAATATATTGGCTGCTATCGGGCAAAAGAGAAAGGAATTTTCTCCTGTAACAACAATCCTCCATGAGCAAAACATCCCCTTCAAGTGGAGCTTCCACATGTCAGTGCCTATCAGTGCACATCAATGCCACATATCAGCAACCAGAGCTGCCTTTCAGTGCCAACTATCAGTGCCGGTTAGTGACACCTATAAGTGCCAGTCAGTGAGGCCTATCAGTGATGGCAATCAATGCCACCTATTAGTGCCAGTCAGTGCTGCCTATCAGTGCCCATCAAGACCATCTATCAGTGCCAGTCAGTGCTGCCTATCAGTGCCCATCAGTGCTGCCTATCAGTGTCATATATGAGTGTTGCCTTTCAGTGTCCATCAGTGATGCCTGTCAATGGCCATCAGTGCCGCCTATCAGTGCCACCTATCAGTGCCCATCACTGCAGCCTCATTAGCGCACAACAGTGAAGGAGAAAAATTACTTATTTACAACATTTTGTAACAAAAACTAAGAGAAAACTTTTCTTTCAAAATTTTTAGTCTTTTTTAGTTTGTTTAGCAAAAAGTAAAAAACCCAGTGGCGATAAATACCACCAAAAGAAAGCTCTATGTGTGTAAAAAAAAAATACAAATTTTGTTTGTTTGCGACAAAGCTGAAAGCTGAAAATTGGCCTGGGCAGGAAAGGGTTAAATGTGCCTGGTAGGCAAGTGGTTAAACTAATTTAGGTTCAGTATCAGATGCTACCCTTTTATAGAATGCCCATAAGGCTTTTATTTTTGGCCTACTTTTATAAGATCTCTGCCCATGAGAAATGGTAAAGCACAAAACATGTTACCCAGATCACCTCACATATTTTTATTCTTGAAGCACAAATTAAAGCGCAATTTGATCCCCTTATAGCTTCAGAAATTCGAGACCTCAGTAATCATCAGTGATCTCTTCAAAAATTCCTATGATCTTTATAATAAATTACTTTGGTGTCCATTTATGAATCTGAGATCTGATCTCAGTACATTAGTGGTTTATGAAACAGAAATGATCAGTGGAGAAAATGTTCTCCGCTGATCTTCTCAACACACAAAGAATCTGTCATTGACAGACACAGATACGGCCAGTTTATGAAGGAGAGATGTCAGCCCTTCACTGGTGATCTCTGTGAATATTCTCCCTCCCAGATTCTCCAGCCCAGAGGTGGAGAATGGGGAGAGAACAGAGCATCGCTGGAGTAATGAGGAGGAAGAGGATGTTTTTGAACGTTCTTATTCTTCCTCCAGAACCTACAAGACAGTGGGAAAGCCCCCCCCCCCCCCACCTTTCACAACACCCCTAACACCCTAGAGTAGTTTAGAACTATATATATATATATATATAGTTACTGTCAGACCCTACGCTGGTGCAGTGGGTCCTGGGTTCCTCCTGGTGCATGACAATGCCCGGCCTCATGTGATGAGAGTATACAGGCAGTTCCTGGAGGATGAAGGAATTGATACCATTGAATGGCCCCCATGCTTGCCTGGCCTAAATCCAATAGAAAATCTCTGGTATATCATGTTTTGGTCCATCCGACGCCACCAGGTTGCACCTCAGACAGTCCAGGAGCACAGTGATGCACTGGTGCATATCTGGGAGGAAATAGCCCAGGACACCATCCTTCATCTCATTAGGAGCATGCCCCGATGTTGTAAGGCATGCATTCAAGAATGTGGGGACCACACAAAGTACCATTTTGAGTTGCTGCAATGAAATTTCAGCAATATTCTCCCCCATCAGTCAATAGCTAAAGACCTCTAAACTTCATGTGGCCTTCAGATTAGCACAACAACAGTGCATAGAGAGCTTTATGGAATGGGTTTCCATGGCTGAGCAGCTGCATCCAAGCCTTACATCACTAAGTGCAATGCAAAGCGTTGGATACAGTGGTGTAAAGCACGCCACCACTGGACTCTATAGCAGTGGAGATGTGCTCTCTGGAGTGACGAATCATGCTTCTCTGTCTGGAAATCTGATGGATGTGTCTAGGTTTGGTGGTTGCCAGGAGAATGGTACTTGCCTGACTGACTTGTTCCAAGTGGAAAGTTTGGTGGAGGATGGGATTATGGTGTGGGGCTGTTTTTCAGGGGTTCGGCTTGGCTCCTTAGTTCCAGTGAAAGGAATTCTTTGCTCTTGGTAATATAAGGCTTGAATGCAGCTGCTCGTCTATGGAAACCCTTTCCATGAAGCTCTCTATGCACTGTTGTTGTGCTAAACTGAAGGCCACACTAAGTTTGGGGGTCATTAGCTATTGACGTTGCAGACAGTTGGTGACTTCTGTGCACTGTGCGCTTCAGCATGCGCTGACCCCGCTCTGTTATTTTACGTGGCTTACCACTTCGTGGCTGAGTTGCTGTTGTTCCCAGTTGCTTCCACTTTGTTATAATACCACTAACAGTTGACCGTGCAATATTTAGTAACAAGGAAATTTAATGGATGGACTTATTGCACAGGTGGCGACTTATCATGGTACCACGCTTGATATCACTGAGCTCCTGAGAGCAACCCATTCTTTCACAAATGTTTGTAGAAGCAGTCTGCATGCCTAAGTGCTTAATTTTATACACCTGTGGCCATGGAGGTGATTGGAACACCTGAAACCAATGATTTGGAAGGGTGTCCCAATACTTTTGGCAATATAGTGTATATTGGCAATATAGTGTATATATATATATATATATATATTTTTTTTTATTATTATTATTGTGTATGTGTGTAATGAGGAGAGCCGCCAACTCAGCAGAGGTAATTTGTCACTGCTTAATAAACTGACATCTGTGTTTTACTGATCTCTTATTGTAATCTCGCTATATCTCGCAAGATTACAGTAACAGCAGCTGTTTTCCAGAGTTCAAAGTGTATGTAGATTGTTTCTCTCCTCATTAGGAGAAGCGATTTAGACTGCTTCATAAACAGAATGCCAGTGAACTCAGCAGTGGTCATTTACCACTGCTTGATAAATGTACGCCTTAGTTAAGAAAGTTAAGAAACAGGGCTGGAGCGTTTCTCCTTAAACTGTAAACTCCTTAATTCCTCTGAGATTGCTGAATAATTATGTCTGTATTATTGTTCTGTCTGTATTATTCAACTCTATGACATACACCCCAGTTACTGAACCTGATGTCATACAAATTTAGCTAGACTCTATAAATATTCCCATATTAACTTGTGAACACCTTATGGAACTTTCCTCTCCATTCTGTGTAGATGAAATACATACACAGTACCCTTGCATGAATCCCCATGTCCAGATGGATTTACAAATGAATATTATAAAACATTTACAGACCATTTAAACTATCACCTTATTGAATCTTTTAACAATATTGTAGACTATGGTTCCTGCCATTAAGAATATTTAGAATCAATAGTTGTTACTATCCCTAAACCATGTAAATTTACAGACAATCCTGCTAACTTTTACCCCATTTCTCTTTTGAATTTGGATTTTAAACTATACTTTTAGCCAACCACTTAAACTTACCCTGTTATTGCTGCACCTGTCCCAGGTAGGTTTCTTCCTAGGCCGTGAAAACTTTGATGGCACTCACTGGTTTATAGATTTAGTTCAACAAGCAGAACACTATTGTATCCCTTCTCTATTAAACTCCCAGGATGCTGAAAAAGAAAAAGGGTTTATTGGTGATATATGAATGCACTGCTTAGGAAATGTGGCTTTGCAGGCTGGATACTTTCTGCTATCCTCACACTCTATACACATACTAGTTCTAAAGTCTGGAACTCAGGTTTCTTTTGTTTTCTTTCCCTATTAAAAATTGTGTATGACAGAGCTGCCCTTTGTCCCCCAGTAATTTTTCTTTGATTATTGAACCTCTGGATGAACACATTCACTCTAATCCCTCTATTTCAGGAGTTACTTTGTCAATTGTTCAGCATTAACTAACCCATCACAATCTTTACCTCCCATATGCTGTTTACATGACTATTTCGGGACAATCTCCTTGTATAAATGTAACCACTCTAAATGTCATATGTTTTAAATTGGCTTGGATGCCACCATCAAACATTACATTTTTTGCATTGCTCCTTTCTCTTGGGCACCCCTTATTTCTTTATAATATTTGGGTGTACAACTCACTGTCCCTAGCACTAGACTTATGAAGCTCACCCAACTATGTAAAAATCTTTGCTCAGTTCCGACGTCCTGGGCAGGCCATATAGCTCTGGTGAAGGCATTTTTACTCCCCTATATTCTGTACATGTTTAGGACACTACCTATTCCCTTTCTTCCAGCCCACCTCAGAAATCAATAGGCAATCCTGTCATCTTTGGCACTCCAAAAGACCTCCCCTAAAACCTACCATACTTCACCTATCTACAAAACTTCCAGGACTGGGTGCTCTATGCATTGTACAATACTACAAAGCCTTTATTTTAGGTGTGGTGGAACCCAACACAACAACTGTCTTGAACACAGATTGAAGGCACAGACACCAACTTTAATCTAATATGGATCTTAGGAGCTGCATTGCTACAACAGACCCCATATAAAAATGTTCTGGACACTATTACTGCTGCCTATAAAGTATGGAACTCTATTCTTGAACCTTCTCATGGTCTCTCATCAGTAGTACTGCAACGCCTTCCTATACGATCCTTGGAACCTCTTATTCGGGACATATCCTTAATAACATGTGGGCATTCATTCAAAAAGTGGGCATTCATTCAATTGCTCATTTGTTTTCCCAATCCCAACTCTGCTCCTTCCATGACCTCTGCTCCACTTACCCCATAGAACATGCATTTTTTTATAAATACTTTGACGTATGCCACGCTTTACAGAATTTGTCCTGAGACTTTGCCTGCTTCCTCTAATAAAGGAGTCTCCTCCATATATTACCTTCCTTCCCAGCCAATCCCTACACAAAAAACTACAACAATGACATCCTTAGAATTTTCACTTAATTTCTCAACTGCTCCAGAACAATGGCACATGGTAGCTTCATTAGTACTTAAACATTCTCACAGTATCACCCACTGGGAATCCTCACAGAAATGTATTCATAACTAATGTTACACTCCCATTAAGCTGGCTTCTATCTTTCCTGATTAATTCCTCCTCTGTTGAAGAAACTGTGGCTCAGCAAGTTCATTATCTCATGTTTGGTGACACTGTTCGGTTGTCAAAAAATGTTGGTCCTATGCATGTTTTTTGGCTTCCTCCATTACTGGTGTCACCATTCTGATGGATCCAAAACTGGCTCTTTTGGGTATAGTCAGGGACCCCTGGCCCTTCTAATTTCACACCATACATAGACATTTATTCATAGCAGCTATATTGTCTGTTGCTCACCATTGGAAGCAGTCGATAACGTTTGATCCTCTTACAATTACCCATATTCTGAATGAACAATTTCTTCACTGCTGGTCTGTCTGGCTCAACACCTTAGATGTACACTATCCATTTAGCTATGATCTCTGATTTTGGTATACAGAAATAGGGGTCCTGGAATCCATGCCTTCCGCAATTATATTAGTGCTAACATGTATCTATCTCCATATCACTTTTTCTTTACTTTACTTTAGTGCCTACAAGGTTGTACCAACCTCCCTTTCTTCCTTCCTTTCCTTATTTCTTTCCATTTTCCTCCCCCTTCGCCTTACATTCTTTGTACTCCCAGTCTAGTACTTACGATTTTGTGAAAAGTATTTTTGCTTCTATGCTCTTGTAATCAGGGTAACATTTCTATTGTTTCCTAAACTTTTTTTTAATAAAAACCATATTGAAACTAAAAAGAAGTGGGCTGATACGTATAGCAACAAAATGCATAGGACACCATGCTGTGCTGGGCTATGTTGCAGTGTACGTACATTTTGGAGGTATACAATGCATGCCACTGCAGAATACTGAAGCATGTAACTTGTGTTGCCACACTTTGCATGCTTTACCATTGCACTCTGCACTCTGGGTTGAATGGGCCTTTTCTTTTGGTGGTATTTAATCACCTCTGGGCATTTCTTATTTTTTGCTAAACAAACAAACAAACAAAAAAGACTGAAAAAAAAAGGTTCTGTTAAAAAAATGTTGTAAATAAGTAATTTTTCTCCTTCACTGATGTGCAATAATGAGGCTACAGTGATGGTGAAAGACTACAGTGATGGGCACTGATAGGCGGCACTGATGAGGAGGCACTGATAGGTGGCACTGATGGGCATTGACAGGCATCACTGGTGGGCATTGACAGGCATCACTGATGGGCACTGAAAGGCAGCACTCATATATGGCACTCATAGGCAGCACTGATGGGCACTGTAAGCAGCACTTACTGGCACTGATAGGCGACACTGACTGACACTGATAGGTGACACTGACTGGCACTGATAGAAGGCACTAACTGGCGGCACTGATGGACAATTATAGGTGTCAATGACTGGCACTGATAGGCAGCACTGACTGGCACTGATAGTTGGCACGGAAAGGCAGCTCTGATGGGCACTGATATATGGCATTGATGTGAACTGATATGTGACATTCATGGGCACTGATGGGCAGTGGTATGTGGCATTTATGGTCACTGACAAGTAGCAATTATGGGCACTGACAGGTGGCACTGATGGGGCTACACTGATAATCAGGGCATTGATGATCAGTGCCCTGAGGATCAGTGTACATGTCCCCACTGAGGTGAATGCTGCTTACTGGCTCTCATCTCCTCATGTGCTGTCAGCATGAGGAAAGGACTGCCGATAACCGGCATTTCCTATTTACATGGGATCAGTTGTGATTGGACACAGCTGATCACATGATAGAGTCTACGTCATCGCTTCTTTACTGCAATCGGTGATCCGCTGTGTCCCAGGGACACAGCGCACCACTGATTGCCGTGCTTCATTTCCCCAGGGGTATGCATGCGCAGCTAGAGTGTGAGGACGTCATATGACGTCATCATTTCCATATATGCGCGGGCGGGAGGTGGATAATCATGAATATGGAAAGATTGAAAAACACCTGGAATAACAGTAACATCTAAATGCATCAGATTCACCATTGGTTTCAAAGGTGAAAAGCAATTTCATAAATTCAGAAAACTTAATGATGAATTTAAAATAACAAACAGCAATTCCATGCTTGACAAGTGTTTTCAAAAGGGACAGATTTGTTAAAAAGGGTCAAAAAGTCAGAATTTATGTCAGAATGCTATGTAATGTTAGGCCTCTTTATACGTAGTTACAGTACATAGTTGGGTAAGGTTGACTAAAGACTCTGGTTGATCCAGTTCAACCTGAGTGTGTGTGTTTATATCACTATCATTTTCCATATCTTCATACATTGTGTTTGCTAAGAAACACATTAAAACACACAAAACACATAAACGTTGTTTTTTTTTAAATGTATCTACAATCCCTGCTGTCACCACCAACTATGTTGTCAAGGGTATACAGAGTGTACAGGGATGTGAAAAATTGTGGAAAATGGTAGTGGCATAACCACACACACAATGTACTGGGATACAAAGACATGTAAAATGAGAATCTAATAAAAAAACAAAACTTATTGTGCCTTGAGAAAAGGCTCTTAGGAGGGAATATGATAACAACATACAAATTATTAAATGGTGACTTTAGCATTGGGAGAAACCTACCCAAAGTCTATAGACATTGAAGTTGAATGAAAAGCTGGTAAACTGTGTAAGGGGTTCTTTATGCAGTGGGAATGGAATGGGAATTTTTGACACAAATACTGGCATGTATAGAAAGACCCTGCAGCCAATTACTGCTTGGACATTTCACTTGAGAATGCACATCAATACACTTAGGCTTGTCAGCAGACTTCCCCTCTGGATGGACTAATTAGAGAACATCCAAAAGTTCTCATTTCCATGTTTACTTTTTTTTGGGACAGATGTGCATACCCTAAAGGGACATGGCTAATAATCCTGAAATGTTGCTCTGCCCCAGACAAACTGGATCCACCCAACCAAACACTCATGCTGGATAAGATTTGTTTTGTAGAAAACAGTCTATCATAAGATATAAAATACCATGTGGACCGCACATACATTAAGTGCATTCAATTTGACAATACATGAGTAATATTGCTTCACATATACAAAGTGAATAATTGTAACATTCAGTCCCATTTCGGAAAAACAAAGTTCCCGGGTCTTGAATACTAATTAGTGAACTTTATGCAAAAAAGACAGGTGCTCCTCTGTGCTCAATCGGTGCCCCACATGGATGTGCACTCACCGCTAGCCGTGGACCACCTATCTCTAGGTTGGTCTTAAGCACCTGGTTTGGGACTAGCCCAATGCATGATGGCAAGAATGGCACCAATATTCATTCCTGGGAATCATGCGATCTGGAGGATAGTAACAAATAGGATGATGACCAGCGTGGATATAAATGACAATGTAGATTCGAAAGAGCCTTTTTAAACTTTCTCCTCTCCTCCCAGGCTGTAAACCAAGTTTAAAGCATGTGAACAGAAACAAAAGCAAACATCCCATAGTGTAAAACCATAAAAAAAAACTTTAATGATGGGGAGAAATTATAAGAATAAAACTCAGAAGCAAAGTGCCCATAACCTTGCACTCAGTGTATTCAGCCTTGATGCCTGTGAATAGGAACCAAGATGGCCGCAGTGGATATACTTTTCCAGAAAATCCCCTTCTTGACCTCATACCCATTCATAATCATACTTAAGGAGTAGTCCTCATGAGCATTTACAAGGAGAGGATGCGTCAGCTGTAGCAGACTCTGTGTGTTGACAGGTACTGACTGCTCCTGCACTGGTAGTTGAAATCTCATGGTGAGGGTGGACATGAGCCTTGCTTTTATACTGGAGAGACCAGATGAGGAAGGAGGGTCAGCTGGGGAGCAGGACATCCTGCAGCCACATGGCATCTTGTAGAAGAATAGTCAGGTCAAGCATTGTTGTAAGGATTAAAAATAAGGAAGGCTGCGAATAGGCTAATGAAGCTGAAGCTGGGTGTTGGCAGGAAACATGTTAATGATATGGAGGTAGGGGCAGGGGGTGAAAAGAACAAGGACATTGATGCAGACCCATGGGAGAGATTAAATGCCTTACTGCCACTTACTTGTATATACCTATTCCTTCTGTACTGAAGTGTATTGTAATTGTACTGTCTCCCTTATATTGTAAAGCGCTGCGCAAACTGTTGGCGCTATATAAATCCTGTATAATAATAATAATGTATAATAATATACCTGCAGAGTAAAGCTGGCATAATTTCAGAGGATGAGGATGAGATGTATGTATCACAGGTGCCTATGAAGCCAGTGTTTCACCATTTACCTAATGTCCACAAGGGGTTAAACCCTTTCCAGGGTAGATCCATAGTTGCTGGCATAGGCTCCCTGAATGAACATCTACACAGTCAGTGGGTGGATCATCAACTACAACCACTGGTAGTTGAATTGTCAACCTTAGGGAGGGAGTCAGCAACCAGGAGATCGTGATCTACCAGTAAATCTTGGCCAGGTAACTGCTTCCTGACCCACCATCCCAGAGCATCAAACAGTGCAATACAGAGGGAGTACTTGTAAAGCTGGAACTGTAGTAGGGAACAAGAGCCTCATAAACCAATGTCTTCTCTGTAGTACTTTCATGGTTGGTAGGTGTAGCACCTGCCAAGCATGATCCATTCAAGTGAATGAGGCCACTCTGCGAGTGCCCTGCAACTTTGTGCAGTACAGCAAACAAGGTGTTAAACAAGCAGCGATCTGTTGCTTTCTCACCACCTGCTTTAACCCTTAGGACCCCACAAAAGCATGCAGTTACGAGTCAGAGTGGCCCCATTTACTTGAATGGGTCTTAATTGACAGGTGATATCACCCACCAAAAGCAATAGGGGATATTATTCCTGCTACGGAATGTGTTCACCTTTGGCTGCTGCCTCAGCAGCTAAAGGGGTTAGGGAATAGGGGCAGTAAAACCATGACTCAACCATAGGGTTTCACCACCCACCAAATTCACATGCGAATGAGCCCTAAAAGTGCCACTGCCAGATGCAATTAAGGGCTCATTCACAAGTGCAGGACTGCTGCTCTTCTGCAAAACAATCCGAGTGTGTTTAACAGGTGGTGAGGAGGTGATATGTTGCCTTCTTGACACCTGATTTAAACCCATGATTGCTGTGCAATGCATGCGATTGTGACACAGTAATACAGCAATTAGAGGTTTAAATCAGGCGTGAAGAGGTGACACTGGACAACACTGTGCCCGGTGATCTTTGACTTCTCCCATGTTGTTCCACCTCTTTATGGTTGCCTACCCCTGCCTTAGGGATACTAAATAGCTATTAGCAAAGTTGAATTATTTTGAATGGCAGCCTGGCTATGTATGAATTACATGTGATGTAACCAGTTTATATTCTTCTATTCCCCATAGTTTGGGTTCAAGGACTGTCTCATTTTTTCTAAGGTATTTTGGCACATATTTCCTGGTTCATCAGGAGTTTATTCTCTTGAGCCTGAAATATTTGCTAACACATACCTTTTTCATGTTTGATGGGGAGTAGTATCTACAGAGATGCAGGGCTTTTAAGGGGGCTAGGTTCTATCCTTCCCTAGTCAACCTCTACATGGGTTTATGGGAACGGTCCCGTATCTTTGAGGATGACAATCCTTATTGATAGTGTATTTAGCTATACCTGCGCTATATATAGACGATAAGCTGTTTATTGTGTCCAAGGACTTTGGCCATTTGGATGATTGACTGCAGTACTTAAATGATAATTATCTCAACTTGAGATTCACGAGGCATATGGACAGTGGATCAATCTCTTTTCTGGAGGTTACACTAAGCGGTGAGAATGGGGTAGTCATCTCTAAACTTTACTAAAAACCTTGCGCTGGAAACATTCTGCTCTGGGCTGATTTGGGACATCCTTGTTGTAATTGCTTTCAGTGTAGGGTTTACCCTACATCAGTTCTGGGCAGAGTTTTAGTCATGGCCAGAAATAAGAAGCAAAATGATTTATTAATGGATGATAGAAATAAGTCCAGGACTAACAATGTTCCTGTTTTTTCAACATCGTACACTGCAGAACTTGATACAATCAAACATGGTACCTGCCGATGCTGTTTAATGATTCTGTGTATGCTAAGGTCCTAGCTAAAGGGATTAAAACTGTATCAAGAAGGACATCAACCCTAGGTGACTTGTTGTCCTCCAGTTTTTTTTCCAGTAAGACCACGGCCGCCTCCCATTGGCTGCAATTTAAAGGTACATTTAAATGTGGTAGTAATTGTCCATGTTGTCCCCATGTCAGAGGAGGTGACATTGTATATTTCACTAGTAAGGGTAAGTCCTTCAAGATTCTTTATTTTATTCATTGTAATACAAGAAACCTAGTGTATGTTATCACTTGCATGCTTTGTCCAGTTCATTATGTCGTCCATACGACCCATAGATTGAGGGATGGATCATCTATACGATAATTAGTCAACACCATTCCACCAATACTGCAAATCATTTTGTTGCCATAATGGTAATCTTTCAGCATTATGAATACAAGTAATAGAAAAAATCACAGTTCCAGTAAGAGGTGGTGACAGATTTAGATTATTATGCAAAAAATAAATATTTTGGATCTTTAGTTTGGGCGGTAGGAAACCTTTGGGGTTAAGCCATGAATAGGATGTGTCGCACGTCTATGAGTAGGATAAAGTCTGATCTATATTACTTTATGATTTACCTCTATTTAGTTGTATATTTTTGTTTACTATTATCTTGTGTACTATATATATATCTTTAAGTTTTATTTTTCCTTTTGATATATGTTACTATGTTCTGGTGTTTTTAAGCATGTTTTTAGTTCTAAAATGAACATGGTAGCAGTGGCCAGTTAATTGGCAGGTTGCATTCTATTTGCCTTTTCAGGTGTTCTCAATGAGTAATATGGTTTGCTTATCTAATGTGTATTGTAACAGCGCAGGGCCCTGTCACAGGATAAAAGCAGGTTGAAGTGGTCTGGTAATATACACAGGATCTGCACATGTGCGAAGTACAGAACTGCAGAGTGTATATTTTGAGTGGAGAAAACTGCTGTTGCAGGTTTCTCCAGATTTTGATATTTCTGGATGAGGCTCCATAGTTTGGAGATTTCAAAGTGCCTTGAGAGGGAAGAAATCTCCAATCCAGTGTCCAAAGTTTGAAGTCAACCAGCAAGGTGTGGGCCCAGGTGCTCACAGCCCATACAATGATGGTTTGCTGAGGGTTGCAGGGGGGAGTGCAGTGGCTGACATTGAGTGTCTATGTGTGAGACAGAAGCTGTGTGCGTTGAAGAGCTCAAAGCTGTATGCGTTGAAGGGCTCAAATCTGTGTTTATCAAAAGAGCTCAATGCTGGAACTAGCCAGTGGTTTGGAAGACCAATATTAGCAGAGGTACTGCTAACCAGCAGGGCTGATAAGGAGAAGCCAGGAGGCTTGGTAACTTTTCATTTGTCTTTACCATTGGAAAAGAACCTATGTGTGGGAAAGCCTTTTTTGGACTTTTGAGATTTTGTTTCTTGCCTTTTAATAAAAGTGGGCTACCCTGAAAAAAGCATTTTGATTAGCGTGGACTCACTTGGAAAGCATCTACCACTACAGCTAATCATCCCCCATGTCACAGTATATATACCTTTATTTGACAAAGCATTTTTTGAGCTATAACTAACTGCTGATGGAGAGTGAAACATGTTTACTGGAGTACTGTGTCCCCCATTATGTGTTTGTGGAAGAATGTTTAGAAGTTTTATAATAAAGGTGAATCTTTTACTGGAAGGGAGACCATCGAAACATCTCTTTGCCATTGGAGTCTCGACAGGGCCGGCACCCGGTGTGTGGATCTTGGTGTAGAGGGGACCGACCTGGAGTGGTGTTTTTTGTTTTTGTACCCCTGCAGAGTACTTTCAGTTGTCTAGGATGCACTAGTAGTAATTGCAGTAACAGCTGCTTTCGCTCCACTGACCTGCGGGGTCATGGATTCTGTAAGCAGTAAACAGCCTACACAGAGAGTGGGACAGGCCAGCAGTTGCCACTGCGCAATCAGTGTGACTCATCTGAGCAGCAGGACCACTAGAAGAAGCAGTGACTGGTTTGCCAATATTAGAGAGGTTCCTTCTGTTACCATGGCTGGCTTCACTGGAAGGACTCATGCCAAAATGGGATGAGGGCAGGATATTATTGTCAGGCGTATTGTTCTTGACTCTTCAAGATCTGAGAGGCAGGTGGCTGGAGCAGCAGGATTATGTTCATTTCCAGCTAGGAAGAGGATAATTCAGAAAGCAAATGCAAACCTTTTTGCTCTAAACCTAAACCCCCCAACCCAAGCTGCTGTATAAATATCTAAATTATATCACAAAAAAAACTTTTTATGCGACATATAGTGCTACCCAAAAATAAATTAATCATACCATAACTAATAGTATATACAAATAAAAAAGTGCATTAAATAAATACATCAATTTATCCATAAATATATTAAAAATTAAATAATTCATGACAGAAGTACTGTGCAGATCAATCACATTATTAGATGAATAAAGTGTCCAGTGATGCATTAAAAAAATAAATAAATTGTGCAGAATCATTCCCAACTGTATATAATAAATTGATTATAAATCCTTAAGCCATGCAGTGTTTAACCAAATATCTTCCAAAAATGTGATAGTCATTTTTCAATGTGGCAAAGTGCAGGAAGAGCAGGAAATGCACTGGTGTGGTGCTCAATTCATGTCCTAGCTGTCAGATCCTTAGTGCTGGGCTTTTATGGTCTCTGGTCACTGCAAACATGCAGTGGTGTTTAGTTGCAATAAAAAAACAGAAGCCCTAAGAGCATCATTAAAAACGTCAAGTGTGCATGAGTCAAGTGCCCTGAGGTCAGTTACTTTTTACGTTGGAGGGCTATAATGGTCCATACTATTTAGACCACACATTCTCTATGATATTTAAACAGTAAACTGGACCCCTGGATATCCTACTGACTCCCTCTAGCCCGACGTCTTCCTGCATGTACATATATGCCAATTATCAAACGAGATGTAAGAATTAGGGTCAGCCAAGCCACCAGGACTAGGCCACTAGTTTCTCCATAGGAATATTCCCCAGCTATTATCTATTTACGCCCATTCCTAACCCCGGAAACTACTAAGCAACTCATCCACTCCCTCATCATATCACGACTCGATTACTGCAACTCCCTCCTCACTGGCCTGCCTCACCACAGGCTATCCCCGCTTCAGTCGATCCTGAATACGGTGGCCAGACTCATCCACCTTACCAACCGCTCTGTTTCCGCCACCCCCCTCTGCCAATCCCTCCACTGGCTTCCAATTACCCAACGGATCAAATTCAAAATGCTAACACTGACGTACAAAGCTGTCCATAACTCTGCCCCAAACTACATCACCGACCTAATATCCAAATACCACCCAAAACGCACTCCCCGCTCCTCACAAGACCTCCTCTCTAGTTCCCTGGTCTCCTCCTCCCATGCCCGCCTCCAGGACTTCTCCAGGGCATCACCCATCCTATGGAACTCCCTACCCCAATCCATCAGACTATCACCTACTCTCCTTTAAGCGCATCCTGAAAACCCACCTCTTCAGGGAAGCCTACCCTGCCCTCTGCTAATTGCCGATCTTCTCCACTCTTCCTACCACTCCATCCCCCACAGCTATTCCTCCCGTACCACTATCCCCTCCCTCCTAGATTGTAAGCTCCAAGGAGCAGGGCCCTCGAACCCCTAGTGTATCGCATTGTATTGTTAATGTACTGTCTCACGTATTGTCTCCCATTGTAATGTACATCACTGAGCGAACTCTTGGCGCTATATAAATACTGTATAATAATAATAATAAAATTTAGGTAACAGCCTAAAATGTGTGATTTTATTTTACTTTCACTTTTGATGATAATGGTAAACAGGACAAATAGAGAGGGGGAATCATTCTAACGGGGGTAGAGCTAGCAATAAATACCTGAAAGGTGTTCTAATCCATCTTCACTCTGTCCAAAACCTAAACAAAAGTTTTGCTTTTAGTTATACATATAAAGTGTTACTAAACCCACAACAGTAAAATCAGTCTGTATATGCAGTAAAGCATGCTTGATATACTCCTTGTGAAACCTAGGGGGTTAATCCTCTGCACTGTGTAAAAATGCAGTTTTACTCTGACTTCTCTGATGCTTCCTTTCATCCAGTGCCCCTTCTTATCTCCTGATAAGACACATCGTGTGGAGACATTATTCACCTGCTCAGTTTGGTGTGTATTGCTAGCGCTGTCCAGACAGAGGTCAGGAGTTCTGCATTCTCCTAGAGCAGAAAGAAAACTCCTCCTACAAGCTTTAACCAGTGCTCTGCTGGACACTGATAGAAGTCACAAGACTGCTCTAACTGCTGATGAGAAAAGGTATTTAGCAGTTTATATTTACTAAAAATAATTTCACTCATAATGAAGTACAAACAGCAATCATAGTGCTTTCCAAATCTATTAATTTTATTAAAACATTAAAAGCAAATTGAACATTCACCTGTAATCAGATGTATCCAAGCATATTACTCAAAGATAGATGCTATTATCTGTGTCTGTCACAGCTTAACTTTCAACTCTTACTTTTAGTTTGGTAACAAACCTGTAGACCCCACCTTATGCGTTATGTCAGTATGACTTCATTATATACTTGTATAATGCACTGGTCCTAAATTAACTAAAGTATATGTGTATTTGCAGTCATACAGTATCAATAGCCCTGCAAACCAAGATGAACAACCAAAGCATTGTTTTTACTATGCTCACATGGGTAGTTGTGCATAGCAATTCTAATGTACACAGGCAATTTATTTACAAATGTGGTTTGCTAAGACAAACATTCCCAAAGCCAAGAATATAATGTGGTAGTATACTTGGAATCAAAATGGTATTTTTTTAAATGTTTTATGGGACTATCTTACACTGACTAATTGGTTTGCTTTTGTTTTTCATGTAGAAACAATACAAAATGAAGAGTGTAGACAACTACTGGAGAAAATTACAGTACACGTTAGACTCAAAAAATATGTTTAGGGTGGTTCTAAGGTCTAGGTCTTTTATATTAATTCATTATCTGCATTAAGGTAAAAAAACACCCCACTAACTATTTTCCCCTCAAACACTTACCTGAGTTCTCTATCGATTCAGTGCTGTGCTCTACTTCAGTTCTTCTCTCCCCTCTTCCTGCTCTCAAATGCTACAATGTGAGCAGTGGGAGCCATTGGTAGTCAAATCCTGTGGGAAGGGAAGAGAGTGGGGGGGCATGGCTGAGCTTTGCTCGGGAGCATGACAAGTGAATATACAATACACATGCTTAACTGCTGGCTCAGCTTCCGTGGCTGAAGACCAGAACTCTGGCAAAAGTGTTCCCGCACTTAAGCAAAGTAGTCCATAATAGAATTGAACACCTGCACAGGTGCTCACATAGCACATGACTTAAGAAGAAGGAGAGGAAAGCACCAGGTGGAGACCACCAAAGAAGAAATAAGGGACTGGTACTGTGAAATATCATTGCACAAAGCAGGTAACTATTAACTGAACTTTGGTTGCTCTGTTGTTTTTTACCCATTCAGTGGGAGCCAAATGTCATGTATTGTAGCAGTATTACTGCCACCAAGATCAGCAGGAATCCTGGGCCATGTAAGCATAGGGAGAGATCCTAGTGACATCATTGACCATACATGGTAATATCCATATATAGTAAATGACATCACAGAAAGACCCTGCCTCCCTATAAATAACAGCTCACATCCACTGGACATTCCATTCAGTGGGTGACAAACACATAGGAGGAACGTGTCTCTGAAGCAGCAGCTTTTTTATTTTTAGGCCATGGTTGTTGGCCATCAGGCTGTAATCACTGAAGTGGATCTGCATTGCTGAATGACATGATTGACAGTGCATTTACAATAAGGGACATTTTTGAGGATTTTTTTTTAAATAAAGGACTTGTCAAATGTTTGGGTGTCTTTATTTCTAGGTTACAACTTTTTTTTTGTGAATGCGTAAGGATACTATGTACCCCATGCTCATTTACATAGGGGAAGGGCTGGTATCTAGGTGCCCACGATACTTAAATGGGGCTTCCACATTCCCCTGTCTGCAGACCCCCACAACCATGGGCAACGGTTGTGGGGAAGAGACTCTTGTCTTCATCAACAATGAGACCCTCATTGTTGATGAAGGTACCCTCCCCTAGCAAAGCACCCCACCATGTTTAGGTCATGTGACATGTTATGGTTCAGGACACACACACTCATTTCCCTCTTTCCTGGCCAGCCAGGCTGAATGTTTGGATTAAGGATCTGCTATGGATTTTGAGAGGACCTCAATTTTTTTTGTGTGTGTGTGTGTGTGTGTAGTCCCCCCTTAAATTCATAACAAACCAAAAGTATCTGGTATGGATTTCCAGGGAAACAAACAAATAATCTATCATAGACAGCTGCCAAAGTAATTTTCAGGCAATTTTAAAACCTTTTTCCTTTGTAAATGCCATTACAAAGGAAAAATGCTCCTGACATAATATTTTTTAAAGCCTTTTTTTTTTCGTATTGGTACATGTTGCCCAGGGCAGTGCCCACCCCCATGCTACATTTCCTTGCCTATTAGTTCACAAAATGGGATTTTGTAATAAAAAAGATTCAGTTCCATTGACTTCAGTGGGGTTCACATTCAGCATCCACATTTATTTTGAAATTTGCCAAACCCCTGCCTAAACAAACCCAGGGCAGTTGGGCTCACCACTAATTCTATTATCAAAGCAATAGGATCAAGTGTGACTACAAAATATTCTTTGTCAATGATGAAATACAAACTTTATTCTTTATACTGTAAATTAAGGTGTGCAGGTGAATGATATTTTTGGAAAGGGATTTGATGGTGTCATTCATCATAGCACTTTAGCAGCTTAATAATAGCTCAGTACATTACACTGTGTATTGTGCAACTGACACAACTTGTCTCAGATCAGTTGAAAGTTTATAATAAGTATGCAATTGTACATTCATAAGAGCCCACAGCACAGGTATGATTAACATCCTCATAGTGATTTCGTACTACTCTTAAGCATTTCCTTTATAATAATTTAGGCCCACGGAGTAAAAGTACTTACATTTATAGATAGCTGTGCTAGTGTTTGAGCAGCATTGTGGCACAGACAGTATCAATAGGCAAAACATGGTGTGCATGTTCTTCCATAATGTTTTTATATGTGGGTGGTGTTTTATGATGCAACTCATATTTATTGACTGTGGGAAAAGCAGAAATGCACAGTGGGAAATCCCACGAAGTGTCATTGAAAATGAAAAGTGGCAAACATGCTAAAATTTCAAGAGTATCTCCACAAAGCTGATAATTCTTATCCTTGTCTTATTTGGACCTGGTGAATTAATTTACTCATATCTAGGAATTTTCTGGCCCTTTCAGTCCCAATGACAATGGTTACTAGAACAACTAGAGAGGGTGAGTCATTTCAGCAGTACCCAGAAGGTAATAGAAATCAACAACAGGATTTCTAACCCTTCCTCGCTTTATCCAGAAAATTGTAATTGCCTTGTAGTTAATGTAAATGCATACCTTACTTGTTCATTTAAAGCTCTAAAGCTAGGTACACATGGATTAAAAGTTGGCTGGCTCAGCAGGGAGGTGTAGCACTCCCAGTTCAACAGAAGCCGATAATTAGATGGGCTTCTGTCGACCAGTCGTACTTGAAAACATTGTTCAGCCAATGACTTACAGCCAATCAGTTGCAGTGCTGATCAGTGTATTTAGACAGAGGAGGAGTCCCGCTGTCAGAATACAACAGCACCACAAGGGGGTGCTATTGTAGTTGATCTGCTACTGTTGAAGGTCCTGCTAGAAAAGTTCTTTCAATCAGTAACTTGCAGGCAATCAGCTGCAGTGCTGATTAGTGTATTCTGACAGTGGAGGAATCCCACTGAAAGAATACAATAGCACATCAAGAGGATTGCTGCAACCACCTCTTTTGTGTGGATGCAGGAATCTGTTTTTTTTTTGTTGTTCAGTGCACTGGTAAAAAGAAATAAAAACTACCTCTGTGTACCCAGCTTTATGGTATTTACTGTAACGGCAGTCCATCAATGCTTATTAATAGATTAAACGCTTGAGCACCAGTCTGTAATTACGACACCATTTTCTGTTACTAGTGCTTTTTCATTTTCAAAAAATTTTTTTAGTGCTTTTAGTACACTTGATTTTTCTGTTTGCTCATGGTCATTGACTTAAAACACACTGAGGCTGATGGATCTACACATCTGCCAGACAATTGCCTTGAGTGAAGTGATATCATTATTTGTCTAATTAGCTTATATTATACCAATAATTTCTGACTGCTGTAGCTGAATCACCATTCTTTTTAACTTTATGAGGTCTCCTACATTCTTGAAATGTATAATTGACAGATGGATAGACCTTGGAATTTAGAAGATCTCACTGCAAATGTTTCCAAAAATAATTAAAAAGCTAGCTATTCAACACAATGGTATCTTTCTAAAGCTGAATATCAAGTGGAAGGATTATTAATTTAAAGGGAACCTTTAATTTTATCGTACCTAGGCCCCAGGTTCTTTGAGCAGTATCCTTAGTTTACTTCCACTATGGGGTCTAATACACAAATAGCTTCCACAGATGCACTCTGGTCTGTCTCACTCCAGTCCTGTATTTTCTTGCCTGAACATTAAATGTATAAAAGGGAAAAAGCAGAATAATAGCTCTTGCTGCAATTTGCAGATTGCAGCACCCTGGGTTTAGTGGAAATTGCACTGCTGTACGCACCACAGGCAAATTTATCATATATGGTGATACTATAAGCTTGCATGGTCTGGTAGTCTTTACAGTATGCCATTATTTTCTAAGATTTTGGAAAATTAAAAAATGTTAACAAGTGTTGTAAACACAAATGCAAGGATTTGACACTTACAGTATAACAATTTTCCTTTAATACATGTATTAGGTAGCATTAATTTCTATATAATAAAAATGGACATTGATTAAATGTTGTTAATTCATTTATTATTGTTTTTTAAAGGCACTGAAAGTACAGAGCGTTTGTGAGAAATGAATATATAAAAATGGAAAATAAATAACTTATACAAACCTACCTATTTAGTAGTATAAAGCTTTAGTGCATTTCTCAACAATTCTGTTGTTTTGTGACATCTTAACAGTAGCAGTGAAATTCTAAGCAAAAAAGCATTTTTAGAAAAAAAAATACATATTTTGAAAAGTGAATATCCATGTACAGATGCTACTACACAAAAACACAGTTCTTTTCAGATTTTACTCCAATTTAAACTATTTACAGTTTGATATTTGCTTTGAATAATCCAAATTCTTAGGGACAGAAAGAGTATTATATAAAACTTTAAGGGCATGTTTAACTGTACTTTACACACTTTTTTCAACCAGTTGTTCTACCATAATCAGTTAAATCATAAATGCACCTTAAAAAACAAGGCCTATGCCACTCACACCTTATCATCCTTATTATGCTGATAAATGTCACTCATGTGAATCATGTGCACGCAACTGCCACTGTTCATGCACATGGCTTGTCCAGAGCCTAGCAACCTTTAGATAATGCAGCAATACAGTGACTGTGTGGCAGGGGCGGACTGACAACTCAAGGGACCCCCGGGCAATAGGGGATCATGGGGCCCCTGTGTCCTTGCCCAAACTCAAAAAAGCCTATGAAAAAGGTACCAGGGGCATCTCATGGGGCCCCCTACTGACTCCGAGCCCTCAGGCAGTCCCCGTGTTTCCAAATGGTCAGTCCGCCCCTGCTGTGTGGTAAACCTTTGATTTGGTCATAGAGAAAAATTAACATCTGTCCCACATGCATCCATTATTCATAACAGAATGGATTCATAAAACCAACAGAACATTGCAAAATGCCAATATTTCTAGGCACTGGGCAGGCTACGGTAGTGACAAGACCAGGTCTCTTAAAATTGAGGTCTATGATTATATTTATAAACTTGATGAGTAAGATGTTGGGATGAAGGCATGACTTCTTTTTAAATACAGTTACCCTTTAATTATATGCAAATAACTGTATTTGGATACTTTTTTCATGGAGACATTAAAGATTGTGGAAAACATATGGAGGATTTTGGTGAAATATATCGCTAAAAAACAAATAAAATAAAATACTGTGAAAAACACAGTGGTGGAAACACACTAAAATTCTAACAACCAAAAAGTTTAATTTATTTTGACAGCTTTTATAGAATATGCTTTAGCTTCTTATTGAATACAATATTGTATTTTGTTAATGTGTTATGTAGAGGAAGGTCAAATCAGATTTTTAAATGTTCACAAATCTCTAGTTAATTTATAGCTATTAAATTTATCTGAATAAGTATGAGTGTAAGTTATACTCAAAATATACAATCTTATATACATAATTACAAAAATCATAGGCACAAACACATATGTAAATATATTTGCAGATATGTACACCAACACTGTATGTGCATAATAAACTCATATTTGTTTCCCTACATAGAATTATTACTAATTACACAGGAGGTTGAAAACACAAGCATGCCACAATCCAACATTGATATTATAGCAACACTTGTAATTTTGGTAGACTTTATCCCTTCCCTGGTTACATTGGCAGTAGCTAATTCTAAGACATTTTACTGGTAAAGTGAATATTCAAACTTATTCATGGTTTATTTTACAAAATATAAATAAAGTGGTAAAGTAATTTATAACATTATTATATACAGTTTCTTTAACAACATCCAGTATTTGTCTTAAAACACAAGAACATTTCCAGATATCTACATATCCCTGAGCTTCCAAATGGTTTCATGAGTGGGTTTTATTTAGTGTCTGATTAAGACAATTCACTAAGGCACTTCATATTATCCCAGCGGAGTTCAAAATGAAGTATTCTGTAAGTCTTAATATTAAGTGAATTTCATGTTTGCTGCTCTAAAACTTCTAAGTAGTCAGGTTCTGCGTGGAGATTAGCTTTAAGTTCAAAATATTCATTTTTGGTTTGCTCAACCAAAACCTTCCTTGGTCTGGTATACATAAGTGTTTCCATTAATTTTACTTCCTCACGGGTCCTTGGATAATGTGCCTCAATATCTGGTTGCAAATGTGCCATGCTTTTTCTTAAATATTCAGCAATCCCAAGTTGTTGTATTTCTCTTTCTTTTTCAATCAAGTTTCTATAAAGGTAACTTGCATCTTGGAAGGATAAAAATTCTGCTGTTGGATCACTGGCTCTTAATTTTACATTTGAATCACCTTGCTGTGAATTATTTTCCTTTTCTAACAGTCCTCTGCAAATTCTCTTTGGATCATTAAGTTCTGTATCTTCCTCTTTTTCTAAATGTTTTGGTGTGAATGGGGGTGTTTGATACACCTGAACAATTGGATTTGATATCCGATGTTCAGAAATAGTTGATGCTGGCCTTTCTGTGGTGTGGTGAGTTGTTTTATGGCCATACATACTGTACTGGATGTGGACAGGGTTTGCTTCTCTTATTTGTCCATTTTCCTGTTTCTTCTTGTAGCGTTGCCTCCTATGCAACACAAGAACAATTATTCCAGCAGAGCAAAGTACAGCTGTTATTAAAAGAATTAGAAGGCCGAGGATTAAAACGGAAAGGGGTATGTAATCAGACAGAGATTTTAGTAAATTGTCAACTTGATTTGCAGCTGTGAAAGGTGGAGTAAGATTGCTGAAACTTTCAGTAGGGAACACTGGATTATTTATTAATTCAGGGCATAAATCTTCTTTGTCCAGAGATTTCAATTCAATTTTTGCTAGCTCTCTAGGAGAATGACACAAAATCTCACTGACAACAAGTATTTTATGATTTTGGATCCAGTTTTTTAATCCAAGTATGTTGCATGTGCAATCCCATGGATTGTCTTGAATTTCAATTTGGGTCAGCAAACTCAGATCTTCTAAAACATTACTAACTGGGATGCTTACAAACTGGTTAGATTTAAGGTTTAGCTTTGTTAATGGGACCCCTGAAAACACATTCTCTGGTAATGTTTTCAGAAAATTGTTATTCAGGTAGAGGGCTTTCAATTTTGGCATTACGGAAAAAGTTCCAGGTATAATTTCCTTAATAGCATTGTATTCCAAATATAAGTACTCAATGGCAATAAGACCCATAAATATTCCAGGATTTAAACTTCTAAGATGGTTTCCATTCAAGTACATCTTCTGCAATTTAGTCAAGTTCTGAAAAGACAGTTCTTCAATTCTTTCAATTTGATTGTTGCCTAAATGAATCATTTCTAATGTTCCATACTCAGTAAAATCATTTTTATAAATTCTGTGAATAATATTGCCTGCCAAAATTAACTTTCTTGGATTTACAGGAGGCGGTTCGAGGTCAGACATACTTTCAATGTTCCGTTCTTGACAATGAATTAAAGTACCAGAGAAACCAGTGTTAGAACAATGGCATGGAATAGGACAGTAAATTCCAGGAGGTACAGTAGAAGCCTTTGGGAATACATAGGTTTCTTTAGTTGGAATCTTTGGAAGGAGAGTTAACTTTGTTGGTATCTGTCCATCACTAATGGAAGATGTACCTAACAATGATAACGGTACGGAGGGTTCCTCTAGGTCACTACTAGGAGTTGTAATGCAGAACATCTCTTTCTTCAATTTTCGCAGAATAGCACCTTTAAGCTCTAGAGGATTATAGCAAATAACATCACCTATTGAAGACTGTTGAGGCATATTTTCCAGCCAGATTTTTAGCTGTAATAATTCACAGTTGCAAATCCATTTATTGTCCTCCAACTGAAGTTCTAATATCCTTCCAATGTGCTCTAGAAATCCAACATAAGGAAGAGTTTGTAGTTGATTTCCTCTTAAGTCCAAATGAGTCAAAGGTACAAAGCGAAAAATATTTGCTGGCAAAAAGTTAATGGCATTATCATTTAGGATTAGAACTTTCAGTCTGTTAAGCTTGCTGAATGTATTTGCTTCAATGGTAGTAATAAAGTTATTATCTGCTTGGAGGAATTCCAGATTCTCAAGTCCAAGAAAAGTATTTTCTCTGAGTGTCTCAAGTGAGTTGTGATTAATATGAAGTTTCTTCAGCATGCGTAGATCATTAAATGCTCCTGGTTCAATCTCCACAATGTTATTAAATCCAAGGTGTAAAGAAATTAAATTGCTGAATTCCAAAAACTCATTTAAATGTAACTTATACAAACCATTGTTTAAAAGGTTAAGCTCTAGATATGGAGACTGGGGTACTTTGATTTCTGATAATTGTGTAATGCCTTTCTCTTCACAGTTCACAAATAAGGAACCATCCTTTTCATCACACAAACACAAATCTTCACATGATTTCATCAGTGTAGTATCAAATGTAGTACATGTTGCTGAGGCACTCAGAAGTAGAAAAACCAGGACTGCTGAGATCATGATGTTCACGATAATTCTTTCTGAAGATAAAAACAAATAGTTTAATAACAAACAACTGCAAAAATGTTACCTAATAAAATGCAAAAATTGAAAATGTGTGACTATACAGCACAATATACAGTAGATATGAATTAAAAAAATTATATAGCAAAACTGTAAACTATGAAAACACATTAGATTAAAATTAGTATTATAACATTTTTCACAGAAAAATTTGGTAGACTCACTATGTCAAAGAAAATTGCGAAAAAATAAAAAACGGCTTATTCCAGTACCAGTTGTTAGCTTTAACTTTCTTTACCATTTTTCCTAGGCAAACACACATTTATGCAAGGTTTTTTTGGTAGAAAATATACAAATTTGTATCATCTCAACAACCAAGAACAGATTTCCTGAATACCTGAGGAAATATTAAAACTCTTTAAAAATATGTACCATGCAAATAGCATGCACACAAGCGTGCACACACACACACACACACACACACACACAAACACTATATATGTACTTACATTTCTGTTTTAAAGATTTTGTGATTTTGTCAGGCTGTATATACAGCAAAGTTTTTTTGTTTTAGAGAGGAATTAAAACACCTGCCAGTTTCTATTTTTGTCTGTGCCTATTAGGGAGATTTTCTATTTGTTTTGTTTTGGGATTCCCTTAATTTGCAGGGATTTCCTCTCACTTCCTATTTTGGCTATGGGACAGGAAGGTAAGGGAATTCTCCCCAATGGGAGCAAAAAT
The DNA here is from genome assembly GCF_062004578.1 of Staurois parvus. Classification (NCBI taxonomy): domain Eukaryota; kingdom Metazoa; phylum Chordata; class Amphibia; order Anura; family Ranidae; genus Staurois; species Staurois parvus. The sequence goes on along the minus strand of NW_028318039.1, from coordinate 10,002,378 downwards.
AAAGTGAATATGAAAAAAAAAATGGCCAATAGTTCTACTTTTATTGATGAATTTTTAAGTAAGCTTTCTTGAGTGGTCTTGAGTGGGCAGGCTTTCTTGAATGGTTTTGGACTTTTGCTTGTTAAATAATTCTAAACAATACAGCACTGGATTTTCACCTCGTCCTAAAGCAAACCTGTGCTTTGTCCATGCTGGATAAAGTTTCTTTAATGCTCCAGAAGCACATACATGCATTCCCTTTACTCATTTGCATCTTCTTTTAGCTGTTGGGTGCAAATAAATCACCCAGTACATTTGGGTAGGGATGAGAATGTGACTTACTTCCAACTCCTGATCTGAGCCCTGTGTAAGATCCAAATAGAGTGGTTTCCTTTCTGTTCTCCTTGTAGATGAATGGACAGTGAGGAGCAAGGGGAAGGATGTGTGATACTAGGTAGGGGGTACTTTAACTCCATGATTTCTGACTACAGTGGCTCCAGGGCCAACACATACTCTTTTATGAAGGAGTGGGGATGAACTTGGGGTTGAACATGAGGTTGTGATAAACACCAAACAAGTTGTTCACAGTTCAGGAAAAGAAGAAAATGAATGTGGTAAATCTCCACTAAATTACTTGTAACCCCCAAACATTTTATATAGAGTGTATATGTATCTATATATATATAGATATCTATATATATAAACACTTTTTTTTTCTTAGCAAAGATCCTAGATAATGAAATAGCGTTCGTTGCAATTTTTCATGCCGCATAGTATTTTAGTTTTAGTTTTTCAAACACAATTTTTTTTTAAATACACTTTAGCAAATTAAAAAAAACAAACTAACAATACATACCCCAATGTTTTGTAAAATATGAAATAGGATGTTACATCACGTAAATAGATACTGTAGCTAACATGTCACGCCTTAAAATTGCATGCTTGTGGAATAGCAACAAATTATGGTACTTAAAAGTCTCCATAGGCGACACTTTAAAAAAATTTACAGGTTACCTGTTTAGAGTCTCGGGGGAAGGGGAGGTCTAGCACTAGAATTATTGCTCTTGCTCTAAAGTTCATGGCGATACCTTACATCTGTTCTGGGAACACCATTTACATACGAGTGCGTGATTTACGTATTCGTTCACTTCAAGCATGGAGGGATGGGGGTGTTTTACATTTTTTTCCTATTTATTTGTTTATTTTCACACTGTCCTTTTTTACCACTTGCAAACCCTGCTATAGCCGAATGACAGCTACAGCACAGTTTTCCAGTTCTGGGAGGGCGTCATATGAGGTCCTCCTAGAACATGCCTTCCCGCATGCTCCCAGAGGTGTGCACCCGGCGCTGTCTTTGATCGCTGTGTTCTACGGACTCAGCTGATCACCCGATGAGGTAAAAGGCCAATCACAGCGGCCAATCATCTGCTGTGTCCAATGACACAGCAGATCACCGAGTAAATACAGTTGCCAGTTATCGGCTGCACTTTCCTCACGCTGTCACAGCATGAGGAAAGTACTGCCGATAACCGGCAACTGTCACAGAGGGCATCTGCACTGATCATCAGGGCACTGATGATCAGTGCCCTGATGGTCAGTGCCCAGCAGTGCCACCCACCAGTGGCCAACAGTGCCTCCCACCAGTACCGAGCAGTGCCACCCATCAGTGCCCTGCAGTGCCACCCATTAGGTCCAAGCAGTGCCGCCAGTCAGTGCCATCAGTCTGGGCAACCAGTCAGTGCCGCCAGTCAGCACCACCCATCAGTGTCACACATCAGTGTTGCACGTCAGTGCCGCCTATCAGTGCCCATCACTGCTGCATACCAGTGCAGCATCATCAGTGCCTCCTCATCAATGCCCACCAGTGCCACCTCATCAGTGCAGCCTATCAATGCCCATCAGTGCTGCCTGTCCATGTCACCTCATCAGTGCCCATCAGTGTCCATCAGTACTGCCTATCCATGTCACTTCAACAGTGTCCATCAGTACTGCCTATCAGTGCAGCCTCATCAACGCACATCAATGAAGGAGAAAAATTACCTGTTTGCAAAATGTTATAATAGAAACAAAGAAAAACTTTTTTTTTGCCCTTTTTTTGTTTATAGTGCAAAAAATAAAATACCCTATGGCAATCAAATACCACGAAAAGAAAACTCTATTTGTGTAAAAAAAATGATAGAAAAGTTCACATGGGTACAATGTTGCATGATTGCGCAATTTTCATTCAAAGTGTGAGAGCGCTGCAAGATGAAAATTGGCCTGGGAACAAAGGGGGTAAAAGTACCCGGTGAGCAAGTGGTAAGTTAAATTATTTTTTAATCACTTTAATTCCTATTACAAGAAATGTAAACATCCCGTGAAATAAAAATAGGCATAACAGGTCCTCTTTAAGGAGAGATCTGGAGTAAAAAAACCCCAAATTTCTCCTTTACCTTTATAAGCAAAATATAAAAAAAATGTTTTTTAACTTTTGCTTTAAAAAAGAAAAAAAATGTTTACATCTGCTGCTGACCGTATGTGACATCATGATGTCACTCCAGTCCCCATCATGATAGAGGCGATGAGTGACTATAGAGTCTCTCATCCCCTCTATCTTCAGCTGGCTACACCACCACACAGTCAGTGAGTGGGCTGATTTCTTTAGCCATAACACGCTAAACCACCTGAAAACCGCAAAGTTTATATATCTGCTGACTGGATGTGACATCATGACATCACTCCACTCTTCCATCATGATGAGAGACCATAGAGTCTCTCATCGCCTCCTTCTTCAGCTGGCCACGCCATCAAATCGCTTCTCTGGTGCACTGGTTTTAATGGTAATCCCGAGAAACACCTAGAAGCAGCGAGCTGGCTGATTTCTTTAGCCATAACCCCTAGAAACCGCAAAGTTTATATACGTATTGTGGTCTTCAAGTGGATGTATAAAGCCATTCACACCTCTGCCTCTGTTCATTACTCCCAAAACCTATTGTTCTCTAGCTTCCTCTTCGCCTCCTCCCATGCTAGACTCCAAGACATCTCTAGAGCTTCTCCCATCCTCTGAAATGACCTACCACAATCTCCTACTCTGTCCACTTTTAGGCAATCCCTGAGAACGCATATTTTCAGGGAAGTTTACCCCAGCTCTGCCTAAAAATTTAACTTTTATCTTTTCCATCAACTCATCTACCACAGTTATTGTATGTGTCATTTCCCCTTCTCTTTTAGATTGTAATTTCTCCTGACCTCCTAACCATCTTATTTTGCATTGTATTGCAACTGTGCCGTCTCCCTTTATTTTACAAAGCATTGCTTAAACTGTTGGTGATAAATAATAATAACCTGAAAATGAAAAAATGCACCACAGGGAAGAGGTGCTGCAAAAGAACTAGCGTTTCAGATAGTGGCAGAATCCTATCTTATGCATAAGGTGCCCAAAATCTTCAAGTCTCTGAAAGGAGGAGAAGTGGTGGGTGTTGCTGCCAATGCAATGCTTTATGTAATTTTTCTAACCACAGAGGACAGGCTCAGCTGCAGGCAACAGTCATGGGCAGTGACTAAATGATTGCAGACTATTTGAGGTCCAGGTCTCATGCACACATCTTTTAAAGTGTGGACAGCATTGACTGTTGGGTGCCCAGGTTGGACCACTTTACAGAGCTTGCAAAATGTCTTGCCCTGTGGCCAGTTTGCTTTCTGAGAGGGCTTTCATTGCAGCATAGGATTTTGCGACAGAGAGATAGTCCCCATGACACTGTAGACCAGCTAAGTTTTATGAAAATGGACCAGTCATGGATAAGCAATTGCAGCCTACTTCAGTGCTATGGCAGTCAAATCATTTGTGGCCATTTGTGTGCAATGATGTCACCACTATCCCTGTCCCTCCTTCTGCCGATGACAACTCAGATGATTGGACTATTAGATTAGCTCATTTGTTTTTGCCTTCCATCATCAGGCATTGTGGAGGTACATTGTGGGACTTTCTTAATAAAGAACTTGTCTAAAACTGTCTCTGTGTGCTATTTACACAGTATCAGGGGTTGGGTGCCTCCTTATTGTTAAGGGGAGCTTCCATATTCCAAAAAGCCTCCTGCTAGCAGACTCCCATAGTTATCAGACAAGGGTTTTAAGGAAGAGGCCTTTGTCTTCATCAACAAGGTGCCCTCCCCCCCATGTTGAAGGCATGTGACCTCATATTGTTCAGAAGGGAGGGAACATGCTTTTCCCCCCCTTAAATGATCTACCAAGCTGCATGCTCATATGAGTGTCTGGTATGAAATTGGGGGGCACAAGCTTTTTTTTCTGGATTTTTGTGTAACATTCTCCCTTAAAAACCAAACCAAAACCCTAGGGTCTGATATAGAAATTAGGGAAGGGTGCACAGTATTTGTGTGTTTTTGGTGGTTTCCCGTAAAATTCATACTAGACATGAAGGGTCTGGTATAAATATTGGGGAACCCTCACACCCAATTTTTTTGAGTGGGGATCTCCCTTTAACATCTATATAAGACCCTCATCAAGGCTAATGACCTGATACAGGTGGAGTTATTTCCTTGGCCATGTAAACAAAGATGTTTGGGGTAATTTAGAAAAACTGCATGAGGGTTCCCCAATAACTCATACCAGGCTCTTCAGGTATTTGCCATTTTATACTGTAGCTATCTCCAGCTCCTTTGTTTCAGTGACCAGGGATTCTCTTCATCTATACCAGACTCTTATCCTAGATGAGGGTCTGATATAGATCGTAAACAGGGACCACATTAAACTGTAAGATTTCAAAATGTTATTAAAATTCACACAAGGCATAAATAAATAAGACCTAAACTCTGCTTAGGATCAAAGAGGCATACCGATGTCTCTCACCAACCAGTCCTGAGGGATGCGTACTGTAACTCTTATACAGCTTCCCTCTCCATGCAGTGCTTTCAGTCCCTGGCCAGTACATGTTTTACACACTCTTCTCTAATGCATTTCATCACTGAAAACAATTGATTTTACCCACATCCTCTTCTAGGGGGTTATCCTTTATTTAACTATTTTATTCATAGTACAGTATTTTTTTAATGTAATGGTGAATATGCATACTGTATAATCATAACACTCTGATACCTTGCTCTGAAAAATTCCTTTTTATATCTCATTGGTAGTACATACAGTATACAAATTATTCAAAATGTACATATAAATAATAATCATATATACCAGAATATATCTATACTGTATATTAAAAAATGAAAAATATATATTAAAGATACATAAGACATATTATCTCAAATGAATATAATACAAATTAATATTACTAAAACAATTAAATACAAAAACCTGTTATGCTCTTAATCCTGTTACAAATCTACCTGTTGCTAGTAAAGCAATTCATGTCTAAAGCTATTATATAAAATGCATGTTTTACAAGACTCAGGTGTATGACTAAAACACATGTAATACTCCCAAGATGGTGGATTCCTTTATCCCCCTGGATGAATACAAAAATGCAGAAAAAATACAGCAATGTATGAATTAATAAAACCCTTTATTAATAACCAACAAAATTATAAAGTCCTCACACAATCTCCTTACATATTTATCCTAATGAGAACAATGGACCAGTGCCTAGGACAGCAGGGTAAGAAGGAGTTGTGCCAAGCCATTGGTTCCTGCTGCTGTCAATAAAATGCAGTGAGGAGGAAGTGGTGGGAGGGTTTAAACCCTGCTGTGTGTGTCTATGGCTTGCAATGGGGTCACGTGAAGAAAGGGAGGAGCCAAGATCGACAGAAGGGGATCCGAGAAGAAGAGGTTCGGGACCACTCTGTGCAAAACCATTGCATAGAGCAGGTTTCTATACTGTGTTTATTATTTTAATAAAAATAAATTTTTACTTTTAGTGTCACTTTAAGCTAATTACAATCAAAGATCTCAAGAACTAGCAGTCCTCCAAGACAATACCAATGACTCAGTGTACCTCAACTTCTGACTTGAGCAACAGATACTGAGGCTGGTAGAAACTCTAGACTTTACTTTTAAAAATTATCACCAATATCAATGGTGACCATTGAAATTGAACTTTGATTTTAGGTGTTTACAGCTTCTTTTGGTTCTAACAGAAAAACCTGACCACCCTCTCCTCCAACTCAATTGGCCATCAAAGTTCATAATAACATGTCATCTCTTGCCTTCATTGCCCTGGACTAAAGTAGATGTCTTCTGCATCTTATTGGGAATTCAATAGAGGTTAGGCAACAGAGAATACTGATTTAAATGATGAAGCCAAACTTGGATTTGTTTATTTTATATCTCTACTGTGCATTTCCAAATATGTGATCCTAGTATTTTCATATTATGATAATTAATGGCATGCCTCTGAGTATTATGTCAGCTTAAGCCTGGCACAAATGTACTAAATGGTGGCCAGTTCAGCAGGAATGATCGGCTTCTGTTGGGCAGTTGAGCAAAGAAAACTAAAACAAAATGAATGTGTATATTCTGCTTTACCATGAAAAAAACTACATTTTAAAAACAAGAGCTCTTTTAGAATGTTTTTTTAAAGGACATCTTTGATAAAGAGGATCTCTACACAGATGTGGTGAGTATTGTTTGTGTGAGAGTTCACAAAATAGGAATAGAAAGGGGAGTCAGGGTAGGAAGGACTTGGCTGCACCAAAAACTAAAAGCACTGATTGTCCTATGCTGAAATCTAACAAACCTATGGATGTGAGGATGTTATAAGTATCTATATTTTAATGCATATTTTAATGGAATAAAGTGCTACAGTTTCATTAGCATATTTTGAAACTCTAATATTTCACATTTCATTCCGAATGTAAAATACATTAAATATGCTTTAAAAATACCCTGAATTCATTGTGTTATCATTTTTATAACCACAGAAAACCTTTAGTGAAAGCAGGAAGTCTTCCAAGAAAATGTACTATACCTCTACACAATTACACATCATGCCCTTTCTAAAACTAAACATATGGCCAACTACCATGTGACATCTGAAACCAGATAAGATCAGACACATTTCAATGCAGTCTGTCTAATGCCCTCACACTGTTTCTGAGGTTTTAAATGAAATGCTCTCATGTGGAGGTGACAGGAAAAGAGAACAGAATTTATCATTACAATACTCTTCTGTAAGTCACACACGGGGTGCATAGTTTTATCAGGTCTTGTTAAAGCTAACCTTTATTGCCTGTAAAAACTAAAATACATCAAATACCATGTTATCAATGTAAATTGTTTGATCATTCCTAGCTTGCAATGTACGGTACATTTCATTGCAAGGATTACAAAGGATATATAATCTTCTTCTCTATTGCTAAATTTGGTATGAATTTCTACTACTAGACACCCAAAAAAACCTCAAGCTTAGAAAAGAGCAAAAAATTTCCTTTCAGTAAAAATAGGCTTATGATAAGATAACTTTCATTTTTACTTTGTTTTCATAAGGTTTAACTACAAATGTCATGACTATCTATTTTTGGTGCTCAGTTAATACAAAACACCCATTGCAGGAGACTAACTAAAACTTGATGAGAATGAGAATATAAACAAATGTCAAAGCTCCACATATGCAAGCACAGATGTGGTCGTCTTTCATGTACTGTTTTACTTTGATTGAATAAAGATACTAAATTTAATTTCTAATGTAAGTAAAGGTCAACTTTATGCACACACATTGGCAGGGAAATGAGGTCTGCTACTTAATCTGTAATTATACACAGTAAATGACAGTTGGAGGTCTCCTCCAGACTGGAATGGAGATTCTAAAGGATGCAGCATATCACACTGGCCAGTAGGGCTCAGATGTAAATGCTATCCAATGCAGCAGAGAAACTCTCTATTAACACTCCCTGTTAGTGCGTTCCAGCTTTCTACTCACATCTAGTTTCTCTATTTCACAAGCATACAGATTACAGGATGTCATGGTTTCCTATATTTTAAGTGAGTCTTCTGACTTCTCATAGTATCTCTTACTTACCTTTATAGGTTACTCAATTTTCCCATAAATGTTCAGAGGTGTCAAGAAGAGGGAATCGAAATATGATCAAAGTATGTAATTATTTAAAACGGAACTAAACTTTAACAGTTTCTCAAAATGGTTACATTCAAGGTAAGTCCCTAATTTTGTCAACCAAACTGTTAAGTCATCAAATGGTTGTTGTCATAATTGATCACATGTGTAGCACCATGACAGCTGCAGATCAAACAGAGGCTCAATGGCAGCTTCTGTCGGTGAACAGGATTTGAGGGTTCAGTTCCTCTTTAAGCTTGGCCCAGCCCCTCCCCCTTACCCTGCTCTCCTAGGCACTGGTCCATTGTTGTCATTACGTTAAATACAGCCTTAAATATTACTATCTAGAACTAGTAAACAGTACAGCAGGAAGGGGAAGGCCACCCAACTGGGAATGTACAAATGCAGTGGAGTTAGCAATGAGTAGGTCCAAACTGAAGACAACGCTTCTCAAGGAGGGTGGAATGCAGCCTGGCCACTCCAACCCAAAGTGGAGCATTTTGAAGATGAGGAAGCAGTCCCTAAGCTTTCCCTACTCCTCTGGAACCTCTCCCTGATGGTAGTGCTGTCCCTGACCAAAACTCGGGGGCAGGAACTTAAAAAGACTCTGCCTGACCCAAGATGTCCACCGGGGTCACCTATATCCAGCATAGACAATCAAAATGCTGCCCAAGGGGACTGAAGGAATCATAGAGAAACCCAGTTTCTGTTGGCTTCCTCCTCTAGCTGCATTTCGGTTCTGGACAAGTGCCACCTGCAGTGGAGAATGTAGACTGCTCCTGCCTACATATAATAAACATATTTTGTTCAACAAAGAAATTAATAGACAAAATAAAAAAATAGACAAGACACAATAGGAATATAAGGTAGTTCAGCTTTCATTTAAAATTCAACAAAATATCCAGTGCATTAGTGTAAACAAATATCATAATTGCATAATTAGAGTTAGAATAGAAACATTTTGTCTAGTGGTTTTATCAATCAAGTGTTATTCTTTCATGTTCCACTCATATATTATTTCATATTACACTTATTTTATTTAATGGTCTGCTCATATACTTTATACAATGTACTTTTTTGAAATGAACATAATTAAAAAGTTGAAATTGATAGCATCAAGGATGCCTTTGAGGTTATAACAAAAGTATGAGTTTTGAAAGCAAGGGGTTCATTTAAAGGGGGTGTGGCCTAGACAGGCAATGTGAGCGGACATGTTTCACGGAACTTCCGACTCTGATCGACATGGATCCTGATACCAGCACTCTAACCCACTGTTACTCACCCAGGCTGCTTCTTACGGGCTCCAAGACTCTGCTGACTTGTCCCTCTTGCTGTGCCCCCACAAGATGACTCATAAAAATAGAGAAGACACCGTGGCTCTCGAGACTCAATATGGCACCCAACCCCCGCTACTGCAGCACACACCATGAGGCGCCACAGACAAGCCCGAAGATGCAGTGAGTAAAACTTCTAAATCAAACTGTTCCACGGGCACAGACCGCCCCAGGGATATGCTATTTTACAAACAAAACTGATGAAAGTGCACAGTTAGGAGGCACAGGGGGACTTGGATGCCATGTTCATTGCTGCACAGGCCTTGCCTGTGCCATGGGGGGGCTTTCCTGACTCAGAGCTTGACACAAAGCAGGAACAGGAGGTGGGGGGTGCAGCTGGGCTGGATGAAGTGGAAGTAAATGCTCCCCAGCTGTGCATAGCTGCACTGCCTCAAAGCTGTGCATAGTTGCACTGCCTCTGTGCAGTCCATACAAGGTCAAGTAGGGGGGTTGAGGACTGAAGTTTCCCTACTGAGACAGGATCTATAGAAGATCTGTGAATGCATCACAGCTGTGGAAAGCAGGGTCGGCAACATTAAAGACAAACTGCCACCCCTGGTTCAGGAGTCCTGTGCCACTTCACAGTTAGCTAAAGCTAATAACCTGCGAAATTAAGATTTTGAGAATCTCCTCAATAATATCTGAATAGTTGGCCTACCAGAACACTTTGAAGGCAAAGACCCGACTGAATTTATTAAGCAATGCTATTACAACTATTTGGCTTGCAAGAGAGTGCCAAGATATTTGCTACAATGGTGCTAAAGTATCCTACTACCCTGGCTACTCAGCTGAGGTGCAACGGTAACGTGCCACCTTCTCAGATGTCAAGAAATGGCTTCAACATCTACACTTCTCTTATGCAATGCTGTACTCAGCCTGGCTGTGAATAACTGACTTTGGGCAGACCTATTTTTTGTCTGGTTAGACACTAATGAACCATCACTGTGAGCTCCTCCCTCTCAGTTAACATCGAAACTGACAGTGGAAGATAAATCCTTTTGACTTATGAAACTTGAAGCTGTTTACACCAAGGATGACTGGCAAATACTTTAACCCTCTAACATCCTTTCTGTTATCTCTTTGCTGTGCTATTGTTCTCTGTATATTTAAATATATATATTGGCTACATCTTTTTCTGTAAATATTTTTATTGCACCCTTTTGACCTTTTAGTAATAAATCTTACTTTCTGAAAGTGTTGAACTGTTTCTAAAAGCTCTTTAATGCAAATTACGAATTCCTGCCGCTGAAGAGCGCTACTGTGTGTGTTTAACCCTCTGTATAATCTGCCTGCAGTATCAGTGGTATACAGACAATTATTTCAACCATCAGAGTGTTATTGCTGATATTGCCGAGTTTTCTCTTTTTCTGTACAAAAAGGAGGTGGTGTCAGTGTGAAGGGTTAATTGCGTAATTAACCTGACCTAGTAACAATCACGCTCAGGCTGCCGCCGGTACATCGATTGTGGTCCATTAGCTGGAAAATCATTGTGCAGGGTGCAGTTGGGCGTGGAATTGTTACGCACGTCACATCTCGGTTTTAGATTGGCTAGTCCTTCGGTCACGAGTTTGGTGTGAAGGGCTGGGATCTGACGTCGCGATCGTCACAGGTAGTGTTTTTTTTCCATAGATCAATGTAAATTCATGTGAATGCAAATAGTACAAAGTGCAATCTTACTAAAACCTACCAACTCTCCACCATCCTTGCCTTTTTTAAAGCCGAAACACATCATTTTTTAACCTGTATCCCCTGTCCCCTCACCTAAAGCACCCTTATCACAATTTTTGATAAATGCTGTTTTACATACCCTTTTTTCCTTCCTCTTTTCTTCTGGAGACATCAGTGGAGATCCTTTATTTTAGATAGCGTGACACCCATGTAATTACATGTGAAAGCAAAACTGTCCAGGTGTCAAGTGAGTCCACAGAGGACATTATTATTATGGTCTGGGCTCACAACAAATGGGTTGGATGATGCTGGACATCAATTCAGAAGAGAATCAAATTAGAGAGTGGTGAGGCTTGGAATGAGACAGCACTGAGCAGGAGGTGAGTGTTCCAGCCAGGACTGCTTTTTGTATTTTACACAGGTGTGTAAACTATTTCGAAAAACATTTTTAAGACATAGAGTTGAGCTTTAGGTTCAAGTAAACCTGCCAGGAAAAAAATATTTTGAATGCCCTTGATGAATATTTTCTACAATTTTTAGTTGTCTGATTTTCTACAATTTTTAGTTGTCTGGCCATTATTCTGACTAATTTCAATGGTTTCTGAGTCGCTGACCTAGAACAGGTGTATAGATTAGAACAGTTAGGGCAAAGTCAGAAGTCCATGCATGTATATTTGTTTCCAGTCACTGATTCATAGTATTGAAACGAGGTTCAGCATTGGAGATAAGCATTTTAAGAGTAGCAGGACAACAGTGGTAGCTTCTATGTTTCTGTTATGACAAGTTCAGTTTATATCTTCAGCAACAAGATACAAATAGAGCATTCACAATGAAATTCAAAAGTTTGATGGACAGCTGACATTTTTCAGGCTCTGAGACCAACAACTGAAAACAAAACATAAACCCAGAATTCTGTGATATTATTATAGAACTATAATGTATTGGATTAAACTAATACTAAGGACAAGATTGTGTGCAGTTTCTAGATATCTAGTTTGTATGTTTAAGCTTTAAACATAATCCACACAGCTAATATCTCTCTGCTTCACAATGTGGCAAGTGTCTTCCTCTTCATTCATCAAGGGGAATTGTGTGCGCTACATATGACGAGTGTCCCAGTTACAGTGAAGAGCAAGGCATCAATCACATTTACCTTTTATCATAGTTGAAGAAATTGGTTGTAGACATTAAAGTATTGGAGCTGCCATTCTGAAAATGTTGCCAGGCTGTTTCTAGCTTCAATACATTAAAATCACTGACCTGTAGCAAGCATGGCATATTTAGGTGTCAGAAAAGTGTTAAAATTGCTTATCTATATGTTTTCTCAAGGTCAGCGAATTAGAAAGCACTAAACCAAAGCATTAACATGACAGCCAGGAATCCAACATTCTCATAAAGAGAGGTCAGCAATGACAGCCTATTCTCCAATGCCAGGCATATTTTTTAGCAAATATGTCCCATTTGTTGCAAGCACCACTTATGATGCTTGATAATTATTTTTATTTATTTATTTATTTCTTCATTTATTTTTGTGAATGCAGGTGAACATACACCAAAGTATTCCAAATATAAATATAATATTAAGGTTGTTTTAGTATTAGCTGACCACTGTGCTATTTGATAATAGAGTTTTATTATCCAAATCAACATAGACAAGAATAATGCTTTCTAGCTAGTAGTGATACCACAAGTCCCAGCACACAATGCCACCAGATCCTTAAAGTGTACCTATACCCAAAAACAATTCCTTCAGTAAATAAGGTCAATAGGAAAAATACAGCAGTTGGACTGTGCATGGACAATTCAACTGAATCCAGTATATATGATGAACTTTGGTTTTACAAAGCCACAATGGGCAACAGGAGCTCTGGTTAGTGAGTAATTAGTGACGATGACCATAAGCTGGTCTAAAAACTTCAAACAAGGCTCCCAATTGTATGTTTGGCTTCCAATTATCCAAATTGCTTGCAATCTTCTACAGAATGATAATAAGAAAGTAATGTGGCTAGGCATGCTCAATTTTACAAAGTAAGATTTTGCATTACAAAATCTCCCTGTAAACGAAGGCAGGCCATACAGTATATTATGGATTATGTTACTTTGTTTCCTTTCACCATGGGTGAAAGGGAAGAAAATTGCTCAAATACTCAATCAGCACAGTTAGTGCTGATGGGGAAATCCCTTTTGCAGTGCTATTGTCTTCTAGTCCTGCCAGCAGAACAGAATGATTAGTGTTGTCGGCTATTGCCAGTGACGCTAATCATTCTGGAAAAACCAAACATACTGGTTGTATACAAGTCGATTAAAAGATTGACTAGTGTGCAAATAGGGTGCCCATAAATGAATAGAAATTTTGCTGGTCCCTGCTGAACCAGACAAATTTCCATCCATTTATGGATGGTAGATGTCCCAGTGTCTTTATCCGCTATATATCTTAGTTTTTCCCTGTGCCAATGTGATTTGTTGGCCATTTTTGCTCATCTATGGAAACTCTGGAAACTTTTGAGATTGCTGTATTCACAACCATGTGCTTTTCCACCTGATGCGTTTTTTATTTAAATCAATGGAAATGTTTGTTAATGTGTTGTTGATTGTTTTTAATGTGTATTGCAATATACTTTGTAATAAATGTCAAACACACATCACACACACATCGACAGGCATCAGCAAGCATGATAATGTGTTTGTCATGATGCATCAACATATTTTAAGGTGTGCATTAAATGTGTGCTATGATGCACGCTGATGTCAATGCAGGCATTGAGATGCATTTCTATTGATTTCAATGGAAAATTCATCAAACAAAAATGTTTTCTGCAAGCCCACATTTTAAATATTATCAAAGATGGGAAAGTCCCACTCCAATGTCCCAACTACAGGCTTATTTCACAGTTGAATGGTGACCTGAAATTATTCACTAAAGTGACTTTCACTTTTGTGCCTTATGACACTATTTACAGCAAATTCTTTCAGAGGGATGACATATCCTTATTTTCATTCTGCCTCTTCCCCACTGGCTTGGAAAATCACTGCTTTCAGAATTCATATACTCTAATGGGTTTATTTACTGAAGCTGAAGAGTGCAAAATCAGACTCACTTCTGCATAGAAACCAATCAGCTTCCAGGTTTTATTGCCAAAGCTTGACTGAACAGGCTGAGGTTGGAAGATGATTAGCTACCATGCACAGGTGCCCCAGATTCTGATTGCACCAGTTTTAGTAAATCTACCCCTAACTTTTATGGTACATATTTTTTTATCTCTGAACCCTGAGACTACACCAGCCTACTCACCATGTTTCAAAATGAATGTGAAAATACAGAACCTCACAGACATACCATCTCCATAATGAACACATTGTTTAACTCTCCACCTAAAAAAACTACACATCTTCCTGTTTAACAAAGTGGGAATAGAACAACTTTAAACACACCACACAAAAAGAAAAGCTACTTTACTACACACACAAAACTTTGATCTATTTGGATTAGCAAGAATCAAACTTTAAGATCCTTATCTGCTGGTTATGAACACCACCAGTACTGCATCACGTTTCCAACAACACCAATTGTGTGCTGGAGATGCAGACAGAGTAAAGGGACATGTGATATGTATTGCACATCCTTACACCATTCTGGGAAGAGGTCAAGAATGATTATCAAAAATTCATAGGCATTCCTATTTCATTAGACCAGACCCTCTTTCTCCTGCATCACAACATTATACCAAGAAAAAGTTTCCTCCTCATTCCTCCCACACCTGATTAATGCTGGTAGAAGCTCAGCTATGGAATCAACAGCACGCTCCATCCTTTACATTATGGATCAATAAAGTAAACAAATTTCAGTGAACCTGTTACGTCTACTAAGGGAATTTATAACAAATCCTGATTAACTTGGTTCTTTTGGACTGATTTCTCCTCCATTTGGAGTATAAAGCCCTCTTGCATAATGGCCTTCTGTGACCAATTTAACATTAGAATTGATGCAAAAGTACAAAAAGGATGGAGGTCCCAGATGGAGGTGAGGTACCCCCTACTCCTTCCCCCATTTTCCTTCCTCCCTCCCCTTTCCAGACATGTTCCCTTCTGATCCCCTTCCCCACTATGTTCTCTCTTTATCCCCTCTACTTTGTTCCACATCCCCAACACTGTATTTTTTTGACATCCCCTTTTTAGGTTTCCCCCGATTATGCATGTATGTGGTTGCACACTATGACATAAATGATTTCACCAACAATATGAGATCTAATAGTCTAATAATATCCTGGAAATGAGGTACTAAAGACACAATTTTGAAGCTTTGCATTGCAATTACTGACACATGTTCTTATCAAACATAAAGGGACACCATTTTTCTTAACACTGTATTGTATGATCTGGGACTGTGTGTATATTTTGACCTATTCTTGTTGTCATATTCCTGGTGTATGGTCTTATTTTTCATAACTGAAGGATTTACAAAAAAAAACATGCAAAGGTGTGAATCCAACTGATTAAAGTAAGTGATAGTATATTGACTTGAGATCTTGATGGTACATAATTATATATAATAACAATTCTCACAGCAAACAGCAAATAGATCTTTGTGCATAACAAAGTAGTATACCCATCTGGCTGGGCCTGGCTATCTTTCTGATCACATTTAGATGCATTGTGGTACTCTTAAGTAGCTTTACAATCAGTAAAAGTTTGCAAAAAAAATGCATGATATCCATTGAAATATCAGAATTTACCAATCAACAATAGATGATAGTTCTGCTGGGGATTGAGAAGATGGTCTAAAATTACCTAACAGTTCACTGCTTGAAGACAGCCAGTAGACCTCTCATACAAAATGCTGGTGCTCAAGAGAGCATGAGCTCCATCCCCTTGGTTAATCTCTGGCCTTCCAATGAAATCCAATGGGAACCCTATGTTAAATATTGCATCTGGGGTAAAAATCTCCAACCCCTGTGACATTATTGTTTTCCTGGTTTGGAGGACTATTGCAAATTCTGCATTGTCTGCAGAGAACAGTTAAGTAAATTTGGAATACTTTATCAGATGATCAAGCAAGCCAGTCTTAGAAAAGCCCATATTATCCAATTCACATAAACAAAACTGCAGATGTAAGTTTATGTGAATTGAACAGTTTACGTATCTCTAAAATCAACTCATATTATATGTTTTAGATGTCTGAATTCACTTATAAAGCTAATACACTGTACTTATAAACTGATTGAAGAATATATGCTAGTATCTAAAGAAATAGAGTATGTTCAACAACAAAAATATGCGACTCCTCATGTAATTTTCTTAAGAATTATAGATATCTACTAATATGAAAAACTTCAGAAAATTATTAAAAATCAACACAATGCAGTCATCCAATTTGTTTGGAAAAGGTCTTACTTTCCAATCTGTTAGATGTTTTCTTTTTGCTGTATTTCTAAAAAAAAGCTAGTAAATGGGTTGTTTGAACATCTTACCAGTTTTCTTTGCTGCTGTCTCCCATCATTTTGCCAATGTGTGGGATCCAGGAACACAAAAATTAATTAAAAATAGTTCAGAGGAACATTATACCAGTTTGTTTTTATGGCCAAAGATAGTTTTTACAGCAGTTGCAACATTTTCTGAGTCACATTTCAGGCCCAATGTACAGATTAATTCAGCTATATATTCAAACTGTAAAATTAGCAAGTTTTGGCTTCTGAGATGCAACCTCTGCTAATGAAGTGAATTCAAGGGTCATAAGCTATGCAATAGTACTTATTCTTGTCTCACATAAGGATTGTAGTTTCACTTTTTTTTTTATTAGAGTTGGGATCTCAGAATTATTATTATTATTATTATACAGGATTTATATAGCACCAACAACATAAGGGCAGACAGTACAATTACAATGCAATTTAACACAGTAGGAATCAGAGGGCCCTGCTCGTTAGAGCTTACAATCTAAGAGAGAGCGTCAAGAGATACAAAAGTTCATAACTGTGGGGTATGAGCTGATGAAGAAATAGGAAATACAGTTGTTAGGTGGGGGCAGAGTAGGCCTCTCTAAAGAGAAGGATTTTCAGGGATTGTCTAAAAGTGGATAGAATAGGAGATAGACAGATTGGGGTAGGGAGTTCCAGAGGAAGGGAGAGGCTTGGGAGAAGTCCTGGAGGCTAGCATGGGAGGAGGTGACAAGGGAGCTAGAGAGGAAGGGGTCTTGACAGGAATAAAGAGAACAATTAGGATGGTAATTTGAGACTAGGTCAGTGATATACCCAGGGGCAAAGTTGTGAATGGCTTTTAAAGATTCTTGCTAGTATTTTGAATTTAATTTGTTCGGTGAGTGGAAGCCAGTGGAGGCATTGGCAGAGAGGAGTAGCGGACACTGAATGGTTGGTAAGGTGGATGAGTCTGGCAGCAGCATTCATAATGTACTGAAGAGGGGATAGCCTATGTAACGGTAAACCTATGGGGAGGGAAATGCAGTAGTTGAGGCGAGAGATGACCAGGGAGTGGACTAGGAGCTTGGTGGTGTCATAGGTTAGGAAGGGGAGTATTTTAGAGATGTCACTGAGGTTGAGGTAGTAGGCTTTGGACATTGATTGAATGTGGCGCCGAAAGGAGAGTTCAGAGTCTAGGATTACACGTAGTACCTTGATATGCGGGGATGAGCTGATAGTTCAGCTGTCAATCTTGACAGAGAAGTCAGGGAAGGGACACAAGGGGGAGAAAATACTATGAGCTCAGTTTTGGGTAGACTGAGTTTGAGGAAGTGGTGTGACATCCAGTCTGATATATCTGTTAGTAAATTAGTGATGCGCAGGGGCGGACTGACCATTTGGAAACTCGGGCACTGCCCGAGGGCCTGGGGTCAGTAGGGGGCCCCATGAGATGCCCCTGGTACCTTTTCATAGGCTTTTTTGAGTTTGTGCAAGGACACAGGGGCCCCATGATCCCCTATTGCCCGGGGGCCCCATGAGTTGTCAGTCCACCCCTGGTGATGTGTGTGGAGATGGAGTGATCTGAGGGGTAGAGAGATAGATTTGGGTGTCATCAGCATAGAAATAGTATTGGAAGCCATGGGAGGCTATTAGCTGACTCATGGAGGCAGTGCAGATTGAGAATAGGAGAGGTCCAAGAATAAAACCTTGGGACCCCGACAAAGAAAGGAGAAGAGAAGAGGAAGTAGAATTGTAAGTGACACTAAATATGCGGTGGGATAGGTAGGATAATAACCAGTGAAGAGTATAGTCATGGAGACAAAAGTTTATTGAGGAGGAAGGAGTGGTCCAAAGGCAGCAGAGAGGCCTACTACACTAAGGAATATGGGTGCTCACTATGAATCTGTCTGTCAGTTTTCCAATTTTTATATCTGCTTACATTCAGGTCTGTTTATATCCACAGGAAAAAAAACAGAAAAAGTTTGCAACCTTTCTGTTTTTGTGGACATAAGCTGATGCAAATGGATGAAGTCTGTTTATGTCCATTCCCTTTTATATCCCTTATATATGCGTTTTTAGGCAAAACACAGATTTTTTGTGTATACCTTTGGCCCCTATGACTTTTTTCTTCAACAAATACAAAAAAATGGTGTAAATAGATATAAATTGAACTAAACTGAACTGAAGATGGATCTGCAAACTAAATTGAACTGATGTATCCTGAAGTAATGTTCATCTGTTTTTTTCTTATCAAAAAAGATGACAGAACTTACATTATCCATGTGAAAGGACCCTAGGGGATGTACACAACAACAAAAAAAACTATTGAAAATTCAAATTATAATATATGAGTCAGTAATACATTTAGAGTACTTTTTTTTTTTTTTTTTTTTTTTTTTTCAAATAGTTTTTTATTGAAAATTTTTAAAGTCTTAAACAAACACGTTAATATCAAGATATAATCAAGTGCAAGGTTCACATAAACGAGATAACAGAAAATGAAATGACAATGAGGTATTAAACCCCCACCATCAGGCTGGGAGTTCATTTATCATAATCATACTTATAAGAGAGGTATGTTCATTAGATTGCGAACCATCATAATGAGTAGAAAAACGTGAGGGAATTAAACAGAGGGTGAAAACGGGTATAGAAAAGAGTGGAAGGCGGAAGAAGGGAAGAAAGGGCACCAATGTTCTGCAAATTCAGCATGTCATAAGGATAAGGTTCGTAACCATGTAATTGAGCAATTGGGATGTGTTAGCCATCGAGACCAGTGTAGTGTGAATTTGTGGTAAGAAGAGTTTCGAAAGGCCGCTCTTCTTTCCATCTCACATTGCAAATTGAGGTCAGCAATGAGACGGGCTAGTAGAGGAGGTGACATAGAGCGCCAAAGCCTCATAATGTTAGTCTTGGCTGCTGCTAGAATGTGTATGATAATGGTGCGTGAGCGCACAGGGAATTGTTCTATCGTTAGATGTAGAAGAGCTAATTCCGGGTTAAGAGTCGTAGGTGAGTCTGTGACTGAGGAGATCAATTGGAACACTTTGTTCCAATAAGATTTGAGGGACTTGCAAGACCATAGTACGTGAAAAAGTGAACCAGTTTCACCACATTGTCTCCAGCAAGTATTTGGTTGCTGCGGATAATAGATGGATAATTTGGCAGGGGTCAAGTAGCATTGGTGGAGAATTTTTAAATATGATTCCCAGTGGGAGCTACATTTCGAAGCTTTGTATGTAGTGGAAAAAGTCATTTGCCATGATTGTGGGGTCACTGGGGAGAGGAAGTTCTTCTCCCAATTAGTAAGGGATGATGAGTGGGTCGTGAAATATGCTTCAGTTAGTAATGTATAAAAGGTAGAGATCCCTTTCTTTGGATAATTGGTCTTGTGAAGGAAATGATGAGCAGTAGCTGGGAGGTTTATTTTAAGAGGGAAATCCGTTTTATGAAGCAAATGGGATATTCGCATAAAAGTGAAGGGTTCCGTATTGGGAAGATGGAATTTTTCCTGAAGTGTCTGGAATGACTCGGGTTCATGGTTATCATAAATATCTTGGATATGACAAATACCCAACTTTATCCAGGATTTTAGATTTAAATTAGGGGATAGAAATTGCAGAGCTGAAATAGGAGTCGGGATTTGTAAGTTAGTTTTCTGTGACTGAGTGCATGTCAAGAGCTCATGCCAAGCTGTTAATGAGGCCTGAATACATGGATGTGTGTGAGTATGTCCAATCTGTGTTGTGCAAGGCACGAAAAGCAAATCTGTTAAAGCACCTTGTGGATATCTGGAGGGCTCCATAATAGTCCAGATTTTTTCATGAGTAGGGTGCCACCAGTAGAAGAGCTGGTCTAGTAGGGCCGCCTGATAATAAGATTTTAAATGTGGGAGACCAGCTCCTCCTCTGGAAGGCGGGCGGATCAGAAGGTTTGTAGAGCATCTGGGCCGTTTAGAATTCCATAAAAATTTATTTAGAATTTTTTGCATTACGGAGAAGAAAGAGGAGGGTATAGGTACAGGTAATGTACGGAAGATATATAATATCTTCGGCAATATACACATTTTAATAGTAGCTACTCTACCTAGCATTGATAGTGTGGTTGTACGCAAGCTCCTAAGTTCTTGTGGTATGGTATCTATTAGGGGTTTAAAGTTTTCTGCATAGAGGTGATTGGTTGTGGAGGTAAGTTTAATCCCCAAGTATGGGATACTGTGTTTTTCCCATTTAAAGGGGAATTGTTTTTCAAGGAGAGCTTGGGTCGGTGGAGGAGTATGAAGATTTAAAATTGAAGATTTGGTTTCATTTAGTTTGTAATAAGATACATCTGCATAGTTTTGTATGTGTGAGCGTATTGAGGTGAGAGATTTGCAGGGGTTCGTGATCATTAGAATAATGTCGTCCGCAAAAAGACTGATTTTGTGTTCTTGCTGAAAAAATTTAATCCCTGAAAAATTGGGGTCATTTCTAAGGTTGGATGCTAGTGGTTCGATAAGTAGGGCGAAAATTATGGGGGAGAGGGGACAGCCTTGTCTAGTACCATTAGATATTTGAAATGGTTGTGAAAGCGTACCATTAGTGAGGACTCTGGCTGAAGGTTTGGAGTATAGGGATAAAATCGCCGATAGCATCCAATCCGTAATGCCTAGTTTTTGAAGAGTTAGTGTCATAAAACGCCAGTGAATGCGGTCAAACGCTTTTTCTGCGTTGAGTGATAGGAGAATTGAAGGTTGTTTGTTTGATTCAAGAAGGTGTAATAGTGATATAAGTCGACGAGTTGCATCAGGGGCCTGTCTACCTGGTACAAATCCCACCTGATCAGCTTTGATTAGCGTCGGAAGATACGGGAGGAGTTGTTGAGCTATTATTTTGGCATATATTTTCAGATCCGTATTAAGTAGTGAAATTGGTCTATAGTTTTGGACTAATTGGGGGTTTTTACCCGGTTTCGGGATAGTAGAAATTATTGACTGTAGCATGTCAGAAGGAAATTCTCCTCTAGAAGCAACGTGGTTATAGAGGTCAGATAGGTGTGGCTTGAGATTAGTCGCAAACTTTTTATAAAATTCATTGGTAAAGCCGTCGTTTCCCGGAGATTTGTTCATGGGAAGTTTAGTTATGATTTTCTCGATCTCTGCAGGTGAAATCGGCACAGAGAGGGAGGCTAATTGAGTAGGTGTAAGATGGGGAAGTTCGGTTTGGCTTAGGAAATTTTCAATCGACAGGTTTGTTGGTTGAGTTGTATCAGGGTCATCTTTTATGTTGTATAACGATTGATAGTAACACGCAAACGCATCAGCTATGTCTTGTGGATTAGATAGAGGGATAGTGGAAATAGGATGCTGAATCGTGGCTATTTTGTTTTTAATTTGTTTCTGTTTAATGATTTTGGCAAGAAAAGAGTTAGTCTTGTTACCAAGCGCATAGTATTGGGATTTTGTTCTTTGGAGGTTCGCATCATAAACGTGTAAAAGAGCAGTGCGGAGTTTGTCCCTATCTTGGTTTAAAGCCGCGGTTATGGTGGCGTTTGGATTCTGTTTATTTATCTCCTCGTTTCTACGTATAGAAGCAAGGAGTAGGTCTATTTGCTGAGATCGTTGTTTTTTAATGCGAGAAGTCAATTGGATGAGGATACCTCTCATATAAGCCTTATATGTTAGCCAAAGTGTGGTAATAGAAATTTCCGGGGTAATGTTGGTTTAAAAAAATAAGTCATGTGCATCTAATATGAATTTCTGGTTTTCTGGTGTATTCAAAATTGCAGAGTTGAGTCTCCAAATAGGCGGAATCGCCGACCGCTGGGTGTCGTCCAGGGATATGATGACCGGTGCATGGTCAGACCAGGTTATAGTTCCAATTTGGGAGAATGTCACATGTTGTAGAGTCCATTTGTCCGTAATGAACATATCAATTCTAGAATATGACAGATGTGGCGGTGAAAAGTAGGTGTAGTCTCTTTCTGCACCATGTTGGCATCTCCAGATGTCATATAAGTCATGGTCGTGCATAAAGCGGTTAAAGTTGAGGTTGCTGGGTTTTTTATTAGAGGAAGAGTCCAGGAGTGAGTCACTAAGAACATTAAAGTAATAATGTAGTAATAGTAGTAATTAAAGCCAATAATAAGTCTGCCTTTCTGATGTTGGGAGATAAGGTTGTGGAGTTTCCGATAGAATTTCAGTTGTTTACTATTAGGGCCATAAACGTTCACTAAGGTGTACGAGATCTCATTAATTAGGCATATCAAGATAATATAGCGACCTTGCGGGTCAATTATGGTAGAGGTAGGTTTGAAAGAGAGGGCGTCATTAATAGCGATAATAACTCCATTCTTTTTTTTCCCGTTGGTTGCCATAAATAGTTGAGAGAAGCGAGGTATATACAGCTTCGGGGTTTTTTCCGTGGCAAAATGCGATTCCTGTACGAAGAGTAGGTCAGTATGATACTTTCGGATTTCTCTTGCTAGCATCGATCTCTTAAATGGGGAGTTAAGGCCTCGCACATTAAAGGATTTGATGGTAATCATTTGTAGTTAGGGTCTCGGTTTACAGGCATAGTCGCGTTGTGTTTTATTCTGGTGGTAGTCATGGCCGTAAGGAAAAAGTAGTGTGTCAGATGTGAACACTTGTTGGTGCCAGTGGAAGGGATAGAAGAGGATGGAAAAATAACACTAAAAAAATACTTGCGCATAAAGCAAGTAAACGGTGTAGCTAGGTTTGCTACAACAAAGGTGGGGGAATCAAACAGGATATGACCCCCAAGAGAGTCATATCTATACATAACTGTGAAATTACAAATCATTTGGTTCAGGCCGATCGCCAGAAGTATGAGAATTCAGAGAACGCCTCCAGGGAAAGAGGAAAAGAAAGATATCCACGGCTAGTGCCGCTCAGCCCTTCAGGTTGCTTCCATGGTTTGAACGGAACCAGGATTGTTTTTCTGTGGGTCTGCCGGTAAAATGCTCCAAGCCTTAAGGAAGTCCAGACCGGCCTCTAGGTTTTTAATATTATAGATTCTGCCTTGATGGTGCACTAATAGCTTAGTGGGGAATCCCCATTGATAGGCCATATTGTGATTTCTAAGCGCTTTCGTGATTGGTATCATTTTTTTCCTGTTGGCAAGTGTGGCCTTGGATAAATCCGCATAAAGGCACAAAGTCACGTGTGAGGATGGTATTGGAGGAGGGTTCCTGGCCGCCATCATAATTCTCTCCTTAATATGGTAGAAGTGTATGCGGACGAGCACGTCTCTAGGAATGGTTGTGGACAAGAAAGAAGGCTTAGGTAGGCGATGTGCTCGATCGGTTATAGCCTCTACTTCAGTGAGTGTGGGGATTAGTAGCTTGAAGAAATGATGCAAATATGGAAGTAAAGCCTCGTTAGATACCGTTTCAGGAATTCCTCTAATTTTTATGTTATTACGGCGTGAGCGATCTTCCATATCGGCCAATTTGAGATTGATTTGTTCGATATCTAACGCGTGTTCCACATGGGCATCAATCAAATCATTGTGCGCTTCTACTATATCCGCTATGTTGGTTTCAATATGGCGGATCCTGCGTTCCTGTCTTTGCACCAGAGTAGTGATTTGGGCCAATGGCGCGGAAATATCATTATGCAAAGTTTGGCGCAGTAATGTCAGCATATTCTTCATACAAATTTCAGTTAGCGGTTGGTCAGATACTGGGAATGCGTCTAAGTCAGGCATGTTGGAAAGTGGTGGCTGGGGCGTAAAGTTTAGGGCCTGGCACGCATCCTCAGGGTCTCTGTCAAGCCGAGGCTTTGATTTTACAGGGCTGCAGGACGTGGGTGACAATGGGGGAGACAACTCATCCGGGTCCCCTGGATATAGTTGGTGTCTCAGCCTGGGATCCACAGGCTGGGAGTTGTAGTCCCCCTCCTGGCTTCTGCCGTCTCCCTGTGTATCCTCGTGGCGGCCGCCATCTTGGATTCCCGGCTGAGCGGCCGGGAAGAAATTCGTCAATTTCCCTGGTTGCCCCGGGCTTTTTTTCCTGCGGGGCATGTCTAGTGGGCTGCGGGCACCCTCCGTGGTCTGCTGTATTGTGTTGGTTTTCCCTGGGGCCGTAGTGTGCCGCGTTAGTGCTGGCGGATGGACGGAGCCGCAGTTACAGTGCGACCATCTCCGAGCCGGCCGCGCATGCGCCTAGAGTACTTTTTAGCTCTGCTTTGAACAATAGGTACCAAAGATCAAAAAGTTATTTTTGGTTATGTGCCTATAAACAGTTATTATTTGAACTTCTTATTTGGTTACAGGGTACAATGAGAGATGCAAAGTCATGACCATTAATGGCTGCATCTATCAAATTAGCATGTTATTATGGAATTCAGTACTAAGGCTCATATGGATGGGTTTACTATTCAGAGTTCTTTCTGCCTTGACATGCCAGAACATAACAGTCTTTGTTCTTTTAGTGTTTACCTTGCTCTTTTCTTACTTTTTGTGTCTAAGTGCAGTGTGTGAAGGTTATCCTGTGGTGAACAAAAGAAAAGCCTCTAGTCATTTTCTTTGAACAGGTGTCTCACAACACCAAAAGTGCCATTTACTGTAGAATATTTGAAGAAACAAGACCACACTGTAAATAAGCAAAGTCACTATAATTAAAGAAAATATTTGCTTCTGAAGCAGGATTATTTTGAAATGCTCTGTGTGCTTTATCAGATTACTTAATGGTTTACTCTATTCACCTGCGGCAAAAGGTAAATGTCAAAGTCAAGAATTTTGTGTATGTTTTGCTCAGCACAGCACACTATGGTCTTTTATCACATGCATAATTTTGCCTCCTGAAAGACATTTTGTACATGCAGAAACAAAGCTTGAAAAATGGTGTTTTATTTTATTTCTCACACATTCTTTGCGTATAGCACCTTTTTCTGACAATTACACCCTGGTCACATCAAGCCTGACTTTGAAATCGTGAGACTTACAGTGAAGTCACATGATTTCAAAGTTGGGGGACTTGCTGATTTCAGGTGCGATTTGAATGACATCTGACATAGATGTCTATGCAAATCGCACCAAAAGTAGTGCATGTACTACTTTAGAAATCGGTGCGGTTCCAACTTGGTGACCTCTGTAATTGTGGACAATAGGGTGCGACTTGGCATGCGATTTGCAAGTCGCATGGCATGTAAATTGCATGCCAAGTTGCACTCAATGTGACCGGGGTCTTAATCCATCTTTTTTATTTATTTTTGGACACTTTCAGTTAGGAGATATTTTGGGAAAACAAAACTGTAGCTAATCTTGTAGAATGTCAATGTTGAATGTCAATAGCATGAAAATCACCCACTTTAAATTTGAACATGGCATATACTTTTTCCTTCAGTGTACTCCAATGAACAAATGAGGAGAAATGTAAACATATATTAAAAGTCCAGGAAGACTGAGGGACATTTATTAAAGGATAAATTCATGTTTTGTAAAAAAAAATAATAGATGCACATTATTTTACAGGTGAAAAATGTGCATATATTATCTTATTACTTTGCAGCTTTTAAACCATTAGACCCTCGATCAGCAGATCCTGGGTGCAACACCAGGATCCTGAAGACACTCAGCAAGCTCCCTGATTGCTCCTCTGATATGAGCAGGCAGTTACTGAATAGCAGAAAGAATCAATGGACAATCAGTGTTCACCTGCACCCTCATAGTTCATTGAAAACTACAAGCCTTCAGCACCAATGCACTGACTGTACTGTAGTCTAGTTCATTCACGGGAAAATGTATCCATGTGGGGAGGCCCCGAATGACTGCACTGTTTCCAAATTGTGAGAACAGGTGCAAGAAGAAGATCCTTCACCCACTGTCACAAACCAAGGAGCACTGGCGGCAGGAGGCATGGAGGAACATGTTACATGCTAGTAAATATAACGTGCTAGTAAAGGCAAACTTCGTTTTTAAAGCAGTCACTCTCTGATTCCAAATGTCATGCCTTGCATATGGGTTCAAATCATTTGCAGCTCCTATTTTTTCATAGCAGAGCAATACAAATCAATGTGCTGACACAGTACAACACACACATACACAATAGTAATACAGCACACAGTTAACCCTTTGATCGTCCCAGATGTTAACCCCTTCCTGTCCAGTGTCATTAGTACAGTGTCAGTGCTTTTAATTAGCACTGATCACTGTATTAGTGTCTGTGGATGTCAGTGACAGTTAGTCAATTCCCCCCTGTGTCAGAATGCCCGCTGCAGTCCCGAGATAAGTCGCTGATCACCGCCATTACTAGTATTAAAAAAAAATTAAAAGTTCCAGTATATATACAGCCATTTGTAACTTTCATGTAAACCAATTAATTTACACGTATTGGGTTTTTTCTTTAGCAAAGACATGTAACAGAATACATTGTGGCTTAAATTTGATTTTTAAAATTTTTTTACTGGACACGTTTAATAGCAAAAGGTCAAAAATATTGTTTTTTTCTCAAAAGTCAGTCTTTTTTTGTTTATAGCACAAAAAAATAAAAACTGCAGAGGTGATCAAATACCACTGAAAGAAAGCTCTATTTGTGGGAAAAAAGTACATCAATTTCATTTGGGTGCAGTGTTGCATGACAGCACAATTTTCAGTTAAAGAAACGCAGCACCATATCGCAAAAAATGGCCTGGTCAGGAGGGCAAGTGGTTAAGTACAAGAAGAATTCAAGAAAATTGTTTCCCTTTAAATCCTATGGGACTCTTCATGCCACTGCTCTGCAGGTGTGGTGCATTTTGAAAAGTACTGCACGCTGCATCTTTGGTGTGCTTTTCAAGACCACACCAAAAAATGCAGCTCCCCATTGACATGAAAGGAAAATGAATCAAAATCATTGCACTTGCATTTTTAGTGCATTTTTTGAGTCCCATGTCATAGTTGAGTCCCATGTCCATGTTTCAACGGACATGCTTGAAGTCAGGCACATAGAAAACGCACCGGAAACACATAAAAACTGCATATACATTTTAATGCATATTTTCAACAAAGCAGTGTGAAAACACCTTAAGAAGCAACCACTTTTTAACCAGGCTAAATTATCTGAAAATTGCAACTTTTTTCTGAGAGTTATATTTTTGAGGAAATTTATGACAAATCTGCTACACTTTTATATAATGTGGCTAAACAACAGGCAAAAAGCAATACAACACATTTATTACATTAAATACAACATCATAATAAATCGATCACATTTCTATAGCTGTGACTTCACTGATATGTTTCTTTTATAAAAACTGTGCAGCTGTGTTTGTGTACAGAGTTGTGTTGACAGATCATTTAAACACTAGAGTATTTGTGTTGATATCAACCACTTGTATTTCCCTAAGCAACAGACTGGAAAGAAGAGGATAAGAAGAAGAAGCCAATTAGGCTGTGCTGCAATGTATATATGCTGATAGGGAACATGATGGAAAAAAACAGTTATCAGTTTGATGCTGCTCCATTTTTGTTACATGAGCAGGCTGATGGAGTTCCTGATGAACTTGATTTTTTGCTGTAGTGGTGACTGATGACCTGTAATGGTTGGAGAAAGGTGCTGGATCACTTTTGGTAGGTCAAACAGTCCTGATAAATGTATTTCAATCATATATTGAACATATAGCTATTGCAGGAGTTCAGCTTATACGGCCCATTCCCACTATGGTGTTGGTTTAGTGTAGGTAAACAATTCACAATCACTGCCCTCATGTTTATTTTACGCTTCTTTGACTGTTCTGGCTCCTACTTAAAGAAACCTTGCCATCAGACCATTTATTTCAACAACAATCTTCCCATAAAGATTATATATGCATTTAGTGTATTTACGAATGTTAATTAACCTTTAACTTGCCCTCCAGAGGATTTACCCCCCTTCCTGATCAGGCCATTTTTTGCGTTATGGAGCTGCGTTGCTTTAACTGACAATTGCACGGTCATGCAATGCTGCACCCAAATTACATTTATGTCCTTTATTCCCCCACAAATAGAGCTTTCTTTTAGTGGTATTTTATTGCCTGTGTGTTTTTTATTTTTTGCACTATAAACAAAAGAAGACCGACAATTTTAAAAAAAGCAATATTTTTGACTTTTTGCAATTAAACATGTTCAGTAAAAAAATATAAAAAAATCAAATTTCGTCATCAATTTAGGTCAAAATGTATTCTGCTACATGTCTTTGCTAAAAAAAATCCCAATACATGTAAATGAATTGGTTTACATGAAAGTTATAGCGTTTACAAATGGCAGTATATATACTAGACTTTTTTTTTTAATTAGTAATGGCGGTGATCAGCGACTTATAGTGGGATTGCAGGACTGTGGCAGGCTTTCTGACACTGGAGGAAACTGATTTGGTGTCATTGACATACCCAGTGACACCAATACAGTGATCAGTGCTAATAAAAAGCACTGACAGTTTACTAATGGCAAATAAATGGAAAACTGAACTCTTCCTGGACTTGGGGGGTTGGCCCAAAAAGCATTTATGGACTGCAGTCAAAGCTTGGCTTTCATGCCTTCATGGCCTTCATACACTTGCCTTGCTGTCCTCACAAGACTGGGGGGATCTGGGAACACTGCAGTAATGATAAACAAACAGAGGGCTCACTGGCCTAGTACGTTATCCTTTAAAAATATATTTAATGTAAAAAGGTAAGTATTATACTCACAAAAACATAACAGGTACAAATACATTTCATGAGTACAGTGCAAACAATCTGAAAAACATCAAGGTATACAGAAATTATAGAACATCTAGCGGCTGATGCATTTCGAGGACATCCTCTTCCTGTATTTTAAATGATAGAGACAGAATATCAACCAAAAATCCAGAAAAAAACAGATGATACAAATGTTATAAATTGAGTTGCAGTTCAGTGAGTAAAATAAGTATTTGATCCACAAGCAAAAAATTACTTAGAACTTGATGGAGAAACCCTTGTTTGCAAGCACAGAGGTAAGACATTTCTTGTTGTTAGTTACCAGGTTTGTACACATCTCAGGAGGGATTTTGGTCCACTCTTCTTTACAGGTCTTCTCTAAGTCCTTAGGGTTCCTTGGCTGTCACTTGGCAACTCGAAATCTCAGCTCCCTCCATACATTTTCTATAGGATTAAGGTCTGGAGACTGGCTAGGCCACTCCATGACCTTAATGTGTTTCTTCTTGAGCCACTCCTTTGTTGCCATGGTGGTATGTTTTGGATCATTCGCATGCTGGAAGACCCATCCAAAATCCATGTTTAGTGTTCTGGCTCAGGAAAGAAGGTTCTCACCCAAGATTTTGCAATATATGGCCCTGTCCATTGGCCCCTCAATGAGACAAATTCGGCCTGTACCTTTAGCAAAGAAACAACCTCAAAGTATAATGTTTCCACCCAAAGGACAGTGTTCTTAGGGTCATAGTCAGCAATTTTCTTGCTTCAAACACGACGAGTCGAGTTAATGCCAAAGAGCTCAATTTTGGTCTCATCTGACCACAGCACTTTCTCCCAATCCTTCTCTGAATCATTTAGATGTTCATTGGCAAACTTTAGATGGGCCTGTTCATGTGCCTTCTTGAGGAGGGGGACCTTGCGGGTGATGCAGAATTTTAATCCATGGTGGTGTATTGTGTTACCAATGGTTTGTTTGGTAACTGTGGTCCCAACTGCCTTGAGACCATTCACAAGCTCCTCCCTGGTAGTTCTGGGCTGATCCCTCACTTTTCTTATGATCATCCTTACCCCATGAAGTAAAATTTTGCATGGAGCTCCAGATCGAAGGCCAATTGATAGCTATTTCGTGTTTCTGTCATTTGTGAATAATCATTCCAACAGTTGTCTCCTTCTCACCAAGCTTCTTGCTGATGGTCTTGTAGCCCATTCCAGCCTTGCGCAGGTCTACAGTCTTGTCCCTGACATCCTTTGACAGCTCTATGGTCTTGCTCATGATGGTGATGAGGTTTAAATGGAAGAAAGAGATTCTGTGGACAGGTGTCTTTTTTTCACACAAGGAGTTGTTGTTAGGAGCACCTTCTTAAATTGACAGGACTAATCTGCATACCACATGAGCACAGTCTGTGGGATCCTGAGTTATTGTTGGTTGGTAGGGGATCAAATACTTATTTTACTCTCTGAACTGCAACTCAATTTATAACATTTGTATCATGTTTTTTTCTGGATTTTTGGATTCATTTCTTTGTAAGTGGGCAAACTTACAAAATACGCAGGGGATTAAATAACTATTTCGCCCACTGTATGTAGCAGAATACATTTTGGCCAAAATTTATGACAACATTTGAGTTTATTGGATTTTCTTTATAACAGAAAGTAGAAAATATATTTTTTTCAACATTTTCAGTCTTTTTTTGTTTATATCACAAAAAATAAGAAACCCAGTGAAATACCACCAAAGAAAGCTCAATTTGTGTGAAAAAAGGATATACATTTAATTTGGGTACAGTATTGCATGGCCACACAATTACCAGTTAAAATTGTTTAGACGTGTGATGAGATCTCTTCAAAGAGACACTGTCACCTAGCCCATAAAGGGCAAATGGACAGTGTCTCTATAAAGGTACCCCCATCTTAGTTATACTTGACTTATAAGCACTACCTTGCAGTTCCTGCCTGCTCAGTGGCCAGCACTGAAATCCAAGGTGTCAGACACTAATAGGAGCATTGATGCCACTCCTTTAAACATGTGCCAGTGTTTGGAAATAGCAATTGGCTGATAGGCCTGACCACTGTCACATTTGAGGAGTTCACATTCTCCACTAGCACTGGGTTTTATTGCAGACTGCAACAGAAGCATCAAGGAAGTGCTGGTACGACAAGTACAACTTGTGAGGGTGGGGGGACCTTTACAAAGCCAAACTCACTTTGCTCTGAATGGACGAGGTGTCAATATCTGTTAAACATTTGGTGGAAGAAGGTCAAATGTTTTCTCATACCTGGAAGTACCGGGTATTGTCGCTGACTGCAATAGGGGAAGGAGTGGCAAGGAGTGCTAGCAAGGTAAATATTAGTGGGTCGGAGGTGGGTCCTTTGCAAAGACACTTTCAGTTCCTCCTATGTTAAGGAGAAGACGAGAGGTGTTCTATAGCCAGGTTCTAGGGTGACAATGCTTTTTCTCCATAAACATGGCATAGTGATTGAGCCCTATCATCGAAAGTCAGAATTAGATACACTTTTGAGATACCACTTCAATACTACTGTTTATTATAACATAATGATTACTATAGCTGCCTCTAAACTATTTGGCAGTCAGAATAGCCTGTTTTTCCTTAGATCTTTTTAATTTAATTTGGCTCTAACTTGTGTATCCATTGTTTCCACACCTACTCATATACTCCTTGCTCGAGGATGTATAGAAATACCCTGCCCATTGTTGGGGCATGCTTTGGGCCTAGTTAACATCTCCACATTTTTTTACTGCATTGTATTCATTCAAATCCCGCACCTCTGTCTTGTTCTGCATTTAGGTTTTGCTATTCCAACCTGTGTGAATGTTGATCTTACTTAAATTGGCATTAAATATGAATATTCTGATTCACAAGTGGTGCTCTATGTTGCCTGTACTTTTAGCTTTTTTCAGCAAGGAAGTCAAGCTCTGGAAAAAATGTGTACAACTGAACTTGTCAGTTGTACATCTATTTCCCAAACTAGTATTTCAAGTTTTTTTGTACTCTAGACCCCAAAAACCTAAATAGGTTATCCAGTAGCCTCCTGTCATTATGTTCCTCCACTTTATAACTCCTAATAACCTCAAAATATGGATACAAGTCCATCCATTGCATGTGACACATGCATCAGACTGACAAGAAAAAGTGTTGGGAAAAGTAATCACGCACCTATCACCATGCCTGGACAGATGCATTTCAATACTATTGCCTTGATTCTGAAACTTACATGTTAACACCATTTCTAAAAATGCTGTCATCAAGGCTAAAATCTTGCCATATTTTGTTTTAAGTGTGTTGAAATTGCTCCAAGAGCCATATATTTAAAGCACAGCTGTTTCAACCAGGAGTAGGCAGATTGCTTTTATTCCTGACTGAAAGCTAATGAATTGTTGGCAATGCCTGTCTTTAAGGTGACCTTTTAGAGTTTATGCAGTTTGTGCTGTCCAGTTGGCTTCAAAATCCAAATTCCATCCAGTATTTTTTTCAGGACTGTTTGACTGTATTGCTAATTTACAGTCTACTATCAGACAGCACAAGATTCTGGCAGTGCTCTTGTTCATTTCTTCAGTAAGAACTATGGATTAACAAAAGGTTGCTCAACTAACTTTGGATATACGACATTGAACCCAGACACTACTCACATGAGTTTGCATTCGTCTGTACTATAAAAATGGATGCTCATTTGAATCTGTGTTTTTTGTCCGTGTTTTGTAAAATTCAAGCTGTCAGGCCTAGTAAAAGTTTTGACCAACAGTGGTTATTAAGAAATAAGAAAATAAACTAAAGCAGGCCATAGATGGAATGAAATTCTTTTCTGCAACCACAGGTTCTCCTGGTGGGGGGAGCTGTACACACTGGGAGAGCACAGTGGTTATTGCTAGCGGGTATAACAGCTGTTAGCAATAATTGCATGTGAAATCCTGCAGGCTGGTTGAACCGAGGTTGATCAATCGATCAACTTGGGTACATTCAGCCTGCCCATATATGGCTCGAATCTCAGCCAGTTCCTACTGAACCGTCTAAGATTTGAACAGTCTATGGCCGACCAAAAGTGCATTTTGTTATCCCTGTCCAGAAAGATAATTGTGAAGAACAATAAAAGTTATATAGCAGGTCATGTTTGTAAGGAAGAATGTGTTGTCTTTGAATTTGTAGATAGGTATACAATAAATAACACAATTATAAGGGAAACTTTTGCAAATGATTGACGCATGTATATTTACAATCTGTCCCTAATAAAGGAATATACAAAAGGAACTTTCTAATGCAACAGAGATTTAAACTAAAGTGTTTCTAGTATCATTGTAGGTGCATAGTCTGAGCTTAGTCTGATACTTTGGGGTTTATTTACTAAAGCTGGAGAGTTCAAACTCAGGTGCATTTCTGCATAGAAAACAATCAGCTTCCAGGTTTTATTGCCAAAGCTTAATTAAAAAAGCTGAGGTTAGAATCTGATTGGCCATGCACAGCTGAACCAGATTCTGAGTGAACCAGTTTTAGTAAATACCCCCCCCCCCTTTGCATTAGTTTGCATTGGTTCAAACTCCTGGTTCTGATCTGTTTCAGTGCTGGGATTAATTTTTTTGATCTTTTACTTTGAGATAAAATGTATTAGCCTCTAATCTAATAGGGTTTCTGGACCTGCTTGCTGTATCTTGTTGCCTGTGGTCACAACAAGATTTTGGTCCACTACTTGTGCTCATTTGCTTTTATTTGCACTAGGCTGATGTCTAAAAAGAAATACTGAAGATACGGCCTGGGAATTGTATTACATCTAAACTCATGAATAGCATGGTTCCAAACCTACATTACAGTATGTAAAAATCTTGAACTTAATGCTTCAATTGAAACTAGATTTCAAACACCTGTTCCTGATGTAATGATTGAGGAATGATTTTTTTTCACAAAATAGCTGTATCACATTAGTATTGTATACTATATATCTGAATCAAATATACATAACATAGGTATTTAACTGCTCTTTCCACACATCATAGCACACATCAAAAATTATTGTTCCTCCTATTACCTGTTCCATTTACAACTTCCTCCTCTGAATTTGCAAGAGATTGTATCCTAACTATAAACATATGAAAAGCAGTTCAGAAATAGCAGATAATGTATTACATGTTCCTCTTCATTCAACACACCCTAGTTTACACCTAATTAAATAAAAAGGACAACATTGTCCACTGTAGTTTATCCACTCTATAAATAGGTCATGTATATATTAGATTTGCTTATGCAAAGGATATGTTATCAATACTTTCATTCAAATCAAAGAGTAGTGGAAGAGACATACGAAGGTTCAGGAGAGTGAGAGATTCTTAAATTTCATCTGTTAAGTTAATTCTAGTGGTACATTTAAGCCTAGTACACAAGGTCCAAATGATGGGTGACATTGGCCAGATCAATAGAAACTGGCTGACATTTGGCCTGTGTGTATGGCAGCCAGTCTGACAGAAGCTGGCTGTTCAGTTGACTTCTGTCGAAGGGGCATGACCAGAAAAGGTCTGCCACTCCTGCTCCCAATGGCTGAGTGTTCCGGCACGAGGGGCCTTCCCTCCTGTCAGAACTAAATAGCACAGTGAGAACACTGTACTAACATCAAATAGTACAGTGGCTCCTCCTGAGCTGTCAGTTTTTTTCCTTCAGCCAGCTGGGTTGAAGGAAAAAAAACTAGTAGTGTTTACCAGGCTTTAGGGTTGCAGAATGCAAATATTCTATTTTATTTTGTTTCCCTAACCTTAATCAGAATTTTTGCAAGATCTTCAGAGTGTTACAGCTATTGATAGTTTTTCTAATTGTTTTCTTTTAGTGGTTTCCAACATTTGTCACTTTGGAAGTAACATTTTCATATGGAATGGGCAATAAGTAGTCAGTCCATTAAGTGGCTAATCTATTGTCATTCCAATTTTTGATAATTGACAAAGACTTAAACTATTTATATATCCCATAGGGATCTTGTGACAAGATATCAGAGTTATCAGGCCTGCATTCCCATCATGGCATTTAGAAGGATACACATTTCCTTATTAGCCAGGAAAACCTAAAATTCTATAACAATAGAAATAAAATTAATTTAGGTGATTTGACCTTTCAATAATATTATTACACATAATAGTAACAATAAACAAACATAAAAGAACATATCTAAAAAAGTTGGAAATCTAAAAATTTGATTTTTTTTTTCAAAAATATCTTCCCTTACCTTTAGGACAACTATCCTGTAATAGTTACATAGTTATAGTTGGTAAGGTTGAAAAAAGAGACAGTTCAACCTAAGTGTGTGCGCATGTGTTTATTGCACATCTAAAGGTGTTTGAATTTATCTGCACTCACTGCTGACACAACAAGTGGTTGAGCCTTCTACATCTTTATCACATCCCTTTCACAGTTTAAGACTGAATAGCTTCTTATCCAAATTCATTGTGTGGCCACATGTCTTCTTTAGAGACCTCTAATTAAATAGTTTTATCTCAATGATATGGTCACCATTTAAAGATGTATATATTGAGATCCTATCCCCTCTTAAGTGCCTCTTCTCCAGGGAGAATAAGTTTAATTTTTGTAGTCATCATCCCCCTTGTTAGCTTAGTTGTCTTTTTCTGGACTCTCTTCAATTTGAGGACAACCTCCCTGAAGACTGGTGATCAAAACTGGATGGCATATTCAACATGTTGCCAAACCAGAGTTTCATAAATGTTAGAATTTTTGTTAGAATTTTAGTAAGAGCAAATACATTTTTTAATGCATGATAAGAGTCTGCTAGCATTGCTAGCAGCAGCCTGACTTCATATGATATTGTTTAGTCTGTGATTACCCCAGAGATTATCCCCCGAGCATGTAACCTGCATGCATATTTGTAGCTTCCAAGTGCACTACTTTACATTTTACAATACTGAACCTTATCTGCCATATGGCTTCCCACTCTGTTACTTTAATAGATTTTTTAAAAACATGATTTTTTTTCGCTTGTTTTATATGAGTTTTTTTTTACTTGGTGGGTTGGGGGAATCTGACTGAAGTAAACTTTTATTTTTACACTTTTTGAATGTGTTATCCCTGTTTATTGCATTTCATTTTCAGTATCACTACACATTACTTAACTTTCAGTACTAAAGTTAGTTTTCAGAACCATTTGAACATAGATTGCTTAAAGTTATATAAGGAAAGTGGTGGTGATGGTATCTATGTATGTTATGGTGTAGGTTCATTCTCCTGCTGGTCTACATGGATATCTATTTCTTAAATACTTTTTCTTTGCCATTCCTTTTACAATATGTGAAGGACAAAAACAGGTTTATTGTGTATATTTACTATTTTAAAGTTGGCCACACATATGGCAGTTTTCTGGCAAAATTATTCCCTTTAAGCAGTAGGGATGAGGTTCAAGCTTTTTGCAATGCAAGGTTCACATATAGGTTAAGGGTTGGAATTGATGACAATGAGAATACTGAACTCTTTGTCTACAAACATCCAGGAAATGTAATTTATCAGCAATTTAAGTGAATATATTTGCAGTTGTCACTTTTACTTTAGTACATTGTACCAATTCATCACTTGTGCAGGTGTAAGGCATCTCCCAAGCCTGTTATTTAAATTAATTGTGTATTTTATTGTCACCTTTAAACTTTATTAAAAAACTGCTCATCACTGAATGGAATTTTTTGCATTGGTACATGGAACCCCTGGCAGTGCCCAGCTTCCCATGTCCTTTGTTTGATAATCTCTTGCTTATTAAAAATGAAGGGTATTGATTTTCATGATTCTCCTTCCTTTGACTTCAATGGAGTTTACAGGAAGGTTCATAAGTTGCAGATTTATGGATGTGTTTTCCAAAAGTGAGAATATCAGAAATAGTTATGAGCTCCAAGTTTGGTTCAAGCACAAGTTCAGACTGAACTTTGCTTTTGCCCAAATGCTTGAGTTTTAGACAGTTCAGCAGGAACCAAGTGTCACATATGATAGCTTTTTTTCTACTACTAGCAAATATGACAGCTTCATTCTTTTACTGGTTGTGAATGGTTGTTAAGGCAGCAGCAGGTGCCGGCACCAGCAGAGTGCTTAGCAACCAATTACATAATCTAAGCCCCAATCATCTGCTGTCAGGAATCTCCAGCCGTGTGAACAAAGAGGCAGGGATAGAGACATCATTGCCCCCCACATGTCCATATTTTGGTAAGACATTGACAATATTGAGCTGACATTGACATCAACGGCTATACCCTCCCTCTTTGTTTGCATTCAAGGAGCTATAATTCATAGAGATTGAGCAATTTGATTATGCATTGGGGCCAGTGTCTAGATGCCTCCTTATTTTAGGGGACTTCCAGATTCCAATAAGTCCATTGCCCATAGACTATCACTACCACTATACCAGGGATGGTTGGAAGATGACCTTTTCTTCATCAATATGGGGATATTGTGATTTGCCAGGGGAGTCCCTCAGGCCAAGGCACCCCCCTTCCCAATGTTGAGGACATGAAGTCTAGTATGATTAGGGAGGGGGCTACACACCTTTATCTCCCTTTTCTGGTCTGTCAGGCTGCATGCTTAGATAAGGGCCTGGTATGGATTTTTGGGGTATCCCTCCTTTTTTTCCTTGTTTTTATGGGGTGCTTGTTGACATCTATATAAAACACTTTTACATAGGTAAGGGTCTATTATGTATTTATAGGGAAAACCACAATCTGTTTTTATTTTTGTGTGGGGTTCCTCATTAACATTCATACAAGACCCTCATTTAATATAAGAGTCTAGGGTAGTTGAAGGGAATATTCACTTTTTACAAACACAGGGAAGCAGCTGAGAGCTGGCATTTATAGTTAATTTAAACAGTTTTTTTGTTGTTGTTCTCTGTAAATGTCAGTTTTACTGTAGTAGATTGTATACATAATAGAAATGTGCCATTTCACAGGAAGTCTCAGGACATCCCCAGATATGTTAATCAAAGGAATTTTTTATTTCTAGTCTTGCCCTTAAACAGTATTAAAATTGCTGCTCCTTGCCAAACAAAATGTAAAAAAAAATTACCTTGGTGCATGTTCCACAGGGCACTCCCCAGCTCCCCATGCCATTTTATTGACAATCCATTGCCTATTATTTTAGAGGATGGACGTTATCTTTTTTTTAAATGTTTGGCCCTTGGATTCAGCTTGGATTCAGCTTCTAAGCTTTAGTAATGTTTGGCGAAACCCACCCTCAGCTGAAGTTAGCTACTCATCTCTACTCGGGGGGGGGGTGAAAAAAACACAATAAATTTCCATTTTATCATTTAGTCCTGATCATATTAGATAAAAAATGTACACAATGCTATATATTTTGAAAACAGTGTTCTGTCGTATGGTCTCACACTCACATTTGATTATTAAAACTTATAAAATCACTGGAAATGTTCATGTTTAAAAAATAGTGCTATCATTAAACATTTTCTGAGATATCCTAACCCTCTTATACTACGGTCACTAGCAACCATTAACTGAGAGAAGAGTGCAGCTCACCCAAGCATGATGTTTTAATAAATGGCACACAGCCAGGGGTCTAAATATAGCTCCTAATGCAAAATACAGCTATTTACCAAACAAACACATATAATATATATGTATATAATAAATGTCTAATAAAATTACCTTGATGTGAAAAAAAATATTATTATTAAGTTGTTTGATGTTACTGTTCTGTTTCATGTATTGTCCCCCTCTATTGTACAGCGCTGAGCAAACCCTTTGTGCTATATAAACTCGATAAATAAATAAATAAATAAATAATTTGAATATATCACTGTGGAGGATACATATTCCAGTGATCATCATTGTGTCCATATTTTACAGTTTACTTTGCATGAGATTTGACTCAAATATGAATGGGACATGTCTTGAAAATATAATATGTTTGTATGCAAACCTGCAGTCAATAGAGAGTTAGTTTTGGTCCATCAGAACATACTGAAGAGTCTTAAGCTGATGACACCCTATGAAAACTCCTAGATTGTAAGCTCTAACGAAGAGGGCCCTCTGTTTCCTCTTGTACCAATTTGTATTGTAACTGTAATGTCTATCTTCATTTTGTAAAGTGCTGTGCAGACTGTTGGCGCTATATAAATCCTGTATAATAATAATAATATCTATAACATTCATAGCATGTAAACAGGGAGTATTTGCCAAGCAAAACTTGGCAAGCACAGTTTTTGTAAAAGTAGTAAATTACTGATTGTGAGATTAATAGCATTAAATATGAATGCTCTATAAAAACACTTGCATGTTCTCATGTCAATGAGGCTTCTGATTACAGGTTATTTCTTCCTCTGTATTTAGACTGAAATCCTCCATAAGTTTATCCATAATGTGTTATATTAAGGCTTATAATCACTCCTCCATAGCAACTGCTGATCAATGTATAAACCAAAATACAATATATAAAATAATCCATGCTCCACTAATGCAAAAAATTAAATGTTAAAAAGAAGATAGTTAAACTGGTATATACATTCAATTAAACAGATAAAAACAAAGTGGTGCTTAATACAATCTTTTTTTTTATTGTGCTTATAATCAAACATCATGGTACATTAGAGCTTATTATATTATATATAGCATGCAGTCCTTCTTCAACTGATTTGTCTGCAGCAAAGATGGTAACATTTAATAAATCCACAGCAGTGAGTATATGTCCCCACCCTTAACTGAATTAGTAAAGACACCTTTAACTGAATTAGTAAAGAACTACTGTGTATCCATCTCCAAACAAATGTCACACCATGCAGTTTACCAGATTCGTATAACCCATAAAACAAATGGTCTAGTAGTGATTAGGTAAAGACGAGATCACCTCAGGAGCTGTTAGTCCCACTTTGTTGGCCATATCTTTTTGTTCCATTAACACAAGCAGCTTAGTAGAGACACATCACTTGTTCATAAACCACCTCTATCCTTAGACTCAAGTGACTTCAATTAATATTAATAAACCTAGCCCAAAGTATCCATTAATTTAATGGTTTTTGCTTCTAAGCTGCTTTAGGTGTTTTAAAATGACTTTCAATTACCACTAGCTAATATAGC
The DNA here is from genome assembly GCF_062004578.1 of Staurois parvus. Lineage (NCBI taxonomy): Eukaryota > Metazoa > Chordata > Amphibia > Anura > Ranidae > Staurois > Staurois parvus. Next base: position 9,962,288 of record NW_028318039.1, on the reverse strand, counting down.
TTTGTCCATATATTTAAGGCCTGGAAATTTTATATTCAATATTATTACATATGTTTATATAGTATCAGTAACTTCCCCAGGACTGTATTCACATCAGCCCTTGTCCTCAAGGCGTTTATGATCTAAGGTCCTGATACCACATTTTGTACACATACTAGGTCCAGTTTAGATGGGAGCCAATTAACCTACCAGCATGCCTTTGGAGTGTGGAAGAAAACTGGAGCACCTGGAGGAAACCCACTCAAGCACAGGGAGAACATGCAAACTTCATGTATCTTTAACCTCCCTAGCGGTCTGATTATGTTCATATTTCTGTGCTCAAAGCGGTACATTTTTTTGCATGGAAATATGTATTTATTTTATTGTAGACCTGTAATTTTTAGGAATAACTCACTGAAATCTGTCCGAACAAGAGTCTAGTAAACATCCCGGGTAGGATAAAACTTGAAACACGAAATCATAAATTATAATATAATAATCATAAAAAATACTAATATAATAATACGTTTAATTCAATAATATAATCAAACCAAAAACACTGAAATTTGAAATATAGCGCCAAGTTCGCACATCACTGAGCAAAGTCTCAAAATCATTTTCGGTGTCTGATGACGAATTTCCCCCATGAATCATTATCATTCAATTCTTCAAGTAGTTCTAATTTACTATCGTTGTTCTCTAGCTGGTCTAAAACAGATTTTGACCCTAAAGGGATGCTTTTTAGAAGCCATGGACGTTTCTCAGTTTCCAGGCAGAAAGAACAGTAAAAATGCAGGCAGGGCACAGGACAAAGCACTAGGGACAAAATGTATGTGAAATGCTTTGATACAGTAATGTTTTACTATGTGATTTTAGTGTATTTAGTAAATGTCACTTTTTGTCATTTTCAAATTTCCCGCCTTCCATCCCCGTACGTCCCGACGTCGCAGGGGACAGAACCCAGATGACAGATGCCAGCATCCGCCGGATTACATTGCCGGGGACACTGCAGGAGGGACATCGCCGGAGTGCAGGACAAGGTAAGTGATCGACGGATTGCGGAGCAGCGCCGCATGGTAAGCTCGAGTGTAGTTCGGGGTTACCGCTTGTGGTACTGAAACTTTACCCCGAGCTACACTCGGGAATACCGCCAGGGAGGTTAAAATAAACTTGCTGTCTTCATTAATTTGGAAAGTGGCTAGAAGATGTCATATTCTGTCATATATTGTAACACAGACAATCACATTGTATGTATTCATTCCCTTATCTAAAGTGCTATAGTTTGGTTAAGAAGTAGACCTAGGGTAGTGTTATGTATTAACTGTGTAATTATACTTTTGTTATAGGTAATTTCAGTAAGCAATTTTAAGATGCTTTGCAGACAAACTGTAAGGATGAATGTTCACAAAATTTGTAATTTCTTTCATGATAATTTGGCTGAGGTCTTCTCCGTGTGTAAGACATTTAGCACAGCTATTTTCAATTAATGTAATTTGATCAATTATTCTTGATATAAAATTAAATTAAGATGTTTATCAAATTATAATTTTATATTCAGGTGCCTTCTTCCATTTCAGTGTTTTTTCTTAGTGAAGATGGAACTTTTAAAGCCACCAGGGGAGATTTTCTAAAACACAGGGATTGACTTACTAAAATGGGAAAGTGCAAAATCTGGTGCAGCTGTGCATGGTAACCAATCAGCTTCTAACTTCAGCTTGTTCAGTTAAGGTTTGATAATAAAATCTGGAAGCTGATTGGTTTCTATGTAGAGCTGCACCAGATTTTCCACTCTCCATCTTTAGTAAATCAACCTCACAGAATCTGGTGCAGCTGAACATAGTAACCAATCAGCTTCTAGATTTTATTGTCAAAGCTTAACTGTACATGCTGAAGTTAGAAGCTGATTAGTTACTATCCATGGCTGCACCAGATTTTGAGTGCTTCAGTTTTAGTAAATCTCCCACATGGACATGACAAATCAAATATTGAGTATAAATAAAGCAACTATGTATGTAAGTCAGAACAGCTGAAAATGATTACAGTAGTCTCCGTGGTAGGCTAATTATAAATGATACATCTTGGAGCCAGGAACAAAAGTCAATTATTCAACTGAAAAACATCATTTGCTAATATTCTATATATTTTTTTCAATATATTGCTATACACCACGTTTTATTATATAACATTGCAAAAACAACAAAAAAGTTCAACATTCCTATCATTGAAAAGACCAACAATAAACATCTGCAAGAATTATAACAACTAGTGTTTGAAACATGTATATACATTGAACAGAATGAGTAAAGAATACTTAAATGAACTAAATGCTCTTCTAGACATGTGTTGACAACCTGGTACAATAAAATCTTCACAAAGTAATATGTGATAAATCCTACTCTCTTGATCTATATTAGGTGCCCAATGTTATTCTCAGCTGTTAAAGCTAAAATGACATTTTTGCAATGTTCTTTAATGCTAAATATTTCACCTTAATTTCAAACCACCAACCCCCCTGACTTGAGGCAAGGGTCCCATCTGTCCAAAAACCCTCATCAGTGTCTTTCTTTAGAACTGTGCATCTGTGATAAAGGTTTAATGAATGTAAATATCCTGGTTAAAACATGGTCAATGCATTTAGTGTTATCATTGTACTGTAGATTACCATTTGATATGTGTTAACATTTTTGCATAGTTGTGCTAATACGGTACTTCACTCTCTCTCTCCTTCATTTCTCCTCTAAGGCTGCATTCACACTTGAGCGTTTTGTAGCATGAAGCTCAAAGCTTCAAAAAAGCTAAAACTTAATATTTCAATTGTTCTCTATAGTGCCTGTTCACACCTGATCTCTCAACACAGGCACCATAGAGAACAATTGATTTTTTAAGTTTGAGAGTTTTTGGAGCTTCGAGCTTCAAGCTACAAATGCTCAAGTGTGAATGTAGCCTTAAAGTTCCCATAAATTTGAGAGCGCAGTTGGACTGGACTGTACATAAAGATAAATGCTTGGCTAGGCTGAGTATTCATATTTATTGTCATGGTCCGAATAGGAGAAGTATAAGTAGACATTGCTTGTGCTGCTTATCAAAGGGGACTAGCAAGTGAACCTGTTTGATTGTTTCTCTAAAAATCAAGTGCAAGCCTTATGTACATACTGTTGCCCCACCTGGCTAAAGTCAGTTGGATCAGGCTACTGTCTGCTCAAGTCTATAGGTAGCTTCCTCTTAAATCCTACATAAGGACAGCTGCCTGTCAGATTTGTTTTCTCTGTTGTCTATATTTATGCATAGTAATAGAGTAATGTATAAATGATTACACAAACCTTTTGAAGGTACTCATCAATACCTATACTAGATGAAAATGGTCTTTGTACTGAACCAGTAACAGAATACATAGCAACTGAGAAAAGTTATATGAAATTGTAATATAATCACTGCATTTCTTAACCCACTGAAATTGGGTTATAAAGTACAGACACTTAACAAACAGAACAGCTCATCACACATTATTGTGTATAAAACAAATTATCCAGTACTCTGGAAAAAAAGTGAGTCACTCTTATGTAAAGCTTTAGAAAAATGTAACAGCAATAGGATCATACCTGTTAAATCGGCTGAATCAGAAGTAAAACAGGTTCCAACAATGAAAATGGTATTTGTCTTCTTTTAAAGCAGACCTCTTTACTGAGATATCCACTGACATTGCAAACTGAACTTTCCTTGCAAGCTCAAACACATCCAGGGTGATGCATGTAATCAGAAAGAATACAGAATAGTTCACTGAAGATCCCACTGCAGTTCGATCCTAGTATGCAGTAGCTGATCCAGTGACTTGCATCCTTTTCTTAGTTAAAATTCTGAGCAGATATCCCTGCTACCCTGAGTTTACTTGATGAGTTTAACCCTATCGAAGCTGTACCGCAGAGAATAAATGATTTTGACAGGACCTTCCATTGAGCTGCAGACATAGCTACTGTCAGTTTCTCTGTTCTCATTCCTCTCTTTCTAGTCTTTCTTGTTAGCTCAGATTACTATTAGTCAGATAGCTAGAAGCAGGGAAATGGGCGTAAGCGAAGAGGTTTCTTGGCTTTTGACTCATTCTTTAAGCCCTTCCCAGTAAGAGATGGTTTATTGTGAGAGTGTCATTTTACATACAACTCTACCTCGTTATCTCTGCAACGTCTCCCCTTGCTGCTTCAATTGTGCATTACTACTATGCACACATTAATAGGATTTATTCACATTCTATGACTCATTTCAGGATAATTGCTAATAGGGGGCATTTTAAAGAAAGCAAACTGACATTTAACTTTAGATCAGAATAAAAGCTTCCATTTGCAATCATTTCTTGACATATTCCAATCTTGAAACAAAAGTGCCAAAAAAATCAATTTCTAAAAAAAGGCAAACAATCCAAAATCAGCTTCTTCTTCGTCATCTCACTAAATGTACCCATTGGCAAAAAAGAATGTAGCCAAAAAAAAGTGATACCAGTTATTCATTCCAGCCAGTAATGAGTTGGCCCCTCTATAGTATGAGGGTCAAAGAGGGTGTTCAAATCTTACAGCAGAATTATACTACTAGTTGGAACATGGATACATCCCAGACTCCAATGCTATGAAATTCTATTGTGCATCTATAGGAGGTGCCCCTACAATTTTATCACTGTTTTTTTTTCCCAGCACACTATCTTTTTTTCTCTGTTTAAAGGAAACTCATACTGAGCTCTTTCCAAGAATGCTGGTTGTGTGAATATCTCTGATTTCAAGTGACTGACTAATCTTAGAAAGTCATAATGAAGTCAGAATTTGTTTCAGGTCAGTTCCTCAGTCTGGAAAACATGTGTCTGATATGAAAGCTGGGTAACCATCATTTTCAGAAGGAGAGGTCAGTGATGGCAGTCTGCATAATTTCTTACTACTCCTATTCTTTAAAGGACCCGCAATAATCAAAAAAGAGAGCTGTCATTGCTGGCATGTATTTAAAGTCACATATTTATGATGTAACCTTGATTCAGTCTTCGGTGCCTATTAATGTGTGTGTAAACTCTCAGAACCCATGTAAATCTGTGTGTTAATGCATGCACATTTATGTGCATTATGTCCTACAAAATATTATGTGTTACATTAGGACAGCCTATTTATGTAAGTGGGCTACCTAATGCCCCAAAGCATGCAACAAAGGTGCAAGTACCACTTTTAGCAGCACAGGATATAATGCATTACTGTGTGTCATTTTGCATTGCTGAAAAGCAGGTGCATTGGTGTGCCATTCAAAATGAATACTACCAAAGTGCTTCAACATGCATAGCATGGTGCACATTGTAGCAACATGCAGATTACTGCAATGCAACAGTGTGAATCCAGCCTAACTATGGCATAATCTCTTTTTGCTCCTGTTTTAGTCTGTAAATATATCATAAGCAGCATTTATTTTATATCTGTTTGATAAGTGCAATAAAACCCACAATTTATGTTTGCATTGCTATTCTGTGTTTTGTGCACTCTGCTGTATTTCAAGCAGTACGATCAGCTCTGTCAAGTTCAATTCTCTAAACTACAGACAACCCCCAATGTCATGGAGAAGAGGAGAGGGGGAGGTGTTCTGTAGTCCTAATGCTCCTCTCACATGGGGCAGGCTCTGTTTTTATCAGCAGGGGATCTGTTCACTGATCACCTGTTGATCAGAGCAGAGTGGGCAGATGACAGGTCCGTGTCTGCTCACTTTATGCAGAGCATACACTAACACAGCACACTCTGTTCTATGAGTGGCTGTTTACATCCTACTGCCCTCCAATCCGATTCACCTCAAAGGAGGAGGATGGATCTACTTTCAATATTTTTAAGCAGACTAGATTGGATAAGAGGTAGGCAGGTGTAAACGGACACATGTTCTTAAGGGTGTATGGACCATCCGATCAGGTCTGCCTGAAAAACTAAAAGGCAGACCTGATCGGACCCTTCATGTGAAAGGGACCTAACACACTTCATGTCCTAGGAAGATAACACTACTGGAAGGATCACCAGGGGAAAATAAAATAAGAAACATCTAAAAAAAAAAGATTTCATCCATCACATCTAAGTACTAGCAAGCTGCAAGATACTTGTTTTTTTTTAATCATTTTATACTTTGGGGTCTATTTATAAAGAAGAGAATGTGGCTTTCACAAGTATTTTCTACTGAGGAACCATCCAGTTCAATTTGTGTTAAATGAGAGAGATTTTCTACCAGTAAATGTTCATGAAAAATCACATCCTCTGTTTTATAAAAAGAAAGTCATTAACCTGTAACCAGCATGCAGCTAGTGAAATCTGAAAAAGCCTGATCTCCCATTGTGTGTGCTTGTTTTAGTTACTGGGTAGTAAAGACAGGAGCATACCTTTTTAAAATGTAGCAAAAACTCTTCTGATTCTGAGTTTCATAACTCATAGGTTCTTTTCAGAGAAAGTGGATCATCAGGTACTTAATCTATTACTGCAAAGCATTCTTACAACGATAACTAAGTTTTGTTCAGCGTGAAAAATTGCTCTTTTGTATACTCAGCTTGAAAAAGTCCTCCTCTATATACTGTTTGTTTGAATAAATTGAAATGACATTTTCAAGTGAGCAGTGAGATTTATGTGACATATACTACTGATTTTCATCAGTTCTGAAATCATTCTAACACTAAACCATACATTATATAATTATTTTGCCAAAGATGCTTAAATTTGTTATATCCAAAGTAAAAATTACACTTGCTATACTCAGTATCGTGTTAGTCTTACTAAAAAAGCTATTAGGCATATTTAATAATATGGTGAAAATGATATGATTATTGCAAGCTTCATCATCCTATGGCAAACAGATTTATGGAAGCAGTCAAATCAAAATAATTGGTATTTAGTACTGTACAATGTTAAATGCACTCTACTTTATTAAAATAGGGGAGTGAGTCACATAATCTAAGCTTTCACTTAGATCTAGGGATGAGCCAATTTGCCTAGGATAATTTTTCAAGCTGTTTTGCAAATTATGCTCAGGGTGCAAAGTTTCCAGACTTTGCGCCAAACCAACCCCCCCCCCCCCCCCCCCGCAGTCTTTTGGAGAAAAGGGGCAAATCCTATTATTCAATTTTGACCATTTGTAGGTCTTATTAGCAAGCTATTGTCAAACAAAATAATTGTCAACTGGAAAATACCATGGGGACATGAACCAATGTCAAAAGATTACTATACAGAAGGAAGAGGGCCTTTTAATGGAGTTTTAAATGTTGTTTTCAAAATACAAAAAACATTTGAATTACATGTTTGGGATGTCCTTAAAGTTTTTCATGATTTTACAGAACAGCACAGTGATTACAGACAGCTTAAAAGACAGCATGATCTAGCAGCACATATTTGGCTGTGGAATGGATTATTTTACACATAGTTTCTGCTATATACACCAGGTGCAGCATCCTAATATGAATCATTTGAGGTTAGAATTAATTTTTTCAGATAGTCTCAGCAGATATACATGCATTTCATCTGGTGGAAGTAGGAACTGCAACAGATCTAGAAGACATAGGAAGGTGCAATGGCATCCCTAGAGTTGGTGTGACCTGTTGCGGTAACACTTGGTGACACCCCCTCCGACGATCCCCGTAGGATGGATCGGATCTGCAGATTGAGCATAATGGATCGGAGTCCAATCCATTATCCTCCCCAATCCGCAGATCTGATCCATCCTGCGGGGATTGTCGGCTTGCAACCTATATGGGGTTAACTGATCTCTCCACGAGCTCCACAAAAAGGTAAGTTTTAAAGCAAGTCCCCCCTCTCTCTCCCCCTTTTATCTCTCTCTCTGCCTTCTCTCTCTTCTCTCTCTCTCTGCCTTCTCTCTCTTCTCTCTCTCTGCCTTCTTCACCCCCCTCTCTCTGTCACCAGGGTCTGGGGATTACACACCGACCTGCTGTATACTCTGCCCGCCCCTCCAGCTCTCCGACTTCAGCACCCGTGGTAGGGATGTGGACCCGCCCCTCTGCTGAAACTCCGAGGAGGAGAAGTGCCTGAAGTGCTTGCTTCACTGTCCCCTCAGTGCTTGCTTATTTAAGAAGCGGCACACACAGGGATGGACTGAGCCTCTCATGGGGCCCTGTAGTGACCCCCGGCCCTCGGGCAGTGCCTGAATGGTCAGTCTACCCCTGGTGGAGCAGGTCCAGTGTCACCCCGTGGAAAAGGTGTCACGCGGTGCAGCGCGCACCCCCCTGAACTTGCCATGCACATTTGCATCTATAGTTTGTAAGCTCCATTTTATTACAGCACCATACTGCATCATCTTACAAGCTTACAAAAAAAATCTGGTTTTAGGGCTGCCTGCCATTGTTCATAGTGTGCTGTGAAAAGAAAGCAGATGGTCAGCAAAAAGTGAATGATGCATGTTGAGCATCTTAAACTTAAAGACCTGAAAGAAAAAAGTCATCAGCTACAAAAACTGTAGCTGCTGACTTTTAAAATACAGACACTTACCTGTCCCTCGGTCCAGCAGTTTCTTTACCATCGCTGATTTCACCGGCCGTCTTCACTCCCTAGCACCGGCATCCGGCTGTGACAGCTTGTGACTTCACAGCCGGGTGTCCACTGCGCACGCACAAGAAGCACTGCACTTTGTGAATGGCCCCGTAGTCTTCTAGGACCTGTCACAAGTCCCAGAAGACTACGTGGAGAGAGGGGGGAGGACAACTTTCACTTCTAATCACCTAGGCCAGTGGTCGGCAAGCCGCGGCTCGCGAGCCACATGCGGCTCTTTACCCACTCTAATGCGGCTCTTCTGTGTGCCGGGCGCCTGCTCCCCTCCCTCCTCTCGGTCGGCCGCTCCCCTCCCTCCTCTCGGTCGGCCGCTCCCCTGCCTCCTCTCGGTTGGCAGCCCCAAAAGTCCGCGCGGACCTTTTAATCCGGCCCGCGGATGTGGCTGTCAGGATGTGTGTAGGCGGGGCAGCGTGCCGAACGTGAGGGGAGGGGAGCTAGGCTCCTCTCACAGTCCGCCCTGAAGACCCGAACGGCGCGGGAAGACAGCGAGAGGAACGCAAAAGGTAAGTGAATTGACACGGGGGACTTGGCTTACTAGAAGGGGGGGGGGGATAGTACTGTGGGGGGTGAAATACTATATGAGGGATGAATTACTTTATGAGGGATGAATTACTATATGGGGGGATGAAATACTATATGAGGGATGAAATACTATATGAGGGATGAAATACTATATGGGGGGATGAAATACTATATGAGGGATGAATTACTTTATGAGGGATGAATTACTATATGGGGGATGAAATACTATATGGGGGGATGAAATACTATATGGGGGGATGAAATACTATATGAGGGATGAATTACTATATGAGGGATGAATTACTATATGGGGGATGAATTACTATATGAGGGATGAAATACTATATGGGGGGATGAAATACTATATGAGGGATGAAATACTATATGAGGGATGAATTACTATATGAGGGATGAAATACTATATGAGGGATGAAATACTATATGAGGGATGAAATACTATATGAGGGATGAATTACTATATGAGGGATGAAATACTATATGAGGGATGAAATACTATATGAGGGATGAATTACTATATGAGGGATGAAATACTATATGAGGGATGAATTACTATATGAGGGATGAAATACTATATGAGGGATGAAATACTATATAGGGGGATGAAATACTATATGAGGGATGAAATACTATATGAGGGATGAAATACTATATGGGGGGATGAAATACTATATGGGGGGATGAAATACTATATGGGGGGATGAAATACTATATGAGGGATGAAATACTATATGAGGGATGAAATACTATATGGGGGATGAATTACTATATGGGGGATGAAATACTATATGAGGGATGAAATACTATATGAGGGATGAAATACTATACGGGGGATGAAATACTATACGAGGGATGAAATACTATACGGGGGATGAATTGCTATGGGGGATGAATTACTATATGGGGGATGAATTACTATGGGGGATGAATTACTATATGGGGGATGAATTACTATGGGGGATGAATTACTATATGGGGGATGAATTACTATGGGGGATGAATTACTATATGGAGGATGAATTACTATATGGGGGATGAATTACTATGGGGGATGAATTACGATGGGGGATGAATTACTATATGGGGGATGAATTACTATGGGGGATGAATTACACTATGGGGGGTGAATTACTATATGGGGGATGAATTACTATGGGGGATGAATTACTATATGGGAGATGTATTTTCAGTTTTAAAAATGTGGCTCTCAAAATAAATTTCAATCATGGTTTTGGCGAGATTTGGCTCAGTTGAAAAAAAAGGTTGCCCACCACTGACCTAGGCGATCGCAGTGAAAGTGAGAGGGGATACCTGTCAAATTTGGGTACCTGCTCCCCCCTGCTCCCCAAAGGTGAGAATCCTTAATGGGGAGCAGAGTACAAATGTTTAAAGACGAACTTCCCTTTTGGGTGGAGTTCTGCCTTAAAGGGTATCTCCACCTTCACACCAACAGCAGCAGCAGCAGCAGCACTCAGGCTGTTAGGAAGGATTTCATTTTGTTTTGTTAGATGCAAGGGTGGAATTGATCGCAAAAATAAAATATGATAAACTAAAACTGTAGATATGAGAGAACTCAAGAATACAAATAACAAAAACAAACAAGACATCAAGTTATGGCCCAAAGAGCTAGCTATTAGAAGTAAAGAACAATTTCCAAATTACCCTAATCTCTCCCTTTGCAGCTTGTTTCCCTTAAATAGTGAGGGTACTGATTTAGCAAAAAGCCCCTTATTGACCCTTACAATCTTGGCAGTGTCTACAGTTCAAAGTCTACGCAGTGCATTATAGTTTAAAATAAATTTACCTGGGCTAATTTGCACATAAATTGCTGGGACTGCGAACTTGAAATCCACAATCAGAATCTATGGTAGTGACACACCACATTCTCTCCCATGGGAATTTATATAGAGAAAAAAAAAATTACATAAAATCAAATTCTCTTTTATTGGCACAAATGTTGTTTAAAAAGCATATTTTATAAAAACAACTGTTCTGATACAATTAATAAAAGGTGACCTTGACATATCATAATACCCATATACCCTCTGGCAGGGTGAATCATAAATATGTATCCACCAACAGAATTTATTTATTAAGTATCCCTGACCAATGGAGCCCCATCAAGTTTCAATTCACTTCTTGCAAATCTCCATCAGGGGGAAAAGGGAACTGAAAACCTTCCATACATCACTATTGTTGTGTTTATGCACATTCTGAGTCAACATTTGGCAATTTTTTTAAAATTAAGAAACGCTTCACTGGTAATGGGTATACATTTATGTAGATTAGCATGGTGATTTCACTGTGGAGTGACATTAAATATTTGATGATTTTTTATTCAATTCATTTTCTTTTTCATGGGAGTGTAATAGTGCAGGGTTTTTGCACTACATTTGCATGGCAGTGTGTACTGCCTGTAGTGGTACTACCTGTATGTAGGTGTATTGTGAGGGTGTATTGAAGTGCCATTCATATTTAATGGTTACATATCACACCAATAGGCATAATGCGCCCTTCTGTGTGTTGTGGCAAACATTGGCGTGAATGGGTTTATGTAAAAATAAAGTTTGAAGAGTTTTTATTTTCTGATGATGTTTGGTTGGCCTCCATATATTGCACTTACTATCCTTCCAACCATTTTTGGGTCTGCCTACCCATTCCTACAGATATTCAGGAGAGGGTGACTCAATGACATTAACATTTACTATGCACATTGAATTGATCACATCTAGTTCTGTTCAGAGCCCTGGTCAGTCTTACTGCTTCACAGATACTGTCAGTCTCAGGTAAAAAAGTGCTGGATTTTTCGACTTTCACCGCATAGAACTAAGGTAGTTGCGTGAATGAATGAAGTGTCCTACAGCACTTTATTCATATATATGCTACTATGTACAAAACACATATAACATTTTGCTAAATATTTCATACATTTTCACAGAATCTGTCTGTTCCTTCACATGATGTCTTCACAGTCCTCACAATCCTCATATTTGCTAATTTGTATATTCATAACGACTGCAACTGTATTCCACTCATTTCTCACTCAGTGCTGTAAATGATCTAATAATGCTTCATAATCTTAATGCATTTACCAAATGGCAATTTTTAGGATGCTGTAGCTGTCACTGATTCTTTTCATATCTCAGAGCCATAATTATCATTCATATATGGTATCAGTAGATTTTTTAATTGGTATTGCTGAGTAATTAGAGTCAAAAGTATTAGGACACCATTTTCTTTAATAAGTGTATCTAAAAATAGTTACAGGATTTTTTCACAGGTGCTAAGAAATTGCATGTTACCTCCCAGAAGGTGCATAACCACCCATTTCCAATTGAAGACAATATAAAGATAACTCTGTATACTGTTATCTTGTATTGCCTCCTTACCCTAAGAATGTTTTTCTCTTTGGGTGTCCTGATTGCCATTGTTTAAGAAACTGTAAAGTAAAGAAAATACAAAATGTCCAATTGTCACTAGAACTTGATCAGAGGGGAAAACGTTAGTGCAGTGGGGGAGGGGAGTCCATTACTTCCCGTGAAAGCTGTTTAAGAGCAGAATTCCCTCACTTTGTAGAAATGTCCTCTCCTGTTGCATCTCTCAGGGACAAAATGTGCATGGAAATCTCCTCAATAAGATGCACACAGTAAAACATTTTTCTTTTTTCTTTTAGCATTTCACTACTCTATCCAAAAATAGCTATACATACAATATGCATATACTAAATCAAGCCTTTTCTGACACTTTTTGTTTACATAAAAAAACTTTTTTTTGCTAAAAAATTACAGTGAACCCCCAAACTTTATATATTTTTTTTTAAAGCAGAAGCCCTAGAGAATAAAACAGTGGGTGTTGGATTTTCTATGTCACACAGTATTTGTGCAGCAATTTTTCAAATGCAAATCTTTTGGAAAAATATACACTTTTTTTAAATTTAATGCACAGAAACACACTATATCCTGACGAAGCTGTGTGAAGCGCAGCGTAACGCGTAGATATAGCAACGTGGTGACATACTTCCGGTACTTCTGGTCCGGCGCCATCTTGGTACTCCAGAGACCCAGCAGTACACCCATGGATTGTGTCTATAATGCTTTGTAAACTTCCAGCTAAAAGTGAGTGTGCACTTGGTGTTTTATGCTTACAAATAAATGTAAGAAGCAGTGTTACACTATGGAGGATTTCTTGTGTTCTCATTGCATGGTCCATATATATATGAGTCAATAAGCTTATATACTGGTGTCTGGTCATGGAGGATAAGTGGAAGGAGGAGGAGTGAGTCTTTTTGGAGCCAACAAAGTTACTTCTAACTTGGATAACTAGTAGGATCCTGGAGTGATCCAAGAGGCTTTTTGACCCCTGCGGGGGGAAGGTGAGCGGGCACGCTAGCCACTATAGGATTCTCACCCATCACCAGCACTTACAAGTTGTGCATTCTGTTTTGAGTTCCACATGGTCAAAATTGTTCTACTTGTGGACATTTATCACTATTTATTGCCAGTGTGTGTCGCAAGCACTATACTAAAGATATTATTTGCACGTATATTATAATCACTTATACAGTGATATATATTTCACCATAAGGAATCACCGAGTGCTATAATCACCAAATATTTTATTTATTTGTATAAATATTTTAATTGGTTCACAATAAGGTTAAGCACTTTTGGATATATGTTTAAATTTTAGCAGAGCTACACCACACACACATCAATCTAATATTTATCCATCTAAAAAGAGAGGATCAGGTGTTAGTAGCAGCTCTGTAGCTTAATTGAAGTTAGTAGCGCAGGAGTTTTTGTACTGTTTGTATATATATTGCCGAGTTGTTTGGTAAAATATAAAAGATGATGTAACCCCGAGTAAATAGATACCAAAACATGACATGCTTTAAAATTGTGTAGTCCCCTGTAACAACAACAATGTACATTTTTAATATCTATAGGCAATACTTTAAAAGCTTCAGGCATCATCCTGGAATAACCACTCAAAGTCCAGTGATGTACCAGTACGTTGCTGGTCCTTGTTGGGCATCTAATGTAATGTTCTTTTTTTCATGAAAGTGTTTTCACTGAAATGCATGAAGCGCATTATCGTCTCATAGCTATACCTGGCCATGGCAACAGAGAACATGGGCAAATGATGAATCGGGCCTGCGGACCAATATGACTGCAATTCATTCTTTTTTGTAATGCCCATGTTGAGGATTAGGCCAAAAAAAGTTTTCAATTCAGAAATTTTGGTAGGTTTCCATGCAAATTTTCTGGCAAGAGCAGAATTTGGGTGGGCAGCAATGTATTGCTATTTGTGCTAGCCACTGCACCAGCTTGGACTGCACTTATGGGACTTGCCATGTAACCAAGTGATCCTGCAGTGCTGGTATGTAAAATGCCAGGATGTACTAGGCCATTGGTGCCTGCCAGTTCACTAGCACTTGGATTTTGCTGCATATGAAACAAGTCATGTGTCCCTAGAACTTCAGCTGCATGGGGTCAGGTACGCCTGATCTTTGCAGGAGCTTCTTCTTCATTGTCCAAGCTATCTGTCAGGATGCCGCTGCTCTCTACTGGTTTGTATTCTGAGGCAGATCCTGTCAGAGAGGCTTCTTCTTCACTCTCATCTGACATACTCAGAGTCCCGTAGACCTTTTTACTAGTGTACCTTCCTTTGGACATTTTGGCCACCAAATTTATAGGTATAGTGTGACTTTTGGGAAAAAGAGCTCCTGGCTACACTACACTAGTAATGGCGGTGATCATAGACCTATAGTGTGAGTACGATAGTGTGCAGGCAATCTAACGCTAATATATAGAAAAATCTTGTGAGCTGCTATTCTGAGTGCAAATGCCAATTAATAATATAAACAATATGTGTACTATATAAAAATTGTGAATCGCTCACACCATACACATACCCATACAAATGTGTTAAATATAATTAAATAGCAATCTAGTGCCGAGCTCCACTATCAATAAATAAAACAACTTAAATAATCTATAAAATGATCTATTAAATAAGTGTCCATGCAGAATCCATGGTTGTTTTCATCCACTATTATGTAGAAATGGAATGCTTCTTAATACAACTCGTGTGAAATATTCAAGCCAATATGTGTGCACCTCCATCAGTTGTGCTCTCGCCTTGTATATATAACCAAACTGCTAAGTGAGGTCATACGTAGCATGTGTCCCTTTATTGGACTGTGGTGGGATGATAATGCTGTCCAGTGGATCTGGGTCTCCTTCACTGTCCTAGTAATCCTCCTCCATATGAAAATTTACTTCATGAAATACTGTATATGTTGGAATTCATGAGCAAGAGGATAGTTACTGGTTGGATGAGACATAATGAAAAAAGTAGAGCAATAGAGTACAATACAGTACAGTGCTGTTTTACTACAAAATATTTATAATGTTTTTTCAATAAAGGTCCGTAGCATTGTGAAAAATTATTTTCTGTCTGGTACTAATGCTACATAAACATTCTACATTTCTAGAGCAATCAAAAGAGCATGCATAGCAAATGAAAATGTATTTAGAGGTTTGTCCAGTCATGATATGATGAAGGGAAAGTTAAAGCAATTGTAAAGGCTTATTTTATTATTATTTTTTTAAATAATACACATATTATATTTACCTGCTCTGTGTAATGGCATTGCACAGAGGGGCTCTTTACTTCCTCTTCTGGGGTCCCCCTCCAGTGCTTTACACCCCTGCTTTTCTGTGTGTGCCCCCATAGTAATATACATATTTGCCAGTACACCATGGATCATCTAGTGTCCTGCCAGCCAGCATCTTCCCATTGCTGTATTATGGCCTGCTGTGTAACGCATGCTCAGCTAATGTAACGCTATTTGATTGGATGTAAGGTTAGGTCACCTAGCAATGGCAATGCCATACCCCACTGGCTTTATTTAGATTGGGCACATCTGATGTTTATTAAATGCAAATTTTCAGGAGAAAATATAATAAAATGAATTTTAGTGCAAAAACACACAATATGATAGCCATTTATGGTAAAAATATCAAATGAGGTTGCATCGAGTAAATAGATACCAAACATTTCATGTGTTATAATTACATTCGTCCGCAATATCACCAAAAAACACCATAGATGATACTTTAAAACCTTTTACAGCTCATCAGTTTAGAGTTAAGTAGGAGCTCTTGTGCTAGAATTATTGTTCTTACTCTGACATTTCCGTCAATATGTCACACATGGGGTGCTACCGCAGTTTACATACACGTGCACACCCTGTGCTTCCATTTGCATTTGCGCAGGTGTGCGGGGCCATGGGGGGGTTAAAGCAATTTCTTTAAAAATGTTAATATATTTTATTGTAATTGTATTTTTTTTTACTTTTTTCTTTTCTTTTTTTATTTATTTTTACTTAATTTCTATCACAAGGGGTTAATAAACCTCTATGTGATAGCATTGGGCAAGTGAGAGGTTCTCTTCATGGAGACATTAGGGGTTTAATAGACCACAATGTCTCCCATGCCCTTGACACCATCTAACCAAGCACAGTACAGCTTGGTTAGATGTGTCTCCTGCCTGTACTGGCTAGGAAATTGCGCAGTTGAAATCAGAAGTGACTTCACTTCCTGTTTCTTTTTTTACATGTGAGATTGAGGCATGGAGTTACATGTAGATCCTTACCCAGCTGGGAGTTGTATTTCTGGGCTCCAGTAAGAGCAGGAGAGCCCAGGAACCACAGGAGGAGGACACTGGTGGGGGGGGGAAGGGGGTGAGCATTGTTTTGCCAGCTCTGTGGAGCAGCCACATTTCTTTCACTTTCAAGCCAGCTAAGGTTAATTCTTTGGATATACAGTAGGTAGTACATACAAAGTGCTGAACTGATTAAAAATGTGTAGGCCAGTTGGCAAGTACGGGACCTGAAGAAGCATACTTTTTGGACAATTCCACCAAATGTGTCTAGATTCTGCACTGCAACCCTTAAAGCACTGGGGACAGTAGCCAGAAACGTCATCTGTGTCTAGAACATTAATTGAGCTTTTTTTTAATAAAAGTGCATTCATGGCCTTGTCATTAAGATTGTGATAGTCGTGGAAGACTGATTGTCTGTTTAAAACAGATTAGATGATGCATAATTAGGCTGCTGCTTCATAAAGAAAAATATTCAGCCTAACCATCCACAGTACGTGACTCTCACAAAGAAATGAAATTAGAAAAGATCATTACACAATTGCTGGGAGAAATAAAGTGAAATCTTACTCCTCAACAAATGCTCTAGCACATTTTTTTTCTTACAAGCACTTTTTTTATGCTTAAGTTTCCCATCATGATGCTATTTCCAGTTGGTTTTTTTTCCAAGTGCATGTTCTCTGATCATGCTGACAGTTCATCATTGCATGATTTTCTTATATGTTTTAGAGCATATCTTTGAAAAGCATTCTGATCAATATTACCAATGACATTGGTAAGGCAAAGTAAGCAGTTCTGGTATTTGTGCATTTTAAACATGTAGATGCTTTTCGAAATGGCCATCAGTTTTGATTATGTAAAAATGTAAATAATGAAAAAAATCACATCACTGGTGTATGTTCCTATTAGGCACGAACACAAAAAATAGTGTTTGGCAGCAACAGAATTATAAATAGATAGAACATGTTTACACAAATTAATTAATCAAAAAAGGGAAGACAAAACACATCTAAGGGAAATAAATACTGCAAACAAACCTGTGAATGTTTGATCTTCTATATGTACATTAAAGTGATCTGTGCTGTGGAGCTGAGCCCCAGAAAAAGGCAACCTCAGGGCAAAAACTAATCTCCTTGATTGCCCTTCAACTCCTTCCACCTGATCTTTTCCCTCACTTACTATTCCTTGTTCTTTACCATGTTTCAGCAGGAAGAAAATTGTCTTGTAGCTGGTAGAGCAGCAGGGCTTTGCTTCCTCATCTCAGATATGCCCCCCTCTGGACTGGAGGGGTAACATTCAAGAAGCTTAAAAATTGGTGCAGAAAGCATAGCACCACTAAATTGTTTAACCTCCCTGGCGGTATTCCCGAGTGTAGCTCGGGGTAAACTTTCAGTACCAAAAGCGGTAACCCCAAGCTATACTCGGAATTACCCTGCAGAGTTGCTCTGGGATTCCTCTTGCACTTACATTGTCCTTCGCTCTCGTGATGTCCTCCCTGTAGTGTCCCCGGCCATCTCCGGCCAATGCCGGCATCCGTCTTCTGGGTTCCTTTCCCTGCGAGCGTTGGGACAAACAGGACGTATGGGGGCCGGAACCGGCGGGAAATTTAGAAATGTTAATAAGTGACATTCTCTAAATACACTACAATCACATAGTATAACATTACTGTATCAAACCATTTCACATACATTTTGTCCCTAGTGCTTTGTCCTGTGCCCTGCCTGCATTTTTACTGTTCTTTCTGCCTTGAAACTGAGAAATGTCCATGGCATCCAAAAAGTGTCCCTTTAGGTCAAAAGACCTAAAGACCAGCTAGAGAACAGCAATAGTGAATTAGAACCACTTCCAGAATTAAGTGATAATGATTTGTGGGGAAATTCGTCATCAGACACTGAAAATGATTTTGCAACTAAGATCAGTGATGTGCTTTGATGATTTCAAATTTCAGTGTTTTTGGTTTGATTACATTATAGAATTAAATGTATTATTATTATTTTTTATGATTATTTATTATATTATAATTTATGATTTCGTGTTTCAAATTTTATCATACCTGGGATGTTTACTAGACTCTTGTTCGGACAGATTTCAGTGAGTTATTCCTAAAAATTACAGGCCTACAATTAAAAAAAAACATATTTCCATGCAAAAAAATGTACTGCTTTGAGCACAGAAATATTGACATAATCATACCGCTAGGGAGGTTAAGAAGACTCATAGAGAGTCTTTCCTTGTGGAGTCTCCAATACAGCTTTCTTTGCAGCACATAGAACATTAGTGACATCACTAAACCCTATTCCAAATTTCATGTAGAAGAACCAGAACTACCCTAGCTGATCTCACCCTGCAGATATACAATTACAAAGCTTCTGGCATAGGCACATACCAGGAAGACCATTGCTATTTTTTAGCATGAATTCAAGACAAGTTAGATTTTTGAGAGTACTGCTTAGATACAATTAACATTAACATTCATGTTCCCATAATATAGAACATTTCAGGTTTAAGACGCCGAAGAAAAAACATAAATAGTAGTTAATATAACATATCATTCTTCACTTAAAGACCAATTAATGAGGGGGCGTGGCCGAGCCGCGAGTGAAGATGGCCGCGTAATCACGGAGCTCCCGCCGGCCGGTTCCTACCTTGCTGCCGCTCTGCACTGACGGGTGAGACATCTCCCCTCTGCTATGGGGAAGACCGACAGGGCACCCTCTGGGGCCAGATCGCGGTCCCCGCGGGGTCAGAACGCTCAGGGGAGGCATATAAAGGAGCTCTTCCGCTCCCAGCTGAAAGACGGGCCGCAGCCCTCTCCCTCTGCAGCGTCCTCCCCCTCTCCCCCTCCCTCTGCAGTCTCTGACACAGGCTCTGCAAGCACAGCCGAATATGCTGTGCTGGACACAGTGCCACAGCTGGATTCCTCACATGCTACACATTCCCTATCATTAAGGGACCTCCAAGCTGTGGCAGCTGACATAAAGACCACTTTAACCACCACATTAACCTCTGCCCTCTCTGAATTAAGGGATGACATCCGCTCTATGGGCACAAGGGTGGAGCGGGTGGAGCTGGATACCAGGCAGAATCAGGCGGCAATTTCTGATTTACAACAACAATCAGCGCTGCATGTGTCGACCATTCGAGATTTTTATAGACACATTGAGGACTTAGACAATCGTGGACGCAGACGCAACATTAGGGTCCGGGGCCTTCTTGAATCAGTGGAACCTTGTGATGTCCCTAAAGCGGTAATAGCTATCTTTAATGACCTCCTAGGTCGCCCACCTTCAACCATGATTGCCATTGAACGTGTACACCGGGCGACCCGTCCTAGGGGGGAAAACACAGACCCTCCCAGGGACGTAATTTGCTGTCTTGAAAGTTACCCGCTTAAAGAGGATATCCTCAAATGCGCCAGGGGGAGAAGACATCTTGCTTATGAGGGGGCGGAGATACAGCTATATCAGGACCTCTCCAATCTGACCCTGCAACAAAGGCGGGCGCTGCGCCCCCTATTGGATACTCTCCGCACGCGCAACATCCCCTATAGATGGCGGTTTCCGTTCTGCCTTTCTGCTCAAGTGAATGGCCGTAATTTCAACCTACGTGTTCCTGAAGAACTGCCATCTTTTTGCTCTGCTTTGGATATTCCTCCGATTGCCTTACCCGATTGGAACGGGTCTATGAGGTTGCCACGTGCCCCAGATCTGAGAGCTGAAGATGGTGCAACGGGCGGGCCTAACCCTGCTCAGCGACGGCGCCGGATGGTCCCTTCGACACCTCCACGATTCCCTGCAGGGGCCTCTATGGACACTTCCAGTCCCACGGCCTCCCCGGCGCACAGGAAGCCTCGGCACGAGAACCAATGATCCGCTACACCAGCAGGCTTTCAGCCTCCGTTTTTCCAGTTTTCCTGTTGATTTGTGATTGGCCAGCTACTTTTGCTTTGAGTAGGGCTCTACTGGTTTGCCCCAACGGTTACTGTTGCCTCGTTACAGTCGCTCTCGCAGGCTTTAGTCATCCATGTTGATATGCCACCTCCCCAGGTTTTGGGGTGATATTTATTAGCGTACAGGTCAGGAGACTTGTTCAAGATCGACACCCGGTATACACCCCATTGGTTTGCGGATTCTCCTTGCTCTAACAAGCATACTGCTCTTGCTCTGGATCTCTGCGCCTATCGCATCATGGAGTTACCTCCCCGCAGTATATTGCCTACTGAAGAAGAGTGGTCTTGCTCCTACGGCAGGGGTCTCTATCTCCTTCCGGGTGCCCGGTTCACTTCCTGTCTTAAGCTCCTCTTGTCCCGGTTTGGTGAAAGCTCTCGGGAAGGCCGGCTCCTTTCAGTTTGTACTGCACTACAAGCCCAGGCCGCGACCCGGCTTCATCTGAAGGATTTTTGCAGCCTTTTGGGGTCTATTTGACCGGAGGGAGTTGCCTCTGCTCCTGCTTTGGACACGTGCTCTATATGATACCCGTGGTTACTTTTGATATCCTTTTTGAGTTCTGCACTAGATACGGGATTTTGATGAGGGGCAGTTGTTATTTAGGGGGAGGGGGGTGGGACGGGGGGGAGAGGGATCTACCTCACAATGCTGCTGCCAGGGGATTGATGGGAGCCCTGTTACATTCTGAACGATGCCGCGTGAATGACCATCACCTCTGCGCACTTTGTTTGAGGCCTCACGGAGCAGGTTGGTGTACTCCCCTGTGACCTGCTTTTA
This sequence comes from Staurois parvus, assembly GCF_062004578.1. Classification (NCBI taxonomy): domain Eukaryota; kingdom Metazoa; phylum Chordata; class Amphibia; order Anura; family Ranidae; genus Staurois; species Staurois parvus. The sequence continues at coordinate 9,940,834 of NW_028318039.1, read as the reverse complement.
TGTAAGCGCTTACGGCTGTCTTGGGGCTCTATGCTTCCCCCCAGTCCTGGGGGTGTGCCCCCCCTCCTTTCAGCATTGGTTATGGGAGAGGTGCTGCTCATTCTCGTGGGTGTCACAGGGGTTTTGGTAGAATCCGTTCCATATTTTGCTATAATTAGATGAGCTCGTCTCCACGGGGTAACAGTTCTGGCACTGAGTCTAGGGATCCTGAGTAGTACGGATGCCTGAAGCTGGGGTATACTGTTTTCTAGGGTTCTCTCCTGACCTCAGTTTTTGTATTGAAATTTGTTTTTCCTGTATGGCATTTGTTCATATGTTATGTTGTATTATTGCTTCTTTAATTGATAAGCCTGTATTACTCCTTACGGCCTCTCACAGATCTACTGTTTTACATGTCCTGCCTGTAGGTTCTGTTCTTATACGGATATAATTTGCCCTGTCCTCATGCAGGATTGGTTAGCCCCTCGATTTTTCTCAATCCGTATAATGGAATATCTGTGACCTATTATCCCGTCACTGTTGCCCCTTTTTGCCAGCGTGCCCGCCGCGGGCACCCGCATACGCCTCCTGGCTTATCACCTCTTGGGGTTGTCCAAGGTCTTCTCCCTTTTGGCTTGGCCTTTACTGTACACAGTATTACATGCCTTGCTTGAGCCCCCCCTTTTTCAACACTCACCCTCCTTTAGTTTTGTCTTTTTGATTATGCACTTTGCGAGGCGACCGGCCGGCGGTTGCTTCACTCTTGGCTCAACGCTTACTTCGTTCCCCACACAGTGAGCTCTGTGAGCTTTCACTGACCTCCTACATTAGGCTACTATTATTAGTTTCCTCTCCTCTACTTTTTCTTTTCTCTCGTTTTCCTTCCCTTTTTTTCTTTTTTGGCTCTGATCTCTTTCTTCTTCTAACTTTCCTCCCTCTTTCTGTACTCTTCCTTTCATACGTGGACTAGCTGGTCTTCTCCCCGAGCCGTGTAGTACTTTCACCCCTTTTCTTCTCTCTCTTTTTTTTTTTTTTTTTTTTTTTTCTTCTTCTCTCTCTCTTGGGAGTTCTCTTATTCCTTCTCTTTTTTCTTGCTCTCTACCCCCTTACTTCTCTCCCTTTTCTCCTACTCCCACCCCCCCTTTTTTTTTTTTTTTCTCTTCTCCCTGCTCGTTTGTAGTTGTGTCATCAGGCTTCCGCGATCAAGCTCTGCAGTCATGCTTTCTCCCGCCTCTAATGCGGGACTGCTGTCCTTAAAAATTCTTTCACTCAATGTTCAGGGTCTGAACACTCCCGAAAAGAGATCTATGTTACTTTCTTACGCGCATAAGCTAAAGGCGGATATACTCCTCCTCCAGGAGACGCATTTTCGCCGGGACTCCATACCCAAGCTTTTTAACTTCAGATACCCTACTGTTCTTCATGCCACCAATCCACTGGCTAAATCGAAAGGAGTGGCTATCCTGTTTGCCAGACATCTCCCATTTGTGCTACAGGATTCCCTTGCTGACCCGGAGGGCAGATATCTGTTTGTCAAGGGCTCTTTTTCCAACAGACCCATCACACTTGCCAATATTTATGCTCCCAATACCAAACAGGTTACGTTTATGCGTATGACTGCTGCTACTTTGGCTGAGTTTCAATCGGGTATGCTGATAATGGGGGGGGACTTGAATGTCCCATTAAACCCATTGCTAGACTCCTCTTCGGGCAGCTCATTTTTGCCTTTTAAGGCCCTCAGGCAGATACATTTGCAGTTGCAACACTTGCAATTACATGACTCCTGGCGCACACTCCACCCCACTGTTAAGGATTACACGTTCTTTTCTCCGCCGCACAATAAGTATTCTAGGATTGATTACCTTTTTCTGTCACAGTCGGACCTCCCATTTCTACATGCTGCATCTATAGAGCCGATGGTTCTCTCCGATCACCACCCCATAACCGTAACCTTGCGGCTCCCGGAGAAACTTGCTCGCTCGAAGCTGTGGCGCTTAGACGCCTCGCTTCTTGCAGACTGTGCTATTGAACAAGATATTCGCTCTCATCTGTGTGAATATTTCTCTTTGAATGGCTCTTCGGATACCTCCCCCCTTACGCAATGGGAAGCTCATAAATGTGTTATCCGGGGTTGCCTTATAGCGGCAGCAACGAGACGTAAGAAAGACAGACAGCAACGTTTGAAGCTACTTACAGATAGGATACGCTCTCTGGAGAGGGCACATAAACAGACTCTGGCTGCGTCGACTCTTTCGGAACTCACAAGTGCTCGCTTGCGACTTCTTACTGAGCTGGGCAAAGTGGTCAAGAAAAGATTCATCCTCTCCCAAAAGCTTTATTATGAGTTTGCCAATAAAAGTGGGAGGTTTCTTGCTCGGGCTCTTCGGGAAAAACGATCCCATATGACTATACATAAAATAAGAGGCCCTGACGGTGTGATGGCCACGTCCAATCCTGATATTGCCTCTCAGTTCGAACATTTTTATAAGTCCCTTTATAATCTTCCACCAGAACGTCCCCCGATGCACATTGACAGGCCTAGAGCGTCCCTAATCTCTGAATTTCTTCGTCTTCATGGTCCAAACGCTCTCTCTGAGGAGACGGTTCTATCGCTGGACCAAGATTTGACCTTAAGCGAATTGCAGTGCGCGGTACGGCAGTTGAAAACGGGCAAAAGTCCGGGTCCTGACGGCTTCTCTGCAGCTTATTATAAATCCTTTCTGGACATTCTGAGTACTCCATTTCTTTCCGCTTTCAATACTCTTTCTCAGTCCCCTAGGCCACACCATAGGCTGTTGGAAGCACACATTTCCGTCATCCCCAAAAGCGGTAAAGATACCTCCCAGGTATCTAATTACAGACCCATCTCCCTGCTAAATGTGGATATTAAGTTGTTTGCAAAGATGCTTGCTAACCGACTTCTCCCTTTGCTCCCTTCCCTCATTGACTTGGATCAGGTGGGATTTATCCCTGGTAGAGAAGCTAGGGACAACACTATCAAGGCCCTTAATCTCCAACACTGGCTTTGCAAATCTAACTCTCCGGCCTTCTTCCTTTCATTAGATGCTGAGAAGGCCTTTGACAGGATTGCTTGGGATTATTTGCAGGGATCACTGATGGCTTTGGGCCTGGGCGAGAAAATGATAAACTTTATTATGACCCTATACTCGGGCCCTACAGCTCAAGTTCGGGTCAATGGACACTTATCGAACCCTTTCCGCCTGGGAAATGGCACTCGTCAGGGTTGCCCCCTATCCCCGCTTCTGTTCGTCATTTCCCTTGAACCTCTTCTGAGACAAATTCGCGCTAACCCTGATATTAAGGGGATCAGGATAGCAGACAAAGAATACAAACTTGCTGCTTATGCGGATGATATCCTCCTTTTTTTGGCTGACCCTCGCACCACCCTACCGAGTTTGCTGAAAGACTTTGCTTTTTTCCGCTTTTTGTCAAACTTGAAAATTAATTTTTCAAAGTCATACGCCCTCAACATAACCCTTCCCACTGATCTCGTCTCCTTCTGTGAGTCTCATTTTCCATTTCAGTGGGTGAAGGATGCCCTTCCATATCTTGGTGTACAACTTACTCGCAATCTGGACGACCTTTATGCCAAAAATTTCTTACCGGTTTTCAAAGTCATTCAGGAAGACCTAAACAAGTGGCATCGCCCCTGCTTCTCTTGGTTTGGTAGGGCTGCCATTATTAAAATGAATATACTTCCGCGTCTCCTTTATCTCTTCCAAACTTTGCCAATTCAACTTCCATTGACATTCTTTGCTTCTTGCAAGAAACTATGTTCCTTATTTTTATGGAATCACAAGCGTCCGCGGGTCTCGTTCTCTCAGCTGACTCGTCCCAAACTCAGCGGGGGCATTGGGCTCCCTGACCTGCACCGCTATTACTGGGCGTGTCATCTTTCCCGCATAGTCGATTGGCACATTCATTCTGCTTCCAAAGACTGGGTCCTTTTGGAGAAGGCTTTTTCGCCCACTCCCCTACCATCGATCCCTTGGCTATTGCCGAAACACACACCTCAAGTTCTCCTCTCCCATCCTTTGATAGGTCCCACGTTAGAAGTTTTCCGTAAGGCCTGTAAAACGTTTTCCGTTTCGGACTTTCCTAGTCCCTTGACGTCGATCCGCCTGAATCCAGATTTTCCCCCAGGGTTGCACAAGGATTTTTTATCAAATTACTGGCCATACGCTCAGATTTTAGTAAAACATTTTCTTCACTCCGGCAAGGTGAAAACATTACAGGAGCTGAAGGTTAGCTTGAATATCCGCGAATTCCCTCTCTGGGCCTTTCTTCAGATTAGACACTTCCTGCTTTTCCATAAATCCCGCCATAATTGGACTCGCCCTGTTACTCCATTTGAATCCTTATGCTCTCAATCCGAACCGCGGAAGCATTTGATCTCTGAGATTTATCCTCTCCTAGGGGACAGCAGGACTTGCACTTCTTTCCCCTCTTGCCGTGCGTGGAACAGAGACCTAAAGACGGATTTATCAGAGTCGGATTGGGACCGCATTTTTATGTACTCCCACTCCTGCTCGAGTAATGTTTCGACGCAGGAAAATGGCTTCAAATTAGCCACTAGATGGTATCGTACTCCCTCCAGAATTCATCGGTTTAACTCTTCTGTCCCTGACGTGTGTTGGAGATGTGGGACACCTGATGGCTCTTTCTTGCATATTTGGTGGTCCTGTCCACTTATTCAACCATTCTGGCAGGAGGTCCACCGGTTGGTGACTTCAGTGACCACTCTGCCCATAGTTTTCTCTGCTGCTCAGCTATTGCTTCATCATACCCCCATTCCTAGGAGTCAATATTTCAAGTCCCTAGCGATGCATATGATCAACGCAGCCAGACTCTGTCTTCCTGTGCTATGGGGCTCCACTCACCCCCCAACTATACGCGATTGGCTCAATCGAGTAGGCAAAGTGGCGGAAATGGAGGAACTGATTGCGACTGCACTTGATCTGCCAACTAAATACTCACATGTTTGGGCCTGCTGGACCCACTTTGTAACTACTCCTGAATTCGGATCTCTCATGGGTCGGGATACCTGATTGAGCTCAGCCCTACATCTGGTTATGCCCTTGGTTCTCTCATAATCTGTGTGGTTATGACCTCTTTTCCGGTAATTTATATTTGCCTGCTTAGCTTTGGTGAGTGTTTAAATTCTTGACACTCTCATTTATGATCTCCAATAACAATGCTGACACGAACGTCGCAGCCCGGACCCTTCGCTTCCCTTGCTTCCCCCCCTTTTTTTTTTTTTTTTTTGCCTCTTATTCCCCCTTCTCCCTCTCCCCTTACTCTACCCCCCCACCCCCTTTTTTTTTTTTTTTTTTTTTTTTCTCTCCCCCTCTTTCTCTTCTCTCTCTCTACTATGACTCCCATTCTTTTCCTTTTCTTATCCTTTTCTTTCTTTCTATTCCCCTTTTTTCTTTTCTTTCTCGACAACCTCTTAGTCTTCGATCAGGCTTAATCTTCATTTTATCCAGGATTACTTGGTATATGGTTAGCTTCTCTCCTCTAGGATAGTCAATGGTACTCACGACATCTTCTCTTATACTACAATGCTCACTTAGCCTCATGATAGTGTACTGCTTTTGGTTTAGGCTCTGAAGGTTCATTTCCTCCATGCTTAGGCCAGTACGCCAATATTCACTTGGTGGAAGTAAGCTGTTATCACCTTCTATATTGTACATTTTTGAATCTTGAGTACTACAGGCATATCTCTGCCGTAATTTGCCATGCTTATGTTATCCATAGTGTCGCACTCTACCATGTTGTTTCTTCCTGTATTTTGGTTTAAGCTGTGTCTATGACCTGATTGATGCTGCGTGTGCATTTCTTTATATTTTCCTGTAACATGTTGTCACTTCTAAATAAACTTTTATGGAATAAAAAAAAGACCAATTAATGTGGCACAGATGTCGATTAGAGCAGTGTTCAGGGGGGCTTGTTGAAGAGCTGGGCTGCTACTTGTGTTTGAGAGTGGTAGTCTGACTTTGTGGTGCTATCAGTGTGTAGCACTACCCCCTTAAGGGTCGCTGGGTTATTTTCGGGCTCCCTGTCACTCTTGACCCTACTCTGAAAGCCCGTCCCCTGCTGAAACCACCATACACTTCTGGTCATAGTAAACTTTATCAATATTAGCAGAAAATGGACTCACACACAAGTTAGGGTGAACTGATACTTTGTTTATATTAAAGTTGAGTATGAGCACACTGAAGTAACACAAAATTATAGGCATGTAAATAATAACAGTTATTACTCTTAGTAACTTTAAGCAAAAGCCAACACATACAGGAAAAATCTCAATAAAATCTAGACATCCTGTAAATCAGGATTTAATGAAGGGCCTCGACTCTTAGATGTTTCTGTCCCCAGTGAGCAAAGGAGAAACTATCAAGGAATAAGGCTGGCTCACTTTGGGCCCTCAGAAGCTAATGACAAGGTTCACATCTGAGATGAAGAAAGAGCTCTTTAATTAGGAAGGCTAAAGTCACTTTAACTGCAGTGAAAGATCTTCTGCGTGCTTGTTGGGGCGCAGTTGGTGCACTACAAGAATTCAGCTCTCCTTGGTTGCAACAGGTGGAAGTCCCTCAAAAGGATTTATACAAGCACAGGCACTATCCCTTTAAGTTGTATTTAACTTGGGCAGTACCCCCTTTAAGGCAACAGAGTAAATGCAGGTTTTAAGCAAGAGGTTTAGGAGTGGGCAGAGGCAATTGTTGACAATGGGTTAATTCCTCTCTAGGCTGCAGTAGCAAATGACAACAATGACAAGTGTCCCTTGGTGGATGTAAGCCAATTGCAGAGCAAACAGTGGTGTGGCTTGATCCACAGAAGGTGGACACTGCAGCAGGCTTCGATGACTGGATTATGCTGGAGTGTTTGCTAATAGGCCGGGTGAACTAGACCTCAACTTGTGTAACTTGTGAACAATGTCAGTAACTGTATAGAGAAAGGCTTATGCAAGAGAATGTCAGTGATAAATTAGAGACTGGGACTCTCTCACCCAATCTGTGACATCATCCGACTCGCTGGGGGTTTCACTGTAGATGGGGGCCCCCAGTGGTTCCGCGGTTCCTCCTGTAGTTTGTTCCTGATTGCAGTACCCCTGCTGACAGGGTAGTTCTCCAGTTTCTTTGTCAACAGCAGCAGTTGGCTGTTCCTCCCTCTTTCTCCGCTCTCTCTCTCTCTCTGGCCTGGTCTGGTTCTCCACTGTTCCGCACAGCTCTCTCTCCTCACATCCTCCTTCCTGCTCTCTCCCAGCTCACATCCTGCCTCTGTTACCAGGCTTCTACATTTATATGCCTCCGCCCGCACGCCAGCTCTTCTGGGAAATGTAGTCCCCCAATTAGCAGTCCTCTAGCAAAGTCCTGCAGTTCAGCCTACAAAATCCATAACGTTTTACACCAGCATGTATACCACTGAATTACATAATCACACCACTTTTTCACCAGGATGTATGCCACTGAATTACACAATCAATTGGACCTTCTTAATGGAATAAAGTTGCATATGCGGTAATGTCTCTTTTAACATCCTGCAATCTGAATAGTTGCAGGATGTTACAAGTGCATGGGGTTTTTAACCCCTTATTAGTTAAAAAAGTGCAAAAAAGAAGCATATTCTTAACTGCATATGCAACATTATTCCATTAAGAAGTTCCAACTGGACGCAGTCTAAAGATCCAGTCAAACTACAGACATCTCATGTTTTTGCCACCTTTAGGGTAATGTCACAGAGGCTCTTTCATGTCAAGGTTTTTGTTAATTTATAATTCCCACTATGATGATATTCTATTCATCATTTAGGAAGAAGCTAATAGAAAACACTCTGACAATGCCACAAACACAGCTTAAAGAAAATTCTTTTGTCTGACAGGATAGTAAGCATGAAATTACTGACAGAAAAAGCCCTTATGGGATACCTCCCTTAGGTCTAATCTTCTTGGATAGCTTTTATATAGCTCAGTCACGCTACTAAAAAAAGCTGTCATTAATCAGCAAGAGTAGTTATTCATAATAAATGCATGGGACAAACAACCCTCTAAAATGTATGCTACATGATTAACACGTGGAAGCAATAAACTGGCCAAAGCTAAAGCATTGTAGAGTCATTTGCAGTTAAATCCTACTAGATGCTAATTTGAAATTTAGACCAAGGGGAGCAGTTTGTACCCTTTAGTTTGACAGTGAGTTTTTATTATGAGTGAGAGATCCAGCATTATGTTTGACTAATACTGTAATTTGTGGCAATTTAGGAAATATGATTGAGGCACTAAAAATCCCCCGTGGCTTAGACAATAGTGTGAGCTTTGGATCATTTTTTTAAAATCAAGAATCATCTCTTAAAAAATCTGTATCTTCTTAAGGCAGAAATAATTAAACAATTAAAGGGGAGCTCAGCCCAAAAGGAGAAGCCCCGCTTGTTTGCGCCCTCCACTGCCATATTTGGAACTTTTTTGGGGGGAGGGGGGAGGGGGGAGCAGGTACCTGGTCCTGACAGGTACCAGCTCCCACTTCCAGCTCAGTTTGCGCTGGCAAACTGAGCCAAAAGCTAAGCACCCCTCCCTCCCCCTGCGGTCTTCTGGGACACGTCACAGGTCACAAGACGCAGCTTGATTAGCAGTTGTGCAGTAGGAAACCGGCTGTGAAACTGCAAGGCTTCACTTCCAGTTTCCCTTATTTGCAATGCACTAGGAACCCAAAGGCTAGTGAAGAACTAGTCCAGTGATGCTGGCGCTGGACCCCTAGACAGGTAAGTGTGCTTATATTACAAGTAAGCAGCTACAGTATTTGTAGCTGCTGATGTTTAATTTTTTGGAGGAGCCTGGTGCTCTTCTTTAAGCAATTAAGCAAGACTGCCTTTTTGAGACACTGTAGCTGATTTACTAAAGGAGTTGAAAAATTGCTTTTCACATAATTGAGCAATTTAAGTGATTTTAAATTGCACAGTTGTGGAATTTGCCGTTGTTTCTATACAAAGATACAGTATGATTGTGGGGAATGCAATAGGTTGCTTTACTAAAAATGGAGAATGCAAAATCTGGGGCAGCTGTGCATGGCAGTCAATTAGCTTTTAACTTCAACTTGTTCTATTATGCTTTTAAAAAACAAAACAAAAACAACAACTGGAAGCTTATTGGTTTCTATGCAGAGCTGCACCAGATTTACACTTTCCAGTTTTAGTAAATCAACCTCATTGAACTCCATATGCCTTTGCAATGGGCAAATATTTTTTTTTTTCCATAATGTTTATTAAAGAACTCAGAGCATACAGCGGTTACAAGCCTCACATGAGAGCAGAAATGCATACAGTAGATGATAAAGTATATGCAACAGATAGTGTATTACAAAACATTATCAGAACATTATAAATGATAAAAGGTAGAGGAAGGCACAACTGGTCTCAGTTCCCCAAGCAGCTTATTGGAGTCGCAACACTGGCAGAAGTATTGATCTGAAGCATCGGTTACCTTATCAAGGCCAATGAAGGGGCAGAGGTGTAGGAAAAGCATAATGGCAGTATTTATGGTGATGGCAGGAAGATGCATATAGAGGCAAATAATGCGTAGCCCCTTGTGTTATGTTGTAGAGGTAACTCAAAAGTAGTTGTCAGCGTCTATGTGATAGATAAGGGGAAGAAGAGACGGCACGGTTGGAGAACAAATAAATGAAGCGTTCCTGCAGGTAGGCAATGCATCCGAGGATAATGAAGAGAAAAAATGAAAAAAGGCTCTGAGTAGGATAGGGAATATGTAGGGAGAGAGAAGAAGAGAGAAAAAAAAAAAAAGGGGCGGGAAGTGGAACTAGGGAGGAAGGGGGAGAAAGGGGGAAGGGGAGGAGGGGGGTTAATAGCAGAAAAAGGGAATAATAGGAAGGGGGAAGGGGAAGGTAGGAGGGTGAATAAGGTACCTTCACTGAAAAACTGTCAGGGGAAAATATGTGCATGTACAAAAAGGAGTCCTCAAAAGAGGCTAAAGGTGAGCTTATGCAGACATAAATCAATATGAATAACGCTCCCGGCACTGAGGGGTAGCAATATCAGGGGTCCCATATACACTTGTCAGGGAACAAGGAGCTAACAGAGCCCTCAGGGTATGTCAGGGCTTGAGAAGTATTCAAAATCAGTCAGTCAGCCAGGCCCAGGAGAGACCGGTATTCAGGAGTCGTGCGGAAATGTGTCCAGCAGGACCAAGTGTGAGAAAATTTGGTAGGATTATCTAAAGATGAGGCAATCAACTCTTCCATTTCCGCAATCTTGTCAATGCGCAGGAACCAATTTCTTAGTGTGGGTGGATCTCCAAAGCACTGACAGGCAGAGTTTAGCCGCTGTGAGCATGTGCATTGCCAGGGATTTGGAATAGATATGTTTGGAAAGCAGGGTGTGGTGAAGGAGGAGTTGGGCCGGGGAATATTCAATGTCAATAGCAGACACTGAAGAGGTAATTCTATGCACCTCCCGCCAAAAGGGCTGAACAATGGGGCAGTCCCACCAAATATGCAAAAGGAATCCAACAGGAGCTCCACATCTCCAGCAACTACCAGACTTAGAAGGGTGAAAATGGTGGATTCTAGAAGGTGTATTGTACCAGCGGGACACCAATTTAAAGCCATTTTCCTGGGTTGAGACATTCAAGGAGCATTTGTGAGAATATGTGAAGATTTGTTCCCAGTCTGAGGGAGAGAAATCTATATTTAGGTCTCTTTTCCACGCCTTACATGCTGGGAGTGAGTCGAAGGGCCTATCGGCAAAGAGGAGCAAATAGGTGAAGGATATTAGATGCCTCTCTGGTTCAGCTCTAGAACAGATTGACCCAAATGAGGTGAGTGGGCGAGTCCATTTAGAACGGTATGTAGAGGAGAGCAGAAAAGGGGAAAGACTGGTCTCCCATTGAGCTGGCCAAGGAGGAGCAGGTCTTTAGCTGACCTTTGTGGAAGAAGTGATTTGCCAAGACTTGAGTATGTGGCCAATGAACTAAAGGGAAGGATTTGTGCATACCTGGAAGGAGGTCCAGATTGAAACGAAGGAACGTAAGGGGGTTGGGAGCATCTGAAATGGAGGCCGATTTACAGGCCAATCAGAAGATTTTCAGGGAAGGACCAATAATAGGATGTGTGAGGAGATCTGGGGGCACATGCTTAGATAGAAGCCACGGAACCGAAGCTAAGGGGGGAGGGGAGCAGGAATGTTCATGGGCAATTATTGATTCATGTGAAAGCAAACAACTCACTTACCTATTTAACTACTAGATGGGAATTATCCCCACACATCTTGTGTGGCGTGTGCTGCAAATGGCATATTACAGGGATCTGAGTGGAGTATTGTACCCTGTCCATATGATTGTAGGTATATGAGAATGATTCTACTATGTTGTGGCACTGGAAGACATTCAATTTTACCTGATGGGGATTAGATATCATGTACACCACTTTGCAGATTCTCAACAAGGGGTGCTCTGTCACTTTGTGTCTTTGAACTATAGGACATCTATACAATCATATGCAGCTTAACTGCCTCATTACTACACTATAGTCGAAATACGGCTACATCATGGTTCTCTAGCTCTGGGAGGGCTTCAATAGGCTTCCTCACAGAATGTGCCTTGCGTGCCCCCTTAGACGTGATCTGTAACCACTATGTACTTTGGACACAGAGCTCACATAATTCAGTAAAGGGCCAATTACAGCGGCCCTTTACCATGTGATTAGTTGTGTCCAATCACAGATTTGTGGATGTTGGCTTTTTCTTTCCTCAGCGCTGTCACAGGGTGAGGAAAAGAAAGTCGATAACCAGCAATCCTGACAGTGCATTGTTTACACTGATAATCAGGGCACTGATCCTCAGTTCAGCTTATTATCAATGCAGCTTATCAGTGCCCACCAGTACAGCCTATCAGTGCCCAACAGTGCCTCCCATCCGTGCCCATTAGTGCTGCCTATCAGTGTCCATCAGTGCCACCTACCAGTACTCAGCAGTGCCGCCTATCAGTGTCCATCAGTGCTGTCTCAACAGTGCCTCCTCATCAGTACTCATCAGTGCAGATTATCAGTGTCTATCAGTGCAGCCTCAGTAGTGCCTATCAGCGCAGCCTCATCAGAGCACATCAGTGAAGAAGAACAATGACTTATTTGCTCATTTTTATTACAGAAACTAAGAAAATCCCTTTTTTTCCAAATTTATGATCGTTTTTTTGTTTGTTTTTCAGCAAATAAAAAAAACGCAGTGGTGTTTAAATATCACCAAAGGAAAGCTCTATCTGTCTCAAAAAATGATACAAAATGTCAGATGGGTACAGTGTTGCATGACTGCGCAATTGTCATTCAAAGTTCGACAGTGCTGAAAGCTGAAAATTGGCCTGGGCAGGAAGGGGGTGAAAGTGTCCAATATTGAAGTGTTTTATTATCTTGTATTTAACACAGAAAAAAAGGTGTATGGATGTGAAGGCCAGCACCTGCACTCAAGACTTTCCCACATTCATTTGTTCTTATTTTTCAACACCACTGGAACACTTTTTTGCCAAATATCACTGACTACTAATCTTAAGGAATAACAAATAAATATTTAATCTTCTACAGGAATCCTCACTTTCACCTATGTAGATATATAGGATTAGCACTTAAGAGGAGAATTCAAGTGTCGTTGGATTTCATACTTACCTGGTGGAATTAAATGTTTTCAACTATAAATTTTAACCAAATGGATGGCTTTTACATCCTAGTCATTGGCTTTGAGAACTACAGTAATAACCTGGATTCTAAAAGTATGCTCTTCAGATCAGGAATAGTGCATTCCACTAGGGGATTTTAATAATAAAGATGGTGTGTTGTCATTTTTGAGTGTAATCTTTTTTTTAAGGTTAATAAGCTTGATCTGTGAATGATATTGCATGGTACATTTTGTCACATGTGCAGTGACTTTTTCATAAGGTAGTACAACAACTACTCAGTTCAAGCATACAGTATGGTCCAGCATTGTATATAAAAAACAGAAATCTGAATGCATGAAAGAAAAAATTGTATTCCAAACCTAGTTGTGGTTTAGAGGATCCTTGTGAGTGAGGGTACCATGGGTCATCATAACCATAGTATGGAAACAAATTACAACAGTAAACAATACTGGGGGAAAGTTAAAAACAGGACAAGAGGGGAAGTACATCTCGGAGGGGCAGGCAATGGTGATACAGAGCGGGGTAGCATATATACACAAGGGCAAGGGAGAGTGCTACACAAAAGGAAAGGGAGAGGGGAGGGTATGTCAGGCAAGGGGTATCAGTAACACCTTGTGTAGGGCTCAGAGGAAGAGGAGGATATAGAATAGGTATGGGAAAAGGTAGGTCAGGTGCAATGGGAAGGGGGGTAGGGTCGATCAGAGTGATGAAAGTGGTTGTGAAGTTAGAAGTTAATGCGTTCTATGCATTAAGATACAAATCTTCAGTGTGTAGCTCCCCCCTCAGCCCCTCTCAATATTTACTCGAGCCTGATCCTAATCCAACAATATGCACAAAAACAGCCACTCTCTCGGCTCTCTCTCCTCCAGAGACAGCATCTGAGTATCTCTATGCAAATCCATTTCACAAAGCAGTTAACTATGACATATTTGTTATTTAAAAAAAATAAAAACTGTGGGTTTACAATCACATTAAAGGAACAGAGCACTTAATCCTGTGATTGGATAAGTGGTGTTACAGGAGCAGTAAAAGCACAACCTGAGAGGATTTGTTTACATTATTCTGTAAGTGGGTATTCTATAAGTTAAACCAAGCCTTATAAAACTCAGAATATGTACCCTTCAGGGAGTTGGTTAGACTCACCATTAGTCTAATTTTCTCAATATGGAAAAACCATTGTTGCACTGTTGGTAAAGTAGGGGATTTCCACATCATTGTATTGATGTATCCCATCCCATGAAGATACATATGGAGCATTCCACAGAGTTCTCCTACTTTGATGGGAACCATATTTTGATTAAGCAGAAAGAATGTCTTTTTATTTGGACTATGACGTGACTGTGTCCAGAAAGTTTTAACAGCAAAAGAGGTGCATCGTGTCATCAAGTGAGAAGCCACATCTCCAGCATGTATCGGTAAGTGAAAGGAAAATGGTGTATAGTGTGGTGTGCAATACCAGCATGTAACAATTTTATAATTGTTACTAATATTCTAATATCAGTTGTGGTTTGAGGACCTGTAATATATAGACAGCATTTTAGTTCAAGATTCAAGTGAAAGGGTGATTTACTGTAAATGTCTCTTTCTCAATGCTCTATTAAGCATAGCAGGGTTTGAGAGGTCTTCAATGGTAAGAGCTTGTAGGTGGAGGAGAGAGCATGTCTCACAGGTCCAATAGATCAACATTCACATTCAAAGAGAGTCAACGTATGGATGAAGGCAGACAGTGGTTAGGGATTTGAGAAAATGTGTTACCTGTAGGTTGTGGGTTGTAGGTTTGTATGCTCACTTGTAGGTTTCTTAAAGGACTGAAATTGGGATCATGCAATATCTGAGATATTGTGAGCCAGGCTGACCCTCTAGGATTGGAATGTCAGTGTGCATATTTGCCAGGGTGGGGCTGTGGTGGGTAGTGTGCACAGGTCAGAGTTCAGTACAGGGGTGGACTGACCATTGGGACACTTGGGCACTGCCTGAGGGCCCAGGGTCAGTAGGGGTCCACATGAGATGCCCCTGGAACATTTCATAGGCTTTTTCATAGCCTTATTTGGGTGTGGTTTGAGTGTGGGCGAGGACACAGGGGCCCCATGATCTTTTATTGCCCGGGGGCCCCATCAGTTGTCAGTCCTCCCCTGGTTCAGTAGTACTAGGCACCATTGTAAAACCTGTAAGGAGCTAGAAGATACAGCATGTTTGGTGGTTACCCATTGTTTTTTGAATGTCTGTACCAATCTAGCACTCTAGTCAGATGAGTGCCAATTTGATAGAATCAATAAGGAAATAAGCATAAGTATCAAAAGAAGGGTCATAATGAAAGGGTGCTAATGGGCAGAGTGAGCATGAATGCAGAGAGGTCATTAGTTATGTTTCCCTTGAGGAAGAAATGGGAGGTTGGATTTGGAAGCGGGGTAAAGAGGGATGGGCAGAGAATACAAAGGACTGATATAGGGAAAAAAACTCTGGCACAGAGCAAGAATTATAGGTACAGATTAAAGGGAATGATAGAGAATAAGGAGAGGGGCGTTCCACTTCTAAAAGATAACAGAGTTGGGTGGAGGTGTACTTAATCTAACGGCCATTTGGTTAGGTATCAGAAAAGGCAATAGGAAGCTCCTGATGCGCCTTGAGGAAAATGTGGAACGAGAATGCAAGGTGAATGGTTTTAAAGGAGGTCAATTTAGGATTATATATTATTTATCTAGAGTGTAAATTTACTTGTATCTTTGTGGACTGAAAAATTCAGAGAAACATATGATAGCCAAATGCTGTATGAAAACTCTGGCACCCTAAGAAGAAAAAATAGTTGGCTCCTCAGAGGCTCCCATTGCACACATCTGTGTTCTGGACATGCCCTATTGTATTGTCATTTAAATATTTGTAAGGCTCTGTGTTTAGTTTTTTTGGTATTTTAACATAATTTATGAGTAATTTTGTATGTTCTTGATGAAAAAAGGATTGCTTAATATGCTATCTTTCATGCATGAGTTGTTTGGTTTGGAGATGCTTAGTGTGTGAAGATAATTTAAATGAACCTTCACGTAATTGATATAGTAAAGATTCTCAACCCCTTGATTAAGTACACCTCAAATTCACTTTGGCCACTTGAGAGAAAGTAACAGTTTCTACACATTATCCAGCCATGGTCCCTAATGCAACATAAAAGCATGTCTAAGCTACAGTGTTTATTGTCATAACAATGCCTATTTGACAGTGTTTGGCCTGGTGACTGACTGTCCAGGTTTTAGCACTGGCACATAAGGGAGGTCAGATCTCCCCCATGCCTGAAAGCACTATTCCACTAGAGAGGGCTCTGCCAGTGCGGAATAGCAAGAGAAAACATGACAGGGCACATGTCATAATAGGAAAAGTGACAGTGTTTTTCTAAAGTTACTTTGCTTATAGTGAAAAAGGTTTTAAAAGGGGCTTCCCTTCAAAGTTATGAGGTTAATACTTACACTTGTAAACCCACTGCCACTGATACTCTGGCTGGGAAATCTTCAGCATGTAACACTTCAATGAGTGTAATATGTAAGCCTAGCCAAAGTTTATCTTCTGTACTTCCACCCTGGCCCATACATCCCTACAGTGCTTAATCATGGAATAGGGTTCAGCAAAAGGAACCAAAGAACACAGCCAAGGCATCCAAAGTACCAGAAAGTATTTCAGATGCTGAAGATGACCCAGCTTAGCTCCAAAAGACAAAAGAAATTAGTGGCATGAGCAGCAGAAAGGATACGTATCAATCCTTTTATTTATAGGTATGTCTTTGAATTTTGCTTTTAATCACTTTAGTCTCCAAGGCTTTTTCTCCCTAGGTCCTTGAGTTTCTTTTTTTCCAGCAATGTCTCAGTTCCATGTGTTATATCTTTTAGGATTTGTTGTCTATCCTAACACATCATTTATATTTTTTTGGGGACAAATAGAGTTTTAATTTGGTAGCAAATGTACAAAATACACATATTTGTATTCCTTTTTTATTGGGAATAAATAGTAAAAAAAAACAAAAAATAGAAAAAACGCATGTTCCTGTAATTTTACCCATGCAAAAACACCATTTATTTACTTAGAGATATAATCAGCAAAGTCTAAATAATAACAAAGGCCAATTTGTGCCCTCCCTCTGGGATGCAGCCAGCAAAACGCACTATCCCAAGAATTACTTACAATCAAAAAAAAAAAAAAAGCCAATACTTCCAAAACTGCCAGAGTAGCAATAATGCAATACATCTCTTCACAATCCAATCTAGCCTCTGTAGTGTCTTTACTTCTCACAGGAGGAATAGAATAGAGAGACAGTTACAGTTTTTGTAGATGCTGACTTTTATTTTTTGACAGGATGAGTGGAACTCCACTTTAAAGACAAGATTGAGGCTAGATTGCATTGTGAAGAGGTTTACTGAATTGTTTCTACTCTAACAGTTTGGGAAGCGCTGGCTTTCCTTTTGTTTTTGTTTTTTTAATAATAAGGTATTATATTAGTTGTTACCTTTATCTACCCCTCTCTGCCAATCCCTCCACTGACTTCCACTCACCCAACGAATAAAATTCAAAATACTAACAGCAACTTACAAAGCCATCCATAACTCTGGCCCAAGCTACATCACCAACCTGGTCTCAATATATCTACCAAACCGCTCTCTTTGATCCTCTCAAGACCTTCTGCTCTCTAGTTCCCATGTCACCTCCTCCCATGTTCACTTCCAGGACTTCTCCTGAGCTTCTCCCACCCTATGGAACTCCCTACCCGAATCTGTCTGGCTATCTTCTAATCTATCCACCTTTAGATGATCCCTGAAAACCTTTCTCTTTAAAGAAGCCTATCCTGCTTCTAACTAGTAAACTGCCTTTTATTTCCTCCATCAGCTCATCCCCCCCACAGCTATTACCATTTGTATCACTCAACCCTGCCTCCTAGATTGTAAGCTCTAACGAGCAGGACCCTCTGTTTCCTCTTGTACCAAATTGTAATGTAACTGTAGTATCTACCTGCATTTTGTAAAGCGCTGTGCAAACTGTTGGCGTTATATAAAAATTCTGTATAATAATAATCTAGTGTACTGCTCTGGTACAGCTGAAAGTGAACATAAGCATTTTATTTCAATAGGGTTTTAATCCCCTTTCAACCCTACATTGTGACACACACAGGGGAAATGGTGTAAATAGTTGAAACATTATGATAAGATTAAGCTTGTTGACAAGGGTACATATTAGCATCATGGCAACTTTTTCACAGGTTTGAGCTTGCTAAAAAATGTGAACACTATTGCATTCACATTAAACTCAAAAATCATATAGATGATTTAATGTCAGTGTTGCAACCTAGGGATTAATCTGGGGAGGAAAAATTGTTATTTATTTTTAGGATATCTATCTATCTATCTATCTATCTATCTATCTATCTATCTAATGGTAGGTTTTTTTTTACACTTTTATTTTGCTTTTTCCTTCATGGGGGGTCAGGTTCTGGTCAATGGAGGCCTGCTCTAGACCCTGCATGCAGCTGTGCAGCAACAAATTACTTTTATCTTGAACTTTGACCTATTCTTTAATCCCCAAATCCAATAACTGTCCAAATCTTGTAGACTTCACCTCATAACATCTCTAAAATATGCCCCTTCATAAAAACCTATTCATTCACTCTCTTGCTATTTCTTGCCTTGACTATTGCAACTCCCTTCTCCATCTGTCATTAATGCTGCTGCCAGACTCCTCTACCTTACAAACCACTCAGTGTCCACCACCCCCTCTGCCACTGGTTTTTAATTCAAAATACTAACAACAAAATACAAAACCATTCACAACTCTGTCCCAAACTACATCACCAATCTTGTCTCGATATATCAACCAATACCTCCTTCTCTCTTGCTTCCTTGCCTCCTCTTCCCATACTCACCTCCATGACTTCTCCAGAGCCCCTCACATTCTTTAGAACTCTCTACCTCAATTTGCCAGCTATCTCCTACTCTGTCCACCTTTAGGAAATCCCAGAATACTAATTTCTCAAGGGAATCCTATCCGTCTGCACCTAACAACTGTACTTTTAATTCATTCATATTCTCATCTCTCACAGGTATTACCTTTTTTACCATTTGTCTCACCCTATTAGATTATAAGCTCTCATGAGCAAGGCCCACCTAACTCACTTGTATTGTAACTGTACTGTCTCCGTTTATATTGTAAAGTGCTGCAAAAACTGTTGACACTTTATACATTTCTAATAATAATAATAATAATAATAATATTTTTTTGTTGTCTAAAATCAGCCTACAATAGATTGCTATAGCAGTGGTATGTTGCAGCAGGGAGACATTAAAAAGAGCTGTAACAATTCATTCCCTACCTCCATAGTCAGAAGAATTGCTGTGACATCACTCATGATGTCACTACAATCCCAATGTAAATACAACATGCAAGTGTGTTTAAATTCACTTTTACAACACGCTTTTATGGAGCACTTTGTAGAAGCATCATAAGCCTGGGAGCTGGTCATTTCAGCTCTGGGGATTAATGCTGAATACTAGTAAGCGCTCATGGGAACCACTGAGACTGGCTGCAATTTATAACATGGAGCTGGGTCAAATAGTCACTATTTCAGCCTCATTTTAAAATTGCCATGGGGACTCAAGAGTAAAATAGTTGCTTTAAGAACCCTTTAAGATGTTATATTTGACTAGGTTCAATGAATTTGTATCTAATATCTTTGTACAGTTTCTACTAATCTACCAGCATGACGATGCTGTTAATGTAGAAGCATTGTATTCTGTTCTCCATTATACTTTTGTCTCATTTGTCCTCTAATATTCTGTCAGTTGTCTGCTAACACTCTCCAGGTGATCTTTGACAGACTAAATGTGAGATTTTGTTTTCCTTTTATCTAATGTAGATGTCACTCAGAAGCCTGCAATCATTGCCTATTACAATGATGACTGAGTAAATATTTCTGCAAATTTTGTTGCTCCAACCACACCTAGCAGTTATAATGATAGTGTTAAGGTTTAGTATTCATGTTGCAAATTGGGAAAATCTTCAGAAATGGTTGCACAAACCTGTCTAGTGTAATGACAATCAAACATTTGTTTCCAGGTCCATACAAATGTATTTTAATGATAAATAAAAATGTACCAAAAATGTAATAATTGATATTAACGTAAAAAATTTGAAGTAAAAGGATTGCCTTGACATTTTTAGAAAAATCAGATGAATGTAAGCAAAGGCAAAGCTTGTCATAGAAATATAGGGGGATATTTGCTAAAACTAGTGCATGAAATCTGGTGCAGCTGTGCATAGTAACAAATCAGCTTCAAGGTTTTATTGTCAAAGCTTAATTGAACAAACTGAAGTTAGAAGCTGACTGGTTACAATGCACATCTGCACCAGATTCTGTGTGCACCAGTGTTAGTAATGCTCACCCATAGTGTCAGTTATTATTATTATACAGGATTTATATAGCGCTGACAGTTTGCTCAGTGCTTTACATTATGGTGGGAGACAATACACGAGATAGTACATTAACAATACAATTCAATACAAGAGGGGTTCGAGGGCCCTGCTCCTTGGAGCTTACAATCTAGGAGGGAGGGGATAGTTGTACAGAAGGAAATAGCTGTGGGGGATGGAGTGGTTGGAAGAGTAGAGGAGTTCAGTATTAGCTGATGGCGGGATAGGCTTCCCTGAAGAGATAGGTTTTCAGAGTGCGCCTAAAGGTGAGCAGAGTAGGTGATAATCTGATGTATTGGGTAGGGAGTTCCAGAGGATGGGGGAAGCCCTGGAGATGAGCATGGGAGGAGGAGACAAGGGAGCTAGAGAGTAGGAGGTCTTGTGAGGAGCGGAGAGTATGATTTGGGTGATATTTGGAGACAAGATCGGTGATGTAATTTGGGGCAGTATTATGAACGGCTTTATACATCAGTGTTAGCGTTTTTTGACTGCCATAGGACCCCTCCCAGTCTCCATATGCTTGGATTTTATGGCTGTGCATTTCTTGCTCTTATTCATACCTACAACCCTTAGCAGTAATCCATCCCAGCATTTTTTGCAGTGAAGGTGCCCCCAGAAACATAGCCTTTCAGAGCACTCATTGATCAATGGTTGTATTGAAAAGAGGCATAGTCATTGTAAGGTTTGTGTGAATATAAAGCAGTGAAGCAGTAGAACTTGTTTGACTGAAAATATTCTGTTAATTGTTAGGCACTGAGCACATTTAAAAAGAGAAACCATAAAAAAATGGTGCTCCTGTTCAACCCTTGGCACATGAATTTTCTAGGCATGTGACACTGAACATAGTAAATGAAGCAGAAGGTACATATTAAGGAAGACCCTGTGCTGGTTCTCTTTTTTTAATGTGGGTTCCCCTTGACAGCCACACCAGACTCTCATCAAGGAAAAAGATGTTGTCTTTTTTTTTTGGGGGGGGGGGGGAGAGCACACTATTTTTCTTTGTGTTGAAGTCCACTATTAACATGTATATCAGACCCCCATATAGCATAAGGATCTGTTATAGATGAAGGGTATATCCAGCCATTTGTTTACAAACAGAAGAAAAGTGCATTGTTTACGTTGCACAGATGTGCCACTTCTAAAGCAGATTAGAAGCACCCCACCAAGACATGTTATTTAAGGGAATTTTAAGGCACTTTTAATGTTCCTCTTAAAGCATTATTATAACTGCCTGCTAAACCAAATTAAAAAAAAAATGTTTTTGCTTTGGTACATGTTCTCCAGGCAGTATCCAGCCCCCATACCATTTATTTGACAATACATTAACTATTAGCCTAGAAAATGTACATTGCTGTTTGTAAGTATTTAGCTGTCATGGACTTTAACCCCTTTACAACCTCATAACACATATTGGAATCCAGGAAGAGGGCTTTAATTCTGGGCACTGCATATATGTGTTCCTCTGTGCTGAAGGTGTGCTTGATCACGTTCTCCCAGTACTGAAACTAGACATGTTAACACCGGAAAATTTTGTTTTAGTTTTGGATGCATTAATTTGGTAGAAATTTTGTTTATTCACTCTCATTTTGTCAGTCCATTTCATTTTTGGGATTTGTTTCAGTTCTTTGGGATTCGTCTTGTATATTTGATATATCGGGTGGATTCAAAAAGTTTAAAAAAAGTTTCAAATCAGTCTTCCTGTTTTTGGTTGGATCCAACTTCATTGTGACTAACAGCTGGTTGTTAAGGAGTTGGCGACCACTGCATCCTTAACAACCATAATTCATCTGCGTTCAGCGGGATGGAGACCCCCAAAAATCCATACCAGACCCATAGGTCTGATATGGGTTTTAAGGGGAACCCCTAGCCAAAATGTAAAAAGAATGGTGTGGGGTTCCCCCCAAAAATCTATACCAGACCCTTAACAGAGCATGCAGTTCAGCAAGCAAGGAAGGAGGGGGAAGAGTGAGCGCCCCCTTCCTGAACCAAACCAAGCCACATGTCACTGTCATGAACCTCTTCCCCACAATCCTGGGTGGTGGGTGTTGGGGTGCAGGAGGTGACTTATCATGATCTAGAAGTCATTTTTAACAAGGGGAGCCCCAGATATCGCCCCTCCCCATGTGAATAAGTATGGGGTATATAGAACCCCTACTCATTCACCAAAAAAAATGTGAAAAGTAATTAAAAACCTAGAGACAGTCTTTTATAAAGAAAATTCCAAATAATGTCCCCTGAAATAGATCCAAGGTCAATAATGATGAACATCAACCCGCACGGAAAGAAACCTGCCAAATGGGTAGGTGACATCACGGGGTGATCCCACCCCCATGTTTACTTATCATTTTGGGAGTGTCTCTGGACATGTTGTGTTCTGCAGGTGGAAGGTTTTTTTCTTGTTTTGTTTTGTTTTGTTTTTGTGTGGGTCAGCGTTCAGTGTGATTGATGTTGGATCTACTTCGGGGACATTTATTTATTTAATTCATTTTAATAAAGGTTTGTCAAAAACTGTCTCTGTGTTTTTATTTACTTTTACCCAGGGGCGGACTGACAACTCATGGGGCCCCTGGGCAATAGGGGATCATGGGGCCCCCGTGTCCTTGCCCAAACTCAAAAAAGCCTATGAAAAAGGTACCAGGGGCATCTCATGGGGCCCCCTACTGACCCCGGGCCCTCGGGCAGTGCCCGAGTTTCCAAATGGTCAGTCCGCCCCTGCTTTTACCCCATACTCATTCACATTGGGGAGCTGGGATCTGGGTGGGGGGCTCTCATATTCCAATAAGTCACCCCCTGCACCCCCACAACCACTGACCATGGCTGTGGGGAAGAGGCCTCTGTCCTCATCAACATGAGGACAAGGTGCATTGAGGGGGAGCTAGCAGTAATCACTGTGTTCTCCTAGCAGGAATCCCCCCATCAGAAGAACACAATAGGGATATCTCCATCAACACTGACTGTGTTGATGGAGGAATCAAGCAATTTTCTTTCCTGAAACCCGTGGTAGCAGGAAAGAAAATTGCATTAAAAAAAATCAGGGACGTGGCTTGGTGCTCGAGCCACATGGAGGAATACTGAGAGAGCTCTGGGGAGCCAATCGCTACACAGCTCTCGCACTGGTCCACAGCGGGACAAATATGGGCAGAACTACAAAGCCCACGTAGCACAGCCTCTCACAGCATTCCTCTGCTGTATCCAAATGCCATATACCGGAGATATTCCAAATAAGATCAGCCCTGAGAAGAGGCTTCACAGCAATCAAGATGGTGACCCCCGGCCATGAGAAAGACTTCAGTGAGGACACACTACCTTCCTCAGAAGACCTGTTAAGAGAAACTGCTCAATCTGGACAACAACTGACATACTCAGAAATTACCCATATAGCTGCAGACCTGACAAGATAACTGCAAGCAGCCATAACAGATCTATAAGAAGATCTACATACTTTATCAGAACAAATGGCAACACATAAGAAAGCTGGTATACAGAGGGATAGAGCCATAGCCAGGCTTGACCATATCACTGAATCTCATGCCACACATCTAATTGACATAAATCGCCATCTGGAAGATTTAGACAATAGAGGGAGGAGGAATAATATCAGAGTGAGAGGTATACCTGAGACAGTAAATGCAGAACAAATACAACCAGCTTTGCAATCCATCTTTAATAACATACTGGAGAAACCCTCTGACTCTGCAATTGCTTCTGACAGAGCATACAGAGCCCTGAAACCACGGAGAGTTGAAAACACACCTCCAAGAGACATTATCTACTGTGTTACTAGCTTCCCACTGAAGGAAGAGATATTAAGAAAAGCAAGACAAAATGAGCCCGTAACATTTAATGGGGAGGAAGTCTCCTTATTCCAGGATCTCTCTCAATCTATCAATTTGAAAAATAGTAGAGCGATGTGCCCTCTCCTGGTGATCTTGAAAGAAAAAGGCATCTCATATAGATGACATTTTCCTTTCGCTCTCCAAGCAGCTTATAATGGCAAACAATACATCCTAAAACTGGCCAGCAAGATCCAAAGCTTTTGTGACAACCTACAACTACCATACGTGGCTCTACCAGATTGGCATGAGGAATTTAAACTTTCAACAACACCTCCCTGTGTACCATCAACACCTCAGTCCTCTCCAGCTAAGCCAACACAGAAGAAAGGTAGAAACTACAAGCAAACCGGACATGGCTCCAACTTCTAATCTCCAAAATCTAAACAACCCAGAGTCAAGGAAGATTTGGAAGACACTTGACCCCTAACTCTTGTGAGTGGAAACCCTTTAAATCCCCTTCCCCTCCCCCTGCTCCCCCCCCTCCTCCTCTCCTCCCCTCCTCCCCTTCTTCCCCTCCCCCTTCCCCCTCCACCCCACTTACCCTCCCCAGCCCCTTACCTACCCTCCTCCCCTCCCTCTTTTCACTTACCCTCCCACCTCCCTCCTTCCTCTCCTTCCTCCCCCTCCCCCTTCCATTACCACCTACTCTCTCCCATCCCTGACCTATACCCCCCTCACCCTCCTATCTATCCCCTTCTCCTCCTCCCTCCCCTCCCTCCACCCTCTCTCCTTACCTCCCCTTCCTCTCCCCCTTTCCCCCCCCACCTATCAAACACTTACCCTTCCCTTTTTCCCTCCCTTTCTCATGTTCCCCCCTCTCCCCTTCTCCTTCTCCCCCCTTCACCCCCCACCCATTCCCCCTCCCCCCTTCCTTTCCTTTTGAATTACTTTGAAGCCATCCAGATTTAAAGGTTGAACTCTTACTTTTTGGTTTGACTTTTTGTAGTCCTGCTTTTCTGAGAGTACTGGCAGTCCTCGTTGGACTGACCACAAAGGTTACACGTCACCTAATTTCTACACAGGTCGATAGCCTCTTCTCTATCAGGTTGTGTTCTGTATGAATATTTGCACTATTGGTTAGACTACACATTGTGTCTTTAACAGGGTTTTTAAAATCAGCTTTATGACCCACTGGTGTGCACTGTTTTGTGACATTTTGGTTAACAATTGTTAGCTGTGGGTGCTCGACTCTCCAACAATGTTTGAGTTTACAACTCTATAGATTTGTATTGTATTATAGCTATTGTAGATAGCCTGTTAAATTACAGCCATTACTAATTTTTACAGGGCTCATTTGCTCCTTCCACTAACCCCCCCCCATTAATTAGAGTACCACAAGTCGTATAATTCACAATCTATTTAAACCCATCTACTACTGCTGTTTTTCTACCCTTTTGATACTTCTATAGTTCAGTATCAGAGGTTATGTTCGATATTGTTATTTTTTCCACCTCTTTTTCTGCATGAGTTCTGAATTTACGTCAAAACAGTTTTATCACCAAATCAATATGGCCTATTTCTCATTGGGTAAAAATTTGCTAATCATCTCTCAAAATGATAGAGGTTTAAACACCCCAGAAAAAATATCCCAACTTCTAAGAGAGCTTAATAAGATTAAACCCTGGGTGGTGTTTTTGCAGGAAACACACTTTAAGACTCAACATGTTCCTAAATTATACAGCAAACTTTTCACTAAAACATTCCACTCAACTAATGATTTAGCAAAATCTAAAGGGGTCTCCATCATTATTAGCAAACAAGCTAATATCTCTATCATGGACAAATTAATTGATCCGGAAAACAGGTATGTATTTCTGAGAGAATCTTGGGCTGGCAAACCCAAGACTGTTGGCGCTATATAAATCCTGTATAATAATAACAATAATAATGAAGGTGGAAACAAAAGTGGACAGTTCTTAGCTAAGACCCTGAAAGAAGTCAGTATTATACAAAACTATACAACATCCCACTCACAACACAAACCCAGGAACCTAGTGGGTAAAAAAAACATAATCAAGGAATTCCTTAAAAAAAGTAATATGCTCTCCATCTCAAACTCAGATGCTCAACTCCTAGAAAAACCCATAGAGGAAAATGAATTAGCTTCAGCCATAAAAAGCTTAAAACTGGGTAAAAGCCCTAGACGAAATGGTCTTACATCTCAATATTTTAAGACCTACTAATATATCTTAGTACAACCACTGCTTCAAACTTTCAATTCTTTGATCAAGAAACAACCCCTACCCAACTCCTTCCTACAGGTCCATATTTTGGTCATACCAATAAAAGATAAAGAGCCATCCAACTGCGCAAAGTATGGACCTATATCCCTACTCAATATTGATCTTAAACTGCTTGCAAAAATAATAGCAAACAGACTCAGACAGCCACTTCATAAAATCAGTGGCCCAGAACAGGCAGGATTTATGCCAGGAAGAGAATTCAGGAATAACATCACCAAAGCTCTACACTTGATCTTTAAACCCCGTACGGAGGGCATTGAGGGTTTTCTCTTGTCCATGGATGCTGAGAAGGATTTTGTGTCTCGTGGGACTATATGTTTGCTACTTGCTCACACATTGGAATCAAAACAAATATGATGAATTGGATCACTTCACTTTACCAAAATGTCATAGGTAAAATTAAAGTAAAATGCTTCCTATCTGAGACTATTAATATTAGAAATGGGGTTGATGAAAACCAGAGTGAAATTACAGGAAACTTGTGGGAATGCAAATATCCCATTTTGGACATACCTTCAAATATGCAGCTATCTAACAAACCATAAACTAAAATGCCTATTCTCCCAACCCCCCACCGATTTAGAAAAAATATGTCTCAAAGGAGCCAACATATGTCACACTATCTCTTTGGTTTATTCTTGGCTTTTACAAAAATATAATCAAATCCCAGACAATTTTAAATTATTATGGGAAAATGCTTTGGATATAGCAATTACAGATGACCAATGGAAAACAGCTTGCATACTCGCACATAAGTGCCCTATCAACACACGGATGCAAGAAACATCCTATAAAATACTAACACAGTGGTATGCTACTCCAGATAGACTAAAGAGGTGGTTCCCCCAATTACCAGACACTTGCTGGAGATATATGGCTAGCAAGGGCACCTTACTTCATTTGGTGGCATTGCCCACGGATCTCCAACTTTTGGAACCAGGTCTGTGACTTAATTGTGCAAATTACTGAAACTAAAATACAGTTATCCTCTGCTTGCTGTCTGCTACATGTTACTACATCCTCTCTTAGACAATATAAATCAACCCCATTGAGACACCTACTCAATGCTGCAAAGACTTTTATTTCAAGGTTTTGGAAATCTCCACGAGTCCCATCATTCCAAGATTGGATTAGAGAAGTAGATACGATATATGAGATGGAAAGAACTTTAACTATGACAGGTGATAAGGTGATCACATACCATAAACTGTGGGCTGACTGGCATATTTTCACCTTTTCAGACACCTACAAGACACTGATGTCTGTTAAAATGCCGCAGAATGTACTGTTTTTGACAAAATTGAAAGCAGAAAAGGAACCTTTATGCTTATGTTTACTATACAGGATCTGGTTTAACACCAGCTTGTTACACTTTATATTGATATGCTTATCATTTTCTACTTTTACTCAAAGTCAAAACTATGGCAATTTTTAAATGTAAGATTTACTCCCCTTTTTGATACTGTAAGAATGACAATAATGGTTATAGATATTTTTGACTACCTGTAACTTTATCATAGTTTGTTACACTACAATGTTCAACAATAAACTTCTATTGTTTAAAAAAAAAAAATCAGTGCCAGAGTGCTCGTTGCAACATACAGCCTTTATTTACATGTGTTATCATTGTGTTTTGCCACAGTGATAAAATGGTACAAGAACAATTTAATTGGCCCTGCACTCTGCTTTGTGATCTGCTGTGCCTGGTACAGCCTAAGAGCGTGTGCACAAACAAAATGGCCTCCCCCTCAATAGAGAGGCATCTGGTCATTTATATACAATGGCCGGATAGCAAGTGGTTAAAGATAAAGTTGCTTGATCACAGTAATACTATACATGTTTTCCACAAACCTAAGACAGTATTTCATGGCAAGAATTTCATAACAACTGTGAAGCATGATAATGTGGAAATGCTTGTGGATAGTGGAAACAGCTTCAGGGACTGGGCGCCTTACAGGCATCGAGATGGCTATAAACCAAACTTTTCTTGACTTAAATAATGCCTTGTGGTGTCTGCTTTCCAAAATGTTATCATTTTGAGGATGTGTCTACTCTCCTGAAACTCCAGGTCCTCCAAACATGTCAGAAAAGTAGATGCCTAATTTATTCCCCTTTGGAATACTCTATGTCTTTAGACAGCAAACCAGTCTCACACCTCTGCTGTCCTAATTATTTAAAGGAATAGAAGAAAGTGTTTTAGGGTATAATTGTAAGTATGCCTATGCCACTAGTGAGAAATAACTCTGTAAAATGGCAACTTTGTGACATAAAATCACATTTTTTGTTTTATTTATTTTCCAAAAAAATAATTGGAAAATATTACAGTTTCAAAAAACTCACTATTATTCTCACTAATTAACTTGTAGTGTCTACTTTAAAAATGTTGGCAGTGTTTGTACTGTCCTGAAATTTTAGGGCCTCATAAATGACATAATCAGTCAAAACAAATTCAAATATATACCATAGTTTGTAGACTCTATGACATTCACACAGAATAAATAATATACACTTATTTTTATTTTATTTTTACTAAATAAATGTAGCAAAATACATTTTGGCTTAAATTTCTGAATAAAGATTATTTGTTTATAAAGCTTTATAGCAAAACATTTTCAAAAATTTTGGTTCTTTGTTCCTTTATATAATAAGAGTTTAAAAAACCAACAACTATTTCCTGCCACACCCCTGTTGGCAAATTGCAGTTCTTCCCTGCTACGCTAATGTGAATACAGAACTGTGAATTCTGAAATGACTCTATTGACCATACATGGTCAGGACCATATTTGGTTAATTATGTTATCCAGGATCACTGAGGATGTTATTTACAGTTGCAAGAAAAAGTATGTGAACCCCTTGGGATTACGTGGAGTTTTGCATGAATTGGGCATAAAATGTGCTCTGAACGTCATCTAAGTCACAACAATAGAAGAACACAGTCTGCTGAACATAATACTACACAAACATTAGATGTTGCCATGGTTTAATTGCACATAACATGTAAACATTCACAGTGCAGGGAGGAAAAAGTATGTGAACCTTTGGACTTAATAACTGGTTGAGCCTCCTTTGGCAGCAATAACCTCAACCAAACGTTTCCTGTTGTTGCAGATCAGACCTGCACAACGATCTGGAGTAATTTTGGACCACTCCTCTTTACAAAACTGTTTCAGTGTAGCAATATTCTTGGGATGTCTGGTGTGAATCGCTCTCTTAAGGTCATGCCACAGCATTTCAATCGGGTTGAGGTCAGGACTCTGACTGGGCCACTCCAGAAGGCGTATTCTGTGCTGTTGCAGCCATTGTTTTGTTGAATTACTTGTATGCTTTGGGTCATTGTCCTGTTGCATCACCCATCCTCTGCGGAGCTTCAGTTGGTGGACGGATGGTCGTACGTTTTCCTGCAAAATGTCTTGATAAACTCTGGAATTCATTTTCCCATCAATGACAACAATCCGTCCAGGCTCTGAGGCAGCAAAGCAGCCCCAAACCACGATGCTCCCTCCGCCATGTTTTACAGTGGGGATGAGGTTTTGATGTTGGTGTGCTGTGCCTTTTTTTCTCCACACATAGTGTTGTGTGTTCTTCCCAAACAACTCAATCTTGGTTTGATCTGTCCACAGTATATTTTGCCAGTAGTGCTGTGGAACATCCAGGTGCTCTTTTGCAAACTTCAAACGTGCTGCAATAATCTTTTTGGACAGCAGTGGCTTCCTCCGTGGTGTCCTCCCATGTACTCCATTCTTGTTTAATGTTTTCCTTATTGTAGATGTGTCAACAAAAATGTTAGCATGTGCCAGAGATTTCTGTAGGTCATTAGCTGACACTCTGGGATTCTTCTTTACCTCATGCAGCATTCTGCGCTGTGCTCTTGCAGTCATTTTTACAGGACGACCACGCCTAGGGAGAGTAGCAACAGTGCTAAACTTTCTCCATTTGTAGACAGTCTGTCTTACCGTGGACACATGAACATCAAGGCTTTTGGAGATACTTTTGTAACCCTTTCCAGCTTCCTGCAAGTCAACAATTCTTGATCGTAGGTCTTCTGAGAGCTCTTTTCTGCGAGGCATGGTTCACATCAGACAGTGCTTCTTGAAACCAGTAAACCCAAAACAGGTGTGTGTTTTTTAAGGGCAGGACAGCTGTCAGCAACACATCCAATATCATCACACTGATTGGAGTCAAGGTTGGCTCACTCCTTGGTCCAATTAGCTCTGGGAGAAGTCATTAAGCTAGGGCCTCACATACTTTTTCCTCCCTGCACTGTGAATGTTTACATGTTATGTGCAATTAAACCATGGCAACATCTAATGTTTGTGTAGTATTATGTTCAGCAGACTGTGTTCTTCTATTGTTGTGACTTAGATGACGTTCAGAGCACATTTTATGCCCAATTCATGCAAAACTCCACGTAATCCCAAGGGGTTCACATACTTTTTCTTGCAACTGTACATTACATGAATGCAAGAGATCTTTCATTTAATGGCAGAAGTGCAACAAGGAAACTTCAGGTCATTGTGTCAGCAAGAAAACATTGTTCAATGGCGGGTTGTCATGACTGACAATAGATTTACATTGATGAATGATATGACTGACTATAAATTTATATCAAGGCTCATTATTTAAATATTTTCAAATTTTAACCTTTTCCCTGTCAGCAATGTAAGGTTTACGTTGGCAGCAGCAGTGGGTTTTACATACACTCCCAGCTTCTACACTCTAAATTTTATAAGCCGACTGTCAGCTTTTAGATGAAAATATTCTGGTGGCTATACAGCCACATAACCATTTCCATAGACCCTTAGAATGGACATTCCCTGCATGACCATTCTCCTGGGATTTCTGGGTCCGCATGGCTGGTTTCACTGGGTAGAGGAGAAAGGAGACCAACGAATGTCCATTTACTGATCTCCCCTAGCTAGTAAAAACCCAGAAGTGATGAAAATTTTGTCACTTACTATTTCAGCTGTCACTTTGCCTGGCTCCTGTGATTAGGGAGTAGCTAACTGAGCCTGATCTGTGCTCCATTACATTCAGTGAAGGGCAAGTGAGAAGCTGAAACCCATGTAATGACAATAATTCTTCAAGCGATAAAGAGTGCTCTAGAAACTGCCAGGAGTTTATACTAATCTAAAAGAGAAGAATCAAAATGCCCCAAAATACATTTCAGTGAATCTATACTAAGAGAAAGACCTGTTTCATTATTAATAATTTGGATAACTTCCATCCAGCATCATTTAAGGTTAGGACAGTGCCACAGCAGGTTAATTAGGTCTTCCTGCAGTTGACCACATCTGTTGCAGCAAAAATAAGACCTATACTACAAAAAAAAAATTGAAGTCCGATATACCCGGTGGATAATGAGCAATTATGTTAGTAGATACGAGGGGGGGGGAGAAACAAGGGGAATCCTTGCAGAATTTGGTTCATCAGAAATATGGCCTAACTCTTTGCACATACATTTTAAGGCCCTTTGACTCACAAACCCCAACAATTTGATCAAATAACAGATTATCTGTAATTGAGAAGCCAAGGAAGCCTTTTTGGGTCTGAAAGAAATGTGTGCTTTGAAGATACTGAAAGAAAGACTTTTTGTCTAAGAAATTTTTTTTTTTTTCACTAACAAATACCAACAAACTTTACATACAATTCTTGCCACACAGGGCTTTGCAAAAAAAAAGAACACAAAACACACACAAAAAAAAAAAAGAAAGAAAAAACCCCTCTCACCCAGCGATCATTGCAGCTTTAAAACATAATTATTTATATTTATGGGGAGCTACAGCCATGAAGATGTCCAGATCTACACATAGTCATCTAAACACGCTATCTATATAAACAGACATATTTTTCCCACAGGATAGGCACCAGTATGAAAAAAAAACATAATAACCTACTCCCATAAAGGAAACATATGTTTGATCCATTTTGACCAAATAGCATTAAATTTACTCATAGCGTTCCTTAAAAAATATGTATATTTTTCAAAAGAAATAAGCTTCTTGAGATAAAAAATCCAGTCAGATATAGTAGGAGGATGTTGGGAGGGTCATTTAAGGGAAATTTGTCTGCGGGCCACAAAATGATGGTAATCACCAAAGGAGGTGTGTGTAGGGAAAAGTATATATAGTCAAGTAGACAGATAAGGGGTTCAACAATAATATCCACATCAAAAAGCCCATTGAGTGTACCAACCACCTCTGCCCAATATCTCTGGAGTTTAGGACACCACCACATAAGATGTATAAGAGTACCAGGGTTGCCACATCTAGCACAGGCTGGGCCAGGTTTCACACCTATGATATAGAGAAATTCAGGGGTTCTACATACCGTATGAAGAATACAAATCTGTGTTAATCTGTGTGATGGGGAAAGAGACACCAGAGGAAGAGTCTGAAGGATCTTCCCCCAGATCTCCTCCAAGATGGATCCGATATCTTGTTCCCATTTCCCTGGATGGGATCAGGAGCATCAGTAAAAATTTCTTTAATAGATTTACATAGATTTCTGAAATAAGTTGTAGCTTGAACTATTCTGTCTAGTAACGGAATAAGAGAAAAAAACACTATTGTAGAGAAGAATTGAGCTGATAGCACATGACGAAGTTGAAGAAACTGGTAAAACCACCTTTGATGTAAGAAAAACTCTGTCCTCAACTGCTCAAACTTTTTAAGAGTTCCGTTCTCATAGAGTTGTACTAAGGTAGAGATCCCTGATCTTTCCCATCTCTGAAAGCCCTGAAGAACAAGAAGCTCTAGAAGCATATACGGTAATTTCCCTATATTGGAGTATATCTAGTGAGGTTAGAAAGCCCTACCATTTTCTTTAGTTTCCTCCCATACCTTGCAGAATAATGCTAAAGTAGGCATGGCAGTTAATGAAGATGTAAGAAAATAGTCGACGAATAGCCCTAGGAGGTCTTTCAGATTCCTAACTCACAAGGTGCTGCATTTGAGCTGCAAAAAAACATAACCTTGTGTTGGGGATGTTGAATTACTCTAACTTTATACGGGGAACCTTCCTTCTCCAGATTAAATCCCTGAATATGCTATTGATCTTAATAAAAATGTGCAGATAAATCCAAACTTGGAAGTTATATAGAAAATATAACAGTTTGGACATCCAAATCATCTTAAGTGGTTAAGTAGTAAGGATTAGGTAACTTAATCCAAGTTTTACTTTGAGTTTGAAATCTAGACAACAATGGGCCAATATTATTTGGGATGAATGCCTGAAATGAAGTAGATATTGTTACCTCCTAAGTACTTCATAGTTGACACAACTCTTAAATAGGAGAGTGTAGATGGTAAGGGAGTTGACAAAGGGTCCAATGGCATTCGCATTAATTTCTCCCAGTTTATGCCAAGGGCTGAAAATTTCTTAAATTCATCAAGATATTTCATTACTGATGGAAACAATGTCTGGATACTGGATAAGAACAAAAGGACATCATCTACATATAACGCCATTTTTTCCTCAAAATCACCTCTAAATAAGCCTGTCACATCTGCTAAAGTCCGAATAAGGCAGGCCAAAGGTTCTATTGCAATGGCAAAAAGCAGGGAGGACAATGGACACCCCTGCCTAGTGCCACGGAAAAGTCTGAAAGAAGAGGATTGAAGGCCACTAACCCTTACTGAAGCCCTAGTATCCGTATTCAACAATCGGACCCACTGGCAAAAAATGGGACCAAAACCAAATTTTTAAGAATAGCCATCAAATATGGCCACTCAACACTATTAAAGGCCTCAATAGTATCTTGTGGGACCATCAGAGCCACGTGCTGATGATCCTCCATATGCTGCTTTGTACCTCTCTGGCTGATCGACTGACCACGTGGGTCATAGCTGTGTCCTGGGCCTTCTTGTGAGGGCCCTTGGTGGAGGAGGAGGCTGCATGATTTCTAGACCCTCCTGCTTTCCTGGATCAATGGCAGCCACTCCTCCACCCTCCATCCTCTTCGTCATAATGGAGGGGAACTACCTACATGATTAGGCTATAGGGGTAGTGGAGATGATGGACAATGGCCCGCCATAGAGTCTAACACCACAGACTGCTGGAACCACTCCCTGCAGTAGGGGGAAGAGCCAGCAGGCAGACAGGTAGACCACAGGAAGAGACATCTACAAACTCCTCCCGAGAGGACCCCAGTGAGGACCTCTGGAGGCTCTCCAGGAGAAGGAACTGTGATGGGAAGGAGGGAACAGTGGTGAGAGTGGTGGTAGCAGCAGCAGACGTGGCGATGAAGCAAGCCGCAGTGAGGGCTCGAGGACAGGAAAGCCGTAAGATGGAGAGGGAATCAGGTCAGTCCATAATAGGTGCTGGAGCTCAATAAGCGTTTGAGGTAAGCCTCACTATTCACGGCATTATGATGCAATCCAGGAATGATTGTAAACTGTAAATTAACATTGGCATATTTCAGCTTGGATGTTTATAACTCGCTATAAAAAATTAAATAAAATACTAATAATACCAGAAAAAAAGGATTATGAATATGCTTTGCATTGTCTCGCAAAGTTCCAATATGAATATCTGCTTGCTGAGATCGGGGGATGAGAGCCAATAATCTACCCGCCTTCTACCCTTCAAAAGCTAATGATCAAATACAGCTTGGCATTTAAGAAAATCATTCATCCCTCTAACCTTCCATGTAATTATTTAACCATGTGGCCTGCCATGGCAGAACAACAACAAAAAGTTATTTTATAAAAGCAAGCAACACTGGTAGGAAAATAAGAAACCCTTGCAAGATATAGAAATCTATGCTGCACAAAAATAAAAAAAAAGAAACAGAACAAAAAAAAAAGGGGAATACTTGAACTGGAGATAGGAGAGCATTTTTCTCTTGTCCGCCAACCCCAGCAAACAATAGACCAAAAAATAATGGGCAAACAGAAGAGAAACAATATCTGTTTCAGTGGGTTCAGTGCTGCGTTTAGGGGTTTGCACACTACCTGCTTGGTTTGGTAAACCCAGTCCATACTAAATCTTATCCCAGTTTATTATTTCTGTTTTGCATGATACTTGTGACTCTGTATATAATCTAATAATTATATTATGATATAACAGCGCACTAATGTATTTTTTCTGCTTAAACTGAGAGAATCAGGCCAGTTCATCAGGATTAAAACTGTGCAACATATTCTTGGCTGCAGATCACTGTCATCTGCTTGAGGGCTTTCTAGCGAGACAATTCTCACAGGATTCACATTTTTGTGCATGCTGTTAACTACTTTCGAGACGTCACTACAGAATAAAGGAATACACCTACTGGTATTAGGAAACCAAATATATTTTTTGAAGCAGCAAATATTTTGAGCAAAATAGTACACAGGGGGATGACTGTCTAGTGTACTAGTTTATGAGAATCAAAACTCGAAATACATTGTGTAAAACATATATTTTATTGTTTACTATTTATTGGTTAAGAATATTTAAAGGAGAACTAATTTGAAAGTAAAATGAAAAAGTAGGATCCAATTTGCCCAGAAGGTATCACAGTGCACATGCAACTAACAATGTGTGATTGTGCCAAAGTACAGGTTTTGACCATGGCAAATGTTCTTACACAATTTCATTAGCTGCTACTTGCAAATTGAAATTCTTGGAACAAAAGAAATTTATCAGGTTCCTCCACCCGCCCTAACAGTGAGGATGGATGAATCCCCTTGACAGGTTCTTGTATTCTGATAGCAGTCGGCATCTAAAACTGATTGGATGCAAGTGCTGCTTGTACATCAATTTTCCTACTGGCTCCATCAACAAAAGGTAATTTAACAACCAAATTTTTTCAAAAGGTTTGGTTTCGGCAGCGCCATACACTGATTGAATGTCAGTCAAGCGAGCAGAAATCAGTCAAAAATTGAGCATTGCGTATGGCTAATTTTAGAGGCATGGTACAAATAACACATTTATATACCATTAACAAAAGGATACATTTATTAAGTGCGTGAAATACAAATTTAATTAATACTGTCATAATATATGTGTGTAAAATAAATAATGTTAATAATGAAACAATTAATTAAATGCATATAGTGTGCTTTGTTATGCAGTTTTTTTAAGTCAATGGTCACTAGCTTTGCTTGTCTATTCCTTATATTGTTTTTGGGTTTCAGCATTTCATAATCATTTTCAAAATTAAAAAAGCGAAATGCAGAGTGAAAATTATGAAAAAGTGTAAAATGCAAAACATTAAAAACCTTGTTTAAGGAAAGAATATTCACACTTGTCACTATATAACAACCTGATTACACCAGATTCAAGATTGCTCCTAAAAGAAGAAAAAAAGTAAATTGTTTTCACAAATTAAGGAAATGTATTTACAAAACATATGTTCCTAGATTATTTTCACCTGTAATATTTTCCATAAAAAAACAGCTATATGCATATAGTGTCCATTTAAAAATATTGTATTCATTTGAATCTTGTAAATAAGAAAGATAAGCTGTTAATGAGAGAACAGCTCTACAACGATACTGGCAAGAATTCACTCATTCAGAGCAGAAGACTAAATCATGCTGTTAACTGCAGTTACATTAATGTAAATAATGTAACAGCCATCACATTACTCTGCAGGAGAACTGCAGGCAACTGAGACCTCTCAAAGCCCTTGACAGTGTAACAGCTTGATCCCTGCAGTACACTAGTGTTATGCTGTATTTTATTTATAGTGTACATTTTATGTATATAGTTATACTAAAAGCATTCAAGGACCTGAATACAAGTAGATCACTATCTAATGATAAATTCTGGCAGTCATAGCAACATTAGAGCATAACATTCAAGTGCTATTGGACAAAAGAGACTTGAGATATTATAGGCATTAAAGAAAGGAAAACAGAAGAGCCAAGTCCATTGCATTATCTGGAAAAGTACATTGCAGATGGTCAAAACATTTTTCTGCATGCTCTGACATAATCCTTGACCTACCTTCTGTGTGTTGCCTTTTTTGCTTTGCTGTTCAGTAACACATATAGTAGATTAAGTATTAAGAAGTTACTAGTTATAAGCTCTGGGTTTGGAACAAATTATGCCTTCCCAGAGGTTCAAGTTCACCCAAACTTTTGAAATGTTCAGTGAATATTGCCCAGGTGAAAGTCCTCTTTAAAAAGCATCATTGCCCAGGAGATAGACTTTAGCCAGTGATGGTCCCAGCCTATATACTATAAATTGTTACTTTCCCAGAAGCCCTTTGGCAGTGTTTTGGAGTTTTTTGAGAGAATGAGGTACAGCTGACAGTGTTATTAGTTAGAGAGAGTTTGCTATGATCATATGTACAGTACTAGATTTAGTACTATTGTATTGCTACTGGTAAGTTGCAGTTTCAGTTTGTGGGCTAGGGAGAGTGGAAGAACTGTATGTCCCGCTACATTCACTGTCTATGATTTGATTAGACCCAAACTTTTGCTGCTCCCCCCCCAACCTGTTTTTTGGGCAAAGGGGTGTTTGCTTTTTCTTTTTTTATGTTCTTTTAGTTCATTCTTGATTATTTTTTTGTTTGTATCTAATCATATTAGTGTCTTTTTTTACCAGGTTCAGCAGCACCACTTTGTTTCAGCAGAGTACTGAATACTACTGTGATACAATGTAGTCCTCGTAGTCCTCTAAACATCTTTTGCCAAACCTGTGGTAATAAAACTAGAGCTAACCCCCCCCCCTCCATAACAGGAGAACTAAAGATTACCCTGCATCTATTCTGGGGTGAGCAGCACCTGTACCTACAGGCCATGGTGATTCAGTTGCAGGGCATATGTGCATTTATTTTCTGTCTTTGTGCATAATATTTAGCCTCAAGCAATAAGGAAGAAGATATTACAAGGGATATCAGAGGTTTACCTTAGGGCACTTCCAGCATAGAGACAGGCAGAGAAGGGGCAAGTATAGACTGAAACTATGCTCTGAATTTTCTATCTCTATCCTGCCATCTCCAAATTTTACATTGATCAGGCAGGTTTTTCTCTCCCAGCTGCTGGAATGAACAAAAATATATGCCCCAGCCACAAGCATGCCCCCAGCTTCTCAATGCCAGCTTTGTAGGTGTTACCATTTCAGCTGTTGCAGTTTGCCCCATCTGTGAATTTGTGGCTTGTGCTGTACCACAGTGGCTGATTCCTCGTTTACATTTTTTGCTCATAAGGCCATCCCTACCCTCCACCATTATGTATAAGGTAATGTTTCCATATAGTTGGACCTTGTGATTAGCTGCAGATTCAGCAAATAGGGATAAGGACATTATAGTTCAATCTTGGTCACTTTGCTGATGGATCAGAAAAAAACAGAATGAGGCACACTGGAGCTGGCACCTGGAGACATTGAAACATTAGTCACCTCCATCTCTTCCTCCTCTTCAACACTCTCTTCTGGTAAATCATCTTCAGAACCACCTGTACCCAAAGGCTTTCAAGAGGCTATATAACAATTCTGCAATGCAGTTTTGCAGTTGGCATGCCTAAAGGACTAAAGCCACACTGGGGAAAGGTTTTTGTCAGCCCTGCCGGTCAGGGCTCACAGGTTGTTAACCCCACATCATCTTGTGCTAGAAAAGGGTGTATGACAATGGTACAAACGTGCTGTCCACCCTATGGCAAAGACAATTCACACATGTCTTGCTGCCATCCTGGATCTGGTGGTGCTGAAGTTCTGGTTGTGTACCCTGGCTTTCAGGATTTTCTGAGGCAGGCCAGAAGTTCATTGCCATTTCAAAAGATCATACTCAGCTAGTGTTTTTCTGGGTGAAGTTAAGCATATACTCCATCTGAATGAAATCTGACTGATATGTGATATGCCAACCTGGTAGAACTCTACCTAGGTCATGTTGAAGTAGGTCAGTGCATCAGAGGGCCAGAAATGAGTACCTGTGCTAGCATGGCCAATGTCAGTGGCTCTTCATTCAGTGGCTCTTCATATTCCTGTAGTGTTGCCAGAGCAAACACTACGTACATGAGATAATAGAATAGACTAGGCATTTAAGGCACAACAGTAGGCAAAAGAGGAGGATTTCCTGGTGTCTCATAGCCTGTTTTATCTGGACTCTGTTCCTGTGAGGCCCCAGCAATCACAGGAGGAGCATGAGGAGGAGGAGAAGGAGGAGGAGAAGAAGTGTCATTGCCATGGCAACATTGAGAAAAAAATGTCAACGTGGGGCAGGCTTCCAGGGGTGAGTTTCATACCTCACAAACTCTGGGACTTGCATATGCATGAAGGAGATTGTTGAGGACAATGTTGTTTTTAGCGAGCCTAAAGATGAGGTTGCCTCTGCCTCTAGTAATTTATGGCAGTGTGGATCCCTCATGCTCCAGTGCCTGTGAAAGGACCCCAGCACTCTTGGCTTCAAGAAGTGGGACCAAGATTTTCTTCAGTATTCAGTGCCCAGGCCTACCTGCTGAAAGCAGCTATAGGCAGCAGCTGAAACATTTGATGGTTACATTGAGTCAAGGGAAAACTTTGACATCCTTCCAATGGATTACTTCCAAAAATGCACCATTTCTTTGGATTTTAATGAGAATAAATAGTAAAAAAAATAGAAGCAAAAACACTTTTCTGTATTTTTTCCAGCTGCAATGTTAACAAAATCTGTGCACCATCATTAACTTACCCCAAAATATTTTCAACAAATTCTGCTAAATTCTGAACTCTACTAAAACTATATCCAATTTAGTGTGACCTTTATGTAATATAGCAGAATGGTAAAGTGTTTTTATTTATTACAGGTTCAAATGTAGCGCCATCAATTTACGCAGCGCTTTACACACATATATATATATATTACACATTCACATCAGTCCCTGCCCTCGAGGAGCTTACAATCTAAGGGCTCTATCTCACATTCATACATGCTAAGGCCAATTTAGACAGGAACCAAATAACCTACCAGCATGTCTTTGGAGTGTGGGAGGAAACCAGAGCACCCGGAGGAAAACCATGCAGGCACAGGGAGAACATGCAAACTCCAGGCAGGTAGTGTCATGGTTGGGATTGGAATCAGTGACCCTAGTGCTGCCAGGTGGAAGTGTTAACCACTTAGCCACTGTGCTGCCCCACAGTGAACATATGAACATAGAACCGCCCATACAGTATAATGAATGGCTGAGTGTGATGTACACCTGTATACGTCAGTACGTATATAAGCCCATATATATAGTATGAGTATATTCCCTGAGAAATGAATGGCTGTAGAAGTCTGTGCACATGTATACAGTAGTACTCATGGAAACACGAGTATAGCATACATGAATATGCCTGTACACTATAGGCATGTTTATGAGTTTGTTCATTTAACTTAAATTTAATTTTTCTTTTCTTCTTGGGTGAGCTGCATCTTAATGGTGGAGATCTGATCCAGACCACTGTGTAGCTTTGTAGCAGCAGGTCAAATCTGTTCAATTTCTATATAGTGTCTGTAATACAAATGCTGGGTGCAA
The DNA here is from genome assembly GCF_062004578.1 of Staurois parvus. Classification (NCBI taxonomy): domain Eukaryota; kingdom Metazoa; phylum Chordata; class Amphibia; order Anura; family Ranidae; genus Staurois; species Staurois parvus. The sequence continues at coordinate 9,900,228 of NW_028318039.1, read as the reverse complement.
AAACTAAAAGAAAGTCATATACACGTACACAATCAACAGGTAGTCACACACAGGTACTTTTAATCAGCATTTATACCATTACATAATCTATGCATGTGAAAGACCCTCTACAAAATGAATACCTGCCCTGGCACATCATAGCCCCATGGGTTTTCAGTCCGTCCCTGTTTGTGTCATCCATCTAACTGCTACATCTGCAAGAGAGCTTGTTCTTTTGAAAATCAGACTTACTGGCTGGATTACCAGGTGTAAATTTGAGAAAGAAAGACTAAAAAAAGAAACCTAATGCAGCCACCACATGGAATTTGTAAGGTGCAATATAATAAATGTTTCATTTTTCGTTTAATACTACCTTAAGTAGATGTAGGATTCAATTATGGCACTTTCAATCATAGCATGGCATTTGGTTTCTATATGAGCAAAGAACACATTTAAACCATGTTACATTAAGTTTTAAGGTGCTTGTTGATAGAAAAAAATAACAAATGTACCTCCAGCTATTAATTGTTTGTGGTATCAGCTTAACTTGTCTGAACAGGAATTGTATGTGTGTGTTCTCTGAAGATGTTGGAAAAATCACAAAATTATCAGACACCACCTTCATCCAAGGTAACAGCAAACACAATACACTGTTGAGCTAAACAAGTGTTTGTTTAGGCGATAAGGGTCTAAGAGATTTAGCAAAATAATATATTTATTTAATTCTTGGAATTATTCCCAGAACTTAGTTACAAGGAGAACATGTAGACACAGCAATAGGACAGAAAAATGTGCAAGAGGATGATGTTGTAATATATGATGTTTGGCATAGCTGGAAAAACTAAATTAATTTTATTGACACATTAATAGAGAGGGTAAATGATATGTAACAATATAAGAAAGCTTTGTTTGCTGAGTACTTGAATGTGTTTAAAATTAATAGGAAAATGGATGCCTTCCAAATCTCCACCATGAAAGAATTGTCTCATTCAAAACTGAATGGCCTGCGGTTTATAAATATAGACATAAATATTTCTGTTCATTAACCTCTTCCCTCCGGAGGTACGAATATATGCAGCATCTTGCAGGTGGGCTTTAATGATGAGAGGCCACATATTTGTGGCCCTATGTAAGCAGTGTTCTGCCCTGAAAGCATGCACCTTGTTATCAACGTGGACTGGAAAGTTCCCGATGCAAACTTTCTGATCATGTGACTGTTGTGACTGCCGATCACAGCAGTCACTTGATTGTAATGCATGCCTCCACCTCCCAGCATTTAGAACTTCTTAAAGGGCCAGCAGACAATGGTGGGAAAGGGGTTAAATGCCATCATTTTCAGACTTTGGAACATAATATATGATTCCCCAATTCAGGGGCGGACTGACAACTCATGGGGCCCCGGGCAATAGGAGATCATGGAGCCCCTGTGTCCTTGCCCAAACTCAAAAAAGCCTCTGAAAAAGGTACCGGGGCATCTCATGGGGCCCCTAACTGACCCCGGGCCCTCGGGCAGTGCCTGAGTTTCCAAATGGTCAGTCTGCCCCTGCCCCAATTATTAGCCAGTGATTGTTTAATTTCCCATTGCTTATTTGCTAAAAATTCATCAATTACATTTGCCTATTTTTAAAATGTCAAAAGTTACAGGAATAGCCAGCTACAGTCACATTTACAATAAACTGAAAAAAAAAAGGCTTTTAACCCAAGCAATACATTTTCAAGCCTGAGCTCCTTAGGGAGGGTTTGCTCACTTGTTCTCTATCACTCTGTATAATTTACTGTATATACTGTGTGTGTGTGTATATCTATCTATCTATCTATCTATTACATTATTACATTACATTACATTGAGTTTATATAGCGCCAAAGGGTTTGCTCAGCGCTGTACAATAGAGGGGGGGACAATACATGAAACATTACAGCAACTACAAACAGCACACGAGGGGTTATAGGGCCCTACTCTTTCGAGCTTACAATCTAGGAGGGAGGGGGTAGTGGTACAGGAGGAAGTGGCTGTGGGGGATGGAGTGGTAGGAGGAATGAAGGAGAGCAGCAGTTAGGTGAGGGTGGGGTAGGCTTCCCTGAAGAGGTGGGTTTTCAGGGAGCGCCTGAAGGTGAGGAGGGAAGGTGACAGTCTGATGGATTGGGGTAGTGAGTTCCAGAGGATGGGGGAGGACCTGGAGAAGTCTTGCAGACGTGCGTGTGAGGAGGAGACCAGGGAGCAAGATAGAAGGAGGTCCTGCGAAGAGCGAAGGGTACGGGTAGGGTGGTACTTGGGAATCAGGTTGGTGAGGTAGTTAGGGGCAGTGTTGTGAATGGCTTTGTAGGTCAGAGTGAGTAGTTTGAATTTGATGCGTTGGGCGATAGGGAGCCAGTGGAGGGAGAGGCAGAGGGGGGTGGCAGAGGTGGAGCGGGTGGTGAGGTGGATGAGTCTAGCCGCTGAGTTGAGGATGGTCTGAAGCGGGGAGAGCCTGCACTGGGGTAGGTCGGTGAGGAGGGAGTTGCAGTAGTCAAGGCGTGAGATAATCAGGGAGTGCACAAGTAGTTTAGTGGTGTCTGGGGTAAGGAAGGAGCGTATTTTGGCGATATTGCGGAGGTGGAGTCTGCATGTGTTTGTGAGTGATTTGACATGAGGTTGGAAGGAGAGGTTAGAGTCCAGAATGACTCCAAGGACTTTGGCTTGCGGGGCGGGATTGATGGTGGTGATGTTAGTAGTGATGGATAGGATGGGGGGGCGCGGGCAGGAGGGAAGACGAGAAGCTCGGTTTTGGAGAGGTTGAGTTTGAGGAAATGGAGCGACATCCAGTCAGAGATGTCGTTTAGGAGGTGAGTGATGCGGGCGGAGAAAGTGGAGGTGAGGTGAGGGGTGGAGAGGTAAATTTGAGTGTCATCAGCATAGAGATGGTAGTTGAAGCCGTGGGAGTGTATGAGTTTGCCAAGGGAGGAGGTGTAGATGGAGAAGAGAAGGGGTCCAAGGACAGAGCCCTGGGGGACCCCAACAGAGAGGGGGAGTGAGGGGGAGGTGGCACCATTGTAGGTGACACTGAAAGAGCGTCGGGATAGGTACGAGGAGAGAGTGGTGTCTCTGATGCCAAGGGAGAGTAGGTTATTAAGGAGGAGGGGGTGGTCAACTGTGTCGAAGGCCGCGGAGAGGTCCAGGAGGAGGAGGACAGAATAGTCGCCTTTGGCTTTGGCGGTTAGTAGGTCGTTGGTGATTTTGAGGAGGGCGGTTTCGGTGGAGTGTAGGGGACGGAAGCCGGACTGTAGTGGATCAAGGAGGTTGTTGTCAGTTAGGTGGGCGCTTAGGCGGTTGTAGACTAAGCGCTCCAGGAGTTTGGATGTGAGTGGCAGCAGGGAGATGGGTCTGAGGTTGTTTGGGTCAGAGGGGTCCAGGGAGGGCTTTTTGAGTATGGGGGTGATGTGCGCATGCTTTAGGGGGGAGGGGAATACGCCGGTAGAGAGGGACAGATTGAAGATGTGGGTAAGGGAGCAGATGAGGGAAGAGGGGGGTGACTGGAGGAGTCGAGAGGGGATAGGGTCCAGGGGGCAGGTAGTGACGCGGGCTTCTGAGAAGACCCTGGTGACTTCCTCAGTGGTAGTAGGGCTGAAGGAGTGCAGAGCTGGTGGGGTTACGGTAAGCGGGGTCTTGGGTGTGGAGGGGGGCAGTGCGGTTGCGAGGTCAGAGGAGGGAAGAGATGAGGGGGAGATAGGGGGGGGAGGCTAGGTGGGGAGGTAGATTGCGAGTTGACTATGTCCTGACGGATTGCATCAATTTTGTTGTGGAAATGAGTGGCAATTTCGTGGGCGGTGAGTGAGGTACTGAGTGGAGGAGGGGGGGGGGGGAGAGCAGGGAGTTGAAGGTGGAGAAGAGTCGGCGAGGGCAGGAGGAGAGGGTGTTAATCAGGTTTACGAAGTAAGCCTGCTTGGCGGCGTGGAGGGAGGAGGTGTTAGTGAGGAAAGCAGATTTGTAGAGGGAGAATGAACGGGGGGACCTGGTTTTGCGCCATAGTCTCTCTAGCGCGCGACTGCGACGTTTGAGGCATTTAGTGTGGTCGTTCTGCCAGGGTTGGAGCGGTCTGGGTTTGATGTAGCGTGTGGTTAGGGGTGCCAGAGAGTCTAGGGTAGCTGATAGTGAGTCGTTGTACGTGTTAGTGGCTAGGTCAGGACAAGACAGTGGAAGGATGCTGTCATGTAAGCGGTCGGCAGCTGAGTGGAGGGGGGCCGGGTTCAGGTTGCGGAGGTTGCGGCTGGTGATGGTTTGGCGCTCTGGGGGGGGGGGAGTTAGGGGAAGGGGAGATGGAGAACGTGAGGAGGTGGTGGTCGTAGAGAGGGAAGGGGGTGTTAGAGAACTGGTTGAGGGTACAGAGGTGGGAGAAGACGAGGTCCAGGGTGTTCCCAATGATGTGGGTGGAGGATTGAGTGTGCTGTGTGAGCGCGAAGGAGGAGGTTAGGTGGAGGAGTTGGGAAGTAGCCAGGCTGTTGTCATTGATGGGGATATTGAAGTCCCCGAGGATGATGGTTGGTAGCTCAGAGGAGAGGAAGAAGGGAAGCCAGGCAGCGAAGTCATCCAGGAAGCGGGGTATGGATCCGGGCGGCCTGTAGATCACTGCAATCCTTAGGGGGGTGGGGGTGAAGAGCCGGATACAGTGAGCCTCGAAGGAGGAGAAGGTTAGGGAGGGAGGATTCGGGAGGACCTGAAAGGTGCTCAACGGTGATAGGAGCAGGCTGACCCCACCACCTTTGTGACCGCTCAGTCTTGGTGAATGGGACCAGACGAGACCTCCATAGGAGAGTGCCGCAGGGGAGGTGGAGTCAGTGGCCTGTACCCAGGTTTCGGTGATGGCTAGGAGGTTAAGGGAGCGGGAGATAAAGAGGTCATGGATGGCAGTAAGTTTGTTGCAGACCGAGCGGGCGTTCAGGAGTGCAACCGAGAGAGGGGGGATGGATGCGGGGAGAAGGGGCACAGATATGAGGTTGAGGGGGTTACGGCAGCTGGCGGGAGCAGGGGGGTCCCTAGAGGAGGGGTGAGGTGGCGAGGGGCCAGGGTTCGGGGAGATGTCCCCAGCAGATAGGAGAAGGAGAAGGGTGAGGAAGGTGGCATGGGGATGGGAAGTGTAGGAGCGTGTGGCACGTGGGTCGACGGGGGAGTGGAGTAGCAGGAGGAGGTGGTGAGTGCCGTAGTGGGGAGAGGGGAGAAGTGAAGGGGCAATGTAGAGCTCTTTTGGGGGGGTAGGCGGGTAGAGGGAGGTGATTTTTGGGTGGCACGTGGGTCGACGGGGGAGTGGAGTAGCAGGAGGAGGTGGTGAGTGCCGTAGTGGGGAGAGGGGAGAAGTGAAGGGGCAATGTAGAGCTCTTTTGGGGGGGTAGGCGGGTAGAGGGAGGTGATTTTTGGGATGGTGGAGAGGAAAATGAGGAGGAGGAGTGCAGGAGGCATGTTGGGGTGGGTGGGGTGACAGTTGGGTCAGGGGAGGTGAAGGGATACAGGTCAGGGCAAGGTGGTGTGGGGAATCTGTATTACCGTGGGAGAGTCATTTGAGTCCTTCTGTAGGGGTAGAGTGAGGGTGGAGGGCGGCAGCTGGTTGGCAGCAGTCTGTGGGTGCAGTAAGCTGGCGACCATGGGTGCTGTGGCATGTCTTCAGTGGGTACGGTGGTTCGGCTAGTGGAGGGGTCGTAGGGTGCGATGGCTGGGGGCGATGGTAGGCACGGCGACTGGTGATGCTGGCGGCTCGGTGACTGGGGTTGTTGAGGCCAGGCGTCGGGTGCTGAGGGCTCGGCGTCGTGAGGTGCTGAAGGTGTTGAAGGATCGTCATCAGGGTCGAGCGGGGCGTTGCGGTAGCGATCGTTGGCCCTGCGTGGTTTGTGCTCAACCGTGATCTGTTGCGGCCGGTAGGAGAGACCGCGGCTACAAGGGTCGTGGTGGGCCATTAGTCGCCGGGGCATCGCCAGAGGGAATAGCGTGCCGGAAAGCTGTCTATCTATCTATCTATCTATCTATCTATCTAGTGTATATATATATATATATATATATATTCAAAAATCCAGTATGAAGTGGTAGAGAAAGTACCCTGTGATTTTTGTTAGTATAATGTATGTGTAATAAATGGTGAAGATTTAGTGTAACTACTCTGTGATCTCCTATTGTTCTTTTCCTACTATAACTGAGGAAAAACTAAGAATTTCTGCAAATTTTGGATTAATTGGATGCGTTTGGGAAGTGGCAGCGGACCCTGGGAGTGATCTTATATATGCTTTCAAGCTCTTTTGATCTCTTTTCTTAGAGATCCTTGTAAGGAGGTGGCACTTCTGGTTATTTGGTGACCTGGGATCACTGCATGCGGAGGTCATAGCACACAGTATTCATATTTTAAGTGGATAGTTCTTTTTGGACTGTAATTGGACACTGGGAGTGAACTTTTTATGTTTATTAATTTTTTACTCGTCACTTTTTTTTAAATGTAAAATTGTTTATTAATTTTTGGTCACACTGTATATGTATTAATTTTGAAGGTGGAAGTTCACATTGGTTTCTTTTCAAACTATATGTTTTCACATATTTAAATAGGTGATGATAAATCGTCTTTTGAAATTGTGGGTATAATAATATTGGAGTTTGTGTACCTGTTTTAATTTCTCTTAAATATTATTTGTAACTTCTTGTATCCAGAGGATTGAGGGCAGCATTTTCCTATTGTACCTAGCACATAAGCATATATAGAATGAAGAGAGAAAACTATAATGGGGGCCCTGCAAGAGGAAAGTTTAGAGACACCTAGTTTTCACAAATGTAATAAAGGTTCAAGGAGCACCTAACTAAGCCAAGCACATAACTGACTTTACATAGTATAATTTAAATATCATGTAATTATGGATATCAGGCATCTAAAAACTGAGATAACCAATCAGGGCATGAGGAAAACAAAATGGAAATGTGTTAGGAACATAAGGATGCCCCATCGTTTGATGAAGAGGAATGAATTCAAAGACACCCCGAAAATCAAAGTCAAAATATGATGTAGCAGGCTAGTCCACGACCTTCTACGGCCCTAGTGAAATTTCATTGCTGCAACTCAAAATGGTACTCAGTAGTTTGCATGGCCCCACATGCTTGTATGCATGCCTGACAGTGTTGGGGCAAGCTCCTAATGAGACGGCAGATGGTGTCCTGGGATATTTCCTCCCTGATCTGGACCAGGGCATCAATGAGCTCCTGGACAATCTGAGGTGCAACCTGGCGGCATCAGATGGACCAAAATATGATATCCCAGAGGTTTTCTATTGGATTTAGGTCAGACGAGTGCGGGGGCCATTCAGTGGTATCAATTCCTTCATCCTCCAAGAACTTCCTGCATACTCTTGCCATATGAGGCTGGGCATTGTTGTGCACCAGGAGAAACCCAGGACCCACTGCACCAGCGTAGGGTCTGACAGTGGGTCCAAGGATTTCATCCCAATACCCAATGGCAGTCAGGGTGCCATTGTATAGTTTGTAGAGGTCTGTGCATCTTTCCATGGATATGTCTCCCCAGACCATCACTGACCCACCACCAAAACAGTCATGCTGAATGATGTTACAGGTAGCATAACATTCTCCATGGCTTCTCCAGACCCTTTCACGTCTGTCACATGTGCTCAGGGTGAACCTGCTCTCATCTGTGAAAAGCACAGGGTGCCAGTGGCTGACCTGCCAATTCTGGTGTTCAATGGCAAATGCCAGTTAAGCTCTATGGTGCCGGGCAGTGAGCACAAGGCCCATTAGAGGATGTAGGGCCCTCAGGCCACCCTCATGAAGTCTGTTTCTGATTGTTTGGTCAGAGTCATTCTCACCAGTGGCCTTCTGGAAGTCATTTTGTAGGGCTCTGGCAGTGCTCACCCTGTTCCTCCTTGCACAAAGGAGCAGATACTGGTCCTGCTGATTGGTTACAGACCTTCTACTGCCCTGTCCAGCTCCCCTAGAGTAACTTACTGTCTCCTGGAATCTCCTCCATGCTCTTGAGGCTGTGCTGGGAGACACAGCAAACCTTCTGGCAATGGCACATATTGATGTATCATCCTGGAGGAGTTGGACTGCCTGTGCAACCTCTGTAGGGTGTAGGGTCCAGGTATCGCCTCATGCTACCAGTAGTGACACTGACCGTAGCCAAATGCAAAACTAGTGAAAAACAGTCAGAAAAGATGAGTAGGGAAAAAAATGTCATTGACCTCTACTTGTAAAAGCATTCCTGTTTTGGGGGTCATCTCATTGTTGCCCATCTAATGCACCTGTTGTTTATTTGATTAATACCAAAGCAGCTGAAACTTATTAACAACCCCCTCTGCTACTTAACTGACCAGATCAATAGCCCAGGAGTTTAATTGACTTGATGCTATACTCTGATTAAAAAGTGTTCCTTTAATCTTTTTGAGCAGTATATATATATATATATATATATATATATATATATACATATATATACACAATCTTTTTCAAGTGATTGCTTGTGCGTATGCTTACTTGTTTTAAATAAACACTGTATTCTATCAATATTACACAATGGGGTTGATTTACTAAAGGCAAGTAATCTGTGCCCTGCAAGTGCAGTTGCTCTAGATCTGAGGGGAAGCTCTGAAGCTCTGAAATGAAGGAAAGCACTGCTGATTTCTATCATCCAATCACGTGGAATCAAAAATACAGGTTTTTTTTTATTTCTTTGCATGCGATTGGGTATTCCTTGCAAATTGAAGATTTACCTCATTTACTAAGCTCTGGAGCCAATGCACTTGAGTGCTTAGTATTTTTGCCTGTAGTAAATCAACCCCAATGCATGTCACTTTGTTTTTTTTTCCATGATCTTATGATTCAGCTGGTGTTGATTTGTATATTCTGACTGTATTAAAATAGAGGCAACTCAAGCTGGAGAGTGTCTGTTTAAGAGAGTGGTGAAAAGGGCACGAGATTTTTGGATTATACAAAAATATTGAGGTGTTGCTCGAAGAACCAGTTTGGATATTAGTTGTCTATTCATTTTGGATGGATTTAAACCTTAACTATTTTTGAACAATATTCATCTAGCTGTCAAATGTACTGAGAATTTCTGTACAAATGTTTGTACAAATATTCATACAAATATACAAATTAATATTTGTACTAAAGTTCTTTTGAAAAATCTACTAGCATATATCCAGCTTAAAAACAAAAAGTCCAGCAGACTTTTGACTCACTAGAAGATAAAGCAGCGTCTGAGTATTTTGGCGTGTCGGGGTATTGTGTTATCTGGCCATTAGATGTCCCAATGCGTGGATCTCCTTAATCCTATTGTATAGTTCCGCTTTAGGTACTGGGGAAGTGTTTTTCCATTTCAGGAATAAGAGACATAGACTTGCTGTTAGTATGAGTGATTACCTTCCTAGAAGATTGTGAGAACCATTTCAAAGGGAAACCTAGGAGATGAGTGACAGGGTCTAGTGAGAAAGTGATTCCTCAACACATACACAATTATAGCATTAACATACTGCCAGTAGAACAAGATGTTCATGTACAACCAATACATTTGAAAAATGGATTCCTAGCACTTCTCATTCACTAATGGATAGACTGTGAGCAATTTAGTGTATAGTACCAATGCATCAGTAGACGCCTTATGTTTTTATTTTTTTTTTTTTAGGAATACAAGGCTTCCTCTGATTGACTGGGGTGTAACTCTAGCTCAGATGACCTGTGCGAGCTTTAAAAAAGTTACCTATTAAAAATTTAGGGTACAAAAGTTTATCACCATTTCACAGGTGCACACATTTTTAAGGCTTGGCATGTTGGATATCTATTTATTAGTGCAACCTCATATTTTATTACATACCAAAAAGAAATGGGTAATAGATTGTGTAAGTGTATTTTTACCAAAAGTTTGCACTTGATAAACCATTACACTAGTATCGTGTAACATTTAAAAAAATGGCTCTACCATATTTTTTTGCCCAAGAGTGTCTGTTCTCAGAAAATATATACTGTTTGTGAGTTTTAAGTAATCTTCAGGACTTAAAATGAAAGGGTTCAAGTTACTTTGAGAATATAGCTGTGCTACCATTACTAATACTGGTTGTCTGCATGGGAGACATTCCAGAAGATATTAGTTTACTATTTTTTGTCCTTTTAGTTTTTGAACAGAGTCAATAGAGATTAGAGCACCTGCCAGGTTTTTATTACTGTCTGTGCCCGCCCCCCCTTAGGGAAATTTACTCTTTTTATTAGTCCTGTTAACTGTTATCTCTGAGAGTGATAATGAAAGCAAATAACATGTTATGGGTTATCACCAGAACAGCAAATGGGATGGAATCTTCTTTTGAGTACACCATTCCTGGTGACCCTGGTGACGAAAAGGGATTTGCCCGCTTCAGAAGAATTTCCTCTCACTTTCTGTTTTGGCTATGGGAGAGGGATTTTTGGAAAATCTCCCTAATATGAAACAGATTATGAGAAGAAAACTAATAGGGGTTATTAGCCTCGCTTATTCTATCTAAAATGAAAAAAAAAAGTTTTGTCTTTAGTTCTACTTCAATTCTCAATAGATGTGTTGCAGCATTTCACACTCATCCAAATATTTATGGAGTAGGAATGAGCAAGAACAAGGGGCCATGCTCAGAAAAATACTAATTGTAATATTTTATGTGAGGAAAAAATATTGTCAGTTCTCCTTCCTTATCCTAAAAATTCTGAATTTGGAAACAGAAACAATCGAGTACTGTCCGTGATACTTTTTTAATTTGCACTAACATACAATTTTGAGGACAAGCTTTTGGGGAGTGTCCCCTTCTTCAAGGTCCAAGCAGTACTATACAAATCACAAAGTTTTAGCAGAATGTTAGAAGAGATGAAAAAAAAATGTTAGAAGAGATGAAAAAAAAAAGAGGCTGGAGATAAGACACAGCAAAATCAAAGGGGGGGGGGGGGGGGGGGGAGGGGAGACAACACTCACATCACAGAGGGAGTCAAGCTTGAGCTGATAGTCATAAAACAGTTGGATAATGATTGAGGAATCCCATGTCCAAAATCAGGCCATTATCTCTTGTGTCAAATAGAATTATCATTCTTAGTTCAAAAATTTTTCTTTCCTGAATGGATTTGAAATTTCTTTTAAAAACTAAAATATTGAGGTCTCCAATTGTGTGGTCTGGTTGTGCGAAATGGTGTCCCACAGGTGTGCAGAAGTCATCTTCTTTAGGTTCCTTGATGGTATGTCTGTGTAAATTCATCCTTGTTTGCAACCTCTGTCCCGTTTTGCCAACATAAGATCCTTTGCTGCATTTTCTGCACTGTATAAGGTACACAACATTACTAGCGGTGCAGCTGTATGATCCGGAGATAGTGAAGATCCCTTTTGAGTGTCTGACACTTTTTGATGGATTGATTTGGTTGCACAGTTTGCAGCATTTTTTATTGAAGGGTTTGCTTCCATTATTTGTGACATCTTGATCAGAAGGAAGTTTCCTACTGATTAGTTTATTTCTGAGGTTGGGGGGTTGTCTGAAGGCCAGTATTGGGGGTTGCTGGAATATTTCTTTCAGAGTTCCATCCTCTGTTATGATGGGTTGTAAATCTTTGATTATTTTTCTTATTCCTTCTAGTGCTGGGTTGTATGTGGTTACTAAAGGTACACGGTTGTTTGTTTTTTCTCTTTGTACTGAAGTAGATTTTCCCTTTGGGTTCTCAAGGCTGTGTTTATGTTGGTGTTGATAGTTTTGTCCTTGTAACCTTTCTTATGGAAAGCGTCTGCTAGTGTCCTGAGATGTTTATCTCTGTCTCTTGGGTCAGAACATATACCGTGGTATCTAATGGCCTGACTGTGAATGATGGCACGTTTCGTGTGTTGGGGGTGGAAGCTAGAACTGTGGAGGTAGTTGCCTCTGTCAGTGGGTTTCCTGTATATTGAGGTGTGAAGCGTATCATCCCTGATATATACTGTGGTGTCTAGGAAGTTGACGTGTGTGTTTGAGTATTCCATTTTTAGTTTGATTGATGGATGAAATGTGTTGATCAATGAGTAAAATTGTTTTAGGTTTTCTTCACCTTCTGTCCATATGATGAAAATATCATCAATATAGCGATAGTATCTGTATGGTTTTTGTTCTATGCTGTTCAGGAATTTTTTCTCCAGGTCAGCCATAAATAAATTGGCATATTGGGGTGCCATTTTACTTCCCATCGCAGTGCCCATACATTGAAGATAGATGTCTTTATTGAAGGCAAAATAGTTGTGTGTAAGTATGAATTTAATGAGCCATGTAACATCCTCAGCAGTGTATTTGTGGTTTGGTGAGGATGATAAGGATCTGTGACATGCAGCTAATCCATCCTTGTGAGGGATATTACTGTACAGGGATACTACATCCATAGTCACTAGAAGTGTATTAGATGGTAATTGCTGTATGTTGTTGATCTTGTTCAGAAAGTCAGTTGTGTCTTGCAGGAAACTAGCAGTATTCTTGACTAACGGTTTTAAAATATTTTCTACAATAGCCTATTACATTTCACGAAGGCAGTCAAAGATATTTATCAGGGGGATTTGCTTAAAAAATAAAGCAACTCTGGCATCCACACTATCTCTAATACATTCATTGGATGTAATCTTGAATAAATGTAGTATACTGTATAATCTATAATCTACCATAAATCAACTGATGAATTAGAGCAGTTAGGGGTTCTGTAGCTAAATGAAACAGTAAAACAGAAAGGGAACATCCTTGGTGAGTGCCCCTGTGCAAAGCAAATAAAGAAGAATACATTTCAAACTAAACATCGCGATAGCCAACAACACAACAACATAGCCTACAATTTTTATAAGCTTCTATTGACAGTATAAACAGATAAAGAAACATATTAAAAAACATTGGCCTATTCTCTTGAGAGAAAAGATTTTGGCAAACTTTTTACCAAGGAAGCAAAAATGTGTTTATAGAAAAGCTCCAGAAATGTTTTTCTGTGGGCTTACAGTATTTTGACACCATCCACACCTAACAGTAGCACACAACGTATATGTTTGGCCAGGGTCAGTCTTCTCTGTCAGAATTTTCTTGTTGGGTTAGGGTACTTGGTCTCTAATTTTTAAAAAAACTTCCTTTACTAAGACAGAAATTGTTCAATTTATGGGAATAGGTACTGCACTGGCCATTCATTTTTTTGTAAATTGTAGCATATTATCATTAACAATTTTTCTCTTGCTGCTCCCCAGCTGTGAAAATTGGAATACACATTCTTTAAATTAGTGTAGGCTAACACTGATACTTTTCATGAAAACTATCTAGTCTTCCTTGTTACCTTCCCTATTTATGGCCTATGAAATATGCTTTGAGGCATATGCAGCTAATTTCTCAAAACATTTTTCTCCTTTTTTCAGGAAGAATAAATTGTAATTTGTGTGTTTACAGATGGAGCCTGCCTGTTTTCTCCATCTTGCATTGCCTCTGATACACACTATGTTCTGTACAGAAAATTAGTATGATTTCCAGATTAGGTGTCAGAAAAATAATGGTGTCTGCCTCCTTAAAAAGGTAGAGATTCCCTTTCTGAAATCAGTATAATATTTATGTCATACCTCTGAAAAAAACACTAATTAAATTTTTTAAAGTTAAATCTGCACTCTCTGTTCCTTAGAGTGAGTGGCTTCTCCACAAAGGGTACAAAAGCTGTGTTACAAAGTAGTGGCAAATGTGGGAGGGGGGTCAGCTGGTGCAGTCACCACGGGTGCAACATTTAAAGGGGTCTGGATGACAGAGAGCAGGCTCACACAGTGTGTCATCCAGTGTGAGCCCACTCTCAATCCAGTATGAGCCCTTTCTCAATCCAGTATGAGCCCACTCTCTGCCATCCAGTGTGAGTCATACTGGAGGACAGAGAGCGGGCTCATGCTGGATTGAGAGAGCGGTGCAGAGGGTGTGCACGGGCACACACTAGTCCAGGGGCAGTGCTAGTGGCGTTCTTGGGTTCACCCCCATCTCTGCATCCAGTCGTGTCATGGGGCTGGCAAGGTCTGCCTTTGAGTTTCTTCCCATCTGCACTGTCCCTCTAGTGCTGGCACACCGCATTCTGAGGTTTGAAGCCAGCGGGATTCTCTGTCAGCTGTGCAGAATCTCCCAGTTCAGCGGACTAAGGAGGTGGTGGGCGGAGTGGGGGTGTGGCCGAACTGTCCCTCCTACATACTCACAGTTGGCTGCTCTGGCTGATCTAGGAGCTGAAACTGGGAAGGAGGTGGAGCAAAGATGGCAGCCCAGGAGTCTTCTACTTCCAACCATGGGGTAAGTGGTCAGTGGGGAGAGGTTTACATTTATCTCTGCAGGAGTTCCCTCCATGCTCCATGAGTGCTGCTTAAAGCCTTACACTGCACACTGCTCACTGACTGGCTGTCCTTACTGCACATTGCTCACTGACTGGCTATCCTCACCATGCATTAATCACTGACTGACTGTCCTTACAGCACACTGTCCTTACAGCACACTGCTCACTGACTGGCTGCCCTCACTGCCCACTGCTCACTGACTGGCTGTAATAGTGCTAAAAGTCCACGTGTTAGGGGAGCAAATTACTTGCCTTACCCTGGGCGCTGACAACCCATGCTAAACACTGTTGCCAAGTACTTTCATTTTTCCATCTGCTGCATGGAAAACAAAATTCTTCACTCTGTGAAAAATAAAACCCAATCTGTCTACCCTCTCCCTCAGAAATTTCAAACATTGGCAATGAAGGCTTCAAAGATGTGTTGCAAAGATGTATGCTGTTTCCATCTCCAGTGTCCAAAACAAAGGCATTAATTTACAATATCCTGCTGTAAAATGCTTGCCTGCTTTATGCCTCCAAAATTGCAAACCGTTCACATTGGTTTATTAGTTGTGTAATTTCCAATGTTCAAAAAAGACACTTTTTTTTACTTAAAGCTAAATTACTGCTCAAGCTCTCTGAAATTGTGGTCTGTCCAAATAAGTTTTCTAGCTGTGATGCAACCGTGTATGCTATTTCCATTTCCAAGTATCCACAGATACTTTTTTTTCAGAAGCTAAATGCCTGCTCAATCTCTTAGAACTTGTGGCCTGTTCAAAAAGGATTTCCAGCTGTGGTGCAAAACTGTATGCTATTTCTTTTTTCCATCAATAAGATTTTTACTGAGTTTTGAAAGTGAAATAACAGAATAATAATCAAACTTACATGTAAAATGAGTACCAAATGTGCAAAGATTCAATGGGTATAAAACAGCTGAGCAACATGCATTTAGAATGAAATCCCTTAGGGAATTTTAACCACAGTAGTCCGATAAGAAGAAAATAAATTGACAGTCAAACTATAATAGTAAATGGTAACATCCATTAAGCAAGGACATATCAATCTGCATCAAGGAGATATCCAATCATCCCAAAACTTCCATACCCACTCAAATCTAGGTAGCGTGTTCACTCTAATAACAAGGGAGTTTTTGTATTCATAATGAAGCTTCATTAAGGCAACAAGTTCTGAGATATTGGGAGCAAGATCCTTCTTCCATAATCTGGTAATTAAATATTTAGCTGCTAAGAGCACTTGGGTTACTATTGTGCAGCACTGATTGGGGATGTATTCAATACCCAGATTAAATAGTGCTGAGGCTAGATCAGAAGTGGTTATTATTTCAGAAGTGGTTATTATTTTAGTACTTTTAGATATCAATTAAAAAAGGTCTGGTGCCAGAAACTAGTTAGACTTTTACATGTCTAAAGAATATCGAGGATATTGTCTACTTGACTGCAACCCCTCTAATATAGAGAGAAGTGGCTAAGGGAAATTTTTGCAAGTCTGTAAAGGAGAGAGATACCACCTAGAGACGATCTTTTGGTATAGTTCCCAATGGTTTATACAATGGGTAATGGAATAGGAGTAATTCAGAGCTCTTAGCCACTGGGAGTCTGAGAAGGTGGAAATACGTAGAATACGCAAAAAGTGCAAAATATGCATATCAAAAAAATAGTCACTGGAGGAGATGCAATACTATTAACTCATGCAAGGGTTTGGGATTGCTTTCCAGAAGAAGGTGTTCCACCCAGTGAATACCAGACTCATGCCATTTCTCAGTCTTCAGATGTGGTATTAAACGTTCTAGTGAATTCTTGTCATATACTGATGTATGGGCAAATGCACACCAAGCACACAGAGAGGCCCTGATGGTAATAAGAATAAGTTGTAGGAGATCAAGAGGGGATCGCAAATCAATGAGGGGTCCACAAGGCAGCTAGGAGCAGTGCTTTAAGATCTTTAGCTCGAGATAGGGCACATTCAATGTCCACCCATACATTATCCTGAGAAGAATGAAACCAGTGTTTTTAGCCGAGTGAGCAAGAATACATAGGAGTAATCTTTAACATCTACAAAACCTACTCCTCTTGTACTTTTGTGTTTGATTAGATTTGCATAGGAACAGAGCGAAAGTACCCCTGTTTAACTGGGATGGGTAATGTCCTAAAAATTTATAAGATCTGAGGAAATATTAACATTTTGAATGTTGCTGACCTGCCCATCCATGAGAGTTTGCTTTGGGAGAATTGGTGAATTTCTTTAGTTAATTTTGTAATAAGAGGTGTCAGTTCATCTCTTGTGGGGAACTGGTAGATATACTGCACCAAGCTGTCATCAGAGCTCCCAAGTATGGCGTGCTGGAGAAGACATCACCATGCTGGACTGGTAGGCTTCTGGGTTTTCTATTCTTTGTGTCAGAAATAGCTGTGATATTAATTTACTCATGTGGGTCACCAAGAGTGCAGGGGGTCTGTCGTGGGAGAGGAGGCTTGCCAATTTTTCTGATCCTGGTATCGGCAGGATAGAGTAAGTATAGATAGAAACGCAATATGAAAAAATGCTGAGATTATGTGGCTAGCTTCAGTGATTTTAGTTTTTTATATGCTAGTTAAATTTTAGCTTATCATATATTAAGCAAGAATGCTGGCTACAAATGAGGAATCTACAAATCTGCATATGAAATATAATAAAAATATAAATATAAATAAAAATATAAAACACAAAACATGTAAACATGTAAAGGTCCCAGCAAAAATTAAGTTAATAGGTAATCTGTATAATATTAATTCAGTGTGTGTACTCTGAATTTACTAGTTTCTCTTTAAACTTTTCTTCTTGATCCATCATCAAAGAGCCTGAAAAATATCATACATAAAAATAACTTCAATCATTGTTCAATCCTCATATAAAAAACTGCCCTGAATATTTTGAGCTCAACATATCAACAAAAGATTTAATCATTACTAAGACTGCACAAGTAAAAAACTAATGAAAACATATATGTTATTTTATATGAGGAAGGAGCAATTATTGTACATATTTATCTACTATTATGTGAAATAAAGTGTTTTGGGATATTCTTTTCAGGCATTAGTGATCAAAGAGTTGCCCCAAATTTACATTTACAGTTGTTTTTCATCATATGCCTACAGTATACAAGGATGCTAAACCTACATTTCTTTTAGGCTAGGTTCGCACCTCTGCATATTACGATTGATGTGTTATTTGACATGCATCACCCTTCCATGTGCTTCTTGCTATGAAGGCCAGTTACAGATTGGGTCAGTGGCCATTTGTTTGTGCTCTTGTACTCGTGAGGGGACGCACTGGACACCTTGGCTTTATGCTGGGTGTCTGGTGCGCCTCTGTACCTTTATGGAGGGGTGTGCTTCCTCAGGCTCACTTTCCCTCAGTCTATCTATTATGATTTATAGAGTTAGAAGCTGCAGAATATTGGGTTGCCATGAAGAAGCTCTGCAGTTTACGCATGTATTGTATGCAAATGTGTGCCAACTAAACCTCTGTTTTTAATGCAAACTATTAGACAGGACAATTCAGTTTGTTATGCAAGCTGGCCAGTAATCTGAAATGGATAAAAAATGGGATACCAGTTGGACAATTTTTGCATATAAAGTGCAACTGCACAGACCCCAAAAAATATAGAGAGGAAGTAAAAGAACTGTATGCTAGATTTTGAGAATGAGACTACTCCCATAAGCAGATTAGACAAGCGAGGAAAAAAGCAGCTGAACATGACAGAAAAAGCTTAGTGCAAGTTAAGGAAAAAAGATTTAAATTATGAAAAGAGCTTAGTGTGGTTAATAACCCAATATGGGGCTCAGTGGGACAAGGTACGAAGTGTCCTCCATTTTGCTGCCTGCCATGGTGGTAGATTGGTAGGAATGAAAGTAAAGGGCCATTATATGCTCAAAGATCCCCAAACATGAGGGGATTTTGACTACATCCTGCTACAAAAATAGAAAAGCTGGATCAATAAGTTACAAGCATTAATCCCAATGGGACTGAACGTAGAGATGAACCTGCAGGTCCTCCTAGAGAAATTATTTAAATATAGTTAAAGGTGGTTGATTATGAAAATGGAGTTAAGTGTGATCTTTCTATAATGGACCCCCTCTATACAAGCAGTCAAGTACATATTTTATGATAACACTTATTTGAAATGTATAGATCATTGTATAGTCTGAGTGTTGCTAAATAGTCAAGCTATGTACCACTACTATTGTTGAGTGAATAGCAAATATGACATTATCCCTTTAATTGATTATGGGCGGCCTCTAGGTGGAGACAATCCAGATATAAGGGACCACCTGAATACTGCCAGATGTCCAGATGAAGCTACGCTACTGTTTAGTGAAACACGTTAAAATCACAAGCAACGTCATGTGATGTGATCTTCCAACATGGAAACCATGAGTTGACGTAGTCCTAGGGAGTCGATAAAGACTAAAGGGAGATATGCGACACATGCTCAAGTTAAGGGATCAGCAGCCATCTTCATATGTAAATAGGAATGACATAAGACAAGTAGGATACTTTGGGAGCAACATGGACAGCTGCAAAAGTGGTAAAGTATAAGCAGCCCTCACTGGAAAGCAGTGAAGACCTATATGGACACTGGCAACTCAAGTGCTCCTCACACATTAGGGTCAGTTTTGACCAGAAGGATTATGAAGGAAAAGGTCCCACTGTTCTATACATAAATGGTCATACATGTTTTCTGCTGACGTTGCTCTCTTTTTATACCTCGTACATGTGCTATCAAAATTGGCCTCACGGTCCTTGTCGATGCTGCTCAGTATATGTGCTATACCCAAGTTCATTATCGCATAAGACCTTTACAGTCTCTCCCCTCTTCTAAACAACTCACTTAAGAACCATCCAAGTGGGGAAATAAGTACAAGTTTCTACATGGGACATAACAATTGATTTGATGAACTTTCAAACAAGGACTGATACATCGACTCATACAGGGCCCTGTTACACATATCAAGCATGCTATATAAGTCATGGTACACTAAGTGCACTTGAGGCTTCACAGCATGATTTAGTCCTCGTGGTTCTTAGGACTCACACATGGGGGAAAATATACACAGAAAATTTAGAATCTTAACATGCAGCAATTGCTGCTGCATAGATCCCATGTGTGACTCTACATGCATCCGGATGTTTAATTTGTGTTTCATTTATGTTTGTCTTGTCCTTTTTGTCTATGAATACTATATTATTGCTATATGTATGCTGGCAGTTGCTTGGAATCCACGTCAGTGTTTGGTTTAACTAATATTTAGCAATAAAACATTATTGTTGGACTTTATTTTGAATTAAGTACTGCTTTTGTGGTATCCCAGGAAAATTTGTCACCAATAGTAACCACTAGAGATGAGCGAAGTATTCAAAAATTCGATTCGACTGATTCGGCGAATTCGTGGAAAAATTTCGATTCGAGTCGAATATATTCGCTGTGAATTTAACTTAAAAAAGGGTGTTTCTAGGCTTCAGAGAGACTTAATATTAGTGCAGAACACTGTACCTTTAATTTAAATGCCCTTGGAGTCTGCTGGGGAAGAGAAATAATACTGTCAGTCAGTATGACATGCAGATGAGTGCCGTCGATCTTAGAATCACCGCACACTTCACTCATTTGGGCAGTCACGGGGCCAAAACCAGAGTGTGGAGCCACAGTGTGGCGGTGGAGGCAGCAGCAATGGGAGGCCATACAGCACCCTATGACAAAAATGGAAACCACCAGCAGTGTGAGGAGACCTGAAAGTGGCACATGGCAGAGTGTGGCGATAGAGACAGCAGCAATGGGAGGCCGTACAGGGACCCATGACACACTCTGGACCTGGCAGCAGCATGAGGAGGCGGTACAGGGGCCCATGACAGATTACGGGCCTGGCAGCAGCATGAGGAGTCGGTACGGGGGCCCATGGCAGATTACGGGCCTGGCAGCAGCAATGGGAGGCCGTACAGGGACCCATGACACACTCTGGACCTGGCAGCAGCATGGGGAGGTGGTACAGGGGCCCATGACAGATTACGGGCCTGGCAGCAGCATGAGGAGTCGGTACGGGGGCCCATGACACACTCTGGACCTGGCAGCAGCATGAGGAGGCGGTACAGGGGCGCATGACAGATTACGAGCCTGGCAGCAGCAACTTGGACAGGAGGACGTTCAGCTTCTGCACCGTCGGGTGCATGCTCGCAAACTGTTGTCTCTTGGAAACGGATTCCAAGAAAGACTGCTGAAGGAATCCGTGAAGAGGAGTAGCAGGAGAAGGAGCATCTGAACGAGCGGAATATGCCAACAAGCGACAACAGGGGCCCATGACAGATTACGGGCCTGGCAGCAGCATGAGGAGTCGGTACGGGGGCCCATGGCAGATTAGGGGCCTGGCAGCAGCTATGGGAGGCCCGTAATCTGCCAGCACCCTATGACAAAAAATGGAACCCACCAGCAGTGTGAGGAGACCTGAAAGTGGCACATGGCAGAGTGTGGCGATGGAGACAGCAGCAATGGGAGGCCGTACAGGGACCCATGAGAGACTCTGGACCTGGCAGCAGCATGAGGAGGCGGTATAGGGGCCCATGGCAGATTAGGGGCCTGGCAGCAGCTATGGGAGGCCCGTAATCTGCCAGCACCCTATGACAAAAAATGGAACACACCAGCAGTGTGAGGAGACCTGAAAGTGGCACATGGCAGAGTGTGGCGATGGAGACAGCAGCAATGGGAGGCCGTACAGGGACCCATGAGAGACTCTGGACTTGGCAGCAGCATGAGGAGGCGGTATAAAGGCCCATGGCAGATTAGGGGCCTGGCAGCAGCTATGGGAGGCCCGTAATCTGCCAGCACCCTATGACAAAAAATGGAACACACCAGCAGTGTGAGGAGACCTGAAAGTGGCACATGTTTGGGGCATGATTCATGGCGGATTTAGTCAGTTGTGTCAGGAACTGGTGGTTTGAAATCCAGACTAATCCACGCCTGATTCATTTTCACAAACGTGAGTCTCTCCACACTTTGGGTGGACAGTCGTGTCCTCTTCGGAGTTGCAATACCTCCTGCCGCACTAAACACGCGCTCCGATGCCACGCTACTGGCCGGGCATGACAGCCTTTCAAGGGCAAATTCAGCTAGTTGGGGCCAAAGGTCAAGTTTCGTTGCCCAGTAGTCAAGGGGATTGTCTACCTCGGTTGGCAGGGTGCTGTCCAAGTAGGCCTAAGCCTGTTGTTTGAGGTCCTGCTCCAGGTCCACCTGATGCTGCTGCTGCTGCTGCTGCTGCTGCTGCTGCTGCTGCTGCGGCTGGTTAGTAGTTTCCTCACTGCGCTGGTGAAGAAAGCTACTCATCATCGACTGCAGACTGAGGCAGCTGCTGCTGGTGGAGCCGCCACTGCTCCTACCACCCCACCCCTCCCCTGTTGCCATGGCAGCGGAACGCGAGCGCACAGGGCCCACAGTGTCTGAGGATGGACGTTGGCGCAGACAGGCAGAGACCAACTGACTACATAGGTGGTTTTTATAGTACGTTATTTTGGCCTCCCTCTCAGCAGGTGTGAAAAAGGCCACCATTTTTGAACGGTAGCGAGGGTCCAACAAGGTGGACAGCCAAAAGTCATCCCTCTGTCTGATGGTTATTATTCGGCTGTCGCTACGCAAGCAAGCGAGCATGCTATGGGCCATTTGTGCCAAGGAATGCGAGGGACTCCCTGCCTCCATCTCCACAGCATACTGCCACGGTGCGTCTGGGTCCTCTGTCTCCTCTTCCTCCTCCTCTACCAGATGCTCCTGCTCCTCCACTCCTGTCCGCTGAGTGGAAAAACCACCCATTTCACTCAATAATTCCTGAGCACCAATGTCCTCCTCTACCTCCTCCTCTTCTTCCTGTCCTGCCCCCACAGGGGTCATGTGGCGTTGAGATCTGTGCGCCACGTCTACCGCACCCTGACCAGCCATTGTTAACAGCATTTGTTCCAGGACGTGCAACAGAGGAATGACGTCGTTCATCCCATAGTCCTGCCGACTCACGAATAGCGTGGCCTCCTCAAAGGGCCTGAGCAAGCGCAGGTGTCACGCATGAGCTGCCAATGGCTGACATCTAAGTTGTTGTGGTGGTTTATGTAAGGATATATATTATTTATAAAGGGCGTGTCCCTTTCCCTTAGATGAAATATTACAGTGCCTCCAGCCGTTAAAATACGGCAAATATTTAGTAAACCAATAATTTGGACACTTTGATAATTTGATCACCACTTATTATTATACCTTGAATTCTTTTAGCCAATATGATTTCGTACCATACACACAAAATTTGCCTTATAATAGATAAATATAAAAATTTATTTATGTACAAAAATTATATATATATTAACACAAAACACAAAAGACTGGTGATAAATGAATATTGGTACACACAATCAAAAATATATCCTACCAATGTAAGACACACTAATCAAGTTTCTAACTAATTACATCAATCACAAATTTTTTATGATATGATTATTTATTAAATTTATTAATAATTAATAATTTCGAATATCTCAAAGGTTATATTCTCGCATGCCGTGGCCATAGGCTTGCAAGAAGTAAGCCCTTGATATGTGATACTCTGGTTATTAATATTCAATAAATTATGAAATATGGAAAAATTTATAATATGGCAATAAACAATTTTTTTAACAGTAACACAGTATCTGACTACATATATCTAACTATCCAATATTGTTGTAATACACTACGGTAATTTTTATGATTCTACACAACAGAGGAAATAATTAATACAACGTCAAATAAACATCTCACCACACCCGGACGTCAGACTAGGCAACTCTCCCGTGGATTTAGCTGGCAGTGGAACGCCTTTAGACTGATATATAGGCAAGTGATAGATTCAATAGGGGAGAATGTAGGAAGTTATAAGTTTAGAGGTTTAAAGTTTTAGGAAGTTTGAAAAGATGGAAGAGGTTATTTCAGCAGAGATCTTCTTCAGATGTCAGGTCTTTCCATGAGGTCTTATGAGGGTTCTTCTTTTTCATCAGGTTTTTTTTTTGTTACAGCACATGGGCTTTTTATATCCACTAGTCCATTGTTCTAAGATACCTTCCCACCAGGCTTCCTGATTGGCTAGTTGAGAAATGTGTGTACATAAGCTATTTCTCACCTGCCCGCCAGGTGGCGGTCATGTATCACAGAACAATGTGAGTATTTGATATGACTCATATCTTGGGTGGAATCTTCAGGTAATTTCAGGAATAAAATATACAGCACTTTCCAGATATAGCAGTGATCATACCTATGATATTCTAAATAGGGACCATGGAATATAGGTGTATATTCGGTTATTCCTCCTTGAAGTATCATCCTGTTTGTTTCCTGATAAGACATGTAACTAATGCTAGTTTATAATACATCTTACTTCCCATCATCTCAATACTCAAGTTAGTGATATATAGTTCCCATTGCTGAGTATTTAGTGGTGTTTAAAGTCTATGACATCTTATTTATAATCTGTTTTTGTAGTACATTTTTGTAATGATATACAGTGAACTTTTAAACTTAAATGTCCTGAATTTCACCCCTTGGTTTCAGCATCAACATTCCCTCTGTGTAGGGAAAAAAATCTCTGTTTGCCTAGCCCTTGTATTTGACTCATGGTAAACAATTGTTAATGCTTTCACCCTTGGTGAACAATAGTAGATAGTAATAGTTTCAGAGGTTTGTTGGTTCATCACACTCTACAGGTTTTGGTTAAGCTCTCAGACAATCAGTTTGGTTCCTCTATTGTCATGTCCAGACCTTGTATATGTTTACCTGCTTATTGAAGTCTGAATAATGGTGTTTGATCACCTGAGAACTTTAAAATAGTATTGTCTCTAGGAGGAAAGAAAAACAATCCCTTTACCCATTACATTTCTCTAGCTAGATGGTTCAACCAAGACAAAATTAACTCTTAGCATCCGGCTATTGCTGAGCTGTTTGCCATATAATATTATGTCTTGATAAAAGTCATATTCTTGAGACATGATTCAAAAGCCCACAACAAAATCCCCCTTTGTTTGGGGTACAGGCACGTGTATAGGGGTGTCTGTGTCGCAAAACATGAGTGGGGCTTTTGGCTAGAGTGATTGTTCGTCTTCTCCGGTGAAGTGAATGAAATAAAAAAAAATAAAATTTTTTTTTTTTTTTTTTTTTTTTTATAATAAAATGGCAGCGGTGATGCTGGTTGGTCCTCAACTTGACTCGGCGTCTTTAGATGGACACTTCCGATGACGATCCTGGTCTTGTGATGAGGCCGGCCTGGCCTGACACATCCACCTTGGGGTCCATGGGTCCTCCGCACGACAGGTCTCTTAGACGGTCTCCTAGGCGGGTCTTTTCCTCTGGACTAGCCCTTGGTGGCCTGGGACATCAGGTTATCGTCTCCGGATCGATCTCTGGCATCTGGTCTTTCCCACAGGACATTATAGCTTCCTTCTAGGGTCCGGTCATTGACACCTCCGATCGCCGGTCTGGTCATAGTCTGGGCCTTCCTTTCTAAATTATTAAAATGAACAGTTTAAGTATGGGATATACATACAATTATGTTACTGGATCCTGTAAGGCAAAAAATGAGTTATGTGTTTAAAGGAAATTTAATAATGATCTCAATATCTCCAGATAGGAATTGGTGGGTTCAGTCTTCCAACAACTGCAATTGAGACTTCGGATGGCAAGCACGTAATTGATTGATGTGCACCCATCTATCACTGATTTCACCATACCGGGTAACCTGCAATTTATATGCGACCGGAGAGATTTTATCAATGATAGAGAACGGACCTTTCCAAGATGGAAGGAATTTCCGTTCCTTGATCTGGTCTCTTGCAAAGTTGTATAGATAGACCTTGTCACCAATCTCATATTCCTTCTTAGAGGTTTTGAGATCATAGTATGTCTTGGCACTAGTTGCAGCTCTTTCCAAATTTCGCTGGGCAAAGGCAAAAGCATATTGCAGATGTTTACGTAAATCCTCTATGTACTGGTGTGTGGTGGTAGCATTGATCAGATTTTGATCTGTAGTGCGATACAATAAGTGCTGGGGCAGTACCATCCGTCTACCTGTCATCAGTTCAAAAGATGACATTTTTGTAACTGTATTCGGAGTAGCCCTCAACGCCATCAGGACCAGCGGAAGTTTAACATCCCAGTCCTTGCCTGTTTCCTTAACAAATTTCTTAAGGACGTTAACGATGGTCTGATTGTATCGTTCTACACCACCACTAGAGGCTGGCCGATAGGCGATATGCAATTTCCTTTTAACCCCCAAAATTTTCCACAATTTGGCCATCACTTCGCTAGTGAAGTGTGATCCTCTATCAGACTCTATCCTCTGAGGTAAACCAAAACGAGAAAATACATGATTTATTAGCAGTGCAGCACATGTCTCGGAGCTGTTATTTGGTGCTGGTATACATTCGACATACTTGGTGAATAAACATGTAACTGTTAACATATACCGATTTCCTCGTGAAGATTTTGTTACTGGCCCAATAAAATCCATTTGAAGGTCTGACCAAGGCATACATATCCCCCTCTTCTGGAGAGGTGCTCTGTGAGTTGGCTTGGTAGGTTGAAATTGGGGACATATTAGGCAACCTTGGCAGTATTCCTTCACATCACGTAACATATGAGGCCAGTAGGCATAATCCCGCAGGATCTCATACGTGATCTTCTCTCCACGATGACCGGAAGTGGGAGCATCATGGGCATGCTGTAGCATCAAACCTCTAAATTTAAGTGGGACGACCCATTGTTGTACGCCACCCTTTGAGGTTCGTATCAACAATCCCTGGTATAAAGAGAATTGGGATTTGGATTTCATTAAGATACGTAAATCCTCCTTCCCACTATATACTTCCTTATTTATGGGATTTTGGTTGGGATCTTCTATATGACTATAAAACAAGCCAATTATTGGGTCTTCTTTTTGGGCAGTAATTAAATCCTCACTAGGAGAATCGTGACTCCACTGTAATGCATTTGGATCACCAGCTGTTCTGGCCTGTTGCCTGGTGACAGCTTCAACCTGTACGGTACCTAAAAATTGGTCAATGTCTAACAATTCACCGGTGATTGCCCCTTCCTTGGCTAGAGAATCGGCCAGATCGTTCCCTTCTTTCTCGGCACCTAGAACCTTGGAGTGGCCTTTGGTCTTCTTGAAGTGCAGGGTGAGATCATTGGACCTTACCAGTTCATCGATGTGACAAAAGAGCTTACCATGTTTCACGGGTTTGTGATTACTCTTGTTCATGTTGTTTCGCTTCCACCTAGGGAAATACTCCACAAAACTATTCCTGACATAATTGGAATCGGTTATGATGGCACACTCTCTGATGTTGAACTCTATAGCCATCTCAACTGCTCTAAGAATTGCAGTAAGTTCAGCAACCTGACTGCTTTTTGGTCCAAGTTTGTATCCCACAGAAATTGGGGTGACACCTTGGGTCCAAACGATTCCAATACCTGCCACTAGTTGGAGCTGTTCCCCATCCTTGTGATGAAAAGCACAACCATCCACATATACACACGGCAGCTGTTTACAGTATTCTTCATCGTAAACCTTGTAGGGAGAGAACAGTTGTTCTTCCAGAAAGTCAGTGTCCGGGGCCTCCATAACAGGCGTAGTTGCGGAACAATCATGGAGCTCGGCTAGGCCCTGGGCTACTGGACTTTCCTTGTTCTGTTTGTACCGAATTTCAAGAGGCCACCCTTGCAAAGACAAAGTCCAAGCAGTGATGCGGCTATTAGACACATTTCCTCCCTTGATACGTTCACTCTTTAAATACTGTAAAGGCTGGTGTGCCGTTTCAACAATGATTCTCTCTCCCTGAATGTAACTGCGAAAATTCTGTAATGCCCACACGGTGGACAATAGAGCTTTTTCACAGTCACTGAACTTTACTTCAACCGGGGACAAAGTTTTACTGGCATAGGCAATCACCTTACTGACATCATCACGTTTCTGGTAAAGAACAGAACTCATACTTACCTGCGTAAACCCTGTCTCTAGATAGAAATTTTTACCCCCTTCGGGATATCCGAGACACGGAGCTTGTGTGAGACGTTCCTTTAACTCCTTCATGGCGTCCTCCTGTTTCTTACCCCACGACCATTCGACATCCTTCTTCAGTAGGTGAAGCAGTGGCTTGCTTATCTCGGCGTAATTATCAATAAACTTACGCGAGTAGTTTACCATACCTAGGAAGGATCTCAATTCTTTAAGGTTAGTAGGGACTTTACAATTCAGAACCGCCTCAACTTTCTTCTTTTGTGGGTTCAAACCTTCAGCAGTAACTTCATGGCCTAGGAAGTTTACCTTCGTGCGACACCACTGGGCTTTTTGTAAGGACAGTTTTACTCCTGCTGCTTTTAATTGGCCCAGGACATGCCGAAGTTCTGTAATGTGTTTGGCCATATCAGTACTTTTGATCAGGATATCGTCCACATATGCCAACGTCCCCCTTTCGAAGGCGTCTGGCATGGCCTTGTGCATGAACACAGCAAATTCATGTCCGGAATTTATGAATCCGAAAGGCATTCTCACCCAACAATATTGTCGATTCCCAAAACTGAAGGCCAGTTTGTATTGGTCTTCCTCGCTCACCTTTATGGTCCAATACCCCTGTGCACAATCCAAGGCTGTGAAAACTTGGGATCCTTGGAGCTGGGCGAGACACTGGTCTATGTATGGGACCGGCCATCCTGACATGTACACACGTTTGTTTAGCTGACGGAGATCAGCGCACAAACGCCATTGTCCATTGGGTTTTAAGATACCCAGGATCGGGTGGTTGTAGGAGCTGTGGATGGGCCTAATTATACCCCTTTCATGTAACTTCCTGATAATCTCAGCTAGAGATTCATAGGAAGCTAATGGTAACCTATACTGTCTTACGAATACTGGTGGGGCATCTGGATCTGTTTGGATCCTAGCGATGTGTAGGTCAGTAGTCCCACAATCGTAAGAATCCTTGGCAAAGATCTCTTGGAATTCAAGGAGAAGCTCTCGGAGCAATTGTCGGTCGAGATCACTGGCACACGCGTCGGCGAGGGCCACCATCTCTTCCACTAACTCCTTGAATCCAGGAAAGCTTTCCGGCTGACCTATCTCATATGCCTCTTCAAGTTTCGTGGTGAGGTCATTGGGTATGTGATGTGTGTGTGTGTTCTCCTGCCATCCAGGTTCTTTGGGGTACTCTTGTTCTTTGATTGGGTGATCAAAGACAATTGATGTTTCTTCGATTCGACAGGTGCCATCTTTAGAATCGAATGGATAAATGGACTCTATGGTGAAAATACCCTCTGGTAATGAATGGAATGTTTGTTCAATTAATTGTTCCTCCGACAAATATTCATCGGGGATGAGTCCAATCACCTGGTTAGTGACCCCAAAGGTGTAATATTCAGTCTCTACCGCTAGACCAATAAGGGTCTCTTTGGGTAAGACGATGTCCTGATTGGACAGACTATGGATGTAAATGTACATCGGGGATTGATGTGTGTTGACTAGGGGCGTGTGTGTAATGTTCAGTCCCTCCCCCTGCATTTTATGGGAGAGGCATACCAATGCATCTGACCCCTTCAGTCTATGTCCCTTTTTAACTTGGATGGGGAGTATGAAGTTATTTATGCCCTTAGGAATTGTAATCTTTTGGGCTACCTGGACTTCAACAGCATAAGGCATCTGTTGCTGGGATTTTAAAGCTAAGTCCAGATTTTGGTATTTTTCGGGGTCCCCCTTTAGTCGACTCCATAAACAGTCATTAATTAGGTCGACTTGCATTGCAAAGCGATG
This sequence comes from Staurois parvus, assembly GCF_062004578.1. Classification (NCBI taxonomy): domain Eukaryota; kingdom Metazoa; phylum Chordata; class Amphibia; order Anura; family Ranidae; genus Staurois; species Staurois parvus. Next base: position 9,871,116 of record NW_028318039.1, on the reverse strand, counting down.
TAATATATCGTTGCCAAAATAAATTTTAGTTTGGGGATTATCCAAGACTAGGAACACATGGGTGGCTGTTTTGTTTCCTACAGTGACGTTTAAGAGACACCTAGCCATTGAATTGTGATCATCAGAGTCATCAAGGGAGTCTGAAATCCAATGACGCTGAGGTGTGGAGAAACGGATCATTTCCATTTCGGTCAGGTGTTTTATCAACCCATGGCTTACAAAGCTGTGTTCCTGTCTCAAATCTAGTTTGGCATCTTTTGACCTATTAAGACCATTTATCCGGATGGGGATAAACAAGTCGCTGTTAACCCTTTCAATACCTGTCAAGAATTGGGTGTGATCTCCCCCTTTTCTTGGTTTATCCTCCTGATGAAAAGATATCGTAAGGATGTCATCTTGGAGGGAAATATCTTTTATTTTATCTTGGGGAATTCTAAAAATGTGTTCCTCATCTCTTCTGATAGGGTTATGGTCATCAGGTTTGATAACCGTTACATCAGGAAGTTGGCTGTTCCTGAAATGGATTTCTAATGATCCAGGCCTTTCTTCCACCAGGTGGCAGTGTTGTCGGGAATGGGGAGTTTTAAGTTTCCCATATTTAATTGGGGTATTTACCTGTGACCACAGGACTTGGTTCACACAATCAACTATGGTGTTCAGCCTTTTTAGGAAGTCCATCCCAATTATCATGTGGTGCTGTGATATGCTAGCAATGATGATGGGGTGTCTCAGTTCCTTATTACCCAGTTTCAGTTTAAGCCAGGCGGTACCCATGACTTGTAAAGGGTCTCCACCTACACCAATCAATGAGCTGTCAAAACTTTTAAGTCTTGGCTTGGTGGGCATGACATTCGCCACTTTGTCAAAATGCTCCTGTGACATGATGGTTGCTTGGGATCCAGTGTCTATTAAGCCGACAATCGAAAGATCACTGGCATCCTGCACCTGCACCGTGGCATAATATCTCCCATCAGATTCAGTCAGCTCACACATGAAATTAGTGTGGTTGAAGATCTGTGGGCCCTTCAATAACATATGACTGGCTCTTATCTCACCGCATGTGGTGGACACATTACCCTTATCCTCCCTGGTGGGATTCTTGGACTGTCTCAAGACAGAAGCACAACTAGAAGTTGGTGCTCCGTCTGGCTTGTCAATCCCGACGACTTCCGATGCCGCGACTATATTAGGGGCAATAGATGGACACTGAAACGCAGGAGAATCATTAATAACCAACAAATGGTCCCCCTTTGCCTGAGAACTAACTTCTCCATTAGTAGGCGTGTCAGGGACGGGGCACACATCTCCTGTCATTTGACTCAGTGTCCTCCCCTGTTGGTTTAAGGCTTGGTTGCCTGTTAATTCTGTGACCCTTGGTTGGTCACAGGAGCTGCTCCTAAAAAAGGATTGGATGGAAATTGAGTGACAAGCCTGTCCATTTGTTCAGCCATTTTGCTGACCTGTGCCTCTATTTGTCCAATACGCTCAGAGGAGTCATTCTGTTGATTCTCCCTTTTCCTATACTTGCGCTTGTATTTTGGACGAGACTGGTAATGAGACTCAGAGTCAGAACTACTGCTCTGGTCCCGACGCCATTGTTCTCTCTGAGGTTTTGGGGTCTCCCTGTTATTAAAGGGAGCCTGGGGTACTGTATCCCCCCTTTGAGCCTGAGGGTGTTCTTGGCGTGGAGGAAATCTTTGGAAATCGGAGTTTTTATTAAAATTGGGATTCTTATTGTAATTATGGTTCCTGTTGAAATTGGGGTTCCCATAAAAATTCCCATGTTGGTTTTGGCGAGGATAATAGAACCTCTGAGGATACCATTGCCTCCTTTGATTTTCATCACTGTACTGGCCCTTACCATACTTTTTATTCTTCTCACTTCCACTACCGTAGTTCCCTGGCTTTTGTCTATCCTTTCTCACCCACTGGTTTTGGGGTGCAAAGTTATGGACCTCCTTCACTTGCTGGGTTTGAGGTGCAAATCTAGGGGAACCATTGGTTTTACCCCCACGGACTACTTCCGCATATGATTTCTTCTCTGCCTGCAAATTTGGATTTGGAGGGGAAACGGTAGTGGCTGCTACTATCTTGGGGCTATTTTTAGGTTCTCTTTTTATCCCGCCCTCACTGGACTGTTGGATCGAGAATAAATAGTCACTCTCTCTCACCAACCAATCAAGAGAGCATCCCTTTCTGTAATCCTTTGCAAGTCCCAATTTTATGTAAGCAGGTAATGCTTCATAGAATAGTGTCTTGAATTCTGGCTGGTTAGGATTGGGATCCTTTTCAGCCAGGAAATAGGCATTTCTGAGGACAGCCAGAAATTCTGCAGGGCTTTGGTGAGGACCACACTTTAAATTGTAGGCCGCAGCCTTGGCAGAGGTTACAGTTTTATAAGGCCCAAATTCCATGTGGCACTTATGTTTAACCTCTCTCCAGGACTGATTGGAATAGGCCCTCAAGGTCTCAAAGAATTGCCGGTATTTTTCTTCAAACACCCATGGCAGCAATTCTATTTTGGTGTGGTCATCTCTAATGCCCAGAATCTCTAACGTCTGTTCATATGTTCTCATGTGTTCGGTGATCTCAAGGGACCCTTTCTTAGAAAACATAGGAACAGTGTCCTTCAGGAACTTAATAACCTTTGGGGTGTCATATCTCCTGAATGACCCCTGGGATTTCCCTTCCTGCCTATATGAAACCTCATATTTTTCTTCAGAGCGCTCTGGAGTGTATCTTGAAAGCTTAGGAGGTGACCTATATTCTGACCCTGACTCACTATCAGATACTTCGCTGTGATGCGGGTATCTCCGCTCATCAGCCTTTGGCTTGACTGGGTTAGTCCGTCTTTGGACCCCAGAATTTATTTGGGCCGTCAACCTTATAATCTGCTCCTCCAGAGTTTTCTGCTCAGATTTTATCAAGGTAAGTTCTGACTGGTCATGCTTATCCCCTGGGTGAACTTTAATTTTGACAGGAGATAACCTCTCTGATCTGAAGTACTTCACCTCATCTTTTAAGTCCTGATACTTCTTTTGAAGTTGTTTTAATTCCTGAAAGTTTCTTTCATATAGGTCCTGAGCACTTCGAAAGTCTCCGACCAATCTATCATAATGTTTCTCGGATTCGTCTAAACGAACACCGGCATGACCAAGCTTCCCTTTCAAAGACTCAATGTCCTGATTTTTGCTTTCTAACAAGAGGCGGGCCTCTGACAACTCTTCCCTTAGAGTCCTGGTCTGCTGGGCAGCTCCAGCGGTCATGAACCATAACATGGGCCAAGCTTCTAGGAGAAGTCTGTCACGGCTTCTATCACTTTCTGCTCCAGCAAATGCTATTAAAAACCCAACAACCTGGCCCTTTTGGTTGAACAGGTCCTCAAAGGTATTCATGGCCTGCTCCTTCTCTTCATCTACAAATTCATTATTGCTATCCCCCAAATTCAATCTCTTGCGGAGATAATCTATTACTCCACATTCAACATAATTCTGCCAAGCACCGGCAGCTTTCCGGGCTGGCTTCAGAGTTTCCTGCTCAATGCCTTGAGCCGCCATATTTTCCTCGTTATGCTTGGAAGAGGTGGATCCGTGATTACTGGATGCCATTTTGATACAAAATATATGTTTGATAACGTGTACAAATATACAATCACCAGTGCGTTTTGTGTTATGGTACGATTTCTATGGCTCTCAGCAGCGCCTCCAAATTTATGTTGTGGTGGTTTATGTAAGGATATATATTATTTATAAAGGGCGTGTCCCTTTCCCTTAGATGAAATATTACAGTGCCTCCAGCCGTTAAAATACGGCAAATATTTAGTAAACCAATAATTTGGACACTTTGATAATTTGATCACCACTTATTATTATACCTTGAATTCTTTTAGCCAATATGATTTCGTACCATACACACAAAATTTGCCTTATAATAGATAAATATAAAAATTTATTTATGTACAAAAATTATATATATATTAACACAAAACACAAAAGACTGGTGATAAATGAATATTGGTACACACAATCAAAAATATATCCTACCAATGTAAGACACACTAATCAAGTTTCTAACTAATTACATCAATCACAAATTTTTTATGATATGATTATTTATTAAATTTATTAATAATTAATAATTTCGAATATCTCAAAGGTTATATTCTCGCATGCCGTGGCCATAGGCTTGCAAGAAGTAAGCCCTTGATATGTGATACTCTGGTTATTAATATTCAATAAATTATGAAATATGGAAAAATTTATAATATGGCAATAAACAATTTTTTTAACAGTAACACAGTATCTGACTACATATATCTAACTATCCAATATTGTTGTAATACACTACGGTAATTTTTATGATTCTACACAACAGAGGAAATAATTAATACAACGTCAAATAAACATCTCACCACACCCGGACGTCAGACTAGGCAACTCTCCCGTGGATTTAGCTGGCAGTGGAACGCCTTTAGACTGATATATAGGCAAGTGATAGATTCAATAGGGGAGAATGTAGGAAGTTATAAGTTTAGAGGTTTAAAGTTTTAGGAAGTTTGAAAAGATGGAAGAGGTTATTTCAGCAGAGATCTTCTTCAGATGTCAGGTCTTTCCATGAGGTCTTATGAGGGTTCTTCTTTTTCATCAGGTTTTTTTTTTGTTACAGCACATGGGCTTTTTATATCCACTAGTCCATTGTTCTAAGATACCTTCCCACCAGGCTTCCTGATTGGCTAGTTGAGAAATGTGTGTACATAAGCTATTTCTCACCTGCCCGCCAGGTGGCGGTCATGTATCACAGAACAATGTGAGTATTTGATATGACTCATATCTTGGGTGGAATCTTCAGGTAATTTCAGGAATAAAATATACAGCACTTTCCAGATATAGCAGTGATCATACCTATGATATTCTAAATAGGGACCATGGAATATAGGTGTATATTCGGTTATTCCTCCTTGAAGTATCATCCTGTTTGTTTCCTGATAAGACATGTAACTAATGCTAGTTTATAATACATCTTACTTCCCATCATCTCAATACTCAAGTTAGTGATATATAGTTCCCATTGCTGAGTATTTAGTGGTGTTTAAAGTCTATGACATCTTATTTATAATCTGTTTTTGTAGTACATTTTTGTAATGATATACAGTGAACTTTTAAACTTAAATGTCCTGAATTTCACCCCTTGGTTTCAGCATCAACATTCCCTCTGTGTAGGGAAAAAAATCTCTGTTTGCCTAGCCCTTGTATTTGACTCATGGTAAACAATTGTTAATGCTTTCACCCTTGGTGAACAATAGTAGATAGTAATAGTTTCAGAGGTTTGTTGGTTCATCACACTCTACAGGTTTTGGTTAAGCTCTCAGACAATCAGTTTGGTTCCTCTATTGTCATGTCCAGACCTTGTATATGTTTACCTGCTTATTGAAGTCTGAATAATGGTGTTTGATCACCTGAGAACTTTAAAATAGTATTGTCTCTAGGAGGAAAGAAAAACAATCCCTTTACCCATTACATTTCTCTAGCTAGATGGTTCAACCAAGACAAAATTAACTCTTAGCATCCGGCTATTGCTGAGCTGTTTGCCATATAATATTATGTCTTGATAAAAGTCATATTCTTGAGACATGATTCAAAAGCCCACAACAAAGTTACACAGGGAGTACCTTTATCCGCTTTTAACATCAGGAAATCTGTGATGGCCTTTTGCTGTTCGTAAAGGCGGTCTAACATATGTAGGGTTGAATTCCACCTTGTTGCAACGTCACAGCATGAGGAGTCGGTACGGGGGCCCATGGCAGATTACGGGCCTGGCAGCAGCAATGGGAGGCACGTAATCTGCCAGCACCCTATGTCAAAAAATTCAACACACCAGCAGTGTGTGAGGAGACCTGAAAGTGGCACATGGCAGAGTGTGGCGATGGAGACAGCAGCAATGGGAGGCCGTACAGAGACCCATGACAGACTCTGGACTTGGCAGCAGCATGAGGAGGCGGTATAGGGGCCCATGGCAGATTAGGGGCCTGGCAGCAGCTATAGGAGGACCGTAATCTGCCAGCACCCTATGTCAAAAAATTCAACACACCAGCAGTGTGAGGAGACCTGAAAGTGGCACATGGCAGAGTGTGGCGATGGAGACAGCAGCAATGGGAGGCCGTACAGGGACCCATGACAGACTCTGGACTTGGCAGCAGCATGAGGAGGCAGTATATAGGGGCCTATGGCAGATTAGGGGCCTGGCAGCAGCTATAGGAGGCCCGTAATCTGCCAGCACCCTATGTCAAAAAATTCAACACACCAGCAGTGTGAGGAGACCTGAAAGTGGCACATGGCAGAGTGTGGCGATGGAGACAGCAGCAATGGGAGGCCGTACAGGGACCCATGAGAGACTCTGGACTTGGCAGCAGCATGAGGAGGCGGTATATAGGGGCCTATGGCAGATTAGGGGCCTGGCAGCAGCTATAGGAGGCCCGTAATCTGCCAGCACCCTATGTCAAAAAATTCAACACACCAGCAGTGTGAGGAGACCTGAAAGTGGCACATGGCATGAGACACTGTGGACCTGGCAGCAGCATGAGGAGGTGGTACAGGGGCCCATGGCAGATTAGGGGCCTGGCAGCAGCTATAGGAGGCCCGTAATCTGCCAGCACCCTATGTCAAAAAATTGAACACACCAGCAGTGTGTGAGGAGACCTGAAAGTGGCACATGGCAGAGTGTGGCGATGGAGACAGCAGCAATGGGAGGCCGTACAGGGACCCATGAGAGACTCTGGACTTGGCAGCAGCATGAGGAGGCGGTATAGGGGCCCATGGCAGATTAGGGGCCTGGCAGCAGCTATGGGAGGCCCGTAATCTGCCAGCACCCTATGTCAAAAAATTGAACACACCAGCAGTGTGTGAGGAGACCTGAAAGTGGCACATGGCAGAGTGTGGCGATGGAGACAGCAGCAATGGGAGGCCGTACAGGGACCCATGAGAGACTCTGGACTTGGCAGCAGCATGAGGAGGCGGTATAGGGGCCCATGGCAGATTAGGGGCCTGGCAGCAGCTATGGGAGGCCCGTAATCTGCCAGCACCCTATGTCAAAAAATTCAACACACCAGCAGTGTGAGGAGACCTGAAAGTGGCACATGGCATGAGACACTGCGGACCTGGCAGCAGCATGAGGAGGCGGTACAGGGGCCCATGGCAGATTAGGGGCCTGGCAGCAGCTATAGGAGGCCCGTAATCTGCCAGCACCCTATGTCAAAAAATTCAACACACCAGCAGTGTGAGGAGACCTGAAAGTGGCACATGGCATGAGACACTGTGGACCTGGCAGTAGCATGAGGAGGCGGTACAGGGGCCCATGGCAGATTAGGGGCCTGGCAGCAGCTATAGGAGGCCCGTAATCTGCCAGCATCCTATGTCAAAAAATTGAACACACCAGCAGTGTGTGAGGAGACCTGAAAGTGGCACATGGCAGAGTGTGGCGATGGAGACAGCAGCAATGGGAGGCCGTACAGGGACCCATGACAGACTCTGGACTTGGCAGCAGCATGAGGAGGCGGTATAGGGGCCCATGGCAGATTAGGGGCCTGGCAGCAGCTATGGGAGGCCCGTAATCTGCCAGCATCCTATGTCAAAAAATTCAACACACCAGCAGTGTGAGGAGACCTGAAAGTGGCACATGGCATGAGACACTGTGGACCTGGCAGCAGCATGAGGAGGTGGTACAGGGGCCCATGGCAGATTAGGGGCCTGGCAGCAGCTATAGGAGGCCCGTAATCTGCCAGCACCCTATGTCAAAAAATTCAACACACCAGCAGTGTGAGGAGACCTGAAACTGGCACATGGCATGAGACACTGCGGACCTAGCAGCAGCATGAGGAGGCGGTACAGGGGCCCATGGCAGATTAGGGGCCTGGCAGCAGCTATAGGAGGCCCGTAATCTGCCAGCACCCTATGTCAAAAAATTCAACACACCAGCAGTGTGAGGAGACCTGAAAGTGGCACATGGCATGAGACACTGTGGACCTGGCAGTAGCATGAGGAGGCGGTACAGAGGCCCATGGCAGATTAGGGGCCTGGCAGCAGCTATAGGAGGCCCGTAATCTGCCAGCACCCTATGTCAAAAAATTGAACACACCAGCAGTGTGTGAGGAGACCTGAAAGTGGCACATGGCAGAGTGTGGCGATGGAGACAGCAGCAATGGGAGGCCGTACAGGGACCCATGACAGACTCTGGACTTGGCAGCAGCATGAGGAGGCGGTATAGGGGCCCATGGCAGATTAGGGGCCTGGCAGCAGCTATGGGAGGCCCGTAATCTGCCAGCATCCTATGTCAAAAAATTCAACACACCAGCAGTGTGAGGAGACCTGAAAGTGGCACATGGCATGAGACACTGTGGACCTGGCAGCAGCATGAGGAGGCGGTACAGGGGCCCATGGCAGATTAGGGGCCTGGCAGCAGCTATAGGAGGCCCGTAATCTGCCAGCACCCTATGTCAAAAAATTCAACGCACCAGCAGTGTGAGGAGACCTGAAAGTGGCACATGGCATGAGACACTGTGGACATGGCAGCAGCATGAGGAGGCGGTACAGGGGCCCATGACAGACTCTGGACTTGGCAGCAGCATGAGGAGGCGGTATAGGGGCCCATGGCAGATTAGGGGCCTGGCAGCAGCAATGGGAGGCCCGTAATCTGCCAGCATCCTATGTCAAAAAATTCAACACACCAGCAGTGTGAGGAGACCTGAAAGTGGCACATGGCATGAGACACTGTGGACCTGGCAGCAGCATGAGGAGGCGGTACAGGGGCCCATGGCAGATTAGGGGCCTGGCAGCAGCTATAGGAGGCCCGTAATCTGCCAGCACCCTATGTCAAAAAATTCAACACACCAGCAGTGTGTGAGGAGACCTGAAAGTGGCACATGGCAGAGTGTGGCGATGGAGACAGCAGCAATGGGAGGCCGTACAGGGACCCATGACAGACTCTGGACTTGGCAGCAGCATGAGGAGGCGGTATAGGGGCCCATGGCAGATTAGGGGCCTGGCAGCAGCTATTGGAGGCCCGTAATCTGCCAGCACCCTATGTCAAAAAATTGAACACACCAGCAGTGTGTGAGGAGACCTGAAAGTGGCACATGGCAGAGTGTGGCGATGGAGACAGCAGCAATGGGAGGCCGTACAGGGACCCATGACAGACTCTGGACTTGGCAGCAGCATGAGGAGGCGGTATAGGGGCCCATGGCAGATTAGGGGCCTGGCAGCAGCAATGGGAGGCCCGTAATCTGCCAGCACCCTATGTCAAAAAATTCAACACACCAGCAGTGTGAGGAGACCTGAAAGTGGCACATGGCATGAGACACTGCGGACCTGGCAGCAGCATGAGGAGGCGGTACAGGGGCCCATGGCAGATTAGGGGCCTGGCAGCAGCTATAGGAGGCCCGTAATCTGCCAGCACCCTATGTCAAAAAATTCAACACACCAGCAGTGTGAGGAGACCTGAAAGTGGCACATGGCATGAGACACTGTGGACCTGGCAGTAGCATGAGGAGGCGGTACAGGGGCCCATGGCAGATTAGGGGCCTGGCAGCAGCTATAGGAGGCCCGTAATCTGCCAGCACCCTATGTCAAAAAATTCAACACACCAGCAGTGTGTGAGGAGACCTGAAAGTGGCACATGGCAGAGTGTGGCGATGGAGACAGCAGCAATGGGAGGCCGTACAGGGACCCATGACAGACTCTGGACTTGGCAGCAGCATGAGGAGGCGGTATAGGGGCCCATGGCAGATTAGGGGCCTGGCAGCAGCTATGGGAGGCCCGTAATCTGCCAGCATCCTATGTCAAAAAATTCAACACACCAGCAGTGTGAGGAGACCTGAAAGTGGCACATGGCATGAGACACTGTGGACCTGGCAGCAGCATGAGGAGGCGGTACAGGGGCCCATGGCAGATTAGGGGCCTGGCAGCAGCTATAGGAGGCCCGTAATCTGCCAGCACCCTATGTCAAAAAATTCAACAAACCAGCAGTGTGAGGAGACCTGAAAGTGGCACATGGCATGAGACACTGTGGACCTGGCAGCAGCATGAGGAGGCGGTACAGGGGCCCATGACAGACTCTGGACTTGGCAGCAGCATGAGGAGGCGGTATAGGGGCCCATGGCAGATTAGGGGCCTGGCAGCAGCTATGGGAGGCCCGTAATCTGCCAGCATCCTATGTCAAAAAATTCAACACACCAGCAGTGTGAGGAGACCTGAAAGTGGCACATGGCATGAGACACTGTGGACCTGGCAGCAGCATGAGGAGGCGGTACAGGGGCCCATGGCAGATTAGGGGCCTGGCAGCAGCTATAGGAGGCCCGTAATCTGCCAGCACCCTATGTCAAAAAATTCAACACACCAGCAGTGTGTGAGGAGACCTGAAAGTGGCACATGGCAGAGTGTGGCGATGGAGACAGCAGCAATGGGAGGCCGTACAGGGACCCATGACAGACTCTGGACTTGGCAGCAGCATGAGGAGGCGGTATAGGGGCCCATGGCAGATTAGGGGCCTGGCAGCAGCTATTGGAGGCCCGTAATCTGCCAGCACCCTATGTCAAAAAATTGAACACACCAGCAGTGTGTGAGGAGACCTGAAAGTGGCACATGGCAGAGTGTGGCGATGGAGACAGCAGCAATGGGAGGCCGTACAGGGACCCATGACAGACTCTGGACTTGGCAGCAGCATGAGGAGGCGGTATATAGGGGCCTATGGCAGATTAGGGGCCTGGCAGCAGCTATAGGAGGCCCGTAATCTGCCAGCACCCTATGTCAAAAAATTCAACACACCAGCAGTGTGTGAGGAGACCTGAAAGTGGCACATGGCAGAGTGTGGCGATGGAGACAGCAGCAATGGGAGGCCGTACAGGGACCCATGACAGACTCTGGACTTGGCAGCAGCATGAGGAGGCGGTATATAGGGGCCTATGGCAGATTAGGGGCCTGGTAGCAGCTATAGGAGGCCCGTAATCTGCCAGCACCCTATGTCAAAAAATTCAACACACCAGCAGTGTGAGGAGACCTGAAAGTGGCACATGGCAGAGTGTGGCGATGGAGACAGCAGCAATGGGAGGCCGTACAGGGACCCATGACAGACTCTGGACTTGGCAGCAGCATGAGGAGGCGGTATATAGGGGCCTATGGCAGATTAGGGGCCTGGCAGCAGCTATAGGAGGCCCGTAATCTGCCAGCACCCTATGTCAAGAAATTCAACACACCAGCAGTGTGTGAGGAGACCTGAAAGTGGCACATGGCAGAGTGTGGCGATGGAGACAGCAGCAATGGGAGGCCGTACAGGGACCCAAGACAGACTCTTGACTTGGCAGCAGCATGAGGAGGCGGTATATAGGGGCCTATGGCAGATTAGGGGCCTGGCAGCAGCTATAGGAGGCCCGTAATCTGCCAGCACCCTATGTCAAAAAATTCAACACACCAGCAGTGTGAGGAGACCTGAAAGTGGCACATGGCAGAGTGTGGCGATGGAGACAGCAGCAATGGGAGGCCGTACAGGGACCCATGAGAGACTCTGGACTTGGCAGCAGCATGAGGAGGCGGTATATAGGGGCCTATGGCAGATTAGGGGCCTGGCAGCAGCTATAGGAGGCCCGTAATCTGCCAGCACCCTATGTCAAAAAATTCAACACACCAGCAGTGTGTGAGGAGACCTGAAAGTGGCACATGGCAGAGTGTGGCGATGGAGACAGCAGCAATGGGAGTCCGTACAGGGACCCAAGACAGACTCTGGAATTGGCAGCAGCATGAGGAGGCGGTATATAGGGGCCTATGGCAGATTAGGGGCCTGGCAGCAGCTATAGGAGGCCCGTAATCTGCCAGCACCCTATGTCAAAAAATTCAACACACCAGCAGTGTGTGAGGAGACCTGAAAGTGGCACATGGCAGAGTGTGGCGATGGAGACAGCAGCAATGGGAGGCCGTACAGGGACCCATGACAGACTCTGGACTTGGCAGCAGCATGAGGAGGCGGTATATAGGGGCCTATGGCAGATTAGGGGCCTGGCAGCAGCTATAGGAGGCCCGTAATCTGCCAGCACCCTATGTCAAAAAATTCAACACACCAGCAGTGTGAGGAGACCTGAAAGTGGCACATGGCAGAGTGTGGCGATGGAGACAGCAGCAATGGGAGGCCGTACAGGGACCCATGACAGACTCTGGACTTGGCAGCAGCATGAGGAGGCGGTATATAGGGGCCTATGGCAGATTAGGGGCCTGGCAGCAGCTATAGGAGGCCCGTAATCTGCCAGCACCCTATGTCAAAAAATTCAACACACCAACAGTGTGAGGAGACCTGAAAGTGGCACATGGCAGAGTGTGGCGATGGAGACAGCAGCAATGGGAGGCCGTACAGGGACCCATGAGAGACTCTGGACTTGGCAGCAGCATGAGGAGGCGGTATATAGGGGCCTATGGCAGATTAGGGGCCTGGCAGCAGCTATAGGAGGCCCGTAATCTGCCAGCACCCTATGTCAAAAAATTGAACACACCAGCAGTGTGTGAGGAGACCTGAAAGTGGCACATGGCAGAGTGTGGCGATGGAGACAGCAGCAATGGGAGGCCGTACAGGGACCCATGACAGACTCTGGACTTGGCAGCAGCATGAGGAGGCGGTATATAGGGGCCTATGGCAGATTAGGGGCCTGGCAGCAGCTATAGGAGGCCCGTAATCTGCCAGCACCCTATGTCAAAAAATTCAACACACCAGCAGTGTGAGGAGACCTGAAAGTGGCACATGGCAGAGTGTGGCGATGGAGACAGCAGCAATGGGAGGCCGTACAGGGACCCATGACAGACTCTGGACTTGGCAGCAGCATGAGGAGGCGGTATATAGGGGCCTATGGCAGATTAGGGGCCTGGCAGCAGCTATAGGAGGCCCGTAATCTGCCAGCACCCTATGTCAAAAAATTCAACACACCAGCAGTGTGAGGAGACCTGAAAGTGGCACATGGCAGAGTGTGGCGATGGAGACAGCAGCAATGGGAGGCCGTACAGGGACCCATGAGAGACTCTGGACTTGGAAGCAGCATGAGGAGGCGGTATATAGGGGCCTATGGCAGATTAGGGGCCTGGCAGCAGCTATAGGAGGCCCGTAATCTGCCAGCACCCTATGTCAAAAAATTCAACACACCAGCAGTGTGTGAAGAGACCTGAAAGTGGCACATGGCAGAGTGTGGCGATGGAGACAGCAGCAATGGGAGGCCGTACAGGGACCCATGAGAGACTCTGGACTTGGCAGCAGCATGAGGAGGCGGTATATAGGGGCCTATGGCAGATTAGGGGCCTGGCAGCAGCTATAGGAGGCCCGTAATCTGCCAGCACCCTATGTCAAAAAATTCAACACACCAGCAGTGTGTGAGGAGACCTGAAAGTGGCACATGGCAGAGTGTGGCGATGGAGACAGCAGCAGTGGGAGGCCGTACAGGGACCCATGAGAGACTCTGGACTTGGCAGCAGCATGAGGAGGCGGTATATAGGGGCCTATGGCAGATTAGGGGCCTGGCAGCAGCTATAGGAGGCCCGTAATCTGCCAGCACCCTATGTCAAAAAATTCAACACACCAGCAGTGTGAGGAGACCTGAAAGTGGCACATGGCAGAGTGTGGCGATGGAGACAGCAGCAATGGGAGGCCGTACAGGGACCCATGAGAGACTCTGGACTTGGCAGCAGCATGAGGAGGCGGTATATAGGGGCCTATGGCAGATTAGGGGCCTGGCAGCAGCTATAGGAGGCCCGTAATCTGCCAGCACCCTATGTCAAAAAATTGAACACACCAGCAGTGTGTGAGGAGACCTGAAAGAGGCACATGGCAGAGTGTGGCGATGGAGACAGCAGCAATGGGAGGCCGTACAGGGACCCATGACAGACTCTGGACTTGGCAGCAGCATGAGGAGGCGGTATATAGGGGCCTATGGCAGATTAGGGGCCTGGCAGCAGCTATAGGAGGCCCGTAATCTGCCAGCACCCTATGTCAAAAACTTCAACACACCAGCAGTGTGAGGAGACCTGAAAATGGCACATGGCATGAGACACTGTGGACCTGGCAGCAGCATGAGGAGGCAGTACAGGGGCCCATGGCAGATTAGGGGCCTGGCAGCAGCTATAGGAGGCCCGTAATCTGCCAGCACCCTATGCCAAAAAAATTCAACACACCAGCAGTGTGTGAGGAGACCTGAAAGTGGCACATGGCAGAGTGTGGCGATGGAGACAGCAGCAATGGGAGGCCGTACAGGGACCCATGACAGACTCTGGACTTGGCAGCAGCATGAGGAGGCGGTATAGTGGCCCATGGCAGATTAGGGGCCTGGCAGCAGCTATGGGAGGCCTGTAATCTGCCAGCACCCTATGTCAAAAAATTGAACACACCAGCAGTGTGTGAGGAGACCTGAAAGTGGCACATGGCAGAGTGTGGCGATGGAGACAGCAGCAATGGGAGGCCGTACAGGGACCCATGACAGACTCTGGACTTGGCAGCAGCATGAGGAGGCGGTATAGGGGCCCATGGCAGATTAGGGGCCTGGCAGCAGCTATGGGAGGCCCGTAATCTGCAAGCACCCTATGTCAAAAAATTCAACACACCAGCAGTGTGAGGAGACCTGAAAGTGGCACATGGCATGATACACTGTGGACCTGGCAGCAGAATGAGGAGGCGGTACAGGGGCCCATGGCAGATTAGGGGCCTGGCAGCAGCTATAGGAGGCCCGTAATCTGCCAGCACCCTATGTCAAAAAATTCAACACACCAGCAGTGTGTGAGGAGACCTGAAAGTGGCACATGGCAGAGTGTGGCGATGGAGACAGCAGCAATGGGAGGCCGTACAGGGACCCATGACAGACTCTGGACTTGGCAGCAGCATGAGGAGGCGGTATAGGGGCCCATGGCAGATTAGGGGCCTGGCAGCAGCTATGGGAGGCCCGTAATCTGCCAGCACCCTATGTCAAAAAATTGAACACACCAGCAGTGTGTGAGGAGACCTGAAAGTGGCACATGGCAGAGTGTGGCGATGGAGACAGCAGCAATGGGAGGCCGTACAGGGACCCATGACAGACTCTGGACTTGGCAGCAGCATGAGGAGGCGGTATAGGGGCCCATGGCAGATTAGGGGCCTGGCAGCAGCTATGGGAGGCCCGTAATCTGCAAGCACCCTATGTCAAAAAATTCAACACACCAGCAGTGTGAGGAGACCTGAAAGTGGCACATGGCATGAGACACTGTGGACCTGGCAGCAGCATGAGGAGGCGGTACAGGGGCCCATGGCAGATTAGGGGCCTGGCAGCAGCTATAGGAGGCCCGTAATCTGCCAGCACCCTATGTCAAAAAATTCAACACACCAGCAGTGTGTGAGGAGACCTGAAAGTGGCACATGGCAGAGTGTGGCGATGGAGACAGCAGCAATGGGAGGCCGTACAGGGACCCATGACAGACTCTGGACTTGGCAGCAGCATGAGGAGGCGGTATAGGGGCCCATGGCAGATTAGGGGCCTGGCAGCATCTATGGGAGGCCCGTAATCTGCCAACACCCTATGTCAAAAAATTGAACACACCAGCAGTGTGTGAGGAGACCTGAAAGTGGCACATGGCTGAGTGTGGCGATGGAGACAGCAGCAATGGGAGGCCGTACAGGGACCCATGACAGACTCTGGACTTGGCAGCAGCATGAGGAGGCGGTATAGGGGCCCATGGCAGATTAGGGGCCTGGCAGCAGCTATGGGAGGCCCGTAATCTGCCAGCACCCTATGTCAAAAAATTCAACACACCAGCAGTG
The DNA here is from genome assembly GCF_062004578.1 of Staurois parvus. Taxonomy (NCBI): domain Eukaryota; kingdom Metazoa; phylum Chordata; class Amphibia; order Anura; family Ranidae; genus Staurois; species Staurois parvus. The sequence goes on along the minus strand of NW_028318039.1, from coordinate 9,855,315 downwards.
TGAGGAGACCTGAAAGTGGCACATGACATGAGACACTGTGGACCTGGCAGCAGCATGAGGAGGCGGTACAGGGGCCCATGGCAGATTAGGGGCCTGGCAGCAGCTATGGGAGGCCCGTAATCTGCCAGCACCTATGTCAAAAAATGGAACACACCAGCAGTGTGTGGAGGAGACCTGAAAGTGGCACATGGCAGAGTGTGGCGATGGAGACAGCAGCAATGGGAGGCCGTACAGGGACCCATGACAGACTCTGGACTTGGCAGCAGCATGAGGAGGCGGTATATAGGGGCCTATGGCAGATTAGGGGCCTGGCAGCAGCTATGGGAGGCCCGTAATCTGCCAGCACCCTATGTCAAAAAATTCAAAACACCAGCAGTGTGAGGAGACCTGAAAGTGGCACATGGCAGAGTGTGGCGATGGAGACAGCAGCAATGGGAGGCCGTACAGGGACCCATGACAGACTCTGGACTTGGCAGCAGCATGAGGAGGCAGTATATAGGGGCCTATGGCAGATTAGGGGCCTGGCAGCAGCTATAGGAGGCCCGTAATCTGCCAGCACCCTATGTCAAAAAATTCAACACACCAGCAGTGTGAGGAGACCTGAAAGTGGCACATGGCAGAGTGTGGCGATGGAGACAGCAGCAATGGGAGGCCGTACAGGGACCCATGACAGACTCTGGACTTGGCAGCAGCATGAGGAGGCAGTATATAGGGGCCTATGGCAGATTAGGGGCCTGGCAGCAGCTATAGGAGGCCCGTAATCTGCCAGCACCCTATGTCAAAAAATTCAACACACCAGCAGTGTGAAGAGACCTGAAAGTGGCACATGGCAGAGTGTGGCGATGGAGACAGCAGCAATGGGAGGCCGTACAGGGACCCATGAGAGACTCTGGACTTGGCAGCAGCATGAGGAGGCGGTATATAGGGGCCTATGGCAGATTAGGGGCCTGGCAGCAGCTATAGGAGGCCCGTAATCTGCCAGCACCCTAAGTCAAAAAATTGAACACACCAGCAGTGTGTGAGGAGACCTGAAAGTGGCACATGGCAGAGTGTGGCGATGGAGACAGCAGCAATGGGAGGCCGTACAGGGACCCATGAGAGACTCTGGACTTGGCAGCAGCATGAGGAGGCGGTATATAGGGGCCTATGGCAGATTAGGGGCCTGGCAGCAGCTATAGGAGGCCCGTAATCTGCCAGCACCCTATGTCAAAAAATTGAACACACCAGCAGTGTGTGAGGAGACCTGAAAGTGGCACATGGCAGAGTGTGGCGATGGAGACAGCAGCAATGGGAGGCCGTACAGGGACCCATGACAGACTCTGGACTTGGCAGCAGCATGAGGAGGCGGTATATAGGGGCCTATGGCAGATTAGGGGCCTGGCAGCAGCTATAGGAGGCCCGTAATCTGCCAGCACCCTATGTCAAAAAATTCAACACACCAGCAGTGTGAGGAGACCTGAAAGTGGCACATGGCAGAGTGTGGCGATGGAGACAGCAGCAATGGGAGGCCATACAGGGACCCATGACAGACTCTGGACTTGGCAGCAGCATGAGGAGGCGGTATATAGGGGCCCATGGCAGATTAGGGACCTGGCAGCAGCTATAGGAGGCCCGTAATCTGCCAGCACCCTATGTCAAAAAATTCAACACACCAGCAGTGTGAGGAGACCTGAAAGTGGCACATGGCAGAGTGTGGCGATGGAGACAGCAGCAATGGGAGGCCGTTAAGGGACCTATGAGAGACTCTGGACTTGGCAGCAGCATGAGGAGGCGGTATATAGGGGCCTATGGCAGATTAGGGGCCTGGCAGCAGCTATAGGAGGCCCGTAATCTGCCAGCAATCTATGTCAAAAAATTCAACACACCAGCAGTGTGTGAGGAGACCTGAAAGTGGCACATGGCAGAGTGTGGCGATGGAGACAGCAGCAATGGGAGGCCATACAGGGACCCATGAGAGACTCTGGACTTGGCAGCAGCATGAGGAGGCGCTATATAGGGGCCTATGGCAGATTAGGGGCCTGGCAGCAGCTATAGGAGGCCCGTAATCTGCCAGCTTCCTATGTCAAAAAATTCAACACACCAGCAGTGTGTGAGGAGACCTGAAATTCGCACATGGCAGAGTGTGGCGATGGAGACAGCAGCAATGGGAGGCCGTACAGGGACCCATGACAGATTCTGGACTTGGCAGCAGCATGAGGAGGCGGTATATAGGGGCCTATGGCAGATTAGGGGCCTGGCAGCAGCTATAGGAGGCCCATAATCTGCCAGCACCCTATGTCAAAAAATTCAACACACCAGCAGTGTGTGAGGAGACCTGAAAGTGGCACATGGCAGAGTGTGCCGATGGAGACAGCAGCAATGGGAGGCCGTACAGGGACCCATGAGAGACTCTGGACTTGGCAGCAGCATGAGGAGGCGGTATATAGGGGCCTATGGCAGATTAGGGGCCTGGCAGCAGCTATAGGAGGCCCGTAATCTGTCAGCACCCTATGTCAAAAAATTCAACACACCAGCAGTGTGTGAGGAGACCTGAAAGTGGCACATGGCAGAGTGTGGCGATGGAGACAGCAGCAATGGGAGGCCGTACAGGGACCCATGAGAGACTCTGGACTTGGCAGCAGGATGAGGAGGCGGTATATAGGGGCCTATGGCAGATTAGGGGCCTGACAGCAGCTATAGGAGGCCCGTAATCTGCCAGCACCCTATGTCAAAAAAATGGAACACACCAGCAGTGTGTGAGGAGACCTGAAAGTGGCACATGGCAGAGTGTGGCGATGGAGACAGCAGCAATGGGAGGCCGTACAGGGACCCATGACAGACTCTGGACTTGGCAGCAGCATGAGGAGGCGGTATATAGGGGCCTATGGCAGATTAGGGGCCTGGCAGCAGCTATAAGAGGCCCGTAATCTGCTAGCACCCTATGTCAAAAAATTGAACACACCAGCAGTGTGTGAGGAGACCTGAAAGTGGCACATGGCAGAGTGTGGCGATGGAGACAGCAGCAATGGGAGGCCGTACAGGGACCCATGACAGACTCTGGACTTGGCAGCAGCATGAGGAGGCGGAATATAGGGGCCTATGGCAGATTAGGGGCCTGGCAGCAGCTATAGGAGGCCCGTAATCTGCCAGCACCCTATGTCAAAAAATTCAACACACCAGCAGTGTGAGGAGACCTGAAAGTGGCACATGGCAGAGTGTGGCGATGGAGACAGCAGCAATGGGAGGCCGTACAGGGACCCATGAGAGACTCTGGACTTCGCAGCAGCATGAGGAGGTGGTATATAGGGGCCTATGGCAGATTAGGGGCCTGGCAGCAGCTATAGGAGGCCCGTAATCTGCCAGCACCTTATGTCAAAAAATTGAACACACCAGCAGTGTGTGAGGAGACCTGAAAGTGGCACATGGCAGAGTGTGGCAATGGAGACAGCAGCAATGGGAGGCCGTACAAGGACCCATGACAGACTCTGGATTTGGCAGCAGCATGAGGAGGCGGTATATAGGGGCCTATGGCAGATTAGGGGCCTGGCAGCAGCTATAGGAGGCCCGTAATCTGCCAGCACCCTATGTCAAAAAATTGAACACACCAGCAGTGTGTGAGGAGACCTGAAAGTGGCACATGGCAGAGTGTGGCGATGGAGACAGCAGCAATGGGAGGCCGTACAGGGACCTATGAGAGACTCTGGACTTGGCAGCAGCATGAGGAGGCGGTATATAGGGGCCTATGGCAGATTAGGGGCCTGGCAGCAGCTATAGGAGGCAAGTAATCTGCCAGCACCCTATGTCAAAAAATTGAACACACCAGCAGTGTGTGAGGAGACCTGAAAGTGGCACATGGCAGAGTGTGGCGATGGAGACAGCAGCAATGGGAGGCCGTACAGGGACCCATGACAGACTCTGGATTTGGCAGCAGCATGAGGAGGCGGTATATAGGGGCCTATGGCAGATTAGGGGCCTGGCAGCAGCTATAGGAGGCCCGTAATCTGCCAGCACCCTATGTCGAAAAATTCAACACACCAGCAGTGTGAGGAGACCTGAAAGTGGCACATGGCAGAGTGTGGCGATGGAGACAGCAGCAATGGGAGGCCATACAGGGACCCATGAGAGACTCTGGACTTGGCAGCAGCATGAGGAGGCGGTATATAGGGGCCTATGGCAGATTAGGGGCCTGGCAGCAGCTATAGGAGGCCCGTAATCTGCCAGCTTCCTATGTCAAAAAATTCAACACACCAGCAGTGTGTGAGGAGACCTGAAAGTGGCACATGGCAGAGTGTGGCGATGGAGACAGCAGCAATGGGAGGCCGTACAGGGACCCATGACAGATTCTGGACTTGGCAGCAGCATGAGGAGGCGGTATATAGGGGCCTATGGCAGATTAGGGGCCTGGCAGCAGCTATAGGAGGCCCGTAATCTGCCAGCACCCTATGTCAAAAAATTCAACACACCAGCAGTGTGTGAGGAGACCTGAAAGTGGCACATGGCAGAGTGTGGCGATGGAGACAGCAGCAATGGGAGGCCGTACAGGGACCCATGACAGACTCTGGACTTGGCAGCAGCATGAGGAGGCGGTATATAGGGGCCTATGGCAGATTAGGGGCCTGGCAGCAGCTATAGGAGGCCCATAATCTGCCAGCACCCTATGTCAAAAAATTCAACACACCAGCAGTGTGTGAGGAGACCTGAAAGTGGCACATGGCAGAGTGTGCCGATGGAGACAGCAGCAATGGGAGGCCGTACAGGGACCCATGAGAGACTCTGGACTTGGCAGCAGCATGAGGAGGCGGTATATAGGGGCCTATGGCAGATTAGGGGCCTGGCAGCAGCTATAGGAGGCCCGTAATCTGCCAGCACCCTATGTCAAAAAATTGAACACACCAGCAGTGTGAGGAGACCTGAAAGTGGCACATGGTAGAGTGTGGCGATGGAGACAGCAGCAATGGGAGGCCGTACAGGGACCCATGACAGACTCTGGACTTGGCAGCAGCATGAGGAGGCGGTATATAAGGGCCTATGGCAGATTAGGGGCCTGGCAGCAGCTATAGGAGGCCCGTAATCTGCCAGCACCCTATGTCAAAAAATTCAACACACCAGCAGTGTGTGAGGAGACCTGAAAGTGGCACATGGCAGAGTGTGGCGATGGAGACAGCAGCAATGGGAGGCGGTACAGGGACCCATGACAGACTCTGGACTTGGCAGCAGCATGAGGAGGCGGTATATAGGGGCCTATGGCAGATTAGGGGGGACTGGCAGCAGCTATAGGAGGCCCGTAATCTGCCAGCACCCTATGTCAAAAAAATCAACACACCAGCAGTGTGAGGAGACCTGAAAGTGGCACATGGCAGAGTGTGGCGATGGAGACAGCAGCAATGGGAGGCCGTACAGGGACCCATGACAGACTCTGGACTTGGCAGCAGCATGAGGAGGCGGTATATAGGGGCCTATGGCAGATTAGGGGCCTGGCAGCAGCTATAGGAGGCCCGTAATCTGCCAGCACCCTATGTCAAAAAATTCAACACACCAGCAGTGTGAGGAGACCTGAAAGTGGCACATGGCAGAGTGTGGCGATGGAGACAGCAGCAATGGGAGGCCGTACAGGGACCCATGACAGACTCTGGACTTGGCAGCAGCATGAGGAGGCGGTATATAGGGGCCTATGGCAGATTAGGGGCCTGGCAGCAGCTATAGGAGGCCCGTAATCTGCCAGCACCCTATGTCAAAAAATTCAACACACCAGCAGTGTGAGGAGACCTGAAAGTGGCACATGGCAGAGTGTGGCGATGGAGACAGCAGCAATGGGAGGCCGTACAGGGACCCATGAGAGACTCTGGACTTGGCAGCAGCATGAGGAGGCGGTATATAGGGGCCTATGGCAGATTAGGGGCCTGGCAGCAGCTATAGGAGGCCCGTAATCTGCCAGCACCCTATGTCAAAAAATTCAACACACCAGCAGTGTGTGAGGAGACCTGAAAGTGGCACATGGCAGAGTGTGGCGATGGAGACAGCAGCAATGGGAGGCCGTACAGGGACCCATGACAGACTCTGGACTTGGCAGCAGCATGAGGAGGCGGTATATAGGGGCCTATGGCAGATTAGGGGCCTGGCAGCAGCTATAGGAGGCCCGTAATCTGCCAGCACCCTATGTCAAAAAATTGAACACACCAGCAGTGTGTGAGGAGACCTGAAAGTGGCACATGGCAGAGTGTGGCGATGGAGACAGCAGCAATGGGAGGCCGTACAGGGACCCATGACAGACTTTGGACTTGGCAGCAGCATGAGGAGGCGGTATATAGGGGCCTATGGCAGATTAGGGGCCTGGCAGCAGCTATAGGAGGCCCGTAATCTGCCAGCACCCTATGTCAAAAAATTGAACACACCAGCAGTGTGAGGAGACCTGAAAGTGGCACATGGCAGAGTGTGGCGATGGAGACAGCAGCAATGGGAGGCCGTACAGGGACCCATGACAGACTCTGGACTTGGCAGCAGCATGAGGAGGCGGTATAGGGGCCCATGGCAGATTAGGGGCCTGGCAGCAGCTATAGGAGGCCCGTAATCTGCCAGCACCCTATGTCAAAAAATTCAACCCACCAGCAGTGTGAGGAGACCTGAAAGTGGCACATGACATGAGACACTGTGGACCTGGCAGCAGCATGAGGAGGCGGTACAGGGGCCCATGGCAGATTAGGGGCCTGGCAGCAGCTATGGGAGGCCCGTAATCTGCCAGCACCTATGTCAAAAAATGGAACACACCAGCAGTGTGTGAGGAGACCTGAAAGTGGCACATGGCAGAGTGTGGCGATGGAGACAGCAGCAATGGGAGGCCGTACAGGGACCCATGACAGACTCTGGACTTGGCAGCAGCATGAGGAGGCGGTATATAGGGGCCTATGGCAGATTAGGGGCCTGGCAGCAGCTATGGGAGGCCCGTAATCTGCCAGCACCCTATGTCAAAAAATTCAAAACACCAGCAGTGTGAGGAGACCTGAAAGTGGCACATGGCAGAGTGTGGCGATGGAGACAGCAGCAATGGGAGGCCGTACAGGGACCCATGACAGACGCTGGACTTGGCAGCAGCATGAGGAGGCAGTATATAGGGGCCTATGGCAGATTAGGGGCCTGGCAGCAGCTATAGGAGGCTCGTAATCTGCCAGCACCCTATGTCAAAAAATTCAACACACCAGCAGTGTGAGGAGACCTGAAAGTGGCACATGGCAGAGTGTGGCGATGGAGACAGCAGCAATGGGAGGCCGTACAGGGACCCATGACAGACTCTGGACTTGGCAGCAGCATGAGGAGGCAGTATATAGGGGCCTATGGCAGATTAGGGGCCTGGCAGCAGCTATAGGAGGCCCGTAATCTGCCAGCACCCTATGTCAAAAAATTCAACACACCAGCAGTGTGAAGAGACCTGAAAGTGGCACATGGCAGAGTGTGGCGATGGAGACAGCAGCAATGGGAGGCCGTACAGGGACCCATGAGAGACTCTGGACTTGGCAGCAGCATGAGGAGGCGGTATATAGGGGCCTATGGCAGATTAGGGGCCTGGCAGCAGCTATAGGAGGCCCGTAATCTGCCAGCACCCTAAGTCAAAAAATTGAACACACCAGCAGTGTGTGAGGAGACCTGAAAGTGGCACATGGCAGAGTGTGGCGATGGAGACAGCAGCAATGGGAGGCCGTACAGGGACCCATGACAGACTCTGGACTTGGCAGCAGCATGAGGAGGCGGTATATAGGGGACTATGGCAGATTAGGGGCCTGGCAGCAGCTATAGGAGGCCCGTAATCTGCCAGCACCCTATGTCAAAAAATTCAACACACCAGCAGTGTGAGGAGACCTGAAAGTGGCACATGGCAGAGTGTGGCGATGGAGACAGCAGCAATGGGAGGCCGTACAGGGACCCATGAGAGACTCTGGACTTGGCAGCAGCATGAGGAGGCGGTATATAGGGGCCTATGGCAGATTAGGGGCCTGGCAGCAGCTATAGGAGGCCCGTAATCTGCCAGCACCCTATGTCAAAAAATTGAACACACCAGCAGTGTGTGAGGAGACCTGAAAGTGGCACATGGCAGAGTGTGGCGATGGAGACAGCAGCAATGGGAGGCCGTACAGGGACCCATGACAGACTCTGGACTTGGCAGCAGCATGAGGAGGCGGTATATAGGGGCCTATGGCAGATTAGGGGCCTGGCAGCAGCAATAGGAGGCCCGTAATCTGCCAGCACCCTATGTCAAAAAATTCAACACACCAGCAGTGTGTGAGGAGACCTGAAAGTGGCACATGGCAGAGTGTGGCGATGGAGACAGCAGCAATGGGAGGCCGTACAGGGACCCATGAGAGACTCTGGACTTGGCAGCAGCATGAGGAGGCGGTATATAGGGGCCTATGGCAGATTAGGGGCCTGGCAGCAGCTATAGGAGGCCCGTAATCTGCCAGCACCCTATGTCAAAAAATTGAACACACCAGCAGTGTGTGAGGAGACCTGAAAGTGGCACATGGCAGAGTGTGGCGATGGAGACAGCAGCAATGGGAGGCCGTACAGGGACCCATGACAGACTCTGGACTTGGCAGCAGCATGAGGAGGCGGTATAGGGGCCCATGGCAGATTAGGGGCCTGGCAGCAGCTATGGGAGGCCCGTAATCTGCAAGCACCCTATGTCAAAAAATTCAACACACCAGCAGTGTGAGGAGACCTGAAAGTGGCACATGGCAGAGTGTGGCGATGGAGACAGCAGCAATGGGAGGCCGTTAAGGGACCTATGAGAGACTCTGGACTTGGCAGCAGCATGAGGAGGCGGTATATAGGGGCCTATGGCAGATTAGGGGCCTGGCAGCAGCTATAGGAGGCCCGTAATCTGCCAGCAATCTATGTCAAAAAATTCAACACACCAGCAGTGTGTGAGGAGACCTGAAAGTGGCACATGGCAGAGTGTGGCGATGGAGACAGCAGCAATGGGAGGCCATACAGGGACCCATGAGAGACTCTGGACTTGGCAGCAGCATGAGGAGGCGCTATATAGGGGCCTATGGCAGATTAGGGGCCTGGCAGCAGCTATAGGAGGCCCGTAATCTGCCAGCTTCCTATGTCAAAAAATTCAACACACCAGCAGTGTGTGAGGAGACCTGAAATTCGCACATGGCAGAGTGTGGCGATGGAGACAGCAGCAATGGGAGGCCGTACAGGGACCCATGACAGATTCTGGACTTGGCAGCAGCATGAGGAGGCGGTATATAGGGGCCTATGGCAGATTAGGGGCCTGGCAGCAGCTATAGGAGGCCCATAATCTGCCAGCACCCTATGTCAAAAAATTCAACACACCAGCAGTGTGTGAGGAGACCTGAAAGTGGCACATGGCAGAGTGTGCCGATGGAGACAGCAGCAATGGGAGGCCGTACAGGGACCCATGAGAGACTCTGGACTTGGCAGCAGCATGAGGAGGCGGTATATAGGGGCCTATGGCAGATTAGGGGCCTGGCAGCAGCTATAGGAGGCCCGTAATCTGTCAGCACCCTATGTCAAAAAATTCAACACACCAGCAGTGTGTGAGGAGACCTGAAAGTGGCACATGGCAGAGTGTGGCGATGGAGACAGCAGCAATGGGAGGCCGTACAGGGACCCATGAGAGACTCTGGACTTGGCAGCAGGATGAGGAGGCGGTATATAGGGGCCTATGGCAGATTAGGGGCCTGACAGCAGCTATAGGAGGCCCGTAATCTGCCAGCACCCTATGTCAAAAAAATGGAACACACCAGCAGTGTGTGAGGAGACCTGAAAGTGGCACATGGCAGAGTGTGGCGATGGAGACAGCAGCAATGGGAGGCCGTACAGGGACCCATGACAGACTCTGGACTTGGCAGCAGCATGAGGAGGCGGTATATAGGGGCCTATGGCAGATTAGGGGCCTGGCAGCAGCTATAAGAGGCCCGTAATCTGCTAGCACCCTATGTCAAAAAATTGAACACACCAGCAGTGTGTGAGGAGACCTGAAAGTGGCACATGGCAGAGTGTGGCGATGGAGACAGCAGCAATGGGAGGCCGTACAGGGACCCATGACAGACTCTGGACTTGGCAGCAGCATGAGGAGGCGGAATATAGGGGCCTATGGCAGATTAGGGGCCTGGCAGCAGCTATAGGAGGCCCGTAATCTGCCAGCACCCTATGTCAAAAAATTCAACACACCAGCAGTGTGAGGAGACCTGAAAGTGGCACATGGCAGAGTGTGGCGATGGAGACAGCAGCAATGGGAGGCCGTACAGGGACCCATGAGAGACTCTGGACTTCGCAGCAGCATGAGGAGGTGGTATATAGGGGCCTATGGCAGATTAGGGGCCTGGCAGCAGCTATAGGAGGCCCGTAATCTGCCAGCACCTTATGTCAAAAAATTGAACACACCAGCAGTGTGTGAGGAGACCTGAAAGTGGCACATGGCAGAGTGTGGCAATGGAGACAGCAGCAATGGGAGGCCGTACAAGGACCCATGACAGACTCTGGATTTGGCAGCAGCATGAGGAGGCGGTATATAGGGGCCTATGGCAGATTAGGGGCCTGGCAGCAGCTATAGGAGGCCCGTAATCTGCCAGCACCCTATGTCAAAAAATTGAACACACCAGCAGTGTGTGAGGAGACCTGAAAGTGGCACATGGCAGAGTGTGGCGATGGAGACAGCAGCAATGGGAGGCCGTACAGGGACCTATGAGAGACTCTGGACTTGGCAGCAGCATGAGGAGGCGGTATATAGGGGCCTATGGCAGATTAGGGGCCTGGCAGCAGCTATAGGAGGCAAGTAATCTGCCAGCACCCTATGTCAAAAAATTGAACACACCAGCAGTGTGTGAGGAGACCTGAAAGTGGCACATGGCAGAGTGTGGCGATGGAGACAGCAGCAATGGGAGGCCGTACAGGGACCCATGACAGACTCTGGATTTGGCAGCAGCATGAGGAGGCGGTATATAGGGGCCTATGGCAGATTAGGGGCCTGGCAGCAGCTATAGGAGGCCCGTAATCTGCCAGCACCCTATGTCGAAAAATTCAACACACCAGCAGTGTGAGGAGACCTGAAAGTGGCACATGGCAGAGTGTGGCGATGGAGACAGCAGCAATGGGAGGCCATACAGGGACCCATGAGAGACTCTGGACTTGGCAGCAGCATGAGGAGGCGGTATATAGGGGCCTATGGCAGATTAGGGGCCTGGCAGCAGCTATAGGAGGCCCGTAATCTGCCAGCTTCCTATGTCAAAAAATTCAACACACCAGCAGTGTGTGAGGAGACCTGAAAGTGGCACATGGCAGAGTGTGGCGATGGAGACAGCAGCAATGGGAGGCCGTACAGGGACCCATGACAGATTCTGGACTTGGCAGCAGCATGAGGAGGCGGTATATAGGGGCCTATGGCAGATTAGGGGCCTGGCAGCAGCTATAGGAGGCCCGTAATCTGCCAGCACCCTATGTCAAAAAATTCAACACACCAGCAGTGTGTGAGGAGACCTGAAAGTGGCACATGGCAGAGTGTGGCGATGGAGACAGCAGCAATGGGAGGCCGTACAGGGACCCATGACAGACTCTGGACTTGGCAGCAGCATGAGGAGGCGGTATATAGGGGCCTATGGCAGATTAGGGGCCTGGCAGCAGCTATAGGAGGCCCATAATCTGCCAGCACCCTATGTCAAAAAATTCAACACACCAGCAGTGTGTGAGGAGACCTGAAAGTGGCACATGGCAGAGTGTGCCGATGGAGACAGCAGCAATGGGAGGCCGTACAGGGACCCATGAGAGACTCTGGACTTGGCAGCAGCATGAGGAGGCGGTATATAGGGGCCTATGGCAGATTAGGGGCCTGGCAGCAGCTATAGGAGGCCCGTAATCTGCCAGCACCCTATGTCAAAAAATTGAACACACCAGCAGTGTGAGGAGACCTGAAAGTGGCACATGGTAGAGTGTGGCGATGGAGACAGCAGCAATGGGAGGCCGTACAGGGACCCATGACAGACTCTGGACTTGGCAGCAGCATGAGGAGGCGGTATATAAGGGCCTATGGCAGATTAGGGGCCTGGCAGCAGCTATAGGAGGCCCGTAATCTGCCAGCACCCTATGTCAAAAAATTCAACACACCAGCAGTGTGTGAGGAGACCTGAAAGTGGCACATGGCAGAGTGTGGCGATGGAGACAGCAGCAATGGGAGGCGGTACAGGGACCCATGACAGACTCTGGACTTGGCAGCAGCATGAGGAGGCGGTATATAGGGGCCTATGGCAGATTAGGGGCCTGGCAGCAGCTATGGGAGGCCCGTAATCTGCCAGCACCCTATGTCAAAAAATTCAAAACACCAGCAGTGTGAGGAGACCTGAAAGTGGCACATGGCAGAGTGTGGCGATGGAGACAGCAGCAATGGGAGGCCGTACAGGGACCCATGACAGACGCTGGACTTGGCAGCAGCATGAGGAGGCAGTATATAGGGGCCTATGGCAGATTAGGGGCCTGGCAGCAGCTATAGGAGGCTCGTAATCTGCCAGCACCCTATGTCAAAAAATTCAACACACCAGCAGTGTGAGGAGACCTGAAAGTGGCACATGGCAGAGTGTGGCGATGGAGACAGCAGCAATGGGAGGCCGTACAGGGACCCATGACAGACTCTGGACTTGGCAGCAGCATGAGGAGGCAGTATATAGGGGCCTATGGCAGATTAGGGGCCTGGCAGCAGCTATAGGAGGCCCGTAATCTGCCAGCACCCTATGTCAAAAAATTAAACACACCAGCAGTGTGAAGAGACCTGAAAGTGGCACATGGCAGAGTGTGGCGATGGAGACAGCAGCAATGGGAGGCCGTACAGGGACCCATGAGAGACTCTGGACTTGGCAGCAGCATGAGGAGGCGGTATATAGGGGCCTATGGCAGATTAGGGGCCTGGCAGCAGCTATAGGAGGCCCGTAATCTGCCAGCACCCTAAGTCAAAAAATTGAACACACCAGCAGTGTGTGAGGAGACCTGAAAGTGGCACATGGCAGAGTGTGGCGATGGAGACAGCAGCAATGGGAGGCCGTACAGGGACCCATGACAGACTCTGGACTTGGCAGCAGCATGAGGAGGCGGTATATAGGGGACTATGGCAGATTAGGGGCCTGGCAGCAGCTATAGGAGGCCCGTAATCTGCCAGCACCCTATGTCAAAAAATTCAACACACCAGCAGTGTGAGGAGACCTGAAAGTGGCACATGGCAGAGTGTGGCGATGGAGACAGCAGCAATGGGAGGCCGTACAGGGACCCATGAGAGACTCTGGACTTGGCAGCAGCATGAGGAGGCGGTATATAGGGGCCTATGGCAGATTAGGGGCCTGGCAGCAGCTATAGGAGGCCCGTAATCTGCCAGCACCCTATGTCAAAAAATTGAACACACCAGCAGTGTGTGAGGAGACCTGAAAGTGGCACATGGCAGAGTGTGGCGATGGAGACAGCAGCAATGGGAGGCCGTACAGGGACCCATGACAGACTCTGGACTTGGCAGCAGCATGAGGAGGCGGTATATAGGGGCCTATGGCAGATTAGGGGCCTGGCAGCAGCAATAGGAGGCCCGTAATCTGCCAGCACCCTATGTCAAAAAATTCAACACACCAGCAGTGTGTGAGGAGACCTGAAAGTGGCACATGGCAGAGTGTGGCGATGGAGACAGCAGCAATGGGAGGCCGTACAGGGACCCATGAGAGACTCTGGACTTGGCAGCAGCATGAGGAGGCGGTATATAGGGGCCTATGGCAGATTAGGGGCCTGGCAGCAGCTATAGGAGGCCCGTAATCTGCCAGCACCCTATGTCAAAAAATTGAACACACCAGCAGTGTGTGAGGAGACCTGAAAGTGGCACATGGCAGAGTGTGGCGATGGAGACAGCAGCAATGGGAGGCCGTACAGGGACCCATGACAGACTCTGGACTTGGCAGCAGCATGAGGAGGCGGTATAGGGGCCCATGGCAGATTAGGGGCCTGGCAGCAGCTATGGGAGGCCCGTAATCTGCAAGCACCCTATGTCAAAAAATTCAACACACCAGCAGTGTGAGGAGACCTGAAAGTGGCACATGGCAGAGTGTGGCGATGGAGACAGCAGCAATGGGAGGCCGTACAGGGACCCATGAGAGACTCTGGACTTCGCAGCAGCATGAGGAGGTGGTATATAGGGGCCTATGGCAGATTAGGGGCCTGGCAGCAGCTATAGGAGGCCCGTAATCTGCCAGCACCTTATGTCAAAAAATTGAACACACCAGCAGTGTGTGAGGAGACCTGAAAGTGGCACATGGCAGAGTGTGGCAATGGAGACAGCAGCAATGGGAGGCCGTACAAGGACCCATGACAGACTCTGGATTTGGCAGCAGCATGAGGAGGCGGTATATAGGGGCCTATGGCAGATTAGGGGCCTGGCAGCAGCTATAGGAGGCCCGTAATCTGCCAGCACCCTATGTCAAAAAATTGAACACACCAGCAGTGTGTGAGGAGACCTGAAAGTGGCACATGGCAGAGTGTGGCGATGGAGACAGCAGCAATGGGAGGCCGTACAGGGACCTATGAGAGACTCTGGACTTGGCAGCAGCATGAGGAGGCGGTATATAGGGGCCTATGGCAGATTAGGGGCCTGGCAGCAGCTATAGGAGGCAAGTAATCTGCCAGCACCCTATGTCAAAAAATTGAACACACCAGCAGTGTGTGAGGAGACCTGAAAGTGGCACATGGCAGAGTGTGGCGATGGAGACAGCAGCAATGGGAGGCCGTACAGGGACCCATGACAGACTCTGGATTTGGCAGCAGCATGAGGAGGCGGTATATAGGGGCCTATGGCAGATTAGGGGCCTGGCAGCAGCTATAGGAGGCCCGTAATCTGCCAGCACCCTATGTCGAAAAATTCAACACACCAGCAGTGTGAGGAGACCTGAAAGTGGCACATGGCAGAGTGTGGCGATGGAGACAGCAGCAATGGGAGGCCATACAGGGACCCATGAGAGACTCTGGACTTGGCAGCAGCATGAGGAGGCGGTATATAGGGGCCTATGGCAGATTAGGGGCCTGGCAGCAGCTATAGGAGGCCCGTAATCTGCCAGCTTCCTATGTCAAAAAATTCAACACACCAGCAGTGTGTGAGGAGACCTGAAAGTGGCACATGGCAGAGTGTGGCGATGGAGACAGCAGCAATGGGAGGCCGTACAGGGACCCATGACAGATTCTGGACTTGGCAGCAGCATGAGGAGGCGGTATATAGGGGCCTATGGCAGATTAGGGGCCTGGCAGCAGCTATAGGAGGCCCGTAATCTGCCAGCACCCTATGTCAAAAAATTCAACACACCAGCAGTGTGTGAGGAGACCTGAAAGTGGCACATGGCAGAGTGTGGCGATGGAGACAGCAGCAATGGGAGGCCGTACAGGGACCCATGACAGACTCTGGACTTGGCAGCAGCATGAGGAGGCGGTATATAGGGGCCTATGGCAGATTAGGGGCCTGGCAGCAGCTATAGGAGGCCCATAATCTGCCAGCACCCTATGTCAAAAAATTCAACACACCAGCAGTGTGTGAGGAGACCTGAAAGTGGCACATGGCAGAGTGTGCCGATGGAGACAGCAGCAATGGGAGGCCGTACAGGGACCCATGAGAGACTCTGGACTTGGCAGCAGCATGAGGAGGCGGTATATAGGGGCCTATGGCAGATTAGGGGCCTGGCAGCAGCTATAGGAGGCCCGTAATCTGCCAGCACCCTATGTCAAAAAATTGAACACACCAGCAGTGTGAGGAGACCTGAAAGTGGCACATGGTAGAGTGTGGCGATGGAGACAGCAGCAATGGGAGGCCGTACAGGGACCCATGACAGACTCTGGACTTGGCAGCAGCATGAGGAGGCGGTATATAAGGGCCTATGGCAGATTAGGGGCCTGGCAGCAGCTATAGGAGGCCCGTAATCTGCCAGCACCCTATGTCAAAAAATTCAACACACCAGCAGTGTGTGAGGAGACCTGAAAGTGGCACATGGCAGAGTGTGGCGATGGAGACAGCAGCAATGGGAGGCGGTACAGGGACCCATGACAGACTCTGGACTTGGCAGCAGCATGAGGAGGCGGTATATAGGGGCCTATGGCAGATTAGGGGCCTGGCAGCAGCTATAGGAGGCCCGTAATCTGCCAGCACCCTATGTCAAAAAAATCAACACACCAGCAGTGTGAGGAGACCTGAAAGTGGCACATGGCAGAGTGTGGCGATGGAGACAGCAGCAATGGGAGGCCGTACAGGGACCCATGACAGACTCTGGACTTGGCAGCAGCATGAGGAGGCGGTATATAGGGGCCTATGGCAGATTAGGGGCCTGGCAGCAGCTATAGGAGGCCCGTAATCTGCCAGCACCCTATGTCAAAAAATTCAACACACCAGCAGTGTGAGGAGACCTGAAAGTGGCACATGGCAGAGTGTGGCGATGGAGACAGCAGCAATGGGAGGCCGTACAGGGACCCATGACAGACTCTGGACTTGGCAGCAGCATGAGGAGGCGGTATATAGGGGCCTATGGCAGATTAGGGGCCTGGCAGCAGCTATAGGAGGCCCGTAATCTGCCAGCACCCTATGTCAAAAAATTCAACACACCAGCAGTGTGAGGAGACCTGAAAGTGGCACATGGCAGAGTGTGGCGATGGAGACAGCAGCAATGGGAGGCCGTACAGGGACCCATGAGAGACTCTGGACTTGGCAGCAGCATGAGGAGGCGGTATATAGGGGCCTATGGCAGATTAGGGGCCTGGCAGCAGCTATAGGAGGCCCGTAATCTGCCAGCACCCTATGTCAAAAAATTCAACACACCAGCAGTGTGTGAGGAGACCTGAAAGTGGCACATGGCAGAGTGTGGCGATGGAGACAGCAGCAATGGGAGGCCGTACAGGGACCCATGACAGACTCTGGACTTGGCAGCAGCATGAGGAGGCGGTATATAGGGGCCTATGGCAGATTAGGGGCCTGGCAGCAGCTATAGGAGGCCCGTAATCTGCCAGCACCCTATGTCAAAAAATTGAACACACCAGCAGTGTGTGAGGAGACCTGAAAGTGGCACATGGCAGAGTGTGGCGATGGAGACAGCAGCAATGGGAGGCCGTACAGGGACCCATGACAGACTTTGGACTTGGCAGCAGCATGAGGAGGCGGTATATAGGGGCCTATGGCAGATTAGGGGCCTGGCAGCAGCTATAGGAGGCCCGTAATCTGCCAGCACCCTATGTCAAAAAATTGAACACACCAGCAGTGTGAGGAGACCTGAAAGTGGCACATGGCAGAGTGTGGCGATGGAGACAGCAGCAATGGGAGGCCGTACAGGGACCCATGAGAGACTCTGGACTTGGCAGCAGCATGAGGAGGCGGTATATAGGGGCCTATGGCAGATTAGGGGCCTGGCAGCAGCTATAGGAGGCCCGTAATCTGCCAGCACCCTATGTCAAAAAATTCAACACACCAGCAGTGTGTGAGGAGACCTGAAAGTGGTACATGGCAGAGTGTGGCGATGGAGACAGCAGCAATGGGAGGCCGTACAGGGACCCATGACAGACTCTGGACTTGGCAGCAGCATGAGGAGGCGGTATATAGGGGCCTATGGCAGATTAGGGGCCTGGCAGCAGCTATAGGAGGCCTGTAATCTGCCAGCACCCTATGTCAAAAAATTCAACACACCAGCAGTGTGAGGAGACCTGAAAGTGGCACATGGCAGAGTGTGGCGATGGAGACAGCAGCAATGGGAGGCCGTACAGGGACCCATGACAGACTCTGGACTTGGCAGCAGCATGAGGAGGCGGTATATAGGGGCCTATGGCAGATTAGGGGCCTGGCAGCAGCTATAGGAGGCCCGTAATCTGCCAGCACCCTATGTCAAAAAATTCAACACACCAGCAGTGTGTGAGGAGACCTGAAAGTGGCACATGGCAGAGTGTGGCGATGGAGACAGCAGCAATGGGAGGCCGTACAGGGACCCATGACAGACTCTGGACTTGGCAGCAGCATGAGGAGGCGGTATATAGGGGCCTATGGCAGATTAGGGGCCTGGCAGCAGCTATAGGAGGCCTGTAATCTGCCAGCACCCTATGTCAAAAAATTCAACACACCAGCAGTGTGAGGAGACCTGAAAGTGGCACATGGCAGAGTGTGGCGATGGAGACAGCAGCAATGGGAGGCCGTACAGGGACCCATGACAGACTCTGGACTTGGCAGCAGCATGAGGAGGCGGTATATAGGGGCCTATGGCAGATTAGGGGCCTGGCAGCAGCTATAGGAGGCCCGTAATCTGCCAGCACCCTATGTCAAAAAATTCAACACACCAGCAGTGTGTGAGGAGACCTGAAAGTGGCACATGGCAGAGTGTGGCGATGGAGACAGCAGCAATGGGAGGCCGTACAGGGACCCATGACAGACTTTGGACTTGGCAGCAGCATGAGGAGGCGGTATATAGGGGCCTATGGCAGATTAGGGGCCTGGCAGCAGCTATAGGAGGCCCGTAATCTGCCAGCACCCTATGACAAAAAATGGAACACACCAGCAGTGTGTGAGGAGACCTGAAAGTGGCACATGGCAGAGTGTGGCGATGGAGACAGCAGCAATGGGAGGCCGTACAGGGACCCATGACAGACTCTGGACTTGGCAGCAGCATGAGGAGGCGGTATATAGGGGCCTATGGCAGATTAGGGGCCTGGCAGCAGCTATAGGAGGCCCGTAATCTGCCAGCACCCTATGTCAAAAAATTCAACACACCAGCAGTGTGAGGAGACCTGAAAGTGGCACATGGCAGAGTGTGGCGATGGAGACAGCAGCAATGGGAGGCCGTACAGGGACCCATGAGAGACTCTGGACTTGGCAGCAGCATGAGGAGGCGGTATATAGGGGCCTATGGCAGATTAGGGGCCTGGCAGCAGCTATAGGAGGCCCGTAATCTGCCAGCACCCTATGTCAAAAAATTGAACACACCAGCAGTGTGTGAGGAGACCTGAAAGTGGCACATGGCAGAGTGTGGCGATTGAGACAGCAGCAATGGGAGGCCGTACAGGGACCCATGACAGACTCTGGACTTGGCAGCAGCATGAGGAGGCGGTATATATCGGCCTATGGCAGATTAGGGGCCTGGCAGCAGCTATAGGAAGCCTGTAATCTGCCAGCACCCTATGTCAAAAAATTCAACACACCAGCAGTGTGAGGAGACCTGAAAGTGGCACATGGCAGAGTGTGGCGATGGAGACAGCAGCAATGGGAGGCCGTACAGGGACCCATGACAGACTCTGGACTTGGCAGCAGCATGAGGAGGCGGTATATAGGGGCCTATGGCAGATTAGGGGCCTGGCAGCAGCTATAGGAGGCCCGTAATCTGCCAGCACCCTATGTCAAAAAATTCAACACACCAGCAGTGTGTGAGGAGACCTGAAAGTGGCACATGGCAGAGTGTGGCGATGGAGACAGCAGCAATGGGAGGCCATACAGGGACCCATGACAGACTCTGGACTTGGCAGCAGCATAAGGAGGCGGTATATAGGGGCCTATGGCAGATTAGGGGCCTTGCAGCAGCTATGGGAGGCCCGTAATCTGCCAGCACCCTATGACAAAAAATGAAAGTGGCACATGTTTGAGGCATGATAGTCAGTTGTGTCAGGAACTGGTGGTTTGAAATCCAGACTAATCCACGCCTGATTCATTTTCACAAACGTGAGTCTCTCCACACTTTGGGTGGACATTCGTGTCCTCCGCGGAGTTACAATACCTCCTGCCGCACTAAACACGCGCTCCGATGCCACGCTACTGGCCGGGCATGACAGCCTTTCAAGGGCAAATTCAGCTAGTTGGGGCCAAAGGTCAAGTTTCGTTGCCCAGTAGTCAAGGGGATTGTCTACCTCGGTTGGCAGGGTGCTGTCCAAGTAGGCCCAAGCCTGTTGTTTGAGGTCCTGCTCCAGGTCCACCTGATGCTGCTGCTGCTGCTGCTGCGGCTGGTTTGTAGTTTCCTCACTGCGCTGGTGAAGAAAGCTACTCATCATCGACTGCAGACTGAGGCAGCCGCTGCTGGTGGAGCTGCCACTGCTCCTACCACCCCACCCCTCCCCTGCTGCCATGGCAGCGGAACGCGAGTGCACAGGGCCCACAGTGTCTGAGGATGGACGTTGGCGCACAAAGGCAGAGACCAACTGACTACATAGGTGGTTTTTATAGTACGTTATTTTGGCCTCCCTCTCAGCAGGTGTGAAAAAGGCCACCATTTTTGAACGGTAGCGAGGGTCCAACAAGGTGGACAGCCAAAAGTCATCCCTCTGTCTGATGGTTATTATTCGGCTGTCGCTACGCAAGCAACCGAGCATGCTATGGGCCATTTGTGCCAAGGAATGCGAGGGACTCCCTGCCTCCATCTCCACAGCATACTGCCACGGTGCGTCTGGGTCCTCTGTCTCCTCCTCCTCCTCCTCTACCAGATGCTCCTGCTCCTCCACTCCTGTCCGCTGAGTGGAAAAACCACCCATTTCACTCAATAATTCCTGAGCACAAATGTCCTCCTCTACCTCCTCCTCTTCTTCCTGTCCTGCCCCCACAGGGGTCATGTGGCGTTGAGATCTGTGCGCCACGTCTACCGCACCCTGACCAGCCAGTATTAACAGCATTTGTTCAAGGACGTGCAACAGAGGAATGACGTCGTTCATCCCATAGTCCTGCCGACTCACGAATAGCGTGGCCTCCTCAAAGGGCCTGAGCAAGCGGCAGGTGTCACGCATGAGCTGCCAATGGCTGACATCGAAGTTACACAGGGAAGTACCTTTATCCGCTTGTAACATCAGGAAATCGGTGATGGCCTTTCGCTGCTCGTAAAGGCGGTCTAACATGTGTAGGGTTGAATTCCACCTTGTTGCAATGTCGCAGATCAGGCGATGATGTGGAATTCCGTTCTGCCGCTGCAGCTCAAGGAGGGTGTGCTTTGCGGTGTAGGAATGGCTGAAATGCATGCAAAGTTTACGTGACATTTTAAGGATGTCTTGCAGTGGGATGGTGGATTTTAGGAACCGCTTGACAACCAGATTGAACACGTGAGCCATGCATGACGCATGGCACAACCTTCCTTGACGCAGAGCAGACACCATGTTCTTTCCGTTGTCGGTCAACATGGTTCCGATTTTCAGTTTGCGCGGAGACAGCCATCTGTCGATTTCTCTGTTCATTACACTCAGAAGTTCCTCCCCTGTGTGACTACGTTCGCCAAGGCATACCAGGTGCAGAACAGCGTGACACCGTTGCGCCCTGCACATGTGATATGCCGGTCGGGTAATGGGACTTGGCACGGGGGTGGCGGCTGTGACGGCACCACGTTCACCCAGTGGGCCGTAAATGACATGTACTGTCCCTGACCATAGTTACAGCTCCACACGTCGGCGCTGCCGTGCACTTTGGCAGAGACCGACATGCTCAAAGACTGGCCCACCATCTCTTCTACATGTGAATGCAGGTCTGGCACTGCCTTTTTGGCGAAGAAATGACGGCTTGGCACTCTCCACCGCGGCGCGGCACAAGCCATCATTTCTCGGAAAGGTGCTGAGTCCACCACTTGGAAAGGGAGGGACTGCAGCACCAGCAACTTGGACAGGAGGACGTTCAGCTTTTGCACCGTCGGGTGCGTGCTCGCAAACTGTTGTCTCTTGGAAATGGATTCCAAGAAAGACTGCTGACGGAATCCGTGAAGAGGAGTAGCAGGAGAAGGAGCATCTGAACGAGCGGAAGATGCCAACGAGCGACAACTCCCCTCAGCAGATGTGTTATAGCCTTGACTGGCTGATGGAGGGCGATTGACGTCGGGTGACGGAGCAAGTAACGGAGCGGGTGATGGAGCGGGGGCTGGGGCGGGCAGAACCGCCGTATCTTTATCACGGTTTTCCCAGGCCACCAAATGGCGACGCTGCATATGCTGCCGCAACGCTGTAGTCCCAACATGGGCCCCCTGGCCATGCTTGACTTTCTGGCCACATAGTCGACATACGGCTACGTTTACTTCCTCGGGCGGCTTGACGAAAAATTGCCACACCGCCGAGTAGGAAACTTTGCCCCCGATACTCCTCACTGGCTGACTGCTGCTTCCTCCGTGCACACCGGCACCACTACTGGCCGTGGTGGTAGGCTGCAGTGGAGCTGGTGCTCTACTCTGTGGCCGTTTGGCTCCACTGACACTGCTGCGACCCTGCTGCTGTCTCCTGGGCAACCCACCGACTGTTTTGCTCGCTGCCAAGCTGCCACCCTCTTCTCCTGATGATGCGGAAGAATTGCCTGATGACGACGAGGCTGCCAAGTGCGATCAACCTCCTCATCATCAAGTAGGGTCTCCGCCTCACTACTAGCCCCCTCGGCTGCGTCTGGGTCAGGAGACAGACCTGTCTCTAGACCGGCTACCGAGCCACTCTCCTCGCCACTACTTCTTCACCTGGCTGCTGAAAAGGCGGATGTCTCCCCCCGTTCCTGACCGCCCTCTGTTAGCTCTTCCTCACTGTACAGTGGGGCTGAGCCCACAGCATGCGATACTTCGCTTGGTGAGGGAACACCAAAGGACAGGGGCAGGTAGAGGACACATGATTTCAGTGGGCTTGGTCCCGGGCCATGCCAACTAACGGTTGTGTCTGACGTACCCACCGACCGTTGGCTGTAGGTGTCAGAGGTGACCTGGGAAGAGGAAGACGACCGAGCCAACCAATCGACGACGGCAGGGTTGTCGGTGGAGACACGACCGCTGGATGACACCGGGAGCACTGGCCTCTGGCTGCGAATAGTGCTGCCTCGACCCCTTCCTCTGCTGCCACGTCTGCTCGCTCCTAAAACATTGCCTCCTCTGCCACTCCTCTGCATGTTGTCTGACATACTCTTTAATTCAACGATTCTGTGTCCCTGAGTAACAATTCTGTGTCCCTGAGTAACAATTCTGTGTCTGTCCCTGAGTAACAATTCTGTGGCCCTAAGTAACGGTTCTGTGGCCCTCAGTAACAATTCTGTGTCCCTCAGTAACAATTCTGTGTCTGTCCCTGAGTAACAATTATGTGGCCCTAAGTAACGGTTCTGTGGCCCTCAGTAACAATTCTGTGTCCCTGATTAACGTTTATGTGGCCCTAAGTAACGGTTCTGTGGCCCTCAGTAACAATTCTGTGTCCCTGATTAACGTTTCTGTGGCCCTAAGTAACGGTTCTGTGGCCCTCAGTAACAATTCTGTGTCTGTCCCTGAGTAACAATTCTGTGGCCCTAAGTAACGGTTCTGTGGCCCTCAGTAACAATTCTGTGTCCCTGATTAACTTTTATGTGGCCCTAAGTAACGGTTCTGTGGCCCTCAGTAACAATTCTGTGTCCCTGATTAACGTTTCTGTGGCCCTCAGTAACAATTCTGTGTCCCTCAGTAACAATTCTGTGTCTGTCCCTGAGTAACAATTCTGTGGCCCTAAGTAACGGTTCTGTGGCCCTCAGTAACAATTCTGTGTCCCTGAGTAACAATTCTGTGGCCCTAAGTAACGGTTCTGTGGCCCTCAGTAACAATTCTGTGTCCCTGAGTAACAATTCTGTGGCCCTAAGTAACGGTTGTGGCCCTCAGTAACAATTCTGTGTCCCTCAGTAACAATTCTGTGTCTGTCCCTGAGTAACAATTATGTGGCCCTAAGTAACGGTTATGTGGCTCTCAGTAACAATTCTGTGTCCCTGAGTAACGTTTCTGTGGCCCTAAGTAACGGTTCTGTAGCCCTCAGTAACAATTCTGTGTCCCTGAGTAACAATTCTGTGTCTGTCCCTGAGTAACAATTCTGTGGCCCTAAGTAACGGTTCTGTGGCCCTCAGTAACAATTCTGTGTCCCTGAGTAATGTTTCTGTGGCCCTAAGTAACAATTCTGTGGCCCTCAGTAACAATTCTGTGTCTGTCCCTGAATAACAATTCTGTGGCCCTAATTAACGTTTCTGTGGCCCTAAGTAACAGTTCTGTGGCCCTCAGTAACAATTCTGTGTCCCTGAGTAACGTTTCTGTGGCCCTAAGTAACAATTCTGTGGCCCTCAGTAACAATTCTGTGTCTGTCCCTGAGTAACAATTCTGTGGCCCTAACTAACGTTTCTGTGGCCCTAAGTAACAATTCTCTGGCACTCTGTAACAATTCTGTCTGTCCCTGAGTAACAATTCTGTGGCCCTAACTAACGTTTCTGTGGCCCTAAGTAACAATTCTCTGGCACTCAGTAACAATTCTGTCTGTCCCTGAGTAACAATTCTGTGGCCCTAAGTAACAATTCTGTGGCCCTCAGTAACAATTCTGTGTCTGTCCCTGAGTAACAATTCTGTGGCCCTAACTAACGTTTCTGTGGCCCTAAGTAACAGTTCTGTGGCCCTCAGTAACAATTCTGTGTCTGTCCCTGAGTAACAATTCTGTGGCCCTAACTAACGTTTCTGTGGCCCTAAGTAACAATTCTCTGGCACTCAGTAACAATTCTGTCTGTCCCTGAGTAACAATTCTGTGGCCCTAATAACGTTTCTGTGGCCCTAAGTAACAGTTCTGTGGCCCTCAGTAACAATTCTGTGTCCCTGAGTAACGTTTCTGTGGCCCTAAGTAACAATTCTGTGGCCCTCAGTAACAATTCTGTGTCTGTCCCTGAGTAACAATTCTGTGGCCCTAACTAACGTTTCTGTTGCCCTAAGTAACAATTCTCTGGCACTCAGTAACAATTCTGTCTGTCCCTGAGTAACAATTCTGTGGCCCTAATAACGTTTCTGTGGCCCTAAGTAACAGTTCTGTGGCCCTCAGTAACAATTCTGTGTCTGTCCCTGAGTAACAATTCTGTGGCCCTAACTAACGTTTCTGTGGCCCTAAGTAACAATTCTCTGGCACTCAGTAACAATTCTGTCTGTCCCTGAGTAACAATTCTGTGGCCCTAACTAGCGTTTCTTTGGCCCTAAGTAACGATTCTGTGGCCCTCATTAACAATTCTGTGTCCCTGAGTAATGCTTCTCTGTCCCTAAGTAACGTTTCTCTGTCCCCAAGTAACGTTTCTGTAACCCTAACTCTGTCCCTAATACAGAGCGGTCTGCCTCTCTTGAATGACTGGAGGCAAATTAAGAATTCTAAAATGGCCGCTATTTATAGCTCGACCATTACACAGTGCTGGCTGCCTGGCTGCTGATTGGCTAATGCGATCACATGTCATTAAGGAATGCATTATGGGTCAGCGCGCCTTGTCTGCGCGCCTTCCCAGACATCCCCGCTCCGTCGCCGCACATGTCCGCCGCCATTTTAGGAAAAATTTCGATTCGCGCGTCCGAAGTAGGCTATTTTTCGGATTCGGCGCGCGAATCAAAATTTTTCCTAAAATGGAATTTTCCAATATTCGACTCGAATTCCACTTCGCCTACTTCGATTCGCTCATCTCTAGTAACCACTGTACCCATCTTTTGAGTTGTTTGCGATTGGTGAAGTAATTTTTGGTTACAGTGACAATGCTTAATTTAAGTAGAGGTGTGCTGGTATATTAACTTATTCTTTATATATACATCAAATGTTTTTTTGAGTGGTTGGTAAGTTGAGCTGGGAATTTTTCTTTTTTTATTGTTTGACATGCGTCACCCTTCCATGTGCTCCTTGCTGTGAAGGCCAGTTATAGATTGGGGCAGTGGCCATTTTTTTTTGTACTGCTGATTTGTTTTTCCAGTGAGTTTTGCAGTGTGTTTTGCATTTTTTCTAACATGCATTTTTTTATGCGCTTTGCGGGGTTTTTTGCCATTAGGAAAGTATTGACTTTGATGTAACTTTGAGGTGACTTTGATGTGACTTTAGATGAGTGTGCCTTTAATGCAACTTTTTTCTTTTTTGCTAGTAAGAAAGTATGAAAAGTGTGACAGTTCTTCTCCCATAGTGCAACTTTGATGCTATATTCATTCTACTTTCATGCTACTTGAGTGCCAGAGAGTTCCTATTGGCAAAAAAAATGCATCAACAACGAATAAACAAATTCAACACTTGTGTTTTGGTGCAGTTTCTATGCAGTCTATTACACAAAAAACACAATCTGCTGCAGGAAAAAAAGTCCCTGACCCTTTCACAAACACACACACACTCAAAATACACAGATGTGAACTAGATCCATAGGCAATTATGTTAAATGGACTGTAGAGAGTTTATGAAAACTGGAAAACAAACTGAAATCTGCCTAAGTGTGAACCTAAGGTTATGGAGCAATAATTTGCCATTTCTGTATTATAGAATATGTGAAACATGGGAGCAATATTTTGCAGGTCTTGCTGAGCAATATTCTGCAGTTTGCACAATTGATGTTTGCACATAGGACCCAGCATTGTTTAAATACACCGTATTATAAGTTTAAGAGTAATACTCTGCAGATATTATGGAGCAATAATCTGTGGTTTTGCATAGTAGTATGGTTTAGCACAGAAATTGAAGATACAATAAGGATTGATGGTTATTTTCATTTTTTTAATCTCTTAATTTTATTATTATCAGAATGAAATAATAACACAAACAAGTCATAGGTTTAATACAAGTTTTATTCAGTTTTACACATGGTTTATGCATAGTTTTTAAAGTGGTTGTAAAGGCTAAAGTTTTTTATACCTTCATGCATTATGCATGAAGGTAAAAAACCTTCTGTGTGCAGCAGTGCCCCCAGCTCCCTCAATACTTACCTAAGCCTCATCGCAATCCAGCAATATGCACAACATCCTTGGCTGTCCCGGGTTTCTGCCTCCTCATTGGCTGAGACAGCAATCACAATCACAGCCAGTCAGTCAACGAGGAGAGAGAGGGGGCGGGGCTAAACCATGGCTCCATGTGTGAATGGACATTACTACACTACTACTACAAAGTATCACTTTAAGTGGTCTATATATAAAAAAAATTGTTAGACGAATGTCACAAGAATTCACCCAGCCCTCACAAATTAAAACGTTATTTTCGTGAATACATTGATTACCTCAGCTCCATCTAGTGGACATAGTATACATAATTTCTTGAAATACCTCAATCAGTCAAATACAGTATTATAGCCACTAGATGGAGCTGACAATCATAGGAAATCAATGTATTAGCCAAAATATGGACCAAATTCATTGGGGCTAGGGAATAGAATTCATGTGTGGTTGTAACATTTGTCCAACATTTTTTAAAACATAGACCTCCTAAGTGTTATGATGTGATAACTGAAAATTAGTTATTTCTTCATCAAAATTTTGACAAAACTGTGGACCTTTTGTTGAAATACTGTATAGCAAATTTGTTAATGGACTCAGGTCAACTATCTGCACCTAAAAATAAAAAAGTGCAGAGCTAAAATCAACGAATATATTGATTAAATGTTAAAACATCATATGATACCTCTATAAGAACGTAAAAGTCAGGTGACAACTTAATAACAGGTAATATATATAGGAGTGACTCTGAAGTATATCAAATAACTGTCCAATTGAAATGCAGATATGTATATGTATCTAAAATAAGGTGAAAAGGTGGTTAAAATTCCAGAGATAATATGCCAGGTGACGGGGATAGTTCCCAATGGACAATTTCAGGTGTAAAGACTTCTACATCCCAGTGTGAACCAATAATAATCCGATGTTAAGCGACAAATGGTAAGATTGCACACTCACTGGAAGTGCAATCTTAATGCGCATTGGTCAAATGAATCAATCGGTGGTCTCCTTTATGGTACAGCCTTGTACCAGATCACCTCCTCTGTAGATCTGGGTGTTAAAGATGTCAGTCAGAGGGCCCCTTTAACAGGTTGTCTGCAATAGGGTCTGGTCATAGGCTTCCCTCCTCTGGTCCGGATAGATCACCTGGGATCCCGGGGTGGGGTTTAATTGCCCGGTGCAAAGCAAAACAATATAGATGCCCATAGTGTAGTATGTAACAGTATTTATTGGGTAAGCATTAAAATAGAGCATAATAAACATACACAGGGTATCTGTAAGTAGTAAAGCAGTATGCAGGCTGCTGAATACACTGACCAGCTGGTTTTGCAAGATGGCTGCCGGACCTCCGTGATTCGGCCGTGTGACATCATGGTGTACAAAGGCTCCTCCTTGACGCGTTTCGTATCAACATACATCTTCAAAAGGGGTGTTGCCATGGTAACCGGACATCATTGTAATCCGCCATCTTGCCAGAGATCCACCTAAATGCGCATGCGCGAGTTCCTGCGAGCGCCATGTTTATGTGGATCATAACATGGCCGGAGAATCTAATACAGTGCGCATGTGCGAATGGCGTGATCGCCATATTACTGTAGATCTCGATGCATGCGGACACAAAGAACAGAGGAGCCCTTAACAGACTAAAATACAGGTGTAAAATATTACGGCACTAACAGGGGCGGACTGACAACTCATGGGGCCCCCGGGCAATAGGGGATCATGGGACCCCTGTGTCCTTGCCCAAACTCAAAAAAGCCTATGAAAAAGGTACCAGGGGCATCTCATGGGGCCCCCTACTGACCCCGGGCCCTCAGGCAGTGCCCGAGTTTCCAAATGGTTAGTCCGCCCCTGGGCACTATTGATTAATTAAACGAGATATACATTGAAAATTAAGTATGGTGCTAAGATGGTAAACAAAAGTAAAATATTAATAGTAATCCAAGGAGGGTATCTGATAAACACAGGTAAGTTTATATGGGCTTATAATTACAGACCCAGTGAAAATCACTAAATATAAAAGTATAAGTACCCAGATATATAAGATGACTATAGGGGTATAAACTAGGTAATGACCATAATATACACAATGTATATAAAATAATAATGTATATATAAAAATTTATGATAATAATAATGTGTATATAAAAAAATATTTTGTACAAAAATATTAGAAATATGAAAAATATTAAAAAACGCTCACTGTTGTTTGAAACCGCATACATCTGAACAGCCAAAAAATGCTATTAGCATATAAACATACAATTAATAATTCATACTATAAAAATAATAATAATACATACTGTAAAAATAATGGTTAATATACGCTGTAAAAATAAATATGCAATAAATATAATGCGAAAATCTCATACGGACAAATATAACTAAGATAAGAGAAAATGCAGAAATGGAAAAAAACAAAAAGAGGTGAAAGGGCCAAAAATGTGTAGGCACTTGCAAACATATCAACTATTGCTTATAAAACAGTTTATATCAATGTCGACATTATGGCCTGTAGGGGTCAGGGTCTTCATTTCATATATCCACTTGTTTCCATCTGGGATATCTGTCTGCATCTATTGGAACCCCGCCAATGATGTTGTACTATGTCTATGCCTATGAATTTGAGAGAAGACGGGGTCTCTATGATGGAAATACCTAAAATGCTTTGATAGCGATTGTTCCCTGAAGCCTTTCTTAATATTATAAATGTGCTCGTGAAACCTGTCCGCAATCTTCTAGTTGTCTGGCCAATATATACGGACATTCCAAAAGATATATGGCATATCGGCTGTTGCAAGTAATGAATGCTGATATATCAAAGGTTTTCCCTGTTGTGGATGATGTGTCAGGTACTGACTGGCGGTGGCTCTAGAGATCTACAGACCGGGATTTCCCATGGCGCGGAGTCTAAGCCTCAGTCTGCTTATTCACCAGAGCCCCTGATGGTGGGGATGGACTTGGAGCAGACTGAGACCAGGTCTCAGCCCCCGAGTACACCCAGCTGCAGTAGAGGTGAGTGCCAGTGGTACGTAGCGGATAAGAGCCTGCTGTGAAGAGGCGGAGCAGGCCTGGGCAGTAGCGGATGGACGGGTGACACCATGTAGAGACAGCGAAGTCAGGCAGGCCGGGTGGGTAACAGCAGAGGCAGAGCGGTACAGAGCAGCAGGCTAAGAGTAATCGGGTCACAGGCCAGGTTCAGCAGCAGGAGGTCAGATAATCAGGAACAGGCAGAAGAATAGTCAAGAAGAGCCAGGGGTCAGGGCAGGAGACGGTCAACAGCAATCAGGATCAGGCTAGGTAGGCAACAAGGCAATCTCAGGAACAGAACAAGCAGAAACAAAAGGAACAAGACCATATGGCAATGTGAGCATTGGAAGAGCTGGTTTAAATAGCCCCCCTGGCTCCAACAGGCGCACCTGGGTCCTAGTGCCTGTCCAGCGCTGTCATTGGTACAGGCGCTCCTGGGTCCTAGTGCCTGTCCAGCGCTGTCATTGGTACAGGCGCTCCTGGGTCCTAGTGCCCGCCTGCCTGTATGTCTTGTTGGGATCCTACGCCTTTTTCTTTGTCTTAGGATTGCAGCTTTGGTGTGGTATGTATCAGTGTCAGTACAGTTGCTTCTAACCCTCATGAACTGGCTTTTAGGGATGTTTGACAGCCATGATGGGTGGTGGCAACTATCAATCGGGATGTAGCTATTCCTGTCAGTTTGCTTAAAAAATGCTTCTCTTGTGCAGTACCCTCCTTTGTTGAGTATGGTAATATCCAAAAAGTTGATCTTATCAGTACTGTATTTAAAAGTAAGCTAAATATTTAAGTTATTGTAATTCAACGTGCCGAAGAAATTAACAAGGGCTGCCTCCTCACCCTGCCATAAAATAAGGATATCATCTATAAATCATTTGTAGAATAGCAATTCTGGCCACTCCCTAGAATAGATGACATCCTCCTCCCACCAGGCCATAAAGAGATTGGCCATGCTGGAAGCAAATTTGGCCCCCATTGCAATGCCTCTAGTTTGCAGATAATAGGTTTTGTTAAATAGTTCTTTCGCATCGCGAAATCTAATCGTTCTAAAATAAATGTCTTATGAGTCATAGAGATGTTATCAGCCAAATCTAAATAGTAATTAACTGCCATCATACCATCATTGTGGTCGATATTACTATATAAGGAGGCCACGTCGGCCGTGACCAGAAATGTTAAGAGTTCAGGGTTCCAGTTAAGAGATTTATTTTCATTCAGTACTTGTTTAGCATCTTTAATGTACGAGGGTGTAGTTAGGACTAGGGGCTGTAGAAAACAATCGATATATTCCACCGATCCTGGAGCATAGAGATCCTCAGGAATAGAATCTCGCCAAATGTGATTTATCCTCCTCCCAAACCTAGCTTATTTGCTAATCTGAAGGGCTTTTACGCATGCAAAAAATGTCAGATATTATGGTAATTACCTATTTTATACCCCTATAGTCATCTTATATATCTGGGTACTTATTAAGTAATTATACTTTTACAATTAGTGATTTTCGCTTGGTCTGTAATTATAAGCCCATATAAACTTACATGTGTTTAGACCTCTGCTATTTTCAATCTACACCTCCTCCCTGGGTCATCTGATAGCCTCCATTGACTTTCAATATAATTTCTACGCTGACGACACCCATATCTATCTCTCTACCCCTCAGCTCACAACATCTGTCTCCTCACACATCACTAATTTACTGACAGACATATCAGTCTGGATGTCACACTACTTCCTCAAACTCAATCTATATATATGGTTAGATGGCTCATTAGTAGATGTGTTTTAAGTGGGCCCATGTCAGACCACATTTATTAAAACAAAAATCAAAGCAAAGTCCTTTATAACAGGGTTTCCCAGGCAGGGATTTCACAGCAAAACAGGTAACAATAACTCATTTACATATCAATAATGTCAGTGGTTAAAAATTTGTATGGTCCAGACACATTTAGACAAAATAAAGAATATAACATTGTACATGGACCAGATGGCTTTCACCACATGTCCTCAAAGAGTTGAGCTCCGCTATTGCAAAGCCGCAGTTTCTAATGTTTAGGGACTCTTTAATGACTAGTATAGTTCCACTAGATTAATGTAAGGCCGATATGGTGCCTATATTTAAAAAGTAATCAATGTCTTTACTATCTGTAACTACAGATTGGTTAGTTAATGTCTATAGTTGGGAAAATACTTGAGAGTTAATAAAAGACCAGTCAGCATAGATAAATGAAATACCAAAGTTGTCAGTTCTTTTTATAAGGAAGTAAGCAATAACCAAAGAAAGAAGTGGCTGTGGATATAATTTACATGGATTTTGCAAGTGCTTTTGACACAGTTCTCTACACATGGCTAATGTGCAACTGAAAGTCTACAAGCTTCAGTTTGTAAACTGCTAGATAACCGACTAAAAGACTGTATTCAGAGGGCAGTGATTAATGGTACAGATTCTGAATGGACTAAGGTTGTAAGTGTTGTACCCAAAGGTTCAGTGTTGGGACCCTTACTTTTTAACCTACTGTATTTATGAATGATGTAAAGACTGGGATCAAAAGCACCATTTCAGTGTTTATAGATGACACTAAGATGTGCAGTGGAGTAACATTCTTACAGAAGGTCTCCAATTTACAAGCTGACCTCAATGCACTATTTAATTGGGCAACAACAGTATATAGCAAAAGAGGTTTAATGTTAATGAATATACCATTTTACACTTGGGGGTAAAAACATGCATTCATTATACATTCTAGGAGGAGAACAGCTAGGGGAGTCAATGGTCGAGTAGGATCTGGATTTATGGTAGATTGTTTTAAAAAAAAGAGCTGGAATCATTCCTAAATGCAAAAAGTATAACTGGATACTAACATTTCTAGTAATAATTTCAGGGGTAGTTGATACAGGGAATATCTGATTACCTTCTGGGGGATCATGAAGGATTTTTTTTCCTCACTGGAGCAAATAGGATCATGCATTATTGTTTTTTTACCTTCCTCTGGATCAACTATGGGTATAGTATTGTGTATTTTCTTTTCTGTTGATTGAACTGAATAGCATGTTTATTTTTTTCAGAAAATAAGAGACTTTATAACCGATTTAAGCCAGAGTAATAATTTCTATGCAATTTTTTCACCACATACAAATCAATGCAAAAAAACAATACCCACTTTAAATAATCAAGATTTTTTTTTTCTATATGCTGCTTAAGAATTATTAAAATTTGAGTAGTGTACTTATATGGATTGTTTTATACTCTACCAAGCTCATTATTCTTTGTGGTGTATAAGGTATAGAGGCAATATTGTGGTAACGAGTGAATATCCCAGTTAAGAGTAATTTAGAGGGTGCAGGATACTCTTAAAACCTAATACAATATACTGTATCCATATTTCACTTTCAGTGAGGGAATGATATTTCCTTTTCACTCTCCATTCTTTATGTAAGTTGTAGGGAAGAGTTCTACATCTGTAGATGTTCCTTTTTGTGTGGGAGACATATACAGTATACGGTTTGATCTATGAGTATCTTGGTTGGGGTTGCAGTTCATTTGTTTAAATTTCCAGAGTACATTACTAATAATACATTTAACTTATTTTTCTTCGTACGTTTTCCAGGACAGCCCCTTGAGACGTAGAGCTCCTCCATCCGGGTCAGGAAACACGTCATCACCCACGCCTTTAAAGGCGGACCTCCAGGCCTCCATCCCCAGTTTTTAGTGTTTCCTGATCCGGAAGGAACACTTTTAGAACCTACGGGGTCTCTGCACTCTCTAAGGGTAGTCCTGGAAGAGTGTGGGCCCAGGGGTTCACTTACCTCCTCCCCGGCGATATCCTTCAGCGGTGAGTGGAGCTAGCAGCGTGTGGAAGCCTTCATCCCCAGGCGGGGGACCGGCGGTGGTGGGGTCACTTGCAGGGGAGCGGGGGTGTCCGGCGGTACGTTAGGGCATCCGCTCCCTTTGGGCCTGATAAACTTCTCTCCCCCAGGCGTCCAGTACAGGCGTGCAGAACGCTGGGCGGAAGGGAACAGGCGGGATTTCCGATGGGGGCAGGCCTTGCGTTCCACAGGCTGGAAGTCTGATGCAACTTCCGATGGACGAGGCCCTGCGTTCCAGCAGGGCCCTGTGCTCCACGGACCGGAAGTTAGGTCATTTCCGATGGACGAGGCCCTCCATTCCACGGACCGGAAGTTTGGCGCGGTGACGTCATTGGCGGGCACCGGAGACACTGCTTCCAGTCTTCAGAAGAGGCACAGGCTTCCACTCGGGCGGTCGGTGAGGTGTGAACACCAGCAGAGGCTGTGTAACCACGCCAGGTAGAACACCATGGATGTGGGCCCTTGACTGCAGACGGATCCTGATTCCGGCACCGGCTCTTCTCAGGTAGGCTTGGAGAGGGTCCCCTTTAGCTGACTCCTGGGAGGATGGTTGGTGGTTTCCCCAGTCTCTGGGGGCAGGTGATGGTGGGGCACGCTACAGGTTTCCCCTAGCACAGGTGTGTAGTGGGGTTTATTTTTGGAGCTGTGGGTCAGTATTGTTATCTATCCTTTCTCTTTAGGTTAAGACCCAGGACAGGACCCCGGTTCAGGCCCCCAAGAAAAAGTATGCAGTGTGCGCGGCTAAGTTGGGGTCTGCGTGTGAGAAACCTCTGTGCTACGCTTGTATTAATAGCCTAGTTAAGGATGAGTCCTTCACGGCCTGCCACAAGGTGTTATCCTCTATCAAGGATGATATGACGGCGACATTTCAGTCTTTTATGTCACTGTTTGATAGGATGCAGACTCCACTAGGGTCTGGGGCGCAGTCGGCCACAGCTGTAGGGGCAGTCAGGCAGGAAGACCCAGAAGAGGAGGACCCTCGGTCCCTTCCCTCTTCTCAGGCGGGTTCTGATTCAGAGGCTGATAACGAAGAGAGTACCGCTTCCAGAAGCCCCAGATATAAATTGGATGATCTGTTAAAGGCTATCTATGAGACCTTGGAGATTGAGGAGGAGGAAGTGTCCTTGTCTAAGCATGATCTCATGTACCAGGGGCTCCATGCTAAGAAGAGCAGAGTTTTCCCAGTCCATGGTTCTTTGATTTACACCATCAAGCAGGAATTGGAAAATCCGGAAAAGAAACCCTTCTTTTCAAGGCTCTGAAAAGAAGATTTCCGTTTGATGAGGATGCATCTCAACCTTGGAACAAGGTTCCAAGATTGGATGCTCCTTTATCCAGGATTTCTAAGAGGATGGATTTAGCCTTCGAGGACATGGGGTGCCTTAAAGGACCCCATGGACCAGAGAGGTCCCTGCTACCTGTATGGCCAGAAATTTAGAATGATGGCTTACCCAGTTACAGAACCATCTAGCTGTGGGAACTTCTAGGCAGCAGATTTTGAAATCTATGCCTTTACTTTTCAAAGCGGCTGGCTTTTTGGCAGATGCCTTGGCGGAATCTGTTAAGCAGGCTGCAAGATCTTCGGACCTTGTTAATTCAGCCAGGCGGGCCTTATGGTAAAACCCTGGGCAGGGGACTCAGCATCTAAATTACGCCTTTGCGCCTTGCCTTTCTCAGGGGATAATCTTTTTGGCCCTGGTTTGGAGGAGGCCCTCGAACGTACGGCCGACAAAAAGCCTTCCCAGAAAGTAAAAAGAAAGTATTTCCCAGGAAGAGTTTTCGTCCAAAATCCCAGATGCCACAGGGTAGAGAAAGTCAGCCCAAGAAGCATTGGACAGGGCATAAGAACAGGGGAAAAGGGGGGATTTTATTCAATCGTCCTCAAGGCCCCTCCAAGTCACAAAAACTTAAGCGTCCCAGTGGGGGGAAGGTTGGGGTCCTTTCTCCCTCTGTGGGCATCTATCTCCCCGAACCCCAACATTTTGGACCTGATTCAGAGGGGTTACATTCAGAGTTCGATTCCTGTCCTCCAAGAAAGTTTTTGGTCACCAATCTTCCCAAAGACCGGGAAAAGGCTCAGGCTCTATGCGGTCTGATTGGGGTCTAGTAGACCAGCGGGTCCTAGTTCAGGTTCCTCAGAGAGAACTGGGTTTGGGGTGTTATTCCCACGTATTTGTCGTGGGAAAACCCTCGGGCAGGTTTCGGCTGATTTTGAACCTTCGACCTCTGAATCAGGCCCTAAGATACAAACATTTCAGGATGGAGTCAATTTATTCTGTAAGGAATATCCTCTTTCAGAATTGTATAATGGCCACACTAGACCTAAGGGACATGTATTTTCATGTCCCCATTCATTGAGCAAGCCAGAAATACCTAAGGATAGCAATAAGGATGGGTTCGCAGGTTTTCCACTGGCAGTGTCAGGCCTTGCCCTTCGGGCTGGCGTCGGCACTGAGGATTTTTACCAAGGTGTTGGTGGAGGCCTTAGTGCCCCTGAGGATGAGGTCTATCACGATTGTTCCTTACTTGGACAATCTTCTTTTTGTGGCCAAATCTTATCAGCAATTGACCGAGGAGCTGCGGGTGGCTCAGATTCTCCTTCAGGGTCTGGGTTGGCTCGTCAACAGGGACAAATCAGCGTTTACACCCTCCCAGAGAGTAGTTTACCTAGGATACGAGATTTTGTCACTGGAGAGGAAGATTTTCCTTCCTCGGGAGAAGGTCATAAAGATGGACCAGACGCTGGCAAGATTACAAAGCAATCGGGCGGTGTCTGTAATAGAGGTCTCAAGAGCAGGAGGTCTGATGACGTCTTGTTTTCCGGCGGTCCCGTGGGCAAGGCTCCACCAAAGGTTGCTTCAGGCATTCCTGCTGAGGGTATGGGACCGGGACAGCTCTACATTAAAGCAGGCGGTCCAGCTGCCGTCCAAAGTTAAGAGGTCTCTTTGGTGGTGGTGGAAGGAGGGAAATCTGACCATGGGACTAGAGTGGGGTCAGCTAGCTCCGCTCATTGTGACAACGGATGTCAGCAGTTATGGTTGGGGAGCCCATCTAGAAGAGTTGACAGCTCAGAGGGAATGGTCTTGAGCGGATTCTTTAAGGTCTGCAAATCAGAGGAAGCTGATGGCAGTTCAGAGGGCATTGGAGGCCTTTGGAGCAAAGTTAGAGAACCGTCACTTGCAGATTCGGTTGGACAACATAGCGACAGTGGCCTACATATACAAGCACGGAGGTACACGGAGCCCTTCTCTGCAGAAGATTGCAGATGGTATTCTGATCTGGGTCAAGCAAAATCTGCTGTCAATATCCGCCGTTCATTTGAAGGGGTCACAGAACTCCCTAGCGGACTTCCTGAGTCGACGACCAATCAGTCACGACGATTGATCTCTTAACCAGGAGGTCTTTCACGATATAGTCCGCAGATGGGGGGTTCCAGAGATCAATCTTTTTGCATCCCAAGAGAACAAAAAAGTTGGTAAATTTTTTTCCCTGAATCCTTGAGAGCAGGCCTTAGGGATAGACGCACTGTCGACCCCTTGGGACTTCAACTTGTTTATGCATTTCCTACGGTGAGACTAATCCCGGCGGTCCTGCAAAAGTTTGGGAGGGAAAAGACAGATCTAGTCTTAATAGCACCCTTTTGGCCAAAGAGGCCCTGGTTCTCCATACTGAACAGTCTTACCTTAGTTCACCCTTTTCCTCTCCCGGAGAGGGAAGATCTGATTTCTCAAGGCCCTCTTCTGCATATGTGGATCAGGACCTTGAAGTTGACGGCTTGGTTCTTGAGGAGCAGCTCCTCAAAGCCAGGGGGTTTTCGGTCACAGTGGTAAAAACTTTGGTTAATTGCTGTAAGCCAGTTACCAGAGCCATTTATTTGAAAGTCTGGAAAAAGTTTAGTTCATGGTTTTGTGGCAGTCTTGGACTTTTTTCAGGAAGGGGCGGATCGAGGTCTCTTGATCAGCACCTTAAAAGTACAGGCTTCGGCCATAAGCATTTTTGTGCAGGTCTCCTGCAGCAAAATCCTTCTGTAGTGGACTTCTTCACGTCTCTTTCCAAGTCTAGACCAATTAGGGTCAAGACTTGTCCAGTTTGGGACCTATCCTTAGTTCTGAAGGCTTTCATCCGCAAGCCTTTTGAACCTTTGGAAGAATCTACGGTTAGAATTTTGACTTTGAAGGTGTTTTTTTTGGTAGCTATCACGTCAACCCGTAGGGGGAGTGAGTTACAAGCCCTTTCCATTAGGGAACCTTACCTGACCGTTTCTGAGGACAGGGTTGTGGTCAAGACGGATTCAGGTTTTATCCCTAAAGTATCCTCCTCCTTTCACAGGTCTCAGGATATAGTCCTGCCGACCTTTTACTCGTCTCCTGAAGGTAAAGAAGAAGAAATGCCAAGTTTGCTAGATGTAAGGAGCAGTCTTATTATTTATCTCGATAGATCCCGGGAATTTAGAAAGTCAGATTCCCTCTTTGTTTTATTTTCGGGTCAAAAGAAGGGTTCTGCAGCATCCAAATCTGCTATAGGTAGATG
Organism: Staurois parvus; assembly: GCF_062004578.1. Classification (NCBI taxonomy): domain Eukaryota; kingdom Metazoa; phylum Chordata; class Amphibia; order Anura; family Ranidae; genus Staurois; species Staurois parvus. The sequence continues at coordinate 9,817,237 of NW_028318039.1, read as the reverse complement.
GATTAGATTGGCTATCGGGGAGTCTTACAAGCTTTTAGGTATTCCTCCCCCCGTTGTTAAAGCCCACTCGACTAGGTCCTTAGCAGCTTCTTGGGCAGAGAGGGCCGGGGCTTCGCCGGAGGAGATCTGTAAGGCAGCCACCTGGTCAAAGTTCTCTACCTTCGTGAGTCATTACCGCCTAGATCTCCTGTCAAATAGGGAGCAGGCATTCGAACGCAGGGTCCTCCAGGCAGTGGGCCCACCCTAAGGGGTACATTCTTGATCATCGTCTCAAGGGGCTGTCCTGGAAGACGTAAGGAGAAAACCAGAGTTAGACTTACCGGTAACTCCTTTTCTATGAGTCTTCCAGGACAGCCGTAACTTCCCACCCTGCAGATGTACAAGTGTTGTATATGGGGTTATCTATATATATATATATATATTTGTGTCTTTCAGTGTCTTCCGCTAGTTCTCGAATAAAAACTGGGGATGGAGGCCTGGAGATCCGCCTTTAAAGGCGTGGGGGATGGCGTGTTTCCTGACTCGGAGGGAGGAGTTCTACGTCTCAAGGGGCTGTCCTGGAAGACTCGTAGAAAAGGAGTTACCGGTAAGCCTAACTCTGTTTTTTACATTGCTTTTTTATAGAGATAACATTAGCCTACTGGATTTGAAGTGACCTGTCATTTTTTGGTTTTCAGGTGATGTAAACTGTTGCAGCAACTAACAAAAAACAATTATATAAAATAGGATTAACAAAATTTCAGTGTGGCATTTTGATTTTCCACCTTAATACCAGCATCCATCCAGGAAGAACTTTTTTGCTAGGATACAAATATGTTTACTGCAATATAGTGAAGTTCCTTCAGGGTTAGTATTCTTAAAGGTTATCTGTCTCAATCTCTTTAATTCAATCTCTTTAATTCCTTCATTGGATATATGAAATGTAGGAATCTAGATGCTATGTTGGTGTGATATAGAACATATTTGCTATTGTATTCTATAACATAACCTTGGTTTAATAGGGGCTACAACATATTTGGTTTTCTATTTGTATTTAGCACTCTCTTGTTTTATGTGCATGCGGGATTCCTCATACTATCATTTGCATACTATTTTAAGGCAACATTTGACACTTTTCCTGAGTCGGAACAATGAATGCAGTTAAAATGACTTTACTTCTAAAATTCTTATATTACTTCAGAGTCCTACCTCTGTAAAATCATTTCAATTACATGGAAATTGTTGTTTGAATAGTGATGTACCTCTAGAAAACTCCCATGAGTATCTTTAGTTTGTTGTGTATTCATAGGCAAAGCACTTGTCCCCATGTTGATAAGGACAAGGACCACTTTCCCAAAACCCTGGTCTGGTGGTTGTAGGATCTGTTGGTGGGGGTTATTACAATTTGGAAGCCTCATTTAAAATAAGGGGCACCCAGATACCACCTGGTTAACAAAGAGCCCTTTGGTCTGTTGGATGTCTTCACGGAATTTCAGTAAAACAAGAATTTACAACAGGGCATGTGTAACAAAAGATTGCATACCAAAATCCTGTTCCTGGGAGTCCACACATACTCCCTACTGGTGGGGCATGGAGATAAAAAAAAGTGTCAGCCCAGATTCCCTGGTGATGCGAAGATTAAAATGAATGATTGTATGGCTTCTAGCAAGAAGGGAGAAACTAGATGTGAACTGGAATGTTGACCTGGCAAAAGGGATTTTGATCACAGGGTGCCACTGCCCCCTAGACGAAGACCACAATCTACTTCTGGAGGATGGTTGAGGTAATACTATACTTCCTAATGATTATGGAGGACAGCCCCTTACAAGTTATGGATTGTTGCTCATTAGACAGAGGACTACACAGAGTGGGAAGTAGATGTGTGAATGGGTTGTGTCTGTAAGTGCTTTAAATGCAAGGGCCAGCCATGGCCCCCTTCTCCTTCTATCCAGAGCCAGCTAGATACTGAACTTAGAGGACAAACTTACGTAACGTATCATCTTTGCTCTTTTATTTCTATATACACTATAATATTTGTTCAGATTTCTCTGTTAGATGTATTCCGCTACAGAGAGCATTTCTTCCCTATATTCACCTTGGTTAGTTGCAACAATAGACTTTCATGTATGAAAGTAAAGAAATATATATGAATTAGGCAACAGTGGCAGAAAATTTCATGAGATGGATAAAGAGTTTCTGTAATCATAAACATGTCTATAAAAGAAGTAAACTATAATGTATATTGTACATGGTACTTGGTGCCAAGCAAACATACCAGAATGTATCTCTTAATTTTTTTAGACGGTGTGGACTGGGAACTATGTTCCACATACTGTATATGGCAGTGCCTAAACATCAGTTGCTTTCTTTGCTACTATTCAAAATAATAATGATCCTAAAAATGCTAACGCTGCTTAACTGAAGTTGACAATCCTAGGCATTCCAAGACTCTCTCACTTTACCATGCTAAAAGGATAGGAATATCTATTACTAGCTCTCAGATATCTACAATTGTAAACCTAGGATCTTTCCAAGAACAAAAGAACCTGGATAATGTTTGTGAAGATTCTCATTCATGCTGAATATGTTTTGAAGTTTATTCAAGCCACTTCTAGGTTCTAATGAGTGTCAGAAACATACCCCAGCTACTCACAACAGAAACAGAAATTGCTGTCCAAGAATAGGATGAGAGATGCAACATTTGTGGAACCATACTTTTCTATTTACATAATCCCAATTCTTGGTGTCAGCATAGGTGTTGTTTACATGACAGAAGCTGTTAATGGTTATCAGATTGCTAGAGTAGAGATGTTAAATTAGCATTATTTGTGGAAGACAGAGAGTGTCAAAGGCTCCCACTTTTCAGGGACTGTTTTTCTATTCCATCCAATCTAACTATTACTAGCTAACCTGGATAATGTTACATGGAACAAATGCCATCATACCTAATAACAATCAAGAGATCTTTCAGAGAACTTGGAACATCTTTATTAATTACTGGTATCTACAAATGAAAGAGTAAACCACTCTGCTCATGTTTGAGAAGAAAGCTGTCAGTTGGGAATGGAGATGAATGGAGGGACAGAAAGCAGTATCTTGTAGTGTGGTAATGTACTTTTCTCTTTTTACTCCTCCTAGGAATCATATATAATTTCATACAAGTATGGTTACTACTTAATTGATTACCATCTGTTGTTCCTCCACCTTCCATACATTTTCTTTTTTTCAAATGTATTATGAGGAAATCAGGAAAAATGTGGGGCTCCATTCCAGGAGCTCCAGAGACCTTGTTAACACAAGGTACAGGTCATCTACAAATACATTTCATAGACAGTTTCCAGTACCTATAACTGAAATGTTTGTTGGTAATTACATGAAATAATTATTGGATTACCTTTTCTCTCACGATTGTGACAGGATGATGCCATGGAAAATGACAGTGCAATTTCGTATGTTAAACTGGATTGCAGAATCATGAGGTTTAATCATCACATTGGGTTCTCACCCACACAAGGTGAGGGGCTCCAGGACATGTTTATCATAGCTTGCTGGTCCTGATTTGGGTCTTAGAGCTTCAAGGTTTTGTAGAAGCTTGGGAGGGATGATGTCTCCAATTCCAGGCCCATGTTTTGTCAGCAACCAGAGCCCACTAATTGTGCAACTTTGCTCAATTCCATTTGTGACTGACTGTAGCTCATGGCCTCACCAGGTAGATAGGATGCTTTGCACAAGAGTCAGTGTGAGTCTGTACAGCAACTAGAGTCCTTGAATTCACGTTAGCCTGTGTGAAAACCATCTGGAGGATCAATAGAGAATTGAGGCCAGAAAGTGACAGCCAGGAAGCTAATAAGCATTTATTTGTGCCAAGGAAATGCTGAAAAAAACATGCAAGGGTAATCCATGTGTTGTTTTGAACTCTCTTTAAATAAAGGTAGACCAGGAAAACCCTAATAAGAAGATCTTGGTTAGTGAACTTTGTCCACAAAGCACTACTTTGAGCTAATCCTCCCAAACCATGTATTCTGTATTGTCATTCTTATGTATAATGTGCATAATGTATCATAGTTATGTCTATTCAATTGCTTGTAAACACTTTCAAGACAAATATAAACTTTTAAATGTGAATTTATGCAATGCATTTATTAATGTTTGTTACCTTGAATTATAATTAGAGATGAGCGAATCGAACATGACGAAGTGGAATTCGTTTCGAATATTAGGAAAAATTCGATTCGCGCCGAATCTGAAAATTAGCAAACTTCGGATGCACGAATCGAATTTTCCCCGATCGGCCGATTTTCATCCCTTCTACAGCCGGCAAAAAGTGTCCCTGCACAGAGCTCCGCTATTTCTGACAGTTCTCTGACAGTTCCTTCACATTTACAGCGGTTGAAACATTGTATCTATTTGTTTCCATTTAGGATACAGATGTTTTTATTCGGAAACAAATAGATACAATGTTTCATCCGCTGTAAATGTGAAGGAACTGTCAGAGAACTGTCAGAAATAGCGGAGCTCTCTGCAGATACACTTTTTGCTGGACTGAAATTCTTCTTATTTTCATCCTACTTCTTCATCCTCATCCTCATCCTCTTCTTCTTCTTCTTCATCCTCATCCTCTTCTTCTTCTTCTTCATCCTCATCTTCTTCCTCTTCTTCTTCTTCTTCTTCATCCTCATCCTCTTCTTCATCCTAATTCTCTTCTTCATACTCATCCTCTTCTTCTTCATCCTCATCCTCTTCTTCTTCATCATCCTCATCCTCTTCTTCTTCTTCTTCTTCTTCATCCTCATCCTCCTCCTCTTCTTCTTCTTCTTCTTCTTCTTCTTCCTCACCATCATCCTCTTCTTCTTCATCCTCATCCTCTTCTTCATCCTCATCCTCTTCTTCTTCTTCTTCTTCTTCCTCATCTTCTTCTTCTTCTTCTTCTTCTTCATCCTCATCCTCTTCTTCTTCTTCTTCTTCTTCTTCATCCTCATCCTCTTCTTCTTCTTCTTCCTCATCCTCATCCTCTTCTTCTTCATCCTCATCCTTGTCCTTTTCTTCTTCTTCCTCATCCTCTTCTTCTTCTTCATCCTCATCCTCCTCTTCTTCTTCTTCTTCTTCTTCATCCTCATCCTCTTCTTCTTCTTCTTCATCCTCATCTTCTTCTTCTTCATCCTCATCCTCTTCTTCTTCTTCTTCTTCATCCTCTTCTTCTTCTTCTTCTTCTTCTTCTTCAACCTCTTCTTCTTCCTCATCCTCTTCTTCTTCTTCTTCTTCTTCTTCTTTTTCATCCTCATCCTCTTCTTCTTCATCCTCATCCTCTTCTTCTTCTTCTTCATCCTCATCCTCTTCTTCTTCTTCTTCTTCATCCTCATCCTCCTCTTCTTCTTCTTCTTCTTCTTCTTATTCATCATCCTCATCTTCTTCTTCATCATCATCCTCACCATCATCCTCTTCTTCTTTATCCTCATCCTCTTCTTCATCCTCATCCTCTTCTTCTTCTTCTTCATCCTCATCCTCTTCCTCATCCTCATCCTCTTCTTCTTCTTCTTCATCCTCATCCTCTTCTTTATCTTCTTCTTCTTCCTCATCCTCTTCTTCTTCATCTTCATCCTCTTCTTCTTCATCTTCATCCTCATCCTCTTCTTCTTCTTCTTCTTCCTCATCCTCATTCTCTTCTTCTTCTTCTTCTTCTTCTTCTTCTTCTTCTTCTTCCTCATCCTCATCCTCTTCTTCTTCTTCATCTTCATCCTCATCCTCATCCTCTTCTTCTTCATCATCCTCATCTTCTTCTTCTTCTTCTTCTTCTTCATCCTCATCTTCTTCTTCTTCTTCTTCTTCATCCTCATCTTCTTCTTCTTCTTCTTCTTCATCCTCATCCTCTTCTTCTTCTTCTTCTTCTTCTTCATCCTCATCTTCTTCTTCTTCTTCCTCATCCTCTTCTTCTTCTTCTTCTTCTTCCTCATCCTCTTCTTCTTCTTCTTCTTCTTCCTCCTCATCCTCATCCTCTTCTTCTTCTTCATCCTCATCCTCTTCTTCTTCTTCTTCTTCTTCATCCTCATCCTCTTCTTCTTCTTCTTCATCATCCTCATCTTCTTCTTCATCATCCTCATCCTCACCATCATCCTCTTCTTCTTCTTCATCTTCATCCTCTTCTTCATCCTCATCCTCTTCTTCTTCTTCTTCTTCTTCCTCATCCTCTTCTTCTTCTTCTTCTTCTTCTTCTTCTTCCTCACCCTCATCCTCTTCTTCTTCTTCTTCATCCTCATCCTCTTCTTCTTCTTCTTCTTCTTCTTCTTCTTCTTCTTCATCCTCATCCTCTTCTTCTTCATCCTCATCCTCTTCTTCTTCTTCATCCTCCTCTTCTTCTTCTTCTTCTTCTTCATCCTCATCCTCTTCTTCTTCTTCTTCTTCTTCATCCTCATCCTCTTCTTCTTCATCCTCATCCTCTTCTTCTTCATCCTCATCCTCTTCTTCTTCATCATCCTCCTCTTCTTCTTCTTCTTCTTCTTCTTCTTCTTCATCATCCTCATCCTCATCCTCTTCTTCTTCTTCTTCTTCTTCCTAACCATCATCCTCTTCTTCTTCATCCTCATCCTCTTCTTCATCCTCATCCTCTTCTTCTTCTTCTTCTTCTTCTTCTTCATCCTCATCCTCTTCTTCTTCTTCCTCATCCTCATCCTCTTCTTCTTCTTCTTCTTCATCCTCATCCTCCTCCTCTTCTTCTTCTTCTTCTTCTTCTTCCTCATCCTCATCCTCTTCTTCTTCTTCTTCCTTTTCCTCATCCTCTTCTTTTTCATCCTCTTCTTCCTCTTCTTCTTCTTCATCCTCTTCTTCATCCTCTTCCTCTTCTTCTTTTTGTCTTCCTCTTGCAGGTCACTGCTCATGCGCAGATTTTTTATCGGCAAAAAATCGTCCGATTTGCTCACTATTGCCGCGAAAATCGGCTGATCGGCAAAATCGGCCGATTTTTTTTCCAACTTTACAGGAAAAAAAACGGCCAAAATACCGAAAAACGGCCGACCAAATAGCCCACTAACGATCCGAAAATCGGCCGATTTTATTTTCGGCCGAAAAATCAGCCGATTTTCGACCCATCTATGGCCTGCATTAGGGCCACAGAGACTTTAGGGCCACAGAATCGTTACTCAGGGACACAGAATCGTTACTCAGGGACACAGAATTGTTACTCAGGGACACAGAATTGTTACTCAGGGACACAGAATCGTTACTCTGGGACACAGAATCATTACTCAGGGACACAGAATCGTTACTTAGGGCCACAGCTATCAAAGAATAGAAAATTTAAAGTGACATACACCCTTTTTTTTTTTGGTGGCTGTCGTGCACAGTTGGTGCTGCAGTTTGCCGATTGTGCAAAATAAACTGACTTTCTGCTTCACAACCACTATTGTACGTTCAAAGAGTTAAATCCATTTACACGCCGGCTGGCGGTAATATTTTTTGGGTGATTAGTGCATTCCAGTGACACAAACGTACAGTTTCCAGCCAACGGCAAGCTGCAATTGACCGATTGTGTACAATAAACTGACTTTCTGCTTCACAACCACTATTGGCCTTCAATTGAAGCTGCTTCCGCTCCGCCACTCTGCCATTGGACTCTTGATAGTCGTCTCCCCACGCTGCTGCTGGGGGGACTTTTTAACCTAGGCCTGTGTATGGCCTTCAATTGAAGCTGCTTCTGCTCCGCCACTCTGCCATTGGACTCTTGATAGTCATCTCCCCACACTGCTGCTGGGGGGACTTTTTAACATAGGCCTCTGTATGGCCTTCAATTTAAGGTGCTTACGCTTCGCCACTCTGCCATGGGCCCCTGTACCGCCTCCTCATGCTGCTGCCAGGTCCAGAGTGTGTCATGGGTCCCTGTACGGCCTCCCATTGCTGCTGTCTCCATCGCCACACTCTGCCATGTGCCACTTTCAGGTCTCCCACTGCTGGTGGGTTCCATTTTGTCATGGGTGCTGTATGGCCTCCCATTGCTGCTGCCTCCACCGCCGCACTGTGGCTCCACACTCTGGTTTTGGCCCCGTGACTGCCCAAATGAGTGAAGTGTGCGGTGATTCTAAGATCGACGGCACTCATCTGCATGTCATACTGACTGACAGTATTATTTCTCTTCCCCAGCAGACTCCAAGGGCATTTAAATTAAAGGTACAGTGTTCTGCACTAATATAAAGGCTCTCTGAAGCCTAGAAACCCTTTTAATAAGTTAAATTCGCAGCGAATAAATTCGCATCGAATCGAATTTATTCAGCAAATTCGGCGAATCAGCCGAATCAAATTTTTGAATAATTCGCTCATCTCTAATTATAATATTGCTGCAAGCTTGCTAAGTGACTGCACACACCGTATGTACAAATACATTTTTGTATTTGTACATACGGTATGCATCTGTTTAGTAGGTTCAGAAAATATCTGTAGTCCTGTAAATAAACAGCTGTCTGTACACTTTTATCTCCAGCACTATTATTCACTTTACCTAGCTCAATTCCTTAAACAAAACACCGCTATGATGAGTAGTTAAGAAGCAGGGGGTTATTCTGTATTTCAGCAAATGTCAACTAAGCAGGGCTGACACCGTTGTTTGTATTCTCGGTCCAGCAAGGTCACTGTGCTGTAATTTCCACAGCACAAAATTAGGAGCTGAGTGCAGTTCTGACAGGATAATATGGTATTTTCTGTACCTATGGAGTGTTATTATTGATAAAACATGTACATTGATAAACATTTTGGCAAAGATGCATTGCATTTTTTTTCCTGATATACAATTTGTAGTATTGTTATATTTTTTTCCACACAAGATTGAATAAACTTTCACCCACAATTAAAATAGAACTATAGGCAAAACTTTGTTTTGTTTTTTCATTTTGGATAGATTCAAGGAGGGTTATGGCTTTTTTTTTTTTTTTTTTGCCATCTATGTCCCATTGGGGAGGTTTACATTTACTTCCTGTCCCATATCCAAAATGCAAAGTGAGAGGAAATCCCTATACATTAAGGGAATATCTTGGGCCTGCCCCCGAGGTCACCAGAACTAGTGTACCCATACAAAGATTTTCCATCTATTACTGTTCTGGGGACAACCCAAAATTTAGGATTTTCTTTTACTTTCTCTTTCAAGGATAATGGTAAACATAACAAATAAAGAAGTTTAATCTCCCTAGCAGGGGCAGAGGTAGCAATATAAACCTGACAGATGTCCTATTACGTCTCCACTCTATCCAGACCACAAAATACTGTATTTTGCCCATATTTATAAAGTGATTATAAAGGAAAATTATTTATTTTACTAAAATAACAAGGAGGTTATACTTACCTGCTCTGTGAAAAGGTATGGCACAGAGTGGCCCCTTACCTCCTATTATGTAGTCCCTGCAGGCACTATCATCTCTTCCACCTCTTCCTCATATGCCATCATAGAAAGCTGCTTCCCATGGGGGCTCATTGTGGAATCTAAGGGGTTAATCCTCTGCATTGTTTATAAAGGCTGTCTTCTCTGATCCCCCCCTTCTTTTACTGTCCCCAATCCATCTGCTGATGTACAGAGCCACTCTGCATATGCTCAGTTTAATGTGATTTGCTAGAAAGCTTTTTTTTTCTCTGGGAGGTTCATCACAGAGCCAATCAGCGTTGTCCAGACAGAGGGTCAGGGGTTATGTGACCTCATAGGACAGTCAGAGGAGAATGAAAACTCCTCCTACAAGCTTTAAACAGTGCTCAGCAGGATACTGATAGCAGTGACAAGATGGAATGGAATGTATTAAAGTAAAACAAATTATCTGACTTTATAACCACATTAACACATTTTAAAAAAAATTTTACTGGAAAAATATGTGTAATTTTGGTAATGGTCATGTGAATCTTGTACAAAAACATTTACAAATAGACCCTCATATATATATATATATATATATATATATATATATATATATACAGCAGGTAAAATAAGTATTGAACACTTCACCATTTTTCTAGGTAAATATATTTCCAAAGATGCTATTGACATGAAATTGCATAATAGAATAGGTATGGAGGCAATGGTTACAAAGTTATGGTCAATCCTAGACAACGTGTTGTGTGGGTGTGAGTAGAATGTACATTAATGATCCACTGGATTACATTCACTCCACATGTGCATGGAGTGGTGTTGCAGGAGGGTGCAAAAGTACAATTTAGTGGAGCTGCTGACTGGAAGTGGGGATTTTTATTATCTAAGTAAGGGTATAGGATCTAACTGGAATTTCCGCAAAGAAGCAGTGTGCCACATTTATGGGAGTCAACCACCTGCAACAAGTGGGTAAAAAACTAAAGTGGGTTGGTGTTTGGGGCTTAGTAGGACACAATCATGACTTTGGTGTCCTGAAGGAAGCCTGTTAGGAGAATATAGCAGCCCTCTGGATCTTTGATTTTCGCTAGGGGACAAATAGGCTTGCTGCAATGAAAAGCAATTAAAACACCCCTATACTTAGTACAGGCAGAGGCACTGAAAACATGCGGATATCAGGGACCAAAATATTTTGGGATGGAAGCGGTTGAAAAGTGGATCTCCTGTAGGCAGACCACATCTGCTTTAAGGGAAGTGAAAGTCTTGAAGGCTGTAACCCTCTTGTTTGAAGAATTCAAACCCTTAACAATAGGAGGGGCCATTCTGGCACAGAAAAAAAGGGGGAGGCAGAAGACTCTGTAGTAGGGCTGAGCATGGAGGGACAGGGAGAGGGAGGGGGAAGGAGAGAGAGAGAGAGAAAAGAGTGAAGAAAAAGAAGAAGGAAGATAATCTAGCAATGCAAGCTACATTAACCACCATAGCTGGGCTAGGACGAATAAAGCCCAGAACAAAATTGCCTTTCACAGATACCCCAAAATATAACACGGTGGGTAATGGGAAACTGATTACCTGCCACCTGGGGAAACTACAGCACAGGCAGGCAATAAGTTGACAAAAATGAAAAGACCAATGTTGTTATGGTCCATTGGGGCAACCCAGGAAGAGCGAGAGTCCAGAAATACAGCAGCAAGGCCGAAAAAGCATGAGCAATGGAAGGGGGTTTGCAGGTCCAAACCTCTGGGAGTCAAGTAATGGTAGCAGGGGCTCCTGAGCTGCACCTCAAGGGAGCGCAAAGATTAAGCTGACAACAATGTGCAAGGAAAAGCAATAAAAACTGTATATTAATTATAGGGGGAACATGCTGTATCAGTGTGCAAATCAGTAAATGGGGGGGCAGAAAAGAAAAAAAAATGAGGGGTGATGGCATGGAGGGAAAAAATGGGGGAGTGGGGAAAAGGAAGGGGGGGGATAGGGGGTGTCATCATCACAAGGCCAACAAGAAGCAGGGCCAGGGTTGATGTGAGCCAAGCATATTTAGTATGGACTAAGGGGGTCTTGAGCAAGGTCTGTCATACTAGAAAAACAGGTCCCATAAGTTAGGGACATAAAAAAAAAGAAGTCAACAAAAACAAAACAGGGCAAAGTTCCTGCAGGTGTCATCCAGGGAAGTAGAAATTAAACTAGTGTTGTGGTGCTGAAGATTCAGACTTCCAGAATGTCCATGGTAGCAGCACGGGACGTGAAATTACCTTGGTCAACAGAATCTGGAAAGCGAGCTGGATGCCATGCATCTGCAGGATGATGCAGAAGGAGTGTAAGCTGAGAGAACTTGAAGGTCCTTGAGGGTGGAATGCAAATCTTTCTGGGTATGGCAAACATACTTGTGACCTTGGTGAGAGAAAGAGTCTGAAAATTGGAAGTTCCATTAATACTTGATGCGGTGTTGCACTAGAATCAGTTGTGGCTTCAGAGCCCTGTGTTTGGCAACTGTAAGAGGAGAAAGATCAGAGAACAGTTGATAGTGAGAACCTTGAAATACTAAAGTCTTTTTTGCGAGCAGCCACAAGAAGCTGTTCATTAGTGTGGAAATAGTGCAGCCAAGCTATGATGGCCCTAGGCAGACCATCCTGGGGTCAACGTGTCAGCGCTCGATGGATGCAGTCTAATTCGAGGTGGTCATTCGGGATGGCTGGAGAAAGCTCCTGGAGGAGTGCCATCCTAGTAGATCTAAGATTGATTCAGGAAAACAGTGGAGCTGTGATTTTCAAAATCTTCCAGATGTGACTAAGGAGTGGTTTTCATCTTTAAGTGCCTCTATTTTCTCATCATGGTGATGGATTGCAGTTTTCATGTCAACGGAACAAGTTTCCACTTCACCTAGGTGGTAGCCAAGGTCACAAATCTTGTGGGAGAGGTGTTTTGTTATATGATCAGGGGTGGCTTTGAGAGACTTCTTTAAGAGCTGTTCAAATTGCTGCAGTAGTTGTTGTGAGGTGAAATTCTCCAAATAGTGTCCCTGAGGAGGATCTGTGTCCTTGTCATCTGTGTGCAGTTCCTCAGGAAGCTGGCATTGCTGAGTTGGGGGAGGACAGTTCAGGGGGCAGTGTCTGAGGCTGTAGGTGGTGCCATCTTAAACTAGGTCCAGAGCAGGGCTTATTTGATAGATTTGGGCCAATTTTTAGATGGTCTCACTAAGACCATCACCCCTGTGAGGCAGAGATGCGTGGGTGGCCTGGGCGTTCCCAGAGTGGAGCGGAGCTCTAAGCAGAAGTGGTAATCCTCAGTGAGCTTTGTGCATGCAACCCTGCATTTCTTTTTTTAATTGTTTATTTAGAGTGGAATTACAGCTTTGTCCTAACTAGCCTTAAAACTGTCTCCTCCTAACACCTATGCTATAACTAACCTGTGTAAGAAAAATGTCCAGTTTACACTTACTGTACCTTTTTCCAGGTCACTATATTCTCCCCTTTGTCTGCCAGCATGGCTGCAGGGGAAAAGAGAAAGCACTCCAGCAATGACTAATAAAAACTGCAGTAGTGGTATCACCCATGGGCTTCACTGGCCAATCATTTTTCAGCACTTCCTCCTCTCCCATGCAGGCTAACACAGGGGAACAGGATCATATGAAGGGACTAGAGTGGCTGAAGTGTATACATAAGCTGGCATTCCACTTAATTATTCCAGAGATACAGGTAGCATATCAGTTGTATACTATTAATAACAATAAACATTATGCTATCAATGATAGCAAGCACAATGTATTATAGACCAGGCCATTAAAAGTAAGGGGTACTGATGTGAAAGCATGCCTTAAAGAACCATTTCACATCATATTCCCAGTGGCTTGTACCAGCATCTGCTGAAAGGTATTGAGGAATGACTACCACATACCAAAGGTATCTTTGGATCCTCAACTGAGAAATATATTTTGTTAAAGGTATGGAGGAGAGGATAGGTAATTGGGGAGGGTGAATAGGACAGGAATCAAGTGAACTCGGAATTCCTTTTATATATATTTCACCTGTGCATTTATCAGTTTGGCCTGGACTTCAGTTTTAAATATGTTGTGATGCTGTTTTTATCCACTAGATGTTGAAGTGAGTGCTTTCAAGTTTACTAAAATTACACATTTAACAATTTACTTTTTATGTAAACTACACTTATTTATATAGTACATTAAGAATTTACTAAGACTGTTTTTCAGAGACACTGCAAGGTTGACAAACTAGCATAGAAATGCCCAAAAGACCATTTAAAGTCAGGTTTTATAAATAAGTATTTGTGAAGCAACCCAATGCATTTCATTATAATTCAGTTATTTTATTCAAGTAACATTGCAGATGTCTGCTCAAAGCAATAAAATATAAAATAGTACTGTACAGTTTGTGCATAATAAGGCATTGATTTCAGAGGGAACACAAATTTGTCTTTTTTTTAGTGAAAATGGTATGCAGCAATATAATATATGTGTATGTATACTGCAGAGAACTTGGAAGAAGAAAGTGTAATTTTATTGTTTAGCATGGTGCAGGTAATCATTTAAATCATTTAAATTCTCAACAAATATCCCTTCTTATCACTTGAGTCTGCAGTTGTTGCATCAGATAATAATGGTGAATCTTGCGAGGAGAAGAGGTGGTAAGTGAGTAACAAAGAGAGGGAGTACAGGCATTTTTACTGTCAAGCGGTAGCATTGAGATGTCGCTACCACAAAGCTTATGGTGCAAATTCAATGTTCTCATTCATGTTGTACCCAAATGACTCTTAGTTTTACTTCAGTTACTACACTGTAAGTAAAGACTGAAGACCACAAAACCGCTCACAGCAAATGTGGGGAAAGGTCCCAGGCAAAGCAGCTCTGTTAACCAGCTCTGAGGCTAGTGGTAGCCTGTACTATGTGGTAGCCTGTACTATGTGGTAGCCTGTACTATGTGGTAGCGTCATCCAGTGAAATAGGATTGCTTCTCCCTGTAGTCAACTGCAAGTTGCCCTTGCCCCTGCATGAAATCCTACCATGCTACTGTTTAGTCTCTCCCTCAGTTTCCCCCTCTCTAATCACTGTTCCCCATGTATGGTCTTCCACTTCATCATCCGCACTCTCCTAATCACTGAAGCCCACTTCACAGTAAGCTGCTCTGTTCTTGGCATGCTATTCCTCAACATCTCATATCAGGAATTGCTACTCATACTCTTGCACTGAATGAGTGATGGTGTCAGGGCTCCCGGGTATGACCAGAGGTGTGTGACTGACGCAGGGAAACGCAGACTTCAGATATGTTATAAACAATATAATTTATTAACACTAACAATACAAACATAAACGCAGTGCAATACTAAAACATAACACAGTGCAAACAAACCAAACCAACCACCCACAGATAACAGTACATACAATGCAAGCGTCGTCAGGCAGGCCAGGTCAATATCAATCGGGCAGGTAGGTACAGGGGGAGCAAGCGGAGAATGGTCAGGGTCACAGGCCAGGTTCAGCAGGTAGCGGGCAGCGTGGTACAGAGGGTCAGGCAGAGGGATGGTCAGGGTCACAAGCCAGGGATCAGAACAGGAGAAGTAAGCAGAGGTCAGAATCAAGCAGGGTCAGCAACAAGACAGGAACAGGAACAGGAACAGGAACGCAGGTTTACAAGATACAGGGCCCAGGAAAAACACACACCAAGGCCGAGTCTGCAGGTCTGGCCATCCCTTAAATACACCAGTGTAAGCAGTTTCAGGTGTTTTAGCTGGCTGCAAGGTTGAGTCTCTGATTGCTGGGAACACCCGCTGGCCAGCCCTGGTACTGCAGCCCATAAGGCAGGCGAGTCCCACCATTGCTGACCAGTCCATTCCTGACAGATGGTGTGCTGAAATAATACCACTGACTCCTCCATTCCAATTTGCAGGGCTATCATAGGATTAGCAGAAGAGGAGGAGAATGAAGATGAGGGAGCATTTTCAGACAAGTGGCTGTTCTGTGCCTGGAAGGGGGATGAAGAAGGAGTCTTTGGGAACCACTCAACTACCTCCTCCACCTGCTCTTGACATATAGCACAGTCAATCTTTGGAAGAAAAGGCAGACATGCAGTACCCTGCCTCAAACCACCACTTTGTCCTTCAGAACCTGCCCACCCCCTACTAAAAGATAGATAGAATAGATAGATAGATAGATAGATAGATAGATAGATAGATATCATCTATATACAGTATATAGGCATTGTATATGTGTAATGGCAATGTCTCTTTAGGGACTTTACAAAGAATACACCCTCGTTCAATGCATATGGCACAGCTATATTTGAAAAGTGCATTGAACGTTGAAATGTTTCTTGCCTTATATGTGGTGTTGCATAATATATAAGCTATCACAATTCTGCTTTAAAAATATGTGTAAAAGCAATACAACATGTCAAACAAAGGAGCAACTCAATAAACCACTTATGCCATACTCTTGTAGAAAATAAAGAAATATTATCATAGCAAAATTTGCTAACGGCAGCATATGACATAATGTTTACATGCTTGTCATGACTGAAACGTGAATGTACATGTATGTGCAGTTTAATACCCCCATAAGGCATGAACTACTTTCTGAACTAGTTTCTATGTGCCTTTACTCTGCTACTTAGCTGATATATGATCAGATGCTACAGCACTTACCAAACCACATTCATTAGTAAACTAAACACATGTATGCTATCATATTATCAGAGTATATCTATCATGGTTGTGTGCACATTAAATCATGTGAGAGTATGCTTTGTCTGTTTGATCAGGTTTACAGATGCATCAATGTGATGGCAAAAGCACCTTTTATAGTAAATAAGGCCCAAGGTCTAAATAAGACCCATTGTTAAAGAAATAAAAAAAACAACAACAAAAAAACTATGTAACATTCACCAAACATTTACAGGTGGTTAAGCATTCCTGTAATTTAAAACGTATGTACCAGGAAGATTAACCTATAGTGAATTTCACTTCCATTGCTTTCACTGCTTTATAAATATGCCCCCATAAAGAATTCACTATCCTATTACAAATTGTAGAAACATACTGTATAATAGTATTTGAATGTTAATTAGAAGTAGTTGAAATGTTACTTTAAAAAAAACATGTAGTTTGTCTTGTCTACATTTATTTATTTTTTTACCTGTTAATTAATTTATGTTTTATTTTATTGTCATACACAACACCAGGAAATATTTTAACAAAAAAAAAACTATACCATGCCCAGCAGTTCTTCCTTGCCCAAACAAACATTTTCATTCAGCCTGGGACACTTTTTCTAAACTACACAGGAACTGGCCACCTGGATAGGTTTACTCACAGTCTTTGATTTCAATTGAAACATTGTAACAATGACTGTATATAAAGGAATATGAGAAGGGCCATGAAAAGGTAGAATGGCAAAATGCCAATTCATTTGTTTTGAAACAAACAGAAACAATAAGAGTTACATTACACGGGCAAAGGTTTCAATGAGGTCTCTGTGCTTTCCATCTGTTCCCATTCATAGCAGAAAAGATTGATGTTCTTTTCAAACCTCAAACTTGGGTTATGTGTTTGTGTGCTTAAGGCTAATCACCCCATTGCAGATACATCTAGCAAGCAATAGCATGTAGTAAAAGAAGCATAAAATAAACAAGCATGTGCAAATTATTGTAATATATATTTTATAGGGACCCTGGGTTATTTTCCTGTTCATTGTCTTATACATTACAAAGACTAAACTTAAGAAACGTACTACACAAAGACAAAATGAACACGCACATTTTAGGAATTCAAATTAACAGTAAGAAATCATATATTGATCTTTCTACTGCTCTAGTTGTTGTTTTGCATCTCACAGCAGAAATGGCTGCTAAAGATTAAAGTAAATCACTACTTGTGCAAAGGTTTATACTCAAATTTCTCATAATATCTGAAGGTTGTATCAAATATTAGTGTCGTAGCAAAGATAGTCAGATTTTTGGTTACCTGTAAAATCTTTTTCTTTGAGTACATCATGGGATGCAGACCATCTTCAAGATCATAATGATAAGGTTATGCTGGCAGCTTCAATTGATTATACACTAGCAAAAAAGAAAGGCAGGAACTCACGACACAGGTATAACCCCTCCACACCGCGACAGGTTCCAGTTTTTGTAGCAAGCCGTGAACCAACAGCAAGAGGGTTGGGATTTCTGTGTCCCATGATGTACTCAAAGAAATTGATTTTACAGGTAACCAAAAATCTGATTTCTTTAATCACTTGCCCTCTGGAAAGTTTACCCCCCTTCATGACCGGGCCATTTTTTGCTATACAGCAATGTGCTACTTTCACTGACAATTTGGTGGTCATGCAACACTATACCCAAATTAAATTGATATCATTATTATTCACACAGATAGAGCTTTCTTTTAGTGGCATTAGATCACTGCTGTTTTTTTTATTATCTAAATGGAAGGGACCAAACATTTTGAAAAAATGCTATAAAACATATACATTAAAAAAGAATAAAAAAATAAAATGTCTTCATAAATTTAGGCAAAATATATATGATTTTATAAAAAAAAAAATAGAAAAATAAAAATAATCCCAATATCTGTATGTAAATTGGTTTGTGTGAAAGTTATAGCATCTACAAATGATGATATACCTGTATACACTAGAATTTTTTTTCTATTATAATTTTTTTTGCTAGTAATGGAGGCTATCAGTGACTTAAAGTGGGACTGTGAAACTGAGTGGGAACTAACTGCCACTGACATCGCCAGTTACACTAATACGGTGATCAGTGCTAATAGTATGCACTGACACTGTAATAATGGCACTGGGTAGGAAGGGGTTAACATCTGGAGCAATCAAAGGGATAACTGTGTGCCTAGAAAGTTTATGTGTGTGCTGATTTTACTATGGGATCTTGTTTTTTTCCTAAGGAATTAAAAAAAACAAGATTGCCTGTGTCCTATACAGAGCACTCTGATATTTACCACCACAGAGCTCTGTCCATGAATCACTGAGCCGATCAAACTATTCTAGAAATGAGGATGTATAGGGAAAGACTACAGATCTTGTGGGGCAACCATGGTCCATATCCTATCACTTTTGGAGAAGAAAATTTGGGAAGCGATAATTTCAGATTAGTTTGAACACCTTTCACTAGAAAATTCACAAAGGTCTTTTTGAGTCTGAGAAAAACTTTGAACCTGGGATTCTTCAGGAATAGAATCTTCAGACGAAGTATCTCCTAGGTCCACTTCGACTGGCACATTATCATTCTCGTCTACTTCTGCTTCTTCTCATTAAGCCACTGTTATTATGGAAGGGGAAGATGAGGGGTGGCACTTTTGTTTGCAACCAAGACAGTCAAAAGTATTCCACAAAGCTATTGCTGTTTCCCAACAGTAGCAGATGAAAACTCTTTCCTCATCACAAGTGAACTGGTTGACAGTGTCCCTAAGTTAATGGATATACCCAACAATGGAAGGGAGTCAGAGCCTTTAGAGACAAACTGACCCCCTGGGTGGGGATACATTATGCAAAGACAATGCACAGATTCCTCCTTACCTGCCAGAGCTTAGGGCCTTGCACCCACTACATCTCCTCCTCTTTGTGGTTTGTGGGACATGACCTGAGAATGAACACCAGAACTGTTGCTAAAACAATAGTTGCCCATGCCAACTGAAATGCACTGAGCCAATAAGGTCCCTTTCACATGGGGCAGAATCCAATTTGCTCAGCAGGGGATCTGTCATTTGAAAGGTTTGTGTCTGTTCAGTTTATGCAGAGTGTAAAGAATCAGAGCCTGCTTTGCTCTATGGACTGTCCCCAATCCAATCCAATCCACCTAGATAGAGGAGGACAAATCCCCTTCCATTTTTTTCAGCAGATTGGATAAAATTGGAGGTAGGTGGGTGAATACAGCACCATATTGCAGTTCCCTTAGGTTTTACTCTCTGCTAAGGATTGTGGGGTTTATGCTGCTTATGGTACTTTGTGAAGTGGTTTGCCATAAGGTGGAAAAATTATAACATTTAGATATCACTAGTGCGAACTGAGGGTAGAGCTCCAAAATGCTAACATTTTCTATGTCATGCTTAAAAACACAGATGTTCAATTATGAGGACCTTGTCCCAATGTTAATTACAAAGAGCCTTTCTATAAATAAAGCCATTGACTGCCATATAAAGCTTAGATAAAATAATTCTCTTAAAATATGCAAACAATAAATACCGAACTCCTTAAATGCTGTGGATCACTATAGTGATACTATAAATAAGTGCAAATTATTTCCTCTACAAATCATGTGCAAAATAAGTAACAATTTGAATGTTTCTATGTAATTATGAATAAAAGTCCATTTTTATATAAAGCTTAATATCTGACTGCGTGTGCAAAAATAAAGACACCTAAGAAATAAACGCTCCTCCTCTCTTCCCAAGAAGGATAACACACCGCACTCACCAGAAATATATGACCAGATAGTTTTCTTCTTTTATTTATGAGCCCATAGAGATTGTTCCTCCTTGTGGATGGCAGGACTGGGACATCCTGGGACTGAGACTGGGAGGATGACATGTTTATAGCACTGTCCATTGGGGTGGTTTAACAGCCCAGGCAGATTCCATCCATGTATGCTGTTTGTGACCTCCTGTAACCTATTAGGACAACATGTGAGGGTAAGTCTCCAGCTATTAATTATGAGTGGAGGTGGTACATTTCTGAAGGTGGGGATGTTCTGTGGAGATGACAGAAGGACACACAGAATTTGATTCACTGCAATAATTTGTTTTATTGGACACTAATGTATGTTTCACAATAATATTCACAAGAGTGTATCGAGTTTTAAAAGATTTATAGTAAAAGTTTTCATATACAATTTTTCACATTTTATTTGCTTGTATTGCTCATTAGTTAACACATGAGGGTTTGACTTGTTTTTTTCCAGCATAATTTTTTCCACTCTATATACAATATATTTGAGTGCTGCACTTTTAGATTTGTTATTTGCTTTTTGCTTTTTTAAAGATTACTCTTGTAATTTTTTTTCTGGCTTATTTAAACGTGAAAAAAAAATCAAGTTTGCTGCTAAAATGTCAAAAAACATGCATTACCAACTCTATAAATGTAAAATCAGACCAAATTTATATCATTCCAGCAAAACATGAATCATTCAACAAAAAGGTGTTTATAGTCTTTTATAAGTGCAAGCCAAACAGTTCCACACATTCTCTTCCACTCCAAAATCATTGATCAAAATGTCCTCCTGTTGGTATCCTCCTGGTGCTGTATACCTTTTTAATTAAGGATGTGCATCACCACAAATGTGATTCTAGGTGGTCCCTCATTTTCATAAATTGACCTATAGGTTATAATAAGTCAAACAGCGTGTCTCCCCTTCTTCTCCCCTTCATTCCTCTCACAGGTCCTGGCTCTCCTCTCATTTCCACCACTTAATAGAGGTATCTGTGTCCTTATACCTTTGCCGTATCCACGGATTAACTAGGATGGCAGATGATCAAAAAAAAGACCATAAGGGTCCTGTTAGCTTAATTTCCAGGAATCTTCCAGAATAGGCTTTGTCTACCTGGTAGCAGACAAGTTGTTGTGTTCTATTTTTGTACTTCCAGTCTCACCCTTTTGTATATATCTCCGCTCTTAACTAGAAAACCGCATTGACTCCTGCTGCTTTTCTCTGGGTAAATGCACCTATCTCCTTTCTCCGCTCTTAACTAGAAAAACGCATTGACTCCTGTTAAATTCAGAACAAATGGTGTATTTATATTTGTGTATATGTTGACCAGTCCTCACCTCTAGCTGCACTCAGGTTTACGACTGTAGCCTTTTCCCAATGAAACATCCCCCACTATTCATGTGATCCTTATCAGCTTCTAATTGGGGTGGAGTTGAATGCTCATTTGAGCATCTCCCTATAAATTTAGATCAGCTCATGGGGGGAGATCACTGATGGGGGCACAGTCTCTGATGGGGGTGCTGCTTTTGATTGAGTGCTGCGTTGAAGGAGTGAGAAGCAGTTAAACACAGCAGTTGAACTAAAGCAGGAGAACTTAAGCAGCAGGAAGACACAACAACAGCAAGAAACTCTACTGCACGCTGGACAGACTGCAAGCAATCACCCTGGGAAACATCTCTTACATGCCTGAGTCCCACTCCGTGTACCTTTATATAATACGCCCCCTCTTCTCCTTATCATATTACTATCCTCTGTTCCCAAATCTCATTTCTTTACCCCTCTGCTCCACCACAAAACTTGTACAACTCCCCCTCATTGCTATCATCTCCCTACTACTGCTCTCATCACCTCCCCAAAATGCCTCTTCCACTCCTCCTTCTCATATTCCTCTCCTCCATTCCCAAAATCCATTCACTATATCCCTCTGCCCCTCCCAAACAATTGTATATTGTGTTTTCGCTGCTTCCTTCGCCCCTCTACGGCACCCACCACCTCCTCCTAATACTCCACTCTCCCACTGACCCGAACACCTCCACTAGTAGTTTCTCACGCTCCTGCACATCCCGCTCCCATGCCACCTTTCTCACCCTTCTCCTCCTCCAAACCGCGGGGGACATCTCCCCGAATCCTGGCCCTCCACCACCTCCCTCACCCGCACAACACCCTCCCGCCTCCACGTCCCCCTGCTCCCTAAAATCTCCCCCCCGTTTTCATGTGCACTCCTGAACGCCCGATTGGTGTGCAACAAGCTTACCGCCATCCACAACCTCTTTGTTTCCCGCTCCCTCAACCTCCTGGCGATTACGGAAACCTGGATCCAGGCCACTGACTCTACCTCCCCTGCTGCACTCTCCTACAGAGGTCTCACCTGGACCCACTCACCCAGGCCTAACGGTCATAAAGGTGGTGGGGTTGGTCTGCTCCTGTCACCGCAGAGCACCTTCCAAGTCCTCCCAAACCCCCCCTCGCTATCCTTCTCCTCCTTCGAGGCCCACTGCATCCGACTATTCTCCCCAACCCCCCTGAAGATTGCTGTGATATACTGGCCTCCTGGATCCATATCCCGCTTCCTGGATGACTTTTCCTCCTGGCTACCCTTCTTCCTCTCCTCTGAGCTACCCACCATCATCCTTGGGGATTTCAACATCCCTGTCAACCTCGACAACCCGGACACATCCCATCTCCTCCACTTAACCTCCTCCTTTGCACTTGCACAGTGCATACAATCCACCACCCACTCCAATGGTAATATCCTTGACCTTGTCTTCTCCAACCGCTATGCTCCCCACAACCTCACTAACACCCACTTCCCTCTCTCTGACCACAACCTGATTACCTTCTCTATCTCCTCGTCCTTCAATGCCTACCCCTCTAAATGTCACACTACTACCAGCCGTAACCTCCACAACCTTAACCCTGCCCCCCTCCACTCTGTAGCTGATCAACTCCATGACAGCATCCTCCCCCTGTCCTGCCCCGACTTGGCTATGACTGCCTACAACAACGTGCTGTCAACAGCCCTTGACTCACTAGTGCCTTTAACCACATGCAACATCAGACCCTGACCACTCCAGCCCTGGCAGACTGATCACACCAAAACCCTCAAACTACACAGTCGTGCTCTGGAACGACTATGGCGCAAAACCAAATCCCAACAATCCTTCACCCGCTACAAATATGCCTTCCACACCTACACCTCCTCCCTCCACGCAGCCAAACAAGCCTACTTCCTGACCCTCATCAAGGCCCTCTCCTCCAATCCTCGCCGACTCTTCTCCACCTTCAGCTCTCTACTCTCGCCACCCCCACCTCCACCCAGCACCTCACTCACTGCCCTTGAGATTTCCAATCACTTCAAAAACAAGATTGACACAATTCGCAAGGACATTGCCGCAACTCACATGCCCTCTCAACCCGTCCCCTCTCACACAGCTACCCCCTCATCCCCCTTCCCCCTCGACATAACCCGCATGGACTTCATCGCTGCTCAAACTCCCTCCAACCCGTTCCCCCGTTCACCCCTCTCCCACGGCCCCACCACTGCTCTGACCTCCACTTCCACCCCACCCTACATTCCTCATACTGAAGCTCCCCCAACACTCCGCACCTTTGACCTTACTACCATCGAGGAAGTCTCCAAGATCCTCTCTGATGCCCGCCCCACCACCTGCCCCCTCAACCCTATTCCCTCACAACTCCGACGACCTCCCTCTCCCTCCATCCTACACTCCCTCACCCACATCTTCAATCTCTCCCTCTCCTCCGGCACTTTCCCCTCCCCTCTGAAACATGCACACATCACCTCCATACTTAAAAAGCCCTCCCTGGACCCCAATGACCCAAACAACCTCAGACCCATCTCCCTGCTCCCATTTACATCTAAACTCCTTGAGCGCCTAGTCTACACCTGCCTAAGCTCTCACCTTAACGACAACAACCTCCTCGATCCCCTACAGTCCGGCTTCCGTCCCCTACACTCCATTGAAACTGCCTTACTCAAACTCTCCAACGACCTGCTAACCGCCAAAGCTAATGGCCACTATTCAGTGCTCCTACTCCTTGACCTCTCTGCGGGCTTCGACACAGTCGACCACCCCCTCCTCCTCAAAAAACTACACTCCCTCAGCCTCAAAGATTCTGCTCTCTCCTGGCTCTCATCCTACCTGTCACAACGCTCTTTCAGCGTTAACTATAATGCTACCACCTCCCCCTCACTCCCCCTCTCTCAACCCCCCACCTCACCCCCTCGGTCCCTGCCCGAATCACACACCTACTGAGTGTCACTCCACTTCCTTAAACTGAACCTCTCCAAAACCGCGTTTCTTGTCTTCCCCCCAGCCCGCACACCACCCCCCATTGACTTCTCCATCACATCCAATAACGCCACCATCAAACCCGCCCCGCAGGCCAGAGTACTTGGTGTCATTCTGGACTCCAGCCTATCCTTCCAGCCCCAAGTCCAATCTTTAACAAACTCGTGCAGACTCCACCTCCGCAACATCCACCAAAATACGCACGTTCCTAACCCCAGAAACCACTAAACAGCTCATCCACTCCCTCATCATATCACGACTCGACTACTGCAACTCCCTCCTCACTGGCCTGCCTCGTTGCTGGCTATCCCCACTTCAGTTGATCCTGAATATGGCTGCCAGACTCATTCACCTTTCCAACTGCTCCGTTTCCGCACCCCCCTCTGCCAATCCCTCCACTGGCTTCCGATTGCGCAACGGATCAAATTCAAGATCCTAACACTGACGTACAAAGCTGTCTACCATACTGCCCCGAACTACATCAATGACCTAATATCCAAGTACCGCCCAGCACGCACACTCCGCTCCTCACAATACCTCCTTTTCTCTAGTTCCCTGGTCTCCTCCTCCCATGCCCGCCTCCAGGACTTCGCAAGGGTGGCACCCATGCTCTGGAACTCCCTGCCCCAACCCATCAGATTATCACCTACTCTCCTCTCCTTTAGGTGCACCCTGAAAACCCATCTCTTCAGGGAAGCCTACCCCACCCCCTGCTAACTTGCCGACCTCCTCCACTCTTCCTACCACTCCATCCCCCACAGCTATCTCCTCCTGTGCCACCATCCCCTCCCTCCTAGATTGTAAGCTCAAAAGAGCAGGGCCCTCAATCCCCTCATGTTTTGCATTGTATTGGTATTGTTCTGTCACATGTTCCGTCCCCCTTTGTAATGTACAGCACTGAGCGAACTATTGGCGCTTTATAAATACTGTACAATAATAATAATATTCTCTGCAGCAGATGACATGGAATGGTTTATCACAAAAGGAATGGGATCTGTGTACAGCTGCAGCAATTGACTCCTAGTTTTTGAATATGAACTGTACCAAACAGAGGAGAGACAGAAGTCATGCTTAGAGGAAAGCAAAAGTTTGATTATGAGAAAAAAAAGTCCCATGATGTTAATCCATCATCAATCACATTGAGCAGTGATGTAGATCCAGCATCAGTCACAACTATCTGCTGCCTGATGATGTTGACCTGCTACCCAGTGATTTTGTCCTGTCGCACTACCATGCACCCCCTTGGAAGGCACCTTGATACTGCATGGGGTCAAGGGCTTCTTCTTCATATTGGGCCCCCAATAGATTGTGGAGGTTTGTGGGAGGGAACTATAGGAATCTTAAAGCCCCATTTAGAATATTGGGACCACCAGATATTCTGACCTCCTAGTGGAAAGAGCATGGGGTACATTAGTACCCCTTATTATAAGTAATCATTTCCAAAGTGTGAATCAAAGCAGACACGGTGAAAATTCCCTTTAAAAAAACAGTCATTAAAAAATGTAAACAATGTCTTCCAATGTAAATCTATCACCAATCACATAATTCAGCAATGTAAATCCAGCATCAATCATGACAACCTTTCGTTCGATAAAGTTTACCCACTTTTTTTTTCAACTCTGAAAATGTACACAGTGCTTTCCCAATCAAATACTATATACAGACAAATAATATTCTATATACAGTGAAGGGAATAAGTATTTCATCCCCTGCTGATTTTGAATGTTTGTCCACTCACAAAGAAATGATCAGTCTAAAAATCGAATGGTAGGTGTATTGTAACACTGAGAGACAGAATAACAACAAAAATTTCTAAAGAAATGCATGTCTAACAAATTATGCACTGATTTGCATGATCATGAGGGAAATAAGTATTTGATCCCCTTCACAAAACATGACTTAGTATTTGGTGGCAAATCCCTTGTTGGCAATCACAGAGGTCAGACATTTCCTGTAGTTGGCCACCAGCTTTGCACACATCTCAGGAGGGATTTTGGCCCACTCCTCTTAGCAGATCCTCTCCAAGTCATTAAGGTTTGATGGCTGATGTTTGGCAACTCAAACTTTCAGCTCCCTCCACAGATTTTCAATCGGATTAAGGCCTGGAGACTGGCTAGGCCACCA
The DNA here is from genome assembly GCF_062004578.1 of Staurois parvus. NCBI lineage: Eukaryota > Metazoa > Chordata > Amphibia > Anura > Ranidae > Staurois > Staurois parvus. Next base: position 9,791,042 of record NW_028318039.1, on the reverse strand, counting down.
CTGGACCTTAATGTGCTTCTTCTACAGCCACTCCTTTGTTGCCTTGGCCGTGTGTTTTGGGTCATTGTCATGCTGGAACACCCATCCATGACCCTTTTTTAATGCCCTGGCTGAGGGAAGAAGGTTCTCACCCAAGATTTGATGGTACATTTCCCAGTCCATTGTCCCTTTGATGCGGTGCAGTTGTGCTGTCCCCTTAACAGAAAAACACCCCCAAAGCAGAATGTTTCCACCACCATGTTTGACAGTTGGGATGGTGTGCTTGGCGTCATAGGCAGTATTCCTCCTCCTCCAAACAAAGTTGAGTTGATGCCAAAGAGCTTGATTTTGGTCTCATCTGACCACAACACTTTCAACCAGTCCTCCTCTGCATCATTCAGATGTTCAGTGGCAAACTTCAAACGGGCCTGGACATGTGATTTCTTGAGCAGAGGAACCTTGCAGGCACTGCAGGATTTCAATCCTTGTCGTTGTAGTGTGGTACCAATTGTTATATGGTGACTGTGGTCCTAGCTGCCTGGAGATCATTGACAAGATCCTCACGTGTAGTTCTGGGATGATTCCTCACTGTTCTCATGATCATTGACACTCCACGAGGTGGGATCTTGCATGGTGCACCAGACCTAGGAAGACTGACAGTTGTTTTGTGTTTCTTCCATTTGCGAATGATTGCACCAACTGTTGTCACCTTCTCACCAAGCTGCTTGGCGATAGTTTGGTAGCCAAGTCCAGCCTTATTCAGGTCTACAATATTGTCCCTGACATCCTTGGACAGCACTTTTGTGTTTGCCATGGTGGAGAGTTTGGAATCTGATTGTTTGATTGCTCCTGTGGACAGGTGTCTTTTATACAGGTGACAAAATGAGATTAGCAGCACTACCTTTAAGAGACTGTTTCTAATCTCAGCTTGTTACTTGTATGAAAGACACCTGGTAGTCAGAAATCCTGCTGAATGATAGGGGATCAAATACTTATATCCCTCATGAACATGCAAATCAGTGCATAATTTGTTAGACGCATTTCTTTTGAATTTTGTGTTGCTATTCTGTCTGTCAGTGTTACAATACACCTACCATTCGATTTTTAGACTGATCATTTCTTTGTGAGTGGGCAAACATTCAAAATCAGCAGGGGAGCAAATACTTATTTCCTCCACTGTATATAACTTGTAAAGAGTATCCAAACATATAATAAACAAAAATCACAAAAATATTTCAGCTAATAAATAACAATGTATTTAAAGTACCAACAAATTATAAAGCACAAAAGAGATTATCCATGTAAGATTTATAAACAGTTCATGCATATACATTGCACATTGATAACATATAAAGTGCAATTCTGTCAGGCTTATTTATAAAAACTTTGCTTTGAATATCTCAACATTCATGAAAGCACAACAAATAATTCCCATAATGCTTGTAATATTAGGGCAATGTGTAATCTCTGACATTCAATCTGAAGAGAATAAAGAACATTTGACCAGCAGAGGACATAATCAAGAGAATTCAGTGTAGCCTTAAGTTAGGTAACCAGGCTGAACAAAAACAAATCTGAGAGATTGCCGGATTTACACAAGCTATGTTAGTGTGGCAATTTCCCCTGCTGTGCCTTGGCATTCTGATAGGGGGACTACTCCCCTGCCAGAACACGCTGATCAGCACTCTCAGCCATTAGCCACCAGTGCTGCTAGGATGGTGGTTTTCATGCATGTCCCGTCAACAAAAGTGGTTATTAGACCTGCTTCTGTTGGAAAGTCAGTTGTATACATGAACCATACGTTGGATGGTTTCTGCTTAACCAGCCAACTCTAGCTGATAGTTGTCCCATGTGCACCCATCCTTAGTGACAAATTTCTGGTTTTAGTTCTCTCAAGAACTACCAATGCCTAATTCAGAAAAGATTTTGTGCCAGCGTCAATAACATTACCAATATATTCAGCAAATTCAAGAAGTTCTTATTGCTGCCATTTTAAGAAACTATGGCTGCAACAGATTCTTAAGTGATCAGTTTTACAAGCAGGTGGTGATTAAGACCAACACTGAGTTGGAGTACACAGGTACTCAGAATGGACCATGCCTGTGCTAACAACCAGTGACACATCTCCACCCAACAGCATTATAAGGGTTATAAAAGGGATTTTATACAAGAAGTGATCAATAAAGTGGTAAACATGACAAAAGAGGATATAATAAGTGGTGAATAAAATAAGAATGATGTAATAGGGGATTTTGATTTCAGTCTGTTGTTAGATTTTAACCACTTGCCCTCCTGAGGATTTACCCTCCTTCCTGACCAAGCCATTTTTTTGCGTTACGGCGCTGCGTTACTTTAATTGACAATTGTGTGGTCATGCAACACTGCACCCAAATTAAATTGACGTCTTTTTTTTCCCCACTAATTGAGCTTTCTTTTGCTGGTATTTTATTGCCTCTACATTTTTTATTTTTTGCGCTATAAAAAAAAGACCGACAATTTGGAGAACAAAACAATATTTTTGACTTTTTGCTATTAAACATGTCCGGTAAAAAAAAATCTAATTTTGTCATAAATTTACACCAAAATGTATTCTGCTACATGTCTTTGCTAAAAAAAAATAACAATGTGTGTAAATTATTTGATTTACGTGAAAGTTATAGCGTTTACAAATGGTGATATATATACTGGGATTTTTAAAATTTTGAATTTTTTACTAGTAATGGCGGCTAGTAGCGGGACTGCAGTGGACATTCTGACACTGGGGGGAACTGACTTGGTGTCACTGACATCCCCAGTGACACCAATACAGTAATCAGTGCTAAAAAAAGCACTGACACTGTACTAATGGCACTGGGCAGAAAGGGGTTAACATGAGGGGAGATCAAAGGGTTAGCTTTGTGCAGGGAGTGTTTTACTAGGGGGCCATGTCAATGTGCTTTACTGTAATCACACTGCTCTGGATGACTGTGCTGTGCACTGCCATCCAGAGCAGTGTGCCCGAGCTGACAGGGAGGAGAACTGTTAGTAAACAAAACAGTCCTCCTCCCCGTCGGAGATCTTCGGAAATCACCAGGAGCTGGCAAGTAATTACCGGCCAGGACCCAGTGATTGACAGCCGCAGCCACGAATGCCCTACCCGGAAATACAAAATCACGTATATATACATGATTTTGCACACCCGTGCCACCCTGTAGCAGTATTTCTACTATTGAGTGAACGAGAAGCAGTTAATGTACATTATAGAAAAGTGGAAAAAATTATTACAAAGTATTTGGATGTACTGAAAAAAGATGGCACCTTGGGACCTTTATTGCCAAACTAAAATTTATTTTAACATTGCACTAACCTTAAGAAATCAATTGGTAAAAAATATGGCAGACCCCCCCAAAAAAATCTAATAACAATACTTGATAAAGTAATTTTTTGTTTCAGTTGTAGATAGGAGAACATTGGTGCACTGGGTGACGTTAGCCTCATCAAACAGTCCTCAGTCCAAGTCCAGTGTATAGTAATATGAGGAATAGGGATAAGCCAAGGCATCAGGGCTGCTCACAGGAGAGTAGGGATGGGCTTGATGTAAGTTCGACTTGAACATCGGCCGTTCGTGTGCTCGCTGAACACATGAAAGTTAAAGGCATTCAGCGGACTGTTTGCCCACCATGCCCCAAAATGCACTGCATTCTCACAATGCATTGTGAGAGCCATGATTGGCCAAAGCCTGACCACGGGTCACGTGCAATGCTTTGGCCAATTACAGCACAATTGGGCAGAGGCAGCAGTGACATCACTGTTAGCTCCGCCCAATTGTTTACATCTGAACTGCAAATGTCAGATTGCAGCATGTGCTCGGTGGGTGTGGACGGATAAGCAGGCATTGTTTGTTTTTTTTTGGGCATGTCAGTGTCACCGTGACAATGCTGGATGCCATGATAGATGATGGACTACAACTATGGAACCATGTTATTGTCCTTTTTATTAATTGAAGGACTTGTCTATTGTTTTCTTTATTTTTTCTAAATGTAAACCTTTAGTGAATGAGTAGGGGTACAAGTACCCCTTACTCATTTACAAGTGGGGGGCAGCATCAGGGTTCCCCCTGAAAGGGGTATACTGATGCTAATGAGCCCCCCTGCCCACAGACCCCCACAACCACCGAGCAAGGGTTGTGGGGAAGAGGCCCTTGTCCCCATCGGTATGTGGCCTGGGAAACCACAGGGAGAGAGGACACTCGATTGTCCCCCCCCCCTTTCCTACCATGCCAGGACTGTGCTCAGGTTAAGGGTCAGGTAGGAATTTAGGGGAATTTAAGGGTCAGGTAGGAATTTAGCATTTTATGGGGGTGGGATTCCCCTTAAAAAATCCTACCAGTCCTTAATTGCTTTTAGGAGCAACCCCAAACACATTTTCCCCCATTTTTGAGAGGTACTGTTCCCCTTAAAAGTCTTACCAGGCCTAAAGGGCCTGGTATGGCTTTTAGGGGGAACCCCACACACTTTTTTCTGGATTTTTTACTGTGGGGTCCCTCCTAACCTTTCTACCAGACCGAAAGGGTAAAGGGCTGTTTTTTTTTAATAAAAGTTTAATTTAAAAAAACAAATGTCAGTCCTGCTGCAGCAGGTTCTATACATTGTACAGATGTGCAACTTTGCAGGTAGTTTAAGGGGAACCCCCCCCAGCCATGATATTTAAAGGAATTTTTTATTTTTTTGTTAACTGTTCATGTCCCTCAGGGCAATACCCAAGTGCCCATACCCCTTTTATGGCCAATAACTTGCATATAAGCCTTCAAAATGGGCACTTTTGAATGTACAAGTTTGAGTCCCATAGACTTGTATTGAGTTTGAAGTTCGCAGTCGAATGTTCTTTAGGCTTGAATGTTTAACCATGAACCGTACACTGGGGTGTCCAGCCCATCACTGCAGAATAGTAGAAGCACACTTTATAGGTAGCACTTCTAAGTGCAGTGTAGGCTTTTGTTGAAAGTAATAAGGCAAAAAATACTCACAAACAAAAGTGAATGTCAGGCTCAACAATTCCACAATACCACTATGTGTGGTGTTCCTTGATCACTTTTTCTAGGATCCCCTGCACTGACCAGCATCTAAGGGTAGAAAAGTCACTGGCAAGATTGCCGCTTGGTTTCTGGAACCAGCATAAACTGCATGGGACCAAGTGATTTCACACGGTGAGGGGGGGTGGTAACGCATTTCAGAGTATGTACTCCTTTGTCAAAACATAGCCCAATAGGGAAAGGAGCCACATTTTCCCTATTGGCTATGGTTCAACAAAAGAGCAAATGCTCTGAAATTAATTACTGCCCCTCACCATGTGATGTCACTTATAGTCCCACCTGTTCCATGCTGGTTCCAGAAATCAGGTGGCCAGCATGATTTTCATTATTTTATGAATAATAATACTAATTGCAGATATAATATTAAATATTTTATTACATGTTCTACCAGAGTGGTACTATATAAGTTAAATAGCCTAAAATATGTGAATCGCACAATGAGAAAACAAAATATTAGGATAAAATAGCACATACTGTATACAATATTTTAAAAAGAACATTGGAGATATAAAAAGAGAAGTGTCAAAGCAAGAATGCAAATGGATTTATATATTGAAGATCCTGATTCCCCATGGTTTTAATGTAGAATATAATTTAAATTGTTTTATTGATAATTATTATTGTAGGTATTTTTATATTTTTATTATTATTTTATTGTTTTTTTGTGGTCATTAATCTTACGATGGCCATGCACTATGCATTATGATTGTGTTGTGGTTTTAGGGTCTGCTAACAGCTGTGTAGTTTTGAGGTTATCACCGAGCATCTCTACCCAGTGCCTGATAAAAGGGTCCTTTGTAGCTACAAAACATTGCACTCTTCTGCTGTGATGCAATCACTTTCAATAAAAACATTTGGATGTTATTTAAAAATCCTTGGTGTGCTGGCAATAGGTATGTTAATCTGTTGTCTTGTGAATCCAGCGCCTCAGCACTGTAAGCAAGCTTTTACCTGTTTTCAATCACAGTCTGCTTGGGGGATTCAGAGGGCTGCAATCTGGGTAATGCCTGTAGTGTAAAATCCCCACCTCCAGGAGCTCTTATGAAGACCAGGCAGTACCTTAGATTTTACACCCTTTTCATAGCTCTTACCACTGCTAAGGAAGAAAACATGCCAAATATGCGGTGTCTACTCTACTGTGCTGTGTCTATTGTTGATAACAATATCATCTGTATATTTTTTTTAAAGAATAACAATTTTTTTTGTGGCATATAAGAAGGAATAAATAAACAGCCTTTTATGCGTGTCAAAATAAGATTAGGTAGCAATCATTCAAAGGAACAATAATGCATCACAAATATGTTCCCTAAGGGAGATGAACAGAAATATAATGGGGATCCTACAAGTGTCTGGCTCAACACCATCTGTATATTAATAAAAAAAACCTGTGTTACTTTCTTAGTCACTGTGGAAGTGTTTATTGAGTCCACTGTGGCAACTTTGGCTAAGCCTCCCTTGTATAGAAACTAGTTTGGACATCTTAGTCAGATCTTGCAAGTTTTGGCTATCAAAAGCCATATAGGGTCTCCCTTGGCTTCAACAGTATTCCCCACTGTTTAATTGGTCTTTCTCTCACAATTTGGCTTGGAATCCATTCTATGTTACCAGATGCCTTGCTAATGTGACTCCACATAAACCACATACTTCGGTATCTTCCATGACCTCCAGTCTTGTTCCTGTTCAATTTCTGCAGATTTTTCAGACCTCATCTCCAAGTTTAAGGCAGTTACACAATGCCATTGGTAATGAAACACATTGGGAGGAGCAATGTCGTGTGATGTCATTGTGCACCAGGATTCAGCAACCGTCTTGGTTGGAAACATCATACTGTGATTGGTGATATGCTGATATTAATACCTTTTATATGTACGTACAATACCTTGAATAAATAGTTTAGTATTTGCTTTACCACAGTATGGGATGGGTTTCTCTCCTTGGGTTGTCATCTTTGGAGACTAATCTTGCCTAATTGGCTGGACCGATTATAGTCCTATGATAGTTCTGGGAGAAAAGTTGGTGAAGAATCCATCACTGAAGTTCCTTCTGGTTTCATACAGCGCAGTTTGGCTGTTCCTTTTTTAGGATAGTCAATATGTTTTGGTAAGAGGCAGTATGTTTGGGTAGGTTAAGGTTTTCCTCCTCTATTCATCATCTTTTGAGCACAAATATTCACAGACCAGATTAATGAGGCTTTATAGGTGGATTCTGTCACACTTATTCCAACTGAATTACACCGCTTGCCTATTGATGGGACTTTATAGTTTATTTGTTAGCAACTTACTTCATTACATTTGAAATGTTACAGAGGTCTGTTTGCTATCATTAGTGCTGCACCATTTTCTATATACCGTACTTTGGGTAGTGATAAATCAAATCTCCAAGATGGCCCATTTCATACCTCTCCATTCACTGACTTTGGCAGCAGCTTTGACAGCAACCTTTATTTGGGAGATTTTCCAGCTCCATGATATGCCAACTTCTATAGTGCTCAACCATGGGGTCCAGTTCACCTCTCAATTTTGGAGGGGTGTCTGTAGATCTCAGGAGGTATCCCTACAGTTTTCAGTCTCTTGTGCAATTTCTCCAAGCTCAGGACAACTGAATTTACAGAAGAATATGAATCAGATTTGGTATTAAGTCCAGAATCAGCTTCAGCTATCTCCTACTAGACACAAGAGATTCATAAACTTGCATAAGGCTCCAATTCTTCAGTCGAGAAACATGGTTTGACTTGCTATGAAAAAGATTCATCCTAAAGTCCAATCTATGATATCTGACCCACATTCCTATTTGCTATAAATTTCATTTGCCTCCACACCCAAAGATTCCAAACTCTGCTCAAGTCATTGGTCCTGAACAAATTTTACTATCCATCCTCTTTGACTACCCCTCCTGCCAAACCATTCCAAGAATACAAGGTCCACCAGATCCCGAATTCAAAGCTCTCTCAGAAAAATATATTAACCTAGTTGTGAAAATATATTTTGCTTAGTTAAAAAATGAATGCATTGGGGGACAGGGGCAGGCTTGACTGCTGGCCAAGATGGCTGCTTAACCAAGGAGCTCCTGTACACTGGGGCATAACATGTGCCTCTTTTGAGAACCCCAAAGCCTTGGACAGAGAGTTCCTCAGTCTCTCGTGCTCCCAGGGAGTTGGGTACTCAGCTCAGCAGAAACATCCTGGAGTTATTTTGCACCTCAGAGGGTCACGTGACCTCACAGGCCACCACCCCGCACTCACCAAGCAGTGACTCTGACACGTGGGCTGAGACCAGAGATACGACCTTTATGCACTCCAACCACTGTGTAAGCCTGACTGACTTACAAAAAGTTGCCTCGGACATTAAAAATACAGTCACTACAGCTATTACTGACTTAAAGACCAACATTCAGGCTAGTGCCCTACGGCAAACATAAGTGGAGCAAACAGCTCACCTCCACACGGATGCCATTCGCCATGTATAGTGTTCTTACGATGCCCAATTATCACATCACTTAGATATGCATAGGCATATCGAAGATCTTCAGTGCTCTCTAGAAAGATGAAAAATTCCAGAGCTTTACTGCCTCAAATAGTAGCAATGCGCACTCACCCGAAACGCATGGATTATGTGCATGTAGGAATAATCATCCTAGATGTTAGATCTGCCAAAGGCCAGGTTGTGGGCATCCATCTCAAGGTGGGTCATCAGGTTTGATGAGAGCTCCAGCTCAGGTCCAGAGATCCCCTTAAGGTCAGTCAGGTAATCCAATTTAATGGTGATGCTCCCTCCTCTAGATGGTAAAGGCACCTTCTCTGTAGGGGTAATAGCTCCACATAGGAGCCCCAAAAACAGGTGCCAGAGATAGTGTAGTATGTTCCCAAGTAGTGTTTATTAATAAAACAGAGCAGTATGCATGTCACAAAACTTGTTAGTATACAATTGCAATACTGACCCGAGTGGCTTGTGATTTTATGAAAGAAGTACTCAGCACAGTTGGCTTATACCCACAGATGTTAGCATATATTCTCGCTCTAGATTCACACCCATCTGCTAGAGTGAGGGCTAATGGCCACCTGTCAAATGCCTTTCCTATTACTAATGGCACCTGCCAGGGCTGCCCATTGTCCCCCTTCATTTTTGTGCTAACATTAGAGCCCTTCTTGAACAAAATTAGAGCTAACCAGGATATTCAAGGACTCTCTCTGGCAAACAAAGAGTACAAGATAGCAGCCTTTGTGGATGATTTGATGCTTTTTCTCCAAACACCCCAGATCAGTCTACCCAACTTACTTAAAGAATTAGAGCAATTCGGTGCCTTATCAAATTTGAAAATTAATTATTCCAAATCGCATGCCTTCAATATATCACTCTTGCCATTGATGGTAACTCATTGCAAAGAAAGCTTTCCTTTCATTTGGTAGTTATCAGCTATAACCTACTTAGGTATCCAAATACCTACATCCTTGACAAAATTATATAATAAAAAATTATAATAATAATTGGTCCAGGCAGCAGGCAGGGACATGGTCAGCGACATCAAAAGCACTTGCCCAGGCAGCAGACAGGATTAGTGTCCATAGTCAGTACAGGAAGCAGGCAGAGATATCGTCAGCACAGCCACACCATTGGTCCAGGCAGCAGGTAAAGATGTGGTCAGCAGCAGCCAAAGGAATTGTCAAGGCAAAGACATGGTCAGCTCAGTCCTGGTAGTAGGCAGGAACATGGTCCATGGTACAGGTAGCAGGCAGAGGTGTGGTCAGTTCATTCGGCAGGCAGAGGCAATATTAGCAATAAGTTGTCAGCAGGCAGAAATAGCAGGCTTAGGGCCTCGGTCAGGAAAGACCTGGGCACAGGGGTAGAGGCTTCGTCCCACCTATCTCTTCAAAGCCTCCGGACTATAAGACCCTTTTTCAGGATTATAAAACCCAGAGAAAACCAAAAACTTAGTTTTTTGCACTCCAAAAAACTATTCTGAAGCCCCTCACATATGTGAGACCCCTGTGTTGTCTTGAATCCTACTACTACAGTAGCAGGGCAGAAGATCAGTTGACAGTTTAGATGGCAAGCAGAGGCATCGTCAATAAACAGGCCATGGTCAGTTCCAGAGCAGGCAGAGACATGGTCAGTTTAGGCAGCAGTCAGAGGCGTGGTCGAATAACAGGCCAAGGTCAGTTCCAGAACAGGCAGAGGCAGGGGAAGACTGACCATTTGGAAACTCGGGCACTGCCCGAGGGCCCGGGGTCAGTAGGGGGCCCCATGAGATGCCCCTGGTATCTTTTTCACAGGCTTTTTTGAGTTTGGGCAAGGACACAGGGGCCCCATGATCCCCTATTGCCCAGGGGCCCCATGAGTTGTCAGTCCACCCCTGGGCAGAGGTATGGCCAGTTTAGGCAGCAGGCAGTGGCATTGTCAAATAACAGGCTAGGGTAATTTCAAGAGTAGTTAGAGGCATGAGGAGTGAATGGCAGGAAATTAAGAATTACTTTTACTATACTTCACTAATACTGTAGAGAAGTATGGTAACAGCAGAAACAGTCACCTATGCAGGGGCTTGGTTGGGAAGGACACTGAGGACAATAAAAACTGTGTCTCGTCTAACTATTCTTCTGGAGCACACCCACATTTTCACATCTTTAACCTCTTTCTCCAGGAGGGACTTTTTCAGGAAAATTACGTTCATGGAGTCTACTCACTGCATCTAAGTGAACACTTTCTAGTGGGCCTTCAGGGTACAAAAAGGCAGTAACAATTTCCTCCTGATAGCGAATAAAGGACATGGGGGTGTCGGTGGATTTCCAGTAGATCACATATGTATTATAAATGGCCAAATTGAAAAAATAAACAGAGACTTTTTTGTACCAATGGCGGGTTCTTCTTACAGCAAGGTAGGGCTGGATAATCTGATCATTGAAGTCGACTCCCCCCATGAACAAATTATAATCGTGGACACAGTCTGGCTTGTTATTTGTGCCATTTCTTCTGGTGATTTGCACGTGGGTGTCATTATGAGTTGATGAGAGCATGTAGATGTCTCATTTATCCCTCCACTTCATAGCCAATATCTCTTCATTATGCAAACTCATCGACTCCCCTCACTGTAGTCTTGTGTTCACCAGCCTTTGCGGGAAGCCCTTCCTACTAGCTCTCACGATGCCACATGCTAGTGTTCTCCTTCAGTGAAGATTCCAGAAAAGCTGGTGTAAAAATTATCAACATATAGATGATGACCCTTTTCATGGAGTGGAAATACAAGCTCCCAAATGACTTTTCCACTTGCTCCAATGTAATCTGGGCATTCAGGGGAATGCAGTTGGGTGTCCTTTCCTTTGTACACAAGGAAGGCGTACACATACCCCGTGGCTCTGTTGCATAATTTATAGTGCTTAACCCCCATATTGGGCCCTTTTGCTGGGGATAAACTGCTTGAAGTTCAGCCTGTCAGTAAAAGGGACAAGCGACTCATCCATGCAAATATTTTTGTCCCGGACAAATAACTGGGTGAATTTCTCGGAGAAAAAATTAAGGAGTGGCCGAATTTTATACAATTTATCATATGCTGGGTCATTTTGGGGAAGGTGTTAGCATTGTAATAGAGGAACCGCATGATCATTAGATATCTTGTTCTGGGCATGACTGATGAGAAAATTGGCATACGATGGATTGGGTGGGTAGACCAGTAGAAGTGTAATTGATTTTTTTGTGAGTCCTATATTAAATGTGAGCCCCAAAAAGGTTCTAAATTCCTCCACTATTAACTGCTTCCATTCATAGGGATGGGCATAACTTAAATATGGGTTGGTGGCTACAAATTGTTGGGCATAGAGGTTGCACTGGTCCACAATTGAATTTGGCAAGTCATTGGTAAAAATTAAATAAAAAAAATCAATGGGGGCAAAATTGACTGTGTTCACCTGGACTCCTGGCTAGGCAGTAAAAGGGGGGATGTTAGCTGCTCCAGAGTTAGGGGAAAGCAATAGGGTGTTTTGAAGGGCATATGGAAGAGCCACATGGGACCTAACCCTTTGGGGCTGAGGTGACACCCCACTAGTACCTGGCCTTTCTTGAGGTTCTCCATTTCTGGTGGAAACCACTACTCTACTAGTGGATGCCACTGTGCTACTTGTGGTAGCCTGCTCCTCACCAGAACACCTTCGTTTGGTGGGCACACTTTCCTCCTCCTCCGATTATGTAGCAATTCCACTGTTTAAAACAGGTTCGTAATCCAAATCAGAATCAGACTCGGAGAGCTCCCCGCTTCTCTCGTAGGTCATGGTTAGGATTTGGTTGGCCTCCTCACAGGAAAATTATTTTTTAGACATACTGGGACAGATGTGGCTGCACTGCTGGGTGCTAATGAGGCTGCACTTGTGGGTGCTGATGGGGATGCACTGGGGGGTTCTAATGAGGATGCACTGATGGGTGCTGATGTGAAGTGATGAGGCTCCACTAATGGGCACTGATGAGGTTGCACTGATGTGCAATAATGCACTGCACTGAGGCTGCACTGATAAACTGCCACTGATGTGCACTGATGGGTGCTAATGAGGATCCACTGATAGGGTTGCACTGATGTGTACAAATAAGTGACACTGATGTATACTAATAAGCTGCAGTAATTAGGTAGCACTGATGGTAACTGATGAGCACTGATGTGCACCAATAACCGGCAGTGATGAGGCAGCACTGATGGGCACTGATAAGCTGCAGTGATGAAGTAGCACTGATGAGCACTGCTTCAGTGATAAGGCAGCACTGGTGGACACTGATGAGCCCTCACTAATGGGCACTGATGAGCACTGATGAGCCTTCGCTGATGGGCATTGATGTGCACAGATGGGCACTGATGAGCACAGATGGGCACCGATGAGCACTGATATGCACAGATGGGCACCGATGAGCACTGATATGCACAGATGGGCACCGATGAGCACTGATGTCCACAGATGGGCAATGATGAGCACTGATGTGCACAGATGGGCACCGATGAGCACTGATATGCACAGATGGGCACCGATGAGCACTGATATGCATAGATGGGCACTGATGAGCACTGATTTGCACAGATGGGCATTGATGAGCACTGATAAGCACTGATAGGCACAAATGGGCACTGATGCACACAGATGGGCACTGATATGCACAGATGGCCACTCACTGGTGAGCACAGATGAGCACCAATGAGCACAGATGAGCACTGATGTTCAAAAATGGGCACAGATGAGCACTGATATGCACAGATGGGCACTCACTGGCAAGCACTGATGAGCACAGATGGGCACCGATGAGCACAGATAGGGTACTGATGAGAACACTCACAGTTTAGAAACCGATTCTCTCTCTTTTCCTCACTCGGTATTGGTGTAAGGAAAGGAGAGAGAAAACCCAGCCATGACTCCTTTGTTTTTACATTCATCATTGCTCATCACTGGACAGAGCGATCACAAAAGTAAACAGCCTCTGCAATTGGCCCTTCACCCGCCTCTTCATGATGCGCTGTCTCCGAGGGACACAGCCATCACTTACAGTTCCCAATGCGTTGCACCAGGGACGCACGGGAAAGCGCAATCACGGAAGGACATCATATGACGCCCTCCCAGAACTGGCCAGCCGCGGTGAAGCCGTTATATGGCTATCACCTGTCAGCAAGTGGTTAAGAGCGTATGGAGACATTTTCAGCTTCATGATTTAGCTGGAACCATTACAAATCCACTGAAAGATATGGGAGTTATGGCTGATTGTCTTATAACCTCACTGCTACACCCAGATATACAAAAGACTCCCAATCACAATAGCTAGACAATTGAGAGATGTCTCTCTAATCATCTGGGATATGATGCTTTTGCTTATAGGAGGAGGAAGAGCGGACTTCATTATTTCTTATCTACATCTTCTTCCCCCCAATTTTTTTTTTCTTTCTTCCTCCTTTTTCTCTTTATTGATCAATTTTCTACTTCTAGAGCTGCAAAGTTACCATAGTATTATATGTTTCTTCCTATTAAGAATACAGTCCTGATTCATAATGAATATGCTATTAGGAGGTCTAAAACTACAGGTTATGGATCAGATGATGTGACAATTCTGTATTCCTTCTTACATGTCAGTGTACTTTATTCCATAGATACAATTTCAATATTACCTGCTATGTCACATGTATATGTCCTGAAAACATGCTGTTTGACAATGTGCTGAAACTGTAACTGCCTTCATTTGTTACCAATAAAACTCTTTATGAAAAAAAAAATATCTAGAAACTGTGTTCTAAGTCTAAGGTTTATTTAATCTGTGAGAATAAATCAATCAACACACTTATGTGCTTATGACCCTTGTGATCCTTCACTGGCTTCCTTCAGTGGATACCTTGGTAATTTGAATATATTGGTTACTTTTTATTTTTGTAAAACATATTGAGTGTATATTTAACAAATACTGTGTTCTCCAAAACAATTTATGAATGGCAGCCTGCCCTTGCATGCTGTCTGTTTATGTATGCACTTCACCATAACTATTGGCTGCTATAGAAGGCAGGTAAGCCATATCCCAAATATTAGAAAACCTCACAAGTGCTTCTGAAATGGTGTCAGTTGTGCATTATGAACATATGTATACCACCCATTACCCCTGAACCTTGAGGTGAAATGTATTAGCTGGATTTGTTACAAATTTTGATATGTGTGGAAAGTGTGATTTTTTTTAAATCAAACCTCTTATGCTTATCTATCAAGCCCTAGGTATTTACTTAGTTTACCTTGTCCTGTCAAAAACACAGCAGTGTTCGGAGTCAAGGTAATCAATTTACTAATTTGCTCATCTATTTTACCTGAATATTTGAAGACCCATCTGATCTAGGAAGAATCAGGGCTTCTGTTCAAGAGCTTTTTTCAGGTCATAACTCCTTAATTCCTTATACAAGTCAATGGGAATACAAAAGCAGCTTAAAACATGTTCATACAATTGAGAGAACACTCACATGCAGGTAAGAAGGAGGTAATCTGCAGGACAAATGCACCTGTAAATCAGCTTTGAATGATCTTAAAATGTCTCAAACAGCTTAAATGTGAGCAAAATTCACAGTGTTTCAGAATTCAAGTAGCATTATTCTAACTGTAACTAACTATAAACAATGCTTGTTTATCTGCAGATAGGGTAAAACCTGCATGCATATACCTAAGGGGATACATTATATAAACTACATTATTAAAATTAGCTACAAAAATAATGTTTTACATATTTGCTTTTTACCAGTTTGTAGCTTTTTTATAGCTTTTTTTTTTTTACAAAACAAGAGATTTAAACAGATGTTATAGCAATTTCAAGGCCAGCATAATATTAACAACATCCAGTTTGGGCCAATACAGACATTCCTCTCTTAAAAACCATCATTTTGTTTTGCTGGAAAACTCCTTAGAACTCTCAGACATTATATATATTTTTAAGCAGAGGCCCTAAAGAATAAAATGAGAAGTGGTTAAAAAGTGATTTCCACAGTAGCATTTGTTCAAGCTGGGATTCACACATGCAGTGAGTTTGTCTTTTTCAAACTGTTCACCAGAGGCAAAATACTTTGCTCACAGTATGCTGCCATTTCTGATAACAAATGAAAAGTTACTTTGGTTAATATTCCAATTTTATTGTAAAAGATGTCCTTAAATGACATTGTGTGACTTCTTTAACATCTGGATTCTCTAACAACCAATGAATTTGAGAAATTCTATTAATTGCTTCTGTTAATCCAAGAGTTTTTCTGCAGTCTTGTGGTGACATCACTCTGTTTTCTAGTGGCTTCACAATCTACTGCCAAGAGGCAGCATTTTTAATTGAAGATGGCCCATGCATATCTAAGGCACAATAAACCACTTTGATATTTGACATTTTAATCTTATGTGCCCTCTGACTAATAGCTATATTAAGATCTATTTTTGACATGGCCATTTTGGGTCATTTTTCAATCGGCTTAATTGTCTTTTTTAGCATGAAATCACAATTCTCTGTTAGATCTAGGTATCAGGATTTCCCAGTGCAATTTTGCAAAATGAAATAAGGTTGAATTATATTTATGGACCAAAAAAAAAAACACTGATTCTCCTTCTCTCTTGCTATGTCCTGTTTCTAGCTCACTGTTGAAAGCTCTAATAATTCACACTATTTTCAAGTGCCCGTTGATGTCTTTCTTCTACTTTTATTGCAGTTTTCTTTAAAATCACCCCAAATGTATATGGGTTCAGGACATAGATGCATTTCTTACAATTTACTTAAGCTGTTACTGGGATCTTTGCTGTTTTTTGTATTTTCTGTTATCCTACACCTTTGTGGCTTGAATGAAAGGCTTACACTTACAACTAAAAGTGCACCTAAGGCATTCAGTTATAGGGCCCTGATTGTGATTAAATGCAAAATATTTGTTTTCTTAGAATAGAAGATTCTCTAAGGACCTTACAGGCTTTGTCACCAAATACACTCCTTTCTTTAATTATGCCTTTCCATAATGGGATACAGAATGCAACATAGGTGTGTGTCAAGCCTAGAACTGCTCTAACCATTAGCTTGGAACCTGTTTTTTTTTTAAATAAATGAGGTCTGCTTTGACCTCTTTAGTATATTCTACAACTATATTGGCCATCTGTATTGACTCTTGACTTTTTTTTGGGACTTCAGATGGATTATACTATACAGTATCCTCATCCGTGGTAACGTTATAGGTTCTATACATAAAATGATTGCTGGGGGGGAGCAACAAACACCAGCACAGTAAAAACAAGACTTGGTGTATTTTCTCTAATCATGTATTTACTATATTGTCAATGCTATCTAAGGACCATAATGCATTTTTCCTAGAAATACCTCAATCCAAAAAAAGGAACTCACTGTGGCTGCTAGATGAGGCTGATAATATAGGAACTAATCAGATTAGAGAAAATACAGTGAACTTTCATTCTCACTGTGTGGATGCTTGTCAGATCCATGGAGTGAAAAGTTTATACAAAGGCTCCTTTGTGTTCTTAGATGCACCAAGAGAATTAACCAGAAGAGGACCACAACTGTAATCATTACCTTTAGCTCTATGAGGGAGAATCTGGTAAACAACAACCAGTTCTTACAAATAAGTATAGTCTCCCCCCTCAGCACAAAATAATTCATGTTTTGTGTGTTCAATTAATGCCATAAAAGAGTAGAATAGTTATATCTTAATTAAATAAAACAAAGCTTTCAACTTAAGCCAACAATACATGGATCAATAGATCGACTTATATACAATTAGCCTGCCCATACATGGATCAAAATTTGCCTGTTCCCTGCTGAACCAACCACCTTTTGATGTATGGGCAGGCTGATTGTACACATGTCAATCTATTGATCGGCTTGTGTACAACCAGACCGTTTGGTTTTTCTCAAACAATCTTTGTGACTGACTATGGCCGGCAACATTGATCATTGTAATCTGACAGCAGGGAAGTCTCTCCACTGTCAAAATACAAAATTGCAGTGGGAGGTATTCCCCCATCCAAATTATCTTATAAAACAAATGCACAATGTATGGGCTGCCTTACACTGAAGACTTCTGGGATTGTAGGGCAAAGTTAGGTCATCATTGCAAGATGTTCCTTAGATAAAATTCATATTTTTCTTCATGGATGAAAATTACATTAATAGTTGTAAATGTATACATTTGTTGACCAATTTCTCTAATGCTGCCAAGAGATTAAGTCCTAATTTATTTACATAATTCACAGTGAGGATATTTTTTTTCTTTGTAGCATGTATTTTTCACTTTTTTTGCATCATTTAAAACTCAAGGGTTCAGAAAAGTTGTAGGATTATCTTTGAATTTTGTATGTATTATGTAGAATTATATATAAATAAATAATATATATAATATTCTTTTTTTATTTATCAATTTATTGCAGTATTAAATCAATACGAGGAAATATACAACACAATACAACTGATCAGATAATTAAATATATACACACAGAAACAAGCAAAAATAAAAAATAAAAATACAAGGGGGAGGGTGGAAAATAGGGGGAAGGAAGAGCATTACATTAAACAGACACCCCTTCATACAGGCCTTGACCGGTGTCTTAAAAACCTTGATGGTACCATAACAAAGCTACCAGCCTAAGGCGATCCCCAAAACTAAATAAACAATAACAGTGGCCTCGATTATGCATTACTAAATTAGATATGTTAACTGGGTGCAAAAAATCAAAAAGACAGTAATTATACTCCACAAGAAAGAGTAGCCAATTTAGAGGGATAAGAAGAGAGGGGGGGGACAGGAAAGAGAGTGAGAAATAAAGAAAGAAAAAGGGGGAAGGGGGGGATGGAGGGGAAGGGGGGTTAAAAAAAAAGGGGGGAGATAGAGCAGATAAGGTAATTATGCTGCTTGAAATTCACTCCCACTACCCCAGTTGGGATCCAGCCCAAAAAAGAAAAACTCATCTAGTATTGTTAGCTCATGAAGAACGGATAGATTACAGGTTCATCGTGGGGTTACAGTAATGTCACTACCCTTAAAGATCCTGATTAGAGATGAGCGAATCGAACTTGGCGAAGTGGAATTCGTTTCGAATATTAGGAAAAATTCGATTCGCACCGAATCCGAAAATTAGCAAACTTCGGATGCACGAATCGAATTTTTCCCGATCGGCCGATTTTCATCCCTTCTACAGCTGGCAAAAAGTGTCCCTGCAGAGAGCTCCGCTATTTATGACAGTTCTCTGACAGTTCCTTCACATTTACACTTTTTGCTGTACTGGAATTCTTCTTATTTTCATCCTACTTCTTCTTCTTCTTCTTCTTCATCCTCATCCTCATCTTCCTCATCTTCTTCTTCTTCTTATCCTTCTTCTTCTTCTTCTTCTTATCCTTCTTCTTCTTCTTCTTCTTCTTCTTCTTCCTCTTCTTATCCTTCTTCTTCTTCTTCTTCTTCTTCTTCTTCTTATCCTTCTTCTTCTTATCCTTCTTCTTCTTCTTCTTCTTCTTCTTCTTCTTCTTATCCTTCTTCTTCTTCTTCTTCTTCTTCTTATCCTTCTTCTTCTTCTTCTTCTTCTTCTTCATCCTCATCGTCATCTTCTTCTTCTTCTTCATCCTCATCTTCTTCTTATTCTTCTTCTTCTTATTCTTCTTCTTCTTATCCTTCTTCTTCTTCTTCTTCTTCTTCTTCTTCATCCTCATCCTCATCTTCCTCATCTTCTTCTTCTTCTTATCCTTCTTCTTCTTCTTCCTATCCTTCTTCTTCTTCTTCTTCTTCTTCTTATCCTTCTTCTTCTTATCCTGCTTCTTCTTCTTCTTCTTCTTATCCTTCTTCTTCTTCTTCTTCTTCTTCTTCTTCTTCTTCTTCTTCTTCTTCTTCTTATCCTTCTTCTTCTTCTTATCCTTCTTCTTCTTCTTCTTCTTATCCTTCTTCTTCTTCTTCTTCTTCTTCTTATCCTTCTTCTTCTTCTTCTTATCCTTCTTCTTCTTCTTCTTCTTATCCTTCTTCTTATCCTTCTTCTTCTTCTTATCCTTCTTCTTCTTCTTCTTATCCTTCTTCTTCTTCTTCTTCTTCTTCTTATCCTTCTTCTTCTTCTTCTTCTTCTTCTTCTTCTTTTTATCCTTCTTCTTCTTCTTATCCTTCTTCTTCTTCTTCTTATCCTTCTTCTTCTTCTTCTTCTTCTTCTTCTTCATCCTCATCTTCTTCTTATCCTTCTTCTTCTTCTTCTTCATCCTCATCCTCATCTTCCTCATCTTCTTCTTCTTCTTATCTTTCTTCTTCTTATCTTTCTTCTTCTTCTTCTTATCTTTCTTCTTCTTCTTCTTCTTCTTCTTCTTCTTCTTCTTCTTCTTCTTCTTCTCCTTCTTCTTCTTCTTCTTATCCTTCTTCTTCTTCTTCTTCTTCTTCTTCTTCTTATCCTTCTTCTTCTTATCCTTCTTCTTCTTCTTATCCTTCTTCTTCTTCTTCTTCTTCTTCATCCTCATCCTCATCTTCCTCATCTTCTTCTTCTTATTATCCTTCTTCTTCTTCTTCTTCTTCTTCTTATCTTTCTTCTCCTTCTTCTTCTTCTTCTTCTTCTTCTTCTTCTTCTCCTTCTTCTTCTTCTTCTTCTTATCCTTCTTCTTCTTCTTCTTCTTCTCCTTCTTCTTCTTCTTCTTCTTATCCTTCTTCTTCTTCTTATCCTTCTTCTTCTTCTTCTTCTTCTTCTTCTTCTTCTTCTTATCCTTCTTCTTTTTCTTCTTATCCTTCTTCTTCTTCTTCTTCTTATCCTTCTTCTTCTTCTTATCCTTCTTCTTCTTCTTCTTATCCTTCTTCATCCTCATCCTCATCTTCTTCTTCTTCTTCTTCTTCTTCATCCTCATCTTCTTCTTCTTCTTCTTCTTCTTATCCTTCTTCTTCTTCATCCTCATCCTCATCTTCCTCATCTTCTTCTTCTTCTTATCCTTCTTCTTCTTCTTCTTCTTCTTCTTCTTCTTATCCTTCTTCTTCTTCTTCATCTTCTTCTTCATCATCTTCTTCTTCATCATCTTATTCTTCATCATCCTCATCTTCTTCATCATCTTCTTCTTCATCTTCATCTTCTTCTTCATCTTCTTCATCTTCTTCTTCTTCTTCATCTTCTTCTTCATCTTCTTCTTCTTCTTCATCTTCTTCTTCATCTTCTTCTTCTTCTTCTTCATCTTCTTCTTCTTCATCTTCTTCATCTTCTTCTTCTTCTTCATCTTCTTCTTCTTCTTCATCTTCTTCTTCATCTTCTTCGTCGTGCCCCGTGACTGCCCAAATGAGTGAAGTGTGCGGTGATTCTAAGATCGACGGCACTCATCTGCATGTCATACTGACTGACAGCATTATTTCTCTTCCCCAGCAGACTCCAAGGGCATTTAAATTAAAGGTACAGTGTTCTGCACTAATATAAAGGCTCTCTGAAGCCTAGAAACCCTTTTAATAAGTTAAATTCGCAGCGAATAAATTCGCATCGAATCAAATTTATTCCGCAAATTCGGCGAATCAGCCGAATCAAATTTTTGAATAATTCGCTCATCTCTAATCCTGATAATGTTGGGTTGTCTTTAAATGAGTCCAAAAATACCAGGTAGAGGTATATTTTGAAATATTATCTTTGTAAATACATATCAGTTCTTCCATTTCTTCTATCTCTGTCAATCTCTGAAACTATTCTTTAACTGAACTCTAGTTGAACGCAAATGGCAAAGGATATAGGGAGATGTAGGGAGGTGAATGGGTATCAGATAGAGAAATTTGGGCAGTATTATCATTTTGAGAAGAGCTGCCCTTTCGAACCAAGACACTTCTAAATTAACCCGGTGTTGAAAATTCTTACGCGTAGCAACCAATATCCGGAGATAATTTCTGATGTATAATTTAGATAACTTAGACGGGATCTGTATACCTAAATATGTAATAGCATCCTCTGACCATTGAAAGAGAAAGTTAGATTTGCAAAGTGATATTTTCTCAGATGTTAGTGAGATATTAAGAGCCCTTGACTTAGAGTAATTAATTTTCAGGAGCTGGAATTGCTCCAGGTCTCTTAGCACATTAGGATAATGTGTGGTTCTGTCAGAAAGAGTAACATGTCATCTGCAAAAGCTTCAGTTTTGTAGACCTGATCCTTACCTGTATGCCCCTTATATTTGGATTGTGTATTAATCTGCACAAGAATGGCTTCAGAGACAAGACAAATAAAAGGGGGGAAAGGGGGCAGCCCTGCCTAGTACCATTGCTAAGCTCAAAGGCATTCGATAGATGGCTGTTTACTCACACCTTTGCACTTGGCTTATGATAAAGTGCACAAATGAAGGCATCTCATTTGTGGTAAAAGCCCAATAGTGTGAAGGACCAAATCTAAACATTCCCAGGCTACCCTATCGGATGCGTTTTCATCATCTAATGATAAAAATAATCCTTTTTGGGATTGTTTCATTAGCAGGTGGTACACATTCAGAGCTTTAAGAGTGTTGTCTCTGCCTTCTCTACCTGGGACAAACCCAACTTGATCTAGTGAAATAAGTTCTGGAAGCAAAGGAAGAAGCCTATTAGCAAGAATTTTTGTGTATATTTTGATGTCCACGTTAAGAAGGGAAATAGGCATGTAATTCGAAACAGACGTCACATCTTTGCCTTCTTTAGGGATCACAATTATGTGCGCTTCTATATAATTTAATTCTTAGCATTATCTTACTATCCTTGGTACAATTTTGAAATGAGTGCCTCACTCTACTTGTGCACCTATGCTTACTGCTCTAATTACCATGCAACCCTAAAGCCCCTGCCAAGCCAAAACTCTGAGTAATATCTTTTCATTCCTGACATTATTTTTGTGTGACTCAAGCTAGTTCTTCTTCTTAGGTTTAATCATCTTCCTACTTGTACTTTCTGAGCATCCCAGAAATGTTAACATATAAAGGAAAGGAAGTGAAGGAACTGTTGCACAGAGCTACTAGATTTTTTTTATTTTCTCTAGACTACAGCACTGATCTGTGTATTCTGACAGGGGAGAGTGCCCCCTGTCAGAATACAATAGCACAGCAAGGGATATATCTGAATCCACATTGCTTGTGTGGCTGAGGAAATCTATGTTTTTTTTCATTCAACCCTTTTGTTGAATGAAAAAACTCAATGTGTATACTCATATTAAAGTGATTGTAAACCTCAAACATGAAATATGAACAAAGCACATCCTTCTATATTGTGTACTTGCCACTATCCAAAGCACTGAGTGTGATTCCGCTCTGCTGCCTCATTCCTGCTATCGGAATGAGTCATTTCTGACATGTTTTTATGACACATGCAATAAAAAGGTGACGGGGGAGAGCTCCAGCACACAGTCTGTGATTGATATCCTTAGCTGTGCTTGTTCTCTACGTACTGTGTGAAGGGGGTATGTCCTTTCCCTCCAATCATGGCACAGAGCTGTCCTCACTGAGATCTGCAATGTGAGACTACATACCATCATCCCCTGCTTTTCAGAACTGTGAGATCCTGTGTAAATTCTGGATTTTGCATGGCTGTAGAGGACAGAGGACCACAGATAAACAGGCACAACGTATGTAGGATGATTTGTTTAATTTATGTGTTTCATTTAATGCTAGTCACTTGACTGGGTATATGTGAGCGTTTTCAACCACTTTAAGGGTCCCCATTGACAATTGTTGTTTTTTCCATGTTCATTTAGTCAACTTGCATGAAATTCCTATATTTAAACCTTTGCTTTATAATATATGCAATCAAGGTAATATGTGGCTTTGCATTAGATATTAGCAGCACACACACAGTCTGGGATACTACTCTGTTTCTCTGTCTCTCTTCACAGAAGGACAGTGGCTTTATCAACCCAAAAAGTGGTTGACACCATAGTGGCACATACTGTGCTTCATTGCAAATGCAAGGCAGCTTCCTTGAAGAGCACTCCTATGATCACTATTACAAAAAAATATTTTAAATATATATGTCAATCTAAAAAAGGCTATAAAAAAATGAAAGGAATGCCTAAGAGCACATGCATTTATGTAATCTCAAATCTACTCAATGTTGTTCAAGCGTGAGATTTTTCTTAATGTGTTTTTTTGTAATGTTTGACTCTCTATCTGTAGCTGCTAACTTCATTATGAATAGCACTACACTATTTTTTTTCCATCAAAAGCTTTACTAGAACACCACTGCAGGAGGATCTCCATCCACGCCCCTTCCCCTCACAAAAAGATAACTGCTGTCCTGCTCACAGAGATGCTTGAAACTGCTGCTCAGTCTATCTAGGTTATCTCCTATGCACCCTACCCCTGTGTGATACCATAAATACTGTGCTGCTGAGGTATAGGGCAAACGTAGGCATTGAGAGAGAACAAGATTTAAACCTCTACTAATGAAATGAGTATTGGATCTCATGTCACTCAAGTTGCTGTACCACGGCGGGCTTGCTCTATGTTACATATTCTGGGATTCAGATTTGTTTTTGGCTTTACAGCCTCATATTTGGATCCGCTGTCCCATGCTGTGGTGATCTCAGTGTGAGAAATCTTTTTGGGGGGTATATCTCCCCCCCCCCGAGCCATTTTTCCAAAGAGCCCCAGATGCATGGAGGTATTGATGACTCATCAATGTCCTATAGAAAGTTTCTTGGCTATCCCCCTCTTCAACTTACCCCTGAAGAAAGACTATGTTCTGAAACACGTCAGGTTTTTCAGCTGAAGTTCACTCACCTTTCTCCCTTTCTTGGTTCATAGAAGAGGTAGAACAACATATTTCAGCCTATAGCAAGTTAGCAGGCTTCCCTGCCATCTGCTTTATGTGTGATTTTAATGTTTGCACAATGTGTTAATCTAATGATGTTTTAAATGTTTGCAATAAAATAATTCACATGTTTATGTTATTGTGTTTGAGTTGCCTTAAAAGTCCCAGTACAATTTTCAGGGGAACCTTTTGGTACTTTAGCCTTTGGGATGTTGGCAACTAGATCATGAACCCTGTGCTGGACACCTGAGAGAGAACAAGAGAACAGCCTCCTGCGCTCAAGAGTGGTGAGACAAAGGAAATATTTTTGGTCATTGAAAACATCAGCACATGCCTTGCTGCCCTCTAAGGGTTGGGGAAAACCCAAAGTGCTCACTGCAAAAACAAAGAAAGAGGGGGCATAAGGGCCTAGTGCATTACTCGAGAATTAACTTTATTGAGTTAAAAGGAGATATATACTCAGAAACGACTGTGTTGACAAAGGCATATCAGTATCCAAAGCAATCACATCACCAGGTCAATATCCATTATTGGCTCTGAGAAAGAGGGGATTGCCCCTCGATACATGTCAGCCATTTGAGGGTCTTCTCGTTCTTTGGGAGCTGATCTGGTGACGTGATTGCTTTGAATACTGATATGCCTTTGTCAACACAGTAATTTCTGAGTATATATCTCCTTTTAACTCAATAAAGTTAATTCTCAGGTAATGCACTAGGCATTGAGAGAGACCTGTGCAATGTCTGTGTAGCAGTGTCCCAGGGTCAGGTAGCTGAAAGGGAGTTTTGTGGGTCGCATGATATTTAGGTAGGTCTGATAGTTATGCAGCTTGGTAGTATTTGGAGATGAGAGGAAGGCCTAGTCCACAAAGTGGAAAGTGGAATTGTACAGCGGGGGAGGTGAGGTTTTGTTTTTCCCCAAATATGAGTAATAATCCGATGCTGGAGCATGCAAAAATAATGAGCTAGGACTGGCATAGGTAACACCTGAAATAAGTATAATATTTTTGAGAGCATTGTCATTTTCACTGCATTGATCCCACCAATCCAGGAAATCAGGTAGTCGTGTGAGCATAGGGGAGTAGTTAAGCCTATACATGTCAGCTACGGTGTGAGGAAGTTGGATACCTAAGTAGGTGAGCCTTTGGGAGGCCGACAGGAATAGAAAGGTCACCCGCAGGTTTTGTTCCAATGAGGGAGACACAGACACATATATGGCCTGGGATTTTTGTGGGTTGACTACTCGGCCAGAGATCACAGCAAATAATCCTAATGTCTGAAGAAGGGTGGGTAGGGAAGTCAGCGGGGAGGTTAGAAAGAGGAGGACATCGTCGGCAAAGAGACAAAGTTTGTGTTGTATGCCCCTTAACTCAACTTCCTGGATATCAGGGTTGGAGCAAAGGAGTTAGGACAATGGTTCGATGGTCAAAGCATATCGAGCTAATATGACTGTTATATAATATGTTCCATTGATGTCAGTGTCTAGCCTCCTTCCCCTTGGTGTTGGCTCTGAGGAAGAGGTTGTGTCCTCGAAACGCGTTAGCCAGTTGGTCATCCAGGGTTCCATCGTATGGACTCAGATGTTGTTTGGATCATACATCTTGTTCAGTTTGACATGCCTGTGTTATTATGTCCATTGTGAGTATGATACCTATTTTTGTTTCTTTAATAAATTATTTTTAAACGATAATGCACTAGGTCGGTGCGCCCTTTTTCTGTTTCTCCATTTGTATCCAGTGTTGAGGGCAGCAAGCAGTGCATATTCCAGAAAATTCCAGAACATTCCTATTGGGTCTACTGAGTCCTTTCCTAGCGCAGGAGTAAAGTGTTTGTTGTGTTGGATGTCTAGAGATGAAATATGTTGGGTGGAACTTGTTTCATGGTAAATAAACTCAAATCTATTTTACAATACTGCATTATGTGATTTGACTTTGTTATCTTTATGCCCTGTGTGATTCTGATGTTGAACGCTGGATAACGAGGAAACCTGAGGATATCATAGCTGTGTGACAGCCAGGTGCAACTGATCTCTTTGTTTTGAGATCAAAATAATTTGGTAATTAGCCTCTGAGCGCTGGTGGGGCACTGTGTAGTACACATTTCTTTACTGTATTTTATTGAAGGCACAATATTTTTTTCACAAATTGGATTGCAGAATTCATTTCTCTTTTAAAGTGGGACTTAATTGTCACAATTGCTTGCATTTATTGTTTCATTTATGATTATGTTATATATGCCATAATGTATTAAAAAAACTTCAATGCTTGTTTTATTGCCATGTTTTATTATTATCTTTACTATTTTTAATGCTCTATTGACACAATGGGAAAGATTTACCAAAACTGATGCACACGCAATCTAGTGCAGCTGTGCATGGCAACCAATCAGCTTCTAACGTTAGCTCCTTCAATTAAGCTTTGATAATAAAACCTGGAAACACAGCTGCACCAGACTCTGGGTGCACTAGGTTTAGTAAATGTCCCCAATGAGTATGATAAATGTTTTACAGAGAAGAAAGCTAGCTACCATTGACCACTGCAATAATCTTTTGCAATGACTTTTTGTTTTGTGCTGTACTACTACTGCTGTACCAGGCTATGATGGCATAAGTGAGCAAACTCTGTTTTGCACAGAGCTAGAAAGATGCCAATAATTTGTTTGATATCTATGTCTTTTTCCAGATTTGCACAGAATACAGTCATTTCTGCACCTTTATGATCATCAGTGCTGTATTCATCTTCCATGTGACATCATCAGAAATATGAATTTCAAAATATTTAGAGGAATAAACTTTCAGTTGGATGCTGTGTGTTTCTTCTAAAAGATACAAAATATATTTGCCACCTTTACACTAAAAAGAAGTATGGACTTTAAAAAAAAAAAAATTATACTGAGCTAGGTAGTCCCCCACCTGCTCTGCAGGGAGAACTGAGTAATCAAACACCACTGATCATTCAGTTCTCCCTTCGCTCTGAGCAGAGAGCCATGATTGTCAGTTTCTCTCTCTGCTCTACCCCTCCAGCACTGCAGCACTGGACTGTGCAGAGGGTGGGAGGGGTGGCTCAGACCCTGGTGGATCACTTAGAGGCTGAGCCAGGTACCGGTCCATTCATCTGGGTGGACCCTAACCATATGGTCAGGATCTTTTCAGAGCCAGGACTGGCTCTCTGATGTCAGTGGACAGTGGGCTTTAGCCCTCTGTCACAGGTGTGCAAAATTAACTGTACTGCTGCGATCCATAGAAGTATAGCTACAGGAGCTTTGGCATTGCTAATTCTTTAAAGATAAGTTCACCTTTAACAGAAAAAATAATAAATGCACATATTTTTTCAGGTAAAAATAAATGTGCATTTATTATTTTTTCTACAGGTGCCTTCAAAGTATTGCATCCATAATCAGTGGATCGCAGGTACAATTTCAAACTTCTGAACATTCTCCCTCCAGATTTCTACTTATACCTCTATACAGACTTTCAGTTTGAAAGCTGGAGGAAATGTGAATGGACTGTAAGCATGCTGTCACTACAAGTCCCTCTGGGTTATTTGAGGCAGACCACTGAACAACATTCCTTACCTCCTCTAAATTTTAAGATTATGAATATTGTGAGTTAGGATAGGAGGACTTTAACTGTTTTTTAAGAGACGTTTCACAGTTCTTCAACTATTTGATCTTGATTTGAGTTTGTTGCAGATACCCATAGGTGTTGTACACATTACACTTACACAGGACAGAATGGAGACAAACATGGAAATAGAAATAGTTCACAGTCAGTCTGGGAAAGAATAAGACCCTGGAGGCAAATTTCCACTGCCGAGCATAAGGTCTTTAAGCCAGATAATGCAAAACTAAACATATTATCATATGATTTTGATTAAACAGTAGAAATATAGATAAGCCCTTTTATCTTTATTTGAACCCCTCCCACCACCAAATGAGAAGGAGAGATAGCAGAGGTATGAATATTGCCAAGACCTTGTCAGTGCCACAAAAAGTCAGGTTTCTTTGTTTTTGTTTTTTTACCAAATAATGGTATATTTTCAGGGAGCATTAATGTTATTGATTCAAAGGAAATGGGAAAAAAAGTTCACAGCACATTGTTAATTGTGCCCTTGGGGACAATAGATTGGTGGCAGATTACAGTATATATGTATGGGATGGATTGCACAGGAAGGGATGAACTGAGATCCAGCACCATTATAGCAAATGTAGGGTATCCATAGACTAAAATAAATAGAACAAAACAGAGAAAGTACACATATCTCATGCAATAAAATCAGATAACATATCTTAGATAAAAACAAAGTGGCAACTCATGAATGCTGCTCATCAGACCAGAGGGGGACAGTCCAGCTGCAGGATGCATGCCTTAGCCAGTGGCTGGGATGAAAATGAGTTTTGTGGCGTTGCCACTTCTGTCCAGTGGATTTGATATAGCTGTCCTAATGTTAGCAGCAGCAGTTATTTCTTGAAGGAAAAGAAGAGGTCAGACTTGAGAAAAATGTTAATCCTTAAAATGCATTGCCTGTACTCTGGACAGTTGATGGACACAACCTGCTCCCCTCATTTCCTTCAAGGAAATGCATTTACTGATCATATTGATTATGACATAATTCTAATCTCCAAGGTGGGTCTCTTATAATTACTCTGGGATCCCTGAATTCATAGGAATGCCATTGTGGAAGTGATTACATTTTACCTGGTCTATGTGTACAGAATATTTTTAGGCTGTACTAATAAAAATGACACATGTCAACCTTTCATTTCCTAAATTGCCCAAAGGATTTCTGTCAAACAATTTTACTTTGGTAAAACATCTCTAGTGAGCACCATATAAGACTAGAAAATTCCATTGTTGTCATACAGCCAGAAAATGAAAGAAAATGATATTCTAAATATGGAAACACAGACTTAGCAAAAGGTACACTTTGAAGCATACTTTAAATCTGATTACTCTTGTGACTCTTTTCCACTATGACTTATGATGTGCATGCAAGCATGAAATGATTGGATCACCTGCTCAGCAAAAAAACGCAGCAAAGAATTGTAATTTAAAGCATAGTCCTGTTTTATTTTAGAAATGATCTCCTAACCTGTATTATGAATAAATGGATTTTTTTTCCAACAACAGATCACAAAAGAAGATCTAGGATTCTGTTTAGGTAATTGCTATATTTTAGGTGCTGTATAGGGGAAAGTAAGACTATGTTGAGAAATTTGCGTATGCTCATGAAATAACTTTTATTTTATCTCTTCCTGAATATTCTAGAGCTCTGATGCTATAGATGATAATAATAATTTTAAAAAGTGCTGTATAGGGGAAAAGGGTGGAAAAGGGTATAGTGCTGTATAGGGGAAAGTAAGACTATGTTGAGAAATTTGCGTATGCTCATGAAATAACTTTTATTTTATCTCTTCCTGAATATTCTAGAGCTCTGATGCTATAGATGATAATAATAATTTTAAAAAGTGCTAAAAGAAGGACATCTTACATGTTCATAAAAAAATGGAAAATTAACAAAGCAAAGCAAAGATGATACATTATGCAAAAAGTCCATCATGTAAGTCCTGTAATGGCTGCTGCTTATTAGATAGAGAGATCTTGGCTACTGCTTTGATATTACATGAGATTCTATACATACATGGTGGAAATAGCAGTCACAGCAGAATTAAATGCAGAATTAAAGGCCACAACGAGTCATCTTCCCAACAAAATAGAGCTAAAGCCCCAAAACATTGAAGTGCCTATGTGCCCAGTATTTAAACACTTTGTCTAAGCCTCTTTATCAACATGACCCACACAAGCCATTTTTAAATCAGCATATCAGCATTTTAAATCATACATTACAATGTATTTAGTTTACACAAAATAGCCAGAAAAATATTTTAGTGACTCCATGCATAGCATATAGTGACTTTTCCTAGGCTACATTTAAAAAAGTAAAGACACCAGGCAGAGTTTCATCAAAGAAATCAACATTAGAGTGTATTATTTCCAAGACAAAATCCAGCAACCTATTGGTTCCACAAATATTTCATTAGAAAAGAGGTGTAGTTATATGGGCCCAAGGCCTAGGAATACACAAAGCTGCAATGAATACAATCATCAGTAACATCCATTTGTAGAAACAACACTCAGCATAATAAAGGCATGTAATGTCTGTTGATATTCAAAAATCATAACAGGGGCGAGCATCTTGTCTCTTTGGCCAACATTTAAGCCAGCAAGGTATTGTACTGACTTCATGCACAATATTTATGCACCTTTATCAGGACAAATTTTCTGAGTAAGTGGCCAACTATGTTTTACTCAGGAAATTGAAATCACATATTATTATTTCACCAAAACAGGCCCAAAATTGTATAGACTCGATGCACACTATGCAAGTGGCTCTTGTACGGAAAGACAATGCAGGTTTTATTGTAGAAAAAAAAATAGATTGTACTGTGTAAGCTACAGTGAATGGTCCAATGCACTGGACACTCAAAGGTCAATGCGATCTCATCTCTCTTCACTTTTAAGAGTGAATCATATGGTTTAGGCACATTTTTTACCTGCATGTGCAGAAACTGTTCACCTCCTGCCAGGTACTAGAGGTGCATAACCTCTGCTTCATGCACAGTATGTGAAATAGGGAGATGTCTGTTCTCAAATTCAAGTAGCTTGCATATTTATATATCATATACAGTATATGTCACATCAGCTATCAAAGGGGTGTGAAAGGAAGCACACAGGTGGCGCAAACATCTAGCGCATTATCCAAGGTTTATTAAAAATGAAAAAGACAAAAAACATACTCACAAAATGAAACACATGCAATAGCCTATAAGGCCACAATGATGGCCCAAGATGATGACAGTGTCCGACTGGTAGTGCGGTCGGCCTTTTGACACGTTTCGGGGACATGTCCCTTTCCTCAGAGCTGAAGCCGACAAATGAGGATGTCCCAATATATATATATATACCGTATTTGCCGGCGTATAAGACGACTTTTTTGCCCTGAAAAACATGCCTCCAAGTGGGGGGGTCGTCTTATACGCCGGGTGCATTTCAGTTGGGATAGACATAGCTGCCATAGTGGCCTTCCGATGCTCGCCCGGTGCCCATAGTGGCCTCCCGATGCCCGCCCACCTCTTTCTACATACCAGCCGCGGCGGGTCATCAGCGTGGCTGCGGCGAGCATCAGCAGCGATACAGGGGTGCCAGCCTTTTCGGCGTGACCGGCCCGTTCTGCTCGGCGGGAAGCAGCGGCACTCCGGCGCGCCCCTTGTCTACTCAGAGCTCGCACATGCGGACTTGCACACTAGTGCCAATTACAGGGAGATGCAGGGACATGGTAGTGACATGGAGACAGGGAGGGCAGACAGGGAGCAGGGACCAATCCAATCAGGCTTTGTATACAGCCAACCACAGTACTGCACCATTGTACAGTACAATACAGCATAGAAAATGTCCAGCAGTCAAACCCCTATCAACCCTATCATGGCACCAGCAAAAAGAAAGAGGGGGTAGTCTTATACGGCGAGTATATAACAAACTCTATATTTTGAGTGGAAATGTTGGGGGTCGTCTTATACGCCCAGTCGTCTTATACGCCGGCAAATACGGTATATATATATATATATATATATATATATATATATATATATATATACACGGTGTTCCAAATTATTATGCAAATTATATTTTTCTCATTTACCTATATAATTGATGTAAATAACAGTCAGCATAATTCTCATGTTATCAACTATTAAGAGTACAATTCAAATTTTATTGAACAAACCTCCTAATGATAACAGTATTTTTTTTAAACATAAAAAACTTACAATGCACTGTTCCAAATTATTATTTCAAAACACTTTATAGGTTGTAAAGAACTGAAAATTGTCATTTGTTGTGTTTGCAGCATATTTACTGAAAAGCTATTTCAATCAAACTTTTAACAACATTTTAACTTTTTAAACATTTTAACATAGGACCCCTTATTTGATAGCAGCTTCTCAAGTCTTGCATCCATTGAACTTGTGAGTTTTTGGACAGTTTCTGCTTGAATTTGTTTGCAAGATGTCAGGATAGCCTCCCAGAGTTGCTGTTTGGATGTAAACTGCCTCCCACCCTCATAGATCTGTTGCTTGAGGATGCTCCAAAGGTTCTCAATAGGATTGAGGTCAGGGGAGGATGGAGGCCACACCATGACTTTCTCTCCTTTTATCCCCATAACAGCCATTGATGCAGAGATATTCTTTGCAGCATGAGATGGTGCATTGTCATGCATGAAGAGGATTTTATTACGGAAAGCATAGTTCTTCCTTCTGTACTAGGGAAGAAAGTGGTCAGTCATAAACTCCACATACTTTGCAGAGGTCATCTTTACACCTTCGGGGACCCTAAAGGGGCTGACCAGCTCTGTTCCCATGATTCCGGCCCAAAACATGACTCCACCACCTCCTTGCTGATGTTGCAGCCTTGTTGGAACAGGGTGGCTGTCCACCAACCATCCACTACTCCATCCATCTGGACCATCCAGGGTTGCACAACACTCATCAGTGAACAGGACTGTTTGAAAATTAGTCTTCATGTATTTTTCTGCCCAATGCAGCCGTTTCTGCTTGTGAGCATTGGTTAGTGGTGGCCAAATAGAAGCTTTATGCACAGTTGCAAGACTCTGGAGGACTCTACACCTTGATGTCCGTGGGACTCCAGAGGCACCAGCAGCTTCAAATATCTGTTTACTGCTATGTAATGGTATTTTAGCAGCTGCTCTCTTGATCCGATGCAGGGATCTGGCAGAAATCTTGCTCAATGTGCCTTTATCTGCACGAACCCGTCTGTGCTCTGAATCAGCTACAAATCTCTTAATAGCGCGATGATCACGCATACGTTTTTGTGAAATATCTAATGTTTTCATACCTCGTCCAAGGCATTGAACTATTTCACTCTTTTCGGCAGCAGCGAGATCCTTTTTCTTCCCCATATTGCTTGAAAATGGTGCTCTGCTTAATAATGTGGAACACCCTCCTTTAGTAGTTTTTCCTTAAATTGGGCTCACCGGCCAATCTAATTATCACAGGTGTCTGAGATTGTTTTCAGTGATCAAAAGAGACCTGAGACACAATGCCATCCATGAGTTAAAATGAAAAACAAAATATTTCATCTTTGTGACACTTAAATAGAATTTGCATAATAATTTGGAACAGGGTGTATATATATATATATATTCTCCCTGTGTTTGCTTTGGTTTCCTCTGGGTACTTCGGTTTCCTCCCACACTCCAAAGACATGCTTGTAGGTTAATTGGCTCCTGACTAAATTGTCCTAGTTTCATCCCTGGCCATGCGGGATCTCTTGCATGGTAGGGGTTGGGGAAAAACCTGGCAACCTACCCTGTAAAATAATTGCTAAGAGAATTCATGGAAGAAGTCACTTGCGAGTGACGTTCCATGCAATCGCCAAGGGCCGGATACGTCTGAATGGATAGATAGAGATATATTCATATATATATATATATATATATATATATATATATATATGTGTGTGTGTATGTATGACAAGTGCATAGTTTCAAGAGAAAACTCCTCTCCTCAAATCAGAGTGGGAGGGGACCATTAGAATGAATACAAAAAGTAAAATAAATAAAATGATGGTACAAAACAAAATGTAGTAATACATTGATAAAAGATGTGGAATAGGGTAATAGAATTACTTAATATTAATTAATACTCAATTAAACCAGGCCCCTTATGATAGCAGCAAAAAATGATCAATCTAAGCTGATAGTGGATAGATGTCGGTGAATAAATGTTAATGGATAAATCAATGAATAATAATATGATGGATCTTGTATGGAATACATATATGTACAGTACCTTGATGAAAGACAAAATTGCGCCATGCAAATATATAGCCAAAATGCACCTGGATATGGGGGGGGGGAATCCGGTGTCTGAATGAACAAATGTATGTATGTATAGAAGGCCACTGGAGCGCATGCTGGGTATGTAATGCATTCCACAGGCCGGAAATGACTCTCCAGAATGGCGTCATCATGATGTCACATCCAGTGTGGTCGGAAGAAGGCAGCTTGAGTGTACCCAATGCAGGGAGACCGGCACCTTGTGGCCTTCTAATGATAAGACACAGCCTGATGACTGGTGCATGGAAAAATATATGTTGAAAAATGATGGTGAAAAGCAGAAATTTAAAAACTGTATTGATAGTGGTGATGATGATGAAATGTAGGAAATGAGGGTTATTTGTATTATGTACATACATTATTATTATTATTATACAGGATTTATATAGCGCCAACAGTTTGCTCAGCACTTTACAATATAAAGGGAGACAATACAGCAAAAATACAGTTCAATACAAGAGGGATAGGAGGGCCCTGCCTTCCTTGGAGCTTACAATCTAGGAGGGAGGGGCAAGTGGTTCAAAAGGTAGTAACTGTGGGGGATGGACTGGACTGGTTGGAAGAGTAAAAGATTGCATTATTAGCTGAGGGCAGGATAGGCTTCCCTGAAGAGATAGGTTTTCAGAGATCGCCTAAAAGTGAGCAGAGTGGGCGATAGTCTGATAAATTAGGGTAGAGAGTTCCAGAGGATGGGGAAAGCTCTGGAGAAGGCCTTGAAGACAAGCATGGGAGGAGGAGACAAGGGAGCTAGAGAGCAGGAGGTTGTGTGAGGAGCGGAGAGAACAGTTTGGATTATATTTGGAGACAAGATTGGTGATGTAAGTTGGGGCAGAGTTATAAATGGTTTTATATATTATTGTTAATATTTTGAATTTTATCTGTTGGGCAATGGGAAGCCAGTGGAGGGATTGGCAGAGAGGGGTGGCTGATACAGAACGGTTAGTAAGGTGGATGAGTCTGGCAGCAGCATTCATGATAGACTGAAGAGGGGATAGCCTGCGATGAGGTAGGCCAATGAGGAGGGAGTTACAATAGTCAAAGCAAGAGATAACAAGGGAGTGAATAAGTTGCTTAGTGGTTTCAGAGGTTAAGAACGGGTGTATCTTGGAGATGTTGCGTAGGTGGTCTACAAGATTTGGACAGCAATTGGATTTGGGGCTGAAAGGACAGATGGGAGTCTAGTATTACACCTAGCACCCTAGCATGAGGGGAGGAACTGATGGTTGTGTTATTGATCTTGATGGAGAAGTCAGGTGAGGGGGCATGGGCTGGAGGGAATACTAAAAGCTCAGTTTTGGAAAGATTGAGTTTGAGGAAGTGGAGTGACATCCATGCCGATATGTTGCTTAGTAGGTTAGTAGATGTAAATTAATATATACCAAGTGAAAATATATATATATATATATATATATATAGTATTAATAAAAATTAACGTAAATTTAAAAATGGGAAAGGGGGAGGGGTGCAAGGGGAGGAGGGGCCAGGTGAATAGATACCAAACAATACATTAAAAAAATATAAAAATATATATGTGTATATATAAATATATATATATATATATATATATATATATATATATATATGAGGTATCTACATGTGTGCAAACCCCCCCCCCCAAAAAAAACTATTTCAATATATATATATATACACAGATGATGCAGCCTGATAATGCACCTATGACTTGGTGTATGAACTCGCAATGGGCAACCCCCAATATAACATGGATGCATGAATGAGTGCGTATTAAAAAATATATATTTGTAAAAATTAAAATATGTAAAAAAGTTTGATCCTAATAAAATATAAGGAGGTGTCCAGAGAACTCTGGAAAAAAAGAACAGGGGAAAGGTATATTGGGAGGTAAGATAGATGAAATATGATGGGGGACCACACATTTATGAAGATGAGGGACTGATGTGGAATCAATATATCAGGGCATTGATGACTAACCCTTCATTGAACCCTTTAGGTGACAGAGTGCCTAAGCGATGAATCCAGAAAGTCTCCCTCTGGCATAATTTACTAAACCATCTGCCAGTACAAAGGGAATGCTCTCTAACCCAAAAACTCTGAGACCTGCTGGATTCTTGTTGTGCCTCTCTTGAAAATGATTGGGAATGGAGTGACCCTCACGTCGTGTTTGATATTTCTTTGGTGCTCTCCAAATCTGATACGCAATATACGAGATGAGCGGCCCACATAAAGAAGCCACAGGGGCAGATGAGACAATACACAACATATTTTGAACCACAATTGATGATTTGTTTGACTTTATAAGAAATGCCATCATTCCCCATAACTTCTTTTTTCGTATGCCACATATAATGGCAACATCCACAATTTCCTATGCCACATCTGTAGCTGCCTTTTTTTATCAAATAGCGAACTCCAAGAAGGAGCCAGGCTCATCTTTACACACTTTCTTCTATTAGGGGCTATAAAGCTCCTATAGGTGCTGGAGAGATAGTGTTGTTTATCAAAGGGGTGTGACCAAATGTTAACATTGCAAATTCTAAATGTATCCTTGAACATTGTTACACCCTTACAGGTTTCTAGCAAACATTTGCATAAAACAGGGATTTTTTGTCCCACAAATATTGCAATATATGCTCAAGCTGGCAACTGCATTGCATTCTCTGAAAAGAAAATAACTACTGTTATGCCTACATGCACAGCTGATCTGGAACTTAGCCTGTTTTCTTCCAGTGATTAGACTTCTGCTGACATGTCCCCGCAGAGCTGAGAACAGAGGTCATGTGATCACTCATCTAAAAGGGGGAAAATTATATTTATATATTTTTTCATATGTATATACAAATGTTTTGCCTTTCATTTCTATTTTAAACTGAATGGGTTGTTTTACCAGGTGTGTGTTCACATATACTTTAACAACTAACTGCATCCAATGCAGGCAAGCATTTTTGCCAGTGTCAGTAACATTAATGACGTGCTGCAAATTCAGGTAGCTGGTTCTACTTTCAGAACCTGTTGCTATGGCAGTAACAAATTCTTAAGGAATTACCACCAGTTATATTAGGAAGCTGACAGTAATTAAGACCAGTTCTGAGTTGGTGTACAGAGGTATGCCACTGGGGCATGTCTGTGCTGGAAAGCTGTCCTGTATGTGACAGCTTCCAAACAGTACTGAATAACTGGCTCCATTCATCTGTTGGCTAGGGGATTCCCTGGCTTAACATTAAATTACATAGTGAAATATTTAGTCTGGCTGAAAAAAGACAAAAGTCCATCCAGTAAATGTAAATAAAGGGGCCGGGGATAGTGGTGAAATCATTACCCAAATATGTACAGTAAATACCTATATTTGGCATTGCCATGTGCTGTCAATCAAGAGTCAGGCGGACCTGATGGGGAATTAGTCTCTCAGTTATCCATCAAGCTCCACTCATGCCTAGTACAAAACATCTTAGGCATATGGCTGTCTGTGTAAAAATGGTCACTCTGACCTCAGTGTGGGTACCAACAGCTTTCTGCACCTGTCTCTGATAAGTACATGGATTGGGTGCAAGCACTAACGCTTATGATGCTAAGCCCTGAAGAAATTCTAAAGGGTATCTACAACACTCTGAATTTCCTAAAGTGTGTCTTTGACGCAATGTTAATATGGACATTTTCAGCATTGACCACCAGCCTCTAACTGTCATGGGAAACACTCTTAAAGTCTCTCCCTAAATTGCTATACCACTGTACAACACACTGATAAGGTGTCTGCGATACAATGGAAATATACTGTAGGTAGACATTTTCAACAATCTGCAGCAGCATCTACTTCTCCCTTGAAACACTCAAAAATAAAGTTAAATAGACATTCTCAGCAATCAGTATCAGCATTAGCATTAGCACCTAACCTTCCCTGTAGTTTGTAATTTTTCCTTAAATAGTCCATGTCTGTTCAACACACAGTAAACAATGGCTGCTGGGAATCCTAACATTCATAGAGAGAGGACTGGCACACAAAAAACCCTCATGATTAGTCCTTCTAAGCCACCTGGCTGCAGTTCAGGAAATGCAACATTGGTAGATGATTGCTTTGGCAGTAGTTCACCATTTTCTTAAACATGGA
Organism: Staurois parvus; assembly: GCF_062004578.1. NCBI lineage: Eukaryota > Metazoa > Chordata > Amphibia > Anura > Ranidae > Staurois > Staurois parvus. The sequence continues at coordinate 9,752,795 of NW_028318039.1, read as the reverse complement.
ATTACTTGGGTTTAGGTTGAACTCATTGTTGACCAAATCCAAAAGTTTATACCTACTCATAATCCCTGCACTACCAGTAACCTGTATTGGTAGTAGGGCCATTGATATGTAATGGGGTTGTTGTCAGCGATCTCTGGCAGTCTGATGTAACATGTCCCTAGACTGTGACTGCTCCATAGCATGTTCTTAGTCTCAAATCACATCTTTAGTGCCTACTTTGACCATCTTCTGTAGTATGTCTCCATTCTCTTACAACCTTCTGTAGCATTGCATATATGAAATATTATGTGGCCCCGTAGGAATGTCTAAGGCTGCAGTAGGGCCCCCTATGTCTATTAATTTGGTCCCCATAGGAATAGATAGACAAAACGATAGATAGATAGATAGATAGATAGATAGATAGATAGATAGATAGAACCTAATTTTCATTTCTACATTTTGACTCTTTAAACACACATATCAGGATAAGCAAAAGTAGCAACAAGAATGTGCACAAAGCACCTAGGCTTCATTTATCCTGGTAAACTAAGCAACGCTATTTGTTAAGAAAATCAAACATATTGTATTACAGGTTAATTTTAAGTTAAAGAAGCATTGCAAATTTGTATTCAAATGCTGAAATGAAATCTTCAGCTCGAAAAATTTGCATCAGGGATTCAGTGATACAGAGTATGTCAGATTAAATGCTGCCATACCTACAAACATGATTTTACATTTCTCTAAGGAAAAAAGACTCATATTTATTTTTATGATTTAATTTACGATATCAAGAAAAGCTTACAGGCTCTTACTACCAAATCCATACATGTTAATAATGTAGTAAAATATTCAGTATACTTTAATGATAGTGTACAGTATATATATATTTTGCTATTGATTTAACATTGTATTCAGAATGCCCTCAGTCCTTTTAAAGCTGGATTTATTTTTTTTTAGTGTTACCATTATTATCATCATCATCATCACTATCATCAGCAGCAGCATCTTTTGCATTTTTTGTTTAAAGGGAATACAAATACAAAACAAATCTAGTTCCATTAGTATGAAAAAAAAACTACTTGTATAATAAAGTGTGCGCTTACCTGTGTGTTTGTATGTGTGTCTGTTTGTGTGTGTGTTTATAGGCTAGCAGTTGTCTTTCTGTAGACTCATCTCACACTGATTATGAGAAAAATCTAGGGGTCATATAATCACAGGCACACTAGATATGTAAATTCCACTTCCTACCAGGGGCGGACTGACAACTCATGGGGCCCCCGGGCAATAGGGGATCATGGGGTCCCTGTGTCCTTGCCCAAACTCCAAAAAGCCTAAGAAAAAGGTACCAGGGGCATCTCATGGGGCCCCCTACTGACTCCAGGCCCTCGGGCAGTGCCTGAGTTTCCAAATGTTCAATCCACCCCTGCTTCCTACTGTACATACACTGTAAAGAAGGTTAGTTACTTGTATATAGAAGTGTCTGACTGCGTCTCTTGAATCTAGAAGAACCAATGGCAAATTGATCAGGGGTGTGCAGAAATAGTCACAGCTATTCCAGTGAATTATTTAAGTTATTGTTAACCACTTCAATACTGGGCACTTGTAACCCCTTCTTGCCCTCACCAATTTTTCAGATTTTAGCGCTCTCACAAAACAAAGTATGCAATTGCAGAAAACAGATAAAATAGAAGAAGACTGGACACATTTATTTTATATCCAAAGGAGTGGTGTGAGATATTATTAAAAGCCAACAAATGAAACACTGTCACATTTCTGATGCTAGCAGCTCTCTATAAAAGTTGCAAAACTAAAACCTTGAAAAGAGAGGGGGCAAGAGAGAGAAAGGACATTCTGTGAGTAAGAAGAGTTCAGTCTGTGTAAAATGGACATTGTACAAAATAGATCCTTTTGCCTTTAAATGAACAATACAGTGAGATTATTTGTCAACAATTATGGTTGAAAGTCAATTATTACTTGTTGGTCTATCTATTTTAATCTGATTTCATGTTTTATTTTATATATGAAATTTAATTTGCAAATACACATTTATACAGGATCGGAAGGATACAGGAGTGTTTTGTGTTGTTTAAAATGAGATCATGGCACAAAAAGTCTTAAGACTCTCTCTTTCTTTTTTAAGAAAACTGAACAGATTGGCAAAACGAAAGGAAAACTAACCATTGCTATTATTCAGCCTGTAAAATAATAGGCTCTTTTCAAGAGGAACAGCTAAGAATAAACATGCAAACTAGGTAAAAATCCTAGATCCTAGAGCTCTACCTGCTAAGTGGAATGTACTGTATATTCATATGCAATATTTTATATTTACCTAACTGCAAAAAATTGAAAATATTTTTACGATGACATTTTTTTTTTAGCCCTGACACTATGTAGGTTGTTTTTCATTCTAAGTTTGTCTGTCCCTTAAACCACCTATATAGTGCCATTTTCCTGGTCTTGTGCTTTGAACACTGCTGCTGACTCCCTATGTTACATCACTAGTCAAACAGAAGAAAAAAGTCATATTTAATTGAATTACTGTAATGGGTTCGACTATCTTTCAATACATTAAATAGATTGTTACTCAAGGTCAGTGTCCTGGCATATAGAGGGATACATCTGAACATTGACAGTGTAAAGTATTTAGAAGTGTCTTACTTTGTTGCAAATTACATTTGCAACAAACTTATGCTGAAATAAATATGCCAGTTACCTAAGCTGAAATGTCAGTTACATAGCTGGCATGCTGATAGCTATCATAATTTTAGCCACCAACCAAGAACAAGAAAGAAGGAAGTGAAATAAGAGGGAGTCAGCATGTATGAGCTATGTATTTCTGGATTAATGACTTGCAAAGAATCAATACCACTGGACAAATATGACAGCCAAGAATTTTTTTTTTCAGTTAAGGTCAGCATGGGAGAGGACATAATTCTTGTAGATATCAGATGCTATGCATTTTGCTTGTGTTTAAGAATAAGGGTCAGGTCTCATGCACACTAGAAAAGCTAAAAACTGCTTTAGAAATGCTGGACAAAAAACTCTAATGTGTTAGCATTTTTTGCCTGTGTTTAGCAGTGTATAGTCTAGTGTGTAAGCTACTGTATGTTTAGTAGCCTCAATGTTAAGAAGCGTGGCCACTGTTAAGTAGAGGGCCGGGAAGCTGGCTGTTAGGTCCCTAACAATGGATTTGTCATCAGATGTCAGCAGGATTCCCAGCTGACAGTTGAATGCAAAAAAACCCATTGTTGGCAGAAAAAAAAGTGAAAAAAACCTGCTTGGATTTTAAGGGGAACCCCATGCCAAATGTTTTTAAAATAAATAGCTTGGGGTCCCCCCAAAATCCATACCAGACCCTCATATGAGCATGAAGCCTGGCAGGTCAGGAAAGGGGGGAACGAGCGAACACCCAGGTCACATGTCCTCAATATGGGGGGGTGCTTTGGGGCAGGGGGGTCCCTGATGAGGACAAGGGTCTCTTACCCACAACCCTGTCCGGTGGTTGTGGGGGTCTGCGGGCTGGGGGTTTATCAGAATCTGGAAGCCCCCTTTAACAAGGGGGCCCCCAGATGCCAGCCTCCACATGTGATACATAGTTCCCTTACTCATTCACCAAAAAAGGGTAAAATGTAAATAAAAACACAACAAAAATTTTTGACAAGTCCTTTAAAAAAAATGTTTTTAAAATGTCCTCCGGGGTAGATCCATCATCAATCATGGTGCCTTTACTGAGGGCAGATCATGTCAGAGTAATCGATTAGTTTTTTTTACTATATTACCAATGTTTTGGACCAGGATGATGCTGCGGATGTAGCATATCTTGATTTCAGCAAGGCATTTGATACACATAATGATCTAATACAAAAGTTTGACAAACTAGGACTTAGCCCTTGGGTGGTTCAGTGGATATGCAGCTGGCAAAAATATAGATACTAGAGTGTGGTTGTAAATGGAGTTCACTCGGAAAAGAGATCAGTCACTAGTGGTGAACCAAAAAGCTCTGTACTAGGTCCTGTTCTATTTAATACATATGTATGTGATATATCTAAAGGTTTGTTGAGTAAGGTATGTCTTTTTGCTGATGACACAAAGGTGTGCAATAATGTTGATATCCCTGGAGGTATTTGTAACATGGATCATGATTTGGCATTGCTGGAAGATTTTTCAAAATAGTGGAATCTGCAGTTCAGTGTTTCTAAATGTAAAATAATGCACCTAGGGAAAAGGAATCCCTTGAGAGAGTACAACATTGGGGGTTGGCCAGCACTGAAGAGGAAGAGGACTTGGGGGTACTTATTTCAGTTGATTGCAAAATGAGCAAACATTGTGGCCAGGCAAAGGGGAAAACAAATGGAATTCTAGGATGCATCATTAGAGGGGTCATCAGTAGGAGGAAGGAGGTCCTGATACTCCTATATAGATCTTTAGTTAGACCTCATTTAGAATACTCTGTCCAGTTCTGGAGACCTCACTTACAAAAAGATATTGATAAGATATAACGAGTCCAGAGATGGGTAACAAAAATGGTCTGGGGGATAAAACATATCAAGAGCGACTTCAGAAATGTAACATGTACAGTCTGGAAGAAAAAAGGGAAAAAGGGGACATAGCTGAAACCTTTAAATACATCAAGAGGGTCAATAAGGTTCAGGACAGAAGTATTTTCAACATGAAACCAAAATGAAGAACACAGGGACATGACTTTAAACTAACTGGAGGAAAGTTCAAAACTAATGCTATTTTTAGTATAGCATAGTTGTTGATGCTTGGAATAAACTTCCAGCAAAGGTAATGAGCCAGTCAACAGTAAATAGCTTCTAACATGCATGGGACAAGCATAGATCTATACTCTGAAAATCAAACAAACAAAAACCCAACAAAAAACAAAACAAACAACCCCCCCCCCACACACAAAAAAAGGTCAAACTCTATGGATCACCCTGTCTATTTCTTCCATCACTTTTTTATGTTTCTAAGTTAAAAAAAATTTTTATGCCCCTAAAAGTGGCTGCAAAAATGCCCTGTGTGCATGAGGCCTTATCCTCTAGATTTGAATAGGTCAATTCTAAAGACACACCTTTGTGCCTATGTACATTTAACACCACAAATGGGATCTAAATGCTTAATTTAGAGATCTTCACAGTAAGGGTTAATTAGCCAAAGCTTGACTGAAGTGCACTTACAGTCTATAAGTGTAATTAAAAAGCTGAGATTAAACCTGGGTGGATAAACTTTAGTGTAAAAAGGCATATAAAAGAGAACAAAATGGCCTTTAAAAAAATATAAAGACGGGGTCATTGTCAGAATTCTAGCACTACAAGGAATGCAAATGTAAGTACGCAATCAGGGCAGCTAAAATAGACCAAGAGAGACAAACAGCAGAGGAAAGTGAAACAATCCTAAAACATATTTTAAATATACAGTATTCATTGTAAGAAAGCAAGGTCATAGCATATTGGCCCCATATAAGATGACATGGGGAAGTTGGTTACTACTGACAAGAAGAAGGAAACTGTATTAAATGCATTCTTCTCCTCAGTTTTTACAAAGGAAAAAGAGGGGTATAGTAATCAAGACGGTATCATTATTAGCACATCACTGAATGTACCCTTGTGGCTAACAGAAGCCATGGTCTGAAAAAGAGTTAACACAACTAAATCGCCAGGACCAGATGGTTTAACCACTTGCCATCCTGAAAATTTACCCCCCTTTAATGACCAGGCCTCTTTTTGATATTCGGCTCTGCACTATTTCATAATTGCGCGGTCATACAATTCTGTACCCAAACAAAATTTACATCCTTTTTTTTGCACAAATAGAGCTTTCTTTCGGTGGTATTTTTCACTTTATAAATAAAAAAAGACCGAAAATTTTAAAGAAAAACAATATTTTTTACTTTTGGCTGTAAAAAATATATAGTAAGCTCAAAGTTAGTCATAAATTTAGTCCAAAATGTATTCTGCTACACGGCTTTGGTAAAAAAAATCCCAATAAATTATATTGATTGATTTGTGTGAAAGTTATAGCGTCTACTAACTATGGTATAGATACTGCAATTTAGGCAATTTTTTTGCTATACAGCGCTGCACTAGTTTAACTGACAATTGCGTGGTCATGCAATATGGTAGATAAATGAAATTTATGTCCTTTTTTCACACAAATAGAGCTTTTTTTCAGTGGTATTTGATCACCTGTGTACTTTTTATTTTTGGTGCTATAAACAAAAAAAAAATTTGAAAAAAAAACACATTTTGAAAAAAATTATATTTTCTCGTTTCTGTCATAAAAAATATCCAAAAAAACTCAAATTTTGTCATAAATGTAGGCCAAAATGTATTATGCTATATGGTTTTAGTTTAAAAAATCCCAATAAGTGTATATTGATTGCTTTGTGTGAAAGTTATAGCATCTACAAACTATGGTATAGATAATGGAATTTACACAGCTTTTACTTTCTGACTGCTCATCACATTTCTTGAGCTGCTAAAATACCAGGATAGTACAAACACCCCCAAATTACCCCTTTTCAGAAAGTATATACTGTATTTTTCGCACCATAAGATGCACTTCCCCCCCCCCCAAAAAAAAGGGGGAAAATGTCAGTGCATCTTATGGAGCAAATATGGAGTGGCCAATCCAGTATTTCCACCGCCGACACTGTGTCAGAATACCGGGCTGGCCGCTCAGCTCTTCTCTACAGCAGGACCTTACCTGATCCTTGGCCCAGCGCTCTACAGTCTTCCTGCGCCAGCATCTTTAGTGTGGGAACCCGGCTGTCACAGCCTGGTGCCCACACTAAAGGGAGGACAACTCCACGGAAGTGGGAGCCGATACCTGTCAAATTCAGGTACCCACTCCCCCTCCTTCCCTAAAGGTCCACAGTCTCTAGTCATCTCCTGTACTGTTGGAAGTCTCTTGGTCATCCTCTGTACTGTCTGCAGTCTCAAGTATTTTTTATGCATATTTTGCATATTGAAAAAATCATCTAAAAAGTAAAAAAATTCAGTTGTTTATTAGATATGAAAAATGTTTTGGATAGTCTTCAGAATGACTATTGAAGAAATTTGCTTCCTGTAGCTCCAAGCCACATGTCATTGTCAATATGAGCTGTCAGATTAGCCACAGAATGTTCCTGATTAAGACTTTCATATTCATCCTACTGGCATCAACTGGCATGCAGGTGTGTAAGTGAGGTGAAGTGCATAAACGACGAGAGTATAGTCCATAAAGCCTGTGGTCAGTGACAATGGTAGAACACAGGACATCAGCGTAGACATCAGAAAAAGCAAACAGAAACCAGAATGACAATTGGCAATTACAGAACAACATACAAAAGCATCAAACAAGGGACCAGGAGAAACATTTTCAAAGTCTCTGTATAATTGTAATGTCAGATTTATAGTTCGTGCCAGGAGACTTTATGAACACTAAATGGGTCAACGATGCACTGCACTGTATATTATCCAGTAAATGTCTTGTGACTACTTTTACGATAAGAAACAATATTTATTTTTTCAAATATACAGGATAATGTTCTTTATTTTAACAATATGTTTGTCATAAATGTTAATTCTGATTTAAGGGAAAATGACAGCTTGCCCTTAGTCCTGTTATTCACTGTTAACTTTCAAATGACATTGATTTTTCTCATTTCCAAGCAGGGGACTTTAAACAGTTTAGTGTATAATTTATAGTAATACACATATGATCCTTTTGAACCTTTGCATTAGTGTATATTATAAATGCCAACATTCTTGAGACTAGTAATTCTCTACATACCTTAAAGGAAATAAAGAATAATTATTAATTAACAGTTAGCAATTTTTGCTAAAGAGGACATGGAAATATCTAAGAAAAAAAGACATGTAGGTACAAAATTATATGTTTGCATCATGAAAAATGGCTGTGAAAGATCAATATTGTGGGATTGTGTTCCATTTAATCTAATAACAGCAGGTCTTTGTTCAAGAGCTTAAAGAAAACTTGTATTTTAGCTTATGCAAAACAAAGCAACAGACTTCTTTTAGTACTCCTTTCCCTAACTGAATATTTTTTCATTTTCTTTGCTCCTTTGTGGCCTGATCTGGTTCATGAGGGGGGCTGTCTGCTTGCTTCCCTCTTTCATTGCTACTCAGGCTGAATACTTGGATAAGGGTTTTATATTAACCTACAGGAGGCCCAAACACCATTTTTTCATTTTGTTTTCTTAAAAGGAAAGCATACATGTTGAAAGGACGTGGGCCTCATTTCAAAATTCAATACCCTAATAGAATGCGAGCGAGGCTGACTTTGGAATCTGCAATCCCCTTTAGAATAAGGGGGCTCTCAGATATACTCCAGCCAGGTGAATAGACAAAGGGGAAGTTAGTGCCCCATGTTACTCATTCACAAAATAAATAAGAAGCAAATAAAAATACCCACACCATAAAAAAGTAATTTATTAAAACAAAACCAGAAAAAAATTAAATATAATGTCAATAAATTTGTACAGTGATGAAGATCCTTATCAATCACAATGACCCACCACCCAATAATGTTGACCCACCGACATGGAGACTCACTGTTCAACAATGTTCACCTGTAGCACTACCACCATGAATGACAAATGCTTTAGGAAGATATTTATTAAAACTAGAGAGTACAAAATCTGGTGTAACTCTACATAGAAACCAATCAGCTTCCAGGTTTTTTTGCCAAAACTTAATTGCACAATTCAGTTCTTCAGTTTTAGTAAAGTTCCCCCCATGTGACATAATTAACAAAATATAGTCAATGATGCCACCCACGATCTCCAGTAGGCATGTTTGCAAACATCTGTCAGGAATGGATTCACCACTGGTGGTGGGACTCACCTGCCGTGTGGGCTGCAGTACTCTCCTGTTCAGCAGAGTGCCTCCTGTTCATTGTTGACAGAACTGAAAAATACCTGCACACAAACAACTTTATGCTTTCAATAAAATTCAGGACCATAATTGTGTACACCTCCTCAAATCCAGCCATCTAATATGTTTCCAGCAGAAGATCATCTGAAAGTAGCACTAAGGAGAAACACTATATATATATATATATATGTGCCAAAAGTATCGGGACACCCCTCCAAATCATTGGATTCAGGTGTTCCAATCACCTCCATGGCCACAGCTGTATAAAATCAAGCACCTAGGCATACAGACTGCTTCTACAAACATTTGTGAAGAATGGGCTGCTCTCATGAGCTCAGTGAATTCAAGTGTGGTACCATGATAGGTTTCCACCTGTGCAATAAGTCCATCCGTGAAATTTCCGGGGTCAGCTCATACTAAAGCACACAGTGCGCAGAAGTCGCCAAATGTCTGCAGAGTGATTAGCTAAAGACCTCAAAACTTTGTGTGGCTTTCAGATTAGCACAACAACAGTGTGTAGAGAGCTTCATGGAATGGATTTCCATGGCCGAGCAGCTGCATCCAAGTCTTGCATCACCATGTGCAATGCAAAGCCTCAGATGCAGTGGTGTAAAGCACGGTACCACTGAACTCTAGAGCACTGGAGACGTGTTCTCTAGAGTGATGCATCATGCTCTCTTGCCTGCCAATCCAATGGATGTGTCTGGGTTAGGCAGTTGCTAGGAGAACGGTACTTGGCTGACTGCATTTTGCCAAGTGTAAAGTTTTCTGGAGGTTGGATTATGGTGTGGGGTTGTTTTCAGGGTTTGGACTTGGTCCCTTAGTTCCAGTGAAGGGAACTCTTAAAGCGTCAGCATATCAAGACATTTTGGACAATTTCATGCTCCCAACTTTGTGGGAACAGTTTGGGGATCACGCTTACTTTTCCAACATGACTGAGTACCAGTGCACAAAGCAAGGTCCATAAAGACATGGATGTGCGAGTTTGAAGTAGAGGAACTTGACTGGCCTGACCTCAACTGGATAGAACATCTTTGGGTTGAATTAGATTGGAGACTGCGAGCCAGGACTTCTCGTCCGACATCAGTGCCTGACCTCACAAATGCGCTTCTGAAAGAATGGTCAATGATTCCCATAGACACACTCCTAAACCTTGTGGACAGCCTTCATTTCCTGTTTTGGCTATGGGACAAGAAGTAAAGGTAAATCTCCCCAATGGGAAACAGATGGCAGAATAAAATCTGACAGGTGTTACAACCCTCACAAAATGACAAAAGGTTTTGCCTATAGTTCTACTTTAATTGATAAAAAATGCAAGAAATCTTCATAAAGATGAAGATCCGAAAATACCTAGGTTTGGTTCGGGGTAGGTTTTGTTGAATATGGCTGAAGTATGGTTGCCAAATCCAAACCCCATTGAAGTCAACAGGAGCCAAATGTAAAAATAAACAGTTATGATCATTTTCTAGGCTTACATGCTAGGGATTGTTCCTAGTTCAATTTATAGGCTAATATGCTGGGCACTGCCCTGGGGGACATGTACCAAATAAAAAATATTAATAAAAATCTGTTTGGCAGGGAGCAGCAATTTTAGGTATGCTTATAGCGAAACATAACAATTGCAAAATTAAACAACATGCATAGGGGTTGCACTTACTCAGCCTGTGAAATAGCACATCTGTGGGGTTGATATACTAAAACTGTATATTGCAAAATCTGGTACAGCTGTGCCTTGTCACCAATCAGCTTCTAACTAAGTTTGTTCAATTAAACTTTGACAAAAAAATCTGGAAGCTGACAAGCTACCATGCACAGCTACACCAGATTGTGTACTCTTTAAGTTGTAGTAAATCAACATCTGTGTGATGTATACAACTAACTGCAGCACACTGACATCTAGGACCCCATGTTAAGGGCATTTGGTCTGGCATTTTTATTATTATAGATACTTACATAGCGCTGTCAATTTATGGAGCACTTTTACATATAAAGTATATTGTTCATTTGCATCAGTCCTACCAGCATGTCTTTGGAGTGTGGCAATGGTTAAGGATGAGGGTGCGCATGCTACTTGCGATTGGGAGCTTTCCGATCATGTGACTGCTGTGACAGTCAATCATGTCAGTCACATGATTACAAACCCTACCCCCAGCATCTAAAACCCCTTAAAGGACTAGGAGGCACTGGTGCCAATGGGTTAATATATCTTTTTTCAGTCACAAGCTGATAAAGCACTACCAACTCATGTTGCTCATTTTAAGTGATACCTATTAGTTATGTTAAATAAAAATAAAATCTCTTTTGCTTTACAGCTTTGCCCAGGCCCAGGCCCTGGGTTCCTTCCAAATGTATCATGCATTCAGGCAAAAAAAAAAAAAAGCATAATATTAATGCAGTGTTACAGTGCTTCAGGCACTTCATGAAGCCAGTTATTATTCTACTACTTTTGGAAGGTCAATGTAGAGTGCTAGTGCTCTGAAGCTCATCAAAAACTTCAAACCTTGTATGGGATTTTTGTGAGTGAATACTGATATCCCACATAATTAGAACAAACGTTAGACAAAATTCCAGCACATATTGTAAACAGTTTCAAAGTACTTCATATAAAAATTGAAAACTAGGGCATATGTTTTAATTTTCTTCATATATGTATGCAAATATAAAATTTAATTAAAAATCATATTATTATTGTATGTTACCGTATTAAAAACCTTGTTTCCAAATATAGTTTGTAATAAAGTGTGGATATAGGAATCCTTAGGAGAAAACAATAATGTTGGTTGGGGGCCAGAAATCATAAGACTTTGGCTGCCCATACGGAGAGCTTAGGAACAGCAGTTTTCTTTTCTTGTAATGAAAAAAGTACTGTTTTCACTCAAAATAATACTGCAATTTTGTAATTCTGACATGTCTTAATCACTCATGTGAATAGCAAATTTTAATGGCAGGATAACATTTTAAATTGTCTATTAATTTTCTATACACTATACCTCGAGAGTTAATTGACTCCAGATATGCTTTTGCTTTAGGCAAAGAAAAATACTTACAAGCAATATATGTTATGATTGATATAGTTTGAATTTGTATCCCTTTATTGAGTGATAACATGCCTAGATGGGCATTTCAGATTTGTTTATTTGAAAGCTAATACTGTACCTAGTCCCTTATGTAAGGTGGACAGTCACTAGCAAGGAGGCCCATCTGGTTTCCCACCACAGTGCTCCTTCCCCCTCTGCCCAGGGGTTGCACGTGTACTCACTCAGGGTGCTCTCCTGTACAGCTCCACCCGACCATCTCCATCACCAACATTTCCTCTTCTCATTTAAGCCACACAGTCACTGCTGGAGGCCCTCTGAAATGCTTAGGAACGTGCATGTTGTCCCAGACCAGGTCTTCCTCCCATTGTATCTGGGACTCTTCCACTAAGTCCATGATGTCCATGGGGATGTAGGGGTAGTCCAGGCCCCTTTCTATGACCGCCCTCTGTTGTACCTCCCTTTGCAACCAGGAGAAGCAAGGCTCTTGTCCCCTAATCCAAGCTGCACACAGGACTGTGGTGACCTAATGACCCACTACTGCACTTCAAGGTCTATAGTCTTGGTCCTGGGCCAGGGGGAAGCAGAGGACTTAGATAGTGGGGTGTGGGACAAAATCCTAACTGACTCCAACCAGCAGGATTGTAAAGTAGAGTCTGGAGTGTATGGGCAGTCCGATGATCCCATTGGCAAGTCCAACTCTACTGTAGTGCTCCTCCAGTCCCCCTCTTCTGTTTCTTCAGAGGTCCACCCATTATGCTTTATTTCTAGGGCCTCAAGCCTCGCTAGAGTCTTGAAAATTCCCAGTCTACCTCTCCGCCATTAACACTCCTCACCGGCTCACCTGAGGACTGGTCATCTCTGCAACTAGGCTCCTTTAAAATGGAGAGGTCAGGGCAGGTAAATGAGGCCTGCTGCTCTGAAGCAGTTGCTGATTTCTGCTGTACAGCAGCTGTAGACTCTGGTTCCCAGGTATGTTTTGGCAAGTAGGGAATGGCAGTGCACGACCCTTCTCCACTGGGTGGGTCAGTGAAAATGGCAGGGGAGTCATGGACTCGACCCTGCTTGGTGTGGCAGACCAACTCCAGCCTTCCAGCTCTCTGGCTTTTCAGTCCCAACTGTAAATTCAAAGGATAGCTGTGAGGTGCCAGGTCACTGGGCAACAGGCAGTTAAGAGGCTCTCCACAATTTCCACACCTAGCCCAAGCTCCAATCAGTGCAGTTGGCCTCCTGCAGTCAGGACAAACGAGGTACAATTCTCCGTGCCCTTGATCATCCCCAGAACAAAGCAGCCGCGATGCTCAAGGTGGACCCCCATGTCCATGAGGATCAGTTCTGGAGAGTACATATTCAAATAAACTGGCAGAATACCCTTTATCTTTATCCACCCATGCTCTCTCAACATGGTGGGTGTGGTGGGTGGTTTTAAGCACAAGCCTTTGGGTGTGAAATTGGGTATGTTGTTAGGTGTGGCTACACTCCTCCTCATGATCACTTGGCACCAGCCAGGAACTTTCCCATCAACAAATTAACCCCCGATGTGCTGGTAGAAACTGAATTGCAGACACGGTAATGGCTGTATCCTGATGGCAGGGCAGTAACTGTTAACTGGCTAATGCTGAACACTGATTTTCAGCCATTTTTGAATACTGTAGTTACACATACACATTCAAGACTGGGAGTGATGCTGTCTCGCAGTGGTTGCTAGGGGCATCGGTGAGGTATGGAACATCCCCCCTGCTGAGCACACAGTCATCATAAGAGGTGCCATGATCAATCTTCACAAAGCAATAAAGGATTTGTAATCCATCAATCATAGCAACGAGGCAGATTACTGTTTGAATAATATTACTTGTTATTGCAACCTGCACACACTGATTTACAGAGATGAGCCGACTTGGTTGCTCCAGGCCATGGCGAGCAGATCTGAAATAGCAGACACTTTACTGACATTAGCAGGCATGAAAATTAGCAGTAGAACAGTCTTTTGTTGTAGCCACCTGTAGAGCAGCAAAAAGTCTTGAAAACACTGATGAGCCACCCTGATTGCTCCAGGCAATGACAATCAATGTAGTGATGGGTTTACTGGCATTTGCAGATACACAGCATACATCTTTTAGGAGCCACCTGTTGAGCAGCAAGGGGATATCTGCAGACTGGTACACCACTCTGGTTGCTCCGGACAATGGCAACCAGGATAATAGTAATTGCAGTCACTTCATTAACCTCTCTGGCGGTCTGATTATTTCAGATTTTTGGTGCTGAAAGCGGTACCATTATTTTGCATGGAAATATGTAGTTTGTTTATTGTAGGCTGTAATTTTTAGGAATAACTCACTGAAATCTGTCCGAACAAGAGTCTAGTAAACATTCTGGGTATGATAAAACTTGAAACACGAAATCATAAATTATAATTTAATAAATAATCATAAAAAATAATAATATAATAATAATACATTTAATTCAATAATATAATCAAACCAAAAACACTGAAATTTGAAATAGAGCGCCAAGTTCGCACGTCGCTGAGCAAAGTCACAGAATCGTTTTCAGTGTCTGATGATGAATTTCCCCACAAATCATTATCACTCAATTCTGCAAGTGGTTCTGATTTAAAATCGCTGTTTTCTAGCTGGTCTAAAACCGCTTTTGACCTAAAGGGACACTTTTTGGACGCCATGGACTTTTCTAAGTTTTCAGGCAGAAAGAACAGTCAAAATGCAGGCAGGGCACAGGACAAAGCAGTAGGGACAAAATGTATGTGAAATGGTTTGAAACAGCAATGTTTTACTATGTAATAATCATTTACAAAAAAATGAAATTTTTAAAATTTGCTGCCAGTTCCGGCGCCCATACGTCCCGACGTCACAGGGACTGGAACACGGAAGCCAGATGCCGGCATCGGCCAGAGGAGATGGCCGGGGACGCTGCAGGGGACACATCGCGGGAGCGAAGGACAAGGCAAGCGCTGCAGGGACTCCCTGAGCAACGCCGCATGGTAAGCCTGAGTGTAGCTCGGGGTTACTGCTCTTGGTACTGAAATTGTACCCCGAGCTACACTCGGGAATACCGACATGGAGGTTAACTATAGAAAGCACATTTAGATCAAAGTCTTTTGTTGCTGCCACCTGTTGAGCAGCTAAAAGACTTGTAGACATTGATGAGCTGTCCCGGTTACTCCAGGTGACGGCAAGCAGGACAGTAATAGTGGTAGACACTTTGTAAACATTAGTGGACACATCATGAGCAAAGTCTTTAGTAGGCACCACCTACTAGTAGAGCAGCAACAAGACTTTCCAATAGGCCCGGCATGATTGCTAGGGGTAGCAGCAATAGTGATAGTCTTTTAACACACACAATGGCAATTGCAATCCCGGCAGTACAGTACACTTCCACATTCCCGACAATCTCTGTAACACTTTTATTCCCTAAGGCTAATTGGTTGCTAGGGGTGACAACAGCAGGGTGCTATAGGTGAATCCTGGAATACTAGCCCCCACATGTAGCACTACTCCCTTGGGATTGCTGTTGAATTTGGGTCCCTCTATAGCCCTGCACAGTCAATGAGCGTTCTCCACACATGGGTCATCCACAGACAAGAAATCAGTACTTGAACATTGGTTTTGTTTTTTTATTTAGGGAATTTTAACTTGGATAGGGAATAGAGGTGTATAGGATGCCAAATGGACCAAACTTTGAGGACAACTTACTGACTATATACAGCTTCTCCTTTAAGGCTTCGACAGCATGGTTGGGGTGCTAGCCAGCACCTCCAAAATACAAAGTCTCTTTCTAATCCTGAGCAGGGGACCCGCATCCTTTTCCCTTATGCAAGGTGGACAGTCAGTTGCAAGGGGACCAATCTGGTTTCCCACTAGAGTGCTCCTTCCCCAATCCCCCCAGGGGTTGCAGGTGTACTCACTTAGGATGCTCTCCTGTACAGCTCCACCAACATCTCTCCTCCTCCTTTAAGCTACACAGTCACTGCTGGAGTGCTAGCCAGCAATTCCAGTTGTAGTACCCAGGACCCTAGAAGAACTCCTCTTCCACCCAGCAGTCTGTAGGTAGGCTTTCCTTTCCTGAGTAGCTGATCTGGCTCCTGTTCCCTTTAGTAGGTGTACATTCACTAAAAGGAGGCTAATCTGGTTTCCCCCCACTTCCCCTATCCGCCCAAGGGCTGTAGGTGTACTCACTCAGGGTGCTTTCCTGTACAGCTTGTGGATGGCTGCAATTACTAGGCTTGATAGGTGGATGGCTCCTGCCTGCCACACAGGGGATCCTCTCCCAGGGGACCAATGAGTCCTGAGTTTTCCACCTTTCTAGAACCAGGCTTGTAGGCAGGCCCCATCCCAGTGGGCCTCATGGAAGTCCTCCTCCACCAACCTCCTTCTTTGCTCTCCTCTCAACTCCACTCCACCACTCTCCCCCTCCTTCTCCTATTGACTGAGCAGACTCCAACAACTTTTTAAAGAGCCCAGCCCCCTTCCAGCCTCCTGTTGGGGATTAGCTGAAGTCCCTAAAGAGTAGCCAGATACTCTTCAGATCCACCCACTGCCTCCAAGGCCCTCCCTGAGAACCTCAGAGCAGGGGGACATTCCAGAGAGACTGGCCTGCAGAGTCTTTCAGCCCTGACCCAAATTTGACTACTACACCTAAGCTGCTAGCAGCTCCTGACTAACCATTAGGAATTCTAACTTCCACTAATGTAACCAGGAGTTAGAATTAGAGACCCTGATAAAGTCACGTGAGTAGTGACGCAACGCGTAGGTGACATCACTCCTGGCGCGGACGCCATCTTTGGACTCTCAAAAGAACCAACACAAGTACACCCATCACATGAGGTTCTAAGGCTATGTACAAGATGCACAAGAATGTGAGTGCTTTGGTTATATCTAATTTTATTGCATAATAAACGATATCATGCTATGGGAGTTCTTTCTCTTTATGGATCCTGTGGGAGCTGGTCTTATTGATTAGAGCCATTTAAAGGGGAATATCGAGCTGGTCTTGGTCTGGAAGGCATATGCTGTTT
Organism: Staurois parvus; assembly: GCF_062004578.1. Taxonomy (NCBI): domain Eukaryota; kingdom Metazoa; phylum Chordata; class Amphibia; order Anura; family Ranidae; genus Staurois; species Staurois parvus. The sequence goes on along the minus strand of NW_028318039.1, from coordinate 9,735,867 downwards.
CTTCTGCTCTGAAATTGTCTGGAGGATATGATTTGATCTGGGAGGATCCAGGAGTGATCCCAAAGGCATGTAGGCATTTTAGGGTCATGGTAAGGAGGTGAGGAGCCAATCTAGCTGTGTGTGGAAACATCACCAGAGGCTACAACGCACAAGAATCACCTGCATGTTTTCTACATATTTTTGTGGACACTGGTGTCACGTATTGTCAGATTGGATTCATATTTTTTCAGGAGATTTATATATATATATATTTTTTTTCACCATTTTGTATATTATTGGATCAATTATATTTTAGGGGGTTATATATTTATTTATATATTTGTTATTTGATTTGAGTGTTTGGACACGGAGCACTTGTTTGTCACTTTTTGTGCAGGATTTATCTCCCAGTGCTGGGATCACAGGTGTGTTTTCACTATATATCAATACATTGTATTGTGGTTATTCATTTGTGTTATTTATCCATTATTGGGACACTTTTTTGGTTGTTTTTTCCACTTTTTGTCACATTATTATTCCCTACCGGGGATTCTAGTCACTGTTTCGTTAGAGAACGCTACACCTATTTTTTGTATTTTTGCTTTTTTCACTTTTAGGTAATAAGGTGCAGGTGTTAGCAGCCTTTATAGTTATATTAGGTTCTGAGCGCAGGAGGTCCTCTTTATATAATGTAACCAGGAGGGTGTTAGGCAGGCAATGTGTGAAGAAGAGAAGTGTGGAGGGTATGGGAGTATGTCCAAGGGGAGGATTGTGGAAGGTATGACAATGTGTGTCCAGGAGTAAAGTGTAGAGTGTATGACAGTGTGCAGTATGCACAAGGAACGTGTGTGAAGGGTATGACAAAGCCATCTAAACAAAAATGTAAAAAAAAAACTGAAAAGGGTTCAAAAAAATCATTTACTGTGCGCCAACTCTCCCAATTAAGGAGTGGAGAATATAACCCAAAAGATACAGAAACCAATAAACCCTGGAAAGAGGAACCAGGAAAAACAATGGCTGATCACTCCCCAAGTGGCTTAAACTTAAAGGGACAATAGAGGGTATGAAATCTGGAATATCACAAATAACTTTATTTTCAAAATATTAAACAAAAATTACAAACAAATAGACAATGGTTAATTGGTGAAGGGTTTGATGTATTGGGAGGGAGCATATATGAAGATTTAAAATGTATATTAGACCCTCCTTTCCTCCTCTACATCCATTATATATAGATAAGAAAAAATTACCTGATCTGTATCAGAGCTAGCGTAGAGCACCAGCATGAAGTTAGCAAACCAGAAGTGCTCCATATTAGAAGAGCTAAGTGGTGGAGGTTTGTTAGTGCTCCCTAACTACAGGCTGTTAGTAAGTGTGTTTTGTGGCCAAATATGTTATATGTCTGCTGTTAAAGGGGTCTGTGTGCTATGACTGAGTGTGCATAAGCACATAATGACAATAAAAGGGGGAGAGAAGCAGATACACATACTGTAGCATTGCTAGAGAGGGTGTGTAAGGTAATGCAATGCTAGGGAGACAAGCAAATATGTGGAGGTGTTGCATCAACTACAAAAGTAAAATTGTTTGCAAAAGCCTTTAGTGTACCTGATAGGAAACAAAGGAGAGCCTGAAGAGGGGAGTGAACACTGAGAGGAAGTGCAGACAAAGATATGAAAATATACCCATTAAAGCTGTGTACACACTATAAGTTTTTTTTTTGTTTGTTTGTTCAACCCAGCAGGCTGAAAACAAAATGGAGATATTGCTATATTAATACAAGTGATGTTAGTGCAGCAATATCCCCCGCTGTGCTTTTGTGTTCTGATAGGGGGATTGCCCCCCTCACCAGAACACACTGATTAGCACTGGCAGCCATTGACTGCCAACGTTGATCGGCTGCTGGTCAGATTATAGTTTTCCAGCAGGCCTACTCAACAGAATCCGGGTCATGAGACCTGCTTCTGTAGAACAGACAGCTGTACATGTGGGCCGGAAGTCAGCAGGTTCCTACTGAACTGACTTATTTTGGCCAAATGTCCACCCATGTGTACCCATCTGTAGATTTGTTTTAATGCAATACAGGATATGGAAATATGAAGTAAAGCTCTGTATACTAGATTGGGATATTTCACAGCTAGAATATACAGGAAAGACAAATGGCTGTGCTCAGGGGCGGACTGATAAATCATGGGGCCCCCGGGCAATAGGGGATCATGGGGCCCCTGTGTCCTTGCCCAAACTCAAAAAAGCCTATGAAAAAGGTACCAGGGGCATCTCATGGGTCCCCCTACTGTCCCCAGGCCCTCGGACAGTGCCTGAGTTTCCAAATGGTCAGTCCGCCCCTGTGCTGGAGATGGGACCTTACAGAACTGGAGTCCCCTATATGAAAGTAAGACATAGCTTTAAAATGATGTAGGCTAGAGTATGGTGATGGATTAAATTTCAATAAAGTGGTAGTAAAATTGTGTTTAAAAAAATGTCCCCCTGCAATTCAATGCACAATGTGCTAGTATGCATTGCAAACTAGCACGCTATGAAAGACTTACCTATGAAACAGATCCCTCCAGTGGTGAACTGTCATTGCTGACAGAGCTCCCATATTCACCAGGTCTTCTTTCTGTGTTCATGGAATCCTAACATTTGAATGGGATCATGTCACTCCCGCGCATGTGCCTGGGAGTTACAGCCATGGCATAGTGCTCTGAATAGATGGCACATTTGAAAGTCCCGCCCATTCAGAGTGCATTGGTGTCACTGGCTGGTACAGATGAGAATATCTTCTAAATGGTGTATGTTTAGGAGATTTTCACTGTACCTACAGGTAAGCCTTATTATGAAAAAGCAGACTTTACCAACTGGACTGGTAAGTAAAACTAACTAATTCATTGCAATATAATTTAACCTTGTCTTTTAGATTTGCCAAAATATGCAACTTAAAGGTCTGCTTGGTTGGATATAATTTTACTTTAATATTGAGGTAGGTCCTCACAGATTTTGGTAAATGTAATGACATTGGGGAACATTTACCAATGCTGTCACAAGGCTAAACAATGATATGCACAATATGGGACTTATCAGACTGATTTACTGGACTATAATTTTAATTGCAAAAAGAACACGATTTTTCCCCTATAAACACATTTTTGTGGTTGAAAGACCTCTTTCCCTCATAATACCCTTTTTTGCTTTCCAAGCTTCTAGAGGAGTGTTTCACTCTCTATAGAAGCAAATCTGTGCTGTGAAAATGTGTTATGCAATTTGCTATTGCTTAACGCCAAAAGATTTATTTGCACAAGTTATTTCCAGTATATCACAAGGACACAAAGTAGAAGCAGCATGGCTGTGACTATGTAAGTGGAAAGACAATTTAAAATGATATGACTAGCTCCACAAATTTTAAATCTGCAGCTCACATCAATGCATCCGCAGACTGTATTTTTTGTGTGTTTTTGCATGTATAAGGCTCACTGGATATCTTTGTATCATACACATTGTGGCTCACAGATGAGGCAGGAGCAGAACAGGGTTAAAGTATTTAGGAGCAGAGAAAAAACTGCAGGGTAAAGTGTAACATTTCAGGGAAAAGCATAGCCTCTCTGTTTGCACACTGGTTGAACACATGTTTACATATATGCAATGAGATATGACACACAGTATATATAATATATATATTATATTATGACAGGAGGAGACCCTGTCACTGCAAAAATATAGGAAAGTGTGACACATGATTCTCATTTCGAGTGAATGCAATGTTCCAGACTAGAGTTTCTGGGCAGAGAAAGCTGTGGAATGGGCTTTCTCTGGATTCTGCAGCTCTAAATCGGAACATCCAATTCTGTGTCCAGGTTTTGCTAGACACCTGCAATCTGGAGTACAAAGGTGAGGTGTCTTCATATACTCATGTCTGAGAAAATCTCAGGGCTTCCAGTTGGAGACAGCTTTGAGATGGAAGGTCTCATTGAAGGGTCAGAGGACCCAGTCAGAAGCCAAGAGACAGAGGTCTCAGTTACAGAAGTCAGGTGAATCCCCATCCATAAGCCAGAGGTGGACCGTGCAGCAGGGTGATGTGACTAAAGGTTAGAGAGTCAAGTATCCAGGAGAAGTATTGCAATTGAAGATAAGTGAGCTTATAAGGCAGGTGGCTTGGCAATGTCCAGTGTTTGTCTTATTGCTGAAGCTGAAGAAGCTCTGGGGAAAATTCAGTGAGAGAGACAGGAGTTTCAGCAAACTATAATGCTGCCAATTTTGTTTGCGTAATCTCAGCTATTTTTTTAAGGTTTAAACTATGTCAGTTGGTCCAACCCCTGCCATGTGATTTTGTGGGACAGTTTGATTAGCATATAAATGCGGAGAAAAAGATAATGCAATGTCTGTGAATTCCAAAAGTGAGCTGAGTTGTCACCAGAACAGAAAGTGGAAGAGAAGTCTTGCAATGGTGACACTTGTTTCAATGACAATTAATATGGGATTTCCCTCACTCCCCACTGTGTTTACAGGACAGGAAGTAAAGATACATATTCTCAGTGGATAATGGATGGCAAAAACCTAACAGGGGTTTTAATCATTCTTCACTCTAAATCTAAAATACTGAAAAACAGTTTTGGCCTTAAAACTGCTTTAAATGGTTAAGATCCTATTAAAGCTATTTCAACAGTAAATCAGTAACTACTTTTATTCTTGCTCTCTCCAAGTTAGCCTGCAACAATTAAATTAACATTGTTGCTTCGCTGTGCTTAGGAATCTCATACATTTCCATGTGTAGATCATGCTCTAAATTTGGTGCAAACATTTCTAAAGATCTTTTCAGAAAGTCTGTCCTGTCTTTTATATATTTTGTGCCACAAGACTGTGTTTGGAAATATAGCGTAACCTGATCTATGTTATAGGCAGCACCCTTCCACTGGCTACAGAGGGTAACAAAGGACAACCTCTATGTGTAAATTACTACTGTCTATGTGTCAGGGAACAATATGGTAGAAAAGTCAAATGAAACTGGGGCAGGAGGGTCATCATTAACTATTGAATTGAATAAATGTACTGTTTATATTGTTTGAGTATATTCTACAGACTGGAGGTGGGGTTAATGAGATGACTCTTTGCCACACAAGCTCTTTGGCCATATATCACATTTAGCCTCTGGCATCTCAATGGTGGCTCTGCCAATGGATGCTGGTTCCATACCTATGATGGAATCATCAGGTAGCAGATCAATCCACCACTGTGATTGCTTAACCACTTCCGGCTCATCTCCCCTCAATGTACTGCGGCAGAGCGGCAGAGCAGCAGCTACAGGCAAAGCTAACTATCTAAAGACTGTACTAACACAGGGGGGCGCTCCCCCCTCACGACTGCTGTGTCCAGCAGACACAGCGGAATGAAGATCCCGGTGAACAGGACCCGATCACATGATCACTATGTAAGCAAAGTTGTTATGAAGCAATCTCATTCATAACAGCTCTGCTTCTCTTCCTAGTGAGCTCTGATTGGCCCACAGCTTGCATTGCTACCTATTTTGGAGTGTGAACGCACCTACGCCCCCCACTGACCCCCCCCCCCCCCACCCATCGGTCCAGGGAGAGAAGAAAGAACACCGAACCAAGTAAAAGCACCACTACATTTTACACACACACATTATATTAGCATATTTAACCCTTTGATTGCCCCTATTAACCACTTGAGCTCCTGAGGATTTACCCTCCTTAATGACCAGGCCTCTTTTTGCTACTCCGCGCTGCACTAATTCAACTGATAATTGTGCGGTCATGCAATGCTGCACCCAAACAAAATTTACATCCTTTTTTTCACACAAATAGAGCTTTCTTTTGGTGTAATTTGATCACCTGTACGCTTTTTATTTTTCACGCTATAAACAAAAATGCCAAAAATTTTGAAGAAAAACAATATTTTTTATTTTCAGCTATAAAAAATATATAGTAAACTCAAAGTTGGTTATAAATTTAGGCCAAAATGTATTCTGCTACATGTTTTTGGTAAAAAAAATCCCAATAAGTGTATATTGATTGCTTTTTGTGGAAGTTATAGCGTCTACAAACTATGGTATAAATACTGCAATTTACGCCATTTTTGTGCTATACAGCGCTGCGCTAGTTTAATGGACAATTGCGCGGTCATGCAATATGGTACATAAATGAAATTTACATCCTTTTTTCCCCACAAATTGAGCTTTCTTTCGGTGGTATTTGATTGCCTGTGTGGTTTTTATTTTTTGCGCTATAAAAAAAAAAGTCTGACAATTTTGAAGAAAAAAAAACAATATTTTGGACTTTTTGCTATAAAAAAGGGGCTATTTTTAGGGTTTTTTTTATACTAATAATGGCGGCGATCAGCGAATTATGGCGGCGATGAGGGACTTATGGCAGCGACCAGCGACTTATGGCGGGACTGTGGGACTGCGGCCGACATTTTGACATTGGGGGGTACTGACTTGGGGTCACTGACATCCCCCAAAACACTAATACAGTGATCAGTGCAAAAAAAAACAAAAACTGACACTGTACTAATGGCAATGGGGAGGAAGGGGTTAACTTTATTTTTCAGGGAAGGGTTATAGGAGTGAGGGGAGTGTTTTACTAGGGGGCGGGGGTGTGTACTGGGCGGGACAAGGCTGATCGAGAGAGAGAAACTGTTCTTTCTCGATCAGCTCGTCCTCAAGCTGAGAAGGAAGTGACAGACAGCACAGCTACTGCAGCTGTGCTCTCTGTCACTGTTTGCCGCCGATCGCCGGGACATAGCCGTTAAGGAGCGGCTGTGACCCGGCGACTGACATCTGCGGCGGTGATCCGCGGGACAAATAGGGTGGCGGCGCGCCTCACGCGCACCCTTATTTGTTTACAAAACACACGTCTTAAAACGTGGTTTTGCCTGTGAGTGCCGCCCTGCCGCCGTATATGTACAGTGGCTGGGCGGCATGCGGTTAACCTTTGATCGCCCCCTATTAACCCTTTGATCACCACATCACTCAGCCAGTGCCATTAGTACAGTGTCAGTATATAATTTTTCACTGATCACTGCATTCCTGCCACTAGCATCATCAGATAACGTCAGGGTTGGTTAGTGCCCCCCCCAGCCAGGGTTAGCTAGCGTTAGATTACCCGCACACTATCGCACTCACGCTATAGGTCACTGATCACTGCCATTACTAGTTTAGTGTTTGTACAGATCAAGATATTGATCACGTACAGTACTATACTAGTGCCTCCTTTGTATAGTGTCCCCAAAAATGCAGAGCTAGCAGGATCGGCCCCGGTCGCTGCCAGCACTAATGTATAGCTCCTCTGCTGTTTTTCATGGAAGATTTGTACCAATTGATTGTGGGCCAAGGCAATTTGTACACACAACAATACATGGCTGCCCACCCAAATTCAGCTCTTTCCAGACAATTTGCATGGAAACCTATCACGGTTTCTGAATTTAAAACTCTTTTGGGCCTAACCCTCAACATCGGCATTACAGAAAAAAAATAATTGTGGTCATATTGATCCACAAAGCCAACTCATCGTATGTCCATGTTCTCTGCTGTTACATATATGCCCAACATGGAATAGCAATGTACTGGTACGTCGCTGAACTTTGAGTGGTTATACCAAGATGATGCCTGCAGCTACAGGCATCATTCTGGTACCAATTTTTTCAGCTGGCAGTTGGCTTTCATGTAAAAGCAATCTTAGGGGCCAATTAGCTGCTGAATTGTATTTACGAACAGTGGGAAGGGACACCCCCCTCCTGCTGCCTTCCACAGTTTTCTTGGGCTCTCCTGTCCCACAGGGGAATCTGAATGCAGCTGGCAGTTCCGCTGGCTGACCATAGATCTGATCAAATACCAGAATGGCTCCAATAATCTCTATAGCCTAAGAGACCAGAAGCTACGAGCATTTCATCACTTCAGTTTTGCAGGATATAAACAGCGCCATTTGTAAATTAGAAAAGCATCTGATCACACTGATCTTGGTGAGATTAGATAATGTAAGGGCTGAGGAGATATCCAGAGTCTGATAGACCCCAGATTTTTCAAAAAAGAATATATGACAATGCCCATTGAAGTTATAGGGGTTTGCATTCCCTGTTATAGCATTAAAAGTGCTAAAAAAAAAATGAAAGGGACAGTGTAAAAATAATTTAAAAAAATCAAAATAACTAAAAAAAAAGCACCCTTGCCTCCCTGTGCATGCGCGAGCAAGCTTTGACCCCATGCCAGTATGTAAACAGCGGTTGCACCATGCATGTGAGGTATAGCCGCAAGCGTCAAGAAAAGTAATTCTAGCACTAGACCTTGTGTGTAAATATAAATTGGTGACCTGTAAAGGCTTTTAAATCGTCGCCTATTGATAATAAAAATGTATGTACTTTGTTGCCATTGCCATTTTAAAGCATGTCATGTTTGGTATTCATTTACACTAGCGTAACATCATCTTTTATATATTAGCAAACAATTGGGCAATATATTGTGTTTTTGTGCATTAAAATTCTAAAAAGTGTATTTTTCCCAAAAGATTTGCGTTTGAAAAATCACTGCACAAATACTGTGTCACGTAAAAAATTTCAACACCCACTGTTTTATTCTCCAGGACCTCTGCTTTAAAAAAAATCTATAATGTTTTGGGGTTCAAAGTAATTTTCTAACAAAAAAACTGCTACTTCATGTGAACAAAAAGTGTCAGAAAAGGCTTGGTCTTCAAGAGAAGGTGATGTGAGACAAAAGCTTCTAATGTTGGCCCTGAAAGGCCAGGATAGTAGAAGCAACCTCTCCAAATGACCCCTTTTTGGAAAATAGACACTTCAAGGTATTTGCTAAGAGGCATGGTGAGTGTTTTGCAGATCTCATTTGTTGCCCCATGTTTTTGGAAAATGAAGAAAGAAAACAAAAATGTTTTTCTTTTTCAAAACCCTGTGACAAAAATTATATCTGTAAAATACTCACCATGCCTCTTATCAAATTCCTTGGGGTGTCTACTTTCCAAAAAGGGGTTATTTGGGTGGGGGGGTTGCACTATACTGGCATTTTATAGCTTCCGAAACTGCAATCGGAAGTGGGGAAGTGATATGAGGAAATATGCCCTTTGAAAGCCTGGAGGTGGTCATTGGATTTTGGGGGATTGTATGTAGCTAGGCTGCCAAAAAGTCTCTCACATGTGGTATACCCATACTTGGAAGATCTAGGAAAATGTGTTTTGGGATGTTATACCACATATACCCATGGCATGCATGAGCAATATATCATTAAAGTGACAACTATGTGTAAAAAAAAATTGTCAGTCAAACAATTTGTGGTAAAAAATAAAATGTTCCATGGACTCAACATGCCTCTCTGCAAAATTCTTGGGGTGTCTACTTTCCAAAAAGGGGTCATTTGGTGTGGGGGGGTTGTACTGCCCTGGCATTTTAGCACCTCCAGAAATGTGATAGACAGTCATAAAGTAAAAGCTACGTAAATTCCAGTATATATAGCATAGTTTGTAGATGCTATAACTTTCACACAAACCAATTAATGTACATGTATTGAGATTTTTTTTACCAAAGACATATACCAGAATACATTTTAGCCTATATTTATGACTAACCTTGAGTTTATTGGATATTTTTTATAACCAAAAGTGAAAAATATAATTTTATTCAAAATGTGCAGTCTTTTTTTGTTTATAGCGCAAACATGAAAAACTGCAGAGGTGATGAAATACCACCAAAAGAAAGCTCTATTTGTGTGAGAAAAGGACATACATTTTGTTTGGGTACAGCATTGCATGACTGCGCAATTACCAGTTGAAATAGCGAAGTGCCAAAGGGCAAAAAATGGCCTGGTCAGGAAGGGGAGTAAATCCTTTGGAGGGCAAGTGGTTAATGAACTTAAGCAACCTATAAAGAAAGTTTGACCTCTAAAGGAATTTTGACAATTTTGACAAAATAACCTTGGTTTTGAATGGATGCTCTAGGACAGACTAGGCCAGTTGTCTAATTGAGAATTTTTTCAGTCCCAGTGCTCTCATGCATGCTCTTCAGGGGCTTGCAGCCTATAAGTGCTACAGGCATATCATGGCCATGTTTTCAAGGCCAGAGCAGCCAACCGAGTAAACTGTGTAACAAGGTCAGAAAGTTGCTACTCAGTACTTGCTGTAATTCAAAGCTGCACTATAGCTTCAATAATTATACACAATAGCAAACTAATCGGCAGTAGGTATTTCTGCAGACTGGATCTAGTCCAATTAGAAATTCATGTGTACTAAGCTTTTTCTGTATTTGGACAAAATATTGTGCATAACAAATTGCATTATAGCCTAAAATTGCCCAAGATGTTCTCACACAATGGATAAGAGCTTGTCCACCATAAAAAGACACTGGTGAATACATTATCTATATTTGCCAATGCTAAAGCCAAAGCTATCACCAGCCTTGCTGCAAACCACCACCTGCCATTACATAGTAATTACATAGTTAGTCTGGCTGAAAAAAGACAAAAGTTCATCCAGTTCAACCAAAAGAAAAAAAAAAAGTTATAATCCACAGTTGATCCAGAGGAAGGCAAAAAACCCAGCAAAGCATGATTAAATTGCTCCTGCATGGGGAAAAAATCCTTCCTGATCCCCTGAGAGGCAATCAGATATTCCCTGGATCAACCTTACCTATAAAGAGTAATCAGTAATCCACTGAGCTGGCCAGAACCAACTCTTGAGGGAGTCTATTCCACATTTTCACAGCTCTTACTGTGAAGAAACCTTTTCGTGTTTGGAGATTACATTTATTCTCCTCCAAATGTAAAGAGTACCCCCTTGTCCTCTGTGATGACCTCAGGGTGGATAGCTCTACATTGAGTTCACTATATAAACCACTGATGTATTTATACATGTTGATCATATCCCCCTTTAATCTCCTCTTCTCAATAGAGAATAATATCAGTTCCTCTAATCTTGCCTCATAGTTGAGCTCATCCATGCCTTGTATCAGTTTTGGTTGCCCTTCGCTGCACTTTCTCCAGTTCCCCAATGTTCTTTTCGTGAATTGGTGCCCAAAATTGAGCTTCATATTCCAGATGAGGTCTTACTAATGATTTGTACAGGGGTAAAATTATATATCTCTATCTGGAGTCTATACCTCCTTTAATACAAGAGAGGATTTTGCTCACTTTAGAAACCACAGCTTGGCATGGCATGCCATTATTAAGGTTGTGATCTACCAGAACTCCCAAATCCTTCTCCACCATTGATTTCCCCAGTTGTACTCCCCCTAGTATGTATGATACATGCATATTCTTAGCCCCCAAGTGCATAACCTTACATTTATCAACATTAAACCTAATTTTCCACATAGTTGCCCAATTAAACAGTGCATTGAGCTTGGCTTGTAAGTTGGAGACATCCTGTAAGGACGTTATTCCACTGCACAGCTTGGTGTCATCTGCAAAGACTGAAATGGTATTTTTAATCCCAGACCCTATATCGTTTATAAATACAGTATGTTTAAAAGTAAGGATCCCAACACTGAACCTTGTTGTACACCACTGACAACCGTAGAGCATACAGAGTATGAACCACTACTCTCTGAATACGATCTTTTAGCCAGTTTTCTATCCATTTACATATGGATTTTTCCAAGCCCATATATTTACCTTACAATTTAGCTTTGTGTGGGGAACTGTGTCAAATGCTTTTGCAAAATCCAAGTATACCACGTCCACCGCCACCATACGTCCAAGGTTTTGCTCACCTCCTCATAAAAAGAAATCAGATTTATTTAACAACTTCTGTCTTTCATGAATCCATGCTGTCTGTTGCTTCAAATATTTTTTTTCCAGCAAGAACTCATCTATGTGATCTTTTATTAAACTCTCCAGTATCTTCCCAACTATAGTCAAACTATAGTTAAACTAACAGGTCTATAATTGCTTGGTAAAGATTGTGACCCCTTTTTAAGTATTGGCACCACATTGGCCTTACGCCAATCCAGTGGTACTATGCCTGTCATTAAAGAGTCCCTAAAAATGAGAAACAATGGCTTTAAAATGACAAAGCTCAATTCTTTAAGGACCCGTGGGCATATGCCATTTGGTCCAGGTGCTTTATTCATCTTTATTCTGTCTAAATATTTTTGGATTATATCAATTGTGAGCCAATGTGGATCATCTGGAGTGGTGTCAATACCATGCCCATTATGGACAAGGGATCCCCATGATCCTTTGTATACACAGAGCTGAAGAAGGTATTTAATAAATTTGCCTTCTCTTTGTCCCCAGTCACCCACTCTAGATTATTTTGTAAAGGGCCTACATGCTCGGACTGTCAGGGCAGGGCTGTGGAACGGACAGGTAGGCCTAGTGGCAGGGTAACGCACTGGCTGACGACAACCACCACCAACAGACCGAAGTCCCTCAGGGCGCGGAGTCTAAGTCCCAGGCTGCCCTTCACCAGGGCCCCTGATGGTGGGGATGGACTTGACGCAGCCAGGAACCAGGTCGCGGCCCCCGAGACAACCCGGCTGTGGTAATGGCCGCCGCCAATGGCGTGTAGCTGGTGAGAATGACAATAGCATAGTCAGGCAAGCCGGGTCGACAACAACAGGACAAAACAGTACAAAACAGTAGACAGAGAATCACAGGTCACGGGCCGGGTTCAGCAATGGAAGATCAGATCGAAGGAAAACACAAAGAATGGTCTTAGTCACAAGCCGAGTCAGAATACCAGAAGAGTCACGAGCGTATACACAGAGCTGTAGCAAGACAAAGACACAAGACACAAGTGCAAAGAGCATGTGTGGATCACAGGCTTATGTGTACTCAGCCACACCCCTCTGGGGGATGGACCTCAGAGACCTGAAGGCATAAAAGCTTCCCACCATGCTCAGCAGAAATCCAAGATGGATGCCAGCACATGGAGTAACATAACCTCTGGGAAAAGGTAGGACCTTGACACGGACAGGGCCTTTTTACTATTAATATATTTGAAGAATTTTTGGGGGTTGGTCCTGCTATCTCTTGCAATCTGTTGTTCTTTTTCAATTTTTGCAGCCTTTATTGCCATTGTTTGCGCACCACTGATGTCAGTTGAATACTCATGCTCCATTTTATAGAGAATGTTTAACCTACAGCTTCAAAAAGATTGGAGGACTTTCCATGCCATTCACTCCCTGTGCAAAAAAAAGTTCTGTCTAGTGAAATTCATGCTTTTCTGCACGTTTATTCACTGCATAGCATACCCATTTTTTTTGCTCATCGCTCGTTGTTATACATCTTACTTTAACAAGTTGACAGATGCTGTAGCTTTTGTTGTAGAAACTCAGCTGCATGTATGCCTTCAAATAATTGCTCTTATTTGAACTCAGGTCCAAACATACTGTAATGTCTGACCTTAATCATTTATAAAATAAAAATTTACTTGTTGATGGCATATATAGAAATGGTGGGAACACAATCTTTAATCAGAACTATAAACATATCAGAGTGAAGCAATTCCTTACAACAAATGACAATGATGAAAATGTAAATTCTTCTTGTTTAAATGTGTAGCCCAGCATGTAATTTCTGCATGTAGCAAGCATGTTACATAATACTGGATATACAAAACAACATAATTTGTGTTAGATATTTCTTCAATATGGGTCTATATTAGTGAAGTATTTTCTACAATTTGTGATAACTGCGTACTGTGTTCATTCTGCTGAAAAGATACCCTAAAGGTGTTAAATAATTTTACATTTAGTTTGCTTCAATACTTTTTTTTAATATTTGGATACTAGCAAAATAAATGCATTCTCACAACATATTTTTATCTAGCTCATTTGTTTCCAGTGGTTCCATCCTTAAGGCATTTTATATTTTTGATGCACATTTTATGCCTTTCAGGTTTTCTAGATAAAATGTTCACTTCATGCTCTTAACAAATCAGAAACCATCTATGAACAAGGAGAATTAAAGCTAACAGTATTTTAAAACACAATAGCTGCATTTCAGTGTGTTATAAATTAACCCTGTTATCACAGTGAAACAAATTTATTGAGCATGTTAGCTTAAAGTTGTCATTTAAATTGAGAATAATGTCTAATAAAATAATTCCCTGATCTGATCACTGGATCTAAGGCATAAAATTCTGTTCTCAATACAAATGGACAGCCTGATATACTATATCATATTACGTAGATGCTCTTTGAGGTTCATTCATTGTGAGGTTCATTTATTGTGCTGCTAGATCTCCAGGTCAGAGGTAATCTGGAAAAATACAGACAGTACAGAAAAGAACTTCTTTACAAGAAAGAAAAATATATATGGGATAAATGTTCGTTGTAAGCTCCATCTCTGTCCTTTTCTCCCTTTTATGCACTAGACTTCTGGTGGTCCTTCAACATCATCATGTACAATTTCATTTCTGCATTGTATATGGAGTAGGTAGGAGTGTGACTATGACCAGAATGTCTTATAGAGGGGGCATTGCTGGACCAATCACAGGCCATGCTTAATCAAAGAATAAAATGAGTATTACTATCTTAAATGAGCATTTAACCCTTGTAGTGTGGATATGTTTCCTTTAAATGCCCCTAAATCTCACACTATTTCCTCCAGAATTGTAAGATACAGTACTTAAAAGACTAATACCCATCAGCACCAGACTGCTATTTTTAGAGAAGAAACCATTTTTTTGTTTGTGTTAATGCTTAAGAAAATTGTAAGATAATGAAGGTTAAAGTAAGGTATAAGAGCACTCTGGGGGTCTACAGACTCTTATTCATGGATGTATTGCTTTGGTGATACTAACCTATATCCTTGGTGTGCCAGACTGGCTTTTGACAGAAAGCTTTCACTCTTCCAGATCAGTGATCAATTAAGTTTAATGTCCTTTAACATTATAGATAACTTTAACCATATCAGAATTAAAGTAGATAGAAAGGCAACACAAAAGAATTGTCCTAATGACACTGACATAATTGCTTTAAACCATTTTGAGTCAACTTATTAAAATATCACTAGGTAAATACATTTATTTATGATTTGTGCTGCAGTCATGTGACCATAAACCCTCTGGGCAGTGTGTAACTTTACAAGTTGGTGAACTAATAATGGAACATTTGTGCTACTCAGGCTACAGGGGAAAACTATCCTGTGTCCACCGCTGTGAGTGCAGGCCAGGGAAGGAGCTCATCTCAGCTCCAAACAACTGTTAAGCAAAGGTTGGATCGCATGAACTTGCACATCTATGCAGACCCACTGGTAATGAAATAAATTGTATTCTCAGCCTGGGCTCCTCTCAGGCCACGTGCCCAAAGCATTTCACTCTGCCCCTCAGAGCTTAATCGTTTACGAGTTGATGGGTGTATAACTTAGGGGGTAGTGGGTATGTAACTCTGCAGGGTTGTTGGCAGGTAACTTTTAGCAGGCATTTATCAGACACTATGCTACTCTCGCTGTGGTGGGTAGTGCACAGTATGGCAGCAATGTTCACTATTTGGGTTGTGGTACTTTTCTTTTACAATTAATTTTATTATAAACAGCACAACAACAAAGAAACAGTCAGAGACAAGCTCATTGATACAAAAAAATAAGGTGTACAATTCTGTTAATGAAGGACATAACAAATGCACTGAAATATTGACACAGAGAGAAGCGGAGTACAAAAACACAATCTCAAAAGGGATGGAATGAGACCCTATAAATTGCGTTTACAGCAAATAGTAACCAATGAGTTGGTGGGCAAAGACCAAGAATAGTCACCAAAGTCACATACAGATGATAGGAAAAGCTAAGCATAAAGTCTTTCTGGACGCACATCAAAACTCTACACCAAGGACTTTCGAGAAAGTCTGACTGGTGTATAAGACATTACAGGCACAATTTTCTAGGGGTATTGCAATCAGTGCATATAACATAAAAACTGACAGAAACAAAAAAAAAAGAAAGGGAAAGAAAAGAGAAAAGTGGAGAAAGAGGAAACAAGAATAGTAAAGACAAAGAAAGGGCTCCTGGGGATCACACCAGGAGAATCTTATATCAACAGGAGGGTCTGGTCAAATCTAGACGGTTGAGCCATATCAGTCCTAGGGCGCCAGATCTGCATAAACTTAGTATAGGTGTCTAACAGCATAGCTGTTAGCTTCTCATTAACCATTATAAAATTCATCTGATTCTTTACGACTTCAAAAGGTAAGAAGAGGGATTTTCCAAGATTTTGCGATTGTCAATTTGGTAGCCATAAATAGATGCGATGCTAACTGCCACTCAGGACGGAATAGGCCTACTAGTGGTTTAAATAATAGTGCCTCATATGGGTTACGCTTAATATCTGTGTGTAGCATAATGCGGAGAAGGGCATAGACCCTAATCCATAGTCTGCATACCTTGGGGCAATTCCACCTAAATATGGGCTATGGTACCTATTTGTTGACAACCCCGATAGCAAGTCAGAGAATATGAGGGAATAAAACGAGCCAGTCAGACAGGACTATAAAGGACCTTGTAGGCATTTTCTAATATAATAACATTCCTTGAGAATTTAGACAATGCTTGAGTCATGATCCACCAGTCTTGCTAATCTAGACAACCCACGAGTTACGATTGCCACTGCTGATGATAGGAGCAAACCGGGGAGTCCCATAAGAAATGATAGCGGAGTAGACAAGGAAGATCAAGCCTGGCACATGAGGCCTGTGCCTGAAAAGACTTTAGAAGGGAGACAGCCTATAGGGACCCTAATGGGCTCGTAATAATGTAGTAAGAAAGTGATGGCGTTAGAGGTAGCTAAAATGTTCCCTCAACGGCATATCATGTGAAGAATGCAAAGTTGCGAACGTGAGTATCCGGGTAGGAGAGAACATGGAGTGTATGTCATTGAACCTATGGGCTGGCCACCACACAAGCCAGGATTGTCAAGGCCCGGGGAAAACAATGGGTTGTGGAATAGGTGCATCAAGGATAAGTGAGCAGAAATAAGACCAGCAGAATATTTAATGGAGCCCCAAAGTCGAAATGTATGTGTTAATGTTGGACTAAGAGGTGAAAGGCGATGAACAGGGGGGAACCACAGCAAAGAAGAAAGTGGCGTCGGGTGGGAGTCCATCAGATCCACTGTGGCCCACAAGGGAATATTGCGAGATGCATGAAGATGGGCTAGTGGGGCTATGTTTGCAGCTAAATATTATGCATGAAGATTCAGGACAGACAATCCACCTTCATTCCTACGGGCAAATAAAATTATTTTATTAATTCTAGGGTGGGAGAAGCCCCAGATGAAAGAAAGAAGCTTTCGTTGATGAATGCGTAAGATATGCAAAGGGACAAGGATCAGTAAAACCTGAAACACATATAATAATTTTGGGAGATAAGTCATATGGATCGCATTAATTCTTCTGAACCACAAAATCAGGAGATGAGCCCAAGAAGACAACATTTCCATCAAGTCCTTAAAGAGAGAGGGGAAATTAGCCTGATACAGTCCTTCATAAGACGGGGAGATCTTAATCCCCAGGTATGGCGAGATCGAAAGCTATTGAAAAGTAAACTATTGTTTCAGAGTTGCCAGTAGCGTGGGGGAAAGGGTAATAGACATAGCTTTAGATTTAGTGGGATTGACATAGAGGCCTGAAAGAGCAACAAAGGAGTCCAGAACTGCCAGTAAATTGGGTAGAGTAACCCCTGGATTAGTAACAGACAGCAATATGTCGTCCGCAAACAACGACAGCTTATGCTGGGAACTGGCTACATCCAGCCCCTTAATATTGAGATGCATACGGATAGCCTTTGCTAGGGGCTCCAAAGCCAAGATAAATAATATGGGAGAGAACGGGCAGCCCTGCCTAGTTCCTCTACCAATCGGAAACGTTGAAGACTCAAAACCATAGTATTGGAGTTTTGCTTGGGGGCACGTATATAGCAACGAAATCGAACGCAGGAATCGGGAGGATAGCTGCAGGTCGCCCCACAGAGCCCCTGGACCAGGTCAGTCCTCTTTATATCCAGGGAGAGCGCACAGACTCCTTTGAGCGCAGGCCCCAATAGGGATCTGGGTTCCTGCACAGAATACAGGGGTAGCTGAAGTTGTCACATTCCCCCCAGCAACAGCTCACCTATCGGTGTCTCTGTTTCTTGGTGCAGATTCAGGCAGGTCTGGGCCTCGTGTACACCGCGCCAGGCCTCATGTAGGCCACGCCAGGCCTTGCGGGCCACAGTAGGCCTCTGTCTGTGAGTGGGGGGATCAGCCAGCTCAGATCTCTCCTCTGGGTTATAGTCCCAATCCACGGGGGGTCCCCCGATGTTGGTGGGACACAAAACGCGGGCCTCAGAGCCTAGGGTTGGCCATGACAGGACTCATAGGCCGCAATCTTTCAGGACTGCGGGTGGGGGTCAATCTGATCCGGGTCACCTCAGCAGACAGCGGCCAACCTCCGCAGGGGTTCCCAAAGTCAGTGGGACCCCGCTGTGTCCAGGATGGATGAGGATTATTGTAGAATGTGGAGGAGCTCTGAGTTGTGGTACTTTTAATGGAGAGTTCAAGAGGCATTGTTATTACTCAGGGGTTCTCACCCATAAAGGGTGAGAGGTTCTGGGGTTAGTGTGGTTAAAGAGGAGAGAACTGAATTTCTGTACTCTCTTAATTGGTAAGTACTTAATTGGGACCAGGAATTCAGAGGTTCATTGAGACCTTTGGGTGGGAAAAAGCTCCAAATTCTGATTATAGGGTCTTTGGTTTTGAAAGAGGTATTCCATCTGCAGCAGAGTCCAGAAAAAGAATAAGAAACAACTAACAACTAACAAATATCTGTGTCTGTCTTTGTTTACTTTATGCTGTTTTATTTTACTTTTGAGCAGCAAAAGACTGCTTTGTTTTTTCCAACATGCTTGGCCAATGATGTAAGGCTCAGGAGAAAAACATCCCCTTGATGTCAAAATAAAATAATTTGCTGGAGGAGCTTCTGAATGCTGATGATTTTTAAATATTATGTAGTGTGCATAGACTCCTTTTCATTTTTGGGTTGGTATTATAAGTAATATCAGTGCATCTTTTCATTAAAGGACAAACCAGATTTGGGACAGGAGAGACATCAGTACAAATTATGCTACATAAGTTTGCTTTTTATTAATATAGAACAACCAATATGTGTATAAAAATGCAGGGATGGGCTGCTTTGTTGATGTTTTACTAAAGCTTACTGTATGTTTATACACCATTTCATTGATCATGTACAGATAAACAAATCTTTTTTTTGGGGGGGGGAAGGGGTCTTTGTTTTCTTTTAATTCATGTCTTTATGTGTATACAGTATATACCCCATTGGCATAGCTGACAGTAAAGTTCGACAATATCCTGTATTTTCAATGTCAGGCAGGCCTATAGGGAAAGGCAGAGATAAGATAGTAGGGGGTGAGCATGGTCTGCAGGACAAAGTGGTGGCTGGGTCTCATCATCAGGTGGCCAGCCATGTCTTCCTTTTCTTTATGGTAGTGCTGTACAGTAACAGCATGTGGAGGAGATAATTGAATGTCTGAAAAAGCCTTTCTCTGCCTACTGCCTACTGCAGAGCAACCAGTTTTCTGCTTCTTCTGCAAATGCTTCCTCTTCTTCATTATTTTCCTTTGCTACTCCAACAATGGCCTTGTAAACTGCTGAGGAGGAGTCGACAGAAATATTGTAGAACACCAATACTCACCTGCTTCAGGAGGATGTACACGAATTCCAGCTATCTGATGTTGAGGAAGAGAGATTTAGCAATGTAGAAGAAAGGGCATAAAGCAGGTAACAGCAAATGCAAATCATGTTCTTGCATCTTACTGCAAACTCAGCCACAGCCATGATGTTGAGATGACAGACCTTATGTGGGTGCCAGAGACTGAAGAAAAAGAAAGTGAGGAAGAGGCAGCAAGGAAAGAAGCAGCATGCAGAGGACTGAAGGGAGCAGTCATCCTATTCCAAAGACCACTGGTGCACCACAGGTTCAATCTATTGTTATCCACAGGACCATCCCACAGAGCTCTTTAGATCTATTGTTGACAGTACAATTCTGGTCTGTAGCCTCTGCCTGCTGTATATAAAGCATGGTATAAACACCAGTCATTTGGGTACCCATGCAACAAGAAACACATGAATCTGCACCACAAAGTTCATGGGAGCAGCAAATCAATGATACCAATCAGCTACAAGAGGCCAAATCTCCTCTTCCCCTTGCTCTTTCCTTATTCAGCATGGGGCAAGCATAGATTTGATCCTTGAAATATGACTCCTAACTCCCCCCTGGCATCTTTAATAGCATTCTTGGCCAGGCAAGTGTCTCTTTCACAGCTGCTGTAGTGAAAGGGAAAATTGACCTATAATTACCCCTATGTCAAGGATCTCAATGCCAGCTTTAAAGCTGCTCCTATTCCAGCTGGAGGAGATGGCCCCCTTCTTAGAGTGTATGGCCTGTGCTTCACCACAGTAGCATGTACCCAGCAGCCATTTTTGCCCATAAGGCCATTCCTGCCTTTACCCAGTATGTGGAAGGTAATGTGTCTGTGTCACTGGACCACAGTGTTAGTGGCAGGGTCCATATGACAGACATGTGTTCTAGAAAGTATGGGTATAGAAATTACATTTGCTTCATGACCCACTGGGTACAGTTGATGTTGGCTGGGAAGGATTCAAGACTGGGCACTGTTCTGGAGCTAGTGGAGCTGCCCCACGTCTTGAAAATTGGTAAAGGTGACAGCACAGTCACCACTACCCCCTCCTCCTCAGTGATGTTCACCTCTGACTTCTTAGAACCATAAGTCCCTCTCCTAAGTGTCCTTATTTAAAGGTCCAGGTAAAATGCTTCCTTGCTGTTTTTCAGTTTGTATGCTTGAGGGACAGAATAAATACTGGGCTAGGCTCAGAGGTGGCTGACCCTATGCCATTTTATGCCAGGAAAAATCATGTGTGACAATGACACCAACCTGCTGTCCACCATTCCACAAGGAAAGTTCACACATGTGCCTTGCCTGGTTCATGTCCTAAATCTGATTCTGCAAAAGTTTTTGGTTAGGTAACCTGATTTTCAGCATGTCCATCAGCAGACCAGAACAGTGTGTGGCCATTTTAGGTGATCATAGACTGTAAGTGCTTGTCGGGCAAAAATGCAGCATCAACACAACCTGCCTGTAAATCTCCTGATAATCGATACACCTATGTAGTGGAACTCAATGTTGGCCATGCTTCAGCAGCTGCACCTGTACCAGCACAAGTGGGCAACCAATAAGTATTTGTATGAGCATGGGATGAGCACAGGTTCCTGATTCAAGACTCCTGCAAAATCCTGTCACTGTTCAAAGAACTGACCAGAATAGTGATCCGCGACAAGGTGGAAATTGGTGACATGATCCCTCTGGTGTTCCTGCTGGAGAACACATTCCATGGTGTGTTAGACTGAGCAAATGAAGCACAGAACCAGCAGGAAGAGGAGAACGTCCTATTGTCTCAGATCCTTTTCCTACCACTACAAATCTGTGAGGCAGAAGCTGGAGGCAGAGCAGGATTATAAGACGGAGGGTTGGGGAGCTGACAGTGAGGTGGAAGATGAAATAGGGAGGGCTTCAAGGGGAATATTTCACAACTCCCAACCCCAGAATTTGTATGTGGGTAGTGTGAGATTATTGGGGACACTGTTGTCCTCAGTAATTTGCGATTCTCTGCAGCAGGCAATATGTGACAAAGGGCTCTTTCATGTTGAAATACCTGCGCAGGGACCCCAGGATTCAGGTGATAAAGGAGAGGGACCATTACCCTTTTGGATGACCTAGGGCGGGTGTCGGCAACCCGCGGCTCCGGAGCCGCATGCGGCTCTTTTTCACCTTTCTTGCGGCTCCGGAGCACACTGCCCACCAGGTGACAGGCAATAGGGTCGGCAAGCCGCGGCTCTTTTAATGCAGATCTTCTGTGTGCCGGGCGCCCGCTGGCAAACATTGGCCGTCAGGATGTAGGCGGGGCAGCCCGGATGTAGGCGGGGCAGCGTGACGAACTCCTCTCCTCTCACAGTCCGCCCTGAAGACCAGAACGGCGCGGGAACCCAGCGAGAGGAACGCGCGGAGCAAAGGTAAGTGAATTCACACAATATGGGGAATGAATTACTATGGGGGATGAATTACTATAGGGGGGATGAATTACTATAGGGGGGATGAATTACTATAGGGGGGATGAATTACTACGGGGGATGAATTACTATAGGGGGGATGAATTACTATAGGGGGGATGAATTACTATATGGGGGATGAATTACTATGGGGGATGAATTACTATAGGGGGGATGAATTACTATATGGGGGATGAATTACTATGGGGGATGAATTACTATATGGGGGATGAATTACTATGGGGATTAATTACTATATGGGGGATGAATTACTATAGGGGGGATGAATTACTATATGGGGGATGAATTACTATATGGGGGATGAATTACTATAGGGGGGATGAATTACTATATGGGGGATGAATTACTATAGGGGGGATGAATTACTATATGGGGGATGAATTACTATAGGGGGGATGAATTACTATATGGGGGATGAATTACTATATGGGGGATGAATTACTATGGGGGATGAATTACTATATGGGGGATGAATTACTATGGGGGATGAATTACTATATGGGGGATGAATTACTATATGGGGGATGAATTACTATATGGGGGATGAATTACTATATGGGGGATGTATTTTCAGTTTTAAAAATGTTTCTCTCAAAATAAATTTCAATCGTGGTTTTGGCGAGATTTGGCTCAGTCGAAAAAAAAGGTCGCCCACCACTGACCTAAGGCTATGATTGTGATTATGACGATACACTGTGGCCCTGATTAACCCTTTGCTTACTGGGCCCTTAAACCCCCTTCATGACCAGAGCGTTTTTTGCAATATATGCAGTGTCGTATTTGTTTTAAATGTTGCAATGGTTTTGCGGCTCCCAGTCTTTTTTTCCCTCTCGGAAACGGGTCCAAGTGGCTCTTTATGTCTTAAAGGTTGCAGACCCCTGACCTAGGGGAACAAGAGGAAAATGGCAGCTCCCATGTTACCATCTCAAAGGAAACATAAAATTTGCCACTTGCATGAAGTTCTGCTGAAAATTGTATTTTGAGTTAATCACAGCATTCCTTCTCATGATCACTGTGCTTTCAATTCCCTGAAAGGATCAGCAGTGGTATTGATGGCTGCATCAGTGATGCTGTTAAAGAATAAGTTCACCTTTCACAATATGTTACACCCATATTCACGGGATCTCTGTTGTGACAGCTAGTGGAGAATCTTCTCCTCCCTGTCACAATTTGTAAAAAATTTGGCCATGCGGGGCCCAACCCACCCAGCCACATCCCTCAAAACAACAAGTTCTGACAGCCTTTGCAGCTGTCGGCTTGTAGTATTCAATTAATTTCCACGGTGCTCCACAGTGCTGTGGTAGTTCATTAATCCTTCCTGTCAGTAAGTATCTGCTGACCCGTATGGGATGTACGAGCAAGCAGATACACTGACAGGTCAGGGGGAGACCTGCATGGCACTATCAATCTTCTGATCGCTGGTGCAATGCTTTAGAGGCTCCAGAAACAAAAAAAAAGAATAAATGTACATTTTTTTAACCTGCAACAAATGTGCATTTATTATTTTTTTGTTAAAAGGTGAACTTATCCTTGAAGCTTTAAGGTAAAATTGCCTACTTGTATTTCTGTAGTACCACAATTTCAGTGCTAGCTCACAAGATTTAAGGCGAAATCAACAAGTATTTTTGAAATTATCAACTAGATTTAACACCATCCTTTCAATGGAATATTTAGCATTCCAAAAGGTACCAAATAAGAAAAGTTCATTGTTGGGGTTTAAATGCACTCTAGGGTAACATATCTGCATATACACCACACATCAGACTTTCTTAAATGATCAATTCATCCTGAAAAAGAGCCATTTTTATATTTAAAAAATTCATTACTCTTTAGGGTTCTCATTTGGTTAGTGTACGAACATCTGTGGAATCAAAAACACCCTCATCACAAGTATGCCTGTAATGGTAGCAATTTCTCTCTGCTCTTATATGTTTTCTCTTGGTAAGTTAGGCCAATGTAATTTATCCACTATACACTGTTGCAAGGATTTCAGCTGGCTGTGACTGCATCAAGCCTATTTAATCATTTTTGTTTTAAAGTAACTGGGACTAAAATTGGACTAGTGCTATATTATTTATAAATTCAGAATTTCATAAAATGCTTTTATGACCTCTAGCTAGTGTGCAAATTAAATGTTAATTTGCAATTGAAACCACTTCCATGTATATGTTGCAGCTTTAACAAAATATTGCACTTGGCAGAACAAATCTGGAAGTTTATGAAACTATATCTATAAACAATGGCATTACCTTTCCATGAGATGACATGACATTTTCAAAGGTGACATCTTTGGTTTTCTGTGCAGCAAATTTGAACTCTGGCATTTTGTTATGGAGGAAACGTGTTCTCTTCTTTTATTATAATGTAATAATTCATTCATAAATAAAATATCATGTCAACGAAAATTTACATAAAAATACAGTTTAAGCAATTAGGCACATGCTTCTATTCCGTTTAGATTTCACTGAATAACATCATCCAATGATGCTTAAAGCATGCTGTAAATATATAAACTGGCTCTTAACCTATAATTATCTCAGAAAAAAGCAAATAAGATTTAAACTTGTCACTGACTTTAACCACTTCTGTACTATAGTATGTCTATCAACAGCAGATCAATGACCCTTTATTTACTCACTGTCGCTTATGATTAGCACTGGATAAATAGCCCATGGGCAGCCTATGATCGATGTGTACCTAGCCGCCATTAGATGACCAGGTGAGACACTGAACCCAGCCGATCCGGGTGGCTGGGTACCATGCGATTGCTGTGATGACCACTCATAGCAATCACATTGTACTACTTTCAGTGCTAGTCCCTACCCTTCCCCCTACATCAAGGGAAGAAGAGAGATCCTATAATTGTGAAGGGGGACAGAGTGAACAGACCAGCAGATGAAACTATTGATCTATTCACTCTGTTGCTGTGACACAGGAATCTTTTTTTAACCCTTTCCTCTCCAACACTGTATCTAATACTGTCCCTAGTGATCTGTAAATTAACTTCTCACCTCCCTTATCTTGCTCATATGAACATAAATCCCTTTACCTGCACCCTGCTACCATATGTGACCAATATATTAAACCCTCCACTGCCTCCTCCCTCTTTCTATGTATGACCTGTACATTTATTAATTTAGTGCAACATTACCAAGAAGCATGTTTAACCCTCTCAGGATCAACATATTTCTTCAGTTCCAAAAAATTAGATCACCTTGAAGTGTGTACTATCCAAAAAAGGGGCATTTGTTTTTTTTTGGGGGGGGGGGGGTTGTTTGTATGATTATGGTATTTTAATTTTGACACCAAAATCTCCAAAATGTGTTTTTTTCCCTAATGCTATTTATACTAAAATAAACAAAAAAAAACAAAACAGTGGTTATTAAATACCATCAAAAGAAAACTATATCTGTCCCTAAAAATCCATTTGAGTACATGGTTGCATGATGGAATAATTGTCTGTCAAAATGTTATAAAAAATAAATAAATAAATAAATAAATACCAAGCTTTGAATTTGTAAGAAAAGTGTTGCACTGGAAGCATAAATATAGAAGAGGTACTTTTTGGCTACTCTTGGTTTAGAATGGAGCTAACATTATCTGAGCTTGAGTTCTGATATGTTTCTTTGTCATTAGTGATAAGCAGAATGCCTAGTGTTTTGATTCAGGGTAATTTTATCAACTTAATATATGTTTTTATGCTGAATCTGTACCCCATTGAAGTCAATCAGAGCTGAATTTTAGAAATCAGTAGTGTCCATTTTCTGGACTAATGGGCAAGGGATTGTCTATTAGCCCAAAAATGGGCATGAGAAGTCCTGGAAGTGCCCTGGGGAACATGTAGTAAATAAATAAATAAAAATAAACTTATCTTTCATCAGAGTTAAGGTCTTTTCAGGTGGCTTAAAGATCAAAGTTAAAAAATGAAGCTCATTTAATGACATCCTTCAAGGATGCCTCAAAGCTGTACGTGGTTTTACAGAATATTACAATTCTCAAGGACAGAATCAGAGACACAGCATTGTGGCATCACATAAATTGTATATGCAATAATTTATTTTCTTTCACATTATTGATTGGCTTCCATACAACTTTAACAACAACCCGATATGATTGATTTCTATTTTAAAAAATATGGTAGTTTTTTCAAAGACAACTTTTTTTGTGTAACAGTGATAGACCATAATTGAGTGCTGAAGGCAGCATAGACAATATAGCAAAATCTATAGTAAAGTATATTCTAGCTAATGCTATCAACTTAATACAAACTGCCAAACAGTGTTAAAACAACTCACATAGAATAGCTTGAGATCTTCTTTTTTTAGTAGCACACTGTATTGTGTACAAAGTGAAAAAAGGTCAAACCAGAGTTCACTAAAAACACTGCAAAAATGGAGAAGCATTTTTAAGGTAAACAAAAAATTTTACATTGCCATGTTTCAGACACTACAGCCAAACGTGGCACAGTGATTGGAGAATATGTAAGCCTTTTATATAGGGCCAAGCCAGTAAGGTAAGTAGGAGACATGTAAATTTTTTCAAGAAATAACAGAGTATATTTCAAAGATAGCAGCCATAACTACCATAACAGATTCCCTGCACATTATGCAAGCATTTGTGCCTAGGCACTATGTTAGAGGAAAAGATTAGGCATACTTTAATGTGAAAAAAAATCAGTTTATTATGTCACAATCAAGAGCCAGAAAATTTCACGAGCAAACTGCACACCATGTTTGTACCAATGGAAGACTGAGAGACAAGGCAGACTTTATCAAATAAATATCAAGGTGTGCTTTTTCAAAGCCACAAGCCAGAAATATAGTACGTACTACTTTTTGCTTAGATGAATGCCAGAGGGAAAGAGCAGGCTAAATTCAACAACTAACAAATAACTGTTGTTTGTTTTTTTTTAATTGTACAAAAATACAAGAGAAAGAGTCTGAAATAAAAAGTGCATTTTTTTTCTAAGACTGAAGACAGAAAAATATTATCCATTTGCACCAAAGCTATTACGTCTATTTTGATAGGTAGCAATTTCTGAGCAATTGTGCAAACATACAGCATCTGGAAACACATGTTTTTAATATTAAAAAAAAATGTGCAGATTTGCATGACAGCTTTGATAACTTGATTGGATAGGCCACACTACCATATATGTAAAAGAGAGAAGCAGGTTGAATTTTGCAATGAAAAATTGGGTTCCTTTCTCACAGACTAAAAGACAAATTTTACAGATTTATCTGTGAGCCAGAGAGCAAGCTGATTACACTTTAAAAATATACAGATTCAAAGCTTTTGTACCTTTTTAGAGAGGTTAATAGTTTTAAAATACAGACAGCAAGAAGATTAAGTCTTGATATAAACATTATATATATATATATTTTTTAATTTAAATGTAAGGCTCCTTTCACACAGGCGTTCCGTTATTTTCATCAGTTCCGATACGTTTTTTCCAAGAAAAAACGGATCAGTTCGCATCAGTTTTTCATCAGTTTACATCAGTTTTGCATCAGTTCACATTAGTTATTCATCAGTTTAAATCAGTTTTTCATCAGTTCACATCAGTTTTTCATTCCTTTTTTCATCAGTTTAGATCCATTTTATATCTGTTTTCTTTCATCCATTTTTCATCAGTTTACATCTGTTTTTCATCTGTTTACATCAGTTTTTCATCCATTTACATCTGTTTACATCTGTTTTTTGTTTGTTTACATCCATTTTGATAAATGTTTGTCAATTTTTGTCTGTATACATCTATTTTTCATTCGTTTACATCCATTTGTGTCCATTTACATCTGTTTTTCATCCGGTCTGTTGTTTTAATGGCAAACGAACAGCGTTTTCTGCTGTTCAAAAAAACGGTGATCATCCGTTTACATCCGGTAGTCCATAGACATTCATGGGTGTCTGAATTTTCATCCATAAACAGACAGATCAAAAACGGACATACGGAACACCTGTGTGAAAGGGGCCTATATATCCTACAAATGTAATAAGGGCAAACAGGTGAGTGCATAGCAAGGCGGAAACTTCCTGTAAAAGCTCCTCTATACATCAGCCATTTCCCTGGGTGTATTTGGCACCTAATTTTATCACTAATACCTTGCACCCCTATGGGACACTCCCATGCATGCCGACGGGCAAGAAGGCACATGGTCACCCTTTGGAGCACTCGCCTATCACATATCTTCTCCTCATGAAGGAAAAGACCAAGATGTCCCAAGATGGCACCCAGGATCAGTGTCCTGTCTCCTGCCAGCTCAGCTTCACTACCTGTGATGGCTGCAGAGACAGTGAGTACACCACTCAACTAACTAAAGCCAACTTGGATTCTGGCCTTACTTCTATCTGCGAGAAACGATACATCAAGTTTCAGATTGAGCTTCATAAAATGACCAGTATCTTCACTCAGGAGTTAGCAGTCTTAGGCAGCTGCATGGACAGGCTTGAAACAAAACATGATTAACTCTCTTTGGCTGACAATGATCTACATAAGGACTATGAGACTCTGGCTGAGACTTTTTTCCATATTCAAGCTCAGGTTAAAGAGTTAAACAACTCTAGTCACCGAAACAATTTTAGGGTTCAAGGGGTCCCTGAACGATTACAGATCTTATGCCTGTAGTCTCTAGACTCTTTCAGTCACTCCTCACTGAATCGCCAGTGTCTTCAGATTATCTTATTAAAGGAGAAATTCTCAGAAACCTTCCTAATATTGAATTGGGCGGCACTAAGATTCAGCTCTTCCCTGATATCTCCCTTGCCATGCTGGAACGCATGCAAAACATGAAATAAGTCACCTCCATTCTACAGTCAGCATGTATTTGGTACAAATGGGGTTTCCCTCCAAATTAGTTGTGCTCCACAAAGGCTCCACATATACAGGTACCATGGTGGTGGAAGGCAAAGAACTTTCTTGTAAATTTAGGTTTACTTGATCCTGACTCCATCCCATGCAAAACGTCCACTCCTCGCCTTTCACCCATCTGGGCCACCCCTTCTCTTCACCATGATTGTGGATGTTGGCATCAACCATTCTGAGCTTTGGCAACTTTACAGATTTTTTCCTGGCCCCTCTTCAGGGCTCAACTACCTTGCTGAATTATGGTTGCTCATCTGTTACTATAACTATGACAGGTTTTACTGGTCTTTGCTTAACAAGTGACATTTTTTATTTTCATGAGAGGCAGTATTACCTGATTATAGTGCCTTCTCCAGTCAAGCAGCCTAATTTTTCTGTTCAGAGAACTGCTCCAGGACTTCTTCTTGTCTTTCTTTATTTTTTCTTATAGCACTGCCCTATTTGCTGTTCCTATTATTCAGTTTGGGCTTCTTTATTGCATGGATAGTATTAGTCAGATTTTTCAGAAACTAAGTCTCCTTGCTCCTGCATAGAATTTCCCCTACTCACATTTATACCCATTTCTGACCCAGGGTTGGCTCTTCCATTTCTCCCTGTATCTGGCCTATGTCCAAAGCATTATTCAGCATTCACATTGTTAAAGCAGAAGCCACACAGGACCCCTTCATCAGGAAGGCATGTGACAATGTGTACTACAGAAAAGAAACTATTTAAAGAACCATCCACCAATCAGTGAACAGAAAATGAGCTCATACCCAGCCCTGATGTCATAATGACATCATATACCCACTATATGCGCACATTTTTTAATATGGTATGACAGTTAAGCCCATGCACATACATAATAGCAAAACAACAATACGGTTAGTTTAGGTTCTAGCACAGGGTGAGTATGGTTACTTGTTTGTATGTAAAATTAAAGCACTGTGCTGTAGGAAGAGTGCACAAAGTAAACAAAGGTACCAGGGGGGATGCTAGTCCCTGCAAGATTATATTGGTTGCTAGGTGCCATTGGAGGTGTGTTTTTAACCTCAAATGGCAAGTCCCACTGTGCCCATGCATTCTGGGACACATAGGATCTAGTGAGCCAACGCCGATGTCATGGAAACATATGAAGCCAGTGCAGGAACTGCATAGGACAGTAGGCAGACCGAGGAGGAAATACAGTATACCGTGGATGCAGAGTGTAGAGCTGGTTAGCTGTTGTGAAAAGAGAAGCGGGAATCGGAAACAGAAGATGCAGCATATAGAGGAGGAAAAGAAAGACAACAGAAATTTAAAAAATAAAGATGGTGGAAAGCAATAACAAAAAAATGGGAAAGTGAAGTAACAAAGTTAAACAAGAAAAAAAGGAAGAAAAAAGAAAAGAAAAATTTATAAACAGAAAACTGTCAAATAAAATGAGAAAATTTAAAACAAGAATATAACTCCTCTGGCACCTAGCGACCACTATAAACTATCTTGCTGGGACTAGCTTCTTGCATGGCCCCTTTGTTTACTTTGTGCTGCGGCATTCCATGCACTCTTCCTACAGCGCAGTGATTTAATTTTACATGCAAACAAGTGACCATAGTTTACACTCACCCTGTGCTGTGCTAGAACCTAACCTAATGTCAGGGCTCCCAGGTATGACCAGAGGTGTGTGACTGAAGCAGGGAAACGCAGACCTCAGATATGTTATAAACAATATAATTTATTAACACTAACAGTACAAACATAAACGCAGTGCAATACTAAAACATAATACGGTGCAAACAAACCAAACCAAACCACCCACAGATAACAGTATATACAAGCAAGCGTCGTCAGGCAGGCCGGGTCAATATCAATTGGGCAGGTAGGTACAGGGGGAGCAAGCGGAGAATGGTCGGGGTCACAGGCCAGGTTCAGCAGGTAGCAAGCAGCATAGTACAGAGGGTCAGGCAGAGGGATGGTCAGGGTCACAAGCCAGGGATCAGAACAGGTAGCAAGCAGCGTAGTACAGAGGGTCAGACAGAGGGATGGTCAGGGTCACAAGCCAGGATCAGAGCAGGAGAAGTCAGCAAAGGAACAGAAACAGGATGCAGGACAGATACAGGGCCCAGGACAAACACAACACCAAGGCAGAGTCTGCAAGTCTGGCCATCCCTTAAATACCCCAGTATCATCAGTTCCAGGTGTTAGCTGGCTGAAAGGTTGAGTCTCTGATTGCTGGGAGCACCCGCTGGCCAGCCCTGGTACTGCAGATCAAAAGGCAGGTGAGTCCCACCATTGCTGGCCAGTCCATTCCTAACAGTACCCCCCCCCTCAAGGAGCGGCCTCAGGACGCTCCAAACAGTCCTAGCTGGGCAAAATGTTCCACCGCCCGGGTCTGGCAACTGGCGGGATATCAAAGACTGACACACCGGGCAGGACTCCGGGCAGCGGCACACCGGGCTGGACTCCGGGCAGCGGCACATCGAGCAGAGGCACACCGGGCAGAGGCACATCGGGCAGAGGCACATCGGGCAGGACTCCGGGCAGAGGCACATCGGGCAGGACTCCGGGCAGAGGCACATCGGGCAGGACTCCGGGCAGAGGCACATCGGGCAGGACTCCGGGCAGAGGCACATCGGGCAGGACTCCGGGCAGAGGCACATCGGGCAGGACTCCGGGCAGAGGCACATCGGATTACCAGGCGAAGCAGCAGGCAGCGGGCCACCAGGCGGAGCAGCAGGCAGCGGGCCCCCGGGCGGATCAGCAGGCACCGGGCCCCCGGGCGGGGCGACAGGCACCGGGCCCCCGGGCGGGGCGACAGGCACCGGGCCCCCGGGCGGAGCAGCAGGCACCGGGCCCCCGGGCGGAGCAGCAGGCACCGGGCCCCCGGGCGGAGCAGCAGGCACCGGGCCCCCGGGCGGGGCGTCAGGCACCGGGCCCCCAGGTGGGGCGACGGGCACCGGGCCCCCAGGCGGGGCGACGGGCACCGGGCCCCCAGGCGGGGCGACGGGCATCGTGCCCCCAGGCGGGGCGACGGGCATCGTGCCCCCAGGCGGGGCGACGGGCATCGTGCCCCCAGGCGGGGCGACAGGCATCGTGCCCCCAGGCGGAGCGGCGGGCGCCGGACCTCCAGATGGAGCGACAGGTCTCGGGCCCTCAGGCGGAGCGGCGGGCGCCGGACCCCCAGGAGGAGCGACAGGTCTCGGGCCCTCAGGCGGAGCGGCGGGCGCCGGACCCCCAGGCGGAGCGACAGGTCTCGGGCCCTCAGGCGGAGCGACGGGCGCCGGACCCCCAGGCGGAGCGACAGGTCTCGGGCCCTCAGGCGGAGCGACGGGCGCCGGACCCCCAGGAGGAGCGACAGGTCTCGGGCCCTCAGGCGGAGCGGCGGGCGCCGGACCCCCAGGTGGAGCGACAGGTCTCGGGCCCTCAGGCGGAGCGGCGGGCGCCGGACCCCCAGGTGGAGCGACAGGTCTCGGGCCCTCAGGCGGAGCGGCGGGCGCCGGACCCCCAGGAGGAGCGACAGGTCTCGGGCCCTCAAGCGGAGTGGCAGGTGCCGGACCCCCAGGCGGAGCGACAGGTCTCGGGCCCTCAGGCGGAGCGACAGGTCTCGGGCCCCCAGGCGGGGCGGCGGGCGCCGGATCCCCAGGCGGAGCGGCGGGCGCTGGACCCCCAAGCGGAGCAACAGGTCTCGGGCCCCCAGGCGGAGCGGCGGGCACCGAGACACCAGGCACGACAGTGGGCTCCGAGTCAACTGGTATGACCGCAGGCACTGGGTCAGACATTGGATGGTCTGGCTGGACAGCGGGCATCGGGTCACCAGGCATCAGGTCATTTGGCTCGACAGCGGGCACCGCGTCATCTGGCAAGGCAGTGGGCTCCGAGTCAACTGGTATGACCGCGGGCACTGGGTCAGACATTGGATCGTCTGGCTGGACAGCGGGCATCGGGTCACCAGGCATCAGGTCATTTGGCTCGACCGCGGGCACCGCGTCATCTGGCAAGGCAGTGGTCTCCGAGTCAACAGGCACGACAGTGGGCACCGGGTCATCAGGTACCGGATTGTCTGGCTTGACAGCGGGCATCGGGTCATCAGGTATGACAGCGGACACTAGGTCACCAGGCATCAGGTCATTTGGCTTGCCAGCGGGCACCGCGTCATCTGGCAAGGCAGTGGGCACCGAGTCACCAGGTACGACAGCGGGCTCTGAGTCAATTGGCACGACAGCGGGCACCGGATCAGGTACCGGATCATCTGGATCAACAGCGGGCATCGAGTCAACTGGCCTAATAGGATCGTCAGGCTGGATCAGTTCATCATGCTGGGTAGAGGCATTAGGCCGAGTAGAGGCTTCAGGCCGAGTAGAGGCATCAGGCCGAGTAGAGGCATCAGGCCGAGTAGAGGCTTCAGGCTGAAGAGAGGCATCAGGCCGAGTACAGGCATCAGGCCGAGTAGAGGCTTCAGGCTGAAGAGAGGCATCAGGCCGAGTACAGGCATCAGGCCGAGTAGAGGCTTCAGGCCGCGTAGAGGCTTCAGGCTGAGGAGAGGCTTCAGGCCGCGTAGAGGCTTCAGGCTGAGGAGAGGCTTCAGGCCGCGTAGAGGCTTCAGGCTGAGGAGAGGCTTCAGGCCGCGTAGAGGCTTCAGGCCGAGTAGAGGCATCAGGCCGAGAAGAGGCATCAGGCCGAGTAGAGGCATCAGGCCGAGTAGAGGCATCAGGCCGAGTAGAGGCTTCAGGCCGAGTAGAGGCATCAGGCCGAGTAGAGGCATCAGGCCGAGTAGAGGCATCAGGCCGAGTAGAGGCTTCAGGCCGAGTAGAGGCATCAGGCTGCGTACAGGCATCAGTCTGAACCACGGAAGGCAGGCTCACCGGTTTGGATACTGGCAGGATGGTATTGGTTGGAAAGAATTTTTGCTTTTTTCTGGTTTTAACTACTGGAGCACTGCAAGTAAACGCAGGTCTGCAAACGAATGGAGCAGCTGGAGACAGAGAAGAACTGGAGGATGGAACAGGAGAGGGAGCAGTTGCTACAGAGGGCTTTTTTACAGGGTTAAAGGCAGGATAGGTGCAGCGAGTGGGAACAGGGTACTGACATGCGGTAGATAGCCAAGTATACTGGGCTGTAACTGGAGGAGCTGGTGGGAATACAGGAGTAGAGTTAGAAGCAGGACTGGGTCTTTGTAAGCTGACTGAGGCTGGGTGCAACAAATCTGTCCATGTCTGCAGTAGGGGTTGAACAAAGCTGAGCTTACACAAAGTCTGTCTGGTCAATGACTGCACTGCGTTTATACAATCTCTCAGTGTCTGTGGTGAACATGTGGAATAACGCTCCAGAAAGTAACCCACATCATCCTCTAATAACCACACCGGGGACTCTACCTGGTCTGCACTAAATGGTGGCAAAAATTCATCCCTGCATTCGGGGGAACCAGATGAAACCAACTCTGCACAAACCTCAATCAATGGCTGCACCTCAGAGAACACTGTGCCCTGATCTACTAGAACATGAGCGAGCCGTATACATTCTAGCAATTCATCCCGGGTATACTCCTTCAGAGTTTGATAAGCATACTCCCTGTCATCAAACACTAGCAGATATAAATACTCAACCTCCTCAAGATCCATCCTTCCCATCAACAAGCCAAGATGGCTTCCCTGTGCAGCCACTTCTGGTCAGGATTGGCCTTGGTGTAATGTCAGGGCTCCCAGGTATGACCAGAGGTGTGTGACTGAAGCAGGGAAACGCAGACCTCAGATATGTTATAAACAATATAATTTATTAACACTAACAGTACAAACATAAACGCAGTGCAATACTAAAACATAATACGGTGCAAACAAACCAAACCAAACCACCCACAGATAACAGTATATACAAGCAAGCGTCGTCAGGCAGGCCGGGTCAATATCAATTGGGCAGGTAGGTACAGGGGGAGCAAGCGGAGAATGGTCGGGGTCACAGGCCAGGTTCAGCAGGTAGCAAGCAGCATAGTACAGAGGGTCAGGCAGAGGGATGGTCCGGGTCACAAGCCAGGGATCAGAACAGGTAGCAAGCAGCGTAGTACAGAGGGTCAGACAGAGGGATGGTCAGGGTCACAAGCCAGGATCAGAGCAGGAGAAGTCAGCAAAGGAACAGAAACAGGATGCAGGACAGATACAGGGCCCAGGACAAACACAACACCAAGGCAGAGTCTGCAAGTCTGGCCATCCCTTAAATACCCCAGTATCATCAGTTCCAGGTGTTAGCTGGCTGAAAGGTTGAGTCTCTGATTGCTGGGAGCACCCGCTGGCCAGCCCTGGTACTGCAGATCAAAAGGCAGGTGAGTCCCACCATTGCTGGCCAGTCCATTCCTAACACCTAATCTGATTGTTCTTTTGTTAGTATGTGTGTGCATGTGTTTAACTGTTATATCTTTTTAAAAAATGTGTGCATATGAAGGGAGTATGACATCATTATGACATCAGGGGGCATGGCTGAGCTCATTTTCTGTTCTTGTTCTGTTCTGTTGATAGATGGATGGTTTTTCATAAAGTGTCTGTTCTTTGTCACATCCCAGATGAAGAGGTCTTGCGTGGCTTCAAAACGTTGCTTCTGCTGTAACAATGTGATAGCTAAAACGCACTCTCCGCTCCTCACAAGACCTCCTACTTTCAAGTTTCCTGGTCTCCTCCTCCCATGCCCATTTCTAGGACTTCTCCAGGGCTTCCCCCATCCTTTGGAACTCACTATCCCAATCTGTCAGACTGTCACCTTCCCTCCTCACCTTTAGGCGCACCCTGAAAACCCTTCTCTTCAGAGAAGCCTACCCAGCCCTCACCTAATTGCTGATCTCCTCCGCTCTTCCCACCACTCCATCCCCCACAGCTATTTCCTCCTGTACCACTCTCCCCTCCCTCCTAGATTGTAAGCTCCAAGGAGCAGGGCTCTCGAACCCCTCGTGTATCACATTGTATTGTTACTGTACTGTCTCGTGTACTGTCTCCCATTATAATGTACAGCGCTGAGCAAACTTTTGGTGCTATATAAATACTGTATAATAATAATAATAATGTTTTGGACATATTCTGGATGATCCATGGTGTTCTGGTGACATTCTCTTGCTCTGACTATCCTTGGTCACTGCAGCACCCAGGCACACACACAGCCATCTCTTCAGGAACATGTGTCTTGGGAACAGAGCATTCTGACCTTGCATAGAAGAAATGTGTAGGTCATGGTTAGTGGCCTATGTAGTCATCACAGTTGCTGGTGTACCACAGCATGGTGTTTTTGAGATTTAATTACCCTGAGATGCTTGTGAGTGTATTTTCATGAAATAAATTGGTGTTTTTAGCAATATTACTATATGGTCCTTTGTATTCTCTCCTGGATCTTACTGCAGATAATTACACTTTCCTGACAGCTAGTAGAGGACCCAGTGGATGTAGAAGTTATTACCATGCTCTGGTAATCATACATAGTGTATTCTGTGCTATTAATCTATTATAATCTGGAGATCATGGTTATCCGGTAGGGGAATTCATATACCTATGTTCAAGGAAGTTTGAGACTAAAACACATGGAATGGTGGTGTTTTATTTTCAGAAGATCCTACCCTGGCCCCCTAGTGGAGCCCTGAAATATTCCTTTGGGAATGGACTTTTATTTTTGCATAAGATCATCTATATTGGCCCCCTAGTGGGGCCCTAAACATTCCTTTACTTTCTATTACAGTAGTTTGGCTTTCATTTTTCATTCATTGATGTTGATATTATTTATAATATTTTACCATTTGATTTCATTGTGTTTATTACAGCCAGAGGTTTTGCTCTCTCTTTTGATTATCTGGTTTTAATAAATGCAAGGTACACACTATGAACTTCTTCTTTGTGTAAGCTAATCCGCAGAAGGCTGTGATGGTTGTTTATGGATTTCTGAGAGGACCTCAGGAGCCAAGTTGAAAGTATGTAGAGCAGAGAAAGATTTACTGCTGAAGGATTTAAATATCAAGCTGGTTTTGACCCTCCACAGACCTGAACTTGTTCCTTGAAATTCCAGTCCGTGGAATGCATGCTGGCTCTGTGGATGGGAGCGGCAGTGTGCGAACACCATTCTCATTGAGAGCTGTTTGTGTTTGTGCCGCTCAGGCACTATTACATATGAGTGCATACAATTTTTTCTTTGTCATCCTTCTATTAAAATAAATCTACTACTTTTTTGGGCATATGCTATTTATCAGAGAGAGAGAGAGTCTTTACTTGAGTTTATGGTGCCATTGGATCGATTCCTTCTCTACATTGGCGGTTCTATTTTTAATGCTTTGCAGGCCTTTATTGGCCATAAATGATTAGTGAGTGAGCAATGCTACTACATGTGGTGGAGTACAGTGTTTGGATTAAAAGAAGAATTATTGGGGGTTTTTTACCTCTATTTAAGGCACTGTGTTTGGGAAGATACTTATATACTTTATTGGCACTGTTTGATATTTGATGTTGGAACATTTTGTTTTTCTGATTGTTTATAATGTTACTACTTTGGGGATAGCTTGAATTCACTTTTCTCACAATTTTTGGGTTATTGTCACTAATTTGTAAAAGAGTAGCACCTTTTAAGATTATTTTAAGTTTAAAGTGTTATTTACACTTAAAGGGGCAGCAGTACCTGACCACAATATTTTTGGGTTGGCACCCTCTTATTATATACATTTTGGTTTTGACTTTGCCTAATCATGAGGTCCATCAAGTTAGATGAGGACCCGCCTGACTGGGTCACAAACGAATAGTATGCACTGGGAACAGTGGATTTCCTGCACTTATCTACATGCATGATAATGTACAGTATGTTTATGAAATATATATTTATTCAATTTCTTTGAAGCACAGAGTCACTTTAAGGTTTATGAAATATGAATATTGTATTTATATTATTAATATAACAAAATAAGGAATAAAAGTAAATTGCAACCTTTGTTGTGCGTGGGAAAAAACAAGGTCTCTTTAAAATTCTCGCCGCAGCGACTCAGTACTTAAAATATGGTTGTAATGTTATAACACAGCAATCCACATTTTTGAGGAAATGTTATGTAGATATATCTGTATGAATGGGAAAAATTACAAAGATATTGAGCTAAAATAATAGAAACAAATTCTGCATCTTGTATAGACTTATAATCATAAATAAATTAATGCATAGCTCAATTTAGTACAGATAAAATTAGTAAAGCATATGTCTTACAAATGTATTCCTCTAATAGTGAAGCTATTTAAATGATATACTGTATATACTTGCTATCTATCTGTAGTTTAATCAAGGTATAACTCTTTTGTCTGTATAGGAAATCCAGCAAATATATTATGCATACTTCTAGCTCACACAGGGATATTTTCAAGTGAAAATCAGTGCTTCATTGGAGTCACATCTTACCTACAACAGCTATATTATTCAGAAAAGCAGGGAACTGGGTTTTGCACTTAAAAATAGTAACACTGATAAAGCTCCGACCTGTCTTACATAACTTATACCAATTAGATTTTTAGCTTTCCATGTGATTGCTTGAATTGGGTTATTGTTTTTTGCTCGGACATTGTCTTTATGAATACGGTCATTTTGTACTTACTTTTCATTCAAGCTCAGCCATGGTTGACCCACTACCACATGCTGGTTGGTAAAAAATTAAAGAATAGGTTCAGAATAGTGCCATTTAGATAATTAAACTGACAATATCCTGCCATTATTTGTAGATCTGGACTAGATTAACTGCGAAGAAGAGATCTCATTCTTCATATTATAAGTCTTGTAACTGCCCTTTTTATCTTGGAATATCACAGATTTTTGTCAACGATTGTAAGTATATTTCTGTCGTTAGAAACAAGGAATTTATTGTACATTCAGTTATATATTGAAATAATGAACACTTACCAAGTAATTTAAATAATTCAGTGCTCAAAATTAATCTTTGCTATAGCTAAGTTCAAGTATTAGACTGCAACCAGATTTTCAAAGCCTGAAGCCCTGACGACTAGATGAACATCAGTATTGTATATTGTGGGAAATCTTGATATAAACATTGTACCAGTGAAACCCTCAGAAAGGAAGAATGTAGGAGAGTAATAGACAGCTATTCACTGGCACATTCAACACACAGATGTCATTGTTGTCTGGTTTTCCAAAACAGAATATTCTTTTTCATTTGAAGAAAAGCACTATAAAAATCATACTAGATAAGTCTCAAAAGTCAAGATGTATAGATTCCTAAGCACTCAAGCTTTAGAAAGTAAACTGCACAAACACTTGTAACCTCAAAACATATAGTTTATATATTTACGTTATAAATAAAAGTTGCTTTAATAAACTGTGTAAAAATGTTATAAAACATTTTTCTATGCATTTTGGACATAGAATGAAAGTTCAGAAAACTTTAGGCAATGTAATTAAACTGATACTGTATAAGTTGAATATTTAAAACATATACTCTATCAACAACTTTCCCAAAAAATCTGGGTAGTTGTTAGTGTGTTATCAGCCAGATTATTACGACTGTTGGAGACTACAAATGAAAGATGTGTACACCAAATTCCTCTATCTGGCTGTGGTCTTTGTGGGTGAGTCTTAATCATCCTGATGGATTTCCAGCAAGAATTAAATTTTTGTTAAAGATGAAATGGCATAATTGTGTGGAATGTAATGACCATGGCTAACCAAATAAAAATATAAAATGTATAACCATCAAATGTATAACCTAGACTATTACTCATTCAGAAGGTTCAAACAACCTTAACCTGTTGGAGCTTACTATACACAAATATGCAATCTATTGGCAGCTCGACCTTGAGGCCAAAAAGCCCCATATTTAGATTGTAAGCTCCAAGGAGCAGGGCCCTCCTATCCCTCTTGCATTGAACTGTATTGTTGTTGTATTGTCTCCCATTATATTGTAAAGTGCTGAGCAAACTGTTGGCGCTATATAAATCCTGTATAATAATAATATTTGCATTCCCAAAAAAAACACATTCCCTGTGCACTCCTGGAACATTTACCAGCGCCTCACAGAAAGATCCTGATTGCTACTTGTGATCAGGACCTTTCTGATCATGTGGCCACTGTGACAGCCAATCACGGCAGTCACATGAACCTAAACCCCACCCCACCTCCCAGCCCTTTGAGGGGTTAATTAAATAGCACACAAAAGTCTTCCCTATGAGGGTGATACAACCTCATAAAACAACACCAAATTACAAAGGAGGAAGAGTGTGAAGCTTATTCATGTTAAGTTTGTGTGAACAGAGGAGCTCCAGCACAGATCAGTTCCTTGTATACCCTGCAGACAGAAGATCGAAACAGAATGTTGCTGGCACAAAGCCAACTGTGATAACTCAACTGTTACTGCATTGGAAAACATGAGGTAAGAAATCTATATAAAGCAAAAAAGGAGGAAAAAGGAAGGAGGAAGAAAGGAGAAAGAAAGGCATAAATAACATAGTAAATTGACAAAAGAAACAAGAGTATTTTAACCACTTGCCTACCGGGCACTTTAGCCTCCTTCGACCCAGGCCAGTTTTCATCTTTAAGCGCTCTCACACTTTGTCATGTAACATTGTTCCCATATGAACTGTTTATCATTTTTTTTCATACAAATTGAGGTATCTTTTGGTGGTATTTAATTGCCACTTGGTGTTTATTTTTTGCATTACAAACAAAAAACCAGCAAAACACTTGAATAAAAAAGTTGAAAAGGTTCTTTGTTTCTATTATAAAATTTTGCAAACAGGTAATTTTTCTCCTTCACTGATATGCGTTGATGAGGCTGCACTGATAGGCAGCACTGATGGACTTTTTTAATTTTTTTTTTTTTAATCACTTTTAATTCACAGGAAATGCAAATATCCCCTATAACTTCAATGGGCATTGTCTTATATTCTTTTTTGAGAAATCTGGGCTACTGGGCTATAGAGATGATTGGGACCATTCTGGTCTCCAATCAGCTCTATGGTCAGCTAGCAGAAACACTGGCTAAAATCTCAGGTTCCCCCTATGGCTCGGGACTGCCCAAGAAGGCCGTGGAAGGCAGCGGGGGAGGGAGGTATTGTCTCCCACTGCTTGTAAAAGTAATCCTGCAGTTAATTAGCCACTAGGATTGCTTTTACATGAAAGCTGATCGGCAGCTGAAAACAATTATACCAGGATGATGCCTGCAGCTGTAGGCATTATCCTGGTATAACCACTCAAAGTCCAGTGATGTACCAGTATGTCGCTGGTCCTTGTTGGGTATATATGCTATGTTCTTTTGATTTTTTTTTATGCAGCCTGTGGACTGAATGAAAAAAAAAGAAAAAATCTCTGCCAAAAAGAAGTGTGTGGTATGCCCACCCTTAAAATATACCGCCCTGCATCCACGCACTTCTAATGGTGGACACACATTAGGTCACAGTTTGCCACATGCGCCAGTTCCAAGATTGTACAAATGTCTAAATAGTGGCATGCTTGAATAGAAATTGTCCACGTATAAATGGTACCCCATATGGAAAAAGCATGACACCAAGTCCCAAACTATCTTGCCACTGCTCCCCATGTAGTCTGGGCATCCGGGGGGCTCCATGTGACTATCTTTTCCCTCATAAAACCGAAACGTATAAGTATAGCCTGTTGCCCTCTCACAGGTCTTCTACATCTTGACCCCATATCTGGCACACTTGCTGGGGAGAAATTGTTCGAATGCAAGGTGGCCAGAAAAATTAATTAGGGACTCATCAACGCAGATTTTTTGCTGGGGAGTATAGACATCTGCAAATTTTTGATCTAGGTGATTTGCGAGGGGATGAATTTTGTGTAGCCAGTCAAATTCAATGTCACCCCGAGGATGACAGAGTGTATTGTCGCTCAAATGCATAAAACACATTATACTCTCATATCTATGCCTGATCATGGCAGCAGAGAACACGGACATATGATGAATCAGGTCTGTGGACCAATACAACTAGAATTCATTTATTTTAGTAATGCCCATGTTGAGGGTTAGGCCCCCCAAAAAATTCGGAAACCGTAATGGGTTTCCATGCGAATGGTCTGGCAAGGTTTGGCTTTTGGTTGGCGGCGATAAATTGTTGTGCATATAAATTGCTTTGATCCACAATCAACGCATACAGATATTCTGTGAAAAACAGCTCCAAAAATCAAGGGGAGTAGTTAAATTTTCAATTTCCACCTGAATTCCGGGTTGGGCAGTGAACGGGGGAAGTACAAGTGCTGCAAAATTTGTGGACTGCCAATCGGGATTTGCAAGCACATCCGGAAGGATATTAGGGACTCTACGGGCCTGTGTGCAAATTCTTAGTGGCTGCGGGACAATACTTGTGCTCGCCACCACACCAGCTTGTACTGCACTTATAGGACTTGCCACGTCACCAAGTGATACTGCAGTGCTGGTATTATTATTATTATACAGGATTTATATAGCGCCAACAGTTTGCTCAGCGCTATACTATAACGGGAGACAACACAGCAACAATACAGTTCAATACAAGAAGGTTAGGAGGGCCTGATCCTGGGAGCTTACAATCTAAGAGGCTGCATATGAGAGTCATCAAAATTTACCGGCAAGTGCTAACAGTGATCAGGCCTGATTCTGCGAACACTGTGGTTTTGTGTGTAGTATATCAAGTGACAGGGATCTACTGACACTGTACTTGCTGGGGGAGGAGGGGGGGGGTAAGCGTAGGGGCTAAACGCAGGTGTTGGCAGGTGCCGGGGCTGATCCCGTTAACGCTGCGTTTTTGAGGACGCTATACTAATGTGAACGCTGGCATAGTGCTGATCTGATCAAAGATATTGATCCGTTCAGACACTATACTAGCAATGGAAATTTATTGTGTATGAGCGTGTTGCTGGCAATCAAGGGGTTAAATGTGATGACTGGTGTACTGACGGGCAATCTGAAGCCATCTGGGAGGGGTGTGAAAACCAAGGGAGCACAAATCATGTATATATACTGTATATATATATATATATATATATATGTGATTCTGCGCACCCATGCCGCCCTGTAGCAGTATTTCTGCTATAGGGCGGTCAGGAAGTGGTTACAGATGTGGTTTGTGTTACGTCGCTGCATTATTTTAACTGACAATTGCGCAGTCATGCAACACTGCACCCAAATTAAATTTACGACCTTTTTTTTCCACAAATTGAGCTTTCTTTCGGTGGTATTTGATCGCCTGTGCATTTTTTATTTTTTGCGCTATAAAAAAAAAAGGCTGACAACTTTGAGAAAAAAAAACA
Organism: Staurois parvus; assembly: GCF_062004578.1. Classification (NCBI taxonomy): domain Eukaryota; kingdom Metazoa; phylum Chordata; class Amphibia; order Anura; family Ranidae; genus Staurois; species Staurois parvus. The sequence continues at coordinate 9,692,729 of NW_028318039.1, read as the reverse complement.
ATATTTTGGACTTTTTGCTATAAAACATGTCCAGTAAAAAAATTTAAAAATTTCAGCCAAAATGTATTCTGTGACATGTCTTTGCTAAACAAATCCCAATACGTTCTAAATTAATTGGTTTACGTGAAAGTTATAGTGTTTACAAATGGTGGGAAAAATACTGGTATTTTTTTTTTATAATAATAATTGCGGCAATCAGCGACTTATGGCAGTGATCAGCGATTTATGACAGTGATTAACAACTTATGGCGGGACTGCGGTGGACATTTTGACACTGGGGAGGAACTGACTTGGGGTCACTGACATCCCCAGTGACACCAATACAGTGATCAGTGGAAAAAAAAAACACTGACACTGTACTAATGGCACTTAGGAGGAAGGGGTTAAGTTTTTTATTCAATGAAAGGGTTAACTGTGTGAGGGGAGTGTTTTACTAGTGGGCGGGAACACACTGTCCCAGAAAGCTAATCTCTGCTCTCTGTGACAGTGTGTTAGGAGCTGGCAGGGAGCAGAGGTGCAGTGTAAACACTGCAGCCGTGCACTCTGTCAATGAGTGCCGCTAATCGCCGGGAGCCAGCGGGTAATGACCCGCCGGGATCCGGTGATGGACTCCCACTGCCGCCTCGCGTGCGCCCCCTACCTGCTTTTCTAAATGCCATTTTATTACGTGCTCTAGCACAGCAGTGCCACCCTGCCGTCGTATATACACTGCGGCAGGTAGGCAACAGGTTAAAACAAAAGACAGTAACAATAACTCTTACAAAAACATATTAAAGTAGAACTATATGCAAAACTTTTTTTGGATATAGCAAATTAGAGTTATAACCCCTGTCAGCTTTTTTTCACCATCTGTGTCCCATTGGGGAGATTTTTCTTCACTTCCTGTCCCATAGCCAAACAGGAAGTGAGAGAAAATACCTGCAAATTAAGGAAATTCTTTGGAGACCCAGGTCACCAGAACTATTACCTTTCTGGGGAAACCCCAGATTTGAGATTTTGTTTTACTTTCACTTTCAATGATAACCGTAAACATGACAAATACAGAGGGTGAATCTGCTTAATGGGGGCACAGACAGTAATAAAAACTGACAAGCATTCAAATCCCTCTCCTCTATATCCAAAACTGAAAAAAGTTTTGCCTTCAGTTATACTTTAAGCATAGTTTGACATGTAGTGGTTATTAAAATAGAGTGTTCAGTGTATAGCAAAATAGTCTACATATAAAAGTTATTGTTGGACCTGTGACCCACAACAAAAATGACAGGTGCCCACTCCACCAGGTCCTCTTGCATGACAAACCTCTAGGCTTGTTGACATGAACAGAGTTCGTCCCAGCTATAAATATCCAGTAGGGAAAGGAAGTCCTAAAGGTCACACATCACAGCAAAATCCTTTGAGGATGTGTATGACAACCTCAGCCTGGGCTCCAAGCAGGTCAGGTTGGAGGGCTGAGTCTGTCATACACCTCCTTACAGGGTTTTGCTGTGATGTTCAATTTTTAGGACTTACGGTTGGACCTATTATTATTATATTATTTTTATTATTATTACTGGGTTAAAGTGAGCAAAATATCAATTCTGAGAAGAGAAAACTTTTTTCAGCTTTCATCGGGTTTTGTACTTCCTAGATTAGGATTCAGGGTCCAGAGGCTTCCAATAGCTTTGGGAGGGAAGAAGTCTCTAGTCCTGTGTTTAGGTCTTATGGGAGACTGGCAGGCTGTGTATACATGTTTACACATCCTTTATAATCTTGTTCCTGATAATAGTTCAGGGACATAGTGCTCCATGCTGAAGTCAGGAGGTTCTTAGTCTAGAGGACTGAGTCAAAATTACTGAGAGGATCTAGCGAACTGAGAGAACTGAGAGAACTGAAATAACCTAGAAGAGAGGACTGTGAGAGCCCGGAACGATGGGAGAGTTGAGAGAGAGGCACATAAACAAAGAGGTGCTGTGTAAGAGGATCTGAGGAACCATACCAGAGGTCTAAGTCTTATGCCTTAGCAGTGGTGCTGCAGAAGTGAGCCAGGAGGCTTTGGAATTATTTTGTCCTTTTCCTGTTTTGCTTTAAACGCTGAATGAAGCGGAACCCCTGTGTGGTAAAGGATGATTTAAGGAACTTTATTTTATTTTTTTTAAGTAGTCTGACAAACTCTGAAACACAGTTCTGATTATCATGGATTCACTGGAAAATGCTACTGCCAATGAGTTAAGTTCCCCAATATCACATGTGTTTTCCACTTCATCAGGCACAATATCATTTGCAATCAAATGGTTGTGTTTACAATCAAATAATGATAGTTAATTTCCCTGAAATAAAAATGTTGGCTGCATAAGCATACATATTTATGCAATATTAGGTATGTGTATATAAAAATAAGGCAAAAGAAAAATCTTAGGCTAGTCAGATTATAGTTCTTAGTGCTCTTAAATTTTTCTGGAGGTAACAGTAGGTCCAGTATATTAATTGCAGCAGTGCAATGTTGAAACATTTTTGAAGGTAGCAGTTTTGGGCCACTGGGCACTCTGACACAAAAGGCAAAGATGCCAAAATCTGCTTCCCCTGAACTGAGAAGTGGAGCTTTCACATATGTGTTGGTGAGACCAGGGCAGGATACAGAAATGAAAGCTGCTGTCCACTCGCTGGACAGGATTTGGGTGTGTGTGTTTCATCATGGTTAAACCAATGTGATTTAGCCATTATGAGCATGGCTAAACAGAGCCAGATTTTTATTATCATAAACAAAATGTTTTCTTCCATCTGGGAACTAAAGCAGTCTATAACTCATCAAAGTACGCACTTTATTTCTACAATGTATCCCGTTTATAAAGACACTAAAATTTTGCTTCTGTCACAAAGCATTTTTTCATACTGCACAACCAAAAAATAAATCCAAATTTGAAAAGTTCACCTATCATCAGTTAAAAAAGTAAGAGGAGAAGGAGATGATATGAGAGTTAATAAAAACTGTTTGTGATTACTTTAAAGTTGAACTTTTATTTATTTTTTTTATTTTTACTATTTATATAGCATACTAATTTACAGTATTAATGAAGGCTGCAACTGATTAAATAAATACAGGAATGCATTGTCTAAAGCTAGCACATGAATCGGCTAAATTTTCACCCATGTATGGCCATTCCCATTAATGAGAAGTAAATCTATCGACTTGTCACTAATGGGACTGTTCAACATGCTGCAGTACTAATCTGTATATTCTGACAGAGTGGAGGTGGGGGTCAGCATAAAGTGACACAGCATGGCAGATTCCTGCTGAACCATCTGTGGGCAGCTTACATCTTTGTCTCCTGACCTGTGCATACCTACCACAATCTACTATAAAGAGCTCATATGTACAATGGGGGGCAATTTCTTTAAATACTTTATAACCAAAAGCACAAATTACACATTTAAAAACTTGCCTACCGGGCAAGGCCAATTTTCACTTTTCAGTTCTCTCACACTTTGAATGACAATTCTGCCATCATGCAACATTGTACCCATATGACATTTTAGCATTTTTTTCACACAAATAGAGCTTTATTTTGGTGGCATTTAATTGCCACTGGGGTTTTTATTGTTTGCACTATAAATACAAAAGTGCAAAAAATTTAAATAAATATATTATAAAATTTTGCAAACAGGTAATTTTTCTCCTTCTCTGGTGTGCGTGATGAGGCTGCAATGATATGCAGCACTGATGGGCACTGATAGGCAGCACTGATGGACACTAATGAGGTGGCACTGGTGGGCATTGATGAGGTGGCACTGATAATACTGCACTGATATGCTTCAATGATGGACACTGATAGGTGGCACTGATAGGCAGAACTGATGGGCACTGATAGGCAACACTGATGGGCACTGATGGGTAACACTGATGGGTGGCGCTGACTGGTGGCACTGACTGAATGACACCACTAACTGGCAGCACTGCTGGGCACTGCTGGGCATTGATGGGCGCAACTGCTGGGTGGCACTGCGGGGCAGCACTAATGGCTGGCACTGCTGGGCACTGATGGGTGGTGCTGCTCGGCACTGCAGGGAGGCACTGCTGGGCAGCACTGCTGGGCACTGATCATCAGGGCACTGGTCATATGACGCCCTCCCAAAACTGGACAACCATGCTGTAGCCATCATTCAGCTATAGCGTGGTTGACAAGTGGTTAATTAAAGCCCTTGTAACTATGTACTCATTGATTTATGGCAAGGTCAGACAATTGATTTGGCATACTGAAAATCTGGGAGCATGGTTCACCACAACTTTCAATTCTAAGATAAACATTGTTCATCTGATCTGTTCATTTTAGAAATTATTTAGAGGGCATAATGAAATATGTTGTGGCAGTCAAGGGTGCTTATATGGACTTACCAAAAATGTAGTCAACACTTTTGAAGTTGTTGCTGTTTAATACCTGCTCTTTCAGCAACAAGAACATACAAGTAATCACAGCATGCATGTGTTTACACACAATCTTCAATATTCAGTTGTTCCTGTCTGTCTAATCTAATTTACAATCCATGCACTACTAAACAATGACAGACTCTATGACTTCATCCAATTTCTAGGTGTGGTACATCTATATATGTCATGCAGTTGACGATGATGAATAAGTTCTTCCAAAAGAATATTTCAGGTTCATCCAGGAGTTTAAAAATAATTCCACATTTAATTTATTAGGATGGATTTACTGCATTTTGGTCTGTATTACTGGAATGCATCTTTTCTATTCTTATAACCTAATATGATGATGAAATTGAAGCCTAAGTCATTGAGGAGATTTACCTTTGTTGTCTGTCTATGTAATACCTATAAAAAAATGGTGGTGGGGGGGGGGGGATATGCTGCAGACAGTAAAGCACAAGCAATAATAATACTGTCCAAAGTTCTATCGCTCCTCCCAGCTAAAATGTATGCTGGAGTTGGATTTATTTTTTTGTAATAGGAATTTTATTAAAGACATTTTTACAGTATAAACATTGAAAAAAATGTACAGAGCATAGCAAGTGTATACAAGCTCACATTATGTCAGTACTAATTACTAAATCTAGTTGGTATTCCACAAGTACAACATTACAAAATTAAAACAATGCACATTATGCAGACATAGATAAACTTCCTCTAGGGTTATTCGATATTGCCCCTAAAATAGTTAGAGTTGGAGGCATAGTGTGCTTTTTCTACATACGCTTAAGTATATAAATGGAAATGAAGGGGGAGGGAAGTCGGGCTTGAACACCAGTAAAGAAACCTAAGACATAAAGGTATGCCTATAATTAAAGTACCCTGTGCCAAAACAGTGTAAAATATATGACTGAGACTAGAGAGAAATGTACATTGAATAATATCATTATTGTTATAATCCTATTCTTTAAGGAGGCTGAGTGTTAAGTTCATGTCCCAGGGTGATGGTCTTAGCATATTATCCCTATTTTGACATAAACAGGGAGGACTGAGCAAGAGTTCAGTTCAGCATCAAGCTTTTCGTTCAGATAAACATATTGGATATCAACTTTTTAACTAGTAATGTTTGGAGCATAAGGGGAGTTCCATTAATTGATTATTGAGCATCTGGCCACCAGAAGACAAACATGTGTCTATTTTGAAATTAGAGAGGTAGTTGGAGAAGTTTGGTTGAAGAAGTCCTTGTATCCAAAAAAAAGAGAAGAAATGGGTCATAAAGTGAGAGAACATGAGTAATTGAGAATGTGCAGTCTTACTTGATTCCAGAAGCTAGAAATGAATTGACAGGTACAAAGACAAACAAAGACACACTATGGGCATATGGACACGAAGGAGCTTAGTTCATGTTACAGGGGTTACCACTGATACTGTAAAATGGCAGCCCTATAGCAGTTTGTCCACAATATTGTCAAAAGGGAAAATCCTGGCCCATTTAGAAACATTCAATTCCTCTAGGTCAGTGGTGGGCAACCTTTTTTTTCAACTGAGCCAAATCTCGCCAAAACCATGATTGAAATTTATTTTGAGAGCCACATTTTTAAAACTGAAAATACATCTCCCATATAGTAATTCATCCCCCATAGTAATTCATCCCCCATATAGTAATTCACCCCCCATAGTGTAATTCATCCCCCATAGTAATTCATCCCCCATATAGTAATTCATCCCCCATCGTAATTCATCCCCCATAGTAATTCATCCCCCATATAGTAATTCATCCTCCATATAGTAATTCATCCCCCATAGTAATTCATCCCCCATATAGTAATTCATCCCCCATAGTAATTCATCCCCCATATAGTAATTCATCCCCCATAGTAATTCATCCCCCATATAGTAATTCATCCCCCATAGCAATTCATCCCCCGTATAGTATTTCATCCCTCGTATAGTATTTCATCCCCCGTATAGTATTTCATCCCTCATATAGTATTTCATCCCTCATATAGTATTTCATCCCCCATATAGTAATTCATCCCCCATATAGTATTTCATCCCTCATATAGTATTTCATCCCTCATATAGTATTTCATCCCCCCATATAGTATTTCATCCCCCCATATAGTATTTCATCCCCCCATATAGTATTTCATCCCTCATATAGTATTTCATCCCTCATATAGTATTTCATCCCCCTATATAGTATTTCATCCCTCATATAGTATTTCATCCCTCATATAGTAATTCATCCCTCATATAGTATTTCATCCCTCATATAGTAATTCATCCCTCATATAGTATTTCATCCCTCATATAGTATTTCATCCCTCATATAGTAATTCATCCCTCATATAGTATTTCATCCCTCATATAGTATTTCATCCCTCATATAGTAATTCATCCCTCATATAGTATTTCATCCCTCATATAGTATTTCATCCCCCCATATAGTATTTCATCCCTCATATAGTAATTCATCCCCCATATAGTAATTCATCCCTCATATAGTAATTCATCCCTCATATAGTATTTCATCCCCCCATATAGTATTTCATCCCCCCATATAGTATTTCATCCCCCATATAGTAATTCATCCCTCATAAAGTAATTCATCCCTCATATAGTATTTCATCCCCCCATATAGTATTTCATCCCTCATATAGTATTTCATCCCTCATATAGTATTTCATCCCCCCATATAGTAATTCATCCCTCATAAAGTAATTCATCCCTCATATAGTATTTCACCCCCCACAGTACTATCCCCCCCCCCCCTTCTAGTAAGCCAAGTCCCCCGTGTCAATTCACTTACCTTTTGCGTTCCTCTCGCTGTCTTCCCGCGCCGTTCGGGTCTTCAGGGCGGACTGTGAGAGGAGCCTAGCTCCCCTCCCCTCACGTTCGGCACGCTGCCCCGCCTACACACATCCTGACAGCCACATCCGCGGGCCGGATTAAAAGGTCCGCGCGGACTTTTGGGGCTGCCAACCGAGAGGAGGCAGGGGAGCGGCCGACCGAGAGGAGGGAGGGGAGCGGCCGACCGAGAGGAGGGAGGGGAGCAGGCGCCCGGCACACAGAAGAGCCGCATTAGAGTGGGTAAAGAGCCGCATGTGGCTCGCGAGCCGCGGCTTGCCGACCACTGCTCTAGGTTTTTGCTAAAGAGGCTTCATAGAGGAGGATATAAAGCTGAAATAGGGGTGAAGCTCCAGATGATCAAAGTACCCACAAAAATTGGTTGCAAGTCCTTCACAATATTTCCAGCTAGTTCAGAGCTAGGAGGAAACATTGGATTTCGTTGGACTTGAATGAAGCAAGAAATGTGAAGTGAAAGGCCCTTTTCTAATCTCTCTCCATGAGATAATTGTGTCCCACAAAATTATATTGTTATGTAACGTAGGGGATAGGGCTCTGTGTTTACAATGTGGGACCTTGCCGGGGACCATGGCAGTCCAAGGAGGTATAGCTCTGTAAATGCAATGCATGCACATATACACAGTACAGTGCCGTATATACAGTATGTATGTAGAACGTTTTGTAAAGATAGGAGGTCTTCAATAGTAAAGGGATTTCTGCAGTTGATACGGCAGACAAGCAAAGCTGATCATTTTAAAAAGATAACACCTCCCCAAAAAAGTAAGAGAGGGAGATCACATCATGTCTCCAATTCTCTTACAATTTTGGAAATTGCATACTGATGTACTGTCTATGTTACTGTATATGTTTAAAGAGTTTTTAATATGATATTTAATTATGCACAATGTGGGGGTAAGGTGAGAATTTTGAAGGTCATAACTGCTACTAGAAAATAGCTTGGATGCATCTCTCATAGAGTTTGTATTGATATGTCTCAGAGGGTACAGATAAAGCTGGATTGGGCAAAGGTGACCACAGTTTCATGTCTAATAGCAAACAGAGAACAAATAGCAAAGAATATTAAACAGAGAAATTGAGCTTTTGATTGTTTGCTCTCCATTAACACAATTAACAGGAATGTATTAGATGCTTGAGAGGGCTTTGCTTTCTTCCACAGTAATTAAGAGATGACAATGGCATCCCTGAGAGTGGTGGCCATTCAGACATAAAAGCCATGATGAAAAAGTCTTGTAGGCAGCCCTTAAAGAAAAGATTTCAAGTGGGATACAACCTTGTTACTGCTTATATAACAAAGAAAGGGTAGTATAGTTTTAGCCAAGTTGTGACATGTACGATATAACAGCCAAACAATTCAGGCACTAGAATATATGGTTGATATAAACATGTTGGGATCAGGGATCTCTGGGAGCCAAACCATCACTTCCAGGACTCTTGTTCTTCTTTACACTGAAGATAGTTCCTTATGACATTGACTGCATGTTTGGGGTAATTGCCCTGCTGAAGAATAATGTTTGGGCCAATCACACTCCTCCCTGATGGTATGACATGATGAATAAGTATCTGCCTGTATTTCTCAATAATGAGGACACCACTGATCCTGACCAAATCTCCAACTCCATTTGCATAAATGCAGCCCCAAATTTGCAAGGAACTTCTACCATGCTTCACTGTTTCCTGCAGGCTCTTATTATTGTACAGCTCTCCAGCCCTTCACAATCAAACTGCCTTTTGCTATAGCCAAATATTTCAAATTTTGATTCAGTCCAGAGCACCTGCTGCCATTTTTCTGCACCCCAGTTCCTGTGTTTTCATGCATAGTTGAATCACTTAGCCTTGTTTCCATGTCCTATTGATTTAATATGGTTTCCATTCTGTTTATTTAATTTCCGTTTTGCAACTGATAAAAATTATGAACACTTCTATTTCTGAAAGCATTCTTGATTTACAGCATTTTTTCACACCTGCCTAAGACTTTTGCACAGTACTGTATATCATACTTATTTAAAGAATAACCAGCCTATGTGGCATTTGAGCAGGTTTACAGTATGTGGTAGCCTACAATGGGGCAAAAAAGTATTTAGTCAGCCACCAATTGTGCAAGTTCTCCCACTTAAAAAGATGAGAGAGGCCTGTAATTGGCATCAACTATGAGAGACAAAATGACAAAAGAGACAAAATGAGAAAAAAAATCCAGGTAATCACATTGGCTGATTTGGAAAGAATTTATTTGCAAATTATAGTGGAAAATAAGTATTTGGTCACCTACAAACAAGCAAGATTTCTGGCTCTCACAGACCTGTACCTTCTTCTTTAAGAGGCTCCTCTGTCCTGCACTCATTACCTGTATCAATGGCACCTGTTTGAACTTATTATCAGTATAAAAGACACCTGTCCACAACCTCAAACAGTCACACTCTAAACTCCACTATGGTGAAGACCAAAGAGCTGTCGAAGGACATCAGAAACAAAATTGTAGATCTGCACCAGGCTGGGAAGACTGAATCTGCAATAGGCAAGCAGCTTGGTGTGAACAAATCAACTGTGGGAGCAATAATTATAAAATGGAAGACATACAAGACCACTGATAATATGCCTCGATCTGGGGCTCCACGGAAGATCTCACCCCGTGGGGTCAAAATGATCACAAGAACGGTGAGCAAAAATCCCAGGACCACAAGGGGGGACCTAGTGAATGACCTGCAGAGAGCTGGGACCAACGTAACAAAGGCTACCATCAGTAACACACTACGCCGCCAGGGACACAGATTCTGCAGTGCCAGACGTGTCCCCCTGCCAGTACATGTCCAGGCCCATCTGAAGTTTGCTAGAGAGCATTTGGATGATCAAGAAGAGGATTGGGAGAATGTCATATGGTCAGATGAAACCAAAATAGAACTGTTTGGTAGAAACACAACTCGTCGTGTTTGGAGGAGAGAGAATGCTAAGTTGCATCCAAAGAACACCATACCTACTGTGAAGCATGGGGGTGGCAACATCATGCTTTGGGCTGTTTCTCCGCAAAGGGACCAGGGCGACTGATCCGTGTACAAGACAGAATGAATGGGGCCATGTATCGTGAGATTTTGAGTGCAAACCTCCTTCCATCAGTAAGGGCTTTGAAGATGAAACGTGGCTGGGTCTTCCAACATGACAATGATCCCAAACATACCGCCCGGGAAATGAAGGAGTGGCTTTGTAAGAAGCATTTCAAGGTCCTGGAGTGGCCTAGCCAGTCTCCAGATCTCAACCCCATAGAAAACCTTTGGAGGGAGTTGAAAGTCCGTGTTGCCCAGCGACAGCCCCAAAACATCACTGCTCTAGAGGAGATCTGCATGGAGGAATGGGCCAACATACCAGCAACAGTGTGTGCCAACCTTGTGAAGACTTACAGGAAACGTTTGACCTCTGTCATTGCCAACAAAGGATATATAACAAAGTATTGAGATAAACTTTTGATATTGACCAAATACTTATTTTCCACCATAATTTGCAAATAAACTCTTTCCAAATCAGCCAATGTGATTGTCTGGATTTTTTTTTCTCATTTTGTCTCTCATAGTTGAGGTCTACCTATGATGCCAATTACAGGCCTCTCTCATCTTTTTAAGTGGGAGAACTTGCACAATTGGTTTCTGACTAAATACTTTTTTGCCCCACTGTATGTGTCCAGCCTATATGGAATTTTAGCAGGTAAAGTCATTTAATCAGCAGGGTGAGGTATTCTCCTTTGTGTGGGAGTAATTTGAGGCTTTGTCTTGAGTTTGGTCTTTGCTCTGCGGGTGCATTGTTGTTTGGGGAGGGGGCATAAGATTCGTCCATAGGTATAGATGAAATGGTTAGGATTTCCTTGGCTGTTAGGTTTTTAAATTATTACTGTTGGCTGCAAGGTAGCTGGATATGGAGAACAGCTGGGTAGGCTAGTGTGAAATGGATGTTACATAGTTGGCAAGGTTGAATAAACAGATCAGTTCATCCAGATCAACATGTGTGGGTGTGAGTGTATGAGTGTGTATGTATTTATATCTCTATCATTTCCCATATCCACTTGCTAAGTTGCACATCTAAGAGGTTTTTTTTATAATTTTATCTTTATTATTGACACTAACACCACCAACTGTGGAAGGGAAATCCACATCCGCAACACTCTATTTTAAGGTAAGACCGCTTCTCGTCCAACTTCATAGAGTGGCCACATATCTTAAGTGACCTGAGACTGAATAGTTTTCTCCCTATGCTAGATTCACCATTCATATTTGTAAATTGCAACCATATCTCCTCTTAAGTGTCAATTCTTCAAGGAGAATATGTATATTGTTTGCAGTCATTGCTCATAACTGATGTACTTCAGTCGCCGTATCAGGAAAAATAAAAACGCTCAATTTCAAGAGAGCTGCTCTCCAAGACTTAGACTGGGAGGGAATATTGGCATTAATGAACACAACACAGAAATGGGAGTTCTTCAAAAAGACTGTATGTGAACACACTGCAAAATATATTCCCATGGGCAACAAGTTTAAAAGGCTAAAAATCAAACCTGTGTGGCTCACGGTCAAAGTTAAAAAAGCTATAGATAATAAGAAAAGAGCTTTTATTAAATATAAAAATGAAGGAACGCTATCATTGTTTACTAATTACAAAGAATATAACAGAATATGCGAAAAGGAAATAAAAGCCGCAAAAATTTAAAATGAACGATAGATTGCAAAAGATAGCAGGACCAATCACAAAACATTCTTCAAATATATTAATAGTAAAAAGGTCCGGTTCAAGCATGTAAGCCCTTTACAAAATAATCTAGAGTGGGTGATTGGGGACAAAGAAGGCAAATTTATTAAATACCTTCTTCAGCTCTGTGTATACAAAAGGAGCATGGGGGAGCTCTTGTCCATAATGGGCATGGTATTGACACAGCTCCAGATGATCCGCATCGGCTCACAATTGATATGATCCAAAAATATTTAGACAGTATAAAGGTAAATAAAGCACCTGGACCAGATGTCATACACCTATGGGTCCTTAAAGAATTGAGCTCTGTCATTTCAAAGCCATTGTTTCAAATTTTTAGGGACTCTTCAATGACTGGCATAGTACCACTGGATTAGCGTAAGGCCAATGTGGTACCAATATTTAAAAAGGGGTCAAAATCTTTACCAAGTAATTATAGACCTGTTAGTTTAACTTCTGTAGTTGGGAAGATACTGGAGAGTTGTATAAAAGACCACATAGATGAGTTCATGCTGGAAAAAAAATATTTTAAGCAACAGGCAGCATGGATTCATGAAAGACAGAAGTTGTCAAACAAATCTGATTTCTTTTTATGAGGAGGTGAGCAAAACCTTGGACAAAAGGGTGGCGGTGGACGTGGTATACTTGGATTTAGCAAAAGCGTTTGACACAGTTCCCCACACATGGCTAATGTGTAAGGTAAAGTCTGCGGGCTTGGAAAAATCTGTATGTAAATGGATAGAAAACTGGATAAAAGATCGTATTCAAAGAGTAGTGGTTAATGATTCATACTCTGAATGTCTAGGGTTGTCAGTGGTGTACCCCAAGGTTCAGTGTTGGGACCCTTACTTTTTAATATATTTATAAACAATATAGGGTCTGGGATTACAAATCCCATTTCAGTCTTTGCAGATGACACCAAGCTGTGCAGTGGAATAACGTCCTTACAGGACATCTTCAACTTACAAGCCGACCTCAATGCACTGTTTAATTGGCAACTATGTGGCAAATGAGGTTTAATGTTGATAAATGTAAGGTTATGCACTTGGGGGCTAAGAATATGCATGCATCATACATACTAGAGGGCGTACAACAGGGGGAATCAATGGTGGAGAAGGATCTGGGAGTTCTGGTAGATCACAAGCTTAATAATGGCATGCCATGCCAAGCTGTGGTTTCTAAAGAGAGCAAATTCCTCTCTTGTGTTAAAAGAGGTATAGACTCCAGAGAGAGAGATATCATATTACCCCTGTACAAATCATTAGTAAGACCTTATGAAATATGCAGTTCAGTTTTGGGCACCAATTCACAAAAAGAACATTGGGGAACTGGAGAAAGTACAGAGAAGGGCAACCAAACTGATACGAGGCATGGAGGAGATCAGCTTTGAGGAAAGATTAGAGGAGCTTAATTTATTCTCTCTTGAGAAGAGGAGATTAAGGGGGATATGATCAACATGTATAAATACATGAGGACACAGGGGGCACTCTTTACATCTGAAGGAAAATAAATTTAATCTCCAAACACTGTAAGGTTTCTTCACAGTGAGAGCTGTGAAAATGTGGAATAGACTCCCTTGGTTTTGGCCAGCTCAGTGGATTTCTTCAAACAAGGCCTGGATTCTTTCTTAGATACACAGAATATAACTGGATATTAACATTTATAGATAAAGTTGAACCAGGGAATATCCGATTGCCTCTTGGGGGATCAGGAAGGAATTTTTTTCCCAGCAGGAGCAAATTGGATCATGCTTTGCTGTTTTTTTTTTTTTTTTTGCCTTCCTCTGGATCAACTGTGGGTATAGGATTATAACTTTTTGTTTTTTTAATTGTTAAACTGGATGGACTTTTGTCTTTTTTCAGCCAGACTAACTATGTAACTATGTAAATTACCCTTCCCTGGAATCTCTCCAGTTCTAGTACATCCTTCCTAAGGACTGAAGACCAGATCTAGGCAGAAAACTCAAGCTGGGGCTGAACCAGAGTTTTGAACAGTGGTATAATTATAGTCCTATCTCTTGAGTAATTCCCCTTTTTAATGCAATGCTAAGCCTGTGGTCTACTAGAACCCCCAGATAATTTCCCATCCTGGATTCTCCCAGAGTTTCTCCCACTATCATGTAGCTTGCGTTCCTATTTTTATTCCACAAGCAAAATCCAAATACACCATGTCTATTGGAATTCCTCTATTCAGATTCCAACTCACTTCCTCATAGACTGTTAAAATGTTAAAAGGTTGGTGTGGCAAGAAAGATTCTTCATAAATTCATGCTGGTTACTACTAATGATGCAATTTTCATCAGCAAATTTGTGGATGTAGTCCTTTATCATCCTCTCAAATAGTTTACATACTATTAATATTAGCTTGACTGGTCTGTAGTTTCCAGGTATGTATCTGAACCCTTTTTTGAACATTGGTACCAACTGGTACAATTCTGGTCATTAAGCTGTTCTTATAGATTAGGACTAATGAACTAGCAATAACCTGGGTAAGTTCTTTGACTCAGTTGTAAGCCATCTGGTCGTGGTGATTTATTAACTTTAAGTTTTTTTCAATATCCTTTGAACACTACACTCTGTTAGCCACACAGGGAACATTCAGTGCTTTGTACATAACAATACTGTCTTCTAATTTTTTTAGTGAAAAACAGGGAGAAGAATGTCACTGACTGTCCTGTATATGACCAATATGCTCCATTTTTGCCTTTATTACTATGAATATATTTAAAACATCTTATTTTACTCTCCTCCACTAAGTGTCTCTTGTGGTCTATTTTTGACAGTCACCCCTCAGTGTTATATTTTTTAAAGGATAATTTTTTCCACTTATTACACATTTTTAAGCTTGAATTTAGCCACCCAGGTTTGATTCTATTTCTTTTATGTTTTTTTGCCCAATTGAATACAGTGGTGGATGCCCTTAATTAATATGTCCTTTAAAGCACCCCCACTTTTCTTTCTTGTTTTTGTGTCTAAAATATCCTCCCTTAATGTTATGAAGTAGTTTGGTAAAGTTGGCTTTCTTGAAATGTATTGTTCTTGTCCTACCCTTGTGTCTCCTTTCCCTGTGATTTACAGTACGGTGAACTTAACTACCCTGTGATCTCTGTACCCAAGTTATCCCCTACTTCCACGCCTGCAATCAGCTTTGTGCTGTTTGTAATTATGGTAGTTTGTCAAGCAGAGCCATATTTCTAGTTGTGGCATCCACCAACTGATACATGAAATTGTCCTGCAAAACATTCAAGAAATGATGAGCCTTAGATGACTGAGCAGTTTCCTCTGCCCATTCAATATTTGGATAATTGAGGCCCCCATGATAATAACATTACCCTACCACACAACCATTTCTAACTGTGAATGGAGATCAGACTCCCCTTCATCCTTCATGTTAGGGGGCCTGTAGGATCCACCCACTATTCATTTCCCATTTGTTTTTTCTCCTTTAAGCTTCAACCAGAAGAACACCCTTGCTCCGTTAGTAACGTCATCCCTCGTATTTACTATCAAATTACTCTTGACATACATGCACACCCCTCCCCCTCTTCTACCTAGCTTGTCACTCAAATACAGGGAGTACCCCTGGACGGTGGAAA
The DNA here is from genome assembly GCF_062004578.1 of Staurois parvus. Taxonomy (NCBI): domain Eukaryota; kingdom Metazoa; phylum Chordata; class Amphibia; order Anura; family Ranidae; genus Staurois; species Staurois parvus. The sequence continues at coordinate 9,677,136 of NW_028318039.1, read as the reverse complement.
GCCAGTCATGTGACCTGTCAAACCAGGTTTCTGTTACTTCCATTAAGTAAAAATCCTCCTCATGTATTGTATCAGTGTATATCAGTTTCTCCTTGTGTGCTCTGAGGCTGCAATAGGATTCTGCCAGTGTACACTAATTGTTCCTAGGCATTCTAGCTACACTACTAACACTGACCACCGTAGCACCCTCTGATCCTTGCTCACTGAGTCGGGTCCATCCCCCCACTGCCTAGCTTAAAACTTTCCTTTAGCTTTTTAGCCATCTTCTCTCCTAACATAGCCGCACCATCCCCATTCAGGTGCAGTTCATTCCTGCTATAGAGATGGTAACTGATCGAAAAGTCAGCCCAGTTCTCCAGGATCCCAAAACTTTCCTTCCTGCACCAGTTCCTCAGCCACTTGTTGAGTTTCTTAAGCTTCTGCTGCCTCTCTGGTATAGCTTGCCTCAGAGGTCCTTTCCTTTATTATAGTCCTCAAGTTCCTGAAATATTTTTTTAGAATTCTCCATCTTTCTCTCACTTTGTCATTGGTGTCAATATGTATCATGACAGCTAGGTCCTCCCCAGGCCCACCAAACAATCTGTCCATCCTCAATGTGCCAAACCCAAGCACTCTGTAAATAACATACTACTTGAAGATCACGGTCTTTTGACAAATTGCCCTGTCTGTCATTCTAATAATTTAGCCCACTACCACCAGTATCTGTCTATCCTTGCCTTCATACTCACTAGATGAGTTGTTCTCCTAGGGGAGTCACTCTGCTCCATTAATGCCAGTGATTGGCTGATTTCCCCAACATCATGCAACCAGGTGTATTTGTTTGTATGTGTCAGTTCAGGACTGGCCTCTCTAACACATTTCCCTCTGTCTGTCACCCAAGTGACCTGTTCTAGTGCCTGCACCTCCGTATCTCCAATCACGTCTGTACTGGCCCCTACCAACATCTAACGAGTACGGTCCTTACTCCCTTTCAGGTTGAAGATGCTTTGCAGTGTTGCCAGTTGCTGCCTTAGATTCAGAATTTGGGTTTCCAAGTAAACAACTTGCTCAAACTTTGCACAGCTGTATTCACCCACAAACATTGATTTAAGGAACGTATACATTGCGCAGCATTTGCATGAATACATGCTACCCACTAACTTAATGGGGATAATCCAGGAAAAAATAGAAATTATATTTCATATAATTTATTGTTACTCTTTCTCTTAACTTTATTCAGTTCTGAGCACTAGTTCATTGCTCCCTGATCACATGGCCCTTGTTGTCCTCCCTTCTGATGCCGCTTGCTTATCACATGGCCCCCTGGTGGCCTCTCCTTCTACTCACTGATCACACAGCCTACAGTGTCCTCTCCACCAGATTCCACTTGCCAATTACCTGACCCTTTCTCTAATCACACAGCCTCCAGCTTCCTTGCTTGCAGTTCCTGCTCACCTGTCTGTCCCCTTATGTCCTCTCCCTATGCTCCTGCTCACTGATCACAAGGCGTACAAGCGCAGCACCACCCACTGCTTGGGTGGTCCTTGATTTACACTACCAGTTTCCCATTTAGCCCATGGCAGCTTCACTTACTGTATCCAGTGCCAGCCTGCCAAGTCTGCTCTTACTGTGTCCAGCATGTCCAGTTCAAGGCCACCCTCACTGTGTCCAGGGTGTCCAGAATCAGCTCACTTGTTTTTGTTGGACAAGTCCATACAGACTTTACTAAAGGCTTTGCATTTGCATGAGACCTCAGCAGAGTAGTCCACAAATAGTAGTTTGACTCCATCAAGGAACTGGTTTTGTGGAACCATTGTAGTATAGCTGCTATATCCACATAATTCAAGTACTTGACTATGAAAAGAAAAGTGGTGCTTTGTGATCAGGGTTAGGAGCTCCAAGTCTGTGGGCTCTTTCTAATGAATGTGTGCCTCTCAGACCTACGGCGGATAGAATGTGGCTGCTTGAGATGTAGCCCTAATGGTTTATTGTCACTCTGCACATCCTCTTCCACAGATGTTTTGATGGTGGATTTCAGCAGCTTAGCAACTTCAGCTACAATAGAGGCATATCCAGATCCTGCATCTTCCTCTGATTTAGCTGGGGAATGTAGTCTTGTGTGTGTCATCGAAGGCATTGAAGACCATCTTGGCTGCCTCCTCCATGTCAACATGAAGTGAGAGCCAGGACACAGAATGTGAGAAGCTCTTGGGCTTGTTGAGGAAGTGTTCCACTCCAGGAAATGGGGAGAGCTGAGTCAGTGCACCCTATGAAGAGGCAGGCTATGGACTTTGTATAAGGGTTTTTCCTCAGTTTTAAAGGAGCAATGTAAGGGTGCAGCCTTTACATGTGGCTCTAGAACTGGAAGCTGAGTTGAACTTTAACAGTAAAACAATGTTATGCAACAGATAAAGTATACTCTTATTTTTAAAAAAATATTTAGCAACCACTGCAGTCTAACTTATATGCCTGCTAGAGTATTCTTGTAACTGGAATTGTATCCCAAAAAATCCAGTATTTACAAAAACGGCCAAAAATATTGGCATCCCTGCATTTCTGTCAGATAATGCACCACTTCAACCAGAAAATTGTTGCAATTACAACTGTTTAGGCATTCTCATGTTTATTTATTTTGTTTGTATTGGCAGGACACAAAAAAGTGGAGAAATAAAAAGCCAAATATGACACATTCCATGCAAAATCCCAAAAATGGACTGAAAAAAATTATTGGCACCCTCAATTTAATATTTGGTAGCACACCTCTTGGTTAAAATAACTGAAATCAATCGCTTCCTGTAACCATCAATGTGTTTCTTACACTGGAATTTTGGACCACCATTCTTTCACCAACTGCTCCAGGTCTCTTAAATTGGAAGGGTTCCTTTTCCCAACTATTGGTTTGCAATTTCTCCACAGGTGCTCTATGGGATTGAGATCTGGACTCATTGCTGGCTAGTTCAGTACTCTCCAGCACTTTTTCTTAAACCATTTCTGGGTGCTTTTTACATGTGCCTTGGGTCATTGTTCTGCTGTAAGTCTCATGACCTCTGATGGAAACTCAACTTTTTGACACTGGGCCCTACATTGCACCCCAGAATTCTTTGGTAATATTCAGATTTCATAATGCCATGCACACGGTCAAGACATCCAGTGCCTGAAGCAGCAAAACAACCCCAAAACATCAGTGAACCTCCATCATGTTTGACTGTAGTCTTTTCTTTAAAGGTGTCATTTCTTTTTCTGAAAACAGTAAAATGATCAGCTTTATCAAAAAGCTGCAATTGTGTTTTGTTTGCCCACTACACATTCTCCCAAAAGGATTTTGGTTTCCTCAAGTTTTTTGGCAAACTCCAGTCTGGCTTTTTTATGTTTTTGTGTCAGCAGTGGGGTCCTCTTGGGACTCCAACCATAGCATCTCTTTCATTCAGATTGAGACATATAGCGCAAGCTGACACAGTTGTGCCTTGTGCTGAAGGCCAACTTGAATTTGTCTGAAAGTTGATTGAGGTTCTTTTTCCACCGTTCGAACAATCCTTTGTTGCAATCTTTGATCAAGTTTTTCTCTTTCATCTACATCCAGGTAGATTAGCTACAGTGCTGTGGGCTGTAAATGTCTTGAAAATGTGCACAGTGGACACAGAAACATTAAGATCTGTTAATTGATACAGGTAAGTTTAATTACAAATTACAAGAGCATCAGAAACTTGGAATGCAATTGTTTCTTCCAATTTTGAGAAGGTGCCAATGATTTTGTCCAGTCCATTTTGAGGGTTTTGCATTGAATGTGTTAGATTTGGCTTCTCTACTTTTTTGTTTCATACCATACGAACAAAAAAAAAATAAACAGCCAAAACATTTGCAATTGCAACAATTTTCTGAAGTGGAGTGAAGTGGTGCATTATCTGACAGCAATGCAGGGATGCCAATATTCTTGGCAATGATTGTATGTTCAAAAGGTTTGATGTGATCCTGACACAAATTTAAATGAATTAAACATACCCTGTAAAATAAAACTGTTTATACTAAATTTCTTGAATGTTTTCTTTTTTGCAGAGTAATGCCTTTAGAATAAAATTCAAGATCCAAAACACTTTTGGATGTGTCAAATATTTGGTCTGGTTTAGGCACAAATCAGGAGACTTTTGGGGTGTAATCAGACATTTTGCCAAAATGCATTGGGGAAAATAAAGAAGGCACTTTGTTTAAGGGTTCAATGGGCTTTAAATAGTTCCCTAGGGTTACTAATGCTACTTTTCAACTATCCCTAACTTGTTCTTGTGCCAAAAATAATCCCTTTATTAGCATAATGTTTTTGGGGTTTTTTTCCACAGAAAAATAAAATAAAATGACACTATACAAATATCAATTAAATATACAAGAAAGGAAAAAAAAACAAATACAAAGAAATTAATATAAAACAATATGAAACTACCTGATATACACCCTCAATAAAACCATACACACTAAATATAAAAATAAAAAATAGTAGATTTATTTATTCAGCTTAATAGATGATTTTTACGATTTTCTGTTTTGGCTAAATTTTGCCAATGGGGAAATTGCAAACATAATTTAGTAGCAAAAACAATTTCATTGAAATTACTCTGCTGATCCCTAATATGCAAGTATGTTTATGAGCAATGTTAGTCTTTAGCGATACTATGAATTCAGGTCATTTAACTTCACTGGACCACAGTGAGACATCTAGAAATCATTGAGTAAATACATATTGAACTTGTTTTTTTTAAAATAGGTCATGAAATACATTAATATGTATACAGTAATGTGTGTACATTCTTTTTTTCAGAAATGTCTTTTGAGCAGTTATATAAGTGTTTTCTTTAAATTATTTAATATCTACTAGTTCAACTTCTGACCAAAGAAGGATTTTCTTTGTCATTTGTGCATATGAGTAAGCACAGAACAGCATGATATTCTTTTTAATATACGACTAAGCTAACTATGAAAGGCACATACAAAGAAATTCACTTATGCTAATGCATCTTTCAGGAACCCAAACCACATGAAACTATTCTCTAAATAAAAAGTGAATCCTTATTTTATTCCCATGAATGCATATATGGCCAAACATCTGTGTTATCACAAATACAGTCCCAAAACTCAGAATGCAATTTTATAATGAATTAAAAACTCTCTTATTTCCTCCCATAACTTGTGACATATTATTTAATTTATTTTTAATTAGTTGGAACTATTGCGTGTGGTGTGCCACAGCCCTCTATTAAACAGTATTTTACATCTTCTGTATGTGTAATATTTTTAAATGATTTGTATATTGACACTATACAAACAAAACATTGCTAGCTAAATTGTTTAGCATTAACTGTTTCCCGACCACCCTATAGTAGAACTACTGCTATAGGGCGGCAGGGCTGCACAAAATCACGTATGTATACGTGCTTTTGTATTTACGGGTAGGGGGCGGCTACAGCTGTCGATCACTGGCTGCCAGCCGAAGATTCCCTGCCGGCACCCAGCGATCACCGATGAACACTGATGGCAGAGAGATCTGTATGTAAACAATACATGTATCTCCCCTGTCAGCACCAGCATGCTTCTTTTATTGCTCTGCATAGCAGAGCAATACAAAACAGCATGCCTCTCTAGTAAAACACAGCACACAGTAGTAACACACACAGCACACAGTTAACCCTTTCATCACCCCAGATGTTAACCCCTTCCTGCCCTGTGTCATTAGTACAGTGTCAGTGCATTTATTAGCACAGATCACTGTATTAGTGTCACTGGGGATGTCAGTGACAGTTAGTCAGTTCCCCCCCCAGTGTCAGAATGCCCACCCCTATCCCTCTATAAGTCGATGATCGCCGCCATTATTAGTATAAAAAAAAAATTCCAGTATATATACTGCCATTTGTAGATGCTATAACTTTCACATAAACCAATTAATTTACATGTATCCACGTTAGATGCGTGCTCAAATTGGAACAGATAAATTAAATATTACCACCATTTGCAGTAATTGACAGCAATGAGTGAATATCATTCACGTCTGCCACCTTTAAATAAGAAAAAATTACTACTTGTATAAAGAAATACCTTCTTCAGTGGTGCTGTGAACATTGAATCAAAACTATGAATTAATTAAATGAAACTCAAAAAAGTCCTTCATAACATAAGTCCATCAACCTCTGTGAATAAACATAAGTCCATCAAATAATGTGAATATTACTTTAAGTGCTTCAATCTTCTTATTACTTTACATCCCAAGCCAATATCACCACGGGCGCATGAGACAACAATCCCTTCTGGGTGTGCACTCACAAGACCAACATGCCTCCCACTCTCATAGTTGGCATGTATCACTTGTTGAACCTCCACTTAAAGTGTTGCTGTATAAACTTCATAAGCCTCCTTACTCCTCTTAGACTTAGTTTCTTGCAGGATATAATTGGGAGCTGCAGTTGTTGCCTTTTTTGTGAAGGTTCTGAAGCAGGCTCTGACGCTTTCATCCCTATCCTAGCTTTAATATTTCATAAATCATTGACCAATGTTGAGGAGCATTTAGTCAAAAAAAGCCTGAAAACTCTGAAATCTACTACCAAAAACGTGTTCCAGGTCAAGGGCCCATCAACAGAAATCAAGATCAAAATAACAGCTAAAGTCTACTTCTTTAACCACCTCAATGTTGGTTATATCGGGATCATAGTTGAGGCTACAACCATGATCTCAGTACTTTTTTCTCAAAGACACCCTGAAAATCAGAGTGAAAAAATAATGCAGCAGGCTAGTTAATTTTGCTGAAATTTCATTGCAGCAACTCTAAATGGTACTAGTATAAAAAAAAATATAATAAATTTCAGTATATATACTGCCATTTGTAGACGCTATAGCTTTCACATTAACCAATTAATTTAAATGTATTGGGATTTATTTTAGCAAAGACATGTAGCAGAATACATTTTGGCCTAAATGTATGACGAAATTTGATTTTTTCTTTTTTTTTTACTGGATATGTTTTATAGCAAAAAGTCAAAAATATAGTTTGCTTTTTTTTCAAAATTGTCGGTCTTGTATTGTTTATAGCGCAAAAAATTAAAAATACAGAGGCGAGCAAATACCACTGAAAGAAATCTCTATTTATGGGAAATAAGGACAGAAATTTAATTTGCGGGCAGTTTTTCATGGCCGCGCAATTGTCAGTTAAATTGTCAGTGCCATATTGCAAAAATGGCCTGGTCAGGAAGGGGAAAAATCCTTTGGAGGGCAAGTGGTTAAAACGTGTTCCTTTATTTTTTTTTATTATATATTGTTTGGAGGTTCTACATAATTTTCTAGAACAAAATGCTGATTTTTACCTGTATGAGAGAAATATAATAATTGACCTGACAGTCAAGTGGTTAAAATAGCTCTTTCTCCAGAATGAAGTTTCCCAAAGAGATTTGGCTGTAAATACTTGCCTCTCCCACTTCTCATGCTGATATGATAGCCAAAATTACTTGGAATGCTAATTCCTGAATATCCTGATTCAGTGGTCGCTCCCAGTAACCTCCACATCATAATGACAAGGAGGTCAATAAAAGAAACCAATAAATACAGTGAAGGACACAGGAGATTTACTCTTCAACAAAGTGGAGTTTGGCAGTGGAAGACATGACTTGTAACGCTCTTCTTTTGCAGGAAAATATGTATGGACAATTTCATTTTGGTGGAAGAATCATTAAAACCATGTAAAAGAAAACATAACATACAAAGAAACCCCTAGCAGTATAAGTGAGACCCTACCTTGAGATGTTCACATCAGTTGAAGAGACTTAATAAAGTAATTACAAAGATTATGTCATAAGACTTTCTAAACAGATAGAAAATAGGGCAGTTTAATTTTCAAAAATCTATACATGGCAATGTTAGGTAAACTGGCTGTTTATCAATATGTTGATTAGCCTAATTTAAACAAAAACCTGTATGCAAAAAGCCTCCATTGTTTTTGTTTCCTTCTAAATTTATTTAAATTATTTATTTGCAACTTTTTGGCTCCTTGCACATGGGAGTCATAATTTACCGATGGTAACAAAGGAACTTGTGTCGCCATGTGCAAGGGGCCAAAAACTGTGTGTAAAGACCTGAGTAACTGACTTGGGGTTTCCTTTGGCTCACCCACTTTTGCAGAAGAACTGGTAGTGACAACAGGAATCGGTCCATGACCACATGCTCCACTATTTGTGGTCTGGACAGGGACTCCGGCTGCAGCCATTTCCACACCAGGTGGATTAGGTCAAACATCTGTGATCTTGGGGGCCTCTCACCTTGGAAGGTCCAGCTGCTGACCCATTGTGTTCAAACGGCCAAGGTTACACCGAGAAGCACCAGGATTTCCTGCTTGAACTTTTTGTAGTCTCTTACTCCTGCAGACTCCAGATCATAGTAGCCCTTCTCTGATTCTTCAGTAAGTAGAGGGGCGACCAATCCGGCCCACCGGGTTTTTGGTCAACCTCCCCTCTCGGCGGTCCTTTCAAAAGACAGCAAAAAGGCCTCTGGGTTATCAGCTGCAGTCATATTAGAACAGAAGCAACCCTCATGGATAGCTGAGGGCCTTTCTCCAACATCCTCACTTTTGGCAGGTGACCACTGCACCAGTGTCTGCATGACCTCAGTCAGGATTTTCCTATCCGCTTCTGCAGCAGTGGCTAGCTGTTCAAACAGCCTCTGCGTTTGCCCCTGTACAGCACTAATCTGTTCGCAGAGCACCCTTGTTTGCTCTTGCACAGTAGCGTCGGCTTGCTGTTGTGCAGCATTTGCTTGGTGCTGTGCAGCATTAGATAGCACTAACTGTTTGAGGATTTCCTCAATGTTTTAGCCACTCTAGGTACTGGCCCTTTAAATAACAGTTCCTTGCTATGAGTGCTCGCACCCTCCACCATATGTGAGCTGGGGATAGGCATCCGGGATATATGCTTCCTAGGGTAAGCAGTCTTTCAGGCACAGATACCAAATCCAGTGAGATTAGTGGCAAACAGGTGTTTATTAGTGCTATTTATAAAAGACTATATACAAAGTGCTGTACAGTGTTTAACCAAAATAAACAGGGCAGGAAAATATCAAACTAAAAGAAAAAACCTAGCCGTGTCCCGGCTCTCACTACACAGTATTGCAGGTCCTAACTACCAGACTGATCAAGCCTACCGCTTGTCAACCACAACATACACAGCTAGTTAGTTTCCACCAACCTTTCAGCTCTCCAGACAGGATTTGTCTGATCCCCAGGCTGAGAGCTCTGGCTACAGGTCCCAGGTGGATTTAATTACCCACGGAAAGAGAGAGGTAAACTCTGCACTGGACCTCATATCAAAGATCCTTAAAGGTATAGGTAAGGAACCTGGGAAATCTATAAACCCCAAACAGGACTTTCCCAGGGTACCTTTGGGACACTCTGCCACAATATATACATATATATATATATAAATGTATATATATATATATATTTTTTTTTTTGTTTATTTATTTATACACCATATTGCCAAAAGTATTGGGACACCCCTCCAAATAATTTGATTCCGGTGTTCCAATCCCCTCCTTGGCCACGGGTGTATAAAATCAAGCACCTAGGTATTCAGAGTGCTTCTACAAACAATTGTGAAAGAATGGGCTAATCTCAGGAGCTCAGTCAAATTTTAGTGGTATTATAACAAAGTGGAAGCACCTGGAAACAACAGTAACTCAGTCACAAAGTGGTAGACCACGTAAAATGACAGAGCGGGGTCACCATATGCTGAAGAACACAGTGTGCAGAAGTCGCCAACTGTCTGCAGAGTCAATAGCTAAAGACCTCCAAGCTTCGCGTGGCCTTCAGATTAGCACAACAACAGTGCATAGAGAGTTTCATGGAATGGGTTTCCATGGCCAAGCAGCTGCATCCAAGCTTTACATCACCAAGTGTAATGCAAAGTGTTGGATGCAGTGGTATAAAGCACACTGCCACTGGGCTCTAGAGCAGTGGAGACATGTTCTCTGGAGTGACCAATCACTCTTCTCTGTCTAGCAATATGATGGGTTTGGCAGTTGCCAGAAGAACGGTACTTGCCTGACTGCATTGTGCCAAGTGTAAAATTTGGTGGAAGGGAGATTATGGTATGGGGTTGTTTTTCAGGGGTTGAGCTTGGCCCCTTAGTTCCAGTGAAGGGAACTCTTAAAGGCGGCAGCATACCAAGACATTTTAGAAAATTTCATGCTCCCAACTTTGTGGGAACAGTTTGGAGATGGCCTTTTCCTGTTCCTATATATTATTATTATATTATACAGGATTTATATAGCGCCAGCAGTTTGCTCAGCGCTTTACATTATGGAGGGAGACAGTACAGTAACAATACAACAGGGATTAGAGGGCCCTGCTCGTTGGAGCTTACAATCTAGGAGGGCGGGGTGAGTGGTACAGTAGGTAGTCACTGTGGGGGATGGAGTGGTTGGAAGAGTAGAGGATACCAGAATTAGCAGAGGGCGGGATAGGCTTCCCTGAAGAGAAAGGTTTTCAGTGAACGCCGAAAGGCAAGTAGAGTAGGTGATAATCTGATAGATTGGGGTAGGGAGTTCCAGAGGATGGGTGACGCCCTGGAGAAGTCTTGGAGACGAACATGGGAGGAGGAGATAAGGGAGCTAGAGAGTAAGAGGTCTTGCGAGGAATGGAGTGTACGGTTTGGGTGATATTTAGAGATAAGATCAGTTATGTAAGTTGGGGCAGTGTTGTGGATTGCTTTATATGTCATTGTCAGAGTTTCTGGGGTTAGGAACGGTCGTATCTTGGAGATGTTGCGGCGGTGAAGTCTACATGATTTTGTCAGCGATTGGATCTGGGGCTGGAAGGACAGATGGGAGTCTAGGATTACCCCTAGTACCTTGGCGTGAGGGGATGGACTGAGGATGGTGTTAGCGATAGTTATGGTGAAGTCAGTGGGGGTGGCTCGGCCAGGGGGGAATACTAGGAGCTCAGTTTTGGAGAGGTTGAGTTTGAGGAAGTGGCGTGCCATCCAGGCTGATATGTCGCTTAGTAGGCTAGCAATACGGGTGGAAACTGAAGGGGTGAAGTGAGGGGTAGACAGATAGATTTACATGTCATCAGCATAGAGATGGTAGTTGAAGCCGTGGGAGTTTATCAAGTGACCAAGGGAGGAGGTGTAGCTGGAGAAGAGAAGGGGTCCAAGGACAGAACCTTGGGGGACCCCTACAGAGAGAGGGAGTGAGCAGGAGGTGGCAGCGTTACAGGTAACACTGAAGAAGCGCTGTGATAGATAGGAGGAGAACCAGGAGAGACCTATATCTTATCTACATAGCTTACACTGGGTATTTACTAATTTTAAATGACATTACAAATCACACAGAATCACTAGGCCCCATGATAATTACTTTAAAGATAAGGGAAGGTTTGGGTGTTCCAGACCTTGTCAAGTATTACTTGGCAATTCATTTATTGAATTATTGCCAGATAGTATCCTGGTCTGTTTAACATGATCTCAATACCTGGATCGAGATAAAGAAAAAAACAGGTGTACCAATACAACCCAATATTTTTGCTATAGACCTCCTTTCCCACATTAGAGAGATGAAACATTTTATTTTGTCCCCTATGATATTTACACTTTTGATCTGGAACCAATGTAAAAAGAAATATTCCCAAACCTCTTCTTGCTCCCCTTGAGTAATTTACTTTGTAATCCAGAGATCCTGGATAGTCTCATATTCTTAATCTAACCACTTGCAAGACTCAGACTTTTAAAGTCCTATAGGGTTACAAAAAGTTGTCTAAACATGTATTTTATTCGTACATACAATTTAAGCATTACACTTCTGTGCTACAACCTTCCCTTACATTACACCATCCCATACAGTTTAAATATATTTGTATTCAATTCTCTTTTACTATTTCTGTTGTTGCACTGTTCACCTCTGCATATTTCTGAAAAGTGTTCTATTTACAACACAGGTAATTTGTGTCAACTAGTAGTCTTGCATCTATCTTAATTACTTCAGAATAAGACTACAGTTTTTAGATCACAAAATTTGCTTTCAGATTACCATTTTACAGCCTTGGTAATTAGATATATTACCTATGAAATTAGGAAATCCTTGGTTGTCTGTAATTGAGCTGATTACTACAATCTGCTAACATTTTCTGCATCTCCTATTGCTTTGGTTAAAGCTCAATAAAATATACAATTGAAAAAAAAATCTTTAACCACTTGCCATCTGGTTGTTGTACATATTTGGCTGGACATCTCAGTTCATTACAATTGGCTTCCAATTCTGATGCTCATACTGTACATGTCCTCTAGCCAAAACATGAACAGACCCTGTGATTTCTGTGCCCATTGGACACAGCAGATCATAAATTAAGGTACAGAACCAATGAAATTATCCCTGTACCATGTGATCACTGTGACCAATCAGAGTGATCACACATGTAAACATATACTCTGTTTTCTGTCACACATTGATTGGCTGAGAGAGGAAATTCAGTGTTTATAAAATGTGGATAATGGCAGCTTGTTTGCAGTGTCCCCGATCACTATCTACAATAGTACAGAGTTTCACCAGATCAGTACAGCCACCCTCAGTGTTCCTGATTGCTGCCTCATCAATATAGAGTCACCAGAATGGTAAAGCCAGCCTACGTGTCCCTGATTGCCACCCCACACAGTGTCATCAGGCCACTGCAAACTGCCGGAGTCCCTGATCATTGATACACAATTACAGCCAGCCACAATGTTCCTGATTGCCACTATACTAGTCCCAGGGTCACAAATCCAGTTCAGCCAGCAACAGTGGTCCTGATTGCTGCCACATCAGCCACAATTTCACCAATGAGTGCAGCCAAAAACAATGTTCCTGATTGCTAATCATGCCAGAACCAGTGTAAGTCAGAAACAGTGTTTCTGATCACAGCCACACCAATGCCAGTGTTTCCAGACCAGTGAAGCCAGCCACAATGTTCCTGACCATTAGCCTGACCAGTCCCAGTGCTGTCAGACAAGTGTAATCCATAAACGGTGTTCCTGATCACTACCACACAAGTCCTACTGTCACCAGATGAGTGTAGCCACCAGCAGTGTTCCTGATCACTGCCACACTGGTCTCAGCTTCACCAGCCACACATGATCACTGCTACACGTGTCTTGGTTTCACCAGTGCCAGTGCAGCCAGCAACAGTGTTCCTGATTACTAGTCACACCAGTGACAATGTAGACATCAACAGTATTCTGTGCCTATGTCTCCAGTGCCAGTGTAAGCTAGCATCAGTGTTCTTATCACTAACCACACTATATCCAAACTCACCAGTGAAGTCAACAAAATTTTAATGATTGATAGCCACATCAGTGCTAGTGTCACCATAGCTAGCAAAGCCAACAAGAGTATTCTGATTGCTAACCTCACCACTTCCATTGTCACCAGAGCCAATGTAAGCCAAAAACAGTATTTCTGTTTACCACCATCCCAGTAGAGTGTCACCAATGCTAGAGTAATCCAGATCCAGTAACGTGATCACCAACCAGCACCAGTACGATGTCATCAGGTATCAGTGCAGCCACTACCAAAAATGTATGAAAAGGTTTACAATAGTGAGAAGAACTTTTCAACTCTGAGTATGACTGATCAAAGCATCAGGGTTACCTCAAAGTTAGATTCATTCAGTGCATAATACTGAGGAAATCAATAGTTCATTAAGGGCCACCTCTGATTCAGAGTATGAAGGAGTCCCTGCTTAAAGAGTTAGGCATATTGTATTACTTATACTTGATTGACTGTTTACTTGGCCTTTCAGACAGGAGTTTGACAGCCCAGAAGCCAAAACTGCTCAGTGCTTTTCTCACTCAGCATTCTCATAGCATGTACAGTGGTCCTGGGCTCCCCAAAGGAACAGGAAAGTGGGGTACCACTTCACAGTGAAGTAAAAGCAATCAGATGGCTGAAAAAAATATATATGAATACAGTATACATCACGCTTGTGGCTTCAACTGCAGGCATGGCCTTGTTTTAACCACTTAAAGTCCAAGCTATTTATAAACGACCTCTGAATTGCAAGTGGTTTAACAGCATGGTCCTGGGGATGCCCTAAACACAAGCAAAAAAAAGAAAAAAAAATTCCACTAAGGCATGGGCACCTCCCAAACTCAAACGAAGGGTATGGGGGTTTGGACACTGTCCTGGGGAAAAAAAAAAAATATGTTCAACAGGGAGCAGCCCTTTCAATAAGACTTAAAGTGAAACATTAAAAAATATAACATTCCTCGAGATATCATGCTTGGAAGATGTCCTAAACCTGCCTGTGAAGTAGTATGCCTGTAATAGGATGTACACAAGCAAAATTGAAATTTTAGAAGAGAAAGAGCCAGCTTGTTTTTTTTGTTTTTTTTTAAATGGCGCGGTGACCCCTTCCCCCAAAATCTATATCAGACTCTTAAAAAACGGATCTTATTGGTATGCCTTAATTATTATCAGTTTTACAAAGCTCTTGAATAAAGAATGAAATAAGGCCATTTATTTTCTTCCTAGCCAGACTAGATTCTAGACAGATTATTTTTGAGGGAATGCTTTGAATAGAGAATCATTCATGAATACATCCACTCATTGAGAAAATAACATCATAATTCTTATGAAAGTTAATATGCATTTCAGTCACACACATATAGCAAAGGGGAAGATATAATCTGTATTCAGTTCATTTGAGATACTTTAGAACAAGTGATGAAATAATGTATAATGTTCTTTAAGCCCTTTTTATTTTTACATGTAGTGTCAAAAACAAAGAACCCATCCAAAAGACAGCAACAGTTCTTACCACTAGTTTGATACTATTGGCAGAAAGACTGGTTAAAATATTGTTCAAATACAATGTTCCCAGACTACTTGTGAGCGATAAATGTGAAAATCATTTTTCTTTACACCCCCATAGTTAAAATTCACTTTCAGTACAGTTTGAAGCAGCTCTCACACTGTCTTCCAGGTGTCCTCACTATTTCTGTACAGCTCTTGGCAGGACCAATATCTTTTTAAATACCTTATTTCAATCCACTCCAATGTAGTCATGTGATGCTTGTGTCTTGGTTGCCAGGGAATAGAACATGATGTCTCTACTTGTGAAAGGATGGATGCTGCGCTTCACTTGTATTGGCTGACACTGAAATCCCCTTACCCTCTTCTCACTTGCCGGAGAGGTAATCCTTTTCCTTCCATCCATAGCTTGGAGTAGTGCCATAAGGTATACTTTTCATGATGTTTTTACTTTCCACTCCAGCTTGTGTCTCAGTTGTCCGACAACATGGTGTGGTGCTTTACTTCTACATCCCAGTCTGCATACTGGTTGATGGCCAACAGGATGCAGAGAATGCTTCTCTTTTCTTCCTAGCACCTCCCTAGTCATTGCCACTCTATAATTCTCTTTGTCAGTTTCTGGACAAAAAGTCTTAGTACACTTACCCCAGCTCTGGGATTGGCCCCTTGCACAAGAGGCACAATAATTAATCCTCATTAGACCATGAATCTATCCTTGTGATACTATTCTTGTTGATAAAGTACAACTGATCTGCCTGCTTATCTCTTTTAGCTGCTTATCACTGATTTACAGTCAGGTCCATAAATATTGGGACATTGACACAATTCTAACATTTTTGGCTCTATACACCACCACAATGGATTTGAAATGAAAGAAAGATGTGCTTTAACTGCAGACTGTCAGCTTTAATTTGAGGGTATTTACATCCAAATCAGGTGAACGGTGTAGGAATTACAACAGTTTGCATATGTGCCTTCCACTTGTTAAGGGACCAAAAGTAATGGGACAGAATAATAATCATAAATCAAACTTTCACTTTTTAATACTTGGTTGCAAATCCTTTGCAGTCAGTTACAGCCTGAAGTCTGGAACGCATAGACATCACCAGACGCTGGGTTTCATCCCTGGTGATGCTCTGCCAGGCCTCTACTGCAACTGTCTTCAGTTCCTGCTTGTTCTTGGGGCATTTCCCCTTCAGTTTTGTCTTCAGCAAGTGAAATGCATGCTCAATCGGATTCAGGTCAGGTGATTGACTTGGCCATTGCATAACATTCCACTTCTTTCCCTTAAAAAAC
The DNA here is from genome assembly GCF_062004578.1 of Staurois parvus. NCBI lineage: Eukaryota > Metazoa > Chordata > Amphibia > Anura > Ranidae > Staurois > Staurois parvus. The sequence goes on along the minus strand of NW_028318039.1, from coordinate 9,661,062 downwards.
TCTTTGGTTGCTTTTGCAGTATGCTTTGGGTCATTGTCCATCTGCACTGTGAAGCGGCGTCCAATGAGTTCTGAAGCATTTGGCTGAATATGAGCAGATAATATTGCCCGAAACACTTCAGAATTCATCCTGCTGCTTTTGTCAGCAGTCACATCATCAATAAATACAAGAGAACCAGTTCCATTGGCAGCCATACATGCCCACGCCATGACACTACCACCACCATGCTTCACTGATGAGGTGGTATGCTTAGGATCATGAGCAGTTCCTTTCCTTCTCCATAATCTTCTCTTCCCATCACTCTGGTACACGTTGATCTTGGTCTCATCTGTCCATAGGATGTTGTTCCAGAACTGTGAAGGCTTTTTTACATGTCGTTTGGCAAACTCTAATCTGGCCTTCCTGTTTTTGAGGCTCACCAATGGTTTCCATCTTGTGGTGAACCCTCTGTATTCACTCTGGTGAAGTTTTCTCTTGATTGTTGACTTTGACACACATACACTTACCTCCTGGAGAGTGTTCTTGATCTGGCCAACTGTTGTGAAGGGTGTTTTCTTCACCAGGGAAAGAATTCTTTGGTCATCCACCACAGTTGTTTTCCGTGGTCTTCCGGGTCTTTTGGTGTTGCTGTGCTTACCGGTGCGTTCCTTCTTTTTAAGAATGTTCCAAACAGTTGTTTTGGCCACGCCTAATGTTTTTGCTATCTCTCTGATGGGTTTGTTTTGTTTTTTCAGCCTAATGATGGTTTGCTTCGCTGATAGTGACAGCTCTTTGGATCTCATCTTGAGAGTTGACAGCAACAGATTCCAAATGCAAATAGCACACTTGAAATGAACTCTGGACCTTTTATCTGCTCATTGTAATTGGGATAATGAGGGAATAACACACACCTGGCCATGGAACAGCTGAGAAGCCAACTGTCCCATTACTTTTGGTCCCTTAACAAGTGGGAGGCACATATGCAAACTGTTGTAATTCCTACACCGTTCACCTGATTTAGATGTACATACCCTCAAATTAAAGCTGGCAGTCTGAAGTTAAAGCACATCTTGTTTGTTTCATTTTAAATCCATTGTGGTGGTGTATAGAGCCAAAAATGTTAGAATTGTGTCAATGTCCCAATATTTATGGACCTGACTGTATCTCTGTCATCTTTACCTACTATTTGGATTACACCAGCTCTCTGCAGCTTTCCCTTACCTGTGCCACACTCTTGGATTTTACCTACCATCTGCCACCTGAACATACCTGAACATACTTGTACATTCACAGAGTAGTCCTGCTTTACTGCCTGGACTGACCTTTGTTTCAAACCCCAAGTTCTTCCTGTCTACCAAACACCTGACACCTGTCCTGTCCATCCAACAGAATGCCTGGTCAACTGGCATTTTTCCTTCACTATACAGCATGTGGTTCTTTAGCTTACTTTCTATAGCTTGTGGAATTCTAGAACCAGGGTATAGAGCTTTGTGTCTTCAAGTTGAAATGAAGTCTACATCTAAACATGTTTTAAACCATTGTTTTCCCCCTCCTCCTTCCTATGCTATGCACTACTTCTAAAAAATATCTGTGTAAAATCCTTTTTTCAAGGCAATAATTAACCTCATTTTCTCCAGGGTGGTCACATCATGCAGAAGTTCTAGCTCTCCTGTGTCATGGAGCGGATGTGAAGGTAAGAAGAGGGAGCACAGATAATGGAAGGTTAGTGAGTGATGTCACAGTTCCTGGAATTCAGCCTTCCAGACCAAAGTGAATTGAAATAGGGTATTTAGATAGATTTTTTTTAATCAACACTATACAGCATAGGCAGAAGGAGGGAGCAGCAATGGTTTTAAGCATACATATATGAAGCCTTTACTTTAACTTTATTTCCTCCTGGGGTAACCCAATACTGCTAGACCTGCTTGCCTTAAGAGAAGGGGGCTAATATAAGTGAATGTATACTAGCTTACTATTTCCTCTTACCTGAGGGTCCTGTGTTCAGGCCCTACATGCTGTTAACCTATGGTTTCAGCTCTCTTGCTGTCAGACCCCTCTGCAAGCTTTACACTCACTTGTCCTAATCCACCAAGATTTGTGTGACCTCAAAGTATCATGTCAAAGTACAGACTGATCTCTTTGAGGCAAATATAAAAGTCAGGCCTATGAGAGGTTTAGGACCCCAGACTGTCTGCACTGATAGATACTTAGTGAAAAGTGGAATCAGCCAACTGCCACAACCACAGCCAAACATGGACTAATATGTCCTCAGGCAATCAGAGATATGTGGACAGGAAATCCATGTCCAATAAAGATACTCAGGAGTGTTATATAACTTATAACAGAACAGAGGTTCTTTTTTCACCTTATATTGAGGCACGCTTTGATGTACTGTTGGGATAGCACCTGTCTTTCTTCATCTTAATAGACATTCCCTCTTCTTTTTTTTCCAGTTTTTTTTTACAGACATATATAGCAATCATATTTAATCAAGGTATATTTACTTACTATAGGGTAAGTTCACACACTTTTGGTGTTTTCCTGGTAATAGTGTTTTCTGAATGCATTTTTAACTCTACGTTTCTATATGGCCCCACACTCCCATTGGTCTCAATAATGAGTATTTTTAGGACAAATGCCCATACAGAATTCCACCACATGGTATTACAATTTGGAAGTTTGTGTACCTGTTCCTTGAAAAACATTTTATCCTTTCAGTAAGTAAAGAGGGTAGTATGATATATAGTATATGCAAAAAAATGTCTCCTTGCTCAGTTTTTTTTACTGCTTTCCCCATGATGTACCCGTATGTCACAGGACTTTTAGTGGTTATACCGAGATAATGCCAGCAGCTGTAGGCTGCAAACCTGGCATTGTTTTTATTAGATGGCAATGCTCTGTTTTATAAAAGCAATCCTAGCCACTAGATAGCTACTGGATTTTCAAGCTATCCCCTTTTCCCACCTTCTTGGGCCCTTCTGTCCCACCAGGGAGCCTGAGACTGTAGCCAGCAGTTCTTCGGCTGAGCATAGAGCTTATTAGGGTCCAGAACGGCCACAATCATCTTTATGGTCTAAGAAACTTGAAACAACAAGTATTTTGTCACTTCCAGTTTTGCTGGTTGTGAAGAAACCATTACTGGTTTGAAAAAAGATTACGTATCACTGCCCATGCTATCACAAGGGATGTTGTTCATTCCTTGTGATAACAATAAAGCTGATACAAAAATAAGGGTAAGGTGTAAAAATAATAATAATTAAAAAAATTAAAGCACCCGCTGTCTCCCAAGTGCTTGTGCACAAAAGGCGAAACCATGCATTCGTCCAGTGTTGGTACATAAACAGCGACCGCACCACACATGTGAGGTATCACTGCAAACATCAGATTGAGAGCAATAATTCCAATTCCAGACCACCTGTTTATATCTAAGGTGGTAACCTGTAAAGGCTTTTGAAATGTCGTCTATGTATAATATAATGTATGTTGCCATTCCACAGGTATGACATGTTTGGTATCGTGTGATGTAAAAAATTTCAACACCCACCATTTTATTTTATAGGGCCTTAAAAATATATATATATTGTGTGGGGGTTCCAAGTAATTTTCTTGCAAAGTGTCAGAAGAGGCCTTGAGAATATTAACCTTCTGTAGGAAAATTGTTGGTGTATCTTAGGTGAATATGCAATAAACATTCCTACATTTTTATTACTAGCACAAGGTGTAGAATGTGATTGTATGTTCTTGAAAATGGTTTCTTATACTATTATCCTTCTATAGCTGATATTTTTCTATGCTTTAAAGGAATAGTGTTTTTACCACCCAGGGAAGCTAGTGAGTGCACCATCAATCACTTATTGATTAAATTAATGTTGAAACTCCACCACATCTACCCTGACAAAAATTGTACAGGCATAACTTCATCTAAAACTAAACTTATACAGCTGAATTCCCAAGTTAGCTTATTAAAGAAACAATTATATTTGTAACTGAATATTGATGAGTTATTAAAATACTTGCATTCATCTCTGGGGAAATGTGTATATAATAATCACCTTTTTATTTTCATTTCCAATATGTTTGCTCTTGTACCCCATTATATTTTTTATCTGAGCTGTATTTTATTTTGGCTTTTTAGCTGTTGTGTGATAATTATTATAACATTAAACAAATTGTAAACAGAGCATTTTATTAAATAATAAATCAACTCTTATTTTTTATGATAAACAGTCTTGTAAACAAGAATTGTGGTTCAGATAAAACCAAACCAACCAGCCAAAAGGCTAAGTATTCATTTAGCATTTTAATTAGTATTAAGTATAAAGCTATTGAAATATTTTAGATGGTTTTCCAGGGTAATGTAATTATACAATGAAAAATTTTCCAAAGCTCTTGCATGTCCAAAACTGTGAGCCAGCTTTAAACACAAGGATTCACCCTTTCAGTGAATGTATAAATGTGCTAACTGCTGTTGAATTTTGGTATTTGGTGATTGTGTAGGTGACTTAGCCAGGCGGTTTTTAAATCTTGTGATGTGCGTTAAATGTCAGATTCCCCATTTTATACATCCAAACTCTAAAAGGCTAGTTAAAAAATGAATTCCGTAGTTTTTAACAGCCACTTGATGAGCACCAGTGGAGTCAGGGAACCTCCAAGTTAGAAATGTGTATTTCCTCAGGCTGTGACATGAATACGTATGATAATTATGTTCCAACAAAATGACCTCTGCATTAACGTCTCATTTACTGTATGTGATCAACTGGGAGACTTAAAAACCAGCTACTTTCTTCTAAACCTAACTGGGTCATATTTTCACAGATATACATTTAGAAGCAGCTTGAAAATGTTTTAAAATAGTACAGCTGCCTGGCTGATGTGCCAAACATGTTAAATAGGTTATCTAAAGTGACACAAGGTCAGATTGTGTCAGCATTACTCCCCTCCATATTTTGAGGCTCAGCCAGGAGCATTGTTAATGTTATTATCACTTAATAGCATGTTCTTTCATGTTTCATTTACATCACTTACTTTGTCAACAATAGTTTGTCACTCATTTTCTTCTCTTTTTTATGATTTTGTATAAACACCTGAGCACTCTATGCATTTAATATTCATTCTACTGACAGTAAAAGCAGTGGTAAAATGTATTGCTGTTTAAAAAAAATAGCTTTAACCTTGTCTAAAGTACACAAATGGTCATACTTGTCTTCTCCTTAAAGAGGAATGTGAGGAAAATGCAAATTTGCTTGTTTAATTCCACATAGATATGTATAGATATTCCCTGAAAACTATATAATTATCTTTTAATTATGACTGTAGTTGTTCAGTATAATGAAATTGAATTCCTGCCATCCTCTTTGTGTTGCCTGAAATTTAAAGGATAAGTTCACCTTTTAACAAAAAAAGGTAAAAAAGGTAAAAAAAATGTGCATTTACTATTTTTGTTTTAGGAGCCTGGAAAGCATTGCACCAGCAATCAGCAGATCACTGGTGCCATGCAGTTCTTCTTCAGCCTGTCAGTGTAAGCTGTCTGCACAAACATCAGCACTGTGATAGTTCATTAAGAAGCTGCAAAGGCTGTTGCTACTTGGAGTTCATTGATTCTCAGGGATCTGTGAATCAGTGACGTGGCTGTGTGGGCAGGACCCCGCACAGCCATGCTCTCTTTGAATAGTGACAGAAAGTACAGGGAGAAGTTCCTCGGCTCACAGCCACAAGGGGATTGGGGACAGAAGGGTCTGATGCTGAACATGTTACATGTTACACCATAAATATGGATCAGAAAGATGAACTTATCCTTTAAAGACATCTTGCTGTACCCTCACTCATATAATCACTTATACCTACTTTTTCAATAAGTGCTGGAAAAATATGGTGAGGACTCTGTTCCATGTACTGAGAGTGATTATCTATTAATGTCAGGCCCTATTCCAACCTATAAATTTTAGTCTAGCTTCACATTAGTTCTACTGCATTCACATGTGTTTTCACCATGTTTTTGCATGTTTTACAGCTGTTGAGGTGTTTTCATGCTTCATGTGTTTTTTGTAGGAGCTAGAGACTGGTTGTTGAACACACAACCCTACCTAAAATGCACCCTGCACTTTTCAGGTATTCCCATTCCAGCCACAAATGCACCAAAAGAAGTACCTGCACACTTTCACAAATCTCACTACACCATGTTGCATTGATCCAAATGGACACCATAGAGAATAAAGTGTGCCTGTCAATGATTCCCCTTTCCTCTGCTGCTGCTGTCAGTGGATCTGTGGTCCCTGCATATCTCCTGTTGCTTACTGATTATTCTCTATCAGTCATCATACCTATAGGCAATGCTGGAGACTATTCCCTGGCCATTCACTTGACTTGTAAGGTGCTGCTTAATAGTGCTACACATGAGTGGTGTTTGTTGCTTGCCTCAGTGCGACATTACCACCACTACATTTTATTTATTTATTTTTTCCATGTACATAGAAAACAGATGCTGACAGTGTTAACAGGGATGTGACTGAGTGTGTAAGTGAGCAGGAAAAAGATAAACAGAAAGAGAATGTAATGCCCTGTACACACTATGAGAATATCGGATGAATGAGCGTCTGTTTTTTTGGGGGGGTTTGGCTGCTAGTCTCATATCAAAAGTGAAGAGGTTACTAAAGTTAACAAAATTCAAAAGTGATGTAATGTATTGTATTGTATTTGTATATGCAGACAAAAACTGTACTGATTAAATGAAAATCGTACAATCTGGCATTGTACGTGAAACATTTTTGTGCTTGTCCCTTCGAATAATTTTAATCGCTGTGTACTAACACTCAGTTTATCATACAATCACTTCAAAAGCTGTATATTTTTATGATTTTCTGATCATGTCTTAAGGCCCCTTCCACACAGGGCAGGCTCTGCAAGAAGTCTGCATGCTCAGCAGGGAATTTCTCTGCTGATCCTCGCTGAGCAGGCAGATGGCTGGTCCGTGTCTGCTCTTCGTAACACAGACCACTCTCCTCTATGGGCTGTCAGTTGTAAATGGACTGCCATCTGATCTGATCCACTAGATGGAAAAGGAACAGATCCTAATCTGTCTGTTTTTTTCAGATTGGATTGGATATCAGCAGGTGTAAATGGATATATGTCCATTTACACCTGCCGCTCTATAGAGGAGACTGGAGGGTCAGACTGGGTCCACATGAAAAACTAACTAAAAAAGTATCTATACATAACACAATCAAATCAAAATCTCTGTGTACCTTTTCTGCAATCCTTCCCCAAAACTCAAATCCTACCCCACATTCCCAAATTAAATCCAAAGAAATGTCCACAATGCAAAGTCCAAAAATGTCCACACTATTCAATCTTCCAAATGTGCTAAGTATCCAATTTGTCACTCCAATCCAAGATACCTCAAAAAAATTTTAAACTGAATATAGTGCATTATCTTTCAAATAATATAATAATTTGTGATAACATGCAAAAACACTCGTGACAAAAAAAAAAAATAAATAAATAAATTATTATATATTTGTAAAATAAAACAAAAACAGAAATTATAATTATACAATATTATAAACCGCACACGTGAAGTTCGATAAATCCACACAACTCAACTTGTGATATATTGAGTTAATCACTCCAACAAGTGAAATACAACAAATCCAAAATATGCAACTAGTGATAAAGTGCACTAGTCCAAATTGGTGCCACCACTCTGCGTTAGGATAGCATGCTATTACCCTCTTTCAGCTTGCACAGGCGTTTCATACACTCCCACATGCCAGATGGCTTTCCTCTTAAGGGAGTACGCAGTGGGTTCCCCCGTTCCTCACAGGGCAGAGAAGAGATGACTCAGTGGAGTAAATGCATAAAATTCAAACATTTAATATCTGCTTACATATAAGAAAAAAAACGTCCATCCTATTCAAGAGCCACATCCAAGATGGCCGCGCTGCTCCTTCCGGTTTTGCGTCTGACTTCACGACTCTGACACGTTTCGTCACTTCCGACTTCTTCTCAAGGGATCCCAAGATGGCCGCGCTGCTCCTTCCGGTTTTGCGTCTGACGTCACGACTCTGACACGTTTCGTCACTTCCGACTTCTTCTCAAGGGATCCCTTGAGAAGAAGTCGGAAATGACGAAACGTGTCAGGGTCGTGACGTCAGACGCAAACATGAAAGGAACAGCACGGCCATCTTGGATGTGGTTTTTGAATAGGATGGACGGTTTTTTTCTTATATGTAAGCAGATATTAAATGTTTGAATTTTATGCATTTACTCCACTGAGTCTTCTCTTCTCTGCCCTGTGAGGAACGGGGGATCCCACTGCGTACTCCCTTAAGAGGAAAGCCATCTGGCATGTGGGAGTGTGAAACGCCTGTGCAAGCTGAAAGAGGGTAATAGCATGTTATCCTAACGCAGAGTGGTGGCACCAATTTGGACTAGTGCACTTTATCACTAGTTGCATATTTTGGATTTGTTGTATTTCACTTGTTGGAGTGATTAACTCAATATATCACAAGTTGAGTTGTGTGGATTTATCGAACTTCACGTGTGCGGTTTATAATATTGTATAATTATAATTTCTGTTTTTGTTTTATTTTACAAATATATAATAATTTTTTTTTTTTTTTGTCACGAGTGTTTTTGCATGTTATCACAAATTTTTATATTATTTGAAAGATAATGCACTATATTCAGTTTAAAAATTTTTTGAGGTATCTTGGATTGGAGTGACGAATTGAATACTTAGCACATTTGGAAGATTGAATAGTGTGGACATTTTTGGACTTTGCATTGTGGACATTTGTTTGGATTTAGTTTGGGAATGTGGGGTAGGATTTGAGTTTTGGGGAAGGATTGCAGAAAAGGTTTATGACATATACATAACACAAGAGAGCAGGTTTGTGGGGAAGAGTCCCTTGTCCTCATCAACATGAACCTCCCCATGTCAAGGCTTGGTGTGGTTATCATTTGCTGGCCTGCCAGTTTTAATGTTTAATATTAGGCCCTTTTCACACAGGCATTCTGTCTGTTTTTCTTTCATCTGTTGATGGCTGGAAAATGGACAGCAATGCATTCTGATGGGCAAATGGATGTAAACAGATGTCATCTATTTTCATAATTTTTTTGTCCACCTCCCTTAAGGTCCGTTATGTTAAATGGAACAAGTCTGCATGTTTGTTCCATTTAAAATAATGGAAGCAGACAAAAAATGGATGTAAATAGAACAGAATTAAATGGAAGATGAATTTTAACTGATGAAAACTGAATCTGCTTTTTTTTTAGCAAAAATGTGACTGAAGGGATGATGCCCCTGTGAAAGGAACCTAAGGGTCAGTTATGTTTTTGGAGAGACCCATCTTATTTTTTTTTTTTGCATGGGGCCCTCTATAACCCGTACCAGATCTAAAGTGTCTAGTAATAATTTTGTGGGAACCCCACATAATTGTGTTAAAACATGTATAACAAAAATGGTAAAAAAGTAAATTTACTTTCTCTGCAAGCTTCTTTTATTTTGTAGATAATACAATGAAAACCCCACAAAATGCATACTGGACTCTCATACTCCTTGATAAGGGTCTAGTATGTATTTTGGGGTGATCCACATTACATTATTTACAAAACAAATTAACATTGTTTTAAATAGCTTTTTTTACTTTGAAAATGTTACTTCTATATTTCTTCATCGAAATATGCACATCACAGCCAGGTTTTAGGGGTTCCCCCAAGTAGATTATTTAAAGATGTTGTACGTTCAGCATTATTAAAGTGGTTCTAAAGGCATAAGGTAGGATCAAAACTCTTTTGGCCCCACTTCTATGGATCACAGGAGTGCACTTAATTTTGCACTCCTGAGACCTGTTTCCAGCCAACAGCAGGCTGAAGTTCACTGTCAGCTGATATCTCTCAGCCAGACCAAGCTCTGGAAAGGTCCCAACTTTAATGTTAGGATCCACCCAGATCCCTGACTGGCAGCTGGCTCACCCTCTCAACATACCACTGAGATCCTGGAACAGCTGTTTCTCCCCTCCACAGACCAGTGCTCCAGTGAGCATTGGCGGGGCAGAGCAGAATGCTGGTGACTGACAGTCACCAGCTCTATGTTCTGTAAAAGAACTGAGCAATCCCTGGTTTTTGATCACTCAGTTCTCGGTCTTAGACGTGGCAGGGGAACAGATGCAGAATCAGACAGATCCTGCATCCACCCTGGCAACTACGACTGTTTTGTTTTCCAAATTTTTCATTTATAGCATTCTCTGCAAAAAACTTTCTGCATGAAGCTCCTCCCCAGCTTCCCCTTATACTTACCTGAGTGCAATCTCAATCCAGCAGTGTGCACAAGGGCAGCAGCTCTCTCCCTCCTCATTGGCTCAGAGACAGCAGCAGGAGCCATAACACAAACCCGTGGTAACTCTGGAAAACAAACAAACAAACAAACAAACATTATTAATATTTCGAAATGTTTGTGTCTAAACATTATTAATCTGTAGTCCTTTAATGTCTTCCATGAATGTTGAAACCAAGTAAGGAAACCAACTTCTATACTAATGTTCCAGTGAGTACCATAATTACTAATTAGACATGTGCAGAATGAAAAAAATTGTTTAGTTTCATTTTGGATCCATTTGTTAAGTTGCTAGTTTAGTTTTGTTGCATTGTGTATGGATTTGAAGTATTCAAATCGAGTTCAAATTGAAAATATCAAATGCATTGTGAAGAATAGCTGCTTCTTAAGGAGCGTGGCAGCCTGCTGGCCACGACATCCTTACTACCCATGATTCATCTGCTGTCTGTGGGATCTCCCACTGACAACAGAATATAAACACACCAATGACGACATTTAAAAAAAACACTGTGGGGGTCCCCCCTAGGACCTTGGGGTCTGGTATGGATTTTAAGGGGAACCCCATGCCAAAATTAACAGAAATAAAACAGCATGGGGTCCCCCACGAAATCCAGACCAGACCCTTATCTGAGCATGCAGGTCAGGAAAGGGGGTAGGGAAGTGAGTGCCCCTCCCCCTCCTGAACCATACCAGGCCACATATCCTCAACATGGGGGAGTGTTTTGTGGCTCCCCTTCTATGTGAATGAGTATGGGATACATTGTACCCCATACTCATTCACCAGAAAAAGTGTCAAATATAAATAAAAACACAAAGACAAGTTCTGTAATGAAAAAAAGCATCAATCACGATCACCATTGTCACTGCCCCCCCCCCCAAAAAAAAGCTCTGCATTCGTTGCTTGCCTCCCAGCATCTGACATCTCCATTTCACACTGACGGTAAATAAACAAAGGGATGTGGTCACCCAATGACAGGTGACCCCTGCCCCTTTGTTTATATACCGACAGCACTAGGAACTAGAGTTGTCAGTCGGTGGGTGCCTAGTGAGACTAAATAAACAAAGGTGCAGGGTCACCCTCTGTCATCAGGTGACCCTGCCTCTTTGTTTATATACTATCGGTGGGAACCAGACATGTCAGAAGCTGAGAGGCTAGTGCAGAACTTTTATTTTCTGGTCAGCGGCAGTGTTCATCATGATTGATGCTAGATTTACTTTAGGAGACATTGTTTTTTGTTTTTTTTTGCTTGTTTTTTTATTAAAGGACTTGTCTAAAATTGTTTCTGTATTTTTATTTATTTTTGACAATTTTTTGGTGAATGAGTACGCGTACAATGTACCCCATACTTATTCACATGGGTGTTAAAGGGGGCTTCCAGATTCTGATAAGCCCCCACACACAGTCCCCTGCAACAACCTCCCAGGGATATGGGGAAGAGGCCCTTGTCCCTAACAACATGGGGGCAATGTGTTTTGGGGAGAGCCCTTCTACGCCAAAGAACCCCCCCATGTTAAGGGCATGTGGCCTGGTATAATTCAGGAGGCGGCCCCCCGATCTTTCCTGACATGCCAGGCTGCATGCTCACATAGGGGCCTGGTATGGATTTAGAGGGGACCCCATGCCATTTAAAAAAAAATTGATGTGTGGTTTCCCCTTAAAATCCATACTGAACCTGAAGGGCCTGGTACAGATTGAGGGAGATCTCCGCACTATTTTTTTTTTAAAAATTTATATCGACACTGGTTTGACTCGTCTGACAGCAGATTAGTTATGGTTGTTAAGGATGCCGGTAGGTAGCCCCGTTCCATAATAACCAGATATTATCAAATTAATTTAAATCATTTGTTTCATTTGGATGCTTCTAACATCTGAATTAAATTAATGAATTTTGTTATTGTTTCTTTTGTATGCGTTGAAATTCGTTACTGTTGTTTTCGAAAATTCTTTGGAAGGAAACGAACCACAAATGTCTACCACTCATATGGGTATTCTCTCTCATGAAAGAAATGACTTTTCAAGACCAAGGTCTTTACATGCATATCCCTTTTCAAACTGAGATAAAGACTAGCAATCTTCTTGTGGTGGTAAAGATATCCAGGCTTCCAGGATTAATCCTCATACAGTATGTGAACTGAAAGAAATTACCTTTCAACAAGGTCTTGCACCTTTTTAAGCTGAGATAAGGGCTATCAATACTCCTGGGAGGATGAAGATAGCAAGGCTTCCAGGTCTATCCTCATTAGCAGACTCAGAGAAACACAAAGGAAACAATATAGTGCTCATTGTAATAAAAAATATTTAGCAACTAGATAAAATTGCACTTACATATATAAATGTCACTTCTCACTTTCAAATGCAACAGGAAACTGCTCACTGAGCCAGGCTGTACCTCTGTCAGTACTGCACAGACAAGATAGCAGCTCCTCAATCTCAAAAGGCAGTTTCTTTCCACAACAGAATCCTCCCTTTGCTCTGCCTTTCATGTTTCATTGAAATTATATGATCAGGGGAAATATTTACAAATGGACTGTGGGCTTAAAAAAATCAGTTGTGAATAACAACAGTAGTGAATAATAAAAAATGAATGTTTCACTTGGATCCTCATGACGTGATTCAGAACAAAAGAGAAAGCACTTCAGTAAAGCAAAGCAAAGCCCTCCTTACATAAGGGTTCCCATCTGAGCCTCCTTTACATCAAAATCTACCTTAAAGCCCCTCTTTACTTCCCATCAGAGCCCCCCTTACATCAGATACCAAAGCATATATCACCAGTACACCTATACCACAACAGAACCCCTTCATCAGGCATGTTATGGTCCTGCATGGCCTCAAACCATTACACATTACCATTGTGATATGATCACCTTAATAAACATTTGAATGTTATCTTGAAGATCAGTGGTGCCCTAGTGATATATGCTTTGGCTGCTTTGATGTTACCAGTCTCCAGTTGCTGGTTGGAGCACTCGCTTACTTCTTTCCAAATCTAGGAACATGCACTTTGGGAGTATTATACATTCTCCCTTACACCAGCTTGCCATCAAAGCCCCCTTACATTAGGGTGCCCATCAGATCTCCCCTTATATCAAAAATCACCTTAGGAGTCCCTCCTATCATCAGAGTCCCCATCAAAGCCCCCCTTATATGTAAATCTATCTTAGGAATCCTCCTTTACATCAGAGTCTTCCCTTATATCTTATATCAGAATCCCTCATCAGAGCCACCGTTATCAGAGTTCCTAGCAGAGTCCTCCCCCTTACATCAGGATCCTGTAGCAGGCCAGAAGTCAGGAAGCAGGGTGGGTATGGATGGAGGATGTTCCATTCTGCTTGGGAAAACACATCATTGGTTGCTAAGACTCTGGCTGTTCTAGCAACCATGTTATGGGATGAACACAGCTTAGCAGGAGGAACCTGACCCTAGCTACAAGCCAAATGTACTCCTGATGAGGGCTGGATTTGGTCTGTGGGCTGTAGTTTAGAGACCCCTGATCTATGTAGTAGGTATATGCACACATATGGCTCTTTAATTAAAAGTGATAGGAATTTTGGACTGTAGCAATCAATTTGTGGTAATTGATTTTGTTGAATATTTAATCATGGCTTAATCATGGTTTGAACTTTCAAGTCCCCTTCCTTTATCACATACTGTATATTTATATGTAGACCCTCTTTTGCCTTGTTTTGAAGGAAATATATAGGTTAATTAATGATCACATGGCATCTATAATAACTTCAAATGCATACATTCACAGTGAAAATAGATGTGATTCATTTTTTCATTGCATGTGACATCTGTTTTGCAATAATGTATGTGATATTACATTCATTATTAAATTCTAATGATAGGTTAGCATTGCTGTACATTAGAATTGCATGAAATTTGGGGTCATATGTCAGTCAAAGATGAGTACAGTAAGTGACTGCTCATGTGAAATGGATGAATCTATATGCCTGGGGCTTAGTTTCACTACACAGCTGGTCCAGTTTGAATTTCTAGGGTTTTAAATTATATGAAATAAAATTGAGAGATCATTCTAAAAAAAGAAATTAGAACACTAAATAATGTACATGATGTATTGCCAAGCATATCCCATGCAAAAGTTTAGTCAATATATTGAAAATAATATATTTATTACTTGTTGTCCCCTTGTTTTACTTGATATATCCAATTTTCTCAGATAATGGGCTGTTTACTAAGGTTTTTTTTTACATTTTTAAATTATTTATCACGTCCCATGCACAATCAGATTCTTGAAGTGTTGAATGCAAAATATTATACATTTCTGGTAAAAGACTGGATTTCACAAGTAACTATATGCTTGGAAGGACAACATAAACCTTAAAGGAAAAATGTCATGAAAAAAGGACAGAGGCTGCAATTGATTACTTCTTCTACAGAAAATCATAGACTTTCTTTTAAACTAAAAAAAACTGCCAAGTATAAGCAGCATAAATCATTTTGTGTACCTTTAAAAGTGTTTGTGTGAAGTAGAAGACATTTCTCTTTCTCTGCCTGAATATTCTAATGGTCATAAGTATTGATGTACATATTGAATCCAAGTATTGTACTGGGTTTGGCTAAATTGCTATAGAGGAACATTTGCCAAGCTATGCATTATTACACTTCAGGTGTGTACATCTTAGTGTTTTGCAAGCCTCAGCTAGATTTTCCTGACTTTTACAGCATCCAATAGTCAGGGGTAGGGATAAGTGAACAAAATACAGTTCATAGGCATTTTGGCAAACCACAGGAAAAAATGCTAAACCAGGGATCAAGGATCTGTCATATAGGGGTAGTAGCACCACTGCTGCTAAATTAAGGACCATCATTATTTTTTCCATTCTTTTTATTAGTTTTCAAAAATAGTGTAGTACAAAATACACAATACAAAAGAAAACAAGATCGCCAATGGGCTACATTATAAAATGTAAAACTCTGTTAATCCTGTAGGTTAAACTACATAATTCTGCAGTAATATGTGAAAACCATAAAAGTAACAAAATACAAAAGGTATAAGTATTCCAGTGTTAGGTCTGACAAAAGAAGGTTGAACTATGTATGCATTGAATGTTTGAAGACATCAGAGCACCTTTAATAGTGTTCTCAAATAAACCTGCCATACCAAAGTTTCTAATTTGAATTGAAGATAGCCCTAGTTCCTCTTTAGTTAACTAAACTTTCATACATATGGTGGTGGGTACGTACAACCTCAATAGTCTCTGATAAATTGGGTGATAAATTTGACTTTCATCTTCTCGTTATAAGAATCCTGGCTACTAGTAAAATGTGCATCACAATTGAGCGGCAGAATTTAAAAAATTTCTCAATACCCAAATTTAAGATTGCAAGAGTTGGATCAGGTTGTGTGAGTAGACCAGTGATATCTGAAATGAAACAAAAGATATTGTTCCAGAAGCTAGTGAGATTTGTACACAACCACAGAACATGCATAATTTGACCTATAGACCCACAACCTCTCCAGCACAGTGGGTATTGAAACTTATGAAATTTAGAGATTCTATAGGGGGTGAGATACCAGTGTAAAGCTGTTTTTGTGTAATTTCTCAGTGGTTAATACAATTAGATGCTTTATAAATCACACTGAAAGCATATCTCCACTGGGCTGAACAGTAATGAACTCCCAAATCGAAATCTCATTTCCAGAATAGGGATGATTTTGAGAAATTAAGTTCATCTTGCAATAGATTGTAAAATAGTGATATACCTTAAGGAGGAGTAAGGTGAGAATTGTAGAACTGCCAATTTCTGCTATGGATAGATAGAAATTGAGTTTTTATTTATTCAATTCTAAGTTATATATATTGATCTGCCTGGGGCAGATGAAATTCACTGGAAAGCTCCTGGAAAGATTTATTGTGTCTTTCGTGTATAAGTGGGCAATAAATTTGATACCATTTTTCTGCCAACTTGTTAAATTAAGATCTGGAATTACTCTAGAAAGAATATTTATAGGTAATTGTATGGGTTCTGTTTGGGTGTTGGAAAAAGGTATAGTGCGCGAAGTGCTCTCCAGGCAAGTACAGAGGCTTGTAAAGTGGGTGAAAGAGACTTTAAGGAATGGGGTTTCCAGATGTCAATTAATAAAAAGGGAGAGGGTTCTGTTTTGGAATGAAGGCATATTCAATATCACACCATAATATCTCTGGGGATTGAGAAAGACAATATTTTAATTGCGCTAAAATTGAGGCTTGATGATAATCCTTTTAATCCACCCATCCCACCTGCTGATCTATGTTTTAGAAGTTGGGAACGTAAGCATCTAGGTATTTTGTTGCGCCAGATTATGCATTGGAGAATGGCAGTTAAGACTTGTAGTTGATTTGGCTTTAGGTGAATGGGTAGGGTTTTAAATACATAAAGTATCTGGGGCAAAAAGAGCGTCTTGAAAGAAGACAATCTACCCGACCAGGAGAATTCTGATTTGGCTATGTGATTGGCCTCTATTGTTAATTTCTCTATAAAAGGGGAGTAGTTTGCATCAGCCAGTTGGTTGGTGTCTGCTGTAATTTTTAACCCCAGATAAGGAATGCCTGAGTCACTCCATGTGTATGGGTAGAGAGTTTGTCATTTTGATCTGTGAGTTAAACCCAAATCTAAAATAAGTGATTTTGCATAATTCATAATATTGCTGATGGTTTGTAGGATATTATGGGCTTTAGGTAGAAAAGTAGAGGGATCAGCTAAAAACAGTATAATGTCTGCAAAATGGTGTACAGTGTCTGATCTATTTTTAACAGTGAAACCTTTTATAGAAGAATGTGATCTAATTACCTCTGCCAATGGTTCCACTAGAAGGTTAAAAATTGAAGGGGACAGTGAGCATCCCACTGCTTATGGGAAAATGGGCTGGATAACATGTTAGATATATACACGTGTGCAGAGGGAGAGGGATAGAAAGCGTGAATGGCTTATAGGATATGCCCAGCAAAACCAAATAATTTGAGCGTTTGTTCCATGTAGTCCCAGTAAATTCTGTTGAATGCCTTCTCTGCATACAAAGAGAGGAGCAGAAAAGGCATTTGTTGAGATTTAGCATAGTGTAGAATATTGATGACCCTTCTGGTTGCGTCGGAGGCTTGTCTTCCCAACATAAAACCTGTTTGGTCTGGCTTTACCAGAGTACGTAAGATGGGGAGGAACTGTTGTGCTAACATTTTGGCATATAACTTTATGTCAGTGTTGAGTAAGGATATAGGTCTAAAATTTGCCTGTGACATGTGGGCCTTTCCAGGGTTAGGCAAAGTAACAATATAAGCTATGAGCATTTCAGGTGGAAAACAGGCTGTGACTGTTGCTAAGGAAAAAATTGTAGAGAAAGATGGGGATAGATGGAAAAGTTTGTAGTAGTCACTGGGCAGACCATCTGGGCCTGGAGATTCACCTATAGGAAGCGATTTGATCACTTTGGAAATTTCAGTAGGTGTTATAGGAGCATTGAGGAAGTCTAATTGCGAGAGAGAGGGGATATTAAGCAAAGCCAAGAACTGTTAAATTGCTGCTTCTGTAGGTTGAGGAGTGGTGAGATCTGCATTAAGATTGTAAAGTGATGAAGAGTACTCAGCAAATGAGTTTGTAATCTCTTTGGGATGTATTATTTTGCTGTTGTTTGAGGATTTTATTAGGTGAGAGATCTTAGTTTGGGTCTTGCACTCCTTCTGCCTGTGTGCAAGAAATTGTCCTGCCCTGTACCATGCAGAGTAATACTTTAGTTTTAAAAACTTGAAATATCTTCCTAGTTTTTAGTTAAGAGTAGTTTAAGATTGGTACATAATTTGGAAAGTTTATAAGCCAAAGTGTCATAGGGGGATTTTTTATTTTAGAATTTTGTGTTCCTAATTACAGCAAGCAAGTGATCAATGTGTTGTGCCTTCTGTTTTTTTATTCTAGATGCTAGTTGCAATAAAATAAGAAGCATATGTATATGCCTTGTGTGCACACCACAGAGTGCATGGCTTGGAAACTGATTGAGTATTTATGGAAAAGTATACTGATATATGTTTAGCAATGAAGGGTACTGATATGTGTTTAGCAATGAAGGGTGCATGGATAGATGAATGTAAAATCTGGGAATTTGCATGCCAGATATACGCAGGCCTAGGAGTATTTTCCTCCACCACTGATATGGAAACTGGTGCATGGTCTGACCACGTGATATGGTGAATGGCGGAGAGATACCGATTGCAATAAATATTTGTCAACCAATATCATGTTGTTCTTAGAGTAGGAGTTATGCCTAGGAGAATGAAAGATATAGTCTCGTTCATTAGCATGTTGGCATCTCCACACATCAAAAATGTGTTCACTATGAAGAAGGGGTTGCAGCATAGGCACCAGACATTTCAAGATGGAGGTGGAATCTAAGGTGTAGTCTGCTGTGATATTAAAGTCCCCACAGACAACAAGGGTTCCTGTCTTGATCTTAGATTTTTTGTGGAACAATTTTTGCAGGAAGTGAAGCTGACTTGTATTCGGGGCATAAAAGTTGACTATATTGAAAAGTTTGCTGTTTAGTTTGCAGATTCGGATTTGGTATCTGCCTGCTGAATCCAGAATTGAAACGTGAAGCATGAAAGCAATAGTGTTCCTGACTGCAATGAGCACTCCCTTTTGTTTGGTGGAAGCTGAGGCAGCAAAAATATGTGGAAAGCTTCTATGTTGAAAAGAAGGAGAAGCTGAGGCTTGAAAGTGTGTCTCCTCTACGCACAAGAGATCACAGTTCAGCTTGAGTGCTTCTTTCCAAAGGAAAACACTTTTTGATAGATGGGTTATTCCATGAACATTGTAAGAGACAATTTTAAGTACTATAGTGGAAAATCAAGATGTATGATGGATACCTTAGATAAAACCAGCACACAAGGTGGAACATTTCTACCTTGATGTATGAGCACAGAGTCCAGACAAAGAGTTTTCTTGTCTGTGAGAAGTGGGTGTACATTTTTGTAGAGCATACAAGAGCTGGAGGTTTCGTCAGACCTGTAGAAAGGACAAAAATAGAAGGAAGAACAGGAACAAGACACAAGTGTGTCAAAAAGAGTCTGAATCTTAAAAAAAAGAAACTCCATTAGGAGTTTAGGGGTAGTATTACTATGCATCACAATGGAGGGGAACTTAGTTGATCTAGTGCTCCATAATGCCAAGGGAATGTATTAGAGCAGAGGAGGAGGTGCTCAAGTTCTTTACTTCTTTTGTTTCCACTTATGAGTTACCACCTGCCACTCATTGCCTTCATCCATCTTAGATGGGGGAGAGGGCAGTGATGATTCCTGTTCCAGGATAATGTCTGAAGTGCAGAGCAATTTCAACCCTCTCTCAATGAGGTTATCAAAGAGGTGTCATTTCTGCGTATAATTGTGTGCTTCATTTGGTAACCCCATCAGTACGCTATGTTATGATTCCTCAAGGCTTTAATTATCGGGAGCATAGGTTTTCATCTCTGCATCATGTACTGGGAGAGGTCTGTAAATATTTGAATAGTTGTGTATGTTTCCTAATTCTGCTTAGAATTGCGGAAGGTAGACATAAGTTGGTCCTTTATGTGGAAAAAAGTGAACCTTCATAATCATGTCCCTTGGGATATTGTCAGGGAGGTGTGTGGGATTGGGCAGATGGTGTATTCTGTTGATTACCAATTCTGAATCAGGAGTAGCAGGCAATAGTGCACAAATCAGGTCATGAGCATATTGTAGCAACTGAGATGGTTGTATAGTTTCTGATATGCCACACATTTTTACAATGTTTCTCTGTGACTGATCCTCCAATTCAGCCGCTTTAGCCTTTAACCATTTTACTTTGTCTACCTTGTCATTATGCACACTGATAAGTGAGTTGGGAGAAGATGCAAACGCCCTCATTTTCTTTTCAATGTGATCTACTTTTTCCCCCAGCTCCTGCACTTCTGCTTTGAAGTTTTGTATGCCTGTCATCATGTCATTATGCAAGGAGCTACATAGTGAAACAAGCATGTCCTTTTATGTGATATCTGAGACAGACTGGTTGTTTGTGAGAAAAGAGTTAAAAGGTGCCGCCAGTTCCCTGGTGTCATCTAGAGACATGTGCTCATTGCTCACCTCTGCTTTATGTGTGTCGGCCATCAACCTAGGTTTGGACTTAGCAGATCTTCTAGATAGTGGTTTTGAGGCTATTGGTAAGCATGGCTGGGATCCCTGGGAGGACTGCAAGCTCTGGGAAGCCTGTGGAGAACCACTAGAGGAGGACAGAGAATGGCTGCTGGTGCTACCTTGGATTCATCGGCGCTCTGTGGGAAGAAAGAAATGTGACAACTTTTTGGTATGAGCTGTCACCTTCCTCTTTTGGGTCATTCCCATGGGGCTCTTGTAGCTTTAGTGAGCTGCAGGTAAAGGCGGTGGCAAGTGGGAGCACCTCTGTTGGCCAATATTACTGGCACTGGAGCAGACCTAAGGGTTCAGACGTCATGCAGCAGCGTAGTCACCACGCCCCCCAGGACCATGATTTTTGAACAGAGTATTCATGCTGAAAGGTTAAGAGGCACTGTAATGAAATTAATTTTACTGTATATAATTTTTTAAGACATACTTCTCTTTTGGTGGTATTTAATCAACGCTGGTTTTGATTTTTTACTATACTTCATAAAGAAAAAAAGAAATTTGAAAATACAAAAACCTTTCTTTATAAATTTAGGCCAAAATATATTCTACTGCATTTTTTGTTAATAAAAAAAATGAAAAAATAACAGTGCATATTATTTAGACTGTATGAAAGTTATAAATACATTATAATTACAAGTATATACAAACTATACATACTGTAGCTGAAGTTTATCAGTTCTGTTATTCTGACTGCCTATCTCATTTCTTGAGGTCTTAAAATGCCAGGACAGTATAAAACCATGAAAATTACCCTTTTTTGAAGACTAGGTACTCCAAGTATCAGGAGTTTGCCAACTAAGGGTTCACTAGGGAAGAATCTAAATCCCAGCCTGCTTTTTCAGCAGGGTCCCTGATGGTGAGGATAGACTTTCAGCAAGCTGGAACCAGCTTGCAGCCCCCAGATATGCAGAATGCAGAGACCACAAGTGTGTGCAGAGTACAAATGGCAGGAGACTAAAGAAAAACCAATAAAGAAGCCCGAGGTAAGGGCAGGCGACAGGCAAGCACAGATGGTAGCCAAAGCTGGGATTGGTACACGGGTAGGCAGATACAGGATAAACAAAATAGTAAGCAAACGGAAGGAAGGAAAAGGAATTATAACCCTACCAAATAGCAGGCTATGCCCATAGGTGAACACAAAGGTCACAACACACATGAAAGGAATCAAAGGACTAGGAGAAGCACTGCAGCAAGTAGGTAAGGATTACACAGGCAGGGCAAATACAGGCTAAATTGTGACACCAAGGTATTTACTAAGAGACATTGTGAGTTTTTAAGTACATTTTTGCTACACTTCTTTGGGGGAATTAGGAAAATAAATTACTTTTTTCACAAAATTATCATTCTACTAAATTAGTTCTCACACATAGTGTAGGCATATTTATAATTACACCCCAAAATACATTATTCTATTCTTCCCAAATATGGGGAAATCACAATAATGAAATTTTTTTGCTCCATAGAAGCATAGAGGAGCCCAAAATCCAAGGAAAACCTTCAGGCTTTCAAAGGGCATATATTTAAATAACAATGTATTTTTTTTACACAAAGTTGTTAATAGAATATTTCTAATATATAGTATATGCATACTTAGAATTACACCCCAAACACATTCTGCTACTTCTACTGAGTATGGGGATACCACATGTATGAAACTTTGTACAAACCTAGCTGCAGAGAGGGTCCAAAATCCAAGGAGCACAATCAGAATGTCAGGGATCACGGCGGTGCACGGGTCTGTGCATGCGCAGAACGCCGATGCACATTAGCCAGCGGGCACTAGGACATAGGCAACCGTGGCAACAGCGGCTGCAGAGCATGCGCACTCGCAATCGCGGACGCGCACCTGGCACCAATGACAGCGCAGGGCGCACTATTTAAACCAGCCCTGTGCATACCCAAATTGCCGTATGGTCTTGTTCCTGTTCGTTTCTGTTCCAGTGATTGCCTTGTTGCCGACCCAGCCTGACCCTGATCCTGTTGACCGTCTCCTGCTCTGACCTTTGGCTCGTTTTGACTATTCTCTGCCTGATCCTGATTATCTGACCTCCCGTTGCTGAACCTGGCCTGTGACCCAATTACTCTTAGCCTGCTGCTCTGTACCGTTTGCCTCTGCTGTTACCGACCTGGCCTGTCTGATTACGCTACACTCCGCCTCCTCACATCAGGCTCTCACCTGTTACTTGCCACTGGCAACTACCTCTACCACAGCCGGTTGTACTCGGGGGTAGCAACCTGGTCTCAGTCTACTCCAAGTCCATCCCCACCATCAGGGGCTCTGGTGAAACAGCAGGCTGGGGCTTAGATTCCGTGCCCTGAGGAATTCTGGTCTGTGGGGTGCTAGAGGCTACTGCCAGTCGGCTCCTGACACAGGCTTTCAAGGGGAATACATTACAAATCTAATTTCCTAACCACCTATTACTATTCATTTTTGGAGGCCCTAGAGCAGCAGGACAGTAGGAACATCCACAAAACTGCCACATTTTGGAAAGCAAAAACCCTAAAGTGTTTTTTTTTTAGACACAACACATAAAAACAGTCTCAAAATGACACCTTGGCTAGCCCTCTCGCACCCTCACAAAGCAATCTCAGTGACAACACACCAATCAAGGCCAAACATCGACACGCACTGGCCACAGTGCTCGAACCTGTCCACACCATAACCAATCCAAGACAAACACATGCGCCCCTGAAAAAATATCCTCTCAGGAACCAAAGAGGACATGCCATACCTCAAATCTGTACAGAAGGAAAAAAGAAAACAAACACAAAGCCAAAAACAACACCATCAACCCTGTCATGCTGCCACCCCTCCACCACAGACCCCGTCAGAACACCCTCAAGGAATCCCAATGATGGTTCTAAGCATCACAGTGCAGATTTTTTGAAATGCAAACAGAGGTCACAAAAGGGTGTTAGTGATACCAATACCTTGTTTCACATGTTGAAAAAGAAACATACTGAAGAGGATGGTCATACTTATATGCTGTAAGTTTCATCACCAAATTCCGCAATAGGTACAGGAACATGGAAGAGATCTGGAGAAAACATTGACCAATCATTTTGCAGGAACCCCGGTTGAGGCCTATTCTCCCTTCTAAACCCAAATTTGCTTAAAGCGGAGCTCTAGTCCAAATTGGAAAAAAATAAAAGTCAGCAGCTACAAAAACTGTATCTGCTAACTTCTAAAGAACAGACACTCAGCTGTCCCTCAAACCAGTGGTGTCTTCACCGCAGCCCCTTTCACACTCCGTCCTGTGTCCCTGGTACCGGCTTCTTCAGTGTGGGCACTCCGCTGTGACAGCTTGTGGCTTCACAGTCAGGTGTTCACTGGGCATGGGCTAGTAACGTTGCGCTTTGTGAATGGCCCCGTGGCCTTCTGGGACCTGTCATGTGTCCCAGGAGACTATGGGGAGGTGGGACAACTTTTGCTTCTAATCACCTAGACAATCACAGCGGAAGTGGGAGTGGGTACCTGTCAAATTTGGGTACTCCCCCCCCCCACTCCCCAAAGGTACCAATCCTTAACGGTGAGCGGGGGACAAGGCCTTAAAGCAAAACTTCCCTTTTGAGTGGAGCTCCATTTTAATGGAGAGTCCCAAACTTTAAGACTAATGCAGCTCTTAGTGAAGGTAATCTGCCCAGCAATCTAAATAGGAACTTTCAGTGGAGAAATTAAAAATGCCTTACCTGCAAATTTATTACATAGGGCCAAAAGACATTTTCTTGGGATGGGAGGTCATACCAAATTTCTGATTTCTATAATTGTTCTACAGAACTTGTTCTACTTGACTTGTCCATGTGGCTTTCTTTATGTAGGGTCAGTATTAGGACCTTGCAAACACCGCTGATTAATTGAACAAGACAGTACCGATCATAGCGTGCCTGGGCATTTTTATGAAAAACATAATAAATCTGACAATGGGCTGCAAGTCTAGATATTTTATTACATATATAGTGACTGATATAGGTAATTTCCTTTTCTGTTTCTTTGCTCTTCAGAGCAATATACTGTATGTTTTTTTAAATAATTATATTTACGTTCCAAAAATATAAATGTTCCGTTTTTTAATGTTATATTTTGGTCCCAACTTTATTTCCCCAAAAATGTGTTTATTCAGTGCCCTGAAACTGCCCTTCTGGATCTTGTAGCCTGATCAATTATTGCTTGGCCAGGCTTAAGAAAGAGGCATGATCGCTTTGAAGTCACTGCCCTAACCTCTCTCCCTTTATATATAACAGAAGGGTTTTGAAGTTCTTCCAGGATGCATCTTGTCTGCCCCACTGTGAGCCTCTACTATGTACAAGTATGTCAGTACAAACTTTATGAATGGCAGAATACCGGTTTGAATTTCTGGTCTGAAGTTACCCTGAAAATAGATTCTGTATGTCCTGAGGCCACTTTGCCCTGACTTTTTTTCAAGTTTTAATGTGAGTGGATATGTTTTTTAATCCATCTCCCTGCTCCCGTTTGCCTCCAAGCTTCTCGAGCGCCTTGTTCACAACCGTATGAACTGCTACCTCACTAACAACAACCTTCTTGATCCCCGACAGTCTGGCGTCTGCCCACAACATTCCACAGAAACTGCCCTACTAAAACTCACTAATGACCTACTAACTGCTAAAACCAACGGCCATTACTCCATACTCATACTCTTTGACCTTTCTGCTGCCTTTGACACAGTCGACCACCCACTCCTCCTCAGTAAACTCCACTCCATCGGCCTCCGTGACTCTGCTCTCTCCTGGTTCTCCTCTTACCTTTCTCAGCGCACTTTCAGTGTCACATACAACTCCTCTTCCTCTGCTCCACTTCCTATTTCTGTTGGGGTACCCCAAGGTTTTGTTCTTGGGCCCCTCCTTATCTCTCTCTATACCTCCTCCCTGGGCCAACTGATAATCTCCCATGGCTTCCAATACCACCTCTATGCTGATGACACCCAGATCTATCTCTCCACTCCCCAGCTCACCCCCTCAATCTCCTCAGGTATCACAAATCTACAAAGCGACATATCAGCATGGATGTCACATCACTACCTTAAACCCAATCTTTCAAAAACTGAGCTTGTAATATTTCCTCCTCCCAGATCCCCCACTCGTGACTTTACCATTAAGATCAACAGCACAACCATTGGTCCTTCACCTCATGCCAGGGTGCTAGGCGTAATCCTAGACTCTGACCTCTCCTTTGGGCCCCACATCCACTCAAGCCCCTTCCTGACCAATGACACCACAAAACAACTTATCCACGCATTGGTTATATCCCGCCTCGATTACTGCAACTCCCTCCTCACTGGTCTACCGTTACACAGGCTATCCCCCCTTTAGTCTATTATGAATGCTGCTGCTAGACTCATACACCTTACCAACCGATCAAGGACTGCTGCCCCTCTCTGCCAATCCCTCCACTGGCTTCCACTAACCCAATGTATAAAATTCAAAATACTAACCACAGCTTACAAGCCATCCACAACACTGCCCCTAGCTACATCAACAACCTCATCAACAGATACCGCCCAAATCGCCCACTCCGCTCCTCCCATGATATCCTCCTCTCTAGCTCCCTCATCACCTCCTCCCACGCTCACCTCCAGGACTTCTCCAGAGCCTCTCCCATCCTCTGGAACTCCCTACCACAGCATGCCCGGTCAGCCCCCACCCTGTCTGCCTTTAGGCGATCTTTGAAAACTCACTTCTTCGGGGAAGCCTACCCCACCTCCACCTAAGAACTGTACTTGAATCACCTCCTCCCCCGCAGCTATCACCTTTTGTATCACCTCCCTCTTTGTTTAGATTGTAAACTCCATGAGCAGGGCCCTCCTATTCCTTCTGTACTGAAATGTATTGTAATTGTACTGTCTCCCTTATATTGTAAAGCGCTGCGCAAACTGTTGGCACCATATAAATCCTGTATAATAATAATCCCAATTATATTATTGGTAACACTAGCACCCTTTTGCGGCCTCTGTTTGCACATTAATATTAGCTGTTTTTCCCCAAGATCCTTAATGTGATATAAAAAGCAATGTTTTAAAAAAAACCTAGCATGTCATACTTGTCATGTCATACCTGCAGTGGTTTTGCACAGAGCAGCATCGATCGTCCTGTTCTTCTCGTTTCCCTCACCAGTGCTCCTGACCTCTCCTTCCTGCCAAGTGCCCCCAGAGCAAGCAGCTTCATATGGGACACCCAAACAGGCTCGATCCTGAGCCGCTGATCTGCGTGTCCATTCACACACAGAGCCATGGCTTACACTGATGTCTCAGCCAATGAGAATCCCTGGATTGCCAAACTTCTCCTGCACATCACTAGATTAAAATGGGGCCCGGGTAAAGTATTAGGTGGGGTGGGGGGCTGCTGCACACAGAAGGCTTTTTACCCTCATGCATAGAATGCATGAAGGTAAAAAAACCTTCAGCCTTTACAACCACTTTAATTGTGGAGCTGCAGCTGGTGTCTAGTGTGTTTTCTGATGGTTTTATCCCTTCATACACATCAGATATTTTACAGTTGAAGGCATTTTATGGACTTAAGAAAAGATTTTTGTGCTGTAACCTTTTCAGAATATCTTTTTAGGAGTAATTGTTTCATAGATTGCACCACAATTCTGTATTTTTGCACATCATTATAGTGAGTCTTTTGAATATTTCATTTTTGTGCCATGCATTTTTAGAAACTGTGAAAATGTAATTAAAAAAAAGAAAAATGTATTTTTACACAAAGTTGTCAATTTAGTGAGACATTTTTCACATACAGTACAGCATGGGAACACCTAGAATAAAAGTCCAAAATACATTCTGATACTTCTCTTGAGCACGAGGATACTACATGTATACAGGTACTGTACATGGGTTGTCAGGGAACATTGCTTAGTGTAGCTTCCCCATTTTTATAAGCCAAGCAAGCTTAGCCTACTGGTATGTGGTTGCCCACAGGAATTACACACAGTGCTGGCCTGGAAGTACAGGAGGCTAAGCAAAGGATGAACAAAAGAGGACCTGTGTTTCCAGGAGAGCACAGAGGATGGCTGGGACTGTTGTCTCACAGGAACATAGTGGTGCATACAGATGGGTACATTCAGGCAACAGGTAGAGATGTAGCCAGTATGTGGGCAATGAATCAGTCCAGGTGGAAGGCAGAAACATGGTCAATGCATAGGCCATGGTCAGTTCATGTGGCAGGCAGAAGCAGCACTGTCAATGATCAGAACACTGTTGCTGAGAGGAATAACATGGAAAGGGGGCAGAGCCTTATGATGATGCTGTCATCACATTTACAAGCTGGGACCATTGGATGGTAGGACTGAAAGGTTTTGGAAAGGCTGTGTTTTAGTGCTGTATGGCACGGTATTGTGCTTTTATGTTTGTAAGTGTGTTTTATCTGCATACAGTACCTGCTATTTTAATAAACCACTAAGCATTATAAGTCCCTTTTTTGTCTTATATGTGGCATGTGTGAGGGTCATTGCTTGGAAATTAGAAATATAGGAGCCATTTACAGAGTAATGGATGAATCATTTAAAGGAGACATGTACCTACTGCTTGGCAATGAATATGTCATGCTAGTTTTGATCTCATGATATGTAGGAGTCAAAATGATAAGGTGAGCAGAATCTGAGATCTCATGGGAAGAGTATAGACGCTTTGAATCACTGAGAAGAAGGCAATTTTGGCATTTGGATTCAAATTGGGAGATTGTACTCTTTTTAGTTTCTACTCTACTCTACATAGGAGTGGATGGCTTTCATTATTGGACTATATGATTTATTTTATTTCAATTTTATTGAATACAGATGTGATTATAGTATTTGGTTGAGCTTCACTCATAATATTTCATGATTTTCACTATTGGGGGTGTTGTGTATCCTCTCTTTCAGTGTTATAGGTGAGACTTTATAGTTTGTGTAAATTTGTGTGGGTAATTTGTGTTGAATGTGCCGATTGTTTTTTTTTTCATATTATTCATTGTTTGTGTCTTCTGTGGTGCTATTCCTTTAAGTGAGCTCTACCCCCTTATGGTCTTCTGGATGCATATAAATCTCTGTTTGCAATTTCCCAGCTATACAAAAGGTACTACCCTCTACATAAAATGAGTGCAGGACACAGCTTGAAATAAACCTAGTTACTGTATTGCACTAAATACTGCACAATAAGGTTTTTTTTATACAAGACTGACTTTTAATCACAGTCAGTCTCTATTGATAGTCATCTCATAATTTTCCTTATTGTCATTAACTGTATATAGCATAATTGCTCTTTAGTGTCACAAACCCAGATGAAGTGATAATCATGTGTTATTTTATAATACATACGAAATACTGAAAAGCAAATCAAGGGATGGATGTTAGACATTTTGTATATCCTGCTTGGTCTTCCAGTTTACTTAAACTGGTGCACACAGAATCTGGTGCAGCTGTG
The DNA here is from genome assembly GCF_062004578.1 of Staurois parvus. Lineage (NCBI taxonomy): Eukaryota > Metazoa > Chordata > Amphibia > Anura > Ranidae > Staurois > Staurois parvus. Next base: position 9,632,181 of record NW_028318039.1, on the reverse strand, counting down.
AATAGTAACCAGTTACGGTATCAGCTCCTAACTTCAGCTTGTTCAATTACACTTTAACCACTTCAAGTCCGGACTTTTTCACCCCATTCCTATCCTGGCCAATTTGCAGCTTTCAGTGCTATCACACTTTGAATGACAATTGCGCTTTCATGCAACACTGTACCCATATGAATTTTTTAGCATTTTTTTGAGACAGATAAAACTTTATTTTAGTAGTATTTATTCACCACTGGGATTTTTATTTGTTTGCTATATAAATTAAAAAGTCCAATCATTTTGTAAAAAAAGTGTTTTTCTTATAAAATTTTGCAAATAAATAATCTTTTTTCATACATCTTGGCCAAAATGTAGTTAGCTATATTTTTGATCAATCTCAGTTTATTAAAGCTTTTCAGGAACTGTACGAAAAAATCAAACTGCCATAGAAACAAAACAATGGTAAGGAATACAACAAAAATGGACTAAGGAAGGGCGAAGGAAGGGGGGGAGAATAAGGGTAGGTGAGAGAACATGAGGCAATAATTAACAATAACAGTCTGGCACTAAGTAGCTCCAATTGCAGACCCAAGGGTAAAGTGCAAATAGTCTTGTTGTACAATTAATATCAAGCCCCCGAAGGGTACAGATAAGACTAGAAAAACCATAATAACAGCACAAACCCTAAGGGGCAGTGAACCATACAGAACAATTGAAATCAGCTTGAGAGAAAAAAAAAAGGGGGAAGGAGTAATGGAACCCTTCACAGCAATCCACACCCCTCCCCCACCAGAAAACAATTGCCCAGAAAAACAAAAATAGAGGGGGAAAGGGGAGGTAGAGGGGGGGAGGGAAGGGAGAAGGTCAGAGAAGAAAAGAGAGAGGGGAAACAGAAAGGGAAAGAAGGAAGAAAAGGAAATAGAAAAAAAAGAAGAATAGATCCGCCTGAGGAAAAGCACCCAGTAAGACAACAAACCGACATGAACCAAGAAGAGAGAAAAGGGACAATTCCCACTCTAGTATCCAGGAGAACGTGGAGTGTGGTGGACTCCCTATAAATATGCCAGGAGAGCCAAGTCTGATGACAGCTTTCCGAAGTACCCAATTCCTGAGCCACTGAGCCACATCAGCTATCTTTTTGTAAAAAAAATAATAACCCAAATTAGTTTATAATCAAAAATTTATTTTTTTTTTTACATTTTTTTTATATTATTATTTATGGGTTTTTTTTAACATACCATCATCCTAGCAGTACAGTGTCACCATAGTGACACTGTACTACTTGTGGGGGGTGATGAAGATTTGTTTTTCTTTTTTTACACTGATTGCTTTTACACTCATAAAGGCTGTAAAAGCAATAATTTCTTCTTCTCTCTGACTGCATTCTTGCAGCCATTGAGAAATACTGTGACAAGCTGTGACCAATCACAGCTTGTCACATGATACAAGGCTGTTGTGAATAGCCTTGTACCATGTGACGTCTGTGATCATTCACAGAATTCACAAGTAGTAAGCAATGATGTCAGGAAGTGACATCTTGTTTACTACTGTTCATGTGATCACTGGAACCGTGATAGGTTTCTATGCGAATTGTCTGGCAAGAGCTGAATTTAAGTGAGTATCAATGTATTATTGTGTGTATAAATTGCTTTGGCCCACAACCAGTGGATACAAATTTTGGCAGTGAACGGGATTGATCCTGCTAACACTGCATTTTTGGGGACACTATACTAAGGGGGCACTAGTATAGTTCTGTTGGTGATCAATTGATCCATACAAACACTATTCTAGTAATGGCGGTGATCAGCGACCTATAGCCTGGCTGGGAGGGGATCTAACTGACTCTGGCACTATCTGATGTCGCTAGTGGCATAGTGGCAGTAAAGCAGTGATCAGTGAAACATTCTATATACTGACACTGTACTAATGGCACTCGCTTGATGACAGGCATGATAAAAGGGTTAATAGGAATGATTAAAGGGTTAAATCTAACATGTGTGTACAATGTAGTGCTTTTACTCACAGTGCGGTGTTCTTTCTTCTCTCTCTGGACCGATGGGGGGGCAGTGAGGTGTGCGTGCATACGCGTTCACACCCGGAACTATATCCCAATGTAAGGGTACATCACTTTGCACACTTTGCGGGCGGTCGGTCAACAAGTAGTTTAAAAAAACCTTTAGTCAAGCTATCGAATCTTTGAAGGCCTCCAAGGCTCCAGGCCCAGATGGGTTTTCTGGGCTCTACTATAAAAAATGTGCCTTCGTTCTGGTTTCTCACTTGACAGCCTTTTTCAATTCTTTGAAGCAGGGTTCCCGGCTTCCTTTGGAGTCTCTTCAGGCTCATATTACTATGACCCCTAAGAAATCTGAAGATGCCTTTGAACCACAAGCTTTTAGACCAATCTCGCTGCTAAATGTGGACTTGAAGATTTTGGGAAAGGTTCTGAGCACCCAAATTAATAAGTATCTACCCTTACTTATTCATCGAGATCAGGTTGGCTTTGTTCTGGGGCAACAAGCTGCTGATAACATCCGTAAAGTCATCCATCTCATTCATATTTTGCATTGCTGCAAGACACTGGGGTTCCTTTTATCCCTGGACATCTGGTGTCCCCTATGCCGGCACTCAATACAAGGCCAAATTTTATGCTGATGATGCTCTTTTGGTTTTAACCAATCCTCTCATCACTCTACCCAATCTCCAGGTCATATTGGACCGTTTTTTGACTATATCTGGCCTTCACATCAATTTGTCTAAAACCACAGCATTGAATATTACGCTCTCTGCCGACCTGGTTGAACGGTTGCAGACACAATTTCCCTACCATTGGGCATCCCATTCCCTGGCTTATCTTGGCTTTACACTTACTTCCTCCTACTCTGCCTTGTTTTCAGACAATTATTACCCCTTATTGCGCTCTATTACTTCCCTGCTTCATTCTTGGCAGTTTCCCTCTTTATCTTGGATTGGGTAGATACATGCTGTCAAGATGACTATCTTGCCGAAGATCCTGCACTTTTTCCGTACTCTCCCTATTCAGATCCATGCGTCTTTTCTTCGTGTACTGCAAAGCCGGATGCTCCGTTTCATTTGGGCTCATAAACGTCCCAGAGTGCCTTGAGCCACTCTGTATACTCCCAGATTTCCCAGCTGTCTATGCTTCATGCCAAAACAGATATCCTGTTATGGGTACTCTTGGAATTACCCAACTGTGCTCCGCTTTCTTTAACTACATTGCTTTGGCTCCCGCCTAAGATGCGCCCTCCGAATTTGAGTTTCATGCTTCACAGTTTACAAACTTGGGATTCTGTTAAATATTTGGGTAATTTGAGATCATCGATAGAATAGAATAGCAGTAAAAGTGAGCGCTCTTATAATGTAAGCAGCTGGGAATCGAAGAAAACCAAATATAAGCCTTGTCACAAATACAAAAAATTAAATATGCACAGCGCTAATAAATATGTACCAATCTGATATAGTAGAATAAAATAATTCAAGATAATAAATATAAAATTATGTATATATATATATATATATATATATATATATATATATATATCCCAATGATAGAAAAGCAATCTGTGACAGTTCTGATAATAAATATGAATATAAAGTGATCAATAACTTCCAGTCCGGTGATGGTGTTCTCTGTGCTAAGGTAAAAAATGCGCACTAGCCAGAAGCGTAATTGAATTACGCAGTGTATAATTCATGCAGATCCACTCCACTGGTCAGGGTCCAAACTGGAACACAGGGATCTCCTTCAGGTAGGTATGAATAGATAGCCCTCAATAGGTATGAGTAGATCTAGTGAGTCAGAGGACCCCTATAGGGATAGGCAGGTGAAGATTCCTGGGTTACAGGAGCTTCCCTCTGGTGAATTGGTAACTGGATAACAGGCAGGGCTCTGAAAATAGCAAAGCTCCTCAAGGGAGACCAAGGAGAGTACCCATAGTGTAGTAATTTAAATAGTAGTTTATTGAAATAGCAAAGAAACAATTCCATGAATTAAAATATGGCAGAATAACAGTGTCAGGTATATATTAACGACTGACCATCCAGACAGCAAGATGGCCGCCAGGCCTCCACGTGACGTCACGACGTCCTGGGCTCCAACTGACACGTTTCGTGCGCACGCACTTCTTCAGAGGCGGAGGCTAAGTCTTCTAAGTCTGCCATATTTTAATTCATGGAATCGTTTCTACATGGGGATGTATTGTACATTTGGTGGTCATGCCCGCGATTGATAGGCTTCTTGTCTAGGGTTTTTGGTGTGCTACAAATTCCCTCCTGCACTGCCCAATTTTGGGTCTGTCTAGGTCTCAGCAGAAATTGGCATCCTACCTATTTATTTCGGCCAAACGTGCTATAGCTCAAGCTTGGAGAACCCCTTCAGCTGTCTTCCATGGGGCGAAGACACAGATGAATGCTATGTTGATCAATGAACAGATATCTAGCATTCTTCATGATTCTTAAGGTTTGGGAACCTTGGATATGTTATTCCTTGCCATCCCTGCCTCCTGCTAGTTATGGCCTCTTATGGTCGCTGCCTGTGCTAGCCCTGGATCCGTGACTCTTCTAGTTTTCCTTTTCTCCATGTTTTCTTTCTGATTCTTTTTTTTTCTTTTCTTCTTCTTTCTTCTTTTTTCTTCTTCTTTTTTCTTCTTCTTTTTCCAGTAATATGATGGATTGCTGCTGCTTTTATTTGGTTCTGCTTTTTGCCGTCCCTCCTTGATGTCATTGTACATTCCGCTATTTGACTAATACAAGTCAGCAGGATGTATCTAATTATGTTATGTGTTATTGTTCTGCTCTGCCCCTGCGTGGGCATATCTTGAGTTTGTTGTATTCTTTAAACAAAACTTTCTTAATAAAAAAATATTGAAACAGAAAAAAAACTTTTTTTTTTTAATGTTCTCAATGTCTTATTTTTTTTAAACATTATTTTTGCTTTTTTTTATACTATTTAACTAGTGATCTGTGATTGGCTATAGCTAATCACATGGTACAAGGTGCTGTGATTGGCCCATATACCATGCAAGAGCTGTGGACCAATCAAAGCAAAGCTTTTATGGGAAGGGAAGCAAAACTTTTATAAATCAGATTGATCGCATAGCAATCACATGATCACGGGTTCCAATTGCATATCCTGGTGAACACAGCAGTCATGGGGGGAGCGCACTGCATGCCTGAGGAGTCGTGCAGTGCCTCCTGTGTTAGTACAGCCAGAGAAATGTACAGGTACACTTCTTTGCCTGTGCATGCTGCTCGTCTGCAGTACAAGTACTGTGGGCAGTCGGCTAGTGGTTAATTTTGCTCTATGTACATCAATGCTGTTCTGTATCATCTTGTTGAGTAAGCCCCCCAATAGTGATGAGCTAACCAGGCAAAGTTTGGTTTTCTGGAAGTTGACTGGACACCTAAAGAAATCTAAAAACCCCACAAATAGTGCCCAAATATTATTGAAGTCTATGGGAGCTGAATTTTATCATATATTTTGTGGTATTTTTAGGGCCAATTTGTCAGCATTTTGGTAGCATGGGGACCAATACCAAAAAATGTAAAAAAAATAATGTTCAGTGGGGAGTGGAACTTTTAATGTAGTAAGATTAAAAAATACACAAACCTTTCAAATAACATACTTGCGGGATGCTATAAACTTGCAGTGTAGTAAGGTGTACTCCTAAAAATTACATTAAAAAATGCCCCACCACTAAATGACAGTTCTTCTCTTACTTCATCCCTGGTGATGTCATTGACCACATATGGTCATGACCATTTATGATCAAAGATGTCGGTCAAAACCCCTACCTGGCTTATTGACAGTCAGCAGCAAGCCAGGAAACTGTACTTTGCAGTGTAAGTATCAGTAAAGAGGAATGTCATTGTGCATATTGTATTGTCACTAGTCATCAAAGTCTCACTCATCGTGATTGCTGATGGATCTACAGCACTGGACAATGCTATTATCATTGGATTTACTTAAGGGGCAGTGTTTATTTTTTTATTTATTTTTTAAATAAATTACCTTTTCATCAGTGCCTGGGTGTTTTTTTACTATTTAAATAATTTTTATTAATGAGTAACAAAGGGTCATATGTACCCTGTGCTCATTCTCATAGGAAAGGCACATATGTGGGGATTTCCAGATTCTGATAAGCTCCAACAGACCCCACATTCACTGGGCCAGGGATGTATCCTTTGCCACCAAAATGGGGACAAGGTGCCAAGGCAAGGTACCCCTCTAATATTGAGGGCCTGTGGGCATGTAGCCTATTATCTTTTCCTGGTAGTGCAGTGTGTTAGATCTATTTCCTTCACAAAATGCTGTGTTTACCTCTGTCCTCACCAAAATGAATGCCCCCCTTTCAGATCCCTCTATATTCCAGTTATATGCAATGAAAGAGCCTCCCCTAAGTTGTATGCAGCAAGTCCCCCCACAAGGAAGTTTAGGCCCCTTCTGTTTCATTTTTTGCATGCACCGTAAGTGTCCTTCACTTTCTGCTGTGGCTTCAATGACAGACAGACCTTTAAACAGGTAGTCCAGTAAGGCCATTTGAAATAGTTCTACCATGTCTAATAGACTGAATTAATCAGTACTTCTACACTTTGTGCATTATTTTTTATTAAATTATAAAGAATTACAATTCTAGAATTATTTAAACACCATTTATTACCATTTTACCATTTAATTTTTCCCTCTAAGACAAGCAGCAAAAGCTGCATTTGCTACTCTTCATTGTATTCATATGAATAGGAATAGAGACATTCTGTCAAGCAAAACATTCCTGGTCTCTGACTTGACAGCCAGTCGTTTTACTGCAAGATAATCATATTGTGTACGGCTATCAGACTCCAATTTAGGTCTAGGGGTATTCTTGGAGTGATACTATTTGCTATGTACTACATTCTTAAATCCTAATTGGATTTCAGGCCATGTGGGCCAAACTGCAAGATCAGACCAGATATTTAGTTATATTCAGACTAGTGGAAAAATACTTTGGGTGTTTTTGGTCAAGAAGAGTCATATTTTGAAGATGTTATTGAGTTTGAGGCGGCAAGATCTGGATGTGGAGCTGATGGTTGTGCCATTGATATTGATGAGGAAGTCAGGAGAAATGACTACTCATGCAATGTATGTGATGCCTAAATACTGTGTCACTGAGCATTGTAATACAGCTTTAAGGCACATGCAGTTTTAAGGCATTTCCAAGCATTTTATTTACAGGAATTGCTTAGTGTTTAGCTTCAAACTGCCTAAAAAGACCCTCTGCTGCTGAATAATACATGTCCCTCATGGCAATACCCAGCCCCCATGCCATTTGTATAACAATATACTGCCTGAATGAATCAAGAACCTGCTCTGAACCAAACCCAAGTTTGATCAGCTAATCAGTACTTATGAGTTCATGGCAAAAGATTGACAAGGCAACAATCTATCTTTTGGAGTTTATTTCTTCCTCTCCTTTCTCTTTTTGAACTTTAGAGCCTGTTTCCTTGTTCATCCCAGGTGCATTCCTTTCAGAGTGTGTTAATACTAAGATCCCTCCCATTTCTTATGATGGCAGTAACCCCAACTATCAGAGCACCTCTTAAAAATAAACATTAAAACAAATTTAAAAAGTCCTAGAATTATTTTAAAACATTTTTGTTTACAGTTCTGCAATTGTAAACTGGTTTTAAGTGGTTGAAATTGTATTAAATTTGCCATGCATAAAGTCAGTATTAGAGTAACCAAAAATATCTTGATTTCAAGTATTACTTTTTTTGACTTCTTAAAATATATAAATACTTAAAAAATACTTTAAAAGGTTATTTACGAGTGCACATACACGGGCGGCCGGCGTACATGCTCCGGCCGTAGCTCCGCACACCCCCGGCACCATACTCACCCGTATAAGGGCACCTAGCCCCCTTTGATCCCGGGATCTGCTCTGGGTCTTGACCGGACCCCGGGGGAACCTCCATCATCCCGGGATGGATGGCAGGAAGGAACTGCGGCAGCTCCCAGCACTCGATCCCTGCAGTGAGCAGGGGATCCAAGATGGCGCCCTTGCTCAGCACCTACAGCCCCTGCTTCTTTCTCTGCCTCTCTGCCTCCACACGGCCAGCGCCTCTCCCTCAGAGGGTGAAGATGGGCTCTGTCTCTTCCATGGACCGAACAGCGGAGACCTCGTCCACTGGGGTGAGTGAACCTCTACAGCCCCCCCAATCACCTTCCAGCCCTGCACTACCTAAGTCCCAGGCTTCAACCTACTCTCTAGGCCACGTTTCCCCTGCCTCCTCCCCATTGGATAATGAGATGGCAGCCATATTCTTCAGTCAGAGCAGTGGCCTGGAACCAGACTCTGATAGCCCTAATCATTCGCCAGATCTTCCCCCGGCTCCTCCACAATATTCAGGAGACGGGACTTTGATCGCTCGTTTTGCTGATTTACTGCAATGCGAATTAGACAGAGCTACTACTAAATTGGCTGATCTTAAGCAAGATTTACAGGATTTAGACCAACGCCTGGACAGCATCGAATCTAAAGTTGATGTGACGGTCCACAGTGTATCCCAAAATTCAAATATGATTACCGACCTACAAGACCGGCTTGAGGAAGCTTACTCTAAAATTGATGATCTCGAAAACTGGGCTAGGAGCTACAATTTCCATATTTGAGGCCTCCCTGAGTCATTTAAGGAGCTCACTAGCTGCGCCCAATCTCTTATGCGATCTGCAATGCCTGATATTGATGATCTCCACACAGAAATTGATTGTATACATAGAGCATTGAGCGGAATCTAAAACCACTACTTTCCCATCTAGTGCAGCGGGATATCCGTTATCGATGGACCTACCCCTTTCGCTTACAGTTCAACTTTAACAGCAAGCCTTACGGGTTCTCTACTTTACAGGACGGTGAAGGACTCTTGCTTCAGTTGGGCATTATTTCTGGCAGTCCCTCATCTCATCCCCCAGGGGGATCTGCTTCCCGGCCCTCGTCGCTTTCTCTATTGTGGGCTGTCTCCAAATTCCAGGAAGATGAAATCTCCAAAAAAGACATCTTGAGGCTCATATTTCAATTGATGGTCTCGTAAGGTTTTTTTTTTTTTTTTGTGGTGGCTTCTCGGTGGTTCCTTGAGAACATTATGCCTTAGTGGGGGGGGTTGGTATTTTGTTTTGTTTGGGGGGGGTTATCTTTTTCTCCCTCTCATACTATTCTGGAGGTTGTAATAAGTATGTCTGCTGATTAGTAATATTATGTGGCTCGGTTATTTCTATATTACAATATGTTTATATTGGGTAACTGTTTTTGATGGTGTCTATGGGCCCTTTCTGATGTGGAAGACTCTTCCCTGAGTTGTCTCTCTGGGTAGATCCATTCCTCTGTATTGTTTGATTTGAATGTATTAGTATGTACCACACCTTTGATTACCGTACAAAAGGACGTTTATGTTCCGAGTGTCCCCTTTTATTTCTTTTTTCCTTTCGGTCTTTTTTGTTCTTTTCTTCTCCTTCTCCTTTTTTGAGGGTCAGCCATCCACGTTCCTGGTCTCTCTGGACCATTCCTGTGCTCCGAGAGCGAATGGTTCCCATCGTACACAGAACATCAATTGTCCACCATGTCACCTCAATGGTCTAACAGCGGGGTCCTCCGCTTACTATCCCACAATGTTAAGGGGTTTAACTCTCCCACTAAACGTATTAAGGCCTTTAATTCATACTGATCTTTTGGAGCGGATATTGTAGCCTTACAGGAGACACATTTTCCCTCTTCTTTTACACCACGATATGTTCATAAAGACTATCCCCTTTGTTATTTTGCTAATGCTACGGAAAAGAAGTGAGGGGTTGCCCTTTGCTTGTCCAGCCGTGTGTCGTTCACTGAATCTAAAATTATCCGGGATCGGGAAGGGCGCTACCTACTGGTGAAGGTCCACTTGGGCTGACATTAACTTACTTTTTTGATTTATTATGCTCCAAGTACCAATCAAGTGGAATTTTGTCACTCTTTATTGAGTTCCTTGGCCTCGGAATTTGAGGGTGATGTAATCTTGGCTGGTGATTCTAACCTAACACTGGATCAGATTTTGGATCGTTTCCGAACCACCATGCTTTAATCCCCCTCTAGACAGAGTCTTAAGTTTGCTCAGCTACTATACCGGTATGACTTTATTGATGCCTGGAGAGAAGCTAACCCAACTTCTTGAGATTACTCCAATTACTCTAGGGCCCATAATTGTTACTCGCTTATCGATCATCTATTTCTTCATACACACTCACTTCCCAGACTTCTTGCAGCTAAAATCCTTTCCACACCCTGGTCCGATCACGATCCGATCTTTCTGACATTTCTGTCCGGGACCCATGGTAGGACTGCTCCTCATTGGCGCCTAAATGAGGCCATTTTGGGCAATGCTTCATACTGTCAGGATATATAGTCACATCTACAAATGTACTTTGAAATCAACAAAGCAGATGATACGAATCCGGCTATCAACTGGGCAGCCCATAAGGCTTCGGTTAGGGGGTTTCTTATTCAACTTTCCTCAAGGCTTAAAAAAGCTTTACAATTTAATCCTCACTAAGACTCAAATATATACCGACCTGGTAAGTAGTCACAAACAGGACCCCAATCCGGATTTATTGGTTAAACCAAGCCCGTTTGGAACTCAACCTATGCCTCACTACCACCGCTGACAAGCAGGCTAACCATAAATTCTTCACTTGGAGAGATAGGCCAGGTACTTTATTAGCATGTAAATTGTCTCCTAAATACTCCCAAAAGGCTCTCCCTAAACTCAGATTAAATAACGGTATTTTATCTCAAGACCCCAGTAAGATCCTCCAAAAATGTCATTTCTTTTACACTGATCTATACCAATCGCCTCAAGGAGATGTTTCCTTATCCTCCAACAACTTTTTGAGCTCAGTTGCTCTTCCTTCTCTTCAGGAGGCCCACAGGGAGTCAATGGAGCAGCCATTCTCTTGTGAGGAGAGTCAGAATGTCTTGAAAACTCTTGCCCTTCATAAATCCCCAGGACCAGATGGCCTTTCTCATAGTTATTACAAGACTTTCTATGATCTTCTGATTCCACACATGGCCCACTATTTCATTTATTTACGGGGTGGAGGTCTTGTACCTCCCAACAAAAATAAAGAATTTATTAGTGTTATCCCTAAACCCCACAAAGACGCTGCCTTGGTTTCTAACTATCGTCCTATCTCGTTAATTAATTGTGACCTCAAGATTCTTACTAAAATACTGGCTTTCCTCCTCCATAAATTTCTGGCTCTTTATATCCATGATGATCAATCCGGATTCATCAGCGGTCGACAAACTTCGGACCAAATTTGACAAACTTTGGCGTTGTTATCAGCTGTCCAATCCAACTGGGATAAATCCTCACCGAGGGAAATTCTACTACTATCACTCGATATCCAAAAAGCATTTGACAGTTTATCTTGGGACTATTTATTCCAGATCCTGGGAAGGTTGGGGTTTGGCCTCTCTTTTCTGACTCTAATACGGGCTCTTTATTCTAATCCTTCAGCTCAGATTTCCATTTGTGGACATAAATCAGCTTCTCTACCTATTGAGTGAGGTACTAGACAGGGCTGCCCCCTTTCCCCCTTACTTTTTGCTTTGGCAGTGGAACCACTTGCTATAGCTATCTTTTCCAATCCTACTATTTTTGGTATCCACTGTGGCCAACGAGACCATAAATGTGCCTTATTTGCTGATGATGTTCTCATGTATATATCTAACCCTCGAACATCTTTACCTAGTCTTTACCTAGTCTCCTCCACCTATTTCGTCATTTTTCTACGGTCTCTGGTCTCACTCTTAATCCCTCCAAAACAACTGCTTTAAACATTTCTCTACCTGATTCAGAGGTTCGACATTTGCAGGATAACGTTGATTTTCAGTGGGCCTCCCGCTCTCTCCCCTATTTGGGAATTCACCTCACAAGCTCTATCTCATCACTTTGTAAGACTAATTATCCCCCGCTCTTCAAACGACTTAAAGCTGACTTAGATGACTGGGAGGACCTTCCTCTATCCTGGTTTGGTAGAATTCATTCTATCAAGATGACCTTTTTACCAAGACTCTTATATTACTTTAGGACTTTACCGAACATGATACCCAAAGTACTTCTACTTTTACAAACAGCATTCTCTAGATTTATATGGAAAGGAAAACGCCCTCGGGTTAACAAGTCCACTTTATTCTCCCTAAAAAAGCATGGTGGTCTGGGACTTCCTAATCTCTAGATTTACTTTCAGGCGGCTCAGATGGCACAGCTCTCTTGTACTACCGCTACGGGCTATGTTCCCCAACGGGTTCGTATTGAGGACTTATCTTGTCATCCTCGTGCTATTGGCGCTCTCATGTGGCTTCCTAATCAGTTGCATCCTCCTATCCTTTGTCCTACATTGTCCTATTCCTTAACGGACTGGGATAGATGGCGGACACGTAAGCCTCTCTGCTCTCCTCATACCCCATTGGCTCCTTTCTTTTGCAACCCCAAGTTTATTCCTGGCTGGCAAGTTGTCCAAGAACATTGTTCTCTCCCTTTTGTTCACTATGTGATGCCTGTTTATGTGTCCTTGCTTCATAAGCCAGTTATAGACTTGGGCAGGTGGCCATTTTTATTTGCATGTTGGAGTTTTGGTACGTGGGTGCACTAGGACCCTGGCTGCCATTGTGCTACATGCTGGGGTCCTGTGCACTCCTTTGCCTTTAAGAGGGGTGGGCTCCCTCAGGTTCACCTGCCCTTGATCTATCCATTAAATGCATGTGCCTCTACTATGGGGACTCTTAAATTGTAGAGTTAGGATCACAGATTATCAGGGTGCCGTGACGTGGCTCTGTGGCTTACGTATGTATTTGCAAATGTGTGCTAATTAACCACTGTTATAAACGCATACTGTTAGACAGGTTAATTTGGTTGTTAGCAAGCTGGCTGGCAAGTTGTCCAAGAACATTGTTCTCTTCCTTTTATTCACTATGTGATGCCTGTTTATGTGTCCTTGCTTCATAAGCCAGTTATAGACTTGGGCAGGTGGCCATTTTTATTTGTTTATTTGTTTATTTCCAAGTTTATTTCTGGCCTGTTGCCCTCTATATTCCAATGGTGGATAAATAAGGGTATTTTGCATATTGGGGATTACCTGGTAGGTCTTTGTCCTCCTTTTCTCCAATACTTTTTGACAAGTTTTCAGATGCCCTCCTGTGAATGGTTCCATTATCATCAGCTTATGTCCTTTATTACCAGTAAACTCAAGCTACTCACAGAGCCTTGCACACTCATCCTTCTAGAGATCTCCTGTGGGACTACTGGGGGGATGAGGGGTAGATTATCCACTATCTATGCCTCCCTTGTGGATCCACTCACCAAGCTATCCTACATGATTCTATGGGAAAGGGATTTGAACAGCTCTTTCGAATTAGACACTTGGCGGACTACGGCTAATACCCTCTCAAAAATTTTGATCAATACTACCCTTATCGAATCCATTTCTAAAACTTTTTTCCGTTGTTATCTAGTTCCAACACGCCTTGCCAAAATGTACCCATCCATGTCTCCCAATTGCTTTAGACGCTGTGGACAGGAGGGCACTATGCTCCATGTATGGTGGAAATGTCCGCTGGTCCATAGATTTTGGATCCGAATGTTTAATTTCCTTTATTCAGTAATGGGAATTAATATTCACAGAACTCCAGAGGTAGCTCTATTTCATCTGTTGCCCACTGATATTCCCAAGAAATCAGTTAAATTAATTATTTATATTTTGTTAGCAGTACGAATTACAATAGCTAGAAGTTGGAAACAGACATCTACTCCGCTAGACTGGGTCAAACAAAAACTTAATTGGATCATGATAAATGATAAACTTATGAGTATCGTTAACAACAATACCTCTAAATTTGAGGCCACATGGGAACCATGGATTAGATATATTTCTTTCACTTAATGCAATCTAGAATAATAAATTAAACGAGTAAAATATTTCTAAACTTTTATCATTGTTATTGTTCCCTTATGAGATAAGTTGCACTGGAGGAATTTGTTACTCATTGCTGTATTTATATGAATTTTAGTTGTTTCTTATAATACATTCATATAATTTGGTGTTAATCTGGTTCTTTTAGAAATACCATTTACAGTATATACTGTAAACATATTATTTGAAATTGATACAAATTCTAATATACAGAATTTTGGTGAAGAAACTATTAGATTATCAGGCTTAAGGATAAGTTTCTCTAAAAGCTAAATTTTACCTCTAAATTTAACAAAAGCAAAAAGTTGAACCTCAACCTCTTTATTCCATGTGATTAAACAATATATTACTTACCTGGATATAAAAATTGGTAGGGGGGCGCATGCGCGGCCGGTTTTGATGGTGGCGCCGTCCACCCGCCAGTAACCGAGCGGCTCACACCGGCCCTGGGACTGCACACAGGCTCCACGGCACTGACATACAGTGCCCGCACCTCTTCAGCTATGCCACTGAGGAAAAAATCCTCCGTTCAGCCCGGGAAGCTCACACAATTCTTCCCGGCCGTCGGGCCGAGATCTCAAGATGGCGGCCACGGCTGCACGCAGGGGGACATCACAAGCGCCCAGCAGGAGGACTACATGATCCAGCAACGCGATTCCAGGCTGCAACACTCTCTCTACCCTGGGGACCCTGGTGAGTTGTCACCCCCACTGTCCCCTACATCACTTAGCCCAGTTAAATCCAGGCCACGGCTAGATCAGGACCCCAGTACAGCATCTCAGGCCGCAAACCCTCTATTACAACCCTCTCATGCTGCCATGCCTGACTTAGACGCATTCCCTGCGTCTGACATGCCCTTGACAGAGATATGCATGAAAAGTATGCTTACATCATTGCGCCAATCTCTACACAATGATATTTTTACGTCACTCAACCAACTATCAACTATAGTACAGCAACAAGAACGCAGAATAGGCCACATTGAAAATAACATGGGAGACATAATCTCGGCGCACAACAGCTTGATTGACGCACCTGCGGATCACTCAACCGATATTGAGCAAATCAACCTAAAACTAGCCGACTTGGAAGACAGGTCACGCCGCAACAACATTAAGTTCAGAGGCATCCCTGAATCTATCACCAATGGCGACCTATTACCATACATACAGCACTACATCAAAATCCTCCTTCCATCAGTCTCTGACATTGAGATCGCAATTGACCGTGCGCACCGCCTACCGAAACCCTCCTTCTTACCGGCTACCATCCCTAGAGATGTATTAGCCCGCATTCATTTCTACCATGTAAAAGACAAACTTATGTCGGCGGCCCGGAATCCACCGCCACTGCCGCCATCTCATGCAAATCTCCGCCTATATGCTGATTTATCTAAAGCTACCCTCCTCAACAGAAAAAGAATGATATCCATCACCAAGGCCCTCAGAAACCACGGCATAGCCTACCAATGGGGCTTTCCCACCAAATTAACGGTGCGGCAACATGGTAGGATTTTTACTATTAAAACACTGGAGGCAGGCCTGGATTTACTTAAAACCTGGAATATCCTCCCTGCGGAATCAGAAGATCCCGCGCATAGCTCTATGGAAGCAAAATAACCCTTACAAGACAAATTTTCTACTGTAACATGCTCACATTTTCTTCCAGGAGCCATTTCTTAACTTGATATTTCTGGCGTTCGGCCTAGACCCTTTGAAGTTCGTACTACGTGTTATAATAGGCTTGACTCCCTCTGGCGGTCAAGTCCATTCGCATCCCCCAATTTTTTCTTCTAAGTAGCAATGTTGGCTACTGGTCATATTTGCATTTTTTGCAAATGGTTTTTTACTGTTCTCTCTACCCTTCCATTTCCTTTCCCTTGGCACCAGTGGACACCCACTCAAGACCCAAGTGTTAATTACCTCAACTCCTCATGGAACACCCCCCTCAATGCTCTGATTGAGCGAACGTCCTACCACCCCCACCTAAATACCTATTTTTTTGGAAAACACAACATCATGCACTCCTCTCAAATAACACACCAGATTATGGAAAAACTGGAAACCACGCTTACCAATGCTTAATCTTACATCCTTAAATGTTCGTGGCCTAAATTCACCATATAAACGATCGCTACTATCCAAAGAAGCAAGGAAATTACGAGCGGACATACTCTTTATACAGGAAACACACTTCGCTACCCAAAAGACACCCAAATTATACATTCATCGTTTCTCCCAACTGTTCATGGCAAATAACCCCAAAAAGAAAAATGGAGTGATTACGGCCATTAATGACTCTCTCTCATTCCATGTCCTATCACAGACGTCGGACCCACAAGGCCGCTACCATATATTGGTGTGTAAAATAAACGACAAGACCTATACTTTAGTGAATGTCTATGGCCCGAACTGCAAACAGCTACGTTTCTACCGTAAACTCTACAAAGTCATCTCTCCACTTAAACAAGGGAAACTCATCCTCGGTGGAGACTTCAACATTGTAGGTAACTCGGACATAGACTCATCTTCCACCTTGAAATCCACAAAACCGTCCCTTAACCAATTTCTTCATGACAATGACTTATATGACATCTGGAGATGTCAGCACGGTTCTGAAAGAGATTATACCTACTACTCTCCCCTACATCTTTCGTACTCACGAATAGACATGTTTATAACGGACAAATGGACATTACAACATGTGACGTCATCCAAAATAGACTATAACCTGGTCCGATCATGCCCCAATCCAAATAACATTAAATGATGATCAAAATATGGCGATCCCACCGATTTGGAGACTCAATTCTTCACTTCTAAAGTCACCGGACAATCAGAAGCATATTCAGGAAGCTCACAAACTCTTTTTTGATACCAATGTCACCCCTGATATATCCATCACCACACTTTGGCCGGCTTACAAGGCCTACATGAGAGGTATCCTCATACAATTAAATTCCCGCACTAAGAGACAACGTTCTCAACAAGTCGACCAACTCATGACCTCCATTCGCCTAAATGAACGACTCAATAAACAACATCCAACTCCTTCCACAACCGCGACACTAAACGCGGATAGAAATAAATTACACACCATTTTACTACACACATACGATGCCAATCTGCAAAGATCGAAAGCTAAATTCTATGCACTCGGTAACAAAGCAAACTCACTTCTTAGCAAGATCATTAAACAAAAACGACTTAAAACCAAAATACCCATAATTCGACACCCTACTTCGCACGTTCCCTTGACAAATCCCCGAGATATAGCCAATGCCTTCGCGACTTACTATCAGACACTATATAACTTAAAGATGACACTAATACAACCCAACCAACAACGCAATTAATAGAGCAATTTTTACATAACACTAATCTCCCACACATAACTCCCTCTCAACTCGAATCTATATCCGTACCGATTTCTCCTGATGAGGTTGGGAAGATCATACGTACCCTTCCTTTAAACAAATCACCAGGGAATGATGGTTTTACGAATGAATACTACAAAACATTCGCCACCAATCTTAACTCACACCTATCGGTCCTATATAACCATGTCGCATCCTCCGGGGAATTCCCCCAAGAAATGTTACAGTCCATAATCACTACCATTCCGAAACCTGGTAAAGACCCCCAACTAGTGCAAAATTACAGACCAATTTTGCTTCTTAACACGGATATAAAAATATATGCTAAGATAATCGCCCTCAGACTACTCCCCTACCTACCGACCTTAATTCACCCAGACCAAGTGGGATTTATTCCTGGTAGACAGGCGCCTGACGCCACTAGACGTATCATATCTTTACTACACCACCTTGAATCAGATACCCAACCCTCGCTCCTGCTATCGCTTGATGCAGAAAAAGCATTTGACCGAATACATTGGCAGTTTATGTCGTACACACTCCAAAAATTTGGAATATCTGATTGGATGTTATCAGCTATTCTGTCCCTTTACTCTAAGCCTTCAGCAAGAGTTCTGACCAATGGCACACTATCTCACCCCTTCTACATATCCAACGGAACTAGGCAAGGATGCCCACTATCCCCTATAATTTTTGCCCTACTCATTGAACCACTAGCAACCAACCTTAGGAATGACCCTAATTTCACGGGAATTAAATTCCTAACTTCCGAACACAAGATTAGCCTATTTGCTGATGACATTATCCTAATGGTCACTAACCCATACAAATCCCTCAAGTCGATAAGAATGCATATACAAAATTACGCATCCATATCTTACTACAAGCTCAATGAGCCCAAATCATCTATATTGAACTTACACACGCCTGAGAACACCCAAAAACTACTTTCTAAACACCTACCTTTTACCTGGGAAAAACTTAGCATCCCATATCTGGGAATTAAACTTACGGCAAGGACAAACCAACTCTATAATACTAATTTTAAACCATTACTTGAATCTATCCCGCAAGAGATTAAAGGATTACGCACCACTACCCTCTCGACATTAGGTAGAATGGCGACAGTTAAAATGTCCATACTACCCAAGATACTGTACATCTTTCGCACTCTCCCTATCCCAGCCCCTCACACTTTCTTCACGAAACTCCAGGCAATATTGAACAAATTCTTTTGGAACTCGAAAAAGCCCAGATGTGCCACAAACCTTCTAATCCGTCCTCCATCCAGAGGGGGTGCGGGTCTCCCACATGTGAAATCGTACTACCATGCCGCTTTACTTGATCAGCTCTTTTTTTGGAGACAGCCCACAATAAGCAAAACCTGGACTATGATGGAAACTTCCCTGTTACTACCGCACACCTTGTCAGATTTATTATTCGTACCCCGTGGAGCACACCCTACTAATTTACTCAACCACCCATGCATACAAGCTTCCTTATTAGCTTGGTATGACTTCATTGCCCATAGTCACTTACGCAAAGATAACCTTCAAATTCCCACTCCGCTCACATCCCTACATTTCCTTTCCCCCCATTTAAACCTAACTCTATGGATAAACCATGGAATACTGAATATACAAGACTTATATACTAAAAATACATTAGATTCATTTCAGACTATTCAAGGGAAATACCAAATCCCGGCTACTGAACATTTCACATATATACGTATAGCCCATATCCTATACAAGGTACCTGTGCCACTCAGCGTAAAAATACCAGCAACAGCACAACAATTCTTCCAAAGGACAACTTATCCAAAAAAAGGTATATTAACTTTTTACACACTTCTAGTGGAAGCACAATTTACCACATACACCTCATCCCTTGCGAACTGGGAGAAAATAATCTCCCAGCCCATTTCTCCCAGTACGTGGGAGAAAACCTTCACTACCACTTTCAAGGCTTCAAAGTGCAGCTCACATTGGGAAGCATATCTGAAAATAATTCACCAATGGTACTTAACTCCCGTTAAGCTGTCCTTATTCTACCCTCAGCACTCCCAAAGTTGTTGGAGACATTGTGGTGAACTAGGCTCACTTTTCCACTTAATGTGGGCGTGTAAATCCCTCACCTCCTACTGGAAACAAGTTTTAAATAATCTCCTCCATCGCTAAGACATCAGTTACTCCAAACCCTGCTCTAGCGCTCCTTCATATCGGCATAGATAAAATACCACTGTCTTCACGCATTATTACCATACACATCTTGTCAGCTGCAAAGCTCAATATCACCAGGCTGTGGCGATCTATCACCACTCCCTCTTTACACCGCTTAATAACTGACCTTAACTTTCTATGCGAGATGGAGAGAAGAACAGCCCTTCATAATTCTTCGTACCACAAATTTGAGACTTACTGGACTCGCTGGCTACAGAATCCCAACTGCATAATAAAATGATTTTATAATATTCAAATTACACGATTTAGATTATTTAGGTGCCTCACATCCCCCCCCTCTTTCCCCCCTCTTGCCCTCTCCAATTTTCCTATACAAATACCTACCAAAATCTCAACAAGGTTCACAAAACTAGAGCATACCTCTCATGTAACCAAGACGAGACTTTAATATCTACCCCGGCCGGTTGGCGGGGTACCTCCACTTCACCCTTTTCAATCTAGAATGTATATACCTACAGTGAACTTTATATACCGTTGTTTTTTTTTTGTTCTCTGTTATGTCGTATGCTGTATGTTTCGAAATATTTCAATAAAAACATTTGAATATAAAAATTGGTAGGGATCTGGCATCCTTGTATTATCTGAACTATCCACCTCTATTTACAAAAATTTATAAAGAACTAGATGCTTGGATGAACTTACCAGTGTCACTTCTTGGGCGATGCTATATTGTTAAAATTATGTCTTTTGCCAAATTACTTTATCCTCTTCAGACTATACCACTTCTGCTCAAACACTCTAATATTAATGCTTATAATAAAGCCATAAACTCTTTTCTGTGGACATCCAAAAAAACAAGAATCTCTTTGACAAAGTTATATCTTCCAAAGTGTGAAGATGGAACAGGACTACCAAATATAAGGGTTTATAATTTGGCGTGTTTGCTTAGGTTTGGTGTTGACTGATTGATAGGATGTCCTAAATATACTAAATATGATTTGGAATTGAAACTGGTTCTGCCACTTAATTTACCACTGCTCCTACATTTCATCATCTCCCACCTAGCATGCAACATAGTGTATTGATAAGAGGTTCATATATGACTTTGGCGTTCAACAAGAAGAATACTTGGACTTTCGCCTACCATTTCCAATCAGTTATGGATGGATAATATCTATAAATTAGTTACAAACATGAGTTATGAGGTTAGAAAGCTATGGATCACTAAGGGCATTAAAAGAATGTTAGACATTTTTAGAACTAACTCCTCACAGCTTAAATCTTTTTGGGAACTTGCTTCAGAATTTAAGATACCATTGTACCATGAACCTTACTACAAGCAAATAATAGATAATATAAAAAAACGTTTTCACCCAAAGAGGGATCCTTTGTTGATTTCTTTTATTGACAAAGCAATACAGTTAAAATCATACTCTATATCTGATTTATATAAACCTTTGCTTTTTCATACATCAAAGTCACAAAGATCTTCTTTCCTAAAGAGTTGGAGTAAGGACATACAAGAAGAAAATCTTCAAAAAAAACATTGGAAGGTTATTTAAAATCCAGGACGCTCATTACAAGTGAAAATTGGAGATAAACTCATTTTAAGATAATTCGTAAAGCTTTTTATTCCTTTTATGATCCAACATACTGATAATTCCTTATCCATTTGCTCATGGTGAAAGTTTTTCAGACCATCATTATTTCATCATTTTTGGAACTGCTTACAAATATCAAAGTTCTGGACACAAGTTTTGAACTACAGTATATCTACGGAATCACTTTTACACGAATGATTAAATGCCCTTTAACATGTCTGTTTGGAAATACTCCTGAAAACACAGATAATCTACATAAGCAATCTATTCCCCCATGGGTCTGGTTATGCCTATTTACGGTACTGAAAGTCATCTTGAAATCTTGGACAGTGGCCACGCCTCCCAAGTTATCTATGGTTAAAAGAGATCTCTGATGTACATAGAGAAACTGGACACTGTTCCTCAATCTTATGGCTCTACAGCTCTTTTTTCAAAAGATGGTAATCTTTTATGGAACACACGTTATCAGATTTCAAAATTATTTTGCTTATGTCTACATTCTACTACTCTAAATGGTACTATTTAACAAATGTATCCGGTTCTCTGGGTAGATTGAGGTTGGGATGAACCAATTTTTTATCTTAAATTATGCAAGTTAGGCATTTGATGATGTATCTAGCCTGATCGCTTTATACCCTTGGTGCAGGTAGAATTTGAATATAGTATTTGATTGCATTCCATGCTTATATTTTCTTCTTTCTTTTTCTTTTGTTTTTAAATTTTCTCTTTTTTTTTCTTCTTGTTTTTATCTCTATTATTATTTGAAAGGGATATTTTCCTACAATGGGTTATTAGTCACTGTTTAAGGATTGATATCCTATTCCTCGATAATCAAGTGATAATATGATGACATATACCCAATTTCTGAAGTAGCACTGTTCAGTTTATTGCTTTATGTCGCAATGGACTTGTTATGTCCATTTTGTTATATTTTGTTTGTTTATGTTGAAAATGAATAAAAAATTTACAATAAAAAAAAAGAAATTATTAGCATACTCCCAGTGGTGTATTTAGGTTTTTTGCTGCCCCAGACAACTCAAGAATCAGACGCCACCCCCCCCCTCCCGGTGGAGAGAGCCTGACACTGACTAACACCAGATCCCCTACCCCCCCTCCTGGAGAGAGCCTAACAGTAACCACCAACAACACTCCTGCCCCCCCCCCACCCGAGAAAGCCTTCCACTAACATCCTTTTCCCCTGGCAGCAGAGAGGAAGACGCTCATCTACACAGCTCCGGACATCCCCAGGAATAAGAGTCAGGCTCTGCATACACCTTAAGCAACCCGTAGCCTCTTTCGGATCCCACCTGGTCCTCATACCACATATGTCCCTTCTTCCTGGGGGGGTTCTGCCCCCCTGAAAGATGCCGCCCTAGGCAAATGCCTTGTTTGCCTAGTGGTAAATACACCCCTGCATATTCCTTTCCAACGTTATAGAAGCTCAATTTCACAAAATAAGCAAACTGACAATAAACAACATTCTCACACAGAATGTAATAGTTATTGAAATACTCTTGGTAATTTGGGTGTAATATTGCATAATATTAATACTGTAATTATTAACAACAAAAACGATTCAATTCTTGTTTTTTTATTGAGAAACAAGCTTTAAATGTGTATATAAAAAAAATTTAACCTTAAAAAAAACTAACCGGTTTAGCTTGAAATCCACTAGAACATCAGTGTTTAATTTATAAGTGTCAATCTTGTGTGGGGATCAAACAATTTAGCATTAGCTTTGAGGGAGCTTGTTAGAATTTCTTGCTCTTAGTTTTACAGATCATAAAGGTTGTGAACAAAAGCAACCTGACTTGTTCTCAATACTTCATCTATGTCCTTCTGGAAGCAAGCCTAAAAGCTTTCTCCTGAAAATCTCAGGTAAAAGCTTTTTTTTTTCTTTTTGATGTGGCAATAGAAAGAATATATTCTTTCTATTTTTAGACTTATAGCATTGTAAAATTATTGCAAGAGATATGAATATGTGCAATAGTTAATTTATCTTTTATGATATGTTAAAAATAAAATATATTTAAAAATCAAAGGAAGATGTGAATAAAATGTTTCATATTGCTCCAGAAGAGTAGCATATAGGAAATTGTATATACTGTATATACATTTCCTTAATCTGACAGTAACAATTAAACCGGAGTCACTTCTAAAACCATAACCTGAAATGAATCTTTAACACCTAAATTACCCCTAAAGCAGCTCTCTAGCTAAAAATAATAAGATAAATATGAATAGCCATTCGAAAGATGAAAAACAAAATCAGATTTTGCTGCAGTAGTTTAGTTTAACCCAGATATTTTCCCCATAGTACTTTTTTCTTCTTCTAGATGTTCTCAGTGTGATGACTAACATCTTTCAGCCCACTTACTCCAAGTCCATGTCATCCTGGACCTGCCCCAAATGTTACTGAACAGTGAATGGAAAAACGTCATAGTAATGAGCTAATTTCTCTGTCGCTCTGCTGTCTCTTCCTATAAGCATGCTTCTTGTTGGCACATACACTGATTGGTTATTTATGCTGCTTCTTCCTTCACATTATAGCTCTGCAATACAGGGACTGCAAAATTATGATTCCATGTCAAATTGAGGTACCTACACTGCTTGTATTTTAAAAATACATCTAACAACGTATTAATGATGGCAGCGTTGCATTAATTTGTGTCTTTTGTATCTGCCATGAGTTCTGTGTGAACATTTAAATTACCCATAACCTTGCCCTGAAATATATCATTTAACACTTCTCCTATGCCTCACTTTGCAACCTTTAACTATACGCTGCCCGTAACCTAACACACAAATTTAACCTTGGACCCTATTATAAAATTAACCTAACTCTTTAATGGAAGACTGTCAGTGAAAATACTTACTTATACAAGGCAATTTTAAGTAAACCTGCAGCTTAATTTACCCTAGTTAAGACAATTCTTAATTGACTAAGGGCAGTCTGGAAAAAAAAGCAGACTTATTATTATTATTATACAGTATTTATAAAGCGTCAATAGTTAGCTCAGCGCTGCACATTACAAAGGGGGACAGAACAATACCAATACAATGCAAAACATGAGGAAATTGAGGGCCCTGCTCTTTCGAGCTTACAATCTAGGAGGGAGGGGATGGTGGCACAGGAGGAGAAAGCTGTGGGGGATGGAGTGGTAGGAAGAGTGGAGGAGGTCGGCAAGCTAATAAGGGGTGGGGTAGGCTGCCCTGAAGAGGTGGGTTTTCAGGGTGCGCCTAAAAGAGAGGAGAGTAGGTGATAATCTGATGGGTTGGGGCAGGGAGTTCCAGAGGATGGGTGACACCCTGGAGAAGTCCTGGAGGCGGGCGTGGGAGGAGGAGACCAGGGAACTAGAGAGAAGGAGGGCTTGTGAGGAGCAGAGTCTGCGTGCTGGGCGGTACTTGGATATTAGGTCAGTGATGTAGTTCAGGGTAGTATGGTGGACAGCTTTCTACGTCAGTGTTAGGATTTTGAATTTGACCCGTTGCGCCAGTGGAGGGATTGGCAGAGGTGGGTGGCGGAAACGGAGCGGTTGGAAAGGTGAATGCGTCTGGCAGCCGTATTCAGGATCGACTGAAGCGGGGATAGCCAGCGGCGAGGCAGGCCAGTAGTCGAGTCGTGATATGATGAGGGAGTGGATGAGCTGTTTAGTGGTTTCTGGGGTTAGGAACGTGCGTATTTTGGCGATGTTGCGGAGGTGGAGTCTGCATGAGTTTGTTAAAGATTGGACTTGGGGCTGGAAGGATAGGTTGGAGTCCAGAATGACACCAAGTACTCTGGCCTGCGGGGCGGATTTGATGGTGGCGTTGTTGGACGTGATGGAGAAGTCAATGGGGGGTGGTGTCCGGGCTGGGGGGAAGACAAGAAACTCGGTTCAGTTTAAGGAAGTGGAGTGACATCCAGTCTGATATGTCGCTCAGTAGGTGTGTGATTCGGGCGGAGACCGAGGGGGTGAGGTGGGGGGTTGAGAGATAGATTTGTGTGTCGTCGGCATAGAGGTGGTAGTTGAAGCCGTGAGAGTCTATGAGTTGCCCAAGAGAGGAGGTGTAGATGGAGAAGAGAAGGGGCCCGAGGACAGAGCCTTGAGGGACCTCAACAGAGAGGGGGAGGTGGTAGCATTATAGGTAACGCTGAAAGAGCGTTGTGACAGGTAGGATGAGAGCCAGGAGAGAGCAGAATCTCTGAGGCCGAGGGAGTGTAGTTTTTTGAGGAGGAGGGGGTGGTTGACTGTTTCGAAGTCCGCAGAGAGACTTATCTTTCCATTGGCCTATATCTTAAAACCCTGCTGTGTCACTGATCTCCAGATGCTTCCAGCATCTGACAATTCCAGGTGTGTCAAACACCTGCTCCCTTGCAACAAGCTGTGGTTCTTCCTGCTGCCTTCACTAAAGCATATGAAAGAAGACTTATTACCTCCAGTGTGGCAATGTCTGGGACTACTGATAGGTAGTTCAGGCAATAGCAATATATTGTGGAACAGAGAAGAGGGGCATGAACATTGCTTTTTGCTTTTTTACCCTATGTTTGCTTTTAGGAATGTAATTAACCAATTGATACCTATAACAGGCTTTTGAATGGTCAACGGCCTTAATGGTTTGTCTATCAGGAAATAAAATATTGTCTCATTTTCTTTATAAGAATTTAAGTGTATTTTTTATCAACTTGTGTGATTACTATTACTGTTATGAAGATTCCTGCTGTAAAGCCTCATACTTTAATATATGCATTTTGCATGAATTAAAACCAATATGATCGTCATGGCACTTAATCGTTAAGTAGCAAGTTTCATTCTTCAAACTTTTCAAGTTATAATATATTTTTAAGAGGTGTTTATTTAGTTTTTTTTTTCCATTGTAACGATTACAAAAAAGTACAGCACAGACACACAGTCACATCAAAATGGCAAGCAAGGGCTACACAGAGTCTGGAAAAAAAGTGCTCTCTTGCTTTCTCCCTGCAACAAGAGAAATAGTGTATACACCAGCATTGCACCAAACTGATAAGAAAAAAAAATGTAGCTATAACAGGAACACCCCCAGTACCTGCACAGGCATTTATAATGATAAACAATCAGTCCATTGGACTGTACACATGACCCTCCAGGGTTGTCATATCTTGGAAAATGTTTGTGGGCTTCTTGTATAGATTATTTTATATTTCAGAAGTTCTGAATTCACCTGATGACACACTTGCTATAAAGTAGGATTTTTACAACTTAGAAGAACAGTCTTCCTGGCCTGAAAAATAATAAGTCAGAACATGGTATGGCTATGAGTATGTGGGACAAACTCATTGAGGATGCCAAAGATACACACTTCAGGATGCTAAACAGATTGTTCCAAAAGGTTGTACATTGTGAAGAAGGCCAAAATATATGTAACATATCTGGTGGCACTCCCCTGCACCTAGGGCAATAAGGATGTCTTTCATGTCCAATACAAAGTAGCTAAGCTGCGGGACAATGAATATTATGAATGAGTTTGAAGTTCACCTTTCACAACATGTTACATGTTACACCCATATTCAAGGTATGACATGTAACATGTTATGAAAGTACTGGCCCCTGCTCTCCACAGATCCCATACTTTGACAGCTAGTGAGGGATCTCCCCGGATCTGCTGATCGCTGGTGCAATGCTTTCCAGGATCCTACAGCAAAAAAAATAATAAATAATAAATTGTGTAAGCTTATCCATAGTACTGATTACATTTCAGTAGGAGGTGTCAAGATAAGATCCTTTGGCTTGTAGACATGTATAAAAAGGTACTTCGTACTTACATCCATTAAAGGATAAGTTCACATTTTGATAAAAAATAATAAATGCACATTTTTTCAATGTAAAAAAATGTGCATTTATTTTTATTTTTTTGCTGCAGGAGCCTGGAACGCAATGCACCAGCAGAATGGGGGGGGGGGGGAATCCCTCACTAGCTGTCAAAGTGGGGGATCTGCAGAGAGCAGGTGACGGTACTTTCATAGCATGTTATATGTTATACCTTGAATATGGGTGTAACCAGGGGCGGACTGACCATTTGGAAACTCAGGCACTGCCCGAGGGCCCGGGGTCAGTAGGGGGCCCCATGAGATGCCCCTGGTACCTTTTTCATAAGCTTTTTTGTGTTTTGGCAAGGACACAGGGGTCCCCTGATCCCCTATTGCCGGGGGCCCCATGAGTTGTCAGTCCGCCCCTGGGTGTAACATGTAAAATGTTGTGAAAGGTGAACTTATCCTTTAATCTTCTCTGCTGCAATGTCTATTCCTTTGTAATGTAAGCTAGCTAACACTTAATAAATTTACACCAGCCAATTTAGAATGAACAGTATTTTAAATGTGCGGTGCTAGTGTTAAAATCTAAACTAAAAAATATGTACATTTCAAACTTAAAGTATAAATAAGGCCAAAACTTTTAAATTTTTTTAGCTTTGGATAGAGTAGAGAGGAATTAAGGGATTAGAACACCTATGAGTTTGTTTTTATCGCTACCTCTGCCCCTGGGAGATTTACTTGTTATTTGTCTTGATTACTGTTATCATTAAAAGTGAAAGTAAAAGAAAATCCTCCATTTTGGGTTGACATTAGAACAGTAATAGAAGAGAAATTTTCCGGTGATAACATTAGTTCTGGTGACCTGGTGTCACATTGAGATTTCCTTATTGTGGAGATATTTCCTGTTTTGGCAATGGGACAGGAAGTGAAGGAAAATCTCCTCAATGGGACATAGATGGCAAAAAAAACAAAAAACTGTCGGGGCATATGGCCCTCCCTTACCCTATCCAAAAAAAAAAAAACACTTTACATATAGCTACACTTTAAATAAGTTTAAAATATTCCATTATATAACAAACAATGTTTGCTACACCCAAATGTGAATTTAGCAATGTTCAAAGAGACAAAAAAATTACCCAAAATGTCTCTAGTATTACTATAGTACCGTGAATAGCATTCTTCATCCACAACTCGATCAATAATTGAACATATGCAGCTCCACTTTGTTTGACAGCAGTTCCTTCAAGGAAACAGGTATGCTCTCACCTTTTAAAAAACACAAGTACACTCACGTTGACTTTGCTTTAAACTGTGTCATCAGGGGGCGCATGCCCGGCCGTCTCCTGGATAGATGTGATCTGAGCAGCGCTTCGTCCACCCGCCACACAGAACGCGGCACACCCCGGCCCCGAGTAATATAACTCACCTGTCAGTGTAGATAAAGGGTGTACAACCCTCGGTACACATGCCTCGCTGCCGCAAAACCCCTGGACAGCCAGGGAAATGAACCCAATACTTCCCTGCTGTCACAGCAGGGATCCAAGATGGTGCCGGCAGCACGGATACAGGACACAGCAGACATGAGGGGGACAACAGATCCCAGCATTTGGACATCAGGCTACAATCTCCTCTGTACCCTGGGGACCCGGGTGAGTTATCTCCTCCCCTGTCCCCCACCACAAGCAGCCCAGCCAAGTTTACACCCTGTCTAGAATCCGATTCTGTTTGCCTGTCAGCCTCTCATCCCTCCATCACCTCAGCACAATACCGAGCCATCTGTGATAGAATTTTTCCCTGCCTCTGACCAGCCTATCACTGAAATATGCATGAAAAACATGCTCTTATCCCTGCGACAAACACTATATAGCGATTTGACATCATCACTATCCCAGATCTCAAATGTGGTTCAGCAACAAGAACACAGATTACGCCATATTGAAACGAGAATGGGAGATATAATTACAGCGCATAACGACCTAATTGATGCACATGCTGACCATACATCTGAAATCGAGCAAATAAATCTGAAACTAGCAGATTTAGAGGATCGCTCAAGACGCAATAACATCAAATTCAGAGGTATCCCTGAAAATATCGCCAACGATACACTACTATCATATATCCAACAATATATGAAACACCTCATCCCATCTCTCTCAGATATGGAGCTCGCCATAGATTGAGCACACAGAATACCCAAACCTTCATTCCTATCAGCATCAATCCCTAGAGATGTTCTGGCTCGCATCCACTTTTACCACGTAAAAGAAAAAATAATGGCGGCAGCCAGAAACCCCCCTCCACTCCCGCCATCACATGCAAATATCAGATTATTTGCGGATTTGTCAAAGGCCACACTTCTTAACCGTAAAAAGATGGTCACCATCACCAAAGACTTACGAAACCACAAAATAGGCTATCAATGGGGTTTCCCCACAAAACTGACCGTCAAACACCACGGCAGAATATATACAATCAAAAACCTAGAAGCAGGCATCGACCTCTTAAAGACCTGGAACATAATACCCGTGGAACCCCACCAATCCACCTCTACCAATATACAATAAATGGAGACAGAGTGATCCTGACTCACTACACCCTCAATCCACTCCAATCATATTACTTCGGACACTATACTTCAACCTACTATTCTCTGGCTAACATCCCTCTATCGAATATCCTCACGTTACAAGATACTGTTTGGCATGACCCATTTCACGGTCAATGCTTGTTCACACCCCCCTGTTTTGAAGTAGCACACCACGCTACTCATGTTACTTGCATTTTCTGCCCCCTCTCACCTCCATCCCCTCCTGCACCACCAGTCGACCATCCAAATCAATTGTTCACCTGAAACCTGCAAAACAACATGGAAAACATCCCTCAAATCATTGATCGAGCCATTACCACACTACCAAACCTGTAGAAATTCTCCTTTCACGACCATGCTTTTCCAATTTATCTCAACATTTCAAGAAACAACTCACCTACTCAACTAACCAAGACAAAGATTTACAATATGATTAACATAACATCTCTTAATGTTCGTGGCCTAAACTCCCCCTTTAAGAGATCGATGCTCCAAAAGGAAGCCGTGCATTTCATGCTGACATACTATTCATACAAGAAACACATTTCACATCCACCAAGACCCCTAAATTACAACTGCATCGATTCTCCCACATTTATATGGCCACTAATTCCAAGAAAAAAAATGGTGTCATTACAGCCATAAGAGACTCTACGCAATTTCACCACATCTCAGAAATAGCAGACCCTCAAAGTTGCTACCATATCTTAATCTGCAAAATCAACGATATCCCCTATACTCTAGTAAACGGTTACGGACCTAAAAACAACCAGATGCAATTTTACCACAAACTCCACTCCACCATCTCTTCTCACAAACAAGGCAGACTTCTCATCGGCGGAGACTTTAACGTCATCGGCAATCCACTTCTGGACTCTTCCTCCAACAAACGATCCCCCAAACATAATTTAATCGTTTCTTACATGACCACGATCTCTATGACATCTGGAGATGCCAACACAGCACCAAAAGAGACTACACCTACTTACTACTCCCCATCTCACCTATCCTACTCCAGAATCAACTTCTTTGTTACGGACAAATGGACCCTACAACATGTAACGTCATCCAAAATTGGCACCATAACCTGGTCAGACCACGCTCCAATCAACATTAACCCTAGACGAAAATCCCTCACATCTGGAGACTGAATTCTTTGATATTGAAGAACCCAGAAAACCAAAAATACCTGCTAGAAGCTCACAACTTATTTTTTTTTAATTTAATGCCACACCTGATATCTCTATAACCACATTATGGCCTGCTTACAAAGCATACATGAGAGGTATCCTCATACAACTAAATTCTCACATCTATAAACAAAGAACCCAACAAATTGACCAACTTCTAAAATCCATAAAACTAACAAAAGAAATCAACAAAAAAAAAAAAACCCTCCACATCTGCATCCCTAGCCTCAGACAGAAATAAACTCTGAACCCTCCTACTTTACAAATATGACCTTAACCTACAAAAAACAAAAGCACAATTTTAGTCCCTAGGTAACAAGGCAAATTCGCTATTAACGAAACTAAGTAAACAACGACGTCTCAAATCCAAAATCTCTTCAATTCAACACCCAACAACACATACATCTCTCACAAACCCGCAAGGCATAGCCAACACTTTTGCGACCTACTACCAAACACTATATAATATCAAAGATGACCTGAACACAACCCGACCAACAACTATATCCATACAAAAATTTCTAAACACCACAAATCTCCCCCAACTTACTCCATCACAACTCACTTCTATTTCTACCCCAATCTCTCCCGCAGAAAAAGAAAAAAACATAAACACTTTACCTCTTAATAAATCACCAGGAAACGATGGCTTCACTAACGAATTCTACAAAACATTTGCCCCTGATCTTACACCACACCTCACTGATCTCTTTAACCACTCCGCATCTACGGGTGAATTCCCCAACGAAATGCTACAATCCATAATTACAACTATACCAAAACCCGGCAAAACCCCCCAACTTGTCCAGAACTACAAACCGATCTCACTACTAAACACAGACATAAAACTCTATGCCAAAATAATAGCCCAAAATCTACTTCCCCACCTTTCTACATTAATCCACCCAGACCAAGTGGGATTTATCCCTGGTTGCCAATTACCAGACACAACCAGAAGACTCATTTCCCTCCTCCACAAATTAGAAACCACCAAACAACCCTCTCTATTCCTATCCCTGGACGCTGAAAAAGCATTCGACCGAATACAATAGTAGTTTATGAAACTAACACTTCAAAAATTCGGTATTACAGAATGGATGCTTTCTGCAATGCTCCCCCTCTACTCCAACCCATCAGCTAGAGTATTATCAAATGGCACACTCTCACATACCTTTCACATTTCCAATGGCACTAGACAATGTTGCCCCTTATCCCCCATAATCTTTACATTACTCATCAAACCCTTAGCTTCAAAACTCAGAGATGACCCAACATTCACAGTAATGACCCACCTTAACACAGAACACAAAATTAGCCTATTTGCAGATGACATCATACTAATGATAACTAACCCATACAAATCGCTCCAAACGATTCGTGCACATCTCCAAAGTTATTCGGAAGTATCATATTACAAACTCAATGAACCCAAATCTTCTATCCTAAATATCCACACACCTACTAAGATTCCAAAAGTACTAATCAAACAGTTCCCCTTCTCTTGGGAACATCACAGCATCCCATACCTAGGAATCAAACTCACCACAGCGACAGAACAGCTTTACGCCTTAAACCACAAACTATTGCTCAAAACCATCCCACGAGAACTTAATAATATTCGCACATCAACACTATCAAAACTGGGAAGAGTAGCAACTCTGAAA
The DNA here is from genome assembly GCF_062004578.1 of Staurois parvus. Taxonomy (NCBI): domain Eukaryota; kingdom Metazoa; phylum Chordata; class Amphibia; order Anura; family Ranidae; genus Staurois; species Staurois parvus. The sequence goes on along the minus strand of NW_028318039.1, from coordinate 9,599,835 downwards.
ATGAACATACTACCCAAAATCCTTTATATATTCCACACACTCCTCATTCCCATTCCCAATATCTTTTTCTCCAAATTACAAGCGATACCTGCCAAATTCCTCTGGAATTAAAAAAATCCCAGATGTACCACAAATCTAATATTAATCCCAACAGCCAGAGGAGGAGCAGGTCTCCCACATTTAAAATCATACTATAACGCCACTCTTCTAGACCAACTTTATTTTTGGTGGCACCCAACTAAAGAAAAATTATGGTCCACCATGGAAACACTCTTACACCCCCAGCTTGCACCACGTAACTTACTGTTCTTACCACAAACTCCTCAGTCCAAAATTCTACTCAAACACCCATGCATTCAAGTCTCCTTACAAGCTTGGTATGACTTCCTAACCCCTAACTCGATAGAGACCAAGCATATTCCTACCACAATCACCACACTACACCTCATTATTCCTTCCTTAAACCTGCTACAGTGGGAAAACCGAGTTATATCTCTTATACAAGACCTCTATACAACCCACAACTGAGACTAATTCGACCCTTCAGAAGAAATGTAACCTCCCCGACAATGAGCATTTCACCTACTTGAGAATAGCTCACTCCCTGCAAAAGGTAAACGTTCCACATCTTTTGAAAATTCCCTCCACTGTGTATCAATTTCTTAACAAAATACAATACCTGAGAAAAGGGATTTCAACTTTCTACACTTCCATAACCAGCTCACAATTTTCCCTACAGACTTCCTCTCTATCCAACTGGGAGAAACTTCTCTCACAATCAATACTACCACACACATGGGAAAAGACCTTTAACATCACCCATAAAGCATCCTGATGTAGCTCCCATTGGGAATCGTACATGAAAATTTTGCACCAGTGGTACCTGACTCGAGTTAAACTCTCTTTATATTACCCCCAACGCTCATCCGCTTGCTGGAGACAATGCGGAGAAACAGGATTAACTCTCCATATACTTTGGACATGTAAATCTCTCAGATCTTATTGGAACAGCGTTTTCCAATTGATCTCAACAATAACTTCACCTTTTAGTAAAAAATAATAAATGCACATTTTTTGGCAGGTAAAAAAATGTGCGTTTATTATTTTTGTCTGTGGGAGCCTGTAAAGCATTGCAGCAGTGATCAGCAGGTCTCCTGCAGATCTGTCTGAATATTTGCTTGTTCATACGGGATGTACAAGCAAGCAGATATACTAACAGGAAGAATCAATGAACTACCAAGGCGTTCCACATTGAAAACTATAAGCTGACCGCCGCTAAGGCCGTCGGGACTTGTACTCTCTCATTCATAGACTGTAATGAATGAGTGTCACGGATGGAGCACCACACAGCCCCCACTAGCTGTTGGAGAGGGTGCTGGTCAGATTGCAACATATTGAAAAAGGTGAGCTTATGCTTTAGTGTCTGTTCCATTGACTGCTGTAAAATGATAGATTTTTCTTTACAAATTGGGACAAATCCAGCAATAGCAGCCTAATAAAGATCTAAACCTTCCCCATTCTAAACTCACAAGGCATTTGGCTGGAGTTTTATGTTTAGTATAGAATCTAGAACAGTAATAGGCAACCCTGGGCAGCACAGTGGCTAAATGGTTAGCACTTCCGCCTGGCAATACTAGGGTCATTGGTTCAAATCCCAGCCACGGCACCACCTGCCTGGAGTTTGCATGTTCTCCCTGTGCCTGTGTGGGTTTTCTCCGGGTACTCCGGTTTCCTTTCACACTCCAAAGACATGCTGGTAGGTTAATTGGATCCTGTCTAAATTGGCCCTAATATGTGTATGTATGAATGTAAGTTAGGGACCTTAGATTGTACATCCCTTGAGGGTTAGGGACTGATGTGAATGTACAATATATATGTGTAAAGCGCTGCGGAAATTGACGGCGCTATATAAGTACCTGAAATAAATAAATAAATAACTGAAACCCCAGTAACACCAAATTCTGCCCTTGCACTCCTCCACATTGGAATTTACAAATTCCCCAGAGACTCTCGTACTATTATTATCCATACATTAGCAGCTGCTAAGACCAACCTTACTAAATTATGGAACTCTCCCAAAATTACCTCTCTCTCTTCACTTGTATCAGACCTTAACTTCCAATCAGATATGGAAAGAAGATCAGCCCTCAATAATTCTCCCTACCACAAGTTCAAACACCAATGGTCTCGATGGCTACAGAACCCACGCTGTTCCGTAAAATGCTGATAAATTAAATATATATTTCTAAGATCCTTTACCCTTGACTGGTGCTTTTGCTCCCCCCCCTCCCCTCCCCGCCTTACCCTCCCATCCTTGTTCCTTACCCTCTCTATATAACATGTTCACCCATATACGGTTCACATCACACTGAGCATACTTCTCAGGTCAATGCGACTCACGTGTATAAGGTCCCCAGCCAAATGGTGGGGAATTTATTCCACACAAAATGTATTGATGTACTTGACCGTGAACTGTATTACCGTACCATGTTTTATCATCCTTCCCTGTTTTATACTGAAATCTTTCAATTAAAATATTGAAACATAAACTGTGTCATCAAATAAAAATAGTGCTTGACCTTGTGCACAATACTCCAATCTGTGCCACCAAGTGCAGTCCCATTAAGAAAATGGGTGTGGTCCCACCTTGTCTCCAGAACCCAACTCAGGTCCAAAGATAGCTTTTAAAACCTGTTAATTGTAACCCCCACCAAAACACTTACATTGATTCAACCTTAAACTGTGCCTTCAAATACAAAATAGTGCTACACCTCATGTTCAGTACTCCAGTCTTTACCACCAAGTAGTGGGTATGTGCTAACCTTAATGAGTGGGACCCATATTAGCTTGCAGTCCAATGTGCTCTTAAATGCATCCTTAGACAGACCAGTATTATGCTCCAAACCATGCGAAATGTGCTCTAACCTTAATCTGTATGACCCTGGTTTGAATGTGGGTCAGGCACATATTTATGCAGTGCAAGCTAGATAGTTGTTCACCAATCTTTGGGGCACTTCATTTCCCCTCAAAGGTTAGGGGAACCACTCATAGAACAAGAATCACAGATGAATCATAGTACTTTCCATCTTAAAAAAACGTTTATTAACCACTTCCAATTTAATTCTGACATTAATCCCTGACATGTAAAAAACTATTTTTTTTGCTAGAAAACCACTTAAAATCACCAAAAATTATATGTATGTTTTAAGCAGAGGCTCTAGAGAATATATTGGTGGGTGTTATATGTTTTTATGTTACATGGTATTTGCACAGTGGTTTTTCAAATGCAAATTTTTGGGAAAAAATACACTTTAATGCATTTTAATGCACAAAACACAATATATTATCCAACTGTTTGGTAAAATGTAAAAGATGATGTTATGTCGAGTAACTAGACACCAAACATGTCATGCTTTAAAACTGCTTATGCCTGTGGAACAACACCAAACTTTGATACCTAAAAATCTCCTTTAAAAGCCTTTAAAGGTTACAAGGGTATACAGGAGGTCTGGTGCTAGAATTAATGCTCTCACTCTGGCGTTCGCAGCGATACCTCACATCTGAGGTGCAATCAACGTTTTTTATATATATATATATATATATTTATATATAGTGTGTGCTGGACCAATGCATGCATTTTCATTTGCATGAGCACACCAGAATGGGAAGAGCGATAATTATTTTTTAATATATTATTATTTAATTTTATTTTTTTACACTGTAACTTTACATTTTTTTAGCACTTTTAATGCTATCACAATGGATGAACAACATTCCCACTCCCACTCATTAAGGTGAGCACGTATTCAGTACTTGGTTTTAAAAATTGGAGCACTATGCACAAGATGGATCACTATTTTGTATTTGAAGACACAGTTTAAAGTGGAACTTTAGCTAAACAATTTTAAAAGGGGTAAACAGGCAGGAATTTTAATGTAGAAGAGACATGCTTTGTCTACATGCCTGTACTTTCGCGCATTCACAAGAGTGACATCATTCCAGCCCAACCAATGAAAACAGCCGATGTTCGAGACTTGAATGCCCAAAGATGTCTGCAGCCAGACAGGGAGCTTTGGGATGCCTTATCGCTGGATCTACAGTGAGTATAATTCTCACCGTAGAAGGCCTTTAAGATCACTAAAGGATCTTTCTCCCAGGGTAGGTAACCTCAGCGAAGCTTCTGTGGACCCCTCAGTAATGGGTAAGGCATCATCCAGGCATGAGGTTTTCGTTCCATTGAAGTGAAGTATCATCCTATTTCAGTGAGCAGTATTTATTTGAATTAAATACTCAATCTTTACAAGAATTACTACAATATGGAAGCTTTTTTCTCACTCATCATGGTTTATGATGAGTGACCTTCCTAGTTGAAAGTAGTATCCAGAGTGTCCTGAAAACTTACCCATTACTGAGGGGTCCACAGAAGCTTCGCTGAGGTTATCTACCCTGGGAGAAAGATCCTTTAGTGATCTTAAAGGCGTGAGGGCCTATTGGGTCGCAGAATTAAGGTGAGGGGGCAATCTAGCCACAGGAGGAGTGTGTTGACCATCACTGGATTTCAGATGCGGTATTGCCACCTGCATGCTTTTTATTCAAGTTGAGCACGATTGTTTATGTATGAACTGTTCAAAAAGGAATGTAGTGCTTCACTTTGGCCACTATTGACATTCACCAATCAAGCCTGCTGAGTGTGATGTAAAGGGACTAGTACTGGCTATCACGCATGTTAAAGTGATTACGTTAATATTAGCTCTGAAGTTGGTACAGGACTATAAACCACCCACCCTATTGCATGTCTATTATAAGAGCACGTGTGACATTTCCTTCTGATTAGTTATATTTGAATCATATTATAGCTATTATTATTATTATGACATTTTAATAGCGCTGCACTATATGATCTATTTTGTCTGGTTTGCTGTATAAGGTTACAGTATTGGGTGTCAGCAGCTTATCTATATAGGAACTCCATAAAGCGCAGGAGGAATTTTTAATTTGTTTGTTCTTTTTGTGAATTGGTGCCCAAAAGTGAACTGCATGATGTCTTACTAATGATTTGTACAGGGGTAATATGATATCGCTCTCTCTCTGGAGTCTATACCTCTTTTAAACACATATTAGTAAAATCATTTGTACTTTATTATGACAATAAGTCATGGAAAAACATCTTGCAGTTTGAAAGATCATAGTGATACTGTCCCTGAAGACAATGTCCCACAGCCCACCTGTCAGGAATGAACTAGCCAGCAATGGTGGGACTCACCTGCCTTTTGATCTGCAGTACCAGGGCTGGCCAGCGGATGCTCCCAGCAATCAGAGACTCAACTTTGCAGCCAGCTAACACCTGGAACTGATTATGCTGGGGTATTTAAGGGATGGCCAGACTTGCAGACTCTGCCTTGGTGTTGTGTTTCTCTTGGGCCCTGTATCCTGTTCCTGCTCTCTGTTCCTGTTTGATTCTCTGCTACCTGTTCTGATCCCTGGCTTGTCTGACCATCCCTCTGCCTGACCCTCTGTACTACGCTGCCTGCTACCTGTTCTGATCCCTGGCTTGTGACCCTGACCATCCCTCTGCCTGACCCTCTGTACTACTCTGCTAGCTACCTGCTGAACCTGGCCTGCGACCCCGACCAATCTCCGCTTGCTCCCCCTGTACCTACCTGCCCATTGGTATTGACCCGGCCTGCCTGACGACGCTTGCTTGTATGTACTGTTATCTGTGGGTGGTTGGTTTGGTTTGTTTGCACTGTATTATGTTTATTATTGCACTGCGTTTATGTTTGTATTGTTAGTGTTAATAAATTATATTGTTTATCACATATCTGAAGTCTGCGTTTCCCTGCGTCAGTCACACACCTCTGGTCACACCTGGGAGCCCTGACATTACACCAAGGCCAATCCTGACCAGTAGTGGCTGCACAGGGAAGCCATCTTGGTTTGTTGCTGGGAAGGATGGATCTGGATGAGGTTGTGTATTTATATCTGCTAGTGTTTGATGACAGGGAGTATGCTTATCAAACTCTGAAGGAGTATTCCAGGGATCAACTACTAGAATGTATACGGCTCGCTCATGTTCTAGTAGATCAGGGCACAGAGTTCTCTGAGGTGCAGCCATTGATTGAGGTTTGTGCTGAGTTGGTTTCATCTGGTTCCCCCGAATGCAGGGATGAATTTTTGCCACCATTTAGTGCAGACCAGGTAGAGTCCCTGGTGTGGTTATTAGAGGATGATGTGGGTTACTTTCTGGAGCGTTATTCCACATGTTCACCACAGACACTAAGAGATTGTATAAACGCAGTGCAGTCATTGACCAGACAGGCTTTGTGTAAGCTCAGCTTTGTTCAACCCATACTGCAGACATGGACAGACTTGTTGCACCCAGCCTCAGTCAGCTTACAAAAACCCAGTCCTGCTTATAATTCTACTCCTGTATTCCCACCAGCTCCTCCAGTTACAGCCCAGTATACTTGGCTATCTACCGCATGTCAGTACCCTGTTCCCACTCGCTGCACCTATCCTGCCTTTAACCCTGTAAAAAAGCCCTCTGTAGAAACTGCTCCCTCTCCTGTTCCATCCTCCAGTTTTTCTCTGTCTCCAGCTGCTCCATTCGTTTGCAGACCTGCGTTTACTTGCAGTGCTCCAGTAGTTAAAACCAGAAAAAAGCGAAAATTCTTTCCAACCAATACCATCCTGCCAGTATCCAAACCGGTGAACCTGCCTTCCGTGACTCAGCCTGAAGCCTCTACTCAGCCTGAAGCCTCTACTCAGCCTGAAGCCTCTACTCAGCCTGATGCCTCTCTTCAGCCGGATGCCTCTCTTCAGCCTGATGCCTCTCTTCAGCCTGATGCCTCTCTTCAGCCTGATGCCTCTCTTCAGCCTGATGCCTCTCTTCAGCCTGATGCCTCTCTTCAGCCTGATGCCTCTACTCGGCCTGATGCCTGCATTCAGCCTGATGCCGCTACTCAGCATGATGAACTGATCCAGCCCGACGATCCTATTAGGCCAGTTGACTCGATGCCCGCTGTTGATCCAGATGATCCGGTACCTGATCCAGTGCCCGCTGTCGTGCCAATTGACTCAGAGCCCGCTGTCATACCTGGTGACCCGGTGCCCACTGCCTTGCCAGATGACGCGGTGCCCGCTGGCAAGCCAAATGACCTGATGCCTGGTGACCCAGTGCCCGCTGTCATACCTGGTGACCCGATGCCCGCTGTCGAGCCAGACAATCCGATACCTGATGACCCGGTGCCCACTGTCGTGCCTGTTGACTCGGAGCCCACTGTCTTGCCAGACGACTCGGTGCCCGCTGTTCCGCCAGTTGACTCGGTGCCCGCAGTCTTGCCAGACGACTCGGTGCCCGCAGTCTTGCCAGACGACTCGATGCCCGCTGTTCCGCCAGTTGACTCGGTGCCCGCAGTCTTGCCAGACGACTCGGTGCCCGAAGTCTTGCCAGGCGACTCGGTGCCCGCAGTCTTGCCAGACGACTCGGTGCCCGCTGTTCCGCCAGTTGACTCGATGCCCGCAGTCTTGCCAGACGACTCGGTGCCCGCAGTCTTGCCAGACGACTCGGTGCCCACTGTCGTGCCTGGTGACTCGGTGCCCGCCGCTTCGTCTGGGGGCCCGAGACCTGTCGCTCCACCTGGGGGTCCGGCGCCCGCCGCTCCGCCTGAGGGCCCGAGACCTGTCGCTCCACCTGGGGGTCCGGCGCCCGCCGCTCCGCCTGAGGGCCCGAGACCTGTCGCTCCACCTGGGGTCCGGCGCCCGCCGCTCCGCCTGAGGGCCCGAGACCTGTCGCTCCATCTGGGGGTCTGGCTCCCGCCGCTCCGCCTGAGGGCCCGAGACCTGTCGCTCCGCCTGGGGGCCCGAGACCTGTCGCTCCACCTGGGGGTCCGGCGCCCGCCGCTCCGCCTGAGGGCCCGAGACCTGTCGCTCCGCCTGGGGGCCCGAGACCTGTCACTCCATCTGGGGGTCCGGCGCCCGCCGCTCCGCCTGAGGGCCCGAGACCTGTCGCTCCGTCTGGGGGCCCGATGCCTGTCGCCCCTCCTGGGGGCCCGATGCCTGTCGCCCCTCCTGGGGGCCCGATGCCTGTCGCCCCTCCTGGGGGCCCGATGCCTGTCGCCCCGCCTGGGGGCCCGATGCCTGTCGCCCCCGGAGTCCTGCCCGATGTGCCTCTGCCCGGAGTCCTGCCCGATGTGCCTCTGCCCGGAGTCCAGCCCGATGTGCCTCTGCCCGGAGTCCAGCCCGATGTGCCTCTGCCCGGAGTCCAGCCCGATGGGCCTCTGCCCGGAGTCCAGCCCGATGGGCCTCTGCCCGGAGTCCAGCCCAATGGGCCTCTGCCCGGAGTCCAGCCCGATGGGCCTCTGCCCGGAGTCCTGCCCGATGGGCCTCTGCCCGGAGTCCTGCCCAATGGGCCGCTGCCCGGAGTCCTGCCCGGTGTGCCAGTCTTTGATATCCCGCCAGTTACCAGACCCGGGCGGTTTTAGCTGCTTTTGAATGTTTGAGGTTATCTTCCCCTCCCTTTTCCTTGGCAATTGTTGCTTCATGGAAGGAGAGGATTTTCTTCCTGTGGAAAGGCTTGATTTGTGATACAAATACTCCTATTGAAGACCATTGAGGGTTTGGACTGTCAGCCATTTTTGCGCCCCCATATCTGGCCTTTTGAGCGGCCTCTAGCCTTGTGGAATATACAGAAGAGGCCTACCCCTTGCGCATGGAGCATATTGATATATATTTTACTACTAAGTCCCTGAAGAAGCAATCATTGTCGCAAAACTGTCGGGCCATTTTCCTGCTGCTTAATGTCCTCAACCTCCCTATAGGATTCATCTGGTGGTTATTATGTCTCCAATCATTAAGGTGTTCCTCGTATATGGTGGGCTGTGGGACATTGTCTGTGGGGACAGTATCACTATGATCTTTTAAACTGCAAGATGTTTTTCCATGACTTATTGTCATAATAAAGTACAAATGATTTTACTAATTTGTGTTTGGAATTTCTGTGCCTCTAAAGTCCATTTGCAACCTCTCCTCTATCTTTTTTTTCCCTTCAACCTATGACTATTATAATTAGGACGTGGCTCTAAAATATTACCCAATTTTTTGGAAGTGATCTGGCACCCAGATACACTCCAATTTCTTCCTTTAGTCTATACCTCTTTTAATACAAGAGAGGATTTTGCTCACCTTAGAAACCGCATCTTGGCATTGAATGTCATTATTAAGCTTGTGATCTACCAGAACTCCCAGATCCTTCTCCACCATTGATTCCCCCAGTTGTACCCCCCCCCCAATATGTATGATGCATGCATATTCTTAGCTCCCAAGTGCATAACCTTACATTTATCAAAATTAAACCTCATTTGTCACATAGCTGCCCAATTAAACAGTGCGTTGAGGTCAGCTTGTAAGTTGAAGACATCCTGTAAGGACGTTATTCCACTGCACAACTTGAAGTCATCTGCAAAGACCGAAATGGGATTTTTAATCTCAGACCCTATATCGTTTATAAATATATTAAAAAGTAAGGGTCCCAACACTGAACTCTGGGGTACACCACAGATGACCCCAGACCATTCAGAGTATGAATCATTAACCACTACTCTTTGAATATGATTTTTTAGCCAGTTTTCTACCCATTTACATATGGATTTTTCCAAGCTCGTAGGCTTTACCTTACACATTAGCCGTGTGTGGGGAACCGTGTCAAACACTTTGCAAAATCAAAGTATACCACGTCCACCGTCACCCCTCTGTCCAAGGTCTTGCTAACCCCCTCATAAAAAGAAATCAGATTTGTTTGACAAATTCTGTCTTTCATGAATCCATGCTGTCTGTTGCTTAAAATATTTTTTTCCTGCAAGAACTCATCTATGTGGTCTTTTATTAAACTCCAAATATCTTCCCAACTATAGAAGTTAAACTAACAGGTCTATAATTATTTGGTAAAGATTTTGACCCCTTTTTAAATATTGGCACCACATTGGCATTACGCCAATCCAGTGGTACCATTTCAGTCATTAAAGTGTCCCTAAAAATTAGAAAAAATGGCTTTGAAATGACAGAGCTCAATTCTTTAAGGACCCAAGGGTGTATGCCATTCGGTCCAGGTGATTTATTCACCTTTATACTGTCTAAATATTTTTAGATCATATCAATTGTGAGCTATTGTGGATCATCTGGAGCTGTGTCAATACCATGTCCATTATGGACAAGAGCTCCCCCATGCTCCTTTGTATACACAGAGTTGAAGAAGGTATTAAATAAATTTGCTTTCTCTTTGTCCTCAGTCACCCACTCTAGATTATTTTGTAAAGGGCCTACATGCTCAGACCGAACATTTTTACTATTAATATATTTGAAGAATTTTTGGGGGTTGGTCCTGCTATCTATTGCAATCTGTCATTTGTTTTCAATTTTAGCAGGCTTTATTTCCTTTTTGTATATTCTGTTATATTCTTTGTAATGTTTAAATGATGATAGTGTTCCTTCATTTTTATATTTAATAAAAGCTCTTTCCTTATTATCTATAGCCTTTTTAACTTTTGCCGTAAGCCAAATAGGTTTGATTTTTAGCCTTTTAAACTTGTTGCCCATGGGAATATATTTTGCAGTGTGTTCATATACAGTCTTTTTGAAGAACTCCCATTTCTGTGTTGTGTTCATCAATGCCAATATTCCTTCCCAGTCTTAGGTTGGAGAGCAGCTTTCAGCCTCAGAAAATTAGCTCTCTTGAAATTGAGCGGTTTTATTTTTCCCGTATGTACATGTTATGGTCACTGCTACCCAGATGTTCTTTTATATGGACATTCGTAATAAGATCTGCATGGTTTGAGACTACCAGGTCCAGCAGAGCATCATTCCTAGTTGGAGCCTCTATGAACTGTACCACAAAATTGTTCTGTACTAGGTTTAAAAAATTTAGCCCTTTAACTGTTCCCGCAGTACCATTACTCCAGTCAATTTCCAGACAGTTAAAATCCCCCATTGTTATCACTGTCCCAGCCCTTGCAGCCCTTTCGATCTGTGCAAGGAGCTGAGTCTCCACCTCCTCATTAACACTGGGAGGCCTATAACAAACTCCAATGATTACCTTTGTAGTATGCACCCCCATGTGCAGTTCCACCCATAATGCTTTAGTCTCATCACACTCTCCATCAACTAGGTCCTGTTTCACACTCGCTCTGAGATTGTTCAATTAAGCTTTGACAATAAAACATGGAAACTGATTGGTTTCTATGCAGAGCTGCACCAGATTTTGCATGCTCCAGTTTTAGTAATTCTCCCCCATAGGGTAATTTTGTGTGGATGTTATTCTTTGGATGTTAAGTTCACATTTGGTGGAGCAAATATTGTTTTTTACATAGTGGATGATATATAGGGTACTTAGGTTTGGAAATGTATACATTTGATTTTTAATGTATATGTTAGCACTAGTGCTGCACACTTAAAATACTATTTATAAAAGGTAGACTTTTATAAAAGGACTTTGGCATGACCAGAGCAATGCAATGAATGTTCCAGTGGAGATGTCGACAATTCCACTATTAATGAGCCAAAATGAGCTCCAATTGCATGCCACAGTAGAAGAAAAATGTTAATAAAAATGTAAGGTAAATGTGATAGTTCTTCTTAAATGCCCCAAAGGATATAAAATTGCCTTTGTCAAAGAGCTGAGATAGATAAATAATACCTGTGTTGAGCCACTAAAAGAAGTCAGGGTGACTATGTAGTTCTTTAATTCTGTAATTGGGCCATAAAGGTGTTCAAGGTGTAACATGGGTTTGATAAGAGGAGAGAATGTTCTGTGCTTTAAGATAGGCCAAAAAACAAATGTCCACTGGCAACCGATCTTTAATATAAGTAAGCTGAGAAGCTATAAAGAATTGGGGTACTCCAACCCACGCTTATTAGGATTTGCCTTTAGGGATGCTCTGGCTATTCTTGGATATGTATTATTCCAAATAAAGGATGAGTTAATGGAATCTATACATTGAAACAGTTTTTTTGAGAAAAAACTGAAGATGTCTTGAGAATATAAAGGAATTTTAACAAATAATTCACTTTAATTAGATGACCAGTAAGATCAAAAGGACAGGAGGTCTATGTTTGTAATTTAGACTCCATTTGTTCAATAAAGAAGTGATGGTACGTGTGACGGTGCGAGGGCCTGCCACTGTGAAAATAATTGTAGAAAAGACACAGGGTTTTCACATATGCAGAGCACGGGACTCCAGAGTATCATTTGTAAGGAAATGACTTTTACAACTTTCTCCAGATTTTGGTATTTTGGGTTTGGGCTCTGTAGTTTAGAGATTGTTATGTGCTTTGGGAGAGAAGACATCTCTAACCCAGTACCCAGGTCTTGCAGAAGACTAGCCCGCTGAGTGTGTAGATGCATAAGGAAGGACCTGACCATAGCTCAGGTCCTGTTTAGAGACAAGTGTGTGGTCCTGTTAGGGGATAGAGGTGCTCAACTCAAGAGACAGCACTCCATGATAGATGAGAGATTTCAGTCCATTGGGCTGTGAGGTTCAAGGTGACTAGGTGAGTCTGACAGATAGGAGAAAAACAGAATCACTAGCTGAGTCCAGGGTGTCAAGTGAACCCTAACAAGGGGCAAGAGAGTGAGTATGCACAGCAGGGTGCTGAAACTACAAGACTGAATGAGCTAGGGGAGCCCAGAGAGCTAGGAGAGCTGGGTGAGACAGTATGAAAGACCAGTAAAAAAGTAGTGGCACTGCTGAAGAAGAATTCAAATGGCTCTGTATTTTCCATTATCTGTTTTACTGGTGAAAATACCCCGCATAGGTAATTGTTCTATTTCAAACTTTTTTGTGTGTTTGTTTAACTCTAAGTGACAGAGGATAAAAGAAATGTTAACGCCCGAACTCAACTTTGCAACTTTGGTATATGTTAGTAAAATTATACATATTATCGTAACTACTTTGTATATCCAGGTGGATTATATCTTGTTTTTCTTTTCAGGACAAATTGGGCTTTCTTTTGGGGGTATATTTTAATAGATAGCTCATGATTTGTGTCTTTTTATTATTATGAAAGGAATACTGGCCCAAATTAGTAAAACATAAATATACAGTGCTCAACATAAATGAGTACACCCATTTCAAAAGTAATATTGTAATCAATATCTCAATTAACAATCTCCAAACCTTTGACAAAACTGAGTTTTATAGAACATTTGTTTAGCTCGTTACATGAAAATAAGGTCAATAATATAACTTAAATTCAGTTTTACTCAAATTCATTGATGCAAAAATGAATACACCCTACAACAAAAACTACTCCATCTAGTATTTTGTATGACCTCCATGATTTGTATGGACAACGCCAAGGCTTGGAATGAACAAGTTGGTGACATATTGCAACATCTATCTTTTCCATTCTTCAAGAACAACCTATTTTAGAGCCTGGATGCTGGATGGAGAGTGATGGCCAACTTGTCTCTTCAGAATTCCCCATAGGTATTGTATTGGGTTCAGATCAGGAGACATACTTGGCCACTGAATCACTTTCACCCTGTTCTTCTTCAGAAATGTAACAGTGGCCTTAGATGTGTGTTTTGGATCATTGTCATGTTGGAAAAGTGCATGAGGACCAAGGGCACAGAGTGATGGTAGCATCTTCTCTTTCAATATAGAGCAGTACATCTGTGAATTCATGATACCATCAATGAAATGCAGCTCCCCAACACCAGGAGCACTCATGCAGCCCCGCAGAAGGACACTGCCACCACCATGTTCCACTGTAGGCACCATGCATTTTTCTTTGTACTCCTCACCTTTGCAACGCCCAGGGGCGGACTGACAATTCATGGGGCCCCCGGGCAATAGGGGATCATGGGGCCCCTGTGTCATAGCCCACACCCAAAAAAGCCTATGAAAAAGCCAAATAAAGGTACCAGGGGCATCTCATTGGGCCCCCTACTGACCCCGGGCCCTCGGGCAGTGCCCAAGTGCTTGAATGGTCAGTCCGCTCCTGGCAATGTCATACAGTTTTGACGCCATCAGTTCCAAAAACATTTATCTTGCTCTCATCACTCCAGAGTACAGAGTCCCAGTAGTCTTCTTCTTTTTCAAAAAAGAAAATAAGAAGTTTATTTTTACATTTTGATTGACATGACATTTTTCACAGGCTGAATTTGGTAAGGTATTGGTTTAAACATGGAAAATATAACCTCAAGGCTAACTTTTAACTCCTAAATTCACTGTTCAGAAAACTTTGTTATTGCAAAAAAAAATATCCTCATGGTACAGATTTTCATTCCTCTATCAGTATTATTTTAGTTATAACACACAGCTAGATGAAAATCCTGTTACAGATGACAGGATAAAGCTAGACATAGCTGCTAATGAACTGTAATTTTCCTGCCATATATGCTGTAAGTAGATAATAGACAACAAGTGAGGTACATTATCTTCAGGTAGTCCAAGATGTTCTGTGTCGATAATTTTTATTTTCCACAACAGATTTGCTGATCTTTTTGTAAGATGATCAAGGTATCTTGAGTCTGCAGCTGTCAGACAAGGCTAACTATTGTGTTGGTTTTCTGTACCATTTAGGTATCTTTAAGGTCAACTAAAAACATATTTTTACCGTTATTTTTTGGCATCCAAAAGTATGCCTGCACCCTGTTTTTCTGAAGATATTTTCACATCTATTATATGTCACAGAAAGCTAGTTTATTCTTTTCAAGAGAACAAATAGTTATGCTACATTCACATCTAAGTGTCTCTCAGTGATATGACAGTCAGCTACCACCTGGGAACCAGAGCAAACACAAAATTGTCATGTTACTCAATCATGCTTATTCATATCTCCCTGCTGAAATGCAGTGGACTACAGAAAACACAGTCTGCTGGAATTATACTGGGATAATACAGTAGGTATTTCTGGTCCCAAAAATATAATTGTAGACATTGATATACTTGTAGAACATTTTCACACAGTACACCATGTGGCTGCAAGCAGAGACGTTGTTGAATGTGCAACACCTATATCAACACACAGAAATTCATGCTATAAAAAAAGTTAAAAACTCATAAAAATGTACAACCCTTTTTAAATATACAGGACCTTTTGCTATACATAAAAATATTTAGTAAAGAACAGTGGAGCCAGCAGTCAGTACAATAATCCTTTTTAATTACAAGTGTAGCACTTATTGTATTTGAATTACAAGTGAAGCCACTGTTTCTTGGTCCTGATGTTTCTGTACCTTCGACTCTGCAAATATCACCATGCACTCTGACACACCTGGGAATATTTAATGTAGATGTATAGCCAGTACAAAACAACAACAATAACACAGCTAAGAAGAGGTACATTCCTAAATATAATAGGTGTATAAATACTGTATATACACTATAATGCCAAAAGTATTGGGACACCTCCCCCCAATCATTGGATTCAGGTATTCTAATCACCTCCATGGCCACGGGTGTATAAAATCAAGCACCTAGGCATGCAGACTGCTTCTACAAACATTTGTGAAAGAATGGGTCTCTCACAGGAGCTCAGTGAATTCAAGCGTGGTACTGTGATAGGTTGCCACCTGTGCAATAAGTCTATCCGTTAAATTTTCTTACTACTAAATATTTCATGGTCAACTGTTAATGATATTATAACAAAGTGGAAGGAACTGGGAATAACTGTAACTCAGCCAAAAAGTGGTATGCCACGTAAAATGACAGAGCGGGTCAGCACATGCTGAAGCTCACAGTGCGTAGAAGTCATCAACTCTCTGCAGATACAATAGCTAAAGACCTCCAAACTTCATGTGGCCTTCATACTAGCACAACAACAGTGCATAGAGAGCTTCATGGAATGGGTTTCCATTGCCGAGTAGCTGCATCTAAGTCTTACATCACCAAGTGCAATGCAAAGCGTTGGATGCAGTGGTGTAAAGAATGCTGCCACTGGACTCTAGAGCAGTGTGGAGTGATGAATCACACTTCTCTGTCTGTCAATCCGATGGATTTGGTGGTTGCCAGGAGAACGGTACTTGCTTTAAAGTTTGGTGGAGGGGAAATAAGGGTGTGGGGTTGTTTTTCAGGGGTTGGGCTTGGCCCCCTAATTCCAGTGAAGGGAACTCTTAAGGTGTCAGCATACCAAGACATTTTGAACAATTTCATGCTCCCAACTTTGTGGGAACAGTTTGGGGATGGCCCTTTCCTGTTCCAACATGACTGCACGCCAGTGCACAAAGCAAAGTCCATAAAAACATGGATAAGTGAGTTTGGAGTGGAGGAACTTGACTGGCCTGCACCTCAACCCGATAGAACACGTTTGGAATGAATTAGAGTGGAGACTGTGAGCCAGGCCTTCTCATCCAACATCAGTGCCTGACCTCACAAATGCGCTTCTGGAAGAATGGTCAAACATTCCCCTAGATATATATATATATATACAGTATATATCTATCAATAAGCATACAACAGAACTAAATATACTGTAATAGAAACACTCAACTGGTGTAGAGGGCAATTAAACTCCTATTAAGCTCTATACTGGAGAAATTCTAACTAGCGAGTACTACACCACTACAACAGTCCAGCAGGCTGTGATATATTTCCTCCTTCTTTCACTGGCCAGCTCTTTGGGGCCCAATTCTTATATCAGAGTACTCAGGTTAACTTTCCTTAAATAGCTGATACAGGCATTGACTCCGTGTTACTTGCAGATAATGTTGTTCCTCTGATCAAAGTTTAATGTGATTTGACTGGCGGCCTTTCACCAACTCCTGTGTCAGCAGGTGATCTCTCTCTGTTCACTGTATAAAGCTCATGTAGGTGAGCAGTCTGTTTTTTTACTTCAACCACAGCAGCATAGCAGATTGAGAAAAAGTCAAACGGAACAATGCTCCTTTATTGTTTCCTGGGCCAAAGAGGTAACTAATCAGTTGGATGCCTCCACCCCATATGACTCTGGTGACCATCTTGGGTGAGGCAGGGTCTATTTAAGACCCTGGCTTCCAGGTTTGGTGTGCATTTTGTGAGTGGATAGTGTAGGGACAGGTCACCAGTCTGTCAGAGAAAGTGAATAATGGTAGGAAAAGGTTCCAGACAAGTAGGGACATGATATGGACACACTGTCCTTCCTTGAATCCTCCCATTTGGGTATAGATGGGCAAAGCTGCATTCTACCCTCTAAGACAGACACTGTCAGCACATCCAATACCTGCTCCATTCCACATTGCCATTACAACCTGTGAGTGTTCCTGGTCAGGTAACTTCCCACCAGGCTGTAAAGTTTGACCTTAATACAAGTTCTGTTCCTGCAACTGGACTTCTTGCAGCGGGTGCAGAAGGAGGAGCAGGGTCCATTATGGCACCGTTAGGATTAGCTCTGGTTCTAATGCCTATGTTGAATGACTCAAACATTCCTCTGGCTAAATGGGAGGAGAGATTAGAAATAGCTGTGAGCCTACATCAGGTTCCTGATCACGGAGCTGGCTATTAATGTTTTAGAGGATGGTGCCCACCAAGCAGTGATGACTGTGCCAGAGGAGGAAAGGGCCACCCTGGAACATATTGTGTTGCACTTGAAAACCTTGTTTGGAGAGAATGTAAATGTCCCACAGCTGAGGCAGCTTTGTCAGGAGGCAGCAGGAAGATGAGAGCCCCACTCACTTTGTGGTAGCATTCAGGAATCTCTGGAAACACCTGGAAAAGAGGAGTGTACATGTCTGTGTTGATATTACCGGTTCAGACCATCTACTGCGGGACCAGTTCATGGTGAGAATAAAAGCCCTACAATAGCTAATTAGAGTGCTACCCATTATCTCTTTCCATTACATCATGGTGGGTGCAGTTGTACGTGAACAGGAAGATACAGAAACCATTGTGGCAGTGACGAAGTATGATCCTGTGCACTTGAAAGAGGAGACCTTAGTGTCTTTGCCCCTGGCAGCCTTACAGATGGTGTTGAGGGATCTAGCACCAGATGTAGCCTCCCTAAAACACATGTCCACTTTCAAACTGGACTTGGCTCACCCCTTTAAGGGCAAGAACCTGTTGTGGAAGGACACCAAGGAGGACAGTAAGTGCTTGTGGTGCAGCCGTTTTGGACATGTACTGTGGTCGGTCTGAATTAAAAAGCTTACACAGGCCACCATTAAACTAGTGGCTCTCAAGAAAAAGGGATAACCTCTGGGACACTCAACACAAGGTTCTGGACAAACTGGAGTCCATGGTCACACCAAATCCAGTAGTAAATGCCCTCGTCAACAAACAACAGGGTCCATACAGAACTTGATCAACACTGGCTCCGAGGTCACTGTCATTTGGTATGACTTGTACACCCAGCGGTTTGGGACACAAGAACAACTGAATCCATTTTGGCTATCCCTCAAGGCAGTCAATAACTTACCTATCCTGGTAGAGGGTATCACCTGGGTGAGTATATACAGTCAGGTCCATAAATATTGGGACATGGACACAATTCTAACATTTTTGGCTCTATGCACCACCACAATGGATTTGAAATGAAACAAACAAGATGTGCTTTAACTGTAGACTGTCAGCTTTAATCTGATGGTATTTACATCCAAATCAGGTGAACGGTGTAGGAATTACAACAGTTTGCATATGTGCCTCCCACTTGTTAAGGGACCAAAAGTAATGGGACAGAATAATAATTATAAATCAAACTTTCACTTTTTAATACTTGGTTGCAAATCCTTTGCAGTCAGTTACAGCCTGAAGTGTGGAACACATAGACATCACCAGATGCTGGGTTTCATCCCTGGTGATGCTCTGCCAGGCCTCTACTGCAACTGTCTTCAGTTCCTGCTTGTTCTTGGGGCATTTTCCCTTCAGTTTTGCCTTCAGCAAGTGAAATGCATGCTCAATCGGATTCAGGTCAGGTGATTGACTTGGCCATTGCATAACATTCCACTTCTTTCCCTTCAAAAACTCTTTGGTTGCTTTGCAGTCTGCTTTGGTTCATTGTCTATCTGCACTGTGAAGCGGCGTCCAATGAGTTGTGAAGCATTTGACTGAATATGAGCAGATAATATTCCCGAAACACTTCAGAATTCATCCTGCTGCTTTTGTCAGCAGTCACATCATCAATAAATACAAGAGAACCAGTTCCATTGGCAGCCATACATGCCCACGCCATGACACTACCACCACCATGCTTCACTGATGAGGTGGTATGCTTAGGATCATGAGCAGTTCCTTTCCTTCTCCATACTCTTCTCTTCCCATCACTCTGGTACAAGTTGATCTTGGTCTCATCTGTCCATAGGATGTTGTTCCAGAACTGGGAAGGCTTTTTTACATGTCATTTGGCAAACTCTAATCTGGCCTTCCTGTTTTTGAGGCTCACCAATGGTTTACATCTTGTGGTGAACCCTCTGTATTCACTCTGGTGAAGTCTTCTCTTAATTGTTGACTTTGACACACATGCACCTACCTCCTGGAGAGTGTTCTTGATCTGGCTAACTGCTGGGAAGGGTGTTTTCTTCACCAGGGAAAGAATTCTTCGCTCATCCACCACAGTTGTTTTCTGTGGTCTTCCAGGTCTTTTGGTGTTGCTGAGCTCACCGGTGCGTTCCTTCTTTTTAAGAATGTTCCAAACAGTTGTTGTGGCCACGCCTAATGTTTTTGCTATCTCTCTGATGGGTTTGTTTCGTGTTTTCAGCCTAATGATGGCTTGCTTCACTGATAGTGACAGCTCTTTGGATCTCATCTTGAGAGTTGACAGCAACAGATTCCAAATGCAAATAGCACACTTGAAATGAACTCTGGACCTTTTATCTGCTCATTGTAATTGGGATAATGAGGGAATAACACACACTTGGCCATGGAACAGCTGAGAAGCCAATTGTCCCATTACTTTTGGTCCCTTAACAAGTGGGAGGCACATATGCAAACTGTTGTAATTCCTACACCGTTCACCTGATTTGGATGTAAATACCCTCAAATTAAAGCTGACAGTCTGCAGTTAAAGCACATCTTGTTCGTTTAATTTCAAATCCATTGTGGTGGTGTATAGAGCCAAAAATGTTAGAATTGTGTCCATGTCCCAATATTTATGGACCTGACTGTAAATAGAGAATCAGGTGGCGGAGTGAATAAGGGTGATGGTGACCAGTGGCACAGTAAGTTCCGAATTGCCTGTTGTTTTGGGAATTAACGTATTGAAGAACTCGGACTTACTCCACTTGCTAGCCAAGTTCGAGCACTCCAGCCAGTGAGCATGGATCTGTGGTCTTCAGGCAGTGTGGCTCAACATGATTCAGGCCTATGAAGCCCTACAGAGGGCAGTGAGGAAACAGTCCAAATTATTGGGAGTTGTCTGCACCCCTCCTAAGCAAAAGTTGCTTCTGGCTCCTCTTCAAGAAGTGGTCTGTTCTCTACCCATTGGGGCCCACCAAAAGCTCAAAAGAGCCAAGGTCATGATGGAATCCCATAAGCAATCAGTGGCACCAGGGGAGTGGCTAGTCACTCGCACCTTATCCAAGGTCCACAAAGTAAAAGTTTTCTCTTTGCCCCATGGCCTTGTGGGATCTGCAGTTTCCTCCTTCCAGCTCACCAAGCCAGCTAAGTATATCAGAACTACACGTCCCACAATCCTAGCAGTCCGCATCCTGTGTACCTTCCTTTTGAGTAGAGGGCAGGCTCAACATTGGATGTTTTCTGCTGTAGTTGTGCTTGTGTAAAAGTCTTCTCTGCTGCCAGACACAATCCTTTTCCTGTCAGTACTGCAGAGTGAGCTACACCATTTTACATGTGTTTATAGGACAAATCCTCCATAGTAATATTGCAGATGACAAATGAGGACTTGTTGCAGTTATCACAATTTATTAAAATACTTTTCGAAGTTATAGTATTGATTCTCATTAGTGTTTGTAAACCATATTTTCTAACCTCTATGTAAAACAATATTGCCTGTACTCACTAAACAAGCTGGAATTTGCTGGGCTTCAGTTTAGTAAAATTAGTGCAAAAGGTGGACTTTGGAAGTAATAAATTGTTGTGAATTTGGTAATGGCCCTTGATCTGCACCCACAGCTTGTCACCCTCTCTCAGTTTACAAATTATTATTGCTACTTGTATAAGGATGTTTACAGGCATTAATGGGACAAGTAGAGAATTTCAAGATCAGTTTGAGACACTTCTAAGATAATTCAGAATTAATTGCAGATGCACTTGAGTTGTAGTCGATCTTCTTCTGATGCTTTTTCATTTCCATAGACTTGTTTGGGGAGAAAAGCAGTTCTAAAGGAAAATAAATCTCATCACCATAGGCTCTAAATCAACCAGTAGCTAGACAGCACTCACCCCTTTTCTCCCTGTGCTTATGGGTCCCATAGCAGTCCTGTAGTCTGCTTTTGCTATAGGTATATCTTTGCTTATAATACTGATCATATACAAATTGTAACACAGATCTCACAGTACCTTTCCAGATGTCCACAAACTCTGGTATAGTGGTGTTAGACATTTAATGTTTCATTTGTGGATATGATAATTAGCTACCTTGTTAACTAATTGTGGATTATAGCCAGGAAATTTGTTGTTAAAGGTTCTGTGAAGACCTTAAAAAAGCTTTAGAAAAGGCATGTTTATTGGCCTCAAGCACTGGAATGAAACACTATGATTAACAATCAAATGTTGGGACAGGAAATTGCTTTGAGCATTTTCTTCAAATACTTTTTATGAGGAAAAAAATGACTTGGGTTCTGATTTTGTGAAGTGAGGTGGAGAGGCACTGGACATGATTTACCAAAGCATAATTAGAAGCCAAGAATAGCTGTACACTTGAAACAACCATGTGAAAAAGAAACTGCATTTTCTTCTAATTCCTGTTTGAAGAAATGCATTTTTTGAAGTAAACTCAGTTTAATTTACTCCCACTTTACACATAATTAAATCAGACACAGTTATATACTCTTCACTGCTTTTCAGTGCACTTCATAGTACATGAAACCAGGCCTCTGATGTCTGCAAAGCTGCATTGATGAGGTTTTGAAAACATAATTTTGTGTCATCCTAACTTTAACACTAAAAGCATAGGTCAGAGGAACCACAACTTTGCTCACAGCTTTTACTTTCTCTTTAGTGAAAGAAAGTGTAATGACATTACTTGCATTTGAAAAACATCAGTTTTTCTAAAACTCTGTGCCTAAACATTTCAAAATAATTTACAAAATGTTAGTTTTTGTTTTATTGTTTTCATTTTTTAAATATCAAATTCATAACACTTTTATTGAACCATTTCATGAAATTTGAAAACATTTATCAAGAATTTAGATTTTTTTTTAATAACTCTAATTTTCCTACATAGTGGTTATGTTTACATTCTCAATTTAATTTTCACGAAACATTAGGTACTTTATTATTTCTGGGAGATTAGGATGATACTGTATAGATAGCAAATGTATGTTACCATTTAATGTATTCCTGTCTACTTTTTCGTTCACATTTCTGCAGATGAACATATACACCTTTACTTGGAGTATATGGGCATCTATTTAGGAGTATATGAACAGAAACATAAAATCTCTTAGCTGGAAAAGGAGCAAGGAACAAAATTGAATGAGCAACAAAAAAGTAAAATGTTTAAATTGACACATGGGGTGATGAATATGAATACAGTAGATATGAATTATAAATGTCTAGTAAGATGGTATATTATAGCTAGTGTAGCACATAAACAACGACCAGAAGTTTCACCTTTGTGTTGGAGGGGGTGTGGGATTAAGGGAACAATGGCAAATATATGGTGGGATTGTCCTAAAATACAGAAGTTTTGGCAAGAAATAATCCAATACATACAAGAGATACTGGGGATCATTATACCGAAGGACCCGTGGGTTCGATTATCCCATAAATAGGATACTTCAGTGAAACAATATAAGAATAGGGTATTATATCATTTAATAAAAGTGGCCAAAGGACTTTTCCCCAAATTCTGGCACGCTCAAGAGTCCCCATAAATAAAGGATTTGATAAAAAGAGTCGAGCATATATATCAGATGGAGGAGTTATACCATATGGATGAAGATAAAATGGGAAAATGCAAAAAAATATGGGGCCGAGGGTATAATTTTAAAACATCAAAAGGATACCTGGAAGTTGTTGGGGTATAAAGAGCAGGAAGAGCTTAATTGAAAGGTGGTAGTGTCTGGTAGGAGGGTAAGAGAGAGGACGTACGAGAGGAGGGGGGTAAAGATAGATTGAAAGAATATTTGAGGAACTAGAAGTAAAAGAAAATAGTAAGTGAAAAGGGGGAAAACTGTTGGGAGGGGGTGGATATATAGAGAGAGGTGAAGGAAATAGGTAAATTTATGTGATTATTGTGTTTTGAAATATCTGATGTAAAGTCGATTTTGTAATTAAAAATTAGTAAAAATATAATAAAAAAAAATAAAGTCTCTTAGCTAGCAGTCTTATGGTATGCATCATTGTTCATCCTCAATAAGGGTTCACTTGCACAATTATTCAGCTGTAAGCCTCAGCTTCCTGGCTAGCAATTTTCTTCTAAAACACACACTTTTACTTCTTTTAATCAGTCCACTTGCTAGCAGCTCCAGTCACTCACTGAACATGCAAAGCCTTAAAAAAGATGTACAGTCTAGCTGTATTACACTTAGTTGGGTAAAGCACTATGTATCATAAACTGTTTTTTTTTTTTTTAATAGCAGCACATTAGAGTAGAAGGTATACATTATATATAGAAGGTATTCACATATCTCATCCTATCAAGAACATTTGAGCACTGTCTGTGATACTTTTATATTTGCAATAATATCCAGTTTTTCAGGACAAGCTTTCGGGTTGTGTCCCCTTCTTCAAGGCCCAAGCAGTACTAATCAGTTTAGTGCTGCTTGGGCCTTGAAGAAGGGGACACACCCCTAAAAAAGAGAGGCAATCCTCATTTTGAATAGATGATGAAGCTAAGCAAATTGTTCCATTATGCCGCTTGGCTTCATCTTTTATATTCTACAAAAAAATAAATTGGTAATTAAGTGCATTTGTGTGCCTAAAATTAAGTTTACAGTATTTTTTACTTACATTTTGCTTTCATAAATCGTTGTGCTGATATTGTGTGACATTAAAAAAAACTTGAACTACCTCTATTTTTTTCTCTAGGATGTCTGCTTTCAGAAAATATAAAATTTTGACCTTTTTAACTAATCATTAGGCCTCAAATGTTTTTTTTTTGTGTAAAAAAAGATGGAAAAGCAACTTCGGCAGCTAGAGAGTTCAAATGGCCTGTGCTATATTAAAAATCCCTGCTAACCATTTAAGTAGCTTTATTAACATGTGCTTCACATTCAGGTAGATCTTAGTAAAAGTGGTGCAATTAATATACCAAATCATAGATAACGAAACTAGAGGTAATTAACCTGTTCATTCTACCATAGGCTGGGCGGGCCTCTCGTCCCTCCAGGAAGGCTTTCATATGACATCCTTCCGGTCACGCCCCTCGTGCATGTCCCCCAACAGCACGCCAATCACTCATCTGCTATGTCCCATGGACACAGCGCTTCCCTGGTGTAGGTAAACAGCCAATTAAATTGGCTGTTTACCATGTGATCGGCTGTGTCCTATCACAGCCCATCACAAATATAAACAACCAGCGGTAACTTGCTGTTACCGCTTCTCCTCCTCACACACGGATCCTGTGTGAGAATGAGAAGGGGAACAGTGAGTTACCGCATTCAGTACTGTGCACCACACTGCCCTGATTGCTGTCACACTGCTCTGATTGCCTGTCACAGCTGACCATCAGTGTACCTGTTACAGCTGCCCAGCAGTGTACCTGTTACAGCTGCCCAGCAGTGTACCTGTTACAGCTGCCCATCAGTGTGTACCTGTCACAGCTGCACATCAGTGTACCTGTCACAGCTGCCCATCAGTGTACCTGTCACAGCTGCCCATCAGTGTACCTGTCACCTGCCTATCAGTGTACTGTCACCAGCCCATCAGTGTACCTGTCACATCTGCCTACCATTGTACCTGTCACTAGCCCATCAGCATACCTGTCACCAGCCCATCAGCATACCTGCCGCCAGCCCATCAACGTACCTATCGCCAGTCCATCAGCGTACCTGTCGCATTCCATCAACATACCTATCATGCAGACTGTCCATTAGCTTACCTGTCAGCACAGGCTGTCATGTACCTGTCAGCACAGACCATCACATACCTGTCAGCACAGCCCGTAAGTGTACCTGTCGTGCAGCCTGTCAGTGTACCTGTCAGTACAGCCCATCAGCGTACTTGTCAGCACAGCCCATTATGTACCTGTCAGCACAGCCCACCGGCATACCTGTCAGTACAGCCCATCAGTGTATCTGTCGTGCAGCCTGTCAGCACAGCCATCAGTGTACCTGTCATGCAGCCTGTCAGCACAGCCCATCAGCACCTTTTGTGCAGTGTGTTGTTGGATTGTATGACATAGCTCTGATGTTTATTTTTGTGATTGGTGTACAGTAAACTTTATTTGAGGTTAACCTACTAGGTGTGCAGCCTTTTTTTTCTTTTTCTATTGTTTTTCAATAGTTGGCTAGGTGGCACCCTTCCAGATAGTCTAGTGGCACCTCATCTATATTTGTAGGTACTGTATGTGGACTCCCCAGCGTTCCTCTTTCCCCCTTTCCCCATTTTGGATATTATGCCTTTGGTCTTTGTACCTCTAGCTTGTGGCTGGGTCCACTTTTCCTTTGATTCCTACCAGGTGGTAGACTTTACATCAGAGATATTAATGCTATCCTGTGCACGTGGGCACCGTCCCTTGGATTGGGCCTCTCACTGTGTCATCCAGTGATTGTTAGGGGAGTGGGTTGTCTCCCCCCTCCCTTGGTGCCTTTCCCCTCCTCCTCTCCCCTGCCTCCTCTCCCTCCCTCCTCCCTTCCTCCTCTTCCGTTATATCCCCTTTGCCTCACCCCTCACACTCTCCCCTTGTTACCCCGCGGTAATCGCGAGAGGTGGTTCCCTGCCCCTGACCTTTTGAGTTGATCGGAAGTAGACGATCAGAGGGAATACTTTGTATCTGTGGATACCCGTTATGGGTGATATGTACTTATAGGTGATACCCATTTATCTTTGCTGTCACTGTCCGTACTTGGTGTCACTCATGACTTTTCGTATAGATGATCAAGTTGATAATGAAATTAGAGCAGTATTCTGTAGGGATGAACAGAATACATCAGTAAGACAGAATGAATTTAAACAGCTTTTTAGGAAGCACCGTGGTTAAACTCTTAAACATCTTAAAAGAAAGTGGAATATTATTTCCTTTGAGGTATATGTGGAATCGAAGTTATCCCGGCAGAACATCTACATAATGACCGCTTTCTCAATAGATGGAAAGAGGAAGCGGTCAAACATGGATTATTTGTACTACAACTTGTTATAGAGGAAGAAAAAATACAATTAGCTGAGCTAGAAGAGCAGATGCGGAACAGTATTAAATTAATTTATGAGTATCAAGGTCTTGAGAAATTTAGCAAATTTAATAATAGACTATGGAAAGAGGTTGAAGAGTTTCCAAAAGAACAAAAAGCAGGGAAACAGAAAAAGTTCCAAAGGGATCTTGCTGATTTTGAGAGTGACTAGATCTTTGATCTACATCGGTGGAGAAGTAGAAGTAGATCGAGGAATAGATTTGGCAGGCACAGTGAAGATAGGGGTCGCTCTATAGTAGTAACTCTTTCCCGAGGCTTGTTGGTGAAATTAATTATCAGATTGATAGAGCATATGAAGTGGTATTGCTCACCAAAAAAGAATACCAATATCTCCATGTGGAGGAATACAACATTCCTACGTTCTATGTCACTCCTAAAGTACATATGAACATCAACAAGCCACCGGGAAGACCTATTGTTTCTGGGGTAGGTAGTCCCCTGGAATGGTTAGGTAAATATGTTGATCAGCAAATTAAGCATCTTGTGAAGGAACTTCCCTCCTTTGTCCTTGACTCAACCGATATTCTATGCAGACTTTCTGATCTATCTATTCCTGAGGAATGCATTCTGGCTGGTATAGATGTCAAATCCCTTTTCTCGTCCATCCCTCATGCAACTGGGATACATTCAGTTGCTCAATGGCTTGATATTCGCCATCCATTGGCAGGCCCTCATAATGAGTTTCTCTTTGAATTACTTGAATTGATACTTACTAATAACTTCTTTATTTCTTCTGTATTTCGGCCAAATTAGAGGAGTTGCAATGGGAGCTGCATGTGCATCGTCATTTAGGATGTTGAGAAAGGGAAGACGTCTACAATAAAGTGGCATTTGACCTACATGTACTACTATGGGTTCAGTATATTGTTGAATAGTTTGAGAAATTCATTATCGAACTCAATAGGAATGATAAAAAAACATTTTCCTTACATATAAAGTAGATCCTTATCAGATTGTGTTCTTGGACTTACTAGTTAGCAAGTCTACATCTACATTGACCACAAAAATTTTCAGAAAGCCAACAGCGGCAACATCCTCCTTCATGCCACCAGCCATCACCCCTGGCATTTGATTAGAGGGATCCCCACAGGACAGTTCCTTAGGATTTGGAGGAATTGCTAGAATCCTAGAGAATTTCATGAGGAAGCTATCCATTTGGGTAAGAGATTTAAAACCAGGGGGTACCCTAACTCTGTAGTTAGGGATGGAAAACATAAGGTATGGCATCAAGGTAGGGAGGATATCCTGAATAAGCAAGGTGCATGCTCAAGATCCATACAGAATCGTGAAGACAATATAGGTATTGTTACTACATATGGTACCCACTGGGATCGGTTACTATCTGTATTAGATATATATTGATATATTACTGTTGGATGGTAGGCTAAAAGAAATTCTAGGTCCTAGACACAACTTAAGTGCCAGGAGAGCTGCAACTATTGGTGATCCCTTGGTCCACAGTGAGTACATTCCCACCGAAAAAACAAACACTATTGCGTGGCAGCATCTGTAAATATGTGGTAAAAACAAAATGTTTTGAAAATCCGAATAAAACTCAGAAATACCAAATTCGTTAATTTGTTAACTGCTCTTCTATCTTTGTCGTATATTAGCTTATATGCCCCTGTGGCAAAATCTATATTGCTAAGACACAAAGTGAAGTTAGAAAACGGACGAGTGAACATCTTACTAGCATTTCCACTGCTGATGACAAATCACCAGTGGCTATACATTTCAGATATGAACATGGCAGATCTACTCAGGGGTGCAAATGTATGGTGATTTTTAAATTGGAATTATCTGAAAGACGAGGAGATAGAGATAGGATACTCCTCCAGAAAGAAATTATGTGGATCTTTCTGTTGGAATGTATTATCCCCAAAGGACTTGTGAATAGTGATCTGTCCCTGCTATGTTTTTTTTGATCCGCCTATGCCTGGTTAGCCCTTTACCAGGGGCGGACTGACCATTCAATCTCCCAGGCACTTCCCGAGGGCCCGGGGTCAGTAGGGGGCCCCATAAAATGACCCTGGTACCTTTTATAGGCTTTTTTGGGTGTGCTTTGAGTGTGGGACAGGACACAGGAGCCCAATGATCCCCTATTGCCCGGGTGCTCCATCAGTTGTCAGTCCGCCCCTGCCCTGTACCCTCCATCTGTCTCATATATAGAGATAAGGATGGTTGTCTATATTGACTTGACTTTGTGTCTCATAGACTGCCATTTCACATACTATTTGGGACATTATCTATTTGGTCAACTTCTTGCTGGGAGTCATACCTCACTGTTTCTTAATGAGCTGGTTCATGTGGGGTTACCATTTATTTTGGTTACCCTTTACATTATATGTATTGCTATCTCTTGCCATGGGCTTCACCTGGTGTAGACAGAGCCTGTTGGATATGCATATTTGCGCATTACCTCAGTAAACCAAATTTTTAATAAATACAGAATTTTACTCACAAACAATGCTCTTGCAAGCTCTGATGAAGAAGGGACGCCCTTTGAAACTCGTCAGCTGTTCCCTGAGTGTCCAGCCCTATGATGGGACTCGCGCAGGCTTTACCTTTCCATAGTTCCGCTGTAAACTTACATGCTTGAAATACTTCATTGTTTGTGAGTATAATTCTGTATTTAATAAAAAATTTGGTTTACTGAGGTAATGCTCAAGGTTGGTGTGCTTCTTTTTTGTTTTTGCTTCACAGTATTGGTCGAGCTTCCCCAGCCTTGTTTGGAGCTGCACAACCCTTATATGCACAGGTAGTCAAATTTTTTCAAGTTCTGGTTCCATCTATCCACCTCTTTTGGGTCTCAGAGTGCAGGAGAGTTCATTTCTATTTTGGATATGCATATTTATTGGTTTGCATATTTTATATAATTATATTATATTATTATTTGTATGTATATGTATTTCTTTATGATTAGGGTATTGTCATGATATATTCTCTTTTCCAATTTTGACTTTTGTTCCCTCTACGCTCCTATCCGCTTGATGTTAAATGGATGACAGGTTGTCATTAAATGTAGAGATACCTTTAAGTACTGTAGATTAAGGGCGGATACTTTTGGTGACATATAAGTATTGACTGACAGCCTGTACAACCAATAGCTCTGAAGAAGTCCCGGAAGTGGATGGGATGAAACGCGTGAGCGTGGCATGTGCCCCCCCATCTCCACAGACCGTGGTGCATCCCTGGACTCCTACAGCAAAGATACCCACACTTGGGTTGTTTTCCACGGCCTGTACTTTAGGATCAGCAGCCACCTATGGAGTGATGGCAGGAACTCCTGCTGGACTTAGAGGTCCCACCGATATCTCAGCCTAAGCCTCTATAGGACCACTGGACTGTGAGTACTGTCAACCCTGTGTTGCTACCTTAGTCACATCAGCTGTGCAGTTGCACAGGCTGGACTGGTTACACATGTCCATATCACTGATATAGTTCTCCAGTATATTTTATTACACAGACTGGCCACTGTTCATTACTGCATTGGACTTCAAATTAAAAGTCTTACTTTCACCCTATGATTGCAAAATCTTGTTTGGCTGGTTACCGATCCATCCCAGCAGGCTACATACTGTAAGTGCCATATACTCTTCAACTGACTCTGTGTGGATTGCGCTCAAAAACATTACCATCATTATTGCCTCCTTCCATCTGGCATTGACCATATAAGAGGTTCTTCATACCATATACTGACTGGTCTCTAAGGCTATTACCCTTTATACTGACTTTTGCATAGGTTGTCACCTCTTTTGGCTATCGGCTATAGCCTAGCAGGATTTTTTGTATTTTATTTTATTGCTGAGTGATTGTACATTATATGACTGTTGTCTAGTACTATCATACTGTATATTTGTTATTCTATCCTAGGAGCCCTGGATCTGTAGTGCCTAGATGCCCATCTAGCAGGTGTTGGGAGGTCGGGGGTGTCAGAGGGCTGGTTTAATTCCCCTCAGCTCCTCTGCATCCTGTTGTGAGGGGAGTGATAGGACAGGTGGGTCTTCCATCTGGAGGGTGCTTTGTGGGTTTGGGGGGTTCAGTGGGTGGTTGGGAGTGGTTGGTAGGGTAAGAGGTGGTAGGGATTGGCTCATAGAGGTTTACCATCAGGGTAGGATAGTCCCAGTAGATATTGCTCCATCTTCGAAGTCCCAATTGGAGGGTCCCCTTTTTTCCGTGGGGGTGGCACCCCCTGTGTTGTTGGATTGTATGTCGTAGCTCCGATGTTTATTTTTGTGATTGGTGTACAATAAACTTTTTTTGAGATTAGTCTACTAGGTGTGCAGCCTATTTTCTTTTTTTCTTTTGTTTTACCTTTTGTGCAGCCCATCAGTGTACCTGTCAGTACAGCCCATCAGTATGCCTGTCAGCCCATCCATCAGTGCAGCCTATCAGTGTACCTATCATCAGTGCAGCCCAATCAGTGTACCCATCACAGAACCACCATCACTGCCACCCATCAGCAGTGTACCCATCACAGTTGCCTGTCATGCAGCCGAGATGTCAAAATATTTCACTAGTGAGGAGGCTTTCAAAATCCTAAGTATGATGGACGAGAGCAGCAGGGAGCTTTTACCGTCCAATTTAGAATATGAGTAGAAAGTAATGGTTCGGTGACCGAATCGGAGGAGGATGCAGTCCCTCCTAAAAAAGTAAGACGCTCTGAAGAGCAGGCAACCACAAGCAGCACCATACACCCAAATTGTTGATCGGAAAACGTCAATAGAGCTAGACCCGAGGATGAAAGGCCCAGTATCAGCAATGGAATATCACACCAGACCCTAATAGCCAGGGCCCAAACATACCTCCCAGATGCTCTGACAAACCCTTTATAGCTGCCTTCCAGCTCAGGATCAACTACAATCTCCCCTTTCAATGCATAACCAGGTGTACAGCCCAACACAGAAAAATTTTCCCCGACTGGTTTTTTAAATGTATTTTTTCCTGATAATTTCCATCAATTTATTGTGAACCAGACTAACCTGTTTTCCCAACAATATATTGCAGACAACCCCAATTCATGCTATGCCTGTCCATTTGAATGGAGACGCTAACAGCAAAGGAATTTAAATTTTTTTTTTGGGCCTTACGATCAACATGGGGCTTAAAAAAACAAAAATGAATTACATTCATATTGGTCCACCAACCCCATTCATTACATTCCCATATTTTTTGCTGTAATGTCCAGGTCATGCTATAACATGATAATGCGCTTCCTGCCTTTCAGTAATAATTCCCAGTGCCCTCCCCGAAATCAGCCTGGCTATGACAAGCTCCATAAAATTCACCCACAAATTATTTGTTTTCTAAAATATTTGCTAAACTTTATGTCCCTGACCAAAATATCTGTGTGGAAAAAATCTCTTGTCCACTTTACTGTCTAGCTGGGAATCAAGCAATACTTTCCTAGTAAAAGGGCTAGGTATGGACTGAAGATCAACACGTTCTGTGAAAATGCTATGGGATATGTGCATGCCTTCCACATGTATGAAGGCATAGACTCCCAGCTCCAGCCCCTTGGGTGCCCATCCTACATTGGTAAAAGTGAAAAATTGTCTGATACCTGGCTTTTACACTTTTCCAAAAGGGGTGTCATTTCTACCTAGATAATTGTTACACAAGCCTGCCCCTTTTTCGCCACCTGTACCTTGAGAAAACAATAACCTGCGTTACCACCCAAACAAACAGGAAGGGCTTCCCACAATATCTAGTGAACACAAGGCTAAAAAGGGGGGAATCTGCAAGTCTGAGGAACGAGGAAGTGTTGGCCATGAAGTGAAGGGATAGGAGAGATGTTTATGCCCTGTCCACCATCCACAATGACATCAAGGTGGAAATTCACAGAAGACGAGATCCTGTCTGAATGTCAGTGTATATCTACAATAACAATCGATTCATGGGGGGTTGGATTTAAACCATCAGATGCTGCAGCCCTATTTATCAACAAGGAAGTCCTTCTTCTGGTATAAAAAAGTTGCAATATACTTTTTCCATATGGCCATTTTTAATGAATACATTATCTAACAAAAATCAATGGAAAGACCTACCATCTTCCTCAAATTTATAGACAATGTAATCACTTCCCTAATCTATCAGCAAGGATCTCCACCACAAAGCATTCACCATGCCTTCCACCTGAACTCACCCTGGCCTGTTTACCGACAATCCCTCTGCCTGCTATCTGCGTTGTTTCTAAACCACATTTCTGCCTTCAACCTGAACTGACCCTGGCCTTTTTATCGACTATGCTTCTGCCTGTCGTCTGGATTATCAACCACGTTTATGCCTTCTTCCTGGCCTGACTTCAGCCTGTTAAATTGACAATGTTTTTTGCCTGCATTGATCTTTTGCCCTGCTACTGTAGTAGTGGGATTGAAGATAACACAGGGGTCTCACATATGGGAGGGGCTTCAGGGTAGAGTTCTTAGTAGAGAAAGCCAGTTTTGTGGTTTTCTCCGAGTTTTGTAATTCCCAGAACAGGATCTGTTTGTCCAGAGGCTTCAAAGAGATTGGGAGGGATGAAGCTTCTACACCTGACCGAGGTCCTAAGACTGATGTTCCTGTGTGCTGCCTGGACCAATACTTTGGCTGTGCTGATCATATCTCTGCATGCTGCCTGTACTGATGAAGGACTTTTTATGGAACATGTTCCTGTTTGTTGCCTGGACCAATACTTTGGATGTGTTGACCATATATCCTTTTGCTGCCTGTACTGATCCAAGACTTTTTCATACCATGTTCCGGCCTGATGCTTGGACCAATACTTTGGCTGTGCTGACCATATCTCTGCCTGATGCCACAGGTAATCTTTTGTTTATCCTTTCTTCAGCTAGGCTGTGAAAAAGTCTTACATGTGGTATTGTCATGTTCAGGAGGAGTAGATAAACATATTTTTGAGTATAGAGGAAATATCCTATAAATTGAAAACTTTGTGTAAAAAAGTACTATTTAATTTTCTTTCTACATTTCCAAGAATGTGTGGGGAAATATGACATGTTCAAAAGACTCATTTTGCCTCATAGAATATACATTGGAGTGTTTTCTTTCCAAAATATGGTTATTGTGTGGGTTTTTCAAAAACTGTGATAGGTAGTCAGAAAATAAGATGTGTAGTTTATGCCCCTTTTATGCCCCTAGAATGCGTGAAGTTGCTATTTGGATGTTGGGCCCCTCTATATGGCCAAGCTGTGGAAAAATCTTACACATGTGGTATCGCCATACTCAGGAGGAGTAGTGGAATGCATTTTGGGGCATAATTCTTGATATGTACATGCTGTGTGTTACACATATCTTATAAATTGACAACTTTGTGTGAAAAACAATTTTTCATTTTCTTTCCACATTTTCTAGAAACTATTGGAAAAAATAACATGCTCAAAAGACTCATTATGCCTGATAGAATATACTTTGGAATGTTTTCTTTCCAAAATGCAGTCATTTTGTGGGTGTGGATGCACCGTCCTGGTGCTCCAGGGCCTTCAAAACTGTGATAGGGAGTCAGGAAATTAGATGTGTAATTTATGCCCCTTTTATGCACCTAGAACGCGTGAAGATGCTACTTGGATGTTGGGTCTCTGTATGTGGCCAGGCTGTGGAAAAGTCTCACACATGTGGTATCACAATACTAAGGAGGAGTAGTAGAATATGTTTTGGGGTGCAATTGCAAGTATGCCTATGCCAGGTGGGAGAAATAACTTGTTAATGTGACAATTATGTGTGAAAAAATAATAATAATTTGCTAATTTTCCAAAGAATTGTGGGAAAAAATTACAACTTCAAAATACTAACCATGTCTCTTACTAAATACCTTGGACTTTCTACTTTACAAAAAAGGGGTCATTTGGGGGCTATTTGTACTTTCATAGCATGTTAGGGCCTCAAGAACTGAAATAGGCCCTCAGTGCATCAGGTGTGATCAGGTGTGATCAATTTTCATTGATTGGTATCATAGCTTGTAGATTCTATAACTTTCACACAGACTAAATAATATACACTGATTTGGGGTTATTTGTACCAAAGATATGTAGAATTATAAATTTTGGCCTAAATTTGTGAAGAAAAATTACTTATTTGCTAAATTTTATAATAGAAACAAAGAAAACCTTTTTTTTCAAAATTTTCAGTCTTTTTCAAAGTGCAAAAAATAAAAACCCAGTTGTGATTAATTACCACCAAAAGAAAGCACTATTTGTGTGAAAAAAAATGATAAAAATTTCATACGGGTACAGTGTTGCATGACTGCGCAATTGTCAATCAAAGTGCAACAGCACTGAAACCTGACAATTCCTCCTTATCCCCACCTGTCATTGGTTGTTAAGGAGGCTTTAGGCTTCACACCAACAGCCTCCTAACAACCAGTAGCACTCAGTCAATTGAGCCTGATGAAGAATCTGAGATTCTAGTAACCCATCAGATCCCCATATTTCCTTATTATTGAGAGCAGGTGGTGGGCAGATTCTATTGCCAATAGTAAGACGTCTATTGGCTATGGATCCACCCACTGCCTACTGTCAATCACATGGGGAACTAGCGTCTGTGATATGATACGTGATAAATAAATCTGTTGCCCACACCAACATTTATCATGAGGAGGCACATTGAAATTCTAAAGCATGTCAGACACTTCTTATGAATTCCCTTGGGAGTGTATGGCAGTCCTCTTCCATTCTATGTATTCCAAACCAACAGTCCCAGCTGGATCTGCTGTCCCCCATGCCCCCTCAGCAAAAAAGTTGTGCCATACAGCGCGGCAAAATCTTGTGACATGATTCCCACTTGTGTCTCTCTTCTTCTCCTCCTACACCCATAATACACCTGGAGTTCTATTACATTCAGGATAAGGTAAAGGAATTTAGGTTAACTCGATGATTGTTCATCTGGTAGTTCCGATTTTTCTGGGTCTTGCCTATTAAGTTCCCCCATGGCTCCCCTCACATTTTATATGGACCCCAGCACCCCAGCAAGTGTGAGTCCCGGTAGGCTTTCCTTTTTTTTTTCTTCTTCACTTCATTGTTCTTGTGAGCTTAAGATTGTTATATATTGGATTTTGTATTTTGTAATGTCAATCATATTGTGTATAAAATTATATTTTCCCACTCTTTGCATAATCACCCCTGCATACAAGCCTCTTTGATGGCCTGGCATGAGTTCCTAGCTTGTAATCAAGCACATAAAGACAACATACATATTCTGTCCCCACTCTCATCCCTGCACCTCATCTCTCCTCACTTAAATCTGACATCATGGAAAGCTCGGGGCATACATTACATCCGAGATCTGTATACTATACATAAACTAAACTCATTTCATACAACACAAGAGAAATTTCACCTTCCAGACAAAGAACTATTCACTCATTTGCGTATAACACACGCCCTTTACAAAACAACTCCACCATTCGAAATAGAAATTCCTGCTACTACACATCAATTCTTCCATAGGACAAACCATCCTAAGAAAGGAATTTCAACCTTCTATACACTTATAACCGGAACGCTATTCACCACATATACTTCATCCTTAAGTAATTGGGAAAAAAACTTGATCCAACCAATAGCCCAGCATACCTGGGAAAAAACATTCACAATTACCTTTAAAGCTTCAAAGTGTAGTTCCCATTGGGAAACGTACCTTAAAATTCTACACCAATGGTATCTAACCCCAACTAAATTATCCATATATTACCCTCAGCGCTCCCAGACCTGCTGGAGACAATGCGGAGAAAATGGCTCCCTTCTTCATTTACTATGGACATGTAAGTCCCTCAAATCCTACTGGAACAAAGTTTTCCAAATAATTTCCTCAATTACAAAAACTCCAGTTTCCCCAAACCCGGCCTTAGCCCTCCTCCACATCGGAATAGATAGTTTCCCCATAAACTCACGCACCATCGTCATTCATATTCTAGCAGCTGCAAAGACCAACATTACTAAATTGTGGCGATCCCCTACCATTCCACTCCTGCTCCGTCTCATGGCTGATCTCAACTTCCAATGTGAGATGGAAAGAAGAACAGCTCTTCAAAATTCATCATATCAGAAATTTGCAATACAATGGTCTCGATGGTTGAAAAATCCTAATTGCTCAATAAACTGAATACTACCCTATAATACTATAAGGTACTTATTTATGCTACAAGTGTGTCTTCCCTCCCTTTTCCTCCCCCCCACCTCATAGTCCTCCCCCATTTACAACTTACTTGCTCCTAAAAGGTACACAGAATACAGAGCATACTTCTCATGTAAGCATAATCACGACTTATGGTTTCTCCAGCCAGATGGTGGAGAACCTCCAATCTTACCTGTTTCCTTTATTACTGTTCTCTCTAATGTGTACCATTCTAAGCTGTTGTTTATATATACCCTTGTTATATTATAATCTTTCAATAAAAATCATTTAAACATAAAATTATATTTTAAGTTTGTGAATGTCCTTGTGTTGGCACGGATCCTGATGAAGCAATGTGAGCAAAACGCATGGATCCTGTATGCCTGTTTCTATTTATTATCAGCACAGAGACATGGTTACATCAAATGTATAAATTTCCATCCTAACTACCTGATGACACATTGTTTGCTGCTCCATAGACTATGGTTGTAAATATCTTTGTATATTATCTTTTGTAATAAAGTTTGTCTTTTTTTTTATTTGGGAGTCCCTTTATTTTGAATGCTTATCATTTTTTATCCTCAAACTTTACCCACTCCTGCTGATATTTATATCAGAAAATATGGGGACAGCTTCTGGTTTTGCTATTCATACTGGTACCTTTTTTAGGGGTCCACTCTGGGCACCAATATTTCTATAGTTTGCAGCTTTTAAGATATGACTTATCTATCAGAATGCTTGATGAAGCCATAGTGACGCCCGTACTAGGTTTAGTGCTCACCATGGCACCACTGTACAACACATTCTCACACCCTGTTTATGCATTTCTAATGGGAATTATCTATTATTGCACCGGATTAATCTCCTTTTTATTGGATTGTACTGACTTATTTCTGTCATATTTCTGTTATGCTTTGTTTATGTTTTGATTTGTTTATATTTTTTAAAAACATAATAAAGAGATAAAGTTTAAAAAAAAGAAGCTACTCCTCTCATCTTTGTATTTTGAGTGTACCTCATGCAACCTCCTATAAAATGCCCTTCTCATTGAGCACACTCTGGCATGTAGCAATACATTTAATGGCCACTTAAAGGCGTAAGAAAATGCTGTCAGCTTAGTGTTACAATAATAATGGGACAACTGCAATGTAATTACATCATTACTATATAGTTATTTGCAGCTGTAAGGAGAATTTTGCTACATTGTACTGTAATTAGCTGCAGACACTCCTAAATATTTCCCTTATAAAATAATTCCTATTTAAGCCTATTAACCCCTAGTTAACCTGATTAATTCTGTCTTTTCCCACCTCACCTTAGCTAGCTTTATTCAAAATTGAATACAATTTTTTTAGTATTACGGTATATTTAAGAAGTACACTTTTTTACATTTTTGGTTTATGTTTAAATAACTTCATCTTTGCAAAAAGAAGAAAAAATAGTTTTACACTCAAAACACCTGGAACAAATTGCACAACAAATCTGTACATTAAAATACAATAACAGAAGTTGTTTAAAACTGGTATAGAAAATCCAACTGGTAAAAAAATCAAATCACTTGTGGAAGGGAATGCCACTAATAGAAAGCTTTGACCCTGACTCCAACCAAAACAAAATCAAAAGTACAAGACAGAGTAGCAAAGGGTAATATCAAATTGCTGAAGGGCACAGAGACTAGTATCATATACTTAAACACTAGCTATCTTCTAGTCAAGGGAGTATCACTATTTTAAAGAAACTTTTAAAAACCTTTTAGAAAGGAAAAGAAATGTTGACAGTATTTATTATACACAGATCAATGGATTAGGGTCCAGTGGATAACACATGAGAAATTGGGTGAATTGCTGTCAAGGGGGATTTATAGCTCCTCTCCTGTGATACATTTTTAACACTGACTTTTATGGCACCTACGCATACATATGCCTGGCCTGAAACTTGTCTCCACACATTATATTTCTTTGTTGACAGTGCTAACATTTTTAAGAACCAAGAATACGCTTAATTGTTAGTTTTGGTATTTAATCATGAAATAGCATGTCCCTAATAGTATGCACTATAATTATAACTTACTAGCTATTAACATTTACAGTGATAATAAGAATTCATCATATTCTTTCTATTTATGAAATGAATTATACAAGCGATTTACAGGATGTGGTTTAGTAACATTTTTGTATTATTCATTTTTCCAGACAGATGGTTTTAACCTGAAATGTAAATATGAAAATTGGCTTGAAATATTCAGTTCCTCATCAGATAGGCCACAATATCCTACTTGGCAGATTAGGATTCTTGGTACTGATTATGTAACCTATAGCATCTGTAAATTTTCCACTTGATTGTGCCTTGTCTAAAATGGTAATTTTTATAAATGTCTCATACTCTGTGAAAGGACTGTGTTATTTCATAGACTTTTGGAGACATGGTGACCCGATGTCTTTCACAGGTTATTTTATTCAAACTAAAATAAAGATTTAGACACAATCTGCAAACATGTCATGTATGTGCTTTTTCTTTGCTAAATGGGTTCAGCTATTTGTAATAGTAAATGCAGTAATTACTTTTTATCATTATTTTGGTTTTGATCATCGTACCATTATTTAAAATATTATTATTATTATTATTATTATTATTAATAATAAAAATAATAATAATAATCTTCCTTTGTAAGGAAAACAACATATACGCAACTTAACAAAAAGCACTAATTGAAGATTATAATTTGTAGTCATATTACAGCTGCCGTCTAGGCAAACAGCATATTATAGCTGAACTATACAAACACAGGCAGCGGAAATCCACAGAGCAGCAACAACACATCTCTTGTAGTAGTTTCTCTTAAAGCTACCTGCACCTGATTCAGACAAGCAGATTTGGTAACATTACTGGAATTGGCAACAAATTTGGGTAGTTCTAACTACTGCCACTTTAAGAACTGTCTCTATGGCAGTGACAGATTCTTATAGAACTGTCACCAGTTCACAGATTGTAAGTGATTGTAAACCCTTACATATACCTAGTAAAATGACTGATACAGGTGATACACAAAGATTAAACAAATCCTCCTACATAGGTTTTACCTGTTTATCTGCAGTCTTCTCTTCTCTACATCCATTCACAGTGCTGAATGTATAAAGCTTGTAAAGCTGTCAAAAAAGGGGGCAGAGAGCTGAAGTTACACTTACAATGAGGAGAGCTCTGAGACCTGATTGGAGGGAAGGAACTCACACCTCTCCACACAGCTCACAGGAACAGAGCTGAGGCTGTCGATCTGCTGGAAGTCACTCCCCTGTCACAATTATTTTCTTGGTGTCAGGAAAACTTGTCAGAAGTGATTTATGCTGATAGCAGAGGAAGGAGGCAGCAGACAGAAACAACAATTAGTGCTCCTAATTGACACAAGTACACTCTTCATAGGCATATGCTTTTTTTCAGATTTCATGTCTGAGGTTTGCAACCACTTTAAGAAACTGGTGGTAAATAAGACCAGCTCTGAGTTGGCATACAGAGGTATGCTAGTGGTCAGAGTGGGACATGTCTGTGCTGGGGAGCTTTCATATACATGACAGCTTCCTGCACAGTGCTGAATACTGAAAAAATAGTCCCCACCAGGTCTGCCTTACTTTCGGTTGACAGTGCATAGCAATTGGTGGATTTGAAAATGGCTATTTAACCGAATAGAGGATATAGATCCAAAGCAGACCTGACAGGGAACTTGTCACCTACTGTTAGGAATGGACTGGCCAGCAATGGTGGGACTCACCTGCCTTTTGATCTGCAGTACCAGGGCTGGCCAGCGGGTGCTCCCAGCAATCAGAGACTCAACCTTTCAGCCAGCTAACACCTGGAACTGATGATGCTGGGGTATTTAAGGGATGGCCAGACCCACAGACTCTGCCTTGGTGTTGTGTTTCTCTTGGGCCCTGTATCCTGTTCCTGCTCTCTGTTCCTGTCTGATTCTCTGCTACCTGTCCTGATCCCTGGCTTGTGACCCTGACCATCCCTCTGCTTGACCCTCTGTACTACGCTGCTTGCTACCTGCTGAACCTGGCCTGTGACCCCGACCATTCTCTGCTTGCTCCCCCTGTACCTACCTGCCCAATTGATATTGACCCGGCCTGCCTGACGACGCTTGCTTGTATATACTGTTATCTGTGGGTGGTTGGTTTGGTTTGTTTGCACTGTGTTATGTTTTAGTATTGCACTGCGTTTATGTTTGTATTGTTAGTGTTAATAAATTGTATTGTTTATCACATATCTGAAGTCTGCGTTTCCCTGCATCAGTCACACACCTCTGGTCATACCTGGGAGCCCTGACACCTAGTCCTCTATCAGGCTCCTCCTCCTACTACAAAACTCCTCCACCATGTACCTGTCAGTGTGACAGGCACAGTAGTTGGGAGAAGGACCTCAGTGCCCAACTGACAGTGACTGATTCAGGTACCAAAAGTATTTCTTGTAACAGATATACTTGGAGGCAGAGTTTGGTGGCATCTTCACTATCATGTGCTTTTCACCCAGAGCTCCAGTGCAGTTGGGAAACTGTGTTATTTTCAACTCTTTCCACAGCTTCACTGTTCGGCTTAGGCATCACAACCTCCCACAATTCCAGGAAGGGCACTTTGACACCTTTGCTAACACCCAGTAGCATATTGTGGTGAATGGACACCAAACATGGAGATGTGTCTATTAGCAACACCTGGTCTCTTCTCTTCCAACTCTTTCAACTTCTTCTCAACACCATCATTAGGATAGTCTCCCACTGATCATACGGCCTGTATAATCCAATGAATACTCTGAAAATAGAAAAATTGGAAGACAGCAAGTTAGCACACCTCTGATAGGACCCCCAAACTGCATACCAGGCCCTTTAAAGAGTACCTTACAAAAAAAAAGAAAAAATTGGGTAGGGATCCCCCTAAAAATCCATACCAGATCCTTAATCTGAGTGTGTGCCTTCCCTCCTGGAACAAACCAGGCCACATGCACTCAAAAAGGGAGAGTACTTTGCCGGGGACACCTCTGACAAACCACCCTGCCCCCATGTTGATGAGAACAAGGCCTCTTCCACACAACTCTGAACAGTAGTTGTGGGGGTCTGCTGGTTGGGTGCTTATCATAATTTTTAAGCCTCCTTCAATAATAAGGGAACTCCAAGATAACCTCCCTCTGTGAATGAGTAAAGGGATGAAGGCTTTGTGGATGAGCTTGAACTGAGTCTTCTCTCTATGTTTCATTGATTTTAAACTTTTGAATTTAGCTGTAGCCCTCTAAAAGTTTTTCTACCAAGTTATCATCAAAAAAGTCCTCGGCCCAATTTGTTAAATTTGTATTCAAAGCAGCCGTGATTTTTTTAGTAGTTCATATAAATCAGAGATACACTATTTTGCCAAAAGTATTAAAACACTCCTCCAAACCATTGGATTCAGGTGTTCTAATCACCTCCATGGCCACAGGTGTATAACATCAAGCACCTAGGCATACAGACTGCTTCTACAAACATTTGTGAAAGAATAGGTTGCTCTCAGGAGCACAGTGAATTCAAGTATGGTACAGTGATAGGTTGCCACCTGTGCCATATGTCCACCCATTAAATTT
This sequence comes from Staurois parvus, assembly GCF_062004578.1. Lineage (NCBI taxonomy): Eukaryota > Metazoa > Chordata > Amphibia > Anura > Ranidae > Staurois > Staurois parvus. The sequence goes on along the minus strand of NW_028318039.1, from coordinate 9,557,690 downwards.
TGTTGCTACTAAATATTCTATGCTCAACTGTTACTGGTGTTATAACAAAGTGGAAGCAACTGGGAACAAAAAGTGATAGGCCACGCAAAATGACAGAGCAGTGTCAGCTCATGCTGAAGCACACAGTGCGCAGAAGTCGCCAACTGTCTGCAGAGTCAATAGCTAAAGACCTCCAAACTTTGCGTGGCCTTCATATTAGCACACCAACAGTGCATAGAGAACTTCATGGAATGGGTTTCTGTGGCTGAGCAGCTGCATCCAAGCCTTACATCACCAAGTGCAATGCAAAGGGTCGGATGCAGTGGTGTAAATCAAGCTGCCAATGGACTAGTGAGCAGTAGAGAAGTGTTTTCTGGAGTGATGACTCATGCTTCTCTGTCTGGCAATCCGATGGACTTGTCTGTGTTTGGTGGTTGCCAGGAGAATGGTACTTGCCTGACTGCATTGTACCAAGTGTAAAATTTGGTGGAGGGGGAATAATGGTGTGGGGTTGTTTTTCAGGGGTTGAGCTTGGCCCCTTAGTTCCAGTGAAGGGAACTCTTAAGGCATCAACATACCAAGACCTGTTGGACAATTTTTTGGGAACAGTTTGGGTATGGTCCCTTCCTGTTTCAACATGAGCCAGGCCTTCTTGTCCGACATCACAAATGTGCTTCCGGAAGAATGGTTAAACATTACCATAGACGCACTCCTAAACCTTGTGGACAGCCTTCCCAGAAGAGTTGAAGCTGTTATAGCACAAAAGGGTGGGCCAACTCACGGACTAGGACTGGGATACCATTAAAGTTCATGTGTGTGAAAAAGCAGGCATCCCAATACTTTTGGCAATCTAGTGTATGTGTGACATTGTAGCAGTTGGTCTACTAGAGTATATGGAGAAGCTTCACAGTACAGTCAGGACAGCAGGGTTTGGCATAATCTATAACTTGAAAGTAGTAGAAGAGATGTTGCAATGGGATTTGATCTTTCTTGGAGACCTTTGGAAAAGTTTTATGTTTAGGAGTTTCAAGAAACATAGGCAATTTTTGTAAGGCTTTTAGAGTTTCAAATTGAGTATGCATTATGTTCTATGCTTTGGAACATGTACATGTATTGGGAGATAATTTCAAAATGTGTGAGATAAATCCCAGCTTTCTACACTCTTCCTGCCAAGTGATCCTACGGTACGATTCTTATTGCTAAGTAGTAAAGCTGTAAGGTTGTATAGAGTGACAGACTTTGACTCTTTCAAATGGTACCTTGTGCATTTTTTTTTTGTTTTTTTTCTTTCAGGGCACATAGGCTGCTGTGGTTCACCGGGGGTCACACAATTGCTGACCCTTGCCTGGTCAGGTAGACTGCATGCCTAGATGTTGATCTAAAATGAATTTTGAAGGGGACCCCACACAAAAAAAACAGTGTGCAGTATTGTTTTAGTGCCCCTTATGTATAAATGGTAATTTTCAATTAAACATAAATTTTGTTTCAGTGTAACAAAAAACATTTGCTTGACACCACAATCTAAAAACATATTTTATTTTCTACGTATAAAATATAATAAAAATGTGTTTATACAAAAAAACATGAAGCCTAAAAGCTCCCTACTGTGTATTTTAATTTTGCCTAGACTCACACACTATACAGTACATATATATATATATATAATTTTTTTTTCATTGGTACAGTACATGTCCTCCGAGGCATTGCCCACCTACCCACTCCTTTTTAACCAAAAGCATGAAAATTGGCCTTAAACAGGGCCGTAAATGTTACTACATTTGGATCTCATATACTTCAATGGGTTTCCGTCGATACATTCAGGTTTTGCAGATTTCAAGCTGCATTCAGGGATCCTGCTGCAAACCAAACCAGGCCAATTGGCTTATTAATAGCTTAACACTTCTATACTACCACAAGGGAAGAAAGGGAACATATAGGGGTTGGTTTACTAAAACTGGAAAGTGCAAAATCTGGTGCAATGATGCATTGTAGCCGATCAGTTTCTAACTTTAGCTTGTTCAATTATGCTTTGACAAATAAAATGTTTTTGAAAAAAACAATATTTTCTCATTTCTGTCATAAAAAATATCCAACAAAACTAAAATTTTGTCATAAATTTAGGCCAAAATGTATTCTGCTACATGTTTTTAGTAAAAAAAATTCCAATAAGTGTATATTGATTGCTTTGTGTGAACGTTATAGCATCTACAAACTATGGTATAGATAATGGAATTTACACAGCTTTTACATTCTGACTGCCCATCAGAATACCACGATAGTACAAACACACCCAAATGACACCTTTTCAGAAAGTAGACACCCTAAGATATCTGCTGAGAGGCATATTGAGTCCATGGAGGATTTATTTTTTTTCCACAAGTTTCTGGAAAATCACAAAAACTTTTTTTTTTTTACACAAAGATGTCATTTAAATTACATATTTCTTGCACAAACCATGGGTATATGTGGAATTACATACCAAAACACATTCTGCTACTTCTACCAAGTATGGGGATACCACATGTGTGAGACTTGTATGTGGCTAGGCTCACAAAAAGAGCCTGAAATCCAATGACCACTTTGAAAGCCTGAACAGTTTAGAAGGCCCTGAAATGTCAGGAAAGCACCAACCACCCCCCCCCCCCCAATGACTGCTTTTTGGAAAGTAGACACCCCAAGAAATTTAAAAAGAAGCACAGTAAGTATTTTGCAGATCTCATTGTTTCTCACAAGGTTTTGAAATATAAAAAAAGAAAAGAAAAAATATGTTTTTGTTTTCTTTCTTCATTTTCCAAAAACTTGTGGCAACAAACGAGATCTGCAAAATAATCACCATGCTTCTTATCAAATTCCTTGGGGTGTCTACTTTCCAAAAAGGGGTCATTTTGGGGGGGTTTGGTGCTGTCCTGGCATTTCAGGGTCTCCGAAACTGTGATAGGTAGTCAGGAAATGTAATGAGGAAATAAAGCCCTTTAAAAGCCTGAAGGTGCTTATTGGATTTTGGGGTCCTGTACTTGGCTAGACTGCCAAAACGTCTCTCACATGTGGTACCCCCATACTCGGAAGAAGTAGCAGAATATATTTTGGGGAGTAGTTCCACATATACCCATGGCATGTGTGAGCAATAAATCATTTAAGTGACAATTTTGTGTAAAAGAAAAAAACATTTTTTTATGTCAGTTTCCAAAAACCTGTGGTAAAAAAATAAATCCTTCTATTGATTCAACATGCCTCTCAGCAAATATCTTGGGGTGCCTACTTTCCAAAAAGTGGTAATTTTGGGGGGTGGGGGCATTTTATGCCCAGCATTAGAAGTTTATGCCACACGTCATTCATTCTTCTAACCACCTAAAGGTCAAGCCTTTTCTGACACTTTTGTTCACATGAAAAAAAAATCAGTATTTTTTACTAGCAAATTAATTTAAACCCCCATATTTTTTAAAGCAAACACCCTAGTGAATAAAATGGTGGATTCTGCAATTTTTTATGTCACATAGTACTCGCGCAGCGATTTTTAAATGCAATTAAAAAAATACACTTTTTTTACTTTTAATGCACAAAAACAAAATATATTGGCCGATTATTAGGTGAAATGTAAATGATTATGGTATGCCAAGTAAATAGATACCACACATGATATGCTTTAAAACCCCTGCCCCGTGCAATGGTGACAAACTGCATACGTTTTTAATATCCAAAGGCAATTTTTTAAAAGCCTTTACAAGCTATCATTTTAGATTTACAGAGCATATCTAGTGTTAGAATTACTGCCCTTGATCTGACGTTCACGGCGATATCTCACATGCATGGTGCAACCACTGTTTACATACCGGCACAGGGTCAACGCTCGCGCACACAGGTGTGCGCACACAGGGAGCGAGGGTGCTTTTTTCTTTTTCTTTAAGTTATTTTGATTTTTTAAATTATTTTTCCTCTGTCCTTTTCTTTTTTTTTAATCACTTTTAATGCTATCACAGGGAATGCAAATATCCCCTATTGTCAAGGTCCTACCTTTTCCCTGAGGTTTTGTTACTCCATGTGCTGGCGTCCATCTTGGATTCTGCTGTGCATGGTGGGAGTCCTTTTATGCCTTCAGGTCTCTGAGGTCCATCCCCCAGAGGGGTGTGGCTGATGACATATAAGCCTGTGGCCCGCACATGCTCTTTGCACTTGTGTCTTGTGTCTTGGTCTTCCTACAGCTCTGTGTATACGCTCGTGACTCTTCTGGTATCTGACTCGGCTTGTGATTAAGACCATTCTCTGTGTTTTCCTTCGATCTGACCTTCCATTGCTGAACCTGGCCCGTGACCTGTGATTCTCTGTCTACTGTTCTGTACCGTTTTGTCCCGTTGTTGTCGACCCGGCTTGCCTGACCACGCTATTGTCATTCTCACCAGCTACACGCCATTGGCGGCGGCCATTACCGCAGCCGGGGTGTCTCGGGGACCGCGACCTGGTTGCTGGCTGCGTCAAGTCCATCCCCACCATCAGGGGCTCTGGTGAAGGGCAGCCTGGGACTTAGACTCCGCGCCCTGAGGGACTTCGGTCTGTTGGTGGTGGTTGTCGTCAGCCAGTGCGTTACCCTGCCACTAGGCCTACCTGTCCGTTCCACAGCCCTGCCCTGACACCTATAACTTCTATGGGCATTGTCATATATTCTTTTTTGAGAAATCTGGGGTCTATCAGACTCTAGATATCTCCTCTGCCCTTACATTATCTAATCAAACCAAGATCGGTGTGATCAGATGCTTTCCCAATTTTCAAATGGCACTGTTTATATCCTGAGAAACTGAAGTGATGAAATGCTCGTAGCTTCTGATTTCTTAAGCTATAGAGATGATGATTGGCACCATTCTGGTGTAAAATCAGCTCTTTGGTTAGCTGGCATAAGCACCGGCTGCATTCTCAGGTTTCTCCAACGGCACGGAACTGCCCGAAAAGGCAGTGGAAGGCAGAGGGGGAGAGGGGGGAATCATCTACCACTGCTTGTAAAAGCAATCCTTTAGCTAATTAGCCACTAGGATTGCTTTTATATGAAAGCCGATAGCTGGGTGAAAAAACTTATACCAGGATAATGCCTGCAGCTGTAGGCATCATCCTGGTATAACCATTCAAAGTCCAGTGATGTACCATTACGTCGCTGGTCCTTGTTGGGTATATATGCTATGTTCTTTTTTTTTGTATACAGCCTGTGGGCTGAATGAAAAAAAGAGAAGAAATCTCTGCCAGAAAAAGTGTGTGGTATGCCCACCATTAGAATATACTGCCCTGCATCCACCCACTTCTAATGGTGGGCACACATTAGGTCGCACGGTGCCATATGCACCAATTTCAAGATTGTACAAATGTCTAAATAGTGGCACGCTTGAATAAAAATTATCCACATATAAATGGTACCACATATGGAAAAAGGATGACACCAAGTCTTGCCACTACTCCCCATGTAGTCTGGGCATCCGGGGGGCTCCACGTGACTGTCTTTTCTCATAAATCTGAAACTTATAAGTATAGCCTGTTGCCCTCTCAGATCTTCTACATCTTGACCCCATATCTGGCACGCTTGCTGAGGAGAAATTGTTTGAATGGAAGGCGGCCAGAAAAATTAAAGAGGGAGTCATCATCGCAGATTTGTTGTTGGGGAGTATAGACATCTGCAAATTTTTGGTTAAGGTGATTTACAAGGGGCTGAATTTTGTGGAGCCGGTCAAATTCAGGGTCACCTTGAGGATGACAGAGTGTACTGTGTTTGAAATGCATTAAAAACATTATACTCTCATATCTATGCTGGCCATGGCAGCAGAGAACATGGCATATGTTGAATCGGGTCTGCGGACCAATACAACTGCAATTAATTTTTTTAGTAATGCCCATGTTGAGGGTAAGGTCCAAAAAAAATTTAAATTCGTAAACCGTAATGGATTTCTAAGCGAATGGTATGGCAAGGTTTGAATTTGGGTTGGCAGCGATAAATTGTTGTGCATATAAATTGAATTGATCCACAATCAATGCATACAGATATTTGATGAAAAACAGCTCCAAAAAATCATGGGGAGTGGTTAAATTTGCGGTTTCCACCTGAATTCTGTGTTGGGCAGTGAATGGGGGAAGTACGGGTGCTGCAGAATTTGTGGGCTGCCAATCAGGATTTGCAAGCACAACCGGAAGGATACTGGGGGCTCTACAGGCCTGTGTGTGAATTCTTGGTGGTTGAGGAACAATACTTGTGCTCACACCGCACCAGCCTGTACTGCACTAATGGGACTCACCACGTCACTAAATTATACTGCAGTGCTGGTATGTCAAAGACCAGGATGCACTAGGCCACTGGTGCTCTCCAGTTCACCAAAAGGTAGTGTGGCACTTGTACTGGCACTCTGCTGCATATGAGAGTCATCAAAATTTACTGGCAAGTGCTAGCAGAGATCAGGCCTGATTCTGCGAACACTGCAGTTTTGTGTGCAATGTATCAAGTGACAGTGACCTACTGACACCGCACTTGCTGGGGGAGAAGGGGGGGTAAGCGTAGGGGCTAAACACATGTGCTGGCAGGTGCCAGGGCTGATCCCACTAAAGCTGCATTTTTGGGGACACTATACGAATGTGAACGCTGGTATAGTGCTGATCTGATAAAAGATATTGATCCCTTCAGACACTATACTAGCATCGGAGGTTTATTGTGTACGAGCGTGTTCCTGGCAATCAAGGGGTTAAATGTGATTACTGGTGTACTGACAGGCAATCTGACACTATCTAGGAGGGGTGTGAAAACCATGGGAGCGCGAATCATGTATATATACATGATTTTGTGCACCCGGGCCACCCTGTAGAAGTATTTCTGCTATAGGGCGGTCAGGAAGCCGTTACAGAAGCTGTTTGTGTTATGGCGCTGTGTTGCTTTAACTGACAATGCGTGGTCATTCAATGCTGCACCAAAACAAAATGTATGTCCTTTTTTCCCCAAGAATTGAGCTTTCTTTCGGTTGTATTTGATCACCTGTGCGGTTTTTATTTTTTGCACTATACAAGAGTCCGACAATTTTGAGAAAAAGAAACAATATTTTTGACTTTTTGCTATAGAACATGTCCAGTAAAAAAATGTAAAAATCAAATTTCCTCATAAATTTTTGCCAAAATTTATTCTGCGACATGTCCTTGCTAAAAAAAAATCCAAATACGTGTAAATTAATTGGTTTATGTGAACGTTATAGCATTTACAAATGGCGGTATAGATAGTGGATTTTTTTTTTTTTTCATACTAATAATAGCAGCGATCAGCAACTTATGGTGGCGATCAGCGAAAAAAAAAAGCACTGACACTGTACTATGGCACTGGGGATGGGAGTGTTTTACTAGGGGGCAGGGGGTGTGTGCTTCCCTATAAGCACACTGATCCGGAAGGCTGAGCTCATCCATCCGGATCAATGTGCTCAAACTGACAGAGAGGAGAGCTGCATTGTAAACAATGCAGCCATCCTCCCTGTCAGTATTTGCCGGCAATCACTGGGTTCCAGTGGATAATCATCGGCCGGGATTCGGTAATTGACTCCCAGGGCCACGATCGGCGATACGGGTAGGGGGGTCATACGCCTCGCCTGCGCCCCCTACCTTGAAATGCAGGATGATGTTTATAAATGTGATCCTGCACACAGGGGCCACCTTGCCGCAGTATATGTACTGTGGGCGATCCCCTAGTGGTTAAAGTAGATCCTTTTATACGTGGGATCTATAATAATTTATTTTGAGCTCCCCTGTTGACTGTGTCCACCTTCTGACAACTGTGTTAGCTCACAAATATAACATCAAAATAAGGCACTATCATATCACATCAATCATATATCTTTTTTTCTATTTTTGAGTTGCTTAGAGTTTTTAAAATGTTGACATGTACTCTGGCAGAGGTGTGTGTGGTTGGAATAAATGGGGTGGCGGTCCAGAGGCAAGGTGCACCTTTTAATTTTTTTACAGGGCAAAGTGTATTCAATTGCACCCAGGTTATTTGAATGCTATTTAGTCTACATGTATGTTTTGGATACTGGGATTAATCTTAAGCGTTCAAGTGAAAAATAAAACTGCTACAGGAATAACAGAAAACCTAAGCATATGTCAACATATGTTCAGAAATCAGTTTTTATATTTTCTTCTTTTATGTGTCTTCTCCTCTACTCATCTAATTTTGTTATTTTATAAAATATATTCCAATACATTGGTTAGATTGAGAATGCATTTTCAAACCCCTGACATTTGATAATAAGATTAACTGTATGTTGAAGTGGAATTAAGAATCCAATATGACAAAACAGAATATGAACTCATACAGTGTAGAAATGCTGTTGCTAAATTTAAGTCATAACTATATTGGCTCGGCTTTATACAGAAATAACATTGTTCAAGGCAAGCCTTCTGGAACAATTTCTAAACAAAGCACTTATAGTAAGTCACTTTGAACAGTCTCCTTTCATTTGTCTCTTTACATTTGGATCATGGGTTTGCACATTCTCTTAAAAAATTCATGTGCATTTTTCTGCACCCTGTAGTAAATTAAAATTAAAATTTTTCACATCAAATGTGCCTTTAAAGACATTATACTTTCATGTTAACTGATCACCTAGCCCAACATTGCTATTTTGAAAGTCATAACAGGGAAAAATTAAAGACTAGTTTTAAACAGATATAAAGGATAATTTTTTAATTGATGGATTGATATCCGCATAGTAAAGGATTCACCTCTCAAACGACAGCAGAGTTCTTATGGGCATTAAGCTTTTCCATTGCACTAGTGGTGTGAGTAATATGGAGGGGTCTAGTTGTAACCCATGATATACTATGAATTATTCCTAATGGGTTTGTTGTGGACTCTTTTATGTTTATTTTTTTTTCTATAATCCAAGTTTTGATATATATGAAGTTACACCTCAATTGCAGGTAAGCAGTGATTTAATTGTGTAATTAATATATGTAACTGATATTATGTATTATCAGGCATCCATGGTCACTGTTTCTTTTTTAAAGTAAACCATATTCTTTATTACTCCCTCTCTTGTCACTGCTCTCTTGAAATCCTCACAGAGCAACTGTGAAACTTTTTACAAAATCCTCCTATACCTATGTTTACTTTCACTTTCACTTCCTTCATTTTTCTTTTTCCCATTAGCTGGCATTATTTTTTATTTGTTTAAATAAAATAGTCCCAGGCACAATGTCACTGTATCCATGCAAACTGTGTAGGAACCAACTTTACCTTTAAAAGTCTAAATTCAAAGCTATGTTTTCAGAACTGCTATCTGGGGATTGCCAGAGAGTTGTGACATAAGAAGGAGCAATAACTATTAACTGCAGTTCTGAGATATACTCTGCAGAAAATAAAACATCATCTTGACCGGTGATTTATTCTTGTAAAATTGATTTCCTGACCATCTTTAAAAGCAGAAATCTTGAAAAAGTTACATTTTTACTACAGCATCACTTTATGAAAAAGGTAAACTGCTTCTCTTTGCAAATGAAATAATGGACTGAAATGGAATGAAATGCATTCTTCTTTGTTTTGCAACAAGGAAGAACACATTGCTGCTAAATTGATAAAAAGAAAAATAATTGCTAAAATGAAAAAAATCAGAATCATCCATTTCTTTTGCAATGGTACATGATCTATGCCTTTTGAGACCTCACTTTCTTTTATATATGACAAATAAAATACAATACAAAACACATATTTGTTGTCAGACTAGAACAAGGGCATATTTCATCTAGCTAACAGTTACACATAAAAATAGAAGTAGACGTTAAGGTTAATTTACCAAAAGATCAGTGGTTGTTTACTAAGTAAAGAGAATGGCCACTTTGCAAAGTGTATATCCATTTAGTTTAGTAAATATGGTGTGGGATGAGCAAATAAGCTTGGGTTTGATTTGTGAGGAATTAATTGAAGCAATCATAAAATTTGTACATTGTGAACTTTAATCTGAACCCCAGTAAAGCAAAGGGGACAAACCTTGAAAATATATTCTAGTCATTTTTAAGGCTAATATGTAGTGGATTGCCAAACAAAGAACAAATTGAGCTGGGCACTGCATTGGAGGACATGTACCAATGCAAATTCAACTTGCTTGAGAGATGACATTAAGCTGTTTGCAGTGTTAGGGAACAGTGACACCATATTCTGGCATCACATATTTAGCTCTTGTAAATGTTTTTTTTTCCCTGTTAAACTTTTACTTGGCTTAAAGAAGACCAAAAGTCAAAATATTCACTAGGTATCATTGGACTACTCCCCACTCCACATTCTAAAACAGCCAAAACATTTTTTTTCAGTCTGCCCTGAACCCTGGCAGCCATACTTGCCTAGGTAAGAATGACATTGTATCCTCTCTGAAAGCTTACATATCCCAGGAAGTTGTAGGAGCAAGGACACATAGGGGTTTATTTACTAAAGCTGGAGAGTCCAAAATCAGACTCCCTTCTGCATAGAAACCAATCAGCTTCCAGGTTTTATTGCCAAAGCTTCATTGAACAAGCTGAGGTTAGAAGCTGATTGGTTTCTATGCAGAAGGGAGTCTGATTTTGGACTCTCCAGCTTTAGTAAATAAACCCCATAGTGACTGGTGGGCATAGATGGTATAGATTGGGAGCCATCTGTTGAAGAGGCAGCTGGGTTCCCAATGACATCAAAGAAAAATATGATGGCATGGGACTCAGGCTGTGGCATCTAACCAGGACAACTAAGCAGGTCAGTGTGTGAATCCAGCCTAATAGATGTGGGGGGGGGGGGGGGTTAAATAAGCAAGGAGCAATTGAAGTTTCTCTTTAAATACAGCAGAAGCATGCCAATCCGATCAATTTCAACAAAAAAAAAATGCTGGCTACACCTCAAGTGGAAAGATCTGTTGGTCTTACCCTCTTTATGATGTAGCCAGGCTGCCTGGTCAGGGTGCTAATGAGGGTTCTTTGGGGGTAAAGTATGAGGATGGACTACTGTGTGAACTCACTCCCTACCCTCCACTTTTTTTCTTCCCTTTTACCTCCCTTCCCTCCTCTCCAGCCCCCACTTTGCCTTTCTTTTTCTCTTCTTTGCGTTCTACCTCACTTCTTTAGCCACCACTTGCCACCTTTCTATTTGCTATAACTTTATTCTGCAGGATGAGGTGGCCTTTTCCTTTTTTTTTGCTTCAGTGTTAATACATTTGATCAATGTCTTGTACAGGAGCAGTGTGGTTAGATGTAAGGTATCTCTATATATGGATGCACATTTTTATACTCCTGTGATTCCTGATACTTAATAACGTTTCAGTTATAATGTGTATAGTATGATGGCACCTCTCTAAGCTGGAGCTCAATAATCACCTCACCAGTATAAAGGGGAAGTGGTGTCCTCAAATGTCATGTAGACGTGATGTGAGGAAGGACACCGCTCTACCAGCTCATAGATTCCTATGTCAAGATGGCCTCAGCAGTCACTCCGGCCACACCCTCTGATGCATTTTGCCCCGCCCACCAGGGCTCGGTCACCAGTGTCCTTCCTTACATTATTAAGTGTTCTTGCATGGCAAGACCACTTACTGTTATCTCACATATATATTCTTATTATTATAGCCAAATTTACCACCCTAACTCCTCCCACAGTTTTTACACTACATAGACAGTAATATACCGAAACGTGCAGATTGTTCCCGATTGGCGTGCTATCACTTTGTGGAACGTTTCGCTGAATAGTTCACAAAATATTGGATTTGTTATGGTAAAATTGGTCCCATAGGAAAGAATGGCGGAATGTTCAAAACTAGAGTGGGAGCTGACAAAAGCTAGAGTGTGAGATGAAAAATCAGGACATGATTTCTAAACTGCCATCACTCCCTCATTTTCAAGCCCACCTACACAAATCTTATATCAAAACGTTCAGCTATCCCTGCTGCCACTAAAAATGTCCACGGCTAAGCCATAGTCCTGATAGTTTTCACAATATGACCATTTGTTTGCAACTCATGCCGCCCATTGACATTCATTGAAACTCCACTCTAGCCACCTCAAATTTGAAGGGCAATTTCTAAACTGCGACTGTGCCTTCATTTTTAATATTTCATAGACATACTATGCATCAAAATGTAGGCCTGGGTCTTCTTATTGTGATTCTCACAATATAAAGCTCTTCGCTGTAGGATTTATAATTTGTAAACTACAACCATTTGAAGATGGCAACCGCCAGTGAAGTGAGCAAGTTGGAGCAGTTTCTTTTTATTTTCCCCAAAAATATTTTATTAAAGAATAAGGCATAGCAAAGCAAATACAACTACAGATCGCAGACTGAGAATAGACACAATAAACAGCGTCCCGTATTGCAGACGGGCCAGACATGTAGATTACAATGCAATCATAGCGTAACAATGCAGTAAGACAGGTGTATATTACATATCTGCAGATATGAAGAGTTTACTAGACGAGGTAATGTAGATAGTAAAGGTGAACTGACCCATGTAATATTAAGCTTTTATGATGCGGGGATATGAAGTATCGGGTAAGGGTAGCTTTGAAGAGGTTGTGTGTTCTGTGTTGTGTATCTGGATTAGGAAATGTGTGTTACCTAGAAGTATTTGTGTCTGTAAGGAAGTAACTGCTATATTCTGTTGAGGAAATGTGGATGATGTGAGTATTTACTAAAGGAAGAATAAAGATAAGCCTGAGAAAATAGAACAGGTAGAGAAAGGAATGTGAAGTGGTGTAATCGGAGGGGGAGGGGTGTGGAGGGGGAAAAAAAAAAACAATAATAATAATAAATTATTCCTTTACTTCTCCCTCCTCCCCTTTCCCCTCTCCCCCTCCCTCCCCCAAATATGAATTTGGGGGAAGGAGAAGAAGCAATGGAAGGACAGGCAAGTGCGGTTAAATGGATCATATTCTTATGTAGGAGCCGAGCCGGTAAAGTCATCATTTAATTTAGCAGATAATATGCATATGGACAATCAATAGGGCAAGATATGGGTCAAAAACTCCGACACCCGTTATGCCAAGTTTTCAACCCATCTAATTGTAAATCTAAAATCTCCTTAATGAACTGGGCATTCTCTGAAACATCATTATGTATAACCATTCAGTCTGGGGGTCTAGATTGGTCATGTAGTGTTGTGTGGTAAGTAGTGGTGGTTTTGAAGTGACTCCAACATCCCCATGTTTTCCTTAATCTCTCTGGGCGTTCCTGCACCACAGAAATCAGTTCCTCCATTTCCTCAATTTTATTGATCCTGGTAAACCATTCTCGAATAGTAGGGACATGTGTGGAGCGCCAATGTACTGGGATACACTGTTTTGCTGCGTTTACCATATACAGGGCCAACGATTTACGGTACGTCTTAAAAGGGAATGAGGAGTGGTAGAGCAAGAATTGTGCGGAGAGAGGTCTAGAGTGTACGTAGTCACTTGTGTGATTATGGTTTGAACTTTTCTCCAGAAGGGTTGTAGCAAAGAGCAGTCCCACCATACATGTAAGAGTGTCCCTATCTCCTGGTGACATCTCCAACACGAATCCGAGACATTAGGATCGATTAGGTAACGTAATATGTGGTTCTGTCAAGAAAAGCCAGATGTCGTCAGCAAAGGCTGCTACTTTGTGAACTTTATCATTGATCAAAATCCCTTTAATACTTTAATTCTGTTTAATGCAGTTCAAAAAAGTTTCCAATGTGAGAATGAATAGTAGGGAGGATAATGGACAACCCTGTCTGGTCCCATTGCTGATCGAGAAAGCATCTGAAAGGAGGCCATTTACTCTCACTCTGGCCATTGACATTGCATACAAAGACATAATAAAGGTCAAAAGACGTGGAGGAAGCCCAAGACCCGTCAGGACAGCCTCCATGTAGTCCCAGGCCAGTCTGTCGAAGGCCTTCTCCGCGTCTAAGGATAAGAAGAAGCCAGGTTTCTTTTTTGTGTCAACCAATGATGCATATTTATTGCCCTGATAGTATTGTCTCTGGCCTCTCTACCAGGTACGAACCCCACTTTGTCAGTGGAGATAACGGGGTCTATAATGCGTAATAGGCGATTGGCCAATATTTTCGCAAAGATCTTTAGATCAACATTCAGCAAGGAGATCGGACGGTAATTTGCTGGAGATGTCAGATCTTTGTTTTCTTTTGGTTTAAGCGTGATATGTGCTTCAGAGAGATGCCGCATGGACTGCCCTGGGTTATCTAGCGAATTAAAGGCTTTTAGGAATGGATGTGCTAGAACATCAAAGAAGGATTTGTAATATGTGGTTATAAGACCATCTGGGCACGGACTTTTGCCTGGTTTCAATTGTAAAATGGCCTGTTGTATTTCTGTCAATGTTAAAGCTCCATCTAATTCTTTAGCTTGTGATTGGGGTATGGGTTTAGGGAGGTATTGGGTGAGAAAAGTCTGGATAATGGTCTGACGTGGTCTTGCGTCCCCTGTCGGTTTTGGTGGTCAGGGCAGATTGTAAAGAGTAGAATAGTACCTCTCAAATTCTGCAGCGATGTCCGCAGAAGTTCTGAGCAAGTGGCCCTGTTTGGAATTAAGTTGATGAATGGTATGGGCCGCTTTTTTGGATTGCAGGGCTCTGGCTAAAAACTTACCGCTCTTATTTCTGTGCTCATAAAAAGGTTTTTGAGATAAGATAAAATTGCGTTTGGTTTTCTTTTCCACCATATCTCTGAGTTGTTTATGTGCCTGTTCAAGTTCGGTCGTGGTGTGTATGGCTGTGGAGTGTTTATGTGAGGCTTCAAGTTTGCATATTTTTTGAAGTAATGATGTAAGAGATGCCTGTGATAGACGCTTTCGTGAGGCAGTGATGGATAACAGCAGCCCATGTATCACACATTTGTGTGCTTCCCATTGTATTAGAGGAGTCGTATCCGAAGATGAATTTTCCTTGAAGTAGTTGGTCAGAGATTCACGAATTTGGCGAATAACGGAAGAATCAGTAAGGAGAAAGGTGTCCAGTCTCCAGTTTCCAGTCTTGGATGGGAATGGGGTGTCTGCAAGATTTAAGGTCATCATAATTGGATGATGGTCAGATAGGATCATTGGTTCAATGGAGGCCGATTTTAAGGTGTGTAGGTCTTTTTGTGATAGAAAAAGATAATCAATTCTGGAGTGGCGTTTATGGGGTGCCGAGAAAAAAGTGTAGTCTCTGTCAGAAGGGTGAAGGGTACGCCATGTATCATGGAGAAGAAGATCGTTCAGTTCTGTTTTGATTTATTTAAGTGCTCTGAAGGGTTTTGATGAGAAACCTGTTGACGTGTCTTCTAATGGGTTCAACGCTACATTAAAATCACCCCCAAGAATCAAGATGCCCGATTGGAAAGTAACCAGTATTTTGGAGATTTTACGGAAGAAACTTACTTGTGCTGTATTGGGGCTGTAGATGGTTGCTAGGGTAAGTGGTTTATTGTAAAGGGTACCTTTAAGAAAGAGGAACCGCCCTTCTGGATCCTCGAGAGATTCAGTGATTATGAGCGGGAGTGTTTTGGAGATTAGAATAGACACCCCTTTTGCTTTTACCTCCGTGTTGACGGAGTGAAAGGCTTTTGGGAAGTTAGCATTGGCAAATTTTGGAATTTGATCAGCACGAAAATGAGTTTCCTGTACGAAGATCACATCTGCTCGGAGGCTTTTCATGTAAGTCAGAAGTTGGGAGCGTTTCTCAGGGATATTTAAGCCTCGTGCATTCAGAGATGCCACCGAGAGCGTATGATGGGTTTGTATAAAAATGTGTCTAGAGGCCATTGTGTAGTTTGTGAGAGAAAGTAGTGCTCGGACTCTATTACAGCCGCACAAAAAAGGAGAAAAAAAAAAAAAGGGGGTGGGGGGGTACGGTACTTAGAAAAAGAGATAGAAAAGATAGAGAAGAAAAGTCAGTAAGTCAGAAGGTATTGAGGATGTGAAGTGTTAGGTATGTATTGTTTTCAAGTCATACAAATGTGTTTCCTAAAACTTCTCTTATGGAGTAAATTCCGGGGGCAGAGTAGACCAGCTACGCTGTCCTTTGTTAAGAATCTTGTATGTAGGTGAAAGATTCAATATGTTGTGCACGAATGTTCAGTGTAATTCGGAAATGTATCGGACCCAGAGACAGTTTCTGTGATGAAAGATTGTGAAAGAATACCAAGAAGGTTGTATCTCGCAAGCGAGAAGTGTGTAGAATATGGGACCCAATGGGAGACCATCATGACACATGGAGGTAGGTGGGTGTCAGCCAATTTTTTTTTTCTATATATGGAGAGATGTTTTATTCAGCTTTGGGGGGGGGGGTATAGGTAAGAGCTGGTGTATGTAGGGTTGTGGTGGCTGTAGTAGTGAGGCTCTTCAGACGCGTAACTGGGACTGTTCATGTCTAAAGGTGTTTATGGAGAAGTGTGGAGGTATTATGTCCCCCAGTAAGGGTTCCTTATATGCCTGGTTGTACATACTAATGTCTTTGTAAGGACACTAATGTGGTGTAATACCGCCGGCCGTGGCATAATTATACATATAAGCAGTACATAATAGCGATTAGGTTCATTCTGCAGTTGTTCATGAATCATACAGTGCAATCTAGTAAGACAGTACAAAAAATATAGCTTTGTTTTCCATATACTGTGTCAGTTCAGACCATTGGTTTTAACTTTAAATGAAACCTAGCCCTGAAACCGAAATAATATAACTCAAAAGTATTTAGAAATGTAAACCGAACCAACCATCTGGACATGCCAGAAACGTGGAATAGGGTACGTGTAGGCCCTAACAAGGGCACTCTACGCTGTACCACAGGCCACCACACTGGGAGGGAAAACCAAGGTACTTAAGAAAACGAACCAGTGCTAGGAGGCCTCATGTAATTGCAGCCCGCCGAAAGCGTAGTCTAAATCAACTAAATACATTTATCATACGGAGCAGTTTGTTTTTAACCTCTCTTCTCTGCCCTTGCTGTGGAGTGAGTTGCCATAGGCAACCAGGTGTGTGAGCAGGCAGCAGAGTGACAAGCCACTCCACCCAGTTACTCCAGCCACTCCAGTTGTAGACTACTGGTGGAGGCAAGAACACTTCACACAATTTCCCCAGAAATTGTAGCTTTTCTAGTTTCAATTATAATGACTCATTTACAATAGATGCATAGATTTATGTAGTTTGTTTGGATTGATATGTTTGTTCAAAGATTAATTTGTGTTAGGTCTTCATGCCTCATGTTTTTGTCTTGAGTACTGTATTATATACAATTTCATCAATGAAACATTTCATGGAAAAAATGTTGGCTGTGACATTGACATTTCTACAAAATCCACTTCAAGACAGCAATACGTATATATACTTTGCGGTTTTGAAGTGAAATGCAGGGATTATGGCTGCAGCTAGATGCCATAACCCCAGTATAAAAATTTACAGCAGCCACAGCTGTTTCTAAATGATCCGAGCTGCTGATTAGCCATTGGATCACTTTTAGAAGCTGCGGGAGGGGTTTCTGGGGGAACCACTTTCCGGTAATTCCTGGGCTTACCTGCCTGATTGGAGAGTCCAGGAACTGATCCATCAATTGTGGCAGCTGGGCATATAGATTAGCAGAGGAAATATTGCCTCAGCTCATTTTTATGACCTAGGAGGATCAACATCACTTCCTATTCTGGCCAAATGTAAACAAGATAATTTTTGGGTGGTAAAACATTTTTTTCTGATTTAATGTTTTCCATTGTAGAGGAAAGATGTGGGGTCTTATAGACCCCAGATTTCTCCAAAAAGAGGACCTGTCTGATTTATTGTTTTCTCAACAGATGATTACATTTAACAATATTAATTAATTATATTACAATGAAGAATTTAGCAATAAAAGTGAAAAAAAAATGAAAGGAAAAGTGTGAAATAAATTTAAATGCCTCCATCCTCCCGTACTTGCACTCAGTGGCAAATGCATACATAGGTCACACCCACGTATGTAAACGGTGCTTGCACCACACATGTGAGGTATCGCCACAAACATGAGAGCGAGATAAATAATTCTAACACTAGACCTCCTCTACAACTGGAGATTTTTAAGTACTGTAGTTTGGCGCCATTCCACAAGCATGCACAATTTTCAAGCATGACGTGTTAGACATCTGTTTACTCAGCATAACATCATCTTTCAAATTTAAAAAAAAAATGGGTTATATATTGTGAGTTTTTTTAATCACTAAAGTGTATTTTTTTTAAATTGCAAAAACTGCTGCACAAATATCATGAGACATAAAAAAATTGCCATTTTATTCTCTAGGGTCTCTGCTAATATAAATATATATATATATATATACACACACACACAGGTGAAACTCGAAAAATTAGAATATCGGGCAAAAGTTCAATTATTTCAGTAATGCAACTTAAAAGGCGAAACTATTATATGAGATAGACTCATTACATGCAGAGCAAGATAGTCCAAGCCGTGATTTGTCATAATTAGAGATGAGCGAATTATTCAAAAATTCGATTCGGCTGATTCGCCGAATTTGCGGGAGAAATTTGATTCAATGCGAATTTATTCGCTGCGAATTTAACTAATTAAAAGGGTTTCTAGGCTTCAGAGAGCCTTTATATTAGTGCAGAACACTGTACCTTTAATTTAAATGCCCTTGGAGTCTGCTGGGGAAGAGAAATAATACTGTCAGTCAGTATGACATGTAGATGAGTGCCGTCGATCTTAGAATCACCGCACACTTCACTCATTTGGGCAGTCACGGGGCACGACGACGAAGAAGAAGAAGAAGAAGAAGAAGAGGAAGAAGAGGAAAAAGAATGAAAAGAAGAAGAAGAATGAAAAGAAGAAGAAGAAGAAGAATGAAAAGAAGAATGAAAAGAAGAAGAAGAAGAATGAAAAGAAGAAGAAGAAGAAGAATGAAAAGAAGAATGAAAAGAAGAAGAAGAAGAATGAAAAGAAGAAGAAGAAGAATGAAAAGAAGAATGAAAAGAAGAAGAAGAAGAATGAAAAGAAGAAGAAGAAGAATGAAAAGAAGAATGAAAAGAAGAAGAAGAAGAATGAAAAGAAGAAGAAGAAGAAGAATGAAAAGAAGAATGAAAAGAAGAAGAAGAAGAAGAAGAATGAAAAGAAGAATGAAAAGAAGAATGAGAAGAATGAAAAGAAGAAGAAGAATGAAAAGAAGAATGAAAAGAAGAAGAAGAATGAAAGAAGAAGAAGAAGAATGAAAAGAAGAATGAAAAGAAGAATGAGAAGAATGAAAAGAAGAATGAAAAGAAGAAGAAGAATGAAAAGAAGAAGAAGAATGAGAAGAAGAATGAAAAGAAGAATGAGAAGAAGAATGAGAAGAATGAAAAGAAGAATGAGAAGAATGAAAAGAAGAATGAAAAGAAGATGAAGAAGAATGAAAAGAAGAAGAAGAATGAAAAGAAGAAGAAGAAGAAGAATGAAAAGAAGAATGAAAAGAAGTAGAAGAATGAAAAGAAGAATGAAAAGAAGAAGAAGAATGAAAAGAAGAAGAAGAAGAATGAAAAGAAGAATGAAAAGAAGAATGAACTATATTACTATATCAGTCTCTAATGGATGCTGGAGAGTTAAACCCCCTAACACCTGCTGTGCCCATTATGAGGGGTTCCCACCATCCCTGTGCTGAGGTTCTGGGTATGCACACCTGCTGTGCCCATTATGAGGGGTTCCCACCATCCCTGTGCTGAGGTTCCAGGTCTGCACACCTGCTGCGCCCATTATGAGAAGTTCCCACCATCCCTGTGCTGAGTTCCTGGGTCTGTACACCTGCTCTGCCCATTAGGAGGAGTTCCCACCATCCCTGTGCTAAATTCCTGGGTCTGTACACCTGCTGTTCCCATTATGAGGGGTTTCTACCATCCCTGTGCTGAGGTCCCAGGTCTGCACACCTGCTGCGCCCATTACTAGGGGTTCCCACCATCCCTGTGCTGAGGTTCTGGGTATGCACACCTGCTGTGCCCATTATTAGGGGTTCCCACTGTCCCTGTGTTGAATTCCTGGGTCTGTATGTACACCTGCTGTGTCCATTGTGAGGGATTCCCACCATTCCTGCACTGAGTACCTGAGTCTGTACACCTGCCAAAAGAAAGTTTCAGGATTTTGAAGGAGCAAAATACAGTAATACTGGAACAAAAATGAGCTGCGTGGTGGAGTTGCCAGAAGAAGAAGAAGAATGAAAAGAAGAATGAAAAGAAGAATGAAAAGAAGAAGAAGAAGAATGAAAAGAAGAAGAAGAAGAATGAAAAGAAGAAGAAGAAGAATGAAAAGAAGAAGAAGAAGAAGAAGAAGAAGAAGAATGAAAAGAAGAATGAAAAGAAGAAGAATGAAAAGAAGAAGAAGAAGAAGAATGAAAAGAAGAAGAAGAAGAAGAAGAATGAAAAGAAGAAGAAGAAGAAAGAAAAGAAGAATGAAAAGAAGAAGAATGAAAAGAAGAATGAAAAGAAGAATGAGAAGAATGAAAAGAAGAAGAAGAAGAATGAAAAGAAGAAGAATGAAAAGAAGAAGAAGAAGAATGAAAAGAAGAATGAGAAGAATGAAAAGAAGAAGAATGAAAAGAAGAATGAAAAGAAGAAGAAGAATGAAAAGAAGAAGAAGAAGAAGAAGAATGAAAAGAAGAAGAAGAATGAAAAGAAGAATGAAAAGAAGAATGAGAAGAATGAAAAGAAGAATGAAAAGAAGAATGAGAAGAATGAAAAGAAGAATGAAAAGAAGAAGAAGAATGAAAAGAAGAATGAGAAGAAGAATGAGAAGAATGAAAAGAAGAATGAGAAGAATGAAAAGAAGAATGAAAAGAAGAAGAAGAAGAATGAAAAGAAGAAGAAGAAGAATGAAAAGAAGAAGGAGAAGAATGAAAAGAAGAATGAGAAGAATGAAAAGAAGAATGAAAAGAAGAATGAAAAGAAGAAGAAGAAGAATGAAAAGAAGAATGAAAAGAAGAAGAAGAAGAAGAATGAAAAGAAGAATGAAAAGAAGAAGAAGAATGAAAAGAAGAAGAAGAAGAATGAAAAGAAGAATGAAAAGAAGAAGAAGAAGAATGAAAAGAAGAAGAAGAAGAATGAAAAGAAGAATGAGAAGAATGAAAAGAAGAAGAAGAAGAATGAAAAGAAGAAGAAGAAGAATGAAAAGAAGAATGAAAAGAAGAAGAAGAAGAATGAAAAGAAGAATGAAAAGAAGAAGAAGAAGAATGAAAAGAAGAATGAAAAGAAGAAGAAGAATGAAAAGAAGCAGAAGAAGAATGAAAAGAAGAATGAAAAGAAGAAGAAGAAGAATGAAAAGAAGAAGAAGAAGAATGAAAAGAAGAAGAAGAAGAATGAAAAGAAGAATGAGAAGAATGAAAAGAAGAAGAAGAAGAATGAAAAGAAGAATGAAAAGAAGTAGAATGATAAGAAGAATGAAAAGAAGAATGAAAAGAAGAAGAAGAAGAATGAAAAGAAGAAGAAGAAGAATGAAAAGAAGAATGAGAAGAATGAAAAGAAGAATGAAAAGAAGAAGAATGAAAAGAAGAAGAAGAAGAATGAAAAGAAGAATGAGAAGAAGAATGAAAAGAAGAATGAGAAGAATGAAAAGAAGAAGTATTCTAGTACAGCAAAAAGTGTATCTGCAGAGAGCTCCGCTATTTCTGACAGTTCTCTGACAGAAATCTTTTTCCGGGCAGAGGCACAGCGGGCAGAGGCACATCGGGCAGAGGCACATCGGGCTGGACTCCGGGCAGAGGCACATCGGGCTGGACTCCGGGCAGAGGCACATCGGGCTGGACTCCGGGCAGAGGCACATCGGGCTGGACTCCGGGCAGAGGCACATCGGGCTGGACTCCGGGCAGAGGCACATTGGGCTGGACTCCGGGCAGAGGCACATCGGATTACCAGGCGAAGCAGCAGGCAGCGGGCCACCGGGCGGAGCAGCAGGCACCGGACCCCCAGGCGGAGCGACAGGTCTCGGGCCCCCAGGCGGAGCGGCGGGCGCTGGACCCCCAGGCGGAGCGACAGGTCTCGGGCCCCCAGGCGGAGCGGCGGGTGCCGGACCCCCAGGCGGAGCGACAGGTCTCAGGCCCCCAGGCGGAGCGGCGGGCGCCGGACCCCCAGGCAGAGCGACAGGTCTCGGGCCCCCAGGCAGAGCGGCGGGCGCCGGACCCCCAGGCAGAGCGACAGGTCTCGGTCCCCCAGGCGGAGCGGCGGGCGCCGGACCCCCAGGCGGAGCGACAGGTCTCAGTCCCCCAGGCGGAGCGACAGGTCTCAGGCCCCCAGGCGGAGCGACAGGTCTCAGGCCCCCAGGCGGAGCGGCGGGCGCCGGACCCCCAGGCGGAGCGACAGGTCTCGGGCCCCGAGGCGGAGTGGCGGGCACCGAGTCACCAGGCACGACAGTGGGCTCCGAGTCAACTGGCATGACCGCTGGGTCAGACATTGGATCGTCTGGCTGGACAGCGGGCATTGGGTCACCAGGCATCAGGTCATTTGGCTCGACAGCGGGCACCGCGTCATCTGGCAAGGCAGTGGGCTCCGAATCAACTGGTATGACCGCGGGCACTGGGTCAGACATTGTAGAAGAAGGAGAAGATCAGAGAAAGCAGAATCAAACATCCTTTTTAAACAATGCAGAGGATTCACCCCTTAGGTTCCACTGAGCGTATAACAAGCATGCTTTACTTCATGTACAGACTGTTACTGTTGTTGGTTTAGTAACAATTTAGCTAAGATAAGTAAAACTTAATTTTTAAAGTGAACATACTCTAATACTTTGGTAAATCAACCCCAATGAGTGCACTAGCAGTAAAGGGTTTGACCATGTTTGTTACAGATAGTAGTAATAAAATAAAGATCTGTGTGATGCCTTTTACATGACTAACCAAATACATTTGGATGTGCAAGCTTTTGGAAACATTTAGGACTTTGTGCATAAAATATTTACCAACCTGAAATTATCTCACTATATTGGAAACCTTACATCAAGATCTCAAAAATTGGAATAACCTTAATGTATCGTGGTTTGGGAGATCAGCTTTATTTAAAATGAATATACTCCTGAGGCCGCTCTACGTCATGCAGACAGTAGCAATACAACTCCCCTCATACTTTTTTCACTATACAAATGACAGTGCTCCACTTTTATCTAGAAAGGGTTATCTCCAAGAATCAAATACACTGTCCTTACATTACCTAAACATAAGAGGGGCATTGGCCTACCAGATTCCAAAAAGTATTACTGGGCTTGTAAGCTTACCAAATAATAGACTGAAACATCCATGACAAAAGAAAAGACAAAAAAAGGGTTTCCATAAAAATAATTCTTTTTGCAATTGACTTTGAAATAAATTCCATGACTCTTGTTCCAACAGCTCCCCAAATCAGCTCTAGCACACCCATTCATAACCTCTTTATCTGTAGCCTAGGAGCAGAATTGTGAGCTACACAAAGACAACAGCTTAGTCATAGTGGCACTTGACTCTTTGACCCTGCTGAGACCACTGTATGGAGTGTTGAATCAATACATTGCAGGACCATAGATATTTTTTTCCTGGGAGGATTCAGATTTGAACAACCAGAAAGAAATTAATGTATGTAGTGCACTGCAGTGAATTGTGGGTGTGCCAAAATCGACAAACTATACACCACAGTCCTTGTAACCAAACATATTCTTTAATTATTGTGCCAGCAGTAGGAGTACAACAGACTCATATAAACCTCAGCACAATCATCTGCACAAAATGAAACTCTTCCATTATATACTGTCCCTAGAATTATTATTATTATACAGTATTTATATAGCACCAAAGGGTGTGCTCAGCGCTGTACAGTAGCAGGGGGACATAACATGAGACAAGACATTAACAATACACTACACGAGGGGTTCGAGGGCCCTGCTCTTTCAAGCTTACAATCTAGGAGGGAGGGGAAGGTGGCACAGGAGGAGATGGCTGTGGGGGATGGAGTGGTGTGTGGAGTGGAGGAGGTTAATTGTTAGGTGAGGTCGGGTGTTAGGTGAGGTTGGGGTAGGCTTCCCTAAAGAGGAGGGTTTTCAGGGTGCGCCTGAAGGTGAGGAGGGTAGGTGACAGTCTGATGGATTGGGGTAGGGAGTTCCAAAGGATGGGGAAAGTCCTAGAGAAGTCCTGCAATCGGGCATGGGAGGAGGAGACCAGGGAGCTAGAGAGCAGGAGGTCCTGTGAGGAGCGGAGGGCATGGGTAGGGTAGTATCTGGGTATCAGGTCAGTTATGTAGTTCGGGGCGGCATTGTGAGTGGCCTTGTAGGTTAGGGTTAGCAGCTTGAACTTGATGCGTTGGGCAATCGGGAGCCAATGAAGGGATTGGCAGAGGGGGGAGGCAGATGTGGAGCACTTGGTGAGGTGGATGAGTCTGGCTGTGTCTAAGACACTCTTTAGAATTCTAATATACCTTCATACAACATGTGGCGGTTGTTGTTGTACACAGCTACATGAATATGTGGCAGACAGCAAGCATGGAGATGCATTGAGAGCAGAATGCCCACATGGACACTCTAACTTCAGTACTGGGGTGCACCCTCTGCACCACTGAAGCTGTCACATAGACAGTGCAGCAACAGGGAGTTTTGTTCCTGGGGGTGGAGCACAATGGGGATATACAGACACTAGTTCCCCATCAGGTCCGCTTTCCTTGTGATTGATAACAGACAGTGGGTGGATCCTTAGCGAATAGACAGTCAGATATTGGCTAAAGAACTAAGCCATTTCCTGCTGTCAATTACAAGCTGAAAGTAGACCTGATGGGGAACTAGCGTTTCAGCGTCCATGTCAGGAGGCTGTTGGCTGTGAAACCAACAGTGTCCTTAAACACAAGTGTGTAACAAGTGAAGTGCAGAGGTCAGACTTGGAGAATGCACAGATAACAGGTGCCAGTAGTGCATAACACACAAACTGCAGGGGTCAGAAGTGCTTAGTGAACACAGCACATGAGTCAGCAGTGCATAATACACAGAACAGAGGGGTCAGGAGTGTGTAATGTACAGATCACAGGGGTCAGGAGTGTGTAATGTACAGATCACAGGGGTCAGGAGAGTGTAATGAAAGGACAATACAGATCTCCCTCACAGTACAGATTCCCCCCAAGTACAGATCTCTCTCCCAGTACAACTCCCCCCAGTACAGTTCCCTTCCATTAAACCACCCACTCTCTAGATCAGGAAATCCAGAATAATGAGAAGTCCTTTCTCAGCTGTGTCATTTGAGTTGAAGGGGAACTAAGGAAAACTGTACTGAACTGCAGCTACCGGTCTCTGAAGTCTGAAAGGTAGCAGGAGTGCAGCGGCAGTGGTTTGGATATACAATGACTGTCAGCACTAGCTGCCACATTGCAGATGCTTTGAGGGTTTTGGGCCCCTTGTCCTCCTTCTTATCTAAATGCTTCCTTATATTCCGATTGTTTCTTCCCACTTTGTGTCTTAAAGTTCCTCATTAGAACAGTAAGCCCCAGATGCTGTTGTCAGATCTGCAGAAATAGTGTGCCTTTGGAAGACCAATCTTCTTGGTATTAGTGGTAAAATGGTGAGAAGTAATATGCAGATGTAGTGTTTGCCTTAAATCACCAACATTAGGACCATAGTGGGATGTTGCATGCATATAATCAGGTACACAACATTAAAGGGCCTGCAGAAAAATGTTCCCTTAACGCTGTACATCGGCTGGGATTTTAGTACTTGCACACTGTTGGAACAGAACTCCAGCAGTAAACATAATGAAAAATGTTCCCTCACTAGCTGAGCTAGAAATCTTTTAAAGTGGTAATTGAAAGTATTGAAACTGTTATATTAAAAAAATAAATAAATTGAATGGCATTCTGGGAGAAAATGTCACAACTATGGCATACAATGTATGCAAAAATATGTACTATTACCATACAACTTGTAGTTTCAACAAAAATGAAAAGTGTTAGATTTAGAGCTAAATATTCTGTATTATTTATAAATACACAGAATCAAAGAGTTATTCTAATTACTGTAGCAATAATTCATAAAAGCTTTTACTAATAATTCTTAATACATATTTTCCCTGTAACAATGTACTGTAACTGTCATATCACAAATTCTTTCAGACAAACTGAAAGATAATAAACGTTCAGGTAGCTTACTGTAAAATCTCTTTTATGCTTCTTTCATATTTATGAGATACTACCTTAACCATAAATCTAGAGCAAAGCTTGTATAAATTAAATATATACATATACCTGTATTTTTTATATTCTTTATAAGGACAGAACTTTATTTCTGTATTTCATCTTTGATAAGACGGGTTCATAAAAAAAGACTAACCTACAGAAAAATGAAGTACAAAAGAGCAATGAGATAGATTTACAGAAACATACTAGACAGTAGAATCAAAATGTCTAATGCTACATAATAAAGGTAAAATATATAAATACAAATAAAACCTCATAATCACACCAAAAAAAAACAACAACAAAAAAATCCACAAGAATATCCTGAAGTTTATTTTGGTTGTAGAAGAGGTTTGATGGTTATTTTAACACAAATGTAACTCTTAATGACTTCCTCAGTGCTCCTTGTTACAGTATAAACCTGCAAGTTGTACCATTATACTTGAAATAATTTTGCCTGCAATTGGGATATCTTTGCAGGTTGTCAGGTACCCATTTAGATCAAATAAAGAGAGAGCAAAATATAAAATTATCAATTTATTTCCTCATCATTGGGTTTTATATTGAATTAAAAAAACACTCATTGTCATAGTGGTTCTAAAGACAGGAGGTTTTTTACCTTAATGCATTCTATACATTGAGGTAAAAAAAAAAACTCTGCATACAGCTCCCGCCTCCCCTCCCCCTTTATACTCACCACTCAAACTCGATCCAGCAATGTGCACGAGAGCAACAGCTCTCTCAACGCTCTCTCTCCCTCCCACTGCTGTCAATCACAGCCAGTGGTAAGGAAGTGGGGGTGGAGCCAAGTCGAGTTCTGTGTGTCTATGGACATGCAGAGCTGGCTTGGGAGCAAGCATGCACAAGTGCCCCCATAGCAAACGGCTTGCTATGTGAGCACTCGGCAGGGGAGAGGATCCAGGAATGCCACATGAACACTTCACATGAAGTGCTTTATATATATATATATATATATATATATATATATGACAAATCTACAGAGTGAACAACTGGCAAATGCATTCAATGTATATAAGGTGGTTGTACTTACATCTGCCTACAATTTATATATGTTTTCCATCTTTTTTTTTTAATTCCAAAATGCATATTGTGCAAAGAATTATTTGAAATTATGGTGTAATGTGTTTATTTGAAAGAAGTGTTATCAGAAAGCAAGTAAAAAAAAGGGTATGAACATTTATATTTACAAAATCTAATATAAAGAAACATACTGTATTATATTGCTATTCCAATATTACACATTTTACTATAGAATAAGTAAATATTATAGGTACTTTAACCACTTCCCGCCTAGCCTCTTGTCCCTCCGGGAGGGCATCATATGACGTCCTTCCCGGATCACGCTTTGCGCTTACCCGCAGGGCAGCGCTGTGACGAGATCTGTCACCGGCTGTTTACCTCAGACACGACCGATGACAGATCTGTGTACCTGCCCCCATGTCAGTACCATGTGACCTGCTGTGACCAATCACATTAGGCCACATGACAGTTGTATACAATGGATGGCTTGCTTTCATGCCATCCATTGTATACAAGTCTGTCTAGCTGTGAATGGTCACAGTGATCAAATGCACAGGCTGGGACAATCACAGCCCATCTGTTTCATGTGATTAGCCATGGCCAATCACAGCTAATCACAACAAAAAAACCTGAATTAATCAATTTCATTCAATTAAATGCTTGCTTATAACAAAGTAGTTATTTGCTATAAGTAATCAAATTGTGTAAAAAAAAAAAATACTGATAACTTCCCCAAAGTAGTACAATGTTACTATGGTAACATTATACTACTTTGGTCATAGTGTAATATGAAAACAAAATCTTAATTATCATTTTCCGTACTGTCACCAGTCAGTGTCCCTGATTACCACCACACCAGTTATATGATGATACTGTACTGCACTGGTGACAGTATGTAAAAAAAAAATGTGGAAATCATTTTTTAATTTCTTCATTTTTCAAAAAATTATGACAAAAACTTTACAACTTAAAAAAACTCGCCATGCCTCTTATGAAATATGTTGGACTGTCTACTTTGCAAAAAGGGGTCATTTGGAGGATATCTGTACTGTTTGGACATTTTTGGGCCTCAAGAAATTAGATTGGCTGTCAGTACTTCAGGATTGATCAATTTTCAGATATATCCCATAATTTGTGAACTCTATAACTTTCCTACAGACTAAATAGTAAATACTAATTTGGGTTATTTTCACCAAAGAAATGTAGCAAAATACAGCTTAGCCTAAATTTATGAAGAACAATTATTTATTTGCAAACTTTTATAACAGAAACACAGAAAAACTTTTTTTCTTTTCAAAATGTTCAGTCTCTTTTTGGTAATTTAGTAAAAAAAAAACCCAGCGGTGATTTAATACCACTGTCACAGTCTCCCCCTCGCTCTCCTTCATCCTCCCCCCTACTGTCACGGCTCCCCCCTCGCTTTCCTTCATCCTCCCCCCTCCCTTCCCCTTACAGGTCCCTATGTCCTGCACAAGCCTACATCAAAGGTTGTGCCAGATGTCAGAGATCTGCCCCCTGAGGTGCGGTTCACACCTCTCCTGGGCCAGACACTGAAGAGTCTGACACCCAGCTTTGCCTGCACCTGGATTTTCCATGTGCTGGCCACCTGGGTGTCTCCACACACCCCCCTCCCCTTGTCTTGGCAGGCACAGCGTGGCCCCGAGTTTCACGTGCCCTGCGCCCGCCGGTGACAAAGGCCCCGCTCCCTGTGTGCGGCCGGAGTGAGGGGGTGGGGCTTGTTGCCCCGGAAACCTGACGCCGGGCTGGTCATTGCCGGGGCAACCCAGAAGCATTCTGCTTCGGTGATAAAAGACCGGAGCAGGACCCGGGAAGGCAGTTCATCCCCTGCTCGGGACACGGTGCTGTGTGAGGTCTGAGCTGAGGCCAGACCCCACAGCCAAGACCCTGCCAAGTGCCTGCAAGCCTGTTGGTCCCCTGCTCTGGAAGGGAACAGCTGTGTGAGGTCTGAGCTGAGGCCAGACCCCACAGCCCAGACCCCGCTGAGTGTCCACTGACCGCTGTGTCCCTGGAAAGCTGTTCCTGTCTGCTGACTGCTGTTGTGCCTGGAAAGCTGAGTACCGTGAGGGTCCCTGTCTGCTGATCACTGTTCTCCCCTGGAAAGCAATCTCTGTCTGCTGACCGATTTGTCCCTGGAAAGCTGTTCCTGTCTGCTGACAGATGTTGTCCCTGGAAAGCTGAGTACCGTGAGGGTCCCTGTCTGCTGATCGCTGTTCATTCCTGGTAAGCGATCCCTGTCTGCTGACCGCTGTTGTCCCTGGAAAGCTGAGTACCATGAGGATCCCTGTCTGCTGACCGCTTTGTCCCCGGAAAGCTGTTCTTGTCTGCTGGCTGCTGTCTGTCCCTGGAAAGATGTCCCTGTCTGCTGACCGCTTTGTCCCTGGAAAGCTGTTCCTGTCCACTGGCCGCTGTTTTAGAGGTCTGAGCTGAGGCCAAACCCCACAGCCCAGACCCCGCTGAGTGTTCGCTGATCACTGTTCGTCCCTGGAAAGCGATCCCTGTCTGCTGACCGCTATGTCCCGGGAAAGCTGTTCCTGTCTGCTGACCGCTGGCTGTCCCTGGAAAGCTGAGCACCATGAGGGTCCCTGTCTGCTGACTGCTTTGTCCCTGGAAAGCTGTTCCTGTCCGCTGGCAGCTGTTTGTCCTTGGAATCTGTTCCTGCCTGCTGACCGCTGTGTCCCTGGAAAGCTGAGTGATGCATGGGTGCATGTCTCCTGACTGCTGTGTGCCTCTGGGAAGTTACCCCTGCCTAAACCGTGAGTGCTTATATTCTCCTGTCTGAACTGCCCCCCCTGAATCCATATATTGCCCTGTCTGGACTGCCCCCACTGAATGCACCCATACTTTCCCTACTTGGACTTCCCCATTGAATCTATTATCCTTGCCGGAACTGCCCACTTGGATTAATACTTGTTCAGACTGCCTATTGCGTGTCTGGATTATCGTAGCTACCTGGAATGTCCCCCCCCCCCCCCCCCGAGTGCTCAGGCCATCGCTACCCGAATCGCTCTATCGTGGGCCAGATTATAACTGTTTGGACTTCTCCCCCCTTTTCCCTCCTTTTGGGTACCCGGACATTACCATCCTACCCTGATTCAGTACCTCCTATATTTCAATAAATCCTTGTGTGTTTATCATCCTCCATGTGCGTTCTGTCCTGCCTGCACTTCCGTCACAACCACCAAAAGAAATCTCTAGTTGTGTGAACAAAATGATAAAATTTTAGTTTGGGTACAATGTTGCATGACCACACAATTGTCATTTACAGTGGGAGAGCGCTGAAACCTGAAAATTGGCCTGGGCAGAAAGGGGATAAAAGTGCCCGGTATTGAAGTGGTTAATAATTATATGTATTTTCTATGTTTTCTAGTATATTATGCTGGCTGTTACAGTGTGCAATATGTTTTTTTTAACAAACATAATTCCTATAATTCCCATGCTACTTGGCAAATGTAACTGGGGCTATTATCTGCAAAATAAAATATTTATTTTTCTTGCTATAGGTGTCTGCAAGTTATAAAAAGTGTTGCCGGTGCACAGTATATAGGTACCTACAAACATTGGTAAATGTTTGCTGAAACAAATGTTTATTTGTAGATAATACATCTGTAGGCCCTTCCTAACATCTCACATGTGTCCAGTACACACATACTGAAAGTCATCTGTTTCTGGAGGAACCAGATGATTTTTGGTATATGTGTACCACTCTCTGCTCAATAGAAGTCAGTCTAATGACCACCAGCTTCTGTTGAATGGTCTTGTTGGAAAGCCGGCATTCAATCAATTCTTCCAGCCAATGGCTGCAAGTGCTTATCCATGTATTCTAACAGGGGAGAGTCCCCACTGTCAGAATACAATAGCTCAGGGAAGAGATCCCTGCATCGTGCATTCTTGTGTTGATGTGGGGATCTGCTAGTTTTTGGGGGGTTTTTTTTGTTCAACCCACTGGTTGAGTGGGGAAAAAAAAAACTTTACCGTGTACACCCATCTTATGTCTGGTCATTGCACTCAGCTGTAAACACTTTAAAGGGGAGAGAATAGTCTGCTTGTAATTGAATTCTTATTGCAAGTTAAGATCCAACCATGGTCTGTATTTGGGTATATTAGTGTATATATTTTCATTATACTATACTGGAAAATAGATGCTTTGTTTTCAAGCACTCTAGCAGATGAAACTTGGTGTCGCTGAGGAATTTACATTAAAACTGAACTCTAGCATTTAATTCAGTTATTTATTAAACCAGTATTAAAGGCATTTATTACTGCTAATTTAAATACACACATCTGTCTTTATATTGGTTGTTGGTATCCTCTGTGCAGCAGGACTCAAAATGGAAGAGAGGGACAGCAGTGAAAGCTAAGTAGGGTCTATTGCATTGCTCAGTGCTGTTAATCTAAGGTAAGTGAGAGCAGAGTGATGAATTAATCAATGTGCTGACAGCTTTACTGTCCAATCCAAAGTTTGTGGACAGATCATTGACCAAACCTGGCCATAAATACTGAAAAATCCCAAAACATTTGATCAGTGTGTGTGGTCTTCTATGCTCAACGGGAGTCAATAGATGGAGAAGTTGGACTACAGCCACTGATCAGTGTATACTGACAGCACTGGGTTCTGCTGTCAGAATACAATGTCTCTGCAGGGGGAATTCACACAAACAAGGTGAAAGGAGGAATCAGTACATTTTTGTTTCCTTCAGCCTGCTGGATGAAAAAAAAGGAACCATCTATAGCCAGCTTAAGCTGTAGTTTTTAACTGCAATGATAACTGGGGGTGCAATGAGAAAAGGAGGCGTAACAGAAAATGATTATATACATATATATAGCAAGTCCTGAATATGTTCAAAGAATGCAACACAGATTTGCACCTTGTATATTTACTCTTCTTAGTAGATCTGAATAGTAACATTCATTGTATAGCTAAATAGCTCTATACTGTTATATAGTATGTACATGTACATTGCCAAATGCACAGATACCTAGACACCTGCATTTACGACATTGCTGTATGCAATTATAATGGATAACACTTTCAGCTTCCAGTTTCTGGAAAGTTGATGTTTTTTTTTTTGGCTAGCAAACAAATGAATAAATACGTTTTGACACTGGAAACGTAATCCAGATGCCTAGCTTGAAAAAGTTACACATTTTTAGCAGAACCGATCATGCATTTTTTTTTTCAGCTCACCACAAGAATGAAATGGTTTGGCAAGTTGTAATACAACTTCATTAAAAGATAATGTGCTGGGAGTTTCTGTACAATTCAGCAAAGATGAAAAATACATTTTTGCTGACGTATCAACATTGCTAAATTAAAACAATACTTTGCAGAGAAGGGACTCATAACTGAAGTGAGGTAGTTCTGACTGAGCCTGTCTTGGCTAAGATGCAGCTCAATACTGGAATAAAGCATTGCTGAGCAGATTGTTGCACTTGGCCTCAATAGTAAGCATTAAACTAACACCTAAACTGGAAAGCTTGGAAAATAATTCTGTCTTGTAACCAGATTTGGATACATTTTTACAAATGTGAACCAAGAAGAAAATTGCTGACTGGCATGTTACAATTTTTTTCCTGACTTCTCAATTAAAGGAGAACTTCAGAACTTGAGACAAGATAAAAATTATGACAAATGAGTTTGGCATCAGTCCATGAGCACCTAGGATAACATTAATTACACATTAAAGCGTACCTAAATCCAGGAATAAACATTGATATATTGGCTGCATTCATTTACCTTTTTCTAGGCATTTTTATTTTCACCTGCTAATCCTGTGGATAAGACACTTCCTGTCCTAGTGTGAAGACACTCGCTCCATTGTAACTAAGGGGGCCATGGTTTTCACACTAGGACTCCTAACAGACTTAAGCTGGCTTTGGCTGGTTTAGCTAAGACTGGATGCATTTCTATCTATGTATGGGTAGACTGATTGTATACAAGCCGATCTATCTATATAGCTAAAGCCGCCGGTTTTATCAAATCGAATGTGTGGATGTGGGAATCGGGTAATTTTCTTTTTTTGGTTGTACCAAAACAAAAAAATTACACGTAATGCCAGATTAATTCTCTTTATGTCCATTAATTTATGTTTAAAATAAACAACTGTGAAAAACATATAGCATTGCGTGATATTACAGTTTAAATCAAGTGAGAATGATGTATTTTCTACAAGATTAATTGGTATTTTTTGTACTTGGTGAAATCTTCTTATCCTGAAAATGAAAACTAATGTAACCACAGTATCTAAGAACAAGGCAAGCTGCATTTTGTAAGTATAGGTATCTGGGTCTAAACATCTTAAAGCCATCCTTGCAGTAAAATGCAAGATCCACCACCTATGAAATACTGGCCTACCCCGTGTAAAAGCATAGCATTATACAAGCAGAGCAAAGTTAGCAAACAAACTTTGTTTACACCCACCCATAATACATTGGTGAGAGTGTAGATGTTCCTGTACTGTGGTGGCTTGGCTTCATACAAGATTTTGCCAGATGCACTGTAAACTTACACTTTCTAGTGCAGTAGCCATATATAAGGTAAGTACATTTTCTAATTTTCTTCCAGGTGTGCTTCTGATAATTCATCCCTGTGATCAGGGGCGGACTGACAACTCATGGGGCCCCCGGTCAATAGGGGATCATGGGGCCCCTGTGTCCTTGCGCAAACTCAAAAAAGCCTATGAAAAAGGTACCAGGGGCATCTCATGGGGCCCCCAACTGACCCCGGGCCCTCGGGCAGTGCCCGAGTTTCCAAATGGTCAGTCCGCCCCTGCCTGTGATCTAGTTCTCTGTACAAAAGTCTTCCATGGTTGCTTCATTGTATAATATGATCTATTGTAAAGTCAAAGAAAAGTGCACCATTCCAACTCTCCAATTGCTCCCCTTATATGCTAGAATCAAGAGCTGGATTTGGAGCCTGTCACTCCTCCAAGGATCACCCTGGGGGTGGGACCATGTGCTGAAGATTTTCGGTTGATTAAAGTTTTGACTGTGAAAACATCATTGAGCTGCAGGTTTTCCTTTTGGATTAAAATGGTCTCTTGTAAGGTTGCACTATATGTTTTCATTAAGTGAATCTATTCTTCTGGCTGAATGTCAGTCAGGTATAAAAGCACATATTTGTAGCTCTGTATTCATAAATTCTTTTGTTGCAAAAGCCATTTTTACTTTTCTTGAACATATGTTAAAATGCACATTTTAGGCCTTCAGATTTTAGGTCACGCAATATTAGTGCAACAATTTTGCTAAGACATTATCAGCAAAAAAACACTAGGTATCTTTTGTGCACACAAACACAACACTCAGTCGTTCCACAATCCAGCACTTGGTTTCCCCTGTGTGTGTGTGTGAGTGTCAACTTTCCACTTTTGTTGCTACCACAGCCAATCAAGGAGGGGACACTGTCTTAAAGGTCTAGTGTGTGCTTGCTCAGTGTTCAAGCAACATGTCCACATGCTAGTATCGGAACCCCTGCATTCCTTTTGGGGGCTCTACTCTGATCCCCAGCACATCCTTCCTTTGCATCTGTGACCCCAACATTCCCCAGTGCTGTCAGCCTCTACTATAATCCTTGAATACTTCAACCTGCATTCAGCCCTGCGATCTTTATGTACTCCACCCTGCATCAAAGGTACAAACAAACGGCAACTGCCCAAATCTATAACTGGCCTTTGCAGCAAGGAACATATAGAAGGGGGATGTATGTCAAACAAAAATAAAGAAAATTCCCAGCTCAACTTACTAACCAGCCTGCTAACAAACCAAATTGTCCTGTCTAATAGTTTATGTTAAAAAAAGGGGTTTAGTTTGCACACATTTGCAAATACATGCATGAGCTGGATAGATCGAGGGTAGGTATGCCTGGAGGGAGCCCAAACTGCATCAAGCCCTGTGATGTTTGTGTACTCCAGCCAGCATCTAGTCCTCCTTCACCACTGTGTCGCCATCTGCACTCCAGTTAGTTACCTGATTATTTGTACTAGTGTGAATACTTGTGTGTTCCAGACAGCCTCTCATTATCAGCACCAGTGCACTCCAAAACTGTTTGTATCATCTGTGCCTTTTTGTATTTCTGTGCACTATTATGTCTTTAGACTGTATTACTGACCTGTGATTCTGAATAATTTCAGTTAGACATGTGTGATCTGTTTCGTTATGAATCGAAATGCGGACAACATTTTTGTTATTTGGAGATTCACATGTATCTGAATCTTTGAATCACATTAGTAATGAATTTTAATGAAACCAAAATACAGTAAATTATCATGAAAACAATTATTTCAATGGTACTCATTTGTTTCATTTATTTGCAACTTCTGAGGGTTCTGTAAGTTCAATAATATGTTACACACTCCCTAGCCAAAGCCAAAGTAGCAAAACATTCAAAGTCGCATGAAAGTTGCATTGAAGTCGCAAGTAAATAGTGTCAAGTCGTAAATCAAAGTCACACTGGAAGTCGCAGCAGTGTAAACTAAGCCTTAATGTTTGAAGCATCTCAAAATAACATAACATAACGAATGAATCTGAATCTTCCAAAATAATTTCTAAAAATATAAAGCTATTCAGAACAACAAATATACAAAATTAATCTGAATATATAAAAAAAATGAATAATTCTAGCATAACAAATAAGACAAAACAAAATGACTGACTTAACAAGTGAATCTGAAGCAAAACAAATGTTTTTTGTCATTTTAATTTAAATATTTTATTTTTAATTTTAGCATAGTTCCTTTGTCCTTCCATCAGTCCCCAGAGTTCTGTTTTTTGCCAGTACCTGGTCTTCAGCATCTGTATGATTTCCTGAGAGTATCAGACAGCCACTTACTGCTATGCTTGTGTACTCCTTGTCCGCTTCCTGCTTCATTGATTCTTTGCACCCTTCTACAACTTGCTTCCAGTTATCCCTGTGATTCTGAGCATTTCCTTCGGTTCCCAGTGTCTTTGTGTGTTCTGTGCACTCTTGCTTGCTTGGACCCTACTTGCCTGCTTGTATTACCCACTGAATGTTGAGTCCAGTGCCCCTGCACTTCTAGGGAATCTTTACTGCACACCTACTCTCAGTATTCAGTAGCTGGGTACCTCCTGCAGCCAAACTCATCTCCACTTCCAGGAGCTCTGATGAAGACAAGGCAGCACCTTAAACTCTGCACCACAGCCCTTCTAAGGCGCTCACCTCTGTTGTCATGTGGAAATGCTGGGTTCTCCCACCCACCCATCCAACTCCCTGTAGCTATCTGTGTCTCCTATGTGGCCAATGTCTTAGCTTCTACAACAAACTCTTGGTTAGCCAGTCCACTCCCTAGTTGGAATGGTCTCCAGCTTGTTATAATATGTTACCCAATTTTTGTTAAAATATAAAGATGACTTTATGCCACTCATATAAACATCCAACATGTCAAGATAGAAATCTGGTCATGCCCATGAAATAACTACAAACTTTCATACTCAACATTATCCATAGGCAATGGTTTAAAATGACCTTCAGGTCATCAGTTTAGAATTAACTATAAATAATGCCGTTAGAATAATTGTGCTGACAGGTGTGAATGTGTAGCAAAATCATTATTTATGTATGTATGTGTATGTATGTATGTATGTGTATGTATGCAGTTATAAAAAATTGCATTGATATTTATACAAGGAAACTGCTGGTGTATTCGACCTGTACAAGTGGGGCTATTTATTCTATTATTTAGTTTTTCCTTTATCCAGAACATAGTGTGCATTATTACCCTCTAGCGCCGAGCACAAAACTATTTGGTGGTTTATTTGAATTATTTCCTCTACAGATTCAGTGTTATTCATTCATAAGTATTTACTTCCTATGAATTTCAGATCTTTCTAGTGACCATAATCAGTGATGTAGTTTGGTTTTGTGCTGCCCTAGGCAAGACTAAAATTGGGCGCCCACCCCCCAGCAAAACTAAAATCGAGCGCCCCCCCCACCATCTGAATTTGTCCCACGCCAGTCACGCTATACCATTTGGTGCCAAATTATTATATCTAAAAATCTCCATAGGCAACATTTTAAAAGCCTTTACAAGTTACCAGTTTAGAGTTACACAGGAGATTTGGTGCTAGAATTTTTACTCTCACTCTGACATTCATGGCAGTACCTCACATGTGTGGTGCAATCTCCATTTACATATGAGTGAGGGACCTATGTGCTTGTGAGCATGGGGGAACGGGGTGCTTTAATTTTTTTTTCTGCTATTTTATTATATGTTTATTTAATTTTTCTTTGTACACTGAACTTTGAACTTTTTGTTTTTTTTATCAACTTTTTTTTCTATTACAAGGGATGAAAAACATCCCTTGTGATAGCATGGGCCATGAAAGTTCCTGTTTATGGAGCGATCAGGGGTCTATTAGACCCCAGATCTCTCCTCTAGCCTCCCAATGCATGCGATCAGACACAGATCAGTCTGATCATTTGCATTGGGATTGCATGGTAGAGCTTGGTAAAGGTGTTGGTGGCAGCAGGGGGAGGGACGCCCTTCCTCCTCCTGTAAAAGTAATCCAGTGGCTTGTTAGCCACCAGATTACTTTTATCTTGTGCAAAATGAGAGAGCGATAGGGAGAGAGAAGAGAGAGAGAGAAGAGAGAGAGGGGGGGGAAGAGAAGAGAAGAGGAGAGAGAGAGAGAGAGAGAGAGAGAGAAGAGGAGAGAGAGAGAGGGGGGAGGGGGAGAGAGAAGGGGGGGAGGGGGGAGAAGAGAAGATAAGAGAGGAGAAGAGAAGAGAGGAGAAGAGAAGAGAGGAGAAGAGAGAGAGAGAGGATGTGAGAGAGGGAGGGAGAGAGAGAGGAGAAGAGAGATAGAGAGAGAGGTGAAGAGAGGGAGAGGTGAAGAGAGGGAGAGGTGAAGAGAGAGAGATAGAGAGAGAGTGAGGAGGAAGGGAGAGAGAGAGAGGGAGGGGGGAGGGAGAGAGGAGAGAGGGGGGAGAGAGGGGGGGAGACAAGGAGAGAGAGAGGGAAAAGAGAGAGGAAGATGAAAGAGAGGGGGGAGAGAGAGGGGAGGAGGGGTAAAAGAGAGAGGAGGGGGGGAGAGGGGAGGGGGGAGAGAGAGGGGGGGAAGAGAGAGGGAGAGACTATTTGACAAGTAAAGGAGCACTTATCTGGGGTCTGTGGTGTCTGCAGCTGCACTGATACCTGACATGCAGCGATGGTCTCCTCTCCTGCACCCCGTGTTCATGGTCAGCTGAC
This sequence comes from Staurois parvus, assembly GCF_062004578.1. Classification (NCBI taxonomy): domain Eukaryota; kingdom Metazoa; phylum Chordata; class Amphibia; order Anura; family Ranidae; genus Staurois; species Staurois parvus. The sequence goes on along the minus strand of NW_028318039.1, from coordinate 9,519,369 downwards.
CTCTAGGCTCTGCCCTCCGGGCCTATGCAGTGAATGGAATAGATGGAAGGCTGGCTGCAGAGAGGCCAGATGAGCGGAGTGAAGCTGCGATGGTTGTCCGGGCCTGGGCTTCCTGCCAGATCCTAACGATGTCAGTGGGTGCAGCAGGGAATCAGCACTCCGGGAAGGCACAGAGAGGGTAAGACAGCTGGCTTGCTATTAACTGAGGATGGCATAAGCTGAGCCAACCTTCCCCTGCTCAAGACTTGCTGAGCCCGCCCCTCTGCCTAAACCCTGCCTTCTGCCTGAGCCTGCCTCCCTCCCGAGCCATGCCGAGCTCTCCCGACCCGCCAAGCCCTGGTCCCTTGTCCCTTCTGCCTGGGGGCAGTGCTGACCCCCTGAAAACTACCGCCCTAGTAGGAATGAATAAAAGAGTTTTAAACGGCAGAAAAAAACAATATGGTTCACTAAAGAGATGGGTAGGATAGTAAAGGAAAGAAATCAGTATATAGGAGATTCAAGGTGTCACTGACAAAGAAGAGTATAAGAGTAGATAAAAGGAGGCCAAACACATTATCATTGCTGCCAAAGCACAGATAGAGAAGGAAATTGCTAAATCTCGTAAGAAAGGAGATAAAACTTTTTAGGTACATTAGTGATAGAAAGAAAAACTGTGATGGGATAACTAAAATGAAAAACTGTACACAACACTTATGTTGAGGGAGAGCTGGATGTAGCAAACCACTTAATCAATTACCTGTGTTCAGTCTTCTCAGAAATAAACTATACTAACAATAATAAGTTGGGAAATCATATTGGTTCTGCTAATGATGGTTCATTTTTATGATTTCCAGAGACAGAGGTAGCAGAGGAATTGGCTCAGTTAAAGATTAATAAAGCAATAGGTCCTGATGGTATTCATCCCACAGTTCTAAGAGAACTTCGAGGTACAGTTGTTGGACCATTAACTGAGCTTTTAACACGAGAAGCTACCCATGACTGGCGGTCTGCTAATGTTGTACCTATCCACAAGTAGGGCAGCAAGGTAGAAGCTGTCAATTACAGGCCAGTGAGTTTAACATCGGTTGTAATCAAGTTAATGGAATCACTTCTGAAAAGAAGGATCATTGATCACTTAAAAACACACAACTTGCTGGATCCAAAGCAGCATGGCTTTACCGAGGCAGATCATGTCTGACTAATCTGATTGGATTTTTTTACTATATTACCAATGTTTTGGACCAGGGTGGTGCTGTGGACATAGCATATCTTGACTTCAGCAAGGCATTTCATACAGTTCCACATAATGATCTAATACAAAAGTTGTACAAGCTAGGACTTAGCTCTTGGGTGGTTCAGTAGATATGCAGTTGGCTAAAGGATAGATACCAGAGTGTGGTTGTAAATGGGGTTCACTCAGAACAGAGATCATTCACTAGTGGTGTACCACAAAGCTCTATACTAGGTCCCTGTTCTATTTAATCTATAAGTAAGTGATATAACTAAAGATTTGTTGTGTAAGGTATGTCTTTTTGCTGATGACACAAAGGTGTGCAAAAGGGTTGATATCCCTAGAGGTGTCTGTAACATGGAACATGATTTGGCATTACTGGAAGATTGGTCAAAAAGTGGAAATTGCAGTTCAATATTTCTAAATGTAAAATAATGCACCTAGAGAAAAATAATTCCTTGAGAGAGTACAACATTGGGGGTACAGTGTTTGCCAGCACTACAGAGGAAAAGGACTTGGGGGTACCTATTTCAGATGATTGCAAAATGAGCAAACTGTGGCCAGGCAAAGGGGAAAGTGAATAGAATTCTAGGATGCATCACTAGAGGGAACACCAGCAGGAGGAAGGAGGTAATGATTCCCCTATATAAATCCTTAGTTAGACCTCATTTAGAATTCTGTGTCCAGTTCTGGAGACCTCACTTGCAAAAAGATATTGATAAGATAGAATGAGTTCAGAGACGGGTAACAAAAATGGTGAAAGGTCTGGATGATAAAACATATCAAGAGCGAATTCAGGAACTTAACATGTACAGTCTGGAGGAAAGAAGCGAAAGAATGATTGAACCTTTAAATTCATCAAGGGGGTGAATATGGTTCAGGAGGGCAGTATTTTCAACATGAAACCAAAATCAAGAACATGGGGACATGACCTTAAACTAACTGGAGGGAAGTTCAAAACTAATCTCAGAAAGTACTATCTTACTGAAAGAGTAGTTGATACTTAGAATAAACTTCCAGCAGAGGTAGTGAACCAGTCAACAGTAAATAGCTTCAAACATGCTTGGGACAAGCATAGATCTATGTTCTGACAAAAAAAAAAACTCAAAAAAAGCAAACCCCCCCCCCCCCAAAAAAAAAAAAAAACCACACATACACAAAAGACGGGCAGACTCAATGGACCACTCAGTCTTTTTCTGCCATCACTTTTCTTTGTTTCTATCATTCTGTGGCCCATTCTGTGGCCCTAATTGCTCTGATGAGAGTCTCTCTTGGGCTTCCAGGACCACAGGATGAACCCTTATTTTAAGTGGCTTCTGCTTTTAGCCACTGCATTATAAGTATCTGTTTTGCAGGGAGCTGAGGCTACTACTGTTGTAAGATATAAAGATAGTAGGGTCTCCTAACAAATGTGCAGCTTTTTTGTCAGAAATGTTCAAATGAGTCATATGAGTCATTCACCACATATAATATTCAGACTTCAGAAAGAAACTGCAACATCAATAGCATAATTAGAGGTCAATTTGCACTTAAGTAAGCTATACTTAAGGAGGAAATACATTGTAGAACCAATAGCAAAGTGTCAGCATAGCACATAAGATCATGCTTCCACTTGCAGTGCCTAAGGGTGCCCAAGGTCTTTCACAATCCTGTCAGACTGAAAAAAGATACATGTTCATAAAGATCAACCATTAGAAATTTACTTACAAATCTGAGTTGCTAGCTAGTACCTATCCTAGCATTCAAATGTATGTCAGATAAGTGGTGGCATACACTGGTATCAAGTCTGCATTTGTGTTTTCATGTTTTGAATATTATTTTGCATTAGTTAATCAATTTGAATGTGCTTATCATGTAAGAACAAAACAGCATGAAGTCTATACTAATGTCACTAACAGTAAATTAAAAACAAGTACTAAAATCAAGAAGCCATAGTAAATCTTTTGCAATGGGTGAATCAGATCTCATGCACTTAAACTCGTACTGTGGCCATTACTAGTGTGTATAAACAATTTCATATGCTGCTACTGGCAATTGCATGTTGTAATAAAATAGTATTTAAACTTAGTAACTGGTTTTCTTGCACTATATATATATATATATATATATATATATATATATATATATATATATATATAATTATTTTTTAAAATAAAGAACAAAAATTTTTTTTTATACTACATAGCTAATAAATCAGGGCCTATTTAAACATATGCAAGTTACCCCGAAGCACAAAAATGGCCAATACACATTGTATTCATTTGTAAAGGCACCCCAATGCCTTATGGGAAGTCACCTGTGTTACAGCACACATATGACAAAGCACTACTCTGTAGCATACTGCATTACAAAAAATAGTGCAGAATAAATCAATAAATCAATGGGCTGTGTTAATGCAATGCACTGTAATGTTCAACATAATGTGCATAGTTTGAACACACTGCAGTGGATTGGCTAGTTGTGAATAGGTCCTTAATAATACGTAATGTGAGTGGGTTGGAGGGGATACTATAGATGCATGTCAGTAGTCAGCATCCCAATATATGCATGTGGTGAAAACCTCAACACATGTTGTGACGGGTGCGGCGTCAGACCCCAGCCCTTCTCACCAACTTGTGACCGAAGGACCAGCGAATCTAAGACCACGCTGCCACTTGCGTAACAATGCCACTCTCAGCTGCGACCTGCACAAAGATTTTGCAGCTCGCTGGACCACAATCTGTGTGCCAGCAGCCTGAGAGCAATTGTTACTGGGTCAGGTTAATTACGCAATTAACCCTTCACACTGCCACCACCACCTTTTTACAGAGAAGGAGGAAACTCACAAATCTTAGCAGTAACACTATGATATTTGAATAAGCGTCTGTATACACACTGCCACGGCAGACAAATGTATGCAGAGGGTTAAAACACATGGTAGCACTCTTCAGAGATAGGGCTTCTTTTAGTTTGCATTAAACGCGTTAGAGACAGTTTCAACACTTTTCAGAAAATAGGATGTATTACTAAAAAGCTCAAAATGGTGCAATTAAAATATTTACAGAAAAGATAAAAAAATATATATATATATAAATAGAGAGAGCAATAACACAACAGAGAGATAAAATAAAGAAGTTTCAGAAGGTAGGATACTTGCAGAAGTCCGAACAAAAGGTTGTCTTTTCTCCCAAAGATGGTTCCTGGTGTTAAAAGGGAGAATCTCTTCTTCTTTCTCCAGGCATGACAGCCTTTTTCTAGTGTCCCAGCAGGGGGTGTCTACAGAAGCCAAGGGCCAATCGCCTCATTTGGGGAGGGGTGTTATGTGGGGGACCCAGGCTATGACCAAATCCCTCACGAGTTTATACCATGGTCAATAACCTTCAATATATACATGTAGCATCCTAGCTACTGGTAGATTAATATACAGAATCATATTCTGAACCCAGACATTAAATATGGCATATCTTACCATTCCAGATAAAAGATATTGCTTTCTACTCTCTTGTAGATGCCACACATAGGGATGTAAGGTGTCAGGTGTCTCGTATCAAAATGACCTATCTGAATATATGCTTTATTTTAATGTGCCCTGTTCCTGTTGAAGTTTATGAATTTGTATGAAAAAGTGATTCAAGTGGGATGTGTGTTTTATGGCCACTCTGAGATAATGTTTCATGTCAAGTGATGACTGAGTTATAGTTTTACGACCGGGCAGATGAAAAGTGTTTGTCAGACCCTCTGGCACCAGGCTTATTTGGGGTTACAACCATGAAGGGTATCCAGCTGTGCCTTATGCACTTGTGATCCCAGTACACACACACACATATATCACATTCCATTCAAAGGGGAGGGGGACTTGAAGGAGTGAGAATGATAGTTTCAGAGTATGATACAAATATGATTGTCAGCGTTCATATCTATATGCACAATTATTACACATGTATCTAACAAAACTGGAATTTACTAGACCAATTGTTAGGCTGTATTCATGGAATGTACATTCATTTGAGCACCTATGCAAGCCCACAACACTGGATCGATTTTGTTTATGTTGTTTTGTTTTTTTTCTCCCTGTTGTAAGGGATCTAATGAGTCTAAAACATTGATTCAGTTTTTTTTGTAGCAGACCCTTACTATCAAAAATATTAAATTTGAAGCCTTGATGGCTTTTTTATTCCATTTATTTTTCCTTTTATGGTTTAACGTATAATGTTGTTATTTTTTGTCATTCTTTTGTTTTTCTATGTAGCTGTGTTGATATTTGGCATTTGCAATAGGGCCACTTGGGAATTTCCTGCTACACCATTTTCTGTTTTGTTAAGTTTTCTAATAGACCAAAGGAAAATGACTGAAGGGCTGTTTCCTGTTGTGTCATTTCCGGGTGAAACCTATTTATGCAATAGGCTTTGGGAAGATTTAATTTGCAATATGGCCACCTGATGATTTCCTGTTTTGTGAATTTTTTAAAGAGCCTATGAGAAAATGATCGACAGGCTGTTTCATGTTGTGTCTTTTCCAGCTGGAATTTATCTATACAATTGGCTTTGGTAAGATGGCATTTGCAATATGAGTGTCCAGTGATTTCCTGTTACATCATTCCTGTTTTGTGATGTTCCTTTAAGAGACCAAGGGAAAATGGCCAACGTACTGTTTCCTGTTGTGCCATTTGCAGCTGGACCCTATCTGTGAAATAGGCTTCAGGAAGATGATGTCCGAAGATCTCTATTTAGGGCAGCTGCAGCTTGTTTTCATCACAGGTGAGCATTTATATAAATGTGATTTTGGAGTCAATGACCTCTTACTTGTCTCCTGAGGACCTATTTGTGAATGAAACATGAGTTAGGTGGGGTGAGCAGCCTGTGATGTAATTTTGCCCTCCAGTGACAATGGAGAGGCATTAGATGCTTTTATGTACCCTATAATTTTTGTGAGTATAATGTATATATAATAATTGGTGAGGTTTTAGAATTACAATTCATGGGCCTCTATTGTTCTCTTCCTACTATCACTGAGGAAAAGCTAGGCATTCTTGTAAATTGTGGATTGATTGGTTACGTTTGAAAAGTGCCAATAGACCTTGGGAGGGATCCTACATACAGGTGAAACTTAAAAAATTAGAATATCGTGCAAAAGTTCATTTATTTCAGTAATGCAACATAAAAGGTGAAACTAATATATGAGATAGACTCTTGCTTCAATAGAGGCATTCAGCTCTTCTGCATTGTTCGGTCTCATGTTTCTCATCTTTCTCTTGGCAATGCCCCATAGATTCTTTATGGGGTTCAGGTTAGGCAAGTTTGCTGGCAAATCGAGCACAGTAATCCCCTGATCATTGAACCAGGTTTTGGTGCTTTTAGCAGTGTGGGCAGGTGCCAAGTCCCGCAGGAAAATGAAGTCAGCATTCTCATAAAGCTCGTCTGCGGAAGGAAGCATGAAGTGCTTCAAAATCGCCTGGCAGATGGCTGCATTGACCCTGGACTTAATGAAGCACAGTGGACCAACACCAGCAGATGACATGGCTCCCCAAATCAACACAGACTGTGGAAACTTCACACTGGACTTCAAGCATCTTGCAGTGTGTGCCTCTCCATTCTTCCTCCATACTCTGGGTCCTTGGTTTCCAATTGAGATGCAAAAGTTGCTCTCATCATAAAAGAGGACTTTGGACCACTGAGCAACAGACCAGGTCTGTTTTTCTTTAGCCCAGGTAAGACGCTTCTGACGTTGTTTGTTGTTCAGGAGCGGCTTGACAAGAGGAATATGACATTTGAAGCCCATGTCCAGGATCCGTCTGTGTGTGTTGGCTCTTGATGCACTGACTCCAGCCTCAGTCCACTCCTTGTGAAAGTCCCCAACACTTTTGAATGGCCTTTTCCTGACAATCCCCTCCAGGCTGCGGTCATCCCTGCTGCTTGTGCACCTTTGTCTTCCACACTTTTCCCTTCCACATAACTTTCTATTAATGTGCTTTGATATAGCACTTTGGGAACATCCAACTTCTTTTGCAATTATCTTTTGAGGCTTTCCCTCCTTATGGAGGGTGTCAATGACGGTTTTCTGCACAACTGTCAGGTCAGCAGTCTTTCCCATGACTGTGATTCCTACTGAACCAGACTGAGAGACAATTTAAAGGCTCAGGAACCCTTTGCAGGTGTTATGGCTTAATTAGCTGATTAGAGTGGGACACTTTGAGCCTAGAATATTGTTCCTTTTGACAATATTCTAATTTTGTGAGATTGTGGATTTGGGGTTTTCATGCGCTGTAAGCCGTAATCATCACAATTATGACAAATCACGGCTTGAAGTATCTTGCTTTGCATGTAATGAGTCTATCTCATATAATAGTTTCACCTATTAAGTTGCATTACTGAAATAAATGAACTTTTGCACGATATTCTAATTTTTCAAGTTTCAACTGTATGTGTTAGAGCACTTTTGATCTCTTTTGCATAGAGATCCTGGTAATGTGTCAAGGAGGTGGCAGTTTTAGTTATTTGGTGACTTGGAAGCACAGCATGAGGAGGTCATAGCACACAGGATTAATATTGTAAGTGCATTGTCCTTTTTTGGACCGTTATTGCACATTGGGAATGGAGTTTTTATGTTTATTAATTTTTTTTATGCTATATTATGTTATGTCATTGTTTTATGTTATAAAGTGTCACAAAACGTTGCTACCCGAGATTTTAATAGAAACACACACATATGCACACACCCCACAACATCTTGACATGCTAGTGTGGGTTCACATACCATTGAAAGCTTGGAAATGTTTGTATTTGTAATGCCTATGAAACGTGTTGGCCTTGGGCCCTTGGTTTTTTGGGGGATTTTTATAATAAAGCATAGCTGCCCATATGCCAGAAGTATGGGGAATAACATGTTATTTTCTAGGCTAAGGGAAACTTACAAAGTCACAAGACATTAGAACTGTTTAAATTAGATAATACTTGTTTATGCAGTATAAGACTTGTGTGTGACTTGTTTATGCAGGTAGGTGACTGGGTGTGACTCTGTTACCTCACAGAACCTGTCGGTGTTTTTTGGCAATAACACTTCCTGGAACAAGGAAAAGGCACTCTTGCAATGTGGCCAGAGGCACTGAGCCAGGATATTTAGGAGGGGCCTGGAGACGATGAGATCAGAGGCCATCCGATGTGTGTGGAGGATACTCAGACGCTGGGACTTTTGCCGAAGCTGCCTGACCTCATCGATCAATCATGTTCTAGACTTCTCCTCGATCTACTCTGCACCATGGTTTTGATGAGGACTCTTCCTTCCCTTCTTCTTGTAGCTTTGGTAATGTATTAATTCTATGCTGTGACACTATCAAAAGATGTGTTTGTTTCATGCTGCAGAATAAATCCGACACAAGCAGAAAAATGGTGTCACCACTCCTTCTCCTGTGAGTGACAGGCTGTGCTGAAGACGAGGCCAGCATGAGCCTCCATGTAATACACTGCAAAGGGATGGGGGAGCAGGTGTTCTCTCCTTGCTGGTCTCTGCCTTCACAAGATCAAGAATTCAGCACCAGTGATTTGCGACATAGATCAGCATCACTTCAGTAATGCTGTACTTATCTAGGTAAGTCTGCTGACAGCTGATTGTTGTCCTGCTGTATTCACAGCACCTAGCTTGCGAATTGCTGTTTACAGATTTTAACATGAGAATGTTTCCTGGTCCACCTTGCCACTTTAGTCTGCAAGATTCCTAGGATTACATGAACCCCTTCCTACCAGCATTCTCCTGATTAGCACAGAGCCTGTGCTGTAAGCAGAGCTGACATAGTCACTGGCACCTATATATTCCCCTCAATGCACTCAGGAGACATGCTCGCAGGCATAGAGATTTCAAGTAGGTATACACGTTCTTGACTGGAGGCTGGAGGGTGTGTGTGACTGAGGGATTTTTGACATCACATCTTCACCTAATATTCTCTGTTTCTAAGCCATGCCCACAGACCACCAGTTTTTGGAGGGCTGAGACAAGCTAAGGGAGCATTTTTCTGAGGTATACTCACAGCTGTATGTATGTTTACATTAAAATGTATTCATTTATGGCAAACAGTAATTTTTTTATATTTGAGTTTACAACCACTTTAAGACAACTCAGCTGTTTAGTTTGAAAAGGAATTTTCACTTTGCAAGGGAGTTTCCCTTAGCTTAGTGATTGTGTTGAAAAGTCACTTTGCAAAGAATACCTAATCAGGTCCCAGGAAAATTAAAAAAAGTACATGATTGGATGAGCTTCACCTTATTCACTAAGCTAAGAGAAACATTCTTTGCAAAGTGCATATTTTCTTGCAAGGTGACTAACCAATTTTCCTTTAGTAAATCAACCCCACTATGAGCAAGATCTAAATATGATGATGGGAGTATTTAGCATCTATTGCACAGTCTGATATTGGAGCACAATGCCCAATAAGAGCATTGAACAGTACCAAAAAAGGATAAGGAAGAGTCAAAGTCCAAGCACACTGATAAAAATGTGATCTCTGCTACACAGTATAGAAATATTGTCAGATTAAAAAAAAAAACTTTAAAGTTGAACTCCAGCCTTACCTTTAGTCTTGCACAATGGTAATGGTTTCTCCTGTACAGAAAGTGGTTACTCTGACTTCACTGTCCACTGCAAGCTTCCAATAGTGTGAATTAGATGCTGAAGCATGTCAGGCAGAGCCTGCCTCTTTTCTGGCTGGAGGGCATCCAACATCATCTTTTCCTCCTAGGCCTTACTGTCCCTGGCTCACTGCTTTTTATTCATTGGATTTCATTTACTCATAGAGGATCAGCATCACAAATTAGTTTTATCTAGAGTGTCAACATCCAACCAGTCTAGGAATGCCGATGCATTCAGACGGATATCCACACATCAAGGCATTTTGATTGTTGCACATTTCCTACTAAGAACCATCCCACTGCTCTTAATAGTTGTATTTATTTTATTTATTACAGGTACTTATGTAGCGCTGTCAATTTATGCAGTGTTTTGAATGTATGTTGTATGTACATTCACGTCAAGGGGTGTACAATCTAAGGTCCCTAACATATATTCATACATACACATGCTAAGGCCAATTTAGACAGGATCCAATTAACCTACCAGTATGTTTTTGGACTGTGGGAGGAAACCCATGCAGGCACAGGAAGAAAATGCAAACTCCAGGCAGGTGGCACCGTGGCTGGGATTCAAACTAACAACCCTAGTGCTGCCAGGCGGAGGTGCTAACTATTTAGCCACTGTGTTTTCCACAGTATAGAGTACAGAGAGAGAATGCTCTGATGCTTTCAGGAAACGATATGTAGCTCCCTATCGACCCACCCACCTGTCTTGCTCTGCCTGCATAGCATAGAAAAGCACAAGGACTCAGTAACTATGCCATTGAGTGTAAAACTAGGTATGTTATGAAAATAATTGATGAGGGGGGAAAGAAGAAACCAGCAAAGACAAACTATAAACAATTTAAACCTCAGTTTTAACTCAATGAGTACACACAAGTCTTCAGTAACAAAAAAACTCTGGGCATTTTGTATTACAAACTATCAAAGTTCAAGCATATATGCATCCAGTAGTTGCCAAGTTTCAGCTAAAGCACAGCCACCAAAAGGTAGAAAGGTCAGTTCTGGACACAACTGCATTGTGTTTGATAATGTGTTATTCTGTGTCATGAACAGAAAACTAATCATTAAAGATAGCCTTGATTTTTTGCTGTAGGCAAATGTGTTGTAAAGAACTTACTTTTTCTTTTGAGTTTTCATTTCATTGCATTCACTACAGTAATCATTTTACATATTTAATTGCATGTCTCATATTAGTTACTACTTTTGGAAATGTAATAAATCAGTTTGTTTTAAAACATACATAATACGGCATATCTTATAACTAAATAACCTTAATTATTTTGGTTTGCAACACAACTAAACAACATGTCAGTCTTTAAAACATTGGGAAAAACCTCTTCTGACAAGAGGTTGCTTCAGACCAAAGTTTGAGTGATTAAAGGTGGCAAGTAAATGTAGCAATTTCGAAACTAATGTACAGTACAAGGGAAATGTTTCTTCAAAGCAATGGCTAATTTGAAGGGAAATTATACAAAATGTTTTGTACATAAATTTTGATTGTTTAGTTAATGAACTAAACCTTATGATTGCATGCAAACATTAAAAAACAGATATTGTGCCATAAAGTTAATGTAATAGCAGTCTACTCCTGTTGCTTATATGCTTGAGAACTGAAAGGAAACAATAAAATTACATATGTATATTAATTATTTTTGTTGTTTACACCAACAGTGAAAACAGTAGTATTTTATTATAAAGATGAGAACTTTATTTGGAAATATGTTTTTATTTTAAAATGTATTTCGTTATTATAGGTACTTAAACAGCGCTGTCAATTTGCGCAGTGCTTTACATATATTATACATTCGCATCAGTGTTTTATATACAGTTTATGATCAGCACAAGTTACTAAATGATTCCACAGATTCTTCGAAGACAATGATGTTCCACGGAGTAATGGTTAAATATTGACCTCTTACTGTGCATATAATGTATAGGTGAGACAGCAAAGAGGGTGGGCTTTTACACCAATATGTTGCACATATGCTTCCATCCCAGGGGCGACAGAGCTTTTGGTGCTTAGAGCATGCCATGAGTGCTGAAACACATCTCTTGGACTTAACTGATGATCAGGAGTGGGGCTGGCTCCCAATCATGTGACCACTGTGACCAACCAACAGACTGCAGTACGTAAAGACCCTGTTAAAAAGCTGGGCAGGTAGGGATTAAAGTATTTACTTCAGTACAGTTATAAATGTGTTTAGATGTTATACTTCTGCTTACAAAATATAAGCTACACCTCCCCTTCTCTCCACACTGTCTCCTCCACCCCCCATTCTAGTAATACCTGTAGCTTTCAGCCACTAAATGTCTTCCGTATTGCTGGTTGAATGACTTGCACTGTGCTTCACTGAAAAAAAGTATTGCATGCAGTACAAAGCAGTGATGTAAACTGGGGAAAACCAGGCATTTGGTTTTGCCATTCAGTGGGACTGCACTGAAATAGCTGTCCAATGCAATCCCATGTGTTGAGGAAAGACCTAAGATTGTATCACCATGGTATTCTGTCTTCAGAAATCAGCCCTAATGTCATCAGCAACACTAGGACCCAGGTATCCGACTGGGCCATAAAATAGGTCTGGGCATTTTAGACAGAGCAGACAAGGGACCAGGGGGGAAATGAGATGGGGGTGGGCATTTGCAAGGGCAGTTGGTGATGGGAAATTCATGGAGTTGGTCTGCCGCATTGTAATGTAAAGGAGCACTGTGATATAAAAGGGGACTTTATTGTAAAGGGGCACTGTATTGATTACAGTTCCCCTTTACAGTGCAGCCCCCTTTTACCCCTTTACATTATAGTTCCCCTACCAGTTATTCCCCCCTTTTCTCTTTAAACATAGTGTCCCCTGTTACTCTCTGCCTCCCTTGCACAGTTCTACATTCAGCAGGGCAGAAGAAAAAGCCGAATCCAGCAAAGTGACAGCCCAATCCAGCAAAGAGACATCCCAATCCAGCAAACAGACAGCTCCATATAGCAAAGAGATGACCCAATCCAGCAAAGAGATGACCCAATCTAGCAAAGAAACAGCTTCATATAGCAAAGAGATGGCCTAATCCAGCAAAGAGATAGCCCAATCCAGCAAAGAGACAGCTACATATGGTATAGCAAACAGATGGCCAAATCCAGCAAAGAGACAGCCCACACCAGCAAAGAGACAGCTCCATATAGAAAACAGATGTCCTCATCCAGCAAAAAGAAAACCCAATCCTCCCCCCCCCCCACACACACACCACAGAGCTGGATGTTTGGGTGTAACATACTGGATCAGTGATGTGTTCAATGCGCTCACCTTCCTCCCCTGTGCAGCTGTCATGGTGTGATGGCTAGTGTTAGGAGAGAGCCCGCCATTGTCCCTTCAGTGCAGTGTATTTCCAGCAGCTGGCATGAGAGTTATGTGTCCCCTGCTGGTGCCCTTCTTCTGCACCTCCTAGTTTGATGGTGCTGGCCCTGCTGTAGGCATGGCTGCATAGTAAGAGGCGAGCTGTGGCCATGGTCTGTTTTAGCCCTTCCCTTCCCAAACCATGACCGCTGCTTACCTCCCACTGTGCGGCTCAGTCATCAACAAACCTCTCTTCTTAAGACACAGCCTGGTGGCCCCAGCCCACTGGGCACAAACCTGGTGTGCCCTATGACCAGTCCAAGCCTGGTAGGACTAACTATCCCAATGCCAAGAAGAAGATTACTCTTAGCATAAAATGAGGACTTCTAAGAAAGGTGTACAATTGAAAAAAGCAAAAATATGGGGGTCCTCCAGAGGGAAAGTGGGGGGGGATATGAATTAATATAAATTAATTACCTATATTATAATAATTAGAATTCAGTAATATATAACTAGAAACATATTACTAAGGTTATATCAATATGACGGGAAGACATTCTAGATACAGTTCCCTTTAACAATTCTTTTGCCTGTATTAAAGATTATAAACATAGGTTCAATGCATTTGATGTAAGAAAGAGCCAGTGTTTATAAAGAAAATAATTTGGAGAGCATTGCATAGATAATTTCTATATTCTTTCTTACTCAGGATTTTCTGCTTGGTTAGAGTTGCTAGATCAAGCAATCTACAGTAATGTTACAGCTTACTTTTATCACCCTGATCTCCAATATAACTACTGAACATTTCAACTAGAAATAAATAAATGGCCTCTATCCAGTTATCTCTTCCCAGTTACTGCTCCTTTCATACTCCTGTCTCTGTAATATGTGTCACCGATGTTATTGATTGATCTAAGTTAGATATTGAAGAATGTTCCAAAATAAATTCATCGTCTACATCTTGTGTGAGTGTGGAGAGTTCCAATGGGGCCTTTTTTGAAGAGGTCTTATCTCACTGAGTCTTTTAAATCAAGCAAATATATTTATAAAAGAAATATCCAGCCATGATTTCAGGCCTCATTCATTCAAGAGTTGCTGTCAGTGCTGCAGAGACTGATTTGTTTGTCAGCCAGGTTCCAACAATTCAACCAAGAGAGTAGGCACTGCAGAATTAAAAACACTGGGCATACAAGGTGTGCCCAAGGTCTTTAAATAAAGATTTTTTTGTGTGTCTAATACAGCCAGACAGAACAGAAAGTCTGCAGGGCAGCTACAGAGTTGGCCAACAGTTATTGAAACAGACTGTGACAATTCCATAACTAAGCAACCTACAGTTAACTCATCTACTTCTTTTTCACTAACACTAGATGTTTGAAAAATAAGACATCAATTTTTACATTCTATACAAATAATGAACAGCAAATATAGAGTTAATTGTGACACTGTCCCTTTTACTTACTAAACATTTAATTGTCTAATGTGTAAAATTTAACATATGTAAATTATTTTATTAAAGGACTATATTCAACAGCACTTTACGTTACATATAATAACATATGATTATTTGCTTCAATAATACAATCTGTAAGAAAAAAACCTGAAGCTGGGTTACTTGGCGATAGCATATCATAAGCATTAGACTATCATCTGCTTTTGCAAAATTCCTATATGAAAATAAACAAAAGACACAAACACACACATATATAAAATAGGTGTTGGTGCCAGATGGGCTGGTCTGAATGTTTAAAAAAAATGCTGATCTACTGGGATTTTCATGCAAACACATCTCTACGGTTTACAGAGAATGGTCCGTAAAAGAGAAAATATCCAGTGAGTGGCAGTTGCGTGGCGGAAAATGCCTTTTTGAAGTCAGAGGAGAATGGGCAGACTGGTTGGAGATGATAAAAAGGCAACCGTAACTCAAATAAGCACTCGTTACAACCAAGATATGCAGAATACCATCTCTGAATGCATAACATGCCCAACCTTGAAGCAGATGAGCTACAGCAGCTGAAGACCACACCAGGTGCCACTCTTGTCAGCTAAGAACAAGAAACAGAGGCTACAATTCACACAGGCTCACCAAAATTGGACGATAGAAGATTGGAAAAACTTTGCCTGGTCTGAGAAGTCTCGATTTCAGCTGCAACAGTCTAGGCCAAAATTGATTTTAATTATTTGGCTTCCCTTGGCAATAGGGGCTTGGCACCCAAACTTTAGTCATATTTGCTGAACTCTGCCAAAACCTTACTCGGAATGTGAGGACCAGATATATCCTTGTACAGAGTGGAGCATAGGAAGATAATAGTAAGATAACTATCAACTGATATTAAGAAAAACAAAAAAAGAAAGCGCCAATCAACAATATCAATCCTCTCCAGCAGCAAACCTTTAACCCAAACTATTGGTAAAATGTAAAAAATCAGCAATAGGAATGCGCTAAATATATATCAAAATTAACATCATAAATATATGTGTAAAAAGTCCAAACATAAAAAACTTTTTAGTGAAAATAATCCATAAATTTCGTGTATATAAGTGTACAAAAGAAAGTCCAACACCACAAAGAACAGAAAATTTTCTTCTTTAAACATATAATTCCACCGTGCTTTATCCACCACCAAATGAATGGAATGAACTCACCAGAGCTCAATGCTGATTAGATTATAAATCAGCACAAGCGCGTTTGCTCTGGGAGCGATGAGTAAGTAGATCATGAAGTAGCACTCTATAGTCTAGACACTTCCAGATAGCAGGAACAATACTCTGCAATGATTTTGAGGTATAGCCAAGACTCCTTATACAACGATCATCCTCCAATTGTATAGTAAAATCACTCAAAAATAAAGAAAAGGCATGATGGTGCAGCAAGTAAGAACCATTTAAAACTTTTATTTCAATTGCATCCTACTCACAAAATGAAGTGTCCACCTGACACTGGTATAGCAAGCGATCAAGTATACGGAATGGACGAGCCCCGTTCACCGCGGACACCTCGCCGACAGCTCCAGGGAACGTCCTGACGTCATCCAATAAGCTCCGCCCTACGCGTTTCGTCACTCTGACGTCCTCACGGAGCGGCATGGATCAAGACGTCAGTGAGACATATATATACCGCTCGCACTCTGCATAATAGTGCTTTTCAACCAATAGCGGTAATAACCACACACCGCTTGCATTCACGCATAGCGGCGCTTCCTGACCAATACAAGTGGCGGTGTATTACCCACCACCACTCGCTTGGCAAGATTACATAGTATACCAATATCAATTATAACAAATATCTTTTCCTTTATAATTATATATCATAATAAATAAATTGGGTTTCACATAAACCACTATAAAAAAACATATTAAACGCATTGAAAAATAAAAATAAAAATAAAAATTAAAATTGAACTCAAAGAAAATTGCAATAAATTAAAAATGAATTACAAAATCCCAAATGTCGAGTTCTACAAGGACAACTTTATATTACTCGACATTTATATTTCTTTGTCAACCAGTGCATTCCTTCATAATTCTCAATTCCATAGTCACCATATTACATAAAGAGGGACTCCAACACATCTCATATTCAAAGGAGATGTATATGCATACATTCACTACAAATTCCAATATTAATATCGTATCACAACTACAAGTAATAAACTTATTTATCCCCAAGACTAAAATCACCTTAAAGGAAAGAACTCCCTATAAATCACTTCAAAGGGAGAATCTTTTCTTCATCCTTACTTCTATTAGTGATATGCATGCATATATCATCCCTTATTTTTCCACCTATCTTATATATTTGGCATACTTTAACCTCTATACATATCTCTTTCAGCTTTTTATCAAAAATTGGTAAGGAAGCAGTTTAGGTCTATATCTATGTTTAACCCATTCGGTTTTAATACATCTAATTCATGTATCCAGAATGTTTCCCTTTTGGATATTGCATTAATCAAGTCTAGTCCCCTCCAATGTTTGTTAACTTTCTCTATTCCATAAAAGGTGACTAGACTAGGGTCACTATCATGTTTCATTTTGAAGTGCCTGGATACACTATGCTTATCATATCCCTTTCTTATATTATTAAGATGTTCTCCAATCCTAGTTTTTAATAATCTTCCTGTTCTCCCTACGTACTGTAACCGACATGGGCACTCCAGAACGTAGATCACATGAGAAGAATTACATGAAATTAATGAATTGATCTTATATTCCTTATTTGTATGTACAGAAGCAAAACTTTTTCTTTTTTTCTTTAAACCTTTTTGTACTGTTTTACATGCCTTACACTTGTTACAATTATAAAAGCCTTGTAATTCAGGAAAAAAGTTTTTTTCTTTAGGTGGGTCTAAAACATTGTGGACCAGTTTCATCTGCAATGATTTATTTTTCCTATATATAAACTTTGGTTTGTGTGGAATAATTTTCTTCAACGTCTCATCTTTAAGCAGTATAGGCCAGTATTTTCTAAAAATCTTCTCAATATCCCTATATTGGTTATTGAAATCAGAGATAAAGGCAATATCTCCTTTATTGTCCTTAATATTTCTACCCATCAAAAGTGTATCTCTATCTCTGTTCTCAATTATTTTTCTTTCGGTCTCCAAAAAGGATTTATCATAGCCTTTATCAACAAACCTATCTATAATAAGTCTGGATTGATCTACAAAATCTGTCTGCTGGCTACAATTCCTTTTAATCCTGGTAAATTGGCTCCTTGGCGTACTGAACAACCATCTCGGGTGATGTCCACTAGAGGTGGGGATATAACTATTTTTATCTACCTCTTTGAAAAAAGTTTTAGTATATATTTCACCTTCATGTTTATATATTGTGAGATCCAAAAAATTCACCTCTGTAAAATCACTCACAGCCGTGAACTTTAATCCATATTTGTTATTATTAATATGTCTCACAAATCCCTTTAAATTATCTTCCGAACCTCTCCAGATCATTATGATATCATCAATAAAACGCCTATATAACACTATTTCTGGCCATTTATCAAAGATACACTCAACCTCCCATTTATCCAAAACAATGTTTGCCACACTGGGAGCATATTTAGCTCCCATTGCCACACCCTTGCACTGCTGGAAGAAGGTGTTATTGTACCAGAAAAAATTGTTAGTCATAGCAAATTGTAACAAATTAATAATGAATCTTCTCTGGGTGGTTTTAATCATAGATTTCTGTTTCAAAGCCCATCTCACTGCTTTAATCCCATCCTCTTGCTTAATACTAGTATACAAAGCCTCCACATCAATAGTCACCAAAAAACAGTCATCAATCTCATCTATAGTTTTCAGTATATTAATAAGATCGCTGCTGTCTCTCAAAAAGGCACGATTATTCCTCACTATTAACTGCAAAAAAGAATCTATATATTCCCCAATACGGGAAAAGATCGAATTAATCCCACTCACAATGGGTCTCCCAGGTGGCTTCTGTTTATCTTTATGTAATTTAGGTAAATAATATATCACTGGAGTTTTAGGATGCTTGATATAAAGGTATTTCGCTTCTTTATCATTCAAAACACCTGATGTTCTTCCTTCCTTAATCAACTGCTTTAAACATTTTTTTAAACTTTTGGTCGGATTTGATGTTAAGATCATATAAGTATCTTTCATATTCAACAGTCTACTCATCTCCAATTCATAATCTTTTTTGTTCAGAATCACAATACTGCCACCCTTATCTGCTCCTCTAATCACAATATCTTTCCTTTTTTCTAAATCTTTAATTCCTTGTATAATTTCTTTAGGGGTATATTTTTTCCTTTTTAGATCCATGTTTTTAATATCTGTCTCAACCATCTTTTTAAAGACCTCTAAAAATTCATTGCCTATATTCTTTGGATTAAATGTCGAAGCATTCCTTAAGGTGCTATGTTGATATACACTGGTTGACATATTATTGTTTCCTTTATTTTTATTTAACTCAAAAAAATTTTTTATATTTATTTTTCTCACAAATTTTTGGATGTCTATAAACACATCAAATTTGTTTACCTTCACATTAGGTATATACTTTAGACCTAAATCCAATACTTTTATTTCATTTTCCGTTAAAACCACATCACTTAAATTAAAAATGCCACTTCCTATTTGTCTCTTTTCCTTTTCTTTTCGCTTGCCTCCTCTTTTTCCTCTATACCTTCCAAATCTTTTCTTGCTCCATCTATGCCTGGTTCCTTCCATCCTCTGTAATTGGGTCCATAATATCTCATCCCTGAGTCCCAATTCCTGTTGGGATCCTGAACACCCCCTCTGGTATAGAAGTTTCCCTGAAACCCCCCTCTCCCAAACCAATTGCCTCTACGGCCACCAGGTCTTCTATATCCAAAATTGCCTCTATTAAATCTCCCCCTCCCTTCAAAATAGGGCCTCTGAGTGGGATTATTTCTCTCAAGCATATTTATTTGTTCTTTATTTTGCTCTTGAAATTGAACATTTAATTTCTTCTGAGGGGAGTTAGGGGTTCCCATATTTCCAGGTAATTTAGTTGTGTTTCCAGGGGTCTTTTCAGGTGTAGATTGTTTGGAGTCACACTCCTCAACATTTACATTTTCCTGCCATTTGTAAACCTTATTGTTTTTGTAATCATCTGTGTCTCTATTATATTTTTTAACTTTTTTATTTTTTGTGTCTTTATCAACTTTCATGATATACTCTTGAATGTTTTTTGATCTTTCTTTATATTCAGTAGTGTCCATAAATGGCACCAAAATTTCTTTTAGATCTTTAATCTTAATTTCCAATTTCTTCAATTTTAATTGTCGCCTTTTAATAATCAATTCCAACAATTTACTCTCACAGTGATTAAAAAACCAAAACCACTCCTCCATCAAATCTTTATCATCCAAACCATCATTGGCTGGAATATCCCATCTCAATCTCCTTGGTGTGATCTTATCCTTCAGATATAATTCTAAAGTATTAACATCCCACCATATCCTAATTTGTTTTTCCAATAGGTGTTTCAGATTCTTAAATTTTTCTTCTAAATTAATTCCATTATTTAAATTAGTGAGGTTAAATACTTCTAATAAATCTACTTGTCTTTTTTCCATGTACCCAAAAATATCCATGGCTGCTTATCTTAAATCACTTGCAAAACAACGTGATAAATCAAGAAAAACAAAAAAAGAAAGCGCCAATCAACAATATCAATCCTCTCCAGCAGCAAACCTTTAACCCAAACTATTGGTAAAATGTAAAAAATCAGCAATAGGAATGCGCTAAATATATATCAAAATTAACATCATAAATATATGTGTAAAAAGTCCAAACATAAAAAACTTTTTAGTGAAAATAATCCATAAATTTCGTGTATATAAGTGTACAAAAGAAAGTCCAACACCACAAAGAACAGAAAATTTTCTTCTTTAAACATATAATTCCACCGTGCTTTATCCACCACCAAATGAATGGAATGAACTCACCAGAGCTCAATGCTGATTAGATTATAAATCAGCACAAGCGCGTTTGCTCTGGGAGCGATGAGTAAGTAGATCATGAAGTAGCACTCTATAGTCTAGACACTTCCAGATAGCAGGAACAATACTCTGCAATGATTTTGAGGTATAGCCAAGACTCCTTATACAACGATCATCCTCCAATTGTATAGTAAAATCACTCAAAAATAAAGAAAAGGCATGATGGTGCAGCAAGTAAGAACCATTTAAAACTTTTATTTCAATTGCATCCTACTCACAAAATGAAGTGTCCACCTGACACTGGTATAGCAAGCGATCAAGTATACGGAATGGACGAGCCCCGTTCACCGCGGACACCTCGCCGACAGCTCCAGGGAACGTCCTGACGTCATCCAATAAGCTCCGCCCTACGCGTTTCGTCACTCTGACGTCCTCACGGAGCGGCATGGATCAAGACGTCAGTGAGACATATATATACCGCTCGCACTCTGCATAATAGTGCTTTTCAACCAATAGCGGTAATAACCACACACCGCTTGCATTCACGCATAGCGGCGCTTCCTGACCAATACAAGTGGCGGTGTATTACCCACCACCACTCGCTTGGCAAGATTACATAGTATACCAATATCAATTATAACAAATATCTTTTCCTTTATAATTATATATCATAATAAATAAATTGGGTTTCACATAAACCACTATAAAAAAACATATTAAACGCATTGAAAAATAAAAATAAAAATAAAAATTAAAATTGAACTCAAAGAAAATTGCAATAAATTAAAAATGAATTACAAAATCCCAAATGTCGAGTTCTACAAGGACAACTTTATATTACTCGACATTTATATTTCTTTGTCAACCAGTGCATTCCTTCATAATTCTCAATTCCATAGTCACCATATTACATAAAGAGGGACTCCAACACATCTCATATTCAAAGGAGATGTATATGCATACATTCACTACAAATTCCAATATTAATATCGTATCACAACTACAAGTAATAAACTTATTTATCCCCAAGACTAAAATCACCTTAAAGGAAAGAACTCCCTATAAATCACTTCAAAGGGAGAATCTTTTCTTCATCCTTACTTCTATTAGTGATATGCATGCATATATCATCCCTTATTTTTCCACCTATCTTATATATTTGGCATACTTTAACCTCTATACATATCTCTTTCAGCTTTTTATCAAAAATTGGTAAGGAAGCAGTTTAGGTCTATATCTATGTTTAACCCATTCGGTTTTAATACATCTAATTCATGTATCCAGAATGTTTCCCTTTTGGATATTGCATTAATCAAGTCTAGTCCCCTCCAATGTTTGTTAACTTTCTCTATTCCATAAAAGGTGACTAGACTAGGGTCACTATCATGTTTCATTTTGAAGTGCCTGGATACACTATGCTTATCATATCCCTTTCTTATATTATTAAGATGTTCTCCAATCCTAGTTTTTAATAATCTTCCTGTTCTCCCTACGTACTGTAACCGACATGGGCACTCCAGAACGTAGATCACATGAGAAGAATTACATGAAATTAATGAATTGATCTTATATTCCTTATTTGTATGTACAGAAGCAAAACTTTTTCTTTTTTTCTTTAAACCTTTTTGTACTGTTTTACATGCCTTACACTTGTTACAATTATAAAAGCCTTGTAATTCAGGAAAAAAGTTTTTTTCTTTAGGTGGGTCTAAAACATTGTGGACCAGTTTCATCTGCAATGATTTATTTTTCCTATATATAAACTTTGGTTTGTGTGGAATAATTTTCTTCAACGTCTCATCTTTAAGCAGTATAGGCCAGTATTTTCTAAAAATCTTCTCAATATCCCTATATTGGTTATTGAAATCAGAGATAAAGGCAATATCTCCTTTATTGTCCTTAATATTTCTACCCATCAAAAGTGTATCTCTATCTCTGTTCTCAATTATTTTTCTTTCGGTCTCCAAAAAGGATTTATCATAGCCTTTATCAACAAACCTATCTATAATAAGTCTGGATTGATCTACAAAATCTGTCTGCTGGCTACAATTCCTTTTAATCCTGGTAAATTGGCTCCTTGGCGTACTGAACAACCATCTCGGGTGATGTCCACTAGAGGTGGGGATATAACTATTTTTATCTACCTCTTTGAAAAAAGTTTTAGTATATATTTCACCTTCATGTTTATATATTGTGAGATCCAAAAAATTCACCTCTGTAAAATCACTCACAGCCGTGAACTTTAATCCATATTTGTTATTATTAATATGTCTCACAAATCCCTTTAAATTATCTTCCGAACCTCTCCAGATCATTATGATATCATCAATAAAACGCCTATATAACACTATTTCTGGCCATTTATCAAAGATACACTCAACCTCCCATTTATCCAAAACAATGTTTGCCACACTGGGAGCATATTTAGCTCCCATTGCCACACCCTTGCACTGCTGGAAGAAGGTGTTATTGTACCAGAAAAAATTGTTAGTCATAGCAAATTGTAACAAATTAATAATGAATCTTCTCTGGGTGGTTTTAATCATAGATTTCTGTTTCAAAGCCCATCTCACTGCTTTAATCCCATCCTCTTGCTTAATACTAGTATACAAAGCCTCCACATCAATAGTCACCAAAAAACAGTCATCAATCTCATCTATAGTTTTCAGTATATTAATAAGATCGCTGCTGTCTCTCAAAAAGGCACGATTATTCCTCACTATTAACTGCAAAAAAGAATCTATATATTCCCCAATACGGGAAAAGATCGAATTAATCCCACTCACAATGGGTCTCCCAGGTGGCTTCTGTTTATCTTTATGTAATTTAGGTAAATAATATATCACTGGAGTTTTAGGATGCTTGATATAAAGGTATTTCGCTTCTTTATCATTCAAAACACCTGATGTTCTTCCTTCCTTAATCAACTGCTTTAAACATTTTTTTAAACTTTTGGTCGGATTTGATGTTAAGATCTTATAAGTATCTTTCATATTCAACAGTCTACTCATCTCCAATTCATAATCTTTTTTGTTCAGAATCACAATACTGCCACCCTTATCTGCTCCTCTAATCACAATATCTTTCCTTTTTTCTAAATCTTTAAATTCCTTGTATAATTTCTTTAGGGGTATATTTTTTCCTTTTTAGATCCATGTTTTTAATATCTGTCTCAACCATCTTTTTAAAGACCTCTAAAAATTCATTGCCTATATTCTTTGGATTAAATGTCGAAGCATTCCTTAAGGTGCTATGTTGATATACACTGGTTGACATATTATTGTTTCCTTTATTTTTATTTAACTCAAAAAAATTTTTTATATTTATTTTTCTCACAAATTTTTGGATGTCTATAAACACATCAAATTTGTTTACCTTCACATTAGGTATATACTTTAGACCTAAATCCAATACTTTTATTTCATTTTCCGTTAAAACCACATCACTTAAATTAAAAATGCCACTTCCTATTTGTCTCTTTTCCTTTTCTTTTCGCTTGCCTCCTCTTTTTCCTCTATACCTTCCAAATCTTTTCTTGCTCCATCTATGCCTGGTTCCTTCCATCCTCTGTAATTGGGTCCATAATATCTCATCCCTGAGTCCCAATTCCTGTTGGGATCCTGAACACCCCCTCTGGTATAGAAGTTTCCCTGAAACCCCCCTCTCCCAAACCAATTGCCTCTACGGCCACCAGGTCTTCTATATCCAAAATTGCCTCTATTAAATCTCCCCCTCCCTTCAAAATAGGGCCTCTGAGTGGGATTATTTCTCTCAAGCATATTTATTTGTTCTTTATTTTGCTCTTGAAATTGAACATTTAATTTCTTCTGAGGGGAGTTAGGGGTTCCCATATTTCCAGGTAATTTAGTTGTGTTTCCAGGGGTCTTTTCAGGTGTAGATTGTTTGGAGTCACACTCCTCAACATTTACATTTTCCTGCCATTTGTAAACCTTATTGTTTTTGTAATCATCTGTGTCTCTATTATATTTTTTAACTTTTTTATTTTTTGTGTCTTTATCAACTTTCATGATATACTCTTGAATGTTTTTTGATCTTTCTTTATATTCAGTAGTGTCCATAAATGGCACCAAAATTTCTTTTAGATCTTTAATCTTAATTTCCAATTTCTTCAATTTTAATTGTCGCCTTTTAATAATCAATTCCAACAATTTACTCTCACAGTGATTAAAAAACCAAAACCACTCCTCCATCAAATCTTTATCATCCAAACCATCATTGGCTGGAATATCCCATCTCAATCTCCTTGGTGTGATCTTATCCTTCAGATATAATTCTAAAGTATTAACATCCCACCATATCCTAATTTGTTTTTCCAATAGGTGTTTCAGATTCTTAAATTTTTCTTCTAAATTAATTCCATTATTTAAATTAGTGAGGTTAAATACTTCTAATAAATCTACTTGTCTTTTTTCCATGTACCCAAAAATATCCATGGCTGCTTATCTTAAATCACTTGCAAAACAACGTGATAAATCAAGAAAAAACAAAAAAAGAAAGCGCCAATCAACAATATCAATCCTCTCCAGCAGCAAACCTTTAACCCAAACTATTGGTAAAATGTAAAAAATCAGCAATAGGAATGCGCTAAATATATATCAAAATTAACATCATAAATATATGTGTAAAAAGTCCAAACATAAAAAACTTTTTAGTGAAAATAATCCATAAATTTCGTGTATATAAGTGTACAAAAGAAAGTCCAACACCACAAAGAACAGAAAATTTTCTTCTTTAAACATATAATTCCACCGTGCTTTATCCACCACCAAATGAATGGAATGAACTCACCAGAGCTCAATGCTGATTAGATTATAAATCAGCACAAGCGCGTTTGCTCTGGGAGCGATGAGTAAGTAGATCATGAAGTAGCACTCTATAGTCTAGACACTTCCAGATAGCAGGAACAATACTCTGCAATGATTTTGAGGTATAGCCAAGACTCCTTATACAACGATCATCCTCCAATTGTATAGTAAAATCACTCAAAAATAAAGAAAAGGCATGATGGTGCAGCAAGTAAGAACCATTTAAAACTTTTATTTCAATTGCATCCTACTCACAAAATGAAGTGTCCACCTGACACTGGTATAGCAAGCGATCAAGTATACGGAATGGACGAGCCCCGTTCACCGCGGACACCTCGCCGACAGCTCCAGGGAACGTCCTGACGTCATCCAATAAGCTCCGCCCTACGCGTTTCGTCACTCTGACGTCCTCACGGAGCGGCATGGATCAAGACGTCAGTGAGACATATATATACCGCTCGCACTCTGCATAATAGTGCTTTTCAACCAATAGCGGTAATAACCACACACCGCTTGCATTCACGCATAGCGGCGCTTCCTGACCAATACAAGTGGCGGTGTATTACCCACCACCACTCGCTTGGCAAGATTACATAGTATACCAATATCAATTATAACAAATATCTTTTCCTTTATAATCAAATATCTTTTCCTGCACCATCATGCCTTTTCTTTATTTTTGAGTGATTTTACTATACAATTGGAGGATGATCGTTGTATAAGGAGTCTTGGCTATACCTCAAAATCATTGCAGAGTATTGTTCCTGCTATCTGGAAGTGTCTAGACTATAGAGTGCTACTTCATGATCTACTTACTCATCGCTCCCAGAGCAAACGCGCTTGTGCTGATTTATAATCTAATCAGCATTGAGCTCTGGTGAGTTCATTCCATTCATTTGGTGGTGGATAAAGCACGGTGGAATTATATGTTTAAAGAAGAAAATTTTCTGTTCTTTGTGGTGTTGGACTTTCTTTTGTACACTTATATACACGAAATTTATGGATTATTTTCACTAAAAAGTTTTTTATGTTTGGACTTTTTACACATATATTTATGATGTTAATTTTGATATATATTTAGCGCATTCCTATTGCTGATTTTTTACATTTTACCAATAGTTTGGGTTAAAGGTTTGCTGCTGGAGAGGATTGATATTGTTGATTGGCGCTTTCTTTTTTTGTTTTTCTTGATTTATCACGTTGTTTTGCAAGTGATTTAAGATAAGCAGCCATGGATATTTTTGGGTACATGGAAAAAAGACAAGTAGATTTATTAGAAGTATTTAACCTCACTAATTTAAATAATGGAATTAATTTAGAAGAAAAATTTAAGAATCTGAAACACCTATTGGAAAAACAAATTAGGATATGGTGGGATGTTAATACTTTAGAATTATATCTGAAGGATAAGATCACACCAAGGAGATTGAGATGGGATATTCCAGCCAATGATGGTTTGGATGATAAAGATTTGATGGAGGAGTGGTTTTGGTTTTTTAATCACTGTGAGAGTAAATTGTTGGAATTGATTATTAAAAGGCGACAATTAAAATTGAAGAAATTGGAAATTAAGATTAAAGATCTAAAAGAAATTTTGGTGCCATTTATGGACACTACTGAATATAAAGAAAGATCAAAAAACATTCAAGAGTATATCATGAAAGTTGATAAAGACACAAAAAATAAAAAAGTTAAAAAATATAATAGAGACACAGATGATTACAAAAACAATAAGGTTTACAAATGGCAGGAAAATGTAAATGTTGAGGAGTGTGACTCCAAACAATCTACACCTGAAAAGACCCCTGGAAACACAACTAAATTACCTGGAAATATGGGAACCCCTAACTCCCCTCAGAATAAATTAAATGTTCAATTTCAAGAGCAAAATAAAGAACAAATAAATATGCTTGAGAGAAATAATCCCACTCAGAGGCCCTATTTTGAAGGGAGGGGGAGATTTAATAGAGGCAATTTTGGATATAGAAGACCTGGTGGCCGTAGAGGCAATTGGTTTGGGAGAGGGGGGTTTCAGGGAAACTTCTATACCAGAGGGGGTGTTCAGGATCCCAACAGGAATTGGGACTCAGGGATGAGATATTATGGACCCAATTACAGAGGATGGAAGGAACCAGGCATAGATGGAGCAAGAAAAGATTTGGAAGGTATAGAGGAAAAAGAGGAGGCAAGCGAAAAGAAAAGGAAAAGAGACAAATAGGAAGTGGCATTTTTAATTTAAGTGATGTGGTTTTAACGGAAAATGAAATAAAAGTATTGGATTTAGGTCTAAAGTATATACCTAATGTGAAGGTAAACAAATTTGATGTGTTTATAGACATCCAAAAATTTGTGAGAAAAATAAATATAAAAAAATTTTTTGAGTTAAATAAAAATAAAGGAAACAATAATATGTCAACCAGTGTATATCAACATAGCACCTTAAGGAATGCTTCGACATTTAATCCAAAGAATATAGGCAATGAATTTTTAGAGGTCTTTAAAAAGATGGTTGAGACAGATATTAAAAACATGGATCTAAAAAGGAAAAAATATACCCCTAAAGAAATTATACAAGGAATTAAAGATTTAGAAAAAAGGAAAGATATTGTGATTAGAGGAGCAGATAAGGGTGGCAGTATTGTGATTCTGAACAAAAAAGATTATGAATTGGAGATGAGTAGACTGTTGAATATGAAAGATACTTATATGATCTTAACATCAAATCCGACCAAAAGTTTAAAAAAATGTTTAAAGCAGTTGATTAAGGAAGGAAGAACATCAGGTGTTTTGAATGATAAAGAAGCGAAATACCTTTATATCAAGCATCCTAAAACTCCAGTGATATATTATTTACCTAAATTACATAAAGATAAACAGAAGCCACCTGGGAGACCCATTGTGAGTGGGATTAATTCGATCTTTTCCCGTATTGGGGAATATATAGATTCTTTTTTGCAGTTAATAGTGAGGAATAATCGTGCCTTTTTGAGAGACAGCAGCGATCTTATTAATATACTGAAAACTATAGATGAGATTGATGACTGTTTTTTGGTGACTATTGATGTGGAGGCTTTGTATACTAGTATTAAGCAAGAGGATGGGATTAAAGCAGTGAGATGGGCTTTGAAACAGAAATCTATGATTAAAACCACCCAGAGAAGATTCATTATTAATTTGTTACAATTTGCTATGACTAACAATTTTTTCTGGTACAATAACACCTTCTTCCAGCAGTGCAAGGGTGTGGCAATGGGAGCTAAATATGCTCCCAGTGTGGCAAACATTGTTTTGGATAAATGGGAGGTTGAGTGTATCTTTGATAAATGGCCAGAAATAGTGTTATATAGGCGTTTTATTGATGATATCATAATGATCTGGAGAGGTTCGGAAGATAATTTAAAGGGATTTGTGAGACATATTAATAATAACAAATATGGATTAAAGTTCACGGCTGTGAGTGATTTTACAGAGGTGAATTTTTTGGATCTCACAATATATAAACATGAAGGTGAAATATATACTAAAACTTTTTTCAAAGAGGTAGATAAAAATAGTTATATCCCCACCTCTAGTGGACATCACCCGAGATGGTTGTTCAGTACGCCAAGGAGCCAATTTACCAGGATTAAAAGGAATTGTAGCCAGCAGACAGATTTTGTAGATCAATCCAGACTTATTATAGATAGGTTTGTTGATAAAGGCTATGATAAATCCTTTTTGGAGACCGAAAGAAAAATAATTGAGAACAGAGATAGAGATACACTTTTGATGGGTAGAAATATTAAGGACAATAAAGGAGATATTGCCTTTATCTCTGATTTCAATAACCAATATAGGGATATTGAGAAGATTTTTAGAAAATACTGGCCTATACTGCTTAAAGATGAGACGTTGAAGAAAATTATTCCACACAAACCAAAGTTTATATATAGGAAAAATAAATCATTGCAGATGAAACTGGTCCACAATGTTTTAGACCCACCTAAAGAAAAAAACTTTTTTCCTGAATTACAAGGCTTTTATAATTGTAACAAGTGTAAGGCATGTAAAACAGTACAAAAAGGTTTAAAGAAAAAAAGAAAAAGTTTTGCTTCTGTACATACAAATAAGGAATATAAGATCAATTCATTAATTTCATGTAATTCTTCTCATGTGATCTACGTTCTGGAGTGCCCATGTCGGTTACAGTACGTAGGGAGAACAGGAAGATTATTAAAAACTAGGATTGGAGAACATCTTAATAATATAAGAAAGGGATATGATAAGCATAGTGTATCCAGGCACTTCAAAATGAAACATGATAGTGACCCTAGTCTAGTCACCTTTTATGGAATAGAGAAAGTTAACAAACATTGGAGGGGACTAGACTTGATTAATGCAATATCCAAAAGGGAAACATTCTGGATACATGAATTAGATGTATTAAAACCGAATGGGTTAAACATAGATATAGACCTAAACTGCTTCCTTACCAATTTTTGATAAAAAGCTGAAAGAGATATGTATAGAGGTTAAAGTATGCCAAATATATAAGATAGGTGGAAAAATAAGGGATGATATATGCATGCATATCACTAATCGAAGTAAGGATGAAGAAAAGATTCTCCCTTTGAAGTGATTTATAGGGAGTTCTTTCCTTTAAGGTGATTTTAGTCTTGGGGATAAATAAGTTTATTACTTGTAGTTGTGATACGATATTAATATTGGAATTTGTAGTGAATGTATGCATATACATCTCCTTTGAATATGAGATGTGTTGGAGTCCCTCTTTATGTAATATGGTGACTATGGAATTGAGAATTATGAAGGAATGCACTGGTTGACAAAGAAATATAAATGTCGAGTAATATAAAGTTGTCCTTGTAGAACTCGACATTTGGGATTTTGTAATTCATTTTTAATTTATTGCAATTTTCTTTGAGTTCAATTTTAATTTTTATTTTTATTTTTATTTTTCAATGCGTTTAATATGTTTTTTTATAGTGGTTTATGTGAAACCCAATTTATTTATTATGATATATAATTATAAAGGAAAAGATATTTGTTATAATTGATATTGGTATACTATGTAATCTTGCCAAGCGAGTGGTGGTGGGTAATACACCGCCACTTGTATTGGTCAGGAAGCGCCGCTATGCGTGAATGCAAGCGGTGTGTGGTTATTACCGCTATTGGTTGAAAAGCACTATTATGCAGAGTGCGAGCGGTATATATATGTCTCACTGACGTCTTGATCCATGCCGCTCCGTGAGGACGTCAGAGTGACGAAACGCGTAGGGCGGAGCTTATTGGATGACGTCAGGACGTTCCCTGGAGCTGTCGGCGAGGTGTCCGCGGTGAACGGGGCTCGTCCATTCCGTATACTTGATCGCTTGCTATACCAGTGTCAGGTGGACACTTCATTTTGTGAGTAGGATGCAATTGAAATAAAAGTTTTAAATGGTTCTTACTTGCTGCACCATCATGCCTTTTCTTTATTTTTGAGTGATTTTACTATACAATTGGAGGATGATCGTTGTATAAGGAGTCTTGGCTATACCTCAAAATCATTGCAGAGTATTGTTCCTGCTATCTGGAAGTGTCTAGACTATAGAGTGCTACTTCATGATCTACTTACTCATCGCTCCCAGAGCAAACGCGCTTGTGCTGATTTATAATCTAATCAGCATTGAGCTCTGGTGAGTTCATTCCATTCATTTGGTGGTGGATAAAGCACGGTGGAATTATATGTTTAAAGAAGAAAATTTTCTGTTCTTTGTGGTGTTGGACTTTCTTTTGTACACTTATATACACAAAATTTATGGATTATTTTCACTAAAAAGTTTTTTATGTTTGGACTTTTTACACATATATTTATGATGTTAATTTTGATATATATTTAGCGCATTCCTATTGCTGATTTTTTATCAACTGATATTACCTGGAATGAGAAAGGGTAAAGAAGGAAAAAATAAATTAGACAAAGAATAAGTAGGAGAAGATATGAATATGAATAAAGGAGGAACTGGAAAGGAAGCTTAACGGGGCAGTAAGGAACAGAATATAATGGAGAAATACAGGTAGGGAAGGTGATGAGCTACAACACAATTCAGGGGTTATCTACTACATATAAAGCAGTACTTCTACCCCTGAAGTACTTGTCAGATGGAGATGTGGTAAGACCACTACTTGATTTGGTATTCTTTGCAAAGTGAAATTGCACCATATTCACTAAACTTTGGGGCATAATGCAACTTCACTAACAAAGTGAACAGCTAATTTGTGTTTAGTAAATCATCCCATTAGGTTATTTGTGGGCCCATCTCCATTGGTTTTTGTGCCTGGAGGATCCAGCAACCACTTATTGACATTAAATGTTCTGTAAGAGATGAAAGGGCATTAAGGTGTGAATATATATTGAAAGTAGAAATCAGCTTAGGCAAATAGAGGCTGCCCAGATAAATGTGTTTTAATTGGGTTAGTACATTCATGGCAATAAGCCTAGGCGTAACAGACCCACTACAGTGTCATATTTACATGTATACTCAGGAGATGCTAGTGGCAGATTGAAATACACTATAAACAATAGTAAAGGTATTAACCTCACATCATTGGAAGGCTAGGGGACTCTCCAGGACTCATGGAAACACCAGGTATAGAGGTGCTTACATTTGGGTAATCAGAAATGTAAGGGAGTCCCAAACATTTGATTTATGGTGTAGGATAGATTGAGTGACACAAGTTGTTAGGAATCCAGGAAAGGTAAGTAATAGTGATAAGGGAGGCATCTGAGACATCTAATGGTACCCACCACGGGGGACAAATGTAGAGTGACAATATGGGCAATATGTGCTGTCTGGTGCATACATGATCTTCCTGGAAACAAGAGGGAGTTTATTGGGAATGTTGGGGGCCATTGAAAGGGAAAATTGACCTTCAGGATATTCAGTGTTTCTGAGGAAAGAGCAAACTTCAGGGCTGTTGACTTTAACTGATTGATATGCAATATCAAGTTACTTGAGCATTGATGTAGGAATGGAAGAAGGGATTGAAAAGAGGTAAAAGACTGCTTTATATTAAAAGAGCATATTTTCCACAAATAGGCTTTTGAGGTTTTGATGTGAAGGCTGCACTGATAGTTCAATTCCTGTGATGTTTAAGTTATCCCTGATCAACATAGCCAGAGGTTCAATTACTAGTATGAAAAAGAGGATAAGGGACAATCTTGTTCAGTGCCCCCGTATACCTTGATATCATCCAAACAACACATAAATCACTTGGGATGTTGGGGAGTGGTGAAGGGCTTACTTCCAAGTTCAAAAACTAGAACAGAAGGACCAAATAATCAGAGAGGTAGTTCCAAAAGCTTTCCAAAATTTCATAGACAAAATAAAGCTGGGGATATGTATTTTGTGGTATTTCATTTATAGTACTGTCATTGTTGGTTTATTATCCTGTAGAGTTGCTGTAGATTTTGAACATGCTATCTGGATTCTAAGCTGGTAGCGTCTAAATGCCCAATAATTTTTCACAGTTTCCATGGTTTAAAATGTAACTAAAAGAATTTAAAATTAAAGCCCCTTTCCTTGTATAGCTGATGATAGCTTAGGGAGCTGTCATTTGGATAATGGGACAATCAGGAGCGGTTGTGTGTTGTTTTTTTTTTTTTTTTTGGCAACTTCGCAGGCATCATAATTGACAATAAATTTATAACAAAAGGATATTTTGGGGGATTTTTATTATTTAATAAAAGGCTTGTAAAAAGTTTGGATGCTTCGATTTCTAGGTTACTTTTTTGTGAATGTGTAGATGTACTATGTACCCAATAATCATTTATGTAGATGAAATATTTGGGGCCCCCCAGAATGCCAAAACCACAGTCCATGGTTGTGGGGAAAAGGCCCTTGTCTTCATCAGCAAGGTATCCCCCATGTGAAGAGTTTGTGGCCTGGCATTATTTGAAGAGTTGCACACTCATCCCCTCTTCCTGGCCAGCTAAGCTGCATGCTCAGATAAGGGTCTATTATTATTATTATTATTATAATACAGGATTTATATAGCGCCAACAGTTTGCTCAGTGCTTTACAATATATCGGGAGACAATACAGCAACAATACAGTTCAATACAAGAGGGAGAGGAGGGCCCTGCTCCTTGGAACTTACAATCTAGTATGGATGTATAGGTTGATCTCACATTTTTTTTTGTTTTCTTTTTTTGAGTGAGTTACCTCCATAAAATCCATTCCCAACTCAAATGGCCTTGTATGATTTTTTCCTATTTTTGCTATATGATGTGTCACAGAAAAAATGACATTGCCAATGAAAACAATTATACGGTTTAAATTGCCAGCAAATGACACTTTATTGCCAGCTTCTCCTTTTAAAAATAAGACAGCACATGGACCCCTTCAAAGGTATTCCAAAATATTATTATTATACAGTATTTATATAGCGCCAGAAAGATTTGCTCAGCGCTGCACATTATAGTGGGGGACAGAACATGAGACAACACAGTAACAAAACAATACACAAGGGGTTCCAGGGCCCTGCTCTTTTGAGCTTACAATCTAGGAGGGAGGGGAAGTGGTACAGGAGGAAGTGGCTGTGGAGGATGGAGTGGTAGGAGGAGTGGAGGAGATTGGCTGTTAGGGGAGGGTGGGGTAGGCTTCCCTGAAGAGATGGGTTTTCAGGGTGCGCCTAAAGGTGAGGAGGGTAGGTGACAGTCTGATGGATTGGGGTAGTGAGTTCCAGAGGATGGGGGAAGTCCTGGAGAAGTCCTGCAGTCGGGCGAGGAAGGTGGAGACCAGGGAGCTAGAAAGTAGGAGGTCTTGTGAGGAGCGAAGATTACGGGTTGGGTAGTATTTGGGTATCAGGTTGGTGAGGTCGTTTTGGGCAGCGTTGTGAATGGCTTTGTATGTCAGTGTTAGTAGTTTGAATTTAATGCGTTGGTCAATCGGGAGCCAGTGGAGGGAATGGCAGAGGGGGGTGGCAGAAGAGGAGTGGTTGGTAAGGTGGATAAGTCTGGCTGCTGAGTTCAGGATAGACTGAAGCGGGGAAAGTCTGTGATGAGGTAGGCCGGTGAGAAGGGAGTTGCAGTAGTCCAGACATGAAATAATGAGGGAGTGAACGAGTTGTTTAGTAGTGTCTGGAGTTAGGAACGTACGTATTTTGGAGATGTTGCGGAGGTGGAGTTTGCCAACGATTGGACATGGGGTTGGAAGGACAGGTTTGAGTCTATTGTGACACCTAGGACTTTGGCTTGCGGGGTGGAACTGATGGTGGCGTTGTAGGGGGGGGTGCGGGCTGGGGGAAGATTAGGAGCTTGGTTATGGAAAGGTTCAGTTTGAGGAAATGGAGTGACATTCAGTCTGATATGTCGTTCAGCAGGTGGGTGCTACTGGTGGAGATTGAAGGGGTGAGGTGAGGGGCAGAGAGGTAAATTTGCGTGTCATCAGCGTAGAGGTGATAGTTGAAGCCATGGGAGTGTATCAGTTTGCCGAGGGAGGAGGTGTAGATGGAGAAGAGAAGGGGCCCGAGGACAGAGCCTTGGGAGACCCCAACAGAGAGGGGGAGAGAGGGGGAGGTGGTAGTGTTGTTACGCTGAAGGAGCGTTGGGATAGGTAGGAGGAGAGCCAGGAGAGAGCGGAGTCTCTGATGCCGAGGGAGTGTAGTTTATTAAGGAGGAGGGGGTGGTCAACTGTTTCGAAAGCCGCGGAAAGGTCAAGGAGTAAAAGGACTGAGTAGTGGCCACTAGCTTTGGCGGTTAGCAGGTCATTTGTGATTTTGAGTAGGGCGGTTTCGGTGTAGTGTAGGGGACGGAAGCCAGACTGTAGTGGATCGAGAAGGTTGTTGTCAGTGAGGTGGGCGCTTAGGCAATTGTAGATTAAGCGCTCAAGGAGCTTGGAAGTAAATGGCAGCAGGGAGATAGGTCTAAGGTTGTTCAGGTCGGTGGGGTCCAGGGAGGTTTTTTTGAGTATGGAGGTGGTGTGTGCGTGCTTTAGGGGGGAGGGGAATGCGCCAGTAGAGAGGGAGAGACTGAAGATGTGGGTGAGGGAGTGTAGGATGGAGGAGGAGGGTGCCCAGAGGAGTTGTGTGGGGACAGGGTCAAGGGGGCAAGACCTTGGTGATCTCCTCAGTGGTGCAAGGCTGAAGGAGCGGAGTGTTGGGGAGGTTATAGTGTGCGGGATGTTAGATGTGGTGTGGGGCAGCGCAGTTGCGAGGTCATAGGAGGGGAGAGTTGGTGGGGTTATGGTGGGAGGGAGGGTAGGTGGGGAGGTAGTTGAGCATTGGCGATGTCCTTACGGATTGCGTCCATCTTATTTTGGAAGTGATTGGCAATCTCTTGGGAGGTGAGTGAGGTACTGGGTGGGGGTGGGGGGGAGAGAGTAGGGAGTTGAAAGTGGAGAGCCAGTGAGGACTGGAGGAGAGGGTGTTGATGAGGGTTACGAAGTAGGATTGTTTGGTGGCGTGGAGGGAGGAGGTGTAGGTGAGGAAGGTGGATTTGTAGAGGGAGAACGCTCGAGGGGATCTGGTTTTGCGCCATAGTCACTCCAGTGTGCGACTGCGTCATTTAAGATTTTTAGTGTGGTCGTTCTGCCAGGGTTTAAGCGGTTGTCGTCTAATGCTACGTGTGGTTAGGGGTGCTAAGGATTCTAAGGCAGCTGATAGTGAGTTGTTATACGCAGCAGTGGCCAGGTCAGGGCATGACAGTGGAAGGATACTGTCGTACAGATGGTCAGCTGCAGAGTGGAGAGAGGCTGGGTTCAGGTTGCGGAGGTTACGGCTGGTGATAGTTTGACGTTTGCGGGGGAGGTGTTAGAGGACGGGGAGATGGAGAACGTAATGAGGTTGTGGTCAGAGAGAGGGAAAGGGGCATTAGTGAGGTTGTGGAGGGTGCAGAGATGGGAGAAAACGAGGTCCAGGGTGTTCCTGTTGGTGTGGGTGGAGGACTGTGTGCACTGTGTGAGTGCAAAAGAAGAGGTTAGGTGGAGAAGTTGGGATGTAGCCAGGTTGTTGACATTGATAGAGATTTTGAAGTCACCAAGGATGATGGTGGGTAGCTCAGAGGAGAGGAAGAAGGGCAGCCCGGCTAAAAGGTCGTCAAGGAAGCGGGATACGGGTCCAGGAGGCTGATAGATTACTGCAATCCTCAGAAGGGTGGGGGAGAAGAGTTGGATGCAGTGGGCCTCGAAGGAGGAGAAGGATAGAGAGGGGGGGTTTGGAAGGACCTGGAAGGTGCTCAGCGGTGACAAGAGCATGCCGACCCCACCACCTCTACGTCCGCTCGGTCTGGGTGAATGGGACCAGACGAGACCTCCATAGGAGAGTGCCGCAGTGGAGGTGGATCCAGGTTTTGGTGACCACTAGGAGGTTGAGGGAGTGGGAAATAAAGAGGTCATGGATGGTGGTGAGCTTGTTGCAAACTGATCGGGTGTTCAGGAGTGCAACCGAGAGTGGAGGGGTGGCTGTGGGGAGGAGGGGGACAGGTATAAGGTTGAGGGGGTTGCGGAGGTTTGTGGGAGTAGGAGGGTGCCTAGTGGGTGAGTGAGGTGGTGAGGAGCCAGGGTTTGGGGAGATATCCCCGGCGGTAAGGAGGAGAAGGAGGGTGAGAAAAGTGGCATAGGAGCGGGATGTGCAAGAGCATGAGGGTCTGTTAGTGGTGGCATGTGGGTCAGTGGGAGAGTGGAGTATCAGGAGGAGGTGGTGAGAGCCGTAGTGAGGAGAGGGAAGTAGTGAGGGTCCGATGTATAGTTGTTTTAGGGGAGTAGGGGGGTAGAGGGAGGAGATTTTGTGAATGGAGGAGTACGAAGAGGAGAAGTACAGGGGGCATATTAGGAGGGTGAGCGGAGTGCTGATCAGTTGAGGGAGGTGAAAGGTTTCACATCAGGGCGTATACATGCGGAGAGTCTGTCGCACAGTGGCAGAGGAATTCATCTGTGGGAGGGGAGGGAAAGTAGTGGGCAGCTGGGTCTGCTGCTGGCTAGTCACGGCAGTCTGTGGGTGCTGTAAGTCGGCGTCTGGAGGTGCTGAAGGACAAAGGGCACGGCGTCTGGAGGTGCTGAAGGGCACGGCGTCTGGAGGTGCTGTAGGGCACGGCGTCTGGAGGTGCTGTAGGGCACGGCGTCTGGAGGTGCTGTAGGGCACGGCGTCTGGAGGTGCTGTAGGGCACGGCGTCTGGAGGTGCTGTAGGGCACGGCGTCTGGGGGTGCTGTAGGGCCCGGCATCTGGGGGTGCTGTAGGGCCCGGCATCTGTAGGCCGACATCTGTAGGTGCTGTAGGCAAAGCGTTGGTAGGTGCAGTAGGGCCCGGCGTTTGTGGGTGTTGTGGGCCGGCGCTTGTAGGGGCTGTGGGCCGGCACTTGTAGGTGCTGTGGGCCGGCGCTTGTGGGTGCTATAGGGCCCGGCGTCAGTGGGAGCGGTAGGGTCCGGCGCCTGTGGGTGTTGTAGGGCCCGACGTCTGTGGGTGCTGTAGGCCGCGTGGCAGGCTCGTGTGACAGGGCTGTGCAGTGGCAGGGCACAGGGGGCAGCTGTGTAGCACACAGTGGGGAGCAGGAGAGCCGTTCTGGTGGTGGCAGCTTACCCGTTCTGGTGGTGGTGGGCGTGCAGGTGGTGGTGCTGCCGTGCGGGCCGCGGCTGCCTAGGTGGTGGTGCTGCTGCCGTGCAGGTTTCCTGAGGTGGTCCTTGGAGCCTTTTGCATCGTTTGGCTGCTGTCTGCCTGCTGTGTTCCCTGGAACATTGCTTGGCTGCTGTCTGCCTGCTGTGGTCCCTGGAGCGCTGTAAATACATAGCAGACTCTTGGAGGGGGTCTGTGTGTTGTTTCCAGCAATTTTTAACACTATGCAGCACTTTCTGTACATCACAAGGATGCATACCTTCACAGGCATGATTTTGGCACCACCCCAGCATGTTATTTAAAGGATTTGGGCATTTTAATGATTCCATTTAAACCCAGGACCCTGCATTCACTATATCTGGTCTCCCACAGTACACACAACATGAAAATGCTATTATTTTACTAAATATACACTGCTAAATCCCTCTTTTCATCAGCACTTAGAGCAGTCTTGTAACGTTTATCACTGTCCTGCAGAAAACTGTTTAAAGCTTGTAGGAGGAGTTTTAATTCTCCCCTTGTTGTCCTATGAGCCTTCATAACCCCTGACTCTTTGTCTGGACATTGCAGTTTATCCATGTGCTGATCACATGCACTCTCACAAGAAAAAAAACTCTAGCAATACATACCAAACTAAGCATGTGTAGCTTGCCCCCAAGGCTCTGTTCTATCAGCAGATGGATTGGGGGCAGTAGAAGAAATAAAGGATCAGAGAAGGCAGGGTCACACATCCTGTTTGCACAATGTGGAGGATTAATCCCTTAGGTTCCACAGTGAGTATAACAAGCATGCTTTACTGCATTACAGACTAATTTTACTGTTGTGGGTTTAGTAACACTTCATACATTTAAAAAATCACTTCTCCTTGCCAAATGGAATTTTAAAAATGCTTTTTGCATTAGTACATGCTCTCTAGAGCAGTTCCCACCCCATAATTCTTTTTTTTTTTTTTATACCCCCTTATCTATTTATAATGTGCCTGGTAGTAGAACCTAAAGTGCAGAGGAAGGCCTCCCTTACAGCTCTGGCCTGGGGGCCCTGATAGAGTAACAGGCAGCACCAGAACATAGAGGTGCACGAGTGCCTGGTAGGACTTCTGCAGATGGATGCTGCCGTGTGTCTGGAATGCAGGAGTAGACTGGCAGGTGCCATGCTGACAGAAGTGCAGGAGCAGACTGGCCAATGACACGCTAGCAGAGGTGCAGGAGCAGACTGGCAGGTAGCACACTGGCAGAGGTGCAGGAGCAGCTGGCAGATTGCATGCTGGCAGAAGTGCAGGAGCTGGATGCCAGCAAGGATCGTCTGGTTCTGGTGCAGGAGGCAGAGTAAGGCAAGGTCAGACCATCCAGGTCTGCAACTAGCAGACAGAGCAAGCATAAACAGTAGGCAGAAGAATAGTCAAAAGGCAGGCCAGGGGTTAGTACAGGCAGCGTTCAGGCAGGGCCAATATCAGATCAGATTGTCAACAGAATCACAGAAAATAGGATGCACGGGTGCTTAAACATAATAGGCCAAGTGGCACTAATGCAAAAAACTAGCCCAGTTTAAATAGCTTGTCTTGCGCCAATGCTCTATTGCACATGTGCATGCGCACTTGCGTGCACACGCATTTGCTAATCGGCCACGAGCAGAGCTTACAAGGGTTCTGTGCCTGCGTATAGATATGCGCATTCCCTGATACTATTTGTCAAATCCCTTCTATGAGGTTGGGTGTAGGTTGGGTAGGGTGTAGGTTGGGTGTATAGGATTTGTATCCATGTTACAAAATTATCTCCCAAACCAAATTCACCAAAGCAGATAGGGCCATTCAATGGAATCAAAAGCCTTATGAGTATCCAAGGCAACAATATCTCGTGGGACAACTAAAGAATTAGGAAATTTAAATTTTGTAAAAAGTGTATGGGGTTAACTACTTGCCCTCCTGAGGATTTACCCCCCTTCCTGACAAGGCCTCTTTTTGCTACTCGGCGCTGCACTAATTCAATTGATAATTGCACGGTCATGCAATGCTGCACCATAACGAAATTTACGTCCTTTTTTTCACACAAATAGAGCTTTCTTTCAGTGGTATTTGACCACCTGTACGCTTTTTATTTTTCATTCTATAAACAAAAAAAGACCAAAAATTTTGAAGAAAAATTATATTTTTTAATTTCAGCTATAAAAAATATATAGTAAACTCAAAGTTAGTTTTAAATTTAGGCCAAAATGTATTTTGCTACATGTTTTTGGTAAAATAATCCCAATAAGTGTATATTGATTGCTTTGTGTGAAAGGTATAGTGTCTACAAACTATGGTATAGATACTGCAATTTACGCCATTTTTTTGCTATACAGCGCTGCGCTAGTTTAACGGACAATTGCGCGGTCATGCAATACGGTACATAAATGAAATGTATGTCCTTTTTTCACGCAAATAGAGCTTTCTTTTGGTGGTATTTGATCACCTGTGCGCTTTTTATTTTTTGCGCTATAACCAGAAAATTTTTTTGAAGAAAACATTTTTTTTAAAAAAAACCAATATTTTCTCATTACGGTCATAAAAAATATCCAAAAAAATTTAATTTCATCATAAATTTAGGTGAAAATGTATTCTGCTACATGTCTTTGGTTAAAAAAAATCCCAGTAAGTGTATATTGATTGCTTTGTGTGAAAGTTATAGCGTCTACAAACTATGGTATAGATAATGGAATTTACACAGCTTTTACTTTCTGACTGCCCATCACATTTCTTGAGGTGCTAAAATACCAGGATAGTACAAACAACCTCAAATGACCCCTTTTCGGAAAGTAGACACCTTAAGCTATCTGCTGAGAGGCATATTGAGTCCATGGAAGATTTATTTTTTTCCACATGTTTCTGGAAAAAGACAAAAACATTTTTTTTTACACAAAGTTGTAATTTAAAGGATTTATTTCTCGCACAAGCCATGGGTATATGTGGA
Source organism: Staurois parvus (assembly GCF_062004578.1). NCBI lineage: Eukaryota > Metazoa > Chordata > Amphibia > Anura > Ranidae > Staurois > Staurois parvus. The sequence continues at coordinate 9,478,439 of NW_028318039.1, read as the reverse complement.
ATTACACCCCAAAATACATTCTGCTATTTCTACCAAGTATGGGGATACCACGTGTGTGAGACTTTTTGGGAGCCTAGCCACATAGAAGAGCCTGAAATCCAATGACCACTTTTCCTCATTACACTTCCTCATTACCTATCACAGATTCAAAGGCCCAGACATGCCAGGATAGCACCACCCCCCCCCCCCCCATGACCCCATTATGGAAAGTAGACACCCCAAGGAATTTAAAAAGAGGCATGTTGAGTATTTTGCAGATCTCATTTTTTCTCACAAGGTTTTGAAATATAAAAAAAAATAGAAAAAATATGTTTTTGTTTTTTTGTTCATTTTCCAAAACGTTGTGGCAACAAATGAGATCTGCAAAATACTTACCTTGCTTCTTATAAAATTCCTTGGGGTGTCTACTTTCCAAAAAGGGATCATTTTGGGAGTGCTATCCTGGCATTTCAGGGCCTCCGAAACTGTGATAGGTAGTCTGGAAGTGTAATGAGGAAATAAAGCCCTTTAAAAGCCTGAAGGTGCTTATTGGATTTTGGGGTCCTGTACTTGGCTAGACTGCCAAAACGTCTCTCACATGTGGTACCCCCATACTCGGGAGAAGTAGCAGAATGTATTTTGGGGAGTAATTCCACATATACCCATGGCATGTGTGATCAGTAAATCATTTAAGTGACAATGTTGTGTAAAAAAACAAACATTTTTTTTTTGGCATTTTCCAAAAACTTGTGGTAAAAAAACAAATTCTTCTATTGATTCAACATGCCTCTCAGCAAATAGATTGGGGTGTCTACTTTCCAAAAAGGGGTCATTTTGGGGGATGGGGGCATTCTATGCCCAGCATTAGAAGTTTATGCCACACATCACTCACTCTTCTAACCACCTGAAGACGAAGCCTTTTCTGACACTTTTTGTTCACATGAAAAAGATCAGTATTTTTTGCTAGCAAATTAATTTAAACCCCCAAACATTATATATTTTTTTAAAGCAGACACCCTAGTGAATAAAATGTTGGGTACTACAATTTTTTTATGGCACATAGTACTCGCGCAGCAATTTTTCAAAAGCAAATTTTAAAAAAACACACTTTTTTTACTTTTAATGCACAAAAAACACAATATATTGGCAAATTATTTGGTAAAATATAAAAGATAATGGTATGCCGAGTAAATAGATACCAAACATGACATGCTTTAAAACTGCAAACATTTTTAATATCCATAGGCAACACTTTAAAAGCCTTTAAAAGCTACCATTTACTAGATTTACAGAGGAGGTCTAGTTTTAGAATTACTGCCCTTAATCTGACATTCACGGCAATACCTCACATGCATGGTGCAACCGCTGTTTACATACCGCCACAGGGTCAAGGCTTGTGCACACAGGTGTGCAAGCATGGGAGGGGCAATTTTTTTTTAAATTATTTTTACATTGTACCTTTCATTTTTTTTTTGATTACTTTTAATGCTATAACAGGGAATGCAAATATCCCCTATAACTTCAATGGGCGTTGTCATATATTGTTTTTTTGAGAAATCTGGAGTCTATATGACTCTCCTCTCCTCCATTCCATTATCTAATCAAACCAAAATCTGTGTGATCAGATGCTTTCCCAATTTACAAATAGTGCTGTTTATATCCTGCAAAACTGAAGTGATGAAATGCTCGTAGCTTCCAAATTCTTAGACTATAGACATGATTGGCACCACTCTGGTCTCCAATCAGCTCTATGGTCAGCTGGCAGAAACATTCTCAGGTTCCCCCAATTGCACAAGACTGCCCGAGAAGGCCGTGGAAGGCAGCGGGGGAGGGAGGCATCATCTCCCACTGCTTGTAAAAGCAATCCTGCAGCTAATTAGCCACTAGGATGTGTAAGGGTTTTCCGGCAAGACGAACCACGATATGCGCGATCACGCACGCACACGTGCACACGCATGGCGAACATTGGCGCCAGGCGGCCTATTTAAGGAGTGTCTCTGTTCATGTTCAGTGCTGACTGGACTTCAGATCCCCCCAGTGTCCTGCTGTTCCTGTATGTTTCCTTTGTTGCTGACCCGGCTTGTTCCTCACCTGACTTTGATTGCTCTCCTGATACTGGTTCCTGACTTCGGCTCTGCTCCTGACCTTGGCTTTTCCTCCTGATGATGACCCTGGCTATTCCATGACACTGCTCCTGTCTCTTGTCCTCACTGCCTGCCTTCCTCTGCTGCACACCTGGCAATCTACCAAATCTGCTCTGCCTGCTACTCCTGTGCCAAAATCAGAGGATCTTCAGCCTTCCAAGGTATTCATCTGCTAGAGCTGTAGACAACAACTACTGGCACTCTTGTTCCCCTGGGTCCTAGACTCCCTCTGTTTCATCCTCAGCGGGGTCAGGGCTAGTGACACAAGTGAGACCGACCTTGTCAGTTCAGTCTCCCATCAGGTACGTGATAGATTGCTTTTACATGAAAGTCGATCGCCGGCTGAAAAAAAAACAAATACCAGGATGATGCCTGCAGCTGTAGGCATCATCCTGGTATAACCATTCAAAATCCAGTGATGTACCAGTACATCGCTGGTCCTTGTTGGGTGTATATGCTATGTTCTTTTTTTTTGTATGCAGCTTGTGGACTGAATGAAAAAATGAGAAGAAATCTCTGCCAGAAAAAGTATGTGGTATGCCCACCATTAGAATATACCGCCCTGTATCCACCCACTTCTAATGGTGGGCACACATTAGGTCACAAGCGCCAGATCCAAGATTGAACAAATGTCTAAATAGTGGCACGCTTGAATAAAAATTGTCCACGTTTAAGTGGTACCCCATATGGAAAAAGTCCCAAACTATCTTGCCACTGTTCCCCATGTAGTCTGGGCATCCAGGGGGCTCCACGTAACTTATATTTTCCATCGTAAATCCGAAACTTATAAGTATAGCCTGTTGCCCTCTCACAGGTCTTATACATCTTGACACCATATCTGGCACGCTTGCAGGGGAGAAATTGTTTGAATGCAAGGCGGCCAGAAAAATTAATGAGGGACTCATCAACGCAGATTTTTTGCTGGGGAGTCTAGACATCTGCAAATTTTTGGTTACGGTGATTTGCATGGGGCTGAAATTTGTGGAGCCGATCAAATTCAGGGTTACCCCAAATGACAGAGTGTATTGTCATTGAAATCCATAAAACACATTATACTCTCATATCTATGCCTGGCCATGGCAGCAGAGAACATGGGATATGATGAATCGGGTCTGTGGACCAATACAACCGCAATTCATTTCTTTTAGTAATGCTCATGTTGAGGGTTAGGCCCCAAAAAAATGTAAATTCGGAAACCATAATGAGTTTCCATGCGAATGGTTTGGCAAGGTTTGAATTTGGGTTGGCGTCGATAAATTGTTGTGCATATAAATTGCTTTGATTCACAATCAATGCATACAGATATTCCGTGAAAAACAGCTCCAAAATCAAGAGGTATGTGAAAGACCATGATGTACTAGACCGTTGGTACTCGCCAGTTCACCAAAAGGTAGAGCGGCACTAGTACTGGCATTCTGCTGCATATGAGAGTCATCAAAATTTACCGGCAAGTGCTAACAGAGATCAGGCCTGATTCTGCGAACACTGCGGTTTTGTGTGCAATGAATCAAGTGACAGTGACCTACTGACACTGCACTTGCTGGGGGAGAAGTGGGGGGGGGGTAAGCGTAGGGGCTAAACGCAGGTGCTGGCAGGTTCCGGGGCTGATCCTGCTAACGCTGCATTTTTGGGGACGCTATACTAATGTGAACGCTGGTATAGTGCTGAAATGATCAAAGATATTGACCCGTTCAGACACTATACTAGCAATGGAGGTTTATTGTGCATGAGCATGCTCCTGGCAATCAAGAGGTTAAATCTGATGACTAGTGTACTGACGGGCAATCTGACGCTATCTGGGAGGGGCGTGAGAACGACGGGAGCGCAAATCACGTATATATATATATATATATATATATATATATATATGTGTGTGTGATTTTTGCGCACCTGTGCCGCCCTGTAGCAGTATTTCTGCTATAGGGCGGTCAGGAAGCGGTTACAGAAGTTGTTTGTGTTACGTCCCTGTGTTACTTTAACTGACAATTGTGCGGTCATGCAACACTGCACCCAAATTAAATTTACATTGTTTTTTTTCCCACAAATTGAGCTTTCTTTCGGTGGTATTTGATCGCCTGTGCATTTTTTATTTTTTGCACTATAAAAAAAAAGGCTGACAATTTTGAGAAAAAAAACAATATTTTGGACTTTTTGCTATAAAACATGTATAATAAAAAAATGTAAAAATCAAATTTAGTCATAAGTTTCTGCCAAAATGTATTCTGCAACATGTCTTTGCTAAAAAAAAAATCCCAATACGTGTAAATTAATTGGTTTACGTGAAAGTTATAGCGTCTACAAATGGCGGGAAAGATACTGGGATTTTGTTTTTTTTATTATACTAATCAGCGACTTATGGCGGTGATCAGCGATTTATGACAGTGATCAGTGACTTATGGCGGGACTGCAGCGGACATTTTGACACTGGGTGGGAACTGACTTGGGGTCACTGACATCCCCAGTGACACCAATACAGTGATCAGTGCAAAACAAAAACACTGACACTGTACTAATGGCACTGGGGAGGAAGGGGTTAACATTTTTTAGGTAATGAAAGGGTTAACTGTGTGAGGGGAGAATGGGTGTGCTCACTGCAGCCAATTACTTACATTAATAAAAATTTCCAGGAAAATTTAATTAGCCTTTAGTAAAGATTAACCTTTTTTTTTTAGTAAAAGTTAATCACACACGAGGAGGAGGTTAGATGATTGTTCAGGGAACATAAGAAACTGGTGATTCAATATCTTAATAGAAAATTTAATATCTTCTCTTGAGATTTATATAAAACAGAATAATTCCAAGGGGTCACTATGACTGAGTAATGCCAGTGGAACACCTTCTTTAAGGAAAAGTGTAAAAAACTATGTATAGACCATGGTGTAGGTGTAATGTCCCTGATTGTGGAGGAAGAGAAAACACAGCTAGAGGATATAGTTCTAGAGCCCTCACTTCATATAAAGACACTGATGAGTTGGTAGGTTAAATACGATTTTAAAAAGGGAAATAAAAGCTACAAAACAGGCCAAATGCAGAAGGGACCTCCAAGATTGGGAGACAGGTGAGGTATTTGATTTTGTGAACAAGAGAAACAGGAGTAGATCCAGAAGCAGGTACTCCAGGTCCTTCTCACAATCAGGGGAAAAAACATCAAGTGGCAGTGAGAAAGAAACAACCTTAACTTGGTGTCTTTTTCAGATCTAACAGAGGAGGGAGAAAGGAATCCCCAATAATTAAAAAAATTGTTAAGAGTTAAAAACAGAGGAGAAAGAGGGGGAGATAAAATGGAAAAAAACTAGGAGCCAGAGGAACTAGATTGAATTTCCAACACTAGTGCTATGGACAATAAGATCATTAACCTCTCTGATTACTAAATTAAAGATAGCCATATTAAGCAAGGAAGGAAGAGTTTGGGGTCTTTGAAGACCTAAATCTCTTTCTTCGGAAGGTCTATCTGAAATTAGTATACACCAAGTAGAAGGGTGTGGGTATAGTTGACCTTTTGGACAAGGAAACTGATCAGCAAGCTGTCCAACAACTGGTATCCTTGCTGGAAGAAAACTATTCCTCCTTTTCTTCAGAGGAAGAGGAGGTATAGATTAGGCAATCCAATTTGCCCATTCAGAACACTAGAATGCCATCCTTTAAAAAACAATAGGTATTTATCCCTCTTCCTAGAGATGGTCTAATGTGATCTGGAAAAGATCAGTTAGAAGAGAATGGGGATGGGCAACCTTACAAAAGAAGAGAGAGTGGCATTCATGCGGATCTTCACTCTGCCAATCTACATTGACTATTTTTAATCCTTATTCTGCTGGCATTAGTAAATAGATAGGAGAATATATCATATTTACTTGTGTTAAACTTTTTTTTTACATTCCTTCAGTTACTTCCTGGTTTCTATGCCTAGGTCATACATCCCAGGGGTCTTCAGGAGGGGAGGAAGGATTCTCAGCTCAGCCAATGATTGAGCTAAGGGCAGATGGATTCCAGGAAGTAAATTCTACATGAATCATCTGCCCTTACTCAAGATGGCCACTGCCAGGAATATGGGGAGGGGGGGGTTCAAAATTAATTCTCAGCAAAATAAAGCATGGAGACATGGATGGATGGGTGAGTTTGCTTTGAATATTAATAATAAGTTAAATAGCATTTTTGGTTTGTGGTGCTCAGATGCAGAACATTCCCACTTTAAGGAAATTATGGGAGATGAGAGGAATAGTTATCAAAAAGTGATAGGGGGATGTAATGTAGTGATTCTCCAAGAAGATATGTATGAAAATAAAATAAAAAGACACTTAATGGATCAAACTACCTATTGAAAGCTGGCAGAGAATTTCTTCCCATTGGTGCTTAGTAAACTGAATTTGAATCTCCTCAAACAGAGGGACTATGAATATGTTAAGGTTTCAGAATACAATATACCGACATTCTATGTAATACCAAAGATTCGTAAGGATAGCAGGAATGGGCCCTTGGAAAAGGTAGCAAAATACAGCATATGGATGGGATGATAAAAGAAATGGTCCTCAAACCTAAAGCCTTTGTTCAAGACACTAAATATGTCCTTTCTCATATGTGGCTGTGGATGAAGATGCCTGGCTAGTAAGCATGAGCATTGAATCCCTGTATACTTTGATACCACATGTCCTCGGTCTGAGGGCAGTCTTCTTCCTAGAACAGAACTTTCCCAATATGGGACCCCAAAATTAATTTTTGCTGGACTTGTTAGATTTTATCTTACAGCATCATTTCTTAAAATGTTGGGGTTATTCTATCAACAAAAGAGAGGCACTCTGATGGAAGCCCCGTGGGTTCCTTCTTATGTTTGCCTACATTTGGGAGCATGAGAGGAGTAGATTGTCTATGGGTTGCCTCTGTATCATAGCCATGTGTTGCTATGGCTGTGATATATAGACAACGTGTTGATGATTTGGAAAGTCAATATCTGTGAACTGCAAGCCTTTGTAGGCCAGTTGTCTCAGAATGATAGGAATATTAGGTTGACCTATACCTATGATAAAAGACAAATTTCTTTTCTGGATCTCTGGATAAGATCCTGAAGGAGGTAAGTTGGTAACAGGGATCTGTCGTAAGTAAACAGCAGCAAATACTCCCCTTAGAGCAGAGAGTGATCATTCTCCCTGCTTAATTAGGGGAATTTCCACTGGGCAGTTTCTCAGGCACTGGAGAAACTTTACCTATACCCAGGACTTTAAAGAAGAAGCCAGGTATGATTTATATGAATGTTTCAGGGAAAAATGTTATTCCCATAGTGTCCTCAAAAAAAACACAAAAAATGCACTGACAAATGATAGAGTAGACTTACTGCAAACCCCCTACAAACAAACTCAAACATGAATTGCCCCCAGTAGGTTCATAACTCAATATGGTTCTCAGTGGGATGAAGTCTGGCAGGTGCTTTCCAAACACTGGGTGATTATGACCCAGAGCCCCACGGTAGCGGAAATGGTCGGTGATAGGCCTCAACTTGTTGCCAAGAGAGCTAGGAACTTGGGAGACATGTTGATTCCCTTGGAGTTCACCAAGAGTCCACATCAAAACTGGCTAACAAGTTATCCTGAAACGAAGGGCATGGTATCTTGTGGACACTGTCAAATTTACCCACTGGTCATACTGATGTGTTCACCAACTCGAGACAAACATAAATGCTTCATATTTATGATTTGATCAACTGTGCAACAACTAAAGTTATTAACATGCTTACGTGCCTATGTAATAACATTTACATACAGAAAACTGAGCTCCAATTGATGATTTGAGTAGGTGAGCACCTCAGGGCCATTAAAGCTAAAAGAACCTAACAGTCCTATTGCCCAACACTTTGAAGGGTACACTATGCAAATATTGAGGGACTAAAGGTCAAAGGCATCTTTACCTTGATGCTATCAGCAAGAAGGGGAGATTTTGATAGGATTTGTAAATTGAATTCCTTAAGCCCAAATGGGCTAAATACTGTATTGAATTTTCAGGTCTTTTTGCAGAAATAGCTTCTTGATGGGAATTGCTAGTTTTCCCAGTGTCTGATGGCTCAAATTTATATTTCCTCTACTTTAGATGACTTGGTCATCTGTTGCTGGTTCTATTAGTTTTTATAAGGTATACCTAATGTTTAGCCACTAGTAATAAATATTAAGAGCTGTAATGACTTCTGGGACTGTTTATTAAGAAAAATGATATTATCCCAGATAGGGGATTCTAAGCTGACTGTCATGGGTTAACATTCTAGTTTAATTTCAAGTGACCTTCCAAAAATTTTCTAAAACACACAATGAGTGGAAGAAACTGGTCTAAGAGACAATGAGAGTCAAACACCACTATTTGGATGTCTGCAGGTGAGCATATACGAGGTCTGGAAGTGACAATGGTGAGAGGAAATCCTCGTTGTCGTATCTCTCAAAACCTTGGGAAGTTTGTGATGACCACACAAGACTTCTTGAGCTGACAATATGCGATTATACACTGAGGTCAAAATCCACTTCATTCTGTTTACCCTAATTCCTACACAATAGGGCAGGTAAAAAAAAGGGTTTTTTTTTCCGTCATGTGAACCTTGCGTTAAACAAGAAGGTGAAAGCTGGGTCATTGAAAATATAAAGTTTGATACATACCAATGGAGACATGATAAAAAAGTGTTGGTAAAATGCTTTTTGATAAAGGGAAAATATATTTGATAAGGTTGGGTATTGCATCCCACTCAACTGAGTTGAAGTGATGAAGAAGAAGATTATGTGTGAATTGGGGTAAATTTTATATTTCCAAAAGAAATCATCTATTCCAATACAGTTTAAATATCAGGAAAATGAGAAACCAAATTTATTTACATCTTTCTATGATCCTTATCCAAGAGTTAGTAGTGAAATCAACTATACTTGAATAGGACATATATTTGATATATCAAGACATATGGTTTCTATCAAAGGATGAATCATCATTAAGACCTTCAATTCATTTGTGATACCGGACTGTCCCCAGTGGACAGGTGAGGAATATCTCTAGGTACGCACACTTCTCAACAGGCCAATCAACAAGCCTGTTGGGAGGTCCCTTGAAACAATGGAGTGTATGGTATAAAAATGCCATACACCTCAGAAAAAAGGGGACACTACACTCAAGACTACACTTCACTTAACTGAACTTTACTTAACTAAACTTCACTTGATCTGGACTTCATTTAACTTCACTTGCCTTCTGAAAAATCTTCAAGACTTTCAGATCTGCTAAAACTTCTGCAACAGCTTCTAAGACTGTTATAACTTCTAAACTATCTCTTATCTACCCTGTTGCTACTATACTGCACTATACCTCACTTGCTACCTGCGGCCATTTTGCTGAGAACTTCCAGCTGCCATTTTGAAGGAAAAGATTTCCACCAGAGACGCTGATGTTCAGTTAAATTCTGGGAGTGGTGAGACTGTGCTATAATATTGTAATTTTCTCTGACATTTCAAGCTTTCTAAAGATTTATAACATTGTATTTTGTGGTTAGGAATATATTAAGGTTATATATATATATAATTATCACTATACTGTTTGAAATTGGTATTAGATTATATATTGCATATTAACTAATTTTTAGTGTTGTTGTGGTGCAAATTATCAGAGATACTTTCTTATTTTTCTATGGACACGAGAAATGAGAAATAATATCTGAAGCACTATAAGGTTATAACTTATCCCTAAAAATAATAATATTTCCTTTAAATTGATAATCAGATATTGTTTGATAACATAGAAATTAGCATATTATATTTTTGATTGTGTGTACGAGTATATATTCATCACCAGTATTTTACGTTTGTATTAATATATATATAAATTATGTACATAAATAAATTTATTTATTTATTTATCAAAAAGGCAACTTTTGTGTATATGGTACGAAATCATACTGGTAAAAGGACTCAAGGTAAATTATTAAGTGGTGATCAAATTATTAAGGTGTCCAAATTATTGGTTCATTAAATATTTGCCGTATTTTAACGGCTGGAGGCACTGCGATATTTTCTTATAAATGGGGTATGTAGCGCTAGATAACAGATGACAGGCACGATGGCTGTTACAATATGAAGTAACCATACAGTAGTTCATAAAATGATTCATATATCACTGTCAGAAGCACAACGGAGATGATCCAATGCTACTCCAGATTGCATTAGGTGAGATAAAAGAAAATAGTGAGATTGTGCGCTTACCACAAGTGCTCATAATATGCGCATTGTATGCAATTCAACAGCAACCGGGCATCATGGTCTGGTCAATAGCCTGGGCACCCTCTGGTCATGTCCGAACATCTGGGTCACAGGTACAACGCTATCCAGGCCCTCTCTGGCTTTCAAATCCAAAAACGCCACCTTGCATAAGCTCATTAAAAAACGAGCCGGGAGGCAAGAAAGCGCTAATAGTGAAGTACGTTTATTAAAAATACAAGATGTAAGCAGAACAACCAGAACTTACATCGACAAACTACACATCCAGGCCCAAAAGTATAGGCTCCCTGGTGGTTAGTGGTACACAACATGCACTGCATACAGACCCAGGTCCAGTAGATGAAAGCCTGGTGGCTAGTGGTACCATGAGTATACAGTCATACATAAATGGATGATAATAGAGATATACTCATCCAGGTATAGTGAGGCAATTCCCTGGAGGCTAGTGGGTCCTCAACAGCAAAGGCGTCAATAGGGTGGATCCCCTAACATGTTTCGAGCTAAAGCTCGTTTTCAAAGGGGTGAATTCTGCCCATAGACGCCTAATTTAAAAGACCCGCGGTCGCGCATGCGCATTACGCACCACTCCGGGATACTGCGCATGCGCGAATGACGTCACACGCTACCGTGTAACTCCTGCGCATGCGCGAGCGCGTCATGAATATGGACGCTGAAGCCCAATGACAAAATCCGCCCACACTAAGGCAGGCTTAGGGCGGATCTGGACGGCTGTTCTAATCCTCCATGGAAGCGGAGACCAGAGCAGCAATCTATATTAGTATATACGATCTGGATACACTAGATCGCCAGGGAAATACCCCAAAGGCATAAAAAACATTTACATCTCTGATAATGACATAAACATAAAAATATGAATTTACAAGAACCACATATGTTCATTTAAATGCATATAAAAACTACTGGATCACGTATACTTAGAGTCCTTAAAGTGATCCAGCCATAACCGCACCCAGGTTAAAAAATGGAATAAACAACTATTAAATAAAACAATAAGATCGTGACATACATTCACATTACAATGACTAATACATATTATTATCAAAAATCATATTTATGACGAAAGATAAAACTATGCTAATGATCATGTGATATCATGTAAAAAAATAATAATATATAATGAATGTACAATGTTTATACCCACATAATTAATATTATACAATATAAAAAATTAACGTTAAAAAGTGCAGAATCAGACATCATGCACAATTACAATTTCCCTTTACTCAGAAATCCTATAAATGTCAAAGAGGGATGTAAACCATCTCCTGATGATGGATGGAATTCTATATAAACCGTCATTACCCAGCAGTAAATATGTCAATATAGATTCAGGGGCCCCATTCCATCACTCAATGGTGAAAAAATATCGCGAATGCACCCCAGGTAACGGTATATTACACCGGAATAAGCTCATTCAAAGTAGAAAGGCTAAAAAAATATATAAATAATGTAGGTAGCACCGTGGACAAATAGAAGTCTAAAACCATGAAAAAAAGATATATCAATAAAAATCAATGAGCCTACTAAATCCGGAATCAACTGTTATCGATAAAGCAGTTGATGTCCAGGTCTACATTCAAGCCTCTAGGCTGAAGAGACTTAAGCTCTACAATCCACTTCGTCTCAAGACGGGACACTGCTCTCCTCTTATGACCCCCCCCTCCAATGTTGGTCAATCACATCAATAGCTGTGAATTTCAGTGATGAGGGGTCCTTAGCATGACAATCTTTATAATGCTTTGATAATGAGTGGTACTCAAAACCCTTTTTAGTTTTATTGTAATGTTCCCTGAGGCGATCCCTCAGACGCCTTGTAGTTCTACCTACATATTGGAAATTACAGGGACATTGCAGAAGGTATACAGTGTGTGTGGTATTACATGTAATGATGTGTAGTATACCTCTTTCCAGTAATGCTTGAACCGAACTCCTTAACTTTGGTCTTATGAACCCCATTCTGTCTGCAGGCAATACATTTATTGCACGGGAAGAACCCTTTAAGGCCAAATGGTGAAGTCATCCCCCTTGGCTGATCAACTACATTAGGGGCTACCAAGAGTCTAAGTGGAGGTGCCTTCCTGAAAGTAATCTCAGGGAATTCTGGTAAAGAATCGCCCAATATAGGGTCATTCCTAAGGACAGCCCAATTTTTCTTAATAATTTTAGTGACTTCTCTGAATTGGATGGAGAAATCCGTAATAAAGGGGCAAAATTTGTCCGGTCTTACTCTTTTCTCCATAGTCAACAAATCCTCCCTATCCAATAAGCCGATCTCATTGGCAGTCTGATCCAGAATGTGAGAGTTATAGCCTTTCTCCACAAATCTGGCTTTCAGTAACCCTGATTGGTAATGAAAATCCGATAAGGTGGTGCAATTCCTCCTCAGCCTAAGGAACTGTCCCCTTGGAACATTATTTAGCCAGGTTGGATGATGACAGCTATCAGTTGGTATATATCCATTCCTGTCCGTACTTTTAAAATACGTCCTGGTCACAACCTTAGTCCCACTATTCATTAAAACAAGGTCTAAAAAATTAATTTCTTTAAGATCATATTCATATGATAACTTAATATTAAGGTCATTATTGTTTAAAGTAGTAAAAAAATTATTTAAAGAAAGCTCATCCCCCTGCCATAAAAGAAACAGGTCATCGATGTAGCGCCGATAAAATATAAGAGGGGGCCAGTCACGTGAGTAAACTAAATCTTCCTCCCACCTAGCCATAAACAGATTGGCCAGGTTGGGGGCAAACCTAGCCCCCATTGCAACACCCGTGACCTGCAGATAAAAGGTATGATCAAACCAAAAAAAGTTTTTATGCATAGCAAAGTCCATAAGTTCCAGAATGAACTCTTTTTGCTGTCTGGGAATATCAGAAACAGCATCTAGATAGAACTGGACCGCCTCCTTTCCATCTTTATGCCTTATGTTACTATATAAAGCAGAAATGTCCGCAGTAACCAGGTAAGTCTTCTCATTGATATTAAAATCTTTAAGATCTATTGATATTTGTTTCGTATCACGTAGGAATGCAGGTGTTGATCTAACCAAAGGTTGAAGAAAAACGTCAACATATTCCCCTATACGGGAATTCAATGACCCTATACCACTAATGATCGGTCTTCCAGGGGGGCAACTTGAATTTTTATGTATTTTAGGGAGGCAGTACATTATTGGAAGCCGCGGAGCTACCGGGCATAAATATGCTTTTTCTTTTTTGGTTATTATATTATTATCAAAACCACGTTTAATAATCGCTTTCAATTCTTTGTTATAAGTCACCATTGGATTTTTAGGTAACACCTGATATGTGTCCCTGTCATCCAACAACAGATATACCTGTGTCATATAATCTGCCTTATCTAAAATAACCACACCTCCCCCCTTATCAGCTGGTCTGACCACTAAATCCTTATTAGCCAGTAGAGATTTGATACTGTCATTAATTTTTGTGTTGATTACGTAAATTCTTAACTTTAATGTTATCCAAATCCTTTAAAACCATACTTTTAAAAGTATTAATATGTGACTGCGCTGGGGGATTAAACAGTGAGGCATTCCGTAGGTTGGAATGTCTAACAACATCATAAACATTACCAGAAGAGTTGTATACAGCAGGCATATTTAAAAAATGTCTTTTTATCGATAATCGACGTGTAAATTTATGTATGTCCACATATGTGCTAAATTTATTTAATTTTCTCTTGGGTGCAAATTTTAGACCTTTGTTCAGTAAATTAAGCTCATCATTATTAAGAGTTACCTTACTTAAGTTAAAAATACCTTTAGCTATCACATTTTCCTCTTTTTGTGGTCTATTGACTCTTTTCCCTCCTCGCTTTCCTCTGTACGCGTACTTCTTTTCCGCGTAGCATTTCCCCCTAAAAAATGGTTAGGTTGGGGGTTGCGGGGAGCAGGTCCCATATTAACCTGGGGGGTAGGGTTTCGTACATTTTGATAACCATTCCTATTGTACGGTGGATTATATGAATTCTGATTACCATAATAGGTCCTTCCTCTATTATTAGGATTCATAGGGGGGCCCCCCCGATGCCTAGGTTCAAGGGGTCTCCAATGTGGTTGGTTATTCCCCCTATTGTTACTCGTATTATAATCAGGATTATAATACCCATCATGTGAGTCCCTCCATGAGACCCTCCGTTGTCTGGGTGGTTGTTCCCACCCTCCAGAGTACGGAAAATGTTGAGTTCCTGTCCTAGGGTATTGATCCAAGGGGTGTAACCTCATATCCCTATTCCCTATCTCCTCATCATCGTAGTCATAAAGATCATTATATCTATTGTAAGTCGAGACGTTGTATTCGTCTCTATAAGGACCACGCTTAGCCGATTTGGGCCCTGAGGAAGAGGGTCTGGAAATATTTCCAGTATTAGTAGGAGGATGAGGGGGTCGTGCTCCCTTAAACTGCGATATTTTGTTTAAGGGAGAGGACACCGCCCTACATATTTAGAATAAATTATTACATAAACCACCACAGAGCAACTCGGTAGATTGTAATTTATTCATAATATATATATATATATACACACACACATATATATATATATATATATATATACATAAAAGGTAAGGATGGAAGTGCTCCTGCTCCTAAAGAAGCAGTCATATAATTACAGCAAAACGTGTTGACATCATTGCACCATGACATCATGTGGTCACGCCCCCATGTACTCAGGCAATTGGTGCATACACTAGCGGGGCCCATCTAGAGTGCCCTGGGCGGGAGTGAGACCAGCTTCAAGCGGCACCTGAAAGGACTTGTGGCAAAGCACTACAGAAGCCAGGACTGTCCGGAGCTGATATACAGTAAAGAGGAATGCAGACAGCCAGTGAAAGCAGAACCATTGGCAGTGGGGAAGCCATGGGGCAGGAGTTTGACAGATGGACGGAAGTTGTGAGATATGCTGGTCTAAAGGAACCACTGTATGCCCGATTCCTGTCTCCTGTCTGCTAACCTCTCCCTAGACTGGGCTTAACTTGGACTGCTGTCCCCTGCTAATCTGCATTGCTTCAGCCACTTCACTTGTGCTGTCCTACAGCATTGCCATCTTTGCAACCACCTTCCTATACTAACTAGCTGCTGTTCACTACAAGCTGTTGTATATAGCTTACCTGCACTTTCCTATGTTAACAAGCTACTGCATTGCTCCTACTAAGGAATATAAACCATTCGGAGCTGGAGACATGACTGCATGATTTATCTGTTATGATTTAAGCTCTTCACTACTATGATCCACTTTAGCTATTGGTGTAATCTCTTTTTTGTGGAAATCGCATTAACTGTTTTTTGCAGGACTTTATTAGGAAGTTTACATGACAGCCATTATCTTTGTTTCAGATGATACTATTATATTGTGTAGTGTAGTAGTGTGGATTTGGCTATTTTTAAAACCTTTACAGTTTTTATACTGTTCTCCATGTATGCATTAATTTACCACAATACCAATATTCCAGAGGAGATAGCTTTGCATTGTCTCTTTGGGGGTTGCATTTGTGCAGGTCCTTGTGACCCAGTCATGACCCCATATGGTGTGTGCAAACCTATTGTGGCCATACGTGACATCTATTTTCTACAAGACAACTTTGTCATCTTAGAGTGAAGGGGTATTGTTATTTTTCCTGTTTTTTTATTTATGGTATTTAATAAAGCTTATATTGATTAAAGCCATGCGTGTCAATTAAGCAGACTCTTTTTTTTTGCCAGGGCCATGGTTCCTTATTATTGTAAGTAATTGGCTGCAGTGACCACACCCACAGGGTGAGTTGGCCTTGACTTAGCTATTACCTATTTTTATTTAATTTTTTGTTGAGTATGTGCCTTTCCTATACAGGAAAGAGCAGCAAGTTCACCTTGATGCAGACCACAGAGAGCAAAGAGAAATGCCTTTTGCTTTCAGGCATAAGGGTACTTGTAGCTCATTTCCCTTCTCATTTCCCTTTCTCCATCAATTGGCATCACTGATTGACAAATGGCTATTCAGGTACCAGTGCACTTTTATGGAGACAAGAATATAATCTTCAGCCCTTTGTAAACTTTGACTTAGAGTCTACACATAACGTTTTGTACTTGATCCTGGCAAAGAATGGATAAGTGAGGAAGTATAAGTAGGACCATCTTTAAAGTAAACTTGTTGAATTTCCCCACATAAGCAAATCACAGGTTCACTTAAAAGCTATCAAAGTTAAGTATGCAACGTGAAAGCACTAGAGGGAATTTCTTCGGGCATAATGCTTTTTGATCTGGTTTTCTGGGATTACTCTCCACTACAGTATTTAAGTTCAGTTTTAAGGCCTAAAAACAAACATCCTTTATCCTCCAGACTGAGGGGGTTCGGAATGTCTTGCTCAACTTCAACTGTTACTATAACTGAAAAAAAATGGAACACAGTTTATATTTTTTTACATTTTCTATTCACTCAGTGTTGCTCAATGAAGGTGATGCTTTAGGTGCAAATTTTATTTTTTTTTTAAAAATCAACCCTTTTTTTAATTGTTTTCATTGTTTCAACAAACTGTAATAGCAACACTAATTCTTTTTATTTTGTGCATAATAAAATTTGGGAAGATGGCTTCCTCTCATTTATTGCACCAATTGCCTATTAAACTTGTGATTTTTTAAAATCCTATATTCATTATAAGTGTTATGTTTGTAATAAAAAAAAAAAATATTGAGATTAACGCATTTAAAAAATCCAGATGCATAAAGGCCATTTTGCTAAATGAAAATACCTTCTGACGCACATCTCTTGAATGATTTAGATAATTAGCTAATATATGCATGCACATTCCTCAGGCATCACACATGCTGTAATATAGCATTGACATCTGGATCATACTTTCCTATAATACAATAATAGGTGAAGTGACAGACACAAAATAATGTATTTATTTTCTTCTACTGTTTTTCAAACACAAGGTGTATGTATGTATATATATATATATATCCTGAATTACTTTACCAAACTGAGCATGTTTTTGGGTGATATTGCAGTATCTATAATTTGTACATCTTAATTGTGCTCTGTTTTTGGCACATTTTTCTGATCCTGACAAATGTGTACCCAAGGAAAGAGTCATTAACAGGGTCTCAGCAGCTTCTACCTATCTCCTCTTTTATAGGGCCCATAGGGCCACGCAGAGAGCAGAGGCATAATTTATTTTGCTGGCTGTGAAGGAAAGGGGGTATCTGTATGTGTGGCACATGATAGGCAGAATATGTTTCAGAAACACAGTGCCTGCACAAGTGTGCATGTTCATACAATGCCACCTTCTACCCTCTATTGGCTGCAGGAAAAGTGCTGCAGCCAGCAACAGTTTGCCTGATCACAGCCACACCAATTTCAGTGCCACCAGACTTGTGTATGCAAGGAACAGTGTCCCTTATCATTGCTAAACCAGTGCAGTGTTGCCTCTGTCTGCCTCCTGTACTTTGCCTGGCCTGTTTATTGACTACATTTCTGCTTGTTGTCTGGAGTGATCCTTTGCCTGCTTGCTGGCCCTGTCTCTGCCTGCCGCCTGAAATGACCCATTTGCACATTCCACTAACTACAATATACTCCTGTGAGATAACAGTCCCAGAAACCCCCTGTGGACAATTGCACTCCTGGAACCACAGGATCTCTTTTGCTCACTCTTTGTTTAGACTCCTGTACTTCCTGGCCAGTGAACAAGGCATTCCTGGGAGTAGTCATGTACCAGTATGTTAGGCTTGTTTGGCATATAGGAACAGTGACTGCTATAGGTGATACTTCAATTCAGCTGCAATGCTGTTTTACTTCTTTCCCCTTTGAAACAGGGGTTAGTGGGAGAAAAAAGCCCTGATTTTGAGGCAAATTGTGGCAGCCATTGGTTTCACATGGCATAGCCAAATGGAGTTTACAAAAAAATTTCAGAGACAGACATCCCACAAGGAATGTGTTAGTGCATGGAAGCCAAAAAGTGCAGGTGAAAGTGAGGTAAATGCTGTTTAGACTGCCCAGAATAGCAAACAGTCTTTGAGGACTTATGCACGAGAGGCCAGCCATTTAGCTGCTTCTTGATGGTAATCAAAAAAGAAAGTTTTTCCCTTGAATACTACTGTCAGATGAGTGCATGACATAAGGAACTCTCAGAGTTAGGACCCTTCATTGACATCCTGAAATTGTAATCTTTGCCTGTAGATATCCTGAAAGTAATCTGGAAAAAAATGATTTTAGATCCATTGACATACACTGTCACTGTTGCACTAATTTAAAAAGCAGATGAGGAGGAATCAAGGTGTGATCCTCATGTCAAGGACCCTGTGTACCCACTTCTCTGTTTAGGTAGGGGAGAAGGCAGTCTGAATAAATTATTCTAGCACCCAGTTTTCAGTACATGCAGTAGAATCTGCTTTCTTGGCATGTTCTAGAAGGCCAGTTAATCAGACATTATTGTTACAAAGACAACTTTCCAGATCTTTTTTTTGTAAACAAGGTTGGCAATTTTTTAATCACAGTATAATATTTTAAGGCAGACTGCAGTTTATCCTTTAGTGTTCCAGCTTTAATTTCCATTTCAGAAGTGCAATCCTGCAACTTTTACAATTTATGGTACATAAAACATATATCAAAATGTACTCCTCCCTCAATGTTAGTGTTTATGTTAGTGATTGATATGTGTCAGTAGAAAGTGTTGTACTTACAGTGTCATGTAGCTATACTTTGGAGGCCATTTATAAAGGAGTGGCCACCATGTTGCTGGTTTGAGGCCAAGGAATTTCCTGAGTGAAAGGAAAGGTAAGTATGTGTATATCCAATGAGGAGCTAGTGCGTTAAAGTGATGTTAGAAGAGACAGGAAAAAACTGGGTCAGATGGAGCTCAGCCCTCTCCCTGGTCCCTCCTAACAACATTTGATTGACAGACTGCCTGAGTCCCTGTGAGAAGAGAAAGAAAATGGAGAGAAGACCACATCCGGGCACAGTGGTTAGGTAAGTGTTAAGAAAGGGGGGAAAGGGGAATAGTTATTGTAGTGTTTTTACTTTAATGCAGGGAATGCATTAAGGTAAAAACACCCAGCCTTTAGAACCACTTTAACCAATGAAGACTGGCAAAAGAGGCTTGAACTCACTCACAACATATCAAGGCCCTCATGCTTTCAGGAAAAGAACTATACAATTGTCTCTCTATGGTATTGTACTTCTAGGTGAGGATTCAGCCAGCTTTACTCTTTTTGGGAAAATGTTCTGTGGCTACAACAAAATGTGAATGTCTAACATCATTGCTTCCCTTAAAATAGCACTCCTGCACTTGATGGGTCTCTATCCAAGATCAAAAAAGACATTTTGAGACATTCCCTTATGACAGCCAGAGTTGTAATACCTAGCCACTAAAAGTTATCCTTTGCTTCCTTTTTTGTGGAATAGGCTCAAATTCTTAATGATATAAAAATGACCCAGTTGACATCTGACAGAAATCAATCAGAGATAGCTTTCTGCACTTGAATGTGCCGATTAGCCTTAACATTAACCTTACATTGCCCGTGGTATTCAATGTTCATACCAGCTTCCAACAATTTTCTCTTTTAAGTGCTGTGTGGGTGCTGGAAGTATGAGTGGGGGAGCTGAATGTAATTATGGGTAGGACCAAAATGTGGGACTGGCCATTAGTGGGTGTGACGTACAGTGAGAATTTCTTCACAGTCTATGGCTTGTAGTGTGTTGCATGTAAGCATGTAAATGACCTACAGGACCCGGGGGCACACTGCTAGCCGTACTAGCATGCATGGCTAGTGGGCTGCTTGTAGAGATCGCACTTACCTGTAGAAGTGGTTTAAGAGGAATAGATTTAGTATAGTCTGAGCCTACTTGCTACATAGTGTATACACATGTCACAGTTCTTGTACCCATAAATATGCCTTTATTACTGTGATAGTCTAACAGACACACATAAACCTTGTTACAAATGATCATTTTGAAGAAAGAAAATCTTCCATTATATATGCTTTTTTGAACACTGAATATAGAAAGAGAGCTAACACTTTGTCTGATCCTACGTTAAAGAAGAACTTCATTAAAACAGTAGGGATCTACTTTGCAGCCAGCAACTGGTAATACAATAACCGCCTTGCTAAGGAGAATGGAATGAGCAACGAAGCAAAGTGCAGCGGTCAGAACTGTATAACATAGTGTAAATAGTGGTCAGGAATATCTAGAGCACAGCAATCAAGGCTATGTTACAAACAACATACAGTATAATATGGAGTGATCGATCAGTAATGTACAACATAGCGTATGTAATACAATGGTTAGGAAATTGTAATGTACAAAATATCATATGTGGTGGAGAATTCAGGACTACATGGCATACAACATAGCATATAGAGTATAGCAGTCAGTTCTGTGTGGTCATTGTGTCCCTTTCAGTGTGTAAAGAATTATGCAGTCAGGGCTATGTAGTGTAGTGTATAGAGACTGATCCTATGTACAACATTAGTTTTTTAGTGTATCCCCATAAATTGGCAGTCAGTGTTCAATGTACCCACTTACACTGGTGTTCTGTGCCCTTTATATTGGTGGTCAGTGTTTCTTTTACATTGGTGGTCAGTGCTCCCTCTTACATTGTTAGTTAGTGCTCTCTCTTATGTTAGTAATCAGTGTTCCTTCTTACACTGGTGGTAAATTCTCCCTCTTATTTTAGTGGTCAGTGCTCTCTCTTACATCATTAGTCAGTGCTCCCTCTTATGTTAGTAATCAGTGTTCCCACTTACACTAGTGGTCAGTGCTCCCTTTTGTATTAGTGGTCAGTGCTCTCTCTTATGATTGTGATCAGTGCTCCCTGTTAAGTTAGCATTCAGTGCAGCCTCTTACGTTAGTGATCAATGCTCCCTCTTACTTTAGTGGTCAGTGCTCCCTCTCATGTTAGTGGTCTATGCTCTTTCTTATGACAGTAATAAGTGCTCCCTCTTATGTTAGTGGTCAGTGCTTCCTCTTATGTTAGTGGTTTGTGCTCCCTCTTATGCTAGTGGTCAGTGCTCCCTTTTACATTAGTGATTAGTGATCCCTCTTACATTTGTGGACAGTGCTCCCTCTTATGTTAGGGATCCATGCTCCCTCTTACGTTAGTAATCAGTGCTCCCTCCTATGTTAGTGATCAGTGCTCCTTATTTTTGTTAATGATCAGTGCTCCCTCTTAAGTTAGTGGTCAATGCTCCCTCTTATGTTAGTGGCTAGTGTTCTTTCTTTAGTAGTCAGTGCTCCCTCTTACACTGGCAGTCAGTTCTCCACGTTTTACATTGTGCCTCTGCTCCTTATATTGATTGTTAGCATGCCCCCTTTCTTGATGGACAGTCCACATGCTCTATTTCCTTAGCTGAAGATTCAGGCTGCAAATTGTGTGTCTCTTCACCAGGAAGAGCAGGGCAGCTGCTGCTGGGGGTGATTTCAGAATTTTTGGGGTGCTAAATCAGACCCAAGAACCTCCTGGTGCTGCCCCCTGCCCCCCTCCACCACATTCTGTCATTTTGCTATTTTGTGTATTTTGACATTGCACTATGTTTTCTATTCTATAAAACATGAATAAACATATATTTGACCCAAAGCTTACAATTCTCAGAATTTAGGTAGAGTTTGACAAAGGGCCCCTAACTCAAACCCAGACCAGTTCACCCATTACTATTCATGTGCCGGCATGGTGATTAATTACTTTGTTCATACACAAAGTCAAACCTAACCAGGGGCGAACGGACAACTCATGGGGCCCCCAGGCAGTAGGAAATCATGGGGCTCCTGTGTCCTCACCCGCACTCAAACCACACCCACAAAAGCCTATGAAAGGTACCAGGGGCATCTCATGGGGCCCCTTACTGACCCCAGGCCTTTGGGCAGTGCCCAAGGTGCCTGAATGGTCAGTCCACCCTTGAACCTACCCCTAACAACATTCTTACCATTTGTTTATCTACAAAGTCATGTGGTCAACTATTAAGCAATAATTAATGTTTGTCACCTGTAAAACTCTATTACAAGGTATTTCGGAGGAAGGGAGCACAAGCTTTGTTTATGATGGTAGCATTAAAATTAGGGTCAGCATTAGGCTTATGGTTCCTCTGTTGCTAATATAAAACATGTTCTCAACAAACTAGAGGCCATTTTTGGTACAATAACATACTTTGTGTAGTTCAGAGTTTTAATACACCTCAGGATCCATTTACAACCCACTGGACCCTTAATAGGAAGCCCAAACCACCTTAATGCCAACATGTCCTAATATTTCACCAGTTTTTTGTGTGCAATGAAAACTACCAATTTCACTCATCTCTAGTTGCACAGTCAAGTGTATATATAAAACATTGTATTAAAGTTTTTGATTGGTAACATGTAATTGTCCAGATTTGTTAGAGCACCAGAATTTTAGCTAGTTAATAAAAAAGTGAGCATAGTTTTGGTCCAGTCATGAATGTCAGAAATGTAGGAATAGAACTAAGGTATAGAAATGGGAAGATATGTGTGAGCCAATAGGAACAGGAGGAGGGCATATTGATTCTCCATTTTAAAACTGCAAACGTTAAAACCATAAGATCTTTCTTAAATAACCAGTTTTAATGATATGTCTGATAAGGCTGTACCATTATAAAATATTCACATACTGTGTATGATTTCCACTGCATTTTCAGGACTAGAGGCGAGCAATGAAACCCACAAAATTTCTCTCAGTATGGGATTACTTTAGGGCAGAACCACCACAAATATATTGATGGCTTTCTTTCTCCACAGAAAATGACATTTTTGGAGAGGGAAGTAAAGAATGCATGTGTAATATTAGTGCTACAAAGCTTTTCTTGGGGAGGTCATAAAGCTGCAATTAAAAAAAAATAGTTTATATGTTCCTTATGTACATATGTATCTCAATACAAAACGAAAATAATAGTTGTCAAGTTTTCATGCTGACTCAGTAGCTTCAATACTTTGTATCAAAGACCCACACAAGGATTTTGATTTGAAGTTATGACTTCACTAGTTGCTTCCATGTTCCAAGTAAATGACTCTGAATGCCATTTGACAGGTCAACAATAACTCCCGCGCATTTCTCTGCAATTGTTGTATTTGAAACAAGTGTCATTACCAATAGCCTACATGAAGCATACAATTGGTATTGGTATAAGATTGGTAATAGTTATCATCAATATTTGTTTAAATTTTCAAGGTTTATCAATATCATGCCAAACCTTAAATAGCTTTTATACAAATTTAGGTTCTGCTGTCACTAGAACATTATTTAATTTACATGTTTAGTATGTTTATGTTAGGTTGCAAGAAACATATTATGAAGAAAAAATGTCCTCTTCCAGGGTATGAAAATATTCAAGGCAGGATAAAAAGAAGACAAAGAATAATAGATTAGATCTTTTTCTTTTGCCAATGGCAGAAATGATCAGGAATATCATTTTATCAAACTGACATATTCTTTAAAGTGATATATTCTAACCTAGCAACAAATCACTGATAAGGTTTAACAGATCTAAGAATATGTTTGGTGATTAATTTTGTAGTTTAGAATTGATAAGTAGGTTAGAATACGTCAATAATATGCTTTGATAAACGTTAATTTACATTTAACAGATTCAGAATGATAAAACGGCATACCGTATACATTTGAAATGGCATGACAATCAGCATCCCAAAATGATTATCATTCAGAAAGTTTTGTACATTTAATGTAATAGATACATATAGTTTTATTTTTAATCTCAGTATGTAAGGGTAATGACTATGTTTTTCAATCCAAATGTGAAGCACACAAATGCATGTATGAAAATATGTAAAAATTACCTTTAAGGTCAGTTAAAGCGGAACTTCACCCAAAAGGGGAAGTTCTGCTTGTTACATCACCCTCCCACTGCCACATTTGGCAGTTTTTTGGGGGGAGGGCAGGGGCTGACCGACAACTCATGGGGCCCCCAGGCAATAGGGGTTCATGGGGCCCCTGTGTCCTCACCAACAATGAAAGGTACCAGGGGCATTTCGTGGGGCCCCCTACTGACCCTGGGCCCTTGGGCAGTGCCTGAGTGTTCGAATGGTCAGTCTGCCCCTGGGGGAGGGGGAACGGGTATCTGGTTTTGATAGGTACCTGCTCCCACTTTTGGTCAGATGTGCCATGGTGATGTGAGCCAGAAGTTCTGCCCCCTCCTTCCCCCACAACCTTCTGGGACACTTCACAAGTCCCAAAAGACTGCGGGACCATTCACAAAGTGCAGCACGCTTCGCACATGTGCAGTATGAAACAGGGGCGGACTGACCATTTGGAAACTCGGGCACTGCCCGAGGACCCGGGGTCAGTAGGGGGCCCCATGAGATGCCCCTGGTACCTTTTTGATAGGCTTTTGTGAGTTTGGGAAAGGACACAGGGGCCCCATGATCCCCTATTGCCCGGGGGCCCCATGAGTTGTCAGTCCGCCCCTGATATGAAATCGGCTGTGAATCCACAAGGCTTCATGGTGTCAATTGTCGGTTTCCCTTACTGAAGATGCCGGCACCTATACCTGAAGCCTACTGAAGAATCGGCTCGGGTGAGGACATTACTGGATATATTAAAAGTCAACAGCTGTTGATTTTTTTTTTTGTTTGGGGGGGGGGGAGCATGTAGCTTTGCTTTTCAAGCAAACCTATGCTTTGCCCATATAGGGAAATGCAATATGCTTACAATAAGAACCCCAGTCACAGTAGCACATATATACTGTTCATTCACTTATCTGTCTTCATTTCACCATTGAGAGTGATAAAGAGAAGCACTGTTTAAGCTGAGTCACCATAATTGGAACTTAAGCGGACCTGAAGACTCACGTCACTCCCATGGTATTGGGCCACTAACTAAATTGCAGCACTGTCATATGAGGGGAAGGGAAGTGAGTCACATTTTTAAGTAAATTAAAGCCTAAGTTTATCTACAAAAAAAAGAAAGTAATCACAAAGGACAGGACATGACAGTGTGATGTGTCCCTTGTGCTTCTGTTTTCCATGCCATCATAAACTTCCAGTGTGGCAGGGGTTATTTGAACTGAGGAGATGTCACAGGCTCTCAGCAAGAGTGCCCAACTATGCCTACCCTTTTCACCCAGCTCCACCATTCACAGAAGCTGTTACTACAACCTCTATGAATGAAAGAGGATCTATGAATGGAAGATGGGCAGAAGATAGAAAGGTTCATCCTTCATGCTTATTTTGTATTCTATGTATTCTATCTATCTATCTATCTATCTATCTATCTATCTATCTATCTATCTATCTATCTATCTATCTATCTATCTATCTCCATTGTCTCAAATATATGTTAATACTCTCTGAAAATCACATTTACTTAATACAAATCACATAATTATTATTTTTTCACATTTCTAAAACATTTTATAATGGTTTACAATGTAAAAATTTTATAACATGATATTTTATTGCTGTGAAGTGTATTTAAGTTGATATTAAGTTGGTATTTCTATAAAGCCATGAAGCTTTAGGATTTCCCTTTATGTGCATGGAACTGAGACAAGTGAGTGCAAGAGAAGACTGTGCTCATCTTTTTTCAAATCTGGTGATGCCATGGAGGAATATTTAGGTCATATTGGTGTGCATTAAAAAGTGAGATATACAAGAAAGCAGAATACCTATAAAATAGCCAAAGACTGGGGTTTTTTTTCTTACCATCTGGCACATCTCTGATTTTATGCAGTAAAATAGCACAGGACATTCCCTTTCCAGTATTTTCATTGCTTTTTTCTAGGTAAAAGAAAGTTAAACTTGGAATGACCTGCATTGTACAAGTGATGAGCAGAGAAGGGCAAAGCTGCTCATTTTATGATCTTCATAAATACTGTATGCCCCTATGCGCCTTTACCCAGCTCACCTACTTTATATTTCTGTCATGTTAAAGGTAGCACTGATATTCTAAAAGTTATTTAATTGTACATTTGTCTTTCCAAAGCATGTTGGTTTGAAATTTTAATATAAATAAAAATAGTCTTATGCTTCCTGGTATTGCTGAGAACCATAATTTAATTATTCCTTTTATTGGTTGAATTCGATGGGGTTGTGTCTTTTTTTCAGTCTAACCAACCATATAACTATTGCAGAAGTTAAAATTGTCTCTAAAATAAATGTTTTCAGATTTGATTCCAACCTATTCTCATGTGTTCATATGTCTTTTATATCCATTATGCTGAATGTTTTTTCAGAAAAACAAGTAAGTCATACAGACACCAATATATGAGTAATAGACAGCTGAGTTCAGTTTTTTGCAACCCTTATTCATTCCTGGAATTAAACAGGCACCCACTGTATAATATCTTCAATATAAAAATATATTCTTTATGTCACTACATCGATGTGAAGATATGCCTATTAATCTCTCCATATGATGTTTGGATATAACATACTTGCTTAGTATTTATATGCCAGGATATTATCAGTGATAACTATTACAAGTGGTGAACCCTACTCAGTGTGTTCCCCTCATGCAGAAAACATACGTGGGAAAAGTGTTAAGATGGCTTAAAAAAAACAATAACAGGATATATATATATATATATATATATATATATATATATATATATATATATATATACATACATACGCACACACACTATAACCCTTAAATGTTAAAACATATACCATATTTTCCTTTGGCTTTGTTTCTGCAAAATAGAATGTTGGATAAGGCATACTCTAGGCATATGATTCAATATGTTTATATTCATTTGTTTGGTGGTAAGATGATATTTGAAGGTACAGCACTGTAGATGCTCTAGGGCAAGACAAGGTTTACAAGTTGTTTATTCAACAAAATGTAAATTACTCTCTGAGGCTAATTTCCACTTTCCTCTGAACAAAAGGCACTTCTGTTTGCATAAATAGCAAAAAGAGACACAGGCAAAAGGGAAATTTACAGAATATATGTAAGAGTCTATGATTTTTGCATAGTGTCCATTTCTCTTCTGCAAACTGACAAATATCTATTCATTTTGGCATACAATTCAGAGGCAAAAATACAATTTATGTCAGTTTTTGATATACAACAAATCATTGGGCTGTACTAATGCATAACATAACAAAATGGTCTTGCTTACCTTATTATCACTTATCGCAATACTGCTTGACTCATAGAAGATGGATAGTTTGCAGGCATTATTTCAGTATTAATCCATTCAAAACTTGTTTCTTTTTTTTTAGTTGAATAGAGTTTGGAAGGGTTAGGACTAAATTCAGATATTTCAATGTTGTCTGTGACCCTTCTAGAGAACTGTTCCTCTAATTTTTGTCCCTGGGACACCATTGATCTGGAACAGTCAGTGACAATCTGTATGTGAACAATCCATATGTGGACACAGACAACAGAAGAAAAAATTATGGGGATTCTACTGTACCAATCCTTCACAGTGCTAAATATGTTTTTTGGAGGAGAGAAGACAAGCATCAACAGAGTGTAGTATGTCATTTAACAATTTAAAAGTCAGAGATACAATGCACTCACAGACAAAAAGTAAAACCAAGCACGTAGTGCTATAGTATCTGCCATCAAGGATCCTAGCCCCAGTTTGCCAGATCAAAAGGTAGCTATGGCTCTGCTGACAGGTTGATCCAGAGGCTCCCAGGGCTTCCTAGCCAGTGTGGAATGCAGTGGCAGCCAGATGTGATGAGAAGACATGGCGACGCATGTGCTCCTTCCTCAGGCCATAGCTGCAACATCTTGAGAGTGGTAGTTATGAGCAAAGAGAGAGCAGAACAAATTTTGGTGGCTGCTCTTATGCTGAAACACTTCTGGAGGTCATATAACATAGGTTGGGCATATTCATGTAAATATATAACATTTATAAAAAAAAGCTTGGAGCTTTGCTTTAAGGGGAATCTATACTGGGATAAATATATAAATTCCCATTGCTAATCTCTTCTTCAAGTTTGCACATTGCTTGCATGTAGTGTATAGGACAGGCAGCAACCGCCATGCTCAGAAGGAGGTCAGCAATGACAGCCTCAAATTTCCATCAGTATAGGCTTATGTGCTGTGCTCTCTTTAGAAAACCCAGAGTGTCCTGAGAATTCTTTGCCAGGTTTTTTTGTGTAGAGATGAAATACTCCTCAATCAGAGGTATTTTATAACTAGTTTTCTTAACACAAAATGTAAAAGATTTTTCCCCATTTTTTCCATGTTCCATGCTTTTTATACCTCAAGTGTTTAAAAAACATGCCACTGCATTCTGGGGATCTTAAAAGCCCTTCTTCATGGCTAGATTTAAAGTGATTCTCTAGCTTGCTGTAAAAAAAAATTAAAAGTTAGCAGCTAGAAAACTGTAGTTGCTGCCTTATGAAAAACAGCCACTCACCTGTCACACGATGCAACAATGTCCTCACCCCAGCCGTTCTTTCCAGTGGTGTCCTGTCCCAGGCGCTGGCATCTCAACTGTGGGCACCCAGTTGTGACAGCTTGCAGCTTCACAGGCGGGTGCCCAATGCACATGCGAGAATAGTGCTGCACATTGTGAATGGTCAGGCAGTCTTCTGGGACCTGTCATGTGTCCCAGAAGACTGTGGGGAGGGAGAGGGGGAGAACTTCCTCTTCCACTTGTCTAGGTAGTCGGAGCAGAAGTGGGAAAAGGTACCTGTCAAAATTGGGTACCCTCTCCTCCTGCTCCCCCAAAGCTCCCATTTTGTTTACCAGGAGTGAGGGAGTAGGCCTTCAAGTGGAACATCCTCATTTGGGTCGAGTTCTGCTTTAAAGATCACAACAAAAACTCTCTATGAGCCAAACTAGTAACTTTATAAAATCAGATGAAATACCAAATAGCAAAATAGAGATATCTAGAAAAATACAAAATATACATTGTTTGTATTTAAAAATAAGTGTGTAAATAACATAAATTTGTGACATTGCTTAAATAAAATAGATATGTGTGTGTGTGTGCATGTGTATATGTAGCACTACCCCCTTGGGGGTTGCTGTTGAATTTGGGTCCCCCTATAGCCCTACACAACCAGTCATTGAGTGTTCTCCACACAACACTTATCCACAGACAAGAAATCAGGCCTGTGGTAGATAATTGAAAACTAATAGGCAATATCCGCAAAGAATGTCGGTACTTGCTACGCCCACGTGGCTGCGCTGATTTAAAAAACTGACAGCTAGTATGGTGAACTTTTCCCCCTACTGCTGTCACAGGGGGGAGATCGGGCAGTGGCTGCAGCAGTGGTACATGTTTCACCCTAAAAATGTTCTCAAAAGGTGAACTTATGCTTTAAGTTTCAAAAGAAATATCAAGATGTAACATATCTTCAGCTTTCTATATTTATGGATTTAGTGATCATTTTGACATGCAATTTTTACTAAAGGCATCCTTTGATTGTGCATGTTTATGTTATACTGGTGTAGATGGACGAACAATGAACAGAATGGCAGGAATCTCCTAGCAGTGTCCCATCATCATTTAAAGAGCACATTTAAATCACTACTTCAGCATTAATTTAAATTTCCATTTTAAAATTTTATGGAATAGCAGGTAGCATCATAAAAATTTGAATGTGTAAATCATTGCTTATGTCTGGAAAGAAAATATATTTATTTTTAATGTAATAAAATGTAAGGTTGCTTCAGCTCCAATGAGCATTAAACCTTTTACATGGCAAAATGGATGTAAATTTAGTAAGTATTGCTAGTCTAATTCACTTTTTATAGAACATGGAACAGTTCAATTTGTGTCACCTTCTGTTACTGTGAAAAGATTTAAAAACGAAATCTACTTGCCATGTGTCCATCCAGTTACTGCTGAAAATATACTTTAATGCTACTTATTCTTATTTTTTTAACACTTCTGTCAGTCCCGCTGATAAATCCTACACCCTTCGTGAAAAGCTGTCTAGGTAATTTAAGGGTTTTAGACATTTTAAGTGATGGTGGCAATATCTTCTCAAAAAATATATTTACATCAGACAGATTTTCATCTTGCTTTTGCTAGGGAAGATTGAAGTGACAACTTTGCAAACAAAGGGTATTCTTTGCAGACACAAAGGACGCCTGTATCCATCTTGCAATTTTTAGGTTTACAAAACTGTGCCAATCAGGAAGCAGTGACTATATGCTTACATATATCAAACGGTACACATTTCAAAATGTTTTCCTGACCAGAAGTGGGTGGAGGCAGCAACAGGTGACTCAAGACAATACACCACTGATTTCTGCAGATAATGGATATGGGCTATTTATTGACCTGCATGTCCTACTTTGGCTTGTACTCCACCATCTCGCCATAAGTGTCAGGGTTTTTTTTTAGCTCTTAATCTGGTATGGAACCCCCTTTCCTGCGTTAATTCCATATTACTGCAATACATTTATATATTTTCTATTTAAAGATTTTAGTTTTTAAACTTGTGTACCTCTACTCTTGGTTTGAGCAGAAGGTTATAAGTCAATATAAGATTGCCTCTACCACGGATAGTACCTACTACTACTAATAATATTACTGTTATCATAATTGCTTAATTTCACCTTTTTCATGTTTATATTTTCTCACATGTCTAATAAGATCTTTTGTATTTAGTATGTGTTTTTTCTATTTCATTTTGTCATCTGGACAGGAAGTGAGGAGGATCTCTCATGTTTGAACCCATACAACAATAAAATCACTTTTACTAATAAGGAATGTTTATATTATGTCTTCAAGTTTTTTTTCCCCATTTCTCTCATTGGGAGGGTTTATTTAATTCCCATTGTGTAACTAGGTCATAATGTAGAGGAAACCTCTTCAAGGGAGACCATGAAAGCTACAAATACTGTACCTAACAGAAATTTTAGCCTTTCCTTGTTCTATACAAAAGCTAAAAATGTTGGCTGGTGTAATATGGAGTTTCCACTTTTTTTAGTTAGTCTGCAGTAACCCTGTTGGTTGGTACATATCCTTAAATAAACATGGAACTGATTTTTGTGCAATTCTTTTTCCATTATGTAGTGTAACTAGTATTTACATCAACATGGCAATAAACTAATAAATCAGACCATATTTTATTTTATCCTATAGTTCAGCTTTTAATAGCTTCTGGCTTATTCAATGAACACAGAAAAGAGCAACTGAGAAGTGCAAAGGGCAATAATTCAATGACACTTATTTCCTTTCCTGGAGTCAGATTAACTAATTAATTGCTAAATCAGGGTTGTAAGCAATGATGTCCCCAAGGTAATTAAACTTTTGAGATAGTAAAAGTGATATTCCCCAGTACAATATGCAAAGGTTTAAAAGGTACAGAGACATTTTCAGGAGTTAAGTGGAGCTAAGCTGGGGAAGGATGGGGAGGTGGTTGGGGATATCACTCAGAAGTGAAAAATTCCAGTCTATATACTTCATGCCCAATTCTAGACCATGGGGTAAATTCACTAAAGATTACTGTATGCGATAACATGGTCATGAGACTCATTTGCATAAAGTATCGAATGATCAAATTCTCAAAAAAAAAAAAAATTAACGTTAATGCAGTATTTAATGCAGAATTAAAAATGTGATGGTAAATATTTAAAAAAAAAACATGCAACAAGCTGTTACGTCCAATTCAGAAATGTAACAGAACATTAAGACAACCCTTAGGTCTGGTATGGATTTGGGGGGGGACCCCCATGCCATTTAAAAAAAAATTCTGTGGGGTTCCCCCAAAATTTATACTAGACCTTAGGGCCATTTGTTTTTTATTTTGGTGTGGAGTTTTTCTTAAAATTCATACCAAACACAAAGGGCCTGGTATGGTTGGAGGGGACCCCCACACTGTTTTTTTTTAATAATTTTTAATTGCTGGCCTGTTTTGTTTACATTCAGCTGTTAAAGGTTTCCCCTTGGCAAGTCATCCGTTATTAAGAACATGCTAGGCGGCTTCCTTAACAACCAGCTTAAGCACAATAAATTATCACTTGAAAATATGAGGTGATTACTACAATACCAATATTTTACCACAATTATTATTTACAGCAAAATTCTTAGTGAATTGCACATTTGCAAAAGATTTACTGCTTAGGTTATTTTACCACAATTTTTCAGTCATTAGTTAACTCTTAGTGAATTGAAACTCATATGTACTTTGTTTTGGATAGAACAGGAAAGAGTTGGACCATCTATCAGATTTTTATTGCTGAGAATACAGGAGGTAATTATAAAAAAAAGCTTTAGCTATTGTGGCTGGGAACTGAGAAAAAGCATAACAAAATGTAATAATGTTAATTACAAAAATATTTGTGATAGTAGCCAATAGAAGTAAACAGTAGTGAAAAAAGCGAGCACTCTCTACTAAGCAGCTAGAACACCAAAGGCAACCAGTAATAAAACCTTCAAAAACATAAAATAAATAGAATAGGTGCAGCGCTACAAACATAAAATAATACTGTTCATGAGTATGCCAATAAAGTGATAGTCAGTTTAGATCTAGGTGCAAATAAGCTGTGGATTCCGCAATTAGTGCTCTAAAATGTATGGTAGAATTACGCACTCACCAGATGCGTAAAGTAAATTCGCACTTTACGTCCTAATGGGCATAATGTTGAAATTGATGTAAACTGTTTTACTGATAACAGTTAGTATTTTATGCATTATGCACTTACCACATGCACAATATTTGTATGTTTATTGTTTATATGAGTTAGGTTGTTTTTTATGACTTTTTATGATGATTTACATGATACGCTTCTTTTTACTATATATGCCGTTTCTACATTTATATTTCTCGCTAATTTTATTATCATTTGATTGTTTGCTTGGTGTTTACATATCTTAATATTCGTATTACTGTTGGCTTGCCATTTATGGCATTCGTTTTATGTTCGTATATTTTACCTATTTTGGCCACTTTTTGCCATGACTTTTGATTTTAACTTTAAATTTTTAAATTATTATTATCAATATACATATTATTTGATACATTTTATACTTTTATAATATTTTTACATTCATCTTTTTTGGATTTATATGGCTTCATGTCATATAGTAATTATTTTATGGGTGCTTTAAATGTGTTATTTTAATTTCTTTTTTATTAAATATTGCCTAGTAATCCTAGTTTAAAAATATCAATCTTTAGATTCATTTATACCTCAATCTATCATGTCATTTCGAGATTAATGAACGACTTTAAGTGTATTGCATAGTGACATGTCTGAGAGGCATACACATTTATTTTTATTTTCCATGCATTACTTGTTGTTTCCCCCCCCCCCATCTCCATGGTGGTTGCTAGGATGGTATTTCTCTATGACTTAAGTTGTCATCGCCATCAATGTTTACACTAAAGTACCTTAGTTACCGTTTTACCGATTAACTAATCATCTTATCATTATGGTCCACAAAATCCATGGCAAAATGGCGCCGCGCATGGGTTTGGACATTAGATGTATTTTGGTCTTCGGAAAAATGGCGCCAACGTTACACGCATGCACCACTTTGCCTATAAATTGAATGTAACTTACATGGCATCATTGGTATCCACCCTCTGAAGAAGTGCGTGCGTACGAAACGCATCAGGGGGGGCCAAAGATGACGTCATGCCGCCGGTGCCACGTGGAGGCACAGCGGCCATCCTAATTACTGGATGGTTATTCCATGTGCATTTACTCTGCTGCTCACTCTGCTATATTTGGAGCATTTACTCTGCTGCTCACTCTGCTGTATTTGGAGCTTTGGAATTGCAAAAATCACGATTTAAATCTAATAAATTAATTATTCATACCTACTACACTATGGGCATTCTCTATGGTCTACTGCATGCAGCAATTTATTTCTAGAGCCCTCCACGATCCAGCCAACACAGTATCCAGAGAAGGGAGTTCCTTAAAGCAGGCTTCTACACCCGTCCATCCCTTAAAGGGATCTCTGGCCAGCTGGATCTTATCCCTATCCGTGAGCTCCTGACAAGCACCACCATACAGAAGGAGGATTGGCCAGGACAAGGACCCTACCCAACTCCTAGGGGAGACCCCTGCAGTGATACTTAATGCTTATTTACTTTACGCATCTGGTGAGTGCGTAATTCACCATAATTTTTGGAGCACTAATTGCAGAATCCACAGCTTATTTGCACCTAGATTTAAACTGACTATCACTTTATTGGCATACTCATGAACAGTATTATTTTATGTTTGTAGCGCTGCACCTATTCTATTTATTTTAGTAGCCAATAGAAGACTGCCTATTTCAACATTTTAAATTAAGGACAGCCACATCACTTTAGCATCACCTCCTAGTATCAGAAAAACAATTTGTATCATGTAATAACTTATCAATATTTAAATTACTGTGCCCCACACAAAACAGCATAAAATCCTAATAATAAATATCAATCTAGATGGAAATGTTTATTGACACCAGAAAGATGTAGCTCACAAAAAAGGAGAATTTTTTTGTTTGTGCAGCATCCATGGATAGAAACATAATGTGTGTAATGTAACTTTATCTTCTAAGAGGGATTACTGCCAGTTGAACTTGTGATATATAATTGGTCAAAACTGGCTGCAAGAGATACTAAATTACCCACATTATATTTATATGTGGATATATTCCTATGTGGATTTACAAATAATGAAATAGTTTATCATGGCATGTGTGTTTATTTGCTTTTTGTGTGTTTTTTGTGAATGAGTAACCATTACTAATTCATGTAGAGGGGAGGGTCAGGTATATTTTACAAAAATCTAAAATGGCAGTGAAATTTATTTTTTCCCATAATATTACTATATCTTTAAAATATTACCTTTGCTGTAGTACATGCTACAGGTGATCCACTTCACTTGCAGGTTTCAGGAAAACCCCAAGCATAGTATTTAAAAGGATTTTGTTTTTTTAACTTCAAATAGTTTTTATTGAAAGGTTTTTTACACAAATGCAGTAATACAAAACGTAATACACTGTGGTTCACATTAGAATGAGGTGGTACATAAGGTATGTATAACCTGAGGATGTATTTTCCCACCAATCTGCTGGGAAAGATGTGGCCCTGTTTTCATATTATTGGTAGATAAGAATAAACTAATGTGAATCTAGTAGTTTCGGAATACATTGTGAATGGGGTTGGACGGGGATGAAGGAAGGGAGGGAGGGGAAAAGGGGGGAGTACCAGTCAAGCGTTATGTACTTAGTAGTAATGATATTATATGGATGTCAGTTAATAGAGCAGTTAGGGTCATTGAGCCAACGAGACCATTGGAATTGGAATTTATGGTATGTGAGGTTTCGTGATGCTGTTCTCTTTTCCATTTCGCATTGGTAATTTAGGTCATTGATAAGGGTTGAGTAAGCAGGAATTTTGGTGGACTTCCACAATCTGGTGACATTATTTTTTGCCGCTGCCAATATGTGGATTATGATAGTTCGTGTGTTTGGGGGAAATTTGTCTATTCCTATATTTAAAAGGGCTAAGGCTGGATTTGGGGGGGTGCGGGATTCTGCTATTGAAGAAATTAGTTGAAACACTTTATTCCAAAATGATGTAAGAGATTTACATTGCCATAGTGTGTGAGTGATCGAGCCTAATTCTCCGCAGTGCCTCCAACATTTAGGTGAGTGTTGGGGGTAAAAAAGAGCGAGTTTAACTGGTGTTAGGTACCATTGGTGTAATGTTTTTAAGTATTAATCCCAGTGGGAGCTACATTTGGAAGCTTTGTATGTAATGTTGAAGGTTTTTGCCCATATATGTGGGGAGATTGATTGGTGAAGATTGCTTTCCCAGTTAGTGAGTGAGGTGGTGTTTATGGCAAAGTGGGCATTAGTTAGTAGTTTATAGAATGTCGAGATTCCTTTTTTAGGATATTGTGTTTTGTGAAAAAAGATATAGGCCGTGGCGGGGATTGTTAGTTCTGAAGATACGGTCATTGTGAATAGGAAGTGGGATATTCTTAGGTAATTAAAATTTTCATTATCAGGTAAGTGATATTTTGTTTGGAGAGTAGTGAAGGAATTTAGTTTGTGGTTGGTGTATATATCTCGTATATGTGTTATTCCGTTGGATTCCCATTTTGAAAGGTTCAAAAAAGGGATGAGGAGATGCAGGGTTGAGATAGGTGCATAGGTACTCTTCAATTCAGAATCTGGGTGTTTTGATGATATAAATTCAAACCAGGCTTGTAGGGTGGCCTTCATACAGGGGTGTTTGATTTGTAGGAGTGTTTTGGAATTTTGTGGTATGAACAATAATTTGTCAAGTGTATGTTTTAGGGGAGGAAGGTTTTCCATGTTGGACCATGTCTTGTCTTTAGTAGGGTGCCACCAAAAGAATAATTGATCTAGAAGTGTGGCATTGTAGTAGGATTTTAGATGAGGAAGTCCTGCACCTCCCTTAGAGGGCGAACGTATTAGTAAATTTGTCGAGTATCTAGGTTTTTTGGAGTCCCATGTGAATTTATTGAGGATCGTCTGGAGTTTGGAGAAAAAGGAATTGGGAACTGGGATCGGAAGAGTTCGGAAGATGTAGAGTATTTTCGGCAAAATACACATTTTCAATGTAGCAATTCTGCCCAGTGTTGAGAGGGTAGATGTATGTAAATGCTTGAGTTCTCGCGGAATAGAGTTGAGTAATGGTTTGTGATTAGCATTATATAGTTGGTTTGTTGTATTGGTAAGTTTAATTCCCAAATAAGGGATATTATATTGTTCCCACGTAAAAGGGAATTGGTTACGGATTAAGTTCTGGATTCTAGGTGGGGTGTATAAGTTCAAAATGGAAGATTTTGGCTCGTTAAGTTTATAGTAAGAGATGTCTGAGTAATTGTAGAGATGAGTGCATATCGTACGGAGTGATTTGTAAGGGTTGGTAATCATGAGAATAATGTCATCGGCAAATAGACTAATTTTATGTTCTGTTCCAAGATGGGAGATACCTGTAAAGGAGGGGTCGTCTCTGAGTTTGGATGCTAAGGGTTCAATCAGTAATGTAAATATTATGGGTGATAATGGACATCCCTGTCTAGTGCCATTGGAGATTTGAAAGGTTTGTGAGAGAGTGCCGTCGGTTAAAACTTTGGCGGAAGGTTTGGAGTATAGGGAGAATATTGCTGATAATAACCAATCTATAATCCCAAATTTCTGTAAGGTGAGTTTCATGAATAGCCAATTGATTCGGTCAAATGCTTTTTCGGCATCTAGGGACAAAAGTAGTGAGGGCTGTTTAGTAGATTCTAGGTTGTGTATCAAGGATATAATTCTCCTAGTTGCGTCAGGTGCTTGTCGGCCAGGGATAAAGCCCACTTGATCTGGGTGGATTAGCGTAGGGAGGTATGGAAGTAACCTTTGTGCAATAAGTTTGGCGTATAGTTTTATGTCCGTATTTAATAGTGAAATTGGTCTGTAGTTTTGAACTAATTGGGGGTCTTTATTTGGTTTGGGTATTGTGGTGATGATGGATTGTAACATTTCAGTGGGGAAAGTACCTGTGGTGGCAGCATGGTTGAATAATGAAGATAGGTGTGGTGTGAGATTGGGTGCGAATGTTTTGTAGAATTTGTAAAGCCGTCATTTCCTGGAGATTTGTTAAGAGGTAATGTTGATATGCAGCGTTGTATCTCTGTGGGAGAAATTGGTAGTGATAAGGATGTAAGCTGAGATGGTGTAAGACGCGGAAGATTGGTAGTGTCTAAAATTTTTTGAATGTTTTCAGTTGTGGGTTGGCATGTGTCAAGGTCATTATTGAGATTGTACAATTGTCGGTAGTATGTCGCAAATGCATTCGATATATCCTGTGGGTTAGTGAGTAGCGTTTCTGTGGTTGGGTGATGGACATTTACAATCTTTGATCTAAGTCGTTTTTGTTTAACTGTTTTTGATAGAAGTGAGGTTGCTTTATTACCTAGGGCGTAAAATAAGGATTTGGATCTCCGGAGGTTGAGATCGTATTTGTGTAGTAGAAGGATTCGTAATTTATTTCTATCTGAGGTCAAATTTGCAGCCGTGGAAGGGTTTGGGTTGGTTTTATTGGACACTTCATTAAGTTTGATGGAGGAAAGTAGTTGGTCAATTTGGTGGGATCTTTGTTTTTTGATACGGGAGTTAAGTTGTATGAGAATACCTCTCATGTAAGCTTTATATGTGAGCCATAGTGTTGTTATGGATATGTCTGGAGAGGAATTGGTGTCAAAGAATAAGTTGTGAGCATCTAATAGATGTTTCTGGTGGTCTAAGTCCTTCAATAATATAGAATTTAATCTCCAAATGGGCGGTAGGGTTGCGCGTTGATTGTCGTCTATCGAAACGTTGATGGGAGCATGGTCTGACCAGGTGATCACGCCGATGCTGGACGAAGTTATGTGTTGCAGTGTCCATTTGTCCGTCAGGAAAAAATCAATTCTGGAATAAGCAAAGTGTGTAGGAGAGTAATAGGTGAAGTCTCTTTCAGTTCCATGTTGGCATCTCCAGATGTCGTAAAGGTCGTGGTTGTGTAGAAATTGATTGAGGGATTGTTTAGGTGTTTTTCTGAGGAAGGATGAGTCCATTTGTGTATCGCCAATATTGAAGTCTCCTCCAATTAAAAGTCTGCCTTGTTTTAAGAATGTGATGGTTTTGTAAAGCTTATTATAGAACTTGATCTGATGTTTGTTGGGACCGTAAACGTTTACTAACGTATAAAGAATACCATTTAGTCGACAGATGATGATATGATAGCGGCCTTGCGAGTCGGCAATTTCGGAGACTAAGGTGAATTGGATGGAGTCTTTTATGGCGGTTATGGTGCCATTTTTTTTGGGGGGATTAGTAGCCAAGAAGATTTGCGAGAATCGGTTGAGGTGTAGTTTGGGAATTCTTTTTGTAGCAAAGTGAGATTCTTGTATAAAGATAATGTCAGCCTTAGATTTTCTCGTTTCCTTTTGGAGCATCGACCTTTTGAATGGCGAGTTCAGTCCACGCACATTGAGAGAGGTGATATTAATCATTTTGTATCTTTTGCGTGTTGAATTGAGAGTTGCGTTGGAGTCTTGAGGGAATGAGAAGTTTTGTGGTTATTGGTGTAGAAGAGGATGTGTCGTTAGTTTGGTTGGAGCTTTTTAGGTTAAGTCTCGTATTTACGATGAGATCTTCACAAGAGTGCATCGGGGTCCGGTAATCAGTAGATCTATAGGAGATGACTATTGGTACTGAGAAGGAGGAAGAGGGAGGTGAAGGTGGTAGTGGGTAAAAACAATACTCGCAGATAATGCGAGTGATCTGAGTAGCTAAAGTTGCTACTACAGCTGTGGGGAGTTTAACTAGGCTTTGACCATAGTAAAGGTCATGCCAACTCGAACTGGAAAACATGAAAAGTTTCTCAAAACATGGCCGACCGCCAGTGAATAATGATGTGTTATAGTAACTAGAGGTGCGAGAATGGTGAGATGATTGAGGTTGGGTGCAGGTGGATCATTCATCTTCCATATTTTGGAGTGTAGTAGGAGTGGGTTGTTGTTCACCAGGGATGATATTCCAGGCTTTAAGGAGGTTGAGGCCTTCTTCAAGGTTTTTGACTGTAAAAATTCGACCTTGTTGTCTGATGGTTAATTTTGTAGGGAAACCCCATTGGTAGGCTATGCCGTGGTTTCTTAGAGCTTTAGTGATGTTTATCATTTTCTTGCGATTAAGTAGGGTAGTCTTCGATAGGTCTGCAAATAACCGGATGTTGGCGTGTGACGGTGGGAGTGTAGTTGTGTTCCTGGCTGCTAGCATAATTTTGTCTTTGATGTGATAGAAATGAATTCGAGCTAATACATCTCTAGGGATAGATGCTGAAAGGAAAGCAGGTTTGGGCAAGCGATGGGCTCGATCAATAGCCACTTCGAGGTCAGAAAGAGATGGAATGAGGAATTTCATGTATTGTTGAATGTAGGGAAGCAGTGTTTCATTGGTGACAGTTTC
Organism: Staurois parvus; assembly: GCF_062004578.1. Classification (NCBI taxonomy): domain Eukaryota; kingdom Metazoa; phylum Chordata; class Amphibia; order Anura; family Ranidae; genus Staurois; species Staurois parvus. The sequence continues at coordinate 9,438,212 of NW_028318039.1, read as the reverse complement.
AGGGATGCCCCTGAATTTGATATTATTTCTTCTAGAACGATCTTCTAAATCAGCCAATTTCAAATTGATTTGATCGATTTCGGACGTGTGTTCAGTATGTGCGTCAATCAGATCGTTGTGTGCTGTCACGATGTCACTCATTTTAGCTTCAATATGTTGTATTCTGAGCTCCTGGCGTTGGACCACGTTATCTATTTGTAGTAATGATGATGATATGTCATTGTGCAGGGTCTGTCTTAACGATAGAAGCATATTTTTCATTGATATTTCCGTTAATGGCTGTTCTGCTGCTGGAAAAGCCTCTATTGCTGGGAGATCAGTATTAATTTGAGGCAGTGGGTGAATAGTGGCCTGAGATTTTGGACTCTGGTGATCTAGGTCTAATCTGGGTCTTGATTTGGCCGGGCTACTTGTAGTTGGGGACATAGGGGGAGACAACTCACCAGGGTCCCCTGGGTACAATGAGTGCTGCAGCCTGGGATCTGTCATCTGGCTCCGTGTTTCATTGTCCTGTCTGCAATCCCCTGTATGCCCGCCTCCGGCACCATCTTGGCTTCCTGCCGTTATGACAGGAAAGAATTGGGACAGTTTTCCAGGCTGTCCCGGGGTTTTCCTCCGTCGTGGCATGCCTGTAGAGGTGCGGGCACTCCTTATGTAAGGTATGGTGTGCCCGGAATTCCCTGGTGTCTGAGTGAGCCGCTCGTTTCACTGGCGGCTGGATGGAGAGCACCGCTCTAAGCGTCCATACGAGTGCCGGCCGCGCATGCGCCCCCGATTTTGTTTTTTTAAAGCTACACTTAGTCTTAATAAAGCTGAATTGTATTTTTTTCTCATTGGTACCCATATCCCCATGGCAGTGCACAGCCAACCATTTCTTTTGTTTGACAATCCTTGCCTATTAGCTTTGAAAATGGAGAAAGTTAAATTTTAAGATTCACCTCCTATTGGCTTTGTTGAAGCTCACAATTTGTAGATTTATGGATTTGTTGAATACACCTGTGAATTAAACTCACCCATCATAAAGAGATCAAATAAAAAACTCTAAGAGATAAAATATTGAAAAATCCATTGGATGCATTCAAACAAACATAAGATACCACGGACAGATTCTATAGTGTAGGGCAGGGTAGGAGAGTTCAAATTTAAGCTCTGATTATTCTTCTAATTATTTTAAATTAGAAATTGGCGATGGCTATAAAGAAGATTTTACAATCATAGTGAGTAGTGTATGGTGACCTTAATTCTAGTTTCATAAAGTTTAATGTGCATGGAATAGTGAACTAAATTGCAGAGAGTCTGACTGAGTTAGACTTCTCATGGACTGAACAACGTTGATTCCCTCATCTGTGCAACTGAGTTTGACAGTGTCATGGGGCACATGTCCATAAATCCAAAAAAAAGTCAATAAAAACATTCCTCAAACAGAAGGCATTTTTAGGCAACTTCCAGCATTGAAAAAACACAAATCATTAAAATGATATGCTTTTGAGAAGAAATACTAATGCATGTGCAATAACAAAACACGTGTTCATTAAATGTGTCAATCCAATTTACTCCATTTATTTTATATATGTTTGATGATATGGGCACATGGCACTGGATATGAAGTATTTTCTTGTGCTTTTAACTTTGTTAACAAAGACTTGTATTTGTTACTTTATATTTATATATTGAATGTATTCTCTGTGGCGGCACATTTAAAGTCCCATTTTATCTCTCTGACCCCTCCTACCTCCTTGGTAGATGTGAAGGAGGAGATTTTCTAGTTTCTTTCACAGAAGGGATGGTGCCCAATTGAGACAACTGAATTTATACATCTTGAGGCTCTTTAATTGAAAAAAAAAAAAAAAAAAGGAAAACAAATCACAGTATCTGGGGTTGTAAGAAATCCAAACACACAAGGCATTCACAGAAAATTGTCAGTGAACATTTTTGTGCTGCTAAATATCAACAGGGTTAATATTCTGCTAATCGGATTAAATGAAGACTCATTAGAAAACCGTTGCACCAGACAAACTGTGTGAGTGGTAAGCCCTGGGCTGCATATCGGCCAAATTCAGTCGATAAAGTAGATACTGGGTGACATTTGCCTATTGTGTACAGGTACTTCTTTGACAGAAGCCAATCTCACGATCAGCTTCTGTCAAACGAGCAGGCTGGAAATGTCTGCGATCGCACATCTGTGTGTTCTGGTGGGGGGGAAGTTCCCCTGTCAGAACACAATAGCACAGTGGGGAGATCACTGTACTAACATTGAATAGTTAGTACCGAGACCTCCTTGTGAGCTTCTCACTGTGTACCAGGCTTTACTGAGTGAATGGCCAAATCATGTATTTTCTATTTAAAATCAATAAGAAAATTTCTAGCATTGGAAATAGCCTAATAACGTTATTTTATTCTTCTCAATTCACACAAATGCACTTTCACTGAGCAAATAACTATGCAAATTTTATACACCCTTAGTTTCATTTGATGCAGAAAAAAAAAACAGTTGGAATGTGAGGCGCGATTTTTTTTAGGTATCACATTTTAGAGTAGGAATACACAGATTGCCTATTACATTAGTGTTGGATAGTATGCTTTGCTACTAACAGTAGAATTTCATATTCTGTTTCTTCTTTTATATATATGTTTTTTTCCTACACCTATAGTACTAATCAGGGGCAGTCTGCCCCTGGTACGAACAGTAATACAAAACATATTGTTCTGTACTTTGCCGAGTACTTTGAACTATTTACTGTATATCATAGTCCCTGTGCATAGAAGGCAATCATTCTTCATGTAGGCTTATAGTTTAAGATTGGAGCTGGAGCATGTTGAGAAAAAAGTACACAAACATGGAAGTAACATACACTCACTGGCCTCTTTATTAGGTACACCTGTTCAATTGCTTGGTAACACAAATTGATAATCAGCCAATCACATGGCAGCAACTCAATGCATTAAGGTATCTAGATGTGGTGAAGATGACTTGCTGAAGTTCAAACCGAGCATTGGAATGGGGAAGAAAGGGGATTAAAGTGACTTTGAATGTGGCATTGTTGTTGGTGCCAGGCGGGCTGATCTGAGTATTTAAAAAACTGATGATCTACTAGGATTTTCATGCACAGACATCTCTAGGGTTTAAAGAGAACATATCCAGTGAGCGGCAGTTGTGTAGACGTAAATGCCTTGTTGATATCAGAGGTCAAAAGGAAAAATAGGCAGACTGATTCGAGATGACAGGAAAATTGGGTATTTGGCTCACTCCAAGAAGGGTTAAGATGCTGCATGTGGAAAACGTTAAGGATAAGAGTAGATTTAAAAAGAAGATATGCATATAATCATATACATCCCAATCCCGTACATCCTAAGATTCACAAAAACTCCACACTACCACCAGGACGTCCCATTGTAGCTGCCATGGGTAGCGTCACTTGTTTTCTTTCTAAATATATAGACCATTTTCTACAACCCTTGGTACAAATTCTACCCTATTACATCAGAGATGGCATTCACCTATGGAAAATGCTAAAAGCATACTCTTGGGAACCCACTTACCTCTGGTTTTTTCTGGACATAAACACCCTATACACATCCATACCACATGAGATTGGTGTACTGCTTGTAAACCTTTTTCTCAATACTGATTCACTTCTGCATTCCCGACAAGCCCAAATAATTTTAGACGCCATAGAGTTCTGTTTAACCCACAATTATTTTGAGTTCCTTGGGGATTTTTATCTCCAAACACAAGGTACAGCCGTGGGAGCTACCTTTTCCCCCACGTCAACTTTTCCAACCTGACCATGGGACTCTGGGAACAACTACATATCTGGAACAATAACCCTTTTGTCAGTCATTTAATTTTCTATGATTGTTACATAGACGATCTCATCATTATCTGGGATGGTCCCTCCACACTAGTCATACTCTTTGTCCAACATTGCAATAACAACAACATGGGTTTATCCTTCACCTCAGTCTGCGATCCTGACAAACTGGTATTTTTGGACCTTTAACTTTGCCATGACACCAGCAGCATTTTCTCCCAAAATTACACCAAACCCACAGTGGGCAACTCCTACCTACATTATAAAAGCTGCCATCAATGCATCAACAATATCCCTGTCAGGAATGGACTGGCCAGCAATGATGGGACTCACCTGCCTTTTGATCTGCAGTACCAGGGCTGGCCAGCGGGTGCTCCCAGCAATCAGAGACTCAACCTTTCAGCCAGCTAACACCTGGAACTGATGATACTGGTGTATTTAAGGGATGGCCAGACTTGCAGACTCTGCCTTGGTGTTGTGTTTGTCCTGGGCCCTGTATCTGTCCTGCATCCTGTTTCTGTTCCTTTGCTGACCCTGCCTGATCTGAACCGCTGCTGACTTCTCCTGCTCTGATCCCGGCTCGCTCCTGACCATCCCTCTGCCTGACCCTCTGTACCACGCTGCTTGCTACCTGTTCTGATCCCTGGCTTGTGACCCTGACCATCCCTCTGCCTGACCCTCTGTACTACGCTGCTAGCTACCTGCTGAACCTGGCCTGTGACCCCGACCCATCTCCGCTTGCTCCCCCTGTACCTACCTGCCCTATTGATATTGACCCGGCCTGCCTGACGACGCTTGCTTGTATGTACTGTTATCTGTGGGTGGTTGGTTTGGTTTGTTTGCACTGTATTATGTTTTAGTATTGCACTGCGTTTATGCTTGTATGGTTAGTGTTAATATATTATATTGTTTATCACATATCTGAAGTCTGCGTTTCCCTGCGTCAGTCACACACCTCTGGTCACACTTGGGAGCCCTGACAATCCCCAAAAGCCAATTTTGTCGTCTTAAACACAATTGCACCAGAGAACAGGAATACATTACTCACAGCCAACTACTTAAAAACTCATTTCTTGGCAAAGGGTACCTGACTCCCTAATCAAGGAAGCTTTTTCTTTGTACCTGAAACATGAATCAACCACCCAGAACACTGCATTTAGCCAATAACCAGTTTCCCTAAGATTCATCATACAATTCCATAACCAATTTCGTACAATGAAACACATACTCCAAAAACATTGGTCAATGTTACAAGATGACCCACACCTTACATCTGTCATCACAACCAAACCCAAATTGACCTGCAGGTGAGCCAGAAACATCAAAACAAAAATAGCCCCCGGCAAAATCAAACTGCTGCCTACCATAACTTCTGCTCCTCTTACTTTTTTAAACATCAAAGGCATGTTTCAATGTCGCAAACCTAGATGCCTCACCTGTAAATACGTTACTTATGTTCAAAAATAATTCCATACCAAAGGGAAGAACTACCCTATATTGACTTTTTCAATTGCTCCAGTCAATTTGTAGTGTATGGTCTCACTTGCCCATGTGGCCAACTCTATGTCGGAAGTACCATTTGTATCCTCCACAAAAAATTTGGTGAACACAGGAGACTAGTAGAAGATGGCTCAGATTCACATAGTGTACCCTGACATTTTCTGGAGAAACAAACTAAATCTTCTAAAGGTCTGAAGGTGTGGGTCATCGAATCCATACATTCCAGCTTCCCCACGGCAGAACGCTTCAAGCACCTGTGCAAAAGGGAGACCTACTGGATCTATTCCCTGGGAACAATAGTCCCTGGAGGGTTGAATGAAGCATTAGAGATTAGTACCATCAAATAACATATAGTGAACAATATAACACCCGGTTCTCTCTGTAAAGGGCTTAACAACCAAAGTCATCTATCTCTTATAGTTAATTTCTACCATCCAGCTTTAGTTATCATAATTTATCAGAACTCTTGGTCATTTTTGTCCATACAATGAGGGCAGTTATGTCTTCATACCTAACATCATACTCCCACAATCATTGAGAACATGCATACACTTTTTATCCATTTTATATATATATACAGTCATGGCCGAAATTGTTGGCACCCTTGATATTTCTCCAGGAAATCATGTATTTCTCACGAAACGTATTGCATTAACACATGTTTTGCTATACACATGTTTATTCCCTTTGTGTGTATTGGGACAAAACAAAAAAAGGGAGGAAAGAAAGCAAATTCGACATAATGTCACACAAACCTCCAAAAATGGGCTGGACAAAAGTATTGGCACCCTTTCACAACTGCGGATAAATAAGAATGTTACAAGCATGTGATGCTCCTGTAAACTCACCTGGGGCAAGTAACAGGTGTGGGCAATATAGAAATCACACCTGAAAGCAGATAAAAAGGAGAGACGTTCACTTAACCTTTGCATTGTGTGTCTGTCTGTGCCACACTAAGCATGGACAACAGAAAGAGGAGACGAGAACTGTCTGAGGACCTGAGAACCAAAATTGTGGCAAAATATCAACAATCTCAAGGTTACAAGTCCATCTCCAGAGAACTAGATTTGCCTTTGTCCACAGTGCGCAACATTATCAAGAAGTTTGCAACCCATGGCACTGTAGCTAATCTCCCTGGTCGTGGACGGATGAGGAAAATTGATGAAAGATTGCAACGCAGAATAGTCCGGATGGTGGATAAGCAGCCCCAAACATGTTCCAAAGACATTCAAGCTGTCCTGCAGGCTCAGGGAGCATCAGTGTCAGCGCGAACTATCCGTCGACATTTAAATGAAATGAAACGCTATGGCAGGAGACCCAGGAGGACCCCACTGCTGACACAGAGACATAAAAAAGCAAGACTACAGTTTGCCAAAATGTACTTGAGTAAGCCAAAAGCCTTCTGGGAAAACGTCTTGTGGACAGATGAGACCAAGATAGAGCTTTTCGGTAAAGCACATCATTCTACTGTTTACCGAAAACGGAATGAGGCCTACAAAGAACAAAACACAGTACCTACGGTAAAATATGGTGGAGGTTCAATGATGTTTTGGGGTTGTTTTGCTGCCTCTGGCACTGGGTGCCTTGACTGTGTGCAAGGCATCATGAAATCTGAGGATTACCAAAGGATTTTGGGTCGCACTGTAGGGCCCAGTGTCAGAAAGCTGGGTTTGCGTCCAAGATCCTGGGTCTTCCAGCAGGACAATGACCCCAAACATACGTCAAAAAGCACTCAGAAATGGATGGCAAAGAAGCGCTGGAGAGTTCTGAAGTGGCCAGCAATGAGCCCAGATCTAAATCCCATTGAACACCTGTGGAGAGATCTTAAAATTGCTGTTGGGAAAAGGTGTCCTTCCAATAAGAGAGACCTGGAGCTGTTTGCAAAGGAAGAGTGGTCCAAAATTCCGGGTGAGAGGTGTCAGAAGCTTATTGATGGTTATAGGAAGCGACTGATTTCAGTTATGTTTTCCAAAGGGTGTGCAACCAAATATTAAGTTAAGGGTGCCAATACTTTTGTCCAGCCCATTTTTGGGGTTTTGTGTGACATTATGTCATATTTGCTTTTCTGCCTCTGTTTTATATTTGTTCCAATACATACAAAGGGAATAAACATGTGTATAGCAAAACATGTGTTAATGCAATACCTTTTTTGTGTGAAATACTTGATTTTCAGGAAAAATATCAAGGGTGCCAACAATTTCGGCCATGACTGTATATATATATATATATATATATATATATATATATATACACACACACACACACACACACACACACACACAGTACATATATATATATATATATATATATATATATATATATATATATATATATATATTAATTAGAGTCTACATTTGAGCCCCAAAGCAAGCATACATGTTTCTTCACGTTTCTCTCATATATCTATTACCATTATGTATGCATCCTCACATCCCCTATTGTTACATTTATTTATTCCATTACTCACCTCTGAAGAACTCATTAATATGTTTTATTTATTCATCCTTAAATTCATTCATTGATTTCACTTAATATTGCATTGAATCAGCACGTTGAATATTCTTTACCATGTATTTTTTACTGTTTGTGTTTACTGTCGTTTTTAGGCATAGTTCTTTCATTCCTTGTTTATTAATTGTCATCTACATCCTAAGGGTTCACACCTGTCAGATACCACATGTATCAGTTCTCAATATCCACACATGCAAAAGATGTACACACAATATTGTGATTTCTGTATATCGATACATCCTCACCTTATTATATGCCTTTTTATTATTAATTTATGTATATTTTTATAATTATATGTGTTTTATGACATTCCGTGTATTATCCACTATTGCGCTATAATAACAGCTCTCTTGGCACTGGTCCTTTGTCCCATAAGCCGTGCCAGCTAGCAGGAGGAGTTTGCTTATCCCTTCCCTCGCTGTGGGTACAAATGAACAGTCTCAAGATGGCTGTGTCACGGCCTGATGAGGGAGCACGCATGCTCCAAAAGCATGCCCACCCCCACCATCACGTGACTGGAAGTGATGTCTCCGTTGCGCTGAGGGAATCCCAGAACTCGGAGGATATGCTGGAAGCCACCAGCATCATTGCCAGATGCCAGACATCCCTATTCGCCTAAATGCTCCACATTCCTTCACCAAAAGCAGATGCTTTTTACATTACCAGCGCTATTTTTCCAATGCTTCATGGCTGGCCTGTATTACTACATCATTTTATTCATTAAAGAGCTTTTATACTGCACTTAGAGAGGCCGCCTTTGTCTTCCTGGTTTGAGATGATAGAAAGGCAACGGTAACTCAAAAAAACACTTGTTACAACCAAGATATGCAGAATACCATCTCTGAATGCACAACATGTCCAACCTTGAAGCAGATGGGCTACAGCAGCAGAAGACAACACTGGGTGCCACTCCTGTCAGCTAAGAACAGGAAACGGAGGCTACAATTCACACAGGCTGAGCAAAATTGGACAATAAAAGACTGGAAAAAACATTTCCTGGTCTGATGAGTCTTGATTTCAGCTGCGACATTAAGATTTGGCGTAAACAACATGAAAGCATAGATCCATCCTGCCTTCTATCAACGGTTCTGGCTGGTGGTTTTGGTGTAATAGTATGGGGGATGTTTTCTTGGAACACTTTGGCCCCCTTAGTACCAATTGAGCATTGTTTAAATGCCACGGCCTACCTGAGTATTGTTGCTTACCATGTCAATCTCTTTATGACTACAGTGTAACCATCTTTTGATGGCTACTTCCAGCAGAATGCACCATGTTACAAAGCTCAAATCATCTCAAACTAGTTTCTTGAACATGACAATGAGGTCACTGTACTCCAACAGCCTCCACAGTCACCAGATCTCAGAGCCAATAGAGCACCTTAGGGATGCGGAGGAACAGGAGATTGGAATGGGAGTGCAGCCGACAAATCTGCAGCAACTGTGTAATGCTATTATGTCAATACTGTATGGACCAAAATCTCTGAGGAAGGTTTCCAACACCTTGTTGAATCTATGCCATTAACAAGGCAGTTCTGAAGGGAAAAGAGGGTCCAAACTGATACTAGCAAGTTGTACCTAATAAAATGGCCGAGTGTGTAAGCTTCATAAACACAGGGTGCTTGCTGGTAATATATGTATCCAATACATCAAGCTTTAGTGTGAATCACTATACCAACCAACTGTATAATTTACTTTATCAGTGAGTATTTTCTAAAAAGAAAAGACATTTGTAAATCAAATTCAATTAATAGACAGAGATAAATAAATTTAAAAAATGTAAACATTTGCATCATCATGAAGCTAAATCCAGAGCTGATCCAGATGTAAAGAGAATCTCTATTAACTACTTCTTGCCCGGCCTATAGTAAAATGATGGCTGGGCGAGCCTTTCATCCCTCCGGTAGGGCGTCATATGACGTCCTTCCCAGATCGCGCTTTGCGCGTGCCCGCAGGGCCATGCTGTGGCGAGATCTGTCACGGGCTGTGTACCACGGACACGGCCGATGACAGATCTGTGTACTGGCCCCATTGCCAGTACCATGTAACCTGCTGTGACCAATCACAGCAGGTCACATGACAGTTGTATACAATGGATGGCTTCCTTTCTTGCCATCCATTGTATGCAAGTGTGTCTAGCTGTGAATGGTCAATGGACCTCAAGAAATTAGATTGGCTGTCAGTACTTCAGGATTGATCAGTTTTCAGATATATCCCATAGTTTGTGAACTCTGAAACTTTCCTACAGACTAAATAATAAATATTGATTTGGGTTATTTTCACCAAAGAAATGTAGCAGAATACATCTTGGCCTAAATTTATGAAGAACAATTATTTATTTGCAAACTTTTATAACAGAAACAAAGAAACATGTTTTTTTTTTCCGAAATTTTCGTTCTTTTTTTGTTAATTTAGCAAAAAATAAAAACCCCAGTGGTGATTACATACCACCAAAAGAAAGCTCTAGTTGTGTGAAAAAAAATTATAAAATTTTAGTTTGGGTACAGTGTTGCATGACCACGCAATTGGCCAGGGCAAGAAGGGGGTAAAAGTGCCAGGTATTAAAGTGATTAATGCATGGTCCGATTTGAGCTTACAGGGACAAAATTCCTTTCTGATCAACAAAGGCAAACAGGTACAATGTGGCTTAAGCACATTTAAACCCCCCCAAAAAAATCATATCGTAGCTTACTTGTTATTAGAATAGGAGCCAACATTAGTTTTCTTTTTTTGACACTTTGTTCCATCTATTTTAATGTGGTAATCATGCAAATAACATACTTTGGGGTTGATTTACTAAAACTGGAGATCTGCAACAGATTTTGCACTCTCCATTTTTAGTAAATCAACTCCTTTGTGTCTTTGGGGGGATACTCTCATTGCTTCACTGTATCTACGAAGTGGGCAATGGTTGCCACCCAGAATGGTCTTAACCTCCCTGGAGGTATTTCCGAGTGTAGCTCGGGGTAAAGTTTCAGCACCACAAGTGGTAACCCCAAGCTACACTCGGGAATACCTTGCAGCGTTACTCCGGAATCCCTTCTGCACTTACCTTGTCCTGCGCTCCTGCAATATCCCCCCTGCAGTGTCCCCGTCCATCTCCTCCGGCCGATGCCAGCATCTGTCTTCCGGGTTCCGTTCCCTGCGACGTCGGAACGTACAGGGGATGTACAGGGGACGTAACTGGCGGGAAATTTAAAAATGTCAAAAAGTGACATTCACTAAATGCACTAAAATCACACAGTATAACATTACTGAATCAAAGCATTTCACATACATTTTGTCCTGAGTTCTTTGTCCTGTGCCCTGCCTGCATTTTTACTGTTCTTTCTGCCTGGAAACTGAGAAATGTCCATGGCGTCCAAAAAGCGTCCCTTTAGGTCAAAAGCGGTTTTAGACCAGCTAGAGAACAGCGATAGTAAATCAGAACCACTTGCAGAATTGAGTGATAAAGATTCGTGGGAAAATTCGTCATCAGACACTGAAAATGATTTTGCGACTTTGCTCAGCGATGTGCGAACTGGCGCTCTATTTCAAATTTCAGTGTTTTTGGTTTGATTACATTATTGAATTAATTTTTTATTATTATTTTTTTTATGATTATTTATTAAATGATTATTTATGATTTAATGTTTCAAATTTTATCATACCCGGGATGTTTACTAGACTCTTGTTCGGAGAGATTTCAGTGAGTTATTCCTAAAAATTACAGGCCTACAATAAAAAAACAACATATTTCCATGCAAAAAAAATACCACTTTGAGCACAGAAATACTGACATAATCAGACCGGTAGGGAGGTTAATATATATATACCCTTTTACATTGAGCTTGTTTGGCTTAGTAGTATGCAAGTATGCATATCAGGAGTTCTGGCTTAACTAATGGACTTTAAAGGTGCTTGTATACCCTCAGGATGAAAAAATTTTGCACAATAAATGTATAAAAAAAATATGGAATTTGATTACACATAATAAAATGGAACATACACACCCTCCCATAAAATCAGGTAAGAAAATGAACCCTACAGTACAGTGAATCCCATATCACACCTTCCATTTTCTAACAATACCCGACCATGACCAAAAGGTCGCCAGTGTAACAAGCATCAATATGGGAAGATGATATGATGGTAAAACCCAATGCGTTTCGCCGAGTTGGCTTCTTCAGGGGTTCAGAGGAGGGGAAAACACTGTAAATACAAAAAGGGATCATGAAATACAGTATATTCCAATACTAATTCTATTCTCCACGTCAAAGTCTAGATAACAACACGTTACCTTTGTTATAACCAATATTAATTTATAAAATTATGATATAAATGACCCATGCTGACGGTTGCTCAGACCAAATATCGAACCAGAGGGAGAGAGAGACCGTCACAATGTGATCGGATATTGCCGGGACCTCCCGGAACAAGGCACACACAGGAGCCCGCACACCACACTGCCCGAGGAAAAGGAGATTCCTAATCCATGCCTATCCTCCTAGGGATTTAACACAAAGTATCTCTATCTCCAATATACTCTGGTATATATCGTCATAATAAAGCCTTCTTGGGTGACCTCAGTAGGACGCTACTAACAAGACTATTATATACCTCCAAATCATAGAAACAAATAGAATTGGCAAGATAATATGTAGCTTGATAGATGTCAAATGCCTTAAAATAAGCAAAAAAAACTCCATTACTATCACCTTATAACAGTCAACTGTGTGAAATATGACCACACACCAAATACAGCATAAAAAAAACCAAAAACTAAACTAAATATACCTGCAGCAACTGGAACCCTTGCAATTCCAAAACATTAATCCACTCTCTGTGGGGAGATGAAAAGCCAAATTCAGGTAGGCAATATAGCTCTACGAAAGAACACAAGGGCACATATACTCAAGTCTGGTTCAGATTACCACAGCATAACTATTCACCACTCCACCAAGCTGACAGTCATGTGCACAACATCCACCTTTGTCTTTTCCTGCATAAATCTCTCTCCAAGGGATCAGTATCACCTCTAACCAATGCCCCATCCTAGATTATATCAGGACAGAAATGCTCCTCCTCCCCTCATTGCAGACCACGCTGATTCCATTGTGTATCGCCGGAACCTATTTGGAATGTAGAGATATGCCACTGCGCATGTGCCAAATAACCGGTGGTCAATTATGATGCGCCATGTAACAGCACGTATGCACAGTGGTGGCGGGGTGGGTCAGACCTTTCCGAAATCCCCATCAGACTACACATTCATTGGGAGCCCCTCCCCTCCATGCAATGACAATGGGAAAACCCAAGTCACGTGAGGGTGGGCCAGCCCCAGGTAGGAAGCAGCTAAGGGGAGGCGGGATAATATCCTCCCAGCCTCACCAAGAGTCTTCTCCTCAGCACAAACAGTGCCTCATCAAAACCAACAAAACGCCATCTAATGGACACAAAACAAAATACAGAGCAATACATAGAATAAGCTTGAGACAATGGGAACCAGCAAACAACACTGAGCATATTCAAAATGTGTCAAAAAATCTAGGTCTAAAAGATGTAGGCAAGAATGAATCTACATCTTTTACAGAGAATGACTCATATATCTCTCTATATGCAGATTGACCAACCATGCTGCCACAGCTCGGGCACCCCCAACAAACCCCAACCTCTCCACAACCTCCCCACCCCCAGATTTCAAATCGATCAGGCAAGAGTCAGTATGTATAACTCGCACAATACCAGAATATCTGTTAAATTAGGTTAATAAATTCTCACATGAAAATGAACTATAATTTGAAACACAAATACAAAAAATATACAATAAAGCAAGAAAACAAAAATACAGAAGATAAAACAAAAACAATTAATTATCACTGTATTATAAAATTCTGGAAAATAATTCCTTCATACAGGAGGCAGTTATTGCTCACAGCCTCAGAAAATTGAAGATCCTGTAAAAACAGCTTAAAGCTTATATTTTCGTTCAGCCCTGGTGATCTAGTAGCCTCAAGCTGGAAAATCCATTTGTTTCCATTTGAAGAAGGCAACTATCAATACTCCCACCTCTTGAGGAGTGTGGGACATAATCCAGAGCAAAAAACTCAATTGTATCCAAATTGAAGATGTGATAAAGGCCTACATGTCTACTTATCAATGTAATCATTTTCCCATTTTTTTTTAAATCTGGCTTTACACTGACATTGATGCAGTATGCTTGTTCCTAAGACAAGGACTCAAAGTACATAAGTCACAGTCAGCCAGGAAACTAGCATCTTCAAAAGGAGGTCATCAATAACAGCCTGCATAGTTGTCTCAGTACAGTTTTCTTTTGCAACCATGCAAAAATTATAAATGAATGAACAAATTATCCTTTCCAACATAATCTTTCTAGAATGATTTGAAGTTTAGCTTAATTTTTCTGAAGGGCATATAGGGTTCAGTGAGTATAACTGACTGGATATTTTCTTCAACAAGATCCATTTCTTTTCTTCTGTCATTTTGATTTAAAGTGCACTTTCTTAAAACAACCCTTTAACCAATATAATTAGAGAGAAAGAAAATGATACATTAATGCATTATGTATTTTTTATTTTCCTACAACTACTGTCCTTTTTGCCAAAGATTTATCTGAATGACAGGAGTTATAATTGGTAGTGTTCTTCAAATATATTTAGAGAATTTTCTTATATTACACAAAAAGCTAAAAGGCACATCACATGAAGTGAGGGCTATTAAACCTTCACAAAAATTGTAGTAACAACAAACATGCTTAAGGCCAGTTCACTTGAATGTTAAAGAGCAACACAAATTGCAAATGTAATTTATATGTTAAAATACATTTTAAGGTATTACTCTTTTTTTTCTTGTTTATATTGAGGTGATTTTAATGTAATTGGCTTAATCTTAAAAAGTAAATATTATATGAGAATATTATTTAGTGTTTTACCTTCTTCCTGCTGACCATACGCATATAAGCAGCCTACCTGTGGGTGAGCTTTAACACAAAGAGGTCACAAATATGCACCCTAAATGTAAACATTTCTGTGCTGGGAGCAGTTTTTCCTCCTGAGGAAGATTGTTTAGAACATGTTGAGTCTACATGTGGATCATAGTGGATCTTAACAGCCAATTTTTAATGCTAGTGTTTGTACAATTATATGTTTTCAGTTTATGAACAAATAAACTTTATGGTTTTATATATACAATGTTTTTCATCTACATGTTTCTCACAAATGTCCATGGTTACATACAGTTGTGTTCAAAATAATAGCAGTCAGAAATCATTAACCTGATCAATCACTATTTTTGGTAGAAATGATATTTCTACATGGCAAATAATTTACTAGCAGGTGTAGTAGAGTAATAGAAATCCAACAGACCCAACAGTCATGACATGCATGCTGCTGATTCTGTGTAATTGAATCACTGATTGAAAGGGGCATGTTCAAAATAATAGCAGTGTGGGGTTCTATTAGTGAGGTCATTCATTCTTTGAAAAACAGGTGGCAATTATTGCCCTTATTTAAGGAAGAAAGGCAGGCAGCAAATGTTGTACATGCTGGTTACAGTGCAATTCTCTCTGAAATTCTGAGGAAAATGGGTTGTTCCAGACATTGTTCAGAAGAACAGAGTACCTTGATTAAAAAGTTGATTGGAGAGGGAAAAACATATAAAGATGTGCAGAAAATGATAGGCTGCTCAGCTAAAATGATCACAAATGCTTTAACCTCCCTGGCGGTATGATTATTTCAGATTTTTGGTGCTGAAAGCGGTACCATTTTTTTGCATGGAAATATGTATTTTTTTTATTGTAGGCTGTAATTTTTAGGAAAAACTCACTGAAATCTGTCCGAACAAGAGTCTAGTAAACATCCCGGGTATGATAAAATTTGAAACACAAAATCATAAATTATAATTTAATAAATAATCATAAAAATAATATAAAAATAATAAAAAATTTAATTCAATAATATAATCAAACCAAAAACACTGAAATGTGAAATAGAGCGCCAAGTTCGCACATTGCTGAGCTCAGTCGCAAAATCGTTTTCAGTTTCTGATGACGAATTTCCCCCACGAATCATTATCACTCAATTCTGCAAGTGGTTCTGATTTACTATCGCTGTTCTCTAGCTGGTCTAAACCGCTTTTGACCTAAAGGGACACTTTTTGGACGCCATGGACATTTCTCAGTTTCCAGGCAGAAAGAACAGACAAAATGCAGGCAGGGCGCAGGACAAAGCACTAGGGACAATATGTATGTGAAATAGGTTGAAACAGCAATGTTTTACTGTGTAAAATGAAAAAAAAAAAAAATGACATTTTTTAAAATTTTTAAATTTCCCGCCGCCAGCGGCGGCGGCGCCCGTACGTCCCGACGTCACAGGGACAGGACACAGAAGCCGGATGCCGGCATCGGCCGAGGGAGATGGCCGGGGACACTGCAGGGGACACATCGTGGGAGCGCAGGGTAAGGTAAGTGAAGAACACATGCCGGAGCAGCGCCGCATGGTATTCCCGAGTGTAGCTCGGGGTTACCGCTTTTGGTACTGAAATGTTACCCCGAGCTACACTCGGGAATACCGCCAGGGAGGTTAAAATGGCAACCAAAACCTGAAAGATGTGGAAGAAAGTGAAAAACTACCATTCGAATGGATAGAAGAATAGCCAAAATGGCAAGGACTCAGCCAACAATCAGCTCCAGGAAGATCAAAGAAGGTCTAAAGTTACTTGTGAGTACTGTTACAATTAGAAGACGCCTGTGAAGCCAAACTATCTGCAAGAAGCCCCTGCAAAGTCCCACTGTTGAAAAAAAGACGTGCTGAAGAGGTTACAATTTGTCAAAGAGCACATTGACTGGCCTAAAGAGAAATGGCGCAACATTTTGTGGACTGATGAAAGTAAGATTGTTCTTTTTGGGTCTAGTGGCCGGAGACAGTTTGTCAGACGACCCCCAAACACTGAATTCAAGCCACAGTACACTGTGAAGACAGTGAAGCATGGTTGCGCAAGCATCATGACTACGGTGTTGGGCCTATTTATCGCATACCAGGGATCATGGATCAGTTTGAATACATCAGAATACTTGAAGAGGTCATGCTGCCTTATGCTGAAGGGGAAATGCCCTTGAAATGGGTGTTTCAAAAAGACAAACGACCCCAAACACACCAGTAAACGTGCAACATCTTGGTTCCAGACCAACAATATTGACGTTATGGAGTGACCAGCCCAATCCCTGGATCTTAATCCAATAGAAAACTTGTGGGGTGACATCAAAAATGCAGTTTCTGAAGCAAAACCAAGAAATAGAGAAGAACTGTGGAATGTAGTCCAATCATCCTGGGCTGGAATACCTGTTCACAGGTGCCAGAAGTTGGTTGACTCCATGCAACACACATGTACAGCAGTTCTCAGAAACAGTGCTTATACAACAAAATATTAATTAAGTGATTCAAAGGAAAGCAAAATCTTCAAACATTTTTCAGTTTATCTAGTGAATGTTTGAGTTTGTAAAGAAGAATACAAACACTGCTATTTTTTTTGAACAGTCTAATATTCACTTTTCTTCAAATTTTTTAGAGGAACAACACAAATTTGTCATATTTTTCTTCATGTTTTGATTTGGAATAGAATGTGTAGTGTTCCCAATGCATTTGTGTGTATGGAAATAAAAGCTATTAGAAGGATTTTGAGCTTTATTCACTTTTTTCAGCACACTGCTATTAGTTTGAACACAACTGTATATATTATTAGTATGTTCTCACAAACGCACTTGTTGGAAAAATGTTTTTGACAGAACTGCAGCCAATTGACTACAGAGTTGACTAGTGTATTCTGACAGTGGAGGAGTCCTGCCTTTAGAATAAAATTGTACAACAGAGAAGATTTCTCTATCCACCTTGCTTGTATGGATGTACGCATCTTTAGAACTGACTGATTGTCTTTTGGGTGTTGAGGAGTAGGCATTTAGTGCAATTGGTGGTTTTGTGGCAGAAAACAAATCTGCCTGTGGTTGACTGGCTCATCTTTATAAAAAATGAATCAGTCCCAATTCAGAAATGAGTACCAATCCCCTGCAGCTGATGCTACTGGTTAAATTTTATTCTTAGAATCTGCACCTCAAAATGTTATTATACCATATAGAATTACCATCTCCTGCCACCACATCTGGTCTTCCACTATTATTACACCCTGCCACCATTACTAGTTTCTTCTACCATTACAAGTTTATTCTACCACTACTGGCTTGACACAATAAACATATTATGCCATTGCTAAAGGCCTGGCAGCATTACTATCTCATGCTGCTTCAATAGCTCTAGTCTATTGCTTCAGCATTGTCTACATGTAACACCTAATGTTTCTGCAGCTGCTCCTCAGTTGCCAAATTTGGGCAAGTTTTTTCTGCAGGGTCAATATTGCAATGTGCCCTAATTTTGCAGTGTATTGTGGTGCTCCTTCAATGTCAAGGTGCCACACCTATCAATCCTGTGTTGCGGCTCAAAGATTGCCTTTTATTCTGGTGCTGCATTCTGTTTGTCACCTATTATATCATCTTTCCCTGTCTTTCCCCCTGCCATCTAACAGTAAGTTCTTCATTAAAACCTATCTAGTCTCTCCCCAATAAACTGCAGCCTTGTAAAAAGTTACTGTTACATATTTTGCTGACCTGTTTTACTTTCAGTGAAAAAAACACGTGCTTATATTGATGTTTTGATTAAATGCTGTCTAGCGTCTCTCCTTTTTAAAATGTGGTCAACATAAACATAGAAGAGACAGAGGCTTAGGCCATGTTTTAATAAAAGATTACTATTTAGCCACCATTTTGGCCCAATTAAAAGGTTGGTTTACAGGACAGGTATCAACAAGTCCAGTGGACAAGGGTATAGCCTCTCTCCATAGATGATCACAGAATACCAGGCCATCAGCAATGCATAAGGACTGTCCCAAGGGAGAGTTCCCAAGCACAAACCAAGGTCTGCCTCAGCAACAAAGGCATCAATATTGAGATTGTAGTCACAATAGGCAGTAATGACCAGGGTCATCCACAAGGTAGGGTATTGAGCCATTGCAGGGTATCTTCAGGTGATGTGAAGAAGTGAACTGCACCCCCATCTACCACTCGTAAACGAGCTTTGAACAGCATACTTTATTTGATATTTCAGGCCTAGAGAGACTGGTTCACTTGGTCAAAGGATTTACAAAGCTTCTGAGTATTCAGGGAGAAGTACGGGAAGAACATGAGTCATGCAGCTTCATATCGAACAGCATCTATCTTCCGGGCCTCTCGTAGAACAAGATCACGGTCATGAAAATTTAGTAGCCGAAATAGGAATGTGCGGGACGGCATCCCCGGAGGGCCTCAGGCCTCCTATGTGCCCTCTCCACTGCAAAGAAGGATGAGAAGGCTGAATGGGGAACCAGGGTACGCATGAGATGTACAATAAAGGCCATGAGGTCAGAACCCTCCACTCCCTCAGGCAGAGCCAGTATCCAGAGGTTGTTGCACCGGTTATGGTTCTCTGCATCCTCCACTCGAGACTCAAGATATTTCACCTTCACCTGAAGAGCGTGTAGGAGAGTAGAATGCTCTCTCACTGAGTCTGCCATGTCTCCCAGCCGTCGTTCGGCCTCCGTCATGCGATGACGGATCTTGTCAAAATCTTTTCTGATCAGGCCTACCTCTAGCTTTAGGGAGTCAATCTTGGTGGTAAGGGTAGTTTCACAGCCTGTTATAGCCTGCATCAGAGCTGAGAAGTTGGCCTGCTCCGTGAGAGTTGGGTCTGGGTCATCCATCTGTGTCACCATATTGGCCGCCACTGTCCCGCGAGCGACCGTCCCACCAGAACTAACTTGCATACTCCCACGGCAGCTGGCATCAGATTGCTGTCAGCCCCACATCATCGGCGGCAGAAGGTCATCTGGAGGGTCCTCCGCTACGGCAGGATACTGACAGGATAGTAAGACAGGATGATTTCCCTTCCGTGGCTGCAGAGCTCCTTAATTAGGCATCTATCCTGATCGCCATCCTGTAGTCCCCCTTTTACAAAGGTGGCCAGATCAGAAATTTCTCTTTCTATTGGTACTCGGTAAAAATTCATCCCTTACATTGATCATTCATGTGCAAGCCCCCTTAAATTGGTGGTCAGTGCAGAAAGGTATTGGTTGTTGATGTAAAATCCCCCATTACATTGGTTGTCAGTGCTATTTCCGTATTACATTGGTGGTCAATGTAAATTTTCCTTTACATTGTTGCTAAGTGCAGAATTGCCCTTACACTGGTGGACAGTGTAAATCACCCTTACATTGGTCATCAATGAAAATCCCCATAACATTGGTGGTCTGTGTAGAAATATCACCTCCCATCTTCATCCAGTACGTCCACTGATCCCATCCACCCCAATCACTGCCACTGATCCAATCCCCAAAACACTGCCACTGATCCCATCCCCCACCAGCACTGTCACTCATCCCATTCCCCAGCACTGCCACTTATCCCACCTCACCACCACTGTCACTTATCCCATCCCCCCACCACTGCCACTGATACCATCCCCCCTGCCACTGATCTCATCAACCCCTTAGTACTGCCACTGATCAAACGATCCCCACAGCACTACAGCTCATCCCAGGAGTCCTGGGATCCCTAAAAGTTTTCTGTCTATTGGTGGGTCCTCTCACCTTCTCAGTCCATGGTGTGCAGGCAGTGAGGAGATGATGTGCTGTAACCTTCAGCAACCAACCAGTGAGACATAATTAAGTGCTGTAACCTCTAGCAACCAATCAGCGAGCTGTAATTATGTGCTGTAACCTCTAAAAATTAATAAGTGATAATTGTGCACAATAACCAACAGCAACCAATCAGTGAGCAGTAATAATGTGCAGCAACCTCTAACAACCAATCAGTAAGCAGTAATGATGTGCAGTAACCTCTAGCAATTAATCAGTGAGTGGTAAGGATGTGCTGTAACCTCTAGCAACCAAGCAGTGAGCAGTAATAATGTGAAGTAACCTCTAGCAACTAATCAGCAAGCAGAAATCATGTGCTGTAACCTCTAGCAACTATCTACAGGGAGCCGTAATGTGTGCTTTAACCTCCAGCATCCAGTCAATGAGCGGTAATGATATGATGCAACCTTCAGCAACCAATCACAATCACTGCCTGATCTGCTGCAGTAAACTGATTTTGAATCTAGGTGCTATTTATTGTATGTCTCAGAGTAGGTGGAGAGCGAACTTGCACTGGGGGGAGCCCAAGAAAATGTTTGCCCAGGGTCCAATCAATATTAAAGATGGCCCTGGACTTCAGTCTGTTAATTGACCATGTTTTTTGGACTGATTGTTTTGCCCTGCTACTCTAGTAGAGGGATTCAAGAAAATACAGGGGTCTCACATATGTGAGGGGCTTCAGAGTAGAGTTCTGAGTAGAGAAAAACAATTTTTGGTTTTCTCCAGGTTTTTTAATTCCTGAAACAGGGTCTGTTTGTCCAGAGGCTTTGAAGAGTTTGGGTGGGACAAAGCCTCTACCCCTGTGCCCTGCTCCTACCTGACCGAGGCCCTAAGCCTGATTTTCCGGCCTGCTGCCTAGACCAATACTTTGGCTGTGCTGACCAGATCTCTGCCTATTGCCTGTACTCACCCAGCACCTTTTTGGGGCCTTTTTTCTGATTGCTGCCTGGGCAAATACTTTGGCTTTGCTGACCATATATCTGCCTGCTGCCTGTAATGACCCAGGACTTTTTATGGACCATATTCTCGCCTGCTTCCTTAACCAGTACTTTGCTGTGCTGCCCATAACTCTGAATGCTGCCTTTACTGACCCACAACTTTTTATGGACTTTGTTCCTGCTTGCATGTCAGCCTGCTGCCTGTACTGACCTTGACCAATGCTCTCCTCAAACCACAGGTATTTTTTTTGTTTACATTGTTTCCTATACCGTGTTTGTTTATTTTTGTGTTACACTTGTTGCAATGTAGGGCACATAATCTGTTCAGACATTGAAAAGGTCTTAGACATGTGGTACCCCCATAATCAGGAGGAGTAGCAGAATGTATTTTAGGATGCAGTTCTTGGTATGTCCATGTTGTTTGTTAGGAATATCTTATAGATTGACAATTTTGTGTTTAAAAATACATTTTCACTTTCTTTCCACATTTTTCAAAAATTTGTGGAAAAAAATAAAATGTGCAAAAGACTAATTACACCTTTTAGAAAATACGTTGTGCTGTCTGCTTTCCAAAATGGGGTCATTTTGTGGGTGTTTCCACTTGCCTAAAGGTGCTACTTGGATGTTTGGCCTCTCTATGTGGCCAGGCTGTGGAAAAGTCTCACACATGTGGTATTGCCATAATCAGGAGAGGTAGTAGAATATATTTTGGGGTGTAATTGTTGGTATGTACATGCTATGTGTGAGAAATATCTTGTAAATGGACAACTTTGTATTAAAAAAAATATACGTTTTAATTTTCTTTCCACATTTTCTTAAAACGTGTGGGAAAAAATTACATGTTCAAAAACACTCATTATGCTATTTTCCAAAAAGTGGTCATTTGGAGGTATTTGTACTGTCCTGGTTTGTTAGTGTTTCAAGAAATGAGGCTGTCAGTACATCAATGAGACTGTCAGAACATCAGTTGTGATAAGGTGTGATAAATTATCAATGACTGGTACCATAGCTTGTAGACTCTATAACTTTCTCACAGACCAAATAATATAGACAGATTTAGGTTATGTTTACCAAAGAAATGTAGCAGTATAAATTCTGGTCAAAATTTATGAAGAAAAAATACTTTTTTTTTTTACAAATTGTTCTTGTATTTTTTCATGTATAGCGCAAAAAATAAAAACCCAGTGCTGATTAAAATACCACCAAAAGAAAGCTCTAATTATGTTAAAAAAAATGAACAAAAATTTCAAATGGGTACAGTGTTGCATGACTGAGTAATTGTTAGTCAAAGTATTACAGTGCTGAAAGCTGAAAATTGGTCTGGACAGGAAGTGGGTATAAGTGCCCAGTATGCAAGTGGTTAAATACTGTCTATGAAATTATTGAAGTATTTCTTTTTTTAATGCAAAATATATACAACTTAAAAATTGGTGGTCTATCAGTATCAAAATACAACTTAAAAGAGAATGCTGAAATATTGTCTTGGCAGTATGAACAATATTCCTTCAGATTAACAGTTTAAAATAAACATTTTATCATAGTGCTGGTTCTCAACTGCAGGATGTAAGTATTTTAGTAAACAAGGCATCCCAGGACTTTATTAACCACTTTCGGTCCACCCACCCACAATGTACTTCGGACAGGCGGCACCAGCAGGACCAGCGACGTACCTGTACATTATAATATAACCTTTTTGTGATATACCATATAATAATGATAATATTATAACACATTAAAAATTAAAAAATTAAGATTAAACCATAAAGTGTCCAATACCAATAAAGTCCCAAAAGTGTCCAAAATTTTCAAACTTTCATCCAATAAGAAGGATTGGCTCCTATTTAATCCGGGGAAAACCTCAAAATAAAGAAATAAATACACTAGTGCATTACCTTTTATACAAAAAGAATAATTATTTGGTGCAAATCACAAACCACTCCAAAAAACGTGTCCAAAAAGAAAAACAAAAAAAAAAAAAAAGAAAGAAAAAAAAAGTAGTAATAAAAGTAAATTCCTTATATGTGCACATATAACACAAACTATGAACTGTGAACACTCTGTGATCACTGCAACACTGTGTACACACCGTGGACCAGCACCCAATAGTGCTAAATATTATTATCCTCTGTAAGTATTAATCAGTTTATCAATACTATGGATCAAAATCCTCCATTCTCTCTTCAAAGATAATTTTCCAAGGTCCTCAGAAAGACAAAAAGGGTCTTAAGACTGATCTTCAAAGCATAGGGAAAATTTAATAGTAACTTACATTAAAAATACAGAGATTCCAGCTCTGACCATGGCTCTTGTACAGGCTTCAACAAACAATGCAGAAAACCATGTGTAAATAACCAACAAAATGGCCGTGGCAACACTTCCGGTCAGCGTACGTGCGTCTTGACGTCACTTCTGGACTTCGTGAAGACGCGTTCCCCTATGTGATAGCAACGCGTTTCGTCACTTCCAGACTTCGTCAAGACGCAATTTATGGAGATACCACATGTGAGAGAATTTCTGGCAGTCTAGCCAAGTACATAACCCCAAAATCCAGTAAGTACCTTCAGGCTTGTAAAGGGCTTTATTTCATTATTACACACCCTGACTACTTATCACAGTTTCAGAGGCCCTGAAATGCCAAAATAGTACATCTTCCCCAAATGACCCCTTTTTGGAAAGTAGACCCCAAGGAATTTGATGAGAAGCACGGTGAGTATTTTGCAGATCTCATTTGCTGCCACAGGTTTTTGGAAAATGAATAAAGGAAACAAAAATGTATTTTTTTTCTTTTTGAAAACCTTGTGACAAAAAGTAAGTTCGGTAAAATACTCACCATGCCCCTTATTAAATTCCTTGGAATGTCTACTTTTCCAAAAAGGGGGGTTGTGCTATCCTGGCATTTTAGGGCCTCTGAAACTGTGATAGGTAGAGAGGAAGTAAAATGAGGAAATTACTCACCTTCAGGCTTTCAAAAGGGTCCTTGCATTTCAGGCTCCTGTGTGCAGCTAGGCTCCCAAAACATCTCACACATGTGGTATCCCCATCCTCAGGAGAAGTAGCAGAATATATTTTTGGGTGTAATTCCACATATACACATGGCATGTGTGAGCATTATATAATTTAAGTGACAACTTTATGTAAATAGTTTTTTGTCATATTCCAAAAACTTGTGGCAAAAAAAAAAATCTTCCACTGACTCAACATGCCTCTCAGAAAATAGTTTGGGGTGTCCACTTTCCAAAAAGGGGTCATTTGGGGGAGGTTTGTGCTATCCTGGAATTTCAGATCCTCTGAAACTGTGATAGGTAGCGAGGAAGTGAAATGAGGAAATTATGCACCTTCAGGCTTTCAAAGGGGTCATTGCATTTTGGGCTCCTGTATGCAGCTTGGCTCCCAAAATGTCTCACACGTGGTATTCCCATACTCAGGGAGAAGTAGCAGAATATATTTTGGGGTGTAATTCCACACATACCCATGGCATGTGTGAGCAATATATCATTTAAATGACAACTTTGTTTAAAATGTTTCTTTTTTGTCATATTTCAAAAACTTGTGATTATAAAAATAAATATTCCATTGACTCAACATGCCTCTCAGCAAATACCTTAGGGTGTCTACTTTCAAAAAAGGATTAATTGGGGGGGGGGGGGGTTGTGCTATCCTGAAATTTGAGAGCCTTTGAAACTGTGATAAGTAGTGAGGAAGTAGAGGTAGGAAATTACACACCATCAGGCACTCAGAGGGTGCATTGGATTTCGAACTCCTATATGCGGTTAGACTGCCAAAAAGTCTCTCACATGTGGTATACCCATACTTAGGAGAAGTAGCATAATATAGTTTGGGGTGCAATTCCACATATACCCATGGCATGTGTGATCAATATATCATTTAGGTGACAGCATTATGTAATTTTTCAAAAACTTGTGGGAAAAAAAAGATTTCTATGGACTGAACATGCCACTCAGCAAATAGCTTAGGGTGTCTACTTTCTGAAAATGGGTAATTTGGGGGGTGTTTGTACTGCCCTGGCATTTTAGCACCTCAAGAAATGTGACAGGCAGTCAGAAAGTAAATGCTGTGTACATTCCAATATATATATAGATGCTATAACTTTCACACAAACCAATGAATATAAACGTACTGGTATTTTGTTTTACCAAAGACTTGCAGCAGAATACATTTTGACCTACATGTATGACTAATTTTGAGTTTATTGGATAATATTATTGAATTTTTATCACATATCACAAAAAATAAAAAAGCCTAGTTGTGATCAAATACCACCAAAAGAAAGCTCTGTTTGTGTGAAAAAAGGACATAAATTTTGCTTGGGTACAGCATTGCATGACCACACAATTACCAGTTGAAATAGCACAGTGCTGAATAGCAAAAAATGGCCTAGTCATTAAGGGGGGTAAATATTCCAGAGGGCAAGTGGTTAAATTATGCACAGTGTATACCATATTTATTGCATTTTGATGTGAAAAATGTAAACTTTAATATTTTTGATGCTCAAAAGTTAAATAGGGATGTGGCTTGGCCAATTAGGCCTAAACTAAATTTTAGACATTTTTTATGTGATGCATGTAACATAATATGAGATGGTGAGGATATAGTTTAGCCAATGTAGTCTACAAAAAATTGTAGAAATGCTATATATGTTGTATGTGGCATATTACTTAAATCTTTAAATTTTATTTTGTTCCTCCAATGCTATATATTTTAGACAATAAGGCCTACAAGATATCATAGAACTGCTGTGTATGCTCTCTTTTGCATATTACTTCTATTTAATTACACAAATTAAATAATAATAATGTTACTGTGTAAAAATACACTTACATACTATTGTGTATAATTTGCCTAAACAGCTAAATGTGTTGTTTAATTTTCAAAAGAAGACCATTCCATCTGTTGAAATGCTGTTGATGTAGTCTGTACAAATTTTTCTTCTTCTTCTGTGATATATGCATTCAGCTGCGTACTGTGTGTCTCTTTCAAAATATATCCTACTCCAACCGCTTCACTACTGATGATGGAGTCTATAAAACGTTTCTGGCCTTTGTTTAAGAAATAATATACTGTAAAATGTAGTTCACATTAAAACCGTCCTTTTTTCCTTTTTTTTTTAAATTTATTTTTAGTAAAACTACTTACATGATATGTGATGCATTGTTACTACAATATTTATGGCTTTATTTCATAATAAAATCTGTCTCATCTCTACTCTCTCAAATTGTGACCCGTCAAATCACTTACAATATGTGTGATGTTTTATTGCAATATTTCTGGCTGTTGCCTCTGAAATAAAACACTGTAATTTGTATGCACTGATAAAACCACATCATATTTCCATCTCCAATAAGTCATGCTCCCTTCTGTGGAAGACTGAAGTTCAAGAGGCAGCAGATTCAGTTCCTGACATTACCTCTTCCTCTGAAGGAACAGGCACCAAATGGTCTTCTCTTTGACTTATCAGGACATCGTTTGTTGAAATTTCTGTAAAATTTGGGGAAAATAAACTTTTCCTCTGGATCCCAAAAACATTGGTTTGGATTGTAACCATTCCATCTGATCAGTTTTCCACAGTGCAGATGAGAATTAAGAATTTTTTTCTATTCTTCCCCTTGTACTTGGACTAGGTCTGGTGGAGAAATTGTACATCCTGTAAAAGGATTCTTTCTAAAAGGTTTTAAAAAGGACCACATCAAAGACAGAATGGATCTTCACTGAAGGTGAATTTGAGACATTACTTCAAAAATGACCTATAAACTCAGAACCAAGTTTTAGAGAAGGTATAAACTAAATGGAACATGTAGTCTATAAACTTCTGAAACTCCAATACCAGCATGTAAAATGTTCTTTGTTAGGCAATGTACTGGCAGTAATTTGAAGAAAAGATTTCTGACCTGCCAATTAATAGGGGTTATGAACTGACAGCCATGGAATTCCTAAAGCAACAGGAAATTGCAGGGAGAAGATCAGGTTGAAATATGTTATTTCTTGATGGTTCCAGGTTCAGTACTCAGTTGTAGAGGAACAGTCTCATGAGTGATTACGCCAGAAGAGAGGTGATCCATCAACTGTTTCCATGTGCACTAGAGAGTGGTTAAGTATTTGGGTGATGCAGTTTTGCACAACATGCTTTATGAAATTGCCACCAGACCTGAAATCCAGCATCACTGTAGTGGAGAATAATTGGTCCTTTTCATAACACATAATGTCTATGACAAAATGTGAGTGATATGTGATCATCTGGCTCTCTCCTTGTGTTAAGGAAACAAGGACTGTGTAATGGACCCCACTTGTTCAATTGATGTTGACAGTTCTCTTTAACCAGCAGCTCAATAGTTTTTTTTTTATTTGTTTGAACATCTCAGGATAAAGTGCCCTGACTGACCACAATATAAACAAAGATTCAGTTCACCCCAAGTTTTGTTTTCTGAAAAACTGAGAGGTCTTCCAATTGTTCTAATGTGCATTGGTTTACGTTCTGACAAAGGAAGGAAAATTTGACCCACTGATTTTTGTCTTTCAAATCATTTCTTGGTTAATGATCTGTTAATGTTAATGCTGAGTTTGATAAAGGAATCACGATTACTTGGACTAGCTCAAGTGGGGAGTTCACATCACTAATGGTACAGGGTATGTAGTGGCTCACAAGATTCTTTAATTATGTTATTTCATTTTTGTAGGTTTTTTTAAGTTACCAGAGTTATATCTGCATATTCATGCTGAATGAATATCCACTAATTTCAGTATTGAAATGTTACAGAAGGTTTTTACTGTTTAAATGCTGATGCTTCTGGGGTGCCATTTCCAGCCCTCTCCCCCACTCCTACTTCCTACTCACTCACTTGTCTGTGGTTTACTACTGCATCCCCTTTCTACATGGTCAACTACTTTATTTTATCTATACTTTTCCATAGGGCTGTGGGGTTTGGCCTTACTGCAGTTGC
The DNA here is from genome assembly GCF_062004578.1 of Staurois parvus. Classification (NCBI taxonomy): domain Eukaryota; kingdom Metazoa; phylum Chordata; class Amphibia; order Anura; family Ranidae; genus Staurois; species Staurois parvus. The sequence goes on along the minus strand of NW_028318039.1, from coordinate 9,409,785 downwards.
CTTAGAACCTACCCTTACTAGCACTTTGACTTTCACCTACTGTTGTATTCATGCTGTGTTGTTCATTGAGGTTTAAAGGTATTTCCGTGTGTGAATGGATGGTTATTCTATTCTCACTATTTTCAAAAGCCTATTACTCCTGTCTTCAACACTCACCAATAGGCATGTCTACCTCTCTGATGCTATCATGACAGGCCCTTACGATTGGGGTTATTCCTTTATTACCCCTCTTATTTCATTGAACTTTGCTAGCCAGTTTTTTTCTTATGTCATATCTATCTCTGGCCCAGTGCTGCACTGGGCATAGCTGTTTGCTCTGCTTGAGCCATTTCACCCCCACCCTAGACTCCACATGATTGTGTAGGATTTTGAAGTATTGCTACATAGTTAGCTGCTGTGGGACTCCCGTGGGTTTGTCAGTTGATGGATCTCTTGGAGTTTTTTTTTTTTACTATTTCTCCTAAAATTGGTCAGGCCACTTTTCATTTTTTTTATACATCTTTTATAATTCTGTCAGATTGTCAAACAGTGACAGGTACATTAATCTGTTAGTGCCCTGCACTGAAGTGAAAATATCCATACTGGACATTCCCTCAGTGTGCTACTTCCCAGACCACTGTGCCTGACTGTTTTGTAATGAAGTGGGTGAAACTTCAGATCTGCCTTGCTGTTGGCAGACAGCACACAGCAGTGGGTGTATCCATAGCCCCTATTCAGTCCAATACCAGCTTTTCAATTCATGTTACATACATGACAGCTTCCTAGCACAAATCTGTCCTACCCTGAGCACTGGTGTACCTGTGTCCACCAACTCAGAGCTAGTCAAAATAATTATTTTTTTTTTGATGCCATAGAGACAGTTTCTTAAAGTGGTAGTAGACAGAATTACTTTAATGGTGCAAACACTTGCCTGAGTTAATCAAATATGATTCTAAAGGAAACTACCACCTGAAAAGAGCCAATAGTGCTTCAGAATTCTTGAGTACATACCTCCAAATCATTCTTTTTTACCTAACATGAAAACTCCTGGTCATAGACATTACACTAAACGTGCATGTCAAGAGTTGGGCATGTGGTTATTAGCAATGGTTTCACAAGTGCTAATTCTGGAGATGTCCATGTATTTTTTCAAATATATGTTATTCTGATGATTTTTGTGACTTAAATAGTAATAATAATCAAGCTTAAATTGAAATAAAAACTGCATCATCTCTCCCTCTTACATTGTAAAGTGTCTTACATACGCTCAAGTCACTGTGCTATATGTCTAGCTATTATCCTTCAAAATCTGGTACTGTTATTTTTATTTCAGCATAACAACTGTCTCATCTCTGAAATCTAGGGTTGTAATTTTGAAGTGTTTTTGTGCACTCTGTGTTAACATTTTATTAAACTTCATAGACAATACAGTGTGTTACTGCACTAAAAGAAAATCACAAGCTATGCTACGAAACATGACATTTTTGGTAATTGTTATGATGTTTGGAGCTTTATTTATATTTTGTTTTTTAAAACCAATAGCTTTTAGATCTGTTGTGTCTATTACTTAAACCACTCAATTCTGGTACTGTATATTACCGTTAGATGTATCAGGTGTCACAGCAAAAAATACTTTTTTTTTCAAGTTAAAATTAATCAGATATGGGTTGCTGCTATATGTAAGCTAAGAAATATAGTAAAAGTAAAAAAATATATTGCACATATATATTATATGATGCCAGAATACAGTGTCATTGAGACTGTCTGGGTGTATCATACATTTCTATAACACTGCATATAGCTTAAAGAAATCTTGAAAGAATATAATTTGAGGGTGACATGGAAAAAGCAAAAATTCTTCAAAGTAAAAAAATGAGAGCCCTCTCCGTTTTTACAGATATTTCTTTAAATTGTTTTTTTTGCATGGTTACCCTATGACAGTGCTCAACTGTACTTGACAATCTCTTGCCTATTAGCCTTGAAAATTGCCAGAATTGATTTTCAAGATTTGTCTCCCATTGATTTAAATGGGGTTCTAATTAAAGTGAGCAATTTGTGGATTTATGATGAGTTTGACAAATGACCCATGAATTTACCCAAAGTACATTCACTCATCCATAGTGGTGCTAGTCTGGTCCTTCACAGTTTTCAGTAACTGTTGTCTTACTGACATGCACAAACCTAACTAGCTGGACAAGAGGTTAGCTGGATGATTCACAACTCCCTCTTCCTCTCTTAGCAGACATTTTGTTTAAATCTTCAGCTTGCATGAAGCTATTGTTTGGCTTTCTTTTTAAAAACTTACATTGTATGTATAACAAAAACATTTTTCTTTTGTTTTGGATACTGTTATACTGACACTGAAAGGGTTATAGGTAAGGATTGCCTCAAAGTATATTTTGTTAGGGGGATTTCTCTTTCTTTTTAGGAAAAACAACAGGTAGTGAGAGGAGATTTCTAAAATTAGAGAAATTCCTATTTTATTTTCATCAAAACTTTTGTGCCCATTGGAAGACCAACTTTTGCCTTTTGTTTTCCTAACTCCAAAATTTTGGATGTTTCCTTATGTGCTGTCTCATTGAAAATGGTAAAGAGGGTGAATTTCCCAAGTGGGGACGCAGACTGATTTGGCAGAGAGTCTAACCTTTTAATACTCCATCCAAAATTAAAAAAAAAAAAGAAGTTTTGCCTCTGCCTACACTTTAATACACTCCGAGTTTGTTTTCACTGGATAATTTTTCATGAATTTTGGTACATTTATTGTAACAGCAAAGTTTTCAACTGTCATGAATGGGTTAACCATTCATGATAACTGATCACTAGTGATCTGTGATTGGCTACAGAAAATCACATGGTACAGAGTGATTTGTTCAGGTGCCATGTAACAGCTGTGGGCCAATCACAGCCTAGAAAACACAGATGTTATGAATTAATTCATTCATAACAGCTTTGTTGACACTGTGATCATGTGATTGCTATGATCACTAGGACCCTAGAACTGGGATCCACATTCCACTAGGTCAGGTCCCCTGAACCAGAGCAGGTAAAATTATGTACATGTATGTGATTTTTCCTGCAGGTGCCGCTCAGTTGCAGTATAGGTACTGCAGCTGGTCGGCGAGTGGTTAAAGCTGATCTTGTTTCTTGTCACCTTAAAAATAGTTTGTTAGGATCAAGCTGGTCCAAATGAACTATTTCCATCACTAAGTTCTGAACTGCCTCTGAGCTCTGTATAAACTGCAAGTACCTTCAGCTGGGTTCCGGCTGTGAGAGTCTCACACCTGGAACAGAAACTGGATTAGTCTGAGCTCTGCTCAGCCATTCAAAGGCAGCTTTGTATTCTGTGAATGAATACAAAGCTTCCTCTAATTGGCTGAGATGGAGAGGCGCCGTTCAGACCATCTTTGTTCCCAGGTGTGAGGCTGGAAATCACTCTCACAGCCAGAATCCAGCATTGTACACTGTATGTAGCTGAAGCTACATACAGTTCTTACAGTACTTGGAACCAATGCAGCACATATTGAAGGAAAAACTTTGCTTGAACCAGCTTGGCCGAGACTCTACCAATCTCCTACAGCGAACTGAGATGCAGCGCTGTGCCTGTATTTATAAATACAGGCAGAGGATCTAGCTTGTTCTCTCCCTGGAAACATTTTGTTCCAGAGAGAGAGGAAACTTGTCACACGAGAGTAAAAGCAACACACTGCACCCACACGTTAGATAGAGACATGTCAACCCCTTGATTGCCACATTTAACCCTTTGATTGTTCCCTGCCACCCTGCCAGTGCCTTAATACAGTGTCAGTGTACAGTATTTTTCACTGATCACTGTATTAGTGCCACTAGCAACATCAGATAGCATCAGGATCAGTTAGCATCTTTCCCAGCTAGGGTCAGCTAGATTGCCCGCACACTATAGGTTGCTGATCGTCAGTACTAGTATACTGTTTGTATGGATCAATATATTGATCACAAAAAAAACTATACCACTGCCCCCTTAGTATTAGTGTCCCCAAAAATGCAGTGTTATCAGGATCATCCTCATTCGCTGCCAGCACTAGAGTATATCCCCATTGCTCCCCCCACCCATAACAAGCAGTGCACTGTCAGTATAACTTCTGATTACTGTCACCTGTAATATATTTCACACAAAACCACAGTGTTCACAGAATCAAGCCTGATCTCTGTTAGCACTTGCCAGTAAATTTTTTTACAGTGGTTCAATCAGCCACTGACAGCCAGGTGCTCTGTTTCCCATCAGTCGCACTAGGTACCTGTAAATTTAGAGTCCAAAATGTCCAATGAAAGGTACACTAGTGAAGAGGCCTACAGGATTCTGAGCATGTCAGGTGAGAGCAAAGGGGACGACTTCCTGACACAATCAGCCTCAGAATACGAACCTGTGGACAGCAGTGGCACCCTGACAGGTAGCTAGGACAATGGAGAAGAGATCCCGGTTAATATCAGGCATACCCGACTCCATGAAGCTGAAGTGCTAGGATAGCATGACTTGCCTCATATGCAGCAGAGTACCAGTACTAGTGCCGCACTACCTTTTGGTGAACTGGAGAGTACCAGCGGCCTAGTATATCCTGGTGTTTTTTATACCAGCACTGCAGTATCACTTGGTGACGTGGAGAGTCCCATAAGTGCAGTACAAGCTGGTGTGGTGGCGAGCACAAGTAGTGTCCCGCAGCCACCAAGAATTCGCACACAGACCCATAAAGTCCCAAGTATCCTTCCGGATGTGCTTGCAAATCCCGACTGGCAGCCCACAGATTCTGCAGCACCCGTACTTCCCCCACTCACTGCCCAACCCAGAATTCAGGTGGAAACAGCAAATTTAACTCCCCTTGATTTTATGGAGCTGTTTTTCACAGAAGATCTGTACAATTTGATTGTGAACCAAAGCAATTTATATGCTCAACAATATATCACCACAAACCCAAATTCAAACATTGCCAGATCATTCGTATGGAAATCCATTACGGTTTCCAAATGTAATACTTTTTGGGCCTAACCCTCAACATGGGCATTACAAAAAAGAATTAGTTGCAATCGTATTGCTCCACAGACCCAATTCATCATATGCCCGTGTTCTCTGCTGCCATGACTAGGCATAGATATGAGACGATAATGTGCTTCATGCATTTCAGTGATAACACACTCTGTCATCCCCGGGGTGACCCTGAACATGACAGGCTCTACAAAATTCTGCCCCTGATAAACCACCTTAATGAGAAATTTGCAGATGTGTATACGCCCCACAACATCTGAGTGAATAAGTCCCTCATTCACTTTACTGGCCACCTTGCATTTAATCAGTACATCCCCAGCAACTATGCCAGATATGGGGTCAAATTGTATAAGCTCTGTGAGAGGGCCACAGGCTATATTTACAAATTTAGAAGAGACAGCGAAATAGAGCCTCCCGACTGCGCAGACTACATGGGGAGCAGTGGCAAGATAGTTTGGGACTTGGTGTCATTTTTGTTCCATAAGGGGTACCACTTGTATGTGGACAATTTGTATACAAGTGTGCCACTATTTAGACATTTGTACAATCTTGGAATTGGCTCATGTGGTCCTGTGCTACCTAATTGCTGGGGCTTCCCCCAATGGCTTGTAAATTCCCAACTTAGAAAAGGGGAGAAAGCCTGCTTAAGGAATGATGAATTGCTCTCAGTGAAGTGGAAGGACAAATGGGATGTTTTCGTCCTGTCTTCCATTCACGCAGATGCGAAAGTCCAAATTAACATGGTAACGACATTGTTGAGAAACCTGTCTGTGTCCACGACTATAACCTTAACATGTGAGGGGTGGACTTCAATGACCAAATGATGAATCCGTAACTAGTTTCCAAGAAAGCTCAACACTGGTACAAAAAAGTGTCTATTTATTTTTTCAATTGGCTATATATATATATATATATATATATATATATATAAAACGCTTTTTTTAATTTGCAAAGCAGCTGGATGAAATGGATCCTTTCTAAAATTCCAGGAAGAGATCATCATGCCCCTTTTGCATCCAGAAGGTGCTGTGGCCCAATCCTCAAATCCACACACTTTTTCTGGCAGAGGTTTCTTCTCTTTTTTTCATTCAGCCCACAGGCTGAGACATGGTGAGTATTTTTCAGATCTCATTTTTTATCTTTTTAAATTCCTTGGGGTGTCTACATTCAAAAAAGGGGTCATTTGGGAGGGTTTGTTGCTATCCTGGCATTTCAGGGCCTCCAAAACTGTGATAGGTAGTGAGGAAGTGAAATGAGGAAGTTACGCACGTTCAGGCTTTCAAAGTGCTCATTGGATTTCAGGCTCCTGTATGTAGCTAGGCTCCCACAAAGTCTCACACATGTGGTATCCCCATACTTGGTAGAAGTATCAGAATGTATTTTGGGGTGTAATACCACATATACCCATGGCTTGTGTGAGCAATATATCATTTAAGTGACAACTTTGGAAAATGACAAACTTTTTTTTTTTTTTTTTTACACAAAGTTGTGGGGAAAAAAAATAAATCTTCCATGGACTCGATATGCCTCTCAGCATTAAGTTTTGGGTGTCTACTTTCCAAAAAGGGGTCATTTGGGGGTGTTTGTACTGTCCTGGTATTTTAGCACCTCAAGAAATGTGATAGGCAGTCGGAAAGTAAAAGCTGTGTAAATTCCATTATCTATACAATAGTTTGTAGATGCTATAACTTTCACACAAAGCAATCAATATACACTTATTGGGATTTTTTTTTTACCAAAAACATGTAGCAGAATACATTTTGGCCTAAATTTATGACGAAATTTGAGTTTTTTGGCTATTTTTAATGACAGAAACGAGAAAATATTTTTTTCAAAATGTTCGTTCTTTGTTTATAGCGTGAAAAATAAAAAGCGCACAGGTGATAACATACCACCAAAATAAATATCTATTTGTGTGAAAAAAAGGACATACATTTTGTTTGGGTACAGCATTGCATGACTGCGCAATTACCAGTTGAAATAGTGCAGCTCTGTATAGCAAAAAGAGGCCTGGTCAGGAAGGGGGGGGGGGTAAATCCTCAGGAAGGTAAGTGGTTAAAGTGAAAGGAAACATGGAGATCAGCTTTAATGTAAACACAGCAGATGTTGCTAAACTGTTATAAAACAGCTAAAAAACCCAACTTTAGAATCTTTGTTGTGATCTTTGAGGGTCTTAACCTCCCTGGCGGTATTCCCGAGTGTAGTGAGGGGTAAAATTTCAGTACCAAAAGCGGTAACCCCGAGCTACACTCGGGCTTACCATGCGGCGTTGCATAGGGATTCCCTACAGCGCTTACCTTGTCCTTTGCACCCACGATGCGTCCCCTGCAGCGTCCCCGGCCATCTCCTCCGGCCGATGCCGACATCTGGCTTCCGTGTTCCGGTCCCTGTGACGTCGATACGTACGGGCGCCGGAACCGGCAGCAAATTTGAAATTTTTTTTAAAAAATGACATTTTTTTTTAAAACTATTATTTCATAGCAAAACATTCCTGTATCAAAGCATTTCACGTACATTTTGTCCCTACTGCTTTGTCCTGTGCCCTGCCTGCATTTTTACTGTTCATTCTGCCTGGAAACTTAGAAAAGTCCACGGCATCCAAAAAGCGTCCCTTTAGGTCAAAATCGGTTTTAAACTGACTAGAGAACAGCTTTAGTAAATCAGAACCACTTGCAGAATTGAGTGATAATGATTCGTGGGGAAATTCGTCAGACACTGAAAACGATTTTGCGACTTTGCTCAGTGATGTGCGAACTTGGCGCTATATTTCAAATTTCAGTATTGTTAGTTCGATTATATTATTGAATTCAATTTATTATTATATTATTTTTTATGAGTATTTATTAAATTATAATTTATGATTTTGTGTTTCAAGTTTTACCATATTCGGAATGTTTACTAGACTCTTGTTCGGACAGATTTCAGGGAGTAATTCCTAAATTACAGGCCTACAACAAAAAAAAAAATACATATTTCCATGCAAAAAAATGGTACCACTTTTGGTACAAAATTCCTGACATAATCATACCGCCAGGGAGGTTAAAGACCTTTGAGGGAAAATAATCACTTCATGTTATAACCAGCTAACTAGGTCAGGGATAGCTTGTTTTAAAGCTTTAATTACTATTTGATACAAATATGTAAAAAGTGTATTACCATAATCTGGGCATGGGTGCACTGTACAATTATAGAAAAATAGCAATTTACAAATGTAATGTCAGAGAATAAAGCTATAAATCATTTTGTTCAGTAGATGCAAAATCATTTAAGGAAATGTAACATCAACTGGAGAATATCTAGGGACAAATTAGTTTCTTCTCCTGCTCAAACAACTGAGGATTAGAAAGAAGGACTGAGAGGGTCACATTCTCCTCCTTACAGTGGCTAAGTTGTTAGCCTTTCTTCCTGGCAACACTAGTGTCGCCAGTACACATCCCAACCACAGCACTATCTGCATGAAATCTGCGTGATCTCACTGAGCCCAGGTGGGTTTTTTCTGGGTACTTTCTGGGTATTCTGGTTTCCTCCCACACTCCAAAGACAAGCTGGTAGGTTAATTGGCTCCTGTTTAAATTGGCCCTAGTGCAGGGGCGAACTGACCATTTGGAAACTCGGGCACTGCCCAAGGGCCCGGGGTCAGTAGGGGGCCCCATGAGATGCCCCTGGTACCTTTTTCATTGGCTTTTTTGAGTTTGGGCAAGGACACAGGGGCCCCATGATCCCCTATTGTCCGGGGGCCCCATGAGTTGTCAGTCCTCTCCTGCCCTAGTATGTGTATATAAATTAGGAACCTCAGATTGTAAGCTCCCTGAGGGCAGGGACTGATGTGAATGTATAATATATATGTTAATTGACATTGCCATGTAAGCAACTGTAATAAAATAAAACATTAGTTTGACATGTCTGGTGTAATATTTGTTGTATTGATTCAAGGTTTGCATTTGCTTAGTACACCTACATCTGTAAGCTCATGCAGGCCTGCAATACAGGCATACCATAGAAATGTATCCCTGATCTTGTTAATTTACTTAAGTTTATCAGGCCTAAAGTTTATATGTATATCCATATCTAGCATGCAATTTACTAAAAATAATTGTGCAAGGGATTCTTTTCCCTATTACCTCTAAATAATGTAAAATAATGTATACCTTACAAATTATGTTCTCTTTTCTGTTGTATTGCTTCTGTTATTCTAGCTCTATTTGTGGGGATACATGAACCTCAGTATTCTAAAAGTTAAAAAATACATATATACATATTAGTTTGACATGTCTCTGTGTGTGTGTGTGTATACACACACATATATATAAATATATACACACACACACACACACACACACACACACACATATATACACACACACACATACACATATAGACATATACATATAAACACACACACACACACACACACATATATATACACATATACATTTACACAAACTATGTTTATATATATATATATATATATATATATTCTGTAATGTGGGTCAGACACATTTGTATTTGACTATAGTGTGTTACACACATGTATAAATAATTTCACAGGCAAGTCCTTTATAACATATAAAAACAGCTAGTAAGATAAATAACATAAAAAAAAAATGTCTATAGCAAATTTTTTCTACATTTGTACGCAAAATTGTGGACACATGCTGCCATCATGTGGTAAATATAAAAAATGAGATTTTGTTGTTTTTCATGTAATAAAGCAAGGAAAATCAAATGCTTAAACTATTCCTGGTGTTTTTTTTAAGTTAGCTCTATACATACAATTAAAGCATATGTCAACTAATGTTGTGCAAATATCTTCCTTTGTGCCTTTTGATTGTACTTGGGCATGGTTTTTAATTTTGGTGTGAGTAAATGTTTCATAAATACCTGCTGATCATATCAGTTTCTTCTCTCTCTCGCCCACTCTCCCAACTTTTTTTAATAGGATATTAAGACAAAGCTCTACCATCCTGATAAGATATTTGCACCACACCCCATACATATACAGTATATAGACCAGCTTTCTAGACATACTGTCAAATTTGAGCACTGGAGCACTTTTTATTCACGGTGGAGAGACTGACCTTTCTTGAGAAGTTTGCTTAGAACTGTTGCAGGATGGACTAATCTATATTTGTCATACACTATGTCACTTTGGCTTTCACAGGGGTATTTAATTTATATAACGCATATTTTATATTCGCAATGCCTTTCTTATTGTTATATTATGTTATCTATTTTGGGTAAATTGAATTGAAGGCTGCAGCTATATTGCACATCACATTAAGTGGGATTCACACTACTTGTGCTAAAATGTATGGAAAATGCATGTACCTTTCCATCCATTTTAGGCACATTTTAATGCAAAAATAAAATAAATAAAGTGCAGCGCTATAAAACACAATAGATATGGAATTCGATCTAAAAAGTCAGATCAATAAATTTGTTTATAAATGTTCATAGAATCGTGCAATCGATCTGTGAGTGTAGTGGACACAGCTATAATGGATCTGGAAAAATGGCAGAAGTGCGCACTCACCGACCGCGCATAGGAAATGCGCATGTGTATATCAAATCCCACAGATGTCGTTATCCCCCAGGGAGAGGTGCCATCAACCGATCTGCTGGACTTCCGGGGCCTCCTTAGGATAAAGGTGAGTCAGCTGGGCACAAGTTCCTTCCAGGTAAAGTTTTCCCTCCTCTGGATGTAGTATGTAGCTGTGTCTGCTGACCCCTCAATGAGGGACAAAAAGTGGGAGAGTACCCATAGTGTAGTATGTCAAATATTTTATTGGTGAAAGAAAATTTATACAGGGCAGGTCAGTATTGGTGCTGGCAAATGCCAGAAAACACAGTATAGAAAAAATATATACTACTGACCTAAATGCAGCTGGCCGCCAGACCTCCTCGTGGTCTGAGCGGCAATGAGGCGTCACAGGCTGTCAGTTCCTCCTGAGGCCTTTCGTGCTAAGGCACATCATCAGATCATTAGATCGAATTCCATATCTATTGTGTTTTATAGCTCTGCACTTTATTTATTTTATCTATACCACCAGAGGTGGTTGTGATCACCTCTAGTGTGATTAGCTGCTTGTTTGTCTTTTCATTAGTAGCGCTCACTTTGTTATACAACATTTTAATGCAAGTTGGTGTGCGTTGATGTGCATTTTAGTGTGCGTTAAAGCGCACTGCTTTTTTACTGGATTTCCTGTTACATCACATTCTGTGGGTAGGGAAGGTGTATTAGTGAAGTCATATTCATTTTTTGAGAATTTGTGTGTAGATTTTCCTCCTTTTTTTGTTAAACAGGATATCTAGCACAGTAGCCCTAATTATTTTGATAGCGCTAGCTATACTGAGGAGGAGAAGGAGATTGGGGAAAACAAGAAGACCCTACTGGGTACATCCATTTGTGTCACAACATGAAAGTTATCCCTGGTTCACACCGATGCCACAAGTTGATTCCTATTTGAGCCTATGGAATAATTAAAATCGGTGTGACTCCAACTTTTGCGGTGCAGCACTGATTTTGAAAAAAAAGGTTCCTGCACTACTTTTGGTGATTTCATGAGCGACTTGGATAGACATCTGTGCATGAAGTTGCACAGACATCAGGCAAACTGCACATGATATCTCACTTACCAGCAGCTTTGAAACCGTGTCACTTTATGTGATCACATCGATTTCAAAGCTGAATTCAATGTGAACCAGGGCTAAAGGGCAGTTTTGGACCTTATACCAGAATTTCACACACTCCAATTCTCCAAAAATGGCCACTGGTATGGTTGCTTATGAGGGACAAAATAAATCACAAAACTACTTTCCTTTACTTGTGTTGCGCTGTATTGACCTGTATTTTACATGCTTTGACCTCATTTGCACTAAAATGCATGTGTTTCACTTTAACACAACACAGAATTGTGGTGTGAACAGGACACATAGGAAACAATTAGTTTTTAGATGTCTTTGCATTGACCTGCATTTTACATCTGTGCTAAAATGTGGATCAATGCACTAGTGTGAATTGGCCCTTAATATTTTTGGGGGGCATCGTATGTCTGTAGCATTGAGTTGGGTGATTATATTTATGTTTTTTACACTCTTAGATTGCTGTCACTGAACTAAATGTTATGCACACAGCTCAAAATGCCATATACTCCTTCACTTTTAGTCCAAGTAGTAATGGTCATCAAGGCAAAAAAAGATAAAATTGTCCTGATAAGGACACAAAACAGCAGTGAAAATCTAACAGGGGTTTTAGATCCTCACCACTCCATTAAAAAAAAAAAAAGTTCAGTTGGTTAAGAATTTGAAGATATGGTCCGCTCAGCGGAAACTGTATAATACTTTGCAAAAAGCCATCAATGACCAAAGATTGCAAATTAGCTCTAGTTGTGTCACAAGAGTTCAACTGCAAGACTTTGGGCAATGATGTTTTTTGACCAAATGCCAGACCACACAGTATAAAGAGCTGCTTTCCCCACAGCCTTTTTTTCAGCATGCTGAAGTTGAGTCAGAGAGACAGCTGACAGTATGGCATGGAGATAGAGATTTTAATTGCAGCGTGCTACACCCGAGGTATATTGTTGCTGTATAGTCACACTGATTCTTTGCAGTGAATTGAAGTTTCTGGAACTAGGGAGACAGTAGTGTAAGCCTACCTTAAACTACTGTGATTTGACTCAACAGTACTTTTTAGGACTACTTGTGTATATGTCAGTCACAACTTTTGGTGCAGTATTGTTCCTGTTTCTCCCTTTTTTGGGAGGGCTTTTCATTTTGTATGTATTTATATTGTATTTTTCTTTATTTTAAAAAAAAAAAATCAAATTTTGTTAGGGGCTTTTCATTTTTTTAGCCAAGGCAGAAGCAGCCTGAAGTTTTTGGTGCACAACTTTAAAAAGTTGTTTGCAGCGGAGTATCACATACTATTGTGTTGCACTTTAATCCTCTAAAGCACATCAGTGTTTTTGCACCAAAGTTCCAGTTCATAAAAGTAGGGAATAACCCCAACATTAACATCATGTCTGAGAGGACTAAAGAAGACAAAAGGTTTTTCTCATGCAGCTTTCAGGGGAGAGCAGTATCCATGCCCACAGTCCAAAGAGGGAGTCAAAGTGCAACACCAAGAGGCAGAACATGTAACTTTCTTTTCAGCCATGTGTAAGCTTCACAACCACAGCATTTGGAGGAGGTGCATGTATTACCTCCTTCTCTTTCTCCCAGGCCCAGAGTGATTTAAAGTCATCCTCAGCTTCAAACGTGCCCCGTTCTTCTTTCCCATCTACAACTAATCTTGCCATTGTCCTGTAAATTCGCACAGCGTCAGCCAATTGCTAAAAGTGAATTCAAATCAATTATCTGCATCTGGGGTTGAGGAGAGCAACATGAGTATAGAGGGAAGGGAGAACAGATTGGTACCGGGGCGGACTGACCATTTGGAAACTCGGGCACTGCCCAAGGGCCCAGGGTCAGTAGGGGGCCCCATGAGATGCCCCTGGTACCCTTTCATAAGGCTTTTTTGAGTTTGGACAAGGACATAGGGACCCCATGATCCCCTATTGCCCGGGGGCCCCATGAGTTGTCAGTCCGCCCCTGATTGGTACTGATATTCCTGCAGCTTACTACCAAGTTTGTTCCAATTATGAGGAGAGAGGAATGATGTTGAGATCTCTAGCCACACTTGCATGCCAGACAAAGTAGAGGAATAAAGTGAGGGAGAGGCCAAGGGTGAGTCAGGATGTCATCCAGGTGCAGTTTACAGAAGTGTGGAGCAGGGGTGGACTGACAACTCATGGGGCCCCCGGGCAATAGGGGATCATGGGGCCCCTGTGTCCTTGCCCAAACTCAAAAAAGCCTATGAAAAAGGTACCAGGGGCATCTCATGGGGCCCCCTACTGACCCCGGGCCCTCGGGCAGTGCCCGAGTTTCCAAATGGTCAGTCTGCCCGTGGTGTGGAGTGAGCAGCTGTCCTATTCTACCAAGTGGCTGAGCTCCAAAGATGCGGGCCACTGTTTTGCCCCTGTCACATGTGTTGCAGAATGCACCTTAGTCATTTGCAATATCTTTCATCAGTAGCCTAAGTGTGGTCATTTGGGTACCAAATGTGTGAACTAACATATAAATATTTGCCACACAGCTTGTTGGGATTAGCGCATGCATGCTAGCGGTTGAGAGTAAAAGGGTGCACTCCTAATTTTTTCAGCTCTTCTCTTTTCATGTTTTCTTCTCAGTGTACAAGATTCCCTATCAGCAGTCTCCACTAATAGGGAGTATTTCAAGGGATATCAGAAATGTACCTTTTGGCGCTTCCAGCAAGGAAGAAGGTTAATATGTGGCCACACAGTAGGAGAAAGCATAGGTTGCAAACCCCACCCTACCATCTCCAAGTTTACCACTGAGCAGACATCTTCATGTACCTTAGCTACTGCAACTTAAGAAAAGTATGTCTCCATGTCCCCAGCCACCCCTTTTCACAGCATCTCAGTGCCAGCTTGGCATCCTGACACCTTGACATCCCTGGGCAGGGATGTTATATCTCATTCATGACCAACTGGATCACTTTCTGCTAGTGGGGAAGGACGCAGGATAGGGCACACTAATGGAAATGGTTGTGCTTCCATGTGTCCTGGCAATTGGTGATGGTAACAGGCAAGTAACCTCCACCCCTCTTCCTTAATGTCCTCTTCTGGTGAGTCATCCTTAGAACAATCAGTTCACTCCAAGGAATCAAAAGGCTGTGCAGCAGTATATTGCTGCCACATAATTTTGCAGCTGGGGAAAAAGTGCTATACTGGGAAAGGGATTTGGCAGCTCAACAGGGGCTGGTCCAGATGTGGTTAATTCCATGTCCCCTATGACATCATGGAAAGGGGTCTCCCTGTGACTTCACTGGGTGACCTTGCCCCCATTTTTACTTATTGGCAAGAGGCTATCCTTTGGCGAGTGTCTCGACGGGACCGATGATTTTTGGTGGGTGGGGGGCTTGTTTTTGTTTTTTCATGCGCATTGGCATTCATCATGATTGACACTGGATTTACATTGGGGAACATGTTTTTGTTTCTTTTTTAATAAAGAGCTTAATATAGTTTTTAATAAAGGACTTCATAAAGGACAATAAAAAAAACTGAGTTTTTATTTACTTTTAACATTTTTTTTTTGGTGAATGAGTAGGAGGGTGTCTAGATTCAGATAAGTAACTTCCTCACCCTCAAAACCAGTGGGCCAGGGTTGTGGAGAAGAAACAACATGGCACAAGGCACTTGCTTGCCCCCCTCTTCCTGGCCTGCTTGGCTGCATGGTCAGATAAGGGTCTAGTATGGATTTTTTATTTTGGCATGGGGTTCCACTTTAAACTCCATATGGGACCTTCATACTGATTTTTTTTTTTTTTTTTAATGCTGGCACTTGTTTTGTTTACATGAGGCATGGTTATTAAGGATGTAGCGGCCAACTGCTCCATAACAACCAGCTATTCTGAATGAAACAAAATGAATGCAGAAGATACAAAAAGAATTCTGAAAATAAATCAGTTCAACATAACGAATATGATGAAAATAAATTATTCAATTAACAAATGTATCCTAAGCAAAACAAAATGAAAATTTGTGGCTTGCACATGTCTACTATCCACATTTTTTAAAAGTGGGGATTAAAACCTAAAAAAAATTAGATAAAAAATGTAAAGAAAAAAAATTGTTATGTGCAGATGCAACATACCTGCTCAGTTCCTCAGAAATTCTGAACTATCCAAAACAGATTAAAGTTACTAATATTTTTTGTATTAAAGTTAAATTAAAAACAGTTTTGTTTTTCTTTTTAATTTCTAGATGTAATTGGCCTGTCTATACATCAAAATTAGTTCAAAAAGATGTTTAAGCTGGGCTGTAAATCTGTTACATGTTTCCTTCTCCTGTCTGGAAAAAAAATATATATGCTAAGATACAATCAACTTGTTCTCTGGTTCACATACAGTAGAGTGGCTCACACAAACAGGCTTAAAAGCTGTTTAAATGTACTACCTTCATACAGTCTTGAAAAATGCACAATTTATTTCCAGATGCAATATACTTGCTCTCTTCCTTGGAATTGTCAGAAAAATATTAACATCTGTCTAGAAAATCTGTGGAATTTGGGTAATGTTCCTCCCACTGACACCAACAATTGGGCGTAGTAGATCCTACTACTGGTTCCAATGATGGGGCACAATTTATCCCACTAACACCAATGATGGGACACCAGTTTTCTCACTAATACTACTGATGGGGCATTATTCCTCCTCCTTTGGCCACGGTTTCTATGTAATTGTTTTACTCACACTGACCAACAAGTCGAAGGTGTTGTTTGCTCCCACTGACACAAATATATTTTCAAAAATGCTTGAGAAATCAAGTACAGCTTAGAAGGTTAGACTCATAACTAAATTTATCAACCAGTCAGAGGCCATGCAGTGAATATTCAAAAAGCATTGACATACAATGAAAAGTGATGATTCAGGGAGAATTCATTGACCCCATACCAAAGATTACTTTTCATAGCAATACATCTAATAAAGACAGATTGGTGTAGAGCCATTATCAATCTTAAAAGGTTCCATGTGGAACCTTGACCCCAGGGACATTCCCTTGTAGAAACAGTACCCATAGTACCCACATTATGGTTCTGGATGGTGGGGGCTGGGGTTGACTTTGATGTTGCAGGAGGGAACAGCCCACCATAGTGCCCATACATTTGTATGGATGATAGGTGGAGCCATGGGGGGCAGGAGACTTTGGAAGGGTTGGTCCATATAAGGTGCAATGCATGGCCCTATTGAACACTAGGGCACCATGCATTATTTAGAGTAAGCCATATATTACTATACTGGGACAGGTACGTGGATGTACTTGGTTGATAACCCTTTTTTGTTGGTGAGCTTTTGAATAATTTTTATCTACTGAGTCTAACTTTGCTTTTTGATCTCAAGGTTTATGCTTTATGCTACATTACTGGCATAACAGGACATTGAGATTATGACGTATGATTGACGTACAAGGTGATTTCACTTGCTTATGTTAGTGTGTCCACATAGTGTGAACCATAAACTAGTTATACAGTATGTGCCTGGCTCGTTTTTAGGGGCTTTTATTCTATATGGATAAAGTAAGCAACATGTTGTATTGGATACTTTAATCACTCTGAGTGTAGGTATTGCTTGTGATCTGGTTTAAATACTGGGCAAGTAAATTATATTTTGAATTCATTTCCCCCTTTTTCCTTTTCCTGCTCCCTTTTCTTCCCCTTCCCCCTCTTTTTCTCTCTCTCCACCACATCATGAAAGATTATACATGTGATGTTTTTGTTTTGCCATATCATATTCTCGATCATACAGCTATATGGTTTATGGTAAATGGCTTATTTTTGTTGTAATTATCCTTGTAGTTTGAATTATTTTCTGTTTGCATGTACAAAAACCTTGGAACCTGAGGAAGTGAGCTACTCGCAAAACGTGTCAATCTGTAACACAGATGTGCAAACCAAACGGGCTGCTCTTCTGCATATTATATACAAAATATAGACACATTTCAATTGCATTTAAATTGTATATTAAGGATGGTTAATGTTTGATCTACACATATGTATATGGCCTGTTTGTGGCACGTTCAAAGTCCCATTTTTCTTCTCTCCTCAAATGCCCTTTGTGGATTGGGGGGATCCATTTGTGGGATTTTAAAAATTACTCTATGAAAATGCATGAGGTCCCCTTAAAAATCTATACCAGACCCTTGATTTGAGCTTGCAGCTTGGCTGACCAGGAGAGAGGGAAACTAACATGTGCCCCTCACCTCCTAAGCCATATCATACCACATACCCTCATCATAAGGGGAGGACTTTACCATGGGGGACCAGAATGGGGTATTTGAACATCTTTTGCATTCTCCTAACTTTACTCAAACTGAACCCATGGCAATTTGGCTCATCCCTATCACTTACCATTACTTTCAATATTTGACATAATATTGATGTTAGAATGACTGATCTATAGTTTCCTAGAATACATCTTAGCCATTTTTTTCAATATTGGCACCAAAAATTGCTTTTTGCCAATTGGTTGGCACTATTCTAGTCAGTAATGTCTCCTTTAAAATTAGGAACAATGGTTTGGCTATAACAAGGCAAATTTTTTGAGGACATACAGGTGTAAGCCATCTGGTCCTGATAATATATTCACATTAAGTTTTTCTGGTCTTTTAGCCTGGATTTCTGTCAGCCACAGAGGTACATTCAATACAGTATTATTAGCAATTCTGTTTTGCTTCATTTACACTAAACAAAAGAATGTAAGTAAGCCTTCCCCTGTCACTTATGACCAATTTGTACTGTTTACCTTTTATTAGGCATAGGCCTGTTCTGTTCTTTTTATTATTGATGCATTTGAAGACTTTTTTTTCTCTCTGCAGAGCGCTGCCCTGATCATGCTTC
This sequence comes from Staurois parvus, assembly GCF_062004578.1. NCBI lineage: Eukaryota > Metazoa > Chordata > Amphibia > Anura > Ranidae > Staurois > Staurois parvus. The sequence goes on along the minus strand of NW_028318039.1, from coordinate 9,391,334 downwards.
ATGTAGTTCTGAAACTCGAACAGCCAGTTCTTTTCATCAGTTATATGTTGTTTTACCCTAGAATTAGCCACCCAGATTGAACTTGGAATGCACTTGTGAATGCCATTATTTAACATGTCTTTTAAAAACTCATTATTGTCTTCAGTGTTCTTTCTTGAGAACATTTGATCCATTAGGCATCATGCAGTACAAAGGGCAGGTTATTAAAGTTGACTCTTAAAAGTTAATTTTCTTGTTATACCAAATCTCTTTATCCTGCAATTTACAGCAAATGTAATTACTCTGTGATCACTGTTCCCCAAATCATCCCTAATTTTCACATCTACAATCAACTCTATATTTCTTGAAATTAGCAGATCAAATAGAGCATTATCACAACCCAGGGCTTCCATCATTTGATCCACGCCATTGTCCTGCTATACTTTCAAGAAGTGAAGACCCCCTAGTTGAGTATGCAGTTTTGTCTACCCAATCAATACTAGGATAGTTGAAATTTTCCATAATAATAATAATAATAATAATATTATTATTATTGGCCACTTGTATGTGTAGCTTTAATTTTATTTATAAGTAATGATTAGTGCGCACATTTTTTGAGGGACTTTGTTTTTCATCCAAAAAGATCACAGGTTCAGTTTTAATTAGGTATGCCTCAGTGAGTTTAATTAAGGTAACTGACAAGATACAGTATGTAGCTTAAGTACCAGTTAATTAATTTTTACCTTTTACTATTGATGCTTCAAATATGCTGGTTTTTGCTAAGAGAATGAAAGGTTAGTTCAGTGGAATCGTTATCTTGAACTGAAAAGAAATAAATAAACAAGCAACAAAATAGCAATATTTTCTAGATTTACCTTGTTGAAAACTCAAGGAAATTACTTGCACGGTATTTTTGTGTGTTTGTGTTCTAATAAAGTATAGAATATTCAGTAAAAAGGAAATAAATAATGATTGCACTATTCAATAACACTGTATGTGGCCATACTGATTGGATATTATAACTTCCAATACTTACATAAACATTGTCTATGCATAAAATTAGGTCTTTTTTTAAGCTGTTTCTTGGTTTAGCCTAGGGCCTCCAACCCTGTTATAATTAAGGAGTCTTAGGTAGTATTAGCATTGCTATTCTAAAGGAATTTTTGTGTTAGTTCAGTAAGTTGCAGAGAAGGGCTCCTGCTCTCTAAATTGAAGCATCAGTCTCTCTGCAGCGATCTGACATGCCCCCTGCTTTGTTAGTGCTAGAGCTCTGCAATCAGCAAAACACATGCTGCTTTTGTTATTTTATTTTTAATGGGCTATTCATTTTTTTATCACTGAAGTTCTGCTTTAACATACATGCCCAACATTTACAGATGCACATATTGCCTAAAACTACAGCTCCCAATAATGATATGTATGTTAACATATACTCTCTCCAAGAAGACCAGTATAACAAATACAAGTTTTTTTCTTACCTATGTGTTTAATTGTCTAAGTTCTAGTATGTAGTAGGTTCAGGGGGATTTAAATCAGTGCATACATTTATAACAATACACATTTTACACAGTTTATTTTTTTAATTTGCAGATTTGATGCACAACTTCTCTTTAAATGTGAAACTAGTATCTTAAGAAATTATCATGTTTCAAAAATTTATTTATAATTCCTAATAAATTCACTAGTGAATCATATCTGGCATGCAAATGGTTTTTAATCTTAATGTTTAAAAAACTCTCCAATCCTTTTAATAACTAAAAGAGAAGTGTGGAAAGTTTATCAATTACATCTTCTTCCAATGACTCTGTTACAAGACAGGACATCATTCAAAAGACCTGGTTAAAAAAATAAAATAAATTAATAAATCTGTCTAGAAGTGAGTGTACTGTCTCTTTAGGTCATAAAGTACATAAATATTTATGCAATTTATGATTTAAAGAGACAGTGCACGAATGCCCAAACTATTTTCCAGGTATTGAGTATTCCAAAATTGAATTGCAGCAGGCTCTTTCCAAAAATAAAAACACATATTTTCATTGCATGATGGCCAACAGTTGAATAAAATATAGAAATGAAGAGTAATTTTATGTATTTTTCAATACATGGGGCTTCCTCATTTATTGGAGTAATCTGAGGACAATGAGTGAGTTATTCTTAAAATCTTCTTTTTAAGTTTTACTTTCAAGCTCCTCTTAGATAACCAGAGAGGGGAGCTATGTGCAGAATCATTTAATAACATAATTTGCTGCCCTATGGAGATATGAGGTAAACATTGGGGGGTGGAGGGTAACTGATAATTACCTGTATTAATTGTGTTTACTTAAATCCTAACTTTTTATTTTAGATACAATGGAGAAGACTTTTTTTTCTGGCCGTAACCCCCCTGAGGAGAATTTCCCTCAGGGCGCATTCACACTTCAGGGGTGCACTGTGATGTGGTGCCATGTGGTTGCTTCCAGTGTGCTGCAGTAAAATGCTGCATGTCTACATTTTACTGCAACTCACTGCACTGCACCTCTCACCTGTATTGCAACATGAACAGGAAATATTGAAAATATTTTTTCAATGTGCCCTAATAGTGTCTTGCATTGATCCAGTGTCCAAAAAAACACAGGCCATTACACTTGTGTGTGAACAAGCCCTCAATTCTTGTGCTATTGAGCAGGGGCGGACTGACAACTCATGGGGTCCTCGGGCAATAGGGGATCATGAGGCCCCTGTGTCCTTGCCCAAACTCAAAAAAGCCTATGAAAAAAAAAAAAAGTACCAGGGGCATCTCATGGAGCCCCCTACTGACCCCGGGCCCTCAGGCAGTGCCCGAGTTTCCAAATGGTCAGTCCGCCCCTGCTATTGAGACATGACGGGTGCCGTTATCATAATGGCAAGAGAGCTAAGGATTTTGTCAAGAGTTCTAATGCTTTCTCACTGTATCATTAATGTGTGTTGTCTGTGCCCTCATTGGAAGCATCCAATTCAAGTCATGAGAGCAAATGATTATCACTTCCGCCTGGCAGTACCAGGGTTGCTAGTTCGAATCCCAACCATGACACAACCTGCCTGGAGTTTTCATGTTCTACCTGTGTGGGTTTCCTCCAGGCATTACGGTTTCTTCCCACACTCCAAAGACATGCTGGTAGGTTAATTGGCTCCTGTCTAAAATTGGCCCTAGTACTGTATGTGTATGTATGAATGTGAGTTAGGGACCTTAGATTGTACACTCCTTGAGAGTAAGGGACTGATGTGAAAGTACCTGTAATAATAAATGTGGAAAAACCTCCCCAATAGGGAAACAAACAGCAATATAAACTCAATAGGTATTTTTGGCCTGCCTGGGTTTATCTAAGCTGGATAACATGTTTTATCAACATTATCTTTAACTTCATTGAAATAAATTCTGATTTAATGTAGGAAATGTACACTGAATTTGGCATGTTATTCCAAACAAGCACGTAGACTTTCATCTAAATGTTTTTCTTAACCAAAATATTTAAATTTCATAATATTCTATTTACCTTACTTTGATAAAACACAGACACATTTATTTATATAAATAATGGTAAATAGAATAAAGAGTGTATTTTAACAGCAGAAAACAACCACAATAATGATGGGTAATGATTAACTACCGCTACTGGTACTTATAATACCAATGACGATGCCAATTTGAGTGCACACATTTAATATAATTTCTATAATGAAAAAATGCTTCTAGAGGAGAGGACATATTGTATTTAAAGCTGAAGCTGCATTTTTAAATTCAGTCAATGTAAGTATCTGGATATGACTTTGTATAAGCCTCTTGCAATTCCTTGTACAATGGCACTCAGACTTGGGAAGGGAGAAGCATCACAAGAAGCCAATCAGTTGTGTTAATGATAATGTGCTAACAAGGAACATGATGAGGTGAAAACAAAATACTAGAGATTAACTCAGTGTTCTGCTTCACATTTAATTCCCAATCATAGACTGGGTGAAAAACAAGACCTAGTAGTATTAAATAACCACTGTATAGAAACTCAGGTTTTCTGCCCTGCGAGTCAGGGCTGCTTGTGTGTAAGAGCTGTGTAAATCTCAGAGCTTCTTTGACCAAAGTACAACTCTATTGGCAAGATACAACTCCCCTCCCATATTTGTATTTCATCTGTTTGCCTGGAGTTTGGCTTTCAGTAAATCGATGGGTAGCATGCAGGCTAGGTGGCTAGAATGCTTGCACTGTGTTTTATGGTCTTGGGTATGAATCTCATCAAGATTTTTACCTACAAGTAAAGTTGATTTCCTTTCAGATTGCTTCTAGCTTAGGTAGGTATGGCTGAGAAAGCACATTGTTCCTTTAGAGATGGCAGGTACTACTATAAATGGTTCTATGTACTCAATAAAAAATACTCTGCATAATGGTGCTTTATAAATATGAAAATAAATAAAAGTTATCTTAGCATGTCTCAAGGAAAATGGGCTAAAACTAAAATGAACATTCCAATATAGAATTAACATTTAAAAATATAAAAATGTACTTGGCAAGAAGAACCACTCAAATGTTGATGGTGGGATGAGATTTCATAATGATTCATGTGGTGTGATTGACTCCTGTTAATGAATTTACATATTATGAATAAACCAGTGAAGAGCATCTGTCTTTGTCTACAAAATAATACCTGGCTTAAAAACATCAGCTGTCAAAGTCCAATCTTGATATGCAATTTAAGAGAGCTTTTCACAAAAACCTATAATCCAGTTTCCATTTGCACAGTATAGTTTAAATGGGGAACCATAAATGTTCCTTCTCTTTTTCCTGCAAGTGAACAGTGTCATCAGGCCATTACATTGGAATATGCTTTTGATCTCTTTCCACTTTGATATTCTAATTCAATGACGCTACACTAGCCTGAAATTAAAAAGAACAAATTATGGTCTAAAGTTGTACTAATGGTCTGCTGCTGAACTTTTCCCACTGTTACATTGTTCAGTATTACAAACATGCAAATGCTGACATATTTGATTTTTTTAAATTAGTGACTATTGTAATTAAAGGGTTTTTATGCTTTATAAAAGAATGTAAAAAAGCTTTCTACCCATTTGGTGTCAGCCAAATGTGGAGTATCACTTTGTTGCTCTGAAACCCAATACAATGCTCCCAATACAAAAATGGCCAATGGGACATCACTGAAGGGGCAGACAGTGTCAAAAGACAAAGGGGTTAATTATGTATTATATATACCATTTGCATAGCCCAGCTATTCTTCCACCATTAACCTCCTGTTTTGGCCTTAATATAATATAAGAACCATAACAACGTCCAAAGGGCAACCATTGGTAGGGTCTATATAATGTTGTCCAGATTTTGTGCTTTAAACTACAAGCTAATATTACATCATATTAAAAAAATAATCATAAAATTAACCAATAAATTATTTTCAGCTAAATTAAACACTAATAAATGGAACACATAATTAATGAAATTTTATTAACATTCCAGCTCATCTGCCAAGAGCTGATTAAAAAGCTATTTTAGGAGCCTAAACGTTTATTGCATTACTGTACCTTCAAATAACTTAGTTATGCTCTGGATGGCAGAAATGCCTACAGGAAATATGTAAAGTTTAAAGCTGGTCATCTTGCAATTATACCATTGTAAAATATGAAGAAACATATAGTCATCCTAATCCACAGTATATTGTTGCTCTTAAAAGTTGAGTGTTTTTAACAAATTCCTTGACTATGATAATAATCATCCTACTCAGCTTAATGTGAGTGTCAGTATGAAATTACATATACCATGATATGCACATCAGGATTGAGCAACTTCCTCTAATTACAATTAATTCTACACATACTGTAATTGCTCATGTAAGCAACATGCAAACAGACACATTTCCAGATACACCTGTCAAATATGGCTGCATTAACTAGAAGATGACATCTCTTGTACATATAGTACATGTACTCATGTTGAAGAAGGAAATACTGCAAGTAAAATTCTGCTTATTTAAAATGAATCACTCTGCTAAATGGTACAGCAAAACATGTTTGCATTTGGATAGAGACACAATAGGAAATGTTAAAACCTCTCTGGGGTTGTCAAATCTTTAAGTGTCCCCAATTCTTTGAACGGAAGAAAGAAATTCCAGTAAAGGCAATGACAACAATAGAAACAATACCGAGGTTCTAACAATCAAAAACCTTTTTTTCTGCTGTCTCTATTCCTTTTGGAAAGATGTACTTTCATTTTCTTTTAGGAAGTCATAAAGTATCTCTACATTGGGGAAATAGACTGAAACAAACACAAGAATTCACTACTCTGTGTTTAGATAATTAAAGTGAAAATTGACACAATTTATTGTGCAAACATTCTCAACTCTATTAAAAATCCACCCTCAGTGTTTTTAATCTCTCTCTGTGCCTTCCATTTAAGTTAACAACAGTCACTCTATACCCATACACATTTCTTGTATGGGTATTACAGGGACAAGAATTGAGGGTTATTCTCCCAAATTTGGTAAAGACGAGACATAAAATTAAACTCTTACTCAATCTAAAAATGACTTCCGTAACAATCTGCCTTATTTTGCATATGAAAAAAAAGATCTACAGTACAATGTTCAATTTCAAATTGCTATTTATGGGGGGACGTGGCGACCGCCGAAGAAGATGGCTGCATGAGCTAACAGCTCCTCCACATGTCATGACCGACCGACGAGCCTACGCTACCCTTACCATCCCACAACCTTCTACAGCTACCCAAGACCCTGCTGAACATCAGACATGCTTCAGCGCTGCAGAGAAACAGCACAGCCCACTAAATTATCGTTTTTTTTCCCAACTCTTCACAAAGAACTACACAAAGATGGCGGCGGGAGCCCATCCCTGAGCATCTTCAATCTGCCTCTAGCGCCCATGGACTCGAACGGAGTCGAAGCAGTCCACCCACCCACGCAAGCAGATACAGGAGAGTTCAGAGCAAATACTCCCTCCACATGGAGCCCAGTCAAATCCAGGCCCCGCAGAGACTCCCAGGCCAGCGACGATGATCCACTGATGGAGGTAAGCGATTGGCCTGCTACACACACACAGATGCACCTCCACCAGTAGACCCCATCGCTACATTTCCCACACTAGGACACCCAGTATCAGATACCATGTTGAAGGACATATTACTGTCTTTAAGGACATTACCTTCAAAGTGGATCTATTCTCCTGTATCCATAAGGTTGCAACTGAAGTACAAGATCTGGGAGATAGATTGGGACACATGGAAGATACTATGGGAGAATATGTCCATTCTTTCAACTCATTAATAGATGCCCAGGAGGCCCAAAAAATGACATGGCATGGATTAAAAATAAACTTGCAGATCTGGAAGATAGATCTCGGCGTAATAACTTAAAGATTTGTGGTATACCTGAAGATATTCAAGCTTCCCAACTACCACACTATATTTGTGACCTCTTCCACAAAGCTGTACCTGAATTATCCTATTCATAACTATCAACAATTTTTCTTCCTGCACATATCCCAAGAATATACTAAGAATTAATTTTTATTAAGCCAAAAAAAAAAAAAAAAAAAAAAAAAAAAAACACTTAGAGGCGTTTTATTAAAAAAAAAAAAAAAAAAAAAAAAAAAAAAAAAAAGGGAGAAGATTCCAGATGGCGCAAATCACCTGCAAATACTTCCAGATCTGTCAGTACATACTCTACAACAACGCAAAAATCTAAACACTATCACCAAGGCCTTGAGAAACCACTCCATTGGATATAAATGTAAATATTCAGCTAAACATTCTGTGACATAAGGGCACCTCCACACTCGTCTCCTCCCTGGAAGATGGTCTTCAATTGCTGCGCACCTGGGATATTATGCCTGACCTCTCCTCCACCAATTTGCCACAGGCTTCTCCATCACAATTTGCTAAAAGCTGGCAAGTAGTCTCTCACAAGAAGCCTTCCAAGCAACATCTAAAGAGGGGTGTTAGGCATCAAATCAACACCTGATAACACAAAAATAAGTTGGTCTGGACCATAGGAGCTTTAACAACCTAGCTCCCTTTCTTACCCCTGCAAGAGTTGCAGATTATCTGTGCACAGTTCTTAGAGAACATTTTTTTTTTCAGTTAATTGTTACGATTTCTAACTGGAGCAACCAAGAATGCTCCAATATCTTACTTCAAGTTCCTGTCATTCCTCTATTCACCTTTTTTTATGGCCTCATCTCTTCAGCTTACGTTTTCCATACACACAAAATGTACCACATACATTCTAATGAATCTCTCCTGAAATGGATCTTCAACAAGATCATAGAATTATCCTTGACAATATCCTTTGTGCCAGGCGTCCAAATGTGTCAACCTACAGATCTCCGTTTGTCTCGTTATCCAGATGATTAAGCTGATGTCCATAAATGCTCGAGGTCTCAACCACCCGGCAAAACGCTTTTCTCTTTGGAAGGAAGCCAAAGTACATCAGGCAGACATATTGGCAGTGCAGGAGACACACTTCCAACGTGGCACAGCACCCAAATGTTCTCATAATGACTTCCTCACATTTTTATGTCTATGTTCACATCTAAGAAAAGAGGTCTGATGATCGTTGACAGGAACTCGGTGAGCTTCAAATTACACACATCTATTCAAGATTCAGAGGGCCGCTTCCTTGTCCTGAAGTGCGATATCAATAACAAGTCCTACACCTTGGTAAATATATATGCTCCAAACACTGGACAATTAAAGTTCATTCACAAGATCAACAAAATTTCCACTGATCGATATGGCAACCTATTGATGTGCAGTGACTTCAATCTCACAGTAGACCCTCAAATAGATATGTCTTCCAAACCTAGAGGCTCATGGGGGAGATCTCTGATGGGGGGCACAGTCTCTGATGGGGTGCTGCTTCTGATTGAGTGCGGCTTCGAACGAGTGCATAGAAGAAGCAGTTAAACGCAGCAGTTGAACTAAAGCAGGAGAACCCAAGCAGCAGGAAGACACAACAACAGCAAGAAACTCTACTGCATGCTGGAAGACTGCAAGCAAACACCCTGGGAAACCTCTTACATGCCTGAGACCCACTCTGTGTGCCTTTATATAATACGCCCCTCTTCTCATCATATTACTACCCTCTGTTCCCAAATCTCATTTCTCTACCCCTCTGCTCCACCCCACAACCTGTACATCTCCCCCTCACTGCTATCATCTCCCTACTACTGCTCTCTTCACCTCCCCAAAATGTCTCTTCCACTCCTCCTTCTCATTTTCCTCTCCTCCGTTCCCAAATTCCATTCACTATATCCCTCTGCCCCTCCCAAACATTTGTATATTGTGTCCTCACTGCTTCCCTCACCCCTCTATGGCACCCACCACCTCCTCCTATTACTCCTCTCTCCCACTGACCCCAACACCTCCACTAGGAGTTTCTCACGCTCCTGCACATCCTGCTCCCATGCCACCTTTCTCACCCTTCTCCTCCTCCTAGCCGCGGGGGACATCTCCCCGAATCCTGGCCCTCCACCTCCCTCACCCGCTCAACACCCTCCCACCTCCACGTCCTACTGCAACCCCCGCAACCTAGTATCTGTCCCCCTGCTCCCTAAAATCTCCCCCCCGTTTTCATGTGCACTCCTGAACGCCCGTTCGGTGTGCAACAAGCTTACCGCCATCCACGACCTCTTTGTTTCCCGCTCCCTCAACCTCTTAGCGATTACGGAAACCTGGATCCAGCCCACTGATTCTACCTCCCCTGCTGCACTCTCCTACGGAGGTCTCACCTGGACCCACTCACCCAGGCCTAACGGTCGTAAAGGTGGTGGGGTTGGTCTGCTCCTGTCACCGCAGAGCACCTTCCGAGTCCTCCCAAACCCCCCCTCCCTATCCTTCTCCTCCTTCGAGGCCCACTGCCTCCGACTATTCTCCCCAACCCCCCTGAAGATTGCTGTGATATACCGGCCTCCTGGATCCATACCCCGCTTCCTAGATGACTTCTCCTCCTGGCTACCCTTCTTCCTCTCCTCTGAGCTACCCACCATAATTCTTGGGGATTTCAACATCCCTGTCAACCTCGACAACCCGGACACAGCCCGTCTCCTCCACCTAACCTCCTCCTTTGCACTTGCACAGTGCATACAATCCACCACCCACTCCGACGGAAATATCCTTGATCTTGTCTTCTCCAACCGATGCGCTCCCCACAACCTCACTAACACCCCCTTCCCTCTCTCTGACCACAACCTGATAACCTTCTCTATCTCCTCGTCCTCCAACGCCTACCCCTCCAAATGTCACACTACTACCAGCCGTAACCTCCGCAACCTTAATCCTGCCTCCCTCCACTCTGCAGCTGATCAACTCCACGACCGCATCCTTCCCCTGTCCTGCCCCGACTTGGCTTTGACCGCCTACAACAACGCGCTCTCAACAGCCCTTGACTCACTAGCGCCTTTAACCACACGCAACATCAGACCCCGACCGCTCCAGCCCTGGCAGACTGATCACACCAAAACCCTCAAACGACAAAGTCGTGCCCTGGAGCGACTATGGCGCAAAACCAAATCCAAACAAGCCTTCACCCGCTAAAAATCTGCCTTCCGCACCTACACCTCCTCCCTCCATGCTGCCAAACAGGCCTACTTCTTGACCCTCATCAAGGCCCTCTCCTCCAATCCTCGCCGACTCTTCTCTGCCTTCAACTCTCTACTCTCTCCACCCCCACCTCCACCCAGCACCTCACTCACTGCCCTTGAGATTGCCAATCACTTCAAAAACAAAATTGACACAATTCGCAAGGACATTGCCACAACTCACACGCCCTCTCAACCTGTCCCCTCTCACACAGCTACCCCCTTATCCCCACTCCCCCTCGACTTAACCCGCAGGGATTTCGTCGCTGCTCAAACTCTCTCCAACCCCCTTCACCCTCACTCAGCTACCCCCTCATCACCCCTCTCCCACGGCCCCACCACTGCTCTGACCTCCTCTTCCACCCCACCCTACATTCCTCATACTGAAGCTCCCCCAACACTCCGCACCTTTGACCTTACTACCATCGAGGAAGTCTCCAAGATCCTCTGATGCCCGCCTCACCACCTGCCCCCTCGACCCTATCCCCTCACAACTCCTACGACCTTCCTCCTCCTCCATCCTACGCTCCCTCACCCACATCTTCAATCTCTCCCTTTCCTCAGGCACTTTCCCCTCCCCTCTGAAACATGCACACATCACCCCCATACTTAAAAAGCCCTCCCTGGACCCCAATGACCCGAACAACCTCAGACCCATCTCCCTGCTCCCATTTACATCTAAACTCCTCGAGCGCCTCGTTTACACCCGCCTATGCTCTCACCTCAACGACAACAACCTCCTCGATCCCCTACAGTCCGGCTTCCGTCCCCTACACTCCACCGAAACTGCCTTACTCAAACTCTCCAACGACCTGCTAACCGCCAAAGCTAATGGCCACTATTCAGTGCTCCTACTCCTTGACCTCTCTGCGGCCTTCGACACAGTCGACCACCCCCTCCTCCTCAAAAAACTACACTCCCTCGGCCTCAGAGATTCTGCTCTCTCCTGGCTCTCATCCTACCTGTCACAACGCTCCTTCAGCGTTACCTATAATGCTACCACCTCCCCCTCACTCCCCCTCTCTGTTGGGGTCCCTCAAGGCTCCGTCCTCGGGCCCCTTCTCTTCTCCATCTATACCTCCTCCCTTGGCCAACTCATACACTCTCACGGCTTCAACTACCACCTCTATGCCGACGACACACAAATCTATCTCTCAACCCCCCACCTCACCCCCTTGGTCTCAGCCCGAATCACACACCTACTGAGCGACATATCAGACTGGATGTCGCTCCACTTCCTTAAATTGAACCTCTCCAAAACCGAGTTTCTTGTCTTCCCCCCAGCCCGGACACCACCCCCCATTGATTTCTCCATCACATCCAACAACGCTACCATCAAACCCGCCCCGCAGGCCAGAGTACTGGGTGTCATTCTGGACTCCAACCTATCCTTCCAGCCCCAAGTCCAATCTTTAACAAACTCGTGCAGACTCCACCTCCGCAACATCGCCAAAATCCGCACGTTCCTAACCCCAGAAACCACTAAACAGCTCATCCACTCCCTCATCATATCACGACTCGACTACTGCAACTCCCTCCTCACTGGCCTGCCTCGCCGCTGGCTATCCCCTCTTCAGTCCATCCTGAACACGGCTGCCAGACTCATTCACCTTTCCAACCGCTCTGTCTCCGCCACCCCCCTCTGCCAATCCCTCCACTGGCTTCCGATTGCGCAACGGATCAAATTCAAAATCCTAACGCTGACGTACAAAGCTGTCCACCATACTGCCCCGTACTACATCTCTGACCTAATATCCAAGTACCGCCCAACACGCACACTCCGCTCCTCACAAGACCTCCTTCTCTCTAGTTCCCTGGTCTCCTCCTCCCATGCCCGCCTCCAGGACTTCTCCAGGGTGTCACCCATCCTCTGGAACTCCCTGCCCCAACCCATCAGATTATCACCTACTCTCCTCTCCTTTAGGCGCACCCTGAAAACCCATCTCTTCAGGGAAGCCTACCCCACCCCCTGCTAACTTGCCGACCTCCTCCACTCTTCCTACCACTCCATCCCCCACAGCTATCTCCTCCTGTGCCACCACCCCCTCCCTCCTAGATTGTAAGCTCGAAAGAGCAGGGCCCTCGATCCCCTCATGTTTTGCATTGTATTGGTATTGTTCTGTCACATGTTCTGTCTCCCTTTGTAATGTACAGCGCTGAGCGAACTATTGGCGCTTTATAAATACTGTATAATAATAATAATAATAATCTACAACCAATTCTCCACGAAGACATCTATGATGCCTGGCGATGCTTACATGTGAATGAGCAAAACTATTCATACTTTTCATCGTGTCACCAATCTTATTCATGTATTGATGTATGCTTAGTTAAGTGGTTACTGCACCATATATCCTCCTCTGTTATATCCACCACTTCACTATTATAGTCTGACCACGCAGCACTGGTTATGACTATAATAGTGAAGGATACCAGCTCACCTATCTTTCTGTGGCGTTGTAATAATACTATAATTCAAGACCCCAACAACGTGGCACTATTGTCTCGACACAGTATGGAATATTTTGAGTCTAACAATACTGGGGATGTTGACACATTCCCACTATGGAACGCCCATAAAGCATACATACGTGGCATGATCCTGCAACTTTGCTCACCTCCAAAGCGGATTTCCAATTTGAAACTCAATTCTTTGTTGAAAGAAATTCAATCACTAGAAACTTGGAACAAAGCCCATCCCATGCTGACTGTCTCTACCTCTATCCAGACACTTAGGACAGAACTCAGGGAACTCCTACAGCTTCAACATGATAAATATCTCCGCTTCCTAAAGCTCCGATATTATTCCCATAATAAAAGGGACGTTTTTGGCAAATAGACTTAAAACGAGAAGAATAATCAATATTGATTACGCTGAGCGCTCCCGAACGCCCTCTCTGCTTCTATCTATTGATGCAGAGAAGGCGTTTGATAGAGTACATTGGGGATATATGACTCAAGTCCTGGAAAAATTTGGTTCAGGGGCCAATACTCTCCGTATACACTTCCAATCTATTATCTAAGATATTATCTTATCTATTATCGTAGATACCACTAATGGCACAAGACAGGGATGCCCATTATCGCCCCTCATCTTTAATCTTATGATTGAACCGCTGGCGGAATCCATTAGAACTAATGGATATGGGCTTGGTCTTGGGCTTCCGTTTCCTAGTCAAAACTCACGTCATTAGTCTATTCTCCGATGATGTGATCCTGGCGTTAACTAATCCTACAAAATCATTACCACAAGTACATTCTATTCTTTTACAATTTGGCTCAATCTCATGCTATAAGGTAAACATTTCGAAATCTTATTTTAAACCTAGGAATTTCCGTATTGGCCAATACAACCTTAGAAAAAAACCTTTCCCTACACTTGGACCTCTGGAGGTCTGCCATATCTAGGTATCATTTTAACCCCCTCCACTGATACTTTAGCGGAATCTAATTTTCAGCCCCTTATTAAAAAGTTCAGCAACGAACTTACATGCACGGCCAAATTTGAGTTATCCTGGACAGGCAGACTAGCTGCTTTCAAAATGTTATACCTCCCACAACTCTCCCCATTCCTCTCCAATCCTCATATCTTCCCTAGAATCCCTGTTTAAAAAATATCTATGGAACCAGAAAGCTCATACACCCAACTTATAAATCATAAATCAGTGGGAGGCATAGGGCTAGTGGATATTAAAGACTACTACACAGCTGTTTTGTTGACACAGATTAAACATTGGTTTTACTCGCCTTCAGAACACTTGTGGGTGGACATAGAGACAGTATCCATACCAACTCATAACCTCCGCAGCCTATTACTAGCTGGCTTATGGGTTCCATAGCCCTTAAATAAACTACATATCATGGTTAAAGCCTCACTACTGGCTTGGAGATTAGCTACTAAACCTCAGACTGCCATTTCTTCCCCTGCTGACATATCTATACCCGCGAATGTACTAAATATTCTCCTTCCACACCTGGCGGATACTGACTGGTCTTGTTATGGGCTACACAACATAACAGATTTTTATGACCTCACCAAACTTAAAAAAGTCTACGAGATCTACAAAAGGGGAACTAATTTTCGTTGTCAATACTCTTTAAGTTGTTTAGTATTCGCCATTTTCTATTGAAATCGCCTCCCCCTCTTTTGCAATTAGACACCAGAATTTGGCAATTTTATAATAACCCACTTAAATCTACCAAAAGGAATTACTTTTTTTACTCCCTTTTCCAAAATAAGTTATATTTCCATAAAACCGGCCCTATCCTGGCATGGGAGATAGAGCTCCAAAACTCATACTCAGACGCAATGATTACACGCATTTAAATATTCCTATACTATGTCCCACTGTATTAACTGCTGGGAACTCCCACAAAAAATAATATCCAGATGGTACCTTACTCCATACCATATAGCCCATTATACATCAGGAGGTTCTCCTTTGTGTTGGAGAGGCTGTGGTCAAGCGGGCAATCTCTTACATATCTTCTGGTCATGCAAGAATCTTTGTTCCTACTCCTTTCCACTGTCACAGGAGTACTGACTAAGCCTGCACCAAATCTAGCAATCTTATTTTACAAAAGTGGAGCTATTTAAGACCACCTCTCTTTGGACATATAGAGAGTGACTTTGGTGCAAACAGATTTTGCAAATGTGTCTTACATGCATTCTAAAGTGTCAGAATGTGTGCCAAGTACAAGTTCTTGACAAGTACATGAATTTGATGCATACTGCACTACTTTTAACCTCTTCCTGACCAAATGATGGCTACAGCATGGTTGTCCAATTCTGGGAGGGCGTCATATGACGTCCTCCCAGAACACGCCCCCAGCGACACGCAACCGGTGCTCTCTGTGATCTCTGTGTCTTTTGGACACAGCTGATCACATGACACAGGGCCAATCACAGTGGCCTTTTATCATGTGATCAGCTGTGTCCAATCACAGCTGATCACCATGTAAATACACTTACCGGTTATCAGTAGTACTTTCCTCATGCTGTCACAGCATGAACAAAGTACTGTCGATAACCGGCAACTCTGAAAGGAGACATCTAAGCTGAAAATCAGGGCACTGATAATCAGTGCAGCCCCAAATGCAGCTCTTGCCAGACAATTTGCATGGAAACCAATCACAGTTTCCTAATCTAAACCTTTTTTGGGCCTAACCCTCAACATGGGCACTGCTAAAAAAGTATGATTTGCAGTCATAATAGTCCACAGACCAGATTCATCATACGTCATATTATCTGCTGCCATGGCCTGTCATAGATATGAGACAATAATGGGCTTCATGCAATTTAGTGATATCATAAGAAAAAAAAAAACCCACACGAACATTACATATATGCCCAACAAACACCAGCAACATACTAGTACATTGCTGGACTTTGAGTGGTTATACCATGATTATGCCTAAAGCTGCAGGCATCATCCTGGTGTTGTGTTTTTCAGCTTTCATGTAAAAGCAATCCTAGCAGCTAATTAGCTGGTGGATCACTTTTACAAGCAGTGGGAAGGGATGCCACCCCCTTTCCACCGCCTTCCCCAGCTTTTGCGGTCTCTCCCGTCCCATCGGGGAACCAAAGAATGCAGCCACTGTTTCTCCCAGCTGACCATAGAGCTGATCGGAGATCGGAATGGCTCTGATTATCTCTATAGTTTAAGAAACAAGAAGCAACGAGCATTTCATCATTTCGATTTTGCCGTGTATAAACAGCATAATTTTTAAATTTGGAAAGCATCTGATCACATTGATCTTGGTGTTATCAGATGCTCTAAGGGCAGAGGAGAGATATAGAGTCTAATAGAACTATCCCAGGTTTAAAAGGGAAAAACAAAAAAAGTCATATTCCAAAAATGTGTGGCAAAAAATAAAATCTTCCATGGGCTCAATATGCCTCTCAACAAATTCCTTGGGGTGTCTAATTTCCAAAAAGGGTAATTTGGTGTGTTTTTGTACTGTCATGGCATTTTAGCACCTCAAGAAATGCAATAGGCAGTCAGAAAGTAACGGCTGCATAAATTCATTATATATATATATATATATATATATATATATATATATATATATATATATATACATACATACATACACACACATACATACATACATACATACATACATACATACATACACACACTGTACCATAGTTTGTAGATGCTATAACTTTCACACAAACAAATTAATATACACCTATGGGGATTTTGTTTTACCAAAGACATGTAGCTCAATACATTTTGGCTTAAAATGTATGACTAAATTTGAGCTTATTGGATATTTTTATAACAAGTAATGTTTTATAACAAAATATTGTTAATTTCAACATTTTCATTCTTTTATATCACAAAAAAATAAAACCCAGTAGTGATAAAATACCACCAAAAGAAAGCTCTATTTATGTGAAAAAAAGAATATAAATTTCATTTGGGTACAGCGTTGCATGCCTGTGCAATTACCAGTTGAAATAGTACAGTGACAAAATAACAAAAAATGGCCTGGTCATGAAGGGGATAAAACCTTCCGGAGCTGAAGTGGTTAAAGTTCTTTAAAAATAAAATGTACTGGCTTTTGTATAGCCTCAGTCACTCTTTGGTTCAGTTGAAAATCTCTAAAAATGCATGCCATTATTAAATGTGTACGCTATATACTATCATACTGGAACAATGCTAAAATGAAACATCTGCTACAGATGCTCATGTTATTATTATACAGTATTTATAAAGTGCCAATGGTTCGCTCAGCGCTGTACATTACAAAGGGGGACAGAACAATACCAATACAATGCAAAACATGAGGGGGATCGAGGGCCCTGCTCTTTCGAGCTCACAATCTAGGAGGGAGGGGATAGTGGTACAGGAGGAGATAGCTGTGGGGGATGGAGTGGTAGGAAGAGTGGAGGAGGTCGGCAGGTTAGCGGGGGGTGGGGTAGGCTTCCCTGAAGAGATGGGTTTTCAGAGTGCACCTAAAGGAGAGGAGAGTAGGTGATAATCTGATAAGTTGGGGCAGGGAGTTCCAGAGGATGGGCGACACCCTGGAGAAGTCCTGGAGGTGGGCATGGGAGGAGGAGACCAGGGAACTAGAGAGAAGGAGGTCTTGTGAGGAGCGGAGTGTGCGTGCTGGGGCAGTATGGTGGACAGCTTTGTACGTCAGCGTTAGGATTTTGAATTTGATCCGTTGCACAATCGGAAGCCAGTGGAGGGATTGGCAGAGGGGGGTGGCGGAGACAGAGTGGTTAGGAAGGTGAATGAGTCTGGCAGCCGTATTCAGGATCGACTGAAGCGGGGATAGCCAGCGGCGAGGCAGGCCAGTGAGGAGGGAGTTGCAGTAGTCGAGTCGTGATATGATGAGGGAGTGGATGAGCTGTTTAGTGGTTTATGGGGTTAGGAACGTGCGGATTTTAGCGATGTTGCGGAGGTGGAGTCTGCACGAGTTTGTTAAAGATTGGACTTGGGGCTGGAAGGATAGGTTGGAGTCCAGAATGACACCAAGTACTCTGGCGTGCGGGGCGGGATTGATGGTGGCGTTGTTGGATGTGACGGAGAAGTCAATGGGGGGTGGTGTCTGGGCTGGGGGGGGAAGACAAGAAACTCGGTTTTGGAGAGGTTCAGTTTAAGGAAGTGGAGCGACATCCAGTCTGATATGTCGCTCAGTAGGTGTGTGATTCGGGCGGAGATCGAGGGGGTGAGGTGGGGGGTTGAGAGATAGATTTGCGTGTCGTCGGCATAGAGGTGGTAGTTGAAGCCGTGAGAGTGTATGAGTTGGCCAAGGGAGAAGGTGTAGATGGAGAAGAGAAGGGGCCCGAGGACGGAGCCTTGAGGGACCCCAACAGAGAGGGGGAGTGAGGGGGAGGTGGTAGCATTATAGGTAATGCTGAAGGAGCGTTGTGACAGGTAGGATGAGAGCCAGGAGAGAGCAGAATCTCTGAGGCCGAGGGAGTGTAGTTTTTTTTTGAGGAGGGGGTGGTCGACTGTGTCGAAGGCCGCATAGAGGTCAAGGAGTAGGAGCACTGAATAGTGGCCATTAGCTTTGGTGGTTAGCAGGTCGTTGGAGAGTTTGAGTAAGGCAGTTGCGGTGGAGTGTAGGGAACGGAAGCCGGACTGTAGGGGATCGAAGAGGTTGTTGTCATTGAGGTGAGAGCTTAGTCCAGGGAGGGCTTTTTAAGTATGGGGGTGATGTGTGCATGTTTCAGAGGGGAGGGGAAGTGCCGGAGGAGAGGGAGAGATTAAAGATGTGGGTGAGGGAGCGTAGGATGGAGGGGGAGGGAGGTCGTAGGAGTTGTGAGGGGATAGGGTCGAGGGGGCAGGTGGTGAGGCGGGCATCAGAGAGGATCTTGGAGACTTCCTCGATGGTAGTAAGGTCAAAGGTGTGGAGTGTTGGGGGGGCTTCAGTATGAGGAATGTAGGGTGGGGTGGCAGTGGAGGTCATAGCAGTGGTGGGGCCGTGGGAGAGGAGTGATGAGGGGGTAGTTGAGTGAGGGGGAATGGGGTTGGAGGGAGTTTGAGCAGCGATGAAGTCCCTGTGGGTTATGTCGAGGGAGAGGGGGATGAGGGGGTAGCTGTGTGAGAGGGGACAGGTTGAGAGGGCGTGTGGGTTGCGACGATGTCCATCTTGTTTTTGAAGTGATTGGCAATCTCAAGGGCAGTGAGTGAGATGCTGGGTGGAGGTGGGGGTGGCGAGAGTAGAGAGTTGAAGGTAGAGAAGAGTCGGCAAGGATTGGAGGAGAGGGCCTTGATGAGGGTCAGGAAGTACGCTTGTTTGGCTGCGTGGAGGGAGGAGGTGTAGGTGTGGAAGGCAGATTTGTAGTGGGTGAAGGCTTGTTGGGATTTGGTTTTGCGCCATAGTCGCTCCAGGGCACGACTGTCTCGTTTGAGGGTTTTGGTGTGATCAGTCTGCCAGAGCTGGAGCGGTCGGGGTCTGATGTTGCGTGTGGTTAAAGGCGCTAGTGAGTCAAGGGCTGTTGACAGCGCATTGTTGTAGGCAGTCATAGCCAAGTCGGGGCAAGACAGGGGGTGGATGCTGTCGTGGAGTTGATCAGCTGCAGAGTGGAGGGGGGCAGGGTTAAGGTTGCGGAGGTTACGGCTGGTAGTAGTGTGACATTTGGAGAGGTAGGCGTTGGAGGACAAGGAGATAGAGAAGGTAATCAGGTTGTGGTCAGAGAGAGGGAAGGGGGTGTTAGTGAGGTTGTGGGGAGCGCAGTGGTTGGAGAAGACGAGATCAAGGATATTACCATTGGAGTGGGTGGTGGATTGTATGCACTGTGCAAGTGCAAAGGAGGAGGTTAAGTGAAGGAGATGGGATGTGTCTGGGTTGTCGAGGTTGACAGGGATGTTGAAATCTCCAAGGATGATGGTGGGTAGCTCAGAGGAGAGGAAGAAGGGTAGCCAGGAGGAAAAGTCATCCAGGAAGCGGGATATGGATCCAGGAGGCCGGTATATCACAGCAATCTTCAGGGGGGTTGGGGAGAATAGTCGGACGCAGTGGGCCTCGAAGGAGGAGAAGGATAGGGAGGGGGGGTTTGGGAGGACTCAGAAGGTGCTCTGCAGTGACAGGAGCAGACCAACCCCACCACCTTTACGACCGTTAGGCCTGGGTGAATGGGTCCAGGTGAAACCTCCGTAGGAGAGTGCAGCAGGGGAGGTAGAATCAGTGGGCTGGATCTAGGTTTCTGTGATCGCTAGGAGGTTGAGGGAGCAGGAAACAAAGAGGTCGTGGATGGCGGTAAGCTTGTTGCACACCGATCGGGTGTTCAGGAGTGCACATGGAAACGGGGGGGAGATTTTAGGGAGCAGGGGGGCAGATACGAAGTTACGGGGGTTGCGGCAGGACGTGGAGGCGGGAGGGTGTTGTGCGGGTGAGGGAGGTGGTGGAGGGCCAGGATTCGGGGAGATGTCCCCCGCGGTTAGGAGGAGAAGGATGAGAAAGGTGGCATGGGAGCGGGATGTGCAGGAGCATGAGAAACTACTAGTGGAGGTGTTCGGGTCAGTGGGAGAGTGGAGTAATAGGAGGAGGTGGTGGGTGTCGTAGAGGGGCGAAGGAAGTAGTGAGGACACAATATACAAATGTTTGGAAGGAGCAGAGGGATATAGTGAATGGATTTTGGGAACGGAGGAGAGGAAAATGAGAAGGAGGAGTGGAAGAGGCATTTTGGGGAGGTGATGAGAGCAGTAGTAGGGAGATGATAGCAATGAGGGGGAGATGTACAAGTTTTGGGGTGGAGCAGAGGGGTAAAGAAATGAGATTTGAGAACAGAGGATAGTAATATGATAAGGAGAAGAGGGGGTGTATTATATAAAAGGTACACGGAGTGGGACTCAGGCAGGTAAGAGATGTTTCCCAGGGTGATTGCTTGCAGTCTGTCCAGCATGCAGTAGAGTTTCTTGCTGTTGTTTTGTCTTCCTGCTGCTTAAGTTCTCCTGCTTTAGTTCAACTGCTGTGTTTAACTCAGTGTTTCTCAACTCCAGTCCTCATGGACCCCCAACAGGTCATGTTTTCAGGATTTCCATTATTTTGCACAGGTGATTTGATCAGTTTCACTGCCTTAGTAATTACCACAGCTGTTTCATCTGAGGGAAATCCTGAAAACATGACCTGTTGGGGGTCCATGAGGACTGGAGTTGAGAAACACTGGTTTAACTGCTTCGCACTCCTTCAAAGCAGCAACCCCGGAGACTGTGCCCCCCCCATCAGTGATCTCCCCCCATGAGCTGATCTAAATTTATAGGGAGATGCTCAAATGAGCATTCAACTCCACCCCAATTAGAAGCTGATAAGGATCACATGAATAGTGGGGGATGTTTCTCAGGGAACAGGCTACAGTCATAAACTGGGTGCAGCTAGAGGTGAGGACTGGTCAACATACACACAAATATAAATACATCATTTGTTCTGAATTTAACAGGAGTCAATGCATTTTTCTAGTTAAGAGCGGAGATAGGAGATAGATGCATTTACCTGTGAAAGTAGAGAAGGCATAATTAGACTGCTGTGTTTAACTGCTTCGCACTCCTTCAAAGCAGCACTCGATCAAAAGCAGCACCCCCATCAGAGACTGTGCCCCCCATCATGTTCTGCAAGTTCCTATCCAGCTTCTCACTACCCTTTCTACTCAGTACAGAACGCATGAATTAGCATTCTGTTTCCACGTGCCAACATTTTTATACTGGTAAAGTACCCATTTGTTTTTCTCCTGCTGATTGGTTGGTGCAGATGACAAGAAAGATATTTCTTGGGTAAGTGAGGATGCTATATAATATGGTTACATCAAGAAATATAATAAATGCATGCATCTACAATGTAGAGTGGCTAACTAATTTTCTGTAATTATCCAGCTCAAGTGAAGTGGCTCAATCCACTAGAATCTGTGAAATAGTTTTCACATATCAAAGAGATCACTACCCAGCTACCATGGTTTTCAGATACTATTGTTGTAAACTACCTCTTTCAGAAGATGTATCAATTTTTCTCTGGTTATGGAGCGGCTCTTTAGATACTGAAGATTTCTGAACTGCAAAGTCAAAGGACGTTGCAACATTTTACTGTAGGGTTTTCTGTGCTTGACTACAAAAGTTAGCCAGGGCATATACAACATGGTTGCAGCATGAAACTTGACATTCAGCATGTTCAACAAGTTTATCAGGCATTTGTTGTTTAATTCACCACTTTTCTGACTATTATTATTAGTATACAGGATTTATATAGCACCAACAGTTTGCTCATTTAAAGGGAGACAATACAGCAACAATACAAGAGGGTTTGGAGGGCCCTGCTCCTCGGAGCTTACAATATAAGAAGAAGGGGCTGGTGGTACAAAAGGTAATAACTGTGGGGGATGGACTGGTTGGAGGAATAAAAGACTCCATTATTAGCTGAAGGCAGGATAGGCTTCCCTGAAGAGATAGGTTTTCAGAGATCGCCTAAAAGTGGGCAGAGTAGCTGATAGTCTGATATGATGCCATGTGTCCATAAATTTGGCACAGAATTACAGACTGTTTCATCCAGGGTGGATCATATAGAAATAAAGATGGGTGAATTTGCCACAACGATAAAATAATCTGATTGATGCACTTGATACTAAGGAGGAAGAGATGGATACAATCAAAGCTAAAATAGCAGACATTGAGGATAGATCCAGAAGGAACAATTTCAAGATCAGGGGTATCCCAGAGTCAGTTCAGCAACCTGAACTTCGCATATATGTCACACAACTGTTCAACACCATTTTGCCTGATCTATCCACTTTGGATATGACTGGACAGGATACACCACCTTCCCAAGCCAATGCATCTCCCTGACCACATACCCAGAGAGGTTATACTGCGCCTGCATTTTTTGCATGTGAAAGAGTGTGTGATGTCTGCAGCATGCAATAGAGATTTCATCCCAGCACAGTATAATGACCTCCAATTGTACGCTGACTTGTCTCAGTATACTGTCAAAAGCGTAAAAACCCTAACACAATAACAAAAGCACTGAGGAACCATAAAATCAGCTACAAGTGGGGGTTCCCAACCAAGTTTACATTACCAAGGATGGTACTGAACATATTATTGATTTGGTGGCACAGGGTCTGACCCTCCTAAAATCCTGGAACATAATACCTGAATGCCAAGCTCAGATCTCATCTGCGACTAGACCTAACTATGTTGATCCCAACTGGTGCTTGGTCACATCCAAGAACTCACGCACCCACACCTGACCCAAATACAGGGCAAGTTATTTTCATTTAGCCACTAGTCCCTGTACTAGAGGAGCTCTTCAAGCCAAACCTTTTCCCCTTGTCTTTGAGCATAGCAATATGCTACACCCAGGTCCTACAGACCTACACATTTTTTGGTTTGGCAATCTGCCTATATGTTCTTTTACTACTATTTCTTTGTTTACTACTTGTTTGTTTTTACAGTTAGAGCTTTACATACCAGCACTTATGCATCAGTCCAAACATGGATGGAATCCTTCAATGAAAACATCTTTGGAACCAAGATTTGGCCAGCACAACTTGGAAAGTCTCATCACTTATTGTAAGTGTTACTTCTACGCTATACACCTATCAATTTTCTCCTACTAACTACAATGACAGCGAACATTCTCACTATTATTGCAAAAGAACTGAATCATCCTGCAAAGTGCAGATCCTTGTAAAAGGAAGAAACACAATTCAACTGATATTCTTTACGTTCAAGAAATGTATTTTCAAAGCCAAATACTGTACATCCTAAAATGCTCTACTGCTAAGTATCCCCACATTTGTCTGGCAAACGCGGACACCAAGACAAGAGGTGTATTAAACAGTAATAAGAGATTCAGTCGCTTTTATGTTACAGAAAGAGGTTGCTGACCCACAAGGCAGAAATGTAATATCGGGGTGCAATATGAATTCTACCACATACACTGGCCAATATCTATGCCCCAAATAAACACCAGGGCTGCTTCTTAAATAAGGTCATATGGGGGATTCGATTCTGCAAGAACCATTATTACTATGCAGGGACTTTTTTTCTCATGCCTGATCCGATGATGGACTCCACCACAAGCACCCGGTGGCCTCAACCATCACTACAACCAGTACTGCATACTCACAAACTTTCTGACGCTTGGAGGTGTCTACATGCCAATGAAAGAGACTATTGCTTTATTTCTTCAGAGCATCATACTTGTTCCAGAATAGACCTTTTCATTGTAGATAAAGTAGCTTCTACCCAAAATCAAATCTTCTGTAATCAATACCATTACTTGGTCAGATCATGCCTTGGTGTTGCTTTCGGTCAGAGTTTCATTTTCTGTCAATCCTACCTTCATTTGGAGATCCAACCTACGGCTCTTCCAGGCTGATCCTACCAAGCTTAAGCTTGATACAAACATGTCTGAATTCTTTGATACTAATGTATTATCTGTTGAGGATCCTTTTGTAGTATGGAATGCCCATAAGGCATTTATACGGGGTATTCTTATCAAACTAGGAGGAAGGGCTAAGAGGCAGAGGCTCATAGAAGACACCATTACAAAAATACAATGTTATAAAATCAAAATAAGACCACTCCAAATTCCTATCTGAACAATTGACAAAATTACAATACAATCTTAGACTAAATTTTACTTGATGATTTTAAAAAGCTGATAGAAGGTTAACCACTTCAATACTGGACACTCTTACTCCCTTTCTGCCCAGGCCAATTTTCAGGTTTCAGCACTCTCACACTTTGAATGACAATTGCGTGGTCATGCAACACTGTACCCAAGCTAAATGTTTATCATTTTAGAGATTTCTTTTATTGGTATTTAATCACCACTGGGGTTTTTATTTTTTTCTAGATTAACAAAAAAAAGACTGAACATTTTGAAAAAAACAGTTTCTTTATGTCTGTTAAAAAAGTTTCCAAATAAATAATTGTTCTTCATAAATTTAGGCCAAGATTTATTCTGCTACATTTCTTTGGTGAAAATAACCCAAATCAGTATTTATTATTTAGTCTGTAGGAAAGTTTCAGAGTTCACAAACTATGGGATATATTTGAAAATTGATCAATCCTTAAGTACTGACAGCCAATCTAATTTCTTGAGGCCCAAAAATGTCAGAACGGTACATATATTCCCCAAATGACCCCTTTTTGCAAAGTATACAGTCCAACATACAGTATGTCATAAGAGGCATGGTGAGTTTTTTGAAGTTGTAATTTTTTTGAAAAAGAAATTTAAAAAATTTGCACTTTTTTTTTTTTTTTTACATACTGTCACCAGTGCAGTACAGCATCATCATATAACTGGTGTGGCAGTGATCAGGGACACTGACTGGTGACAGTACGAGAAAAAGAAGATCATTTGTTTTTCATTTGTTTTTTATTTTTTAAATTTTATATTACATTTCTCTTTTTTTTTAAGATTTGTTTCATATTACACTATGGCCAAAGTAGTATAATGATGCCATAGTTACAATGTACTACTTTGGGGAAGTGTTTTTGTTTTTTTTTCTTACACAATTTGATTGCTTATATCAAAGAATGTATTTGCTATAAGCAAGCATTTAAATGAGTGAAATGGATTCATTCAGGTCTTTTTGTTGTGATTAGTCACGGCTAATCACATGCCACAGATGGGCTGTAATTTGCCCAGCCTGTGAATGTGATCACTGTGACCATTCACAGCTAGACACACTTGTATGCAATGGATGGCATGAAAGGGTTCCATCCACTGTTTACAACTGTCATGTGACCTACTGTGATTGGTCACATTGCCATATGGTCTTATTACCTGTTCCTGCTCGTTCTGCCTGCTGATTACCTTGTTGCCGACCCTGCTTGATCCTGACCTGTGCTGACCATCTCCTGCTCTGATCCCTGGCTCATTTGACTACTCTCCTGGATACCCCTGATTATCTGACCTCCTGTTGCTGGACCTGGCGTGTGACCCGACTACCCTCTGTCTGCTGCTCTGTACCGTTCTGCCTCTGCTGTTATTGACCCGGCCCGTCTGACTACGCTACTCTACCCTGCCATCCATCCGTCCATCCTGCACGGATCCGGTCACTGCTGCCCAGGTATATCCGCCTCTTCACATCAGGCTCTCTTCCGGCATATGCCTATGGCGGTTCCCTCTACCACGGGCGGGTGCACTCAGGGGCCTCGAGTTGGTCACAGTCTGCTCCAAGTCCGTCCCCACCATCAGGGGTTCTGGTGAATAAGCAGACTGGAACTTAGACCCAGCACCCCTGGGGAATCCTGTCCTGTGGGGTGCTATAGATAACGCCAGGCAGTACATGACAATGGGTATCTGCTTCCAGCAGCTATACCCATCTATTGAATCATATGGTGACCGAATACATCGGGTCAAGAGTGGATGTTGACCCATTTCCAATGGACAACCCTTTGATTATTGGATAACAAATATTGACCACTGGCTGGCGCATGGCCAGTATGAAACCAGTATAAAACCAGCAGTCCGCATGCTTTTTGAAAGTACATCTAACATTGCAGTCGGTTTTACAGCAACAATGAGGAAAAACAAACCCTGCTTTCCCACCAAAAGAAAGGAATTTGAAGGTACACCATGGGGAGAAACAGCATCTCTAAACTTCATATAATTATATTGAATGTGTCACGATCAAGGGTCAGGCTCAAAGACCAGTTTCTATAGCAGTGGAAAGGCTCACACCGAAACCAGCAGGATAGGTACACAGGCAGGTCACCATGGCAGAGGAGTGGGCTCACCTGAGTTGCGGAGTATAAGTACTAACTGGTGTTCACCAGAGCTCCTGATGGTGCAGAAGGATTCTGCTGTGTTAGCACCAGGTCGCAGTCCTCAGGATCAACCCAATAGGGGGTGAGCAAGTGGAGGATCACTAGCATATTAAGCAGGTAAGGATCAAACGGAAGCATGGTCAGTAAACAAGCCAAGGTCGGTAATGAGCAGTCGCAGGTTGGGATCAGGCAGAAGTGTAGTCAAGAACAAATCAAGGGTCAATAATGAGTGGTAGCAAAATATGGAGGACAGCAGAGAAGGCAAGGAGCAAGATACTGGCTGGAGAGCACAATAATCTGGCAAACAGGAAGTGCAGAGACATGGCTTATATCAGGAAGTTCATGGGAGGAGCAAGGGGTTCAAGGTTCATGACAAACAAGGTCAAGGAAGGATCATCCAAATAATTGTCAAAGGAACTGTGCAGCATTCCTGGTGGCTCAGCAAGAAGAAACATTGTCACTCACCACAGAAGGCCCAGGCTCTGACAGAATGCTTTTAGAAATATGTTGTTTTGCCCTATGGTGTCTCTTTAAAGACCTTTATTTGTTGGGAAAGCAGGGTTATTTTTTTCACTTTGTTGCTGTTGAGATAATGTTTAAGATGTAATACAGTAGAAATTCTAGTTAATTCATGTACTGCAGCAGGCTTTGTTATTAAAAACAAAAAGTCTGTCTGTCCATAGACACCATTGACTGGCTAACCTTTCTGAAAATTAAACAGTTCTGGATCAGCAAAAACTAGCAAGCTCCTGCTGCAGATTTCTTTTTGTAACTGGTTCCAAAAAGATTGTTTTACTGTACAGTCTAAGCCTCTGAAGGCCTGAAATAAATACCACCTCTTGCCACCTTTATTACCTTTCAGCACACCTGCTATTAATGCTTCCTTATACTGCTGCTGTCCTGACCATGTAATCATCTAGTACAGGCACTATAGACCTGTCACATTGCCATCTCATACTGGTCCAATTGCTGTAGCCCATTAGACACATCTTTTTCTGCGGCTGTTTCCCAATTGTAAATTCCTTGACAATGTCCATCCTGTGCGCTACATAAATATTTGCATTTGGTTACATTTGTGGCACTAGTAATACTGAAAAAAACAATTATTCTGCTGCCGTTTCCTGGAGTTAAAGCAGAACCTTACCCATATCAACCTGCTAAAAATAATATTCTTTAGCAAGAAACATACATTCCACTTTAATAATTATGCCACCAAAAATTAGTGTATGCTGTAAATTGCCTCCATCTGCACCAGATTCTGCATGCACCAGTTTTAATAAATTTCCCATATACTGTTTGTAAATGTGTAACATGTCAGTTTCAATTTTCTTTCACAGGGCAAATATAACATTCCCTAACATTCAATCCTAAGAACAAAAAAACGTAAACACATTTGTTCATTCCTTATGCTTCCAGATTCCGATAAGTCCCCTCCCCATAGGGGGGGGGGGAACCACTGGGCCGGGGTTGTAGGGAATAGTTTATTGTCCTCATCAACATGGGTACAAGGTGGTTTTCCTTGGGGATCCCCCTAGCAAGATACACCCTCCATGTTGAAGACGTATGGCCTGGTATTTTATAGGATGGGGGGGGGGCGCACACAATTCCTATTTTTCCTCCTCCTTTCCTGGCCACCCAGGCCACATGCTCAGACAAGGGTCTTGTATAGGTTTAAGGGGAGACTCCAAGCTTTCTTCTTACATGGGTTCATCCTTAAAATGTTTGTGGGGTACTCCCTAAAATCCATATCAGACTAAAAGGGTCCGATATGGAATTTTGGGGGACCCATGTGGATTTTTTTGTAGAGTCCACCCTAAAATCTATACCAGACCTGAAAGACCTAATATGAATTTTCGTAGGACCCACACATTTTTTAAAACATTATTCCTTTGTTTGCATTCAGCTGTCAGGTCAATGTGCCTATATGGAATGAGTTACTGGCTATTAGGAATCTGGTGCCTTAAGAACCAGGGGCCCTGAATCGGAATGTTTCACATTTAACAGTGGTAGTAATACCACTAAATTTTTCACTTTACATTGCCACTGGAAGCTGAAGTAACAACTATTCATTGGGCTGTTCACACAGAAATCTCAATAGACTGTACACACTGCTGAGATCTCCCTCATATAATTTCCCCTGTTGATTGAATGTTCTTAGTCTATAGTGTTTCCTTATTGGTGAATATTCTTTAACTCTTATGTTCTTATGACTACTTTTCTTTTGGATCAAATGTTAGTGAATGTTACATTCATCTGACTGAAGCCAAATAGAAACCAAAACTACACACATATTACAGACTTTGCAGGTATTTGTTATGTTTGTGAAAATGAGACATTCGCAAAGTGATTTTTTTAAATAAATAGAACCCTTAATGTTTTGGCATGTTTTTCCTCATTTGGCAAATTGTTTTGGTTTTGATGCAGGTTTCAACTTGCTGTTTCTGATGGTCATTAGGGCCTACGGGAGTACACCAGTGCAATACCTATATTTTGGAAGTACACACTATTTTAAATTAGGAATGGGAGTAAATGGGCATATCAGTCCTAATTTGCTGGCAAGCCTAGGTGGACAGCAGGATGGATGACATGTAGCCTTAAAACAGCTGTGCAGGATAGGTGGAATAAAGCTGGACTTTGTCAGAATGCAGATTAAGTCCATATGGCAGGCTGTGTCTTCCTTCAGCAGCAAATATAGCCACACTGGAACGCAAGCCAGTGCTAGGACCAGAATCAGAAGTGACGTCTGGACGTATTGACGTTAAAGCTTGATGGGTGGTAACATGTTTCGTAGCCCACAATTTAAATAATCCCCTTTCCCTCTGTTCAGCATATAAATGTTACTTCAGAGGAATACTCTGCATGGAAATATAGTTAAACAGCTTATATTAGTTAACCAAACTACATGACCTTGACAAAAAACATATTACCCAACCTGAACATATAATGGAAGCAGAACCCACATGCTTATGGGAACAGATTAGAGAACACTTTGAAGCTAAACAAAAACTCATGAAAGCTCACTGCTCATTTTACGAATTCAGAATTAAATGCAGCTATTTCTTCACCAACACCTTACAATCTAAACGTAACCAATCATTTATTATCATTTGGGCATTATCTACCCCAACAGGTGCCAGGGTGGGTTCTTCTCCTGAGATGACTGAAACATTCTGTCACGGTCTGGGTCAGGTTCAGAGACCAGTTGCTATAGCAGTAAAAGGCTTACCTGAACCCAGCAGGATCGGTACACCAGCAGGTCACCCTGGGAAATGGCGCAGGCTCACCTGAGGTGCGGGGTCTAAGTATTAACTGGTTTTCACCAGAGCTCCTAGTGGTGGAGATGGATTTGGCTGCGTGCTAATACCAGGTCGCCGATCTCAGGATCACCCCACCAGGGAATGAGCAAGCCGGAAACCAGTAGCAGATAAAACAGGTTAAGGATCAAACAGAAGCAGAGCCAGTCACAAGCCAAGGGTCGGTCACAAATGGTAGTAGATGAGGATGAGCCAAAATCATAGTAAGTAACAAGCCAAAGGTCGGTAGCGAAGATGTAGATGGCAGCAGGAAAGATAAGCGGGATATTAGCTGGGAAGGCACAATGATCTGGCAACCAGGAAGTGCAGAGACATGGCTTTTATCAGGAAGTTCATGGGAGGAGCAAGGAGTTCAAGGTTCAACAGAAAATAAGGCACAAGGCAGGATTGTCCAATGGATCAGGCAGAGTGTTGTCCAGCATCCCAGCTAGCTCAGTGAGAAGAAACATTGCCTCTCACGCAGAAGGCCCAGGTTCAATCCCAGGCTCTAACACATTCAGAACTTTCTATGCAGCCTTATACAATGTAGACATGGCCCTTCCCCCTCTCTCTCTCACCCTATCTTGACAGGTGTTCAACAGAGCTGTGGCTGGCTCCCAAAAAGGTAAAGCCCCAGGCCCTGACAGCTTCACAATTTCTTATTATAAAACATTCAACGTACAGCTTTCATCTCATTTCATGTCCGCCTTAAATGCAAAACCAGATCTTCTACATGCCAGTATTTCTGTTGTCCCCAAACCAGGCAAAAAAATCACTTCATTGCTAGAATTATAGATCCATCTCCCTGCTTAATTGTCACCCCAAGATATTCACAAATTTTTAGCAGAGAGAATGGGATTCTGTCCTACAGTGTATCATTTCCCTGGACCAAGTGGGATTCATTCAGTCCAGATAGGTGCATGATAATATGAACAGGACTATAAATGTTCATTGCCGGAGCCAGAAAATCAAACATTCCTTTGATACTTCTGTCAACTGATGCTGTGAAGGCTTTTGAAAAAGTAAACTGGACATTCCTCCACAAAATTCTCAAGTATATAGGGATGCCCACCTTTATCTTGTCCTGGGTTAAAGCACTTTATTCCTCCACAACTTCTACAGTTATAATTAGAGATGAGCGAATCGAACCTGGCGAAGTGGAATTCGTTTCGAATTTCAGGAAAAATTCGATTTGCATCGAATCCGAATTTTAGCAAACTTCGGGTGCACGAATCAAATTTTTCCCGATCAGCCGACAAAAGTGTCACTGCAGAGAGCTCCGCTATTTCTGACAGTTCTGACAGTTCATTTACAGCGGTTGAAACATTGTATCTATTTGTTTCCATATAGGATACAGATGTTTTTATTCGGAAATAAATAGATACAATGTTTCAACCGCTGTAAATGTGAAGGAACTGTCAGAGAACTGTCAGAAATAGCGGAGCTCTCTGCAGATACACTTTTTGCTGTACTGGAATACTTCTTCTTTTCATTCTTCTTCTTCTTTTCATTCTTCTTCTTCTTCTTTTCATTCTTCTTCTTCTTTTCATTCTTCTTTTCATTCTTCTTCTTCTTCTCTTCATTCTTCTTCTTCTTCTTTTCATTCTTCTTCTTTTCATTCTTCTTTTCATTCTTCTTCTTCTTCTTTTCATTCTTCTTCTTCTTCTTTTCATTCTTCTTCTTCTTTTCATTCTTCTTCTTCTTCTTCTTCTTTTCATTCTTCTTTTCATTCTTCTTCTTCTTCTTTTCATTCTTCTTTTCATTCTTCTTCTTTTCATTCTTCTTCTTCTTCTTTTCATTCTTCTTTTCATTCTTCTTCTTTTCATTCTTCTTCTTCTTCTTTTCATGCTTCTTTTCATTCTTCTTCTTCTTCTTTTCATTCTTCTTTTCATTCTTCTTTTCATTCTTCTTCTTCTTCTTTTCATTCTTCTTCTTCTTTTCATTCTTCTTTTCATTCTTCTTCTTCTTCTTTTCATTCTTCTTCTTCTTCTTTTCATTCTTCTTCTTCTTTTCATTCTTCTTCTTCTTCTTTTCATTCTTCTTTTCATTCTTCTTCTTTTCATTCTTCTTCTTCTTCTTTTCATTCTTCTTTTCATTCTTCTTCTTCTTCTTTTCATTCTTCTTCTTCTTCTTTTCATTCTTCTTCTTCTTTTCATTCTTCTTTTCATTCTTCTTCTTCTTTTCATTCTTCTTCTTCTTTTCATTCTTCTTTTCATTCTTCTTCTTTTTCTTTTCATTCTTCTTCTTCTTCTTTTCATTCTTCCTCTTATTCTTTTCATTCTTCTTTTCATTCTTCTTCTTCTTTTCATTCTTCTTCTTCTTCTTTTCATTCTTCTTTTCATTCTTCTTCTTTTCATTCTTCTTCTTTTCATTCTTCTTCTTATTCTTTTCATTCTTCTTCTTCTTTTCATTCTTCTTCTTCTTCTTTTCATTCTTCTTCTTTTCATTCTTCTTTTCATTCTTCTTCTTCTTCTTTTCATTCTTCTTCTTCTTCTTTTCATTCTTCTTTTCATTCTTCTTCTTCTTCTTTTCATTCTTCTTCTTCTTCTTTTCATTCTTCTTCTTCTTTTCATTCTTCTTCTTCTTCTTCTTCTTTTCATTCCTCTTCTTCTTCTTTTCATTCTTCTTCTTCTTTTCATTCTTCTTTTCATTCTTCTTATTCTTCTCTTCATTCTTCTTCTTCTTCTTTTCATTCTTCTTCTTCTTCTTTTCATTCTTCTTTTCATTCTTCTTCTTCTTCTTTTCATTCTTCTTCTTCTTCTTTTCATTCTTCTTCTTCTTTTCATTCTTCTTCTTCTTCTTTTCATTCTTCTTTTCATTCTTCTTCTTTTCATTCTTCTTCTTCTTCTTTTCATTCTTCTTTTCATTCTTCTTCTTTTCATTCTTCTTCTTCTTCTTTTCATGCTTCTTTTCATTCTTCTTCTTCTTCTTTTCATTCTTCTTTTCATTCTTCTTCTTTTCATTCTTCTTTTCATTCTTCTTCTTTTCATTCTTCTTCTTCTTTTCATTCTTCTTTTCATTCTTCTTCTTCTTCTTTTCATTCTTCTTCTTCTTCTTTTCATTCTTCTTTTCATTCTTCTTCTTCTTTTCATTCTTCTTCTTCTTCTTTTCATTCTTCTTTTCATTCTTCTTCTTCTTCTTTTCATTCTTCTTCTTCTTCTTTTCATTCTTCTTTTCATTCTTCTTCTTCTTCTTTTCATTCTTCTTCTTCTTCTTTTCATTCTTCTTCTTCTTCTTTTCATTCTTCTTTTCATTCTTCTTCTTCTTTTCATTCTTCTTCTTCTTTTCATTCTTCTTTTCATTCTTCTTTTTCTTTTCATTCTTCTTCTTCTTCTTTTCATTCTTCCTCTTATTCTTTTCAATCTTCTTCTTCTTTTCATTCTTCTTCTTCTTCTTTTCATTCTTCTTTTCATTCTTCTTCTTCTTCTTTTCATTCTTCTTCTTCTTCTTGTCATTCTTCTTCTTCTTGTCATTCTTCTTTTCATTCTTCTTATTCTTCTTCTTTTCATTCTTCTTCTTCTTCTTTTCATTCTTCTTTTCATTCTTCTTCTTTTCATTCTTCTTCTTTTCATTCTTCTTCTTATTCTTTTCATTCTCCTTCTTCTTTTCATTCTTCTTCTTCTTCTTTTCATTCTTCTTCTTTTCATTCTTCTTCTTTTCATTCTTCTTTTCATTCTTCTTCTTCTTCTTTTCATTCTTCTTCTTCTTCATTTCATTCTTCTTCTTCTTCTTTTCATTCTTCTTTTCATTCTTCTTCTTCTTCTTTTCATTCTTCTTTTCATTCTTCTTCTTTTCATTCTTCTTCTTCTTTTCATTCTTCTTCTTCTTCTTTTCATTCTTCTTTTCATTCTTCTTCTTCTTCTTTTCATTCTTCTTCTTCTTTTCATTCTTCTTTTCATTCTTCTTCTTCTTCTTTTCATTCTTCTTCTTCTTCTTGTCATTCTTCTTCTTCTTCTTGTCATTCTTCTTTTCATTCTTCTTCTTTTCATTCTTCTTCTTCTTTTCATTATTCTTTTCATTCTTCTTCTTCTTCTTTTCATTCTTCTTCTTCTTCTTTTCATTCTTCTTTTCATTCTTCTTCTTTTCATTCTTCTTTTCATTCTTCTCATTCTTCTTTTCATTCTTCTTTTCATTCTTCTTCTCATTCTTCTTTTCATTCTTCTTCTTCTTCTTTTCATTCTTCTTCTTCTTTTCATTCTTCTTCTTCTTCTTCTTCTTTTCATTCTTCTTCTTCTTCTTCTTTTCATTCTTCTTCTTCTTTTCATTCTTCTTCTTCTTCTTTTCATTCTTCTTTTCATTCTTCTTCTTCTTCTTCTTTTCATTCTTCTTCTTCTTTTCATTCTTCTTCTTCTTCTTTTCATTCTTCTTTTCATTCTTCTTCTTTTCATTCTTCTTCTTCTTCTTTTCATTCTTCTTTTCATTCTTCTTCTTTTCATTCTTCTTCTTCTTCTTTTCATTCTTCTTCTTCTTCTTTTCATTCTTCTTTTCATTCTTCTTCTTCTTCTTCTTTTCATTTTTCTTCTTCTTCTTTTCATTCTTCTTCTTCTTCTTCGTCGTGCCCCGTGACTGCCCAAATGAGTGAAGTGTGCGGTGATTCTAAGATCGACGGCACTCATCTGCATGTCATACTGACTGACAGTATTATTTCTCTTCCCCAGCAGACTCCAAGGGCATTTAAATTAAAGGTACAGTGTTCTGCACTAATATAAAGGCTCTCTGAAGCCTAGAAACCCTTTAAATAAGTTAAATTTGCGGCGAATAAATTTGCATCGAATCGAATTTCTCCTGCAAATTCGGCGAATCAGCCGAATCGAATTTTTGAATAATTCGCTCATCTCTAGTTATAATTAATGTTTTTTATTTTACCCCACTATCTATCTACAATGACAGGATACAGGGATGCCTCCTATCACCATTTTTGTGCTCACTTTTGAATCAATTTTACTTGTCCAGAACAAGCCAACTATTATTTATTTATTATTATTATTAATATTACAGGTACTTATACAGTGCTGTCAATTTATGCAGCACTTTACATACATATTGTACATTCACATCAGTCTCTAACCCTCAAGGGGCATACAAGGGTCATTAACTCACATTCATACATACACATACTAGGGCCAATTTAGACAGGAGCCAATTCACCTACCAGCATGTCTTTTGAGTGTGGGAGGAAACCAGAGTACCTGCAGGAAACCCATACAGGCCCAGGGAGAACATGCAAACTCCAGGCAGTGTGGTGCCATGGTTAAGATTTGAACCAACAACCCTAGTACTGCCAGGTGGAAGTACTAACCATTTAGCCACGGTGCTGCCCAACTAGTAAATGCCTTCTGACCAGCATATATCATCACAAGGTCACAGCCTATGCTGATGACTACTCTTTTACATCTCAGACCCTCTAATTTCTCTTTGCCTTTGCCGTTAGTATTCCCTATGGATCACTATCTGATTTTAAAGATAATACCAGAATCCTGCAGATTCTCACTTAGCTGTTTGTCCTTACCTCCTGTACGAATAGGCAGTTATCAAACTGCAGAGAGCATCAATGAACTATGAGAGCACTCACCAGCGCCCATGTAGTTCACTGAAAACTACAAACAGTCTGCCACAGTGGATGGTGATACATGTAGTTCATACATTCACAGAACTCTGAATGGATGATGAGGCGATGTGGGTGCAGCTCAGCACAGTTGTGCTTTTTTTAAATAGTGACAGTGGGTGCAGGAAGAAGATCCTCCCCTGCTGTCACAGAGAGAGGATCAAGGATTGTGGGCAGGTGCTGTCTTGTAACAAGTTGTATTTGTACTTGTTAAACACTAAAAATGGGTGTAACATGTAATATGTTACAAAGGTTACCCTATTGTAATCCAATATTTGGGAACTAAGATCCCCTTCAGTCATAATAAACTTCTTTTCAAACTAAGTTTTCAGTCTCAGTTATCCTCTTTACTGATTGACATGGAGAAGTGGAGGACCCTCGCCTACTCTTGGTTTGGAGGTGCAATGTTCCAAAGATGAAAACTATGTCCTTTCTGCTAAAGTGTCAGAGGAAAAGATGAGGAAGCACAGGCAAATGCGCCAATGCACAATGTGGCCACGCCAATTCATGCAAAGAAATGCGCATGTGCATAGGCGGGCGACAGGTAGTAAAACATTCCTGTGCACGAAAACACACCAGCACATGCAGGGTGCACTAATTGCTGACACTCAGTGGCCTTTATAAGGACTGCAGCTCTGCTCAGTGATTGCTGGATTATCGGCAGCCCCTCCTGTTCCTGTGTTCCTGAGTCTACTGCTGTTTACCCATTACTGACCCGGCTTGATCCTGACCTTGTTCCTGTCTGCTGCTCTGTGTATGACCCGGGCTTGTTCCAGTCTGCTGCTCTGTGTATGACCCCGGCTTGATCCTGACCTTGCTCCTGTCTGCTATTACTCTGTGTATGACCCTGGCTTGATCCTGACGTTGCTCCTGTCTGCTGTTCCATATTGATCCTGGCTCTGGCTACTGACTACTCTACCCATCCTCCAGGATCCACGTGTTCTCTGGAGGAACGCATCCTGCAACTGGAGCACCCACGGGTTCCATATCATCAGGCATTTCCAAGCAGCAACACCACTGGTGCTTCTTTGGGCATTGCACCTCCTGTTTCCACCTCCAGGGGTGCACTGCACTTAGCCGTAAGGGGAGCCCACTCTCTATTACAGCCTCCAGTCAGGTACATGACATAAAGTATATCTTTTACAAGCCTTACCTACCAAAGTCCCAAAAACCTACTTTTGTACAGTCAGAGCAGTGTTCATCAAATATGTCTGGCAAGGTAAATCACCTCAGATCAAAAGAACCCTCCTAGTGAGACCAAAGCTTGAAGATGGCGTAGGCCTCATAAACCTGCTATATGTTACACCACCATTCACATGGGGCCATTCACATGGGGCCCTCATGGGGCCCCCTACTGACCCCGAGCCCTCGGCAGTGCCCTAGTTTGCAAATGGTCAGTCCGCCCCTGTTTGTAGTACATACCAAGAAACCACAAACATCCTAACATATTGGTTCAGAACCGATCTGTCCTAAGACAAAACAACCGATGCTGGAGATGCGGGACCCACGAGGGCAGATTACAACATGTCTTTTTGGAATGTCTTATTATCCTCTCCTTTTGGTAGTAAGTTCTTCAAATAATCTACAAACTTACAGACATCTACTTAACAGGGAACCCAGTGGTGGTCCTTCTAAACCTGACACCAATGTCCGGTAAACTTTATCACAAATCTCTCCTAAAACACCCCTAAACGCCACAAGGTCCTGCATCCTCAGCATGTTGAAACAACAATCTCCTCATATCATGTCCCAATGGTTTGCCAGAGAGAATGACATCCAAAATATAGAACACTTGACTGCTTCTCTCAAAGATAAAACCAATGAACATAACACTAGCTGGCTCTACTGGGACCTAATCCATTTTTCTAAGGAGTATCTAAAGTACTTATAAGCCCTGGGGCCCATTTCTCTACCAGTTTGTTCCTTTCCACAGTCTTCCTCCTCATTCCTTGCCCCCTTTTCCTACCCCCTTTCTCATTTTCTTCACCTCCCCCCCCCCCCTTTTCACTCTTTTTTCTCCACTTGTCTCATACCCACACACTTCTCCCCGTTTACTACTTAATAGAAAACAACAACCCAGTGTGTGCTGACACTATTAGTATGACTGGAAAGGGTTTGTTTTTTTTCTACCATGTATTGATTGCCAATGATCTACATCTTTTAGTAACTCTAGAGTTGTGTCTAGTTATTTTATAGCATCCATATAGTTGTGCTGTTTTTAGTCTTTGCAGATTACTTCATTTCTCCTCTGGAGAACCTTTATTGTAACACACTTAACACAACTGTACCATTTGCTTTTACAGAATTTAAAAGAAGTTCATTGCCACATTGTCCATTTTTCTGGATTTACACAATATGCATTGTTGTACTGTTGTTTCTGGATTCTTACAATTAAATAAACCAAATATTTTCAAATTTCATGCAGTCTCTCTGAGAAATGACAGTGTAACTGATTTTTCTGTCTGAAATATGCCTAATCTCTGTTTCTGAAATTGTCTCCTGTTAAAAAACATGAGATTCTTTGCAGCAGAAGTGTCAATGACAATCTCATGGTGCTGCTGACCCCCTAAAAAAGACGCAAACAGAATTAAACACAAATAAAATAGGTCAAAGAAACTTAAATGAATTTAAAAAAAAAAGTAAAAACAAACAAATATCAACCCTAAATCACTAAAGCCAGCTACAGATGTAGCAACTTTCTTTCACTCGATTCCCCCATCAACACAGTCAGGGTTGATTGAGGAATCTTTCCCATGGAGTCATTGTGTTTTTTTCGGCGGATGGCAGGGGGAAACCGTCCCCGCCAGGAGAACACAATGAGTACTGCTAGTGGCTATAATACCTGGTAGCAATAGTCACATGTAAAATCCAACAGGCTGGCTGTACCCAAGTTGATCAATCAACTTGGATACATTCAGCCTGCCCATACATGGTTCGAATCTCAGCCAGTCCCTGCTGAACCGGTTGAGATTCGAACCTGCTATGGCCGGCTTAAAATCAAAATAAAACCAAAGTGTAACAATAAATCAAGTAGATTTTAATACAAAAAATACAAAGTAAAATAAATAAAGTCAAAGAAATACCCCCAAAGCAAAAATGTAATAGCAACAACACAGCAACAGAACTTATCGTTGACACACACATAAAAGAAAAAAATTAGTCCTAAAAAGGACTGTTTGGCCATACCAAATCACAGTGAATGTAGGTAGGCAATTCACTGCAACTTAACAGTACTGTATATAACAGCACTGTATAATTATGTACTAGCACAC
Organism: Staurois parvus; assembly: GCF_062004578.1. Classification (NCBI taxonomy): domain Eukaryota; kingdom Metazoa; phylum Chordata; class Amphibia; order Anura; family Ranidae; genus Staurois; species Staurois parvus. The sequence goes on along the minus strand of NW_028318039.1, from coordinate 9,352,348 downwards.
TGCACTAGCAAATTCTCAACTTAAAAGCACTTTCCCTCACCCTTACTAAATTCCAACACACTGGAGTTTCTTTGTGCTGTTTCCTTAATAAAATATTTTATTTTAAAATGTTGTTTTCTGGTGTGGCACCTTAAAAGTCCATCTGTTTCTTTCTCATTAAAATTCCAGTGCAAAGGATAGCGTACTGTAGGTTCAGGCAGTTTTAAAGGATGCTACCACAAGAAAAGTGTCTTAATTGATTTATGGAATTCCCCAAAATATGTTAATAAGGTATTCATTTTGGGAGTGATCGTGAATCTGTGATGTATGTGCTTTAGCATTTATGAAACTCTAGATTGCTGTAACTATTTTGACATAGCAGCTCAGCATAGGAGCTCCAGATTTATGATAATGATTCAGAGTGCACCTGCACTACTCCATATGACAGCTAGGTAGTGGAGGTCTACTTTCAGAACTGAGTTCATATGTGGACTGTTTTTTTTTTTTATAAAGCAGATTGTTATCTATGTAATTAGCAAGGTGGTATACATTTTTAGATATGCAAATTACTGTACTTTTCAGTCTGAAAACATGGAAACAGACCTAAATTCAATTGTGTTCTGACTGAAAGCAAGATGGAATGGTGGCCACTAGGTTGCATGATAGGGAGGCAAAGATCTTACATTAGTTTTTTGCTTGCCCATTTTTTTTGCTAAATGTGCCCCTGATGACCACTGTGAAAGATTGACAATCTAACACATACATTTACTTAAGGCCACCACTTCTGTCACATGCATCATACAATTGCCAGAACTGTTCTGAAAAATCCATTGAGGCTGCCATTACTACATTCTTTTTGTAATAGCTTTATTACAAAAGGTTTTTTTTCCCAATGATTGGATAGACAAGCAATGACAGCGCCCATGCTTCTCTAATGGCAGAGTTATTGGATCAATCTGGACTGTCAGGATTTTCATGAGGTGTTTTATATTTCTTTCGAAACAATTCCAGACCAGTGAAAGTTCACACATTTTTCAGCCCAAACAGTCAGGAATAGTTAAATGCCTTATTTTTTCTGGAAACAATAATTAATCATAGGCAGGGTGGTGAGGTGTTTTTTGAAAACTATTTACTCTACCTTGCTGAACCTTCTCTGAACCTTTTCACTAGGCACTATGTTTCTGCATTGTATACAGAAGAATCAAGACACAGTAATGACATCACTGTATCTAAAGGAAAGCATGGTCAAAAAGACTTTGGACACTTTTTACATTTTTCTTTGCTTGACAAAATTATCTTGAGTATGTCATGGCAGTATATGGATGGTTAGACACTACCCACACTGGATTGTTAAAAACGATAACCAAATATATCTATACCCCATTTTTTTCTTCCCATTTTGAAAAGAGTAGGTAATGGTTAAAACCACTGTTTTTTGGAACCTTTTAGATTTTTTTTAAATTTGTGTCTCATTTGGGAAAATTGCCAACACGTCCTTTTCTGTAGACTCACTAGAAAGTAAGAGGGTATCTTTGCAGTGTGAGGGAAATCCCTTCTTAGACAGTTGTCACCAGAACAAGTATCTCTGTTGGAAGATTGCCCCTCTATTCCTGTTCTGGTTTCAGTTAAAATTTGGAATCTACCCTTACTTTCATTGCTTGTAATATTGGTGATCAGTCAATTAGAGAGTGAAAATCCTGAGAAGCACACAGACGGCAATCTTAACCTCATTACTCTATCCAAAGATTTAAAAAATATAGTTCATGGGTTTTACTTTCACTTTTGGTATATGTCACCCTAAGTCTACAGTATAGTGCATTAGACCATAAATTGTATTGCTTACAACATATGACCCTAGAGATGTGAATAAAACAAAACAGACAAAACAATCTTACTCGCCAAATGCTCATGTATCGGGCTCGCTAAGCTGAGTTAGCATTAGATTAGCATAATTACATCTTCTTTCAGCTGATTTCACTTCAAACACTCTACAGTATGGCCATGTTCATCTTATTTAACTACTTAAGGACTGGTATGTTACACTCTCTTCCTGAATTAGACATTTTTTGGTTTTTAGTCCTGTGATAGTTTGACTTGCAAAACTGTACCCAGAAAAATGTATATAATTTTTGAGACAGAGCTTTCTTTTGGTGATAATAAATAACCACTTAGTTTTTTTTTATTTATAACTATAAAAAATAAAATACAAAGACTATTATCTTATATAACACATCAAATAAAAATACCAGGCCAGTACAGAACTCCTCCAAAATGACCCATTTTTGGAAAGTGGACACCCCAAAGTGATCTTATTTTTACCACAATTATTTGGAAATGAAGAAACATGCTGATATTGAGATGATTAAAAATAAATTAAGGTGTGGTTAGCCTTTATATGTCCCCCCACTAAAGCCAAGTTTTTCCTTATTAACCTCCCTAGCGGTATTCCCGAGTGTAGCTCGGGGTAAAGTTTCTGTACCAAAAGCGGTAACCCCGAGCTACACTCGGGCTTACCATGCGGCGCATAGGGAGTCCCTGCAGAGCTTACCTTGTCCTTCGCTCCCACGATGTGTCCCCTGCAGCGTCCCCGGCCATCTCCTCCAGCTGATGCCAGCATCCGGCTTCTGTGTTCCGGTCCCTGTGACGTCGGTAAGTACAGGCGCCTCCGGCGGGAAATTTTTAAATTTTTAAAAAATGTAATTTTTTTCAAAACTAATTTTACATAGTAAAACATTGCTGTTTCAAACCATTTCACATACATTTTGTCCCTAGTGCTTTGTCCTGTCCCCTGTCTGCATTTTGACTGTTCTTTCTGCCTGGAAACCTAGAAAAGTCCATGGCATCCAAAAAGCGTCCCTTTAGGTCAAAAGCGGGTTTAGATCAGCTAGAGAACAGCGATAGTAAATCAGAACCACTTGCAGAATTGAGTGATAATGATTCGTGGAGAAATTTGTCATCAGACACTGAAAACAATTTTGCGACTTTGCTCAGTGATGTGCGAACTTGGCACTATATTTCAAATTTCAGTGTTTTTGGTTTGATTATATTATTGAATTAAATGTATTATTATTATATTATTATTTTTTATGATTATTTATTAAATTATAATTTATGATTTTGTGTTTCAAATTTTATCATACCCGGGATGTTTAATAGACTCTTGTTCGGACAGATTTCAGTGAGTTATTCCTAAATATTACAGCCTACAATAAAAAAAACTACATATTCCCATGCAAAATAATGGTACCGCTTTCAGCACCAAAAATCTGAAATAATCATACCGCCAGGGAGGTTAATGGAAGTTCCCTGTAGTGTAATATTCCATTAGTAGAAAGGACAGGATATCATGGATAAAACCAAACCATTTTAAACACCTCTACTAAAAACAATCCCATAATTATTGGGATCATACACATTGTGGGCTTAACCTGCGGATTCCTAAGCACTGCACTGGCTCTGAAACTTTGAGGATCATTCCCTGTGAGCTCCCAATAGCTCAGGAAACCCCCCAGGAAAGAGCCTGCACTTCAAACAGTGGAGGAGAGCCGCCTAACTCTGTGCAGGATGAAAACTCCCCTAAACCTCAGAGGATAGTCAAGATAGTCAAGACCTTTTCCTTTGGCTCAGTTCGAGCCCTCCATATGGCATCCCCTGCCTTGTTGGCTGCTCCCTGTTGCTGCACCCTTTTCAATGATTGTGTGGCTGGCAGGCTGTATATTAGAGATAGGTCACACCTTTTTTGAGTCTGATTTTGCTGTATTTCTTCCATGAGAGTCTGCTACCCCTCCCCCCCGCCCCAAGTCACTACAGTCAGCTTCTTTTTTAGGCTTTATGCCTTTTACTCATTTTGTTGCAACTGCAGACTTAATATGCAATGGAGTGGGCCTTGATATCATCTACACCTTTCTTACTAGCTTGACTAGCCACTCTTTAGAGTTTGCAGCCTTCAGGGTTTGCTTATAACAATTTGTTTTATTGATTATGACTATGTGCTTTAATGCCTTGCCCCAAGTGCAATCGTCTTCCTCCTGTGTCCCACCCATTTTTAGGGGTTCGCCCCTTCCTTCAACTCATGGCTCCATAACCTACATGCCCACATACTTTTCCATACACAGATTGTGACTTGGAAAACTCTTTTCTTTTATTCATTATTGCCTGTTTGTTTTATTCTCTTATATACCTGGCCCAGGCAGTAAACATGATGCCTTTTGTCTTTTCTCCTTCCCTCCTCCTTTACCCCATCCTCCCTCCTTCCATTTCCTACACATTCCTCTCCCTTTCCCCTCCCCCCCCCCATTATTTTTCCTCACACCTCTGCCCTGCCTGGCAGCCCTTTGGGACTTATCTAAGCATGCATGGCAACAATAACATATGCAAAAACATCACACGTGAGTCCAGGGGTAAACTGTGGAAAGTGGGGTAACACCCACATAGTCATGAAAAAACTGATAATGGTCTACAGGAGGTATCTATAATAAAACTAGCAAAGACAACTCACCCAAGCTCTACAGCTAATCAGAAAATGTGAGTGGGGTGGTGGTGCTCAGGCTCACCATAGAATCCAGGATATGTAGCAATATAGCCTGCAACTCAGTTCTTCATCATAATTTCTTTATTAACACATAGTAGAAGATATAAAATCCATGAAAGTTGATGCCTTTCGGCCACAGCCTTTCTCAAAGCTTACATTAGGAAAACAAGCTTATATAGCATAACAACCCACAATGAAATGGGGGTGGTACATGCTTAATTAAAACCATCATTTAGTCAAATAGTTACAAGCAGGGGCGGACTGACAACTCCTGGGGCCCCCGGGCAATAGGGGATAATGGGGCCCCTGTGTCCTTGCCCAAATTCAAAAAAGCCTATGAAAAAGGTATCAGGGGCATCTCATGGGGCCCCCTACTGACCCCGGGCCCTTGGGCAGCGCCTGAGTTTCCAAATGGTCAGTCTGCCCCTGGTGACAACCTTCGTAAGGTAGTGTCTTATACTTATACATCTAGCTAAAATTTGATCCTATCCTGCTATGCTGCTGTTTCTCGCATTTCTTTCCTGGGTATTCACTCTTTACACTCACCCATGTGCTATCCTTATGTATGCTGACTTCACTTTTGAGCCCTTACCTTTTTGTAGGGGCACTAGACAGGGATGTTCCCTGTTCCCTGTATAATGTATTATGTTGCTTGAGCCCTTAGATGTGACTGTTGCTTGTCAAGATATCCATGGTATTGAAATTGCAGGGGAACATCATAAAACAACTCTGTTCACGGATGATATTTTGCTGTACGTCTCCTCCCCTCACACCTCCATGCTGAACCTTTTCCCCCTTCTCTCTGAGTTTGGATCCATCTCTCTGCTTTGTGTTAATGAAATAAAGTATAAAGCATTAAATATTTAGTTTCCTTTGGACTAACTACAGTCTGTTCAAGCTAACTATAACTTTTAATGGCCTACCAATTTACCATACCTACTGTAGGCATTTGCTTGGCCTTATCATATGATTCCCTTTATGAGGAAAACTACCTACCCATGTTTAGGGACCTCTCTGGCCTCCTTACTTACTGGTCCTCCTTCCAGATCTCCTGGTTTGGAAAAATTCATGCCCTCCGCATGATATATCTACCTAATCTTCTTTATTTCTTTTGAGTCCTACTGAACCATTTCCTACACATTAAGCAGTGCAAGCCGCTCTACTTTTTTTGATTCCTCCATAGGCCGAGGTTGCCCATGTCCACTCTATACCGCAAGAGAGCATCAGGAGGTTTAGCAGTCCCTAAATTTAAATCATCTTACGTTTCTGCACAAATCACTCCTCTTGTCTTTCTCCACACTACCATCGAGATGTCCATCGGGGTCCACATCACAAATATGGATTGCTCACCCTTTCTAGCCTATAATCTTTGGACCTCTTTCCAGCATAAACCAATTTTTACAGACCCAACCCTGTTACATTAGTTGCTTCTGTGAGATTCCTTGAAGTTTGCTGCTCGCCTAATCTCCCTCCATTTGCCGCAGTTGCTCATCTTAGACACTCCCCAATTCCCATCTACTTGTGACAATCCGGTGGCATTTTGCTGGAGGAGGGCCCGAGGGACTAAATATGTATATGAGCTCTTGGTACCTGAGTGTATTAAGTCCTTTGATTATTTACAACAACATTAGCAAATTCAACCACTGAAGTCTTTTGATATACTCAAATACATCATCACATTCATTCCCTTCTTAAGTTCCAATCGGACTCCCTTAAACAGCTGACCCCATTTGAAAATAGGTGCTGCAAAGATCCTTATCTGAAAGATTTTGTGTCAGACCTCTTGCTAACAGACACTTCGGGGCCTCATATACATTCCTATATTACAAAACTGGAGTCTAACCTTGGTAAAACTCTAGCCCAATCCACCTGGAACCAAATCTGGCCTGACTCCTCTTTGTGTTCTCAGAATATTTTCACCCAGGAGAATGCCTATAAGCTACTTTCTCGCTGGTACATGACCCCGGTACGAGTAGCAAAATGTGTACCCTACGCATCCTCCTCCTGCTTTTGAGGATGCAGGGACCCTGGCACTCTCTTCCATATCTGATGGTCCTGCCTGACAACTCTGCAATTTTGGACTCCAGTTCATTCATTAATCAGATCAGTCTTACATGTTTCATTGGCATGTAATCCCTGGGAAACCTTGTTGTATAAGTCTATCTCATTAATGATCAAGACCCAGAGGAAGCTTGTGGGATTTGTTTTCCTGGGGCTTGGCAGACATTGGTCAGAGCCTGGTTCAAGCCATTTCTTAACGTTGCTAAGGTCAAACAGCAGATCATGGGATCATCTATCCTTATGGATACCGATGCCAAGTTCCTGAAGATCTGGGACTCGTAGATAGCCTTTAATGATCACCTAGGCCTGGACCGCACCTTGCTATCTATATGACTGCCTGCACAGTCTGAAGCATAATTCAATGGACTGGGAACTCTCCCCCTTTCCTCTTCCCTCCTTCCCGGGCATGCTCCCCCTTGATTTTCTCTTTTCTTTCCTCTGTGGGCCTTTCCCTCTTCATCTGGTGCTATGCTCCCATTTTGTGTGTCAGCATCCTTCCCCCCTCCCTTAAATTTAGGCCAGAATGTATTCTTCTACATGTCTTTGCTAAAAAAAAATTCCAATACGTAAATGAATTGGTTTACGTGAACGTTATAGTGTCTACAAATGGTGGTATATATACTGGAATTTGTATTTATTTATTTTTTTATACAAGTAATGGTGGTGATCAGCGACTTGGTGGGGGGGGGGACTGATTAACTGTCACTGACATCACCAGTGACACTAATACAGTGATCAGTGCTAATAAGTACTGCCACTGTATTAATGACACTGAGCAGAAAGGGGTTAACATCTGGGGCGATCAAAGGGTTAACTGTGTGCTGTGCTTTACTGTGTAAGCATGCTAGTTTGTATTGGTCTGCTATGCAGAGCAATACAAAGCAGCATGCTTGAGCTGACAGGGGAGAGATCTGTATTGTTTCTCTCAGTGATACTCAGAGAATGCAGGACTGGCCGGGACCTGGTGATCGACAGCTGGAGCCACCAAAGGCGGCGCGGGTAGGGCGTGCTTGCAGTTCACACGCACTCCGTACCCGGGAGTACAAAATCATGTATATATACGTGATTTTGTGCAGCCCTGCCACCCTGTCGCAGTAGTTCCGCTATATGGCGGTCAGGAAGTGGTTAAGGAGGTTACAGAAGCGGTTTGGGTTACGGCGCTGTGTTACTTTAACTGACAATTGTGCGGTCATGCAACACTGCACCAAAATTAAATTTGTCATTTTTTTCCCACGAATTGAGCTTTTTTTTGGCGGTAATTGATCGCCTGTGCGTTTTTTTTTTTTTTTGCACTATTAAAAAAAAAAGCATACAATTTTGAGAAAAAAAACAATATTTTGTACTTTTTGCTGTAAAAAAAGTTTTAAAATCAAATTTCGTCATAAATTTCAGCCAAAATGTATTCTGCTCCATGTCTTTGCTAAAAAAAATCCCAACACATGTAAATTAATTGGTTTATGTGAAAGTTATAGCGTGCACAAATGGCGGTATAGATACTGGATTATTTTTTTTTTATACTAATAATTGCTGCGATCAGCAACTTATGGCGGCAATCAGCAACTTATGGCAGTAATCAGTGACTTATGGTGGGACTGCGGGACAGCGGTGGACATTTTGACACCCAGGGGAACTGACTTGGGGTCACTAACATCCACAGTTACACCAATACATTGATCAGTGCAAAAAAAAAGCACTGGCACTGTACTAATGGCATTGGGGAGGAAGGGGTTAACAATTTTTAGGCAATCAAAGGGTTAACTGTGTGAATAGAATGTTTCACTAGGGGGCGGGGGTCTGTTCTTCACAGTTACACACTGTTCCAGGAAAGCTGAACTCTGCTCTCCGGAACAGTGTGCTGGAAACTGACAGAGAGGAAAGTTGCATTGAAAACAAAGCAACTGTGCTCCCTGTCAGTGTTTGCCGGCAATCGCTGGGCTCCGGGGGGTAATCACTGGCCGAGACCCGGTGATTGACACCCACGGCCGCGATCGGTGCCTGAGGTATGACGGGCGCACGCTCCCTATCATGAAAACAGGATGACATTTATAAAAGTGATCCTGCGCACAGGGGCCACTTTGCCACAGTATATGTACTGTGGGCGGTCCCCTAGTGGCTAAAGAAGTGCAATTGTTTCTATTTATTTTGGACAAACTATGAAAGGTTGTTTTTGGTGTGGGTTGCAGGTATGTGTCTTTTAACAGTAGTAAATAGTAAGTTGAATATTACTCTTAAGTAGCAGCAAATTTCATCTATTATACAGTTTCATGCCTCCAAACTTTGATAATTGAATTGTATGTACTTTCTGGCTATAAATAACTCTTTGTGGAATGTGGCTCTTAAGTTGTACATTTTGTTATTCTTTTGCTGTCCTCCATAAAGCACTATTAAATCCAAAAGCAAAAATGTTATATGTATATTGCAGTATTCCAATCCTTTGATGTGATGGCTAAATTAGTTTTCTTTTTCAGGGTTTTTTTCTGTATTTCACATAAAGGAAAAGTATTACTGGCCTTCTTAAGGTGTCTCCACTCTAAATGGAGGAGCAGCAGGGACACCTCTGAACAGCAGCATTTTCAGTATGGGGAGAGGGTTGTGTTACATGCACTAGCAGATTAAGGTGGGCTTGACAAGCAGTTACAACTATACATATAATGGAGATGCAGAGCTATTTAGTACAAAGGAACAGTAAATTATATAGCTGGTGAATGCTTTCAAATGCAGTGCATGCAGCAGTCCAGAAAATGTGTATGTGAGCTGGAAGGATGCTGATGGTTCATGGAAATCCTCATTCCCCAAGCTGCAATTGATGATGCTTAAGGAGATAGGGCATATGTAAGAGAAAGAGCCTCCACTGTCACTCCAATCACACTGCCTCTTACCCTATATTTTGACTGTCCAGATATGGAACAGTCAAAAAGCGTAGTAGTTGTAGCTTGTAAGGTAATCAAAATGCCATGGCAGGACATCCATCAGCTTCTCACCATAACACTCTCATTATTGATGAATCCACTGCAGGTGCTTCCACTAGGCAAACTAAGTATCCACCTAGGGTGCACTGCCATCTAGGGGAGGAAGAAAGGACAAAGGAAGATGCCGGGTGTCCTAGGCCAGTGTATCAGCTAAGCTCCTTCCAGTGTTTCTCTCAGACTCAGTACCTTACTGAAAGCCAGCTAGCAGCTGCTGATCACTGTGGAGTTCCAGTCCTTCTCTTCCCATTCAACCGCAGAGGCAAAGCTGCACCTGCAGAGGAAGTTAATGTCTGACTCTGATGTCTGTGTGAGTGTGACCTGGCTGGCTGGCCTGCTATCTGTCACATGTGCAATGTGTCAGTGAGTGATGACATCATCATGATCCAACAGCCTGCTCTTCTAGTGCCTGCTGATCTGTGTCAGTGTTGGCGGTGGTGTTTTGTGTTGGATCTGTCACTGTGCGGGATTGCTCAGTTCAAGTATTCTCTGTGTGTGTGGGGGGGAGGCTGGGCTTCCTGCTGTCACAGCGTTTTATCTCCCTCCATTGCCTGGGGAATTCCAGCCTGGGATCTGTCAGAGTGTGGATCCATCATCTTCCACTCACTGCAACTGTCATCCTGCCACTGCCAGCCACAAATACAGTCCATTCGTGACACTGATTTTGTCTTTAATAGTGCTGCTGGTGGCATCTTATGGCACTTATTATTGCTATTTAAAAGAAATTTTGCAGTTTCATGTCTTCTTGATGTAATATTTTCTACTGTTTTTAAAAGTTTTTTTTTTGGGGGGGGAGGGTTGGAGGGGTTGCAAGTAGCTGGTCTTTCCTAGGGCACAAAATATTATTATTATGTAGTATTTATAAAGTGCCAATAGTTCGCTCAGCGCTGTACATTACAAAGGGGGACAGAACATGTGACAGAACAAAAACAATACAATGCAAAACATGAGGGGATCGAGGGCCCTGCTCTTTTGAGCTTACAATCTAGGAGGTTAGTCTAGCTTCAGCCCTGACTCCTGCCAGATAGACAACACTCCTGAAGAACAGTAATCAAAAGAAAGGAAAAATCTTCTCATAGTGTAGTAAAACTAGATTTGAACATTTATTTGAAGGAGTGTACTCACATGCATTTCATTATACCATATATATATATATATATATATATATATATATATATATAAGCTGACCACTACAGTGAAGGATATAGGTATTTGATCTCCTGCTGATTTTGAATGTTTGCCCACTCACAAAGAAATGATCAGTCTAAAAATCAAATGGTAGGTGTATTGTAACACTGAGAGACAGCATAGGGAGAAAAAATTCTAAAGAAATGCATGTCTAACAAATTATGCACTGATTTGCATGTTCATGAGGCAAATAAGTATTTGATCCCCTATCATTCAGCAGGATTTCTGGCTACCAGGTGTCTTTCATACAGGTAACAAGCTGAGATTTGAAACAGTCTTAAAGGGAATGCTGCTAATCTCATTTTGTTACCTGTATAAAAGACACCTGTCCACAGGAGCAATCAAACAATCAGACTCCAAACTATCAATCATGGCAAAGACCAAAGAGCTGTCCAAGGATGTCAGGGACAAGATTGTAGACCTACACAAGACTGGACTAGGCTACAAAACTATCACCAAGCAGCTTGGTGAGAAGGTGACAACAGTTGGTGCAATCATTCACAAATGGAAGAAACACAAAACAAATGTCAGTCTCCCTAGGTCTGGTGCACCATGCAAGATCTCACCTCGTGGAGTGTCAATGATCATGAGAACAGTGAGGAATCATCCCAAAATTACAGGATCTTGCAGGGGATCAAATACTTATTTCCTTCACTGTATAGGCACCACTGTCCACATTAAATGGTTTGTCCCAACCCTCTAACTGACACTTTTAATGGACTGCTTGGTCTGTTTAAAGAAATTCAAAAATATCAGACTCACTGACAGGATCTCTGGATGAAAATAACGGAAAAAAGCCTACAAAAAGAAAACAAATATAACCACAACATCAACAAATTGGTAAGCTGCATTATAATATATTTTGATTTGTGTGTAAAACCAGCTAAATATTGATCTGTATCCCTTTGGAATATATATTATTTTATTTTGGGGGGGGATTACAACTTAGTCTTGGATGCTTGGATGAAATTCCTTATTGGAAACCAGAAAATATAAAGATAAGAACATGTATGTGTATACTGGTATCTTTGTTTCCATAGCACTCTAGATTTTATTTAATTCACATACATAACAAGCTAACAAGCTGAATTAAATGTTTAACTGTGTTTTATTGTCTTTAAGTACAACAGGGAATTTGAATGTAAACATTTATAGTGTAACTTCCAATAAGTATCTTGCCTAAACTGCATAACTTTGCATGTTTCAATCTGCCAGGTCTCAGCTCATTCCCTGTTGTGTTCAGTTCTTCCTGTAATGTTGTTATCGTGTGAGCCAAAATGTGTTCTCTGCATGATTTTATATTGTCATCAAAAACAGAAAATTAGATTTTAATTACAGCCCCAATGTTGTTTATAAATATGTTAAACAGGACTGACCCCAAGACATATCATGGAGCACACCACTAATGGCCCTAGCTGATTCAGAGGCTGAATCATTTGTCATTATTCTCTGTCCCTGTTTCTGAAGCTAGCCCTCTAACCATGTATTTACCATTTCCCCTGCTTGAATAGTCATTAGTTTATAAATTAAGCATTTGTGGGGTACAAATGCTTAAGATAAATTACTTTCAATGTCTATCTAAAATATTGCTAACTTCCTCATATAAAGTTAACAGTTTGGTCTGATAAGAGCAGAGCAGTCTTGATTGTGTCTAATAATACCATTTCCCATAAAAATTGTCAAATGCCTGCAACAGTCAGGGAGCCAAGAAGAGGTGGTGTTTTTATGATACAGGCTTGCAGAAAGATAAATATGGATAGGCTACTTTTTACAGGACTTGCCTTCTTTTACAAGTGAACAAGTGGTGACAGGGTAACTTTAAGTATACCTCTATAACCTTGCTATAAGTACCTTCCTTTTAGATACAGCAAGTATTTTCATATTTACTTGTGACAGGGTCCAAAATTCAGCTTCATATCTGACAAATAGAATTATTAGAGTTTTGTACAGCTAAACCTTTGTTGTTCTTAACAGAAGATGGAATTTTGCACAGCATAATAACAACTTGTAATCGGGAGCTATAGTATGTTGGCTTAAAAACCATTCCACATCCCTTACATGGTCATTTCTTTTAAACTTAAAAGTTTTTGGCAGGATTTTTGAGGCACAACTTATATAATTTTCCAGTATATAAAATAAAAAAATATGTTTTATTACAAAATAATTTCATTAACACAGCTTCACTAAAACATTTCAAAATCTGCCCCTATTTGCCATATCTAATTTATTGTCATGATTCATCAATTACTGGACCAGAGCACTCCAACTTTATTTTCTATAAACTCGCTAACAGATGATTTTGTGGTTCAACGCTTTTCTTGGATAATGATTCACTTCTTCAGTAGTTGGCGATAGGGGGTGATAAAGAACAAATACTATAAACACCACAGAAAGAAAACATACAAAATCAATTTCATACAAAATAGTCATCCATTACAAAAGCTATGTCCTGACCAAGAGTACCTGAAACCTCTCGGGGTAGATGATATATGTGTGACTCGAACGATCCATAAAGGGAACCCAAAAATAGGGCAACTAACGTGACCCGCCAGGAAACCAGGCATCTCCCCCCAAAAAGGAATAACGCCGGAGGAACGTATATCCCTTTGCCACTCCAAATATTGGAGTAAACGATGAAAAAAATTACAACTTGTAATCAGTTTTACATGATATGTTTTCCTAACCAGGATAATTCTTGGAAAATTACCCATTCCCTTTGTAGCCTTCGTTTATAAGTGAACCGGTTGTAGGGTTGCTTTAAAAACAATGTGTGGAGATTCAGAGATAATAACAAGATACATAAGGATTTTAGACTATCAGTGAATACATATATTATTTGTCTAAGATAGACTTGTCATATTACATTTATGACTGAAGATTACATGCTAAAGAGGATTCAGGAAGTAAGATAAGGCAATTAAGACTTTTGGTCAATCCAAAGCACCAAGGCTGATTGACTTAAAGAATGATACAAGCAAAATAGTATTCCCAAGATGGTGCACGGTAGTCAAGAATAGGAAATGGAAAACTCTTACAGAAAGCCATGACTCTTGAGGCGTTTTTGTGCTGATGATGAAAAGATCTTATATATATCCATTCAGTAATTTAAATGAGTTAGGATAAACAAGATAATTTTGATGAGTGATTCTGTAAAATGTTTAAATTATAAAATCTATTTTTTTTTTGGATAACGAACAACTAAATTAGAGACCTAGTTTTGAAAGGATCACTAAGCTTTGTCATAACTCTTTTCAAAATAGTGACTATTAAAAATTCCCCAATCTAAATAAAAAAAGTAAAAAATATATTTTCTGCTTATTAGTATTATAACAGAAAAAAGTTTGAGCCTATTGAAATTTTAATTATTTAGATTTTTAGCATATTGCATCTAGAGTAAGATCATTCATAACCCAACACTGACATCTAGCTGTGAATAATGTATAATACATAAAAAAGTACAATTTTGAAATTACTGGTCCAAAATATTTAAATATGTGTGTAAGAGGAAAACAATTTAATAAATCATGCATGCTGCTTTTTTTCCAATAGGTGTGACAAAACCTGAGATCAGAGCAACATAATAATAATTATTGACCCATGTTTGGTGCCTACGTTAGGTAGCCAGGGACTTAAAATTACTGAGCCCTTTACATAACTATAACAAATAGTCACAATTCTTGAATCTGAACTCTGAAAATGATCTGTATTGCATACTTACATTGGTCCAGCTTGGCACAATCTAACTTTGCATATCTTATAATTGATGGGTGGCTGGGTAAGCTGAAAATCCCTGTAATAGTTGTGGTTCTGTGCAAGCATCTTCCCCTCCACTTGCTTCACACTGTCCCTATCATAGAACACCTTGTTTGAGGTGATTGTAGTGCACTTGCGAAAGAAACAATTGAGTACCATGGATATGGACAGTACTCAAAAGAGCACCTTGTATTTTTCAGTTAATACAGGGAGTTCTCCGATTGGACGAGGTAGAGAGGTGCGATATTGATGTTACAATCTCCAACTTGTCCAATCATAGAATGTCATGTATTCAATAAATTAATACAGGGCATTCTCTGAATGGTGGCAGTGCCACGCATGCATGACCCAGTGTTAAGATAGGAAGCCACTTAAGGAGACCCAGTAGGATCTGGAATATTGTGGCTACCACTGTATAGCGCTAATTACTACCATAAATTTCAGCTTCCCTAGTGACCAATCAGACATTAGATAGTCATACTTAAATTGTGCCAAGCTGAACCCATGTAAATATGAAATATAGATCATCCCGGGAGTTCAGCTTTAAACAACTTAAATTAACTTTGGCAAAGATAAATACTTCAGCAGCTTGCCATCGTCATCAGGGAGTTAATGAGTAAAAGAGTGAAGATCACATATTTTAGATTTTAAAATCAGCCTACAATGAGTGATTTTACAGTTTGAAACATTTATGCTAAAAGATCCACAAAAATCTTCAAATTTCAATCCATAAATTAAAAGATTTACATTGTAATTGTATATGCTTGATAAAAAAAAAGATCAAACATAAAAATTATGTAGAGGCGGTTGTTTATAAATATCATGTGTTATTATATCACCATCATATAGTATTCCAACATTACAGAGTTTACAACAATCAAACACGTTTCAGAGTAAGTATACGCCTTCTTAAGGAAAGAGACTCTGCAAAAGGTTGATACGATCTATAAGATTAAGATACAATTATTTAGAGCATATAAGCAATGCCTTTGGCGGCCTCAGCTGTTGATCCCCGGGTCCTGTCTGGTGATTCCCTGCCAGCACCGGGTGATTGTTGAGTATCACTGATGGGGGGGAAGGACCTGTATGCAAACAATACAGATCTCTCCCCTGTCATCCACATGGAAGAAAAATATATTTGACATATATTTTAAAAATATTCTTCCCAAATATATTGACATATATTTGAAAGGCAACAATTTTCGCCATATTCTATATATATATATATATATATATATATATATATATTCTGTATGTTGAAATGCATTTTTATTACAAAATATCTGAAATATATTTTTAAAAATACATTTCAAAACTGTATGTCTTTCAAAATGCAAATTTAAATTTTGGAATGCATTTACAAATATATATAAAAAGATATGTTAAAATGACTTTTTTATATGTTAAAAAAAACTGAAGAATATATTTTTAAAAATATAATATTAAAATATATATTTTTTTAAATATATTCTTCAGATTTTTTTTTACCATCTAAAAAAGTAATTTTAACATATATTTTTATATATATTTGTAAATGCATTCCAAAATTTAAATTTGTATTTTTAAAGACATTCAGTATATTTGAAATGTATTTTTAAAAATATTTTTCAGATATTTTGGAATAAAAACGCATTTCAACATACAGTATATATATTTATTGACTATCTTTGCCCGGAAACATAATCACTCAATTCACCCTCGGCATATTTATAAATTGCGTAATAAGCATGGTAATGTTTCCTCCCTACCCCACGAAGTGTTGGATAGTTTTCGGGAATTTTATTCCTCCCTGTTGGCTCCCACTCAGGCGGTCTCCCCTCCCCAGGAACTCTCTTGGCTTGATTCCTTACCTCTTCCTACCCTTTAGCCCACTTAGATTTCATCCCTTAATGTCCCTTGTACCATGGAGGATATTACGCGGGTAATTAGCACGATAAAGAAATCCGCAGCTCCTGGCCCGAACTGGTTCACGACTAATTATTACAAACACTTTGCCCCTCTTTTAGCCCCTTCCTTGATATCTATGTTCAATGAGGTTCTGCGGGGGGGCAGGTTTCCTGATGAGATACTTTTGGCCAATATGTCCCTGTTGCCCAAACCCCTAAAGGATCACCTTTTACCACAAAACTATAGACCCATTTTGGTGATGAATAATGATTTAAAGATTTTTAGCCGTATATTGGCAGATAGGTTGGCCCCTATTATCTCTGCCTTGGTCTAACCTGATCAATTGGGTTTTATTCCTGACAGACGTATCACTGATAATATACATCTCATCTTAAAATGTCATCCAGGATGCCAATTTGCACTCTACGGAGGTATTGTTATTGAGCCTAGACAGTTGTTGCAGAGATTGGTTTTGGTAATGGGTTTCTTTCCAGTGTAAAGGCCTTGTATAACTCTAATGAGAATTAGACTCCCAGGATGCAACTTTTTTACTCTGGGCAGGGGCACCCGTCAGGGTTGTCCGCTCTCGCCCCTTCTGTTTGCACTTGTTTTGGAACCCATGGCTATTGCTGTAAGGTTACATCCTGATATCTCAGGGTACCCGCTCTTAGTATCACAATTTAAGTTATGTATGTATGCTGATGTTATGCTCTTTCTTACCAATACATTAGTATCCCTGCCTAATTTATGCACATTGTTGACTGATTTTGCATCCATATCAGGACTCTCTGTGAATTTTACTAAATCTGTACTGATGCATATTAATGTTACTGAATCTTTAGAGAAATCCCTCCATTTCGGTGGAACATGGAATGGATTCTATACCTGGGCATTTATCTCATACCCAAATATTCTGAGCTATTTGCAGCTAATTACCCAACATGTGTGTCTCGTCTTTGCACTTTGCTTAAGGTCTGGCATGGGTACCCTATCTCATTTATGGGCAGAGTCACGGCTGTAAAAATGAATATTTTACCTAAACTCCTCTATTTATTCAGAGCACTTCCATTGTCGGCCCCTAAATCTTTCTTAGATCGCTTTCAAAGAGTGATCAACAAATTCATTTGGTGAAACAGATGCCCTCGCTTTACTTCACGGGTCCTATATAAATCAAAAAGTCAGGGAGGCTTAGGCCTTCCCAACTTTTGTCTTTATTATCTATCGGCTCGTTTTTCTCAATTAGCTCAATGAGTGACTGTTAACTCCCCGACACCATGGGTCAGATTTTAATTCCAGTCTATACGGCCATTTTATCTACCAGGTTTGTTGTGGTCAAATACTCCCCCTCATTCACTGTTGATGTACAATTCGATTGTGTTCCACTCTTTTGCACTTTGGTCTGGCTATAAATCTAAATTGGGTCTTATCTCTCTAGCTCCACAGGGCTCAACATTTTCGGTGACCCGCGATTTATCACAGGGTTTTTGGCTCCACAGGCTTTTCGCTGGTGGTATCATCACACTTTCATTAGACTATCAGATTTTCAGTTTGGTGGCTCTTTTATATCATATGATACGCTATCGTACGTTATTTGATATTCCGCTTCGTGAACGTTTTCGCTATCAGCAAATACTTTTTCAGTTCCCATTTTGGTTCGACACCCTTGTCCCCGATTACCTATTTCGAACATATCAGCCGTGATTGGCCCAGGGGTAGGGGTCTTTTCTCGGATTTATATTGCTCCTTTTTAACTAGCATTTATCCCATGCCTCCTTTGTATAGAAGGAAATGGGAAATTGAATGTGTGGTTACATTTTCTGATGAGGACTGTGATTCTATGGTGGAGAATATACAGAAGGATCTAGATCTCTCCCGGTCTGTGAGACAGCCCTAAAGGTTTTAACTCGCTAGTACTTCTAGACTCCATGATATGTTTCCGGGGACAACGCACCTCTGTTTTTGAGGGTGTGGATTACCCTTGTACATGTATTTTGGGCTTGTCCTAGTCTGTCTTTTATCTGGTCTAGAATTACGGAAGTGGACTCTGCTCTGGCAGGCTCCCCGGTGGATTTGTTCTTGTAAATTTGCTTATTGGGTGTGTTGATTCCTGGGATCCCAGTTAACAAAATGAGGGTAATTCACACTATCTGCAATGCCACTCTGTGGGCTATTGCCCTTTACTGGAAGTCACCAGTAGTCCCTTAAGTCTGTCTTAAGGAGAATTGACATGGTTATGCTTATGGAACATATTCAATATACGCTGTTGGATAGGATGCACTTATGTGACAGTAAATGGGATGATTGGAGAGCCCATTGACACCTATTATCTGAGTGATGATCTCTCAGGAATTGTTTTACATTATACCTATTAATGAGCTTGTGATTGTTTTGTCAATATTATTGACTACCCCATTCATGTACTTGATTTTATTTTTACTATTTTCGTTCTACGAATGTGCTTTGTATTTCTGTTTAATTTTTATATATCTTGTTTTATGCTGTTGATTCTACCTCACTGTATGGTGTGGTTTTTGTAGTCTATCTCTTAATAAACAATGTTTGTAAACAAAAAAAAGACTGGGGGAAATTAATATTGTATGAATAATCTCGTCTGCCCAGGGGGGCAGTTTTATTTCTAGCTGTTTGGTATTTTATACCTTTTGATGCTGTTGGGCTCTTTATATAGAAAAATACCCACTGCCAGGGCATCCAGGAGCAGCAGTATTTAGGCTGAAAAAATGCATGGCGTGCTTAAACGCAGCTAAATGAGCATGGGGGCTAGGCAAATTTAGTGCTTGAGCATCCATTTATTCCCCTGGCCAAAATAAATTATTTATTCTAGCCAATTAAATTAATTAATACCTGGCTGCTTGACAAGTGGTACACACTTTTACAAGTGTCAAGCGTTTTTTCAGGGCCAAAAATCCAATAAACTCAAATTCATTCATAAATTTAGGCCAAAATGTATTCTGCTACATGTCTTTCGTAAAAAAAAAAAATCCCAATACGTGTACATTAATTGGTTGTGTGAAAGTTATAGTGTCTACAAACTATGGTATATACAGTATTATGGAATTTACGCATCTTTTACTTTCTGACTGCCTATCACATTTCTTGAGGTGCTAAAATGCCAGGGCAGTAAAAAAAAAAACCCTTTTTGGAAAGTAGACACCCCAAGCTATTTTCTGAGAGTTATGTTAAGTCCATGAAAGTTTTGATTTTTTGACACAAGTTTCTGGAAAATTTAATTTTTTTATTTTACACACGATTGTCACTTAAATTACATATTGCTCACACATGCCATGGATATATATGGAATTACATCCCAAAATACATTCTGCTGCTTTTCCTGAGTATAGGGATACCACATTGCCACGTCAAAAGAAATGACCGCCATCAGGCTTTAAAAAAAGTTTTACATTTGGAAACTGTGATAGGTTACCAGGTGAAAAGATCTGTCAAAAGCTGAATTTGAGTTGGCGGCAATATATTTTTGTACATATAAATTGCTTTGGCACACAATCAAATTATACAATTCTTCCATGAAAAACAGCTAAAAAAAATCATGGGGAGTAGTTAAATTTTCTATTTCCACCTGAATTCCGGGTTGGGAAGTGAATGGGAGAAGTATGGGTTACTGACCCGGCCTGCCCGACTCTGCTCTCGCTACCTCCTCACATCAGGCTCTCACCTGCTATACACCTCCGGTGGTGCTTCTACTACAGCTGAGTGAACCCAGGGGTCGTGACCTGGTCTCGGCCTGCTCCAAGTCCATCCCCACCATCAGGGGCCCTGGTGAACAAGCAGGTTGGGACTTAGATTCCACGCCTTGGGGGATTCCGGTCTGTGGAACGCTAGAGGCTACCGCCGGCAGGGACATAACAGAACCATACGGCCATGACAGAGTCTGGAGGAGGACCTTCTCCCTGGGACAAGATGTGCCAACACCTGGCGGCACTCACATGGGCCGTAAAAATACTGGAAGAAGGATATAAGCATCTGGAGGGATAGGTTCAGAGCTTGGCCGCACCTGAGCCCACAACATCAGACGCGGTGTCAGGGCTCCCAGGTGTGACCAGAGGTGTGTGACTGACGCAGGGAAACGCAGACTTCAGATATGTGATAAACAATATAATTTATTAACACTAACCATACAAACATAAACGCAGTGCAATACTAAAACATAATACAGTGCAAACAAACCACACCAACCACCCACCCACAGATAACAGTACATACAAGCAAGCGTCGTCAGGCAGGCCGGGTCAATATCAATAGGGCAGGTAGGTACAGGGGGAGCAAGCGGAGATGGGTCGGGGTCACAGGCCAGGTTCAGCAGGTAGCTAGCAGCGTAGTACAGAGGGTCAGGCAGAGGGATGGTCAGGGTCACAAGCCAGGGATCAGAACAGGTAGCAAGCAGCGTGGTACAGAGGGTCAGGCAGAGGGATGGTCAGGAGCAAGCCGGGATCAGAGCAGGAGAAGTCAGCAGCGGTTCAGATCAGGCAGGGTCAGCAAAGGAACAGAAACAGGATGCAGGACAGATACAGGGCCCAGGACAAACACAACACCAAGGCAGAGTCTGCAAGTCTGGCCATCCCTTAAATACACCAGTATCATCAGTTCCAGGTATTAGCTGGCTGAAAGGTTGAGTCTCTGATTGCTGGGAGCACCCGCTGGCCAGCCCTGGTACTGCAGATCAAAAGGCAGGTGAGTCCCACCATTGCTGGCCAGTCCATTCCTGACACGCGGTGAGTGCGCCTTCTGCCACGGGCTCAGCTGGACCTTCCACTGGAGCAGCATTTTCCATTCCTCTGCCAGAATCGCGAGTACCAACCCCTGAGCAGTTCAATGGTGATGGAGTAAAGTTCAGGGCTTTCCAGAACTCCTGCCAGCTATATTTTGATCTGCAACCCCGGACCTTCTCATCTGAATCTGTGAAGGTAGGATTTATTATATACTTGTTGCAGGGTGAGCCCCAGGGATGGGGTCATCGCCTGATGGAGATTCGCCACCCACACCTGAACTCTGTTGCCACCTTCTTCAAGGCAATGGAGCAGCTTTATGATGACCCGCATAGAGCTGCCTCGGCTGAGGCAGCCCTCTATTCCCTACAGCAGGGACGCCGGGCTTCGGAGGATTATGCAGCTGAGTTTAGGTGTTGGAGTGGAGACACTCAGTGGAATGACGCAGCCCTGCACCATCAATTCTGGTTGGGATTGTCTGACCCGCTAAAGGACGAATTGGCAAGAATAGGAGTCCCTGACTCCTTGGAAGACCTAATAGACCAGGCCATTCAGATCGATCGCAGGTTTTGGGAAAGGAGACAGGAGAGGTCCAGCCAGGGGCCAAGAACCTCATGGATGCTGCCAAGGGTACCAGTCTTGCCAAGTGTCAGTGTCGGCAATCGGAGTCCAGAACCATCAGAAGGGCTGAGCCCATGCAGCTCGGTCTGATGCGGTCTTCCCTCTCTATGGAGGAATGTCAGAGACGTTGATCGAACAATCTATGCCTATACTGCGGAGCAGCGGGTCACATGAGAAGTACAGTAAGTCCTCTTCTATTATTTCTGCTATATCTACTGTGTGCACAGGCAACCCCACTCACTTGGCTGTGCCTGTGTCTTTTCAGCTCCCCGGAAGAATCGTACAGGTGACAGCTATTATTGACTATTATTGACTCCGGGTTGTGTAGCTGCTTTGTTGATCTCGGCTTTGCAGCCCAGCAACAGATACCTTTTACTCACCAAAGAGCATGGCCTGAACATTTTTTTGGCTGACGGGTCCCAAATAAAATCGGGGACGGTAGATCGGGAGACCCCTCCTATACACACCACAGTGGCAGGGCACCATCAAGAGCTTCTCCGTTTGGACGCCATTGCGTCCCCCCTATTTCCAGTTATTTTGGGGCTTTCCTGGCTACGAGCTCACGACCCCCAAATTGATTGGAAGGCCGGGTCAGTTCAGTTTCCCTCACTTTACTGCCAGGAACATTGCTTACCCAGGTTACCACTAGAAACACCGAGCTTATTAACTATGAGTTCCTTTTGCCGAGTTGGCCCAAATTGTGCCTGCGGCCTATCATCAGTCCATTGATCTTCTCCCAGGTTCTGAAATACCTTTCGGCCGAATCTTCCCTCTGTCAGAACGTGAGCTAGGGACACTGAAGGAATATATTGACGAGAGCCTCCGGAAGGGATTTATCTGCCCTTCCACATCACCGGGGCAGGAATCTTTTTTGTTGAAAAGAAGGACCGATCCCTGAGACCTTGTGTCGATTATAGGGACCTAAATAAAATTACGGTCAAGAATCGCTACCCCCTTCCCTTGGTCACTGAATTATTCCAGAGGTTGAAGACAGTTTCCATTTTCTCTAAACTTGATCTCAGGGGCGCCTATAACCTGGTCCGTATACGCGAAGGGGACTAGTGGAAAACGGCTTTTCGCACTCGGTTTGGGCATTTTGAATGTTTAGTTATGCCATTTTGGTTATGTAATGCGCCAGCCACATTTCAGCACTTCGTAAACAATATTTTTAGAGATTTTCTCGACATTTTTGTAATCGTCTACCTAGACGACATTCTGATATTTTCCTCGTCTCTGGAGGCGCATCGGGGACATGTCAGGAGCACGCTGGAGCGACTCCGTCAGCACGGGCTCTACGCTAAAGCTTTGAAATGCTGTTTCGAGCAGAGAAGTATCTCGTCTTTAGGTCTAATTATCTCCACCATGGGGATCGCTGTGGAACCTCAGAAAATCACAGCGATTTTGGAATGGCCGGCCCCCACGGATAAGAAGGGGGTTCAGAGGTTTATCGCTAATTTTTATAGGAAGTTTATAAAGAACTTCTCAGGCCTGGTAGCACCCATCACCCAGCTCACCAAGGTGGGGGTGAATTTCCAATGGACCCCAGCAGCACAGGCTGCTTTTGAGGTGTTAAAGAAGCTGTTCACAACAGCTCCCATTCTGAGCCACCCTGATGCATCATTGCCGTATATATTAGAGGTAGACGCATCAGAAGTGGCTGTAGGAGCAGTGTTGTCACAAAGAGTAGGGGCCAAGGAGCTAATGCACCAGGTGGCTTTCTTTTCTAGGAAGCTCTCCCCTTCGGAAAGAAACTATGATATCGGGGATCGGGAATTGTTAGCCATTAAGGCAGCATTAGAGGAATGGCGGTGTCCTACATCCCATTTTGGTCTATACCGACCATAAAAACCTTGAGTATCTGAAGACAGCTAAACGCCTCCATCCACGCCAGGCCAGATGGGCACTATTCTTTGCGAGGTTTAGCCTACATATCACCTACCATCCTGGGTCTAGAAACACAAAACCAGATGCTCTCTCCCGGATGTTTGAGGACCCTAGAGAGACACCTCAACCGGATACCATCTTGCCGACAGGTAGCTTTTTATTGCTCCAGTCTGAGCTGTTGTCCAAACTGCAGGCTGCATCCACCCGGGTTCCTGATCTACCTGGAATCCCATTACAGAGCAAGAAAGTTCTTTTTTGGAGGAGGGAACAGATCCTGGTACCCAAGGAGACTCGGTCCCTGGTTTTAGGCTATTGCCATGACCCTCCACTGGCGGGTCACTTTGAGATACACAAAACCTTAGAATTGGTACGACGCACATTTTGGTGGCCAAATATGGCCAAAGATTGTGAAGCGTACATTAAATTTTGCCCTATCTGCAATCAAAATAAACCCACCAGAGACAGGGCTTGGGGCCTGCTGCGACCCTTGCCAATACCTGACCGGCCTTGGAGTATGATCTCCTTAGATTTTATCATGGAACTGCCACCTTCGCAGGATCACACCATGATTTTTGTAGTGGTAGAACGTCTTTCTAAGATGGCCCACTTCCTTCCACTAGTAAAGACACCATCCGCTTCCGAAACAGCACAGGTTTTCATTAAGGAGATAGTGAGACTTCACGGAGTGCCAAAGGATATTGTTTCAGATCGGGGAGTTCAATTCACGTCCAAATTCTGAAAGGCGTTATGTGAGGGGTTGGAGATCAAGTTATCTTTTTCTTCAGCATATCACCCACAGACTAACGGGCAGAAAGAGTGGACCAATCAGACGCTCGAACAATATCTGAGATGTTACACATCATTTCTGCAAGACGACTGGAAGACACTTCTGCCACTGGTGGAATTCGCCTACAATAATGCGAACCATTCTGCCACCAATCAATCCCCATTCTTCGCCAACTATGGGTTCCACCCTACTTTTCTGACAGACCTGGTTCCAGAAAACTCAGTCCCAGCAGCCCAGGAGACCCTAAATTTCTTCACAACCAATAATAAGTTATTACAGGAAACGATGGCTAGAGCCCAGGAAGATAGTTTTTTGACAGGAGGAGAAAGGGGGAATTGGTCATACACCCCGGGGATCGGGTTTGGTTGTCAACAACCAACCTAAAACTGGCATGTCCGTCGAGGAAATTGACACCCAAATTTTGTGGGGCCTTTTCAAGTAGAACGTAAGGTCAATGAAGTGGCATTTACTCTAGCACTTCCCGAATCCCTTAAAATACATCCGGTTTTCCATGTGTCGCTGCTGAAACCTGCAGTACCAGATCCCTTTTTAGATCGCAGATCTAGACCTCCAGAGGCCATAGACATTGATGGGGAAGAGGAATTCGAGGTAGAGGCAATTATGGACTGCAGGAAAAGGGGTGGTCAAACGCAATACCTGATCAAGTGGAAAGGCTGTGGGCCAGAGGAGAATTCGTGGGAACCTGCTCAAAATGTCCATGCTCCCAGATTGATGCGGGAATTCCTTCGCAACCAGCCTCAAAGGGGGAATCGGGTGGGCATCCGGAGGCTGCCCGTAAGGGGGGGCAATGTCAGGGACCTCAGATCTGGCCGAGATCTCACACGGGTCTGCGCATGTGCGGTATGCCCGGCCGCACTAGCATACGAGCATTGTAACCTGGGCACCCGCGACAGCAGTGACGGTCGCGCATGCGCACTCGCGATCGTGGAAGCGCGCCTGGCAGCAATCAGGGTGCAGTGCGCCCTATTTAAAACAGAACAGGTCTGTGTTCTAATTGCTGTATGGTCTTACCTGTATCCTGTGTTTCCTGTATTGAGATTGCCTTGTGGCCGACCCTGCTTGACCCTGATTTGCTGATTGTCTCCTGTTCTGATCCCTGGCTTGTCTGACCATTCTCTTGTTTAATCCTGCACGTTCTGATCTCCTGTTACCGAACCCGGCTTGTGACCCGTTTATCCTTCTGTCTACTGTTTTGGTACCGTTCTGCCTCCACCGTTACCGACCCGGCCTGCCTGACTCTGCTCTCGCTACCTCCTCACATCAGGCTCTCATCTGCTATACACCTCCGGTGGTACTTATACCACAGCTGGGTGAACCCAGGGGTCGTGACCTAGTCTCGGCCTGCTCCAAATCCACCCCCACCATCAGGGGCCCTGGTGAACAAGCAGGTTGGGACTTAGATTCCGCGCCTTGGGGGATTCTGGTCTGTGGAACGTTAGAGGCTACCGCCGACAGGGACATAACAGTAACATACTCCAAGAAGGTAAATGCCATCATATTTTAACTGTGCATTTAGGGTGAAGTGCCCATAGGTGCCAGGCTTTATAAAATTTGTTATATGATAAGTGGAAGATAGAAAATCTCCTCTTCATGTCACATTGGAAATTAAGATTGGCAATCACTCTCATTACGGAAGGGGACTCTGTGGTTCCATAAGCTAGTTATATTTTTTTTAGCTGCATAGAGGAGGTGTATTATGATGTTACGAAGTTCTGGGGAAAATCTTTCAATGCCTGTATGGAGAAGCGCTAAGTCTGGGCTAGGGGGTATTACCATGCCGGTAATTTCTGAGATTGTTTTAAATATATTGTTCCAATATGATTTGATGGATATACAGGACCATATAATATGGAAAAGGGATCCTGTTGGTCCGCATTGTCTCCAACATTGTGGAGAAGTATTTGGATAGATTCTGGTCAGTTTAATTGGGGTTAAATACTACTGATGTAGTAGCTCAATATAAGATTCCCAATGAGTAGCACATTGAGATGCCTTATATGTGATGGTGAAGGTTCTCTTCCACACTTAATCTGTGACCTTTTGGGAGAAAGTGACTTCCCAATTGGATAGAGATGTTGTTTTAAAAGTGTGTTTTGCATCCATGAGAATTGAGTAGAATAAGGATATGCCTTTGCCAGGATACTTGGGTCTATTTAAGAAGGAGGATGCTGAAGAAGGGAGTGTAGTAGAGCAGGGGATATTATTGGATTTCAAACAATGTGAAATTAGAAGGTATGTAAATTCATCTTTGGAGGGTAATGTCTATTTAAGAAGGAGGATGCTGAAGAAGGGACTGTAGTAGAGCATGGGATATTATTGGATTTCAAACAATGTGAAATTAGAAGGTATGTAAATTCATCTTTGGAGGGTAATGAATATTTCTGCTGTAGTTGAGGGAATGTGATCAGTTTTTGGTGAGTGAAAAGATCAGATATGAGGGATATGTCTAGCTGTTCCTAAGAAGTTAGATTGATGTCTGGAATTAAGGTGGTGAGAGCTTTGAGAGGAATATGGATCTTATTAGATTTAGGTAGGGGGTGAGATAGTAATTTTACCCATGCATCTATTGAGGCTCTGATACAGGGGTGTGTTGTTATTATTGGAGGTTTTCTATCAGTGGAACAGAGTAAAAAATATGATTGGGGTGTGCTGGGGTAGAGTAATTGAGTTTCTAAAAGTGACCAATTTTTTTGTTCTGATGGATGCCACCAGAAATGCATCTGGTCTAGTAGGGTAGCTAGGTAATATGTGTGTAGATGAGGGAGGTTTGTTCCCCTTTTATTGGGGGGATGAATAATTAGGTTACTGGAGCATCTGGGATGCTTAGAGTCCCTTAAAAATTTAAAGAGACATCTCTGTGCTGTGTGGAAGAAAATCATTGGTATTGGAATGGAAAAAGTCCTGAAGATATATAAGATTTTGGGGAAGATATCATTATTAATGGTGCAATGGTGCAAAGCGGCCCAATTTGGACAGACCAAATGTGCACAGGGAGGATATTTCTCTAGGTAAGTTCTGGACAAATGTTTTATAGTTGTGTTCATATAATAGGGATGGGGATAGATTGATTCCAAGATATGGGATTGAGTGTTATGTCCAAATATAAAACTCTTTTGACAAATGAGTTGGGTTCTTTTTTTATTTCAATAATTTTTATTGAAAGATTTTCAATAACAGAACAAAGTAATAGTATTCGGTTCAGTAGAGAGTATATTCATACAATATAGTATTACTAAGGATTTACCCCACCATTTGGCTGGGGTTAAAATTAGGGTTTAAGCCATAAGCATCAGAGGTAGACTTGGATATATACTGAACCTTGGTGAGATGTAGGAAATGGTGAAGGGGTATTGAACAAGTGGGGATAAGGAGGAGGGTAGTGAGGGGGGGGGGTAAGTGTAATGGGGTGGAAAAGGAGTACCAGTCTAACATGCGTGGGTAGCTTAATTGTTTGTAAATATCAGGAGTGTACTGAGTAGTTAGGGTTTTGTAACCAGCTAGTCCATTGGGAATTCAATTTGTGTTAGGTGGAGTTATTAAAGGCCGATCTTTTTTCCATTTCACATTGGAAATTAAGATCTAGTGGCTAGTTTGACAGGGGTTAGGTACCTTTGGTGGAGGATTTGTAAGTATGATTCCCAGTGCGAGCTGCATCAGGATGATTTGTAGGTAGTGTTAAATGTCGTGTTCCATGTTTGTGCCGTAATTATTTCTGAAAGGGTTTTTTCACAATTGGATAGGGAATTAGATTTTAGAGCAAATTGCAGGTTCGTTATGTACTTGTAGAAAGTGAAGATGCCTTTACCTGGGTATTGTGGTTTGGTAAAGAAAAGATAGGCGGTATTTGGAATCTTTGTAGTATGAGGTATATTTTTTGTTTGCATACAGTGGACGATTCTTAAGTAGGTGAAATATTCAGTGGTAGGAAGATTGAATTTGGTTTGGAGATTCTGAAATGAGTGTAGGGTGTGGTCTTTATAGAGGTCTGTTATTTTATGTATGTTTAGTTTTTCCCATTGAAATAGGTCCAGAGAGGGTGTAATGGAATGTAGTATGTCAATTGGGGTAAGGATTTGTTTGGGATCTGTGTATTCCGTGGTCAGAAGATCGCACCAGGCTTGAAGAGTGGCTTGGATACATGGGTGTTTTAGTTGGTAGTTTGTTTGTGACATTGATGGAATTAGAAGTACATTTTGGGGTTTAAGTGGAAGAACAAGTAAGGTTTCCATTGTAGACCAGATTTTTTTCTCTGGTTGGGTTCCACCAAAAATATATTTGGTCCAGAAGAGTAGCATTATAGTAGGATTTTGGAAGATGGCCATATTAAGAGATTGGTGGTGCATCTAGGTTTTTTAGAGTTCCATAAGAATCTGGCGAGAATCGATTGTAATTTGGAGAAAAAGGTGTTAGGAACTGGTATGGGAAGTGTGCAAAAAATGTATAGAATTTTTGGTAGGATTTACATTTTAAATGTCGCAACTCGGCCTAATTTGAAAAGTTCTGAGGTGCGAAGGGTGGCAATTTCTTGGGGTATAGTTTCAAGTAGTATTTTGTGATTTGAGGTGAATAGTTGGTCTGTTGTTGCGGTGAGTTTGATTCCTAAATAGGGGATGTTGTTTTTTTTCCCAGGAGAAGGGGAATTGTTTAGCAAGTAATTTTTGGTATGTGGAGATTTAGGATTGAAGATTTGGGTTTATTAAGTTTATAGTAAGAAACCGTTGAGTACTGTTGAAGGTGTGTGCGTATCGTTTTGAGAGATTTGGTTGGGTTGGTAATCATCAATATGATGTTGTCTGCAAATAGACTAATTTTGTGTTCAGTGTTAAGGTGTTTGATGCCAGTGAACATCGGGTCGTTCCTAAGTTTAGAGGCTAAGGGTTCAATGAGCAATGCAAATATGATGGGAGATAGTGGGCAGCCTTGTCTAGTACCATTGGTGATATCGAAGGGGTCTGATAATGTTCCGTCTGTTAGTACTCTGGCTGAGGGGAGGGAGTATAGTGATAAGATGGCTATTAACATCCATCCTGTAATACCAAATTTCTGTAGGGTCAATTGCATAAATATCCAATGCTTTTTCTGCATCTAAGGATAAGAGTAATGAGGGTTGCTTGGTGTGTTCTAAGTGGTGAAGAAGAGACATAAGTCTTCTGGTAGCGTCAGGTGCTTGGCGACCTGGTATGAATCCTACTTGGTCTGGATGTATCAAGGTAGGAAGATAGGTAGTAAGTAGAAGTATTCTGTAAGCTATAATTTTTGCATAGAGTTTTATGTCTGTATTGAGTAGGAAAATTGGTCTATAATTTTGGACAAGTTGTGGGTCTTTGCCAGGTTTTGGTATTGTCGTTATTATCGACTGTAGTATGTCCTTGGGGAATATACCAGTGGTGGCTGCATGATTAAAGAGTTTGGTCAAGTATGGTGATGGGTTAGGGGCAAATTGTTTGCAAACTTCGTTCGTATATCCGTCGTTTCCTGGAGATTTGTTAAGAGGGAGTGTTTTGATGGTTATTTCTATTTCTTTGGGAAATATCGGGGTCGATATAGCGTCAAGTTGAGATGGAGAGAGTTGGGGGAGTTTAGTTGTGTGATGAATTGTTGTATGGATGTTAGTGTTGGTTGGATAGTGTCAGGGTCATTTTTTAAGGTTGTATAGTTGTTGGTAATAGGTCACAAAAGCATTGGCTATTTCTTGTGGGCTTGTAGTTAAGGTATGTGTGCTTGGGTGCTGAACTGAGGATATTTTGGATTTTAGGCGTCGTTGTTTAATCATTTTGGTTTATAGGGAGTTGGCTTTGTTGCTGAGGGAGTAAAATTTAGTTTTCATTTTTTGGAGGTTAAGGTTATATTTATAAAGTAGGAGGGTTCTGAGTTTGTTTCTGTCTGTGGTGAGGGAAGTAGAAGTTGAGGGATTTGGGGATTTTTTATTTAATTCTTCTTTTGTTTTAATTGACATGAGGAGTTCATCAGTTTGTTGGTTTCTTAGTTTGGTGATACAGGAATTTAGTTGTATAATAGAAACCTCTCATGTATGCCTTGTAAGTGGTCCATAATATAGGTATAGAGATATCAGGTGATTCATTCATTTCAAAGAACATATTATGTGCGTCCAATATATGTTTCTTGGTGTCTGGATTTTTCAGTAGGATCGAGTTCAATCTCCATATTTGAGAGATCATAGAATGTTGATTGTGGTCTAGAGTAATGGAAATTGGAGCGTGGTCTGACCATGTTATGGTGCCGATCTTGGGAGACCAGATATAGTAAATGCAGGGTCCTGGGTTTAGTAACACTTTTTTTGCTTATTAACAATTTATATTGGTATATATATATATATATATATATATATATATACATACAAGCAGTAAATTGGAAGAGGAACACAAGAGAAAGAGGGAGCACATCGATGGTGAAATCTGCATGGTTACAAACATAATAATGTCACATATAGCAACAGTGGGGAGGCCATTAGAACCGTACATTTAGAGAGAGGTGGGAAGAGGCAAAATTATCCCATGGGTGCCACACTGCCTCGAACACAGCAATCAAACAGGCATGTAGAGCAGTCAAGTATTCCATCTGTCTCACATCAGCAATAATTTTAAACAGAGTTGGCATCGAAGGAGGTATAGAGGATAGCCAACACATAGGAATGCTTCTTCTAGCCGCAGTCAGATTATGAGTGGTGAGTTTCCTGGCCATTTTGGGAAGACCTGGGAATGGCAGGCTCAATAAGAAGTATAGGGGCTCAAAGGGGAGAGAGGTATGCAATAGCAATTGTAAAAAGGACAAAACCTCTTCCCAAAAAGGAATAATGGATCCACAGGTCCAAAAATTGTGGAAGAGGGAGCCAAAGTCTTTCTCGCAACGTCAGCAGGCGGAAGAAGCATTTGGGGCATGAATTACATCAGGAGTTTTGTACCGCAATTCATAATTTTGTATGTATTTTCCTTATAAAACCCACAGACTTAGATGTGCTTACACAAATTTTCTTCCACTGCATCAGATCAATGTCACATTGTAAAAACTGGGACCACTTGTGCATGTAATGATGAGTGTCATTAGAGAGGGGGGAAGCATCCATAAGAAGTTTGTACGTATTAGAAATGATGCCCCTTTGATGGGGACCTTGTTTGCATAGATGCTCAAAGGCAGTGGGTTTCCCAAAAGTCAATGTGGGGGACATGGTAGAGAAAAAGTGGCGTATCTGAAGGTAAATATATAAATGTTGGGAAGGTAGATCTTTTTTCTGGAGGTATGATAATGGTTTCAGCTTCTGAGTTACAGGATGTACTAAGTGGCGTAGTTGGAAGAGATTGGCTGTGACCCAAGGGAGCACGCCGGGCATGGCCAGACTATCTGGAAGGTTGGGGTTAAAGAGGATATTAGTCAGTGGGGAGCAATCTGAGGTCAATGCAAACCTAGTCTTACATTTCTGCCAAATACTCATAGAGAATTGCATGGGGCAAAGGAAGAGACGACGGATAGAGGCAAGGTCCACTGTCGAGCTCGACCAGAGGAGAGAACAAGGATGAGTCAGAGCCAATTGTAAGGACTCGATCTCAGCCCACAGGTTGGGAGGATAGTGGGTGGATCACGATATAAGGAAGCGAAGGTGAGTAGCATAGTAATAGGTCACGATATCCGGTGCCCCTAGGTCTCATCTAGAACAGAGAGAAAGTAGTACACTATGTGCGATTCTATGTTGCTTATTATGCCAAATGAAGTGTAGAAGATATTTCTGGAGGGAGTGTAGTTTGGAAATAGAAACAGGAATGGGGAGAGTCGCAAATAAGTACAGGAGTTTGGGCAGTACAGTCATTTTTATAACGTTGATGCATCCCAGAAAGGGGGTAGGATATCCCAGAATTTCAAGGAGCAAGAGATAGCTATAAATAGAATGGGGGGGGAGGAAATTGGCGTTATATATAGAACTGTAGGAGGAAGTGAGGGTAGTACCCAAATATTTTAGAGAATGAGTGCACCATCGATAAGGGAAGGATCCTTGGAGGGACGAGAGGACAGCTGGTGGGATATGAACTGGGAGTGCTTCAGTTTTGGAGGTATTAACCTTGTAACCTGAGATGATCCCGAACTGACGTACAAATTTTATGCAATACTGGAAGAGAGATTTGGGGATTTGAGAGTGTAAGGAGGATATCATCCGCAAATAGGGATAGTTTTTACTCATGGCCATGAGATAATATCCCTTGTATGTCGGGATGAGACTGGATTGCAATAGCCAACAGTTCCAAGCAGAGGATAAACAATAGAGGGGAGAGTGGGCATCCCTGTCGTGTACCATTCAACATCTGGAAAGGGGGTGAGAGAAAAGAGGCCAGTCTGACCTGTGAGGAAGGATAAGAGTAGAGAGCTTTTAAAGCTGCCACGAACGGGCCACGGAAGCCAAACTTCTCCAAGATCATAAACATATAAGGCCAGCTGAGGTGGTCAAAAGCTTTTTGGGCATCTAAGCTCAATAAAATGGTGGGGGTAAAAGACTGGTTAACCAAGTCAACCAGATCAATGGATCTCCTGGTATTATCAGCTGCATGTCTGGCAGGAACAAAGCCTACTAGGTCTCTGTGTATGAGCTTGGAGATGAGCCTGGACAGCCGATTGGCTAGGATCTTAGTAAAGATCTTGTAATCAGAGTTTAGTAGAGCAATAAGATGGTAATTATCTAAGATAGAATGATCCTTGTCAGGTTTGGGAATTACGGAAATATATGAACGGGAGAAGTCAGCCTGGGGAGTAATACCCTTGAAAAAATCTTGATAAAGAGAGAGAAGATGGGGAGCCAGGATACCAATAAGGGTTTTGTAATAAGAGTAGGGCAATCCATCTGGTCCTGGGGTTTTGCGTGAGGGGAAATGTTTAATTTTATCAAATAGTTCTTCAGATGAAATGTCAGCGTTAAGGGCCGAGATGTCAGAAGGCGATTGCTTTGGTAATAGTATAGGGTTAAAAAAACCTATCAAAACAAGTCTCTGTGAGGGGAGGATGGAGATCTGGGGTCAAACAGTTGTAAAGGGACTCATAATATGAGCCAAAAAGAGAGGTCACTTTATGCAACCCAGAAATAGACGGTTTTGCAAGAAGTCTATGTTCAGCTAGGGTTAGCTGGCGGACTACAGTAATCCTGGCACTCCCTGAGGTTTTCTTCAAACGAGAACCCATGGAGCTACAAAGACCTCAAAATACCGACTTGTGGGCTTCCCATATGGTTGAGGTAGATGGTACAGAGCCTACATTGTGGTGTAAGTACATGTCAAGTCCCTGTGAGAGCTCAGCACGGAGATGTTCCATGGTTAAAAAAGTCTCATTGGGGCGCCAATGGCCTGCCTTTGGCATAACATTAGGGAATAACAGGTTTAAGGTTGAAGAGGCATGGTCAGACCATGTGATAGGGTTGATGTCAGAGAAAACCTGGAGAGGGAGCAGAGGAGCTGAGATAAAAAAATGATCTAGGTGAGAATAACTACGATGAGGGGTGGAGTAGAAGGTGAATTGTTTGTGGAGAGGGTGCCAAATCTGGCAGGCATCAAAGAGACGATGCTCCCTGATTAATTTGCGAAAGGATTTCAAGGAGGAGCATTGCCACTTCAGAGGAGTGGACTCGAAGAGAACCTTCCTGTCTTTGTGTGGTGAGAGGATTAAATTAAAGTCACCCCCTATAATCATGTGTGGAGTAGAGAAGGAGCCTAATTTGACGAGTGTTTGTGTAAGAAACTGTAACTGACCTGAATTTGGGGCATATAAATTCAACAAAATAAGAGGGATGTCACCAAGCATGCATTCTAAAATAATGAAGCGGCCATGATGATTGACCCTGGAGCAATGTGTCCGAATCATAATTGCCACTCCAGCCTTCCCAGATGAATCAAAGGCCAAGTAGGATTGCGAAAAAAAACCTTGAGGCAAAACGAAAGGAGCCAGTTGATTTATAATGGGCCTCCTGGACAAAAATAATGTCTGCTCCTGAATTCCTTCAAAGCCATCCACCGTTTCTGAATGGAGTTAAGGCCTGCAACATTATATGACAGAAGCCGTAAGGCCATCACAAAATGACAATGGATATCGCATGTGTACCAGCAGAAAAGGTAAATGGGATAGCATCGATGGAACAAAGCAGAAAACAAGTAACATTAATAGATCACATAAGATGTAAACCGGAAACATTACTTTAGAAAACATAGATATCCGTAAGGATATACACTTGGGAAAAACATCTATACCCAAGTCATCCAGGCCAGTGGCTGGAAGGGATCAGGGGCAACACGACAACTGAAACATAACAGTCGTCAAACCTGGCCAGAAAAACAAGACATATGAAAGCACCCAGCAAGGGCTCAGCCAGCAAAAAAAAAAAAGGGAGGGGAAGGAGGAGAGGGGGGGGGGGGGGAGGGAAGGAGGGGGGAGAAGGGGGGGAGGGAAGGGGGAAGGGGCGGGGGAAGAGGGGGAAGGGGAGGGGCAACCCCAAAGTATCCACAGGAGAACACCCTATAAGAGCATCAGGTAGGCTCATCGCTGGAACGATCAGGACGAGGACGTTGTGGAGTATGTGAAAGATGCTTCCGGACCCCACGAACTGGTGTCCAAATCTTGTTGGGGGTAACAGAAGGGCGAGATGGGGTAGGCAGTAATAAGGAGGTGTCTTCCGATAAAGGAGGTAGTCCCAATTGCTTCAGAAAGGAGTCCGCCTCTAAAAGATCATGCAGGATAACTTGGGAATTATCTTTTGGAGATGACCAGCTTGAAGGGAGAACCCCAGCGATAGGGGACACGGTGATGTTGAAGATGTGTGGTGAATGGCTTCAGCGCAAGGGTGGACTGACAACTCATGGGGTCCCTGGGCAATAGGGGATCACAGGGCCCCTGTGTCCTTGACAAAACTCAAAAAAGCCTATGAAAAAGGTACCAGGGGCATCTCATGGGGCCCCCTACTGACCCGTGGCCCTCGGGCGGTGCCCGAGTTTCCAAATGGTCAGTCCGCCCCTGCTTCAGCGCCTGCTGTTTGGCCAGGGTAATCAAAGAGAGATCACAGAAGAGCTGGAGCCTGTCCCCTTTAAATTCCAAGGAAGACTTGTTGCGTACGGAGGCTAACAAAGCTTCTTTGCTTTCAAATAGATGAAAGTGGATGATGATGTCGCGTGGTCTGGTGTCGTCAGCAGGTCTAGGGCCTAGTGATCGGTGGGACTTGTCCAGGCACCAGTCTGCTTCTGGAACCATGGGGGCGGTTGCGGTGAAGAAGGACAAGAGATGTTGGTGGAGTTGGGAGTCGGCAATAGATTCAGATACCGCGAATACGGATATTCTATCGGCGTTCCCTGTTTTCTAAATCTTCTTGTTGGAGCTGGATTTGTGACATGGTGTGCTTCAGATACGTTTTATCTTCTTCTAAGACATGGACGTATTGCACCAATTCGTCAGATTTATTCTCCAATTGATCCGCACGTTCACCAATCTGGGCTACTACCCCTCTAAGATCTAAAGCCAATTTGCCCACTTCAGCGGATATAGAGGCGGTAATGTTGCGTAAAAATACTTGTAATTTTCCCTCCAATACAGATACTGTGAGAGAAGGTGATACATATGGAGTGGAAGGAGCGGAGAGAGGATGACTCAGTGAAGGGTGTTCTAACGCCCCCCCTTATCAGTGTCAGGGGCTTGGGATCCTCCATCTGGGGGTTAAGAGGTTGGGGACGCTTGCTGCACAGGGTGAGATGGAGCTGCAGTACGTTCTACCGCTGCTGGGGGTCCGGAGCTCGTCCTCGGGGTCGCGCCCATAATTGAGGCCGGGGATTGCGGCCTATTGAGGAACCTCTGCAGTGGGGAGGGCCGTAGGTCATGTGGCGGTGGGGAAGGGGGCTTCCAGCACCCGATCTTCCCCATTATTTCTCCCCTTATGTGCTGAGCTGGGTGCGGGGCTGATGTGACTCATCCAGAGACTCCTGGAGGCTGAAGTTGTGCCGTGGGTGAGTCGCTAAGGCCGGGGATGTATGGAGCTCAAGGGAGATGCGACCTTCATTGTCCCCCGTTGCGCATGTCTAGTAACACTTTAAAGACTAGATTGTACTGTTCCTTAGCTAAAGCATACTTAGCTGAAGCATACTGCTCTTCTTTCACTTTACTCATAAACAACAAAGGAAGCCTACACCTTTGTGGTTTTCTTACTGTGGAGATTCCAGTTTGTATGTCAGTGACTTTTTAATGAACGCAAAAAAAAAATACTAAAAAAACTGTATAAAATAAAACAGCTAGTCATGAATCATATGAACGTATGGGCCATGGATGTGCATAACCTATATAGCAGCAGCATTTGGGTAGGATACGGAAATTCATGGATCTGTGTACTCATCTCTAGAATTAATTTTCATAGAATAACAGGGATATGGTTGTCATTTCCTTTTTTCAGCTTTTAAGGATTTTGTTTGTTTTTATATGTATGCATCGATTCATTAAACAACTTGTGCACAATACATTTGGTCCGGTTTGTAGATCTATTTATATTTTTGTTTCTGATAGTTTATTTTTTTCAAGGTTACCAGAACAGGACTTTGGATTTTAAGAAAATTCAGCAAATTTAGAAAGTTCTGTAGTTTTCATTTTCTTATGGATAATGTCTTAATATAATCATGAGGAAACATACAGAGGCTAATATAGAGGACCATTCCTTCTGAAAATGTTGTCTGGCCATCAAGATGACATTCTACCATCATAATGCATATTTGTACTGCATTCTCCATAGTTGTGCTATACCAGTGATTTAAAAAGCACCCTAATTGCCCAGAATAGAAGCTATGCATTTAACATTATCAGAAGGATTTCAGCAATAGCAATGCCTCAGTTTTCATTGTGACTGATTTACTTTAAGACACACAGATACAGTTTGGCTATATAACTAATCGCTTCTAAATCTCTTTTACAAATATATTGTCCTGCTGTGTTGCACACGATGCACCACTTAGCATCCTAATGAGTGCCTGTCCAAATTCAAATATAATTTCTCCAAGACTACTGAGATGCATTAGTTTTCTAATACCCACATTAAAATGAAAACTGTAGATATTCTTACATATAGCACTTCAAACATGATGCATGAACAAATAATATTACTTCTATGTGAATCCAATAAAAATATTTGAATACATGTAATGCAATGAAATATTTGATAAACTCCAAGTGTACTATATAATAGCACTATAATCATATTACGCTATACACACAAGGCTTTTTTCACAAATCAATTCTGTATAACTTTACACAAACATAATGCTGGTCATACAAAGAAAACTGCAAGTCCATCTATATTAATTAACCTATTAACCTTGCAGTATGTTATCTGCAAATGTCAAGTCTCCTGTGTCCAATGGATTCTGTCAAGAGCCAATATATTCATTGTTCATTGGACTGCAGAGACCAAGCTTGTGCAGTGCTTGTGCATTGTTGTCTGTGGAGGTCAACAGGCATCTATTTATTGTGATACAGTACAAAAGAATTACTTTAAAGAGTTTAAAATGCATAAAAAGCCAGAATCCCTTATATAAACTCTCATATATGAAACAGTACTGTTTTATAATGTTTAAGGGAAAACAGCAGTAAGAAAATATTTAGTAGAATAAGCAGGATTTTTTTTTTTAGAAGAAAAACATGTTACAATTCTTTGGGACCTGCAGGTGAATGGAACTTACAAGTTGGGATGAGTAGATTTATTTCATCCAATTTGATTTCACACAAAATGACTGATTCTAGAAAGACAGGCCTCCAATTCTGCAAGGCTGAGCTGGTTTGTTACAGGACACAACCCAAGTTGCCAGGGGCTTATTTACCACAAGGCAAACAAGGCATTTACCTAGGGTGGCATTTTTTATGAGGGGCAGCACTACCCCCTGGAAGAAGAGACATATGCGGTATGGGGACCAGGTGGGATCCGAGAGAGGCTGCAGGTTGCTTGATGGTGTATGCAGAGCCCAACTGTCATTCCTGGGATGTCCAGAGCTGTGAAGGCAAGTGTCTCTGTCTCTGCAGGGGGGGGGGTTGGATTGGGGGACTCTGGTGTTGGTCGGTGTCAGGCTCTCTCTCTGGGGGGGGCATTCGGTTTTTGTGTTGCCTAGGGCAGAACAAAACCTACCACTGCAAGTTCATGTCTGGTGTGACAGTGTGACACACTGTCACTATGGAGATGGCCAGGAAAAAGACATAGCGTTTGCATGTCTGCTGACTGCGGGATTACAGAACATAGATTGCTGCTTTTGCAGCTTTTTCCAGATCTTGGTATTTCCAGATGGGGCTCTTTAATTTGGAGATTCCTAACAGCCTTGGGCAAGACAGAATCTCCATCCCAGTGTCCGGGTGTTGTGGACAACCAGCAGGGTGTGTGACCAGGTGCATACAACCCTTATAATGATGGGCTGGTAAGAGCAGTAGGAGGTGGGAGTTGGAACTGTATGAAGACAGAGCCTTGTCAGGAGAGTTGGGAGCACCTAGTGAAGACTACAACCCATCTGGGCCTAAGGACTGGGAAAGTCTGGCCAGCTCAGAGTTTTGGAGACCAAGAGAGGGTCTGGGAGGCTCATGAAGCTTTGGAGGCCAATAAGTCCAGGGGGGCTGGAGAGAATCCAGAAGTCTCTGGTCAGTACAAGCGGAGATACTGTGAAAACCCTGTCAAGAGGCCATGTGGGCCTCAACAGCAAAGTGCCGTCACCTAGGCGAGAGAGAAAGAGCCTGGACAGCAAGAGGTCTGAGAGACCCAAACAAGCAGAGATACTACGGACCAAAGAGCCAGGTGGTTCAGTTTTTTTAATTTGTGTTTGCTGACTGAAGTTGAAACCCCCGCATGGGAATCTTGGATTGACTTTTGTTTTGTTTTCTCCCTTTTTAAAAAAAAAGTGGGCTAACGGGCCATTAATTATAATCCCTGTGTGACATGGACTCACTGTACAAAAATTGCATCTACCACTGAGCTAAGCACCCCCCATGTAATTTTGGATAAGTGTTCAACTTAAACTTTAGAGGGAATAACAACTATTTTTTTCTAGTATCTTATTTTTCAAATGTCACTTTCAGATGACTACATTGTCTTGCATGTACAGTTTAAGGCATCCCCAAAGCATGTTATTTAAAGCAATTGTATTATTTCAAATGCTGACCTTGAAGCTGCATAAAAGGCTCTCTCTTTGCTATATTATCTTTGCTTTATGTTTGTTTGATATGTACATGAGCCACATGGCTCTTTCCTGCTCAGCATTCCATTTTTGTAATTAGTTTGCATTTTCTCTATAAAAAAGGCCACCATTGAATTACAAATACCTGCCTAAGACCACTAAGATGTACCATACACAGCTTGTGTTTTGTCTGAATTGAGTAAAGTTTGAGCTTTGGGTAGCCTTGTCAGCACTTCTCAGCTTGGCAAAACTCAATTGCAAAATATAAGGAGCTGGGTGGAAAATTGTTGGAAAAACAGTTATTGCCTCCAATCACATTAAGTCGTTGCTGCAGAATTTAGGCAGTGACAGATGCCACAGCTGCTTGAATGCAATAGCTGGCATAGGAGACTTTTTTGCTTGAATGCAATAGCTGGCAGGGGAGATTTAGCACAGATGTGGGAACTGAATATAAGCTGTGGTTGTACAATTTACCGCTCTAGGCTTAGGGCAATAGGTTTGGTTTTCATGCATGTGAACTTTGAGTTCTGGCTGATTTTCTCTGCCCCATTCATTATCAAATAAGAATGGCCAGGGAACATACTCAATACATAGAAAAATGTATCGTTGAATAAAAGAAAAGAAGCATTCAAAGTAAATTTGAGTTTACTGTAAGCAAAAAGAAAAAATAGCCAAACTGGCCCTTGATCCTGGGCAACCACCATTTTGCTCACTTGCTTGCTAAAATATTATGTGCAACTCACATCCGTAACAGATTCTGGCCAAGCAGAAAAACTGTAATTCACCACTCAAATAAAAGAAAGAGATGGTGATGTTACTCCTCTCCTTCCAAACTACTCCAGCATGACAAGGCATGATTTGTTTATACAAATCACTGATGCCACTATTGCATGTCACCCACAACAAATCCACTTTCTATAAACAGATCATGTGAAAAATATGGCTTCCCCCAGGAACCACAAGCAGTACTTCATCTGTCATGTGAACTTCATGAATGTGTTATAGGCTTTCCTTGGTCCACACAACCACAAATGCTAGGATATATTATAAGCCTAAAAAGGAACAGAAACACATTTTAATTTGTATATAGAAACCAATTTTACAAGTATTTTTATAAATGTATTATATTTAGAATTCCTGAGTTCAACTCCTATTCTCCACTATCCTCTTCCCTTATATATGGACCTAGGAGTTATTTCTAACAATTCCTCACCTCAAGCTTATTCATAATGACTCCTCAATTCTTTTGACAATGGTAATGTATTTGGTCCTGCTGGTGTAGCCTATTAAAATCATTCTGAGAGAGTAAAAGAGAGAAAGACAATGAAAGAGTGAGAGAGAGAAAGAAAGAAAGAGGGAGAGAGAGTGAGAGCAAAACAGAGAAAAATAATGCAAGATAGAGAAGTAACTTCATTAAACTTGGCAAAAGGTTGCTGGATTATATCAATTTATAACATGAAATGCTTATAATGAATACAATATATGCTGTATGTGAAAGAACTTTGCACTAAAGTAGTTCTAAAGACAGAATATTTTTCACCTTATGCATTCCCTACACAGTTCTGATTCCCTCTCCTTACTCAGGTGCCATGATTAATGCCATTCAATATGCATATTATGCAGGACACAACAGGCCTTGATAATCCTGGCAGTCTTGAGGAGAGTAGAGAAGCTCACCCCTAGGGCTGGTTAACAACCTGTTCTACTGCAACATAGCTAATTAACACACAAAGGAAAGACCTGAATCTATTGACTAATCTCAGACCATAACTAAGTATACTGCAACCTCACTGCACTTCTCTTGTTGTTGCCAACAGAAAAACAACTAGAGCCTTATAAAGATAGCAAAAAAAAAAAAAGCCACAAAAAAATTGAAAAAGGACATCAGTTGCCAAGTTTCAGGGCAGATGAACTCAGGTTCTCTGCCAAAGAATGTTTCTGCAATTAACCCAGGGGAGGGTCTTCCAGGCAAACAGTTTACATCTTGAAGAACTGGAGCGGCACATTAAGAATTCCTAGAGGTTCCAGAAGACAGAGTCCTTGTTTCTCTATCAAGCAACACAAGGCTGTCACAGAGGCATGTGTTTATTGCTATGAAAAACTCCTTGTACTCCCAAAACTTTTAAGGAATAGACTCCAGGAGGAATTAATGAAAGAATATTGTAGTGGTAAAATATCAATGCACCCTCAAACAGGTTAGGTTAACAAGCATGTGTTAGATATTATGCATGTAGCAGAGAGGCCATTTACACTAGACCATGTGGGGTGACTCATGTACTACCAATTGAAAATGTTGCCGTTCATTGCCCAGGAAAGTCTATCTGGTGGGGATTACCAGACTGATATGGATGATTTTCAACTAGGTAATATACACAAACGACAACTTTTGTCCTTTGCATTGTTTTTGGATCTATATTTTTATATGCCATTGTCCAAATATGGTCATGCCCATATTTGGTCAATGATGTTACCTAGGGGGACCCCACCCCTTTGTTTAAATTATGTGGCAGGAACCTGAAGCTGTCATTGGTGATGAGTGAGCATTGGTGGGCATCATTTCTCTTGATTGACGAGGATTTGCATTGCTAGACAATGTGATTGATATTAGATTAGTTTTTTTTCATCTTTTACAAAATAGACTTGTCAAAAGTATGTGTTTTTGACTACCTACATTTTTGAGCATTAATGAATATGCATTCTTAATCATATGGGGGTGATATCTAGAGGCTTTTTTTTAAACAAAACCTGAGATTTGCCCAAGGGTTCCCTCTCCATGCTGATGCTGCATGGACTGGTATCTAGCATGATTCAGAAGGAAGGAGGGGAACATGTCTGCCCACCCTTTCCTAACTTTCCAGCTGCATACTCTAAGAAGGGTTGGGTATGAATTTTGTGGAGCCACACACTTTGTTCTGTTTTTTTGCATGGGGTTTCTACTTACAATCCATACCAGACCCTTTTCCAAGCATGCAGCCTGCAGAATAGGAAAAGGGGGAGGGTGTCTTTTTGTTTATTTACAGGGTCCCCCTAAAATCTATACCAGACCTGTAGGGGTTTATTTGCTAAAACTGGAGAGTCCAAAATCAGACTCCCTTCTGCATAGAAACCAATCAGCTTCTAACCTCAGCTTGTTCAATGAAGCTTTGGCAATGAAACCTGGAAGCTGATTGGTTTCTATGCAGAAGGGAGTCTGATTTTGGACTCTCCAGCTTTAGTAAATAAACCCCGTAGAGTCTAATATTAATTTGGAGGGGCCCAACTTTTTTTTTTTTTTACACAATCCCCATTTCTTTATTTACATTCACTTGCCAGCTGGGTATACTTGGCTATCAGTTGAAAGTCCAGGCAGGGATGTGTCACTGGTTGTTAGGACACCTCCAGCCTCTGGCTCTCTAACAACCAGGACAAAAGAGGGTGAAGCTGTCACATTTAGCAGTGATAGTAAAACTGATGCTAAA
Source organism: Staurois parvus (assembly GCF_062004578.1). Classification (NCBI taxonomy): domain Eukaryota; kingdom Metazoa; phylum Chordata; class Amphibia; order Anura; family Ranidae; genus Staurois; species Staurois parvus. The sequence goes on along the minus strand of NW_028318039.1, from coordinate 9,309,303 downwards.
CATATCTCTTCTCACTTCACTGGAGGTATGGCTTGACAGCCAGAGGATCGTTCACAAATTTTCATAAAAAGGCATCTGGACAATCTGTTAAAAACTTTATGTAGAAGACAACATTAAAATTTCAGATTTTGGTGGCTGAAAATATATGTGAGATATTACTTGTCTTGGAATTTTTTGAGAAAATAATATAATATACATTTTTGAAAAACCCACAATTATAGATGCTGCCATTGCTTGATTCCCTAAGTTGGTTCTATATATGTTACAGATCACAGTATTTCTTCACTTTCATTCAAAGAAAAGCTAAAGTAAAGCCTTTACAAAACAAATGCAATAATTAGAGATGAGCGAATCGAAGTATCCGAAGTGGAATTCGAGTCGAATATCGGAAAAATTTCGATTCGTGCCGAATCCGAAAAATAGCCTAATTCGGACGCGCGAATCGAAATTTTTCAGAAAATGGCGGCTGACATGTGCGGCGACGGAGCGGGGATGTCTGGGAAGGCGCGCAGACAAGGCGCGCTGACCCATAATGCATTCCTCAACTACATGTGATCGCATCAGCCAATCAGCAGCCAGCCAGCCAGCACTGTGTAATGGTCGAGCTATAAATAGCGGCCATTTTGGAATTCTTCATTTGCCTGCAGTTATTGAACAGAGGCAGACCGCTCTGTACTAGGGACAGGGACAGAGTTAGGGCCACAGAAACGATAATTGGGGACAGAGAAAAGTTACTTAGGGACAGAGAACCATTACTCAGGGACACAGACTTGTTAATGAGGGCCACAGAATCGTTATTTAGGGACAAAGAAACGCTAGTTAGGGCCACAGAATTCATAATCAGGGACAGACAGAATTGTTACTCAGTGCCAGAGAATTGTTACTTAGGGCCACAGAAACATTATTAGGGCCACAGAATTTTTACTCAGGGACAGACAGAATTGTTACTGAGTGCCAGAGAATTGTTACTCAGGGACAGACAGAATTGTTACTGAGTGCCAGAGAATTGTTACTTAGGGCCACAGAAACTTTAATTAGGGCCACAGAATTTTTACTCAGGGACAGACAGAATTGTTACTGAGTGCCAGAGAATTGTTACTCAGGGACAGACAGAATTGTTACTGAGTGCCAGAGAATTGTTACTTAGGGCCACAGAAACTTTACTTAGGGCCACAGAATTTTTACTCAGGGACAGACAGAATTGTTACTGAGTGCCAGAGAATTGTTACTCAGGGACAGACAGAATTGTTACTGAGTGCCAGAGAATTGTTACTCAGGGCCCCAGAAACTTTACTTAGGGCCACAGAATTTTTACTCAGGGACAGACAGAATTGTTACTGAGTGCCAGAGAATTGTTACTCAGGGACAGACAGAATTGTTACTGAGTGCCAGAGAATTGTTACTTAGGGCCACAGAATTGTTACTCGCACAGACACAGAATTGTTACTCGCACAGACACAGAATTGTTACTGAAGGCCACAGAACTGTTACTTAGGGCCACAGAATTGTTACTCGCACAGACACAGAATTGTTACTCGCACAGACACAGAACTGTTACTGAGGGCCACAGAACTGTTACTTAGGGCCACAGAATTGTTACTCGCACAGACACAGAATTGTTACTCAGGGCCACAGAACTGTTACTTAGGGACAAAGAAACGCTAGTTAGGGCCACAGAATTCATACTCAGGGACAGACAGAATTGTTACGGAGTGCCAGAGAATTGTTACTCTGGGCCACAGAAACTTTACTTAGGGCCACAGAATTTTTACTCAGGGACAGACAGAATTGTTACTGAGTGCCAGAGAATTGTTACTCAGGGACAGACAGAATTGTTACGGAGTGCCAGAGTATTGTTACTCAGGGCCACAGAAACTTTACTTAGGGCCACAGAATTTTTACTCAGGGACAGACAGAATTGTTACTGAGTGCCAGAGAATTGTTACTCAGGGACAGACAGAATTGTTACTGAGTGCCAGAGAATTGTTACTTAGGGCCACAGAAACTTTACTTAGGGCCACAGAATTGTTACTCGCACAGACACAGAATTGTTACTCGCACAGACACAGAACTGTTACTGAGGGCCACAGAAACTTTACTTAGGGCCACAGAATTGTTACTCGCACAGACACAGAATTGTTACTCGCACAGACACAGAACTGTTAAGGAGGGCCACAGAACTGTTACTTAGGGCCACAGAATTGTTACTCGCACAGACACAGAATTGTTACTCAGGGCCACAGAACTGTTACTCAGGGACAAAGAAACGCTAGTTAGGGCCACGGAATTCATACTCAGGGACAGACAGAATTGTTACGGAGTGCCAGAGAATTGTTACTCAGGGCCACAGAAACTTTACTTAGGGCCACAGAATTTTTACTCAGGGACAGACAGAATTGTTACTGAGTGCCAGAGAATTGTTACTCAGGGACAGACAGAATTGTTACTGAGTGCCAGAGAATTGTTACTTAGGGCCACAGAAACTTTACTTAGGGCCACAGAATTGTTACTCGCACAGACACAGAATTGTTACTCGCACAGACACAGAATTGTTACTGAAGGCCACAGAACTGTTACTTAGGGCCACAGAATTGTTACTCGCACAGACACAGAATTGTTACTCGCACAGACACAGAACTGTTACTGAGGGCCACAGAACTGTTACTTAGGGCCACAGAATTGTTACTCGCACAGACACAGAATTGTTACTCAGGGCCACAGAACTGTTACTTAGGGACAAAGAAACGCTAGTTAGGGCCACAGAATTCATACTCAGGGACAGACAGAATTGTTACGGAGTGCCAGAGAATTGTTACTCAGGGCCACAGAAACTTTACTTAGGGCCACAGAATTTTTACTCAGGGACAGACAGAATTGTTACTGAGTGCCAGAGAATTGTTACTCAGGGACAGACAGAATTGTTACGGAGTGCCAGAGAATTGTTACTCAGGGACAGACAGAATTGTTACTGAGTGCCAGAGAATTGTTACTTAGGGCCACAGAAACTTTAATTAGGGCCACAGAATTTTTACTCAGGGACAGACAGAATTGTTACTGAGTGCCAGAGAATTGTTACTCAGGGACAGACAGAATTGTTACGGAGTGCCAGAGAATTGTTACTCAGGGCCACAGAAACTTTACTTAGGGCCACAGAATTTTTACTCAGGGACAGACAGAATTGTTACTGAGTGCCAGAGAATTGTTACTCAGGGACAGACAGAATTGTTACTGAGTGCCAGAGAATTGTTACTTAGGGCCACAGAAACGTTATTAGGGCCACAGAATTTTTACTCAGGGACAGACAGAATTGTTACTGAGTGCCAGAGAATTGTTACTTAGGGCCACAGAAACTTTAGTTAGGGCCACAGAATTGTTACTCAGGGACAGACACAGAATTGTTACTGAGGGCCACAGAACTGTTACTTAGGGCCACAGAATTGTTACTCGCACAGACACAGAATTGTTACTGAGGACCACAGAACTGTTACTTAGGGCCACAGAATTGTTACTCGCACAGACACAGAATTGTTACACAGGGACACAGAACTGTTACTGAGGGCCACAGAACCGTTACTTAGGGCCACAGAATTGTTACTCGCACAGACACAGAATTGTTACTCGCACAGACACAGAATTGTTACTGAGGGCCACAGAACTGTTACTTGGGGCCACAGAAACGTTAATCAGGGACACAGAATTGTTACTGAGGGCCACAGAACTGTTACTTAGGGCCACAGAATTGTTACTCGCACAGACACAGAATTGTTACACAGGGACACAGAACTGTTACTGAGGGCCACAGAACCGTTACTTAGGGCCACAGAATTGTTACTCGCATAGACAGAATTGTTACTCGCACAGACACAGAATTGTTACTCGCACAGACACAGAATTGTTACTCAGGGCCACAGAACTGTTACTGAGGGCCACAGAACTGTTACTTAGGGCCACAGAATTGTTACTCGCACAGACACAGAATTCTTACTCGCACAGACACAGAATTGTTACTCAGGGAAACAGAACTGTTACTGAGGGCCACAGAACTGTTACTTAGGGCCACAGAATTGTTTCTCGCACAGACACAGAATTGTTACTCGCACAGACACAGAATTGTTACTGAGGGCCACAGAACTGTTACTTGGGGCCACAGAAACGTTAATCAGGGACACAGAATTGTTACTGAGGGCCACAGAACTGTTACTTAGGGCCACAGAATTGTTACTCGCACAGACACAGAATTGTTACTCAGGGACACAGAATTGTTACTCAGGGACACATAATCGTTTAATTAAAGAGTATGTCAGACAACATGCAGAGGAGTGGCAGAGGAGGCAATGTTTTAGGAGCGAGCAGACGTGGCAGCAGAGGAAGGGGTCGAGGCAGCACTATTCGCAGCCAGAGGCCAGTGCTCCCGGTGTCATCCAGCGGTCGTGTCTCCACCGACAACCCTGCCGTCGTCGATTGGTTGGCTCGGTCGTCTTCCTCTTCCCAGGTCACCTCTGACACCTACAGTCAACGGTCGGTGGGTACGTCAGACACAACCGTTAGTTGGCATGGCCCGGGACCAAGCCCACTGAAATCACGTGTCCTCTACCTGCCCCTGTCCTTTGGTGTTCCCTCACCAAGCGAAGTATCGCATGCTGTGGGCTCAGCCCCACTGTACAGTGAGGAAGAGCTAACAGAGGGCGGTCAGGAACGGGGGGAGACATCCGCCTTTTCAGCAGCCAGGCGAAGAAGTAGTGGCGAGGAGAGTGGCTCGGTAGCCGGTCTAGAGACAGGTCTGTCTCCTGACCCAGACGCAGCCGAGGGGGCTAGTAGTGAGGCGGAGACCCTACTTGATGATGAGGAGGTTGATCGCACTTGGCAGCCTCGTCGTCATCAGGCAATTTCTTCCGCATCATCAGGAGAAGAGGGTGGCAGCTTGGCAGCGAGCAAAACAGTCGGTGGGTTGCCCAGGAGACAGCAGCAGGGTCGCAGCAGTGTCAGTGGAGCCAAACGGCCACGGAGTAGAGCACCAGCTCCACTGCAGCCTACCACCACGGCCAGTAGTGGTGCCGGTGTGCACGGAGGAAGCAGCAGTCAGCCAGTGAGGAGTATCGGGGGCAAAGTTTCCTACTCGGCGGTGTGGCAATTTTTCGTCAAGCCGCCCGAGGAAGTAAACGTAGCCGTATGTCGACTATGTGGCCAGAAAGTCAAGCGTGGCCAGGGGGCCCATGTTGGGACTACAGCGTTGCGGCAGCATATGCAGCGTCGCCATTTGGTGGCCTGGGAAAACCGTGATAAAGATACGGCGGTTCTGCCCGCCCCAGCCCCCGCTCCATCACCCGCTCCGTTACTTGCTCCGTCACCCGACGTCAATCGCCCTCCATCAGCCAGTCAAGGCTCCAACACCTCTGCTGAGGGGAGTTGTCGCTCGTTGGCATCTTCCGCTCGTTCAGATGCTCCTTCTCCTGCTACTCCTCTTCACGGATTCCGTCAGCAGTCTTTCTTGGAATCCGTTTCCAAGAGACAACAGTTTGCGAGCACGCACCCGACGGTGCAAAAGCTGAACGTCCTCCTGTCCAAGTTGCTGGTGCTGCAGTCCCTCCCTTTCCAAGTGGTGGACTCAGCACCTTTCAGAGAAATGATGGCTTGTGCCGCGCCGCGGTGGAGAGTGCCAAGCCGTCATTTCTTCGCCAAAAAGGCAGTGCCAGCCCTGCATTCACATGTAGAAGACATGGTGGGCCAGTCTTTGAGCATGTCGGTCTCTGCCAAAGTGCACGGCAGCGCCGACGTGTGGAGCTGTAACTATGGTCAGGGACAGTACATGTCATTTACGGCCCACTGGGTGAACGTGGTGCCGTCACAGCCGCACCAGCAACTTGGACAGGTCACGCCGCTTTTGCCTCCACGTTTGCACGTCCTTGGTCCGGCAAAGATGTCCGCCTCTACCACCTCTTCTTCCGCCGTGTCCTCAGCCGCCACCCCCGTGCCAAGTCCCATTACCCGACCGGCATATCACATGTGCAGGGCGCAACGGTGTCACGCTGTTCTGCACCTGGTATGCCTTGGCGAACGTAGTCACACAGGGGAGGAACTTCTGAGTGTAATGAACAGAGAAATCGACAGATGGCTGTCTCCGCGCAAACTGAAAATCGGAACCATGTTGACCGACAACGGAAAGAACATGGTGTCTGCTCTGCGTCAAGGAAGGTTGTGCCATGCGCCATGCATGGCTCACGTGTTCAATCTGGTTGTCAAGCGGTTCTTAAAATCCACCATCCCACTGCAAGACATCCTTAAAATGTCACGTAAACTTTGCATGCATTTCAGCCATTCCTACACCGCAAAGCACACCCTCCTTGAGCTGCAGTGGCAGAACGGAATTCCACAGCATCGCCTGATCTGCGACGTTGCAACAAGGTGGAATTCAACCCTACACATGTTAGACCGCCTTTACGAACAGCGAAAGGCCATCACCGATTTCCTGATGTTAAAAGCGGATAAAGGTACTCCCCTGTGTAACTTCGATGTCAGCCATTGGCAGCTCATGCGTGACACCTGCCGCTTGCTCAGGCCCTTTGAGGAGGCCACGCTATTCGTGAGTCGGCAGGACTATGGGATGAACGACGTCATTCCTCTGTTGCACGTCCTTGAACAAATGCTGTTAACAATGGCTGGTCAGGGTGCGGTAGACGTGGCACACAGATCTCAACGCCACATGACCCCTGTGGGGGCAGGACAGGAAGAAGAGGAGGAGGTAGAGGAGGACATTTGTGCTCAGGAATTATTGAGTGAAATGGGTGGTTTTTCCACTCAGCGGACAGGAGTGGAGGAGCAGGAGCATCTGGTAGAGGAGGAGGAGGAGGAGACAGAGGACCCAGACGCACCGTGGCAGTATGCTGTGGAGATGGAGGCAGGGATTCCCTCGCATTCCTTGGCACAAATGGCCCATAGCATGCTCGCTTGCTTGCGTAGCGACAGCCGAATAATAACCATCAGACAGAGGGATGACTTTTGGCTGTCCACCTTGTTGGACCCTCGCTACCGTTCCAAAATGGTGGCCTTTTTCACACCTGCTGAGAGGGAGGCCAAAATAACGTACTATAAAAACCACCTATGTAGTCAGTTGGTCTCTGCCTTTGTGCGCCAACGTCCATCCTCAGACACTGTGGGCCCTGTGCGCTCGCGTTCCGCTGCCATGGCAGCAGGGGAGGGGTGGGGTGGTAGGAGCAGTGGCAGCTCCACCAGCAGCGGCTGCCTCAGTCTGCAGTCGATGATGAGTAGCGTTCTTCACCAGCGCAGTGAGGAAACTACTAACCAGCCGCAGCAGCAGCAGCAGCAGCATCAGGTGGACCTGGAGCAGGACCTCAAACAACAGGCTTGGGCCTACTTGGACAGCACCCTGCCAACCGAGGTAGACAATCCCCTTGACTACTGGGCAACGAAACTTGACCTTTGGCCCCAACTAGCTGAATTTGCCCTTGAAAGGCTGTCATGCCCGGCCAGTAGCGTGGCATCGGAGCGCGTGTTTAGTGCGGCAGGAGGTATTGTAACTCCGCGGAGGACACGACTGTCCACCCAAAGTGTGGAGAGACTCACGTTTGTGAAAATGAATCAGGCGTGGATTAGTCTGGATTTCAAACCACCAGTTCCTGACACAACTGACTAAATCCGCCATGAATCATGCCTCAAACATGTGCCACTTTGAGGTCTCCTCACACACTGCTGGTGTGTAGAATTTTTTGACATAGGGTGCTGGCAGATTACGGGCCTCCCATAGCTGCTGCCAGGCCCCTAATCTGCCATAGGCCCCTATATACCGCCTCCTCATGCTGCTGCCAGGTCCAGAGTCTCTCATGGGTCCCTGTACGGCCTCCCATTGCTGCTGTCTCCATCGCCACACTCTGCCATGTGCCACTTTCAGGTCTCCTCACACACTGCTGGTGTGTAGAATTTTTTGACATAGGGTGTTGGCAGATTACGGGCCTCCCATTGCTGCTGCCAGGCCCCTAATCTGCCATGGGCCCCTATATACCGCCTCCTCATGCTGCTGCCAGGTCCAGAGTCTCTCATGGGTCCCTGTACGGCCTCCCATTGCTGCTGTCTCCATCGCCACACTCTGCCATGTGCCACTTTCAGGTCTCCTCACACACTGCTGGTGTGTAGAATTTTTTGACATAGGGTGCTGGCAGATTACGGGCCTCCCATAGCTGCTGCCAGGCCCCTAATCTGCCATAGGCCCCTATATACCGCCTCCTCATGCTGCTGCCAGGTCCAGAGTCTCTCATGGGTCCCTGTACGGCCTCCCATTGCTGCTGTCTCCATCGCCACACTCTGCCATGTGCCACTTTCAGGTCTCCTCACACACTGCTGGTGTGTAGAATTTTTTGACATAGGGTGTTGGCAGATTACGGGCCTCCCATTGCTGCTGCCAGGCCCCTAATCTGCCATGGGCCCCTATATACCGCCTCCTCATGCTGCTGCCAGGTCCAGAGTCTCTCATGGGTCCCTGTACGGCCTCCCATTGCTGCTGTCTCCATCGCCACACTCTGCCATGTGCCACTTTCAGGTCTCCTCACACACTGCTGGTGTGTAGAATTTTTTGACATAGGGTGCTGGCAGATTACGGGCCTCCCATAGCTGCTGCCAGGCCCCTAATCTGCCATAGGCCCCTATATACCGCCTCCTCATGCTGCTGCCAGGTCCAGAGTCTCTCATGGGTCCCTGTACGGCCTCCCATTGCTGCTGTCTCCATCGCCACACTCTGCCATGTGCCACTTTCAGGTCTCCTCACACACTGCTGGTGTGTAGAATTTTTTGACATAGGGTGTTGGCAGATTACGGGCCTCCCATTGCTGCTGCCAGGCCCCTAATCTGCCATGGGCCCCTATATACCGCCTCCTCATGCTGCTGCCAGGTCCAGAGTCTCTCATGGGTCCCTGTACGGCCTCCCATTGCTGCTGTCTCCATCGCCACACTCTGAAATGTGCCACTTTCAGGTCTCCTCACACTGCTGGTGTGTAGAATTTTTTGACATAGGGTGCTGGCAGATTACAGGCCTCCCATAGCTGCTGCCAGGCCCCTAATCTGCCATAGGCCCCTATATACCGCCTCCTCATGCTGCTGCCAGGTCCAGAGTCTGTCATGGGTCCCTGTACGGCCTCCCATTGCTGCTGTCTCCATCGCCACACTCTGCCATGTGCCACTTTCAGGTCTCCTCACACACTGCTGGTGTGTTGAATTTTTTGACATAGGGTGCTGGCAGATTACGGGCCTCCCATAGCTGCTGCCAGGCCCCTAATCTGCCATGGGCCCCTATATACCGCCTCCTCATGCTGCTGCCAGGTCCACAGTGTCTCATGCCATGTGCCACTTTCAGGTCTCCTCACACTGCTGGTGTGTTGAATTTTTTGACATAGGGTGCTGGCAGATTATGGGCCTCCTATAGCTGCTACCAGGCCCCTAATCTGCCATAGGCCCCTATATACCGCTTCCTCATGCTGCTGCCAGGTCCAGAGTCTCTCATGGGTCCCTGTACGGCCTCCCATTGCTGCTGTCTCCATCGCCACACTCTGCCATGTGCCACTTTCAGGTCTCCTCACACACTGCTGGTGTGTAGAATTTTTTGACATAGGGTGCTGGCAGATTACGGGCCTCCCATTGCTGCTGCCAGGCCCCTAATCTGCCATAGGCCCCTATATACCGCCTCCTCATGCTGCTGCCAGGTCCAGAGTCTGTCATGGGTCCCTGTACGGCCTCCCATTGCTGCTGTCTCCATCGCCACACTCTGCCATGTGCCACTTTCAGGTCTCCTCACACACTGCTGGTGTGTTGAATTTTTTGACATAGGGTGCTGGCAGATTACGGGCCTCCCATAGCTGCTGCCAGGCCCCTAATCTGCCATGGGCCCCTATATACCGCCTCCTCATGCTGCTGCCAGGTCCACAGTGTCTCATGCCATGTGCCACTTTCAGGTCTCCTCACACTGCTGGTGTGTTGAATTTTTTGACATAGGGTGCTGGCAGATTATGGGCCTCCTATAGCTGCTGCCAGGCCCCTAATCTGCCATAGGCCCCTATATACCGCCTCCTCATGCTGCTGCCAGGTCCAGAGTCTCTCATGGGTCCCTGTACGGCCTCCCATTGCTGCTGTCTCCATCGCCACACTCTGCCATGTGCCACTTTCAGGTCTCCTCACACTGCTGGTGTGTAGAATTTTTTGACATAGGGTGCTGGCAGATTACGGGCCTCCTATAGCTGCTGCCAGGCCCCTAATCTGCCATAGGCCCCTATATACCGCCTCCTCATGCTGCTGCCAGGTCCACAGTGTCTCATGCCATGTGCCACTTTCAGGTCTCCTCACACTGCTGGTGTGTTGAATTTTTTGACATAGGGTGCTGGCAGATTATGGGCCTCCTATAGCTGCTGCCAGGCCCCTAATCTGCCATAGGCCCCTATATACCGCCTCCTCATGCTGCTGCCAGGTCCAGAGTCTGTCATGGGTCCCTGTACGGCCTCCCATTGCTGCTGTCTCCATCGCCACACTCTGCCATGTGCCACTTTCAGGTCTCCTCACACACTGCTGGTGTGTTGAATTTTTTGACATAGGGTGCTGGCAGATTACGGGCCTCCCATTGCTGCTGCCAGGCCCCTAATCTGCCATAGGCCCCTATATACCACCTCCTCATGCTGCTGCCAGGTCCAGAGTCTGTCATGGGTCCCTGTACGGCCTCCCATTGCTGCTGTCTCCATCGCCACACTCTGCCATGTGCCACTTTCAGGTCTCCTCACACACTGCTGGTGTGTTGAATTTTTTGACATAGGGTGCTGGCAGATTACGGGCCTCCCATAGCTGCTGCCAGGCCCCTAATCTGCCATGGGCCCCTATATACCGCCTCCTCATGCTGCTGCCAGGTCCACAGTGTCTCATGCCATGTGCCACTTTCAGGTCTCCTCACACTGCTGGTGTGTTGAATTTTTTGACATAGGGTGCTGGCAGATTATGGGCCTCCTATAGCTGCTGCCAGGCCCCTAATCTGCCATAGGCCCCTATATACCGCCTCCTCATGCTGCTGCCAGGTCCAGAGTCTCTCATGGGTCCCTGTACGGCCTCCCATTGCTGCTGTCTCCATCGCCACACTCTGCCATGTGCCACTTTCAGGTCTCCTCACACTGCTGGTGTGTAGAATTTTTTGACATAGGGTGCTGGCAGATTACGGGCCTCCCATAGCTGCTGCCAGGCCCCTAATCTGCCATAGGCCCCTATATACCGCCTCCTCATGCTGCTGCCAGGTCCAGAGTCTCTCATGGGTCCCTGTACGGCCTCCCATTGCTGCTGTCTCCATCGCCACACTCTGCCATGTGCCACTTTCAGGTCTCCTCACACTGCTGGTGTGTAGAATTTTTTGACATAGGGTGCTGGCAGATTACGGGCCTCCTATAGCTGCTGCCAGGCCCCTAATCTGCCATAGGCCCCTATATACCGCCTCCTCATGCTGCTGCCAGGTCCACAGTGTCTCATGCCATGTGCCACTTTCAGGTCTCCTCACACTGCTGGTGTGTTGAATTTTTTGACATAGGGTGCTGGCAGATTATGGGCCTCCTATAGCTGCTGCCAGGCCCCTAATCTGCCATAGGCCCCTATATACCGCCTCCTCATGCTGCTGCCAGGTCCAGAGTCTGTCATGGGTCCCTGTACGGCCTCCCATTGCTGCTGTCTCCATCGCCACACTCTGCCATGTGCCACTTTCAGGTCTCCTCACACACTGCTGGTGTGTTGAATTTTTTGACATAGGGTGCTGGCAGATTACGGGCCTCCCATAGCTGCTGCCAGGCCCCTAATCTGCCATGGGCCCCTATATACCGCCTCCTCATGCTGCTGCCAGGTCCAGAGTCTCTCATGGGTCCCTGTACGGCCTCCCATTGCTGCTGTCTCCATCGCCACACTCTGCCATGTGCCACTTTCAGGTCTCCTCACACTGCTGGTGTGTTGAATTTTTTGACATAGGGTGCTGGCAGATTATGGGCCTCCTATAGCTGCTGCCAGGCCCCTAATCTGCCATAGGCCCCTATATACCGCCTCCTCATGCTGCTGCCAGGTCCAGAGTCTGTCATGGGTCCCTGTACGGCCTCCCATTGCTGCTGTCTCCATCGCTACACTCTGCCATGTGCCACTTTCAGGTCTCCTCACACTGCTGGTGTGTAGAATTTTTTGACATAGGGTGCTGGCAGATTACGGGCCTCCCATAGCTGCTGCCAGGCCCCTAATCTGCCATAGGCCCCTATATACCGCCTCCTCATGCTGCTGCCAGGTCCAGAGTCTCTCATGGGTCCCTGTACGGCCTCCCATTGCTGCTGTCTCCATCGCCACACTCTGCCATGTGCCACTTTCAGGTCTCCTCACACTGCTGATGTGTAGAATTTTTTGACATAGGGTGCTGGCAGATTACGGGCCTCCCATTGCTGCTGCCAGGCCCCTAATCTGCCATGGGCCCCTATACCGCCTCCTCATGCTGCTGCCAAGTCCAGAGTGTGTCATGGGTCCCTGTACGGCCTCCCATTGCTGCTGTCTCCATAGCCACACTCTGCCATGTGCCACTTTCAGGTCTCCTCACACTGCTGGTGTGTTGAATTTTTTGACATAGGGTGCTGGCAGATTACGGGCCTCCCATTGCTGCTGCCAGGCACGTAATCTGCCATGGGCCCCCGTACCGACTCCTCATGCTGTGACGTTGCAACAAGGTGGAATTCAACCCTACATATGTTAGACCGCCTTTACGAACAGCGAAAGGCCATCACCGATTTCCTGATGTTAAAAGCGGATAAAGGTACTCCCTGTGTAACTTAGATGTCAGCCATTGGCAGCTCATGCGTGACACCTGCGCTTGCTCAGGCCCTTTGAGGAGGCCACGCTATTCGTGAGTCGGCAGGACTATGGGATGAACGACGTCATTCCTCTGTTGCATGTCCTGGAACAAATGCTGTTAACAATGGCTGGTCAGGGTGCGGTAGACGTGGCGCACAGATCTCAACGCCACATGACCCCTGTGGGGGCAGGACAGGAAGAAGAGGAGGAGGTAGAGGAGGACATTGGTGCTCAGGAATTATTGAGTGAAATGGGTGGTTTTTCCACTCAGCGGACAGGAGTGGAGGAGCAGGAGCATCTGGTAGAGGAGGAGGAGGAGGAGACAGAGGACCCAGACGCACCGTGGCAGTATGCTGTGGAGATGGAGGCAGGGAGTCCCTCGCATTCCTTGGCACAAATGGCCCATAGCATGCTCGCTTGCTTGCGTAGCGACAGCCGAATAATAACCATCAGACAGAGGGATGACTTTTGGCTGTCCACCTTGTTGGACCCTCGCTATCGTTCAAAAATGGTGGCCTTTTTCACACCTGCTGAGAGGGAGGCCAAAATAACGTACTATAAAAACCACCTATGTAGTCAGCTGGTCTCTGCCTGTCTGCGCCAACGTCCATCCTCAGACACTGTGGGCCCTGTGCGCTCGCGTTCCGCTGCCATGGCAGCAGGGGAGGGGTGGGGTGGTAGGAGCAGTGGCAGCTCCACCAGCAGCGGCTGCCTCAGTCTGCAGTCGATGATGAGTAGCTTTCTTCACCAGCGCAGTGAGGAAACTACTAACCAGCCGCAGCAGCAGCAGCAGCAGCAGCAGCAGCAGCAGCAGCAGCAGCATCAGGTGGACCTGGAGCAGGACCTCAAACAACAGGCTTAGGCCTACTTGGACAGCACCCTGCCAACCGAGGTAGACAATCCCCTTGACTACTGGGCAACGAAACTTGACCTTTGGCCCCAACTAGCTGAATTTGCCCTTGAAAGGCTGTCATGCCCGGCCAGTAGCGTGGCATCGGAGCGCGTGTTTAGTGCGGCAGGAGGTATTGCAACTCCGCGGAGGACACGACTGTCCACCCAAAGTGTGGAGAGACTGACGTTTGTGAAAATGAATCAGGCGTGGATTAGTCTGGATTTCAAACCACCAGTTCCTGACACAACTGACTAAATCCACCATGAATCATGCCCCAAACATGTGCCACTTTCAGGTCTCCTCACACTGCTGGTGTGTTCCATTTTTTGTCATAGGGTGCTGGCAGATTACGGGCCTCCCATAGCTGCTGCCAGGCCCCTAATCTGCCATGGGCCCCTATACCGCCTCCTCATGCTGCTGCCAAGTCCAGAGTCTCTCATGGGTCCCTGTACGGCCTCCCATTGCTGCTGTCTCCATCGCCACACTCTGCCATGTGCCACTTTCAGGTCTCCTCACACTGCTGGTGTATTCCATTTTTTGTCATAGGGTGCTGGCAGATTACGGGCCTCCCATAGCTGCTGCCAGGCCCCTAATCTGCCATGGGCCCCTATACCGCCTCCTCATGCTGCTGCCAGGTCCAGAGTCTGTCATGGGTCCCTGTACGGCCTCCCATTGCTGCTGTCTCCATCGCCACACTCTGCCATGTGCCACTTTCAGGTCTCCTCACACTGCTGGTGGGTTCCATTTTTTGTCATAGGGTGCTGGCAGATTACGGGCCTCCCATAGCTGCTGCCAGGCCCCTAATCTGCCATGGGCCCCCGTACCGACTCCTCATGCTGCTGCCAGGCCCATAATCTGTCATGGGCCCCTGTTGTCGCTTGTTGGCATATTCCGCTCGTTCAGATGCTCCTTCTCCTGCTACTCCTCTTCACGGATTCCGTCAGCAGTCTTTCTTGGAATCCGTTTCCAAGAGACAACAGTTTGCGAGCACGCACCAGACGGTGCAGAAACTGAACGTCCTCCTGTCCAAGTTGCTGCTGCCAGGCTCGTAATCTGTCATGCGCCCCTGTACCGCCTCCTCATGCTGCTGCCAGGTCCAGAGTGTGTCATGGGCCCCCGTACCGACTCCAAATGCTGCTGCCAGGCCCGTAATCTGTCATGGGCCCCTGTACCGCCTCCCCATGCTGCTGCCAGGTCCAGATTGTGTCATGGGTCCCTGTACGGCCTCCCATTGCTGCTGCCAGGCCTGTAATCTGCCATGGGCCCCCGTACCGACTCCTCATGCTGCTGCCAGGCCCGTAATCTGCCATGGGCCCCTGTACCGCCTCCTCATGCTGCTGCCAGGTCCAGAGTGTGTCATGGGTCCCTGTACGGCCTCCCATTGCTGCTGTCTCTATCGCCACACTCTGCCATGTGCCACTTTCAGGTCTCCTCACACTGCTGGTGGTTTCCATTTTTGTCATAGGGTGCTGTATGGCCTCCCATTGCTGCTGCCTCCACCGCCACACTGTGGCTCCACACTCTGGTTTTGGCCCCGTGACTGGCCAAATGAGTGAAGTGTGCGGTGATTCTAAGATCGACGGCACTCATCTGCATGTCATACTGCCTGACAGTATTATTTCTCTTCCCCAGCAGACTCCAAGGGCATTTAAATTAAAGGTACAGTGTTCAGCACTAATATTAAGTCTCTCTGAAGCCTAGAAACACCCTTTTTTAAGTTAAATTCACAGCGAATATATTCGACTCGAATCAAAATTTTTCCACGAATTCGCCGAATTAGTCGAATCGAATTTTTGAATACTTCGCTCATCTCTAGCAATAATGCCAGTCACTAGTAATTGATGTGTGCAGTATACATCTCAAGTGGTCACCTTAAGCAAATACCCTAGTACCAGAATGTTGTAGGCTATATGAAAATGTTCACTTTTCACAGATATGCCACCTTCTTGTATAAATAAATGTATTAAAGTGGTAGTAAACTACAAAAAATAAAGCAAAATAATCTTCTCTCTGCAAGTTAAGAGCATAATGTGCTAGTATGCATTGCTTCTATCTTCACCCTGTCTTCCTTCCAGGTCTGTGGGCTGTGGCTGTTTGACTGGCTGAGCCACGATAACATCAGCATGCCATCCAGTGAGAGCACAGTGTGAAATCTTGCTTAAGTATAGAGTGTGTACAAGGGAAAGGCTAATTTTGAAAATTGTTAATTTTGCTACAAAATGTATTTTGCCAAAATCACTCCAGACATCCCTATTCACAAGTTAAAGCAGGAGCCAGCAACCAGGACATTCTCAAGTTTGTAATATATAGATACACAAGGCAAGGTTCCATGAGCTCAGTAATGATTTATTGCTTTCAATATTACATGTGAAAAATGGCAACATTTTAAGACAACAAATCCCTTTTCAGGTCAAAAGGAAATTGGGTAACAATGTAATACTTCTCAAAATTATAATAACAAGACTTGAAAGGACATGCCCAATAGAAACAGTATGCATACATTGTAATAAGAATGTAAACTTGTCAGACGGATATCATAATAACCATCTGGCAGCCACTACATGGCTCACAAGAAAAAGTCAGCAATAGCTAAAAAAATAATGAACTTTAATAAAAATTATAATTACCTTTTTTTTTTTCCAGCAACTAATTTAATAACAACTACATAGTTTCATGTTGAATTACCTTTTACTCTAGGTAAATTTATAATGTACATATATTGTCAGTAAAATGCAAACTTGGCAAAGAAACTTTACTATTTGCTTAATTGTTTGTAATTGTCAAATCAAAATTTGTAGTTGGAGCCAAAATTCATCAGTGTTTGAATGTGTACTGGCATGTGTACAACATTGTAGATTATATATTTTAAACACAGGTCTCTAATGCGGAAAAAACAGGAAATTATTGTTGAATAAACCCCCCAGCTGGAGATTTGCAAATTTAATCTTGTGTGTTTTGAGAACTGCACATTAATCTCTTGCAGAATATGAAAATGTATTTTGATTCACAGTTCCACTGATTATAGTTTGTATAGCACTAAGCTGTCATTTAATAAACCACTTGTATAACCATGATAAAAAAAGTAATACATATTGCATTCCTTTACAGGACTAGAATTTTATTTTCCACACTTTAAGATTTGTATCTTGGAGTCACTATTGAAAATTGTGACTGATAGGGATTTCCTGAATGTGCCTGGTTTTGATTCATGGGGCGCGCACAGAACTGATCACAAAGTTCAGGAATTGTGGGTTTCTGGGAACTGCTAAGAAGGACATAGACCAATGCAAAAATAAATAAAATAAAAATAAAAACTCCATTTAGTGGGGAATGAAACATTAAAACTGCAAAATTTCTTTCTTCTAAATAGCATGCATGGGGGATGCATTAATTTTTCACACGGAGTGGTGCATCTGTACAATGTACATAAGCAAAAGTGATATTTACAAGGAAAAAAAAGATCATTTAAATTACCGGCTAGTTCAAAACATTTCCCAGCTGGCATTCTTCTTTTTGTAAACAAAAACTTATTTTAGGAGGAATGTGGTATCTTATATCAAAGTTTCATAGTTGTTAATTTTATCAACGCCAAAGACCACTAAGCATAACACCCCAGAAAAGAGTTTACTTGTCAGAAGGTGAAAAACCTGCAGGATTTTCAGAACACTGGTTGATGTCAGAGTTTGGCATGGAGAACTTATCTGCCAGTTTGTAATTGAAAGAGCTCACAGGGTCCCTGGTTGTTCATTACCACTGGACAACCCATCTAGAATGATGGTGATCTGCTTCTTGTATTACAGGGACAAAAAGGCCTTTTAAAAACCAATAACAACTCTGTCTTAAAATACCCTCATTACTCAGTTCAAGTACTTAAACAATATAACTAATTCTAATATGCCAAAAAGCAGCTTTGCACCAAAAAATACCTTATGCTATTATATTGCCTGCTAAACTCAAAGTTCAATATCAGGGAAATTTCTCTTTATGCTACTGTTAATTGCCAGCTTAGGCAGTGGACTGAATGATAGCCACAATTCAGTTCTATAACAGTTTTTGAATCAGCCGACTGATGTGTCCTCTCTGTCAGGATCCACACACCCAGTGACGTTATTTCTAAATATGGGCATAGTCATATTGGGAAATTATATCACCTGTATCCCAGGTCTCTTGGTTTACAGTTAGCATTTGGCTGGAGAATCTGTCAGCTGACAGCTGAATGGGGCTGGGGATATAGTACTGTGCGGAAAGCGTTCACATAGATGACAGCTTTCCAGCACAAACATGGCCCACTCTTAGCAATGGCATACCTCTGTATACTTCCATGGTGATATAATGTCACAGAGCTTAGTTATGACATCATATTTTTCAGTATGGTGATATAAATTAGTAGGGAACTTCACATAAACAAATTAATCAAACAGATATAAGACGTGGCTACCTAAAAGTATTACTACCTCTGCTACATGTGACAGGTTCCCACGCGGGTTGTTAGGGATCATCCTAACAACCTGTAAAGTATCCCCATCTGTCAACTGACAATTTCTGGCTGACAGGTGAATATAAATAAAAGGTCAGTGATAGTGTACAAAAATGAGAAAAAAATGGCAGGGGTCATCCCAAAAATGCATATTAGGACCTGGTATGGATTTTAAAGGTAACCCCATGAAAAAAAAATCCCTCAAGATGGGGATGACACCTTAATGGGGAGATCCCCCGCCAAAGCACTTTGTCTCCATATAGATGAAGACAAGGGCTTCTTAGCCACAACTCTGACCTAGTGACTGTGGAGTCTTTGTGCAGGGGCCTATACAGGGGCGGACTGACAACTCATGGGGCCCCCGGGCAATAGGGGATCATGGGGCCCCTGTGTCCTTGCCCAAACTCAAAAAAGCCTATGAAAAAGGTACCAGGGGCATCTCATGGGGCCCCCTACTGACCCTGGGCCCTCGGGCAGTGCCCAAGTTTCCAAATGGTCAGTCCGCCTCTGGGCCTATAGGAATCTTGAAGCCCCCCTAGATAAACACACTGATACTTTTTGACAAGTCTTTTATTAAGAAAAGAAAATGCCCTCCATTGTCACTCCTGTCATCGAGTGGTGCAGATCCTCCTTGAAAGAAAAAAACCTCTGACACATCCGATCCATCACTCACTCACCTTAAATAACAGTGAAATCTAAAGAAAGAAATTGAGTACCCAGAGTGGTGTCATTGGCCAAATATGGGCATTGCCATAACTGGTAAATGACATCACCTGGGATACTCCATCCCTATGTTTACATTCTGCTGCGAGACTGGGAGCCGTCATTTGTGGCCAATAAGCAACAGGATCTGACTTGCCGGAATTTTTTTTTTAATTTGGTGGGTCAGCAGGCATTGTGCATACTGATTGACGAGGATCTGTATAGCAGGATGACGTGATTGATGATGTACTTTGTGGGGCCTTTTTTAAATAAGTGATTTGTTAAAGTGTCAGTGTGTTTATTTATTCTTTACTTTTTTTGTACCTCTTACTCTTTCAAATAGGGGGAACAGGCATCTGGGTCCTCCATGCTATTAGACCTTCACTGAGGATAGGGGTTTGATTTGTATTTTTAAGGAGGGGGGATACGAATTTTATTATTTTTATGATACCGCATTAACATCTAGAATAAGGGTTTGGTCTTGATGTAGGAAATCCCTGGTCATCTGTTTACAAACAGAAGAAGGCAGTCAGAAGCTGTCATTTACCAGCAATTTAAATAGGATTTCTTTTTGTTTGTAAATGTCACATTGTATACATCATACAGAAGCTCCAGTTAACAGACAGGTTAGGAGAATCCCCTGGAATGTTATTTAAATGAATTTAGCATTTTTAATTTTTCACTTTAAGCATTATTAATTTTGCTGATCCCCAGAAAATGAAAAAAAAAACCGAGCTGGTATATTCCCCCAAGGGCAGTACCTAGCCCGATCCTCAGTTTAATTTGTTTGGCAATCTCTTGCCTATTATGCTAGAAAATGACCATTACTGATTTGCAATATTTGTTTCCCTTTAGCTTCAATGGTGTTTGGATTCAGCATGTTCAGTAATGTTTGCAGAAATCCATCTGAACCAAACCCAGGTACATTGAGCTCATCACTAGTCCTAATCCACAGGGCTGGCAGAAAAATGTGACTCATATAGACTCACCTTGCTATTAAATGGCAACATTAAAATCTTGGTATCTTGTTACAATATCAAATGATTGTATACAATGGCAAGCCTCTTCACATAGTAGGGCTATCTGAAGAAAAGAATACCCCTTTATGAAGATGATGCTTTGATATACCCTGATAGTGCTGCTAAATCTTTTTAGTTATTGACAAAAATTGTTGATTAGATTGCTATGGCCTCATGTTTGAAGTTCATCTGGAATAAATAATTGGCAATTACAAAAGGCCCCCCAAATGCACCCTTTTCTGCAAACTAAAATTTTCAAACAAATAACTTTACTTATTGATAATGTATTGTTCACCACCCAACCATAGGGGCTACTCTTAAGCTCATGCAGAAGTAGACATGTGCAATTTGTTTCGGTCTGAATCTAAATTCGGAAGAATTTTTGGTTATTCAGAGATTCAAATGTATCCAAATTTCTGAACAATAGTAACAAATTTCATTAAAATTCTTTTTTTTCACTTATTCTTTTTCTAATTTAAAATTTCAAGAGCAATTCAAAACTGTTGAAAATGTATTGACTGATCCCAATTCTATGTGAAAAATAGCTGAATGTTAAGAGGAGAGGACCAGGAAGCCAACTGCCACATCCTCAACAACCGATGACTCAACAGCTGTCAATGGTTTCCCCACCGACAGCTGAATGTAAAAAGAAAATTGCTGGCAATTAAATATAAACAAAAAAAAGGCATTGGTTCCCCCAAAATCCATACGAGACCCTTATCCGTGCATGCAGCCTGGCAGGTCAGGAAGGGGGGGGACAAACGAGCGCTTCCCCCCCCAAACTGTAACAGGGTAACAGGCCACATGCCCTCAACATGGGGGGTGCTTTGGGGTAGGAGGGCTCCCCCCTAAACCACCTTGTCCCCATGTTGATGAGGACAAGGTCTCTTCCTCACAACCCTGGGTGGTTGTTCCTGGTGTCTGTGAGTGTGGAACTTATTGGAATCTGCCCCCCATGGGAATAAGTTTATCAGACCACAGAGGTGTCAGACGGTGGGAGCCTTCGTCGAGTGCAGAGCTCTTTGTTTTTGGGTGGGCGGCCGGCGTTCATCATGATTGACGTTGGATCTACTTTGAGGGACATTTATTTTTATAGTCTGTTTTTTTAATAAAGGACTTGTCAAAAATGCATATTGTGTTTCTCACTTTTGACACTTTTTTGGTGAATAGTACTATGTACCCCTACTCATTCACATGGGGGGCACGAACTGAGGCCTCCTTGTTAAAGGGGGCTTCCAGATTCTGATAATCCTTCATCCGATGACCCAGGGTTGTGGGGAAGAGACCCTTGTGGGGAAGAGACCCGAAGGGCCTGGTATGGATTGGGGGGTGACCCCACACTTTTTTATTCATTTTTCATTGCCGGCAATTCTTTTTTTTACATTCAGCTGTCAGTGGGGAAATCACTGACAGCGGATAAGTCAATGGTTGTCAAGAACGTGGTGGCCGGTTTCCCAAATCTTTCCTTAACCAACTATTCTTCACATGGAATTTGGTCGATACATTTTTGACCAATTAAATTTGAATTGTTCTGAAAGCTTGAAATTCATTAGAACATGAATAAATTAAATTAAATTAAACAAATTCCAAAACAAATCTATGAAATAAAGTCATCATAACAAATTTATTTGAAACTAAACACATTTTTCTGTACTGCACATGTCTATGCAGAAACTATGCACATGTCTATGCAGGACAAAAACTATATTTTATTGGCAATATCTGTTAGCTTGACCCCTGTCATCTCTCACCCAAGTTTTTCCCCAGGATTACATGGTGGTTAATTTCTTTCCACCCTCAAAGATAACCAATTCAGGGTGTGACATTTCCATATGGGAGGCCACTGGCAGTCCCTAACTGAAATTAAAGCCATGTTTGAGCCTCCTCTTGCTCTGTGGAAGGCACTGCAACTGTGTCACTTACTAACCCACCACTGGGAAAGGGAACACTCTTCTGACTCCCGTGGAGTTTGAAAATGTTTGCTTATCAACATCCACATGAACTTTCACAGTCATATTGAATATTATCACATCCACAGAGCTCGACACCTCCGGAGTACCTTCTCAAGTGGGAACGTAATTTGGGTACTACTTTTACAGAACAGCAAATGGAAAGCATTATACAGATGACTCATAACACCTCCATCTCTAGTAAGATCCAAGAAACTGGATACAAAATCCTAACTAGATGAAATAGAGTCCCCAAAAACTTACATCAATTGTTCTCCCCAGAACTCCTCATTACATTGGAGATGTGAAAGGGAAGTGGGCTCCATGCTCCACATTTTCTGGACCTGAGAGGGTCTTAAATATTTCTAGTCACATATCAAAAACTGGATTCAGAGGTTTACTAATATCCAGATGCTGGATGATGCATCTGCTTTTCTGTTGCATTTGATCCCCATGTCCTTGAAACATTACAAACTTTTCCTCCTACTTCATTTGCTGAACACTGCAAAGGCATGTATCCCACTATTCTGAAAAGAAACCATACCTCCTTCCATTAAGATTTGGTTTGCCAAGATCAATGAGGTTCAACTAATGGAAGATATCATGGCTGTGGTACACTATAGCGAGGAACAAGTTCCTTAAAAATTGATTCTTTTTTACATACTTACTTTTTTACATCACAGGACACAGAGCAGGTTATTCATGACTATGTGGGTTATAGGCCACCTATAGGTGAATGGATACTGGCCTACCAGTCAGAGAGGAAGTCCTCCCTTATATAATCCCTCCTACACAGGAAGTACCTCAGTTTGTATAGCAAGCAATGACATTCCAGAAAGAGGCGTGGGGACTCTGTGTCCTGTGATGTACTCTAAGAAATAGATTTACAGGTAAGTATGTAGAAAAAAATCAAATTTTCTTTATTGTTCATCACGGGACATAGAGCAGGTTATTCATGACTATGTGGGATGTCTTAAAGCAATACAAATTTTGAGGGAGGGTAACACCATGACAGCCACTGCCAACAATCCCTCAGGGCCTACTCATGCATTCATATTACGCTGCAACCAAATGCAGAATTTATTGCAGCTCTGACATCCACCTGGTAGACTTTTGTGAATGTGTGAACCGAAGACCATATAGTGGCTTTGCAAACCTGAACCACTGACGCCTGATGGCAAATTGCCCAAGATGCCCCACACTCTTGGTAAAGTGTGTCTTCACCCAAAAGGGTGGGGTCTTACCTTTCAAACCATAGGCTTGAATGATCAATTGGCAGATCCAATGCAAAATAGTTGCCTTGAATGCCACCTGCCCTTTCCTAGGCCCCTTGGGTAGCACAAACCGAGCATCCGGTCTCCTGAAATGTGCCATGACCTTCAAGAAGACCCTTACAGTGCTTACCATATCTAAAGTATGCAGAGATCTTGCTGCTTGAGACCTAGGAAAGAATGAAGGCAGAATACTGTCCTAATTGAGATGAAAACTAAAAACCACCTTTGGCAAAAAAGTTGGTTGAGGTCGCAACACCACTTTATCCTGATGCAAAACCAGGAAGAAAGAAAGAGCTGTCAGCTTCAACACCCTTCTTGCAGAAGTGATTCCCACTAGAAACAAAACCTTACGAGTTAACAAGATCAATGGAATTTCCCTAATAGGTTCAAATGGTGACTTTTGCAAGACCTCCAAAACCAAGTTCAGGTTTCAAGGACACAACAGTAACCTGACAGGAGGAGCAATATGCATTACTCCTTGCAAAAAAGTGCAGACCAAAGAATGAGGCACAATGGGCCACTGGAAAAAAAAACAGCTAACGCTGAACCTGGCTCTTAATGGTACCAACTGCCAACTTCTCTAATCCTGATTGAAGAAATTACAAAATCCCACCAATCACATATTTTCATGAATGCCATTTCTGGAGCTCACACCAGTAAAAGTAAGCCTTCCAAGTTCTGTAATAAATGTTCCTAGAGACTACCTCTCTAGCACTCAACATAATGGGGATGACAGAATTCAATACTACCCTATCCCTCAGGATCTGGGTCTCAACAGCCAAGTCGTCAAATTTAGTGAACGTAAAACTTGGTGCAATATAGGTCCTTGATACAGCAACTCTGGTCAATATGCCAGGGACCATGGCCTGTCTACTGTCATCCTTACTATACCCATGTATTAGGCCCTCCTGGGCCAAGCCGGGGCTATCAGTATCAGGTTTTGACTCCTCCCAAATTCTGCTTAAGAGACTTGGCAGCAGCTGAATCAGTGGAAAAGCATACATTAGTGAAACCTGGTCCCAAGGAATTACTAAGGAATCCACCCCTGCCGCACAAGGGTCCTTTACTCTGGACACAAAAAGATAGACCTTGTTGTTGAACCTGGACACCAACAGGTCTATGTCCAGGCAACCCCATAGGTGGCAGATTTCCTTGAAAACATTGGGATGCAAAGCCCATTCTGCTGGACCCAACTATCGATGGCTGAGAAAATCTGAGTGCAAGTTTTCCACCCCGAAATGAATACTGCTGACAACATTGGAATATATCTCTCTGCCCATGTGAGAATGTAATCCACCTCCTTCTGAGCCCCTTGACTCCTGGCACCGCCCTAGTGCTTGATGTATGCCCCCTCCTTACAGACCATCCCTGCAGCCTGGGTATCCAATACCTTAGAGTGAGCCTCACCACCCAGAGCTCCAGGACATTGATGGGTAGAATCCTCTCCTGTGGAAGCTATGTTCCCTGAACTGTGGCCTCCTCTAGGACAGCCCCCCAACCTTGGAGGCTGGCATTGGTGGTTACCACTTTCCATACCTCTGGCCAATAGGATCTTCCCTTCTCCAACTTGAGAGTCACTAACCACAAATTCAGGCTTCGCAGCACCTTGGGAGACAAAGATCTATGATAATCCAGGGCCAGAACTTTCCTGTTCCAAGAAGTCAGAATGTTCCTCTGCAGTGGTCTGGAGTGGAATTGGGCTTAGGGAACTGTCTCAAATGAAGACACCATCTTTTCCAGCAAACTCATACAGAGGCGAATAGAAGGATACCGCTTGTCCCTTAAACTGCAAACCTGGTTCCTCAGGGTGTAACATTTCCCTGGAGGTAGAAATACTTTTGCCTGAACCGTGTATAGAATCATCCCCAAATACTCTAGACTCGGAACTGGCTCTTATCTCACCTTAAAGCTTGGAACCAACTGCTCCCTGAGCACAGGAACATCAAAGTATTATAAGATTGACACCTCCCTGTGACCCTAGCAAACCCAGCTCCAGCTAGTTTTGTGAACACTTGGGGGCTGTGGTCAGTCCAAAGAGCTGTGCCTCAAAACAAAAAAAATGAAGATTCTTTACTGAAAATGCAGAACTCTTGATGGGCCTGAAAAAAAATCAGCACACAAGATTTGCATATTAAGAACAACAGACCCCAAAATCTATCTTTAGCAGAGAGGCAACCACTAATCAGACCGACCCTATATGAAACAGAAATCTAGACCTACGTCTAAAGGCTTGAGATCTAAAATAGATCTCACGTCCCTGTTTGGATTTTGGACCTGCAAATGTCTCAATACAGAGCAGCCTCTAGAGGGGGAAAAGTTTAGTTTCTGAGCTCAGATGAGATCAGGTGCTTTCCAGGCAATGCAGCCACAGACTATTGCAGCTCCACTTACTAGAAATAGCTGCAATGCCAGACCAATGCAGTGGCCTCTACCAGGAAATGTGAATATCACCAATTAACCCCTGAGTCCACTGTACCTGAGGGTGGTGCACCTGTCGTCCCCCCCCCCCCCCCCAGAACCGTTCCATCGTATAACAGGTAAACAATGTAGCAACTATATTTGCCAAGACCTAATTATGCAGTTCCAAAGGGATGCCGATCCATAACCATGATGGTCTATAGTTTATCACGCAGGTACACAATCCTCCCGACCTGCTGAAGTAAGCAGTTTAGGCAAGTATGCAGAGCATTCAAGTATGCAGTTCATGCAAGCTCCTGCATGTAAAAGCATGCATCCTACGCGTACACAAGAATGCATGCTACACATGCATAAGCATGCATTTCATGCATGTAAGTATAAGCAAACAATGATTGCACATACATTATTGCACATACAGCCCTGCAGGGGTGTATTAAGAAAGAGTTGTACAAGGCCCCCCAGGATTATGCAGGAAAATGCAGTGTAAAATCATGTCCTGCTTGGTCATACTATTCTCCAAAGGAAATACTCACAAATCACCAGCCACATGGGCCAAACACACAGCTAAAATGGCTGCCCATCTACTTCCTGCCTCTACGTCACATGTAGGCTATAGAAAGTGGCCCTATGACCTCTGGTGGCTGTAGGAAAAACTGCAGCCTAATATTCTTTTGGAGACATACAGAGCATGGCCTGACCATACCAACAGCACACTTCCCCAGTGGCCACGGAGAAAATGACCACTCAGTCAGATCTTTCAAAGATATACCGCAAAAGCAAATTTACCATTTCAGCCGCAGGACTCTTAATCATAACAGGAGTCCAACCTTCACCCATATTTGTCATGAAGAAATTCAAGGCCTTGGTTCCTGTTTTTTTAATGTATATAGCACCCCGCTGGGACCCGTTTAGGACCCCGCTGGAAGCGCCTTGGTCAGATTTAAAACTGCACAGGGTTCCATGTGCTCGGGGTCCAGCACTGTAAGGCTGCATTGCAGGCAAAACTTTGTGGATTCTTCTCCTTATCCTGTGAGGCTCAGGTACCATCCATTTTATCTCACAGCTTTCCGAATGGATCTGATTAAAGTCTCTGATTCTCTAATGGAACTGTTCTGAACCTTCATGTATACGCGTAGAGCAGAGTAACACTTTCAGTGACCATCCACCTTACAGACACTGGAGAAAAAAAACTTAGGTACGTCCTTTGTAGGAGGGGTTATATAGGGGAGGACTTCCTCTGATTGGATGGCCAGTGTCCATTCACCTCTACCTATAGGTGAATGGACACTGGCAAACCAATCAGAGAGGAAGTCTTATAACTCACATGGTCATGAAAAACCTGCTCTGTATTCCATGATGTGCGGTAAAGAAACATGGTTTTACTGGATGAAATTCACATCTGAATATTGGGATATTCTGGGCTCTCAGTCATGGTGCCCTTGCCCATTCCTTCTGATGTGCTCATCAGATGTCCTGAGGCAGTACACTCATTTTCTTTTCTGCAACTATTCCCCCCCCCCCTCCCCGTGCTGGCTCTTTCTCTCTTCATTCACTTTATCTTGCTTTCTCTTTTTTAGTCTTTTTCCGATTGTACCAAAAAAGGTACATGGGATTTAAGCTCATTAGGGGCCCTTGGACTAACAGAGCTATACAGCTACTGTTTTGATGGACTTTACATCTGCTGGTCCATCTGCGGTGATTCTACTGTTGACTTTTATTTCTGTTTGTGCATCATGCTCCTTGCCCATGCAGCTTGTTGTTTGTGGGAGCCTGCAAGCCTTGATAATCCCTCTATGACTTAAAAACTGTTAAATAAAGATTTTAAAATATAAAAAATGTATTGCTCACTTCCATCTTCTTAATTTATATTTCAATATTTTTATTGAATTTTTCAGGGAAAAAAGAAAGGAATGAGACATTTTTCATTCATACAATATTGCAATAAAACATTATACAGTTGAGCATTGTTGTTGTTATTCCATTCGTTAGGCGATGGTGGAGTTGGTCTTATTTAGAGATATCATCAGAGGTATTTATATATGTATGATGAACCTTGATGAAGAGTTGGGATGTTAGGGGGGTTATTGGTAGGGGAGATGGGGGAGGGGGGGAGAAGGGGAGGAAATATATAACTGGGTGAGTAAGGATCAGGGGCGGACTGACCATTTGGAAACTCTGGGGCCCAGGGTCAGTAGGGGGCCCCATGAGATGCCCCTGGTACCTTTTTCATAGGCTTTTTTGAGTTTGGGCAAGGACACAGGGGCCCCATGATCCCCTATTGCCTGGGGGCCCCATGAGTTGTCAGTCCGCCCCAGTAAGGATATAGCAGTCTAGGTTTACAAGGTGATTTTTACTATTTAAGTGTTATCAGGGTTGTACAGAACATTTTGGGTGATTTAACCATCGGGTCAATTTCTGATTAAATTTAAGGTGGGAGGAAGTATTGAATGCAGATGTTTTCTCCATTTCGCATTGGATGTTGAGGTCTACAATTAGTGAGGTAATTGAGGGGATATTATTTGTGTTCCATAATCTGGTAATGTTTATTTTGGCAGCAAGAAGTGTGTGAGTGATAATTGTGCGGGAGTAAGGGGGGAATTTCTTGATTCTGATATGTAGGAGTGCTAATGAGGGGTTCTGGGTTATTAAAATTTTCGTTATATCAGATATTATTTGGAAGGTAGCATTCCAGAAGGATCTAAGTGATTTACATGACCAGAGAAAACGTAGTGTTGAGCCTGTCTCCCCGCATTGTCTCCAGCATGTAGGAGACTGTTTTGGGTAGTAGAGAGAGAGTCGGGTACCATTGGTGGAGTATTTTTAGATATGACTCCCAGTGGGAGCTGCATCGGGTAGCTTTATATGTAATGTTGAAAGCATTTTCCCAACATTGTAAGGTTATTTTGTTCAATAGGATTTTTTCCCTATTGGTAAGAGAAGTAGTTTGTAGTGTGAATTGTAGGTTTGTGAGGTATGTATAGAAGGTAGAGATGCCCTTATGTTGGTATTGAGATTTGGTGAAAAATAGGTATGCTGTAATTGGTATCTTAGTGGTATGGGGTAGTATTGTTGTTTGTAGACAGTGAGCAATTATTATGTATATGAAGTTTTCAGAATTAGGGAGATTATATTTTGCTTGGAGAATTTGGAAGGGGCATATAGGTTGGTTGGTGTAGAGGTCTTTTATATTAGTTAAACCTTGTTTTGTCCAATGAGATAGGTCTAATGAGGGTATAAGAAGATGCAATATATTGGTTGGAGTGGGGATTTGTTTGATGTCCTTAAATTTGGTGGATAGGAGGTCACGCCAGGCTTTTAGGGAGGCTTGTATGCAGGGATGTTTTAGTTTGTATTCTATTTGGTTGGTTGGTGGAGTTAGGATTATATTTTGGGGTTTAAGGGGGTGAAAAGGAAGGGTTTCCATTGTGGACCAAATTTTTTCTTTCGATGGGTTCCACCAAAAGTATATTTGGTCTAAAAGAGTCGCAGTGTAGTAAGACTTTAAGGTGTGGGAGTCCTGTTCCTCCTTTAGCTGTATGGCGTATTAAGAGGTGTGGTGCATCTAGGCTTTTTCGAGTTCCATAAGAATTTTGTGAGGATTGTTTGTAGGCTAGAAAAGAATGAGTTGGGGATTGGTATGGGGAGTGTACCAAATATGTATAAGATTTTGGGTAGAATGAACATTTTAGGGTTGCCACTCGACCTAGTTTGGAGAGTTCTGAGGTACGGAGTGTGGTTAGTTCTCGGGGAATAGTTTCAAGTAATGTTTTATGGTTTGCGGAGTACAGTTGATTCATTGTTGGTGTGAGTCTGATACCTAAGTAGGGAATGTTGTTAGTTTCCCATGAGAATGGGAATTTGTTCACTAGTAGGGTTTGGAGTTGGGGTGAAATGTGGAGGGTTAGTATGGAAGATTTGGGTTCGTTAAGTTTATAGTATGATACTGTTGAGTAGTTATGGAGGTATGAGCGAATCATTTTAAGGGACATTTTTGAGTTGGTCACCATTAGTATAATATCATCTGTAAATAGGTTAATTTTGTGTTCTATGTTGAGGTGTGTGATTCCTGTGAATGATCGGTCCTCTCTGAATTTGGATGCTAGGGGTTCAATGAGGAGTGTAAATACTATCGGGGAGAGTGGATAGCCTTGTCTGGTGCCGTTGGAGATAATGTGTCGTCTGTCAATACTATAGCAGATGGATGTGAGTATAGTGATAGAATGGCATTCAGCATCCAACCTGTGATACCGAATTTTTGAAGAGTGAGTTGCATAACTTGCCAATGTATCCGGCCGAATGCTTTCTCTGCATCTAGAGATAAGAGTAAGGAGGGACTTTTGGTGTTTTATAAGTTGTGTAGGAGGGAAATAAGTCTTCTAGTAGCATCGGGTGCTTGGCGGCCTGGGATGAAACCTACTTGGTCCAGGTGGATTAAGGTGGGGAGGTATGGAGAAGTCTTCGGGATATGATTTTCGCATATAGTTTTATGTCTGTATTGAGTAATGAGATTGGCCTGTAGTTTTGGACAAGTTGAGGGTCTTTGCCAGGTTTTGGTATGGTCGTTATGATGGATTGTAACATGTCTTTGGGAAAAGAGCTTGTTGTGGAAGCATGGTTGAAGAGTTTGGTCAGATACGGTGATAGGTCTGTGGAAAGGTGTTTGTAGTATTCGTTAGTGTATCCGTAATTTCCTGGAGATTTGTTGAGTGGGAGTGTTTTAATGGTTGTTTCTATTTCCTTGGGGGAAATTGGGATAGAGATGGCGTCAAGTTGGTCTGAGGATAGTTGAGGAAGCTTGGTCATGTGGAGAAATTGTTGAATGGATGTGACTGTCGGTTGGATGGTGTTTATGTCATTTTTGAGGTTGTATAGGTTTTGATAATATTCTGCAAAGGTGTTAGCTACAGTATATCTTGTGGGTTTGTGTAGAGTATTCGTGGACGGGTGTTTAATTGAAGCTATTTTGGATTTTAGACGTTTTTGTTTTATTGTTTTGGATAATAATGAGCTGGCTTTGTTGCCTAATAAATAGAATTTATCTTTCATTTTTTGGAGATTTAGATCATATTTGTATAGTAGGGGGATCTTAATTTGTTTCTATCTGTTGTGAGGGATGAGGAGATTGCTGGGTCTGGGAATTTCTATCATCTTCTTAATTTAAACCCTGGTATTAAACAGATGGACTTCAAACTATGGATATGGAATAACTTCTTTGAATCTAATTGGAAGAATCAAATTGGTTAAAATTATAAACTTACCAAAGCTTTTATATCTATTTAAAGCCTTTCCTGTTTTTCTCACCAAACGATTATTCCAAAGTATTGACTCCCAGCTTTCCTCATTCATATACAGGTGAAACTCAAAAAATTGAATATTGTGCAAAAGTTCATTTATTTCAGTAATGCAACTTAAAAGGTGAAACTAATATATGAGATAGACTCATTACATGCAAAGCAAGATAGTTCAAGCCGTTATTTGTCATAATTCTGATGATTATGACTTACAGCTCATGAAAACCCCAAATCCACAATCTCAGAAAATCAGAATATTGTGAAAAGGTGCAATATTCTAGGCTCAAAGTGTCCCACTCTAATCAGCTAATTAAGCCATAACACCTGCAAAGGGTTCTTGAGCCTTTAAATTGTCTCTCAGTCTGGTTCAGTATGAATCACAATCATGGGAGAGACTGCTGACCTGACAGTTGTGCAGAAAACCTTCAATGACACCCTCCATAAGGAGCCTCAAAAGGTAATTGCAAAAGAAGTTGGATGTTCCCAAAGTGCTGTATCAAAGCACATTAATAGAAAGTTATTTGAAAGGGAAAAGTGTGGAAGAAAAAGCTGCACAAGCAGCAGGGATGACCGCAGCCTGGAGAGGATTGTCAGGAAAAGGCCATTCAAAAGTGTTGGGGACTTTCACAAGGAGTGGACTGAAGCTGGAGTCAGTGCATCAAGAGCCACCTCACACAGATGGATCCTGGACATGGGCTTCAAATGTCGTATTCCTCTTGTCAAGCCGCTCCTGAACAACAAACACCGTTAGAAGCGTCTTACCTGGGCTAAAGAAAAACAGACCTGGTCTGTTGCTCAGTGGTCCAAAGTCCTCTTTTCTCATGAGAGCAACTTTTGCATCTCATTTTGAAACCAAGAGTATAGAGGAAGAATGGAGAGGCACACACTGCAAGATGCTTGAAGTCCAGTGTGAAGTTTCCACAGTCTGTGTTGATTTGGGGAGCCATGTCATCTGCTGGTGTTGGTCCACTGTGCTTCATTAAGTGCAGGGTCAACGCAGCCGTCAACCAGGAAATTTTGGAGCATTTAAGCTTCCTTCCGCAGACGAGCTTTATGGGGATGCTGACTTAATTTTCTAGCAGGACTTGGCACCTGCCCACACTGCCAAAAGCACCAAAACCTGGTTCAATGACCATGGGATTACTGTGCTTGATTGGCCAGCAAACTCGCCTGACCTGAACCCCACAGAGAATCTATGGGGCATTGCCAAGAGAAAGATGAGAGACATGAGACCGAACAATGCAGAAGAGCTGAAGGCCGCTATTGAAGCATCCTGGTCTTCCATAACACCTCAGCAGTGCCACAAGCTGATAGATTCCATGCCACGCCGCATTGAGGCAGTAATTGCTGCAAAAGGGGCCCAAACCAAGTACTGAGTACATATGCATGCTTATACTTTTCGATCCGATATTGTTCTATGTACAATCCTTGTTTTATTGATTGCATGTAATATTCTAATTTTCTGAGATTGTGGATTTGGGGTTTTCATGAGCTGTAAGCCATATTCCTCACAATTATGACAAATCATGGCTTGAACTATCTTGCTTTGCATGTAATGAGTCTATCTCATATATTAGTTTCACCTTTTAAGTTGCATTACTGAAATAAATGAACTTTTGCATGATATTCAAATTTTTCGAGTTTCACCTGTATTGCAGCTCCCATCCCATATTTTCCAAGTGGCATTGCAAGCTCCAAGCACAAATGGCAGATTAGCATACCCTATTTTTGTGGTTATTTGTTCATACACGAATGTCTTCCACTGATGACTCTACACTTGCTGTTGGCTCTTATGAACGACTGCATAAATTACCTCTGAGGACCATTGCAACTTTGTGTAAAAAAGGCATCTCTAATTAAAGTACCAATGCTAACTTGGCATTAAACTCTGGTTATTCTTAAAGTGACAATATGGTTTTTCTTTAAAAATAATCCACCCACTAATTAACCACTTCAATACTGGACACTTTCACCCCCTTCCTGCCCAGGCCAAATTTTAGCTTTCAGCACTGTCACAATTGCTCGGTCATACAACACTGTACCCAAATTAATTTTTTATAATTTTTTTTCACACAAATAGAATTTTCTTTTGGTGGCATTTAATCACTGCTGGGATTTCTATTTTTTGCTAAATAAACAACAAAAACATTTTTATTTTCATTTCTGTCACACAATTTTGCAAAAACAAATAATCTTCTTCATAAATTTAGGCCAAAATGTATAGTATGTTGCTGCATTTCTTTGGTGAAATAACCCAAATCAGTGTATATTATGTAGTCTGATGGAAAGTTATAGATTCCACAAACTAAGGTATATACTGTATGCACAGTGCTCAGCATAAATGAGTCACCCCAACAGATTTGTCAGAAAATCTTTCCTTTCGTTTCAGACTCAACATTTTCTATAGGAAAATATGCTACAAAATACTCCCACAAATGTGGACCATTGATTGCAAAAAAGATTTGTTAATTTGCACACACAAAAAAGTATTTTTCCTAACAAATTCATTCAATACCATGTTGCAAAAATTAATAGTCTTAGGAGCAAAGGTAAATTTTAGACTACAAAATCCTAATTAACAAGAATTCAATGACAGGTGAGTCTAATTATTTATTAAACAGGTGTCCAGCAGATAGTTGATTATAAAAGGGTGTTACTTAACTGCTTGCCGACCAGCCACAGTACATATACTGCGACAGGGGGGCACCGCTGCGCAAAATCACGTATATATACGCGATTTTGCTATATACAAAATTATATATATCTATAGATACATATATGTGCCGCGCTCCATAAATCTATAAAAACTCATATGCAAGTGATTATAAAAATGATAACGTGAACAAAATTAACGTGCTTAAGAACAGTGGAACATATAGTGCATTTTAAAATAATATTAATCCAGCACTCAAAACACTTCCTAAATAGTCCTCTTTGTGCTTGTATAATTTTTCAGTGACAAATTCGGTGTATAGTGCCACACTTCCCGTGCTCTATATATAGGTGTGCGCTCACCTCCTTAATTAGCCAGACAAAGTGGCTAAAAACACTTTTTGTCCTATCAGAACAGAGTGGGAATCTTCATATTATGTGCGTATTTCCATCCATATTCTGCCACCAGAGGTCTCCCACCTTCCACACTTTAGCCTCAATGGGTGGTTTAGAGATGTTAAAGATGGTATTTCCTCCTCCCAGTACACCATGTAAGAAAGAGCCAAGATAGTGCCTTATCCTTCAGCTCTGCTTTACTGTGTTGCCCTGCCTGGCACCACACAGTTTACACAAAAAAAGCCCTGGCTTCATCCTCTACCACTTTTTCAAAACAGGTGCATCACATATTCTCAGATGGCAAAAGAAACAGCACTTTAATACTGCTAGGGGTATACACCATCCAAGGAAAGCTAATCCACTATATATGCGATTTTGCATTTCGGGTAGGGGGTGCGCGAGACGTGCGATCACCCTACCCGCACCACCGATCGTGGCCGCAGGTGTTAATCACAGGGTCCCGGCTGGTGATTACCTGCTGGAGCCCAGCGATTGCTGGCAAACACTGACAGGGAGCACGGCTATAGTGTTTACACTGAAGCTCTCCTCCCTGTCAGTTTCAGCACACTGATCCGGATGGATGAGCTCAACCTTCCAGATCAGTGTGTTACAGTGAAGCACACACCCCCGCCCCCTAGTGAAACACTCCCCTCACACAATTAACCCTTTGATTGCCTCCAAATGTTAACACCTTCCTCCCCAGTGTCAATGTTTTTTTTTTTTTGCACTGATCACTGTATTGGTGTCACTGGGGATGTCAGTGACTCCAAGTCAGTTCCCGCCAAGTGTCAGAATGTCCGCCGCAGTCCCACAGTCCCATCATAAGTCGCTGATCTCCTCCATTATTAGTATAAAAAAAATGCCATTACCATTTGTAGACGCTATAACTTTCACATAAACCAATTAATTTTATTTTTTTTAGCAAAGACGTGTCGCAGAATACATTTTTGCCTAAATTTACGAAGAAATTTGATTTTTACATTTTTTTACTGGACATGTTTTATAGCAAAAAAAAAAAAATATATATATATATATTTTTTATAGCGCAAAAAATTAACGCACAGGCATTCAAATACCACCAAAAGAAATCTCAATTCGGTGGGAAAAAAGGACGTAAATTTTATTTTGGTGCAGCGTTGCATGACCGCACAATTGTCAATGAAAGTAATGCTGTGCCGTAACACAAACCGCTCCTGTAACCGATTCCTGACCACCCTATAGTGGAAATACTGATTCACGTGATTCACGCTCCCGTGGTTTTCACACCCCTTCCAGATAGCATCAGATTGCCCGTCAGTACACCAGTAATCACATTTAACCCCTTGATTGCCAGGAACACGCTCATACACAATAAACCTCCATTGCTAGTATAGTGTCTGAACGGATCAATATCTTTGATCAGATCAGCACTATACCAGCGTTCACATTAGTATAGTGTCCCCAAAAACACAGCGTTAGCAGGATCAGCCCCGGCACCTGTGTTTAGCACCTATGCTTACCCCCCCCCTTCTCCCACAGCAAGTACAGTGTCAGTAGGTCACTGCCACTTGATACATTGCACACAAAACCATAGTGTTCGCAGAATCAGACCTGATTTCTGTTAGCACATGCCGGTAAATTCTGATGACTTTCATATGCAGCAGAGTGCCAGTACTAGTGTTGCGCTACATTTTGGTGAACTGGCGAGCACCAGTGGCCTAGTACATCCTGGTCTTTCTACCAGCACTGCAGTATCTTTTGCTGACGTGACGAGTCCCATAAGTGCAGTACAGGCTGGTGCGGTGGCGAGCTCAAGTATTGTCCCGCAACCACCACGAATTCGTACACAGGCCAGTAGAGCTCCTAGTATCCTTCCGGATGTGCTTGCAAATCCCGATTGGCAGCCCACAAATTTTGTAGCACCTGTACTTCCCCCATTCACTGCCCAACCTGGAATTATGGTGGAAACAGCAAATTTAACTACTCCCCTTGATTTTTTTGGAACGGTTTTTTACAGAATATCTGTATGCATTGATTGTGGATCAAAGCAATTTATATGCACAACAATTTATCATCGCCAACCCAAATTCAAACCTTGCCAGACCATTCGCATAGAAACCCGTTACAGTTTCTGAATTGACATTTTTTTTTGGGCCTAACACTCAACATGGGCATTACTAAAAAAACTGAATTGTGGTTGTATTGGTCCAAAGACTCGATTCATCATATGCCTGTGTTCTCTGCTGCCATGGTCTGGCATAGATATGAGAGCATAATGCGTTTTATGCATTTCAACGACAATACACTCTGTCATCCTCAAGGTGACCCTGAATTTGACCGACTCCATAAATTTTTATTCAAGCGTGCCACTATTTAGACATTTGTACAGTCTTGGAACTGGTGCATGTGACACCGTGCAACCTAATGTGTGCCCACCATTAGAAGTGGGTGGATGCAGGGCGGTATATTCTAATGGTGGGCATACCAAACACTTTTTCTGGCAGAGATTTCTTCTCTTTTTTTCATTCAGTCCATAGGCTGCATAGAAGAAAAAAGAAATGAACATAATATATATAACCAACAAGGATCAGCGATGTACTGGTACATCACTGGACTTTAAATGGTTATACCAGGATGATGCCTACAGCTGCAGGCATCATCCTAGTATCATTTTTTTCAGCCAGCGATTGGCTTTCATGTAAAAGCAATCTTAGTGGCTAATTAGCTGCAGGATTGCTTTTACAAGCAGCTGGAGATGATGCCCCCCTCCCCCGCTGCCTTCCACTGCCTTCTCGGGCAGTCCCGTGCCATCGGGGGAACCTGAGAATGCAATCGATGTTTCTGCCAACTGACCATAGAGCTGATTGGAGACCAGAATGGTGCCAATCATCTCTATAGTGATGATTGTAAAGGATTTTAAATTGTTGC
Organism: Staurois parvus; assembly: GCF_062004578.1. Lineage (NCBI taxonomy): Eukaryota > Metazoa > Chordata > Amphibia > Anura > Ranidae > Staurois > Staurois parvus. Next base: position 9,272,480 of record NW_028318039.1, on the reverse strand, counting down.
CTATTGATATTGAAAACATATTTTATATTTTACCAAATAATTGGCCAATATATTGTGTTTTGTGCATTAAAAGTAAAAAAGTGTATTTTTTAAAAACAATTTGCTTTTGAAAAATCGCTGAGCAAGTACTATGTTACATAAAAAATTGTAGCACCCACCACTTTATTCATTAGGGTGTCTGCTTTAAAAAAATATATAATGTTTGGAGGTTTAAATTAATTTCCTTGCAAAAAATACAGATTTTTGTTTCCTGTGAACAAAAAGGGGTTTATTTGCTAAAGCTGGAGAGTCCAAAATCAGACTCCCTTCTGCATAGAAACCAATCAGCTTCTAACGTCAGCTTGTTCAATGCAGCTTTGGCAATGAAACCTGGAAGCTGATTGGTTTCTATGCAGAAGGGAGTCTGATTTTGGACTCTCCAGCTTTAGTAAATAAACCCCAAAGTGTCAGAAAAGGCTTGATCTTCAGGTGGTTAGAAGAGTGAGTGATGTGTGGCTTAAACTTCTAATGCTGGACATAAAATGCCCCCAGCCCCAAATTGACCCCTTTTTGAAAAGTAGACACCCCAAACTATTTGCTGAGAGGCAATCAATAGAAGAATTTATTTTCTTACCACAAGGTTTTGGAAAATGACAAAATTGTCACTTAAATGATTTACTGCTCACACATGCCATGGGTATATGAGGAATTACTCCCCAAGATACATTCTGCTACTTCTCCCGAGTATGGGGGTACCATCTGTGAGAGACGTTTTGGCAGTCTAGCCAAGTACAGGACCCCAAAATCCAATAAGCACCTTCAAGCTTTTATTTCCTCATTACACTTCCTGACTACCTATCACTTTTTCGGAGGCCCTAAAATGCCTGGATAGCACCAAACCCCCCAAATGACCCCTTTTTGGAAAGTAACAAAAAGAGGCCTGGTCATTAAGGGGGTTAAATCCTCTGGAGAGCAAGTGGTTAACAAAGAACACCCCTCTCATTTCACCTTGTATATGCAATTTCAATAAAGTTATTTTGTTAGTTAAACTACCAGGGTCCACCTTCCTTACCTTCCTTTTACATTATAGCACTCTTATATTTGGATATCTAAGGAATGTACTATTATTAATGTACTGTAGTGCAATATGTTAGTGTTTGTTTGAAAGTGAATTTAGCTATTTCATTCCTTAAAATATTCAGTGTTCTGTTGCTTAGCAACAGGACTTTTATTTCAATGCTATAAACTTCAATAGTTTTTCTTTGTTAAAATGTAACACTGTGTCTATCAACTAGGTTCTTTGCAGAGACTGGTATTTTTTGGGAAGTGAAAGTATCCTGTTGATTTTAAGTACAACAATTTCTAGGATTCCATTGAAAAATACAGCATATGAAATTAAATTAATTAAACTAATCTGCATTTCAAAGTGTCTGCAAAGCTTCTGTATCAATGTTAAAAATTAAAAGAACCAATTTTAAAAGAACCATCATTTCTAGTGGCTGCTTAAAGTGGTTGTAAAGATTTACATTTTAATTAAAATAATAAACATGTCATACTTAGCAATAGTTTTGTACAGAGAAGCTCTAATTCTTTTATTTTGGGGTCCCTGTCTGGCTTCTCCCCCCTACCGAGTGCCCACCATAGAAAGCAGCTTCCTATGAGGGCACTTGTGTGTGCTCGATCTCAAGCTACCCTGTTTTGCATCTAATCAGACACACAATCTGCTCTCAGCTCACAGGCTTTAACTAACAGCAGCAGGAGACAATGGCTCCTAATGCTCTCTGCCAAGCCTGTGAAGGCAAGGAGAGGGAAGAAGAGCTGCTGCAGACCTGCACAGAGCTGGATCAAGATTGGCCTTAGGTAAATATGGGGGGTGGAGGGTTGCAAAGGAGCTACTATTAAAAGGTTTTCTAAAAAATTACCTTTACAATCACTTTAAATTTAGGTTTGACTGCAATACATTCAGGAATTGATGCAATGGCCCATGTTCCCAGGAATACCACTTACAAGCAGGCCTCCCTGCTAAGGACGATGTTAAAGCCAGGCTGTTGTTGGAAATCTATTCTTTTAAAGTTTTACTTGTATGAAATGGTCTGGAAATCCATTTCTTATCCCATTTCAACTCTTCTTGGGTTGACTTTTAGTAATGGTAAATCAACTGGGTTTTTTTGGCTTTTTTACCAGTATTCCCATACAGTAAAACCAAAGTCATCAGTGGTCTAAGTGATTGTTTGGGGACCCAACTGCCAATAGGACCATTAAATTAACTTAAATAATTCATATCTTCCTTTGGTTATCATATTGAAGGGTATATAAATTAGGAAAGTAATGAAGAACATGAAAGCAAGTATTCCCTGGGTTTGTGGTGGAGCCAAATTACATATTAAAACAAGTTATGCATGCATTGCTGCAGGTTGTTCTTATGGTGTCCAAGTCAGGAGACCTGGTCTAAACTCACATATTATCTCAATCTACTCCAAAGTTTTACCTATATACAAGCTACTGTAAGAAAAAACTGTACAGCATCTGTAAATACATTGTTAACAGTAAAAATAAACTTACCACTGTTTTGCAGAGCTATTGGACTGGTTTATCTGGCTAAAAGGTCTGGGAGTATTGCAACCCCTACCTAACCCCAACTCACATATCTCTCTTGTAGTAAATAGCATAAGGTGGGAAATATGCACAAGTTTTTTATGTAATTTTTTAAAATGAAGGATTTGATTTGACAGCTTTAACATTTCCTCCTTATGCCATTAGCCATTAGCTTACCACCTTACATTTCCCACAGAATTGCAACTGAGGTATCAGGGGTTTCAGTATCTGCAATAAAATTGTTTTAAGACCTCAATAGAAGGCTTACAATCTTTTAATGGTGATTCATTTAACTTCCAATTGGAAGATTTATGGGATCCTGAAAAGGTAAGACGAAGGACAGTAACTTGAGAGTGAGGGTGAGATTGGCAATATGTCAGCCCCTTGCAGATAATCCATATTAGGTTTCATGCACACAGGTGTTATAAAAACACTCCTCTTGGCAGCAACATTTTGACAGAAAAACACCTGACACTTGTTAAAGTGTCTAACACTTTTACAAGCGTTTAGGCGTGTTTACAGGCATCAATCATTTGAGCGTTAATTTATTTAATTGGCCAGAATATTAACTTATTCTGGCCATTTAACCTCCTTAGCGGTAATCCCGAGTGTAGCTCGGGGTAAAATTTCTATACCAAGAGCGGTAACCCCGAGCTACACTCGGGCTTACCATGCGGCACTGCTCTGGGGGTCCCTGCAGCACTTACCTTGTCCTTCGCTCCCGCGATGTGTCCCCTCCAGCGTCCCCAGCCATCTCCTTCGACCGATGCCGGCATCCGGCTTCTGTGTTCCGGTCCCTGTGACGTCGGGATGTACGGGCGCTGGAACCGGCAGGAAATTTGAATTTTTTAAAAAATGTCATTTTTGCTGTCATTGCTATTTCAATGCATTTCACATATATTTTGTCCCTACTGCTTTGTCCTGTGCCCTGCCTGCATATTGAATGTTCTTTCTGCCTGGAAACTTAGAAAAGTCCATGGCATCCAAAAAGCGTCCCTTTACGTCAAAAGCGGTTTTAGAACAGCGCTAGTAAATCAGAACCACTTGCACAATTGAGTGATAATGATTCGTGGGGAAATTCGTCATCAGACACTGAAAATGATTTTGCGACTTTGCTCTGTATTTCAAATTTCAGTGTTTTTGGTTTGATTATATTATTGAATTAAATTTATTATTATTATATTATTATTTTTTATGATTATTTATTAAATTATAATTTATGATTTTGTGTTTCAAATTTTATCATATCTGGAATGTTTAATAGACTCTTGTTCGTACAGATTTCAGTGAGTTATTCCTAAAAACTAAAGCCTACAATAAACTACATATTTCCATGCAAAAAAATAGTACCGCTTTCAGCACAAAAAATCAGAAAGAATCATACCACCAAGGAGGTTAAATGAATTAACACTCAAGCACTAAACACTTCTAAAGTTAACGCACATTTAGGCCCATTTAGACCGCGTCAATCATTTTTTCTACCAAAACGCAGCTGCTCCTGGATGCACTGGCCCTGAGTTTTTTTCCCTGCTGGTAAATGCTACGGTTCCTAACAGCTTCTAAAAGTCTATGTGTGCATGGACATATAAGGCAACATGGAGGGCTGTTTGGAAGTGCAGTGATTTTGGTTCAGCCAATTGGCAAAAGTTTATTTGGCACTATTGTTATTAGTTTAAGAGAATCTATGTTGAATGCAGAAGAAAAATTCTATTCTTACGTTGTAAAATGGGTTTGCTTGCTCAGCCCAGTGGCAATAGCTTTTGATCATCTACCTTATTGTTTATAAGTTATGAAATTATTGAGGATGGTGGGCAGAGTTGAGCGTAACCTTTTGCAGTCAACAACAGATGGGTTTCCTGCAGAAAGACTATGGATACTGCATGATGTTTGGATTCTTAAAGGAGTTAAGCCCTCTCACATATTACTTTAATAGAAGCCATTGTGCTGCGCAAAGGTGGATAACACATAACAATATAGCTGCAATCAAATGCACATAGGGGGTTGAACACATGAGCAAGAGGAACATACCAGGTGGGGGGACAAATAAACTAAAAGTAACAAGTTACACTACACAGAACATGACTGCATTTGGTTTTCATGGGCAACATCACACACTCTTTCCTCCTGTAATGTGTATAGGTCACCTTTTTCCTTCCTCATAACTGATACCCCATCTGTACCCATATTATAGCCCACCTACACCTCTCATATTCATGTCACCCGTACCCCGCTCACTATTACCCATCAAAGCACATTGTTATGGTCTGCTAGGTATCTGCCTGATAGTGCTCAACAGCATTTTCACCACCTTACCGTGTCCATTGAAGGCAGCAATGACGAGTGAAATAAAGTACTGCCCAACATGCTCGATGACCAAGTTAAGAGGTCTGTGGATCTCTGATGTCCAGTTTAGAAGCAGGATAACCAGGATCCACCACTGACTTATATACATAAGCTGACAGGTCCTTCAGAACCATTTATAGGGCCATAGCTTCTGGAAGTCTGTAGATATTCACTTCCTGCCCTATTGGAAGAAACTTTCACTGAAGTTCCAGGGGTAACTCATCTAACCTAAAGCAGAGTGGGATGGTGTGTTTACATACCACCAGGTGCGCACAGACAATAGGGCTGCTGTACCAATCCCCTGAAAGTGATTGGGACAGATGAAGCTCATAAGACAGAGTTTGATAGTGTTTCTCGAAACAAATACTCCGCGTGTGCAGTGAGTGAACAGTAGGCCTACCCCCTTAGGACCATCACCATATGCTCTGCACCCATTATGGATATGGCACTGGTCTATATCTAATTCTGTTCTGGATCCCAAAAAGCCAAGACCAGCACTATTTTGTGCCTATCTGAAACTATTTTTATTCCAGAAATCATGTTAGGATCTTGCTGCAAGCTGCAGGTTTTGGGGTCTGCACCTTAAAATGTATTATGATCTAATTATGTACTTTCTTTTGTCCTTTACATTTCTGAATCATGATATCATGCATCTACTGTTTTCAATTTTTAATGCAAATTAGATGCTTGTATATTGTGCAGAGGTTTAATTCTAAACCACCTGTCATGTGCTACGTTTGGACCTCTAACGCTTTGTGACATCTGTTGGGACACCCTGTATCCTGTCATGTGAATCTCTGATTGTTCCTGGCACCTGTCTTAGAATATTGCGTCTATTGCATGGCTTGCAACTATCATCAGTGCCCCCAAACTATATTACATTTATTGTATCTCAACCATTCAGAAATAACTGAATGCTATGCATTTTCTCTCTGTGTTTAAATGAAATAGTATTATGGTTGTCCTTCATTGTACTGGTGTAATGTCACATTTGTGCTGCTGTTTATGGCATTGTTTTCTAGTATTTTTATTTACCATATTTTAGTACTCCAATATTTAAATGTTGTAAATGCTTTGGTTATGTTTAGAACTATTCCTTGAAAATGACTACATAATTACTTTTGTTTACAACTATATTTTGTAACTCTAGTAATCTTTGAACATATACCATTCTTTGAAAAAAATCCACTATCATCTTGTGAATTATGACATTTTAAATGAAATTTCATTTTTTTTTAATGGCTCTCAAAGGTTACCTTTTGGGAATTTTGTTATTCTGTAAAAGAAGTATCTTTGCAATATCCATCAAAGCTAATTTATCTTTTTTTAAAAGATTATGTATCTTTCACAAGTATGTCTATGTAATAAAAGCATGTTTTAAAAAAAAAGTTATTTTGAGTATATGTGTAATGACATGGTTGCTGCATTAAAGTCCCATAGGGGAATTATGAATTTACATTTATGTTGGGGATGAGCAGCTAGATACTCAACTCTTTGAGATATTTATTATATTGCAGCTTATCAGTTCTTAGATGTGATGGCTGCATGAGTTTTTTTTTTTAGGCTTTCTTTCCTTTGTTTTCACATGTTGATTTTGCCAATAGCCTGTTATTTTTCAACAGAACAAGATAGCCTGCAGATGTAGCAATTAGAGAGTTAAGAAAAAACATCTATCCCAGACAGGGGTGCTCACAATGATCAGCTTTTATTTAGCTATATATAAAACTTTTATCCCAAAAGAAAACAAAAACCTGTGCTGAAACTGTTGCTGTAAAGTGTTAGATGGAATTTGGTTTCAATTTGTTAATGCATCTAAGTCTGTTATTCCATCTGTGTCTTTATTGCTTCTTCATTCAGAGTGGGGCACCATAATACACAAGTTGTGCTACTGGCCAGATCACCAGGTAAAACAAAACAAAAAACCCTTAAAAACTAACCCAGCTGCAGCATATAGGAATTGGTAAGCTGTAATATATGACGTTTTGGGTTTACTAATGTATACATTTTGACTATATTTGCTTGACTGCTTAGATTAATACAAATTCATTTTTCTCAATTGTGTGTAAATGTATTGTTCAAATGTGGATTTAAATAAAGTTTTAGAATGCATCAATTGCATAAAGTGGCTTATGATCATGTACCAAAAGTGCATCTTAAAGTGTTGCTAAACCCAAAACAGTAAAATCAGTCTGCTTGTTATGCTCATTGTGGAACCTAAGGGGTCAATCCTCTGCATTGTTTACAATGCTGTTTGATGCCGACTTCTCTGATCTCTCCCTTCTTCCAGTGTCCCCTTCTTATTGCCTGATAAGACATATCATGTCATGTGTCACTCTGCACATGCTCAGTTTGGTGTGTATTGCTGGAGAGGTTTTTTTTTTTCTTGGGAGAGTGCATGTGATCAGCACAGGTACAATCAGCACTGTCCAGACAGTGGTTAGGGGTGCTGAATCCTCCTAGGGCAGAATGAAAACTCCTCCTACACTCTTTAACATGTGCTCTGCTGGACACTGATGGAAGTCACACAATTGCTCTAACTGCTGATGAGAAAATGTATTTAGCAGTTTATAATTACTAAAATAATTGCAAGTCCATGTTCTGTGTACTGTGGAAACTAGATTCAGTGAATGCCGAGTCCTGGGTTTAGTAACACTTTAAGCCACAAATTATACATTTATATATATCAGCGCTCAAATGAGGAATAACACACTGTGCCTATATAAATATTAATAATAAATGCAACATAAAACCTAACAATAAAAACTGTGATCAATCGCCGCAACACATATGTGCCAAATAGCACATAACACAAAAATTAATTAATTTGTAAAGTCCACATTTAGTGATCAGTCTTTCAACAAAATAAGTGCCATTCTTCATTCACCTCCAGTGTCCACACCAATATACATCAGAACTCTTATTAGACTTGGATTACCTCTTATTGCTAAGCAGGTCATACAAAGCTTAAGATTTTATTCTCACTTATACAGTATGTTATTTGGTCTGTATTAATTTGGATGATTGATCACAATTTTTAATTTGGGTTTATATGTTACATTTATTGTTGCAATGATTAATACTATTTCTGTAGGCATGACATGTTATCTCTTATTTGAGAGCTGGTATATGTAGTACCCTCCTAGAGTAGTATAGGCTGTTAAGTAAAGTTATGCAGGCCATAGATGGGCCGTTTATCGGACAAATTTTCAGCCGATAAATGAAAAATCGGTCGGCCCCGTTGCCGATGCTGCCACCCATGTCAGTGAAAAACAGCTGTTTTTTGTGGATTTTCCAGCATGACCGATAAAAATAAATGAGGAGATCCACGAAAAACAGGCTGGCCCCACTAAAGGCGTGCGGACGAAACTTCGGCCTATAAACGACCCGTCTATGGCCTGCATTAGTTAGCTCCTCTGTTATCAGTGGAGCAGGGGTTGTTTGTTTAGGCCTGCGTCTCACACACTGCTATTCTGATTACTTCCCCCTGTATTCTAGAGGATTCTGGTGGTGGTGGTGCTACCATGGCTGTGAAAATTATTCTTACTTCTCATCAGCTCAGGTATTGTATAAACATACAGTATAGATATGTTCATATCTGATATATGGTTTCTTCAAAAACATAGTTAAATCTACTGTGAAAACCATAATATCATCTGACCATTCACCAGTGACAGTAAAGGTCTCTAAGGATCATGCATTTATACCACATTGTTTGTGGAAAACGTAATACTTGCCTCCTAAACTCCTCTCAATATTCAAGAATTCAATGAGCATCCTAAGGCATATTTTCAAAATACTGACCCAAAGTACACTGACTGTTTCAGCCTATGGCGTGTCTATAGGCACAAATAAATAGGGCCTATGTCACCTATTTCAACATCTCAAAAAATACCCAAAAAATAAAGCCCTCATTGAACTTAACTCACACCAGCTATACCAATGAAAATAGCCAGTAACAGACAAGATGTCAGGAAGGTCATGTTAATAGACATGTTTTCTCTTCTGGATGGACTTCTGTGCACAAGCTAATACATGTTCCCTCTTGTGCTCACAGAAATTGGGCACATGCTAATGTGCATGTGCACATTGGCTCACATGTGCACTTGTGACAAATGCTGGCGCCAAACGGCCTATTTAAACTGGGCTATTGCTCTGGATAAGTGCTGCTTTGTCTTCAGCCTCCTCTGCATCCTGTACTCCTGTAATCTTGTATCCTGATTTCCATTGCAGACAAAGATTGTCCTAACAACCCCCTGAACTCTGCCTGCACTGACCTCAGCTTGTCCTCTGACCTTTGCTTCTGTCTGTTCCATTGGCGTCTGTTCCGCTGATAGGCTTCCAGACCTGGCTTGTACCTTGACCATGCTTCTACCTGTGCTATGTACCTGATCTGTCCTGATGGTGTATGACCCAGCCTGTTTGACTCCGCTACTTGCCTGCCACCTTTGGTACCTGCCTACCACTCTGCTGATCCTGCAGATCTACTGTCTGCTACCAGCCACTGTCTCATCTGCCCACTGTCACCAGTATCAGTATTCTTCAGTCTGCTGCCTGGCTGCTTGTCAGTCTGCCTACTTCATTGAAGACCCCTGATGACTTCACCTGCCCCACCAGCATGTACACCTGCTCTGCTGCTAGCAAGATTTTCTCACACCCATGCCACTCTACACTCCTGCTCCTTTTGTTCACAACACCAGGGGCACACCGGTTCAGAAGTGTAAGAGAGGCCTTCCTGATCATATCAGGCTCTGCTACCAGGTACATGATACAAAAGCTTAGAACATCTAATGTATGACTATGAACATAAAATTATGTATTTAAAAAGGAATTTTTCTTCTATGAGCAATAAATTAATTCACTTGCCAAATTTTTCAGAACAGGCACATACTCTCTTGATACCCTTTACACCTTAAAAATCTGGCAGATCATACAGTCCCTACTTAGTCAAAAGCAGATGGATAACATAATGGATAATGCATAAATGAGCACTACTGTCAATGCAACACATGCTTGCCCCCTACCTTGTTGATGTTTTTAATCAAGCAGTCTCCAGAGTGTTCCAGACCATTATAGTTACTATCCTGAAACCAGGGAAAACACTCAAATCACTGAGCAACTAAATGGTCTATTTAGATTTCTGGAACCTTTGGCACAAAATAGCAGAACAGAGCCAAACATTGGCGAACATGAACACAAAATAGGTCTTTTTGCAGATGACATCGTCCTGATCTCCAATCCCTTCAATCTCTTACATTCCCATACAATCTGCTGTCAATGCATTTAACAACATTTCAGACTACAAAGTTAATGAAACAATATATCACATCCCATGTCTATGTATTTCTATTTTCATAAAAAGAAATCCCAATCTCATTATCCTTATTTACAATTTCCAAATAGTCCCTTCAAGGGATGACCTGACTGGTTCAAACCTAAGATTAGCTTTTTCAGAAATGGATAATCTATAACATACAAGTATAATATGATAATTTCTCAGCTTTCCTGCTCTTTATTAGGGATGAGCTGACTGGTTGCTCTGAATCAATCGCTGGTTGACCATTCAGATGAATCCTGAACTTTTGGAATGCATGGCAGGAATTCTTCCAGTGAACAACCCATAATGCATGGTCAAAGACATCGCTGGCAGAAGTCTTGAACCTGATTCAGGTGCAAAACGTTGACCAATTATTGTTTTAACCTAAATTGTAGCCAGCACATTATAAAAGATTGTTCTCTAAGCATACTTTTCTCAGTGTCTGGGAGATTATTGAGAGTGAGGGACAGCTGCCATTGCTTTTAGGGAGAGAGTTGGTTAGTATAGTGTACTACTACTGCTTGTGCTACAGTATCAGTGCCATGTACAGTAGTATGTTCTGCACTGTATATTTGCTACTGATACTTTGAGTTAACTGCTATTTGTGTGGTTAGAGAGAGTAGAGTGTAAGCCCACCTGCATTCACTGTGATTTGTGTGTGTCAGCGGCAGGTTCTGTTGCCAAGCATCACAGTTTATAGTTCACCCAAGCACCCCTTCACCCTATGTAACTCTTCCAATAGCTATAAATAACAGAAAGAAATACGCTTTAAATTATCTTCATGTTCATGTTTGTCAGGCCTACAGGGAGAGGCAAAAATTCCCATGCTATGAGGGGACAAGTAGCAAGGCAGTGCACAGGACAGGATGCATTATACTTTGGGGATGGGGATGTGACCTGCTTGTGGGGATGGGAGTGAGGGAGTGCACAGGGCAGAGAACTGGACAGTCTGGGGAGGCTGTTATATTACACAGTGCTAAGCACTGCTACTATGCTGGGAGAGGAAATACTCACCCCATTACATTCAGGCAGACATGAATCTGACAGAGCAATTCCTCTTCTGTGGTTTGCAGGGCATTGTTCCAGAACTCACATGCAGCAGGCAGACAGAGGGAACCTGCATCTGCCAATACAGCTTGCAGAGAATACTGGAGATGTACTAGAGATTTTAGTAGACTAAAATACGGCTAAAACTAAAACAATTCAAATGACTAATATATCACTAAAACTAAAATTGCATTTTTAGTCAAAAGATTATGACTAAAACTGAACTGAAATCTGACCTCAAAAGTAACAGTGTTGGGTGCAGTAACAGTGTATGAAGACACACCTGACATCTCACCATGCAACACCAAATGCTCTTCATCGGTAAAAGGGCTGCAATCCTCCTCCTTCAACTCTTCCCTTTCAACCTTTGTGATTCACTCATAGCAGCCTCCAGCAAGGGGCATGGCAGTATACCAAGGGGTGTAAGAGATGTTGGATCCCTCAGTAGAAGGATTGTCTGCATGGGGCCACACACAGTAGGGGCAAGTGTAGGCTGCAACATTGCTTTGATTCTGCCAACCCCACCTCACCCCATCAGCTGTAGCATTCAGCAGACATGTTTTGCTACCCCAGTTGGCAACAAGAATGGTTAGCCATGAGGATTCATGCATCAATAATACTGTACTAGTCATGTTCCTACTGAAGCACACACTCTGTGGCATAATGGACCAGGCAGGGCATTCTTACGTCTCAGGGCCTACCCTATCCATACACTGTCCCTGTATGGCCACAACAGGCACTGGAGGAACAGTGTGATTGCAGTAGGGATATTGAGACTGAAGATGATCTAGAGCAGTCTTCAAGGGGTGGGCTTGATGCCTTCCAAACCCCAGGAGAGGTACATGACTGGGTAGAGGTAGTTGAGGATAACGTCAATAACTATGAGGACTCCACCTCCAATAATTTGTGGTGCATGGGCTCCCTCATGCACCAGAGCCTGTGAAAGGACCCTGGGAATTGTGACATTAAAAGAGGGATCAATATTGGTTGGCAACCCTCCTTGATTCAAGAGAAAATATGCAGAGGGAGCAGAGGATGAAACAGCTGGAGAATGCTCTACAAAGAAGATACTTTGTCTGTGAGATTTAAAGCAGCATTAAACCCAAAACAAACATTTATTATATTGCAGCTTACCAATTTTTAGATGTGATGACTGCATTAGTTTTATTTTTTTAGGCTTTCTTTTATCTTTTCCATCTGATGATCCAGCCACTAAATATGTTGTTTTTCAAAATAATGAACTCTCTTTCAGATGTATCAATTTCCACGTTTGATACAATCCATTTAACAATGGCAGGGATGCTTACAATGGTCAGCTTTTATATATTTATGTACAACCTTTACCCCAAAAGAAAAAACCTGTCTGCTACAACTGAATATAAAGTGTGAACAGGTTTGGCTTCAATTTGTTAGTGTATTTAAATCTGATAGGACATCTATCATTTCCCTCCCCCCGACTCACAATGCTGCTGTTTGCTATGCCCCCTGTTCTCATTCATCCAAAGTGGGGCACTTTAATACAGGAGGTGTGCTACTGACCAGATCATCAGATGAGGGAAAAAGACCAAAAAAAGAAAAAGAATGTAGCCACGATATCTAATGATCAGTAGCCTGCATTATATTACATTTTTGGCTTTGAGTTTAATACCGCTTTAATTCTGCAAGCTTCTGGAAAAGAGTGACACGGGTTCCTCTGTAATGCATCCTCAGGATGCTTTATCATATGCTCTATTTGCAAGGGCAAAATGAGCTCTCTGACTTTCCCCTTGTAACATGGATAAAGGAGGGTTGCCAAGCAGTAATGATCCTTTTCCTAAACGCTTTAATCCTAGGGTCCTTATGCAGGTTCTGGAGCATAAAGAAGCTCATGTCCTGCACATTACTGGAGGCTGAGGAACCTGAATCTTCATGGTCCTGAAGGATGACATATTCCTCACCTGCCTTCCCCCAGCTATGTACCTGTCCTGGTATTTGGGAGGCATGAAATCAACCCCTGGAAGACTTCGCCATTTCACCTTCTCCCTCATTGTCTCCACAGAGCCCAATCATTGCTGTACATCCTTTAACAGCAAGTGCATCATGTTGTGCTGAAATAGCAAACTCTTCTGTAAAATTTGGTTGGGCAACCAAAGGAGTAGCTGTGGATGAGGAGGCAGAATAGGGTACTTTGGCAGCTGCAGTGGACTGTAAACTAGTCTGTATGTGGGTGACAGAGAAGAAGGACAATAAAAGCTTGGTTATCCACTCGACCACCTCTGCGTGCTCTGGCTGTATAGCACATCCAGCACCTTAAAACATGGCAAACATGCCCTGAATGCAGATGATGCACTATGTCTACATATCACTGCTTTGGCCTGTGGACATAGAGGCTGCCTGTCCTCTTATGCTACATGTCAACTTCTGCTTCTCCCTGTAGGCCTGCTAGACAAGAAGACATGATGATAATAATGTGGAGCTTACTCCCTACTTTAATTTGCAGCTATTAGAAGAGATGTATGGGTGGAAGTGGCACATGAGTGCACTGTAAATTGTGGTGCTTGGGTGGACTGTAAACTGCGGTGCTTTGGCAGACAAAACAGCATCTCAATAATCTGAGGTGCTCCACTACAAATTTAGAGTACTTTTTGTGGTGACTTCAACAGAGTCTAGCTGCTTTTGCTGCTGCTGACCCCGTAAAAAAAGAAAAAAATAAATGAATAAAATACCCTAACAAAATAAAAACCAAATAAAATAAAGCTTCTACACAAATAATGTAAAAAGTAGTAAAACACTATAAGCTAAATACCTTTATTTTTTTTTTTTAAGGAAAAAAAAAGAAAAGGAAAAAAATCCCAAATTAACAAAAAAGGAGGACAGCAACAACACAGAAAAAGAACTAACTACTGACACACATACTGGGTCTTAGGAAATCACAATGAATGTAGATAGGTCTACACTCCACGTTTCTTAGCCACACAAACTGCAATTCACTAATAGCAAATAAACAGTACAAAATATAATACTGTACAAAACACTGACACCAGGGGCGGACTGACCATTGGGGAACTCGGGCACTGCCCGAGGGCCCGGGGTCAGTAAGGGGCCCCATGAGATGTCCCTGGTACCTTTCATATGCTTTTTTGGGTGTGGTTTGAGTGTGGGCGAGGACACAGTGGCCCCATGATCCCCTATTGCCCGGGGGCCCCATGAGTTGTCAGTCCATCCCTGACTGACACTATAATAACAAGTGAATGTAGCACACTACACTAACCACCTCTCTCTCCCTAAAAACAATGTCAGCTGTACCTCACTCTCACTAACCTCACACAAGCTGGCAAAAGACTGCTCGAAGAGCAGCCTTTTATAGCGTGTGGGTTGCGGCCTAGGTTAAATCCATCGTTTTGCACCTGATCAGAGGTCAATGATGGCTTTGGAAATGCACTATGGGTTGTTCCCTGAAGGTTTTCTTGTCAAATGTCAAAAGTTCGGGATTCATGTGAATGGCCTACCAGTGAATATTTGGTCTGAACTTAGGTATTGGAGCTCATCCCTAAGAAAAAACAGGAAAGCTGAGAAATTAGATTGTTGGATTTATATGTTCATAGATTGCGTCTGTTTCTGAAGAAGCTAATCATGAAACACCTCAAACAGAGCTACCACTTCATTATTATATTATGTAAAACGGAATCCAGGTGGGATCAGCTTTCTGTCCTTTAATTATCTTCTTACCTAACATGAATTTGTCTACGTTTAGATTTTTATTGATTCACTACACAATATTTTTTTAAATGGATAATTTAACTTTACTACCTGTACCAGTAGTTGAGGCCAAAATGGAAAAATTGTTTTACATCAAAAAACAATGTGCAGATAATTCCACTATTTTTAAGCAGCATCAGCTCTACGGGGCCAGTAGATGAACTGGTGGTGTTTTATTGCAAGGGACAGATTTTTTTTTTTTTTCAGAGAGAAGATGGTGTTTAGACCTAGCAATTTTGTTTGCAATGTCGACCCTGCTGCATTTGCTTCAACAGTGCAGGGGCAACCTTAGAATTAAAAAAAAAAAAAAATATTGGCAGCTATGGCTTACCAGGGGATAAACATGCGGTACTTTGGTGCATACAACTATATCTCACAAGTAGAGACAAGTATAGACCAGCTTCAACCTGCATGATTTCTGAAAGCTCATTTATTGAAAAATCATATTTTTGAACAACACAAAGGAAAAGCAGGAAACCACAAACAGACCCTGATAATAGCCTACTGGCTATTGGTCAGTCTCTAATTGTGGAAAGATTAATATCACTAATCCTGAGCCACTGAGAAGCAGCGAGAATAATTAAGGATGGTTTGTAATGAATAACATCATACACTAAAAGCATTTGTGGTATTTTGAAAGATAACAAGAGTTAGTAACAGTTGCTGTGGCGTGTGTAGAGCAAAGACATGTTAGTAGGTTAATTGGATCCTGTCTAAATTGGCCCTAGTATGTGTATGTATGAATGTAAGTTAGGGACCTTAGATTGTACGCTCCTTGAGGGTTAGGGACTGATGTGAATGTACAATATATACTGTATGTAAAGTGCTGCATAAATTGATGGCACTATATAAGTACCTGAAATAATCATAATAATAATAGAGAGTAATGCACTAGGACTGATGTGAAGGTGATGATGCTGTCATTGATTACTTGCACTGTGAGTGGCTTTCTGTGAATAGTGTGATTGAGAAGCAATGCATTAGCTCAGAATGCACTCAGAAAATGGCTAACAGTTGCTCTCGAAGCAATTGCTCATGAGGATTGTATCTTCTGGTATAACACTTCCTAGCTGTTGGAAAGGATGGCAAGACACAGGAGTGAATATTACAGCATAAAAGACAGCATAAGAGGATAATGCTGAACATCACCAGGAATGTGCATTATTTCATATTATGACAAATTTGCACCACACAATAAACACATATATCATATATAGCAGATTTAAAAGCAACATATATACTTTTACTCAATTTAAAATGCATCATTATGTACATTTTCTGGCACCTACTTTGCCCTAAATACGCTTTATGATATTTGACAGAATGATTGATGGTTTTCAAGACATGTGTGTGATCATCATTATGTGTTCATTGTGTATAAAATAATGAGAATGACAGTGAATAAAAACTGTAATCTTATATCTTATTGTAAATGCAGGTTTCATATTCTACGCTATAAAACAAAAATTGGACTATTTGTGTAAATATACAGCATGCCTGATGATGGCAGCAAAGCATTCAATTTTGGAAATGCTAACACGAATACTTTATGCAAAGATGAAAATAGGAGCAGATTTTAAAATAAAAAATGTTGCCATTTGCTTCACTTTCTGTCAGCATATTAAACAGCTTAGCTTCCTTTTTATGAAAAGAAACAGACTTCACATAATATTTTACCATCAGAAGTATTATCCCATTGAAATAGTCCATAATCACTTTCTCTCATCCATGCTAAATGTTTATGTCTTTACAGAAACTTTCATGTTAAGGTGTCTCTTACTAGTCGAGAAAAGAGCATATTACTGTAGTAGAGCTTAAAAGGGGTTTTCTGCTTTGTACTTTATCCAATACCACTTGAACTTTTTACCAAAAACAGATAATGGTTTCTTTACTGCAGAATTTACATTATAATGTTATTACCTACATTAAAATACAGCACCTTGTGTTTCATTCACTAGCAGTGGGAGGTCCTGAATATGGAATATCAATGATTATAGCCATTCTGAGCCTTTCATTGTTTCCAAAAGCTGCTAATCAATAATGGCCCATCAAAACTACTGGTCTTTAAAAGTTCAAATGATGGTGTTTTATGTGGAAGAGTGTTGTACCTCCCTTACTGAAATACCACCTGTATATTTTTAAAAGCATACCACAAAACACAGAACATTTGCAAATCTATTCCACTCCACCTCATCATATATGCTTTAATATCTGCTGCACACCGCTTTGTTATGTACATTGTGCTGCATATTCCCTTTTTCACACTGCCACATTCAGTAGGCCATGCTGTTGTCCATTCCTCAATTACACAGGCTCATTCTGTACATTATATTTGAAAGACAAAAAAGAGGGCGCACAGGCCTAGTGCATTACCATAAAAATAGGATTTATTGCTGAAAAGTAAATAGCTGGTATCTGACGCGTTTCCTCGAAACGCGTCAGCCACCAGCTTCCAGTCCCTCACCAGACCACCCACAGGGGTTCCTGTACCGCCCTGCATCCCTAGTGACGTGCTTTCCATGCATATTTGATTTTACGTCATTTTATTTTGTGAGTATTTTACTTTTCAGCAATAAATCCTATTTTTAAGGTAATGCACTAGGCCTGTGCGCCCTCTTTTTTGTCTTTCACATATAGCTTCTTTTGGATATCCCTGGTCCGTTGAGGGCAGCAAGGCCCGCATTTCTCTCATCCATGTGTGGACAACTATAGCGGGGAGTCCACAGTTCAGTGCAGGAGTACATGCATACGGTTGCTACATTCTTCATTTTGTACATTCCCTATTCCATACCACCTTGTTATGTATGCTGTTCTTTACATTTCCTACACTACACTGTCCTGTTCTGTACATTTCACTGTACATGGGACCATAGCCAGCAGGCCAACCTACAAACAGGTAATGAATATAGACCACTAGAACAACCTTTATTGGATATAAATAGGCCATGGCCTGGTTTCCTGGTTTTAAAAAATATCATCACAAGAAATTATTATCACACCATAACTTTATTTAATAAATTAGTTTATCAACATCTCAACCCAGCCACCATGACTCGAGCTGAAAAATCATTAATATACACCGTTTTCTTACATTTCCCCTTTGCTTTATAAACAAAGTGACCCACCACATAATCTGTCCTCAATTGGGGAGGGAGGGAAGCTCCTCTTGCCACTGACTCTCTGGCGAATGGCACTGAACCCTTCAAGCAGCTCCTTTAAATACGGAAACCCAAGCCTTTTGGAATCATCTGAGGGGGGGAGTCATCTGACTTCCTTTAACAAATCACGCTTCAGCCCCCCAAGTTTCCAGAAGGTTCACTAACATGTATTCTTCAGCAGCACCTTAAGACCCATTCATCTTAATGACAAATGGTGTTTTTCTGCCGCTGTCACAGTCCCATGACTAAAAGGGGGGCTGAAAAGGGCACAACCCCATTTTCCTGTCATTCCCTATTCCATACCACCTCATAGGATAGCAGAAATGAGCTTATCGCACATCCATGAAATAAAACACACACTAAGAAAATTAACTCTTAAATATTTATTAGATATTTAATTGGCCATGATGTTATTCAAAGGTAACCTTAAATGATTAATAATACATATCAAAGAAAAATATCTAGCCATCCTGGCTGAAACCAAACAAGCAATTATCAATACAGGTTCACATTGTCCATCCAGATATACTGGACAATTAAACCCTGAACAAAACAGCATGAAAGCTGATAAAGAAAATGGGGGGGGGGGGGGTAGGAGGGAGCCGAGGTCTGGTCCAGAGGAGCGGCAGGCAGCAGTATTAATAGGGGAAAAAGCATGGGATGAAAGCCCGCCATTTGCACAGACCAATTATGGGTTGTTGCTGGGGGAGAATCCCAAGCAACAACCAATAACAACAACATGACTATTTATTTTAATGAACAACTGGCCCTTTGTACTATCCTATGGGGGTCCTGCTGACCGCTAGTGACCTTGCATTTTGTGGCTAGATCCAATAATGGTTTATAATTCCTGTTACTGACATAAACAATGGGGCACTATTCCTCCCACTGGCCCCAACAATGCAGCAATATTCCTCCCACTGACACCAATGATGGGGCACTATTCCTTCCACTGACACCAGCAATGGGGCAATATTTCTCCAACTGACCTCAACAATGGGGCAATATTCCTCCCCCTGACATCAACAATGGTGGATTATTCTTCTCCTTTATGCCAAAGATGCACTGTTTACACTCACTGACGCGGGACAATTTCTACTCCCAATGGCCACAGTCCAGCCCCTCTCAGGTCTGAAGGACAGTAAACTGGCCCTTTGTTTGAAAAGTTTGGAGACCCCTGTTTTAATGGATGCCTTTTTCCATCCTCACTTCTCCACATAACAGAATTCTTGTGTGGGCTGTAATGATAAAGCGCACCAATGGAGCAGACTGACTACGGCTATAGTGTAATCATTTATTAAGTATCTTAAAAACATGCGAAAAACCACATCCAAATAAGATAAAAGTGAAAAAGACAGCATGTAAAACTCACATAAAAACCTGCTACACTTCTAAGCAGTAAACTAGTCTGTCCCAGAATGGTGTGTGGTAGCAGGGAATAGTGTAAGCAGGTGCAAGGTCCCATTTAGCTAGAGCCCTCCTGTAGTGATGTCAAGGGTGAGTCCATGCCCATATTTAAGCCAGGTCAGGAGAAGCATTAATGAATTTGGGGCATGGGAGCCATAGACCCCACCAGTGTGCAGATGTAGTTGTTAAGTAGAAGCCCTGGACATGGTTGGAGAACAGGAGAGTTGGTCCTGCACTCAGATGAATCGGTTGTAGTCATCCTGTCTCTTATGGTGGTTTAGGCTAGAATTGGTTCCAAAAGGCTGTTTAGGCCAGGTCAAGTGTTCCCTAAAGTGAGGCTATACCTCTGGAGGACCTGGGAAAAGTGTACCCAAGCCAGAGGTGAACAGCAGTGACCTTGTCTCAGGAGAATGCTCATAGGGAGTTATGAGCTGGGCACAGACTGCCTAAGGCAAACCAGAGCCCTATAGTTGAGTACTAATGACCCTGTAGAAGAGAGAAGCTGAGTAGGAGCAGATGGTTTACTAGAAATGTGTGCTGCTTTCACATGTGACTGTTGTGGATCTTCCACTATAAGTGATTGACAAAATGCTGTCAAGTGTTCCTGGATAGTATGCCTTTGTGATGTGACTGCAATTGCCATCTTAAAGTAACATTGGTAAAGTGCAACAACTCTTTTGTATGGACATCCTTCCTTCAAATGTAAATGTTAATGGAGATGGGTCAAAATGGCAGAAGGTTAAAGCTTTCAGCAGGAAGATTGTTTTTACAAGAAGTGGGGCAGGGACCTGCTTTCTTGGGTCCAATACACAGGTATTTGAAAGCTTTTGTACACATTTGATTCTGTGCAGCAGCATAACGTCAACGCATAGACTCCATCCTACATGTTTCATCCAATAGGACATCTTCAGGGACCTCTAGAACCAGTTGCCCACCATATTTTTGTAGCCACCCTTACTACTCCTATCTAGGAGGAGGTGGGAAAATTCAAGCATGTTTGCATAAGCATTCAGGCATATTACTGGGGCTGCCTTTCCACCTTCTTTATGAATACCAGGATCTCTAGCTAAACAGCTCAAGACCTATTTGTAAAAATATTCTGCCAAATTTCCAAAGACCTGATCATAACTATAACCACCAGGGGCGGACTGACCATTTGGAAACTCGGACACTTCCCGAGGGCCCGGGGTCAGTAGGGGGCCCCATGAGATGCCCCTGGTACCTTTTTCATAGGCTTTTTTGAGTTTGGGCAAGGACAAAGGGGCCCCATGATCCCCTATTGCCCGGGGGCCCTATGAGTTGTCAGTCCGCCCCTGATAACCACAACCGAATTCCTAAACAATAAAATAAACTCTCCATAAAGGAATAATAAATAATAAAAATAAAATAAAATATTAAAACCACCCTTAAATGAACTTAAAGTCCCCCTAAAATTTTTTTGTTAAAAGCAGATCCACGATGACATTAGAAATAGCATTAACAACTGGAATAATTAAATATTAAAAGCATTGTAATTACTTAGAAAATCGTAAACATTTACCAGGATCTTGGAAGCAGGCAGGCGCCATGATGTTGGACCAATCACAGCAGGTCAAATGACGATTTTAAACAATGGATGGCTTCCTTTCATGCCATCCATTGTATACAATTGTGTCACTAGCTGTGATTAGTCACAGTGATCACATGTACAGATTGAGCCAATCACAGCTCACCTGTGTCATGTGATTAGCCGTAGCCAATCACAGATTATCACAACAAAAAAATCTAAATTAATCAATTTCATTCAGTTAAATGCTTGCTTATAGCAAAGAAATTATTTTCTATAAGCAAGGATAATGTGTGAAAGTCACTAGTCAGTGTCTCTGATCACCTTCACACCATTTACACGATGGCACAGTACTGCACTGGTGATAGTATGTTAAAAAAAATAAAGGGAAACACATTTTTTCTTAATTTCTTCATTTTCCAAAAAATGATGCCAAAACAATTACAACTTCAAAAAACTCGCCACACCTCTTAATAAATGCCTTGAACTGTCAACTTTGCAAAAAGGGGTCATTTAGAGGATATCTGTACTGTCCTGACATTTTTAGGCCTCAAGAAATTAGAATGGCCATCAGTACTTCAGGACTGATCAATTTATATTTAGTTACATACCATAGTTTGTGCACTCAACTTTCCTACACACTAAATAATAAATACTGTTTTTGTTATTTTCACCAAAGAAATGTAGCAGGATACATCTTGGCCTAAATTTATGAAGAACAGTTATTTATTTGAAAAATGATATTACAGAAACAAAGAAAAATGTGTTTTTTCATTAATTTAGCGAAAAATAAAAATGGTGATTAAGTACTACCAAAAGAAAACTCTAGTTGTGTTAACAAAATGCTAAAAAATTCAGTTTGGGTACAGCATTGCATGACCGCACAATAGACATGCAGAATAATTTTGGATAGCTGTGTTTTGATTGATCTGGCTGTGTTTGCTACACTTGTTGTAGCATATATCTCTGGTGAGTGTGCAATTTATTTGGTGTTTGGTTAAAGCCCACACACTGACAGATTTGATGCAGATTGGGTTGGATGGAGGAAGACACTTCACATTTTCTATATCCTTAATACTTGATTTTGGTCTCTAACAGAAATACTTTTCTCCCCTTGAACTTGTTTTATGTATGTGTTTTGTGCCATTGGTGGTTAGAGTATAGTTGCACTAAAATATTTCAATAATCTTTTTTTACTTCGTATTTATTTTTATACATTTTAAATATTGATCTATTTAATTGATTCACACACATTTTTTGGTGGTGCTGCAATTACCGTATTTTTCGCTCCATAAGATGTACTTGTTTCCCCCCCAAAAATGGGGGGAAATGTCTGTGTGTCTTATGAAGCGAATATTGACCAGCCCCCCCGCATCACTGCCACCATGTTAGGGTTTAACCATTAGCCGACCGGCCAATGGCCGTTTGGCGGCTTCAGAAGTGTCTCTCCACTCCGGGTGCACGCCATTTGGCGTGCTCCCGCACATGCGCCGTTTGCGCTAATGCAGAGCGGCACAGCAGTGCGATCTATCACCGGCCGTGCACCTCGGACACAGCCGATGACAGATCCGAGTACCGGCTCCCGTTGCTGGTACCATGTGACCTGCTGTGACCAATCACAGCAGGTCACATGACAGTTGTATACAATGGATGGCTTCATTCATGATGCCATCCATTGTATACTAGTGCCTAGCTGTGAATGGTCACAGCTAATCACATGCACATGGCATGTGATTAGCTATGACCAAATCACAGCTAAGCACAAAAAAAAAAAAAAAAAAAGCTGAATGAATCGATTTCATTCAGGTAAATGCTTGCTTATAGCAAAGTAATTCTTTGCTATAAGCAAATTGTGTAAAAAAAAAAATAAAAAAATACTGATCACTTCCCCAAAGTAGTACAATGTTACTATGGTAACATTGTACTACTTTGGTCATAGTAAAATATGAAAAACACTTTAAAAATTTTTTTTAAAAAAATGTAATAAAAAATTAAATATAATAAAAAAAAAATATATATATATATATATATTTTTTTTTTCATACTGTCACCAGTCAGTGTCCTTGTTCACCGCCATGCCAGTTATATGATGACGCTGTACTGCACTGGTGACAGTATGTAAAAAAAAAATAGTGAAAATAAATTTTTTCATTTTCCGAAAAATTATGACAAAAAAATACAACTTCAAAAAACTCGCCATGCCTCTTATGAAGTACGTCGGACTGTCTACTCTGCAAAAAGGGGTCATTTGGGGATATCTGTACTATTCTGACATTCTTGGACCTCAAGAAATTAGATTGGCTGTCAGTACTTCAGGATTGATCAATATTCAGATATATACCATAGTTTGTGAACTCTATAACTTTCCTACAAACTAAAAAATACATCCTAATTTGGGTTATTTTCACCAAAGACATGTAGCAGAATACATCTCGGCCTAAATTTATGAAGAACAATTATTTATTTGTAAACTTTTATAACAGAAACAAAGAAAAATGTGGGGGTTTTTTTCAAAATTTTTGGTCTTTTTTTGTTAATTTAGCAAAAAATAAAAACCCCAGCGGTGATTAAATACCACCAAAAGAAAGCTCTAGTTGTGTGAAGAAAATGATAAAATTTTAGTTTGGGTACAGTGTTGTATGACCACGCAATTGTCATTCAAAGTGTGAGAGCACTGAAACCTGAAAAATGGCCTGGGCAGGAAGGTGTAAAATTGCACGGTATTGAAACGGTTAAAGCCAGCGGTCAGCTATTAAGTGGAGCCCCCTTTCACCTCGGGCTGTCCCATCCCACTGGAGTGTGCGGCCTGTCCCCGGACTCTCTCCGAAGCTCCTCATCCTCCCAGGAAGTCAATGCCAGGCAATACGCTCCCCTTTCTGAACCCTCAGCCTGCAATACAGTGAATCCAACCCCACTCTGGTTTGTAGGTGCGGCCTGTCCTTGAAGCTCCTCCCCCTAGCAGGCATATCACTGCTGGGCATTGCGCCCCCACTCCCCTGGCCCGTGGCCTGCTTTACAGTAAAGTCTGGTCCCATTCCACTCTATTGTGCGGCCTGTCCCCAGAGGTCCTCCCGTTCCTGGCATGTCATAGCAGGTAGTGCATCCTTTGCCTCCTCTAGCCTGCAGCCTTCTGTAAGGTAAGATGCCAGTGTGGATGGTGAAATTTGTAGTCCTTTTTTTATGTACTATGTATCTGGATGTATGGTGCATCTGCAGATCATTTGTTATTCGGGAGGGGGGGCCCTGTTGGGACTTTCTGGCTTAAGGACGGGGGGATGCCCAGTAATCAGGTGGAGTCCTTAAAGTCTCTCGTCATACAGTGATGATGGTTCTTAATGCCATTGTTGACTGCTGTTCGCTTTACATGGTTGAAATGTTATATTTTATTAAATATTTTAGTACACCATTTGGTTCAGAATATTTTTTTTCTTGCATTCCTTCTCTAAAACCTAGGTTCATCTTATGGTCAGGTGCATCTTATGGAGCAAAAAATATGGTCTTTATTTATACATACCCATGAGAATTTATATATCAATCCATACAGTTGCTAGCAGCCCAGATTTTGTACCATAGCGCTAACTTTTTTGGTTTTGGGACTTGAAGGTTATGCATTCCAGATTGCTGTGAATGGATGATGTGGCTGTGCAAGGGGAGACCTGCACAGCCATGCAGATTTTAATTTGTGACCCCTGCCTGCTGTAACAGGGAAGGGGGGATTAGGGGATAAGGGGAGTCTTTTTAAACATGTTACATGTTACACCCTAAATACAGATGTAAAATGTAATATGTTCAAACATTAAACTTATCTTTTAAATATTTTATGTAAGGGAACCTGGGTTGCCACTTGCCACATTATAAATAGACTGTAATAAAAGTCCTAGCTAGCTAAACAAATACTGTACATACAGTAAATAATTTTACTAATGAATAACATCTTCTTGGCTAATTTTTTCCTTACTATGATAAATCTTCTTGTATAAAGTACCTATAAATTAAATTGTACAATAGCTTAACAATATGCCCATTTTAAATGAATGTTCCTAATTAAAACTACAATGGCCTGTTGGATACACAGCAAAAAGGTGTCTCTGGTAGTGGTGAGGCAATCTGCCCTAGGTACAGTTCATCAGGGGTTCCACAAACTTCAGAAGAGTTCAGATGCTAAACCAAAACCCCTTTGAAATTAATAGTGGCCAAATCTGTCAAATTAAAAATTCCTGTTTTCTGAACTATTAGGAAAAGGGTTGTCAAAAATAACATGGGGAGTTGGGCACTGTCCTTGGGAACACGTATCAATGCAATAAAAACTTTAAAAACACCATCAAATTTCACCTGGTGGATTAACAATGGCCTATTATTTTTTACAAATGTTTTGGAGAATTCCACATTCATATCCTTTTCTTCTCTTCAAGCCTCTTACCATATTCCCCACACTGAACGCTTCAGGTTTTTTCAAATTAGACACTTTTACACCACCCATTTTAAACAACAGCCAGTACACCCCCATCATTTTGTGAATGCATTTGTCAAAAAAATCCAAGGGGAAGAGGTCTTATATATGTGATTTATAACAGTTTGGTGAATACGAACCCCCAAGTTAAACTTCTATATATGCAAAAATAGGAATCAGACGGTAACTTAACTCTCTCCATAGGTGACTGGGCAGAATGCATTGTGAACCTTCGTAAATGCACTAGACCGCTTACATTTTATGAAACCGCTGTTAAACTCTTTATCAGATGATATTTTACACCTGTAAAATTTCATTCTATTTTTCCATTAGTTTCTCCTGATTGTTTTAAAGGGTGCCTATCCCTAGGTTCATTCACCTATATCTATATCACCCATTCACCTATATCTTTTGGGAATGTGAGAGAATTGCCCCTATTTGGCGCAAACTTGAAACTTTCTCTACCGCTATATTTGGCACGCCTACTCTCATTACCCTAGCCAATTGTTTACTTTTCACTACTATCTCAGGGCTTTCTGTCCCCAGATGAAACTTGTCCATACCATTTGTGTTTCTATACACTGGCTTATAGCTAGACACTGGAAGTCTCCATCAGTTCCCATTCCACAATTAAAAACGAGAGTAGACTTGATTTGCCGTTTGGAAAAAATATTTCACATGTTATATAACTCTGACTTTTTACAACACTAAATAGGATCCCTGGCTTGAACATTCAAATCTCTTTTTATAAATTACTGAATGTTAATTGGCCCATTGTTATCCTTTGCTGAATGGATCACTTATTTGTCACGCATATTGGCCTTCGCTGCTTATATCCTGGTATTGTCTTGTTTATCTTCTTTTTTTACCCTGGTTATATATATTCACCTCTAATCATTTTTTTCTGCAATACCCTATTTTGTATATTTGTATAACCGTGCTTTTTTTGTACCCCCAATATATACCTAAGAAAAGTTTGTAAACAAAAAAAAAAAAAGGAAAAGAGTTTTAAAATTGCTGACAATTTCTTTAGGGGAAGTCATGTGATTTGTGATGTAGCCTGCAAGGCGGGGCCAGATGATGTCATCATGCTAACCAGGAAGTAATAGGGCACACTACAGCACCAGTGCTGATTGCTGATTATTCCCAAGGGATTCTGTGAGCTGTTACACCGATGTGGGCCTAGAATGGCTGTGCCCAAAGAAAATATGAGTGTTTTTAATATGTTAATAAAATAATTTTAGCAATACAAAAAGCACTCTGAGGAGTTTATGCATTTCATTTTTAAGTTATCTCTTTCTTTTGGTGGTATTTGATTACCTGTGCATTTTTTAAACTTTTGAGCTATAAACAAAAAAAGACTGACAATTTTGAGAAAAAAAACAATATTTTTGACTTTTTGCTATTAAACATATCCAATAAAAAAATGTAAAAAATCAAATTTCGTCATAAATTTACACCAAAATGTATTCTTCTACATGTCTTTGCTAAAAAAAAATCATAATATCTGTAAATGAATTGATATACAGTATGTGAAAGTTATAGAATTTACAAATGCCGGTATATTTACTTGAATTTTTTTTTTTACTAGTAATGGCGGCGATCAGCAACTTATAGCAGGACTGCGGCGGACATTCTGACACTGGGGGGAACTGACTTGGTGTCACTGACATCCCCAGTGACACCAATATAGTGATCAGTGCTAATTAAAAGCACTGACACTGTACTAATGGCACTGGGCAGGAAGGGGTTAACATCTGGGGCAATCAAAGAGTTAACTGTGTGCTGTGTGTGCTTTACTATGGGGCTGTGTCTGTGCTTTCCACTGAAAGCACACTGCTTTGTATGGCTCTGCTATGCAGAGCCATACAAAGCAGTGTACTGGAGCCAATAGGGGAGAGAACTGTATTGTTTACATACAGTTTTCTCCCCCCGTCGGTATTACTTGGCAAACACCGGGTGTCGGTGAGATTGTAAGCCGAGGCCGCGCACACCGCCTACCCGGAAATGCAAAATCACGTATATATATACGTGATTTTGCGCACCCCTGACGCCCTGTAGCAGTATTTCTGCTATAGGGCAGCGGTAAAGCAGTTAAAGCAGTGCAAAGAGTAATGATTCACAAATAGCACCTTCTGACCAGTGCAGGTTACAACATTTTGCTCTTAGTCTTATCAAATAACTTTTTATGAGACTTGAGCTGATACTGTGATTACATCTGTCAGGTAGATTTGAAAAGAATGTTGCCTTGAGTGTTTTACAGATGTCCTTAAAATAGAACTAAATGCATTTGTTTTAATTTTGTATAAAGTAAGAGTAACCTCTCTCAGGGTTTTTTCCATATGTGTCCCATTGGAGAGATTTCCCTTCACTTTCTGTCCCACAGCCAAAACAGGAAGGGCTAGGAAAGTTGTCATTAAAGTAGTCACCAGAATCATCAGAACTATTGCCCTTATTGGAAGAATTTCCATCTATTACTGCTCTGTTGACAGCCCAGATTTTGGATTTTATTTCTCCTTCACATAACACTAAACATAACAAATAGAGAGGGTTAATCTCTCCAACTGAGGCACAGACAACAATAAAAACCTGACAAGTGTTCTAATCCTTCTCTACTCTCTCTACTTTACAGCAGGGGTCCTTAAACTTTATAAACAGGGGGCCAGTTCATGGACCTTCGCACTGTTGGGGGGCCGGACCATAGTTTGAAAAAAATATGAACAAATTCCTATGCACACCGCACATATCTTATTTGTAGTGCAAAAAAACAGGAAAAAATAACACTATTTAAAATTCACTGCACTCTGTAACACACTGGACAATGCAATGCACTGTACACTGGAACGCACTGGACACCGCAATGCACTGTACAATGTAACGCACTGGACACCACAATGCACTGTATACTGTAACGCACGTGACACTGCAATACACTGTACTCTGTAATGCACTGGACACCGCAATTCACTGTACTGTGTAATGCACTGGATACCACAATGCACTGTACACTAACGCACTGGACACCACAATGCACTGTACACTGTAACACACTGGACACCACAAAACAATGTACTCTGTAGCATACTGGACACCGCAATGCACTGCACACTGTAACACACTGGACACCGCAATGCACTGTAATGCACTGGACACCACAATGCACTGTAACGCACTGGAAACCACAATGCACTGTACACTGTAACGCACTGGACACCACAATGCACTGTACACTGTAACGCACTGGACACCACAATGTACTGTACACTGTAACCCACTTGACACCGCAATGTACTGTACTCTGTAATTCACTGGAAACTGCAATGCATTGTACACTGTATCGCACTGGGCACCTCACTGCACTGTACACTGTAACACACTGGACACCGCAATGCACTGTAATGCACTGGAAACCACAATGCACTGTACACTGTAACGCACTGGAAACCACAATGCACTGTACACTGTAACGCACTGGACACCACAATGCACTGTACACTGTAACACACTTGACACCTCAATGTACTGTACTCTGTAACGCACTGGACACCGCAATGCATTGTACACTGTAATGAACTGAACACGATAATGCACTCTACCTGGTGCCTGGTGTGCTCTCCTCCTCTCCTGTTGCTCCTCTGGCTGCAGCAGGTGTAATCAGGGGCTTCCAGGCTACCGCTCCCTGGGTACTCGCTGAGTACCCATCGAGCAGCCTAGCTATTTGCAGGCTGTCACCGTTTTTCTTTATTTGCGATTTATTTATTTTTTGGCAGGCCAGATAAATGGCTTTGGTGGGCTGTATCTGGCCCGATGGCCATAGTTTGAGGACCCCTGCTTTAGAGGAAAACATATGCTTGTTGTTTCACTACTTTTTCAACAATTCTTCACTGATACAGATTATTTTAAGCTATGTAAATAAGTCTGGTGTCTGAAAAATCATCTGTGTCTGGAATTTTTGGTTTTCAGTATTTGTTTCATTAAAATAAGACAAAGGAAGTAATGCTCCCATTCTGCTACAGACATTGTTGACAGATTACCAAGATAAAGGTTTACCTTACTCAAATAATGTGTCATTATACTACTAATTTAGTATTTAACAAAACTTTCCACAGTTCTGCATTAAACTGCTACACGTTCTAAAAACATGTTACATGAACATTGTTTTACCATTTAAACATCAAATTGAACTTTATCTTTTTTGAAGTTTTTTTTTCTTTTGACAAACTATGTTCATTTTTTTGGGCTATTTTTAACTATTGATATTTCTTTAATAATAGAGGTTTTAGAACTGCTATACCTAATCTAAGTGATCCAGATGAGCAGAATTTGTTTTCAACTGAGATTTGGGATTTTCTAGCAGTTAATAAGAGAAAAGTTGGTTGAAGCATACAATAACAAATATATTGTTCATTGGTTCACTCATGGTAGTTCATCATCAGATGTTTATAATAGAATATATATTTTAAAAATATAATTTTCATTAAAAAAAATATACTGCATGTTATACTACATAAAATAGCAATGAAGGTAACAGGGCAATACAGTACTTCTTCATTGCGACTGAACATATGAAAATATTTAAAATTATATAGCCCTAATTAATATACATTAGCTTATAACACTTGATGGTATGAATTGTGAAATTATATAACAATGATTAACACAATTATTAACTACATTTCCAGGATGTAGGCAATTACATCTTGACTGATAAATATTGCAGTCTAAAGATTATGAAAAGTTTATATTACGACAATCAAATCATTTATATCAAATTGCAAAATTCATAAGACTAAATTGATTTTCAATAATCACATGATCATCTACAATTGAAACATTAAATAAATCAATCTAAATTAGCTGCCACAAAAATGTGACTAGTCTTCCCAGAAAATTAAAAATGTACGGTATATTTAATCTTGGCAATGTACATAGTCAATGTCAATCAGAATCTGCAAATGATAATAATTCAACTTTTATAAGAGCATATGTTCTATATTAATACAGAATATCTTATTCAAACTTTTCCGTGACATTATGTCAATGCTCCAGCTCATAAATGTGTTACAGTCATATGTACCTGGAATGGGTACACAGGCTGTTCTTAAACAACAACATAAGAAGAAAGCTCTTAATTCAAACACAAAAGCTCTAAAAAAATAGCCTGACAAATGCATATGGACCCAGAAGACTTATAACATAATTTATGAGTGTGGGTATTTGTACCAGAGCAGCAATTATCTTGATGTTACCACTAGGGATGGGCTTGATGTTTGAGTTGGACATAAGTTAGACTTGAACATTGGCTGTTTGTGTGTTCACAGAACACATGAATGGTAAAGGCGTTCACAGTGCAATGGAAGAGCCATGATTGGCCAAAGCAATGCACCTTACCACAGGTCAGGTGCAATGCTTTGGCCAATCACAGCACAATTGGGTGGAGCTAGTGGTGATGTCACCACTAGCTCAGCCAAATTGTTTACATATGACTGTCAAATATCAGATTATGGTAAGTGCTTAGCCAGTGCGGATGGGTCAACAGGCGTCAGGTTTTTTTTAAAATTTTGTCAAGCTGGCTTCATCGTGACAATGCTAGACACCGTGATTGATGATGGATTACAAGGATGGCTTTTTTTTTTAAATAAAGGACTTGTCAAAAACTCTGTGACCAAGCCTTAGTGAGCGGAGCGTGGCCAGAATGGCAGCTGAGGCCATTCCTCAATATTGGACTCCTGGGATCGGTTGAGCAGCATCCATCCCTTCATGTGTATTGGCTGACACTGGAATCACTGAGACTCGTGCTCCCCTCTTCTCATTTGCAGGTCTATTGCATCACTTATGTCTACTTTTTACTGAATTTAACCCTTTAGTGAATGAGTAAGGGTACAAGTACCCCTTACTTATTCACAAGAGGGGGCAGCATCAGGGTGCCCCCTTATTTAAAGGGGTACACGGATGTTAATAAACTCCCCTGCCCACAGACCCCCACAACCACTGGGCCTGGGTTGTGGTGAAGAGACCCTTGTCCCCATCGGCATGGGGACACCATAACACTTCTCCCCCCCATTTTTGGGAGGTGGAGTTCCCCTTAAAAAGTCCTAACAGGCTTAAAAACACATTTTACTGTGGGGTCCCACTTTCCTACCAGACCTAAAGGGTCTGGTATGGATTAGGGTGGAGGGAACCCCATGCTGCTTTTCTTTTCTTTTTTTTAAATTACTTACTTAAATTACTTATTTTTATTAAAATTACTTTAAGCAATGAAAAATGACTACCCCTTTAAAAATAGGTTTGAATGCAAACCAAACATAGGGGTGTTCAGCCCATCACTACTTACCACCACAAGGGTACATAAACTGAATTTGGTTCTGCTTAAATAGTACATATGCTTGTCTTCTAATATAGCCAGGGAGCGATCAGTACCAAGCATATATAGTAAGAATGCTTTGTGCCATCAGTGCATCTTACTAAAGGGGTGGATACCTCCATCCAAAGTCTGCTTTTCCATTTGCATTTCCTAACTGTACTGCAAAGTCACTGCTGGGACACTGTTACTACCACAAATAAGCTTAGGAGGATGTTACTGCAGAGGATTTGTGTTTAGATGTAGTTTCCAGGTGACAAATGAATGATGTGGTTGCAGAGACACCGCTGATCACTCAGTTCTCCCTCTCTCTGTGCATAGACCAGTGAATGTTAGTCACCGCCATCTGCTCTGCCCCTCCAGCACTCACTGGAGAGCTGGACTGGGTAGGGGACAGGAGCAGCTGGCTCAGGCTATCAGGGATCACTGAGAGGCTGAGCCAGGTGCTGATCCAGGCTCCTGAGTGGATCTCAACCATATGGTTGTGATCTTTCCCCAGTCTGGACCTGCTGAGTGATGTCAGCTAACGGTGGACTTTAGCTTTAATGAGCTTTGGCTGTACTTATCCTTTAAGATCTTTGATTAAATTGTGTTGCTCAATGTCCTTGTACTTCAGTTCCTTTTATGTTCCATCTCCTGTACAGTCTTCTGTTTTTCGCCACATCCTGTATATCATTCTTCCCCGGCTATACTCTGAAAATGGCAACTGCCACTAAATACTATGCTTTTATATGGTTCTGATGAGGGGAGGACACACTGAAGTCTTACAATCATCAAAGGCATTACTGAGTGCTTTACCAACTATTAAAAACATTCATATAAGATGGAAAACTGGTGAAAAAACATTGTAGTGCATAGTAACAATCATCCCAAGTTTCAAGAAATCAATTTGTTTGCTAGTAATAAAGAGTTATTTTCCAAATCAAAAATATCTTCTATTTCTCAAAGAAAACTTGTCAAAGATAAGTTGTATGGGTAGTGCTTGGTAAACATATGCTAACTACAATGCATCCCCAATATAACAACCAGACGACAGCAGAAAATTAGGCTTTGCAAATGATATATTTTACACAAGCTTGCTTACTTGGATAATGTAAGATGTTACTGATTTAGCTGCTGGCTAATACGTTCTTGTCTTCATTCAAAATAACTTAATTTTAGACATCCTCAGAGGGAGTTAAAACCAGATGTCAGCATGCATTTCAAAAATGATATTGCAGAGGCACAACTGCACATCCAATATAACTATGAAATGTTACATATGATATCTATGCCCTATGACACTAACAGTACCTACACAAGAAAGAAATGAGACTTTGCACAGCATTTTATAAGAGAAAAACTTCAGGTTATATATTTAATTCCTAAAGTTATTATGCATTTGTTCACACATATGCATTTTTGGTAGATAACTCATAAGGGTGATGAGAACGAGAAGGTAAAATGTAAAACAGGCACATTCAATTCATTTCCTACGAAATTTGAGGAGCTAAAAACCAAATATAAAACACATGACAGAAACTCATGTATGCAAATCACAGGAATAAGATATAAAATTAACACTCCATGTATTGTGTTACCAAGATTTTGCCGCGGAAAACCAATAATGTCTTTGTAAGCAAATAAAAGCATTACCTGGTAGGACATATCATAGTTATCATGTTGAATACTCAAAGAAAATGGATGAATTACTACTATATAGTACCTCTAAAATATATTTAAACAGAACTGATAATTTATCTTCCATAGCAAGGGACCAGAAATGTGAACAGATTAAATATTGATGGTAAATGGCTAATTGGAACAAACATTTGCGATACCTGATGGAAATCTAAGCAATGTCTTACATATCTCAAAAAACTATGTTCAACAATCCTATGTAGCTTTTGTGCTCTCAATTGTTATTGTGTAAACAAAATAGAAAAATAAATTAAAAAGCATGTAATATGAGTAAACAACTAGCAAAAATGTGCAGTGAGAAGACAGCAGGGTGAATAGATCATTCTTAGCTCCCATTTGGCTAACTTTCACATTGCAGGATGTGCTGCATAAGCCATGACTTTTCTACATAAGTCTCTTTTTTACATGTTATTAAATTAATCCCTTGCCTTCTTCTAAAAAAAGCATATTGTTTAAAGATCTCAAAACCTCAATCAGAAATGTACATGCACAAGTGAATAAGTCAAAGAAGTGACATGTTCCCCTCTCACCGCCTCTATGCATACTGCTCTATTCAAGGTTTCAAAGAGAATAAGCATTCCTAGAAGGAAATAACTACTAGTATGCTCTCATTTTAGATTATTCATAGATAAACCATAGTGCTCTTGAGATCTTTTGTCATGTATTAGATGTTTATTTGTAAAACTGAAATTGTATTTATTATCTTTAAAGAAAATTAAAGGAAAAGTTCACTTTTGGGAACATGTTACATATTCCACCCATTTTTAGGGTGGAACATGCAACATATGTTCCCACTGCTGCAGCTGGTCACCGATCATCTCTCTTCCTGATCATCTCTCTTCGGGGAGGAGTTCCCCAAACTAGCTGTCACTTTTTGAAAAGATATTGGATTCACAGAGTTCTGTGAATGAGTCAAATACAAGTACAGACATTCTTTGCAGTTGTTAGCTTGTAGTTCTCAATGAACTACCACAGCGCTGTTTAGCTCTGTGGTAGTTTCATTGATTCTTCCCGTTAGTGTGCAATTGCTTGCCAGTAAAATGAGATCTGCATAGCATCAGCTATCTGCTGATAACTGGTGGAATGCTTTGCAGGCTCCTAAAAAATAGTAAATGCACATTTGTTTTTACCTGCAAAAAATGCATTTATTATTGATTTTTAAATGTGAACTTATCCTTTAAAGAGAAAAATATGATCGCAAAACCTTCACTGTTTCCCTTCAACACTTTATTGAGACAGGGTAAGCAGCAAGTCTATCCACACTGGAAGTATCACTACCCCTAAATTGCTGCATTTGTTTTGAGACTCTGAAACTTTACCCTGATTCTGAAAGGCATATACTGTAGGTTGAGTAGGCTTCCCATACATTCATGACTCTCTTGTCTTAAGTATCACAGCAAGAATGATCTTTCCTTATTGCAGTTACCTTGCATGCATATAGCATGAAACCATAAGGGAAAAACAATGTCTTGCAGTCTAAAAAAAAGATGATTTTACCTGTAAGAATAGGTGTAAATTTTAGAGGTGGTGCCACCCAAAACATTAAATAGGTAGGCAACCCTTTTTATTAATGTATCCAACAGTGTATCCAAGTACACTGTATAAGTACAAGTTTATGATGTGATCCAGTAGTGAACGTTGTCAGTAGTTTTATATTCAGAAAGATTTTCTGTGGACAGATGTTCTGTGGGTCAATAGGCATCAGCAATTAACAGCATATCATCTCCACATTGTGCAGCATTACTTGCCCCAGCAGTGTTTCTTTCATTGAAAGATTCAAACAAATTTTTACTGTATTGTATTAAGTATTTTGTTTGTGCATTAGTTTTTGGGTTTTTTTTAAATAAAACCCAACAATGGGAAGGTCCAGATAGGTCAGTGGATGGAGTTTACCATTGCTGAACTAAATTGATGTTTTGAACAATAAAGCAGAGGCCCCTCCATGTCTCCCATGATGACAGATTTAGCTCCTTTCCCTTTCAGTGGTAAACAGATCTAATCACATACCTAGGTATTAAACTAACGGCTGACCCCTGGGACTTATATTTGGCTAATTCTCTACTTCTCTTATGTGCGATAAGCAAGTAAAGTGCAATTTTGTTGGCTTGGTCGGATAAGAATTTTTTTTTAAAATTGTTATTCAAATTGTCCCTATCACACTCCCTAACCTTTATTTTCAACTGGTGCGACTTGAATTCATCAAGTTTGTATAGAACGGTAAATTCCCTTGCTAGTCATAGTCTCTTCTGCATGGGGCTAAGGACTGTGGAGGTCTTGGATTAATGGATCTTATCCTATACCATCAGGCTAATGCATTGACTCATATTGTTAACTGGAACTCTTTTGTCCATGGCAAACTGTGGGCATCACTAGAGAAAATGTTGGTAAAACACAACTTAGCATGTGCCCCTTCGCTTGTAAGTTCTTACGAAGGGCTTGCTGACTCCACTTCTCCATTAATTTCCTCTACACTGTCAATCTGGGACAGGTTAAATAAATGATATGGCTTAGCTTCTTTTCCCTTCTCTCTTCTTTGGGGGGGGGGGTTCCCTTGGTTGACCCCTGGGAAACATATGGCATTTTTAGACCCTGGGGAGGCCCTGCTGAGATTAGAGGCTTCCTGTTCTAAATGGCTCAGACTTAAAGAGTAATTCCACTTTTGTTGAGAAAAAAACCTTCCCCTCTAGGGGATCTATGTACATTACAAGGATTTAACAAACTTTGTTGCAGATTCCTATCATTTGTTATTCTGAAGAAGTAGATGTTTGTTTGTGTGTTTCCATGTCCAGAGTGAATTTGTATAGGAGTAGCTGATCAATCATCAATCAGCTGCTGCACCTTCAGGGCACTAATGAGGAAAATTGCAAGGTCTGCATCCCTTTAGATGTGATTTCCCATAGGGAGTAATTTAACATTGTTGTTGCAGGGGATACCAAAAATTTTACTTGTATCTTAGTGTACACTTCTGGGAAAATCAGTAAGCCAATCACACAAGCAGGAAATTAAATTTTCATGGGGAGTTCTGTACACACTCTGTGTACAGAACACCTCTAGGCAGCCATATTGCATTGCATTTTACAGAAAATACAGCACTGCAGATTGGAAAGGAAAGGTAATGTTTAATAACATTCAATTACAATATGACTTGAGTCACAATTGTAAACACTATATTTTTTTTGTATTTGCTAATTTTTTTCATCCTACAAAAGTGGAGTTACCATTTAAAATCTCTGTCGGAATTATGACAAGACTGGGGTTTTACCCCGTTGAATAGCTAAGGCACTTCCAACTGTAGCGCTTCTTCAGAAGTCTATGGCCTGGAGTACAACCTAAAGATTCTCTTACATCCTTTGAGGCTCTCTGTTAGGCTCTGTGTGTTGTCGGTGACAGCCCCACTAGACTCCTGTCCAAGTTGTACAATTCTCATTAGATCTTTCCACTCGCACCACCTAAAATTATATTAGGGAGTGGAAGACTGTGTTAGGGTGCAAATTCCTTAATGGTGTAGTAGACAAAATCACCAAGCTGGTGCATACTTCCTCTGTTTGTTCCAAACTGCAGGAGTCCTGTTATGCTGGTATAGGGTACTGGATAAACTGTGCCAAATATATTCATTGACATCTGCGCAGTGCTGGAGGGGTTGCGGACAATGAGGAACATTCTTCTATTTATGGTGAGATTGCCCCCTGATTAATCATGTTATACAACACCAATTCAAGGATGATCCCTCCCCCCCTTCTTATTTCATGCTTGGGCAAATACAAGTGATCATTTTTACCTCATCATTCATAATACTGTTGAAGAGCCTCATACTGATGCACTGGAAATCTGAGATGGCTCCAACAGTCAAATAATGGCTCTTGAAGGTGCACAA
Source organism: Staurois parvus (assembly GCF_062004578.1). Lineage (NCBI taxonomy): Eukaryota > Metazoa > Chordata > Amphibia > Anura > Ranidae > Staurois > Staurois parvus. The sequence continues at coordinate 9,234,988 of NW_028318039.1, read as the reverse complement.
CCTACAACAAGCTGAGGAACTTGGGCTCTGTGGATAAATTTAATATCCTCTGACACCTATAAAAAATTGCTAATGTGATCATTTTGAGTTTAAAGCTATAGATTCTCATCTTATAAAGACTATTTTTGAGATGTCTGGACTGAGGTAAAATTGCACTGCTGTCTGTTTTCTCCCCCCCCCCCTTCTTTTTTTAGCTTTTCTATTATATTATCTTGCTGTTAATGTTTTAGTGGGCTTTATTACGCTTTGTGGGGCCCACAAAGTGTAATAACAAAATAACAAAGTGGCTAGAGACTGCAGACATGATACCAGAGATGGTCATAGACTGCAGACATGACGCACGAGATGTTTAGAGATTTCAGACATGATACAAGATATGGCTAGAGATTGCAGCCATGGTACAAAAGATGGTTAGAGATTATGAACATGATACAAGAGATGTTTAGAGATAGCAGGCATGGTACAAGAAAGTCTATAGCGGTTGGAAATAATCACATGAAAAATCCGACAGACAGGTTGTACCCAAGTTGTACAACAATCGAACTGGGCACAATTAGCCTACCCATAGATGGTTTGAATCTCAGCTGATTCAGCAGGAACCATCTATGGCCAGATTTATATACCTGAGCAGAGACCAAAAACATGTCTCATCTATTGAAGTCCTGTATCTACTCTCCAAGTGAGCCTAACATTATTTTCTTTTTACAGTCGTAAATTAGCACATCACCATCTCACTGATGACATCCTCACCAGAGCTTGCGCATGCATGCCTGCATGCACATTACAAGATCAGGCGTTGTGTGTTATTGTTTACATGTTGCAGTGAATTTTACAACTCAAATATCAGGTCACATAAGGAAGCAATGGCAAAGTGTACACAGGCCATAGGTTTGGGTCTTCCTCTGACAGCTGGCAGTTTTGCATGTCATTACATGGTCTTTGCAATTCTATTAATGGATGAAATATCTAAAACTCCTGAGGTCTCACTATTAGGATATCAGGAGGCCCTTGCACAGTCACTTTTGCAGATGAGCTTGAAGGCAAAAGCCAAAAAAGTATTTCTTTTTATTAAATGATTTATTTTAAATGAAACTTAATGAGCATTTCTTAAAGGTTGTGTAGATTATTATAATATACTTAATTAATAAATTGTGGGTGAAAAGTTTGCTTTAAATAGCTTCCTTGTGAACACTCATGAACCCTAAATAATTACAATAAATGGTTTAAGGTTTTTTTGCAAAGAGAAATACGTTGCATATTTAGTGGACTGTGTTTTTCTAACAAAGTTTTGTTATAACATATTTAAACTTTTGCATTTTTTATTCAACATAGAACTACAGAAAGATCTTTGGAAAGCTTTTTGTATTATAAATTCAAGGCACTATCAAAAAGCCCGACAGGAAACTAGAACAATATATACTTTAGGCAGTTGAATGAATAACTTCAAAAGCTCGGGAAAACAACTAATATAAGTTACACAGGTCAAGCACAGGATCAATGGCTTTATGATAAATGATAGTCTAAAAACAATTCTCAAAGATAATTACCGGTATACAATGTTCCTACGTATTTAAGAACCTTGGTTTGAATACACATATGCTATCAAACTGATTTCCTACATTTGTAAGAACCTTGGACTCAATACACATGCTAACTTTGTTTAGGTTTTAAAAGAGATACTTAGCATGTATATATATATATATATATATATATATATATATATATACAACATGTACAACTTGTACTTTTGTCTTGTGATTTATATATATATATATATATATATATATATATATATATATATACAGAATTTTGTATTTTTCTTTTAACATTTAAAGAGACACTTCCACCTTGACAATGCAGTGAAAAGCAATAGTGTCGATGTCTCCTCTCCTCAACTCCATTATACTCATCTTGCCTGTACTTCCTCATCAGTCATTGTTAATTGACATTTGGAGAAGCTACCTAGCACTTCGGAGTATGGGAGAGCATGTGACTTGTTCCTTTGTGACAATGCTCATAACTAGGAGCTCATGAGGACAATACTCAGACACAATTTCAGTACATGACATTTCAGTTTCAGTACTAGATGTGATAGAGGAAGGAATGAGAAAACGCAGGCAAGGTGAGTATAAGGAAGCCTCTTTGCAAGGACAATGTCCCTTTGCCCTGAATGGGCAAGGTGACAGTGTCTATTTGATAAACATAATTAAAATCAGATGGCAACTTGCACCTCCTCCAGAAGAATGTGAAACTTCAAACATCTTCAGATCCTGGTACCCAGGGCATATGCCACAGGTCTTCTACTGAGTGCTTCAATTCTCCTTCGTAGTAGTTGGTGTCATTACCCCAAGAATGACTAATTTGACAAACACTCTAATATTTGATAACCTTTTTTTCCAGGAATGATAATGCATTTAATGTTTAACTTTAGCCATAAATAGACCCATATCTTATCCAAAGAAGATTTTCTAATACCATTGAAAGGTGTTCCCTATTATTACATGCATATATACACTATATTGCCAAAAGTATTAGAACACTTCTCCAAATCATTGGATTTAGGTGCTCCAATCACCTCCATAGCCACAGGTCTATAACATCAAGCACCTAGGCATGCAGACTGCCTCCACAAACATTTGTGAAAGAATGGGTCGCTCTCAGGAGCTCAGTGAATTCAAGCGTGCTACCGTGATAGGTTGCCACCTGTGCAATAAGTCCATCCATGAAATTTCCTTGCTACTAAATATTCCATGGTCAACTGATAGAGATATTATAAAAAAGTGGAAGAAATGGGAACAACGGCAACTCAGCCACGAAGTGGTAGGCCAGGTAAAATGACAGAGCGGGGTCAGCACATGCTGAAGCACACAGTGCGTAGAACTCACCTAATGTCTGCAGAGTGAATAGCTAAAGACCTTCAGATTAGCACAACAGTGTGTAGAGAGCTTCATGGAATTGGTTTCTATGGACAAGCAGCTTCATCCAAACCTTACATCACCAAGTGCAATGCAAAGCATCGCATGCAGTGGTGTAAATCACACCACCACTGGACTCTAGAGCAGTGTAGATGTGTTCTCTGGAGTAACCAATCACGTTTCTCTGTTTGGCAATCTGATGGACGTGTCTGGGTTTGGCAGTTGCCCGGAGAACGGTGTAAAGTTTGGTGGAGGACGGATTATGGTGTGTGGTTGCTTTTCAGGGGTTGGGCTTGGCCCCTTAGTTCCAGTGAAGGGAACGCTTAAGGCGTCAGCATACCAAGACATTTTGGACAATTTCAAACTCCCAACTTTGTGGGAACAGTTTGAAGATAGCACCTTCCTGTTCCAACATGAGTGCACACCAGTGCACAAAGCAAGTTCCATAAAGACATTGATGAGCAAGTTTGGGGTGGAGGAACTTGACTGGCCTGCAGAGAGTCCTGACCTCAACCCGATAGAACACCTTTGGGATGAATTAGAGTGGAGGCTGCGAGCCAGGCCTTCTTGTCCAACATTAGTGCCTGATTTCACAAATGCGCTTCTGGAAGAATGGTCAAATAATCCCATAGACACACTCCTAAACCTTGTGGACAGCCTTCCCAGAAGAGTTGAAGCTGGGTGGTCCATCTCAATATTGAACCTTACGGACTAAGACTGTAATGCCGTTAAATTTCATATGCATGTAAAGGCAAGCATCCCAATACTTTTGGCAATATAGTATAGTTTTTATTTTAATTTTAGTTTTTTTTAGGGGAGGTGTCTATTTGCGAGCCAGGGTTGCAAATCATGGCAGGAAAATGCATTACCAAAATTAAAAATATGCCAAAGGTAGGGAAGGCTCTGATGCAGCCAGCTGAGTCTGGCAAAACTGGTCAGGCAAGCGGTTTCAAGACCTGAGCACCAACCCTCTTGACTGATTCCAATGCAGAGCTACAAATCCATGGTGTGCTAAGTATATTGCCTTTTGATATGGATGGTTGATGGATATACTGTAGTCATGCCTTTATAATTTTTCATAAAAGCCACATATTGAGCCACTATTTGCCTGAAACAGTGGTGCAGTATGAGTGGACAGATGAATAAGATATCTTGAAGGAATAACCAACACTTTTGTGGAATTTAATTTATGCACTCTGGCTATTTTATGTGCAATGTTCAATGCAAACTTACGACCTTATCTATACAGTTCTCATTTGAGAGATATATAACTTTACTACTCAAGATGGCTTGACTGTGCATTCATGAAGCAATGAATATGCAGAAAATGCACAAATGTTGCCAGCACAGGATCTCTAGATCTTTGCCATATCTTTTGCACTCCTTGATGGTCGAACCCTACATTGCGTAGGGCTACGTTAGAATTGAACACATGATTTGAGGCAAGATTGTGGTTCCTGAGGAGCTTGTATACATGTTAAATACCCTGCTGAGGGTCTAACCCATTGAAGGATCATAAATACATAAATGGATATTGTGGTTTGCTGTTAGGTAGATGCTGGTCATTATTTGTTTTAATAGACCATTCGGCCATTTTTTAAATTTTGTTTGTTTTCTATAATGCATTTATTAACAAACAAATTGTATTTTTGATATTTACATTTTTGTGATGTTTTGGGATTGCCATCTGACGTATTAGCAGGGGCGGACTGACCATTTGGAAACTCGGGTACTGCCTGAGGGCCTGGGGTCAGTAGAGGGCCCCATGAGATGCCCCTGGTACCTTTTTCATAGGCTTTTTTTGAGTTTGGGCAAGGACACAGAGGCTCCTTGATCCCCTATTGCCCAGGGGCCCCATGAGTTGTTAGTCTGCCCCTGCATATTAGTATATAATATGAATTCTAAGAGTCTAAGCCAGGTTTTTAAGTGTAACTTGCCTGCTCTCTGCACTGGTTTTGCACAATGCAGCCTTAATCCTCCTTTTAGATCCCCATCTAGTGCTCCTGGCCCGTCCCTCCTGCTTAAGCGTGATTCTGAGCCACTGCTCTGTGTGTCCATTCACACATGGAGCCTGGCTCAGCCCCGCCCCCACTCTCTCCTCATTGCCTCACTGGCTGTGACTTACAGCAGTGGGAGCCAATGGCTACTGCTGCTCTCTCAACCAGTGAGGAGAGAGACCCAGGAGAGCTGAGTCTCTTGTGCACATCGCTGGATTGAGATGGGGCTCTGGTAAGTTTTAGGGCAGGGGTTGGGGTAAGTACTGCACACAGAAGGTTTTTTATCTTCATGCATAGAATGCACAAGGTAGAAAACCTTCAGCCTTTATAACCCCTTTAAGCTTTTTCAGCACCTTTGCTTTTTCACAGTGTTAAATTCTAGATCCTTGGGATCTTGATGTACTTTTAACCCTTATAGCTATCAAAATAGGGAAGGCAGCAAATAGAAAGAGGAGGGCTAATATGAAGTCAAGAAACAGCCTCTCTCTTATTTTATTTCGGTATGATGCCAGTGCTACAATGTTGTGTCTGTTTTGGGTCTCCCCAGGTCTTTTAAGAAGCTAGAAACACCCTTGATGTAGATATCTTTTCAGTAAAATGATTACTGTCTATATTTTTTCAGTTTAGTTTAAGCCTTCCTAACTTGCTTATTAACAATTTTTTTTTTTTGTGAAAGAGAACAAAAATTCTGTGAATATAACTATGTGATGAGTGTCATGTTTTTGCCTTTTCTTTGGGATGATTATTCCCATTGTGAGAATGCTCTCATCATTAATTTATTTTCTCATCATGTTTTGCCTTGTTGAATGAAAGCCTATGGTAATAAGCTTTAAAGTACAATGCACAATATACTGCCACATAATTGTCTATTGTGTCAATTGATTACGGCATGAATCTATAATTAATCTTTCTGCTAACTCTGCTTCTCTCTTTCAATCACTGTCCTTGATACTTGTTACTCATTACTTTGGAAACCTTTAACAACATTACTTGGGTGTATAACAAAGTTTTTCTTTGACGATGTTACTACATTGGCTTGCAATAATTTATGTTTTCTTGACCCTTTTTAATGCCCTATTTGACCTTGTACTAATACTGTACACACAGTTCTCCATCTAATTCCTAACATTTCTCAATTTCTAGATTCCTAGAAATAAACCACAGAAAAAGCCAGATAGGAATGTTATGCAAATAACTGCATTACAACATGTTAATACACAAAATAGCAGGAGCGCTGCCTCAATTTAAGTTATATGACATGAAAAACATGCTTAAATAATGAACGCATAACAATAACTAGTGAAATAAAGTCCCACATGTGAAATCATGTGAACAAAAATCCCTTTCCCATCCAAAAGGTGATAAGTGCTCTGTGCTCCCCGCCTGTGTGCCCCCTCACTCACCAACTTTAATGGACTCTTATTGTGAAATAAGAGTCTTCCATGCTTTTGGTGGGGCAAAGGAAGTCTTGTAGTTCTCCTGATTAAATGTTGCTTGTCATTCGCAGGGATTCAAATGTAGAGCTGATAGATATATACAGTACATGTAAGGAATGGAGAGAGGCATCCAAAAGAGTGTAATTCCATTTATTAGTAAAAGCAGGCACACTAGTATTGCACCCACATGTTTCCAGATGCAATAGGCATGAATCTCCAAGTGTACAATAGTAGATCGCTAGTATTCCACAAAGCTCCTAAGCTTAGTAGCACCACATCCGTTCCTGATGCATTTCACCCCTCCCACTGGGCGTCCTCAGAGGCATAGGTCCGTTGTGATAGGTGAATACATTTATATGATAACTCTCCACCTCCTACACCCAGTCCGTGAGTAGTTTGGCCTATTTTATAGTGTCGGCCATCTTGGTACCCCCAACAGGAAACCAGAGGTGTCTGAGGACAGGAAGTCAGTCCTCCGCCATCTTGGTACTCTTTCTGATATATAGTGCAGTAGATAAACTACTACATTATGCGGACTGGGGAATTTTCAAAATAAACATCTAAGTCCCGAAAATAACATTAAAACTGTGAGAATGATCTCATCATTAATTTATTTTCTCATCATGTTTTGCCTTGTTGAATTAAAAAGCCTATGGTAATAAGCTTTAAAGTACAATGCACAATATACTGCCACATAATTGTCTATTGTGTCAATTGATTACGGCATGAATCTGTAATTAATCTTTCTGCTAACTCTGCTTCTCGCTTTCAATCACTGTCTTTGATACTTGTTACTTATTACTTTGGAAACGTTTAACAGCATTACTTGGGTGTATAACAAAGTTTTTCTTTGACTATGTTTCCACATTGGCTTGCAATAATTTATGTTTTTGTGACCCTTTTTAATGCCCTGTTTGACCTTGTACTAATACTGCACACACAGTTATCCATCTAATTCCTAACATTTCCCAGTTTCTAGATTGCTAGAAACAAAACAGACAAAGCCAGGTAGGAGTGTTATGCAAATAACTGCATTACAAGTTAGGCAGTGATATAAGGTTCAGCAGCTTTCCTTATGGTTATAGTAAAGCAAAGCAAAGCAATAAGTGCTTAATAAAAGAAAACTAGAACTCTTTTTCTTTCCTTTTTTATGTTCATATATTTCTAAACTTGTGTTTTTTACATATTTTGAAAATTTTTATATAAGGTATTTAGTTTACAATACACATCCAAAACAGATTTCACCAAGGAAAAATTATTCCTAGAGCACTAAGAGATTTCTATAAGGACAGCACAGCAGACACCATTTGTTAACTTGTCTGTCTCCAATTGAAATTACAGAAGGAGTTGTAGGAAGGAATAAGAAGGTAGGTGAGTGAAATTTCTATGCTTTTTCATATTTCATATTTAGACAATGAACTTAGTAAAAACACAATTCATTTAGCAAAGCAGATAAAAATATACATTTTTCATATTTTTCTGACTTGAAAATATGGTATCTATATATGGACAATTCAGTTGTTAGAAAATCTTTTTCACCACCTCCCGCCTGGCCTATAGTAAACAAATGGCAGAATGGGAGCACTATTATCCTGGCTGGGCATCATTTAATGCCCTCCCAGTCTCGTGATTTGTGCATGCTCCAGGGGGTGCACAGCAGTGTGATCTGTCACACACTGTGTACAACTGGTACAGCGGATGATAGATCGCTGTACTGGACCAGCCCCTGTACCATGTGATCACTGTGACCAATCACAGTGATCACATGTCAAATTAACACAATGAATGGATTTTATATGTAGCCATTCATTGTGTACTACTCTGCTCTTGGTGATTGGTTACAGTGAACACATGGTAAAAACAGTGCCAATCACACCGCACCGATACCAAGTGATAGCAGTGGTCAATTACAACTATCCCAATTGTTTACAATGCAACATGAATAGATGCCATTCATGAAAATCATTGCTCATAACAAAGAGCATCACTGTTATAAGCAATCATAGTGTAAAAAAAGTAGTAGTACAGTAGCAGTGTCACTATGGTAAAACTGTACTGCTCTGGTCACAGTATGTAAACACAAATTGTAAAAAAAAAAAAAACTTTGTAAAAGAAAGAGAAAATTATTAAAAGTTTTTACATACTGTAATGAGTCAGTGTCCCTGATCACTGCCACACCAGTCATATGATGCTGCTGTACTGCTCTGGTGACAGTGTGTAAAAAAAAATTGAGAAAAAAAATAAAACTTCAAAAACCTCACCATGCCTCTTACTAAATACAGGAGTCATATTGGGGGGTATTTGTACCGTCGTGGCATTTTAGGAACTCAAAAAATGAGATAGGCCATCAGTGCATTAGGATTGATCAGTTTTCAAATATATAAACCTTAGTTTGTAGACTCTATAACGTTCACACAGACTAAATAGTATATATTGATTTGGTTTATGTAGCAGAATACATTTTGGCCTAAATTTATGAAGACATATTTATGTGTTTTTTTTTTCAAAATTTTTGCAATTATTATATAGCAAAAAAATAAAAATTAAAACTAGAGGGGGCGTGGCTTGAGCCCGGAGGACGATGGCCGCCTGATCCCTGCAGCTCCAACACACGGAGGACACAGCTGCAGACAGAAGCAGGTAGAGCCGACATAAACATGGGGAAGGGGGATAGGAAAGACTTCACCCACGATCGTAGTGTCCCCGCACGACGAGCGGTCAGTTACGCCACAGTATCCTGGAGCTATTCCGGTCCCAGGCCCCAGATCACAGTGCGGCCTCCTCCCCTACTGCCTCCTCCCACTCTGCACACAGAGCATCCCGCTCTGGTAGCAAGAGTCCAGCTGCCACTGCACAAACAGCAGCAGGATCCCCTTTCACTATGGGGGATCTTGAAGCAGTGGCATGGGATATTAAAGAGACCCTCTCTGCAGCAATTTCAGATTTACACATTGACCTGCAGGCAGTGGCACAAAGGCTGGAAGAAGTGGAGGACAAAGTACTCACACAGGATCTTGCCTTACACAACACTCGCCATGCTGGTAGATATGCATGCCACCCATCTGCATGAGATTAATCATCATATTGAAGACCTGGACAACAGGCGGGTCAGTTATCTCACATGATCCTAACCATTTTTAATGATCTACTTGAAAGACCCCAGGATTCACTTATTGGGATTGAGTGTCTCCACAGGGCTCTTTGAACCAAAAGCAGGTAAACAGAACCCCCACGAGATGTAATCTGCTGCCTAGTGGATTTTCAACTCAAGGAAGAAATATTACGCAGAGCGCGAGAAATGAATTGCATTATTTTCAACGGAGCAGAAATTAAATTATTTCAAGATCTTTCACATATCACCCTTCAATGCAGAAAGGACTTATGTCCCTTGCTTGATCTATTTCGCTACCACGGCATAGCGCATTGCTGGAAATTTCCATTTGGTCTTTCAGCTTCACACTTGGGGCGAGCGGCTATTCTACGATTCCCGGAAGATGTACAACCATTTTGCGAGACCTTAGATATCCCGACAATAGATATACCTAACTGGTATGGGGACCTCTGCTTACCACCCCAGACAGGGGATGAACGAATTGAAGACCAGCCATCAAGAAACCCTGAAGGATCAAGCCATCATAAATCTTCCCCTCGACCTCCGTCTTCACCGACCAGGCACAGATCTGCAATCGGGGACAGTCTCCCAGCTTCCCCGGCTCATCGCAAGGCATGCCACGAGTGACATTTACTCAATTTTTCTAGGTATAATAATTGATAATTATCTTGATCCTGCCTCCCATTAATTCTCACGTGAAGGCTGCTTGACATCCCTCTCCCGAGGCTCTGGGGTATGTGTGTATCATATGGCTCTCTTAATACTCATCAATGTTACATGTCATCTTTATGTTTCTACTATGTTATAGCAAATATATATATTTGGTTGCTATCTCACAATCTTAGTTAGATGTTATCTTATAATGTCAAGCTAAATGCAGGGTACAGTGTTTAGTAGCCTGGTTCCCCCACAATTGATAAGTAATACCCTGCTGTACAGTGTTGCCTAAGTTCGAGTGTGTTACCACCTTATTTGTCAGGCTGTGAAGGATGCTAGTATGCGCTAGAAATTCTCTCCATACTTGTAATTCTTTTGACTGTTTGCAGAATGTTTATATGCAGATTGGTATTGTTGATAACATGGGCCTTCCTAAGAACTTTGGTGCAGTCACCCCTCCGACTGATCTTTGGAAAGAGACCTCACTTTTGGTTAGTGACACCGAATATCGGGATCCAAAGGAATGTTATCAGCCTTCTCACAACTACCACCTTCCTTGGCCATTTCACATTATCTGGTAAGCATCAGTAGCAGGGGGCCCTGACTACAGCTCCCCACTGATTACTCTAACCCACAGTTACCCGCCCACTCTTGGGGAATTTGTTTATTGTATAACGGGATCTGACGAAGCACGTACCACTAGCATGGGGCGCTGCAAGCGCTGTAGAGCTAGGGAGATGATTCCAACCTGGATTTCCCTTGAGTGTAAAATACACCTGCCCGCACGAAGGAGAAGCTTGCTTGCCAATCACCCTGAGACGCCCCATGCCCTATACCGATCCAGGGTAATTATATTTTGCATCGTTCTAAATATCTGACCGTGTTTCCCTTGTTTATAACTTACTATACATAGTGATAGACAAGACATACGGAAGCTCCCTCCGTACATAGGAGACAATGCCTTCCACGACCACAATCATGCACACTTCTCATACGCTGTCAGTAGCATCTCTAAATGCTAGAGGTCTAAATCATCCAGAAAACCGATCACAGCTATTGACATATATGAGAGGCTAACAAGCAGACGTGCTCTCTATTCAGGAAAATCACTTCTGCGCAGACCATGTCCCTAAATTTTCCAATGCAAAGTACCCAACAGTATACCATGCAGTCAATACAGAGATGAAAGCAAAAGGTGTATCCATTTTAATTGCTAAGAAACTCCCGCTTATGATTACTGATTCTCTTGAGGACTCAGAAGGTCGGTTCCTCTTCCTTAAAGGTCTCCTCCATAACAGACCAATCGCATTGGCTAACATATACAGCCCTAATACGGCACAAGTCAGCTTCTTCCATAAAGTCTCGAAAGCATTAACAACTTTCCAATTGGGAATCCTGATTTTGGGTGGCAACTTTAATGTGGCCTTAAACCCCTTGGAAGACACCTCAACGGGTACATCTTCAAAAACATTTTGAGCACGTGAACAAATCAAATTTGTACTTTACACCCATCTGACAAAGATTTCACATTCTTTTCTAAGCCTCATAATCTCTATTCTAGAATTGATTATCTCTTTCTCTCTCAAAAAGATCTCCCTACCTTGAAGTCGGCTTCCATTGAACCAATGATCCTTTCAGATCATCACCCCATTACTATGACCATATATCTCCCAGATGCCCCAGTCACTCCCAAAACTTGGTGACTTGACCCGCTCCTTCTTACAGACCCATCTGTGACTCTCCAAATTCGTAAGTGCCTGCATAACTACTTTCAGGAAAATATATCCCCAGAAACGACCCCACTCACTCAATGGGAAGCACATAAATGTGTGACACGTTGGCTTCTACTTGCAATCGCGGCCTCTCGAAAGCGCACGGCACAGTCGTCCTTTAACTCATTACTCCGGAAAGTACGTCAGTTAGAATGCTCCCATAAATGTAAACAGGCTTTGACAATTAATGCTGAACTAGTAACTGCACGTAAACAACTACTGGAAGAAGTGGAAAGGAAAACCAAGCGTAACTTTGCTTTATCTTAAAAACTGTTCTAAGAACACGGGAACAAAAGTGGTAAATTCCTAGCTAGGGCTCTGCAAGCAAAAAAAGCAGCTTGAACTATTCACCAAATTCATACTCAGCAAGGTCGAATACTTAAAACATCCTCGGACATAGCGGTGGAATTTTAAAATTACTATACAACCCTTTATAACCTCCCACAAGCTCCACGGCCAACAGGAGATAATAGATCACGTTTGGACATTATCCAGGCTTTTCTATCACAATACCTTCCCAAACCTATTTCCCAATCGAAAGCAAGTGAACTAGATGTGGCACTGACACTTGCAGAACTTCAAAAGGCCATCGTACAATTAAAACCGGGCAAGAGCCCAGGCAGGTTACGACAACTTACTATAAATCCTTTATAGAGATTCTTGCGCAACCTTTCTTAAATGCATTTAATTCATTAGACACCCTGAGACAGCCCATGAGATTTCTTTCTGAAGCCCATATCACACTCATACCAAAAGAAGACAAGGATAAGACATCGACGGCCAACTATTGCCCAATTTCCATTTTGAACGTAGATCTAAAAATCTTCATGAAAATATTAGCAAACCGCTTCTTACACATCATTGAATCCACCATATCAACTGACCAGGTTGGGTTTGTGCCAGGTAGAGAGGCAAGAGATAACACAGTACAAGCTCTAAACATACATCTCTGGTTAACACAACCAAAACAACCTGGCTTCTTTCTTTCTCTTGATGTGGAGAAGGCTTTTGACAGGTTGGCATGGAACTATATGGAAGCGGTATTGGTTAGACTTAGCCTACCTCCACGCCTTATGAACTTTATCATGTCCTTATATGCCGCACCAACGGCCAAAGTAAGAGTCAATGGTCTCATGTCAAAAGCCTTCTCCATCAGTAACGGAACTAGACATGGGTGTCCGCTGTCTCCCCTCCTATTTGTCATCACACTGGAACCCTTCCTGCAACGCATCCAAATGAATGAAAACATTAAAGGAATTATGGTAAAAGGAAAACTGCACAAAATAGCAGCTTTCCTGACGACATATTACTCTTCCTCGCAGACCCACACACTACTCTCCCTAATCTATTTCAAGACTTCAAAACGTTTCAGTATATATCTAACTTCAAAATTAACTTCAATAAATCCCATGCACTCAATGTCACCTTACCACCAGAATTAGTCAGACAGGCGCTGGCAAATTTCCCCTTCACATAGCAGTCTGTAGCCATCACCTACCTAGGGATTCAATTACCATCCCGCCTCTCAGAATTATACGCAAGAAACTTCCTACCTATTCTACGAAACATAACTAAAGATCTAGTGGGACAAACCAATATTTTCATGGTTCAAAAGGGCAGCAATCCCCAAGATGAATGTGCTCTCCCGGCTATTGTACCTTATGCAAACTGTCCCGATCAGGCTCCCTAAGTCATTCTTCAGCTCATACAAGAAACTATGCACCTCTTTCTTATGGTGCAATAAACGTCCCAGAATCAGTTTTGAGCAACTTACAATGCCCAAAGAAAAGGGAGGTATCAGATTACCAGACGTCAATCGCTACTATTGGGCCTGCCATATGGCAAGAATAGTAGACTGGTCTGCCAACTATGTATGAAAGGCCTGGGTGAGTCTGGAAGCTGCATTTTCGGTGTTCCCACTAGCCACATCTCCATGGCTGGAGAGATCACATATCTCATCCACTTTCAGAGAACACCCACTAATTGGTCCTACATTGTCTTGTTACCGCTTGGTATGTCGGAAATCGGGCCTGTCCTCAATGCCTGGTCAGCTCAAGTCTATCAGAATTAATCCCGATTCCCCCCCTGGAATGTCTAGTGCATTCCTCGCTGGGGCCCTACCTCACGATTACCCAAGACTACACCATCTCTTCAAAGATGGCATCTTTTTGACGAGATAATGCCTCATGAACAAATGACTGACAATAACTTTGACACCATGGATGTACATAGATGCAGCTCCATCACTTCATGCACAGCCCACCATGCCAGAGAGAGCTTGCCAGACCCCTTACCCAATTTGAGAAAATCTGCTCCACAGATTCCCTGCAGAGACATGTGGTCTCCAAGCTATATACATACATGGGAATTGCAAATGAAGTCACATCTAGAAAGCCTTGCGTAACCTGGAATAGTGATCTGCAACTATACCTGTCCTCCGATGATTGGGATCGTGTATATGGTCATATACACAAAGGCTCCATGTGTGTTTCAACCCAAGAAAATAATTGCAAACTGTACTCAAGATGGTATAGAGTTCCTTCTTTACTCCACAGATTTGATCCCAGTATCCCCAACTCCTGTTGGAGATGCCACCAAGCAATTGGTACACTTCTCCATGTATGGTGGGACTGCCCAATGCTCCAACCGTTCTGGAGCAAAATACAATCAATAATTGCTCAAGTAACCCTGGTTTCCTCCTTCCATGCCCGCTTCCAGGACTTCTCCAGGGTGTCACCCATCCTCTGGAACTCCCTGCCCCAACCCATCAGATTATCACCTACTCTCCTCTCCTTTAGGCGCACCCTGAAAACCCATCTCTTCAGATTGTTAGCACCATATTTATGTATATACTGTTGTGCTGCATTTCTTCATTTTAAGAAAATTATACAATTCACAAGTTAGGATGTTTTTCTAAATTGCAAGATTCCCTGGAGATTAGACAGACCTATAGTACATGAAACAATTCAGAGAAGTCAAAAATGCATTGGCGATTCTCCAGATCTCCAAAATCATTAAATTATAGTAATATAATAGTAGTTTTGAATACCAGCTTCTTTTGTTTTGTATTACTTAGTCTAAAAATGTTTTCTGTCTCTT